>NC_140421.1:63611628-68611628 GCF_965140295.1 Lepidochelys olivacea | reverse complement strand
TAATTCAGCATTACCTATTGATCTCTTCCCTGCCTAAACTAATGCAGTATATCCAAAATTCCACTGATGGAGCTCAGTGGAATGAGCTCAACAGTTACTGGCACATTGCTGAAATACTGCGGTCCATGAAATGGAGCAGCACCGATGTGATTGCCTACAAGTCACTTTTAGATGCATTGCAAAAAGATTTACATACAGTGAAAAATGGCTCAGGTCTCCATTTTAGTAACGAATTGGAGCAGTTGATAAAACTTGCATCCCAAGAGTATGGTGGAGAAGACGCCAGAGAAGCGAATGTCTCAAAATATTTGCAAGCAGTACAAAGGAGTATATTCATTATAAATGACTTGCAACAAAAGTTTAATATCAGTGAATTGGAAACTATTGATCGATGGATGAATTTTGACAATAACTCCACCCAGAGATTGCTTGAAATATTGAGGGTGGGAATGAAAATCCTTTCTGACACCAGATTGGGTGAAGCATCCAATAAAGAAAAAATTGATGCTGTCTATAATTTCTCACACTTGCTATTTCAAAAGGAATTTAACAAGACTTCCTTACAGCACAATACTTCATTAGAAGCGAAAGTGTTGGATCTCTTGCATTTAGCTTTGAGTCCCTTCCTGGAGGAAGGTAACAATGACAACAACAAGCCACAGAACTGCTCTGTCCATGACATTTTTTACATAACACTTCAGATGCTGTTTAAAAATGCCACACTACGCGAGTTCTTACCAGGAAGCCATTGCAAATTCCTGTTTACTTCCATGGACATTCAGACCAGAACAATGGAAAATAAATCATTTACTGAATTATTTCAGCTTGCAGTAAGAAATCTAGAGCAGACTCCAGAATTTGCTAGCATCTTCAAAAACAATAGTGAATATTTTTCAAGGGAGGTGTCTTGTATTATCCAGTCGTTACAGTTTTCTTCTAGTTTTCTTTCAAACTTAAATACTGTCTCTCAGTTTGAGAATCCTTGGATAGAAGGAAAGTATCAAACCCTGACAGCGATCTCTAAGGAGCTGCCCCAGAGTAATACAACGTGCCTACCACCAGCTTTTCAGAGTATGGATAGAGTATTTAATTCTCATCCTTTAAGCAGTTTGATTGCTTTTATTTTGAACGAGACGGACATGAATTCACAAAATTTCTTGAGCAGCTCAGTGGCTTGGAAGAACTTGTTCATTCTCTTCAGTGATGTCCAAGCTGATGTCCAGCGGAACTCCAGCGTGTATGAACTGCTACAGATGGTCCAAAGTGCTGCCAGCCTCTCTGAATGGAATAATTTCTCCAGAGTCTGGGAAGCAGTTGACAACTTGCTAAGCACCAAATGGAACCTGACCAAAGCGGTGGGGTATGTGAAGCTGCTGGAAGTGATGAAGAGGGATCTGGCTGACAGCGAATTATCTCCAGGAATAATAGAAGCTGCTTATTATGTTCTTAAGAAACTGAACTCTTCTGATCTGCCAATTTTATTGAAAACGGACCTCAACCCAGAGTCCGCCCCTAACAGAGCTGATTTTAATACTGTATTGGACAGTGTTGCTCATCCTTTCAGTGTTATGGCAAAAACCCTTTTCAATAAGAGCCTGACTTGGAATGAAGGAGAACAAACCCTGTTTCCTAACAATTTGGTCGCACAGTAAGTTAATTTATTTCCAATTTCATAACTGTCACAATTTCTTGTAGAATCTACAATGACCTCTGGCTTCCAGTTTATTTTATTTGGCTATTAAAGGAGCAACATTACACTGAAGTTACATGAGCTACACCTAGCTAGGGACATAAAATACAATAAGAAAAGGTTCTATAAATACATTAGGAGCAAGAGACATATGAAGAAAAATGTAGGTCTCCTACTTACTAGGGAAGGATCGCTAATAATGAATGGCATCAAGAAGGCTATAATGTTTAATATGCCTGTTTTGCTTCAGTCTTCACTAAAAAGGTAAATTGTGACCAGATACTCAACACAATTAATATTAACAAGGGGGAAGAGCCGCAAGACAAAATAGGGGAAGAATAGGTTAAATAATATTTAGATAAGTTAGGTGTATTCAAGTTGGCTACAACTGATGAAGTTACCCAAGGGTACTTAAGATACTGGCTGAGGCAATCTCGGAATGATTAATAATGATCTTTGAGAACTCCTGGAGGACAGGTGAGGTCCCAGAGGACTGGAGAAGGATAAACGTAGTGCCTATCTTTAAAAACGGGACCAAAGAGGACCTGGGGAATTATAAACCACTCAGCCGAAGTTTGATACCTGGAAAGATACTGGAACAAATTGTATTAAACTGTCTGTAAGCCCAAAGAGGATAATAGGGTTATAAATAATAGCCTACAGAGATTTGTAAGAACAGATTATGCCCAACCAACCTAATTTGCTTCTTTGTCCCTAGTGGATAGTAAACACAATATATCTTGATTTTAGTAAGGCTTTTGTCACCTTTCCACATGACATTCTCATAAGAAAAACTAGGAAAGCATAGTCTAGATTAAATTGTTACAAGGTGGGTGCAAAATTATCAGAAAGACTGGACACAAAGAGAAGTTATCAATGGTTCGCTATCAAACTTGGGGAATGTGTCCAATGGAGTCCCTCGGGGGCTGTTCTGGGTTCAGTACTATTTAATATTCTCATTCATGACTTGGATAATGGAGTGGAAAGTATGCTTGTAAAATTTGTGGATGCCCACAGGTTTGGAAGGATTGCTAGTGCTTTGGAGGAGAGGATTAGAATTCAAAACAACCTTGACAAATTGTTGAATTTGTCTGAAATCAACAACATGAAATTCAATAAAAACAGGTGCAAAGTACTGCAGTTAGGAAGGAAAAAATCAAATGCATAACTACAAAATGGGAAATAACTGGCTAGGCAGTAGTGCAGCTGAAAAGGATGTGGGGGTTACAGTAGGTAAATAATTGAATATGAGCCAGCAATGTGATACAGTTGCAAAAAAGGCTAACCTCATTCTGGGTGTATTAACAGGAGTGTCGTACGTAAGAAATGTGAGGTAACTGTCCTGCTCTGCTAGGCACTGGTGAGGCCTCAGCTGCAGCATGGCGTCCATTTCAGGGTGGCACACTTTAGGGAAGCTATGGAGAAATTGGAGAGAATCCAGTGGAAATCTACAAAAATGATAAAAGGTTTAGAAACCCTGACCTATAAGGAAAGGTTTAAAAAATTGGGCAAGTTTAGCGTTGAAAAAGAAGACCAAGGGGCGGACCTGGTAACAGTCTTCACGTATGTTAAGGGCAGTTATAAAGAGGATGGGGATCTATTTTTCTTCAAGTCCACTGAAGATATAACAAGAAATAATCAGCTAAATCTGCAGCAAGGGAGATTTAATTCCGATATTAAGAAAAAGTTCCAGTTATAAGGGTAGTTAAGCTCTGAAATAGGGAGCTTGTGGAATCTTTGTCATTGGGGGTTTTTAAGAACAGGTTGGACAAACACCTATCGGGTTGCTCAAGGGTTATTTGACCCTTCCTCTGTGCAGGGGGCTAGACTAGATGGCCTCTTGAGGTCCCTTCCAACCCCCCATTTCTCTGATTCTGTGTCTGAGACCTACCGCCCTTATTTATGGTTCCAATCCACACAGACATTGAGAACATGGGGGTGAGGAAGATTTCATAGTCACTAAACCATACGAACACTGGGAGATTTTCAAAAGTGCTCAGTGTTGGCCTATCTCTGTTCCCATTGAAGTCAATGGGAGTTTTAACCATTGGCTATAGAGAGAGAACAACCAAATGCTAAATGCTTTTGAAAAATCTCACCCTAGGGAAACTAAACTCCTTTGCCTCTTCCCCCTAGTTAAATGACTGCCACCTGCTTCTTAGTTTTCCCTACTGTGCCTTTAAAATCAGTCACTTTCATTCAAATGAGTGACCATTTAACATACATTTCCTTTTGCTCATTGTCTCAGAGTGAATTTCTGCAGAGGACTTCTCCTGTTGTTGGTGAGATAATGGCAAAAGAGATCAATGCAGTAAAAAGCAGGAGCATCTTCAGTGATTAAATATCACAGACTAGATCCTCAACTGATGTAAATTAATTGACTTCACTGAAGTGATGCTGATTTACACCATCTGAAGATCTAGCCCTAGTGCTGCTGACAGGTTACTCAGTAATGCCCCTTGTTTCTTTTAAGCCGAAAAGGACTTATTCCAGTCTTATTTTTCAGGTTTCTGGTTTTAGAATTGGAAAATGCCATCTTACAGGTGTCAGCCGATAACATTTACAAGCCATACTTGATCTGTTTAATGAATGTGAGTGGAAGGCAAGACAATGAGTTGACAGGTAATAATTATTTCATTAACTCTGTGGGAGTTATCTGGTAATGTCTTAAGCCTATCTTTTTAAAATGCTGCGTGTAATGACATGAAGAAATGGTGCTGCGTGTTATCAGTGTGCTTGAAAGTCCATTGGAGCCATGAGAGCTCAGCACCTCTGAAAATGAGGTCCCTTTTGATTCGTCTCATGGATTTTTATTTTTTTGGTCCTTAGATGTGTCACGGTATCAGTGTAATTTGTCCACTCCAGTAATCATAAAAACATGGAACACTCTTCCCTTTGTGGTTGCATGGCTAGTAAAATGTATGCTGCTGACTCCTCAATAGTGAGTCCTTAGTAAAATCAATCTGGTATTTCCTCCTCTGCTGTGTACTGCTGCAGCTTCTACAATCCTTTAAAGTGGCAGCCATTATCCTGAGAGCTAAGCTTCCATTGGTATAATGGTGTTTCATATGGACACGCTTGGTACATACTTACAGCAGCGCCGGAGTTGCTTGTTTGCCTCACATACGAGGTGTTACCGACTCACTAGGTCTCGTATGCTTTCATGAGTGTTGTTTCCATTATGGGGTATGTTTCTGGATTGGGGGGGGGCGTTATCTTGAAGGTGATCTCTGAAAAATCTTGGCAGACTCATTAAGGGTTTTAGTAAAAGGGCTGATGCAGATTACTTCCCCCAGAGCAAGAAGGAAGCAAGGACCAGCCTGTGACTCTCGGTTCCTACCCTGCTCCTGGGCAATGCTGCTATGTGAGGGCTTCTCGGGATGTCGTTTTATGGCTGTCTCCTGCCATGCCTGTCCTGGGGGAACTCTCTGGCTGCAACAGGGGCTCTTAGAGCCCCTTTATATCACTCTGTCCCTTTAATGCCATGTCGTAAAAGGGTCCAAGTGGGGGTGAGGCTCTCACAAGCTGGACTATAGGGGTACAATCCAGGCCTGAGAGCATGACTGCAGAGGTGCTAAGCACCATTTGAACTCAATGGGAACTGCGTGCACTCAGCACCTGAGGAAAGCAGGCCCCTGAAGAGGAAGTTCAGTTTTCCATTGTGCAGGGTTTCTGTAAGATCTTGTGTGTCATCTAAAGTAACTTATTTTCCCTTGCAGAAAACATAACACGTCTTCTGAACCACGGTCAGCTAGAAGAAGCTCCTTTCACTCAAAATGGCATCTATGAGAAACATGCATCTATTCCAGAGATCCTACAGTCAAAGGTAAGTCTGCTTAAAATGCTGACTCAGAGGAACCCCGCACTGATACTACATCAGTGTGCAATGAAGCGTTCAGGAAACCAGCATATAGAAAACAGTTTTTAAAACACCTGACGTGAGCTAGAAATGGAGCTCGATCTTACTGCAGCTGCCTGTGCTTTGGGGTTACCATTACCCAGGTCAGAGAACACTCTTTCCCACATGGTCAGTGCAAATGCCCCATACATGTTTGGGAGCAAAGGGAGGTGCTCAGAGTCTGCCCAGACTGACTCCGAACTACAGTGGTTTTCATCACCCCTCTGGAAGAGGCAATCAGTGCTGTGTGGCTTGTGACTGGCAGTTCATTTCCTTGTTGGATGGATGGAAGGTTTATCCATATTTTTAAGGCTCAAGCCACTCGTGAGACTTTCATAAGTGCTTAGTGAAGTTAGGGGCACCATTCCCATGAGACTTGTGGCCCTAACTCCCACAGGTGCATTTGAAAAATCATGCACGGGGAGATTTTTCAAAGGCACAAATGACAATTCAGCACTTAAGTCCCACTGAAAGTCAATGGGAGTTAGGCATCTCTAACTGCCACTGGAAAATCTTCCCTGTAACTAACAAGACGTGCACCTTTGGCGTTCTGCTGGCATATTCCTGTCTATGATTGCTTGTCTCATTAGATTGTAAGCTCTAACGGGTAGGGACTCTCTCTAAATATGTTTACACTGTACCTAGCAAGGCAAGTCTTTATGCTGATTGGGGTCCCTCAGCACAACTGGAACAATAATATAATAATAATTAATAATAAATAATTAACAAATAAGAGTTTTCATTGCTGGAGATCCTGTCCCAGGAATTAGTTAGTGCCAGGGTTGGCATTGTAATGCCAGTGTATCATCTTTTCTTGTGCTGATATGTCTTTCTTGAAAATAAAAATAGCCAGTTTTTCCCCAGACCACTCTGGAAGGGCACAGCAGAAACACGGGTTTCAGAGCCTGAGCTCCAGCCTGAATGGTAATGTCTCTGCTGCTATTTTGAGCCTTGTGCTGCTAGCCACACAAGCCCGAGTAAGTTGACCCAGGCTCTGAAACCTGCTGCCACAGGATTGTGGGTTTTTTTTTTCAAAGTAGATTGACCCAGAACTTGCAGACCAAGAGGAGAGTGGGCTAGAGTAACTGTCTACCACCATGCCTACAATAGGGGACTCCTCCGTGGCTGCAACCAGGGTTTCTTTATGCCACTGTAGCTCTTTAAAACAGTATCAAGGAACCAGAGCAGGTGTGGGGCTTTCACCACAGGTACCTGAAGTTAGTGTCCTATATTTAAGTTTAAACACCTAAATATTATTGAAGGGGTCACAGAGCACACACTCAGAATTATTTACAATGCTTAACTTTTATTGAAAATATATGAGAGAAGTCAAATACACTGTGCAAAATCACAAAAGTGGTGTAATGGACATCATGATGTAACACTGTAGTTAATTGTTTCTCTTACAACAGCACCTATAAGCCCCAGTGAGCTAGGCACTGTACAAACACATAGTAAAAGATAATCCCTCCCCTAAGGACTTTACAATCAAAATAGACAAGGCAGATAAAGGGTGGGAGGGGAAGCCAGAGTCAGGAAGAGACGTGACTTGCTCAAGGTCACATAAGACAGCAGCAGAATTAGGAGCTGAGAATTCCAGGTCAGGTCCCTGGACCTTTCTGCCTCTCCAGGGCTGGGAACAGTCACTGTGAATTTCAGTTCATTTTAAGACCTTTTGAACTAAAGGGCTCGAAAGCTGAATCCTGAATAAAATCAAAGCAATGTCTATATCCTTTAGCCTAAAGACCACTTCTGATCATCCTTTTCTTTAACTTGCGTCTGTCTCTCTTTTTTTAATTTAAAGACATCTCGCCTCCGAAGCATGATAAAACTTCTTTGTGACTACAAGAGCTTTAAATCACTGCAGCGTATCTGTCAGCTCCCTACTGTTAGCTTTGAAGCACTGTGTGAACAAAGTCAATTTCATGAGAAGCTCCTTCACAGCTTTGAGTTAAGCAATCACCTTATGACAGATGTAGTTCATCACAACAGGGTTTTTCGAGAACTTGGAGATATACTGATTGGGGATCCCACCAAAATCCAGTCACAAATGAATTGGTAAGGACTTCTCTAAGCTCTTCTACACCAGTGTTTCTTCCTGAAATTATTAATGTGGACCCTTTTATTTTCTTTTAATGTTCCCATTTTTTAAAATTTAAGGATTCAAGAAAATGTAGCGCAAATTGATTATTTTCAAGATATCCCGCGGTATATGGCTATAATGAGTTCCATGATGAATACCACTGAGAATGCAACAGCTTCTCAAAAGCAAGGTAGTTTTACCTGTTTACTTTAAAACCTTGGTTTATAAGAATGGTCGCTAATTTACTTGTTGCTGTTGGCCTTTCTGAGGCAAATTTCACAGATTGTCTTATGAAAGCTATATGGTGACGGAAGTAAGCATGTGCTATGTCCATTGGCTTCTTTTCTAGGACAGGCTGTAGGCCTACGGAAGTCAGTTACAAAACTCCTAATGAGTCAAAGTTGCTGGCTCAAGCCGTCAGAGGTCCGAAACGTATGTACAGGCAAACTGTGCTCGGTGCAGGCCCCAAAAGCTATGGCTCCAAAAATCCCTAGGTCTGCCAGAGGCTTACAGATTGACAAATGGTCCATCCAAATTCAGACATGTTTGAGCACACGGTAGTGCTCCTCTCAGCCAACATGCACAACATCTTCAGTCTGGGCAAAAATGTTTCTCTTCCGCTGTCTTAACATAGGTGCTCTGTGCATAGATATATAATAGTTCTGTAAGTATGGAGAAAACCATTATATCATTTTTTGGTTTTTTATTTTAAAGAAATGCTAATGGCTATGTTTAAAAATGTCGACCAGCTCAAAGAGGAGCTCAGAAATGAAGCAGGAATGTCCACAGCAAGTATCAAAGCCCTGATGGAAATGCCTCTCCCAGAAAACACAACTCAGGTAAGTTTTATCCTAATTCTAGCTGAAGGTCCCTTTAAATTGGGCACTCAAATAATTAAATCCAGGGGCTATTAATGAAAGCAGCTCAGCAACTCTCTGCTCCTGTGGGAACGCAGAGGGAGATACATGATCTTTAAGGGACACAAACTCTATAGTGCTTTATAGATCAAAATAGACACCCTGAGTTGTAACTGAAAGAACTTTGTAAGCCAGAGCAGCCTCTGGAGACCAAGAGCAGTATGTTCTTTGACTGACACGAGTAGCGGGTGGGTAGTCACATAGTGGGTGATTGCTGAAATATTTAGCTAGTGCATTGTGCATTGCAGTAATCCAGTTCAGTGGTCACAAATGCGTGGATATTTTTGGTGAGGTCCACACTGCAGAGAAACAGTGGCAATGCAGATGGAAAAGGGCATTTCTGGCCACTGATGCCACCAATAATTACAAGAGCTACCCCTGGGATCCAAAATGTCCTTGCAGACAATGAATCTCAGCTAAGGATGGACACGCTATCCTCAATGATTCGGCTCCAAAGACTTCTTCCCCTAGCCCTGCCTCAGAGCCTCACCATCATCTTGTCTCGTTTCAGTCTCAAACAGCTCACTTTTATCCAACCCCCAGCTTTGTCAATCACTGGGAAAGTTAAGCTGTCGGGTCATTTCAGCCTGTGCAAAATGTGTTAAAGCACTACCATTCTGCTTTGATTCTCCATGCAGGAATAATAGGGAGGAGAAGGTATGTTTCTTAGTCTACAGCATTGGAAAGTGATGTTGGGGAAGAGTTTAGAAGCAGTAGTTTAACCCATGCATGTTGGAGTAACCTAATAATGTACCAATCTCCTGCTTTTTGTGCAAATACAGCTCGTTTCTTGGATTCTCCAGCTGGAGTCGTGTGACGTCCGTTCCATCGACCCAAAGCTAGACGCAGTAGTAAAGGAGTTCTGCAACCTATCACTCCCAGAAAGGACCCGCCAGTCTTACATTCTGGGGGTCATATTCTTACGTCACTTAGACATTTACAATTTTCTGTACAAGGTTTGTGTTGGATTTTTAGAGCACTTTTCTGGCTTTTATTAGCTACTGTAGCTAAGATCCTCATCTGGTATACCTGTACTGGTATGGAGCTAGGCTGCTTCCCACCAGCTGAGGATCTGGCCTTGTGTATGAAATAACAAATAATGTTATATTGCATACCTATGCTGACATATACATTAAGACAACTGTCCATTATAGAGCCAGCTGGTGTAAATTGGCATGCCTCAGTTGTAACCATTGGGGCCACACTGATTTACAGCAACTTAGGACCTGGCTCACAAGCTACTCTTGCCTGGTACACCATCCAACCATCCTAGCCTAGGTCAGGATGTGAACCCAGGTTCCAATGAATACAAGACACTGGGCTAAGGCTCACTGTACCAATTAGCTATCCCACTAAATCCAAAACTGTAAAAGGTTCTGTGATATTTAATTGCCCAATCCATAATAATGTTGCAATTGCTGTTATGGCCAATCAAATATTCAATATGTGTAACTACGGTTGGTGACAACCATATGCTAAAATAGGTATGATTCGTCAACAAGTATGTTTTCGATACACCTTTAACAATGCTGAAATAATTGTCCTTCTGAACAATGCAATCAAATGAGAATGACAGTGAACTTGGCTCTGTAGTGATTGACACAAGGACATAAGAACAGCCATACTGGGTCAGACCAATGGTCCATCTAGTCCAGTATCCTGTCTCCAATAGTGGCCAGTACCTGAGCTTCAGAAGGAGTGTACAGAACAGGGCAATTTTGGAGAGATCCCCCCCTTCTTCCCCTCCCAGCTTCTGGCAGTCAAGGTTGTCCTGAGCATGGGGTTGCATTGCTGTCCATCTTGGCTAATAGCCACAGGTGGATCTAAGCTCCATGAATGCATCTAGTTCCTTTTTGAACCTGTTATACTTTTGGCCATCACAACACCCCATGTCAGTGAGTTCTACAGGTTAATTGTGCACTGTATGAGAAATAACTTCCTCTTGTTTGAATTAAATCTGCTGCCTAGTCATTTCATTGGGTGGCCCATGGTTTTTGTGCTGAGGGTCTTCTACTGTATTCCAGCCATCCTCAAAACAAACTTTCCCACATTTTAACTGTTCAGAGCCAGGTTCTTTAGAGCTATACCTAAAGTTCCAGAGTGGAATTTTCAACAAGTGGATAAGTGACTTGGGAGTACAAGTCCCATTGATTTCCTATGGGATTTGTGCTCCTAAGGCACTTAACCACTTTTGTAAATCCCACCTCTGACCCCAAAGAATTAGTGCTAGATAGGTGTGTATATGCTGACAGTTATTTTCTTCCTTCCTCTGTCTTCTAGATGTTTTTCCCCAAAGAACTGCAGAAATCAATGGACAAGATGTTAGGCCTCCTGAAAGAGATGGAACATTTCAGGAACCAGGTGGCATCTGGCATGCGCCCGCTGTTAGAAGCCATTAATTCATTCAAAAAGCTACGGCAGTCTAGAAATGTGCCCCTCTCCAAGGTGTGTATTAGCATGGGAATGGTCCTGAGCTAAAATGCCTTTGGAGTACTTACACAGTGTTGCCCGTAGGATCTCTAAGTACATCCAGGGAAGTAGCTAGAGGTCAGCAAGTCTCTGTCAGGGTACCTAGAATGTTCTTGTTTGGAATGACATAGGTAGCAGTCACATGGTCAATATGGGCAAGGGGAGGAATGAAAACACAAAAGACTTACAGCTATGTTGAAGTGGGGTAACTAAGAAGGAGATTAAAGGAGACCTGCAGCCACATTGAAAAGACCCAACAAGAGGATAGTAAACACAGCACGAGAGCAGGGGTGCTGGAACAATTCGTATGGGGTGTGGGTGCTGAAACCAAACAGTGAACTCTCGATATGATAGAAACCACTTCAAGCCAGGGGGTGCGGCAGCACCCCTAGTTCCAGCACCTATGCTTGAGAGTGACACGGCAAGAGCCTGATCGGGCTGCTTCCCTGAGACCCCACTGCTTCCTCCATTCCACACCTCACCCCCAGGTCCCCGCTGCTCGCGGCATCCCTCCTCCTTGGGATGGGGGAGTGAGGAGGAGGGGACGTGGAGAGCCAGCGGCTAGTGGACTGAGGAGGCTCGGCCCGGCACTGGGGCTGGTCTGGCTCTTGGGGGGTTGGCGGCTTGGCTCAGCCGGATGCTGGAGCCGGTAGCTCGGTGGGGTGGGGGCCCTTCAGGAGTGGGAGGAGCTAACGCTTGGGTGGCCGGCAGCTTGGCCCGGGCTGACTCTGGAGCGGGGGTGGAGGATGGCCCAGCGCTGGGGGAGGCCAGCGGCTAGGCCCGGCACTGGTGCCAGCCTGACTCTGGCAGAGGTGGGGGTCGGGGCAAGGGGGCCGGTGGCTCGGGTTGGCTCTGAGGCTGGGCTGGCACACAGGGAGGCTGGTGGCGCAGCCTAGTGCTCAGAGGGGGGGAGTCAGGAGGGGCGGAGGCTCGGCCTGATGTGGCTGTGGTGGGCAGACAGGGGCTTCTTCTTTTATGGTGGAAGGGGGGGTTTGGGGCTCCAGCGTGTCTGCGGGGGGGGGGCGGGCCTTGGGCAGAAGAGGCAGGGCTCGCGGGTTCCCCAAAACAGGGGTTCACCCGCTACCATGGGCCTGATCCAAAGCCAACAGAAGACCATAGAAAGTCTCCCATCAACTTCAGTGAGCTTTGGCTCAGGCTGTAATCACACTTATCATTGTGATTACACTTATCAGCCAACTGGCTGGTCATGGTACCTTACGCTATCCCTAGGGCTGGGTAACCATCCTTCTGCAGCTCATCTCTTGTCCTGTCATTATGCATCTTTTGCATTATGGGAGTAAATCTTGCTCTACATACTCCAGGGAATAAACCACCTTGAAATTAATGAGAGTTGAGGATGCTCTGCACTTTACAGGAGACCTCCAGCATGTCTCAAGATTGGGTTCTCAACTCCTTTCTATAAATTTGCCAACCGCTAGCACATATCAGCACAAAGTATCCTTTGATATTTATGCTTTTCATTCATATTTATGCATAAGCATGCAAAGGACCAAGCCAGATAGTCTCAAGGTTTTCCAAGTAAAGTCCCTTGTTTTGTACACAGATGAACTCTCATCCAAAAGCCAGCATAAATGTGGTTTACTTCTCCCACTGAGATAAGATGCTTTAAACATGCAGGTGTGTCTTTTTGCTTTTGTTTTTTGTCCCGTAGGCATTGTTTAAAACAACCAACATAACAATAGCTCATGGATCATTTAAGTCCATTTCGAAAGCTCTCTGCAATGAGGAAATCACACCCTTGTTTTTTGAATCTTTGCTGCCTAATTTTGGAGATACAAAAAGACCTAGTTCTTCTATCCAGGATGAAAATATACAGAAAATAATGCGGAAATATGGCATTCCCCCGGATCCCAGTGAGTTTGCGGTGAAAGACGCGCCACAAGAGAAAACACTGAAACTATTCGCTTTCTCAGAGAATGTAGTTAGACTTAAACAGAAGGTCAGCTTAAAAATGTGTGGGCTAGATTCTGTTCTCTTTTGCACTAATTGTAAACTGGCGTAACTCAGTTAACTTCAATGGAGCTTCCCTGATTCATCATGAGAATCACTCCCTTCCTCCCACCCCCCGAGCTGGTTGAAATTTTTCAGACAAAACTTTTCATTGAACAATTGCTTGCTTTTTTTTCATGAAAATTTTGTGAAAACCTGTGTTGACATCTTTAAAATTTTTCATTACTTTTTCCCTTGCATCTTTCTGATGCCACTAGCTAAATGGGGTGACAGTTTTTTGGTTATTGAAAACTCTGGGTTTTGGTAAAGTAAATGTTCTTTTCGTGGGTTCCTTTCTAACCTTGAGAAACAATTGGAAAAATATCTTGAAATTTTTTGCAGTTTTTTAAAAAAAGGTTTTGAACAGCTCTAGCCCCTACAGGTTTAGCGGCACACAAATGCTTCAGACCAAATCCTCAGCTGGGTTAAACTGGCAAAGCTGCATGGAAATCAATGGTGCTATGCCGACTTCCACCAGCTGGTTATTGTATCAATTCTTTGTGGAGCACTGATTGATTGATCATGGAACTGTAATGTTTCCTGATGTAGCAGTTTGTGTGGAATGTGATGTATTATTTTGTGCAAGATGCTGCATGATATGACAGCTTGGGTTGGGGTATCCCTGCCACTTCTGCAAGTGGAGACGCCTTGGAGCTGGCAGATCCCGGTGGAGAAGTGGGGAATGCAGCCTTCATGGCATTGTCCCTCTCTTCCCCCAAGCCTGCAGTAGCCCGTCTGTGGGAATCAGGCTCCAGAAGCCAGGTGGGAGTCGATGTGGCTGGGGGACACAGCTGCTTTCCACAACTCTACGGGAACTCATGAAGTCCCTTTTCTCGACATAGGTCTTGCTCCTCTAGGCATCTGTCTTTTCCATTTTATGTAACGAAAAAGAGCTGCTTGTTTGTTTGAACACTGGGACAGAAACATTTGGGAGCTGACCCAAGCATTTCTGATTAGATCCAGCGAGCAGCTGTTCTGGGCCAAACCCTCAACTGGTGCAAATCTGCATACTTCTGTTCAATGGAGCTGTGCTGATTTACACCCGCTGAGGATCTGGCTCACTATGCTTATGGGTGACTTATTTTCATAAAGTTTAAAAAGGCTTCTGAGTGGAGTAGGGTGGCGGCTTAATGTTCCCTCATCTCCCAGTTCCTGTGGTGGGCTGGTTTTAGGACTTGACAGGTCAATGCTTTCATCCTAATGTGTCATTTTTCCAGCTGCACTAACATTATTAGCTCCTCCTCATTCACAAAAGTCCATTTAACCTTAAAGCAAAAAACGCTCTGCTAGAACAATGAGAATCTTGTTGTCTTGATTTCAGCAACAGGAGACCTTGGGGTGGATTAGCTCTGTCAAGAGGTATTACGTCAGTCAGTGCAGAGAGGGTTATGCAGACATTAATCGGACACAGCAACAAAAATACTCTTGGGGAGTTTTGTGCGTCTACTTTATTTGTGCTATTTGGTTTTTTTTTGCCTTGCAGCACCTTTCTGCTTATCGTTTTATCTGGATTTGGTTAGTACCTCTACTGGAGCTTTAATATGGTCTTTCCTCAAACCTATGCTGTTTGGGAAGATTCTGTATACACCAGACACCCCAGAAACTCGAGCGATCATGGAAAAGGTATGATGTTGTGAATAATGAGAGGGGCTCCGGTCAAGCAAATCCCAATGAGAGAGCTTCTTGTTGAGTCTCCAGCGCAGGCTGGCTTTTTGGAGAAGTAGCAGAATACTGTGCTGCAAGTATTAGACTTGGTTGATAACCCCCTCCCGGGAGAAAAATGAATCTTGACACATTACTGTAGAACATAGCTGATGTGGTCTCAAACTGGGGGTAATCTAAGGCTTCGAAGACTCTTTGAGACGAAAGAAGAATGTAGATCAGTCATCAGCAAAGAATTGTTTAATGCATTTAAATTCAAAATGGGAGTGAGGTACTGATTGTGGGGTGTTGGTTGGGACCAACTGAAATTACGGAAGCTGGATCACAATTTGGTGAGTATTCAGAGCTCGGGGTTTGCTTTGGACCCATCGCTGATTGGGTTATCCCTAAAAATAATGAGGTTAGATAAGCTTGCAAACCCTTCGGAACTTGTTTCCAGTGCGCCGTAGCTTTGTATTTCTGTTTGTGGGAAGGCACTGCAGAGAGAATCCTGATCTCCAAGAAACGAAAATACAAATGAAAGTGAAAGGCAGCAAATTTAAAACTGGGGAATAGGAAGCGTGATTTCACACAATGCACAGCCTCTGGGGCTCTTTGAGACCAGCTTTCATTGAGGCCAAGAGCTTAGCAAGATTACAAAAAGGACTGGACATTTAGACAGATACCAAGAATATCCAGAATTATAATAGAATGTAAAAACAAATTATGGTGAAACCCTGTGTCCATTGAAATCAATGACATCACTGACTTCCATGGGGCCAGGATTTAACCCCAAGAGTTTTGGAAGTGATGGAGACACTCACTCTTCAAGGCATAAACCAACCTCTAATGAATGGGGGTAGGAAAAATATTTCCCTGTGCTCAGATTATCCCATAACGATCTACTGCAGGGGTTTCTTGCCCCATAATCTGAAGCAGTTGATGCTGGCCACAGTCGGAGACAGAATGTGGGACTGAATGGACCCCAGGTCTGATACATTCTGGTGATTCCTATGGTCTACAGGTCAATTGAAACATAAAATTGTTAAAGAGACAGCGACGATTTGTAATCTACCCTTTGTGACTGTGGTCAATAGTTTCCTTTGCATGAAAAATCCAAGCAGCACTAGAAATGTGAGGGGCATTACGGGGTTTGGAAGCATTTCTCTGCAAAAGGCCTTAGACCCAAATGAGTCCTGGCATAAGCAGCAATATCTTCCATTAATCATAGAATCATAGAATATCAGGGTTGGAAGGGACTTCAGGAGGTCATCTAGTCCAACCCCCTGCTCAAAGTAGGACCAATCCCCAACTAAATCATCCCAGCCAGGGCTTTGTCAAGCCTGATCTTAAAAACTTCTAAAGAAGGAGATTCCACCACCTCCCTAGGTAACGCATTCCAGTGCTTCACCACCTTCCTAGTGAAAAAGTTTTTCCTAATATCATTACTCCTCATTCTGTCATCTGCTACCACTGAGAACAGTCTAGATCCATCCTCTTTGGAACCCCCTTTCAGGTAGTTGAAAGCAGCTATCAAATCCCCCCTCATTCTTCTCTTCCGCAGACTAAACAATCCCAGTTCCCTCAGCCTCTCCTCGTAAGTCATGTGTTCCAGTCCCCTAATCATTTTTGTTGCCCTCTGCTGGATGTTTTCCAATTTTTCCACATCCTTCTTGTAGTGTGGGGCCCAAAACTGGACACAGTACTCCAGATGAGGCCTCACCCATGTCGAAAAGAGGGGAACGATCACGTCCCTCGATCTGCTGGCAGTGCCCCTACTTATACAGCCCAAAATGCCATTGGCCTTCTTGGCAACAACGGCACACTGTTGACTCAGATCCAGCTTCTCGTCCACTGTAACCCCTAGGTCCTTTTCTGCAGAACTGCTGCCTAACCATTCGGTCCTAGTCTGTAGCGGTGCATGGGATTCTTCCGTCCTAAGTGCCGGACTCTGCACTTGTCCTTGTTGAACCTCATCAGATTTCTTTTGGCCCAATCCTCTAATTTGTCTATGTCCCTCTGTATCCTATCCCTACCTTCCAGCGTATCTTCCTTTCCTCCCAGTTTAGTGTCATCTGCAAACTTGCTGAGGGTGCAATAATCCCTGCCATCCTCCAGATCATTAATGAAGATATTGAACAAAACCTGCCTCAGGACTGACCCTTGGGGCACTCCACTTGGTACCAGCTGCCAACTAGACATGGAGCCATTGATCACTACCCGTTGAGCCCGACAATCTAGCCAGCTTTCTATCCACCTTATAGCCTTAATGTCAATGGCAGTTGCTCTCCCTTCATCAGGACTGACTTTGGTCCTTCATCACAGCGCGCTGTGTAACCCAACAGGAAAATATAGAGAGTTTTGTGACTGCACCAAATTACTGCTTTGTGCTAACTCGATAAGGAGCTGAGGTCAATAACCTTTAGTAGCTTCTGAAGGAGTTTTCAGGGAGGAAAATGGTTGATTCTTGATTAACAGAACTGGACTTTTATTCTTAGACATAGAGGAAGTCTACAGTTAAAACACTTTAAGCTTCTCCCGCCGACATAGCACTGTCTATGCAGGGGGTTAGGTTGCTATAAACTACGTCGCTCAGGAGTGTGGACTTTTCAAACCTCTGCATGACGTAGTTATAGTGATATAGGTCTGTAGTTTAGACGAGACCTTCGTCATAATACTTAAGGCCCCAATCCAGCAAAGCATATAAGCAGGTGCTGAAGTCCAGCTCTATTCAGCAAAGCCCTGAAACATAGGCTAAACGTTAAGCACCTACATGTGACTGAGGCATGTGTTGAAGTTAAAGACATGTTAAAGTTAAGCACATGCTTAAGCATTCAGCAGAACAGGGATGGACTGCTGAATCGGGGCCTAAAGAAGGAAAAACTTGCTCAATGTCATGTGAAAGGACCATGGAAATATTAATTTAGCTTTTTGTAAACAGGTCAAATGGATTTATTGTATGTGTTTGTTTTGATTTGTTTTTTTAA
Organism: Lepidochelys olivacea; assembly: GCF_965140295.1. Lineage (NCBI taxonomy): Eukaryota > Metazoa > Chordata > Testudines > Cheloniidae > Lepidochelys > Lepidochelys olivacea. The sequence continues at coordinate 68,593,933 of NC_140421.1, read as the reverse complement.
GTCTAATGCAACCCTGAAGCAGATGGCTGATCTAATGCAAAAGTCCCAGGAATGGCTGGACAAGTCACCGTTGATCATGAATTCACTGACTACATTAAACGAAACAATTCCAGTTGTCAAGGTATTATTATCTCACAGCTAACAGGGTTCCTTTGTCGCTCAAGTTAACAGAAGGCTGGGGGCAGATCCTCTCTGATATAAATTGTCATAGCTCTATTGACATCCACCAACAATACAAACACCAAGAGATTCTAAAGGGGCACCTTTTCAGAGCTAAACCCTCCTTCTGAAATGCTTACAGTACTTCCTCTAAAACTTCCAACACACTGAGGACTGATGGTTGGCCATACAAAGGGGAGAATTCTCTTAGGTTTGTAAATGCAATTGCCGTCTGCTTGACGTAGCAATCAAAGCTGGGTGACTCATCACAGGGCTCACCCCAGCCTGAGATACCAAAGAAGTGGTTCTCCTCAGGAAGCAGAAAAGCTGGGATAATACCTAGTTCTCCTCATTAGAAAAGTGCTGGAGAGCCTAGAGGATGAACGAATGCCATTCTGCCTTTGTAGCTCAATGAGGAAAAATATTTAAATATCAAGGTAAAACTTCAGACTCTCTCCATGAGGAACAAGTCACTGTTCAAACCTGGAAAGCTGTAACGTGCCTCCTCTTTCTACTCACTCTCCGTGCTTAAGTTACTTTGAGGCACTTGGAGGTTACTTTGAGTTACTTAAGTTACCTTAGCAGCAGTGATTGGCTTCTTTTTGGTGAAGAAACAGAACACAGCCTGTTATAGAAAGGATATCTTGGGAACACAGAGTAAATATTAACTGGTCTCAGTGGGAGAAATTCACCACAGTGTATATGGCATAGCTGGACTCCTGGAAAATCCAGGACGGAGCGGGTGAGAGTCAGCGATGAAACATTCTCCACTGAGCGGACTCCTTTGTGGAATGAGCTATTAGAGATTCAGCTAAGCTCAAACCTGAAGGCCTGAAGCTCATTTACACGCAGGCCACTGTGCTCTGACAGCGTACAGCGCCCTTACAGGGTCTGTCTACACAGCATTCTGGAGCCCGCGGGTTCGAGCCTCCCAGGAGGGTCGACAGACTCGGGCTAGCACGGCTCATGCTAGGGTTCTAAAAATAGCTGTATAGACGGGGCTGGACCTTGGGCTCTGAAGCCCAGGGAGAGGGGTGGGCTGAAGAGTCCAAACCACAGCATCTAAGCACTGGCTGTATGTCTAGTTTCAGAGCGCTAGGGTAAACCACACCTGCTGACCTGGGCTGGGACGCTTGCTCCTGCGGGCTCCAAAACTGCAGATACACCAAAAGTTGGTAGAAATTACATTTGCACATACTTTAACGTCTCTGTGTCACTAAGCATCCAGGCCTAAGTGCTTTCCAGAACCAGTCCGATGCCCAGTGAAGTCAATGTGATCGTTTTCCGTTGGATCAGGCCCTTAGAGAGCTGTAAGACTGTCACTGGCTAAAGTTTTCTCTCCGTAACTGAAATCAAGTGAAGAGAGGAGGCTCAAGAAGGGCGTAAGTAACATGGAGGGGATCCAAACAGGATGAATGTCACTATCTCTCTCTCACTCTCATTTGATAGAATACCCTGCAGAATCCATTTGTGCAAGTTTTTATCAAACTCATGGTGAAGCTGGATGCTGTCAAACTGCTGAGCGAAATAAATGAACTGGGTAAGTTGCTAGTCATACACCTCCTATTTATATAACAGTGCTCAGAACATCACAACTGCCTCACTGCCTTAGACCATTGGTGTAACGATTCCTGCTGGCCAGTAGCTGATGCATTAGTGCCAGTCAAGCTCATCCATAGTGTATATTTGCCTGGAAAGATTCCTCCTTCACCTTCTTAAAATATCAGCATATGTCCTGAGCAATGTGGTTTGAGTGCCCACATTATGGATGGATAAGACAGATGGGGGGAGAAAGGGAGCATTGAGCCTTGTTTTAGGCATAGAGGGATTAAGGCATAGAGGGATTAAGTGATTTAGCCAAGGGCACACAGGAATTCTGTGGCAGATTTTGCCTTGAAGTGCAGTCTCCTGAGTCCCAGTCTTGTACCTTAGCCCAATGCCACTCATCCTCTCCATAAATATGTCTTATGTGGCATCCAGTGTGTAACACAAAACACATTATCAGATGCATAAGCCAGTCTTTTAGCTGTGGGATCCCTGAAATGTAACCTGTTACTATGTTGTTGTTTTTAAAGAAGCTAATGTCAAACCAATATTTTTAAAAAAGGTAAACAGGATGATGCAGATCAGGCCAGTTAGCCTGATAGTGATCCCAGGAAAAATTTCAGGAAGGCTGATGTGGGATATCATCAGTAAAGAATTAAAGGACAGTAGCATAATTAATGCCAATCAACATGGTTTTATGAAAAATGAACTTGTCAAACAAATGTACCTCATCATAAACTGATCACTAGTTTGGTCGAGAAAGGTAACTGTGCTGAGATAATAGATTTCTGTGAGTCATTTGACTTAGTCCTGCATGACATTCTCATAAAAAAAATTAACACTATACAAAATTCCTGTTTTCCATATTAAATGGATTAAAACCTAGTTAAATAATAGATGTCAAAATAATTGTAAATGAGGAATCACAGAACCCTAGAAGTATAAGACTGGAAGGGACCTTGAGAGGTCATCTAGTCCAGTCCCCTGCACTCAAGGCAGGACTATATAAAAACAAGACCATCCTTGGCATGTGTTTGTTAAAAACCTCCAATGATGGAGATTCCAGAACCTCCCTAGATAATTTATTCCAGGGTTTAACCACCCTGACAGTGAGGAAGTTTTTCCTAATATGCAACCTAAACCTCCCTTGCTGCAATTGAAGGCCATTGCTTGTCCTATCCTCAGAAGGTAACGAGAACAATTTTTCTCCCTCCTCCTTGTAACAACCTTTTATGTATTTGAAAACTATTATCATGTCCCCTCTGTCTTCTCTTCTCCAGACTAAATAAACCCAGTTTTTTCAATCTTCCTTCACAGGTCATGTTTTCTAGACCTTTAATAATTTTTTGTTGCTCTTCTCTGGACTTTCTCCAATTTGTTCACATCTTTCCTGAAATGTGGCACCCAGAACTGGACACAATACTCCAGCTGAGGCCTTATCAGCACGGAGTAGAGCAGAAGAATTACTTCTTGTGTCTTGCTTACAATACTCCTGCTGATACATCCCAGAATGGCATTCCCTTTTTTTGCAACAGTGTTATACTGTTGATTCATATTCAGCTTGTGATCCACTATAACCCACAGATCCCTATTCACAGTACTCCTTCCTAGGCAGTCATTTCCCATTTTGTATGTGTGCAACTGATTGTTCCTTCCTAAATGGAGTACTTTGCATTTGTCCTTATGAATTTCATCCTATTTACTTCAGACCATTTCTCCAGTTTGTCCAGATCATTTTGAATTTTAATTCTGTCCTCCAAAGCACTTGCAACCCCTCCCAGCTTGGTATCATCCACAAACTTTATAAGTGTCCTCTCTATGCTATTATCTAAATCATTGATGAAGATCTTGAACAGAACTGGACTCAGAACTGATCCCTGTGGGACCCCACTTGATATGCCCTTCCAGATTGGCTGTGAACCACTGATTGATTACTCTCTGGGAGTGGTTTTTGAACCAGTTACACACCCACCTTATAGTAGCTCCATCTAGGCTGTATTTCCCTAGTTTGTTTATGAGAAGGTCATGCAGGTACCTACTTGGAGAATAGACTTCTGATACCAGACGACTCTTTAATTGATCAGAAAAAGGCTTTAAAAGCTCCAATGGTTGGAAGCTGAAGCTAGAAAAATTCAGACAAGAAATAGGGTGCAAATTTTTAACAGTGAGGGTAATTAACCATTGGAATGACGTGCCTAGGGATATGATGGATTCTCCATCACTTGATGTCTTTAAATCAAGACTGGATGTCTTTCTAAAAGATAAGCTAGGGCTCAGACAGAAGTTATGGGCTTGATGCAGTGTTTACTGGATGAGGTTCTATGACCTGGGCTACGTCGGAGGTCAGACTAGATGATGATAATGGTCATGTTCCAGTACCGGATATGGACTGGCAGCAGAGCCTGCTTATACACATGTGACGTGTTCATCATAAGTTCCTTTAATGCTCTGCCAGGTATGGCTGAGGTTTCTTTAAATCAATGGTCACCAACCTGTTGATCCCGGAGCCTCGGCCAGTCAATCGCAATCTCCGGGCCGCTAAAAGTCCAGTGGGTGCAGGGGCTCAGCCCTGCCTTCCTTGGCCCCACGCCACTCCCAGAAGCGGCTGGCTGCTGGCATGTCTCTGCGGCCCCTGGGGGAAGGGGAGGGTGAGACGGCTCTGTATGCTGCCCTCGCCCCTTGCACCATCCCCGCAGCTCCCATTAGCTGGAAACCGACCATTGGGAACTGCGGGGGTGGCGCTTGCAGGTGCGAGCAGTGCACGGAGACCTGCTGCCGCCCTCCCTCCAGGGGCAGCATGCAGAGATATGCCAGCAGCCAGCTGCTTCTGGGAGTGGCGTGGGGCCACAGCAGGCAGGCAGCCTGCCTGAGCCCTGCTGTGCTGCCTGTCCTGCCTGGAGCCTGCACCACGCCGCCCCATGCCCAGCCCAGAGCTCTCTCACAGACCCCACATCCCGACCCCTTGCCCCAGCCCAGAGCCCCCTCCTGCACCCAAACTCCCTCCCTGAGCTTGCACCCCAAGTCCCTGCCCCAGCCCGGTGAAAGTGAGTGAGGATGGGAGGAAGGACTGGAGGGAGCAGGGCCTTGGCGAAGGGGCGAGGTAGATCCTGGGTTGATCTTAAATTCAAAATGTGATCTTGTGTGTAAAACGGCTGTAAATGAACACGGTGCCACCTAATGGCTGAATAGTGTAATATGGGTTAGCATTCCATTATAATTATAGTCCCTTCCAGCCTCAAAATTTATGAAAAATAGTCTTAAAAACCATAAGGCCTAGTTTAAATGACTCCAATCCTGAATGTTAGTCAAATAGACATTGCAAGAGAATCTCTGCAGTAAATTGTATTAATCCCCTCTGGCCACCAGAGGACACTGTTCAGACATAATTATTCACCCAAATAGTGAATTGGAAGCCTGATGGGAAGTGATTTTAATAATTCACTCACATCAGAACTGGAGTTTTGCTTTAAAGTTTTCAGGTCTCTCAGGTCCCCCTCTCCTCCCTACTCCCTCAGTGGAGTAATGTAGCAGCCACTTTAATAACATAAGAACAGCGATACTGGGTCAGACCAAATGTTCATCTAGCCCAGTGGCCAATGCCAGGTACCCCAGAGGAGATGAACAGAACAGGTAATCATCAAGTGATACATCCTGTCGCCTATTCCCAGCTTCTGGCAAACAGAGGCTAGGGACACCACCCCTGCCCATCCTGGCTAATAGCCATTGATGGACCTCCATGAACTTATCTAGTTCTTTTTTGAACCCAGTTATAGTCTTGGCCTTCACAACATCCTCTGGCAAGGAGTTCCACAGGTTGACTGTGCATTCTGTGAAAAAAATCTTCCTTTTTAAACCCGCTGCCTATTAATTTTATTTGGTGACCGCTGATTCTTGTGTTCTGAGGAGTAAATAACACTTTCTTATTTACTTTCTCCACACCAGTCATGATTTTACAGATCTCTATCATATTCCCCCCCGCCCTTAGTCGTCTCTTTTTCAGGCTGAAAAGTACCAGTCTTACTAATCTCTCTTCATACAGAAGTCGTCCCATACCCCTAATAATTTTTGTTGCCCTTTTCTGAACCTTTTCCAATTTCAGTATATCTTTTTTGAGATGGAGCGACCACATCTGCACTCAGTATTCAAGATGTGGGCATACCATGGATTTATATAGAGGCAGTATGATATTTTCTGTCTTATTTTCTATCCCTTTCTTAATGATTCCCAACATTCTGTTTGTTTTTTTGACTGCCACTGCCCATTGAGTGAACGTTTTCAAAGAGCTATCCACAATGACTCCAACACAGCCCTTGTTTGTGCGAGTGGAAGCTGATGTAGATCAGGAGTGAGTCTAGCTCATTGCAACCCATATCAGCATGCTGTTTAGAATGAAATGAGTGCAAATAGTCACCTATTGGGTGCAATCACCTGTCCTAACTGCAGCAAAACCATCATACTTGTGGCCGCTGTTCCACATTAGTTACACTGCATTATGTAGTCACAATGTACAACAGCCAGAAGACAGCAGTACTTTTATTGGCTGCATTAACAGGTCTAATACACACAGCACCATGGCAGACCTACCTCCTACTTGACGGGCTTGGATAAAATAGATTGTGTTCACCACTGAGCTAAAACAGATCAGCAGACATGGCGATTACACTGAAAATCACTGGACGTGGAACGAATGGAGAACATCATACACAGTTTAAAAAACCAGCAGATTAGCAGTAACCTCTGGTTTGAAATGGTTGTCACATTCCATAGTTGACATTCTCCCAAAGACAAACTGATGAGCGTGTAAAAAATGATTAACCTAAAAATTGGGTCAACCACATGCATTCATTGCACTGATAAATGCAGAATAATATTTTACGATTAATGTTTAGTGTGATTGTTTTTTTCCATCGTTATTAGCAGTAACAGCATAATGAAGTGATGGTTCTTTTGCTTCATTCCCTTCCCCCTCACCCCAGATGATATAAGGTTGGAATTGCAGAACAACGCTGACATCATCAATCAACTGAACACATTATCTACCCTGGCAGTAAATGTATCCTCCTGTGTGTCGTTTGATCGCATTCAGGTGGCAAAAAACAGAGAGGCGCTGGAAATGGTAGCTAAAGAGCTTTTTTTGAGGAATGAACTTTTTGGAAGTAAGTGCCATGTTCAGTTACAGAAATGCCCATGTAATTAATGAATTAACCCTTTTTTACCCTGTTATCATGTGCAGTAGCCAAAGTGCAGTTCATGAGTCAAGTGCTATACCCAGAGTTCTATACTAGGAAAACAATAGGTCCCAGCAAACAATGCTCAACCTGCAATCTTCAGCCAATCAGCCATGACATATTGCATGGCCATGCCTCCTTATCACAGATGAGAGTGGGCTACAATCTGCTCCTTTTCATGCAGATAGGTGTAGGTAGCCCTTGGTATCCTGGCAAGGTGCCAGTAGGGTCTTCTGTTGAGCCACCTTGGGAACCCCTGGTGAATCTCCAGGATACAGAGCTGTCCTCCAGATAGGCCTGTAGAGGGAAAGGGATATGTAAAGCAAGTAATATGAAGAGACCACACCTTTCTTTAGCAGATCATACTGTTCTTAAAATGCTTTAATGAAACCAAATAGTAGCCCATTATTGTAGGAGACATATATTAGCAGATGAGAACTACATTCGTAAAAGTCAGATGAATTTGGCCCATTAATATTTGGCTATCATATCAAGTAGGGAAAAAGAAAGGATCTTATGTGTGTCCTTCGTTTAATTTTTAAAGGAATTGGAATGCGAGCTCAGGACTTTCTTGAAAGTCCCATAAACTGTTCTTTTTTAATATCCCATAATTCAAGCCACCATTAAAAACATCTCCCTTATCAACAGAAACTCTACTAACCTTAATAATGTGATGTATCAGTAGTTATTAAAACTGATTTCTTGTACCTCTATCATACATGAGATTTGATAATCTGTATATGGAATATTTATAGTTTTCCTAGTCGGGTTAGATCTAAGACCAAGGTTTTCCAAAAGTGACTAGTGATTTTGGGTACCTCCAATACTGAGTGCTGATGTAGGAACAACTTAAAAGGGTCTGCTTTTCAGAGGGTGGGTTCTTGGCACCCAGAATCACCAGTCAGTTTTGGAAATGTCAGCATAAATACAGTGTGAGCAACAACAGCTAACTCTGCTTTGACATGCGTGATAGTGACAACAAATTGCATATCTAGCTGAGCAGTAGGCTCTTCAGTTAAAAGACGGTTGGGTTTTAATATGCAAAAGGGTTATAAAAATGAGGAGTTCAGATTTGATACTTATACGTGGCACTATCCTACTGCAACCATTGTTGACTGAAAAATAAATTTCACTTTGTTTTCTCAAGGTGTCATTTTCAATCTACCATCAAGCAGTAACAGACAGAGGAGAGCAACTCCCGACAGTCTCTCCCTTCCTCCACTAGTCAATTATACCATCCGAATGAGCAGCAGGATTTCCCAAACGACAAATAGGATCAGGGAGAGGATCTGGACCGTGGGCCCACATAATTCAACCTCGCAGAGCCAGATCTACAGCCGAGCCTTTATCTATATCCAGGACAGTATCGAGAGAGCAATCATTGAGTTGCAGACTGGGAAGAGTCCAGAAGAAATAGCTGTTCAAGTCCAGGCCACTCCCTACCCCTGCTACAATAAGGACATGTAAGTTCATGAGCCCTCAGGAAGTCAGCAAATCCATACCCTTGCACTGAGGCAGGACCAAGTAAACCTAGACCATCACTGAGAGGTGTTTATCTACAGTGTTCGTAAAATCCTCTAGTGATGGGGATTTCACAACCTCCCTTGGAAGCCTGTTCCAGAGCTTAACTACCCTTCTAGCTAGACATTTTTTCCTAATATCTAACCTAAATCTCCCTTGCTGCTGATTAAACCCATTACTTCTCATCAATGACAATGACTTGCAGAACGTGTTATACATTAGCAGGATAATTACAATGGTTGGGACTTACCGGCTTCCTCAAAGAAGAAAAGAAATGAAAAGATTTCTCCCATGAAAAGAAAATCATAATAGAAAAGGAAAATCTATATGAAGATTTAAAGAAATATTATTTTGTTTTAAAGGATCCAGGATGAGACTCTGGCCTTACCGAAATCAATGGCAAAACTCCCAGTGACTCTAGTGGGGTGAGGATTTCACCCAGAGTGCCTTGTCTCATCATTGTACTATAAATATGTGAATCGTCATAATTCCCATAGGTACTACTGTAGGTGAAAATTACTACCTCCATTTTAGAGACAGGGAAACTGAGGCATAGTGAGTCACTGGCGGAGCTGGGATTAGACTTCAGGAGTCTTGGCCTATTTCAGTAGGTGTATAAATCCAGATAGTAGCTTAGATAGTAGCTGAGTAGCAGATAGTAGCTTATCTGTTGAGGAAAAAAAAAGTCCCTAAGTTTACGAGCCTAAATATGAGCTTTAAGTTACTTGATATTACTTCAAGTTGCGGTATTTATTTTTTGTTCCAGCAATTCCAGTTTAGACACCATTCATAGTGTACAGTTCTGCTACATATGCCTCTCTCTCTCAGGGGTTGCAAGAGCTATAGAGGAGATGAGGTTGTAACTCTCCTCTCAACAATGTTGAGGGGAGACAGATGAGATTCCAGTGCACTGAGCAGTCAGGGTTAACTGCCTGCTATACCAAGTGGTGCAGTATGAATGGTGTATGAACCAGAGTGAGTCTTGATAAACAGACTGGCACAGGAGTGAGGAGTTTTGGATTCTGCTCACCTTGAGCCAGATCTCAGTGGGCGTAAATCAGCATAACTCAGCTGACTTCAATACAGCCATGCCACTTTATACCAGCTGAGGATCTGGCCCCTGGGTGCGACAGTTATGATAAGAAATGGGATCCTGGGTCTGTGATGTCTCTGAATTATTACAGGGACCAGAGGCAGCATCCAAGCTGGGTAAACACATGTGTGAAAAGCCATTTTCAATGTATTTTACAGCAGTGAGGGATGTTCAGCAAATTGCACTGTTGGCTTGGACACTCATTCTACAGAGGGCAGTATAACTGACTCCACTCGGGCAGACCAAAAGAGTTGGGCAGGGACGGTGTCCCTGGCCTCTGCTTGCCAGAAGCTGGGGATGGGCGACAGGGGATGGATCCCTTGATGATGACCTGTTCTGTTCATTCCCTCTGGGGCACCTGGCACTGGCCACTGTCAGAAGACAGGTTACTGGGTTAGATGGACCTTTAGTCTGACCCAGTATGGCCGCTTTTAATGCAGGACATTTCATTCTCAAAGCATGAGGTTGTGCCACCTGAACTAAAAAGCTAGCTGCATCCTGTAGGGCACTTGTTAACCTTATAGGTCGATCAGCCGAGAGAGAGAGAGTTGTATTCTCCTAATGTAGGTTACAATAGGATAATTCACATGCAAAGGTCTGCCACCTTATTGTGACTGTGAAGTGGTCAGGAATAGTTCAGACAATATGTCAATTATTTACAGCAAAAATACAGATTATTATTGTTAAATCATTGTGTACTATGATGAACTATTTCCTGGAGGCACTCATTATTGAGCTGTAAGCTGCTTTTCTCGCACTCTTGCTGCCAAGAAAACAACTCACCTTCACAATTCTCTTTCCCCCACCTGGAAAGTTCAGAAGATGAAATTTCATTCAATCATTAAAATACCCAGGAGCTGTGGAATGACGCTGCAGTAGAAGCTGCTATAAAATCAACATTCATCAACTGATACCGCTTAGTTACCATTTTACAGGCAAAGTTGTGGCAATCTCATATGTCATTGTACCGTAACATTTGGAAACTGCTGAAATTTGGAGACCTGGTTGACGTTCTTTTTAGTTGAAAAATGCAGTTTCATCTAAATCAAAACCTTTCATGAACGTGGGTTGATTTTTATGACGTCTTTGAGTTTCCAACTATAACAATTCAGAACAAAATTAAATTTTAATTTCGCTTGAAATAGTTTCATTTGAGACTTTTTGCAGAAATAGTACTGGCTTTTTTCATCAGAAAGGGAACATGCTATATGTTCCTTAAAATTAATCTACTGTGGAAAATCAATCAGGTAACAATCTTGTTTTCAAATACAGTAGGCTCAATTTACTACCACCACTACTTCCTTTTGAGTGGAAGGAAAGTCCCCTGGCTAACGCATAGGGATGAGGATCAATACATGTGGATTCTAATACCAGTTCTGTCACAGTCTGACACTGGGCAAGACACTTGGGTCACAGTTTGCAAATGTGGGTGTCAAGTCAGGCACCTGAATCCATATGTAGGCAGGGAAATAAGCAGCCTGATTTTCAGAAATGGTAATTATCTGCCGACTGTATTGACTAACTTTATTCGGAGTCATGAATTCCCAGCACTTTGGATTTAGGTGCCTAACTTTAGGCGTACAGTTTTGAAAATGTTGGCTTTAATTTCTCTGTGCTACAGTTTTCCCAGCGGTTAAAATCAGACGAATAATACTTACATGGTAGCAGGGTAAAAAGGGTTAATTCATTAATATTTTTAAACTGTTTGGAAGGTCCTATGTAAGTACAAAATATCCTTATTCTAATAATTATACTCTACATTTAAAAATATGAGCATGGTTTTCCTCTGCAAAGAGTATTAGTTTGAAAAGTATATTCTTCATAAATCCCAATCCAGCACATTTTCTATTCAGCTAAATCCTGCATTTGTCTTTTACAGGTTCTTAAGCAGTGTGACCTACTCTCTTCCATTTGCTCTGATGGCTGCTTGGTCACTGTTTATAGCTGCTTTTGTGAAAAAGCTTGTTCAAGAGAAAGATCTAAGGCTATATGAGGTACAGTAATGAAATTATGACTAGATTTTCTATCTAGAAGATAATGTGACATTGACTGGAGCAACATAAGTGTTAAAAGCCCCGTTTTCAATGTATAAAATGCACATGTTAAACATGTAAATGTATGGAGTCAATGAAATGAATGAATTGTAGTTGAAGGGAAATCACTTACTTTCTTTGTTAAAATGAGAGCTGGCGGCTGACAGAGTTTCTGCAAATAAACCAACTCCTGACAGAGTTTCTGCAAATAAACCAACTCCTGCTGCGTGTTTCCATTTAGGTGGGTGGGGATGACAAGCTGTCGATGTGTTGTTAGTGGTTTTATTCAGTGAGGAATGGGGGACAGCTATATGAAACGTTCAACCTAAAATCAACTTATATACAGCCTGGTTCAAGTTTAACCTGTGTTTCTGAACGTGCTGCAATGGTTTGCTGGAACTGCTCTGTTTGTGTAAACTGTCTTGCAAATCTTCTGTTATCTTGACTTTTTCCTGAAAGGTCGCTCAGGGCAATCTAGTCACATAAGTCTCATGGCTCGTCTCTTGTGTTCCTGATTGGACCCATACCCCGTGTGATCAGGAGGGGTTTGCAAACTCAGGAGACACAATGTTCCCTGGGTATCTAAAGGAGAGGCTGAAATTGGGGCAGGCCCCCAGCCAGTACAATGCCCCAGGTGTTGTATTTTACATCATCTCTTGCGAAAGAGAGCTCTTGGCTCATTGCGCCTACCAGAGGGAAAATAATAGCATTGAAAGCAAAGTGAAGTTCTTTTCCCTGCCATAATTTAATTGGATTTTCAAAGTGAACATGGACTACAGCCTTGAGAGCCAAAGAGCTTTTGCAAGCCTAACCCTCAGCAATCAACAAGAACTCAGACAGATCTGTTCCTGTTACCATTCCCATGGAAACAGCTGCTGGATCACCAAAAAATGTCTTAAACTAATGGACACTTACAAAAATTGAAGGAAATTTCATGAGTTCTTTTCTTAAAACAACCCAAAACCAATTAATTGATTGATCTAATTGATCGCAGCTTTCATGCCATTTTCCACAGGAACCAGAGTAGCGGCAGGCTTGTTAGAAATGTAACCAGTCGCATCAGTTATAGAAAAGAGCTGTAAATGTGGTTTCTCTTGCAGCACATAATATTCTTAGGCTACTAAAGCTGAGAGGGCCAGGTTCACAGCTGATGTAAATGAGTGAGCCTTTGTTGCAGCAGTGTCTGTTTATACCAGGAGGCTCTGGATTTCTAGTGTTAGGTAAGAGGGAAATGAGGAAATTGACTTTTTCTTTTACAATGAGGTCCTTGGTTGAGATTTTAAAAGTGTCTTTGCAGTAAAACCACTCAATAGTCTTTTAAAATATACTCAAAATGTTTTAGAAAAGCAACGAATACTATAGGCTTATACGAGAGGCTAATGTTAGTATTTGCGTTGGATTTTGGGGGCCATGTATACCTTCTGGGACATGTCACTCTTTTACTGGACTGTTCTGCAAACACAGGATAGTCCGAAGATGCAAATTTGCTAGGCTACACTGGTTTATAAGTAGAGCATATGCCAATATTAGAGAGGGCATGCTCTAATTTCATGCACTATCCAGAGTGTGAGAAGAGAGAGAAGTATTTCAGTGACAAGTATATAATCAGAAATATCTCTTAATAAACAGCTGTCCCTTTTCTGCCTTCTTTTCCATAGTACATGAAGATGATGGGTGTCAACTCCAGCAGCCATTTCATTGCCTGGTTCATTGAAAGCGCCACCTTCCTTCTAATCACAGTCATGTTTCTCATCATTATACTGAAAGTTGGCAACATCCTGCCCAAAATCAATGTGGTGATTCTGTTCCTGTACCTCATGGACTACAGCCTCTCCATCATAGCCATGTGCTACCTCATCAGTGTCTTCTTCAACAACACCAACATCGCCGCCTTGGTTGGCAGCCTTATCTACAGCCTCACCTTTTCTCCCTTCATTGTGCTGCTGGTAATTGAGAATCATTTGAGCTTTTCAGTGAAGAGTCTGCTGGTAAGTTTTTTTTCTCATTAAAATAAAGGGGTGGGGGTGTCTGGCAGCAGACATTTGCTTCTGGTGCTCCCGAGGGTCACAAATGAATGTGAGCTGAGTGGCTTCATTCTAGACTCTGCTTAGGGACATCACCAAGCCACTGCACAACGTGACACAAGGTAGAATTCTCCAGGTTCTGATCAAGAGCTACCCACAGCTAGACTAGCAAGGCTGTTATGGATAGAAATGAGGGATTCTGTCAGCGCTTTAAGGGAAGGTTGCTGACTTCATTACACCTGGCGCTGCCAATTCGGTGATTGCACAAACCTCAAATTCCCCTTTACATAGCAATGAAACCAGACCTCAAGAATTATAACGTAATGCTTGCTCCAAAAGAGAAAAAACAAGATCAGATATCAGTTCCTTTCTGAACTGAGATATGGAATAAAAGGATTTAGCAGGAGGGGCAAAACATCTCACTGGCTAACGCATCTCTGTCCTGCAATGGAAACCTCAGATCCTGCACTCCATTGGGATCCCACAATGTAAAGCAGTTACACCCAAATCTTCAAATACATTTAGGCTCCTAATGTCCACTGCTTTCAATTCAAATTGGGAGCCTAAATACCCCTGGGGATCTGGGCCTTAGTGTCATTTTGGCATACGGGAGTACCTTTCTCATTGCTTGGACTGTATAAAGTCAAGGTATTAGTCTCATAAGTAAAAACCTCTGACTGGAGACAAAATTTTCTCTGGAATCATAGATGTTTAGGTCCCAAAAGCAAAATTCATTGCTTGCATGAGCAAACATAAGTCCACAGAATTCAGTGGATTAATTTTGCCCCGTGCTTCAAGTAATTCTGACTGACTGATTAACTTGCAAAGTTGCAATTTTTCAAAATTTTGTATCGGCCAAAATCCTCTCTTTGTGAATACTGCTTGCGTAAGATATTGAACTGTCTGATTTTTGTGTACAAATGCATGTTTTTGCACAAAGAAGCAACTGCATATGCAAAATCATAGGGGCACTTTTAGAGACCACCACTGAAAATTTTATCAATAATGTGTTTGATCCAGTGCTCACTGAAGTCAGGGGAAAGATTTGCTGCCACATCTCTGGCCACTGGATCAGGCCCAGTGAAGGTTTTTTTGTGAATTCTTCAGTAATTTTGTTTTCCAATTTGTTCCACAGAGCCTGTTGTCCCCAACTGCATTCAGTTATGCAAGTCAGTACATTGCTCGTTATGAGGAACAGGGCATAGGTAAGTAGGGGACATATGAAACTAAGTTTTGCTCCTTCATGACGGTGATACTTCATCAACATATTTCACACTATATTCTCTATATCTTTACTACAGGCCTGCAATGGGACAATATGTATAGCTCACCCATGTCTGGCGACAATACTTCTTTTGGCTGGATGTGCTGGCTAATTCTGATAGACTCTTTCATCTATTTCATTCTGGGCTGGTACATTAGGAATGTTTTCCCAGGTAAGAATGCCAAGTATTACAGGCGACTGCCACACAGTCTCCCTTGAAAATTATAAATCAGCCCTGGCGGATTCCAGAATTCATGGGAGTGGGTAGATCTGTCCTCGGCAGCGCCCTCCACTTGTAGATCAAGGAGGCGTGATTTGCTTTTTAATTGTATGTGACACACAGTAATAGCTTAGGGGGTGTCCCTGGGTTCCAGTTGTGACTGGGTATCTGAGAGGTGTAATGAAACTGTGACAGGGTGACGCAGCAGCCCAGAAAGGGTTAGGGGGTCCCTGCCGGTCACATGGCTAGGTGGGCTATATAAGAAGCTGTGCTGGGAAAGGCTGCGTATCTTTTCCCCTGGCTGATGGAAGCCAGGGAAAAGCCTTTGGGGATGTAGCCAGTATTTGTCAGCATAGGAGCCGACTCCGTGGGTGCTCTTGGGCTGGAGCACTCACGGGGAAAAATTAGTGGGTGCTCTGCACCCACTGGCAGCCAAGCTCCTCTCCCCCCCCCCCTCCCTTGAGCATGCCATGTCCCCGCTCCTCCACCTACCTCCCAGCGCTTCCCCCTGGCCGCTACCAAACAGCTGTTTGGCTGCTCCGGGGGTGGGGAGGGAGGGAAGGAGCGGGAACATGGCGCGCTCAGGGGAGGAGACAGGGAAGAGGTGAGGCCGGGGCAGGGATTGGGGAAGGAGTCGGAATAGGGGCAGGGAGGGGGCAGAGTTGGGGCAGGGACTTTGGGGAAGGGGTTGGAATGGGGGCAGGGGTGGGGGCAGAGGGGGATCAAGCACCCACCAGTGGGAGCAGAAGTCGGTGCCGATGTTTGTCAGTGGAGTTGTTTTATTTTGTGTCCTACGGCTCCTTTCATTTCACACAATAACTCATGCCCTGAGGCAAGGGGCTTTAAAGGACTTGGATGTGGTGTTTGTTTCCCTTCCCTGGCTGGTGAAATGGTCTATCAGTGTACAGACACCTACAGTGGGCCTGGGAAGAAAAGTAAAGTGCTCCTTCCATCTGACTATGAAATTACTCAGGATAATATATTACACAATACTTCCTACTATGCAAGCGGAGAAAAATCCTATACAGGAGTTACCAATCGTACACGTGGGCATCAAGGCGAGGATAAACTCCTCCGGACTTTATCTTTGCTATTCACCAGTGCGCAGTCGCAGCCAGTACTTTCTGTAAGATGTCAACGAGCATACACTTCAATTTGCTTCTTTCCTCCTTTTTCCTTTTGTTTATGGTTGCAGGAAAATATGGCATGGCTGCCCCATGGTATTTCCCATTGCTTCCCTCCTACTGGGCCGAAAGCTACGGTGACAGACCATTATGGAATGAGAAGAGATGCGGACTCCTCTTCACCAAACTCTTGCTCAGAAAAGAGGCTGCATTCGCCAGTAAGATGTGTACGTGCCTACTAGAATTGTTAATGATGGTAACCCCGGCAAGCGCTATATGAAGCTAAGTTTACAACGGGGGCGCCATGTCGTGTGTAGGCAATGTTTGTCCAGAGGAATGGACAGTACAGGAATGGACTTGTTAAATACTTAACAAGTCCATTCCTGTACTGGAGAGATTGCTGGTTGCAGTGGTAGCCCAGTTGTTAAATGTAAGGGATAACTCTGAAACCTTTCCTTATCTAAAACCAGAATGACCGGGTTAAGTACACCCGCTCTGCCATGTCTATGTGCAAACTTGACACTGGCCCATGCAATCTTAGAGGGGTGCAATTACTTAGTTTGGGCATGCAAATGCAGGTTTGCCTTTGACAAAAGGGATGCCTGTATTTAAAAGCTTGCTAGGTTTACCTAAGGTACATAAATATGGTTTGCTTGAAGAAAGGGAGTACTTGTGGCACCATAGAGGCTAACGAATTTATTTGAGCGTAAGCTTTCGTGAGCTACAGCTCACTTCATTGGATGCTCACGAAAGCTTATGCTCAAATAAATTGATTAGTCTCTAAGGTGCTACAAGTCTTCCCTTTCTTTTTGCGAATACAGACTAACATGGCTGCTATTCTGCAACCTGTCACGGTTTGCTTGGTATTTTTAGCATGCCCTATGCGTGTTTTAGGGAATACCTTCAATTCTGGAAAGCTGAGCTAATATTATTTAGTTAACTACAAGCTTAACAAAAAACCCCTTACATTGACGTCAGGGAGTGATGGATCCAATCCCACAACTGCTATCAAGCCTAGTGCTTACTGCCTTGAGAAATCATATGAAAACCAGTTAGACTATTCTCACTATGCTTTGTAGCAAGTGTTTTCAGGATCAGGACCTAAGGCGTTATCTCAGACAAGTGGCAAGGGATTAAGGATGGCAGGACATAATTCCATGTCTGTTTCTTTTTAATCAGTTTGTAACATAAATTTCTTTAGTTTGTCTTCTTCAGAAGCATCTGAGCACAGAGCCAGGATCTGCTGAGTTTTAGTCCTCGCTTTTACTCCCTCTGGGGCCTAGGGCAAGTCACTTCAGCTCTTTGTGAGGCTGTGTCTACACTGGAAGCCTTACAACAGCGCAGCTCTATCGCTGCAGCTGTGCCACTGTATGGTTTCCCATGTAGCCGCTCTGTGCCAATGGGAGAGAGCTTCATTAATTTAATATATAATTGAATTAAACCACCCCCAATGAGCGGCGGTAGCTATGTCGGTGGGAAAGCGTCTCCCACCGACACAGCTCTGTACACACCGGTGCGCCTGTCGGTGAAAATTACGTTGCCTGGGGGTGTTTTTTTCACACCCCCGACCGACAAAAGTTTTACCAATAAGAGTGCTAGTTTAGAGAGAGCCTCAGTTTCCTTGTTTGTACAATGTGTTTAGCACTGTAACCCTTCCCTACCTTCCTGATAGGGGTGTTGAACAAACTGATTGATTAGTGAAGACGGGTTAAACGCTTCGTTCTTATATAATGCTTCTCGTGTTCATAAAGTGCTTATTATTTCAAATAATGGCTTTTTATAATATGAACAGGAATAGCAGCAGCTAAAATAATGAGAGTACAATGCAGACAGTTAAATTAGCATCATTATTACTACTAATGATAATAATTAATTTTTACAAAAAAGTGCCTAGAGGCCCCAACCACGATTGCTCCCCCACCCCCAGCGAGGCCTAATGAGAGACAGTCCTGGTCCGAAGGAGCTCACCCTTCAAACAGACAAAACAGACAAGACAGACAAAGGGAGGTGGGCGGGGGGAGAGAAGTAGTGGAAGTGTCTTGAGCAAGGTCATGGACAGGTCAGTCATCAAACCATGAATAGAGCCCAGGCAGGGGCGGCGAGTTACATGGGCCCATGGTGCCCAGGCTCCAGCAATATTCAGGGCCCAGGGGCCCAGCTCCACCAATGTTTGGGGCCAGGTCTCTCTCCCAGCCCCACCTGCTGCCCCCACGCATCTCCTCCAAGTGTCTCCCGGACCCCACTTGCTGCCCCGGGCGCCTCCCCTGGACCCCAGAGCATCCCTGTCTCAAGCTGGTGGTTGCCCCCTGCAGCTCCACCCTGTGCTCTGCTGTGCTGGCTCCAGGCATCAACTGCTGCCGCAGGGTCCTAGTGACCCCCTTTTAGGGCCAGGGCAGGCTGACCCTGACCCTGCCTTTCCACCTCGGACCCTTCTTTTTTCTTTTAGGTACTTAGACCTATTCTGGGCACCACCAAAAATTATACAAATGTGCCGCCCCGGGTGTCTTGACTCCCAGTTAAGTACCCTGCCACTCGACACACCCTCCCTCCTCAGACAGTTGTGTATTTATTGAGCATTATTTGCGTTAGGTGGCATGGGCATGGGGCCACTTATAAACTGATTAATTTTTACTGGTATGTGTTGTTATAAGCTGTAGAGAGACAAGGTAGAGGAGGTAAGATCTTTTATTGGAACAACTTCTGGTGGTGAGAGAGACAAGCTTTCGAGCTACACAGAGCTCTTCATCGGGTCTGGGAAATGTACTCCGAGTGTCACAGCTAAACACAAGATGGAACAGATTATTTAACATAAGTAGTTCACACACATTTCCAGGGGCCATTCAAGGTGAAACGGCCAATTGACAACCCTCCAGTCACAGGGAGGAAAGGAAAGGGTGTGAGGAAAAGGCAGCTTGTCGGGAGGTTGGGGAGGGGGCGGTTGTGTGGATTGTAGATTGCTGTAATAAGCCATAAATCCACTAGTGCCTCTGTTCAGCCCGTGATTTTTAGTGTCTAGCAGAGTAATGAATGTAAGCTCCCAGGCTCGTCCTTTGAAGGTGCTGTGCAGGTTTCCTTTGAGGACGAGGACTGAGAGGTCCGATATAGAGTGATAGTTTTGTGAGAAATGTTCAGCCCAGGTGACAGGGTGTTTTTTCTTTTCTCATTTTCCTGTGAGAGTTCATTGGAGAGTGCAGTGATTGTCTGGTTTCACCCACATTGTTGGTAGTGGGGCATTTAGTGCACTGGATGAGGCACATCATATGTGGTGATAGGCATGTGTAGGACCCATGGACCTTGAAAGGTTTGTTGCGGGAGGGTGTTGATCATCATAGCAGTGGAGCTGTCTGCAGGTTTGGCATCTGTTGTTCTGGCAGGGTCTGGTGCCGCTTTGAGTTGCTGTGTGCTGGTCTCTGGGAAGCTTGCTTCTGATGATGAGTCTGGAGAGGCTGAAGGTTGTTTGAAGGCCAGAAGAGGGGCTTCGGGAAAGATGTCTTTTAAGATGTAGTCCCCATCGAGTAGGGGTTGTAATTGTTCAATGATACCCTGTATGGGTTCCAGTGTGGGGTGATAGGACCAACACATCTACAGCACCACATACAATCATGGAAGTTTGAAGCTGTAGGAAGTTAGAGGGAGAAATATTGGAAAGTTCAAAAATGATGCAAATACCAGGGAATGTTCCCAAGTTTTCAGCTGACAAGAATGTATTTCTCTTTACTGTTCTTTATAAAAAGCCCTATACCTTTTCTCGATAAAAAGGTCCATAGCCACATATATAAAGTCATAAGTTATCTCTTCTGGTTCTTTTTTTAGATGTCAAAAGTGCCCTTCCTCCTAACCTCGAGCCTGAACCCCCCAACCTCACCGTGGGAGTCTCTCTTCATGGAATAACAAAGACCTATGGCTCCAAAGCTGCCGTTGAGAACCTCAGCCTGAACTTCTATGAAGAAAACATCACCTCCTTGCTGGGGCACAATGGAGCTGGAAAAACAACGACAATGTATGTCTCTCTTGAAGAGTGGTTATTAGACGCTGCGTCAAATGGGTCTGTGTTGCGAGTGGGGATGAGTGAAAGAACAAATGGGAGTTCTCAGTGTTATAAGGTCTGGATAAGATGTCTTCTTTGATTTGGTCTTTTTGTAATTATCGTACATGGTGTACCTTGCCCCTTGTCCATCCCCCCTGTGATAGATAAGGGTGTTTTTCTACTTTGGAGTCTGACCGTACTGGTTTAGAGCATTTTAACAGGGGAAAGTGATCTCTCCTGATATCGAGGAAACAGAATTAAAAGCCATAATAGTCATTGGGTGCGTCCTAATCTAATGGAATTCCTATAATATTATATAGCACAGCAGTGACTGCAAGTTCCATGGCACTTTGGTGCCCATGGCAACTTGCTCTCAAAAGCAGCGGTTGATTGGCTCATATCCCAGGCTGCAGCAGTATTGGGAAGAAGCTTAATGGCTGCGTATTTAAATGAAAAGCAAATGAGTCTGCTGGGCTGGGAAGAGCAATGGGTTAATCTATTTTGGCCTTTCAGTTCTGCCAGGTTTGCATGTTTTCATTATTAGGATTTTAAAATAATGAATCTTAGAACAGACCTGTAGGACTGGATTTCCCCTGCGTCCAAGCTGTGCTCAGCACTAGGGTGGGATGATGAGCCCCCCAGGAGCTGTTTACACCTCCGGCGCTGTGAACTGGTCTGTGGAGAATCCAGGCATGCGTAAAAGCAGCAGGAGTTAGAGCAGCCTAAGGAACCCTACATCACAACAAGAGCAATGTAGCACAATGGAACTCCACCCCACAATTGACATCCATCCTAGCTCCCCAAACATGTCCTCTGTGGTGCACTAGGCTGGGGAATGACTGTTCCAGGAGCAGCTCCATCAGTCACACAGGTGCCTAGGTTAGAGAGTATGAAACCCAGAGTTCTCCATTGTAAGCCCACCTCTCTGGAGTCCTATGCTGCAGACTTAACACAAGGCCCTCCTTCCCTTCCACAGCACCCCAGCATTAGAGCGATAGGCACAGCATACCAAACCTTGCAACAACTGAAAGGCCCAGGAATGACGAACATGTAGGTGTTACCCGGACAGTACATTAAGCTGATAAGTAAAGAGATCCCTAGGAGGACTGAACCCACAAAGGCAGACACACCTTATGACTCTGGATTACTAATTCATCCTGTATCCGCCGAGGAGATCACAGAGAGAGATAGTGTGAGAATAATCATAGTGACTTTCTGGAACTTGAGAGCTCTGGCAAATTCTGACGGGGATGAGCAGGGGTCACAGGTTCCTTTCTTTTCCTTTTTTAAATGCAATTAAAGGAGGGTTTGGAGTCCCAAGGGAATGAAGAGCTCTTGCTCAGGGCTTAGCAGCAGCTGGAAAGGCCAAGGGGCAGCTTGAGAAATAGCTTCTCCTTTTAAACCCTACAGGAAGTCTCTGAAAGCGACCTATATTGCATTAGTAGTCATTCTGGGGAGAAAGTACTTTCCTCAGTTCCACTGGGTATTACTGGGTAGGTAATTATTTGCCTGAACTAACCTACTGGATGGAGACCTGAACTACATGAGGTGCTCACTGTAGGTATTTTGTCTGGAAGTCTACGATTTGCTCTTTTTCTTGCTAAGAATGGCAGTGAACTCAGTGAACTCTCACTTTCAAAGCCAATGTGGTTACCAGCAATTTGGAGGTCACTAGATAGTGCAGCTAAAACTCTCTAAAATTTAGAGTGATCTTCACAATGTGGTTTTTCAGTAACTAAACAGCAGCTCAGGGGTCCATATTTATCTAAGTGTGGGGTAAGCCCGGTAGCCTGATGGCAGAGCAATGTGCTTCCACAAAGAGGATCTGAGTTCAGAACCTGAGCTTTGGCCCCTTGACTCTGGGCCATCAGACCCTGAGCGTGTTGCTGTTATAGAATAACCCTCTTATGGGCTCCCCAGCAAAGACACAGAGCTGACAGGCTCTGAAGGGAACTGTCTTGTCCTCATTGGCGGAAAGGAGCGTTGCCATGATGTGGAGCCTTTGTGAATGGCAACAGGGGAGGGATAAAAAGGTGAAGTGGGGATACCTCTTGCTCCCTTTCTCTTTACCTGGCTGCACAGGTCAGTCCAGTCTTTCCTCATGCTGTAGGCCCCCAGAGCTGTCTGGGACTTGCCCTTGGCAGCTGGAATGTGGCTGCCTTGCACTAAATCAAGGAGAGTTATATTAGGAGTCCCGCTAGGGGAATTCTGCTAGGCGCTCAGCGAGCCCCTGGGGAAGAGAATCTCCGCATTTGTTTACGCCATTTTCTTTTTTCTCCCAGATCTATTTTGACAGGGCTGTTTCCTGCATCATCAGGCACGATATTTGTTTATGGCAAGGATATCAGAACCGATCAGGACCTCATCAGGAAGAACATGGGTGTCTGCATGCAGCACAACGTGCTATTTAGTTGCCTCACTGCCAAGGAACATTTGCTGCTCTATGGCTACATCAAAGTCCCGCACTGGAGTGAGCAGGAGCTGGATGAGGAAGTGAAAAGGTCTGATAATGCGGATGCCACACTCCCTCAGCATGTGTCACCTACAGTGTTCTCGCATGTTAATGCAGAGTATGGCTGTAATAGTCACCACAAGTGGTTGGACTCAATGCAGGAATCACTGGGTAAAATTCTACAGCCGGTGTTAAGCAGGAGGTCAGGCTAGGTTACTATAGTATCCCTTTTGGCCTAAAATCTTTGGAGCTAGGAAAACATGGACCCTGTCCCAAGGAACTTACAATCAGCTGTAGATATTCTTCTTGATGAGATTCCCCAGTATGGTTCCAGGTACTTTGCACCACTCCAGAGACAGAGCTCCAACGAGCCAGCTAAAATGGGATTAGAGCTGCTTTGTGTCACCAAAACATGCAAAGACCAGGAACCTACCAGTGAATCTGGCACTTTGTGTTCTCCAGCCGCAAGATCCTGCCCTTAACCTTGACATGTCAGATGGAATTTTTGAAGCATCCTAAAAAACACCCCCCCTGTGTCTGAGCTACATGTTAAACTATCGTGCTGCATTATGACAATTCTGCGTGGCAGTTCATGCCTGAGCAGTTTTTCATTTGTGTTAATGTTGCTTGATGCATTCAGATTCCCTTCCTTTTGCTAAATAACTGAACTGCAGCCTTTGGGGGCTTTTTTGCGTTTTGAAGGACTCTGAAGGATACTGGCTTGTACAGCCATCGTCACAAACTAACTGGCTCCCTGTCGGGAGGGATGAAAAGAAAGCTGTCTATATCGATAGCTCTCCTTGGTGGATCAAGGGTCGTGATCTTGGATGAACCAACCACTGGTGTGGACCCATGCTCTCGGAGGAGTATTTGGGAGATTATATCGAAAAATAAAAAAGGTACTGCAAAGATACTCGGGGTAGCATTTTTTAAATGCACCCAAGTGATTTAAGCTCCTAAGTGGCTACATCACTTTTGAAAATGGGGCTTAGGGTCCTTTGTTGCTTTTGAAAACATTACCCAAGATTCTTACACATGAAAATCCAGCAGCAGTAGCCACAGTTAGAAATGGGGGCCCTGGCAGGTAAAAGTTGCCCTTGCTGCTAATGGCAGGATTAGGGTTGGTTGGAAAATGGTTGGATGTTCAAGAATGGGTACGGACAGGCTTGGCCAAGCAATTGTGTCCCTCATCCAGGCTCTGATCCAAAGCTCATTTAAGTGAATTAGAGTGTTCAGTGGGTTTTGGACCAGGTCCCCAGTCCTTGAAAAATATTTCCAGAAGAATTATAATACATTTATCAAGGAGGGAGCAGTTTTCTCGAAGTCTTAATTATTGTAACAATTTCATGAAAGGGGCCTGACTGACAGTCCACATGATTCATGCCCGATCTTGTACTAGCACCCAAGTGACTAGTCTGAGGGCTGAATGGTTCAACCAGGCCAGAATCCTTCTCCCTGGGCTATGAAGTAGCAGCAGGACTGCTCCCTGGGCATTACTCCAGCCACAGGGATGGATGAAGCTCCATAGCCCAAGCACCTCTGGATCTATAGCTGGTGGAAGATCCATTGGTACCACCTTTTTCTGCCTCTCTAAAAACCTCCATGGACTATGAGATATGGAGACCACAAAGAGCTGGGCTTTATGGGGAATAGGGTCTTTTGAGACCCTCGATGGGCTCCTGTTATCTTCCGCTAAATTCACTTTGAAAAATTAACTCTGCCATAGTGCTTAGGGGAGCTTTCAGTTTCTTCCTAATATTGCCTCTTAATCAACTCCACTATTAATTCTAGACATGTACATATGATATTCAATGCACTGTCTGTAGCCCTCATTTGACTGTCTTTTGCCTGTACCACATATTTCAAAATCTCCATTTATTCTATCATGTGTCTTTTGTTTTGTTTTCATATGCATTTTCCAGGCCGAACAATTATTCTCTCTACCCATCACTTGGATGAAGCGGAAGTTTTGAGTGATCGAATTGCGTTCCTGGAACATGGAGGACTCAAATGCTGTGGGTCTCCATTCTACCTCAAAGAAACGTTCGGTGATGGATACCACCTGACTCTCACTAAGAAGAAGGTTTGTAACTGTGTTGGGAACTGAAGAGGTTTAGGCTGAAATTTTCAGAAATAACGAGTGGTTTTGGTTGCCCAATTTGAAATACCTTCAAGGGGCCTGAGTTCCATCGTAAACAGAATTGAGAAGAGAGAGGCAAATAACGGCATCCCATGAAAATCAAGCACACTGTGGAAAGGTTGGTAGAAGGTGTTATCTACATGGTGGAAATTGACCAGAATAGCTATTCTGGAATAATTCTCATGTATGGACCCTTTTTCCAGATTAAAAATGATATTAGTCCAGAATAAAGTCACTTTTATTTCAGAAGAGTTCCCACTTGGGGAATTATTCTGGAATAGCTATAGTGGCCAGTCTGAGTTTCCCCAGACATGCCATAAGTGGTGGAGTGAATCAAAATGAAACCTTGAGTCCTGATTCAGCACTTAATCACACTGGGAAAAGATAAAGGGTTTATGGGTAGGGTGACCAGATGTCCTGTTTTTAAAGGGACAGTCCTGTTTTTTGGGACTTTTTCTTATATAGGCACCTATTACACCCCCACCCCCGTTCCGTTTTTCCACAGTTGCTGTCTGGTCACCCTATTTATGGATGCCTTCCAGTCACATGGCTGCTCAGGTGGGGTACAAAAGGAACAGGAAGCTGAGTCAAAAGGGGAATTTAGGGGAAGGGTGAGTCTTCTCTCCTCCTCGCTGTCTAAAGCAGGGAAAGCCTCTGGGAATCTTGGCCCAGTGTTTCTCAGCTTTCTTAGCTTGCAGTCATGCTTATCCATAAAGTAAGCTTGAAAGAGATTAAGCAGATGAAGGTCCCACATTCAAAATCAATGGGAGTTGTGGCCCTGATCCTTCTTGATGCTTTTGAAAATCTCAGCCTCGGCCAATGGGGCTTAAGCACTTGCTTAAAGTTAGGCACGTGCTTGAAGTGCTTTTCTGAAAGGGGGCCTTTGTGTGCAAGGTTTTAGTCTGATGTGCTAAGGGACAAGAAACAAAATAGTGGGATGTAACCAGAAAATAGAGAAATTTCCCAGTGGATGGGGGTGGGGGATTTCCTTGGCCATGGCATCTCCACTTCTGATTACCAAGTAGCTGCTCTTATTACTCCTGAGGGCATTCTGTGCCAAAAATTAAAAATTCTGCCCCAGAAAAATAAAAATTCTGCACACAATATTTTAAATTTTTGCAAATTTTAATTGTCAAATAAATGTGGAGACTCCAGCATAGCATTGGGTATCACTGGCTGCACAGAGGTGGGAGATCATTGTGCAATGCCCACGGGACATGGACTCAGCGGTGAGACCGCACCCAACCCTGACACAGCTCAAGGACTGGGGTTACCCCAGAAACACCCCAGAGCCCTGCCCCTCTGTGCCAGGTGCACCAGGCAAGCTCAGCAAGGCAGGATCCAAGTGTGGAGGGGCTTAGTGTGGGGGGATCCAGGTGTGGGTTGAGAGGGTTCTGTGTGGGGCAATCTGGGTGCGGGTGGCTCAGTGGGGGATCCAGGTGCAGGGGGGATCTGGATGCACAGGGACTTGGTGGGGGGTTCTGGATGCAGTGGTAATGGGACTCTGCAGGGGTGTCCCGGTGAGGGTGGTTGGGGCTCAGTGGGGGAAGGGTGTCTGGATGCGGGTGGAATAGAGCCCAGCAGAGGGGGTATGGGTGTGGGAGGCTCAGTGGGGGGTCCAGATGCAGCTGGTTCAGGCTCGGTAGGGTGGGGATCTGTGTGCAGATGGCTTGTCTGGGTGGTCCAGGTGCAGAGGGAGTGGGGTTTATTGGGGGGGGTTCTGAGTGCGGGGGTGAGGCTTGGCAGGCGGGTCTGGGTATGAGGGGGTCAGGATGCATAGGGGTTGGGCGAATGGGGGAGCAGCTCCCTGTACAGGAATCCCTCCTCCTGCAGCGGAGGAGTGATGGGTGCGGGAAGCGGGGGGGGGGGCTGAGGGGGAGTTTGCAGAGCTCCCTTCAGCTGGGGGAGAAATCTGGTGGTAGATCTGACCCAGCCCCAGATGCTGTGCAAGGGAAGAGGAAGTCCCATCCTCCACAGCCCAGCCGGGACTAGCAGCTGAGCCCGCAGGGTAGGAGCCATCAGCCAGGTCTTCGTCAGTCCCTCCTCCTGCCCCACAGTGATTTACCTCTCTGCTGGCTGCCCTAGGCCCGCAAAACATACTGCTGGGGAGGGTTGCATGACTGCTCTTGGTGCTTTGCTTTGCGTCCCTGTTAGGAAGTCATTTTTCTGTGGGGGAAGCAAAGAAATCTATACGGGACATAAATTCTGTGCATGTGCAGTGGTGCAGAATTCCCCCAGGAGTAAAGTCTTACAGAGGTTCTGTGTTCCTTCTGACAATGAGACCTTCAGTCTCCTCACTCCACGCTCTGCGCCTGTGTTGCGGTCTATGATGGTTTACCAGAGTAAGCCATACCATCCACAGAGAGAGCTGGCTGTCAACCCTGCTGCTATTTATAAATGATACTGGACCAGCTAAACCCCCCATGGCCCAGGGGCTGAGTGCTGGGCCAGCTCAGGGAGGAAGAGACTAACAAGGGGCAGAGGCCTTGAATTTGCCTTAGAGCAGAGAGTTCTCTAACTAGGCCATTGACCCACCCTCTTTGCCCCCCTGAAAGCTGAAACACAGACGTCCTCCATTCGAAAAGAGGAATAGGATATCATGGGAGGTTAAAGGCAAAGCTGCCTGTCGAATGTAAATTCAGCAGTTGGGAGAGAGTCCATGGGAAATGTCGTCCCTGGAGCCGAGTGTTCTGCCACTTCACAGAAGAAGAAATCTGCTATTGATACTATGGTATCATCAGAAGCCCTGCCAGGTAGGGTGCTTTGCAGACACTTAGTGAGAGCCACTCCGTGCCCCAAAGAGGTCACAGTCTAAATAAATAAGAGAGACAAAGTGAGCAGTATTAGCTCCATTTTACAGGTGGGAAATGAGACACAGAAAGCGTAAGGCTCAGCTCCTCAGAGGGATATAGGTGCAGAACTCCAATTTAAATCAATGGGAATTAAGTGCCTACCTACTTTTGAAGATCTGGGTCTAAAGGTATGTCTACACTGCAGCGGGGAGCGAGCCGCCCAGCCTGGGTACACAGACTAGCACGAGCAGGCTGAAAATAGCTGTGTGAACATTGCAGCTTTGGCAGAGACACAAGGGGCCGGGTGAGTTAGAGCTCAGGTGGCTAGCCTGAGTCTCTGCTGGAGCTGCTTCGTACACACACAAACAACAAGGAGTCCTTGTGGCACCTTAGAGACCAACAAATTTATTTCAGGGGAGGGATAGCTCAGTGGTTTGAGCATTGGCCTGCTAGGGTTGTGAGTTCAATCCTTAAGGGGGCCATTTAGGGATCTGGGGCAAAAAAAAATTGGGGATTGGTCCTGCTTTGAGCAAGGAGTTGGACTAGATGACCTCCTGAGGTCCCTTCCAACCCTGTTATTCTATAAGTTTTCGTGGGCTAGAACCCACTTCATCAGATGCATGGAGTGAAAAAATGTAGGCAGGTATAAATATATAGCACATGAAAAGATGGGAGTTGCCTTACAGTTGGCGCTCAGTGTTAAAGAGGCCAATTCAATTAGGGTGGATGTGGCCCATTCCCAACAGTTGATAAGAAGGGAATGGGCCACATCCACCATGATTGAATTGGCCTCATTAGAACTACAAAAAGTAATTTTCCCTCTGTTGATATTTACCCCTTCTTGTCAACTGTTGAGAATGGACCACATCCACCCTAATTGAGTTGGCCTCATCAGCACTGACCCCCCATTTGGTAAGGCAACTCCCATCTTTTCATGTGCTGTATATTTATACCTGCATACGTTTTTTCAATCCATGCATGAAGTGGGTTTTAGCCCACGAAAGCTTATGCCCAGATAAATCTGTTAATCTCTAAGGTGCCACAAGGACTCCTCGTTGTTTTTGCTGTTACAGACTAACACGACTACCCCTCTGAAACCTATCATACACACAGCTATTTTGAGCATGCTCGTGCTTGTCTGTCTACCCAGGCTGGGCAGCTCACTCTCAGCTGAAGTGGAGACATACTCTAAGTGACTTGCCCAAGGTCAATCAAGTCTATGGCAGAGCTAGGCCTTGAACCCAGATCTCCTGCAGCCCAGTCCAGTGCCTCAGCTGTAAGACCATTTCATCTGCCTTTGATAAAATTGGAATCTCGTGTCTTGAAGACGGTTCACATAACACTCGCAGATAAAGTCGTGGGTTAGGAGGCTGGCACCCCTGACTGATATTTGATCATCAAGAAACATCTTCTTTTCCTAGTGTCCAAACCAGAACCTGGCAGAGGAGTACAACACCTCAGCAGTGACCTCCCTGATCCAGTCACACCTCCCAGAAGCTTATCTCAAGGAAGATGTTGGTGGAGAGCTTGTGTATGTGCTTCCACCATTCAACTCCAGAGTCTCTGGAGCGTATCAGTCTCTCCTGAGGGCTCTAGATACTGGCTTGAGTGATCTCCACATTGGCTGCTATGGCATTTCAGACAGCACCGTGGAAGAGGTATGAGTTTAAAATCTTTTAGTTTTAATTAAATGATATGGAGAGTCTGTGATTAACTTTCCCAAAGATCTATAATTCTGCTTTGGGGCCAACCAGTGACACGACTGGGTGGGAATGGTGTGGTGTTGGTTTTTGGTAGGTTAGTCGGCTGGTGCCCCCCTCCCCCCCCGCCCACTGGGTTTTGTGTTTTGTTGTAGTTCTATTTTTTTTAAAGTCCAGCAATGAGAATGTTCTGGCTCACCAAAAAATTCCCACCTTGCTCAGTGTTTTTCAGTATCTTCCCAGGAAAAAGAGATGATGGGCCGGGGGGAACGGGAGTGGTGCTGTGCTACTTAACTTCTTTTGGCAATCCCAATGAATCAGGGTGTTTCGGCTGAAACAATCAGAATGAGAGAGTTCATAATATCTACATTTTGTATGTTGTCCATTATGCTTCAGGGTGAACACCATATAGGCCACTCAGAATGACTGTCTCCGTCTGTCTGTCTGCAAACCCACAGAGAAAGTGCTGCATCGTTTCCCATTCAGAAGCTTTAGTTCACTAACATAAATGTTTTCAGATGAAAGAGTAAATTCTTCAGAAACTGATAGGGGCTGCTGGAGAGGCATTGGTCCAGGTGCCCAGTCTGACCTGTTGGACTCTAACCCCCAGAAAGTGTGTTTTCTCTATCCTAGCCAAAGTCACTGTGAGGCTAGTGTTGAGAATCTGCTGACATTTCTTGTGAAGAAGATTTATTTCCCACTGCTGAATCATTAACTCCCACCAAACACAGGCATTCAGCGAAACATAAAGAAATTTTAAATATTAAGGGCTAGGTTATCACAGCCCTTTCCTGGCAGTGCAGTAAGGGGGCAAAAGGCCACCATTACCCCCTTGAACAGATCTCCTGGACTTGTCTTCACTGCAAAGTTAATTTGACTTAACATGGGTGTTGCCCATCCCCACAAAACCCCCTAACTTGAGTGCTTTTAACTTGGCTGGACCAAGAGGCTGTGTCTTCAGTAGGCAAAAAGGTGTGTTCTTAAGTTAATTAACTTGAGGTAAAATCCTAGCAAGGACAAAGTAATTTGTGGTTTTCACATGGGTCAGCAGGTCAAGTTAAAAACTAGGCTTCCCAGTAATCCTTAATGCGACTTGCTGACTTGTGTGAAAGTCACAAATTGCCTAGTCTTCACTACAATTTCACCTCAAGTCAAGAACACACCATTTTTGCCTAGTAAAGACAAGACTGAAGCGGGTATAGGGTAAAACCTGAGGGAACGCAACTTTTCAGTTGACAACACAACCATTCTGCCGTGCAGATACAGCCTACTGCCACGCGAGTGCTGTTAGTCTTCCAGTGCCTTTCCACAATTCCCCCCATGTGCCCAGACAAGTTCTTCTGTAATTCACTGGGAAAAAGTGTAACAGCAGCACTAAGAATCATGGGATGTGTCCCCAGAAGTCAGAGTGCCACACATAAGTCAGTGCAGACACAGCAACTCGAGTGTTATTTCACAGCATGGCCTCTCACTCGAGTGTAGATAACTCGGGATAACTCCGCAGTGAAGGAAGGCCCTCTCAGTGGGGTGAGCAAAGGCTTCTTGCTCAGTACGCCCCACTGCAAGTGAACAGGCAGAGAGGGAACCTGGGTGGGTGGAGACTCACTCACTAGCCAAAGTAGCTGATAGGGTGCACAGTGGAGAGGAAGCCACTCCATCAAAAGCAGCAAATTTACACCTCACCCAGAGCAAGGAGGACAGCAGGGAGGGGACTTTAATTCAGAGGGGTGTCTCTGAATCTCACAATGTCTCACGAAGGCCAGGGGCACAATTGGATGATAAGAAGACAAGCTGAATGGTTGTTCTGTTTTGTTGTTATGCTAGGGAATGATTGTAACTTGGAATATTCTTCTCTTTTGTTTTCTTGTCCTGTAGGTATTTCTTAACCTGACTAAAGACCTGGAGAAAGACAAACAGCATGATCCTGGATTGTCCCAAGAGGCCAGTGGACTAATGGACACCAAGGAGATGTCTCTGAGCACGGATAGCGTCACTGAAAGAGATGGTACTCATTTAACGTGATTTTATTCCCAATTTATACCAAGTGTAATTAATGACAGCTAGGCTCAGCAGTGAACACACTGTCTCCTTTCTTTGGTTAAATACAGACCAAACTTCAGCCAACCAATCATCATCTGTCCAATACAAGTACAGTACATAATAGTTTTATAATAATACTGGTTTCTAATTGTCTGAATCACAAAAAATGTTCTCAATATATTTTTTTACCCACCTTCTGATAAATAAGTCCTTCCTTAGAACACAGGATTGGGATTCAAGAGAACCAGGTTCTATTTCTGGTTTGGTCCTTGGCCTGATGGGTGACCGTGAGTAAGTTACATCACCACCCTATGACTCACTCTTGTCATATGTAAATGGAGACAATTAAACTGACCTCCTTTGAAAAATGCTTTGAGCTCCATTGATGAAAAGTGCTAGATAAGAGCTGGGTATTATTATTATTATTTAATCCAGTCAAATACAGCTCTCGGTAAAGATGCAAATGTGCATCTGAGTGTAAGCACTGTAACGGATGCAGATGATTATTTATAAAAATTAGACCAGCCTCAAAGAAACTACCTGGAAAGACCTTTAATTTTGTGTAGCACAAACGCAGCTAGGGGAGAGTGAGCTGGTTTCAGTTTCTTTCTGTCATAACCATGCTGGCAGATTAGAAACCTATCTTTTTGCTTGTAAATGGACCCTGTAAGATAGAGAAGTAATTGAGGAGATACAGGCTAGGTATTAGAAAAAACTTTTTTTTTTTTGGATTTATAATTTTTTATTAATTTTTCCAAATACAACAAATATACCAAAATACCAGCTTCATCCTAATACACAAAGTAAGTAAAGAGGGGTAGATTAAAGGGAGGGGAAGCAACATGTCTATCTTCAGGGTCTGCATTCATCATAGACCTCTAAAAAGTCAGCCCAAATAATTTTGGGGATGCCAGAAGCTGGGAATGGGCAACAGGAGATGGATCACTTGATGATTTCCTGTTCTGTTCATTGCCTCTGGGGCACCTGGCATTGGCCACTTTCAGAGGACAGGATACTGAGCTAGATGAACCATTGGTCTGACCCAGTATGGCCGTTCTTATGCCCCTTCTGCGGAATGCCAGTTGTTAGGAAAAACTTTCTAACTATAAGGATAGTTATACACTGGAATGGGTTACATAAGGGGGCTGTGGAATTCTGGAGGTTTTTAAGAAAAGATTAGACAGATACCTGGTCTAGGTATACTTAGGGTATGTCTACACTGGAACGCTCCCGCAGCAGCACTTTGAAGTGCGAGTGTGGTTGTGCGCGGGTGCTGGGAGAGAGCTCTCCCAGCGCTCCTCGTAATCCACCTCCACGAGGGGATTACGCTCCCAGCCTGTCTACACTAGCCCTTTAAAGCACTCAGACTTGCTGTGCTCAAGGGGGTGTTTTTTCACACCCCTGAGCCGGCAAGTTAGAGCTCTATAAAATGTAAGTGTAGACAAGCCCTTAATCTTACCGTAGTGCAAAGGGCTGGACTAGATGATGTAGGATTAAGTATAAACTCAATTCCAGCCCTGCATTTCTATGATTTTATGTCCCTTCCAAAGGAGAGCACTGAACATTATTTGCTTGGTCCTGTATTATATATGTGGTAATATTTCATTCATGACAAAGAAAACTCTGATGGACCAAATAGAGAAGAATATCTGGTACAAGCATTTGTCTCCATTTTTTATGTATTCTGTGCAATTATCCATTAGTTTACATGGCAGTTCCTATGCCTTGTTCCTTTTCTTCATTTGCAATTTTCAGATAAGTTTTATTATTGATTTGTGTGTCTAAGAAGCTATTTATTAAATGATGAAAACATCAAACTTGCAAATATGAACAGCTGTAAGTTTCCTATGCCAGTTACAGTTGTACATGTAAGCTATTTGTGTTTTGCCGCTAGGGTAAGGAATGAGGAAGGATGATTCAGTGGTTAGTGCACCCCCCTGTGAATTGGGAGACCTGGGTTCAGTTCTGTGCTGTGGCATTGCTTTCCTCTGTGACCTTGGGCAAGTTACATTGGCCCAAATCCTGATTTGAACAGAAGTTAGGTGCCTAAATACTTTTGAGGACCTTGGTCTTAGTCACACGGTGCCTCAATTCTCTGACTGTAAAATAGGGCTAATAGCACTTCCCTACCTCACAAGAGTGCTGTGAGGATAAATACATTAAAGATTGTGAGGTGAGCAGATAGCACAGAAGGAGGGGGGCAGCATATAAGTATTTAAAACAGGTAAAAGGCTCACTCCCTCTCGCACATAGGCAGGCGTCTGTGAGAGAGAGGGGTGATGTAGTGACCTGATCTAGGAATGCCTGAGTTCTAATCCCAGCTCTGGCCTTGGGTAAATAATTTAGCCTCCCAGCTCCAATTCTCTCCATCTGTAAATGGGAACAGTAATATTTACATACCTCACAGAGGTGTTGCGGGGGGGTTGATTCATAACTCTGAAGTGTTTTGACAATGACAAGTGCTAAGTGGGGTTCTCTTTATTATGCACAGACCAAGTCCTGGTTAGATCAAAAAAGGTGACCGGTTTGCCACTGCTGCTCAAGAGGACAACAGCCGTTTTCATTAAGAGGTTCCACCACACCCGACGGAACTTGAAAGGCTTTTTTACTCAGGGCATCCTACCCGTGATCTTTGTGACAGTAGCCATGGGCCTCAGCACATTGAGAACTGAGGTGGCTGAATACCCAGAACTCCACCTTTCTCCCTCCCTGTATGGTTTCTCAGGGCAGGCAGATTTCTTTGGGTAAATCTCTCTTTTTTCATTATTATTAAACCTGTTTTACTGATTGTTTATAAAATGGCAGATTGTGCTGTCAGGAGAGTGACTAAGCAAATCCAGTGGAAAAGTGTTACACAGAAAACCATGTAATAATAAAGTCATATTCCTAGCTTGTCTGCCTGGGAGAACAGTTTTGCTAAACCCAGCAATCTGAGAGCTTAAAAAAATAGCTTGAATAACTTAAAATCTCTCCCTAGGAATTAACTCGGAAGTATGTGCTCCAAGGTTTTAATGGTATTTGTCATTGAAATCCACTGCTGACAGCAGCCATCTTGCCCAAAGGGATATATTTCACTTCCTTTTTGTAATAAGAAGAGGGGGTGTACCTATTCCCAACCCTTGGGCCTTCAGCTCCAGGCTACTAGATTATAGGTCTGGGACTGAATTCTAGCTCCCAACTCATGTTGTGGGCCCATCTGCCTCTCTCTTCCCATCTTCATAAAAAAGCAGAGGCTCCATTATCTAGGCCTCACTTAACCAAACCTCTCAGTTACCCAAAGGTTAGTCATGTCTCCTCTCCCACCCCACCCCTGAGGTTTGATTTCAGTACGTAAGCCCTTCCCTATTGAAGCCTGGGGATCTTCCTAACCATAAAGACTTAATTATGCTTAAAACCAGCCCTTGACTTCTCCAAAACCTCACCCAAATTAATGTAATGTGCAGCTTTCTAATTCAATAATGAAGTTTCCTGGCTGTCTCCAGTAGACCTGGTCTTTCAGTTAGGAATACCAAATTCAGCTCAAGCCTTCTCCCCGCTGCCTTGTTGCTCTTAGAGTTCTTACCTTAGCACTGCTCATGTCCTCTTCTTCTAGCCAACTGCTATCTGGGTGGGGTGGGGAGGCAGAGCTACCTGCCTCAGTGAGTCAGCAGAACTCACGTCCTCCATTCCCAGCATGACCTATTCCTGCTAACAGGGTGGGTGGTTTAAGGCAAACACTGCCAAATGGATGGATTTGGAGGGAGGCTCTTCTTTGAGCGGACTAGAGTTTTTTGGCTTCACAGAAGACGGGGGGAATTGATGGAGGTGAGAATGTTGACATGTACCTGTTCTAACTACATTACCTGAAACCACAGTAGATGGCTCTCATTTGGAACGAAATTCAGAACTGCCATAATCGTATACGCCATAGCGACCCCTCCCACCCCCTAGGCCTGAATTCAGCAAAACACTGAGGCATGTATGTAACTTTAAGCATATGAGCAGTCCTGTGGAAGCCAGTGGAACTACTCTTATCCTTAAAGTTACACATGTGCTTAAGTACTTTGCAGCACCAGGGCCTAAAATAATTTATTTCCAATCCTTATTTCATGCAGTGGATGGGTTTTTACTACTGGGTCCATACTGCAAGTATCTTGAACACTTCTCTCTTTCTTTGTTAAATCTTAGGAACTTTAATGAGACCACAGATGCTTTAGTTGCTTCGATGCTTTCTTTCCCTGGAACAGATAACACATGCTTGAATGAAAGCAATTCGTAAGTAGTTCTTCATCTCCTTCCTTTTAAATTCCTAATCTGCAAAAAGGAAATGACATAAAATTAATAGCTGTTGGGTATTAATAACATCCTTTGATCAGCTGCAAAGTTTTCATACCCTGGAGTCACATCAAAAAAGGCTTCGTCTCTTGCCAGAGTTCCCAAAGATAGACTCACCTCTTGAAGCTATCTGATTTTAAAACTCCTTAAATTTACAAAGAAAATCAAACTTGTCTAAACTCGGAGGACTAGATTGTGCAGCCCACACACGCTATGGTGAGCGCTTACATGAGTAGTCCACTGACTTCACTGAATTTACTCACATGAGTAAGTTCTCATCATAGGTGGTAAGGGTTACCCTGTAGTAAATATAGACCAGAATGAACATCTTGGGTACTACTCAGCATAAGGAAGCCTATCACAGTCTAGCCCCGGAGGCCGGGTAAACATCCAAGCTTGAAGGGTCTCGTATCTTTTGGCTGAGTGGGCAGAGGGTGAGGTTTCCTGGGATTTTACTGCTAAATCTTCAGGGGGTCGGTGCAGTAACTGCTGAGAATTCCTGAGTGACTTCGTACATTGTTTGCCGTGCAGAGAAATATTTGGGCTGCCTAGACACAATTTGTCAGCCATCAGAGGACTATCCAATTAATGCAACACCCCTGAGAGGGGGGGTTATGTTTCTTTTGTAAGATAATTTTGTCCTCTTCATGTTAGCTTCTTAGGCTGCTTTCTACGGGATTTGAAGCAGCCTCACCAGGCTCTTTCTTAGAAGTCTCACAGCGCAATCACTAGAAACAGATCTAGCAAGAACCACTAAGGAGCAAGGCCAAGCACCACATCAGCAGAGCTGAGCAACCTGAGCCCCCAGTGAAGTCAGCAGGAGCTGAAGGATGCTCAGCACCTCCCGAGAAGCACCATGAGAAACATCAGTCTCTGCAATGTGTTACCTGTGCTCTGTCATCTTCAGTCCATTCACTAGAACTCTGCCATTGTGCAATTACAAGTCACCTGCTTGCCGGTATACAGAAAATCTCAGGGTAACGTGTGCTCATTTTCAGGGTGTGTTTGAACGACAGCATGCTTGGCCAGTGGGTATTCCATGGAAACCAGAGTACTAGATATTCTGCATGCAACTGCACAGCCAGCAGCCAGGTAAAGTTAAACCTTAATGGGGGAGAGTAAATTTAAAACACTCAAGAGGTACCTAGTGTGCTGGAGAAACTATCCTGTGGGACGGCTCACAGGCCTGGCATTGTGACTCGGGAGTCATTACCGCCAGGTCGCTGCTTCAGATTCATCCTAGCTTGTGTTACAGTCAGTAGCTCCTAGAGGCCCTAACTGGGATCAGAGTCTCCTTGTGCTGGGCATGATGCACAAACGTTGTGAGAGGCTGTCCCAGTGAGCTTTCTGCCCAAGGCCCTGCTCAGGCAAACATTTATGCGTGTGTTTAGCTCTCCTACCGCAAGTAGCCCCAATGATTTCAATGTGTTTGCAGGAACAGGACCTAAATGGGCAAAGGGTGGAGGAGAAATAGGTCTGACGAAGTGATGTGATCCCTTGTAGCTTTAAACTCCACAAATCGGAGGCCCAGGGATGTGCTTAGCTGAATAGGGGTAGACTTAAGCCTGTGCTTAAACTAAGGCACACGTGTAAGAGTTTTGCTGAATTGGGACACTAATCAGAATGTATGGCCCAACACTACAGAGCACCGGACTCCTGTCTTTGTGAAGAATTGACCCTTGGGCGGGGCGGGGGAATATAAATTTTGCCTTGTGATGTTTTTAATTAAAGGAACAATTTTTAAAACTTGTTTTCAGACTTGTCCAAAGATTGACTTCTCCCCACCTCACAAAAGAACTTTTTCCTCTCGGATGATTTATAATCTTACTGGGCATGATGTGGAAACGTACCTTCTAGCAACTGCCAAAGATTTCCTCCAGAAAAGGTTGAACATACCACGATTTCTTCTCTTTCTCTTTGTCCTATGTCTCGCTGGCCAGTGGCTTCTTACGTGTTTGATTCTCCTTTAGGAAAGCAGCCTTTTTATATTCATTTCTCACATTGCTTATTGCGATAGGCCCAAGACGGTTACTTTAAAGTGTGGTGGGACTCCATGTTGGTTGCACTGAGCACTCTGCTAAGTTATATCGTACAGCGTATGCGTAACTACTGAAAGGTGCAGCTATTAAGGGTCAACTCCCCTCCCCTTTACTCTGATAGATTTTGAAGAAAAGCCTTTGTCCAATCTAGAAACTTAAGGAAAGAAATCTGGCAGAGTACCCAGTTAAGCAAGCCTTGTACAGAGATTGTTGAATCAGATTTTGGGTGCACACAGTATCTAAGTGGGTGCTTCATTTTAAAATGCGTGCTTCAGTCCACTGAAGTTAAGATTAGGTACATGCTTAAACCGGCTAAACCAGGGCCTTATGCTAGCTGGTGCTGTATAGCACAAGCTGGGTTTGTGTGTGGAAAGTGCTAAGGTGCAAAAATAAATGTACAGTTAAATTAGTCAAGGGAAAACCTACTCTCCGTACTGACTGAAAGGGAACTGTTCATCTTCCATGCAAATCTTCCACAAATGTGGAATTGTACCACTAAAGAGGGTAGAAAGATAGCTTGACTCTGCAGGAACCAAAATGCATCTCATCTCATCACCTGCACCTGTGTGAATCCAGGGTGACACCTGTGATGATCATTCGTTGTATAGTGCTTGGAGGCCCCACGAGAAATTGACGCACCTCCAGTGACTTCAGCGGAACTAATGCTGCTTCACACCTGCCGAAGATCTAGCCCAGCCTCTTTCCAATGACAATAATGCATTTTGCTGTATTATTTACCATGCAGATATGGCGGCTGGAGCTTTGGGTTGCCTTTGACTACTGACCTCAAGTTTGATATACGCCCAGTGCCTGCAAACAGAACGCTAACTAAGGTAATGAATGCCTCCTGCTGCAATGCAGCTGTAAAGTCAGTGCCGAGTGGACAGGCGCCTGAAACGTCCATTGCTAAATGAAGGTGAAGCAAGATTAATGTCCTTGTGTGTTTTAGGGGCGTTACTGAGTAAGCACAGAACTCTTCATTTTACCGTTAACAAAAAGGAAATACATAGAGAATTAAGGAGGGAAAAAGAAATTGAAGGAACTGGATTCATCTCCACTGGTGAAGGGAGGGACACTGTACCCCTCAGCTCCCCCTAACTCTGTTACTCTTGCTGCATCCAGGACCTACACCACCCAGAGCCCAGCTCTTCACTTTCACAAGCTCTCACTCTCCCCAGCCGCTGCTGCTTTGCTCCAGTAATGGCTCACCTAGCCTGGCCTCGCTAGGACTCCTGTCCTCTCCTCCCACCTCCACCCCATTCCCTCACTCTGCATCCTCTCCGCCAGGGGAGCAGCACAGAAGGTGCACCCAAGGGGATCCAGAATGACAGCAAGAGAGCCCTCTAGAGGGGTCTTTCAGTGCTGCTCAAGCCATTATATCCTGCCATCTAGCAGTGCTGGTCAGGCATAGGGATTCAGTTCTAGACTGCTCACGCACCATCTGTTATGAGGGTGAGCTGGGGTTTCTCCTCCCAGTAACAGAAGCAGTCCCTGGGCTTTGCCCAGTGTACACACTTCTCCCCTCAGCTCTACCCTGGTCATCAATCAAACTCCTACGCAGTCTTTCCACGCCTCATATTAAAAAGCCTTGTATGGCCTTCACTTGAACTGCCCTGGACAGTTTGCCTCTACTGTGCTAGAGGTCTGGCATTACAAATGCAACTGTGTCCGTTCCTTTAAATCAAGCATTGCTACAGATGACAAATGCCCTGCCTCCTAGAATACTACCTAACAGAGTGCCAGATATGCACCAGGGAGTTCATGTGAATAGACCTATAGACTCCTCGCTGGGTGAGTAACTGCTCACCAGTGTGAGTAAAGGGGGCACAATCTGGGCGGTAGTGCAGAGTCATTTGTACTTAGTCATGGGGCTGCTTGTTTTTCAATGTAGCAAGGTAGAGAAGGCCAACTGAATATTGGGCTATTTCAGAAAATACAGTCATCTTTTCTGGTTTGCATGCAGGTAGTCAATCCATCCCGAAATCGGCAGCTTGCCTGGGCCAAAGAACTAAAAAATATCTGTTTCCTTCCCTTATTTTGCTTGTCCCTGTCTTCTCTTTTCTCCGTCTTCCCTCTCTTAGTCATTATGGGTATTACTAGTTGTATTTTTTCCTACCTACTGATGAGTGGCAAAGCCACGCTAACAACACCATCTGCCCTTTGAGGGAGCGGGATGGACCCTCACTGCAGCCGGCTTGTTTCTTTAGTGCACTCAGATTTACCCATTGCACTTTCTCATCTCTCAAAAACGTTGTAACAAGTATAAATTGGCATAAAAAAATCCATGGTTGGACTCTGAAATAAAAGAGGCACAGTATGAAAACTGTCAAGATCTGGTAAATTCATGTACATCCTTATAGCCATGACAGTGTTCCTTCAAGCACAGTTCTGCTCTGAGATGTGGCTTCGTACAAAATGGAATTGTGCTGTTACATAGTTTATTGACTCAGTAACTTTCAGAGCAAACCTGCTCTGCTTGCAGGTAAAAAAGATGCTTTTATCTAACCGCCAGCCCATCAGCCTGAGCTGGCAGTCTGAGAGTTAGTGCTGTTTGTTGTTATTCATCTTGAGGTAACACTTCGAGACCCCGGTCAGGTATTGGAATCTCATTGGCCTGGGCAAAGACTCCCAAAGAGTTTACAATCTAAGTGTAAGATGAGAAAACCCAGGCTGGGTCATTCAACATCCCCAGAACCTCCAATTCAGCTGTAGATCAAGTGCAGTTGAGATGTGCACTGATTTTACTGCCCATCAACGGGATGTCTGGGCACCTTCCATGTAAAATCAAGAGCAAAATCCTTAGTGGACTTCATGGAGTCTCTGGCATGTCTCATTTTCAGGGTGAAAACTCTGCTAGGGGTAAAGGTGGTGGGTTTTTTATGTTTGGCTGGTTTTTTGTAGGGTTTTAGGAGTAGAAAGGGCACCATCTCTAGGTAAAGTCTCTGCAGTTGGAATGTTGGCAGCCATCCTGCACCGAGCCCTCCATAGATGGACACCTGAAGTTGTTGTGGGTCTGTACAGAGCTCACTTCAGGATCTGGGCCCTTGTTAACAGGTCTGGTGAGAGTGCACAAGCCCGCTCCCTTTTCCCATAGCAGCATTGCCTCTGCAGGGCTAATGGGAGTAAAAAACGTACGTGTCGCTAACGTAAGCAGATAGAACGTGTAATACACAAAGTGTGTATTCCATATTCTGTTCTCCCTTCAGTTCCTCTGGATTTATACCAGTGAAGTGAGAGCAGAATTTATCCCAGGGGGCACAGCTGTTAAATAACAAGGTGCTGTTTTCACAGTGTTTTCTACCCTGGGACAATTAGGTGCCCAGTAGGCACTTCACTTCAATAGGCCTTTTAGAAAATACCAGCCACTGACATTGCTGAAATGCAAAAGCACCTATTGTGGAAAAGCAAAGTGTCAGTACATGTGATGCCCCAGGCACCATTAACATAAACCATTAGCAACGGGCGTGTCTTTCTTATCTTTCTGAAGTCAACCGAACTAGGTCTTCTAGAAGTCGATGGGACTAGTCACAGGCTTCGGCACAGTGTAGGATCCGGGCTAATGCACTCAGAATCTTGCATGATTGGGTCGCTGGCCCGTAATTTGTAGATGGCCCAGCTTTAGCAAATGTTTTTACTGCTACTGTTTTTGAATATGAGTTACGGACGCATTCATTTGTGCAAATGGAAGAAACCAATGTTCTTGGTCACGATTTTCTGCCTGTTGTTTTTGTTTCCCAATGGGGTACAGGTGTGGTATAATCCAGAGGGGTATCACAGCCTTCCAGCCTACCTCAACAGCCTCAACAACTTCATTCTTCGAGCGAACATGCCGAAAAACGAGTCTTCCAAATACGGTGGGTGCTAACCAATCCTTGACACAGCTCATGCTGCCCCATGTGAAGGGGGCCCAGTTCTCCACCTGCAGACAGAAGACAATAGTGGGTGGGCCAGATTCACTCCTGGTGTAAAATGGAGCTGTGCCCATTTAAACTAGAAGGAAATTTATCCTCTGGATGAAATCCTGGCCCCACTAAAGTCAGTGGTGAAACGTCAATTGACTTCAATGGGGCCATGTCTGCTAATGTTGATTCAATTCACTCTCCTTTAAAGGGTGTCAGTATTTCACATGTCTGTTTCTAGAAACAGAGGAGGGGACAAGGTAAAACCTTAAAAATAGGCTTTCCTTCTCCCACAAGCAACAAGGGCTTCTGCCTAGTATTGACTTCCACGTCAGCATCGAGATAGCTGACTGTAAAGATGTGACATTTCTATGCAAAGAAAGGCTACTTTAGGTTGCTTCCAGTGGGGTGTTAGATTTAATGTTTTTCTCCCTCTGAGCTGTTCATTGTTGGACTTGTGGTAATTAAAGCATTTTATTTTACAGGTGTATACGTTGTGGGGAGGGATACAAACATATTCTCTCACACCCCTGAAGTCATTTGGTACACACCAAATGCAGGGTGGTGAAGTGGAGCGTAAAGGTTTATCAGCGTTCATTTGGAATGACCTGCTTAGCTTTGCCTCACTGATACCATGCAGTGTCCCAAATTCATGCTGATAAACCTTCATACTCTACTGCACTGTTTGTTCCATCCGCATTACATGTGTAATTCAGGCATACTGGTTTGTGCGGGTGTGTGTTTGGCTGTGGCCGGGTCTACACTACAGACTTCTACTAGCATCCTCTGTATAGCTCTCATAGTCAACAAAGAGGTGTTTTTACCAGTGTACAGCTTGTTCCACTCGTGGGGCGGGGCTTTACTACTTTGGTCAAAGTGCCAATTTGTCAAGATAGCTATATCCACAGTAGGAGCACTTTGCCAGTACAGCATAACCATATTGCTTTCCAGTAAACCATGCCTTGTGTCGATACCGCCGGTTATCTGTAGAGTGAGAGAGAAGAAAGTCTTATATTCGATTATGGGGCCTGACAAGAGTTCAGAACTCACCTATCAAGTGACTTGCTTCAGCAAACACCAGCCATTCTGCCACATTCTAGTCTCTCCTGGCCTCTCTCATGTCAGACGGCTTGTGTTCCTGCTAAAGGATCATACTCAGGGGAAACGGGCTGGAAAGTCATTTGGCTTGTCAACATAAAGCTCTTTATTGACGGATGAATTAAAAGGTAAATCCAACAGAGAAGGAAGGCCTATTTGAAGCTCTAGGCCTCCTTGACAATAATTAAAAACACGATTACTATTATAATGATGTATTATGTGTATTAGCACAGCGCATAGGAGCCAGAGACTAGGGCTCCATTGTGCTAGGTGCTGTACAAACGCAGCACAAAAAGATGGCCTCGTCCCCAAGGGGCTTACAATCTAATATAATCCTAAGCAGAAAGGCAAAACATCTGCACAGATTTCTTTCCCCATCACCACATCATAATCACCAGCCAGTGTTCATGTGGCAAACTCCCTCAGCACTCATCTTCTCGCGAAGCAAAACCAACTCCCCGGCCCCACAGCCACCTCCACCATACCTGAAACACCCGCCTCTCGGGTCAGCAGGGCCCAGCTATTCCACACTCAGTGTGGGAGCAAATCCCCAAGTGGGAAGGGGCCAGCTGGCAGCCCTCTTTTTAAAATACAGATGGGCTCCAGCTCCTCTTTGCTGCCGCAGTATGGCACAGAGCCACAGGCCATCTCCCCGGCAGGAATGTCCCTGACCAATTTAGTTGTCAAGGGGTGAATCCTGGCCGTGGAGAGGAGTGTGGTGGTGTGCTGGGGAAGATTCCCCTACCCAATCATCAGTGAGCTACTCAAGCTGAGCTGAGTATTCCACCAGCAGCGCCTTCTCATCAAGCCTTATCCAAAATAGAGTGGCCCGTGCCATGAGTGGGAATGGGCAGACACAGTCAGAGGGTCCCCCACAAATGTACCTTTCAACATGCCAAGGCCCCAGCATGGGACATGGGGTGAGACCCCAAATGAGGGATGCAAAACTTATTTGAGAAGGAAACCCAAAGTGCTGCAGGATCTTTCCCTTTAACATGAACAAATATCTGCCACCCCAGCGTCACCATGCTTTATTTCTGGTTTAAATAATTTTCAACATGAAAAGGAAGGGCATGCCGCATATATGTGGAAAACAGGTACCTTGGGGACTAAAATGAGTGACGTCCTTCAAAATGAAGGACAGTTGAAGCATATTTCCCAAACCGCTCTTCTGCTCGGAGAGCCATTTTTCCCTAATCTGTCCCCAAGCTTTCTGGAGATGGCCTTTTATGTTTGTTAGAGCAGATCAAACCTCGGAATGCCCATTCCAGGGGAAATCCTAATATTTTAACATTTCATTCTGGATTATAATGAAACAAAAAAAAAATTCCTGTGAGATGAACTTTTCCAGCACAATTTTTGAAAAAAAAAAAAAATTAAATCAGGTCAAATGAAATACTTTGTTCTGATTTTGACTTTTTTATTTTAAATTATGTTAAAATTTATCATATGAAATAAACTTTCAAACAAAAAGTCGCTTTGAAACGAAAAAAATCAAAACCTTCCCTTCTGGTAAGTTTGACCTTTGTTTCAGACTTTTTCCCC
This sequence comes from Lepidochelys olivacea, assembly GCF_965140295.1. NCBI lineage: Eukaryota > Metazoa > Chordata > Testudines > Cheloniidae > Lepidochelys > Lepidochelys olivacea. The sequence continues at coordinate 68,549,676 of NC_140421.1, read as the reverse complement.
CCTGAAACAAAATTTCAACGAGGTTGACACATTCCCATGGAAAGTTTCAAGTTTGACAAAATGGCATTTTCTGATGGAAATATGTTCTGCTGGAATATTTTTGAACAGCTCTAAAGTTTGCACTGCATCTAGCAAGTTCTGGGTGTCCTTGGAAACAAATGAATGATAACAAATGACCAGATTGATAATTCCCAGGTCCCCCTAAGGAACCTGTACTCAGTACAGGGAAAATAAATGAATTGATGAGTAAAGCTTAACAGGACTTGTATAAACTGGTCTGAAATACAACTGAAGAGACCCTTCTCTGCAGTAGTTTGCTGGCAGCGGAAGCCATTTGTTGCTGTGACAAATAAATGACAGTTTAAGAACCATTGAAGTGGCCAGATAAAAGCATAGTCATTTCAGCAATTTGAAAGAGGTGCCAATCCTGCTTTTGAGGTTTGACTTAAACTTCATATATTTAAAAAAAGAAACACATAAAAGGAGCTTTTTGCCCTGTCACCAAGCAAATCATAATAGCTTTCGACTTAGGTATACTGGGCTTCCTTTTCTCCACACCTCCCGCCCCCGCCCAAAAAGAAGTATTGAAATGGAAATTTTGACTTCAAGCTAAGCCGCAGTGAAGGAAAAATGGCTTTATTCTGCTGCATTAACAGATTAGTCAGACTGGATCACCTTTTTTTTTTTTACAGAAGGAAAACATTTTCTAGTTGTTTGTACATCGTTATTAGCAACTGGAGACTTATATTGAATCCCTCAAGAAAAATATTGCTCTCGAATGACACCGCTTTTGTTTTCCTTAAAATGAACTGCAGACCAAATCGCACCATTCCACGTGCTTCAATGATACAGACTGAATAGAGCACATAAAACAGAGGCCACCATCTTTATACAGCATTATAAATTTAGGCACCGAATTGGAAGGCGGCTGATTTTCAGGGGCATGGAGTACTCTCAGCTCCTTTTGAATTTAACGGCACACTCTGAGAATCAGGCCACTTCAGTGCCTAAATATGGATTTAGTTGCATAATTTTAGGCATTTAAAGTTTGAAAATATTACCTTAGCCTCTTCCAGGTCCAAAAAGTCATGGAAGCTGGTCCCCTCTTCCATAGAACTTCACTGGAAATTGGAACTGATCCACTGGGGTTCAGTGGAGTCCCTCTTTTTATTGTATTATGCTGCAGAAGTCTATAGAAAAGAAGCCGTAACGAGGCCAATCAAAATCCATCCTCACAAAATAGTATTTGCCAGGGGCTGATGCCACAGATGGCTCATCAACGGCACAGCTCCCATCCTAGAGCAGGGAGGCTGTAGAATGTATAAAGCGACATTCTGCAGCTATGTTAAGTCCTCTTCGCCTTGGGAACCGAGAGCAGCTTCCTCCACTGCACAGCCTAAGCTCATTATTTCCATGGAAAGAATGGCCTGTGAGGGCCAGCAATTCCCCGCCTGCATGGCCATTGACACCAGTACAACGTGAGTGTTAAATGCTGCCAAATAGGATGGAAATTTTTTGCACCAGCTTTGCTCTTACTGTGCACAGATGTAAACGACAACTCGGGGTGCAAAGCAGTGGAGAATCAGGCCTGGAGTCTTATTAATACTGGACCAGGCCTCTGAAGACATTGCTGTGGCAATCACAAATGTTTCATCAAGCTGATTCTTTTGTGGATTTTGTACAAATATGTTCACTCAAAATCAGTAATCATGAAAACAAGTAATTGTACATGTTATGGAGAAAGAGAAAGGAGAACTCTTGATGATTTTTCTCCTTCATACGAATTAAAAAAAAAAGTGACTACCTCTGGCATGAATCTGAGCATGATTTGGCCAAAGAAATAACCTTTGCACGAACTCTACAGCTCTTATAAAAACATGTCAATTAACTTTTCATTCCCAGCATCAGTTTCTAATCTATTCACGGGGCTCCCCCTAGTGGCTAATTTAGCAAGTGACAAATGTTTTTCTCCTAGAGGAACTCGACATTCTTCTCTCAAAACAGGCTATTAACACGTAGGCTTTTCCATATGGAGAATATAGATCTGCAATAATACAGGGCCTATTCTGATTGATCCCAAAGCACCTTTACAGCACTCTGCTAGTGTAAAAGGAGTCTTAGTATAAGTGAGAATAATGGCCATAGACTTTGGTAAGGTTGTGGGTTCTAATCCATTTATGATTGTCCTTGCACTGCTGGAATATTTTTTTCTCTCAGTGCAGTAGATAAATAGATTCTCATTGCTTCTAAACAGAGCAAAAGCCCTTCATATGTGATATAACCCATACTGCGGGCTAGATGCTGGCTTTGGAAGGGAAGTGTTTAAACCAAACATTTTGGCAGATCTCTGCATGCCATATAATGGTAAGAGAATTCCTGCCACCCACTGCCATTTGATTGTCACAGACCTGATTTTGTGAATCTGATTGGGAAAGACTTGAGTTTCTCACAGGGCTAAAACCAATAGTCAGACCAATTTCTGGAGGCTGGCTGTTTCTTTTGGTCCAGGTGCTTCTTTCTTGCTTCACATGACAGAACTGTTCAGTTTAAACTTTCTCATCAGAAAATATACTGATTGCCTTCCTAACTGCAAACAGTGTTATCTGAAGCTTATTCCAATGTCTGCTGAAAGGCTGGAGACCCAGTGGAGAATGTGAAAGATGATTCCACACTGGGTTATCCAAGATAATACTTATCAGATATGGGGCAGCTCATCAAAAATGGGCAAAAGTATGTCCTAGAATCACAAGAGCTGCCTATCACTCCAGTACATACTTAGTGATAGTGGTACTAATAGGGAGAGGGCTGTTCAAGTGATCTAGTGAGCACCTGACTTGTAACAGGTGAGTTAAAATCCTGACTCTGTATCAACTCCTGTGGTGGCTTTGGCGTGTCACTCGACCTCTCTGCCTTTATCTTCCCCTGCTTTGAAATGGGGATAATGCTTAGTTAATGGTGTCAAGGGTTTTGCAGATAAAAAGGACCCTAGGCTTGATTGAGTGCTCTTGGAAATCACTGGGTCAGGCAATTCTCAGCTGAGGACTTGGAGTCTGAATGGGGCCACTGGAAACGGACATATTAAATAAGTCTTTGTACCAACATAGGATGGTGTTCTTTCCAGGGACAAAGGGTGGGTGAGTGCTATCCACCTTCTACAGATGTGGAAACCGAGGCACACAGACATTAGGGCCAGGATTTTAAAATGTGGCCTCTGCGTGCTTCAGCGTTGGGCCACCCAACTTAAAGCACATGGGCCCTAATTCAGCAAGCTATTTAAGTACATGCCTAACTTTAAGTAGGTGAGTAGCCCTATTGAAGTCAAAGGGACGAGTTACACAGCTAAAGGCGTATGCTTGGGTTCCTTGCTGAATTCAGACTGCAGGACTTGATTTTTCAGGGCTGCTGAGCATCCACAGCTCCCACTGACTGCAGTTGTAGGCACCGAACACTCCTGCAAATTAGGCCTTGCAAGAGCCACTCAAAATAGTTGATGGCAATTGTGAAAATTCTGCCCAAGATGACGCCATGAATCAGTGGCAGAGAGCAGAACCCCCCTCCCCCTGCCCCAGATTCCCTTCCATAACCGGTAGCCGGCATTACTTCCAGCCTCCACGCCTAACAAGGAACTTCACCATACATGTTACAAAACTACTTCTCTTCTTTTTGTAGGTATTTCCATTGTGAGTCATCCCTATCCCGGTGGACAGAGTAAAGAACAAGTCATGTAAGCGGTTTAATTTGGCTGATACCTGCTGCTCTGATTCATTTAGTGGCAATAGGAGCAAAACAGCTGCCCGGAAATCATGAAACACCTAAATTGGTCAATAACTTTTTCTGAACGATCTAATTGCTCTTTTCACAAAAGCAAACTGTCTCCCCCATGTCTACAGCGCTACTGATTTCCCTTTGAGTTTCTTCCCAGAAGGCCTGATAAATGTGGGGACATTATAGAAACAGCATCAGTTTTGGAGCACGGCCACAGCAATGATAATAACGTATTTTTCTTTCTGCCTTTCCAAACAATCTGCTGTCACAGTCCCCCACCCTGCAAAGCCTTTCTGCCAGCCTTAGTGGGTACCACCCTGAATGGTCTCTACAACCAGTAGGGAATGTTGGCAGGATCAGGCCCTTGATTTTTTTTAAGCTATGAATATTGTCTTCTAAATCAGGGAGATCAAACATTGACTCTGTCTTTCTTCCCCTTTTCTCCTCAGGCTCAGTAGCTTGCTTGATATCCTAGTCTCAATGTCTGTCCTGATTGGCTACTCCATCACAACAGCCAGCTTTGTGCTTTATGTGGTGAAAGAACATCAAACCAAAGCCAAGCAACTGCAGCATATTTCAGGCATCAGCGTGACAAGCTATTGGGTGACTAACTTCATCTACGACCTGGTAAATTACTTAACTTTTATGCACAGAGAACAGGATTCTAGAGTGAAAAATCCCCACTTCTGTTTGTTACCTAGACTTATTAATATCATCACTACCAAAAGAGCTAGGTCTTGTTCTCAAAAGCATTACCGATTATTAATTGTGAACCATAACACTGGGGTATGTATAAACCTCAGCAGATTTATAAGAGATCAACATGGCAAAGACCAAAACTTGGCTTAGTTTTTAACATGTAGATGCCAAATTGCCTTTGAAGTTAGATTGCAGAGGTGGAATTCTTGTTGTCATCCAGGATTTATACATCTGGGTAAGGCTCATGGACCTGATCCTGCAGCTCCTACTCCCACGAGGAAGGGCTGCAGGATATGACCCATCTTCAGAACTCTACTGCAGATGGCAGACACTCTTGGAACCTTCAGAATACAAGATCCTACATTTGTAAACATCTCTTGGTGGAGATTTGCAAGATTGGAAAAAGCCAACTGGTGGGTTAAGTAATATAATATATAAAGGTTTCCAAACTCCTGACATCAAAGAAAAGTTACCTTCTGTTACTGTTAGTCAGGTCAGGGGTGATGTGCTGTATATATCTGACTTATCTGCCTCAAAAGGATCCCGCGCTTTTTTACGTCTTTTGAAAATGTCCCTTTCAGGATTCCATAGTCCCCTTTGTCTTATGGTTTGTGAGCCATTATGGTGCTCAAAGGTCACATTTTCAAGGTTTTCTCCTCAACCACAAGGAGCTAGGAACTTACTTAAAAAAAAAAAAAAGGTGAGATTCTCACCTGACTCCAGAAGCTGAGGTTTTAAGAAAACCAGCAAGCATTGCAAGGCTCACAACAAAATCATGACGACTGAAAGTGCTGAAGATAACCTCAGGGGGGTGGCAATGAAACAGAACCTTTTCACCCAATAGATGATCCCCCAGCTCATCTGAGTTGATGTTTATCTGACAGCATGAATTTGCTTTCTCTTTTGTATTGTTCAGGATTTCCCCCCACAAGTTTGTTTGGCTCGCCATGTAACTGATTCTTATTTTGGTCATCAGGATGTCAGAATTCTGGCACCCATTGTAAACGTTATCCTTTTCGTGCAGCTTCCGCTTCCCACCCCCCATCTCCCTCCCACACCACACACACTAACTTGGACGTGTCCCTCAGTCAGGCTCACACAGCTTGTGGCAGAAACTGCTGCGGGCCATGTCTACAGGGAGAGGGGTTTTTTGGGTTCTGTTTAGCTACTGGCATGGCTACCCTGGGAGTTAGGGTGCTAGCCAGAGACTTTGGAAACCTGGCTTCAGTTCCCTCCTCTGCCACAGAGTGTGTGGCCTGGCGCAAGTTGTTTAGCTGCTCTGGGTATGTCTACACGGCAGCTGGGCAGATAGCATGGAGCCAGCGTGCTAAAAATAGTAGTGTGGATGTTGCCGCTTAGGCTAACCATCCAGGCTCCAGGCTGGGAGGGCTTGAGCTTGGGTGGCCAGCCTGAGTGTCTCCTGGAGCAGCAATGTGCCTGCTCACAGCCATTTTTCGCACATTATCTTGAGCCCTGTCTACCTCACCTGGGAGGTTCCCACCCAGCTGCTGTGTAGTCATGCACTCTGTGCCTCAGTTTCCCCTCTGCACAATGGTAATAATAGCACAGCCTTGCCTCACAGGGTTATGGGAAGGGTACATTAATGACTGTGGGGCACTCAGGTACCATGGTGGGGGTGGGAGGGGGCGGCATATGAAGCACCCATGACCTGGCTCTTAGCATAGACACTCTTTGCAGCAGTGCAGCTTGAATTGTGCAGGTGCAGCTTACCTTGGCTTGCAAGCTGCATCAATGCAAACTGTGCTGTGCTGATGTCAATGTACCTATATTAGCAGTTTGCAATGCGGCTACACTGCTGGCTAAATCCCAGGAGAGGCAAGGCTTTAAGATTTGATTAACTCCACATGACCCTCTGGGGGCAGGAGCCGTCTTTTGGTTCTTTGTTTGTACAGCACCTCGCACAAGGGGGTCCTGGCCCATGACTAGGGCTGCTGGGCACCACTGGAATAGGAATAATAACAACAGAGCCAAATATTCAGAACTATCCGCCTAAACCTGCTCATGGAGTTGGGCAATGGAACAAGCAGCTCCTGGTTGTGAGTGCAAACGAGGGATTTGAACACACCATAAATGCAGCCAGGTTTGAAGAATTGGCGCTGAGTCACTAGTCATACACCTGTGACTGTGACTCTGGCCTACCTCTGCTTTCATGCTCCGGGCTCTCAAGTTGGTGCCGCAGATTTTTAAATGAGCCGATCGAAATAGCCCCGGCATTCTAACTGCAATCACTATTCAGCAGGCTGAAACTAATCCAGAGCTCTCAGCAACCGGATATTTCTCACTGAACACCTACTAGCAAATTCTCTGAAATCCCAAAGTCAGGGAAACCAGGAACCGCTTGAGGCATCTACTGTGTAGATCCCTGGCTTGACAGAGTATTGTAAACAGCATAATGTGACTCTCTAATAGGAAAGGCACGGGACATTTCTCATTCACATCTAGGCCTTTCATGCCCACACTTCCTAGGGTTCAAAACTGGGATGCTCCGGAGGGCCAAACAGAATTTAAAGTCTCCCCTCTCATTGATGGACAGCTTACTGCACCTCTAGAGCAAAATTGACACCTGGTGTCATACCCTCCCCTGTACAAGCTGCATGTAGCTCTATTAGAGTATTAATTATTCTGACTACGATAAACTCTTTAATATCATTTCACAGGTTCTTTTTATGGTCCCGGTTGCCCTCTCAATAGGAGTTATTTCAGCTTTCCAAATACCTGCTTTCTTCAATGATAATAACCTCGTGGCTGTATTTCTTTTGATGATGATGTTCGGGTAAGTGTGTGGCTCAGTTATTTGAATATGACTCCATGGTGGGGTGGAGGGGGATTTGCTTAGGGTTTGGAGTCCTGACCAAAGCTGTACGACTCTCCCATCACCGCTACTGGGAATCCTCTCTCTTGGCAGAATAGGAGAGGCAGAACTGACCCCGTAATATAGATAGCACTTGATAAACATTAACTAGTTAGCCTTCAGAAGGCTTGGGAGAGATGTGGCAAGAACTGTTATCCCCATTTTAGACAGGGGTGGACCAAAGGTGACCGCTTAAACTGTAGAGATTACAGAGACCCAAGACACCATGGTTGGGGTGGATGATGCATGGTTGTCTTTATTTCCTGTTTACACAGACTTTACCTGAATAGCAGCTCTAAATGTTCGTAACTAACACCAAAAACCGATATGCTCAAGGTCACAGAAATAGCCTGGATTGTAACTACAGCTGATTGAAACTATTCAAATGTCAAAATATCAGTGACACTCCCAAATTTAAAAAAAATCAGGAAAATTTAATAATTCTCCCCTGCCTCAGAGCAGCGTTGTGAGGTTAAAAGGTGGTGAAGAGATCTGCTGATGAAAGGCGCTATATGAGAAATAGGCATCCTTACGACTATACCCGCCTGTGTATAGCGAGTGAGGCAGAAGTGCTTGAGCTGAATTATTTTGTTGCCAGTTTTCACCACTCTTTAAATTACTTTCATATTCTCTCTGCTGCCGGTGATCTACAGATATGCAACGTTTTCATGGATGTACTTGCTGGCTGGGATCTTCAAGGAAACAGGAATGGCCTTCATAGTTTATGTCAGCATCAACTTGTCCTTTAGCATTAATACCATCATTACTCATTCGGTTGTGTTTCTACTTTCCCAAGAAAAGGCTACTGATCAGGTAAGAGCTCACTAACACTTTGGGCTTGTCTACATGATGAATCAGTCTTCACTAAAGGAGTGTAAATTCTAGTGCACACTAGTGTGTTGCGCATTAACTGGCCTGGGTGGACCCTGCTGCTGGCATGCACTGAAAATTTCCTAGTGTATGCTAATGTTTCCCGTTTTAAACAGTACTACTAATGCACCATGTAGAGAAGCCCCATGTTAACTCTTAGAAAACTGATTGGTTTCCAAGTCTGTCTAACACACGTTGCGGCCTGAGTCAAAGGCTACTGAAGTCAGTGGGAGTCTTTCCGTTGATCTCAATGGGTTTTGGATCATACCCGTGGACTTCCATTGTTTTTCAAGGTTTTGAGGCAGGTCAAGTAGGGGACATTACTCTAGAGATCTGGTGAGGTTCTCTAAGGTCCAAACATGGGGCAAATGAGACTCTTTCTTCTCCATTTAATTTACCCAAGCCCCTCCCCCCTGTGATTAAGAACTAAGGGTGGAGAGAGAGGCAGATGGGAGTGGACATCTGGGAGGGGGAAATCAGATGCATGTGGGAGAGATCAGGGAATGAATGCGGGTCCACTTTTTTGAGAAAGATGGTTGTTTTGGGAGTTAAGTTTCCCTAGTGCAAATTACTGAGGCTGAGTACTAAATCTCAGTGCCCCAAGGGCTACATCAGCAGACGAACCTTCTGTCATCTAACTGTGAAACAAGTGATCTCTACAATGAATTCCTGTCCATACAAAGGGAAAAGTGCCTCGAAGGCACTGACATTTCCCTAAAGTGGAGCACTGCTCTTTAATAGATCTACTTCTCGTGTGTCTTAGAGAATCCGTCCTGGCTAAAATGTAAGCTTTGGTTTTTTTTGTTTGTTACAAGGACAATTCCTTAATTAAAAAAAAATCAGCCCTTGTCCCATTGTCAGGCAGTACCTGTTTACTAAACCCTTGGATCATGTCATTTGTAGTTGTCTAGCCACATCAGGATGGAGACAATCTCCTTCCATGCTAATTTATTGCATATCCAATGTGCTATGTGTAATGTCAGTAGTGTTCAGCAGTCTTCACTGCTAGTGTTAGCGAATAACGATATTATACAGGAGCTCTTCACTGCTAGGCTCGGTGCTTGGCTGTTTGTCATGCATTAGCAACTCCCTGGGCCAAACGTGTCTCCTTGTCAGTGGGCATGGAGCTGCTTGACCAAGAAGAACTGATGCGCTTGTGCTACAGAAAGCAAGAAGAAGGATTTGGGTACTACCTGTGTCCCTTTGAGCTTCATGGAGATGCCCTGCAATTCAGCATGCAGCGGGATGGATCCACAGCTCTGAGGCTCCATGGATGGGGAGCACATGGGCCGCAAGGGTTAGCGCAGCTAGATAGCTACCCCAACTTCATGAAGAACACCAGTCTGCAACCTGCTTACTCAGCTTTACCTCACCTGTGCATTCCCTGCATCAGGAGAATTCCCAGCTGCAGCCTCAGAGCACCGTTCTGGTGGTTGCCTGCTACCTGAGCAGTGCAAACAAGCTGGAATAAGAACTAAGGATCTGTACCAGGAAGTATGATCACTGGGTGCTGGCTAGAAGGGTGCCATTTCTAAAGCACCTAAGGGAGTTAGGCACCAACTTCCAGTGACTTTCCCACCCTGAATTCCTTGCAATTGTGAAACAAACCGTTTCGGAGCTCTTTGCTGTTGATTTATCTGTGGTTTGAGATAGGCCAATAAGCCCAAACAGGCGTCAGTCCCAATGCCGTCCCAAGAATAAAGTCACAATGATCATTGGTGTTTCTCTTCTTTCAGGGCTTGCATGATCTCTCTGAAATCTTGAGGCACGTTTTCCTGATCTCTCCACAATTCTGCTTTGGATATAGCTTGATTGAATTGTCTCAGCACCAGGCGCTGATGGGCTTCTTAAAAGCCTATGGCGTGGATTACCCTGACAGAACCTTTGAGATGGACAGAATAAGCTCCAAGCTGCTTGGCATGTTTATCCAGGGCACTATATTCTTTGCAATTCGGCTCTTAATGCATGACGGGATGATTCAGAAAGTCTGGTCTAGTATATTAGAGTAAGTAACATCGGTATTCCTACAATGGATGTAGATTAAAACAGAGCTCAGTGCTTTTGTCGTTGACATTGTCATCGTTATCAATTATAATTATTTTGCATAGCTCCATAAACTTACGCAACGCTTTGCAAACTCAGTGTAAGCTCTCTCTGCTGGCAGTTCCCATATCTATCTGTGGTTATAGTGATGACTAATGGAAATGTGTGCACCTTAATTTTTTGTTGCACCTCCCTCTCTATGGGCATTGGGAGTAATTGCTTATCCTGCGCTAATTCTGCATGTGCCGGACAATTCCAGTACCCGGGAAGGGAGAGGTATTCGTTGTTGTAATACCTGTGTAGGCCAGTGAGTTCAATTTCAAAGAACAGGCCTGGCTGACTGTATCCATTCTGTGTTGGAAAGGCAACTCAAAGGGCTGCCATTTCAGGTCTCCAGTGCCACGGGATGCTGATGGGTTGATCGGAAGAGTGGCTCTGGGGCCAGCAGATCCAGAGCCCCTTCAATTCATACAGGGGCACCTTGAGCCCAAGCTGATTTGGGTTCAGTTCATGCATGATCTGCCCCCCAAATTCAAACGGTAAAAACTGTCATCAAAACTGAAAGCTGCCCTGATGTAGGACCGACACCAAAAGCAATGCATTTGTTGAATACAAGGAAAAGCTTCATAAAGAAAGAACATTTGTTTTTAAGCTTCGTACATGGAATAATAATAGCAGAGAGTTTTAAATTAATATAATGAGAGCATATAATAGGATCTCATTTCAATTTTACTGAAAAGACACTAAGTCCTCTGCACACGCAGATCTGGAATGTAAAGTCACCTGTCTCCTTCGCCTTCAGATTCCTGTTCGACAAAGTGCATGGCAGGCCACCGCTTCTGCTGGAGGCAGCTGATGAAGACAAAGACGTTCAGGCTGAGAGGGAGCGGGTTGAGTCTGGCCGAGCAGACGTCGACGTGGTACAACTCCAGAGCCTCTCCAAGATCTACCATCTTCCTCTCAGAAGGATCATGGCAGTCAAAAATGTCAGCATTGGAATCCCAGCAGGAGAAGTAAGCAAGCAGGCTATGGCAGTAGCAGCCTCTCCTCTAGAAAATGTCCTCCAAGCCACTTCCTCATTGTCTTCCCAATCCCTGCTTAAGACTCAGGGAGACCATCTGACAGCAACTTATTGGACAATAACTTGCTTTACTGGTACCTCATCCTTCCTTTCTTCCCTCTGGTATTCGTCACCTCCATCTATTGAGTATCATTGATTATTTGTATTATAGTAGAGCCCAGAGAACCCAACTGAAATCAGAATCCCCTGGAGCTAGGGATAGCATGGACATAAAGCGAGAGATGGTCCTTGCCTCAGAAAGTTTAAATAGACAAGACAAAGGAAAGGTGGGAGGGAAACTATGATAATCTAGAGAATGCACTCCAGCAGGGACTATCTTTTTACTGTGTGTTTATACAGCATCTAGCACAGTGGGGTCTTGATCATTGGTTGTTTGTCTGTCATGGATTTACAGTTACCATTAGAAATGTAGTCATGACTCTTTATTCAGACTGCATTGGGCTTGGAAAGTGGGATGGGCAGTTAGAGAGGCAGTGTGGGCCAATGGATGGGACTAGGAGACCTGGGTTCCGTTCCTGTCTCTGCCACTAGCCTGCTGGGTGATCTTGGGCAAGGCCAGATTTTCAGAATTGCTGAGATCCCAGTTTGACACCAACAGCCAGATTTTCAGAAGAGCTTAGCATGCTGGGAAAATGGGAGCTGACACTCTTTGAAAATCTAGCCTCTGATCTCAGTGGGGGAGATTTTCAAAGGCATAAATGGCAGATACACCCTAAATCCCATGAAAGCCAGTGGGAATTAGACTCCTAACTGCCATTTGTGTATTTGACTCTCTCTCCCTCTATACCTTTGCTTCCTCTCCCATCTGTCTGCGTCTGCAGGACCAGGGCCTAAGAATGGTACTGAGTGTCTGTACAGTGACTAGAAAAGGAGTACTTGTGGTCTGTCTACACTGCTGTAGGAGGTATGATCTGAAGCACATGTGGACATATTGAGTTAGCTTTAATCTGGCCAATGCAAGTACCAATGACAGTGATGCTGCAGCAGCATGGGATTGCAAGAGTAAAATGATCAGGATTTGATCCTTCACATGGCCTACATATGAAAATGCACTTTGCAATAAAAGGAAGGCTAGTGTTATAGACACATCCATTATTTCCTACTATATTAAACAGAGGAGCCTAATACACACTGCAATACACTGCCCAATAAACAACCACCATTATAATATTTATATGCACTTTGACTGCCTGAGGCTTTTCCATAATTCGTCTTGCTCAAGGGCCAGGGGAGGAGAAGTGTCAAGTCGCGTTGAGCACTCGCTGCATAGCAATACGTTAGCATTAAATGCAGCATGCTAAATGTCTCTCTTTCTGTCTCATAAACCAGTGCTTCGGGCTGCTTGGCGTGAACGGTGCCGGAAAGACAACTATCTTTAAAATGCTAACAGGAGACATCGGGGCTACCAGTGGAAGATTGAGAGTCCGGGATCAAACTGGGTATGGAGGATTAGCTATCCAGAAGTGATGTATCAACAAGGCTGTCTGGAAAACAATTTGTCATTTGCCCTGGCTTGGATGAATCAACAAAGCAAATTAAAAAGAGTTAGACTTAATAAAAAGCAGAAAATTCAGCCATTTAAAATATTATATTTATTTCCTCGGGTCTTGAGTCTCATTTCACTGACAAATTTTTATGCTGGTGCAACTCTGTTGGTGTCAATGGAGTTTCTCCAGATTTACACCACTGTGAGATCAGAATCTGGCCCTCAGTCATTAAGAGCCTGATTCTGTCACCCTTTCTCTTGTTGAATAATATCACGCTCCACAACTGGTTCCACTGAAATCAGTGGGTCTGATGATGGAGTAAAGTGCTACTAAACATGAGTAAGGTTGCAAGTCTGTCATGGAGGTCATGGGAGTCATGGATTCTGTGACTTTCCGTGACCCCCATAACTTCCGCAGCTGCAGGGCTGCCCAGGGGCCAGTCACACTGGCCGCTGCTGGAGTGGCCCCAGGACCAGCTGCTCAGGCAGTCCCCGGTGCCAGCAGTTGGCCCCGGGGATCACCCAAGCAACAGTCCTGGGGGTGGCCAGAGCAATGGCCCCAGGGAGGGCCAAAGCATTGGTCCCGGGGGCGGCCGTGGGGACCACTGGAGCAGCAGCGGTCCCGGGGGCGGCCAGAGCAGCGGCCCTGGAGGCTTTCAGGAGAGCGGCCTCTGTGGGCCTTGGAGCAGCAGGCCACTGTGGGGCAGTCAGCCTCCGCTGCTGGAACGGGGCCCCACAGCACAGAGATTTAGTCATCATGGGCATTTATAGTAAAAGTCACGGACAGGTGAATTTTTGTTTATTGCCCATGACCGGTCCGTGACTTTTACTAAAAATACCCATGTCTAAATCTTAGCTTTAAACATGAGTAAGGCCACTGGAAACTGGCCCATCAAAACCACTGGACATACAAGCAGTGTGAGGTACTACTCAGTGTGAGACGCACAATCCTTCCTTTTAGGAGCTAAGAATGTCAGATCTGCACAGGCCTTGCTATCATGAACTAAAAGCATTCCTGCCCCAGTGGGGGATACGTTTCCTTCCTGTTTAATAGAGCATATAGGAGACTTACGAAGTGTTTATAAAATGACCTTTCACCTTTCCTGATCCAGATCCCTGAGTGACATTGATGACACCCACTGGTCGCTCTTCGGCTACTGCCCTCAAGAAGATGCCTTGGATGACTTGCTGACAGTGGAAGAGCACATGTACTACTATGCTCGGCTACACGGCACCCCAGAGAAACAGATTAAAGGAGTGAGTAGACCCATTTGACTGAAGAGTTCCCTTGGGACCCAGTCAAGTCAGTGAGAGTCTTTGCATTGACTTCAGTGGTCTTGATCAAGGCCATTATGTGTAATAATAAACAATGAGGATGACAATCATGAATTTCCAACCTGGGACTTCATTGCTTTGTGGCTAGATGGTTGTGGGATGGTCACAGAACTTAACTGTTTTGTAACACGGGGTCACATGAATTGACTTAGAACTGGGCCATGCTGTTAAAACTCTCCCTTCATAGACATCTGTGCAAATACTCCCATTGACTTCAGTAGTAAGTGTTTACTAGATCAAGTCCTAAATGAACAAGTGAAGCTGGAATTTGTAAAAGGGATTAGTAAAAGTTGTGTCCCTGATGTTTTGATCCCAAGGGGTCTTTGTGAAATCGTTGAACTCCTATGTATTTTAACGTGTATTTGAAAGCAAGTCTCCACACTTCAAAGACTTCTGTGGAGTGAAACCCAACCTGGCAGCAATATGCTATTTCAAAGGACATTTAATTATAGTATCTGAACCACCAGAGACTGAGGGCTAGATCCCTCCTGATGTAAATCGGTGTAGCTGATTTGCACCTGTTGAGGATTAGGTCCTGAATTGTTGGCAAATACATACTTGTTCCAGATATTCTATGGTTGGTGTAATTCTCAATGTAAACCAAGTTTTTATTATTATTATTATTTGTACCCATAGATTGTACATCAGCTTCTTCATAGACTTAATCTGATGCCGTACAAAGACAGAGTCACCTCGATGTGCAGCTATGGCACTAATAGAAAGTTATCAACTGCTCTGGCCCTCATTGGTAATCCATCAATTCTATTGCTGGTAAGAAATCAGAAATTTTGCAATGAAAAAATGCGTAGCTTTTAAGGCCAGAAGGAACCATTCTATCATCTATTCTGACCTCCCGTCCATAGCCTTGGATAATTTTAAAGTGCAAATTGCATCAGTCACTCATCACAGGTTCTTTTACTCAGCAGCTATGTAAGAAATGTTGCTGAGTTGGAGATTGGTGAAGCACACACACAAACTTTGGACTTTAGTTAGTAGAGACAAATATAACTGAAATGATAGAAAAATCAATATGCATAAGTACAGCAAAGTGGTTTACTGCATTGTGCTTACTTGCAACCTTATGGAGGCCATTAGATGTGAAGATGGAAAGAAAAATAAGTGGTGATGACGGTTTTGGCTGTCGCTAACTGTGTCATTCTGATGATCCCAATTAAAGATTGGATTTACACCTTATTTTATGTCTCAGACCTTCTTCCCCTGAATACCCACACATGTCCCATGAGCATGGTTAGATCATTTTCTGGCCTTCGGTCCATTTATGGGTTTCCAGGAAATCATAATTGCTGTTATGATCGTTGATATGGCTTTTTGCATCAATACTTTTCCTAGTGTTTCCAATATATTCAAGAAGTTAACCTCATGGTTACACATACTAAAAATCCCCTAGAAGTTCATTAGCATTCCTTTAATTTGTTCTTTGCTGTGCACTTGTGTATTGTAATGCACTCGTTACTAAATCTTATAACCCTAGGTCACTCATAACTAATAAAAGCAATTTTATTACATGCAATATTTTATACCTATATATCAAGCTTGGCTTATAACCTCTGTAGGGTCTGGTCAGGAGTCACAGGTCAACATGTATAACACAGGTCTTGGGATTTCACCCAGTTACCCTTGTACTGAGCCTAATAAGTTGTGTTTGACTTAAGCATTTCTTCCGGAAAGGCATCAAGTCTTCGTTTGAAGACATCAAGAGATGAAAAATCCACCGCTTCCCTTGGTAGCTTGTTCCAATGGTTAATCAGCCTTGCTGACAAATTTGAGCCTTATTTTTCATTTGAATTTATCTGGTGTTTACCTTCCAGCCATTGGTTCTTGTTATGCCTTTCTCAGCTAGATTAAAGAGCACTTTAGTTCCCACTATATTCTCCTCAGGAGGGTACTTACATATTTTAATCAAGCCACCTCTCAATCTTCTTTCTGGTAAGCTAAACAGATGGAGCATTTTAAGTCTCTCACTCTAAGGTATTCTTTGTTCCTGTCGTCACATTATTTAGTGGCTCTTCTCTGAACCCTCTGCAATTTTCCAATAGCCTTTTCAAAATGTGGACACTGTATGAAGTATTCCAAGCGTGGTCTAACCAATGCTGTATACGGAGATCATTATCCTCCTGACTGTACATGTCTGAAACGCCCCTACTTCAGACGAGCAGCGGTAGAGAGAAATCCAGAGGCTCTGCATGAGTGCTCCTTCACGAATACTATATGGTGTCTCCCTATTGCTCTTAAAAGGAAAGGAACCGAAAATGCCATCACATTATTCCATACTTATTGTCTATCTACAATGTCCATATCAGATTTAAGATGTGATCACGCCCTCCCTGGAATAGCAAGAAGGGGATGAAAAGAGCAGATAGTCTGTACCAGTGGCCCCAAATTGCCATGGGGTGAAAAACAGAACCAGAACAGTAGTGTTCCTTTAAGATACAATCTAGAAAGCATATATCTCTTGCCACATGGAGGATATTAGAATGTTTCACCTAAATGTAGCTTAACATTTTCTTCTTACATTATACTGGAGTTTTGCTCTGAAGTAGGATCATAACTACAAATGTTCTCTTTGAGCAAACTGCCATTTGCTGGTGTCAAAGAGATGCCTCAAGCAGTGGGTCTGGCTTTGATGTAAGAGTCACAGGGGTTTCTCTCTCGAGGGTCACCCACAGTTTCAGACAGCCAGGAAAGGACGCACACAAAACATTCCATACATGCACGCCCAAAGTCGCAGTTCAGATTTCCCAGTCAGGCTTTTCAGCTTGCAGTTCTCCAGGGCATAGCCCTAGCACACCAGGTTTAGTTCACTCGGCATCCAGAAGTGGCCAATGTTTAAATTACCCCCATACCATCTAAGCAATTGCTTTTCTCTGGCCCTGCTCCGATTGGCCTCATTCTCTGCTTTCCTCAACAAGCCTCACCTGGCCTTTCAGGATTAAATCAGGGCAATTAGACCCAGTCTTTTCTGCCTAATTGTTGTTAAGGCAACCAGCCTTATTCCCACATGTCAGCACTCTTTGGGCTCGTAGGAAAGAAAAGGAAGTGTGAGAGGATCAGAAAAATGTTTCAGCATAAATAAACATAACAGAGAAGGGGGGGGAAACCAAGAGAAGATGATCTTTCAGACGCCATTCATAGCACATTCACTCAGTCACACCACAGGCAACATGGTCTTTTAAACTGGAGAAACCAACCCCACAAAGTACCAGACCACCTGCCACTGCTGTGTTGTAAATTCTGCAATACTTAGTGATCAGTTTTCCAAACATTGGGCCAGATGAGTACAGCTCTGATTTACACCCGTTGAAGCGCCACCCCTAAATTTATATAATTCCTTCTAACTTCTCTTCTTACATATAAAATCTCAATAAAAAGGGAGAAGAGGAGGTTGTCTAAGCAGAAGCTGCTTTCTGAATAACAAGCTGTTTTCTTTCTGCTTAGTATAATACATTGTCACCAACAATAACAATTTTACAATAGGAAGCTGGCTGGTAATTTTGTTGATGATGAATGTGGTGGGGCACGACATACTGTTACTTATCTGTAGCTTATTGTCTATGGAATCCTGAAGACAGAAAACTTGTTTTGTCCGTAAATGAAGCAGATATTACCCAAAAGACAGATAGGTGTGGAGACAAAGAGCCAGTCTGGTATTACCTCATGTTTGGATCACAGCTACAATTTACTAATAAGTTGTTATTTATAGAAGTGTGAAATAGAACATCTACATAGAGGGATGTTTATCAGAGTCAGTTTTGCGCTAGGAAGAGCAAGGCTGAGATTTTCAAATCAATTGATATTTTGAAATGAATGGGAAGTGCGTTTCCAAATCCTCTAGGCAGCCAGAGTGTTTCTAAATTAGTTTAATGTTCAGATAAGGTCCTTAGCTGTGGAGAGGGCTCTGCCACAAACCTGCTATGTGAACTTGGGCAAGTCACTTCCCCTCTGTATCTATTTAGTTTGTAAGCTCTTTGGAGAAGAGACTTCCTCTTAGTATGTGTTTGTACAGCGCCTAGCACCAGGGGGGTCTCATCTTAGGCACTGCCATCATACATACAAATAATACAGACCAAAAGCTCCATATAAGAGCTAAGTGGTTGTATTGGTAGCTGTATTGTCTGTAATGACCATTCTAAACAAAGAGCAGATATGGAGAGGAAGAGAAATGACATTTTCTTTCCTATTGAAACTTACAATCTGTTTTTTGTTGTTAAAGGATGAACCAAGCTCTGGAATGGATCCTAATGCTAAACGACACCTTTGGAAAATCATCACTGAGGAAGTCCAGAACCAATGTTCCGTGATACTCACTTCCCACAGGTAGAGTTTACTGGCTGCCTTTATGCTTTATTAAGCCCAAACTAAAACTGCACTTTGGAACACCCTAGACCAGCGGTTCCCAAACTTGTTCCGCCGCTTGTTCAGGGAAAGCCCCTGCCGGGCCCGGCCGGTTTGTTTACCTGCCACGTCTGCAGGTTCGGCCGATCGCGGCTCCCAGTGGCCTCAGTTCGCTGCTCCAGGCCAATGGGAGCTGCTGGAAGCGGCGGCCAGTATGTCCCTTGGCCCGCCAAATTTCAGTGCCCCCAATGTTCCCTCGGTACTTGGAACTTTGGGGGCACTGAAATTTAAATACATTTCCAGTTCCAAGTTTTCCAAGTCTGTATAATGGACTGAATCCTAATTCTGAATCACAGCAGCAGAAAAATGTATCTGGATCTGCATTATGCTGCTTGAGCCCATCTTTAGTAACATGCACCTGCAATAACATGTAATAAGAAAATCCAGAAAGATCATCCAGGAAATGCTGAACACTTCCTGGAAATGTGTGATTGCTTTGCACTGAATGGATCCTTGGCCCAGATCCTCAAAGATATTTAGGCATTTAACTCTCTTAATTATCTTTGAGGACCTGGGCCCTCCCTATTCTAGTGGAATAAGAGCCAGATAAAGATTTGAGGTGAGGTGATTAAGATGATGAGTTACAGGTTAATCTCCTGAGTAGCTCATGGGAAACCATTAATGTTCTGGCCATTAGAGTTTCTTTTATTCCCATTCAGTGACTGTATAGAGCATGGGTGGCCAAACTTACCGATCCTCTGAGCCACATATGACAATCTTCAGAAGTTTGAGAGTCCGGGCATGCCTGCAGGGGATTGGGGCTTCTGCCCCGCAGGAAGCATCTGCCGGGGCTTGGGGCTTCAGCTCCACTCCTGCTGAGGCCCCGAGCCATTGGAGGTGCACCCTGCCAGACTGAAGCCCCGAGACTCCCCTTCCCGACAGGGCAGAAGCCCCTACTCCACCACCCTGTTGTAAGGCAGAGGTCCTGAGCTCTCCCCCCCGCCCCCCACAGTGTGGTAGGTTGAGAATGGGGGAAGCAGGAGTGCTCAGCGAGCCGCACTTTAACTATAAAAGATGAGGCTCACGAGTCACAGTTTGGCCACTCCTGGAATAGAGTTTCTTTGTTTGCTTTTCAGCATGGAAGAATGTGAAGCTCTCTGTACCAGGCTGGCTATTATGGTGAATGGACGTTTCCAGTGCCTTGGCTCTTTGCAACATATTAAGACCAGGTCAGTAAAATGTATCTACTATCCTTTCACTGTATTGCATTTAGAGCCAGATGCCCAGCTAATGAACAACAGTGGAGCTCCACTGAAGGATGCTGATTTACGTCAGCTGAGGATCTAGCTGTGTGTATTCAGGGCATTAACACGAAGCGAACAAACCCTGTACGTCACTGAAAGCCTTTCTGTCTTTTGTTTCTGAGAATCTGTGATAAATAATGGCAGGGGGCTGGCTGGCAGAGTTCTGTTTTGTGATAAATGTTGGGGTTTTGGCATTGGGTTTCATTCTGCAGCTGAACGAAGCCGAGGCTTTTCATCATGTCTGAGAGTGAGAGAGTCCCACCCCAGACTAGCCAACGCTCAGCTGTAGTGAGGGGGACCAAGTTCAAGGGCCTATTCCACAACAGGCAGATCAGGGTCTTGAACCAGGGTCACCCCATCCCAAGTGAGTGCTCTAGCCACTTGGCTTTTCTGAGGTTGGTTGGGAGTTCTCTCTCCCTCTCCCATCCACCCAGGACCTGAGAGCATTCTACAAATCGACACTTGCCAACAAAAAAACATTTTGTTAACAAACTGTCAACCGGCTCTCTCAATAATGCATGTTCTGCCTCCATGAAGCTTTTGTTCAGTGTTTGAGAGGCATGTTCCTCTACACAGATGACACAATAACTTGGTCGACTTTAATATGGAAATTAAAAACATATGATATTGATGAACTTCACAGCTTATTAATGATCACCCTGACTGGATTGCTGATCCAGATTTATTCCTAGCATGACGCTGTTGACCTCACTGGAGTTACTCGGGGGCTGGCTTTGTTTCACGAGAGCTTCCAGCAAGGCTACTTGACTCTCTTGTGTCTGTTCCGTACCTGCTGTGCAGCATGCATTCTGATTTTCTGTCTAGGTTTGGAAGAGGATTCACCGTGAAGATGCACTTGATGAGCAGCGAGGTCAGCACGGAGGCTCTGACGGAGTTAATGCAGTCCCACTTTCCAGATACGTGCCTGAAGGTAAGCAGGATAGATCAGACCAGATGCTGGGGGAACTGAGAATGGAATCCCATATCAAACCTGTTATATTCACAATGGATATCTTGTAAGCTTCTTCTGACCACAGCTTTGACTCAGCAATAGCTGCCCAGAGCATTATGCTCTCAAAGCATAAGGGAATTGTACACCCAACTCCTTCTTCCAAAGCAGAGGCAAGGCTCAGATTTACAGAGCTGCCAAAAGGGTTTGGACACCGAGGTCCAATTAATTTCAATGGAATTAGAGCATCCAGATTTCCTAGGTGGCTTTAAAAACACAGCCAAATGGTAACAGTGAGCATGCAAGAGAGGAGTCTAATCTGGCAACTCCTTACTCACTTGAGTAATCCCACTGATGTCAGTGCTACAGAAGGCTGGAGTTAGAATCATAGAATATCAGGGTTGGAAGGGACCTCAGGAGGTCATCTAGTCCAACCCCCTGCTCAAAGCAGGACCAATCCCCAGCTAAATCATCCCAGCCAGGGCTTTGTCAAGCCTGACCTTAAAAATATCTAAGGAAGGAGATTCCACCACCTCCCTAGTTGTCTAGCTCCACTTGTTTTCAGTGGGAGCTGGGATTACTCAGTGCCTCTGGTGATAGAATTACATTGGCATCAAGGTGGAGTAACACAGTGTTGAAGCAGGACCAGCCAACCCTCTAGCGTAACGCCAACTTTCAAAGTCATCCATCCAAACGCTAGTCCGTCATGCACTTTAGTCTTCCCCAAAAGCCTAAGATAATAGAAGTTTTAGTTGGATCCTCACATAGATTCCAGAATATACCTGATATTTGTTGCACAACAATATTTCCCATGCAAGAAATTTCTTCTCCAGCTTTCTCAGTCTTCACTGAGGCTAGCTGACATTACAGAATGGACTAACTAGCACGTCAGCTGGGGAGTAGCTTTACCAGCCAGGAAAGAGAAATAAAGCTCCAAACCCCTGTTCCTCAGGGCTTGTTTATTGGCCACCAAAGAGTACCACAAACATAAAGTAACTCACTGGAAACACATGAGGCCAGCGGTCCTCAAAGTGTGCGTCATGACCCCAAACTGGGTTGAGACCCCATTTGGATTGGGTCACCAGGGCAGAAAGACCCAGCCCAGAGCTCTGGGGTTGGTGGTGGGGCTGAAACCCTAGCCCGCAGCTTCAGAGGCGGCAGTGGGGGGCTGAAGCACTTCTTATTTAAAATACTAACTATTCTGAGTCACCCAGGGCACTGGGGTTCGTGTAGTAATTTTTTTTGTCAGAATGGGGTCACGGTGTAATGAAGTTTGAGAACTGCTGCACTAGGCAGTCATTGCCCATAGGCTTTTCTCACTTGAGTGAGTCAGAAAGGGAGAAGACACATCCTCCCCCTTAATTCCGTTTTGAGTCAGCTTCCCCTACCTTTTTATACTACACCCAAGCAGCTGTATGGCCTGCCGGGACCTTTTACAGGTGGCAGTGACTTGACTTTGTCACTCTGCTCTTGTTCCCACAGGACCGGCATCTCAACATGGTGGAATATCACGTGCCCATCTCCGCAGGAGGAGTAGCAAACATATTTCATCTTCTGGAAACCAACAAAATAGCCTTCAAAATCAGGCACTTCTCAGTGAGTCAAACCACTCTAGAGGAGGTAAGAAATTCAGCATACGTTTCAGACATGAACTGATTAACAGACACATTGGACCACATATTGAAAGGGGCTTCATTCCGCTTGCCTTTTGAGTGTGCACATCTGTACGTGCATCTTCTCACACTTCTGTCTCCAGATGCGTATGGTAGCGCTGGTAAAATGCATAAGCAAAGTTGTGTGTGACACACATGAAAACATGGCACAAAGGACTTAGTCTGCCCTCAGTCACGCCGGTTCAGTACTGTTGATTTCAGTGGGACTATATAAGTGTAAATGAAGGCAGAATTTCAACCCACATTTTTCCGAAGTGAAGAGTGGTCTTGTGGTTAGGGACCCAGGCTGGCAGTCAGGAGCTGTGGCTTCAGTACCTGGCCCTGCCATTGACTTCAGAAGTTATTCACTCTCTCTCTGTGCTTCATTCCCTATCAGTAAAATGATAATATTCCTTTCTCCCAGCTTTTGCTTGTCTATTTAGACTGCCAGCTCTTTATGGCTGCTCTTTTCTTAGTATGAACTAGATCTTCAACTGATGTAGGTTGCCATAGCTTCATGAACTTCAGTGAAGCTGCGTCAACGTATGCCAGCTGAGGATCTGCCTCTATATAGTTATATAGTGAGGCCCCGATCTCAGGTGGGGCATCTAGATTCTGTTGTAATACTCATTTTGTTTATGATTGTTTGTAATGTGGGTGCCATAGTTACATTCCCTCCATTTCCACTTCAAAACTTTTTTCACCAGTATACAATATTGTAGGAGAAACCCAAGTTTAAGGGCTACCTTGAGTTAGGCCTGCTTGGACCATCCCATTGGCAGGGGATAGCTGGAGCACTAGGCTCTGCAGTCATGCCCCCAAGATGACCCACTTTTAGTCCCGGTGGTGTGGTGGAGCTATCTAGTTTTTATGCCACCTGGCGATTCCTCTGTGACAGGTGAATCCTCAGCTGATCCAATAGGGCAGCTGTCCAGCCCCTTTGTGCCAGCAGAGTAGTGCAAAGTGAATGGATCTGGAAGCAAAACTATTACCCTGCAATCCTAGATACAATTCTGAGAGTGAATTGTGTGTGTAGATATGTGTAATAGGGTGTGTGTGTGTAGAATGGAAGGGTGTGTGTATATAATGTAGATGTGTGTGTGTGTGTGTGTGTATATATAGGATTGCGCATGTACACCATATAAATATATAGGTAGATGTGTGTGTATATAGGTATACATGTGTATATATAAAATATACATTAAAGCTGGGCTTTGCAAAGCAGCCCCAGACATGTAAGTGCCCCAATCCCATTTGAGACCTAGGTTTCTCAGACTCCTTTTGGAAATCCCATCCCAACCACAGAATCCCTCCCTCCCAGGGCTATGGTCCATAGGAAAAAAAAGGCTTTTTTGGCAATTTCTTGACTTATTTTTTTAGGTTTGTCACATAACCAATATTTTCCTTTAAACTTTTAGGTTTTCATCAACTTTGCCAAAGATCAGACTGGGGCTGACAATGCAGATGCGAGTACAGATGAAGGCTCAGACTGCTCGGATACAAGTAGCCAAGATACCAACATAAGCGCCATCTGTTAAAGGGATATTGCGGTGTTAAAAAAAAATGTATTTTTCTAAACAATGGGTTTTTTTTACTTATTTTGTTATTAGCAACCTGGTAAACATGTAAAACTGGCATGTCAGATTGGTCTTGCCCCAGTCTTACAGTTCTTGTTCTAGGTTTATTTTATATCTATATTGCGAAGTTGGTGACATCTCCTGATACTTGCTGTTCAAATACGCTGGAAGCTCTTCGCCATTGGCTGTCACCAAGAAGAACAGTGGGGGATAGAGCAGAGCGGCTGCTCTGGAGTCAGGAACGTAAGTGAGAAGAAGGACGGGACAGTCGTTCGGACGCTAGCTGGGCCCTCAGGAAACCCGCGGTTCAATGTCCTACTTTGCCACAGACTTCCTGTGCGACCTTGAGCAAGTCACTTGAAATGTCAGTCAAATGGGGGGATCACAACACTTTCCTGCCCCCCAGAGGTGTTGTGAGTCTAGATACATTAAAGGTGGTGATTCTCCAGCAATGGAGTCCATCTTAGATAGCTATGTAAAGCTTTTCTCTGTATGTGGATTATGTCAGTATTAATACAGTTATTTAAAATCCATGCTTCCTGTTGTTTTTGTTTGTTTCTGTAGTTTGCACCAACTCTACATGACCCCTAGTACAAATCTCCTGGTCCCACGCAATTTTCCCCTACCAATACTCCACAACTCTGCAAACCCAACAGCTTGACCACAGGAAGCATTGTACCGAGCAATATTGCCCAGTCACACTCCAATTTAATCACCACCTCTCTGCCACCAACTGAAACACGTTAACCCGGCCTCTCCCAGAACAACCAATCACCCAATCCCTGCAGAACTCCGCCAGGTTTATCCCTCACCCCACAGGGACGACACCTCCTGGAGGACAGTGCTTCCCAGCTGGGGTGCTGCACTTCACGCTGCCAATTGCTCTGTCTTCCCCTTTGGCCTGGGAGGTTCAGCAGTATTCAGGGCCTGGCAGGGTTGTTTCCGCGAGGGTGAGAAATCAGTGCTGAGTCAGGTATAGTCTTATTTATTTCTCCTCCCCGCCCCCAAAAAAACCTTACACAAAGTCCTGTTGATCTGAGTCCAGTAGAAACAAACAGGAGCAGGCTGTTTCCTTGCTCAGACATCCCCAAGTCTACCTCTCAAGCGAGCTCTGTGCACAAGCAGCCCTGTCTCTCTGCTTCCTCTTGGGGTCATGCCCACAAATCCTTCTGGCTTTTGCCTTCACCACACACAACCTGCTAATGATATCCTAGCCGCTGCATTTGCAAACAGAGAAACTCCTCCCTCCCACAGCTTAGCTCAGCTCTGCCATGCCACCTATTACTTTGGGTTATCTCCCAGTTGTCTGCAGCTGCTGTTATGTCATTGGCTTTAATGAGGCTTGTGACTGGATCTAAGATCCTGCTGATTGACAGCCATTAGCACCTTTCAGCAGAAAAACAGGTTAAAAACCCCAGCATTGGATCTCACTGCTATTTTCCAAGAGTAGTTGGTGTTCAAATGAGGTCAGAGAATATTATACCTGTATTATTTATTTGTATTTCCATAGCATTGAGGAGCCCCAGCCTTGGACCAGACCCCATTCTGCTAGGTGCTAAACAAACACAGAGCCAAAAGGTGGTCCCTGCCCCCGGCGAGCTTGCAACTGAAATACTGGTGTTGTTGTACGAAAGGGGATCCCCAATAAAGCTGTGTGAAGCCTCCATTGCAAAATCTGAAATGAGGTGAACCTCGCTTGGTTTCAGGGTCACGTACAACATTCAAACGGGCGGGGGGGTTGTTCAAACTCATTTTGGGCCAAGGGAAAATTTGATGAGACCTGTGATATATTTTGCTTTGATCTTTAGGGAATGAGTTTCCCTAGTTCAAGTTTGATTTTGAGGCTTGTTGCAAAAGTCACACAGGGGCAGGTATTGTTCATAACTAGTGTGTTCAGGATCATATTGTGGGCTTCAGCCTCATGTAGTTTGGTTGGTCCAGAAAGGTCATTGTCTACCCTTGATCTTTGTGCAAACTTCCTGCTGACATCACTGGGTTTCAATGGTAGCAGCTGGCCCTAAATTTAGAACCCAACCCACTGATCATAATTAAAACAGGAATTCAGTCCTTTCTACAGAACGCACTTCACACCCTTAACTTAGAAGTAACTGAAAATGCCGCCAAAGCATTCGTTGTAACTTTTATTTATTATTGTTGCTTCTGCCCTGTAAAAGGCTGCCTTTTCTCATTTTCATGGCATGTATTATACAGATCTTGGATGAAATTAGTCTTGTCTTTGATGGAGGTCTTGCTTTCTCTGCAAAGGATTCAAAGCATGTCTACGATTTAAAACCTATCTGGAATTCCAATCAGAGTATTATTTTATTATGTCAATTGCTTTGTATGCTGCCCCTGGAAGATGGATCTTCAATGCTGTGTCCAGATGTACTTTATATTTAACTGCGAGAGGCTGCGATACAGATGCTTGTGTTTCTTTAGATTGTACAGATCAAAAAAAAAGGGAAATGATTCTTTAGAATACTTCAGCAAGTTTTAGTGGGCTTTTTTTAAAGGCAGAACTTTGAGTTTCTATCCAAGTCTAGCCATTGTACCTGATGGGCCAGGGGTACGATATATACTTGGTGGTAAAAGTAAAATGTCTGTTACCTCAGTCAAATCTGTAGGTATCAGTCCAAACAAGCAAAAGTTACACGCTTCAAGTAGTTTATTGGTAAACCTTGGAGAGGTGGTTTGAATTGTTTTGGCAAATAGATCAGACAGATTATAACAGATACAGCCCAGATCTGTGTTAGCTTTTCTGTGGCTTCCTGCAGAGCCCCCACGCCACAAGCACAGCTGTCTCTGACTCCTGCAGATCCCTCTGGATCTACCCATGACTTTCTCTGGTGGAGGAAAACTCCAACCTTCCTCTCAATGGAATGATATGGGAGACTCTGTCAGAGGACCTGTTCAAATCCACCATAGAGATTTCTTTTCGCTACACTGATGGGAGGGCATACTCTGGTCTCACGTTTGGTTGGGAATAAGAGAGAAACTGAGATGCCAATTGATAAAAATTCTGACTTTAAAATCACCTGACAAGCCTGAATTTTGCCCAGGCAATATCAGGATAATATGGACTATTATATTTTGGTGCTTTAAATGCCAATCTCTTTAATTGACACAAATGGACTCATCAAAATGGGACAGTGAGCAATTAATGTGTGACTTACATTGCAATGGAATCCTACACACTTTAACCACTTATCGGTCAGCACGAGTCTATTTTCATGCAAACTGGTGGCTAGTTTATGATGAGGTGTGGGGATCAGTCCATGCTGACAGTGTTGGAAAATAACAGGTGACTTGATCTGAGGAATCACTCTGCTTATTTGCAGGTACATTTTCACTCATTCTGTCTCCGTTTAAACCCCTAGCTCCCACTTTTCCCTTTATAATATCCTCTTGAGAGGGCTAGATTTTCAGAAGAGCCTGGTGGTAGATTGTCAAGGACTCAGCACCTGAGCTGGTTGGGAATGTTTCGATGAAACGTGTTTTCACTGGAAAATGGCAGCTTGTCAAACGGAAACTTTTTGCAGAAATATATTGGTCTTGACAAAAAATTTTGTTGGGAAGTTTTCTCAGATTGAGAGCGGACTGTCCGCTCCAAAGGAGCGAGCAACCAGAATAGCCAATAGCCCAGTGGTTAGGGATCTTACCTGGGCAGCGGGAGAGTGGGTTAAAGACACTGCTCAGAATCAAAGAAGGAACTTGAGCCTGTGTCTCCCCCTGTCGGGGTGAGTCCCCAGCTGCAAAGTGCAACAGCTCCAACAGAGGAGTGTGAGAATGCCTCTACAACCCAGTGGCTAAGGCACTCATCTGATGTGGGAGACCCCCCAACTTCAAGCCCCAGCTCTGTCTGATGCACTCCCTGCTTTGCACCCATGATTACAGGCAGGTTTTCAAAAAAGCCCCTCTCCCATTGAGGCACCTACATAAGGGCAGCCGGCAGCTCCCGGGGCGACACTTGTGGCCAAATGTCCCCAAGCGTTCAGCACCCGATGTGCATCCGAGAGGCCGAGCTCTGATTCCGGCCCCTGAATGGAAGCTAAGCTCTTCGGAAAAGCTGGCCCCCGTTATGCCTTTTTGGTTTGTCTCCGAGGGAGAAGGAGCTGCCTGAGTACCACGGCTCATCAGCTCTCTGTGGGTGTGAGATGAACTCCGAGAGCAGGCCTTTGACCTCTGCTCACTCACACATTATCTTTTCAGCCTTCATAATGCCAGCCGATTTTTCAGAGAGTAAAGACAAGTCCCTGTTGGATGGAGCATGTGGCTTATACATGCTAATTAGAACTGCATGGTCCTCAACTGGGCTTAATTTGAGAAGGCTCCTGAAAATTACAGAGGAAAGTGAAAAGCAGTCATACACTACGTAACGGCTAAAATAGTCTGGGGCCAGGGAGTCAAGTAGGAATTTTATAATTAGTTATGTGGAGTTGTGAGACTGATTCAAATCAATTTCATAATTGGCAACGTGGAGTTAGAGACACTGGCTCAAATCTCTTTCCCGTCTCTGTTAAATTAAACACTTCGGGGAGCTGTTTATTTTGTGACACAGCTCCAGGCTCAGACTTTGCAGACGAAGCTTCTGCTTTTAGCAGAGACATTGAATTCTGCTACTGTGTCTTCCATCTTCCTGGATCCAAATGCAAGGCCTTTATCTGAATGAGGCTGACTTCAGCAATGGGGTGAAATAGATGGCACCTGAGTGGTAAATTTGCAAAGTGAAGTTCATGCCAGCAAGGAAAACATCAGTCAAAGGGCACCATCCAATGAACATCTCTGATTTGCCTCTAGTTAGAATATAAAATCAAACTCTAGTGGGTTTTTTGTTGTTGTTGTTTATTTGCTTACTTGCTTGTGTAAGAAAAACTAGCTTTTGTGTCATTTCAGTATGTGACTAATTTTACCCACATGAGTAGTTGGACTGACGTGTCATTGGGACTTCATGTGTGTAAATTACTCATTGGCAGGCTCAAGCATGTAGCAACAAGTTCCCAACTCAGACCCCAGGCCTGCAAACACACGGGTGTGTAATTTTATTCATGTGAATAATGCAACTGGCATTAATGGGATTACTTATGTGAATAAGATTTCTCCTGGGATAAACTGTTTGCAAGCTCAGAGCCTTAGCTGATAATACTGTCACCAAGATTTTCAAAAATGGGTGCCTAAAGTTAAATGACTTATGTCCCTATGTAGGCCCCTAAAGAAATGGCTGGGTTTTTCAAAGTACTGAGCAACCTGCAGGACCCTTTGAATTCAGAGGAGCTTCAGACAGTTTATTTAGGCACCTAAAGAAGGATTTAGAAGCCTTATTTTATGCCTCCTGTCATAAATATAAAGGAAAGGGTAATAAACACCTTTAAAATCCCTCCTGGCCAGAGGAAAAATCCTTTCACCTGTAAAGGGTTAAGAAGCTAGGATAACCTCGCTGGCACCGGACCAAAATGACCAATGAGGAAACAAGATACCTTCAAAGCTGCAGGGAGGGAGAAACAAAGTCTCTCTCTCTGTCTGTGTGATGCTTTTGCTGGGGACAGAACAGGAATGGAGTCTTAGAACTTGGTAAATAATCTAGCTCAATATGCGTTAGATTATGATTTCTTTAAATGGCTGAGGAAATAAGCTGTGCTGAATAGAATGGATATTCCTGTTTTTGTGTCTTTTTGTAACTTAAGGTTTTGCCTAGAGGGGTTCTCTATGTTTTGAATCTAATTACCCTATAAGGTATTTACCATCCTGATTTTACAGAGGTGATTCTTTTTACTTTTTTTTCTATTAAAATTCTTCTTTTAAGAACCTGATTGCTTTTTCATTGTTCTTAAGATCCAAGGGTTTGGGTCTGTGGTCACCTATGCAAATTGGTGAGGATTTTTTATCAAACCTTCCCCAGGAAAGGGGGTATAAGATTTGGGAGGATTTTGGGGGGAAAGGCGTTTCCAAACGAACTCGTTCCCAGTAACTGGTGTTAGACGTTTGGTAGTGGCAGCGAAAGTCCAAGGGCAAAAGGTAAAAGAGTTTGTACCTTGGGGAAGTTTTAACCTAAGCTGGTAAAAGTAAGCTTAGGAGGTTTTCATGCAAGTCCCCACATCTATACCCTAGAGTTCAGAGTGGGGAAGGAACCTTGACACCCCCATTTTTAAAAGTCTCAGGCTAGAGGTTGTTTAGCCTGCTGCCAGATCCCCAGCAAATGTAAATTGACATAGCTCCACTAAAGTCAAGTGATCCAGAACAATTTACACCATCAGAGGATTTGGCCCAGTTTGAGGTTTAATTACATAATAATTTGCAATAACATTTTTTATTAAATTAATAAAAAAGTTGACTTCAACTGATTCTTAGTATTAAAACGTATAAAAATGTGGATTAGATAGGAAATGTAAAAATTGTTTGAGTCACATTTTTGCTTAAAGCAGTCGAAAAAAATTACAGGACATGTCCTCAGATGGTATAATTCAGCGTAGTGCAACTGAAATCATTATGCTGATTTATACCAGCTGATGAGCTGACTCTAGGATTTTTTTATGAACAGAGAAAACTTTAAGTGTCTGCACTTAATAGAGGCAATAGGTTTCGTAAATGGGCTGCACACAAAAAAAGATCATTGGAAGGCAACTGAACATAGGATGGGGTTTTTTTTTGTTTTTTTTTCTACTGGACAATAGCTGTGATCTTGTCATGTAACAAAATACGAACAGAGTATTTAAAAGAAAGAGGGGGTGATGAACTGAGAAAGGACAGACCCTAAATCCACTGGAATCATTAGCCTACAATGGTTTTTAAATAAGATTTGCTGTAGTTAGTTTATGGTTAGGGTAGGCCTCGTCCAGCCGCAGCTCGCACCCAGCCCCGCTTCGCGGCCCAGCCCGACCGTCCCAGCCCTTAGAGCCAATCCTTATCCCGAAGTTACGTATCCGGCTTGCCGACTTCCCTTACCTACATTGTTCTAACATGCCAGAGGCTGTTCACCTTGGAGACCTGTAGTTGTTTGAGGAGCATGTGGCAATGGGGAAGACGGCACTGAACCAGTGAGAACAACATTAGTATGGAAGAGCGGGTCCCTTAACTTTCTGTTGTCTTTGCTACTTATGAGGTTTGCATACACAACTTCATGAATGAGAGAGGCCGGATCAGCCTATCCACTACTAAAGTATGATACACACTCTAAATATGATCCTGGATGAATTCACCTAGGGCCTCATCTCAAGGCCACTGACATTTAACCGCAGTTAGATACGAACGCTTGGCCCATGCCAGCTGACTTGGCTCACAGGGCTTGGGCTGCAAGACTGCTTAATTGTGGTGGAGATGTTCAGGCTCGGGCTCCAGGGATCTTCCCACCTTGCAGGGTCCCAGAGCCTGGACTCCAGCCCAATCCTAAATATCTACACCACAATTGAACAGACCCTTAGCCCGAGTCAGCTGGCACAGGCCAACTATGGGTGTATAATTGCAGTATAGATATACCCTTCAGGAGTCTTTCCACTGGTTTTAGTGAGCGTGGGATAGGCACTTAAGGTGCACCCCTGAGCAATGGGGGGCCGGATCTCACTCCCACTCAAGTCAATGGAAAGACATAAGTCAGAGGGAGTCGGATTAAACCATAGGGCACTATGTGGCATAGATCCCACCCTATTGTGTGGTGTGTAGGCTGTCTGCTGGTCCCCCTATCCCATGGAGAATAACTTCCTTATTCCTGTTCTCCTAAATCTGCAAAAATATATAGAATCTGATCGTTCCCTAAGTGGGAATCACCCACCCAGTGAGGATGGAGAGGGTGGGAGTGGACAGGAAATACCGCATGTTTCACACAGGGATTTTCCATCCCCTTAATATCCCTGTAACTCTGTAACATGCACTAGAGGGTTGGCCTCTTAAACCTGAAGTTGCCTCAGAACTGCAGGCATCTTGGGAAGCCCACCAGAAGCCAGGGTCATCCATGTGACTTCCTCACTGCGCCCCCTCAAGGTAGCATCTGGCCCACCCCCAGCTCTGGCCTGTCTCCTCCTGATTCACTCAATCATGTTGCTCTGGTAGAGGGACTGCCCCTGCAGAAGTGGAGGGTGTTGCTGCAGAGCCAGCAGCCCCTTCACCTTTCGCACCCTTAGCCTGGAATCAGTGGGTCTGGGTCCCCTTTGCTCACAGACATGGAGGGGACAATCTAGCTCTGGGTTTTTAATATGCAGCAAGTTATTATAATGTGCAACAGCTGCATTTCATTCCTGTGCCTCATGATTTCTAATGAAGGCACAGATGCTTTAGGCTGACGTTTTCAAAGAAGCCTAGTAAGAGCTTGTCTACATGGGGAAATTATCCAAAATAGTTTTTTACTGTGCAACCAGCTATTCTTCAATAGCTCCTTGTGTGGACCTGGTTATTATGGAATAGTCATATCCCACAGGGAATTATTCTAGACTAGCTATGGTGCTTTAAAGTTACCTTATTCCGGAGTAACTTCTCCTGGGTTGATAAGCCCGTAGGGAGCTGGGCACCAAAATCTGGTTACATTTCAGTGGGATTTGGGTACCTAACACAGTCTCCTTTGAAAATCTCAGCCTCTCTCTCCATGATGCTTAGAACTGGTAACTACAAGTTGTGACAAACCGAGTTCCGTAAGTGACTATTCGGATAGAAATAAACGGTGAGAGGCTGTGAATGTCTGAGGCGGCTATGCTAGGATTCAACTGACAATTAAGCAAGGGGAAGCAGAGATGCCCGGGGGGAGAGTGAGAGAAATGATCATCCAGCCTGAAAGACCCACACTTCAGCCTGGGCCAGGAATGTCTACCTAAATGATTGCATCCTATGAAGTGGGTTTTAGCCCACGAAAGCTTATGCTCAAATAAATTGGTTAGTCTCTAAGGTGCCACAAGTCCTCCTGTTCTTTTGCGAATACAGACTAACACGGCTGCTACTCTGAAACCTACCTAAATGTTAATGACTTGTAGTCCGCTGGCGGGGAGCTGCCCTTGGGTAAAGCGTGAATAATCTGGCACTTGGCTGTGGCTTATTTCACCAGCTGGATGTAGGCTGAGCACTTTTGAACTTGCTCGTGTCTCATAAATGCAGTCAGAAGGTAATGTAAAATCCCATCCATATCTTGGTCATGGTGCGAGGCAGTAATAAACTCTCTCAAAGGGACTGGGTGGGAGGAATAAAACTGCCCATGTACAGTGCAGCTCAAAAGATGACTTCCTGTCTAGCACGGCAATACATGACGCGCACCAAAGTGACAGGGCCGCTGACAGGCCACGGGAGGGAAGGGAGAGTTTCACTGACAGAGGTGGGCTTCTTTGGCTTCTGTGACTGCGGGTTGTGACCTGAATGGCAGGAGCTGGGGATTTGGGTCTGCAAATGATTTTTTCCCTATCCATTAACCTTCAGAAAGAAAGGTTTCAGAGTAGCAGCCGTGTTAGTCTGTATTCGCAAAAAGAAAAGGAGGACTTGTGGCACCTTAGAGACTAACCCATTTATTTGAGCATAAGCTTTCGTGAGCTACAGCTCACTTCATCGGATGCATACTGTGGAAAATACAGAAGATGTTTTTATACATACAAACCATGAAAAAATGAGTGTTTATCACTACAAAAGGTTTTCTCTCCCCCCACTCCACTCTCCTGCTGGTAATAGCTTATCTAAAGTGATCGCTCTCCTTACAATGTGTGTGATAATCAAGTTGGGCCATTTCCAGCACAAATCCAGGTTTTCTACCCACCCTCCCCAACAAACCCACTCTCCTGTTGGTAATAGCTTATCTAAAGTGATCACTCTCCTTCTAATGTGTGTGATAATCAAGGTGGGCCATTTCTAGCACAAATCCAGGGTTTAACAAGAACGTCTTAGGAAGGGGGGGTAGGAAAAAACAAGGGGAAATAGGTTACCTTGCATAATGACTTAGCCACTCCCAGTCTCTATTCAAGCCTAAGTTAATTGTATCCAATTTGCAAATGAATTCCAATTCAGCAGTTTCTCGCTGGAGTCTGGATTTGAAGTTTTTTTGTTGTAAGATAGCGACCTTCATGTCTGTAATTGCGTGATCAGAGAGATTGAAGTGTTCTCTGACTGGTTTATGAATGTTATAATTCTTGACGTCTGATTTGTGTCCATTTATTCTTTTACGTAGAGACTGTCCAGTTTGACCAATGTACATGGCAGAGGGGCATTGCTGGCACATGATGGCATATATCACATTGGTGGATGTGCAGGTGAATGAGCCTCTGATAGTGTGGCTGATGTTATTAGGCCCTGTGATGGTGTCCCCTGAATAGATATGTGGGCACAGTTGGCAACGGGCTTTTTTGCAAGGATAGGTTCCTGGGTTAGTGGTTCTGTTGTGTGATATGTGGTTGGTGGTGAGTATTTGCTTCAGGTTGCACGGCTGTCTGTAGGCAAGGACTGGTCTGTCTCCCAAGATTTGTGAGAGTGTTGGGTCATCCTTCAGGATAGGTTGCAGATCCTTGATAATGCGTTGGAGGGGTTTTAGTTGGGGGCTGAAGGTGATGGCTAGTGGTGTTCTGTTATTTTCTTTGTTCAGCCTGTCCTGTAGTAGGTGACTTCTGGGAACTCTTCTGGCTCTGTCAATCTG
Organism: Lepidochelys olivacea; assembly: GCF_965140295.1. Classification (NCBI taxonomy): domain Eukaryota; kingdom Metazoa; phylum Chordata; order Testudines; family Cheloniidae; genus Lepidochelys; species Lepidochelys olivacea. Next base: position 68,515,102 of record NC_140421.1, on the reverse strand, counting down.
TTTCTTCACTTCCGCAGGTGGGTATTGCAGTTATAGAGACCAGCTACCCTCTGTCAAGCCCCATCATGGCTGTTAATGAGGCACAGGTGGACTGGACCAATTGCCTTTTAAAGTGGCCACCCTGTGTTAAGTATTATGGGCCAGATCCTCAGCATAGTATAACAGCTGTAACTCGATTTGCACCAGCTTAGGGTCTGGCCTTTAGTGTCCTAAGCAATTTGTAGAGTCTCATTCTTGTGTTCACCAGCAAAGAATTCACACATTCATCACTTTTCAGGCCAGAAGAGACTAGTCAAGCACCTAGTCTGACCGCCTGGATAACACTAGCCATAGAAATTCACCCAGTTATCCCTGAAAGCTTACATTCTTTTGTGAGTAGCAGGGGTACAATTGCTTTTCATCAAATGTTGCTATTATTATGATGATAATACCCGAGGGCTTGACTCAGATTGTGCCTCCCACTGTACAAATAGACAGTAAGAGACAATCCCTGCCCCAAGGAACATGCTATCCAAATAGGCAAGCCAAACAAAAGATGGGAATGGAAACAGAGAGGTGAAGTGATTTACGCATGGCCGCCCAGCCAGGAGCAGCACCCGGGGTCTCTGGATGTCCAGCCCAACGTCCTATCTACGATAGTATCTGGCTCAGCTCGAGATGGTGACTGAATTTTCAGATCCATGGGGAAAAGGCGTTTGTCTTTCAGTGTGTCTACACCCAGCTCAATAACCCCACTTCAGGAACACAACATTTTAAATTATTTCAGCAGGAATGTTCCCAAAATAGGTGTTGGCTGGAAAGCAAATTTGCCATGGGAAGTTACAGCTGTTTCTGAAGGATGAGAGTTCCAAGGATATCAATGAGGCTAGGAAGTTCCTGTCTTCCAGAGCATATTCAGCATCTGTGAGGTACATTATGAAAGTTGAAGAGTTTGAGTTGCTACACTTCAGTGGATGGCACCAGTGGAAAAGGTTTGCATGCTGGTTATCGAACACTAGTTTTCTTTGTCATTTTCCATGGGACAGTCTACTTTTCCATGGATGGGGTTTTTGACTAGGATTTTCAGAACTTATTGGGCCATTCTTTGGGACTATTGAATTCAACAGAGTTCTACCAGTTTACACCAGCTGAGGATCTGGCCCCTCTTCAGACACCCACATCTGAAAATTGGGCCTTGTGTGCTAAAGAGCTGAAATATAACTGAACCGCTCTATAGTCATGTCTGTGTATCATTTTTACTGTTTGGGCCCAATCCTGCCCTATTGAAATCAGTGTGAGTTTTGCCATTGATTGGAGCAGGATTGGACTGTCTGTTTGTGAGACTGAGTGCATGTGACTATTGGAGCTAGCTGAAAAATGGGGGAAGGGTGTCCCAAAACTATTCAAAATATCAAAGTTGTTTCTGTTTTGCAGGGTTCCAAATGGACCCATTTTCCATTTTTTGGTGACATTTTCTCATATGTTTTACCAAAAATGTTTTTACATTTTTTGCTAACCCAACCCTCAATTTTCAGTAAGAAAATTGGAGCTGGGGGGGGGGGGGAAGGAATTGTACAAAAAACATTTAAAAAAAAATCCTGGAAATTCTTAGTTAAAAATGGCAGAACATTTCATGCAACAGGGAAATTTTTGATAATGTAGGTAATTTTTTTGCTAAAAGTTTCGTTTTTGGGAAAAGCACCATTTCCTTCATTTAAAAAAAAACGTGCATGCCAAAAATTTCAACCCAGCTAGTGCCTATGGGAGTTAGGTGCCCAAATACCTTTGAGGAGCTGGGCCTTATGCACACAGAAGACTAAGTCACTTGAGCACTTTTGAAAACTTTACTCCATATATTTAGGCTTGGCAGAATTCAATTGTAGTGTTTTTATAATTTCAACAGAGCGTACCAAAGTTTATTTTTAAGCATTTTATTCTATTTTTATCTATTTACATTTTCGCAGTTGTGGGACATTGGGGGGGATCAGATACCAGAGAGAAATCAGACTACAATTATTAATGACAGTAGACACTGAGATTCAACAAGTTAAAGTTTTATAACCAGTAAAATGCAGATTGTCAAAATATACAAAAGTAAATACCCTTAAATCCATCTATAATAAGTTCTCAAGCAAGATTTTTTCTTTCTTTGCCTCTCTGTAAATTTCAATTATTATCGATGGGAATATTTTTTGTCAGTATGTGTATTTACTGTGAAATCAACGTTTACCGACATGTACTGATAAAAATCCCAGCTTCCACACATTTTAACACGTAGCAAATTATTAGCCAATTTATACCCCAGCTGGGTATGCAGGCAATCCACAGAAAACCCAGTGACAGGTGGTGTGTACGGGGAAAAAGGGTTAGGACACACATCTGTTTGTGTCATAAGTCATTTGCTAGAAGCATCAGCAGGAAACAGCGTCCATATTGAAACAATTACAGAAATCCCAAATGCCAAACCAACATCATTACTGGCAGCCAAGCTCTCCCCTCCCCACCTCACCTCCTCTCCTGAGCGCGCCACGTCCCCGCTCCTCCACCTACCTCCCAGCGCTTGCTGCCGCCAAACAACTATAGCAAGCTCCGGGAGGGATTGTATCTTGACTGTCAGAATACAGTAAGTAGTGATAGGGAGGGAGGAGCAGGAATGTGGCATGCTCAGGGGAGGAGATGGGGAAGAGGCGGGGCTGGGGCGGGGATTTGGGGAAGGACTCGGAATGGGGCAGGGAGGGGGTGGAGTTGGGGCGGGGACTTTGGGAAGGGGTTGGAATGTGGGTGGGAGGGGGCGAGATATGGAGTCGGGGGAAAAGGAGGGGTCAAGCACCCACCGGCGCCAGAAGAAGTCGGCACCTATGACAGCAATATAGGTTATGTATTTACCGTTCTTCCTTTCCAGGCAGTCTTATTTATCTCCTAGCCAGCTGTACCATACTCCTCTTTGGTTTTTTGGAGTGATGAATAATGTCTTTCTGATAAGGAAAACAACGAGGAGTCCGGTGGCACCTTAAAGACTAACAGATACATTTGGGCATAAGCTTTTGTGGGTAAAAACCCCACTTCTTCAGATGCATGGAGTCCAACTCCAACACTTGGGCGGGTTTGTTTTCCTCCTCAAGTATAGCCTGTATGATGTTTCAGTAGCACTGGCTATCACTACTTACTCTATTCTGACAGTCAAGATACTGACTCATGTGGTAAAAGAACAAAATGGCAGCACATTTCAATCACTGGTGTGGCAGGATGGTGGGTGCCTGCCTTCACCTTTAACCCAGTCAATAGTTTGGGCCAGTGCCTCAGGTATGTTGGAGTAGCACCTGAGGAAGGAAGGAGGTCATGATGGGTAAATTTTGGTTTTCATGTAGGCCTCGTACTTATCTTAGATACTTACGTGGCCCCCATTACCACAGTATCTGAGCCTCAGAAACTTTAATGTATTTATTCTCAGTCATGTAAGGTAGGGAAATACTATACCCCCATTTTACATGTGGGGAACTAAGGCACAATGAGTAAGGGCTTGTCTACATGAACAATTAGTTTGCAGCAAGCTGGGGTCTGAATCTCCCTCCGCCCCTCAGCCTGCTGTACACTAACTGTCTGTGAGGGCCCTGCTGACACTTATTAACAGTAGGTTAATGTGCTTTGATCTAGTCCTCTTTGAGATGGGGCTAGATCAAAGTGCATTAACAAACTATTACTGTGCGTTGGCAGGGACCACACAGTTAGTCCATAGCAGGCTAGTGAGGGGTAGATTCAGACCCCACCTTGCCGTGACCTCCATGTTCATGTAGACAAGCACATGGTGACTTGCCCAGGGTCATACAGGCAACCTATGTCAGAGCAGGAAATTTAGGCAAGATCTCCTATTGCCCTAAGTTAGCATTAGAACCGGTCAGAAAAATTCAGACAAAACATTGTTTCATCTGCATTTGCTGCTTCAGCAAAATTGACATGTTTTGTGAAGACGTTTCATTGCACTGAAATTCTGATGGAATCCAGGCAGGTTGCTGGGGAGCCTGGGCTCCCAGGGTCCATAGCTCTGGGGCAGACTGCCATAAGAACTGCCCCAGTGCCACAAACCCCAGGATTTCCAGAGTCCAGGACTTCAGAGAAGCCCCACCATGAAGACTGCCCTGGTGCTGGGAACCCCAGGACTTCCAGGGTCTGTGATCTCAGGGCAGCTTGCCTAGTGGACTACCCCAGAGCCAGGGCTCTATTCCCTTTCACAGAGAATTTCAAAATTGGAGACTTTTGTTCCTAATCAGAATGGAACCGAAATGCTCCACGTAGCCTCCATCTTTCTCCACCCAGCTCCAGCTAGTAACATCTTTCCTCTCATCTGGAGCTTGTTTGCCTTCTGGGACAAGACTGACAGCTGCTCCAAGTTGGACTCAATGTAGCAGAGGAGAGCTGTGGGGAAAGGTAGCTATAAGCAAACTTTTCACACCCCCACCCCCTTGATGCTGGACCAGTCAGAGGCCAGCTCGTGAAGTAATTCAGAGCAACCAAAGGGGCGCACTGGAAGGGACGATGCCTCTGTGAGGTATAGTGTCTCATAGTGCTATAATTGACATTGTCCTACATTACATAGCTTGTGGAGGGTGATGAGCATAGAAGTTACTATCAAGCCTGGGCCTTAATGGCATAGCAGAACCTTGCAATTAGAAAGTTAGAATTCTCTGGCAAAAGGGAACAAACAAAATGAAAACCAAATCGCTGGGTACATTTGTATTCCTCTGTTAGCTATATTAGAGCTAGTTCAGTGTATAAATTAGAATTCAGTCATCGGAGACTTTCTCACCAAGGATTTATAGTGTTGCCTAAAAATACAGGAAAAAGGAAAGCTTGACTTTCCTTTGAAATTTGTAATGGTAGAACTGCAGAACTGAACTGAATATACTGTAAATAAGGATCATTAATCATAAGCAAAGCAGTCTGTGTTTGCTGTTGTTTACTGAAACAACATCAATCATGAGTGGTTGCTTTGGTATTAATTTGGATTTAATATGTAAATCTGTAGGAAAGAAAACCATTCTTACCTGTAAATACGTAGGGATTTTTTTTCTTAGTGTTCTCTTGCTAGCAACTGAGTCAGGAAAAAAGTTTTAGCTACATAAAAGTGTTGGTATTACAATTTTCCAGACCTAGTCACAGACGTAGGGAATGATGGTCTTGGGGTTAAGGCTTAATCTGGAAGAGCTGATTTAATGCCTGGCTGGTGTTTTGTGTGAGTTTAGGTAAGTCCATTAGTAAATGTCAGTTGTACAGGAGTATATATCCCTATTGCAAACGGGTGCTAGGAGTCTACATTATTAAAGTCTGAGGTGCTCAGATACCGGGGGAGGGGGCCATATGGATACACAGATGTGGTTTCAAAGTGTGGGTATAGTAAACCCTAAATATTACATTCATACTTTCAGAGCAAATTCTGAAATGTTGAGCCCATCCTCTACCTAGCTTTTCTTCTCCCCAGTGCAGCTCATGAAGCAAGCCTAGAAATAGCTAATGGTTTCCAGAGGCCTTATAATACTCCCCTGCTTTCTCTGGGGCATGGCAACCCCAAGCAGCAGCAATGAGTCCCTGGATCGCTCCCCACCAAATTGGCTCAGTGGATGAGAAGGCGTAATAAGGGCTGATTCCAGAGGTGAAAAGTAAGCCGGTCCGGTCCGGCGTACTGGCAAGAGCCAGTACACCGTGCCAGACCAGACCGGCTTCCCCAGGCTGGCAATTTAAAGGGCCCAGGGCTCCGTGCAGCGGCTGGAGCCCCGGGCCCTTTAAATCGGCTCCCGAGCCCTGATGCCGGAGCCCTGGGGTAGTGGCAGCAGGGCTCTGGCGGTGATTTAAAGGGCATGGGGCTCCAGCCACTGCGGGGAGCCCCGGGGCTCCCAGCTGCTTCTGCAGCTTGTAGCTCCGTGGGTGATTTAAAGGGCTGGGTATTTAAAGGCCCCGCCTCTTCTGGTTGAGGCCCCGCCTCTTCTGGTTGAGGCCATGCCCCCTACTCAGGACTCCGGTGTACTGGTATGTCCTTTAAGTTACTTTCACCCCTGTCTGATTCACCTCTAAGAAGAGACCCACTTTAATAAGTAGGACTCCATTTATCTCCCTCTCAGTGCTGTTCTGTAATGTCTGCAATCAGAACATAGGAATTGCCAAACTGGATCAGACTAGTGGGCCATCCAGTCCAGTATCCTGTCTCTGACTGGCCAACCCCAGCTGCTTCAGCCAAAGGTGCAAGAAACCCTGCAATAGGTTCTTATGGGTTAACCTGCGCTCAGGGACACTTCTTTCTAACACCCGGGCATTAGAGGCTGGCTTATGTCCAGAAGCATGAAGGATTTAAATCTCTTCTAAGATTTCTTTTCAATCCAGACTCTGGGTGCTCTCATTTTCCATACAAATGGTTGCTCCTTCTTATAAATCCTGCTAAGCTCACACACGGCAATGAGTCCCACAGCCTCACTGTGTGTTGTGTGAAAAATCATTTTCTCGGATCAGTTTTAAATTTGCTGCCTCAGCCATCATAGTCATTGCCTCAGGCCTGGGAACAAAGGTAGGAACTGATACATCCTAAATGTTTATCGCCCATCATAATAGGGATTTCATTCACTTAACATTTAACTCACATTTGTGGATTAGTCATGTTTTTGGTGTTTATGTAGCGGTGAGAGACTCCTTTAATCAAGGGGTTGCCAGAGCCTGCTGGTCCCCATTGAAGTCTGTGGGTCGGTTCTCAAGTCCCATACATTCCCTATCATAATTCAAGTAGCAAACAGGAATTTTAGAAGCATCTGTGCAGAAAGGAGGGCCGTGCTGCTTTTGCGGGAGGATAATTCAGTGCATGGGGAAATTACGAGCAAGAATAAATGTTCCTTTCTAGTACATTCCTTTGTACTAATCAGGACCTTTGGGAAGCAATAAAAACAGGATGGTTACAATACTATTGCTTGTGACCTTATCCTGAAGGCTGCATCTGTGTGAGATGGCGCTGCCAAAAGACAGTGCTTTGTGGATGAGTTAATGCTGCTCCAAATTACTGAAGCACAGACTTCCAACAGCAATGCTTCCTCTTTCATCTGTTGAAAAAGGCATTCTAATATGAACGAAAGGCTCATTAATTCCCACATGCTTCAGGACTGCACACTTTCATCCCTCTTGCTTTATGTTTCTTCCTTTTGACCCGTCTCAGAAAGATTCTGACCAAAATATCCAAAAGAGCTGGGCTGACTGAAGATTTGGTCCACACAGTAAAATTCTGCCCTAGGATTGAAGCCTTTGGGTGAACTTCTGGCCTCATCCAACCCCGAAGGGATTTTTGCTTTTCTTATTAGAAGAGCAAACACACGTTGGCGATCAGAATTTGCATCCCCCTGTATTCCTAATTTCTTTAATTCTATCTGGGCAGATTTTCCCTGCTCCAGTTAATGTAGCCCAAGTTGTTCAAATTATAGCAACAAAAAGGAGTGAAGGTTTCTTATTAACATGTAACATCACTTTTATCTGTGGAATCAACCCCGCAGCTGCGCTCACCATTGTTTTACCTTGATGAATCTGAGGGTACTGATCTCTGATTGACAGTATAAGGATCATTGACCTGCTTACAGCACATATGGCAATCAAAAAGGCAAATTGAAAAGGCTGGAACTTGAAAGGGGAATACTGCAGTACATGTTCAAAAGGAGGCATACTGGAAAAAAGGCAATTAAACCTTCACCAAGGCACCCTATCTGTCTAAGAGGAAGTTTAATGTATTTAGAGTTTTTAAAAAGCTTACAATGTGCAGAGCATGATTATTATTTATTTGAATTATCATAGCTTCGAGCAGCCCAGTCATTGTCCGGGACCCAATTGGGCTAGTCATTGTACAAACACAGGACAAAACACTATTATAGTTATTTATTACTTGAATTATGATAGTGCTAAGAGCAGGCTCCCATTGTGCTGGGTGCTGTATAAACATATAGTAAGAGACTATCCCTGCTCTAAGGAGAGTATGATCTAAATGGACAGGACAAATGATGGGAGAGGAAACAGAAGGGAAGTGACGTGGCCAACGTCACACAATAGGTCAGTGGCAGAGTCAGGAACAGAGCACATACCTCCTAGATCCTACTCCAGTGCCATATCACACTGCCTTTCTAGGGGTTGATTCATAGGTCCATGTGCCCCTCCTTGGCTAGACTCTGTTGAGATTACTTGTGGTGTTGTTGTGGACTACAGTTGGTTAGCAAATTATTTTTTTCCTCACAATTTTTTCCCCTTGAAATGTTTTGGGGGGTTTTATTGAAAAACTAAATTCTAAAAACACTTTTTGTTTATTTTTCCAACCCCTCCCCCCAAAAATTGTCCATGAAAAAAGAAAATTACTGGTGAAGATTTCCAGTCCATTTAAAAGCCATTTTCCTTTAAAAAAACATTCTGACAGAAAGTTTCCTACCAGCTCTATTATTGACGCCTAGAACGTGTTGAAAACCTTGTAGAACCTTTGGGTGTGGAGAGATCTCAGCTGGTTACTAGTGGAGTTCCTTAGGGATCAATCTTGGGACCAATCTTATTTAACATTTTTATCAATGACGTTGGCACAAAAATTTGGAGTGTGCTAATACAATTTGCAGCTGACACAAAGTTGGGAAGTATTGCCAATATGGAGAAGGACCAGACTATCATACAAGAAGATCTGGACAACCTTGAAAACTGGAGTAATAGACATGGGATGAAATTTAACCGTGCACAGTGAAAGGTCATGCATTTAAGGACTAACAAGAAGAATTTTTTGCTATAAGCTGGGGTCTTATCAGTTGGAAGTGACAGAGGAGGAGAAAGAACTGGGTTGACTGGTCGATCACAGAACGACTATGAGCCGCCAATGTCATGGAAAAGGGCTAATGTGATCCTAGCATGCATCAGGGGAGGTATTTCCAATAGGGATAAGGAGGTTTTAGTACCATTATACAAGGCACTGGTGAGACCTCACCTGGAATACTGCGTGCAGTTCTGGTCTCCCATGTTTAAGAAAGATTAATTCAAACCAGAACAGACACAGAGAAGGGCGACTAGGTTGATCTGAGGAATGGAAAACTACCTTACGAGAGGTGACTCAAAGAGCTTGTCTTGTTTAGCCTAACCAAACGAAGGCTGAGGGCAGATATGATTGCTCTCTATAAATACGTGAGAGGGATAAATACAAGGGAGGGAGAGGAGTTATTTAAGTTAAGGGCCACTGTTGACACAAGAACAAATGGATATAAACTGGCCATCAGCAAGTTTAGGCTTGAAATTAGACAAAGGCTTCTAACCAACAGAGGAGTGAAGTTCTGGAACAGCCTTCCAAGGGGAGCAGTGGGGGCAAAAACACCTAACGAGCTTCAAGAGTGAGCTTGATAAGTTTATGAAGGGGATGATATGATGAGATTGTCTACAATGGCATGTAGCTGATCTGCGACTGCTAGTAGCAAATATCCCTAACGGCTGGTAATGGGACACTAGATAGGGAGGGCTCTGAGTTACTACAGAGAATTCTTTCCCAGGTGTCCAGCTGAAATGCTAAGGGTCCCACTGACTGCCATATTTTCCCAAATTGCCAGAGACCTTGGGAGTTTTTTTGCCTTCCTCTGCAGCATGAGGCATGGGGTCACTTACAGGTTTAAACTAGCGTAAATGGTGGATTCTCTGTAACTTGGAGTCTTTAAATCATGATTTGAGGACTTCAGTAACTCAGCCAGAGGATAGAAGTCTATTACAGGAAGAGGGGCAGGGTCTGTGGCCTGCAATGTGCAGGAGATCAGACTAGATGACCATAACGTTCCCTTCTGGCCTTAAGGTCTATGAGTGTAAGACAACAGAATGGAACTCCCCTTCCCCCCCAAACAACAGAATTATAGCCCTCTAGTGGGTTTAGTTTGTACACCAGGCCTCCTATGCGTGGACTAATTTCAACCCACAGCGAAAGCCCTAAGAGCTCCCAGACATTACTCTAGTATTTTCACAAGCATCTTAGTAACGTCAGCCTTTCAGGCTAGTGTAGAATCTTAAGATGATTTGACTCATAATTGGTTCAGGCCCACTAGAACAGAAAATTTTGAATATTGAGGGATTTGTTCCCAAAAGGAAATTAAAAAAAGTCTCTTACACTCTTCGTCTAAGCAGCAGAGTCAGCATCAAATTATTAGTCTACTCTCAACAGCAGGAACATCTGCTGGAGTTAGACATGGCATTTTTAATTAAAGTCAGCAGCAAAGAAGCTTGTGGTTCATCAGTTCTGCTTTCACTATATGAATCGCTAAATCCAAAGGGCACGTCTACAAAGGATTTTGTCCGCGTGCACTCTCTGAAACCGAAATAGAAAAATAGCAAGTTAAAAAGTGACTAAAATGACAGATTATTTGCATTTGCAACCACGGGTTCAATCACTCATTGAAACCACTCTGTACAGATCGGAGAATCCCAAACTAATTTAAGATCTTTATGAGATTCATCTTTTGGTTCAGTGCTGGTTTTTTCTTCTTTCTGTGGAAACAGGAGGGGCAAGAGGAGAGATTTCCTATGTAAAGCCACAACAGAAGAAAATATAACACGAACTGCCCCCAACATGCACACAGACACGCTACAAGATGTAGTTTCAAGGAAAATCTAAATACTAATTTCTTAGGGAAGTTCTGAAGCTTTCACAACACTCAGCTCTTCTGTGGGTTCTCTCCCACAATTACTGATCAGCATTAATGAATGGCAGATAGGCCATAGCCATTGCATTGTTTTTATAGTAGAATTTTACCACACTGTTTAAGGAGAACTGAAGCACTGTCACTTAGCTGGAGCAGATTTCTCTTTCCTGTCATTGGCGGTCTCGTGAGCTTTCACACAAACCCTGATAGCTAGCTTTTATCTTTATAGTCCCAAGGTCTTTACTGGTCAGTAGGCAGGTCACCAGGAAGCATTGTGTCTCTGATCCACAATCCTCCTAGGGCTCCACTTTGTGAGGAGTAATTACAACAGCCTTTGGGCGCAGCTTCCCTTGTCTGGTGTATGGGCAGATGGGGCCATGACTTTACCTGCTCCCTGCCCTCTTTCATCCACTGACTCCCTCACCCCACAGCCCTTGCACACTCCCCTGGAGCTATGATCCGTGTAGCTCGTCTAGTACAATCAGATAGGGCCGAGTGGGAATCTTTACATGATTTTTCAGAGGTGGAATTGGGCACCATATCAACCATCAATCAACTGGGGGGAGGGATAGCACAGTGGTTTGAGCATTGGCCTGCTGAACCCAGGGTTGTGAGTTCAATCCTTGAGGGGGCCATTTAGGGATCTGGGGCAAAAATTGAGGATCGGTCCTGCTTTGAGCAGGGAGTTGGACTAGATGACCTCCTGAGGTCCCTTCCAACTCTGATATTCTATGAACCATTCTGAGCATTTCTGTGGCACATCTTTAGAACTGCTGCAGGACCCAGTTCCACCTTTGACATGGTGTTTTTGAGAGGGAAGAGGAGTTATTTAAAGAGCTGCTTGGTACCTGATTTAAAAGGGAAAAACTCTCACTGGTTCATAGTCTCTCAGTGTGGGGAAAGCAACCTGACTTGTCAAACATAAGGGCAGTTGCCTTTATTTATCACTGTCATTTTTACTGTGCCTGGTGCTGTTACATGATGAATAAAATAATAATTGTAGCTATACTGAAAATCAGCGGGGAACTTTGCTTAATGAATAAAATATCAAGTACTGGTGTATTTACATAAAATGGGCATTACCACATGGGCAGCGCTCTGTTTTAGCACAAGGTAGAATATGATTTTCCCTTCCCTGTCAGTTGGGAACGTTGGCACCATACTTCACCCTGAGCTTTTCTTTGAAGAACCACATTGTTAAGAAATCACATTATCAATTTAGCAAGGCTAAGAGCATTGTTGTCTCGGCAGGATATGGAATACTTGATTCATGCATGTATGGAACTTGACTATCTCACTATATCACACCACTACGGAAACTATTTTACTGGCTTTCTGTCACATAACAAATTGATTTTAAAATACGTGGGCCTCATATAGGCCAGAATTCCTTTGCCTGTACTTTAAATACTGCATAAACCAAATTTAGTGATCTGTTTATTTTTCACTCCCCTGTTGTCTGCAGCATTTTGCTTCTGACTCGCCAACGGTCTGCAATAATTCACTGTAGAGACAGGTGGTTCTTATATTTTCAGTGTCTGCAACGCCTTAACCTTACAAAATTGGGGATAATGAATCACTCACGACTTTTATAAATTTCCTGAATAAAAATATTTGTTAGCTCTTAGCTGCCTGGGGCAGTGGTTTGTCTTACGTCTATCTTGGTTGTAAATATTTGTAAATCTGCAAATAATGTTTCTGCACAATGGGGGCTATGTTCATATATACTGATTTATTGGGAAGGACTCCGAGCATATTTCAACTAGTGGAAGGGAAGATGAGGTACTTAGCTGTTTTATTGTCCTATACAGTATATATTGGCATCACATATTTTTCTAATGTAAATGCCAAGTTCACAAAAGAGCTCTATGGATCATATGTTGTTTGTAGCCTGCGCTGAACGTTTCAAATTGGGATTACTTGTTAAAGGCTCATTCTCTCAGGAAGACCTTTAGCAATGTTCTAATCCTTATAACCCGATCAGCTGGACTCCAGTTTTTGTGTATTGAGCACGTGGTGCATAAATCATAAGAAAAAGGAGCATGAAGCAAGGGATCAGCTTGGTGACTGCTCATATTTAGTGACTGAGTCAGCAAATAGAACATTACTTTAATTCCGGATTCTTACGTGGGTTTTCGAGTTTTGAGGAGGCAGATCCTTACCCCGGCTCCATCCCCTTTGAGAAGCGGGATGGGGAGCTGCGCTAACAAGGCATTGCCCTTGCATAGGGGACCCCCACATGGCACAGAGACTTCACTGCCTGTTCTTCAACTTCCAGTGCTGACCCCGCTGGCATCTTGGCCATCTGAGGGGATGTGAGTGCTAGTTTTGGCAGAAGGACAGGCTGGGAGGTATAGCCAGAGCATGCTGCTCTCCAGTGATCCTTGCCCTGTGGTTATATATCACTTAGAGTTATGGCTTGCTCCTCCGGTGTGCTTGCATTCTGCTAGATTCACCTGGGCAGGGGAAATAGGGGACTTGCTGCCACTCTTCCACTGCCTTGATCCTGAAGGCAAGCCCAGAGGGCTGCTCAAACTTGCACTGGCTAGAATGGGGCCCCCGTGGGCGTTGCTGCTGTTCTGTCTCACTGATGGCTGTGTTGCCGGCACCCAGTGCCGAGAGGCTGAACAACAGCTTGAGTTGGTTCGTTACCCGGTGTGCTGCACCCAATAATCACAACGGGGTGGAGAAGCAGAAAAGTTTATTTGAAGCTTCAAAAAGGTACAGGGAGATTTGAATCTCAAATCCTGTACACCAGAGCAGGAAGTTACACAGGCTTTTATACATCCTTTTTCCCAGCATACTTATCCAATAGCAAGCTGCTCCAAGTATCCATATAGCCAGCCAATCCAGTTCCCAGCTAGTTCCCTGATTCTCTGTATCATTTGTTAAACTATACATAAAGCTGCTTTATTCAGCATTGTTCTTCCATATCTCCCCTGTTTGGCCTTGCTTAGTTTCAGGCAGTCTGACTCTGCAACATACTGTTGCAGATTCTCAGCATAACTGCTGTGTGTGCCTCCAGGCGGGGGGGCCAAGGACACTTGGGCCTAGCACGCAGAGCTGCTGCGAGTGCCTCCAGGCAGGAGGGGGGGGCCAAGGACACAGGGGCCTAGTGCGAGGGGGCTTCATCAACACTTGTGGTCTTCCATCCCCTCGAGTTACCTAGTGGCCATGCCCCAGTGTTCCCAACAGCTGTATTTCTCCTGCCCTGCCCATGCTGAGGCCTCACTTGTGTTTTGTTTTTTCCCCTGAGTCTGTTCGTTACTGTGTCGCTGCTTGATGAGATATCCCCAGGCAGGGGAGAAATCTGGGCTTCACACATCCATGATTTTTGTCCTTTTCCGCTGCATACTGGGTATTGTAATTTCTGCTGATCTTGCCACTGCTTGGAGCAGTACAGACAGCATCAGAGGAATCGCCGGCATTCTTCCTTACTAGCCCCTGGGGCCTCTTTCATTCCACTAGCAGGACCTCCTCTCCATCACCTGTATGTGCTTTTTCTTTTGGGACACTCTTCCTGCAGTAAGATGGCGGCCGCCGCATATAGCCCGCTAGTGCCTCCTGATCGCGGCCATTCCATGACGTGACCTTCCTGTTCCTCTGCAGCAACTGGCCCTGCTGCATCACTGGCCTCATCCTCATCATCTTCTCTCTCAGAAGAGGAAACTCAGCCATGAGTCATCCCCGAAGAAAACCTCCTGCCTTCCAGATATGCTGTCCTCTTCTGCATCAGTGTGGCCTAGTGGGTAGAGCACTGGACTGGGACTCAAGAGAGCTTGGGGGGCGGGGGCGGTCTATTTCTGGCTCTGCCACTGGGTGACCTTGGGCGAGTGCTTCAGAAGAGCTAGATAATAATAGTAATCTGCGCTAGAACAAGAGCATTCATCACATACTCTGTATTCAAGAAGCTGCTCCCTAATCCCTGGCTTCCAACTTTTCCCAATCAAATCATGCAAATAAGATTGATGTTGTGGGATAGCTGTTCAGGGAGGTCACTCACTGCCAGAAATGCCTTGTGGGACAAAACGATGCTGGTTGCCAGCCTGTTGCCTTGACTATGCAAGGGATCTAAACATCTCTTCTTTCAAGGTGCCCACTTTTGTTTTCGCTTCCACTCTTGGTATGACTAGATCATTTATTCACTGCGGGTGAAATTCAGCCATGAGGCGATGGCCAGCACAAAGTTAACACACCACTTAAATCGCACCACTTGTGATTCCAGGCAGTTACTAAAGGGATACTGCTCAGTATTATTAACATAGTGGGGCGTGTTTCCCAAGCCCCAGAAACAGGCTATTACAGAACTCTAACCACGCTTTTCACAGCTGGAACCTAGTTCACAGATGTGACTACCATACTGCCAATGGCAACAAAGGGGGGGGCCTGTATTTTTGCACATGCAGAATGAGGTGCAGGTGCAAATCAGAACGCCTGCATCTTTAGCTCTGTGTGTTGTAGCTCACGAAAGCTTATGCTCAAATAAATTGGTTAGTCTCTAAGGTGCCACAAGTCCTCCTGTTCTTTTTGCATTTTAATAGCCAATGCAGATTTTACTGATGCCAATTACACTTGCAAAAGATGGGTCATTGTTTTTTATATCAGATTCTCAATGCATCTTCATTGTTTCTTTCCTCCCTGGGGGGATAAGGAACAAGTGTTATCTCTAATACAAAGACAATGATTACCTTTTCAGAAAGATGCATTGTCATGTTCCCTGATTTATCTAGGGCAACCTAGATTAGGAGGCATAAATCTTATTTATTGAAGCCTGAATTTGCTAAGGTTGAAATTCATGGGGGGTGATATTTTACCCTACCAAATTTCAAATTATTTTGGATGTCAATAAGGACATTTTCTGAGACTTTGAGGACGCTAAGAGATTTCTAGACTCCAGATCCCGTGTGAGGCTGAGAATCCTACCCTAAGTGGAGCAGTACACTGAAAATGGTGCTCTAATTAGTTGATTTGAAGACGATTATTTAACCTTATGCAAACGGTTGTGGAGGGCCCTCCCAAAAGCACAAAATATCCCCCAAAACTGAGGAGCTACTGTTTGATTCTTTGCCCATAACTCCTTAGCCACATCTACAGGTGCCACATTTTTGTCATTTAGCAGGAATACACAGCTGGCTCCTGTGTTCAGTTTTGCACCTTCTTAAATTAGCTGCTGAAACAAAACTCATCTTTGCTTGAGTAAGGGAGAGAGTGAATAAAAAGGGTTCTGCTACAAATCTTTGTTAAATATCACAGAAAGATCTGCCCCAAGGGCAACAGTGGATGCTGCTAACATTGTCCAAACACACTCAAGAAGAGACAGTGCTCTGATACCAAAATGATAGGCAAGGTATAGGAATCTGAATTGAATAGGAAATTTTTTTGCCACACCATTATCCCTAAGACACAACATGCAGGCCTTGGTTAGAAGAGCACTTAAGCACCTGCTTAACTTTAAGCAGGTGCTTAAATGTTTTGCTGGATTGAGGGGACACAGTGCAGTTATCCAATCTCTAACTATGGTTGGTAACATTGCTACAGCATTGCATACCTTGCATTTCACCCTTACTTAGCCCTAAGCCCAAGTGTATACAGATTTTGGATACCTCTAAAATTGTCCTGAAAACTAGCTTTTCATGTTATGTGGAGAGTAAAAGGGGAGAATGCGATTGAAGAGAGGACCATATCCCTCTTCTTAGGGATCATACTTGTGCTTTTCCCTGTGTTATCCCACAAGCTAGCCACCCCTTCTACCAAAAGCGCAATTTCTCCATATTAAACCCCAAGCAAACTCATTACGATACATTTTAAACCCAGACTTAATAGTCAACAGAAATTCTCCATCAAGCAGCAGTTAAAAGTCCCAGAAACAAGAGCGAAAACTTGTTCCCTAACAATTAAGTGTTGTAATATATCTCAACCACTGGAGAGACTGTCAGTAAAATAAAGGGTTTATGGCAATAAATGCCATTTTATAGTTATTTTATGGCCCCTATTCTGGAAGGTACTTAAGCATATGCTGGGACTACTCATGTGCTTAAAGTTAGGCACATGCTTAAATACTTTCCTTGAGTAGTGGCCGTTATGGGGAGTACCATATGATAAAGTAGTGTATGTGATCATAAAGATTGTGGGTGCTGAAACACTACAGTCACAAACGTTGTCTTCACAGCCGTGGGCCGTCAACTGCTCCCTTGATACGAATTGAAATTACTGCCTGAGTTCTGATGGAGCTGATTGCAAAATTTTAAAGTACAAAGGAAAATGGAATGGGTGCCAGGGTCCGTGTGCCAAAGGAACATTTTACTCGTGCCCAAGCAGCTGCTGAAAAACCACTGAAATTTAAAACAAGCTGTTTGTACATTTTACTGACAGCTGTTCTCCATGATTTTTGTCAACCAAATTTTGCCGCTCTGCACCACAGAATTCTTTTATTATGAAGTCCCTCCCCCACCCCAAAGAATAACTTGCTTGCTTTAATCACATTTGCTCAGAGATTTATGACTTGATGAGTATTCACTAGGAGAGTTTCTCGACATGAAATGTCAGTGAGCCTGTTATAAATTGCTTCTGGCATTCCTACTCTATCTTTGATTTGGCTGGGAGTATTTCTACCTGAAAGTGATAAATTCCTGCTATAACTGCTTTATGTGCTTCAGTAATTACACTGTGCAGAAAAGGGGGAGGGAGGGGCTTCTACAGAGATATCCTTTAAAAATAGCAAGCAGTAAAAGCAGTGGAATGGTTTGAACTCTGAAGTGTTAGTGAACAAAAAACAATGACCAGTGAAATATCTGTGTCGGATTGAATTTGATAAATGATCAGGAAATAGAAGAGACACAGAAACCTTTAAGGCCACTGTGTGAACATTTTAATATTGCCGTGTTGTGATGATGCACATTTTTGCTTGTTTACATACACAGCAACTCAAAGACCACTGGCCTCGGCTTGCTACCTTCACCCCATCTCTCTCCACAACCTTTCATGCTTTGACTGCATCTGCAGAGAGTCTTCCAGGCTGGAGAATTTAACGATTACAGCAGAGCCCAATCATGCCATCATTACAGTATTTAATGTGTTGGCATTTCCATTACGAACTCCACATTTTAAACATTTTATAACTTTCCTCAGATAGCTAGGTAACAAACCTTTGGCGTGGGCAAAGCAAGTGCAGTTCCACAGGGTGGAGTTTCATGACTGTGCTGTTAGGTCCCCACAAACACTACAATCACAAAAATCTTGGTGTCATCCGACTGAGGAAGATTTAAAACTCATCTCTCTGATCTGCCAACTTGTTTTGGTTTCCTTTTCAGTCTGTATAACATGTGTATCATATGTGTGTTGCATTCCCCTGCAGTGGCTAGTCTACACACAGGGTACTAGCCTACTACTGCTCCCAGCCAATGAGATCACCCATTAGCTTAAATGGCAGAGTCTGTGTTTTGGTAATGGAAAGTCCAAGTTTAAAACCAGTTTTGAGGGTTGTTACATAAGGTGAAAACATAAGAAATGGACCCTCATGGAGCTTCCTCTTCTAATTCTTGTTCTGCGCTTGCTGATTCTCTATGCAGAAGAAATGGGGCAATACCATGATAGGACTTGCTTTCATTGCTATTCCCTGACATCATAGTAGCTGTAGTATGCAATTCAAAAGGAGAGAAATGTTGAGGCTAAATTCAGCTGCCTATTGATACTCAATATGCCTTCAGATCATTGAAACCATATTCAGTATTCCAATAAGAAAGGGTTGCCATGATGCCTTCAATTAGGACAGGGTCAAGAAAATAAATAGAGAAGGCTCAGTTTTAATTTTTCATAAGAATTTGTACATTGACATGTATAATGAAATATCCCCTAATATGCATGTAAAATCTAATTAAAGTGTCCTACAGAACAGAGGATGTGGCAATGTAGCTCCATTTATCAGTTTAAACATTTGCCTACAGAGCACTGAGTATTCTAAGTGCGAGAATTATTGAGGTTTGAAATAGGTTTGCACAGATAGTTGTATGTATCCTTATCAAAGCAAGAGGCAAGTGAATTACAAAATGGCATTACTCAGCAAAGGATTAATCTTTTCTATTTCCCTTAGCCGAGACTAAAAATTCCTCCTGCCTCCCGCCTATTCCACCTGAGAGAAAGAAGTTAAAAACTGCTACACGGCCTGCAGATTGACGAGGCACGGGCATGGAATTGGACAAATTTGGAACACTTCAAATAGGAGGAGGAATGCATTGGGCCAGATCCATAACTGATATAAAACGTAGCTCCACCGTTTGCAATGAGCGGTGCCAATATAAACCAGCTGAGGACTTGGCGGCAAGTGATCAATGGGCCAAATGAAATACTCAGCCAAGGTGGATCACAATCGAGACAGAACGGCAGAAAATTAACTGTGTACTCCTTTTCGCTCTCTCTTTTGACAGCTGAGTGTGGCTTCTCATGTTCTATTGCCCTTGATCCATCTGACTGACAAGTAGATAAATCTCATTATGAATGTTTTTCCGTCTTAAAAAGACATTGCCAAATGGTTTAGGCTCACAATTTGAACGGCTTTATAAGAACACTCCCAAAAGCTACACGTTTGACGAACATTTTGTCTTCTAATATGCTAGAAAAGCCCATGTGATTCTATAAAATATTTAATTACTACAACAATAATAATAATAAAAAAATAACTTTCTACCAAGCATTGTGCTTGCTACTGTAAGTAGTTCCATTAAGGTCACCTGGCTTGATTATACTCTTTACATAAGTTGGGTGGAATTCAATTATTATTATTTTATAATTCTAACAGATACTATTGCTATGTATTTTTATGCATTTTAAATATTTTTTCATGCATTTAAATTTCCACAGTTTTGCAAATTTATGGGTTTCAACATATTTTGTGGTTTTTATCTATTTAAATGTTCACAGTTGCAGGAAATTAAGGTGAGCGTCAGGCAATAGGGGGTTCAGAAAAGTTGTTCTGAGATTCAAAAAGTTAAAGCTTTTTAACTGTTAAAACAGATTGTTAAGATCACATCAAAATATTCAAATACCCTTAAACTCTAGTAAGTTCTCAAGCAGCCTTTTTCTTACTGTGCTGATGTATAAATTTCAGTGGAAACACTTTTTTCATCAGCTTATGTGTGTATGGCGAAATCCACATTTCCCAATCAATATCGAATCCTTCCAAGCCTATCTATCCAGAACTGAACTTGATGAGGAACAGAATCAGAACAGTTTCCGTTACAAGGAGTGGAAAACTTACCATTTTACTTTTTAAATGAACACAACTAAAGAGATGAAAGGGAATGAGAAATACAGAGACGTGGGAAGGCCTTAATATTTTAATGTATAAAAAATTGAACAAATAGCCTAAGGAAATCCATAAAAAGCTTAGTTCTGTTTTCTTCAGGAAACATACAGACTTGTTCCTGTGGCGAATTACTTTCCAGCAACTCTGCAAAAACAAACAAAGTGTCTGATCCTGCAAACACTGCCATGAGAAACCAGTCAACTGCACGGAAATCAATGGAACTAGGTAGTATCTCTTTGCAGTACTGAGCTGAGAATGCATAGACCATTGCACTGTACATTTGAGTACGCTATTAATATTGCTTTTCTTGCATAGAAAATGCCAGCCCTGCCTCATGTATATTTCTGTGCTCTGTGCTGCAATTCTTTAACTGAGTAAATTGTGTAGTTTTGAAGCTGTAGACTTTTTTTCAGCTGCTGCGACACTTGCAGTTGGTTTAAATGGCCCAATCCTGCAAACATTTACTAAAATGTGCAGTGCTTGCCAAATGGATTGGTTGGACTATCGTTGCTGGGAGATCATGCTCTCAGATTTGCAGTTAGAGACCTCCCATATGCAGAAAAGGCTGGCACCATCCCTCCTTTCTTTGAACCTAGTGGAGTTGATGGGGCTGGAGATCTTCACAAGTGATGGGGCCTGGATGAGGAGCAGGGCAGCCAGAGGCGGGGCCAGGGAGTTGTGGGCTGTACGTTGTCCCCTTCCCAGCAGAGATCACAAAGGAGATGGTGTCACTTTTCCCACTGAGCTCCCACAGGGCAGGGATGACCCATAATGATGGACCCACTGCAGCTGTGAGAGCCTTGGCCCAGCTGCTCCTGGCTGCCAACTGAGCCCCAGGACTTTTGTTGTGTGTGGCCCTGCAATGCGGATGGCCACAACAGGGGAGAGAAAATCTCTCATCCCCCAGGGCAGGGGGGAGAATGGGGGTGTCTCAGCCCTGGCCCCCAGGGTGATGGGAGTGGAGGGGAGGGAGTCTCGGCCTTGCTCCCCCAGGGCGATGGGAGTGGAGGGGGGAGTCTGAGCCCTGATCCTCCCCCTCAGGGTGATGGGAGTGGAGGGGGATGTCTCGGCTCTGCCCCCGAGAGGGAGGGGAGGGGAGGGGAGGAGGGTGTCTCGGCTCTGACCCCCCCCCAGGGCGATGGGAGTGGACGGGGGTGTTTAGGCTCTGCCCCCCAGAGGGAAGGGAGGGGAGGGGAGGGGAGGGGGGTGTCTCGGCTCTGACCCCCCCAGGGCGATGGGAGTGGACGGGGGTGTTTAGGCTCTGCCCCCCAGAGGGAGGGGATGGGAAGGTCTCGGCTCTGACCCCCCCCCCCCAGGGCGATGGGAGAAGAGGGGGGTGTCTCAGCTCTGGCCCCCAGAGCGATGGGAGGGGAGGGGAGGGGAGTCTGGGGCCTGACCCCGCCCCCCCCAGGGCGATGGGGATGGAGGGGAGTCTCGGCCCCGTCCCCGGGATGAGAGTGGGCGGGGCTTGCGTCCAGGCCCCGCCCCCGGGGAGCGGGCTCCAACCGGGCAGTCGCTCTCCTGCCTGATCCGCCCCGCCATCCCCAGACCCTGCGCCAGCGGCCCTGGGGCGGGGCTCCGCGCTCCTCGCAGTCCGTGCGCGCGCCCGGCCACGCCCCCCCCGAGCCGACGCGCGCATGCGCCGTGCTTCGGGCGGGAGCCGGCGGTTGGTTTGAGCGGCGGCCGGTCCCGCAGTAGCGGGAAGATGTGGGCTGCGCTGCGGGCTCGATCCGGCAACCAGCCGGCTCCGGCAGGGAGGCCCGCGCCCGCGCCGCGCGGCATGGAGCGGCCCGCCGGCAGCTGGGACGGCACCCGGGCCGCCCTGCGGCAGCTGGAGGGGCGGCTGCGCTGCTCCCGCTGGTAATCGCGCCTGCCCCGGGGCCCGCGGGCTGGGGGGGTCACCGCGACCCTGGGGCAGACTGAGCGGCCCTTCCCCCGGGACAGGTTCACCCCCCGACAGGATCCCGCCCTTCCCCCCGCGGAGAGCCTGACCCGGCCCCCCTGGGGCTCCCCCCCGAAACACTCCGCCCCCCCGCCGCGGAGAGCCTGACCCGGCCCCTGGGCCCCCCCCGAAACACTCCCTCCCCCCTGGGGCCCCCCCGAAACACCCCGCGCCCCCCCCCCGCGGAGAGCCTGACCCGGCCCCCCCGAAACACTCCCTCTCCCCTGGGGCTCCCCCCGAAACACTCCGCCCCCCCGCCGCGGAGAGCCTGACCCGGCCCCTGGGGCCCCCCCGAAACACTCCGCGCCCCCCCCCCGCGGAGAGCCTGACCCGGCCCCCCGAAACACTCCCTCCCCCCTGGGGCTCCCCCCTGAAACACTCTGCCCCCCCGCGGAGAGCCTGACCCGGCCCCTGGGGCTCCCCCCCCCGAAACACTCCCTCCTCCCTGGGGCTCCCCCCGAAACACTCCCCCCCCTTTCCCCCCAAGAGTCCAGCTAGCCCATCTGATGACACGCCTGAGGCCTAAGTGTTGTTAATGTGTAGGGACTTTGGGAGACAGGAATTATACACTGTTCTGTTCTTGAACACTTAACAATAAATATAGTGAATAACCCCCCTTCCTCAGGCCCCCTTAGTGCTTCCTGTTTAAAGAGCACATTTGACCTCCCCACCAGACACATTAAACCATCGGAAACTGACATCCTGTTCTAGTGGAGGGTTCTATGTAATTTTGATGTAATTGCATTGCCATGGTTAGGTGGTGTGATCGCTCCCAAAAGGACATCCACCTCAGTGGGAGTTGATACCCTATAATGATTGTATTGTAAAACTGCTGTAAAAATGCCCTTGATTTTCCCAATACTTGGCTACTGTGGTAATGGGCTTATACATCCCTAGAGAGATTAACAGTGAGCAGTGCTAATGTAGTGAAGCAGAACTGTGTTTACTTGTTTCAGAAAACTGCTGTTGGCAGCTTGATGAGCTGCTGTATGGACAGAGCCTAAGGAAGCTGGTTGTGCAGTAAATCCATCTACACTGGAATCAGAACCATGCTAGCTGTCAGTGGGCTTAAAAATGTGTTGCTAGCAGGATTCTATCATGATTTCCCTGATTATTATGGAAGGAGACATTTTATCAGAGAACCATGCTAGCTACACTGTATGCTACTTTCCACTGATTCAGTAGTGTGATTTATAACACTGTCCTCAAACAGAATATCTCAAACTCATCAGAAAAATCATGCTAGAGTCCTGCTGGCAATAATGTTTTAACTGTAGACACAAATACAGATGCCTTCAGACTAAACTAATTGGTTCTTTGATGTTCTAGGAGCTAAGACTTTTTTTAATCGTTAATGCTTTTCTTCCTCTCTGAATAGCATGAACATCCTTAAGGAACCTGTGTGCTTGGGAAAATGTGAGCATGTCTTCTGTCTGTAAGTACCATATTTACTTAAAATGAAACAGCTATAAAGAAAAGGACCCTAGTCCTGCAAACAGTTATGTATAATACCCTTAACTTTACATATCTGAGTAGTTCAGTTGACATCAGTGGGACTATTCTACATGTGCTTAAGTTTTCCTGATTTGGAGACAGTGAGGTCAAAAGAAAAAGCTAAACAATTTTAAAAGAGAGTAATATTTGAAATTCATGCTGTCCTTATTCTCATAGTCGTTCTGTGGGAAAGGAGGGCTTGGGGAATACAACAGGGAAAATTAGATGTGTAAATGTTTTTTAAAAAAATAAAAATCAGGCTCTGCCTGATTGGGTCTTCGCAAGGAATCACAAATCTTGGAATTAAGGCCTTAGTCCCACAGAGGTCTGCCCAAGCAGAGAGCCTTGTGGCTTTAGTAGGGATCCAGGTGGGTGCAGAGGTCTGTCTGAATGGAGATTTTAGCAGGATCAGTGCCTACATATTTAGGGTTTTAGTTCATAGCTCATTGAGTTGTATTTGTAAGAGGCAAATTCTCTGAACTGTAAGGCTAAAATTATCTTCTTTATATTTGAATTGTAGTGCTGAGAATACCAAGGGGAGCCTTACAGTTACAGGAATTAGTCTGGAAAGATTCAGTAGTTTGTCCACGCTGTGGTACCCTCATCTGAAAGAACAATGTACATATTGGACAGGCTGAAGTATTCATAGGTTTTATTGGCATACCAAAGCGCAAACAGAGGATTTAATGTATCCAAACTAGCAGGAAAGGGAGAACGCTGTCTGTTTTCACTGTTCAGAAATTCCCATATAGCATGCAGGATCAGGTTACAGATGGGAAGATATGCAAGTCCTTAGCTTAACAGTTTACTTGATGTCAGTTAATTTGCATATCACCGTAACCTCTTGTTAATACGGTAGACACTGTGCCCATAAAGGTTTACATGATCAATATATTCTCCCTCATGTGGGGCTCTCCCTGTTTCACTGTAGGTAGGAGAGTGGCAGACACCACCAATTTGGTCTACTTAATGTATCCTCTCTTCACACAGGCACATCATTTGAAAGCTTATTATGTCTATTTTAAGATGAGGTATGATGTGAGGCTGTCACACAGTGTTGTTACCATAGAAATTGGTATAAACAATGGCACCATCAACCGGTTCAAATATTTACATTCACTTCCATCGGTTTAAAGACTCAGTATTGGATTTTGTGACCTCAAAGCATCACAACAATGGTCCAAAGGATAAAACAAAATCTAATAATAAATGTGCACAGGTATCATTGAAATGTAATAGTGCTGATGACATTTCTGGTCAACTCCATGGTCATTTTGTTCATCATTATGGTCTCGGTCAAGAGCGTGGGAGTTGCCACAGTGTTTGTTGCCTTGGCACATACACAGTTTTGTGCAGGGAAGATTGTTCTGACTACAGACGCAGTTGATCATGCAGTGACGCATGCTGGTAGAGACACAAATAAAGTGTTACAGAAGCTTAGATGTCACTGGGCCCTTGAAGAATATGGGAAATAGTTCATTATCCACATTTTTCCATCCAGCTTGCAATGGTGATCCAATATCTGGTTTACCTATGTTGCATAGACATCCAAATCTTTGTTTGATAAGATGCCCCTTTGACATGCTCATCAAAACTTCATCATGTGACAGCAGTTTGGCCAATGACTTGTCCTTTCTGATGGCTAGTTTGAGGTGCAAGCAATTCAGGTCTCTGTGGGTCTCCTTTTCTTTCTTGTTCTGGTCATACAGCACTGCTACAGTAGTTGTAGCATATGCTGAGTTACAGCAGTATGAGTCTCTTTAATAATATGTTGTTAGTGTCTTCAGACTCAAACATCTTTTGAGTGTTAGCTAACGTTTCCCTGACAAATGCTGGAACTGCAAGAGTATCTCCTCACTGATCACGCCATTAAAGAAATGAATAAAGTTTCAGAGCACTCAGATCCTCAAACGCCAACGTCAAGCCATTTTGAGCACAGTTGAATTGCTTACCAGCAGACATTTGATCTGCAGTAGAAAGCTGCATACACATCAGGCCTGAACATCTGCTTTGTAATTTTATAGCCCTGCGAGCCCAAGTCAGCTGACCTGGGCCAGCCGTGTCTGTGCTGCTGGTCTTTTATCGCAATGTAGCCTTAAGGGCCTTGATGGGAAAATGGTAGCAACAGGCATTTTCTGATTCTTCAGGGCTAGTAAGTTAAAGGGCAGCAATTACACACTTTCCATGGAGCTTCTGGCAATATCTTTCCCCATTTAAATCTGTTGAAAAGGTCCCAAAGTGACCTACTTCCACCACAGCCACTGTTTCTCTTCCAGATGTTGTCTACAACTTCTTTGGAACCTCACATCCCTCTTAAATCACTGTCTCTCAGGCTCTGTTGGACTCCCTTTACCATGTTCCATTTAAACCATCTTACCACAGAGTATTTGATGCTCTGCAAAATAATCTTCAAATTTAGTCTTGGTCAAGAGACTTTACTATGTGTAGGCTATATCATTGTTTTAATAAAAGCAGTTTTGAGAGGTGGTAATATGGATCATTGGGAAATAGTAATAGGAATTTTTAATTGAGTTAATTGGCTGGTTGTCAGACATCTAAAACATAGTAATTTAGTTTTGGATAACCCCACTCTAATTTGGAGAACAAATCTTCAAAGATTTTTGGATATTATTATTGAAGTAAGATTTTTTTTTTTTTTTTTAGAAAAGCTTTCAGAACATCAAAAGATGCTCTAATCTGAGTTGAGGGTCAGGAGGAGTAACCAATGGACACCTTAGCTTTTGATAAAGGCTGCTTTTTTCCCCTCCAGGTCTTGCTGCTAGAAAGCAAATAGTCTTTATTACTAATCGGTTTCAGAGTAACAGCCGTGTTAGTCTGTATTTGCAAAAAGAAAAGGAGTACTTGTGGCACCTTAGAGACTAACCAATTTATTTGAGCATGAGCTTCATGGTCCTTTATTTATTCAGTGATGAACTAGTTTATTATTCGTCTATACCTTCTGATCATTATTTCCAATCCATTTCCTGTGGTAGCTTATTCCTGCATAGTGGCTGTTTGTTTTATTGAACTTTTATATGATGGTTTAGGCTATTCAACTGTAGTTTGTTTCCAAACAAGCCAGCAAGAGGTCAGGTCAAAGTCTGACATGAGGTTATTCTGGTCCATAGCCCATTAGAGAAAACTATTAATATATTAAAAGGGTGGGAGGGAAACAGGTGACAATGTTGCTTTCACACATTTATCTTTATACAAGTGACCTGCAGTAATTGGGTCATATGTTGGAGACTTTTCTATGGGCTGTGATATTTATTATTTGAAATCCATCCCTGTAGTATGATCTGATCCAAAGTAATTTCAGGTTAACAACAGTGAATGGATGTCCTGCATCAAGATAATGGAATATATACGGGAATGTACAGTTAACAGATTGACAGCCCCTGCCCTGAATAGTCTGGAACCTAAATAAATACATAAGTTAGATACAGAGTGGAAGAAAGATCCCCATCTGTAACATGGGATATCAGTTTCTGAGGATAAGAGAGAGAACAGTTTAACTTCCAAAATACTCGGCACCTGGCAGCTCCCACTAAGAACAAAATCAGCTGGGTGCTGAGCTCTTCTGAAAACATGCCCATAAGTGACTTGCCCAATGTTACACAAGGAGTCTGTCTGAGCCAGAAGTTGAACTGAAATCTCCTTAGTCTCAATCCAGTGCTTTAAGTGCAAGACCACTTGTTCTCTCAACAACGTAAAGTTCATGGGGGAAGAGTTTCAAAGATACAGAGTCAGGCATCTAACTGTCATTTGTGCCTTTGAAAAAATCTTCCACCTTGAAATCAACAGAGAGAAGTATACCTTAGTGTGGTGGTTTTGGAGAGACTTAAAAAACCCCACAGTGTTGACCTAACTGCTCCCATAGGTCAGGTCTATGGAGACTTAGTGCATGGCAAGTCAGAGTACGAATCTAGAGAACACTAATCCGATAAACATGAGAGCGGTGTTTTTGAGAATCCCACCTGATAACTTGTATGATGGACCCAAAAGTCTTTTCGCTATAGTAATCAAATGAGTGAATATAATTCTGTGGAGGAGGATGGAAAAGTAGTACTTGGAAGCTACAAGTTTGGGTTTAAGTGACCTTTACAAAGCAAACTTGTTTCTCCTTGAGCTGTTCAGAAATAAATGCTCTGAAAAAAATAAAGTGATAAAATAATTCTGACACCTGTGTATTCCTAGGGGACTTCTTACTTAGAAATGGTGAGAGGTGTGTAACTTAAAAGTACCAAGACAGTTTTAATAACAGACAGGTGAAAGTGATAGCTTACTATAGATTGGATTTTCTATCACACTTGTAAAAAGGAATGCTGTTGAAAAACAGCACTGTTTAGTTGAGGGGACAGAAGAATCTAGAGTTAAGCTATTCAGAAATGTAATGCCAATGTGTAGAAGTGAGGCTTTGGAATATTTTAAATTTTGATTAACATGGGTGAGTGTGAGATTCAAAAGTTTATTAAACAGTTTTGATGACACAGCTTCCTGATAAGACTTTTGCTTAATTCTGGCTTGTAATTTGCCAGGCCAAATATTTGATTTCCTTTTCTGCAGTGATAAGTGAATTTTAAGTAATTCTTGTAGTCTTTGCATGGTCAGCTTTTTGGAATTAAAATAAAAAAGTCTTGCCTATCAACTACTAACATAGCTGGATACTGAAGAGAATATGCCAGTTTACTCGTGTTGAATGACTTGTGTTTATACATGCTTGACTTTCAGAGCTTGTGTGGGGGACTGTATTGGCACAGAATGCCCAGTGTGTCACACTCCAGCCTGGGTACAAGATGTGCAAATAAATAGGCAGCTAGACAACATGATCCAGCTGTGCAGCAAACTGCGTCATCTACTGGGCAAGGACTTCACAGGTGAGACGAGATCTGGTCTCCCCACATTGTGCTCCCTATTCAAACTTGGGTCAATTTCATATGCTTTTAAAGGACAAGAAAACTGTCTTTAAAAAAGATTCTGAAGGGTTATATCAAATCATATTTGGAAAATCAGCATTTGAATGGAACAGTTGCTGGGTTTATCTCCTTCATCAAATCTACATAGATCTTTATTAAAGAAAGGGAAAAAGTCTAGAATTGCATTAGTCCACAATTCATTAGAATCTGTCTGCTAAATTTAGAGTTAAAGATATGTAACATTCCGAAGTCACATGACAGTGAATTACAAGTAGGAAAATGGCAAGCACTGTCGTATCCTATACTCTACATTTGTGAGAGCATGTAATGTTCTAAGGCTTAATTCTTCAGTGAGCCCTATACAAGGCAATCTCATTGCAGGTTCAGGGTTCTTTTCACTCACCATCGTCGTGTTGTTGCCGTCCTATATATAATGTGTCCAGTAGTTTTCAGATTAGGTTGTTGTACATGTGAAATCTTATGCTTTCTGCTTTATGATGGGGAGGGAGAGAGGCAAGTCTCAATTCTCTTGGATTGTCAGAACCAGAGTGACACAACTGTACCTATTCTCTGTTGTGAAAATCTGTCATTTCTGACCATTGTGGTGGTGACTGTGCTACAAAACTGCAGAGTTGCTGATCTAGGATTTCCCTTCCATTATTTCCTTGCCAGACTTTTGGCTGAATGACAAAGAAGGGAAGATTGAGGCAAAATGATTGTCTCTTGAGTAGTTATCACATTTTAGAAAACACTCATTTAGCTGTCAAATACAGATGAGGTACTTTTTTCCCCTCATTGCTTATTTCCAATATTAATCTAAATAGAAGATTCTCCTTTATCAA
The DNA here is from genome assembly GCF_965140295.1 of Lepidochelys olivacea. Taxonomy (NCBI): domain Eukaryota; kingdom Metazoa; phylum Chordata; order Testudines; family Cheloniidae; genus Lepidochelys; species Lepidochelys olivacea. The sequence continues at coordinate 68,485,967 of NC_140421.1, read as the reverse complement.
CCAGATTCCCTCAGAAGGTTCACATCACGATCACTTCTATGGTAGTCCTTTTTTGACATCCAAACACTGGATTGTGATATCACTGAAGCAGCGAGGCTAAAGGATGTCTAACAGTAATAAAGAGTTTTTCTTATGCAGCTGAAATCTCTGGGTAATCAAAAGCTATGAGTAAGATAGAAAATGTGGATGACAGTTTAATAGGGTTAGGGAAAATATTTAAGTGTGGTATAAGAGTACACACTTTAAGAGTATAATGGGAAGGGAGGGCTTTTGAAGTGATTGGCTTGAGGCACTTTTATATAGTGTTGAAGAATAATAGTCAAAGCTGAGAAGCAACCTTTTATGGTTATCGAGTGAACTTTAGTGGTACTCCAAATGTCAAAGTGAATGGAGAAAATCATGCATGAGGTTCTTTTGGTCTGAAGTGAAGTTTCCCTATATGGTGGCTCTAATTACAAGAAGAATGGAATGAAATGTATTTTAAAATAAGGTTCATGCAGTGCAGTGGAAACCAGAGTAACAGATGAAATATTTTCCTGAAATTATTTTAAAGGTAAATATATTCAGCTTTGAGAAACTTGAGCTTTATTGTGTCTAATCTGTTTTTTTTAAAACCACTACAGTATTTTTACAAGCAATTTTTCAGTACTACTGCAGCAGGAGAGTGCTAAAATTTAAAGTGATGTGGTGATTGATTTTTTCCATTTTTGGAGGATTCCTCCCCTATTAAGTATTAGTGACCTTTTATTAATCTCATTCCTGACTTAAGGAAAAAGCAGTTCTTGAGGGATGTTGATAGTGTATTGTCATAGATGCTATGGATGACATAACTAGGTGACTAGGCTTGATCAAATGAAAATAAAGACATTATTATGCTACATCTAATGACGAATGATAGAAGGCTGCAGGAATTGAAGATTTACAAATTGTGGTAATCTAGGTTGTTTTGCCACTCCTGCTCGCGCTTGGAAATTAGTCACTTCCTGTAGATGTGTGTCTAGTGGAACTACCTCACAAGTGTTAAGTTGAATATGTCTGTGCAGGATCAGACCTTTCTGGTTATGATGGTAATTTGCACAATGCAGATCAATGTATTTTTGCAGGGTTCCAGATGGGTTACTAAAGACAATACAAATAACAATTATAGTAAAGCCACAAAAAAGTAACCCTTCATGCCAAGGCTTACTTTCAGCCACATTTTTGTCCTGTGGCAATAAGAAATGGACAAATTTCTATTTTTGTGGTTTTGCCCTTTGCATTTTTTGTGCATGTAGCAAGGCAAATTGAGCAAGTCAGCATTCTGCTTCTATATGCGTATGTGGAGTAATTTTGGAAGGGGCCTTCTCCATGTAATTGAGGATGGGTGGAAATCAGGAGCAAACTGTGTTTGCAGGCAGAGATTTGGTAACACCAGCATGGCGGACAAAGATGAGTTTTGGGGCAGTCTTTGTGAGTGGAGGGCAGGAAGATGGTTATGCTGGAAGGCGTATCAGACTCAACTATTGCACATGGATGCCAATCCAGGAAAGTACTTAAGTGTGTTGGGGGACCAGCTGTTTTTGAGAGAGCCTGCAAGACACACACAAAAAAGTGTCTGTCCTGGACTCCTGCTGTTGGAGCCTCAAGTGAAAAACTGGATCCAGAATATGGGGGTCTCTTTTGTTAGGTAGTGCGCATATTCCTCAATGGTGATCTGGGCCCCATTGTCCTTGTTGCTATAAAGGCACCTAGTCTGATAACCCTTGTGCTGAAGATTCTCCAGTCTAAATAGACCAGATGGGGGGGTTGGGAGAAAGGAAGGGGTTTTTTTAACCCTCATTTTAGTTATTGAGCGGCCTGAGGTCCGAGGCAGAACTAGGGGTAGGACCCATGACTGATTTCCAGTCCAGTGTCTTAAATGATAAGACCAGCCTTTGTATGCAGTGTAGTTGTAGCTGTGTCAATCCCAGGATATTAGAGAGACCAAGTGGGTGAGGTAATATATATATAATTTTTTTTTGGACCAACTTTTGTTGGAGAGAGACCATCTTTTAATATTTACACTTGGGATCCTGCATTTGGAGCCAGTCTTAAGCAACATACAAGAAAACAAAGTAGTCAGATCTCTGCAGACTTTTGTTGCCCTTGAGTATAAGTGACTGGTAGTACGTACACCTAAGTGGAGGACTTTCATTTGTTGGATTTGAGCTTGGCTCTCTTTCTCTCAAAAAAGTGCCATCTCTTTAACCACCTTTTTTATACCACAAATATGGAGAAGAAATCTGCAATTGTAAAGTAAGATCTGCATTGTGTAGACTTGAATCTGCACATCTTAAGAAAAATTAGTTAATACTGGAATTGTGTTATAAGAAATAGCCTGCAGGTGGCAATACAGTTATTAAATGTGTTAATGGGACAGTTAAATTTTTAATTCACATGTAATTTAATTCAAAATTAGAATACCTTAAGAATTTATCTTGTTTAGCCAGCATTGAATCTATGATGCTGCTCCTTAAACAATTAAAGTATTTTATGAAATCTTGAATACAAGTAATTGCGACATAATAAGAGCTTGATTATACCCATATAGGGCACAAAATGGAGCATATAATAGAAAATCAACTACTGTGCCTGCATACCAATTTCCATCTCTTCTATCTGTGCATTAAAGCATGCCATATGTCTAGTAGAATTGCACCTTAACTGTGTTCTTGTCTTGATGTTCTCTAGATTTGTACTCTCTGTATATTATGAAGAATTGAATTTTTTGAAGACATCTCCTAGAGCTACAAAAACGTTTCAGTACTAACCCCTTCGCCTGAAGTATTGTGTATGTTGCTGCAGTTGCTAATGACTTTCAGAACTCTTCTCCCTTCCCCAAAATACAAAAGTCCTCTTCTCTGCTGGGAAGGAGGAGATAAACTGCTCCTCTGAATTATTATCGTTAACAGCTCTGTCATCCCCCATAGTTGCAAGACTTTTTTGTCTCACCATTTTTGACAATTCCCCTTCCAAGTGAACCTTATTACCTGCATTTACTAGAAAGTATATAATTACTGTAATTAAGGTGGGTAATTAGGAAGAACTTGTCGAATCATGGACATAATGTATGGCATACTAGAGATAAAGAAGCCTGATTTACAGTAATACTTTTCAAAATTAGCTTCTAAATACTTCAGTAGATTTTCTCAGTTCAATGTACTTGAAAGAGAAGAGATTCTGTCATAAATTTTCCTGACAACCATTTATAGATAATTTTATCTTCTTCTTCATAACACAATATACCTTAAACTAATAGTTAAATTGAGGTTTTTTTAAATTCTTTCCATTTTTATATTAAACCAGACTTTACAGCTGTTGGTCAGATCCTGTTAAGCACGCGTTGATGCTGGTGGGCAGCAAAATAGATTACCTTTGATTAGCCTTTATAGATCACAATTTAGTTTCCATATTTTATGTGGAGGGAAACATATCGGATGCCTTCTGTAACAGATTACATTGCATTTTGTGTGTGTTGTGACATTTTTCATAATAGCGAAAGATGAGTGTTTGAATAGCTGGAATTTCTCTCTCCCTCCTACCCCCCACCCCACCCGTGCTGAATACTTAACTTGCAAAATAATCATTCTTCAGTGAAGGCACTAATGTTGCACAGATGGTACCAAAGCACTTCCCTTTGATTTTTAATAAGGGACTAGTTTGTCAAAGAGATTTCTCAACTTCTGTTCTGAAACCCATAATAGAGAATAATTTGAAAGACACACAATGTGCATCATTATATTCCTTTGATGCAGATTAATGATAGCTAAGACACATTTTCTAATTGCTTCTTTTTCCTCTACAGTTTATTATTGCATTACAGCAAAAACTTGAATATGGAGCTCTTTAGCGATAAGTTTCTCTGTACCTCATAATATTTTTGTCTGGTCTGAATCATTTTACAGTCCACAGAATTGATTTCTATTAAATGTCAACGTTAAGAAACTTGGCTTTATTATGTGAAAATAAACCAGACTTTGTGAATAGAGATGATTCTGTTTGTTTATCATGTATATGAATATTGTGTTTAGCATATAGGTAATCAAGACCAAATTTGCTGGAGTTATTATAGGCTGGTTTTAATATGGGTACAGTGGGTTGTTTTTTTACATTATTGTAATTGCTTTAGGTAATCCAGAATTAGCAAATTCTGCTGTGTTGGTCTGTCTGTCCTATTAAATAGATAATTTTTAAATTTTGGGGTGAGATATAAGTGGAATTAAGAATTAACTTTTAAACACATACAACTAACTTTCTTCTTTTACATTAACGTGCAAATTGTATCAACTTTTTGTTTCTATCTTGGAAGCAGCATATGATTCCTTTGGATCAAAATCTACTTGCAACTTTTTCTGACGGAGGCTTAATTGAGTGTTCTTAATTATTGTAATGGCCTCTGTATAAATGACTGTGAGAACTTCCTTTTTGTAGCTAATATACAATTCTTAAATTGTAACATAGATCCATGTGAATGTCCTTCTGCAGATAGAATAGAAGGAAATCGATTGTCTTCCACCCCTACTGAACACGTGTTAATCTGGGATGGGGTTACAGAAAGGAGGAGTTGAGGGTTCAGTGTCTCAGGTGTGTTTCCTCTCTCACAAAACTCTGAAAGCCTCTGCATCTGCATCATAGAATATCAGGGTTGGAAGGGACCTCAGGAGGTCATCTAGTCCAACCCCCTGCTCAAAGCAGGACCAATCCCCAATTTTTGCCCCAGATCCCTAAATGACCCCCTCAAGGATTGAACTCACGACCCTGGGTTTAGCAGGCCAATGCTCAAACCACTGAGCTATCCCTTGCCCCCTAAAAAGGAGTAGAGTTGGCACTTGTCCTAATTGTCTTTTCTCCCCCATGTGAGAGTCCCTAAATAGGTAGGAGAGTGAGTGTTGTTGCTTTTTTCCAGTAGCCAGGTGGAAAGATTCACCTGTAGCTGATACTACTAAGCAATGGTTCTTCTGAAAGATGAAGCCTCTGGAGAGGATCCAGGGACAATACCTTGTAAGAGTCTAGTAGTCCCCTTCCTAGAAGCTAGGTAGGTGGCTAAATTTCTATGGCTCATCTTTTATATTGGCCTGTGGCTAGTAAGTGTCTGGAAATCTGGGAATACTCAAATTTCCTCAGAGTATAGACCACATTTAATAGTCTTTTGAATGTATCTCCTCCTATTAATAATCATGCAATATCCATATAGCAACTGAAGCAATTGCTTATAGGAAAAATACTAGGGAAGTATTCAGTGTATTTTCAGCATTCTTTTAATGCAACTAATCTAAAATTGAGGAGTCTGACTTCTATATGACCAGCCAGCCCTCTGTTTACTGTCAGTAGTCCACAGATCAGTTTGAGAATCTCTGTAATCCATTTTCCAAGCACTACTGATGTCACAAGTGGTACATCTGAAGCATAATGTGCTATGCAAATGTTTAATTATATTAATATTGCTTTAGAATTTGTACTACTGAAAGATAGTGCCTGTCATCACGATATCTCTAGGACTTTTCTCTTATTGTGCTATATGTGTTAAAATAATCTGGGCTGGTACAAAATCTCTACACACATGACTCTTGCAAATTTATAAAAAGAAAAGGAGTACTTGTGGCACCTTAGAGACTAACTCATTTATTTGAGCATAAGCTTTCGTGAGCTACAGCTCACTTCATCGGATGCACCCGATGAAGTGAGCTGTAGCTCACGAAAGCTTATGCTCAAATAAATGGGTTAGTCTCTAAGGTGCCACAAGTACTCCTTTACTTTTTGTGAATACAGACTAACACGGCTGCTACTCTGAAACTTGCAAATTTATTTAACTCTTGTTCTCTAGTCCAGTGCTTCTCAAGCTATCTGATGTGTGGTACCGGCAATTTTTTTCCCCAATGTGCACGCAGACCAGCAGCTGATGGCTCATGGACCGGCATCGGTCTGTGGACCACCACTTTGAGTAGCACTGCTCTAGTCCATAGAGATGAATGGTAGTTATATCAAGGTAAATATTTTAGAGTAGACTCTGCTAGTTGTGTAAACAGTGAAGACAAGATGAAAGTAAATATCTGCATTTTATATTGTGCATCTGTTTGCAATCAAGCCATTCCTTTTTTAGATACAGTTATTAAAACAAAATTGGATCTGAGATCTTTATAAAGGTTAACTAGTTACAGGATTTGTCTCAATTTTAACTTTCCATCAAACCCATTCCTTAAAGTAAGTGGAGAATCTATAATGCTGTAGTTGACAACCATCATGCCTATATACCGTAGCTATTACTGGATATTTAAATGATTGATCAGCTAGCCTGAGGTTGTATTGTTTTTTGAAGTAAATCTCAGCCTAATGCCGTATGTTTCTCTTTTTTTTTAAACTGAATCTCCACATATTTAACTACACTTAATTGGAGGGATACGTAGGGTAATTTAGCTAAGGATAGGAAAGCCTTCTATCTTGAAATATCATTTTTGAAGATTATTGGAAGTATTTGTTTTGGTGTTTGACTGGTATACTGCAGAGTTTTTAGTCAGATCTATCTTTGCAATTTTTCATGTGAAGTTTGTTAAAAGTGAAATTATCTCAAATTCCTTTCTGTTGGAGAGTGGGAAAGTAGCATGCCTGTCTGGTATCCATAAACTTACTACTGCTTGAGTTAGCGTGAGTGCTGCTACTAATTCTAAAAATAGAAGATATGGAGAAGACAACATTATGGCTGGAAATTGAATGCCCTGAAATAGAAGTAATACATTTATTACAATCTCATGACAGGCTTCCATTTTTAATATTCAGAATTTTGATTTAGTTCTATTTCCAGAATGGTAAACAGCTGATCTTGGCCTTAAAGCTCATTTTTAAAAATCCCTGTTTCCTACCAGATTCTGCAGAAGACTTGTTCACATCAGTAGGTCCTGATCATGAAACAAGAAGTAAGAAGAGGCAAATAAAAATGTGGTTCAGCCCACGCAGTAGGAAGATCAGGTGTGTGCTAAACAGCAGTTCCCTTCAGAAGCAGAATCAGCTGGTGACTAATGGTGGCAGCATTCACCAGGGCCCATCTTCTACTTTTGACTTCCTTCCTTCTCCTCCTCAAGAGAAGCCTTCCAAGATGACCAAGGAACCACCACCACACAGATCGAAGAAAAAGCTGAAGAAAAAGAGTCTAGCGCACATCAACCAAGTATGGGGTATAGAGAAGGAAAAGCAGAAAGAGGGCAGTGGAACTGAAGGGGAGACCCAAGATGAATTTAAAGAGAAGACTGTGACCTTTTGCAGCCAGCCATTAGTTTTATGCAGTCCCGAACCAAATAATATGGAAGAGACAGTAGGACAGGAGTCTGTAACGGAAACCGACCGTAAGGATGGAAGTGTGTCCCACTTGGAAATGGCCACACATGTAAAACCCACAGAGGATAAAGATAGCTCTGCACAAGTTAACACAATGAATACAGAGAAACCTCTGCCATCAGAAAATGAAATTACTCCTTTAAAGCGCAGAAGGCAGCAGTCCATATCTTCCACTGTTTGTCATTCTAAAAGACTGAGAAGAAGTGACCAGAGTGCTGATACACACTCAGTCAACCAAGGTGTTTGCAATCCTGCGGTAACTGCCATGAGCACTATTAAAATCTCACCAACTATTAAACATGGAACTCCAGTTCATATCTCCTCTCCTGCATTGAAACGTACTGGTGGCACTGTATCAAAGACAAGAAGCTCTGCAATTTTTCAAGAAATAAATAGCCCTTCACTTTCAAAAACTCCCTCTACCCCATTCACTTCAAATACTCATAATCAAATGGAAACCACACACAGTCCTTCCCTCTTGAAGAAGTCTCCTAGTAATAACACAACTACCAAAAGGAATCACAGAGGAGAGACCTTGCTCCATGTTGCTTCAATCAAGGTAGGACTTTCTTATTTTTCTGGTTTGAGACAATGGTTCAATGGTTACGTTAAGACAAGTGCAGATGTTTTTCAGACTGTCACTTTCAAATTGCAACATTAGTTCCATATCTCATGTTTTTCTGGGGCAGGGCCAATTTTTATGGTTTTGCTGTTGTATAGATCACCAAGTGTAATGAGAGTGTGTTAACACTGCAAAAACAAAACAAAAAAAAAGCCTTATGGCAGTGAGTCTCGGAGCTGGAGGTCAACTGACTCAGCCTTGTGGTATGGGGCTACAAAGAACAGTGTAGATGTTCCCACTCAAGTTGGAGCCCGGGCTCTAAGAGTATGTCTACACTGCAATTAAACACCCATTGCTGCCCTTGTCGGCTCGCTCCAGCTTGGGCAAGAGCCTGTTTAATTGCAGTGTAGACATTCAGGCTCAGGCTGGAGCCCAAGGTCTGGAGCTGTCCCTTCTTGCAAGATCCCAGAGCCCGGGCTCCAGCCCGAGCCTGAATGTCTACAGCACAGTTAAACGGCCCTGTAGCTTGAGTCAGCTGGCATGGGCCAGCTGCAGGTGTTTAATTGCAGTATAGGCATACCCTGAGACCCACCCCCTTTGCCAAGTTTCAGGGCCCGGGCTCCAGCCCAAGCGGGGACATCTGCACTGCTGTTTTCAGGCCCACGGCGTAAGTCCTGCAAGCCTGCTTCAGTTTGCCCTGGCTCTGACACTCGCTGGGGTACGTCCTCCCCTCTGGCCCCTCCACCCCCCTTTTTTTTTCCAGTGTAGAAATACCATGGGTTCTCCAAATTGATGTCAAAGGTGTGGTTCTTGCAGCTATTACCCTTGGAGATTTCAGTGTATACTCCAAGATCGGCTAGGATTGTCTTGCAATGACTTCCAGAAAGTGATATCAGTCTAGGCTTTGTTCTAAAGATATTGTATATGCCAAAAAGTTGAATGTGTGATTGACATTGTCATTGGGTTTATTTTGGATATTTCAAGTCTACCCTGCTAGGTGGCCTTATCAATTAATTGGTTGGCTGTTCAAAGAGCACATCAACACTGGAGCTAGATTATTTAAGTATAATTAATGTTGCATAAGACTACCTGAATACTGGTATTGCCTAGGTTTTGAGATCTTGACTTTACAGCACTAATAATAATCTTCTAATATCACTTTTTAGATGGACTTTTTATGGTTTTCTTAAACATAATTGAAAGCAAAAATTCAGTCATAACTGGTAGACAGAGGTAGATTGCTGCATATCAGGATTTTTGTACTATGTTCCTGTCTCTGGGAGGAGAGGGGATGATCTGATGGTTATAGCAGGAGACTGAGAGTTAGGATTCCTGGATGCAATTTCATTTTTTTAACTATGCTTTGCATTTACACAGTGCTCATTCATCTGTGATCAAACCTGCCAGTTTCCTTGACGTTTTACAGTCAGAGTCCCTCTGTCAGCTTCTGTGGTGTTACAGTGGCATGCTCCTATTTCTTTAAATGGATTTTTCCTCTCCCTTGTTGCTGTGTGAAAGACCCACACAAACAGGAAAAACTGTCTGTACTTAGTTAACTGTTTCCCCCTGTGTAGTCATTGTTGTCAAATTCACTAAATAAACAAGAAGGGGAGGGATATTTTTTTCATTCTCTTTTTGGCTATAGTAATCATAGGTGTTCTAATAGCAGCTAAAACAGTTTGACATAAATGACCTTTTTAAATTTGTGTCCTCTTGAGAGGGTGTTCTTTGTTTTCTGTTGTACAGCTCCTCAAGTTCTCTTTCGGGGGATCAGACAGAGAAGTCTCACATATGGAAAATTTTGGTAATGTTATCTAGGGTCATTTCAAAGAACTTGTGCTTTGTGCATAAGCACTTTAAATATATTTTATATTAAATCATACATAAAAGATATAGTCTCATCAATAAAATGCCTGTACCTCTAGAATTGATATACCTGTAAACATCCTGACATTGACACACAACATTTCTATTTGCAGAGTCAAAGAATTTCCTTGATAAATAACTGTTTTCTTCCTTTCATGGAGGCATTATAGCAATTCTCACCTGCTGCTTATGAAACAATTCTTCCATTTGATTAAATGGAAGTAGAGCCTATGGGTTATGAGTACAAATCCTCTGTTTGAAATCATTTATACTTAATTAGTCATGGTAGAGAAAATTATATACTGTAGTTACAGAGTAACAGCCGTGTTAGTCTGTATTCGCAAAAAGAAAAGGAGGACTTGTGGCACCTTAGAGACGAACCAATTTATTAGAGCATAAGCTTTCGTGAGCTACAGCTCACTTCCTCAGATGCATATCGTGGAAACTGCACATTCTGCACATACTGTAGTTAGTGACTTGAGAGCTCTAAGGATGGTCCGGCTATTACTCCAGTTCACAGATTCAGCATACTCATCTTTTTTATTATTAAAATGCTGCTTACAAACTATCCCTGTATATTTCCAGGAGGATTTTTTAAAAGGATGCTGTCAGGATTGATTGTCCTAAAATTGGGCCTATCTTGACAGCTTTCCCACACTTTTCCTTCAAGATTGCGGTATGTTCAATGTATTTTTGAGATGGAAAAAGAGCAGCTTTATCGTGAGATTCATAGTAAACTAAGAGAAGTCAATAAGGTGCAATTATCAAGGTACAGTTTTCTTGATGTTTATAGTGAGTGAGCTAAAAATGGAAATCTGGTGCTGTTCCTCATTAGTACTGGTACAATTTTTCTCAATTTTCTTTATTTGCATTAAAAAACCACCCAGTATTACTAATTATTGGTTTAATTAGATGGGGCTTCTCCATTGCCCTAAAATAGAATGTGACTGCCTTTAAGTTCAACAGCTGAAAAAAGGGAGAATGATCTTGTGTTTAAGACGTGCAACTCAACTGAGAAGACCTGGGTTCAATTCCCAGGTCTACCAAAGATTTCTTGTGTGACCCAAAATGACTAGTTTAGAGTATGTCTGCACTGCAATTAGAAACCCACGGCTGTCCCATGCCAGCAGAATTGGGCTTGGGGGGCTTTGGCTAAGGGACTGATTAATTGCAGTGTAGACATTCAGGTTGGACCTCAAGCACTGGGACTCCCCCACCTCATGGTGTCCTAAAGCCCACGCTTCCTTCTGTGCTCAGAGATCTACACTGCAGTTAGATAGCCCAAGCTCTGCGAGTCCAATTCAGCTGGCACCGGCCAGCCTGGTTTTTAATTGTAATGTAAACATACCTTTTATCTATCTGTGCTTCACTTCCCCTTCTGTAAAATTAAGATAATACTTTTTCTTCCACACTTGTCTTATGTATTTAGACTGTAAAATCTTGAGGGCAGGAATATCCTGTATTAAGTGTGCATACTGCTGCTAATGCAGTGCTCTAGGAACTCCTGTAATGCAAGCTGTGGTGTATTTAAAACTCTTTAAAATTACAAGCTATGCTTTAAGTTTTAAGGGGTTTTTGAGTCTTGGTTGAAGGCAAGAGTGCACATAGGGAAGCATGCGATCTGGGTCTTCAGCAGTCGGTCTGTAAACAGCCAGGTGAGCTGAATTATGCTTCTCTGTCTTAGGGCACAGCCTGCTTCGTTTGTGTGTGTTGATTCTTGTGTTTTATGGTTCTGGATTCAAAGAAGTAAAATAGTGTTATCTTGCAACCTTTGAGCAAATGATTGTGTGTGTGTGTATACAGTGAACTGAACATAACAAACAAAAAGGGGAATTGAATAATCTCTGTACTTGACTTCTCATGTAAATTAGGCTAAATTAGAGAATTTTAGACTGTAATACATGTAAGGTAGCCCAGTCAGTGATTTTAGTTCCACAAGCAGAATGAGTTTTTCTCAGTCTTTCTAACGTTTTTCTGATTTCTTCATTCACCCATGTTTGTCAAATTGTCACTGTAATGGAAACAGTCTTCTTAAAAAAAAAAAAAAAATCAGAATTAAAACTAAATTCTCTGGGACTTCATTAATTATAAAATCTATATTAGTTTCATTAGCATGTAGACCCTAATACATTGCACTTAATGAAAGTTAATTGAGTTTTACTTTTTTTGTCTTTTTAAAGGAGATAATTAACAACATTATCAGGCATTAAAATTAAGTATATTGTGCTATTCCAAATCAATCGAAGCTGGTAGAGTGTGCGGCTGTTTCCCATTTTACTACTTCTACACTAATAATAAACATACTAAAAGCAAAATGGTTCTGAAAAAAGGTTATAGAGTGGATGAGCTTCATGCTGAACTGCATTCATAAATTAGAATGAACGTAGCTATTTGCCTAGTGAACTGAAATCATGTTTATTACTCTCCATACTCATTAAAGGTAAAATTTCCAAGTAGTTAAAGTGCAAAATGTGGTCTTTTATACTTTTAAAATGATCTAAACGGTTGGGGAAAGCCCCACTCCATCACAGTCCTCCCACATCTTAATTATCTAAATTCTTCTATTACCAAACATTAGATCAGAGAACTACTGCCCTTCATATGTGGTGATCAAAACATGGGAACTTGCACCTCTTGGCTTATAATTACACAGGGTTTTAAATTTGGCCTGGAATTAGAGAATCCTGTAAACTTCTTGCATAAACTTCCCTTCAGATAAGATTTTGCCTGTGTTTTTCCTGCAAGCTGAAGGGCGACTGGGAAGGAGAGAATGTACGGAAGGCTTCCTAAGCAAAAGCAGCACTAGTATAAAGTCCAGCAAGAGGAAAGAATGATAAACCATGGGGTGGGATGAGGACAACACAGATGCATAGCACATTTAGTTTGGAAGAGAGTTTGAGCTTTATGCCATAAAGTTTGAGCTTTATGCCCGCTCTCCGACTCTGGGAGTAGGAAGCAATTTACATGTATTTAGGTGACTTTATTTTAATTGAAGGAACAGTGTGGGACAATCAGGACTTGCTTTGGGTGTTAGTAAAAAGATTACTTGGCATCTATCCTCTCTATTCCAGGGATCCTCAATTTTTGTGCATCTGTCTGAGTTTAGTCTGCAGTACTGGACCCTTTACTTTCATGGTACTTGCATTTAGTGCAGTCAGGACTGTTGGGTAACCCCCTCTGAGCACCTGAGCTTTATCATGTATCCTATAGGGCTGCATTTCTAGAGAGATTCAGACACATAAGGTATAAACCTCCTTTCACAGTGTTCCTGAGCCTAAAGTTACTATGTCCACACTCCAAACTCCTCTATAAAGTGACTTCTGGATTCTGTTTCAACAAGTTCAATTTACCAGTCATCTGTCCCCAAAACCTCAGTATTTTTACTGAGGACAACTAGAGTGGTTAAGTTTTATGTAAAAAAGGCAATCAGTTTAAATACCTAAGCCACATAAAGCTTTTTCACACAGCAACAGTGAAGAAAGATCCAGTTCTTTAAGAACTGGAAACTGATTGAAAAACCCCAGGAATTGGCAGGGTAACTCAGAAGCAGGTGCAATACCTGCTACTGCCTTTAATTTGTTTGAAATTGATTTAATCTCTTGATGTCGATTCCGCATGAGGCAGGGTAAGGCCGCAACCACCCCACTCCATGTGCCATACATAGCAGAAGAGATTTAAAGTTGATTGTGTCCTTTTAAATCTAAGTGCTGTAGTAATACTAAGCAGACTATTGTAGACAATAATTTCCAGGTTTTTTCAAATGAAATTTACACCTGATGGCTTAAATGTATTTCAGACAAATATAAAAGCCTCATAACTACTTAAAATATTGAATTTAGAAATAAAAGAATTGACCATGATCACAGCAATCTTTCCCAAATATTAGTGCTGAATGTAAAATTGTTTCCAGTGTTCTACAAATATTGCTTTTTACAGTGCTCAGTCTCTGTGACTTGTTTTAGTTATGAGAGGGGAGCTTAACTCTTCTTGGATGTTTTATATTACAAATATATGTGCTGAACCACCATGCTCATTACTCACTAAATGATCTGCTGGTGAGGAAATTAATTTTAGAGAAATCAGAGGTGATTATTTTCTTTAAAGTTTCAGTCAGAGCATTCACAATTACTATAAGTTCTCTAATTCCTTGTCATTCTCTTTCTCCGCTTAATACAAGTTATAAATAAGATGTGGGAAAGCAATAAGAGCTGGTGGGGGGGAGGAGGGGAAATTGGGTTGTTTAACAATCAAGTAGTTCAGTCATTAGATCAAGGTATTGGGTTCTTTTGTTTGACTTGCAATATAGTAAAATCACGTGGAGCTTTAGAAAATAGAGAGGGAGTAGAATTCTGTGGACTTATTCCCTGGTCTCAGCTTCAGTCTTCTTCATGCGATACTCTAATTCTCATTGTACTTCATTTTTTCCACCCTGGCACTTAATATTACCATTAACTGTAACTCACTGGTTATTATAAGGATGCTGCAAAATATCTTTAATAGAAGTAGAAAAGGGGGGAAATTTTATAAAATAGTTAAAGGGTTGCTGGCTGCTTTTCTTAACCATCTGTCAGCACTAGCATTTGATACAATTGATATTAGGACTTGAAAAAAATCCACTTGCCCATGCCAAATGGGAAGCTTTTCTGGGGAAGTGCCATCAGCATCTGCAGAATCTAAGGTTTCATTAACAAAGGGAAGGAGGGGACCTGGGGCTGGGGGTAATGGTTTTGAAAATATCCTTTTCCTCGTAAACCAATGCAATGCTGTCTTCTAGATTTGCAGATAGGTGGCTCCAGTGCCTTTCATGCTGCTGTGCTGCTTGGAGCTTTCCCAACCTGCAGCATAGTGAAGGCTCACCGGAGCTGTGTAATTTCTCATTGCTGCTATTCACAATCTTGATAATGGCTTAAAATGGCCTTCCCTTGGTCTGTCTCCAGCAGATAATGGTGCCCGCACACCCTGTGATGGTTTTCTTCCTATACACAAACTAGTTATTTCTTTGGGGTGTTATTCACTCTTTAACAATAACCCCACCCCCCATTAATTTACAATATCAGCTTTAGCTAGCTAACCTCTTTTCCTGTGTCAAACATATGAACATCAGGCAGTATCCTCCCAAGTAGGAGAATCCCAAGTCTTTCCAATAAATTTGTTGGGTAGAGGCCTATATTCTAAATTGACCAAGGTCAGAGAAGTCCAGCTCAGTGAGTTACATAAAATTACTCAAAGTCAGCAAAAGTGAGAGAGACTGAATTAGTCCAGACTAAAAGGTCTACTCGTGTCACCCAAAGGTTAAGATCATAACTAGTAAACAAAGGAGAATGGAATCGGAAATTAACAACACAAAATTGGTGGGTTGGAAACAAGGTCTAATTGGTGGACAAAAGAGGGGATGGGCTATCCTGTCCATTAACCCCCAGGTCCTTTCGAAAGACTTCTGGGGGATCTAATGCTGAGAAATGGGTGGACTGTAATGAGTGAGCTTTACCATCATTACTGTTACGCCATCATCTGCTGGGACCCAAGAATCCATCATGACACCATTGGACATCTACTGTCCTGCTCCTGAGAAATGTCCTAAACTGACCAGGCAGGGCCAGAGAGACGGACCCAGATGACATTGCCACCTTCACAAACTTTGGCTAAATCCTGAGCATCACCCGGATCATGAGATTTGGGTTTCTGTTGTCAACTCCCGCATGCCATGTTCCTTCCTTGTCCATCTTTTTTTCTTTTCTCATCACTCTTTTGCCTTTTGTTTAATAAGTCTGGCTAAGCCACCCAAGAAAGAGATTTACAACACTGCTGTGAGCCTGCAACCAGAGAGGCAGCTCTAAGTAATGTCTTAAACAGCCTGATGCTGAGATGCTGATACAATTTTGTCAGGTCTCAGAATGGCTGGTAAGACTGTGTGCTGCACGTGTTTCTCCACAGCCAGGGTAGCAGGTAAGCGTGAACACCACAGAAACTCCATTTTCTATCTTTGTGATTCTTTTCTATACCCTTTTGTGGCTATTTGTCCTTTTTTTTGTCGAAAGGAAGCAGGATCGGATTTCAACATCAGCTCCAGCCCATCTCAACTAACTTTTTTCTCTTCCCCAGATGACCATCCCCGGTTGTTACCATAATTAATACTATCTAAAAGAATGTCATACAAGGTTTTCCTTCTGAAAAAAAAACAACTGTATACAACTAAAAGGAATAAGAAATATTGTTAAAATGAAATTCTTACTTAGTACTTTACAATTCAGATGCTTTAATTATTTTTCCTTTTTTCTGTAGCTTTAATAAAAGGTTATTAAGGATAGCGCTATGGGACAAAGCAGGCTGAGGTGGCTATACTTGAAGCCCCAAATCATATTTCAGTGTTTAGTATTATGTAATGACAGGGTCATGTTAACACTTTTGACTCTTTGGGCCCATTTTTTCCATTAACCTTAACATAACAAGCCCTTGCTAGCTTAAGCTCAAACAGGCACAAAATATTTTAGTAGTATCATACCTCAGTGCAAATATTGTGTGATAGAGGGATTGATGACTTATCGTAGTGTCACAGAAACATGTAGAATCAAGCAAATAATTTTGTATCTGATCTTGAGAAATTTAACTTACTTTAAAATAAAAGCCAAAGCAAGTTTTCTGTGCTTTTTAGTTAAATGAGTACTAGATGGTACTCTTGAAACAAAAAATATGTATAGATGGAGCTCCTGTTGTGTTTTCTTTGCAGCCGGTGAAAACTGTCAAAAGAACATTAAATTATCACTCATCTTCCTGATTCCTTCCAATTGGAGATGGACCATATATAGAATCAGATCCTCAATTGGGGCTCAATTCTGCCAGGTGCTGAGCACTCTGGCCCTGACCCAGCAAAATGCTTAAGGCACTTGCTTACCTTTTAAACATGTGAATTATCCATTGAGGTCAATGCTTAAAGTTAATTATGTTGTTAAATGTATTGTTGGAGCACTGTCGGGAGCTTGGAACCTAGCAAGATTGAATCCCTAGTATATGCCAGTTGAAGATCTGTCCCCACCTATTTTTTCCTTGCATGTTTCTTTTTTCAACGAGTATTCACTGTGAAGTAGTTGAGTGCATTTTCAGAACCTCTTAAAAGTTCAGGGTGCAGAAGACATAACTTCCATGGGTCTACTAACATGCCCTGCAGCTGTAAATTTAAACTTTAATTTCTGGCTGTATTTCCTCTGTCAGTCTCTAGGCCACAAACAGCTTTCTTAATGCATCACTTCTAATCCTGATTGACAGTAGCTGTTCAGTCATTGTGCATGTGTGTAATCAAAATGAAAGCTTCTCTCCCATTCCCTCCACTTTTATTGTGAATTGTAAGTGGTTAAAAAGAGAAGTTCAACCTCGGTAACAAAAATGGATTTTTTTCCTCATTTCCAGGGGGGAAAAAAATCCCACTTAACTCCATTGTAAACTGAGAAATATAGTTTTCTAGTTTTACTCTAACACTTTTTCATTCTGTATATGTTGACAGTACTTCTAGTACTTCTACAGAAAAATTTTACTGTAATAAAAATTAAACTAGCATTTTATGGATTTGTAATATGAATGTTAACATTCTGAGCAGTTAATGTACCTAATGCCCACACCAGATTCAAATTATTTGTAACGGCTCTAAGGGAACACTGCAAAAATATCAACCACTGTTATACATGTTTGCAAACTTAATAATTTTAAAAGAGAAGCTCAAATATCACTTACCGTAGGTAATTCTTTTTATCCATGGGAAAAGCTCTGTTGCACTGATCACTGTGTCCAATGCCTGTGAAGATTTTCTCTTTGAACATGGTTTCCACTTGTCTCTTTCCTTGAGACCAAAAAATATTCTAACTAAAATAGCTTTTTCTTTAATTGCTTAAAATATAACATTTTGCTGGGGTTGTGATTATAATGCATGGAACATATCTCTGTTATATAAATTCAGTTGACTGATATAAAACCAGAGCCTTTCAGCATTTTATGTGAATGTGGAGTTAATATTTCTTTTATCAGTTGCTGGTTATTTTTCTGCTGAACAGAGTTTGTTGTCTTGGAAGAGTTTTCTTTGGTTGTAAAGAATGAGGATTAATGCTATTCTACATTGTCTCAGAAATGTTCCCTGATATCATAGAACAGGTTTGATGCTTTCCTTCATTTGGTTTATTACTGTGCTCAATTTTGGGCCTCATATTTGTTGTTCCTAAAAAAAAGATGTGAATTCTAAGTTATGTAGTGGGATAATGATCGGGATCTCTTTCAGTTAATATACCTGATGGCATGAGAATTACAGCTATCGCATTGTGATTCAGGTATTAACTTCTTCCACAGCTTTTTGTTGAGAGAGAGAGAGCTGCTGGTTTTTAACCTTTTTGGGTTCCCTTTCTCTGTTTTCAATAGATCTGCACTTGAAGCCCTTCCTTGTTTCAGCTTTTGCCATGGGGGCAGGAGATTTTGTTTTATTCCATATTGTTTCTCTCTAAGTTTGCAGTTCTGTCTTCCACTTCCAATTATTTTTCTCTCCTTTCTTTGCCATCCGTGTAGCCTTAGGTTTCTTGGTACATGGAGTTCTTACTTCTCCCTTGTGGTTTTTCCTACCTTGTCTCTTCTTCCATAGGTCCCTCCTTCTTTCTTTCTCCTCTTGCCTCGTTTTTCCCTCTTCCCATCTTAGAGTTTGTAGCTGGCAGTACAAATTTTGCCAAGGACAGTTCTAAGACTTCCCTGGGAACTGTACCTTGACACAGTGGGAAGCCTTATGTGTTCCAGTGACCGAGAGCTATGCTGGTGGGAGTTTTAACTCCTGGTAGGGCCATCAAGCTGGACAAGTGAAAAGATAGGAACCAAAAGAACCACAGTCAACTGGTCCTCAAGGTTGGGGTTGAGTGATAGGGCAATAACATATTCTCATAAAAATATTAAGCGATAGAAGCACAACAAAGAAGCCATTCCAGCGAACAGCATTATAAACAGGGGTGAAGGAGCCTTGTTCATGCTCTAAGCAATGTCTGACTGCACAGGTTCAGAATTCTAATAAGCAGGGAGTTTGGGAGCTGTTAAGTCACCCAACTTTAACCAATTTTATGTGTATTCTGGTCAATTGTAGCTTATATTTTTCTAGGCTCCTCCTTCTACTCCCCATAATTTCTGTCTCAGGCATTCCCCTTTCCTTCCTGTATTGCTTCCACCTCTGTGCCGTAGCAAAACTTGAATATCTTGTTGTGTTCTGCCAGAATGGAAATGAAATTATGATGGTAGCATAACTGCCAATGATATAAGGGTGCTGGCAGTTTTAACATGCATAATAATTGAAAGATTAAATAGAAATACTTTCTCTTTGCTTTTCTTTCAATATTTTAGTCATGCAAGTTGGATGTTTCTAAGACAGGCATATAAATTGGGTTCACTTGTGCATATTTCTAGCTAGTCATTTAGATTAGTTTGACAAAATTTTTGGTTTGAAGGACATGTACCTGGTCTTAATCCTTGCAGTCAGTCTTAGCCAATAGATTGCAGTCTACGCACACTTGTCCAGTTATGTATACTGAATTATTTATAGTGTGTGAGATGTGCCTTATTCAGTCTGCTCCTGACTTAAATAAAGCTTTTAGGTGTTTCTGACTACACTATACTAATAAACAGTGTTTTTTTTAAAAACAAGGAGTAAAATTTGTCAGGTTGACATTGTCTAAATGAAAGTCTTGATTTAATTGTAATCAAAATGATGCAGCTGCTTATTGTTCTCTCCCATTTATTTTTCTCTTTGTTCTATCTATCCTTCCTAAGATGTTTAGCAATGATTTTTTTCCCCCTTCTAGGGTGATGTATCAGCCGTTGAACACTTACTGAAAAATGGAGCAGACCCCAATGTTAAAGACCATGCTGGATGGACACCATTGGTGGGTGTCAACATTCTTCTGATATTTTCATTTTTGTCTGTTGTCCTTTCCTCCACACTTCCATTTTTTACAGTTTGTTCTTTCCTGCCCCTATCTTTATTGTATCCAAAACGTAAAGAAGACTGAAAGAATGAGTACTTGTGGCACCTTAGAAACTAACACATTTATTTGAGCATTACAGACTTAAAAGTCACAATTATTCAACAAAAAAACTTCAGAAACCGATTCCAACGAGAAACAGCAGAACTGGAATTAATCTGCAAACTGGACACCATCAAATTATGCTTGAATAAAGACTGGGAGTGGATGAGTCATTACACTAAAAAACTATTTCCCAATGCTAATCTTCTCCCTACTGTTACTCACACCTTCTTGTCAACTGTTTGAAATGGGCCATCCTGATTATCACTACAAAAGTTTTTTTCTCTCCTGCTGATAATAGCCCACCTTAATCGATTGGTCTCATTAAGAGTTGGTATGGCAACCCCCATTTTTTCATGTTGTGTGTGTGTGTGTATCTCTATATCTTCCTACTGTATTTTGCACTGCGTGCATCTGATGAAGTGGGCTTTAGCCTATGAAAGCTTATGCTCAAATAAATTTGTTAGTCTCTAAGGTGCCACAAGTACTCCTCGTTCTTTCTGCTGATACAGACTAACACGGCTACCACTCTGAAACCTGTCATAAAGAAGATGATTATGAGAAATAGTCTTCATTATGGCAATGCGAGAGTGCTCTTCCTGTAGAATCATCCCACCTCTCATCAAGTGTCAGTATTCTCTATCACTTTTACCATCATATTCACCTATGATTTCTTAAGTGTGCAAAATGCTCTCTTTCCAGGTTAGAGTGCAAGTACAGTTTTTTGTAAGTCTTGTCAACTGTTAATTAGATCTGTAGTTCCCACCATTTTGGGTACACATTAAATAGTGGAGTTTGAACTTTGGTTACCAACAGGTATACCTTAGATATATTTTTGTATTCTTGCATGCTTGAATTTCATTAAAAAATTTATAGGTAGTGAGTGCTAATCCCTTTTCATCCGCTGCCTTTTTCTCCCAAAGAGCATGTTTGACCCTAGTCGATAGCTTGGAAGGCATTCCTTTATAGTCGTCTTTGCACACCACATGGTCTGTGTTCAGTTCCTCTGTGCTCTTTATCAATGCCATGTTTGAAAAGATAATTACTCATGATGGCCATTGCATTGTCAAAATTGAATAGTATCTCCATATCATGCTGCCAGTCTGAGAGATGCTATGAAAGTGAATGCATTAACTCATAGTGACAAACATCCATTATTAAAAAAACATTCTGTACTTGCATTAGAATTTTATGTCTTTTTTTTTTTTTTCCCCCGTGTGCTTCTTGTCAACATCACCGGCTAGCATGAGGCTTGTAATCACGGGCACAGGAAGGTGGTGGAGCTATTACTACAGCACCGGGCATTGGTGAACACTACTGGGTATCAGAATGACTCACCGCTTCATGATGCTGCCAAGAATGGGCATATGAGCATTGTTGAGCTGTTGCTCTCACATGGAGCCTCCCAGGATGCAGTGTGAGTAGCTGTGTGATGTTGTTTTGTAATTGACGTCTTTATTTCAAAATTGATGTTGCTGGTGAAAGTCCAGGATGTAACATTGAGTAAATTTTGATCCAAAGCTCTTAATACAAAATATATGGTTTATTCAATGGGAGTTTCTTTTTGTGTTCAATTATACAATGCCCCTTTCTAACTTGGATGTTATCTTTTTTGCTTAGGCTTCAGGATTGTCCTAAGCTTTTCTTTATGAAGTTTGGAACAAATCCCAAAGTTTGGGCTTTAAAAAAATAAATTAGCATTAAAAAAAAAATCTGAGTGCATAAGGGAGATTATTACTGAAATTTTAAAAAAGTACTTCCATTTTAGCTATGTATATTTCTGGTGAGTTTGCTCTATTGATAAGCATGTAGCAAACATCTGGAGTTGTAATGTGATGGATACTGACTCAAACACACAATAATTATTCATGGATTTATCTTTCTCGTTGTCATCACATCAGTTGAATGAGATGCTGGGTTGTTCATGTCATGCTACAATGGCAGTAGCGTTGCTATTTGTATCAGCAGCTACTGTATACAATCTGTAATCTGGTACCATGCATGTTGTCGTAAATGGCATGTGCACATTACATGCTTGTAGAATGTAGCCTTGTTCATGTCTGACTTGTTTGCTGACGTATGTACCTCCTTGGCCATAGTGTGAAGTGGGGATAAGGAAGCTTTAGTAAATTAGCTAGTTTCAAATGTTGTAAACTTGTTGAAGTTCTGTTACAGAATGGAGGTATTGGATCAGAAAATACTTCTAGTTTACATGAAATGTCAGGATATAAAAATAAATCAGAAAAGTACAAAAGGAATCGTTCCCTTGGCCTGGCAGCATATTTTAAAAAAAAAAAAAAAATAGGATAGTACATCTGCTTCCTCAGGTGTCAGCTTTTCAAGATAAAATGTTCACCAGTTGGGTATTGGTAGCTGCCTGCATGATTTTTACAACTCTCCTGGGTTTCTGAAAATATTACACAACCAACCAATTTGGGCATAAATCTTTTTGATAGCAGCCAAAAGACTGGAGAAATTGTACAGTAGAACTTTAAATTGGCAATACTAAAATTTTTAGGTCAGTCGTCTTATTAGCCCACCGTTTTCCGTTAGCCATACTGGCAAATATATGACCACCTTTGGTCAAAAAGTCTCCTCCTCATTTCAAAACAAGAAAATAGATTGAAGTCCAGTTCCATTCAAAATGTGAACTGACAAGACATAGTCTAGTGTGAATATAAGCAATGTTCTAATATTTATTGTAGCAACAATGATATCTGAAACAGTGTGATATGGGGTATCCAAGACTACATCCCCTCTAAAATCAAATGTTTTATGAGACTGGCTACAGGTTGTATCAGCATACTGCCTTTAGTGGTACAGAAAAGGTCTCTGTTTGAATTTTTAAATGGGCAATGTTAATAACGGGGAGGCACTATGACTACAGAATTTCCAGGGTATACAAAATTCATTTATAGTTTCTTAAGTGGCTTTACACCTAGCAAGAATTTTTAAATGTACCTTGCCAAAGGCTTCTGTAAAGCGAGTGATGTCTGAGAATAATAATGCTAGATAATTCTCATGGAGTAATTTATACTGTGATTTATTCAAACTTTATTAAAATCTTCTGCGTACAAATTTAGCATTCTTTGTGTTTCATCTCTTGCAAATGCCATGGCAAGTGTTTAGTGTTATGCCACTTGGTAAGTGCCACAAAAAAGATTTAATTTTCCTCATCTTGTATAGTCCTTCTGTATCTGTTGCTGAGATGCTGTTGTGTAACACACTACTGTAGTAGTTGCAGAATTACATCAAAGAACTTTTCTTCCCATTTGGTAAAAGCAATTTGTCCTCTTACTCCAGTAGATGAAGTTACTCCCATGTTGTAATGTATAGAAGAATGCCACCCCTTCTTTGATGTCAGGAGTAAGTCTTCAATGTAATAGTACAGTGTAAGCTAGGTATTTTCCATCTGTAAATCCCAAAACGCTTTGCAAAGAGGCAATTATTATAATTGCTATTTTACAGATGTGGAAACTGAGGCACAGAGAAAATTAAAATTCAAACAAAACTTCTAAGTCGTAGAAATACTTCTCTTATAACGCTTGCTCTTACTCCCAGTGTGACAGCACCCTACAATGAGACTCCTGCAGTTCCCTCCACCTCGCAGCTCTTCAGTCTTCTTCTTTTTGGCATCCCTTGCTTCAATTTATTTTCAGTGAAAGCATGACATAACACGACGTCACATAAATTCTGACTTTTCTAATTGCCTTTGTAGCAATAGTTGTGACCAAGCTGGTAATATAGAGGTTCAAAGCTCCTTATTGATCAAGGCAGGATGGTTTCTTAACGCTGAGTTGATAATCCCATTGTCTTTCAGGCTGTTTATGTACACATCTGCCATGGGATTTCTGTCACTGTCAGCCAGGTTTTTGAAAGGGTAGAGATTTAGTACTGAGTTTTGAGCAAGATCTGAAGTTTTACTAGCTGCTTAAGAGTCTACTAGACGGATGCACAACTTGAAATGGAATAAGTTTGTGGTCTTAGGCTGTACTGCTCAAACTGCGTTGCTGTTTTCTTCATCTCAGTTCATCTGACTAATATTCCAATTTTCTACTAGTTTTTGTTCATTCCCATCTCCCCAGGCTCTTGAGAAGTTTAAAACTTCCTATTAAAGAGAGCCCTCTTTGACATGGGATATAAGTGGTTCTTAATTAGCTGATTAACCTTTTAGAGCCATATAAAAGCCTGAATAATCAGTTTTCCTGTATCTCTCTTAGCCCACTAAGTTTTGTCAACATGTTAAATGTGTTCAAACCGTATTTAGGCCCCCTGTATAAATATATCCATCATTAAGCAAAATGTGGCTTTTGCAGTCAAACACTTTTATTTTGAGTGCAGAATTATGTAAACCAATATTTTCTTTTTAACAGTGTGCATTAGTAATTTGGGGTGTTGGAATAAAAGTGATGCCTGAGTTGAATTTAGGGTATTTCTACATTTGAGAGCGGGAGCTTGAGAAGACATACCTGCACTAGCTTTGGTCGAGCTAGCACAGTAAGGATAGAGTGTAGCCATTGGGGCACAAGTGATTTGTACCTGGCATCTTGGGCAGGCACGTACTTGGGGTGGCTAGCTCCTGCCACTGCTTGCGATACGATGACAACGCTGTCTAGCTCACTAGCTTGAACAGAGCTAGTGCAGGTGTATCTTCTCCTGCTCGAAGTGTGGGCATAACCTTAGAGTGCGAGTTTGAAATAGTTCTATATGACACTTTGTAAAAAGTGTACTATAAAATATAGTAACCTAGTTTAATGCTGCTTTTTAGGTATTTAGTATCTAGTTTACTGTAGTGCCTAGAGGTCCCAACTGAGATGAGACCCACTGGGTTAAATTCTGTAGATATACATGGTAAGACCTGAAATCTTATGCTTTGTCTGCCCTGTCTGTTTAGATTGTAAAAGAGGAAGGAAGTCCTTTTATCCCCATTTGACAGATAGAGAACTGAGGCAAAGACTTGCCCAAAGTCACACAGGAAGTCTGTGGCCATGCCAAGAATTAATATTTTAGCTGTCCATATACTACTCATATATAGAGAGTCTTTGTGAATTTTTAAAATTTTACTTTTCAAAACCTTTAAACAGACATCTGATGTACCGTAGAAGTAAACTTTACATCTAGTACATCTCACCTCAAAAATACCGTCAGATTTTTATCTCTGTGATTTAAGTATAGGAAATAGCTTTACTATAAAAGGAAGTGTGTGTACATATTTTGTAGGATGAGAACACAGTTCAGAATTGCTTTTATTTTCCAGAAGACAAATCATAGGATTTCAATTTTCCTTGGCAATACTTTTTTGAAAATCTGCAAGATTAAGCAGTTAGAGCATGTTCTTTGCTGTTCAATTTTTTTCTGACTAAAAAAGATACGAACTGCAAATGGAAAATATTATATGGACCAGTGGACCTATTAATTGCCCGGCTGGTCTAGTTAATTTTTTTAGGTTAATCTCCTACACATTTATGTTTTCATGTGCTTGTTCTCTTGAGTTCTGTCTTTTTTTTCCTTGCTTCACAGCAAGCCAAGTGACTTGAAAAATTAGATCTATTGCATTTGCAATTTCACAGTTGTTCATAAATGCTTCACTCAAATGGGCTATCTTGCCAGTTCCTCATGCACAATAAGTTTAACATTGGTAAAAATAGTCTCATTGCCTTATTTCTTCTAGGTGTGTTTTAGCCTTCATCCAGTTGGTGCAAGTTTGAGTGTGAACAATCCCAGGTAAATGGGAATATTTTATTTAGAGGTAGATGTGCCTCTAGGTGCAGATGTGAGCAAGGCATGGGCATATACTGCTCCACCCCATGAGTATCCCAGATCATATTGTGCCTCAGATACTCCTCAGACACAATTCCTTCCTTGCTTCCCCCTTCCTTGAGTGCTGCTGGAGGTATGTATTAATTGGCTTGTTGCCCTATACCAGCAGCAAATCATAACCCTTCCCACTCCCAACCCAGCTTAATTAGTGCTGGCTGATGCACTGGGGAGCAGAGCCAAGGCTCTACCCATTCCCCATCCACCTACTCCCAGGGGGAATAAACAGACCTGTTTGTTTGTGTACTCCCAGATCCAAAGTCTACACCGCCAATGCCATGATATAAGAAGAGGGTTCTTACTGTTCACTATATAGCGTAAGTATGAACAGTGAATCGGTTACTCACAAGTGAAGGCGGGTGGTGGTGGTCGGGGTCTCTCTCCTCAGGGGGACTGAGTCATCTATCTGCCGCCCTGACTGGAAAACCGAGAAGTCTGCTGCTTGCCAGGAAATCTATCTGCCGCCCTGACTGGAAAACCGAGAAGTCTGCTGCTTGCCAGGAGCTAGGATTCATGAGATGACGGAGAGACTGCCGAGACTCATCAAGTCCTCTGCTCGCTACCCCCTTCCTGCTTCTCCATGTGGGCACCAATGATACTGTCAAGAATGACCTTGAGTGGATCACTGCAGACTACATGGCTCTGGGAAGAAGGATAAAGGAGTTTGAGGCACAAGTGGTGGTCTCGTCTATCCTCCCCGTGGAAGGAAAAGGCCTGGGTAGAGACGGTCGAATCGTGGAAGTCAACGAATGGCTATGCATGTGGTGTTGGAGAGAAGGCTTTGGATTCTTTGACCATGGGATGGTGCTCCAAGAAGGAGGAGTGCTAGGCAGAGATGGGCTCCACCTAACGAAGAGAGGGAAGAGCATCTTCGCAAGCAGGCTGGCTAACCTAGTGAGGAGGGCTTTAAACTAGGTTCACCGGGGGAAGGAGACCAAAGCCCTGAGGTAAGTGGGGACATGGGATACTGGGAGGAAGCACGAGCAGGAGAGCCCAAGAGGGGAGGGCTCCTGCCTTATACTAAGAAAACAGGACAAACAGTAAGTTATCTCAAGTGCCTATACACAAATGCAAGAAGCCTGGGAAACAAGCAGGGAGAACTGGAAGTCCTGGCACAGTCAAGGAATTACGATGTGATTGGAATAACAGAGACTTGGTGGGATAACTCATATGACTTGAGTACTGTCATGGATGGATATAAACTGTTCGGGAAGGACAGGCAGGACAGAAACGGTGGGGAAGTTGCATTGTATGTAAGAGAGCAGTATGATTGCTCAGGGCTCCAGTATGAAACTGCAGAAAAACCTGAGAGTCTCTGGATTAAGTTTAGAAGTGTGAGCAACAAGGGTTATGTTGTGGTGGGAGTCTGCTATAGACCACCGGACCAGGGGGATGAGGTGGACGAGGCTTTCTTCCGGCAACTCACGGAAGTTATTAGATCGCAGGCCCTGGTTCTCATCGGAGACTTCAATCACCCTGATATCTGCTGAGAGAGCAATACAATGGTGCACAGACAATCCAGGGAGTTTTTGGAAAGTGTAGGGGACAATTTCCTGGTGCAAGTGCTGGAGGAACCAATAGGGGCAGAGCTCTTCTTGACCTGCTGCTCACAAACTGGGAAGAAGTAGTAGGGGAAGCAAAAGTGGATGGGAACCTGGGAGGCAGTGACCATGAGATGGTTGAATTCAGGATCCTGACACAAGGAAGAAAGGAGAGCAGCAGAATATGGACCCTGGACTTCAGAAAAACAGACTTTGACTCCCTCAGGGAACTGATGGGCAGGATCCTCTGGGAGAATAACATGAGGGGGAAAGGAGTCCAGGAGAGCTGGCTGTATTTTAAAGAATCCTTATTGAGGTGAAAGGGACTAACCATCCCGATGTGTGGAAAGAATAGTAAATATGGCAGGCGACCAGCTTGGCGTAACAGTGAAATCCTTGCTGATCTTGAACACAAAAAAGAAGCTTACAAGAAGTGGAAGATTGGACAAATGACCAGGGAAGAGTATGGAAAATATTGCTCGGGCATGCAGGAGTGAAATCAGGAAGGCCAAATCCCACCTGGAGTTGCAGCTAGCAAGAGATGTTAAGAGTAACAAAAAGGTTTCTTCAGGTATGTTAGCAACAAGAAGAAAGTCAAGGAAAGTCTGGGCCCCTTACTGAAGGAGGGAGGCAATCTAGTGACAGAGGATGCGGAAAAAGCTAATGTACTCATTGCTTTTTTTGCCTCTGTCTTCACGAACAAGGTCAGCTCCCAGACTACTGCAGTGGGCAGCACAGTATGGGGAAGAGATGACCAGCCCTCTGTGGAGAGAGAAGTGGTTAGGGACTATTTAGAAAAGCTGGATGAGCACGAGTCCATGGGGCCAGATGCGCTGCATCTGAGAGTGCTAAAGGAGTTGGCAGCTGTGATTGCAGAGCCATTGGCCATTATCTTTGAAAACTCATGGCGATCGGGGGAAGTCCCGGACGACTGGAAAAAGGCTAATGTAGTGCCCATCTTTAAAAAAGGGAAGAAGGAGGATCCTGGGAACTACAGGCCAATCAGCCTCACTTCAGTCCCCGGAAAGATCATGGAGCAGGTCCTCAAGGAATCAATTCTGAAGCACTTAAAGGAGAGGAAAGTGATCAGGAACAGTCAGCATGGATTCACCAAGGGCAAGTCATACCTGACTAATCTAATTGCCTTCTATGACGAGATAACTGGCTCTGTGGATGAGGGGAAAGCAGTGGACGTGTTGTTCCTTGACTTTAGCAAAGCTTTTGACACAGTCCCACAGTATTCTTGCCAGCAAGTTAAAGTAGCATGGGCTGGATGAATGGACGATAAGGTGGATAGAAAGCTGGCTAGATTGTCGGGCTCAACATGTAGTGATCAATGGCTCCATGTTTAGTTGGCAGCCGGTATCAAGTGGAGTGCCCCAAGGGTCGGTCCTGGGCCCGGTTTTGTTCAATATCTTCATAAATGATCTGGAGGATGGTGTGGATTGCACCCTCAGCAAGTTTGCAGATGACACTAAACTGGGAGGAGTGGTAGATACGCTGGAGGGTAGGGATAGGATACAGAGGGCCCTAGACAAATTGGAGGATTGGGCCAAAAGAAATCTGATGAGGTTCAGCAAGGACAAGTGCAGTGTCTTGCACTTAGGATGGAACAATCCCATGCACTGCTACAGATTAGGGACCGAATGGCTCAGTAGCAGTTCTGCAGAAAAGGACCTAGGGGTTACATTGGACGAGAAGCTGGATATGAGTCAACAGTGTGCCGTTGTTGCCAAGAAGGACAATGGCATTTTGGGCTGTATAAGTAGGGGCATTGCCAGCAGATCGAGGGACGTGATCGTTCTCCTCTATTCGACCTTGGTGAGGCCTCATCTGGAGTACTGTGTCCAGTTTGGGCCCCACAATACAAGAAAGATGTGGAAAAATTGGAAAACGTCTAGCGGAGGGCAACAAAAATGGTTTGGGGACTGGAACACATGACTTATGAGGAGAGGCTGAGGGAACTGGGATTGTTTAGTCTGCGGAAGGGAAGAATGAGGGGGGATTTGATAGCGGCTTTCAACTACGTGAAAGAGGGTTCCAAAGAGGATGAATCTAGACTGTTCTCAGTGGTCGCAGATGACAGAACGAGGAGTAATGGTCTCAAGTTGCAGTGGGGGAGGTTTAGGTTGGATATTAGGAAAAACCTTTTCACTAGGAGGGTGGTGAAGCACTGGAATGTGTTACCTAGGGAGGTGGTGGATCTCCTTCATTTGAGGTTTTTAAGGTCAGGCTTGACAAAGGCCTGGTTCCGATGATTTAGTTGGGGATTTGTCCTGCTCTGAGCAGGGGTTGGACTAGATGACCTCCTGAGGTCCCTTCCAACCCTGATATTCTATGATTAGGAATTTTCCACATAGGGGTAAATGGTAAAAATATACCACTGGGAGCTGATCTTTCTTTTTCCAAGAAGGTCTGGAAACCAGGGGAAAAAATTATTTACATTGGCCTGCTGAATAAAAATACAATGGCTAGAGGTGTTAAAATGAGGCATTTAGAACAAGTATTATTTATGTTGGATATACATGTGGATACAAAAATTTAGCATTTGACTGCCTAAATTGGAGATGACAAACACAAAATCAGCCTTCTCAATGCTTTTGAAGCTCTCCTTAATTCTGCACACATATTTGCCTTATCATACATTCTTTCCTTTTCTCTGATTCCTTATTTCCTGACTAGCAGGTTGTCCTTTCCCCTCACTACACTTTGCTGTATTGTTACTGTTACCCCATATGCTGGAACTGTATCTGTAGGCTTGGTAAAATGTGTTTTGGATTTTTTTTTTTTAATTTCAGTGGATATTATCAATGTTTGTTTTAAACACTTTTTTCTGATTTTATTGGTTTAAAGTTTTCACAGTTGTGGGAAATGATTGGGATCAGAAAAAATAATTATTTAATGACAATAGAGGTTGAGATTCAGAAAGTTAAAGCTTTATTACTCTTAACACACACATTGTCAGCACCACATGTCAGAGTATATGAAGTAAATATGCTTAAATCAAACTCAAAGGAGTTCTCAAGCAGCATTTTTCATTTGCCTGTCTGTAAATTTCAATTATTATCAATGGAAATTGTTTTTGTTGGTTTGTTGTGTACAGTGAAATCAACATGTACTGATTTTTTTTTAAAAAAAATTTGAATCCTTCTAAAGCCTCTAACTCCATGACGGAGAAATATTCTCAATCCCCGTTGTGCCCTACCCTGAGGCTGAACACTGCTCCCTGCACCAAGTGCACTTGTTTAGCTTGAGGCCAATGTCAAGCTCCACCTGTTGTGGTCAGCCATGTCACCCTCATCCCTCAGTAACCAACATCCTTGGAATTTTACATTAAGATCCCATTAGACTGGCAGTAGCCAATGGACTCCCAACGCCCTGGAGTTCAGTAGTGTCGCCCCATCAAACAAACTCCAGTGCTAACGGTCATCAGCTGCTGTTGAGGAGGTCTTTGACTTTGTGGTCCTGCAAAATCCAGCATGGAAGGTCCTGAGGGGTCAGCTGCAGTATCATATGCAGCATCACTCTCCGTATTCATTTAAGCATCAGGCTTGAGGTGCCTTCGAAGGTCTCTGTTCTCCAGCACAGTGATCTTTCCAATGTTAGATTTAGGCTCTCTTTAGCCTGGAGTGTTTTCACCATCAGTCAGTACTAAGATAAGTAGCTGATAGGCTTTTTGCCTCAAAGGATACATCTGGCTCTTGTAGACCTAAATTAATCTTGAAAAGTCTAATTTCACCCTCATTCAAGAAGAGGTATTTATTGGAGCACTTCTGGACTCTGGATTAGCAAGAGTAGTACATTTATCTTACCTAAAAAAGATGGAGCCTCTAACTTCAGGATTCTATCAACAAAGAATAAGAGGCTAAAGTTAAGGTTGAGGAGCTCTTTGTTTAAAAGGAGATTCTTCTATGTACTCTAAACTTGGCATGCTTACATGGATCACCTCGAAATGTGGTGTGCCTTAGTGAGGGTGATCTAAATTTGGAGTTATTTGAGCAAAAGGTCCCCAAGATAAAGTCTCTTCCTGCCCCTCCCCTGGGGGGGGGAAAAAAGCTTTTCTCAGGGTTGATTTTACTTAGTATTTTCTGTTTCAGAGTAGCAGCCGTGTTAGTCTGTATCCACAAAAAGAAAAGGAGGACTTGTGGCACCTTAGAGAAATTTGTTAGTCTCTAAGGTGCCACAAGTCCTCCTTTTCTTTTTTACTTTTTTCTGTGCATACCTGGGGGTCAAACCATGGCTCTGATTTTGCCTAAGGTGTCTCAATCACTCAACACTTGCCCCAGTTAGTGACAACCACTGCCCTCTTGGGAAGGCAACACTGAAGATGTTGTTCAACAAAGTCTTAGGTTTGAGCCTAAGGTTTACGCACCAAACGGATTACACTGCACATGTGTAGGCAAAGTATGCAAAAGGTTGCTACCCAGCCCATTTTCATATGACCTGGGTGGCTCAAGGGTCCGTGCTGTGGCCATTAAACCATAGCAACACCTGGGTATTATATGTTCAGAACCCACCCTTGGCAGAAATCTGAAAATGAAATGTATGCATGTTGCTCCAATCTGCCTTTGTCAAAGGGTTGGTTTTTGTTTTGGGGGGAAGTGGGCAGGGAAATGTAATCTGAATACAGCAGAAAATTCAGAAATTGCTCAAAGTATATTCAAAAAGAAAATAAATTACACATGCAAATACTTGCTCGGGGAAGGAGAGAAGAGTGGAGTGCATAGGAGAGGGGTTGTGGGGCACAGGTCAAGGGATGGGACACTGGGAGTTGGTGGCAGGTTGAGTAGACGGTATTAGGGGTGTGGGGCCCTGTCATGCTCCCATTCCTTCCTGTGTCTGTGCTAGGATCTGGGGGCTCTGCCCCTGCGCGGTCGATTTGAGATCCTCTTCTTGCTCCCCATATGTGTGGGCCAAGATCTTGGGAGGCCCTAAGGTAACACAGATTTAAACCTGAGAGTACCAGGAAATACAAAGTTACATCCCTGTGTGGAGTGGGGGGATGGGAGTGGCCTGGAGGGAAGGTAGACTGAGTGTGGCAGAGGAGCCTCGGCCAAAGCAGGAGCATAGGGAGTCTATTGCGTGGGGGAAGAGTAAGAGGTGTGCAGGACTCCATGTACAACTCGGGCTACAAAAATCAAGGAGGCAGGCGAGCCTCCATTAATCTGCCTGATGTGTATGCAGCAGCAGGGTGTGCCAGACTTGTTATGTTCTAACAGCTTCTAAAGTGCTACGGATTAATGGGTCAGGACTGGAAGGGTGAGCTGGGAATGGTGGTAGGGGAGCCTGTATGTTGTGGGAGAGGGGGAGTGGAAAAGGAGAGAGAGACATGAGTCTTTGCTTATGTGCTTAGTTACTGTATCTGCCATGTAATGAAACTGTCAAGTTCTTGATTTCTCTCGCTCTCCCTGTTAGCAACTATACATGCAAAACTTTTCAAAGCATGACCATTATCCCTACTCTATTATAGCAAAGTGTATAGAGGTGGGTATTTATGATTTCACACAACCATGTTGGGCCTAGTGGAGAGAGAAGTGGACTGGCACAAGATGCCATTGGGCAACATTAACTCAATTAATTGTTTTTTGTCAATGAATAAAATTTATGGTTTCATGGAAGGTAGCTCTTGTAATCCTGTTAAAAAAAAAAAAAAGACAACGGGTTGATAAAGGCAACTGTGATGTAGTATACTTGGATTTCTACTGGGCTTTGACTTACGACCACATGACATTTGATTTTTTTTAAAGTGTATTATATAGAATTAACAGAACACACATTAGATGGATTAAAATCTGGATCACAGACAGATCTCAAAATGTAGTTAGAGAGATGCCACTGAGCAGGGCTGTTTCCAGCAGGGTCCCCCAAGAATCGGCTCTTGGTCCGAACCAGTCCTTGGTCCAAGTCTGTTAAATATTTTTATTAGTGATCTAGACAATGATATAAAATATTTGCTGGTGAAGTTTGTAGATGAGGTACAGCTTGGTGGGACAGGTTACTGTTGTAGAGCAATCTGAATCCCTTGGCTAAATAATCACAATCCCAACAATGTGTTCTAATCAGTCTAATCAAGGTAATAGATCTGGGAATTAAGAACACAGGTTATCTACAGCAGTGGTTGTTCCAGAGTGTACATCAACTCATCTAGATATTTGCCTAGTTTTACAACAAGCTACACAGAAAGCACTAGCAGTCAGTACAAAGTCAAATTTCATACAATGACTTGTTTATACTACTTTATATACTATACACTGACATGTAAGTAGAATATTTATATTTCAGTTGATTTATTTTATAATTACATGGTAAAAGTGAAAACGTAAGCAGTTTTTCAGTAATAGTGTTCTGTGACAGTTTTGTATTTTTATGTCTAATATTGTAAGCAAGTAGTTTTTAAGCGAGGTGAAACTTGGGTGTACACAAGACAAATCAGACTCCTGAAAGGGGTACAGTAGTGTGGAAAGGTTGAGAACCACTGATTTACAGGATGAGAGATTGTCTTGGAAAGCAGTGACTTAGGGGGATTTAGGGCTTATCATAAATAATCAACTTAATGTGCTCTCTCATTGCAATGCTGGGGCATAAAGATCTTATGGAAAGAAAACCCACAATACTTGCCTCTGAAGCATCACATTGATCTAAACTAGAGATGGGACACCGGGCGGGGTGGACCACCTCTGAGGTAATACAGAGAATCCTTTCTCGGTGCCCAGCCGGTATGTCTTGCTCACATGATTGGCAGGGACCTTGCTGGGGGTGGGGCATACCACCTTCTGTAGATAAGATGTGGTTTGCCTGCTCAGATCATCTGGGCATATCTCACCTAATTATTTCCTGCCATTACAGGGGCCACAGGTTTTGGCCTACTTAGCAAAATCTACAATGTTACAGTTGCACAATTAAAATAAAAATATATATCTCAAAATATTCAGCATGTGTAACATGGCCCACTTGTGAAAACCTGAGGTCTTACATTTTCTAGCATTATTGTACTTCAATTGTTTGACTCTAACATTATGTGAACATCCCTTATTTTTTGTCACTTTGCAATATCAAGCTTAGGCAGTGTATGCACTGGTAAAAGGCAAACTTAAAATGCTCTTTGAGACAAAAAATTCCTAATTGTCATAAAACCCCAATTAAATACAATATGAAGACTGCAACAGTGCAAATGAACAAACTGTGTAATAAGGCATATAGTTGTTCTTTCACTTAATTGTCAAGAGTTGAAGCCCTCAGGATTCTTTTGCAACAATTAATGACATCACTATCACTCTATGAAATAAAAAAAGCATACAAAGTGATATGAAATTTAACATTTTTAAAAGCTAGGTTCAGCCATCTGGTGTAAAGATGATGATTTTAATGCATATGCTAATATTTATTTCTCTTTTGGACCTGTTTGAAGGAACCATCTTACAGCAGCTTGATTTAAATATTGTCCTAATTTAAGGAGAGGCCAAAGCCTACCCTGATGACGCATGACAAAGCAGGAACAGCGTGGTAGTATTTAATGGGCTGCAATTCCCAGGGCTGGACTGAGGTGTGACAAGTTATCTTTTAATCTGCAGCATTTGTAATATGCCAACTCCCAGCATTCAGAAATACAGGAGAGCTAGGGGCTGGCACTATTGTGAAATTAGGGTGTTTTAGCAAAAACCCGTCCAGAATCTTTGACCAGAGATTCTCTCTGTTAACAAGTTGCGTGTACTAAAGAGCAATGAAAAAAGTAGTGGTGCATTTAGGTTAGAATGATCATACAGCTTTGATTTCATTGTTTTTTCTTGGTTAAGATTAATACAAGGATCTTTCTGTTTATGCCAAATCATGTAACTATGCTGAGGTACTTCCACATATGGACTAAAATCAGATTTCCTCCTAGATACAGGCTTTATATGGCAGCATATGGCTATCCTGAAAAGATAGTGCTATAGTGACACAGCAGTTTTTGGACCTCTTTAGCTCTGCTTTTTCTATTACTCTTTACTCTGTAACATGGCATAACCAAGTCACTTCATTCCCATTCTCTTACATTTCCTTTTAAGCTCTAGGGCCATGTAAGGTGGAAGGAAGAGGAATAGCTGTAGTAGACATTATTCCTACAAAGGACAAGGCAGGTACAATGCCCCGGGGGAGTGCTAGTGAGACCAGGCTTACCAACACCAGTTATTGTACCTGTTCTGTAGCTGCAGGCTTTTTCCTCTCTAACTACTGTCCTGCAGCTATAAGGTGGTGTGGGGAGGAGACAGATGTCACAGCCACACTCAGATATGCCCATGGTTCACTACAGGTACAACTATCCAAATTATAGCTGGTGAATTATGTGGGGAGTAGGAGGTTTCCTGCATGCCCCGTAGCATGAGTAATCACCCTGATTTCTCTCTGTTGGCAGATTTGTCACCTGTGACATACAATAGCAAACTGAATAAGAGAGAGACCAAAATTTGAGTTGATGCCTATAATAGAAAACAATCTTGGCTAGCTGTGGGAGCCTTACGCGCATGGGTGTTTTCTGTCACAGTTGTGGTCTCGTTAACAGGCATCTTGTAGTACATCATATAGATCAAAATATGACACTGTTCTGTTTGAATTGTGTTTGAATTCTGGTAGCTGGATTATTTGCTAATGGAATATTGAATGAGGAGAAAATAACATTTACAATAAACCCTTGGTCTTGGCTTGATTAGTATCTCTAACCTACTATATAGAGACTTTCAGTATGTCTTTTATAGTCTGTAGTAGCGAATATGGATTTTTGTACCTAAACTGTGTATTTTTATACTTGCTAGCATATTTTTTTTTCTATATCAGCAGTGTGACACAATGTTGGTGGATTCAAGTGAAGACCTTGTATGCCTGTTTTACCTGTATATTTGTTTGTATTTAACTTGTAATAGTCTGTTGGAACTTTCCATTTGGAATCAACATGCTTTTTCTTCCCTGGTGGCGTGATTGCAATTAAGCGTTACAAAGCAAAATGCTGGCTGTTGTGATAGATATCAATGGGTGAGCAGCAAAACATTTAACAAGGGCTGTGGTTTATTTAACCTATCATTCGGTTGTAAACTCTCTTATTTTTCATGTTGAATGTAGCAGCTTGTGATTCTGAATCCATCTGCCTTTGATGCAATTCTTGAATCTTTTCTGTGTGTGTTAGCAGAAATTGCATATTAGTAAGAAGGTGGAAAAACTATCCAGATAATGCACCCAGTTAGTTAAGAATCACGTCACACATTTTATTTACTTAAACCATCTGTGCTTGTTTTACCAGTAATATATTCGGTCTGCGCCCTGTGGACTACGCAGAAACTGAAAAGATGAAGTCTGTGCTAATGCTACCAATGAAGAATGAATCACATTCATTTAGTCAATGCGGGGAAGTAAGTGTTCCTAAAAATCAAATTCATCTTGTGAGCCCTGAATACTTTGGACCTAGGGTAACTAGGGCATCTGGCTTTACAGACCGGTTAGAAATGGGCTGGGACAAATAGTCCCAGTCAAACTTGTAAAACTCTCCAACATTCCCAAGAAGATTTCTGTAACAAAAATGATATATAGAAGATTTTATATGCAAGACTGTGGGGTCATCTCCATAACTCAGAATTCAGAGTAACAGCCGTGTTAGTCTGTCTTCGCAAAAAGAAAAGGAGGACTTGTGGCACCTTAGAGACTAACCAATTTATTTGAGCATGAGCTTTCGTGAGCTACAGCTCACTTCATCGGATGCATACCGTGGAACCTGCAGAAGACATTATATACACACAGAGACCATGAAACAATACCTCTTCCCACCCCACTGTCCTGCTGGTAATAGCTTATCTAAAGTGATTATCAAGTTGGGCCATTTCCAGCACAAATCCAGGCTTTCTCACCCCCCCCCCCCGCCCCCAACTCACTCTCCTGCTGGTAATAGCCCATCCAAAGTGACCACTCTCTTCACAATGTGCATGATAATCAAGGTGGGCCATTTTCAGCACAAATCCAGGCTTTCTCACCCCCCGCCTCCCCCGGGGAAACACACACACACACAAACTCACTCTCCTGCTGGCAATAGTTCATCCAAACTGACCACTCTCTAAGTTTAAATCCAAGTTTAACCAGAACGTCGGGGGGGGGGGGGGAGGGGAGGAAAAAACAGGGGGAAATAGGATACCTTGCATAATGACTTAGTCACTCCCAGTCTCCCAGTCTCTATTTAAGCCTAAATTAATAGTATCCAATTTGCAAATGAATTCCAATTCAGCAGTTTCTCGCTGGAGTCTGGATTTGAAGTTTTTTTTTGTAAGATAGCCTCAGAAACAACTCTGACATCATAATCAAAAAGGCTGACAAAGGAGGTGCAGTTGTCATCATAAATAGGTCGGAATATGAACAAGAGGCTGCTCGGCAGCTCTCCAACACCACTTTCTACAAGCCATTACCCTCTGATCCCACTGAGAGTTACCAAAAGCAACTACAGCATTTGCTCAAGAAACTTCCTGAAAAAACACAGGATCAAATCCGCACAGACACACCCCTGGAACCCCAACCTGGGATATTCTATCTACTACCCAAGATCCATAAACCTGGAAATCCTGGGCGCCCCATCATCTCAGGCATTGGCACCCTGACAGCAGGATTGTCTGGCTATGTAGACTACCTCCTCAGGCCCTACGCTACCAGCACTCCCAGCTACCTTTCGAGACACCACTGACTTCCTGAGGAAACTTCAATCCATCGGTGATCTTCCTGATAACACCATCCTGGCCACTATGGATGTAGAAGCCCTCTACACCAACATTCCACACAAAGATGGACTACAAGCCGTCAAGAACACTATCCCCGATAATGTCACGGCTAACCTGGTGGCTGAACTTTGTGACTTTGTCCTTACCCATAACTATTTTACATTTGGGGACAATGTATACCTTCAGATCAGCGGCACTGCTATGGGTACCCACAGTATACCAACATTTTTATGGCTGATTTAGAACAACGCTTCTCAGCTCTCGTCCCCTAAAACCCCTACTCTACTTGCGCTATATTGATGACATCATCATCTGGACCCATGGAAAAGAAGCACTTGAGGAATTCCACCGTGATAGCAACTATTTCCATCCCACCATCAACCTCAGCCTGGTCCAGTCCACACAAGAGATCCACTTCCTGGAAACTACAGTGCTAATAAACGATGGTCACATAAACACCACCCTATACCGGAAACCTACTGACCGCTATTCCTACCTATCTGCCTCCAACTTTCACCCTGACCACACCACACGATCCATCGTCTACAGCCAAACTCTGCGATACAACCGCATTTGCTCCAACCCCTCAGACAGAGACAAACACCTACAAGATCTCTGTCAAGCTTTCTTACAACTACAATACCCACCTGCAGAAGTGAAGAAACAGATTGATAGAGCCAGAAGAGTTCCCAGAAGTTACCTACTACAGGACAGGCCTAACAAAGAAAATAACAGAACGCCACTAGCCGTCACCTTCAGCCCCCAACTAAAACCCCTCCAACGCATTATTAAGGATCTACAACCTATCCTGAAGGATGACTCAACACTCTCACAAATCTTGGGAGACAGACCAGTCCTTGCCTACAGATAGCCGTGCAACCTGAAGCAAATACTCACCAACAACCACATACCACACAACAGAACCACTAACCCAGGAACCTATCCTTGCAACAAAGCCCATTGCCAACTGTGTCCACATATCTATTCAGGGGACATCATCACAGGGCCTAATAACATCAGCCACACTATCAGAGGCTCGTTCACCTGCACATCCACCAATGTGATATATGCCATCATGTGCCAGCAATGCCCCTCTGCCATTTACATTGGTCAAACTGGACAGTCTCTACGTAAAAGAATAAATGGACACAAAGAATTATAGAATTCAAGAATTATAACATTCATAAACCAGTCGGAGAACACTTCAATCTCTCTGATCACGCAATTACAGACATGAAGGTCGCTATCTTACAACAAAAAAACTTCAAATCCAGACTCCAGCGAGAAACTGCTGAATTGGAATTCATTTGCAAATTGGATACTATTAATTTAGGCTTAAATAGAGACTGGGAGACTGGGAGTGGCTAAGTCATTATGCAAGGTAGCCTATTTCCCCCTGTTGTTTCCTCCCCCCCGCCCCCCAAGACATTCTGGTTAAACTTGGATTTAAACTTAGAGAGTGGTCAGTTTGGATGAGCTATTGCCAGCAGGAGAGTGAGTTTGTGTGTGTGTGTGTGTGTTTCCCCGGGGTGGGGGGGAGGGGTGAGAAAACCTGGATTTGTGCTGGAAATGGCCCACCTTGATTATCATGCACATTGTAGGGAGAGTGGTCTCTTTGGATGGGCTATTACCAGCAGGAGAGTGAGTTTGTGTGTGTGGTTTTTGGAGGGGGGTGAGGGAGTGAGAGAACCTGGATTTGTGCAGGAAATGGCCCACCTTGATTATCATGCACATTGTGAAGAGAGTGGTCACTTTGGATGGGCTATTACCAGCAGGAGAGTGAGTTTGTGGGGGGGGGGGGGGGCGGAGGGTGAGAACCTGGATTTGTGCTGGAAATGGCCCAACTTGATGATCACTTTAGATAAGCTATTACCAGCAGGAGAGTGGGGTGGGAGGAGGTATTGTTTCATGGTCTCTGTGTGTATATAATGTCTTCTGCAGGTTCCACGGTATGCATCCGATGAAGTGAGCTGTAGCTCACGAAAGCTCATGCTCAAATAAATTGGTTAGTCTCTAAGGTGCCACAAGTACTCCTTTTCTTTTTGCGATAACTCAGAATGGTTCCCAAATACTGACAAACTTTATTCCACATCGTGTGTTGTCTTCCTCTGTTGTTTGTTGTATACACACATCCAGTAAAAAGACACACCTGTTCTTTGCTCTAAATGCTTTTACACACTTTAAAAGTATAATAGGCTATTCCAGTATCTCCCGTCACCCAATAATTAAGATGTTTTCCACTGCTGGGTTATTACATGTCTTTACAGTCTTCTGCCAGAGGCCTTTCAGTTTCTCGCAGCTGGAGATAACAAATTGGCCTCACTGTGCGCCTTAACAGTAACAATTGTAGGACTGTGTGTGGGTGGTGGTCTTATTTACACACACGCCCTTTTTCCCTGCTAGAGGAATGTATAGAGGCTTTAGTGTAAATGAAAATTAGACCTTACATACGTATTTCTCTATGTACCCATAAAATGTAATAAAAATGTTTACTCTTCATTGTTTAGAATGCCCTGCAAGACCTTTGGGGCTGGGGGGAAGGGTGGTGCCTCTTTGGACAAACTGACTTTGTGGCTGTCTTTGATATTGTGTCTTTGTAGAACGGTTTCAACTCTTAGTGCCTCATTACAGTAAAATTTGTATACCATTTGTAAGCTAATGTACAAACATTTATTCATGTGTTTTATGTGTCTGTGTTTGTATGTCTTGTGGGTGTATATATACAAAAATATTATGGTAGCACCCAGAGGACCCAATGGCGGGGGGGAAATAAAAAGCTATGTTGTGCTAGGCACTATACATTAAGGGTGATTTTAAAATCTTTACCCTTTCATGCCCCAGTTTAAACCATTCAGAACACGTTGATTTAAAATGTTCCTGAGTACGTTATGTTCTTCAGTTGCTTAATACTCAGTAATTGCTATTAGTCGGGACTGTGTGGTGAGTTTCTTGTCACATTATTGTGACCTATGGAAGTTAGGCATGTACTACAGTTCCCAAACAAAACACGCTGCATCTTCATCAGCCCGTTTGCTGAAAGCTGCTACTGATTCAAAAGGTCCCCAAGACCGAACTTTTAGTTAATTGAAAATTGCTTTGGTATGTTACATAAATTAAAGAAAGTATCTACAATGCCATAGCATTCCCTCTAGATAGATTTATGTATGTGTCCTGTAAGATGCCATGAATTATTCATTTCAAAGTCTTATTCTTTATTTAATAGACTGTCAAATAGATTAGTTGTTTTCTTTAAGTTCAGTTTAGGAAGGACTTTAGCATTTCTTCCTCTTGTCACACAGCAAGCAAGCCCAGGCCACCCTAGAGAAGGGCCTGTTGTTTTACTGGGAAGCAGCCTCAATTCAGAGCAACAAAAATCACTGAGCAAACTTGCAGCAGTGCTGAAGGCTAGAAAATGTGTGGAGTTTAACAGCACAGGTAAGTAAGCCCACGTTGGAATGTCTCTTAGGTATGTATGTTTTAATGCTCACTTTGTACCAGGGTTATACATTTTAGCTATCAAGATGTTAACTGCATAATGTTTTGTAGATTGAAATAAAACTTCAGGTTCCAAGAATGATATAGTATTTATGCCGCTCATAAGACTGAAGCAATATAAAGTTTCACATCTGTTAGCCCACAGCCTATGGGTGCTCTTTCTGAAGAGAGAGAAGCCTCTGGCACAAGAGAAGATGTGAGCTTGCTGGCAACAAAAATGAGTTGACTAGAAACTTATCCTTTAAAAGGAACCAACCACCAGGATACTAACTCTGAGTTCCCAGCTTCCTAGTGCAAGACAGGCAGAATTCACTAAACGCTTATATTTTGCCCCAATTACGTTGCTAGCAGGGTACCATGCCATTGACGTGGTAGTTTAGCCCTCCTTAGCTTACCTACTGCTCTTGGAACCTTCCACTCAGTTCTTCTGGACCACAGGTGGTGAAGGTACTGCCTGCAGGAGCTCTGTGTGTCTGCCAGTCACCAGTTTGGCTATTTTCATCCATATCTTCATACATCTGAGATCCTTCTCCCATAACAGTCCTTCTCTTCTAGGTAGAACCAGGAGCAGCATTTCTGTTTGTGAAGCTGTTTGCCTTGGGTGCTTGTTGCCTAGTTTTTTGTCTCTGGGTTTTTTTTCTGTTGCATTTCAGCACCAGTGTGGCTGGTGTTTTGCCGCTTACTTCGCACTTTGGCAGCAATTTTTGGGTAACTTATCGGTGCCGGCTTCTGCGTTTGTGCTGGTGTTATGGATGCTTAGCACCCTGTTATTGCTCCTCTAGTTCTGATGCCTCAACACTACAGCTCTAATGCTTGCCATGCTTCAGCACCTGTCTTGGTGCTCCCATGCTGGACGCTGGGGATCTCTGCTCTTGCTCTGATTCCTCAGCTCCTTGCATTTCTGGCACTTCGCTGCATCTTTTCATCTTCTGTTTTTTTCTTTTTTGTTTTTGCGTCATTTCTGTTACATGACCTCTAACATGGAGGAAGGAAGGGACACAGCAAAGCTGCTTCACGCTTGTTAGTACTGCAGGGCCATGTCTATAGTACATAAGGTAGAAAATATGGTTATCTTCCTTGGACTTTACCACAATGTCACATTTTGCCAGATGTCACCCTGAGTACTAAGAAAACATGGGAAAATACTTCAGGTCTGCCTCAACACCCCGGAAACTCCTATCAATCTGCATGAAGCCAGCCTGGTAAACCTGCTGACTTAGGACTCTGTTTTTGTCTTGTTTGCGTTGGTGCTACCTGCATTGGTGCAAACCCAGCTCCCCTCTCCGAAGCCCATCATTAGTGGGATGGCCTCGTCAAAGTGCTTGAAACCACTGCCTTCAAAGCTGAGGCCACAGTTGGGGCTCCTCTGCTTGGAGCCACTGGTGCAGTGCTTTAGCTCATCTTAGGCAGGGCCTCTCCAGAAGGTGAGAAGAGCTAAAGAAGAAGCCAGCAGCATTTCAGCATGCTGTTGTTAAAGTCTCTAACTCCAGGCAGCTGATGTTACTCTCCTTCCTCATTTAAAAGGACAGAAAAAATTCATCACAGTTTTGGTTCTGGCCCTAGAGTTGCTATCTGTTGCACTTTTACTTCATTACTTGAGATGTCTCTTGAGCTTTATTACACTTTTGGAGTGAGAATCCTACACAGGTAGTATCTTTAGAGGAAAAGCAACTTACTGATCTGTAACTCTTCTCTGAAGATAGTATTGTGACGAGTTCTTTTACCTGCCATCTGTCCTCAGAGTTTCAAGTTCATCTTTACTAAGTTGATGATGAATAGTTACATTTGTTGGATATTTTTTTTAAGCATTCTCTTAATCCCTTTTATCGATTCTTATTCCTCTTGAGTGATTTACTACCCATGCAGTGTAGAACTGACTGAAAGATTCTCAGGCTGTGGTTAAGCTGATCATGTGTAATGGAAATGCTTAGAAGGGGCCAGGCTCATGCTCCACCTAACTACTGTTGCATGTTGAACCTGAAAATCTCGAGCTGAGACAATTCCACCAGTCTTGCATTAAGGTACTAACATCCAGTAGTGAGAATCCTATTTCAATTATACCTTTGGAGGAGAAGTAGGTTAATAGATCAGTAATGCTTCCTTCTCTTATAAACTACAAGGCTACACTTACAACAACTAAAAGCAGACAGAAATATTGTGGGTTTTCAGTTATAACACCCACTTGCACAAGTTTATAAAGAGAAGAGTTTAATTGCAGTGAATGAAAACAGATTTTGAGTTTGGGGAAGAATGGCTGCTCATAAATGGGGAGGAAAGAGTTCGTAAATTGGGGGTGACTGGATTTGCAACAAGTCTTATAGATCTGGTTATTTTAGGTTTGTAGGCTTTCTTACATGTGTAACTTTTTATTCTAGTGACTCACGTCATTATCGCTGATGATCCAATGCGAAGTACTATCAAAGGTATGCTGGCCATTCTGGCTGGATGTTGGGTCCTGAAATTTGAGTGTAAGTATTTGAATAGGTGGAACATTTATTTTTCAAACAAATGTATAGTTTGACCTGAGGATTAATATTGTCTGAGAACTTTCCATTCCTGTTTCAGAAACTTGTTTCAAATATGGATATTGGCTTAACCTAAACTATGGGGCTTTTTAAATTTTGAGTGACAAGAATTAATGTAATTAATTGTGATTACGTGTAATTACTCCATCTGTGGAAAATGTGTAATGCATCATTGTTAATCAGATACCAGTGAAATAGTCATCCCCCAAATGTAAGGAGGGGATGAATTTGTTTACCGCTCAGCATATTAGCAGTAGTGCTGGAATGCTCATGGTAAATGTTCCGATGTATGTGTTTAAGCATTTTAAATGGCTGTCGAAGGGCTGATTTGCTATAGTAGTATAAGACTTCCTGATCAGGAGAAATGACAGGATGACTAGTTACCAGCAAAAACCAGTCAAGCTTATGGCCCCATCCTTGTGTTCCTTATGCTTTGCATAGCTCCCACGGAAGTCAATGGAAAATTTTGGTGCTTTAGGGGTATGGGATCAGTGCTTGTAAGCAATATATAAAGCAGTAGTTACACTATCCAAAACACCTCTGCATTCAAGGACTTATATATGCCATCTAACAAAATAGTAACATAAATGAAAGGGCAGATGAACAAATATCTATATAGTATACATCTGACTTTATTAATTCCCCTTCTAATTTA
The DNA here is from genome assembly GCF_965140295.1 of Lepidochelys olivacea. Taxonomy (NCBI): domain Eukaryota; kingdom Metazoa; phylum Chordata; order Testudines; family Cheloniidae; genus Lepidochelys; species Lepidochelys olivacea. The sequence goes on along the minus strand of NC_140421.1, from coordinate 68,441,395 downwards.
CATTGTGAAAACCCTTCTTGTTTCCCTTGACTTCTCTGGGGACGGAACCCCTCTTCCCCCCCTTCCGCCCCCCAACCTTTATAATTAATTTGCGTGCAGTTTGTCTATCAATGGAGAATTCATAGAGAGCTTTCTTCAAGTGGTTTCAGGAGTGTCTTGGATGATTAAACACTAGATATGAAAACTCATCTTTACTCAATAGGGACTCTTCAAATAACTTAGCCTAATTTTTTCAAATGGACTACTGAGTTTGGGTGCCCAGCTTAAAGGGGCCTGATTTTTTTTCTAAAATGCTGAGCATGAGGCCCCTTTAAGGTGTTCCAAGTTGGGCAGCGAAAATCACTAGTCACTCTGGAAAACTTTGGCCATCTGCTTCTAATGTCCATGTAACTTCCTAACATCCACTTGATTTCTTCTCTGTTCTTTTCAAATGGCACATTGGTTAAATGTTCCCTTGGATACTTTGGATATCACTTATTTAAAACAGATTATATTCATCCCATTTATCTATAGGTAATTCAAAAAGAAAAATCTTCAAGGAGTCTTGGTACTGCAATCTGTTACAAGTATGAATAGTTTCTCATTGACTCTCTCTGACATGTGATAAATGTTGGTATGCCCAAACCAACAGGTTGGTTTGGGTATCGAGGACTAGCTTCAGATAGTTTGGCTGCTGAAAAGTAGTGGGGAATTGTGGGACAATTATGGTATTGTAGATGTCTGGCTGCTTAGAGGTTACACGTGGGCAGGAAGATAAAACCTCTATGTGGCTGGGGGTAACAAATTTCTGAGGGGTTAGGAGCCAGACCTGGGTTTGCACAGAGTGCATATGGAGTTTCTTCAGTAATTAGAATTCTGTTTCACTGAGAATATTTAAATCTAACGTTTCTGTGGCAGATCTTGACTTTATCAAAGCTACATACAGGCTGTTCAGGAGGTTTGTTAATTTTCCAGGTTAAGTATCCTCCTCTTCTCCATCTCAGCATTTTACTGGTCAAACAATATAGAAACTAATACATAATGTTGTCACCAGTACAGGATTATCTCTTCCTTCAATTAAGCACTAGGGAGAAGATGGATTTTTCTTGCAGAGGTGAGATTGAACATTTGTGAGAGAACTTGGTTGTTTTTTAACTTTAGAAACGTAACCGAAAAAAGTAAACGCAGTCTGTACAGAAATCTTTTTTCCATGACATTTTAATACACTTCTTTGTTTTCTGTTGAGTTTTATTTAATGTGGTGGTAAAGTACTGATGATTATACTCCTGGGTGCTAATGCTTATAGCTTAGTAAGCAACATACTTTTTAAAAGCAAGTGCTTCTCCTCCCTACCGGGAAATGTTAGTAATAACTCACGGGGTCTGATGCAGTTAAGTGCCTATAATTAACAACACCATTCCATCTGCTCCCACCAGTTTGTTGCTGGTCTTCTTCAGAGTCATTTACAAGTTAAAGATTGTTATAACAAATAATTGGATGCCTGCTGATGAAACATTTGTTAGGAAAAAGGGTTTTACTTTGCTCTGCTTTTCATACTCTCTCCTTATTTATCATTGCTTTCATGGCTTCTGTTAAGTAATTGGTTACATCCATTTAGATGAGACACAAAAATAAACTTTTTAAAAGTGTGCCCTTACTCTGGTGTATTTCTCTTGAATCTATATCAAAGCCATTACAAATAAATTAGACATAAGAGATGTTTGTTTTGCTTAAATTTTTAAGCCAGGAATTCAAACTTGGGGTCCACTTCAAAACTCACTGAGTTAATAGAAAGATCCAGTATTTCACTTGTGAAAATATTCCCATTGCGGCACATGTTAAAATTGTTTTCCAAGTATGTTCTTTAAAGGAAATTTACATTATGGCCTGAAGAGTTTGTTCATGTCACAAAAAAGATACTTGCTTTATACTTTGCAAAAAATATTTTAATAAAAATACGTATTTTTCTGTGTGAACACCTCCCTTACAGCAGCTTTTCATACCTTTGTGTAATAAAAGCAATCTCCTTTCTCAGCTGCCTGAATCATTCTATAGCATCATGCAGTATTGGAGATTGTATATTTATTTTAGAATTATGTGTGATCTCCCTATATACTTGCTTACTAACAAGCTGAATTTGGAACATTCTAGTGAAGTGCACTACTCTTATTTGACCTAGGGACAAGGCCTGCTACTACTACAGATGGCCCAGAAACCTCAACTATTTGAATTCCCTTTTGGCTCTCACTGGAGGCTGATGATGTAAGAGGGGTAATACTGTGCAAGAAGTATCTTCAGAGAGGAAAGATTTCATAGTACCTATTGCCAGTTGCTTATTGTCTATACATTTTATATGTACTTGACACACTATTGGCAATATCTCCATTTTCAGAGCAGCATAAAAATCAATTGAGACACCATTGTCACCCTGCTCCTTGCCGTTGGCCATATCTTTCGTTGCTGTTGTTATTTTATTGCCTTCATTATTTCTGGGACCTTAATAGAGACAGAAAGTAGCATATCCTCATCCTCCAGTAAGTATGTTGAGATTAAGTTTCAAGTATTACTGAATTTCATCTGTTTTTTTTTCCTAAATCAGAATATAATTTGATTAAAAACAGCAGAATTCTTTAATATCTCTGGATTCACTCTTTTCTCCCTTTTTCCTAATAAAAAAAAAAAAAAAAGCTTGACTATTTTTCATTCCCCATTTAAATAGATGACAATCCTGATGCATGTTCTTGTTATAATAGCTACTATGAATGTCAGAATAAATGCATTCAAGAAACATTTTCATGTCAATGCACACATCAGGAATATGTAGCTTTAACTACACCACTCCAATCTCTACCTTGCTTCACAAAAATATGTAATTTTAAGGCGTTTGTAAAACTAATTATGAAAAATGGTTTCAGAAACCTTTTTATGTTTTTCAGTTTGAAATCTGATCTCATGTGTTTCTTCCAAGGTACTCTGGATACTAGTAAGACTACTATGCTTAAGGCGTAGGCCAACCGCTTTGTCAGATTCTGTTAACTGCAAAGGCTGCTTTTGGTCCAGAATTCCTACTTTCTTTTCCCAGTCAATTCACCTAATCAGTTTCTGCTCTATCTGCATAGAGACCCCTATATTTCCATTTCCAGGGTCCCAATCTACAGGTAAGTGAACATTTGCTGTTGCTGCCACAACTAGACCCTGGGCCCTTTGATACTAATTTGGCTGTGCAATAGCAGCAGTAAAGATAAAACGTCACTTAACCTTTTAGAAAGTTTTTTAGGATGGTAGTATTCTAAAAGATTTAGAAACAAAATCTGTGCTTAGTTGTACCTAGTGTAAATCCTGCATAACACCATTAAGGTCAGTGCAGTAAGTTAGGGCTTATGCCACTGTAACAGTGGGTGAATAAAACCATACTCCTGTTACCCTGGCTAATGCAAATAGCTTCACTAAAATCAGTAGCATTGTTCATGTGAGTAAGGGTTGGAGGATTGTGTCCTCACCTTGTAAAATTTACAAATTGCAGTTTCTTAATTTCCATGGCCTGGGAGCTACATGAACATGAAAGGGTAGTAATAAAGGTAAATTAGTGTGAGCATTCAGGCAGATGGTGCATTGGGAATTTGTGGTATTTGCCCCAAATGTGTTGTGATGGGTTGTGGGAAGACTAGAGACAGAAATGATTCAGGGTAAACAAGAGGAACAGTGTGAGCAGCAGCACCTGTATGAAAGAAGTCAGTCTCCCCTTTCCCAAATGTGGGGACATTAACACACAAGCTTACAACTTCTAATATTTAATGTTTATAATGCACTAATGCCTGGACACCTGCTCAGGGCCCCATTTGGTAGATGCTGTGTGCACACAGACAAACGAGTCTGTGCCACAGAGAGCTTAAAGTTGAAATAAGGGGGGTTTAAAAGGACTACTTTTTGAATGGTATGGATTTATATCTTTAGACACTGGTTATCTCCAAGATGAACAATTAACTTTTTTTTATAAGAGCAATTGCGCTTCAACTCGATCCTTCATCAGACAGATTCTCAACATGGTTTACTAAGAAATGGACACCCTGGTGTAGGTTACTGTACCCCTAGAGTATGAGTCCAATCCCTTTGAAGTGGGAGGTATTCTTACTCTTTTGGGTAGCTGATCCAACAAACTTTAGCCACAGCAGTTAGTCATCAGTTTAATGACAAGGATGTCAGCACAGATTGAAAAGATAGATCATCTTTTAAAATTCAGACATCCGTTATGGATTTGTCTTTGTTTTCCCAGGCTTATCAATTCAGGGATGGCCATCTTATTAGGATCTGTTCTAGGGAAGTGAAGTAGCATGTTAATGATGGAGTGTGATGATAATTGCTTTTTAATTGGGACTATAGCTTAATTCTGCTTCGTGATGGCTCATTCAGCCAGTGTCTCAGGATCAAATTCTCAGCTCTGGTCTTTCAGTACGGAAATTGTGAAATCCCAGATCATGTGGCATTTTCAAAAGCACTCTGCACTGGCCCAACTTAGCTCCCACTGGAGTCAAAGGGAGTTTTACACGCGACTTCAGTAGGAGCAGAGTTGGGCCACCACTGAGAACTTTTGAAAATCCTTCTCTACGTATATAAATATAACTCAATTATTTATTCATTCCGTATAGTATTTTATTTCATTTGGTCTCCTCTTAATCAGGATGACTGGCTGAATCTGGTAGAGGGGTTGTTAAAAAGGAAACTACCATGTTATTCAGGCACTCATGCATATTGCTGAATAAAGTGGTTATCATACAGCAGACTGCAAGTTCAGCTGTATAATAGTATTGTTTCGTTGTCTTGGCTTTCCAGTCTATTTGTATTACTGTAGTATATAGCAGTGGTTATCAACCTTTCCAGACTACTGTACCCCTTTCAGGGGTCTGATGTATCTTGCATACCCCAAGTATCACTTTGCTTAAACTACTTGTTTACAAAAATGAGACACACAAATATAAGTGTCACAACACACTGTTACGAAAAAATTGCTGACTTTCTCATTTTTGCCATATAATTATAAAATAAATTAATTGGACTATAAATATTGCACTTACATTTCAGTGTGATATTTGAGCCTGTTTCACTTGTGTGCTTTGTCATGCTGGGAGGCAGTGAATTACAATTTTCACTGTCGCCGCTTTCAGCTCCTCTTTTTAAAATTCTGTCCATTTTGACTTCGCAACCACGTACACCCCATGACAACTTCAACCTCATTAACGTGCTTGCATACCTCAGTAAAGACATAAAATGCCTGTCTAATACAGTGTATATACGCACGTTACGTTACCATATAATTTAGTATATAGAGCAATATAAACAAATCATATGAAATTTTAGTTTGTACTGACTTCGCTAATGCTTTTTATGTAGCCTGGTGTAGAACTAGGCAAATACCTAGATGAGTTGACGTACCCCTTGGAAGACCTCTGCATATCCCCGGGGATACGTGTACCCAGGTTGAGAACCACTGGTATATAGGTTTCAGAGTAGCAGCCGTGTTAGTCTGTATCCGCAAAAAGAACAGGAGCACTTGTGGCACCTTTAGAGACTAACACATTTATTTGAGCATGAGCTTTCATGGGCTACAGCCCACTTCAAGCTTATGCTCAAATAAATGCGTTAGTCTCTAAGGTGCCACAAGTCCTCCTGTTCTTTTTACTGGTATATAGGATGCCACTATGCTAGGCACCGTACATAAAACAGACAGTCCTGCCCTAAAGAGTGTAGAATCCAAGTACCCTGTCTCCTGTACTGAAATGGTAGGTTCTTTAAGAGTAGGAATCAGCTTTCTGTGTAATTTGAACTGTCTACACCACAGTGGGGCTCTGTTCTATAATTGGGGCTTCTAGGTGCTATCACAAAACAGTTGTTCTAATGTTCTCAGAGGTGCAGCCTTCCCTAGAGTAATGTGTTCGGTTCTAATCATCCTAGTTAAAAAAGGATATAGCCGAAACAGTGGTCTAGAGACATGGGAAGACTTCTGTCTGAGAAGAAAAAGATTGAGACTTACAGACTACTCCAATAAGAGGGAGCTCTGATACAAGTAAACATAATTAACACTATGGAAAAGTATTTTGGGCCTTTCTGTTAACTTTTCTCATATTAGAATCTGAGGATATTCAATTGAACTAATTCACTCAGAACAGAAAAGAAATACAAAGTATATGACTAACCTGTGGAACTCATGGTCACAATATATCAGTAAGGCCAACAAGTAAGTAGCTTTAGAAATACTTACGGAGGAGAATGTCCACAGTTAGTGTTTGGCTTATATGCTAAAGCAAAAGAGATTACAATTTTTTTATTCTCACAGGGTTTGGAAGAAACTTCCCCTATGGGAAAATTATTCCATAATTATTTGTATTAGGATTTCTTGCACCTTCCTCTGTAGCATCTGGTCCTTACAACTTCCAGACAGGATACTAAAACAAATAAACCACTTCTCTGATCTAGTATGGCAATTTTAATATTTCCTTCACTTCCTTATGCATTCTTGTGTCTCTGCTGTTATCCTGTGTGTATTGTCTGTTCTCTTCCAAGCGGTGCTGTTTCCTGACCACCTATTAGTCATGCTATTTGACAGTAAAATGACATCTAGGATTTAGAAGTTTGAAGCAGCAACTGACATTCCCGTATTGCTGAGGATTCTAGTAATTTTCACATTGCTTCCCATACACAGACAGGAACAAGGTACGGGAGATTAGAGAAGAGACTTAATGACAGCTGTTCAAAAAGCATCTCAGCACACGTGGTTCTGTAAAACCGTCTAGCCGTGAGTTGTCGAATATTACAAGAGCGATGACTTAAAACAAGTTCTGCTTCAGCATCGTTATAGGATAGACTTTCTCAAGTGGTGGAAGCCTACAGTCATATTATTACAAAGATCACTCCAAGGAGTGGTATATAACCTTAGTGAAGTCAACTCACTTAAAATGTCTGCATTTGAAAGATTTTCATCTGTGCACCAATAACTTATGCCCAAGACTTCTTTCCGTAACTAAGTGTACCGTGTACATTGTGTGATTCTGATAAAGTGGAGGTTAAAATGAATGAGATGAAAAGTCTTCAGACAAACCTTTATTAGTAGGGTGTGTGCATGTGTATACGTTTTAAAAAAATACTTAGCACTAATTCCTGTAACATTTCTAACTCTCAGTGTTGGAGCTTAGTGAAAATGAGATGGGTAACATCAGTATCATCGTCACTATCTTGGTTAAATGTTCTCATGGCAGTTAAAAAATTAAACCATTACAATGACTGCAATTAAATTTTACTGAAAGGATTTATCAGTGGAGTTGCCTGCATGAAATGGGGAGACATAGGTATGCAGAGAAGATTTAATGTACTTTGCATTTTCTGCTAAAATAGATGCCTTTTACCAGTTAGTCACTTTCACGATTTAAAGTTCAGTTATCCTCAGGGAAGTAACTCTGTAAAAAGATAACGTAGTGTTCCATATTCGTTCTGCTTCCTCTTTTGCTCTTATCAAATTTGCTTTGTTTACCACTGCCAGCACTACAAGTTCAAGTTGTCATTTGAAAATCAAGTTGTGATTAATCTAGCCTTGTAAAGCCTCACCTTCCTTAGCAAGGATCCTGGAATTTGAACTTTGCTGGCAGATTGACTGATGCATGAAGCAGAATAGCATAAAGCCTGTTCTCCAACAGGTATACTGGCTCTGCACTGCTAGCAAATAACCCAGATTTGTTGGTAACCCAAACAGAAAATGTGCGGTTGTCATTCTGTTTTCCTGACCAAAGCCGCTCTTTGAAAAATATAAACTGATACTTCAATGTTAATAGTCTAATACTTTTTCAGAGGTGCTGTGCACATGCAACTTTCATTTACTTTATTGGAGTTGTGGGTGTGGAGTATTTCTGAAAATTGAGGCATATATTTTAACATGCATTTTAAATATGGGAAACTTTTAATGTACTTTTCTATAAAAGTAAAAAGTTTATTTGTGGTGATCTGTAGATAATGCAAGGACCAGTCCTGTTTTCAAAGCTAGATCAGGTAGTACATTTCTCCTTTTAATTATAAGTAATACTCATTAACATCCGTGCATTCTTGAGAGGAGGGGAAAAAACCCAACCTTAAGGTTAAGTCCTATTGGGATTTCCTTCTGTCCATGTGCAGTGGTATCAACGTAAGGGTTGTGGGAGTCGTTTTAAAACTATGGTTAGTGCTTGAGTTATGAAAACCTTTGAAATATTTTGTCAGTATTTGCTGCTCTGGGTCTCCAGTAAATACGTGATTTCTTCCTTTTTGAGAAAATAAGTATCTTTTTGGAACCCTTTTTAAATTTTGTGCAAGTTCATGTTAATTTCCCACAAAGGAATTGAGCAGAACACGCACAGATTCAGGCTGGCATGCATAGATGAGAGGGAAAAAAATGTGGAAAACATAGTGTTGTGGCATGTAGACTAGGCCTGTAGAATTTTTGACCTCCCCATATACGGGAGGCCCTGTTTGCAATCAAATATATAAGCACAACTTGCCTCATCAAATTATCATTTGCTTTCATGTAAACAAATAGCTTGGTGAGTTTTTTATTTATAACTTGTCTTAAAATTCAAAAGTCAGAATGAAAATTAAAATCAAACTGATCAGTGGCCTGTTGGAGCACAGTTGGGCTTTCAGGCTCCTTGGGGTTGGCACAAGCTGGAAGATCTCTCTCTTAAGGTTCAGTAGTGCCACCCATCACCATAGCAATGTCCTTCATAGACTTCATGGAATCTCGGGCTCTTCTTCCTTTGGGGGCTAAAAACTGTAAGTAGGGTTGGTTTTTTTTGTCCTGGTTGAGTATTGGTTTTGTTGGTTTCCGATTTTAGGATGGGTGGGGGGCCTGTGTATAATGGAGTGTCAATATTGTGAGTACTACTGAGCCAGTGCACCTTTTGATGGCTGTTAACAGGTTTTATTGATCTTCTTTCAAAAGCAGCTTCACAAATGTGTATTCATGTAGCATTCACACTTGTGCACCTCTAAAAACTCTACTCAAATGCAAATAAATTGGTGAATCTGAAAGGGAAAAGCCAAAGTTAAGGTATTCGGATGTTTCTGTTCTGATTTCAAACATCAACTACAAATGACCTGTTCCTGATCATTTTCATTAAAACAGGAATGAAATGTGATTCCTTATATTAGTAATGCAATACAGAGTCAGCTTTTTATTAGCTTATAACCAGCCCAGGTCAGGCACTTGCTATCGTCTGATGGCTGTTGGTTGGCCTCCAAAATAAGGTTATTTAAGGGGCCAAATGATCAGCAAAGCAGTAGTTAATTGTGACATTTTAAAATGTCTGTTAATGACACTTCAGAGTTCATGCCCAATGGGAGATGGAGTTCATACTTGTCTGTCATTGTTTCAGGCAGCTTGAAGACCTGATGCAATTTTGTCCGTCTGATTTGTATTCGGAAGATTATTTGTGCAATCGTGAGAACTATGCATGGTGGTTGGGTTTTTTCCCCCTAATTGAAATGAAAGCTTAGATTCTGCAGCATGAATGTCCAGCAGAGTCACTTAAATATATCAGGCAGGCCCAGTGTATGCTGTGGATGGAACGTTTGACGCCACTCAGCTACAGTGCTCTACTGCAGTACCTATTCCATCTAGGAGTAGGATTTCATTTTCCAGGGGCATCAAGCTATCATCTTTCAGAAGCACTTCTATAAATTCACTTTAAAGAAATTCTTAGAAATTGGCTAAAGTGGAATCTCTTAGTCTTTGATGTTGCAAGGATTTCCACATATGTTTAACTTGATCTGGTAGGAATAATCCCTTTGACTTCAATGTAACTATTCACAGTATGTAAAATTAAGCACACATGTAATTCTTTGTTGAAATGCGACCTGAATATATGAAGTACTCCTGTGAGTTGGCAATAACAATGTTTTGCTCTGTTGCCTTGACATGTGGCCTAATTGCAGGGGTGAAGGCATGTTTGCAAAGCAGAATTCGTGAACGAGAGGAGAAGTATGAAATCTGTGGTGGCCCACGAAGAGGCAGACTCAACCAAGACCAGCTGGTAGCTATTTTTTTTTAAGTGATCTTTTATACCACTACCACATGCGTGGATAAGAGATTTAATACTTCAGTGTGCACTTATTCAGGTGTTTTTGTGAGTGGTGATTGAATTTATTGTTAATGATGGTCACAAGCTGTTAATGGATATCTGACTTATATTCCCATAAATCTTGCCAAAGCTTCAGAGGGAAGTCTCCGTGTCATTATGCAAGAAGTTGCATGAAACACAAAGGCTGAAGTTTCCTCTAGGATTCTCCAGTCCAGTTTCAGTTGCTACTTGGAATCACTCCCATCTAAAAGGAAGGAAAAATATTGTAATTATTTTTCATTCAGTCTAGGTCCATCCTATCTTTTTAACTAACATCTCCTGATTTAAATGGACTGGTGGTGTGATGTAATTTTATCACTTGTATTGTTGTGGCACCTAGCAGCCCTAACCAAGACCAGGGCCCTATCGTGATAGGCACTGTACTAACAGAGGACAAAGGTGTTCCTTGCCCCAGGGAGCTTACAGTCTAAGTAAATGCCTTTCAGAGACTAGCTTTAATTGGTTGGAAACGTATATTGAGGTTTCTAGAAACTGGAATGGTAACTTGTTGCACAACTTAGCCTATATTTTCTGATGCTCCTATTGAGCTAATGCTTGTTCCTTTGACTTCCCCATCATATGCGGAGCTGTGGAACCCTGTACTTATTCTATTTCTTGTTTTCTTTTTTCTTAGCTGCCTAAGTTGTTTGATGGTTGCTACTTCTATTTTTGGGGAACTTTCAACCACCACCAGAAGAATGATCTCATAGAGCTGGTTAAAGCAGCAGGAGGACAAATCCTCATTAGGCAGCCAAAGCCAGATAGCGACGTGACCCAGACCATCAACACAGTGGCATACCATGCCGAACCTGGTTCTGACCAGAGTTTCTGCACACAATACGTTATCTATGATGTGTCTTCTAAATACAACCCAGATAAAATTCGCCAAGGCAAAGTCTGGATGGCCCCTTCCAGCTGGCTTATAGATTGTGTGACGTCATTTCAGCTGTTACCTGTTACAAAGTGAGTATCCCGGCAGCATGAACAAGTTTCACAAATGACCTCCGAGCCTCTTGGGCAGTTGGAACACACTGCTAGGCAGTCTAGAATCAAAAGCTAAAACCGCTCTTCATTATCCACACTTAAAACCACAGTAGAACCCATTAATGACTGGGAGACTCACTGTGAATTGCTGAATTTTGTGAATAAATGAGCAAGCAATGAAAAATAAGGATAATGCATCAAAAATGTACTTTAAGTTAATTTGACACAGCTAATTTTCAGTTGTTATATTTCAGCATACTAATATATGTTCCATATAGTATTTTGTAATTTATAATGAAGTCTTTGTAACATGAAACCTTTATAACACCCTTTGTTGTTCAAACCTTCCCTTCAAAGTGGATGAAATCACCATTTCTTATGTGTGATGTATAAATTAACAGCGTTCTACCGTAAGTATCACATAGTCAGATTTCCCTTTAAAGCCAAGAATTAAAAAATAGAACCCTAAAGTTAAATGCCTAAAACCATACTCCAGCATCTGCCTAATTTCACTGAGATCTAAGGTAGCTGTGTGCTCAGCACTTTTGAAAATGAATACAGATTTAGGAGTCTAACTTCAGACTCCTAAGTGGTATTTGCAAAACCACCTAAGTTACTTAGGACAAGTCCCATTAGACATTCCATAGGATTTGTGGTCTTAAGTCACTTAGGCACTTTTGAAAAATCCCACCCCTCTATTTAAAAATCTTGACCTAACCTACTCTTAATGTTTCACAACAGCATATGAGTCATTATCAAAACTCATTCCACTTTCATACCTGTAAATATATAATTTAAAAAAATCCTAGCAAAATAGCATCTCATTTAAGGTGTGATTTTTTTTAAAAAAAAAGTTAGATTTAAAGAGTCAGATTACAGCTATCATAAGAATTGTTTTATCCATGCGTACAAATGGTAATTGTATTACACATATCACTGCTATCATAGCCCCTTTAATGGGAAGACTACGGCACCCACAAGCATAAAATCATGCCTTTTAGAAAATAGAGTTTTTATTAAAAATTTATCCTGATTGCATTTGAGTGAAATTTGACATTTTACATATTTCGTTCTAATCACTGATTTTTATTGAATCCTTTATTGCTTTCTTAATTGACCACAGTTTATGTTAATGTCTATAATCTTGCTTTTTTTCAATGTATTCGAATGGCTTGTGAAGCTTTTCATCCTGTAGGTTGCATATGGTATAATCATGACTTGGAGCCGGGTGATTGTAGTGATTGCTATGTGATGATGACGATGGCTGTGTGATGGGATTAAGCCTTTGTGTTCGCATTTTGTATTGCTTGTAATAAAACTTACGGTGCCAATGACTAAAATAATTTATTACGTAAGTTTAGCTGCAGAATAGATATGAAGCTTGTACATAACTTAACGAGAATTTCAGAATTATTTTGCATAAATTCCCGACACAGCAGCTGAGCGCAACAAAGATTCCGTCTGTGGGAGACTCTTCTGCGGGAAGGACAAATGATTTCTTTTCTATAGCCATTGTCACTGGGGATTGTAGGCCATTTCCATTATTCTCCATGGAACTCTTTGTGGAATGTTGCTTTCTTCGCAGACAGTACAATGGGTAAAATTTTCAGAAGCGGCAAAGTGACTTTAGGAGCTGAAGACCCCAGGATGTAGATCTCTCATTTATCCTGGGTAGCCTTCGGACTGTCACCGTATACTAAAAGCAGGTCTCGTGCACTTGGCTTTGTGTGTGCAAGCGTGCGCACAAATTTCACTGATTAACGGAGTAACTGTTGCAAACTGCTGATTTCTGTGAATAAGCAAATGATGTGAGTAAACACTACAGAGGCGAACATGTATCCATTAATTTATTTTGACACTGGTAGTTCAGTTAACAGCGAAATATCAAATCTAAGTAATAGACTATAGCATACTTCATAAAAATAAGACGCATTCATTGCTGTTGTCATGGAGCACAGCTTTACACCAACAGGGAGTTTAACCCTTTAAGGATTTACTAATCTAATCACTCTCCTCAGAATTTTAAGTGGAGAATCCACCATTTGGGGAGGTTTAGGGGAGCTGCAAATTCTAAATCACACACATGGGAATTAAGGACTGAATAGAAGTGAGGTTAGAAACTATAGAATCATAGAATCATAGAATATATAAAGTTGCCACAACTCAATGTCAGGGGATGGGAAAAATAACCACATCCTCCTAAGTTTATTTGGTTTGCTCACAAGTGGACTTTTGTGTTTTTCTGAACTAGATCACATTTCCAAACTGGGTTTCTATGAAATGCTGCATGAACCATATAACATCAGACTGAGTGTTACCTAGTCTTCTCAGCAGAACATACAAAAGTCATAAACTTGGGCCCAGATCTTGCAAGATTTTCTCTGCAGTCAGACTTTTGTTGATTTCAAGGGGGCTCTGTGTAGGTACCAGAATCTGCCTATGGGAATAATTGCAGGATCAGGGCCAGTTTTAGGGCTAGAAGATGGAATAATTCTGTAAAAAATAAATATATATATTTGAGACTACACAAGAATTTTTTAAAATCCGCTAAGAGAACCAGTATAGCAGTATTCACTTTGAGTGTTTCAACTCTAGTACTTAGTATAGTTTACATTTACTGTTAAATTTTTTGACTTGCTGCTTATTTAAAAAAAGCTGTACCCTCACATTAATTTAATTTGATTTCCAAGTGGTTTGGGTATTTGATTCCATAGGATGACCTGGTGAGGTTACTGCTGCAAAGGGAATTATTTATTTGATGTAGACAAAGAATCAAAGATGCAGAAAACAGAAACGCTGTTCAGATTTCACAAAAGTTAGGATTCTGTAGCTTTACTTCTGTAAAAGGCCAAACAAGGGCACGCCTAGAACCCCTTTTGAAGCATTTGGGGCCAATTTTAAACGTTTGAGCTTCCTGGTTCTGAATCTTGATTGCAATCCACAACTCTTACTAATCATTGTAAACAGGTTCAACACCTGTCTCTGCCACAGACTTGCTGTGTGACCTTGGGGAGGTCACTCAGTCTGTTTGAGACAAAGTTCCCCATCTGTGAAATGGAGAGAATACTTCTGCCTCGCTGGGCTGTTGAGGATAAAATCATTGTCTACTGGGTACTCCTGTAAGGGTAATAAGGCCTTTACAAGTGCTTAATCAGCAAAAGCTGGCCTACACAGCTAAATAGACAAGACAGACAAAGAGATGGGAAGAGAAGCATAAAGGTCATGTAGCAGAGCCAGGAACAGAACCTAGGTCTCCTGGTTCCCAGCCCTGTGCTCTGACCACTGTACAGTTCTCATAATTAAACACTTTCCTTTCTGTTGTGTTTGCTTTCAGAGAGTGTTTTTGACTCCATTTAGTTCTTCCAGAAATCAGTGTGCCACACTGATGTTGGGCCACTCTGGATTAAATTCTGTAGCAAAATTTAAATTTCTGCCACAGCGTGAAATAAAATCCAAAGCTCTTTTCCTGAATGAAATATTAATATGGACAGCATAATAGGAGATTGTGTTATCTACATTAATATTCAATTCAATACCAAGGCCTCTGGTTTGGAGTTATTTTTCCCCCATTTATTTTGTGCTGTGGCAGCAATGTGAATTTTTCACACTGCTGATAACATGAACTGCATTGCAGAGGTGCCAGAGGAGGTGGAGGGATTGGCAGCCGGGAGTCAGGCACCGTTGGAGGGACGATTTGGCAGCTAAGAGCAGTATCGTGCTGGGCTGCAATCAGTAAACCAGACAGACATGCCCAAGGTCACGCACTGAGTGAGGCACTGAAAGCAGGAGTTCCAGCTGTGACTCCTGTCACCACTGGACACACCCCTTTTAGAGGCACATCCCGTGGCCTGAATGCAAAGCCCCTTGACATCAATGGGAGTATTTCCACTGAATTCTTTTGGATCAGGGTCTGGCTCCAGAAGCTGTGACTATTGGCTGCTGTTAGTAAGGAAGGTAATCAAGTCAAGTACCTATTGACTGGGCAACAAAGATATATTGTGTTTAAGCCATCCAGAGCCCCCATTGAACAGTTTCCAGATTGTGTTTTAAACTCCACCAACCCTGAGCAATTCTTTTATGGCCATAGGCAGAAGGTTTAATAGAGAAACTGTCATTAACACAAGTGTTAATATAATTTAACTGTAGCGAGGAGACTACAATTAAAGGCTAGGAGGGTCACCCCCACCTCCAAGCCATCAGATTCCCATTTCTTTGCTTTTAACACACTTGTCAAACACAAAGCAGTAAAACCTTTCAGGCATGAAATCACACTGAGCCATTGTTTTCAAATGATGGCCCGCCATGGAAGACCATTTCTAGACATGGCATTTTTAGAGAAATTGCTTGGTGAAAGATATCTTAACTTGCGCAGTGAGAAACACAGGAAACTTCCTGACCAAATAAACCCCGTTCAGGCTCTTGGACATAGACCCGATTTTCCAAAGAGCTTGGCACCAATTTAAACCCCTAATTAAGGGCCAGATTTTCAGAAGTGCTCAGCAGCACCTGTTGCACCATTTACGGCCAGATTTTCCGAAGAGCTCAGCACCCAATGTTCTGGGCTCCATGGAAGATCTGGCCACTTTTTTTGTGCCTCATTGGGACCTTAAATTCTTTGGAAAAGTTGCCCCGGCGTTATGGGTACTGAGCACTTGAAAAATCAGCCCTTAGGAAGAAATCCAGTGCTCAGTGAAGCAAACAGGCTCAGATTGACAGCAATGAGTGTTGGATTGCCCCTTTGAAGGTGTTCTTTTGGAATTTTGAGTCTTCTGGTCATAAATATTAGGAGTGATATTTCAAGGTCCTTAGCATTCTCATCTCCCATTGAAATAGATGGGAGCACCCCGTGAGAACAGACCTAGTATGCTGATGTTTAACTGATAATTGTTTCATTTCCACCAACCCCCAATACATTACTCAGGTGTTGAAGGTGTTTTCCAAGTCAAACTTTGTGTTTTACATGAAAATATGGGATTGCAATCCCTGATTCTTCTTCTAGTAGATGCAGCCATGTATTCCACTTAGGTGTGTGCGTGCTCAGCACACCAGAGCAGGAGAATCTTGCATAGCAGTAGTCATAGAGGGGTGGTGGTCATGCTTCATGGCTATCGTCCCTGCCCTGGCTGTATGAGGCAGTGCTGCCCTGACCCCACTCAGTTCCTTCTTACCGCCTGTGGCTGGAGTCGGAGCTCTGTGTGGTTTAATCTCACAATCCTCCATCTCAGTGATTTTTTTCTAGTTGTATATAGTTAGTGCCCTAGGGTGAGTTAGATTTAGGGTTAGTTGCGTATTTCCCTGGGGATGCCCTCACCAGGCTGTAAGCACTGTCCTTTGTGTCTGGGGGGGAAGTGATTCCCAGCATTCCCCACATGCGGTGCTTGCTCTGCTTGGGCAAGGCTCATGTCAAAGAGCAATGTTCGATGTGCACATCATTCATGAAACAGACTCGGGTGGCTTAGAGACCTTCTCCTAAAGCAGCACCTGCTCCAACAGACCATGCGTCCTGCTTCGGCACCGAGGCCTACGTCAGACCGGAGGTCGCCCTAAGGTTCTGAGAGAGCTGCTGTTTTGCACTCTGGACCTGGCACCTCGCCAAAGAGACAGTGGAGCCATTCCCCATCGAGGAAATGGTTGTATAAGACCTATTGTGACCACTCCGTGACTCTTCTGCCTCCTCCGGACAGCGTATGGGTTGGTGTGGTGTTAATGGTGGCATACAGGTTGGAGCAGCTCCCTGTAACCATTCCCTGATACCGCGTAGGGAAGTGTCCTGTGGGCTGTCTTTACGGCTTGGGGCATTCTGACGATTGACCCATCTGCTACAAGGGTCAACAGGAAATGCCATCTGTTCTACTCTTGCGAGGGCCTTTGTTCAGGCTCCCTCTCTGATGCCTTCCATCTGCGCTGGCATATGGAGCTCCTGAACGCTTCCCCCCCCAAGCCTGATCATTCCACAGGTCAGCCTCAAGCTGAAAATGGATGGGGCCAAGCTCATCCTCATTCCCCAGGGATGGTGAAGAGTTGGTTCTCTGACCTTCTCATGCTGTCAGTTCAGCCTCTCATACCCTTTCTTCTCCATCCTAACCTACCCTCACAGAATCACGGTCATACCTTGCATCCCGGGCTCAGGTCCTTGCATCTCCCAGTGTGGGTGCTTTGTGGTTGAGTGAGGCAGGAGGGCATTGCTTGACAGCCGTCCAACAGGTTCTCCTTAATAATAGAAAGCCCTCTCCCAGAATGGCCTATACAGCTCAGTGGAAGTGGTTTTCAGTGTGGTCATTCGCCCACAGAGTTCAATTGATGCTCGCATCTACCCAGTACATCTTGGAGTACTGGCTACATCCTCAGCCTGCGGGCCTTGCGCTCAGCTCACTGAGAGTGCATCTTGTGCCAATTTCAGCATTTCACCCCTCACTCATGGAAGATCAGTCTTTTCCAATGCAAGATTTCTCAAAGGACTTCTTCGCCTCCATCCACCAATCCAAGAGCCGTTCCAGTGTGAGACCTTAACGTGGTCCTGGCGGCCTTAATGGAACCACCGTTCGAGCCTCTGGCATCTTGTTCCTTCCCGCTTTTGTGTGAGAAACGTGCATGCCTGGCGCGAATAATATCTGCAAGGCGGGTCTGTGAGCTGCAGGCTTTGAGGGCACGGCCTCCCTACACACAATTCTCTAAAGATAAAGTAACTTTATAGCTGCACCCAAACTTTTTGTCTAAGGTGGTCTCTTGGTTTCATTTGAGCTAGGTGGTATGTTTGCTGCGTTCTTTCCTAAGCTGCGTTCATCTCCGGAGGAGCAGCGTCTCCACACTGTAGACGTCAAGTGATGGCTAGCCTTCTACCTGGACAGGACTAAACCATTTGCTGCTTCTCCTCATCTGTTTGTGTCAAATGCAGATTGTATGAAGGGGCAAGTGGTCTCTTCACCTACGATCTCTATGTGGATATCATCTCGTATCAAGACTGCATACAAAATAGCTTTGATGGCACCTCCTCAGTGGGTGCGAGCTCAAGCAATGTCAGTAGTTCCTCAGTGACATCTCAATAGGGGACATCTGAGGGCTGCCACGTGGTCATCGATGCATACATTCATGAACCATTACGCTATTACCACATCAAGCAGAGTGGATGCAAGCGTTGGGTGGGCAGTCCTGCAATCCTTGTTCAGACAGACTCTGAGCCCTGCCTCCTGTGGGCGCTGCTTGTGAGTCACCTAAGTGCTATACATGGCTGCATCCACTAGAAGAAGAAGAAACGGTTACTTGATGCAGACGTGTTGTGCGACCCATCCTCTGTCCCCTCTGCATTGGAGTCTAGTCTCTGGGCATTCAGTGCAAAGGAACTGAAGGGCGGTGCGGGGGAGCTGCCTCATGTAGCCCGGGGAGGGGCTATGGCCATAAGGCATCAGCGCGGCCCCTCTACGGCTACTACTAGGCAAAATTCTCCAGCTCTGGTGGACTGGATGCATGCACACCTACGTGGATTACCCATCTGCATCACATCTTGAAGACCCACCGTTATAGTAAGTTACCGTTTCTTTATTTCTATTATTGTATATGATTTATTCGGAAAGGATTTACTTTAGAGTGTAAATAATTGGTCGCAGACAACTTTAATAGAAGAAAGGGAAAGTCTTGCAGGTGGAGCCAGTGGTTTTAAGTTTGAATTAAAAATGAAGGAGCTGATCCATGCAAAATGTCTGTTACTTTCCCTGTCGCATGCCCTAAAGAGTGATGCTGCAACCTGGAGCACGCACACGGCCGGTGTTTTGAGAGAGGGTGCACTTCAGTTATGAGGGAGCCTGAGGGGTTCGCATTAGGGACTAGACAGTTGGACTTGTGGTTTCACTTCTCAGGCAGGGCTGCTAGACAGAGGAGCAACACCCCAAGAGTGTGTCTAGAGACCCCAGCCGGGGGCAGTGCCTGGACTGCGTTCTGACCCAGGAGACTTAAAGGGCACAAGGAGCCCAGTGAGGTGGGCTCCAAACCCCACAGACTGGGGAGCATCCAGCCAGAGGCGGGAGCACCACCAGACCATGTGTCTGAGACACAAGTGCTTCCATGGTGCAACTGTCTCACACTGACCATGGGGAGGGGATTGAAAGAGGCACTACATGCTTGAGTCCTTGTCCCATAATATGCTTATGTTTGCACACCTTCTTTCATCCCGAAGGATCCCAAAGCATGCTGCAAACAGTGGCCCTGGCCTTGCATTGTGCTTCACTCTTGTGCTTTCGTGGGGCACCAGTGAAGTCAATGGGGATCTGAGCAGACCTCCTGGCATATGGGTCACATTCTGACTGCTTTGCACCACGCTGGCAAGGCAAACCCGACGTGTAGCTGGCCTGACCAACCAGTTAAGATGGATTTATGGCTGCCTTGCTATGCAGTCGGAGTGTATCAGCAAACATGATGATAGGTCAGATGCACTGTGTAGAACATATGCAGGTCTAGCTTGAGCTCTCATTTATACTAAGGCTGCTTTACCCTCCTGCGGCAATAAAGGGGCTTTTAAAGTGGGTCTGAACTGGCCCTTTTCACTGTCAGAGGGGGGTGAAGTGGCCTCAGTGATTGTATAATGCCACTGACCTGCAGCTGGGGTGGCAGCCAGCCAGTGCACGGTGGGGGAGGGGATAGAGAAATTCTGGCCAGTTACACTAGTGCAAACCCCTGCTCTTCTAGAATATCATCTGATCCAAGCTTTAATGCCCCCACACAAGCAGAAGGGGCCTCGACTTTATGGCCTCAGCTAGAAGACCCATCAGCGTTAAACATGGAACTTGATTCACGCTGAGAGCTCTAACCCATCCTCAGCAGCCTTCGTGGGAGGTGGCGAGAGGAGAGGGAGCCGTATTTGACTGAAAGCTATTTGCATTTTGCAAATTGTATCCATTATTGTTGTAATCCACCAAATTACGTGTTTGCGAGCCCATGAAAATCCCATTATTCTTGCTTTTATTTCCTCATCAGTTTGGCTCAGGGCACCAATTGTGTCAGCATGGAGCCTCATTAGTGCCGCTGATGTTAGAGCCATGAAGCAACTTAGTTCTCAAAGCACCTTTCTGAAAGAGACGGTTATGGCAAGCTCTCCGTATGACGGTACCAGCCTGCATCCCTTCCCGGAGCCATTTGTCGGTGCACACCTGCGGCAGGGCGACTAAAGCCGCTGCTGAGTTGTGTTGTCGTCCAGCCCCAGGAGCAGGTTGTGTCTGGGTTAACGGTTCTGAAAATACAGCCCAGAATCTCTGCATATAACAAATTGTCAGCTTCACACAACTCCTGGCTTATCAGGTATTGAAGGTCATGCCACATGTCATTCACAAGGCATATTCCCTAAGATTTGCAGGTCTTCCCTAGTGCTTACTTGGGTAACATACCCAGGGCACTCACACTAAGTATAGGCTTCAAGATCAGCCACTTGGAGTGGAGCAGAAGCCTTGGGGGAGCAATGAGCTTCTGAGGCGGTGAGTGAATAGAAGAGCGAGGTGCAAGAGAGAGCAGGAGGAGGAGAGAAGGAAAGAGAGCGCCTCCATGCTTAAGTGGATGACCCTCAGGAGGTAGACAAAGAGTCCATTTCAAATGATTATTATCATGTTTACTAACATCTCAGTACCCTGGTGACTGGTATTGCACAAAAGGCCCCTAGATAAAGAAGCTGCAAAGGTGGCTTAAATCCTTATTAGTGGTCCGGCTGCAGCCCCAGAAGCCAGGAAGTGCAAGGGTCTGTTGTATTTAGAACTGATGGAGAATTTTTTGACTAAACCTCTCTCTCTTTCTTTCTTTTTTTTCTTTTTTTTTTTTTTTGCCATTGGAAAATGCAGATTTGTGGAATCCAAAGCTGTTTGCGGGAAAGGGTTGGTTTTGACAAAGTTCCTCTATTGGGAGAGAAAAACGGAAGTGAAGAGCGTTGAAATGGGGGGTCTTTGGACACTTTCCCGTTTTTCAGTTCCAACCGACTTTTTCCTTCCACAATGAAATTAATTTAGAACAAACCTATTTAAAAAATAAAAAGGTCAAAAATGGAAACTGTTTGAAATTATTATGAGCCAAAAAATTGGGGCCGGGGAGGGGAGGGTTAGTTTTGGTTCACAAAGATGCAGAGATTGCATCCCGGGTCAGAACAGGAAACATTTTCAAAATCTGAAACATTCTTGCGGGGAATTCCTGCCCAACTAACCCTTTGCTCTAACTGTGCAAAGGGTTGTACGTGCACACGGTAGGAGACCTGAAGATTTCACCGTGTGACTCGACAAGACATAGGCAGCACTGTTCTGATGTTACAGCCAAGGCTCTGAGGCACAGAGAGAGTCAGTGAAATGCTCACGGTCACACCAGCAGGCTGTGGCAGAGCTGGGAATTGAACCTGGATCTCCTGACTCCAAGCCAAGAGCCTAACTGCACCATCTTTTCTCCTTGGCACCTCTTCCCCAGGCCTGTGCTCAGACTGTCGCCCTTGGTGTGTGGTATTATGAAGAATTAGATTCACAGAGTTCATCCTGCGATGTTCCAAATGGATTCCAGATGGCCAATTAAGCTATATTTTGTCCTAGTTTGCCAACAATCTTTCTAAAACTATCATTACTTATGAGGCTAAATCACAATTTCCTTTCAGTCCTGCAGAGCGATAAATCTTTTTACATTTTTTAAAATATTTGATCTCTTAAGTGAAATGCATCTGAGCACGGAAAGCAGGGTATATAATGAGCCCGTAGGATGTGATCCATATACACAAACTTAAAAGTCGATGATGGGCTCTCTGCTTCTCTCACACATGCACACACCTTAGCTGATATTAAACTTAGCATGTTAAAAAACTGAATTATAAATAGATCGATGTGAAAGTGATGAGAGAGAGTGGACGCAGGACCTTCATGAAGTGATTGTTCTTCACTGAAGGGAATCCTATACAATTCCTAATAGTGGGGGGGAAAATACACATGTCTAACTAGTTCACTGTATGGACGACTCCTTTGCAAAGTTAAAGTATTATATTAAAAAACCCTAAGTTAAATGAACATTAAAGTTGTAAAGTCAAGCACTCAAAAACTTAGGAAAATGCAAGAGAGGTAAACTATATGGCCACTTATGTGGGCTGGACAGTCATATTATTTGTGGGGTACTAAATAAGAGAGGATCTTTTTCAAAATCCTCAGTTCTGAGGGCCTTTTAAAGGTCTTCCATACAGTAACACTGTGTTAAACTAAACCTGTGTAGATTTTCTTTATTCAACTTTCTCCTCAAAACGCCTTGCCTTGGGGTACCACTTCTGCATCAGACTTTTGCAGGCTAATTCTCGACATTATGATCCTGCATGTCCTGATTTCCAGACAATGCCGACTAATGGATTTTTGCATTAGTAGCTAGTATCAGGAAATCTACTACCAAAAGGTTAATGTACATCCATTAGTTTTTTTTATTTGTTAGTACAAGACAACCAATTTCTGTAAATTCACAAGGACTTAAAAGGGCATGAAGCACTTGAAATCCTGTATCTGAGACGCGTTTGTGCTATTAATGTTGCTCTGATTAAATATTGTCGATGAAGCTTGATTCATTCACTGCACCTTAAGTAATGTGGTCTCTGCTTTCTGAGACACTAGTCTTAACAATAAAAAATTCTATTGTGTAGATCTTTGAGATTTTGTCTCCCTGGCACAGATCCCATTGGGAATGGCTTTCTAGCTCACATAGGTCCTGGATTACATGAGAAACAGTGATTTCACACATTTAAGTGTACCCCAGTTACATTCCCAGTATGTTGAACAGAAGACAACCCAAAAAGAAATAATATAGCTTGTCCTACCCCATTCTGTGGCCTATGTTGTACGGAAGGTCAGGCAAAATGACATAATACTGTGGCTCACAGACGACTATACCCCTTTCAGGAGTCTGATTGGTCTTGGTGCCCCCAAGTTTCACCTAATTTAAAAACTAGTTGCTTACAAAATCAGATATACAAATATAAAAGTGTCACAGCACACTATTACTGAAATATTGCCTACTTTCTTATTTTTACTATATAATTGTAAAATAAATAAGTTGGAATATTAATATTGTACATTTCAGTATATAGAGCAGTGTAAACAAGTAATTGCATGAAATTTTAGTCTGTACTGACTTCACTAGTGCTATTTCTGTAGCCTGTTGTAAAACTAGGCAAATATCTAGATGAGCTGATGTATTCCCTTAGAAGATCTCTGGGTACCCCCAGGGTATGCATATCCCTGGCTGAGAACCACTGATACAATGGACTTAAACCCTGTTAAGCGAATGGCCACAACCACCAAGCCTCCAAGACAATGCATCAGAACTGTGCCTAATTTGATGTGGTGTTTTAGTAAATTTCATGAGAAGTTGTTTTCTCTAATTAGTGGCTCACTGTCTGGGGCTTTATATTTATGATTCACCAAATCTTAGATGTGCCCTAATCCAACTCCCAGGCTTCAAACCCACAGAACTGTGAAAGGTCAGGAATATTAGCATCTCTAGGCTAATTAAGCTAGAATAGCACTATATAGCTTTATCAGTGGTTAAGGCTTGATTCTGGAAGGTGTTGAATACAATGTCCCTGCTGTCAATGTTGCTTAACACTAAGCACATGCTTAAGCGCCTTAGAATCATAGAATCATAGAATATCAGGGTTGGAAGGGACCTCAGGAGGTCATCTAGTCCAACCCCCTGCTCAAAAGCAGGACCCATCCCCAATTAAATCATCCCAGCCAAGGCTTTGTCAAGCCTGACCTTAAAAACTTCTAAGGAAGGAGATTCCACCACCTCCGTAGGCAACGCATTCCAGTGTTTCACCACCCTCCTAGTGAAAAAGTTTTTCCTAATATCCAACCTAAACCTCCCCCACTGCAACTTGAGACCATTACTCCTTGTCCTGTCCTCTTCCACCACTGAGAATAGTCTAGAACCATCCTCTCTGGAACTACCTCTCAGGTAGTTGAAAGCAGCTATCAAATCCCCCCTCATTCTTCCCTTCCGCAGACTAAACAATCCCAGTTCCCTCAGCCTCTCCTCATAAGTCATGTGTTCCAGACCCCTAATCATTTTTGTTGCCCTTCGCTGGACTCTCTCCAATTTATCCATATCCTTCTTGTAGTGTGGGGCCCAAAACTGGACACAGTACTCCAGATGAGGCCTCACCAACGTTGAATGGGGACGATCACATCCCTCGATCTGCTGGCTATGCCCCTACTTATACATCCCAAAATGCCATTGGCCTTCTTGGCAACAAGGGCACACTGCTGACTCATATCCAGCTTCTCGTCCACTGTCACCCCTAGGTCCTTTTCCGCAGAACTGCTGCCTAGCCATTCGGTCCCTAGTCAGTAGCTGTGCATTGGGTTCTTCTGTCCTAAGTGCAGGACCCTGCACTTATCCTTATTGAACCTCATCAGATTTCTTTTGGCCCAATCCTCCAATTTGTCTAGGTCCCTCTGTATCCTATCCCTGCCCTCCAGCGTATCTACCACTCCTCCCAGTTTAGTATCATCCGCAAATTTGCTGAGAGTGCAATCCACACCATCCTCCAGATTCAAAGATAATGGCCAATGGCTCTGCAATCACAGCCGCTAGTTCCTTTAGCACTCTTGGATGCAACTCGTCCGGCCCCATGGACTTGTGCACGTCCAGCTTTTCTAAATAGTCCCTAACCACCTCTTTCTCCACAGAGGGCTGGCCATCTATTCCCCATGCTGTGATGCCCAGCGCAGCGGTCTGGGAGCTGACCTTGTTCGTGAAGACAGAGGCAAAAAAAGGCTTGATTCTGCCTTGCCCTGTTAGGTATTGCGTGTTCAAGTCAAAAATTCCGTGGCACTTTAATTCTACCTTAATGATTCCTCAATCTATATTTTTCAATTGCGCATAATCTTACAATGATCTTTGGAGCAGTTTACCAACAAAAAGCCTTTGATAACATTCAGGGTGGTCGCCGTGTTAGTCTGTATCAGCAGAAAGAACGAGGAGTCCTTGTGGCACTTTAGAGTACATGTGGCATCCTCCCTTATGTCAGGTATCCAAAAGTCAATAACCCGACAGTATTCCTGACTGGAGAGCTAAAGTCTGATTTTTCAGCTTCCGGACATTATTATACTATAATGATGATTATTTTTCTGCTTGAAAGACGCGTGGCTCATGACCTGGTGAATCCCACAGCATGTTCTTGTATTTCATCCCCACAGCAGCAGCTTTCAGAGCAGAAGCATAGTAGCACTTTGTACCGCTGCACAGTTGGGTGTGTAGTATCTGTTTCACCTAGTGACCTCTTCTATGTGCTGGCGATGGAGGAATAAGGTACTCCCAGTTGTACGTCATCAGATGGTAATTCCCAGATTCAAGCCACACCACCTATCTGGAATGGTTTGCTCATGAAATGAGTGTGTGAATTTATATGGCATTTATTTAGTTCCTGCACATTTTGTGGGTATATTATTTAATATAACGTAGGGTAGATGTGGTGGATAAGATAAGACATTTGAAAAACAACCCCAGTGTCATTCGTATATGCTACAAGACATTGAAAGAGAACTCGATACTCTCTGCCTATCCTGTCCAACGCTCCTTCTTTTGTATGTCCTATTTCTTCTTCCCTTGTCTTTTATCCTTCTCATCTACTCCTCCAGGTTGTCTCCCATCCTGTTCATATTTCCTTCAGCTTGATAATTTTACAGATTGACCCTCAAAGTGCCTCTCCCACTATTAGGGATGGGGCAGAGAGGAGTAACCTTGCATTTTCCTTTAGAAGAAGGTCGTGTTTGGTTTTGATTTCTGATCCCTGAATTAATAAGAGCTGCCCACAGAATATTGAAAAGGTCAAGGCCCCATACCTCCATAATACACCCAATGTGCAGTAACAGTAGGAGACATTAGCATTCTAACACACCATTCCTATGACCAAAAAAAAATCGTAAATAAGAATGGAAAATGGCATAAAATGAAGTCAAACTTCATGACAAATGTTGTTATGAAACTGGAGACATGGAACCAGAGGTACCCATTCTCATTATAGTGCTCACAGTGTAGTGTGACACATGCATTATATTAGCAATGTGTTCCATGAAAGAAACAAAAGGCATTTCTCTTTTGTCCTCTCCCCATCATGTAGCCTATGGGTGAACCTCACTAATGACTAGGAGACACCCTTCAAATGACTGATTTTTGTGAATTACACCCTGGTCTTGCACTATTAGGTCAATGGAAATTTTACTGGTGACTTCAGCGGGACCAGGAGCAGACTATGGGTAAAATTCTCACAGTGCAGAGGCCAGCACAAATTGTATGCACTGCTTAAATCCCATTTAAGGCTTCGAAATACATCTTGAGTGGGACTTATGTGATGCAAAGCCCTAGCACCGTTCCTCTGTAGTGGGGGGGGGGTAAATTCTGCCCAATGTGACTAGCTAGGATATAGTGGGCAGGACATGTCACATGGCTTGAGTTCTATTCCCAACTCATTGCCCTCTTGTCGTGACCATGGGCATGTCCCTTTGCCTCTGTTTGTCCTCCTAGACTTTGTCTGTTAGTAAACTCTACAGGGCAGGGATTCAGAGTAGCAGCCGTGTTAGTCTGTATCCGCAAAAAGAAAAGGAGGACTTGTGGCACCTTAGAGATTTACAAAGGTATTTGAGCATAAGCTTTCGTGAGCTACAGCTCACTTCAGCAGATGCATACAGTGGAAAATACAGTGGGGAGATTTTATATACACAGAGAGCATGAAACAATGGGTGTTACCATACAGACTGTAACAAGAGTGATTAGGAAAGGGGAGCTATTACCAGCAGGAGAGCGGGGGTGGGGAAGAGGGGGAACCTTCTGTAGTGATAATCAAGGTGGGCCATTTCCAGCAGTGGACAAGAACAGTAGGGGTGGAAATAAACAAGGGGAAATAGTTTTACTTTGTGTAATTTCCCCCCCTACTGTTCTTGTCCACTGCTGGAAATGGCCCACCTTGATCATCACTACAAAAGGTTCCCCCTCTTCCCCCGCTCTCCTGCTGGTAATAGCTCCCCTTTCCTGATCACTCTTGTTACAGTCTGTATGGTAACACCCATTGTTTCATGTTCTCTGTGTATATAAAATCTCCCCACTTTATTTTCCACTACATGCATCTGATGAAGTGAGCTGTAGCTCACGAAAGCTTATGCTCAAATAAATTTGTTAGTCTCTAAGATGCCACAAGTACTTCTTTTCTTCTTAGGGCAGGGATTGTCTCTTTTTATGTGGTCTGACTACCTCACAATGTATTCTGTTCCTTCATTTTGACTGTTGTAGCTTAGTGTTAGTGATTCATGGTAATACCACAGGGTATCAGAAAAAAGAAAAACAATATTTTATGCAGTCCTAGGAAGTTTCACAACAGGATTCAGCTATGAAAGCTTTAATGAGAAGAGAGGCAAGGCGATCAATTATATGAATTGTAGTAACATAGCACCGAGGAATTGTATATGAATTGTAGTAACATAGAACATTTAATAATGGGCCCGGACCTCACTGCTCTTGGCCCCTTTCAAACACAGAACACAAGACAGTCCATGCCCCAAACAGCTTTTCAGTTCCACCAATCACAGTTTGTCTTTTGCGCCATGTTGGTTAGTTACATGAATCATCCAATCAGACAAGAAACATTAAAACTAGGCAACACAGCACAAAGTTCTGGGCACACTGCAGACGTTCTCAATGGAGTTTTGGCAGATGAATCCCCTAAGTGGGCAAGTGGGACTTAAGTGGGGCATGGTCTTGAATTTCACCAGGAAAAAATTCCCAAATAATTTCGAAGACTGAATACATTTGATAATTTGTTGACCTGTTTTCAAATGGAAGAATAAAGGCAACATTCCCTGAATAGCTTATTTGTTGCAGTTTTTTCAGGCAACTCTTGAAACCATGGAAGAATGTGACCCTTTACAACGACCCCACTGTTGACATCTTCTCTGTCTTCGATGCACGTGACCCAAGTGGGCTCCATAACTAGTTGATTGATATTTCATACACTTCAGAAACCTCCCAAGTCTGGCACACAAAACATAGGTGCCCCAAGAATCTACAGAAGCTAAGGCACTGGGAGAACTTGAATTACAAGTTAGTCATTCTCCCTTCCAAATAAATCACTGTGAGAGCTTTATGTCTTTGGCGCTTACTGTATTAATTTTATGCATGAGTGCTTTTTTTCTTTTTTTTGTCATGTGAAATATATCACTAGCCTACTAGAGCAAAATATCATTATATCTGAAAAGGGATTTGGTCACTTACACGTTGTCACCGAGGATCATTGCACATAGATTATGTAGGGCTGTACCGTGCAATTTTTCTTGTGTTTATTAAGTGAGTATAAATGTTGAGCAGAATGCCTTAAGGGGACATTTAATGTCTGTTATTGTAGTGACATTTCATTTAAAATATGACCCACCTGGGGCGGGATGTGGCTGCCGGGCTTTGCTCGAGGGGATGTTTTGTGAGCAGGTGTCTATAGCCCTTTCTGGCCTGAATAAGCAGATCTCCTTTGCGTTCCTATGTTTTCTCTGTTGTTCTCATGCATGCATACTGGAAGGTGGCACAGTCTAGTTGTTAGAGACCAGAACTAGACATGAGGGCCTCAGGGTGGGTCTTGGCTACTTCACAGAGTTCCTGTGTGACTTTGGCTAAGTCACTTAGGTTTTTATCAAAGGGTCCTTTGGTTTTGGGAGTCTCCCTTTTTAGATGTCCAGCTACACTTGATTTTCCGACGTGCTGAGCACTCAAAGCTTCTGTTGGTTTCAGTGGGTACCAGGGTACAAGGATGGGCCAGAAAAGTGCTATATAAATATGAAGTAGTAATATTTCCCTTGGAATATTCACCCTAGTATATGTACTTGCACCCAAGGAGGAGGAAAAGAGTATTTACACAGAGTGTATGCTTTTGCATGGTGTGCAGATCTCGTCTACCTACCATCTACTCCTCTCTCTGTGGGAGACAGCAGGGACATTTCGTTGGGGCTTTCCCTGTCCATGATACCCCCCAGCCCAAAACAGCTCTCATGTAAGCTGCCTTCTCCTAAGGAAGATGGCTTCACCCCTGACAACCAGGGTTAGATTCTTGTATCAGAGAGAAGAATTAGAGGTTTCTAGCAGCCCAACCCTTCCCTCCCACCCTGAAGAGGGCTGAGCTATTCCAGCTCACTCCTCTCCCCATCTCGTGATGAGGAGAAGGAGAGGAAGGGGTGGCCTCTTGTCTTCTGAAACTTTTCCTCCACAGTGTTTGCAGGTGAGGACAGTATTTTCCAGCCTGATCTTTTGCTTTCTGTGCCCCCAGCCTTGGCTGCTCTAGAGCTGCCCACAAAGTGACTGGAAATAAGATCAGGGTAACTTTCCTTGTACAATTTGCTGGTGGTTGTGAACAGAGACAGTATTGATATCCCGGACAAGATGTGAATCAAAGCCAGGCTCCTACTTCTTGCTCAGGAGTTTAGTAGTAGCAATGGGGGGTGGGGAGCGGGACATTTGCTAAGTCCTTTGTTCCCTAAAACTCAGCAGGAACTAGAAGTGCTCTGAAGGCAGCAGCAGTCATGAATCCCTCGTTCAGACTGAGACGGACTGATGGCTCGACTGAAGGTTGCTGGGAAATGGGGCCTTTGACAGCCCATGAAGTTAAGTAAACAAGGCAAATGGGGGAATCTGAGATGTCAACACCCTGTTCTCCCCTTCCCCCCCAAATACCCCAAAACAATGAGTCTCTTAACTGTTTGAATCCAACCTTCACAGTACATTCCATAGCTCACCTGAGTACACACAATTGGCATCATAATACTATGCACTTCTCTGACCTCTTCTCAGCCAAGGATCTTACAAACATTAACTAAGCTCTGTAAGTTTGTAAGGTGGCTCGTTGACTGCAGCAGGGAGGTTACTGTACCTTGCCCATGATCACACGGTATCAGTTAGTATCGGAACTTGGAATGGAACCCAGGGGTCCTGTTTCCTGCTGCTCTGATCTTATACTGAATCACAGTCTTTCCCCGGGGCTGAGGGAGGAAGAGCAAGGATGACTAGGATGTATCAAAGAGAATTGCTCCTAAAAGGCACTGCTCTTTCAGAGTGGTTTGCCTTGTTGCTCATATTCTTTGAACAAAAGAAGCAACCGTATCCTATTCCACCAGATGATGAGTCAGAAGATGTGTTACGCTCCAGCTCTGCTACAGATGTGCCTTTGTGATCTTTGGCAAATTAGTTAGCCTCGCTCAGCCAGATTTTCAAAAGAGCTCAGCTCCTATTTTGGTGACCAAATCAGTCGTCAGATTTTCAGAAAAGGTGTTCAGCGCTTTTGAAAATCTGGTCATGTCTCCCTGTTGGACACTGTGCTCTTTGGAAACGCTGGCCCCAAATTGTGCATGCTCAGCACTTGAAAATCTGGCATTTTGTTCCTCAATATCCCCATCTATAAAATGGAATAAAAACGGTTGTCCACATTTGTAAAATGCTTTGAGATCCGGGGATTTAAAAAAAAAAGACTTTTTAGCTGTTAAAAAGTGAAGTGTCTGTGATTTGTTAATCAAAAAGACTGCAGAGAAGGGAAAATATATGACTTCTTATTTGTAGAAAGTAAACAATCTGAATAAACTACCTGCCACAAAAGAAAAACAACTAATATAAAGATATAATGTTGTTGTGAGATGGTTTATAATATATGAACCATGAGAAATGAAGCACAAGTGATTTGTGACCAAGAGTGTAAAAAAAAAAAATCCCTGTATTACATGGTTGCATATTTGTTACTTTTATTAGTTTTATAATATATGGCCGGACCATTTTGCTTGCAAATCACTTTTGTGTAACACTGCATTTTCCTCCCCAAAGTGAGCTTTTCCTATCAGTTATGTGAAACACAATTCCCTGCAAATGGCTAATCCTTGAACTTTATTAATACCTCGTGTTCTTCTAAATGATCTGCATTAGCCCAGATAATAAAGCTCTTGTTTTGCTATTATGTATCCACCTTATCTCATGGGCTTTCCATAGCAGAGGAAGGATGAAAAATCTGTTAATAAAAATAATAATAATCCAAACCATAATATGGTGCATCAATAGTAATGTGATTTTTTTATACCAGCTGCTGCTCTTTGGGAATTTTCAGAGGCCACATACTAATCTAATAATAACCTCAGTCCATATTTTGACGTGATCTATCATACCAATATTGAATTTTCAGCCCTAATCATTTTGATATAGATGGTGCACCGGAATAACAATAGTCTACAGAAAATCCCTAGGTTTACATCCGCACCCTAGCATTTTGATCAGGACACATGTTTTTTTGAGGTTTGTGTCTCAGCTTGACCTATGTTATTTATCACCAATGTATGTAAAAAATTAAGCATTGGGATACTGTAACATTTCTGCTTGTAAGTAATTCAATTGTAGACAATGGGATATTAACGTATGACCTGTAGACACAGGTTCTTCATGTGAAGATTCTTAGCATTGCTTGTATTGAGTTTAAGATCCAAGCTTGCCCCCATTGAAATCAACGCCAGATCTGGCACTAAAAATATGATTTCATCTGAGGTAACTGTGTGCCTCATTAACTTTCATGCCGTTATGTCTGTTCCCCAGGCCATGTAGCCATATGAAAAAACATTTTAATACTTTCTTGTTTTCTAAAATGCTCAATTTCTTTTCTCTCCCTGAACCAAGCTCCCAAGTGTTAGATTCTTCATAACAGAGCCTTTAACAGCTTTTAATGATAAGAGAAAGGCTATGACAGCTCCAGCATCTGCTACAGCAGAGCCCCAGAATTGCTGACCATTGATCCCACTGTATGCATTGGCTCGAGAGTGGAAGTAATTTCCTCCTTTTGATGTCCTTGGGCCTCATAGAGATGGAAAAGCTGGGCCGACGTATTATAGTCCAATGCCCGTTTTTATTCCAGCTCGAAAAACGTGACACAGAGTACTAAAGAGCCCCAGTTACACGGTGAAACCTGCTTAAATGAACAGGTGTGTAATAAAACCTGTAACGAATGAACCTGCTGCACACCTCAATGCCGATAAATCCTGTTACACGACAGAAGATGTATCAAATAACAAAAACGGGTAATCTGACCCTGATAAATGCCTGTTGTGTAATAATTGGTGCCAAGACTATGCATGCAGTGAAACTCTTACACATTTAATTCCAGGTGAAAGAATTGAGTTCACAAAGGAATGTGGGGTTCTCTACACCTCCAGCAATGCATTCAATAATTTTCTCTTGTATAAGGAGATTGAAACAAATCATATTTGTTTGTTCTAGCGGGCAAGGAACCAATGTGTACTAAATAGACTGACAATAAGCACCTGTTTAACTTTTATAGTGTCAGTCATCCCATTGCAATGTATAAAATTAAGCACGAGCTCAATCCTGAATGCTGAATGTTCGGGCCTGTTCCAGTGAAGCACTGAAGTTTGTGACCAGCTTTAAGCGTGCAAGTAGCCCCATTAGCTTAAATGGGATTACTCATGCATTTAAAGTTAAGTGGGTGCTTTGGTGCTTTGCTGGATTGGGCCAGAATGCCCAGCACCTCACAGGATGCCAGCCCCAGAGCTTGCAGGATAGGTGCTGAAATCAGTAGCTTTTCAAAGGTATTTAGACACCTAATTCCCTTTGATCCTTTGAGTTCTAGTGATTTAGATGGGTAAGTGACATTTTCAAAAGTGATAGGCACTTAGGATCCTAAGTCCCATTGACTTTCAGTCTCTGGCCCTGCCATAGCTGTGCAAGGAAATACTACCCCACCATGGGATGCAGGCATAGCGCACATTTACAAAACAACCTAGAACAGGCTGGGTGACTCTCAGCATTGGGCACATAATCTGTTGCACCTAATCTGCACATAATCAGCACTGGGCACATAATCTGGGTGACGCTCAGCAATGGGCACATGCATTTGATCATCACCGGGACATAAAGGGTCACATTTTCAGTAGTGGCTACTGCTGTGGGATGGCTCAGTGGTTGGGAGCTCAGTTTGTGACACTCTGGGCCTGGTTCCCAGACTTGCTCAACTCTGCCAGGTCCAGCCAGTGAGCCCTCAGCAGGTGCCATTGCCACCACACTCACTCAAGTGTAATGTGTCGCCCCGAAGTACTGCCTCACCTCAGGAGCAACCCAGCGGGACACAGGCGAGTGGTCGTGTGCCTGTCCCAATGCTTCGCCAGCTCTGCAGCTCAGCCATTTTACAATGGCCCAATTTGGCTTGCTCAGTGTGGCTCATGTTAGGAGACTACATCTACTAACCTCAGACAGTATCTATTTCCCAGTAAGACACCTTAATGTTCACTTGTCTCAACTTGTTTGAGCCCTTTCTTATGTCTGGGGGGGAAACCTAGTATGAGAGACTTCCTGTTGCTCTAGCAAGAAGAGCCGTCAAAACTCAAGCCAATAGTTAAAGCCAAGATTTTTCAAAAGCAACTAGGGACTTTGGGTGCCTCCATTTTGGGGTGTCCAACGTAAGATGCCATAAAGAGGCCTGATGTTCAGAAAGTTCTGAGCATACACTCTTTTTTGCCACCCCTCTGCCTACAGCCTCTACTCTAGCCTGTAGGTTGGAGCACTGGTCACAGCTGTCTGCCTGACTTGTGTGTGGTGGAAAGTTTGGGTTCCATATCAACCTGGTTACCTTGACTTGTCCCTGGTTGACCCACATTATGCCCTCTGTAATGGTCTCTATGAACTCCCCCATCATCCACGAGTGGCCATTCCACCTACAGTCCCATTAAGGTAATGTTGAGCTCCTTCCCTTTCCACTTTGCAAAACCTTGGTTTATAGCTAAGATGGTGCGACGCTAATGCCATTTTTGTCCGAATCAGAGACTACCATTTTCCTTGTGAACAATGCTGGCCGAACACTGGATATAAAACCCATTTGTAAATGTTGTTACTTTCTTATCAAGGCATCCAGCCCTCCTTCAATATATTGCTGTCATTACCAGTACAAGCAGCTTGTTTCAGGATGGATTAGAGATGCTGTGGGGTCTGAGATACTCTGTGGGTTTTCACACCCTGATGGTAAACGTGTTTCTTTTTCAATGTTTGTAAAGGAAAAGGGGAGGGAAGGAAATCAATCATGCACTGCGTTTTGGCTAGCTATAAAATTAGCAAATGTCTACAGGACTTTAATAGTCCAGCACAGTAAACTTGAATCCAGTGGAAGTTAGGGGAAATTTAAAGACAAGAATTATACACCTGCAACTGAAATAGGTCCCAGTGCTCCCTTTTTGCTCTCAAATTCCTCTCATGCCAATAAAATACTAGAAGAATACAATGGAAGATTGGATCTTTGGGTATTATAGCATCTTGACTTAGAAGTGCTTTAACCTTGGCCTCATGCTTCCTGTGGGGCCTGTTGTCTTTGCTACATAAATACCAGCACTAGCAAGGAGCATGTTGAATTTCATCTAAGGAAAATTAAATATGAAACCATCACAATCCCATTGATTCTGAACATGTGCTATATACGTTAAATTGAACTTAATGGACTGAAAAACGAGCATCTCACCACATATGTGAGAGAATTATTTGTTGCTCACATATTTATATTGGTCCCTTCCCCCTCCTTCAAAATACATGTATCCATCTATGGGGGCAGACAACACAGAAACTATTCTATTAGCCTGCTATGACTCTGTGCCGACTCCATTTCAGATCTTTTTTTTTGTGTGCGACCGATGAGAAATTCTCCTGGGAAGTTCTTTGTCTCAAAAAGCTTTAGTGGTAAAAAATAATGCAATGGAAATACAGGAACAGAGTTGACATCCAGGGACTCCAGCAGGATTGTGCTTATGAAGCGAGCAGATGATGTTTGACTCCATCAAGCCATCTCAATGGTAATAATAACACGTTATTAAGACCAAGTCATTAATTATTAATTAATTAATGGCCCACTCTTAAAAACATGATTAGTATTTTGCTTTGGAAAGGCTATAAACCTCTAATCAATAAGGTTTAGGAAGAAACTTCCTAGTGTTCAAATGATCGTATACCTACCTTGTCTTGCACCTTCTGAATCAGCTAGTGATGACTACAGTAGGACATGCAGCCTGGAATTTCCTATGTTCTTAACGTGAACATCACACTGGTGAGTATTAATATAACCCAGTTCTATCATACTGCTTTAATGTTATTGCCTAGTATCTCTTAGGTGAAGCTTTGCAACTTTTTTATTCAAACTATTTAAGTGTTATATCGTACATATTCTTTATAGGGATTTTTCCTGTGTTTTGTTGACCACTTGCCAGTAACTATCGCTGACCCTGGCCAGCGTCATGGTCACAGGCAGATCAGTTTTTGTAAACCAGTCCCATCTGCAGTAGCCTGGTCTGAAGTGGTTCCATTATCTGGACCCTGTATTTACAGCTCCGTGGTGTTTATCATTGTCAGTCACTGGCTAGGCACGTGTTACTTCAGTCAGCCCACAAGCATTGTCAGCAGCATTGTTTGTGTCCTCAAGAAACAGGCAGCCAATGCCCTCTTTGGTTTTGTTTAGATGTTTGCTGTTCCTCAGGAGTGATAATGTCATATGACTACGTTGGGTAGAATTCAATTTTTTTTATAATTTCGATGGAGAATAGCTTTTTTTTTTTAGCCCTTTTTTATTTTTACCAATTTAAATGTTCATGTTTGTGCAATATTATGGCCATGATGTCAATTTGTAGTGATTTAAATGTTCACAGCTGTGGGGTATCAGGCAAGAATTATTTCATGACAGGAGACACTGCGATTCCAAAAGTTAAAGTTTTATAACCGTCAAAACAGAAACTGTCAACATCACATGCCAAAATATACAAAGAAAATAGCCATAAATCAAACTCTCATAAGTTCTCAAGCAGTTTTCTTACTTTGCTTAGCTGTGAATTTTGATCATTAGTGATGGAAATATTTTTTCATCGGTTTGTGTGTGTACGGGGAAAGCGATGTTTACTGACATTTGCCAGTAAAAATCTAATCTTTCCAAACCTACATATGACCTTCGTGCAGCCAGCATAGCTGCTATCATCACAACCATGTATGTTGCTATCCCTTTTTGCTTGAAATCGAAGTCTCTCATATGTGCATTGAAGGTATAAGTTTGGCACTCACAATATTTTTCCTGTTCTACTTTCCTACTCTGTAGAGTCTTTTGTAATTTTTTCAGGACTTTGGGTCCAGATGCTTGTTAGAGCATGACACTAATTTTTGTTTTCTATCCACCCATAAGTCTGTAGACTGGTGAGCCTAATAAAGCACCATGAGATGCGTGGCAATATTCTAATCACTGCAGAAAGGTCCCAAATTGTATTGGTTCGCATACCACTTTCTTTAAAGAATTGATGTTAGAAATAACATATGCAAATTTCTTCTTTTATGCACATTTATTTTTAGGCCTCCATAGGATAACATAACTATCTGTTGAGTCGTTGTGAAGTGATAGAAACAGCTACAAATATGGTTCAGAGCTCTTTCTGTTTATCACTGGGTTCAATCATAACTGGGATTCGCAATCTGTTATCTTCCAATTTTTAAGTTCTCAGCCATTTGACTTTACGAACTACACCTGTGCCACGTAAAGCTAGAGCAAGGCATATATCGATGCCAGACCTTTGCGATAGCAGCGAGAACTCAACCAATCAGCACCCATAGTCTACAGGGAATTTGCATACAACAATTTCATTGGTTGTATGAGGGAGAGTGCCCAGATGGTGGTCACTTGGCCCAACTGCCAGACACATGCGATAGCATGGGCTTTCAGCTACTAATAGTAAATAAATGCCTCAGGAAGGCTAAAGTGTTCCATTATAACATAAAACCGCTCAGGTATTTAGACAGTTCATCACAAAGAAACACAGTGAAGCAGCCATTATTATTACTCGGCTTTCGTGATACACAGATTACCAGGAACAATTCAATATGTCACACAATGACATTGACACGTTTGGGTGTGTGTCGATGAACTACATTCCGCCGCTTTTAAACGTGTCTAACGAAAGTGTGCAGCTCCTGCTCATTCTGAGCTGGCTCTTTGTTGAACACTGATGAGCCACAGTTCACTTGGCTTCCCTTTTATCGAATTTCAATCAAGGAAAATATGAAGCGTTTTGAGTAGCTCTTGGGGAAAACAAAATGTGGAGTTAATGAGAAGGGAACACGTGTGCGAGAGGGCCGGGGGAGGTTCTGGTGGAGTGGGTGTGTGTATGTAAAAGGCAGGGGTCTCTGGTAGGGGATGTGCATGTATTTCAGGGCAGGGGGCTTAGAGAAGGGTGGAGGTGGGAAAGACTTGGCTGGGTGTCAGGCAGCAGGTTACGCCTCAGAAGCTCGGGCTCCCTCCCAAGCAGGGCTGTCTACAGTGCTGGGTGAACCACTCCCTCTGCTCGGTGGAGGCTCAAATTGCATCCACCAGCTGAAAAATCAAGTCACTCTCCTTAGCCCAAGCTTTTTATGCACGTGAGCGACCATCACCAACCCTCAACTTTCTTGCAGCAACGGGAGGGAATTCTTCCCCATGCATCCCCCGCAGCAGCT
Source organism: Lepidochelys olivacea (assembly GCF_965140295.1). Lineage (NCBI taxonomy): Eukaryota > Metazoa > Chordata > Testudines > Cheloniidae > Lepidochelys > Lepidochelys olivacea. The sequence goes on along the minus strand of NC_140421.1, from coordinate 68,403,788 downwards.
TCCTGTGTGGGGACTCAGAAGCTGGATATGAGTGTGCAGTTGTTGCCAAGAAGGCCAATGGCATTTTGGGATGTATACGTAGGGGCATTGCCAGCAGATCGAGGGACGTGATCGTTCCCCTCTATTCGACATTGGTGAGGCCTCATCTGGAGTACTGTGTCCAGTTTTGGGCCCCGCACTACAAGAAGGATGTGGGAAAATTGGAAAACGTCCAGCGGAGGGCAACAAAAATGATTAGGGACTGGAACACATGACTTATGAGGAGAGGCTGAGGGAACTGGGATTGTTTAGTCTGCGGAAGAAAAGAATGAGGGGGGATTTGATAGCTGCTTTCCACTACCTGAAAGGGGGTTCCAAAGAGGATGGCTCTAGACTGTTCTCAGTGGTAGCACATGACAGAACAAGGAGCAATGGTCTCAAGTTGCAGTGGGGGAGGTTTAGGTTGGATATTAGGAAAAACTTTTTCATGAGGAGGGTGGTGAAACAATGGCATGCGTTTCCTAGGGAGGTGGTGGAATCTCCTTCCTTAGAAGTTTTTAAGGGCAGGGGGTTGGACTAGATGACCACCTGAGGCCCCTTCCAACCCTGATATTCTATGATTCTATGACTCTCTGAACTCAGGGCTCCATGTGGCTGCAGGTTTTACAAGTGCTCTGAACCAGCCCTGTTCTGGATGAGAGGAGAGCTGGGGGTGTTTTGCTCATTCACCTCAGTAGCTTGAACTGAGTAAGGCAGGGCCTAGCAGAAAGCCACCCAGCTGCATGCCCAAGGAGCGTACAACATCTGTCTGTACAGCCACTGTGCAGAACACACCACTAAGTAAAACTGCTCTGCCAGCATGGTCAGCAGCTGTTAAGGCTGAAAGCAATCGGGAGAATGCCTTGTGGTTTGTGGGCCTTTTCTCGTGTCCTGCAGTGGGTGTGTGTGTGACAACTGGAGGGAATGTGGGTTTTTTTTTATAAAGAGTTTTTAGTGTCCCACTTCCAACAAGCTCATGTCTGACCAGTGGCATGCACACCACAAATTGGGACCCTCCACACTTTGCCCTTGATTGACATGTTGGATATAGATTCTGTCTTGTCTGCTAACCCATCTGACGGTGCATAGGCAGGGATCGGCAGGCTGTGGATGAACTGATCTATGAAAGAGCAGCGCCAAAATCAGCCTCTCGTGAACTGCGGGCCACCACGTGTTATTAACACCTCAGGAATCCACGGGGGAGCAAGCAGAGCTGGCAAGAGTGAGTATACGCTGACTCCAGCCACCACTGTGCCACTCACTTGACTTATGAGGGGAGGCTGAGGGAACTGGGATTGTTTAGTCTGCAGAAGAGAAGAATGAGGGGGGATTTGATAGCTGCTTTCAACTACCTGAAAGGGGGTTCCAGAGAGGATGGTTCTAGACTATTCTCAGTGGTGGAAGAGGACAGGACAAGGAGTAATGGTCTCAAGTTGCAGTGGGGGAGGTTTAGGTTGGATATTAGGAAAAACTTTTTCACTAGGAGGGTGGTGAAACACTGGAATGCGTTACCTAGGGAGGTGGTAGAATCTCCTTCCTTAGAAGTTTTTAAGGTCAGGCTTGACAAAGCCCTGGCTGGGATGATTTAATTGGGGATTGGTCCTGCTTTTGAGCAGGGGGTTGGACTAGATGACCTCCTGAGGTCCCTTCCAACCCTGATATTCTATGATTCACCTCTATCTGATAAGCAGTGGTGGCAGACAGGGTACGAACTGCATTTGTTTTTTGGTGCCGCAATTTTTGGATGCCTTTAATGGAGCCTGATTTTTGGCACGCACTGAACACCTACCCTCAGGGTTTTCCTTGGCCCAGCCTAGACTCTTTTAGGGTTTTTATCTGTCTACCTACCTACCTACCTACCTATCTATCTAATCTGATAAATGGATGAATATGCTGTAGCTTTTAAACAAGAAATTATCGGCACTTAGCGTCATGCCATCAGAATGGTCATATACTGTATCTCCTTGGTTGTTTTTTATTGGGGAGGGGTGTTAGCTAGCCTTCAGTGCATTGCAAGGGCAGGACTGGTTTAACTGAATATGACTGTAGTATGTAGGATTGTTGTAGCCACGTCGGTCTCAGGATATTAGACAGACAAGGTGGGTGAAGTAATATTTTTGATTGGACCACCTTCTGTTGGTGAGCTCAAAAGCTTGCCTCTCTCTCACCAACAGAAGTTGGTCCAATCAAAAATATTACCTCCCCCCACCTGGTCTCTCCTTGATTGTATGTATTTTTGTCTTTTCCCTTTAACAAGCAGTAAACGGAAGGAGAGTCTTTCATGCTATCTGGTGGATGGACGGTACAGTCACAGTGAGACTTTGCTCTTTGTGCGCATGCATGTTGCTTTATTATGTTTTTCAGACGCACGGCTGAATAGCTTTCACTGCAGTGATTCTGGCCTCCCTGCTGATTGGGCTGACAGCTCGATCCTCAAGAAGGTCAAGTAAAATGGAACTCAAGTCATTATGTGCCATTGAAGCAATTACACGCTGCTGACTCAGGGGCATAGATAATCAGCAGTCTGGGTGCTGACCGCGGTTGGTGGTGGCTGAGGGACGGATGAAGGGAGTTGCAACTTCAATTTGTTCCAGTCTTAGTCTGTTTCAATAAGTGCCTCTCTAATGCTGTTACACAAGGATGAAATATGCCTCATCATGCTTTGCAGGTGACACAAAGCAAAGATCGATTTCCACAGGAGTGTGGGGAAAATAATCTCAAATTCTAGATAACCACATATTAATAAGGCTCTGAAAACAGACAATACTGTGAGGCAAAGCTCCTGGGACTGAAGGAGATGTGAGGTACTCTCATTAAAGAGGCGAGAGAAGATGTATGCTCACACCAGTACGGGGGACAGGAAACCGGAGCCCGTTACAGCTTGAAAAGTTTGAATAAAGCAAACTGTATTTAAATTTAAAAAGCAATAACTTACCAGCTCCCTGTGGAGTTTCCTCTTCTCTCTTTCTGTCACCTAGGTCCCTGTGTGACTTTGCTGCAATTTCTCGGTGGTCATGTTTTCCCTCAGACTCATTTTCTCTACTTATCAGCCTTACGAAAAAATCATTTTTTTCTGTAAAAATCCTACTTGTCTCCCACACACCCTCCCACACGCTGCCTCAGTCTCTCTCTCTGTCTGTCTCACTCACCCCAACTCCATTTGCTAATCTCTCCTATCTCTGTCCTCAGCTCCATTTTTACCACCTTCGTCTCTCTTTTCATTTTCCCAAGCAATGTCCTATGCTCTCCACCAACTCCCCCCCCACTTCCCTCTATCCCCTCAGCTCACCCTGTGCTCCCTTCTCTATCCACTGAGCTCCTTCCTACTTCTCTCCCCTCTGCACTCCCCCTATGTCCCCTCAACGCCCCCAAGCTTCCCCTCCATCCCCTCAGCGCTCTCTCCATCCCCTCAGTTCCCCTGGTGTTTCCCCTCCATCCCCTTAACCCCTGCACTGCTCCCAGGGCAGTTATGAGACCGACGCTATAAATGGCACAAAGAGGAGCAGATCCCCTGCTGCCTGTTCTGAACCTGGCTGTCTGCCATCTTTTATCCATGAGCCTGGGTGCTCTGCCATGCAGGGGAGGGAGATGTCTGAACCCCCTGGCCCCACTGCTTGGGGCTGGTCACAGCCCTGGAACCACAGGGCCGAGAGGCAGGCTTGGCACAAGTGGGTGAGGGGTAGGCAGAGCTCTGGCTCCATAAGCCTGCACACTGGAGCCCGTTCAGAAAGGGCAGTAATCTGTGCCAATAAGAGGATGGGCACGTGCGGCCCCTCTGGAGCAAGGGGGAAGCAGAGACCAGACTGTGATTCTGAGAGTGACACTCGAGTTCCTGCATTGCCCCTTGGGATTGCTGGATCACAGGGCTACAACCCAGCCACTCCATAGCTGCTAGATTGATCTGAGCAGCATCTGCTGACTATGCCAGCTCCTAAATGCACGCCTGTCCAGCTCCCTAGACCTCTCCACCGGAACGCCCCTGCAGTCACATTAGAGATACCTCTCCGCCTTGGGTTTATGGACATACACAGCTCATAGCAAGGATTTACCTTCGCATCCTCTGAGCACAATTGCAGGTGCAGAGCCCTCACTGAAAACCAGGCATTACGAAATCGAGCCATGAGTGTCAGCTTTAGAGGAGGAGAAAGGACAGGTTGATAGTACAGGCTGTGCTCCTGGATCTAATAACGTATGTATCAGACACCTTGCTCTTGAGATAGCAGATCCTGGAAGCCCCACACGAATCTTTCAACAAGATTAAAGAGCTGCTATTAATTGCTATCGATCATGGGTCAAGAAATTAAATTGCATCTGCACCTGTATCTCTGAAAGGCCGAAGAGTAGTTAATGGGTCTGCCTGGCCCAGTGCTGTGATTAATTAAAAGGGGAAGAGAACCACAAAATATTAAAATAAATATATACGTTGAGATGTGTGTGCTTATCTTTGGAAATATACAAATGAAGAGACTAGACAGCTCACTAGAAGGTAAAAGTCTCAGTTTAATGCTTCCTGTCCTGGAAAATTGTTAATAAAACTCACTGTGCACTACATTATTATTAGCATTTATTATCAATGGGGCTTGTGCTCCTAAAACCCTTAGGTGCTTCTGAAAATCTCCCCCTATATGTATTACGCTAGCATCTAACCCAGATCAGGACCCAGATCAAGGTGCTGTACAAACACATACTGAGATACAGTCCTTGCCCTAAAGAGCTTGCAATCTAGGCCCCCATTCAGGAGAGCATCCCTACTCAAGACTGTACTTTATATATGTGCTTAATTTCAATCATGTGCTCAAGTGTGTTCCTGAACTGGGGCCTATGCAGCTGAGCCAGACAATGGATGGGTGGGAACACGGAGGCATGCCACAGTGACTTGCCCAAGGTGACTCAGTTGGTCATTATGCAATGTTGTTGTAGCCAGGTCGGACCCAGGATAGCAGAGTGACAAGGTGGGTGTGGTAATAAAGCTTGTCTCTCGCTCTCCAACAGAAGTTGGTCCACTCACCTTGTCTCAGTAGCTCATTAGCAGCGTTGGGCCCAGAGCCCAGGCATTATGACTCGCCTATCCATTAGGCTGCACCGCCTACTCTGAAGATACTGGAATGCGTTCCTTTTCCACGGCTATTCAAATGTTTAGCTGGCCAGGGATGTTAACATGAGCTGGTCCCGCTCTACTTTGCTGAGATGACTGCAGGTGTGTCCTTCTGTGACGTGCTTCTATCGTATTGAAACTGCTCAGAGCAAAGAGCAGCAGATAGATTACTGTACAATACTATGCAAAATACCGACCGACTAGGGATGAAGAATTCTGGGGCTAGTCAGCTAGGGACAGCATGTGACCAGATCCTCCCCAGTGTGTATCCCCTACTCAGGAGCTGGCTCAAGCACTGCTCCCTGTTCACGCAAAAGGGGGTGGGCAAGAGGCAGGCCCATGGCCACCTCACTATGCAGCTACATATGGGCGCAGACACTTAGCCTGGGATTTTCGAATGAGTGTAAGGGAATTAAGCACTCAGTTCCCACTGGCTTGCCATAGGAATTAAGCATGTAAATCCCTTAGGTCCTCTTTGAATCCAAGCCTTAAGGGCTACCAGTGACTGCATCACCCTTGCTGACAAGGAAGTCTGAGGACCAATGGCACAGATCCGTAAAGGTATTTAGGTGTCTAACTCCCACTGAAATCAGTGGGAGTTAGGCACCTAAATACCTTTTGAGGATCTGGGCCAATGTCTCATTGTGGTGGTGAGGTTCTTCACATGTGACAGAGTTCTACATTGGTGCAAACCTGCCTCGTAGCTACCGGCTGTGACCTGCAGTGTGAGAACGCAAGCAGTCATTCTGTTCACCTGTAGTTCATAATAGATAGGGCTCCCGTTTACTGAGCATGACCCTGCCTTTGGACTCCCCTATCTGCCGACATGGGACGTTTTGAAAGGGGAGGTAGGTAAAAGCTGTTGAGCCCTAGCAGCAAGTCAATATCTTTCTTACTCAGCGTTGGCGATAGTTGGGCTTTGGAGGATCCAAGCAAGAAACCAATTGTCTGACAGTCCCTTTTCATAGAAACTCGTAAGCAATGCCAAGGTGAAGTGGTGGCAGTCCATGGTGCCAGTTAATGCTAGCGAGCAGGGCTGAATGTAACAGATGACTGCCTAAGGATGTGTCAGCTAAATAGTCATTCAGCTGTGTTATTAGTCATGCCCTTTAAGTGAGATGAGCCAGAACCACAAGACACATTAGAAGGATTTTTAGTCTATGTGGTTTTTACATACACCATATTGTGTGACACAAAGAATTTATATCGCTACAGCAAATGCCCGTGTCCATTGAATAATAGGAATAACTCACAGTCTGCACACAAAGGGCTAGATGGTGCCTTTAGACACAGCCCTGAGCAAAAGGTGTTGCCTTAGGCTGCAATAGGACTCAAAGATACCCTGCTACAGGACAACTTCTCCCCTGCGCCTGGACTCATACCAGTAGTAATTACAACAGCCCAAGGATGACTCTGCTGTGTTGGGCCGTGCACTGGAAGGACAGAGGCAAGGTTCTGCCCACCCACTCCTTGCTCATTACTCCATCTCAGGTTGGGGTAAATGACCCGATGTCATCGGCTTACTCCCGTGCCAGTGTGTAAAGGGAGGTAGTTCTAGCTTATGAAGGACTGTAGTGCAAGACACACGCTAGACCCAAATGAGATAGGAGGGCCCAAGGACCTACTTCTTAGACTGCACCATTTGCCTTTTGTTTGTTTTTAAACTGAAGAAATAACCCACAACTCAAAGCATCATGTATTTTTATGTATGTAAAGGCCATGGACCATGGATCTCCCTGCCACTACAGATGGGCACAAGCCCAAAGCCTTTAGATGTAGGAACAAGCTCTTGGCACAGCCCTTCCCACAATAACAATGGCAGAAGAACACCCTGGCACTGTAGAACAACAGGAATAATCCAACAAGGGGAAAAATTACCCACAAGTAACATAAAATGAGGGATGGATGGCAAATACCATCCTTCCGACAGAATTAGGCCTTATTTTGTTATGTCAGTGCCCAGCTAGCATGGATATAATCACTTCAGAAATGTATAAGTGAAGGGCTGGTTCTTATTTAAGCTTGTGTTCCTTTACACCATGAAAGGGGCCACAGTGTAAATGCGGTTCAAGTCCAGCCTATGTAAAAGGCTCTTCCTGGCCAGTCCATTATGTAATCCTTTAAATTCCGTTCTGTGGAACAAAAGCCCTAATTTCACCCAGGATACTGTCATCTGTTTTTCTGATCGCAGTAGCCTCATCAGAAACCAGTGTTACCTCTCTGCTGAGCAGTGACAGATGTCCAGGGCCTTGCAGGTCAGCTTCCCTCAGGAGGAGAACTCAGAGATGTGGGGTCAGGGTACGTGCTAGGTGTAACTTGCTTTCTTTACACTCTCCACCAGTCCTGGAATGGGGTGGTCAAATAGCATGCAGGCAGTCCCGCCTTCCAGGCATCTCAGTCCAACAACAATGCCTGGATCCCATGGAGCAACCCTGTCACAAATATTGACTCTAATCAGAACCAAGGGATAACGCAAACTCTCCTGCTCCTCCCATACCTTCCTCTTACCCGTGTACCCCAAATCCTGCATAATCCCAAACTAGCAAGACATCATGCCTTCCCAAGAGGCAAAACTTGCTCTCACACTAAGCTGATGCCCAAATAAATGTGTTAGTCTCTAAGGTGCCGCAAGGACTCCTCCTTGGTTTTGCTGCTACTAACATGGCTACTGCTCTGAAACCTCTCACACCAAGAACGCTACCTCAGAAGACTCGCTGTAACACCAACAACTGCTGCCACCTGTGATAACAATATCAGCTGCACCGGGCTTTAAGCTAGCTCTTTGTTTCCATGCTACCAAACCGGAACAGCGCTGTGAACGTTGGCTTTGTCCGCTGCTTCCAAGTCAGTTGCTGGGTAAACCATAGTACAATAAAGCTGTCTTGCCTACGAGCTGCATGCTCTCAATTAGCTTACCTCACGATTTTATTTCTTTTGAAACGACTTCAGCCACTGAGCACTCCCTCCCACTCATGGCACAAATTATCTCTGCTGCTTAACATGCCCTGTCTGTCCCTGGCCCTAGGTTACCTCCCCGGCTATTTCCCTGTCAGCCTCACCAGCCTTGTATTACTTTATTCTGCCTCCCAAACCCCAACTTCCCCTTGGGCACTTTCTCGGTGCCTTTCTCAACTCCTTGCTGGTTCATTGGTGGCCTTTCCTTGCTGCAGCTGGGCAGCTTTTGGTTTGGGTGGCTATTGAGCACTAGAGGATACAACTGCAGCCTCTGGAGTGGGCAATGTGTTAGCAGCAATATGCTGCCCGCAGGCCTGCTTTTCACAGGGGCCCACATCCTCAAAGGTATTTAACCTCGTACATACCTATGAGAAGCTCAGCCAGGAGCCTAATACAGGCGAGAAGCTCACTGGCAGGCCCTGAGGGTGACTGCCTCTTGGAAGTGATCAGAAGCATGGCCGGGCTTCACTGTATCTCCCTGCAGCAAAATCCATTTTTTCATAACCTAGGAGCACGGCTTGACTACTAAGTTAAGCAGCTTGTTAATTTCCTCCTTTAAAAGCGCGACACCATTTTTTCCTAATATCTCTCTGCCAAATGATTTTCCAAAATCCAAGTTAGTAGTCCCCGCATTGTTTATCAAGCCACTTCTCAACTGGCTGGGGAAGAGAGACACGGTCAGTCCCGTCAGCCCTTTTTCACACCCAGCCGCCCTTTACTCTGCGAGGTGTCCCACTGAAATCAACCGCACTACTCACGGAAGAAGGGATGACTCCATGCAAGTACTAGTGTGAGAGTCTGGCCTTTAGGAAACAATTAACCAGCATGGGCTGGGATATAGATATGTCTAGTTTAATTAATAATATTTTGCACGTGTATTGCTGTACATGTTCCAAGCACTGTACAAACATTAACTACATTCATTCATCTGCAATTAATTAGTGTAACTACTAATTAGGGTAAATAATGTGCCTCTCCTTCTGTAGGTACCAAATGGTACCAAATTGATTTTGTGAACTGAAAGCAAATTATTCCTCTGATTAGATGGCATCAGGTTTAAAGTGGTACCACAAGGGGAGTGATAGCAGTGGGGTTAAAGGAAAGGCCCAGGCGTCAGGATGGTGGCGTTCACAGCACTACCATAACTTTTCAGTGTGACCTTGGGCAGTCATGTGACCCCCTCTGTGCCTCAGTTTCCCCATCAATAAAAGAAAGATCTTGCTATTGACCTCCTTTGTAAAGCATTTTAAGAGCTGAGTATTTTATTAATGTCTGTTAAGGGGCTCCAAGATCCTTGGCTGGTAATCGCTGAAGAAGTGCCAAGGACAATTACCATTTTGGGACTAGTCAAGCGCTTCCTACCACAGTACAAGACCTATGGAGTAAATCTAGTGTCTTGTGTAATTCGCCATCCTATAGTTTGAATTACTGGGCTTTCAATTCACTGAGCCAGAAACTAACTTTGTCGCACCTGGGGACATAAGTGTGTAGGCTAGAGTTGAAAAGGCACGAAAGCAATTACAAGTTCAGGAGCCATCTTGCAACCAATAAACGAATGTTCAAGAAAAGGCTGCAGCAAAGTGCCGCAGCTGGTATAAATCAGCGTCACTCCATTCACATCAGTGGAGCTAAGCCAGTTTACACCAGCTGAGGATCTGGTGGTTTAACCTACTCCGCCAGAATCCAGGCACTCCTCAGCTATTTACAGCCACCAGGTGAGCTCCTGCAGTCTCTTCTGCACAGTCTTTACTCAAGCAAAACCCCCCGGCGGAGATCCCAACGCCCGTGCTGTCCTGTTTCATTTGGAACTGGAGGAGAGTGATGAGCTGACTTGTAGTTTGGGGGACGAGTGGCAGAGTAAAATACACCAAAAAACATTTTTTTTTGCAGGTTAACACACTTTATATTTAACAAAATAATTTTTAATAATATATTTTTACACATCAAATATTGTTGCTTGAACCCCGTATTTTTACAGTCATGTTTGGGGTTTTTGTCCCATTCTTTTTTCCAGGCACACTGTTGTTTAGAGCGTTTTGAAACTGGCTAGTCATTGCCCGCTAGCCGCTTACAAGTAAGTGTGATGGTCCCTTATTTAACAGTAGCAGGGTACATGGGCCACATTCTCAGCGGGTGTAAATCGTAGCTGACGTCAACAGCGCTATGCTGAATTCTGGCAGCTGCGAATCTGGCCCCACTAAAACCCAAATGGGGAGGAAATAAGAATACAGTGGCAACAGGCTGGTTGCAAACAAAGGATCTGAGCCTCCTACCATTGATGCCGAAGTGGGCCAGAGCCTCAGCTGGTTTACATCAACATGGCTCCATCGATTTCGGAGGAACTGTGCCAATTTAAAGCCGCCGAGGAGCTGTCCCTAAGAGTTTTGCCATTGACTCTAACAAGAGCAGTTTCGGGGCCCAAAGTCTTAACAAAAAATTCATAAATAAAAAAGCAAACCATGGTTCAAAAGCCGTGACCTGGTTACAATAGAACTGTAAAGTGGCATTACTGTTTTGAGCAGGTCTGTCACAGTATTGGGTTACATCTTCAGGAAGATAAACAAACAGGTGTCAGGGCTACAAAGCCGGAAAGTAACTCGCTTGCAGTGAGGAAAAGACTCTCTCTGGTTGCTAACCAAGACCACGGAGCTGCCCTCCTCCAGGCAGCTGCTTTTTGAAGATGGCTTCTCAGTGTATGCACCCTTTGCCCTAGTAAGTCCTTGATATAGCTCTTGGTGTGCTTAGCCTTTGCTGCAGAATTATTACATCTTGGTGTCCCAGTTACATGTTCTCATGCCATTCCCCTAAGAAGGACACGGTAGCTCCTTAATAATGTATACGTCATGGCTCTATTAAAGGTTTTCTCTGTGTTTCCACCCCAGCCACATCATTTATTTTTTATTCCCATGAATGTGAATTTCAAAGCTGACACTAGGCTACCTTAGTGCAAAGGAAACCATGTCTCTCCGTGCACAGAAAGCCTGGAATGCCTCTACTTTGTGTGGGCATGACTAAATCACACAGGGATGCTCATGAATGATTCAAGATCGCATATTATCTATGAATGGCTGCCACAGTAAAGTTCCAACCTGGGTGCAGATCGGTGCTCTGCAGAAAGGGCTCTTGGTGGTCTGCACGATGGCAAAGCTATTTGTACTGCAGGGAAACCAGTTTACTTAAGGCGTTGGAGGGCCAACCCCTCACCACGTTCATTTTAGGAACGGCTCTTGCTGGAACTAGCTGCTTTTAGGAGGGAAGACGTGTAATGTCTGTGGGAGACATTCAGATCCTCTGTCTCATGCTGAGTAGCACCTTGCTTTGTGATTGGGCCCACTGGCTTCAATTGAGCTACACCAGGAGGAAGGTATGACTCAGCATGGAGAGGAGGTTAATAATCTGGCCTTGTATGACAAGTGCTGCTGTAAATCCAGGGAAATATGCCTTTGCAGCCTAGTTCACTGGTAGCACATCACACCAGTCTGAGCCTTGGCCAGTTTCCACTGGAGTCAGTGGGAAGAGTCCCAGGATGAGCTCATTTAAACTTGATCATTTGCTCTTGGGCTGCTAGGGTCTAGGCGTGTCAGAGGTGCAAGGAGCATGCTCACCTCCTGGGAGTGGGGATGTTACAGATGGGTTCCTTGGCCATGTGGGCACAGGCCTTGGGGAATGGTGAGAAAATGAGGGGCTCATTAAGAGTGTTCTCAGGAAACCATATCTTGTCCACTGTCCATAGGACAGGAGAACACACTGGGCAACAGCTCATACCATGTATGTTAGTGAGGGCATAGGTTTAGCTTGCTCTGTGAACAACCAGTTGTCCATTGTCACTCTTTCTGTGGGTGCTCCGGGGCAGTTTTGTGATTTTAACATTTTTTTTATCACATCCAATATTTTAATTCATAACAAAAAATCTCCAGCAAACAGCTGCAGAAATCTCACTGGGGGGGCTGGTCAGAGATGTGTTCAGATCTGCACTTGAAACAGAAACAATGGCCAAATCTTGGTCTCACTGAGGTCAAGTGAAATTCACCACTGACTTCAGTGAGACTAGGGTTTGAGGCAGAGTGGTGATGGCACAGTGACAAGGTACATGCAGACGTAGCTGCATGTTGAAACCAAATCAGAGGGCTAGGGTCAATGCATATTCACAGTGGGTCTGTGCACATTGGGCCAACAGTTTATGCTAGCAGAAGCCACAAAGGGCTGAACTAATCGCTGGTGTAAGGCAGCACAGGTACACCAGGAATGTATGTGTATCCAAAGTGATTACGAACAGCCCAAAACAAAGAGCTTGATCCATGCTGGTGACAAATGGGGCACAGTTTCAACCTCGGCTGCAAATCTAGTGTTTGTCATTTTCCAAATTATTTTGATTTGTGTTTTCCCATCATCTTCATCGGTATCAAGGGAGTTGTGTCCACCTACTGCTGTTATCCGGCATCATTTAGTGATTTGATTGACAGCTTTAACGTATCGGTCGTGATTATTGTGTAGATTTCTTCAACTTGATTGTCCCCACTCGGTGGAGAAAGCGTAACACAGACAGAGTGTTCCTAGCGCATGGCCGATCCCTCTTTATCTAGGCATCTAGCCTGACCTTTCTGTAGTTTACAGTCCAGTTTGATTTATTCCATCTATCCAGCCATCCACCTCCCATCTCTATTTTTAGCATCATGAGACATTTAAAAAGTGTTCATTCTTGTTTTACCCATAATCTTATTACCCAGAAGACCCTGGCTGTGAAAAAGTTTAGGAAGATGCTAAAAAAAAATCACAACAACGAAAATGCAATTCACATTGTAGGAAAAGTTACAAGTTAATTGGCAGGGTGGAGGCATTATGAGTGGAGGAACCTGTGCAGGTATTTTCCCTTCCAAAACCTCAGCTATTGAGTCCCCATCAAGCAAAAGCAGATTAGATATCTAGCTACTGGATATATATTCTGTATACGGTGTGTGAGAACTTTCCTGTTAGCAAAATATTCACTTTTGTTAACCCTAAAAGGTTTTGCTGGTGACCCTATTGCAGCTGGCAGGAGGTTTAACATGTGCAGTGTAGAAGCCGTTACGTTTGCTTTTTAATAGACTTGTCATTGGTTTGGATTTTGCCTCTACAGAGTCTGCTTGCCGTGGCATTCGCGTTTTGAACACTGAGCAGGCTTCCACCAGTCCCCGTTGTGACAGTGACAGATGTTACACTCATCCACTTTCACTTCAATGCCAGCCGGAATTATGGTGGTTCCTGCAAAGCAGTTTGGACCTGGAAACACACATACAAAATAAATAAATAAATTAAAATTGGGGCTGGGTGTGTATGGGAGGAGGGGGGGGGGGCAGGACGCATGGTGGATTTGAGAGTGAGACCACATGAGAATCGTTTACGAGCAGGGAGTCTGATGAAGTCACCCCAAAGTACAACCCCGCTCCACCCCTTCAAATCACCAGGCAGTTCAACATCACCATAGTCCATTAGCACCAGGCAGGAAATCCTGGCCCCCTTGAAATCCATGGCAAAACCCTCATTCACGTCAATGGGGCGAGGATTTTGCCCATTGGACAGTTCAATAACATTTTCGTAGAAGGCAGGAGAGTGCTGAATTGGTTTCCAAGCATAAAACAAAGCTTCAAATGTTTAGCTTCCTTCACACTCCTCCCCTGTTATTGGATACTTTGTCATGGTCAAAGGCTTCCCCTGAGCAGCTGATTGGTAATGCAGTGTCCCCTTCCCGGCTGCAAGGCCGCAGGAAAACATTGGGACGAAATCTTCAGCTGGTGTAAATTGGCAGCGCTCCAGTGAAGTGACTGGAGCCCTGCCAATTTATACCCGCGGCACATGTGGCTGCTAAAACTCCCTCCAGCTCCTTAAATTCAGTCCCTGGGATCCTGAGCTGGTTCCCTGCTAACAATGAATAATTCACAGCATCAATAATTGATTTGTCTCCCAAACAAGCTTGCTTATAGATTTTATTTTATAAAGGGGATTCCTTTAATCTGCTGATCTTGACTCTAAAAAAAAAATCTTTATTAGGCAATTTCAAACCCAAGTTGCTTCTGAAGTCAGCAGGATTTTTGTTTTCTCATGCCCATTAAAGGCCCAACAAAGAAAACATGGCCCAGCTGGTTATGTACATGCAATGCTTCTCTCCCACATACCCACTAGCATTGTGCATGTATGAGTGTAATACCGAGCTTCAGATCTCAATAAAATCAATTCTGAAAAGCCAGCGATGTGAGGTTTAGCCTCTTTGAGGACTGTTGGCTGCATTATCCCAATCACCAGGCGAGCTGATTGTAGAGGTTAAATTAGCTAAACCAAACTGCTCTGGAAATCTGATTGTCTCGTGTATTTGGTATTGCCCAAAACTGTGGCCAAGTGTAACATCATCAACTGTGCTCTAGTTCCATTTTTTTGCATTTGTTTTCCTACTACCGGGAGCGAATTTGCAATAATATTTGAACATCAAAGCACGTGAACCACAGGCTAGCTGTAGCGCAGAGCTCTAAACTAGGCTTAGCACTGTTTGAAGGGAAAGCAGCTCTTTCCAATTGTATTTATTGATCTATCTCGTAGTGCATTTTAAATCTACATTTCAAGAAAAAAAAAAAAAGCATATCTGTAAACATGCGTATATAAGTGACTGTGAAACGGGGAGGCTCAATTGCATTCCAGGCTCTTTTCACATTAACTAACAGGTGGAGCTGGTTAGGCATTGGCCATTGGAGTGATTTTCTAATGGGAAAATGTAGTTTTGGCAAAATTATTATTATTTTTAATCTGGAATACTGATTTTGCCCCAAAACTTGATTTCCCCATCAGGGAAAACCAAAGTGAAATATTTTATTTTGGGTTGTTTCAACCCAAATTAGAATATTTCATTATCAGAAATGACCCAAAATGTTTCCTTTTGAATCAATTCAACAAAATATTAAACTGCATTTTCTTATTGCGGTCCATTGCTTTACAGGAGTTACAGTTCTGGCACTGATTCTCTGTGGTTCAAGCTCCCATGAGAGCTACATCTCTTGTATCAGGACAAAAATCAAATGTTTAAGTGTCAGAATTTCTCACGGGACAGAATTTCAAAACTGCCCTCAATTCTACGTACCGTACCAATGTTAAGAGTCCATTGAAAGTTTATTTCATGCCATTGGCTCGGTGCATGTGGAAATGTTAATATAGTCATTGTTCTCAAGTTGTCATCATCAGTAGCTGTTTCCCATTCAATATGACCCCCAAATTGACATTATTTGTAGTATAGTAGCACATAGCTGCTTTATTGGGGCTCCACTGTGCTGTGTGCTAGTCACACATTAGTAAGAAACAGGCCCTGTCCAAACAAGGGTGCAAGCCAGATGATGGATGGGAGGGCAAATGACTTGCCCAAGGTCACACAGTAAATCGGTGGCAGAGCCAGGTCCAACACCCAGGCTTCCTGACTGTGCGAACAGTAACCCATCCGCTGGACCATCCATTTGCCTTTCTCGGCCAAACCTTTGGAAACCAAAGGAAGTTTTCAAGCGTACATGTGCACAGACAGACCCAAGCACACACTGGAAATGCTCTTCAAGTTTCTTGCGTTTTGAAAGATTAGCCATTTGCATGACATTCCCAAGAAATGGGGACTACTGCTGGAACTGGTAATCTGTCCCAAAACGGAAGAAATCTAAGCATATAAACACTGCATATACTGCAGTAGTCATCTACTTGAAAGGTTACCTCCATTCCATGGACAATGGACAACAGAAATATCTCCATACATATGAATTCAATAAAATAACCTTTCAAGTGACTCCCAGTTAGGCCCTGTGCTTTAACCTCACTACATAGGCAGAAATACAATTCAAAACTTTCTCCCCCTCCCTGCCCCCCACAAATCCATTTGCAGGAATAACTTTGTGGCATCCTATTAAACAAAGGGAGGGCGGTGAACTTCACATGTTTAGCTTAACATTTGCTCGCCTGAAATGTCTCCTGTCATAAATATAAAGGGAAGGGTAAACCCCTTTGAAATCCCTCCTGGCCAGGGGAAAGCTCCTCTCACCTGTAAAGGGTTAAGAAGCTAAAGGTAACCTCGCTGGCACCTGACCAAAATGACCAATGAGGAGACAAGATACTTTCAAAAGCTGGGAGGGGGGAGAGAAACAAAGGGTCTGTCTCTGTCTGTAGTCGTCTTGGCCGGGGACAGAACAGGAATGGAGTCTTAGAACTTTTAGTAAGTAATCTAGCTAGGTATGTGTTAGATTATGATTTCTTTAAATGGCTGAGAAAAGAATTGTGCTGAATAGAATAACTATTTCTGTCTGTGTATCTTTTTTGTAACTTAAGGTTTTGCCTAGAGGGGTTCTCTATGTTTTTGAATCTAATTACCCTGTAAGATATATACCATCCTGATTTTACAGGGGGGATTTCTTTATTTCTATTTACTTCTATTTTTTATTAAAAGTCTTCTTGTAAAACACTGAATGCTTTTTCATTGTTCTCAGATCCAAGGGTTTGGGTTTGTGGTCACCTATGCAAATTGGTGAGGCTTTTTATCCAACATTTCCCAGGAAAGGGGGGGTGCAAGTGTTGGGAGGATTGTTCATTGTTCTTAAGATCCAAGGGTCTGGGTCTGTAGTCACCTAGGCAAATTGGTGAGGCTTTTTACCAAACCTTGTCCAGGAAGTGGGGTGCAAGGTTTTGGGAAGTATTTTGGGGGGAAGGACGCGTCCAAACAGCTCTTCCCCAGTAACCAGTATTAGTTTGGTGGTGGTAGCGGCCATTCCAAGGATAACGGGGGTAATATTTTGTACCTTGGGGAAGTTTTGACCTAAGCTGGTAAAGATAAGCTTAGGAGGTTTTTCATGCAGGTCCCCACATCTGTACCCTAGAGTTCAGAGTGGGGGAGGAACCGTGACATCTCCCCTGAAAACTGGAGCTATTATGGGCAAAGCAAGACATCTGGGCACTCTAAATTATAGATGAGTCTAAATCCGAGGGCCAAGCCATTTAATGGGAAGGAGGTGAAATGCAGTATGTAGCTTGGTAGGACTTACTGGTCCGTGCCTGTCACAGGCATGACTGGGAATGGGGTGGTCTGGCGCCATACCAAAGATGTTTGCATTTTACAGCATCAGAAAACTTTTTTTTCCCCTCTCATTAACTTTATTAGTACCATGACCTTACAGTACACTTCTCAGAGCCCACAGGCCACAAGTTTGACATTGCTGGTCTTAACTACCCAGAAGTAATTTAGATAGTTGTCAAGCAGAATAATTGGTGTTTCTTGGCTATTATTCACATTTAAATCATCCCTCCCTTTAATAAGTGCTGCTATAAATTTTGATCAGCTTTGTCTCAGCTTCTACTGTCCACGCTAATAGAGTCACAATAAAAGCATATGAGTGAGACACCTCTGATGACTTTCACGCTAGCATCTGGAGCTATTATATACGCCCTCTATCTGCTACTTTACTACCATCCACTTTCATACTAATAGGAACCACTTCCTTGTAATCTATGGGTTAGCATAGGCGCCGACTTCCCGTCTTCCCGGTGGGTGCTCGACTCCCCCCGCCGTCCCTGGCCCCGCCCCTTCTCCATCTCCTCCCCCGAGCACACTGCGCCCCTGCTCCTCCCCCCTCCCAGAAAGTCGTAAGTGCCTCCAAACAGCTGTTAGGCAGTGGGGTGGCAGGAAGCGCTGGGAGGGAGGGTGAGGAGTGGGGACACAGTGTGCTGGGGAGGGGGGAGAAGGAGGCGAGGTGGGGTGGGGGGAGCTTGGCTGCCAGTGGGTGAGGAGCACCCACTAATTTTTCCCCATGGGTGCTCCAGCCCCGGAGCACCCATGGAGTCGGTGTCTATGTAGGTTAGTGCATTTGTCTCTGTTCTCCAATTGCCTGGCAGACTGTGGTGGGCTAAGGTATAGCCAAGGTGCATAGAAGTACCATGCTCCATGTTGGGAGAGAAAGGAAGCTCTTGTGACTAAGGCACAGGGCTAGGACTCAGGAGAGCTGCATTCAGTTCTTGGCTCTGTCACTGACTTTGGGCAGGCCATTTCCCACAGGTCCCCATCTGCAAAATGGGAATAATCATTCCTCTCCTGTGGATTTGGACTGCTTCTCAGAGCAAAGGTGTCTCTGACTATGTGTTCGTTCAGCGCCCTGCTCACTGCATTCCCAATCTTAGCTGGACCCTCCGGGCAATCACACAAAGAATGGATAATAAAAATAACCATCTCGTTACCATGTGGCACTAACATTGTAGCAAACAACTTTGACCTTTAAATGGCCACCCAGGATCTCCTCACTAGTCCTTTTAAAGGAGTACTGTGCCCGTCCTGCTACTCTGTGCGCTGCGGCTTTAAGAAACAAGGCAGAGAAGCGCAAGAAGCGTATTGCCTCGGAGTAACTCCGTGAGGCAGAGTCAAGCATCGGCTGCGTGGGCCCTGGTTGACAAAAGGGTACAGCCAGTCCTCCAGAAAGACCCACGAGAGCAAGAAAGGGGCTTCATGGGATCTCAGGCCTGTTTGAAAAGAGCAGGCCTGGCCCGCTGCAAGAAGGTGTGGGCAGGGCCAACTCCATGCACAATGTGATTCCGGCCAAGATGAACGCCTAGAAAAGGGAGCAAGCTGAAACTGAGGCAGCTGCAGTGGGACCCAAGCAGATACGAGCACAGGTTTGGAGGACACTGGTGCTTGTGGGATATATTAATGATCAGAGACCATTGGAATTATTGGGCATCTTTCCATTGAGTTCAGAGGACTTTGGATCAGGCCCTAATAAGTTGGAGTGAAGGCTGAGAGTGCATGTCAGCAATTTACGGTGAAATACGGTACACAGATGTTGAAAATATTCCCAAACCAAGTATGACCATCCCAGAAAATTTAGAGCCAAGGTTAAACTTAAAAGAAATCCAGACATGTGACGGTAAAATGCAGTTAGGACACCCAAATAAGCTAAACTCTGCCCCCTAGGGATGCCATGCAATACCCAGGGGATTATGATTAATGCATTTTAATGTTTGTAATCCAAGATTAGAGTCCCCCACTCATGGTGTCACTACAGGAAAGAGTTAATGTTGTTTGGATGCCTTAATGGAGCATTTCCACTACTCCGCTTTGAAGCACACAGCATTTCTATGGCTGTGTATGTGTTCAGGCCGTATAGCTTTTTGTCCCCATCGAGTGGCTGGAACATGTTAAACATTTATGAGTCTGCTGCTGCCACGCATCTAACAAACTTTAGTTCCAGACACTCATGCTTTTAAGATCCAGAGGTTCTGGGTTTAATCTTCATACCCGACCTGGAACCGTGTTATAATTGATGTAGGTAGGTCTCTCTCTCTCTCTCTCTCTCTCTTCCCCTCCTTCCTGCTAAACCAGAAAAGACTTCAACAAAAGAAAATGACAACATCTGGATTCCCTTTTAACGACCACAATGACTCTGCGCTGTCTAGATAATGCTAAATGCGATTTGCATTCTGCTGTTTTCATGACTTTCATTTTCATTCTTTATAAAATAAAGGCTTTGCTCTCCAGAAGCAGGACCAAATTGCGCTCTCTCTCTCTCTCTCTCTCTCTTTCACCGACACCCCTTGCGTCTTAATGTCAAGAGAGCTGTACACCCAGGGTTTGGCTCTCTTCTCACTCACACAGATTACGGACTCCAGCAGAGTCACCTCTGATTTACACCATTGTGAGCAGAGAATCAGGCCTGGTCTCGGAGGACAGACTTTGGTCTGCAATTTTGCTTAATTAATCAATCACTCCGTATTGGCAGACATATTGTATGTAACATACTGCTGTAGGTTGGGTTAAACCTCATTTAAACTGTGGAGTGTGTCCTCCACCCCTCATTGAAAAGAGCTGTAAGAGACAGCTGCCACCTGAGAGAAAGAGGGCGCAGGAGCCCACCCAGAAATCTGAACTGTGTACATGAGGGAAGCAGGGAGACAGCCTGAGCAGGGTCAGAAGATGCGAAGCATGAAGAAGCTGGCTAAAAGAAAGTTGGGGCTGTAAGCAAAGAAACAATCTCTTCTTTTTGATTCCTCCTGTGTTCAGGGAAACAAGACTTTGTACACAAACAAGATTAAGGACAGAGTGTGGTGCACTTTCTCCACCCAACTGGAAATACCGACAAGATCTCAAATTCTGGCTAGCCACTCACGGTAACAATAACACATATCATGAATAGCAGCATGGTAGATAAAAGTACAATGACAAGATTGTGGCAAAAACGACTTCCCAAAACATCTCCTCCCTAGTACATGAATGTCACTCATCCAACGCTGAATGTTGAAAGCATAATTTAGAACACCGCTTGAAATGTATTTTATCAATTTCAACTCCAGTGATTTACATGCTAATAAATCTGATCCTAAATGAGTACGTTTGGTATTCATGAAAAGATCACTTTTTCATTCACACGGGACCTCTGCAGGATAGATTCTGAGAACCATTTTTGGACCAGGCCTTTTTGAAAGCTCTAGTAAATGAGTTTTGCCGCAGCACAAACAGGGCAGATTATAAACCCAATGTCTATATTTCTTCACCAGCCTGTTGAAGTAATTGTTTCTTCACACAGTAGGCTTACAGACTTCTGCGTACGGCTGAACCAAACTGCTGTCTGTGGTGTTCACAACAGCTTTTAATTCTCTGCTTCATGAAATCCGAGATACGTTGTTGTGTTATGACACCTAGAACAGACTTTTCCATCAAGTAGACTCATTTGCTTCTGTTTAAAGTCCCAGGTCAAACACACTTGAAATGCCACTAATTGCAGCGAGCTGGGTTTAAAGCTGAACTAAGCACCTGTACCTCTTCAGAACAACGGTCTGTTTGCCTGCCAGACTCCTAACAACAAACAGATTCCAAAACAGTTACCAGATCGGGGCAAGGGCTATCTGCCCCCGGAGTACAGAGAAAAGCCCTTTTCATTAAAATTTAAACAAAAAGCTTCCTCTGGAGCTGAGGGTGGCAAAGAAGGGGGAAGAATGTTTTCTCGATTGCTGCCCTAAGGCTGCCTGTTAATCATTTTATTTGAAAATTCAATACTCCCACAACTCCCACACACATGAGAGACGGAGGGATTGCCTGGCACTTAAGGATGTCAGATTTATAGCACCAGGCTCCAATTAACTCTTCTGAATGCGTGAGGAGGAATGCAGCCAAGCTGTGTTGGGGAAGGGGAGGGAGCTGGGATCTTTTAGCGCCAAGGGGTTTGACAGGCTGAGGGAATCCTCTACCTGTCAGCCGCTAGCACAGACTGCAGCCGCTGACCCTGCTTGTCTGCCTCTAGCAGAGCCCAGGTTGGGAATTCTGTGCCTTCCTGCAATGGATTTTGGCTGCGTCCATGGCACTAACATGCAGCAGGGATGACACCGGCAAAGAGCTGCCAAGCTGCAGAACCAGGCTGGAAGGAGAGATGCATTCAGCGCTGGAGAGGGATTCTGCAAGGCCAGGGGGAGGGCTGGATTAGGTCTCCTGCTTTGCTTCCTCCTTCCACACCGGCCTGGCTGTCTGCCCCATTCCCCATCCCACCACCCTGCTGGTGGAAGAGAGCCGCCCAGCTCCGGCCCTGGTGATGGTATGTAGGGCCAGAGCTGGAGCAGGGCTCTCTGTGTTCCACACAGCAGTACTTGGCTCGGCTTCCCGTCTGGGTCCCATATTTCCAGGAGCAAAGCAGGGAGAGCTGATGCAGGGATCGACCCGAGAGGAGCAGACTGGGTGTGTGTAGACCATCTAGGCTGCTTGCAAGCTAGGGGAGCCCCCTGGATCAGTTGTCTCTTACCCCTCTCCCTTTAGTCTGGTCTATTTCCCTACTCCCCCACCCCCCCACATACCTTCTGTTGCTTCCATGCTCCTCTCCCACCTTCCTCTGCTGCCTCTTCCCTCTCCTCCCACCCCTTGTTCCCTCTTCTCCCTGCCCATCTGCTCCCCTCCCACTGTGCTCTCCACAGAGCAGGACTTTGCAGTGACATTGACTAATGGTTAGTCTCATTCTGCCTGTGAGTCAGGGTTGGCTACAGCTGGGTTGTGCTTCTCTCCCTTGGGCTATGAGGGCTGGCTGGCTTCCAGGCCATCAAGCAAACTGCTGGACCATTCCACCCCTCGGTCCCTCTGCACAGAGATTGCAGCAGCCAGGGGGAATGGTAGGGGAGTAGCAGCTCATGGAGGGAAACAGATCGGAGGACAGTGCGAGGTGGGCAGGCTCTGAATGAGAGAGAGGAGAGGGGACAGGTGGGGGAAAGGAACTGGGAGCACAATGCACCCACTGGAAAGGAGAGACAAGGCAGGTGCACCATATGTCGGGCATGTGATGTGCTTGGACCCGCCTTGCACAATAGCAGCCCCACCTGGGTAAGACCTCAAGACACTACCGCAATAGAAATGTGAATTAAATAGTAATAACCCTACCAAGCTCTGCGATTTATTGATCCATTAAGGACCTGACAACTGCCTCTACATCTAACAGGAACACTGCCATGCTTCAAAAAGGGCAGATCTCCTCCTATGTGGTGTAATGTGTCCAAATGAGGGTCCAATCAGCAGCAAAGCGCACTGTTCCAACGACAGCCTGCTTGGAATAAGTGGCTTTCTCCAGAACTGGAAGCCGGGTAGTCACTGGGGAGCTTTCTAGCTACCTGTGCGTTTACACATCTGACAGCTAATCCAGCCATACAAAGGCAGAATCTCACACGAGGGAGCAGTAGGTGGATTTGTGATATTCCCTGGATGAATGTCAACCTGCAAATCAATGAGCGGATTACATGGCAAAAATAAAGTATTTTGATCTGTGGCAGATCTAATCTAGCTCCAATACGCTTCACGTTGTGCGCCCTTTATCCTCACCCCAGTGCTCCGATAAGTGCTACCACGGCCCATGAATGCATACCGCTGAGGACCAGATCTGGCCACCACTGTTAAGCTGAGGCTCTAAGAAAAACACCAAACTATAGCAAACCTAGCAATAAAAAGCACAAGCAACAACGATACAGCCTTTCCCAGCAATCCTGCTTAAAGATCTTCCGTCACAAGGCAACACTGGACGAGGGTGCAAAGAGTCACAGCCTACGGGCTGGTGCCAGCAACCCCTTGCTACCATTCGGGCGTAATACTAAGCACTCCCCGCAGCAGCAAGGATCGGGCCCCACATCGCTATGGGCAAGGCAGTGGGAACTCAGAGGGACGGACCCTCCCGGGTCCTACAGGTGGCAACGGGGCTGCAAATGCTGTGCCGAGCTTCAGGAATGTGGGCTGCTTGCACCAAAGGTGCTGCGCTCTTCTCCGCCTGCTCTGTTCTCTCTGGAGTGATATGTTCCCCTTCTGGGGGGGTGCACTGATAGACTCCACACTCAGAGGAGTCAAGCGACTGCTCCAATTTTAGGAATTAGGATGAGACCTTCATGGTGTGGGGTGGGGGGCAGGGGCGGCAGGTTATTCCATTACTGCCTGTTTCTTGAACTTTGCTTGGAAGCAGCCAGCGCTGGTCACTGCCAGAGACAGGAGTCTGGACTGGATGGACCTTGGGTCTGACCCAGCTGGGTGATTCCTATGTGCTTATGTTGTATGCGACGGGCAGATGGTTTCTCCCCCTGTGCTCATGCATAAGGACCCATTGTAACCAGCTCTTAGTGAGGCATTTAAACCCACAGAGAAGGGGTGGGAGGAAGCGGGAGCAATCAAAGGCCCAAAACTTATTGGGTCAGACCCTCAGCTGGTGTCAATTGCCAAGTTTATACCAGATGTGGATCTTCCCCATTAATAATAACTTAGATTAATAAATGCTAATGACATGGGGCACTCAGGCAGACAGAGTTTTATGCTTCTGGTTTAACACTGACTGAAATGAGTTAAAAAACAGACATGATTTTTTGTTTGATTGCTAAACTAACATTTTGAATGTGCCATAATCCAAGCCTTATGCTTTCTCTTTATGATCCTGGATGAGCACCTGTGTTGATAACAAATGCCAGAGAAGCATCCAACCCGACTGCTGTTGAGCCACTTTTAGAGTAAATTATGACTTTGTCCTACTCCCTGCTACGGCATTATTGAGATGTGGAATAAAACATTAGAATTCAATAGCATCCTGCAAGGATTGACTTAAAGCAAACAAGTAGCAGGGAGCATGTGGTTTAATTTTCTTTCCGACGCTGAGCATATGGCATCGTGCCGACGTTTTGTACATTTTAGCAGTTCAGTGCCAAATGTCACAGCTATTCCTAAGCGATGGGGGCTGCATTCTGCTCTCCGTTACATCTCAGGCAAGCCAATTGAAATCAATGGCTTTGCCGGGGGGCCTACATCCGTGCAGAGCTGAGCCACGTACATGTGAACGAATGCTGCAATAAAAGATTAAACACTATGAGTGAGCAGGAATTACGTAGGGCAGATGGTAACACACTGAATAGTACCCTGCACTACGAGAAGTCCCCTTGGCTTCAGTGGAACTACTCATGGAATAAGGTTCCAGTAAATAAAGTACTTTTCTGGAAAGTAAAGATATCACAATACAGACTTAAATTTCACCCAGCTGTATGGGTCCCCTTCCCCGCCCAATATGGCTAACATCTCCAAAATAATTCAGATAATTGGTTAATCCAAGGGATATATATTGTTTTAGGAAGAGGTGAACAGATACTTTCTTATCTATCTCATGTTGGTTAATTCTTGCCAATTACCTGACATACAGTAAGTACATTTAGACATATTTCCTCTGTCTCCCAAACAATGTGGCACATTCCCAAGGAGCGGAAGTTACATTGTGTAACCACAAGAGGGTGTTGGCTTGTTTTTTTGCTTGAGGTAATAATCCTCTCCTTGACTCCATAATATTCAGAGCTGGGTAGATATTGCAAACATTCCCATGAATATTCATTCAAATGTCTTAATGAATTTGCTGTCAGAGTTTGCGGTCCATGAATATTCTAGCAGAAACGTTTGCTGAAATGGAAAGAGTTTCTGGCAAGTATGGCAGAACCTTCTCAGAAAGCGAATGCCGATTTCCTAGCCACAAATATTCACACCAAAAACCTTGTTCTGAGTTATGACCATCCAATCGGGGAACTAAAACAATAGCATCTGGCCGGCATGTCCAATCCAAACAACTCATATTCCCAACACTGATTATTCACAAAGAACTGACCACACACAAGCTACAGAGCAAGAATTATACACAAAAATAAACGGGGGAGGGAAATCAATCTGCTTGCAGCCAATCCACAAAACAAGAAAGAGGTGACAGTTGTAAAATAAATTATTCATTACAAATTATTCCCCCAGCTCTATTAATATTTATGCATTCACAGCAAGTCTGCTTAATTTCTCACGAGGGTGCCTGAAGTAATGACTGTGGCCCATGTAGGAGCGTATCCAGGGGGTAGAGGGAAGAACTGGAAGTTGGACTAAGCCCGGATCTATTCCGGATTCTGTCACTATAGTCTTGTATATATTATTTTGTTTTCACAATGTATAAAAGAGGTTATTTATTTACCACTCCAGGCACTTGTGTCAACATTTCACAATGCACAACTCAACCATCCCCCTAAACCAAATGCTTGAGAAACCAGTGGGCCTTGCAAGGCAATGGACAAGTTCCAAATCCTGGGTGCCTCAGTTTATTCACTTGTGGAGTTATTATAACAAGGCCTCACAACGCTGTGATATTTTTAAATATCTTGTGCCTGATTCCCAAGGTCTTGCACTTGGCTTAGCCATTTATATTTACACTTGTGCTAAATCACTGCACTATTCTGATCCGGTAAAATTGTCCAGCCATGTCGCACAGCTGGACAAGTCGCATGGCGTGGGAGCTCCTTTGAGGTCTCTCAATGAAAGGAGGCTATAACAGAGCTTCCCTGCCTATTCTTGAACTCGAGGTGACAAGTTATTGCAAGCGTTATAACAAGTGCCAGTCAACATATCCCAGCTCACTCTGTTGCTGTCCAACCTCAATACTCATGCATCACAAAGCTTGGCTACTGAATCAATCAATGCTCTTAAATGCACCAGAATCCAGCCAAAGCATGCTATAAAATAAAGAGCAAAGCAATTGGGTTGGTGCATATTCTCACTGAATTTCCATTTTTTTGTTCTTTTTTATTGCTATCATTGTTTTTGGCGGATACCCTCACCCACAGCTATTTTCCCCAAAGCTTTCCCCCCGCCATCCATTGTCAGACAAGTCAGGAACTATGTGTTCAGCCTGTTTGAGGTTTTTTGTTGTTTCAGGAGGAACTGTCTAATCACATGGATCAGCTATTTCACATACCTTACAGGCTGGAGACATTTCAAATTCCTTGCTCTGCCCACCTGGATGTATCATGAGCCAGGTTCTGATGCCTTGACTCACACTGAATAGGATGTTATCGCACAAGCAGGTCCCTGGATGCCAAGGGCTCTACTTGCAGAGTGAGTTATTACTCAGTGTGACTGGATATCAGAATCAGAACATAAGAACGCCCATACTGGGTCAGACCAAAGGTCCATCTAGCCCAGTATCCTGTCTTCCGACAGAGGCCAATGCCAGGTGCCCCAGAGGGAATGAACAGAACAGGGAATTATCAAGCGATCCATCCCCCGTCACCCATTCCCAGCTTCTGGCAAACAGAGGCTAGGGACACCATCCCTGCCCATCATAGCTAATAGCCATTGATGGACCTATCCTCCACGAATTTATCTAGTTCTTTTTTGAATCTGGTTCCTAATGGACCCCACTTCTGTATGATAATGCCGTTTAGATACGCTGATCTTGCACAAGCTTTTCAGATGTTAATTCCTTTCTCTCAACGCTATTTATACAGCACTCCAAACAACTATTTATAGCCAGTTCAGACTGTAAGAAAAGATCTCAACTTGTGTTCTTAATTAACTTGTCAAAACAGTGAGAGAGGTTTGGCTTCCCCCCAAGATACCAAAACTTAAACTCTTCTTCGGGGCCAAAATGAGGAATTCAAAAGTCAGCTGATTAAGATGAGGTTTGCCTGTCTACAGGGGTAGATTTTAAAATAATGCTCCAGGATTCTACAGTGCTGGTCCAAACCCCCCCAAAAAACCACAGCAGCAACTCCTGTAATATATTGGATAGTAACAATACTAGAGTATTGCTTTTATTAGGCCAGTAACAATACTGTGTTATATTTATCATGTTTATTATTTTTCCCAAATACAACAAATATACCAAAATACCAGATTCATCATCATGCACAAAGTAAAGAGGGGTAACTTAAAGGGAGAGGAGGGGAAGCAACATATCTATCTTCAGGGTCTACATTAATCTTCAACCTCTAAAAAGTCAGCCCTAATTGATTTGAATTGTTCAGAAATTCCCCTACTGCAGAATGCCAGGTGTTTGTTAACTGCAAGCCAGGCATCAATATTTAGCAAGGATGGACTTTTCCATTTTGTCAGGATTAATCTTTTAGTGACCATAGCTGCATGTTGGACCTACGCTGCTTTGTTACCAGGTAACCTGCCGGTATCTGGAATATCTCCAAGAAGGGAGCCTAAGGGGGATGGCTCTAACTGAGCAGCCAGTATCAAACTGGCCCACTGACCCATCTCATACCAGAAATTCTCAACAAAGGGCACTCCAAAACATGAGTGCTAATGTAACGCCAAGGGATTTATAAAGGCGGACCGCTGTTGGAAATGGGAGGCCCTTTATCATTAGCTAGCCAACAGGAGCAGCAAATAGGGGAGTTTGGGGAGGGACTTCTCCAGGTGACCTTTGGGTGAGTTTGTTGTCTGTGAGCCTGAGTGCTTGCTTGCCTGCCCTGTGCCTGCTTGATGGAAGATTACAGTGTGGTCTGTTTTGAGGGGGGGCTGTGAGCTGAGCCTAGCGGCCTGCTAGGCGAGGCTGAGAACTTCCTAACGAGGCCTTAGCCTGCCGTCCTTTGATCCCTTAACCCTCTAGGATCCTGTAGCAAGGGGGCGGGGCTAACTGAGGGAGAACAGGGGTTTAAAAAGCCAGCTCCTAAGCGACCGGAGGAGCTAGCGAACTGATGAGTTTTGTGAGGGAGAGAGAGAGAGCCAGGTACACCTAAGAAACATACTCAAAATTTAAGCCAATAACCACCTCTACTTCCCTTACTCCCCCCTCCCCCTCAAAAAAAACCCATAACCCCACAACTACAAGACAAAAACAAAACCACCCTGCCTGCATTGTTTTGAATCTTGCAGAAGTCCAGCAGCAGAGTGCGGGATATGCAGTGTATTGCACTGAATGCACCCTGCCTTGTGGGTGGACAGCAAGTGAGTGTATTCAGTGCAAGGAACTCATGGCCCACAGAGACCAAGTACGGGCTCTGGAGACCAGAGTGGCTGAACTGGAGGAGCGAAGGGAGACAGAAAGTTACATAAATGATACTTTCGGAGACACAGTAGGGCAGTCCCACCCCTGAGTCCGACAAACTCTGTGATGTTGAGGAGGATCAAAGTCTCAGGGAAGGAGAACATCAAAGCGGAGTGGAGGGAAATGATCTCATAGTTGGGAACCTCCTTCCAAATGTCATGCTATCCTCTCACACTGAGGACACCTCTGAGAGACAGGAGCCCAGTTATTGGGAAGAGACAGGTAATAGTAATTGGGAATTCAATTAGAAATATAGACAACTGGGTTTGCAATGATTGGGAGAATTGCATGGTGAATTGCCTGCAGGGTGTGAAGTTTATGGATCTCTTGAGACATCTAGACTGGCTTATGTGCAGTGCTGGGGAGAAGCTGGTGGTCGTGGTATAGGTAGGTACTAATGACACAGGGAAAGGTAGGTGAGAGGTTCTGGAGGGCAAATTTAGGCTGCTGGGTTAGAGATTAAAGTCCAGGACCTCCGTGGTGGCATTCTCTGAAATGCTTCAAATGCCGTACACTGGGCCAGTTGGACAGGCAGAACTGCAGGGTCTCAACGCGTGGATGTGATGACGGTGTTTGGAGGAGGGATTTAGATTTATTAGGAACTGGGGAGCCTTTTGGGAAAGGAGGTGCCTATACAGGCAGGATGGGCTCCATCTAAACCAAAACACCCAGATTGCTGGCATATAAAACTCAAAAGGTTGTAAACTAAGGGCTGGGGGAAAGCTGACAGGTTCGGAGGAACACACGGTTCAGACAGAGGCATCCCGTAGGGGAGGATTTATTAAAGGGAATACTCTAGATCCTAGTAAAGAGGAGAGAATAGAACTTGATGAAATACAGGTAGGAACAGAAAAGAAACTGAAATGGAAAAGAGTCCCATTCAATTACATCACATGAAGGCAGACAACTAAATACTGACTGATCTTTTAAGTGCTTGTATACAAATGCTAGATATCTAAATACTAAGGTGGGTGAACTAGAGTGCCTGGTATTAACTGAGGATATTGCTATAATAGGCATCACTCCACCAAGTTTCTCTGATGCTAATCAATGGGACACAGTAATACCAGGGTACAAAACACATAGGAATGACACAGTAGCTTTTGCTGGTGGGGGCGTGGCACTCTGTGTGAAAAGAAGCCGAGAGTCAAATAAAGTAAAACTCTTAAATGAATCAAGCTGTACAATAGAATCTCTATGGATAGAATTCCATGCTTGAACAATAAGCGTATAGCAATAGGATGGTCGCTGTGATAGTAAAATGTTCAGGGAGATGAGAGAGAAACAAGAGGAAAAAAACCCCAATAATAATGGGAGATTTCAACTATCCCCATATTATTATGCGTACAAAGGTAATACCAGGAGATACTAACTGAGATCAGGGCCCCATTCTGTATGTACACAGAACAAGAGACAGTCCCTTCTCTACACATAGAAAGGAAAACAGGGACTTACCCAAGATCAGTGACCGAGGTAGGAAGAGAACACAGGCCACTGGTCTGGAAGGCAGGAGGCCTATCTACTAGTCTCTCTCTCTGCTCAGGTGCCCAGTCCCTTCCTCTCCCTGCCAACCACAGAATAACTTCCCCAGGCCAGCAGAACCCTCTCTGAACTATGGCAGCTCCTCAGAGGCGAAATGTGCAGCATCTATTCAAAATATGCTGCGTTCATATCAACGGTCTGTATTCGGCAGTTATTTAGGGTGGGGCAGAGGTGTAAAAAGCGACTAAATTTTAGGTTTAAAATCCACTAAACTGCATCAGTCTTAATGCTTCCAATTAAACCCCGCCTATGGCAGGGAGCAGGGTGTTGTGGTTGGTGTAAATCTCTGACGTGGTCGGCAAAATCTTTGCCAACCCATCTGCCACCACAAATGCTAGTCCTCAAAACTCCACAGCTTGTAAGCCGTGTGCGTTGTATGTAAATATTTTCAGCGTAGGCAGGTGAATCCTGCTTGCTAGCGTAAACAATAAATCCCCTCTTATAGACCCCGAGACGCAGACCTGATTGATTGCAGTCTTGCTCTTCACGTCTAGCTTCCACCAATAGAAGTCCCTGGTAGGAATGCAGACATGCCATCTGGGATCCAAGAAAGTGAGAGCCTTTTGTGTTGAGAGTGGTATGGGTGAGAAAACTGGGAAGTGAAGCAAAGCTGAGCTGTTTTGGCAAGCATCCCCGTGAGAAAGAGGATGCTTCTATCTCTCTGACAGCATGGATTAAATCATTACAAATCCTTCCAAGTTTTTTCTCCAGAGTCTTTGCATTAGAATATTGAGGCAAGAACACGTCCTCCTGGATGAAAACCTTCCACTGTTGTGGGAAAGCCACCAATCAGGAGACGCAGTTGTTCCTCATCCAGCCAAACTAAGTCTTTGTTCTGTGATTAGTGGTTTTTAAAAGACAAACAATGCTCTTGAACAGAGCTGGGTGAGATTTTTAGTCCAAAAGTTCTTTTCCAGCCAAAAAAAGGCATACATGGGTGAACTGAACTATTTCACCAATTCACATCAATTTCAATAAATTGTTTCAATCCAAAAAATCTAAAAAAAAACCAAAAAAACCTGAATGTTTAAACATTTAATTTTGTGATTTTTGAAACATTTCAACTTTTTAATTCAAAATGATATTTTTGTTTCAAAGTTACTTTAATTTTATTTTTAAATGGAAAAGAAAGCTTGAAATATAAAAAAATCATTTTGGTTCAAACAAAATGCTTAATTCAACCTAAAATGTACTTTTTTTTTTTAAGATACACCAAAATTTTGAATAAATTTGTTTTTGGGTGAACCCAAAATGATTTTGGTTAAATTTTGGGAATTTTCAGAGAACTTGAATGATGAGAGATTGACAGCCCTACAGGCTTGCACAGAGTTGGTTGAAAGTTTCTTACTGAAAGATTTTTTCTGCAAATAATAACAAAATAATGATAAAATTAAAATGTTTGCAAAAAATTTTCCATTTCTGTGGAAATGTCAAGATTTGTCAAAAAAAAAAAAAATCCCCAAACTCCAAGACTGTTTCAAGCAACTGAAATTGTTGCTGTTTTGACAAGAACCCAAACAATTTTGAGGACTATATTTTTTTTGTTGAAGGAAGGAAGGAAAGGGAAGGAATAATTTCCCAACCACCTCAAGCCCCAATTCTCTCTTTATTCATGGAACAGGAAGAGCCCAGAAAAGTTTTGGAAGCCAAGTCAACATTTCCTGACTCGCTGGAAGCCCCATAGAAGCTCAATTTCTATGCCCATTCGATCCTTGGCCTCTCTGCTGAAAGTGCTAATAAAAGATGCTAACTAAAGACAAACATGATGATGGTTTTTGTTATGTGACCCCCTCTTCCCTAACAGCTGAGATTTCCAACATGTGTTGAATAGGCCATCACATAGTAATGGATTTTAGCTACTCCTAGTTTGGGTCACATTCATCCTACTGACCAGGGGGTGAAAGACTTAGCGTCCCATTACCAATCTCCTGCCCCATCCAATCCATCATGAAGATTTAAGGCCTGCTACACCGTTGCCCCACACTTTGTGTGATCAGTGCAAGTTGGGGGGTCAAATGTCTGACTGTTTTATATCCATTTTATGCCCATGTACATGACCAGCAGGTGCAGAAGAGTGGGCAGTCAGGCCTTTAGTTTTATCTTTGTTATGTTCCTTTCTGGACACAACAAAATAGGCCTAATCTAAAGCTCACTGAAATCAGTAGAGATCTTTCCTTTGACTTCAAAGAGCTTTGAACTTTCCCTTGACTTCAGCGGGCCCAGTGTTCCAGGTAAGAAACTAATTGAGGATATTGGCGTAAGTGGAACTAAATAAATCTCCACAAACTAATCTTAAATTGTTTTCCCATCTTCTCCAGCGAGGTTTTCTAGCTTTCATTTATTCTGTAGGGCAACTGAAGAAGCTGCTACATAAGAGTTACTATCTCTAAGTAAAAGAATTATTTGCAGTTTCCTTATCTATTTGAAATCCAAGTTGTTTACTCAAATTAAGGTGTAAATCATTAAGAGGAAGCTCAGTCCAATTCCCATTCAAATCTAAGGGAGTCTTTCCATTGACTTAATCGGGAACTGGATCAGGGCCAACAAAGCAACATCGCAACCTTGTATTTGAGGACAGTTAACAAACGCAATGGTCCTGATTCTCATGTACTCTAAGGCCTCTTTGTACTACTCAGGCTGTGTAAAGGAGCTTTAAAATCATGGGATAAGAGGGAAGGTTCTGTCATGGATCAGTAGTTGGTTAAAAGATAGGAAACAAAGGGTAGGAATAAATGGTCAGTTTTCATAGTGGGGAGGGGTATATAGCAGAGTCCCCCAAGGATCTATACTGGGAAAAGTGCTGTTCAATAAATGATCTGGAAAAGGGGGTAAACAGTGAGATGGCAAAGTTTGTACATTTGTATTAAGTCCAAAGCTGACTGTGAAGAGTCACAAAGGGATCTCACAAAATTGGGTCACTGGGAACAAAATGGCAGATGAAATGCAGTGTTGATAAATGGGTAAAGTAATGCCCTTTGAAAAGCAATCCCAACTGTATATACAAAATGATTGGGTTTAGATGAGTTGTTACCATTTAAAGATCTTGGAGTCATCGTGGATAGTTCTCTGAAAACATCTGCTCAATGTGCAGCAGCCATCAAAAAAAAAAAAAAAAGGAAAAAAAAAGCAAACAGAATGTTAGGAATCATTAGTAAAGGGTAGATAAGCCAGTAAATATCATAATGCCATGATATAAATCCATGGTACTCCCACACCTTGAATACTGGGTGCAGCTCTGGCTGTCCCATCTCAAAAAGGTATATTAGAATTGGAGAAAGTACAGAGAAAGGCAACAATATGATTAGGGACATGGAACAGTTTCCACATGAGGGGAGGTTAAAAATACCAGGATTATTCATCTTGGCCTATGTCTACACTAAAGAGCTTATAGTGGCACCAGTGAATATTCACACTCCTGAGCAACGTAAGTGGGAGTGTAGACACGGTCTCAGAAAAGAGAGGACTAAGGGTGGGGGAGGATATGACAGAAGTCTATAAAATTATGAATGGTGAGGAGAAAGTGAATCAGGAAGTGTGATTTACCCCTTCACATAACACAAGAACCAGAGGTCACCCGATGAAATTAATAGGCCACAGGTTTAAAACAAACAAAAGGAAGTACTTCTTCACATAACACACAGTCAACCTGTGGAACTCATTGCCAGGGGATGTTGTGAAGGCCAAAAGTATAACTGGGTTCAAAAAAAGAATTGGGTAAGTTTATGGAGGATATAAGTCAATGGCCATTAGCCAAGACTGTCAAGGACACAACCCCATGGCTTCGGGTGTCCCTAAACCTATGGCTGCCAGAAGGTGGGACTGGATGACAGGATGGATCATTTGATAAATGCCCTGCTCTGTTCATTCCTTCTGAAGCATCTGACACTGGCCAGTCAGAAGACAGGATACTGGGCTGGATGGACCATTGGTCTGACCCAGTATGGCCATATTTATGAGAATCAGGCTCAATAAGCCAAATTCTGCTCTCAGTTACACCAAAGCAACCCACAATGGAGCCAATGATCTGGTGCCTATATGTTTAGTATAAGAACAGCAAATTAATTAGAAGGTTCTGAGGCTGTAGATTCTATGCAGGGTGATGAGCCAAAGTCAGAAGCAGATGTCTATTAACCAAACTGCACGGGTATTGCTTTCATTTTGCTAGAACACTGTTATTATCTCAAATCTCATCTTCCCTATCTTTGTAATTATTAACACATACATGTATGAAGCCTAGCCCTGAATGGCATCAGTTTTCATTGGTTATTCCTCTGCTACGTGGCTTTCACAGAGATATTCTGATGAAGAAAAGTTTCTGAAACAGATGCTAGACCAAGGCACGTCAATGGTGATTTGCCAGGCAGCCTCAAGAGTCCACTGCATTTCAGGCTAATAAATATAGGGGATAAGCGTGCATTTCCTAAATGATGATCTGCCTTCCACTGACACAGATTGATTTAATCTTAGCTGCTTTGCATCAAACTTAGATTACCAATAGCTTGTTATCATTCTTAATCAAGCGCAGTAGTCCCCAAACAAATCAGGGACGGAAGGCATCCTAAGGGAATACACTGCATTACTCCTTTTTATTGATGGCACAGTTACTTAATTTGATGAGGAGACATAAATGCAGGCAGCACTAGATACTGAACCAGAAATGTTTTGGTACAAAGAAGATCTATAGATGCAATTTGAAAGCACTCTGCTTAGGAAGGATGGCTTCTACCAATGGAAATTTTGATTTGAGATGTGCACACAGAATACAGATTACTACTCCAAAAGGAAGTTAAATACAGGCTGCTGCTTTTAGCATTTAAAACAGATCAGCGGAAAATTGCATCTCCAAGTTCCTTTCCCCAGGCAATTCCTGAGCATCATGTCTGAGGTAACATGGCAAAGGCATGCCATCCCTCCAAGCCCAAACGAAGCTGCTCGTGTATTCGGATGTTTCCCACAGGTGTATGACTGTATGATCATCTCCAGCATAGCTATCCCTCCAGATTGCTCAGTTCTAATTAGTGACCCTTATTATGTTCCTGATTGGTAGTAAATGCACTATTCTTGGTATCCATGCACTGGGGTTTCCATTTTTGGAAAAAAAAATGGGTGAAATCTTATGCAAACTAGAGTTGTGTGAACTCTGGAAACCTTCCTCTTCATTGCAGGGTGGCCTTTCACTCCAGCAGAACCTTTTCCCTACCAAGTAATGGCACCAACACAAGCTGCTCCATGGCTCCGCAGCACCACATATAACTCAAAAAGGGACATATTTGCCACCGTTTGCTAGCAAGGGTTATGGCGTTCTCCACCACTGCTGTAGAGAAAGGCAGGAAGAAAGTTGCCTATACATGCACGCTATGAATTAGGGCCACAATTCAGGAGAGCACTAAATCATGTGCTTAAATCCATCCCTGTCCAAGACAATATTTAAGTATGTGCTTAATTTAAAGCATGTCCTTATGTTCCATCTTGAACAGGAATACTTTCCTGACTAGGGGGCTAAGGCTGTGCAAATTTGCGGAAACAGCTCAACAAAAAGGCCAGAGAAATCTCCTGCAAATTCATTTTGCCCATGTTCGTGCCCCAAAATGTGTGCGTTTTTCTAAAATTTCACAAAAATGGTAATTCAGTCGCAAGAACACGCAAAACTGCAACATTTGGCCGTGGAAACAACCCCATTCAGAGCTGATGCTGATCTTTAAAGGAAGCGCAAGCAATTCTGACTTTAGTTGTGTTCTGTTTCATTCTCACATTTTGAATTTCACTCCAATATTTTGCCCACCTTCACGACCAGCATTCCTTCTCTGTTATGAGCTGTAATGGGGCTTGAATCAGAGAGCTAATGGTGACAGCATGACCCTCTGAACTAGATTTGCTGGATCTCACAGATGAGTTTAAGGCCCAGCTTGGAGTTGTGTGATTTCCTTTGTTTTGTTCTGAGCACGAAGCAGGAATTCATGTCTGGGTCCTAAGAGACAATCCTCCAAGAAGCCGAGTACTCTCAACTCAGCTTCTTGGAGATACTCAGCTCCTTGTTGGATCAGGCCTCACATTCATATTATCCTCTTGACTGGTTATTGAGATTTAATTGATGTAAACGCACACATCCCTGCTTTACCCCGGTGTGACTCATCCACCCTGCTTGGCTCCGACAAGTCCCACAATAGGGTAGACAATTTTCAGCTTTAAACCAAGAAAAAAGATCTGATTTTTGTTTAATTGGAGCAAGACCAAATCTTGACCACAGACATCCCATGGGCCACCAATGGGGATCCAACACCAGTTTTGGCCCTTAGTATTAGATATCGCTTGGCATGTCAGGCTCAAGCTCATGCGACTCCCACCAATGTCCAGGGGAATTGTATGGGCAAGGTTGGCCTCTTAATCAAACGGGTCCCATAGGTCTCAACAAGCAAGTGGTTCATGGTGTTAATTTAACCTTTCACGACGAGGCAAACCTGAGAAAAATACAGTAATGGGCCTCCCATCCTCGTTAGCTAGATGGCAGAGGTGCATGGTTTGAGAAGGCTGGGAGAATAAAAATGGACCCAAAGGCTATGTCTACACTGCAGCTGAGAGCGTGCGTCCCAGTACTGGTAGCCAGCCATGCGTTGGCACGGCTTGAGCAAGTGCACTAAAGTTAGCGGTACAGCCACAGCGGCATGGGCAAGCCAGTTGAGAACAAACCCGCCCGGACCCCAGGCTACTAGCCCAAGCCACCATCCGTGTTACCCTGCTACTTTTAGCATGCTGGGCCAAGCAGACCTAGCGCATCTTCTAGTCAGGCTGGGAAGCACTGCAGCTCACGGATACCCACAGTGTTCTTGGGCTGGGTAGTGCAGCCTGCCACCAGCTCTGGAAGAGGCAGGCGCGGCTGTGTTAGGGCTAAAGTTGCTTGGATTTTTAGACAGCGTGGTCCCGCC
The DNA here is from genome assembly GCF_965140295.1 of Lepidochelys olivacea. Lineage (NCBI taxonomy): Eukaryota > Metazoa > Chordata > Testudines > Cheloniidae > Lepidochelys > Lepidochelys olivacea. The sequence continues at coordinate 68,366,925 of NC_140421.1, read as the reverse complement.
TCATTCCTTCATATATCCCTGATGCTACAAATAGATTTATCCCAAATGCAATACTCTGTGACGACAGTTTTCTGCATTGCCTTTGGGCCTGACCCAGCTCTAGGATGACCAGATGTCCTGATTTTATCGGGACAGTCCCGATATTTGGGGCTTTGGGTTATATAGGTGCCCCCCATCCCCTGTCCCGATTTTTCATACTTACCTACCCAGCTCCCAGTGGAGAGACTCTCAGCCGCTTCTGTGGGAGCCAATCAGGCTCATGGTTATTCATTGGAAACTTTATCGGGGGGGGGGGGGGAAAGAGGTTTCCTCTCCACAATTCAGTTCCTAATCGAGTTTGAGTCCACAGTGAAGTCACCTTGGTGTTATCGATACAATTGTATTGATAATATCACACCATGCTGTCATGGTAATGATTGTGCTGTCAGCAATACTGCATCATGACTTCCTGGTAGGATGGGTGGCAAAACGCACCACCAAAATCATCACTGGGGAAAAAAACCCCAACATTTACTGTGCCATGGGAATAAAATTTACCATGGCATCTCTGGAGTTCCCTCTCCTCAGAGCAGGAAACACTGCAGTGCAGTAAAGCCTCTCTAAGAAGCGAGTGCAATTGTTCTGATTTTCACATTTGCTCCTGCTTCTCCAGCCAGAGCTGGAAGAAACTGCAGAAGCAGAACATTCAGAAGAGCTGTGATGTTGGACCCCACAGGACCCGCCTGATTCTGCTGAGTTGCTGTTGCTTTGTTATAACTCCACTCCGGAGACTCCAGCCGTCTCATTATGGGGAGGAAGAGGAGAAATGATAATAAACTATCAAAAAACCAGAACACAGGGAATGAATCTTTTTAACGGTCAAAGACCACTGCAGATTATGCAGTACAATTAAACTGATCTGGCCATATCAAAGAAGACATAGCTACCCCGACTGGTGCATTTCACACGCTCTGGTTAAGAGCACATGCCTGAAATAACAATGTTGCCGGAGTTTGGGAGCACTTAGAGCTGAAGTGAATATTTGAACTGAATGAATTTTTCAGTGAAGTTAGCTTCTTTTTCTTCTAGGGCCTGATCCAAAGTCCACTGAAAGCCATGAAAAGATTCACACTCGCTTAAGTGGGTTTTGGATGAGGCAAAGTATTTGCAAACAAACTGATTGCAATGAGTTTGTAAAGCAGAGGTGATGGCTGCCCTACATCTGCCCACTGTGTACAACCAAGGTGCAGAGTGTCTGTCACAGGAACGACATGAGGGGCCGGTCTGGCTTTACAAAAGCAATAACCACAGGTGCTCCTCCTTCTTTCTTCCTCCTTCCCCAAGCTTGCAAAGGATGTGCACAAAACATTCCAAACACAAACACCGGGGGCTAGATCCCCAATGGGATTTAGGTGCCTAGCTGCCACTTTAGGTACCCAATCCAAAGTTTAGATCCTCAAAATCCCTTCTCTGCTGCTGCCTAAATTCCCTAGACACCTAAGTACATATGCAAAGTGAGCATATGCAAAGCCCCCTAAGCTGCTTGGTGCCTCAGGCCTGGTAGGATCCACAAACAAGGCACCCCTCCACCTAACTTGCCTGCAGGACCCAATCTGGTAGACTCCCAGAGACTGGCTGCCTCACACAAAACCCAGCTGAGGAGGAGAGTGGGGATTTGAACCCAGGTTTCCCACACCCTGGCTGAAGGCTCGAGCCACCGAGATATAGTCGCAGGGGGAAGACCACAAAATCACCATCATGGGTTCGTTTGGCAAGAAAGAGCTGATCTGGTTTAAGCATTTAACTCCAGGAGAACATTCACAGCTGGGAGTCCCAAGCAGAGGGAAGCATCTCCCCGCATCTCAGGGTTAGGTACCTAAGTCCTTTTGAGGGGCAGGGAGATGCTTAAGCCACATCCCTCTCCTCAGCTTTTCCTATGGCTAGTTTAGGCAACTCCAGCTCAGGATGCTGGCTTCTGTGAATCCCATTTTTAGGCGCCTAAACTTTTCATTGGATTGGAGCTTGAGCACCTAACTCTGGGCTGTGGATTCCACTAAACAGCAGCGTGCCTAAATCCTAGCCACTGCACCACTGAGTAAGCCCCCTTCGTGGATCTAGCCCCCAAAATCAAAATTCGGGTTTACCAGCCAGGGGTTTCAGCCTGCAGTCCTCCAATGACCAGCCCCAGCATTCAGGTTCAGACTACCTGCAGCTTCCAGCATTTAAACTCAGGAGAGCTGGTTTTATCTGGTTCTTCTCCTGTCTGGATTGGCCCCAGACTCTGCCTTCCTTAATAAGCCTCACTTGGCCTTTCAGGATTAAACCTGGGCTATTAGTCCCTGTGTTTTCTGGGATAATTGTTCCAGCAATCCAACTGGTTCCCAGGTGCCAGCACTCTCTGGGCTCAGTTGACTCCCAAAAGAAAGCAGGACAGGAGTTAGAGCAGAAAAATGGTTAAGAAAAAATAGACCCAAAACCAAGGGGCAGGGGGAGATAGGACAATCTTTCATATTCACTCATCTGTACTCATGCAACATAAGAATTTGGGGTCTAGATCCACAATGGGATTTTGGTGCCTATCTGCTACCTCAGGTGCCCAAGTCCAAAAATGAGATCCTCAAAACTCCTGATCAGCTTCTGCCTAACCCTGTAGGTGCCAAAATTCCCTAAGTACCCAAGTTTCCCACGGTAAAGTCCCCTACCTGCCTAACTTTCTGCCGCTGGCCACGTGCAAAACTGCCAAAATCCTGACATAGGGAAGCTGCTCAGTGCCTACACCCTCACAGGATCTTCACACACCTACCTCATCTGTAGGGTCTAATCTGGTAGGGTCTCACAGTCTGCTTTAGAGTACTCCTGTTGGATTGGGGCCCACAAAACATACCTGAGGAGGAGCCCGCCCTACAGCTCAGGCCTTAGAACACTTACCTGGGATGCAGGAGATTTGCACCAGGCCTTGAACTTGGGAATCTCCCCCTGCCCAGGTGAGTGCGCTAATCACTGAGCTACTGGGGAGGCATCACCACTTTGCCTTCTCCTCCTGCTTGTTTTTTTTCAACAACGGGTCAGTTCCCAGCTGTGAATTCTGAGTGTAGACAGGCACCTTCCTCCAGCCCAGAGTTAGATGTTTAACCCGCTTTGGGAGGTGGGGCCTAATTCCCACCCCTCTCCTCAGCATGTTTTATTGGCTAGCTCAGGCAGCTCCCTGCTCAGCATGCTGGCTATTGCAAAGTCACTGTGCTCTCTCCAGGCTTTGTAAAGGGAGCCTGGGGCCTACCTTGGGGCCAAGGATTCCACGGGGCAGCAGGGTACCTACATGGGGCATTGCATTGAAGCCCTGAGTTCCTTTCAGGGATCTGGCCCTTGTGAACTATAGAGACGTCTCTGAAAAGGAGGAAGAACCCTCCCCTGGTGTACATAATCCCCCAAAGCCCCAGACCATCCTCTCACGCTTTCTCACCTCTCACTGGGATCGTGAGGGTTAATCAGGGTTTTCACACTCAGATCCTCAGGTGAAAGGTGCTAGATAAGTGAAGAGCAGTATTAATAGAATAGCAACACTACACAGGCTGTAAAATCTTGGGGGAAGGGGCTGTCTTTTTGTTCTGTTTGTACAGCGCCAAGCAGAGTGGGCTCCTGGTCCTAAGCATTACTTCAATACAAATAAATAATAACATATTAATATTCCCTTACTTAAGTTGCATACTTCTAGTGGCTGAGCAATGTATTTCACTTAATCAAATGGCATTACAGTGCTGAGCTCTAACAACTCACATCAAAGCTGTGGGAGATCAAGGCCCAGATGTGCAAAGGTACAGAGGCACTGAACTCCCACTAGTTAAAATGGAATGTAGATAATTCATTACCTTTGACAATCTGGACGATGGGAGTAAGGCACCTAAATACCTTTGAAGATCTGGGCCCAAGTGCCCAGCGCTTCTCAGGATCAGGCCCCAAATGGGAGATGAATCAATCTATTGTTTTTATATAAAATGCAGGCTGACATCTCCAAAGTCCCCTAGGGGATTTGCATACCAACTTCCTATTCATTTTAATGGGAACAGGGTGCTCAAATACCGTAGACAGCTTTAAAATGTTATTCTTTATTAAGAAATATACAAGTAGTCAAGATACTTCCATTTGAAAAGCAGCTAATTTCCATGTAGGTCAGCAGCATTACTTTTAAAATCAGATTGTTACTATGCCCACTTAAAAGATATATTTACAAGGCAAACCATCACTCTCACATACCATACAGCTGTCTATTGGTTAAACCACGTGTATTTCAAAATGTGCCTGGATACATAAGTGAGAAGATGTAATAAGATACCTTTGCAGATGGCACGACATTTTAGGTGAAGAATATTCATTTTAAGAATTATTGATAGATTTTAGCTGCAGGCAATAAAAGCTACTTCTGGGCCATTACAACCTTGAAGATAAATAATACGCTTTAAAAAACTTGTCTAAATAGCTCTAGCCTCAAATTAATTCTAATAGCACGGACGGTGCTGATCAAATACGGCAGAGATTTTCTTTTCTTTTTGACTTCATGTAAAGTAAACTAATTAGAAATAAACTAATAAAGTTAACAGTAACAATACAAAGTGGGGCAAAATGAACAACATGTATGAGTAACATTTACAGCCAAAGAAAGGAAATATAAATAAAAAGATTAAACTCTTGGTTCTACTCCTTCAAACACATATACATGTGTGGAATCCTGATTTATGCAAGTATTCCCATTAGTGTCGATGGAATTGCATGTGAGTAAGGATTACTTGTCTGAGTAATATTATGCCAGATAAGGCCATATATCCTTAATATACAACACTGTGTCAATTTATTATTATTCATTATGGACCAGATTCTGCTACCCTTTGTCATTCTGGATAGACTCATAGACCTGAAGGGCTGGAAGGAATCTCAAGAGGTCTTCTAGTTCAGTCCTCTGCACTCAAGACAAGACTAAGTATTATCTAGACCATCCCCTGACAGGTGTTTATCTAACCTGCTTGTGAAAAGCTACACAATCTCCCTAAAAAGAAAAGGAGTTCTTGTGGCACCTTAGAGACTAACAAATTTATTTGAGCATAAGCTTTCATGAGCTACAGCTCACTTCATCGGCAATTGGTTTGAGTGTTTAACTACCCCGATATGTAGTTTTTCCTGAAGTCCAACCTAAACCACCCTTGCTGCAATTTAAGCCTATTGCTTCTTGTCCTAGCCTCAGAGGTTGACAAGAATAATTTTTCCTCCTCCTCTTCGTAACAACCTTTTATGTACTTAAAAACTGTTATCATGTCCCCTCTCAGTTGTCTCTTCTCCAGACTAAACAACCCCCTTTTTTTTTTCAATTTTTCCTCATAGGTCATGTTTTCCAGACCTTTAATCATTTTTCTTGCTCTCCTGGGGATTTTCTCCAATTTGTCCACATCTTTCCTGAGATGTGGTGCCCAGAACTGGACACAATATTCCAGTTGATGCCTTACCGGTGCAGAGTAGAGTAGAAGAATTACTATTCGTGTCATGCTTACAACAGTCCTATTAATCCATCCCAGAATGAGTTTGCTTTTTTTGCAACAGTGTTACACTGTTGACTCATATTTAGCTTTCAGTGGCATTCCTTGCACAGCAAGCAGGGCCGGCTCTGCAGTTTTTGCCACTCCAAGCAGTGAAAAAACCGGCCGCTGCAGATGGCAAAAGGGAGAAGCTGCCACGTATTTGCCTCTGCGGCCGGCGGGACAGAGGAGTTGCTGCTGAATTGCCACCGCGGTTCGAGGACCTGCCGCCCCTTTCTAACTGCCGCCCCAAGCACCTGCTAGGAACGCTGGTGCCTAGAGCCGGCCCTGACAGCAAGGCGCTACTCAGAATGAATAAAGGGAACAGAATCTGGCCCAGTTTTATAATGCCTCATATCAGTGTTGATGTCCCTTTGGTGGTTATATACCAGACCCCCAGCTGTGGTCAGATCCCCAGCTTGTATAAATTGTCAGCTAAGGAGAAAGCTAAAAAAGTGATGTCTTAAACAGAGAACTCGGGGCTCATTTATTACACCAAAGTCAAAACACCACCAGCTGAGCATCTGTCCCTGGGTTTCTAATATTGCTGTTTTAAATGAAGTCCAAAAAGACAATCGTTCACATGTATAATAGCTGATTCACCGAGTTGTCTGCTGAGGTTTTTATACCATGCTCATTATTGTGATATTAATTCACCCTAATATAGCAGCACTAAGGCTCTTGGAAACCATTCACTGCTATTACAAGGCAGGGCCTGCCATTCTTATACAAATGTAGCTCTGACGGAAGTCAATAGCTGTTCCATGTCTGTAAAAATACAAGGTGAAAACCTCACCCACTGAAGTCAATGGCAAATTCCCACTGGTTTCAAGAGGGGGTGGGATTTTACTTGCAAGAGCAATATTACCCATAAAGCAGCAAGTTAATAACAGAGTTAAAGCACTAACTCTGAATTTTCTGGTTCTTTCCAGTTTTAGCCAACTCCTGAGCATCATAGTAATGCATTAGTTGAAAATTTAATGATTTTAATGTCTGTTTTAACACTTTTATATCTTTTAACAAAATAATTATAAATTCAGTAGAAGAATTAAAGTTGTGTTTCCTCCTTTAAATGCAATCATAGATGATGTATGTAAAAGTATTGGCTGCAAGTCAAGTCAGCAGAAAGCCAAAATTGAATCTAACTCCACCGCTACAGCTGTGTATGATGGCTTTTGCAATTTTTTTATATTGGTTATAAATGAGGCGGAAACGGTGATTATGCCAATTTTGGAACAACACAGTTCTTCTAAAACACCAAAAATAAATAAAATTAATTTTAAAAACCAGCGCCACCAGCAGAATTCAGACATATTTATGTGAGCGAACGCTGCATTCCACTGTGTATACCAAAGGAACCCACGCAAACCTTACTTGTTAATGGAACTACAGCTAGTTAACATACTATTGCTTTATGAAGGAGCACTGGTACAAAAGTCAGCGTAGTGATTGATTATCGGTATAATGTGAACAGTAAGTAATTGCCCATGAAGCGTGCAGATCTATGCGAAGGAATGAAAGAGCCCCCTTTCCATTTGGAACCCTAACCACAAGAGTGATAAGTAGAGTTGGGTGAAAATTTTCTGCACAGAACTTTTTGCCATTGGAACATGCCAATTCGTTGAATTCAAAACGTGTCAGTTGTGATAAAATATTGTTAAAGAAAAGAAAAGAAACTAACCGTTCGGATAAGTTGAATGGAGCATACCATTTAAGCCCTATGGGAGCATTTCAATTTTTCCTTTCAAAATGACTTTTCATTTGAAAATGTGTTTTAGCTTACATTATAAATTACACCATAATATTGCATTAAAAAGTTGGAATTGAAACAAAATGTTTCAGTTGACCCCAAACTCAATTTTTTCAAAACTTTTGCTTCATGGGAAATTTTAGAAATTCTCCAGTTTCATTTTTCAGTTTGGAATGAAAACACATTTTTCGGAAATGTGGCAATTCCCACAAAGCTCTAATGATAAGTGTTGCTGTGCGCAAAACCCACAGTCTAGGAAAGCCGGTCCACAAATCTAGACGGGGCAAGGTCTGAGTGATATGTAAATTTAACTGCCAACTGCAATTTAACTCCTTTCTCCACGGTCTTTCAATGCATGCACTTGCAGCCCTGCTCCCCCAGAGAGCCCTGTTGGTGTCAATGCAACTCGTGCGCAGAGGTCTGCTCACACACATCACTTTGCAGAATTGGGGCCTTAGTGTCTGAGTCAAAGCCCACTGAAGTTAGTGGAAAGACGCCCACTGATGGGCTTTGAATGGGGCCTAAATAAAGCAAATTCCCTCCTACCTCTGCAGGTCTCCCAGGACAGTAGACTCTCACTGAGTTGCACTAATGACTGGGGCTCAGATCCTCAGAGATGTTTAGCTGCCTAACGCACATTGATTTTAGTAAAATAAATGGGAGTTAGGTGCCTAAGTGTGTTTGAGGAGACCTGTTATAAATGACTGACTGTGGAGAAGTAGCAAGGAAGTGAATAAACAGAACGAAAGAAATGTACTTTCTTAATTTAGGTTGGGACTCTAAATTTCTGACAGTGATGCCCTAGGAGGGAAAACAAATTCAAGGAAATGAATACATAATAATCCTTCTACTATGAGAAGTACATGGATTTCCTTAATATTTACATTCTTCAGAATATGCATCACTATGTTAATTAAAATGTTAGACAGTCCAGAGTTTTAGGGCAATTCTTAGAGATGAGGCACTCCAGATCCAAACGTCTACCGAACTCTGGAAAAGTTCTGCTCCGCATCTGAATCTATCTGCAACATTTTGCAGCTGGGCGCTTCTCTTGTCAGTATGGATAGCGGGAGCTTGGGGATCACACAATAACATGTACTGCATGGGAATGCAAAAGAGCACAATGTGTGCTGATTAACACATGTCTTCTGGAGTGCAGGCCACTTCAGAGAAACACACACTAGCTTGAAATGAATGAGTGCCACTCTTTACTCTGCCTGCCTATCACCTGTCATTCAGCTGGCTCCCTGAGCTCTGACCACTCTAGAATTGACTCATTTCCACTGTGGAATGAGAGGGAGGCAGGATGCTGTGAGCCAATGCAGAAGTCTGCACCTCTTGTGCAATTTGGAGAGCCAGAAGGGTCAGGCCAGGAATGACGATGCCCTGGCTACCCTGTTCAAGAGGCCAAACATGTCATGGAAGGGTGCACATGGGCTGATGATATTAACACAGTCGGGTTGCAACAGTGGCCTGGATGTGGCACTTTGTGGTCTGAAGGTGGAAGAACCCACACGCCACAACCACAACAGGACTTCCTCCCCATCCCCTTCCCCCCCCGCTCCCTGTGCCAAGTCCTTTTAGTCAGGCTGGTGGTGGGTTTTGCTCCAAGGTCCTGAGCCAAAGCCGTTTGAGATCAGTGGAAAGACGCCTATTGACGTCAATGGGACGCAAATGGTCGGGTACCCCAAGTGAATAGGTTCAGGGTCTATTTTGCCTCAGGCTGGTGAATGTAGCGAACAGACTTCAGTAAGAATGCAACTCATTTTTTCCACCACAAGGCCTTGTCATTTAAATGCAATTAATGAGATTTATGACCTTCGTAGATTGCTGGATTGCAATGCCGCGCAGCGAGTCAGGTTGCTGATCAAATAAACTGAGCATATGCCACTTTCTGGGGGAAGTCGCTGCATTGAATTAAATCACCAACTGGGAACTGGGCACACTGCTGTGTGCCAGTCCTTTTGGGCACCACGACAGTGCAAAAGGGCTGATTTGTCCATGTGAAGGCAACGGATCCCATTCTGAGCTGGTGGGGTTTTATACCCGGTTTGCATTGTAATGAATGATTACCCAAGTTGCAATGCAGTGGAGAATCAGGCTCCCCCTATGATGTTTCTTTTATAGATTTCAGATTATTATTAGAATCCTTCAAGATCTTTTTCTCGCTTGAGAAATTATTCTTGGCTCAACAACATTAACCAACTCAAATCTTTTTGTGGCATTCATACGGCCTCCATTACTTCAGTATCAGAGCACCTTTAACCGCACTGCACTCCTGTGAGGCAGGGCAGTGCTATTATCCCCATTGTACAGATGGGGAACTGAGGCACAGAGAGACCAAGGCCCAGATCCTCAAAGTTATTTAGGCACCTAATGTACATTGAACTCAATGGCATTTAGGTGTCTAAATACCTTTGAGGATCTGGGCCTATGTGACTTGCCGAAGGAAATCTTTTGCAGAGCAGGGAATTGAAACCAATTCTTCTGCATCTAAGGACAGCACCCCAGTCACTGGACCAGCTTGATATTTAGCCAAACTTTTGATGCTTTGTCAGTGGTGAGGAATGAAGTATCACAAAGCCAGATTGTGGCTGTGCAGGGAAGTAAGGGGGTAAACATGTCCCCTTGTTTCTTTGGACTTCCTACCCAAACCACGGGCAGCGGTGCAAAAGCCCCTGGTGGGTGAAAGGTGTAATTGCAGCACCTCTGCAGAAGAAGCTATTATTTTGCAGGGGAAAAACATCTGTGCGGGACATGAATTCTGCTCTTGTGTTTCTTTTGTTAAAAAAGTGGGGGGGGGCATGGTTCTGGTGCCAGTGTGTAGTGGGCCTTCCATGGGCCCACTACATTGCCCCCCCGCCCCAATGTGCAGTTCAGTACGGATGCACCAGTATGTACACTGCCCTAGGTACTGGCCCGGGGTGTGAGGTGGGAACAATCTGCATCTTGGGCTGCCCCTGCAACATCGAGATACCCCTTGCACAGGGCTTGTGGTAAAGCCCCTAGTGACTCCATCACTATTCTGAAATGACCATGCCATTGCAAACAACAATATCCACTCAAGCTGTGAGGCGTTTCACTCCCCTTATAACAAATTATCGTGTGTTTCTTAGATACTCGGTTAGTGCTTTAACAAAATGGTTAAAAAAAAGGTGTCAATTTAAAAGATTGATGTTTCCTATTATATTTTTTCAATGCCAATTAATTACTTAATTCATTAGCAGTGGAACACAAGAATAGGCGTTGAAAAGCCTGTGCTTTGTGTAGATGCCTTTAATTATGGCTAATTAAATACTGTGGAAGGACCTGATTATACCTCTGAGCATTTCCTAAGCTGGAGAAAGAAACAGGGTCTTGTAGTCTTGAATGCATGTAACAAAAGCAGAACTCAACAACTACATGGCTGTAAAAAGAAAGAAGAGTACACATTATCGAGAAACACTGGGGGAAGCATTCCATCCTCAGTACGTGGCTGCCTGTCCCGTGGAGAATTGTAGATGTTACCACTGTTTGTTTTGGATAGTAGTAGAATCTGGAGTAAACTCGAGTAGGAAGCAGTGCATGCAGCCGCTGAAAAGGAACAGCAGTGCCAGTGAGTAAACACAGTCTCAAGGCAAATTGATGTAATGCTCACTAAAGTGAGGAGCAGATTTCCAGATGGCCATTGTACATATGGTTACGGCGGCTGCTCTCGCCAAAACTGCAAAAAAGAGCAGAACACTTTCCAAATGAAATCAGCATTGACCTTGGAAGATGAAAACGTGCCAGCCCCAGAAGTTGGGCTGGTTATTTGGTTTCTTTTCTTTTGGCTTCTTCTCTTTATTCCTCGCCAGTGATTGCACCAAAGATCAGAATCCAAAGAGTTGTAACCAAAACCATCTCTGTCTAACCAAAACCATCTCTGCCGCCATCTGAACCAGTGAAACATTTCTTTTGAAAGACATGTCGTGCTATCACTTTAAGGAAAGCCTTCCTCGAGATCTTGCAGTTGGCCATGCTGGCAAGCAGACTTATTTTTGGAACCCAACGTGCTGGCTGAAGCAGCGTGGTGGTGGTGATGGTGATGGTCGTCGTCGTGGTGGGGGAATAACAATTAAACAAAGTCTCTTCCTACTAGGACACCACAGCCATAGAGCCTCCTCTATATACTGTATTTCATTTTCAGTTCATATTTATGTCAAGAGTGATTCTTCTCTGTGGTCATGTCACTCTTTTGCTGGTAACAAGCCCTTTTGAACGCTATTTTGTTCTGCCTTAATTAAAAGGATCTGACTAGACCTGGGTGATAAAACTGTGCCATGGGCTTTTATTTGCTATTGGCCACTCTTGCCTAGCCGGTTGGAAGCGGACTTTTGCTGCTGGGCAGCCTGATTGAACTTCTTAATAAATGGCAGGTTCTCAAAGTGTCAGCTACATATGTTACAGAACGGGATTGTTAACCACTGTATCACAAGTGAGCAATCAGGCAGCGAGACTAAATACTTCTGTGGAGTGTTGTCTATCCCTGCCGGGCTGTGCAATTCATTCTAATGATCATGGGGGCTATACTGGACTAGCTTCAATGTCAAGCTTTCTAATCTAGAATCTCATTTTGCCATCTTCCTCCTTGTGACATGAAACTGTCACCTACGCTGATGAGCAAACACCTTATGCTTTATAAAATCCTTTCTCTGCAGTTAAATGCTAATCTTTTAGCTAGAAATACACTCAAACAAAGAGTCCAATGGCATCTTCTGAGTTGCATAGAGCCATTGTCAGAGGGCTGTATGCCAGTGAGATTCTATCAAAAGCTCTAATAAGAATTAAAACATGGTCCACAATACAAGACACGCTTGACTACATTTAAAAGCTAAAGTATCAATGGCAAGGTCACTCCTATTGATGATGCAGATATTTTTTGTTTTGTTTTGTTTTTTCTGCCCCAAAAAACTCTCCAGCAGAATGTGCGACATAAATCCTCAATTGCTCTTGCAGTTTTAATCTGGGGAAAGTATGAAAACCAGGGACTTCTGGGTGAAATGCACAACTGCAAAATATGACATGCTGGACAAGGATTGATATGGCTTGGGAACATGAAGCCTAGGGTCATTCATCAAGTCCAAGTAGCTCATGTTGCAAGAAGCTGCCTACAAAGGATAAGGGGCCAGATATATTGTAGCCTTACCCGTTATGGATCCATTTATATATGTGCAAAATGGAACCTTTCTGATTTGGTAACATTCTCCACCCACTCTGCACAATCTCCATGGCCAGTGTAAATGACCGGACAAGGTGCAGCCCCTGAGTGAATGGGGCCCCAGATGGAACTCAATGTAGACAGACCTTCTTGGGTTTAGTCAGCTGTTCGCTACCATTGTATTGGAAGGGAATGGTATGGAGATCTTTTTAGCCCTAAGGTGTCATCAAGCTCCAGTAGATCAATGTTTCCCAACATTTGCTGGTTGGTGACCCCTTATTCAAAGTTGAACATTTCACGGCTCCCCCACCCCCGACATTCATTACGACAATGACAAGCATGTATAATTTCTCTCTCTGTGGGTATGCCACCACTGCGATAGAAATCCCTTGGCACTGAGCCTCAGAGCCCAGCTCAGCTGACTTGGGCTTGCAGGGCTTTGGCTGCAGGGCTAAACATTGCAGTGTAGACTTTTGGGTTCAGGCTTGAGCCTGGAGTCTGAGACCACCCCCCTTCGCAGGATCTCAGCGCCGGGGCTCTAGCCCGAGCCAGGCGAGCCTGAGTCAGCTGACCTGGGACAACCATAGTCCTGCCACAGGTCTTTTATTGCAATGTAGATGTACACTAAGTGTTTCAAGAGGTTGACACAGAATACTTAACCTTGATGGGTAAGGGTGTGCAGGGGGTCATGGAGCGAGCTAGTCAGAGACAATTGCCTCCATGCACATGAAAGGGGCAGAGCTCCTACTACAGTTACTAACATAGTTGACCTCACAAACTTTGAAGGCTTTGGCCACCCCCAAAGAGGTGCTGGATACTTTCTTTTCTTTGCTTTGGAATTTGAATATTAGAATATCGCGATCCCTCCCCAATAGCCTTTCGTGACCCCTTTGAGGGTTGAAACCCATCAGCTGAGAAACACTGCAGTAGATCAATACGGTGCTAGTCTAACTTTGCCATGTATTCCCCAGTGTCACCTTCCCCAGTTAAAACAATCGTTGGCTAAAAAATACAAAGCTGCAGTCAAATCAGCACATTCACATACTGCCGGTTTGCTGTAAACTCTCCTGTGTAACTGTGCCGCTCAGCAACTATGTCCCACGACAATCCACATAGCCTTAAACAGTGGAAGCCAGTGTGCCAGTGGAGACACACTGATTTACACCACCTGAGGATCTGGCCCATGGTTATATAGGAATAAATTTAGCCAGGGCTCAAACCTAAGGAGCTGTCCTTGAAAATATACAGTGGGCCTGATTCTCATTTGTGCTCAGTCCCCTTTATGCTGCCAGAGCAGTACCAAGTGACCATTAATGTAAATGAGAATTAGGCTGCGGTGCATCACTATTATTCTAAACTTCAGCATCCTCCATGCAAAAGGTGCAATGCCTTCAAGCATTATTGCTTTAAAAAAGGCAATTTGGAGGCTGAGAGACGACTGCCTGTTTGCTGAATGCAATGTCTGATGCAGTCTGCTGTTGCATATCTGGAAGTCGAATAGCATCACACTTGGACCTGCCAAGCCTGGTTACTGTTAGTGCTTCCAATTACCGGCCGTCTCCTCCAATCTCATTTTTGGCTTCACAACACACTGATGATTTATTTAACCTGAATTTAGAAGCGGAGCTTTTGTTTGATCAAATGTGAGCCTGGCGCTGGGGTAGAAGGGAAAGGAGCCGGCAACATTTCTGAGATCACACTAAGTGCAAATAACAGGGCCTACACGCATTCAGAAACCTGCTACTGTGTGCAACAGAGAACCGCTGGGTTGGGGCAGCACCATCTGTCATTGGGAACTTCAGGGATCTGGTTAATATTCAGCGTGCAGATCCCTAAAGAGGCACCGCCTGGTTTTAAAAGGTCGTTGCTCTGTTTTGAAGACGCTGTTGCACTACAGCAGTGGGATTCAACCTTTTCCATGCCGTGACACCAGGTCACAGCAGAGAAATGTTGCTGGACTCCTTGCCCATCATTTCAGGCGCCCCCCCCCCCATCTAGCCTTAAAGAACGGGAGGTTAGATTGCAACCCCTCTGGAGCTGTTTGGGACCCACAGGTTGAGAAACCAGGTCCTTCAGCAAGTACCTATGTGGATGTACCACTGCCCTCTATTGGATGGCATTAGAGCTGCTTCTCTGTTTGCAACAGGTCTTATTAGTCTAAGGGTATGTCTATACTACCCGCCGGATCGGCGGGCAGCGATCGATCCAGCACGGGGGGTCAATTTATCGCGTCTAGTGTAGACCAGGCCTAAGCAGCATCCCCTTTCACTCAGATAGTAAGGTCCTGGGCTTTCAAAACAGGATGCTCTGAGTTGCATCCCTGCTGCCACTGTGAAGTTCTGAGTGGCATCTAGGGTGAGTTAGATGCCCATTATTTGTATTGCAGTAGCATCTAGAGGTTCCAGTCAGGGATCAGGCCCCTGTGCTAGGCACTGTACATGCCCATACAAAAAAAGAGACAGTTCCGGCCCCAAAGAGCTGGTTTGTTACTCTGTTAAGTAGCTATAGGCTGCGAATATAAAGAAAAAGCCAGGGGTGAGAACTGATGTAGTCACTTATTTCTAGAAGTCCAGTGCACCTCAAGGCAAACCAAGGTATAGTGGAGATACTGGTAAAGCAGAGAATACATAGGTCCCTGCTAAATAGCCATCGCACTTTAAACCAAAATCAATAAATTGAGGTTTGCTGTTATAAGGTTGCATTTCCAGACTCCTGTGAATTCCCTCTCCAGAATGGGTTGCAAAACCAAGAGCTTTTGACATTAAAATGCAATTTCTGTTGACGCCATCGGGCGCTGCATTATGTAGGTCATGAAATGGTAGGGTATTCCCATTTTCCCACCTGTCTTATCCTTTCTTATCTCCACCACGCAGGGCTACTGCTTCACCTCCCCCTGCTATTCGCTGGTGGCATTAGGACTGGACATGTCATACAGCTCCAGCAGGAAAAAAAGAACAGCTTATTTTTTCCCCTGCAGTGGATCTGGCTTCTGCACAGCATAAAGGGAAAAGCCTTTGGGCGTCATGCTGAAATTCTGTCTTGCAGCCTTTCAGTGTATTAATCAACACAGCGTTCCTCCGGTCTGGAGAGGCAGCCTTTTGGTCCCAGCTATCCTGAATGGTAGGGGAGCTAACCACTAGGGACCCACTCTGCAGCTGATATCAATTGGCTGACTATGCTGATTTCCACCAGCTGAGGACTTGGCCCTGGAAATTCAGCTTTTACTATTTAATTTCAAAGCTATTATAAAATTGGACACAGGGCTGGGTCCTCAGGTGGTGTAAACTGGTGTATTTGCACTGGAGGGAATGGAGCTATGCTAGTATACACCAGCTCAGAGAAAACACAGTTGAAAAAGGTGGCTTCTGTGCTGCGTGTAGTGAATAAAAGTAATTGCCAGTATAACCGAGAGGTTTCTGGTTTTAATCACAGTTTTTCCTCCTCCTTTATAATTACTGCTCATCATTTCCTGTAATGCATTTCTTGCTTGTGTGACACCGCTTGAAAAGTAACCAAAAATTCTCTGTCGAACCTTCACTTGCAGTGTTATCAGGGCACAAGAGCCCTGTGCAAATCAACGGCAGCGTGTCAAATAAAGGCAAACTAAATTCTTTCATTAATTTTTGGCATCTGATGACCTGATCTGTAACCCAGCGAGTATATCTGCAATTACTATGCTGTACTGAACTTGGTAATTTGCCCCACTATCAGCATGCATTCTATTTCTCACTTACTGGGGATTAACAATGAGGCATCAGATCCTGCAGACCTTACTCCTGCCAGCAATCCTTACTCCTGGGAGGTTCCCATCGACTTCAAAGAGGCTGCTCCAATGCCGAACGGCTACCCGTGAGAGTCTGATTTTGCAGGATTGGGCCCTCTGAGAACTAGCAGCCAAGGCTTGCAGGGTAAGAATCTGTATAATCAAACCCATTGATTTAAAAGATCCATTGTGTTCCTCCTGAACTGAAACACTGCAAATTGACTGCAATAGATTTGCTCCACTCTGCTCGGCTACAGAATGAGGAATCAATCAGGGGGATTGCTTGCTCCCAGTTTCTGAGTCTTTTTTTTTTTATGCTAAGAGATGAGAGGGGGAAGGAGGGTCATTGCTTTATTCTGCACCACAAGTGAGAAACTAGAAACCTGGTAAATGCCGTGACTTTGGCTAATGAGATTCAGAAATACAGAGGCAATATTAAACAGGAATTCTGAAACTTACATCTCCTGTCATTTTTCATGAGTTTTAATTGGGCAAGATGTAATTAAAGGCACAGTTGCCGTGGCGCATAATAAAAACTCTTTTCCCAAATATATTCTGAGGCTCCAGTCCTGCAAGATGCCCAATCCTGCAAGTACCCTCAGCTCCCACCAGGTATAATGGAAGAGGAGGAGGCCTGACATCTTGCAGGATTGGGCTAGTTAGATAGAAAGCACACTCCTAGCTGCAGCGTAGCTATAACCAGAGAGAACCAAAGCAGGCTGCATCCTAAAACAAAGAGTTAAAACTCACCTTGCCTTACTCTCTGTTGGCTAGCTGCTGACTGACTGCTGAGACCTAGAATTGCCGGCTTCCCTACAGAGCCCTCTAGCCTGCAAACTGGACCAGCAATCCCCCCCGCCCCGCCACACACAACTCACGCTCTTAAAGTGACAGCTTGCAATTCCAACACAGTCCTCAATACACCAGCCTACCATGGTCATATCATAATAAAAGTTACCATTCTCTATGACTTCAGTGAGAGCTTTTCCCAAGCAAGAACTTGGTGAGGCCTGCAGGAAAAGTCTGCAGGCTCCTGGGGAACTGTAAATTCCTCCATGGGAAGCCCAAATGAAAACAACATTCCCCTCTTCTTTAACCCATGTTTTTATACGCACATTAGGATGACCAAGCCCAGGCAAGATCTGAATCTTGCCCAGCTTTGCTTAGCACAAGTGTGGAGGAATTCACTACAACCTTGTAAAAGGTTTTCCTCTGATTTTTTTTTTTTAAATCAGCCCTCAGTGTGCCAATCTGATTGCACTTTTTGCTGCAGGAACTCAATTACGTGAAAGAGAGGCACCTCAGCATTCTGTTCCGAAAATGACACCTTGACACCGACCACTTATTGGAGTACAGAGCGGATGAAAACATCCACGGGGAGCGGAGGATGATGGGAGCTAACCAAAAGGGCGAGGGGTTGGGCCAACGCTCTAGCACGAAGTCGATGATGATGATGAATTGCAAATGGCATGCCTTTGAGCAGCAATGGTGTGGAATTCCCCATGTTGCCATGTTGGAACTGTCTCTCTTTCCCACCCCGATTTCGTTGTGTGCTTTATTTTCATGTTTTCAGCCTCTCAGGACTGCAATAACTGGTCGGTGTCAAGGTGTCATTTTTGGAACGGAATGCTGAGGAGGCCTCTCTGTCACTCAATTAAATTCCTGCAGCAAAAAGTGCAAATCGCTTGGCATATTAAGAGCTGATGGAAAGAAAAAAATTAAGAGGAAAATTGTCACTTGCACATATACATAGCACAAAGTTAACCACATTCATTCACCTGCAGCAAAGGAGCATCATCTCCACAACTTACTTGCCAATCTTTTCCCAGGGCACGAACAAGTGCTGTTAGAAATTGCGGGTCCCTCTGGCAAACCAGTTTCACAAAGCTCACAAGCTTTCTGCTCTGCCTGGGAGACTATGCTCTTCTTCTGTGAGCATGTCAGGGTTTGGGATGAAAGACGCACCTTAAAAACATGTTTCAAATCCCACTAATCAAGCCAGTGGGAGTTCTGCAAGCTTAAGAACCAAGGATGCTGCTTAAACATATGATAATGTCCAGAACAAGATTACTGGAATGATCTAATTCTAAATGGTGTGTGGGTGGACGAGTGAGAACAAGACAAAAGCCCCAGGTCTGAAATTAGTGACTGCACCAGGGAGTCAGAGTGGATGGAAGGTTGGGGGCAGGAGAAACATGGAGAGAAAACTTCTGAGTGCGTTTTTCATCCTAATTTCTCCGAAACTCACTTAGCTCTAATCTTTAATTCATATTTTTATTCTATTCTCTTTGTGCTAGAAACTCCCTATTTCATGTAAAGAGAGCGCCTCAGACATCAATTATTTGACATGTCAATCCCTTTTACACGTTCTCTGTTCTACATATAAGTAGGCACCAATAAGAGGCATTAAACATTCATAAAATTAGAAATACATGAAACCAGCCTCGGCAGCTCTTTTCATACAGCTATGACTAATAATCCAAACCCTGTGGAGGAGCAAAGTAAACCCTTCTGTAATTCTTTCAGAAAGCTTGACCAGTAGAACATCTTTCATAGTTTGCCTCTCAGTCATAGACATTAGATTCGATGGCCAGATCCTTAGCTAGTGTAAATCAGTGTAGGTCCATTAGCTTCAATGGGGCTGCACTGATTTACACCAGTTGAGGATCTGTCCTAGGTCTCTAAGGCAGCCAAATGGTTTGCAGTAGCATAATTGGATACAAACATCATTCATACTCTTCTAAATTACTGTGATGATTTGATTGCCCTGGGAATAATAATGACATGCCTGCTTTCATTTTAGTACCTTCTGAACTGCTCCGGTTCTGTCAGTTTACCTATGCTCCCAACCTGATCTTGATGTACACGGTCCAGAAGTACTGCCCTGGAGATAGGGAGATGCTGGAATCTGAAGACACTTCTCAGTGTAAAGGATTAACAGTGATTCCCAAGTTTTTACACAAAGTTTCAACAAAGTTGTCCCATGGGCTTTTCTCAACCTGTGTTTCTTATCACAGCAAGGAATCCTAGCATATACTGCAGATTTCCCAGATACTCAGTCTGTCTTTTCTGGATCAGTTCTTTGCCTACCACGCTAATCCACACACTTTTGGTTAAAGCGGATCAATAGGTCAAATCCTTAGCTGTTGTAAATTAAAGCGGCTCCATTGACTGCAATTCACACCAGATGAAGATCTGGCCCAGTCTTTCTTCTGGGTTTTACCCATTCATTGCTAACAATAGTTATGGCTGCCATATACATAAATGGTTGTTTTCTTCTATGGCTTTAAGTGTATGCAAATGTGCTTCCAGAGTGACTGAAGATTATACCATCCCAGGTAGCACCTTGGACTCAAACACCATAGAAGAGTCAGGGGATACCAATAAGTAAAGGACATTCTCTATCTGTTTCCTTTAGTCTTGCCACAGCCCCAGTGAAAAATTAATTTGCCACCTACTACCTAGCCTTTTAAATGGCATCTCTTTCTGTGTGCCCATAACCTGACCAAATATTTAGCGTCTTCAAGATGTTTACGCTAGAAGAAAGGGGTTAAGAAGAAGAAAAAGGGCTAATAATAGTTCTGTAAGAGGTGTGATCTTCCACCAGACCTCCGAATGCTATTTTGCTTCCTTTACCCCACAAATTGTATGCTGAACTCTAAAGCAACCTAATTTCCAAAGGTATCTATTCCTAATGTACATTAATTCAGTTCATCTCTTTGGGGGCTGTCACCTTGTTGTGATGAAGGGGCATGTGTGTTCCAATGATCCTCAGAGCTAAGTTGTCAGGAGCTTCATGTTCCTGGTAGGGTCTCCCAAGGCGAACAGGTCTGAGGGGAGGTCCCAGGCAAAGCTCCGCCCAATCCCCCAAGTCCTCAGTGGTAGATCAGGCAAAAGAGGGTCCTCGGATCTCAACAGCTGTGAAAGTGGATGAAGACTGCAGCAAGCAGAGATCTCCAGTTGTCTCGGACTTTCCCTGCCACTGGGCCACAGCCCTCCAACTTGTCATGATCGTGTGGTTGCTGTAGGCACACCATCTTCCCCAAATTAAAATAAATCATGTGCAGGCTTCTACCATGGGAAATAACATCTTCCCAACCTTCCAAGCCCTGCAGCAACAGACTAGTGGTTACAGGCACAGGACCCAGACTTGCTGCTGCCGGGGAGAGGCGCCTCTCCCCCAGCCCCGAGCTGCTGCAGTGAGAGAGGGCTGGACGGAGTCCTCTCTCCCCACTGCAGTCCGGGCAGCCTGCACCCCAAACCCTTCAGCCTCGCTCCCCAACCCTCTGCCCCAGAGCCCTCTCCCACACTCCGAACCCTTTGGCCCCACCCTACTACATGCATTTTGTTATGTGCACCAATATGAATGTTATGTGTCACACATCACCTCCATATTGGTGCACATAACAAAATACATTCCGCACATAGTTGTCAAAAATTAGAGGGAACACTGGTCCTGGACCTGGTTTAGTTCAACATCTTCATTAATGGTCTGGATGATAGGATGGATTGCGCTCTCAGCAAGCTTGAAGATGACACTAAGCTGCGGGAGAAGTAGATACGATGGAGGGTAGGGATAGGGTCCAGAGTGACCTAGACAAATTAGAGGATTGGGCCAAAAGAAATCTGATGAGGTTCTACAAGGACAAGTGCGGAGTCCTGCACTTAGGATGGAAGAATCCCATGCACTGCTACAGGCTGGGGGCCGACTGGTTAAGCAGCAGTTCTGCAGAAAAGGACCTGGGGATTACAGTGGATGAGAAGCTGGATATGAGTCAGCCTTGTGCCCTTGTTGCCAAGAAGTCTAACTGCATATTGGGTTGCATTAGTAGGAGTACAGCCAGCAGATTGAGGGAAGTGATTATTTCCCTCTATTCAGCACTGGTGAGGCCACATCTGAGTATTTTGTCCAGTTTTGGCCCCCCCCCCACTATAGAAAGGATGTGGACAAATTGGAGACAGTCCAGCAGAGGGCAACAAAAATGATTAGGGGGCTGGGGCACATGATTTATGAGGAGAGGCTGAGGGAACTGGGCTTATTTAGTCTGCAGAAGAGAAGAGTGATGGGGCTTTTGATAGCAGCCTTTAACTACCTTAAGGGGGGTTCCAAAGAGGATGGAGCTAGGCTGTTTTCAGTGGCGGCAGATGACAAAACAAGGAGCAATGGTCTCAAGTTGCCGTGTGGGAGATCTTGGATATTAGGAAAAACTATTTCACTAGGAGGGTGGTGAAGCACTGGGATGGGCTACCTAGGGAGGTGGTGGAATCTCCTTCCTTAGAGGTTTTTAAGGTCAGGCTTGACAAAGCCCCTGGCTGGGATGATTTAGTTGGGGTTGGTCCTGCTTTGAGCAGGGTGTTGGATTAGATGACCTCCTGAGGTCTCTTCCAACCCTAATCTTCTGTGGTTCTATGATAAATTAACTCAAACTCCAAAATAATGAGTAATGAGCGTATATTCTAAGTAAATTAAGAAAGAAGCTTAGGTGAAATGTGGATTTCTATGCAAGGAAATAAATTGTTATTTACATTAATTTGTGCCCATGCCCTCAAAGATGAGGAAATTTTTAATATTTATAGCCTATTAAAATAAATGTACATAATAACTGTGCCGGATCCTGGCCTCTTTGCCCACGTAAAACTCTAGGTGAAATCAATGGGACTCTTCCTTGTACAGAGGAAAGGATCAGACTTTTTATTTTAAAATCTGTATCAACTGTGATAATTTAAAACTTTAATTACAGACGCAGGTGACAGATTGCCTATGAAACATCTTTCTCCTATCCAGTATTTCACCATGAATCTCACCCGTAGTCTATGCAGCTAGTGAATAAGTACAGTTGCCAGAAAGTATTTCATTGCAGATGTGTTAGGTTTCATCTGTTTTGTTGTGTGCAACTAATTACCTTCTTGAGGGTTAGTGGCAACAAAAATTAAATTAAAGTGAAAGCCAGAGCCCAAATCAGAAACGTATAAGGCTTATTTTGCTCATCCCTCCTGAAAATGAAAATGCCAGGGCACAGTCTAATATTTTAGCAACTGCATTAATGTGCATGTAAGTGGGTGAGAAAGCTTTTGCTCTGAAAAGAATTTCACACTTTAGTGAAGAAAAATGTTAACTAGTCTAGGGCTGCGTTTATTGGATTTTTAAATTAATTTCTGTGACATAGGCATGCCACAAAAGCCCCAGTGATGAATTCTTGCTAATGTCAACATTATTTTGGGAAAGAATTTTTAAATAGTGCCCATAATTCATGAGAATAGAGACCTCTGGGAATTTACTGCATAATCTTATTTTGCCCTTTCCTTGTTTTCACTCACAACTACACTTCCCAAACCAGTCTAGATTCTTTTAATTTTAAAATGTATCTGGATTTTTCTTTAGCAGAGCAGTGAATGGGAAGTGGGATGCAAACCTGACGTGGAACTATATCAAGCAGAGCCAATTTAGAGCAGTGGGTAAAGATCACACTGTAGCTAACTCAGAACAGCATAGGAAAAAAACAACCTATCTCGTCTTCCCAGAGGACTATGGTCTATAGCCGAGCTGTTCTCCTTGTTTAACTTTAAAACGTAAGAGCCAAATCCTCAAGTCCTAAGGACTTGGTCCTAGGCAAACAATCCGGTGCATGGGGAAGTTTCTCTCATCTTGTACATTTTTCCCCACGATCCAAAGGCGATAAGAACCCATTTAACTTGGACAGCAGCTTAAATCAGATTAAAAGAATTGGAAGATCATAAACTTAAAAAAAGAAAAAAACGAATGCACTCTGTGCCAGAGTGTATTCAAGAGGATTCAAGGCATCATAAAGAGCAACCTCCCAATTATCCTTAGGAAAGAGCTTTAAAGTATGTCCATCCACTGATAATGAGCTCTGGCTCTGAGACTGGGTCCCTTACTCACAAATCCAAGCACCACTCGCCAACTTCAAGACAGGCCTTTGGTGAGAGTAACAATGGAAGTTGTGTTAGGTGACAAGAAGCAAACAAGGGGACAGACCAATTTCACAGTACGACAGGCTGATTGGGAGACAATTGGCTGGATGCTCAGTTGTATCCAAGGGTGCGTCTCCTGAACAACACTAGCTGCAGTTCTGACCCATAATTAGCAACAAGTAGTGGTGAAAAAGATGGGTAGCGTCTCATGCTGGATGTTAGAGATGGAAGGGTCCAAGAGCACGTGACAAAATACAAGATGAGAAATAACAACACACTCTCATGTGCAGAAAGACCTAGGCGAAAAAGCTCAGGGGACATCTTAGTGGGAATTTGCTTATATAGGCTGCTGCTCTTGCTTCAGTGTGAAATGAGCGGACAGTTTTCTTGTTGAGATAAAGTAAAGCCCATGGGGCAGGAGGGACATCACAGACCAGGGCGGTCTAGAGCTTGATTTAAATAATAACAGGCAAGTTTAAGATCATGTGGAGACAAAAGTTCACAATAGTTGACAGACTTTTATCTGGAAAAGTCAAAATGACCATAAAGAACAACTTGGGGCAATAATTTTGTGTTCTGTCACTCCTGGAGAACTTGAAATCCAGTAACCTTCCATCATTAGTCAAAAACCCTGTACAGTACCTGGAGCCATCACCCTTAAAATGTACTGTGACAATTTGGACAATGGGACATGAAAGAAGGAATGTTTCCTCCCAAATTTTAGCCTTGCAATGAACTCTGCCTACTGTATGTGCAACTCAATTAAGCTGCCTGATATAACAAGCTTTGCAGTCATTCCACTGAATTTTTCAAAGCACAGGATAACAGTTCTATTTCTTTGGACAATTAGGAGTAAATTTCCAGACCCGCTTGTTCAGGATGCATGGGAAAGGAATTGATATTGGCTGCTTATGAATCTTCAGGTCAGGTAGGGTAGAGTCAACACATTTCTGCATTAACCTTCCTTCTGCACAGCGCTTCTGCCCTTGGCAACACATAATTAAGACAGGCATGAAAATCATTCTCAATGTATCAAAAGGAAATTATTCTCCAGTTAATGACAGCAACAGTTACCCACACAAGCAAGTTACACTGCTTACAAAAGAAAGCACAGCAAAGGACATGGGGCTCTATCTTAACCAACAATAATGGCCTTTCGAGCTAAATTCATAAGGAATAACTTTTCAAATGAGAATGTGCATTGCACACTGCTCTGCAGATTTAATCATATCCCCAAATCTCTTTCATTTGCCTTTATAGAACAATAACCAGACAAGCAGTAAGACTGAGCCGAAATCTTTTGATCACAACATATCTTTCCACTGAAATAGTTTTCTTTAATGGAAAACAAAAGCTGTAGGGTGGGGGAAAAAATTGTATCACTCTGTTAAGTGAGATTGTCAAACAGAATGATCCATGAGCGTATTTGTGAAACTTATCTTTAATTGACTGTGTGCAGTGGAGTTTTCAGAAATAAAAGCTTGGTCTGAACATGGGTAGCTGGCTTCTTCTGGAAAGTGATGCAAAACCTCCTTTTAGCATATGTCAGAGGGCTTCGGAGGGTGAGGTGACCCATTCGATATCTTTCTATGCTTTTGCAATCAAGGTACCAAGGATTTCACAGAGCCATAGATTCCAAGGTCAGAAGGGACCATTATGATTATCTAACCTGACCTCCTGTAGATTACAGATCATAGAACTTCCTCAAAATTATTCCTAGAGCAGATCTCTTAGAAAAACATCCAGTCTTGATTTAAAAACAGTTAGCGATGGAGAATCCACCTTGACCCTTGGTAAACTGTTTCCATGGTTAATTACATGTTACACCTTTCTCTGCTAGACTGAAGAGCCCACTATTAAATATTTATTCCGCATGTAGGTAGTTATAGACTGAAATCATATCACCCTTGAACCGTTTTGTTAAGCTAAATAGATTGAGCTCCTAGAGTCAGTCACTGTAAGGCATGTTTTCTAATCCTTTTATCATTCTCATGGCCTTTCTCGGAACCCTCCCCAATTTATCAACATCTGTCTTGAATGGTGGGCACCAGAACTGGACACAGGATTCCAGCAGCCATCACTCCAGTGCCAAATACAGAGGTAAAATAAGTTCTCTGCTCATACTTGAGATTCCTCTGTTTATGCATCCAAGGATTACATTAGCCCTTTTGGCCACAATGTTGTACGGGGAGCTCGTGTTCAGCTGATTATCCATCCCAATCCCCAAACATTTTCAGAGTCCCTGGATCCCAGGATACAGTCCCCCAAGATGAGAGGTCAACTATCAAGATGCCAGTAGAAACAATAATGCCAAACAGGAATGCTCATCATGTTTCCTATAATAACAAAGAGGTGACATGGACAGACAGATAACTGGTGAGCCTTGATCTCCCATATTTCTTCCCCACCATCCTCCCTTGCCTCAGAAACCCACCGTCCTTAACAGACCTGGGCTCTTGATCTTAAATGGCTTGGGGGTGAGTATAATAATCATACCTAGCTCTAACAAAGCACTTTTCATCAGTAGATCTCAACGTACTTTGCAAAGGAGGTCAGGATCATTATCCCATTCCACACAGTGGGAAGCTGAAGCATAGGGAGATGAAGTGATTTGCCCAAGGTCAAAAAATGGGTTTTGGTAAAAAGTTTTGCATTTCCAGATTCCATTTCTGGTAACATTTTTCAGTTTTGGGGAAAAAAAATCTACCAAAAATCTACCAAACCATTTTACTGAAAATATTTTGTTTTTAGTTTTGGCGGGGAGGGGGGTTGGTTAGAGGGGGAGGTGTCAAAAGACTAGAACATTTTATTGACGTTGACATTTTTGTGCAAACATTTTCATTTTTGACCAAAAGCCACCAGGAAAACATTTCAGACAACTCTAGAGATGTGTAGGGAGTGGAAGTTACACATTGATAAGAAGACATGGACATGAACAGCAGGGAGTTTGAGAGTATTACTGAACCTATGATCTTACTGAGTATAAGCTGGTGTAACTCACATGTGAAGTGGGCTAGAAGAAAGTGTAAGTTACACCTGCTTAGACTCACCTCTGAATTTATCCCAATGCATGACTAAAGAGAATGTCTCAAGGGGTGAGATGTGGCAAGGATAGACTGAGTGCCACTGTAGATGCTATTTAGGTAAGTACCTAGCAGAAACGAATGGAGACAAATAATACCATAGAAAGGACCTGAATTACAGTTAGCCTAAGGTTAAGGCTCCGTTCCCTTCCATTCTCCAGTGAACGCATACAGCTACAAAGTGGGCTTTACAAAACAAGGATCTGAGTGGCTGATTCTGACTAGATGGTGTAATGACACCCTAAAAATGCCCATAGGCATAACTCACTGAATGAAGTCATAATGACAGTCATGTTACCGCAGTGGTTAAAGATGCTTTGTATCCTGACATAGGTTCCCCGCTTTGTGTGCTGTTGTTATGGTGATATTATGGCACAAGTAGTGCACTGGGTCTCTGTCAATGGAAGATAAATGCTTGCACCAAAAACGCTGACCAGTGGCAAATAATAACTTAAATCATCGAGGGCCCAACCCCGCTTTCACCAAAACCAGTGGGAGTTTTGCTACTGACTTCAATGAGAGCAAGAGCAGCCTATTGACCTTAGACAAATGTTGACCCCTGTCATCTCAATCTAGAGCCAAATGCTGCGCCCCTTACTCATGTAAATAGTCCAACTGACTTCAAGTGGGACTAAGTGTGGGAGCAAGGTAAGCAGGAATTAGCCCTTGGAGAGCTGAAATTCTCACCTTGATTGATCCTCACTAGTTTCAGGACACATCCTTGCTCGGGTGAACAATCCCATTGAGAAGACTCATGTGAGTAAGAATGTCCTTGAGTTGCATTGATGGAAGTTGATAACGAAAGCACACACACAATGAGAAGGAACAAACATCGACCTTTGCCAGGCAAAGTAGTTTCTGGGCTGCGTGTAGGTAATAAAAAAATCTTTATAGAATTTTGCTGTTATCTCTTCTTTAAAGCTAATACAGTACATTCTTACCATTTTTGCAGACAGGACAACACTGTTCTGGTTCATAGACTGGGTTGACACATTCAGGAACTGCGCAGTCTGCTACAAGACAGTGAACTTCATTGCTGGGCTCACAACGACACCATTCACATGGAGAGGGCTAGGAACAAATCTAAAATTAGCCCATTTCCTCCTGCAGCTCAAACATTTGTAACATTTATATGTTGCTATAAGACAAAACATCTGCGTTTAATACGACTTCACTGCATTCATTCATCATGTGTAACACAAATTAGCCTGTAGGACAAAATAGTAAACTCTGAAATATTTTTAAAAGTGCTAAGGAGAATGCTCAGAATTATATATTTTTTAAGGACCATGCTTGTACTTTGTCCATTGTCACACTTACCTCTCTATTATAAAAGGACCCAGAACAGGTCAGCGGGTCTAAAGCAAGTCACCAGTTTGGCTTTTGTTTGAAGGCACATGAATGCATTGCACAGATCGTGTTCCGTTGCTCATCTGTTGTCTTCTTGTGAGTAAGTCTGGTGTTAAGAGTTATAAGAGCAGAATTCTAGTAAACCTCAGCTCCGTGGCTGTTCTTGGGAAGGGGGCAGAAGGACTGCATGATGTTCAAATGCACATTCATGTCATGTGTAAACTCACAGTTGCAAACCAACCTAATGCCCTGAGTGTGTTGCTGCCGGATCAGCTGGCTCAAAAGCTGGAAATTTCAGTGTTGCAGCCTCAGGTTAGAAGAGTGGATACGTTTTTCGGAATCAAGAAGAATTTCTGTTGCTTTTCTTATAGGGCAGGGATTGTATTTTTGTTCTGTGTTTGCACAGTGCCTAGCACAAGAGAGCCCCGATTGGGCCCCCCAAAGCACCACCACAATATAAATAATAAATAATAATAATAATTTAATTTTCTAGCCCCACCCTGAAGAAGATATTTAAGCATATGCCCAAGATGAAGCTCTGAGTAATACCACTGAAGTCAATGAGTCGCTTGGGAACCAACTGAACTGGTTACATTTTAGGACTGCCAGTCTAAAGGGTGTGCCTTGAACATGGTAGAGAGAGTTGTCTTCATCTCACTTGCCTTCCCTTTTAATGGGGAGTGGAAGAAATATTTTAAAAAATAGAAAAGTCACTGTTTCAGGTCTCCAAAACAACACGTGTGTGCATGCAGGTGAGACAGACACACACACATAGAGAAAAGGAGGGCAATTGAAGAATTAGTGCCTGGCAGGCTGGTGTGTGAAATCTCTAGCAATCGAGCATGCCGTGCACCAAGTGTTCGTGTGGGCCATGCTGCTGCACACTTGAAAATCCATCGTGAACTTTGATCTACTGGAGTTTGAAACAGCATAGCACACGAGGGAACTTCCAGTGAGTGGGAGCAGGGGCTACAACCAGCTCGTGTGCCCCACGCTAGAGTGCTGATGTTACAGCCCAGCATGCCACGCACTAATGCTCCATCCAGCTATGCCCTTAGATAGACTGGAGAGAGGGAGTGGGACTAGGGGTGGGGAAGAGAAATAAAAACGACTAAATTAAGCGCATGTGAAAACCAAATCACTAGAAAATCATTTTATTTGATTACCTGTCAGACACTGAACTCGGGCCTCTTCTGAAACAGCTGATCCCCTCACTAGCAGCTAAACTAATGGGTGGAGGGTACTGGTGCAAACTCTTCCTTCCATCACATAAGGCGAAAGCTGTAATAATGCCATTGAATCCAACGGAATTCCTCCAAATTAAATGAGAGCAGAACGCCGATGAAATGTTTCAGATCATGGTGACGTCTCTCACCAATTCGTACAAGACATACAGAACACCCTGAGTTCTGGTCTTGGCAGGTAAAAAGCTTTTCTGTTCACCTCGAAGGGGCTCCATATGTCTTGAATCAAATCATTTGTGCCCAGGGAATTCATTTCCACCCTAAAATGGACTAATTAAAGCATCCCTCGCTTTGTCTGAACGTCTGCAACCTGTAATCCGCATCAACTCTCATTACTAGTGGCTCTGGCAAATTAGATAAAATCAGCACATCCTGAGTTAGGGAAGCAGTCTGTGGAGGTGGAAATCTTCTGTCTAATTATCTGCCCTCATTCCACTCTGCTTTGATTTCTATCTGCAGCACCAGGAAGCTCAATTCCTTTTACCTGCTTTTCTTATTCAAGTCTATTTAATAACAATAAAAACAACACAGAAGAAACCCAAACTACTAGCCCAGGGATCAATAAGAAAATTGCTGTCTTGTTTTTCCCCAATTTAACCAATAGTTATATGGAATAGTCCAGCTCGATCTTCTGCTATATTGAGACCTTCATTAACACATCCTGGAGAATGTCTCCCGGCCACAAAGTTACACTGGTTTCTGTGATGCTGAGCTGCTAGCCCTGCAAGCTATTCTACTGCATATGACTGAGACAGAAGTGCATCAGCAGATGTAGGAGATGCCCCTAAATGACTCTGCACTGAGTAAATGAGACATGACATGTATATCTTTTGCTTCCGTGTTGTTAGCGTTACCTGAAAATGACACTGTAATAAAAGGTGATGTTATTTGACACTGGAAGCAGCTGTTGGGATGGGAGACCTTTACTCAGTTATAAGATGGAAAGAACTCTTCAGCTTTTCAGAGGATGAACATTCTGCAGAAGATAAGAGAATATTCGACGTTGAATTTCTCTACCAGCTTTCTATTTCCCACCACATCAAGTTCAACCTACTCGTTCTTGCCTTCACACCCATGCTTAACCTTGCCCCTTTATACTCATTAGTCTCTTATTGCAGCACCCACACATTCCTTCGCCTCCACCAATGATGCCAAGCTTGCTGACTACAAATGCCTCAATGCTTTCTTCAGCATCTCACCTTATACAGGGAACACCCTTCCGGAGTTGCTCTGCAAAGCCGCTCCCGTCTTCTGTAGGATCTGATCCAAAGCACAGTGAAATCAAGAGGATTCTTTTTTCTGACATGAATGGGCTTTGGCTCAGAGCCTTAAATTCCTCCTAGAGACACACTTCTTCTGGGATGCCTACAGGAAACTAACTGACTGAGGAGTCTGTTATTTATCTCATGAATGAACTGCTCTTCTGTACAGAGAGATGAGTCAAGTGTTGGGAGGAAAGGCACTGAAACTGAAGCTGGGAATTAGTGCAGGAATTGGGATTCATATGAGGCACCTCCAGGTCTTTTTCTGACTTCTCTATCCAGCCCATCTGTTCTTATTTTCCTCCAGGCATCAGCTACTCTTCTACTGACCCTACTGAAGTTCTCTTCCAGATGCTGCTGCTTTGTTTGCTTTTTATTCCTATGCAAATATCATACATGGTGAGCGCTCTCTATAGTGTGCCGTGCAAAACTCGGACAGTTTTCAGCAGCACCAGGGTTGGGATTTAAAGGTGTGTCACTCATGGAGCATGGCACCGTGGTAAACAGTTTGTAAATTTGCAACCGGTGAAATTCAAAGGGGATGTTCTCCTGTCCTTATTGAAAACCAGTGATGGGAATGTTTGCTAACGCCTGACATACAAAAAGAGCATTCAGTCATGACACTTACTTTTAGACAGAGCAAATAGACTAACCAGAATCTTTTAGAGCTGATACTTTACTAAAAACTCTGAGGAGATCAATGAATTCAGATGAGTAAAGGGTTATGTATGGTACAAGATTTTAGGCAAGATTTTTGACACTATCCTTCTGAACAAGAACAATGTCTTATAAGAGGTCTTTAGGAAAGCATTTTTTTAACAAGACTTTTCAAGAACCAACCCGTGTACGTGTGTGTTAGGACTCGTCTCATTAACAATCCAACCAAAAGAAGGACCATGATTCATGTCCATATGTATATAATACATATGCACACGCTTATGGCAATATCACTTTGATAATATTTTTCAACAGAAATTCTGAACAATATGATGGATCAGGGTCAAATTCTCTACCCCTTTTGCAGGATCTCCAATTAACATCCAGGTATACTAAATTAGAACCCCAGTGAGTGATGTCGGTATAGATTTTCATGTTGTCATTTCCATCAAAGCTCAGGGGAGCTGGTGAAATAATGTAGTGCTTTCATTTTCTAGGGCACTGATTCCAACTCTAGCCAAGGCAGTATGGCGCAAATGTGGCCATCATCTGACTATTGTTCAGAGGCCTTTAAGAACTGAGTTGGTAGATCCAAGTCCGGTGCCTTTCTCACCATCAGTACTGACAATGTTTTAGCTCCCCTGTGTGCAGTCTCAGCAAAGAGGCCTTTCACCGAAAAATCATAGTTCAACTATCATCTTCTTCCTAGAAGTGGATCCCTCCAGCACAGTGGTCGGGCTAGAAGATGTAAGTCTCTTGTCTTGGCAAGTGGTGGACATCTACAGCCACTTTTTAGAAAAGAAAATTAAAAATTGGGATAGAGAATACACACAGCGAAATAAGCATTTTATGTGCAAGGGAGGAGATAAGGATAAATCTGACAGATGTTATAAACCATACCAAGAAGACAACAAAGAGAAAGGAGAGATAAGGATTCAAGAGGAAAAAATAATGATCCTTCCCCAAGATGATGATGATGATGATGATATTTATTTATTTTGCGGGAGAATGTGAAAACCTGTTGGGATTCAAATCCCAATATCCCAGTTCAACGCTCTACATTTGGGTGTCGGTTGGGCATGTTTCCCTGATCTAGTCTGGATGCAGCCAAAGATGGTGGCAAACCTATGACAATAACTAATCTCAAAAGACTTTGGACATTTTTGTCTAAACCTCGCCAGAAGCATTTACAAGAGCTTGGCATTGCTCAGTCTGAACCCTAGACTGGCCTAGACCCTGAATTCTAGAGTGAATCTAATCTAGATATCACCATCACCTCTTTGGTCACTGACTAGCTGCCTAAGCTATCTGCCTATTCCCCAAAACTATGTTGAATACTTGTCTTTACCATGTAGGTTTGCTCTTCAATTGTTTATCACTGGGTATTAAAAATTCTTACTAAAGCATGGAGCAAATATCTGTAAAATAAATATTATATAGTGGCCTCCCTTACAAGTTCTTCAGTTGCCTTAGATGAGTAGCTCTGTCTATTTCTCAATCAATTTTAGGTACTTCTAAGCAAACCTAGTTAGAGTGGTAGATAGGCAGTTATCTAAGACCACTGAAGAATTTTCAAGGTGATGAATGATATTTTTTCTTTACCTGTTTGTTTCATCCTTCAGAGAGATTTTCTCTATTCTCCGCCCCCCCCCCCCCCCAGTTAATACTGTCACAATTAACTAGGAGGCTAACTGCAGCTCTGGCCCTGCCTGGTCTCTCTGAGAGCAGCCCCTCTCAAGTCTTGGGCCTCTAGCCATGACCCGTCTGTCATGGTGGAATTATTTGATTCTCCCCGTCTCAGACCAGGCTGTGGGCTGCAGTCCCCTGGGATCAATTGTGGTTACCGCAGCAGGCTTGAGCTGGGTTCAGTACCTGCAGTTCATTTCCCCGAAGGGCAATGACAGTGGTAACTGGTAACCCAACAGCCCTCTTAAAGCCACATATAATTGATTTAGCACAAAAGCATTTCGGAGACAACAGATCTTAAAAAGAATAAAACAGTCTACATGCAGGCCTGCTTCTCCCTAAGGCTTACATTCCCCTGGACATGGAGAAACACCAGCTCTTTTAGAATCAGACTCCTCTCCAGAGCCTTCCTCTTTGTCAACAGGTCCCCAGATAATCCCTAACTATTCACCTCCACCCCTCTCCACCACTCCTTTCCTGAGAAAGGCTTTTTAACTGTTTGTCATTATTTTGATCTCTGGGCTGCCACCCTGACAAAACAAGGCTTGCATCTTCACTGGAGACAAGATACAAGATCCTCAAAGCTAAGTGCTTCTCCCATTGTCCTGTTTCAGAGTAACAGCCGTGTTAGTCTGTATCCGCAAAAAGAAAAGGAGTACTTGTGGCACCTTAGAGACTAACCAATTTATTTGAGCATGAGCTTTCGTGAGCTACAGCTCACTTCATCGGATGCATACCGTGGAAACTGCAGCAGACATTATGTACACACAGAGATCATGAAACAATACCTCCTCCCACCCCACTGTACTGCTGGTAATAGCTTATCTAAAGTGATCATCAAGTTGGGCCATTTCCAGCACAAATCCAGGTTTTCTCACCCTCCAACCCCCGCCACACAAACTCACTCTCCTGCTGGTAATAGCCCATCCAAAGTGACCACTCTCTTCACAATGTGCATGATAATCAAGGTGGGCCATTGTCCTGTAATAGTCCCCTAAGGGTTTGTTTACAGATTGCTAATCTGGATTCATTGTTTTGCTTCCTTGATTGTTTCTCCCACAGCTCCCTATTAAATTAGATCAAAACATTCATAGAGGGAAAGTCTTACAATCCAATATACAATAACTTCCTCTCACTGACCAGGTCACATACAGTGGTCAGAAAAAGAAAAGGAGTACTTGTGGCACCTTAGAGACTAACCAATTTATTTGAGCATAAGCAGCTCAAGGAAGCTTATGCTCAGATAAATTAGTTAGTCTCTAAGGTGCCACAAGTACTCTTTTTCTTTTTGCGAATACAGACTAACACGGCTGCCACTCTGAAAAGTGTTCAGAAAAGCATTACATCTCAGTATTCTCAGATTGTTTCATAGCAGTTCCTTGTCCACCACAAATACTTAGTAGTAAACGATTGTACAGCAGTGCAAACTTTACAAAAGATAGTTCACAAATATTTTCAAGGTGGCTGGTAGGAAGGTTGCATATCAGGTTATTTTTATCATCTAATTCAAGTTATAGTTGTCTTGTAGTTAAACCATCTATGGTTTGTTCCAGCTCTGTTGAAGGCAATGTGAGTCTTTCCACTGACACCAATGGATCTAAGGTCAGGCCCACGATGCATCTTACAGTGAAATACATGCATGCAAGTTCACGGAAAGGGCTGGATAAAAGGAGGAATCTGATTGGTTGATGAAAATTCCACATGGTTTGGAACAAATAGAGAAATGAACACAGCGGGGCCTATTTTGAAGACACACAATTCCCACTGAAGCCAAGATACATCCACACCTTTCACAACTGCAGAGTAAATTCCACTGTTTTTAGGATAACAACTTTAGTCAGGACAAATTACCTGCCCTGCCCTTCTTTATCCATAAAGAGAATGCAGAAATATATGTATGTTTTAAGTCTAGATTGGAAAAAATAAACATATTCTCAATAATGTATCTGAATATTGACAGATATTGAGTTGCTATTTTTTTAATATATTTTTTGCTATATGTATTTTGTAAGGGTTTTTTTTGGG
The DNA here is from genome assembly GCF_965140295.1 of Lepidochelys olivacea. Classification (NCBI taxonomy): domain Eukaryota; kingdom Metazoa; phylum Chordata; order Testudines; family Cheloniidae; genus Lepidochelys; species Lepidochelys olivacea. The sequence goes on along the minus strand of NC_140421.1, from coordinate 68,332,453 downwards.
TGGGGGGGGGGAGGGTAAAGGTTGGTTGTCTTCTTCTGAAACATCAAAGATGGCCCTGGCTGGAGATGGGGCACTGGATGGGGTGGGTCAGGGCTCTGAGGTGGCACGGAGCATTCCTTCTGTCATGTGCTTGGCCACAGGTGCTGGAACAATTTTTACAGTGGGGGTGCTGAGAGCCATTGAACTAAACTGTAAACCCAGTGCACAATGCTCAAATAAATTGGTTCGTCTCTCAGGTGCCACAAGCCCTCCGTTTCTGTTTGCGGATACAGACTGACACGGCTGCTCCTCTGAAACCTGTGTACAATGGAAGCCACTTCAATCCAGGTGCTGCGGCAGTACCCCTAGTTCCAGCACCTATGTGCTTGGCTGGCTGGTTCTTGCTCACTTACTCAGGGTCTAACTGATCACCATATGTGGGATCGGGAAGGAGTTTCCCCCCATGTCAGATTGGCAGTGACCTTGGTTCTTTTTGCCTTCCTCTGCAGCATTGGGTGCAGTACGCTTACCAGGATTCCTAGGTGCCGACTCCGTGGGCACCCACCGGCAGTCAGCTCCCCTTCCTCCCCCCAGCGTCCCTGCTGATCAATTCCTTCCCTTCCCTCCCAGTGCCTTCTGCATGCCGTGGAACAGCTGTTCCGCAGCATGCAGGAGGCACTGGTAGGGAGGGGGAGGAATGGGGAAAGGGCATGCTTGGAGAAGGGGGTGGAGGCGAAGTGCGGGGTGGGGCGAGGCAGGGCGGGGGTGGGGTTTGGAGGAAGGGGTGGAGTAGGGGTCGAGCATCCCCCCGGTAGAGAGGAAGTCGGCGCCTAAGCCAGGGTACATCTCCCTTAATCAATTCCCTGCCATTGCAGTGGCCCCAGGCACTCGTGCACCTCAGTGCCTCTTGTTCTCTGCCTTTGGCGAACAATAATTTAGTCTCCTGTGGGATGGCATGCTTGGGTCTCATTTCCATTGTTGGGTTTAGTGTGCGGGTGCTGGGTGGTGTTGGTGGTCTGTGATATACGGAAGGTGTAGTGGGGGGTGTGGTGCCCCACCACCCCGCAGAGGGAAGAACCTCCCAAGACACCAAAGTGGGCAGAACAAGTGGAACCTGCGCCCGCCCCCCCAGAGGTCAAGGCGCAGGACAGGAAGTATAAAAGCCCAAACCCAGAGCTCACTCGGGCTGCAGCCGCCAGAGAGGCCAGATGCCTGTGACCTGGCTCCGGCTTGGAAAACCCTGACAATCCGCGGCTGACCCAAGGACTGGCCGGGCCGGCTAATGCCGACTGGTGCATGGAGGAGCTGCCAAGCCTACCTGTTGCCAGCTACCCCGAGGAGCTGCCAAGCCTACCCGTCGCCAGCTAGCCGGAGGAACCCATAGTGCTGGAACCCTCCGAGGATACCTCCCTGACCCAGGTACCCTACGAGGGGGAGTCCAGAAGTAGCCTGGGGGCAGCCGACCCTAGTCGGGCTGCAGCACAGCCAGAGGCCATGTCAGTGTGTTGCGGCCAGGATCCCCACTGACCCAGCAGTGGGTCTTTAGCCGCTGCTAGGGCCCCGGGCTGGGACGCAATGGAGTGGGAGGGCCTGCATCCCCGCTGTCACCCAACTCGTGGGTGGCCGTCTTCCCCTCTCCCTGGTCGCTCAAAGCCAGGAGCCTGAGGTTTGCTGTTGAACGATTTGCTCAGTCCCTGCCAGAGGGCCTGAGCTTCTGACTGTTTGTTTGCTGGACCCACCCTGACCCAGGGCCCGGGCTTATATTGTATTGCTTGCGGAGCCCTGCCTGAAGGTCTGGGCCATAGACTGGGTATTCCCCAACCCAGCAGAGAGGGTGTAGCGAGGCGGTGTGGTGCCCCACCACCCCACAGAGGGACGAGCTCCAGCGAGGCCCCTTACAGGAGATCAAACTAGATGATCTGGTGGTCCCCTCTGGCAGAAAATTTATGACTCTATAACTCTATGAAATTCCTCTAACATATAGTTTGTGTGATTGTATCAGTTTCTACTGGAGCCTTTTCAGTTTCAATGCCATGGACTGCTTGGGAGAGAGTCAGATCTCAAAATGGATGCAAGCTGTAAATTCTGGACCCAGTTCCCAACGTTACCAAGGTTCGGGGGCACGTGGTTCTTAGGTTTGGACTCATTTTGACTTGGTTTCAAAAGACCTGCTCTCCATCAGGGATGCTGCTGCCACCCTAGCTGTTCCCACGAAGCAGAGGCAAGATGTGGCATGTCACCAAAGCTTTCATGGCTGCCAATAATTCCATTTCCCTGCTCTCTCATTGTCTGCGAGCCACTGGTACCAGCTCTCGTATAGATAATTGCCATCAAACCTCCTCTGTGCAGAATCTACTGATGGAATCATGCTTTATGCAGAGATAGCAGAAGGAAGTACAGAAAAAGGTAAGGTGACGTCTGTCAAATTGTGCACTGATACCTGGAGCGTAGATGTAAATGTTAATGATGCTAAGGACAATGGCAGTTCTGATGGAGATAATTTTTGTAGCTACAGTTTCAGGTGGTGAATTTATAGGGAGGAAGATGAATAAGATCTGAGCCACAACGGCTTCCACATTACAGCTAAGATAGTAGGTTATAAATGGGAAGAGATGAAAATAAAAAGAGACCATCAACACAGGATGGCATTCATCAGAGGTGACTGCAGGAGTTGAAACTGGAATAATTTTCATTGCTATTTAAATTGCCTCTGATCTCAGGCAGAATAGCAGGGGATTGCAAGAAAGCTGAAGGAGTGCCTTCTCCTAAGAAACTTATCAGGTGTTAAACTATTGAGGACAGACAGATTAGCTTGACATCCACCCTAGCCAAGATAGCAGGATCAATCAGAAAGGATGGAATAGTAGGTTATTTATTTATAATTAGAGGTGGCTTAATATTGCAAGATTCTGAGCAGCAACTTATTACAATACATAATTAGCCCCATTGACTTCAATAGGCAGAAGATATTCAGTGTGAATAAGGGTATTAGAATTATCCCATTCATTGCAAACATCCATTTGAATTCTGACTAACTTCAGTTTGGCCATGCTTGTGCCCTTTTTTATTTGTTATTCATAACTGAGGGTTTTTTTGTTCACCTTAATGTTTGGGGAATGGCTGTTCTTCATACAAACACGGCTATTTGCATGTGAGTATTCATTAGTCACTATTCATTACTTGTTGGTTTATTTTCATTTTAAAAGTTTCAAACATCCAATCAGAGCAGCTACAATATTGTGTGACTTACATGGCCATTCACACAACAGGAATCACAAAGGTTCACACCCTCCTCCATAGGCTGAACTGTGTTCAAATAAACTAGCTGGTGAATATTTACACACAGTAAATACAATCATAGAAAAGAGGACTGGTTCCCAAATGAGTCGTCAATAGATAATAGTGCTAAAATGGTTAGATAATTTATTTGCAATGAATAATTAAATAAATATTGACTGACCCTCTGTAGTGTCATGCGTCACAATATTCAGAAGCACTCAATCCACTTTAGAGACTGATGCAAACAGTAGACAGATTTCAGAAACACTGAGCATCCATAAGTCCAAGTCAACAGGGTGCTTAGCATCTCTGAAAACCGGGCAATATATACAAGGGTTATCATGGTAACCACTGAAATGTAGCAACCAGTGAGGAATTATTTATTCAACCGAAAGAACAGGGGAATAAACATACAAGTTCTTTAAAATAAGTAAAACACTCTCTAGAAATGATAGCCCTGACTCTCAAATCCAGCTGAGCTGTACTCAGTTCGGCACCTGACTAGGAAGCAAAGATGACCTGATTCCACCTTTGACACTTCCACATACAGAAGCTCTAAACAAAAGTTAGAGCAGCCTAACGGCTGCTCTAACTTATGTCCAGCTGCCCGCAGTCACAAGGGGCTGTTTTAGCAGCTAGGAAAAGCCATAACACAGAAGCATTTTGGCCACCCCCCCATGGCACTGAGTGCTGTTGTTAAGGAGAGACATAGAGCTTCTTTGGCAGCTCCCAGCCACGCAAGGATTGCCCCTATGGGGGACACGCCTTCCCTTCCCCTAACTATGCCCCTCCTATAAACAGTGGACTGCATCCCCACCACTGAGGATTCTCCATATGCTGCAAGAATTCCAGGCTAGCCGGTAAAGCTTGCTTAATGGCTGGGGGAGCAGCACACAGGGGTTGTACCATCAGAGCTAACCAGGTCCCATATTTGGTGTAACAGGAGGGTCATGTAATGATTGGCTTTGCTAGGTTTGCTGTATTTTCCATGTGTCGGTCCAGCTGACCGATTTCTAAGGCTATGTACACACTACAGCTTACGTTGGTGTAAGTCATGTTGCTCCAGGGTGTGAATAAGCCACCCCCCGTGACGTAAGTTACACCCACCTAAGCGCCGGTGTAGACACTGCTGTCGGTGGGGGAGCTTCTCCTGCCACCGCAGCTGCCGTCGCTCCCGGGAGCTGGAGTAATTAAGTGGACGGGAGAACTCTCTCCCACCAGCTTAGAACATCTGCATGAGCAGCGCTCCGGCGTTAACAGCTGCAGCTGCGCCATTGTAAGCTCTGTAGTGTAGACATAGCCTAAGACTCCTGGAACTGGTTTTTGGTCTGGGTCGTCATCCTTCAATTAGCGGATAAAAGGGAACCAAATTTCGTGAGAGGATCCAACCTTGGCCTCTCCCAAAAGCCTGCATATCCAGAGTCCGTTATTTCATTGACGGAAGCTATTCAACATGACTCCGCACTTCTCTTCTAAGAGCAAAACTTTATGTAGACACGTGTCTACATCATTTTATTCCTGACAACAGCTGTACTTACAGAGCCCTATGGCTGGAGGGACTAGCGGTTTGTATTACTTGGGTTTGTAATTAGTATGCTTCTATTCCGATAGCTTTTTTCGTTTTGGACCCGCCCACCGCACGTGGAGTAAGTCTCCTTTCTAAAGGTTACCGCTGGGACTAACACAGGGATCAGGATATGGCTGGACCGTGTGAAGTACCGTCGGTTTAGGACACCAAGAGAATGCATAATTTATCCCATGTATCTGCTTCCCGATCCACATTGCATTCTTCAACACCCTCTATTGTTGCATGTGGTCCTCCTGGTGAAGCATCCTTAGGGGGAGGCTTCTTTGGAAGTCTGGGTGAATCCAAAGCCTGTTTGGAATTTTGATTCTTGTTTCTTGTGTTTTCGCTGGGTCTGATTCTGCTGCTGCCATTGCGTTACCCTGATTAGGGACTAATCATGCAATAAAACACTACTGACTATGGGTAAGAGCGGCAAGAGCAGGCCCTCAATGTTGCTAGGCTAAAGAGACTATATCAGGGACTTGACAGTAGCATAACACCAATATGCTGGTTGGTGGGGAGGGTCACAATTCCACCCTCAGCCCCCCCTTATAAGGTAGCAATCTGCTGTCAAAAGCCCAGGAGACCTCAGGTCTGCACTTCCCCAGACTTACTACACTGGGGTCAGATCCTCAGCGAGTGTAAATCAATGTAACTGCATTGCAATCAGAGCCGCTGATTTACACCAGCTGAGGATCTGAATTTATGGCTGATTCCTATGCAGGGCCACAAAAGGGAGATAATCCTTGTTCCTTCAAGCTCCCTCCCGTGAGCCCTTGCATGGGAACTGTCCAGAACGCAGCCCTTCAGCTGAGTTGAAGCAAGTGTTTGGAGTCAAGCATGTTGCAAGGCCTCCTGTCCCTGTATTTTCAGCACTTTGAAAATAACTCAGTGGGGGCGGAGATGGCAGTGGAAATTCTGTGGGCTCACTGTGGTGTGGGTGCAGTGCTTTGAGATTGTGCGGAGAACAGCATCTCCACTGGATCTTTCGCTCTTCTTCTAGGCTTAGCCCTGCTGCCTCTTGAGGAATGCCAACCACACACACATTCCTTCCCCCCCGACCCCCCGATTCTCCTGCTGGTAATAGCTCACCTTTCCTGATTACTCTTGTTATGGTCTGTATGGTAACACCCTTTGTTTCATGTTCTCTGTGTATATACAATCTCCCCACTGTATTTTCCACTGTATGCATCTGATGAAGTGAGCTGTAGCTCATGAAAGCTTATGCTCAAATAAATTTGTTAGTCTCTAAGGTGCCACAAGTCCTCCTTTTCTTTTTACACATTCCTGTGGTGTGAATGGCTCTCTGGGTCTTCTGGTTCACAGTGGCAAAACAAAACTCCTCCTCTTGGTTTCATTTTTTTCTTGGCACCTGCCAAAAGTTTGGTCCAGTCTTATCAGTGACTGGTTTGTCCCTCTCCTCTGAAATTCTAGGGCCAGGAATTCTAGGAATTTGGACCTGAGATTCTTTTGTGCCATTCTGGCTGCACAAAGGGACCATGAAGCTCCCGGATCTGGGCAGCTGAAGATTCCAGTGTTGTGGGGGCAACACTGGTCCCTTTTGGCTTATATGGGTGGGAAAGGTGAACCCAGACAGCTGGTGTACTCCAGTGATCCCTCATGTGGTATAATGGCCCCTTGTGGACTGTTACCAGTGGGACGAATTTAGAGCAGCTCAGCCTAGGGCAGACAGAGTTTTGTCCATTCTTTCTCTGTGGCCCACACTGCCTTGTGTATTGGTTTTAAATAAGTTTGTTGTTGATGGGACTCATTTTTCCTGAATACCGTCCTCTTGTTCACTTACATTCAACTCAGGATTCCCCTGTGATTAAGAATCATGGGATACATTGGTGGCAATAGTTCATTTTGATCCTGGTCAGTGGTGCTGGCTTAGCTTGGCTGTTTCCTCCCCTTTATCTCCAAAGTAAAGGGATGTTGGCTGAGCCAGGGCTGAGGAGAGGCTGGGAGCTGCTGGCTTGCCTTTTCCTTGGTGCTGCTGACAGTGCACCAGCTTGGTGGGGGGATGAATCCGTGTTTACAGCTCTACACACACACACCTTTCAGGGCTTGATCCCAAGCCCACCAAAGTGAACAGAAAGAGTGTTGCTGGAAAGAGCAAGAGACAGCAAGAAAGGGATTAAAACTAGCCCCTGCTGCTGATGGCAGAGAGTGGGCTGGGAAGACTGACCTACTTACCCCCTCTCAATGTCCTGCTCCCTCAGCCCAGGGCACATGGTATGGCTGAACTGCCCTGATGCCACAACTGTGCTTGCCAGCCTGGCGAAAGGGGAGGAGGCAGGTTGGATCCTCCATCTCTCGGGAAAGCCCACTCAGTCTTGCTGCTGCTATGTTACTGGTCGAGGGGGTGAGGGAGGGTGAACTGGGTTCTCCCATCTGCTGATGCTCCATCAGTGGGGTAGATGCTGCTGTTTGGTTCACCACTGCAGTGGGTTGAGGTGTCCTTTCCTGCTGCTGTTCCTGGGAAGGTTGTTTTTCCTCTTCCTTCTATCAGTTTCACTCCCAAAGGTTCTTTCTTTGACTTAATGTTGGTTTTCTGTCAGATTGGTCGGTGAATTTTGAAGCAGAGGGAGTGGGGTGCATGAAAACTCCCTCAGGCAATCCCTGTCCCAGCTCAGCATCACGTGGTCTCCATAGGGGCAGCTCGGACTTAACACCAGATTTTAACCAGCATAACTTCATTGGGCTAACTGAAATCAACGCAGATGTGCCAGATTACACCAGCAGAGAATCTGGCTCCCAGGCTACAGTGGAATTCATTCCTGTTTACACTGGTGAGAGTAAGAGAAGAAAACAGGCCTAGGGTCTTTTAAATGGAAGCAAGTGTTCTTGGAATGACGTAGTGAGAAGGACCCCACCAAGGTTCCAGGTTGAGATTTCTCCTATTTAACTTGCTAGTAAGCAGTTTGGATGAAGGACTAAGTAGCAGGAGATGCAGATGACATGAAGGCAGGAGAGGCTGATGACACTAAAAAGGATGGCAGTGTTGTACAAGAGTATTTAAACAGCGCAGGGCAATGGGTAAAAGACTGGCATGATGGAACTCAGTGTCAGACTATGTAAAATCGGGCACCCAGAAAGAACCACTGAGATGGCGAATATAAATTCTAAATGTTTCCTTAATCAAGAAAACACAGGAGGAAAAGGACCCAGGGCAAGAGTAATAACCAGAAATTCAGGGCACAGGACCAGATTATTACACCAGTGTAAATCCAGAATAACTCCATTGACGTCCTGATTTACAGCAGTGTAACTGAGATCAGAATTTGACACTCATTGTTAGTCGCTGTCAAAAAAAAAGAACAAAACCAAAACCAAACAGAGTTTTAGGATGGATAAGTAGGGGATTTAATTCCAAACCACAGAAGACAATGGTCCCTCTGTACAGGGTATCTTTTAGGCCAAAATAATATGGGTCCAATCCTGCAAGGTGTTCAGTGCCCTCAGCTGTTACTGATTTCAAAGGAGCTGCAGGATCCATCCCTGTGTTGTAATAGGCAGGAACACTCAAGTTAGGGAAGCAAAGAGTTAGCGGTTTGTGCTCAGGACTAGGACCAAGGAGCCCCGACACTGACTGACTCTGTGGCCTTGTGCAAGTCACTTAACCTCTATCTCTTAATGTCTCCTTTGTTAAAATGCTGGTTAATGCTGCCGACAAGACCGGGTGGGAGGTAGAGAGGATCAGTTCGTTAGTGTTTGTACACTTTATATAAAATGCCAACGAATACATTTCGGAAAAGGTAGAGAGGAGGGTGGTGAGGCTCAATTTTATACTGGAATAAAATTCTCATGGGGAAAGTCTCCTTGATTTTAACATAGATTAGTTCAGGAATAGGTAACTACCTATGTTCCCTGTAAGATGCACGGCCACACAGCAGCCTATTAAGTGCTGTGCAGGCATTCAGGGAACCCGCCCGGCCACGACCTGCCAGGGAAGGGGTGCTCCTCCCCTGCCCAGACCTGCTGAGTCTGGGGGAAGGGGAGGGGGAGGGATGCCTATTCCACGGCCCCAACCCAGCCTGGACCTACCATGGCTGGGACGTACCATGGCCGGGGTGCCCTTCCCCCAGCCCCAACCCAGCCCTGGACTTGTCGCTGCAGAGAGAGGCACCTCTCCCCCCAACCCCGCCCAGGTGCTACTGCAGGGAGAGAGAGAGCTGGGGGGAAGGGGGAATCCTCTCTCCCCACCGTAGCCCCTGGGCAGCCTGCACCTCAAACCCCTCATCCGCCCGCTGGAGCCCTCACCCCCAACCCCAACCCTCTGCCCCAATCCTGAGCCTCTCATCCCTGGCCCACCCCAGAACCCGCACCCCCAGCTGGAGCCCTCATACCCTTGCACCCCATCCCTCCATCCCAGCCCTGAGTCCCCTCCCACACGCCAAACCCCTTGGCCCCACCCCCACCATATGCATTTTGTTATATGCACCAATAAGGAGGTGACGTGTGACACTTCACCTCCCTATTGGTGTACATAACAAAATTCATTCCGCACATGGGTGGGAAAAATTAGAGGGAACACTGGTAACTACTCCCTGTGCTCATTCAAATCCCTCCTGAAAACTCAGTCCAGCCAACTCACCTATGGGCAGCGAGGGGAAGGGGCGGGGAAAAAGCAATGCAGCCATGGAGGAGGAGGGCATATGCCTCCCCGCCCCCGCATAATTAGTGAGGTTTCCCCCTCTGTTAGTGATCCTCACTTTTTGGGTCATGGTGAATTTAGGATCGGGGCCCCATTGCAGTAGGTACTGTACCAACCCAGACTAAAAGTCAGCCCATATCCAAAGATTTTACAATCTAAACAACATTCATCACCTTAGTAAGGCACCATCTCTCTGCTCTGCGAAGGGCTGTCAGGGAGGAAAGCTCCATGAGGATCCTCTAGCATAGTTTCTCTCCGATCATTCTGACTGTGAGGATGCAGAGGGCAGGCTGGAGTCTCCCCAGCCTCCCTGCAGACACCCAAGGTGAAGGGGGCACAGTGCCATGAAGGCAGGAGAGCCACATGAAGTTCTTGGGGGCAATCTGGCTCAGCGATAACAGTAATTAATAACAGGTTGGGAGGGGAGGGAGGCATCTAATTCCAACTGCTATTGTTTGAAATCCCTTAGGGAGTCACATAAGGATGTCAGAGAAAGTCTTTTCTGCCCCCAGGGGATGATATTACCTCTGATCATGACTGGAAGGCAAGGAAAGGTCTTTTTCTCTGAAAGGATTTTGGAATTCTTTGCCTGTGTTTAAGAATTGGACTGGTATTTACCGAACATCCAGAGATAGCCCTGGATTAAATTACTGTTAGCAAGATTCCCCTGCTAAAATAGAGGACAGAGATCCTGGCTGTGTGGTTCTTGCCTTCATTATAATCCTATGCAGCTGTTTTGGGGCCCAATTCTCCTCTCACTCGCATGGGTTTTACACTGGCGTAACTCCCTAGGCTCCAACAGAGTTATCCCTGACTTATGAAATCAGAATCACAGTTTAACATGGTCTCTATTTTAACCAACCATACTGAAAGCTGTCATTGAATGATTTATTCAATTTTTGGTTTAAAAACAATCACTAGGCTAATTATCTACTCGGGCATTACTTTTTAATTAATGTAATTCTGTGTAAAGCACTTGCAGCTATCAACACTCCATCAACCCACACGCCTACGCTTTTCAGAGCACTCTATTACAGTACCGAAAACCTTCCATGAATTCTTGCACTACTTTTTCATCTCCTTCCGTAGGAGCTGTGCTCACAGGCTGATGGCAGGATCGGTCCCGATGACATACAGTATGTAAAGCTGTATATTTACAACTCTCTTCATGAATCATGAGATTTCAGCCATATGGTCAAAGGAACTGAAATGTTTTGATAAGACTCATGAAAAAAATGATTAAAAATAAAGAGCCAGATCTAGGCACAGAAGGGGAACCCCCGCTCCTGGAGAGGGGATCAGCTCTTTGTGCCATGGACTCCCCCACCTCTAGGCCTTCATGGAAGGCACTTAGTGAGGGAGAGGGTTGGGGTTGGGGGTGAGGGCTCCGGCGGGGGGTGCGGGCTCTGGGGTAGGGCTGAGGGGACACATGGACGATACCCCATATGATCCTGCCCTTAATCAGGAATGATAATACAGCCTGTGGCTAGGTTAGCTTTTCCATGTAGCCTTCCCTCTGGAGTGCCTGGGAACAGCTGCATGCTAGGTGTTCTTCCCTGGATCTATCCCTAGCAGCGTGGTTCCTGTGGAGATGAGGGTGTTGCTAGGGCCAGAGCCAGTGCAGGCATAACGCCGACAGACCCTGGTCATCAGCGGGCGGGATCGAACCGGGGACTTCTAGAGGTTAGTGCATGAGCCTCTACCGCATGAGCTAAAAGCCAACTGGCTGTTAGTTAAGGCTGTAGAGCAGACTCATTTTATCTCTCTAAGTCGGGGTGGGCAAACTATGGCCCACGGGACCATCCTGCTCGGCCCCTGAGCTCCCAGCCGGGGATGCTAGCTCCCGGCCCCTCCCCTGCTGTCCCCCCTCCCCTGCTGTCCCCCCTCCCCTGCAGCGCTCTGGCCCACTGCTCCTGTCGGGCAGCATGGTAGCATGGCTGGCTCCGGCATGGTAAGGGGGCGGGGAGCGGGGGGGTTGGATAAGGGGCAGGGGGTCCCCGGGGCAGTCAGGGGACAGGGAGCATGGGGCGGTTGGATGGGGCAGAGGTTCGGGGGGGGCTGTCAGGGGACGGGGCGCAGGGGGAGTTGGATGGGGTAGGGTCCCTGGGGGCAGTTAGGGGCAGGGTTGTGGATAGGGGTCATGTCAGTCAGGGGATAGGGAGTGAGGGAGGGCATTGGATAGGGGGTGGAATCCTGGGGGGTGGTTAGGGGTAGGGGCCTTGGGAGGGGGCTGTCAGGGGTCAAGGAGCAGGGGGGTTGGATGGGTCGGGGGTTCTGAGGGGGGCGGGAAGTGGGAGGGGATGGATAGGGGGCGGGGGCCAGGCTGTTTGGGGAGGCATAGCCTTCCCTACCCAGCCCTCCATACAGTTGCGCAACACCGATGTGGCCTCGGGCCAAAAAGTTTGCACACCCCTGCTCTAAGTGGTCTCGGTGCCACCAGATGGGACAGAACACCACACCCAGAAGGTGTGTGGGTTACATAGTGGCACAAGTCTTCTCTGAGCAGATACCTTGTCTTCCAGCAGGTTTGGAAGGAGACCCAGTGGCTTATTTAATGGAGCAGATGTCTCGAGTTGGGCACCCACAAGTCGAGGCATACAAAATGAATGAACACTTCTGAAAATGCAGCTTTTAGTGATACTAGTGATGGCCACATGTTCATTCCTGGGTCTTATTTAGTGGGGAAAAACCCAAACACATGGGCATAAGGTTACAGACCAAATCCTCCTCTGTTCTGCTGCAAGGAGGAAGGATGGGCTTTTGGTTAAGGCACTAGACTGGGACTCACGGGATATGGGTTTGATTCCTAGTGCTGCCACAGACCGTCTCTGTGACCTTGGGCAAGTCAGCTGGGGAGATTTACATAGACCAGGTAGGCCCAACTCCCATTTAAAACCCATGGGACTTGGCCACCTAACTCCCATCTACACCTTTAAAAACTTCCCCCCATGGGTATCTGCACCTCAGCTCCCCATCTGTTAATAGGGATGATGTTTCCTTTTTCAGTCATATCTATTTATATGTTGAGCTCTTTGGGGCAGGAGCTGTCTTTTACTATGTGTATATACAGTGCCTGGCACAACGGGGGCCTGAACTCAGCAGGGGCCTCTAGATGCTACTGTAATACAAATAAATAACAACAACATGAAGTGACTGGAATTATTCCAGATTTACACCCATCTAACTGAGAGCAGCATACACCCCATTTACTATTAGACTTGGTAACAGAAACATCAAATTATATTACAATACTGTACTCGCGTATAATGTAATAGACATTATTATATATACACCGTCAGTACCTAAAAACACAGCACACTTTTAAAGTAGGTATTGTTATAGTTCAGAATATGTCATGCCATTTTACTTTATTATGTATTTTTTGTATAAACTATGACAGAAATACAGTAAGTCAGTAATTTCAGATACCTTTGCACAGACACTGTCACTGTAATTTTGCCAGGAGGGAGACAATAAATCATACCTTTCCATTTGTCTGACATTCTGTTTCCTCTATCTGATTTCAGTGGCTGTGTGCTATCTTGCAAGCTAGCATTGTTCATGGCTCCTTTTATTAAAGGATAGGCACGTTATTGAAATGTCTTTTGTACTATGATTTTCTAGCAGCACGTGAAATTGCTGAACATATAAGAAAAAGGTCTCATTTGTTCAAGCTGTAATGCAAAATCACTGCTGAATGCGTCTAAGAAGGAAAAAAATTATTAAGATTGAGGCCCTGTGCTGACCTTGTTAGTAATCAGTTTCTTGTAATTTACAAACAGGTATCTGAAAATTACTAGTGACTTGAATCACTGGTCAGCACACTGCCAAAAGGTTTTAATAACCTTTGCTCTTGCTATTATTAGCCTCCTTTGATCTGAGTGCTTGCCAGGGTTCAACATGAAACTGACACTGAATGTTCACACTATGAAAGGAGGAGGCAAACTCTGTATGGAAAATTCGTTACCAGACTAATGAAGCTTCTCGGATTTAAGATGTCATATTTCTGTTCTCTTGTGCCACTTTAAAATATAGAATGCTCGTCAAAGCGGCAACTGGACTATTAGATTTACTTGGGAAAGGCGGAGTTTGAGGAGGAATGATCATCGGTTTTCAAATTAAACATGCCGCAAATATTTTCCTCTCTCATCCACACTGCACATCTCTATCACATAGCCTGCACGTGAAATGAGTGCAGAAATCCCTTTGAAATCAATGGGAATTTTGTGCAGTGAAGGAGCTTGGAATGTGCAATAGAAATCCCCACGGCAGTTAATAGATCTGAGAAGTCTGACCTAAGAATTTTAAATATAATGCAGACATTGATTAAACAAACTATAGTTCGAGTGACAGACAGTTTGTATATCAGTTTTGGGATTCATCTTGGTATAACAATATCATACAATTGGTAACAGTCTGCTAAGGTTCCAAAATGTGCATTTAATTAACATTTAATAAGGCTGTACTTATTGTAGTTGCTAATGGTTAGAGAAGGGATCTTGGTGTCACTACATCTGGATTCTGTTTTTGGCAGTCACTGTAGGAAAAAAATCACTTAACTCTCTGCGCCTCATTTTACCCCAAGATAAAATGAACATTATTAATTATTATTAGTATTACCATCATCATCAGAGTGCACAGAACATAATTATAGACCAGGACCCTGTGGTGTTAGGCACTGTACAAACACAGAACAAAAAGACATTAATACTTGTCAAGTCCCCAGGGGTGTCATGAGGATACCTGAATAACGTATGCTGTGCGTTGATAAAAGGTACTACCTAGCTTCCAAAATATTATGAGTACATTTGCATTAACAAAACATTTTTAAAGAGAAGTAACAATGGAACAGACGTTAGTATTCCCAAGTAAATGTTCCCCAAATAAATTAATAATTAATGTTTTACAAAGCCATACTTAATACAGTTATTACTACTTAGTATTTGGATTACCACCCAAAAGGTCCCAATCAGGATTGCAACTCCACTGGACAAGGGACTGCACCAGAAGACATGAACTCTGGCCTGCTGTGTTAAACCCAAGCCAACAGAGCACAGCGGTATATCCATGCATAGTCAACTAGAGGATCAGGGCCAAATTTCAGACATGATACAAGTGAATTTAAGAAGAGATGGGGGAAGTTGAGGTGGGAGGATGAGGCTGACAGTAAAACAGCATGTGTGAAATCCTGGTTCCATTAACATTAGTGGGAATTTGGCCATTAATTTCAGTGATGCCAGGATTCCACATCCTGTGTTAATTCAGTCATGTGCATATCCTGATGGTATGGAAGATCCCACAGTGGTAATGGATTATTTTCACTCTCTTTTTTTCACCCCTTGGTCATGCTTAGTCTAGATAATACTTAGTCCTGCTTTGAGTGCAAGGGACTGGACTAGATGACCTCTCGAGGTCCCTTCCAGTGCTACAATCCTATGATTCTAGGCCCAGTACAAATTATGAATGTTTACTGGCTACTTAGGGATTCTTTTGGGGGATGGGTGTGAGACAATGAGACGAAAGGAAGTGGTGAGGGATATGAGAGTGGGTGAAGTTACATGGGAGTGGCAGAGAACACAGGAGAGGAACAAGGAGATAAGAAATGCTGGGCTGGGGACAGGTATCAGAAGAAGAAGGATAGATAAGGATCTGGAGGATGAGCGGAGGTGGTATGGCAAGGCAGGGAAAGGGTATCAGTAAGAACATGTTAAACAAAGCAGATAGATGTAAGAGTCAGTCAGTAGCTGGTAGAGCCTGAGATCCTGTGGTTGGTGGAGATTGGCTGAGTTGGAACATGAGACTGGGGTAGCTCATCCTGCAGCACACAAGGAGTGTCTGTACTGAGGAGTGGGGAGAGCTGCCCCAAACTCCTGGAGTTCTGGTCCATATGAGTCTGGAGAAGCGAGGCACTGTGCTGGGTAGGCAGGCTTGCCAACCCTCTGAGCAGCTCCTAGGTTCAGAGCATTGGTGGTGAGCTGGTGCCGTAGGAGACATGAATACAAGGTGGGAAGGCCCTGCCATTGGAGCTGTGTGAGTAATATCTGTGTGGGAAGGAGGGGGATCACATAGCAGGACAGTAGGTCTCTGGGCCCCAGTGTCCCTGGAGCAGATCCTCCATTGATATGGAAGTGGAAGGAAGGAAGCAAGACCTACTCACTTCTCTTCCTCATGGTTGCCTTGCCTTAGTACTAACTGATTATTGCACCATATTGGCTGACAGTATAGAGTGGATGGATCATTTATCCCCCAGCAATGAATGCTCCTAAACAGTATTTTTACGTGTTGATATATACACATAGAGAGGAGCACTCTGATGATCAGTCTGTGTCTTCCTATCCTGAGTGGTGAAAGAATCATGGGATGCACAGAAGCTGTTATGGACACACAATGGATTCATCAAAGTAAAAACTTAATAATTTCAAGGATGCTCCTACCTATGGCTATAAATGTATCATAGTCATGCTATAAAAAAGTATTTTAAATAGGGGGGGAGTTATGACTCCTTTTATTCCGTAAATTATGTATTAGAATAAAAAATCACCAAGCACACAGAAAAGCTGCAGTCTGATCTTCTCATGACTCCTTCATATTTGCCTAATTAACACTAAGAGTCATCTGACACATTGTCTCATTAAATCTACAAAAGTGTGTATGTGGAAATGCTAATTTAAAACACTAAGTGCATTTATGACAACCTGAGGCTGTTTCCTTGTTGTCGTTGGGTTCCCCCCTGCATCCCATCCAGTGAGAAACGGGAGAGCTCCTGATCTGTTAGAAGAGTTTTCTAGGTTGGCACTGAATGGCACGGGTCTTGGATATTTGTAATTGAAACTGAAGCCACGGCTGATGTGTGGGGAAGAAAGAAGGTTATCTGACCACTTGGGTGAGGGGGAACAAAAGGCCACCACATGACCTCACAATAGGGTGAACCCTATATTATCTCATCACATGAAGAACGTCTCCACCCTTTGCTACTGCCACCTTCTGACTGCGTGGATGGAGGGAGAGAAAGGAAAGACCAACCTCCACTGGTCATTCTGACGTTTGACCTTGGGAGCAGGGGAAAGAGTGGAAGAAGGCTCTAGAGGCAGCAGCTGTCAGGAAGTGGCTAACGAGATGGGAAGAGAATGAAAAATGAGGGAAGGAGAAAGGTAGAAGGCATAGAGCTCCGCCCTCTTCTCTGAACCCCACTGGAGGTGGTGGGAATTCTGCCTTTTGGGACTAATGCAGAAGTCCAAGGAAGGCCATGTTGGGAACTCAGACTGGGAGAGGAGGGTTTGTTCCTGCAGTAGTGAGGTAAGCTGAGTTAAGACTGGCTCCTCCCAAAAGCCCTGACCTGGTCCTGCCTCCCTTTTCCCCTGCACATTGCTCCCCAAAAGCCATCTCAAAACCCTGGAAACTGGTCAGTTTTGTGGCTATTAAGGCCCAGATTTTCAAGGTATTTTGGCATTGCTGTATTCAGTGTTGTAATGCCTCACTGATTTAGGAGCCAAAATCCCATTGACAGTTGAAATAGACATCTTTGTGCCTAAACCACTTTTGAAAAGCAGATTCAGGCTCCTAAACCAGTCAGGTATTATGATGCTGAGTGCAGCAACACCTAAATACTTTTACAACTCTGTGCCTAAGTGCCTAGCAAGGCGATCCTGGGTACTGCCATCATCTTCAGAGCACTTACTGCATCCCTACCCACTCCCTCCAGATGGGATCCCCAACCCTGGGCTGAAGTTCCATGAAGATCTTGTAAGGTTCACATCAGGGTCACGAGGTCTTCATGGTTTTCTTAAAGGTTATTTGGCCTTTCTATAACATTGTGACCCTAGGCACCCTGTAGTCACACTCTACACACTACTGCAATGCTGTCAGTGCAAAATATGCCTTGTGAGGTACCATATGAAAGATAATAACATGCTGATTATTAATATCACTGTAAAATGCATGTGTTAACTTTATATGTGAAGCGATGAATTTTCTCTATATGATGTTTAAGACAAGATAGCCTAGCCTAGATAAAGATGACAAACAGATCTGTCCTAGACAAAGCAATATGGGCTTACCTCAGTTTACATGTTAGTAGTAAACACAGCTATAGAGTTAAACCAGCAGGGGTTCTCCTGTTCCTGAACTTGAGAGACAGAGAATTAACATGGTTACTGCACTGGACACAGGAGACTGAGTTTTCCAGAATGCCTTCCTGACTTGTGAAACAAAGACATCCCTTTGGGAAATATAAGGAACACAGAGAAACTCTATCTTTATTCTTCACTTTAAGCGACTAAAAAAACCAAATGTTTTGATCTTTGAGATGGATCCTGGACAGGTCAGCCAGGAAAAGTCTGGAAAGGAGACTGTGGATGAGAGGCACCATCTTGAATGAAGACTGTATCTTGCTAGACTAAGTTTGAGACTTTTAGATGAGTGTTTTTGCTTTTAATTGCTTGTAACCATCTCTACCTTTATCTCTCTTACTTGGTATCCTCTAATCCTTGCTCCTTTCTCAATAAACTTGTTTCACTTTTACTCTGGAAGGGAAGGGAGTATTTACCCCAGTTAAATTAATAAACTATGATGCACTGACTCTTTAAAAGAGCAGTGAACTTAATATCTTCTGTGAATGCACAGTGGCATTGCAGAGAAACATCTCAGAGGAGCTCCAGGGCTGGAGTTCATTGGTTGTTTCCTGCTAGGTGAGGTTTGGGCTGGGAGAGCCTTGAGGGGTTTGCTGGTGAGAAAGACAGACTGATGTGGCAGGGAGCTGACACCAAATCTAATCATCAGCAAAACTCTCTCTTGCTGAGGCTGAGAGTTAACACAGTGGCTCACAGCTTTTTTTCTCCCCAGCAGTGTGTAACAAACACATAAGGAGCTTTATAAAGTATACAAACTATTTTTGAAGCTAGATTTGCATCTGAATTTCAGCTCAGCCTTTCTTTTAGGCATGCAAATATCAACATTTGGACAGCTAGTGAGTAGCTGGTACAAATGAGGTGGCTGGCTGTCCACATGCTCATATTTGTGCATAGTTTATTATGGGTGCACAAAAATTATAGGCACTAATTGTGTCCTCAACATGGAAGTCAGATTTTGGAAAATGTGAGTCTTAGTAACAAAGCAATTCGCACCAGGTACCTCTCTTTAACCCCAAAACTAGTCAAATGCCTCTGTACTCACTTAGAGCAACAGATTGAGAAAAAAATTGGATTTCCCATATCTATGGAATTGTACTGCACTGTAAACAGAGTTTAACTCCATAGAAATACCTTGAGGAATAACAGGACTTTGCTATTTCAGTATAGTTGGAGTTTCACCATAAGCAAGCTTCTTGTAAGGGCCACTCTATCTCCACAGTATATCCCCTCTCACTTTCTCAGGAGCAGAGATGAGTGAATAATTGACTTTTCAGTTCGGTGGCTGACTTTGTGAAGTTTCAGTGCCCCTAAAAGTGCACCTTTTTGTGAATTTGCTATTTGCAGGAAAAAAATCACTCCGCTCTACACAGGAACCCAGCTATGAGCAAGAGGAGGCTTGACTGTGATCTAAATTGAATCAGGAGTGTCTCCACTGAAGTCCTGCATTGAGGATTGTTTGATGCGGGGCATTCCTCTATCGGATAGGCTTTTCCTTAGTTGTTGGGTGGTCATGATGATCTTGGAACTCCTCTGTCTACTGATCACTCTCCAGCTAAAAATTTAGCATGAAGTTCAGGTGGGGGTTAAGTTTCAGCACAATAAACAGAGAATCAAATATATCTTATTAATTTTAACTGAAGTTTTGCGCCTCAATCTC
This sequence comes from Lepidochelys olivacea, assembly GCF_965140295.1. Classification (NCBI taxonomy): domain Eukaryota; kingdom Metazoa; phylum Chordata; order Testudines; family Cheloniidae; genus Lepidochelys; species Lepidochelys olivacea. The sequence continues at coordinate 68,313,185 of NC_140421.1, read as the reverse complement.
AGTGCATAACATTGAAAACATACACCTAGTGTTATCAGTGGTAAAGTACTCATTCATTGTTTCTCTGAGTATAAAGGTAAAATGTGACCATTAGTTCTGTGACAACTTATTTTTTCTTGCACAGGGTTTGTGACATAAAGATCCACTTGGCATCCCTTATGCTCTAGGATCTCTCCTGAAAAGGTTATACATTAATTTAGCCTGTGTACTCGACCCTGACCCAGGAATTACACTAGGCCACTTATTTTTGAAGGCGTCACCCAAAGATGGTAACGTACCATCTTCAAGGGTCAGAGATGATGCCTGTGATAGTAAGTTGGACTAATTTTTCTTAGGCTACCAACATTCCAATATGTTTTTACAGGTCACACCATCAGCAGCCTCATGTCGTATTCTTCTGCAAAGCAAAGGACACACTGTTCATGAGTCTTTCAAGGATATGTGTTGTGACAGGGTCAGGCCAGATGACTACAGGAGAATGATAGAAGGCAGAGATATTAGCCCCAGGTTAAGTAGGTCCCTTTTCCCTGGGTAAGGTAACAGGGAAGGTTCCGGAACAATCAGGAACTTTCTGGAAACAATTAAGGCAGACAGGCTGATTAGAACACCTGCAGCCAATCAAGAAGCTGCCAGAATCAATTAAGGCAGGCTAATCAGGGCACCTTGGTTTAAAAAGGAGCTCACTTCAGTTTGTGGTGCGCGTGTGAGGAGCTGGGAGCAAGAGGCCGGAGGAGCTGAGAGTGAGAATGCATACTGCTGGAGGACTGAGGAGTACAAGCATTATCAGACACCAGGAGGAAGGTCCTATGGTGAGGATACAGAAGGTGTTGGGAGGAGGCCATGGGGAAGTAGCCCAGGGAGTTGTAGCTGTTGCACAGCTGTTCCCGGAGGCACTCTAGACAGCTGCATTCCACAGGGCCCTGGGCTGGAACTCGTAGTAGAGGGTGGATCCGGGTTTCCCCAAACCTCCCAACTCCTGATCAGACACAGGAGGAGTTGACCTGGACTGTGGGTTCACGAAAATGGCCAAACTGAGGGCTGCTGTGAATCTCCGAGGTGAGCAAATCCGCCAATAAGTGCAAGACCCACCAAGGTAGAGGAGGAACTTTGTCACAGTGTCTAATGCACTATGGCACCTTATGAAGCTATTAGGCTGCTTCTAGGGGCTGGACTTCACTACGGGGAGATCAACGCTGCTGCAATCAATGCAGCAGGGATCAATTTAACAGGTCTAGTGAAGACCCATTAAATTGATGGCAGAGCACTCCCTGGTTGCCCAGCTCTCCAAGAACAGTAAGAGAAGTTGACCAGAGAACATAGCTGGAGTAGCATAACTTAGGTTGACTTACCCGATTGTGAAGACAAGCCCTATTCTGACTAATGCTAGTTATGGGTAGATGGGAAATCCCCCATGAAAGAAAAACTAAACAATATACTGTTTACTACAGGTAACAACAGCAAGAGAAGATACTATCTGGAAATAAAGAAGTTCTATCTTGTGTTACTGAAATGCTGGAAAATACGAAGACTGAGGTGAAAGTATTTTCACTGCCAGAGAAGAAAAGAAACTGGCAAGTATATAGAGGGATAAGGCTTATACCCATGAAGAGTCAAAGGTTGCGCTTCAAAGCAAGTCTTCATTATTGAGCTATGAATCTGGAGGCCACATGTTCTAGGACTATAAATTCATGTGTTGGATATAGATGCTACTTGCAACAGCAGTATGGCATTTTCCTTAGCTTAATGGAAAACCTGTAATCTAACTTACTAAAATCACAAATATATGTTGCGTTAATGGTAAAGATTTTTTGAAAGTATGTTTTGGTCTTACATTTAAGGGTTCTTTCAAAAGTATCACTGAGTACTTTCAACCCAATTCTCCCAATAGGAACTTGACAGTTATGATCAATTACTGAGCCATATACTTCCCATTATTTTAAAGTCACCTGCATGGAAATTTAGCTACTAGTGAACTTGATTATCATTATTTAACCAGACACAGCAAGTCCAAATGCTAACGACAGTTACATACTTTGATGTTCTTGTAAATATTAATTCTCTGAGCACTAAACCGGCATTTTTTGTTGTACAAATTTGGGGCGGGATTTTTGAAAAGAGCTCAGCATTGGCTTAACTCTGCTCCCATTGGAATCAATGGGAGTTTTACCATTAACTTCAGTGGGAGCAGAGATAGGCCAATACCGAGTGCCTTTGAAAGTCCGACCACTAAAGTTCATATAACATGCTAGTATTGAATAAATACTAAGATGGCTCATACCTTAAATTCCTCCAAGATTTTGTAATTTTTCCCATGATATTCACAAAAGTTTTTCACTTCTTTGCACTCTGGGCAGCATCCATTGTGTTCCACTTTAGTACACTTTGGGTGGATTTTAGGGCATTCTGGTTGATCACAAATAGGTCCATCCTCAGTACAGACACAAGGACAGTTGGAATGCCCCGGGAAAAATCGTTCTCCCAGTTTGTATACAAAGCCACTGTCATCCACACAGCCTTTCCCTCGATAGTCATCAAAGATCAGATTGTCATTACTTGAGGTCTGGTCGCCTTCATCAGCAGGGTAGTCTTCATGATTGATGGCAGCTGGAGTGACCAACCCAAGTATTAGCAACAGAAGTATGCAGGCTTCATGAATAGGACAAGCCATCCCCCTCCTCAACTTCTGCATACGGTCCCAGTCTCAGATAGAAACAGCTGCTTCCATAGGGACACCAGAGGGGTGGTCTGAAAACAAATATTTAAAATGAGAATAACTTGAAATATTAACAAAAGCAGACGTATGAAGACCATGCTTTCAACCTGTATCTGGAGATACAGTGCTTTCAAAACATACAGATGTTAAATATTGTTTCATTTGAAACAAGTCTCTTATCCTCAATTATTCCGAAGGAGAACAAAGCATACTAAATACGTACATTAAAGCAATCAATTGCATATATATATAGAGAGAGATATAGACACACACACGTGAATGCACACACGGGCCCATATGACATCTCCACTCAAATGCTGACTTACACCGGTGACTAATGTTTGCTTTTACCTAGTTGTATAATTGGGTCATCTGACACACAAAGAAGTGGAATGATTGCCTGCAATCGCACAGTGAGTGGGTAATTCACTGGGACTGAACGCAGGATCAGAACTGTTCCTTTCCTTTTGCTGTAACCACTACCTCTTCCCTGCTACAATACACAGCTCAGTTTCTTAAAATCAAGAGAATAAACAATCAGGAGAAGGCTTAGCAGAAAAAAAGAAAAAAGGTAAAACAATAATAGTATGAATTCTGGTCAGATTTGAGCTTCAATTATGAAAGACACTCCTGTATTTTATTTAGACTTAGAGAGATGGAATGCAACAGTGTTTTAAATGTGGCATTTTTTCAGAGGAAGGTAAAGAGGTTCGGCTGAGAACATCTGTCAAGTCTGGAGTTTTTGTTGTTGTTTTTTTGCTATAGTCCAATGTCCTTATTTACTATTTCTAGACGCTGACTTTTTTCTGGGAAGCAGTATTCAGATTTGTATTAATTTCCAGCTAGGAATTTATATAACAGTATTTTAAAATATCTGGCAAGCGCACAGAATTATCGTAATATATTTGTCTCATTAGGTTAGTGACAGTCTCCATTCTAAAACTTAATATGCCATCACAGCTACGTACAACACTCATACCATTTGGCAATGGAGAGTAAGACTTAAATGGCCAAGATAATGACTGACTGATCTGAAAAGGGAGGAAAGCCTGGCCCTGGCCCAGGAAGAATTAGGCACAAAAGAAAGACTCAGCACATATTTTCCTGTTACATTATTGTCTGTGTTGTGTGTCACATCACTGTCACCAATGCATGCAGTCTCAATTCTTTTCTAAATGCCATTCAGATGCCAGTGTAATAGCAGTAGGAAAACAGTCTCTCACCTGTTTTCAGATAACTGGGCAGGGAATGGCTGTCCTATAGTCAAAAGTATTTGAAGGAAACTTTTTATGAACTGAAAAAAGATTAGCTTTATGTTTATTAATAGTGACGCTTGCAGTATCTGCTAATAGCATACATACAAATACATGAATATAGGTATGTGTATTTACACACACACACACATCTGTAGAAATGCACACATATTTATATGGATATCTATTTCCTCTTCCCTCAAAAGAAACTTTTCCTGTGTTCTCCGATTTTTGGTGAGTATTGATGTTAAATGGTTATATTAAAAAAAATCCGTCAGAAAGAATGAATCTGGAGAAAGCTAGAACCTCACAAGAGAAGCTAAAGGATCTTGCTAAAAAAGGCAGTTTTTCTAAAGCTACTATAGGGGGAGACACCGGATATTACACAAGCTTTGTCAAAATCAAAAGATATCCTCTTAATTCAAGTTCTAGATATGATTTTATCACAAGGGTAAGGTACTGTAGTACCGTCAGCAAGAACTGTTATAACATGCTGTTTGGGGGAAAGGGGGGGGAAGTGTGATGCACACAGATAAGTCTGCATCATAGAACTGGAGAGTAAAGAGTTTTGCCCACCTAGAAGCCACAGGTAGGCATCAATTTTCTAAGCTCAGGTAAGTGGAGATTTAAGGGGGGGGTGGGGTGGGAAACAGCCATCAGGAAAGCAATTGATGTTTGAGGTAATGTGAAAGGATCCAACCAACCCAATAAACCTATCCCCGTTTGCTGGTCAGGCACTACAAATGAACGGATTACATATAAATCCATGCTGGCTTGGTACAGCCTGTGCCCCTCGTTAGATGTTCCACAGCAATTTCAAAGACCCAGGCTAAGGCGTGGGAGGGAAACGGACCCGACTGCAGCTCCCTTCTAGGGAAGGGCTTTCACCAAGTAAACAAACCCGGCTCAGCTACGACTCACTTTAACAGTTCAACTTTTCCATCCTTTCTCGTGACCGGCTAACCCGGTGAGCAAAGGCAGATCTCCCCCAGAGACTCGCGGCTACTCACCTAGCGGGCTCGGGGTGTCAAGCTGCCAGGTGGGGGTCACAGGCCAACCTGGACGAAAAGGTCAGCAGTCTCCTAGCCAAAGCAGCTCCTCTGGATTACATTTTCAGCGCCGAGTCCCGGGCAATCCCTGTCCCTCCACCTCCGGCAGCCCCCGCGGCAGGGGAGCGGAGCTTTCGCCCGGGGTTCAGCGTTCAAAGCAAGCGGCAGCTCCAGAGGCGAGGCTGCCTCGCAGCCAGCCAGTCTCCGGCATCGCGTCCAACTTGCCCCGTGGTCCGGCGGCTCCCCGGCGGCGTTGTTCCGCAGCGGGGCTGGCTTAGGCGGAGGAGCCCGGGCGCGGCAGCCGCCGCCGGCTGGGGGAGCGCAGAGCCAGCCCCGGCTGGACCGCAGCCGGCACCATCCCCCGACGCCGCCTCCAGCGGCTCTCCGGGCGCTGCCCCCCGCGGCCCCGCTCGGGCAACGGGAACAACTTTCCCCGGGCGGGCTTCAGCCCCGCAGCCGCGTGGCCGGGCGCACGGTGCCCGCCGCCGGGGTCCCTTCAGCACCGCGGCCAGCGCTCCGCATGGCGAGCCGGGCGCTGGGCGTGCCGGGCGCGGAAACTAAGAGCCCTTCCTGGGACGGCCCATTGCCGCGGGGGCCAGAGCCGAGACTGCAAGACACGCGTCAGCAGATCGCCCAGGCAGGGGCCAGCCCCCGCTCCCCACCCCTCCCCGCTCCCGATCTGCTCAGTCCGGAGCCGGGGGGCGCTCCCCCGGTCAGCCCGCGGGGCTCCCTGCAGCTACTGGAGGAAGAGGCAGAGATGAGCGGCCAGGCGCCTCTCGCCAGCTCCCCTCGCCCTGCCGGCGATCAACCCGGTCGCTGCAGGAAAGCGGGGGAAAGCCCCACGTTGCTGCATTATTCAAACTTCGGAGCGGCTCGCAGGCTAGAAGGGGGGTTGGGGGAGGTAGGCGGGGAGGACTGGGGGGGGGGGGTGTAGCCGAGCTCTTGTGGCTCTCGCTGTGTTACAGTCAAAACCGGCCTCCTTGCAATTCGTCTGGGCTGGCATTAGGCGTCATTGTAAAGCTACTTCTCCAGCAGCACCCAGAGGTTGCTCCCTGTGTTCAGAAAGACACACTTCAGCACAGACAGTCGGGATTTTATTGGGATCAAAGGCAGAGTTAGATGCATTTCACGCAAATTACGGCTCAGCCAACAATGAGGGCGAAGGCATTTAGCTAGTGGATCGCTGCTGGCATGATGTCCAAGCATCCCCCGCCCCACCCAACCTGAGATGACATCCAGGGGGGCTCACTCAGCTCCAGAGTCGAACAGTTCCATCCGAGCCCCCCGAAAGCAGGTGCTCCGCCTTGTGATCAAAGACAACGCTCTGCACCTCCTCCTCGTGGCCCACCAAGCTGGAAAGCTGCCCCGACTTGAGCTCCAGAGTCTTCACCGTGCCGTCGTTGCTTGCCAGGGCCACGACGTGACCTGGAATTCAGAGCAAAGACATCAGAGTTCTAGAAGGCGACCTGGGGGAGCAAAGGCTCCAGCTGTGAAGTCTGATGCTGTGGACTCTTGCTTGAAATGCACCCACATCTAGCAGGCCACCCTGTCCGGCTCATCTCACTCCTTGAGAGGAAAGGGACATCCTTCAATAATAACAGAGGAGATTTCAGAGTGATTCAGTGAAGCTGAGGACCTGGACTTGCTGCTCCTTGGGAAGGCAGCTATTCTATTTTAATTTTGGTTCAATGAATTAGGGCCAGATTCTGATACTCTGGCTGAGAAGCACTTTAGTCTACAGGTAGTTTCACTCAAACTAGTCAGCACTCCTGGATTAAGGTGCCATGTCACCCAAATGAACCAGAATCCAGCAGACATTAATGTTGATATTCCCAGCATAATAAATAAAGGTGCCTAGGTGAGTTTAGGCATCTAAATTCCATTGGACTTTAGCAGGAGTTGAGCACATAAGTCCCTTGGGTTCCAGTGAAAACTCCCAGCCTAATTAAACAGTCAATATAGAAGTGGATACAGCAGTTAAATGGGGGGCAGAGGGGAGAAGGGGGGCTTAAAGAATCCAAAGCTTCCTTGCACTTATTTTTAAAACAAGCAGTCTCTATATTTTATCAGTCCAAACAAGCCCACTATGTATTTATAAGGTTATTATTTTGCAGTTGAAATAAAAAGCATGGCCAACAGCTGGTAAGTGATACATTTGAATCACCCCTTGTTTTCTCAGCCATCAGATGAGAGAAACTCTCTGCTTCGAAATTAACTGCAATAATCAGGATCTTCACATATGTCCCTACACACAAAACAATAACAGTACCCAACAACAACAAAATCAATACATTCATTTCAAGGCAGATATGGTCTGCTCAACAAAGCCATCATTGTATTTCAAGTCATGATTTGGGTCAAACACCTTTAGCTATTAGAGGCAGGTTCAATATACCCTCTGAATGATTATGGCCCTTTTTTATGTATTGGTACTTTTTTTTTTCCCCTGAAAGCAAAGACATATCACCCATAGAAGCTGAATTAATGGTGGCATTGACAAAGCCAATGCGGTATTGAAGCAAAAGTTTTTGAGGAAGAGTAGGGAAAACAGGTCCAAGTGTTGCCACACTTACTCCATGAATAGCTGATCAGGACTTAGGAGCGAACACAAGTGTGTGGGAAGAATCTGGCCCAAAAGAAAATGTAATTTTAATGATGATGAAGCCACAAGGATTTGTGTATCAGAATCTGATGTAAATTTTATCCTGGAAATATACTGTCCGTCCTTTCAGAATAATTCACGACAATGATGTCTCTTGTTATGCTCACCACAATAGGATGGCTTCATTTGACAGCGTATGAGGTAAACAAATGCCATTTTCTCCATTTATCAAGTGAAACATTCCAGCAAAATAATCTCAAAAATGCATTGAGAACATTTAATCACAGGTTATGCCTGGAGTGGTCATGGCTATTTGTACAAGAGGTGGAAGTATGGAAGTAGAGCTAACCATGATAAATATGCCTTATTTGCAAACCTTTATAACTACCGGGCTTCTTCATCTAAAACAAAGCCTGACACAGCAAAGATCTGTAGGATGGATTAGGGTGTCCAAAGCACCAGATGCGAATATTTATTATAAACTCTCTTTTAGCAAGTCTTTGCAAGTCTTTGCTGACAGAAGCATTACATATGGATTTCACTTGCGACCAGACTCTATAGGCAATTGCTGGGAGGTTTTCCCTAAGAGACAAACAAATGACTTTTAGCTCAGAGTCTTAACGTTGAAACAGCTGGGTAGGGAGTTACTGTCACATTTCATCTTTTTAAAACAGTAACAAATGCATATATTCAAAAGAGAGAGGATTTGGACAGTCCCAGTTAACGTTCGGAAAGTAAAATCCATCCAAATTGATATTTGAAACAATAAACTTATTTGTCTAGTTAAAATTCTCGCTGACTACTGTACAAGGGGAGTAGGACAGGCCCTAACAGTGCATCTTTATAACCTTTGCCAGCTAAATCATATGCCTGAAAGATACAGATATTTATGTTATTTGGTTGGGGTATGTGAATATCTGAAAATGTTAGTAAAATATAGTAACAATTAGCTAGATGGCGCAGTAGTGATCAAAGAAGTATGTGTCTGATAGCTAGTACTCTCTGGGAAAAATGTTTGGGGGTATGTAAGTGTTAGTGGAGAATGGTTCCTTTCACCCACCTTCAATGCTAGCCAATTTATGGCGCATTGCTATTGTGGACTATGAACAAAGCAACTTATTTGCTCTGGAGCAGAAGGGTGTATGAGTGAATGTGTGAGTGAGTGAAACAGCAAATGAGGAACAGAGGGCACATAATGGGAATGTCTCATTTCCGTTACCCTTTATGTCAACACTAATCTACCTGCTCATGACGATTTGCTGATTATAAAGTAAATGTACTCCCTCCTTCCTGCCAAAACAAATTTTTTCTTGTTTCAAAGAAACACAGGACCTGCTTGATTTTGAGATCCCAATGTCAGGAAGCAGGGCTAGCAAAGAGGATGGGAAAGCAACTGAGTACATTAGATCAGGAGTCACAGAGACAATAAGCATGGAAACTCAGACTGCCATTTTTGCAGTCATTGCTCAAAGCAGTTATTTTTGCCTTCATCAGCAGTAATACTCATGAACAGATGGAGGGTACAGGACGGGCAGCTAGACAGTCAATGGCAGTAGAGTACTGGCCCTGGGGATGTGCTAGGAGTAATATGGCTCCAAAAGGGGCACTGCAAAATACTTTGAGACCTCTGGGGTCTGAACTCCGTCTACTCTAGCACTCACTCCACTGTTACTGCTAATGCAGCTACACTGTTCCTGCCTGTGACTAGAATAGGGGTAATTGTTCTTGTTCAGCTGACTGGTGTTAGCACCAATGTGAATCACTGTGCAGACAGAAGGCCACAGGAGATGGGCCAGTTCTTATGACCATGTTAGTTATACTTGCTCCTTGCTTTACAGTGGAAAAAAATGCCAGAAGCCACTAGAGATCATAATGGTGGGACATATTCATAACATTCCCTGTTGCATATGTGTTTGGTGTCTGTTGTGTCTGTTCCTTCCCTCTCTACTGGCCAGCAGCATAGAGCTTAATTCCCCTTGTACAGACCATATAAGGGCTTGCAACAGATATATAATGTGTGGGAGTCTATGACTGTATGGTCACATTTCTTCTCTGTTCTTCCTTGACTTTTGCTGAGTGATTAGGGCCTTCTGAGCCTTTCCATCCAAATGCAGAATAAGGGAACAGAGCATATGGCCTCAGCAGCTGAATTAGCTATCTCCACACTGTTCCCAAATTCCAGTGTACAACAAGTGAAGAGCTGTTCTTGGACTCCAGTTGTAAGCTCCTGCATGGTAGCTTGTCATGCTGCCATTTACAGATTAGCCAAGATCTTTATTTTAGACACTGATTAATTACAAGCATAATCCTGAAGTTTTGGCCAGATCTATACCTGAAAAATGATAAAATCTTGAAGATCATTGCAATTCTCCCCTTGCCCTCTTATCAACATTGCCCTTTTAGAAAGACTGCACATACAAAACATACCCCTGGGTGTTCTCTCTTGAGAATAGAGGTGTAATATCAATCAGTTAGCACCTCAAAAGATGTTATAACTTTTTATTTTATGGGCCAGACCTCATTTGGTGTATGGCCATTGATGGAGTTATGCTGATTTATACCAGCTGAGGATCTGACCTTATAACTTAAGGAATATATGTAAGATTTTGGAGCTAAGGACATTTTATACACATATGGTAATAAGAGACGAACTTCTGATCTTTCGTACACTGATACAAATGAAGAGTAACTCCAGTGAAGTTTATGCACTGGGATAAAGCCAATATGAGTCCAAAGTCACGGCCATTATATGTTTAACTAAATTTGATTTTAAGTTCTATGGAAGCAGGGATCTGTATTTTTATTTCCTTGACTATAAAGAGCCATAAACACCAATGATGCTAAGTAAATAATAATAACAATAATGAAACCACTTTATATAAATACAGTATGAAATCCATCTCATGATATGAATTGTTGGCTACATGTAAAATACTGTTGAAGCAGTTTAATTTAATTTGTTACTGCATGACAGATTTCTTCAGAATACAAAACTAGACAAGATTAATTTGCTGGGCTGATAAAGCCAAATTACCGAGGGTAGAGGGAACAAGACCTGTACTTGTCAAAGGACAAAAAAATTGACAATTCATATTCCAGGAGATCCTAATAGAAATCACAGCAATGATTACCAGCTGTCTTTGTAAAATGAATTCGGAGCGAAGCTCTGCCAAGACAACATTAGGCCACGCTTTACGATGCGACGTATCCAAGTATCCATAAACAATGCCATTTTTGCAATGGAATAGCCTAAAAAGCAGACTGTTTTACTGATATTTGGCTTTGACATTTGATAAATCATGTTGACCGAAGCCTTAGATTTTTTGTTATTAAAGGAACAAGTCACAATCCCAAAGGCTGTTTTGCAGTTAATGTATCAAACAGAAACTGAGCCCGCCGTAGAAAACACTCCAACAGATCTAACCTAATTTGCTTTCTACTTCCCTAGTAAATCCTGCTATAGGCTTAGACTATTATGGCTAAATGTCCACGTCAAACCAAAGACAAATGAAGGGCTGGTTGATTGGAATCATAAGATAATATTTATGTTGAAGCACTGGATTTTTCTTCAGGCAAATGAATGTAGAAATTATACATCTAATTTAATTATTGAATACTCTGAATATTTCTGTTTTAGCAGGACCAAGCTGCCTAGTGCCTCTACAGAATTTTGGTAGGATGAATGCTAAATGCCACACGCAAATCAACCAACCAACCAACCACTTAATGTTTCCTATTAGACTGAGACATTAGTGCTGATAAACCAGAATATAAATAGCATTATTTCTGTCTTTAATTCAATTATTTGTGTAGACCCAGTATTAATTCTTTGGCTTATTTGTGGAACAGAACAAGAAATGCATACAAAAATCATGTAAAACTCTCCCTCAGCCTTTATTCATATAAGTAGTCAATACTTATATTGACTATTCATGAAAATGAAGAATACAAGACTTGGATCATTGTTTCTAATGAAAGAAGGAGGTAATAAAATAATTATATTTCTCACTGAAAACAAACCAAGAGCAACAGGTTTCCCAATTTAACACCACCAGCTCTGCTTAAAACTGTAAGCAAAGAATTCTTCAAAGAAACAAACCCAGTCATTTCATATTTCATTCAAATTACAGGTGTCTTGCATGAATTTTAGCTATTTTGTCTATCGTTGCTGCACAAGGAAGAAGCCTGAAACTATTACAACAAGCAGGAAACTATTGTGTGTAGCATAGATGAAATAACATGTCATAGAAAGAAAGCAAAGCTTTGATCAATCTGAAAATGATTTTTATACACATCAGAACCAATTCAAAGCAATTCTCCGGGATCAATATAGATAGACAGACATGCTTCTCAGCATTTATTACCTGTGGAGGGAATTATTGATTACCTCCATTGATTTCTTCTATGTATGTGGAGAGGCATCTGTTGTTTTTCCAGAAAGATGCCTCAAAGTGAAAAGTATCAAGAAACTACTTATATTTTAAGGATTTACATTAATGGTTCAAGCACTGTCATTACTCAGGACTTTGCAACCCCATTCAAAGAGAGGTGAAATATAATTTAGCTTATTTTTAGCACATGATTGTTAGTCAATACAATGTATTGTAAGAGAAGTTGCTTTGAAACCTTACTTGCAACTCATCTTTTAAAGTACACATTGTACCAAATATGTTTTCACAGCCTGTCCCCTTTGTAAAACATTCCTTTTGTCAAAAGCATTTGGTAAAAAAGGGGGAGAAAAGGGAGAGGCTAAATTCCTTGCTGGTGTAAATAGCTAAAATTTCACTGAAGCCAATGGAGCTACAACAATTTACATCATCATTATTAGATCCTATATTACAACAGTGCCTAGAGGATGCAATCACGGATTGAGTCCCCATTGTGCTAGGCACTGTACAAAAAGATGGTCCCTTACGCAGTTTGCAACCCAACTCAAAGACTAGAAACAACAGGTGGCCAATGGATCGGGCAGTACAAGGTAAAATGGGACAACTGTAAATATAATCATCTGTGGTCAGACGGCCTACCCATTGCCAAAAGCCTTGTAGGCATCATGGTAGGAGGAAAGGACTTGGCTCTAAATTTACAGATCCTTACCTGCTGTGAATTTGAGGAGCTGATTGAAGCCAATTTACATCAGCTGTGGATCTGGCCCACAAAGTTTAAATTTAGTGTGAAATTGCACAAGCACTTATTTTTGGGAACTTTTGGGGAGTAGGAATTAATGGAAGGGAAGGCATCCGAACACACCTGTGACTTTACAGGCAAATGAAGGGCTAGCCTCAGTCAGAGTAGATAAAATGTTTAACAGCTGTTGCAAAGTGTGATTGTAGTGGCTGTAGATAAAATTGTTCATTACTGTCATACCATGCAGAATGTTATTTACCAAGCAACTGATTTGCACCATACGAAAGATGTTTTATATATGTTTTTGTTCTATAAACAGCTTTCAACAAATACAGTAATTATTTCTTGTCTTCCAAACGTAAACTATGTTTTGCTTAGGAATGCACTTCTTTGACATTGCTATAATCCCTAAATTCTAGCAGTACATGAATAAATCCCTTGAAACACTCTTCTCTTGCTAGTAACAACACATACCCCTTCCCCTCACCCACACAGAGCTTTTAGTTAAGTTTTTCACAAGAGAGAATGAAGAGGAATGTTCTCAAGAAGGTGCTAATTTATATGGAATAATTGACAAAATATTATAGTAACTCGGTCCAAGATAATTGGGAAAGAAAGGACTTCAAGACTTTGCTGACACAGGGAATGGTTTTTAATCAGTTGTTACTGAACTAACTTAGTTCCTGTTAAGAAATCACTGATTTTTCTCTCAGAAATAGTTAAGTCAAAGACGCTAGAGATCTGGCAATGTGCATTAGGAAAAATTACAATTATATACAAGCACTTAAACTGCTGAGTCATCTTATTGATGCAAAATGTCCCATTGAATTCAATGCGATTACTCTCATGCGTAAGTGTTTGCAGGATCAGGGCCTTACTTTGCAAATAGAGAAATTTTATTGTGATTCTGTATTTTTTACGGTTTTCAGATAAACCAATTGCAAAATGCATAAAGGGAGAAGGAGACAATCAACAGAAAGAAAATAGAAATACACAGAGTCCCAGGCTCAGGAAGGTACTTAAGGCCTAACTTTAAGCACATGAGTTGTGGTAGGTAGGGGCTTCTTACTATGGACAGATCCACTTTTATTTGGTTCTTTAATCGGACTGAAACTGTTGGAGCCTTGTAAGGGGAAATTTAGCTTTTTATGGTTGACTGAGGGTATATAAAGGCAGGACCCTTTAGGAAAAATCCTAAAGGAAAAATCATGGAGCAGGTCCTCAAAGAATCAATCCTGAAGCACTTACATGAGAGAAAAGTGATCAGGAACAGTCAGCATGGATTCACCAAGGGAAGGTCATGCCTGACTAATCTAATCGCCTTATATGATGAGATTACTGGTTCTGTGGATGAAGGGAAAGCAGTAGATGTATTGTTTCTTGACTTTAGCAAAGCTTTTGACACGGTCTCCCACAGTATTCTTGTCAGCAAGTTAAAGAAGTACGGGCTGGATGAATGCACTATAAGGTGGGTAGAAAGTTGGCTAGATTGTCGGGCTCAACGGGTAGTGATCAATGGCTCCATGTCTAGTTGGCAGCTGGTGTCAAGTGGAGTGCCCCAGGGGTCGGTCCTGGGGCTGGTTTTGTTCAATATCTTCATAAATGATCTGGAGGATGGTGTGGATTGCACTCTCAGCAAATTTGCGGATGATACTAAACTGGGAGGAGTGGTAGATACGCTGGAGGGCAGGGATAGGATACAGAGGGACCTAGACAAATTGGAGGATTGGGCCAAAAGAAATCTGATGAGGTTCAATAAGGATAAGTGCAGGGTCCTGCACTTAGGATGGAAGAACCCAATGCACAGCTACAGACAAGGGACCGAATGGCTAGGCAGCAGTTCTGCGGAAAAGGACCTAGTGGTGACAGTGGACGAGAAGCTGGATATGAGTCAGCAGTGTGCCCTTGTTGCCAAGAAGGCCAATGGCATTTTGGGATGTATAAGTAGGGGCATAGCGAGCAGATCGAGGGACGTGATCGTCCCCCTCTATTCGACATTGGTGAGGCCTCATCTGGAGTACTGTGTCCAGTTTTGGGCCCCACACTACAAGAAGGATGTGGATAAATTGGAAAGAGTCCAGCGAAGGGCAACAAAAATAATTAGGGGTCTGGAACACATGACTTATGAGGAGAGGCTGAGAGAACTGGGATTGTTTAGTCTGCAGAAGAGAAGAATGAGGGGGGATTTGATAGCTGCTTTCAACTACCTGAGAGGTGGTTCCAGAGAGGATGGTTCTAGACTATTCTCAGTGGTAGAAGAGGACAGGACAAGGAGTAATGGTCTCAAGTTGCTGTGGGGGAGGTTTAGGTTGGATATTAGGAAAAACTTTTTCACTAGGAGGGTGGTGAAACACTGAAATGCGTTGCCTAGGGAGGTGGTGGAATCTCCTTCCTTAGAAGTTTGTAAGGTCAGGCTTGTCAAGGTTCCTCCCCGACTCTGAACTCTAGGGTACAGATGTGGGGACCTGCATGAAAAACCTCCTAAGCTTATCTTTACCAGCTTAGGTCAAAACTTCCCCAAGGTACAAAATATTCCACCCTTTGTCCTTGCCGCTACCACCACCAAACTAATACTGGTTACTGGGGAAGAGCTGTTTGGACGCGTCTTTCCCCCCAAAATACTTCCCAAAACCTTGCACCCCACTTCCTGGACAAGGTTTGGTAAAAAGCCTCACCACTTTGCCTAGGTGACTACAGACCCAGACCCTTGGATTTTAAGAACAATGAACAATCCTCCCAACACTTGCACACCCCCCTTTCCTGAGAAATGTTGGATAAAAAGCCTCACCAATTTGCATAGGTGACCACAGACCCAAACCCTTGGATCTGAGAACAATGAAAAAGCATTCCGTTTTCTTACAAGAAGACTTTTAATAAAAATAGAAGTAAATAGAAATAAAGAAATCCCTTTTGTAAAATCAGGATGGTAGATATCTTACAGGGTAATTAGATTAAAAAACATAGAGAACCCCTCTAGGCAAAACCTTAAGTTACAAAAAAGATACACAGACAGAAATAGTTATTCTATTCAGCACAATTCTTTTCTCAGCCATTTAAAGAAATCATAATCTAACACATACCTAGCTAGATTACTTACTAAAAGTTCTAAGACTCCATTCCTGGTCTATCCCCGGCAGAAAACCAGCATATAGACAGACACACAGACCCTTTGTTTCTCTCCCTCCTCCCAGCTTTTGAAAGTATCTTGTCTCCTCATTGGTCATTTTGGTCAGGTGCCAGCGAGGTTACCTTTAGCTTCTTAATCCTTTACAGGTGAGAAGAGCTTTCCCCTGGCTAGGAGGGATTTCAAAGGGGTTTACCCTTCCCTTTATATTTATGACAAGGCTTGACAAAGCCCTGGCTGGGATGTTTTAATTGGGGATTGGTCCTGCTTTTGAGCAGGGGGTTGGACTAGATGACCTCCTGAGGTCCCTTCCAACCCTGATATTCTATGATTCTATGATTTTATGACCCAGATTTACTAGACTCAACTATTCAGGGAAGAGAACTGTAACAGGAATTAATACCAGAGAAAAAAATACTTTTAGGCAAATTCCTCAATAGAAATTTAGGAATGTGTAGGGGGCTTTTAGTGAAGCATTGAATGATCCACCTTGTCACGGTGATGGGTCATCAGGACAGAGTGATGGTGCTGCATCAGAATTGGGGACATTGGTTCCACATCAGCTGGTTATACTTCAGTCCCTTTGCATGGAGGGTTGTCCCTAGCAAGAGATGAGCTTACTATAGGATATATCCATAAGCATTTAGTTTTTGGAGAGTAAGGGATCTGGTCAGCATTTGGCAAATTTAAATGGAGCACACTGTTTAGCTCTGATTATGCTTCTATAAAGAAAACTTGACCTAGATGGAGAGGCATTCTTTCTAAAGCTTGAACAGTTCTCAGAACTTGACAAATTGCTTTTTGGTAAAAAAAAAAATATATATCACTGGAAAGTTACTCAAAGCAGAGAAAGCAGGTATCTGATAGGAGAAAATCCTTTATCCAAAGAGACTTATAAAAGACTTTACAAGATCCTGGACAATTAGTGTACAGTTATTTTTCAGCTGAACATGAATTTGTTTAAATTAGATTTTATTTGGCCTTTTGGTGGTATTTATTGTTTTCAAACTGGTTGCTTCTTAAGAAAAGAAAAGTGGAATATGTTGGAGGACAGTTTTTAGATGTCACTTTTCAAGTGAAGTTGTGAAGACACATTCACCATTCAGCACTAGATCTAGAAGGATGAGCTCATGGCTCACTTTCTACAAACAACCAGTTCTATCTCTTATCTATGAATGGCAGTATTTCATTATCTTTTCTATCCACGTGGAAGAAAAACAAATTGTATTTGCATCTAGTAGGAATAACTTTGTCTAAATATCAATTTTATATATTTATATATGTGCATGTATGGTCACCTGTGCAACTGAGTTTACCAGAATATAAGATTAAGTACATGGCAGATGGCATTCTGGTAAACAGTGAAAAGATCATTAACTCTGCTTAGAATTTCCTAAAGCAGGTAATTGAAGAGAGCAAACATACGTGAGGATTTATAGCCATTTATGTTTAGTTTGTCTAAGTGTTTGGGGTGGAATATCTGGTACTCTTCAATTGCTGTAGTACAAAGAGGGTATTTTCATGGAGAAGATAAAAAGTGCACTATTGAGAAAATAGGATGGAATAGGATCCAATAATGACTTCACACTGCCTTGGTCTCTGAAGCTGTCTCTTAGGCCCAGCTGTTCTGGTAGTAACCACACACAGGAGTTATCCTTAAGCTGAAAAAAATAACAGATCAAGGGTTGGGATATTCAAAGGGACCTAAGGGAGTTGGGCACCCAATTTCCATCGATTTTCAAGAGCAGGTAGGTGTCTAACCTATCAAAGCACTTTAACAAGGTGAATTTGGAGAGGTAAACTACAGAAGCCACTGAAATAGAGCAAGAAATGGATCATCAGAGAAATGAATAGTTTTTAGTTTTTTGGTAGCGATTAGTTAGAACTGTATGTCAACTAAGTGGCATTTCACCTGTACAATGTCCACTGGTATAAACTAATTCAATCTGTTCATCTTATTTCTCAAAATGTTATGGTGATGTATGTATACATGTAAAGTTGCTGGGTTCGGGTGCATTGAGAAGTAAGGAGGCTTTTTATTTTTGCGATGGGGATCTCAACAGAGAAGAAGTGTGGGAGAGCGCCTGCTCTTGCTTTGGGCAACTCAGGAAGATCCTAGTTTCTTTGCATATTGACAGGCATGACTGATACAATTTCTGCACACTGGGAGTGAAATATTTTTCTTGGACAGAAAGGTCAGCAGTTTTATCATGCACAGACCTGGGGGACTGATAGCCAGACATTTGAAATTGGCTGTTAAAACCACTGTAGTGTTACCTCTGTATCTGGCAATTGCCACTGGAGAACTGTGACCAGTTCTGGGGTCCACAATTCAAGAATGATGTTGATAAATTGGAGAGGAATTGAGCTTAACAAAGAGAAGGCTAAGGGATGACGTGAACAGCCTGGAAGTACCTACATAGTGGAACAGAAATTTGATAATAAAGGGCCAGTCTGGCAGACAAAGGTATAACACGATCTAATGGCTCCAATTTAACAGTGAAGTTAATGAACCATTGGAACAACTTACCAAGGGTACTGGTAAATTCTCCATCACTGGAAATATTTAAATCAAGATTGGATATTTTTCTAAAAAAATATGTTCTAGTTCTAACAGGAATCAATTCAGGGAAGTTCTCTGGCCTGTGTTATATGGGTCAGACTAGATGATCACAGTGGTCCCCTCTGGCTTTATAATCTGTGAATCTAAACATCGGACTGGCCCAATAGACATTGGTAATGATCGCACATTTGTCGGAATATTAATGATATTACGATGCTGAGTCAATGGGAAGCAGTACGAAGACATGTCAGAGTAAGGACTCGATCAATAATTGTGGTCTGAGGAACTTCAGAGAATGTGATGTTAATAACATTGCTGCTATAGCCGGCAGGGCAAGGAGATGACAAGAAAATGTCAAATGTTAAAATTCTGCAAGAGTGAAAGGTGACTGCAGAAATGAGTAATGATCAGTATAATCTGCTGATCTTCACAAATGAATTAATTATCATAAAATTATCTAAATGAGGTCCTAAAATGAAACTCCATTCGCAGGGACATTTTCCACAATAATTTCTGATCAAGTGGAAAGTATCCGAATTACTGTTAGGGTTCAAGTTAAACCATCACTTTTAATAACAATTTTTATTCTTCTATTAAAATTGCACAAATGAAATTTCAATTTAAATGAATAAATACTGGACATTGCGCAATACCTTCTCCAAAATGTGCTAGTTCAAGCAACTTTCCTACAACAGTCTGGGAGAAACAAACCCTGATGTGAAATATGTTAACTAAAACATCTTACCTTATCTTTCTGAGTGTTCTGGGAAACCTAGAATAATGTAAGTGCATGTTACAAATTGGAATTTACACTGGACTTCTTTAGAATTGGGATGCAAAATGGCCTACACTATTAGAGGTCAGTATGATGTCCAGCTAAAAGATCAGGGCATTCATATTATTCCAGTTGCAAGAATTCTATATTTTTTTACTGGCCTAAGAAAGGGGTTAAATATCTCAATATATAGACATAGATTTTGTGTCATTTCACAATGCAATATTTCTGTTGCGTTTTATAAACAACAGAAAGACAGCAAGATATTCAAAAACCTGTCTCTGTCTAATAGAAACACAATTTTCAGAAGCACTAGTAGAATATAAAATAACCCTCTTTTTTATTAATATTCTACTCCTCTCTCTCTTTTCGGATGCCTGCAGTCATTCAATACAAGCCTCTCTGATCCTCCTTTCTTTCTCAAGTGATAATATGGATATGCAAGAGGAGTACGAGATCAGACCAGGATGTAAGTAATGACTTGTTTTCCCCATGGATCCCCGTATCTGTCATCTATTCAACCTTATCATTAGCTTAAAGAATGAAGGGCCAGATTTTTAATGGGATTTAGGTACTTTAAGATGCAGACGGGTGCCTAGTGGATTTTCAAAAAGACTTAGGCATCTAACTACCATATTTCCATTGAAATCATGGAAATTAGAGATGTGGGCACTTCTGAAAATACCACTGGATGCCTAAACACCTTTAAAAATCTGGTCCCCATTAGCCAGTGTCCACTACTGAACCTGGATCTTCATGGCAGGGTGCAGTCTCTAACACTGAGGTAATGCACTTCTTGTCTCTACTGTACTTCTAACTGGTTGTAATTAACACCTTCCTCTCTAATACAATTCCCTTGGCTCCTAGAAGAGACTTATAGAGTGCACTGAGCCTAATGACATTTCAGATGTGGCGCTCATTTATGATGAAGGATGTGTGAGATTAAAGTGGAATCAGGTGGTCGAGAGTTGTTGTCAGTTGTTCTGCAGGCGTGGATGTCAAGCTCAATTTTAGTCTTATAAGAATTTAAACTCATTGTAATCAGATGCATATAAATGACCTCAGGTGAAAAGGAGTTTGGAAAAAATAAACATTTTGCTTCACCTCACAAGTTGCAACCTTCGCTCCCAAACATTTTTACCCTGGAGTACGCGCATAGAATAAAGCACTTGTGTTCTCCTCGGGCTGGATTATAGAGGAAGCTGCCGATAAACACATGTTTTGAGCTCTAATGCTTCTAGTATTCATCTTCCATTTGCATCAAATTAGCTGATGAAACAATTCCATTTTGGCTATTAAGTTACTTTGCAAGACCAGAAGTAAATGAATAAAGACGGAGATCGTTATTCATCAGGTTGATCTTGTGTTTAAGGAATGGGATTGAAATACAGAAGACCTTGGTTCAATGCCTGGTTCTGCTACAGACTTCTTGTGTGTCCTTGGGCCAATAACTTATTCCTCATCTGTAAAATGGGGATAAAAATGCTCCCTTTCTCAGATGTTTTGTCCCTTTCGATTGAAAGTTATTCAGGGCAGGAACAGTATCTTACTCTGTTTGTTCAGTATCTAGCACAATGGAGCCCCAAACTGTGTTGAAACCCTGAGATGCTACTGTAGTATAAATAAATCATAATAATTGGTTTAAGAGGTTTCTTTCATGTAGATTATTACGAAATGATTGGCACCTAAATGTTTTGCCCTGTAAACAACTAAAATGTGTTTTACCGTGATAGTGAAAGAACACAGATTTAGAAACTGGGTTTAATAAAACGTTTTCCAGGGAAAAACTTAAAACAGAGGCTCTGCCCTTAACATAAGCATGTTATTGTCAACAGTGGCGCAAGGCGGAACCAGGGAAGGAGATGCGGCTTGTTCTTTTACCTACACATTCCTACTACTGTCATTTTTCAGGTTTGTCATATTCACAGTCTTGACAGTGCAAACACTATTCTGTAAAATCTGTCAAAGAGGCCAGTTGATTTCCTATATCTTCTGACGCTTGCAGCTCTTTAATATCAGGCTGTCAGAACACCTAAGAGAAAGACAGGTGCTCACTTGTTCAGTGCTGTTACTGTGACTGCCATCACACATTCTTTAATCATTAGCCTTATACTATGAAATTCTGACTTTTATACCCTTGGAGTTCCATGCTGTAAAATGATACTAGCATAAATCTATCTTATGGGTCAGCTAGCTCACTTGCCCAGGGAACTATATTTATGAAATGAATCCTTTGTATTTTATGAACTGTATATTATTTTTTCTAAAATTTTCTTCTGTGATCTGTTACTTTCCCTGTTGTTTTTTGTAACTCTTTATTGAATTTATGATACCCACGGGTGAAACTCAGTTGGGTAACAGTCTTCTCTATCTTAAACCAAGGTAGATTAGGCACAGTCATGAGCAACGGGTAGAGCACCAACCCAAGAGTAGCCCTGGAAGGCCCTGGACTCAGAGAAACCTCTCTAAGCCACATCTCCTTCCCTGGTTCCTCCTTGCACCATGCTTATCAGCAGCACAAAGCCACACCCCCTGTGCAGGCTCAGCTCTTCTGGTCAATGAGGAGGGGTGCATTCAAAGCACTACCCATTCCTAACCCAGGTGTTCCAGGGGGGAGTAAGTAGGACCCTCTTCTTCCATGGAGGATAGGTCCATCAGTGGCTATTAGCCAAGATGCAACCCCATTCTCTGGGTGTCCCTAAGCCAGTGACTACCAGATGCTAGGACTGGACAACAGGTGATGAATCACTCGATAATTGCGCTGTTCTGTTCATTCTCTCTGAAGCATCTGGCTGCTGTTGAAAGACAGGATACTGGGCCACTATGATCTGACCCACTGTGGTCATTTTTACTTTCTTATGTTTCATGAAACCTTCCACACCTGAACCGTTACCCCATATATTGTATCTGAGTTGAATTTTAAGTGCTTTGAAGCAGGCACTGTGTATTTTTGTGTGCTCTACAAAATGCTGCATATTTAGCTTTCAGACCTGAATGAGTAGTATTACAAATACTGAAGCATTTTTCCTTATTGAAGTGCAGTAATATCAAGGTATAGCCAGAACAATTATAACAATTCTCAAATTAGTTATTGGGGTGCAACATGCACTTGTAACACACAAGTTCTTTTTCAGGTGGTTGCTTTGAATTAATTAAGAAGATGAAATTGATAAATCACACAGAGAAGCTTTATAAGCTTTTGATAACTGTGACAGGGTGCTGAGTGAGAAGCACTTAGTCAGCCCCTGCCACTCCAGCCCCAATCAAAGGGAATGGATTGGGGCTGATTGGACAGCCCTGTGTCTGCCTGGTAATGGGCAGCACCTGCCAGCCTCCTTAGCCAGGGCTATAAAGGCTGAAAGGAAGCCGGAAGAAGGGAGGAAGAGAAAGGCCAGGCACAGAGTGAGGTGGGAGACTTCTGGTCTGTTGCTGGCCAGGCCTGCATTTGGCAAAGTTGGCTGTGAAACCTGTACGTAGGTGGAAAGTGGTGGCGGGAAAACAACTGTAAATAAAGAACTCTGATATTGATCAAGCTGAGGCATTCCTGACTGATTGGAGAGGGCAACAGGGGCTGAAACTAGAGGGGTCCAGTGTGAGACACGCTACATGTGGGGGCTTGTCTGGGATCTGAAGCCAGCACAAGAGTTTGGTGGCCCAGAGATGGAGGGAACCCTGCAGTAGCTAGCAAAGCAACAGGAGGAGATGCAGAAGGCACTGCAAGCCTTCCAGCACTCCCACCAGCGCGAGAGGCAGGCCTTACTTGCCTGGCAGGCAAAGCAACAGAAAACTCTCCAGGACTTTACAAAGGAGCAGGCCAATGTGCAGCAGCAGCTCCTACAAAGACTGGTGAGACCCCCGGGAGGTGAGGGCACCCGCACAACAGTGTTAGGCCTATGTAAGATGGGCCGGCCGATGACCCGGATGCCTTCCTTTGTGCCTTGGAGTGGGTAGCCATGGTCGCCGGATGGGATAGGGCAACCCGGGCCCTACGACTGGCTCCCCATCTGGCCAGCGAGGCTCAAGCTGCCTGTATGGTGCTGAGCAATGACCAGGCCATGCATTGGTTGCGGCTGGATACCCAAACAGTGGGGGAAATCATGGATCGGGTGATCCTCGAACAGTTTTTACGGGGCCTCCCAGAGAGCATGAGAGTCTGGGTCAGGTGACACCAGCCAGGCACAGTGCAGGCAGTCATTAAGTTAACGGAGGAGTGCATGGAGGTGGACTTCCCCCGAAAGGAGGGTCGGACCTGAGTGGGGAAAAAAACCCTGAGAAACTGCCCCCGGGAAGGCCCGGAGAGGAACTAGGAGGAGACCGGGGAGCCCCCAGTCACCCTGGACAGCTCGTGTACCAGTACATAAAAAGGGGGATTGC
This sequence comes from Lepidochelys olivacea, assembly GCF_965140295.1. NCBI lineage: Eukaryota > Metazoa > Chordata > Testudines > Cheloniidae > Lepidochelys > Lepidochelys olivacea. Next base: position 68,289,605 of record NC_140421.1, on the reverse strand, counting down.
CTGGAGATGGACTGTGGCCTAGCTGAGTTTTGCGGCTGGACTAATGTTGGAGGGCAGGGGAATGGGTGAGGACTAGCCACCATTCCGGTGTGAGTGGAAAGGAAGCTCCAGAGGGGCCTGGTGGACACAGCCTCGAATTGCTCGCTTATCTAGAGGGGGCTGGTAAAGCCACATTGGCTTATCCCCGGGGCAAGGATAAAGCTCAAATGTATCCACGGGGATTGGAAGCACTGCCCCATGGCACAGGTGCCCCTGGAAGAACAGGGCAGATTTGCCTGGAAACAGGTTGGGGTAGTGTAGGGGTTACTGTACCAAGTGGTACTGGGGACAGACTGGGCCCCCCACCCAAAAGGGAAAGGAGACAGTGGGAGGAAACCCATCAGCAGGAAAAAGGGAGGGACCCCACAGAAGGGAGGAGAACCCCCTACACTAGTGGACACCGGTGAGGGGGAGGACCACAGTCCCCAGAGAAAACAAGGAACAAGCCTTAGACAACAGAGCACAAATAGGGAAGGAAAAGGAGCAGAGGCCAAGGAGTGCCTCAGAATAGAACCCCCAGGTAAGAAGGCCAGGGCCCCACTGGGGAGGGTAGCAGAACCTGAGGCCCTGGGTGTCCTGGAGGAAGGCAAGACTAACCCTGATCCCCTGCCAGGGGAAAAAGGGGAGCAGCCGGGAGAACAAACCCAAGGTTGTGACTGGTGTGAAGATCTATGGGTGGCAATGGACTTGTGGGGCCGTCCCTCCCCCCAGTGTGCATTGTGTGGGTGGGGGATGAACGATGACTCCAGAGATCACCCAGTGGGAAGAGAGGGACTCCCCCGGAATAACCCCCCAGTACAGGGAGAAGAGGCCGGGCTAGGCCAAACCTAGCGGTTGCTTAAGGGGAAAGGTGTGTGACAGGGTGCTGGGTGAGAAGCACTTATTCAGCCTCTGCCACTCCAGCCCCAATCAAAGGGGAATGGATTGGGGCTGGTTGGACAGCCCTGTGTCTGCCTGGTAATGGGCAGCAGCTGCCAGTCTCATTAGCCAGGGCTGTAAAGGCTGGCAGGAAGCCAGAAGAAGGGGGGAAGAGATAGGTCAGGCACAGAGGGAGGTGGGAGCCCTCTGGTCTGTTGCTGGCCAGACCTGCACTTGGAAAGTTGGCTGCGAAACCTGTACATAGGTGGAAAGTGGTGGCAGGAAAACAACGGTAAATAAAGAACTCTGGTGTTGCATCAAGCTGAGGCGTTCCTGACGGATTGGAGGGGGCAACAGGGGCAGAAACCAGAGGGGCCCAGCGTGCTCCTTGCTACAATAACACAGACAAATGTAACTGAAATCTTTGAAAAATCAGTATACATAAGTATAAAAATAGGATAAGTATAGTAAAGTGGCTTCCTGCACTGTTCATACTTACAATCTTACATTGTGCATAGTTACAACCTTCTGGAGACCTTTGGAAACAAAGATGGAAGAAAATATAAGTGGAGATCACCCCAAGAAGAAAGTGCTGACCTAGGCTTCCTACCTGGCTGTCCCATGTCATCCCCATGTCCTAACAGGCTGGATAACCACATCTTTTATACACCTTTTCCTATTCCACCCACGCACGTCTGGGACCATATCTGATGAGGTTTCGGACCCTGCCCATGTGTGATATTCTGGCTAACCATAGTTAAACTTCCGACCATTATCACCCTCATTTGTGTCAATTGAAGTCCCAATAATTTTGATATGTCAATGCAGTTAGCTCCATAGTTACTTTATTGAAAAAGTTCCCTACAAGTAGGGTGACCAGATGTCCCGTTTTCAAAGGGACAGTTCTGTTTTTTGTGACTTTATCTTATATAGGCGCCTATGTCCCTTTTTTCACAGTTGCTATCTGATCATCCTACCTACGAGGCTATTGGATGTTCATTTCTGGGTTACCTCTTTATCACACAATGCATTGCTAACCTATCACAAGAGACACATTGGAAAGTTTTATAACATAAGATCAAACACATAATACTCTTGCTAGCTTATACCAACTGCCAACTTCTACTGGGCCTCACTTTAAACCCTTAACACTTAATGCTGAAGACATTTAGCAGGCCTATTTTTAAAACACGTATTTTGGTTCTTCTGTTTGCTGTTATAGCTTCAATCGCTTCCATTTTGATTTCTATACACATGCTTAGCAGATAGATTACATTTTACATATCAGGTCAGGGGTCAACAGTCAACAAAATAAATGGATTGCTGTACATTCCTATGAACATTCGGCCCAGCATATCCTAATTAGGTACGTGGGAATCATTTCTAAGCTTGCAGTTAGTCCTGACTATTTTATAAACCCCCTGTCCAATGCAAATTTTAAACTTTTTAAAGAAAATACAGCAACCCAAATATAAACATACACCACCACCACCACAAACAACCCTGCCCTGTCTACTGTTTTGAACTAACCACGGATCAGTCCACAAATAGTGTGTTAATTGTGAGCACCGTCAAAGCCACCACTTTCTGGAACTGGAGCAATTACATTCTCCAATTTTCATGACATGAAAATGAAAGCCCGAGTCACTTCTTTATCTCACTGCTGTGTTATAGGAAGAACACACACAGATATGGGTAATGTACACACTGTCATTCCAAGAAAAGCCAAGGCTGTGTGCGAAGAGCATGGTTATTACACGTGCCCAGCAAAAGAAACAGACATCCTGTGTGCTTTCCCCTTCTTTGCAGAAAAGGCCTTCATAAATTCTTCTCTGGCAAACAAGAGGCAATGATGTTACTACAGAATTGATGGGAAGCATATGTTTCATGTAGAGGAAGACAACGATTCAAGTAGGTGGTGTGCACAGTGATCATCATATTGAAAAAGCTGCTGGTTTAAAGCAGATGAGGCTTGTGCTCTGATATATATAATTTTTTCCCTGTGAATTCTATTCCTAAGATGATATGAAAAACATTTCTCAGGTAACAAGACGTTCCTAAAAGCAACTAATGTTCAATGTTTAATTCATCACTGAATTATCTTGAAATAGATTAGACATTAAACAATATGAAATTTCCATCAAACAACACTTTTGCTGTGTCTCCTTTTCTTCCCATTATAAATGAGTCTTGGGTCCCACTGTCATAGGGCCAAGTCCGCAGTAAGGGCAAATCCACATAGTTTCATTAACTTCATCTCTTTCTTTTAAGAGAGCCCTGAGCTACAAAGTTTGGGTCCAAATCCAGACCTGGACTCACCCAAACTTCTGGAGTGTTCAGATCTGGAGTTCTGGTTTTGCCCATTACATCAGAAGAAGCCAGGCTCAATGTTCTGATTCAAACTTTCCCAAAGTTCACAGGTATTTGGAGCCAGAACTTTGGTATGGTTCGAGGTCTGATTTTCCTTAGACAGTGTTGATGTTAGGTCTATGGAGTTATTTTTGATGTCACAAAAACTTTAAACAAAGCTAAAGCAACCACACAGGGACACGTGAAATGGAATTTCAACAACAGAATCTTTCTTCCAAATTGTTGCTCTGCAATTGAAAAAATGACTTTCACATGGACCTGAAATTGTATCCAGAATGGTCAAAAATTCTGCTGCTTACAGACTAAGGTCGAGAGCCTATCCTCAGATCTGAATGTAGTATCAAATGTGTGAGAGTGCATCTAAAAGGCCTGCTCTGAAGGTTTTGTTTCTTTGTTCTTACTGCTGCTTGCAAACTCAAGGAGAAAATATTTAAAGCAGAGGTCAGATGAAATATTTGTTATGAAAACTCACCATGCAAACTCCATTCAATTTAATATTTTCTGATATCCCCTTGACATCTTGTCAACTTACACTTGAACTGTACTGTTTACCTTTGCTCCCAAGCCCTCTCCACTTCCCATTCTTATAACTGATGAACACATCACTATCTTCCCTCTAGCTCAGACCCTGAGCACCACCTTCGGTTCTCTCCACTCTTTCCGCGCATGCATCCAGGCTGTGTCTAAATCTTACTGCGTCTCCCTTCGTGACATCTTTAGTTCATCACTTCCTGTTCTCATGACTGAGACCTCCTCTTCCTCCCAGACACCTACAGTCCTCCCATCCTCCTTTTCCCAGTACAAAATGCAGCTACTAAGATACTTTTCTTTGCCTGAGCTTATCATGTCACTCTCCTCCACTGCCCACCCCCACCAAATCCAATTCAAACGTCTCATTGTCCAGAGTCCTGCATAGCTCTGTATTACTGATCCACCCATCTCTTTCCACTTTACCCTCTTCCCCTTCTGTTTCTCAGTACCCCATTTGTCTGAATCACATACAACTTCCTCCACTCAGTCTTCCACTGGGAGAATGGAAGAGATCACCTAGGGGAGTTACTCCATTTAATTATTTAATGCAATTTAATTGAACTTCAAAATACAGTCATGATGAAAGTCACAAGGGAGAAGTTAGGATTAATAGAGGGCTGTGTTCAAACAAACTGTCTTGTGGACACCACCCCTGCATGCACTGTTATGCAAACCACAACCCCCTTCCCATTTGCAATTATGAAATATCACTACAGGAATTGGTTATATGGAGTAGCAGATTAAGAAATATGGCAAGTATAGGAATATTAGGAAAGTGATGTCTTTTTAGCTGTCTTTAATGCCATTTAGCAGCTGGCGAGTAGAAAGGAGAAGCCAGCCCCATGTGACCAGCCAGCTTCTTGAAGAATGCCATCACATACTCTGTGGACCCACAATGGTCTATGGAGCTCACTTGGAGATTCGCTGACACATTTCATGAGTTCTAAGAGGAGTTAGCTTTAAGTCTGAGGTTACAGAATTCTCTAAATTAGAATCATAGAATATCAGCGTTGGAAGGGACCTCAGAAGGTCATCTAGTCCAACCCCCTGCTCAAAGCAGGACCAATCCCCAATTTTTCCCCCAGATCCCTAAATGGCCCCCTCAAGGATTGAACTCACAACCCTGGGTTTAGCAGGCCAATGCTCAAACCACTGAGTTATCCCTCCCCACCCACCTGAGTGACCAAGTAGATGGGTTGCTGTGGGTCTAGATGCTAAAGATTACATCCTGTAGAAAACTGCATCTTCTCTTACTCCCTGGAAGATTTGGAGCCCCAAAGTTTAAAAATGTAGAAATTCAGTGGGGCAGTGAAATTGAGTGTTTTGCGCAAGGCCACAGAGGGAGTTGAAGGCAGATTCAGCATGAGGACCTTGATTCCCAGTCTGGTGCTCAAAACGCTCAACCACACCTCTCTCTTCTGACAGTAAATGCCCTTTTGGAATTCTCCCAATACGACGGTTAGTGATATGAATGCAACATCACAAGCCAAGTTCTCAGCTGCGACATTCCACCTTGACAGCAGAGTGCCTCGGAAGAAAGCTCAGGGTCTGACATGCTTTTCACTGCTCTGAGAGACGTACACCCCTCACAAAATGCTCAAGTCACCTCCTATGTTCTGCATCAGCAGTTTCCATTCACTTTTGTCTCCCATATGTGAAGTCCAGAAATAGTTAAACAACATGAAGAGTATTTCTAATGGATCATGTTATTAACATGTATTGAATTGTGCTGGGATTAGTTATGAAATGATAACTAATACCCACATTATATCTGACAGAGATTAAAAGCCTACATGTGGATGAGCCTAATCCACTCATTGCTTTACGGACCCAAAGTCCTTCAGACAGTGTTACAAATCCACCTGTTCCTCAGCATTGAAATTAGAATTTAGATCTAAATTAGCTGAAGATGTATAAAATCACATTTACTCTAGTAACAAGTACATGGACTGTATTATGGTGATGCAATGTGCTCCTGATCCACTAACTTCACAACAGAAAATTAACAGTAATACTGACACACAGGGCTATAGTCTTCCCTTTCTTTTCCAAACATGTCGCCATTTTGGGATCTTCAAGCACAGGTATGCTAGTTACTTAGGACCAGAAGCAGGTCATGGGCCTGAATGGCTTGATGACTCTCTTTCCTATACATGTTTTACTTTATAACTTCTCTCAAACTTTAGTTTTCTACACCAGACATATATGATTGTCTTATCTTGCCTAAAGGGGGATAGAAGTTGCCTGGTTCTACTATAGTTTTTGGTGGAGGCAGCTTCTAGGAACCCAACTGTAAGTGATATTCTGCTTGTGGTGCTACAAGTGTGGGATGTAAGAACAGAACTGGTCAGGTAAAGAGTTTCAAATGTGACTAGTGATTTTGGGTACCTCAAGTTATGGACTCCAACCAGAGACACTTTAACAGGCCCTGATTTTTAAAGAGTGCTGTGCACATGCCCTCTGAAAATAGAGCCCCTTAAAAAGTGTTTCAGCTGAGCCCTCAGAAATCACCCAAATCACTGTTCACTGTTGAAAATCTTGGCCTGAGTTTTAAATGAACCAATACATAAAAGAAGTTGGGTCTGAGTGGAAATTTGGTGAGTAAATATCAGTGAGTTGCTTTTTAAACTCTAGATTGTAGCGACTTCTGAATAAGAAGGGTGGGTACAGGAACTTGAAACTGTTTTGAATTTATCAGCTCGGGTTTTTTCTGAACTGATTGATAATTAACAGGTATAAAGGATAAATTAAGAGGTGCCGACTGGTTTAAACTGGTTTTAGGGCAAGAGCTGAGTGATTGTCCTCAGACAAAGGCATAGGAGACAATACAAATAAATCAAGTTAGCAATAGGTCACCATGAGCTGTGAGAGGACAGAATAGAGGCAGTAATAGAGTAAAGAAGAAATTAAAGGGAAGCGAGTTAGGGCTAAAATGGGCTAGGTGTTGAGTGACAGCAGGGAAACAAGGGACCGGACAGGACAAATAATGTATGTGGAGAGAAGAGAAGTGAATGAATTGCTGATGACTGAGTGTTGTGTTATATTTCTAGCTATTAGACTGTTGATATCAGAGAGTGAATGTGGAGAATTGTTTGGAAATTAGGGCTCGGGAAGAATGACTATGCAGCTGAAGAGTAGAGTCAATAACGTCTCCTGAGAAAGATAAATATGAACAGCTCATTAATGATAGATGGTTGGTGGTGTATTTCGTAGGAGAGTGCACAGAGGGGGAGCAGCAGGTTATAATGAGTTACATAGCAAGTGTGCCATTTAGCACACTGGATTGAATGGTGACAGACAACGTAACAGTAAGGGATGTGGTTGTAAGTAAAATTACATCTGGATTACAACTGTGGGGGAGTGATTTCAGATAGGTTTGAGGCATGGAGTAATTGCTCAGGAAAATGTGGATAATGGGCTTTTGGCATCTAATAAGGGTGGTTAAAGCTGGAGGTAGGGAAGAAGCAATCTGAGGGGAAAAATCAGAGGAGATGATGTTAGGCAGCTTGCAGTGTTATGTGGACAGTAAGTTCTGCCAGCATCCACAGTCAATTGCCAGTCTAATATAAAAGTTTGGAGATGACAGGTAAATTGATGCAGAAAACATGAAGGAACTGATAGAAGTCATATATGATGCTGGAATAAATTACACTGAAGGAAGAAAGCTCCAAGATAAGATTCAATCACTGCTATTCTTGGGGGCCTATTTTTCTCCAGAGGATACAATTAACTCCCATTGACTTTAATAGGATCTCTGGAATTGAAGGAAAGTTGCATTTATCTGGTTGATGTCAGTCACTGGTAGGAGAAGGGGTGAAAATATGAACAGAATACATGAAGATTGGAAATATGTCTTTCTAGTCAAGTGGGCTGGTATCCTGGGATGAGCTATAGCTCAGTCTGCCTGTGGGATCTTACTACCTTCTCCATCCTACAGGCAAATTCTCTCCCTTCTCTTCTTAGCCTTTTTCTTCAGGAAAAATCAAAACTACAATAAAAAAAAAGGCATGAATGCATTAAGCTGAACAGATTGCGCTTAAGTTTCTTTAATGTGAAAGACCAGTTTTCCTTAATACTGCTCAGATCTGAGGATCATAAAGTGCATAGATGATAGAAAACTAAACCAAACTGTTTGCTCATCCTGGGCCCAATCTGAATGTTGTCAAATAGGAGTTATTAATTTTGTAGTAATAGGTAAGTGGGTTGCTGACATCTGAGTGGCTTAGGCAAATTCCTCAACACTATACAAAGCTTTTGCTCCTTATACTGTTTTGCAGATGGATACCCTGTATCTTTTATTTCATATTTATATCTAGAAATCTATGGCTGGGTTTTAAAATGATAACATCACAGGCAAAATACCAGCATTGCCGAATCCGGAATGTGATTGCTGTCTGCTTCTACTATTGTAAAACAGTGAAGTTCAAAATTCCTGGGTGTCTGAGGCCTCATGGCGAATAAATATATGTTCAGTACTTGATTTATTTTTTTCATGATTCAATCTTGTATCTAGGGGGAATGGGAAACATCTACTAACATGAATGTATTTCACGCCACAATGAGTCATGGCACCAGAAGTCATTATTTCTACTGGAAACACTGCAATCACATCTGATATTCCTGTATCAAACTCTTGTGATGGAAATTAAATTCATAGCATGCAGGTAATTATACCTACTCTTTCACTGTGGAGGTGTATGCATTTACAGGCTAGTGTGCCAAAATTTTGCATTTATATTGCCAAAAGATGTGAGAAATTTCCATTGGACTCAGCTATCTTCCAATGACTTTCAACATCTACACACCAGCAGACCTTCTTTCGCTTTTTTATTTTTAAAGATAAATTGCTTGGTTTGCTATCGAAGGATACTTAGAATTTAAGAATAGAACATATTAGCCTGTCATTCTTTCAGAGACACAGGTCTTGAAGAGTCTGAAGTAGTCGTCTTTATATGACAGCATAATAAGGATGTCAGCTTTTTTCCCCCCTCCATCTTTTTGAAGGACATTTTCCCCAGCAGGGAAAATTAATACACTTCAAAAGATATGAAGAGCAGGAAAACATGGATTAGACATCAGTGTGATTTTCTAAAATGAAAGAGTGTGCAAATCACATTCTTAATAGATTTTGGTAAACTAGTTCCTTTTTAAAAAAACCCCAAAACATGGTTTCAAAACACCAGCCTGTGTGTGGCATTAAATTTGCTACTGAAGTGTGGAATATTTCTCTCTTACGTTATTAAATTTCAAAAATATATTCCTCAGGGCTTGTCTTAATTCTGTCATCTGTGCTTCTGGTAAAGATTCTTAACACTTGGACAGCTACCTACCTCCCATTTGGATGCTAACAGCAAATCAATCAAAATGGCAGCTTCTGTATTGGATATAAGCTTTTAGCAAGATGCCAGGAAATGTTTGTACTTCATTACTGTTTAGCTGTTTTTTGTCACCAAATGAAAGTTGTCCATACCACTTTACAAGAAAGACAGCCCCACACTGTGAGAGGGCCATCTCTTTAGGGTCAGACAGAGGTGTGATTATATTCATTGTTTGATCTTTGTGAAAAGAATGGTTGCCATCACTGTAAAGTCAAAAAGCGAGAAAAGCAAAGAAATATAAATAAGTTCAAAACTATAAGAGTACGGAAAAAGACACAAAGATAGAAGAGCAAGAGGAAAGAAAGGGATATACATGAAAGAATGGGGGGAAAGGAAGATCAAAGAAATGTGAATTAAGAGAAGGAAAAGTTAAAGTAAACTTGGGAAAAGAACAAGGAACAAGAAAAAAGGAAATGGAGCAATTACAATAGGTTCAGATTCAGATCAATAAGTTGGGCACCAGCAGTGATAAACATTACTATTGATATCTCTTCTGGCTAGGTGTGTGTGTGTGTGCACGCACGCATGTGTGTATATATTGTGATACAGCACGGCCAGAGGGCAGCAGGAGAGTGCTAGAAGGGAGCCTTCTTCCCTGTAGCGGGAAGAAAGTTTGCTATAAATTAATTAAAGCACCTGAAGCCAATCACCTGATAAAACCCCCCTGCTTCAATCAGACAAGAGGAGGAGTTGAAGCAGAGTGGATTGGTGTTGGAGCAGAGAGCAGTTTGGAGGGAAGCAGAGGAGAGTTTGGAAAAGTGCTGTGGTGGCCTAAGAAGACCAAGACCATAGGTAAAGGGACACCTGGTTTGTGCAGAGGGAGGGCAGGAAGCCTCACAAGCTGAAGGGCAGGAGAGGGAAGTAGCCCAGGGGAAGGAACCGCTAGTTCTTGGTGCTCTTTTGAGGCTGTTCTTGATGTGGGTCACATGCTGTGTAAAATAAGATAATTTCTTGCACTGAGAGGCACTGCTTCTGGTGTTGACTGGATATAGTCTTAGTTTATGAAGAAATGTACAGTCGGTAAATCTCTTGCTGCCGGTGTAGCAGAGAAGTAGGATCTCTTGGCATCCTTCACAGTGGTGGCATAGGTTTCAAGGAATTCTTGTGTCTGACTGTATCAGACCACACTCTTCATCAATACCATTTACGTTTTCTTCCTTCTCGCTTTTTCTGTCACAGGTCCGTTGAAAACCATAGATAGAGGTCTGTGTGAGCAGGAGGGGGTATGCTGGTGCTAGGGTGTCTACAGTAGTAATGAGAGAGCAGGTGTAATACCTCACTTATTCTCTACTCCTTGGCCTGTTGGTTGGGAAGAATTTTCTATAACTAAGATAGGAATCTTGCAGGGCTAAGGGTTATCTGAGGCAGATTATGGTGGTGGTTTCCTTTTGTTATGCAGGAAGTGCTTCCTTCTGTCAGGAGAAAGAAGTTGTTTGATCAGGGCAGGGGTCAGTCCCTGTGTTGCTAATTTCCACATCTTTTAAAAAGAACCAACTTGAAAAATTATTTGGAAGGAAAATGATCACTAAAAATACTGAGCATTAAATTTCTTGTCTTTTGTGAAACAAATCAACTAAGCTGAAACAGTGTTTGGCAACCCTGCTGTGCATTTCTGCATACAGAACGAAGATGGAAGAGAAAAGGATGCAAAAGACTGGCTCTTACTGACAGGTCAGCTAAGGTGACTGAACTAACAGGTTAGCTATAGCTCCAGTATATACAATGTAAGGAAAATTTCCCCTTTCCTTTTAGTTTAGCTTTGAACTGGCAAATTTTGCAATACTGTAATTTATGTCTCCCAACAATACGAACAGTGGTAAGCTTTTATAACAAGCAAGCAAATCTCAGAGCTGAATGGTTTTAATTCATCGATCAATAGAGAGCTGCTGAAAATTACAAAATGGAATGGAAAAAATGATAACTCTTACATTGTGAAAACTATGCTATGTTAAAGAGGTTCTATTCATTCTTAAAAAATTGGACTCTTGTAGAATTCTGCAAGCATTACGTCGCAGAATGATTGAGTTTTATGATAAGATGAGTTTATGAGTTTTATGATTTGTATCTGCTTCAGGTAATTCTTAAAACGTGCATTGGAAACACTTCTTTTGGAATAAAATGAGGTGAATGTCAAATCTCCTACCTCTATGAAAGAGTTAAATCTTTTAAAGATGGGATGAAATTGGCCAAGAACTCCTTTCTCAAGTCGATACTCTGAATACAAACCCACAAGCATGCTAAAATGACATGTAATCACTACAGGGTAAATTTTTAATTTACCATATGAGTAAATTATTAATATTGCAAGGAGTCATACAGTTAACCATTGTAGACTGCAGTGGAAATGTACCTTTTGTTGTACCACATTATGCTAGTTTATATTTGAAGAAAAGATAGGGAAATTACAATTAATTAAAAAACAAAGATGCTGAAAATAATGTCTATATTGGGATGCCTTTGACCCTGGAAGGGGAAAGAAAATCAATGTGGAGGCTGAGAGAGGTAATCCTATAATCACAGCTGTAACACTTACCGTAATCAAATTCTGTATGTAACTCTACTAGTAAATTTGCATGTCATAGTATTTTAATCATGAATAATTACTGAGAAATAAAAGGAAATAATGGTGAGGTAAGAACCAGACCAGAAAATGCATTCAGAACATATACCCACTGATAAAAAAAGATTTAAGATGGTGGCTGCTTTCCCATCATTTTAATTCTGACTTACTAGAACATAATATACTAACTATCGTCTATGCTTCAGTCATCTTGGATCAATATGAGGATGAAACACAGTAACTCAATATTTGTATTTAATCTATTTTAAGGCAATATTAATAGAACAAGGCCCCTGCTCTGGTCATCTGCGGGGGCTGTGCCTGTGATCTCTGGATTTAAAATCATGAGCTGCCACTGCTTGAACAAAAGCCTGGAGCGGGGGTGGCCAACCTGTGGTTCCGGAGCCACACGCGGCTCCTTGCTTAGGCACCGGCTCCAGGGCTGGAGCTACAGGGGCCAACTTTCCAAGGTGCCGGGGGTTGCTCATGGCTCAACTCCTGGCTCTGCCCCAGGCCCTGCTCCCGCTGCACCCCTTCACATCCCCTCCCCATATCCTGCCCTGCCCTCGTTCCTCCCCCTGCCCCCTGGAACCTCCTGCACGCCACGGAACAGCTGATCGGGAGGTGCGGGGAAGGAGGGGGAGGTGCTGATCGGTGGGGCTGCCAGTGGGCGGGAGGTGCTGGGAGCCGGGCGGGGGAGCTTATGGGGGGCTGCTGGACTTGAAAAGTACATTAAGTGTAACTGGATTCCTGTTAATGCTTTCCTTAAAGGACATGGTGCAATGCAAAGTTGTATGCCAGACGATTTAACGTGGATCCTGATAATAAAAGGATAGCTGCTTTCAACTACCTGAAAGGGGGTTCCAAAGAGGATGGCTCTAGACTGTTCTCAATGGTAGCAGATGACAGAACGAGGAGTAATGGTCTCAAGTTGCAGTGGGGGAGGTTTAGATTGGATATTAGGAAAAACTTTTTCACTAAGAGGGTGGTGAAACACTGGAATGCGTTACCTAGGGAGGTGGTAGAATCTCCTTCCTTAGAGGTTTTTAAGGTCAGGCTTGACAAAGCCCTGGCTGGGATGATTTAACTGGGAATTGGTCCTGCTTTGAGCAGGGGGTTGGACTAGATGACCTTCTGGGGTCCCTTCCAACCCTGATATTCTATGATTCTAAAAGAACAAAAGCCTGCAGCACAATCCAAATGGCAGTTGAAATTCCACCAGCAATTAATGATGTTTCATTTTGTCATGAGCAAATCCAACCCTACAATACCAGGATCTTCTACTGAATTTTTAAAAAGGGCCAAATATTGCTGCCTTTATTTACGTAAAACTCCCACTGGCCTGTAATGTTTTAAGTTAAAATACCATTTTAGAGGAACTAAAAGGTCATATTTAGATTTGATGCCATAATGGAGGTTGACTCTCCTAGGGTAACGTAGAAATGATGTGCTTTCAAAGGAGATATATTAATATGAGGAGAATGGTTAAACACAGGCTAAAGAGCAAAGTAACAAAAGAATGGAAAAATCCCCCACAGAATCAGCCTGCAGGATTTTTAAGAACACAACATTAGACATGCTCCTGGTTTCTTTACCTCTGAGTAGAAGGAGAAAAAGTAATAAGAGAGAAGGGTAGAACCATCACGGTTAAGCAGCAAAGTTTACCAGAAGAAAGAAAAGCATCCTAAGATTGGAGCCTGTGTCAGGTAATGTGCAAAGCTGGAAATAAAAAAAAATGGGAAAAATAAGACATGAAGAACAAATAGTCAAGGAAGTTATGGTGTCGGCTGAAGTGCTCACGTGCTGTAATTAATCAGGGGCCACGTTTTGGGCCTCCACACCTCCCTGGCACGGACCCCCCTGGAACTACCAGACCCAGCATGACATTCTTAAGGGAGAAACTACATCAGTGGTAGGTACATGATGCTAGCCAATCCTGTGCTTACGTCCAGGAGTAGAATTCATGGGGCTGATTTGCCACTGTTACTCTGATTGTAGATCAGTGCAACTGCATTGACCGCAATAGAGTTACAATGATGTAAACCCCATCTAATGGAGTGAAGAATCAGGCCCAATGTCACCTTCGCCTCTGGGTGCTGAAAGATGACATCTGGCCCCTCAAAGCCATGAAAAAAAGAGCTGAAGATTTGGTGTCGGTAGAGGAAGATTGTGAACTGTGACGCAAATGAAACCCTTTTCCTGTAAGCACTCTTAAAAAGCACCAGAAATAAAGGAGAAGGGGCAGAAAGTAAGCAAAGCAAATCAGCACACTTTTTTCATGCATTTATATCAAGTAACCTTTCCCTGGCTTACAAGCCTTCCATATAATACTTAAAAGAAGAAGAAGAAGAAGAAGAAGCAACACTTAAAAGCAGGTTTGCTTGGTATTCCAATCTCACAGACCTTTTACATGCAAAGCTCCCTTTAACTTGTGTGTGTGAAATAATGACAAGACCCTTCATGAATTTGGCTTGGTCTTATCAATGCACTTTCACCCACAGTTATGAATAGAATCAACTTGTGCTAATGGGCACTGTACACTTCAGATCTAGGGGGGACACAGAATCATGGTCTCAACTCTCTTTCAAAGACAAAGTTTGTAATTTCCAGTGCCCTCACTTATTTTAAAATTTATTTTAGGCTTCTTAATGTTGGGAAATGCAACCTGTTTGTCTCTAATGAAGGAGAGGCTCCTTTCCAAAGCTGGGCTTCTGATAATCACAGACTGTGGAGGCTGTGAAAGGGCTGTCATTACCAACAGATTTATGTTCTCTAGTCTCTTGGCAGCAGATACTGCCACTGCTGACAGGATATACAGCACCAGGGATGGATGAGAATGCCTTTCTGGTTTGGGACTAGAGAGGTTTGTCAATCCTTCAGAAGCATCTGGAGGAAGCTCCAAGACAGAAATCCGCTTTTTGGATGGTGACAGAATCACTACATGGAGAGACAGTAAGAAACAAGTGATGGACAGGCACGTGGAGGATAAGGAAGTCAGAAACAATGGGAAAAGAGGTGGAAATGGAAGATACCAAGAAATATACGTGTTCACTGGTGTGAAGAACTGTAGCATTTCAAAGAATTCTACCAGTTGTTATGATAGCTGGGATGGAAATTTGTAAGGGATCTCAGCCCTTACTTTTCAGGACATAAGCCAGTCACTACATGCTTGAGGTTAGCCAGAAACTTCCCCAGTGGGCATGTTATTGCTAAATTGTCTATTATAGGGGTTTTGCACCTCTCTCTAAAGCATCTGGTCCTGGCTACTCTCTGAGGCAGGATGCTGGACTAGATGGACCATTGGTCTGATCTGTTATGACAATTCCTGTGTTTTCTACATATTTCTAGGCTAAATTCAGGTTTCAGTTTGGCTTCCTGATTCACCTTACAAAAGGATGAATATTACATGCATAAATAAGGAAAAAGCAGAGGGTATGTACCGGTCCAAACTATTATTCAGCTCATTCAGTTTTATACACAGCATCACTGCCTGATTCAGATATAAAAAGTATCTTTAGAAATGAGTTTAAGCAGAATCCCAGTACAGCTACACTAAACAGTAGCCTGCATCAAAGTGGAATGAAATAAATATTCCTTACATATCCATCTTACCGGATACACAAGATTAATTATTTGGATCCCCTTTTAGAAGCTACACTGGAGCTAGCCAGAAAATGGAATGCCCCTCCTGCAAAACCCCCCAACCCTGGATGAATATTAAATCAGCTAGATTGACAGTGTCAAAAGAGGTCCTTTCAAGAACAATGATAATTTCTCTCTCGGGTTTAAACTTGTAAAGGGGACTGAATTATTTCAGAAAACCTGAAAACTCTTTTGATTGTAAATCCTTGTAAAGCAAAGTCAAGTGAAGCTGTCATTATAAGGGAAGTTTTGTTTGAAATTCCTCAAAGCTTGTAACATTCTGATTTTTAAATGTTAAACCAGTGAAGAAAACACAGGTTTGTTATACCCTATTCTTCCATAAAAAACAGCCAATCAGATTTGAGGCCAAACTTAATATGGAGACTGATATTTACAGGGAACCCCTGGGATATTAAAAGTCTCTAACTCTGCCCACTTCTGAAATGATTTCTTACTGGAATTTGGCTCAGCTTGAATTTCCCAGCACTGGACACCTGTGCAGAAGATGACTGATAATTCTTTAGTATATGAGAATACAAAGAAGGGTATTTCTCTTTCCCCTTTGCTGCCTGTGTTTTGCAGAAGAACAAGCAACTCTTATGCCAAACTGATTAATTTCTTCTACTTTATTTTAGCTCTAAGGATTATAGCACTCTGGACAACATAATTTCTAATGTAATATTGATAAGTGTGGGCTAGGTTTGCCACAGTACCAAAGAGCTATATTTTTGCTTCTTTCAGGAAGAGGGAGGGATTATGCTAATTAGCCTAATGTCTATTTTAAATAGACAAGCACATTTTCAGCATTGAAGTGCACATTACAACATTGCAGACTCTCTTCTTTTTTTAATAAGTAACAAATAAAATTCCTGTCTCACCTCTTGCTTACAGGTGGACTCGTACATAGTGACGGTTAAAATGCACTGCTGCACAGAGGGCGATGTGATACACAGGAACATAGTTCTGCATCTGCAATGCCTAAATAACTTCTTCCACCAACAAAACAAAACAATCACCCTTCAGCTATAATCACACAGCTCCAGTAAGAAGGTGTAAGATAGGGCAGAGGGCTGTGGCCCCAATCCAGCAAAGCATTTAAGCCCGTGTTTAACTTTGAGCATAAGTAGTCTTGTTGACTTCAGTGAAACTACCCACATGCTGAAAGTTAAGCACATGTGTTTTGCTGGATCAGGACCTGAGGGATATGAAACTGCTTTCTCTTATGCCCTCTTGTCAGTTACTTTCCCTCCTACCGCCTCACCCTTTACAGATATACTCACTGACTGATATGTAACTTGCATCACCTGTGACTCTATCAGATGAAGTTAGGTGGCTGGGTGATAAAATCCAGGATGTTTGATTACTTCATGTCTATCATTCATTTAATTAGCCTTCCTCCTTTTCAGAGATACAAGAACAAGGACCACACAAATTCAATGACTTTCCTCCAACACACAAGATGGAAGAAGGCTTTTCCCAGAGAGTTCATGTTCAACACAGTATTGATCTAGGGCTGACATGTTTAGGAGCTGGCAGATTTCCAGTGCAAGGTGATTCATCATTTTGCAATCAATTGAGATAAATGAAATTGCTCATCTGAAATTATTTCTCCAACTCCCTCTATGATGAAAACATCGGGAACCATGACCCTCACTCATAAATACTATTTCAGTGACCCATGCAGTACACATCCAGATCTGAGCAGGACCAACGCACATGCGAGAAGGTCCCTTTTGAGAGCAGTATCTGGCACTATATGAGCAACTATTGGGATTGAACATGGCCAATTTCTCCAGGAAAAGTGGATATTTTTCAGTATCAATTGTGGTTTCTGCACATTATTTGGGTTTAAAAAGATGCCTATCTTAAGCTCCAGGCATCCTTGACATAAGTGGCAAAAAACAGAATAAATAACCAGCAGCAATTCCCACAACAGCCAACAGAGTATGGGATCAATTCTACAAGGTCAAGTACAATCTGGCCCCAATCCAGCAAAGCACTTAAAGAAGTGCTTCACTTCAAGCACATGAACAGTCCCAATAAAGTCAGAAGATCGAGCCCTATATGATCAAATATTTGATATTTGCAAGAACGGATCCCACCACTCCACCTCCAAGTTATCTGACTACACAGTTAAAATCTGTATAGTGACCATAAAATCAATATTGTATATATGAGAATCTGGGTACTCCATCCTTGTTGCAAACTAGCCAGATCCAGTTGGCAAAGAGCACTCTTAGCCACCAGCATCACTTGGAATTCCAGGAACTAACCAAGAATTTCCAAATTCTGAGTCTTTTGGATAAGATCCCAAGGTCTAGAGCTGCCTCTGTTTCCTCAAAAGTCTGCTTGTGAGATTTGTCAGGTCCCACTACTGACATTGATGGGGAGCACCTATACATTTCCCTGCAAGTACTGGAGGCTTGGGGGTAATGTGTACATATTGCCCAGGGGTCCCAGTGCAGCCATTATGGTGGAAAGGCATTGGTGGTGGCATCCACGGGTGTCCATACCACCCCTGAGTATGAGGTCTGGAATGTAATTCTGACCTAGTACTTCCTTGTATGGGTGATCAGAGTTGGGATGAAAAACTTCCTCTTCCTCATTGCCTTCCTCCTCTCTGGAGAAGGGAGGAGCAGATCTGGTTGGTAGAGTGTGAGGAGGTACTGGTGCCAGGAGGTGTGACTCCAGTGCAGCGGCCATTCTCAAGTCCCTGTGCACAAGGAAGTGTTGTGGTCTCGGTACCGAGGGTGGTACCTGTATTTATGGCGGTACTGGGAATTGTTGTGGTGCAGGGAGGTGGTGTGGTGCTGGGAGAATCGTTGCCAATGTTGTCTGCCTCAAGTGAGGCATAGCAGGCTATAGAGGTATATGCAGCAGAGAGCCAGAAAATGGCGCCCTGATCTGAGAAGCCTTAGAGGTACTCTGCAGCTGCGAAACACTCAGTACCAACAGCACCAGTGTGGAAAGGGCAGTCTTTTCTCTGCCTTCCTTTAGAGAGCCTGCCCGCATAGGGTCTTTGGCTTTAGTGGTACTGGAAGTCCCTGCTGACTCACAGGTACTTAGCTGGGTCACGGTCGGTACCGCTGATGTGCAGCAAGTTGGGGAACGCTTCTTTTTTGATGAAGTCTTTGTAAGAGAAATGGTAGCTCTCCTCTTTGCTTGCCTTTTAGGAGACATGTGGCGTTGACAAGGGAGGGCTGTCAGAAGTCAAATTAGGCGATCGGTGGCCAGGAGAAGTTTGTGGTCCCGGGTCTGAGGCTGGGTGTAGAGATTTTTCCATAAGTATGAGTTTCAGCTTAAGTGCCCTGGCTTTCCTGGTGCGGGCCTTAAGATTGTGGCAATGTGTGCACTTTTGGGGTACCTGTTGTGACGTTATGTCCCACATTCTTTATAGAAATATGCTTGTAATATGAATATGGCATAACTAAGATATATTTAATGCAAGATGGGTCATGTGCGGTATCATTGGAAAGGTTATGATTTACTGAATACAATTATAAAATTTGTATTCCTGTATCATCTCTCAGAGTAACAGCCGTGTTAGTCTGTATTCGCAAAAAGAAAAGGAGTACTTGTGGCACCTTAGAGACTAACCAATTTATTTGAGCATAAGCTTTCGTGAGCTACAGCTCACTTCATCGGATGCATACCGTGGAAAGTGTAGAAGATCTTTTTATATACACACAAAGTATGCTTCTTCTACACTTCTACACTTTCCACAGTATGCATCCGATGAAGTGAGCTGTAGCTCACAAAAGCTCATGCTCAAATAAATTGGTTAGTCTCTAAGGTGCCACAAGTACTCCTTTTCTTTTTGTATCATCTCTGTATCTGAAGTTATGAACATTGACTAAGTAACAATTACAATTGTATGTATACTTGGGGAACACCCACCAGACAGTACACAATCAGCCTGGATGGGCCATTAGGAAAGACAATGGGTCTTTGAAGATGCTGATCTCTCATCTTCCTGGAGTTCCTTCCTGTGGACGTTACATATAAAGCTTGTCTCATGATTGCTTCAACACTGCAAGGTCATGTGATAATGTCACCTGGTTCAGAGTACCACCTTAGACACTGCTGGTATTTTTCCACTGGAAACAAAGGATTCCCGCCTTATGTAAATCCTGTTTAAGGCTGGGAAGGGAGTTAATCAGGGCTCTTCTCCACTGCCTCCCCTCTCAAGAAGGAAGACTGCTGAAAATACCTGAAGAAACAAAGGAACTAAACTGGGGAAAGGCAAGGGCTGAGTCCAGGCTGAGACAGGGGTCAAACCTGTGAAGAGTAATAACTGGAACTCTGAGCTGAAGAAACTCTGCAGCCTGCCTAAGACAACATTTAGGGTGAGAAATTACTATTTGTAACCTGTTTCTTAGTGTATTAAGCTTAGTATGCATGTTTTGTTTTATTTGCTCAGTAATCTGTTTTGTTCTGTTTGCTATCTCTTATAATCACTTCAAATTTACCTTTTGTAGTTAATAAACTTATTTTTTTGTTCATTCCAAAACCCAGGTTGTGCAATTCATAACTGGGAGTGTGGTGGGGGGGAGAGCTGTGAATATCTTCCTCCACACTGAAGGAGGGGGCAATTTTTATGAGCTTATACTATGTAGATCTCTATACAGCGCAAGACAATATAATTCTGGGTTTACTCTCCAGAGGGTGTGTACACAGGAGTTCTGGCCATTCCCCTTGCTGAGTCCTCCCACAGAGAGCTGATTGCAGACTCTGTGTGATTCTATAGTATGGTTTGTGTCCCTACTCGTGTGTGTGCTGGAAAGGGGCTTGAGAGCCTGTCACAGCAGCACAGAGTAAGGGAAACCCAGGCTGGTGGGATAGGCGGGCTCAGTGTGACCCCAGCACATCTGGTGGCACCCCGAAAGGGGGGTCCAACCCATCACACCTGTGTTTCCCCCAAGCAACAGACACACAGGGAATGTCCACTCGAAATTGGAATTTCCTCTTGGCAGGAAAGGCAAAATTTAAAGCCTGGAGATCCAGGCATTCTTGAATGGAATTATCCCAGAGAGGGATAAAATCATATAAAATCATTTGTTTTGAAACAGGGAGAAAGAAACAGGCATAGAAAGAAAGGAAAGAAGTCTTAACTAACTATTCTAACTACTATTCTACAGCTAATCTTAACTCTGTTTCTGAGGTGAGTCATGTGGAAGCACCGCTGGAGCTCCAACTTGGACCAAGAGTGGTTGAGAAGGAACTGGAGGGGTGGCCGCACAGCGCTAGTTAACTGCCTCTATGAGAGCGAGATGGGGAGCGTGCATGTGCGGCCCACTGGGTACTGCTGTCGAAATTCTGCGACTAGAGGCCTGGGTGAGGGGGAGGGAAAAACCCCAGGTGGAGCACCCAAAGGGACATCACGCAACAAATAAAGTACAGATACAGAATGAAAAATTGCTCAAAAGGAGGTTCACACAAAGCTGAGACCCAAGATTTACCCTTCAGGGCAAAGCAAAGGAATGGATAATTTGGCTAACTGCACATTCTTCAGAAAGCAGAAAATATTAGTTTGGGATCCTAACAAGACTCTCTTAATTACTTCTGCTAATGGCCCTTATCATGGAAACATGAATGCTTCGAGAGCCAAGTCCTAGAGCCTAAACAGTCTATATTGTAAGAATGCTAGTATTTTAGATGTTTGAATATGCCTTACACTGTGCCACTCCAAAAAGAACAAAACAAGAAGGCTCCCATGGTCTGAAAGACACACATTAACAGAGCTCCAGTTCCAACTTCCTCTTTTCTACTCAGATCTTACAAAGCAACCAGGACTGTTACTTCAGCTAACTCACCGATGGGAAGGACTGCTGCAGGTCTGAGGACAACAGAGAACTTGCCAGGAACTGAGCTGCTGCTTGTAGGAATCCATGCTGGAAATCTACTGTCCAGGCCAGATGTCTTTAGATTCGAAATTAGAAAAATTACTGTGATCATTGCAGAGACTGAGCGAAGAATCTCCTTTGCAGAGGAGTGTAAGGATTTTCCAGTTATTTAGAAAAGACCAGGTTTTTTTATAATAAAACCAAAGACTTGGAAAACAAGTTATGATGTTCAAACCTAAGAATACTTGGTATTGCAGAAGAAGCTGAAGGCAAACAGTTTATTGGTTTTAAAACCAATCTGATAATAGTTATGGGGCGGGGGGAAACGCATTCACTCACAAAACAGAAGTGAAGAGAGAACAAAGGCCCCTCCAGCCATTACCCAAACAAGAGGACAACCACGTGGCCATCACAAAGACAAATAAGAAGTTTTAGCACATGGTAGGAAGCATAGAAAGTTTCTACATCTGTTCAGATATGGAGAGCAGTAAACCTTGTTGACAGTAATACCTGTCTCAGCTATACCTCATTTCAAGGCATGCCACTTAATGTAGACTATGTTTACACTGGTGACTGAACACAGGTCCAAGCACGTGGTTCTGCCAGTACCCTCTTATCATTCACATTTAAACCTCAGAAACAGGAGTTTCAAGGCATGTATGGGGCAAGAATGCTAGCACACCTGAGGTTTGTTGGTATGAACACACCTTGGGCTGTAGAATGGTCATTTATCTATGCCAGTTTGTAGTGTGGATGCGGGTAAGGGGCATGTCCTGTGTCCAATACTCTCCCAGCCCTATGCCCACAATGCTCTGACCATTACCCAATTCTATAAAGGTCCCTGTCCCACAATTTTCACTCACAGTAGCAAGCTATGCTGACCATTTCACAATACTGCACTCTTTTCACCCAGTACACACGAACATGAAACATGCTGAGAGAGCAGCCACCTCGTCAGCTGAGCACAGGAAGGTCGTAATAAATGTGTGATCAGAGTCCACCATCCTCCAGGACTTCTCCTGCAGCACAAGAAACTTACATCTGTACCAGGATGTTTCAGAATGGCTGGCACAGGAGATGATTCACCATGTTCCAGTGCTAGAAACAAAAAGCATCTGAGGTTCAAAAGCATCTGGAGGACAAAAGACAATGGCAAACCTAGGTATTTCTGAAGACATTTTGCTTACGTAGTGCCATTGTAATTCTTTTATAATTATAAGAGTTTTAACTGTGACATGCTTTTTGGTTATGACAATAATATTTCAGAGCTCAATCTCACATTGCCAAAAAACAAGACTGCCTCCTTTATAAACAGGCTTTTACAACAGTATACTTTGCAGAGTGCAGGTATGTGCTTTTGTGAGGTCACCATATGTTGGCATTATCGAGGCTTAAGGAATAAAAAATTGAAAAAGAACCATGGGGGGCGGAAGAGAATCCTAAGCTGTTCTGTCCCAGCAGCTATTGGACATAGAGAGAAAACCAATACAGATGAGGATGGTACAGACAGGCCAATGTGAAAAAATACAAAAAGAAAGTTCCACCTTGGCATGGAGAGTCATAGAAACATTCATACACTAGATTACAAATCAGAAGTGTTAGGTAATAGCTTTCCTGTCAATCTGCATTTCACCTGTTGCACCAAAAATAATCATCATATTAGCTGAAGATGGCAAAGCATGTGTTCCCCATAACTGACTCTCAGCTGTGTATGGTGCAATAATAAATCAGACCCCTTGTCATGTACTTCCATCTCCTTTTAATGTCAGACATTCTTGCCTTTCCTTTAGTAATGCAAGTACATAGCCAGAATAAGACACAATCCTGGACTAATGAATAAAAAAATGCCTTTGGCTTTGCTGATGGCCCTAAGCATTCCATTGTGTATACCAGGATATGAGCGTGTAATCAGGAGTAATATCCTTGTTTTATGACCTCCAGTTTTCTTGACAGAGAAACACCTAACAGAGTTATAAGATAAAGGTTCAGAATGATTTTTGAGGCCATAAGGCTTTTGAAAGTCACTTTTATTTCATTTTTTTAATGGCACAAGAAAGGAACAGGAACAACACAGGTGCAATAAATGACTTTGTAAAGAATCTTTCCTGATCTTCTCATCCTAGACTCTCTGTCAAAACCACAATTCTAATATTTTTATTCCTTGTTTTAGCTTTGCTAAAACGGATTCTGTTTTGGGGAGGGAGGTGTTATTGTCTTTGGATTATTTCTTCTAAACTCATAAACTTCGCTGTTCAAGGAGGATCCTGACTCAGTTATGACTTTCTTGTCAGTATCATTATGTCTTGAACTAATTTTCTCAAATTTGTATCAATGAAGGTAATTGCTTCCGGCATGAAATTCGATCTCCTCTTTATCACATTATTATCTGGTGATAGAAGTCTTCAAATTCACTGTAAACTGGAATCACTCAAGTTCACCAAGAGAGGAGCTAGGATTAAATATTTGGATAAACCTCAGATGGAGCAATTCTAATTTCAATATCCCACAGTTTAATATAAGCAGCCTGAGAAATCTTAGTTTAAATTATTAACAGTAAAAACATTTTTGTTGTGCCATAATTTTACATTAGGCTTTGGAATAATAGAAAACGACACACTCCTGTCTGAAAACACACGAGACAAGCTAACCCTCGAAAAGACTGCACTTCAGGGAGAGAGGGATGGAAGGAAGGAAAGATTCCTGGAAGAAATGGATTTCAAGCAGGGATCTGAAAGGGAGGTGGAGTTGGCAGATTCTCATAGACTCAGAGACTTTAATGCCAGAAGGGACCACTGTGACGGTGATACTGCACCCATATTCTTCATAGAGATATTATCATGATATGATTATGGCATAACTATGATGTGTTTTATGCAAGATAGGTCATGTGAGATATCATTGAAAAGGTTATGATTTACTGAATATGATTATCCTATTTGTATGCATGTATAATTTTTGTATCTGAAGTTAGGAATATTGACTATGTATCTGTATTACAAATGTGTTTACACTTGGGGAATGCCCACTAGACAAAAGGCTCTCACTGGAGATGGCTGGCTGAGAAGGGCCCATTCAGGTTAATGAGCCATTAGGAGAAAACAATAGGCCTAAGAAGAGGCTTACCTCCTGAGGATGCTACAGACAGCCTCCAAGTTATGTCTGCTGTAACACTACAGGGACATGTGACCAGGTCACTTGGTGCTGGTCTCCGTCTTGGGATAGCAGTAATTTTCCACTGGCTGGCGTGGGAACTAAGCTTGGAGACAAAGTCACATGCAAAAGCTATGGAAGGCAGGGGAATGACATCATTGTGGCTCTTCACTGATTCCCCACCCAAAGAGACTCCTGGAAACACCTGAAGAACAAAGACTGAACTGGGGGAAGTGCTGGACCAGGCTAAAGTGATTTTTAGCCTGTGAATGGAACACCTGGGGCTTCTAAGCTGTAAGCCAGTGCAGCTTTCCCCTTAAGAATCTGCAGCCTGCTTGCATCATCATTTAGGGTGAGGATCTGCTATTCATATCCAATCTCTTTAGTATATTAAGCTGAGATTGTGTTTTTCTTTATTTGCTAGGTGATTTGTTTGTTATCCCTTATAATCACTTAAAATCTATGTTTTGTAGTTAATTGTAATTAAACTTATTTTTGCTTTGTCTAAAACCAGTGTGTGTGGGAGTCATAACTTGGGGCAGAAAGCTGTTGTATATTTCCTCACCACATTGAGGGAGGGGGCGAATTTCATGAGCTTATGCTGTACAGTTCCCTGTGCAGCACAAGATGGTATAATTTTGGGTTTACACTCCAGTTCCTTAGCTGGAGCCTTCCCATGCAGAGCTGATCACTGCGTCTGTATGTAACTGCAGCTGGGTGTGTCACTATCTGTGTGTGTGCTGGAAAGGGCTTAAGAGCTTGTCACAGCAGTACAGTATAAAGGGAGCCCAGGCTGGTGGGACAGGCAGGCTCAGTGGTACCCCAGTTCCAGGTGGCATCCCGCGGGGAACCCATCACAATCATCATCTAGTTTGACCTCCTGCAAATTGCAGGCTACAGAACCTCAACAACCCCCTTCTGTAATAGACCCAATAGACCTCTGGCTGAGTGACTGAAGTCCTGAAATCATGATTTAAAGACTTAAAGTTACAGAGAATCCATCATTTACTCTAGTTTAAATCAGCAATTGACCCATGCCACAGGCTACAGCGGAATCTGAACCCCCCCCAGAGTCTCTGCCAATTTGACCTGGGGGGAAATTCCTTCCTGATCGCAAATATGTCAGTCCCCCATCTAGTGTCCCATCACCGGCTGCTGGGGATTTTTGCTACTAGTAATTGCAGATGGGCCCTGTGTCTTTGTAGGCAGTCTCATCAAAGCATCCCCGCCATAAACTTCTCCAGCCCAGTCTTGAAACAAGTTAGGTTTTTTGCCTCAACTGCTCCCGTTGGAAGGCAAATCGGAAGTTGGAGACTATTACTATTATAGGGCAAGGCCCCTCCCCTTCCTCCTCTTTCTCTCACCATTTTAGCAATCTGTGGATCAGCCACCACTCTGATTTCTGGGCCCTGATAGAAGGTGCAAAAATTAAGAAGGTGAGAATGTGATTAAGAATAGAGACCTGTAAGGCAAGAGGTTTGGGAGATCTAGGGAGTAAATGAGGGAAATTGCTGCTCCATGGATAAAGATCTTAATAAGACACCTGAAAAATATGGTGCCACTCTCAGCTAGATCCCATTCATCTCTTACCTACCTATCTGCTCTCTACATTACTATGGTGACTGGTGGCTTATACAGGATTAATAATGCCGCATTTTAAGGCTCACAATAGTTACAAATGTAACAAATACAAATAAAATAGCATTAATATCACTATCACTTAATAATCAACAATATCAGTAATAAGCATTTGTGGTTTTTATTTTCAGCACTAAAAAAATCAGTTACTAAAAAAAAATCAAGTGTAAGATGCTACAAAATCTTACTTGCGTGTGGGCAGAATTACTATATTAACATTGTTAATAGGAATTTGGATATGCAGGAAAAAAAGTAGGTGTTTTCCTAATATTTGGGGTGAAATCCGAGCCTTATTAAAATCCCTGGGCATTTTGTCATGGATTTCAGTGGGGACAGGATTTTATCTTTGGAGGCTGATCAAGTACAACTGATGTCAAGGGGAGATTTATCAGCACTGGATCAGCCCTCTGATTTGCACAAGGAAACGCCTATTTGCTTGTGCAGTTGGAGTAATTACGACCACAAGGAAAATGTATATTGCGCACACATAGAATCATAGAATATCAGGGTTGGAAGGGACCTCAGGAGGTCATCTAGTCCAACCCCCTGCTCAAAGCAGGACCAACACCAACTAAATAATCCCAGCCATGGCTTTGTCAAGCCGGCCCTTAAAAGATGGAGATTCCACCACCTCCCTAGGTAACCCATTCCAGTGCCTCACCACCTCCTAGTGAAATAGTTTTTCCTAATATCCAACCTAAACCTCCCCCACTGCAACTTGAGACCATTACTCCTTCTTCTGTCATTTGCTACCACTCGGAACAGTCTAGATCCATCCTCTTTGGAACCCCCTTTCAGGTAGTGGAAAGCAGCTATCAAATCCCCCCTCATTCTTCTCTTCTGCAGGCTAAACAATCCCAGTTCCCTCAGCCTCTCCTCATAAGTCATGTGTTCCAGTCCCCTAATCATTTTTGTTGCCCTCCGCTGGACTTTTTCCAATTTTTCCACATCCTCCTTGTAGTGTGGTGCCCAAAACTGGACACAGTACTCCAGATGAGGCCTCACCAATGTCGAATAGAGGGGAACGATCACATCCCTTGATCTGCTTGCAATGCCTCTACGTATACATCCCAAAATGCCATTGTCTGGCCCCACTCTCTGTGGGCCTACTCTCTGACTTTAATTAATAGAAGAATATAGAATCCAGTCAGTCACATGCAATATAAAAGCTCACTTGTGGTCACATAATTATGTTCCCGCAAATTCCCTCCTGTTTGAAATGAGATGTGCTCACCTCACAAAACCACCACGCAAACTGGGACAATTGGAGTTCTTCACCCCGGACTGCGATATTGAGTGCATTTCAGTTCACCACTCAGCTGCGCTGACAGGGCTGTGTAGAAACATTTACCTCTCATGCCTGTGCTGTGTGCTGTTCCAGACAGTCAAGCTGGGCCATCACTTCTGTGAACACTAAGTCAGACCATCACTTATTTTTTAAACCTGTTGGGTTTCAGTTTAATTATTTTCGCTTTAGAGATGATTATGTCGCTTCAGCAGTTTTCTTGCATTCTGCCTCTAAAATTTAAAACGCTTTCAGATCTAAGGCATGAAATCTGGACATATTCAAGAAAGGATGGCCCAGTAATTAGGGTGCCAGCCCAGTCTTTGCTTCATCACAAGCTTCTTGTGTGACTTTGGGCAAGTCACTTAGCTTCTCTATGCTTCAGTTCCCCATCTTTAAAATGGGGATAACAACTATTTCTCTAACTCATATGGGTGTTGTGAGCAGCCATACATTAAAAATTGTGAGATGCTCAGATACTGTGGTAATGGGAGCTATATAAGGACAACAAACTAAGAACAGCGCAGGAAGGTGACCTCCGTAGAAAGACATTGGAAGGAACACAGAGCACTGTGAATGGTATCTATAGAAATGCTGTATGCACCAATGTAAGTTAATTCTTAAGATCTACCGGACTGCACCAAACTACATCACATGGTTGCTACCTATATAAACAGACTTCCAGCATACATGTATGTGGAACACATTGCCACAAGATATCACTGAAAGGATTGAGTGTTTACACAGATAACAAAAATATCCAGAGTTTAAAGATTAAAAACAACCAAGAGTTCTGGAAGGGATATACAGCCACTTAATTCAGGGCATAAGCCAACCTCTGACTAATGTGGGGTAGAAAGAAGTTTTACTCTCTGCAAAGATTTTCTGGTGCCATCCTTTGAAACAACTGGTGCTGGCCACTGTGGGTACTGGACTAGATGGACTACGGGTCTGATCCTGCCTAGCACTTCCTATGGATGTCTGCAAATCGAATTCAGATTTAGTTGTAAAATAATTTATATTCTTTTCCCCACTGTGTTAGGCCATGTCTACACTAGCACTTATGTTGGCAAAACTTTTGTCACTCGGGGATGTGAAAAAAACCACACTCCTGAGTGACATAAGTTTTGCCAGCATAAGCACTTGTGTGCATAGTGCTATGTCAGCGGGAGACACTCTCCCGCCCACAGAGCTACCGCTGCTCGTTGAGCTGGTTTTCTTATGTTGACGGGAGAGCTCTCTCCCATTGGCATAACATGGCTCCATGAGTGCCCTTACAGTGGCACAGCTGTGTCGGTGTTGCTATAATCTTGTAACTGTAGACACGGCCTTAGTCCTCATTCCATAGTAGAGACAGACAATTAAGTTTCACGTAACTTTCATACAAAGTTCACTGTGGGAAACTGAAAAACATGTGATCACCAGAGAATGCAAAGCTTTTTCTGCCAGCGAGCCAAACAGCAAGAAAACGACTGATTGTATTTCACTGTGTATTTTGGATCGCCATTTACACAAACCCAGAGAATGTAAGGATAAGAGCTGTACAGAAAAGACACATGAGTTAAGCTGCATAAAGTCCCCAGTCACTTCCAAAGTAATTCCAAAAGGTGAGTCTTTCATTTTAATTTATATATGAGCTGAATCTTTTCCCTGGGTGCTGGGATTTTAGATAGCCTAAAAGTTTACAGTGTCTGTATTTCAAGTCTGAAAAAGCTTTGTCTGATTAGAAAATGTACAAGTCATTTTTTGGGTGAAAAATAAAATGACAACATCCACTGGAGATGGATCCCACAATGGGCTAGTGTATGTGACTGTCCTTTCAGAAACATGTGTCTTTCAACTTGTTAACTTTTGGAACAACAGATAGGATTTAGGTTTGGGGAAGCGTTTCAGTCCCTGCCTGACAGGAGCTTCAGTGCTAGCAATGAACTGATCCAGAGACACAGTTAGGTCCAGAGATACAGTTCGAGTTCAGAATAAAGTGGATAAATATATCAAACTTGAATAAAACATCAACCCATTTTTAAGTGTGTTCTTTCAATCCTTACAGGAAAAAATGCTGTTTCAGAACAGTGAAACATCAGTGCTAGGAGTCCATCACCTACACAAAATTCATGCATTTACTATTAAGACCTTGATTCAGCAGACCAGCCGCATTCAGCAAAATACTTAAGCGTGGGCTTAAATGTTTTGTTGATTAGAGATGAACTAAAACACATGCTTAAATGCTTTGCTTAACTGGATCCTCAATGAATAAAATAAAATAAAATAAAAAAACCCTGAAAAAAATCTCAAAAAGATATGGTGGGAGTTTTATTATTACTATTATAATTTTTATGATGATTGCAGCTAGAAGTCCCAGTCAGGGATCAGGGTCCCATTATGCCTACATCGTACACACAGATAATGATAATGGGATGATAATGGGATGCCAGCAAAATGCTATGATGCTCTTACTGGACAACAAGCGTTGTTTTTATGACTTTTAATAGTATAATCTGTAATGTGTTATCTCTTGGAGGCCCCAGATCAGTGATCAAGGCCCCATTCTGCTGGGAAATGCACACATATATAACGACAGTGGGATTTCAATAAAAACATCGCACTATTACCATACAGTAAGACTATACTGGTGATATTTAAGATTGCTAAATTAACATAATTTTCGAAAGTAACTACAGCAGTGTGTTTAAGGATGCATAAATAAGTCTTCCCCACTATTAGCCATAAACACTGCTGCTAGTGATGCAAATGTGTCTTGTATGCCAATTGAGTTTAAAGATTACTGCACTCCTTCTCTTAGTCCTACAAACTGCACCACCTTCTAATCAGTAAGACAACTACTGCTGGATATTCTTTAACAACTTTGTCAAAAAGTTTATGGATCACAGGCAAAAGTTCAATATTAGTAATGTTTACATAAAATACTTTTACCAATGCTTAATGTTCCCTTCCCTTTCTGTAAAATTAACTTCAAGGTAAAAAAATAAAAACAAAAATACTGGTAAATAAGTGATTGCTCCTTTGTTGCCCATGCATCATATAATTAATACCATGATGTGATCTAACATGTTAAGGAAATAATAATTTGCAATCAACAGGCTGAGAGAAATTTGTTTATTAGTTTACTGTGATTCAATTTATGAGAATGTGCTTCATTGATCTTTGCAAAAGGACTTTAATTGGAAATGAATATCGCAATCTATTTACCACACCACTAGACCCAAGCTGCTGCTGTTCATTAAGTTCTACACCTGCTACTTAACTTTCCTGCGGGAGAAAAAAATTCTTGATTTAATACAATAAGGAGCAGCCCACAAGTCGGTTCAAAAGACCACTGTTTTAATCAAGGAATTCCTTTGTTTTCTACACTATTTAAATCACAGCTTGCATTTAGATATTGCAGATTTTTATGAGTGCTATCAGCTTGCCCAGTCATTCTTCCATTGGCTGGCAAGATCTGAAATAAAAGAATCCATATCCAGCACTCAAGGTTCAGAAGCAGTATCTGAACACTTAGGGACACCCTGCCCCGCCCTAGAGCAAGGATATAGGCGGGTGCAAGGAGCCTTTCCCAACACCAAAGTACACCCCACAGAGAGGGCAGAAACAATTGTAAGGCCCAAATCTGGAGGAATGTAGGCATTCTTCTCCTCCATGCATAGCTGGGGATGAAAATCAGGGCAGGAAGGGAGAGGGCAGGGCCAGACCCTTCCTCCCTGCCTTGGCCTATGGGACTTGCTTGGTGTGTTAGAGGAGCAGACCACACCACCAGAAGGGATGGAGCAGCATGCGTACTCATTGCTCTGTGTGTGGGAGTTTTTGGAGTAGTCATGTCTCCTGACGAGCCACCTCTCCTGCTGGGTCGATGAAGTTCTTCATGGGCCCCTACTCAGGGACTAAGTTGCAATCCAGCAGGCAAGCAAAGTCATGTTGGTGGGCAGACGGAATGCTTCCAAGTGCAACAGACTGGGCTGATATCTACTGTACCTACTCTAATGAGGCACTAAGAGGAGGCATAATGGGGCATGAATAGCTGGAAAGGAGAAATGGCTGACTCAAAATCCTACTGACCACATAAACTGCCTCAGTAGCAAGCACGCCCTATCAGCAGCTGATTAAGCACACTGCTTCCCTGCGAGAATTAGTAAGTACCCCAAGCATGGTTTGCCAACTCAACATAAAACATCTTGCCAGGCAATGGCAGTCCACTGTGATACTAGATGTGTAGCTGGCTATGTGTTGCTACCCACACTGCACATCCTTTGGGTAGAGATGATTGAAAAATTCACTACAAATAAGGGGGCTGATTCAGATCTCACTTTATACCAATTGTACATCATTACTTCAGTGGAGTTATTCCTGAACCTTAACAAATGTGTAAGTGAGATCATAAGGCTCAAAATTGAATAAAACTTGGGGAATTTTCCATTGAATAATTATTTATTAATAACATTTTCCCCCATTATTCAGCCATTTCTGCTTTTGGCTGTAAGGATAGGATTTAGTCTTTATTTACTATTGATCTTCATAAGTGAGTTTGCCACAAATTTATAGCTCTCCCTGATGCAATATGTTTGTCCTGATTAAAAGATGCCAGCAAAATCCTGTACTCTTCTTTATAATGTTCTATTTCATTTTAACATTCTGTCCAATTAAAAGAATCCTATGAATGCATTTATCTGCTGCATAATAATTCAGAAGACTTTGAACAAATTAATTTTTCTATAGTTGACGGACAGATCATTAGAATTTTCCATTTACCATTTTTTTTAGGGACAACTCTTACCACATGCCTTTCGATTGACCCAGACGAGAACATTATCAGTTTGTTGGTTCATGACAATTTTCCAGATTTTGAACTTTTGTCCTGATTTTGAATAAGAACCATTTTCAAAATTGCAGACATTTTCACAGGATTGGGAAATTGCTTCCCACCCAGCCCATTCTGCACCTCCTGCGTACAGCAGAGCAGTGCTCCTTGGATATGTCCTAGACTGCAGTTGGGAAGGGAAATTCCCACCTCAGGCAGGGATACATACTGTTAGGATATAGATATTCAGGCCTGTCTGTAAAGGCCTATACTCTAAGAATTTAGGTGTATTCCTATCACTTGGCTAGTTAGAGGTATAAAAGAAAGAATCAAAATCACTGTCTGCCAGTGTAAGGGCCTTCTCTTACTGTGACAGTCTGAGGCCCTGTTCTTAGGCTAAGGCCTTTGGCTAAGCGACAGAGGCAGCCATAAGCTGGGAAGCGACCGGTCACATCCTCACATTCCAAACTAGTCACATTGAAATAAGGTGCTATTGGGCTGTTAGGAATTTAATCCTGTCCTTATAGTGCCTATCACCTCCAGAGAAAGGGAAGTGCCTAGAAGCTGTAAAAGGAAATTGAGGTTGATAGTTTTCTGTCTGGTAAGAACTCACTTATCAATAGACACAGCTGGGAAACTCTTATGTCTTTACAGATGTAGTTGTGAAATCCTCACTTCTGTATTGTTTTGTCATTATAGTTCCCACTTTGCTATTGTTTATTGGCATGGTCTCTGTCTGGTTCTGTGATTGCTTCTGTCTGCTGTATAATTAATTTTGCTGGGTGTAAACTAATTAAGGTGGTGGGATATAATTGGTTAGCTAATCCATGTTAGGATTGGTTAGTTAAATTTCAGTAGAATGATTGGTTAAGGTATAGCTAAGAATATTACTATATAAATTAGGGGCAAACAGGAAGTAAGTTGGGATTCGGAAATAAGGAAAAAAGGAACTTGTATTTAAGCTTGCTGGAAGTTCACCCCAATAAACATCGAATTGTTTGCACCTTCGGACTTCGGGTATTGTTGCTCTCTGTTCATGCGAGAAGGACCAGGGAAGTAAGTGGGTGAAGGAATAAGCCCCCTAACACACACACTAGCTCTGCCCAAGCTAGCATGCTAAAAATAGCAGTGTGGCAATGGCCCCATGGGCAGCAGCTCAGGCTGGCCACCCAAGTTGTACTGAGGACTTCAGACAAACCCCTAGGAGCTAGTTTGTGTGTGTCTATCTGAACTGGAAATCACACCTCGCAGCGGCTGCTGTGCAGACATCCCCATGAGGAGGTTTGAGGACAGGGCCAGCGGTTCCACCACAGCCAGATCCACTGAGTGTGGAGGAAGTTCAATGGCCTGTACCACCGCTCATGGGTTGCACTAGGGCTCCACAGCATGAGAGAAAGGGATTCTGTTAAGAAAGGCCCTTTTCTTCAGCCTTTGTCCGTGGTCTAGGAATTGAACCTTTATATTCACTTTCCAACTCTTAAATTGTTCCCTCCTGGCTTGGGGAAAGTCTGATTAATATTCTTCAGGAATCCCTTATTAATTCTTCATTATGGTGTAGACTCAGAAAAGGCAAGGGGAATATTACGTCTGGCTTCCTGCACCTCACCAACCATTTCAATAAATATCCTAAAAAACAGACTGTGTGCAGAGAACGAAAACTACTGGGGACTGCTTGTATTCCAAACACTACTAGATATATCACCAAACTGTCTGCTTTAATAAAAAGCAATATAGCACACAGCTAAATCCAGGAATTGGATGCTAAAAGATACAGTGTCATGAATTTGCCTTAATATATATTCAGCATATAGATGTATATATATGTTATTTATATTAGCCATAGAAAGGCCATAGGAGCCTTTTGTATGCTACAGTGTTATACTAAATACTGTGGTACCAAAATATAAGTATGTATGATATTAAAAAATAATGACAGGTTTCAGAGTAACAGCCGTGTTAGTCTGTATTCGCAAAAAGAAAAGGAGGACTTGTGGCACCTTAGAGACTAACCAATTTATTTGAGCATGAGCTTTCGTGAGCTACAGCTCACTTCATCAGATGCACCTTGCATGCAGTTTCCACGGCATGCATCTGATGAAGTGAGCTGTAGCTCATGAAAGCTCATGCTCAAATAAATTGGTTAGTCTCTAAGGTGCCACAAGTACCCCTTTTCTTTTTATTAAAAAATAAAGTACACACAATACATGCAATCTATAAATAAAGACTATCCTATGGAAATATATGAGCACTAAAATAATTTACCTGTGAATAAGAAGAATATAACTCACTTGTAGTTATAGGGCTCTTGTGTTATTAACTCAAACATTTTATTCAAAAAAAGAAAAGGAGGACTTGTGGCACCTTAGCGGCTAACCAATTTATTTGAGCATAAGCTTTCGTGAGCTACAGCCTAATCACATCAGCCACACTATCAGAGGCTCGTTCACCTGCACATCTACCAATGTGATATATGCCACCATGTGCCAGCAATGCCCCTCTGCCATGTACATTGGTCAAACCGGACAGTCTCTATGTAAAAGAATAAATGGACACAAATCAGATGTCAAGAATTATAACATTCACAAACCAGTCGGAGAACACTTCAATCTCTCTAGTCATGCGATTACAGACATGAAAGTTGCGGTATTACAACAGAAAAACTTCAAATCCAGACTCCAGCGAGAGACTGCTGAATTGGAATTAATTTGCAAATTGGATACAATTAACTTAGGCTTGAATAGAGACTGGGAGTGGCTAAGTCATTATGCAAGGTAACCTATTTCCCCTTGTTTTCCTAACACCCCCCTCTCCCCCCATTCCTCAGACGTTCTTGTTAAACCCTGGATCTGTGCTGGAAATGGCGCTCCTTGATTATCACACACATTGTAAGGAGAGTGATCACTTTAGATAAGCTATTACCAACAGGAGAGTGGGTTTGTTTGGGGGGGGTGAGAAAACCTGGATTTGTGCTGGAAATGGCCCACCTTGATTATCATACACATTGTTAGGAGAGGGATCACTTTACATAAGCTATTACCAGCAGGAGAGTGGGGTGGGGGGAGAGAAAACCTTTTGTAGTGGTAAACACCCATTTTTTCATGATTTGTGTGTATAAAAACAAACATCTTCTGTATTTTCTACAGTATGCATCCGCTGAAGTGAGCTGTAGCTTACGAAAGCTTATGCTCAAATAAATTGGTTAGTTTCTAAGGTGCCACAAGTACTCCTTTTCTTTTTGTGAATACAGACTAACAAGGCTGTTACTCTGAAACCTGTCATTTTATTCAAAAGTCTTCTAATATCTTCTGGGTACATACTGCATTTCATAGAAAGTTTTCCACTGTGCCTGCTTCCTCTCTCACTCCCTTTCCTCCCTGTCATGCCTTAAATATACTAGAGGCAAAAATCTTGCCCTTGAAAGAGGATGCTGGAGTAGATGCTGGAAGATGTAACAGGTGTTTTTGAAGTTCTAATTCCTCTGGATTTTATCTTTCCCAGTTCCTGGTCCTGTCTGATCCAAATGCCATTGTAATCAATGAAAATCTTACCATTGACTTCAATGGGCTTGTTGGATGAGGCCATGTTTGTCTTACCTGAAACCTGTATTCTTCTTCTAGTTATTCACAAATGCAAAAGGAAGGTATTTTTCAAAGGTCCTTTATTTTATTTGAGAACATTTATTATTTTGATTTAAGTCAATTTAACAAAAACAACTGCTTTTAACTAGGGCTGTGAAGTGATTAAAAAAACTAATCGTGATTAATCATGCGATTGAAAAATTTATCGGGATTAATCATGCGATTAATTGTGCTGTTAAACAATAATAGAATATACCATTTATTTATTTTGAGATGTTTTCAACATTTTAAAATATATTGATTTCAATTACAACACAGAATACAAAATATAGAGTGCTCTCTTTATATTTATTTTTTATTATAAATATTTGCACTATAAAAAAACAAAAGAAATTGTATTTTTCAATTCACCTCATATAAGTACTGTAGTGCAATCTCTTTATCATGAAAGTTGAACTTACAAATATAGAATTATGTACAAAAAACAACTGCATTCAAAAATAAAACAATGTAAAACTTTAGAACTTACAAGTCCAGTCAGTCCTACTTCTTGTTCAGCCAACTGCAAAGACAAACAAGTTTGTTTACATTTGCAGGAGATAATGCTGCCTGCTTCTTGTTTCCAATGTCACCTGAAATTGAGAACAGACGTCTGCATGGCACTGTTGTAGCCGGCGTCGCAAGATATTTACGTGTCAGATGCGCTAAAGATTCATATGTCCCTTCATGCTTCAACTATCATTCCAGAGGACATGCATCCACGGTGATGATGGGTTCTGCTTGATAACGATTCAAAACAGTGCAGACCAATGCATGTTCATTTCCATCATCTGAGTCAGATGTCACCAGCAGAAGATTGATTTTCTTTTTTGGTGGTTTGGGTTGTGTAGTTTCCGCAGTGGAGTGTTGCTCTTTTAAGTCATCTGAAAGCATGCTCCACATCTCGTCCCTCTCAGATTTTGGAAGGCACTTCAGATTCTTAAACCTTGGGTTGAGTGCTGTATCTATCCTTAGAAATCTCACATTGGTACCTCCTTTGTGTTTTGTCAAATTGCAGTGAAAGTGTTCTTAAAATGAACAACATGTGCTGGGTCATCATCTGAGACTGCTATAACATGAAATATATGGCAGAATGAGCGTCATCAGTATGGAAGCATGTCCACTGCAATGGTGGCTGAAGCATGAAGGGGAATACGAATATTTAGCATATCTGGCATGTAAATACCTTGCAATGCCGGTTACAAAAGTGCCATGTGAATGCCTGTTCTCACTTTCAGGAGACATTGTAAATATGAAGCGGGCAGCATTATCTCACATAAATGTAAACAAACTTTTCAGTGGTTGGCTGAACAAGAAGTAGGAGTGAGTGGACTTGTAGGTTCTAAAGTTTTACACTGTTTTGATTTGAGTGCAGTTATGAAACAAAAAAAATCTGCATTTGTAAGTTGCACTTTCACGATAAAGAACTTACACTGCAGTACTTATATGAGGTGAATTGAAAAATACTATTTCTTTTGTTTATCATTTTTACAGTGCAAATATTTGTAATAAAAATAATAATATAAAGTGAGCACTGTACACTTTGTATTCTGTGTTGTAATTGAAGCAATATATTTGAAAATGTAGAAAAGCATCCAAAATATTTAATACATCGCAATTGGGATTCTATTGTTTAACAGTGTGATTAAAACTGCGATTAATAGTGATTAATTTTTTAATTGCAATTAACTTTTTTGAGTTAATCGCGTGAGTTAACTGCCATTAATCAACAGCCCTACTTTCAACACACGAATCTACTGCGCTGCAGTGATGATTCTAGGTTGTGTCTTTTCACAAAAGCTTTAAAGATACCTTTGCACTCCCTGCTCCAATTGTGAGAATTATTCCTCAGCCACAAGGAGGGACAGGGATGTAAGGGTCAGATTCTGCAATGCCCTAGAGCATGGGCCTAACTTTAAAACACAAAGAATTCTAAATGCCA
Organism: Lepidochelys olivacea; assembly: GCF_965140295.1. Lineage (NCBI taxonomy): Eukaryota > Metazoa > Chordata > Testudines > Cheloniidae > Lepidochelys > Lepidochelys olivacea. The sequence goes on along the minus strand of NC_140421.1, from coordinate 68,251,939 downwards.
CCATCACCTAAAGCTAACCTGTGCTTAGAGTTGCAGCCATTCTACCAATAAGCTGTTGAACAAATCAGATAATGATTTATTATACAATACGTACATTTACACACACCACATTGATTTTTGCTGTGTTCCGAGACCATTAAAATGAGGGGAAATGGTCAAAAAAGGAGGCAAACCCCCCCTTTAAAATGAAATTTGAAAATAAAGTATAATTCAAATTTAATAATATTTACAGCGGTCATTCACCTAAAGAGATCAAATCATACTACTATAAAGCCATTTTTATTGGGTCTGATATATTTGCCCCTCACCTACTAATATCAGCAGGAATTTGGGCCCAGATCTTTGGCTAGACTAAAGGACACAGACATTGATTTTAAGACTCAGTCTAGAATAGTTGCATTGATGTTTTTAAGCGAAGGAAAACATTGCATACCTTTCTGAATGCTACCTGGATTCAGGAAAAGATTACCACAGTTTGTAGGAGTGCAAATTAGAGACTGCTATAAAACCTGACTGATCTGCTAAAGCACTGAAGTGCTGGCAAAGCCTGCTTTGTCTAGAGACAGTGATGGTGGGAGGGGGTGTGTGTCTAATGTAGGAGGTTCACTGTTTAGGGAACTGGATAAAATGTTTGGGAGATGATGATCAAAACTAGGTATGCTCAAGTTAGCCCTAGTGACAGGATTCTACAGTAAATAAACATTTTAAAGCAGTGCTGGGGAGTCTAGAACTTACCTGCCTAGAGAAGAAGTTGACTCAGCCCCATTAGAAGTCTTCATCTGCTAAAATCCTATTGGGATTGCTGTAGAGGAAGTTGCTACTTTATGAATAGGGTTGGACTGGATGACTCAAGAGGTCTTTTCCAATCCTAACATGAGATTCTACATAAGAATATATCGCTGTTCTTGTGGAGTCAGCATGACATGGGTTGACTACACCCAGATAAATTACAAATGTTAAAAGGGGAGTAACAAAAGAAATCCACCATGAGTAAAGCATTGCAAATAGTCTAGATATGTTTGACATAACAAAATGATGCAGTGATCAGAGTGTGTTGTTTAATTCTCCCAACCCATATCCTCTCTTGCTCCATTCCTTTCACAGTGGTCACTCACCTCTTCACTTGCTCTTCCCTGCCCTGCACAGCTCCCAACTGCTCCTTGTCCCCCCATCCTATTTCTCTTCAACTAGTCTTTTACCTGCCTTATCCCCTCTTTGTATCCCCAACTGGTCCACACTGACACCCTTCACCTGATCTCATCCCCAAATGGTGTCTCTCCTCTCCCAATCACTATCTCTCTACATCCTCTCCACCACACCACGTTAGTGGCTGTAGTAAGAGGAAGAGGGAAGTCTGTGGAAACCTCCTACTGGGGAGGAGGAGGAAGTGGTGAATTGGTGCTTTCAATGATGCTTCAGGGTGTAGTGCCTTGGAAGGGATGGTAGCTTTCAAAGAACCCTGCACATGACCACAAGAAGGTGAGGGGATCAAAGTTAAAGGTTGTGTGGGAAGTGGCCAGCTGTATCTCCTGATCCCTGCGGTCTCCTCTCATTCTTCCATCGAGAGAATGATGGATAAGAGGAGAAAAGTTCAGGACTCAGGCATACAATATGAGTGCCATGACAGATCTTCATTTCTGTCTTCCAAACACATAGGAGATAGAATAGGAAGAACACCAGCAGTCTGAAGTCCTTACATTTGCCATACATTTTAAGTGATTCATTAAGTCTTCTAAAGATCTATGAAAATTGCTGCAATATTATGTACATTCAGTATCCAGAGCTTTATAGATAGTCCTGGTTGCACAAACTATGCTGATACCGTGGGATGCATTGGTTGATTTCCCAGCTGGAATATAAGTAGCTGGTATGCACTAATTACTAAATTTTTAAAAAGAATCTTTGAAAATAAAAATTATAGTCAGAGGGGAAACTTTTATTCTTACTTTGATATAGTGGCATTAATCTTGTAATTTTTGAGGAAGCACTGTAGTTCAGAAGTTAAAAAATGCAGTCATAGATGTAAAATTGGAGTCATCTCTAAACATGATGATACAGCTTCAGTACTGTGCTTTCTCTCTATATAGACTCACAGAAAAGACTTATTTCATAACCAGTAACAGACTCAGTTTTGAATGACTGATCTCCAAACCAGTGCATAAAATGGTCAGAATGAATGTAACAGCCAAATCTGGTATAGCACAATTTTATGGAAATAAATGTAAAGATGACATCCCAACGATATATGAAAAGAAGTGCAGCTTTAATCAAAGAATCAGAACAACATAATTCAGAAATATTCATTTATGGATAAACGTAGGTAAGGGTCTTAGGCAACATTTTGAATTTGGGTAAGTTGCACAGGTTTATCTATCTGATAACAGATAGATATCTGTTCCAAGTAATGGGAAGCTCTATCATTCCCAGTAGAAATGTTAGAGAGTAACAGAAGACATCCTATGTAATTCAAATCAGCATACAAATCAGAGGAAAATAAATTATGATTCCAAATCAAATCTGAATTAACTCAGGGAAAGCAAGAATTTTTGGCTCCTCCTACATTTCTGATCAAGAGAATTGGAACTTCCATTTATAAAACATAATTGAAACTAAATGTACATTGGATTTAAATTTAAAACTATTCCAGTTAAAATTATCCAAAGCAGAAATATATTTAATATCAAAGGTTCAGGTTCCAATTACCTTACTCATGTTGAATAGTACTTTCCTCCACAAATAACCTTCCTGAAGTCAATAAGACTATTAATGGAATAAAGGTATCAGAGTTTGGCTGAAAGTTACTTACAACATGATATGAACATATCAGAAATGTTTCTCTGGTAAAGATTTCTCCCTAATACATGCAGCTATGCAATAGTGAGCATTAGCCATCCTAGCTTTGAGTACCATTCACAGCAGAGGTTGGTGTCAAAAAGAGCTCCTCGTGCAGCTGCAAGGTGGAATATGTCTCTCATACTATCAGTAAAATAATTCAAAAAAAATGAAAAGCTTATGTGCTCTGGCTGTCAACATAAAGTCCCATCAGCGCTGTTGAAGACCAAGACTTAATGAGGATTTATTTAAATTAAACTACTCACACACAAACTGATGGGTTTTAAATTAGTTGCAACCTCTCAGGGAAAGATCTAGGAGCCATTGTAGACAACACACTAAATTCCTTGGTTCAACACACAGAAGTCAAAACTGCAAATCAGACAGGCTGCATGATACAGAGAAATACAAATATACTAGCAATGAACATATATGTGCATATCTTAAATGCTACATTCGGGTTTGGTCACTCACGTGGAAAAGATCGCAGTGGAACACAAACACTCCAGAGAAGATCAATGAAAATGATTTTAGGCATGGGGTATTGGAACTCCTATCCTAAAAGAAATTTAAAATGCCAGATGATTAACAATAATTTGGAATATGTGTATATGATGGAAGTATAAAAAGTAATGAATGCAAGATTCATTTCTGGGTAAGCAATTCATCTCTGGGTAAGTGATTGCTTCTGTATTTTCAATCCTGCTTTGTTGACCGCATAGTCATCCCAGCAGATTTACTAGTGTGCTAGGCACTGGAGGAGAAATTTTCAAAGTGCTTTGTGTTGGTGTAACTCTATTCTTATTAACATTAGTGGGAGTAGAGTTAGGCCAATGCTGAGTGCTTCTGAAAACTCCACCCTAAAAACACTGTTAGTCATAGGTTCAGATCACTGTGCTTTAAGACACCATGACAGGGAGAAAAATGAAGGGAGCTGCCTAGAAGGAGAGTGACAAGGGAAGAAGGGTCAGGGAAAGAGTGAGTTTGCCACAGATTTATAGATCTCCCCGATTCAATATGTTTATCCTGATTAAAAAAATAAGACTACAGCAAAATACCGTACCCTCCTTTGTAATGTTCAATATCATTTTAACACTGTTTAATTAATATATAATATATATATATTATATATATATGCGCTGCATAATATTTCAGGAAACTCTGAACAATAACATTTTTCTATTGGTTATCACAACCATTACAGTTCTCCAGAGAGGGAGGGGTCCGGAAAACAGAGAATGACAACAAAAACGATGCTCCCCCAGATTTTCGTAATTGGTGGGCATGGTATAGGGACAGGCAGTTGAACCTTCTGATTTACACTCTCCCATAATGTAGGAATGAGGAGACTCTTAATAAAAGGCAATACATTTAAAACACAGAGGACATACTTTTTCCACCCAACATATAAATTAAACTGTGATACTCACTGACACCGGACATCATTGAAACAAACAGCTTAGTGAGATTTCTTTTTAAAAGGATTGGATATAGATGTCAGAGGAAAGTCATATGCAATTGCATTATACTAGATAAAACACTACAAAAGTTATGAATCCCAATATTATGGAGCATAAACTGACCCTCAACAGGAGTCAGGAAGAAATTTCTCGTATCCAGCTGCAATAAGGCAGTTTAATGTGGTATAGGCATTTGATAGAGCTTATAGACCACCGGAGGACATAGAAGGTTGAATAGAAAGACTATTAGTTATTGCCTTACCAGAATACACTATGAGCTTTATAAGCCTCTTCCAAAGTTAAAGTAAGTCAGTGGGATTCCTTCCATTGACTTCAGTGGGCATTGGAACACGTCCTATACACATATCCTTTAAATTTGCCTAGGTTTGCCATTTTAGAGCACTATATTCATTTGTTTAACTTGTTTGCAGTCACTGAAGGCTGCTAAAAATTTATCAAGATTCATTTGCCACCAAACTTTTTTTGAGGGATTGCTGACTTTAATGTCTTGGACCAAATTTTACCCTCAGTTACGCCAGTACAAACCCTCATGACTTCAGTGAAGTTGCAATGATGTAGCTGACAGCAGAATTTGGCTCACTGTGTGGTTATTTTTGTATAGAAACCAACCTCAAGATACACAAAAATAAATGTATCAATAAATAAAACTCTGCAGGTTTTGCTGGGGTGTCAGGGAATAGAAATTCTAGGCTGGTACATGCATAAAAGATTAAAAGACAAATGCATGGGGATGGAGGAAAGTGGGGGAAAGAGGTGATTTTTTAATGTCTTAGCAACAGATGCCAGGAAGGCAGAGTCTGTGGGCAATGAAAAGAAAAAGTAGATTTAAAAGGTGCAACTAACAATATTTTGAATTGCTAAAGATATCATTTTCAGCTTGAAATAACAGTTTTATCATACACATTAAAATGTATGATTTGTTTCATTAATCACGCTCATTTCCCTTCCAGAGCTCCTGATATGAATCATACCTTATTTTACAAGACCAACGTAGAAAGGTTGAGTTTTTCCTTTTTACTTGACTGTTCAGCCTGATTATTGTGAAAATCATTTCCACCTTGAAATGCTCAAATGCTTTGTCTCTGAATGTGGAGGCTGCAATTACTAGCCGCCTCCCTTCTCTACCTGCAGTTCCATTTTCTATTTTCCCCTCATTGAAATCAGAAAGGATACACAGAGTGAAAGAAATGGTTGCAGATTTTTGACTCAGAGACAGAGAAGCCATCATCAGTCAGAGAGAGAAAGAGAGAGAGAGAGAGAGAAGTAGGTATACTTACTGTAGCTATCTGGACTTAAAATAACACATATTCTCAAGGAGAGAATAACTAGATAAATAGGGATGAAGGGGGAAAAGATTTAGAGAAATTCAATGACCATTGGACTTTCTGGGTTTGAAATTTTACAACCCACTCGACACATTTGAGGTCTGAGTCTATTTTATTGTGATGTCAAGACCAAGGGATACTTGTAATGACGAAGCTCAGAAACACAAAGTTCAACGATATCATGGTCTAAATCCTGCTCTTGGATTCACACATGAAGCCCATATACTACCACAGAAGCTTCTTGTGCATATGCAGGCAGAAATTAGCTTTCTGCAGCTAGCAAGAATGAGTTGCAGAAGAGAGGTGCTGATAGTGAATAACAATCAAGAGAGGAAGGGGAAAATTTAAAGTCTATGTTCTTGAAGGGCTGCCTGGAAAAGGAAGATATTGTATCCATAAAAATTAGTTTGTGATTAAGAACAGATGTGCCTTCAAAAACTGTTGCCTCCTGATTGTTAATCAATCCAGCCAAAATTACTTTTACAAACGGAAGACAATCCAGAGATATTAATCATTAAAAATATTGCATATTTAGAAAGCTGAAGAAGATCAGTGAAAAATGGCTTCGGCCAGGAATTGATCATTGGAGTCATGAACATAGGATACTCCTTATTAAAAACAACCCCTTTTCTGACAACAAATAATAAAAAAAAGGGTCAGATTTTCAACTGGTATAAATTGGCATCACTTCCTCAACCTCATTAGTGTGATTCTGATTTGCAGCAGTTGAAAATCATGGCCCAGGATTATTATTTTGCTACTCATAGCTTTTACTCTTGCCTTCAATCCCTGACCCTGGGAAAGCACCATGTCAGGTGTCATAAGAACATAAGAATGGCCATACTGGGTCAGACCAAAGGTCCAACCAGCCCAGTAGCCTGTCTACTGACAGTGGTCAATGCCAGGTGGCCCAGAGGGAGTGAACCTAACAGGTAATGATCAAGTGATCTTTCTCCTGCCATCCATCTTCACCTTCTGACAGACAGAGGCTAGGGACACCAATCTTTACCTGTCCTGGCTAATAGCCATTAATGGACTTAACCTCCATGAATCTATCTAGTTCTCTTTCAAACCCTGTTATAGTCCTAGCCTTCACAACCTCCTCGGGCAAGGAGTTCCACAGGTTGACTTTGGCTGTGTGAAGAACTTTTCCTTATTCACTTTCTCCACACCACTCATGATTTTATAGACCTCTATCATATCCCCCCTTAGTCTCCTTTTTCCAAGATGAAAGTCCTAGCCTCTTTAATCTCTCCTCATATGGGACCCATTCCAAACCCCTAATCATTTTAGTTGCCCTTTTCTGAACCTTTTCTAATGCCAGTGTATCTTTTTTGAGATGAGGAGACCAAATCTGTATGCAGTATTCAAGATGTGGGCGTACCATGGATTTATATAAGGGAAATAAGATATTCTCTGTCTTATTCTCTGTCCCTTTTTTGATGATTCCTAATATCCTGTTTGCCTTTTTGACTGCCGCTGCACACTGTGTGGATGTCTTCAGAGAACTATCCACGATGATTCCAAGATCTCTTTCCTGATTAGTTGTAGCAAAATTAGCTCCCATCACATTGTATGTACAGTTGGGGTTATTTTTTCCAACGTGCATTACTTTACATCCGATGAAGTGAGCTGTAGCTCACGAAAGCTTACGCTCAAATAAATTTGTTAGTCTCTAAGGTGCCACAAATACTCCCTTTCACTTTACATTTATCCACATTAAATTTCATTTGCCATTTTGTTGCCCAATCACTTAGTTTTGTGAGATCTTTTAAAAGTTCTTCACAGTCTGTTTTCGTCTCAACTATCTTGAGCAGTTTAGTATCATCTGCAAACTTTGCCACTTACTGTTTACCCCTTTCTCCAGATCATTTATGAATAAATTGAATAGGATTGGTCCTAGGACTGACCCTTGGGGAACACCACTAGTTACCCCTCTCCATTCTGAAAATTTACCATTTATTCCTACCCTTTGTTCCCTGTCTTTTAACCAGGTCTCAGTCCATGAAAGGATCTTCCCTCTTATCCCATGACAACTTAATTTATGTAAGAGCATTTGGTGAGGGACCTTGTCAAAGGCTTTCTGGAAATCTACATACACTATGTCCACTGGGTCCCCCTTGTCCACATGTCTGTTGACCCCTTCAAAGAACTCTAATTGATTAGTAAGACATGATTTCCCTTTACAGAAACCATGCTGACTTTTGCCCAACAATTTATGTTCTTCTATGTGTCTGACAATTTTATTCTTTATTATTGTTTCAACTAATGTGCCCGGTACTGATATTAGACTTACCAGACTGTAATTGTTGGGATCACCTCTAAAGCCCTTTTTAAATATTGACGTTACATTAGCTATCTTCCAATCATTGGGTACAGAAGCTGATTTAAAGGACAGGTTACAAACCATAGTTAACAGTTCTGCAATTTCACATTTGAGTTCTTTCAGAACTCTTGGGTGAATGTCATCTGGTCCCAGTGACTTGTTACTGTTAAGTTTATCAATTGATTCCAAAACCTCCTCAAAGGACACTTCAATCTGTGACAATTCCTCAGGTTTGTCACCTACAAAGGATGGCTCAGGTTTGGGAATCTCCCTGACATCCTCAGCTGTGAAGTCTGAAGCAAAGAATTCATTTAGTTTCTCCGCAATTACTTTATCGCCTTTCAGTGCTCCTTTTGTATCTCGATCGTCCAGGGCCCCCACTGGTTGTTTAGCAGGCTTCCTGCTTCTGATGTACTTAAAAAACCTTTTGTTATTACCTTTTGAGTTTTTGGCTAGCTGCTCTTCAAACTCCTTTTTGGCTTTTCTTATTACATTTTTACACTTAATTTGGCAGTGTTTATGCTCCTTTCTATTTACCTCACTAGGATTTGACTTCCACTTTTTAAAAGATGCCTTTTTATCTCCCACTGCTTCTTTTACAAAAAGAAAAGGAGTACTTGTGGCACCTTAGAGACCAACAAATTTATTTGAGCATAAGCTTTCGAAAGCTTTTGCTCCAATAAATTTGTTCGTCTCTAAGGTGCCACGAGTACTCCTTTTCTTTTCGCAGATACAGGCTAAAACGGCTGCTACTCTGAAACCTGCTTCTTTTACGTGGTTGTTAAGCCATGGTGGCTCTGTTTTAGTTCTTTTACTGCATTTTTTAATTTGGGGTGTACTTTTAAGTTGGGCCTTTATTATGGTGTCTTTGAAAAGTGCCCATGTAGGTTGCAGGGATTTCACCCTAGTCACTGTACCTTTTAATTTCTGTTTAATTAACCTCCTTATTTTTGCAAAGTTCCCCTTTCTGAAATTAAATGCCACGGTGTTGGGCTGCTGAAGTGTTCTTCCCACTACAGGAATGTTAAATGTTATTATATTATGGTCATTAGCAGGGTGGTCACCCTGCTCCGGCCCTGAAGGGGTTAAAAGCAGCCCCTAAGAGGGCTGCGACTGGGGAAAAGCTGAGTGAGTAGCTGACCACAGATGTGGCCAGCTCAATCAGGGCCCAGCTGGCCCTTATAAGAGGGCTGGGGGCCAGGAGCTGAAGGAATCTCACTCTACCCCTGCAGTGGGAAGGGCTAGCTGCCTGAGAGTGAGGTACCTTAAGCAGAACAGAGCAGTGCTGGGGAAGGGCAAAGGGAGCTGGGGAACTCCAGCCTGGAAAACCCCCAGGCTGCAGGCCTTGGTAAAGGCCCAGAAAGGTACTGGGGTTGCAGAGGGGCAGCCTGGTGATAGGCAAAGGCAGCAGGTCCTAGCCCCTTGCCAATGATGAGTGGTCATTACACTGCAGTCTGCCCCAGTGAGTGGGGGCTAGCTGATGACTAGCAGTAGCCACTGAGGAAAGGTGGGTTTAGAGGGCTGGGGATTCCCCTGGGAGGGGAGACCCAGAGTGTGGGTACTGCTGGGGCAGAACCCTGAGGAAAAGGGCACTGGGGACTGGGAGGGACACGGGGCCAGCTGGAGAGCTAATTCCCTGGACGACCAGCAGGTGGCGCTGTGCCGATGAACCTCGCTACAGGTCACTATTTTCGAGTGGTCCTGTTATAGTTACCTCTTGGACCAGATCCTGCGCTTCACTCAGGACTAGATCGAGAGTTGCCTCTCCCCTTGTGGGTTCCTGTACCAGCTGCTCCAAGAAGCAGTCATTTAAATTATCGAGAAATTTTGTCTCTGCATTTTGTCCTGAGGTGACATGTACCCAGTCAATAAAGGGATAACTGAAATCTCCCACTCCCATTGGGAAACCGAGTGCAAGAGGAGCACCAGCTCAAGGACTTGACCCCATCAGACACTGCTCCTGTTGCTCTACTAGGATCTGCAAATTTAGTATGTCTGAGCATTGCTTGTCAGCTTTGATTTTTCATAAATAAGACCAGAATGTACGGGCATGAACCTCACTCAGCTGGTGTAAATCACCATTGCTCTACTGACTCAAATAGAGTTACTCTGATTTACACTAGCTGATTTACCCCGTGTGTGTATATAGATCATATATTTGTTTCTTACGTCAAACCTAGTCACTGATATGGGTCTTTACACTGATGTTTGCATTGCTGACTGCTGTATGCCCCACATTTATGAAAGCCTTTTTTCCTCCTTATGCTCAAAACATTACAGACTAGATCCTCAGCTGATATAAATCAGCGTGGCTCCATTGAAGTCAAATACATTTGACTTTCTAGGGACAAGATGATATTTAAACAAATAGGGCCAGATACTCAGCTGGTGAAGATCAGCATGGCTCAGCTGAGATCAATTTACCAGTTTACACCAACTGAGAATCTGGCCCTATTTGTTTATAAGTCCTTTCACCCCAAGAAGAGTCAAGTCTGCATGAAACTGATATTTCTATGTCTCCCACAGCAATTGTCTTTAGCTACATGTCTTTAATCGTTAACATTAGGCATGAAAACATGTGTGATACTTCATTTTAAAATACCATATGAATGGCCTAGCTTACTGGAGGGCTCCAAAGCTCTTAAATCAACAGGAATCATTCAGATTAACCAGTGTTTTGAATGACTTTGCATCTTGGGAAGTAAGTTCCTGCCACACTTTCAATTAATTTTATTTTACTGAATTTCTTTTCTTCCCACTGGTTCTTTGTGTGTGTGTGTGTCTACTCTGCTAACTCCTTTAGGTATCACATTTTTATTTTTATGGTAATTTAAATGGCTGCTTATACAAAAAGGCCAGTATTGGAATGATCGCAAATGTAAACAGAGTTTACTCAAATATTTTCATCCTCAGCGCCACATTGGTAGGTGTGCTCTTAAAGCATTTTCCTCATTAAATGCAAATGTTAGAGCAGTATAAAAAGCTGCCAATAATGTTCTAATGCATCACTAGTTTGGAATAAAGCTTTTTTCAATTTGAGCTCAATTGGCTAGGGTTTATTTGACTAATTAAAAAAAACATTAAAAAAGCCCCCAAAACAAACCTGCCACGCTTGCAGGAGAAATATTGCAAAATATAATTATAATAATCCTGTAAGTTAATAAGACACAGTATGTGAAGAAAAACAAGCATAACATGAATTCAAGAAACTCAAAATCAGATCAATCTGTAGTCAGAAGAATGGTGAGTAATGGAATCATTAATAATGCCGCATTACCATTCATTGTAAGATATTATTCTGTTGTGAATGGTTCACGTCTGCTCCTCCATACACGAAAATATAACAGTACTGAGTGCTAATATCTATGCTATACTAAGTCTGCAATAGGCTCAATTCAACATATTCTATCAATTTTTCATCTACCAGCTGCTATGATCATTTTTGTCTTCCTTTGGCTAACCTTTCTGTCCAAGGTAAAGCTTGCTCTCTTGATTAAGAATAGCAGTTATGCAGCCACTTGACGTATTACATAATCTATCAAGATGAAAGCGAGAAACCCAACAGGTGTCTGGAGATCTTTGATCTATTTTAACATTTGGTATGTGTTCTTTACATTCTCTGGAACCATATTTGATGTTCTTAAAGTTGTTATGTAAATGTCTCCTTTGGTGCAACAAGGGAAAAAACATTCTCAAGCTCATATGTGATATGAGTAATACCTAGCAAACGTGAAGGTCTAGGATTTTGTTACATCTGAGTGAATAATGCAAACTGTTTTCTGAGAATGCTCTATGAATTTTAAACTAATTCACCAAGGTGAATTAATATGAAAGTTTGCGTTTGCTTTCTATGAATGTTCAAGCTACCACAGATTTATGAGTCAAAGTATTGCAGAAAAGCGATTTTCAAAGTTTCAAGTTCACAGGAACAAATATTCACGCCAGAAGCGCTTGTGTGTGCTCAGCCAACTAAGGCACCGGAAACAATAGCATGTGACTCATCTGACTGATCAGAGGTAAGCAAGATATGTTGACTGTATTCATCATGAATCCAGGAAGTAAAAGATTTGAAAATCAGAATAATTCATAGAATCATAGAATCATAGAATATCAGGGTTGGAAGGGACCCCAGAAGGTCATCTAGTCCAACCCCCTGCTCAAAGCAGGACCAATTCCCAGTTAAATCATCCCAGCCAGGGCTTTGTCAAGCCTGACCTTAAAAACCTCTAAGGAAGGAGATTCTACCACCTCCCTAGGTAACGCATTCCAGTGTTTCACCACCCTCTTAGTGAAAAAGTTTTTCCTAATATCCAATCTAAACCTCCCCCACTGCAACTTGAGACCATTACTCCTCGTTCTGTCATCTGCTACCATTGAGAACAGTCTAGAGCCATCCTCTTTGGAACCCCCTTTCAGGTAGTTGAAAGCAACTATCAAATCCCCCCTCATTCTTCTCTTCTGCAGGCTAAACAATCCCAGCTCCCTCAGCCTCTCCTCATAACTCATGTGTTCCAGTCCCCTAATCATTTTTGTTGCCCTTCGCTGGACTCTCTCCAATTTATCCACATCCTTCTTGAAGTGTGGGGCCCAAAACTGGACACAGTACTCCAGATGAGGCCTCACCAATGTCGAATAGAGGGGGACGATCACGTCCCTCGATCTGCTCGCTATGCCCCTACTTATACATCCCAAAATGCCATTGGCCTTCTTGGCAACAAGGGCACACTGCTGACTCATATCCAGCTTCTCGTCCACTGTCACCCCTAGGTCCTTTTCTGCAGAACTGCTGCCTAGCCATTCGGTCCCTAGTCTGTAGCTGTGCATTGGGTTCTTCCGTCCTAAGTGCAGGACCCTGCACTTATCCTTATTGAACCTCATCAGATTCCTTTTGGCCCAATCTTCCAATTGGTCTAGGTCCTTCTGTAGCCTATCCCTCCCCTCCAGCGTATCTACTACTCCTCCCAGTTTAGTATCATCCGCAAATTTGCTGAGAGTGCAATCCACACCATCCTCCAGATCATTTATGAAGATATTGAATAAAACCGGCCCCAGGACCGACCCTTGGGGCACTCCACTTGATACCGGCTGCCAACTAGACATGGAGCCATTGATCACTACCCGTTGAGCCCGACAATTTAGCCAGCTTTCTACCCACCTTATAGTGCATTCATCCAGCCCATACTTCCTTAACTTGCTGACAAGAATACTATGGGAGACCGTGTCAAAAGCTTTGCTAAAGTCAAGAAACAATACATCCACTGCTTTCCCTTCATCCACAGAACCAGTAATCTCATCATAAAAGGCGATTAGATTAGTCAGGCATGACCTTCCCTTGGTGAATCCATGCTGGCTGTTCCTGATCACTTTCCTCTCATGCAAGTGCTTCAGGATTGTGTCAGTTTGAACAATTAAATCAGGCAGAAAATGAAGAGCTGAAATACAATGCATGAAACGTGGAGTGATATGGCTAAGTGACTTAGCTGAAGTATGACTGGTCAGCTACAACTGCAACTCCTAGCCAAACTGTAACAACAAAGGTTTGTCTATATTTCACACGTAAACTCCTGTTTTCTAGAGTTATACAAATTGGCTGCAGGTAAAACTCCCTATATAGAGCTGTGTATGCTCAGGGTAGTCAGCAAATCTCATTAGCCAAAAAGCATGCGTTTCAGATGTGGGCATTTGCGAGGCTAAAAGAGTGACAGCAATTGACGTGAAAAGGTTGATGAAAACCCTCAGGCAAAGCACAGACACGTTCACTAGCAACCTGACATTTCCTGCATCCCTAGTTCCTCAGGGAAGCATAAAACATCTTATTTTATTCCTACATCCTCTCAGCTATTGGTCACATGCTCCATACCATAGAAGTCATTAGCATATAAAATATAAAATCCCTTTATAAGGGGAGTGTTTAAAATCACTTCTTAATACCTATAAAATATGTGTTTAGGAACAACCATAACCATATGTAGCATGTAAAAAACACACCATAAGTAGACTTGAAAAACAACCCTCAAAACATTCCTAAACTACCAAGTTATAAGCACTAACTGACAGGGATTATTTCAAGGAGAACATTTATGTAATTGCAATAGGAAGCCCTGCATGTAATTCACATACAATCATCACGTTATGTGCATTTTTATAACAACCGATGAACCCATACAGATAACCGGTTCAACTTATGTGATGGGTGAAGGGAGGTCTGGATGGTTAAGGGGCTTGGTACTTGATTACAGAGTCTTTCTTCTCTAGGGACCTAGTCCAGAGCCCATTATAGGCAGTGCATAGACTTCTGTTGACTTCAGTGGCTTTTGGACCAAACTGTTAGTCAGTGGCTTAAATCTTGCTCAGGTCAGTAGTGAAGCACACTGGTGAAATATGTGAAATGGGTTGGTGATCTCAATCCAATTCCAAGTGAACAAGCCTCCACATCACAAAAATCACTTATACAATGGGTACTAATATACACGTTTGGAGATAAACAGAGAATACCGATTGAACAGATGCAGAGAATAAAATGCGGTATATCACATATAGACCATAGATCCGGCTTCTTCTCTGTTTAATGACAACAAGAGGCAAGCTTCTAATTGAAAGCAGCAAGAATTGAAATAGAGTAATCACTTAAGCATAGCTGTAAGCTCTTGGGGCGGGGGGGGGGGGGAAGGAGCATGATTTAGCACAATGGAACCCACATTTTTACTGGAGCATTGGGGTGCTACTGTAACACAAATATAAACAATAAAAGATAGATAGTTTGACCTCTTTGCCCTGCTCCAGCAACATCAAAGGGATGGAAGCTTGTCAGCTCTCCCTAGCTGACGATTTCTCAGGTATAGGGACTTCTCCAACTGAAGTATAGCCAACATAGCTGACTTACGAGAGGCCATGCCAGGAGTAGGAATGGGCATAGTTAGAGTTGTTGCACTCCAGCCATTCCCAGCTTCCTGAAAATCCCTTGAGAGCTACCACTAGCTGGTGTACTCTAGAGTAACTGCAACTGGCTGTTAGAAAAGGAGGACTTGTGGCACCTTAGAGACTAACCAATTTATTTGAGCATCAGCTTTCGTGGGCTACAGCTCACTTCATCGGATGCATACTGTGGAAAGTGTAGAAGATCCTTCCACTGAGTAGAGCTGAGAATCTGTGTCCTGATATTTGTTATAACTTGTAGCTCTCTCCCAAAATTGTTCCACAGTGGGTCAGAGAGGACAAATAATTTTCCTAGCGTTGGATGACACACTACAATACATACAGTACTTCTTAAAATGATCCTTATATACTTCAGGTTAGAATGCTTACATCTGTACAAAACCAAAATGAATGCCTAGTATTATATTATCAAGGTAATACCCCAGAATCCCCATTAAGTTCAATCATTATTTGATATAAATATGTGTGTGTTTGTGCACATGCTGAGAGAGAGACAAAAGGCATAAATGTTCTTTTGACTTTGAGTCACTACCGTGACTCTCAATTTTATTTGTCTTCACAACCTTGCAAGTAAAGTAGAAAAAGGTTACTCAAATAATTCATTGCATGTATAGTGGCCACAACTAAAAAATTCAATATACTGTATGCCCTGAAATTCTGCAGGTTCCATGAAATGCTTGCTATGTGCACTGTAACTCAGAACGGTTATGATTTCATTGTTGGATTTCACACATTCTTAAGTCCTTCCCATTAGGGAATTGCAATTTTCAGACGTTGTCATATGTGTTTCAATATTAAATAGAGAGTAAACTATTCTGAATGTTTTTCTTCCTGTTTTAACTAAGCTCAAGATTTTATCTACTTACATTTTCTTAAAAAATGCATAGAACTATGAATTAAATATATGCATCACTCATATTTTTTATCTACTGCACTCATTTTATATATACACAATTAGATTAAATATTCATGTGATCCTTCTTCCTTGCAAAGTACTATAACTTTTAGTTACTTATTCTCACAGATTTTTCTATTAGCTTTGTATAAATTGAAGACCATCTAGGGATAATATCCTAGGGGAACTTGGCCTAAAAATTTAACATTAAACGATTTCTAAACTAGTAGTAGTGAGTTGTCCATATGCTTGTGTTAAGCCTGAAGGATCTTCGATTATCCCTTAGTTTGTAGTTATGCAGCCTTAATGAAGTTTAGATACATTCATAGCTGTTAATAGCTCAACACACTGAGACCTTGAAGAATAACAACCAAGGTTACTTAGTAATGTAATGCAGTAAAATAAACCAGACTTCACCATCTATGCAAAAGAAGTCAGTAAACACATTGCTGATTTTAAGACATATGCTTCTTTAAAGTGCTCAGAACAAAAATTATGTAACTACCCCCACCCCCATAAGCCAAATTTATTGCAAACATTGCAAGCTGCAATAAGCAGGTAAAGACATAAATAGTCAGCAATTACAAATTTGCTGAAGAGGATAGTTAGGGGAATTATGCTAATTTAGAGAGATGAAATGCAAATATATAATCCTTGCATGTATAGGATAACCACACCTGTGCCCTCACAAAACCACTAAATCAGCAAGCATGAGTCAACAATCAAACCAGGAGGATGCAGATCACAATGGAGCAGTAACAATCTTGGGGCTTAATTCTGAGAGGTACTGAGCCCCGAGAGTTCCCTCTGACTTTAGTGGGGATTGTGTGTACGATCAGCAACTCTGAGGTGCAGGCCCACAGTAAGAGACTGTATGTATTAAGCTAGAACAACATGCTAACAATCAGTTACTCCTCCAATAGCCCTTCCAACAGCAAGACAAAGACACTTTGCAAAAGGTTGGTCTCCAAAGACCTCCTCTCAGTATCTCCTCAAGAGTTTTCTCACATGTCCTGGTTTCTCATTATACTGAAATATTATGGCTGTTAGCTTAAGAAATCACTAGTACTTTAAGAAAGGGCTGGCCGGCTATAACTGAATTATCATTAGCAGAAACACTACTTCAACTTTTGGAGATTATGATTGAATGAGGTGCTTCCTGGAGGGGCAGGTATCCAAATTCCCACTCTACCTATGGTTTAGCAAACATCTGCACGCACTCAAGTAGATCTTTGCCAGTATACTCAGAAGAGCCTGATATGTTGTTTCCCCAGGGCCCCTCTGGGTCAGCTATGGGGTGGCAAATGGTTGTAGAACAGGAGTGTGGCCCTTTAATGGCATGCAAGGCATAGGGGAGCCCGAGGCCTAAGCACAGAGCCGGCTCTGTTCCATCTGCACAGCAGGTCAGGGAGCATGCTGGGGCGGGGCAGGGTCAGTCTGGAAGAGGAAAGAGGTGGATTGAGAGGTAGGAAGAGGTAAGCCTCTGCCCCTGAAACATCCCCTAGGGATCAGCAAAGAAAGGGCACAAATTCAGGCATCCTTCGCCTGAGTCAGCAGTCTTAGTGGCCACTGCAGCCCCTCTTTCCTGCCCTAACACCAGGACCTGTGTCAGCACGGGGACGAGTCGGGCCCAGCATCTCCTGGTAAGTTTTGCAGATGCACTTCTGTTTGGTTGCCATTTGATTAAACTCTGCAGGATGAACGCTGTGTGAAAAAATAGCTCCCGCTCTAGAGGTTTTGTTTACATCCTTTACACTATCCCCGTGGTTAACTTGTCATAATGCAACACTATTCACGTTCACTTCAGCCGTTGTTAGTTGATTCATGCAGGTCTTTCAAATTTCCGATTGAATGAGACATGGCATTCAACTGAGGCAGCTGTTGGAAACGTGCTAACTATGGTTCTGAATCAGTCTGTAGCTGAAGCAAGCTGTGTTACTAGCTAGCCATAGGAAAAATCCATTCAATGAGCCCTTTGAACAAATCCATGCTCAATTGATGTAGCTCCTCTAAAACCATGACAGTGTTTGTGCTCTAACAAGATGGCTAAGACACATCACTGCTACCAATCATTGAATCTATTTCCCTAAGTTCAGTATCCTCACACCTTCTTGTCAACTGTCTAAATGGGCCATCTTGATGATCACTACAAAAGTTTTTTTCTCCTGCTGATAATAGCTCATCTTAACTAATTAGCCTCTCACAGTTTGTATGGCAACTTCCAACTTATCTGTATGTATATATATATCTTCTTACTATATGTTCCATTCTATGCATCTGATGAAGTGGGCTGTAGCCCACGAAAGCTTACGCTCTAATAAATTTGTTAGTCTCTAAGGTGCCACAAATACTCCTGTTCTTTTTGCGGATACGGACTAACATGGCTGCTACTCTAAAACCAATCATTACAGGAGAGCTCCTTCTCCTCAGGAAGTGGTGTCGGTCCAGGAAGACCGCACAATCAACAGCAGTAAGAGAATATGCTAGGGAGTGTGGGATAAAAGAGGTAAGATCAAAATTAGTAACCTTATTCCCTGACAACCAGAAACTTCTATCGTAAACGCTGTACCATTTTTTTAATTTTAACATCATCTTAGTAAAATTCTTAAATTTGAAAGGCTCAGTGGGAGAATGAGAATTTGCTGAGAGAGGATGAAGACATCAAGGTGAGAGATTGAAGGAGAAGGAAAGAGAACAGCGTAGGAGACCCAGAAAGCTGAGGGAGAGGAAAAAATGGAGAATTCCTAGAGGAAAAGCAGAGTAGAGACTTGAAGGAAAACAGAATTCAACTGGGGAACAGGGATCAAGTTGAGACTGAAAAGAATGGATGGCTAGAAGGAAAGGGAGGAAAGCATAACAAAAGAGAGAGGTCTAGCAGGGACTGAAATAAGAGAGTCGGAAGTGGTTGGGTTACTGGGAAGGGTTTGGAGTTACAGGCCAGAGGAGAGAGTTGTATTGTAAAGAGATAGGGAGTCAATTAGGAAATAAAGAAGCTGAACAGCTGATCCAGATGGTAGGGGATGCTTGGGAGAAGGATCTATTGCAGACTGTGGAGAGAGAAGGTAGAGAAAATAGTTCTGGAGGAAATGTAGAAAGAAATAAAGCCAGAGAGATGGAAGTGTGAGAGGCAGACAGTAGAGGATTTTGAAGCCTAGGAGGAAACAAAAAACTCCAAATTGCCAGACCTTGAGCTGGTGTAAACTGACGTAGCTCCATTAAAAGCATTGGGGCTATGCTGATTTACACCAGCTGAGGATCTTGCACCAATTACTTCCCCCCCCCACAATATTATTCTGTTTGTTTTCCCATATAAATGCTCCCTGTCTCCTGCTTACACATACTTTAGCCTCATCTTTCAGAATTCTGCCATGGTTTGACAGATGATCCATGTACCCAAACCTTTAAAGTTGGGAGCATTCGGAACCGGAATCTGAAATTAAGAAATGTGTTGTGAAACAAATGCCCTTTGTAATCTGGTTACCACCTGCAGAAACTCCTCTTATTTAATAGATTTTTGAAAGAAGAAAAAAGGCTAAACTGAATTTTAAAAGTGGTAGTGGAGAAACGAGGGGAATAATGAAAATCGGGAGTCTCAATGATTATAAAGGGAGTGTAAACTTGTCTACTGCTTATAGTAAGGGACAGAAAGTCAGGTTCAGCTTTGCCACCAACCCATTACGTGACCTTTAGCAAGTCACTTAACCTCTCTGTGCTGCCGCTTCCCTGTCTGTACAACAGATAGGACAATACTTACCTTACAGATGTATTTTGAGGCTTATTTAATAATTGTAATATGCTCAGAAAAGTGCTATATCCTGTAAATGAACAGTGTTGTTAAAATTTTGCTTCATAAACCAATCATAACAAGGATTGTATGCCCAGCAGTTATTGTACCAAACCTTAAGGTCCTTGTTTAACCAGCAAAACTCCCAATGACTTAAATGGACTGAGATGGGATTGTGGAAGAGATCAGGAAAGAAGCTAGTAGCACCGCTGGCAGGAACACGTCTAAGTACTCCAGCTGTGGGACCATTATGCAATGTACCCATTTCCCGGCCTGACTGCTCCCACACAGGGAAAAGGGAATTAGGAGGAAGATGCATTTGGGACTCTCAGTGACACACACAGTAGAGAATGCACATTTGAGGTGGGCTGGACATGTGATAAAAATGGAAGAAGAATGACCAGGGGAAAAAAGCATGGGAGGAAGAAGACAGCAAGAGAGGCCATGGAAGACCAAGGATATGATGGAAATAATCTGTCAAGAGACGCTTGAAGAGAAAAGGGCTGGAACTCCAAGACCTATGAACCTGGGTCATAGACTGGAAAGAGTGACGAAGAATCATCGGCAGCTCTGACCTCATGTAAATGGGAAAAGGAGTTGAGAAGTGAAGTTTTATGTATATGTATACACACACACACACACACACACATATATAGCCAGGTCTAGACTCGGAAAATAGCTTGTATTTAAAGATATGCTAGTTAGCACTTTTTAACTAACATGTTTTTAAACAGTAGTATAGACAAGGTAAAGCAACTTTTAAAACATTAGCTGGCCACGATCAACCCCACCAGCCAATATACTTTTAGCAGTGTCTGCACCAGAGTTTCGAACATTTTAACTAACATGTTTTTAAACACAAGCTATTTTCCTAGTCAAGATGTAACCTGTGTAGGGAGTATATTCTAGTTATTCATGTGGGAATCTAGGGGTGCCTCTCTAAATAACTGTGGGCTGAATGTTGAGATTAAATATGACATACTGGAAATCCCATGGACAAAGGACACTATAGTGTATGCAGTATACACTATTGGTTGTGATTAATGCATACATTCACATCTACTGAGAGGCTATGTTAAGAATGTCTCATCGAGAATCCTGAAGGCACCAAAAATTGAGGTGGGTTTGGTTTCCCTTCCCTCTGCCCCCACATACACACTATTTGTCTATCTTTTCTATTCAGGTGGTAAGCTTCTGGGGACAGGGACAGTCTCTTTTTGTGTGTGTAAAGTGTCTATCATAATGGCTCCCAATGCTGGTTGGAGCCCCTAAGTGCTTCTCTAATATAAATAACAATAGGTGCATCAATATTTGGCATATTTAGACAAATACTGTTCCAATAGTCTCTCCCCCATGCCTTTAAAGCTCACAAATTAGCATAAACAAAGCTTTCTTTGCATTCTGGGAAAACAGGACATAGGAAAATCCCTGCAACCAATCTGAATTTTCTCCTGTTAAAATTGAATCTGTTCTTACGGTTTGGTTTGGTTTAGTTTTATCATTGCCGAGATTCATTTTGTATTGTGCTCTTTCCCCATAGATCTATTGGGGTCTTTCATCAGCCACAGCCTGTCCAAAAGTTCTACTTAACTCACAAAGTAAATGCAATGTTTGGTATAGTATTTCAAACAGGTCACATTATGATTCCTAGCTTAATGGCCATTCATTTTGTTTCACATATGTTTAAATTCACACTTTGTGGTCAAGGGCAGTAATGCCATGCACAAAATAAATAAATAAAACAGAAATGCTCCTGATATGTGGCTTTTGAAATATGTTTTATATATGTGGGGACAGATTCTAATACCTGTAATGAACAGCACCTTATGGCAAGCATAGTCCCACTGAACACAATAGGCCAGATTCTGATATCCTTAATTTATGAATAGTTCCACTGGCTCCTATCTATACTGGTATTTATATCGCCCTATCACTGGGGTATCTGAGTGCCTCACAGTCTTTAATGTACGTGTCCTTACAAGATAGGGAAGTTCTAGTATCCCTATTTTACAAAGATACACAGAGGGGCTAACTGAGGGTATGTCTATTCCACCCGCCAGATCGGCGGGCAGTGATAGATCCAGCGGGGGTCAATTTATCGTGTTTAGTCTAGATGCAATAAATCGACCCCCAAGCGTTCTCTTGTACTCCACTGCCGTGAGGGACACAGACAGAGTTGACGGGGGAGCGGCAGCAGCCAACTCACCACAGTGAAGACACCACGGTGAGTAGATCTAAGTACGCTGACTTAGCTACGTTATTCATGTAGCTGAAGTTGCGTAGATTCCGCCCCCAGTGTAGACCAGGCCTACTTATCCAGTTTCACAGTCCGCAGCAGAGCAGGGATTTGAACCACGGTCTCCCAAGTCTTAGGCTAATGTCCAAATCACTGGGCAATCCTTCCCCTCTGTAGTATCTTCATCTACAAATAGTTCCATTCCATGACTATTTATGGAGTAAGTTACTTTGCAATTGGTCTGGGTTCAAAGCCCATTGAAGTCAATGGGAGTCTTTCCACTAACTTAAAAAGATTTTGGATCTGGCCAAATGATGCAAATATATCAGCAGCTGTCTCTTATAGTCAAAATACCAGCACTAACCATGAGTAAATAAAAAAAAATACATTCAGAGTAAGGCAACTTTCCTTTGAGATGGCAAAGTTTAAAACCTAACTTCTGTCTTTTCACGGGAGCACAATATGGCCTACCAACATAATGAAGTGTGACAGTCAATTTAAGGAAAGCACAGCTCAAAAAGATATTTGTTTTGGTGAAAAGAAATCATGTTTTCACTGTCCTAATCTTCACAGGAATAGTTTTGTTTCCCCTCCCTTCTAAAAAAAAATCCTTTGAAACCAGTTGAAGGATGTAGGCCATTTTTCTGCAGCCTGAATTTTTTTTCATTTCCTAAGTGGCTAGGTGGGTTTATAGCCATGTTACCCACATGAGTGAAACCACATTTGGAGATTCCCCCATATATAGATTTTAATGCAGTAGAACTGATGTAAGTGGCTCCCCTCTCAAAGGATACATCTGCAGGTGCCATTAAAATCTTGACATTTACCACAATACAGTATTTACCTTATCTATGGCATTTACAAATATTCCTTATGCTTAGAATGGGGAACATTGCAAATGCCAAAGCGATTTTATCTATTGCAAACAGTAAATGTCAAGAGTTTCAGAGCACCCACTGTATACATGCTCCAAAGGGTCCTCGATGTGTGTGCATTCTAGCAGAGGTCAGTCCTATGTACAGATCCCTTTCATATTCTGTTCCTACCAAGAGTTGGAATAATTTGCATGGGGGTCAATGCATAGGGACCATTGCTTTGCCTGGGTGTTCACTGATGTATGTATGTATATACAAACAAATTATGTTCAGTTATCTATGGCTAAGGCCTGATGCTCCCCAACATCTTAGTTGTGGATGCCTGGCATGTGGCAGTCTTTTCATGTCTCTCTTGAAGACACCGAACTGGTATGAGCACCTTTTGCAATTTGTTCCACTGTAGCTCATGGGGCTTCTTCTGGTGAGCAAACCTGTACAATCTGATGGAATTTAGCTCAGAGCATTGTTTCTCTAACTGAAGTCCAGAACAGTATTGACAGCATTTTTGTTTAGCAATTTTGAATCGCTCATATCTATTTGAAATTATTGTCCTTCAAAACAGTCCTAAACCTGGGAAATTAGATATTGAAGATGACTTATGTATCAAAAATTGCACAACTCCAGCATTGTCAATTTCACAGATCTATGAATCCTAACTTATTACAATTTCCTCTTATCCAGCCCAAGGACCTAACCTCACTCAATTATAACGGAAGAACAAGTAGTCCAAATATAATTTTAAATAAATAAATTGAATACCATACCTTTCACATTATATTAATGAAATGGAATGATACTATATGCAATGAAATGTCACAGGAGATGGATCAGCAAGCTTGTATAAAATTATACAGGCATGAGTACCTGAACTGAAATCCAAAAAGTAGTTTATTTTGGATTAGCTTTCTGTATTAATCTGTTATTTAAACCAGTGTGTACATACAAGTCTGTTCCTTTCCATTTCCTGTTAGTATATGATAAAGGTGATATTAATTTCAAAGAAATGCATGCCGGTCCCATATTCTCATAAGAAATGCCCTAATTTACCATATGATACCTCTAATCCGTGTTTCACTTCTCATATGTAGCATAACATTGGGTCACATTGATTTCACTATGGATTACATATAGCATGTCTCCAGTCACATGTATGCTTTACAGGAGGATTAAGCTACTGGGGTTAGCTCTGTGGGATGGTTATGAATTTGTGAATAATGGACAGACATGAAAGACTGTACAAACATTTAATCTAAACCCAAACCCCACCCCACATCAGAGTGGGTTTGGTTTGTAGCCAAACTGACAAACATTAACCCTGGGTCTGTGAATTTGTGGCAGATTTGGGCTAGTCTCCCATAGCACCTCTCCCTTGCCACCATGTTCAGGCCCCATGGCTGGTCCTCCCTCATCTCTGTTGCTGTCTGTCCCCTTGGCCCCTCAAAAAAACCTGACCTGAAGCTGCTGGGATTCTTTCCATTGACCTCTTTGTGCTTTGGAACGAGCCTTTAAGCACTGGACCTCCCTGAGTCATTCAGAGCCACGGGGTGGCTGTTTTCACAGTTTTCCCCTGGGATCACCTGCTAGCACCACTGGCTGGGATCACCTGCTAGCACCACTGCCTTCTCCAATCCACCACATTTGCAGAGAGATCACGAGCTGGCATGACTCCTCCTCAACCCAACAGGCAGCAGTGGAGTAGGAGGAAACTCCCCATTCTCTACTATCTGCTACCTCCAAAGAGCAGAAAAACACAGCTCACACAGTACAGAGTAGATATTCGGGGGTGCTACCGCCCTTTGCTAATCAGGGTAAGGAGTGGTCAGCAGCAATGTTTCCCATTTAATGGTCTATAAAAGATGAAAAGGAGTACTTGTGGCACCTTAGAGACTAACCAATTTATTTGAGCATGAGCTTTCGTGAGCTACAGCTCACTTCATCGGATGCATGCCGTGGAAACTGCAGCAGACTTTATTTATACACAGAGAATATGAAAAAATACCTCCTCCCACCCCACTGTCCTGCTGGTAATAGCTTATCTAAAGTGATCATCAGGTGGGCCATTTCCAGCACAAATCCAGGTTTTCTCACCCTCCACCCCTCCACACAAATTCACTCTCCTGCTGGTGATAGCCCATCCAAAGTGACAACTCTTTACACAATGTGCATGATAATAAAGTTAGGCCATTTCCTGCACAAATCCAGGTTCTCTCACCCCCTCACCCCCCTCCCAAAAACCACACACACAAACTCACTATTCTGCTGGTAATAGCTCATCCAAAGTGACCATTCTCCCTACAATGTGCATAATTGAGGTGGGCAAGTTGCTTCCACCCCCCAAAGAGCATGTGGCTCTTGTCTTACCTCACCCCCAAAAAGAGAAAGAGGAGTCAGTGAGTAAGACCTGGGTATGGTTGTGACCCATGAACCCCTCGGTGCCAGCTGGCAAGGGGGTTATACGAATATCCTGATCCTGGTTTATACATTCTGGTTCAGCAAAGAGTATCATGTCAGGTCTTCAATGAAAGCCAGGGTCACATTGGTCAGTAATATCATTGTGAAATGTTTGCACAGATATTATGCAAAGAGATACATATGTATGCCAAAAAATGTTCTTAAAGTCTGTATCAAGGTAGAGTCAACAAACAGGTTTTGTGCCAGACAAAACATGTGTATTTACCTCTCTCTTGCTCAGCATATAAATTAAGCATTGTAAGCCGACACAATGCAAGCCTCATTTACCTACAAAGTCAACAGGGGAATGTTGAAATCAACTGGGAAGAAGCAGGACTCAGAAAGAACAAGCAAAGGGAGGGTTTTACTGTCCCTGAGGGCAGAAAATAAACATTGGGGATACAAGTAGAATGCAAAAATACCCCCCCTTATCCTGACGCTAGGCAGCAAATGGACAGCATGTTATATTCATGAAAATGGGATCTCCACCAGGCTTGGTTAAAACACTGCAAAGGATACTTGGGATGAGATAAACTTCTTTAAATAGGAGGTTAGCCTGCTAAGTTAAGTTTAGTCTCTAGACATCATGTTATGATTTTGTTTTATCTGTAACCCCTTTGTTTCTATTATCTTTAATCACTTTCTCTTGAATCTCGAATCTTTGATAATAAACCTTGTTTTCACTATAAATCAGTGCTGTGGGGTGACGCAAGGAGCTGATCCTGAGTTGAATCATACTGGCTGGTGTGTACACTGTTCCCTTGGGGACAGCAAGCCTAATATTTCTGTGAGCATTCAGTGGATAAGGGGCTGGACTCTACAGGGGAACAATTCAAAGAGGTTCAGGGATTGGTGTGCACCTAGTGGTAACCTGAAAGGCAAAGTAAGGGCTGGCCTAGCCCGAGGAGAGTGCTTGTGTGGCTAACGGGCTAATGGTATCAGGGAACTGACACCCAGTTAAGCGAGTCTTCCTCTTGCTGAGGTGGGTAACGAGGTGACACACAGTCCTGGGTACCCTGAGAACTGTCACAATGGGCCAAACAGATCAGGCAACCCCAATCCACACAAACAGACAGCAATGGTTAGGAGGATTCCAGGGACATGAGTTCTTAGTGGTTTGGGTTCTGTAGGACTTCTACTTACAAGCAAACTGCAGGGGTTGGCCTATTGCCAAGCCGGCTAAACAACCCTTTCACCCTTATGGACCAGGCACTGGAGGGTTCATTCAAGTTCAATATGTAATACAGGACCAGGTCCTTTTAATGGCAAGAGTAGGTGTTTCCCAGAAGTCAGACATTGCCTGTGAAAATCTGAATACTGGCCTAAGCAGCTGCCTGGTGATATTTTATACACTAAATGTACAAACTATTTACCATATGATGGAACAAACTTCTTTACCTTTCAAATAAAGTTTTTTCCCCCTAAAAAACGAATTGCAAATTTTCTCAGAAGTTACTTTTCCAAGTCAGGACTACAACAGTTGTGATAAATTACTTCTTCATTTACTCTTTCCTCCATTGGGACAAAAGCTTTCCATAGTGTGGATTTTAATGTCTTAATGATATTTGCCAATAAACAGAGAGCGTAAACTAGAAATTAGATGCATGGCCGTCTTTCACCACACTTTTTGTGTACAATTAAGCATTTCAGAAATCACCCAGTGCTGGTGATCATGACAATTCTATTCATTAGTTACACTCTAGCAAGTAAACTTGAAGCCACACTGCCAATTAAAACTACTTAGTTGTGTTTGGAAGTTAATTAATAGTAGATTAAAGTTCTGATTTTCATATGGATTTCTGATCCATGCTGTTAAGTACACTGAATGTGTCTGATGGTGGGAACAATTTTCTGTCAACTTATTTTCGTCTGAAAACAAGCTACTAAAATTTTCTTTATGCCTCATTTCTTGGTGACATTGAAGAAGGTTGTTTATGTTCTTTTTTCAAGTATTTTGAAGGTGTTCTTTTTCCCCATTCCAGTAAATGATTTTTATGTGTTAGTTGGTTTTGGATAGACTGCACAGTCATTAAAACTATACCCATAAAGAATTTAAAAATAGCTACTAAAGCTCCTATTTCCCCCCATCGTAAACCACTTTGAGCTCATGTTTTTGGCATACTACAATTTTTTGATAGGAATGGGATTTCAAGGTACAAGGTAATGCACTGAAATGTGATTAATCTAGGACGAGGAAGAACCTAGAAGCCAGTGGGGTATATTTGAGAGGGCATAGATTCAAATAATAAAATCATTATAATATATGGCAACAGCAAGTTGGGATGACATATGCAATGTGATACAAAAAAAATGGTGAAGAAAAGTCAGTGAAATAAAAAGGAGAGGGTTAGAATTATATAAGGTGTTTAAATGACAATTAATTGATCAACATTTTTGTTTCAAAAGCTTTTTATCTTATTTACCACTTGCAGTTAGTCAGATTTCTCAGGAAACCAGTTGCCTATATATATTATTGAGGCCAGTGAATATTTTATAGTCCAGATTCTTGGTTCTATTCTGGCAACTTTGTATGATTCAGACACCATAAAGTGACTCAATTCTGGCCAGGAGAGGCCAATGGAGAATCCCCCCTAGTGAGGGGAAACTCTCTACTGGCTCAAAGCTGATTGAGCTGGCCCCTGAGCCAACTATCCTGTACATCCCTGAAGTAAGGAAAACATTTCCATGGAAGCAATGGAGCTCTGCTTTGTTACATTGGATTTCCAGTGGCAAAAGGTCTTTTAGTGACCTTATACTATTGTATGTACACACACAATGCTGAATGAAGTGCTACCTGGTTTGTTTACTCAGTCATGGAAATTTGTCAAGACGGGGCAAAATCAATGCAGCTATTTGTTAAGTGTCAGAGCGCTCAACACTGCTCTCAGTTACACCTGTGTAAATCCAAAATAACTCAATTTGAGTTCATTCTATTATGCAGCCTCATTGGATTTGAAGTCAATACTACAAGTTTACCCCACAGAGCCATTATAGGTAAGGCCATTGACTTCAATAGAGTTGGATGGCCAATGAGAGCAGAAACTAGCCCAGTGGCCATAAAATGTGACTGAAGATTGAAAACTGCTCGTTATTTCATTTCTGACATAACTGATGACAGATCCAACTAGGGGCTCAATCATATTTCAACTGGAATCAATGGGAGGAATGAGAGATTTCAGATAAAATCATGTTACATTATTCAGCATTTTGGTTTGGGGAGTAATTTAGGTTAGCTGTGAAAGCAGTCCCAAGTTTTCATTAATGTGGCTGTACTACTAATTCTAAGCAATCTGTGCTGCAAACTGCAGTTAAGAAATGTTAATTTAGGACAAAATCCCCCTCTACATTCAATAGTGTGGCTCTCTGTTTTAAAGTCTGGCACTCATTCTATGCCTGGGATTCCTAAGGACACCTATTGCACATTTTACATGTGAAACAAGTGTACCATATGCAATAGAGATTCAGAGAGGATAATGTTGTCCTTAATTTTGGCTTGCTTGGCATTTGTGCTTTTCTACTGAAAGATTTTGGGTGGTGTACATGACTTTATATGGCAGTGAAATATACAGACTGAACCTAGCATAGATGTAAGTTGCTGGTTTGCTTTAGCTGTTGCCTGCAAGCTTATGCGATGTGACAGCTAGTAGTTTTAGTTCTTTAACATGGTGGACCACTGTGCCCATTGAAGCTCCTAAGATCTATATCATAATGGGACCCCTTCTCCACACAGAGTCAGAATGAAATCAGTGGGCTTCTTCCAGGCAAGGGGTCCACTCACTGCACCACCATGCAGGATCACAGTTTAAATAGGGCTATACCCTATTTTAGAGTGATTTTTTCCCCCAAATACTGAGAGAGTCTGGAATTTTAGACACATCTGTATCCAGAATATCTTAAATACCCTCTTTTGTCACATTACCTACTTGTTGCTAGTGGTAATCTAGAAGTCAGTGTAAGTTACTGTGGTGTTTGATGCATGAAACTGATCATGAACCTTAAATTGCTAGCTTTTCTTAAACAGAATATGTCTGAAGTGGCTGTTTGATGGCCAAATTCTTTTTGCATATTTCACTGAGTCAGCCTGTTAGGAAGGCATGAGAAATACGGCAATCGTAAGTCATTAGTTTTTTGTGGTGTCAGTTTAAAATAATGCTTTATCTGGTTCTGTTACTACATTTACTGTAATTAAAACACATTTATCACCATACATTCTCTGCAATATTTGAGACAGGGAAGTCAGTTTTTCCATGGTCTATTGAACATTCTAGTTCTTTGAGTGGCCAGGGACATGACCTATACATACCTATGATAGTCAGAAAATTCTACAACTATATACTTGTGCTTGTTTTTCATTAAAATTCAATGGACCCTGATTATGCTTGATGAAGGGCAACAGAGGGTCATTTATATCAGTGTAAAGTGGTTGTACTAGGCTCCCAAAGCAGAATGGGAGTATGCTATACTCAGTTTGCAGCAGGGTAAATGACTATACATACTACAGGACAATGAAGAATAAGGACCAATATGTTTTGTCTGAATGCCAAGTTAAGTCCTGATTCTGCTACCCTTACTCCCGGTGAGTAGTATCACAGCCTGCTTGGAATTCACCCCTATGAACACACAGGATCTACGCACCACTTAAGACCCATCTAAATTCCCTGAGGGTGAGGTGAATTTCACCCAGAATGATTGTGTATCATGTCTAGCAATCTGATGGCGAGACAGGGTTAGTGATAATTTCTTCTAGTAATCCGAAGGTTTTTAAAATCAGAGAAATGCAGGCCTGTTGTCATGCTATGGAGACTCTGCTAGTATAGGACGAGTTTCAGGGTTTTTCAAAGTGCAC
Source organism: Lepidochelys olivacea (assembly GCF_965140295.1). NCBI lineage: Eukaryota > Metazoa > Chordata > Testudines > Cheloniidae > Lepidochelys > Lepidochelys olivacea. Next base: position 68,221,952 of record NC_140421.1, on the reverse strand, counting down.
CAGTGAGGCCCAAGGCATTAGAATATTTTTTTATCCCTCTAACACTGCATATCGCTCATGATTCAGTCATGGAGCCTTGAATGGACACTATTAACTTTAAATCTAGTCAACATAAACAAACATGAATTCAAAGTAGTTGAAGGTACTCACCTGCCCAAATTTGTGGCTTTACAATTTTACTGTTTTGAAATGACCACCCCCTCCAAATTAATACCTGATGGGCTACACAGGGGAAACAGTGAAGCTGGCTATGCACACAGCATTGTTCGATGCACAAAGTAAACACACTGAAAACAGGGAAACGTAAGGCTTTTCTTTACTCTCTCTAAATTATCTTGGCGACTACCTCTAAGAATAGGAGGGGAGAAATGTTCAGAAGTGTGATGTTTAAGTTGACTGTGTCCCTTTAAAATGCTGCCTGCCCAACACAAAGTGAATATTTTTTTTACAGGAACTCCATGTTTTTCAATGGAGTTCACCTAGCAGGAAAACTTCTCCAGAGCAGGTGGTGTTTTAACACTTAAAGACTGCATGTTGCTTTCACTTCTTCATGGGCAGTGGCATTTACTCTTTTGCCATTCTAGACAAGGGCATGAGGCTTTCATGGCTCTTCTTCTAAACTGCCAGTTTTCCAGATTAGTCATTTCACAGATGCAGAGTAAGTACATCTGACAGGGCTGACGTTCTCCTTTTAATACAGCTGGCTGGAATGATAGGAGTGAGAAGATGGGCTGGTGCATGGCAACCTTTTGCCCAGGAAAGTGAGAGTATCACCTATGAGTTGTCCCTCTCAGCTTCTGCAGATCACAAGTGAACCATAACTTAACCCTACTGCTTGACTCTGCAATTTGTTGTGTACTGTGCCAACAGACGGTTATTATTTACTAATTTATCAAAAGTAGCCTTCACAGTGTGATGTACAAGATTATATACATCAGAGCACAGAAATACTTGGAACGTCTCATCTAAAGTAACGAGATGGAAGGAATTTTTAACATTTGACCTGAAGCATTTTGAGAGTATAATCTGACTTCACACACTTGCAGTTAAATGAGAGAAAATGCTATACCAGGAGATTGCAGAGGGCATACATGGTACAACAAGGGAATTATCTGACCTGGAAAATACGGCTTTGCACAGGGACATAAACATTAATCATCTTACACAGATTCGATGGAGCCAAGGAATGAGGAACCTTAAATACAAATAATAAAGGTGGGGTTTTTTTTGCAGGATAATGGGTAGCCACAATAGGTGTTTGAATAAGGGCCTGATGTAGGAGTTATACAGCAAAGAAATAAATGAAATGTGCTGTTGTGTTCTGAATGGATTGTAAATATGTAATGGATGAGGCAGATAGACCATACAGAACCACAAGACTATTACAAGAGTGTAAATGTGAGATTATAGGACTGTGAATCTATATCTGAACTATTTACCTATGATTTTTTAACTGTTACATTATTAATAAAGACTTTATAATGGCTGTTGTACTGTTTTTCTGGAGTCACTGGTTGAGTCTTAAAGGTGAAATGAAAGGTTTAAAACAACAAATAATATAATCTAGCACTTTTCCTCTGTGCATCTCAATGTGATTTACAAAGCTGTGTATTAGCATCACAGAGGGGGATACTGAGGGACACACAGGTTATGTGACTTGTCTGAGGCCATGCAACAACTCTGTGCCTGGGAGTCTAAGAGAGGCCAGGGGAAACCAGCAATTGGGAGGGTGGGGAAATGTTCAGTATTACTGAAGAGGGGCTTTTGGGAGGTTGTTGGTGTGGGTGAGCATTTGGTATCTTCATCGTTGGTTCTTTAAGGGGTGCAGGGGTGTGTGGGGGGGATTCTCCTAAGCCCATGCAGTAAATGTGCATGCTGACACTGGAAGTGCTTTTATGCAGGAAAAACAAACCGTGGCCCTTTCAGAGTCTCTTCAGACAAGCAGGGCCAAATATGTGGCTATAAACAGCTATCATTTTAGGAAGATGGAAGCAACACAGCTGGTTTCGTGTAGGTGTGGAGGCCGCTGTCTGATCTATAAAGACTGCCAAATTCTGCAGCTTCACAATGTGGGTCTGACAGTATCATATGAGCCTAAGTGCACAATCCTATTACAAAGCCACGTTTTTAAAGAGCATTTTATAGGAGCAGCAGACCATGGACATGAACAGTGCTGTGACTGTCAGCAACTGCTCTGTGGGGCCCTTATTGTAAAGGCATTGAAACGCTTCTGCCGAAGAACAGAGATACGGTGCAGTTTGAAAAGCGAAAGAATAAGCTAGCACTGGGAGTAACATTTGAGTAGCTCAACTGTAAACACCTGTAGCGAGAACCATCTCACCAACGTACAGGAGACATGTGGTACCTGCTGAGGTCAAAAGGGAGGAACTGGGTCCACGTAACCCACTAAACCCATCATGCTGGATTTGAGGCTTCCCCTGGAAGACCATGCACCTCTCTTGGTTTTGTCTAATCCCATACCTGTTGAAGTCAATGGCAGACTCCAATGGACTTTCGATCGGGAATCAGGTGCACAATTAGGTGAAGGAGGATGGACTGACACCTGTGACCAAGAATACTTTTCTCATGCCCCTGCCCACCTTTTCTTGGGTCTGCGTCTGCCTCAGCTGTGCGTAAATGCAGCGCTCCCGGACTGCGCTTGCCTGCCCCCTATGTTCAGGTGAGCACTCATTCTGGATAGCTAATACTGTTCTTTGCCTTCTCTAACCCATCCAACAACGGTAAGGACATTTTTATACAGTACAACTTATTTCAATGTACTATTTGGGCTAAATCCCGCTTGCCTTATTGATTCAAAATTTGCTGCTGAACTTAAGCAAGATTTGGACATAGATGAAAAATTAGACAGAGAAAATAAATGAGTGGATGAAAGAAAAATATATTTTTAAGATGGGGATGCTAATCTTTTGTTACAAGGTTTTCTTGAGGTATAAACTATAGAAATAAAAGATAAATCTGCACCATGATATCAGCCACTGTAGTAATATTTTAAATTATTCAAGGTCAGATTAGGCATTATCTTTTAAAGAGAAAATGTAAATAACAAGAAATATACTAGCTTTATCAACACTTCTGTATGCAAAGAAGTGGTTTTCTTTCAAGGTCACTGGCACATACATTTAAAACAATATGATAAAACGTGATAAAGAAAATGTGAAATGACTTGTGTTCCTACAGTAGAAGTGCAACATTTGTTTACTTTTGACAGTTAGTTTTTTAAAAAGAAAAAGTGATACGTGATATATAGCATGGTAGCATGAGGCAGAACAATGCTGCAGTTTATGCTGTCAGAAACAAACAAGGATGCTGGGAAGATCTCTGGAATTTAAAATGATTTTTTAAAAAAATCATGAATATGGAACCACCTACTACAGTCGGTCAATAACACTGCACTCTGCTTTCCTTGTATAGAGAAAATAAAAGCAGAGTTTTAAGTACTTTCCTGACAAGGGAACTATAAATAAAATAACACTTTATTGTAAATATCATTCTTTGATTTAGTGAATTGCAAAAACAGTAGCAGCAAAACATAGGTCCCTTGACCATCACTGTATTTTAAACTGATGAACAAGATAAATACAATTTTGACATTTAATTTGGTCCTCTCTGCCCATTGCTGCAGAATCATGTAAGTTGAATTTTTAAACAAATCCCATGTTATCTCTTTAAAAGAATTAGATTATGCTGATGCAACATGCTAGTGCAAAATGTAGGCCTTGTAGGCAAAGTAATAAAGTATACGGCAAATTGAGTTTCAAATCAACAGAGTGAGTACAACAGCGGTTCAACAACATTCTGTCCCAGGTTCATCTATCTTTATGCACATGGACTCTACAGCTCTAGAGGACGAGGAGAAGATGACCCTAGGAACTAATTGATCTCCATGGTTCCCAGCAGGCCCAAGCAAACATCCAATTGGAAATCTGCCTGGAAGTTATATCTGGAGAAATAAGCAGAAAATGCTGTTCCATGGTTGCAAACTCTCCATCCCCTAAGAAAGCCTTTAGGTGCAGCCTCCATCAGGTACTAGGTGGAAATCCAACAGCTCATGGATCTGTGCTGTCAAGAAGTTAGTGAGTTGGTGGAAGACTCTTCTACCCAGAGGCCCTTATCCTTTGTAAATGTCTCAAGAGGTGTATGGATTTGGGGACACCTGTGAACTTGGGGGATGGAACTTCCTGCCAATTCTGGACAGTGGAAATCTCTGTTCCTCTCCCAGTGAGATGATTACAAAGTAGCTTAATGCGGAAACTGGGTATCCTAATTCCTTCCCAGGTTTTCCTTTTCAGGAGTTGCCTGTGACCCTTAAGGATTAGTCTTGACTAAGATTTGGAAGATATTAGCTAACTCATGTTAGTTAATGTGTAAACCACTAACATAGAAAAGTCGAAGTGCTTTTAACATGTGTTAAGTCAATTGAGTTGAACTTAGGTAGGCTTTAACCTGACCAGCCTGATACAGATCAAAGACACTCTGACTTGTCTACACTAGACTGTTAATATGTGTTAGCTAACCCCTTCCCAATCCTAGTTTAGACAAGGTCTACAGTAGCATAACACCTGCAATAACGGGTTGAACTCTAACTCTGTAGGATCAATAACAAACCTTTCTTTAATTTAAAAATGCAAACATTGACCTTAGAAAAGGCAGCTTTTATTTTTGTACATTTGACATTATGTAGAAAAATAAAACCAGTGACCCATCCTTATGCCATGCTACTAATTGTTCTGCATCATTGGCCAAAGTCAGCCCAGAAGTAAAGCAAGTGCAACTCCACTGGCTTCATCAGGCCTGGATCTGAAGCTACAGACCAATAAGGCTAATTAAAAGCCAGGACAGTCGACGTTAAAAATCTAAGCCAGGTCAGATTTAACTTGCTGCTCTATACTATTGCGTCACTTATGACAGAGTGGATCACCCTCTCTTTGGAGATTCCTGCAATACCTGAATCTACCCTCAAATTCCGTACTTAATTCTGAATATCGTTGCTGGGAGGTTTTTTTTGGTTTTTGTTTTGTTTTGAGGTAGCTCTCCCAGGGACCCAATGTTATGGGAGGGGACTCTTTTATGAAGGGACTCTTTTATGATTTTAAAAAAACCAACCAAACCCCGGAGTGTACATTCCCAGAAGTGACTGACTGTGATCTTGGTCCTTCTCTTCAATACCTTCCTGTAGAAGTGGCTCTACTACACATTCCAATCCACTGACCAGGTTGCACTGTGTCACCAGAAAAAAGTTACAAACCTCCCCCTAAGGCACAGTGAGGCTGTGACAGCCCAGGCTTCACCGAGGGCTAGCCACCCAAGTAATAACACAGGATTCTGAGTGGGCTTGTGAACCCTGCACTGAAGCCCATCTTGCCACAGTTTCACTGCTCCAGTCCTCAGGGCAGCTAGATTAAAGATAGCTCGGATGTGTTTACATGAGCTGCACCCACACCCTGTGACTGCAGTGTAGACATATCCCCAGCAACTGGTATTTCTAAGATGCCTACAACCAAAGTACAAAGACACCCAATAATAGCAATTATAATGAAGCTTGTCTGGTGTGATATTTTTTTTCTTAGCTTGTACATAGAAATTATTTGATCACAAGTTAGGGGAAAGAGCAGATTTGTAATCACTTACCCGGTGATTGTTTGGGAACAAGCATTATTACAAATTGTGCTGACCTAGCTGATTTTGTGGCTTATGAAAGGATATCCCCCAAATTACACTAAGACACTCTAAATCCTACTTTAATAAAACAGAAGCCTTGAAGAGCAAAGCAGTATTCAAAGAAGGTAAATCTTTAAAGGGCTGAGCAATGCCTTTACTCAGCAGGTATTTAACAATGTTAAAGTAACAGCTTCTTATGGCACCACATTTTCTGTGCCATGCACAGTAGTTATGTCTGTGAATAACAAACCCGGCAGGCCAATTACTAGCACATTGTCCAGATTTTAGTTTGGCTGGAAAGGACTCAAGAGCTCCATTACGGAATGCACTTTCAGACAATCACTGTGTTATTCCACAGCCCGCTGGCTAACGAGGACGAAAGCTATTAAAGGAAAAGATAGAAAAGAATATCTAGGACAAAAAGAAAAGGAGGACTTGTGGCACCTTAGAGACTAACAAATTTATTTGAGCATAAGCTTTCGTGAGCTATTTTTATGTCTCATTTTGAGTACTGTACTAAGCAAGTAGTTTTTAAGTGCGGTGAAACATGAGGTACACAAGACAAATCAGACTCCCGAAAGGAGTACAGTAGTCTGGAAAGGTTGAAAGCCACTGACCTAGGATAATGAAATACCAAACCATGTTGTGGTCTTATGGGCTAAAATGCCAAAATTATTCATGTGCAATAAGTCTTTGAATTAGAAAATGTAGAACAGTAAAAGTGTGCCGTGATTTCTCTTCAGTCACGGAATCTTCGATCAAGAAACAAAGTTGAAACTCTTTATTGCCATTAGAGGGTGGGGGGAAGAAACTGTCGATATAGTGGACCCAGTGTTGCATCATAGAACTCAGTGGGCATCTTAACACTGATTTCAGTGTGATCAGGATTGGCCCCAGTAGGGTTACCCTGATGAACATATTTACTCGTTATTGTGAGAAACTCAGATGATCCTTTCAGTGGTATTTCTGAAATCATTCAATAGACTGCCTAGCACAGAAGGGTGGGACAAAAAACCAGTTCATCTGCTTATTGAGATCAACTCAACTAGATTCTTGCTGCATTTTGGAAGTTACTCCTTTCATTTCTGTGCCTCACTTTCTAAAGCACACTCATTGCAGACAGCTGTAGGGCTCCTGCAATCCTCCCTATTGCGAATTTAAGGCAGGAGGGCTGTGCTTATTAGCTGTACCGATCAAGCAGGAGCTCTAGAAGGCATTGTAATCAGGGGCGTGTGCTCTCTGCTTCACCCCTTCATGGGCTGTAGGATGCACTCAGCCAGAAAATACTGACCAATGTGGAGGCGATGGGACCACATCCCTGTTAAGCAGCTAGTACCATTCACTAATGCAACTGTGCTCCACGACCTCTTTACAAAGGGAGAGGGGAGTTTCCTTGCCCTCTTTCTTCCCATTTCCATACGCACAAAAGCCAGGCACATACTGATTCTTAGTGTTGACTATAAAAATATTAGCTCTTCTTTCTTTTCCTCAGCGGAAGGTGTGCAAGCCTCCCATAATGCCTCTGCACAGCTTCTGCCTCCCATAATGCAACACTAGCTACAGTTCAGCTCTACTGTGGTTTACAGCCACAGCCTGAGTAGGGGGCACCATAACAAGAGATCTGGGAGCCCCAACCCCTCAGTTACCCACATTGCCCTGCAGGTCTCCCAAACATCACTCCTGCTTGGGGTGAGTTGTGCCTCACGAGTTTTAGCAGAGAATAGTCCCTGCACTCAGGAGAACAAAGGTATTGCATTTGTGGCCTGCCCCATGAGGTGGCTTGATCTTGAGTCCACCTCCCTTGCACAGGGACCGCTCACAATCTGGCTTACACTACTGTTGCAGTTCCCAGTCTCCTGGATAGTTGCACAGTCTCAGTAGAGTCTTTCAGGCTTGGACATCTTACTTGTTATACAGTTTGAGGAAGAATCTTCATTTGATAAAGTAAATGCACTATCTAATGTGAGGATCATTGGAAACATTTTCCTGTATTGCAGCAGGTTACGATGCAGATTGGAGGAATTTACATGACAAGGATCTGTCTTGTTGTTGTAAAAAGGTGCTGCAGGAAACATAATGCAGGAGAACATTTCACTCTCCCTGCTGTCGCTTGCTGAGTTTGAGCAACCTATAAGAAGTTATTCTGTGTGAATTCTAAAAGACCAGCTGCTATAATGTGTGCAGCCACTATGTGCTATTTCTAAAAATAGGGCACTATGGAGAACAAAAAAGTGGAAAAATAGAGAGTTACTGATGGAAATCCAGCCCTAAGTGTTCCCTTTTTCTATATTAAGTTTGTCTGAACAGATAATTTCCACAAGAAACACAGAAACGCTGCCACTTTCTAAGGTTACTGTTAGACGGTATGGTCCAGGGGATCAGCCATTAGCCTCCCATTTAGGAATCTGGGTTCTAGTCCTGACTATGCCTTGACATGTTGTAGGACTTTAGACAAATCACTTATCTCTCTGTGCCTACGTTTCCCATCCTGCCCTTTATCTGCCTTGCTTATTTTGATTGTAAGTTCTTCAGGAGAGGAAAAAATCTCATAGCATGTGTATATACAGGGCTTGGATTTTATATCTATGCACACTGGAATACCAATCATAATACAATTCAGATATAAGTACCTGTTTTGCCATTAGTGTAGCTATCCTACAACAATTCCCACAAGATACAAGTGTGGATCGAGAAGTAGCAACATCCTGATAAGTAAATTTACAAAAGTTAAGGACATATTAAAACAGAATAGAAAATATTGTAGGAATCCATGTGATAAACATTCATATATGTATCTGTAGTAATTATATCTTGTTTCTTATCTGCTAATGTAATTTATAATTAAAAACAAACAAAAGAACATATATAATGGAAATCTTGAATATATGTGAAATTTGAAACCTCCCACAACAACTCCCTTCCTTCAACCAGTGTAGTGTGCCTGGCTTGGGCTTTCTTATACCACAGCAATCCCTGGTTGCCACAATGGCCCCTTGGGAGCTTGCAGAAGTTAGAGCAGTCTTAAGGCTGCTCTAACTTGTATCAGGGGCCTTGCTGGTGCATAGTGGCCTTGAAGGAACAGAAAACTTAAAACCATCTTTGCACCCTACCCTTCCTGAGCTGTGCAGTGCTCTCTTTGGCTGCAGTCCCAGGATGGGGGCCAATACATCTTCATTTATCCTCTTTGGAAACTGCTTCTTAGAATGTAAACAAATGTATAGTTTTAAAGATTGGCTCCCCTGCGCCATCCCAACAATAGATACATAAAAAAGAGTTAATTGATAAATGGTGCCCTGAAGTTCTGGAACAAAAATGCAAAATAAAATGAAATAAAAATAAAATAAAAGCATAAATCTACATTTTAGAGTAAGCCTGGAATATAGCTTGAACAAAAATTACTATCTTTCTAGCCCCCATTAAAGTCAAGGATAAAGCCATCATTATGTCCAGTAAGAGCAGGATCGGGCCCTAAATTGCAACATAATACTTGGCACAGTATGTACTGTATAGGCATAAAAATCATCATTTCGCTACCATCGACCATTTGAATGTTGGGGGCTACATTTAATTTTCATATTACTTGTAATAAAATCAAAAGTACCTTAACCAACATTTTCATTGTGTAGCTACTAAGGAATGTCAGGTTAAAATGGAAGCTTTAAACATTGTTTTGTAGCCTGAAAATACAAATTTGAACATTTTTTAAAAAGGGCAGTAGATTTTGGAAGCAGGAAATCATAGCAAATATCTGTCCCTCTACCAGTTAGCTGCTGGAGGCATTGCTCTTCCTAACTTCTCCTGTCATTATGAAAGCCTGTTGATGCTTTGATACGTGAATTTGACAAAATATTTGAGAGTCAAAAGTTGAATATAATTTGAACTAAAGAATATGATCACTGAAATACTTAATCTTCATCTGCCCTATTGTAGAAGAGGTTTTAATAATATCAGTGATCATATTCTTTAGTTCAAGTTATACTCAGCTTTTGATTCTGAAATTCTTTATGAAAAAGATTCCAACTCTTCATGGTGAACAGAACATTCTCACAGCAAAAATGTTCAATGGCTAATAGAATATCTTCTGTCAGATGGTAAAGCAACCACATTATGCTCTAGCTTCTTGTTGAGGGGAATATGTAACCCATAGTTACATATTGCTAGTGAGGGGTTTTCCCTCAGCTCATTATTACGCAGAATGTCAAGGAAAACATTAGTACAACCCTGTAGAGCATAAAAGGAACTGCACTACCATGAGCAGAAGCTTCTTTTCAATAGTATACTTGAAATACAGCTGAGTGGATGAAAGAAAGGCCACTTACTAGTGGTTCTTTGGGAGGACCACACCACTCCTCGTATCCCTCACCTCTATACTGCAGCACTTCAGGGACCCTCTAGAAAAGCAGAGCCCCGCATCGCAACCAACATTCAGGGTTGATCCTGTAAGCCATGTGGCTCGCCACCAACCCCCTTTCCTTCTGTTAAACCCCATTGTACAGAACAGAACTCTGAGGAAAAGGGGGAGGTGGACAAGTAGCATGAACACGCAGGGGTAACACTGCAAGAACTACTGTGACTGGTAAGAAACCTCTCTCTTTTTTCTTCAAGGTGGCTTCTGCATATCCTCCTTTGCGGAAGTCTAGGTCGCAGCAGCACCCAACAACTGGGGCAGGCTGATTAAACAGTTTACAGGACTGCTCTCTCAAAGTGAATATCAGATATAGATGTCAATAGATTCCATGACTGGATGTAGCAATGAGAGAGGTGACTACTTTATTTCAGCTCTTTTAGAGGAGGCAGAAGAGTGAATTAAAGGATTGGGCTTCTCAGCTTTGGTGGTCCCCTGACCACCAAAAGTTGAGAGAGCTCGCTGCCAATATAGAAATATCAGCCATGGGGTTAATAGAAGGAAGACAAGGAAGAGAAGTCTGCATCAAAGTGTCCCAGGGAGCCTGAGAGGTCCTTTCTAGTAGAGCCCAAGAGGAAACATGAACCCACCGAAGGCTCAGCTCCCTTGTCTCAAGAACTGTCCCAGTGAGCCTCCAAGCCCTTCCTGGGTGAGGCCAAATCCAAACCCGACAGCTTCCAGAGCACAGTCTCTAAATCAGGAGTTCCTGGTACCTCTCCCAATTTGAAGGAGGATCTCTCCTGGATTCTCCCAGAGAGAAACCAGTACCATGCATAAGATGATGTACCCGTACTGATGAACCTGCACCTTCCTCAAACAATAGAAAGTGAGACTGAGTCTTAGTTTAAGTATCCCTGGTTCCTTCAGAACCAAGGAAGCAGGAAAGGAGATCTTCAGTCCAAGAGATGTTTCTTCTTCCTCTGCAACTGCATCACTTATCCCAATAGGAGGAGACACTCTGTGCTCTGATTCCTCTTAAACTTATGCCGTAGGGTAGAAAAGAGCAGAACTTAGGTTTTCACAAATGTTGGGCCCAAATGAGACATCAGATCCCAGGAAAAATTGACACTGACAGCACTCCACTTTGAGAGAGACTTTCCAGAATTGAGACCCATTCCAGCATGGAGGAACTTACAAGAGCTCGTTTCTTCCTAGAAACAGATGCTGCTAGAGTCCCTGATATCAGAGATGATCCCTGGTGGCTCCAGAATCAAATCATGGAGCCAGTCCTCTCATTGCCAGAGCAGCCTTGGAACTGGATTCAGAATGTTCCTCTTATTGCAGGTTTCAGAGTAGCAGCCGTGTTAGTCTGTATTCACAAAAAGAATAGGAGTACTTGTGGCACCTTAGAGACTAACCAATTTATTTGAGCATGAGCTTTCGTGAGCTACAGCTCACTTCATCGGATGCGTAAAAGTGGACTTATTGCAGAAAGTCCCAGCACTGAAACCTTTTTTTCTCATTTCAGGGAAATTCAAAACCAACAAAGGCTAACTCTGTCCCTGCATGAAAACAGGGTCTCGACCCATGGGGAGATCTGAGGTTTTGGCCCAAAGGCTTCTAGCACAAAGAAGACCTGGAACTGAGTGTGCTTGTCTTTCTGGGACCAAGGCATAAAGAATCAACACACTGATCAGCAATGTGGAGAATAGCCTTTTCCAAGGCACATCAGGCCGTTGGTGTGTGCATCAGAAGTCTGGGAAGACAGAGGGCGCATGAAAACACTGTGCTTAAACCCAGCCTTTTCCCCAGGGTATTTAGGATCTGGATCAGATTTGATGTCTCAGAATGGAGCTGGAGATGGATGTGGAATCTGCACTGTGCAAAGTTGCCTTAAATTGCCTAAAAACGTATTTAAAAAACTCTAAACTGTGACAACTCTAACAAGCCACAAACAATTCAGTGTAAAGCCAAGAAAAGGCTCTGTGGACTCAGAGAAAAGGTCTTTAACACCAGGAGCTAGCCATGGAAAGAAAGGACTTAGGCAGCCGGGGGCTCCATAGCTTTATATAACCTCGCAGCTGAATATTCATTGCTGTGAAGGGTATGGCTTTTCTGTCAGGTTCCTGAAGCTCAGTTGTGCCAGGGGGTGAATCCCAGAAGATGAAATGTGCAAAGGTCATCTTGAAGAAAAAAGAAAGTATCTATCTGTGTTAATAAATGGATCCCCATGACAACGCATGAATGGAAAATTATCAATTGACGCCATCACAGAGGAGAATGGAATGGAAACAACTTTTCAGCATCTAACACGATTTCCTTTCTATTAAGGTAAAAAGCAGGAAAGCTCATATAATTATTGTTTAGAAAGAATAGTTTGGGGCTTTAAAATACACTTTGGCTTAAATAATGCAAAAGGGTTACCAGAAAGTTTTAAGGAACACGTCTGTATTTACGACCAAGAGATGGAAATCTGCTGATGTGTCTGTGTTTTACGACTATTTAGTACTTTAGTCATAAATTGGAAGATACACATTATTTTTTAGACATTGATTTCTGTTGCTTTTCTTAACTTAAAGCCAGGTTTATATTAAAACTTCAGATTTACTGTTAGTATGCTCTAAATCTTAGAAAATGCCAATATTTTCTTCACTTTCTTCTTCATTTGCTTCAGCATGCTTATTTCTTTCCTTTTATCTGCAAGCCTCTCACAACTGTTGGAAAATAAGCAAATAGCCCAGTATGAGGACAAATCACTCTAATAATGAGTCGTGACGATTGCTGGTGGCTCAAAACTCCGACAGGGAATGGGCTGTATTTTCAGAAAAGGTTGGATATTCTTTTTATTTTGCTTTCAGGGAATTGGGAGGAACAAGACGGCCAAGTGAATTGCACGTCACTTATCACAGTTTATGCAAGGGTGTTCCAAATGTCTGGACCAGGCTCTGCCATGATTGACAGAGCCAGTTTAAGATCTTTAATACTCTACTTCCTCCCACTTTCAGCCAACTAACCTATATCTTATCTTCGTGGATAAAAAAGTACAGCAATTTAACCTGTTCAGAATAGGCTTGTCCTATTAATAGACTACAGAAATAACTTTGAGGCTTTAAAGAGTTCTCAGAGTTCTGACTCTGATGCTAGACTAGTTTAAAGAATATTTAAACTCTGCGGGGCACAGACATATATTAAAGACTAGGTCCAACATAACAGAAAGAGTTGGAAAGAACTCTCTTTACAGTTACTGTTCAGCTACTGATAAGTCTGACTTTCTTGCCTTTTTTTAATTTATGTCTTTGATGCCTTTTTTCTGGTGTCTTTCTCTGTTTTGCTACCTGTCTTGCTGTCCATTCACAATGTAACTGAACAGAACTAAATACGAGGGGGAAAGGATCGAAACAGAAATACAGTGATGACCTAAAAGAAAAAGGTCAAATGTCTTGAAGTTAATCCTTAGTAATAAAGAATGTAATTTCATTTGATAGGAATAATATAATTTATTTTCAAATGAAATTCATTGCACTTATGTATTTGACTCAGCTGAAGGGACTGCTACAATACAAATACTTTACAACTAGTAAATCAAAGATACATTTCCAGTGTTCATAACATTCCATAGATCATGGAATGAATGTACATCAGTATATATTAAGCCATTTGATGATCTGTTAATATTCTGATGTGATTACTTTTCATAATTTATATAAAATCACATTTTCCCCTTGAAATAGATTAGTGATTTTGATGTCCATTTAAGACTGGTAGTTTATTGCACCATAGATTAATATGCTAAACATGGTAAATTATTTGGAAAACTGCAAACATTGTTGCTTGGTTTGCCCAACTCCAATCTGAATACATTCTAATACCAACAAGTAAACTCTCTTACTCTGCTACTCAGACTGACTTATGACTTATATGACATAAACTCATGCACTCTGTCAAAAAAAGTTAAAAAAAAAAAGACAGAGAAAGTTTATTAACCAAAGCCAAACATGTGCCACAAACAGATAATGATTGGAAGAGAAGTATAGATCATGAATCTAAACTGCTTGTTACATTAATCTAGCAGACCCACTCTGCTAATTAGAATGCACACTTGAAGCATCTTACTTGACAGAGTTGGTGAAAGATTATTTCCTTGCCAGGGCATATTCAATATTCAATTATTTTCCGTTTAATAATTTATCCAGTATAATAGAGAAAACACTGTAAATAACCATCTGTCTCAAGGAACAGCTTTTATATTCACAATAGGTAGGCCATGCAAAGAGTCTCAAAGTGGGCTCTCAAATTCATGGCATGTTGCAAGGAAGGACATTCTGGTTTAACCTTTAGAAATCTGGAATTTTGCAGATTGCCAGCTAAACTGAGGTTATAGACATATTCTCCATATCCACAGTGAATTTTCAAGATTACAGATGTAAGTAATAAATTCAGGTGTTGTGGAAAAATCCAGGCAAACATCAGCCTTTCATTATATAGAATTATCCTCATTAAAAAGTCCACATTCCCCAATAACTACGACACCACAGTCTCTGACATTCTATGTGCTGTTCAGGTTCTTACATCAGTCATCACCGTAGTAACTGAGCACCTTCCAGTAGTAGATTACACAATGTGACTGATGATACAAAGTTTTTCTAAAAGATGTTCTCTAACTCCACCATGATTATTCGATTTGAAGAAGGAATTAAGCAAAGACTTGTTCTGCCGCTTGTGCAGGGAAAGCCGCTGCCGGGCCGGGCCGGTTTGTTTACCTGCTGTGTCCGCAGGTTCGGCCAATCGCAGCTCCCACTGGCCATGGTTCGCTGCTCCAGGCCAATGGGAGCTGCTGGAAGTGGCGGCCAGCATGTCCCTTGCCCCGCGCCGCTTCCAGCAGCTCCATTGGCCTGGAGCAGCGAACCACGGCCACTGGGAGCCGTGATCGGCTGAACCTGCGGACGTGGCAGGTAAACAAACTGGCCCAGCCCGGCAGCGGCTTTCCCTGCACAAGCGGCGGAACAAGTTTGGGAACCACTGGTCTAAGGACTTTGACATAAGAATCAAACTCATGCTAGCCGTGAGTCATCACAATGGCCAATGCTAAGAGAGAAGACAAGCATTTAAAAAAGCTGAGCCAAATTTAGCATCTTAAGTATTTGCCAATCACTTGCTTCAATGGATTTGCCCCTGCTTACCTCAGGCTCAACTTGGTCTTTCGAACTTTTTTGTTTTGTTTGGTAATGGAGCTCTAGCTCCGGTCAGGCACTGGATCTTTGTCCAGCTGTAGGTAAAAAGAAACAGCTGGTGAAAGAGAAAAGTAAAGAGGGAAAAGAAAGAAAGAAAACATTTCACTGCCTCAGAGCACCCCAGAAAGATGCTCCATATATTACCAGCTAAATTCCCTCTGAATTGAGGTTGCAATGATTTTTTAAAAAACAACCAACCCTCTCTGCATCTATTAGAATGTAGCACTAGGACTGTTGCTTTTTTCCAAAAGACGCCAGAATGGAATGACCCTGAAGGATTTAAACCTCAGGCGCAAAGGAGTGGTGTCCTGCAAGCCAATGAAATCTGCTTAGCACGGCTGGTACTGAACTCAGCCTGCAGATTCCTCTCTTCTGAAGTCCCGTTCCTCACTGTTTACAAGAATTAAATTCCCCACTTTAACAAGATGGCTTGGAATACAGAAAGGCTTAGTAGTTATAACTGTAAACCCCAGCTGAGACATTAACACCAGAAATATGCACAAAATGAATTTAGACTTAAAGTGGCTTTAAAAAAATGATTGGGTAGAGAGGAATCTGACATCGCAGACACATATGTGTCTGAAACAGGGACACAGAGTAGCCAGAAGAGTCTGTTATATGCCTCCAGTTTCTCAAATGCATTACATTAATTTTGCCACTTATTTCCATTATTCTTTTCCTGCTTATTCCCAGGGCCAATTAAAATGCAAACAGGAGATTTTGAAGGCTTGAGTTTGATAAAAGACAGCAAGACAAGTGAGGCACGGGACAGAACTGAAATATGCCTGTTTAATGTGAGCATATTAATAGAAATAATTGGATTTCTAAAGTTCCACAATCACAAGCTTTACCTCTTATTGCCCATTAAATCACCTGATGTCTCGCACTTGTGATTTCAGAAGTGTTAGTCTTCTTTCAAAAAGGGCCACTCTCATTCAGTGTTCAGCCAGGAAAGTTTGTTGAGTTCCATATTAAAATATGTGGCAGTCTCCCATTCTGGGGCATTCTTCAGTGTTCTTTAACAAAGACAAAGGGTGGAATCCTGGTCCCAACAAAGTCAATGGGCAAACTCCCACTTACTTCAATGGGCCAAAATTCCATCCAATAGATTTTAGACTCAAGCGAAGTTCATTATACTTCATTAGCCTTCTTGTAGTCATTATAAAATAAATTAAATTATTTAGCCTAGGATTTTCAAAAGAGTCTACTGGAGTTAGGCATCAGGATTTTTTTAAATTTAAGCAGGAGTTTGGTGCCTAATTTCTTTGAAAATCCCACTCTTAATGTTTATTTCTGAATTCTGGAGATTAGAAGTTCATCATCTTTCATTCCATACAGATCCAGGGCCACAATTCTGATTCACCCTTTCTTGGTTGTCAGCAGAACACTAGGTACAGCTAGGCTGCACATAGATGGGATTTTCAAAAGATGCTCACCCACTTTGAAATTAAGTTAGGCCAATGATGAGTGTTATTAAGTGCTGAAGGCTGGAAGTCGTTGCCTCTGTAACTCTGTTTAGGCTGCTCAGTGCTTGGAGTTTCAGTGATAGTACTAACAGCAGATAATGCAGCCTGTTTATTCAGCAGACACTTATGTTACTCATAAAAGACCATTGGCACAGTTCAGTGACAAAGTCACGTGGTCAGGTTTATTGCCCTCAAGGCACAGTCCTAGTGCCCTGACTCCATAGTTACAGGTACTATAACATGCATGCCCAGTGGCAAGAAGTTACTCAGTCAGCAGCGGAAGTTGTTGCTGTTCACTAGGCCACACAAAGAGTTAAGGCAAGACTTACAGACTGAAACAAAGAACTGGATTAAACAATTTACGTACCTCCTTATGTGTTTAATGACATCTGTTTGTTACCTTCCCTTGTTCCTGATATCTTGGACAAAATATCCCTATTCATTAGTTTGTCAGACCATCTTATCTTGTATTACATTGGAATGTATCTGTACTAGTTGGAATAAACTTACATAAATATCTAGTGGCTAGAACAATATCAATAATTCTGCCAAGTTCACATACTGAACAGTGAACTTTTAAGCATCTGCTTTAATATCTGGCTTTAATGGCCTGACTTTGGTTCACAGCCTCTGGTACAGGCCTCAGACCTTGCACCAGGCCCAGTGCTCCAGGCTCTCTCTCTCTACTACATTGAACACTTATTAAATTCCGAGGCCAAGAATTTAAGGCCAAGATTTTCAAAGCTAGGTACCTAAAGTTAGGTTTCTAACTTTGCCTAAAATGATGAACAACCAGCAGCCTATGAGGTCACTTAATATGTCAGCACTGCAAAGAAAAACCTGCAGTGTCGAATTTCAGAACCCAGGTCTACTGACTTGGGGTTGCAGGGCTAAAAATAGCTATGTAGATGTTCCCACTCAGGCTGGAGCCCGGGCTCTAAAACCCAGCAAAGGGGTGGGTCTTGGGGCCCAGGCTCCAACACGTGGGGGAATGTCTACACAGCTATTTTTAGCCCCGCAACCCGAGCCTCACTAGCCCAAATCAATTGACCCGGGCTTGGAGACTCGGTGCTGTGTTTTTCTTTGCAGTGTGGATGTACATTGAGTGAACGAGGAGTAGAGCTGAGTGAATAATTGATTTTTTTGGTTCAGAACTGACAATTTGTTTCAAAAATGATGTTTTGAAATAAATGGTCAAAATGATTCTTTTAGAAAATATCAAAGCGAAAACTTTCAACATTTCCCAAAAGACATTTTTCCTTTCTCCCCCTGCCCAAAAACCAATCACCACATTTTTGGAAATGATTTTGGTGCCCCAAAATGTATTTTTCTGTAATGTAATTTACTAATCGCTGAAAAAAGTCTGCCCAGCTCTACTAAGCAGCAACGTCCCATTGAAGCTGAAAGGGAGTTGTGCTCCTAAGACAGTCAGGTGCATTTGAAAATCCCATAACAAACTTTAGGCTCCCATTTTTTAAAAAAAATATTGGCCTACGTCTTTATACCCATTTATTTTGACTTATGAGGAGAGGCTGAGGGAGCTGGGATTGTTTAGCCTGCAGAAGAGAAGAATGAGGGGGGATTTGATAGCTGCTTTCAACTACCTGAAAGGGGGTTCCAAAGAGGATGGCTCTAGACTGTTCTCAATGGTAGCAGATGACAGAACGAGGAGTAATGGTCTCAAGTTGCAGTGAGGGAGGTTTAGATTGGATATTAGGAAAAACTTTTTCACTAAGAGGGTGGTGAAACACTGGAATGCGTTACCTAGGGAGGTGGTAGTATCTCCTTCCTTAGAGGTTTTTAAGGTCAGGCTTGACAAAGTTAGCCTGTTAAATTCCTTTAACTGGGAATTGGTCCTGCTTCGAGCAGGGGGTTGGACTAGATGACCTTCTGGGGTCCCTTCCAACCCTGATATTCTATGATTCTATGATTTTCTTTTGCTTATTCCCAGATTTAAAGCATGATAAATAATCTTTTATATTTAAGCTTCCCTACAATTCCTGATCACTTTACTTATGTAAACAGTCATATTCACTTAAATTGGACCAACTGGCTTGAGTAAGGTAAGAAGGATCTGTGCCCAGATTAGAGGTAGCAAAATAATATATACAAAGAAAGTCAGAACCCAGCTTCACTGGCATGCTCCAGCTGTTTCGGGCCTTTCCAGTGAAGTAAAATAGCTGTAAACCTGGTTTAATCACCCAGGTTTAGGGCGGTTTTGCTTCATTGGAGTGGCATCATTTGAGGAAAATTATATTTTTTAAAAAAAATATTAAACTGATCTGGGGCCATAAACACAGAAATTCATTAATCATAATTGTACACCTATGGCATGATGTAACTACAGGGCAGAGTTAAGGTTGTTTGCATTTCCATAAATTAGTATTTTTACAGTTCTTTTATATGTAAACATAGCTCTGAATTTCATGTGTTTGGAATGTTTATTTTTTACATAATTACAAGATCCCAGTAATGTTTTTTTCCCCTAAAGTGACTGATACATACTCTCAACCTTGTTTCCATTTTAACACAATTTCTGTTTGGGAATATATATAGTTCTCCGTCATAATAGTTCTGAATTAGAATTATGATTGGAGCACAAGATTCAGTGAATTGGTGCTTATACAGATTTGTATCTATAGGGTCAATTTTTCAGATGTAGATGCCTGAATTCTTTTTTTTGCAAAATTTAACTCACAGATGAATTGCACACAGAAAGCATGTATTTGCATACACAGAATGGATAAACATCTACCTGTGTGCGGACGAGTGCTTTATTTTCTTGTGCTACAGGTACGCATGCAAAATCTTTCCTCCAAAAGCAATTAATTCATCTCCCACAATCAATTATTTCTCCTGTCTCAGAACAATCCATTTGATGCTTCAAAATCATTCTGCCTTCACAAAAATCAATTCATTCTACACTCCCCTCCCCCTTCTTTGCAAGGCTTCTATATAGATTTTGCTGGTTTCACACTTCTCCTAGGATCTCAGCTTCCCACCTCCTCTACTCCTTGCTCCCAGACCCATCCTGTGAAAAGAGCAGCAGCTCCAGCCTTCTGCCCCATTGACTCCCCTCCTCTTCTGCAAGAAGGACAGAAGAGCTTCGGATGACGTGCCCTGTTTCCCCCCTTATTAAGGAAGCAGCATCCCCTGATGAGCAGCATGAAGGGGAGTCTGTAGGGGGAACACCAGCTGGAATTCCTAGCCAGAGCTAGGGGCCTGTCACTGGGGCAGGGGGAGAAAAAGCTAGGGTAGACATATCCCCTTCATAGACTCTGTAGTTTGGTATGATCACAATGAAGTGCAGCTCAGTGGCATAAGAGGTCTATTGGGAGAAACTCCAGACTCCTACTTTGTCACCCGATGGACGCCCTCTATGGCCTTGGTAAAGTTATTAACCACTCTGCCCCAGTTTCACCATCTGTAAAATGAGACTAATACTTGCCTTCCTCAGAGGCCATTTTCATGGTTACTTGGTTAAGGTTTGTGAAGTGTTATACATATGCTATGAATCCTCAGAATGCATATAAACCCCTCTAGTAGCTGAGGGCCTAGCATGCCCCACACCGTCAGCTTAGTTGGATATTTCCCCCTTGCAATACTCTAAATGTTGACAACTATGCACAAACAGTGGGGATCCACTTGTCTTACAGTAGAGGCCAGGTTGTACCTGAAGATTCACTCCACCCATAAACCCTACCAAATGCATGGACACACAAACAACTGTTAAATAAAATGAGCTAGCTAAGTCTGGATGCTTTCAAAAGGGTCACCTCACTAACCCCATAATGTTCATGCCATCCCTTCACAGTACAGATGGGATCATGACAAACAGCAATCAGTTTGATTAGACATGACAAAAACTTGTTTCTAAGGTTCACTCCAAACGCTAAGGCTGCTTAAACCAACATCCCAATGATTTCTTCTGCTTATAGTTAATACTCTATGGTTGGCATCCCTGATTGTAAGCAAAGATCTCCTTGAATGATGAGAAGTTTTGCACTTTATCAAAAGAGTCAAATTCAAGCTGGCCATAAAAACTGAAAGAGCAAGTCTGTAACAATTTAACCCCTGAACATGCCAATAGGGTTGCCAACTCTGACTGAAGCTATTCCAGGAGATATTTTCCCCCCAACATGACATCCTGTCATTTTCTTAAAATATCCTATTAAAATCTCCTGGATTACTTTCAATGGTCACCGGGAGATGGATGCCAATTCCGTGAGACACCAGGCCAGTCCTGGAGGGTTGGCAACCCTACAGGCCAATGGAATCATTTTAACTCTAAAATTATGAGAATAAGTTCAAAATGAACTTTGTGGACTGATTGTACTTTCAATTTCTTCCAATTATAATGTTTATTTGCCTACATATATGTTTTTACAGCAATAAATATGAGCAAACAATGAATATTCATTTACAGTAGCAAAAACAAGTCTGAAACTCTGAGTATGAATTTTTAAATACCATTTATTTGTTCCCAGAAACCCTGTTGAGTGAAGTCAGGTTAATTGCTTCTGCGTCTCTTTGAATAATGCTCCAAAACTCAGTATTGACAGTTACACCATTCTTCTGTTACCAATGTATCCCACAGCCATAGCAGTGTATAACTGTTACTCATTTTGGCTTTTAGATCCACATGCTAGGTTAAAAGCCAATATCAAACACTCTTGCTCTGCCTTAGATTTTTAATCACCTTCTTATCCAGTGTGTATACATTTTGGAGGCATTATTTAATCTAACATGCAGCAAGAAGATTGCTGGCTCATTTTCCTAATATATTCCCTCAAAATTATCATCTTTCATGATGGTAATGGTGTCTTGTCTCCATACGCTACACTACTGTTGTTACCCAATATTCTGTTCAGCATTTATCAGTCGATTGCAATCACACTAAAGCTTAAAGGTAAACAGGATTCTGAGTTTTCCACAGTGTAGCAGCTCCAAAATTACTTAGCAGTCCATTAAAAAAGACTCCTATCAGCAGAGATGGGAAAGTTAAGGTTGCCCAGTGAAGTATTCATACATCAACTGGTGGGATCCTCTGGTTTTTAAGTAGTTGTGTTTTCATGGGTTATTGCGGGACAGCATGGAATCCTGGACTCATGTCCTGAGAGGCAAGGGCAGGAGAAACTAATTTTCAAACAAAAATGTATTTAGTTGCAACTTAAAATTTATCTAGATACAAAAACAACAAGGAGTCCTTGTGGCACCTTAGAGACTAACACATTTATTTAGCCCATGAATGCTTATACCCAAATAACTGAGTTAGTCTCTAAGGTGCCACAAGGACTCCTTGTTGTTTTTGCTGATACGGACTAACACGGCTACCACTCTGAAACCTGTTACCTAGATACAGTTACTGATTCCAGATCTTAAAATGTTTTGTTTGAAGATTCACAATTCATCATGAAGACCTACAAGTGAAAATATTTTAAGTTCACTCTCAAAGTGTTTGCAACTTTTACTCACTGTTCTATCAAGCAAAGACATCACCCAGCCAATGAAAGAACAGACTACAGTGTATGCAAGCCTAATAGATAAAAAAATCATATCAAAGCAAAAATAAATAAATAAATAAATAAATCACAGCAGCTTTCTTTAAGCTACCTTTGCTGTGCTCTTCATATCCTGCATCTTTCTGCATTTAGACTTTCTCACAATAGAAGGACCTCTATGGAACACTAAAAATATTTTGAAGCGTGGCCTTCTAAAAAGGAAAAAAAAATGGGAACATTATTTCCATGACTGGCATTTAAAAGCAGTATCAAAACATTCTTAGTTCGATGGACAACAGGAACATTTACAGCCTGAAAATCATAAATGCCATGGAACAGATAATGATAACCTCCACTGACATGACGAATAAGATATATTCAGTTTTTAATGGCTTTTGTGATTTTTCTTACGTGAGCTGCATGTAAAATGTATTTTAGTCCTCAGTACTTGGGAGCAAGATATCCCATTATTATTTCACATTAGCTCCATTTGCTGACTTGATGACTAAAGGCCTAGTGTCCAGATGCACATTCTGCCTTCCGATGTTAATCTAACAAGCACAGAAGCCATGAGCCTGTCATTCTACAGTCAGAAGCTTGAATGAATCAGGAGAATCATTTCGTAAAGTACTGCGTAACGCTACGCTAGATGCAGTAATTATCTGGAGGAAGCTCTCAGTTCTGTATGAGAACATTTATATTAATAATAAAGAAAATGGTCTTATTTATTAAGATAAATCACTTCACCATAAAGATACTTGTTTTTTTCCCAGTCAAAAATTTTGCCAGAGGGCTTGATCTGAGAAGTTGTAGAGCGCTTTAGCCTTCAGCCACAAAGCACATGCTTAACTTTAAGCAAGTATGTAGTTTTAGTGAAGTCAATGGGGTTACTCATGTGCTTAAATTTGAGCATATGAGTAAATTCTTTACTGATGCAGACTAGAAGGCACGGAAGATTGTTAATTCTCCCAACACCAGTCACACTGGTATAATCTGATGTACTCTAGCTCAAAGGGATGAGAAATATTGATTTAAAGCTGAGTGGGTTTCTCCTGTAGCTTCCTGATAATAGTTACTTCCATAATAAATACACTTCCCTTGTTCTGAATTTGCTAATAATTGCTGGTATTTTGCCTAAGAATTTGGGTTTTAGTTACGTTGTTTAATAGACTTTCATCTTTGAATAATGAGAGCTGAAACAAGTAAAGGTGAAAGACTATTACAATTAGTATTCAGGACCATAAATGTGTAAATATATGGGTAAGGAAAGCTTGTGAATTAAAGCTGTCTGATTGCTGGAGACTGGTGAAATGTTAATTATATCTGAATAGAGCATGCATTTATATGAAGATGCTGTATATGGTTCAAGTGTCATAATATCTTTTACTCAAATACAGAAAAGACCTTCAGATTCATTTAATTAGCAGTTATTCACATTATGACATTCAATACTTTATTTCTTCCTAAAAACAGGTAGGTTAAAAAAACACAAGAAGATATATACCAAAACCCCCACAATTTATATATATATATATATATATATATATATATATATATATATATATAATACTGTCATGCTTCAGTGCCTCAGCCAACCATGAGCTGATGTGGTTAGGACGAAACTTGCCTAATGGGCAAGTTGTTGCTTAATTGATCATAATGGGGTTTCTTACACCTGCCTTTGAAATAGCTGGTATGATCAATTTTGTAAACAAGATACTGGACAAGATGACATATGGATTTAATCCAGTACAACTCTTTCTAAGATTCCCTGTTCTGCAATTCAAAAGGACCCACAAGTCTCCAATTGCTGAAAATAAAAATGTTTCATTTTTAAATCCAAGTTTTTTGGTTTACAGTTGACAAAAGCCTTGAAAATGTGGAAGAAAAAAAAATGACAAAATGAAAACATTTATATTTTCCTCATTTTTTGCAGGATAAACAAACAACATTCCCAACAGCTCTGATGCAGATATAGATATCCGTGTGCAGACACGTGCATGTTTCTATTTTGCCAATATCTAGAATATAAGAATTCAATCTCATCATGCCTTATTCAACCTGCTGTTGAGAAGCAAAAAGACATTTTCTACTAATAATAAATGCCTGCACAGGTAACATGTAGAAGGATTAAAACTTCACACCCAAAGCCGCCCCATCTGCCCTCCCTCCCTTCCGACCACACGCACCTGTTTTTTCTCTCTGGCTACACAAAGGATACTACATTCACAATATCAAGAAAATAAAAGTATCTCAATAAAATATTATCTATAGCAGAAGTAGAATCAGTAAAGACCTTCTGTCAAGGTTCCTCCCCCACTCTGAACTCTAGGGTACAGATGTGGGGACCTGCATGAAAAACCTCCTAAGCTTACCTTTAACAGCTTAGGTCAAAACTTCCCCAAGGTACAAAATATTCCACCCGTTGTCCTCGGACTGGCCGCTACCACCACCAAACTAATACTGGTTACTGGGGAAGAGCTGTTTGGACGCGTCCTTCCTCCAAAAATACTTCCCAAAACCTTGCACCCCACTTCCTGGACAAGGTTTGGTAAAAAGCCTCACCAATTTGCATAGGTGACCACAGACCCAAACCCTTGGATCTTAGGAACAATGAACAATCCTCCCAACACTTGCACCCCCCCTTTCCTGGGAAATGTTGGATAAAAAGCCTCACCAATTTGCATAGGTGACCACAGACGCAAACCCTTGGATCTGAGAACAATGAAAAAACATTCAGTTTTCTTACAAGAAGGCTTTTAATAAAAATAGAAGTAAATAGAAGTAAAGAAATCCCCCCTGTAAAATCAGGATGGTAGATATCTTACAGGGTAATTAGATTAAAAAACATAGAGAACCCCTCTAGGCAAAACCTTAAGTTACAAAAAAGATACACAGACAGAAATAGTTATTCTATTCAGCACAATTCTTTTCTCAGCCATTTAAAGAAATCATAATCTAACACATACCTAGCTAGATTACTTACTAAAAGTTCTAAGACTCCATTCCTGGTCTATCCCCGGCAGAAAACCAGCATATAGACAGACACACAGACCCTTTGTTTCTCTCCCTCCTCCCAGCTTTTGAAAGTATCTTGTCTCCTCATTGGTCATTTTGGTCAGGTGCCAGCGAGGTTACCTTTAGCTTCTTAACCCTTTACAGGTGAGAGGAGCTTTCCCCTGGCCAGGAAGGATTTCAAAGGGGTTTACCCTTCCCTTTATATTTATGACACCTTCCATCTCCTGTGTCAAGGTTTCTTCCCCACTCTGAACTTTAGGGTACAAATGTGGGGACCTGCATGAAAGACCCCCCTAAGCTTATTCTTACCAGCTTAGTTAAAAACTTCCCCAAGGTACAAACTTTACCTTGTCCTTGAACCGTATGCTGCCACCACCAAGCATCTTACACAAAGACCAGGGAAAGAGTCCACTTGGAGACGTCTTCCCCCAAAATATCCCCCGAAGCCCTACACCCCCTTTCTTGGGGAACGCTTGATAAGAATCCTCACCAGTTTCTACAGGTGAACACAGACCCAAACCCCTAGATCTTAAGAACAATGAAAAATCAATCAGGTTCTTAAAAGTAGAATTTTAATTAAAGAAAAGGTAAAAGAATCACCTCTGTAAAATCAGGATGGTAAATACCTTACAGGGTAATCAGATTCAAAAAATAGAGAATCCCTCTAGGCAAAACCTTAAGTTACAAAAAGACACAAAAAACAGGAATATACATTCCACCCAGCACAGCTTATTTTACCAGCCATTAAACAAAAGGAAATCTAATGCATTTCTAGCTAGATTACTTACTAACTAACAGTTGTAAGCTGCATTCCTGATCTGTTCCCGGCAAAAGCATCACACAGACAGACGAACCCTTTGTTTTCACCCACTCCCGATTTGAAAGTATCTTGTCTCCTCATTGGTCATTTTGGTCAGGTGCCAGCGAGGTTATCTTAGCTTCTTAACCCTTTACAGGTGAAAGGATTTTGCCTCTGGCCAGGAGGGATTTTATAGTACTGTATACAGAAAGGTGGTTACCCTTCCCTTTATGTTTATGACATCCTGGTATTTCTGAGAAGTGAATTCTTGCTAGCATTCTTGCACAGGAATAAAAAATGCTTTAGCAATAGGTAGAAAACTGTCCTCATTTCTGCATAATATCAGTAGTAAATACAGTGTAAAACAGCCTAATATGAAACACTTTCATTATTAACTTCCCCAGGCAACACAGAAGAAAAGTTTACAAAATGCAGACTGACATATTTCTATGCTCTCCATTCTTCTGCAAAGAAATATTATTGCAAATCAAATAATTGGTTGGGGCCTAGAAAGAAGTGAATTCACTTGCTGCTTGGCTTTCTTTTTGAAATAGGCATGATGTGACCTTTTGAAGATCTTTTACTTGTGTCTCTAGATCAGATACAGAGGAATAAATCAAATCCAACATCTGATCCATCTGTACTAAGGCCTTAGTTGCTAGTGATTCTAAAGTTGTACAGGTGTTTGTTTTTTCCCCTCTCCATTCAAATTGATTAAACATGGGATTGGGATTGCTCGAAGGCCTGAAACCTTTATCTGCTGACTGGAAATTGTAGATGATATTTCTCTCATAGCCGCCATCACAAAGTCTTGAAAAGTGCCCAAGGCACTCTCTCTACAGAAAATCCCATTACATACAGGTAATTTGTGATCTATTCCTAATTAAAAACTCTTCATTAGTCCTTGCCTTGGACTGCTAGATTCACTGGATGGGATGGGCAAAGTCTTTCTTTTGCTATGCCTAAGCATGTAAAGAACATTATACCCAGATCTCTAGGAAGACAAAATATCTCTGCACAAAATGTACCTAAGACACAAATAATTGGCATGCGCAAACAAAAATAGGGGGAAATTACTTCCCAGAAGTGTCACTACATACCCAAAAGGCAACACAGGAAGCAGAACCAGACAGAATGAGTCAAGAGGCAGCTTAAGCATCTTCACATAATAGTGCATCTTGGTAAGTCTAGCACCAATATGGATAGCAACGTTGTTTAGGTAAAAACTGAGAGAACAATAAAGTAGCCTGTACCCCATCATAGAATCATAGAATATCAGGGTTGGAAGGGACCTCAGGAGGTCATCTAGTCCAACCCCCTGCTCAAAAGCAGGACCAATCCCCAATTAAATCATCCCAGCCAGGGCTTTGTCAAGCCTGATCTTAAAAACTTCTAAGGAAGGAGATTCCACCACCTCCCTAGGCAACACATTCCAGTGTTTCACCACCCTCCTAGTGAAAAAGTTTTTCCCAACATCCAACCCAAACCTCCCCCACTGCAACTTGAGACCACCACTCCTTGTCCCGTCCTCTTCTACCACTGAGAACAGTCCAGAACCATCCCCTCTGGAAACACCTCTCAGGTAGCTGAAAGCAGCCACCAAATCCCCCCTCACTCTTCTCCCCTGCAGACCAAACAATCCCAGTTCCCTCAGCCCCTCCTCACAACTCATGTGCTCCAGGATTTCTAAATTCATTTTATCCCAGGTCTCAGATACCATTTGAAGACATTCAAGTAAATATTGTGCACCACTTACATCTGAGATGTCAAAGCACCACTATTCCCTGTTCTAGCTGTCTAGCCTTAAGTTGAATCAAGAACACAGATGAAGAAATCTGTGACAGCAAAGGGACAGCTGCATCGTGCCCGAAAATTCAGGCACCTCATCCACAATAAAACCATCAGGTGATGGTTTTAGCAGCAGCTAACGTTGCATTAATCAGTGTGAGCTGAAGTTTGGACTCACTGTCCACTGCCGTCTCTGCTTCAGAGAGGATATCCCAGGCATGTCAAGAGGGAAGAGACAAGCATCTACAACCTTAACCTACACCTAAACATCTGATCCCTTCCTGTCTGATCCCTCATGCTGCTATGAAAATGGTGGATAAAAAGCCAGAATTCTCAATCCTGGAATCAGTCATCATGTTGGTCCACTGAGCCCTAGCCACCAGCAGCCAGGTTCCATCCTCTAAGACTTCAAGATTTCATGTTAACCCCATGGACCTTGTTGGACTGCAGCCATTACAACTGGAATCATAAATAATGTATTACAGGGCAGGTTTCAGAAGGAATTCTGCAACTGTTCCCCAAACCAAACCCACAGGAATGCCTGCAGAAGGCCCTCACCTTTTCTTATCCATAAAACACAGCTCAGCTTAAAACAGACCTCATCCTGAGCCCATCCTCTGGCACCTGACTCCTTATGCAGTACATGTCCATGGTCACGGGGGATACCATTCCTGCTCACCCCCTCTGTCAAAAGGCTGAGTCCAGTCCTAAACAGGGGAATCCTAGAATGATCTATTTACTCACTCAGGTCCCTCCCCTTTCCTTCAGCCCTTCCCATCATATGTCCAACAAAAAGAAAACATATAATATGGCTAATAAATGAAGAAATGAGAGCAGCTAGTCACAGATCCCAGCTAGCCACTGTTGACAATAAAGACAAGCTATTAAATAAAGGGTCTTTCTTCAGAAGTCATACAGAAGCCCTATATATGTCTTCCTGGTCAACAGGAGGGCAAATGGGGCACTGAAAATCTCTGACATTAGGGGCAGCAGCTTTCAAAGGTGGCCCCACTGGAATTAATAAAAGATCCCAAACTTTCCCTTGTGTCAGCAGGGAAAAGGCAGGCGTCTTGCCTGTGTCTGCCAGATAAAATGCAACAGCCACTCAGCAGGGAGGCAACATGGGGGTGGGGGGAGGACCAAATTTCAAAACAAAGTCAGTAAATAATATGTCACAGAATGGTAAATAAAGACTATTAAGACAAATAATAGCAATATGTAGCACTTCAGAGTGAAGTGTTTATTATGGTTTGCTTTATGGGCTTGATTACATTCCCATTGCAGTCACAGGAAACACTCCCATTGGACTTTGATAGAGTTGTTCCTATAAGTTTCAAATTCTGCACAAGCATTAATTAACCAGGTAGTTCAATATTCTGCTATATATGGCTCAATTCTACAACTGTGTCTGTGTGGGTGGACTCCTGCACCCACGTGGAGCCCCACTGAAATTAATGGGGCTCTGGCAAGCATAAGGGTTGGCCAGCAATGCAGGATTGGGACCTGTAACGTCACTTGTCGCTAAAATAGAAACACCGATGAGTGAAATATGGACAGAACATAACAACACTGCACTTCCTGTCCTAAGCCATTGTGAAGAATACTGTATCCTACAAGGGGGATTTTAGGCAGGCATGATGTAATTACACAAGATGACCAGGACACCAGGGTTAGCAAATTTACTTTATCAAAGCGTTGTGAGATCTTTAATTACTACAAGTTGTCAGTGATGTTGTAGCTGATGTTGGTCCCATGATACTAAAGACAAGGTGGGTGAGGTAATATCTTTTACTGGACCTACTTCTGTTGGTGAAAGAGACAAGCTTTCAAGCTACACAGAGCTCTTCTGCAGGTCTGGGCTCGAAGAACGTTCAGACCTGAAAAAGAGCTTTGTGTCATTTCTAAAGTGTCTCTCTCACCAAACAGAAGTTGGTCCAAAAAAAGATATTACCTCACCCACCTTGCCTCTCTAGGTGGTCAGAAATTTACTTTTACAACAGATCAGAAATTAAGGGGTTTGGAGTTCCAGTGAATTTGGCAGGGAAAAAAACCATTCTAAATCTGCAATTCAATTCTCCAAATCAAGTTAGCATTTCTTTGAAAGGACTAATTGAAATTGTTCCTTTTTTGAGTCGCCCTTATCTTATTCTCCAGTAACTCTGTCTCTAAAGTTTACATTAAGAGCTTAACAATGAGATAATTAAACTAGAAGTTGGAACTCTTACAGAATTCCATATTCTAAGAATTTTAATACAATCTACAGAGGTTCAATAGAGTTAGAAAGAAATTATGCCACCAACTTAAAAGAAAAAAAAATCAAGTGATTCTTAAAAGCTGACCTCCCAGTCTTATCTTGGAGGGCATATACATCCACTTTGACCCTCAAAATTCAATAAAGAGGTCTAAAAAGCCCATAAGTGTATGTCTGATGTTATTCCTGGTAATTCTGCTTGTGAGATACTTCTGATGATGTACTCAGAGTACTCTAAATCAGAGAATATACATGCCTGTTCTTCACAAGTGGCAAAATGCTAGCCCTAAATGCATAGAAATGCTAAGACAGGGGCTTGAAGATTACCACAAGTTTTTGACCCCATTTATTCCTTTTTCTAAAATAAACCTTAACAAAGTAAAGCTTTTATGCAGTTGCTGATCAGATACTGTGCAAGCAGCCTTCCCACATGGTTTAAATTAGATATGAAAGAATTAGTATCCTAGGTTTGAGAAATGGTTGCCTAAAGGATTCATGCTGAGAACAAAAGAGAGAAAAAAGCTACTGTGGTCAAAGAGAGATGTCAATGTTTTGCAAGGGCTATTATTCAAGACAAAATATAAAACTCATTTAACTTTATGTGCTAAAGTGGCTTAGTCCTCTAAGAAACAGTATATGGATAATAATAACTGTATAGTTTCTTAGAAAAGAAAGAGGGAAAAATAAGCAGGAGAACAGCATTTTTGTGTGGTAAGAGGTCTATGACCTCTCGTGGGAATTCTTCGCATAAGGTGTATATTGCTCCGTGGGGAACAGAAATAGTTGTAAGCAGATGGGCTTGTGCAAGTAGAAACAGCAGTTCCACAAGTAACTGGTTTCTTTAATATATGACAGTTCACATCCACCAGAGCTTTCAGCACCACACTGCTTAATCACTCCTGACATTTTGCCCATTTCATACATTCACAATATGATGGCCAAATATGAAAAATAATGAGACCAAATGGCCGCGTAACCCTCAATGAAAACAATACAGTTTATGCAAAACAAACCACTTTCTTAGGGAACTCTCTGTTTAATGAATGTGAGTCCATCTGTTCACAACAGTTCCTTGGAAAGTACTTGTTTTGCCTACAAAAACCAATATTGACTGTGCTGGGTGGTTTGTTTTGTAAAATTGTGTAACATCTGTGAAAACAAGGTTGTATTAGACCCAAACAGTCAAAACATAAAACTTTAAACTGCATTTCATTATGTTACAAGGTGCATACATTATAAGGGCAATCCTGGGGGGGAATTTCTACTGTTAGCCAGAGAATGACATTGTTTTCTCTCCATGATGAATGGTTGGGATGGTGCAGAGGTGAGGTTCATATGTCTTCTCCATGATTATGAGGAATCAGACAGATATAGAGCCATTAGAGGCTAGCATAGAAAACCCTGTCTCTGCAGACAGCAGAAGTAATGGGCTCCACTGGGCCCCCAGGGAAGCCAAGAGTCATGCTATTAACTTCAGTGGGAGCGGGAGCAGGATAGGGCCCACTGTTCTTGCTTTTTATGATGGTACAAGCGAAGTCCTAATGATCGTTCTGCAGTGTCTGTATTCAGCAAGCAGCTCTGTTCACATAATTGGGTAGTTTATTGTGATAAGAGCTTGTTATCCAGTCCTAGGCAGGGCATCAAAAAAAAAAAACCAAAAAAAACAAACAAAACCCCACCACACCATGTTTTCATAGTAAAATCCCTCGTATCGCAAAAGTGCACTGTACCAGGGCAATATTATTATCTGTGCAACCATACGCGCATTAGTATCTATTCTTTAATTTATAGAAATGCAACTACTGTGTCTTCACTTATTAAATGCCCCTGCTTTTGCCATTTTTGACGACCCCTCCCCCGCCCTTCATAGCATTACTGCGAGATTCACCTCTCTGTCACTGTAACCTGTAAGTCTTAAAGGAGAAGACAAAACAGAAATGGGACCTTTAAAAATTATTAGAACAAAAGGATTTTTCTAATAGGAAAAAGAAATGAAATGTATTTTAAAGTATAACTTAACAATAAAAATGAACTATTATAAAACATGTAGCAAATGTAGCCACCTTTTCTAGTCTGGGGTAGGGTTGGAGAAAAGCAGCTTCCAGGAGTGCTCAGAGAGCAGTGCACAGGCTGGGGTGATTTAAATTGAAACAGGCTGCCTGTGTATCTGGTATGCCTCTCTTACCCCAGAAATCAGCCGATGCCTAACGCTTCCCTTTCTAAGAAACTCCAACTCTGCCAACCAGCTAAGGCCTGTGGGGAGACTTTAGGGGGCATCGTCTTTATTTTTACTTTACTGTGAGTTTTTGAGGGAAGAAGAGTTTATTTCTGCAGGATTGGTTGGTTGCTTTTTTGATATCCTTGTTTCCTTTGCCTGTTCCCTTTCCCCTTCTTGTAATTTACCCTTATCCTTTCCAGGAATAAAATGTTTGTTCGGCCTGATAATCTGCTGGTCCTTGATTTCCTGTAATTATGAACTGTAATGTCCTAGAAGTCATATGGGTTTTCTGTTAGTTTATGCATCTGGGTGTAGGCACCAAGAACAAAGAAACCAGGGCCCATTAAGCCTAAAGTGGACCACTGACCCCTTGTAGAGGGAAGAATTAGGAGTTCTCCCCCTTTACGTACAAAAGGGTAGTAATATTTTAAAGAAAAATAATAATATAAAGAGCTTTTATATTAATCTCTAGGCAAATTTAGACATTTTAATACTCTGGTGAGGGTGACTTAGTGATGCTCAGTTCTGTTCAGTTATGGTCCCAATTAAACAAATTGGACAGTGATTCTCAAAACGATATGTATCAATATCAGAAGGAGTTAGAAATATATGTTGTGACATTAAAATACACACTTAAAAAGACAATTCAGGGAGACACAGACTGATCAAATGGTCATATTTTGTACTGCCACTGGGATTTTCAGTATGGCTCAGAAAGTTATTCCTGGTAATGGAGGTTTCATAGTGGAAATCACAGTAAAACTCATTGGGGCCTGATCCAAAGCCTGTTGAGGTCAATAGGAGTCTTGCCAGTGATTTCAGCAGTCTTTGGATCAAGCCCTAAGAATACATATTTGCAGTAATAAATGAACGGAGCATCGGGAAGCTGAGCTAAAACTTGTGCACTCATTGAAGCAATTAGATGTCATCCTTGACGAAACCTTAATAAGAATCATTTTTCTTCCACACAGCATGTATATCTTTTGTATCCTTTGGGTATACCTGTTCAGATGTACAGGGACCGTGTGTGCAATATACAATTAAAAACACAAACAGCAAAAATGAAAGGTTTCCTCCATTTTTGCACAGGTAAAACCCAGGGGGGAAAAGCTTTTCTTCAACTACTGAAAAGAAAAAAAGACACCTGCAGTTAACTGAAACCCCTTTAAAAGTAATTTTCTGGGACTAGTTTTGGACAGTAATCAAAATTCAGAGTTCTTGTGGCCAGATGCCATAATATGCACACTGACTCATGTGTCAGAACACCACTTTCCCCTCCCCTTGGGTAGCTTGCCTTTTTGAGGTGCAGTCGCTGAGTCCCTTCAAGCCTGGTCACCGAAGATTTAGCTTGGATTTTATGCAGCGGAAGTCAAGGCCAAGGGAAGGATCCTTGGATGCTTCCAGTCCCCTGTACCCTAGCAAGGACCAGGTATA
The DNA here is from genome assembly GCF_965140295.1 of Lepidochelys olivacea. Lineage (NCBI taxonomy): Eukaryota > Metazoa > Chordata > Testudines > Cheloniidae > Lepidochelys > Lepidochelys olivacea. The sequence goes on along the minus strand of NC_140421.1, from coordinate 68,188,222 downwards.
AGCTAGGCTTTGGAGAATAAATCAACAGATTTCCGACTACCACGGGCCAGTAGGTATTGCAGTGTATAGAGATACTTACATTTCCCTATCTCCACAGCTCTAATTGTGACAAGGAGATGTGACAACATTAAAAAGGAAGTGGGATCAAGGACTATGACCTAACATACCCCCTCTCATATGTTATTTTAGTGATCTGTAAATGCACTCCTTGTGAAACAACTATGCTTGAAAAAGCATTACTATTCTGCACCATGAAAGTTTTCGGTAAAGGATTCAATGCTTTTCTCTAGCTACTTAAAGGGCAGGCTTGTAGCTACAGCTAAAATAATAATAAAAATAAATAAATCACCATTATACAGTGCCTACTGTGTTACCTGGGACATTTCAAGGAGGATATAGGCTGAGGCTGGCAGATTTATTAAGGTGAAGGAAAGGGGATATAGACAGTAGGAGTCAGAGACAAAAATTCCAGTTACAAACTTTTTGTTTCCTTTCTTTCTAAAAGGGCAATGCACAGGGTTGTTTTTCTTTGTGTGCCTTTGTTTACTAAGACCTATCTTTGAGATATTAATTTACTGGCAGAATGTTTGAAATTGACAACTCCAGCATGGAATACCCTGAGGAAACAAAAGCTACAGAGGAGCAGGAAACAAAACCCTAGGGTATGAACTACTGCTCACTTTGCCAAGGTGATGGGGGAAAGAAAGAGAAGTCAAAATCCAGACTGGAATTTAAGTTTCACAGCAGGATGACTCTGTACAATAGACCACACCAAACCCTGAATTCAAATAATGCTGTATTTTAGGGATAGGGAGCAGCTTAACTCACAGCTAAACTTTGCATCTCAGACTCACATCTAATAATAATAATAAATCAGATCACCTTACAGTATAAGAACAGATAAATCTGTTGAGGGAAATAGTGACACATTTTCCAATTAGTCAGTTATCAGCTGGGCCTTCAAGATGAAGTCATGTGAGGTTTAAATGCCCCTTGTTTCAAAAGTTTGAAATTTTCTCTATTTTAGAAGGGTTTAAAATCCGTGAATGAATGATTTCTAGCCAGACACATACAAAAGAAAGAGTAAAGGATTGGTCAAATACAATGGGCCAGAATTAGCTCTGGATTATGCTGGTTGGTCCCTGGCATCAGAAAGTATCTCCTCTGGAAGGAGAAGCATCAGGTAATGACAATACATTGGGCACCTGGAAGTCTGGTTATGCATCTGGAGTGTGGCCAGGCAGGTAGGGGAGTCATCACCCAAAGATAGATGTTCTATAGAAGCACATGACAGATTGGCCTCTGGACACATTCTTCATACTGCATCCTGGGGAGCCACCGCGGCACAAGGCCGGGAGGGCCACTCAACTTCCCAAGCAGCGCCATCACTTCGGGAAGCGCAAAAGCAACATGCTGGGAGGGGTCTGAGCAGGTGGATGTGGTGCAGTGGTGCCAATTCAGATTTTGGAGGGGGAGGGAAATTCCAGTCCCAGTTAGTGCCCCCCCATCCCAACAGGTATACCGGGTCTCCTTCGGTCAGGGAGTCTCCCTTATCTCTTACCTCAGCGGACTTCCCATATAGGAACAGACTCTCCATGTGTCAGGCTGCAGCACCATTTGGCCTGGCCACCCCTCTATCTAGACGGAGGGTAAGAGGGGCCATATTGTGTTGGTCATGTGACCATAATGCCACTTACTGAAATTTAGCCCCGTCACCCTTTGTCCGTACGGAGAGACAGCCAGGTCAAATTTCAGTGGCACTGTGACTATGCAGTTGGAGTAATGCTCTGGATGGCTCAGCAGCAGCTACTCTGATTGAGTATGAAACCACTCTTTAAAAGTTGTCAGGCCATAGTCCCACCCGGCTCCACAGCCTACGGACCTTGGAGCAAGTGCAAAAATTGAGGGGGAGGGGGATGGCTCACACAGACCCTCATAACTGGCACCATTGGTGTGGATGACCTTCTTGCTACGTGTGAGAACCACATTGCCTAGGGAAGGATGGTTGTTTGGCACTAGATTTTTGTTCTGGACACCAGAAGGAAGATCCTTCCAAGGAGAGAAGAGATCCCCAAGGTGAGCCAAGTAATACGTAGAAAAACAGACAAAATTAAAAAAAGATATTTAGAGCGAATTATTTTCTGAGCTCTAGCTCCATTGTACTGTGGGGGAATCTAAGGCAAACAAAAGGTAAGAACAACTCCGCCTGGGCCACAGTGCTACAGTGATGTTTCGAATGCAGGAGTCTCTCATTCTGAGTCCTGTGCTTAGTCTACTTAAACTACTCAGCTGTCACTGCTTAGGGTCTGAGGCACCAGTTCACCCTCAGATCACGCAGGGGCCAGCATTTATGTTAGAGCAGAATGGCCTCCCTCAAAGGCGTAGTCAAATCAGTCAGGGCTTTCCACCTGGACTTTGGTTCTTGTGTCTATGAACTTGGGGACTTCCAGTCTTTGGTCAGTTAAATCATTAATTTTTAGAATTTAAAAGTGCTCCCATCTCCTTGCCTCTGAGCTCCTGTATGTACATTAGTAAAAAATAACACTTCACTCAGCAAACCAAAAGTAAAATTACTTACCTACACATTGTATCAAGGCAGGTCCTCCTGGAGCAGCTCCTCATGGCTAGAGGTGGCCCCACAGGTGCCCTGACCTCAGTTTCCTTATTATAAGGTTCCTCATAAACTCCATTTTGGATCTTAGATTCAATAGTGCCCTGGCAGCAGGCAAATTTATTAACATAAATTCTTCAAAATAAACCCCCAGAGTCACATAGTCCACCACTATAACATGAAAGCCAGGCTTTTCCTCCACTTCCTTCTTCAGAGTGTCAGGTTCCCATGCATCTCCCTGGTGTCCCCAAACTGAACTCAAAGCCCAAATGAAAAAGTACAAAATAAACAGTTTCTGCCTGGTCTGATCACAACAAAAATGCAAAGTAACCTAGGTCTGCCCAACCTGGGCTTCAGGTCTGAGTCCTTCCTTAATTGTCCCCAGAGCTGAATTATTTCCTTGGACCTTCCTTCTCCATAGGCTCAAAGAGGTCAGAGAGCAAACTTCCCTTCACTGGTCTCCTGGCCCTGAGCTTTCCCAGCTCTTAGTTCTTCCTGGGCTGGTCCCAGCTCCCTGTCCCTTGTCTGAAATACACTTCACTGGGACTGTTTCCTTGGACCTCCTCTTCTCCCTTGGCTCACAGAGGTCAGCAAGCAAACTCAACTCTGCTGCTCTTCTGGCCCTGAGCTTATTCTAGTTCTCCACTACTGTTCATTCCAAGATGCCCCATCCTACCTCCCCATTGCCACGTGACCCTTTATGTAGGTCGGGTGTGTTCTCTCCCACGGCTAGAAGGCAACTAACGAGGCACAGGTGGACTGGATTTGCTCTCTCTTAATGGGGCCAGTCCCCTTGTGACACCCATAGTTCTCCTACTCTGAAGTGGGCATCTGAATAAGAACATAAGAATGGCCATACTGTGTCAGACCAAAGGTCCATCCAGCCCAGTATCCTGTTTACTGACAGTGGCCAATGCCAAATGCCCCAGAGGGAGTGAACCTAACAGGTAATGATCTAGTGATCTCTCTCCTACCATCCATCTCGACCCTCTGACGAACAGAGGCTAGGGACACCATTCCTTACCCATCCTGGCTAATAGCCATTAATGGACTTAACCTCCATTAATTTATTCAGTTCTCTTTTAAACCCTGTTATAGTCCTAGCCTTCACAACCTCCTCAGGCAAGCAGTTCCACGGGTTGACTGTGCGCTGAGTGAAGAAGAACTTCCTTTTATTTGTTTTAAAACTGCTGCCCATTAATTTCATTTGGTGGCCCCTAGTTCTTATATTATGGGAACAAGTAAATAACTTTTCCTTATTCACTTTCTCCACACCACTCATGATTTTATAGACCTCTATCATATCCCCCCTTAGTCTCCTCTTTTCCAAGCTGAAAAGTTCTAGCCTCTTTAATCTCTCCTCATATGGGACCCATTCCAAACCCCTAATCATTTTAGTTGCCCTTCTCTGAACCTTTTCTAATGCCAGTATATCTTTGTTTGAGATAAGGGGACCACATCTGTACATAGTATTCAAGATGTGGGCGTACCATGGATTTATATAAGGGCAAGAAGATATTCTCTGTCTTATTCTCTATCCCTTTTTTAAGGATTCCTAACATCCCGTTTGCTTTTTTGACTGCCGCTGCACACTGCATGGACGTCTTCAGAGAACTATCCACGATGACTCCAAGATCTTTCTCCTGATTAGTTGTAGCTAAATTAGCCCCCATCACATTGTATGTATAGTTGGGGTTATTTTTTCCAATGTGCATTACTTTACATTTATCCACATGAAATTTCATTTGCCATTTTGTTGCCCAATTGCTTAGTTTTGTGAGATCTTTTTGAAGTTCTTCACAGTCTGCTTTGGTCTTAACTATCTTAAGCAGTTTAGTATCGTCTGCAAACTTTGCCACCTCACTGTTTACCCCTTTCTCCAGATCATTAATGAATAGGTTGAATAGGATTGATCCTAGGACTGACCCTTGGGGAACACCACTAGTTACCCCCCTCCATTCTGAAAATTTACCATTTTAATCACAATAACCTCCTCATTTTCCAACACAGAGGCGCTCTTCTATTTTTTTTTTAATCCCTCTCTAGTCACACCACAATGCCAGCTGGTGGAGCTGTTCACAGAACTGAGTGGCTATGGAACTCAGGCAACTGCCCAAGCTGAGAGGAAAAACTATAAATTCCAATTAATAAACATTATGAAAGATTAGTCATCTTCAGGAAGGATAATTTATCTTTTACCTACTTATTCATCTATTATACATTAAATGGAAATGAAGAGACTTATGGCTAAGTAAGATATCAATGTGAGGGCATCCCAACATTTTTCCATCTCTCTGCAGGAATAGTCCATAAGGGGAAAAAAGGATTGACTGAGATATTTCTCTTCAACTGGAATTCAATGCAAGTTAGATGATGCCTTAGGTGGGGTCTCAAGAAGAACCAGGTGCTCATTTCAGAGAAGGGGGAGGGATAGCTCTGTGATTTGAGCTTTGGCCTCCTAAACCCAGGGTTGTGAGTTCAATCCTTGAGGGGGCCATTTAGGGACCTGGGGCAAAAATTGGGGTTTGGTCCTGCTTTGAGCAGGGGGTTGGACTAGATGACCTCCTGAAGTCCTTTCCAACTCTGATATACTATGATTCTAAGGAAAGAATACACATAGGTAAGTACACTTTATCTTTCTCCCAGAGGGCTGTTGGTACTCCAAGATCTGTTACAACTGGGAAGTAGCCAGCAGTAAAACAATTTTCTACAAATGGGAGGGAAATATATAACATCAAGAAAACTGAATCAAGACAGGGAAAACCAGCTCTTATTTGAGGGTTTAGGGATTTTGAGGGGGTTGCTTCTGTTCTTTCTGTTGGTTTTTTATTTAGTTTTGATTTTTTCTTCCCTCACTATATGAAGCATTTTAATAAAGGAAAATCAAGGAAAAGATTGCAGAAACCTTTGTCCAAAACTCAGACAACACATCTGTTTTAATGTAATAGATAAAAGCATACACTGAAGGTTAGGTAGCCAAATAGCAAAAAATTGCTTGAATGAAGCACTGTGCGGTTCTTCTAAATTTATCAGTCTGGAAATAGTGGATATGAACATTTCACATCCCCTTCTTAGGTCAATGATCTTATCCTAAAATTGAATCCAATTTTCTTCAAGCACTAGTTATACATAAAACAAATTTGAATGTCCCAACTCTATGTAAAGTGTCCAATTTATTCACTTAGTAGTGGAAGGTCTTAAAATTCAAGGAAAGCAAATAGTGAAAACAATAATTTTGAGAGACAGAAAATTCTGGTTCAGGCCCGAGAATCACCTCATCTGGGGAAAAAATGCATGTAAGGATTTCAGATAGCTATAACCCCCAAACTTGCTAGCTCTTCAGTCCAATGTAATTGCTGACAGGAAAAATAATAATGGGAAATATCCAGAACACACCTCCATATATTCAAAAAAAGAAGATTTAGAGATTACCTGAAACTTCAAATCATTGCACTAGTCTCCCAATGGCATCTCTGCAGAGACACAACTTTAAAGTTTTTGGATGTGTGACGTTGCTTCAAAAACAGGCCAGGAATGGAAGGAACATGCTACAAGGCTCTTAACACTGAGACTTTGATCTTCAGGAAGCTAGGACTCAAACCCAGCCAGAGTCCATCTAGAAGAAACTGCAATGACTCAAACCCAGCCAGAGTCCATCTAGAAGAAACTGCAATATATTCCTGGTTGAGAAAAAAATGGGATTCTTGTCCTTTGAAAAACACCAAGATCTCAGAAGCCCTTGAATTGCCAAATTTGTGGACAATTAATAGATCTGAGCAAGAGCTCTCCTCAATAGTCATTCTCTAGAAAGCAAGTCCTTTCAGGTTCCAGGCCAAGTGCCTCAAGTACTTTCAGCCTGGCAGTTTGAGAGGATCCTGAAATAAGATCATGTCACAGACCATGGGGGTTCAATGATGCTGAGTGCCGCCTGTAGGAATCAGAGATTTTGGGCATCTGTGCCACTACCTCCCTGTTTAGGCTTGAGGGGAACTCCAATATAGAGGTCTTGGGCTGCTGGAGTAGACTGCTTTGCAGGCATGGAAGCCTGAAAACATGCACTATGTTTTCTTCTCTTATTGAAGAATGTTTCAGTCCTTCTGGCCCTTGTTCCTTCATACCAAACAAGGATGCTTCCATTCAGAGGAGAATATGACAGTCGGTGATAAGTACTAGTGGAGATGGAATGGCTGTATGGCCACCCCATGTCCTATCCCTAGGCTGGGAGGTGGGAGATGTCAGTCACTCCTAAACCCTGCATTGGTTCCTATTCAGAAGGCCCATTCACTCTCTTCCTTCTGGGGAAACCAAGATAACCCCTCAAGAGCATGGAAGACACAGAGATAGGTCTGTGAGATATAACAAGCCCTCATTAAGCATACGTATGGAGACTGTATTATTAATCCATTTATTTTGCATAACCTCATGGACCACTTTTTGTCCCTGATTAGGCCTTTTAACCCCCTTGATAATTTGTCAATATAAGTTTATGGCTGCACTTTTTATTGTATTTCATTTTAAAGAAGATTACATGCTTATGAAAAGGTGCCAGACTCAAAGAACTGGAGAATGACAACTAGCAGGACTAGCATAGGCAGCTGTGCTGTGCTCTCTCTTCCCTCTACCCTTTGAATATGCTTCATCCCCAAACTAGAGATGCCACCCCTCCCTCTCGACTGAGATCACCAATGGAGGTGTCAATTAGTGCCAGTTATTAGGTTACTAAATGAGGTACGGACAACTTTTCATGAAGCCTACCAGCTCTTTTTGGATTGGTCATCAAAAAGCTGTCAGACTTTTCATCACTGTTGAACTGAGCCAGATTCTAACTACTGACCAAGGGGTGACAATCTCTGTACCCCATTACTAATCTCCTGAGGCATCCTCTTGCCACTGAATGCCTGTTATACCTGACCTATTCTTTGCACTACATTTAAAAAAAAATTATACACACGCGCACACGTACACACACATATATATATAAACCAATTCATTTGATACTTTATTTTATAAATCCCTGATTTTTATTACATTATATAATAGAGTAAGCCTTACTCAAAGCACAAGAACTGACTAAGCTGTTGATCTTTTAAGTGAAGCTTTCATGGAAGAAAGGATAGGATGACCTTCAAGGGATCTTTAGCGTCTGATTGTCTGTAGGAATAAGCTAATCAGGAGATGAAGTCTTGTATCTAAGCCAGACTTTAGATGGAACAGTGCAGTGAGGCTTCCAGAATAAAAGAAAGGAGTTTTCATTAAATACTTGTAAACACATTCAAACTGGAAATATAATAATTGTACCTTTGTGAACTAGAATTAATATAAATTCAAGAACACATGGACTTAATAAAGTCACAAGAGCAGCCAATGTTATAAGAAAACATTTAAGATGTTGAATAGATTTATATTTAAAAATACTTGTGCCTAGTTTAAGGGAGATTTAAAAAAAACGACTGAAAAATTAAATAATCTGGTTTGTCGTTAGCTGCTAGAGAATCAACATTTTGATCAGTTATGTTCCACTTGGGAAGTGCAAACCTCCAATTACTTTCAGCTTGTGTTAGTTTAACACAGGGATTTCAAAAATCATGTGGACATTTCTGGCACACACTCTCAGAACAAACGATTCACCCATCACCAAGTTATGGGCTTAATGCCAGTACAGCCGAGAGTCCTGCTCTGCCTTAAAGAATAATGTTTAACCAGTCAGCTACCGCTGCATTCAACCAGGGGTACTCAACGAAACTAACAAATCAGTATATTGCTCTAATGAGGTACCACACTTGCATCCAGAACTTAGTTTTAGTGTTGGAGATATGCAGGCATGTGAGAAGAGAATATTTCATCTACAGTGTATCTACTTGACAAAAGCTGGCTCTATTAAACAGCTGTCCATCTTCCTGCACTCAGGGGAAGGAAGCACTCCTCCCTAGCAAAGATGAAGAGAATATCAATGGGGCTAATCTCTTCAAAGTGCTAAGAGCTCAAAGCAATTGCCTGCAGTAGTACACAGTCCCCACCTCATTAGCTCAGCAAAGAAAACAGACACAAATATACAAAATACAATCCCACATTTCAGGCAAAAATATAAAGCACTGAATTTCCAAACCATTCCCCCTCTCCTTTCCAAGATACAAATATTTCATACATTTTAAATCATGTGTATATAGTGAAAATGTAGTTATACATATTAAAAACCTCTTCTCCTTCCTTTTTACACATTTAAATAGCATGGACTCTGGTCACATTGAAAAATGTTCATGTCATGGCATAAGTATTGTACAGCATAACTCCCCTTGTTAAACAAAGGAAAATTACTCTCTAGCAATTCCTTCCCTTTGGAAGGCAGCGACAGTAATTAATAGACTGTGTTATATGGCTTCACCTACAAGGACACAAGGAGGCAAAATACCTGTCAATCAGATCCTATATATGAAGGCCCTGGTCCACCCACTTCTTTCCAGTTAGAGAATTTCAGAGGCAAAGGAAGATTCTGAGAGAGAGAAATTAGATGCAATGCAGAAGTCAGGGGAAAAGGATGCATGATGGAAGACAAGAGGACTACAACAAAAGATATGATCATTGAGCAATTTTGCCTTGTTTTACATTCCTGTATTCCTATCCCAACCACTGAGTCAGTCAAGGACAGCCAGTAGATATAGTCAGCAATGCCTGGAGGAGGAGGAGTGTTTATATTAATTTGTTGCTTGTAAGACTTTAAGACCAAGAGAGGCATCCTGTGATACAGCCATACAGCCCAGCTAGGACAAGGAAAGAGGTTAGGGCCTTAGGCCAACAAGACCGTCCACAGTTCCAAAAAACAAAGCTGTCTGAGCACCAGGAGACAAACAACAATACCTCTGAATTATTCTTTGTTATTTTCCTGAGAACACTGGCTTGTTACAGCAGTAACTGTTTGTCCCAATGCTTTGCAAAAACACCTGTGAGCAGGGATCTGACCCTAACAGATTATGTGCAAACACAAGGGAGTTTGGATGATAGAGTTGAGGTGAACCAGGCCATTATTGGTGTTGCCAGCTGGAGACCTACTGTCTGAAAAATATTAAGCCTCCATTGTCTTCATTAGTGATGGCTGAGTCAAAAAATCGTTGAGCTATAAAGTGATCTCCTGAAGAGATACATGTTAGGATACCAACCAGGCACGCAGAAGACATACTCCCAAAAGAAAATGAGCACTCCTTGTCTCCTCTACTCTGTTTACATCTGTGACTGTTGACTATTGGCTGCTCTACTGTCATACATGCTTGTGGAACATTGGGGAATCTCAAGTTTGTAGGACTAGGAAGATAGCCTGCAGTTATAAGAGGTTTATGCTCAGTCTCTGTTGGCCAAAGAAAGACTGTTCTCCTTGACCTCAACTCAAAAAGCTGGCACCTGTACAGCTGGTAATGAGAAGATTTGGGATAGGAAAGAGAGGCCAACTGAAAGTGGAGTTCGGGGAATCACTAGGCAAAAGGAGGACTAAGCTGGCTTGGGAAGAAAGATTCCTGGAGGTAGCGGATAGATTGCCACTAGGCTAATGTTAAGGACTTAAGAGGCCAAAGATGGGCCAGGAATCACATCCACACAGGCTGCAAAATGACTCAGACCCTTTGAAAGACCTATTGAACTAGCTGACTATCTGGATTGCTCCCCACTGGAGAGAGCATCTGAGGACTCTGAGGCAGAGATCCTATCTCTGCTGGATTCATCTTGGATCCCTCCTCAGATTCAGATTCCATCTTTTGTTTTGGCTTCTTTCCTTATTCCTTTGCTAAACAGGTCTGGAAGGAAAGACAGAAGCAGAATTATTGAGAAAAGGAGCTGAAACAGGGACTAGTGACACAAACTCCAATTATTCCAGGCTGAAGAAGGCAAAAGAACTGGAGGGAAGTGGACAGATGAGCTGTTATATCCATGGTTGGTTCACCTCCTTTATTCCTGGTAGGTGGAGCTATAACACTGTCTGTAAGACAGAAAACTGAGAGTGAATAACAACTAGAAGTAGGGATTTTTGGTTTGTCTGAATTTTTACACCAAACTCAGAAAAATGCCAGTGCAATTCCAAAGGATGAGTCAGACAGAACAAGCTATGTTTCCATATTCTCCTTATTTTACCCTAAATGAATTTGAAGCTCAGGCATTGAATGATGAGGGAAAAGGTACCCTGTAGATTTATTAGTGTTGTTATATAATCTGCCTTTTGGATAAAAAGATGCAGGCCAATAGGATGCTTGTAATAAATAAATTCAAATATGTATAAAAATCACCTGCCTTTCAATACAGAATTTAAAGGCATAGGGAAAAAAACCCACAGATTCAGAATATCACTGCTGCAACAAAGGCTAACTTCGTAAATGCTGCATGAGAGTATCTCTTTTTTTGTCAAGTTCTACTTTAACCATAAGTAAGAGGATACTAAATAAAGTGCAATGTAAAAACACCAGGAAAAATGGGGCCCAGATTTTCTCCTGCTCCTGAATTCTAGACTACTCCAGTTTATGCCAGCTGGCGGTGGTGCTCAAAGGCTGAGCATTGGTGGAGTGGAGGTGCATTCTGCCCCAGCCCCATGACCAGGCAGTTAATGCAGGAGAGCTGCATTAAACCAAGTGAGAGCTCTCCCTGGCTGGGAGAGTCTTCAGCTGGCCAGTTAGGACTAGATTCCATTTTGTGCCTTCTGATAGGTGCAAAGTGACCAAGAAGAAGAAGAAGAATATCACTGTCATCACTGCCATTGGCACCAATCTCTCGCAAAGATCTGGACCCAAAACTCCAGCTGAAATTGAGGAAATGAAATAATTTTGGTGTGCTTCCCATTGCAGGATCAGACCTTAAAATACATTTCACTACAAAATATTAAGTAGAAGTAATTATTTGCTTGGTTTCTTTTTTTTTAAAGCACAGCACATAGTAATTTAGCCAGATCTGAATTTATTCTACTAAGCTATTTCTCCTCTTTTTAGCAAAAGGATTATTTCTGTTACACCCTTCTGCAGTTATCAGATTTCTGTGGACTAGGTTATGCCTTCAGGTAATGGATAGTGCAGAGATGGTGCCAGTCCAGGAATAGCCCCCAGAAGCAGTGTGCCTCACAGACCCCCTCCTGCCCCCGAGTCACAGTTACAGTGGCTGAAATAAAGAAAAAAAATGTGTATGGAATTTATGAAAGTGTGGAACTGTTTCCTTTTCACAAATTTCAAAGTGGACACATTTTTCATTTGTCGTGAACGTTTCTGTGCATTTTCCAAAGTTTTAACAGCAATGATCAAAATCGTGTTCCATCACAATTTCAAACATGATTTCAACAGAAAAATATGAACAACAGTGTTGTGGAAACATTCATGAAAAACAAAAAACAGATGTCAAAAATGTTTTACGAAAAGTCTGTTTTCAGAAGGTGGCTATTTTTTACTCTACATTTTCTTTGGGCTAAAATGTCTCCCCAGCTCTAATCACAGTTCCTCCCCTGCTTTCTCCTTGCTCCTGGTTGTAATTTACCACTGATCTAGACGAGGAGTTAATTACTAACTCCTCCACCAGGCGATGGCTCATCTACTCTGGCCAGTGACGGGTCTGGTGTAGAACCAAGGTTCACCCCGACCCTCCCATCTATTAGAGGGAGTGAGCAGGTGAATAGCCCAAAGCCAGGTTAGCCTGTCTATAGAAAATGTAAAGAGGGTTCTTATTCCCTTGTGCTGGTGTACAGCCTAAATCCCAAAGTAGCTCTTAGTACTCCCCCTCTAAAAGGTCAGTAGGAAAAGAGTGAAGAAAAGAATATCAGAGTGACTCCAAAATGCACGCGGTAGAGCTGAAGATTATAGCTATTTCATCACACTGCACGTGCTAGAAAGCCATACTCTACAAGTCTGATTTTCCCAGAATAAAATACTTGCTCCTTTTCTTAAATTTGCACGTTGTTCAGTGAAATAAAAACAAGCTACAGAGGCTTTTATCTTCCACCTAAAATAAAAGGGAGATGGAACCTCTGAGCTCACAGTGTATAAATTGCATTGAAATGTTTGACATGCAGTTTTAGATAAAACAAGGCTAGTAATTATTTCTAGTGCCACCTGAGCAGCCTATGGTCTTTTGCTAATAATGTGCTGTTTGCCCCGGCAAATAAAATGCAGACCAAATTAACTGAAACTTCTATTAAAGGATTATCCCATTTATGAAATCAACCTTACAGATTACAGAAAATGACTATGTATTCAATTTTGCTTGGGCACCTTTTTACTCAATTAAAAATGACTCCAGACAAATCCTTTTTGTTGTTTGACTTGAGCTCATGCAGTATATGAGGACCAGAAGGTTGGAATTATAACAATATTTACTTTAAACCTGCTAGTACAATATTCTAAGTAGCAGAGGCAGTGACCTATGCAGTTAAAGTTGTCTAACATTTCCCATTATAAGACCCTGGTTTTGGTTGCTTATAACTTTTCCAACTTGACATGGTTCAGGCTGACATTTTGCCTTTTGAGAGTCTGCCTAAGGCTGATTCTGGGGGGAAAGTGTCAGCTGAAATGGTTCAGCTGTTTTTCAGGATTAGATTGGAAAACGATGTTGTTTAGCCCATTTTGAAAAAAAAATTCTCTCAACCATTTGTTGTGAAGCTCTAGAGCCTCTATGCTTTGGAGCAGGGACTTGAGATTTGGGAGGTGAGTCACCCTGATGCCAGAGATGTGTCTTTTGCTATCCTAATGAAAATTCATCTTAATTTGGCCAAGTTATAACCTCTGGACAATCTCAAACTGTACATGCTCAGTATAGACTTTTTAGAGTTTGGCAGCTAAATTCTCTGAAGAGTCCATCTGCACAGAGCATGCTTCATCACCTCACAGTTCTATGTGCTGCCTGAATTGCAATCTCCACAGAGTGACTAAGCATCCTCATCCCAGGGATGAGCAGGACTTTCCTTATAATTACTCCTCCTAGCGGTTGTGGGCTGCTATGGCACCCTGACAATATGGAGGAGGAAGCTTCCTGGCTGAAATGTAGAGGGCTGAGTAACAGGAGGTTGGTACGGGGTGGAGATGCTGGATAAGGGGAGCAGGAGCAAGGAAAGGCAAAGGGAGGGGGGCAGAATAGGAACAGGAGCTGGGAACTAGAGGACAGGACCAGATGGAAGAAGTTGCCACTGTGAGTGTTCTGCAATCAGACCCCACGTGTCTCAAGTTGGATACCCAGAAACTGAGGAACATACAGTGGTTAACTATGAAAATGTCGGTTTATGTAACTTGCTCAGCATCACATTCACCTAGGAACTTTGGCAGAGGCAGGGCACAGAACCCTGCTCTCTAAGACAGCATTCAATTGCCTCACTCACAGGACCAACCTTTCACTGCCTCTGGATTCTCACCTCATTTGCAGCCATGCTGAGCTTTCACAACTGCAACTGAGGTCAATAGGAGCTTCAGTCCAACACACACACAGCTATGAAATGCGAGGTACTCCGAAAAATCACCTCCTAGGCATCTCAATGTGGGCACCTAACCTCAGTTGACAGCTTTGACAATATTGGCTTTAATTCCTGTGCTTCTATCCCCCACGTGTAAAATGGGGATAATAATATAACCACACCTCACAGAAGTGGAGTGAAGATAATTTGATGAATGCCTGTAAAGATCTAACATACTATGATGACAGCAGCACAAAAAAGCCCATAAGGGATGACTCTGTATTCAATTAAAGGTTTGGGTGGTGTGCGGTAAATAATGCCTGGGTCCACAAAGTGAATCCTGAGAATAAAAAGAAATATTGAATAGCAACCCACTCAAGGAGTTCATCCTGGGCACTAAATGGGGCAGGGGTCCTGTGAAAAAAATAGCATGTGACCATGTAATTAAAGACTGCACCTTATGCACAAGGGGCCCAAATTAATGTTGGACAGGCAACCTTAATACAGGCATTTCCTACATAAGAACAGCCACACAGGGTCAGACCAAAGGTCCATCAAGCCCAGTATCCTGTCCTCTGACAGTGGCCAATGGCAGGTGCCCCAAAGGGAATGAACAGACAGGTTATCATCAAGTGATCCATGCCCTGTAACCCAATCCCAGCTTCTGGCAAACGGAGGCTAGGGACACCATTCCTGCCCATCCTGGCTAATAGCCATTGATGGACCTATCTTCCATGAATCTATCTAGCTCCCTTTTGAACCCCGTTATAGTATTGGCCTGCACAACACCCTCTGGCAAGGAGTTCCAGAGGTTGACAGTGTGTTGCATGAAAAAATACTTTCTTGTGTTTGTTTTAAATCTGCTACCTATTAATTTCATTTGGTGGCCCCTTGTTCTTGTATTATGAGAAGGAGTAAATAACACTTCCTTATTTACTTTCTCTATACCACTCATGATTCTATAGACCTCTATCATATCCCCCCATAGTCGCCTCTTTTCCAAGCTGAAAAGTCCCAATCGTATTAATCTCTCCTCATACGGAAGCCGTTCTATACCCCTACTCACTTTTGTTGCCCTTTTCTGAACCTTTTCCAGTTCCAATATCTCTTTTTTGGGATGGGGCGACCACATCTGCACGGAGTATTCAAGGTGTGGGCGCACCATGGATTTATATAGAGGCAATATGACATTTTTTGTCTTATTATCTATCCCTTTCCTAATGATTCCCAACATTCCTAACTATTGAGTGCTTGCCTTGGCAAGCTTAATGTTCTTTTAACAGTGTTTTTGGATGTAATACAGACAGAAAGTGAGTCTTCTCATATGTTTAGAAAACTCAGCAAACCTTGCAGCAGAAATCATATAGCCACCATACTGCTTTTACATAGAGCAGAATTTTGCTCCTTTTCCTCAAACTGGGTGTAAACGGAGAAACACTGTCCCATCCCACTGAATCTGCCACGTATAGTAAACTGCTACATTTTCCTGGTACTACTCGCTGATTTCTGCATCTCAGCCATATCCTAAATGTCTTTCCTTACACAACAGGAGATTAGTGTGTGCACCTTAGGGTTCAAAGAGAATGTCCTGCAGCATCTATAGTTCTCACTCCTTACACTAACTGTTGCTATTAACTGTGCTGTTCATCATCTTTTCAGGTGGATTTGCTGGATGGAAACTGTGAAAAACACCCGAGAGCATCATATGCGGCAAGGTTGGTGGGTTGCTGATGAGGAAAGGAGGGGATTTGACATGTGCATGGTTTGTGAATGTTAGGTGTAGTGGTCAATATGTGCTGAGAATAGATATAAATGCCTGGAGATGGTGGTAAACTTACTTACTAAAGGACAGATCTGTTTTTAATAATAAAGGATAAGTCACAGAAATGTTAGGCCACGATACTGCAGAGAGTCGCCCACATGCTTAACTATGAGCCAGTGGGGTACCCACGGTGCACAACGTGAAGTAGATGTGCATGTCTTTGTAGGTCTGACATTAAGCTTGAGCCTGACCAAGTCTCACAATGGGCTGTGCCCTAGCTATCTCAAGGACTGTCTCACTTTCCATACCATAAGCTAGCGTTGTAGTTTCTCTAACTTCGCTCCTCCCCACACACAAACACAAAAACCCCTGGAACTATATTTAGAATGAGACTTCCAAGTAGAGGGGTGTAACATTTTGTTTGCATAGGTTTAAACTGAAGACAAGATCTACACCTAAGAAAGTGATCCAGTGAGAGAAAAGCTCAGGCAGAGAGAGAATAGACTTTACTGTTGATATTTAATCAGAGAAAGATTTAGGCAGATGTGGGGTCTATCCAAAGCCCACTTTAGGTAACTAGGGTCTTTCCATTAACTTAATTGGGCTTTGAATGAGGCTCAGAGAGAAAATGAATATCACTTTACTGGTCATATTCTCAGCTTCTGAAAAGAACTGCATCACAGCGCCAATCAGCACTTCTGCCAACAGTAACATTCAGATAAATAGAACCAGCAAAGAGCATCTTCAGCAGCACCATCTGGTTTCTCCCAACAATGTTACGAAGAAACCAGGCTTTCTTAGTAGCAGCTCTGCACTGGAGAACTTTCAGTAGCTGTCACATTGACAAAGGATGTTCCCATCTTCAGACCAAAATATAAGACCTTTCTCTTTACATTAGATTTCCCACAATAACTATCTTAAACTGGTAGCAAAAGAAAATCAAACAAAAATCTTCCATTAAGTATAATCACGTTGTTTTACAAGGAACGGATTACTTTATTTATGTAAATTTTTATATGCAGCTATCTCGGTGATGGGAACAAAACACATAATTAGATTTTAAGCAATTTGGGGCAGGGACTGTCTTTTCATTCTGTACAACGCCTAATAAAAAGGGGCTGTAATCCTAATTAGGGCATCTAAGCACTACCAGCATACAAACAACAGAGATACAAATACTGTAATATTCTATTGTAGTCAGATATTATTGCTTATGACTGCGTTCTTTTAAATTATGCTTCCTTGTGGTCATTCTTCCCAACTTGGCATCTCTGTTGTGGTTACTCCTGCAGAGAAAAAGTGGATTTTATCCAAATGATGGGAAATTTTGCCCATTCAGACTATCTGAAGCCGATAAGCTTTCTACTGGAAACTTCCCATCTGGCTCAAAATACTGCTATTGCATTTTTCAGGGATGTGACTCCTTTACAAAAGCTCCTACATTACATTCCAGATATGAAAAAGCAAAACTCCTTCAAATCCACATCATGCAGAATGTGAGCTATTTTTCTAAACTCTATATTCTTACATAGAGCAGAGCTGAATTCAGACTTGTGGAAGTAGTAGAAAGTGTATAATGTCAATATAGTTTCTGAAAATGACAATACATTCTTTAGGGATTGAATATAGAGATCTGAAAAATTCCTTATAAAATGCTACAGTGTCCCATGGAACTTTTTATAGGAACAGCAACTCAGTGAAATAATATTCTATATTCTGTAGTTTTTTTACCATTATGACTGTAGTACTATTATTAGTAAACTGCTACTCTCTCACATCTCTCATATTTGATTTAAATGCTTGTGTCTGGCCTCATCAGCACTTAAGTGCATGCTTAAAGTTGAGCACACATTTAAGTGTTGCTCTGAACAGGAGTGTTTTCCAGAATTGGGACCTAAGTTTGTACTGTGATACAACTGATTATCTGCCCCTTGAAAGTGACGATTAATGTCCTAGGTAAAACAAAGCTATTTTTGTTCATTTTGTACAATGGCACCCTTAAAAATATAAAGGAGCAGTCAGTCACAATGCTAGTGACATATTGTAATATATGGCTGATGATGCAAAAAGCGTTGCACTATATATGTATTTCAATTCTTTGTACATAACAGACCACTTATTTCAATATGATAGGGCGCTGCAGGGAGAATAATAGGATTTATCATCGGTGGTTATGAAACACAACTGTTGTATAAACGTATGAAGAAGCAGTAGAAAAGGAAGAGAAATAAACCCCTCTGTTTTCCTCAGACAGTGAGCATTTCTTACCTTTATGTAATTCTTTTTTTGCATCATTGTAAATGTTTGGTTTTATGTAACAACTGAGCATTAATACAATTTGACAAATTGAAATAAGTGTGTGTCACATCATTAGTTGGTATAAACAGGCATCGATTCACGAAAGCCAATTTACACCGGTTGGGGATCTGGCCTCAGAATTTTAAACTCAATTACAAAATGCTTTCAGAGCAAAACACTTCTTTTGATAGTCAGTTTAAGAAAGGATCCTACCGGATGGGTCAAAGACCACCTGATTGCCAGGATGGGGGCCTGCATCTATAGATACCATTGGTGTTACCCTCCGAACATCCCAGAACTTCATCACACCGTAGGAGTCACAGGAAACAATGGTGTCACCCTGCCAAGTATTAAAAAATGAATAAATTATTATTTGTGCTTCAGAGAGGAAGAGAGCACTGTGGCAGACATGGAGCTCATGTGTAATAATGTTAAGAATACTGAGATAGTTACATGTTTATTATGCACCTATAATGCCCAGATTCAATGTGGTCTGTGCATGAAGATGAGAGAATGGCTTCTCAGATAAGAACACCCAAGCACATACGTGAAAGACAGTGGGGCAAACTGTTAGTTTCAAGGATCCTGTCTCCAACCAATTGCAAACCTTGTCTTGCCAAAGCTGGGAGTTACCAGATCAAAGGGCTATAAATGGTGAAAAGGTGACATGATTTGGGGGAAGTGGGGTGATTTGCCAGGTGCTGTCCATGGAGCTGTCAGTGAACCCTGACAGGGAGGCTTTAACAAGCTAACAGAGAGAAAGCCTCTGTGGAGAAGCTTAACGGCAGTTAGTCCAGAGGTCCCCACGTGGAAGATGGTTGAACACCTAATAAACTAGACATGTCCAGATGCTGTTTCCGTGTTTTTAAGATCTGTTTTCTCTTAAAGGATTTTGTTCTAAATAAATAATACTTGCCTTAAAGCTGGCTCTTTGATCACTGATGACCATTGCCATTGCCCTGGAGGGAACAGAATTTCAGGGCCTGGACAAAAGTCCGATCTGCTGAGGTAACCATGGTCAATACACAGGGGACTTCAACTCAGGGCCTGGTCTGAGAGTGGGTGACCTGCCTGATTCCATCCTAAGAGACAGGCGACGGCTAAAGGCTTGAGACCTAAATGGGGGCAGCTTATAGAGTCCAGGAAAGATGCAGTTAGCCTGGTAACTATGAATTTGTAACTGAAATTGTATCTTTAAATGCTTTCATTTTGCATGTTGTTTTGTCTTTGGGAAAACAGAGAAAGTGAATGATATTTTAAAAAAAAATCTCTAAAAAACATAACACAATGGGGGAAAAGTTTATAAAAATTGTCAGGTTGACTTCACATTGATTGCAGATCAATTTTATATGCAAAAGAATATTTAAATGTTAGCTACACTTGAAGTTAAGCAGCACTTACACTTTGATTTTTATAGTTATTTTTATTAAGGGTAACGTTAATATTACAATGCAGAGAAAGCTTATGTGGTTACTGACTGCTAATAAAACTAGTCATTAAAATATAAATATATATACACATACAATATAAATATAATTAGTACAGTACTCTCATTAAAACTCAATCAATATAATACTTAATCTTTCATTGCAATATATCATAATCATAACCTGCACTAGACCTCCATCCCAGACAGTGCTATTGGAGGAATTTAAAGAGGAGCTACTTTCGTCCGTGAGCTTACTGAGCTCAGAAAAAATCAGTGGTTTTGCTGTGACAAATAGTTCACAGAATAGCCACACTTATAATATCTGACGGAAACAGCAAAGAGCAAAGAGGATGTTTCAAAAGGCACATGTATGATAGCGTCCATATAGAGCCTTTTGATGGCATTAGGACAAAACATGAAACCTTTCTGTAAGGTATATTATTAAGAGCTCTCACTCTGTAGACCTTAACCAAATAAAACTCATTTTCTTCAGCGTGGGCCACATGTGAGCAGAACTGTATCCCTATATTACCCTTTTCTAAATAACTGTACAGGTTTAATAAAACCCTATTGTGAAAGGGTTTAAACACCAGAAGAAAAAGTTCACAGGAGGTGTGACACTTCTTGGGGACTGAGTCACCTTGTTCTCCCTGCCGCCAGCATCAGGGAGACATGCTTGTACTTAACTGGGTGTCATCTCCCTGGAAACACCAGCCTGTTAGCCACCCAAGTACTCTCCTCTGGGCTATTCCAGCCCCCACTTAACATTAAAAAGGTTGCAGAGCAGTTTTTAAACTAAGACGGGGGAAAGCCGATTGCTGCAGAGGAGCACGTGGATCGGACAGAGACTTCTCTTAGAGGAGAGTCTATTGATAGAGATTCTCTAGGTTTTAGTCAGGAGGAGAGGATGGATGAGGATAACATATGGGCCAGATCAGATGAGAAACAGTCACATAAAAAAGAATCTGACATATCAGAAAAGGGCAGACAGATAAGCAGTGACAAGTTTATAAAGTGCTTGTACACAAATGCTAGAAGTCTAAATAATAAGATGGGTGAACTAAAGTGCCTTGTGTTAAAGGAGGATATTGATATAATTGGCATCACAGTAAAAATCTTAAATGAATCCACATGTTCCATAGAATCTCTATGGATAGTAATTCTATGCTCTAATAAGAATATAACAGTAGGGATCTATTATCGACCACTTGACCAAGATAGTGATAGTGACTATGAAATGCTAAGGGAGATTAGAGAGGCTATCAAAATAAAGAACTCAATAATAGTGGGGGACTTCAATTATCCCCATATTGACTGGGTACATGTCACCTCAGAACGAAATGCAGAGATAAAATTTCTCGATACTTTAAGTGACTGCTTCTTGGAGCAGCTGGTACAGGAACCCACAAGGGGAGAGGCAACGCTCGATCTAGTCCTGAGTAGAGCGCAGGATCTGGTCCAAGAGGTAACTATAACAGGACTGCTTGGAAATAGTGACCAGAATATAACAACATTTAACATTCCTGTGGTGGGAAGAACACCTCAACAGCCCAACATGGTGGCATTTAATTTCAGAAAAGGGGAACTATGCAAAAATGAGGAGGTTAGTTAAACAGAAATTAAAAGGTACAGTGACTAGAGTGAAATCCCTGCAAGCTGCATGGACACTTCTCAAAGACACCATAACAGAGGCCCAACTTAAATGTATATCCCAAATTAAAAAAACACAGTAAAAGAACTAAAAAAGAGCCACCGTGGCTTAACAACCATGTAAAAGAAGCAGTGAGTGATAAAAAGGCATATTTTAAAAAGTGGAAGTCAAATCCTAGTGAGGTAAATAGAAAAGAGCATAAACACTGCCAAATTAAATGTAAAAATGTAATAAGAAAAGCCAGAAAGGAATTTGAAGAACAGCTAGCCAAAAACTCAAAAGGTAATAACAGAATGTTTTTTAAGTACATCAGAAGCAGGAAGCCTGCTAAACAACCAGTGGGGGCCCTGGACGATCGAGATACAAAAGGAGCACTTAAAGGCGATAAACTAATTGCGGAGAAACCAAATGAATTCTTTGCTTTAGTCTTCACAGCTGAGGATGTCAGGGAGATTCCCAAACCTGAGACATCCTTTGTAGGTGACAAATCTGAGGAATTGTCACAGATTGAAGTGTCATTAGAGGAGGTTTTGGAATTAATTGAGAATCTTAACAGTAACAAGTCACCGGGACCAGATGGCATTCACCCAAGAGTTCTGAAAGAACTCAAATGTGAAATTGCGGAACTATTAACTATGGTTTGTAACATGTCCTTTAAATCACCTTCTGTACTCAATGATCAGAAGATAGGTAATGTAACGCCAATATTTTAAAAAGGCTCTAGAGCTGATCCTGGCAATTACAGACCGGTAAGTCTAAAATCAGTACCAGTCAAATTAGTTGAAACAATAGTAGAGAATAAAATTGTCAGACGCATAGAAGAACATAAATTGTTGGACAAAAGTCAGCATGGTTTATGTAAAGGGAAATCATGTCTAACTGATCTATTAGAGTTCTTTGAAGGGGTCAACAAACATGTGGACAAGGGGGATCCAGTGGACATAGTGTACTTATATTTCCAGAAAGCCTTTGTCAAGGTCCCTCACCAAAGGCTCTTAAGTAAATTAAGTTGTCATGGGATAAGAGGGAAGATCCTTTCATGGATTGAGAACTGGTTAAAAGACAGGGAACAATGGGTAGGAAGAAATGGTAAATTTTCAGAATGGAGGGGGGTAACTAGTGGTGTTCCCCAAGGGCCAGTCCTAGGACCAATCCTATTCAACTTATTCATAAATGATCTGGAGAAAGGGTTAAACAGTGAGGTGGCAAAGTTTGCAGACGATACTAAACTGCTCAAGATAGTTAAGACCAAAGCAGACTGTGAAGAACTTCAAAAAGATCTCACAACACTAAGTGATTGGGCGACAAAATGGCAAATGAAATTTAATGTGAATAAATGTAAAGTAATGCGCATTGGAAAAAATAACCCCAACTATACATACAATATGATGGGGGCTAATGTAGCTACAACTAATCAGGAAAGAGATCTTGGAGTCATCATGGATAGTTCTCTGAAGACATCCATGCAGTGTGCAGTGGCAGTCAAAAAAGCAAACAGGATGTTAAGAATCATTTAAAAAGGGATAGAGAATAAGATGGAGAATATATTTTTGCTCTTATATAAATCCATGGTACGCCCACATCTTGAATACTGTATACAGATGTGGTCCCCTCATCTCAAAAAAAGATATACTGGCATTAGAAAAGGTTCAGAGAAGGGCAATTAAAATGATTAGGGGTCTGGAATGGGTCCCATATGAGGGGAGATTAAAGAGGCTAGAACTTTTCAGCTTGGAAAAGAGGAGACTAAGGGGTATATGATAGAGGTCTATAAAATCATGAGTGGTGTGGAGAAAGTGAATAAGGAAAAGTTATTTTCTTGTTCCCATAAGAACTAGGGGCCACCAAATGAAATTAATGGGCAGCAGTTTTAAAACAAATAAAAGGAAGTTCTTCTTCACTCAGCGCACAGTCAACCCGTGGAACTACTTTGCCTTGCAGGTTAATAGGTGTACCCTGGCCCATGACTCCCTTTAAAGCATTTCCCGGTGATACCCAGCCCCTGACACTAGCTACTCACAGAATTACCACATCCGCTGTCCCCAAGGAAACAGTGTACACACCAGATTGTATGATTCATCTCAGGATCAGCCCTTTGCTTAATATCACAGCACTTAGATATGTTTATAGTGAAGGCAAACATAAGTTTACTACCAACAATTGAAGATTCAAGGGATAGTGAGGAAGGACATTGGAAATAAAAGGTTACATGTAAAACAAGATCATAACATGCTTTCTAGAGACTAAATGTAACTATTAGATTAGCCTCCTGTCTAATGAAATTTATCTCACCCAACGCCTTTTGCAGCTTCTTCTGTTCAGGTGGGCAGAAATCCTGTTTTCATGAATGTAAATGCACTGCCCATTTACTTCCTAGGTTCAGCATGAAGGAATGTCTTCTTTGACTTCTACTTATATCCCCAAAGTTAATTATCTGTACTCACAGTATAGCCCACTCCACCATTCACTTGTTTTTGTGTGTGTTCTTTTCTGCTGACTACATCTCTTTGATAACTTCCTATGTAAATGGTCATCCACTGTGTTAGCTTACATGCCTAATTTACATGTGACAGAAAGGTGAATAAACATCTTTTGTCTAACAAAAGCCTGCTTCTCCATCTGTACTGTGGTACTGAGTCTAAGAACATATTTTAGAGCATAAGTGCTTCATAATATCTGTACACACATTTCACAATGATATCACAGAGCAATGTGACCTGGCTTCCATTTAAGGCGTCACATAACATTCTTTAGTGAACCAGAATGTACATACCTGAATCAGGATATTTTATAACCCTCTTGCTAGCTGGCATTAATGGGTTTTTGGGTCACAGAAGGCCTAACCAAAATAAATAAATACATGAAAATAAAAATCCCCCTATTAGGGTTTCCAGTTTGATAAGGTTGTGAGTCAACCAACAAAACACACATCACCGAAGTCTCTGGCCATAGCTCTTCCTGAGGGAAATCATGAGTTGACCATCACATAGTTTCAGGTATTTTACCCAGTACAATGTACAAATAAGATAAATTTCAAACAACATAAAAGCTGTATCAAGAGGGCAACGCATGTCTATAGAATTCTCTGGTTTTTCATCAGCTATAAAAATAATCCATGCACCTTTTTCTTCAGTACACTGAGGCCCAATGTGTTTTACTGATGCAGCTTGTCATAAAAATAAAGGGAAGGGTAAACCCCTTTGAAATCCCTCCTGGCCAGGGGAAAGCTCCTCTCACCTGTAAAGGGTTAAGAAGCTAAAGGTAACCTCGCTGGCACCTGACCAAAATGACCAATGAGGAGACAAGATACTTTCAAAAGCTGGGAGGAGGGAGAGAAACAAAGGGTCTGTGTCTGTCTGTAGTCGTCTTGGCCGGGGACAGAACAGGAATGGAGTCTTAGAACTTTTAGTAAGTAATCTAGCTAGGTATGTGTTAGATTATGATTTCTTTAAATGGCTGAGAAAAGAATTGTGCTGAATAGAATAACTATTTCTGTCTGTGTATCTTTTTTGTAACTTAAGGTTTTGCCTAGAGGGGTTCTCTATGTTTTTGAATCTAATTACCCTGTAAGATATCTACCATCCTGATTTTACAGGGGGGATTTCTTTATTTCTATTTACTTCTATTTTTTATTAAAAGTCTTCTTGTAAAACACTGAATGCTTTTTCATTGTTCTCAGATCCAAGGGTTTGCGTCTGTGGTCACCTATGCAAATTGGTGAGGCTTTTTATCCAACATTTCCCAGGAAAGGGGGGGTGCAAGTGTTGGGAGGATTGTTCATTGTTCTTAAGATCCAAGGGTCTGGATCTGTAGTCACCTAGGCAAATTGGTGAGGCTTTTTACCAAACCTTGTCCAGGAAGTGGGGTGCAAGGTTTTGGGAAGTATTTTGGGGGGAAGGACGCGTCCAAACAGCTCTTCCCCAGTAACCAGTATTAGTTTGGTGGTGGTAGCGGCCAGTCCAAGGATAACGGGGGTAATATTTTGTACCTTGGGGAAGTTTTGACCTAAGCTGGTAAAGGTAAGCTTAGGAGGTTTTTCATGCAGGTCCCCACATCTATACCCTAGAGTTCAGAGTGGGGGAGGAACCGTGACACAGCTCATGAGGCAATGCCTGGGGGCTAAAGGGTTATACGGTAGGGCTATGTACCTCTTGCAAGGGAGCGTCTGCACATTTTATCACATCTATACAGAATAGGGTTTTTCAGAGGAATATTAGAAGAATTCTGGAAACATGGCCAGGGGTGGGGTGGAGGGGAGGTTACTTGAGGTATGTAGAAGGGGAATGTATTCAATCAGTGTCAAAACTCCTGGGTGAAAATACTGCTCCAGCAAAGATCCTGTGAATCTCAGGCAGCAAGTTGAAAGAACAGGGTAAAATAACTGAAACAGTGCGATGAATGGCTCAAGATTACAATATAGCAATCGAAAGAGACTGAGAAGTGCTGCCAAACTCAGGAAGGCTTTTTTCCCCCCTACTCACTGAGGTGATGCAGAAAGAGTCATAGGTTTTTTTGGTATATTAGGAAAATTTGAAAGGCATGTCTTATGAAGTCTGGGTGTTAAATGTATAAATTGTTAAAACAAGCCAAGGAGTTTTCACAGATCTGCTTATAATAGATTATACAGTCTGGTATAACTTTTTCTCATGTTAGCTCCTCAGCAAATAATAATTTCATTTTACAATGTTGGGCCTGATCCTGGAACCCTGGCTCTTGGACGCTTCTTAACTAGTCTTTACCCATGCAACTAGTCCCATTGACACTCTGGTTTATGTTGTGGCATTTAGCAGCTTAGGGTAGGAAACAAGATGGAGCTGTATTGCCCCAGTGGGAATTCTGTGAGGTACTGTGCCTCAGGAGGAATGTGAATGCTGCATCATCCTTGGACTTCTCTCCTCAGTGGGCTAGATTCATAGCCAGCACAGAGGGACAGGGAGGAAAAAGATCCTGCTTATTCCCCATCCCATATGGGAAAACTTGCACACCAGGAACTGTGGTTGTGATTATGACTTAAGGGGGTGCAAAGGAAAACTCCTTGGCCCTGATCTTCCAAACACTTAACTTCTGTAGGACGACTAATCTGCTTAAAGTTAAGCACGGGCATAAGTGTTTGCAGGACAGGCAACCTTCTTCTCCACTGCTATGCACCAGTTCTACGGCTCAGGACAATCTCACCTTCAGTGGTTGGTTATATGCCTATGTATGGACTATTCATGTGAGTGAGGGTAGCAAGATCAGGCCTCTCATCCTCTTCAATATTAATAATAAGTCCACACAAAAAACAATGGCAAAAGAACTGGGAGGACGCAAAGGAAACCACTCCCAAATCAGTGAATGCCATTGATCAGGTTAACCTAGTATAATCTGTTAACTAGCTGCTGCCACAGCACCAGAAAGTAAAGCATTAAAAATGTTTTTGTATAGTCAAAGGAAATGTCTGTTTTGTCCTTTAAATGTCTTATCAATACAGTCAAAGAGGAGGTGAATACATAATGCTAGCCAACTACAGATGACTACAGCAACACTAGAGAAGGAAGGAGAAAAGCAGATCGAGGGATGTGATCGTTCCCCTCTATTCGACACTGGTGAGGCCTCATCTGGAGTACTGTGTCCAGTTTTGGGCCCCACATTACAAAAAGGATGTGGAAAAATTGGAAAGAGTCCAGCGGAGCGCAACAAAAATGATTAGGGGACTGGAACACATGAGTTATGAGGAGAGGCTGAGGGAACTAGGGATGTTTAGTCTATGGAAGAGAAGAATGAGGGGGGATTTGATAGCTGCTTTCAACTACCTGAAAGGGGGTTCCAAAGAGGATGGCTCTAGACTGTTCTCAGTGGTAGCAGATGACAGAACAAGGAGTAATGGTCTCAAGTTGCAGTGGGGGAGATTTAGGTTGGATATTAGGAAAAACTTTTTCACTAGGAGGGTGGTGAAACACTGGAATGCGTTACCTAGGGAGGTGGTGGAATCTCCTTCCTTAAAAGTTTTTAAGGTCAGGCTTGACAAAGCCCTGGCTGGAATGATTTAATTGGGGATCGGTCCTGCTTTGAGCAGGGGGTTGGACTAGATGACCTCCTGAGGTCCCTTCCAACCCTGATATTCTATGATTCTATGAAAAGGCTGCTCTACAGGGAGGACTCTGGCTGCTGTATGGAATCTGAAGTGCCGACAAACCCAGCAGCTCTATGATACAGCCAAAAGGTGCCAAAGGCACAACTGAGGATGAAGCAGTAGCAGCTACAGCACCAGAAAACTCCTGAACTAGTGAAGAGTCAGGGACTAAGATGCAAAGCAGGTCTGATGTATTATATGATACACCAGCAGTGTGGAGACAGTCGGTGCTGGTGCCCACGTCAGCTGTACTGAATTTAACAGAGCACGCCATGGCCAGAACTGGAGTCAGCGCTATGGGCCTCCGCTGATCTCTGTTTGGTATCGGGGAGCTGATGGACCTGCTCCATCCCATGTGCTGGCAGGAATAAGGGGATGGTCAGCACATCTCTTACATGATGAGGAAGAGTCTCCCTGAACCCTGGAGTGGGACCTCTTTCTCACAACATCAGAGGAGGGAGTATGAGTCCTCTTCCTCTTGCAGAAAAACCCCAGAGTTCAAACATAGAGTGGCATCACAAGCTGGTTCTGAAGATAACTGCCTATAAGACGAGGACCTTAATCCCAAAGTGGGCCTCATTACCTGCTCCAGAAGGTGCTGCTTCAGCTGTAAATCTCTTTCCATCTGAGTCCTCTTTTTGAACAGAAAAAGCACCATTCCATAATGTGACCCTCACTGGGACATAACAAACATCTTATGCAGGGATTACTATTGGGGATTCCCCCTGCTACATGATGGACAGTGCTTGAACCCTGGTGAGGTCATCACACATGGCGGACAACTATTCTAACACTATTCTAACCCTAAACTAAACCTGAGGTATTACTAACTATTATCTAGAGGAAAAACTCTCCACAAACTGAGATTGAAAATGAGAGGTGAAAACAACACACAAAGCTCTGAATGTAGCCGTAGGCAGTGAGAAGGCACTAAAGGGGAGGAGGTTGGGCGGTGTTGCCCTTAGATAGCCAGGGAGGGGCTTGGGGCATAGGGTGCAAGCGCAACCCCGACGGGTCCTGCTAGGCAAAGTTCTCTGGCTTCAGCAGGCGGGGCACACACACTTATCTGGAATACATGGCTGCATGAAGTAGTACTGGAAGTATTATTACATAAGTTAAATTATGACTTAATTAGCATCACAGTGACTTGGTGGGATAAATATCATGACTGGAATATTGGTACAGAGGAGTACAGTTTGTTCCAGAAGGACAGGCGGGGAAAAAGCAAGGAGATGCTGCAGCATCCATCAAGAAGACACACACTTGTTCTCAAGTCCAGAAGGAGGTGGGAGGCAGACCAGTTGGAAGTCTCTGGGTAAAGATAAATGGGGGGAAATACAGGGGCGATGTCATGATAGGAGTCTACCATAGGCCACCAAATCAGGAGGATGAGGTAGATGAGGCATTTCTAGACAAATAACAGAAAAATCCAAAACACAAGACCTGGAAGGAATCGGAGACTAACTACTCAGACATCTGTTGGAAAAGTAATACTGCAAAACACAAAATGTCCAGTAAGTTCTTGGAATGTATTGTTTCAGAAAGCAGAAGTATCATCTAGGGGAACAGCCATTTTAGACTTGATTCTGACTAATGGGACACAGTTGGTTGGGAATCTGAAGGGGGGTGAAAGTGATCATAAAATGATTTATTTTTCGATAAAGGAAAGGAAGGAGTGAGAGCAGAAGAATATAGACAATGGACTTCAAAAAAGTAGACTTTTTACAAACCCAGAGAACTGGAAGGCAAGATCCCATGGGAAGAAAATCTAAGAACTAAGATGGGTGAGGTAAGATCTTTTATTGGACCAATTTCTTTTGGTGACAGAGACAAGCTTTCGAGCTGCACAGAGCTCTTCGGTTCTGGAAAAGGTACACCGAGTATCACAGCTAAATGCAAAGTGGAACAGATATTTTAGCATAAGTAGTTACCACATATTCTAGGGGACAATTCAAGGTGAAGTGGCCTGTTAACATCCCTATAGTCAAAGAACAAAAAGGAGGGTTAGTGGGTTACTGATTGCTGTAAGCCATAAATCCAAGGTCTCTGTTCTGTCCGTGATTTTTAGTGTCTAGCAGAGTTATGAATTTAAGCTCCCAGGCTTTTCTTTTGAAAGTGTTGTGCACTGCATTCAGAAGAGTTGGCAGTTTCTCAAAGAGACAATATTAAAGGAGCAACAGCAAACCAACCTGAAGCAAAGGAAAGATTGGAAGAATAGCAATAGGCTAATATAGCTCTGTCAGGAGCTTTTTAATTACATGAAAATAAAAAGCAGAAACATAGACAAATTGCTAAGGACGAGAGCATGTAGGGACAAAATCAGAAAGGCTAATGCACAAAATGAGTTATGCCTTGCAAGGGACAAAAAAGGCAATATGAGATTCTATAAATATATTAGGAGCAAGAGAAAGATGAAGGATAGTGTAGGGTCTCTACTTATTGGGGAAGCAGGACTAGTAACAGACAATATGAAGAAGGCTGAGTGGTTTAATTCCTATTTTGCTTCAGTCTTCACTAAATAAATAGTGATTAGATTCTTAACACAATCCATATTAACAATAAGGGGGAAGGAATGGAAGCCACAGTAGGAAAAGAACAGGTTGAAGAATATTTAGATAAGTTAGACGTATTAAAGTTGGCAGGGCTTGATGCAGAACAGTCTGGCAGAACAGAATGCAGCTTGTTGACTTCAGTGGGACTCCAGGAATCCAGGATCAGGCTCCAGATTATTACAACTTTAAAATGGGTCAGATTCTGTGTCTAAGGCTTATAACCCTAATTTTCATTTCTTTCCTGGTGCTAATGCATGCAAGAAAAAGCATGGGGTCATCAAGCAAATAGAGACATTTAGACTTGAAGACATCCATTTCCAAAGGAGAAGGTAATGACCTGCAAACCAGTATTAAGGTACAACTACAATGAAATGTTTAGGTTCATTTGCAGGGGATGTAATATTTCAAAACTTATTTCTGGCATATTACAAAGAAATGTTGGAAACAAAATAACGAAAAACGAACAATGGTCAGTCATCATCTACATTTCTCAGAAAGCAATGAGGGACAACACATCAACTTTCTGATTATGAGGTTTTGAAAAATTACTCCAATCACCATAGATTAGATTTTCCAAACTACTCAGCGCTACAGCAGGTTGGAACATTTAGCAAAAGTTGCTGTTTTGTCAAAGGGCCAACATTTTGCAAAGACTTAGCAGTTTCCATGAAACTTCAACTGGGAATATTTTTGGGTCTACGGTAGACTGTCGATACCTGGATGGTTGGGATACTGGCCTGGGATGTGGTAGACCCAGGTGTAAGCTGATTTGGCATGATCTGGGATGAAAAATTGTGCTCAGAATCTAGTAGAGCAGGGACTTGGACTTGGAACCTTCTTTCCAATGCAAAATGAAAACAAATTTTGAAACCTCAAAAGTTGTCACAAAATGTAACTGTTGTCCTCTGTACAGCTCTACTCAGTACCAATAGTTGAGGGCAGGCTTTCATAAGAGTTTATTAACCAGATTTACAAACAATCTCTCCATGCTGAGTACTGAGTACTGTTAAAAATCTGGTCCAATATGTACTCATCTAATTCTCTGTAGTTACATATGGTTCCTTTCACAAAGTTCAGGTTATATAAATTGCAAAGGTGAGTCAGTCATGAAAAATATTACTAATACTTTTCTCAGGTGCAGTAATGACTATTCTCAAATTGCAGATTTATTCTGAATTAAGTCTCAATGAAGCTAATTTTCAATGGAAAAACAATATTGAAACTGGAATTAGCTCTGATGGCAGCCACCACAGACTTTCACAAAGGCATTGGCCCAAGTTTGCAAAACTGGATACTCACTTTGGGTGTCCAACTTGAGACATCCAAGACCTGATTTTCAGAGGTGCTGAACATCCACAACTCTATTGACTGGAGAGTTGTAAGAGCTCCAAATGAGACTATCACATGGTAGCATCCAAAATGTGAGAAGGGATGGGACATGGATGGCTATGAGGGACTTCTCCTTTAAATCGATCCTCCTCTACCCCACTTACAAGGGGAAGCGGTACTGCATAGATCCCCTGGGATGTAGGCTGCTTCAAACATTGGCATTAGGAATAGACCACCACACCTCCACTTCCTCTTCCCTTTTTCTCCCTTTTGTAGGTTATACCCATCAATATGGTCATTCCACTTACAAGAATTATTAGTTTCTATTATATCCAGTATATCATAATCTCTATAATTTAATATGATTTCTAGACCTTTTTGCATGTTGCTTGTGCTTCTGGCATTCTTGTACAGATGCTTTAGTGGGTTAATACACACATTGGTCTTAATCTTTTCTTTCAGAACAGCTCCATCTTCAGCCTTGTTTTGTATATTTGAAGTCTACTCCAAATCACTTGAATTACATGAATGCTTGTTAATTGCTACCTAATTTAAAACTTGCCTAACAAGTATTGTCAGGTTTGAACAAAGGCAATCAGCACCCCTTCTGGTTAAGAGGAACCCATCTAACCCAAACCCAAATAATCTTGGAAGGCATTCTGTAGCTCCAGTCCTTCCTTTCGATATCATCAGTGCGTGCATCAATGGGTCTGTACTATGAGACTTCTCCTTTCTTTATTATTATAATTTAACATCTGAATTACAATAGCATCGAGAGGGCTCAACCAGGCTAGTGTCTCATTGTGCTAGGCACTGTACACACATATAGTAAACGACAGTCCCTGTCCCAAAGTGTTTACAGTCTTAGTGGTAAATTGTGAGCAGGGACAGTGTACAGCTGTACTATTCTGGTGAAAATAATGTGTCCTAAACCTGCTGCAGTTTACTCCTCCCATGAGCCAGTTTAGCTGCACTGGCCAGCACAATGGCGGAGTGGAGTAACTCATAAGCAAGCCCTTAGCTTGCACTTAATACAAGTACATCTAGAAGATGACCTGCATCACTCCTGTCTTAAGTTCTCACCCATGAGGTAATTTGTGGCCAAATCAAAATGGATAGCTTCAAGTGTTATCTATAAGGATCATTACTATTGTTATTATTTACTGTTCGTATTGCGGTAGCAGATAGGAACCTTAGTCATGAACCAGAATCCCACAGTGCTAGACGCTGTACCAGGACCCTACAATCTAAGAATCAGGATCAAATAATTTCTATTACATCAAATGTTCTTGGCAGACTTTTCATGGATACCTACAAAGCTGTAATGAGCTTACTATTCCTTTCTAAAAAAGAACAGGAGTACTTGTGGCACCTTAGAGATTAACCAATTTATTTGAGCATAAGCTTTTGTGAGCTACAGCTCACTTCATCTGTGGAGTTTAGCTCTCCAAGATTTTGATTTTGACATACAACACATTTCAGGAGCTTCTAACAAAGTGGCTGATGCACTCTCCCGTGAAAGTTTCCCAGAATCAACTGGTTACAATCGTCCCTGAGATGTGGAAAATATTGTTAGTTTTTATATACTTGGTAGTATATTTAGAGGTGCATGTGTCTTATTAACTCTGTTTTCTCCTAGAGCTTCAGGAAGAAATCACAGCCAGTGTTTCACCCTATCTGTGATTTGGGGGGCGTGTCATAAATATAAAGGGAAGGCTAACCACCTTTAAATCCCTCCTGACCAGAGGAAAAAACCCTTTCACCTGTAAAGGGTTAAGAAGCTAAAGATAACCTCGCTGGCACCTGACCAAAATGATCAATGAGGAGACAAGATACTTTCAAAGCTGGAGTGGGGAGCGGGGGGAACAAAGGGTTCTCTCTGTCTGTGTGTTGCTTTTGCTGGGACCAGAGCAGGAATGCAGGTCAGAACTCCTGTAAAGGGCTAATAAACAATCTAGTTAGATATGCGTTAGATTCTGTTTTGTTTAAATGGCTGAGAAAATAAGTTGTGCTGAATGGAATGTATATTCCTGTTTTTGTGTCTTTTTGTAACTTAAGGTTTTGCCTAGAGGGATTCTCTATGTTTTGAGTCTGATTACCCTGTAAGGTAATTTACCATCCTGATTTTACAGAGGTGATTCTTTTACTTTTTCTTCAATTAAAATTCTTTTAAGAACCGGATTGCTTTTTCATTGTTCTAAAGATCCAAGGGTTTGGGTCTGTATTCACCTATGCAAATTGGTGAGGATTTTTATCAAGCTTTCCCCAGGAAAGGGGGTGTAGGGTTTGGGAGTATTTGGGGGGGAAACATGTTTCCAAGCGGGCTCTTTCCCTGTTATATATTTGTTAGAAGCTTGGTGGTGGCAGCAATAAAGTCCAGGGGCAAAAGGTAAAATAGTTTGTACCTTGCTGTAGCTCACGAAAGCTTATGTTCAAACAAATTTGTTAGTCTCTAAGGTGCCACAAGTACTCCTTTTCTTTTTGCGAATACAGGCTAACACGGCTGCAACTCTGAAACCGATTCCTTTCCACCTACTCATTAGCATAGTGTAATCTCTATTTACCCCTTTCCTAAATCAAATGAGTTGGACTTTTCAACGAGAGTGAATAAAATATTAGCAAAGGAATGGAGTTGTGTTTTAAGGATGGCTTTTGAAGAAAGAAGTAAGTGACTGACAGGGCATGTTAAACTAAAGCATTCTGCCTCTGGCAATGAGTCTTTTTCAAAAGTTTTAAAAAGAAATCTGGTTTAAGTCTCATGTGAACTTTCGGCATCTTCATCCCTATTATTGTTATTATTTTAGTTATTCATGGATGAAGCCTCTGCCTTGCTCGGTTTTCTTTTTCTTGCCACATTAAAAAGTCTTTTTATGATATATTTAACTCAACAACATGCCAGAGTGTCAAAGCAGTGGAACATGGTTTTCTTGCATGCAGGGGAAGAATGAAATGCCATCTAAGGAGAAAAGTTGGAACTCCGGTACATCAAGGCAAAAATTGTGCTCCATTCTCTTTGTCATGCTTTATTTTGCACTTCAACTGAGGAGGCATCAACTCTGTTATTTCATCTGGTCATACAGATCCATTATGTCTGGATGATTCACAAAGCTGATAAGATAGATGTTGGAAACTTGCTTCTTATATTTCATAAACTATTGTACATCTCGATTAGGTTTTTGTTCTATGGTAATTAAACAAGGAGGATGATCTTGTGATTAAGGATCAACTCTGAGGCACTAAACGAGAACTCAGGAGATCAGGGTTGAATTCTTGGTGCTACCACAGATTCTCTGCGTGACTTTTGCAAGTCATTTAATCTCCTAGAACTTGAGTTCCCCATTTGTAAAATGGGAATAAAACACTTCTGTTCCCCAACTCTTTGTCTTTCTTGCCTGTTTAGACTGAGGTCGTTGGAGTAGGGAACACCTCTTACTATGCATAGAACATACAGTCCTAAAGCACAATGGGTTGCCAGTCTCAGGTGGCTCTTACAGAATACAAATAGTTAATAATTTAATAACAAGAGTGAGTCTACCACTGTCACCAGCCATTTGCAAATATTAATTGATTGATCTATGTTACTTTAAGTTTGAGCTAATTATGCTTTTTCTTTTAGAATTATTGCTACAGTACATTTGTGAAAAATCTTAGTAACAGTGGTAGTAATGTTACCAACTACTTTGTGTAAAGTCTTGTATGTTATTAGATCTTATTAATGATAAAAATATGAACACTTGTGGCTTTCCATTAGTAACAGACCTCTAAATATATGCACAGTAAATCACTAGTGCCTAAAACATAATCAAATGGCTTTATCTAATTCTGATTGTAATAAACTCCTTTGGGGAGCTTTCCCTTGAAAGTCTTAACTCTGAAGGAAACTTATTAATTGCTTTGTGACATTCTGCAGATCTTTTTAAAGGGTACAGTATTAAAGAACATCTAATGTATTTTTCATTATGTTTTTTATCTTGTAAGAAAATTAGACATTTGTATTGAATTCAGATCTGGGGAAAACAAGTACAACACATTTCCAGTCATTGGTGTTGCACTATCTTACACCAGATCTGAATTTGGTCTTTTGTTTTAAAAATTAAAATTATGTACATGAAAAGAATATTTTATTATTAATGAATGATTTTGAGAATACCATTAAGACTTCCACTGACTTCAATGGAAACATGGTCAAACCCTAAGACTCGCTCATGAGGATGAAGTTTTTTTGAGGTTTCCCCCATCCCATCTTCTACTACTGAGCGTCTGACTGATGCCTGGAATGACAAAGTGTTTATAGAATAAACAACTGAGAGTCTGGTCCCTGCAATGTCCAGAGAATTTAATGGTCACATCTGCATGAGGGAGCAGATCCAACCCCCTTATACGTTGCCACAGATGTACTCTGGCACTTGAAGCAGTAAGGTTCTGCTACATAACAGGGGAGGAAAGATAAAGACACCTGATTGGGAAGCAGAAGATCCAAAAGTAGGGGTTGTCCGCTAACACATTCCTGCTAGATTCTAACAGACTTTTGTTGTGACTTTTTGCAAGTCACTGGCTCTCAGTTTTCTATCTATAAAATGGAGATAATGCTTCCTTTCTTAAATGCTTTGTCTGTACTGTCTATATTGCACGCTCTTTGAAGCAGGGAGTGTCTCCTACTATGTGTTTGTACACCTAGCACAGTCAAGCCCTGATAATTGTTAGTAACTGCAGACACTATTGCAATACAACAAATAAATAACAGATGGAGCAGGGAGATAAGAGTGGTACTTTCTCTGTGTGGTGTGAAATCTGGCTTCCTGCACAGCAGTGAGCAGGGGTGGTGTGAGGCCAGAAGATCTGCTGCAGCAGAAGCAGGGGAGAGAGCTTTTAATTTCTCATTAAACTTGTAAAGTATCATATGCGAGAAGAGAAAATGCATCCGTAATCCATTATTAGAATTACGGCTAATCGATCTTAGACCACTTTTCAGGTATCAAGATTAAATCATCTTTCTTCCAATGAAAATAATTTTTCTAGAAATGACTCAGAATTATTTACTGGAGCAAGGATTCTGAGCTATATTGATTACCACTTCAAAAAAGAAGTGGCTCTATTTTGAATACATTATTTTAGTCAGGAGTGTGGATTAAAGGTTAGCTAAAGCCACTTACTGCAAATTTTTCCTCTATCCACCTTTTCACTAGCTTTTTCCTTTTACAGTTCAACTTCTTAATGATGATCACAGTAGGGTAATACCATTTGTCTTAACTATCTGTTACAAAAATCTAGGATTCCAGCAAAAGGATGCCACCACTGTCTCTTGGTATGTCCCCGACACTCTTTAAAGACCTGAATGTACTAAGGCAATTACTGAGAGGATACTTCTTCCCATAGAGGTAATATATCATCCAGGGGATTTTCTTCCCATCATGGCAGACAAAATCATCTGTGAGACTATTACTGTGTTAGTTCTGGGAGAAGAACTCTCTAGGATTGCCAGCAGAGGTCTGTCAGTGCACAACCCCTACTTTTGGCCTGCTTGGCTATCTATTCGAGCTAAAGTTTGGCAAGTGACAGGGCCCAGTGTAAGACACTTACCTGGTTATTTGTGTTATATCTAATGTGGTTAATTATTCTACTCTCTTCATTGAGAATATGGTTCACAGCAGTAATCCCACTCACTGTGGATGCTCTTTAGGACAGGGATGGCTTTCTTTCTATTTTCTCTACAGCATTATGCTCATTGTCACTGTTTGACAAATACTTTATAGAGTGCCCATCACTTTGTCATTACTATTCACAATCACAATGGAATCCAAGACACAGAACTATGTCAAAATCCAGTCAGGAATCTATCCCAAGATCCCACTTACTGTTGTTATCAGCATCTTTATCCCCCCGCTCAAAGAGGATCTCCTGCCAGTGAGCTGGCTGATGTTTTGTGCTAGTAGGTAGTGGAGATCATTCTTGTTCCTACCTCTGTTATTTTGCTGGCTGATTTCCCTTCAAGCTCCTGGCAGCTGAGGTCCATAAAGACCATGGATAAATTAACTTCACTTTATTACAAACTCATTAGGAGGATTATATAGCAATGTGCTCTTCTTTTCTCACATTCTCCCACAACGGGGGTGTGAAAACAGCCACACTGAATGGTGTGCTGGTTTGAAGGGCCATTCATAAAAATGCAGGGTGCCTCCATCAAAATTTAGATGCTGGAACTCGCTATCAAGATGCAAAGTAATCACTGCTGGCTCATGTTGGGAGGTGGATCTTCTTAGCTTCAATTTAATATAAGGGGGGTTGGAGTGTCTGTGGGGCAGAAGGAACTGAGTAATTGGATAGAAGAGATTCTGCAGGAAAACCCAAGAAACAGAAAAGCTTGGGGAGCGGCCTAGACTGAGGTTTAAATTTCATTACTATTCTTCAGATAGGCAATAAAGACAGACCCACAAAGGGGGTTAGAGCAGGGGTAGACACACAATTTGCTTACAGCAGGGTAAAAAGTATCCTATTGAAATGTTTATACCTAGTGATCAATTGTGAGAAGAGTGTTCTGGTATAGCAATCAATGTGCCTACCAGAATAAAATATTGATGGGGTTGAGATGGCATCATGTTGATAGGAAAAGTGGTGGGTGTGTTTATAACATACAAAGGAAGGGGATGAACTGAAAAGCTGAGTCAGATTTGGGTCAGTATTTCTTGCTACCAGCTTTATTTCCTTAGTGTTGTAGGACTCAGTAAAATGATGTGATATACGAATGATGAAAATGCCATGACGGTATTATTTCTGCCTTACTAATTTTACAATGTGGGAGCGGGTGGAAGCTAATAAAGAACACTTTTTGTAACCATGGGTTATAGGGATCACTGTAAATAATAATCAAAGAAAAAGGAAGAGCTTTTGTTTCAGCAAATTTTCTAGTACTACTAACTTTCAAATAATGACGGATCATTGTTCTCTTCCTTTGTTTACATGCACTCCACAGGCTCCCCTCTTGCTGTGTGAAACAGAGGGAATCTCTCTTCCCTTTGCCACATCAAGTATTAAGAAGTTCCTTGAGGTGTTTGAGAACAGCACATGCTAGGCTTGCAGAAGTCCTTTGCATAAATTTACATAAAAAACTGAAGATCCGCTCACTCCCTGCAGAGTTACTGCTAGCCATAGTTGACACTACAATTGAAACAGTACAGCAGAGAAAGCTTCTTCTTCTTCTTTTTTGTAGAGGGGCTTAAGATGATCAATTCTGTTTTTCTTTTTATCCATCAAAGCAGTGCCTTTGAATGCCAGGAGTTGTGCAGCAGGAGGAGGTGAATGCTAATTCCTATTACTTGCTTTTCAGAATATTTTGAAAGATATCATGCCTAAACTAAAGTTAGGTGACAATGTTACCACATTAGGTATTCCCTCTATGATCACTGCTGATCATAATGAACTCATAGCATATTACAATAGATATCATGTGTTTCTCCTCAAGAGTTCTATTGTAATTCAGCTTTTACATACCATTAAAGTAAAGGATTACACATTTAAAAATAAGTGGGCAGTCATTGCGAATCAGTTTTGTATTCACTGTAATAACATTATCACCAAAACTTTATTTTGGTTACTGATGTGTCTGTAATATATGATTCCACAAATTCAGTGATAGTGGTAACATATCAAATGTTCATTTTAAATAAACAGTTATCTATACTAATGCTTAGCTTTAATAAATCAGAAAACATTTTCCATTAAAAACAAACAAGCAGCACTTACCTATACATAATACTTTCACACAATATAAAATAAAGCTGGCTGAAATTTGTCTACCATTTTTTTTGACACACAGAATTTTGCTTGAAAATATTCCATTGTCCTTGATATATATATATATTTGCATTTTCATTTAAAAATCAAACAAAACTTTTTCAGTTGCTAAAAACAGAAATATTTTTGATTTACAGGTGGTCAGTTTGACAAAAAGAAAATCAAAGAAAATTTTCAACAAAATTAAAAATATGTTCATTTTCATCAGAATTCTTCACCAGGAAAAATAATTGCTCT
This sequence comes from Lepidochelys olivacea, assembly GCF_965140295.1. Classification (NCBI taxonomy): domain Eukaryota; kingdom Metazoa; phylum Chordata; order Testudines; family Cheloniidae; genus Lepidochelys; species Lepidochelys olivacea. The sequence goes on along the minus strand of NC_140421.1, from coordinate 68,149,052 downwards.
ATCAGTTCTAGGTTCAGTAAAAGCCGTGTTATCCAGCATGTTGTGGGAATGGGGGTTGCCAGTTAGGCAAAAATTCCAGGCTCAGGGCTGGGGTGTGGCGGGGGGAGGGGTGCGGAGCATGGGCTCTGGGAGGGAGTTTGAGTGAGGGAGAGGGCTTGGGGCAGGTGGTTGGGATGCGGGAAGGGTTTTGGGGTTCCGGATCCGGGTGATGCTCACCTTGGGCAGCTCCCTACAAGCAGCGACGTGTCCCTGATGCTCCTTGGTGGAGGCATGGCCAGCGCCTGGAGGCAGAGGCAGTGCGCAAAGCCACCTGGCTGTGCCTCTGCCTAGGAGAAGCAGGGGCAAGTCACCACTTGTGGGGAGCCGCTGAGGTGAGCACCGCCCTGATCCGGCACCCCAAAACACCGGTTTCTAGAGTTTTCTGGTTCATAAAGTGCCGGAAAACACAGCTTTTCCTGTAGCAGTAGTAATAATAATAATAATACAAAATTTATCCTCCCAATTTCAAAATATTTTGTAATACAGGGGATGATCAAACTAAAGAAAATTCATCCCATCAATTCAAAGACTTCTTCACAAGGTATAAGTGATAATCTAATCCTTTAAGGACATAATCTTCATTCTGATCCTGAATGTACCTCTGTTTTTGTGCCTGCTATTAAATTTAGGTACTTCATTGCACCCACAATTATTTCCAGGTGATATTACTTAGATGTTTACCTGCAAAATCTGGTATTTAGACAATCAAAATGACTGTGATACCCTGTACCCCATATGACACCCTGTACACCATGTTCATCTCTGCAACCTGATTACAATATATTGTGCACAAAGTGTGCCTTGTGAGGTAACATTTGAAAACTCATAATCTGCTGATTATTATTATCCTGTTCAAACATGTGTATCAATACTGCATGTGAAATTATGGGATATTGCTATATGTTTGTTACTGAAATATGCTATAGTTCTGGGTAACTTCCTCAGATCATTTATCTCAAAAACAGAGATACACTGGCACATCAGCCAGGTGCTAAAAGGCCATTACCTGGTTAATGGGAGATTCATCAGCAGGGGAGTTATAAACAAGAAATTTACAATTCACCTGAAGGACAGTTGGCAGTTCACATATGCCATGGAACTGCCTGATCCCATGACCCAGCAAATATTTTTCCAGTACAAAGCGTCAGAGTAGAAATAGGAGAGACAGTGAACTCTGATCACCTCTCCTACCCCATCTGTACTCACAGCAGCAAGATTGCTTGAAAGACAATAGGAGCATCATTGAACTGGGGGGAATGGTCCTAGCCGGAAGATTTTCCAGTTAGTATGGACTGCTGAAAGTTTTTGGGGAAGAGAAACATTTTTGCTTTCAAATCTTATTTAGCTTGGTAAAGTTTAGGAATTAGCTTCTGTGTTTAGCTTTTTATTTCTTTTCTAACCAACTCTGATTAGATGCCTTATCAGTTATAATTACTTACAATCTATCTTTCTCTAGTTAATAAACTTGTTTTTTGTTTTATCTAAACCAGTGTGTTTCAGTTGAAGTGTTTGGGGAATCTCTGCTCAGGTTAAGAAATGCTGGTGCATGATCATTTCCTTTGATGAAATGAAAGACTAGTAATGAGCTTGCATTGTTCAGTATTGCACTGGACAGCACAAGATGCACATTTCTGGGGTGCAAGGCTGGGACCAAGAATTTGCAGGTGTCACCCTATATGTAGTTCATGAGTGTTTGGGAGAAAATTCATGTAACTTAGTTGGGAGTGACTTTACATGCTAATGGAGGTGTCTGAGCAGAGCATGGAGATGCTGCATTTCAATAGTAAAGCTGTGTAAAAGGCACCCTGAGCTGGAGAGTTAAAGGAACATAGTGTCCAGCAGTCCAGACTGTACCCTGGGGCAGTGGTTCTCAACCACGGGTCTGGGGCCCCCTGCGGGGCCACAAGCAGGTTTCAGGGGATCCGCCAAGCAAGGCCAGGGTTAGACTCCCTGGGGCCCAGGGCAGAAAGCCAAAGCCCCTCTACATAGGACTGAAGCTTGGGGCCCTGAGCCATGTCACCCAGGGCTGAAGACAAGCCTGAGCTCATACTACTCTGAGACAGAAAACCACCTCCATGAATGGCTGAAGCTATGTTGGTGGGAGAACCTCTCCCACCGACACAGCGCTGGGCACATGATTGCTTATGTCAGTGTAACTTATGTCACTCAGGGGGGTGGTTTAGTCATACTCCGGAGCAACATAAGTTATGCCAACATAAACTGAAATGTAGACATAGCCTTAGAAAATTTAAGTGAACAAAAATATAGCATCCATGCAGGTGCATGAGTGCATGTAAATTTGCGTATGTCAGTGGTAAGGAACCTGTCTCATGAGTGTATCAATGAAATATACAGCTCTTAGTATATATATTAAGTTTTAAGTATCAGAGGGGTAGCCGTGTTAGTCTGTATAAAAAAACAACAACAAGGAGTCTGGTGGCACCTTAAAGACTAACAGATTTATTTGGGCATAAGCTTCTGTGGGTAAAAAATCCACTTCTTCAGATGCATGGAGTAAAAATGACAGACACATAAATATATATTGGCACATGAAAGGAAGGGAGTTACCTTACAAGTAGAGAATCAGTGTTGACAAGGCCAATTCAATCAGGGTGGATGTGGTCCACTCCCAATAACTGATGAGTAGGTGTCAATACCAAGAGAGGGAAAATTGCTTTTATAGTGAGCCAGCCACTCCCAGTCCCTATTCGAGCCCACACTGATGGTGTTAAGTTTGCAAATGAATTGTAGATCTGCAGTTTCTCTTTGAAGCCTGTTTTTGAAGTTTTTTTTGTTGAAGAATTGCTACTTTGAAATCTGTTATTGAGTGTCCGGGGAGACTGAAGTGTTCTCCTGCTGGCTTTTGTATGTTACTATTCCTGATGTCTGATTTGTGTCCATTTATCCTTTAATTATTGGGAGTACACCACATCTACCCTGACCGAATTGGCCTTCAGCATTGGTTCTCCACTTGTATGGTAACTCCCTTCTCTTCATGTGCCAATATATGTTTATGCTTGTATCTGTAATTTTCACTCCATGCATCTGAAGAAGTGTTTTTTTTTTACCCACAGAAGCTTATGCCCAAATAAACCTGTTAGTCTTTAAGGTGCCTCCGGACTCCTCGTTATATTAAGTTTTGTTTGTTTAGTGACATAGTGAGTTTAAAAAACAGCTATTGAAATGAAAAATGAATTCGGTTGGGCCAGGGCCCATTATGTAAATCTGCCACAGCAAATCCTAGCATGTTTCGCCAGGAGGTGTAGTTTTTTAAAAATCCTTATTCCTACAGTTTCTGCTTGGGATATACAAATTAATTCTCCTCTCAGAAGGAAGGGCAAAGTCTTCTGCACTGCTTGAATTTTGCATGTTAAACAGCACTTGCTTCTTAGATTATACATACAGAGGGCCACATTCACTGAAGAACATACAATTGAGCAAACAAAAGCACATTAAATGAGATAATCTCTTTTCCTTGTAATTATATTTAGGCATAAATTGGTATGACAGTTTGTTTATTTTTTGCAAATATGAAGTTCAAATATATGAGAAGTATGATTTATGATGTGTTTATTATCTGTTTCTCCCCAGGATCTCTTAAAGGCTCAAACTGGCCTAAGATATATGCAATTCCTTAGCCATACAGAATTGTATTAAGTCAAGGGCAGTTACACTAGATTAGGCATCAAATGTACAGTCAGTCTTATTAAACATTGGAACTGATTCAAAAACAGAATCTCCATCCAGCAGGCAATTCTACTATTTTGACTTTTTTTCAGGAAAAAAAAACAAAACAAAAAGTCAAAAATATCATTTTTTTCATGAATAAAAGGTTCTGAGTTTTTTCAGTTTTGAAATGTTGAAATGTTCTGTTTTGCATTGGTTTGGCATTAATCTGCATCTGCCTGAGCCACTGTGGTGTTGCATAGGAGTTGTATTTTGGTACCTCGTGCCTCAGTTTCCCTGGCGCTCACTGGCAAACTGCATCTCTCGCAACATACCAATGCAGCTCACCCATGGGAGTCGGGCCCCTAGGGTAGAATGGAGGTATGAGGCACCCAAAGAACTGCTTCCATGAGACACAATGGTAGCTTATGTGCACTGTGGTGGAATATACTCCTGGGTTCACACCCTACACACTACTGTAATAATGCTTGTACAAACTATGCCTTGTGATGTACCATTTAAAAACTCATAATTTGCTGATCAATGATATCATGACAAAATGAAAATGAAGTTCTATGTGACGTTATAAACATAAGCTGAAATCATGACTGGTTTTGCAGGTAAATCTGGGGAGTAGCCAAACCAGTTCCTCAGAGACAAAGGGTAAACTAACACCTCAGCCAGGAGTAAATAAGGCTGATGGACTATTACCTGCTAAGTGGCCATTCTTTGGCAGGAAAGGAGGTATGGGCAAAAAAAAATCTACATTTTAGCAAAGGAACAGCATGGGATTACCTTCCATATAAACTGTCTGTTACCTTGCTCCCAGACGGAAATTCTTCTCAAAGGGGCGGGGGGACAGAACTATAAAAAGAAGGGGAAGACACCCCCCTCTCTTCCCTCGCCCATCACAGTCACTGCAGCTGAAGAGACAAAGGAAGCAGCTGTTGGACTCTGGATGAGGGGTCCTGACCTAAAGATTTTGGTCAGTAAGACTGCTGAAAGCATGTGGTGAATTTTGCTCTGAATCTGATACAGTTTGTTAAGCTGGGCACCAGTAAGCATTTTAGCTTTATTTTTCTTGCGACCATTTCTGATTTTGATACCTCATTATTTGTAGTAACTTAAAATCTCTCTTTGTAGTTAATAAACGTGTTTTATTTAAGCCAGTGTGTTCTAGTTGAAGAGTTTGGGTAACTCCTTTTGGGGTAACAAGTTGTGTGCATATTATTCCTTTAAAGGAATAACAGACTCCATATATTTGTATTATCCAGGAGAGGGCTGGGCAGTACAGAACACACATTTCTGGGGGAAAATCTGGGTCTGGGTGTGTGTTGGGGGTAACCCGGTGATAATCTTTAAGGCTTGGTAAGAGACAAGGTGTGGCTGGCTGCAGCACACACACAGACAAAGTTAGAAGTGATCTACATGCTGGAGGCTGTTTGTGAGCAGTCAAGGTTGGACACTAGAGCAGCAAGGCATTGGAAAGGGCACCCCAGGTGAGAGGGCAGGGGTGACCCAGCTACTCACTGGTCTGGACTTGTACTCTGGTATGTCACATGGACAAAGAATAACGTTGACCCCTAAATTTTTGCATTTTCTAGATGGAAAATATTTTTTTTAAAAAAATCCTGCAAAGTCAACATTTTCCTGTGTTGTTATAGCTCTGTGAATCCCAGGACAATAGAAAGACAAGGTGGGTGAGGTAATATCTTTTGTTGGACCAATTTTTGACAGTGAAGGAGACTCATAGAACCATCCTGAATGAGTTTAGGGGTAATCTGTACAGAGCATGGGAATAGCATTGGTGTAGCTCAGGTTTATCATTAGTTCATGGTGCAGTTGTCCAGAAATTCTTCCTAAAGGTCACCCATGAAGAGATTGGCATACTGGGGAGCCATCCTAGTACCCATGGCTATTGTCCTATTTTGGAGGAGGTCCTGGAAGAAGCTAGCTCTTTGTGTGGTGAGTGGTTTGAGGAAGGTTTCTGTGAGTCCTAACATTCCTTCAATAAGAGTACCATTGTCTTAGAATCATAGAATATCAGGGTTGGAAGGGACCTCAGGAGGTCATCTAGTCCAACCCCCTGCTCAAAGCAGGACCAATCCCAATTTTTGCCCCAGTTCCCTAAATGGCCCCCTCAAGGATTGAACTCACAACCCTGGGTTTAGCAGGCCAATGCTCAAACCACTGAGCTATCCCTCCCCCAAATGTCTTAATAAAGACGTTGGATTTATGGCTTATTACAACAATCTGTAACCCACTAACTCCCCTTTTTTTGTCCTATGACTGCAGAAGTGTTAACAGACCACTTCTCCTTGAATGGTCTCTTAGCATGTGTGTTAACCCCTCATTTGGTAAGGCAACTCCCAACCTTTCATATGCTGTGTATATATATACCTCTCTATTGTATTTTCCACTCCATGCATCTGATGAAGTGGGTTTTAGCCCACGAAAGCTTATGCCCAAATACATTTGTTAGTCTCTAAGGTGCCACAAGGACTCCTCATTGTTTTTGCTAAACAATCTGTTCCACTTTGTATTTAGGTGTGACATCTTGAGTACTTTTCCCAGACCTGAAGAAGAGTTTTTTGTAGCTTGAAAGCTTGTCTTTATTACTAACAGAAGTTGGTCCAATAAACTATATTACCTCACCCACCTTGTCTCTCTAATTTCCCTGTGAAAAAAATTGATTTTGCAGAAACCCTGTTTTGCATCAAAAACAAGAATTCTATTAAACAAAGCTTATTTACATAAAAAGTATAGTTTAACTGATCAATTCTGTTTTTCATTTAAAAAGATGCCAATATTTTATTAAATATATTGAAAATTGAAATAATGAACATGGGACATTCCTGTGCAATAGGTAAATAAATTTATATTACTCTTCTCAGAGCAAGTGCATTCACCATTCCAGAAGCACATGGAAAACTACTGACTAGCATCTATAAATCCTTGACAAAAAGGCATCTTTTAAGGAATTTTTATGTTGGCTCCATTTAACCTGTTTCAGAGGCATGCATCTGGTATATGATCCCTGGGGATCCAAAGTAACTATGTATCACACTGGACACCACAGAGAAAAGAGACAAGTTAAAATTCACAGCAAGGATGGAGACAGCCTCCACAATGGTATGTGCATTTATTCCAAGATAACTAATATACAGACAAGGGATTATTCCATTCCCATTTGTTGTGTACTCACTGATCCAACGATATGGAACACTACAGGGATACATCAAACAGTGCATTATTCAAGGAAGAGAATTAAGGTATTAACAGGTTAGAAAAACATAGCAGCTTTTAGTACCTGATACCAGAAGGCAATATCTGCAGAAAAGCAGGCATCAATCTTGTAATGTTTAGTGAAGGGGAAGATTGAAGCCCAAGAGGTGGCTCTACAAATCTCATTATGAAAAGCTATGTTCCTTTCTTTCCCGGAGGCTTCCATGTGAGAGAGAGAGAGAGAGCTCGGACAGTAGAGATAGCTGAAGAAGGAGGGTTTTTAGAGCTGATGGATGGTACAGTCAGCTTCTTTGCCGTTTCTTAGTGGGACGAAGACTTTCTAGCAAGTTTGGAGATCTTTACTGGGTTTACCATTAGGAAGAAAGAGAGACACATTTTGCAAAGAAACAATATTGTTTATCAAGGGTACCGGATGCTCTTGTGAACACCAGAGAGTTGCTGTAATGTGACAACAAAAGAAGAACAAAGAGAAATTTCTTGGTTCAAATGGAAAGTTATTTTAGCTTGGTGATGGATGAAGGAAAAGTATAGAGGATGTGATCTTATCTTGGAAGAATGGGAGATTAAGTTCAAGGAACTTCCAGTTCACCTACTGTACTGGCTGAAGTAATAGCAAAAGAGAGAGAATTTAATGGCTAAAACAATAAAGGAGGGTGAGATTGAAGGAGGTTGCCTTGACCTATAAGTATTTTTGTAAGATTCCATTTAGAGATATCAGTCTTGATAGGACTAAGTCTGGTGAAAGCCTTCAACAAACTAGTAATTTGTGGGAGAGTGGAAGTCTTGTTATATCCAAGATTCCTCAAGTAACTTGAAAGAACTGACTTCTGTAGATTGAATCTTGTTGAGAAAAAATGCCAAAACTTTGTGCAAAGGATAAAGAGAAAAGATTCAATGCCTTCAGCTCTGCCTTTCCACATTAAGAAATAAAAATGTAGTTCTTCTAGTTGATAGTTATGCTCAAATAGACTCAACTTCCAGGATCATATTTCTTCGATGAAAATATAAGCGCAACTATCAACTGGAAGAACTACAGTTTTCTGTTTTATGGGAAAAGGCGGAGCTGAAGGGGGGTTGTGTACTAAATCAATGCTCAGCAAAGAAGGTGTCTGGATTAACATAATCTGTCATAAAGAAGTGAGGGATGATCTTTCAATGTAAGTATTTCAATGGCCTACCTCACCATAGTGGTCAGCTCAATGGATCTGAGTGCCAGATTTCCTTAGGCCCTGATGAAAATCCCAACTCATATATTTGGGGGTTGCTCATAGGTTGGTATTAACAATTTACTGGGTAGCCAGAGGCTGAAGTCAGCCAGGGGGAGTTAAGACACCCTACTATTGAGCTGAACCATAACTGTATTACAAACATTGCTATGTTTATCTTCACAACACCTCTCTGAGACAAGGAAATAGAACAGAGAGCGGAGAACTCAATGTCACATAGGAAGCTGTGGCATAGCTAAGGATGGGACACACATCTTCTGAGTCCCATTCAAGTGCTTTTATTTTAAGACCATCTTGCCCTTCTAGAAGGCAAGAGAATTATGGTTTGCAAGGCTAATACAGTACAATAAGAATTTGCAGGGATGAACTTGGGCTTCCTGACATTCAGAGTATCATCAGAACAAGACAAAAGGCATACATCTAGGGACTTCTCCACAGAAAGAATGCAGAATCCCTCTCCAAGACATTGTGTTACAGTATCTGGAATAAGAGAGCTGATATCTGTGATGGTTCCTGAGGTGAATAAGTTGAGGAGCTTCTGATATTTGGAAGAGTTAGCAAAGAGAATTCTTCTAGTCTAATCTCATAATTTGAGAATCTGATTTCTGAGTTATATGACATGAATATTTAATTTGATCTGGATATATGCTTCAGACATGGATATAAGGATCCTCCTAGGATGGCTTCAGAACGTCTTTTCTGACTGCACCTTAGAATCATAGAATATCAGGGTTGGAAGGGACCTCAGGAGGTCATCTAGTCCAATCCCCTGCTCAAAGCAGGACCGATCCCCAATTAAATCATCCCAGCCAGGGCTTTGTCAAGCCTGACCTTAAAAACTTCTAAGGAAGGAGATTCCACCACCTCCCTAGGTAACGCATTCCAGTGTTTCACCACCCTCCTAGTGAAAAAGTTTTTCCTAATATCCAACCTAAATCTCCCCCACTGCAACTTGAGACCATTACTCCTTGTTCAGTCATCTGCTACCACTGAGAACAGTCTAGAGCCATCCTCTTTGGAACCCCCTTTCAGGTAGTTGAAAGCAGCTATCAAATCCCCCCTCATTCTTCTCTTCCGTAGACTAAACATCCCTAGTTCCCTCAGCCTCTCCTCATAACTCATGTGTTCTAGTGTCCTAATAATTTTTGTTGCCCTCTGCTGGACTCTTTCCAATTTTTCAACATCCTTCTTGTAGTGTGGGGCCCAAAACTGAACACAGTACTCCAGATGAGGCCTCACCAGTGTCGAATAGAGGGGAACGATCACGTCCCTCGATCTGCTCGCTATGCCCCTACTTATACATCCCAAAATGCCATTGGCCTTCTTGGCAACAAGAGCACACTGTTGACTCATATCCAACTTCTCGTCCACTGTAACCCCTAGGTCCTTTTCTGCAGAACTGCTGCCTAGCCATTTGGTCCCTAGTCTGTAGCGGTGCATGGGATTCTTCTGTCCTAAGTGCAGGACTCTGCACTTGTCCTTGTTGAACCTCATCAGATTTCTTTTGGCCCAATCCTCCAATTTGTTTAGGTCCCTCTGTATCCTATCCCTACCCTCCAGCATATCTACCTCCCCTCCCAGTTTAGTGTCATCTGCAATCTTGCCGAGGGTGCAATCCACACCATCCTCCAGATCATTTATGAAGATATTGAACAAAACCGGCCACAGAACTGACCCTTGGGGCACTCCACTTGATACCGGCTGCCATCTAGACATGGAGCCATTGATCACTACCCGTTGAGCCCGACAAACCTTGATGATTCAGATAGGCAACCACTACCTGTGGGATTCTATACAAAGTATTGATGGTGTGAGATGGGGAAAGGGGTGGTGAGTAGTCTGTGTGGCAGAGAGACAGAATCCCAGAGAACCCCTAAAAGGACTGGGGACACAGATGAAGCTCCCTAGCCACTGGAGTTGGAATCAATCCTGCTTGTGACGGAGGGTCTTCCTACAGTTACATCTGCATCTGATTGAATCTCTCTACCTACAGCAAAATGAATGAAAAACTGTATGAGGAACAATTCTGTTTTGGTGCATACTTTCCTCTCTGCCCCACTGTGAGTGAATAGCAATTTCTTTCTCCCTTTGCCTTGATAAGGACACTTCTCAGTCTTTGATTTTTTTTTACTTCTAACTTTCAACTAATAATACTAATATCTGCATTTAGAATGTAACCCAGTTGTGTAATTATATTTCTTATGCATGAAGACAGCAATAAACTTGGAAAAGAGCCTATTAGCCCTTCTGCATGTCTAATTACACATTTGATATTACTAGGTAACCTTTATAAGTGACTGGCTTTGAGCTTATGCAAAGAACTGAACACCCTGAATACATAAACAACAGCAGCAGCAGCAGCAGCAGATCCATGTTTGATTTTGTATTCTGTTCTTTTCTGGTTTCCGTCTGTCAGCTGTAGTCTGACAGCCCTGGCTTTATTTGGCCATCTATGGAAACATCTAAAAGATTTGGCTTTTGTATCATTTGGGTGCAGTACTGAATAAGAACTGACATCAAATATCAATATTATTGGCCTAGCTAAATGGTAGCTGACATCAAGCTGGACTGCTGAAGAGGTAAACAAAATTGAAATTTCGTTTTTGTATAAGAACTGTCTGACATTATTTGTCCTTCAGTAAATCAATGGAAGACTGACCAGAAATGCTGGTTGCATTTCTGCGTGGGGAGGGAAAGCTGGGTGCTGCTATTGAAGTACGTTTTATGAAGCCTTTTGGGCATTAATAATTTCAGAAATACTATTTGTTTTAAGAAAGAAAAGGAGTACTTGTGGCACCTTAGAGACTAACCAATTTATTAGAGCATAAGCTTTCGTGAGCTACAGCTCACTTCATCAGATGCATATCGTGGAAACTGCAGCAGGCTTTATATATACACAGAGAATATGAACCAATACCTCCTCCCACCCCACTGTCCTGCTGGTAATAGCTTATCTAAAGTGATCATCAGGTGGGCCATTTCCAGCACAAATCCAGTTTTTCTCACCCTCCACCCCCCGACACAAATTCACTCTCCTGCTGGTGATAGCCCATCCAAAGTGACAACTCTTTACACAATGTGCATGACAATCAAGTTGGGCTATTTCCTGCACAAATCCAGGTTTTCTCACATCCCCCCCCCCCCACCCCCATACACACACAAACTCACTCTCCTGCTGGTAATAGCTCATCCAAACTGACCACTCTTCAAGTTTAAATCCAAGTTAAACCAGAACATCTGGGGGGGGTGGGGGGGTAGGAAAAAACAAGAGGAAACAGGCTACCTTGCATAATGACTTAGCCACTCCAAGTCTCTATTTAAGCCTAAATTAATAGTATCCAATTTGCAAATTAATTCCAATTCAGCAGTTTCTCGCTGGAGTCTGGATTTGAAGTTTTTTTGTTTTAAGATAGCGACCTTCATGTCTGTGATTGCGTGACCAGAGAGATTGAAGTGTTCTCCGACTGGTTTATGAATGTTATAATTCTTGACATCTGATTTGTGTCCATTTATTCTTTTACGTAGAGACTGTCCAGTTTGACCAATGTACATGGCAGAGGGGCATTGCTGGCACATGATGGCATATATCACATTGGTGGATGTGCAGGTGAACGAGCCTCTGATAGTGTGGCTGATGTTATTAGGCCCTGTGATGGTGTCCCCTGAATAGATATTGGCAACGGGCAACGGGCTTTGTTGCAAGGATAAGTTCCTGGGTTAGTGGTTCTGTTGTGTGGTATGTGGTTGTTGGTGAGTATTTGCTTCAGGTTGCGGGGCTGTCTGTAGGCAAGGACTGGCCTGTCTCCCAAGATTTGTGAGAGTGTTGGGTCATCCTTTAGGATAGGTTGTAGATCCTTAATAATGCGTTGGAGGGGTTTTAGTTGGGGGCTGAAGGTGACGGCTAGTGGCATTCTGTTATTTTCTTTGGTAGGCCTGTCCTGTAGTAGGTAACTTCTGGGAACTCTTCTGGCTCTATCAATCTGCTTCTTTACTTCTGCAGGTGGGTATTGTAGTTGTAAGAAAGCTTGACAGAGATCTTGTAGGTGTTTGTCTCTGTCTGAGGGGTTGGAGCAAATGCGGTTGTATCGCAGAGCTTGGCTGTAGACGATGGATCGTGTGGTGTGGTCAGGGTGAAAGCTGGAGGCATGCAGGTAGGAATAGCGGTCAGTAGGTTTCCGGTATAGGGTGGTGTTTATGTGACCATTGTTTATTAGCACTGTAGTGTCCAGGAATGGTCACAATGGTCACATAAACACCACACTATCAGAGGCTCGTTCACCTGCACATCCACCAATGTGATATATGCCATCATGTGCCAGCAATGCCCCTCTGCCATGTACATTGGTCAAACTGGACAGTCTCTACGTAAAAGAATAAATGGACACAAATCAGATGTCAAGAATTATAACATTCATAAACCAGTCGGAGAACACTTCAATCTCTCTGGTCACGCAATCACAGACATGAAGGTCGCTATCTTAAAACAAAAAAACTTCAAATCCAGACTCCAGCGAGAAACTGCTGAATTGGAATTAATTTGCAAATTGGATACTATTAATTTAGGCTTAAATAGAGACTTGGAGTGGCTAAGTCATTATGCAAGGTAGCCTGTTTCCTCTTGTTTTTTCCTACCCCCCCACCCCCCCCAGATGTTCTGGTTTAACTTGGATTTAAACTTGAAGAGTGGTCAGTTTGGATGAGCTATTACCAGCAGGAGAGTGAGTTTGTGTGTGTATGGGGGTGGGGGGGGGGGGATGTGAGAAAACCTGGATTTGTGCAGGAAATAGCCCAACTTGATTGTCATGCACATTGTGTAAAGAGTTGTCACTTTGGATGGGCTATCACCAGCAGGAGAGTGAATTTGTGTCGGGGGGTGGAGGGTGAGAAAAACTGGATTTGTGCTGGAAATGGCCCACCTGATGATCACTTTAGATAAGCTATTACCAGCAGGACAGTGGGGTGGGAGGAGGTATTGGTTCATATTCTCTGTGTATATATAAAGCCTGCTGCAGTTTCCACGATATGCATCTGATGAAGTGAGCTGTAGCTCACGAAAGCTTATGCTCTAATAAATTGGTTAGTCTCTAAGGTGCCACAAGTACTCCTTTTCTCTTTGCGAATACAGACTAACATGGCTGTTACTCTGAAACCTGTCATATTTGTTTTAAGGAAATTTAGTTACTGTGATTTTTTCCCCTAATTTAGTGCAGGCAAGGTGCGGAGAATATCAGTTATAAACAAGCACCAATGAATGGTGACGCATTCCTCCGTTTATATGCAAGCATTTCTATACCCACACACCAAGGTTCAAACTTTGCTCTAAGTTACAGTGAATCTGAAGTAATTCCACACAGGTAAACAGAGTTACTGTATGATAATGAGGTACAAAGAACGTAAATGCCTGTCAAGTTGGAAAGTGCTGTATGAGAACTTGTTTTAAATGTTGCGGTTTATCAAATTCTTACAGTTTAATACAGGTGTATTACAAAAACAGAGAAGATACTCAAGTTCAATGCCAGCTCAAGTTGCCTGAGTGAAATTTACATTATGCAACTGTTCTGTTTTCCTATAATTGCTGAACACAAATATACATATCAGGTCTGATTTTTCAAAACTCAGAACAAAAATACTATTTTGCAGAACAGACAGTAAAGTGATTGTCCTTTAAAACTGTCCCATTTTGCCTTTTATGTGCACTGACAAGGAAGAGCTGCATCCATGACCCTGCCTCCATATTCTGCGCCAGTGGATATAGCCAATCATGGAAGGGTGCATAGGCTGCACTATGCAAAGTGTCTGTCCTCGATAATACCTAGAGAAGGGATTTTACCTCCAAGTGCAATTTCCCTAGGATCTCCCTCTGATAGGGCACATCAGCACCCCTAGTCAACTGAGCTATGTGGAATCTGTTATTCTGGTGAGTCTTGTGTGTCTTGGGGCCATTCACTCAGAGCCTTTGAAGAGAGTCTGAGTCTGCACTGTAATCTCTAGAGAAATGTGCAAAACTATATCCTCACTTATGTATGTATTTTTGTAAGTAATGAAAGGGCCTAGCCCTGCATGAGAAAAAGCCATCTTGAACATTTTAGGTGATAAATTAGCTGTGATGTAGTTATGGAAAAGTAAGCAAATAAAATATTCACCTTGATTGATTGGTCCTTCAGTTCTCGTATAGATTGCACCAATCACAACACGTCTTCAATTCTTCTCGTACTCTGGCCTTCCTTCTCCATGTGTGGCCATGTCTTTTCAGGATAAAATCTTCCCATCTCTTTGGAGGTCGGCCAAGTGGTCATTTCAGTTCCCATGGGTACCACTCAGCGACAGCTGCAGTCCATCAATTGTCAGTAAGCCTCACAATATGCCCGGCCCATTGCATTTTACTATGCCTGCTCTCAACAATGACGTCCTGCACTCCACTCTGCTGTCTGATCACGTCATTGGGGACTCAGTTGTGGATTGAAATTCCCAGGATTCTTCTTTCCGTCGCCCTCTCCATGACAGACAGCTGCTGCTCCTCTGTCTTCATCAGCGCCCATGTTTCGCTACTGTACAGTACTGGCAGTACTGTTGAGTTGAAGAAGCTGGCACATGTTGCCTGCTGCAAAATCCTATCTCAATGCCTCAAAGTGGCACAGCAGTGACCCTGGCTTCTCTGACAGTGAGGATAGTGGAGTGTATTCTTCAGTAGGTTCAACTATGCTATTAAGCTGTCAGACTACCAACCCAGGGTTGTCCTCCTTCTTGAGGTTGGGTGCTAGCTAAGTTGAGGAGGTAAACACACCACTGACAGCATAGCCAGTGGGTGGATGCAAAAATGGCTAAAACAACACAAATAAACAGGCCCCAGCTCCTTGTGTGCTCCTCGATCTGTTCTACGACAGTGGTAGGGAGTTCAGTTGACAAGAGGCTGTTAAGAATTTCAGGGGACAGAAAAAGGACTGCCTTCTCAGCATGCACCTATAACTGAAGGACACTGATGAGAAACAATTTGATAAACCATGTAATGGAGGAGAAGGCAACGACAGACTGCAACATCCTTGGTCTCTGTGAAACACGATGAAGAAAGGAGATGGAAGTGAAATGGAGAGATGAAAGTACCTTCATGTTGGGAAAAAGAAAAAGCCCAAGAACCATTGGAGGAATTGGCTTCATCATCAACATGGAATGTTCTTCAAAAATCATCTCCTGAAAGTTTAAGTCATCCTGCATTGGGGTGCTACACCTCCAACTGAACAAGAAGAGCACCCTCAGAATTATTCAGATCTATTCTCCCACAAGCACGTGCAAAGATGACAATGTGGAAGAATTCTATCAGGAGCTCGAGGAAACCCTCACTCAAAAATCCACATATACGATCGCAATGGGAGATTTCAACACCAAAGTTGGAAGAGCGAAAGAAAGTGAAAGTTTCATTGGAAGGTATGGCATTGGCGAATGGAATCCACAAGGAGAATGACTGGCAACTTTGGTGGAGATGAAAGAAATGTTCATTGGTAACACCTGGTTTAAGAAGAAGGCTAAGAGGAGGTGGACTTGATCACACCCAATGTGAAGAACAAGAACAAGATTGACTATATTCTGATCGACAAGTGGCACATTGTACAAGACAGCTCAGTAGTGCCATCATTTAACACCAGTAGTGACCATTGCTTGCTCAGAGCATGGCTCAACTTCAACAAAAAGGTGGAGAAGAAAGCGCTACAGATGGCAAATCAGAGACAGTGGCCAAAAATATTCGATGAGGCAATCTTGAAAGTGAACGTTTCCAAGGAAGACTGGAGTCTTTAGATAAAATCTTCACTGATAAATTGAGGCAATGCATGAAATTAGCCAAGAAAGAAAGACCAAAAAGAGTGAAAGGAAGAATCTCAGAGGAAACGTGGAACTTGCTGGAGAAGCGGTGGGATATGAAGTGAAATGATGGTAACAAACTTGAGTCACAGTGAGGGGGAATGGCTCAGAGACAGCAAGAAATAAACTAAGCTTTGTCGTAGGGATGGAGCATTATTGTACGTATAGCAGGAACTTTACATATTATAATCAGTATGTGTGCCTTCACAAACTGTCACAGGATCGTGAGACATTCCTACAAGATACGCAATTTCATGAGGGGGAAATATCTGTTCATGAAGACTGTTTACAAAAGAGATATATGGAGATTTTAAGATCAAGATGGGATGTTTTTCTAAAAGATACACTCTAATTCAAACAGGAATTATTTCAGGGAAGGTGTATGGCCTGTGTTATAAAGGAGGGCAAATTAGATGATCACAATGGTAACTTCTGGCTTTATAACACGGTGACAATGAGAAACCTATCCTTCGTGCACAGAACTTACCTTCATGTTGAATGTAGCATGATTACAGGAATGCAGGTGACCATAAAAAGTCTGAGCACAGAGGCCCTAGGAAATCAACCAAAAAAAAGAAAACAATTAAATGATTTAGAGTTATGTAAATTACAGTATTTCCTTATAAATACCGAGCTTGATTTTACTGTCATGTACAAAGATGCACGTCACTCAACATGCTAAAAATTAGCCACTGCACTTCTGCATTCATGACAAGGAGCAGATTTTTTAAAGACATGTGATGATGCACATCTGCTTCCACAATTGTGCTTAGTAGAAAAGATGCATTAAAATATTGTCAGCTAATGGCTCTCTTACAAAACACTTTTAATGAACTAGACACATACAATTAGAGTCCTTTGGAAAGCAGAGTGCCAGCTTTCAGTGAATGCTTCAATAATGATTTAATAAAGTGTAGTGATTTTATATATATTACTGTGATGCTGTATGATTGAAATATGTCCATTTATATAATGGATATTGCCACTGTTATACAATTGCAACAAATCTTGTACGAAGTACATCATCTAAGGGATCAATGGAAAAGTTACAAGATATCAAATATGATTATCCTGGTAAAATCCGTGTTTCATCTCTGTACCTAAAGTTATGAATATTGGCTATGGACTTATCTTATACATGTAGTATTCCTGGGTAACACCCACCAGGTAAGATTTACATCAAGGCTAGAGAGCTTTGTGTTGATGGTCCATCAAAGACACTTAGCTCTCACAATGGGCCATAGAAGAAACTCATTCCACCCAGATAGCTCTTCCTGCAGATGCCTCAGCCTCTAAGGGGCCAACGGCCACACCCTGTGAGTCATCAAGCCATGTAAGGATATCCAATATGCTCATGTGATCCTGGACTCCATCTTGTGCGAGTAACTTTCCACAAACTGGGCTGTGAGCTTTGTTTGAGACAGTAAAATTCCAGGCACATGGCAAAGGGTAAAAAAGACCTCCGAGATATTTCCATTTTGCCTTTTTCCCACTCTGATTCTCTGGACTCTGGATTTACAACAAAAAGGAGTATTTCAAACTATGGATTGAGGACCTTCCAATTTTTGGAAGTTACCAGTGAGACTTTACAAACTAGTAGTCTATTCCATCACTGCTACAAACCAGATATAAGGACTTTGCAGTTATTGGTATGTATACGATCTATTAATCATTATTAACTCTCTTCTTTTCTTTTATTAATAAACCTTTAGATTTTAGTTACTAAAGGATTGGCAGCAGCATGATTATTGGGTAACACCTGAGTTATATATTGACCTGGCTCCATGGCTGATCTCTTGGGATTAAAGAACTTTATATGTGATGAAAGTGGTTTTCAGTAACCACTCCTCATAGAGTCCAGTGTCTGGGTGGTGAGACAAGGGCTGGAATACCCAAGGACACTGCATCTTTGAATTCCTGTTAACCAGTGTGTTGAGACAGAAGTTTACCTTTGTTACTGGCTTGGTATGGTATAATCTAATAATAGAATAACCACCAGTTTGGGGTAAATTGGTCTGATTTCTCAGCATTTTGTCCTGAATCTAGTATCTCAGCTGTGATCCACTGAGACACGGTGTCAGTTACATATACACCTTTAATGTCTGTCTTAAGAACCCAAAAGCAGTGAAATCAAAATTCATTATCTTCTATTGCCCTCCCCAGTAGGCTGTAGTTGACCTAGGGAGGCCCATAGTATAGGTCAGATGTCATCTCAGATTTCTGACATGTGCTCTGTGGACAGCAGGCATCCAAACTACAATATCTCCTGCCTGGGAAAGAGATGGCCAAGATGGGAGAAAGGAGCTAGTCAACCTATGCTCTCCAAACATGGGAAGCAGCCTACTGGCAAAGAAGTCAGCAGTTAGCAACCTACAATGCCTCGTCCTGGGAACAGATGACCTGGGTCTTCAGGGGATGGAGGACTGGCATAAAAGGCTCCAAGTTTGCCTCCACTATGCCAGCCTGATCCCTCCCAGAGAGATCTAACCTCCCTCCAGTTCCACACACCCTCAACAAACTACTCCCTTCCTCTGAAATCTGGCTCTTCTATACTGGGAGCGTTTACCAGAGCTCTCCCCTACCTTGGAGGGATGTTCTTCTCAAGGGCCTTCCCTGTTGGTAAGCTGGGCCATGGGGAGAAAAGAATCCCCCATCTTAATAAAAATAAGTACAAACTGACCCAAAGGGAAATAGCATTAAAATGCCTTCCATTAAAAATAGCCAAAGGTTTTGGGCAAAGCATCACATGTTAAGAAACCACTCTGCACTTTGGGCAATATTTTACTGGCATTGGAACCAATCAATAGTTATGTAAATGTGACCAACAGCAAGAACTGCTACTGAGGTTGCACCGTATAATACCCCCTCTATTTTTATGCTCACTTTATCTGAAATTCTTATTTTAGCTGAATTTACAATCATTATGCTCAACCCAATGCTGTTATTTGGGGAAAATTTTAAACTCTGTTTAACCATTCATGAGTATGAGAGAGTGAAAAATTACAGGTTTTCCACCGAGGAAAGATTTTAATGTACTCTTTGGGGCATGCATAACTCAAAAATTGTTGAAATTCATAAGACAAACTTTCACAGCAAGGTTAGTCCTAGTCTCTAGGCTAATTTGCAAAGAAAAAAAGTACTTTTATGCATAGTATGGAATTTCTATTAAGTTTATAGTTATCTTACTCCCTTGCTGCAGACATATACACAACACAATACTTCATGCCATCTTAACCCTACTGGTCACTGGTTCCATGACTCAACCAGTCCTCAGTCCTCCTTCCTGGAGCTGGGTTATAATCCCAACAGCCCCTTTACTTCTTGCAGGGCCTGGTTTTTCCCCACGTGGCACTCACCAACTACTGCTTCCTCAGGCCAGCTGCAGCTTCTCAGACTTCCATCCTGCCTGACACTCCTAGCTCTATATAACTGGAGTGTTACAAGCTCCCACTCAACCTCCGCCTCTCCCTTTTGTCCCTAGGCCTGGCCTGAGTTAGTCACATGACCTCATTATTACTCATCCTCCCCACCTGGGAAGGTGAGCTAAGCATGTTGCAGGTGAGGCTGAGGCCCATCTCCCCTTACTGGGCCCAGCCACCCTGTGACAAGGACAGCACACAAAAAAAGTATAATACAGCAGTTGCCCAGTAGGGACGCATCAATTAGAAGTAACGGAGGAGGAAAAGGACCTTGGAGTATTGGTTGATCATAGAATGATTATGAGTCGCCAATGTCATATGGCCGTGAAAAAAGCTAATGCGGTCTTGGGATGCATCAGGAGAGGTATTTCCAGTAGGGATAAGGAGGTTTTAGTACCGTTATATAAGGCACTGGTGAGACCTCACCTGGAATACTGTGTGCAGTTCTGGTCTCCCATGTTTAAGAAGGATGAATTCAAACTGGAACAGGTACAGAGAAGGGTGACTAGGATGATCCGAGAAATGGAAAACTTGTCTTATGAAAGGAGACTCAAGGAGCTTGGTTTGTTTAGCCTCACTAAAAGAAGGTTAAGGGGAGATATGATTGCTCTCTATAAATATATCAGAGGGATAAATACCAGAGAGGGAGAGGAATTATTTAAGCTCAGTACCAATGTGGACACAAGAACAAATGGATATAAACTGGCCACTAGGAAATTTAGATTAGAAATTAGACGAAGGTTTCTAACCATCAGAGGAGTGAAGTTTTGGAATAGCCTTCCGAGGGAAGTAGTGGGGGCAAAAGATCTATCTTGCTTTAAGATTAAACTCGATAAGTTTATGGAGAAGATGGTATGATGGGATAACATGGTTTTGGTAATTAAATATTCATGGTAAATAGGCCCAATGGCCTGTGATGAGCTATTAGATGGGGTGAGATCCGAGTTACCCAGGAAAGAATTTTCTGTAGTATCTGGCTGGTGAATCTTGCCCATATGGTCAGGGTTTAGCTGATCACCATATTTGGGGTTGGGAAGGAATTTTCCTCCAGGGCAGATTGGAAGGCCCTGGAGGTTTTTCGCCTTCCTCTGTAGCATGGGGCACGGGTCACTTGATGGAGGATTCTCTGCTCCTTGAAGTCTTTAAACTACGATTTGAGGACTTCAATAGCACAGATATAGGTGTGAGGTTTTTTTTGTAGGAGTGGTGGGTGAAATTCTGTGGCCTGCGTTGTGCAGGAGGTCAGACTAGATGATCATAATGGTCCCTTCTGACCTAAATATCTATGAATCTATGAATCTACATGGAACTTCATTTGGGACTCAGGAGACCTAGGTACTATTCTAGGCTCTGCTGCTAAGCTGCTGCGTGACCATGGGCAAATCACGTCACTGCTCTGTGCCTCAGTTTCCCTATCTGTAAAATGGGGATAATGATATTTGCGTGTTTGGATATCTACTGTTGAAAAGCACTCTGCTGGAACAAGGTACTATTCTCATGGAAATTTTGCAATACAAATATAGCAATAATAAAAGGAAAAACAAACCATTACAAAATTCCATTATCTAAACTTCAGTTATAGGAAGAAAAAGATTTACAAAATGGGCTTAATGCTCTACTTGTGTTACTCCATTGTCTTCAATGGACACACAGCAACAAAAAATTTGGCCCTATATATTTAAAAGGGTTATAAATAATCAAACCACCACCCATAAACCCTGATAAAAAAGAAAATTTAAATATTCATTACCCAATTATGAATTCTCTCTTAGCAGAGAAACATTATTACACACAATCCCCAGGGTAGATAGTGAGAGATAAATTAAATTTGGATAATAACATAATAGGAGATGGGAAGAGTGTAACCGAATATTCATGAAAAGTCTGGTGAAGAAGAATTCTGAGAATACAAAATCTAGTTTGTGTCCTAGTGGCACTGTCAAGCTACATGTCAAAGCATTTTTTGCATCAGTGTAGTCATGGAAAATATACTTTGGCCCCTTTAAATTAATGTGTTGTTTGGTAGGATGAAGGGCAGTGACTTGCACTCTGATATATATATATATATTTTTTAAAAAATCCATCTTTTCCCAAGCATGGGAATTCAGAAGGAAAAGACAAGAAACATGTGGACACAATCCCCCCGAATGAGCACTTCTTGACTTTCCTTCTAGAAAGATCTCAATCTTTATCACCAATGAATGAAACAGACAATGGTCTTGTAAGGTGTTTCTAAATAGTGTCCCTGAAGAGTAATTACAACAACGCCACTAGATTCATCATAATATGTAGTGTATCAGCAGATCAAATTTAATTGCTAATAATAATTGCAAATAAATCTAATATATTTAATCTAATATTTCAGAGTTTACATTTTATTGTTCCCTTTAGCACCCCCAGTTGTGGTAAGATTTGTACTCTAACTGCATACATAAAAACTATATGACTGCACCTGCAAACCCTTACTGATGAACATAGTGCTTACTACAGTGAGCAGCCCCATTGAGGTCAAGAGGTAATAAGTATTTTCAGGATCAGAGCCCATGGTAAGAAAATGTTACGTTTGCAAAATTGAACACTCAAAAGTGAATTAATGATGCACACACAACCTTAACACTGCCTCCCCCTTGCATACACATTCTGCTTTGGTCTTTAATTATTTGATTGTATATTAGTATATCCTCAGGACCCTGGTCTCATTCAATGTGAAATTTACCCCATGCAGACTGCCTGCACAAGAGGTGTAAGTCCCAGTTAAGAAGTATTTTGAATGCCCTATGTCCAGGGGTGAATTTCCCACTGAGTTAAGAGGAGGAGCCCAGTGGAATGAATTAGGCAGGGGTCCTGCAGAACAGGCTTTTGTGGAGCTCCCACTAAGGCAATGTGGTTCTGCAGTGTCTTCAGGGCAGAGTCCCTTTGCAATTAGCATAATCTGGTCCATACAGTATTAGAAGTAATTGTTAAAGGCGCAAGAATATCCCATAACTCATGGTTACAGCACTCTCCTGACAGCTGGGAGAACCCTGTTCAAATCCATTCTCCGCATCTGGCAGAAATAGGAATTGAATTTGCATCATCCACATCCTAGGTGAGTGCTCTAACCATGAGGCTAAAAGGCTAACACCACCACCGTTTCCTCTGGTCATACTTTAAATGGGACTGGATACAGTAGGCATGCTCAAAGTCTGCCTATCAGATCAGGCCCCGCGCACAACTTAGGTTGCTGAACATATCTAGTCTTTCCCTGGTTTGTGAATTGCTTTGGGGCCTAGGTGGGAGATAAGTGTCTGGGTGCTTACAGTGAGGCAGCAGTGCCCAGAGGCAGAAACTTAAGCACTGAGGGAACTTTTACTCTGAAAACTTAGGCATCAAGTGAGTTTAGGTGCCTTTAGGGTTCGACAAGAGCTTTGTGAGTTGCAATGGAACCAAAACTGGGATTTAGGCACCTCAATCTGAGACTGAGGTGCCTACATTAGAGGTTTAGGTGCCTAAGTTCTATCATGGATCCCACCTACATAGAGCAGATGCAAACATTGTTGGCACTCCAGCACTTTACACCATAATGCCTGGCTTACTGACAGTACTTCTTGCCACCAAGAAAGCAATGAGGATGCCTGATATTTGACAAAACCTCTCCATTTACAAGAGTGTTAGAGGCAAACTCTGGAACACAGTACTTTGCCCCATATAATGAGAGACAAGATCTGTTAGAAAGACAACATCTTATCCCAACATCAATATTTTGGAAGATTCTCCGATTTGGGTCCAAAGTTCCTGAGACATTATTGTCACAAGTCCAATGACCATCAAACTATGTCTCTCCAGCGAGAGAAAAATAAAAGAGCAAACTGTTTATTATAGAATTCCATAGTTTTAAAAGAGCAACAAATTTATCCAGTTCCCCCCTAAGGAATGTATTAATATCCTTGGGTACAAAGCCCAGGAGCCTCACGGGGCACTAAATTATGAAGAATACCATATTCATTTTTAAACTGAGTCACCAGTCTTTTGAGATCTTGGAAATTTAAATTAGTAAAACTGGGTTTTCCTCCACTCTCTTTGAATTACTAGCTGCTAGCCACTTCCTTTTATGTGCACTACTTTCTTCTTTTGTAGCTTTGCCATGAAACTAACAATCAAAGAAAAACACCACAGCAGCAGCATTCACTGAAAGGAAACAAGTATTAAAAGTGAAGCATTTGTTGATAAAAATGGATATAAATATTCTTTTTCATTTCAAAGCTTTAAACTTCTATTTGAATTAGTGTTTATAAATAACACAGAAAAACATCCCTTGGTGCTTATCAAACTGTTAGCTTTCACTAAATATAGCTGTTAATTGCCTGTCTGGGATTAGAGTCATCTGAATGATCTTAAAAGACCCTGATGATGCGTCTATTTTTAAACCTCAGCACAAAAGAAAAGGTAGCTTCAGAAAGCATTTTGCCATTTTCTTGGAGCAGAGAAGCTAAAATAGGTAACCTTGAAGCAATCCTCATGGAACACTGAAACAAGGAACCTGAGTTCAAATAATTTCTTAGGTCTAATTTACACCACGCAAAAAGCCAGGGAATTCAGTGCCATGGGTGAAATTCTGTTCTAATTTCTCCTTGCTATTGAGTGATGCATATCTAGGCAAAACAGGACAAGTTAAGGATAGAGATTTCAGCCCAGCTCTTCATTTCTTTTCATCTATGGAATTAAGTTAGACCATTAACTGCTTACCACAGCAGTTGGGTTTCCCTGATATGTATTTAATTGCTAGTTTAACAAAATCCATTGAGCCATTTTTGATTTACGTGAGTGTGAAAACAATATTGTGCTGCATGTTTTAAGGTGCTGCTCAACCATTTTGAAGGCCTTGATCATTTGAACTCTTTTGGGACTGAGAATGTCATACCACGGGTGATAGACTTCCACAAAGAGCACATCCTTTACAGGGCTGAAAAGTTTGGTTGAGAAGTGTTATAACTGATTCAATATAATGTGCTATGTAAGTGCAGTACATCATTTTCTTTACTGATTTAATCCTTTATGATCTTTTAGATATACACATCTGAGCGTATCTACACACAGCTGCAGCGGCACAGGAGCTAGCAAACAGAGCTGTAAACAGGGGAGTTTGAGTGGGAGTTCTGTTGGAGGAGAAGGTGTTTGTGTGTGTTTGGTTTTGTATTGGTAGTATCTGTATGTGTAGAGGCTTGGAGGGGCTTTGTGCTGGGAGAGAAGCTGAGCCCTGATTGGGGGCGGGGCTTCACTGACTAGGGGTCCTATAAAGGTAGCAGCCAGTCAGGCAGCGGCACAGGAGCTAGCAAACAGAGCTGTAAACAGGGGAGTTTGAGTGGGAGTTTGTCTTGTGGTGCTTGTGTGGGGTTTGGTTTTGCTGTGGGTGGTGGTGTTTTGGTGTGGTTTGTGTTTCCCAGATTAACAGGATTTAGGTGGGAAGGCTATGCCAGATTCAGAGGTGGCAGTGGGAGTGACCCATGTAGCAGATGACACAATGAAGATGACTGGATGTGGAAGCTGTGGTATGTACATGATCCTGGAGGGGGCACCTGGTAAGAGTTTTCTCTGCATGAAATGCCGTCTGATAGAGCTGATGGAGGAAAAGATCAGAGGTTTGGAGATGCAGGTGGAAAGTCTGGTAGAGTTTAGGAAGGGGTTTGAGCAGATTATGGAGCAAAGACATGAGGTATCTGAAGGGAAAAGCTCAGACTTGCAGATGGAAGCAGGACTAGGGAATTCTGAGGGGAGACTGGGTGAGGAAAGTGGTCAGTGGAAGCATGTGACTAAAAGAACTAGGCAGAGGAAAAGACGGGCTAGTGAAGGAGAAATAGAGCTTCAGAATAGGTTTGCAGAGTTGGAAAATGAAGAAGGGGCTCAGCAGGTAGTCACTGAAGGTGATAGGGCAAGGAAGAAGAGAAGAGCGGTTAGTCCTATAGGAAAAGGGGAAGAGTTAATGGAGATTACACCAAATATGAGCCCCAGGAGGATACAGGATGGGTTAAAAAGGATTACAAGGGAGAATGGGAATGGAAAGAACTTGCAGCCAGAGGGAACAGGGGATAGACTGGAGAATAGCACCGTCACTAGGAAAAGGCAGGTCTATGTGATTGGGGACTCTTTACTGAGAAGAATAGATAGGCCTGTAACCAGAGCTGATCCAGAAAATAGGAGGGTGTGCTGTCTTCCAGGTGCTAAGATACGGGATGTAGACCTGAGGTTGAAAAGGATTCTAAAGGGAGCGGGAAAGAATCCCCTAATTATCCTTCATGTGGGAACAAATGATACGGCTAGATTCTCGCTGGAAAGTATTAAGGGAGACTATGCTAGGCTGGGGAGGACGCTTAAGGAAATTGAGGCTCAGGTGATCTTTAGTGGGATTCTGCCTGTTCCTAGAGAAGGGCAACAAAGGTGTGACAAGATTATGACTATCAATAGATGGCTTAGGCAGTGGTGCTATAAGGAGGGCTTTGGGATGTATGGCCATTGGGAGGCATTCATGGATAGAGGACAGTTCTCTCGGGATGGACTTCATCTGAGTAGGGAAGGAAATAGACTTCTAGGATGGAGGCTGGCACAACTGATTAAGAGAGCTTTAAACTAGGAATTTGGGGGAGATGGTTGGGAGATGTCCAGGTAATCTCCACGCCAGAATTTAGCATAGAGTGGAAAGAAAATGAAGTAAGAGTGGATACAGCTGTAGGTAGGAGGAAGGGCAGTGTAGATACAAGTCTAATAGGTTATACTGGTAGTAAAATAACCGTGCCTAATAGGGTACAGAATGTGAGTGAGGCCAAACAGCAAAAATTAAGATGTTTGTACACTAATGCAAGGAGCCTAGGTAACAAAATGGAGGAATTAGAGTTACTGGTGCAGGAAGTGAAACCAGATATTATAGGTATAACAGAGACCTGGTGGAATAGTAGTCATGACTGGGCTACAGGTATTGAAGGGTATGTGCTGTTTAGGAAAGACCGAAATAAAGGTAAAGGTGGTGGAGTAGCATTGTATATCAATGATGAGATAGAATGTAAATAAATAAGAAGCGATGAAATGGATATGACTGAGTCTGTCTGGGCAACAATTAAATTGGGGAAGAAAACTATTAGAGCCTCCCCTGGGATAGTGCTTGGGGTGTGCTATAGACCGCCGGGATCTAATTTGGATATGGATAGAGCCCTTTTTAATGTTTTTAATAAAGTAAATACTAATGGAAACTGTGTGATCATGGGAGACTTTAACTTCCCAGATATAGACTGGAGGACGAGTGCTAGTAATAATAATAGGGCTCAGATTTTCCTAGATGCGATAGCTGATGGATTCCTTCAGCAAGTAGTTGCTGAACCGACTAGAGGGGATGCCATTTTAGATTTGGTCTTGGTGAGTAATGAGGACCTCATAGAGGAAATGGTTGTAGGGGATAATCTTGGCTCAAGTGATCATGAGCTAATTCAGTTCAAACTGAATGGAAGGATTAACAAAAATAAATCTGCAACTAGGGTTTTTGATTTCAAAAGGGCTGACTTTCAAAAATTAAGGAAATTAGTTAGGGAAGTGGATTGGACTGAAGAATTTATGGGTTTAAAGGTAGAGGAGGCCTGGGATTATTTTAAATTAAAGCTGCAGAAGCTATCGGAAGCCTGCATCCCAAGAAAGGGGAAAAAATTCATAGGCAGGAGTTGTAGACCAAGCTGGATGAGCAAGCATCTTAGAGAGGTAATTAAGAAAAAGCAGAAAGCATATAGGGAGTGGAAGAAGGGAGGGATCAGTAAGGAAAGCTACCTTATTGAGGTCAGAATATGTAGGGATAAAGTGAGACAGGCTAAAAGTCAAGTAGAGTTGGACCTTGCAAAGGGAATTAAAACCAATAGTAAAAGGTTCTATAGTCATATAAATAGGAAGAAAACAAAGAAAGAAGAAGTGGGACCGCTAAAAACTGAGGATGGAGTGGAGGTCAAGGATAATCTAGGCATGGCCCAATATCTAAACAAATACTTTGCCTCAGTCTTTAATAAGACTAAAGAGGATCTTAGGGATAATGGTAGCATGATAAATGGGAATGAGGATATGGAGGTAGACATCACCATATCTGAGGTAGAAGCGAAACTCAAACAGCTTAATGGGACTAAATTGGGGGGCCCAGATAATCTTCATCCAAGAATATTAAAAGAATTGGCACAAGAAATTGCAAGCCCATTAGCAAGAATTTTTAATGAATCTGTAAACTCAGGGGTTGTACCGTATGATTGGAGAATTGCTAACATAGTTCCTATTTTTAAGAAAGGGAAAAAAAGTGATCCAAGTAATTATAGGCCTGTTAGTTTGACATCTGTAGTATGCAAGGTCTTGGAAAAAATTTTGAAGGAGAAGGTAGTTAAGGACATTGAAGTCAATGGTAAATGGGACAAAATACAACATGGTTTTACAAAAGGTAGATCGTGCCAAACCAACCTGATCTCCTTCTTTGAGAGAGTAACAGATTTTTTAGATAAAGGAAACGCAGTGGATCTAATTTACTTAGATTTTAGTAAGGCGTTTGATACTGTGCCACATGGGGAATTATTAGTTAAATTGGATAAGATGGGCATCAATAGGAAAATTGAAAGGTGGATAGGGAATTGGTTAAAGGGGAGACTACAACGGGTCCTACTGAAAGGTGAACTGTCAAGTTGGAGGGAGATTACCAGTGGAGTTCCTCAAGGATCAGTTTTGGGACCAATCTTATTTAATCTTTTTATTACTGACCTGGGCACAAAAAGTGGGAGTGTGCTAATAAAGTTTGCAGATGATACAAAGCTGGGAGGTATTGCTAATTTAGAGAAGGACAGGGATACCCTACAGGAGGATCTGGATGACCTTGTAAACTGGAGTAATAGGAATAGGATGAAATTTAATAGTGAGAAGTGTAAGGTCATGCATTTAGGGATTAATAACAAGAATTTTAGTTATAAGCTAGGGACGCATCAACTAGAAGTAACGGAGGAGAAAAAGGACCTTGGAGTATTGGTTGATCATAGGATGACTATGAGCTGCCAATGTGATATGGCTGTGAAAAAAGCTAATGTCGTCTTGGGATGCATCAGGAGAGGTATTTCCAGTAGGGATAAGGAGGTTTTAGTACCGTTATATAAGGCACTGGTGAGACCTCACCTGGAATACTGTGTGCAGTTCTGGTCTCCCATGTTTAAGAAGGATGAATTCAAACTGGAACAGGTACAGAGAAGGGCTACTAGGATGATCCGAGGAATGGAAAACTTGTCTTATGAAAGGAGACTCAGGGAGCTTGGCTTGTTTAGCCTAACTAAAAGAAGGTTGAGGGGAGATATGATTGCTCTCTATAAATATATCCGAGGGATAAATACCAGAGAGGGAGAGGAATTATTTAAACTCAGTACCAATGTGGACACAAGAACAAATGGATATAAACTGGCCACTAGGAAATTTAGATTAGAAATTAGACGAAGGTTTCTAACCATCAGAGGAGTGAAGTTTTGGAATAGCCTTCCGAGGGAAGTAGTGGGGGCAAAAGATCTATCTTGCTTTAAGATTAAACTCGATAAGTTTATGGAGGAGATGGTATGATGGGATAACATGGTTTTGGTAATTAAATATTCATGGTAAATAGGCCCAATGGCCTGTGATGGGTTTTTAGATGGGGTAAGATCCAAGTTACCCGGGAAAGAATTTTCTGTAGTATCTGGCTGATGAATCTTGCCCATATGCTCAGGGTTTAGCTGATCGCCATATTTGGGGTCGGGAAGGAATTTTCCTCCAGGGCAGATTGGAAGGCCCTGGAGGTTTTTCGCCTTCCTCTGTAGCATGGGGCACGGGTCACTTGCTGGAGGATTCTCTGCTCCTTGAGGTCTTCAAACTACAATTTGAGGACTTCAATAGCACAGATATAGGTGTGAGGTCTTTTTTAGGAGTGGTGGGTGAAATTCTGTGGCCTGCATTGTGCAGGAGGTCAGACTAGATGATCATAATGGTCCCTTCTGACCTAAATATCTATGAATCTATGAATCTATACACCTGTTTACATGGACAGAGATTCAAATATGCAGGACTTCTTGGCCTTCCTGGGAGTTCTAGAGCCTTCAAGAAGTGCACCTACAGGGACTGGTGAGTGCACTCAGAAAAGTTTTTACACAGCAAAACACTCATCGGTATTTTCACTGGTCTTTGTGACTTGGAAAGAATGCTATGATCCCTGAGTGCACCTTAAAGAAATACTCATGGGCCAATGAACACATCCTTTCTTCAAATAACCATATGCCTTACACGTCCAAATAGGAAGTCCTAACTTTTGTACACTAAAGTAGAAAACATATGTATTAATTAAAATAATGTCTTGCGCTTACATAACGCTGTTCATCAGAGGATGGACTTTACAAATGATGCCCTGTGAGGTAGGTAATTAGTAGTATTATCTCCCTTGTACAGGTGGAGTAACTAAGGTACAGAGTGATTAAGTGACCTGTCTCAGGTCACACGGGAAGTCTGTGGCAGTGTCAGGAAACAACTATTGGGATATCATCACAAGCAACTATAAATCAAGGCCCTGAAACTGAGACACCCCTCAAAATGCATTCATTGGAAAATTTCAAATGAAGGGGGTTTTTTGTAATGTTTCGCAAACAGTACTGGACTTTGAATGAAAAAGTCCTTTGAAAACCCATGATTAAAGAAGATAAGAAATGTTGACACTAAAGAATCATTGTGTTTTCTGTAACTCCTCCCCCACAAAGAGACAGGGGTATAATGATATATACATATCGAATATGACACTGAAATGTCAAAATGAATAATTGTTAAATGGTAAGGGTAAAAGTTTTGATAGATTGATAGTAATAATTTGTAATAATGGATAGTGGGTGAGTTTAAATGAGGTAACACTTCGGCTCAGTTCTTGCAGGCATAAGTGTAGTTTTGCCAGTTCTTCTTTTACCCAGAATTGCCAATCTGTTTAAAATGATGTTGTTGCTGATGGAACAAAGATAATGTTGTTCTGGAAGTTTTGAGGAAGAAACATACAAATCTGTAACAAGAAGAGATGTTTTACTGAGAAAACCCAGGATATAAAAACAGCAGAAAAAATGCAGGAGTTGGGTAAATTAAAATGTCCAGGTTACATAAAGAATTAAAGGGTGGCTGTGATAGAAGCTGATTGGAGAAAAGAAATATGGAATGTGAAAATGTATAAAAGAAGTGAACAGGGCCCAAATCAGAGAAACAATGGACCGAGAACTGAAGGAACAGGACTGAAGGACCAGACAAAGAGATCAGAGGAGGCAATAACCAGCATGAAATACAAGCTAACTTTCCCAGTGTCCCAGAATTAGGAAATCTGGGCCCTACACCTATTCTGTTTTGTCTGATATTATTTTCTGGCATAAATATATGTTCAGACACTGTAAGTAACACTAATTCTGTCTGAAATTGTATAAATAAAGGCGAGAATTGATTAAGTCTAAATTGGGTGGACTTGTGACTCAGTTCCCCCATTTTACACCCTCCCCCCAACACAACCTACATCTCTCAGCTTTCACGCCCAAGTTTCAATCACAAGACCAGCCTTCCCTTCAACAGGAAAAAAAAAAATCTGCGAGTGAACCGCCAAGGTTGGGAACGTAAGCACAACAAAATTAAGATGCCCATCATATTAATTCTGTCACATTGCACATAAATATTATGGCAAACCCAGTGGCATTAGAGCAATTTTTATAATGACGGTGCTGAAAGCCATTGAACCAAAATGTAAACCTTGTATATGATGGAAACAACTTTAAGCCGGGGGTGCTGCTGCATCCTCAGCACCCGCAGATCCAGCACCTCTGGGCACATCTTTGAATCGACACATACAGCACCACGGTCAACAGATCAGTAAAAATATGGAAGGAACTAAGGTAACTTTGCTTTGGGAGTACTTATTTCTGACTTTCCTCACTCCTGTGCATTTGAACTTCCCCTTAACGTAGCATTAACATAGCTTTTGGATTAAATTATTCTTCCAAGATATAAATGTTCAAACTTATTTTTCTTAATTGGGAAGAAAAATGTGCTTTCAGGCCAAGACCTTGAATGCTAAGTCAGTTCAAAGTGAACCTTGGAGGCTCTCCTGGCAAACCCTGAATACAAGGGTTTGTAATAGAAATGCTGACAGACCCCATTCATGCCTCTGTAATATAATCTGACTCCACGATAAATGTTTCATGAATTAAGAAAGTTGAAAAAGCCTTTCTGTTTGACTTTGTTCTTGAGATGAAAGCAAATCATCTTTTTGTCTTCTCCCCACACTTGGATTTCTAATACGGCAGTCTGCTAAAACCCTAAACCAGAGGCAGTATTTGAACAGACATGACCATGTAGGGTACCCTCTTCTATGAACTCCTGAAGGATTCATCAGCTTCCAACTCAACAGAAAAAAGTTTCAACAAACCAGAGGAATGGAAAAAATATAGTTTTGTGACCTATTTACTAAACATTTACAGAGTTTCGGTGCACTGTTTAAACAACTATCTTCCCCAGAGAAGGTTTTAAAAATAGATGTAATTGAAAAACAGATCGCTGACAATTTGACCGAGGTCTTCTCCACCGTAGGAAGTCTACCACTTTTTGACAAAGGGTGTCAAGAACTGTACAACCTTCCCTCGGGCAGCGTAGGACAAGTCAACGGAATTCAGTACTTGTTGAATAGAAGTTTTTAGCTTGTTTATCCAATATTTATAGTTCAGTCAGCTTTGCTACAATGAGTGTTGAACTCAATTGATCAAGATCACGCCAGAGGATAAACTATTTCCAAAGATCTTGAGGGGGTAGGGTGGGATTCATTTTTTAAACCTATGGCTCATTTTTTCTAGACACACATTTTCAACCAGTCCATCAGGGTCCCACTGGAAAAGAATAGCAGTAGTACTCTCCCATATGCCACCTACATGAGACACCGAAAGGTGAGATCATCATGAGACTCCTCTCACAATAGCTCTTCATATTAAGATCAGCCTTCCCTTACTTATTTGGCTTTACCAGCAGAGAAATAGTGGATAACATTGACTTTTAAATCAACATTATTCTTCA
Organism: Lepidochelys olivacea; assembly: GCF_965140295.1. NCBI lineage: Eukaryota > Metazoa > Chordata > Testudines > Cheloniidae > Lepidochelys > Lepidochelys olivacea. The sequence continues at coordinate 68,116,525 of NC_140421.1, read as the reverse complement.
GAGTCAACCACCTTTCTAATTAATAGGAACAGTTTGCATCCCTCTCACAGTTATTGTTCAAGACTATCTGGAGACTCAGCCTCAGGCATTAGTTGTATTAGTCTTTACTTGGTTCATGCTTCTTAGTTTACCCTTGCAGCTAAAAGGGCTATAGTTTAATTTGTGTTTTTTTGTTTACACTGAATCAGTCCCATTGAATGGTAAGGGACTGTGTAATAACAGAGGTGCCATCTTCAAGGTAAGATGTGAAACTGAGGCTCTGAGCACTCATGATCACAAAGATCCCATGAAACACTGAGGTGTGTTAATCAGCTTTTCAGGATGGGGATGCTGAGAAATCAAACCATGCAGATCTAAATTCCACATAATCCTGCTTCTGAGGCTAGCGCTCTTTCCTATTGCTCTTTAGGGCACCTCTGACTGCAAGCCCTCTGCCAACATTTCTCTTTTGTTGTCCTCAAAGGGGCTGGTGGACCGATCTCCTCTGCCTCCAACTTGCTTTTCAGCCCAGGTTGTTCCCCTAATCCAGGGTGCACCAGGTGACCACATCCACTATCATGCAGTTTCAGCGGCGCTAGTGTCTTTAAACAATACATGAGTGTCTCTGGGGAGAGGAAAACCTCCAGAAGGAAGAAGGGTCTGGGACACATGCCGGCAGCCAATGCTGTTAAAGTTAGTGAAGGGTCATAGACACTCTCTAAATCATAGTGCAAAAGCTGGAAACCACTAGTTGTCCCAAATAGTACACAGTTGCTAAGGAACCAGAACAATTTTCTGCCTACCACACTCAGAATTATGGGATGCCTTCATCTGTGCTCTCATTTTAGCAGTACTGGCAATTGAAATGTCTCCAGCAACTACAGAACCCTACGGGGGGAGGAGTCAGCCATTGTCTGCTCCTCCTCCTACTGAATACCAGTGAAGGGTAGTCTGTACCTAGCAAGCTGCAAGACGAAGAAAGTGAGCACACAGTTCCCCCTCCCCCTGGAAGGGGAGCGGGGACTAGAGACGGCCATGTGGCTTGGGAGAGGGAGAGTGTAAGGTTGGATGGACCACCTCTTAAAAGACATCCAAGGTATTTATGGAATATCAATGTCCTTGAAGGGAAGGATGTATGAGGAGCTGTAGCTGGAAGGACCTAAGGATTATACAAAGTGTTTATTCACCTGGTTGATGTCCGCAGACAACACTAGAAACAGAACCCATTCCTTCTTCAAATGGATTCTGAGATCTACATGAACATATCAGATTGCCACTGCGTTAAGCACCCAATTTAGATGATTGTATTCCTCCCCCTGTAATTTTAGTGGTCCACCCTACAGAAGTTCTGGAGAACAATGGTCAATCAAGATGGCCAGTGCCACCCTGCTAATGAGGGTGAGTGTGTCCCTCAGCTCTGCTCACTGCATGAGTGGGATGAGACCCTTCTCTCTCACAGAACAGGGTAGTTTACTTTTATTGTAGCTAAAGGTCACATTAAATGAACTCATGATTCCAAAACTCTGAAAAGCATACAAGAGTTTTCATGAGTTATGTTCAAGTGGTATGGATATAATAGGTCTCTCTCATGTTCAGTCTTCTGAGCCTCAGTTATCTTAACCTAGGAAGGAGCACTACAAAAAAAGATCAGATTAACTGAATTTGCTAATGGTGCCTAATAAGGGAAGTAGTGATCACAGTGAAAGCAGAAAGGAACATTCAAAAGAATTTATGTTGGCCTTATAAATGAGATGACACGAAGGTGGATGTCAATACAAGTAATATATAAGTGGACTTGAATTAAATATAAGAAATAGAGATGAGTCCAAACTGGAAAATCTGCCAATTCTCTTTCCTCCCCAGATTTCAAGAGCAGGAGATTGATATTCAAGTTCCCTGCCTTTAAAATCTTAATTCTCTGTGAAACCAAATATAGAAAGAGTCTTATTTTTTTGGATGTGGTTCAAATGCAGCCCAAGTTTGTGGAAAGCTAACAAAAAGAGCTGATCTCATAAGATGTCCACCATTTCTCCACACCTTCTGTGGTTGTAAAGTCCTTGCATGTGTCCAGTGATTGTATTTTTAAAGCTGTACACTCTATGTCTTCTCTACCTAGGACTCTCAATAAATAAAATACATAAAATCTACAACTCAGGCTGGCACGAATATTGCAAAATCTCTTGAGTTTTCCATTCTATTTCAGTTAAAATCTCTTGAAAAGCGCTCACAACATTTAGGCACATTCAAACGAGAACCATAGCCTTGGTTCAGACTCAGACCCAAACACCAACCCGTTATTTAATTCACACCAGAACAGTACTTATTTGCCTATCTTGAATAAACAAAACTAAGTTGTTTAACTAGAACAAACAACTTAGAAAACATTGCAGGCAACCTATGGAAGAGTTGCCTGCAATAACGAAGGATGGCTCAAGGATAGGGAATGGTTAATAAGCCTCTTCCATTTTCAAAGTGCCAGTGAGAATCCAAATCAGGTCAGTGGTAGCAAAGCTATTACCCATCTGACTGCTATTTTCTTTTTTAAAATCCCATTTTTATTTTTAAAAACTCATTAGTAACAATACTGCATTTACACTGTGCATTCTATTGTCAAACCTGTTATATGGGGAACATACCCCATCCAAGTTTAACATGGCAAATCAATGGAGAAATAAACCAAAAAAAGGAAGATTAAAAAAAGAAGCTATAAACAACCCTGCAATTTTTATTAAAGCTTTCAGTAATAATTTGTGATTGGCATTTTATACTCTTGTGTCTTAGTGTTTGTTCTGTGCAATTTTGGTCCAATAAAATATATGATCTTACCCACCTTGTTTGTTCTGTATCCTTTATTGTCTTCATTAATCTACAAGGTGGGTTGATTGTGCTATAGATTTTCAAATGTATATGTTCAGCTCCTTCACCATCTAATTGCTGTTCCTTGGTTTATGAGCAAATAATGTGTGATCTCAGTCCATTATCCTACTGGGCAGAGAGCCATAACCCCAATTGGCACCCAAATTAGCAGTCTCGGCAGAGAAACCCAGCACTGAATGGGAATGGAAAGTAAACCACTTGCTCATCCAGGGCTTTCTGTCTGAGGAGTTGTGAAAGGTTCATCAAAAATTCCTAAAGTCTGTCAAATTTCAAAATGCTGAATTTCAAATGTTGTCAATGTTTTGAAACTCAGTCAGTTTTAACCCACTCTAATCATTTGATCAGGTTTGACAGATTCTTTGGGCGGAGGGTGGAAATTTTTTCTTAGCTTTTATTTAAAATTTGAATATTTCAATTAAATGTCAGTATAACAGTGACAGGATGGTGCTTCCCATTAAATTTAGTCAGAACCACATCCTGAGTTAATAAATTCTTAGGCCTACGGCCTCTGAATTTGTTCATCCCAGGATACAGTTATCACTTAAAAAGGCAGCATCCTCATGATCATGATTACCATACATTGCAATATATGTGTAGTAAATGTTTTTCGTTTAGATACTGAATTACGGAATGGGTCAGATCCTGGGCCCATTGAAGTTAATGGCAAAATTCCTATCAGTTTTAATCATAGGATCTCATCCTGCAATGCTTGTTTCTACAAAACTCACATGGATTTCAGTGTTGTATTACATATTGCAGTAGCTATCCCAAATCATGTAGGCTCAGATCCAGGAAGGTACTTAAACACACGCTTTAAACTTTAAGCACATGAAATCAATTGGACTAATCACATGCTTAAAGGTAAAAGCACATAGAATCATAGAATCATAGAATATCAGGGTTGGAAGGGACCCCAGAAGGTCATCTAGTCCAACCCCCTGCTCAAAGCAGGACCAATTCCCAGTTAAATCATCAAATCATCATCACATGCTTACGTATCATGCTAAAGGGCAGCTTCTGGATTTTCAAAATGGCTCACTGCTGGCCTAACTCTGCTCTCATTAGATTGCCCACAGTTCACATCAGTGGGAACAGAATTAGGCCAGTACTGTGTGATTTTGAGAGTCCCTTCTACATTATATAACCCATATAACTCTCTGATCACACTGCAGGAAAACAATTTCTAATTTTTATATTTTGTGGTTACTTAAAAATATATGTAATTGAGTTCAGCTTTGTTCATATTTCCCTGTAAAGAATAGTTCTGACGTAAATGGAAAGGGAATTTCTGTTTCATTTTTTGTACCCAGGCATTGTGTTTGATGACTGAATTCACAGGAGTATAAACTATGTAATGACCCCTGCAGTCTTCAAAACCAGAAAATCTTACACAGGCTGTAATGGGACAGCACTAGTGTTGCCAACTTTCTATTTCAAAAACTGAACACCCTAGCCCCACCCCCTTCCCTGAGGCTCCTCCCCCGATCATTACATTCCCCCTCCCTCAGTGGCTCATTCCCCCCACCCTCACTCACTTTCACTGGGCTGGAGCAGGGGTTGGGGTGCTGGAGAGGGTGAGGACTCCAGCTGGGGATGGAGGCTCTGGGGTGGGGCTGGGGATGAGGGATTTTGGGTGCACAAGGGGGCTCAGGGCTGGGCAGGGGGTTGAGATGTGGGCTTACCTCAGGTGGCTCCCGGTCGGCGGTACTGCAGAGCCAAGGCAGGCGGTCTGCCTGTCCTGGGGCACTGCCCTGCGATCCAGAAGCAGCCATCAATTCTGGCTCCTAGGTGGGCGGGGAGGGCAAGAGGTTCCATGGCATGCACTGCTCTCGCCCACAGACCTCCCCCCCACCATTGACCAATGGGAGTACAGAGCTGGTGCTTGGGGTGGGGGCAGCATGCAGACCCCGTGGCCCCCCGCCTAGGAGCTGAAAACCGGATGCCTGTCAGCCCTACCCACTCCCTGTCAGCAACTCCAGTCCCAGCAGCCAGCCAGGAGCTCTCTTTGCTCCCCTGGTCCCTGCTCACACTGAGGATTCTGTCGTCTGCTGCTCTTTCAGCCGGCAATCCAGCCCTCTCCCTTCCAGCTCCAGACAGAAACTAACTGCTGCGCTATTCTGCAGCTCCTTTTATATGGCCCCGCTGGGCCCTGACCGGCTACTCCCTGCAACCTCTCTCATTGGCTGCTTCCCCACAACCACTCTAGGTTACCTGGAGGACTTCTCTTCTGCTCCTCTCTGCGAGGGGGTGTGGCAGGACCTTGAGGCCTCCAGCAGGGGTCACTGGGCCTAGTCTACCCCGTCACATGGACACATCCCATGGCAAAGAAAATATCAATGCCAGTTGCTTTTGATTAACGTTAAACAAATAACGGGATAAGAGGCCATTAATAAAATGAGATGTCAAAAAATAAAAGCTGACCAGAAGCACTTTCTCCTGAAAGATTTCTTGCCTGTTACAGACAAAGTTGTCAAGACAAAAATGAGTTCTCCAAAACCCATTTAGCACCTGAAGAGAATAAGCACTGATGGGCCCACGAACGCCACCTATTCGACAGCAGTGTTCCCAAGATGCTAGTATAGCAAACAAACACTGAGAAGAGTAACACTCCTTGAAGCATTTTCACAGTTCAGTAGTGAAATTGCAGCATGACTTCAAGTTAATTGGAGGGCATGTCTGCATCAGCACTTGCCAAGCTGCAAGCTGGGGTGAATATCTACAGCGTTCCAGCATGCTGCACACTAAGTATCCGCGTGGACCCTGTTGCCGCACACTAAACATTTCCTACTGTGCATGGATGTACTGCAATTTGAAACAACCATATGTCACTGTATATATATGGAAAGAAAAGTTTATTTTTGAAATCTGAGTTTTTTGGACATTTGGGTGGAAGTCTCTGACCAAATCTATTCTGTTTCTGTCGTACACTGTATAAAATATTAGTTGCATTTATTTTAATATTGCAAAATGACAATATTGGCCTGATCCTGCAGTCCTTATTCAGGCAAAGCTCCCAGGGACTCAGTGGGAGTTCTGCCTGAGTGAGGATTGCTGGACAGTTCCTTACAGTATGTAATGGAAAACAGAAAATACACACAGCAAACTCACATTATAGTAGATCTATCATTTTATATAGTCTGCGGACAAAAGAATTTCAGCCTTAGGGTTTTGCGAGTTATTAAAGGCAGCCAGCTCCAAAATTGTTAGTGCAATAATCTCATTGACACATACAAGTTAGGAAATAGAGGTCTCATTAACAAAGCCTCTAGTCTTTATTAGATCATATAAATAACCAAGAAAGCCTGCAAAAGATCGATTACAGCCTTTAAAATGTTTACAGAATTTGTGTTTAATTAAGACCATTTTAATATGCAAATCAAGGCTAATTATCCTCATTTATTAATGTTAGTCTGCCTGGGCTCTGAACAGCTTCAGCTGTGGGAAAGATAACTGCATCCTGTTTCTGTTGTTCTTTCAAAGGGGAACGGCAGAGGAAACCATCAAGTTCTGCCACCAGTATGTACTAAGGCTTTCAAAACTGCATTTCTGTTTACCATTTGGAGATCGAGGTAAAAAAAATGCTCAATGTAGCATAAAATCTAGCTGATGTGTTAAGCACTTCTTCACCCACTATTTTTCTGAGTGCTTTAATTAATGCATTTCCTTCAAAGTATGTGATCCCTCTGGGAGCTTCTTTTGGTGAAAACCTGCCCTTCTTCAGTGCAGTGATTGAACGGATTGGTTTCTAACACAGCACATTTTCAATTAGAAGTTGATATCAGGGCATGGTCAGCCCCCTCCACCCACCGGAAATGGAAGCCTCCTACGTTGAAAAGCCAAGGCATTATAGCAAAGCCCTAGGAAATTAAACATGAAGCAAACAAGACCATGAAGAACCCAACAGCCTTCATCCACATGAAGGGAGAAGAGGCTAGTGGGGAATAAAAAGCAGCAAGGGGGGAAACAAATGTCTGTATTTTGATACCTTTAGAATGAAAATTAAAGCCTTTAAAATCCCACCTGAATTTGTTCCGAGAAAAAGGTAGGAAGAGCCAGAGCTGAGTTCTTGTAAAAATCATCTTCCTTTTTTCCCCTCCCCACTCCACTATTCTCCTGCCTCCAGAGTGAACTCTTAAGACTTCACAATCCAGAGAATCATTCGCCATTGTTCAGTATTGACTTGTTATAGAGGGCATAGGGGTTTTATGCAGTGGGGAAAATGTGAAATGCTTCTGTTTGCCACCTGCCCCATTCTAAAATCGATGTCTCTATTTTCTTTTCTTGTATTGTAAATGGGTGGCCTTGGATAGCTCAGAGGGCAAAAGTGGAGGTTTTCCACCTCTGATTCTTCTGTGATACCATACTAGACACTTTTAAATGTTCTGGGAAAATAAAATCACATAGAAAAAACACAGGCAACCACTGTAGGTTCCTGCTTTTTGAGATAAAGAGATCAGAGCAGGAAAAAAACAAGATTTCACGAATAGTCATGTACAGTCCCCATTCCACAGATCAGAAGCAGCGCTGAGAAGGCTGGTGCTGCCCCCAGAGTCATGAGGGGCTAGGCAATGAGCAGACAAAAGAAGCTGGCCTTTCTGCCTACCACAGAGCTGGTAGACAGACTGGCTAGACAGCTAGAAGGAAATCCAGCTGCCAGCTGTTTCCAATTGGATAATGAGGATGGAATTTGAGAAGGGACTTTAAAGGCTGATGGAGAGGGCACATAAGGGCATATCAAGCCTAAACGGAATCTAAGATCTGGCTTTAGGGGACAGGCCCAAGGAGCAGCATGAGTCATGGTCCCCATGAGCCTGCATCACATCTAAGGATCAGTTCCTGCCCAAAGGGAAGAAAGTGCCTTAATCCGGGACTAATGAGCCATGGCTGGAGGGGTTGTGGAGCCTCTTTGTGACTGATGGAGGGAGAATTCTTTTTAGGCATCTTGGATTTGTGCCAGTCTTCAACTGGCTGTTCTTCGCAATGACACCAGGATTCTGGACGTGCTAAGAGAGCACCGGGACATTTCTCTGTGTTGGAGCAATCCCTGAGGGAATTCCTGCCTTCTGAAAGGTTGCAAGCATTTGAAACAACCTTGTGCCGGATGGGTGCTCCTATTACAGTCTCATTTTCTATTGTAAGTTATTGTTTGTAATTAGAGACTTTGGCACTTTCTGGCCTTTATTACATGAGAATATACGGCTGGGATTTTCAAAGGTGCCTGGAGACCTAGGAAGCCCAAATCCCACTAAGGTTATTTTTACACAACAACTGGGAGGCAACCCTGAAGCATGTGTAAGCCTACCTGAGCCAGCTTGCTAAAAATAGCAGTGTCCTATGGGCTAGCCTCTGAAGTACAATGCCCACCCAGGACTCTAGGTATGTACTCTGGAAGTTAGCTTGTGCTGCCATAGCTACACTACTGTTTTTAGTGAGCTGTTAGGATATAGACATTCAGGCCTGCCTGTAAAGACCTATACTTTAAGAATGTAGGTGTATGTTTATCATTTAGCCAGTTACAGAGGTATAAAAGAAAGAATCTGTGTAAGGGCCTTCTCTCACTGTGACAGTCTGAGGCCTTGTTCTTAGGCCAATGCCTTTGGCTAAGCAGCAGAGGCAGCCATAAACTGGGAAGCGAACGGTCACATCCTCACATCCCAAACAAGTCGATCTGGGGCTGTTAGCAAGGTGATCCGATCTATCACCTCCAGGGAAAGGGAAGAGCCTAGAAGATGTAAAAGGAAATTTAGGTTGATAGTTTTCTCTCTGGTAAGAACTCACTTATCAATAGACACAGCTGGGAAACCCTTATGTCTTTATAAAGGTACTTGTGAAATCCTTACTTCTGTATTGTTTTGTCATTATAGTTCCCACTTTGCTATTGTTTATTTGCATGGTCTCTGTCTGGTTCTGTGATTGTTTCTGTCTGCTGTATAATTAATTTTGCTGGGTGTAAACTAATTAAGGTGGTGGGATACAATTGGTTAGCTAATCATGTTACAATATATTAGGATTGGTTAGGTAATTTTCAGTAGAATGAATGGTTAAGGTATAGCTAAGAATATTACTATATAAATTAGGGGCAAAGAGGAAGTAAGTTGGGATTCAAAAATAAGGAAAAGGGAACTTGGATTTAAGCTTGCTGGAAGTTCACCCAAATAAACATCAAATTGTTTGCATCTTCGGACTTTGGGTATTGTTGCTCTCTGTTCATGCGAGAAGGACCAGGGAAGGGGGAGAGTGAAGGAATAAGCTAGAGAGCTAGCTCCATAAAATCTAGCTCAGGCATGCCTACACATGCTGTCCCAAACTGCAGTGTAGACACACCCTGAGTGTCAGTAGAATTCCCTGTCAAACAAAAAGCAAACTGAGTGCATTTTCACATAATCAATGCAAACCCAAGCTCCTCACAGCCAAGAGGAGAAGCTGGAAGGTAAATTCTACCTACTTTCTAAGTGAAGACGTTTTCTTTCTATCCATTGGAGAGGCATAGCACAGCTACAGCTACTAGATGCTGTCCAACCCTGACTTGTAGGGACCACCTCTGGGGAAAAAGGAGTATTTTTTTTAAATTATTCACTGTTTAGCCATTCTGTGGAAATGCCAGTTATGGAGACTGTATTTGTAATATGGACATTTTTCCTAAAAGAGGATGAGACCAGCAATTCATTTCATGTAGGCCTCAGAACATCAGATAGTAACAGCTTTTGGTCACTGATGACCTTGCCCGGATTTGAACCATTGACATAGACATGAAAGACACCACATTCTAGTACCAGGCTTCTGAACTATTATATCCCCAAATGATATGTTTTAACATGGACTCTGAGACCACTCGCCTTTGAGACCAGTGGAAATCTCCCAGAACACAGGAATTGCTATATCAGATCACACCCAGATTACCCTCTGAAGCATCAGAGACAGGAAATTACAAGTTATAGAACAAGCAGATTGGAATAACCTGCCCTTAGTACATTTTTTCCTAGACCCCATTCTTTCAGGTTGACTTATGCTTGGAAGCACAAGAATTCATATCTCTTCCACACCATTTTTTTTTATAACCCCTTACTAATGACCAGGTCTTTTTTGAATCCTCCTCAGCTCTTGGACTCAATATCTCAAACCCAGCCTGTATCTCCTGTAAGGTTGCCATGTGTCTGGTTTTCAGCCAGAACACCCGGTCGAAAAGGAACCCTCCCCAGCCCGGTGCAAATGAGCGAGTGAGGGTGCATGGGGGAGAGTGAGAGACGGGGTGGGGGTGGAGTGAGCGGGGTGGGGCCTTGGAGAAGGGGCTTGGCAAGAGTGTTTGGTTTTGTTCGGGAACGTTACATACTGTTAATAACTGCCTCCAAAGTCCTTTCTTCTCCTTAGAGTGCAATTGTGCAAATAGGAAGAATGAGCCCATGAATCAAAACCATGAACATGATAACATTATAAGGAGGAGTCCTTGTGGCACCTTAGAGACTAACACATTTATTTGGGCATAAGCTTTCATGGGCTAGAACCCACTTCATCAGATGCAGGGAGTGGAAAATACAGTAGCAGGTATATATATACATAGTATATGAAAAGATGGGCGTTGCCTTACCAAGTGTGTGTGTGGGGGGGATCAATCTAACGAGCCAATTCAATTAACATTAGAATACCAAGGGAGGAAAAATCACTTTTGTAGTGGTAATGAGGGTGGCCCATTTCAAACAGTTGACAAGAAGGTGTGAGTAACAGTAGGGGGAAATTAGTATGGTAAAATCAATTTTTGTAATGACCCAATCAAGTGGGTTCTAGCCCACGAAAGCTTATGCCCAAATAAATTTGTTAGTCTCTAAGGTGCCACAAGGACTCCTCGTTGTTTTTGCTGATACAGACTAACGTGCCTACCACTCTGAAACCTGTCATTATAAGAAGGATATGACATAAGTTTTCTTGACAAACCTTAGTCAAGAAAACTACTTAGCTGATTACCTGTACCACCTTTCTTAGGGTTCTTTGAATTTTGATTGCTTAACTAAAGAAAAAGGACTCAAGAGTTTAATTAAATTTTATAGAGTTTTATGAATTATTCTTAACAACAGCAACAGAGAGTAGAGGATACAAGAGGGCACACATAGTACTGGACTATGATTTTTCCAACATAAACTAGAAAGTTGATAGATACGGTAGCCATCCAGGTTTTCAGAATAAATAATACAACCACAATAGAAAATAACACTTATACTTAATCACTATCCTGAAAAGGTGACTTCGTTCAGATTTTTGACTAAGAGACCCTCAGAATAGGGCCTTACTTGTGCCAGTTGGTTATCAAGTCTGGTGTTGGTAGCACAACAGAGGAAAAAATACAAAACTAAAGCATAAGACAATTTCGTCAACTGCTTACATGCCAATTCACCATGGTCTCCTTCCCAATGGATCTACACTAGCCAACCCTTTACACCCACTTCTCAGCCAACTATATTAGCCTGGGATCTGATTAACGCTCTAACTACCTAATGTAACTCCTACATTTATAACAACTATACAGACTGAGTGCAGCTCAAGAGGCTCGCACACTTGGTCTCATTTTATGTCTGTAAACACCTACAATTTGAAGGTCAGTATGAAACTATTAACTATGGTAGACATATGTACAGTGTTTCACAGTCTTAGTTAGCCTTGGTGACTTGTTCAGTGTCAAAGCTACTTTACAAAAATTTTGATTGCAACTTGTTACAGGACAAGGACACACACAGTAACTGTGTGACAATTTTTACAGCGCACACACAAACATATATATTTCCCTACTAATTAGGTACCCCCTTTCAAGAAGTAGTCAGTTTGACTGATTTGGGTCATCACTCAAAAGAAAGTCTGGGTGTTACTTATCACCAGGTCTTTGCTCAGTCATCAGTAGGAGTTGACACTGCAAACACAGGTGGATTGAAGGATGGACATGACTAGTCTTTTCCTAGTGCACTAGTGGGCAACCCAAATTGCTAGAAAATACAAAGGGACAGTTAAATGTGCCTATCCAAGCTAGGTACTTGATGTCATCAGGAGCATTCCCAGGTGACCGGTCCAAGACCTCAATCTTCTGGGAATTTTCAGTTCTTGGGAAGTGATGTGCTGAAGGAGACAGACCATTTTTTCTCGTTTGTGCTGATTGACCAGCTTGGGTCCTTTTCTTGGAGATTCTGGACTGGATCAATCAGGTAGTGAACTAAACTTAATCCTTCCCTGTGGAATCTTTGTGTGGGGCTACCGGTGTAAAGCAGAATAAGGGCAACGTCGGATCAGGCCCAATATCTAAGCTGGAATTAGAATTCAGGAGTTTGTCTCCTAATGCCATGCTCAGACCACCCCTGATGCATCAAATGGCCAGTATAGTCCCCAAGGATGTAATGCCACCTACCATACAGGACACAGTGGCACAAGGAGTATTGTACTATAAAGAACCCCATTATCTTCATTTTCACTTCAGCTAACTTTGCACGCCAGTGACCTGGGAAGCAGCATGAAATGAGTACATATTGCAAACTGGCTTTTATAAACATTATTTGTTCAAAGAAGGAACTCTCTTTACAATATATGAACCATGACTAATTACAGAGGTCAAGGTGACCTTTGCTCCTCACTGTGTAAAGTATTTTTCTTCTCTAAAGAAGATCATAGTTTAATGAATAAGGTGTCAGGGAACACACACAAAAAAGAGAGACTAAGCAAGAGTACACTCGTTCTTGGGCTCTGCTATAAATAATGCTCTCATTAAAATTCTGCCTTGAAAGAAAGGCAAGTCCATTAGTTTGGCAGCTAATTTTTACTGCCTCCTTAGATGTACGCATATTAAAAATTCAGCTTTTATAATTGCCAGCCATCAACCACCTAGTCAATGCTGTTCTTGGAGTTTTTAATTATTTACTTCATTTGCATAGACACTCCAATTTATGATCAACCATTTAGTTATCAAGGGACAGTTTTAATAATTTCTCTTTTCCATTTTTATTTAGCCCTTTTGTATCCCAGTAAAAGCTCTGAGACAGTCCTTGCCCTGTGCTGAGGACTGTTAAAAATATATATGCTAACAGCACTGGCCTCCTTTTCCCCATTCCAGCCTACTCTGCTGCAGGGCCACCGTTTCTGATTAACATGTGTTAAAAGGTGTGATCGACTCCATAGCTAGGTTAAGTTAACACAGGACCCTGGATCCAACCAGTCATTTGCCCAAGTCCTCATGCCCCTAAACCACTACCAGTGAAACTGAGCAGATTTGAATAGCTGTACTGATGAACACCCCAAATATTCCACCAGCTGCAGCAAGTTGTTGTCTGTCCTCTGCTTCCACCCAGAGGGGAAAACTCACCTTTGATGGTCTTTTTCCTTTTTCACAGGTGCCAGCAAGCTGGGGGAGGAGACACCAAATTCTGTCCCATACTTTCTTCCCAGTAGTCTAAGATTTTTTTCCCCTCTTTCTCTTTATGCTGCTTTTTCACAGACTCCCTCTGTCCCCGAGGACTATGCTGCTGCTAGGCCTTTGCACAGCTTATACATCACACCTAGTATTGTCCCCCTTTTCTATTTGACTCACAACAGCAAGGGTCCGGGACTTTTTTCAAAGGCTTTCCGCCCCCTGCTTTCTGTTTGTAGCTCCATGCCCAGGGCACACACCTTTGTTCTCAGCATTCTGTCTGCACAGGACTTGCGCTCCTTGGATACACACGTGACGTCTGTGTCCTAGTGTGCATGGGAGAGCGCAGCCTCCCAAATGAGACCCTCTACCCTTCTGCAGTGAATCTCACTGACCCTCTGCTCCTGAACAACCACAAAACCCTGTGCAGCGGAAAAGGGCCATGAGCACAATTATTATTTTCAGCACCCTTGGTGTGAATTCTCTCCCACTATGCATCACAGCAACGGCTACAGGATAACAATGCGTCATGAAAGAATAATTGTAGGGCTCTTCATACTCCCTCAGAAACAACTAAACTATTGAACAAAAGAATTGCACTGTGTGTCATCAGGGTTCAGCTTCAGGCTCTGGCGACAATCAAAGTGACTGATTTGTAATCCCAGGTATCAGTGTGCTCCCTCCCTGGGTACTGTCTGGAAGCTTTCTGTGGATAGGATATTGAGGAGTGAATGTGAATAGAGCAAAGCAGCCTTGCCTGGCAGGAAGGAAATTGATTACCAATTCCTCTTTCTGCCAGGCAAAACTTCTTTGCTTCACTCAGACTTTTCAACGGTTTGTCTAAAGATGGCCTCAAGTGGCATTGGGGGTCAGGATGATGACCCTAGAGATTACGAATCAATCATTATTACAGAGCCTTTTATTCGGTTTCTTAGTAGCAAACAGAAAATAAAAATCATGTTCAATTTTTGTCTTCTTTTTCCCTTCACCTCTTTCACTTCCCCTTTTCCTCACTCACCTGCTATTTTGCTTAACTTTGCCATTTTTACTTTCATTCTTGAATTTGTATTTCCCTTTTATATTTGATGTTATCCCTTTACCAAGGTTTTTTTTACCTCTTCCCTCTGCTAATTCACTGATCTCCCCACCATCCATATACACCTGAGATTAATATGAAACATTTCAGACAACTATCAGGTCTTTCCATTCCACAATCTCTTTTCTTCTTCTTTTCCTCTCTCCCACTCAGACCTCTAAAAATTGGGAGTATAACACTAGGGGAGAGGAAGATGTCAGTTATGCTGCTTAATGTTCTGCACAACAGTGCTCAGATACTATGCTTCTGAGTGTGTATAAAAACCTACATAGAATAATATATAAGGCCCATTTGAAGCTTCTTGACCATCCAGCTGTCTCCTTTCAGTGTCCTCACTCCCTCTTCCTACAATGCTATTCTCTGTACAGCAAGAACTGGTGGGGTTTCACTTCAGAGCTTCCATGACACAGCAGTGCTGAAAGTCTAGGCCCAATTCCGTTTTCACTTACACCAGTTTTACACTGGGGATTTGTCTAGACTATTGTCAACTTCACATGTTCCAAAACCATAGTGCCCCCTCTCCCCAAAACGGATATATTTTAAAACACAATTTGGGGGTCATTTTTATTTACCTTCTAGTTTTTAAGCCTTTTGGGTGCACTCTGGTCACATTGCCAAGCTTTTCCCACAACCATGAGGGCTAGCAAGTTTTTTTAGCTTTTTAGTACAACATCAAATTGTGCAAGACTGCAATACAAATCATGAGAGAGGATAACGATGGAATTGCCAATGAACTTGAAATAACTAACACAACTGTAAATGCCGGCCTAGACAGTCCAAAACATTCCAGTGGAGTTTAGCCTAGGGCTCGCCCTTACATTGCATTTCCACAGGCGCTCTCTGCCACTGAGGACTATATTGCTGCTGGCCTTTTCACAGCTTATACTCAGCCTTAGTACTGTTTCCTCTCTCTTCACCTGCCTGGGCATATAGCACCAAGGGCCCAGGTCTTTTAAAAGTGGCCACTTCCTTTCCTTCCTGTGTCCTCTTTTGCAGGTCCATGAGAAAGACAGACACCTGTATTCATAGATTCATAGATATTTAGGTCAGAAGGGACCATTATGATCATCTAGTCTGACCTCCTGCACAACGCAGGCCACAGAATTTCACCCACCACTCCTGCAAAAAACCTCACACCTATATCTGTGCTATTGAAGTCCTCAAATCGTAGTTTAAAGACTTCAAGGAGCAGAGAATCCCCCAGCAAGTGACCCGTGCCCCATGCTACAGAGTAGGGTGAAAAACCTCCAGGGCCTCTTCCAATCTGCCCTGGAGGAAAATTCCTTCCCGACCCCAAATATGGCGATCAGCTAAACCCTGAGCATATGGGCAAGATTCATCAGCCAGATACTACAGAAAATTCTTTCCTGGGTAACTCAGATCCCACCCCATCTGATATCCCATCACAGGCCATTGGGCCTATTTACCATGAATATTTAATTTCCAAAACCATGTTATCCCATCATACCATCTCCTCCATAAACTTATCGAGTTTAATCTTAAAGCCAGATAGATCTTTTGCCCCCACTGCTTCCCTTGGAAGGCTATTCCAAAACTTCACTCCTCTGATGGTTAAAAACCTTCGTCTAATTTCTAGTCTAAATTTCCCGGTGGCCAGTTTATATCCACTTGTTCTTGTGTCCACATTGGTACTGAGCTTAAATAATTCCTCTCCCTCTCTGGTATTTATCCCTCTGATATATTTATAGAGAGCAATCATGTCTCCCCTCAACCTTCTTTTTGTTAGGCTAAACAAGCCAAGCTCCTTGAGTCTCCTTTCATAAGACAAGTTTTCCATTCCTCGGATCATCCTAGTCACCCTTCTCTGTACCTGTTCCAGTTTGAATTCATCCTTCTTAAACATGGGAGACCAGAACTGCACACAGTATTCCAGGTGAGGTCTCACCAGTGCCTTGTATAACGGTACTAAAACCTCCTTATCCCTACTGGAAATACCTCTCCTGATGCATCCCAAGACCGCATTAGCTTTTTTCACGGCCATATCACATTGGCAACTCATAATCATTCTATGATCAACCAATACTCCAAGGTCCTTTTCCTCCTCCGTTACTTCTAATTGATGCGTCCCTAGCATATAACTAAAATTCTTGTTATTAATCCCTAAATGCATAACCTTACACTTCTCACTATTAAATTTCATCCTATTACTATTACTCCAGTTTACAAGGTCATCCAGATCCTCCTGTAGGATATCCCTGTCCTTCTCTAAATTGGCAATACCTCCCAGCTTTGTATCATCCACAAACTTTATTAGCACACTCCCACTTTTTATGCCGAGGTCAGTAATAAAAAGATTAAATAAGATTGGTCCCAAAACCGATCCTTGAGGAACTCCACTGGTAACCTCCCTCCAGCCTGACAGTTCACCTTTCAGTAGGACCCGTTGTAGTCTCCCCTTTAACCAATTCCTTATCCACCTTTCAATTTTCCTATTGATCCCCATCTTATCCAATTTAACTAATAATTCCCCATGTGGCACGGTATCAAATGCCTTACTGAAATCTAGGTAAATTAGATTCACTGCGTTTCCTTTGTCTAAAAAATCTGTTACTTTCTCAAAGAAGGAGATCAGGTTGGTTTGGCACGATCTACCTTTTGTAAAACCATGTTGTATTTTGTCCCATTTACCATTGACTTCAATATCCTTAACTATCTTCTCCTTCAAAATTTTTTCCAAGACCTTGCATACTACAGATGTCAGCCTTTGTGTCCTGGAACAAACATCGGTAGTGTCCTCAGTAGCAATTAAAATCTTGTTAGTTAGTTTGAGTTAATTGGAAATCAAATAAGATCACAAACTCTGATCTAGACAAATTTCAATGATTTCAATGGAGTTACTCCTGATTTACTGTGAGAGCACAGGCTCCATTGGCCTATGAGTCAATGAAGGCCTACCCAGATAGAATTAATAGATTAGGCATTTAAATATCTTTCAAAATCTGCTCCTTAAAGATGTGGAAAGGTGCCTAGTGGGATTTAAACACCGTTTGAAAATTCCGTTAGGAGCCTATCTGCATCTTTGGGTGTCTGAATGCCTTTAAAAATCTGGCCTTAATATGCTCCGTTAGCAGAATGAGACTTCTTAGTTTTGCTTTATGAAAAATCCTGCACTAATACAACTGCACCCTTCTGTTTTATGGCAGCATCCTTCCCATGATCTCAGCAAGGTAAAAGAAACCAGTGCTATTTTGAGTAGGCCCGATTCAGGTTTTTTTATCCATTGTTTTATGGTCCTCCCTTCCTACAACACCATACATTAGCAGGCAGCCTTCAAGCGCTCCCTTTTGTGGGGGAGGAGACACATCGTATTAGTGGTCTGCTTTTATCAAATCCATTCTATCTATTGGATTTGTAGCATGGCTGTTCCTGCTGTATCCAGGCCAAGGATATCTCAGACCATTCAGATGTTCTATTCTATTCAGAAACCCCTGAATACAGGTGCTTAACCAAAGTTTGGAAATCTCACTAGAATCCAGCAGGCTTTCTCGTGAGAGTCACAGTTCTTCCTGATTTTGGCCAAGTCACAAATAGCACGAGAGTCGTCTCTTTTTGTGCTATTTCAGGAATTCCACTTCTGGTCAAGAACAGACCAAACAGTTCACACATCTCCACTCTAGATAGCAGTGGCTGTGCGAGGGGCTCAAATGCCCTCTCAAAAATCAGCATCTTCCACCTGCAGATGAACAATGTTACTTTGCTCCTGTTCTGAGATACAAAGTCACTGTAGCAAACTCACACAGGCCACCGCCAGCCTCACCGTCCTCACCATGCTTAATTCAATATGGATCATCCAGTAAACTGCTACCTCCAATGGTTCCTTTGATTAGCTACACTATTTGTGGCATGAGGGACCAGGTGGTTGAGTTCAGCTTCCTTGCTGTGCTTATATTTAAGCTCAGTTAGCAGAGCAGTTTAGTCGTGCCTTCATCCCAGCACAGTGACAGCAAGGGGAGTCATGCAGCAGCATACTGCAGATATTCGGTGGGAAAACAGTTTTGTATTGTGATCTGTGAACCCCGTATAATCGATGCAGAGCCTGGGCGACACATGGTGAAGCTGACATTTGGCTAAGGCAATGAACATTCTCTAACTCTATCCCCTCCCTCCCAAAACCTCACCCAAACTCAATAAGATGGGGTTGGGGGGATTTTTCACCTCTAAATAACCCTTCCAGGTTGGTATCCTTGCTTATACAACAGCATCCTGAGGTCAAAGTAGTGGAAGACAATCCTATATGCACCTAATTCATATGCTCAATATAAGAGCTATGCTTGCATATCCCTGCTCTATATGCATTAGTTTACAATATGTGGTAGTATTAATTGATAGTTGAATTTAGGGGTATCAGCCTTGTGCCACTTTCCTATTCTTTATTTTACAGGGGGAAATGTACGCAAACACAATTGCATCGATTGAGCTGGCTATTAGAAATCTAAGAGAAAAGTTTTGTTTTAGTTTAACTTTTTGTCATTGTGCCATTTTTGACAGCTGAAAATTGCTGAAAATAAATGACTGGCAATTGTTTGAATACCATTTTTACAGCACATTACTTTATAAGATTATTCTAAATTGCTAAAAACAGATCAATTTATCGAAACAGAATTCTTTAACAACCAATATGGATTAGCATTATACAGTACAGTATGCAGAAGCTCAAAGAATACTGTCTATCTTCTAATTCTTTTCTCAGATTAAGAAAAAGATCTCTATTCAAAAACTGATCAAAATATTGAACTTTATTCCTGAGAATACCTCTAACTGCTTTGTGACATATGGAGAACTTCCTTTACGAAAACCAACATGTGACTCAAACTACTGGATATGAGGCCTAGCTCATTCCGAATGATCTCATATACAGAAGGGTAAAGATTCCTAGAAAAAGAAAGCAAAATCTTGATTTTGCTGTCAGTAAATGCTGGCAGCCAGCCATTCTTTTCCTAATTTTGTAAATGTTATGCCTTTATGCTAGGCAGATGTTTATCTAAATCATTTAACTCACTATCTTCTCCATTTTAGACACATTTAGTATTAAGGGCTGCTCCCTGCGTAACAACATAGATTAAAAGTTAATTAAGAGGAAGCTAAAGAAAGAGAAAAGTAAATACTTTTGTTATCCTCCCCACAGCCCCACCAAGACATTTGTTTCTTTTTGACAGGTTAAAAATGGAATAAAAATGTGAAAATAGGCAATTAAAAAAAAAACAAAACTGTTATTATCCATTTCCTTGTGTGTGATGAGGACACCAAGCTAATTAGGAATATTTGTCCATTTACTACTGATAAATGGGGCTAATGAGTAATGTAAACCAGTTCATTTGGTTAGATTGTTTTGTACAGTTGATCTTTTTAAAAGTTGTACATCTAAATCAAATAGCAGACAATGGTGATCTATAATCACAAAAGCAACCCATTTTGGATCAGTGCTACTTACTATTTTCAGTTTTTCTCATTATCCAGTGTCCAATGATAATGTCTCTATCACTATAGGACTAACGATAAAATAATATATTATTGCAAATGAATTCTGTTCCAGAGGCAGAATAAAATATACCCAGAAAAACTGTGTGCACAAGCATACCTTAGTTGATAAGAATATTTTCATTATCCATTCTTACTCATTTCTACCAAAAACCAGTCTTGCATTGCTGGAAATTCTAAATTCCGAAGGAAAAAAACGTATACAAGAATATGCTTTTTTTATCCTTTAGACTAACGGACCCCATGATTTCCAGATTCAAAAGAAAAGCCCGAAGAATAGAAATACAGTCAGTCTCCGAGGCATATTCATGTTGTACTGTATAAAGCAGGACTATTGTTCTTGCGTGATATAATCCTCAAGATCTAAAGCTATTTGTATGTAAGACATCAGGTCTTAAAACACCTGCATGATAGAGGCATGTATGTGTGCCATTAAGATTGATCAACTGTAGGGGATCCTCAGTCAGCCTCTGAAAGGCAGCATTCTCCCTGAGTATGGCCAATTTACTCCATCTGTGAACTCCGTCAGTGTGGGTTATATTTATGGCTGTAGGCGGGTGTTGGGGAACCTGTGTTTGGAGTCTCTGCTTTCTTCAGGGAGGAACTGACAAAATGTTAATTGTCAATAGCAGGATTAAAAGGGAACTGAGCAGGGAACACACTGCAAAATCCAATGGAAAGCAAATCTGCAGAGGAACAAGGATTCTAGGAAGGGATCAAGTTTGGAAAAAAACCAAAATTATTCTTTATTACCTTTTCAGTGTAAAACAGCCTGGTGTGTTTCTCTCACAATGTCTGATCCTTGCCATCCCTACATAGTCAAAACTCACCCTGACTTCAAATAACATTGATTACAATTTACATGACTGAAATCAATGAGTGTGTCAATGGCAACAACTTGATCATCAGGCCCTAAATCTACTCATTTACTTAAGTCTAGCAGCCCAATTCTATCTTGCTCCATAGCCTCTTACACTATTCAGCGTAACGAAGCTGTAGAGGAGGTAGTTCTGTTTACTGGGGAACAAGCCTAATTAGCGCTTCCCCCGATGTTGCAGCAGAGCCAACTATGGCAGCTCTATGCTACTCCTGTTCTCACCCCTCAAGGGCGGGTCACACTGGGGTGATGACCACTTAGGAAGAGGTATGGTTGGAGCCCTTGGTGCCTCCTGTTCTTTGCCTGTTAAGTCTCCTGAGAGCTGTAATACTTTATTCTAATCCAGTTCTTTGGGCTCAATACAAGAGTAACTAAGGGTATTTCTACACAACAAAATTAGGTTGAATTTATAGAAGTCGGTTTTGTAGAAAGCGCTTTTATACAGTCGATTGTGTGTCCCCCACACAAATGCTCTAAGTGCATGTAGTCGGCGGAGTGTGTCCACAGTACCGAGACAACCATCGACTTCCGGAGCATTGCACTGTGGGTAGCTATACCACAGTTCCCGCAGTCTCTGCTGCCCATTTGAATTCTGGGTAGAAATCCCAGTGCCTGATGGGGCTAAAACATTGTCGTGGGTGGTTCTGGGTACATAGCGTCAGGCCCCCTTTCCCTCCCTCCCTCCATGAAAGCAAGGACAGACAATCGTTTCGTGCCTTTTTTTCCGAGTTACCTGTGCAGATGGCATACCACAGCATGCATGGAGCCCGCTCAGCTAACCGTCACCGTATGTCTCCTGGGTGCTGGCAGACATGGTACTGCATTGCTACACAGCAACAGTTTATTGCCTTTTGGCAGCAGACAGTGCAGTATGACTGGTAGCCATCGTCGACGTAGTCCTGGGTGCTCTTTTAACCGACCACGATGAGGTCAGGGGCGCCTGGGCAAACATGAGAGTGATTCAGCCAAGTCATTTCCCTTTTAAGTTTTGTTTCATGGTGATTCAGTCCTACCGGCAGTGCACTGTCTTTGAATCTGCAGCCAGCAGAAGACGATGGCCAGCAGTCATACTGCACCGTCTTCTGCCGAGCACCCAGGAGATGACGATGGCTAGCAGTCGTACTGCACAGTCTGCTGCCAACAAGATGTATAAAGATAGATGAAATGGATCAAAACAAGAAATAGACCAGATCTGTTTTGTATTCATTTTCTCCTCCCTCCCTGCATGAAATCAACGGCCTGCTAAACCCAGTTTTGAGTTCTATCCTTGAGGTTTTGAGTTCTATCCTTGAGGGGGCCATTCTGTTTCTCACAAAGCCACCCCCTTTGTTGATTTTAATTCCCTGTAAGCCATGTTGTCAGTCGCCCCTCCCTCCGTCAGAGCAACGGCAGACAACCATTCCACCTTTTTTCTGTGCAGACGCCATACCACGGCAAGCATGGAGCCCGCTCAGATCACTTTGGCATTTAGGAGCACATTAAACACCACACGCATTATCCAGCAGTATATGCAGCACCAGAACCTGGCAAAGCAAAACCAGGCGAGTAGGCGGTGTCAGCGTGGTGATGAGAGTGATGAGGACATGGACACAGACTTCTCTCAAAGCACGGGCCCTGGCAATGTGGGCATCATGGTGCTAATGGGGCAGGTTCATGCCGTGGAACGCCAATTCTGGGCTCGGGAAACAAGCACAGACTGGTGGGACCACACAGTGTTGCAGATCTGGGACGATTCCCAGTGGCTGCCAAACGTTCGCATGCGCAAGGGCACTTTCATGGAACTTTGTGACTTGTTTTCCCCTGCCCTGAGGTACAAGAATACCAAGATGAGAGCAGCCCTCACAGTTGAGAAGCGAGTGGCAATAGCCCTGTGGAAGCTTGCAATGCCAGACAGCTACCGGTCAGTTGAGAATCAATTTGGAGTGGGCAAATCTACTGTGGGAGCTGCTGTGATGCAAGTAGCCAACACAATCAAAGATCTGCTGATATCAAGGGTAGTGACCCTGGGAAATGTGCAGGTCATAGTGGATGGCTTTGCTGCAATGGGACTCTCTAACTGTGGTGGGGCCATAGACAGAACCCATATCCCTATCTTGGCACTGGAGCACCAAGCTGGCAAGGACATAAACTGCAAGGGGTACTTTTCAATAGTGCTGCAAGCACTGGTGGATCACAGGGGACATTTCACCAACATCAACGTGGGATGGCCGGGAAAGGTACATGACACTCATGTCTTCAGGAACTCTGGTCTGTTTCAAAAGCTGCAGGAAGCGACTTTATTCCCAGACCAGAAAATAACTGTTGGGGATGTTGAAATGCCAATAGTTATCCTTGGGGACCCAGCCTACCCCTTAATGCCATGGCTCATGAAGCCGTACACAGGCAGCCTGGACAGTAGTCAGGAGCTGTTCAACTACAGGCTGAGCAAGTGCAGAATGGTGGTTGAATGTGCATTTGGACGTTTAAAAGCGCGCTGGCGCAGTTTACTGACTCGGTTAGACCTCAGCGAAACCAATATTCCCACTGTTATTACTGCTTGCTGTGCGCTCCACAATATCTGTGAGAGTAAGGCGGGAGATGTTTATGGCGGGGTGGAAGGTTGAGGCAAATCGCCTGGCCGATGGTTACGCACAGCGAGACACCAGGGCGGTTAGAAGAGCACAGGAGGTCGCGGTGCGCATCAGAGAAGCTTTGAAAACCAGTTTCATGACTGGCCAGGCGACGGTGTGAAAGTTCTGTTAGTTTCTCCTTGATGAAACGCCTCCCCTCCCCCCGGTTCACTCTACTTCCCTGTAAGCTAACCACCCTCCCCTCTCCCCTTCGATCACCGCTTGCAGAGGCAATAAAGTCATTGTTGCTTCACATTCATGCATTCTTTATTAATTCATCACACAAATAGGGGGATAACTGCCAAGGTAGCCCAGGAGGGGTGGTGGAGGAGGGAAGCACCAGGAGGGCTGGTGGAGGAGGAAAGGACAAGGCCACACAGCACTTTAAAAGTTTAAAACTTATTGAATGCCAGCCTTCTGTTGCTTGGGCAATCCTCTGGGGTGGAGTGGCTGGGTTGCTGGAGGCCCCCCCACCGCATTCTTGGGCATCTGGGTGAGGAGGCTATTGAACTTGGGGAGGAGGGCGGTTGGTTACACAGGGGCTGTAGCAGCGGTCTGTGCTCCTGCTGCCTTTCCTGCAGCTCAACCATATGCTGGAGCGTATTAGTTTGATCCTCCAGCAGCCTCAGCATTGAATCCTGCCTCTTCTCATCACATTACCGCCATCTTTCAGCTTCAGCCCTCTCTTCAGCCCGCCACTTACGCTCTTCAGTCCGCTCCCTCTCCTCACAGTCATTTTGTGCTTTCCTGCACTCTGACATTGTCTGCCTCCACTCATTTGTGCTCTGTCAGTGTGGGAGGACAGCATGAGCTCAGAGAACATTTAATTGCGAGTGCGTTTTTTTCACCTTCTAATCTTCGCTAGCCTCTGGGAAAGAGAAGATCCTGTGATCCTTGAAACACATGCAGCTGGTGGAGAGAAAAAAAGGGACAGTGGTATTTAAAAAGACACATTTTATAGAACAATAGGTACACTCTTTCATGGTAAACCTTGCTGTTAACATTACATACATAGCACATGTGCTTTCGTTCCAAGGTCACATTTTGCCTCCCCGCAACGCGTGGCTAGCCCCTCATACCTCACCCCTCCCCGTGGCTAACAGCAGGGAACATTTCTGTTCAGCTACAGGCAAACAGCCCAGCAGGAACGGGCACCTCTGAATGTCCCATAAAGAAAAACACCCTATTTCAACCAGGTGACCATGAATGATATCACTCTCCTGAGGATAACAGAGAGATAAAGAATGGATGTTGTTTGAATGCCAGCAAACATACACTGCAATGCTTTGTTCTACAATGATTCCCGAGTACATGCTACTGGCCTGGTGTGGTAAAATGTTCTACCATGGTGGATGGAATAAGGCTGCGCTCCCCAAAAACCTTTTGCAAAGGCTTTGGGAGTACATCCAGGAGAGCCGCGAATGCCAGGACAAATGAATCATTAAACATGCTTGCTTTTAAACCATGTATAGTATTTTAAAAGGCACACTCACCAGAGGTCCCTTCTCTGCCTGGTGGGTCCAGGAGGCAGCCTTTGGTGGGTTTGGGGGGTACTGGCTCCAGGTCCAGGGTGAGAAACAGTTCCTGGCTGTCGGGAAAAATAGTTTCTCCGCTTGCTTGCTGTGAGCTATCTACAACCTCATCATCATCATCTTCCTCGTCCCCAAAACCTGCTTCCATGTTGCCTCCATCTCCATTGAAGGAGTCAAACAACACGGCTGGGGTAGTGGTGGCTGCACCCCCTAAAATGGCAGGCAGCTCATCATAGAAACGGCATGTTTTGGGCTCTGACTCGGAGCAGCCGTTTGCCTCTCTGGTTTTCTGGTAGGCTTGCCTCAGCTCCTTAAGTTTCACATGGCACTGCTTCGGATCCCTGTTATGGCCTCTGTCCTTCATGCCCTGGGAGATTTTGACAAATGTTTTGGCATTTCGAAAATTGGAATGTAGTTCTGATAGCACAGATTCCTCTCCCCATACAGCGATCAGATCCCATACCTCCCGTTCGGTCCATGCTGGAGCTCTTTTGCGATTCTGGGACTCCATCATGGTCACCTCTGCTGATGAGCTCTGCATGGTCACCTGCAGCTTGCCACGCTGGCCAAACAGGAAATTGAAATTCAAAAGTTCTTTTCCTGTCTACCTGGCCAGTGCATCTGAGTTGAGAGTGCTGTCCAGAGCAGTCACAATGGAGCACTCTGGGATAGCTCCCTGAGGCCAATACCGTCTAATTGTGTCCACAGTACCCCAAATTCGACCCAGCAAGGCCGATTTCAGCGCTAATCCCCTTGTTGGGGGTGGAGTAAGGAAATCGATTTTAAGAGCCCTTTAAATCAAAAAAAGGGCTTCATCGTGTGGATGGGTGCAGGGTTAAATCTATTTAATGCTGCTAAATTCGACCTCAACTCCTAGTGTAGACCAAGGCTTAGTGGGGTTTAGTGGTCTGTGATGTGCAGGAGGTTAAACTAGATGACCTGGCGGTCCTTCTGGCCTTTGATTCTCTGATGCTGCCAGATGATTAAGACACAGACACTATAGGCCTAGTACCCTGACTTCTGGAGTCATGTGATTATGTCAGATTCTCAGCTTTCATTTAAAAAACAAGCCTGTAGCTATCAGCATGATGAAGCAAAGGTTAAAGACATGTCTCTGCAGTGGTTGCACTTGGGACACCTGCCTGCATCTGCAGTCACCCTGGAATATTGTCTCTGAGGGGGTGAATGCCTCATGCAGTTCCATGAGGAGTTAATGTCCAAAGCCACTGCTCTAGGAGGTCCATCAACACCAGCCCAGCAAAGGATTCTGTGCACAGCAGGAAAAGAAAAAAGTAGTAGGCCCTGCCCTGCCACCCACGCATGCACTCTGATACATGTCAGCTGCTGAGGTAAGTGCTAGGGATTCCTCTGCTGCCACCCCTGCCTCCCCAGTGAGAAGGTAGGGTTGCCAACTTTCTAATCGCACAAAACTGAACACCCTCGTCCTGCCTCTTCCCTGAGGCCCTGCCCCCTACCCCACTCCTACCCCATGGCCCCGCCCCTGCTCACTACATTCCCCCTCCCTCGGTGGCTCACTCTCCCCCATCCCCACTCACTTTCACTGGGCTGGGGTGGGAAGGGGTGAGGGCTATAACTCGGGTGGTGGGCTCCAGGGTGGGGCCAGAAATGAGGGGTTCAGGGTGCAGGGACAGAGAGTTGGGATGTAGGACAGAGAGTTGGGATGTAGGAGGGGGTAAGGGCTCCAGCTGGGGATGCAGGCTCTGGGGATGAGGGGTTTGGGCTGGAGGAGGGGGCTTCAGGCTGGGGGATGGGGCCAAGGTTCCTAGCCAATGGGAGTGTGGAGCTGGTGCTCAGGGCGGGGACAGCACGCAGAGCTCCATGGCCCCCATGCCTAGGATCCAGACCTGCTGGCCGCTTCTGGGGTGCAGTGCAGGGCCAGGACAGGTAGGGACCAGCCTACCTAAGCCCTGCAGCATCGCTGACCACACTTTTAATTACCCAGTCGGCGGTGCTGACCGGAGCTGGCAGGGTCCCTTTTTGACTGGGTGTATACTTGGCAACCCTATCAGAAGGAAATGCTGCTATTTTTTGTGCGGGGGTTGTGGGGGAGGAGTCCCCATTGTACTGTCCTTGCCTGTTAGGAGAGATGTGGGGTTTCTCTGCCACTCCAAGTGTGTATGGATAGGCCCATGGCACTGGGATTATGCAGGTGTGGGGGGCAGAGGGGTGTGCCTAGGCCTACACACATTCCCTTATTCCAGTGCTGAATACTGTTTCCCCCTCTAAATATTTATGGCTACCAAAACAGCACCTTGGAATCGTTGCTGCTAAGCCTAAATTAAAGTACGCCCTGAGCCGGGCTAAGAATACAGGGAGGGCCAAAGGTGTTATAAATCACCTCTGCATACATACCCTGAACACCCATTCCTGTTCTGAACGTAGCTTGGCCAGAACAGAGAATCAGGGCCCAGATATTTATTCTAGTCACCAAGAGTGGAAGATCATGTGCACAGGCTTTGTCAGATGGTTAAATTGTGCTCCTTGCATATCAGTTTTGTCCCAATGTTTCTAATCTCTGTGTGACAAATGTCTGTTCTCTTTGAAAGATTATTTCTTCTCTACAAAACATTTTCAGGGCAAAACAAAACAGCAAAACAGAACAATCAGCTGAGTGAGAGACTGGCATGTAAAGCACTATCATTAGCAAAACACTAGCCTAAAATGCCCTTGCAGGCAGAAATCCTGGGTTCAGGCCACAAGAGAGGGAAATAAAAATGAGATACATATCCATATATTTTTGGAGAAAATTAAATGCTGAATAAACCATCGATCTGAAACCAGAGTTTACCAGTAGATCCTTTCTGTATCTGAAAGCTGCTCTAAACAATTCAGGAACCGTCAGGTCTCAGTGGATTAATCAGTGGCACCTTTCTGGCAATGTCTCATTCCTTCTGTGTTTTGTGCCACTACACTTCAAGTCCTGAAACAATTAGTTTTAAGTAGTACTGCAGAAAGCTACTGTCAGAGTTCTGAACTTGAGAGATCAAGCCACATACTGCAATTCTCCTGTTAAAACGTATTCTTCCATCCTAAATCTGCAATCACCTACTAGGCACTCATGAAGTGGAGCTCTGAGATTGCTGTGCTGAATTGAAAACACCAGGTTTCAAACTGATGCAGAAGTGAGAGATGGCAATGCAGCTTCAGGTAGCAATGATGAAGGGATTAGAGCACTCACAATTGGATGCTACATTGGATTGTGTGTGTATGCATGTCTGGGAGTAAGGTATGTTCAGGAAAGATACAGAGATTGACTTGGGGGTGGAGGGTGAGTGTGTGTGTGTATGTGTGTGTGTGAGAGAGAGATGTCTGATTGTGCCATGAAAACTAAGAAGCCTATCATTGCCTCCCACAACAGGATAAAATAGACACAGAAAATTCTGCAAGTGATTCTAATGCATCACCCGCACCTCAGGAAATGTTACAGTCAAATGAAGGAGTCCTGGGGCAAGTGATGATGTTAGTTATCTAGGCAGTTAACTAGAGGGCACCAGAACATGTATGCAGTGTATGTTAACGTGTTAATATCACCGTTTAGAGTACAATCCTGTTGGTGGCTGGAAAGTCAAACTTGGAAAGAAACTGTTGCTCTCTCTTAATCACATCATGTACTTACAGTATATAATTGGGGTGGCCACTATTAGTTGCCCCCAGGATCTTGGGACATCCAGGGATCTCAAGGCATCTGCACAGACAGCTCTCCCCCTTGTAACTTGCTCAGAAACCAAGTTACCATGGGTGGCCCAACTACACACTACCTCCTCTGTTCGGGAAGCTGTGGAGCAGGTGTCAGATTTGCTCTGAGCACTATGGACTCCCAGTGGGTTTTCTAATGGAACATCTGTTGGCCTCAAAGAGTATAATGTTGTATAGAACAGCTGCTCCCTGTTACTCCCCACACCTCTCCTGAAACCGTTAGCATGCCACTGCATGAAGCAGGAGTGATGCTACCTTATATGCTTTGTCCTGCCCCTTCCATGCTTACCAGCCAGTCCGGTTTGGCATTTGCACCAATTTCACACTCTCCAGGCCTCATACTGGAGGAATGGAAGAAAGAGTGAGTGGGGAAGAAGTATGACTTCTAAAACAGAAGTTTCCATGTATTAATTAGGCCATCAGGGCCGTCCTTACCCATATGCAAAGTACGCAGCTGCGTAGGGCACCAGGAAATTTGGGGCACCACATTTCCTGGTGCCCTATGCAGCTGCGTGCTGCTCCAGGCCCTGCTCCGCCTCTTGCCCCTAGCCCCTGCCCCTGCACCTATGTCACCACTTCCGGGAGCCACCTGAGGTAAGCGCCGCCCAGAGCCCGCAACCCCTCTCACACCCCAACCACCTGCCCCAGCGTGGAGTTCCCTCCCACACTCCAGACCCCTCAGCCCCACCCCCAGCCCAGGCCCTCTCCTACACCCCAAACCCCTCATCCCAGGCCCCACCCCAGAGCCCTCATCCCCAGCTGGAGCCCTCACCCCCTCCTGCTCCAGCCCAATGAAAATGAGCGAGTGAGCAAGGGTGGGGGAGAGCGAGCGACAGAGGGAGGAGGGATGGAGTGAGTGGGGAGGCGTAGCCTTGGAGAAGGGGTGGGGCCTCAGGGAAGGGACGAGGCAGAGGTGGGGCAAGGGTGTTCGGTTTTCTACAATCAGAAAGTTGGCAACCCTAGTCGAGACACAAGCCAGTGGCAGAACCAGGAATGGAAGCCAGGCCTCTCAAATCCCAATCCAGTGACCTATATACTAGGCCATGCTGCTTCTGAAAACAGTGTTCATATTTAACAGTGTTGCATCATACTGATTAAAATGAGATCTGTGGTTATCTAATAACCACGGGTGGGAGAAATCTGTGTTTAAACCACAAAGTTTGATGAACTCTTCTCTATGCCCTGAGTTTGAGGGTGTCAGAGCACAGTGCTGGCTCCGAGTCTCTGCAACAATGACAATTCTGCGTGTACCACACTTGCATTTGCAAAATGCTGTTTGGATCAAGGGCCAGAACTCAATAAATTTGGATTGTCACTGCAATTGCTCACTATTCACCAAAACCATGCGTGGGACACTGTCTCTGAAGAAGATCCAAGAGGCCATAGCCCTCTCCTTCAAATCCCTCCTCAAGTCTAGCTTGTCTCATGAGACCTACACAAAACCAGCCAACAAGCTGACTAGTTCAAGGGGAAATAGGTGTAATTTTTGCTTGTAGATTTAATCCTCTGCCCCACCCTTCAGATGTTTCTTGTCTTCTTAATCTCTGATCCTGCAATTGACTCAATGCACCTGTGTGGAGCCCCAGGGATGGCAAGAGAGTTCCTCTGCACGGAAGGAATAAATTGCAGGAATGGAGCCTTAAATTGTAAGCTCTCTGGGGAAGAGACTGTGTTTTCCTATCTGTGTGGATAATACCTAGTGTGAACAACTGCTGTAGCACAAATACGAAATAAATAATAGGGACCTAATCCTCTTTCAAACTCATGTTTTCAGAAGTTCTTAATAATTAGTGCAATGGGACAGAGCTGCTCAGAAAACGGGTGTCTTCCATGGAAAGTTTCAACTATCAAAAAAAAAAGAAAATGCTCAGCCAGCCCTAGTGTGATGCTGGTAGATCAGGTGCCAGCCAGCTCATGCCAAATCCCCAAGCCTCCCTGGATACTTACAAATACACAGATAAGGCTAAGATTTTGTCATGGTTATTTTTAGTAAAAGTCATGGACAGGTCACGGACAATAAACAAAAATTCACAGAAACCGTGACCTGTCTCTGACTTTTGCAGCTGCGGCTCCATGGTTTCCCCTGCTACTGTGGTGGCTGGGAGCTGTGTCGTTCCCCTTCTGCGCGCATGGCAGCTGGAAGCTGCAGGGGGGACCCCTTCTGCTCACGGCAGCTGCAGGGTGATCATATTTCCCAAAGAGAAAACAGGACACCACCAGCTACTCACCTGAAGCGTCCCCCTCCCTCAGTGAATCAGAGAATGTCATGGAGGTCTCTGGAAGTCACAGATTCTGTGACTTCCAGGACCTCCGTGACATAAACATAGACATATGCATATCTGGAAACCAGTCTTGTTTATCTGTGGGTTAGCATTATCAAAACAGATATTAGACGTTATATTGATAAGAATGTGTTTAGACTCTATAAAATGCTTGTAGGATGCTGCATATATTGATCTCACTTATAACTCCATAGCACATGGCATAAAGTAATATTGAGAGTTTTCTTAACTCCCTCCAGGAAGGAGAAACTGACACTTGAAGACATCCCATCAGTGTGGTCTCTGGAGTGGAGGGGATATAAATGTCTGACAAGGAGAAACTAACTTTCCCCAATTCTGTCTGGATTCTGAAATGCAAAGATTCCTAAACATAAGCATAGAGATCCCCATGCTGCTTGACATGGGTTAGTCTCAAAAGACTCTTTGCATTGACAGACTACTATAACTCAGTCACCTTTTGCATCAAAGGCAAACACACTTATGTATATATGCTTGCTTGCTTTAACCTGTAAATAACTCTCATTTCTTTTTCCTAGTGAATAAGCCTTTAGTTTATTACAGATTTGGCTACAGGCTTTGTCCTTGGTGTGAGATCAAAGATACAAGTTGATCTGGGGTAAGTGACTGGTCTCTTGGGACTGGGAGCAATCTGAATATTTTGCGATTTTTTTTGGTGTAAGTGACCACTTATCACTAAGTCCCACTTGCCTGGGGGGCAAGATAGACTGGAGTGACCAGGGGAATGCCTGTGACTCCGTTATAAGTACTTTGGGATTTCACATTTGTTACTGGGTTGGTGAAATCTAATGATAGACCATACTATCAGTCTGGGGTGTTGGCTCTGAGGTAGACACTCACAACTGTGAGCCTCTCCAGATAGCGTGACCCCTACTATGAAGCTTTTACGGCTTGAGATAGAAAACGTTTGCCTCTTTTGCAGTTCAAGTTGCTTCCAACAACACAGTGTTTCTACTCCTATTCTGTCAATGATCTACGAACAAAAAGTCTAAAAAGCCACATACTAAAGGTATGAGAGATTGGAGTGGAAATATCTTTGTTACTTAAGCAAGAATGGTTAGAAGTGAGTAATATTATACACGATGCAATAAATGGTTTCCAGGTTCAGTAAACACCAACATTTTGATTCAGTATTTACCCAGCCTGAAAGCTGTTCCCTGAGAATAGATTATTTACTTTTCAACATTATTGTTATTAGAAAGGAAAATGATTTATAATGTTCCTTTTTTATGGTTCTCTTTGAGAATTCAGTCATGCTACAGCCATCACCTCCCTCAGACTTCCTGATGAAGTTCAGGGGTCTAGTTAATAACTAAAAAACTGAAAATTGAAGAGCTTGGTAAAGGTTTGGCTGGGATGGGGAAAAATATATGATTAGTCAGATAATGGTCCAGGTTTTGAGTTAGAGGTACAGTGCAAACTTTGGATGTGCTAAAGACAAAACTTAATAGCTGTATTCACTGTGGGTGAGACTGTCATTGGTCTAACCTGGGGGAGCATGCAAGTGCCAGTCAAAATTGCAGTATGTGTGCTCAGTGGAGCACGGGCATTGCTCCCTTGGAGCATATCACTCCAAAAAGGAAGGGGAGGAGGTAGGGCTATTCCTTAGTCCTCTCCCTTCACATTATTTGGCAACGGAGATGAGGTGCACGGGGGTGAACCATCTCTAGGGTAATCCACCACAAAAATCTTTCGTGCATGGCTCCCTTCTGTAACCTGTTTTGTTCAATGGATCTATGAAGCCACTGGGAAAGGTAGCGAGGTGGTCTGAGTTGCAGAGCCATCAGCACACAGAAGATATGTAGATCTAGGTATCTTTCCTCATACCTTAACAGTGAGGTGTCTCTTTTCTCAATGCCTTGTCAAGAGTGAGATTTGGATACGAGCAAACTAGTTGAGGTTATCCAGATAAGACATGGGTGATGCTCGTTATCTAGGGAAAGCATCAACTGAATACAGTGGGAATAGTATCTACCCATTCTGAAGGGCTTTGACCATCATATGTCCATAAAGATCATACTGATGGGCTATGTCTGGATCCTCAATTACTCCTAGAATATCTCTTTTTACATAAACTAAAACTAGCAAGTGCAACCATTTCTCCCTGATGTGCATTGTCATCCATGCTTTTGTCACCTCTAGACTGGACTACTGGAATACACTTCAGGATCTCCCAGAGGTACATCTGATACAGAATATGGGAGCCTGCTTGCCAAACTGTCCCAGATTGAGGAAACATTACACCAGTGCTCCAAAAATTTCACTGGCTTCCTATTTGTTTCCATGTGCCATTAAGATGTCACTATTGAGCTATAAGGGCATGTGTACACTGCATCTGGGAGCAAGTCTCCCAGCCTGGGCCCACAGACTTGTACTTGTGGGACTCACACTAGAACTCCACAATAGCTGTGTAGACATAGCAGCTCAGGTTGGAACTTCGGGTCCGAAACCTGTGGGGTGTGTAGAGTGTGCATGAGGGGCTGGACTTGAGAGTCTAGCCTAAGCCGCAACATCAGAGTAACATCTACCCAACTATCTTTAGAGCGCTAGCATGAGTCATGTTAGCACAAGTCTGTGGACCCAGGCTGGGACGCTTGGTCTCAGATGCAGCACAGACATGGCCTAAATGGTTTGAGTCCCAACTACCAAAGGCGGGGCATGAACCACTACAAAAGTTGAGAAGAGCTGAGGTACATAAACTAGAAGTCATTAGATTTAAAAGTCCTGTGATACAGTGTGTCCTGGACTCAAATTCATTTCCCTTCTTGGCCTGACAGAACCTGACTGTGAAGAACTTCAGGGGAGGGCGTACAGTCTGCTCCCATGATTCTCATTTACATTAAGGCCCCTTTATACTGTCAAAGCAGTGCAAAGGGACTTCATGTAAATGACAAACAGGGCTCCTCTAATCAGACATTTGTTACTTTTTGGAGGGATGTATGTTTTATTGCTGAATGCAGGGAAGTTTTTGTCTTGCCTGTTTATCCCCGCTCTACCTGCTATCTCTTAAACAACGGTGATATGTCAGCTCCCACCTCTGCTCTGCAAGTAATACCAATGTGGATTGCCCATTTGGAAAATTTTCCAGCAAGCACATTCATGCATTCTCCCATGTGGCCCCTCATGTGGGAGGAGCTCCATATAAACATCTGAAATGCCACTTCATCGTCCTCCTTCAAATCTCTCCTAAAAACTCGCCTTGCAATACTGTCCACAAATAAACTCTCCAATAGTTAGGCAGTGGGTATGCCGTGAGGTCTGCTTACTAAGCTGTATATAATCATTTCATTATTACCTTGGGCTTCCCCTGCCTGTTCGTTGTGTCTACCTGTTGCCTTTTGTCTCATAATTAGACGGTAAGCTGTTCAAAAGCAGGGACTGCCTTTTTGTTCTGTGTGTGTATGGTGTGTAACACAATGGGACCCTGATCCCTGATTAGGGCTTCTAGATACTACCACAGTACAAATAATAAATGTTGTACTTTTTTCATTAACTGATATACCTGCACCTAGCGACAATGTGATGGGTATATTTAAACTTACACACACACACACAAAATTACTAATTGATGACTAATTTATTTTTTCCTTGCTTCTTCCAATAAAGTGATTAAATTAAAAGCAACCTTTCAGAGATTGTATTTGCAATTCCTTCCATCTTTAATCACTTACTTTGCTTTAATTGCTAAATTAAAAACTATTAAGAAAGCAGCCTACTTCATAATCAATAATTTAATTAGAATTTCAGGGCCAAGAAGACAATGAAAATGTTATTTTTCAGTCAGATCTTTTCCAAGTCCTTTGAAAGAACTTTGCTCCCATTTTGCTTGAAAGTGACATTGGTGACATAAAAATTAATCTCATGGGGACTGTTATATATCATGTACACACATTACAGATATACACTGCCAGTAGGTAAAAAGTTCAACTTCAGGTCAATCCATTTGCTGCCCAGACAGGAATACTGCTTGCTTTTCTCATTCTATTTCCAAATAATCAGTGACATATCAGCACAACTTGACATTAAACATTCCAGTAATACCTACTAGAGATACTGCATGTCAGAAGCCACAAGAGCATAAAAACGTACTGACATCTGCAACCAGATGTGTCTCCTGGCTGTAGCTTAACACACTTTAAATTATACCTTTTTTAAAAGCTCTGTAATTACCTTTAATATTTTCTGATGACCTGCAGTAAATGTAAAACTAATACAATGGCTTTTTAATTGATAAGATCTGATTCTTTTGGTAACATATCAGTTTTCTCCCACATTTCCCTCTATGACTTCTGTTCCCCATGCAACCCTACATCAGCATCTGTGCTACAACAAAGGGAGGCTTCACACACAGATACAAACTGTGATTTACGGTGCTTCATGCCTGAACTATGACCATCCGTCATCCATAATTATAAGTGAGTTGTCACAGCCATGATTTACAAGATTCAGCCACTCTCAATGGTTGAAACGGCTGGCCCAAAAGTAGCTACCAGACACGCAGGGGAAATTGTTCTGTTATTAGTAATATATGAAAAAGAGGAAGTGAAGTAGGAGCCACTAGAATGGTAGGGAACAGTCAATGTGGTATGTAACAAGGAGGAATGTCCTCCCTCAGAGGTGGACGCAGAGGGAAAGCCACAAGCCACCCGATGGGCGAAGCTAGGAGGACCACATCCTGCACGCTGAAAGCGGAGGAGAGGGACAGGAAGAGGAAGTATAAAAGGCCTGCCTAGCAATTCAGTTAAGGAGGAGCTGCCAAAGAAGACAGACACATCTTCCCTGCTGCTGGAGCAGGACGCCAAAGAGAACCGCAGCTGCCCTGAGGGCTTGCGTGAGCTTCCTGAGAGTTCTGCCATTCCCAGTGCTAAGGAGCTGCTACTGCTACCCTTGGCGGTGTACCCTGGGGAGACTGAAGGTGACCCCTGGATGCAAGTATGCCTGAGGGGGAGAATAGGAAGCAGCCCAGGGAAACCAGATAACAGTATGGTTGAGAGCTGGCCTGATACAAAATCAACGTGTTGCGGGCGGATCCCCACTGACCCAGTGGTGGACCACTCCGCCACTGTTAGGGCCCTGGGCTGGACGAGGTGGAGTTGGGTGGGCCCAAGTCCCCACTGCAACCCCACCACTGAGGTAGCAGTGCTCCCCCTCCTTAGACCAGGAGGCCTGCGCTCCTCGGACACTCCTGCCGGAGCTCCATAGACTCTGCTGGGTGCTCTGCTATCACTCTGCCTGACTGTAGTCCAGAGCCTTGACTGTTTCCTACCCTGCCCTGCTTAAATGCTGGGCAAATAAACCTCTTCTGCTTTTTCTGGTTGCAGGCCAGAGCCCAGACTGTTTATGGCCACGCCCCACTTGAAGGCTAAAGCCAACTGAGAACCACTAATTCCCCCACCATTTTTCTTCGCTTGGAGACTACTCTAGCAGAGCATACTGCAAGGAGGCTGGCTTCCTTAGAGGCTGATGTGGAAGGACAGCCACACCAGTTTACAGGTAGCAGGGAAAGCAGGAAGGGAGACACAGCTTTTGTCTGCTGAACAGGTGAGAAGGAGTCTGCACTAGGAACCTTGAGATGGAGAAGGCAACAACAAAGCCATAGGCACTTGAAGCAGGGGAGGGTCAGCAGTGAATGGCTTGCTAGATGGGAAATAGGTAGACAGGTAGTCATGCACCCAAGGAAATATGTGGGCAAGCACAGGGGTAAATGGGAAGTCGCAGCCTAGGAAAGTTGAAGGAGAGAGGAGAGAAGATGTTGGAAGGCACAGGTCAGATCCTGAGCAGGGAAACGATGCAAGAATAAAATCCACAAATATAAAGTAACATACAGGACCAGAGGAGCACGTGCAGGCAACCTGGAAAATACCTTATTGACAGACTTGAAAACTAGTGAGAGACAATCCACAACTAATTCTTCTGCCTCCTCAGCTCTCCCCAAATCCATTCTTCCACCATGCCTTCTGCCCCTGCCCCCAGACCCACTCACCTCCTTGGGTACATCAGCACAAGGATAAACAACCCACAGCTGGCCCGGGTCAGCTGACTCAGGCCAGTCACTCTTATGACTATACAAACATAAAGCTTCGCTTTTATGGTTTATGACACTACCAGAACTTCTTCATGGAATTATAACCCAATAATTCACAGCAGCTTGTTATTTATTCCATATTTCATTGTGACTCAGAAGTTCCTTGCACATCCAAGCCAGGGATTAAAAACACAAGACCTATTATTTACAAGTGAAGAACAAAATAAAAAATAAAATATATTTGTTACTAGTTAATTCTTCATACTATGAATTGGACCCTATTTTTAGCAGAAAGCTTCAATAATAATAAGAGGATAAACCTTTTATGGAAGTCAGAAAATTAAGATGCAGATTAGGATCTAGATAATAATTCCTCAAATTATTGAGGCTATTTGGAGTTGTCAGTTTGATTTGGGCCCATCTGAACTCATGAGGATTGTACTCAAGATCTGAGTGGATGTACATTTTCTAAGAAAACAGGTTATTTTTAAAATATGTGACAGTTTATGTACATTATTAAAGTCTGACCTCTCTAAAACCTGGTCAAAGATTGAAGTTTTCATTACTCAAAGTTCTGTATTAATATGCCTAGTAAGGAATCTATTGATCTAAAAACATTTCCTGAATCTTTTTTGTTGCCTGTATTGTTACAGACATACTCGCTGACAGGTATTTTGAAATAAATTATCAAAATAACTGAAACTGGCATGATTATATTGTGTTATTTTGACAAATAAAATATGCAATATTGTGCACAGAATTTTTATTTTTTGGCGCAGAATTTTTAATTTTTTGGTGCAGAATTCCCCCAGGAGTAGGATTAGTAATTAGGATACATGCTTCAACCCAATTTAACCAAGATTCAGTCAACTAAAAGTCTCAGTTAATTCAGACTCTTTTGTGCCTCTCACGATTTTTATAGCCGAATGACCAGCCTCCAACCCTTCTTCACTATGTTCCAAAGTACATAGGGATTGTAGCTTTTTCAAAAATATATGGCTCTTCTGTTCAGCCAGAACCCTGTTTATCCCAGGGTTGCAGAAATCTCCCATAATTTTCAGAGTTGTGTTGTCAAGGCTTTCACGATCGGTACCTGCTGCAATCCAATGACTCAATCTTGCACTGAGAACCACATCGCTGGACACCTTCGCCCATATGAAGAAACACTGAGGTCAGTGAGCTGTGCGGGGGTTGAAGGATTAGGACGCAATGCAGGTCCCCAGTGACTTGAATACATTACCATCTAGAACTTGTTATATGGCTGTGCGAAATGCAAGGATGAATCAGTCCAGTTCCAGTGTGACGGGACAGATGTCCATACCATAAAAACGTTACACCGTCATAATTGGCACTAATTAGCAATCTCAGCAGACAGCTCAAAAGCTCATACACACAGACACTCATCCCATAATGTTTGCGGCACATTAGTGAGGCAGTACAGGGGGATCTTGTTTTGTTGCAAACCATGCTGCACATGTTCTGTATACAAATTAATGACTTCACTCTCCAGGGCTATGAATCAAGCACCTTTACCAAGCACTAACATTTTACCAAAAAGAAAGAGCTATAACACTATCCAGCATTCTATGTATTTATAATTGTTTTGTTGTTCTATATGGTCTTTCCTTGTACGACACATGCCCTTTTGTATCTGTATTTTCTGCTGCATATGGTTTTATTTTCTCCTGAACAGTGTGTCGTTCCTGTTCACTGAATTTGGTAACCTGGAAAAACTATGAAGTCTCACTAATAAAACCAACAATCTGGCATATTTGATTTTCATGCACCAGCAACTCTGATCTAGATTCGACTCTCTGTAAAACTTGTATGTTGCATGTTGCAAGTTTACTGCTATACACAATTTGCAGACTTTGTTTTCCAAGCAGGCTGTTTAATTTGCTAAGCAAATGAAAACCTCTATATGCCTGAAAACCTCTATATGCCTGAATTAGAACTCCATTTTTTAATCCCGCTCCTGTCCCGCCCCACAATACCCATTCCCACTGGCTTTCGTGTTGTTTCTTGCATTTTTTACCCTGCTCCCTACTTCAAAAACCTTAGATCCCACAAATGAGACTGATTCCTCCATGCTATTAAAAAAAACAAAAACAAAAAAAGACTGGTTAATATATTATAAACAGAATTCAGACAATTTTTACCACTAAAAGAATAAAACAAATCTTGCTTAAACCATGTAAAAATACTTTAACTCCTGTTAAATCAAATCTCTTTCTAGCTTGTTTTACATTGCTGAAATTCTATTTATGACAAACTGATGGAGATGTTAGAGTTTTCCTGAAAATTACTGCACTCTGGTTTTTTTGCCCATCCAATCCCACCCACAACTAAGTACATTTTATCCCACTCCTGCTATTATGGCAGTAGGTCCGGTGGGACCCACCGGATCTCAGTCTCGCTGCAGGCCTTTAGCCTGAATCATATTTTCTCCTGATGAAAGGAAGGCCATAAATTGGCACATGTAACAGACCATGGAGTGTTATTGGTACCAAGTCCAGTCTCAAGATATTCCAACCATTCTGCAGAGATATGTCAATGTACTCCCAAGTTGATGTCCTCTTCTCAGTGCCCCCTCACAGCGAGGAAGCAGCCTCCCTTTGAAATTTACAGTAGTGCTGTTGTCTGGGTTAGGTAACAGGAAACTACATGAAAGCAAGTTTTCAGTAACATGGTTAAATAACATCCATCCTTGCTAACCCATCTGGTCTGGAAACTGAGGGACTATGATCCTGGGTCCACAGGCTCAAAATGTATTTCTTTATTATAAATTTGGAGCTCTTCTATCAGCAGGACAAAATACTGATTTTCCCAGACGCTGGTTCAAGCACAGAACTTGGCTGAGAGATAGTTTTAATTTTCAGTT
Source organism: Lepidochelys olivacea (assembly GCF_965140295.1). Classification (NCBI taxonomy): domain Eukaryota; kingdom Metazoa; phylum Chordata; order Testudines; family Cheloniidae; genus Lepidochelys; species Lepidochelys olivacea. The sequence continues at coordinate 68,076,755 of NC_140421.1, read as the reverse complement.
ACAAAGATCAGAGTTGTTTTATGTATGCTGGATATTAACAAATATTCAATAACCAGCTAAGTTCTGTATTTTCAATTGGCTTTGTCCCTGTCTTTTTTCTATAAACCAAGTGGTAATTGGGCAAAAGCAGGCAGAGCAGGTTTCTACTTTTTTTCAGCTGCCTAACTAGAGGAAGAATGGGAAAAACACAGCATAAATTTATAAGGGACAATCCACCCTACTCTGAGAAAACACTATTCTTATAAAAGAGGGGCTGGGTTTCTTCTTTCCCCTAGATTCTCATGGATTATTTATCTTCTTCCCTCTATTTCCATTGATGGGTCCTTGTAGACCTCAGGAGCTAAAAGCCAGCAGGCCAGATCTTGCAGAGCAGACCGAGAATACAGGAGTAAGAAGATCTGACCCCATGGCCACCCTATTACTAATTTTTAAACACTAGAAGAAGGGTTTTAGACAACCCCTGTTCACCCTTTTTCCCTCCCCCCCTTTAGTTCTCATCACTTTCTGATTTCTTCCTTTTTCTTTGTCTCTGAAAGTGAATGAAACATGGCCCTTCAGCACATGCTTGTGGGCTGTCCTGCCCTATTATGTATAGCATGGTGCCATCAGCGGCATGAATCATTCTAACAAGTGTAGAGAAAGAGATATGCCCATGGAAGAGAGGGAAGCATGTTGTCCCTGCACACTTTCCTCGTTCTGTGAGCCAGGATGCTGAGGGAGTGATTTAGCCCTACAATCTCATATGGAGTTCCTCCTTGGGGTGGTGTGCTTCTCTTTGGGGTGAGCAGCCAGATTCCTCTCATGCTTCTCCTAGTCATGAGTCAGCTGGTGGGTCCTATTTTGGAGGTCAGTATATAGCTCTCAGTCAACATCACTGCTTTCTACAGTCACAATGTCTCCTGTCAATATTGTACCACCCACTCCCATACTCCAGGTGGGAGGATCTGGAGAAATTGCTGAAGGTACAACAAGACCAGGAGAAGAAGAATAACAAGGGGGCCTGTATCCTAGAGTTCCAACCAGGGAACTGACTGTTACTTCTGCTATCTACCTCTGAATCCAATCTGTTGGCCCTTGGCAAGGGCGCTTTGAAATAGCAAGAATAGTCAGGACTGTAGACTACAAAGTTTGCCAGCTGGGAAGAGGAGAGCCACCCAAATATATCATGTCAACTTAGGGAAAGTGTGGAAAGAATGAGAGGGGGTCTTCATCACCCCATTATCCTCTGAGACTAAACTCAGCTCCTGTGCCATGATGGTTCCCCAGTCAGGGACCGTATCAATCGGGGAAGGCTTATAACCTGACCAGGAACAACAGACACACAAACTCATCAACACATCCCCCTCTATGCTTTTGGCAACAGCAGGACAGATGCACCAAGTGTTCCACTGTATAGAGACTGAATCTGGCCAGAAAGTCTATGACCATTACCCAGAAATCTGTGGCCGACTGTGTGACAAGAGCTACAGAACATGTTGGCCATGAGAGTTGTTGAGGAGTCACACAATGAGTGGCGAAGTCCAAGAGCTCTCGCCCAAACAGAACCCTGCACAGACTTTCAAAAAATGAATGCAATATTCTAGTTCGACACCTATCCCATGCTGTAGGTTAATGAATTGTTAGAGAGGCTGGAGGCTGCCAGGTACATATCCACCCTTGACCTAACCAAAGGGTACTGGCAGATTCTTTCTTGTCCCTAAATTCAGGAAAAAGACAGCCTTCTTTATGGTCCTCGTCAGTTTAGAATCATGCCCTTTCGGCTGCCTGGGGCCATGCTTATGTTCCAGAGGTTAATGGATCTCGTATTGCGCCAACATAGTCAATACGTGGCCACTTATTTTGACAATATTGTCATCTACAGCTGGACCTCTAACTATCCCATAAAACAACTCAGAGAGCTCCTACAGGCACTCCAAGAGGCCAAGCTGACAGCTAACCTGGCTAAATGTTGATTAGCCAACCAGGAAGTGAGCTACCTGGGATATACCGTGGGCAGGGGAGGCTTATGCCCATTAGTAGGGAAGGTAAAAGCCTTGGCAGAATGCCCTATCCCTTCTATGAAGAAACAAATATGCTTATTTCTGTGGCTAGTGGGTATTATAGGCAGTTCATACCAACTTTGCCACAATAGCTGCACCCTTAACAGACCTACTAAAACAGGGGTGGGCAAACTATGGCCCGTGGGCCGGATCCAGCCCCTCGTGGCTTTGGATCTGGCCCACGGGATTGCCACCACCGGGGGCTCCGTGCTGCTCCGGGAAGCGGCCACACCATGTCCTTGCAGCCCCTGAGGGTGGAGGTGGGGGTGGAGAGGCAGAGAGCTCCGCACACTGCTCTTGCCTGTGGGTACCTCCCCCAAAGCTCCCATTGGCCAGGAACGGGTTACCGTGGCCAATGGGAGCTTCGGGGGAGGTACCCACAGGCGAGGGAAACACGCGGAGCCCTCTGCATCCCGCCCCACCCCCAGGGGCCGTGCAGGGATGTGGTGCCGGCCACTTCCCAGAGTGGCATAGTGCAGGGCCGGGGCTGGGGCAGGCAGGCAGGGAGCCTGCCCTGGCCTCAATGCACGCCAATGCCACCCCAGAGCCGCTCCAGCTAAGCAGTGCCAGGCCAGAGCCTGAACCTCTCCTGCACCCCGCACCTCAACTCCCTGCCTTGAGGCCCCTGCCGCATCCCGCACCCCTCCTGCACCTCAACCCCCTGACCTGAGCCTCCTCCTGCACTCCACAGCCCTCCTGCACCCTAACCCCCTTCCGTGAGTCCCCTCATATGTCCCGCACCCCTCCTCTGCCCCAACCCCTTGCCCTGAGCCCCTTCCTGCACACCGCACCCCCTCCCACACCCCGCACCCCAACCCCCTGCCCCGGCCCTGCAAGCAATTTCCCCACCCAGATGTGGCCTTCAGGCCAAAAAGTTTGCCCACCCCTGTACTAAAAGATACCTCATTCAGGAAGATCTGGCAGACCAAGGCCAGCGACAAAGCCTTCCACCTGTTAAAAAAACAGCTGGTCTAGGAACCCTTTTTATTTCATCCAGACTCTTCAAAACCTTTTATTTTACAAAAGGATGTGGCGGACATTGGTCTTGGATGTGTACTATCACAAGAAGTAGAGGGACAGGAGCATCCCGTCCTATATCTTTGAAGGTAGCTATTTCCCTGAGAAGCCGCCTATTCAGTGATAGAGAGGGAGGCTCTAATGCTAACACTGGCTGATGATGCCTTGAATTGCAACCTGTGGGACCAACCACCCCAGCTAGTGATGGATCACATGTCCCTACGATGGCTACAATCCATGAAGGACCACAACCACCAAGTCATGTGGTGGTATATGTCCCTCAACCATACTGCTTTCAAGTACTGCAGCCAAATGGTAAAGATCATAAAAATGCAGATTTCTTTTCCTGAGATGGGGGTGGTGGTGCGGTGGGGGGCTGTCAACATAAGCAGACCAGTGACTCTGAAATGGAAGGGGACAGTTTCTGATGGGCTATGTGGGGCCCACACTGAACCAAGTCAGGGAATAGAGCAGTACTGGTCTAGGGAATGTCCCATCCCTCAGCAGGTGCAGGACACAATTTAAAAGGATGCTGGTACCCAGGAAAACGGGGAAGGAGCTGCAATGAGGATGATGCTGAGAGCTGTGCCAGGAGTGGCAACAGTTTGTGAGGGCTACTCTAGGATCAGGGACTTGGATTTCCCACCCCCTCTTCTTGGGAGTTGAAAGCTCTAAGAGAGATTGGCTGAACAGTACACGAAGAGACCAAGGAGAGTCTGCTAAGCCTGTGATGGTGCCCAAACCTGAGGAGCTCCAGACTGGAACAAAGTGACAGAGGGAAAACAAAATTTGGGATAGCTCAATGACTGGGCTGGGCACTTTGATAAACCCCTAGGGTCGTGGGTCAGGACCCAGTGGAGTGGGAGGGCCTGGGTCCCTCTACCTTGCCACCCTGCTTTTCTGTAATGGCAGAATCTCATGGGGAGCAACTGGAGCACACGAGGGTGATGAAGCCACAGCCAGGGTCCCCTCTGGGATGACTAGGTCAGCAGAAACTGTAAGGCCACAACCTGAGCACCAGGCCAGCTGGTCATCAGGCCTTCCAGCTATAGGCTCTAAGAAAGTGAGTTAGCATTAATGGGAGTTATTTGATGCTATCAAAGCAGAAGAGTAAGTGTTTTGGACAAGCTCATCCAGTTTTCTTCCTCTTCTCCTGTTATTGATGCCTGCATTATTCATCAAAGACACCACACTACTTCAGAGCTTTCAGCTTTTAACTGTGCTCTTCAGTCCACAAATTAAGTCATTGATAAGGTTTGATGTATAGATTTTGAACACAAGTTTGGCCACTGTAATGCTGAGCTATTTTACCAATGTTTAAGTAATTTTTAACCCAAACAATAAAAATCTGACACGCTTGCTGTCTTCCTATATGAATTCCAGGGACGTTAGCTTCACAGCAGGATAGAAATGGCATCACCTGTGTTATTATTCTAGCATTCTGCTGCAGAACAGTATGGAAGAATAAAAAGCATGTTTGAAATTGGTAGACTACACTGCAAAATAAGTGACAAAGTCTGAAAGCAATCATGGATAATGACATAAATTGTACTACACACAACTGAATTACAGTGGTTGCCACTGAAAAGTCAACATTTGCCAACAATAACTACAGAATGATATCTGAGTTACCTAGTATTTTCCTATAGCTAGAATAAAAAATAAGCACAGTATGGCCCTAATTCTGTAAAGAGTTATGCATGTATTTAATTTTACATGAGTATCCCACTGAAGAGAATGGAATTATTCAGATGGGTAATACTAAGCATATGTGTAAGTTTTTGCAAGATCATACCACAGTGTGTTACTATTAGTAAATGTTAACTTTTTAATGACAACTACTATTACATACCTGTTACAGAATGTGAAATCGCTAGTTACAGAATATGACAATTGTTTTGCCTCAGACAGTACTAAATCAAATATGACTTCACACATATAGACAAATACATGTTCTGATTTTTTGTTTGTTTTGTTTTTATCCAATTTTTTGAAAACTCAGTGTACATGCAGGCTGAGATGACTGAATATTTGGATTTGTGTTTATTTTCTTCAAACAAATTTGACTAGCACTGGAAATTACTCATCAGAATGTGAGAAATACAGATGAATGGCAGCCATCTTATCTTGGACAGAACTAACCATGCAAGTGAACTGTGCTTTAGGGGATTGTGAGTTTCTCACGTTCCGTACATTTAACATTCGATACACATTGCAATTCCCACAAAGAGAAGATGTTTACTCTGATGTGACAGCATAACAATATTCTGCTGAAAAGCCAGAATGCTTGTATTTCTATGAAACTGGCAAAAAGAAAGAAAAAAATTCAGCACCTTTGCTTGACATGAAAATCTTCAGCTTTACTGCCAATAGATTCCACCACTGAATTGTGCCCACACTTGTAATCCAGTGGGAATTTGGCCCAGTGTTAGGATGCTTCCAATTCAAACTTAACAACAGCTTGTGTTTCCTTCCAAAACATTTGGAAAGTTCCACGATCATCTAAATCTTATTTACCCTTTCATAATCTTATTTCCCTGAAAACAACATACTACTTATTTAATGAAAGCATCATGGATATTTCTTCAACCTGTTGAAACAAACCATGCATGCTATCAGAAAAAAAAAAACATGCACATTTAATTCATTTCCAAACTCTGCAAGATGTTTTATAGGTTCAGCTTTGTGATTATAAAGATTTATTTTCCATTCTCCTCCAAAATTCAAAGCTGATGTGTCCATTTGACTTAGACAGAACTGACATGCTGTTCTTTGCATCCATTATGTTTTATAATAGAGAGTTGACTTAGGCTAATGATTTAAGAGCAGGATATGATTAATAATGTGAATAGAAGCTTTAAACCCAACTAATAGGAAAATAAACCAGTGTATAATTTTCATGTTTCATTAAAGAACATCTTTAGATGTATGCCTTAACACTAATTGATCCCAGAGAGGTGGGGAAATGCATTGTTCCAGTCTGACTAATGTGACTAAACTGCTTTTCGTGTTTCTGGAAGAGACCATTAGTATAACCTGATCATTCAGTATTTGAGAAAGAAACAAGGTGTTCATGATGAATGAGTCACTTAGGTGCTATCCAAATATGAGCAATTTATTTGAGATTTGCAAGATATCCCAAGGGACACAAGTAGAATAAACATGAAAACAATTTTAAACAGATACTATGTTTTGGACAAAGACCTTTTTTACAGTAGAAAGCTATCCATTCTTGAAAACCAGTGCAGGTGAACGAATACTGAAAAGGGTTTAATTCCAAGTTTAGTAAAGGGCAAACCATGGTAAGCACTGTATCAGAAACTGACTACTTTTTATAGTCATAGAACTGGAACAGACCTCAAGAGATCTTCTAGTCCAGTCCCCTGCACTGAAGGCAGGACTAAGTATTATCTAGACCATTCCTGACAGGTGTTTGTCCAACCTGCTCTTAAAAATCTCCAATCTCCAGAGATTCTACAACCTCCCTGGGCAATTTATTCCAGTGCTTAAGCACCCTGACAGTTAGGAAGTTTTTCTTAATGTCCAAACTAAACTGCCCTTGCTGCAATTTAAGCCCATTGCTTCTTGTCCTATCCTCAGAGGTTAGGAAGAACAATTTTTCTCTCTCTTCCTTGTAACAACCTTTTACGAACTTGAAAACTGTTATCATAGAATATCAATGTTGGAAGGGACCTCAGGAGGTCATCTAGTCCAACCCCCTGCTCAAAGCAGGACCGATCCCCAATTAAATCATCCCAGCCAGGGCTTTGTCAAACCTGACCTTAAAAACCTCAAAGGAAGGAGATTCCACCATCTCCCTAGGTAACCCATTCCAGTGCTTCACCACCCTCCTAGTGAAAAAGTTTTTCCTAATATCCAACCTAAATCTCCCCCACTGCAACTTGAGACCATTACTCCTTGTTCTGTCATCTGCTACCACTGAGAACAGTCTAGAGCCATCCACTTTGGAACCGCCTTTCAGGTAGTTGAAAGCAGCTATCAAATCCCCCCTCATTCTTCTCTTCTGTAGACTAAACATCCCCAGTTCCCTCAGCCTCTCCTCATAAGTCATGTGTTCCAGTTCCCTAATCATTTTTGTTGCCCTCCTCTAGACTCTTTTCAATTTTTCCACATCCTTTTTGTAGTGTGGGGCCCAAAACTGGACACAGTACTCCAGATGAGGCCTCACCAATGTCGAATAGAGGGGAACGAACACATCCCTCGATCTGCTCGCTATGCCCCTACTTATACATCCCAAAATGCCATTGGCCTTCTTGGCAACAAGAGCACACTGTTGACTCATATCCAGCTTCTCGTCCACTGTAACCCCTAGGTCCTTTTCTGCAGAACTGCTGCCGAGTCATTCGGTCCCTAGTCTGTAGCGGTGCATGGGATTCTTCTATCCTAAGTGCAGGACTCTGTACTTGTCCTTGTTGAACCTCATCAGATTTCTTTTGGCCCAATCCTCCAATTTGTCTAGGTCCCTCTGTATCCTATCCCTACTCTCCAGCGTATCTACCTCTCCTCCCAGTTTAGTGTCATTTGCAAACTTGCTGAGGGTGCAATCCACACCATCCTCCAGATCATTTATGAAGATATTGAACAAAACCGGCCACAGGACCGACCCTTGGGGCACTCCACTTGATACCGGCTGCCAACTAGACATGGAGCCATTGATCGCTACTCGTTGAGCCCGACAATCTAGCCAGCTTTCTATCCACCTTATAGTTATCATGTCCCCCCTCAGTCTTCTCTTCTCCCGACTAAACAAACCCAGGTTTTTTTTCAATTTTCTGTCATAGGTCATGTTTTCTAGACCTTTAATAATTTTTGCTGCTCTTCTCTGGACATTCTCCAGTTTGTCCCCATCTTTCCTGAAATGTGGTGCCCAGAACACAATACTCCAGTTGAGGCCTAATCAGTGCGGAGTAGAATGGAATAATTACTTCTTGTGTCTTGCTTACAACACTCCTACTAATGCAGCCAAGAATGTTTGCTTTTTTTGCAACAGTGTTACACTTTTGCCTCATATTTAGCTTGTGATTCACTTTGACCCCCAGATTCCTTTATGCAGTACTCCATCCTAGGCAGTCATTTCCCATTTTGTATGTGTGCAACTGATTTGTTTCTTCCTAAATGGAGTACTTTGCATTTGTTCTTATTGAATTTCATCCTATTTACTTTAGACCATTTCTCCAGTTTGTCCAGATCATTTTAAATTACAGTCCTATCCTCCCAAGCACTTGCAACCCCTCCCAGCTACATATTGTCAGCAATCTTTACATGTGTACTTTCTATGCCATTAGCTAAATCTTGAAGATATTGAACAGAACTGGACTCAGAATTGGTCCCTGTGGGACCCTACTTGATATGCCCTTCCAGCTTGACTGTGAACTACTGATAACTACTCTCTGGGAATGGTTTTCCAATCAGTTATGCACCCATCTTATAGTAGCTACATCTAGATAATATTTCCCTAGTTTGTTTATGAGACAGTCATGTGGGAAAGTATCAAAAGCCTTATTAAAGTCAAGATATACCACATCTACTGCTTCCCCCCATCCACAAGGATTGTTACCCTGTCAAAGAAAGCTATTAGGTTGGTTTGACACGATTTGTTCTTGACAAATCCATGCTGACTGTTACTTATCACCTTCTTATCTTCTAGGTGTCTGCAAATTGATTGCTTAATTATTTGCTCCATTAACTTTCTGGGCACTGAAGTTAAGCTGACTGGTCTGTAATTTCCTAGATTGTCCTTATTCCCATTTTGTTCAAGAACAAATAAGTGTCCTGATTATCATTTTGTTAGTGAAAAAAGCAATATTGGTGAGATTTCGGTGATAATGTGTTCGGCATTAAGTTATGGTAAAAAAAAGGTATTTTAATATAAATAAAGTTCTTTTTTCCAATTAAGTTTTAACTTTATTTTTGTATTTCAATATTCACTCTCTTTTTGAATTGTTCATTCTTCTAACAAACTTCCTCAGAAACTATCTTCCATATATAAGAACAATGAGTCTTGACTGACTTCATTTTAACTTGTCGTGCTTAATGTTCATGATTCTTATTAAATGACCTTTTATCCTGTCTGTTTCTATGATCCATAAATAGAAAGTGGCTAATTAACTTCAGAGTATTCCACTGTCCCCTTCACGAGAACTTCTCTCTCACATCTAATATTTGCATAACTATTACAGCAATGACTTTTTCTCCCTTCTTCGCATAGTTCTCCCCCACTTTACTTTTATAATTACTTTTCATAACAACATGATCTTCCATATTCTGTGTATATTCAATATTTTGGTTGCTTTATGCTGCTAGAGTAGTGCAAAGGGGCCATAATACCAGTTCAACAGCCTAGTTGAGAATTCCCACAGTGTAGGAGGAATACCATGGTGATAGATGTTCTCTCTGCTTTTTGGCCCAATCCTTTCAGTATTACCATGGAAGATGGAAATCTGTCCCTCTTATTTTATTCCTAAGTGAACTTTTATTTTTTACAAATTGATCTTTTATTGATTACATTCTTTATCAATTAGGATTAGACATTTAAATTGTGGTGTTGATTGAAAGCAACAGAGATCAAGAGGTTGTAATGTACCAAGCATCATGCATCATTCTGTACTGTATACACTGTGTGAATGCCTATCATTCCAGGCGTTTATTTACATAGGAAAAAGTGAGGCTAGGGAACAATGAGATGGAGAGACGTATATTTTCAGCCAGTACCCACAGTGATATATTCCCTTTCTTAAGAGAATGACCCATAACTCATGAGAGGTCAGCAGTGAGTTATGAAGGCCATTCCCTCAAAAAGAAAACATATTAGACCTAGACACTATTGTGTCCTCTATTCCTCCTCACCTCCCAACCATTTTTCACTGCTAAATTTTCTTTATAAATAATTTAAAGTCAATTTTAATGCTTATGAAAGGTACCATACAGAGCTCACTGACAACTGTTCTATTTGCAGAATAAATACAGCATCGCTGTAGCAGGGCAGTCTTCCACACACTGCCTTACCATTGTTTTCAACTCCATTCTGCAGGGGGCAGTTATAAGGCTGGGATTCATCTCTCAGCCTTTCTGCTAAGAATGCCAATAAGGACAACAATTAACGCTAACAGTGATGTTGATGTCTGCGTATTAGCAAATGTCCTTAGATGAACAACGCATTTCAGAGGTCCCCCAAAGAGCTGTTACATGGTGATAACTTTTTGGTCAGTATATAATACCTGAAGATGAAAGGCTCTGTGTTCTACTACCAAGTCCCCTGACAACACACTTGTTGATTTTCTGCACCAGCTTTCACTCTTCTTTTCTTTAATCAACTATTGTATTTGCACAGTGCCACTAACTTCCGTATATTCGGAAAGAGTCCAAAACCACATATTACTCACTGTTCTGGCATCCCAGAGAGATAGGGTCTTGTCTGCAGAGCTGGTGAGAATGGTGTTGGAGAATGGAAGAAACTCTATACTATTGACCGAATCCTTATGTCCACGCAAGGTGTATCTGCATCTCTCACTATAAAAGAAAACAATGACAGAAATATAACTCTTGCAATTAAAGAGAATCAGCAGTCTAGAAGACAATGGCAGTAAAAGAGAATCCGATTTCAAATGGAGTTAATTGTCTCAGTTACTATTTTCAGAGAAGTTAGTACACAGGGGAAAGTTTATTGCATAGGCTAAAACAACCATCATCAAAAGGTTCCCTATGCTTTCTGTAGAGTTATTTGAACTTTTGAAAGGTTGAGCAATACCCACTGCATTGGAGAGAAAAAGAATAAAGATCAAAAGACAGTGCAATAAGTTACCACCTTACTAATATTCCAGAGATCATTTATACAAACTATGGCTAGACAATGACAAAAGGTTAAAACACTAGGCATGTTGAGTCTTGAGAAAAGAAGACTGAGGGGAAACTGATAACCATCGTCATATATGTTAATGGCTGTTGTAAAGAGGACTGTGATACAGCATTGCCAGAGTGCAGCAGGAGAGTGGTTTTATTTTTTTGAAGCAAAAAAAGGCGTTTTTATTTGCATAACACACTTACAAAACAAAAACAACAGCATATGCAATGTGTAACACAGCAACCAATCACAATTGTTTTCTCATTAGCTTCAGGGGAGGGAAGTGTTCAAGCTTGCCTGGGCCCAGAGCGGGGGGGCTTCCTCGACTCTCGTGGTCTTCCACCCTTCCAAGTTACCTGGTGGCCCAGAGCGAGGAGGCTTCATTGACTCTCAAGGTCTGCCACCCCCTCGAGTTACCTGGCGCCACGCCCAGTGTCACCAACAATTCCCTCCTCTGAAAGTATCCAACAAGAGGGGCAGGCTGTGGGGTGGACAATCTGGGGGGAGGCACGTGCACCCATGTGTGAAAGGACCCCTCTAAGGTGGTGGTGTCCGCAGCAGCAATGGCTGGGGCTGGGGTCCCTTACTCTCTCCCCCAATCAAAGGGTCAAACAAAGGGAACCGGACAAGGACACCAAGCAGAGAACCTCGGACAGCACCCACTGCTCCTCAAAAGCATCAAGGGAGTCGGTGGATGCCGCCCAGAGGAACTCCGCCCGGATACGTGAACGGACCGAGGATCGGAAAACGGCCCCACAGTCACAGGAAACTCCATCGGCCAACCTCCTCTCTCTGGTTTTATAGATGTCCGTTTTAGCCAGGGCCAGGAGGAGGTTAACCAGGAGATCCCGCGACTTTGTGAGGCCATGGATGGGGAGTGCATAAATAAAAAGGTGAGGGGAAAAGTGCAACTAAAAATGTAATAGGAGATTTGTGAGGAGCCGGAACAGGGGCTGCAGCCTGGCGCACTCCAAATATACGTGCACCAGGGTTTCCCTCACACCGCAAAAGGGACAAGCATCTGGGATGGGGTTGAAACGCGCCAAGTACATGCCCGTGCTCACAGCTCCGTGAAGGAGCTGCCAACTGATGTCCCCGATGGGCCTCAGAACCAAGGTGGAATATAGGCTGGCCCACTGGGGCTGCTCACCCTCCAAAGGTGGCAGAAGGTCTCGCCACTTTGTGTCGGAGCGGGACACTAGGGTGAGGGCGTGAAGGGTATGGAGCATGAGTGTGTATAGATGTTTCCTTGGCACAGTTTGGAAGCATACCGGCTGCAATTCATGCAGCTGGCTCGCAGTGAAGGGGTGAGGGGGTTGATTGGGTCTGCGGGGCAGGGGTCCAATTAAAAGGTTCGGCTGGCCTGGGGTAGAGAGTGGGCAGGGCATGCTTTCGAGCAGGACCTGGTCAAGGTAAGCTCGAGCAGCGGGCGGCAAAGCGGCCTTCACCTCCTGAAGTACGCGCGGGGGGGTGCGAGGTCTGGAGAGCCCCATTCGCCAAACGAGTGTCAGGGGATCCAGACAGTCTCCCTGGTTGTAGTCCAGGAGGTCTCCAACTCTTGTGACTTCCGCCAGGATCAAGCTCTGGCACACCAAGCGGGACTCCGCCACCTGCACACGGAGCTGGGGGTTGTGTAGCAGAGGCTCCGTGAGGAGATCTGCCCCCGCAGTGGCCGCCACGGACCTGGTCGTTAAAAACAGTTTCCAAGTCCGGAGAAGGTCCTGGTAGAAGACCGGCAGCCCGGAGAGGTCTCGCGGAAGACCTCCCGGACGGAGATAAAAGAGCTGCCGGTCATATTGGAGCCCTCGGATGGGGTACAGGATGGCGTGCACCAGTATGCTCCACGCCGAACTGCCTGCACCGTAGGGCCTGGAGGCGGAAGATGCGGACCTGAGTGTGCAGACACTTCAGGCTCTGTCCTCCTTCCTTCAGGGGTAGATGAAGAACCCCTGCAGGGGCCCAGTGCATTCCTGACCAAAAGAACCCCAGAATCGATGTCTGGAGGTTGGTCAGGAAACCCAGGGCCAGGACCAGGGTGTTGAGCCAGTACCAGAGCATGGACAGGACTAGCTGATTAAGCACCAGTGCTCTCCCTCGGAGGGAGAGACATTGGAGTAGTCCCATTCATTTCCGGAGCTGCTCTAACACCCCGCCCTCTAAATTTTCCCAGTTCTCCAGCAGAGAGGGATGCGTGGCAGAAAGGTAAACACCGAGGTAGAGCAGCGGACTCGCGCTCCACCGGATGGTCTGATGCACGAGTGGGAGGGAGCTCGCCTGCCACCAGTCTCCTACCGCCAAGCCAGAGCTCTTGACTTAGTTGACCCAGGCGGAGGAGGCTGCTGAATAGATGGCCTGGCAAGCCTCCGCCCGCGCCAAGTAACCCAGGTCCTGGACCACGAGGAGCACGTCATCAGCGTACGCCGACAGGACCAGCCGCAGCTGCGGCTCCCGCAGCACCAACCCTGTCAACCTCCTGCGGAGGAGACAGAGGAAGGGCTCGATCGCCAGAGCGTACAGCTGGCCCGAGAGGGGGCTCCCCTGCTGTACTCCTCGCCCGAAGCTGACTGGTTCGGTCAGGGTCCAGTTGAGCTTAACCAGACACTCTGCGGAAGCGTACAGCACCCGGAGAAAACCCAGAAACTGGGTTCCGAAGCCAAACGCCCGCAGGGTGCCCAGGAGGTACCCGTGGTCCACCCTGTCGAATGCCTTCTCCTGATCTAGGGACAGGAGGGTGAACGACAGATCGTCTCTACACCCGAGTTCCAAGAGGTCCCGAACCAGAAATAGGTTATCAAAGATGCTGTGGTTCAGGACAGTGTAGGTCTGGTCTGGGTGGATCACGTCCACCAGCATGGACCCTAGCCGCATAGAGGTTGCTTTCACTACGATTTTGTAGTCCGTACTGAGGAGCGAGACGGGACGCCAATTTCGTAAATTGCAGAGGTCCCCCTTCTTTGGCAATAAGGTGAGCACAGCTCGCTTGCACGAAAGAGGGAGGACTCAGCCCAGACGGTGACTAGGTCTGGGCCGAGGACATCCCAAAACACGCGGTAGAACTCCATGGTCAGCCCGTCCATGCCTGGAGACTTATTAGTGGGCATACGATGGAGAGCTTCTGAGAACTCGGACAGAGTGAGAGGAACTCTAGCCTGTCTCGGTCGCTTGCGCTGACCGTAGGGAGCTCCTCCCAGAGCACTCTGCAAGTGCTAGGGTCGGTCGGATCCTGGGAGAAAAGACTTGAGTAGAAGGCTCGGGCCCTCCTGCACATCTCCGCCGGTTCCGTGAGGCGGGCACTGTCTTTTGCCAGGAGGCAGGTGACGTTTTTCTTGGCCCCCCCTCGTTTTCTCCAGGGCATAGAAGAAGCGGGAGCCGCGATCCATCTCCCAAAGGAGGCGGATGCGGGATCGAACAAAGGCGCCCTGGGCCCGATGGTCCTTGAGGGTCTGGAGCTCCTCCCGCTTCTCCTGGCACACTCCGCAGAGGAGCAGGTCCTCGGGGCTGGCGGCCAGATGCCTCTCCAGCTCTAAGACCTCCCGTTCCAACTGCTCTATCGCCGCATTTCTCTGTCGGCTGCTGCCCCGGGTGTAGTCGTGGCAGAAAAGCCGGGCGCGCACCTTCCCCAGGTCCCACTATCGCTGCGCCGAGAGAAAGGCATGCCTCTGCCCTCGCCAGGCCAGCCAGAATTCCCGGAAGGACGTCATGAAGCCCTCATCCTCCAACAGGCTGTTGTTAAAATGCCAAGAGGCCAGCCCTGGCCTCTCCGCACAGAGGGAGGCAGTCACAGCGGCTAGGTGATGGTCAGAAAATGGGGCCGGCCGAATGCTGGAGGAGTGGGCTTGTGAGAGATGGAAGCGTGATAAATAAATGTGGTCCAACCGGGAGTGGCTTGACCGATGGGCCTCCACCCGGACAAAGGTGAACATGGAAGTGTCATCCGGGTGGTGGTTACGCCAGATGTCCACTAGGAAGTGATGTTCGACTACCTCCCGGAGGGTGTCCGCGGTGGCCGGGCTCTGCTCGGTCCCACTCCTCGAGGGTGGTATTAAAATCCCATCCCAGGACCAGGCACTCGTGAGAATCTAAGGTGCCGAGGAAGGCAGACGCCTGCTGATAGAACTGCAGCCGCTCTGGGCCCGATGTCGGGGCATAGACATTAACGAGGTTAACCACGAGCCCCTCTATATGGACCCGGAGATGCAGCAGCTGACCCGGCACAGCTTCGGCGACCCCTAGCACCTCGGGCCGTAGGTCAGGGGAGAACAGGGTCGCCACTCCAGCCTGTCGAACTGTGGAATGGCTAAAGTAGACCCTGTCCCCCCACTCCAGCCGCCAACTGTCTTCGGCGGTCGGATCCGTATGGGTCTCCTGCAGGAAAACCACAGAGCACCCTCCCTCCCAAAGGAAGGAGAGCACCTGGGACCTGCGGAGAGCCATCCTACAACCCTGGGTGTTCAACGTTGCGATGGTGAGAGGTGTCATGGGGAGGGCCGGGGAGGATCCTCACTGGCAGGGATGCTTGCATCCCCCAGCGGGCCACGCAACAGTCCTTGACCCATCCTGTCGGTGAATAATTGTTCACGGAAGACGCGGACCTGCCAGTAGGTCCCTTTACCTTCCCCCATGAGGGCCCTTGTGGCCCGGAGGATTCGAGAAAAGTCCCCCCATCGCTGGAGAGCAAGCTGTACCTTGTTGCGGGAGCCACGGACATCCTCTAAAATCTTCTGCAGCTCTCCTCGCAGCTCATGGGGGATGGGGTTACGGTTTCCCGGTTGTTCCCTGGAGGGGCCCTTGGTGCAGCCCCATGGCCCACTAAAATGGGCAAGCAGGGTGCGGACCCCCGATGGGGTACCTGATGGGCTGGAGCTTCTAGGCCCACCTCAAGCCCTGGGGTGATAGGGGGCAGTGGAGGGAAAATAGCAGCCCCTAATGGGTCTGGGCAGGAGAACGCAAAGGCCGCTCCCTGGGGTCATCAGTTGGAAAAGGGAAGGAGACAGCCCCGGGGGTGGCGATAACATCACAGGAGGTAAACTGGATAGGGGTAGGGGCAGGGGCAGGGGCAGAGGTGAGGTTCTGGGTTTCGGGAGGCAAGCAGCTGGATGGTGGCGCCTCCCGATCAGGCTTGAGGGTTAAGGGGGTGGGGAGGGACCTCTCAGTAACACCAGGCATGGGCTCTATGGTGGATTTAGCTGCCACAGTGTCAGGAGGTGAATTATCTTCTGTAGGGCCCCCGCCTGGGAGGAAAGTCGATTGCTCTGCACCAATGGGGGGTGCCCCTGGCGACTCGTGTCCTGGCCGCGTGGCGCTGGCTGTCACCTGAGCAGGCTCGGTGGTCGTCAGCAGGGTGCCATCAGCGGCCGGGTAGATGGAGGAGTTCAGGGGCTCCTCGGAGGTGGGAGCAAAAGCAGCAGTTAGGGGGAGGGAGCATGGGGAAAAGAGGGGTGGAGTGAGGTCACCCAGATCGAGGTTTGCTGGCAAAAGGTCGTCCTCCCCCTGGGCGACCGGGGTCAGATGTAGGGCGTCAATCTCCTCGAACATGGAGGAGAGGACACTTTCCGCCGCCCCGGGGTTCTCCCCGATGGCACCCGCCATGACGGTTGCCTCGGGGTTCATTGGGGCTTCGGGTAGTGTCAGGACAGAAGGGGCTTCCTTGAAGGTTTTGGAGGAGAGGGTCTCCCGTGGATGGGAGACACTACCTTCCGGTGCTGCCACGTCTTTCCCGGCTGACACTGGTGGATGGGACGCACTCATGGGCAAAGTGGAAGGCTTGGCATCGGTGCCCCCCTTCCTGGTCTTCTGGGGGGCCTCCACTTCGGATAGATGAGGCGGAGCTTGGGCCTTCCGCTTGCCTCGCTTCCCCTGGACTAGGGCCCAGCCCTCCATGGCATCATCTGGGGGCTGGTTAGCAGGGGTCGTGTCAGGGGCTAAAGGCAATGGCTCAGGGACTTGGGCGGGGTGGGAACGGTGGGGCAGCATAAGGGGGGGAGGATTCTCCCTGGAGCAGGCTCTCTCCCATGCCTGGTGGTATCTCTGCCACACCCTCCTCCATAGGCCCCGCCAGATTGTCAGCAGCAAGGGTGGGGCTCTCTCACTCGTCTGAGAGTTGTAGGGGAGGTGTCCCTTGGGCCTGAGCGGGAGTACTGGTGGTCCGAAGAGGAGGGGGGCAGGTTCGGGCACCGGGCGACCAGGGGCGTTGGCAATGATGAGGCCGATGTCCTGCCAGGTCTCGGGGATCCCAGGTGCCCCTCCTTGCCGGGCTAAGGGGCAGTCCCTCTGGACATGCCCCAACGCCCGGCAGATGTTGCACCAGGCTTCCCCCATGGAGAAGTACACCCGGTAATGGGCCCCCTGGTGGGGGACTAGGAAGGACCCCTTGAGCGCCTCCCCATCACAAGCCGCCGACGGCAGTAGAAGCTGCACTTGCCGGTGGAAGGAAAAGATGTGACGGAGGGTGGGGTCCTTGCAGCCCAACCCTTGCAGCCCAACGGGAGAGGGCTGATAACAGAAACAGGTTTCTCCAGGGTGGAAAGGGCGGGTAACAGGGCAGCACTGGGGAGAAAAGGAGGGACAGAGGTCAGAACCAGGCGGACGCCCAGGTCCTCTAGCGGCTCTAGGGGGACAAACACCCGCCCCACCGCCAGGCCCCTCTCCACCGCTTCCTGGGGGGCAGCCTGCGATGCTAAGAAGACGACGACCTTCCCGTACATTTTGGAGGCCGCCACAATGGCCGAGAGCCCCACCACCCTCGCCAACACCCATACGTAGGTCTCCACCTGGGGCGAGGTGGGCACCAGGAGGCATCGGACACCGTGCTTCCTTGTCATGGTGGGAAAGGGGCCCCGGCCACTATTGATGGTGGCGGAGGTGGTGGGCGGGAGAGATGACAAGGCGGCAGGCGGGGGAGCTACTGCCGCCCGGGCATACGTCCTGGGGGCTGAGGGAGGGACACCCGCAGAGCTGGTGGAGGGGGCAGCGGGGAAGGACGCTGTGGTCGGTGGCGGGGCCGCAGCAGTGGGGGTGGCCCCTGCCATGGAGGGCCTGGTGGTTTTAGTGGGGCCCTTCTCCTTCTTCTTGCCCTGGCCTTTCCCACTGGCTGGGGGGGCTCCCCTAGAGTCTGGGGAGGCGATGGGCATGGGAGCGGCGGAGGTCACCCCGGTGCCCTCCATTGCCGATGCCCCAGCGGGGGCGGTGGCAGGTGGTTAACAGGAGTTGGGGTCAGGTAAAAAGGGACAAGCTGTGGAATGGACAGTTCGGGGGGGCGGGGGGCACATGAACCAATGTACGCTCGTACAGAGAGTCCTGTTTGGTTGGCTGGTGCTTCTGGCCCACATGGTGGAATCAGGGCGAGCATCTGAGTCCAGAGGCAGATATTAAACAGCCGGCAAAGATGGTGGAGGGGGGCAGTGGTGAAGATGGTAGTGTGGGTGTTGGGAGGACACAGATGGATTGGGGGGCAGCTCCATGCCACACCCCCTGTGTCCCTACAAACAAAGTCAAGACACAGTCAAGGCCTCCCCCCACACAAGAGCACTGTTCGAAAGTTACTCAGTCTTAAGGCCCCCTCCACTGCAATTTTTGTAGATTCCCCGGGCGGTGTTCCTCCGGTGGATGGCTTTTTCCCTTTCTTTTCCGAGCTTTCTTTGCAGCTGTAGCATTCCAGGGATGCCAGAGCAGATGATAAGAGACTTTCTCGGCCGGATACGGGTCCACAAACAAACAGCAAGCGGCTGGGTCTGGGGGCTGGGTCCCTCCACTCCCTCACTCCGGGGAGCAGGTCAGCAGGCCCCCCCCTCTCTCGGGGGGGGGGGGGGCTCAGCTGGAGTGGCAGCATCATCCAAGGGCGGGCGGGGGGGGAGGCCGACAGCCAGCTGGCAGCCGACCAGCACTCAAGCAACAGCAGAAAGACAAAAGAAAAAAGAGGGGAGAAAGGGGGAGAGCGTCTGGCCCGGTCAGGGGGGAAGCTGAGAGCAGGGGCAAAAAGCGAGGAAAGCCCAGGCCAGAGGGCAGCAGGAGAGTGCTAAAAGGGAGCCTTCTTCCCTGTAGAGGGAAGAAAGTTTGCTATAGATTAATTAAAGCACCTGAAGCCAATTAGACCACCTGAAGCCAGTCACCTGATAAGCCCCGCCCCCCTCCCGCTTCAATCAGACAAGGAAAGGAGTTGAAGCAGAGTGGATTGGTGTTGGAGCAGAGAGCCGTTTGGAGGAGTTGAAGCAGAGTGGATTGGTGTTGGAGCCGAGAGCAGTTTGGAGGGAAGCAGTGGAGAGTTTGGAAAAGTGCTGCGGGGGGCTAAGACGACCAAGACCCAAGATAAAGGGACACCTGGTTTGTGCAGAGGGAGGGCAGGAAACCCCACAAGCTGAAGGGCAGGAGAGGGAAGTAGCCCAGTTTACCGCTATACCTAGGGCCCCTGGGCTGGGACCTGGAGTAGAGGGCAGGCCCAGGTCCCTCTCTCTGCACTCCCCTCCTTTAGAACACTAGTGGGGTAGTTAATACTCCAGTTCAGGGATGAGAAACGGTGCCCTGAACCCTCCCCAAGAAGAGAAAGCACAAGACCCATCAAAGTAGTGCCAGCAATTTTCCACAAGGACTATGATCAATTGTTCTCCATGTCCACTAAAGGAAGGACAACTGATAATGAACTTAATCTGCAGCAAGAAAGATTTTAGGTTAGATATTAGGAAAAACGTTCTGGCTATCAGGATAGTTAAGCTCTGGAACAGACTTCCAAGGGAGGTTGTGGAATCCCCATCACTGGAAGTTTTTAAGAACAGGTTGGACAAACACCTGTTAGGGGGTAGTCTAGCTTTACTTGGTCCTGCCTCAGCACAGGGGACAGGACTCAACGATCTCTTGAGGTCCCTTCCAGCCCTAAATTTCTATGATTCTCTGAAATAAGTGTCTCAGTTCAGAAGTGCAAGGCCTCTTCAAAATACTGACTTTATTTTATTTTTTTATTTACTTTGCTTTATCAATGATTGACATTTGGATTGGTGATGGTCAGGAGAATGGCCTGGGAAGGGGATATTAGAATTGTAAGCATAGATGAGGTCAAACCAAAAACATTTAACCAACTCTTCTCTGCTCTGGAATTTTTCCAGCACTCTTGCTTCTGGAACAGTTTGGATGGGGAGGATAATGAGTTTATGAAAACCCCAAAGCACAATTCCTTTTTGCCCACATTGAGTTGTTGCATCCTTACTTGCTTGTCAAGCCAGTTTCCAATTTTTTGTTACTATGTAAGATTTCAAAAGGATTAACTTACACCGCCAAAACCCCCCACAGAATTTTACAATTAGTAATGAGATCAATTCTGTCCTGTATGTCCTCCTAGTGCCTCAAATAAAGAGGGGCAGATAAATTAGCAAACAAACAGAAAGCAGCAACCCACCACTGCCCACTATAATTTGCAGTGTTAGTTCAGTATTTTATTCATTGCACATTTGGTTTGATAGCTAAAAACACACCAGTTCTGAGCTGGCCACTGAATACATTGGGCTGGCAAATTAGATTACTGCGGGGGCTCAACTGGAAAAGACCAAATTTCTTACAGTATTCTCTTTAGGAGGCTGTTAGCAGAGGGAATTAAAGATGTTGTGTTGTTTTTTTTTCCATTCCTGCATGATGCCAGAAGACTCATAGAGCTGTTGCAGGGTTTTTTTGTACTAAAAACATTGGAGATCAGATGCAGACCACGAGATCTTAAAGAGGCTTGCCAGAGTCTCGCACTGATCTGCCAGAGAAAAGCGAGTTCCCAGACTTACTTAAGACTCCTTTCCATTTTCCAGGCTAAAACATATATGTTACTTCACATCTGAAGATCAATATTGTCTTTGAAGAAGGCGTGTAGGTGTGTGTGTGTGTATCTGCTTCCAAAATGGAAATTTTACCCAGGAAATACATTTCAAATACACTGTATATTGTACATATTATTCTATTATAGATATTACATCACACTATATATTTTTATAGTATTTATAGTATAGTATGTGTTATTTTGTAACAAGGATTCAAGTTAAAGAATCTGTTATTTATATCATACATGTAGCTTCCCGGCTTTTAGAGATTACTGCACAGTTTGTCTGATGTTCATGATTGTTTGATATATATTATTATGTTTTATATTCCCCATGGTCACACTGCTTTAACCATCAGGACAGATATACATACATGCATGTGGGCATATGTACGTCTCCGTTTTCAAAAGTGACTAGTGATTTTCAGGTGCCCAATCTGATATGCCTGAAGGGGAACTGATTTTCAGATGGTGGGTACCCAACACTTTCTCTTAGAGCTATGTAAGGTGTTGACTGGTGATGCTGAATGTTCCATCTGGAACTTTTGAAAATTTAGGCCAGTTTATATCTTAATGTAACATTATGTTCCATTAGAAGAAGAAAGAAAAGAGAGAGAGAGAGAGCGTGAGCGCGAACAAGAGCACTTTGGGGGATATACTTCTGTACAGTAGAATAATAAGAGGATTTATATCACACTCTTCCCAAAAAGACAGCTGAAAAATACATCTTATCTGTTTGTGGAAAGGGACAGCATAACAGAGAGGTGGAGAGGGGGAGGAAGAGTATTGTTCATGAGTTCATACGATCTAAAATAGGGGCATCCCAGGCAGACTGGCTGCAAGAACAGACTTGTGAGAGATTAATTAGGTGCCATAGCAGGAAGGTCCCATTCAGAATCTCTGAGCAAGGTGAAAATGGCCTAAAGTGATGGACAATAACAGCAACGGAAGGGAAGGAAATGAGTTGTACATTTCCATCAAGCACATAAACACTTAGGCTTGATACAGCTCTCTCTCTCTCTCTCTGCAACCTCCATACCAATGTGTCGTGATGAGAGAGCTTTCTCACACTCCAGATTTAATTTACCACTCTGGTAACCGACTGACTGATATTTCTGAGAACCTCTGACTGCTATATAGAACAAACTCATCTTCCTTTCCAGCTGAGATATAATTTAAATGAGACTGCATTTCTTGCATACAAGCTCCCTTCTAGTTGGAAGGGAAAACTTTTATCTAGATGTTCTACTGTGGCAAAGGAAAACTTGGTTAGAAGCAATATACCAGCAATATACCACCAATGACTCTAGCACATTTTGTACACAATGGGCCAGATTCTACACTTTTGACATGGGAGTAAATCCAGAGAAACACCAAAACGCGTTGCTCCAGAGAGAGCCTGATGAGACAAAGAACAAAATCCTTTCTTTGTAAAACAAACACTCATTATAGATGGGCTTAGGTGCTTCAGAAATTTTTGGGTAGCTCAGAAAATAGAGGAAACCACCTATTCCTAGTAGGTTAGGTATTTGTACCAACCTGACAATTTCCTTAAAGCCTGAGCCACTGGAGTCATAGGAATACATGAGTATCTCAGCTTTCATTTTTTAAAGTATGTTTTTAGCCCTCATGTTAGCAGAGAACAGAATACAAATGTGATCCCAGTGTACCTTAAAGAACATAAGGCAAATGGAAATAACCCAACATTTGTTAATTTTTTAAAAAACGTTGATTTGGGGGGAGGTCCTGACTCATGATGATTGAATATTTGGGCTTGGCAATTGTGGTAGTGTTCAAATACCACTTAGTAAAAATTTCTAAGCAGGCAGCTGGAGACACTTTATTAGCTCTTTGTCCACTTAAACTAAAGAGGACAAACCATCTCCAACACCTTGCTACTTTGTCAGCTATCACCTTACAGACTCAGGGTTGTCAGTTTAAAAGTCTAGCGAGCCATAGACTGTGCGTGCCAGATAATTCCACCACACCCACGTGCAGCCACCATTCTGGATTTGCTGCTCAGAGCAGCAAGTTCCCATGGTCTCTTTTTGAAAATAGCAAAACCCTAGCTGTAGGGTATTAGGTGTAAAGGGATCAGCTGATTATGTTCACGCTAATTAATCCACACAGGCTGGCAACTGAAGGTGTGTCCCTCTTAAAAACAGAATCAACTGCACCAGATTTTTAAATTAAAGAAATGATAAAAAAATGGAATAATTAATCTTAAAATGGGGCCTTGTACAGTAAGTTACAGTTGAAAAAAATGATAATGAAGCACCAACACAACTTTAATCATGTAATCATACAAAGTGCAACTTATCTTAGTCCAATGCCATATTAGGCCTTGATTCAAAAAAGGCACTTAAGTAACGTGCTAAAACAGTAAGCCTCAAACAGCAGCATCTTTCTTATTAATTGTTTTCTCAAATCATAAAATGGAAAATAACACTAAACTCCTTCTTCATATCTATCATATAACATCCTACCATCTGTATTACCTTTGCTATCAACTAAAAACGTGTGGGAAATTTGCACCATAAAGTGATTAACAAATAATCTACACACAGTAGTTCTGTGAAAGTTTTGTAAAATCACATACCAATCTCAACCCTGTTAAGCTGATAGAATGGGACCAGTTAAAAGGAGAATACTATCAACAGAAACACACCCTATCAGTTACCCACTATGTGACTTTATCTCCAAAACGTGTTTAACTCAGGCACAGAACCTTTTGGGCCAAGATCAAAAAAGAAGTATAGCAAATGGGCTGGCTTGAGACATTAAAATGCCAGTTTGTTTTATGATGTTATAAATACACCCTATCACGTCTTTCTATTTTATTACCTCTATTTTATTTCTAGGTAGCTTCACATATGACACATCCAATTATTCATGTCAAGAATATAAAACTACTAGTATTTCAGTAAAAAGTGCCTACCATCACTTATAACAATGATTTTTTTCTTGACCCATTATTTCACTAAACATAACCAGGATTTCATAAGACATTGATGACTGGGGACATATCCTCTATAAAGCATATTTGTCTTAGACAAGGTAGAGATGTGTATGATATTGCCAATATGAGCCATCCAGCTCAATGCAAGATATTCTTTCATTACCTCCCTTCAATAAAATGAAGTTATCCTCTAATTCTGAAAACTCAGTTTACAATCTCTGTGTAATTAATGTTTGTACAGTGCTTTGAAGAAGAAAAGTGATGGAGTACATAGGTGCTTATTATTATTTTTGTAAACATACAGAAATTCTCTTCCCTAATGTAAATTTACATGCACTTAGAAATAGAATGAAGAACAGATAATTGGTTGTATAAATAATTGATATTAATAATACTCAGAACTTATAGTATTTTCATCTACAAAATCCTGGACAAACATCAGTGGCACTGTGCAAATGGATCTGTGTGGGCAGTCCCCTGACTTCAGTGCTGGTTCAGGGGGGTCTACCTGCACGGATCAATTTGCAGAGTCTAGCCCAAAGTCATTAAGCCTCACAACTGCAATTATGTCGCCTTATTCAAAGCTAAATTTTCTCACTGTACACTTTTAAACCACATTGGTGGATAAAATTAAGACTACGTGCCAAATCTCCCATTATTCACATCAGTAATCCCATTGAGCTCAGTGTGACTACTCATGGGAGTAAGCCAAGCAGTGGCTGAAGATTGGCTACATCAGAGCAGCAACCCAATCCTGCTCCCACTGAAGGTAATGCAAGTTTTGACATTGCTTTCAGGGGGAGCTGGACTGGGCCTTAGTTTATCACCATGGGAGGTTGGCAGTCCAAACCCTCGGTCCAATACACAACAAACTGCGCATGTAAAAAGAAACCGACCCCTGAAGCAATACAGACTTGACTGATACATTAAAAATTCTCCACTCTTCCCCACATCCCTTCCTCTTTAGTCTGCTAATATCAAAGCCAAGGCTTACCTGCTAGAAACAACAAAGGGGAAAAAACCTACGAGATGGTATGATGTTTTATTAATATTTTCTAGGTATATAAATAAACACATTTCCTCTGACTCAGCATCTTCACAAGTCAGCAATAAACTATCATTTATATTCTTCTGTTATACCTCTTTGAGAAAAATGAAAATTGATGAGTCTCATAATTTAACTGTGACATCTCCATTCTCAAAGTTCAAACTGCTTCTCGTTTCATTAAAAAGATAAGTCAATTTTAACCGCTTACATTTTGGTCTTGCTGCAGCATTTTAATTTATGCTGATAGGCAGTTTTCTTCTCAGAAACTTGGCAAACATACTTTTCCTGTATTTTGAACGGAGCTGAATTTAACTTGACAGCTATTCATTGACACCAAGTTATAAAGAGTCTTGCCATGACAAAAAACACAATTGGCCCTGCCCCAGTTCACAGTGAGGTCAATGGCAAACTCCCATTGATTTCAATGAAAGCAAGATCAGGCCATTTGTTTACGCAACAATGTAATCTGGTGCCAACATAACCAATGGAGTCATAGCAGTTCTGGCAATATGTTAGCTGTTGGCTAACAGCTACCACAGTACTAGAAGAAGGAATGCAAAATGCTATTTTGGCTCTGCCCTTGCAATGAACACTATGCAGGCAAATCCTTCTGCCCACATAGTATCTCATTCTCCATATGGGGGCCCATATCTACCTGTATGGAGCAGCTCAGGGCATGAGCAACATTTGAGTTGAAAGAAAAGGAGTACTTGTGGCACCTTAGAGACTAACAAATTTATTTGAGCATGAGCTTTCTTGAGCTACAGCTCACTTCATCGGATGTAGCTCACGAAAGCTTAGGCTCAAATAAATGTGTTAGTCTCTAAGGCGCCACAAGTCCTCCTTTTCTTTTTGTGGATGCAGACTAACACGGCTGCTACTCTGAAACCTGTCATTTGAGTTTAACGCACTGCTCAACAGAAACATTCAAAAAGAACAGGAAAATAATCTAATTGTGATGCTAGAGGTTAGTCTTGGAAATTTACTGAACCTTCCGGGATCTTTGCTCCTGGTACGTTTTTCCTGGTCTAAAAATTATCTTTTTGCATTTCTGTAATTTGAAAAAATGCCTCCATTGAACACTACTCAGAGAGGGAAAACTTACAGGACTAAATGGCATAGAGAACACACAAAGAGCGGCCCAGGATAGATAGGGATGGTAGTGCCTTGTTTGTGTCCTTAGTGACATCTGATGGTTCAGGAAGGATTCAGATTGAAAACAAATATTTGCAGATATGTTCACCAAATGCCACCTGTCTTCAGCTGATTTCAAACTTACAATTAATTGGGAGAAAGCAACTCGCTAGTCAGAACAATATTCTGAAATGGGACTGGAGAACATAAAAATACTCCCAGCTCTGGAAACAAGGATTCTATAAGTGCTGGAGAAAAGAAGCACCAAAAGCTTATGCCTTACCTCCAAGACTGAAAAGCTTGTTTCTCAGCTGATTACAAATTTAAGACAGGAATTATATTATTGCAAGAAATAAAAGCAGAAGGCAACACAATATTTCTTAGTGTACACAAGTAATTTTGTGGGGAGAAAAATATAGTAACAGACTTTTGGAGGGGTGCCATTATATGTATATTAGTGGAAACTATATAACTGATTTGGTTCATGGAAGTTTTCAGCATTGGGTGGACACCCAGTAAGAAGACTGCTCAGTCTACCAAGAGGCATCAGTGAAGAAACACTGGTTGCTACGGTGTTGCACATGCATTTGGCTCCCTGATGGTTCTGGCTATCCTAAGATGCAATGAGAACCCCTACCTTCCACTCTTCTGATTGCTGAGCTTGTTTCTATCTAGACTACACTATGGTAGTGGCTGTTGTGTTTTCTAGCACAGAAGACTTTTACAAGTACCTATTGGAGACACCTAGAAAAAGAATATTGAAAAAAATTTGAAATTCTTTATTTTCCGCATGGTGTGTTTTAAATAGTCCTCAGAATCAGGACTTATTTGGTAAATACTGAAAATAATTTCTTATAGATACTATTATTTGACTTGTTTTATGTGACTAAACTATATATCCTGGCATTACTCTAATTAGGCTTTAACAGGAGAGAGTGTAAAGAATCCTAACAGTGTATGACTATAATCTTTGTCACCTGTTCTGTAATGACTTGAAACATTAATAATTAGGCTTTTGCTAATTATCCTAATGAAGGATTAGTCAGATAATGATTTTATACTGCTTTGAACATGTAGAGCACTACATAAAGTGGTAAGTATTATTATTTAGATTATTTTTGGTTTCAGATAAAGGCTTTTCTGGTTTTAAAAGGAGAAAAGATAAAAGGTCTAATTAAAATAAAATTAAATTAAAGCTCCAATCTTGCAGAGACTTAGGGCTAGTCTGTACATAGTTTTGATACTGACTGAACTCTTTCAATTCAGAGTGTGATTTTATTCTGATATAACTAAACTGGCAGAATCCCTCGTTTGAATGCAGTAAAAGCAGCTTTGTATCAGTGTAATTGCATCCATGTTGGTGAGCTATGCTGATTTCTAAATCTATATAGCTGAACCAGTGCAAAATCTGCTTATAGACAAGACCCTATGGGGGTGCTGAACTTCATGCATGCGGATTGGGGGACTAATCAAGGACTTAAAGTTAAGCATGTGCTTAAGTGCTTTGTTGGATCCGGGCCAGAGTACACAGCCCCTCAGAGGAGCCAGACCGAAAACAGCCACAGTAATTAGCACCTGCATTGGTAGTGTCAACAGAAAGCCAACAGAGTGAATGATCATAATGAAGGGAGACAACTAGTTTTTCACGCATACTCCTGAGGCACATTGGCAAGGCAGACTGGGAAAGCCTGGGCTGTTGTACAGCAAGCTGTATCTATTCTGATGTAGAACAGATGATAGGACTTCCGTTCCCAGGACTGCCATTTATTTTTGGCGGGGGAGGAGGGAAGAAATACTTCAAAAATGCCTTAGCTTGTTCAGTGACAATACCCCATGAGATAAAAAGGCTTAGAACATACTACACATTTTTCATACCGGATTTAGATGGATATTTCACTTTCTTTAAAAATATCGACTAAGCTGGCCTCTGTATTTGCTCAGCTTGCTTTAAAATATCCATAGAGAAAGAGCTTGACTGTCAGAGGAGCTGAGCATTCCCACCTCCAGCTGAAGTCATCAGCACCTGCCAGGACTCAGCACTTCTCACAACCAGGCCAAAAATGTTTGCTAAAATGGATACCTTATTTGTGCGTCATTGTGTATTATGAATGGAAACGTATTATTAATAATAGGCAAAAGATTTTCACAATGACTAGTCATTTGGGGGGCCCATACCTGAAAGTGGTCTGATTTTCAGAGGGTCGGGGTTGAGCACTTTCTGAAAATCACACCTCTTCAAATTGGGCACTTAAAAACGGAGGTACCTGAAATAACTAGCCACTTTTGAAAATCTTGGCTTCATTTTATGAAGCAACCATCTCCTATCCCCACCAAGGAAACAGGGGGTGCCACTTAAGTAGTTAAAAATAGCCACAAATAGATGTAAAACATGTAATTAAACCATCGTGAAACACTGCAGTACTAGTACGACCATGCTTCTGCCCACCAGCTCTGTAGCAAAAGAATAAATTATATGCCTCACTCCCTGAGGACAGGTTTCAGAGTAGCAGCCGTGTTAGTCTATGTCCGCAAAAAGAAAAGGAGGACTTGTGGCAGCTTAGAGTCTAACAAATGTATTTGAGCATAAGCTTTCGTGAGCATCCGATGAAGTGAGCTGTAGCTCACGAAAGCTTATGCTCAAATTTGTTAGTCTCTAAGGTGCCACGAGTCCTCCTGTCCTTTTTTCCCTGAGGACAGTGGGCTTATCCTCAAATAACGTATCAGCTGAAATCAGCACTGAATTGATGTCACATTTCGGTAAGCATTTCTTAGGAGGCTTGTACTGAAGCTGCTTTTTGTTCTGGTCTCTAGCACGCCCTTCATATAGGTAAAACTGCTTTTTTCTGATTTGTCTTGGATGACTAAACCCAGGTTTTTCCCCTTAATCCATCCAAGTTGATGTTGCTGCTGGTTGCTACAAGGCAACAGCGTAAAGGGGAAAGCTTCCTTGACTTGTGCTTTGAGGGATCAGATGACTTCCCAAGTGACTCTCTCTTTTTTTTTTTTTTAAAGTATCCTTAAGCTTACTTTAGGCCTGCCTTGTCCAGACACACTCTGCAGGCATAGTTTTGTGTTTCAGTTTTTCAAATAAAATATCCAGGAAAGTTCACTTTCTAGATTTAATGTTCAGTCTTTCCTATACTTTATTTCCAGCAGACTGAATCGCTACAAAGCTGGTTGAATGGATGCTTCTATTATAGCTCCTGTTCTCTTCCATGAGCTGGTATTTATTTTTAGATTTACAAAATGTTTCCATCAGTCATTGGATCCAAGAAGAAAACTGTAAAACAGCATACATCTGTCAGCCCAAACAGATTCCTAAACCAGAATAAATTTTAGCAAGTTTCCTATAATTTCACTCCTCTGGCTAAATGGCTGACAAAGTCCATGTTGGTCAGTTTCTCCATGAATTTGCCTTTTCTCTCAGAACAGGGGATTTTAGCAATTTCAGAACTTCTTCACCAAAAGTTTTTCAAGTTGGGCCTTGAACCCAACAGTGTTTTGCAAATATTTTCAGTTTTGACAAATTGCAAATTTTCAGTCTAAAAATTAAAAAGTTTTGTTGAAAAACTCCCAATGAGCTCTAGTTAGGGGCCAGATTGTAAAAAGTATTTAGGAGACTAAACATGCAGATAAATACCTAGCAGGATTTTCAATCGTTCATAGGTGCCTAACTCCCATTGGCTTTCAAGAACTCCCTTAGGAACTTTTGAAAACCCAACCCTTAGTCTGTATTAAATTGTGGGTGTCTGGCCCAGATGAAAACTATATTTGCAACATCTTTCTTACAGGAATTTGGCATGATTTAGCAGAATTTATAGTTGAAGAGGAAAAGGCTCTCCCCACTGACGAGTTGGAGGGGGCTCTCCTGAGGCCTCTGTTAACGTTGACCTTGGGCTCCATGAAGGACAGCTTCAACTCACTTTTATTAAATGCAAGACTCTATCCTTCTCCCTTGTGAAATGTAAACTGTTTTATCCCTATGGACAGGAGCAAGCAGCTGGACTTCAGTTATATGATTAGGGGACTGGAACACATGAGTTATGAGGAGAGGCTGAGGGAGCTGGGATTGTTTAGCCTGCAGAAGAGAAGAATGAGGGGGGATTTGATAGCTGCTTTCAACTACCTGAAAGGGGGTTCCAAAGAGGATGGCTCTAGACTGTTCTCAATGGTAGCAGATGACAGAACGAGGAGTAATGGTCTCAAGTTGCAGTGGGGAAGGTTTAGATTGGATATTAGGAAAAACTTTTTCACTAAGAGGGTGGTGAAACACTGGAATGCGTTACCTAGGGAGGTGGTAGAATCTCCTTCCTTAGAGGTTTTTAAGGTCAGGCTTGACAAAGCCCTGGCTGGGATGATTTAACTGGGAATTGGTCCTGCTTTGAGCAGGGGGTGGGACTAGATGACCTTCTGGGGTCCCTTCCAACCCTGATATTCTATGATTCTATGATTCTATATAGCCCAACGCCATGGAAAGGAACAAAGACACCCCCTCACACACACACATACACAGGGTTTTTTTTACACAAAAGGACGTATTCCTGAAAAATCAGCTCACTAATCTTCCCAACAATCCATAGGTTGGCCCTGCACAATAGTGAGGAAGGGAAGGTATTGGTTATGGGTGGGGGAAAGACAGACCTAATCTGCTATGTCATTCCCCCAGATTCCTAGATTCTTGAGACAACAGGATGGCGTGGAAATTTTCATATCCCCCCACCCACACCCAGACAAGAAGATTAGTGTGCAATCTGAGTAATTCAGATTTCTCAATATGCACGTAAGAAACTGTACAGTAATTTGCATTCACTGAACTCCTCATCCAAATGCGCAACCCACTGAAAACCACGCACAAGGTGTTAACATAATTCCACTGGAGATCATCCAATTATTCCTGTTAATACATACAAGAAAATGACTGAATCAAAAGCACAGTCAGATAAAAATACTGCAGCATGTCAAATCCAAGCTATGCGGCTGCCGCTGAGTGTTAGTGGCACTTCTTCTTTCTTTGGAAGAGATGCCCTTTTCGTTCATATTACCATAGCACCTCCAAGGCAGGGTCTATTCATCTTTATAGGGGAAGGTTATAGCCTAAAATGCCGAGTTCCAATCTGTGCCAATATTATGCAGTACTAACATACAGAGTTTGGAACCAATGCTGTACTATTGCAAGTTAACATGAAGATATGTATATTGTTGGGGTTCCCCCAACAATAGCTATACAGCTTATTAATGGTTCAGTTTGATCTACTTGGTATAGAGCCGTTATACTCATCATTGGTACCCTGGTCCTCTTTTGACTTGATTTTCTTTCTCATTTTAAATTTGACTGACACTGCTTTCAATCTATGAAATTAGCAAATACTTTTGAAAACAGCACAAAATGGCTGAAACACAATAAATATAAGCACATAAATATTAAAGTGAGTAAAATGAATTTCAGTGTGTTTTCAAATTGGTTTTCTTCAGAGCGGGAGTTTCATTATTTGTCCAAATGAAATGGATTTTGAGTGGGTGGCGGTCTTAAGGAGGCATGCTGCACTGTTTCAATGGCTTTATGAGCTTGGGAAGATATGAATAATGGATTTGCTGTGCAGTTAGACACAGCACCACAACAAATACAATATCATTCTGGTTCTCTAATAAGCAGCTGCTAGAGTGAGGAATAAAAAGCCTTGCCTCCTGGTCTAACCTACAGGTGATATCATTTTCAGTCAGTTTATTTTTCATAACCATTGAAACAAATTACTGCATTGCCTCTGTCTGGTTTTATATGGAGAAACCACTGAAAACACAGCAAATAAGAGGCTGAATTCTAGAGGTCGTCTCTTATTCTGATCTGCGATTTAGCTCTTGAAGGGACCAACCTTTCAAAAGGCAGATGTGCCAGGGTGTGACTAAACAAAGGATACTCCTGATTTTAAGGAGGCGATTTCCAATTGGAAGGGATTGTGTAATTGTTGCCCTAGCTATTATGCACTCAGTTACATAACCATGGAGTCACAAACTTCTAGAAAGGTTTGGGGGAACAATACTGATGCTCTCCTGCTGTTTTAACTTGGGCACAAGCTCTCCTCTGCATTTACAGTTGAAGTGTTGCTGTAGCTGTGTGGTCCCAGGATCCTAGAGACACAAAATGGGTGAGGTAATATATTTTATTGGACTAACTTCTGTTGGTGAAAGAGACAAGCTTTCAAGCTACACAGAGCTCTTACGCCTTTTTCAAGAACAGAATTTGGTCCAATAAAAGATATTACCTCACCCACCTTGTCTCTCTAACCAATATTTAGTCAGGTGGGAAAGTATTACAATGGAACAGCATTGCCAGGAGACAGGAATTAAGCTATATGCAGTTTTGCTGGAACCGTCTCAGTCCCTGGATATTAGAGAGACAAAGTGAGGTAAGGTTCCAAAGTCAAGTACTCGAAAGTTAGGAGATGCTTAAATTAAGGTTGTCTGTGCAATTTTAATTCCCTCCCTCCCTTGTGCATATGTTTATGGTACAGTCTTTAATTATGTGCTCACATACTTTTCTCCCACAGAATCTCTGCTGCAATCCTTCCCACATCCATGGCTCATGTCCTCTCCCCTTCCCTCTGCTCCTGCCCCTCTTATTCCTGTCACCCTAGGCCATCATCTGCCCCCTCTGCTCATGCCTCTGTCCCCACCTCCTGCTCCTAATTCCAAAGCTCTTTTCCCTGTGCCCCTGCCCTGTGTTTCTTCCTCCCCCATATTTCCAATTCCTCATCCTTCTACATTCCGGTCAATCAGCTCCTCCTTCTCCATGCTACCTGTTTACAGTCAGGGGGAGCACTGGGAACACCTTCAAATCAGTGGCACTGCTATGGGTACCCGCATGGCCCCACACTATGCCAACATTTTTATGGCTGACTTAGAACAACGCTTCCTCAGCTCTTGTCCCCTAATGCCCCTACTCTACTTGCGCTACATTGATGACATCTTCATCATCTGGACCCATGGAAAAGAAGCCCTTGAGGAATTCCACCATGATTTCAACAATTTCCATCCCACCATCAACCTCAGCCTGGACCAGTCCACACAAGAGATCCACTTCCTGGACACTAGGGTCCTAATAAGCGATGGTCACATAAATACCACCCTATACCAGAAACCTACTGAACGCTATTCCTACCTACATGCCTCCAGCTTTCATCCAGACCACACCACACGATCCATTGTCTACAGCCAAGCTCTACGATACAACCGCATTTGCTCCAACCCCTCAGACAGAGACAAACACCTACAAGATCTCTATCAAGCATTCTTACAACTACAATGCCCACCTGCTGAAGTGAAGAAACAGATTGACAGAGCCAGAAGAGTACCCAGAAGTCACCTACTACAGGACAGACCCAACAAAGAAAATAACAGAAAGCCACTAGCCATCACCTTCAGTCCCCAACTAAAACCTCTCCAACGCATCATCAAGGATCTACAACCTATCCTGAAGGACGACCCATCACTCTCACAGATCTTGGGAGACAGGCCAGTCCTTGCTTACAGACAGCCCCCCAACCTGAAGCAAATACTCACCAGCAACCACACACCACACAACAGAACCACTAACCCAGGAATCTATCCTTGCAACAAAGCCCGTTGCCAACTGTGTCCACATATCTATTCAGGGGACACCATCATAGGGCCTAATCACATCAGCCACACTATCAGAGGCTCGTTCACCTGCACATCTACCAATGTGATATATGCCATCATGTGCCAGCAATGCCCCTCTGCCATGTACATTGGTCAAACTGGACAGTCTCTACGTAAAAGAATAAATGGACACAAATCAGACGTCAAGAATTATAACATTCAAAAACCAGTCGGAGAACACTTCAATCTCTCTGGTCACGCGATTACAGACCTAAAAGTGGCAATACTTCAACAAAAAAACTTCAAAAGCAGACTCCAGTGAGAAACTGCTGAATTGGAATTAATTTGCAAACTGGATAAAATTAACTTAGGCTTGAATAGAGCCTGGGAGTGGATGGGTCATTACACAAAGTAAAATTATTTCCCCATGTTTATCTTCCCCCTCCCACCCCCCACTGTTCCTCAGATGTTCTTGTCAACTGCTGGAAATGGCCCACCTTGATTATCACTACAAAAGGTCCGTCCCCCGTCCCGTTCCCCTCCCACCCCCCGCTCTCCTGCTGGTAATAGCTCACCTTAAGTGATCACTCTGGTTACAGTGTGTATGGTAACACCCTTTGTTTCATGTTCTCTATGTATATAAATCTCCCCACTGTATCTTCCACTGAATGCATCCGATGAAGTGAGCTGTAGCTCACGAAAGCTTATGCTCAAATAAATTTGTTAGTCTCTAAGGTGCCACAAGTCCTCCTTTTCTTTTTGCAGATACAGACTAACACGGCTGCTACTCTGAAAACTGACAGAAGAGAAAGTCTCCTTGCTCTCAGTTCTTGTGCCTGGCACCATGGTGGCTTCAAGAAGAGCTATTGTAGAGAAAGTCCTGCTTTGTCCCTGCAGCCCTTGGATGAAGCATGCGCGTGGTGGGAATGGTGCATTCACAGTCAGGTCAGACATGGGAGCTGTGAGGGGATGGACTATGCCCAGTGCAGACACAATTTTCAGATAATTTGGCTCCAAACTCTAACAAGTCTCTCCTGAGCATGTGTGAAACAGCTACAAGATTTTTAATTTACAAAGTTAAAAGAGTGTAATTTCCCCTAACCACATTCTCAGAAATTGTGAACTATTTTAGATGAAATTTTCCCAGAAAACTTCCTCTTGAAGAAATGATTTCAATTGACCTGAATGGTTTATATTTGCAGAATTATAAACCATGAAAAACAGAGCAATCTTGACTATGGGAATCTTAAATATAGCTGACAATAACAAAGGTTAATAATGAACACAGACAATGACCAATGCTTTCTTTTTGTCTTTAAGAGCTGCCCTCTTCCATATATTGTCTCTAAGTGTCCTAAAGTTTACTTTTTACAAGTAAACGTCCAGAGTTACCCTTGTTTTCAGTGTCATTCAATGCAATTTGAATGACATTTAAATGAAATTTAAACTGGATTCTGGATTTTACCTCTGTACTTCTCTGAAAAATGGCATTGTGAGGTTCCATGTTCATTGTGTCTCAATAATCCCATTTAAAATGTGCTCTGTTTACAAAATAAGGCTCTTTTCTAACAAGCAGCCCTATAAATTCAACCACAGATCTGAAGTCAACATGGAATATTTCCTTTTCACACATGACTACAAATCAGCAAATTCTTCAGGCTAAATTATGCCTTTTTTTTTCACCTAGGCAAACCACAACATTTTCAGTGGGATTATACAGGTGTTACTGAAGCAGTAATTTGAAGACAAAATGGGTGGCACAAATATTATTCAGGGCAGCATGTGGTCTGCAAAATCTAAGTTACGAGTGTTAATCAATGAGATGAAAGAACAGAGCTTGACTTGTAGATCCCAGATTGAATTTGCAGTTCTGGCAGCTAGAAAAATCATTTTTACCTGTAAACTGAGCAAATTTAATACAGAATTAATTGAGACAAATATACAACCCCACAGTGTTCTATTTACAGTTACTGTTAAGAGTGGAAATGCACTTTCAATTGTGTCTGAGGCTGTACACTAAAACAAAGAGAATACGTTTCATTAGACTATGAGAAAATTACCTAGGCTTTGAATATTAATGACATAAGCAAGGCCCAAAGATTTTCAGAATAGGCAGACGATCAAAACAGATTAAGAATAGCATATCTGAATCTGTTTGAAAGTCAGCTGGCCATTACCGTACAGTAAATATCCATACCTTTATAGACATATGACCAGATCCTGAGAGAGCTGGGCACTTTCAACATCTATTGGCTTCACCCAGAGTGGAGAGCAAACCTCATATAATTGGCCTCTCTGATTATTCAGCACTGATCGTTGTACGTCCACGTTAGACCCGATCCTGCACACACAAATGCTTAACTGTACACATATTAATGGTTCCAGGGGCTTAACTGGGACTAGAGTTCGGTTAAATTTTTCAGACAAATAGTTTATTCACTGAAAAATACACTGTTTGTTAACCTGAAACTATTGACGAATTCACCAAGTTGTTTCAGCCATTTTTTGTTTCTTTGCAAATTAGCTGCCATTCAAAAAACAACTAGAGGAGGCGGCGGCAGAGAATGAGGTGACAGTTGTGCGATGAGAGAGACAGCGTTCAGTGGCCCCCTCTACTTGATGTGGAGAAGGGATTTGAACTTAGGTCTCCCACAGTGCAAGAGAATGTGCCCTCCCTGCTGGGCCAAAGTTATACGGCAGGTGCCGTGACCAGTACAACCTCTTTCTTCTCCTCCTCCTCTAACCATTTGGTGACTCTAGACTTTCACTTTTTTTAATTTATGTTTGGCCTTTATTTGTAAAAATGGCTGAAAACCAAACCAAACCTTTTTTTTTACCAGAAACAATATTTTTGTTGAGGTTTTTTGGTTTCCATTTCGGTTGATTTTTTTTTTTTTTTACTTCCAAGAAACTGAAAACTCAATTATTCCCTTGCTCAGCTCTAATGGAGAAAACTCTCAGGTGTAAATTTATAAGCATGTGCATGAATGTTTCTACAATCAGAGCCTCCACTAGTGGCCCCAAAAGCCAGCTTGGAGTACATGAAATCTAAGATTATAATAAGGTTAACAGGTCAGTGGCTGCTAAGATTTTAAGGGCTGGCACTGTACATTTGGATGTGTCACTGTATAATACTCTCAGTAAAAATGTCATAGAATCATAGACTATCAGGGTTGGAAGGGACCTCAGGAGGTCATCTAGTCCAACCCCCTGCTCAAAGCGGGACCAATCCCCAACTAAATCATCCCAGCCAGGGTCATCTTCTTGTATAATATAAGTGAAAGCTATTTCCATCAACAGATTGTATAAATCCTAAATTGCAGAATGTAATCTTAGTTTGTATCACTGTTGTAGGTGTTGAATATGTAATCAAAGTAATGTCAAACAGTGATTGATAACCTAATAAGAATTATGCAAAAAGTTCACACAGTCAAGATTAGATTTTTGTCACCCCAGAGCACTAGCTGTTAATTTTATACACTGTATAACACACCACATCCTCAAGCTATTATTTTCATCTAAACTTTCAAAATGCTGTTACTTCATATCTATGCTATTACCATAAAAATGAAAGAAACAATTATATCTCTAAAAACCATCCTCTAAGCAGAAAAACCTAACATATTAGTTTAACTGCAAACATCAAATATAGTACTTTATTATGCAGATGATAGGTATAACTTCACAGGTCAGGTACAGTACAACTTCAAATATAGTCATACTTTGCAGTTTAGTAGCCCCAGATCCCTCTATCTGATCTGACTGACAATAGGGGTTTGATTGTGAGCCATTACACACACATGCACCAATGACTAAGGGAATGTAACCATGTTCTTGCCCCCTGCATGCTCTACCACTATTGCAGGGCATAGGGAATTCTTTAAAAAGCCGTTACTCTCCCTCTTGAGTAAAGGTGTGGGCAAGGACAGGGAGTGAAAGGAACCAGGGCTTTCACATAGGGCTTTCACAGATTGCTTTCCCCTTGCATTAATGTCCAATCTGGTTTGTGCTGTGCCCCATAGTCAAGGTTTGTGGCAAAGCCACAATCTAGCCCCAAATGTGAAAGTAAAACTAAAGGCTGTAGCCTACAGGGCTAGCCTGCTTGCTTGCCTATATATCTTTTCTTATAGGTTTCTTAGTTTCTGATGGTTTTGATTATTTGTTTTATTATAATAGGTTATAATTGGTTTATAGGTTTATATTAGAGTATATGCTGGCTGTAATGCAAGGGATCTACAGGCCACATCCTGTATGTTGACCTAAAGCAGAGTTAGCACATGTATGTTTGGGACCTTTCACCTAGATAGTGGTGATGAGCTAAAGCAGAAGGTCCATACCTTTAACATAGGTAGATAAAGGATATGTAGAAGCAGGTTGGAGTAGAGGGCTTCCTAATTTCATACCCTTTGTAAACTTAACAGATACACCACAAGGAAAGAACCAAAATAACCGGGTAGGGCAAAAATAACAAATGTGAGAATGATCTAATGTCATTAATATATGTATGTATATGTCATCAATACATATAAACATACCAGCCCATGGAGTAAGTGTAGCCTAACATTTTGTGGGTGAGGAAACTAAGTTTGGACATAGAAGGAGGGCTCAAGTACTCAAACTCTATAAGAGGGGTGACCCATCATGCCAAGGAGGTTTCTGAGTTCCAAAGCTTCTAAGTTTCTAAGCTTCAGGGTTTCTAAGCTTCAAGTCTTCTTTGTTTGTTAGTCTATTACTTCTTAACTGTAAGTTTTAAGTCAGTTAAGTAAAACTCTACGCTAGCTTGGATAGCTCTTAGCTCTTTAGCTTCTCCTAAGCTCTGCACCTCCCACTCAAGAACTGAGGAACCTGAACCTGAACTCTCTTGGGATGCCAGAGGCAAGGCTGGTCCTTTGTCTCTTACCACCAGGTTATCAAGGAAGGATGTGAGTATATTAATCAAAAGCTTTATAGTATATAATATCACATACATCTCTAGAACAATATTATTGCATTTTAACTGATTATTTTTACAATGTGATTACTATTTGAGTACTATCTATTTATCTCAATAAAAGTCTTTAAGGCTATATTTGTCTCCGTGTGAGCATCCTTATCATATCCCTGAGGGTCCTTGCAAACTCTGTGTAGCCTGATTCTGGGACAAGAACCTAATTATCTTCTGATCAGATTAATTGGCAAGCCTGTAACCCATACTATCCAAATTAATAATATTAACCTCCTAAAATCAGGCAACAGGGCCACATTCTGATACTCTCACTCCCTCCAAGTAGCACCTTACTCTGTGAGTAATCCTACTGAAGCCAGTGGGACAACTCATGGGATAAGGTACTACCTATCATGAGAAAGGGCATCAGAATTTGACCCTAAATGTTTAGTTCTAATTAGTATGGGCCAGATTGTGAAGCGCTTACTCCTAGCGGTGAGTAGCCACTCAGACTCATGTGACTGCTCATGACTGCGTGTAAGGGATTCACAATCTGGCCCTTTTATGTTCCACTACTTATGCTATAACTATGGCTGAGAAGGTACTTTTATTATAGGCCTTATTTTCAGATGCTTAGATCTTTCCAAAGGTGTTACCCTGTGAGTTGAAAATGGAAGGTTGGTTTGGGTTTGACTTGGAATAGATAATTTTAATTCCATTTCACCATTTTCAGTTATCCTGGCATGAAGGGGAGGATGATATACACTGAGCACACTCATCCTGAACTCTGTTGGCAGAATGGCAATTGGGCTTCTTTGATTACATTGAATTAGGTTTTCAAAGATGTATGGTAAAGCTGGAAAGGAAATGGTATTCCTGTCCTGGGAAATTTGTCAAAACCAACCCTATCTATAAATAGTTTCAGTTTTGACAAATAGGCATTTTTCAACTCAAAAAAATTAATCAAAAAAGTCTCTATCAGCGGTAATGCATAGGTCCAATGTGTGAATGCAAATACCATGGCTGCTCACAGAACCTCCATACATAGACATACACGATATTCCAAGTTTGAATTCATCATCATCTCCCTTGTCCAACACCAAGGCTGGGAAGAACTGATATTATGAGCTGATTCCATCCACATCTGTTGTGAGCCACCATTTGAGCATTTTGAGTGGGTTGTCTGGATATATCATGTATACCATGTTAGACCACTGTGTCTCCTTGGACATCCATGGCCTCTCTCACCATGTACTCTTCCACAGAAAGCAAATTACGCAGTCAATATAGGGTCATTCTAGCAACATGGCCAAACTACGGTATGATTATAATCACACATTGCCTTTTCAGTCTTCCACAGATGCCATCATTTCTTAGTGTAATCAAGCTTTGTCACACCTCATTTCAAATGGTTGCAGCTTTTACTCCAGAAGCTTTGTCAGTACCCGTGTTTCACAACTGTAAAGTAACAATGAACATTGTATATAATCTGGTTTTAGCTGTCATGGACACTGATTTAAGGTTCCAAAACATTTTTATTCAGACACACAAACATTGTGCTGGCAGTAGCCATTCAGTTCTCAATGTCATCTTCAGAGCAGTTGTTATGTGTTGTGATGGAAACTGTAGTAGTAGAAACTGTCTACCTTGTTCGATGTCTACACTGCTAATGACTAGTTTAGCCTGTTTCTTGATATTTGATGTTACCATTAATTTGGTCTTTTGTTCACTCGGTTTTAATCCTCATTCTTTGGCTGTTGTGTACAGGTTAATTATGGCTTCTTGGTTGTATTCCTCCATAAGCATTATCATTATGAAATTGTCAGCAAAGTCAAGGCAATTAATAATTTGCCCAATATCTTGCAGCCTCCATCAATGTTACTAAGGGAACTGGATATGATGCTTTTGAGGAATAGAGCATAAAGTAAGAGCATGCACTGCCGTTAGTCTCAAGTTTTCACTTCAAACCACTTTGTCAGTTCTCCATTGGCTCTTACTGCATGCCAAGTTACGATATGCAGACTCTGCAGTATTTGAATCAGCTTGCTTGTAAAACTGTACCAACTGAGTATTTTCCACAGAATTATACCAGTAACATATCTGACACACCTCACACTGAAAATGTAACAATGTGTTTCATTGTTAATAAATACAATGTTAAATAAAATGCACAGAGAAGATGGATAAAGGGGTTTTGTGCCACTTGGAAACAAAGCTCATTCTTCCCTTTCAGATGGTGCAGCTGCAAATCTCTTTCATTCATGTTGGTCCCAATCTGATTTCTTCTGCACAGAGACCTGCTATTCTAGATGACACTTCTGCACTTCATTTTTCAGCACATCCATTTCCAGTCTGTGACACAGATAACTAGACTCTAATAAAACACTCAGCACTAAAGCAAAAATAATAAAGAAGTGTCAAGTGTGTTGCCTTCATTTTTGCATGCCACGGAATATACAGGGTTAGATTGTTCCTTTAAGCTAAGCCATAAGTAGCAGTGCCCTAGGAGAAGCCCCAGGAGGACTTGTGCCTCACAGACACCCCCACTGCATATCAATTGCTTCCCCGCATTAGGCCAGCTACTCTGGCTGCTGTGTAGGGTTCCCCTGTCACTTGTTGACAGTGGGAAGTACTGAGCAAGTAGCCTCTGCTCTCCCCACCCTGGCTGGAGTTACTCTCCTCTGCAGCCAAGAAAGGGCCATGACTATTTACCACACATTGAATAGCTGACCGTCAGTGACATTACGCTAGAAGCTAACAGCTAGAATAGAGTCTCTGTCTAGACGGTACAGACATGTGTGAAAAAAACATTGAAAGGCAAAGGAAGTACAATGTTTCAGAATTACCTGGACATTCCAACACATATACAATGGGAACACTTAAAGGTTTCTACCAGTCCGAATGCTTTGCTGCTGTGGTGTTTCATAAATGGATGTATCTGAAATGGGTCTCAGATTGGTAAATGCTTTCAAGCAGGTAGAAAAATTTGGTTGCCCTGGGGCCAAATTCTTTTATGATATTGTGCCTAAGTACCCATGACAAAACCCGCTCACCGCAGGGGGAAGCACAGAGAAGAAGCTGTCTGCCCAATTCTAGATACCCCCAAAACCTCATGGAGAAAGATGTTCTCGTGACGGGTCTAAGGGTTGGCCCTGGAAGGGGCAATGGGTGTATATACTTCAGCATATACATCCTTTGACCTGACAGTGGTCTCTTCATCCACTCTTCTGTGTGGATCATTCACAGCTCTAGAAGGAAAGATCTGTGAAGAAGGGCTGCTGCCAGTCAGAACGGAATGACACAGAAATAGCAGTCCTTGAGCATACTCATTCGGGGTCATTTAAACTTTGGTACAGAATTCAGCCCAAAGGTATTACAAAACTGTGTTTGAGGAGAGAAAGAGTTGTTGTACTGAATTATATTTATTCACATTTTAAGACGGTACAAAGACAATTCAGTGTCTGCCCACTTCAATAAAGCACCCTGGAGACTTTTTTATACAGAAGAAGTCATTGTTTAAGGGTTTCTATGTGACTCGTGTTCATATTGCAGTGACGCTAATCAAAGATGAACGTGGGCTGCTTTAATAGGATAGTCATATGGTAAAAGACAAGCCTTCTGCCATTCGGGGTGGAAAAATCATTTGACAATACAAGATTTTATGCAAAGCCTACTCTTTCTGAACTCTTAAAAAAAAAAAAAAGATACATCACTGAAGACTGCCTGAAGCCAAAAGAACTACAATCCAAATGAGAGCAATTGATATGTATTAAGGCATTCATTGCAACAATCTTTCCTTTTCCTATCAAATGACCAGCTCATCTAATTTCAAACTAGAATACATTAACAGTTAACAGCAGTTTAGGATTCAGGCAGTTGTGCCTTTCCATGTACTACTGCTTATGAATAATAAGGAACGTGCCAGTTCTTGTCCTCTGACTAGAGTTGTAAGCTATTTGAAATTTTGATCCAACGTCTGTGCTTTTGGGTAACACACCTCTTTAAGATGTACCACATATGGTACATATACAATTTGCACTACCTGGAACTGAAAGAATATAGAGGTGATGATTGAAATACTTCATCTTAATGAACCGTTCGTTGTCTTCAGTGATTAGCAGAAAATTATCTGACAGCTCTCACTACTGTGTGAATCTCTGACAATAAAATTAATTTTTGTTTTGTTTGGGATGCTGTGGGACGACGTTTCCACGAAATGGGGCTGGGGAAAGAAAAGGTTGCAAGTAAGGAGTTGGATATGCAAAGAATCTGATTGGATAAGGAATCCAGTCATTTGGTGAAAGACTGTGCTTTCAGCTAAAATGGACTGCTGTCCAAAGTGCTGTTTATGGCATTATGCATATTATATATAGGGCTATGGAAGCTTTCTGTGGAACTATGTACAATATTTTGCAAGACCCAGAGTTAAAATGTCTCAACATTGCAAATGAGACAAAATATTCTATTCGCAACAGTGGTGTTTAGATACTAAACACGGATGTTTTAAAACTATTCTAAAAAGTGGGCTCGGTTCTCCAGACCAGACCGAGTGTGTTTGGTACAAGTTGGAGGAGGGGCAGTCAAAAGGGGCTTTAAGTCTGAACATTGCTCTATTTAGGGTTGGCTGCCAGTGATCCAAGGCTGAAATCCTCCTGGCAGCCAGTTAAGCCTAGTTTCGGGGATTTTTGCAGTCACCTTGGGGTTGATGCAGAGCAGTGGAACATGCTGATGAATCAGACTCACGAAATGATTTAACAAAGCCATCTTCAAAGGTATCAGATGTTAATAATAAAAGTTTAAAAGGAAACAAAAGAATGTGAACAAAAAAATATACATACCAG
Organism: Lepidochelys olivacea; assembly: GCF_965140295.1. NCBI lineage: Eukaryota > Metazoa > Chordata > Testudines > Cheloniidae > Lepidochelys > Lepidochelys olivacea. The sequence continues at coordinate 68,033,525 of NC_140421.1, read as the reverse complement.
GAGAAGTTAAATTACCACTGACAGCTGGTTTCTAATTTTAGTGGAAATCGTATGTACCTAGCTGAGTGTACAGTTCAGATAACAGAATAAAAACCAGATTTATAGAGAAGGAAACTAAGGACTTGAGGAAAACTATTCCTATTTAGCAGTATCTTATTTTTAAATTATCCAGTAACTTGATCAAAATCATAATTATTCCTTAATTAATCCAAAAAATAAAATTGCTGTACATTTCAAGCCTATTACCAGAGTCCAACGGGGTGATATACCCTTATTTTTCTAATAGTTTTTAGCAATTTGAAAAGAACACACCCCAAAAAATACCCCTGCAAATGAACAAATCACACCTCTTTCCTCACTAAAAAGCAGTATATGCCACTCTAATACAAGCTACACCCACACAGGTAGCTCCAGTGAGAATACCTTCCATAACAGGAGAGAACAACGAACCATCTAGACTTGGCTTTGACAGAGGCCAATATGGATGTTTTAATGGAAGTTGTAAAATTCCCATTATGTGCTTTATAATGTAATACTGTGCCATGGAGGGGCATTTCTTCTTGATCCCAGCTGGTGATTAGTTTATGCCCTGAAGCATAAGGATTGATAGCCCTTGTAATTCTAATTGTAGCTAATATAACTTCTGATGCTTCTTATTCCTATAAGTAACTGCTGTCTGATCATTGCTAGACCAAAGCACAGAAAAGTTTAGCTGAAAACTATTTCTTTACATTGTACTATCTTAATGTCAGTTAGAATAATATCCAGTGTCCAGTGATTTTTTAAAATCACTGTTATTATTGCAGCAGTAACCTCATTCCTTCCCAAACAGTTTTCCTTTCTTTCTTTCTTTCTTTCTTTCTTTCTTTCTTTCTTTCTTTCTTTCTTTCTTTCTTTCAGAAATTTAAAGAGAATCCATTTGGACATTTTTTATGTTATCCAAGGGTGAAAAAATAGTGTTTCTAACCATGGCTTTAATGCTAACTCACTGTGTGACCTTGGGCAAATCACTTAACCTTTCTATGTCCCAGTTTCCCCATAAGTGACTGGAGCTCCTGGGTATCACAGTAATAAATAATAAACAGTATCCATCTACCTCACAGAGTTCTTGTGAGGATTCATGAAGTGCCGTTTGTATGTTGCTTTGAAAGAGATGTGAAATATGCTATTTTTATTTTATTAAGATATTTCTTAGTAACTAAGTTCTGTTTTTAAAAATATTTTGTCCTGCTCCTCCAATTAGATATAAATAAGTAAAAACTATGGAGGTGTTGCTCACAGCTCTGTAGTTAAGAATGAGTTGAGTTTTGCACTTAAAGTATAGTTTCATCTTATTTGTTATGTATATCTTCCCCCAAAATTACTACACTTACTCTTTGGGCAAAGAATGCTTTTTCCTTTGTATTTACAAATAAATCCATTAATTGCATTTATCAGTTAAAATTAATTTTAAAATGGGTTCTTTAAGAAATTTAACACTGAGTGTCCTGTCGTTTTGTCTTGAATTATTTCAATAACCGAACAACAAAGACTCTGCAAACTTCCCATGTAGTTAAACCTCTGAAAACTTGTGCATAGATTTTAACATTTTTTAAAGATGTTTTTCCAGGATTAATGATAGCTTCTCTCATTATTCTTTATAACTGAAATTTTCTTATTCAGTGGCAGCTTAAGAATCTATCTTGTGTATGTAGATGGTAAGCCTTTTGGGACAGTGACTGTCGTCCACTCTTTGTTTGTACAGGCCACAGCACAGTGGAATCCCATTCTTGGTTTGTCCCTTGGCACTAGTGTAATAAACATGAGTTGAATTCCACAAAGAATTGCCCTCTTTCAGAATGGCTGGTATCTCTTAATATTCTCAAAGGGACCGAGGCCACACACTATCTTTAAAAAGCCCTACGGTCATCACCATTCATCCTTCACCAGCCCCTCACAGTGCTTGTCTCTACTTCCAGACAGCACAGGGGACCACCATCTTCCTGAGGGCAGCAGGGCTCACTCCTACAGGGAACAAGAAGAGGGGATGGACATTTTAAAACAGGATATTTTATGGCCTCATTCTCACTGAGAAAATGGGAAATGGCAGCCATTTTAAAAGATGGCATGTTAATCCAGGGCAGACTATAGCCACAGTCCTGTTCAGAACACCTAGAGACGGCAGCCACTTTGAAAGTTGGCTATTCTTCATGAGTTTCTCTGAAGGAGAAGATTTTATCCATCAGCCTCTGATGACAGAAAAAATTTCAATTAAGAAAAATAACATTCATCCTAAATATTTCATTTAAAAATTACCCACTGCATCCATTCTGTTCACCAAGGAGGACAAGTGAGTAGAACCAGTGCAATACAGAAGGAAGAGAGTAGAGCAGAACATGAAGGTAAAGGAGGCAGATTGCACACTGGTTGCTTTGTGGTGCACTGGTGATGCAAAGCGGCTGCAATCCCAGTTTAACTAGCGAATTAGGTAATCAAAACAACCTTAACTCTGTCCCATGGAGACACTATAGAAAAATTATAAAAACAATGTACTGTATCTTTTAAAATCACAGTTTAATCTCCCGGGGCTCTGCAAACACTGTTATGATGAGTAAATCATAATTGTACAGCTATCATCCAGTGTCATTACAGGGGCATGTTACGGTGATTAAAGGAGCAGTAACTGTGTAATTCCATACCTTAACATATTTTTATTTCTTTTACATTTATTCTTACATCCGAATCCCCTGAATTCATAACACTGCCTTTGAATAGAATTACAACTGCAGTTCAGCAGTCAGGAAATGCAGACAGTACATAACAGAAGCTAAGGGTATCAGTGAAAAAATCTATTGCCAGTAGAGTTAAGGTCAATAAGAAGGAATTCTGAAAATATATTACTAACAAATAAATTCTTAGCAATGGTATGGATCCGATATTAAATAAGGATGGTAAAATTGCCAGTCATAATGTAGAAAAGGCATTCAATAAATATTCTGCTCTGTATTTAGAAAGATGCATTGTATTCCTATATTACAGTGATAATGAGATACTTTATATTCTATCAGTGACTAGAGAGGACTATTCTTTATCTTCTATCAGTGACTAAACAGCAATTATTAAAGTTAAATGTTTTTAAATTAGCAGGCCTGGAAAACCTGCACCCAAGAGTAATAAAAGAATTGCCAAAGAGCACTTTGAACCAATAATGTTGATTTTTAATAAATCTAATTACACTGGAGAAGGTCCAAAGGATTGGAAAAATAGCTAGTATATAAAAGCAGGGGGATATTGAATTACAAAATGACAAATAATGGCTGGGGAACAGTCAATAGCAAGTAACTGTGGTCCTGATTCTGATACTTTTATTCCCATGGAAGACTTCAAGGGGGTACTATAGAGCCGTTCTTCTCTGAAGGCTGGTTCCACTATCCTTATGGCACTGGAATAGTGTAAAAGTGCATGAGCAAGAATGGAGAATTGGCTCAGTTAAATTTCAGTGTAAATTAGAGAAGAATTTGGCCCCTTTATTTTAAATGTTCTTAGTCAGCACAAATAATTTCTCAAATTAAAGGTATAACATAGTTTTTCCATTTTATATACTGTATACAGCATATGCATGCTCCGTGAAATAACTGTCTGGGTTTACAGTAGGTACTTTAAGCTAAACTTGATTTGCATTTCAGAGATAAAGTCCTGAATCTCTGAAGAGATTTGTAGTCAGATAACCACAATTAATCTTGCCATAATGACTTTGACAGCCCTGGATTTATGGTCAGGGAAAACAATCCTGAATTGTTTGCTGAGCTATTAACATGGGCAGCTATATATTTTCAATCTTAGTTACACTGGTGAATAATAAGAGGGTTATACAAAATAACGATTAGCATCTCCTCTACCCCTCCTCCCTACAAACTACTTTCTATGGTTACTACAGAGAGGGGTATGGCCTGGGAAGGCTGGATATATCTAAATACAACAGTACTTCCATCCAAGCAGGAAGGTTAGGTATCTCTATTTACCTATAGATACTACGTCATTACATAGCTTATGGTCATTTCCTTCAGCACACAGCTAGACCTCAAAGCTCTTCAAAACCGCCACCACTATTTATGCAGAACAGTTAATACTGGGAGGCAACAGTGGGTACTCTCGACAGCAGTTCTTTTATGGCACTTGCATGTCTCTTGGGGGGGAAAAGATGCTGCATTTTTTACTCAAAACAGATCTTTAAATCAAGGGCAAACAGGCACTCCAAGAGAAGAACATTGTTGACGACAAAACTACCTTGCAGTATCCTGATTGTAGGAATGCCATTTATGGCTTGATATATGGCAGACACTTACAAGCTACAGAAAAGAAAAGTGCTTGTGAATAATTTCCATTTCAAAGACCAGACGTTTCAGAACCAGTTTCCCATCCTAACAGTAATAATAGAAAAACAAGCATGTAGCAGTTTCCCAGCTTTCCTGTCACTGACAATTATTATATCTTCTCTGCTTGCAAAATTCTTTACGTAATACTCTACTAAGTTGTGTGTGTTTTAATGTCTTATGGTACATGCATTATATTTTTGGAACTGCTTTGTTGCAAATTCTGAGTTAATTCCAACCAGGGATGGAGAGCCCAATACTGATCTAATTTCAAATGCTTACGGAAGTAACGTTTGTGAGTTAACTGACAGAAAAGATGCAAAAAAGACTCCTGATACCAAATTTACTACCCAGGAAAGAAATTGCCTTAGGCATTTGCAAAAATTATATATTTATTGTGAAGGAGTTCCAGGAATTGCTTTATGAAATCTGAGTTTATTTCTAGAGCGGAACAAAGATTATCTTTCATTACTACGAAATGTGGCCTAGTAGATCAAGCACTGGACTGGGACTCAGGAGCTCTGAATTCTCTGCCTTGCTGTGCCACTAGCCTGCCAGGTGACCTTGGGCAAGCTATTTCTCCTCACTGTGCCTCAGTTTTCCTATCAGTAAAAATGGGGATAATGCTGCTTACATCCTTTTTAAAGCGCGTTGAGATCTACTGATGAAAATGCTATATAGGTACTAAGCAGAATCATCATCAAGGAGAGATTTTCTGCATGTTGCTTATTTATAATGTATCTTCTTTGGAAAGGTGACAGTTCACAGCAGAGGTGACACGTAGCTGTGGCTGGGGGAGGCACAAATGAAAGGTTCTGAGGGGTCAAGTGCCCCCCCTCCCCTCAATTTCTCATAGATGGCCTGCAGTGAGGAGGAAGCACCCCCCTGGCAGAGGCACTCTCAGTGTGTCCATGCAACGCGGGGAGGGAGGAAGCAACAGGGCTGCTGGCTGCTGGCTGCTGGCTGAGCTCCTCCCCCACCACATGGAGCTGCTTCACCTTCCCTGCTGCTGGTGTCCTACAAGTTGCCTCTGCCTTCATTCCCTAACTCACCTTGGTGGATGGACTCCAGCAACGAGGAAGGCAAAGCGGCCCCATGTAGTGGGGAGAGGAGCTAAGCTGACAGCCAGCCACCCCCGTCTGCTTCCTCCCTCCCCACGCTGCAGGGATATGGAGAATGCTGCTGCCAGGAGGAGTGCAGCCTCCTTGCTACTGGACCTCACCACAAGAGGCACCCCAAGAAATGGTGGGGGAGAGAATGTGACCCTGCATACTCCCTCCCCACCCCTCCCCGCGTCGCCTCTGGTTAACAGCCTTGATTTCTGTCTTATGCCTGTAGTATTTTTCAATGTGATGTTTTCCCAAAGTGTTATAATTTATCTAGGACACCCATCTAAGTATGTTAGCAGTGAAAAAACCTCCTTGATAAAAATATGAGTTTATTAATACTAGCAATAACTTACCAGTGGATTAAATTGAATGATTTACCATTGATTACTACGGTAATCATAATAATCCCTCCCCCATCTGATCTTTCTGTTGCATACACTGTTTTCTCATCATACTCCTAGACTGTAAATTCTTTTGGATTTTCATTCCATTCGTAATGGCCTCCTGACCTCTGATTGGTGCCTTTAGGCATAACCACACTACTAATACTATAGGCAGAGCTCTTTACAACATCTGTAGTTAGAGTTGCCTAATTGTCCATTATGGATTATCCATTTTAAAAAAAATAATTTCGCGGAACTTTAACAATTCAGGCTGAAACTTTCCATGCTGGGCGTTAGCATCAGGTTGAATTTTTCTGGCATGTTTCAGTAAAAATAGTTCAGCTGATTCTGAGAATAAGGCTGGGGGGAAATGCATTGTTTTGCAAATGCTTAAAACCGGTCCCCCTTTAAATTGAGAAGTAGAGCTGGGAGAGTAGCGTTTGCCTAAATTAAAAAAAATAAACATAGGAAATTACGTTTTAAAAGCCTAAGTCAAAATAATGCCAAGGTTGTAAAGTCAAGCACTCCAAAAACAAACAAAAAACCCCCCATCCTTGTCCTTTTGAATTATAGTTTTAAATATATGCTCACATTTTCCCACATAAGTCCCCTACCTCATTCAGTGCACAGAGTAGACAGTGCCTTGAGAATAAATCGGGGTTGTGCAGTGAATGAGGCTTTTATCTGAAGGACTTCTGACTTGTTTATTGCAGAAGTTGAAAGGTGTTGAATGAAGCAAGGGACTGCAGGTAGAGAAAGGATGGCCTTGTGGCTAAGACAGCTGAATTCCCTCTGAGAGAATAGGCTGACTATTACATATACATGCAGTACAGTATAGCTGTTATATTTCTACAAAAAAGGCACTGTAATATATTTATTCTCTTTTTAGACATAACGTTTGCTATGGAAAATGGTTCATAATGAAGAAAAGAGGAAAATACATATCAATTTAGCAACAGCAGATGCTTTTAATTACAGTGACCACTGTACTTTTAAAAAAGTGAATATGGTTTAATATCTAACTTTTCTTTTTCCCTTCCTTTAGGCCCCTAGCTTACAACACCATCTGTAAGAACATAAAAATGGCTATACTAGGTCAGACCAATGGTCCATCTACCCTAGTACCCTGTCTTCCGACAGTAGCCAGTGCCAGATGCTTTGGAGGCAATGAACACAAGGCAATTATCGAATGATCCATCCCGTTATCCCGTCCTAGGTTTTGGCAGACAGAGCCTTAGGGGGCTGCATCCCTGACCACCTTGGCTAATAGACCTTGATGGACCTATCCTCCATGAACATATCTAATTATTTTTGAACCCAGTTATGCTTTTGGCCTTCATAACATCCCCTAGCAATGAGTTCCAGAGGTTGACTGTGTGTTTTGTAAAGAAGTACTTCCTTTGTTTTAAACCTGCTGCCTATTCATTTTATTGAGTGACTTCTGATTCTTATGTTATGTGAAGGGGTAAAAATAACACTTCCTTATTTCCCTTTCTTCACAGCATTCATGATTTTATAGAGGTTTATCATAGACCCCCCTCAGTTGCATCTCCTCCAAGGTGAACAGTGCTGTCTTTTTAATCTCTCTTCGTATAGAAGCTGTTCCGTACCCCTAATAATTTTTGTTGCCTTTCTCTATACTCTTTCAAATTCTAATATGTCTGTTTTGGAATGGGATGACCAGACCTGCGTGCAGTATTCAAGGAATGGGAGTATCATGAATTTACATAGTACCATTATGTAGACCCTTCGCCTGTGAGCAGTCAGTGTGGAATTAGGGTCAACTCCATCTGATTGTTTTACAGGATTGGAGCAGTAGGTTGGATCTCCTGTATTAGATCTCATCATGGCTTGCTGTCATCAGATCCCCTTTTCCTCAAGGGGGACTGGCCTACTTTTCACATTCTGTAAAAGGGTACATGTGGAGTATACTGTGCTCTGGATTCCACCTGTCCAATAGTAAAACAAAATCTTTACATCAATCTGCTGACGAGGAGCAGCAGAAGAAGCAGCAGCTCAGTTGTGGGGAAGTGAAAGTGGCTGGCTGATGGGAGTAACACGAGCTGTACTTTCTTTTAGGAAGGTTGAATTGGGAGCTGTAAACAGCATGCGATATAGATTTTTTTTAAAATAAAGGGAAAATGGAAAGTGGCCACACTGTCAGGTTAGTGAGTGGGAGGCTCTGGTGATGGGAAGCAGCACTCAGGAACAGAGAGCAGACTTCTCTTTGATGTTTCCTGAACTCAGCATCACCTGGCTCAGTTCTTGGGCAATTTTCACTAGGGAGTGCACATCAGAAAAAGTTTTATTTTGAGCCATTTGATGGCACACAACTGAAATTTGTCTAATACAGCCAAACCCACTGACAGAGTAAAATCTGAATGGTGTCAGAGGGTCCACACTAAGCTATCAGCACCATGGGACTCCTTCCATTTGTTGGGTTCAGCTCTGACTATACCAGCATAGAGTGGAGCCAGGAAAGGGGCTACTGGATCCATGTTTACTCTACGGCAGTACTCATTTGGAACCTGTGTTCAGATAAATAGGTTCTATTTCAAACACGAAGCATTGAAATGTATGAAAATGTAAGAGGAAAGAACCCAAGCAGCCAAACAGCTGTCTCTCTGTTACTATAGGCAGGGCTGGTATCTTTATGCGGTTGGGATGAAATTTTTCATGGCAGGTGTCTGCCTCAGGCTCTATTTTGGGAGGGAAATCTCAACCAGAACTGTTCAGTGGGATTATTCTGTGGTGATGGCACTAGGTCAGTAGCTTGATGGCTTCCTGGCAGAGGGATGCTTGTTTATGTAATGCATTGCAGATGCATTGTCTGTCAAGATCCACACTGTGGAGTTCCATAGAACAGATAGGAGTGCCGTGCAAGCCAGTGTTATGGGCTCCCTATGCTGTTCCTGATGATATGTGATGAGTGTCACTGTCAGAGAGGGGGCAGGGAATGCACTCCTCCCATTCATACCATCTGGAGTCTCTCCCCTAGCTCATCTCCCTCAGCACTTGAAATAGGACTGTGACCCTCTTTTTCATGTGGTACTTGAATAGGGAGTACACTGACCCCAGCCAGAGTTGTAGGGGCAATAGGTGAAGCTTGGCACCTTTACCGTCCCCTGACTGTAGCTAGGGGTTTGGCTGATCCCCAACAGCAGCCTCTATACAAGGTGAATCTCCAGCTGCCAGTAAGACAGTTTTCTCCCTATGGTACAAAGGACCCATTAAGTTTACATAGGGAGTAGCTTGTTTGCACCTACAGCCACAGCTGAAGCAATGCACGTTTTAAAAAGCACTTCATGTGATCTGTAAGTTCTTTTCGGAAGGGAGGGTGTTTTCATTAGGTCTGTGTGCTCTGTCCAGCATAGTAGGGATCCAAGTGCTGACTGGGGCCTATAAGTGCTTCTGCAATACAAATACTTTCATAATAATGTTATTAATAATATGATACAATGTACACTGAATTCAAGTCCTGTTGTCTTTTGTAACAGAACAGATAAATTATGCACAGAGAATCCTGACTCATGTGGCATGGACCAGTGTGCAAAATTTTAAGGTCAACATTTTCCAACACAATCTAATTTTCAGTGCCTTCCAGGTTTTTTATACCCAGCTTGACGCATTTTATGAGACAAGCAAAATATCCTCTTTTTATGTCTTCGGTAGGGAATAGTAAATACTTGTCTATTTGTGGGGAGCAGTGTTTCCAAATGTCTTCTATACCCGGTTTGTACATACTGTATATACTGAAAATCTTTTCCACAGGACATCATGCAAAGAGATCTAACTTCAGTAGAGTAGCTGGGCAGATTCTTTTAGTGCCTTTTGGACTCAATATGATCAAATTAAAGTAAATAAGCGAGAACGTCGGCTACTGTTATAACACAGAAAAATCAACCAGTGACGTTTCCATGTAAGCTTCCTAATTTAATAACCATTGAGTCTCCTAAGTCTGACCGGGTATATTGTGCCACATTCTCGTACCACCTTCTATTCTAGCTAAGCATTTACACTTTCTCTTTACTTAAGGTTTTAACCATTATGTCATGATAGTCTTTCACATTGTCACTGTGCTGCTTACTTGTGGTTGTATGAGTAGCTGAGTATCACTCATTGCCAAATGCACATCAGACTGTACAGAGAAGGTAGAAAGGCTAGCTCCAAATTAGTGTGAGTGGGAGGCTAGGGTTGGTGGTGAAGCTTTGTGTTAATTTCTGTGACAACAAAAGCTTCCTTGGTGGAGATATTTTAAGATGTTTAAAGCATAACCACACCTAAGCAAATTTAAAACCATTCAGACATAGAATTAAAGCTATTCTTAGCACTATTCATTAGAGGTTACAAACATGTTTTACATTATGCTGAAAGATAATCAAGTTACAAGAAGTTAGGAAGAGAGGCAAGCGATCGATACATGAAGACATGAGAAGTTTCAACCTAATGTCGACCATTCATTCTTGTCAGAAAGACTGCTGCTATAGTTAGGCTGGTAGAACTGCCTCTTATTAAGGTTGCCCAACACTTCCCATTGTAAAAAAACCTGTTTTCGGTTGCCTATAACTTTGCTAAACTTTAATTGTTTGGGCTTAAATTTCACAAGCTGGGTGTGTGCTGCAAAATTTATTTATTTCAGTCATAATAGCCAAGCCAAGGACAAGGCTAGTGAAAAATACAGTGTTTTGTTCATGATAAATTCTGGCAAACTTTCTTTGAAGTGATCTAGGGCCCCTATGCTTTGGCGCAGAGACTTGAATTTTGCAGGAGAGGTGACGTTGTGCCAGGGATGTGCTATTTGCTGTCCTGTGAAAATCTGCCCAAATCTGGACAAAAGTTAAGGCTTTGAAAAACTGCAGTTCAGAGATGCTCTGTAGAGACTTGCTAGACCTTTTGCAGGTAAGGTACAAAACTCTGAAGACTTCATCAGCACTGAACATGCTCCAGCCCAAGACTAAGTAGGACTTTTCCTGCAGTTGCAGCTCTGGAATGCAGCAGGCCAGGCCTAGTTTAGGAACTGAAAATGAAAGCAGAAGACTGTCTCTCCTGTGCTCTCAATGACCCCCGGCTGGGGCCAGGAAGCATGGAAGAGAAAATGGCCTGATTCAAATGCGGAAGGGACAGAAGCTGGATCTGGGGGGTGAGGGAGATTAGATTGGGACAAGGAGTCATACATGCAAATTAAGAAATATATAATGCCACCTCATTAAAGTGGAAGAATTATTAGCTGAGCTGTAGGCAGAAACACACAAGTATTTCTAGAAGTGTCTCCTATAAAGTGGGCTCTAATTTGACCAAAGAAGGAATTTAAGAATATAGGCACAGTTGCCAACTTTCACACAGTAAACAAGCACCCCAAGTTTCATAATAAGCCAAAAATCAAGCTAATCCCATTTCAAAACAAGGCCAAAACAAGCCAATCCCAAAGAACCCCAACACTATGTGACTAGATTCCCATGGCGTGCAGTCTGGGACTGTGTTGGGCCTGCTGTGCACCCCAACTCTCTCCCCCACCCCCTTACCCCTGCTTGCTGGGAGCCCATCAAAAAAAAGAAGCAGCAAGCTACAGCAAGCTACAAGCCAAATAAGAACAAGCTACAAGCCAAAAACTAGCCAACGAGCAACTCACAAGCCAACTGAGCCAAAACCAGGCCCAATTTCTCTGTTTTTTTCCCGTGGGTTTCGCATGTTTCGATATAGGGCATGTATCCTTTAATCAGTCAGAAATCACACTTACAATACAACTAAAATAAGTGAAATATTGTTTAACTGGTCTACTCTTAGTTTAAAAAGTGTTGTGTAGTCATGCACTAGAAACAAAGCCTAGAAAACACACATTTAAGTTTCTGGCTCACAAAGCATTGATCTTGAAAATACACCAAGGAAATTCAGATGCAAAGTAAAACAATCCTGTTCTGAAATACTCTAAATTACCTGCTTCCCAGCTCTCAGCTCACTAAAGCCCTGATCTAGCAAAGCACATACATTCTTAATCTAATGTTGATATCAGTGGGACTACTCATGCTGAAAGCCAACCATGTGCTTTACTGAAATGGGGCCTAAATATATATCTCTACAGGTGACCTAACACATACCACATTTTGCTGTTAATTATAGTTATCAATCAGTTACACAATGATTTTCAATAAGTACACACCTGTTAATGTCCCATATTTTGCTGGTGTTGTCCATGGAAGCAGAAGCCACAAAATCTCCACAGGAATGCCACGAGCAGTCCCAGACTGCACGGCTGTGTCCTTCTAAAGTCAGAATACATTCACCCTTTGTGAAGTTCCATATCCGTACTGTTGTGTCTCCACTTGAAGTGACCAGTTTGGTGCCACTGTTACCAAAAAAAAGGAAGAGAGAGGGGTCATTAGCAAAGATGGAGGGGAAGATTACTTGGAGGCCTTCTGCAAACCATCTTTTTTCTCTATAGGAGTACAGGATGGGCACCTAGAGTTACATTTTGAATAAAGTGTAGAAAAAATGTTCTAAAAAATCTCAGTCCTGTCTTTGAACTGCTTTCTGATACAGATGCAGAGGAAACTGGCATTTTAGTGTGTATTAATGAAGTCATATTGAGAGAAAAGAAAACAATACTTAAAATAACTTTATTTCAGTGGAAAGTAAACATCGATTTCAAAAATACCACTCACTTTTTCTAATTTATTTTTAAGGTGATCAGCAATAAAGTAACTTAAGCGCAAACAATTGCTTTCATAAAAGGGTAAAAGAGGTTTTTCAAAATCCATACTAGTTTTTAACCAATAAATTGTTATGTAAACATTATAATTCTGTCTCCTCTCTCTCAGTAAGGTCGCATTACAGTAGCTAACATACAGTAGCTTCATTATATATTATATAAATGTGTGAAAATAGAATTCCACTCAGATTTTTTGTCAGATCTTGAGCTGATGTAAATAGGCATAGGTCTACTGAAGAAAACAGAGCTTCCCCAATTTACATCAGCCAATGATCTGGCCTTCTATTTTATTTATAAATGCATCAAAGAAAAGAATGCCGTGAGATCACATACAAAATCTAGTACCACAAATGACTTTAATTCAAATGTCTGAACTACTACTCCTGACATCTCACCCAGTGAGAAAACAGCTGTGGAAACACAGAGTCAGAGTTTAAGGCCAGAAGGGACCATCAGATCATCTAAGCTGACCACCTGTGTATCACTTAGCACCCTCCAGTCACCCCCACACACTAACTCCAACAACTGGAATTAGACCAAAGTCTTAGAGCTTTCAGGAAATTAAAATACTGTGTGGGTGGATCTTGCCTTAAAGATCCAGCAAACCCTGGGTTTGTTAGACTTGTGGAGGATGTGTTGTCCAGAGTGGAGGACTCTCTGTTGGGAACATCCTTCCATCAGCCCCTCTGACATGAAAATGTGAGGACTGTGACCAGCTGCAGTACTGACCTCAAGGATCACAGCAGGACATCACTCAGATTGATGACAAACTGAGATATTCAGTCTTCTGTGCCTTGTAACAGAATGGCCTTTCTTACATCTATTACTTCTTCCCGCCCTTTCTTTTCCAATAGATGTCTGACAGATTGTTGCGTAAACGTATGTACTGAGACAGCTTGAAACATTTGTCTCATTTACTGGATAGATCTTAAGGCTCGCTTGGCATTATGAAATATTGCCAAAGGCTATGGCTACACTGCAAAACAAACAACCAAACAAAAAACAAAACAAAACACAGAAGGGAGCCTCAGAGCCCAGGTCAATTGACTCAGGGTCATGCTATGGAGCTAAAAATAGCAGTGTAGATGTTCAGGCTCAGGCTGGTGATAGGTTTCTGAGACTTGACCCCTCACTACATTTCAGAGCCTGGGCTCCAGCCTGAGCCCTAATGTTTATACTGTTATTTTTATCTCCATAGTGTGAGCTCTGCAAGCCCAAATCAATTGACTCAGGCTCTCAAACTCATTACCACAGGTCTCTTTTTGCTGTGCAGATGTACCCTAAGTATAGTTTTCAGCCATTTTTAACACACATGGTTCAACCTGCTATTTCTATCAAAAATCACTGTAAAACCAATTACACCTCATGTTAAGGAGAAAACTTTTCAAAGTTACATCTCCCTGCAGTTTTAAAACCATAGGGCCCAATTCTGCTACCCGTTCTCAAATATTTCCAAGAATAAAAGCATCTAGTATGAGTAAGGGTTGCAGGATGAGATCCTAATTTTGCCAGATTGCTACAAGCAAATGTGTTATTATTAATGAATCATTTGCCATTTTAATAATTCAAGCTAACTCTGAGTTCAAGGGACATATAAAAGCAACACAGTGATGAGCTATTATTCTTTTTATTCATTTATAAAGATCACATTTCAGGTGATGGGAGGGAAATTTACTAAAAAATACGTTCTTGGGCTAAGAACATTGACTTTTTTTATTCAAGAATAATTTTAAAACAAAATTGGGAACAGCCATAAAATGAACGTTATGGAAAATATGATTGATTCAGAATGATTGCCACATTTATGGCCATTGTGATTCATAATGAGGCTTTATTTACTTCCAAACTTTTAAATACACAGTCCTGAAAAAGCAACACGAAACACAAGTTCTTTGGCCCAAATTCTGTCTCTCTTGGGGATGTAAGTTAGACATCTGATGTAAGCTGCCCAGAAAACTGGTATACATAGGAAAGTAGTCTAAATGGATCCCCATTGGCATTCTGGGGTAGGTCAAATAGAGTCTAGTTTTTCTTCCATAACAAGCGGGAGGGCAGAGTGCATCAGTCAAAAATACTGCATGTGAAAGGAAGAGTCCCATGAAGGATAGCTTCTGGTAGTGGTGAGTAAGTGCAAGGAAAGTGTAAAATAAAGGTACCCAATACCACACCTCCTGCAACATTAAGGGTCAGATCCTCACCTGGTGTAAATCAAGTGTAGTTTCATGAAAGTCAATCGGGTTACACCAACTGAGGATTTGCCCCCATCTGTGCCATCCCCAAAACACCTGGCAGCATACTTAAAGCCCACAGTTGACACACATGCTGTGCAGTGTTGTTGGGAATGTCTGTTGTCGCACCCAACAGCATTTCATTACTGAAAATACATTTTGAAGTCATGACACTGGCAAATTTGGACAGCACTTAAATAAGTGATCATGAAAATACACGCACTAAATTTTAAGAACCTAAAGTTAGGCTCCTAAATCAAAAAGTCCTGATTACAAACATATTAACCATGCAGTTGTCAGGCTTAACATTTTTCCAAATTTGTCTTACCAAAGTGCAGCATTCATTACATTTACAGATACTGCGATAACATTTTGTTCTCTAGAGCTAATGACAACTTTTTAAAAGTGTGACCACTCTACATCTGTTTGATATAATATTTATCTTTATACTTGCCTGATTTTAATATCTTCATAAGCTGACATTATATTATACCTATCGCAAATGTTTATCGGTCTATAATATACACACAGGCATATAGATCGATGATGTATTATTTATATTTTTACTGGAATATATAGTAACTATTCAATGCAAAAAATATATTATAAATGCCACATTAATGCTAAGCTAACACTGCCCCAATTATCAGCAGTAATTCCCATTAGGGACTCTACAAGTGTAAGATTTATTCACAGGAGAAAAAGAGCTTTGGTTAATTAGATTGTGGGCTTTCTCTCCCTCTACCCCTTTCATGGGGTAAACAATATTTACATTTCATGGATTACTAGCAGAACCTTATTAAGCCTGAAGAAGAAATATACTTGGACATAAAAAAGTAATTTAGGTTATACATGAAGTTAGATGCTTAATACAGGATTTGTGCTTATGGGCCTGACCCAAAGCACTCTGAAGTCAATGGAAAGTCTTCCATTGCAGCCAGTGCACTTTGTGTAAGACCCTATAAGCACGGGAATTTACTGATCCTCAGATTTGAGAATGAGAAGGAATCTTCACCTGGGCATTTGGTCAGAGACCTTGGAGTTTTTCATCTCCACCGGAAGCACTGACTCAGGCGAAAGTAGGTGTGTTCCACCTGGCTAATTTCCCACAGCTGCAAAATAGGCAGGCAGATGGTGGTGGTGGTTTTATTGTCTAATTCTATGTTTCCAGGTGTTTTTATTCATTTACTGTAAACTGTATTAATAAATTATCATCCATGCATAGACATAAGGGATCACAGTATAGCTACAGGACACAATCCCAAATTTTGCGGTTAGCCCAAACACACGGAAATGTGCGTGCACAATTCTTCATGCCAACTATTACAAATTAAGCCTTATTTTTTTCTCAATCTCTGAAACAGAAAGACTCTCAGCTATAACAGCTCGACACTGATCTAAGAGGGTTTTTTTTTTCTTGTTCAGGATTTTTAGAAGGACCAAAGGTTTATTAGGAATAAAAAACACTTTATTAAGAGTAGTGCTTTACATTTTATCTCCAGTACAGATTCCATTAAAGCTGTAATTCTTTGCATTGTTTCAAAGGCTACATTTCCTTCCTAAAACTACATTTAAAAAAAAAATTATTAGAGCACAGAGAGCTTTTGAACTATCAGTTTCAGCCTCTCCAGATAGAAATAGAGCATTAACTCTTGCTAAATCTTCATAAACCTTTCCCCCACATTCTGCTCTAAATTAAAAGATACAAGATACAAATGCTTTCAGATTTGTGATCAAAGACCAGAATTTCCAGTCCACATAGCATGGATCCAACTATTGCCTCATGGAATAGTGTCCCCAAGACCCTGTGAATTGATTGCCTTGCCATTACCAGCTGCATGTACTTACCTCTGACTACTGGTCTCCACACTTGATTCCCTTTCCCCACCATTCTATTCTTCTCACCTGTTCCCAAGTCTGGTTCACCCCTAACATCTACTTCTCCCATTCCTGCATTCCAAAAAGTTCTGTAGATGCACACCACAGACAAAAGAGACTCCCTACATTACAAATCCATTGTCCCTTCAGCTCCATCGTATTTCCTAGAAAACAGCACTACTAATACTCACTGACTGATTCTTACACACCTACAATTAGGGCGATAGGCATTTTGTGATTCTGCAGCCAGGAGAAAGAGAGAGAGAAAGAGAGAGAGTTTGTTTCCTGAGTCTGCAGTCAACCTGCAACAATGGTTCAGAAAAACAAACAAACAAACAAACAAAAAACCCCTGCCTATTCATCTCCAGGAGGTATTAACTCTCAACTGTAAACAAGGCAACATAAATGCCAGTATTTCACTGCTGATCATTTCCGAGCAGAAACAACAGTTTAATAGGATTATCCCAAGATCTCAAACTGTGTGTCATGACTCCGCCAACTATTAAAAGTCCCTGTCCAGCTGTCAAAACCTTCAGCTGCCAACCTGTATGATGCAGTTAAACATTGTCCATATAAAAATCCGAAGCACAGTGAAAACTCAATATGGGATAACATTAAATGAATGAAATTTAAAATCAAAGTTTTAAAAAAATCATATGGGCCACTGTATTGATTGTATAACTGGTTTTCATATTCAGTTTAGTAAAAAATATCCATTTCTAATTCTAAATAGAGATGCTTCAGAATTTTTAATCAGCTGTAAGAGTGATGTTATAAAATCTAAAACTTCAGCTTTAACTGCAGTTTGCCCAGAAGTACACATTCACTGATAATTTTGTCAACCATGAATTTCATCGGCTAATATAGTGGCAATTCATCTAGCTTTGTGAGCTCTTTGTGAAGTTTCTCACAGTATTCTCTAATCTAGACTAATATGAATAATGCTCTTAGCTCCAAATTTCAAACAAAAACTCTAGTAGATGAGAGAGGCATGATTTATTACAGATAAGAAATATTCTTCCTTTAACCAAACCAAACTATATGTAAATCCAGAAATTAGTAAATTATCATTCTTACCATTCTTATATCAAGAAAGCAAGTTCTAATATATTACCTCAAAAATTTAACTTTAAATAAATGTAGGTAAAATCAAAATAATAAAAAGTATAGGCTTTAATCCGTTTCATATTTCTAATGTAACGTAACAGACCAGATCCCCAGATGGTGTAAATTGGGGCAGCTCCATTGACTTCAACCCACTGAGGAACCATCTAAACATTATATTTTTCCATTAGTGCTACAGCGGCAAGGTCCCACACCAAGACAGATTAGGACGCTGAAGCTACAACATATTAGCTTTTCCTATGCGTTTCTCTCACCACCACCTTTAGCTGTTTTAAATAGATATAAGAATTATACAATCTAGTCAATTCTCTATTTATATATAAATATTTATTTTTTCTCATTTATTCCCTTTTTGACGGGGATGGGGGGGTTAGTGATGTTCCCTGTGGTGGATAGTGCAGCTGCAGTGCGGAAAATTTCAGTATTGGTGTTTCTCAAATGAAATGGAAGTCTTCATGTTTCCTTTTGGAAGGGCAGAAACCCTTTTCATTGGGAGCAACGTGACACCAAATTTTTCCGAAGATGGACGTAACATCTCCATTTTAAATCAAAGCAGAACATGTACATTATTCTGTGGCATTTTAAACCAGGAGGACTATAGTATCAATAGAGAATGAGGAAAGGATGAAAGAAAACAGCAGAAGGGCAAGAGATGGGAATGCTTTACTTCTTTACCTCTGATGTAACCATCCAATCAGAGAGGAGAAGAAAACAAGAAACATGGGAAGAGTGACAACTAGATAATTTATCTAATTTGTCATAATATCACTGGAGATATTATCATGATCCATCACCCACTAATGAGCCATTCATTAGGCAGCTGTGGAAGGAGAAGGGATGGCCATTTTGCGTGTCACAATCTCATTCTCTCGGTAATGATCTGGAGGGGAGGTATATCGGAAAGAAGCAATTATGCGTCAGAATTGTACACTCTGCATTTTTGTGGGTTTCTATTATTCATTTGGGGCTGTACCAGTGCAAAAGAAATGAGTTGGTAATACATGCTTTATTTGTTTGTTTCACACTTGTATAAAACTCAAATAAGGACATTTCTTTCCTTCTTTTTGTAACCTCACTCTCAATCTGGAACCTTAAAAGAGAGTTTTATTTTCATCAGCTGTAGTGTATGAAAGCTCTGGTCAGCAGAATTTGTCCTGGGTGCTATATGTAGTTGAAAACAGTAGCTATCTTTACTAAGAGGTGGAATCAAATGCAGCAGTCTCATAGAAGGAGTTTATAGACATTTTATATTCTGCTTACAGATAAAATGCATTCAAACTGAAAGGTATGGGTGGTGGCAAATTGGAGACGCCACCTTTCTCAACTATGTACACCAAACAGTCTCTCATTGCCAAAATGACATATTCGTGAAGAAGCAGCCTCAGGTTTCAGTGAAATTATTTTATTTAGTTATTGCATCATTGAAAAAAATGAATGAAAAGGAATTCAACATCTTACTAAGAGAATTCCTGATCTCAGAGCATGTCCTCATGTCTCTTTAACATACTTCCTCCTGCCTCTGCACTTCCTGATAGGTACATGCAGTGTCCAGAAGGAGGCACTACGCCATGCTCATTGTGAGGGGATTTATTCTTCAGGGAAAAGCAACCGCAAATCTCCTCTGGTTGAGTTTCAGACAGTGGAGCTTTAACAAAGTTCTGGAGTTGCGGGGAGGGCTCTTGCCTACAAAATGCACATTGAGGTGCACTCTCCTCATATCTGGTCAAATCAAGCAGGAGCATACTGGGTTCACTGTTGGTTGAGACTGTTAAAGCACTGCCAACCCCAAGCAATCAAAAATCATGAATCAACGCCAGTCTACCCCTTCTTCCAAAATCATGAGGCTTTAAAATAAATAACACAGTTATTTTCCTTTGTATTCTGGTTTCTGCATCATTAGGGTGCACTTGGGTCACATTTTCAAGCTTCTCTCTGTAACTACAAGGCTAGAAGCTTACTTTAAAAAAGAAAAAAAAAAAAAGGAGACCTGAGATTCAATGCAATCATTTGTTCCCAGGAGCTGAGGCCTTAAGAAAACCCCTGAAGACCTGCGATAAAATTGTAATAGTTGACAGCACTGTCGTTAACATCTCCTTATTGTAGAGTAGGGTGACAGCTGGACTGGGGACATTTTGATTCATTCAGATGTCCCCAAATTCTAACACTCATGTCTGTGGGTGAAGAACCACACTTGCCACCCACTGGGCTTAAAATTCGTGGCTTCCTTCCACAACCTTTGAGGAAGCAGGAATTAACCCCAGAAATGAATGCCATACTCATGGGGAAACATCGTAGTTATTAAAAAGGACCATTCAAAGGCCTCGAGAGAAAGTAATGCCTAAACCTGCAGCAGTAGCAGGTCCCCATGCTGCAAAACACATAGTAATAATATTTTACGCAACCAAGAGTCCAACAGCCCCTCAGCCCTCAAAGATGGCACCTCCTGCTTCTTGCAGTGGTGTTGATTCTTGGGCACAGTGTGAGCATGGAGTGGTGAGGTTCTCTGTTGTGTAGCCAGGTGTCAATATGCTGGTTAAGGTTTCTTCCATGGGACCTGGGCCACTCTTTTAGCCTGCCTGTGGCTATGCCCGCAGCCTACTCCCTAGGCTGATCTCCTAGCTCCAAGGTTAGGATGAATTTCAGCCTCATTTATAATAATTGCATATTTATACATAGGTTTCAGAGTAGCAGCCGTGTTAGTCTGTATTTGCAAAAAGAAAAGGAGTACTTGTTGCACCTTAGAGACTAACAAATTTATTTGAGCATAAGCTTTCGTGAGCTACAGCTCACTTCATCGGATGCATTCAGACTTATGCTCAAATAAATTTGTTAGTCTCTAAGGTGCCAGAAGTACTCCTTTTATATTTATACATAATAATAATAATAATGAACAGAATGGTTTTTACACAATTATTTCCCCAGTGTGATAGTAAAAATTGATAGTTTAAAATGTTTTCGACTATATATTTTTTCAAAAGCTTTCCATTTGTTGCATGTCTTTGTTTTTACATTTTTAACATTAACTCAATTTAAATTTACCTTTTCAGCTTGTCCCAGCACCACCCCTGTGCCAGCTGACTGGCCCACAGCCAGCCAGGTGGTCTGCAACCAATGCCCTGTCCCTACTTATGCAGGGTGGACATCTTCACAAGTGGGGAATACACACAGTTTCTCTCAAAACGGCTGCCTTTAGGCCTCTGCTTATGAATCCACCTCTTGATGCTGGTGATCCTGCCAGTTGTTGGCCTGTCTCTTAAATTGCCTTTTTAGGTAAAGGTTTTGAAAAAGTTTGGGAGAAGTGAATTATGTCATCTCTGATTCCTTTCAGCCTCCATACATAGCAGTTTCCTTGCTGGATGCAAAAGGGTCTGAACAGCCTTTCATACTATTGGCAAGGAGGTCTTGGCAAGGGCTGAGGGGAGGGATCCTCACAGTGACATTGGGCAATTGAGTTTCTGTCCCAAACGTTCTTGTGTAGGGTTCTGCAAGGTTTATTCCTGTCACCACTCCTTATTCCACATAACATTGAAGGCCCCTTTGTGGGAGAAGAGGACTATTTTGCTTGCATAGCCGTTAGCTCAGTCTCATTTTCATCATAATAAGAGTGTTCCTGAGATGTTGGAAAGTGAATAAAAGCAACTTGGTTGATGCTCTCACTCCTGAGGAGATGCTAGTAAAATTTAGGAAGTAGCTAAATCCTAGAGCACAGATTGTCCCCATATTAATGAAGGGGTGTGCCCATTCTAAAATATACAGGTTCAGATTTTATGACATACATAAACTTAATGACATCTATGCTACTTGCATGTGCCATGGGCATGCATAGTGCTCTGCAGACATAAAACAAGACAAGGTTCCTATCCTGAGGACCTTACAGTCTACTATATAGTAGATGAGCAGAGATTCATAGGTCAGGGTGATAATTATGGGGTCTCCAAACAAGGACAGATAGGGCCAAAGGAAGAGCTTGGACGACTCTTCCTTAAAGTTTTGTTTCATAACTCTAAGAGGGACAATGGCAATGGGGGGAGGGGGCGGCACCTGACTAGAGTTTAACAGTAGAATGTCAGCTGGAGGCATGGGGTTTCCAGGAAGAGAGTGAGGTAAATTTCAGTTAAGTTCATTTTGTAAAATAAAGACAATCACCAACGTAAACCATTCTGAAATACAGTCTAAGACATTTTAAACTATCTATTTTTATCATACTTGAGAAATAATAGCACAAATAATCATGCAATAAAATCAATCCTAAAGTGCAAAAATAACATTTCTGTTAATTTCTATTATTTTATAAGCATGCAACTATTCTAAATCTGGATTTACAGAATTGCTGTACTACTCCATGTGACAGAGCAGGCTACCACTGAGTAGGAGAAAAACATTTAATAGCTTCACCCCTTAGGTTAATACCAAAAAACCTATTTTAGGTGCATTAAAATCCTTCACTGAAACTGTATGGAAAGCCCCAGGGGAAAGGTAGGGAAGAAAAACAAACAATAGCAGGGTGCATACTGCACAGCTGGTTTCTTCCTTCTTTCAGACCTCATTACAAAAGACAGAGACCAGGACACAGCTCAGGAGAGTGGGTATTTGCTGATGGACTCATGTGATGCGGCGTGTGAGTGCTGCTGTTTATCCCATCATATTGTACCACCCGGTGCCGAGAATGTGGGCACTGCAGCTTCCCACTGAGGATGGCCAATCCTTAGTTTAGCTGTTTCTTGGTTCTCATTTAGATTTGTTGTGCATCTTTACATATGTTGTTGTTGATGGGCCCTTATTACTCCTATTTAGAGGGGGAAAGGTGGAATAATGTTTTAAATTAAAGGAAAAACATTCCACAGCATAGAATGGTAGAGGAGGCTGATTGGTTGAAATACAAAAGGGGCGGAGTCAATGGCCGATATAACTTTTCTGCAGCTCCTAAGAACTCAGTCTAGATTAGACTCATAGACTTTAAATTCAGAAAGATCTAGTCTGACCTCCTGAACATTGCAGGCCACAGAACACCACCCACCCACTCTTGTAATAGAACTGTAACCTCTGGCTGAGTTACTGAAACAAAATAATCATTTAAAGACTTCAAGTTACAGAGAATCCACCATTTACATTAGCTTAACCCGCCATGTGCCCCATGCTGCAGAGGAAGGCAAATCCCCACCACGGTCTCTGCCAATCTGACTTGGGGGAAAATTCCTTCCTGACCCCAAATATGGCTATCAGTTAGCTGCTGAGCACATGGGTAAGACCCACCAGCCAGACATCTGGGAAAGAATTCTCTGTAGTAACTCAGAGCCCTCCCCATCTAATGTCCCATTACCAGCCATTAGAGATATTTCCTGCTATCAGTCCCAGATCGGCTACCAGTGTTAGATATCAATACCACTTAGATATCATGTATGGCTTAGTTTCTAGCAGAAATTCTTTTATACTTAAGACTGAGGCTGAAATGTGGTGGTGTATTTACTGAATATTGCTGTTCTGTAAATCAGATTATTTATAATAGATTTTAAAAATTAAAATCCCCTATTTTGATGCATACAATGCACTCCCAATTTCTTTCTGCCTTCTCTCTCCCTCACTTATTCTGTGAGTCTACAGCACACATCTCTCATGCTATAACTGTAGAATGACACTCCTTTAAAAACAAAACAAGAGCCTAGGAAAGAACCCGTTTTATTAACCTACATGGTGTGTCATTTATCCAGGTAGCTGATACCACAGAAGGAGTCAGAAATCACAAACATATGATTTTCCTCATTTATCATCCTCATTTATCATCAAAACTGGGACAAGAATGAATTAAATTAAAAGGGTTCAAACTCAATCCTAAACTGGCATTTTATAAACCAATTAAGAAATTTCAGGTCCAGCAAACACAGCAGCAAGCACCTGCTGGTCGATTGTAGGCACACTCCTTCTCCTCACAGGAGCAACAGATCACTCCAAAGTGCAGGGCTCTGGCCCTCCCTGAGGAATCCAGTCCTAGCCAGCAGGAACCCTGTGCTCAGAGCACACTGGTCTGTTTTCCTGCTCTCCAATGCTATGCTGGGATTGGCAGGGTTTGGCCCCTACTGAGTGCACTCTGACTTTGCTAAATACCCTTAAAAATCAGTTAAAGAAAAAAAAAAAAGAAAAATATGAATCTCTGTCTTTCAGAAAGCTGAAGTTTCAGAGTTCACTGCATTGGGCTAAAAAGATCATGACAGACAGTGATATATTGCTTCCACTAACGTGTTGATGTCGCTTCTCAGTTACTTCCAAACACTTAGTTGCTCATGTCGTACTGAAAAGCCCAAAAGAATGTTGAACACATTCAGATGAAACACAAACCCGCTTTTTTGTTTGTTTATTGAGGGAAGGAGGAAGGACGGAAGAGTTCAGTTATCTATTTTTGTTAATATAGCCTTTGCACCAAAATACCACTAAAAAACTGTTCTCATCGTATTTCTGGCTCAACCAAGTCAGCAATTATTGCTACTTTTAAGAAGGAGGTGACACAAAAACTACCATCTGGAAGCCTTTAGAAATTCTCTCCAAAACTAGTAATGCATAATAAGCCTAGTCCAAATTATAGGTATTTTTTCATCCCACTCTTCATAGTAGTTAGATTCTTTCATAATATGTTTGTGTTTGTCTGTTGTTCAATGACATTGTAATTGGTTTCCTCTCCTCCACTAGCTGGTTGACAAGTGGGTGTGGTGTTGTAGGAAAGCTGTGGCAATGGAAGGGGAATGTTCTCTTTGAGAGCGACCTCTCACCAGTTCTATGGGAGACAAGCACTCTGTGAAAGGACTTTGGCTACATTAAAGGGCAGTTGTACTTGAAGACAACGTAGCGTCTGCTCATTCAGTCAGACCCCCTCATGATACAAGGTGTTTCAGAAATGAAGACTAGTTGGGTATAGTTACATGGCCACTATAATGTAAAAAGAACATGCTCCCACCGCCAGTAAGGTTTGAAAATATAGCACATGTGAGCTTTTGGGAGGATGGAAGGGCTGTAAGTAAGTTTATTGACCAAATCTCACCTGTGCTATGTTTATTTGGTTCTCCACATGTTTAAATATTTTTGTTTTCATTTTCAAGTGATCAGAATACTGGTGGAATATGCTGGCTCAAACAAAAGAAAGAAATTCTCAATTTCACAGAGCAAGCTTTCCCAGCAATGCCACTAGCAGTTTGATTCAGTCATGATGCAAAGGCACACCCAGTATCTTTAGGAGTAAGGACAGTTCAGTCTGCATGCAAATTCAGTCTTTGGTCTCTGCACGTGTTTTTTAATGTCTATAAGGAAATAGACTGCAAGTGCCAGTGCATTTTACATACTGTAGGTCATCATAACATCAACTTATTGCTCCCAAAACAGCAGCCAAGATCTTATGTTACCACTTATCTCAAATAGTGCCTACAAGATGTTGACAGAGGGCACTGCAGTAGTCAGTGTTCAGTGTTTGGCTAGGCTCTCCACATTCACATCTGGGGTATTCCTCAGCCTCTACTTGGTGATATTATCACCAGTCTTTGCTATCTCAGGTCTCGCTCAATTTAGAGTACACAGTGTTTCATTCAAGGTTGCTGTGTGGAGGGAGTTGTCCTGAAGGAACCAAGGTCTCCAAGATCATTGGCCTTTCCTGCCATTTTGTTACTCTGTAGCCTTTCACAGTAGTATTTTGGGGTAATGGATTTTTAGAAGCAAAGCCCTTTCTGGACTTTAGACTCTTGGTTAGTAGTATGTATCCATATACACTGGGTGTCTCAGATCATGCACCTGTTTTTGTCTCCCCTTTTTAGTAAAGGCATCCTGCTGCCTCAGTAATGGTGGTGGAATCCCAATGAGGAATTATAGCAACACCGTGCGAGTTTGTTTCAAGGTCTCTGTTGATCCTATCCCTTTTATGTTGGCCTGTTTCTGGAGTACACAGTTCCTGGAGTTCACTTTCGTTTTTCAGCTTCTTGATGTGCTTTTTGAATGTTTGGTCCAATATGACATCTGGGTACACTGGATGTTCATAATGCTCAAGGACTGGACCATTCCATGATATCTGGAGTTTTTGCTTGGCCTGGTGGTGTTTCAGATGGAAGACACACACTTGTGTTGTCTAGGGTTGGCATTCAGGAACTATGTGCAGTAGTATTCTCCATGTACACTCAGGGAGTCAATTAGAAAATGCTCAATGTCCTCAAATCTCTCTAAGTGGGTAGCAATGCAAAGATCTATATAAATTAATCTTCACATGCCAGGGAATTCTGGTTGGTCATTTGTGCAGACATTAAACAGCAAAGATGATAGCACGGAACTTTGGAGCAATCTAGTCCATTGACAGGTTTCAGAGTAACAGCCGTGTTAGTCTGTATTCGCAAAAAGAAAAGGAGTACTTGTGGAACCTTAGAGACTAACCAATTTATTTGAGCATAAGCTTTCGTGAGCTACAGCTCACTTCATCGGATGCATCATGAAAAGCTTATGCTCAAACAAATTGGTTAGTCTCTAAGGTGCCACAAGTACTCCTTTTCTTTTTGCTAGTCCATTGAGTATGCCATCGACTCTTCTGACCACCCATCTTGACAAACAAATATTGATTCTTGAGCAAGGAGGAGTTGACCTGGACCATCTTGCTATTTCTAAAAATTCTTGCCAGTTTCACCAGAAGTACACAATGGTTCACAGGGGTGTAAGCAGCTGACAGATCAACAAATATAGCCCCTGTAATTTTGCAGGTTTCAAAGTTATCTTCTATGTATTGAGTTAGGTTTGCAACTTCACCACAGCATAACTGTCCTGGGCAGAATTTGGTTTGGTCATCAGTCAGCTGCCCTTCCATTATTGGGGTTATTCTACTTATTATCCACTCACATAGATTACAGGTTAAGTAGAGTAATGATATTGGTCAGTAACTCTTTGCAGAGTTAAGATGTTTAGGGGGTTTGAGTACTGCAACCACTTTAGCCTGTTTCCACCTTCTTGGGTATCTGCATTGTCTCTGTGCAAGAATTAAAGAAGCAGCCACTTCTGTGTTCTTGTTCCAAAGTGTAATAATAGATCACTAGATATACATTTGAGACCAGCTGCCTCTCCACAATTCAGGGTTTTCATGGCTATTGTGAGCTCCTCAATGCTCATTGTGGGCTTTGGTGTTTATGAGAAGTGAGCAAAGTTACTGTTTAACATGTTTAATTCTATGTTTTGCTTTGTGGACTGGTTTACCATTCAGGATGAGCTGGTGTGCAACTTGGTTGGGAGAAATTGCAGGGATCCACTTTTCACTGTTGTCCATCAGAGTTCAGATTGCAGATGGTGGCCCTATTACAAACATGGCACAGGTTTGTTGGTTCAAGCAGGTCTCTCCAGCATTCACACTGCTCTTTTCTGATCTCTCTCATAAGCATTTCCCTGAACCCAATGGTTTCTTCATCAAAGGGATCAAAAGGACAAACAGTTCTGAACATCTCTTATGTTCTTGGCTTGTTTGTTCTGAAACCCCAAGTACAGGGAGTTGTGTCAGATATGTGCAAATTGTGACCCCCCTGTTAAGCTCCCATTACAACTAACCATGGAAGAGACCAAATTTAACAATATGTACCGAGACCACAATAGAAGGGAGACAGACAGACTGTAGGCTGTGGCCTGGGCTAGATTCAAACAAGTCCATTGGCAATGAGTAGCTCTGAGTCCCAGTACAAATATCCTGAGTGATATAGTTCTTTCCAGCCTAGTGCTCTTAGAAATATAAGTAGCTTCCTTCCAAATTCATGCAATTAAAGAATAATTAAATGAGAATTTTAAATAATTTAGGTACCCAGTAGAGGGATGTGTACTTAATACACTCTAATTTGCCTTTTAAGAGGTTTTGGAAGCATCTGGGGTAGGGAATAAAAATGGAAAAGCCAAAAAAAAAAATTAAAAAATTGAAAACCTGCCATAGTGGTTGCAAGTAAACTATCTTCATTTGCCATCTGCAGCTGAGTAGCTGGGAATAGAAATATCTCTTCATGTCAGATTACATTTTGGGATGGTTTAGTTTATCTGTGCCTATTACAAACATTTGGGGCAAATCAACAAATGATGCAAAACACCAGTTTTGATTTAAAGTTTCTTAACACAAAGGGCAGTAAATTGAGGATTACATTTGGAAATTCTCTAATCAGACACATTGTGATGATGTGGAAATGCAGTTAGACGTAATGAATGCTATTTTGTTTGAACAGAACACTTTAGCAACTATGTATGTGCTCACAAGCCCAATTCTTCCATTCTTATGTTGAGTAACAATCAAGCAAGTTCTCCCACATTGACTTCATTGGGAGTAATCAGATAAATTCATAGATTATAAAGACAGAAGGGATCACTGTGATCATCTAGTCTAATCTCCTGAATAACACAGGCCATAAAACTTCCCTGAATTGATTCCTGTTTGAATTAGAGCAGATCTTTTAGAAAAACATCCAATCCTGATTTAAAAATTGTCAGGGATAGAGAACCTACCACAACCCTTGGTAAACTGTTCCAATGGCTAATTACCCTTACTGTTAAAAATTTATGCTTTATTTCCAGTCTGAATTTTGTCTAACTTCAACTTCCAGCCATTGTAACTTATTATACCTTTGTCTGCCACATAGAAGAGCCCTCTATTATCTAATTTTTGTTCCCCATGCAGGTACTTATATACTGTGATCAAGTCATCCCTTAACCATCTCTTTGTTATGCTAGTCATTGTGAGTAAGAGTGGCAGAACTGGTTCTCTTGTATTCAGAAGTAATAAACTGTATTCCATGTCAATACTGTTTTTCCAAATAATTTCAGTCAAAAACTGCTTCCTTCCTATGCCCTATTGTATTTCTACGTAAATTAATACATTTAATCACATAAAGCCGTGCATGCTAACAATCAAGGTTCATAATGCAGTTTGTTTTAAACAGTGCATTATGGTGGGGTTAATACACAAAGCCATTAAAGGGACTAGGGAACACAGCACTGGACTAGGACTGCAAAGACCTAGGTTCTCTTCTCAGTCCTGTCGCTGGCCTGCTGGGTGGCCTTGGGCAAATCACTTCACCTTGCTGTGCTTAGATTCCCTGTTCATTAAATAGGGATAGTAATACTGACCTCCTTTGTAGAGAACTTTAAGATCTACTGATGAAAAGTGTTACGTAACAGCTGAATAATTTTAATGTCAACATAAATCCCCCCTAGTGTGTAGTCTTTTCTGCCCTCCAAATGACTCCATGATCTCAAACTTTGTTGAGGGTTAGAAGAAAAAAAGTGTTAAGAAAGATGTCCAGATATGTGAACTGACAAACTGCATTGTGTACAGAACACAACCCTGATCCTATTGTTATCTGGGCTAATTCTCCTGACAAGGTGTGGGCATTCACTCCCCCTCCCCCCGCCCCAATTTCTTTATAATATAATAATATGAGAGAGTTATTGGCATATTTTTCTGCCCTTTCTAACATTTCTCTTGTGCCGTGCATCATCAGCATGATATCCACAGTCCTGCAGTATTAAGATCCAATGCACATAACTTTAACTCTTTCCCCTTAGCATAGGCATTAGGATACAGTATTTAATTACATTATTATATTACTATTACTTAATGCATGACAATGTCATACACATTCACCTATAAACTAGACACACGAAGAATTTTCTAGTACTGTGTATACTATTCTATATATGTTACACAAACTAGTTTATGAAAGTAATTTATGGGACTATACCTGCCCTCTGCCACTGGGGGATCCCCTCAGCCATGCAGTTAAGGACGTTTGTGGCACTTTGCAGTATCAGGGTTAAGGATCCGGACCAATGAGACTACTCAAATGTATAAAGTTATGGTTTGGGACCCTATATAAGAAATTAACTGTACTGTATATGTACAGAGGACAATTTTCAATAAGTCAGGCCAAAACTACTTTTTACCAGAACTCTCAATGGGACTTCTACGCAGTGAGACCTCTTTTCATTCCAGAAGTGTTCTAGAGTGTACTTTCCCACCCATCCCCATCATGCTGAAAAATAACTGCACTGGTTTTGGTCAAACTTTTCATAAAAGGCATCTTCTTTTCAGGCAGAGGCTAAGTTTGGAATATTTTAGCCTAAAAAGAGAACATTTCTGAAATGTATAAGCACTTGAAAGCAAGGGGTCAGAATAGAAACCTTTATTATAGCAGGCACTTACTGTGATCACTTAAGCCCGAATCCTGCAACTCTATTCACATAGGTGGATCCCTGAGTCCATGAGGAACAAGCTGCAGGATCAGAGCCTTAGCATATATTTTCCACATGGCTTATCTAGAAAACATGTATGTGACAAAGAAGTGGAATCAGGGATTTGTTCTGTACAAAATGGTGTTTTTCAGTCCACGTATCTGGAAGGCTTCCTAAGCCAGCGTATGCTGGAGTTATAGGATGAATTGGAACAAAATATAGGACTGGAGAAATATGTTTGAAGACGAAAGGATCCACTCTATAGGTTCAGTCTAAAATATATTAGAAGAAAAAAATATTATGGGAGCCATCCCCATATGATTAAAAAGTGGCACAACAGAGAGCTTCCCTTTTGTTCTCATTTATGTTTAGAAAATTTTAAATGAAAACTACATTCCACGTTATCACTTCATCTAAAAATCTTCTAATCCTGCACAGAAGAACTAAACAATCCCATATCTTAATCTGGCGAAAAGAGATGTTGCTTTTCACGGCTAAACAGCTGCAGATGGCAAATTAAGATTGTTCACTTGCTTCTACTGACAGCAGGCTTTAAAATTAATCTGTTGGTTGTTCCTTTTTTAATTCCTTACCTTTATATTGTTCCAATCCCCTTAAAAGACATATGGAGAAGCACCAAGACTTCATTCATTTCTTTTTAGGCCTAAAATGTCCTTTGAATGATGGTTCTACCTGAAGTCAGCCATTTAATATTCATCGAATGCTAAACAAAAATAACCAAGAAATGAGCAAACTATTCAGTAAGAATAAAACAAAAAACAAAAATACTACATCCTGACCTTTAGAGGTTCATCACCATTTTTTTTAATGGTAAAAGAACATGAGGTGTTTACACATTAGTTGTGCATATGCTCGAGGTGGCATCTCTAGTGACATAGTAAACAAGTGTTTGAAATTTTGTGTAGCCCACACACCTTCCATTCAGGATTTTCTAAAACTACTCAGAATTGGCCTAAATCCCCTCTTAGTGAAGCAGAATTGGATCAACACTGTACACTTCTAAGAATTTCCCACTCTATGGGCTAAATCTTTCAAGGTGCTGAGTACTTTGGTCCCAATCCAGCAAAGAAATTAAGCACTGTTGTGACAATTGGGCTGAGAAATTTATCCTAACTGTGACCTCAACTGTAAAAATTATATAAACATTTATAAAATATTACAAGAGCCTATATTAATACATGGTAATAGAAAGTAAGCTGAGTTGCTTTCAATAAAGAATGTTACAAACAGGAGCAAAAGAAACAGACAGAGAGATTAAATTAGTCCAAACAAAAAAGGCCATGTTGATATAATTTAAGGACTATTTTGAAATCATGCTTGTTAAAAACAGAAGATGATGTACTGGAAGTTAATGAGCCAAAACTGGTGTGTTGGATATTAGACCTAACTGGTGGACAAAATAATGAAGGGATGGGCTATTCCACTCGACATTCCCTTTGTGGGTACTTAAAGACAGACATTGTGGGGAGAAGCAAAGAGCAAGCTTCACCACTATGGCTGCCCCCTCCCACCATTTCATGTGACCCCAGGCCTTCATCATCCTGATCCTGAGAGATGTCCTGACCAGACCGAGCTAAACAGAGAGGGACCCAGATGACATCGGCACCCCTACCAGCTCCACTGAATCCCAACCACCAGCTGAAACGAAACAGGATCCAACTTTGACAACAGCAGCAACAAAACCAGCTCCTGGTCATCTCAACTAACATCTTTGCTTTTACCCAAAAGAACAATTATTGCCACATCCAATACTAGCTAACAGACTGTCTAAAAAGGGGTTTTGTCCTCTTAAGACTCTCACCAGTTAAAGGGAAAGGGAAGAAGGGAGGTTGTTAAAATGAAAGCCTTATTTAATACTTTACATTTCAAATGCTTTAACTGGTTTCCTTCTTTTCTGTATTTTTATAAAGGACTAAAAGGATTTTTAAATGGTGTGTGCTGTGGTGCTAAACAGGTCACGGCCTCTGTTTACCAAACCCCAGAACTTGTTTAACACTGTGTTGGGCAGTGACCGGGTTATGTTAACACCTTTGGCCCATTTATTTCCTGTAACATAATACAACAGCACATGATTAACTTTAAGCATGTGCATAGTCCCATTGAAGTCAATAGGAAAACTCAGGTACTTAACATGAAGTACATGATTAAGTGATTTGCTAGGATCAGAGTGCTCAGCTCCTTGCAGGGGCGAATTAGGGTTTTGTGGGGCCTCTGGGCCGGAGCAAGTTTTTCCAGGGGGCTCCCAATTGGCCGGGCCCCATTTGCTAATCCGCCACTGTCTCCTTGCAGAAACAAGCCCTGACATCCGTTCTCCCAGCTCCATGCTGTCCAGAGATTCCCCTTCAGTGGTGGGCTGTTTTTTGTGGGGTTACAGCCCCTTTCTGCCTTTGGAGCATGGAGCGGGTCTGTAACATAGTAAAAAACGGGCCAAAATTTATTTTGGGGGCTTTGGCTCTTTACAGATGGCAGTGCTATGATCTCTAAATCCAAAATGGAACAGTTCTAGAAGTAAAAAAAGGAAAGAAACCCGTTTTACACAGTGTTATTAATTTCATTACACTATTATATTTACAATTCGATTCTTGATTGTGAGATCTCAAACATTAAGTTTACCACAAAAATACTTTGGTTCATTCTTTGTGATACGCAAAGTATCAAATGTTCCAGTTTCTTGAAAACAGTAGTAGTTCTACTGTCTCAGCAGTTTTCTTACCAGGATGCAGTTCATATGACTGATTTTGGTTGCATTTTGTTAAGTATAAAACAGGTTAATGTGTGATATGCAAATATAAAATATGTGGACAGATCGATAAATCTATTACATACATTAATAAAGGATACAATTTTAATATCTGTCACAGTTCGGAGCAACTACACCTGCATTGCCTCTCAGTGGACCAGCTAGAGTGCCCGCTCTCAAGTGTCCAGCTCTCCAGCCATTTCCTTTCTTGGGTGGAAACTCGTGTCTCAGACCCTTCTGCCTGGGGTATTCTCAGACTGCACAGAACCCTAACTTCACTGTGATATTCCCAGCAGAGACAGGCTGCCAAGCAGATCTGTTTGCTTTGCTTTCAGAGAGATAACAGAGTGATTATAAATTACCACACTGCTCTTGCTATGCAAGCCTATTTTATTCTTAAAGTAAAAGCACTAAAAAGAAAACCTATTCAAAACAATAAGAAACGACATGCATGCTAATAAGTTTACCAGACATCATCTCAACTTTAATATGGGTTCTAGCAGGAGGCAGTCTTACAGAACCACACCCACGTGGTAGTAAGTTGATCACAACTTCAGCTCAGAACAAGCACACTTATAACATGTTTAGTTCGCCCTTTATACAGTTCAGAGGTCTTCTGGAGTTTCCAGTAGCAGGTAATTAGATGAATAATAAATCCAGAATAATATACAAGCCAGGGCCTGTTTTGAAGAAGGTTAATTCATTTCTGAGAGGAATGCATCTTAAAGAAGGGTTTTCCTCCCCAGGGTGTAGCTTCAAAAGAGTAGATTTGAAGTGGGTCACTTTCATTCCCTGTATCCCCAGGTACTTCCTAGGAAATCCACTTCACACGTATTGTTCCAAAAAGCCCTTTGATGTTCCTAATACCTTCCAGACATTGGATTAGCCAGTCTCCTAGAGAAGATACATATATACATACATACATACAAGTGCACAACAACACATATACAATTGCATTTTTAATACAGTAGACCCCAATGATATTCAAACTAATTCCATAAGGCTTAACTTAATTGAATAAAATTCATTCAGCATATTGCAGGAAATTGTCAGTCTGATTTGCACTACAGTGTGTCCACGTTCAGAGATACCCAACTCTTTCTAAAGGCAGTTTTAATACTTCTAATTGGAATAAACTTTCATTAAAAACGAGTTTCTACTTTTTATATAAAATTGGTTCTAGGTTCTTTGAAAATTTCTCACTTTCTTGTATCTGTTTTGTATCCATATTTTGCCTGTGTAGAGTATGCAATTCATCCTTCCGGTACAGTCTGGAATTGCTTCTTTGAATCCACTTTTATCCTAATATGAAGCCCACCTGGTTAATGATGCAGATTAAGAAAGTGCTCTGTAAAAGTGTTATCCTAATCATATGTACGAACCCTGTTCCCGGAAGTGATTTTTCTCTAATCCAGAAGCTCCTTGTAGGGCTTTAGAGATGCTTCATTAAATGATGTAGTGTCAAAGGGTTTTGCTAAAAAGTCCTTATTGTTCACACAATTCTTCTCCAAAGTTTATGCTTCCAGCTAACTATAGAACATCATCAAACACTGACCATATGTCACTAATCATTATAGCATATACTAGATAGAACTTGTCGGAACACTTTTGGCGTAATGAAATAAGAGGCATGCACGCTACACAGCCTGATGATTAGGGAACTAGCCTTGAATGTGGAAGACCCCAGTTCAAGACCCTACTCTGCCTGACTCAGAGCAGATTTTCATCCTAGATCACTCTGGATCAGGCAGAGAAGGTACTTGAACCTGAATCTCCCACATCCCAGGGCAGTGGCCTCGCCTCAGGCCACACATACTCCTAGCTGAACTGCAAAGCTAAAGTTTCACCTGAAACTTGACATTTTGGCAATTCCATTTTCCAGAAAATGTTGGAAAGGTTTTGGTTTTGTTCCATTTCAAAACCTGAAAAGTTGCTGTCCTCTGGTCAGCAGTAATACTAAATAATATCATCTTAACAGCCCCCTTTTACGATATGCATATTTCAACCATTTCACATAACATGCATACATCACCAGCGACCGCATGGGAAACCCTGAAAGCTGTCCTCAGGAACAAAATAATTGCCTTTGATTCATAAAAGAAAACAGTAATGGACAGAGAAAATGTAATGCCTCAAGATAATTGCACACACAGAAATACCACACAAAAAGATTAAATTAAAAGAGCTGCTCAAATCTCGAGAACAAAAACTGATCAGAACTGAACAACATATTAAATGATAACATGGGAACAGAGCAAATACACTGCTAGCAACCCAAATGAGGAAGCAGCAACCCTTCAACATTCTCCATAATTTCCACCCAGTGTAGAATGAAATAATAATCAACCCAGACAAAAATAACAGCAGCCTTTATTTTGAATAAGAGAAACATCCTTATTTCATCTCCAAAACAGATGTGACATATGCAAATCTGACTTATTTTATTGAGCACCACGCAGCAGCTGTCATACAACCACTGGAAACTGAGGAATTAGATGACATTAAGTTACTTAGAACACAGAACACCCAAGGACTCCAAGAGCAGGGTGCAGACTTCTACAATCCCCCCCTGGAACAAATATGTAACCCTTACAGAGAGCACTCATACAAATTCCAACAAGACAATTCTCTGCATGCTAGTAGCCATCACAGAAGCACCAACGGAGGCAAGGATTTAAGACAGGGTCTCTCTTAGAGACCTTCTCCCTTTTGGATTCAGCCAAGAGCTATGTCAGACCCTCTTAGTGTAACCCCAGATGGTTCCCAAGGCAGATTGTCTTCTAGGGAGTGGGATGTTACAGGGTATCAAATTGTCTGTTCAGTGCTTGGGTATGAAGCCAAATCATGATTAGAGTTTAAGTTTGATTCCCTCGCAAGATGAAAATGTAAGCCTCCAAAGATCAGGTGATTTCATAAGACTTCCATCATCTTCAGTCATAATTTTACACAGTGGCACCCACTGCTCTACTCACGTTACACACAGTGCATACCACTGGCATGGGCACCAAGTCATCATCATTGGGCCCTCCCACCTAAGGGAGCCCCACTGCAGGAACTAGCCCTATGGCAGCAGTGAGGAGGATCACTGCTGGGTGCCCCACTGCCCATGCAGATTTGGCCCCTCGGCCCTCGATCATGACAGCGGGGTCAAACCTGAGCAGCGTTGAGACCCCCATGCATCAGGTCATAATGCCACTCATAGTTTTGGTACTGCTGTCATAATGGAAGGGCCACTAGAGCTAAAGCTGAGTGGGTAGTGGGGAGGCCATAACTGCATCTTCTTGATGCTACCATGGAGCCAGCTCCTGCCCCAAGGCTCCTCCCAGGGGCCTGCCCAGCCTCACCATGCTTCCAGCAGCCCATGTCCCCTCTGCTCTGTCCTCAGGACTTGCTCAATGACAGCCTCAAGACCTGCTACAAGTACAGGGAACTGCAGTGAAGAGGGGCAGCGGGGAGCCCTGGGATGTACCATGTGTAAAACTTCTGGGGATGCCCCAGATTATACAACACTATCATTCACATGAAATTTACAAGAATGACACCTAGCATGAACACTTCTTCTGCTATTAATATTATGTGAAGGCACCCAGATTCTATGGTGATGCACACCAATAATAGAACCCTAAGGTAAGATAGATTGGAACCAGAAGGGGAGGATTGCAGGGATGGATGCAGATCTGCAATTCTAATCTGTACTCCCTATGATATTTGAATGGATTCTGATTCAAGTTCTGTTTCTGGCTAATCTCTGGTAAAAGGACATACTCACTTGGGACTGGGCTGTCTTCTATGGCAGCATTTCTCATTGCACCGCAACTCCCTTCTGACAACAAAAATTACTACATGACCCAGGAAGGGGGATTAAAGGCCAAGCCCCACCGCCCTGGGCAGGAGGGTCAAAGCCGAAGCCCAGCCACCCTGGGAGGGGCAAAGATGAAGCTTGAGGGCTTAAGCACTGGGCAGGGGGGCGGTAAACCCCTGCCACCCAGGGCTGAAGCCCTTGGGCTTCGGCTTCAGCCCTGGGCAGTGGGTCTCCGACTTTGGCTTCAGCCCTGGGCCCCACTAAGTCTAACACCAGCCCTGGCAACCCCATTAAAACAGGGCTGCGACCCACTTTGGGGTCCCGACCCACAGTTTGAGAAGACCGCTGCCATGGTGAAGAAGCATCCAGCACACTGAGGCTTCGTCTACATGATAGACTTATGTTGGTATAACTATGACATTCAGGGATGTGGAAAAGCCACACCTTTGATCAACACAGTTATACCAACCAAACTGCTGGTGTAGACACCACTGCAGCTCCTGCTGACATAGCTACCGCCTCTTGAGGAGGTGGGTTAACTACGTCGACAGGAGAGCGTAGGCAGCATCTTCACTAAGCACTACAGTGGCACAGCTGCACTGCTGTACAGGTACACAAGCCCTGAGAGTGCGTATGAAAATAAATAATAATATGAATTTATTTGAAGGTATGAAAATATAGCTCTTTTGTCTGTTAGCTGGATGAATGGACTTCAGCATTCTGAAGATTTCCATATTATACAGAAATGTATCATCTGCTTTTTTCTACCGTACTGTTATTGTACATAGATTGTTACCCCTTTAGATATTTTCTTAAGTAAATTCTGTTCAGGTTCTACACAGGATCTGATTACTCACAAATCTGATCAAATATGCTACTTTTAATTCCCAGGAGTTTAAAAGTTCAGATCATATTTCTCAAGTGAATTTGAGAAACCTAAAAAACTTTAATAGGCAATATTCAACCTGACACCTACTCCTTACAGCATATGAAGGTAATCACAGAGCCTGCACACCGCTATGGTTAAACTTGACTGGGCAGTCCCAATATCATAGAATCATAGAATCATAGAATATCAGGGTTGGAAGGGACCCCAGAAGGTCATCTAGTCCAACCCCTGGCTCGAAGCAGGACCAATTCCCAGTTAAATCATCCCAGCCAGGGCTTTGTCAAGCCTGACCTTAAAAACCTCTAAGGAAGGAGATTCAACCACCTCCCTAGGTAACGCATTCCAGTGTTTCACCACCCTCTTAGTGAAAAAGTTTTTCCTAATATCCAATCTAAACCTCCCCCACTGCAACTTGAGACCATTACTCCTCGTTCTGTCATCTGCTACCATTGAGAACAGTCTAGAGCCATCCTCTTTGGAACCCCCTTTCAGGTAGTTGAAAGCAGCTATCAAATCCCTCCTCATTCTTCTCTTCTGCAGGCTAAACAATCCCAGCTCCCTCAGCCTCTCCTCATAACTCATGTGTTCCAGTCCCCTAATCATTTTTGTTGCCCTTCGCTGGACTCTCTCCAATTTATCCACATCCTTCTTGTAGTGTGGGGCCCAAAACTGGACACAGTACTCCAGATGAGGCCTCACCAATGTCGAA
Organism: Lepidochelys olivacea; assembly: GCF_965140295.1. Lineage (NCBI taxonomy): Eukaryota > Metazoa > Chordata > Testudines > Cheloniidae > Lepidochelys > Lepidochelys olivacea. The sequence goes on along the minus strand of NC_140421.1, from coordinate 67,995,373 downwards.
TAGAGGGGAACGATCACGTCCCTCGATCTGCTCGCTATGCCCCTACTTATACATCCCAAAATGCCATTGGCCTTCTTGGCAACAAGGGCACACTGCTGACTCATATCCAGCTTCTCGTCCACTGTCACCCCTAGGTCCTTTTCCGCAGAACTGCTGCCTAGCCATTCGGTCCCTAGTCTGTAGAGGTGCATTGGATTCTTCCATCCTAAGTGCAGGACCCTGCACTTATCCTTATTGAACCTCATCAGATTTCTTTTGGCCCAATCCTCCAATTTGTCTAGGTCCTTCTGTATCCTATCCCTCCCCTCCAGCGTATCTACCACTCCTCCCAGTTTAGTATCATCTGCAAATTTGCTGAGAGTGCAATCCACACCATCCTCCAGATCATTTATGAAGATATTGAACAAAACCGGCCCCAGGACCGACCCTTGGGGCACTCCACTTGATACCAGCTGCCAACTAGACATGGAGCCATTGATCACTACCCGTTGAGCCCGACAATCTAGCCAGCTTTCTACCCACCTTATAGTGCATTCATCCAGCCCATACTTCCTTAACTTGCTGACAAGAATACTGTGGGAGACCGTGTCAAAAGCTTTGCTAAAGTCAAGAAACAATACATCCACTGCTTTCCCTTCATCCACAGAACCAGTAATCTCATCATAAAAGGCGATTAGATTAGTCAGGCATGACCTTCCCTTAGTGAATCCATGCTGGCTGTTCCTGATCACTTTCCTCTCATGCAAGTGCTTCAGGATTGATTCTTTGAGGACCTGCTCCATGATTTTTCCAGGGACTGAGGTGAGGCTGACTGGCCTGTAGTTCCCAGGATCCTCCTTCTTCCCTTTTTTAAAGATTGGCACTACATTAGCCTTTTTCCAGTCATCCGGGACTTCCCCGGTTCGCCACGAGTTTTCAAAGATAATGGCCAATGGCTCTGCAATCACAGCCGCCAATTCCTTCAGCACTCTGATGCAACTCGTCCGGCCCCATGGACTTGTGCACGTCCAGCTTTTCTAAATAGTCCCTAACCACCTCTATCTCCACAGAGGGCTGGCCATCTCTTCCCCATTTTGTGATGCCCAGCGCAGCAGTCTGGGAGCTGACCTTGTTAGTGAAAACAGAGGCAAAAAAAGCATTGAGTACATTAGCTTTTTCCACATCCTCTGTCACTAGGTTGCCTCCCTCATTCAGTAAGGGGCCCACACATTCCTTGGCTTTCTTCTTGTTGCCAACATACCTGAAGAAACCCTTCCTGTTACTCTTGACATCTCTGGCTAGCTGCAGCTCCAGGTGCGATTTGGCCCTCCTGATATCATTCCTACATGCCCGAGCAATATTTTTTATACTCTTCCCTGGTCATATGTCCAACCTTCCACTTCTTGTAAGCTTCTTTTTTATGTTTAAGATCCGCTAGGATTTCACCATTAAGCCAAGCTGGTCGCCTGCCATATTTACTATTCTTTCGACTCATCGGGATGGTTTGTCCCTGTAACCTCAACAGGGATTCCTTGAAATACAGCCAGCTCTCCTGGACTCCTTTCCCCTTCAAGTTAGTCCCCCAGGGGATCCTGGCCATCCGTTCCCTGAGGGAGTCGAAGTCTGCTTTCCTGAAGTCCAGGGTCCGTATCCTATGACTAAAGTCTATTTTCAGGTCACATATTCACACACAGACAGAACTTGGTACACAAGTTACGAGCTTTTAAGAATATTTCTCATTTTGAAAAGTAACAAATGGAACTGAAATATATTTGCATTTAAAGAAAGGCTTAAAATAGCATTTAAGACCACAATCCTGCACTGGGTAGGGCTAGCACACTCCCATATCTCAGATGGACCACAAATGCCTTTAGAGGAACAACAAGGAGTCCAGTGGCACCTTCAGGACTAACAGATTTATTTGAGCATAAGCTTTCGTGGGTAAAAACCCCACTTGTTCAGATGCATGGAGTGAAAATTACAGATGCAGACATAAATATACTGACACATGAAGAGAAGGGAGTTACCTCACAAGTGGAGAACCAGTGTTGACAGGGCCAATTCGATCAGGGTGCATGTAGACAACTCCCCATAATAGATGAGGAGGTGTCAATTCCAGGAGAGTCAAAGCTGCTTTTGTAATGAGCCAGCCACTCCCAACCCCATTCAAGCCCAAATTAATGGTGTTAAATTTGCAAATGAATTTTAGTTCTGCAGTTTCTCTTTGAAGTCTGGTTCTGAAGTTTTTTGTTCAAGTATAGCTACTTTCAAATCTCTTACAGAACGTCCAGGAAGATTGAAGTGTTCTCCTACTGGCTTTTGTATGTTACCATTCCTGATGTCCGATTTGTGTCCATTTATTCTTTTACGTAGGGACTGTCTGGTTTGGCCAATGTACACGGCAGAGGGGCATTGCTCGCACATCATAGCATATATAACACGTCTACTAATGTTCTATACAGTTTTTCAGCACCTTCTAGGACTTTCCCAAGGAACAATTTATTTCATCATGCGATCTATTCACTTTCCCTCAACTGAGGAAAATGCCAGAAAATATTAAAATTTGAAAAAAAAATGCCAAGCAATTTATTTGATAAGACTTATACAGGTGTTGCTCGAGCGATCATACAGTCACTTAAAACCTACTGGGTAAAAAGAAGGCATTTTAACCAATGTGTATTTCCGAAATGGAATAGAATTAAGTTGATATGCTGACAAATCAGAAATAGACTTTTTAAAAAATTGGTAAATACATAGTGATGATAATGTAAATGTTCAGCGCTTTGCAAGTGAACCGTAATCCTCAGCTAGCTGCAAAATTTGATAGCTATTTTCCACTAGTGAGTAAAATACACTGGAGTTTCATTCTACCATACTACCCTCCTTTTAAATGTATACATTTCCAGGGGCTAAGTCATAACTCTAGATAGCTCATAGGACTGAAGGGTATTTTGAAAGTGGTTGTGATGTATCTAAAAACTCTGTTGGAACTGTAAACTGTCAGTTTAAACTGTAAGGGGTTTCCTAGTGCTGTTTGCATGCTAAGGGGTTTTAAGGAAAAGAGTCCAATAGAGTCAGTCTGGAAAGAACCTAGAACAAGGTGGGGTGGGTGATGCCTCAGGGAGCAGCCAGCTTTTTTTTTTTTCTTGCTTTGGTTACTGTGTTATCATCTTGGATTCTAAGGATGAAAGTAGTGTTACATTGCAAACTTCCAGTAAGTGCATCTGCTGTTTTTATCTAACTTCTCTGTGTGGATGCTGTGAACGTAACAGTAGTCCCCTTGGACGCTATCCTCTCCTCTTTTTGTACATTACAACTTTTAGATTAAATAAAACAGTCTCCTCTAGATTAGACTTTACTTCCATCACATCCAGACTGCAGGAAAAGCTCTTCCACTCCGTGAGGTAAATGTCAAAAAACGTACCTTGGGAGTTTCATTGCCAATTGGCATGTGCTTAGTGTACCATTCTCTGGCATGTGTGAATTAAATTTCAGAGGGTGTATGTCTTTTCTGCAGGAATTAATGGGATCTCCAGTTAACGCCCACAGACACACAAAAGGGAACTAACACATTCAGCAAACTGCAAATATACCGATGTCTAAAGAAACCTACCATACATTTCAGTTATTAGAATTCCAGTTGCTTAGTAGAATACAGAAAAAAGCAGCAAAAATGTAGGAAATTCAAATTAAGACCAACACCTCATCCCAAATTTATAACATTCTTCTCCTCCTCCAATCCAAATTTATTGATTTTTTTCAGTTTCTACCTCAACTTAAACATTATTGGAAGCCATTTTTTTCTTATTTAAATCAATATATCCAGATACCAAATAACTCTTTTTTCCAGCTCCAAATGAACCAAAATTTCCTCTTATCTCAATCACGAGTATGTTGCCCAACACAACACACTTAACAAGCCAATCCACAAAATGTTTCTGACACATTTCAGATAAAGACAAACTGCAGTACAATATTTTTAATATGCAAAGGGCACTTACCAAGTACCAGAATTTATTAGTGTCCTTACACAAATTTCAATAGGTTTCAATTATGACTTTCTGAAAATAAATATGCAAAGTCACCCAAGTAGCTAACTTCACAGCAGTCTCAAAGGGCAGCATTTTATTTTAATACAATTCCTTCTTGGAATTATTTGACATGTACATTTGAATTGTTCAAAAGAGTGATTGCTTATTCCCGGTCAGCTAGTTTTCTGCCTTTGACTTTCCTGAACAGTCATCAGCATTCATCTCTCTTGCTGTTTGCTGAATTATTGAAGTGGAGATCATATCAGTGAATCACTCTAATTTAGGGTGGTCAATAATTTCACCAACTGGGGCATAGAAACCAAAGATCATTTTTGCATTAAAGAATCGTCATTCCTGATGAAAAGTGAAGCCTATTCAGTAACCATAGTATGGAACTGCTGATTGTTTGCTTTGAAAATCAATATAATGATAGACTTTTAAGTTTCCTAATCTAAGAAAAATCTATTGCATTTTGTATTTTGTCCTGAAAAGTATTTCTATTTTAAGCGGTTTTCCAAGGACAATTCTATAACTAAGGGATTTGTTTAAAAGATAAAAATAAAGTTGTATGGTGCTTTTTGTTTTCAGCGCCAGGTCTGTCTTTCTCATGTTACTCATGGGTCTAGGCTAGGGTGTATACTTAGGACAGGATGTCCCAGATTTTTGGTTGGCACAACCCCATTTTAATGAAATATTTCCTCCCAGATGCCTGGAGGACACCATTTTGAAGAGCAAAATGGCGTCCTCCTCACAGCATGACCTTGCACATGTGAGGTCATGCTGTGCAGGATGGCATTTTGCAAAGCACAATGGTGTCCTTCATGCATTGTGACCTTGCAGGCACCGTACATGTGAGGTCAGGCCATGCCGAGCAAAATAACATCCTTCGAACACTAGGGATTGCCGTGACCCCATATGCTGATGGTGCAACCCCATTTGGGGTCACGGCCTACAGTTTCAGAACCGCTGATTTAGGGCATGTTCACCAACAAAGGCAGAGAGTATTGATTAAGAGGAATCTGTTTTTGATAAAGCAGACCATTGATAATAAGCTGCTCCCTAGGCTTTAACTCAACAAATGGGGCATGTCTTAAAGTATGAGCTGTCTTGTTTACACCAGACTTTTTGAACACTGCAGTAGGAGATTTGACTGCAGCATGTGGGGGGAGGCATAGCTCAGTGGTTTGAGCATTGGCCTGCCAAACCCAGGGTTGTGAGTTCAATCCTTGAGGGGGCCATTTAGGGATGGGGCAAAAATTGGGGATTGGTCCTGCTTTGAGCAGGGGGTTGGACTAGATGACCTCTGAGGTCCCTTCCAACCCTGATATTCTATGATTCTATGTGTAGACATACCCGAGCTAGCTTTGATCTAGCTAGTGCAGGGGTTCTCAAACTTCATTGCACCGCGACCCTGTTTTGACAACAAAAATTACTTCACAACCCCAGCAGGGGGACCGAAGCCTGAGCCCGTCCGAGCCCCAGGTGAGGGATGTGCGGGGGGGGGGGCAAAGCTTGAGCCTCACCTCTCTGGGCAGGGGGGGCAAAGCTGAAGCTCAAGGGCTTCAGCCCCAGGCAGGGGACCTACAACCTGAGCCCCGTAGCCCAGGGCTGAAGCCCTCGGGCTTTGGCTTCAGCCCTGTACAGTGGGGCTCGGGCTTAAGCCCTGGACCCCAGCAAGTCTAAGCCAGCCCTTGTGACCCCATCAAAGGGAGTCGTGACCCACTTTGGGGTCCCAACCCACAGTTTGAGAACTGCTGAGCTAGTGCAATACCAAACAGCAATGAAGCTGCAGAAACACAGGCTTCAGTGCAGGCTATTCAGTTCTGCCTGGATCCCTGGTACTTACTCATGCGGCTGGCCCACGCCAAAGTCTGTGCTGTTATTGCTGTGTATGCTCACTAAATTAAAACTAATTCAGTGTGTCTATATGAGCTTCAAATCACACTTCCGAAGTCAATGAAGACATACCCTTAATTAGCATGTTAGCGAACAGTTTCTAACAATTCATCTTTATATGCTAGTCTAAACAAAGCCTCAGTGTCCTTGGGCAACTAATTATCCCTGTGCCTCCAGTTACCTATTTTTAAAATGGGCACAATAAGACGCCTTGTACAAGAGAGGTGTTTCCCTTAATGAATGTGTGTAACACACATTAAGCTCCTCTGAGGAAAGGTGCAACATCCTCAAAGAACATTAGCATGATTATAAGTAGCTGAAAGTCCATGCTGTCGCATGGGTGTAATTCCTAAAGACTTTGTTTTAAAAAAAAAGCAAGCCAAAAATGGCTGAGAACTTAAACATTTAATGGTAACAGACTGCACATCCCAATGATGATTGAACCGGAGGATATTCTAAACAAAAAGAGCTCTCAATAATACTCCATTGCTTCACACTGACTCAAGAGACATCCTAGGTTTCAGAGTGATATTTAGGTTTATTGTGCATGGTGGTTGTGTTGTTTTGTGGATAGTTGTGAAGAACTGTTGGGCCAGCTCTCAACCATCTGTGCAGTCTCCCTCACACAACCAATGAAACTGTTGCATGCAAATTAGGTTCAGAGTAAGGTTGATGATTGATTGAGTTGTCCCCGATATTAAAATGGCCTTTGACACTTGTCATGCACACATGCCTTAGCCCTGGTCTATGCTTAAAATTTAAAGTGACCTATCTACGTTGCCCAGGGATGTGAAAAATTCACACCCCGGAGAAACGTAGTTACGCGAACCTAACTCCTGATGTAGATGCCGCTTGGATCGATGGAAGAAAACTTTCTTCAGCTTAGCTACTGCTGCTCACCATTACCTACATAGATGGAAAACCCCGTTTCATTGACATAGGAAGTTTTATGCCTACGCCTGTATGTAGATGTGCTTTTATTGTAGCTGCACACCACAAACAGGAGTAATTTGTAAAGTCAAAATGGCTGAAAACTGAATAACAGACTGCAAAATACAGTGATGATTCAACCTATGATATTCTAAACAATAGAACTGCCCCCCGCGCTTGTAGCTGTTTCAATCACCTCACACTCACTCAACAGACATTCTAGTGACAATCCTGGAAACTTATTATATAGATATTAACCTACTTTTTAAGAGGCCAGCACTAACTGGAGGTCAAGTTCCCTTCCAGCCATACATTTCCATGATTTTTTGACTCTGAGGCATTCACTATGTATATCCTGTTATAGTAAAAACAACCACTGATATACTGTAGTCTGCAATGGTGCATTTTAGGGTGAATCAATCTAAAGAAAAATTATATTTAGCTGTACATATGCCATTTTTGAAAATGGACCGAGATACTTTAATTGATATCTGAGATGTGTCATAGAACACACACATGTGAAATATACCTATGTATAAGAGCACACACACACACACAGGAAAAGCAGAGTGGCTAACCAACAGCTCCATATATCAGCAGCCGATTAGTATGGGTAGCAACATTTGGCTTGTGGGGGCGGCTGGAAAGAGGAAAAAAATAAACATTTTAATCAAATCCATTACCTGGTTATTGATTTCTCTTTGCCAGGCTGATCCTGCAGAATACTTATAAAGCTTTTGACATTGAGACATTTGGCCAAAGATATTGGATTAGTCTAAGCAAACGCTCAGCTTCTGGTGTAATCTCTCATATTTCATTTATATGTGATTTATTCCTTTGTCCAGGAAAAGGCCGTTTTATTGATAAAATTAATGAGATTGAGAATCCCAAAGGGAATTTAACATCCACCCACTCAAGACAGGTTTGTGAAGTAAAAGGAGTGGGGTTTCTTGGTCTGAAGAAGGATTCTGTTACATGCAGTTTGTTTCTTTCTATATGTTGTTGTATAATAAGCACTGGTTAGATTTTCCGCCCACTGTGTATTTACCAATTATTTATTGTTGAAGTTTTAAAATGGACAAAATAAACAATGCTACATTCCAAATACAGGTTTTGTTATACCCAGAATGCAGTGTCAATGGGTGCGTAGGTTACACCTCTCTGCAGCTAAAAAGACATTCAGTCTGAAAGGCTTTTGAAAACAATTTTTTCTTGGGGAAAAAACAGCTTTTTGGGGGGATACGTTCTGTGCTATGACCATTTTCAAAAGCCTCTTGACATGTATCTAGTTTGCCAAGTCCAATGTGTTTTTGCAAAGCCTGTTATGTGGCTCAAATGTAATCATGCCATCTCCCAAAAAAGGGTCAAGTTACTGTTATATTTAATATCTAGTCTGATAAAAGAAGGCTTTGTTGAGTTCTGCGTCTATCAAAACCCTCCATCAATTAATCAAATCAATTTGGCTTTACAGTAAAAATACAAACTTAAGAGTCCTTATGAATATATCAGACCTATTGTGTTTCCATATCAATAATATTTTTACCAGGGATAAATAAGGTATGTGTTTCTGCAGTGAAATCTGCATCAGGTTTTAATGCCTCCACCTTACCTAAAGTCACAAAACAGAATGATTCAATCCCGCTGCTATTTAACAGTCCCTGCTGTGAATATGAGCCATACATCTCTCTTACATTAATACTTCAGAATGAGGTTGTCGTTTTTTCCCTGTGTGGACAGGGGTGTGGAGCTGCACTACTTAGCATGGACGCTCCAGCCAGAAACTCTCCCCACACTGTGAGCGGTTATGTAGGGACCATTTACAGCAGCAGTCCCTGAGATCCCTGCACTCTGACTGCAGAGATTGGCCACTCCTCCCATTGTCAGCAGGCCGACCTTAGGAAAATGGTGCCCTGGGTGAACATGTATTTTGGTGCCCCTGGCTCCTGTGGGCACTGGCCCTCATGGACGCCCCCCATTTGCTCCTGGCCCGCGTGGGCTCCCTAGGCTCCCCGCCTTTGCCCCTAACCCCTGCACCCCCTCCCTATCTGTGCATCGCCCCCACACCACCACCAGTGTTCCTCCACTGGTAGGGTTGCCAGGTGTCCAGCTTTCGACCGGAATGCCTGTTTGAAAAGGGAGCCTGGCGGCTCCGGTCAGCACCATTGACTGGGCCATTAAAAGTCTGATTGGCGGTGCTGCGGGGCTAAGGCAGCCTCCCTGCCTGCCTTGGCTCTGCGTGGCTCATGGAAGCAGTGACATGTTCCCCATCTGGCTCCTATGTGTAGGGGCAGCCAGGGGGCTCCACACACTGCTTCCGCCCCAAGCGCCAGCTCTGCAGTTCCTGGCCAATGGGAGCTGTGGGGGAGATGCCTGCAGATGGGGCAGCACGCAAAGCTGCCTGGCTGCGCCTACACATAGGAGCCAGGGGTGGGGGCATGCCAGTGCTTCCGGGAGCTGCCTGAGGAAAGTGCCGCCCGGAGCCTGCAACCCTCCCTCTCCTATGTCCTAACCTCCTGCTCCAGCCCTGATCCCCCTCCCGCCCTCCAAACCCCTTGGTCTCAGCCCAAAGCACCCTCCTACACCCCAAACCCCTCATCCCCAGCCCCACCCCAGAGCCTGCAGCCCCAGCCAGAGCCCTCACCCCCACCCGCACCCCACCCTCCTGCCCCAGCCCGGAGCCCCCTCCCACACCTCAAACCCCTCATCCCCGGCCCCTCTCCAGAGCCCACACTCCTTGCCACACTCGAACCCCCCGAGCCAGCCCAGGGTGGAGATCGGAGGGCCTTGGAGGAGGGGCGGAGGAAGGGTGTTTGGTTTTGTGTGAGTATAAAGTTGGCAACCCTATCTGCTGGGAGGAAGCAGAGAGTATTTTGTGTGCCTCTCCTCCTCCCATGCCGTGCTCCCCTGCTAGCTGGGAGAAGTTTCTGACTCTACAGTGGCAGCATACACCTCTGCGCTGCAGCACCTTGACTATGGCGCCCCTGGGTGGTCCCCTGGGTGGCCCACCCCTAAGGCCGGCCCTGTTTGCCTGAAAGGAGGGAACAGAGCCAACACCACCCCTCCCTGCCACTGTCCTGTTCCTTAAGAGGAGGAAGGAATGAGTCTCAGTGCTCCCTAGGGCACAGGATTTTCTATTATGAACCTGCTCTCCCCCGTGGCATTAGGAAATGAGGAATGGGGAGGGTTCTTGCTGACCCCTAGCTAGATGTGCGTTGGCCACACACAATGTGGCCCTTACTTGTTATCATAATTCTCCCTTTTCTTTCAGCCCCTTGCTCTCTGACCCTGGTGTCCCTCGCAGTACTTTGCACTTTCAGCAGTGGTTGGCAGAGAGAGGCTTTTCCACAGCGAAACCTGAGAGTGTGGATGATACTGAGATTAGGTCACAGGGCTACTTAAATTCTCAGCCTCTTCCAGCCTCCACCGGGATAAACATTTTGATGAGTCACCTTTTGACTCGAGTAGGTTGAAATTAAAAAAAAAATATGGCACTACTTTAGGCATGATTTTTGACCTCATCGATGCTAAGTGGAGCCTTTCAAAGCATCATGTTCTATTGTCTAGACAGAACCCAATAATATTCTCTAAGACACGATTTATAAACGCCTCTGCTTGTCTCTATATCAACAGAATTTTCCAAGACCTCTAGAACAGCATGCCAAGGTCTCCGCTGAAATTAACAAGACCATCAAATACAGATGAATGCTGTTTTGTTTAACCCGAGCTAAGAAACATTACTTTATAAAGGCATTTAGCAGATCCTGGAGTCATGATTTTGACAGCGTCTGCTTGACCTGCAAACCTTTCTAGCTTCAGAGAATACTCTCAGTGCAAATGATACTCTATGCTTAAACAGATGAGGTGAGTAAGGTAATATTTTATTGGTCCAACAAAAGATATTACCTCCCCCACCTTGTCTCTCCAGTATCCTGGGACTACAGCCTCAACAACACTGAATATTCTAAGCTTAAGTCCACCTATTAAACAAGAGAAAAGATACAATAGCAGGATAATTCATCAGTTGCTTGCTGTATTCGCCAACGAAACATGCCATATAAGACTGATATTAGAAATTATTGAAGTGTTAGGGAGGAACATATTTGCTGTCAGCATAGCTTTTTCAGTAATATTGACACCATGATTAAAGAACCCTAGTCACTGTCAATTTTTCATCAAATCACTTTCCTTTGTTTTTGTTTCACTACTTACTAGTTATGCTTATTATTATGGAAAAATAGTTGCTTTATGCAACCAAATAGAAAACAGCCTAAATATTTTTGGAATCAGATTGATAGAGTGTTTGACTCTCTGTGTGCCCAGTCGCTGTTTCTCACCAAACACTGATGTATGAGGGCATTATCGCTTGATAATGGTTTGATGTGGTTGCATATACCAGTATTAGATCCCTGCTAGCCGGTACGATCTATAGGGAGTCTACAGTTTGAGACATGGAGAATGGAGGGCTGAGCATTGATCTCTGTTTTTAATGCGCCTTGATCATCAAATCAGCTGCATCCTTGTCCTCAAAAATTTGACAATGGTTAAGCCACACCCTATCATGCTGACCAATATTGTTTCATTGTTTCCTTGTAATCCCTATCCGTCTGTCTGTATCCATCTGTTTGCCCTTGCCTTATATTTAGATCGTAAGCTCTTTGGTGCAGGACTGTCTTTTTTGTTCTCTATTTGTACAGCACCTAGCACAATGTGCTCCTGGTCCATGATTAGGACTGTGAGGCACTATGTTGACACAAATAATAAATAATAATATTTCCAGATGGTATTGATAATCCTTGGCCCTTCTTCCACCAACTCAGGTTTCCTTTTCAATTTTTCTGTGGCTGACTATGGGAAATGATCATACTATTTTAAATATAAAATTGCAGTACATTAGAGTCTACTTTCACATATCCGCCACTCTTTGCTACTGATTTTATGCTTCCTCTTTTCTTTTCATTTTCTCTCATTCTTCTTCCCTTCTAATATCATCCTGTGCTTTAAGAAGAAAACCGACTTTGACTATATTGTTTAATCACTTCTTTCCATCCTTGATCCTGACATCACAACAATGGCCAACAACTCTTTTGTCATTTTACCTTCCCTAACATTTGTGGCCACTCATTTCTTCTTAACAACCCTTTCTTTCAGCTTTCCTTGTAAATTCCCAGGGTAGTTATCAATACAGTTAGCTAAGATTTAGTAGATTTAGACCATGAAGAAATCATATATTTAAAACACAGGTTCTAAGATTAATGAGGGTGACTCCACACGTCAGAGTAGGATCTGTTTTAAACCTTTTTGCTCTTGGCTAATTCTAATGATTGACCATGGTTACACAGCCTCAGCAAAGTTCTTTGTCTCCTTCATACAACCTGTTAGCTTTCTTCTGTTGAGCATTTCTCCCAAATGTCCTCTTCCAACTTTCTGCTTTTCTACCACTTCTCTGAAGATATATATCAATGCCTCCAATTCATCTTGGGGGAACCATTTAGACCAGATTACACATGTACATAGGACTTTGGGCCACAAGACTAGCTTACTCATCTTTTGAAGAGAAAGGCTATACAGCTCCTCACAGATGACATTATAGCTATAAATTCCATGAACTACCCAGGAGGCAGATGATCACCCCTTCCTTTGACAAGAAGATAGCTGTGATTTTTTTCACCAACACTTACAAAAAAAATTAAAAAATAAAAGGAGAATTCTCTTGAGAACGTTCAAACTGAAGCACTCAGAGGTGGCCTCAGAAAAAAGTTAGTGATAAATCTTGCCAGATGAGCTCACACTGAAATAAAATTGTTTGTCTTTTCAGATAATAAGATTTTGCACACGAGTAGATAGAGATTTTTTGTTTTCTTTTAATCTGTTAGCGATCCATGAATTACCATTTTCTTCAGATTTCAGGCTCAGTAGGAAGTTCAGTTTTTATACTCAAACACAGTCGCTTTACCTAGCAGGCTACCTATTTGGCCCATAGTTAGAGGATCTTGGATGTTCTGAGGTGCTCAAAAGAAAAAAATTCAAGGCTAAAATTATTGTTAAACATTATAATGCGGAAAAGCTTATAGTCTACCAGGTTAGGCCCTACTGTTCTAGGTGCTGTACAAACAAACAGAAGATGATGGTTCCTGATTCAAAAAGCTTATGAAGCCTTTCACCTGGTAGCGCTCTGGAAGGCATACTGGAAGGAGACCCGGGAACTTGGTTATGAAGTACTTGTGGTGTGTTCTTGCCATAATAAATGTGCAGATATAGACATTCTGATTTTTCGCTTTTCTCAATAATTGTTAGTGATGTACATTTTTATGAACACCAAATGGCTTGACAAATACATATGTGGATTACTCAAGTTCAGTGAGAAAATAGGGCATTTTCTTATATAAAATGTCTCTCTTCAAATGCTATTGTCTACACTGCCAAGTACACTGTTAGTGCTCATCATATAATATTAATAATATTGATATTATTTGTGTAGAATTCATAAATGAGATGCTGAGAGAGTAGAAATAATAAGAAGATATTGGCAATACTTCTGTCCCAGTTCAACAGAATACTACCAGTTCATGAGCCCATGATTTGCAGCACAAGGGTTTGAGAATGAATCAAAATTACTACTCAGATTCAGAGGATCTGAAGTAAAAAGTTCATGTTGTTTCATGGGCTCAATCCCCGTTTTACATGAGAAAGTCTAAAAAATATGTTCCAAAAAGAAGGTACTCTATTAATATTCAATACTATATTAATGTCATTGAACATTATGCTAGCATATGTGGAGAGCAAATAATATAGCATTAAGACACTCCATGGTGAGTTTTATTGGTCCATTAACATACACCTCGGGTACGTGTTGTGGTTTGCAGTTTTAACCACTAGTATTAAGGCTAGTATTAATAGACCAATAAAATATAATACATGCCCTGAAGTATGGTTCTTTAGGTTGTTTTATTATTTTACAAAAAAAACTTTTTTAAAACAGTTTTTAAAGCAAAAGGATAAGTTAAACTAGTACAACAATATTCCTCCACTATTTTTGAATACAATTATTTGTAAATGATTTTTGCCTAACCTTAAGGTGTCCTTCCTCCTCTTCCTCGTCTACATGTTTTGGGAACACTGGAGCCTTTCCTGAGCAGGTTGTGGCCCATCAGTCCCTTTCCCCTTTCACTTCATACTGCTGAAGCTCAGTTGAGAGATGTTCAGTGCTTTAGGTTAAGCAAAGTCCGACTCCTCATAGAGCTTTACTACACAGCATTTATAACTTGCAACAGAATGTGAGAAAGCAAATTGGCTTTAGAACTGTAAAGTACTGTTAAAAGTGTAGAAGGCCACTGGGGAGAATTTTAAAACAACTCCTTTTCCCCATCAGGAACCCCATGCTGCTCATTAACACTGCCGACTGCCAAACCACTTTCAGTTTTAAGTACAGTGGCTGATGTGATGTCTGCACTGCAATCACGGGGTGTAACTGCAGCTTCTGTAGACATCTCTGAGCTAGCTTTAATCTAGCTAGCTTGGGTATTGGAGCAGCAAAGCTATGGCAGCACAGGCTTCATTGTGGGCTAGCCACCGAAATAATTACCCAGGGTTCCAGGCAGTCTTGCAGAACCATGCTGAAGCCCATGCTGCAGCAGCTTCACTGATCTGTTACCCAAGCTAGCTCAATTAAAGCTAGCTTGGGTGTGTCCACATGAGTGGCAATCACACTCCTAACTGCAGTGTAGACATATATGAGACACTCCAAAGGGGCTGTAGGTAGATGGAAATTACATGTCCCTGCACCAGTCTGGACTTCTGTGCCACAGGAAGAATTTCACCCATAGGGAGAGCAGACGCTGATGCAATGACTCATGCTCTCTTTTGGTGTCCACCAGGGATAAAAGGAGAGCAGCTCTAAGTTTTAAGGAGCCTCCCTTGTTGAAGCTAAAGTGATAGACTGAATCCACACATTCTCTGGTCACTGTGATTGGTGGTCAGCCTGTGGAAGCTGTGCTGACTCCCTAGGATCCCACAGGTAGAGAAGAAGCTGCAGATTTTTCCCCCCCCCATCATCAGGGGTCTCTGCCAGACTCGATCCTGTGGTGAATCTGGGTCAGTTTCTAAACAGCTAAATCTAAAGCTGAATGCACACAAGCTTATAACCCAGTTGTACCCGTTCCTCACTGCTCCAGTGAGGAGTGTGGAGCTGAAGAGAGATGTTCTGGGGAGGATTTAGGCAGAGTTCTTCAGAGAGTGCTAGGGGACTACATGGCCTTCCTTGCATGTGCTGGTTAAAGGTGCAGGATGAGTTCCCTCAGCTCATTCTGGAGGCTGCTATCAGGGGTGCAGGGACATGGGACCTTGCCTACAACCCCAAACTGTGGGGACATTCAGAGACATCAGATGTGATTTCTAATGTCGGCGTTCGGCGTTCTGCATGAGACCTCTGTGGATGGCTGTGGAAGGAAGTGCCCCTTCTCTCATCACCCCTCGCATACTCACACAGGATGAGCCAGCATTTAGCCTTAAGTGATTTAAATAAAAAACGAATCCTGAAAGAAGCTCTTTCACCTTCAAAGCACTGTTCAAGCAGAAGAAGCCAGAGTGATTCCCTTTGCAGTTTGACCACTTGTCGCCTGAACTTCAGAAACAACGCATCTCTTTCTTCCTTCCCTCCAGCTGCAGTGCTCCACAGATGATTGGACCTCTCTGAAGTTTTCCTTTCATTTTTTTTAAAAAGCGCAAGGCCAAACTACTCTCAGATTTGCACAGGGAATCACAACACAGACACTCTGTTCTCCCTATATGTATTGTCCTGAGAGTTCCATGTAGATGGTGAGATCACAGTCAGGATCAAGATCCTCGGAGCAGATCCAGGAGCAGAACTGAGCACTAAGTCTGTAGTAGTATGAGATCCAATCACAGTGCCCTCCCACTTAGCAACTGTGTTCAAGAGCACTTCCCAGTATGGGGAGGGAAAGGCTGGGTCTATGCAAATGTTTATCTTGTAAATACACACATCACTCTTGTCGTGATCCACAGAGGATCTGAATCTGCTACAACCCCCTACCTATGAAGTCTGGCTATTTAGCTCAATCTGTAGTGATTCATGGTTTTAGTTCTGGAAGTCCCTGGTTTGTCAGTCAGTATAGCTGTTATCATATATGGATATCTATGGTGCACATGAAATGATGTAGTGATCAAAATAGGTTTGTCATTATACCTCGTTTTCCAAGGGAATTATTTTAAATATGAGATTGTTATCAGTGAAATTCTTACCCAGTTAATAAGAATACAGCTTCAGTCAAGATGGCTTCAAAGTCAAATAGTAGTTTGATTTAGATTAGTACTGGAAAGAAAATTCAATTCTATTTTCCATCCAAATTTTGGTCAATAAGCAGAGCTGGGTGAAAATTTTTGGTCACAAAATTTTTTTCACCAAAACTTGCAGATTCAGGTCAACAAAAATATTTTCTAAATTTGCCGAATTTTGCCAGTTGAAAAAAAAAAAGATGAAAAAATTGAAACATTTCATTCAATCCAAAACAGTTTTTCTTCTTCTTCTTTTTTTTTTTTGGTAGGGTCAGTGAAAAAAATGATTTTTTTGTTGTTTCTGGTCAACTCGGAATGATTTTTTTTCCACACTGCTCTACCAATAAGCTATGTTCTGTTTTTTCACTTGTGTAGAGACTGTTCCATTTCTTTCCCTTTCCAGATATTTAAGACTGGTGAAAAGCTGTACCAGAGGACTGTGCAACTTTGCTTTATGAAAGACAATGTAAAGGTCAGAACAGATTCTTTTCAAGGTTACATTAGCTGTAAGTTGAAAGGCAGCAATTTCCAAGATTTCTGTGGGGAATAATACAAAGAAAGCATTCTCTGTGTCTGCCATAAAATATAAAATTGCCATAGGAACTCAGCAATATAGTTAGTAAATATTTTTAAGCCGCATAATTTTTTCCCGTAGTATTCTGGCGCTGAATGGGATTTTAGGTGAGTACAAAGGAAAGTGTTCTATTAATTTCAATTACAGTTCAGAGCTCGCATGGCATTGCTGAGACACCAGATGAAGCTTTTATTGAATCTGGCCCTTGGGGCAAATTCTCTACGACTCCTAAATTTCATACTGGATTTTTTGGCTTTGTTTTGAAGGCCTTTTGTGAAAGACAATCTAGCCTGTACTGTATCAGGCAACTAATGGCCAACAATAAATTGTGGTTAGTAGAAAAATCCTTATGCTCAGCCCTAAAATAAAATTTCATAGAAAAAATACAAACTTCAGAAAACAATTAAGCAAGCCAATGACACGTTGACATACAGAAATAATACAATAGCAATAGACCAAAGGCTTTTAAAAAAAAATGTTTGTAGTTTTCGTAGTACAAACTGTGTAAAGATCTAGAGGAAAAGGTTACTCACCTTGTGCAATAATTGTGGTTCTTTAAGATGCATATTCCTATGAGTAAAAAGAAAAGGAGTACTTGTGGCACCTTAGAGACTAACCCATTTATTTGAGCATAAGCTTTCGTGAGCTACAGCTCACTTATTGGTTAGTCTCTAAGGTGACACAAGTACTCCTTGTCTTTTTGCGAATACAGACTAACACGGCTGTTACTCTGATTCCTATGAGTGTTCCCCTTCAGGTATGCATGTGCCTTGATTGGAGATTTTCCATTAGCAGTGTCCTTTTGGCCTGCACATGGCTCCCTATGCCTCCTTGTGCTGGAAACCGAGGTTATATAGGGATGCATGGACAAACCACCCTTAGTTTCTTCTCTACCTGAACATCCCATAGAAAACAGTCTAAAGCAGAGGGGAAGGAGAGTGGGTAGTGGAGCATCTGTAGTGGGACACATCTCTAAGAACCGCAGTTACTATACAAGGGGAGTAACCTCTTTTTCTTCAGGTAGCATCCCCATTGGTTCTGCTCTTCAGGTGACTTCCAAGCAGGATCCCCAGAGGGAGCTTCAGAGCTGAGTCTAGAACTGAAGACAGTACTGCAGAATCAAGTGCCGCATCAGATCTGGTAGCACGGATCAAAACATAATGTTTAGAAAATGTATATACTGAAGCCTATGTGATGGCCCTACATATCTCAGACACTGACGAGTTCTCAAGTAATGCTGTGGATGTGGTTATGATCTGGTAGAACATGCTATCACCCTTTCGGGGAGAGGAGGGAAGAATGCTGCGGCATAATAACAAGTGATAATACACCCAGATATCCACCTCAATAGTCTCTGACAAGAGACTGTGGACCCCTTGGATCTACCTGTGATGAAAATAAACAGTCTTGGTGACTTCTGAAATTCGTTTGGTTCTACCTGCTTGACCAATGCCCTTCTAATGTCTAAGGCATGGAAACAGGTCTCCTGCAGAGAGCTATGCAGTTTTGGGAAGAATAGTAGGTGAATGGATTGGTTAAGATGAAATTCTGATGGTATCTTAGGTAAGAATTTGAGGTGTCAGCATAAGGAAACCTTATTCTTGAAGAACACAATAAAGGGGAGATCTGCCATCAAGGCCCCCAATTTCCCAACCCCCCTGGACCAATGTGATAACTACTAAAAAGGTAGTCTTTGCAGATAAGCGGAGCAGAGAGCAGGTTTCCATTGGTATGAATGGAGGTCTCATGAGGTATTTAAGTACCAAATTGAGGTCCCAAGTGGGAGTGGGGTCCCTAATCTGGGGGCAGAGATTCCACAAATCATTAATAAACCTTGATGACACAGGGTGAGGAAATATGGAGAACCCTTCTGCTGGAGGATGAAAGGCTGATACTGTAGACAAGAGGGTCTTAAATCAAACTAACTGATAACCCTGATTTATTTTGATCTAACAGGTAATGCGGGATGACAGAGTGACACAGATGCAGGCACCAGACAGTGGCAATGTCACCAAAGGAAGAATCTCTTCTATTTCTGCAGGTAAGTAATTTGTGTTGACTCATTTCTTACTGTTCAGTAACACCAGCTGCACTTCCATAGAGCAGGAAGATTTTAACTCTGAGAAGACTGAGGATCCAGGCCCCAAGGAGAACCCCTAGATTGGGGTGAAGCACCTGACCTGAGGGGGGGGGAGAGGTGAGGAAAAGTCAGAAGCTTGAATGGCTGTTGGACACAAAGGTGGAGCATGCAAGTGTCTCCACCAGATTGGTACTATTAGGGATAACTCTGGCTTTGTCCGGTCCAATCTTGTTCATCACCCTTAGTATTAGCAGTGCTGGAGGAAAGCATAGAGTGGACCCTTCATCCAAGGTAGGAGAAAGGCATCTCCCAAAGAGTGGTGGCCTAGCTCTCCTCCTGAGTAGAACAGAGGACACTATTTGTTCCTGGTGGTGGCAAAGAGATCCACCTCTGGGAGTCCCCACCTTTAAACTATATTGTGGAGAATTTGTGAGTTTAGCTTTCGTTCCTAGTCCTGGAAAATGCTCCTGCTGAGAAAATTGGTTGTGATGTTCTGAATACCTGGGAGATAGAGTGATGAAATTTCAATCTGATGAGCTATGCATCAGTTCCAGTTTCATGGCTTTGGTGCACAGGGTGGGGGATCTTGCTCCCCACTGCTAGTTGATACAGAACATGCAGAATAGTTTGTATGGCATGATCCTGATTGATTTGGCCCAATGAGGGGTAGGAAATGGAGGCAGGAATTCCTGACAGCCCTGAGTTCAACAGATTGAGTTGTCCGTCTTCCTGAGTTGTGAGGGCATTGAGGTGAGATTCCAATCCCAAAAGTGATGCATCTGTTGATAGAGTTAATGGTGGAGCTGGGCAACAGAAAGGTACATCTTCACAGATGTTGAACTGATCTTTCTACCTATCTATGGAGTTTGTCACTTGTAAAGGAAAAGTCATCTGTCTGTCCAAGGTGTGAGAATAGGTCGTCCTGAGGCAACCCTGGAAGAAGAGAAGGCATGACCAGTCATGAAGGTGCAAGCTGCCATGTGTCCCAGGAGCTGAAGACCGTTCCTTATTGTGGTTCAAGGTCTCCCCTGAATTGCCCAAAGAAGAAGTACAATGTTATGAATCTGTCTAAGGGAAGGTAGGCCCTGGCTGTCAATGACTGCAAAGATGACCCAAAAACTGTATTTGCTGTACTGGGGTTAATGTGGATTTTTCTACATTCAGTTGCAGACCCAACTTCTGGAACAGAGCCAGAGCCATCTGGATGGAAGATATCACTGCTTCATAAGAATGGCTCTTGAGTAGCCAGTCATCGATGTATGACTCCAGACAGCTTGACATGGGTAAACTTGGTGAAGTGTTGCTTACCCTGCTCATTTACCACATTCACCACCAGGGAGTTAGGTAGAGGATGGGAGAACAAAAAGTCAGAGTCCTTAGAGGGAACATAATACTTCTTATCTGGCTGTTTATGTGATAATAGAATAGTAACAGGTGCTTGCCATACAGTGTTAGCTGGATCCAGGAACACCTCACTAATGAGTGACACCAGCATGGATGGTGTTCCTGACTGCAGGATATTCAACAGTTTGTGCTGTGAATCCTTGACTTATTTGAGTGCAATTTCAAGAGCATCAGTCACCCCCTTTATGAGATCTTGAAATTTCCAAAATTGTTGGCCATGAAAGATGGCAGAGGCATAACAGCCTTGTCTGGAGCAGAGGATGAAACAGGTGTTTTAGGGGTGGCTTCTTAATCCACCTTGGCCTCCTGCTCTTCAAATGTCTCCTCCTATCATGGGACCTGGTTGGTGAGGAGAATACTGTAAGACTCTAGCCTCCTTATGACACACTAGCAGTGGTCTGGCAAATTGCTGCCCATAGGCAGCCCCGCAATCCCATTCGGGGGGCCCATGTTGGGATGGCATGCAGCATTGGTTCCCCCACCCTTGCTGATGAGCGCCATCTTCCCTATGACTTTCAAAGAATGGGTTCCTGAAAGGTGAGGTTGGAAAACCCTGAACAGAAATAGAAGAGACTGACTGGATGTTTCCTTTATCCTCAATATTGTCCAACAGAAGAGCACCTGCAGAAAAGGGTGAAGAGTCCTGAAGTACCAGAGGTCAGTGGCTTTCTGGAGATCAGGGTCTCGGTACCAAGAGGTGGTCAATACCCATGAGGAGCAGAGACTCCAGGTTTGTCTATTACAGACAGATCCTTAGTGTATCTGAACTCTTGTGGTACCAAATACAGGATTGGTACTGAGGCAGTAGCCAAGGATGCAGTAGGTGAAGCCGATGGTACCATTGATTGGGGAGGGGCGGCTATGCACTGACGGTATCTGGTGCCATTGCTTGTTTGGTACTGAGGGTGCCAATTGGGTAGGCACCAATGGCAGGGCTGAGCCCAACAGTTCCAATCTATCGTGCTTATGCTTGCTCTCCTTGTCCTTGGTAGAGGGTGCTGAGGCCCTGTTGGAGCCATGTCTCTCCTTTGAGTTCTGGGACTTTCTGGCCATGCTGGTACTGGATGAGGAGTCCCATGATTCAATGGTACCAAGCCCAGAGGTCAAGGCTTCAAAGACCATTGATCTGGCAGGCGACTTTGGCTTGTTCAGAACTGGCTCCTTAAGAAGAAAGTCTGCACCCCTCTTTTTGGAAGTTTTCCATGAAGCCTCCAAAGTCTTTACTTTCTTAGGGAAAGCCTCCACCGAGGTTGAAGGGGAACTGGATCTATCTGGAGACAGAGGTACAGGAGGGGGTCTCCTGACCTGACTCAGAAGTTGGTTGAAGGGAGCATTCCATCATCAAGAATCTGAGTTTAATCTCCCTATTCTTCCTTGCTTGGGATTTGAGGGCCAAGCAGAAGTTGCACTTCTGGGAGATGTGGGACTCCCTGCAGCAATGGACGCACTTAGAGCTGGTCTACGCTAAAGCTGTAAGTCGACCTAAGTTACGCTACTTCAGTTATGTAACTGAAGTCGACATAACTTAGATCAACTTACAGAGATGTCTATACTGTGCTAAGTGAACAGGAGACACTCTCCCTCTAACTTACCTTCTGCCTCTCGGGAAGATGGAGTACAGACGTTGACGGGACAGCGCTCTGCCACTGACTTAGCTTGCCTTCACCAGACCTGCTAAATCGACACCACTTCTTGAATCACAGCAGTGCCAATTTAGCCAAAAGTATAGACAAGTCCTGAGAGGGGCTGTTGTTCATAGGTGTAGCCTCTCAACAAGAGGCAGTGTTTAAAATATGGTGAGCCAGGCACACCCTGCCAGGAGAGTAAGGCTTCCCAAGGGGAGGGAGAGGAACAAAACAATCCTCTCACTACTTATCTTTAACTGACTATAACGATCACTAACAACTACCTATATTAACTAATCCTAAGCAAACTACTACAGGAAAATCTGAATACAAGATAGTCGAGGCACGCTCAAAGCAAACACACTAAGAGTCTGCCTCAGGCTGATGCACATGAGAAGGAACTGAGGGCAGTTTGCTCTCTCATCCTTATATAGTCTATTGTTGTGTAGCACAAGGAGGCATAGGGAGCATGTGCGGCTGATGAAACACTGCTCATGGAAAATCTCAGATCAAGGGTTCAAGAGGCACATATGCACCTGAAGTGGACACCCACAGAGACACTACTTGACGTAGAATGTTTATTCCTTTTGTTTGTAGCAAAACTCTTGTCTTATGAAAAGGAAACCCAAGTTCTAACAGAATTGAGCCTTTAAAAATGTAAGAGAGCTTTGTTTTTAATATCTTATAAAGATAGATTATTATTCATTTGTATTATGGAACCAGCCAGGTTAGGCCCCATTGTGCTAGGCATTGTCTAATATTATTATAAGAGACAGTGCCTTCACTGAAGACCTTAAAATCTTAATAGACAAGACAGACAAGGGTGGGAGAAAGTAGGTATTATCCCCATGTTACAGGTGGGGAACCAGAGCAAAGAGCAATTAAATTACATGCCTCAAGTCACACAGGAAGTTAGTGGATGAATAGGGAATTGAACCCTGGTCTTTGAATCCCCACTGAGAAGCCTTCCTACGGGAATACCCTTCCTCTCAACCTCCTCTGTGAATAAACCATTTATTCATGCAAATAAAAATTAAACTAATGAATGTCTACATTTTAATCGTGACACCCTGTACAAGAACTTTCCACTTACATCTTGTTAATTTCACATCTTGAACATCTGATGTGTAGAAGCCCTAAACTGAAAAAAAGACCGATTAAATGTATTTTGTCCCATTATATTTATTTCATCCATTAACAGCAGGCGCATACTGTAGCGGCATTTCGTTTACTCTTTATATCGCATTCAGCCAGAGTAAATTCATACTGCAAGTGAATAATGATGTACCTTGCTCATTTTAAATTTCAATAATTGAATGAGAGACTGGGAGGCCTATTGAAAGGACTGTCTGCTGGTCAAAAACTAATGAGTTTTTTTTTCCTTTTTTGAATCTGAGTCATCGGTGTCATGGTAACAACGCATTATTGAAATCTGATTAGTATGCCCAGCAGCCTTATAAGTGATAGCATGCTTTTCTAATTGTATTTTCTGTTCTCAGGGAGGAGTTTGATGTTCATAAGAGGTGAGACGATGGCAGTGTTCTGTTTATCTATAAGTTTGATATGGAATGTACTGCAGGCTCCTCTGTTCAATGCAACCTGAGCTGCCATTCATTGAAAAAAAAAAAAAGTCTTCTGTAGTATTTAGGGAAATGGAAGACCCAACTTCCCATTCTTCCTCCCTTCCCTTGCCTCCCCCACCTACATTTTTTAATTCATTCAAATATCAGAGCGATGCCCCTTTGATACATCGTACTGCCTCTAAGTATTAGGAGGGTATTCTGAAACAAAGGCATCATATTTAGGGTCCGAACCTACATTACTTATGCACCTGAAACTCGCAGTTAAGGCAAGGGGAATTTTGGGTACATAAGGAAATGCAGGATCAAGTCTGCAACTTTCCATCTTACTCAATAATAACCCATTTCAGGAAAGCACACAAGCACGTATGCAAGTCCCACTGAAAAAAATGGTACAAGCTGAAAATTAAGCACATACTTAAGTTCTCTCACAAATTGGGATGCATTCCTGCACTGAGGCTTAAAAGAGCACGGCTACTTCTTTTTCCTTTTTAAGATTCAATTAACATATGAGAAGCCAACAGAAGCTTTGAAATTAAAAAGATTTTTTTTAAAATTACTTCTGAAGAACAGCAAAGATAGTGCCTCGCAATGAAAAAAATGCAGATTTGGAGGCTTAATAAGGCTTTAAGTTAAAATTTGGGCTGCGGAGTCAAGCAGATATTCACTATGTTAAAATACAAAGAGCTCTAACTACAACTGCAAGCCATGGTTTACAACATACATCTGATGCAAAATCATTTTACTGTGTACATCTCCAACCTCAGGAGATGAAAAGCTAAGTTTTCCAGAGTACAATTAAATTACATTTTTCTATAGAATAACCATTAACTCTAAATATTTTTGGACTATTTCAGTAGCTTATGACTGTTTCCTGTTCTGAACATTACTTTGTCTGCAAAATCATTTGACTTTCTATAAAAGGGTTGGGGGGAAGCCCACACACCTATTCCTTAGGGAAATTTAAATATTTTAAATAAGATCCACAAAAATGATTAATACAAGGAAGTCAACTGTCCTATACAACTAAAGAACACGCAATGTTCGTCACGGTGCAGGGACACACAGAGAATGAACACAGCTAGACTTAAAAAGCTCAGTACTATTTGTTCGATGCACCGGCATGTGCACCAAGTTTGGGGCGTACAAAATATCCAGAGCAATCAATCTTAAGTCAACACAGTGAAAGCCAAAGGAACGTTTATCTACATGTTTAGAAATTCAGCGGAGAGCACAGGGTTACACTGAGAATAGAAAGTCATCAAAGCAAGCCACCAAGGGACGAAAAGGCAAACAAGCACTTCCCCAGAAGGGATTAGCGCTGGTTGAGGGTACTGTTTGTACTAACCTTGGATGGAAGCAGCAGCCAGAAAGCCAATCAGTGTGGCCTTCGCCTGTCATAATGATGTTCCCATTAGGAAAGGCCCACATCTTCCAGAGGCGGTCATCGCTTGCAGTTACCACAATGTCTTTCCGAGGATGCAAAGCCAAACTACAGAAGAAAAGAAAGACATACAAGAATTTGATTCAATTTAATCTTATTATATCTAAATAAGATATCTAAAGAAATCTAAAGCAACATGATTTGATTTTAGCAATAACAAGGTCTACATTACTATGATTTTGGATGGTGTGTGTAATATTTATGCTCCCAAAAGTTATAAGATACACAAATCCGTTATCTGTTACAGGCCTGATCCTGCTTCTATTGAAGTAAATGGCAAACCTCCCATTGACTTCAGTGGAATCAATACCAGGTTCAAACTCTTAAGGCCCCTATTCAATAAGGCACCTAAACACGTGCTTAAGTGCTTTCCTGAGTTGATCCCCTAAATGAGTGCAATACATAATTTAAAAATATAAATTATGAACCCACAAAAGCAATGTGAACCACTAACACTGTTCCAGAAATAATATCCTCTGAAACATTAGCCTGTGGGCCTTCTCAAGACAGATGGGTTACAGGAGATCAGACTTTGTGCTAGTGTTCTGTGTCCATGAGCTTAAGATCTCCTCAGCACACGGACATTACTGAAATCTGAATTACACTACAGTAGCTCTGGTTTATTGTTAATACTTCAGCCACTACTAGGCTAAGTTAAGTAAATTCATTTCAGTTCTACTCTCTGATTGTTCTACAGGTTTTCCTTTTGTGTAATGAAGTAATGAGAACACAATGGCTAGGACATTATGCATCTATTATAACTCTTAACTGAAAATTCCTTCCAACACAGTCTATTTTTGGTTTGGACATTGTGCACCTACAAAAGAAAATGTGAACCTGTGACAATGAGCATTACCAAATTCTTTTTATTTTGGCTTAACTGTTTGACTTAAATCAGTATAGTGATCAACACTGTGCTTGGTCCTATGTCCAAGAAGGACATAGACTCATGGAGCAAATGGCTTCAATAGACCAACAATACAGTTCAAAATCAAAATGGAATGAGGGATGAGAAACTATTTTTTTAGATGGATGAGAGAGATAACATAAAAATCTCAATATTAGAGTTGATCTAATGGTAGGTTGCACGGAAGAAGTGTTTTATGGTGGGATCAGAATGGAGAGAATGGATACCTAGCAGCCAAGTAGAAGAGAGTTTGACTCATAAGAAGTACATAAATGCTACACCAGAAAAATCTCTTGTTCCTATAGCCTCTTTCTTCTACACATAAATAATCTATTAATAATTATTCCACAGTTTCACAGACCAGCATTCTCTCCTCTAGTAGGCTAAGAATTTAACACTTCTTCAAATCTATCATAAAAACTCACTTTTTCCAGTTAGCTTTCCATCAAGAAATATCCACATATGCTCTCCTATCTCAAAGCACCAACTCATAGTACAGAAGTATCTTCAGTTTCCAGGGATTTAACAATTAGACACTCATTTGGACAAGGATTCTGAATCAAAGGAGGAGGAGATCTTGGCGCTCTTGGACAAAGAGGAGGATTTTGCCCTCCCATTCACTGGGGGAGGAGAAAGAGGAAATGATATTATTCACATTCTACAGTGATGAATATAGAATAATTACATTAGTTAGACTGGTAAGAATTTGGTCTGCAGCTGAGGAGGGAGTAGAAGGAAATGTCACAAGAAAAGAAAGATCTCCAGCCTATTACAAGGCAGAGGAGAGGCGTAATTGGTATGGGTCAACCTGCCTCAACCCAGAATTCTCATTGATATAGGACTCTCCCAGAACACAGGAAAATCTGTGATAACATGACTGTGTCTGAGGCCTTGCAAGGAAAGTAGTATTATTGCCAAAATGGGGGAGAGGCAACCAGGAAGGAGGCCAGAGCTACAAAGGAGAGTTCAGAATAACACCAGTCATAAAGGGGAGTCCATGGAGATCAAAGATAGAGGGGCCCACGAGGGTCTTCTCACCCTCGGAAGACGACATGGCAGGCTGGGTTAAGTTGGAGCTTCCCAGCTGGCAAGCACATGTGGGCAAAGCCATTGGCAGCATGGCAGGCAGGAGCAGAGCCAGTGCACATGTGATGATGGAGCAGACGTCGGAACACAGTTTTCACCAGGCTGCTGCTGAGATTCCTCTGGTGTAGTAGATGTAGAAGGAGAATGGTAGGTGAGAGGAAGAACAGAAGTAGATTCCCAGCAAGGCCTGTAGAAATGAGGTCTGCTCAGAGACAGGAAGTTCCTGCAGTGAAGCTGCTCTACAGCTATATTGCACAAAGCATTTTTTTAGGCAGCACTCGTGCCTGCCTACAATGGGAAAACTGAAAGCCTGAGGCTTTCCGCTTGGTTAATCTCATTGTTGAGAACAGCTGGATTTCACTGCTGTTTAAAAATTACAAAAATATCATTGAATACCTCTTGAAATCTTGATGTCAACCCAAACCCAATACTTTATCTTCTGACTGCCTCTCCCATCTGTAAGTTTGTCTGTTCTGCCTTTCACGGTACTTCCATAAGTAGTTAACTAAGCTGCCACTAGTATGCCTTTTCTTTTTGGGTGTATACAGTGATCAACAGGTTCTGACCTCAGCTATCAATCATCCCTTTTATAAAAGTCTTCCTACACTCTGAGACCTGCTAAAAATCTCATTCACATCACCTTCACTTCCTAAATTCAATTCAAGATTGCTGATGGTTTACTCTAGATTCATATCCACCTCCTCATTCCACTCTTCCAACCTGGCTGCTGCTTCATGGCTTCCCTACAATTGTCCATAGCTGGAAGTTGCTCATTTGCTTATCCGGCCCCATCTGTCTGGAACATTTTCTTCCCTGCCCTCCAAAGCACAACAACACTTCCTTCTCTTCAAAGCCAGCCTTTAGACCTTATTTTCTTCTTAGCATTTCTAAAGTGTTTTGTGATGCTCTTTGTTAAGAATGCTCTGTAAAAAATAAGGTGTATTATATATCAGAAGAAATAAACTCTTGCAATTGGAATGGAACTCACACTGTACATGTTATAGACTTTTCTTTTTAATTGCAGAGCTCCTGTAAAATGATGCTGCGACCCAAGTGTGTATTCCCCCCCACCCCCGCAATGGAATTGTACAGGCATAAAGCTAACACCATTTAATGAACAGGAGGCTGGGTGACATCACCACCACTCAGCTGCTTCTCAAAATGGGAAGCACAATCATCCAAAAAAAGAGTGCTATACACCATTGAGTGCCCTTGTCTTCATTTTTGGCAACCTGGCATTGAATTGATTCTTGTTTCATCTTTGTACACACCGTCTAATTATTTCCATCACAGAAGACTCTGGGTGGATTAGGGTGAAAATCAATAACAGGACGTGTGTTATATGAACGTTCGTTTTCTCCTCCTCTTTTTTTGTGTATGTGTGCATGTGGTGGGAGAAAGGGACATAGCTAGCAATAAGAGAACTCTCAGACATTTGCTGCTGTCAAGTTGTGGAAACAGGTATATTTATATACCCATTTCAACAGCAGAAATCATTGAAATGTCTTCATCACTTGCAGTGGCAGATATGTAGTGCTTGCAGTAATTTGCTTTAAAAACATTCATGTATTGTATTAATGTACCTTGACTGAACAGCAAACAAACATACAGCATCTTAAGGTGCAGGCAAAAGATAATTTCAATGTAAAATACATACTACATAAAAAGCTACATTAAAATAACATTTTTAAGGTTGTGATGTCAAGCACTCAACAGTTAGGAAATGCCAGAATTAAGGTTGCCTGTGCAACCTTAATTTGGCCCCCTTTGTGCATATTCTGATCACAAACTATTATATCCACAGAACCCTGGCCTCATTCAGTGCACAGGATGGACAGAGGTCAGTGAAAAGATAGTTAATGTCACAAAAATATTAATGAATTTATCTTCACTATACTTCTCTGAGGTATATTTTGTCCCCATTGCACAAACAGAGAAAACTGAGGCACAGAAGGATTAAAGACAAAAGTTGCTTATTAATTTTTGGTGGCTTTCTGAGACACCTACGGCCTGATTTTTCAGTGGACTTACATTTTTATAGCACTTTATATGTTCTAAGCACAGCTCCCACTGACTTCAACAGGAGCAGAGAGTGTTCAGCACGTCTTCAAATCTAGGCCCCGGTGCCTCAAGTTGGGCACTCAGAAAACAAGCAATACAAAATTAGTGGCCAATTATGAAAAGTTTGGTTTAAGTAACTTGCCCAGCACCATATGAGAACCTTGTTGCAGAGTTAGGGATAAAATCCAATTCTCCAGGATGAATTCAACTGCATTAGCCATGAGACCATCCTCTGTCTTCCTCAAATCCCCTGCCTCACTCACTACGCACTGCCAATTTCTGCAACAACTGAGGCAGGAATCCCTACAGAGAACAGCCTCATTTACGACACAAAACTGATTCATCCCCAGATTCAGTACAGCCTATGCACTGAACGAGGCAGGGCCTCTGTGAGAAAATAGTATGTGATCATGTAATTGAAGACAGTATCACAGTGCATACAAACAAAGGGGCTGAATTAAGGTTGCATGGGCAAGCTTAATACAGACATTTCCTAACATTTGAGTGCTTGGCTACATCAACATTTTTAATATAGGTTTCTTGGGATGGTATTTCCTACGTTTTTACAAAAACTGAAGTCAGAAAGTCCATCATGTAGGGCCACATTGTGTTCCCATATGGGACATCAGTAGGACAGGGACTTTTCGATCCACAGCCCAATCCTCTATCAGTTGAGTAATGGAGTCACTGAGAGAAGTGGTGAGTAGTCATTCTCTGTGGAACAGTCACGAGACGGATAGGCAATACATCTTTTGCCAGTGGGGTGTCACAGCTATTTGCTGACCACAAAGAAATATTGAGATTCAGGAATCCTGGATCCAGGTTCTGGAAGGGATAATTCTCTAGTGGTTATAAACTCTTCTATCCCAATCCCCATCATCCCCAGCTTCTATGTTCCTCTCAACACCACCACCACAGTTCTTCCTCCTGTTACCCCTCTCTTCTCCTCCACCCCTCTGCATCTGAGACAGGCTTCTGCTCTAGCTCCACCTACGTGCCAGTATGGGAAAAAAGTTTCTCTACTCAGCTCTGATGCCTTGTATCTCAGTGGACCCTGGCATCTGGGAGGAGAAATTGCAGGGAAAGTGCTGCTCAGCCTCTGATGCCCCCAGGATGGTGCATGCTCAGTTATTCCGTGGGGATAGCACATGTGTAGACCAATTGATAAACAGGAGCTGTAGGAGGAGGGAGCATGACTGGTGCAGATGGAATTTAGCTGCTGAGCTCTAATAACCCTCAACTGAGCATGTGCAAACTGTAATTTTCAGAGGTTCATGATTTACCTGAATTTGAATGGATTTTCACAAGGACGGGATCCTTGACACCAGGGCAACCCTTCTGACAAATTTTAAGTCCCTGGTCCAAAGCATGGAGACACTAGAGTTTCTCAATGAAACAACTGTAAGAATTTAACATGAGTAAAACCAGTATATTTTCCCATAATCTCATTCTCAGAAACTTAAAAAAAAGTCAGCCTGAGTTAGACAACAGGACATAAGAACATTAGAACGTCCCTCCAGCCCAGTGTCCTGTCTACTGACAGTGGCCAATGCCAGCTGCCAAGAGGGAGTGAACCTAACAGATAATGATCTAGTGGTCTCTTTCCTGCCATCCATCTCCACCCTCTGACAAACAGAGGCTAGGGACACCATTCCTTAACCTCCATGAATTTATCCAGTTCTCTTTTAAACCCTGTTATAGTCCTAGCCTTCACAACCTCCTCAGGCAAGGAGTTCCACAGGTTGACTGTTCATTGTGTGGAAGAACAACTTCATTTGTTTTAAACCTGCTACCCATTAATTTCATTTGGTGTCCCTTAGTTCTTATATTATGGGGAAAAGATCTCTTTCCTGATTATTTGTAGCTAAATTAGCCCCCATCATATTGTGTGTATAGTTGGGGTTATTTTTTCCAATATGCATTACTTTACATTTATCCACATGAAATTTCATTTGCCATTTTGTTGCCCAATCACTTAGTTTTGTGAGATCTTTTTGAAGTTCTTCACAGTCTGCTTTGGTCTTAACTATCTTGAACAGTTTACTATCATCTGCAAAATTGCCACCTCACTGTTTATCTCTTTCTTCAGATCATTTATGAATAAGTTGAACAGGATTGGTCCTAGGACTGACCTTGGGGAACACCCTTCTCCATTCTGAAAATTTACCATTTATTCCTACCCTTTGTTCCCTGTCTTTTAAACCAGTCCTCAATCCATGAAAGGATCTTCCCTCTTATCCCAGACAACTTAATTTACATAAGAGCGTTTGGTGAGGGACCTTGACAAAGGCTTTCTGGAAATCTACGTACACTATGTCCACTGGGTCCCCCTTGTCCACATGTTTGTTGACCCCTTCAAAGACATGATTTCCCTTTACAGAAACCATGTTGACTTTTCCCCAACAATTTATAGTCTTCTATGTGTCTGACAATTTTATTCTTTACTATTGTTTTAACTAATTTCCCGGTACTGATGTTAGTCTGTAATTGCCGGGATCACCTCTAGAGCCCTTTTTAAATATTGGCGTTACATTAGCTATCTTCTGATCATTGAGTACAGAAGGTGATTTAAAGGACAGGTTACAAACCATAGTTAATAGTTCCGCAATTTCACATTTGAGTTCTTTCAGAACTCTTGGGAGAATGCCATCTGATCCCAGTGACTTGTTACTGTTAAGTTTCTCAATTAATCCCAAAACCTCCTCTAGTGACACTTCAATCTGTGACAATTCCTCAGATTTGTCACCTATAAAAGATGGCTCAGGTCTGGGAATCTCCCTAAC
Organism: Lepidochelys olivacea; assembly: GCF_965140295.1. Lineage (NCBI taxonomy): Eukaryota > Metazoa > Chordata > Testudines > Cheloniidae > Lepidochelys > Lepidochelys olivacea. Next base: position 67,963,702 of record NC_140421.1, on the reverse strand, counting down.
ATCCTCAGCCATGAAGACCGAAGCAAAGAATTCATTTAGTTTCTCTTCGATGACTTTATCGTCTGTAAGCGCTCCTTTTGTATCTCCATCATCCTGGGGCCCCACTGGTTGTTTAGCAGGCTTCCTGCTTCTGATGTACTTAAAAACCTTTTGTTATTACCTTTTGAGTTTTTGGCTAGCTGCTCTTCAAACTCCTTTCTGGCTTTTCTCATTACATTTTTACACTTAATTTGGCAGTGTTTATGCTCCTTTCTATTTACCTCACTAGGATTTGACTTCAACTTTTTAAAAGATGCCTTTTTATCTCTCACTGCTTCTTTTATACGGTTGTTAAGCCACAGTGGCTCTTTTTTAGTTTTTTTACTGTGTTTTTTTTTAATTTGGGGTATACATTTAAGTTGGGCTGCTATTATGGTGTCTTTGGAAAGTGCCCATGCAGTTTGCAGGGATTTCACTCTAGTCACTGTACCTTTTAATTTCAGTTTAACTAACCTCCTCATTTTTGCATAGCTCCCCTTTCTGAAATTAAACAGTGTTGGGCTGTTGAGGTGTTCTTCCCACCACAGGAATGTTAATTTCAGCCTGAACAGTGACATCCTGGTGAAGTCATGAACAGCTGAAATCAGGGTCTTATAATGGAAATTGTTAGGCTACATTAGCTTCACCTAACAGCTCCACCTATGATAATAAGATTATAGTAGGAAAATAGTACTTCAAATTGGCAACTGGATTCTGGAAAGTTTGTGCTACCAAACGAAGAAATATAGTTAGCGTATCTGCCTGAAAAATATTTGCCACATATTGGTCAAACTATAGTAAGTCCTTTAATTATAAGCCCTTCTAAACAGCTCACTCAGCAAAACAAATCACCCTGTTTATTCATGAGATGGTAACTAAGCCCTCTTTGAAATTATCTGATTAAACCCATGGAATTTGTTGGGGGCCTTTACGGCTACATCTTATGCTTGCTAGGAATTTCTAGGGATGGCCAGAAGACAAAGTCAGTAAGGGCCAAAACCAGCAAAAAGATTAAGTACAGTGCATTCTTAAGTACTAGGAACACTGGCAGTCCTGTTAAAGTCCGTGAAACTACTCACTTGTGCGTGTGTGTAAGAGCTTTGCTGAGCTGCATCTTAAAAACCATGATTTTAGTGTTGCATAGAGGAAGTTTTGGTCTATTCCCAAGTCTCTCAGGTCATTACTAACAAGCAGTGAGCTCTAACAAATCTAACCAATTAGTATAGATTCTAGTAGATAGAATAGCTTTGTTTGGATTGCATGTCTCCCTCCTCTGATGGAAGTAGCTTTTTGCACCCCAGTGGCAAAATTAGACATAGTCCAACTAGGCAGATGCCCATATATATAAGATCACCCCCAGGAACTCCTGTATGTGCATTTACTACTCAAAGTACAAACAGGGACAGTCAGAAGCGGAGACAAGCAGAGGGAGCAGACTGATGTGCTCTCATTGGAAAAGCTATTGAGAAGAACCATGACACATAACAGTCTGAGGCTGCTGAAAATGCAAAGGCTGGGCCATGAGCTCCATTTACTTCCTCCCTGGGAGCACAAGGCTGGGTGAGGTAAAGGTGAAACAGGAGCCCATGTGACAATAAAAATCCCCCTGCTTCCTTCTTCAGCAATTGGGATGGAAGAGAAGCAAAAGAGAAAGTCCTTATTCCCATCCGTTACAGAGGAGAAGTTATTGTCCACATTCACCCCCTCTGAGATTTAGCCTTATTGATAATTCAAAAACAAACCATCAGAAAAACCTCCCCCTTAACAACCCCCTAGACTTTGCAGGTACTCCTGGTGTTCCTCTCTTAAACTACTTCCCTCTACTAGAGGCAGCTCATTCCACCTCCTTTATGTCTTGGTTGGAGCTAATTGGACCCACCGGCCAGCTTACCTCAGCAGTAATTATTACCCTGACTTCTAATGCAGGGGTTTAGAACCTAAACCTAGGATTATTTAGCCCCAAAATCCCTGCATTCCTACTCAGGGCCTCAAAGTCTGCCTTCTTGTTAGAAAGTGGTGGAGGGGAAGAAAATATGGAGTGAAAGCAAAATAAAAGTAAAACAAAAAGTAAAGCAAAACCCATCAACCAGAAAATAAACAATAGAATAGGGCATAGGCAAACCCCACAATGTTCACATAAACAAATCAGATTATTTCATATTCCTATATGCTGGCCTATGTTTCAGGGTGGATCTCAATTATGGGGTTTTCAAAAAAAATATATTCTATTGATATGGTTGGCCCTTTTTTTTATCCATGTGAGTTAGAAATGGGGAAGAAGAAAAGGTGCAAAAAGGTGGTTCTCTGCAGGGCACCAACATACCTACAGCCCTCTCTGCAGACCATCCAGCAATCCTTTGTAGACCACAATTCATCAACTGTCCTAATCTTCCAAAGACTTTCAATCCACTTCTCCAGAGATGAAAGGCTGAGCAAGTAGCCTATGGAGCTATCCAACCCACTCCTCACCTATATCCTGCATGCAAAATCTTTAGTCTCAACTGCATACTACTCATGGATTCACAATTCATATGCACACTCATGAAGCTGCACCTCACTAATCTGTACTTTGTTATCCATCTACATTATAACTCACCCAAATATGGCACCACACTCAACAAAATGTAATAGCGGAGTGCTACATTGCAATGCAGTTTTGTTATCAACACTACATGGTTATACAAAATATTCTATAAATTAGAGTACATTATGAAATATTATCATTAATTGAAAATAAGCTAAAATTATATGAACAAAACTTTTATAGGTTTTTTGTTTGTTCACTTACCTGAAAATTAGCAAAATTCAGTAAGTTGCAATGGACCCCCCAAGTACTTATATGAAGTAGCTAGGTTTTACTGTATTGCTGGTCCAATATATAATCAAACCTGAGTAAATGTCCTATTCAAAGGTATGATGCTGATGTTAAATATGCTGTAGGCCCCGATTCTGCAAAGATTTATGCTCATGGTTAACTTTATGCACTAAGAGTAGTTCCATTGACTCCACAGGGCAGAAAGTTAAGTGACTGCATAAGTCTTTGCAGGACTGGATTCTTGCTTGATTTGGTGGGAGCAGGAAGTCTCCCCACAGAGCCCACAGGTAATATGCAAATTATTTCCATTGTTGCATTCCAATCTATTGTGAACCTCAGCAACATAACTCTTTTGTCCAAATACTTATAAATAATAAATGTGTCATTATTTTACAGCATTATTTTACACTTTTTAGAAAGTCTTCACTGAAAGATTCTTCGCTTTTGCTTATATAGCTTTTGCTTATTACTGATTACCAAATTTTTCTTTGCTTTTAATTCAGATATTATGCATGTTCCAATGTAGCTGTGTAAGTGTGCTCAGCAGAGGTTTTTTTTCTTTCTTAGACCTGCCTTCAGTTGAGATGTCAGGAAGTTGACAGACTACCAGTTTACTTTAGAGAAGACCGTTATACTTCCTTTGTGCTTGCAGCACCTGTGGACACTTAAGTTTTTATTTAAGCTTCATAGTTTAGACTGTGACAAAGCTGTGACTGCCATTATTTAAACAGATATATATTTTTAAACTATACCAAATTTAATCCAAATTTAGGCTAGCAGTTATTCGAACAAGCCCAGAAAAGTCTGTGTGAGAGTAAGTACAAGGCAAGTATCTTGTTATAACCCAAGGATCATATATATATTCCTGATAGACCTAGTAGAGAACAGAGAGTAGGCGGAGTCACTATTGAAAACTGTTCCTCTTCATAAGGCTATGAGCCAAATTCACAGGTGACATAAATGATGATGTAAATTACATATCAGCAGGTCAGTGTGCTGTAAGCAGGGCTGATTTGTACGTCCAAAGGAGAGCAGGGCAGGAGGAACAAACAGGAAGGTACAAGTTAAAGCCGGAGGTAGCAACTTATACCCTCTTGTTACTTCTGTTTTCTGAGACACCTTGCCCTTTGCCCTTGGTGTGAAGGCTATATCTGCTCACATGGATTTACCAGCATGTAATTTATATTCCCCTTGTAAATAAGCTCTGAACGGAGTCTAACATCTGGCACATAATTTTCCTGTAGCCCCTTAGTTCTACTGATAGTTATCTGAGTAATGACAGCCAAATTTCCTTTGTATCTCCACCACCCTGGACTAAACTGACAGTGCAGGAGACATGGGCCCTTCACAGAAAGTAAAGAAGCCGCTTTGCACCCTTTGGAGGGCTCCCAGGTGAGGATTAGATTGTGCCCATTAGACACAGCCCTAAGCAGAGGGCAAAGTGGAGCTGCACCTTCCCTGGGGAAACTCGGGTAGAGATTGCCTCACAGGATCAGAATTCTCTGGTGCAGAAGTGGTGTAGGCAGGTGAGCAGGCTGCATCAATCCCCAGACCTTGCAAAGGTACAGCCTGTTTTCCTCAGTGCCCCATGCACCAATATGCAGGGGAGAGTGGAGCAATGGACCTGTCTCCTCTCCACCATTTTGGGGCAGTGTACACCATGGGGGCCCTTAGAAGTAGTAGTCCCTACACTTCATTTAGCACAGGAACAGTGAATATTCTTTTCCTTGGTACAATCTGACCATGTGCAGATTGCATGGATGTCCCTGGGACTCTCTAAGGATTTACTGGTGCTACCTACTTATTGTAATATCATCACTTACACTGAACGCTCTTTGAGGCAGGGATCATCTGTCTTCTGCATCAAACCTAATAACTGTTGATCCACCTTACTCTTTGGGGAAGGGGTTCTAACCCCAAAAAGGGGACAGAAAGTTGTCTTGTTGGCATACAGCTGTATACTCCAGGGTGCCCAATAGGGCCATGACTGATAAGCATACGGATATTGGACTGGTGGCCACAAAGCAGGATCCAGGGGCCCTGTTCCTGTGAGACCCAGGCATTCTCCTTCTCTATTATTTTCCAATGGAGAAAATAGAGAGGAATATACCTCAAGTGCTCAGGCTACTCTTTCTGGTGGGCTACAATGCTCCTACCCCCTTCTCCCTGGGTTGGGGAAGTAGAAAGTACCAATGTCTCAACAGCTTTGTGAAGTACTCTGATTCTGGTGACTGAAAGCCTTGTTAGCACTGCTGATATTGTATGAACCAGCAACTAGGATTATGGCACCAAGCCCACAGACAGGTCACTCAGTGCTGAATATGCCCCAAGCACTGAAATGGATGGTACTGAGGTGCTGGGTACCAATAACAGTGCTAAAGTGTCTGTGTTAGAGGAATCTGTGGTCTGCAGACTTACTGCAAATACTCTTCGTAGCCCAAACTGAGGCACCAAAGGGACCCACCTTAAGTCATTGGTTGCCTTTCAGCTGAGAGGCTTGAGATGAGTCTAACACATACTGATTCAAGTCTTGGTTCAGAGGTTCTCAGAGAGGGAGATCTATGTCTTGTGTTACCTGTGGAGTTATGCTCCTTCCTAACCCTTCTTGAAAAAGTCAATTTTGGATCAAATTTGACCACTAGAGTCTTAGATGTCTCAACCCCAGAGCTTGGGGTGGAATCATGGCTCGCCCTTAACCTAAATAAAAGGTGCTAATATTGAGGGGCTTAGAAATATCACAGAAGGGGCATATCTTAAAACCTGGAGATTTAATTTTCATGCAGACAACTCAAACCCTGGTATCATGGGGTGGTGTGGAGCTCCAACTTTCTATGACTAAATTTTCTCTCTTTTGAAAGCCAATGGGCAAAATAAAAAGTTAACAACTATGATAACTAATCATTATCACTAACTGCAATAGGGTCACAGAGAAGAAGGCAGATACTGCAGGAGTACCATCTGACTGCCACATGCAGTAGGAAAAAACTGAGGGACGATTGGGCTCCCTCCATTCTTTATGCCCTTGGGTAGGGGGCAGGAGGACGTCGAGGACACAGGTGCAGCCCCAACAGACACTGCTGGCCAAAGGAAACCAATCTCCCATATATGGAGTGCATGCACACCAAGAGTGGAATTCATTTGGACAGGTTTCAGAGTAACAGCCGTGTTCGTCTGTATCCGCAAAAAGAAAAGGAGGACTTGTGGCACCTTAGAGACTAACCAATTTATTTGAGCATGAGCTTTCGTGAGCTACAGCTCACTTCATCGGATGCATACCGTGGAAACTGCAGCAGACTTTATATATACACAGAGACCATGAAAAAATACCTCCTCCCACCCCACTCTCCTGCTGGTAATAGCTTATCTAAAGTGATCATCAAGTTGGGCCATTTCCAGCACAAATCCAGGTTTCCTCACCCTCCGCCCCCCCCATACAAACTCACTCTCCTGCTGGTAATAGCCCATCCAAAGTGACCACTCTCTTTAAAATGTGTATGATAATCAAGGTGGGCCATTTCCACCTGGATTTGTGCTGGAAATGGCCCACCTTGATTATCAAAGACATTTTAAAGAGAGTGGTCACTTTGGATGGGCTATTACCAGCAGGAGAGTGAGTTTGTGTGTGTGTGGGGGGGGGGGCAGAGGGTGAGAAAACCTGGATTTGTGCTGGAAATGGCCCAACTTGATGATCACTTTAGATAAGCTATTACCAGCAGGAGAGTGGGGTGGGAGGAGGTATTGTTTCATGGTCTCTGTATATATAATGTCTTCTGCAGTTTCCACAGTATGCATCCGATGAAGTGAGCTGTAGCTCACGAAAGCTCATGCTCAAATAAATTGGTTAATCTCTAAGGTGCCACAAGTACTCCTTTTCTTTTTTCATTTGGACAATCACACGAAGGACTACCTGACTGGCCACGATTTGGGGAAACTCCTTCAGGCCTTGTGATTTTATTGCATTTGTTTTGCAGTATTTGGAAAGTGAGTTTTTAACATTAGATATTTATTTGTGCTGGTTGTAGGCATCACAAAGGGAGAAAGAGAAAAGAAACAAAAAGCCTTCAAAGTACTCGAAAACACCCAGAATACTCAAAAACCCAGATTCACAGTTGTTTAGGGAAATTAGAAATGGCCCTCAGGATTCCTTTTATTCTGTAACATACACAGCAAGAGAGGACAAAGGAATATGAATAAATAAGAGATTTGTCTATTTGGGGCCATAACTGAAGCTGGGAATAATGAAATATTAAATACCACTGGTATTTCCATAAGTATGAGAGATGCATTTTGTGAATATTGATAATAAAGTATAATCGTCCTCCCCAAAACAAATAAGAAAAACTCATCTATCCAGAAAAGCCCTGCCATTTATCAAGCATGGTAAAGTACTATGGGACATTCAGGGTCACTAAATTCACTGACTATTCCTAAATCCTTTAATGTAAAGTATATCTTGTTCTAGTTGTATGAGAGGGTCCCCATGAATAATTGAAATATCAGACTATAAAAACACAGAGTAAAGATGAACCATTATGCTCTGATAGCTGAATTGTTAGTAAGGGTATCTCTAATTCAGAATTAATCCAAGGAGCATACCTCACAACTATATTGCCTTACAAAGGATTGCACCTTTCTTTTCAACATCAATTTATCTCCCTTCTATTCATTGTTGGTTGCATGAAAAACACTAAGTCATTGGGGGAGGGATAGCTCAGTGGTTTCAGCATTGGCCTGCTAAACCCAGGGTTGTGAGTTCAATCCTTAAGGGGGCCATTTAGGGATCTAGGACCAAAAAAAAAAATTGGGGATTGGTCCTGCTTTGAGCAGGGGGTTGGACTAGATGACCTCCTGATAACTCTTCCAAATCTGATATTCTAAGGACATAGGAAATTTTATTTATCAGAGTTAATTACACTTTAATTCAAGATTCCTCTTCCATTTTATTGGGCGTTTTGTCCCACATAAGGATTTTGCCAAATTAAGAACTGTGCTATGTACTATTATGTCTATATACTTACTATAAAGCACTCCTGGAATACAATTTGAAAAAAAGAGATAATTCAACACAAAAATGTTAGAAACCATCTGTATATATCCTTCTTCAAATATCCCCCATTTCTACACAGTCAGAATCGAATAGACCAAAGTTACCTAAACTACTCATGCCAGACTCATGCCACTCTGTTCAGAATATATCCTCTCCTCCAGCCCCGTAATCATTTTTGTTTCCCTCCGCTGGACTCTTTCCGATTTTTCCACATCCTTTTTGTAGTATGGGGCCCTGTCATAAATATAAAGGGAAGGGTAAACCCCTTTAAAATCCCTCCTGGCCAGAGGAAAAATCCTCTCACCTGTAAAGGATTAAGAAGCTGAAAGTTGGTGAAGCAGCAATGGGAGGGATTTACACCTTCTCCAGGAACTAACATTCTGGACTTTGTAACCAACCTACAAAACACCCTCCGAACCTCTTTAGCCCTTGCTAAAGAAAACTTACAGGATGCTCAAAAAGAGCAAAAAGCCTGGTATGATAAACATGCCAGAGAGCGTTCCTTCAAAGTAGGGGACCAGGTCATGGTCTTAAAGGTGCTCTAGGCCCATAACATGGAAGCATCGTGGGAAGGGCCATTCACGGTCCAGGAGCACCTGGGAGCTGTTAATTATCTCATAGCATTCCCCATCTCCAACCGAAAGCCTAAGGTGTACCATATTAATTCTCTAAAGCCCTTTTATTCCAGAGAATTAAAGGTTTGTCAGTTTACAGCCCAGGGAGGAGATGACGCTGAGTGGCCTGAAGGTGTCTACTACGAAGGGAAAAGTGCTTGTGGTGTGGAAGAGGTGAACCTCTCCATGACCCTTGGGCATATGCAGCGACAGCAGATCAAGGAGCTGTGCACTAGCTACGCGCCAGCATTCTCAGCCACCCCAGGACTGACTGAATGGGCATACCACTCCATTGACACTGGTAATGCTCGCCCAATTAAAGTCCAACCTTACTGGGTGTCTCCTCAAGCTAAAACTGCTACAGACTGGGAGATCCAGGATATGTTACAGATGGGTGTAATCCACCCCTCTGGAAGTGCATGGGCATCTCCAGTGGTTCTAGTTCCCAATCCAGATGGGGAGATACGTTTTTGCATGGACTACCGTAAGCTAAATGCTGTAACTTGCCCAGACAACTATCCAATGCCACGCACAGATGAACTATTAGAGAAACTGGGACGGGCCCAGTTCATCTCTACCTTGGACTTAACCAAGGGGTACTGGCAGGTACCGCTAGATGAATCTGCCAAGGAAAGGTCAGCCTTCACTACACATCTCGGGTTGTATGAATTTAATGTACTCCCTTTCGGGCTGCGAAATGCACCCGCCACCTTCCAAAGACTTGTAGATTGTCTCCTAGCGGGATTAGGAGAATATGCAGTCGTCTACCTTGACGATGTGGCCATATTTTCGGATTCCTGGGCAGAACACCTGGAACATCTACAAAAAGTCCTTGAGCGCATAAGGGAGGCAGGACTAACTGTTAAGGCTAAGAAGTGTCAAATAGGCCTAAACAGAGTGACTTACCTTGGACACCAGGTGTGTCAAGGAACTATCAGCCCTCTACAGGCCAAAGTGGATGCTATCCAAAAGTGGCCTGTCCCAAAGTCAAAGAAACAGGTTCAATCCTTCTTAGGCTTGGCCGGTTATTACAGACGATTTGTACCGCAATACAGCCAAATCGCCACCCCACTGACAGACCTAACCAAAAAGAAACAGCCAAATACCGTTCAGTGGACCGACAAGTGTCAGAAGGCCTTTAACAAGCTTAAAGCGACACTCATGTCTGACCCTGTACTAAGGGCCCCAGACTTTGACAAACCATTCCTAGTAACCACAAATGCGTCCGAGCGTGGTGTGGGAGCAGTTTTAATGCAGAAAGGACCTGATCAAGAATTTCACCCTGTAGTGTTTCTAGGCAAAAAGCTGTCTGAGAGGGAAAGCAACTGGTTAGTCAGTGAAAAAGAATGTTACGCCATTGTCTACGCCCTGGAAAAGCTATGCCCATATGTTTGGGGACGGCGTTTCCACCGGCAAACCGACCATGCTGCACTACAGTGGCTTCATACCACCATGAGAAATAACAAAAAACTTCTTCGGTGGAGTTTAGCTCTCCAAGATTTTGATTTCGACATCCAACACATCTCAGGAGCTTCTAACAAAGTGGCTGATGCACTCTCCCATGAAAGTTTCCCAGAATCAACTGGTTAAAATCATCCTTGAGATGTGGAAAATATTGTTAGTCTTTATGTACTTGGTAGTATATTTAGAGATGCATGTGTCTTATTAACTCTGTTTTTCCTAGAGCTCCAGGAAGAAATCCCAGCCAGTGTTTCACCCTAGCTGAGATTTGGGGGGGGGGTGTCATAAATATAAAGGGAAGGGTAAACCCCTTTAAAATCCCTCCTGGCCAGAGGAAAAATCCTTTCATCTGTAAAGGGTTAAGAAGCTAAAGGTAACCTCGTTGGCACCTGACCAAAATGACCAATGAGGAGACAAGATACTTTGAAAAGCTGGGAGGAGGGAGAGAAACAAAGGGTCTGTGTCTGTCGGTATGCTGCTTTTGCCGGGGATAGACCAGGAATGCAGTCTTAGAACTTTAGTAAGTAATCTAGCTAGGTATGTGTTAGATTATGATTTCTTTAAATGGCTGAGAAGAACTGTGCTGAATAGAATGACTATTCCTGTCTGTGTGTCTTTTTTGTAACTTAAGGTTTTGCCTACAGGGATTCTCTATGTTTTGAATCTAATTACCCTGTAAGGTATCTACCATCCTGATTTTACAGGGGGGATTTCTTTACTTCTATTTACTTCTATTTTTATTAAAAGTCTTCTTGTAAGAAACTGAATGCTTTTTCATTGTTCTCAGATCCAAGGGTTTGGGTCTGTGGTCACCTATGCAAATTGGTGAGGATTTTTACCAAACTTTCCCCAGGAAGTGGGGTACAAGGGTTGGGAGGATTCTGGGGGGAAAGACGTGTCCAAACTACGTTTCCCAGTAAACCCAGTTAGAGTTTGGTGGTGGCAGTGGAGATCCAGGGACAAAGGATAAAATTAATTTGTACCTTGGGGAAGTTTTAACCTAAACTGGTGAAAGTAAGCTTAGGAGGTTTTCATGCAGGTCCCCCACATCTGTACCCTAGAGTTCAGAGTGGGGGAGGAACCCTGACAGGCCCAAAACTGGAAACAGTACTCCAGATGAGGCCTCACCAGTGTCGAATAGAGGGGAACAATCACGTCCCCCGATCTGCTGGGAATGCCCCTACTTATACATCCCAAAATGCCATTGGCCTTCTTGGCAACAAGAGCACACTGTTGACTCATATCCAGCTTCTCATCCACTGTAACCCCTAGGTCCTATTCTGCAGAACTGCTGCCTAGCCACTCGGTCCGTAGTCTGTAGCAGTGCATGGAATTCTTCCATCCTAAGTCCAGGACTCTGCATTTGTCCTTGTTGAACCTCATCAGATTTCTTTTGGCCCAATCCTCTAATTTGTCTAGGTCCCTCTGTATCCTATCTCTACCCTCCAGCGTATCTACCACTCCTTCCAGTTTAGTGTCATCTGCAAACTTGCTGAGGGTGCAATCCATGCCATCCTCCAGATCATTAATAGGGTAGATCTGCAGTGCTGTTATATGCCCCGATCTTCATGGCCTCTGCCACCAGAGAGTTTGGCATAGGCTGTGAAAATAAAATTCTGTTCCCTTGGAAGGCATGTAGTATTTTTTATCTGCTCTTCTGCAGTAGGATGGAATTGTTGCCGGGGTCTTCCAGATGGTCTTGGCTGAGGCCATGACAGCCTCAGTTACTGGGAGGGAAATCTTGGAAGGGATCAAAGTCTGGAGGATATCCAAAAACTTATTTTGGCATACCACAACTTCATCCAGCAGCATCTTCAATGAGTCTGCAATCCTTTTACATGATTTTTGGAATCGTTTAAAGTCATCCCGTCATGGCTGGTGATGAAATGATGGGTTCATCTGGACAGCAGGATGAAAAATTGGCAGCTTGGGTGACTTCCTGGTCTGAAGTCTCTTCCAGTTCCTCAATTGCCTCTTTTTGGGGCTCAGAGGGTCCAGTTACTGAAGGTGATGGAGAATGTCTCAACCTCTCTCTATGTGGACTGGGAGGCTTAGGGTAGTGTTGATAGTACACTGGCCATGGGTCCCAGTAGGGCCACCGTGGTGGGAATGGCATTGGTGGTGGCATCAATAGTTTCTGTACCATCCATGAGTTTCAGGTCTGGGGCGGTACTTATGTTGGTGTAGTGGACCTGGTATAGTGGCTGTCTGGATAGGCGAGGAATGACAGGAGGAATAGATTTCCCCTTCATCACCATTATCCTCCGTGCTGGATAAAGGAGGAGCTGATCTGGGTGGTGTTGCAAGTTGACGTGGTACCGAGCATGCAGGAGTAATGGTACCAAGGTGCTGATGAGACTAGAAGGTCTTTATACCGGTGAAATTGCTGGGCTACTGGGAGCATTGGTACAGAGGTGGATGTTGTCAGCGGTACTGATGGCTTTACCACAGTTGTCGGTATCAAGGGTTGTGCGCTTTGCACTGTGGAGGCAGGAGGTGGTGTCACAGACTGTAGTGCTGCCCAGTTGCTCGGTGCCGCATGTTTAAGTAGATTTGGTGGTACCAAGGCAGGGTTTCCATTTTATGCCTTTGTCTGAGCCTGCCTGCTTAGGGTTTTTGGCTTGCCTGGTACCCACAGTACCGGATGATACCACTGCCTCAGAGGTAGATGGTCTCTGTGGCATCTGTACTGATGGGAACTGATGGGTCGGGGAACGCTTCTTCTTGACAGTTCCTGAGGAGAGGAGATTGGAGCCTGTTTTTTGCTGCCTTTGTGGAAGAGTGCTCCTTCCTCTGAGAGGGTGGAGGGGAACCTCTGTCAGATGCCACCCTTGGAGACCAGTGCTCAGGAGGGGTCCGTCACCCCGGATCAGATGCCAGATGCAGAGACTTCATCATGAGGAGTTTTAGCTGTAGGTTCCTCGCATTCCTGGAGCGAGCCTTCAGATTATGGCAGTGGGAGCTCTTTAATGGGATGCGTGTCTCGCCGAGGCATTGGACGCAATGCGAATGTCTGTCAGAAACTGGGACTGATAACTAGTAAGGCAACATTTAAAACCCAGGGAGCCAGGCATGCCTCTTAGAATAGGGTTTCTCCCATGAGGGATGGTAACTATACTACACTAAAGGGTATACTTATAACTGATTGTTAAATTTCTAATGGGAGCGACAAAAATTTTATTTTATTTTTAAAAATGGGGAAGAGATAGGGTAGTTAAGTATTAACTAACTAAATAACTGGGTTCTAAAACCAGTACTCTAAAGATAGACTAACGATAAAACTCAGAAGTGCTGCCTATTGCTTTGTCTCAAGCCAAGGGATGGTAAAGAAACTGGGGGTGGGGAAGCCGTTGGTCACATAGCGCTATGTAAATGCCAAAGGGGGCATGAGAGAGGGACAGTGCATGTGCAACCCAACCAGGCACTGCTACTTAAATTCTCCGATCACAGGTGCAGGGACGCAGATTCACCTAAAGTGGAGCACCCACAGGGACACTCCTTGAAGATGAATATATATTTTTAAATATATAAAAATTAAAATAGCATAAATGCAATCTTAAGGATTAAATATCAAACAGTCAAAAGTTTGGAAATTACAGCAGTTAAAGCTGTTTTCACTACTTTAACTCAGTCAACTTTCATATCCTATTTTTTGAGGTATGTGTTAACAAGCAGACAATTATATCTTAACATTTACGTTCGGCAGGGACATCAGGAACTGAAAATACTCCACACAAGCAATATGGACACTATATGGATAAACTTTAATGTCTGAATTTCCTGACTTTCATGTGCTTGACATTTCAACTTTAACGTTTCAATAGGTACTTTTGTTTATTGGTTTGGTTCTTTGCATTTTTATTTGGGGATTGGTTTGAGGGTGTTTTCTTTATTTGTTTTGTTTTTGTTTTTTTACAGGGAAGTTAAATGCAAAAATCCCCAAACCTCCAGCACTCTGTAGAGTTTACTATCAACCCTTCTGACATTGCCAAGAGAGCTTGTTAGTTCCTTCATCCTAGCCCTACGCTAAAGGCTTCCCAGATCAATGGCTATATCTCTTGCTGGGCTCATAATCTCTACATGCTCCTGGACCCAGCATCTCTAACAGTAGCCTTAACTGACTTTATTAACATCCTTAGAGAAATTCCTTTTGTTTATGGAGTCTACAAATCCTTATAATGCATGGGAGTTTTACTATGGACTTCACGGGGGCCAGAATTTTAGCCTCTAATTTTAAAACTACTGAAACAATTTTCTTAACACTTCTTTTTTAAGGGTCATTAAAATCTACAGATTCCAACAAACTGAGTCTGAAGTTTCTAGTTCAGCTATTACAAAATTTCTATTCAGAACATATGAGGAAAGTAGTGACTTATTTTTACACTCCAATAATTTTAAAACAGCTGAACTGCTTTCGGTCAAATATTCACCATCAGGCTATGACCGAATATGGAAAACATCAGCCTAAAAGGAGTTTGTCTGAGTAAGTTCTGAGCAACTGAAAAGGACAAGGAACTAGAATGGAAGTTAGATTTCAACTGTAGCTCAAACTCAGTACAGTTAGAGTTGCCAGGCATCTCGTTTTTGACCGGACAACCTGGTCAAAAAGGGACCCTGGCTGCTCCTGTCAGCACCGCTGACTGGGCTGTTAAAAGTCTGGCTGGCGGCACAGCGGGTCTAAGATGGGCTCCCTGCCTGCCCTGGCTCCACAGGGCTCCTAGAAATGGCTGGCACTTCCAGTTCCTGGGCACAAGGGCAGGCGGCCAGGGAGGCTCAGCGAATTGGCCCCACCCCTAGTGTCAGCTCCACAGCTCCCATTGGCTGGGAGCTGGGGGCTAATGGGAGCTGCGTAGGCGGTGCCTGCAAGCACCGGCAGTGCACCGAACCACCTGGTCCCTGTGCCTGAGAGCCAGACATGTTGGCCGATCCTGGGATCCGCACAGAGCTAGGGCAGGCAGGGAGCCTCCCTTAGCCCCGCTGCGCCACCAACCGGGAGCCACCTGAGGTAAGCGCTGCCTGGCCGGAGCCCATACCCCACATCCCCTCCCACACCCCAACCCCCTGTCCGACATCAAAATCCCTTCCTGCACCCAAATGCCATCCTGGAGCCTGCACCTCACACCCCCTCCCACACCCCAACCCCCTGCCCCTGCTCTGAGCCCCCTCCCAGAGCCCACACCCACACTTCCTCTTCTATCCTAACCCCCTACCCCAGCCTGGAGCCCCCTCCTTCACCCTGAACGCCTCATTTCTGGCCCCACCCTGCAGCCCATAACCCTAGCTGGAGCCCTCACCCCCTCCTGCACCCCAACCTCTTGCCCCAGCCTTGTGAAAGTGAATGAGGGTTCAGGAGAACGAGCAATGGAGGGAGGGGGGAAAGCATCAGTGGGGGGCAGGACCTCAGAGAAGAGGGTCAAGGGCGAGGCCTTGGGGAAGGGGCAGAGGTGTTCGGTTTCATGCGATTAGAAAGTTGGCAATCCTAAGTACAGTGTACAATCCTGGCGCCTGATGTAACTTAAAGCGCTTAATTATATACACATTTTCTTTGAGTTCAAATCCCATACCCTTAAAACTTGATGGTAAGCTATTTTTTGTAATTAACATGCTCTTTTTTGAGATAAAAGAACATGTCACTTTTTCACATAAAATTTGAGGGGAAAATTAAAAACGCTGACATTTTACTGGTCACACTAGCATAGCTCCATCAAAGATGTCTCTTCTTAGATCAAAGGCTTCCTGATGTTTACTGTGATTAAAAATCTCACAACAGTACTAACCACTGAATCACAAGTTCTCCTGTACCTCAGCCTATTAACTAACTTGGTTTCAAAATACCACATAATTTCAACAAGACTTCCTAAGCCTTCGGGTACCATTCTACTTGATCCTGCGGTAAACATCTGAAAGTAACATTCCTGCCAGACAGTGTTTCTGTATACTGTGCTGGAAGGGTAAAATCCTACATATGACTAAAGAGATTACTTATTTTCAACAACTGCAATTTTATACAATATTTACCTGAAGGGCTGACGTCTATCTTGCTTCCAAACTGCTTTCTATTCCACTTCAAACTGAGCTGTAATGAAGGATAAGCATCCGCATGAAAGGCCACCGCTGCTTTCCTCAGTGCCCATTAATGAACATGTTAGGAATATGTACTTTTACAATATATTTTAGCAACTGAGAAGCCTCTTTCCTGAGCAGAAAAGAAGGAAAAATAAGTTGTCTTTCATACTGTTATAAGACTCTAGGTCACCATGGTGATTAAAATGATCTCAAAATCAGTCTATACCTTGTCTGAGGAAGGCCTATGGTTTGATATGTGTTTGTTATTGTATATTCAATTCTTAAAAGAAAGTAATAGAAAAGTCTCAAATTTCACCTCAGCTTCACCACTTTTTATCTCAAATCCCACACAAATGCCATAACTAAACTAGTAAGGACAGATTCAAAAACAGCTTCCTAAATATTGCTCTGTAGACCACTGGTGGTCTGTGGAGAGCTAGAGGGCCAAAAGTGGCATGATCCAATGGCAACTGAAGTCAGCCAAAAGACTCCTGTTTAGTTCAATGGGCACTGGATGAGGCCCATCACACTGGCTCTCATCTTGTTCCAAGGTGCTAAACTGCATTAAAAGACAGCTAAGAATACACTAAATACTTCCCTAATGTATGGTTTCAGAGTAGCAGACGTGTTAGTCTGTATTCGCAAAAAGAAAAGGAGGACTTGTGGCACCTTAGAGACTAACCAATTTATTAGAGCATAAGCTTTCGTGAGCTACAGCTCACTTCCTCAGATGCATATCGTGGAAACTGCAGCAGGCTTTATATATACACAGAGAATATGAAACAATACCTATTCCCACCCCACTGTCCTGCTGGTATATATAAAGCCTGCTGCAGTTTCCACGATATGCATCTGAGGAAGTGAGCTGTAGCTCACGAAAGCTTATGCTCTAATAAATTGGTTAGTCTCTAAGGTGCCACAAGTCCTCCTTTTCTTTTTTCACTAATGTATGTTACTTTTCCTATACAAGCAACTGCTGTCGAAGTCACAGAGATGCTATAGGATTATGAACGAGGGGAGAGGTTGTCCGCATGATCCTAAGATCAGTACCCGCGTTCAAGAAAGAAAGTAACTGGCCATCAATTACTCAGGGAGAGCACATCAGAGAGGAGGCCTGGCTGTTCATAACCATCAGAGAGAGGGTCCTGGCAGCCTCCTACAAGGCTGGAAATAGATGAGGATGGGCAGAATTTTCCAGTTGATATCTGGTCCTCAGGTGGAAACTGAGGATCAAGATCCTCTCAAGATCAAGCTGGTCCAAGGGTATGGAGAGATGTATGGGTTGTGCCTGTGGATGGTAGCTTGGCCCAACCATAGGAAAATCAAGTTTGTCTACAAAGAGTTCTCCAGCTGTCCAAGGAAGACAGATGGTCCTTGTTGGGGATTCAATACTCAGAAGGATCAAAAGAACATTCTGCAAGGGACAGGCAGACAAAAGGATGGTGTACTGCTTTTCCAGAGCCAAGATATGAGATGTCACTAAGATTAGATCGGCATTTGAAGTCAACGTGAAAGGATCCATTGGTGATGGTTCATATAGGCGCTAATGACACTGTGTTGGGGGTATCTCACAGATAGCAGATGACTTCAAGGAACTTGGAAGAGTGCTGAAGAAGAATATCCAAGTGATGTTCTCTGAGATCCTTCCTGTCCCATGAGCAAAGGATGACAGAAGGCAGAAGATTCTGGAAGTGAACTGGTAGCTAGGTAAGTGGTTGAGGGTTTTGATTTTGTGGAACATTGGTCCACCTTCTTTGGGAAGAGGGAGCTGTATAGTTTAGATGGCCTCCACATCAGTATAAGGGGGACCAATCTTCGTGGGGACAGCCTGGCTAGAGTAGTCAGGTAGGCAGTAAACTAATAAAAAGAGGGGAGAGTAAAAGGAGAGAAGATAGGAGTACTCAGCACAAAATTGAGATATTGAGAAGAAAATTAATCAAGTAAACAAAGGACATGAAAAGAAGAAATTCTTTAACTGTCTATACATCAATGCTAGGAGCCTGGTTAACAGAGAGGAGGAATTGGAATTGCTCATTTATGAGCACACATTTGATCCAGTTGGTATTACTGAAACCTAGTGGGATGTTAAAATCAATGCTTATAACCTATTTAGGAAAGACTGAGTAAGCAAAAGGGAAGGGGGAGTGGCGGTCTATGTCAAAAATGGCATTACCAGTTTGAATCACTGATAAGTGAAAAGAAAATGGTCTTGAATGCTTATGAATCAATGTCCTAACAGATAAAGCACTAAATGGACTATTAGTTGTTGTCTGCTCTTGTCATAAATATAAAGGGAAGGGTAAACCCCTTTAAAATCCCTCCTGGCCAGAGGAAAAATCCTCTCACCTGTAAAGGGTTAAGAAGCTAAAAATAAAGGTAACCTCGCTGGCACCTGACCAAAATGACCAATGAGGAGACAAGATACTTTCAAAAGCTGGGAGGAGGAGAAAAACAAAGGGTCTGTGTCTGTTGGTATGCTGTTTTTGCCGGGGATAGAACAGGAATGGAGTCTTAGAACTTTTAGTAAGTAATCTACCTAGGTATGTGTTAGATTATGATTTCTTTAAATGGCTGAGAAAAGAACTGTGCTGAATAGAATGACTATTCCTGTCTGTGTGTCTTTTTTGTAACTTAAGGTTTTGCCTACAGGGATTCTCTATTGTTTTGAATCTAATTACCCTGTAAGGTATCTACCATCCTGATTTTACAGAGGTGATTTCTTTACTTCTATTTACTTCTATTTCTATTAAAAGTCTTCTTGTAAGAAAACTGAATGCTTTTTCATTGTTCTCAGATCCAAGGGTTTGGGTCTGTGGTCACCTATGCAAATTGGTGAGGATTTTTACCAAACTTTTCCCAGGAAGTGGGGTGCAAGGGTTGGGAGGATTTTGGGGGGAAAGACGTGTCCAAACTACGTTTCCCAGTAAACCCAGTTAGTTTGGTGGTGGCAGTGGAGATCCAGGAACAAAGGATAAAATTAATTTGTACCTTGGGGAAGTTTTAACCTAAGTTGGTGAAAGTAAGCTTAGGAGGTTTTCATGCAGGTCCCCACATCTGTACCCTAGAGTTCAGAGTGGGGGAGGAACCTTGACAGCTCTAGACCACCAAATCACTCTAGGGAACAGGATGACCAGCTCCTTATGCATCTATTTACTGTGATACACTCAGGACAGACAGCTGCAAGGAGTGGGTAGAAAACAGTCCCAGAAGGTTAAATGGCCCTCCTCTCTACCAACTGAGGAGGGGTGACTACAGGTCAGTCAGGCTCACCTGAGAAGAGGGTTACTGTTAGGATATAGATATTCAGGCCTGTCTGTAAAGGCCTATACTCTAAGAATTTAGGTGTATTCTTATCACTTGGCTAATTATAGAGGTATAAAAGAAAGAATCAAAATCACTGTCTGCTGGTGTAAGGGCCTTCTCTTACTGTGACAGTCTGAGGCCGTGTTCTTAGGCTAAAGCCTTTGGCTAAGCAGCAGAGGCAGCCATAAGCTAGGAAGCGAACAGTCACATCCTCACATTCCAAACTAGTCACACTGAAATAAGGTGCTATTGGGCTGTTAGGCGCTATCAGGACAGGATTGTATTCCTATCACCTCCAGAGAAAGGGAAGTGCCTAGAAAATGTAAAAGGAAACTTAGTTTGATAGCATCCTGTCTGGCAAGAACTCACTTATCAATAGCTGGGATGTGAAATCCTCACTTCTGTATTGTTTTGTCATTATAGTTCCCACTTTGCTATTGTTTGTCTGTATAATCTCTCTGGTTCTGTGATTGTTCCTGTCTGCTGTATAATTAATTTTACTGGGTGTAAACTAATTAAGGTGGTGGGATATAATTGGTTACATAATCATGTTACAATATGTTAGGATTGGTTAGTTAAATTTCAGGAAAATGATTGGTTAAGGTATAGCTAAGCAGAACTCAAGTTTTACTATATAATCTGTAGTCAATGAGGAAGTGAGTGGGTGTGGGGGGTGGGGGTGGGAAATGGGAACAGGGAATGGGAGTAAGGAAGTTGGAATCATGTTTGGCTAAGGGCAGGAATGGGAACAGGGACACAGGTGTAAGGCTCTGTTGTGTCAGAGCTGGGAAGGAGGATACTAAGGAAGGAAACTGGAATCATGCTTGCTGGAAGTTCACCCCAATAAACATCGAATTGTTTGCACCTTTGGACTTCGGGTATTGTTGCTCTCTGTTCATGCGAGAAGGACCAGGGAAGTAAGTGGGTGAAGGAATAAGCCCCCTAACAGTTACCAGAGATCAATTAGGATCAGCTGGAAGGGAATTGCCTGAGGTCAATTAGGATCAGGGATTCCAACTAAGGGCAGCCTGAGACCTTTTTAAACCCTCCCCTGTTCAGAGAGAGAGGGAGAGAAGGAGTCATACTGCCAGTAGGTTAGGAGCAGCAAGACAGTGAGCCACACCAGGAGGGGAGGCTGCATTCCCTCCCATAAGGGAGAAAAAACAAGCCCAAAAGACTGGCGGAGAGAAGGAACGGACTGCTCCGTGCCGCCAAGAGGGACTGTTTTACCCAAGCCCGTCTCGCCAAGGCTAAAAACAGCTGAGGCTGGTGAGACCAAGAAAGTGCCTTGCCACACTATAATGTGTACCAAAAAAAGCTGCATGACTGTGGGGTATTTCAATTTGAGCAACATATTTTGGAGATCTCATGCTGCCAGTACTAAAATATGCTTGGAATTTATAAATATTGTAGATGACCATTTCCTAACTCAAAAAGTGTTGCATGGAACGTGGGGGGAATCCTATACTAGACCTTGTATTGACAGATAAAGAGGAACTGATCAAAGAAATAAAAATTAATGGTAACCTAGGTACAAGAGATCATGACTTGATTACATTTATAATGTGCAAACAGAATAAAGTCCAGACCAGTGGATATATATATTGATAGATATATAGATTAGATAGACATACACACATGCATAGATACACACTTAGTACTTTAAAAGAACATATTTCACAAAGCTGAAAACAATTGAGCCAGATTAGGCGGGAGAAAATATGTAATCAGAAAAATGTGAACAATAATTAGGAATTGATTAAGAACACTTTCTTAGATGTCCAAAAAGCCACACTCCCACAAACTAGGAAAAAAGCTGTATTGGTTAAAAAAAAAAAACTGGCCTGATGGGATGTGAGGGCACCTACATAAACAAATGGAAGAAAGAGGAAGTCGATAGTAATTAATATAAATCCGAAGCTAGTAATTACAGAAAATTGATAAGGAAAGCAACGGGACACAAGCAGTAATCTAGGACGAGCAGAATTAAGGACAAAAAGGAGTTTAAAGTATAGTAGAAACAAAAAGAATCCTAACAACAGTATTTATCCATTACTAGATGGAAATAGTAGAATTACCAATAGTAATGCAGAAAAGGCAGAAGGTGTTCAGTAAATATTTCTGTTCTGCCTTTGGGAAAACAGATGATTTAGTCATATCATAAGATAACACACTTTCTTTTCCACCTCAAGAGGATGTTAAACAGCAGCTACTAAGTTAGACTTTTTTTAAATCAGCAGGTCCAGAGAAACTTGCACCCTAGGGTGTTAAAAGAGCTGGCAGAGGAGCTTGCTAGACCATTAATGTTGATTTTCAATAAGTCTTAGAACACCTGGGAAGTTCCAGAAGACTGGAAGAACGCTAATGTTGTGCCAACATTTAAAAAGGGTAAATGGGATGACACAGACAACTATAGGTCTGTCAGTTTGACATCGATCGTAGGCAAGAAAATAAAGAATTAAAGGAGAGTAATATAATTAATTCCAATCAATGTCTGTTTATGGAAAATAGATCCTGTCAAACTAACTTGATATTTTTGATAAGATTATAAATTTGATTGATAAAGGTAATAGTGTTGATGTAATATACTTAGACTTCTGTAAGACATTTGTCTTGGTACTGAATGACATTTTGATTAAAAACCTAGAAAAATATAAAATTAACCTGGCACACATTAAATGGATTAAAAACTGGCTAACTGATAGGTCTCAAAATGTAACCGGAAAAGGGGAACCATCATTGAATGGGTGCATTTCTAGTGGTGTCCTGCAGGGATTGGTTCTTGGCTCTACACTGTTTAATATTTTTATTAATGACCTGGAAGAAAACATAAAATTATCACTGATAAAGTTTGCAGATGATACAAAAATTGGGATAATGGTAGATAATGAAGAGGACAGGTCGCTGATACAGGTGATCTGGATCACTTAGTAAGCTGGAGATAGGCAAACAATATGCATTTTAATACAGCTAAAGGTAGATACCACAGTATTCTTGCCAGCAAGTTAAAGTATGGATTGGATGAATGGACTGTAAGGTGGATAGAAAGCTGGCTAGATCATCAGGCTCAACGGGTAGGGATCAACGGTTCAATGTCTAGTTGGCAGTCGGTATAAAGCAGAGTGCCCTATGAGTCTGTCCTGGGGCCAGTTTTGTTCAACATCTTCATTAATGATCTTGATGAGGGGACGGATTGCACCCTCAGCAAGTTTGCAGATGACACTATGCTGGGGGGAGAGGTAGATATGCTGGAAGGTAGGGATAGGGTCCAGAGTGACCTAGACAAATTGGAGGATTGGGTTAAAAGAACCTGATGAGGTTCAACAAGGACAAGTGCAGAGTCCTGCACTTAGGACAGAAGAACCCCATGCACTGCTACAGGCTGGGGACCGACTGGCTAAGCGGTTGTTCTGCAGAAAAGGACCTGGGGATTACAGTGGAAGAGAAGCTGGATATGAGTCAACAATGTGCCTTTGTTGCCAAGAAGGCTAATGGCATATTGAGCTGCATTAGTAGGACCATTTCCAGCAGATCGAGGGAAGCGTCTATTCCCCTCTATTCGGCACTGGTGAGGCCACATCTGGAGTACTGCATCCAGTTTTGCCCCCTGCAGTACAAAAAGGTTGTGGAAAAATTGGAGAGTGTCCAACAGAGGGCAACGGAAATGATTACGGGGCTGGGGCACATGACTTACGAGGAGAGGCTGAGGGAACTGGGCTTATTTAGTCTGCAGAAGAGAAGAGTGAGGGGGGAACTTGGTAGCAGCCTTCAACTACCTGAAGGAGGGGTTCCAAAGAGGATGGAGCCAGGCAGTTCTCAGTGGTGGCAGATGATAGAACAAGAAGCAATGTTCTCAAGTTGCAGTGGGGGAGGTCTAGGTTGGATATTAGGGAAAAAACTATTTCACTGGGAGGGTTGTGAAGCACTGGAATGGGCTACCTAGGGAGGTGGTGGAATCTCCATCCTTAGAGATTTTTAAGGTCCGGCTTGACAAAGCCCTGGCTGGGATGATTTAGTTGGGGTTGATCCTGCTTTGAGCAGGGGGTTGGACTAGGTGACCTCCTGAGGTCTCTTCCAACCCTAATCTTCTATGATTCTATGTATACATCTAGGGACAAAGAATGTTAAAGGGTGGGGGACTCTATCATGGGAATCAGTGACTCTGGAAAAGATGTGGGGGTCTGAACATGAGCTCCCAGTGCAACTCTGTGACTAAAAGGGCGAATGTGATCCTTGGATGCCTTAAACACGGAAATCTCAAGAAGCAATAATAAGAGGTTATTTTCTCTTTGTATTTGGCACTGATGTGACAACTGCTGGAATATTGTGCTCAGTTCTGTTGCTCACAATTCAGGAAGGATGTTGATAAATTGGAGAAGGTTCAGAGAAGAGCCATGAGAATGACTAAAGCATTAGAAAACATGCCTTATGGTGATACACTTAAGGAGCTCAATCTATTTAGCTAAACAAAGAGAAGGTTAAGAGGTGACTTGATTATAGTCTGTAAGAACCTACATGTGGAACAAATATTTAATATTGGTCTCTTCAGTATAACATGATCCAATGGCTAGAAGTTGAAGCTAGGCAAATTCAGACTGGAAACAGTGAGAGTAATGAACCATTGGAACAATTCACCAAAGATCTTGGTGGATTCTCTAAGACTGATAATTTTTAAATCAAGATTGGATTTTTTCCTCAAAGATCTGCTTTAGGAATTATTTTGGGGGAGTTCTATGGCCTGTGTTATACAGGAGGTCAGACAGGATGATAACTGTTGCAATAAGATGCTCGTATATTCTAGAGAATGCTTGGGTGATGTAATGGCAAGGCATTAGAATATAACCGGTGACTAGCCTGTGGACTCTGCAGCAGAATGTACTGTAGTGCCAGAGTTTGATATTTTCCAGATGGAGCAATCATACAGCATGCAGGATGATCCCAGGCTACTCTAAATCCAACATACAGAAACATTTTCTAGCACTACTAATGACCCCTGTACAATTATGTAAAAACAGTTCTCGCCTAAGTATGCTAAAATATGAGCCTGGATTGTAATTACAGGATGTATGCATTTTCTGACCAATACTAATTTTATACAATTAATATCTGTGTAATATCATCTTCATTGAACGGGTACCCAATGGACTAAGAGAAAAAATGCTGGTTCCCATAAGTGAACAACAGAAATGATATTAATTTATGAATGCCTCAAAATATACACACCATCATGTCAAACACAGGACTATAAGAATTTAATTTGTTATTAGATATCCAGGAATGTACAAAGGTTAGTTAACGTCATGTAAAATATTAATATTAATCTTTCAGTTGGAAGAATTTTCAGGCTCCTTTTACTTAAATTTAAATGCAATTATTGTTTCTTTCATGTAATTAAGGAAGAGATCTCTTCCAAGAAAAAAAAAAAGGAACAGGAACATCCACCAGCCAAATAAATGGACTAGCAATTAAGTAGAATAAGGGTCTAAAATGAATTTTACTACTGGTGCCACTATTTGTAAAACTAAACTAATATAAGATGTGCCCCATTAGTCTTCCCACCATGTGGAGTAAAAATTTTGCCAACATTAATCTTTAAACTCTGCATTGCACACTTCTACAATTACCATGCTAATGATATATTTTTTCTATGACAAATAGACTATGTAGCTCTGTTCCCAGTCTTATAAAGGGCAACTGTCCAAGAACAGCTTCCTCTACATTGCAGGAAGCAATTGGGATATGAAAATCTGAGACGAGAATTAACTCCCTCTCTTTCTTTAAATAGCAACTGTGCATATGAAATCACCTACAGTAGCTGCTCAGAGCTGTAAAGTGAAGTTAGTTAGTGAATGAGCTGCACAGATGTCAAGGCTCAGACTATTGTGTGAAGGTGACACACAGTACTTTTCTTTCCTATAGCCATTTAGTTCAGAATTATGTACATGGTGTTAGTTTATTAAATATATCGGGATGTAACAAATAATGTGCAAACAATGTGTTTGCAGGCTCCTCCAAAACCATGTAGCCAGCAAGGCAGAAACAAAAATATTGCAGTAAAGAATTACTGACAGTGGAGTGGAGTTTTGCAACATTATTGTTTGACTTGAGAAAATAAGTCAGTGTGTTAACATTCAATACCACACAGCACCAAACTACGCCTATATAGAAATGAGACATCTGCCACCCTCAGTCTCCTTAATATACAGCAGCCATTCCCATTTTTTTCTGGAATGGTTCCAATAAATTCATTTATACTCAGTCTCATCGCAGTACATAAGTGGACAGTGAGGGATACAATTTCCAACTGGTGCATGGGGCTTTAGATGCAGGGATCTCATTAATATAAGTAGGAATCACAGCATCAACTTTTTGTGCATGGCTCCTAAGTCATTCAAATTGACAAATTCTTTGTGACCCTTCTGCCCACCAGAGCTGGCAGCAACAAGGGCCAGGTTCAGTCTCTAGGGTTTCCGTTTCAATAACACAATGCAAAACCGGCTCAAGCCCTCACCCAGTGACCTGGGACAATTACATACTACCCTCCGGGCGCCTCTAAGAGGCAATACTTCCCCTCTCACAAGCACAGAGTCTGAGCGTAGCAAAAGCCTTTTAATAGAGTAGGGAAACAATGCAGCATTAGGTTGGGGAAACACCACAAACAGGATTCATAACACAAACCATGAGCAAAAGACCCACCCGCCAAGTAAGTTTGGCAGTGTCCTTTTCCCCTCAGGGTCGTAAGTTCAGCAACCCAAAAGTCACCCCCCCCCCCAGTTTCTGTCCTTGGTCAGTGCAGCCCCCAGAGTTCAGAAGTTCATCTGCAGAGTTTACCTCCCAGCCTGGGTGAAAGTTGGGAGAGGTATGGGTGGGGGCATCTTTACATGCTCCGCTGGTCAGGTTGACGACCAATTGCCACACCTCTCCATGGGGTTATGCCACAGTCTTCACCGCCAGCTGCACCTCTTCACCAGCCGTCCTACTATTCACTCTTCTCCGCTATCCAAACCTCTCCGCTAGCCATCCTGTTAGCCACTCACCAACTTGTCTTCAGCCCCCACCCCTTAATACATCTCTCAGCAATTTCAGCTGTTAGCAGGGCACACTCAGAACCACTAGCCCAAAGTAGGTCTAATGCTTAGACCTAGGAATCAGTGATTTCAGCTCTGCAGCACCTACCAAGACTCCTAACAGAGTCAAAATTAGCTCTATTTTTACACAGTGGAGAGAGGCAGGGTCAAAGTGGTGTTTAGAGCCCTCAAAAAGCAACATCCAAGTCCACATACCTATCCCCACCCCCCTCAATTCACTGGGCTTTGGAACCCATGTCCCTTGCCTAGCGAGTGCTACTAAGTTGAGGGCGAGTCCTTCCATCATAAAATGTCAAGTACAGTTCGACTGTCCTTGATTCACATCACCAGGATAACAACACTTCATTACTCCTGCCCCAATAACAAAGAGACTGAGGATCCCACAGCAGCCAAAGTGACTATTTGGGCAAGCAGTCCATCATCCTAGGCAGAGTGGGTGTGCCCATGCAAACGAGATCCACCCCTGAAGTCCTTTTCCACAGCTCACCACCAGATATCAGGATAGAGCTCATTTTGACTCTGCTTACATCTACGTACTAAAATGTTATTTTACAGTGCATCTAGTGTATATATATCCTCTTCCATGTGTTTGCCCTTAAGTCCTTACAGCCTGATCCATAGCCTAGTGAAGTCAATAAGAGTATTTTCATGTATTTCAATGGGCTTTGTGGAGACTCTTATTTAGGAAAAAAATTGCCATTAAAGTTCATGGGAATGTGGCCTGAATCAGTACTTCAGGATTTGGCTCCATATGCCAACACACAGTATTTATTTTCTCTCCCTACAAATGACGCTGCTCAGAGGTGCATGATAGGCAATATTGCAATGGGAAACCGCAAAGGTTGCATGA
This sequence comes from Lepidochelys olivacea, assembly GCF_965140295.1. Taxonomy (NCBI): domain Eukaryota; kingdom Metazoa; phylum Chordata; order Testudines; family Cheloniidae; genus Lepidochelys; species Lepidochelys olivacea. The sequence continues at coordinate 67,936,440 of NC_140421.1, read as the reverse complement.
GCCTGTGAAATATCTGCACTTATAGTTGCAACATTATGATTTATAGAAAATCTATTTCAAGTAATTTTTAAAGCTTTCTAAAATGGATTTGTCGGTGTTTTCACCCTTGTAAGCCTGACAGTCGGACACATGTTTCTATGGCAGCCTAGCTTTACAGGAAGGGAGATACAAAAAGCAGAGAAATAACATTTTAAAATGTTTTAAACATTTCTAAAAAAAAAAATCTTGTAAAAAGGTGTTACAAATTAACCACAGTAAAAGTACAGTGAGGTCTAAAAGATTCTTTAGTTCTCATTTGTATGTAAGTTATATAGAGACATGAATATACACTGAATACCTACTACTGGATATACACAGAGAACTTGGACTGAATGTACCATTTCAAAGAGCATCAATATGAGGGCAACTTTTGAATGACAGGGGTGAATCAATGGGAAATGAGAATGGAGGACTGACAGTGTCCACATGAAATGTTCAGTTAGGGTTTGATCCTACAAGGCAAAGCACTTGAGCATGTGCTTCATACTAAAAATGAGTAGTCCTCTGAAGAGCAGGTCACTAGCAAACCAAGACAACCTATTTTGGCGTCACTGGGACCACGCATGTGCTTATGTGCTTTGATGAATTGCAGCTTGAGTGCTCTGTGCCTTACACAGTGAACACTTAGTCCATCAATACTTAAAGATAAATATTATTGTACAGCTGATCCAAGAACTGTACATATGCCTGCATCATCTGCGCAATGGAGCAGTTTAAATCAGGACGACAGTTCTTCTTAAACTGCCCCCCATTGCCCAGCTCCCTCGCATCCATTCATGCGCAGAAAAATGGAAACCCATGGACCTGAAAAGCAATGTCTATTTTGCCCTTGTAAATATATTACCTTGGTTTGCTGTTGCTGCTGGTCTTTATATTTTTGCATAATAAAGGAGAATATTGAATACAAATATCCGTGTAATTAGAACATCAATCATGTTGTTCTTTAATATAAATGAAATATTAATTCACTCCTCCATAAACTCCCTGGCCATAACTAATACAAATCATTAATTAATTAACCACAAGAAAAAGAAACATAGAAAGCTATCAGAAGCACATACATCCCATCAGCAATATATCTTTAAAAAAATAAAAATAAAGGAAATATCCATTTTGGTGATTCATCCCAACTCCCCACCATCAGCCTCAAAAAGTGTACCCAGAGCATTACCAGCTTGAGCAGTATGCCAACTTCAGGCTGTGCTAATATAAAGCAGCAACCTTAGGTTCAACAGCTTCTCTATCCGGCTGTGCATATGGTGCTGCACGTTCTGCTGCCTCCTTGCTACACTGTTCATTAAAGACCTCACCTCTGCATTCAGGTATCATATACAAAATGTAGCTTGTAGCTGTTATAATTACCCCATTTGTCACTGAAATGTCATTGTAGGGGATCAGCTGTCTCCATCTTGCTTTCAGTTTCCCCAAATCACACGCTTGTGTTTTTCCACCAAAGGACAGATACTAATTCATCCACGCATTTGGCAGGTTCAGGATGCAGGGGAAGCCTGGCCCCACACTGCCTCATGACTGCTTTTTAAAATATTCCTTGTCAAGCAAGAGAGAGGAACATTCATCCTGGCCATTACTTAGAGGGAACCAGGGACCAGGAAGTAGCTGTGGGGAAATACCTGGGGAATTATAGGAGTTTCCTAGCTGGCTATAGCAGTTTGATCTCCTTTTCCCCACACTTCTCCTTGGTTCCTATAAGGCTTTTAGAAATTTCCCAGAAGCTCCTGCTTCAGGGAGTTGTGCAGGGAATGGTAGGTACCCAGAGGGCAGCAGAATTGCAGTTGTTTAGTATGGTGATGCAGGCAAAACTGCAATGGAAAGAAAATGGCTAGCATCCAGGCTACAATACCATACCACCAGTTCAATGCTCTAGGGCATAGACAGCCTCAAGGCGCAGACATGGGTTCACCTGAATCAGTGAGAAGTCCCACAAAGCAAATTCCCTAAAGTTGTACAGCAGTCAAATTGATATTTGACTTAAGGTGGCCACCTGGGCTTTGCATTCCAGAAAACAAACAAAAACAGTGTTCCACTGACTCAGCCAAAAAAGTGCAGCCAGACTTAGACCCCTAATGAGGCCGGCTTTCAGGTTAAGACTAAGACCGGAGAGATCCTTCCTACCCACAACACAGCTTCATCCAGAACTGACCTTTGGAAGACGCCGCCAGCCCTTTTTACCTTGCCTGTTGGCTCCTGATTGGTTTCTGTCTGCTCCCAGCCTTTCGAACCAATGGAGGGCCAATTCTCATTGGTTCCACCCACAGCTGATCCTGGGTGGCCTCGTTTGGGAGCTCTTGGAAGTTTAAATGTGCTTGTGTTTTTCCACCAAAGGACATTTTCTTTGGGTGGGGTACGCAAGGTGGCAGGGCCTCCAGCCGGAGGCAACAGATGCCAGGTATAACCCATCACAGGTGCTTATTTCTAATACTCCATTTATTCATGTGTAGAGAGTGAAGTGTATTAATAATCCCTTTAAATTCAATTAATTTATGTTTGGTTGCAGTCTAGAGCTCTGTTTTTGTTTTCTGTTTTTAACTTGTTACTCAAATTGGAATGGTCAGATTTTTTTAAAATTAATTAAGCAAGAGCAGTGTTCTACTTGTTTTCTACCTAAGTCTACCTGACAAGCCCTGCTTGTTTGAATCTAGTAAAACAGTAGTCCATCTGCTTAAACGGAGAGTGGATTTGAGTCTCCATTCATCACTGATGGCATTCTAATCCTCCATGAATCCAAACCTCTCTCCTGTATCATAGCCAGAATTCAGCAACGCACATCAGCATGGGCTTCACTTTAAGCACCTGCCTAAGCCTCATTGAAATCAAGTCTCTTTGAAGACAGTGGGATTTAATTGTTGAATTGTTTACTGAATCAGGGCCTGTAGTTCTGGTGCATATATTTGCTGCTATCCAATAGCAGCTTTTTCTTTATTTCCCTTATAAAACAAGAGTATCACTAAATATTTCCAAGAATATCACCTCCATTGAGCCCCATATTCCAGTCTCTTAAGTCCCAAATTTCATTTTATTCATATAATTGATTCTCATGTTGTTGGCCATAAGTACAATTTTGATAGGCATCCTTCAGGATAACTTGTGTCCCTTTTGTTGCAATAGCCTCCCTGAGAACGAATCTCTCTCTTATACATACACATACCATTATCTATATTTTCCCCAAGTCTATAATCAGAGACAGCTGAAGACTAGACTTTTTTCCCCATCGAAGTAGTGATCTAGTTTGAAAGCTCCTGAGAACATGAAGAGAGTTATTATATTATTGTAAAACTGCATACCACGCTAAGACATATCCCACTGCACAGATACCTTTCCCCTTAGGGACAGTACAATTTTAAATTTCATTTTCTTACTTTTGTTTGCAAGGAAGAGCCTGTTCTTTCCTTCTTCAGCTGTTAGCAGCCAATCAAAAAAAGAATTTCAACAGAGATGTTTTGAAAAGCTAGCGCATAAGAAAAAATGCAATTTCCCCCATAGGATTAGAGTATAATCATCCATTGAAATTTCATTGATATGTGACATTGTGGGTTGCATGTCACATACCGTATTCTTAAAACAACTGCTGGGCAAGGAAAATGTTTTACTCCACATTTTTAACATATCTTCTTTTTTCTTTTAAAAAGAAATTTTGACTAAAAAAAAATCTTACTTTAGTCCCTTCTGTTTAGTGGTTTGTTATAGTTTTTAGAACTTGCAAAAGTTTACATCTCCATTTGCCTCTACAGATAGACTGGACAGTTCCCTCCCTCTCTTTTGAATCAGCAGCATGAAAAACTAGCACCTTATTAGTCATTGCTAATTGAAAAATCAGCAGTTTGCCAGATACTAGGTAAAGGAAGAATCATTTTCCTTCAAAAACAATCATTCAAACAAAAAACAGCAGAGGATGTTGGGATGGGCTATTCTGAGCTAATGCAAATGTGTTCAATCACTAATTTGGCTAATGACAAAGATGGGATTGTTGGGCTCATTCTGACCATAGTTTGTGTTTATTTCAAAAATAAAATGGTCCAATCATCCGGATAGTTTTTATGCACAACTCTCATTGAAGTCAATGTACCTGCAGAATGGCTGGAATGAGAAAGGCCCCAGAAGTATACAATCAGATGTGAAGGGGCATCTTTGCTCAGCAGAGATCTAGGACTTTAGTTTAGAATGGAAGATAGTGATAGAATTATTACACCTAGAACAGGGGTCTCAAACTCAAATGACAACGAGGGCCACATGAGGACTAGTGCATCATTGACACACACCCCGTCGCTGCCCCCGACCCCACCCCCACTCCACCCCTTCCATGAGGCCCCGCCCCTGCCCCGCCTCTTTGCACCCCTTCCCTGACCCCATTCCAACCCCTTCCCCGAAGTCCCCACACCAACTCCGCCCCCTCCCTGCCCCCAGGGGGAGCAGGTGGGGTGCGGGGTGTGGCAGGGGCTAAGGGCAGGGAGTTGAGGTGCAGGAGGTGTGCAGGGTATGGCAAGGGGCTCAGGGCAGGGAGTTGGGCTGTGGGGTGCAGGAGGGGTGAGGGGTGCAGCAGGGGGTCAGGGTGCAGGGTGCAGTGGGGGCTCAGGGCAGGGAGTTGGGGTGCAGGGTGCAGAAGGGGTTTGGGGTGTGGGCTCCGGCCCGGCGCCGCTTACCTAGAGCAGCTCCAGGGTGGCAGCGGTGTGCACCAGGGCCAGGGCTCCCTGCCTGCCTGCCCTGGCCCCGCTCAGCTAGCTACTGACTAGCTGCCAGTAACTGGTGCCCTAGGCGAACCATGCAATCGGCGTCCCCCACCCCCAAACCTCAAGGGCAGATCTAGGCTGAGGTTTTTGGTAAACTGGGAAACATTTTGCCCCTTTTTTCCTTTTAATGTTTTTTAAGCATTTTTTTTAAACAGAGGCTTACTTATTCAGTTTTTCCATCCGTCCATCTGTCCAACCAACGTTTCTGAGATCAGATAAAATAGAGACACAAAATTTTCAAAATAGATTTGTACGTGACAGCTAGATGCTATTTCAGTCCAATTTTAAATAAAATTGCATTAAAATGTTCATTATAATTTTGATTATTACAAATCCCAAATCATCTATTACGCTATCCTGCTTTAACGACCTTTTTCACAGTTATAACCCGACACCGGTTGTTTGGAAAGTAATCCCCTTCCTCACGGTTACCCGCTTGGAGTGTGACATGATCACTTTCATAGTGTATTAAGTGTTAACACTGTTACTTTTCTTTTATGGACCTTATTTATTACACGGAAACCAGTTATAACAAAGAAAACGTTATAATTACACAGCCTGAGAATAATGCTAAGGTTTAATAACGCTTAAAGATACTCACATTTTGGATTTATAATGTTGAAAGACGTTATTCTTTGGCAACAAGAAACACAATTTTTCACAGTATTCACTCAATTCTACCTGTGACGTGTGTTAAAATGACCGTTTGACATGTATCAACTCGCGGTATCTCCGCTCTACATAAATTTCCAGCCATGCAACCTTGATGTATATTCAAGTTAGGTGTCACTAGCATTACAGCTCTTGCCATTGGTGGATGTGTTTCATTGTATCTGAGTTATTGCATATCAAAATTGCGGAGTGGGTCATCTTGACCCTATGTCGCAAATTGAAATTTTTTTTTGCTAAAATATTATTTATTTTTGCAGTAAATATAAGATTTGACATATTAATACATTCTCAGAAATGTAGAGAAATGAATTATAATTCACATTCCCTCCGTACGCACACGGGAATTGAAATAATGACATCTTTGTTATTTTATTTGTATTTTTTTTCATCTTTTTTTTTTTAATTTGATTTTTTTCCTCGAATTTGGTGCCCCATTTAACTTGGCACCCTAGGCAACCGCCTAGTTCTCCTATATGGACGGGCCGCCCCTGGGGAGGAGTGTTGGAGAAGAGATCTGAAAAATCCAAGGAATTCTCTCCCTCACACAGGTAATAGATTCTGTGGCACTATTTGTAAGCACAGAGAGCTGTCCAGGAGTCCTTACCTAAAACTTCCCTTTCCTAAATTATCTGCTGCCCGGCACCTCAGACATGGCTGCATTTCAGTGGTTTGTATGTAACGCGGTATGCTTTGTAATGGGACTGTAAATATCAGGCCTGGTGCAGCTAGCATGAGAAAACAGTGAACATTTTGGCCATTTTGTTTGATGCTTAGGCTAAGTTGGAGTGTCTCCCATAGACTGCTATCAGATCAAAGGCTTGCACCTGCAAACATTTGTTTGCACAGCAGATTGGAAGGGTGGTGTTTGGAATTTGCTTAGCTTTTCCCCCTTAAATCCTCCCCAAGGGAAAGTAAATCTTCAGAAGCAGCAGATAAACCAGCCTGATCTGTACCAGGGTTCCATCAACATCACTGATTCTTACAATCTGCACTGCACAGAGACAGCCACAAAGGGAGGATAAAGGTCCATAAGGGATGTAATGAACACAGGCAGGAGAAGCAGAAGCAGCAGTTAAACAAACCTCTTGGTGTGGTAGGTAAATAGGATCCTTGCCCTTTGGAGCCAAAGCACTACTCATTTTGAGCTGCAAATTCACCAATATCCATGTGCTGCAGTGTACAGACACTCCAAATACATGTTGGGTGTAGAGCAAGGAAGTGGTTTTTAATTAGAGGGCAATGCTTGTCTGAAAAATCTCACTCTATTAGCAGGTGTTGATCCGACTGGGAAAGGATTAAGTGGGATCTGCTGTGTCAGTGATCTCCAGTCAAGATCAAATCACTTCCCACAATGCAAGGTGTAAGGAAGATATTATCAGGAAAAAGCATGTTGGGACCTGAAGAGATCTTGTGAAGGCATCACTCCAATGCATACACAGGGCCAAATTCCATCAGTGAAGTTTCTCCACATTTATACCAGTTTAGATCACTGGACAGCAAAATTTGGTCCTTTAAAAGAAGAACTGAAAAGAATCCCAAATACCTATCAAAAATCAGCAAGGGAGCCAGATGACTGCACGTTTTGCTTACCTACCACAGTTCACAGCTGCTGCCTCTGTAACACTATATCTTGGCCAGGAGAAGAAGAAAGGTTAAAAAGGAACTAATTAAAGATGCAGCATTGATATTCAATTTTACATACATACAATTCCATGCATTCCTGTTAAAATATAGTCCTTAATGTCTATAGTTCAGTAACTCTTCTCCACTGACTTTCACATTTTTCCCCCCACACGATTCCTGAATCTGTCTCCAAGGAGAGAGAGAAAGCTATAATTCCCACTGAGTTCCAAACTCATTTTACTTGCCTCTCAGACATGCAAAGGAAGAAATCCGAAGTAAAATATCTTGCGTTCCTACTTCTATGGCTTGGTTCCAAGAGATAACAAAAGGACCACTAATCCATTTTTGCCACTCAAGCCTCTGATGTTGTCTGTTTTCAGATTACCGAGGGATAATCTTAGCTTTTTATATCCCTTTTTGAGTGAAGAGGTTCAGCACAAAAAAATCTATTTATCAAAATAAACAGATGCTGTCATTTTCACCTGTCATTGTATTTTACAGGCTGTCCATCTTTTCCAAGTTTTCCCATCCTTACTCATTGAGCACGGAATAAATACTGAAAACACATGCAGACAACCTTTCAACCTCCAAGTATACAAATACATGAGAGTGGCTACCATGCAAGAAAGGATGACAAATGGAAAGTACAGTAGACTCTCAGAGTTATGAATACCAGAGTTATCAACTGACCTGTCCACCACATACCTCATTTGGAACCGGAAGTATGCAAGCAGGCAGCAGTAGAAACCAAAACAAACAAAAAAAGCAAATATAATACAGTACTGTGTTAAACATAAACTGCTAAAAAAAACAAGGGAAAGTTTAAAAAAAAGATGTGACAAGGTAAGGAAAGTGTTTCTGTGCTTGTTTCATTTAAATTAAGATGGTTAAAAGCAGCATTTTTCTTCTGCATAGTAAAGTTTCAAAGCTGTGTTAAGTCAATGTTCAGGTGTAAACTTTTGAAAGAACAACTGTAATGTTTTTGTTCTGAGTTATGAACATTTCCAAGTAACAAACAACGTCCATCCCTGAGGTGTTTGTAACTCTGAGGTTCTACTGTATCGAACACTCGTTTCCTCTCCCCCGCCACTCACACAAGCTACAGACGAAGTAACTCCACACTACAGATAGAGAAACAAAGCACATTTCAAAACCAGAGAGAAGTATATGTACAACTAACCTGACAGAGAAGAGACGAAGAGAGAAACACTTTCTAGTCCAAAATCTGAAATACACAGGAGCACAGCAAGGACATTTTTTCAAGTAGTCAGAAATGGCCAAAGATATTTCATCAGAAAGAAATTAGGAAAAAACCAGTTCCTAAGCCTGGGCTTCACACTGCAGAGTAACCTGATCAGAAATAGACACACACAGTAGGACAAAAGAATAAAAACTTCACAAAGTGTACACCCCATCCCAAATTGTATTGGCCTGTGACAGATACCTAGAGTTCAATCTCTTTTACACTTGGGCAACACTTGTACAGCTGGTCAAGCCAATAAAGCATTTTTATTTATGTATTTAAATTTATATGCATATTAAAAATACCGAACCTCTAAGCACTCTTGATGCAATTTAAATATACAAGAAAATCAAAATCCAACCTTAACTAAAGTGCCACAGTACAACTCAATATGCCACCCGCAGATAAGGCAACCCAAAAGCTCAAATCCACCTCTTCTATTAGCCCCACCCCTGTTTATAGATGCCTAAGGGTGGAAAGATTAACTTTGTAGGTGACTCTGTGAGTCATCAGAGCCCCACAATTTTGAACCAAGAGAGACTACTAATTTTGAAATGTGTGTATTGGCATAATTGTTCAAAATCCAGCAAAAAAGAGAAAAAACAGAATTTAGGACTATGTGGATATTTATGTGGGATATTAATTCATGTTTCACCATTTGATAACTTTACCCACACCTTTACACTCTCTCTCTGGGTATGCAAGTCTGGAAGTCACTCTGCATCGAGAATTTTCTTTTTGAGGAATAGCTAGAGCCAAACAAGACCAACACCTTAGTGATATAAAAATTAAAAGGGAGAAGTGCATTTTGTGTTGCCCTCTGGCCAATCCAAATAGGATGGATAAGATCTAGAAAGAGATATATCCTTTGCTGGCTGGAAGAAAGGGCTTGAAAGAATGCTTTGGAAAAATTTACCACTACAATCATCTCTTTCTCTCTCACACACACACACAGAGTTTATTTTTCTTCCCAACCATCCAGATCTTTCCTCCTCCCCTCTCTCTTAACCCATTTCCCCTCACCAGTCCATTTTATATCTTCTACACTTATGATCAGCCAGTCATTGTGGTATCTTCATATCTCTTCCCCAACCCATAGGACCCACCTCTTCAGCCCATTATCAGAGATGCAAGTGGTGATTTTCCACTCAAGGAGTGATATTTCTGCAAGATTCATCTGGCCCATAAAAAGGAGCATTTGGGCTCTCTCTTGTTATAGCAATGCTTGACAGGAGGTGCTGCAAGAAGATCCTGATGCACAAGCTTCCTATAGGTTTCAGAGTAACAGCCGTGTTAGTCTGTATTCGCAAAAAGAAAAGGAGTACTTGTGGCACCTTAGAGACTAACCAATTTATTTGAGCATGAGCTTTCGTGAGCTGCAGCATACTGGTTAGATGGAATCGATATGCATGTGTAGGACTTGCAGGGATGAAGGCTGAAGATGAGGAAGATGGCTGCCTGAGTCTTGTGAAATGCGAAAGACACTGTAGCCATGCAAACAGTGGCAGAGGAGTCCTAGAGGGCAAGAAAACTGGTATGTCACACTAAATCTGGTATCCTAGAGAGATCTGAATACAGAGCATCCTCATATTTCACATAAATTAGAACAGGTGTCTTCTGGCCAGTGTTCAGGGAATTCTGTTGTCGGACTGAATACAGATATCTGTAGAGAGGGAGACCAGCTAGACAGCACTATCTGTTACCTGTTAATTTGAAAACTAGAATTTTTCAGAGATATAAATAGGCCATAGGATGTTTAACTTACAGCAATTTGTATTCTGTAACTGTTCTACGCTGCCTGGAGTCGTGGATAGGTGTCCCATACATTGCATAAATAAATAAATAAATAACTGAAACACTCTATTTAATGAAAGCATATTTCAGAGCTTAATATGTTAAATTTTCATTAATTTCTTCCTCTAGGTCAGTAGCAAACAAGTTACATTTCAGAGTATGTTAATGGAAATTCCCTATAATTTGTCTCTTAGTATTACCTGTAAACAAAAAGATATCTGAAAAGTATTTAAGCAATAAGACATGACAGATAGCATGTTCCTGTGAGAGTATAGTAATTATTGGGTAGAAGTAAGGCACAAGGACAAACCAAATGAATTTACCCATCTGAGCAATGCAATAAGCTTGCTAAATTGCCTGTTCTGTCTTTGGCACTCATAAAAGAAACATATAAAAATAAGGAACTCAATTGAAACTGATCACTTACTATGCCTTAGACATTGTTAGTTATTAATAAATTAAGTGTTGAGCTGGACTTGGTCCTGTACAAGTCACAAATGAAGACAGTTCCTGACCCGAGTAGCTCCCAATTTGAAAGACACCGATCAGAGATGTGTGGAAAGGCCGAAAAGAAGGGGCTAGCTTTTAATGTGTTTCTTCCTCACTTTTCATCCTTCTAAAGAAATGTTGGGGTAGTGAAAACATTTGACTGACATAAGTTAGTGTTGTGGAAGAAATGGGTACAGTACACTGGGTACGCTTGGTACACTGGGATTGGAAAGTCCACCCAGAATGGGAACAATAATAGAAGACCCAGAGACAGGATCAGGAAGAGGATAGAAATAGGACTTTGAGGGAGTCGTCAATGGCACAGCGAGGAGAGAAACGGTAACTAACAAGACATGGGTCAGACTATCACTGACAGCAAATGAGAGAGCCCAAATTTATTTTAATGCCATAATTAACCACGATAGGATATGATTTAGTGGTGCATTAACACATTCCAGGTATAGTTTTATATTTTCAGCTGCCCAAGGTATGCATTAATGGATGAATGAATCATATTTTTAAATGACTTGCCTATTGTTATATGATATGGTTATGTATTTTTGTACATGTAATGTTTATATTTAACTTTTTTTTTCTATTTTGACATCTTCCCCTTCTATAGGAATAGTTCCTGCTAGTTGGTTAAAATAAAATAGTGGAACACAGGTATTCTAAGACTATACTGTATTTTGTTGTTTTTGTTCTTTTACAAATCTTTTTACTTTATTTTTTTAATACAAGTGACTAACTTAGAGGAATTTCTTCGAATTGTGCTTCCAGTTCTTTCTCTGTGTGGAAAATTGCAGACACAGTTTTGCTGGCCCAAAGTATAATACTCACACGTACAGAAGGTTTTTTGTTTTGTTTTGTTTTAATTACTGGTTCCAGCAGTATTTCCCATTGCATGTGCAGGGAATCTCCCACAAACCAGTAGACTCTTGGAAAAACATAAGGAAGTCTTAAAATGCAGCCACTGTGTATGCTTGTCCCCTCTGCTCTCTGGAGATCTGGTAGGCAGAATTTCTCCCAGAGATCCCTAAGTGGCAGGATGGTTACACCAAGCTACAACCCTGCCCAATATTTTACATAGATATTGTGCCTTTCATTCTGATTGATTCCAAAGCGTTTCGTAGATTCACTGTGAGATTCTTTACTGTGCCTCTAAGAAGCCCTGGCACTGCCCAAACTCTTCACAACACACTGCCTAACATGCCACTCCGATCCCCAGCACTTCCCCTATTCCGGGACTTCTGAGGAGGTCCTCGGGAGGCAGCCATACAGCTGTGTAGCACAATATCTGAAGGAGGGAGATCTTCCCTCCAACGGAACTGGGACTTTCAGGAGCTTGTTATTCCACTTCAGCACTTTTATGTGGTGTAAAGGAGCCAGAGTGGAGGTGAGGCTCTCACCCTCTATGCATTTAGCACTCTTGCAAAGCAGCAGTAAAGGAAGTTGCAGTTTCAAACTAAAAATATGCCTATTGTCATTCAGGCAAGATAAATGAAAAAGGGGAACATTGTTGTTCTAGTGAAAAATAGCACTGATGTACAGCTGTAATATAGAACCTCTTAGTTATAAGCATCCCACCAGTCTTGAAATGAACCAGTACCAAGGACTTGATTCTCATCGCCCTGTAGGCCAAAAATAACTCCATTGAACTAAACAGAGTTAGTCTGGTATAAAATGAGTGCCTGCGAGATTGGAATCAAGCCTCAGGATTTCATAAGACCATTACATATCGGAAACACAAACTTTTATTGATTTCCTCAAAGGGCATGCAGTTATGTTGATCAGAGAGGTTTTCTGCAAGCAAAATTGTGTTTTCCTGAATGAGTCACATCAGAGTAAGTGTAATCTCAGTGGCTAAAACTTCTGACTCACAGCAGCACTGAGAGCAGGATACTTAAATTACAACATTTCACTCTCAACTGGAGGCTTGTGTATATTTGTATTATTCAGATCTTCACTAATGACACAGGTGTGAAATATGGACTTGACTCCTGTGTGCTCTGTCAGTATGCCCATCCATCGTGCATCAAAGTGGTATCTCCATCTCATCTGAAAAATGAGCCTGTTACTCTAAATTCATCTTGCGTAGTCCTGCCTTACTCCCAGCAACGAGACTACTGTAATACACTCCTAATTGGATTTACAGAACAGAACTGGCTGTTTGCCTCTTTGGACAGGAGCAAGGGAATCAGTTATGTCCCAGCACCTCCTGTCATTTGACTAGGATTGAGCTTTATTGGTCCCAAGGTCCTCACTTGTAGAATTCTCTCTTGGAAGTCTGCTGGAGTCTTGCTTTTAAGGCACAGTGATGAGTCAATGGACCATCATGTGAGTAAAATTACTCATGTGAGTACATGATAATAGGATCAATCCATTGTACTGTACAGTAATAACATCAAAGGGCAAAATTTAGATCTGCATGGGAGATCTGAGTTCCAACATTATGTTTTTCCGTTTGGCAAACATATCCCAACGGCAGAATAACAGAGTCAAGATCTACTGTAAGGATCAGAGACAATTTTGTACAAAACAGTTACTAATTGACCAGTTCAAATTCCAAAGCAAAAGCCAATGGCTTTATTGCTTTTAACAGGAAATTATCTTGCTACCTTAAAAACAAAATTACTTGAATTCTCGTTTCTTTAGTGTGTGTGTGAAATATGGTCAATCCATAGTTGATCCAAGCATTTTAAGATAAAGGGAATGAGTATCAGATACAAACCCCAACTAAACTATTGAGAGACCAGTCAGCATCCACATTTTAAACAAATTGTGTTAATTCAATAAGAATAAAACCACTGACCTACTTACAGTTACATTCACTTTCTTTGTGTTAGGTTTCTGCCTTTTATACTATTGTATAAAGTGATGTTATATTTTTTTTCAGTTTTAAAATAGCAAGGTTCCCGATTCTGTGACCGTAACGTGGGAAACTGCTTTGTCTTCTATGTAGCTTTTGTATCTTTGAAAAGGAAAATGCATATTCTGAAGTCTTGTGTCTAACAAAATGTGCGTAAAATTGCTATTGTATCTTTTTGAAATAAAATTACAGATCATGAATGCTAAACTGTGTTTTATTTTCTCTAACACACATTTGAATGCTATGAGTTTTTTCTGGATATGTCAAAATTGAAGCTCAGAAAAATGTTAGAAGGCCCTTACTTATTCATTATAGAGATAAAAGAAAAAATAGAAATTAAATTACAAAATACAAATTCTATCAGAAGATACATAGAAAACAGTATGGAAATGTGGCAGTGATATTTATGATATATTAGGACTGTTGTGTACTAACTGGAGTCTACTAAACTATGTAAACTGGAGCTTTGGTTTAACAACAGGTAATATCCCATGACTTTCACCAATCAGTTTTTATAGTATTATAGAATCCCCATGCCCAACTTTGAAAATAATCTTTGGTCAGAAATCTGTAACAGCCTTACCAAATCATTAGTAATAAAAACAGAGGGTAAATATTGCCCCCATGGAAGTCAATGGCAAAACTCCCTTTGACTTCACTGGAGTCAGGATTTCACCTTTGGAGATCAAGGATTTCTGTTTTTTTGTTTTTGTTTTTGTTTTTTGTTTTTGTTTAAATTGAGAACCCTCAATTTAATTTCTCAGTTCTTCCTTTCCCTGGATTTGAGGATCAGGCATAAGTTGCTCTTCTGGCAGACATGGGACTCCCACAAGCAACAGAAAAACTTGGAGGAGCTGTCACTAACAGGTGTAGACTTCTGACAAAAGAGGCAGAATTGAAACCCTTGCGAGCCAGGCATGTACTGAGGTAGGGAAGGGAGAGGAAACAAGTTAATCCCCTCACTACCTATATCTGTCTAACTATAAACAATCTACTAACAACTAACAAAACGAACTAATTCTAAACAAAACCCTCTAGTTACCTCTATAAGAGATTAGCTGAGGCAGGCTCAAGGTGGACACAGTAAGACTCTATCTCCGGTTGAGACATTTGAAAAGGAACTGAGGGCAGTTCACCCACACAGCCCTACACAGACTTGTTGTGTGACATAGGTATGCATAGGTCACGTCCCCGGGTTGAATGGATGCTGCTAACAAAAAAATCTCTGATCAAGGGATCAAGAGGCACATGGGCATCTGAACTGTACCACCCACGGGGACACTACTGAAAGAAGAGGAGGATAATTTTGTTAGAAGCATTTTGATTATACTAGAAGTAGGGTAGATATGAATGATAAATAGGGAAGCTGGAAAGAAAGTGGTTTGTGCTGGGGTAAATTAGAGTGTTGGAGATACCTGCACCTGTGAAGGTGCATTGGCCACTTTGGCAAAGAACATCTAAGACGAAAGGTGACAATCATGTACAAGATACCAAGAAAGAGAGCCATCAAGATGGGAGAGGAATTATGCAAGTGAGGTGTGAAGTAAGATATAAGCAAAGACAAATTTAGGTTGAACATCAGGAAAAATGTCTTAATGACTGTGGAATAATCTTCCAGTAGAGAAAGGCCCATCATTTGGGTCCCTGAAAACTAAATTAGACAATGAACTAGAAAATGTTCCCTAGAGAGAAATCCAACATTAGCAGGAGCCATGGACTAACTTACATCTCTAATTTCTGTTTTGTCTAATATTGTTTATTTCTACTGCATTATTTATTAAGTGCTGACTATGTGCTCTGTGCTGCACAAGACACAAAATAAAAATGGCTCTTGATGCAAGGAACTTGGAGTCTCAAAAGGAAGATGGAAAGAAGACAGTTTATACCAAGAAACCCAGATGAGAAATAAAGCTTTTTAAAGCTATTGACCATCCTCTTTTCAACAATCTGTGGGTCTTAAGAACATAGGAACATATGACAATGGACTGGCAGGGACCTCTTGGGTCTTCGAGTCTGGTCTCCTGTTACTGCAGACAACCCCATAAGATTCAGGAATCTGAATGATTACAAAAAAGGGAAAGGTTCCAAATGATTCCTGAATATCTGATTAACAAGACAAATATTGGTACCTATACTGCAGCTCAGCACACACATCTGCTAATTGAAAAGGGTGATGTTGTCAAAGACAGCTAAATGCTACAAAACTGGTGATCTGTTTATTCTATTGGAATATTTAATTCTCAGTCCAACATATTTTACAGGCAACAAAGAGACAAAGAATTTTTAGTGAATTTTAACATTGTTAGAGTCAGTCAAGTTAAAATTAGATCTTTCCCCCCCCCCCTTTGACTTTTAAACATCTTGTTAGATATAATTATCAGCTGGTTAATAACAGTGGTTTAAATAGATGAGAAAATGTGATCTTTAAAAACTACTCAAATAGAATAACAAGTGAAATAATTTTATCTCAAGGAGCATGTAGCGGGGCAGTTACCCCTCTCCTGGGAGAAAAGGTAGGCTGATTGGGGAAGCGGCCACAGCTGGGGCCACACGTAATCAGGCCACAGCAGGCCCTGATAAGAAGGGCTAAGGGAGGAGCTGGGTCAGAGTCTCTCTCCAGTCTTGGAGTAGGAAGGACTTAGCTGCAGGTGAAGCACAGGGTACCCGAAGCAGTGCAGTGGAAAGGCAAGAGGAGCTCCAACCTGGCAACTCCCCAGGCTAAGGCCTTGTTTAAGGCCTAAAGAGGTACCGGGGCTGAAGAGGTATAGCCTGGGGATAGGCAGAGGCAGATGGTCCTACCCCCTTGCCAGTGATGAGTGGCCATTACAGACTGCAGTCTGCCCCAGAGAATGGGGCTAGATGACAACTGGCAGTAGTCACTGAGGCAAGGTGGGGATGGGGGAGGGGGTTCCCCTGGGAGGGGAGACCCAGAGTGAGGGGGGCACTGCTCTGGAGCAGCACCCCAAGGAAAGAGGCACCAGGGTCTGGGAGAGACATGGGGGGCCTGAGGCAGGAAAGACACCAGCGAGCAGGAGGTGCTCCAAGTGCTGGAATTGAGCTAGTTCCTGGATGACCAGCAGGAGGTGCTGTGGCGGTGAGTGCTCAACCTGTTCCAGACCATTACACAGAACTATCTCAAAGCAGAGGTAAGGCTGCTGAATACAGCATTCCACTCTAGATCATCAGTTCAGACCCCACGTCAAAGGCTAAATTCCGCCCTTTCTGTGGTCAATGAATTACGTGTGCATTCCTTAACTGAAACCACGATTGTATAATGACTACTGACTTATATGAAATAAGTTGATGGCTGGACTGTAGCTCCTAGTGTCATCATAAAAGCTATCATAGTAATGGGCAATGGTACTGGCAGTTTCAGCACAGTGAACTGCTTTGTCATCTCTGAGATAATCCCTCCAGAACAGGGTTGAAGGCAAATTGATAGAATGGCAGGAGGAAGCTTTCACTTTCACTGCCTCCACTGCAACTGTTCTGTGATTAGAGGGCTTCAAGCACCTTTCACAAGCACTGCATTCAAAACAATTGTCTGATTAAAGTACATTTATTATATTGAATATTCAAAGAATTAAAATGGAGGTAAGTATGCATGCTGTGTTCCAATTCACAGGCAGGAAACTGAGGCAGAGAGAGATTCCACTAAAATGGTATGTTCATTGAAGGTGCCTCAATGACTCGGGAATAAATTACTGTCTTGTATTATATCCACAGAAGAAATATGGGAGAGGAAGTGGCAGGACAAACTTTCCATAATTCTTCATCAATAACCTGGAAAGATGACCTCTTGTGTAAAACACTACTTAGTTTTGAAGTAATATTTTCTACTCTGACTGCTAACAAAGACTTTTGTCAGTAGTTTTGGTGCTGAATTAGCATAGAAGCACTTAGGCATCTGTCATTTTGAATCAGCTTTCCGTGTAGCAGGAATACCTGTTCAGGAAATGTTAAATCAGGAACATCATGCGTTAAACATGAAAAGACAAAACGGAACTTTTTGATGTTATGTCTGCGAGATTGGCTGGGAAAAGAGGATGCATTACTGTGTAACACATTTGGTCAGTGTTAAATTATGGCTATGAAACATGGATATTCAAACAATTGATAATAAAGAAATTACAACCCTTCAAATTATGGAGCTTTAGAAGAATTCTGAAAATACCATGGATAGAGTAGCCAATGAAATAGTATTGGAGGTGATTAGAACTCAGCAAATGCTAATCAGAGCTCTTACGAAAAGAGAGATTCAATCTTCATGGCACATTTTAAGAGGTGTACAGTGGGTCATGCATGTTTACAGGCCCTGGAAGGGAAAGATGATGGCAGAAAAACATCTGGGGTGGGTGATGTTGTAACCTGGGTGGATCAAAAGGACTGTTCATCCACAGATTAATGGAGGATTGTTGCCATAAATATAAAGGGAAGGGTAACCACCTTTCTGTATACAGCGTTATAAAATCCCTCCTGGCCAGAGGCAACATCCTGTTACCTGTAAAGGGTTAAGAAGCTCAGCTAACCTGGCTGGCACCTGACCCAAAGGACCAATAAGGGGACAAGATACTTTCAAATCTTTGTGGGGGGGAGAGGGACTTTTGTTTGTGCTGTTTGTTTATGTGGTTGTTCTCTCTTGGGACTGAGAGAGGCCAGACAGAAATCCATCTTCTCCAACCCATCCTAATCCAAGTCTCCAATATTGCAACCAGTATAGGTAAGCCAGGCAAGGCGGATCAGTTTATCTTTTGTTTTATGTGAATTTTCCCTGTGTTAAGAGGGAGGTTTATTCATGTTTTCTGTAACATTAAGGTTTTGCCCAGAGGGGGATCCTCTGTGTTTTGAATCTGAATACCCTGTAAAGTATTTTCCATCCTGATTTTACAGAGATGATTTTTACCTTTATTTCTTTTAATAAAATTCTTCTTTTAAGAACCTGACTGATTTTTTCCATTGTTCCAAGATCCAGGCATTTGGGTCTTTTTTGATGATTTTGTAACCAATTGGTTAGGATATTATTCTCAAGCCTTCCCAGGAAAGGGGGTGTGTAGGGCTTGGGAAGGGGGGATGTTTGGGGGGAAGACATCTCCAAGTGGGCTCTTTCCCTGTTCTTTGTTTAAAACACTTGGTGGTGGCAGCATACTGTTCAAAGACAAGGCGAAGTTTGTACCTTGGAAGTTTTTAACCTAAGCTGGTAGGAATAATCTTAGGGGGTCTTTCATGCAGGTTCCCACACCTGTATCCTAGAGTTCAGAGTGGGGAAGGAACCCTGACAATCGTACAGAGTGGGATACCAGGGTTCCAAGCTTCCAGCAATGGAGATGCCATGTAAGAAGTAGCAGAAAGACAAAATGCTTCTGAAATATAGTTGTAGTGGTTACAGCAGGGGGTGGGGCATCAAGATGTATGTGGCCAAATTCTGATATCAATTAATCTGGACTAAGCCAATGAAGTTATTCTGATATTACATTCAGAGCAGAATTTGGCCCATGGTTGCTATTGCTATTTCTGTCACTTCAGACTCTGTACAACCTTGGCAACTCACTTAGTCTGGGGACCAAACTCATCCCTGCTCCCGCATAGGTCTTCTTGCACCTGGTGAATTCTCTAGGAGGCCAATGTGGCTGCTACAATTGGACTGTGAATCATGTCCTGTGTGTTCCAGTTTCTCCATCTCTAAAATGGGGAGAACACCACTCTACCACCATTGTAAAACTTTCAGATTCTTGGGGTGAAAGGTGCTATGTAAGTTCAAAATATTGTTATTAACAGTATTATACACATTTCCCCAGCATGAACTGTTCAGGACGAGATGACCATTTTTCCTCTTTGGAGAGTGAGGAAGTTAAGATGATTGTATTTCTCAACCTTGCTGTCCAGAAATATTTTTGAAATCTAGCCATACTAGCTAGATAAAACTAATTGTTGAAATCTTGTTCTAAATTAATTTTGCAAGTAAACCATATATCTGACAACCCTTCCTCGTATGCCCACAGGGTGAAAGAGAATCTCAAAGTGAAACCTTGGAAGGAGATTTATTGAGATTTTACATATTTTGACTGCTAATGAGAGGAGAATAGAAATGGAAGACATTTTGAGGAAGATCTTTCTGGAGATGGGAGTAGCTACAAACACACAAAAGAATGAACAGATGGAGAAATCAAGGGCCCAATTCATCCTAGTGTAACAATGGAGGTACACCAGGAACAATAGAGCCTGGAGACTCAAGTATTTAGTGTTGTCTGCCCATTCAAAAAGGATTCTTTTTTAATGTAATCTCTTTACCCCACAATACAGGCAGCATTTCAGTTTTACTTAAAGCTAATGTATGTGTTAGGATCAGCTATTTTATAAGTGTTCAGTAATAGAATTAGGATATGTTGAATATTACAAAACAGACAAATGTAATCTGTGTATTGGGAGACTGAGGAATTAATTTTAAACTTTACACCTGAACTGTCTTGGTTTAATTAAATAGAATAAGCCAGTATTTTAATAAAAAACACTAATAAACATATCAACAACAATAAGCAGATATTTATATAGAAGGCCGGGGGAAAAAACCCTTATTTACTTCTGCTAAATTATTTGGGATGCCAAGAGGTTAATAAGCTGTTTAATTGGCTGGTAACAAGTAACAGTTTTCACTGAACTCAGAAAGAAGCAGGTAGCACTCATTTACATATGCAAATCATTGCTTAATATTGCTCCTAATCTCTCTTCAGAGAAGAACAATATTGAAAATAATCTGTACTCATCTGAAGATTATCTTCAGCCTATTATAAACCAGGATTACTGCCTTTTTATATAAGAGTTATTATCTGTCAGGCACTTTGAGCAACACGTACTTTCCTAGGCATGTATTTTCAAAGCTTATTAGTATTTTGGTTGCCTTCATTTTTAGGCACCCATCTTGAAGGGGCCTGATTTTCAGAGGGTGAGGACCACCCAACTTCTGAAAATCAGGCCCCTGGAAGGTGTCTTCTATTCAGCCACCAAAATTGCTCATCGCTATTAAAAATTTGGGCCTAAATCAATAAATCATGAGGTTGTCTTGAAGAGCTGTCAATTTTTGTTTAATTATTAATCATACAGAACAAATGGCAGAAAGGACAACGAACAGCTCTGCTGTATGCTGCTTAATATCCATGCACCCTTCAAGGAAGCTCTAAGTATGAATATAAAGGTAGTGTCAAGTATCAGGGGGTTGGACTAGATGACCTCCTGAGGTCCCCTCTAACCCTGATATTCTATGATATCTGTGGTAAGCCTCTGAACCTACCCAGTGTGACTAGGATGTTTCTAGAAGCCACAGTAGTCCAAATAAACTGAGTGCTTGTACAGTTAATAACTTCTCTCCTGACTCCAGAGTGCTTATTAAACAATACAAGATGGTGAAAAATTTCTATCTTTAAAATAAACTGAACCACACAGAGAAGCCTATTTTGTCAACTACCTAAAAAATCAGATCCAATCTCCCCACTGTCCAATGAGATTTCAGGGTATTGAAGCATAATACAAAGTTACTCCCTAGGTCATGCCATAATCAATGATATTATTGACCTTATTAACATTGTCATAGATGTTCCTATTTTTAATTCCTCATATTTATTAATCTAAGTCATTCTCAGGCCTAGAAAGAACATTTTTGAAATGATAAAGATTAGAAAAAATACTCAGCGGGAATGCAGGAAAACACAACCCATATTCAACTACTAGAGATTTTTCTTTTTCCCTAGTGTCTATGTACAGATTGTACAGTTATTACTGTACATTACAAAAACAAATACAATTACATGGAAAAAAGAGAATGAATGTTCACTATAACAACTAACTATAACTATATAATATTGTTGACAAAGTATTGGAATATTCAGGTCCTCCACATACAAAGTCCCTTTCAGAATAGTTTGAATGGGGCACTGGCATTGGGCCCATTAGCCAGCCAGGGTTAACATTCACAAACAAACACCTTTCCCGAGGTGTTACTTACACATACACACACCTTTCTAGAGGTTTCCCTCATGCCTTCTGACCAGGAGTGTTTAGAGGTGGGGCCCACCCTTCCTGACCATTATCTTTTGACCTACTAAAATAATGCCTACATTTATTTTAGAGCTGTCCTATTGCAGTCAATGTATGCATACAATTTTGGGCACTGCTGTACCTTTAAGAGATGACTTGTGAAGTACATCAGCCTACCTACACCTCCAATCAGCCCATCATTGTTGGCTCCACCCTTTAGTGGAACAAGGCTTTTTGTCTGAATCAACTGCTATCTGTGTCTATGCTTTCAGGGGTAGGGGCTGGTAGGTAAAATGAACAATGGGACAGCATGGGGTGAATATACAGCAAGCATAAAGAACTGAATAAGAAGGCAAAGTCATCTGGTTTAAGGTAAAGATCTGGGATGAGGGAAGATCATTTGTCTTTTAAAGGCCATCACATGTAAAGAAATACATATTTCTCTGTGGCAATTAGAATAATGCTTTCAATCGTAATCCTAATCTGCAACAATGTTACCTATTTACCTTAGTCTGGTTTTCAACCAATATTTTAGCAGTACTTGATTAGAGGAAGCACATAAACAAGAAAATGGAAATGAAGAACAATGTAAACTAAGCAAATGAGGAAAAGCAAGATTGCAAAAGCAAGTTATTCTGCTCTGCCGTAGAGAATATAACCCATCCCCAAAGAATCAGAGCATGCATTCTCACAAAAAATGGTGAGATTGTTCAGAGAGCTTCATAATTAACATTCTGCTGAACTCTCACCATTTTCCAGGTAGAATCAAAATGTTTGGATTCCAAAACATGATTGTTTTGCTGCTGTTGTGTTTTAAATCTCCTAGGGAAGTATCAGCTTTCCACATGCATGTCAATGTACATTTTTTTTTAAAAAAGGAGGACAGTTCAGATTTTGAAAAGTTTGTGGTTGAGAAATTAGCCAAATTCCATTACCCTTTTAATAAACATTTTGGGGCAGAGATTATTAATTGATTTTATAGTTGTACAGTAACTAACAACACAGCCCTGACCTGACTGA
Source organism: Lepidochelys olivacea (assembly GCF_965140295.1). Lineage (NCBI taxonomy): Eukaryota > Metazoa > Chordata > Testudines > Cheloniidae > Lepidochelys > Lepidochelys olivacea. The sequence goes on along the minus strand of NC_140421.1, from coordinate 67,913,918 downwards.
GGCCTCTACATACCACCACAAGATAAATGTTAAATAATACTTATAGCAATAACTTAGTATTGAAGGTCAAGACTCTGGTTCTGTCTGTACTGCAATGTATATGGAAATTAATGTGAAACCTAACTTTGCCTCTTTGCCCTAACCTGCCCTTCTCATATAAAAAGCAGAAAGCCTAGGCAATCCATTCTGGTAATGACATGATAATCATCAAACAGCAGATCCTACACTCGACTCCACTCTCATTGACTTTGCATTGATCAAAAGCTAAATTAAACATTCCCGATTTCCAATTTGTCTCTTATCTGCAATCCTGCTCCCTGTTATCTACAATTTTTCAAAATGAAGTGCTATAGTGCTATTCACCAGTGGAGGAGTACATACTGAGCTTTAGAGGGCAACCACCGCCATTAACAGATGATTATTTGTTATGAAATGTGCCATTCTACATGCTACCACCAATTTATCCTTGAAAGAAAGAAGATTCGGAGCTGGCTCCTAAAATTAGGAAAGCAGTTTTGAGACAGAAGAGTAGAAATCTCCATTTCCTGCCCTTCTGATACGGAACCAGGGAAGTCAACAAGCACCACTAAAGGGTGGAGCCAACAATGATGGGCTGATCGGAGGTGTAGGTAGGCTGATGTACTTCACAAGTCATCTCTTAAAGGTACAGCAGTGCCCAAAATTGTATGCATGCATTGACTGCAATAGGACAGCTCTAAAATAAATGTAGGCAGACTCTGGCAACATTCATCAACATTAAGCCAAGAAATAATATGCCTACATGCTGCAGTTGTCAGTGCTCACCTGAATCTTACACTATCACAGTACATAGGGAATAAAATTACTCCACTTGGAGCACTAGTGTGCTCTGAGATTAGTCCTTGGTTTTCACATTGAAGGCACATGCAAAAATTGAGTCTCTTTTGGCTGGATTATAAAAACCCAATACTATTTTATGCCCTTAAAAGGTGTTTTCGCTGCTTTCCTTTTGTTTAATGTCTTCTCCAATACTGCAGAGCACAGAAACAGCCCCACATTTCAGCAAAATGAACTTGCTCAAATCCTTTTAATGAAAGAAATAAAACTTTTTAGAAGAGGATGGAGAATGTAGCTCTTACGGGAGCCTTTACAAGCCATTATTTCTGACATTTAGTTTCTCAAACCAATAAAGATCTATGTGAAGTTTGTTCTAACAATTGTGCGCATGTACACAGCATATGCCTATGAACCTTGCATGTTACAGACACTCATACCCTTCCTCACTTTTTTCAACATTTCTGTGTATCTTTCTTGCAAACAGTTATTAAAAGGAGAGAATTTACGTTTTACTCCATTTCTCCCTCCCCCAATTTTTTGTGCCAGAATATCATTGAATTTCTCTCAACATAAAGACATTACCGTTACCTAGTTAGGAATTTCCCCAACTGATGGATCAGAATGGCACTAGTCAGAATGAGCCAGGGAAAGTATCCATTTGACCTCTTTTAGCACTGAAGAGCTAGTCAGTCTCCTGGTGTGCTGCATGGTACAATATTAATACTCAGAGCCCTAATCATTTCAGGCTTTCCATAATGGGGCTCAGTTTCTGCCAGCTTCTTTAGTGCCAAGACGCTTTTGGGATGGAAAATCTTTGCATGTAAATTTCCTTACTTGTCGAGACAACGTGGGTGAGGTAATATTTTTTATTGGACCAATGTCTGTTGGTGAGCGAGACAAGCTTTCAAGTTTACAGGACCTGAAGAAGAGATCTGTGTAAGTTTGAAAGTTTGTCTCTCTCACCAACAGAAATTGGTCTAATAAAAGATATTACCCCCACCTCATCTCTCTAATATCCTGGGACCAACATGGCTACAACAACATTGCCTAGTAGTTATGTATGGCATTTTGGCTTTTTCAGTCAATTTCAGGAAATGGACTGTTACTGTTCTAGTTCTTTCTTTAGGATTAGAACATTAATGTAGACCATCACACGTTCTCAGTGCGACAAAAAAAAAATCTCAGTGAAAAAGCTCTTTAGAGAGTCTAAAGAAAACCTTTTATGTGCTGACCTCCACTGATATTCTTTTAAAATCTCAAATTGGAGCATGGTTTCTTTTCTGGGTCAACAACCTTTTTGATTAAGTGTTAAATGGCCCTTCTCATCTCTTTCACATCACAGGATTTCTTTGAAATTTGCTCCTCTAAATTACCATTCAAATTTCTCTCTTTTGCAGGCTGTTATTTTAGGTTACCATTTTCTGAACTACTGCGGGTCTGCTAACTTCTTTAATCTTGTTGTTAGTTGCATCAGCCTATCCTTGCCTCTAGAATTTTATATAGTGTCAAGTATGTGATGCAATTGGCAAATCATTAGGCATCAGATTATTAGCAGCTTCAAATCCCACCTTAGATAGAATCTTCCATTTTAGTACAAAAATGCACTTCTTTTATTCTACCTTTGGGGATTTGTTTTCTCTCTTATAGTACTAATACTAGCAACCATAGTATGGTTTTACAAATCATAAAGCTATATTTAAAGATTTGCTTCTATAGAGCTGGAAAAGAGAACATTAGCACAAATAGGAGAGACAGACAGAAGAGAACATCAGAGGGGAAAAAGAAAATAGGGGAAAAGCAGGAAAAGAAGATAGAGATGGAAAAAAATAAGGATAGAAGTGTTTTCTTGTGGTCCCTTTTTATTGTAAACAACTCGTTCCGCTGAAAATGTCTTTTATGGGAGGGTCCCTGTTATTTAATTTACTAAGGAGATTATTTCACCATGTGTATGTGATAGGTATTGTTACATTTTCAGCCTTATGACCTAGGGTTGATTGAGAAACAGGTTGACAGTCTGTTATAACTCACAGGCATTGCTGTCTTGTATCGAAGAATATATTTATTACAACTCTAGGTGCTCTTTTTAAAATACAGAATGGGATGGCTAAACATCTAACATAATTCATCAAGAATAAGTAAGGTGCAGATGGGCACAAAGAGAAAGTAGAAAGGACAGAGAGAGTATTATTATTATTTGTATTACCGAAGAGTTTGAGTCATGGGACCAAGACCCCACTGAACAAACAGAGAACAAAAAGATGGTCCTCCCTGACCCAAACAGCTTACAATGTAAGTATAAGACAATAAATAACAGATGGATATAGACAGATGGAGAAGTTCAAGTAAACAATAAGATAATACTGGTCAGCATGACATGCTATCGTTTCTGCACCCTATCAGCCTTACCAATATCAACTTTTGTGTAGGCATCATGGGCAAGGGAGAGTTTTGAGAAGGGATTTGAAGGTAGCTTTGTGCATGTGCACAGGGAGCACCTCCCAAGTGTGTAGGGCAACATGAGAGAAAGCACAAAGAAGTGGGCAGTGGTGGCTGGCATTTGGTGCATAAAGCAGAGATGTGGCTGTGGGTCTAAGGGGGAAGTCATTTATCAGGCTGTACAGAAGTCAGCTATTGCCTAGCAGACTAGGGTTTCTCCTAAAACAACTGGGACTGAGGAGGTTGGAAAGAGTGAGGGAATCAAAGTACAAGACAGATGAGAAAGTATAATGAGGCATGGTATGCTTAACTCATTACATGGCAATTGACATGTGCTTCAGGGAGGCTTCAATTTGACCTTCGGAGCTAAGCCCTAAAGAAGCCTTGTGGGAAGATATCTCATTATAACACAGCCCCTACACTCTAACACATCACATGGGAGCTAGGAAATTGATTTGATGCTGTTGAAATGCCAGGAAGGTAGCGTTGCACGATCCTCACCTCTTTGAGAATGACTCCAAGAGATTGTGTGTGTTGAGTCAGAGTCCAAATGCATGTGTGAACAAATGCACCCACATTGTGTGGATGGAGAAGTTTATGGCTTGCGTTTATATTGAGAGTGACCCAGTAGATTTTTCCCTCTGCAGGTATATTTTCTTGACAATTTCACAAGACTGTGATAATGGATTTATTAAGACAAACAAGAGCTGAATTGGACCCCCAGTGGACATGGTGCCCAAACACTACTTTTGAAAAAGTCTTCTTCAAAGTTTCTTTTCTGCTCTGAGAGAATCAAGTCAAAGCCTGTTATGCTTTCCCCAGGAGCTGAAGGTTCAAATAAGGCATCCCTGAGTGGCTACTGCAGTCACATGCAACTTGGTTCACTTCAAGACAGCACAAACACTGAATGTGATTGTGCACAAAAGATGAATGCCATCTCTTGGACATACTTCAGACACTACTGAAAACCAATGGGATCCTTTCTGACATCTGTGAAAAAATAAACCTTGACACTAAACAGGTACAAGAAACTGAGAATTTCTCTCATGTTCCTCCCCTGCTCCTGAAAAAAAAATTAAAAGGTTACTCAAAGTTTTTGAAAGAATAAACCTTGAATGTTGCCAAAGGAAAGGCAACACAGATAAAAGCAAAAACTTAGCTGATCAGCCAAATACCAGGTTCATAAATATAGAGACAAGAATAACAAACAGCTGTAACTACAGCCCCTCAAATGGCAGCACAGAACGTGAACTCATGGCTGTTGGGTTGGTGAGGATGACCATTATACTGTCAGGAATTTGATCTATGGTGGTGCTATCAGAGTTACAGGCTGGGAGCAGCAATCCAGGAGTGGTAACACACTACTCGCATCTGAAGAATTTGAGCAAGAGCTCAAACAGCTGTACTCCCTTGGGTCAAGAGAATCAGAGCTTTAATGACCAGCAAGTGCAGTATAAGAGGATCCATTCAAAACTAATAAAAAAGCAGACTTCTTCTTCTCAGGCACCTATTGAAATATTCAAATGACACAAGTTAGACTATTGGTATTTTCCAACTTAAATTCCCAGGCAGATGGTGGCAAAGTATATTGATATGGGTATATTTTTGCTGATTTGCAAAGTTTCTTTTATTACATGTATTCATGAAGGAAATGTTTTCTTTCTTTCTCTTCTATTCTGCAAATTCTCACAAACCTAAGTCATGAATACTTAAAAACACAAGAGGGTTTTTTCATGCACACTAGGTTATTCTGGGAGGTAGCTTCCCAACCCTCCCCCCTCCCCCCGATTATTTCTGAGAGCTTTGATTGTGCAGAAGTAAATTCACGGTTGAATAAGTCTGTACTTCTGAAAAGACAATGAAAATGCAGCAAGACAGAAAAGGAATTAGCCCATGTGCAAATTTAAGTGTCTGAACGTTGCACTATGTAACTACATAGAGACAGAGGTGGTATTTAGTAATTGGACACAATTTACCTGGTGGTAACCATCAATCAGTTAGGTAGCTTGTTCCACGTGCCTGAACCACAGTAATATTGCGGAAGCTTGTGTAAGGGTCTCATACTTTGCCTTTATAACTTTCTCTGCAATATGTTCTTTCTCTGGCATTGTCAAAAGCCACTTCAGTTTGTTTTAGACTTTGGAGACAGCTAACACACTACTTATAGCACCGCACAGAGGAAATGTATAATTTTGAAAACTGCTTAGAGAATTTAAAATATAATATGATAAAACAGCATTTATTTTTAAGTAATTTAACTGGTGGGAAAACTGGTGGGAAGACTCTTGAATGCACTAAATAGATAGCTAGATATATGTGCAGGAAAAAGCCAAGCCGGGGGGGGGGAGGGGGGGGAAAGAGGGACAGAAAGAAAAAGTTGAGATTTATTTTATTTTCTGATTTTTGGTCTTTGTGTTGATGATGTCCCAAATCAATAGTGCAATAAACTGCACAATACATAAGAGACCGCAAACACTCATATTCAGCGGACAGGGCACAGATTTTGTAATTTCATACATACTTTACAACTTCCTGCAGAGGTTCTATCCCATTATCAGTACATGCTGTTAGTATAAAAGAGAAATAAATGCGGCCAGTTAGCTGAATTTCCATCACAGTATCTAGGTGAAAACCATTAAGACTGAATTCAGGGGAAGATGCTCTGATGCTTTATTAGTGAGTCATATTTTCCTAAACAAAGCAGTTAGGCACAGCAACATGTCACGAGATCTGAACAAAAGATCAATAGGAAATCTTGCAGTAACTTCAAAATTAGTATCATTTTTGTTCCTCATGCATGGGCACTAGTTTTCAAAGACTGATCACCCCTCCAGCTACTCTCATTGCAGAGTAGTCAATCAGTAACACAAAGAAAAGAAGACAGAAAAAATGGATTTCTTAGCTGCCTGCTTTTTTTTCTTTAGGATTCTGGATTCTTTACAAATTGATAAGGTTCTCTTTACTCACAGCTAGAGCAAAATGTTGAAGGGAGCTACCAATCAGCTGCTTCTCCAGAATTTATACTTCCCACAGCAGGTGCTAAGATGCGTATTAGTTCAAGTTAACTTCCAAGCAAAACCGTTTAAACATTCAGCAATGGAATATTAAAATAATTAAAATTTTGCCTTAGGGATATGAGTAATAACTTTGAAACAAAATACTCCAGCCATTTACAGGAATATAGATGCTTGGATAAAGATGGGTAGGATCAGTGGCCTTGATTCTGAACTGTGCCTCTCAGGAGGTGCAGCCTGGAATGGTGGATTCAGGACGCAAAGCTGACTTTAAGACACCTTTGTGCCTCCCAAATTTTGGGCTTTCCTGGGGGTCTTCCCTAAGACCACCTTTCATACATTCAAGAATCTCTGATATTTTAAGGGATTAGGAAGATGTCTGGGCCCATATAAACTAGTGCCTGAATTAGTTCAGTGCTCTGGATTATGATTTATACATGGATGGCTGTTTGAAAAAAATAAAATTGTTGACTAAAGTTTCTGACAGTTTTCCCTTTGTCTTAACTTCCTTTTAAGCAATCAGGCATCCATATTCAATGGCTGTGGGTGCTGGTGGTGTGCTGGACCATGGCAGAGGTACTCTGGTTTCATATGTTAACATCAGTATGGGTTTCAAAAAAACCCCATCGTCTCTGTGTCCAGTATGGTGTAATAAGTATGGAATTTGGCTCATTCTGACCTTCTATTATGTACTTCTCTGGGCTGAAGGGATACTGGATGAAAACATATAGAGGATGTTGTGACCACAGTTGCAGCAGAAGAACGTTGACTGCAGAGTTCATTTATTGGGCTCCCTGAAAAGTACAGCAGGCCTTTCTCTGGATCTCTGGGTATGAGTCTCATTTACACCAAGAACCCTTTACACCTCTGGCAGCGTAAAGCGGCTTTTAGAGTGGACATGTTACATTTACACTGATTTTAAGATCTCTTTTATATTACCAGAGGCCTTAGTGTAAATGAGAATCAGGTCCTCTATGTATCTTGGCCTGAAATAAATAAGATGAAATTCAATAAAGTTAGCTGCAAAGTGCTTCTCTTAGGAAGGAAAAATCAAATGCACAACTACAAAATTGGGGATAATGGGCTAGGTGGTGTTAGGCCTGGAAAGGATCTGGGGGTTATCGCGGATCACAAATAGAATTATGAGTCAACAATGTGATGCAGTTGTGAAAATCATTCTAATATCCTTGTGGGGTGTATTAACAGGAATGTAGTATGTCAATCACAGGAGGTAATGGCCTCCTGTACTTGGCACTGGTGAGGCCTCAGCTACAGCACTGTGTCCAGTTCTGGGCACCACACTTTAGGAAAGATGCAGAGAAATTGGCAAGAGTCCAGAGAAGAGCAACAAAAATGATAAAAGGTTTAGAAAACCTGACCTATGAGGAACGGTTAAAAACACTGGGCATGTTTCGTCTTGAGAAAAGACAATTGAGGGGGGACCTGCCAAGAGTGTTCAAATATGTTAAGGGCTGTTATAAAGAGGACAAAAAGAAAAGGAGTACTTGTGGCACCTTAGAGACTAACCAATTTATTAGAGCATAAGCTTTCGTGAGCTACAGCTCACTTCATCAGATGCATATCGTGGAAACTGCAGCAGACTTTATATACACAGAGAATATGAACCAATACCTCCTCCCACCCCACTGTCCTGCTGGTAATAGCTTATCTAAAGTGATCATCAGGTGGGCCATTTCCAGCACAAATCCAGGTTTTCTCACCCTCCACCCCCCCACACAAATTCACTCTCCTGCTGGTGATAGCCCATCCAAAGTGACAACTCTTTACACAATGTGCATGACAATCAAGTTGGGCTATTTCCTGCACAAATCCAGGTTTTCTCACATCCCCCCCACCCCCATACACACACAAACTCACTCTCCTGCTGGTAATAGCTCATCCAAACTGACCACTCTTCAAGTTTAAATCCAAGTTAAACCAGAACATCTGGGGGGGGGGGGGTAGGAAAAAACAAGAGGAAACAGGCTACCTTGCATAATGACTTAGCCACTCCAAGTCTCTATTTAAGCCTAAATTAATAGTATCCAATTTGCAAATGAATTCCAATTCAGCAGTTTCTCGCTGGAGTCTGGATTTGAAGTTTTTTTGTTTTAAGATAGCGACCTTCATGTCTGTGATTGCGTGACCAGAGAGATTGAAGTGTTCTCCGACTGGTTTATGAATGTTATAATTCTTGACATCTGATTTGTGTCCATTTATTCTTTTACGTAGAGACTGTCCAGTTTGACCAATGTACATGGCAGAGGGGCATTGCTGGCACATGATGGCATATATCACATTGGTGGATGTGCAGGTGAACGAGCCTCTGATAGGGTGGCTGATGTTATTAGGCCCTGTGATGGTGTCCCCTGAATAGATATGTGGGCACAATTGGCAACGGGCTTTGTTGCAAGGATAAGTTCCTGGGTTAGTGGTTCTGTTGTGTGGTATGTGGTTGTTGGTGAGTATTTGCTTCAGGTTGCGGGGCTGTCTGTAGGCAAGGACTGGCCTGTCTCCCAAGATTTGTGAGAGTGTTGGGTCATCCTTTAGGATAGGTTGTAGATCCTTAATAATGCGTTGGAGGGGTTTTAGTTGGGGGCTGAAGGTGACGGCTAGTGGCGTTCTGTTATTTTCTTTGTTAGGCCTGTCCTGTAGTAGGTAACTTCTGGGAACTCTTCTGGCTCTATCAATCTGTTTCTTTACTTCTGCAGGTGGGTATTGTAGTTGTAAGAAAGCTTGACAGAGATCTTGTAGGTGTTTGTCTCTGTCTGAGGGGTTGGAGCAAATGCGGTTGTATCGCAGAGCTTGGCTGTAGACGATGGATCGTGTGGTGTGGTCAGGGTGAAAGCTGGAGGCATGCAGGTAGGAATAGCGGTCAGTAGGTTTCCGGTATAGGGTGGTGTTTATGTGACCATTGTTTATTAGCACTGTAGTGTCCAGGAAGTGGATCTCTTGTGTGGACTGGACCAGGCTGAGGTTGGACGGCCATGCAATTTTAGGGTTTACCGCTATGACAAAGACCCTTAAGCACCGTTCTCCTGGTTTTAGAATATCAACCTTTCATAGTAATTACTTTCTAATTTATTATTTCCTATGTATGAAAATAGCCAAAGTATTTCAATCACTTCACTAACAAAATAGGATTCTTTCAAAAACCTGTATAAAATTTACCCTAGCAAGCTGTTATTTGGTGCAGATTTTTCCACACTATCAAATCTAAATTTCCACAACACAATCCTATAAGAATGAGCTTGTTACACTGGTGAGAAATTAATTCTTCAGGGAATAGAGCCACTGGCCACATGTTCAAGCACACTGTTCATTTACGCAATTTATGGGAAATGGCTTCAAATAAAAAAAAGAAAATCTATTTTCATTCCCAGCAAACCAAACAAATAGTACGGTTTTAGCAACAGTAATCTGATCAAGCCTAAGTGAGAAGAAACACTGGGGGAAAATGAGAGCAGGAATGAAGTTACCAAAAAAAAAAGGCATTTTGTACATAAAAATGAAAGTCCTTGCTATACGCCTACAGATATACACAAGCACCTTATTTTGGGGGCAGATTCACTTCTATACTCTAAGTGCTTTGTGCTGCTCTGATGATACAATACATCTGTAAACCCAACCTAGTCAGCTGGTGGAGCTGTGCTTATGCTGCTTTGCCACAGCTGTGTGATGCAACCAGAACCCCGAATGGATTGGGGACTGTGGCCCATATCCACTGTTGCCGACTCTCATGATTTTATCAGGAATCTAATGATGATTGGTGGTTTTGTTACAGCACCAGCTTATAGCCTCTTTTTTAAAACACAAATTCGTAGCCCTCATCGTGGTATAGAGAAAAGCTTGAAAACATGACTCTAAAGACTCAAAAACCAGAAGACAAATAAAATGAACTCAAGGGTTTTTTGGAGTACTGACATAATTTTTGAATGCTTAGCACTGACAATACTCATCATCATCAAGGTCAATCCCAAAGGGACATAGCCTCCTTCCAGATTGAGTGCCATTGGCAATACTGTATAGTGTTATTGATGGATTCATAAGAATGGCCATACTGGGTCAGACTAATGATGTAGCTAGCCCAGTATCCCGTTTTTCAGTAGTGGCCAAGGGCAGATGCTTCAGAAGGAATGAACAGAACAGGGCAATTATTGAGTGATCCATCCCCAGTTGTCCAGTCCCAGTTTCTGGCAGTCGGAGGTTACTAACATGCAGAACATGGGATTGTGTCCAAGACAATCTTAGCTAATAACCATTGATGGACCTATCCTCCATGAATTTGTCTAATTCTTTTTTTTTTTCAACCCAGTTACACTTTTGGCCTTTTCAAAGACCCCTAGCAAGAAGTTCCACAGGTTGACTATGCATTGTGTAGAGAAGTACTTCCTTATGTTTGTTTTAAACACAGTATTTAGTCAGCCAAAGTTCATCACATTGTGTCTCTTCCTTAAAAAATGATCTGTTTCATCATCAGAACATGCGTATTGAAATGATTAATTCAGATTAAAATGTATACGGTCAGACTCAGCAGTCATTTAGTTTTAATTATGCAAAGTGGCATTTCAGTGCTGAATACAGTAAGGATTTTTAATATACATCCTTACTTTAAGTTTTAAACCTAATTAATGTTACCAATGCAAGAGCTAGTCAAAGCTCCCAACTATGCTACAATTTTCACCTGAATTAATTAAAAGAAAACCATGCCCATCAAATCTTGATCCTCCAAAAGTGAAATGAGATAAATGTTACACTAATAGTTACATGAGAAGTTTTATTTAAAGAATATTGAGTTCAAACACAGATGACATACTCTCTGGGTTATTTATCTTATGCCCCTAATCTGCCAGAGTATTTCAGGTATAAAAAATAACAAAGTGCTTCTTAAGGTTATCTACAAAATACCTTCTCTTTTTAAGGTCAGATAAAGAAAAAAAGAGATTCTATATCTCTTTACTCAACTGGAAAAAATGGTTACATTATTTATTAAGGGTCTCAAACCCTTTTTCACAGGAAGTCAATGGAACTACTTGCATCAGTAATGGTTTGCAGGAACACGCCTTTTAAAGAGGGGATTGTTTCCATTTTGCAGGGCTCTTGTACTTTCCATCCTTCCTTCAAAACCAGATTATACCTCAAACTTCACAGTGACATCCTTTCATCTGGAAGTGATTTCCTTAGGCTTCAAAAGACATCAGGAAAAAAGAAAAACAAAATTGTCCTCCATTTCTTTCTCTAAAACCTCATTCAACTTTACTGGATATATAACGTAACTGGATATAGTTTTTCTTTAAAAAGTAAAGAATGAAAATTATAACTAAGTTATACAAGAAAAGCACCTGTAAGTAATAAAAGAAATCCGCAGGCTCTGAAATAGGATACTATTTCATTTTCAGCACATATTATGCTAATGTAGAAGTAGGTACTATAATTTAGCAAGTAGGAAGAGCTTTACATCAATTTGACAGTCTTATTAGCCCTCACTAGAAGGTGAAAGAAGAGGTAGTTATTGTTGTTGCAAACGAGTTTTTGGTATCTCTCTTCTTCTACCTTTTTAAATCTCACCTTGGGACTATTTTCAAGAAGAGATGTTACTACTTTAAACAAATAATACATTTTTCTTACATACTGTGATGTGTTGTTCACATTTTTGTCTAATTCTTTACCTGCAGCCATTCTTAGGCTGATTTCATTAGTAAATTTCTTACCCCAATAGGTAGCACTGCACTGCTTCTAGCAAAAGTGAAAGTGCAGGAGTAGGCTTGACACAAAGGTTTTTCTAATGGTGTCACCTAATCTTGATCTTTCCTCCCAAAACATCTCCATTCTGCATATTCTCTGACACTGTAGAATATACTGCTATCCTCTCTGGTCTGGGCATCCTATGGTTGGGGAGGGAATGGACAGAACACGGGCAGATCATGCTGCACTCCAGCAATCCAAGTGAATCCCAGGCATGTGTCCTCACTTTCCTAGCACACCTCCACTTCGGGGTCTGAAAGGAGAGAGGCATTCCACTACCTCAGCACCAAGTGCAGAACCCTTTTATGCCAGGGGTATTTCAGAGGTCAGTTCTGTCAGCCCCTTTACACCACTAGAGCAGTCTAAAGTGATCCACTGGAATGGATAATTGGACCCCACAGCATATATTGTTGAAGCAGAGAATGAGGGAATATCCCCTTTTTAAAAACTCAGATATATGGCAGCCTTGGAGCAGAGAGAAAACAAGAGTGAAGGCTGATAAAAATTCCTTGTAAATACATGGGATAGGCAAGCAGGTTTGGGTACAGTAGGAACCAAACCAAATCCACTCTGAGCATTTTCTGAGCTTCATTCCCCCCAAACGTAAAACATTATTTACACTTCTTTCTGTAACTTCTTATTTTTACCTGTACGTGAGGCTACTGAAATACTATGCAAATACTTTTTTCTTGTAGTATTTGAAGCATAACTGAAACAGGAATTAGTGGAAATCTTGACCTACCAAGAGTGGTCATGATAAGTTTGGACACTTTGGTTAAGCTGCATATTTGAACCAAACCTCTGAATCTTTTGAGGTTTTCTCATCACTATTATGTCCTACAGATTAACACTGTGGCCATTAGGGAAGCTAATTGAGGGCCCAGTTCCACAAAACCCTATTCACACAAATATTTCCCTTGACTACTAACATGAGCATCTGGCCCTAAAAGGAATATATGAAATAAAGTCACCAATTCTAGTATTGGTACATCCTCCAGAAGATGAATATTGTATCTGCTAACACTAGCAGAAAATTCAAAGTAGGAGATGAGCAAGGGAAACTTCCAATCATAGAGAGCTTAGAGTTTCTTTGTTCCTTCAAGAAAAAGAGACCTTGTCTGCCAAGTAGATTTTTGCAAGCACTCACAGCTCTAATACTGCATATTAATTTCCTCACTGGTATCTGCTGATATGGAAAGAACGGATCAGGAGAAAGCCTTCTTACTGCTGAATGCAGCCAAAAACTTGCTCTAAAGTCTGAAGTATGTAAAAGTTTAAATGGGAATCATAGACTAATTTCCCCACTTTCAGGATAACCAAACTTTCTGTCCAATAGGGAAACTAATCCCACTAACCCTGGCCAATTTGCTTTTAAATGGCAACATTTTCCTTGGAATTGGTGGAGTCCAATTAATTTTGCAATGTGAAGCTTTATACAATTCTAATTTTTTAAGTGTCCTAATAATCTTTAAAAGGCTTGGCAGACTCTTATTTCCTCTAACAGGATCAAAATAATGGGACTTGTTAAAACTTTAAGGTGGAATCTATGATGGATTAGTAATTTATTTTCCCAGGCCCATCTTTGGAGTGATTAAAGAGTCTCTAAAGCATGACTTAAAGGGTTAAAATTTTGCTCGTTTGGGGGACATCCTCAGTTGCTATATATTGTCATAGCTCCACTGAAGTTAATAGAGATCTGTGGCCCCTTTATTCCCAGGGAAATCAATGGGACTGCTCACATGAACAAGGCAAAGCGCACTTGGCTCAATATACAATAACCAATAAAGAGCTAGACCATTGAAATCTTATGGAATATGTGCTGCCCAACATGAATAAATGTATGAGAATCTGGGACTAAAATCACTACTCGAATGTGGAAAAAGTCCAGGGACCAGAATATAAGCAACTGTAAATTGGTGTAGCGCCATTGACTTCAATAGACCTATGACAATTTATTCCCCCCCCTGAGGATCTGGCCCCAGAACTAGAATTTGAATTTCTGTTTTCATTTGTTCCTCTGAATTTAAAGTAGTAGCACTGATAACTCAAGTCTGTTTTAGTTAATACAAATTTACTTTTACTTGTTCTGTTCAAAGTGACTATAGCTACTAGTACTGTCATTCAAATCTGCTTTGTCTTTCAAATGTAATTGTAAGTGTGATGCTTTGCCAAATTCTGAACTCTTTCTTTCTCCTTACAAATATGAAATGCATCATCTTAAAGAAACACCTTGCTAGAAGACCAAAAATGGCCTATTGTAATACATCAAATACACATCCTATAGACAGCGGATTCTGAAAATAATTCCACAAAAATGGTGAATCTTGAGCACAAGTTCATTGTTACAAAGGGACTGAGATCATTTACCATGATACGAATATTCTGTCTGACAGAAAGGGTTCACGAGGATCAAAATTAATTTCCTTAATATGGTCCTGTGATTTAACAGAAATGTTAAAAAGCCACACAGCCTATAATGGATTGATAACAAAAATAGCGAGCTGATTGTTGCTGCTTTACAAATTATAGAGGATGATTGTTATTGTGAAAGATGATGCTGCTATTCTGGTCTGATAGTTGAAAGTAAAATCTGTCTTCTACGTATTCACTATCGTGGCTTCTGTGTGCAAAAGTAAATATACTCGCCAGGCTCCGAAGAGTGTCCAAGGAATACAATGTTAAGATTTTAAAATGAAACCAATTATTGATGATAACCCAATTTATTCTAAGATTTTGGAATAAACCTAAAATGCCATTGCTCATAATCCCTGAATGTGTGAATATAGAACAACGTGTTCTTGTATGTTTTATATTATATTTGCTGGAGTCACATGGAGGCTAACTTCCTCTTGGCTGGCAGTCTTAAAAGAGTTTACAAAAGAAATGACACCTGGATTCTCTTCAATGGGAGATATTTCCTGTTGCTAAATAACATATTGCTTTCTATACACAGATCACAGCTATTTTAAATTGGTTGTTTAATTCTAGACAGTTTGAAGCAATAGTTTTTGTATCCTCATAACTACGCCGAAAACCCAACAAAGCATACCTGGGGGAGAAAACAACTATTTTGCCTTAGAATGCTACTAATGAGAGGATTATTACTGATATATCAGTAATGCATTAATGGTCTACAGAGCTTCATGACAGGTAAAAAATAGCAAGTAAAAATTAAGCTGCTGGACAATGAGCACACAAAAAAAACACAGACAAGTACGGCACAGGTAACAAAACAAAGGGCTATGCATGGAAGCAACTGCAAGTAAGCCTCATGGAATAGGTGGGAATTAAGAAGTGAAATTTGAAGGAGGAGAGGGAGAGTGATTGATACACATCAACGGAGTGTGCCAGGGCCCAGGACAACTTGAAGGGAGCATGAAGTAAGAAAAGCAGACAAAGGAAACAGTCAGGAGACCTTTGGATGACACTTAGGAGGAAATGGAGGCAGAGAACACTGCCTGGACAGCTTTGCAAATGAAGATATTCTTACATCCTTCATTGAAGCAGGTGGGAAACACATGCAGAGATTCATTAAGGAAGGTGACATGAACTGTGTGTGCAAAATAAATATGATCTTGGCAGCAGCATTTAGGATGGATTAGTGCAAAGGGAATGAGAACAAGCAAGGGAAATTTGGAGAGGAGAAGATTGAAATAATGAAAAAGGTAAATTATGAGAGCATGAGCTAGCATTGTGGCAATACGGATGGATTTTAGAAATATTGTAGAAAACAGTAAAAATTTGAGAGTGCCTAAGTGCAGATAAAAATGAAAGAGTCAAAGATGAAACCAGGGTTGCAAATGTAGGTGACCGGAAGGGTGGTGGTGGTGTCAACAAAGCCAGAGAAAAGGGGATTTATGGTTGTATACTTTTAGACAGCACGAATATTAACTGATTGAAGAGAATATTGATGGGGGGAAGTGTAGAGGGTTTAAGGGGACAGATAAGGACCTCTGCTTTCGCTATGTTAAGTTGTCAGCAAGCCATCGAGGCAGAAATGTTGCAGAGACAGGCTAAAATGCATTTCTGGACAGAGGTAAACAGGTCATGATTTGATAGGTTTTTGAACATCAGCACAGAAATAACACTTGAATGTGTATGAGAAGATGAGGTCACCCAGCGATGAGATGTAGAGGGAGGAAAAGATAAGGCCAAGGAGACCTCAGGGGCTGCCAGAGACAGCCAGAGATAAGAGCGGGAGGGATAGCTCAGTGGTTTGAGCATTGGCCTCCTAAACCCGGGGTTGTGAGTTCAATCCTTGAGGGGGCCGTTTAGGGATCTAGGCCAAAAAATGGGGATTGGTCCTGCTTTGAGCAGAGGGTTGGACTAGATGACCTCCCGAGGTCCCTTCCAACCCTGAGATTCTATGATAAACCTTCAAAAGAGATGCTGAAAGAATGGCTGGAGAGGTGGCAGTAGAAGAATAAGGGGCCTATGCCAAGGATTAAAGGACATCAAGGAGAATTGAGTGAGCAGTGGTATTAAAAAAAGGAGAGAGGTCCAGGAAAATGAACGAAAAGTGAAGGCCCTCACCTTTGACAAAGAAAAGGTCACTGTAGGATAGTGGGAGCAGTTTAAGTAGCTAGGAGAGGGCAGAAACCAGACTAGAGTGCACTAGAGTAGTGAATTAGAGGAGAGGAAGCCAAAGCAATGGTTTTAAACTGCAAATTCAATTAATCTGGAGATGAGAGAGTAACTGGAGAGACAGCTGAGTTTGAGGGTCAGTGTTTTTCAGGAAGTGGGTTATTGTACTTAGAGGGGAAGGAGTCCGGAGAGGTGGAGCGAGTTAGGGTGGGGACCAAGAGCAGGCAGAATCCGGGAAGGGAGGCAGTGAAAGGGACATATGGAGGGCATGTAGGTGGAGTGTAGATAAGATACCACAGTTAATTACAAGAGAAAAGAAGGACATGGTGTTGGGAAGGGCCAGGAGGAAATCTCCTTGAAGAAGTCAGTGAGGTCCTAAGCGGTCGGCAGGAGAGAAAAAAGAGGGGAGAGGACTTGTAGGTATTTGACTTGACAGGTAGAGCTGGTTTGCAAGGAAGAGGGCAGCGGTGTGGAAGGAAAGAATAAATTAGCAGTGAAGGAAAGCTATGCAGTTCTTTCATTTTCACCATAGATGTGCAGTGGCATGAGAACAAGAGTTCAGGAGGTGGGTGCACAGTATGAGTTACATGGATGGGGTTTAGTGGGATGGATGGTGCATTAGAGAGATACATCAATAATGCAGTTGATGTTGTTAACTACAGAATCAATGGTGGTAAGTGTGGAAAGGGATGGTAGGAGGAAACTGCACAGAAGGAGGTTGGTGGGTTAGATGTTATGGATAAGCTAGATAAACGGGTGGGAGCTGGGTGAAAGTGTGCCATGTTTAAGAAAACAGAGTTCTCTTTATCTAACCACCACTTTGTTTCCTTAAACACGGCACACTTTCACCCAGCTCCCACCCTTTTATCAATGGAGTGATACCAATTTACACTAGGCAGGAATCAGTTTCTGTATCTCTTGACTTCCTTTCCTGTGCTCTAACCATCTTCCCACATCCAGAGCAGAAAACCATCCTTCCTTCCCTGCTATCAGGCCTACTGTTAGTTACAAAAGTATTCTTCAAGAGACAAAGTTCCTTTGTTCCATACACAGTGGCTTTCCACACCCTGGAGTCCATCTGTTTTCTTGTTTAAACAAGATTTATTACGGTAGCTCACCTAATGAACTTTTTAAAAGGAATGTAATACTGCAAACATAAAAGCCCCAGTCTTACAGTCCTTCAGCACATTCACTTGAATAACTTTTGTACAAATCTTATTCAAAAACCCTTTCATCACATTAGGCCAGACTGTGCCACCCCGATTCAAGTTGAGCAGTGCCTTTACTCCACGAGTAGTCCTATTCTAATTTACAGATCTACTTGTGGAATAAGGTATTACTCAATGTGACTAGGGGTTATCATAATCTGGCCCATTACTAGGCAGCACAGTCCTTGCATTAATGTATTAATATAGAGAAGAAAGAAAGAAAGAAAGAAAGAAAGAAAGAAAGAAAGAAAGAAAGAAAGAAAAGTTGATTTTTCAGATGACTGATCACTCATGACTATACAATACAAAAAAATACAGATCACTGTGTCCACTTAGGGGCAGTTCAATGAAAAAGTTGTATTTCTGCTTATCAAAAGAAAAAAGATTCATACTAATACTTGAAGAGATAAAACTCTGCTACTATCCTTGCTTGCTGGGTGGCATTTTGACTCCTGTCATTGTCTTTTGAATAAGACATGAAACTGATAGCTTGCATGTCAGCTGATACAGTATAATACTCCACGAGCAAGCTTCTACAACAATATTTATAAATCACTTATGCACTTGAGTCAATCAGATTACATTATCTGCTTACTGACAATATTAACTTGATCATATTGATGCTTACTGTATTCTGTTAGTTTTTAGTAAACATAGTAGTTCAGAGCTTGCTCAGAAATACTGCTGGGTTTTTTTAAAGGCACTTTTCTGGATAAGTTGGTTTCTGACTGGCTGTAGTTTAATTTGTATCCCTTTCTTTCAGTAACTAAGCCTCAGCAATTCAAGAGCATGGCACTGATTTCATTTGGCAGAGTTTTATACCTCAGGTGTTTGGGGCTGCTGAGTTGTGTATTGGATTAGTCTATGTTTCCGTGTGACTAAATGGGGACAATGATGTTCCACATACATTCATTCTAACTTAGGTCCACAACTCTCAGTACTAGTAACACTATGGACCCCAGCGAGTCCCGAGCTATTGTAAATGACCAGGTCAGGCCAGTAGGGGGCAGTTGGGACAGGACAATGTGGCAGGGAAAAGGAAAGGCCCGTGTCTGGGGATAGAAGCAGTTGAGTAAGGACTGCTCCAGCCCCATTCCACTTTCTCCTGTGTGGGAACTCCACATTGTCCCTATGGTGTTGGGTCTTGCCCTATAGAAAGCAGGCAGGGGTGGTCAGCTGAAAGCATTATCAGCAACCTGGACCAGGGCAAAACCAGCCTGGAGTGGAGCACAGCACAGTTTCATTCTGAAGGAGCCAGGACATAAGTGAGACAGAAATAAACAACATGGGGTGCTTCACTCACTTCTGGGGAGCATTTTTAGTGCTTCTGGAATAGCGGGAGGGAGGGGAAGGAGAGGTTGCAGAAAGGTAAATCTCTTTCAGAAGCTTGGAAGGATATAAGAGAGGAAGGGAGTGTGAGGAGGGGAATGGGGCTATTGCAGAGGCAGAGATTGTGAGAAATCAGGCAAAGCACATGTCCCCTCAGCATCTTACTACTTAGGGATACAAGGGCTAAAGCTTTCACTCTTTGACAGACCATATCAATGAATGACAAGTATAACAGTTTGGCTGTTGGTGGGGTGGATTTAGATAGCCATTGTTATCCTTTAACATTACAATCCACAGACAGCTCACTCCTCCTTTATAATTGTAAAGCACGTGCTCCCCATTGCACCCATCCAGCTCTGCTCTGTTCTGCTGGCCCTTCCCCTCCACCTTTCCATGCCCTCATTAGGCAGTCTAGTGCCATCACAGTCACTAATATAGAGCAGTGGCTTTCAATCAGCAACTGCAGAGCTTGTCTGTATTTAGGGGTTATCTGTACCCTCATCCTCTCTTGCACACTTATGCATGTCTGGACTGTCTGGCCCTTGGAGGTTTAGGGCCAGATTCTGATCTCTGTTCTACTGTTGTAAGTTTAGAGTAACTCTGGCTTCTGTGGAGCTACTCTGCATTTACACTGGTATAACTGAATCTGACCATTTGAATTTGAATCTGACTATAGCTTTGTCCAAATCATTTTGTTATGCAGTAGAATCTTGCTAATTGGCACAAAAGAGTAGGAGAATAATTGAGTTTTTTGAATGAATGAATGAATGAATGAAATACACATCTAATACAGCAAGGATAAGTCATCACAAAATCTACTGGGCCACCCATATGCCCTGGCTGCTTTGCTCTACTCCCATGACACAAAGCAGCTATAAAACTCAACTCCCACTGGCCATTTAAACTGGGTTTGCAGTTGTTTGCATTGCTGGAGCAGCACAAAGCAACTGGAGCACAGTGGTGGATCTGGCCCGCCTTGTTCATTTAACAATTGTCATTTGCTTTACAAAAGTGCTGATGCTGGATAATCCTCTAGTAAATGTAGTATAGTATAGGAAGATAATGATGAAATCAACAGGACTCTGAGACCGCAGTACAGCACCCTGCTGTTAATTTTTTGTTGAGCAAGAATAAGAGAGAACCACTTTTACTGTGTTATAGTTATAAAGTGGGACAGTTAGCAAGGGTCTGTTCTAACAAGTATACTAAGGCCAACATGTGGTGCACCTCCCTTGTATTCCTTTTTCTTGAAAAGTGTCCTTTCACAGCTATCATTCACTTCAGATTCATAACCCAGTTTTCTATCCACTATCACTTTTCACAGGACTCTATCTCCATCAAAAAGCTGTTGAAAAAAACTGTATTACATCAACTCCTTTTCCTTCATCTATTATGGAAGTAATGTCTTCAAAGAATTCCAGCAAGTTAGCTAAGCACAACCTGCCCTGCATGTATCCCAGCTGTCTCGCTTTAATCAAATTGCTTTTGCAGGTGTCCTACCGTACATCTTTAATACGCTGCTAAGATTTGCCTCACAGTTATTATTAAACTCACTGCTGTATAGTTCATAATTAGTTTCATCATCATTTTTTAAAATAGTCAACTTTCTTAACATGAAAGAAAAAAAATTAGCAGTGACAAACAACTAGCCACTCAATAACTGTGAGATCTTCCTACACTATCTTTTTAGGGCTGGCTGATGCAAGTACAGAGATACTTTTAAAAAAACAGATTTTTACCCCATTTTGCATAAGACTTCAGAAAACTAGAATGTGTTTCTGAATACTGAATATTTCGAAAAAAACTTAAGTCTTTGCGGGATCAAGGTCCATGACTCTCTTAAACTTTACACAGTTTGATTAGTCCCATTAGTTGATTAGTTCAACTGGATTGATTAGTTGATTAGTTCAACTGGACTACCTCTAGCTAAAATATTTCAGACTAAAGTTTTTTTTGGGGAAAAAATGCAGATTCAATGCGTCAAAAATATTTTGAAAATTTGAATTGGCTTTGTCGAATTATTT
The DNA here is from genome assembly GCF_965140295.1 of Lepidochelys olivacea. Taxonomy (NCBI): domain Eukaryota; kingdom Metazoa; phylum Chordata; order Testudines; family Cheloniidae; genus Lepidochelys; species Lepidochelys olivacea. Next base: position 67,892,762 of record NC_140421.1, on the reverse strand, counting down.
TGTTTAAAAAAATCCCTCCCCCATAATTCTGAAAACAAAATTTATTTATTTTTTTTGGTCTGAAGTGATTTTGGGTCAAAATATCTTTTAATTTTACTTTTAAAAAATCAAAAATATTTTAAAATCATCAAAATAAAAACTTAACATTTCAATTTTGTCAAAACAATTTTTTTCAACTTTTCGATTCACCAGAGATGTTGAAAAACTTTGTTTTCAGTTCAACTTGAAACAATATTTTACTTTTATTTTTCGGAATGGCCAGTAAACCAAAATCTGTTATGTGCTCATCTCTAAATGGGACTACTCACAGGCAAGGAGGTGTTGCCTTATTTATCAAAAAGTATACACTTGGACTGAGGTTGAGATGGAAATAGGAGACAGACTTGTTGAAAATCTCTGGATAAGGATAAAAGGGATAAAAAACAAGGGTGATATCATGCTAGGGAACTACTACAGACCTAACCAGGACGAAGAGGTGGATGAGGCTTTTTTAAAACAACTAACAACATAATCCAAAGCACAGGACTTGGTGGTGATGGGAATTCAACTACCCGGACATCTGTTGGGAAAATAACACAGCAGGACACATAGCATCCAATAAATTCTTGGAATGTATTGGAGACAATTTTTTATTTCAGAAGGTGGAGAAAGCTACTAAGGGAGAGATTGTTCTAGATTTGTTTTTGTCAAATAGGGAGGAACTGGTCGAGAATTTGAAAGTGGAAGGCAGCTTGAGTGAAAGTGATCATGAAATGATAGAGTTCATGATTCTAAGGAATCGTGGGAGGGAAAACAGCACAATAAAGATAATGGATTTCAAGAAGGCAGAATTGAGCAAACTCAGGGAGTTAGTAGGTAAGATCCCATGGGAAGCAAGTCTAAGGGGAAAAACAATTGAAAACAGTTGGCAGTTTTTCAAAGAGACATTATTAAGGGCACAAAAGCAAACTATCCTACTGTATAGGAAAGATAGGAGGCATGGCAAGAGACCACCCTGGCTTAACCAGGAGATCTTCAATGATCTGAAACTCAAAAAAAGAGACCTAATAAAAGTGGAAACTAGGTCAAATCACAAAAGATGAATATAAAAAAATAACAAGTATGTAGGGACAAATTTGGAAAGGCCAAGGTTCAAAACAAAATGAAATTAGCTAGAGACGTTAAGGATAATAAGACAATAGAAAACATTCTACAAATACATTAGAAGCAAGAGGAAGACCAAAGACAGGGTAGACCTGTCTCAATGAGGGGCAAAAATAATAACAGAAAATATGGAAATGGCAGAAGTGCTAAGTGACTTTTTGTTTCAGTTTACTCCAAAAAGTTTAGCAGCAATTGGACATCTAACATAATGAACACCAGTGAAAATGAGGTAGGATCAGAGGCTACAACAGGGAAAGAACAAGTTAAAAATTACATAGACAAGTTAGATGTCTTCAATTCAACAGGGCCTGATGAAATATATCCTAGAATACTCAAAGAGCTGACAGAGGAGATATCTGAGCCATTAGCGATTATCTTCGAAAACTCATGGAAGACAAGAGAGATTACAGAGGACTGGAAAAGGGTAAATACAGTGACAATCTATAAAAAGGGGAATAAGGACAACCCAGAGAATTACAGATCAGCCAATTTAACTTCAGTACCCAGGAAGATAATGGAGCAAATAATTAAGCAATCAATTTGCAAACACCTAGACAAAATAAGGTGATAGGTAACAGACAGCATGGATTTATCAGGAACAAATCATGTAAAAAAAACTAATAGCTTTCTTTGACTGGGTAACAAGTCTTGTGGATGGGGGGAAGCAGTAGATGTGGTATATTTTGACTTTAATAAGGCTTTTGATTCTGTCTCACATGACCATCTCAAAAACAAACTGGGGAAATACAACCTAGATGGACACATACAAAATAGGAAATGACCACCTAAGAAGAAGTACTGCAGAAAGGGATCTGGGGGGTCATAAATATGAGTTAATAGTGTAACACTGTTGCAAAGAAAGCAAACATCATTCAAGGATGTATTAGCAGGAATGTTGTAAGCAAGACACAAGAAGTAATCCTTCTGCTCTATTCCATGCTGACTAGGCCTCAGCGGAAGTATTATGTCCTGTTATGGGTTCCACATTTTAAGAAAGATGTGGACAAATTGGAGAAAGTCTAGAGAAGAGCAACAAAAATGATTAAATGACCTATGAGGGAAGATTGGAAAAAAAAAAGAGTTTGTTTAGTCTGGAGAAGAGAAGACTGATGGGAGGCATGATAGCAGTTTTCAAGTACATAGAAGGTTGTTACAATGAGGAGGGAGAAAAATTGTTCTCATTAACCTCTGAGGCTGGGACGAAGCAATGGGCTTAATGGCACTTTAGTTTAGACATTAGGAAAAACATACTGTCAGGGTGGTTAAGCACTGGAATAAATTGTTTAGTGGGGCTGTCATTGGAGACTTTTTTAAGAGCAGTTTAGAAAAACACCCCTCAGGGATGGTCTAGTTAATACTTAGTCCTGCCTTGAGTGCAGGGGACTGTACTAGAAGACCTCTCCCAGTCCCTTCCAGCCCTACAATTCTGTGATGAAGTCATTTAATCATTTACTATTTCTTCATTTCAATTTGGAGTCACTATACCTGCCTACCTGAGAGCTTTCACAAAAGTTAACTCCTAATTCTTAAAACAAAACAAAACAAAACGCAAATAGCAACTGCAATATAATAATTCACTGCCCACACAGCTTTCACAAACACTCACCAATCAATAATCATGTTGTAAAATGTCCCACAGTTCTATCTTCTCACAGTCCACCTCCTCCCAAAATGCCCAAGAAAAACTATGGTCTTTGTGACAGGTTTCAGAGTAACAGTTGTGTTAGTCTGTATTCGCAAAAAGAAAAGGAGTACTTGTGGCACCTTAGAGACTAACCAATTTATTTGAGCATAAGCTTTCGTGAGCTACAGCTCACTTCATCATCTAGAAGGTTAATAAATCCTGGCTTTGGGTGTGTGTATGCAAAAAAAATCAGTTCCTGACCTCAAAGAATCAACATGGCAGGCATATTTAACAAGTTTTCCATTTCTGGTCACTAATAGTCCTTTGTTCCCTCCATCCTTGCCCCACCCCCTTCACTTTCCCATGCTCCCAAAGGAGACTTTGTGATGTTTGTATTTAGGCCAGAAAAGTGAAGTTAATTTAAGGAGACGTTGTTCTATATGAAAGGCGTTTTGCCAGTATATACAGATGTTGTTTACTAATGGTACTTTAAGAGCTGTTAAATTTCTAGTTCCTTACTGATGACCAAATCCCACAATGGTTCAGTCAGCACCAACCCCTACAAGCAGAGTCACAGATCTCAAGTGGAACTGTGTGTGGAAGCAAGGACAGAGACCTTTGTGGGATCAAAGTGTATGGGTAAAACCCTCATCAGTTGCACAAATCCTGTGTAAACAAGCTGTGCAAAGATGAATTCACTGGAGACAGGATGAAGGGGAAACCCACCAACTCAAACCCCTCAGTCGCCAGTCTGCAGTCTCTATTAGGGTTGCCAACTTTCTACTTGCACAAAACCGAACACTCTTGCCCTGCCCCTCCTATGAGGTCCCACCCCTTCTCCGAAGCTCTGCCCCCCACTCACTCCATCCCCCCTCCCTCTGTCGCTCACTCTCACCACCCTCTCTCACTCGCTTATTTTCACTGGGCTGGCTCAGGGGGTTCGGGTGCGGAGGGGTGAGGACTCCATGTGGGGGTGCGGGCTCTGGTGTGGGGCTGGGGATGAGGGGTTTGGGGTACAGGAGGGGGCTCCAGACTGGGACCAAGGGGTTCAAAGGCGGGAGGGGGATCAGGGCTGGGGCAGGAGGCTGGGGCACGAGGAGGGGATCAGGGCTCTGGCAGGGGTGCAGGCTTTGGAGTGGGGCTAGGGATGAGAGGGTTTGGGTGCAGGAGAGTGCTTCGGGGCTGGGATTGAGGGGTTTGGAGGGTGGGAGGGGGATCAGGGCTGCGGTGGGGGTTGCGGAACAGGAGGGGGGCAGGGGTGCAGGCTCCAAGCGGCACTTACCTCAGGCAGCTCCTGGAAGCAACAGCATGTCCCTCCTCTGGCTCTTATGTGGGATGCGGCCAGGTAGCTCTGCGTGCTGCCCTGTCCACAGGTGCCACCCCTGCAGCTCCCATTGGCCATAGTTCCCGGCACTTGGGGCAGGGGCAGCGCGGAGCCCCCTGGCTGCCCCTAAGCCTAGGAGCCAGAGAGGGGACATGCCACTGCTTCCAGGAGCCACATGGAGCCAAGCAGGCAGGGAGCCTGTCTTAGCTCTGCTGCGCCACTGACCGGACTTTTAATGGCCCGGTCAGCAGTTCTGACCGGAGCCACCAGGGTCCCTTTTCAACCGGGCATTCCGGTCGAAAACCGGACACCTGGCAACCCCAGTCTCTATGGTCTCCTCATCCCCAGCTGGGTTTTTGGTCAATTACTTTTGCAAGACACTCTCCCTGTCCCCGTCCCACTCACAAATCCCTCCTTTTTAGTGCCACAGATGAATTTTAACATCACAAGTTTCTCCACATCATAGAAGGGGGTGCACAGTGTCTCTGCACAGCCACTGCGTCACCTGAAACCTGTGTGATAGAACTGTGTTATCTCCAGTGCAGTTTGGGCCAGCATGCTCTTCACACAAGGGATGGCAGGATTCCCCATCTTTGATCACAATGTGCAAGGTGAAAAGCAAATATCTATTAACATTACCACAAACACGGGTACAGACTGACAGAGATCTCCCTATGGCCAGGCATGAAATTCTATTTTATTTTCCTTTAGACAATTACTACCTCTTTCAAAAGTGACTGTGACTTCTTTACAACAGCCAGATAACAATATTAAATGCTGTAGCTCAACTCATTCCACAGTGGGGAAAATCAGCTGGTTTTATCATTCTATCACATTGCCCTTTGGCATCTGTTTTGTATTAGACATTGGTGGAGAATCTGTAAAGTAACTATGAAAAGGGATAATTCTGTCACTTCATTTCTGTTGTGTTTTAATTCTCTGTAGCAATTAAAAAGCTATATTGAATCAATTTCTTTTCCTCCTTTAGGGAAAGATTATGGAATTTGATTTTATAAGCAATAGATCCATCCTCTTCCCACAAACATTATGGCATAGCAAACACATCTGATGGAATCACAAGGAGACAACAAAAGTAATAAAATCTAATAATACTTCACTAAAATTATACTAGTTTAAAATGATCACCTCTTTTATAAAAAGTCCTTTTCAGTTCTATTAATTTCAATGATTTGGGAATAGTTTTGTTAAAAAATCAATGCTCCGTTTAACAATAAGTTACTAAAACATTTAGGAACCACAGCTCATATTCTGCCAATGATTTTTAAGCAGACTCCATTATTGATTTTAATGGAGAGTTCTGCTTAAAAATTGATGGCATGATGTAGTCCTGAGACAGGGATAATTGCAAATAGATCTGTGCCTTTCTGGAGCCCCAATGACTTAAAAGGAAAGGGGGATCTGCCTGCATGGATCCAAATGGAGGGTCAGGGACTACTGATCCTTTATGACAGAGAGTTCTAACATTTCTCATGTGCATGAATTTTATGGTAAATTTCCATTATTTACAGCAGGTACATCTTAATTATAGCATGCATTTCTATTCTTATCTCTTCCTTCTCCATTGTAAATCATTCACTGAGCTATCAGAATCCTATTGACTACTAAATTGCCTAATTCTTCACATGGCGAGCTGCCTTACTAAAATGTAGGGCGGTGATGAATCCCTAAGTAGGGCTCAAATTCTTCAGGATGTACTCTGGGATGGGTCCTCAAATTAGTAGAGCCACCACCCCTTTTCCTCCCACAATTTTTTGTTTACCTCCAGTGTTATCTGTGTGATACAGTAGAAGTCATTAACCTTTTCTAACCATTAACAACCAGTTACTACAGATATCTGCTTTAAGTGAAAAGGCCAAGTACAGTTTTGGTAAATTGTTGAGAATGCTGACCATTTAATGCTGACCACTCTATATACAAAAAAGTTTTGGCAGCAAGTAATAGTTCTATGTAGGGCTGTCGATTAATCACAGTTAACTCACGCTATTAACTCAAAAAATTAATCATGATTAATCGCACTGTTAAACAATAAAATACCAACTGAAATTTATTAAATATTTTGGATGTTTCTCACATTTTCAAATATATCGATTTCAATTACAACACAGAATACAAAGTGTACAGTGCTCACTTTATATTATTTTTATTACACATATTTGCACGGTAAAAATGATAAACAAAAGAAATAGTATTTTTCAATTCACCTCATACAAGTACTGCAGTGCACTCTCTTTATCATGAAAGTGCAATTTACAAATGTAGGGGGATTTTTTACATAACTGCACTCAAAAACAAAACAATGTAAAACTTTAGAGCCTACAAGTCCACTCAGTCCTACTTCTTGTTCAGCCAATCGCTAAGAGAAATAAGTTTGCTTACATTTATGGGAGATAATGCTGCTCACTTCTTAATTACAATGTCACCTGAAAGTGAGAACAGGCATCTTCATGGCACTGTTGCACCCCATAAGGCTTATGTAAAGGTTATGTTATATATATACATTCATAAGCATATTTCCATTAAGCTTTACGGGGTGCACTGTCACACTGGCGTCACAAAATATTTATGTGCCAGATGTGCTAAAGATTTTCATATGCCTCTTCATGCTTCGGCCATCATTCCAGAGGACATGCTTCCATGCTGATCACACTTGTTACAAAAATAATGTGTTAATTAAATTTGTGATCGAACTCCTTGGGAGAGAATTGTATGTCTCCTGCTCTGTTTTACCCACATTCTGCCATATATTTCACGTTATAGCAGTCTCAGAGGATGATCCAGCACATGTTCGTTTTAAGAACACTTTCACTGCAAATCTGACAAAATGCAAAGAAGATACCAATGTGAAATTTCTAAAGATAGCTACGTCACGCAACCCAACGTTTAAGAATCTGAAGTGCTTTCCAAAAACTGAGAGGGATGAGGTGTGGAGCATGCTTTCAGAAGTCTTAAAAGAGCAACACTCTGATGCAGAAACTACAGAACCCAAACCACCAAAAAAGAAAATCAACCTTCTGCTGGTGGCATCTGACTCGTGATGACGAAAATTAACATGTGTCAGTCTACACTGCTTTGGATGGTTATCAAGCAGAACCCATCATCAGCATGAACACATGTCCCCTGGAATGGTGGTTGAAGCATGAAGTGACGTATGAATCTTTAGTGCATCTGGCATGTAAATATTTTGCGACGTCGGCTACAACAGTGTCATACAAACACCTGTTCTCACTTTCAGGTGACATTGTAAACAAGAAGCTGGCAGCATTATCTTCTGCAAATGTAAACAAACTTGTTTGTCTGAGCGATTGGCTAAATAAGAAGTAGGACTGATTGGACTTGTAGGCTCTAAAGTTTTACATTGTTTTATTTTTGAATGCAGGGGTTTTTTTGTACATAATTCTACATTTGTAAATTCAACTTTCATGATAAAGAGATTGCACTACAGTACTTGTATTAGGTGAATTGAAAAATACCATTCTTTTGTTTTTAGTGCAAATATTTGTAATAAAAAATAAAGTGAGCATTGTACACTTTATATTCTGTGTTGTAATTGAAATAAATATATTTGAAAATGTAGAGAAAGTCCAAAATATTTAAATAAATTGTATTCTATTATTAACAGCACGATTAATTGCAATTACTTTTTTTAATCATGTGATTAATTTTTTTAATCGCTTGACAGCCCTATGTCTATGAAACACAGCACAGTTCCCACAGCCATGGGGAAAATGAACAAGCACCATATAATCTTTTCTGGGACTAGCAGTGCATTGGACATACAAATTCACCAGAAGAACAGCTGTGCTGCACGGAGAAGTTTTCAATAGCAGCTATCTCTGGAGTGGAGGGCAGCAACCAGCACTCTGGGCAACAGAAGGGGGAAAAGGAACTTTATGATCGAGGGTGCTATAGTAAAAACTCCTACAAATAGTGCCATGAGATATTTATGTGCATGCAGAGCAGACAGGACTTTGTTGCTCAAGGTCTTATCTGAACAATGTTAATGCAACTCTGTTCAGATATCAAAACAAGGGGAAACAGTGTCTTGGTCTCTCTGTAAAGGTAGTACAAGGTCAAAATGAAATTCAGTTGTTGATATGAGCCCATGAAGACAATGATGATATCAAAGGGAAATAAAGCAGATCACATCTGAGTTCCACAACCCCAAGGATACAGTATGCTACCATTTGTTCCTTAATATTGGGAATGTCTGTTTTCAGAACACGTCCTGGTGCCTGAGCTATTTAATTTCACTTTTTGGAACACCCACCATCACCACCACCACCTACCCACAATGGAGGCTCTGGCTAGAGGCTGAGAAAGTGAAAGTGAAATTGAAAACAGACTGACTTCTTAAGGACCACCTCTTAAGTGCACATGCTTCTTAAGGACCACCTCTTACGAGGGTGTCATCTGTTGTCATTCTGTCCCTAAAACACCTACCAGTGATTATCAGTCACCTAGCACAAGCCCTTGCCCTCATCAGTTGTGCCAGCACCTGCTTGTGCACACCTCTTAGATACCACACAAAAATTTTCCTTTGCATTGACCCCAATCGCCAACACTGGAGCTCCTGTCTTTCACTTTAGTAAATATCAGGACAATGGGCTAAGAATGACAATATTAATTTATGGAGGTGGCATTGCAATGTCAAATCAAGCTTATGGTATCAAGATGAAATACAACAGTGTCAGGATAAATCTACAGCGCTGACAGCATGAAGTCAAAATGGAGGCATGTCACTGTAGATCTACAGAAGTAACATTAAACTGTCAAAATAAAATCAGCTCATTGGAATTTTGCAAGGCTTAATGGTTGTGTGTTTATTTTTTTCCCAAGGTATTATATAATTTACATTCACGCCCTCATCTCGGCAAGCAAGTTGTTTCCCTATTCCCACACAGTAAGTGTGGGTGAGTAAATGTTGTGCTTGGGTTAGAAAATGTTAATGCAATCTACAGTGAGGGAGAAATCCTGCATCTGCCTTTGTGACCATGGAGGATCCCCTACAACCCAAGCAGAACTAGAGTGCCTCTGCTGCACAAGGTGAAAGGTGGGATTAGAGGGTGCATATCTCTGCAATATATTCCCGCATAGCAGCATAGTGGGGGTGGTGCATGGGCAGGACAAAGGAGGAGCCGGGCTTGAGGATACAGTTCTATGGGGATCCAGCTAACCTCTCCCTATGCAAAGCCATGCAAAGCCCTGCAGAATCTACCACAGCAAACCAGTCTATCTAGCAAACCTCTCCGCCATGCAAAGCCCCGTGGAAGCTACCATAGTCACTGAGCAGGAATAAACTCTGCAGCGTGGCTCTGTAGCCACTTCATGGCTTGGAAGAGAGGATTCCTTTCCCCACCACACATCTGCCCAGCACCCTGCCCAGGTATTGAAGTTGGGTGCTGGGCTGTAGCCTTACACCTAAATGCTGCAGATTTCTTCACTCAGTGTAAATTCCTCCTATGTTTCTTCTTCATGACTTGAGGTTGGCTGGTTGCTGATTCCTCTAAACCACCTCAGACTTTGGATAAATATAAATGTTTGGGATGCTCTTGTAACCCACACACCTCCTGTGTGAGGTGCTCTGTCCCACCTAGAGGCACCAAGACCACATACAAAGAGATTAATGATTAATACTGTGTGCTTTCTAGTGGCACCAAGACCACTTAGAAAGAGAGATTAATGAGTCTGCTCTACAACCCTAGCTAACAGCCATAGGGCTTTTAGCTCATGCAATAGAGGCTCATGCACTAAGCTCCAGAGGCCCCAGGTTCAATCCCGCCCACTGACGACCTGGGTCTGTCGGCGTTACACTCTGAACCTACTGAGACAGCGTGTGTGTGCTTAAGATCTAACAAAAAGTAGTTTTACATAAAAACACTCTTATTTGTACCAATCATTTATCAGACGGAGGAGCTGTGTCCCAATTGATTTAGTCCTGACAGCGCCTGGAGAGAAACAGGTTACCACTGCCTTGATTCTGAAAACCTAGGGTAACAATGTGACAGAGAGGAAGTAGCTCTGTAGGGAGCCAGCTCAACTCACTCCCTCTAGCTGTGTAGCACTGCTCCTAACTCTGTCCCACATACCGAGCTCAGGGACTATTTTCTTTGGAGCTCATGAGCTTCACCTGGGAGAAATTCTATCTCTCACGGCTGAAATTCAAGGGAGTGTAGGGACAAATTATTGCAAATCGGCTCCCTACATATCTTCCTCTGAGGTGGAAGCAAAGTGGATTAGGATGAGGCATCTCAGAGGAGGAACACTTACTTTTGAGAGAGAAGCCTGAAAACTGGGGCTAGACGTGCAATTTCTTTTTGGAACAGACAGATCTGACAGAGATTTTCTTTTGTTCTTGACTTTGTGGGAAACCTGGTCTGAGTGAGTGAGGGAAATGGACAACCTGGATAAGGAGTTACCCTGAGTTAGCTTAAGGGTAGATTGTTAGATTTGTTTCACATTTTCTTGAGAGAGGTGGGCTGGATAGCCTCTTGAGTTGAGGAGGGCTCCTCAGGCTTGTATTAGATCTCTTCCCTCTGTGGCGGTGCGTGCATTGCTGGGCTCACTAAGAGGAAGGAGAGTTGGACACCGAATAGAAGAACCCAGAAGTTCATAGGGGATCAGTTACAGCCAGACTAATGATTGTATTTGTGACCCAGTGAAAACAGGTAGCTTAAATTTCCAGTATTAGAAGCATGTTTGAAGAGAGAAGTTGAGAAAACAACTGCTCTGCAGAGGAGGTACAGACCCTTCTTGAGCTGCTGTTGAGGCAGACCGAACTGTGTGGCTCTTTGGGTGTTGGGGGAAAGAGGCAGAGCTCAGCAAGGGATACGCAATCCACCCTCAATGCTCCCTGGAGACAAAGTCCATTGTGAGGCTCAGTGGAGCTGAAGATTAATTCTGGACTTTCTATTTATGTATTTTTTGTAACGGCTGTTTTCGTGATGCATAGATGCATCAAATTAAAGACTAAATGGAACTGCACTAGCTAAAATGCTTTTGTACAATATGTCTGTATATTTTTCCCCATTAACTGAACCTGCAGAGAGATCAGCAGGGTGTCTTGACAGCGAATATTTAAACCTCATCGTCAGATATGAGAAGGTGTATAGATGAAACATCTTGCTAGCATAAATCTATACAGTTTCAGTTGATTGAATCATGAACATAGATGAAACAGACAAAATGCTAGTCTTGTACAGGGCACCATTTCATTTCTCCTACATATTTAGCTACTTTCCACCACTAAAACAGGGTGATGGAGAGCCTTTTTGATATGGCTTTCATTATTAAAAATATGTATATTGTTTTGCATGAAATATTATGTGAATTCTTTGAGACAGTGCAAAAATACCTTCCTGCCCCACCCTCCAACCCCCAAACTAGAGACAATGTAAAAATTGTTGAAAGACAATGGGAATTTCTGCAGAACCCTATGTTAGTGCTTTTTGACAGTGCAATTGATTTTCTAGTAAACTATATTCATTTTTGCTTCAAGTTTGCTAAATGACTGCAGGACCAACACAAATCTGCAGGAAAGTTTGCTAAATAAAGGTGAGATTTTTTTTCCACCACAAAGCTGCAGAAAACTTTGTCATTCATGAGTGATATGGAATGTGTACTTTGGAAGCTATCGCTTTGGAATATACTGTATACCAGGGGTGGGCGAACTATGGTCTGCAGGCTGCATCTGGCCCGTCAGAACTTTTAATCCGTCCCTTGAGCTCCTGCTGGGGACCGGCATTGGGGGCTTGCCCCACTCCACCCACCTGGTGCTCCCCAGCCCCTGACTAACAATTCCTTGTTGGGCATCATCTTCCCGCATGCAGAGCCACACTGCGTAGGGGCCAATGGCACCACTTATCCAGACTTCACCGCACTGTTTCCGGGATCGGAGCCCCGCCCCTACATAGCAGCACGCGACCAATCCCCGAAGCGCCAGCCTCCTCGTGCCAGCCTCTGCCCAAACTAACCAATGATCAAGGCCAGCAGCATCGCAGGATACTGCCCCTAATCGAGTCCAATTAGGAACGGCGAGCTCCTTCATTGACGAATCGCTGAGGCACTGCTCCTCCAAGAGATTCGATTCATTCCTCATCAGACAATCACCATGGCCCAGACCCTTCCAGTCTCCTATGCCCCCACCTCGAGACTCTCAAAACTGCCCGGGGCCACACCCGACTCCGCCTGTGGTGGTGCCTGGTATGGCCGCATTGGTGTCACTGCCAGCAGGGCCCCTAGGAGTTCCTGGTACCACCCCTGTAGAGCCTCCCAGCCACACGCGCCACACCCATGAGTCCTCCGTCCCACCTTGGTAACATCCCTTACTATATACAAATTTGAATGAACACGGATTTCCACAATGAGAATGACACCGGACTTTGATGCCATTGTAAAGAAGAGTGACCAGCTGCATTGTTCACATTAATCAAAGAGGGCGTGGAAAAGGGGTAAGTTTGGTTTAATTATTGTAATGTGTTGTTATGATGGTATATTTATAATAATAAGTAAGATTTTATGTTTATTTCCACTAATACATATCTTTATTAAATAGACTTTATTTGAATATCTCTGAATTGTTAATTCAGTGAGCATTCATGGCCCGCCGTAAAATTTCCATAGCCAGATGTGGCCCTCAGGCCAAAACGTTTGCCCATCCCTGCTGTATACAGACTGTGAACATGTGACTTTCCCAGCTATATTAAAACACATCCTGTGTAAGCTCAAAATTCATGCCTTTATTTTGACTTTATTATCAAATGAACAAGACCATAAGAATGATCAAAGCCTTTCCTCCAGGCTTGGCTACTCAACCCACCCTCTATGTCATCTCTGCTACATAACCAAAATCACTTTTCCTGAGCAAGCCAGCTCTGAAGCCTGTTTCCTCTCTCTAAGCTTGTTATTGCTGGTGGGAATCATATAGTGAGGATAGCCTCAGTCCCTGCCTCTAGGACAGACTATTAACTCCTTCCTGCTCTTTCTGGGGCAGAGATCTGTCATTCCATCACAGATTAAAGAGTAAGACATTTTTTCTGATATTTAAGGTAATGCATAAAAGCTTTTTTAAAATTTATTGGCATGACTATTCCACAGAATTTCCAATATAAAGCTTTTGGCACTATACACTTCGATAGTTTAATTGCCATTACTCGTTTATTTACTGTATTATGAAAATCCTGCCCTTACGTCTAGGAACCACATTGCAGAAGGAATTGATGGTTCTGGCTTTGCACAGAGTTCATGTCAAGATGATGCATGGCAGAGAGAGGCAGAGGAAACATGATGTGATCTTCACCTTATTGCCATTTCAAAAAGGAGCAGTGTGTACCCACCACCAATCAACCTCTTAAGGCCTCATTGTGGGACACAGTCTGCAACAAAGACCCAGAGTGAGGGAATTTCACAAAGTTTGGTTCTCTTGCCTATCTTTAACTTCTGCATGAAGCCATTAGAGGAAGCTGAGAGCCATCACGGGCCCAAATGCCAGCAATATACAGACGGCACATTGCTTTGCATGTTCAAACTCATTGTGTAGTAATACTAAAGAGCATATAGATGCAAAATATAATGTATTGAACAAAAATGAAAGGTTGAAACAAAGATAGAGAAAATTTCCCACAAAGGTGTTTTTCACGTTGTCATATAAATGAGTATAAGTGATTTCAATTTTTTTCCATGTAATCAATAGAACATTTTAATATATGATTACATGTATCAATCCTATTTTATATGCTGAATATCACCCTCTCATTACTTGCAGTTTGCTTAAGCAAAGCAATCCATTCTGCCTCTGCTGGAGAAGAAACAAAACACTGTCACAATATCATTTGTCTTGCTCTTGTTAATGCTACTCATCATAACAAATTGTTGTGATTTTGAGATACGTTCCGTATTTGGAACATTTACTTAATAAACACAAGGTTGGAGAAACGTTTACATCTTCTGGAGAATCTTGTGATTTGCACTAAAGACCAGGGACCAGATCAATTGGTCACTAAGAGGAGTGTAGAGGGTTCATTCTGCGCAGGAAGAGAAGGGGAACAGCCACACCTACAGTATTGTCCTGCTCCCATTGAGTCCTCTTTGTGTAGCAAGGATCTGTTACTCGGGAGGCAGCTTTATGCAGAAGGGGGGAAGACAGGGGTGGAGCTAGGGCATGCACAATATTCCTCCCCCCATGCCCATCAGAAATCCCAATGGAAAGTTAGTGTACCCTGGGGCTGCATTAACTCCTCTACAATTCCTCCATATTCCTAGCAACAGCAAGGCATTTGGAGAAAATGCTCGGTGCCATAAAAAGACTAAAGACTACTCCCCCCTTCTGCATAAAGCTGCCTCCCGAAGTGATTTTTGGCTTGGAAATATGAAAGGACACTACTGACATTCTAAATGATTCATGCAGGCTTTCAGCCGCCTCTGGTCTTGGCATAATCAGAAAATCTCAAAAGAGCAAAAAACAACATATTAAAATATTGACTCGAGTTTTTAACCTGTAAATAATATTTAAAGTATCAGAAGTTTCCAGCACCATTGGTTCCATAAGCTAAAACTAGTGTATTTTTTGTGCTGGTGCAGGTATTGAGAAACAAAATCACATTATAAACCATTATTTGTGGAGTTTATTTGTGGAGTCTGTCAATAAGCTCAATGTTATAGTGCAAATAAATAAATTTTAGATTACTCAAATTGTAGAGTGAGCTGTAGCTCACGAAAGCTCATGCTCAAATAAATGTGTTAGTCTCGAAGGTGCCACAAGTCCTCCTTTTCTTTTTGCGAATACAGACTAACACGGCTGCTACTCTGAAACCTGTCATTAGAGTCTTCTGTGATTTGATGTGAGATGACATTTTGAAATGACAACATAACACTCAATACTAAGTTTCCCATTGCCTATAATTTCCTTAACAGACAGAGAACAAAGAGTCAAAAGTAAAAGCCAAATTCTGCTACTCAGACAAATAATGCAACTTTCATTTGTTTCTGCTCATACCGGAGGGCAAAATATTCAAGTTGCTACATTTGCTTTATTATTTATTACTTGTACTGTGGTAGCTCCTTTGAGACCCCAGTCAGTTTTCTCGCATTACATTGTGCTAGGCATTATGTTAACGTATAAATAAGAAAACCCTGGACCAGAGAGCTTACAGCCTAGAATTGTGACAGGACATAACAGATAGAATAACAGACAAAAGGAAGAGATAAGAGTAAAATGGCCATGCTATGTATAATAAGCAGTGGCCTCAGCTTGCTATCTGAATGGCCATTGTTTGCTTGGAATGCACTCGTGTCCATGAAGTGTTACACAGTTTAAAAAGAAGAAGAAAAAAATGAATTGTTTAAAAAGAATAAAAATATTAGAGCTGGTTGGAGAAAAGTTCTGATGGAGCTTTTCGGGGCAAGGGCAGATTTAACTGATTTGTTGAAATCACAATGTTCTGTGGGGATGTTAGGTGAAACGTTCTGTGGAAATTTCAATGCCAGACAGGTCTTGGTCAGCTATTTGCTTGGTTTTCTAGAGCTTTCCTTTCCGGACCCTCAGCAGCCTGCTTGCCAGGCTACCTTGAAGTCTGAGACCCCAAGGCATCCAGGGTCCATTGCTCTGCAGTAGGCAGCAGCAGGCAGACTGCAGAGGAGCCCTGTGGAATGCCCCGGAGCTGGGGCTCCATGCCCGTTTGTGAAGATTTTTGAAACTTTTCATTTTCATTCCAAATTGGAATGAAAACTGTCCCATCCTTGAATCACAGTCATAGAGAGTTTAATTTAAAGCCAGAATGGACCACCAGATCTTCTAAACTGACCGCATCTATAACATACCACCCAGCACCCACATACCAAACCCAACAATCAAAATTAGACTGAAGTATTACAACCCATGGGAGAGTAAACTATTCTGTGCCAATGGCGGAGAATAGGAAGGATCTAGTTGCACCAATGCCCGAGGCCTCTACAAGGGCAGGGAATTGATTAAGTGAGCTACCCAGATAATCCCAGCAAGTGACCCAAACACCATACTGCAGAGAGAGGTGAAAAAAAACCCAAGATCTTGTGGAGAATTCCTTTCTGACCCCACATATGAGGATCATAAGAACATAAGAATGGTCATACTGAGTCAGACCAATGGTCCATCTAGCCCAGTATCCTGCCTTCCAACAGTGACCAATACCAAGTGCTTCAGAGGGAATGACCAGAACAGGTAATCATCAAGTGATTCATGCAGTCTCGCCAGCTTCTGGCAAACAGAGGCTAGGACACTTCAGAGCATAGTTTTGCATCCCTGCCCATCCTGGCTAATAGCCACTGATGGACCTATCCTTCATGAACTTACCTAGTTCTTTTTTGAACTTTGTTATAGTCTTGGCTTTCAGAACATCCTCTGACAAAGAGTTCTACAGGTTCCTCATGTAATAAAAACTGTCCTATCTTGAACTCAGTTTGCTCCCTACACTGTGTTTTCCCCCTCAAAAAATACTTGCTGCGGCACACTCAAACACTACACTGACAGCTATTCTGAAACCCATTAAACCCCAGTAGCTCTATTCCACACAACAAGATGCTTCTGCCAGAACAGTTACTACAGAAGCAATATAATGATTGATAAGTCACAAAATATTCTTCGTAACTTACACACACATCAAAAAGATCTTGACTGAGGTATATATCATGAGACACAATCTGCAGTATATGTCACATTGCAAAATAATTGGCTGTAACTATTGATAATGAGGTTTATAAAAAATAAGATTTATACCACTGCAGAAGATTTATCTCTTGTACTTGAGGCACGAATGAAAATAATTTGACTAACAAGCTCTTAATAAAAAATATAATATCTGTACATTTTGTAGTCACCACTGACTGGAAAGGCACAGGGTTTGGCCAGGAAAGGAGCATATATTGCATATTGTCTCCTGAAACTCCCACTGGAGTGGTATAATTCTGCCCCTCTCCCAACACTGCACAAAACCAGTATTACTAGGAAGGACTAGATTTGTATTGGTAAATGTTGATTTCACTGTCACGTACACACACCAATGGAAAAATATTTCCATTGGTAATAATCTATATTTACAGAAAGGCCAAGTAAGTAAAATGCTGTTTGAGAACTTATTGGAGTTTAATTTAAGCATATTTCTTTTGTATATTTCGGCATGTGATGTTGACAATGTGTGCTTTAACATTTATAAAGCATTGCAACTTTTATATCTCAATGTTTACTAATTAAATGTCTGATTTGCCCCATCATTTCCCCAAACTGTGAAAATGTAAATTGATAAAAAATAAAAATGCTTAAACTCATAATTTTGCACAACTGTGAAAATATAAATTGATAATAATGGGAAAATGCTTTAAAATAAACATCAATAGTATCCATCAAAATTATAAAAAAATAAAATTGAATTCAGCCAAGCCTAGGCATAACTGAACCCAATAATGTGTTCTACAATATATTTCAGTAGTACCTTCACCATGTCACTTGAAGGTATTGTGTGCACAGAACAGGCATTCGACATTACCAGAAAAAAAAACAGCTGGTAGAATTGTTTGAGGAAAAGGAACTGGGATAATATGAACATACACTGAAAGGGTCTAATGCTTCAAGAGAAACTAATTCAGTGCCAATGACGAGGGAGTTCATTTGTAAGAATTGTCCCTCTTCTACTATCTCCCTTGCTCTCATTTCATAAAAATAAGTTACTAAATTTTGGGACACTATAAACCAATTGCAAAGTTTGACACTGTAGAGACGATCAAGAGGTGTGCCAACTGTAGTTGATTTATGAAACAAGAGGCACCTATGTGAACACTATGAGTGCCTTTGACAAATAATTAAAAATATAGTCTATAAAAACATCAACCCCATAATATATAATAAGGCAGCACAAAAAAATAAACTAAATTCCACTCTCTTTATGTAAAACTCCTATAGAGCCACCTTTTTAGCAGATCTCCAAAAAAGATTTGGCTTGCTAGTCAGCAGATTTGGGCTATTTTGGTCCAAAGGAATTTGATGTTATTTGTGATTTCAAGACTTGTCTACTAGGCTCTAAATAAGATACATTTTTTATCCCCGCACAGGCCACTGAAAGATTATTAGAAGGTAATGACTTCAGGTCAATACTGAGTGGGGTCACCTTACAACCAATGATAAGTGAAAATCTCTGAAATCCATTACTAATCTCCTAGGCTATACTGTCTTTGCACACATATTTTAAATATTTTGGAAATAATTAACCAAATTCTGGTGGGATTTATACCTTGTGCAGCCCCACTGAAGTCAATTAGGTTGCATAAAGAGTAAGTCAATACAGAATTTTGTCAAGTATGTTTGCCAGGTAGACAATTGATCCACAATCTTATTGTGCAAAACTTGATTGTGAAATTTACTCCACCTGATGTATGCAATTTGTACAAAATGTTGATATTGTATTCTGGAACTTTTCAAACCATGAACAAAATTTTGTTATATACATTTACATAGTGGTACACTATAAAAACTTGTATAGGAGACAAAATTAATTTGAAGTAATGTAGTGTCTTGCACAACTTCTATCATTAGTTATGAGATATGAGCAGCACTGGTAAGATTCAATGGATCAATCTGCAAAAATTAATGACATGGTCTCTCATAACCTAGTTTATACTTTGCACCTCAAAAGACTGAGGATCGCAAAGTGCTTTAAAACATAGTTCAGGGACTCTTTCAACACCTCTGTAAGGTACATAACCATTATCTTAACTTTACTGATGTTGAACCCAGGGCACAGAGAAATTAGACGATTTGCCAAATATGATGCAGTAAGTCAACAGTAGAGTCAGAAATATAATGCAGTTCTCCTCAATCCCAGTCCTGTACTTTAAACCACTACACCATGGTCACTTTATTAAAAACAACCACGATACTACAATGAATCTGCAACTTCTTTAATAAATAAAATGACATTACATTAAAAGCATAGTGGAATTGGAAGCAGACTCCATGAAGGCAACCACACTGAAATTTAGTCCCATTTATGGCTTTGTGCGTGAGAGGGAGCCAATCTCACTGGCTGTTTTAAACTAAGAACTTTTTTGCCTGCTCCCACTTACGTTTAAATATATTTGAACACTGCCTACGTTCCATTGTGTTTTAAAATGTAAACCAAGCCAGCAAGGATCTTCTTTCTTCTCATGAAAGAATCCCACGAGATACCAAAAACTCCTACAGTTTTTCCAGACCATCTATTACAATTTTTAAGTGATGGCACTCAATTTCACTAAGTTATCTAGAGGTTTATCTAGCCATTCACCTTCACATGTATTTTATAAGCACAGACATTAACTACAGATTCCAGGATGGGGTTTGGCCTAAGGACAGTAAGTCCCAGTGGACCCTACTATAAGGCCCACCAGCTACAACAGCAGTAGTCAGAATAGGAAGCAGAGGTGAATGCCTAAAATAGTTGAATCCTCAGTGGGCCAGAGAAATCAAGTAAGAATTTATATAAAGTAGAACAGCTTCAATTGCAGAAATTGAGAGAGAAATGCCAAAATAGCCAGTAGCCAGGCACTCACCTGGGAGGCAAGGAGACTTGCTTTCAAGTCCCTGCTACAGAGCAGGGTTCAAACCTGGTTCTCCCATATCTCATGTAATTCTCTAATCACTGGGCATAAGGCGGAGATTAGCACCACCACCTCCTTCTCTTTCATGAATGGTTCATAAATTCCTTTGTGAATCTAGCCTGAATAATCAAAATGCTTCATTTTGATAAATGTCATGATGGTTAATTTTGACTTTTGAAAAAAAAATTTTGTTTTTTCCTTTTCATAGAATCATAGAATATCAGGGTTGGAAGGGACCTCAGGAGGTCATCTAGTCCAACCCCGTGCTCAAAGCAGGATCAATCCCCAACTAAATCATCCCAGCCAGGGCTTTGCAAAGCCTGACCTTAAAAACTTCTAAGGAAGGAGATTCCATCACCTCCCTAGGTAACGCATTCCAGTGTTTCACCACCCTCCTAGTGAAAAAGTTTTTCCTAATATCAAACCTAAACCTCTCCCACTGCAACTTGAGATAGTCCTCGTTCTGTCATCTGCTACACTAAGAACAGTCTAGATCCATCCTTTTTGGAACCCCCTTTCAGGTAGTTGAAAGCAGCTATTAAATCCCCCCTCATTCTTCTCTTCCGCAGACTAAACAATCCCAGTTCCCTCAGCCTCTCCTCATAAGTCATGTGTTCCAGTCCCCTAATCATTTTTGTTGCCCTCCGCTGGATGTTTTCCAATTTTTCCACATCCTTCTTGTAGTGTGGGGCCCAAAACTGAACACAGTACTCCAGATGAGGCCTCACCAATGTCGAATAGAGGGGAACGATCACATCCCTCCATCTGCTGGAAATGCCCCGGCATATACATCCCAAAATGCCATTGGCCTTCTTGGCAACAAGAGCACACTGTTGACTCATATCCAGCTTCTTGTCCACTGTAATCCCCAGGTCCTTTTCTGCAGAACTGCTGCCTAGCCATTCGGTCCCTAGTCTGTAGCGGTGCATGGGATTCTTCCGTCCTAAGTGCAGGACTCTGTACTTGTCCTTGTTGAACGGCATCAGATTTCTTTTGGCCCAATCCTCTAATTTGTCTAGGGCCCTCTGTAACCTATCCCTACCCTCCAGCATACCTACCTCTCCTCCCAGTTTAGTGTCATCTGCAAACTTGCTGAGGGTGCAGTCCACACCATCCTCCAGATCATTTATGAAGATATTGAACAAAACTGGCCCGAGGACCGACCCTTGGGGCACTCCACTTGATACCGGCTGCCAACTAGACATGGAGTCATTGATCACTACCCGTTGAGCCAGACAATCTAGCCAGCTTTCTATCCACCTTATAGTGGATAGAAACAATTCACTGAAATTGACATGAATCTGCAAAATGTTTCAGTGGACCCAAATCTGCATTTTTTGGCAAAAAAAAAAAAAAGTTTCAGCCAAAAAATTTCATCCTGCTCTAGTCCTGATAAGTCTTCAGTTGCTAGCACAATACAAAGAAAGAATAATAATGGTTACATTAATGAAGAGCATTATGGGACTGTCACAGTGTGGTTTAGCCTCTCAAAAATTTGCACTTGCACATGTTGTCAGTTCAGAGAAAAAAAATCAATCAGCAATTGGCATACAGCGATTAAATACTAATAGACAATAACTTTATGTATTGCTGATTCACAGGAAAGAAAATGAAAAGAAATAGTGACAAAAACATACCATCTGATCAAGGAACTGAATTCACATTATGACAACTTACATTAGGGGACCCTCCATAGTTCCCTCCAAGAATCTTGGGAGATTTGTGATAGAAAATGGCTACATACCACTTTGAGCCCCCATAATTCTGTGGCCAGTTGGGGGCCAGTTTGCTCCACCAGAGAAGATAAATTTATACCCCGCTGCAATGGCAGTTCTCCAGTCATGACCCTTCACCTTGATATATCCCCTATGCTGGCTCTGTTCTACTTGGGCATACCTCAGTCCTCAGCTGGCCACTAAGACCAGCTGTAACTGTGTTTTGAGCCAATGGAGTAGTGCAATGCAGACTAGAATCTGGACCTAACTAATGACAGAAAGCATAGAAATATAGGGCTGGAAGGAATGTCAAGAGATCATCTAGTCCACCCCTTCCTGCTGAGGCAGAATCAAATACACTTAGATCATCCCTGACAGAGGTTTGTCGAAGGGTATGTCGACACTGGCAAGTTTCTGTGCAACAAGTGATACCACTTTTATTAAAGCGCTGGAATTGAACCGTCGTTGTGCATCCACACGGTGCTCCTTGTGACGGTGGAGCGCATCCACATTTAGCAGCTCTTGCAACGGCAAAGAAAGCAATGCACTGTGCAAGTGGCCGCAGGGTGCTTTGGGAAGGGTTTGCAGTGCCTCAGGGGGCAGGCACAGCATCGCATGATGCAGGTTTCCCAATCCCATTGTTCCATCCATGGACATCCTATTACATTGCCAGCTGCTTTTCAACTGAAGTTGGGGGAGAGAGGGGGGCAAAGAGTGTGTGACAGGGAGTGTGTGTGTGTATGGTGGGGGATAGAGACAGGGTTCTTTTGGGAGACAGGGAGTGTGTCAGCATGCTGTCTTGTAAGTTCAGACAGTGGCAGGAAGCAGCCAGTCCTGAGGCGGGAGAGAGGGAAACCCCGACATCAGCCCCTATCTCCCTCCCCAGCTCTCGCTCTCTCTGACACACACATACACCTGCCTCTGTCTTCAACAGCACGAGCATTCCACATGAATGGTTTGCTTTGTGTCCCAGAGCAGATCAGCACAGCACCCAATGGCTGTCAGAAACAGAGCTTTGAAAGGGGAGGTGTCACGGTTCCTCCCCCACTCTGAACTCTAGGGTACAGATGTGGGGACCTGCATGAAAAACCTCCGAAGCTTATCTTTACCAGCTTAGGTCAAAACTTCCCCAAGGTACAAAATATTACCCCCGTTATCCTTGGACTGGCCGCTACCACCACCAAACTAATACTGGTTACTGGGGAAGAGCTGTTTGGACGCGTCCTTCCCGCCAAAATACTTCCCAAAACCTTGCACCCCACTTCCTGGACAAGGTTTGGTAAAAAGCCTCACCAATTTGCCTAGGTGACTACAGACCCAGACCCTTGGATCTTAAGAACAATGAACAATCCTCCCAACACTTGCACCCCCCCTTTCCTGGGAAATGTTGGATAAAAAGCCTCACCAATTTGCATAGGTGACCACAAACCCAAACCCTTGGATCTGAGAACAATGAAAAAGCATTCAGTGTTTTACAAGAAGACTTTTAATAAAAAATAGAAGTAAATAGAAATAAAGAAATCCCCCCTGTAAAATCAGGATGGTATATATCTTACAGGGTAATTAGATTCAAAAACATAGAGAACCCCTCTAGGCAAAACCTTAAGTTACAAAAAAGATACACAGACAGAAATAGTTATTCTATTCAGCACAATTCTTTTCTCAGCCATTTAAAGAAATCATAATCTAACACATACCTAGCTAGATTACTTACTAAAAGTTCTAAGACTCCATTCCTGTTCTGTCCCCGGCCAAGACGACTACAGACAGACACAGACCCTTTGTTTCTCTCCCTCCTCCCAGCTTTTGAAAGTATCTTGTCTCCTCATTGGTCATTTTGGTCAGGTGCCAGCGAGGTTACCTTTAGCTTCTTAACCCTTTACAGGTGAGAGGAGCTTTCCCCTGGCCAGGAGGGATTTCAAAGGGGTTTACCCTTCCCTTTATATTTATGACACGCCCCCCAAATCTCAGCTAGGGTGAAACACTGGCTGGGATTTCTTCCTGGAGCTCTAGGAAAACAGAGTTAATAAGACATATGCATCTCTAAATATACTACCAAGTACATAAAGACTGACAATATTTTCCACATCTCAAGGACGATTTTAACCAGTTGATTCTGGGAAACTTTCACGGGAGAGTGCATCAGCCACTTTGTTAGAAGCTCCTGAGATGTGTTGGATGTCGAAATCAAAATCTTGGAGAGCTAAACTCCACCGAAGAAGTTTTTTGTTAGTTTCTTTGACGGTGTGAAGCCACTTTAGTGCAGCATGGTCGGTTTGCAGGTGGAAACGCCGTCCCCAAACATATGGGCGTAGCTTTTCCAGAGCGTAGACAATGGCATAACATTCTTTTTCAGTGACTGACCAGTTGCTTTCCCTCTCAGACAGTTTTTTGCTGAGAAACACTACAGGGTGGAATTCTTGATCAGGTCCTTTCTGCATTAAAACTGCTCCCACACCACGCTCGGATGCATCTGTGGTTACTAGGAACGGTTTGTCAAAGTCTGGGGCCCTTAGTACAGGGTCAGACATGAGTGTCGCTTTAAGCTTGTTAAAGGCCTTCTGACACTTTCCGGTCCACTGAACAGCATTTGGCTGTTTCTTTTTGGTTAGGTCTGTCAGTGGGGCAGCGATTTGGCTGTAGTGCGGTACAAATCGTCTGTAATAACCGGCCAAGCCTAAGAAGGATTGAACCTGTTTCTTTGACTTTGGGACAGGCCACTTTTGGATAGCATCCACTTTGGCCTGTAGGGGGCTGATAGTTCCTTGACCCACCTGGTGTCCAAGGTAAGTCACTCTGTTTAGGCCTATTTGACACTTCTTAGCCTTAACAGTTAGTCCTGCCTCCCTTATGCGCTCAAGGACTTTTTGTAGATGTTCCAGGTGGTCTGCCCAGGAATCCGAAAATATGGCCACATCGTCAAGGTAGGCGACTGCATATTCTCCTAATCCCGCTAGGAGACCATCTACAAGTCTTTGGAAAGTGGCGGGTGCATTTCGCAGCCCGAAAGGGAGTACATTAAATTCATACAGCCCGAGATGTGTGATGAAGGCTGACCTTTCCTTGGCAGATTCATCTAGCGGTACCTGCCAGTACCCCTTGGTTAAGTCCAAGGTAGAGATGAACTGGGCCCTTCCCAGTTTCTCTAATAGTTCATCTGTGCGTGGCATGGGATAGTTGTCTGAGCGAGTTACAGCATTTAGCTTACGGTAGTCCACGCAAAAACGTATTTCCCCATCTGGTTTGGGAACTAGAACCACTGGAGATGCCCATGCACTTTCAGAGGGGCGGATTACACCCATCTGTAACATATCCTGGATCTCCCGTTCTATAGCAGTTTTAGCTTGAGGAGACACCCGGTAAGGTTGGACCCTAATTGGGTGAGCATTACCTGTGTCAATGGAGTGGTATGCCCATTCAGTCAGTCCTGGGGTGGCTGAGAACATTGGCGCGTAGCTAGTGCACAGCTCCTGGATCTGCTGTCGCTGCATACGCCCAAGGGTCATGGAGAGGTTCACCTCTTCCACACCACCAGCACATTTCCCTTCGTAGTAGACACCTTCAGGCCACTCAGCGTCGTCTCCTCCCTGGGCTGTAAACTGACAAACCTTTAATTCTCTGGAATAAAAGGGCTTTAGAGAATTAATATGATACACCTTAGGCTTTCGGTTGGAGGTGGGGAATGCTATGAGATAATTAACAGCTCCCAGGCGCTCCTGGACCACGAATGGCCCTTCCCACGATGCTTCCATTTTATGGGCCTGGAGCGCCTTTAAGACCATGACCTGGTCTCCTACTTTGAAGGAACGCTCTCTGGCATGTTTATCATACCAGGCTTTTTGATCTTTTTGAGCATCCTGTAAGTTTTCTCTAGCAAGGGCTAAAGAGGTTCGGAGGGTGTTTTGTAGGTTGGTTACAAAGTCCAGAATGTTAGTTCCTGGAGAAGGCATAAATCCCTCCCATTGCTGCTTCACCAACTGCAATGGCCCCTTAACCTCACGGCCATATACAAGTTCAAATGGGGAAAACCCTAAACTGGGATGTGGTACAGCTCTGTAGGCAAAGAGCAACTGCTGCAATACTAGGTCCCAATCATT
Organism: Lepidochelys olivacea; assembly: GCF_965140295.1. NCBI lineage: Eukaryota > Metazoa > Chordata > Testudines > Cheloniidae > Lepidochelys > Lepidochelys olivacea. Next base: position 67,867,238 of record NC_140421.1, on the reverse strand, counting down.
GGAGTGCTCATTTACGAATTTACGTATCATGGCCCCCAAAGTTCCATTAAACTTCTCCACCATGCCATTTGTTTGATGATGGTAAGGAGTGGCAACCAAGTGATTTACCCCATGAGCTTCCCAAAGGTTTTTCATAGTTCCTGCCAGGAAATTAGTCCCTGCATCTGTGAGGATGTCGGAGGGCCAACCTACCCTGGCAAAAATGTCTGCTAGTGCCTGGCACACACTTTTAGCCCTGGTGTTGCTTAGAGCTACTGCTTCCGGCCATCGGGTGGCAAAATCCATGAAAGTCAGTATGTACTGCTTTCCTCTGGGTGTCTTTTTCGGAAAAGGACCCAGAATATCCACAGCTACTCGCTGAAATGGAACTTCAATGATGGGGAGTGGCTGGAGAGGAGCTTTGACCTGGTCTTGGGGTTTTCCCACTCTTTGGCGCACCTCACAAGACTGGACATAGGTAGAAACATCCTTGCCCATTCCCTCCCAGTGGAATGACCCCCCCAAACGGTCTTTGGTCCTGTTCACCCCAGCATGGCCACTAGGGTGATCATGGGCTAAGCTCAAGAGCTTGGCCCGATATTTAGTTGGAACTACCAACTGTCTCTGAGGATGCCAGTCTTCCTGGTGTCCCCCAGAAAGAGTTTCCTTGTATAAAAGTCCTCTTTCTACAACAAACCTGGATCGATTAGAAGAGCTGAGAGGCGGTGGGTTGCTCCGTGCCGCCGTCCAAGCTCTCTGGAGGCTTTCATCTGCTTCCTGTTCGGTCTGGAACTGTTCCCTTGATGCTGGAGACATCAGTTCCTCATGGGATTGTGGACCTAGGCTTGGTCCCTCTGGAAGCGATATAGGGGATGGAGCTGTTTCTGTTGACTGTGAACCGCTCTCCGCTGGTGCACTATGTTGGGATTCAGGCTCCGGCTGAGCCTCTTGTGTAGGGTTATCGGCTGCTGCCAGTTCAGGTTCGGTGGGGCCCTCTGGTGTTGAGGTTGCAAGTACTGGATTCAGTGCTGACACGGGGTCTAGTGTTGGTTGTTTGGCTGGTTCCGGTTCTGGGACTGGTTCCGTCTGGGTCTCCGGGACTGGATCCACTACTGCTGTTGCAGACATTGGCCTGGGGTCCAGGTCCATCACCTCTGACTGGGTCCTGATAGAAGTTTCCGGAACAGAGCTAGGCCTCACGGCTTGTTTAGCCTGGTTGCGGGTGACCATTCCCACCCTCTTGGCCTGCTTCACATGATTGGCCAAGTCTTCCCCCAACAGCATGGGGATGGGATAATCATCATAGACTGCAAAAGTCCACATTCCTGACCAGCCCTTGTACTGGACAGGCAACTTGGCTGTAGGCAAATTGAAAGAGTTGGACTTGAAGGGTTGAATCGTCACTTGGATCTCTGGGTTGATTAAATTGGGGTCCACTAAGGAAGCATGGATAGCTGACACTTGTGCTCCGGTGTCCCTCCACGCGGTGACCTTCTTCCCACCCACACTCACAGTTTCCCTCCGCTCCAAGGGTATCTGGGAGGTATCTGGGCCTGTGGACCTCTGGTGTGATTCCGGTGCAATGAACTGTAATCTGTTGGGGTTCTTGGGGCAGTTGGCCTTTACATGCCCCAGCTCGTTACACTTAAAACATCGTCCAGCTGATGGGTCACTGGGACGAGGAGGGTTGCTGGAGAACGGGGTGGTGGGACGATAAGGGGTCTGGAGGGTTCTTTGGGAGGTAGGTGGGGCTTTGGGCGGCCCCCGGTAATAGGGTGTGGTCTGGGGTGGTCCCTTCTGGTCTCCGCTCCAACTGCGACCAGTTTTCTTCTTCTCTGCCACCTCCACCCATCTGGCTCCAATCTCTCCTGCCTCAATTACAGTTTTGGGTTTCCCATCTAGGATGTATCTTTCTATTTCCTCAGGAACACCCTCTAAGAATTGTTCCATTTGCATTAGGAAGGGCAAATTTACTGGAGATTCAACACTTGCTCCTGATATCCAGGCATCCCAATGTTTTACAATGTGGTAGGCATGTCGGGTAAATGACATGTCTGGTTTCCACCTTAGGGCTCTGAACCTCCGACGAGACTGCTCGGGTGTTATCCCCATTCTGACTCTCGCCTTGGATTTAAACAGTTCATACTTGTTCATGTGTTCTTTAGGCATTTCAGCTGCCACCTCAGCTAAGGGTCCACTGAGCTGCGGCCTCAGCTCTACCATGTATTGGTCAGTAGAGATGTTGTACCCAAGGCAGGCCCTTTCGAAGTTTTCTAAGAAGGCCTCAGTATCATCACCTGCCTTGTAGGTGGGGAACTTTCTGGGATGGGAAGTGGTACCTGGAGAAGGATTGCTAGGGTTTGTTGGTATATTCTGCTGGGCCTTTATCCTCTCCATCTCCTCCACATGCTTCCTCTCTTTTTCCTTCTCCTCCTCCTTCAGCCGCATGAGTTCTATCTGTCTTTCATGTTCCCTTTGTTTTTCCTCAGCCTGAAATTTGGCTAATTCCAACTGTAGTCGAGCTGAGGATTTGGCCATTCTAACCTCTCTGTTTTTAACTAAATTTACACCCGAGGTTTAGAAATAAACAAACAAAACTTGGCTGTAAAATTTTGCTGTGCTGGAATAGAATACCTATTCTCTGATAGTGATTGTCAGCCTACAGAAAAAGACAATTCCCTTGTCTCTGCTCTGGGCCCAAATTAAAGCAAAAAACCTCCAACTACTTGGAAACCTGCTTACCCAGCCCAAAGAAGAAAAAAAATTTCTTTTCAAACCTGTGCTCCTTGTAAAACAAAAAAAAAATCAAAATCCTAAAAAAAAAACCCTGCCACTTTTGTCTCCAGGCAAATGGGTAGAGCACACACCCCCTATTTACTTTTAGGAAGAAAAGAAAAAAAAAAACCTCTGGGTTGGAAGACTGTGAATTTCCCTGCAGGAGTTAAGTACCCTGCCTCCAGGCAAAGAAAACCTGCAATTCACAAGATAATCCCCTTTTGTCTCATATCTTACAGGGGAATTAGATTCAAAAACATAGAGAACCCCTCTAGGCAAAACCTTAAGTTACAAAAAAGATACACAGACAGAAATAGTTATTCTATTCAGCACAATTCTTTTCTCAGCCATTTAAAGAAATCATAATCTAACACATACCTAGCTAGATTACTTACTAAAAGTTCTAAGACTCCATTCCTGTTCTGTCCCCGGCCAAGACGACTACAGACAGACACACAAACCCTTTGTTTCTCTCCCTCCTCCCAGCTTTTGAAAGTATCTTGTCTCCTCATTGGTCATTTTGGTCAGGTGCCAGCGAGGTTACCTTTAGCTTCTTAACCCTTTACAGGTGAGAGGAGCTTTCCCCTGGCCAGGAGGGATTTCAAAGGGGTTTACCCTTCCCTTTATATTTATGACAGGAGGGGTGCATGCCTCCAGGGCAGCCGAGTTCAAAACAATGAGCAGAGCGGCCATTTGAGGGATTATGGGACACTTGCGGAGGCCAATTGATTGCTTTCTGCACTGTAATGTGTTTACACTGCCAACATAGCATTGCAGTCTCTGCGTTTTAAGGGTTACGACTCTTGTCGAGGTGGTTTTTTTGCACCTCTGCGATTGAGGAGTTTCCGCGCACTAAGTGGCTTGGCAGCGTGTACACCTTAGGAGTTACACCGCAGAAAGCTGCTTTACTGCACAGTAACTTGCCAGTGTAGACAAGGCCTTTAATATATTAAGTAACGTGTCTATCTGTGTTGATACTTTATTATTAAATAAGCAAGTGAAATAGAGTGAACTGATTGGCCAATAATCCCAAACTTGACTGTAATCACCGCAACTGACTGCTCAGAGTGTGGAGCTCTGAATGTTACGCTCACAGTTCGGAATTTATGCTAATGAGATTAAAACCTTTTATTAACACAGTAGGCCTCCGGTGTGAGAACTGCCACAATAATTTGCACCTAGTTGTCTTGACAGCACTTTGTTTTGTGGCTTTATGTCAAATAACACAACAGGCAAAGATAAATATAAGATGATTTACACCCTGTCTTGTTTTTCTGCTTAACAAACAATAAAAATACTGACAGGCTAAATCCTTAGTTTTTCTCACACGTCACCCAAGTTAATTCACATTGACTTTAACAGGAGTTTTGCCTAAGAAATGAGTAACAACTGATGAAAGGTCTCTGGAATTTTATACATATTTAATTTAATTTACACAGCATGGATGTACTGGGTACTAAGGTAAAATAAAAGCCTGCAAAAAAATAAAGAATGACAGATTTTAAATACTGTGTCTTAAAAATGCAATACGTCTACAAATCACATTTAATAAATTGATTATCCTGATTTATGCTTACACGTGTAAATGTTGGGCCAGTTCCTTGCACCTTTCCTCCCCACGAGTCCATGTGCTTTGTGCTGATCAGGCTGCTGGAAAGAAGCCTAACGACTCAGCTACATCCCTAGCATAGGGGGATTTCCTGGTGATGTAAAATCAGCTCTACACCACCTTCTTCTTCTGTCCTCCCAGATGGGGCCTGACTGACAGACTGTTGTTGCCAACATAACATAGAGCCCTCCCTGTATTCTAAATTACAGCAGGATCTGAACCCTGGCCCCCAGTTGGCCCCAAGATCCAGGGAGTGGAAAGATGCACCTCAGAGGCTATTCCAAGTGCAGCAAAACCAAACCAAGGGTCCTGGACCCTAAAGTACAAACAGTTATGATATTTGCAGTAATCATCTCTATTGACATTTGTTAATATTTTAATGTCTTTACTTAAATCTTTCTAAACATTAGCTCCGTGACATTTTCCCCTCACTTAATTTTCGAGTTTATTTAATTTATTTGGTTTACCAGATTATTATTTCAAGGGTTGTTCCCTTAACTTCCTCAAACTCATGCCTAAGCCTCACACACTTGATTATCTCATTCTGCCTTCGGTCTATGGCAACAAGATACTATACAAGAGGAAACTGAGAATTTTTATTTTTTTTTTACAAAGGAAAATATTTTGATACGCTGTTATTGTCATGGGGAAAGCCCTGTATTTTACTAGAATGGAAGTATACTCTAGTTGAAGTAATGTGCTTCAAAGGATACCTTTTTGAGGGGACAAACTTTGTTAAGAAATTTCAGCAATAGTGACTGGTGATCTCTACAGGGAGAGTGTGGGGGAAGGGAAGGACTCCTACTCCCTGGACCCAGGATATGGAATTTCCATTCCATGCTTTTCCCCTGGACTGGCAGCATTTGAGGAGCTCCAACAGAACTGGGCTCTACATCACATACATGAGCACAGACCTTGCACATCCTTCCCAAATCCTGCCCCTCTGCAGAAGAACCACACTGGTTCCACAACATGTGGTGCTTGCTGCACCTGCAGAGGAAGTGGCAAGATTTGACCTAAATGGGAAGTTCACACTAACCCAAGAATTAAGTTTGCATACTACACTACACTGAAACAAGATTTCCACTTGATTCACTATGAACTGATTTTTGCTATATCAGAGCTCTGTACGAGGGATCCACTCTGCTCAGTAATTCAGTAAATCTGTGTCCAAATTTAAATGTGCATTGGGTGACATTAACTGTAACAATATTATTTAATTTTTTTAATTGTATATGGGTGAGATAGGTGAGCTAATACATATTATTGAGACTACCTTCTCTTGCTAGGAGAGACAAGCTTTTGAGGTCCAATAAAAGCTATTTCCTCACCCACTTTGTCTTTCTAATATCCTGCAACTAACACAGCTTTCTTGTTTTTGAAAGTTTCATCATACAGTAAACACTGTATACTTCTTCTTAAACTTTGTATTTGTTATTTTACACAAGCTAATGTTATTTTATTGGACATACTAAAACTGCTTCTTACAAACTTCCTCTTTTGTATCTGGAAAAATAAGAGCACTCAGAATAATAAATTCAATCACCTCCAGGAGAGGGGGGCGGGGAAGAAACACCACAAGAAATCAAGGATGTCTCAATCCAATATAGAATCACTTTACTATATGCATTCTGTACCATCAGAAATGAGTAAATTAGGTTATTGCTGTGTAATGCTGTTCTCGGAATATATTGCCTCCACTCCTGGAGCTTGTGTTGTCTCATAAGGACCTTAAAAGCATAGACTTTAGGGGTCCAGTACGTCAAAACAAGCCACTAGTGGGTTCCCAAACTTACTAATTAATCTGCCACAAAGTGATCCACAGGCAAGTGCAGAAGGTGGGAAGAAGCATGTGGATCTGTGGAGGCAATATGATTAGAGAACTCCGGAAGTAACCCAGTTTTTTTGCCACTACAGATTCGCACTCTTGGAAACAGCAAGCAGGAAAGCCCCAGGAGTTGAGTTGGGGAGTCTTCCTAATAAAGGAGAAGAGACTGAAGCAGTGCCCTACCCAACCATTTTTAAAGCTAACCTCCCAAGCCATTGGAAGTCAGCATAAAATTACAAAGAAGTTGCTGTATGGATCCTACCCACAAGGCTGGGGAAAATGTATTCAGACAGCTATGGTAGGCTAAATGCATGTGTACGTTAATCTGCAGCTATTGACAATGAAATAAAATACTCATACAAAGACATGTTCCTTAAAAAAGCATTGCTTGTAAAGAAGCTTTCCTATAAATCCACCTGTCAAAATTCAGAGCTGAAGTTTCTTTCAGTAACTATGTCGATTTCAAGACACCGCTAATCATAGTGACATTTTCTGTACTATTCCATGCATGGAAAATATCCTTGAAACAAGGAAGAAAAGGATCAGGTAAAACATTTGAAGCTCCCTTGCCATCCTGCCAAGGGGAATTACTAGAAGGATTTCTTGAAAAGAAAAATGCATCTTCCATGAAAGAAGAAAGAACAGCCTGCCATCCAAAGAATTATGGAGAACAATAAAGCTGCCCAATAAACTCTAATGTAAGTTTAGTTCAGACTTGCATAACTAAGGACAAAGCTATTAAACAAGCAACAGGAAATAGGGACCTATTCTCATCACAAATGGACCCTTTCCTTTAACTCCATATGCACACGTAAGAGTTGTATGCTCCTAGCATACTCTGATGAAAATCGGCAAAGTGTACAAATGCAGATCCCAGAACTAGTGTGCTATGCAGAGAAACTATGCAGGCTTACAGTGAAGAATTCTGTCTTTACTGGAAGGTGCTTATGCTTATTTTTATCAATTAAAATATTACCCCAGGAAACAGGGTCTCCTATCTAGCTGACATTTACAGCTCAGATCAAGCATGAATATGCTTCTCAAACAGGAGAATTGAGCATGGCCTTGAAGTTTGGCGGGGGAGGGGGAGAACCTCAAGTTAATCATTCAGCTAAAGAACACCTGCTCTGAGCTGTCATAGTTACTTCAAGGATATAAATGACAATGTGCAAGATATCGAGCATACTGAGCCTGGTGTCTCATCACCATGTAGCAAGAAGGGTTGATGAATATGTCCTCTTTTTTTCTATGAGAATCTAAGTAGCAATAATATTTGGCACTCACTTAGTGCTTTACATCTTCAAAGTGCTGTATGAACATTAATCTTTTCAATACCTCTGTGAAGGACAGGAAGTGTTATCTTCATCTTAGAGATAAGGAACTAAACCAGAGATTATTATTGTTGTTTTAATTATTTGTTAAATTCTCATCGTTTATTTGACCCTGAGAATGACACAAAGCAAAACATGGTCTCTGCCCCCAGGAGTTTCTAATCTAAACAGGAAAACTTGTCAAAGGCCACACATTGAGTAGCAGAGCTGGGATCAAAACTCAGCAGTTTCTGGCTTGCAGTCCTCAGCTTAAATCTGTGGTCTAAAATCGACGGTAATTTTTTTGGTGGAAAAATAATATTTTCAGCCAAGAATCAAACACTTTTAGGCTGAAAATTTTATCTGAAACCAAAAATGTTGATTGGGAAATGCCATCCTGGCACTACCTAGGAATTGTATTTCAGATGCCTTATTCTCCTATCCATGGCTTCCTGGCTCATCTCCTCGACCAGTCTACATCTCCCTTGAAAATAAACCAATCTGAACAGAACAGCCAAATCAAAAGAAATTAAATTACCGATGCACAGGTATGCAACTGGTAAACTACCTATCATCTGAATAATGTATCAATCATTAAAAAAAAACATAGATTTCTGATGGTTTCAGTTACTCTCTGATGTGCTATGTCCTGATCTGAGGGGGTTTCAGATCAGGACACAGCACATAGGCAGACCTAGTACTAAAAGATTACCTCCTCCTGAGTACGGGTAGGAAACACAAGTGTTACACTTGTACTGCTAGATCTCTCTTCAGTGTGGTTCTGATGACACACGTTATGTTAGATACCAAGTTTACTGATACCCTTAAAAACACCTGGGATAAATGGACAGCCCTCTCTTTTCTACCTCTCCCCAAAAATATGAGAACAAGGAGAGACAATGAAAGTGATATTTGATAAAGATAAAATCAATTACAGAAAATAGTGCTTCCCATGATGGAGTCCTCCTGTCACTATCTAATGATGTTGTTAGCTGCAATAATGTATTTGTGTCTGCTTTCTAAAAGTGTTGGATAATTTTATGACCATTAATATTTGTTAGTTATATCATGTGAGCTACAGCCAATGTAATCTCACACTTTGGGACATCAACTGACCTCCTTTGGGGCTAACTCCCTTGTAATGTAGAGAATTCGACATGATGAAGTGCATTATGGAGACTGAGCTTTCGTGTGCTTATGAAAATAAATGAAGCTAATGCTGGAGGCAGGCACTGAGCTTGCTGGACCACTGGTCTGAGTTGGTGTGGCTAATCCTACGTTCTTGCTTTGTAAAAGCAAAATCATCCTGGCTAATCCATGGCAGAAATTGCTTTATATCTCTTTTGAGGATCATTGTATTGTTCTAGATCATTGGGGGTTGCAACAAGATGCCAGAGGGTTCCAAACAAACCTGCCTCTCTTATATTACTAAATGGGAGGAGGTCTCAGTATGGAAAAGGTTGAAAACCACGGTTCTATGCTTTAATAGTAATTGCTGCATACCGTGCAACTCACTCACATGAGGCATAGGCTTTTGAAAAAAAGCCAGGTTGTGGCTTTGCCAAATGGAAGAATTTTGCTCTCAACCCACCCTTAGTTCTGAATTCTTCCACCCCATATCTAGTCATAGTGCATTCCACCTCTGAAAATGAATAACAATTGTGACACATTTACTGCAAAGGTGGAGCCATGTGGGAGATGGAGGGACAGATGCATATTTATAGCCACACACATCTGCTCCTAGAAAGGTCACAAAGCAGGCATTAGCAATGAAGAACTTCAAATGGACACTCCCTGGAGGATATATCTCCCATCACCCCATAGATTCAGGTTGGCAACTTGTCAGAGTTACAGTCCACATCCCAGCTGGTTTATGTTAAACCACAGGAAAATATGTATTTATGCTCCTCACATCAGCACACTGAAATGTCAAGAGATTCACCTCTCAGTATGAGGACTCTCAGTAACACCAAAGAAAAGCATCTGACATGCCCCCTGGAAAATCCACACCTTGCTAAGGAACCAAATTGGGAAAGTGATTAGATGGAAATAATAAGCTTGTGTTGATGAGGCAGCGCTAGGTGTGTAGAGTGGATATTCTTATCATGTGCTTATGCTCCTATACAGATAGTGTATTTGCTTTTACTTTACTTTGCTTGGAAAAGCACTGATTTGCTTTTACTTAGTCTCAGACAGCGACCATTTAGTCCCGTATTTCTCTCTCTCTCTCTTTTTTTTTTTTTTTTTGAGTTCTCCACAGTGGTGTCTCATCAGCCTAGGCAAATGAAGCACAGCCCAACCAAAGAATTGAGAAGCTAATTTCTAAAAGCTACACTTTTTGTATATATACAGATTTTTAAGAACTGTTAAACATGTACATTTTAAATAAGTAACGTAAGGCCACCAGAAGTGCTTGCGGTTTGGTTAAAGTCTGTCACATTACTCACTCTGTCTCTGTAGTGACAGGCAATGCCAGAAAATGTAGTGATGTGGGTGAGGCTCAAATCCTGGTATAGGTAAGAGCACCTCAGGAAGCTGCCTTGTTACCATGGCAACTTATCACCCCAGGAGTCAGTTTAAGAGGGTGTTGCTGTGGCACCCAGGGCTTGGTGAGGCCAAAGCAGGACTGCAGCAGTTAAGGGTGGTTCTGAGAGTGGAGCTGCAGGGGGCCCCCTGCAAAGGGCCAAGACACCAGAGCGCAAGATGGAGGTGAGTTTTCAGTCATTCTGGCCTGGTGGAGCAGAGACCACTGGCCAAGACTACAAGGAGGAGGACAAGCCTCCAGCTGCGAGGGAGGCCATCCCACTTCTTAAATGCCTGGGCACTGCTCTGACACTCCTGGGTGGTGAGTGAGGCAGCAGGGCCGTGGCAGCAGAGCTGCAGAGGGCTCCCTGAACAGCCGCAGGGCCAGCGACACTGGATCTCGGCAGGAGCGGGGTGAAGCAGGGAGGCTGTGACACTGGAGAGGCACAGCAGAGACTCCCAACCAGGACTGGAAAGAGGCTGAGGTATATTGGAATTTGTGACACTTTGTGATATGCGCCTCACCTGTCAAAAAGGTCACGAGCCACCACTCGTTCTCCAGGAGAACATTATGTGCCAGATTTCCAAAGAGCTCAGCCGCCAGCAACTCCCATTAATAAAGTTAGGAGCTGAGTGCTTATGAAAATCTGGCTCTCAGTGATTTGTTCTGTTATGTTCGAGGCTTTCACTCAAATCTTGTGTGGTTTTACTCTTTAGCAGCTAGTGATGCAGAAAATGAACCAATGGAAGATGAAGTCCAGATGGTATATAATAATATGGCATATAGGAATGTGTGGCCAGACAACTGGGAACTTCAACCACGGAATAACCAGCTATGCTGTCCATTTGTGCACCTCTATTTTTCACTGTCATTATTAGAATGACCATGATCAATTTTATGGTTATATAAAACCCATCCCTGTAGCATCTATTGATAATTTGCCCTTGATGAGGTAGGAAGAATGTGGTGAATAGAGAGAGGGTGGTTTTGGTAGTGAGGTAAGGAGTAATACAGCAGATGAAAAGAAAAGGAAGGAATTTTGAAGGATAAATGGCAAGTGACAACACCCAAAATCGAGGGGTAAGCAATGGATGATTATAAATGAAATGTATTAACCTCCTGATGCCCAAAATCTGATAGCTATTGGAAGATCCTTGGGGTGATATTCCTGAAAGAAGTTTTACAGAAACTCTTTTTTCTTACTTACAGTCTCTTGAAAAATAACACATTCCTCCATGAAGAGGAGATATCTGAGCCATTAGCAATTATCTTTGAAAAGTCATGGAAGACAAAAGAGATTCCAAAAGACTGGAAAAGGGCAAATATAGTGCCAATCTATAAAAAGGTGAATAAGGACAATCCAGGGAATTACAAACCAGTCCCCTTAACTTCAGTACCCAGAAAGATAATGGAGCAAATAATTAAGCAATCAATTTGCAAACACCTAGAAGATAATAATGTGATAAGTAACAGCCAACATGGATTTGTCAAGAACAAATCATGTCAAACCAACCTATTAGCTTTCTTTGACAGGGTAACAAGCCTTGTGGATAGGGAGGAAGCAGTCGATGTGGTATATGTTGACTTTAGCAAAGCTTTTGATACTGTCTCTCATGACCTTCTCCTAAACCAACTAGGGGAATATGACCTCAATGGAGCTGCCGTAATGTAGGTGCATAACTGGTTAGAAACCTATTCCCAGAGAGTAGTTATCAGTGGTTCACAGTAAAGCTGGAAGGACATATCAATCAGGGTCCCGCTGGGTCCGGTTCTGTTCAATGTCTTCATCAATGATTTAGATAATGACATATAGAGAGTACACTTATAAATTTGCACATAATACATAGCTGGTAGCAGTTGCAAGTGCTTTGGAAGATAGGATTAAAATTCAAAATGATCTGGACAAACTGGAGAAATAATCTCAAGTAAATAGGATGAAATTCAATAAGGAGAAATGGAAAGTACTCCACTTAGGAAAGCACAATCAGTTGCATACACACAAAATGGGAAATGACTGCTTAGGAAAGAGTATTGCAGAAAGGGATCTGGGGGGTCATAGTAGATCACAAAGCTAAATATGAGTCAATAGTGTAACTCTGTTGCAATAAAAGCAAACAACACTCTGGGATGAATTAGCAGGAGTGTTGTAAGCAAGACACAAGAAGTAATTCCTCCACTCTACTCCATGCTGATTAGGCATCAACTGGAGTATTGTGTCCAGTTCTGGGCACCACATTTCAGGAGAGATGTGGACAAATTGGAGAAAGTCCAGAGAAGAACAACGAAAATGATTAAAGGTCTAGAAAACATGACCTATGAGGGAAGATTGAAAAAAATGGGGTTGTTTAGTCTGGAGAAGACTGATAGGGGACAAAATAACAGTACATAAAAGGTTGTTACAAGAAGAAGGAAAAATTGTTATATTTAATCTCTGAGGGTAGGACAAGAAGCAATGGGCTTAAATTGCAGCAATGGAGGTTTAGGTTGGACATTAGGAAAAACTTCCCAACTCTCAGAGTAGTTAAGCACTGGAATAAATTGCCTAGGGAGGTTGTGAAATCTCTGTCATTGGAGATTTGTAAGAGCAGGTTAGACAAACACCTGCCAGGGATGGTCTAGATAATACTTAGTCCTGCCTTGAGTGCAGGGGACTGGACTAGAAGATCTCTTGAGGTCCCTTTCAGTCCTATGAGTCTATGAATTACAAAGAGTGAAGTATGTGACTTAGGGGGAAAACAAACGTGTCATTTCAAAGAAAATAAATAACTTAAAAGCTAATACTGTAAGTTTTAAAAATGCGATACTGAGTATTTCCTAATGAAGTTATCAAGATTTGAAAATGCTTTCACTTCTGTCTTCTTTATTCAAAGACACATAATGGAAACAAGACCATTTATCTTCTTAAATATTTTACTTTAAAAAAAGCAATTGTTTCCCTCCTTCGTATAATTTACTCATCTATATGAGAACCAAAGGACAGCTTTTCAAGGTAAAATAGCATTTAAGGAGATAGAGTGACAGCTCTCTTTTACAGAATGCAGTTGGATCCGAGTATGGGCACCTTGTAGTTATTCGGGAGAAAATGGGCACAATGTGATAAGCAGATTGAATGGTGTTCCTACTTTTCATTTTTATTTCATTTTGCAGATTGAACATGCTTCACTATTCAAAAAAGGAAAGTAACACTTTAGCATTAAACCTGCTTAACAGAAGAAAGCCTGGGATTGTCTGTTTATTATTTGGGAATGCAGTTAACAAAAATGTAATACAAAGGGATGCCAGTTCCCCTATTAAACATGTTCATATTATTAGAAACAGAAGCATTCCAGTAGCGAACAGACCCCTTTAGTATTTGTTTCACTCATTAAATCTCAAGTAGAACTGAAATTGGTATTCTTTCCTTATCCCTGTTTCATGTCATCTCAGAACTCAAAGAATAAAGGGTTCATGCAGACAGCATTTTCCCAAGGTCTGTTCTATTGGCAATACATAGTCACAGTGTTGCAATTCCTGTCTCTTATGCTACCCCCTACAACTTGTCAACACTTGAAACTTATACTCATTTGCAATCCCTTGCAGGCTGCCTGTTATGCTGACCACAGGACTGAGGTACCATTTCCTTATTAAATTGTATGTTTACATCAGAAAGGCCTAGGCTTGGGGCAAAATCGTGCTTCCTCTGAAGCCAATAGTTTTGTAGTTGATTTCAGGGGAACTAGGATTTGGCCCCCTGATGCGGATGACCAGTCTGTTAAGCCTGGATCAGAGGGAGCCCTGTTCTCCTGTAGGCCCCTAGGATGCAAGGATGTCTCATGGGGCCAGTGGCCCTTCAGGGAGAATCAGGAACTAAATGGCCTCTGATGACCCCATAAACTACACCTGGGAGCAGGTTGGTGCTCCCGGTGGTGGCTCATCAGACAATTAGCAAGGAAACAGTGGGGTTCTATAAGAGGACTACCTGAAGAGTGTAAGTAGGCTGAGGCTGCTCAGGTAGGAAGGGAGATCCCAGGTGAGAGGAAGGAAGAGATTTCAGTCCCTGGGGAAGGCCTGGGACTACACGCTCGGGGGATTCGCAGTGCAGGCTCCTGCAGGGGAGGAGCCCTGAGCTAGGGCTTAAAGGTAACTGGGAGAGCTCCCAGAGAAGACAGTCAGATCCCTGGGGAAGGGAGACAGTAGGGGACATCTGATTGTTAGCTCAGGGAAGAGAGCTGGTGGGTGCCTTTGGAGAGTCCCAGCAGTTTGGGACAGGCTGCTGCTGGACAGCTGAGCCGCAGGAGTAGAGCTAGGGGCAAGGTGTCCAGGGAGGCAATCCTGGGGCCAGTGTTTCAAAAGGGAAATGGAATGGAAGAAACCCACAGTGGCTCCTGTGGGGGAGCCCTGATATAGGGACTACAAGAAACAGGGAACAGAAGAAAAGCCCAGCAGGGGTGGAGCATGATTTTATATTGTATTTGGACTTCTAGTGGGGAAAAGCCTGGAGGAGTTAGCACTCTGATAAGTGTGAGAGTGATAAGTTGAGCCCAGGAAGGGTGAAGGACCTTCTGTCTATGTCAGCTTTGATTCGGAGTGTCCCAGAAGGGGGCTGAACTTTATGTGACTTGGCCAGAGGGCCGAGCCACAGAAGACCTGGTGAGAGGCAGACGGGCTGCAGGAAGTGCTAGAGCTGAGACTACCAGTGATGTAATGCACTAATACAAGGGATGTGCTAAGGGTGAGTGTGGATCATTAACAGACAGGTTGACCTTGGATGTGAGATGGGACTTGCAAACTCTGAGCACGACCCTACGTTCTAGCAGACAGATGTGCAACCATGCTTCTCATGTAGTCCACAGGCCCAGAGTCTGCAGACCATCAAGAGTCCATCACTATAGTTTAGGACAGGAGAGGACGTACAAAGGGGACTCTCCTTTGCAGACCATTTTCTTTCTACCATGTTAGGAAGGAGAGTACTAGTTGACGTACACAGAGAAGCATGTCCTATTGATGTCTGGTGGGGAAATACACCAACCTTAACCAGCCCTGCTTGCATCAAAGGTCTAGTCTAGCATGCAGTATTATGAAGTTGCATGAAGCCACATGTACAAGCAGAGCAAGACGCATCCTCACTGTGGTACTTGGGTTTGACTCTAGTTTGGTTATGAAGACAGATGTGTTCTCAAACCTGTCAGAGGTTAACCATGAGCTTGGTGGAGCCCAGGGCAGCCGCTATAAACTTGTGCCTCTGAATGGGAGTCAGTTTAGATTTTTGTATGCTGCTTTGAGAATGAAGTCTTGGAACAGTTAAAGAATGTAACAAATGGCAGCTGACACTTGATGAGTAGTCCTTCCCCAAACTAGCCAATCATCCAGGTAAGGGCAATGACCACTAGCACCTTGGTAAAATCCCTCAATCAATAAGCCAAAGGTAGAACTTGATACTGAAAATGTTTGTGGCCTACCATGAAACTTAGGTACTTCCTGTGCAATATGCATCTTGGAGATTGAAAGATGTGAACCAGGATTCAGAGAGGGAATTATTGAACTTGGAGCTGAACTTCTCTAGATTTGTGGGTAATGTGAAAGTAGAACTTGCAAACAGCACAATTGTTGGGGATGTGTGATTCTCCCAAACCAAGTAAATATTTTACATGCCATCACTAATGGGCATAGCACTCTCCCATGAGGAGCAATACTTAAATGCAGCCAAGTTAGAAGAAGCCATTCTAGTACTAGAAAGATATTGTTTTTCTTAGGAATAAGTTTTTTTTTTTCTTTTTTACCAGAAAGAGAAAACAAAATACCCACAGGCAACAACTAACTATACCATTTAAACAAAGCTGAAAAAGAGCCAGCAATTTGTTGAACAGACAGCGAGCATGAAATGGGGAGAGGAAGTGAGTGACAGTTGGCCTTCTTTGCCCATTTATGCCCTGTGCGACTACAAAGAACACTTCTGGCCAAAAGACTTTCAACTTGGGCACATGCACAAGTGGAATATGCATGAGGATAATCACTCAAAGGAGAAATCAGACTTATTCGCAGTTGCTATCAATCAATGTACTTTCACTGACTTCAATCTGTCCTATTAGCTTTAAGAATTTTTTTCCTATAGGGGGTTAACAGAATTAGTGGCTTGAAAGATTCAACCTTTCCCTCCATGAATAACACAGAGTTTAGCAGAAAATAATATAATGGTTTCCCTCCTGTTTTTTTTCAAATGCCATTTTGAGGAATGTAAACTCTTTGTGCCAAGGCTGTTTTCGGTCACAAAACAATACAATGTTTTTGCCTTTGTAAGTGATGTCACCCACAGCTAAAGCTGCCTTCAGGATTCTCTACTTGTCATGAACATCAGATAGACAGACTATACTGATGCTTCTTATATTGAGCCTTTCTCAAGGTTCATGCATTGGAACCTCAAAGCATCTCCTCCAGTATATTAAGTTTAGTAGATCAGAGAGAAACTTTTCTTTCATATATAGCATCAAAATTACCCAGAAAATCTAGAATTCAAACATTTTAACCCTCATTTAGTTTTCTCAAGTTTTTAGTCTTTTTTCCTATTATTTTTGAAGGGGGTAGATTCACATATTTAGGCGTTTCTTCCACAAAGTCTTTTAAAGCCTTAATCTCAGCCTCCATATGGCTCACTGTTGAGCCCCAGTAACTTGAGTCCAAACCAGTGAACATTTCTGAGACCTTTACTTCCACAGAATACAGAGACTGGATATAAAACATTAAGTTTAACCTTACATTCAAAATCTTTCATTTTAAGGAGTTCCCTTCCCCTCTCCCTGCATTTTCTATACAACAAGATGGTGCTGGGGTCTAGGAGTCTGGGACTTGAAGGAGTCAGCCACCTCAGGATGTGTGTTGCTTTTCCTCATTTAACTGGTAAGACACATCGATCTTGTGGTTCCAAAAGGAAAAGAACAACTTTGGATTTTTGCAGGAAGTCAGGAGAGTTATGTTTCCTAAAGCTGGAATTTCTCTGCTATACATCGGCTCCAGTAGAGACTTGGGATCCCCTTTCCCCAAATAATCATGGTTAAAAATATATTCTAGCAGAACTAACAAGTCATGTACATAACGACTAAGTAATCATGTAATCCTGTTATTGTAGCCCTCATCCTCCCTTTTCCTGTCCCCGCTCCCACTGTTTGCTGCTCCAATTCACTGTATCATGACTAAAATGACATTGTAAACTCCTTTGGGCAGGGTGTATGCCTTTTACTTGATTTGTAAAGCACAGAACACATTTTGGACACAGCATAAATAATAATAATAATATACACATTTCATTTCTAGGCATGGACAAATGCTTTGATACAGTAACTAGAGGAATATATCGATCGCTCTAGGAGGCAGATTAATGAGCAGGGCAGAATCAGATTTAATTAACAGCTGCTAGAATGTATTTATCGATAGGGCAAATAAAGCTTCTCAAAGTCTGTGTCTTGTGGTTTGGTAGTTGACACTTTGACAGGCAACACTGACAGAGCTCTATTTTCAGCTGCCAGTCAAAGATTAGCAGTCTGACACCTAGGGAATTCCGTTAGTCATTAGATTACAAACTCAAACTTCTGCAGAGACAGGTTTTAGTTAGACATTCCCATTTCCTCTACCTGGGTCTGAAGCTACCATTCCCCTGACATTTTTAGAATAGATAGCTATCAGTAATATATAAATGGGAACAAGTAAAATGAGAGTGCACCTGGTTATTTGCCCAGATTGTAAAGGGAAATCTGATTGAAACTAATATTCTTTTCCTAAACTACATTCACATTAGCTAAAAGCTACCATTAGCTGAAAGTTAACATTGCCAGTGCTTCTCACAGCCCCATACCCAGCGGCACTGAGCCCGTCCTTGGTACAGCCAAGGGGCAAGAGACACAAAGGTGGCTAAGCTACTTTTGTACTTCCCCCAATGCTCACAGTTAGCCCAGTCACAGGGCAAGCTCTAATTTATCCAAGCTAGGACAGTCTGCCAAGGACCATTCCAGTGTGCCAGGATTGCCTGAGTGCAGCTATGCTCCCTTCCCTCCGCCCCCACAGCCCATGCCAGAATGCCCCCTACATGGGTTGGTTTCAGGGGAAATGGGTGATTTAAAGCTGGCTTTACACCACCAGAGAGTCATCTACATCAAAGGAATCCCCAGCTGCCCCTTTAGGAATGGTTCAAAGGGTACTTAGCCCTGGCCAAGGATTTTACTCATAAAATGCAGTTCATGTAGTGATGATCCAGCAGGAATGTAGGATAATAAAAACTATTTATTGGCTACTGTGGATTAAAAAGGGCATTTAAAAATTTACTTAGAGAAAAAGTAGTGAAAACATTAATCCAAGAAGATATAATGCAAAAAATAAAACATAAGTATAAAGGAATGAAGACAAAAAAAACAGAAAACATTGTTTGCATGGAGGGATAATACAGTAAACTAAATCAATGTGCAATCATTTTTTCAATACATTATTTCCCCTGTGAAATCTCGACATCTTATTTTCAGAAGGGTTTCAAGAGAAATAGGAAGTAATCTACTGAAAACAGAATAAAATAAAGTTAAATGTGTATATGGATATCTGTTGTTAGGTCGTTTTTTTGTTTTGTTTTGTTTTGCTTTTTTAGAAATGGTATTTTAAAGAGCATTTTCAGTCTTAAGACTACAGTCTGCAACAAAGAGTGGCAATATGAACAGGTGAAGATTAATAAACAGCAGGCTTACTGCACATATATGACAGCAGTCATGCACATGTATGCAGAAAGTGGCTGTAAAGCATTCATGGGACCAGTGGCAATTGAAATTTCTGCAGTTGCCACATGTGGAGCCAGTACTGTGTTGCAAGATGTGGCATAAATAGATGGTGATCCCAGAAATGACCCCTCTTCGTGCACCTATCCACCTTTTCTAGATATATGTGTGTAGCAGGGTGGTCACCCTGGAATCATAGAATGTCAGGGTTGGAAGGGACCTCAGGAGGTCATCTAGACTATTCTCAGTGGTGGAAGAGGACAGGACAAGGAGTAATGGTCTCAAGTTGCAGTGGGGGAGGTTTAGGTTGGATATTAGGAAAAACTTTTTCACTAGGAGGGTGGTGAAACACTGGAATGCGTTGCCTAGGGAGGTGGTGGAATCTCCTTCCTTAGAAGTTTTTAAGGTCAGGCTTGACAAAGCCCTGGCTGGGATGATTTAATTGGGTATGGGTCCTGCTTTTGAGCAGGGGGTTGGACTAGATGACCTCCTGAGGTCCCTTCCAACCCTGATATTCTATGATTCTATGATCTAGTCCAACACCCTGCTCAAAGCAGGACCAATCCCCAATTTTTGCCCCAGATCCCTAAACGGCCCCCTCAAAGATTGAACTCACAACCCTGGGTTTAGCAGGCCAATGCTCAAACCACTGAGCTATCCCTCCCCCCTGCTCTGGCCCTGAAGGGGTTAAAGCAGCCCTGGAGAGGGCTGCAGCTGGGGAAAAGGAGTTAAAACAGCCAAGCTAGGCTGATTGGAGTAGCAGCCACAGCTGTGGCCACCTCAATCAGGCCCCAGCTGGCCCTTATAAGAGGGCTGTGGGCCAGAAGCTAGAGGAGTCTCACTCTAGCCCTGGAGTGGGAAAGGCTAGCTGCCTGAAGGCAAGGCAAGGCAAGGCAAGGCAAGGCAAGGCAAGGCAGGGCAGGGCAGGGCAGGGCAGGGCAGGGCAGGGCAGCTGGGGAGCTCCAACCTGGTAAACCCCCAGGCTGCAGGCCTTGGTGAAGGCCCAGAAAGGTACTGGGGCTGCAGAGGGGCAGCCTGGTAATAGGCAGAGGCAGCTGGTCCAACCCCCCCTTGCTGGTGATGAGTGGTCATTACATTGCAGTCTGCCCCAGTGAGCGGGGGTTAGATGACGACTGGCAGTAGCCACTGAGGCAAGGTGGGTTTAGAGGGTTGGGGGTTCCGCAGGGAGAGGAGACCCAGAGTGTGGTGGTACTGCTGGGCAGAACCCTAGGGTAAAGGGCACAGGGGTCTGGGAGGGACATGGATGCTAGCGGCAGGCGAGACACTGGCCTGCAGAAGATGCTCTGAAGGCTGGAAAGAGCTAATTCCTGAGACAACCAGCAGGAGGCGCTGCACCTGTGACTCGTCACCTTGTTACAAGACCATAAGTTAGATACGCAGTGTAGATCTGAATGCATTATATGTAACTAGGCTTGAAATAATTCAACTTCTATGTATTGATCATTTTGATGGATAATATTGATGCTTATTTTAAAAATCAGCAATTTAAATGTTCACATGTGAAAAATTATGAATTTTAAGCATTTCTTAATTTTTAAATCAATTTATATTTTCACAATTGCTGGAAATTTGGGGGAGATAAGACACTAATTACTTAATGACAGTAGATGTTGAGATTCAAAAAGCGAAAACTTTGCAACTGTTAAAATAAAAATTGTCAACATCACATCAAAATACATAATTTAAATATCCTTAAACTATAATAGTTTCTCAAGTATCAGTTCTCTTGCTTTGCCTATCTGTAAATTTTGATTATAGATGGAAATATGTTTTCATTTGTGTATGTGTGTATGGTGAAATCAACATTTACTGATCACAATCTAATCCTTCTAACCCTATATGTAACTATATGCAGGATTTAAAAAAAAATATTTCCACACCTAATAGGGGCTGCTTAAGCACCACAGCTAGAGAACACACACGTGCACACACATATAATGTGTGTGTGCATGTGGGTGTCTAAACTACAGCTTACTAGTTATGTAAATTTGGGAACAGACTCAAAAAGCTTTTGATATTAGCATTCAATGGATTTCAAAAAATGAAATCTCTCTAAGCAGAATATATCTGTCTAAATCTTGTATACAATGCTGATATTTAATAACATAGCTATATAGTTTTTCATTATGATTTCTATACTATAATCAGATTTGGAATAAATACTTTTGGTTGTTTTGCTCATGCATTAAAGCCAACAACAAAAAATGAAAATGCCCCTCTGCCTTTCAAGGTCACCTCAACCAATTCCTCATACACACTAAAATGGCAAGTTCATAAATCACTGAAACAATGAAGTATTGTAAAATACATCTAGACTATAGAGCTGAATTTTAGTTGCAGCACCATAACCTGTAGTGCATCATCTATGATCAATTAAAGATGACCTTAATTCAGCAAGATCGAATACAGAAACTTATTGATTTTTCTGATTAATAGCTTCTGTATACCTAGAGTTCTTGTAACCATTGCATGAATGTGTTAAATGAAGTGAGGAAATGGATTAATCACTTGTGGGGATAAGGCATATGTTTCTGCATGACTGTAGCACAAATATCATACAAATAGATATTGTGATTAGGGTGACCAGATGTTCCGATTTTATAGGGACAGTCCAGATATGTGGGGCTTTCTTACATAGTGCCTATTACCCCCCACCCTCTGTCCCGATTTTTCACACTTGCTATCTGGTCACCCTAATTGTGATTGTCAGCTAGAATCCTATACTCTTTCCCATGATTAAGACCCTGATTCAGCAAACCATATAAGCACATGCTAAAACACTGAGTCAGGGCCTAAATGTTAATTTCAGTTAAAAAGCATTTTATTAGAGTTTACAACGAAAATGTATCTACATTCAGGCACACTTACTCCCTGTTTACTATGGCTTCCACCATTGTATTCCATGGATATTGGAAAATCTCCCTTCGGGCAAGGTTACATCAGTGCAAGACACCTTAAAAGCCCTATTCACTCCATTGTGGGGCCTGGAGACCAGAAAGTGGTGGATTAGTCAGAAGACGTGCTAATGCAAACACTATCAGTCCAATCCTCAGTTGGAATCAGTCTAAGGTACAACTACCTCTGCTGAGTCAGGAGGGAATTTTCACCCACCTACACACACTTGCTCCTCTATGCATCAGCAGTGAAAAAAGGTAGCCTACCATACACAAATTCCTGAATCTTGGAGCCTACTAAAAATAAGTGAGTTCTGCATATGGTTGAACCCTGCTCTTGCAGAGCAATGAATTTCTTGTAGTTAATATTCTGTGTAGGAAATACCATAATCTGTGAGATGTATTTTTGCCCTTTGGCATGAATTCACTTGCTAAGGACATAAGGAGTTTGTAAAAGGGAAGACAAGAAACACATCCACCTAAGACTTTAAAATATTCTGACACCAGTATTTCCAATGAAAAAAGAAAACTAGTGGTCTTCCAAATTTACAAAATCAAAAACATGAGAAAGGACCCTACAAAACAGGTACAGTATGCATAATCCATCATGACAAATGGCACTAATGATCTTTTAAAAAGTTTAACTGATTTAAAGCATTGTATTAGCCTATATGCTTAACAAGCTATTGATACATACAATTCTTTTGGTTAATATTTTATTTTTCTTGGAAGATATGGAAGGTTAGGAATTTTGATGTCACATAATCCTTTGATGGCCGGAAAGCATTTGTACCTACTCCCCAGCCCCTCTCTCTCATATATATATACACACACACAAACTGAAAAGAGATAAAAAGCATTATCTTTTTTAGAACTAAATCTATGGACTGAAAATCCTGACCCCATTGAAACCAATGTGGATTTTGCAATTAATTTTATGGAGTCAGGATTTCACTCTATAGTGCAGAACCCTCTAGCCTGCCAGGTTGCGGCAGCTTCTGCTTCTGCTTCTTCTTGCATCCTGCTGTTGATTCCCCATTTTCTGCAAAGTTTGAGTTTTCATTAAAATGAATGAATAAATAAATAAATCTCTAGCTTGTACATTAATGACAGAGAAGAGGAGGAGAGGGATCAAAATGTGAAGCCATATGATCTTGTCTACCTGCCCTAAGCTATGCCATTGATGGCAGCACCCGGAGTCTGTTATATAGCTGGGGTTTGCCCAAGTACAACACACTGGCCATTCTTTTGCCATGCCCCTCCAAGGTAGGGTGAGGAAGGAGTGGCACAGAGCCAAGGCTTTCCCAGCTGGCTCATTACACTGGCTTTCCAGCCCTTTTCTGGTGACAAGTATCTGATGGTAGAGAGACTGCTGAGCAGAAGGTGCAGGAAAAGACAATGGCTCCAACCTCCCCTCCACCAGAGTAACTGTAGGCAGCCTGCATAGCCCTGAAGTGGGGGTGCTGGGCTGGCAGGGAAAGAGGCAAAGTGAAGATTGCAGAGGACTGCACTGGTTCCGTACATTACCACTTCACCCTTCACCAGCAGAGCACCTAGGCAGACATTGAAGGAATCGAAAGATACACCTCACTGAGGGATGGTGTCATTGGAAATACAAGCTGCTTTCCCTGGAAAGTAGATTTCCCAGCTAGTTCTGGGAGGGACAGTTTGCACCTCTCTGAGCTTGCAGAAGTGAATGTAGTCTTCTGACAGGTTAGTGGTCTTTTGTTTTGTTTTGATTTTTTTTTTTTTTTACTATGGTGGGGTTGTTTGCTCATTCAAAACACCACACACTGATCTCTCCAGGTACCTGAGACTCTAATGCTCTGAACAGATAGAATGCCTCAGAGTGTCTGCGTCTGATTCAAGCTGCCACTCAAGTGCATACTACTCCACTTAATTCCTTGTGAACAGAGAACTCACAAGCAGGCCACATGCCCTGAGGCAGAGAGGTCAGCCTGAAGAACCGGTGGTGCCATTATCTAGGCACACAGCTCAATCCCAGCCACTGTGTTCCAACTGCTGGCCATCAAAGTTTGAAGCATTCACATGCAACAGGGCATAATGTGATGACTTCCCTCAGTGGCTTCATTGCAAAATCTCTGTTGCAGGGAAATGCCTCTCCTGACTATCAAAGGATCTCTGAAATGCAGAGTTCTGACAGGGCAAAATCCCTTGATTGGCTAACCTTTAATCCTGAAAAGAATTAGGTCAGAGGAATCAAAGAGAACGCATACATTGTTATGTGAGGGGCATGGCCTTTGTTAGAACCCAGCAATCTTGGGTTCTAATAAAGATTTTTTCAAACGAAAAAACGGATGAATCTGAAGAGCCAGGAAATCATGAAAACCCATAAAACAAAGAAGAAGTAATAAGTAAAACCACAAAAAGATGTTCTAAATACAGAGAAATGCAATTCACAATTCCTTCAACTAAAGGAGAAAGAACTATGCAAGAGGTATCATTTTTCATGTAAGAAACTGGACAGAAAGCAAGTTAATCGAGAAAGAGGGATACAAGTGTCTCTAATGGCTAAGCCATTAGAGGGATACAAGTGCCTCTAATGGCTAAGCCATTAGAGAGCTGTCTAGCCATATCCTTGCTCCTTAGAGGAAGAGAATAAGCTGAGCATAGAAAACTGGGACACTGTAATGTCTGCCTTAGGTCACATAGCTGTGGCTCTGGAGAGGGTTTTCAATTCCTAGCTTGTTAGCCAGTTCTGATAAAGAGAGCATTTAATATGACTTTTGCCTTGGGAGGAAACTATTTCTTAGAAATAATCCACCCTTCTTAGTAATTAAAGAAATTAAAATAAAACAACCAAAATCCAACAGCCATTTTTTATGCAAGACCTTCCATGTTTTGATATGATAACAGCTATCCAATCAGTATGTGGCGCGTCAGTTAGCTATTAAAAGGGAACTGCTCTGTCACAATCTCTGATCCTGATACACGAGCACAGGACATGAAAAGGGCTAGCACAACTTGCTTCCACATGGAGCAAAGGGAATCAGGGCCAAAATTGTGATTCTCTCTGGCAGCATTTGGACTCTGCCCAGCTTCTGGGGCAGTGCAGCCACAGGCTGTCCCTTACTCAGGTGGAATGCCAATCAAACCCAATATAGATTAATGCGGGCAGTACAGTCATGGACCCCTAGTCAGCCAAGAATTTGAGCATGTGGTTATGTCTATTCCGATTCAGCAAAACGCTTAAGCACATGTTTAACTTGATTTCAATTAGACTTAAGCATGTGCCTAACATTGAACACATGCTTAAGTACTTTGCTGAAAAGGACTGCCAAATTGGGGCCTTAATCCTGTTTCTTGTACAGCATCATGAACATTTTTGGTGCTTAAGAAATATTAAATAGTCAGATGAAACAAAGGAATGTCATGGAATGACAAAGGAATGTGCCAAATAGAAAGTATAAAACTGGATCAACCTAGTGTAAGAAAACAGTAAACCTAAGGTGCTCTCTACAAATGGAGCTTCAAATCCAATTAACAATGTACCAAGATACTTCAAGAAATGTTGCACAGTCATTCACTTACTGGTATCTATTATTCCCAGCACTTCTGTGATAAATCAGTTTCTGCTTTTTAAATCATAGTATCACCAACAAAAAGATGCAATGTCAATTCCTTCCTGTTATTTGTAGATATTTGTGAACAGACTACTTGAGCCACAAAGCAAAAAGTACATAACTGTGTCCTTCAGATACAATATAACAGCATTTTTTCCCAAGCTTTGTTGTCATTACCCCTGAAGTTCTGTGTATTTATCTGTAAGATCTTCATATTTATTTAATTTTTAAAAACGAGTGGGAACAATATTGTTGGGACCAAAATTAAAAATCAAAATAACTCAGATATTACTGTGACTGGAACCCTATAAACATCTAAGCAGACAAATAGCTAGATTAAAAGAAATCTCGTCTGGAGGCCCTGTAGGATGGTAAAAATGTTCATTAGCTTTTACTCAGGGTTGTGCCTTAAAGTCACAATTGACCCTAAATCTTGACATTCAGGACAATAGCAGCAGCATTTTAGGGATTCATCCAATGGATTAGAAATGAATGTTTTTGCTATGCTGATTAGGTGAGCTTGATAGTGCTCACATTCTTAATATTACGAGCTGGGAAATCTTGTCATCTTTATTTCATACAAGGAAGGAGAAAGCCTATACAAATTGTATGTGTAGCGTTTTTGTAGCTGGGTTGGTCAGAGGATATTAGAGAGACAATGTGGGTGAGATAATAGTATTTATTGGACCAACTTATGTTGGTGAAAGAGAGAAGCTTTTGAGCCACATAAGAGCTCTGTATAGCTCGAAAGCTTGTTTCTCTCACCAACAGAAGTTGGTCCAATGAAAGGTATTACCTCATCCACCTTGTCTCTTATACAAATATCAGTCACTAGTCTGCTATTAGTAAATAGCTGTATAATGAGTTAAGATGTTGTTGTTATAAATTGTCTGTTTGTAAGGTTGCATCCCACTGAATTAGAAGATACTTTGGGTGAAATCCACCCCCCATTGAAGTCAATGGCAAAATTCCCATTTACTTTCATAAAACCAGGATTTCATCCTTTGTAAGCAACTCATTGGTGGTACCATGAAGTGAAGCTTAATGACTCAGTCCTACAGCTGAACCCGACATCACACTACTATGTGTGTAAACTGCAACTTGCTGTAGACAAAAAAAAAAAAATAAAGATTCAGACAAACAAGACAGTAAAACTTTAGTGTACCAGCTTCAGAAGTTAAGGGAAAGATGAAACCTGGGTTACACAGTATATTATATGTAAGCAACGTCAGAATGGGCTCTATTCTGACATCTGGTGGTGAGCTGGAGAAGAGGACTTCAGGGGCTGATCTCGTTTGCATGGGCACACCCACTCTGCCTAGCGTGATAGGACTGCTTGCCCAAATGGTCACTTTGGCTGCTGTGGGATCCCCAGTCTCTTTGTTATTGGGGCAGGAGTAATAAAGTGTTTTTATCCTGGTGATGTCAATCAAGGACAGTAGAACTGTACTTGGCATTTTGTGACAGAGGAACTCACTCTCAACTAAGTAGCACTCGCTAGGCAAGGGACATGGGATCCAAAACCCAGTGACTTGAGAGAGGATGTGGGTAGGTATTTGTACCTGGTAATATGCTCCCTCCTCTCCCTTGTGTAATAACAGAGCTAATTTTGACTCCATTTGGGCTCTTGTTACATGCTGCAGAGCTGAAATCACTGATGCCTAGGTCTAAGCATTAGACCTACTCGGGGCTAGTGGCGCACCAGCACTGAGGCTCCCCTACTAACAGCTGAACTCACTAAAGAGCTAAAGTTACTAAGACCTGAAATCACTGAGAGCTGTGTTAAGTGTGTGTGTGTGTGGGGGGTGAAGACATATTGGTGAGTGGATGGCTGGCGGAGAGGAGTGGCTTGTGGTGAAGACTGCAGCTGAACCCTATGGAAAGGCATGGCAATTGGTTGTTGACACGAGCAGTGGAGCATGTAAGGTGCCCCATACCCCCCCCCCTCCACCCAGGCTGGGAGGTAAACTCTGCAGATGAACTTTTGAACTCTGGAGGGCCCACACTGACCTGGGACAGAAGCTGTGGGAGGGGTGACTTTTGGGTTGCTGGACTCAAGAACCAAAGGGAAAGGACACAGCCCCATCTGCTTGGGGGTGGGTCTTCTGGTTCATGGTTTGTGTTTATGAACCCTAGTTGTGGTGTTTTCCCAATTTAATGGTAGTTAAAGATGTTGTTAAAGATTTTTGCTATACCGAGACTCTGTGTTTGCAAGAGGGGAAGTATTGCCTCTTTGAGGCGCACAGGGGGGTGTGTGTAATTTTCCCAAGTCACTGGGTGGGGGCTCGAGCCAGTTTTGCATTGTATTGTTGAAAGGGAACCCCTATGTTCTGAACCCGGCCCTTGCTGCTGTCAACTCGACCTGGCAGAAGGGTTACATATAGAAACAATTTCCTCCAGTTTTGCTGATGCAAGCACATTTTCTTGAACAAGTAATTAAGAAAGTAACTTGCAAGTAAGTATGCATAGTCTACAGAAGTAAACAACAGGAATTTTTCAATCTTAAAGTGCCATAATTGATTAGACTTTCCAAGAAATTATTTTGTGTATTTTCTTACTCGTCCTGGCAAAATATTCATTAATAATGCAATGTACTATCAAAACAGTTATACTAATATTCATTACCTGAAAGTAAAAGGAAAACTCACTATTCTAAAGACTTAATATAACCCAATCTGTAACTAAAATTATATTACTCTGCTTTAATTAAGACATTATACACTAGTTTTCCTTGGATGCTCACAATCATAATTAGTGAATGTATGGGTGAACCCTTGAATTACTTTTAATAGAATTTAGCATTTGCGCTGGTGTCCCCAAAGGCAATAGCATATGAAAAAAAGCAATGTCTTCTGTCAATGGAAAAAAGGTGGAGACGTGAACCTCTTCTTCATGAAATCTAAACAGAGAACATTAGCAAAACAAAAGTTAGAGTCCCTTTCTCCAATCTTGTCAAGAATACTGCTGCCATAGGCATGCTGTAGCCTTTTCCATTTGATTGGTTATAGCAGTGCCTAAATTCTACTCTGAAAATGCTGCTTGTGTGAAGATAGCCTCAAGTCTCCATTGGTTCCAGATGTGTCAGAATATCATTCACCCATGTAACGTTTTCCAAAGAGGGAGTTCTAAAGGCATTCTTGAGGACAGTTGCTTGTCAATTTGTGCTACTGTTGAAGTATATTCTATGGTAGTTAATGAAAAAATTGTAAAAGCAAACAGAGCACTATCCACTCATGATAGCTTATGTTGTTACAAATGTTTGCCAGGAGCTGATTTACCATGAAACAAACTCTGCGGTGGCAAGAGGCCCGCAACGACGGGGGGGGGCCCAAAATGCAGGACAAATATCTGACAGCCTGCCCCTGAGTCCCAGCTGGCAGTGCAGCCGGGCTCAGGCAGGCAAGCTGCCTGAATGCCATGGCCGGTGGCCCCACGCCGCTCCCGGAAGTGTCCGGCTGCTGGCACGTCTCTGTGCGCCCCTGGAAGGGGCGGCTCCACACGCTGCCCCCCAGGCACCGCACAGAGACCTGCAGCACCCCTCCCCACAAAGGGCGCACAGACGCATGTCAACAGCAGGGTTAAGGCTGCTCCCTGCCTGCTCTGCCTCCCTCCTGCCACTCTGCTTCACTCCCAGAAGTTGCCAGCATATCCCAATAATCCTGGGGTGGGGGGTGTTTCTCTCCATGTGCTGCCCCCGCCCTGAGCACCGACTCCGCAGCTCCCATTGGCCAGGAACTGCAGCCAATGGGAGCTGTGCAGGTGGTACCTATGGACAGCGGCATGCAGAGACCCCCCCTGCCCCACTGCCTAGGAGTCCCTGCTGGAGGGGTATGTGCGCTGGTCGCTTTGGGAGCTGTGCCACCCGAGGTAAGCGCCGCACCCCTGCCCCCCACCTGCACCCCAACCCCCTGCCCCAACCCAGAGCCTGCACCTCGCACCCAAACTTCCTCCCAGAGCCCACACCCCTGCCCCAGCCCAGATCCCTCACTCCTCCTCCCACACCCCTGCCCCAGCCCAGAGCCCACACCCAGCTCCCAAACTCCCTCCCAAAGCCTGCCCCCTGCACTCCATCCTGCACTCCAACCCCTGCCCCAATCAAGGTTCCTCACTACCTCACTTTATTTTCATTTACCTCACATTACTTATAATATAGGAGGAGGATGAAGAAAAAAAGAATGAAAAACAGGGGCGGGAGGGGAGATAAGAGAGAACATTCTTTTTCGTGGCTGGGTCCTGAGGGGGGCCCCGAAAATGAAGCTGCGCACAGGGCCCCACTAACTCTAAATCCGCCACTGCAGTGGAGCAAGCTGTGGCTCATCTTGTTCCTATTTTCATAAAGAATTTAGCACTAAGAAGTGTTCAGAAATACAACTGATAATACTGGAAACTGAAGTCCTTAATTAATGCATGGTATAAACAGCATAAACACTATTAGTGCATGCTTCCTAACACTGTGACGTACTGATTTTACGTAGGCCACTGCCCTCTACTGCATGGAGTCCTACTAGCGCATGTACTTGCTCTCCGGTGAAGCTGGGCTGAAGAGAGGGTATGAGAAAAATGTTTAAAGACAACTGTGTTTGGTAGGCTCCTACCCCTTCTCCCGTTCTACAAAACAAGATTCCACACAAATATTTAAGTACCATCTACCAGGCAGTGGAAAGCAAAAAGACTGTCAAGCGCATGAGGTACGTACAGAGAAACAGGTGCTTTGTAAATAGGTGCAAGCACAATTATGCTAAAAAGAACCTATGTTAAAATAAAGTTATTTTAATCAAGAACTAAAATGTTTGGAAATGCCACAATGAAATTTTCCTATGCATTAATTCTGTTCCGTTCTTGAGTTTTATTGTCCATGCATTTTAGATTAATGATAGAACTATCCATGGCAACATGGTGTTACAACATACTGAGTGGCCATAACCAGTCAACTGGGGACATCTTTCTTAAGATTGCCAAGTGATGCCCTATATTGTCCAATTCTGAAAACAAAATTTAAATATATCAGAATTTAAATAATATTTATTTTCTTTGAAAGTGCAATTTGACAGGATCTTTCACAAAGCCTGCTTACAGAATTAGTTTAATAGAGTTTCATCTACAGTGAGGCCGAGACTGAGCAAAGTATGAAAGATTACAGATGATTCTGGCATTCGTAAGAATTGGAACTTTCCAGTCTGAACAACAGAGGGCAATGATATAGTATATAAATTCATTTGAGAATGCAAGCACCACTCATGAGGTTGAAGACAGAATTACTGTAAAAATATATGTCAAAATTAGAACTACCGAGTTTCAGTTAATCCACTCTAATTTAGCAAAATCAGACTCTACACAGGTGTGGGCTTTTCTCCCTCCAAAAATATTCTCTCTGAAGGATCATTAAATACAGTAAATAAATAGGTGAAAGGACAGGATAAATTAATCTTTAATGAAAATGATACTGCTAGTTGTCACAATTAAATTAATGTTTTTATTTTGTTATATCAAATACTATGTTGAAGCTGAGTCAGCTCTATGGGAACTTTTCTAATATGACAGAAGCATGCTTCAAAACAATTACAGTCAAGCCCCTCAACCAACAAACCAGTCACATTCAATTGTCATCCCCAACAAAAGTGTTAGATTATTATACACAGAAAGCTGAAGCCGATACTATGAATTTGTATTCAGTTCAATAACTTCCCTTATACTATCAAGATCATGCATGACTTTAACATATTCCAGTAATAAAAACACTGCTGTATTTGTTTCATCATGTTTTCTTTGTATATTTCCAAATGTGCTTTGTATATTTCGACATGTTGTAGAAAACAATGTGGGGCTTAAAGATAATAAAGGATAGAAATTTTATCAGTACAGAATATGCTCCAGAGCCCGGCCTTAGAGGCAACACTGGACACAATGAAGAATTCTTCCACTAGAAAATATTATGTAGGAAATGAATGGTATATAGCTGGAGATACAGGCCAAAACAGTCTAAATTGGGCGTTTAATACTAAGCACCTAAATCCATAATTAGGCACTTACATGCTTTGATGAGCAGTGAAATAGTATTTAAAGTATCAAAACTAGCAGTTGAGTTAGCACCCATTTACATTACTGGGGCAGTTCATACCTCACAGCTACTGTTTCAGGTGTTCTGCAAACTCATGTAGACATTGCTTCATTGGTTTCACTCAGATAACGTTAGTATGGTTAAAGCACTGAAGTAGGACTCAGGAGATCTTGGCTCTATTTCTAGCCGTGCCACAGACTACCTTTGTGATAACAGGCAAGTCACTTAATCTTTTGATGCCTCAATTCCTCATGCGTAAAATGGAGATAACATTTCTTTTGTACTGTTTGCCTATAAAAATGGCAAGCTCTTTAGAGGAGGGACTCTTTCTTCCTGTTTGTGTCAGCTCTTAGCACAATGGTGACCAGATACTGAAAACCAAATCATAACCTAGTGGCCTAATTTTCAGAGGTACTCAGCACTCACAAGTCATATTAAAATCAGTGGGTCTTATGACTGATCAGACCTCTGAAAATAAGGGTAGTTTTATTTAGATGCCTAACTTAAGACACCCAAGTTTGAAAAAAATTGGCCTTTACATATATCAGCTTTAGCATACTTCATTTAAGATTTGCACAAATAATTGTACTGCATATCTGGCTGACACAGGTAGATGTCTGGTGTACTAGAAATACTATAAAATATCAGTTGTCTCCAATTTTCTTGCTCAAAACAGTCCCCACAAACCATTCTCTGAGGAATCTCAACATATGACACAGCTACAGAAGTAGCTATAGTACTGAAAATCCAACATTTTTATGGTTGACTTAGAACAACGCTTCCTCAGCTCTCATCCCCTAATGCCCCTACTCTACTTGCGCTACATTGATGACATCTTCATCATCTGGACCCATGGAAAAGAAGCCCTTGAGGAATTCCACCATGATTTCAACAATTTCCATCCCACCATCAACCTCAGCCTGGACCAGTCCACACAAGAGATCCACTTCCTGGACACTACGGTGCTAATAAGCAATGGTCACATAAACACCACCCTATACCGGAAACCTACTAACCGCTATGCCTACCTACATGCCTCCAGCTTTCATCCAGACCACACCACATGATCCATTGTCTATAGCCAAGCTCTGCGATACAACCACATTTGCTCCAACCCCTCAGACAGAGACAAACACCTACAAGATCTCTGTCAAGCGTTCTTACAACTAAAATACCCATCTGCTGAAGTGAAGAAGCAGATTGACAGAGCCAGAAGACAGAGCCTACTACAGAAGTTACCTACTACAGGACAGGCCCAACAAAGAAAATAACAGAATGCCACTAGCCATCACCTTCAGCCCCCAACTAAAACCCCTCCAGCGCATCATCAAGGATCTGCAACCTATCCTGAAGGACATCAGTCTCACAGATCTTGGGAAACAGTCCAGTCCTTGCTTACAGACAGCCCCCCAACCTGAAGCAAATACTCACCAGCAACCACACACCACACAACAGAACCACTAACCCAGGAACCTATTCTTGCAACAAAGCCCGTTGCCAACTGTGTCCACATATCTATTCAGGGGACACCATCATAGGGCCTAATCACATCAGCCACACTATCAGAGGCTCGTTCACCTGCACATCTACCAATGTGATCTATGCCATCATGTGCCAGCAATGCCCCTCTGCCATGTATATTGGCCAAACGGGACAGTCTCTATGTAAAAGAATAAATGGACACAAATCAGACGTCAAGAATTATAACATTCAAAAACCAGTTGGAGAACACTTCAGTCTCTCTGGTCACTTGATTACAGACCTAAAAGTGGCAATTCTTCAACAAAAAAACTTCAGAAATAGACTCCAAGGAGAGACTGCTGAATTGGAATTAATTTCAAAATGGATACAATTAACTTAAGCTTGAATAAAGACTGGGAGTGGATGGGTCATTACACAAAGTAAAACTATTTCCCCATATTTATTCCCTCCCTCCCCTCCCCGCTGTTCCTCAGATGTTCTTGTCAACTGCTGGAAATGGCCCACCTTGATTATCACTACAAAAGGTCCCCTCCTCCCCCCGGCTCTCCTGATGATAATACCTCACCTTACCCGATCACTCTCGTTACAGTGTGTATGGTAACACCCATTGTTTCATGTTCTCTGTGTATATCATTGCCAAAAAAAAACCTGTGACCCAAGTGACACTGGTGAAGCAATGTCTGTCTGAGTTTGTAGAGAGCATGAAACAATAGCTGGGAGGCATAAACTGGCCCCAATAATTATACAGGTACTAATTCAGCTGCCAATAATGCTACTGTTCACTGCTTATCAACGCATGTAAGAAAGGAAAGAAAGCACCATACTTTGAAGATCTACTCACTCCATCTATTCTGAGTGACCACTCATTTTGGCTTGACTTTTAACAACACATGGTGGAGTTAAAGGGTGGAGCAATTGGTTTCATTTTACTGACAGGCAGGGAAGTACTCAATTTTCAAAAGTTTGAGACACTCTACCTGAAGGCCTTCTTTGTAGAGTTCTAAAAAATTTTAAGACATACTTTTTAAAATGTCTATAGGGATTGTGACCTTTTTTCAATGACAATCTAAAACCTCACATGCTTGAAATTTAACCACAGGGCTTCATATTACAGAAAAGCTTAACATAAGATAAATTTTTAAATAAATTATTCAAAATATAAATAGCTGGTTTTATGTTTGGTTGGTTGGTTGGGTTTTTGCCAGAACTCTTATTTTTCACTACACTCAAACACACAAGACCTTATCTCCAACCTCATATTCTTTCAGGAACAAACAACTCATTATAACAACTATAATAGACGTGTCCAGACAATGTGGCTTCATCTAATGGATGTTAGTTAAGGTCATGTATTTGATATCTGTATAGGGTGATCAGGTGTCCCAATATTATTGTAACTTTCCCAATATTAGAGGCTTTGTCTTATATTTGCAACTATACCCCTCCCCCCACAAAAGAGTAGGTGACCAGGGGAGAGAGTACAATTTTTAGCTTCCAAGATTGGAGAAGAGGAACTTTTTTTTTTTTTTTTTTTTTTTTTTTAAATAAAGAAAGCACAAATTTGCAGTTTCTATAGATTTTTCTCTGCCTGGTGTATCTGACATTGAGAATAAATAATTATCACCATGCTACTTGCATATCATATTGCTGCAGCATTAGGAAACAAACAAACAAAATGACAGCAATGATGACGAAAACAAGTTCATGTGGAAAAAATGGACAAAAACACAGCTATCTTAAAAATAGAGTGAGCAATTTCAGTCGCAACACTGACGTAGATAATGACCATTTATGAAAGCTCTTTATTCTGCTTTGCAAATGTTGTTTACACTTCTTTCAGTGCAGACCGAGATTACTCCTATAAACACTCTAGTGCTAGGTCCAGTTTTGGCTGCCCGTTGGAAATTAAAATACATGATGTATATAATTGTCAAAATATGTCCTTCTCATATATCCCTCCTTAAACTGAAGATAGGGGCAATGAGACGCTATTGGTGCATTAGCCTTTTACATAACTTCCAGTAGGGTTAGAAATAAAAGTGAGTTCAGTGATCTCTTCCTAATCCATTACGCAGACATTTATTCTCCGCACAAAAAAACATGACGATACTTTGTGACTAGAAATCTGTATATAGCAGTGGCCCTTGGCGAGGGTAATAGGGAAGCTGCTTGTCAGGATTAAGGTGTATTGGCAGAGTTTCATTAGGAATCTTTTCTGCCCTCTCTGTAATACACTGTGTAATCAGGAAGCTCAAACAATACACCTGGTCCAGACCATGAAATTAATCGTTCCCTAATATATGCACAAAAATTACCAAAAAACCCAATGAAGAAATGATGAGATTCAGTAGATTTTTGAGTGATATTCTAAACAGCAACTGAATTATAAAACTCCTAAAAGCTAGAAGAATGAGAGAACAGCTACTTACCAATAACTGAGTTTCTTTATGTAGATTCGCAAAAAGAAAAGGAGTACTTGTGGCACCTTAGAGACTAACCAATTTATCTGAGCATAAGCTTTCGTGAGCTACAGCTCACTTCATCAGATGCATCCAATGAAGTGAGCTGTAGCTCACAAAAGCTTATGCTCAAATAAATTGGTTAGTCTCTAAGGTGCCACAAGTACTCCTTTTCTTTTTGCGAATACAGACTAACCCGGCTGTTACTCTGAAACCTGTCTTTATGTAGATTGTGGGTCCAACTGCAACCATTACTCCTAGTTGAGCACTTACATGAACAGGCCTGCTGAAGTCAATGGGACTACTCACATAAGTGATTGGTAACATAAGGATTGCACAACTGTGCCCTTTGTGAATAGATACACATCTCCAGTTTGTGCATGCACTCTCAGAGTCCAGGTTGAGACCCTCTAAAAAGCAGTGATTTGGGGGGATGCACAGATGCTCTCTCATGAAACCAAATATTCTGGGAAAGGTTATGAGCTAGATTGTGCTCACACAGGGATGGATAGGGTGATTGGCCCTTGTAAAGGCTATACAGGGAGGTGGGTTTCTTCTCATAGAATAGAATCATAGAATATTAGGGTTGGAAGGGACCTCAGGAGGTCATCTAGTCCAACCCCCAGCTCAAAGCAGGACCAATCCCCAATTTTTGCCCCAGATCCCTAAATGGCCCCCTCAAGGATTGAGTTCACAACCCTGGGTTTAGCAGGCTAATGCTCAAACCTCTGAGCTATCCCTTCCCCCTTCTGCCTTACCCCCACCCACCCCACCGCAAGGGCTAATAAAATTGACCCTTTATGAGAAGCTGGGGCCCCAAACTTCCTCCCCTTTCATCAAAATCCCTAATAAAGGCTCCAATGAATTAGGGATGGAGGGTAGGAGCATGGATGCATACAATCTACTTGAAGAACAGCAGTATTTCTGATAAATAATCTTTCTTTCTCCTCTGAGCATGAGCCTCACTTCTGAGTGATTAAATGGCAGCACTAACTGTCAAAGGATGTAGATGTGAGATGCATGAGCTAAATGAAAATTGAGGACTGCTTTCCAAATTGGGCATCCTATCTAGCTGCTAAATTTAAAGTGCTTAAAGTTTTGACTAGTACTCAGGTAGCAGTTTTATTTATCAACAGTGATAATAAGGCCCCACCGACACAGTGGGGAGGGCTACTTTAGGCTTTGTGGAATGTGTTCTCAGTCCCTGGAACTGTAACAAATGCAAAGTCATAACGACTTGCAAAGCTTGCTCATCTTAGACAATCAGAGCAGAAATTATCTGCTCCCTTGGATTTACCTCCATATGCTGCAAATAATCTACACAATTTGCAAATGGTGTTACTTTTATTTAAATCATAGCCAAAGGCCCTTTTTATTTATCTAAACTATATAGCCTGTACTCCCAACATAAAGTATGCCATTTAGAGAAAAATAAAGGCAAGATGATGGAGTAGTTTACCTGAAAATGAGTAATTGCTTTAGTATAAAATGGTGGCTGCGGGCACAAAGCCACCTTATCTTTATGCAACACTATAGGAATAAGGGAGGTTATCTTTTATATTTAGATCTCTATGACACACCTTCAAGAGGGTCTCCATTGAACTGATAAGAGCTAAGCTGTACTCCCAAGAAGGTGGTGGCCCCTAAACAGCTAGCAAAGTAGGAATCAGTCCTTTGAGGAAATCACAAGAGGGGCCTATAGATATGACCCTATAGTGTGTACGTCTTATTTGGCCCCGATTGTGACTTATCAAACCAAGTCAACTGATTGATGAAACAAACCTGGTGAAACATCAGTTTACAATATATTACCCAAGGTAGCAGAAGTTTGTAATAGCATTCAGCTATGTGTTGCTGATGGTGACTCTGTGTATGGTTTTCCTGGTGCAGGTTGAGACATGACGTCTGTCTGTTTCAGATTGATTGTCAGCCTGTGCCTTTCTGCAGTCTCTGCAAATCTGTCCATAATCAATTCTATCTCTTTTAAAGTAGGTGCCCCTAGAGCACAGTCATTGGCACACAGCCGCTAATGAACAATTGCTTTGAAGACCTTTGTGGAAGATCATACCCTGTTCAGGTGAAATAATTTTCCAGAGAATCGGAAATGTATCTCTTGTAGCAGCATTGAGCATTGCTGCATAGAAGAGATTAAACAAGAATGAACCAATTACACAGCCCTGCTTAATACCATTAGTGATAGGAAATGGGTCAGATAGAACACCATCTACACGGACTCATCTGAGCATTCTGTCATGCAATAGCCTCTGAATGTTGGTGAATTTACTGGACAACCAAACTTACATGATAATTGCCAAAGCCCAGATCTACTTATGGTATCAAATGCTTTATCCAGGTAAATGAAGACCATGTAGCGGTTCTGTTGCTGTTCTCTGCATTTCTCTTTCATCTGACAGGCTACAAATATGTCTCCCATTTCTCACGTTGGCCTAAAACCACATTGCAACCCCTTTGGCAATGAGTAGCGATGTTGTATAGCAGACGATCAAAGAGTACTCTTGGCCAGTACCATTCCAACAATGGAGAGTAATGAGATACTACAGACTTTTCACCTTTCCTCTTGTACATGGTGACAATGGTGGTATCTCTGAAGTCTTGTGACATGTCTTCATACTCCATATATTGAGAAATAGTCCATGAAGTCATCTCACCAGGATCTCGCCTCCATACTTCAATATTTCTCCAGGAACGCCATGAGATCCAGGAACCTTGTAGTTCTTCATGGTACTGATTGCCATGCTGACTTTGTCAAGTGAGGGGGCTGTGTCCAGGTTGCCATTACCTGCTGACTGATCCACTACTCTTGTTAGTGCCTTGTCTGTAATGTTGGACAGTGTGTTCAAAAGATCACAGAAATCTGTCATCACCTCTGAAGGATTTCTCCTTTGTCAATAATCAGTGCTAGGGCATCCACACTCTTCAAAGGCACTGTAGTGGTATGTGAAGGACTATATACTGCTTTGAAAGATGTATAGGTCTTTGGTCTCCTGACAGTTGGCCTAGCACTGGATTTCATCTACCTTTACATCCCACCACTGATCCCACGTATCTCTAAGCTTAGATTGCATGTCATGACAGATTCCAGTATGTTATAATTGTGCGTACAGGGACATGAGATACAAGAATTAGGTGATGCATGTCATGATTTTTAGTGAGTACCTGTTGAATTTCTGGATCATTCTCATAAAACCCATCCTGATAACATCATTTGCTGTACCCATGGTGGCATGAGCAGCTCAGTACACAATGCTGTGAAAAGTCACTGACTCACTCTTTACGTTAGCACTAGTAGTCAAGGCAGCAGGGCCAGACAAAGCTGCTGCAATGCTATTACAGAGCTGCGCTTGTGTAGCTTTATCTTGTAATCACTTTTTGTTGAGCCATCTGACTGGGTTTAGATTTTGAGTTGTGATGTACTGGCCAAATTAATAAAATTAGCTTGGAATGGATCATGCAATGGTCTGTCCAGCAGTCTGCCCCACACA
The DNA here is from genome assembly GCF_965140295.1 of Lepidochelys olivacea. NCBI lineage: Eukaryota > Metazoa > Chordata > Testudines > Cheloniidae > Lepidochelys > Lepidochelys olivacea. The sequence goes on along the minus strand of NC_140421.1, from coordinate 67,828,483 downwards.
TGGCTGAAGTGATCTGTACATCCTGTCTATCTCTCCGCCAGACAATGATGTAGTGGATAAAATGTCACTGTTTGGACCTTGGGTGCATCCATGACATTTTCTTTTTGTTTGGTAAATGGGAAAAGATATCTGTGATCGTGAATTGCCCCTGGAGACGGTCTCTAAGTAGCAGAGTTCCACGCTTTTTCCTGGTCTCATACTGAGCAATGGCATGCAGCCAGATTACTGCATTACTTCCAACCCTTGCATTAAAGTCCCCCAAGATAAGCAGTTTATCCGATGCTGATGTAGACACCATGAGTTTGTCTAAGTCATTACAGAACTTTTCTTTACTACTGTTGGTATTTGTCATGGTAGGAGCATAAGCACCAATGATGGTAACATACCGCTTATGTTTCAGTGGCAACCAAAGAACCATAAGACAATCCCTTATGCCTGTAGGTAGACTTTTGAGCTAGGAAGCTAATGGATTCACTAAAGGCAAAGCCAACACCTAATTTTCATGGCTCTGTGGATGGGTAACCTCACCAGAACAACATGTACCCTGCACCCGACCTCTGCAAGTTGCCCTTCATCAGCACGGCCCTGGTTTCACCGAGTGCAGCAATGCCAACCCTATACCTGACCAGTTCTCTTGCAACAAGTGCTGTGCCTCTCTCAGGTCAGCTGCTGGCAGGGTTATCACATGAAGTCCTAACATTCCACTAAGCTATGCTAATTGGTGTTGTGAGTCGCCTACATGCAGCGCTGCAACGACCAGCAGGGTCACCATGCCTGTCGCTTCGCCACTTGCCCCGCACTGTAAGACTTTCCTCCATCATTCAGTATACGCATGAATTGTTTTCAGTGGTGATGGCTTGCATCACACCATTCACACACTCTCTCACCCATTCGCCTGTGCTCCAATGGCATGCATTCACAAGATGACTGGTAGGGGTGAGGGGGCAGTCTACGGCTGTCGATGTGAAATCATTCCATGTATCCACTATTAAGTCCACCCTCCTGGTACACAGCATCTCCACGGGCAAGACTCCTGAGTGGTACCAACCAGAAACAAGTTCCTTGCACACCTAGTCAAATTCTGCCAGGGATCTCAGAGCAGTACAGGACCTCAGATATGTAATGAACAGGCCTACCAGTGTGTGGAACATGACCTGGCACTCAATAACCCATGCCCTTGGCTAGCAGGTCGGTAGTGAAAACATCCTACAACAGCGTAGCAAACAGACGCAGGCATAGCAGTTGTGGCAGGGGTGATAATAGCAATGAAGACAGAGTAGGCTAGCGAGCAGAGTGCATACCCAGGGCCCATGCTGGGCTTGTATTTTCCATGCTGAAGCCTGAGGTATTCTGTCTTCACTGTTACTGTGATCCGTGCTAGCTGGATTCAAGCTAGCTCAGGTAGGTTAACCTGTGCAGAGCTTTTGCTATGTAGACATACCCTTAATCTTGATCCAAGATAATCAGGTACTTACAAGTGAGATTTTTTTTGTACTGGATAATATAAAATTATTCAGTCTGTCTGATTCTAAAACCAATCTAACAGTTTAGAAAAATGCAAAAAGAGTTCTTTGAAACCAGAACTATTCTTGGAACTCTGCACCTCCCTCAATGCTTTGATTAGCATAAAACTTTTGAATTTAAAAGAACTTCAATTTACTAGTTGAAAAGATTGATTGATTGATTATAGACTAATTCTTGCCAGTGATGCCTCTAACTACCAAAATGATGCTGCTTTATTAAATGGATTTTAAATTAACAAGGCTTTTCTGAGGTGGTAATCATTATTATTACAGCACACAGGCACTCCTGTGTCTGAATACAACAAAAGCATTAAAAGTAAGGAACGTGATTCTTAATATACTTATAGACTCAGACTAATAGACTTTAAGGCTAGAAAGGACCATTGTGATCCTCTAGTCTGAATTCCAGCATGTTGCAGGCCACAGACGCAAACAGAAAGCTATGCACCTACTCTTGTAACAGACCCATAACCTCTGGCTGATTTACTGAAGTCCTCAAATAATTATTTAAAGAAAGTTACAGAGAATCCAGCATTTACTCTAGTTTAATCCAGCAAGTGACCCAGGCCCCATGCTGCAGAGAAAGGTGAAAACCCCCAGGGTCTCTGCCAATCTAACCTGGCAGCAAATTCCTTCCCAACCCCAAGTATGGCAATCTGTTAGACCCTGAGCATGTCAGCAAAATCCACCAGCCAGACACCTGGGAAAGAATTAACTGTAGTAATGCAGAGCCCTCCCCATCTAGTGTCCCAGCTCCAGCAGTCACAGATGGGCCATATGCCATTGTAGACAATCTCATCATATTATCCCCTCCATAAACTTATCAAGCTCAGTCTTGAAGCCAGTTAGGTTTTTTGCTCCCACGGCTCCCCTTGGCAGGTGGTTCCAGAACTTCACTCCTCTAATTACAGGTTTCAGAGTAGCAGCCGTGTTAGTCTGTATTCGCAAAAAGAAAAGGAGGACTTGTGGCACCTTAGAGACTAACCGATTTATTAGAGCATAAGCTTTCGTGAGCTACAGCTCACTTCCTCAGATGCATATCGTGGAAACTGCAGCAGGCTTTATATATACACAGAGAATATGAAACAATACCTATTCCCACCCCACTGTCCTGCTGGTAATAGCTTATCTAAAGTGATTTCCAGCACAAATCCAGGTTTTCTCACCCTCCACCCCCCCACACAAATTCACTCTCCTGCTGGTGATAGCCCATCCAAAGTGACAACTCTTTACACAATGTGCATGACAATCAAGCTGGGCTATTTCCTGCATAAATCCAGGTTCTCACATCCCCCCCACCCCCATACACACACAAACTCACTCTCCTGCTGGTAATAGCTCATCCAAACTGACCACTCTTCAAGTTAAAATCCAAGTTAAACCAGAACATCTGGGGGGGGGTAGGAAAAAACAAGAGGAAACAGGCTACCTTGCATAATGACTTAGCCACTCCAAGTCTCTATTTAAGCCTAAATTAATAGTATCCAATTTGCAAATGAATTCCAATTCAGCAGTTTCTCGCTGGAGTCTGGATTTGAAGTTTTTTTGTTTTAAGATAGCGACCTTCATGTCTGTGATCGCGTGACCAGAGAGATTGAAGTGTTCTCCGACTGGTTTATGAATGTTATAATTCTTGACATCTGATTTGTGTCCATTTATTCTTTTACGTAGAGACTGTCCAGTTTGACCAATGTACATGGCAGAGGGGCATTGCTGGCACATGATGGCATATATCACATTGGTGGATGTGCAGGTGAACGAGCCTCTGATAGTGTGGCTGATGTTATTAGGCCCTGTGATGGTGTCCCCTGAATAGATATGTGGGCACAGTTGGCAACGGGCTTTGTTGCAAGGATAAGTTCCTGGGTTAGTGGTTCTGTTGTGTGGTATGTGGTTGTTGGTGAGTATTTGCTTCAGGTTGCGGGGCTGTCTGTAGGCAAGGACTGGCCTGTCTCCCAAGATTTGTGAGAGTGTTGGGTCATTAACTCCTCTAATTGTTACTTAATTCCATATTTCTAAAACTACCTCCCTTTCTTTAAAAGAAATGCAGTTGAGGAGCTGGAATTCCTACTTTGAAGGAGAGGTATTGTAGAGAAAAGTGGAACAGTTACAGATAGTTCCATGTTAATTGCCCGTCAGGTCAGTTTCTTAGGGTGCAATGTGTGTGATTTAAACAGAAAGCCATACATTCACAAATCAGATATCCTCATCATCTAAATAGCAACAACTTACCTTTATCTAACCTGCACTAAAATGACATCTTTTTTTCCTTTTTAAAAAAATTATTCATCTAAAAGAATAAGTTAGATGTCTGAAAGAAAAGCTAAATCTGGCCTTCAAAATAGAAAAGTTCACTATATTTCAAAGACATGTTAGGGATTAATAGAGATCCATGATAATAATGCTAGTTTCTCTCATGAAGTCATAGAAATGGATGTTGAAATATCTAAACATATAAAATGATGTTTCTGCATACTTGATTGCCAATCAAAACATGGTAAATATATATTTTCTGCACTAAGAAAAGGAGGACTTGTGGCACCTTAGAGACTAACCAATTTATTTGAGCATAAGCTTTCGTGAGCTACAGCTCACTTCATCGGATGCATACTGTGGCTGTACTTTCCACAGTATGCATCCGATGAAGTGAGCTGTAGCTCACAAAAGCTTATGCTCAAATAAATTGGTTAGTCTCTAAGGTGCCACAAGTCCTCCTTTTCTTTTTGCGAATACAGACTAACACGGCTGTTACTCTGAAACCTGCCATTTTCTGCACTGAAATTATTAAATTAGCACATTGGAAGGCTGCATCTTCGCACCATGTTCTGTTAAAAAGATCTTTAAGGCAACATACATAGAGATTACTGTGTATTTTCTTTTGTTTAAAAATGGGTTTTTGTCATGAATGGAGCACCGATGTCAGGTGAAGAGCCACTAATCAGTTTCAAATCTTCAGTATTCTGAAGTTCTCAGCATGAATTAGCCCTTCCACAATTTAGTGCCATATACAGCAGTCCTTTGTAAAGCAAAATTCATGCTGAATATGCACTGACCCTGAGTTTGACTAAGGAATGAAGAATGAATGGTTTTTAAAGACTCTGCTACTTAAAATGGGGAATATTATGGGACCGGGCAGCATTCTGAAAATGAGAATGAACTAAGTGCAACCACCATAAATGATTGAAGTGAGCCACAACCAAAACTCCCATCTGTCCAAATATAGCCTGCCACCCTGATGTTTCTTCTAATGCTTCTCTGATGGCACCAGCTCCTCTGAAGTGAAGACCTTCTCCCATTTTACCTATATGCTTAATGATGCAGGGCATCTTGGAAAATTGTTCCCTTGAAAATTTTTTGACCAGCTGTACATATAAACTACCCCCGACAGGTGTTTGTCTAACCTGCTCTTAAAAACCTCCAATGATGGAGATTCCACAACCTCCCTAAGCAATTTATTCCTGTGCTTAACTGCCCTGACCATTAGGAAGTTTTTCCTAATGTCAAACCTAAACAGCCCTTGCTGCAATTTAAGCCGACTGCCTCTTGTCCTATCAGCAGACATTAATGAGAACACATTTTCTCCCTCCTCCTTGTAACAATCTTTTCTGTACTTGAAAACTATTATCATGTCCTCTCTCGATCTTCTCTTCTCCAGACTAAACAAACCCATTTTTTTCAATCTTCCCTCACAGATCATGTTTTCTAGACCTTTAATCATTTTTGTTGCTGTTCTCTGGACTCTCTCCAATTCATCCACATTTTTCCCAAAATGTGGTGCCTAGAACTAGACACAATACTCCAGTTGAGGCCTAATCAGCATGGAGTAGAGTGGAATAATTACTTCTTGTGTCTTGCTTACAACACTCCTGCTAATTCATCCCAGAATTATGTTTGCTTTTTTTTTTTTCAACAGTGTTACACTGTTGACTCATGTTTAGCTTGTGATCCGCTATGACCCTCAGATTCCTTTCTTCAGTACTCCTTCCTAGGCAGTGATTTCCCATTTGCATGGGTACAACTGATTGTTTGTTTCTAAGAGAGTACTTTCCATTTCTCTTTATTGAATTTCATCCTATTTACTTGAGATTATTTCTCCAGTTTGTCCAGATCATTTTGAATTTTAATCCTATCTTCCAAAGCACTTGCAACCCCTCCCACCTTATTATCATCCACAAACGTTATAGGTGTACTCTCTACGCCATTATCTAAATCACTGAGGAAGACAAGAAACAGAACTGGACCCAGAACTGATCCCTGCGGGACCCCACTTGATATGCCCTTCCACTGATAACGACTCTCTGAGAATGGTTTTCCAACTAGTTATGCATCCACTTATAGAAGCTCCATCTAGGTTGTATTTCCCTAGTTTGTTTATGAGACGGTCATGCAAGAAAGTACCAAAAGCCATATTAAAGTCAAAATATACCACACCTACTGCTTCCTCCCTATCCACAAGACTTGTTACCCTGTCAAGAAATGCTATTAGGTTGGTTTGACATGATTTGTTCGTGACAAATCTATGCTCACTGTTACTTCTCACCTTATTATCTTCTAGATGTTTGCAAATTGATTGCTTAATTATTTGCCCCATTATATTTCCAGGTTCTGAAGTTAAACTGACTGATTTGTAATTCCCCGGGTTGTCTTTATTCCCTTTTTCAAAGTTTGGCACTATCTTTGCCCTTTTCCAGTCCTCTGGAATCTCTTCCATCTTCCATGTCTTTTAAAAGATAATCACTAATGGCTTAGATATCTCCTCAGTCAGCTCCTTGAGTACACTTTATGGCTCTAGCTAATTTAATCTCGTTTTCTGCCAGGGCCTTTTTAATTTTGTCCCTACATACTTGTGTTATTTTTTTTATATTCCTCCTATTTTCCACTTTTTTTAGGACTCTTTTTTGAGTTTGATAATCTAAAGATATCTAATCTACAAATCAATGTTTGGTCCAAGCCAAGAGAAAGATCTCTGGGCATAGAGTGAATCATAGAATATCAGGGTTGGAAGGGACCTCAGGAGGTCATCTAGTCCAACCCTCTGCTCAAAGCAGGACTAATCCCCAACTAAATCATCCCAGCCAGGGCTTTGTCAAGCCTGACCTTAAAAATATCTAAGGAAGGAGATTCCACCACCTCCCTAGGTAACGCATTCCAGTGTTTCACCACCCTCCTAATGAAAAAGTTTTTCCTAATATCCAACCTAAACTTCTCCCACTGCAACTTGAGACCATTACTCCTTGTTCTGTCATCAGCTACCACTGAGAACAGTCTAGATCCATCCTCTTTGGAACCCCCTTTCAGGTAGTTGAAAGCAGCTATCAAATCCCCCCTCGTTCTTCTCTTCCGCAGACTAAACCATCCCAGTTGCCTCAGCCTCTCCTCATAACTCATGTGTTCCAGTCCCCTAATCATTTTTGTTGCCCTCCGCTGGACTCTTTCCACTTTTTCCACGTCCTTCTTGTAGCGTGGGGCCCAAAACTGGACACAGTACTCCAGATGAGGCCTCACCAATGTCGAATGGAAGGGAACGATCACGTCCCTCCATCTGCTGGAAATGCCCCGGAATATACATTCCAAAATGCCATTGGCCTTCTTGGCAAGAAGGGCACACTGTTGACTCATATCCAGCTTCTTGTCCACTGTAACCCCTAGGTCCTTTTCTGCAGAACTGCTGCCGAGCCATTCGGTCCCTAGTCTGTAGCAGTGCATGGGATTCTTCTGTCCTAAGTGCAGGACTCTGCACTTGTCCTTGTTGAACCTTATCAGATTTCTTTTGGCCCAATCCTCTAATTTGTCTAGGGCCCTCTGTATCCTATCCCTACCCTCCAGCGTATCTACCTCTCCTCCCTTCATCTGCAGCTTGCCATGGAAAAGAAGGCACTGAAGCAGCTGGGCAGTGCATGACCTTTTATCATCACCTCAGTCATTTCAGAATGTTTGGTGCCACAAAAGGTTCTCACGCAGTTACTATAAGCTCTGCTTTTCTAGAAGACTCTTGATGCTCATCTGTTCCAAGATGCACATCTCACATGTGGGAATATACAGGAGCCATATAAGAGCCACCTTGAAGAAGATTACATATTATCAGCCACAAAACTCTGCCAGTGTATATATCTCAACCTGTTTTCCTTGGAAAAAAACATCAAAATGTCATTGTGGCCACATTTAGTATTAACTGTTAATGTCAACAGTCTAATAAAACAATGATCCTTAAAGAAAACTAAGTAATACATATAAATTCAATCTGAAAAGAATTATTGGTAATAGCATAAAATCTGACAGATTCATTAAGGTCTATTTTCTGAGCCTTGTTTCGGAGTGCAATTGTTCGTGCAGTCATGACCATTTGATAAGGTCTCCTCTATATAATGTTTCCTAAAAACATAAAGCACAAACACACAAGTGATCATTTCCATTGCTGGGTACCTGGGAACAATGAGAGGGTTATTAACTGTTCCTTCAGGTGGGGAAAATATGAGTCATTGCTATGAATTAGAAAATAAAATTACTCTGAATTTATGAAAAAGTAATCTCCATTGCTGAAATGCCAAGGCTTGGTTTACAAAAGGATTTACCACCCTACAGTGCTAGCTGCTTTCAAAAACTACATAGTGTCAGCATGTTATGAACGCCTCTAATAAAATTTCTGAAATATATTTTCTCCTGATATTTATGCAACACTAAAACCACAAACCACTCTAATCCTTTTGAATAATACTTTGTATTATGTGCAGAAAACATAGGTTCATTAAGCTTTGCTTCTTTTTGGATCCAAATAAAGCCACACCCTCTGTTCATGAAGGCCACGGTGTCTTGCAAAATACATGAATATTCTGACATAATCCATTATGAAACATTTGGATCTTTCTCTTAGAAATGGGACAGCTGGGGGTAATTTAGGTTTTCAAAAATCCTGGTTCAAAAATTTTTGGTTCAAAAAAACCAAATCCATACCTGGTTTTGGCTTCAGATTAACGGTATACAGGAGTGGTGTCCACGAGCTGATTGCAAAGCAATTGTTGGTGTGCCTGGAGTCTGGAGATGGTGGATTGCATGATACTGACTCCTCCTTCTTGTTTCCAGGTATTCCTGCAAGTGCCCAGGCTCTGATTCAGGGGCCCGGTGAACGTGGCTACTTTGTGCTTCCCACCCCAGGTTATTTCCCTTGCAGTCCTCAGTGAAGATCTAATGTTATACACTATGTTTCTTCACCCCTCAGTCAATATCACCTCTCACTAATACTTCAAAGGCACTTGTACAACATCTATTTACCAGACCCCTTGTAATTAAAAGACTTCCTCTCCTTGCACTATTGTCATCTTGGTCCACTGGTAGAATTAGCCAACAAGGAATCACAAAATAAACTCTTTGTAAACTCAGGTAAAGTGTTTAAAACTTGGGGAAGGAAAGTCCCACATCGCACAAGGAAGGAATAAATGTTACAGGAGTCCTCCTTGCCTCTTCTATTGTCAGTCTGCTGTACAATAATTATCAGAAACAGCAAGCTGTGGAAGAGCTCTGATGATACCGGAATTTCAAATGGTGATTTTAGGTGTTGAATCAGCACCTGACAACAGCTTTGCATAGGAGGCAAAACCTACTTGTATCAAAAAGTGACTCATTAGTTATGACATATTAAAAATGATTTATTGAAACTGTGGGCTGGGCTGTGATTTCCATAGGGAGATTATGGATAGTAGTAAAGTTCCAAACATGACTCAGGGCATGTCTACATACGGAGGCTACGGCAGCACAGCTGAGAGAATGGCAGAGCTGGAATTAGAACCAATCCTCTAATTCCCAACCCTGTGCTAAACTGCCTCGTCTGCCTTTTTACATGCTAAACTGGATTCTGGAACCATTACAGAATCACAAATTAATTCCATTCCTGATAATTTCCCATCTGCATATGATTTTCAGGAAGAAGATGTGGCTGCTTGCTACCTCATCATAACAAAAATCAACTATACAATTACTATCTGAAATTTGCATCCCAAGCAAGAGGGAAAAAACTTGCAGGGAGAGGCTTCAGGCTCAGCTGGATGAATAAGCATCTCAAAAAGATTATTAAGAGCAAGCAGAAAGCCCATCAGGAAGAGAAAAGTGACATTGTGGAGGTCAGAAAGTGTAGGAATACAGTGAGAATTGCTACAAGTCAAGTTGCATTAGTTCTTGCCAAGGATATTAAAACAAACAACAAGAGGTTTTTTTAGTTATACAAATAAAAAGAGACTAAGAAAGGATGAATTTGGGTCGGTATGCAGTGTGGATGGGAAGGAGATTAAAGATAATCTAGCTGTAGTGGAAAAACTAAATTAATACTTTCCCTTGGCTTTCAATGATGATGATAATATGAAAAATGTGCATGAAGTCATTAAGGTTGATGGAAATGAATGTCTAGAAATAGAAACTACTACCCCTGAGATGGAAGAAAAACTTAAAGAGCTTAATTCACTTAAATTGGGGGAATCAGATAACTTCCACTCCAGAACACTGAAAGAAATGGGCCATAAGATTACTAGTCTGGTAGCAAGGATTTTACACATCTATTTGAGGGTAGTACCATATGACTGGAGAACAGCTAATGTCATACCTATATTTAAGAAAAGGGAAAAAAAGAAGGTAAATGATAAAGGGGATGTAATGCAATATGGGTTTACCAAAGGTAGATCATGCCAGACTAACATGTTTTCCTTCTTTGAGAAAATAACTGAGTAAGAGAAGTGCAGTAGATCTAATATACTTGAACTTCAGTAAAGCTTTTAACATGGTAGCACATGGGAAATTATTAGTTACACTCGGGAAGATGGAGATCAGTACACAAATTGTAAGATGGATAAGGAACTGGCTAAGTGGGAGAATGCAATGATTTGTGCTGAAAGGTCAATTAACAAACTGGAGGGATGTTACCAGTGGAGCTCCTCAAGGATCAGTCTTGGGACAAATCTTATTCAATATTTCTATTAACAACCTTGGCACAAAAAGTAGGTATGTGTTAATGAAATTTGCTGAAGATATAGAGTTGGGAGGCATTGTCAATACAGAGGAGAATCAGGACATTTTATAGAAGGATTTTGAAGAATGAAATGACAGAATAGGATGAAATTCAATAATACAAAGTGTAAAGTCACGTACTTAGGATCAAATAAAAAGAATTTCTGCTACAAGGCTCCTTAGTTGGAAGTGACAGGGAGAAGAGAGAATTGGGTCTGCTGGTTGATCACAGGATGATTATGAGCCACCAGTGCGATGCAGTTGTGAAAAAGGCAAATGCGATCATAAGATGTATCAGGAATCTCCATCCTTGGAGGTTTTTAAGGCGTGGCTTGACAAAGCCCTGGCTGGGATGATTTAGTTGGGGTTGGTCCTGCTTTGAGCAAGGGGTTGGACTAGATGACTTCCTGAGGTCTCTTCCAACCCTAATCTTCTATGATTCTAAGGCATTTCCAGTAGAGATAGATAAATATTAATGCAACTGTACAGGGCACTGTTACGACTTAATATGGAATCCTGTGTACAGTTCTGGTCACCCACATTCAAGAAAGATTAATTTAAACTGGAACAGGTGCAGAGAAGAGCTACTAAAATGATCAGGAAAATAGAGGGTCTGTCTTATGAGAGGAAACTGGTAGAGCTTGGCTTGTTTAGTCTCGCAAAAAGAAGGCTGACATATGATTGTTCTCTATAAATACATTAGGGGGAAATACCAGGGAGAGTAAAGAGCTATTTAAGCTAAAGTGCAATGTTGGCACAAGAACAGCTGGGTATACACTAGCCATTAAAAAGAACAGGAGTACTTGTGACACCTTAGAGACTAACAAATTTATTTGAGCATAAGCTTTTGTGGGCTAAAACCCACTTCATCAGATGCATGTAGTGGAAAATACAGTAGGAAGATTTTATATACACAGAGAACATGAAACAATGGGTGTTACCATACACACTATAACGAGAGTGATCAGTTAAGGTGAGCTATTACCAGGATGACTATGTCTGGAGATAGGATATTGGACCAAGAGGGCCATGGCTCTGAAATGGCACCGAACATTCTCCCTCTCAGGGCTTGGCTGGCTAGTTCTTGCTCACATGCTCACAGTACAACTGATTGCCATATGTGGGGTTGGAAAGGAGTTTTCAGGTTTGATTGCCAGTGACCTTGGAGTTTTTTGCCTTCCTGTGCAGAACGTAGGTGTGGGTCACTTCCCAGGATTATCTGGGTATGTCTCACTTAATCATTTCCCTGCCATTGTGGGGTCCTTGGGCATTGGTGCATCTTGGTTCCTCCTAATTTCTGACTGTGGCACATAACAGTCTATTCTCCTGTGGGCTGTAATACTTCGGTCTAATTTCAGTAGCTGGGTATTGTGTCAGGGGGCTGGGTGGTGTTCGTGGCCTGTGTCATACAGGAGGTGAGACTAGATGAGCTGTGGGTCCCTTCTGGCTTTAAAATCTATTACTTTAAAACAGTGATGCAAGTAGATTTTAACTCTTACCGGTAAGGTATCGACCCCCCAATCCCACCCCCTCACAAAAAATGTTCCATGACTAGAGCCCTGAGTGGATACAAATTTATACCCACGGATGCAGATATCCATGGATAGAAATCGATATCCATGGAACCACAGGGCTCTCCCAGGAAATGCAGTGGCAAAAGGAGCAGAATGTGGGGCCCACACCGGCAGCTCTTCCAGCCTTGTTTTACTGCCCCAAGCCTTTTAGAAATCCTAAATTAGGCACCAGAATCATTAGTTACTTTTGAAAGTTTAAGTCATGATCTTCTAGACCTTTACGAATTAGAAATGTCCTTGTGCATTTTCATTTCAGTCAGTTTGTGCAACTGACCTTGTCTTGTAGAGGAGCCGTTCTTCTACTGCTCACAAATATTGCTCAGTATGGTAAAAGAGCTTCTGAGACTCTCTTCTAGCAACTTGATTCTTTTATGTTTTCAAAGTTATGTCCTTATGGTATTGTATATACTGATGTTTGAATGTGACAAGAAACTGGATGAAAACAGACTGTGAACAAAAGAATATTTTCTTTGTCTCTATCTGTTTTTTTATGTCTGAACAGCTTATTGTAGACCTGGGCAAATAACTGACTGTTTGGTTTGATGGCAGTTCTGAATTTTTTAAAAAAAAATTGGGTCCAACCTAATCTGAAAACTGCAAAAAATTTCAGCAAATAAAAGAAAATCAATTTGGGGCATTTGTAAAGGGATAGATTTGGGTGATAGTGATGGAGGCTTCCCTTATAAGCGTGAACCCAGTGGTTAGAGCAATGACAGGGGATGTGGAAATCTCTGGTTCAATTCCCCTCTCTGCCCGATGAATAGAAGGGATTTGAGTTTGGGTCTTCCACATTCCTAGTGGCAACTAGTCAACTAGTTCATTGCAGCACTTGGCTCCCACTTCTTTACTAGATTACTCTTTTAACATGACTGTTTGTTTTGACTGTCGGCTGTGGGTGCTAGACAACCTGTGGCAAACATGCAGAAAATGTTTTCTAATGGGCACTTTGTGTGTGGCCATGCATAGCACACAAGACTGATGGATCTTTGCAAGAGGGTATATTGTTTTTTTACTTTTATAAGGATGATGAATAGCTCAAATTAGGCTTAAAGATGAATATTCCATATTTAATGGGGAAAATTAATATTATGTAATTCATTCAATTAGAAGGCGCATTTCAATATGTTCATGTAAACTTGTCACCATCATCTTTTCTGTGTTTATGGTCTCCTAGGCTTTGGGCAATAAAATGATCATTCCAGTAAAATCAGCTAAAATTCCTGTGATTTAAAAAAGAATCTGTATGAAAATACTTCAAATTTTAAACAAAACCCTTAATTAAAACCCTCATCAGTGGGTCTAACAAAGTTCTTCCACCTCTCTTATCATATTTAAAACCTCTTCAGATCTGTGTATAGCAGTGTTTCCCAGACTTGTTCTGCTGCTTGTTCAGGGAAAGCCCCTGGAGTGCTGGGCCAGTTTGTTTGTCATTCGCAGCTCACACTGGCTGCAGTTCACTGTGCCTGGCCAATGGGGGATGCGGGAAGCGGCGCAGGCCAAGGGACATACTGGCCGCCGCTTTCCGCAGCCCCCATTGGCCGGGCACAGCGAACCGCAGCCAGTGGGAGCCGCAATCGGCCAAACCTGCGGATGCGTCAGGTAAACAAACCGGCCCGGCCCCGCCAGGGGTTTTCCCTGCACAAGCAGCGCCCCAAGTTTGGGAAACACTGGTGTATAGTACCATACGTCACATACAAACAAACTTCCAATGCCGGGCAGAGGTAATCGGATGTTAATTTTAATTCCATGAGTAAAAGAAAGCTCCTAAATCATTAGCTTTATAAGATACATCTGTAATGCTGGTAGACCAGGTGCCAGCTCATGTCAGCATCCCCATGTCTCACCTGAACACTGACAAATACATAGCTGGAATCAGTCTGGCTCATTTGTGTGTTATTATTGTTATAATAGGTATTAGAATTTTTAATTTTATTAAATACTTGTGAGCTACTGTGTGCATTAATCTCATTTACGTTACAGTATGGGATACAGATACAATATCAATTCTCAAATGTTATAGTAAGCCTCTGTAATCATATAAATCATCAGGCAAGAGAGATACATTAAACCAGTGTGACATGCCAATCTGCAATCAAAGGTATTACATCCTGCCCAACAGGAAAGGTCCATCGACACCAGGCAGACTATTGTGGAAAATTAAGGCGGACAAAAGATTTTGTTGCACTGCTTGCTCTTCAACCACATGAGAATCCAAAATTCCCTGATATCCTCCACATGGACTCCAGAAGACGTGGCTTGGGAATACTGTCTGTCAAGACCAAGATGGGCAACTACACATAATATGCAAGCAAAGGATTTTCAAAAGATGAAAGAAATTACCCTGCCCATAAAATGGAATTCTCTTAGCTTTTAAATAGACTCTTTTGTAATAGTTTCAAGACTATCAGTCTGATAGCCAATTTACTGTTTTTCCTGTATGTGTTTATCACTGCAAAACTAGATGCAGCTAGCTGTCTTATCAAATTTACAGATCAATCATAGAGCAGGGAATATTAACCAGGATGCAGCTAGTCTTTCAGAACAACTCCAGGAGCCACCGTTTGAGCTCTAACATTATCAGTCGGACAGAGTTAGAATAGATTAACTTTCTACTTAGTGAAAAAGAAAAATATCATCCTGTCAGTCAGATCCATTGTAATGCAAATGCTTACTACTACTCCTGAGCTGACAGGGATGGAAGAAATAAAAAAAACCATTGAACTCAAAGAGATCTAAACTATGTTAACTTGATTTTTGTTTCCTGGTGAGTAAATAGTAAATTATTCCTTACTTAAGCTAGGGAGTTAAACATTAACTAGAGAAACTAAACCAGCCAGTAACTTCTGAACATTATATGGGGTACTTATTATTAGTTTGTGTTAATTCCTGTGAAGGCTGAAGTGAAAAAAATTTACTGAAGAAAATATTTAGAGAAATGAATTTTTATGACTTGGATAAAAAAATTAAGATAAAGAGTGAATATACCATTTTTGAATTAAAAGTGTAAATCATACTGATGAAGCTTAGAAACTTCTGTGCTGTGCATTTATTCCCATGCACAAGTTGCTACAGAAGTCAGTAATGAAGGGGAAAGGAAGATTTGTTGTAATGGAGTAACTGATGATAAATACCACATCATTATTCTATACATGACTAGAAATGAGATTTAGTGGAACCTTAAATATGAGTTGCTACCACGAGCTGCAAGGCACAGGTTGCTGTCTTGGTACCAGAAGAGGAGAAAGAGAAGAGAGAACCATCCACAAAAAGCTAGATCTCCTTTTGTTTATACCCATTGTCTGCAGTGTTTCTTTCTGGGAGTTAATGGGCAGAGGCTGGACCCTACGGAACAGGGCTTCCCCCTTTTAGGGCTCATCTTGCCTTCAGGACTGGCTGCCTGAGCCCAACGCTGTTCTCTAACCTCTTTTTGCCTGGTGCCTGGTTCGTACATTTTGCCACAGTATCTATTAATGTTTATATTGAAAACTGCAGTGTTGTAGCAGTGTTAATCCCAGGATATTAGCGAGAGAAGATGGGTGAGATAATATCTCTCATTGGACCAACTTCTGTTAGTGAAAGAGACAAGCTTACACAAATTTCATCTTCAGGTCACAAGAAGAAGAGCTCTGTGTAAGCTTAAAAACTTGCCTCTCACCTGCAGAAGTTGGTCCAATAAAAGATATTACCTCACCCACCTTCTCTGTCTAATACATTGAAAATAACGTTTAGCCTGGTCACATGCCCTGTCTGTTCATTCATTCATGTCAGTTCATTAGTTGCTGCTCTTAACTTGCTGCCACAGTGGCAAAGTGAGGAAGCAGTAAGGTAACCACATCCCCTTTGAGCATGACTGTTACAGAAAGATTGTAAACCTGGATCATGGGAAGCATGGCTGCGGGGAATCATAGAATCATAGAATATCAGGGTTGAAAGGGACCTCAGGAGATCATCTAGTCCAACCCCCTGCTCAAAGCAGGATCAATCCCCAATTAAATCATCCCAGCCAGGGCTTTGTCAAGCCTGACCTTAAAAACTTCTAAGGAAGGAGATTCTACCACCTCCCTAAGTAACGCATTCCAGTGTTTCACCACCCTCCTAGTGAAAAAGTTTTTCCTAATATCCAACCTAAACCTCCCCCACTGCAACTTGAGACCATTACTCCTTGTCCTGTCCTCTTCCACCACTGAGAATAGTCTAGAAGCATCCTCTCTGGAACCACCTCTCAGGTAGTTGAAAGCAGCTATCAAATCCCCCCTCATTCTTCTCTTCTGCAGACTAAACAATCCCAGTTCCCTCAGCCTCTCCTCATAACTCATGTGTTCCAGACCCCTAATCATTTTTGTTGTCCTTCGCTGGACTCTCTCCAATTTATCCACATCCTTCTTGTAGTGTGGGGCCCAAAACTGGACACAGTGCAGGGGTGAAGAGAAGTGTCTTAGAAGTGAATTCAGAAACCTGACTATAGGACTTATTGGTATGTCTCTTAAAAGTCTGTAGACAGCTCTCTTATGCATCAGATTTGTGCAGTACAGGGGCCTTCTAGTCTCTTCTCTGACATAGCCCATGTTCATATGGTGTCACTGATGTTATTACAGTGTTACCAGCTTTGCCTGTTACTTTGGAGTATGCTCATTTATTAGGGTTACTCTTGGGGGGAGGGGTTCCGGCTGTAATGTCATCTAATAAAGTGGCTGTTCAGTGAATACAGAATTCTCCTGCCCCTCCCCTAACTAAATGGGTTAGAGACCATTCTTAGAGGTCAAAGAACCAACTAAGGCAGTGGTTCGCAAACAGGGGTATGTGTACACCTGGGGGGTACCCAGAGGTCTTCCGGGGGTACATCAACTCATCTAGATATTTACTCATCTAATTTTACAACAGGCTACATGAAAAGCACTAGCGAAGTTAGTACAAACTAAAATTTCATATAATGACTTGTTTATACTGGTCCATATGTTATACACTGACATGTAAATACAATATTTATATTCCAATTGATTTATTTTATAATCATATGATAACCATGAGAAAGTCAGCAGTTTTTCAGTCATAGTGTGCTGTGACACTTCTGTATTTTATGTCTGATTTTGTCGGCAAGTAGTTTTTAATCAAAGTGAAACTCGGGGGTAAACAAGACAAATCAGACACCTGAAAGGGGGACAGTCGTCTGGAAAGGTTGAGAGCTACTGAACTTAGGAATCATCTTTAATGAGTGAAATCCTCTCATAGAAGTCTTTTGTTACATGAGTGATAATATAGTTTTGATCAAAGAGGAAGACCATTTTCAGATGGCAAGTTGTAAAGCATTTCAAATGATCTAAGACTGAGATCAAGATTAGTGACTGTGTAAGCAATGTTGACGCAGTTGGAAATCTTTTGGTTCTCTTAATGTTGCATTTGACAGAACCTAACAATAGGAGCATTTTGTGGACAAACTGACTTTTCACTTGAGCAACAGGGGAATCATGTACCCGTAGGAAATCAATTGTATCCAGTTACTAGAGAACTGCCTTATCTGGAAGCTCCTCCTGATTTCTGAAACATAAGAACATAAGAATGGCCATACTGGGTCAGACCAAAGGTCCATCTAGCCCAGTATCCTGTCTTCTGACAGTAGCCAATGCCAGGTGCCCCAGAGGGAATGAACAGAACAGGTCATCATCATCCCTGTCGCTCATTGCCAGCTTCTGGCAAACAGAGGTTAGGGACACAATCCCTGCCCATCCTGGCTAATAGCCATTGATGGACCTATCCTCCATGAATTTATCCAGTTCTTTTTTTAACCCTGTTATAGTCTTGGCCTTCACAACATCCTTTGGCAAGGAGTTCCACAGGCTGACTGTGCACTGTGTGAAAAAATACTTCCTTTTGTTTGTTTTAAACCTGTTGCCTATTAATTTCATCTGGTGGCCCCTAGTTCTTGTGTTATGAGAAGGAATATATAACACTTCCTTATTTACTTTCTCCACACCATTCATGATTCTATAAACCTCAATCATATCTCCCCTTAGCCGTCTCTTTTCCAAGCTGAAAAGTCCCAGTCTTATTAATCTCTCTTCATACGACAGCCGTTCCATACCCTTAATCATTTTTGTTGCCCTTTTCTGAACCTTTTCCAAGTCCAATATATCTTTTTTGAGATGGGGTGACCACATCCACACACAGTATTCAAAATTTATATAGAGGCAATGTGATATTTTCCGTTTTGTTGTCTATCCCTTTCTTAATGATTCCCAAAATTCTGTTCACTTTTTGACTGCCACTGCACATTGAGTGGATGTTTTCAGAGAACTATCCACAATGACTCCAAAATCTCTTTCTTGAGCGGCAACAGCTAATTTAGATCCCATCATTTTATATGTATAGTTGGGATTATGTTTTCCAATGTGCATTACTTTGCATTTATCAACACTGAATTTCATCTGCCATTTTGTTGCCCAATCACCCACTTCTGAGAGATCCTTTTGTAGCTCTTTGCAGTCTGCTTAGGAGTTAACTATCTTGAGTAGTTTTGTATCATCTGCAAATTTTGCCACCTTACTGTTTACCCCTTTTTCAAGATCATTTATGAATATGTTAAAAAGGACTGGGCCTATTTGAAATTTGAAAATTACACAAATCTTAATTTTTTCTACATAAAACCCCAGGACAGTTAGCTTTCCATAAATTTTGGAAATGGGGTTTATTTATGTCTAAGTGTTTCATATTCCTTATCTTTCTGTTTTGTGTCACCTAATTTATACTGCTTGGGCCAGGGCCTTCTGTATTATACTTTGCTGATTCAGGCTGATGGGTTTTTAACTCCTCCCTTCCATGCTCCCTATAATTCCTCTCACCACTCATATGCAACCTGAAAAGACAAGGTGATAGCTGAATAATTGTATACTGTGAGGTTTCCATACAACGTTACCACAATGCATGCAAACCACCCTGGAACAGACTATCTCCTAGCAAAATCTATTGTTGGTAGCCTAGTTTGGCTCATGACACAATGTTGTTGAATGCATGGTACAATATGGATCAAAGGTCCATGTTAATGTTCCTGTCACTGTATTGTCCCATCCAAGTAAATGGGATCAAAGACTGGCAACAGATTAATTTTGACTTGCAGAAAAAGACAGGCTAACCTCTCTCCTAACTGCTGATGCCTATGCAAGGTGTCTAGAGGTAGCTTGAAATTGTACCACTTTTAGCAAAACCACTGAAGCTGAGGAAAATGGTATGCTGAAAACAGATTCCAAAATAAGACTTATTAAACAATAGCTCTCAACTGAGAATTCAGGAATTTCAGACATTCTTAAATATTACAAAGCATACTAGCACTGTTTTTCACTACCCTGAAACAAACAGGTTAGAAGAGAGGTTTTTTTGAAACGTTAAAAAAAAAGAGATAAACATGTAGGTATATCAGTAAGCCATTTTGTAGCAAATATTTTATATTAAAGTGTCATTCCTCAAGGAACACTACAGAAAATTTCTGCTAATTATTTTTGAACACTGCCCTGGAACCAGATTTTCTTCCCATAGAATGTAAGTGGCAAAGGAAAAAGGAAATAAAATGCAGGTAGAAAAATAATAAAATATGAAAGAAAAAGAGTAAATTCAGATTGAACATTCAGTCTTATACAAGGGAGAGGAAAAAAAAACAGATGTATATAAAGGATGTAATAAAAATGGAACGAAGTCTTACAGCATAAGTGATTAAGAAACAAATCAGTACAGTATGAACACAACGTTTTTATTGGTTAGAAAGTTTTTACTGATTATACTAGCATTCTCTATTAAACACAGAGGAAATATTTCTCAAACCAATAAAAACATTCTGACTAGTAGAACCATTTTAAGTGCGTGACAATAACTGAGACCTTGAAAACATTCTTGTAGACTACAAGTCATGAAGAAATAATTTCACCTTGCCTAGAGGCTTTGCAACCTAATCCTCATGTTACACTGTCTTCAAGTTCTAGAGAGAATATGGACTCTGTTAGTGACAATTCCCAGTAGAGAGTTACTGAAATAAACAGCACACTGCCTAAGAGGCTTAACTGTAAAAACAAAAAGCAATGTGTCTCTTTCTTTCTTTTCTCGGTATAACTTGTTTATATGGCCAAGGAGTTAATATACGACGTATGTTCTAACATGCACCTGTCTGGATACAAAACTACAGAGATGATCAGGGAGCCGTTAAAGCAGTTTATGGAAGCCAATGAGACAAGCTATTTAAATCTCTCTGCTTAGGCACAACAATGGAGTGGGGGAAACATAGTATAAAAAAGTGACTCCTCTGCCACCTGAAGTCTTTAAATCAAGAGCACGTCTTTCTATAAAACACGCTTGAGATCATCCACAGATTATGGTCTGTATCACACAGGAGGTCAGACCGGCTAACCTTAACAGTTCCCTCTGACCTTAAAATCTATGAGACAAAGTTGCATGAGGGGAATGACAATAATCCTGTTGATGTTCTGATGTATACATCAACAGGGGAAACATGTTCTCACTCCTGGTCTGCTCCAATATCTTTTCAGGGGCTGCAGCCCTGCTTTAAATGTCTTGGAATTTTCTTTCTATGCTTAAAGAAAAGTAAAGCATTTGGTTGCAAAAAGGTCTAAGAAAGTGCTGTGTGGTTCTTCAATTCACAGAAAGTTCTTCTGTGGAAAAAACAAGCATCTTGTAACTGTAGTGCAACAGCCCATCTGCTTGGTTATCCTGTGGTCAGATTTGACATTCACATACTGCATCAAAGAACAAAATAACACAAATCTGTACTGTGTAGACCTATATCTCTTATATATATATATATCTCAGAGCTGTGCTGCTATTTCTTTGCTTTAAAGCTGCACCTTGTGATGTCCGAGTTGATAATTTCTGGCACATGAAACTTTAAATAAAAAAAAGAGAACAAAATCCCTATATTAGGCAATCTAATAACTAATGCTAATCACTGATTTTTTTAATTGTTCATGTCATTTATTGAAAAATGGTGACAAACATTTCAAAATGTCTTCAGTATTATAAAACGCAGAGTAGTGTTCAAAGGTATTCAAATGCTGTCCATTTGTCAATGGGTTTATAGGTTCAACAGAAACTAGGAGTGGATTTCAGAAAACTTGAACCTAGCAAATGGCTGTTGTACAGCTCAATATTACCATGCTGAAAATGTGAATGCTGAGAATTCCCCATTTTAGAATGTTCCAGTTATAACACTGCAAGTCTCTTATGCAATTTAAGTTTTAAATTATTGTAAATAGTTTCCAGTTACTAAAGTAGTAACTCCTATATAAAGACCATCTATTTAGTAAATTGTATTCAGCAAAACTATGACTGAATTATTAAATAAATTTAGAAATTCATAAATGTTAAGCATCTTATACTCATAAATGCTGCAAGTAATGGCATTTCGTTGTGAAGTAATTTAAATACCACAGTTAGGACAGGGAAAGTTCAGTTTGGTCTCAGGTATTTTGAATGAGACAAAATATGCCTCAAAGTGATAGGAATGGTATTCAGTTTGTCATTTAAATACTAGCACAGATCAAATATAATAGTTGTCACATTGCGTTAGTCACTGCCTTTTGCGTTAGTTGATATTTCACTGACAGGATCAAAGATGTTAACAGTAAAACACACAGGACTGGTAATGGGATATGGAGCCTTTCACCTCTAGATCAAGGTTTCAGACCCAACTAGGATTGAAAGAAACTGAACATCCTTACCAACGGTGGTCTCGTTTATAGTCCACTGTATGTAACATGAATTGTCAACAGCGAGGCTGAGACCACCAGTCTCAACAACCAGGCTAAAAACTAGCGGACATCAAGAGTGAACATTTGTATCTTAAAAGGTGGTCTTTCCAGAACAGTATTGAAGCCATTGGAGGGGCACTCTGGGGAAGCTTGCACTGCCAGTGCCTGTCCTCCCTTTGTCTGTGGTAAGAGAACTTCAGGTCCCAGGGCAGCTAGCTCAGAAACTTTCACAAGCACTAAGGGTTTGTCTACACTACAAAATTCAGTCAACCTAGTTTAGTCGATGTAAAGCCACTGCAGTAATTTTGCATATCTAAACTTTGCTCCTTGTGTCAGCGGTGCACATCCTCACCAGGAGCGCTTGCATGGATTTACCTGTCAGTGTGGGGCATTGTGGGAAGGCTTCTGAAAAACAGCAACAGTCAATGTAAGCCACACAGTGTCTACACTGACACTACGTCAACCTGACTAAATCGACCTAAGCACTACGCCTCTCACGGAGGCCGAGTTATTAAATCAGTGTAGAGGGCAAGTTACATTGGTGGGAGCTACATTTTAGTGTAGACACTTACAGAGTTAGGTTGATGTAAGCTGCCTTATGTTCTTACAGCAACCTAACTCTGTAGTATAGGCGAGGGCTAATTTAACTACTTTACTTTGTAAGTTTGTTAATTTACTGCAGTTCTCACTGCAGGTTTGAGGCTTTAAATTATAAATGATAAATTAGTGACATTATAAAAATTTCCACGGACACAGACAATGGTGCCTAACTATAATAATAATACCTAGTCCTTATACAGTGCTTTATACCAGTAGGTCTCAAAGTGATTTACAAAGGGAGCTAAGTATATACGATAATGACTTCACTGCAGGAACAACCAAAAGGAAAAGACGAATTGGGAGGGAGAAAGACTTTAATAAGGGAACATTAACTTCAATAAATAGCAAAAAGGGGAAAGATAAATATACTAAGTACTTTTTTGTGTGTAAATGTTCTTTTTCAGGTTTGCTCCTGTATGAAAATCCCTGGGTAACAGTTACTTAATGTAGTGACCACTATAGTTTAAATTTGCAGAAACCATTACAATTATTCCTCTTTATTTCAGCTGATCATAATTTTCCCCAAAAATACATTTTTGGGTTGAGCATCTGCATCCATGATCTGTGCTCTCAGTTTGTTTTTCACAGGGCTGAGAAAAAGCTATTTGGTTTACTGGAGAATGAAAAAAAAAGAAGAAGAAGAAACTTCCCCACTATAAATACATCCACTCTTTTTAAAAAATGAAACTACAAAAAACTAAACTCTGAATTTCAGCATACACACAGAGTCCTCAGTGAGGAGTGAGGGCTTTTTCCCAACTATGATAAAAAACTGGTTTTGACTTTTGACTGTGGAAACATTGTCACTCTGGGCACGCCTGGCTGAAAATTTTATGAAGTTGCTAGTTGTGCACAAAAATTTACACATTTTATATTACTAGACTGTGTTCTCACACCTGTGTGCCTTCTTATGAAGAAATAACCACCCTGTAACCTGAAAATAAATGTTACCACTTCAACTTGCTAAAGAACAAGACTGCATCTCTTCATTTACGGTACTTGCATATGTTGCTACTTTTATTAAACAATGTAATATTATGATGTGCTTAAATGACAAAAGACAAAGGTTCCCCTGTGAAAAAAGTTATTTCCACAGGGAAATTTACTCTTGATTTATGAAGCCTTCCTTGCTTAAATAATGTGACAGTTAATGGGGTAATTGAAGAGCACAAAATGACAAGCATACTTTTTACCAGGATCTATCTTTAATCCACAGTTCTCTTCAGTTGGAAGGAACAAGAAAGAGTAGTGAAAGAACAAACAATGTCTTTTATGTGCAGCTAAACTATATCACAGGACACCTGTCTAAACCTCTACATTCTTTCAAAGACTCACAATTTCATTTTGCTATTGTTTTAAGGCATTGCTAGTTTGGTAATACTCCATTTAACAACTTAATGTATATGATTTTCTTCAAAAAGAGCATGAAACTTTGTTCTTCATTCTTATTTACACGTCACAAAGTACAAATGCACCAGATATACCATAATCCCTAATGGCAAACACAAACCTAAATACACTTTGTCCCGGTTGTATTAATTTTGGTGGGATATATGGTCCAAAGGTATTAACATAATCCAGTTGTTTAACATAAAATAGTTTTAAACAAGGTTTGGGGTTAGATTTCTTAGTACCTTGGCAAATACACCATCATTTTTTAATTTTTTTTAAAGATGTTATTAAAGATACAGAAAAGAAAATAGTTAAGGCATTTGAATTGTAAAGTATCAAATAAGTAATAGCTGGAGAGAGTTTTTAGAAGGGAAAAAAAACCCCATTTGACAGTCTTTTAGGTGTTAACTGGTTCTGAAGTGGGAGAGAGAAGAAGTTAGTAGAGATGGGCTAGAGCTGTTGCTGGCATTGCGAAAGTCCATTTTTGATTTTAAGGTGGCAAAACAAAATGAACACACACAAAGGGGGAAATAAGAGAACAGCAAAACTTGGGACGCCGCTAACAATGTCACCAAAAATTGTGAATGATGTCAGATATGTGGGCAAGGGAACAGGGACCTGATGGTTCAAAAGAAATCATATACCCCATCGCTATGTAAGTTGAAGGATAAAATGATGGAGAGGAAGGGGTAGGTAACCGTAGCAATAAGCAAGAGAGAGCTCTATTGTTTTTTTATGTTAGTAACCTACTAATGACCCCCTAGGACTAAGTTAAATGTTTCTCAACAAGTTTGAGGTCACTCTTCCATGTTATAATTTGTCTTCGCTGACCGTTAACATTTTTTTCTTTGATTACTTCTTTGAATTAATTGACTTTGAGAAAAAGGTGAAAGCAAAAATCACAGGGAATGGAAGGTGAAGCTACTCTAATAATTTTCATAAGAGGTCGGAGTCTTTTTGGATATTGCACTGAGATCAGAGAAAATGCTTCTATCAACAAACCAGGAGGCTTTGATAACCTGATGTAAAAGGGCACAAAACAAACAGAGGTAGTAGGAGGACATGCATCTTTGGAGGAGAAGTACAATAAAAATAATTTGTATAGAGATACATTAGACATGTGGATTTCCCCTATATGGGTTAACATGTCAGTGTTTGTGACGGTTCATCCTGTCTCATTGCTGAAAACAAGCACAGCATAGCGGAAGGTGGAGGTAGGGAGAGGGGGACCACTGCTGGTTACTCCCTGATTCACATCTGCCCAGCCCTGACACAAGATAGAGCTGCCTCCAGTGAAGCCCTAATTTATCGCTCTGGAGAACTGGGCATAGCAGAGCTCTTCTCTGCCATTCCATCTCCTCTTTCCACCCATATGCCAACAATACCCCAGATATGTTCCTTCCTTTCTTGTAGGTAGGGAGTGGGGAGATTGGCACAGTCTCCTCCACTAGTTTTTCTCCATTAGAGAGCTCACCTGTGCAGGAGAAATTCCCCAGCAACTACCTCAGGATAATTTAAGGCCACTTCCACTTTTCAGCGGACGGGAGAATCCAGTGTGTGGCTTCCAGACTCATTACTTGGACAATACCCCCTGTCCAGCTACACTTCAGACTGCACTGGGGGAAAGAATGTGGCAGATTCAGAGATCCAAATGACTCCTTGAAACAAGGTTCTCTCACCACTGGGAGCACCCCTCGTGGTTAGGTCTGGGAACCAGTTCTCATCCAGGCTAGCCCACCTTCCTCCATCACTTGCCCTGCAATATCTGTTGCTCTCCCAGACTCAGGGTGCTCTCACTTCATGACTCAGACCTCCAGCTAGGTCACTACATAATCTTCCCCTTCCGAGGTATAAAAGTCCCTCTAGACCACTTGTCCATATACTGCCCTTGACAGTCCTCTGTAACAGTTCCCAGTCTGGTGTCACTTCCCCGGGGGCTGGTAGGGGAACCCAGGCCCACCCATTACTTAAGGTTCCAGTCCAGTGACCCTATCAGTAACAGCCAAGGTCTACACAGTCTCAACCCTTGCTGTTCTTTCTCTGAACTTCTTCCTACTCTGCCTTCCACAGGCTTTCTTCCGCGCAACTCCTCTGGGTACACCCCTTCTGTCAGTGACAGGAGCCCAGGGCTTTGCTGCCCCCCAGGTTTCCTTCTACCTCCCTCTCCTTGCCCTGAGAGCAATGGCAGACTTTCTCCCTGCAGCCCCATTGGTCTTCTCAACTACTGGCTTTATACAAGCCCAGCCTGCTGCTGCCCAGCTGGGCTTCATCTTCAGATAGTGCTTATGAACCAAGCCTGACTCTTCTTCAAGTGCAACCTATAAGATTAATTGGCCCCTGTGACATTGCACTCCGTACGATTTTATGAAAATATGCTAATGAGTGTGAATATAATGTAACTGGAATATGCTTCATGCACAAGGTCTCTTGTAAGGTATCATTACAAAGCTTATACTCTACTGAGTGTGATCATCCTATTTGTATAAATGTATTTATCCTTGTATCTGAAACTAGAAATATGAAATATAACTCTGAGGTCCTATTGTAATTATGCAAAGTGTGGGCCATTAATAGTGGTTTGGAATCTTGATGGCTCCCGTCAACTAGGACAATTGGTTGTAAATGGCTCTGTTTACTTGCAAACCTTCCTGTGAATCAGGCCAGGAAGGATGAAGGCTTGGGGTCTCACAGGACATGTCACTATTTCACTATTTGAAATAGGTGACCATGTCACCTGGTACTGGAATCCATCTTAAACCTGGTGCTTTTCCATTTAGAAGGAGGGGGTGGGGACCCAGAGAGACAAAAGATTCCCGCCTTGTGTCAAAGATATATAAGGGGGTGGAACAAAACAAAAGAGGTTCCAGTCATGAGAAATCCCCTAGTTACCACATGGGCTGGAGCTAATAAGAACTGTACCAAGGGAAAGGATTGGGCCCAGACTAGGAAGGAGTCCAGTCTGTGAAAGAAGCTTATTGGAACATCTCTGAGGGTAAGATTTTATCTTAATCAGTTTTTTAATGTATTAGGCTTAGACTTTCATGTTTTGTTTTATTTTGCTTGGTAACTTACTTTGGTCTGTCTGTTATTACTTGGAACCACTTAAATCCTACTTTTTATATTTCATAAGATCTCTTTGGCTTATTAATTAACCCAGAGTAAGTAAGTAATACCTGGGGAAGAAAACAGCTGTGCATATCTCTCTACCAGTGTTATAGAGGGTGGACAATTTATGAGTTTACCCTGTATAAGCTTTATACAGAGTAAAACGGATGTATTTGGGGTTTAGGCTCCCAGACAGACTGAATACTGGGTGCTGGGAAAGTCCCTGTTAACTGAGAAGACCCTGAGCTGAGTGGGTCTTAGTTTCTGTGAACTGCAGGGGGGCGTGGCCCAACCTCTCGGTCTGTGCTGTAGTTGATTGGAGTGTCTAGCTCAGCAAGACCTGAGTGGAGGGAAGCCTTCTCTGGCAGGGGGATTTGTTCTCAGTGGTATCCCAGCACATCCAGTGACAGTCTTGAGAGAGTTTCTGTGACCCAACCCATTACAGCCCCCTCTGAGCCATCTTAACCCCTTCAGGACTGACGCGAGGTGAGCACCCCATCACATACATTTACCCACTTTTTTTTTTTTTACTTACAATGGTGCAGACAGACCCTCAAAATCAAGAATCAGGGCACATATCCCTGATTATCAGTCTCTTGCTTTAATGAAGAGACCACAGTCTCTATTTTACTTGAGTTATTTTCCTCACATGTTCAAAAGATATTCTAGCCATGTTTTTTCTTTAGCATTTTATTTTCCTCTAAAAGGGTGTGTGCTGAAGTCCAAAAAAGAAAGTGTCTTTTGCAAAGATGAAAATTGTGTCTTTCTAGAGTGGAAAGACGTTATTTTGCCTGCCTAGGAAGGTCGGGCAGATATAATATATCACAAATACTAAAGCCTTTTTAACTTCCCAGGAATGACAAAGGAAGAAACTCAATATATCAGCACAGCAATGTAGATGCATGCAACTTTCCTACCCTTTGAAAATAAAGGACTTTGTCAAAATATACTCATTTATCATGCAGAGTTCTACCAAATGCTGAAAAAAGCCAAGGTCAAAACTTATTGTGCAAAGCCCTCATGTATGTAATCCACATGCTTGCACTGCAGCTATTGATTTTCTTTAGTCTAAAGAGGGGCGAGACGATCAGAGAGACATGTGTGAGTGTGTGCCTGCTAAGGTACACCTTTGCACTGATAAACATATGCAACAGCAATAAAGTTGGGAAATCTGTGTGGGAAAATACCAATGGAGTTATTGCATACTAGCTGTTTAAGAAAAGGTATAATGAGTATTCCAAATGCTCATTGCTTATATAACTATATGGTACTTTCAGCAACTTAGTTCTGTGTAAAATTTTTCTTTACTCTTCTGACAAGACTGAGCTTTGGCCTGCGCTTCAGCACCAAAGCAGGCTGAGATACAGGAAAAAGTGTTATACATAATATAGTACTCTCTTAACCAGTTACACATACATACGCACTGAGGAAATTATGGTGCTTCCGTGGCAGGTGTGCAGCCCTCTGCTAATGTACATCCTAGAGAAGAGGAGTTACTGTCTGAGTTTAAAAATTGGTTTACAACAGTGGAAGAAAAGGCAAAAGATCACCCAACAACCACACAAACATATGTCAACAATTCCACTCCTCTGGCAAAATGGAATTTTCTACCATAAAAATAATGCTCACGTGAGCAGGAGACAGAGCTTTCTTGCTCTAATAACTAAAGACCACCACAAACCTCATCACCTTCTGGTCAAAGAGAAATTCACACCTCTTCGACCTTGCTTTCTCCAGTATAAACACAGAGAACCCTGTATGTGTTAAAAAAATCCTCAAAAGCAAACCAAAACATTCCACTGCACACACACTTCTCTTATGGAGAGGATGAGAGAAAGAACAAACAGATGGCAGATGTTAGTCACACTGTTTAACACACTGTTGGAAGGTGCTCAGATACTACAGTGATAAGGGCAGCTATGAAGATTAGGGAAGATAACTGACCAGATTTTCTTGCTGAATAAACTTTTGGTATCTACTAGCTTCAGAGAGATAAAATTCTGCCTCCTTTTCCAGAGATGAATGCAATACAGGAACAACTATCAGCTAGTCATACTCCATAAAGCTTTTCCAGTACTACTGCTGATTTACATATGCCTGAACAGAATGTGACCAGGAAATGTGTATCATCCAGGAGGCCATTTTGCACTGGCGGAGTGAATCAAATCTAGGAATAATGAAAAAACAAATGTGAGATGGATATCACAGGAAAAGAAGCTGATTCTCTGAATCATATGTGAATTCCAAAGATCAACAATGGACATGAATTGATTAACAGAATTATGAGAAGTCAGAAGCTGCCCACAGAGCAATTAAATATCTTCACTCATTAACGTGAGCAAGTTTCCTCAATGTGGCCAGATCACAATCATGGAGGAACTTCTGGAGATTAATTGTGGTGCTTAATAATGGTCAGAGATCAAGAGCAGTACTGAACCCAAAGCCCATGTCATAAACAGTGGGCTACTGGACCTTTCCTTCATTCTGCGCAGAAAAATCAGCAGTGCAGGACCAGAGGGAAGTTAGATGTAAAATAGCTGTCTGAGACCTGAGCTGTCATGAAATAGTATAAGAATCCATCTCCACTGACTCTTAAAATCACTTAACACCCCATGTCATAAATATAAAGGGAAGAGTAATCACCTTTAAAATCCCTCCTGGCCAGAGGAAAAATCCTTTCATCTGTAAAGGGTTAAGAAGCTAAAGGTAACCTCGCTGGCACCTGACCAAAATGACCAATGAGGAGACAAGATACTTTCAAAAGCTGGGAGGAGGGACAAAAACAAAGGGTCTGTGTCTGTCTGTGTGATGCTTTTGCAGGGGACAGAACAGGAATGGAGTCTTAGAACTTAGTAAGTAATCTAGCTAGATATGCATTAGATTATGATTTCTTGAGATGTCTGAGAAAATAAGTTGTGCTGAATAGACTGAATATTCCTGTCTGTGTGTCTTTTTGTAACCTAAGGTTTTGCCTAGAGGGAGTCAATATGTTTTGAATCTAATTACCCTGTAAGGTATTTACCATCCTGATTTTACAGAGGTGATTCTTCTTTTTCTTCTATTAAAAGTCTTCTTGTAAGGAAACCGAATGCTTTTTCATTGTTCTTAAGATCCAAGGGTTTGGGTCTGTGGTCACTTATGCAAATTGGTGAGGATTTTTACCAAACCTTCCTCAAGAAGTGGGGTGCAAGGGTTGGGAGGATTTTGGGGGGAAAGACGTTTCCAAACAACGTTTTCTCAGGAACCCAGATAAAGTTTGGTGGTGGCAGTGGAAGTCCAAGGGTAAAATAGTTTGTACCTTGGGGAAGTTTTAACCTAAGCTGGTAAAAATAAGCTTAGGAGGTTTTCATGCAAGTCCCAACATCTGTACCCTAGAGTTCAGAGTGGGGAAGGAACCTTGACACCACAATACACCAAAAAACAGAGCACAGGATGCTAATATTATAATTATTATTTATTTGTACTACTATAGTACCTAGAAGCTCTAGTCATGAACTACGACCCCATTGTATACCCCAAGAAAATTACTAAATTAAAACGTATTTTATCAAGAGGAGTGTATCAGGATTGCAGCATGAGAGGACCTCTGTCTGCCAGTGATGACATGTTACCCAAAACAAACAAAGCTGACAAGGCCAAAGATGAAAGTCAATTGTCTACAAAACCTGGTTTCAGTCCATTAGTGTCAGATTCAAAGAACTGACCTATGTCCCAAGATTCTGTTTGTGATGACAGAAGTTGCTGATTTTAGAGGACAGAGACATTGTGCTGGAAGCTAGAGTAGGAGAGACCACAGAGGGCATGACATAGCTGCAGCAATTGACAATATGGAAAACACAGTCAGTAGAAACAACATCAGAATCAAGATGTACCTGCAAGATGAAGCAAGAGGAAACCTAATTCATTATGAGCAAACCTTGATTAATGTTCCATTCCCTCAATGCAAGGCTGGTAAGAGACAAAGTCAGTTGCGAAGTTTCACAATTACCTCTAAAGAGACATGATTCTGGAAACTGTTAGGGACTTACCTGAACTTTTATTCCAAGTCCAAAAGCTTCAGTTTTAATGAGATCCAAAAAACAAACTAAAAAAAAAGAACATTAAAAAAGAGAAAGAGCTGGGTGAGATTACATCAGGGCCTTGAGGGGCCCAGTGACCCCAGTGGTGAGGATTTGTATTGAAACTCGCATTCTACTTTCAGAATCAGTCGTATACAGTAAAAGACTCTAAAAAGAGGGGAGCCAAACAATGTTTACTTATATGAAGACATGCAAGAATATTCTTCAGTGACAGGAACAGAGTAAGAGCTAGTGAAATAATGGTGGCAGATTGTGGAACTCAAGGAAAAAAAGGGTAGAAAAAAAGAAAGAAGAAAAGGCTTAAAAC
The DNA here is from genome assembly GCF_965140295.1 of Lepidochelys olivacea. NCBI lineage: Eukaryota > Metazoa > Chordata > Testudines > Cheloniidae > Lepidochelys > Lepidochelys olivacea. Next base: position 67,797,166 of record NC_140421.1, on the reverse strand, counting down.
AAGGAATGTCACTGACAGATGTAGAGTTGTTGAAGAAGTGGAGGCTTTAGATAACTAAAGATTAACCAGAAGAAGACTGCCTGTTAGGAATAATAAAAAAACCCAACCGTAGTTACGTTAATAAGAAAAATATTATGTAGGTCAGAGTGTTTAAATGAGGTAAACCAAATTCTTTATAATTGCAGTGCTGAAAACATTTTTAGCTACTTGAAATTGGTACCAAACATTAAATCATGCAAAAAGTCACTTAAATCACAGAAACACTCACAGATTTTATCTTCCAATGAAAACCAAGTCAGATTTCCATGTGTGGACACAAACCAATGAGAAAGATGTATAAGATGAGCCCCCACAAGAATTGCTTATATAGGAAGTATCCGCTGTAACTCCATTGGTACAGATGAGTCTAGACTTGCTTTTTAAGTCATATTTTCTACCATCCACTCACTTTCAGTTGGAATAAATTATTTTGTGTGTGTGTGTGTTCCAAATGGGGTCTGAGAAGAGTTTGGGATTTTTTTTCCCTTGAGAACTTGGGAAGTGTAGGTTAAAGGTGTTTATATGTTACTTAACTGAAAATTCCATGTGCTTTAATGTCTCATGATAGTATCTGCCACCATGTTCTCAGCATTGTCTTCTTTTAGACAGTTCTCAATATTTCACACACACAGATAGTTCTATGTACACTCACACAGAGGTGTTCATCCATTCAAAGGGCATTTTTCAGGAAAAAAGATTTAGGAATCTTTACCTTCCTAGAGACTGAGACAACGAAGTTGGGGAAAGATTAGAGAGATAAACCAAGAGGTAAACTATGGTAGTGGAAACAAGAGTGGGGAATATATATTATTATTAGGATCCCTTTAAATGTAAATTTTATATATATCAATTTACTGATTGCTTTCAGCAGAATTCCCACACCTGAAGAGTAGGATAGCTAATATTCCCATAAAAAACATTTATAAAACTCTGAGTTGGGAGTACACAGTACTGAAAACTGTGCAGTAACTTTTTTATTTAAAGCATTTGGTAATGTTATTAACATATAACCTAGTGGTAACATATTTTCTTTTAATAGCTGCTTGGGGTACAATAAAATACAGTTAGAAAATGCAGGAATGAAAAAAAAAACGATAAAGTGCCCTGTCTTCAGAGAAACAAAAACAATATAAGCTTTCTCCTTTTTCCTTTGCCAAAAAAAATGATTTAATCAAGGGTTTCTGTCAAAGTCACAGAAAATTACAATTTTTAGTATGCAGAAATGAATTCAGATGGTGAATGTATCATCCAGATTTACTGAGGTGAAGAGAAGTTCAGCAAAGTATATATAATCAATAGTATCCATGTATCTGTTATTACCCTGGAACACCAGTTACAATTATAGCAATTGCTCAAATAGTTCAGCACACATCTGAACCACTCACCATATTCTTTAATAACTTCAAAAACTAGTTATGTAGGAACTCTGAACTAATTCAGTTTGGTCACACAAACCAGGAATAGACAATTTTGCTTAAAAGCTTTTTCTCAAAAACGTTTCTGTAAATATACAGACAGACAGACACATACACCACTTGTCCTGCGGCAGCAGTGCCATCTGGATATTCCACTTTGCAAATATGGTGCTTTTAGCATACAAGGGAAAGCTACTGGCCACACCACTACTGAAACTTTCCCCTTGATTATCCTACTTACCCTCGGAATTTCAATTACCACTGGAATCAAACAAACATCCAAAGTATGCCAAATCAAATTGACATCAATAGAAGCTCTGTGAGTGTATAGTGGGGTGGCTGCCCCACTCCTATCCTAGATGGGGCTTCAGCAGGCCAGGGAGGCGGTACAGGTGGTAGCCAATCAGAGGCTGTGTTAGAGACAGCCAATCAGAGCCAGACTCAGCCATATATAAAGGCTGACCAGGAAGGGTGTGGACAGTCTCTCCCTGGTGGTCAAGAGAGGAGGACTGGCTCCTCTGCTGGAAGGTAGCACCTTGGACAGAGCTGTGCTGGGGAGCTTCGACCAAGGAAAACCCTAGGCTGCTGGCCTAGGCCAGGCAAGTGCATAGAGCCGAAGGGGAAGTGGTCCAGGGACAATAACAGGGCAAGGGGAGAGAATGAGGGCAGAGAGGCTGCCACTATAGGGTCCCTGGGTTGGGACCCAGAGTAGTGGGTGGGCCTGGGTCCCCCCCTTCCCCTTCAGCTACACTGGGCTGAAGAGGAGCATGGCCTGATCCAGGCTGTGGCTGGGCCCTGTAATAAGGGGCTAGACTTAGAGGCTGCAGCCGGCCACTACAACAGGTGCAGATTGTGGACTGTGATAACACCAAACCCCCAGAAGGGGGTGAAATTGGAGCAGTGGGCACTGCTGGAGGGCAGTGTCCTGAAGAGGACACTGCTGAGTGAGGAGCAATGAGGGTCCCCAAAGCAGCAGAGCAGATGAGGGGCAAGGCACCACACAAAATAGATGCTCTATGACTGGACAGAGCTAATTCCTGGAGCAACCAGCAGGAGGTGCCAGCGGTGGTGAGTCCTAACCCTGTCACAGAGTGAAAGAAATATACAATATAGTGCACAACATAATTCTACAGCACAGAGTGAGAGCATTGTCCTTAAGCTGTATATTTGTATCAAGGATTTTTATGGACATAGCCAGATGCTTTAAATACTGATTTGCCATAACAGTGTGGGCAGGGGTGAAGCTGTGCTGGTACAATCCCAAATTCATCACGCTTGGCCATCCTGAGCTATAGATTATGTGATTGGTCTTGGAGAAAATTACTGTTTAGAGATTCTCCCACCTCCAGACACCAGTCTGACTGTAAGTAACAGGAGGCAAAGTTTGCCACTCTCTGTGTATCTGAAGCTGCAGATGAAACTATTCACAACTTTTCCTGCAGGCAGTGTAAGATCTCGGCCTACAATAAGGAACCATGTTGTTGAATTAGATTAAATACTGCATATAGAGAGTTAGTTATTTTAAAAAAAACAATAGAAACAGTTTCCACTGTTGCAAATGTTTACTTCTGCTTATATTTACTTTAGGGCCAAGCTTTAGATCCCAAACAGCTATTCTTGCCATAGTTTTTGGCAGCGAAAGAGTCTTTCTAAACAATGCAATCTTAATTTTTGTACTGTTTTTTATAGAAGTCTCACTAACATTAACAAATCTGAAGAGCTAATGCTATACTCTGTTGCAGTATAGTAAATGAAATTAATTTGTAATATATAGGGCTAGATTGCGCCTATCAATCCCGGCTCCTCATAAGGTGGAGACAGCCATATGATAGTAAACATCCTTGAAGGAACTGTGGCTGACCACGCCGGAATTGTTTGGGTGTTTCAGGGAATGTGCAGTACAACAGCTCTGCCACCTTTTTGCAGGCGCTTCTTGTGCTGCCCTCTGCACCTAGTCAGCTCTGGTGACTAGTTTAGAAGTAATGCTCCATCTAACCTTTCATCCTCTTTTCCACAGGGAGGGGGTCACCACTAGAAGAAAAAGGCCAATGAAAGCTAAATCTGTGCGCTTGACTGTATTGTCTGTAAAAGGGGGCAACTCCTGCATATATAACTCCCTGTTTCAGTGTGTTATGCATGTATGCATCATCCTCTAGTAGCTGGTCCATAGAAGACAACAGCCTATTGTATTATCATTCCTATTTGCAATAAATTAGCACCTGGGAGCCCTAGTCATGGACTAGGACCACATTGTGCATGGTGCTGAAAAAACACAGAACAAAAAGCCCTGACCCAAAGAATAGTTACTCCATTATCTCAAGTGGTAGAGGCCCGTTCTGAAAGTCCATGGTTCAAACCCTGCTGATGTCCCATGGGGGAGGATTGTTATAGTTGTGTATAATAAAACTTTTTTAAATTTGGGGTTTTTCCCTTTTTTCTTTAAAAAGAAATACAAAATTACATTAACACCACCGATCTTAAAAGAAGATGATTAAGGTTGCTAAGTCAAGCATTGCCAAGTTGGGAAATGACAGACCCATGCAACTTGTATTTATTCCTTAATGCTTATGCATTATCTATCATTATCCTAAGTACATGATCAAATACTATTTCTTCCACTGATACATATACAAATCACATTTCCTTCTGGTGGTATACTGTATTTAATGTACTGTATTTATTTTAAAGAGGCTATTTATCATTATGGCTCGCTATTTGTATTTGGGAGCAATATATAGTTCTTGTGACCTGCAAAACAAGAATCAGTTCATAATGGAGGGCAAAAAGCAAGTCCAGACTGAAAATTAATCCAGTGAGGTTGTGAGTAGACGTGTCCAGAATACAAGAATTCTGTTTTGTGGAAAGTTTTCAGGTTTCAAAATTTGTGTTTTCTTTCACACCGGAATGAAAACAAAACCGTTTGAATGTTTTTGCAAAAAAGTTTTGCCGAAATGTCAGTTTTTTACACTGAAACCTGAGTATTTTGAATCGGGAAGGCTTTTGGGAGGGTCCAGGGCTTTTTGGTCACAAAGAGAGGCACTCTGTAGATAGGTGGTTAGAGTACTGTCCTCAGATGTAGAAGAGCCATATTCAAGTCCCTGTTCTGCCTGATTCAAAAGCAGTGTGTCATCCCATAGACGGACATAATATGCCATGTTTTGTTATAGAAGTAGGCCTCAGGGAAGGAGGAAAGATACAGAGACTCTTCAGTATCATCACTGAGAGGAAGGCTAGGAAATGGCTCCCAAAGTTTATTTCCTTTAGTGAGATCACCTTGCTGTCAACAAAGGAAGTACTACACCTTCCATGTTCTCCCTTCTGTTTTGCAGCCCACCAGTCAGATGGGGGATCTTTATATTTCTGTTTTTCCCTAGAAACAAAACGAGTGGATGAGGAAGAAAGAGGAAAAATCCCCATGCTCCCAAGATGGAGGACACAAAGACCAACAAATGGAGGGGGCAGACTGAAGCCTACCAAGGGAATTCTGACACTCAACTCCTTTGCTTCCTTGTGTCTTGGTAGGCAGAGCTATACTCTGTTGCAGTATAGTAAATGAACCAACTGTTCCTGTCTGCCTCTCCCATAGGATGGGGCAGAGAGAGCCATATGCAATAAAAGTCCATTTTATTATAAGAGAAAAGAAATAGGGTATTTCCAATTATTAAAATGTAGCAGAGAAAACACATTAGCTTTCTTTCAAACCCTTTGTTAGATGTCCTAACAGTCAGCATTTGGGGAAAGCACTTTTTCAGACTGTAATTAAAATGATCATCTAGACTGAGGTAAATAATAAAATACCTAGCTCAATCTGAGCCCACTTCTTATAAATAACCCTGTACTTGTAATATACAGACAGGCTTGTGCCCACTTTTGTTGAGACCCCTTCATTCCCAAAATGTGTTATGAATGAATTAATATAATTTTCTTTCAATTGAAGGATTCCAATGAGTCCCAGAAGATCCCAGGATCTGTCAATTTCCTCTCATCCTTCTACAGCCTTCTTTTCTAATGGAAGACTCTGGATGTTTCTCCCACCACCAAAATCCATTAGTACTGTTTTCATTCCCTTACTAAACAGTTATTTAAAAAGTGACAAAATTTGCTTAGTCCCCACCAGCAGCAAACATGCTGCCTATAGGTTATCACTACAACTTGGTCCCTGCTCAGATTATCTCACTTTTTGAAGATAATAGTTATATTTTCCCCCAAATTCTGTACCACAAAGTGTCTGTAAAATGTATTTTAAGTTATCCAAGCAAAAGAGTGCACTCAAAAGTCTTTCTTTTTTACTCAAACTCAAAAAAAAAATGCTAATTCAAATGTTACAAAAATATTTGCTCCCAGACTCAGATCCTTCATGCCACATTTCAGCACAATGAATTTAACTGTGCAAACTATACGTTTCTGAAATGAGGTAATAAAAACCCCAACAAGGCTTAGCTATAGCGATCTGAGTGATGACACTAATATATTTTCATATTATACACATTGCAGAAAATGGAAATGTCAACTGGTTAGTTTACAAGGAATCTGAACATCCCCAACAGCTGTAACAGCTTGTCAATAGCAGGTGCATATGTACTTGATGTTAAAATGCATTGTCAAGAAACACAGGAGAAAGTACATGAAGGTCAAATAAAAATTAAAAGAACAATCAATAGTAGAGAATCATGTTACCTACATATATTTACATTTCAAATAAAAAGATATTAAGATAACATTTGTCAAAAAATAAACTAGCGCAATGCCGCTTTTTGCTTTGATCTAATACCACAGTCACTGTGCTGTGAAATTTGAAGTCAGAATGAGATTAATAATCTACAAGGCTAAAGCTTCTTTCTAAAATAAAAAGGCAACTTTATTATCTATTACACACAGAAAAACTACCTTCAAAAAACAATATTAAGGTTGCCAAGTCCAGGAATCAAAATTAGTAAATGACAGAAATGATGTTGCCTGTGCAATATCAGCTTGGCCCCCTTGTGTGCCAGCATTATGATAAAGTAATTACATGATCAGTATTTATCCTGGAGGACCCCGCCTCATTCAGGGCCCAAGATGGACTGTGCTCACAAAGTGAGCAGCTTTTCAATGTTTTGTTTTATCCTTATGGTTCAGTGTGGCTCCAGGCCTTATTCATTGCACACTACACTGCTCTGAAGAGAGGATTATTAACCTCCTCATGGGTTTTTCTATGGCATTCATCACTATAGTATCTGAGCGCTTCACAGACATTAAATTAATCTATCTTTAGGAACACCGCTCCAACCCCAATGAGAAGAGGGGGGGAAGTACTACCCCCATCTTACAGTGGGGAGCAGAAGCACAGTGAGTTTACAGTTAGAAGGATCCATTTATTTTGGGTGCCTAATCTGAGATGTCTAGGACCCGAGTTCTCAGAGTACCTATATTATATAGCAGATTGAGGGAAATTATTATTCCCCTCTACTCGGCACTGGTGAGGCCACACCTGGAGTATTGAGTCTAGTTTTGGTCCCCCCGCTACAGAAGGGATGTGGACAAATTGGAGCGAGTCCAGCAGAGGGCAACATAATGATTAGGGGGCTGGGGCACATGACTTATGAGGAGAGGCTGGGGGAACTGGGGTTATTTAGTCTACAGAAGAGAAGAGTGAGGGGAGATTTGACAGCAGCCTTCAACTACCTGAAGGGGGGTTACAAAGGGGATGGAGCTCAGCTTTCTCAGTGGTGGCAGATGATTACAAGAAGCAATGGTTTCAAGTTGCAGTGGGGGAGGTCTAGGTTGTATATTAGGGTGCTGAAGCACTGGAATGGGTTAACTAGGGAGGTGGTGGAATCTCCATCCTTAAAGGTTTTTAAGGCCCGCCTTGACAAAGCCCTGGCTGGGATGATTTAGTGGGTGTTGGTCCTGCTTTGAGCAGGGGATTGGACTAGATGACCTCCTGAGGTCTCTTCCAACCCTGATCTTCTATGATTTTATATAGTTAACCACAAGTCTGATTGACATCAGCTGCAGCTGTGAGAGCTCTGGTCTTTGACAAATTGTACCCCAGAGCCTCAGTTCAGGTGCCCAGAAAATGAGGAACACACAATTAGTGACCGCCTGTGACAAATTTGGTTTAAGTGACTTGCCCAGCGTCACATAGCGACTCTGTTGCAGAGGCAGGGATGGAATCCAGTTCTCCAGGACAACACTCAACTGCCTTACCCATAAGATACTCTTTTCTCTTCTGTAGAATCTCTGCCAAGTTTCAAGTCCCACCAACAAAGCATGCAGGCACTAGAATGTTTCAAAGTGAAGATCTCAAGGTTTTTTTTTTAACACGGGCAAAACAACGCACTAACCTGTTATGGCTGAAATTCCCTCTCCCACAAAAAAAATATCAGCCCGTGGCAAACACCCAGTCTGGAAAATTTCCGCCCAAATGATTAAAGCTGGGCAAAGTTATAAGCAACTGAAAACTGGGTTTTACCCTGGGAAGTGTCTGGCAACCTTAATAATATGTGGTGCTACCAGCCCCACTTATAATTAAAGTTTAAAATCGCACACTCTATTTATTGTTATATTTAAATTTAAAGAGATGGAGTGTAAATGTTCAATGGAATGGCAGTAGGTCAATAAGGCCTACAACACTCAAATTACTAATTCAAGACATGGCACATTGGTGGGGTCAGAATTTAACGGGTAGCGCTAAATTTCCAGATTTTCCAGTTTTGCTTGTGTTTGTTGCATTTGGCCTAAAGACCAGATGTGAAGAAGCAACCTGTAATTTTGTATGTGAGTTTAACAATAATGCTTGATCTGTCCTGTCTCTCCTAAAGCCATAATATCCAACCCTACTGATTTAAGCACTGGTTTGTTGTTTTGTACCATAATTGCTTACAGTGCCAATTTGAAAGACCTACTGCCTTTTCCTCTTATTGCCTCAGTTACTATTAATTTGACGGCTCCACAGCAGGGAAGTAACACTGAAGGCAGCAGCATCTCATGCCAATCCCTGACAGGGAGCCTAGTCTCTGACAGTGTTGATTCAGCACTGCTTGGGAACAGAAGAGCAGAGTGGAAGCAGTAGGAGTGGCAGAACCGGTGGCTGTATTCACTCAAAAACCAAACCGTTCTTTAAAGATGACATTCAGGAGGCCCACATAAAACAGACTCCAACGAGAGACTGCTGAATTGGAATTAATTTGCAAACTGGATACAATTAACTTAGGCTTGAACAAAGACTGGGAGTGGATGGGTCATTACACAAAGTAAAACTATTTCCCCATGTTTATCACCCCTTCCCCGCTGTTCCTCAGTCATTCTTGTCAACTGCTGGAAATGGCCCACCTTGATTATCACTACAAAAGGTCGTCTTCCCCCACCTCTCCTCTCCTGCTGGTAATAGCTCACCTTACCTGATCATTCTCCTTACAGTGTGTATGGTAACACCCATTGTTTCATGTTCTCTGTGTATATAAATCTCCCCACTGTATTTTCCACTGAATGCATCCGATGAAGTGAGCTGTAGCTCACGAAAGCTATTGCTCAAATAAATTTGTTAGTCTCTAAGGTGCCACAAGTCCTCCTTTTCTTTTTACTTAAAAGCTGAGTAATTGGGATTTATCAGAGCTTCCTGTAGAGGACTTGGAGGGAAAAGGAAACTCACTGCTAGACCTGAGGGCAGGCTGCATGACTGCAGAGCACCAACCCATGCCCCAGCCTCCAACCCACAGTTATCATTTGTGGGGATTATCAGTCAGTGGCCACCCTTGATGCTTCACCTGTCCATTTGGTGCTGGCAGAAAGCACAGCTTGCCAGTATGCAGGCATTGCAAAGATACCACTGCATGACTTCCACACCTCTGCTAGGCAGCCACTAGGCTTCCACAGTGCAGGCAATGTGGGTGTGTTTCATCCAAAATTCAGAAGTATGGAGCAAATAAAAGGGGATGCTGGTAGTGGAAAGAAGATCAGAAGAGAAAGAGTAAAGGAAATGAACTGTGAAACAAAATATTAGCTATTTTGCTTGGTCAAAAATGAATAGTGAATGGCAACATCCCATAGGCTGAATCAAGGTAATTGCAATAATAGACAGAAATTTCCAATACATCAGTGGGGCTGTTGCAGATCTTTAGTACTTTGAAAATACATCTGGAAGATGAAGAGATTAGCACTTCAAGAAAACAAAGGGCCAAATGCTCCTGCTTCTCACTTTCTAGGGATATTAATGCCCTCTAATTATGGGAAAGGAGAGAAGATGTGGACAAACACCCTTCACAATCCCTCAACCCCACCCAAAAAAGTTCCTGAGACAGTTGAAGGCCCACTGTACAAACAATGCACGGCTGGGGTCTCCACAAACCCATGAGCAAACCCTGTAGGTAGAATACTCCTCTAGCAAGCTGACATATTACATACCTCAATCCACTTCAGATATTAACATTCCTTTTTTCATCTTTAGTGTCTAATCTTCAGCCTCCACATCTCATGCAATTCGTGTGCGCATGAGAGTGTGAGAGAGATACAATGGGCATATGGCCACTCAAAAAGCTGTAAAGTCAGGCAAAGTGTACCCTGTAAAGAATGCACAGGGAGCTGGTGCTCAATATAGTTATCCAACAGATGCCTCATGGTTCCTTTCATGCTACATGATTAAGAGACTAAGGCCCTTGTATGGTGCCACTAACCTTTCCCACTGTGAGGATACTATATCAGGTTGTGCGAATGGTGGACTTTTGAATGGACCATTTCCTGGTCTATGGGTTTGTGAAAGAACATTTGGGCCAAAGGACTTATGAACAGATATTTTCATAGTAACTTTTTAAGTCTCGCTGGTGTAACTATTAAACAACCGTGCTTCATCTGGGACTTTTAGTCTTAATCAAGACCTTATGTTATGTGAATTTTCTATTAGGTCTTTTTCACAGAAAACAGAAGTTAAATATCACAAAAGGGACATGGTATGACAGCACTGTTATAGAGTATGAGGGAAAGACAGAGAATTGAACTGGCAGTGAAATCAAATTACTTTTCCCAAAAGAAAGAGTTCCCTCCAAGTCATAATTAAAACCATTGATGCAGCAGAGATTAGCAATGTTACCAACTCTCAAGATTTGGTTTTGTGGTACCCAATTTTTGCTGCCCACAGTACACCATTACTCATGAAAACAATTACTTCACACTGCTACTGGGCTCATTTTCTGGTTTGAAATAGAACTGATTGAATAGTGTTGGTAGCAGGAAAGAATCACTTCTGTAGCAAAGAAACAGATTTTTTCTTGACTTGGGTTAAAATTTGATAAGTGTGTTTCTTTCCGAGAATATGGTCTTGAAATTGAGAAAGCAGCACAAAAATTCTGTGTGTTTGTGTATGGTGGGGTTTAGTAGATCTAACCTAAAGAAGAAGAAGAAAAAAATTTCCAAAGACTTTCCCAACTGCAAGGGTCATAAAGAAGGAAAGCCAATAGGGTACAAAAGGACACAAATATTTAAAGACTAGATTATTCCTTTTAGGCACAGTCCCAAGATGCAAAATCCTTCCCTGAGATCTCATGGTCCTAGCTTTAGTAGTGTCTGCCCCCACTGCACAAGACTCAGGTATAATTTGGCCCAAACATATGATACCTAAAAAGTAGACTAAAATACACAGGGTATGCATAGATGATGAAACCCCTCTAGTAATATTGATTCCTCTGCAGTCACAAGGCTTTCTAAATGCACAGCATGATGTTACAGTATCCTGTAGTCCGAGTGGGTTATGCACAACAGCAACAATATACTTGGTATATTTGCTGACATTTTTTTTCTTAAATCATCCCAAGGAAATTGAAGAAATGAAACAGCAAACTGGCATTGCAAAATGTTCATCTTCACTACTCCAAATTAGCACTATTCAGATGACATTCATTTTAAAGATTTAGCTTTTAAAATAAAAAAAATAACAGTCAAAAGGTACTGTGTTAAGTATTCAATAATTTAGGGATATATTCCTATCTAATAAGAAACCAGAATATGGCCTTATTATTTTACAAAAATTGGTTAATGTTGAAATTCTAAATTCAAACTGTGCTTCAACTTGTATGTACTGAGTGCAACATTCTATATATTAAAAAATTAATTCATGCCCAAACAAAAGCAAAAGCTTCCTACATTGTTCTGTTGGATCTGAAAAATTCTGCAGTCACTGTAATTGCATAGATAAACATAAGTAAAGGAAATTTATAAGAAACATCTTTGTCAAGTATGACTATAGTCTGGTGATTTCAGAGATCCTGAGTGACTCCATCTTGTATCCCTGGCATCCATTTTGAATAAGCAAAAGCCACTCCACCATTAGATGGAAGCTGCAGGTCACATAGTGCAAAATATAGAATTGGTGGGAAAAGGTGGTAAACAACGATTCAGCCGATCATAACACTGTGAAGTAAATAACAATCGCAAGTCTAAAAATGGAATTGACAGCAGAAGAAAGTAAACTAGTAGAATGATGTCACGTGTCTAAATATAGAATTGAAAAACAGTTTAAAGGTCCGTGGCTTTTATGGTGCTGTGTGATGGTGATGCAATGGTGATAAACTCCAGCCAGAGAAACAGATTCATCCTACTGCAGCAAGTATGCCTTGCCAGACCACCCAGCAGGGAGTGAGATTTTATTTGCTGTAAGTATAGCATAGGATTATATATTTAGGTCCTGTCATAAATATAAAGGGAAGGGTAAACACCTTTAAATCCCTCCTGGCCAGAGGAAAAACCATTTCATCTGTAAAGGATTAAGAAGCTAGGATAACCTCACTGGCACCTGACCAAAATGACCAATGAGGAGACAAGATACTTTCAAAAGTTAGAGGGAGGGAGAAACAAAGAGTCTGTCTGTGTGATGCTTTTGCTGGAGACCCAACAGGAATGGCATCTTAGAATTTAGTAAGTAATCTAGCTAGATATGCGTTAGATTCTGTTTTCTTTAAATGGCTGAGAAAATAAGCTGTGCTGAATAGAATGGATATTCCTGTCTTTGTGTCTTTTTGTAACTTAAGGTTTTGCCTAGAGGGATTCTCTATGTTTTGAATCTAATTACCCTGTAAGGTATTTACCATCCTTATTTTACAGAGGTGATTCTTTTTTACTGTTTCTTCTATTAAAATCCTTCTTTTCAGAAACCGAATGCTTTTTCATTGTTCTTAAGATCCAAGGGTTTGGGTCTGTGGTCACCTATGCAAATTGGTGAGGATTTTTACCAAACCTTCCCCAGGAAGTGGGGTGCAAGGGTTGGGAGGATTTTGGGGGGAAAGATGTTTCCAAACAACGCTTTCTCAAAAATAAAAGCCGGTCAGACGTTTGGTGGTGGCAGTGGAAGTCCAAGGGCAAAAGGTAAAATAGTTTGTACCTTGGGGAAGTTTTAACCTAAGGTGGTAAAAGTAAGCTTAGGAGGTTTTCATGCAGGTCCCCACATCTGTACCCTAGAGTTCAGAGTGGGGAAGGAACCTTGACAGGTCCTATTGTAGTTTTCAATACATTGTTAAAACCACCTGGTCTCTCTCAAACTTGACTGAATTGCTCTGGGGGAAGGGCAGTTCATAACACTTTGAAACCTGATCTTAGTTGTACACCTCTACAGGGTTCAAATTCTCATTTGTTTGGCATTCTTCCTAGTAAGTATCAATACAGAGCAGTCAACATTTTATACTCCAGTGAAGCTGGCATCTGGCAGTCTCTTTTTCTGCATCCTACCCAGTCCCATCCAACTTGACATATTTATTAATGAAGATTAATTCTGTTACTTCAACATATTTGAAAACTATTCAGTGTGTAAGAATAAAATATTGTCATTGTGTTTGCTACTCTGCCCTTTTGCAAAATGATATTTGATTAAGATAATTTGCATAATTCTGAATTAAGAATATCCTTCTGTTTAGAGATAATATAGTGACAGTTGTCACAGTTGTACTGAGACGAGGATCTGTGTTTTTTAGTTATTCTACTTTTTTTGCTTAGTCCAGACACTGCTTTTGAAAGCAGATAAATTATTAGACAAGAGAAATGCTAATAAAAATAAAAATAAAATTTGGAATGAGTGCAATTGGCATTCACTATCTGTATAAAACTTTATATGTGGATTAGTTACACTAATTTCATGCATATTTCTTGCCTACTGTACCTAAATAAGATATTAATTCTATCCAGGCATACTGGCAATATTAAACTTAGATAGAGAATCCCTGTTCCTCAGGCGTACCAGAGGTCTGCTCAGTAGAGAGGAAGAAAGGGAAGGTAAAGGTATCTTTTTAAGCTACCTTTGCACACCCCTGATCCTAAGTGCTAGCCAGTTTGTTGTGTAAATGAGAGTAGCCTCGGGACTGCTTTCCAGAGTGCAGCATACTATATCTATCCTGCATCTCGCCTTAACATGCACCCAACATATCCCTACTAGGGTTGGGAGAAGGAGTTGATTAGAGCCAGCTACACCACTTGTATGCCAGCTGAGGACTCCTGCTGGCTGATTAGGGCAGCCTTTGCTACTCTTTCGTGACACTAAATCAACATCAAAGGGACAAAATGGAGGCCAGGACTTGAACGTAAATGAAGAATTTGGACCATTTTTGGCGAGAAGGAACCAAATTCTGCTTTAACTTAAAATAAAGTAAATCCAAAGCAATCCATTGACTTCAGTGGAGTCACTCTAGGTTTACATCACTTTAGCAGAGAGCAGAATTTGACCTACAGTCATTAATATGAAGAAATATATGCTTAGCTATCATGTCTTCTTCCTCAGCTCTTTCCTGTGTATGGGTGTCCCTTCCCAACAAAATATTTTCCCTCTGGTTCATGCAGTAGCACTCTCTGGGCTTCTAACAGTGCTTGATAGGGAGCCCCCATCCCAACCTTGGATTCGCTCCCTCTCTTGTTGAGGAATTTAGTTTGAGGTCCTTCAGGGTATCGTGTAAGGGCCACCTTTTTGTTTTCTTCAAAGCTGAAAAATAATATGGTGTGAAACACTGGGAATGATTTATCTGGAGAATGCTCTTTCTTCCTTTGCCTTTAAAATAGGCTAATAGGTATTGGTTCATTTTTAGATTGTTTACATGGGCCACAAGATGTACAGAGAAACACTATAGAAATCTAAATATAAATCAGATTAATTTATGCAGGATAGATCTGCAACTTTAAGCAGAAGTAAAAGAGCAAAGATTCCTCCTGCTTTCCATGAATACAACTATATTAGCCAGCGCACTGTAGCTATCAATAAAGTGATTGCTACTTATGAGATTACAATACACATTTTTCACACTGGTATCATGTGACTTAATCAGTTTGCTATAATCAGAATGGAAGAATAAAGAAATGATGGGAATAGTTTACAGTCATTTTGTAATCTGGCAGGGAATGGCAAACCAATGTATCTTGTGAAGATTGACACCTGATGATCATTTACTTCCAGCCAATTACTAATTAATGAAGCACGAAAGCACACTGATGAAATACACAAGGGTGATTACAGAGCACATTTCAGTATCATATTACTGAATAATTAATGCTAGGAAAACTTGAAGTGCAATTTCAGCATAGGGAAATAAGGATAGCCAGAACCTTTCAATAACAAAATGCCTGCTTGCTGCATAATAATGAATGATTGTTTCTGGTTAGCAATTTAGGGCTTTATCCTGCATTCCTAGTCCACCAATAACTCACACAGAAGCCTCTTTGAGAATTTTGCCTCAGCAAAGGATACATGATTAGGATATTGAGGATGAATTTCTAGATTATATAATATTACAAAGGGGTGAAATTAAAAATCTTCTAGAGTTAGCGGTATTTATTTCCAAGCTTTGTCATGGCTGTATTTTGCACCAAATTGATAGCCCAAGAAGAAGAAAACTTTCTATTTTTTTCTAAATCTCTCACTGAAGATTAATACAGATGTCTGGTTTTCAGCTATTTATAACTTTATTGGGTTGCTATGAAGATATTTATCTTTATAACAGGAAATAAGCAGTGGCTCCCATTAGCTCATCCAACAATTGTCCTCTACAACTACTTTTTTGCCTCCTGTTAATCAAAGTGCTGACAGTCCCCCCCACCCCAAAGTTTCTTAAGTAAACCTAAAAAGTGCAGAAAGTGTCAAGTTTGATGTATCTAAAAAGCAAGGCTGCATTTCTTCTTAAGCTAATTGACAGTAAACAGACTTGCCTGTCTATCTGTCTTTGTCTAACTTTTTCCAGCTGGATAAACCCAATTGCTATTAAACTTGACAAAAGACAATGGTATTATTAATGAAAGCAGCTACATGATGTTAGACTTTTCATTACAGTCTCCTAGTGAGCTTCAATTAATTGCAGGGCTGTTGTGCCTAAGAAGGCTGCAGATGGGAAGAAGGGTTATGAGAGACAGCACTGATGGATTGTTTTACCGCTCACTTTCAGTAGGGTATCTTATCCATCATTTTTCTGCCTTGAAACTTTAACTAAATTATGTTTCTGAAGAGTTATCTGTAAATTACCCATATATTTTCCACTCTTCTGAATAACATATACGCTAGCATACACATTTACATATGTGGATCATTTAGACATACCTTGTTGCAATGAATGGTCACATCCTGGCTTTGGTAATGTGGTGTTTAATTAACAAACCTAATTTTAAACACAAACAATCTGAATGGGGCTAACAAACAATGATGCATGCATGTATTACAGGTTTGCTGAGCACAACAGCACATTCATACAGTCACTGTTCTGCTTTAGAGGGGGAATGGAAATTATTTTCTGGGTCATCTAGCCTATCCTTGTGAACAAGCACATGAGTTACTCTATCCTACTAACATTAAATCTAATTTTCTCTTAATTAAAATAAAACAATGATACTTCAATGACTTTTCTTAGCACATTACTTCATTGCCCAATTAACTTCATTTGTAGGCTTTCTAGTTCCTAAAACTTCACTTGAGTTTTCCTTTCTCTCTATTCAGGATTTCACTCCTTACCTTGTTGCCTTAGACCCCACCAAATATTTCTCCTTTTTTTCATTACTTCAAGATTTTTGCATCATTATTACTATTGATTGAGTACTCTCAATGTTCATAATCCTGAACAAATATCAAAGAATCCCCAGGGGCTTACAGTCTAACTCGATTGCTTGATGTCCCTCTATATGTCTTTTTATGTCTCTTTTAACTAGGACTTATCCAGTTGCTTCAGTCTCTCCTACAGAACACTTATTTGTGTAGCCCTTTATTAGACTTTTGATTTTATCTGTGTCCTTTCCATTTCCAGGCGCTTGAAATAGAATTCTCAAAATTGACTCTGCTCTTGTCATCCTATGGTTCACCTGTTTATTTAACTTGGATTCCCCACTACTCCTCCCTTTCTTTTCTCTTCTTCACCTTCATTCTTCCTACCCCCTGTTATTGTGGGTAGGTGTGAAGAATGTGAGAGTTATCTGTGTTACTTTTATTCAAGTTATTATATAACTCTGTGGGCTTGGTGGTTATTGTATTGCTAGCTATGGGATAACTAAAAGTTAAATCAGTCTTAGTTAACATTGCAGGAACCAAAAATCAATGGCCATAGACAGCCCCAGTGGCTGGTACTAAAACAATGAAGATGATAATTCCTTTGAAACTTATGTGGAATTAGGATCTGCCTGGTCCCACAGGAAGGGAGGAGGAGAGATTCCAGCTTGAAGGGCTTTTAGGCAGGAGCTCTGAAATAAAGATCTTCAAAGCAGCTAAAAAGCTGACCCTCTGAACATGCAGGAGATACAGAAGATCTTCAGAAAAGCACATTCTACTTCAGGAACACTACAGAACAGGAAGGTACGAAGGTTAATTCAGGCCTACCTACTTGCATGAAGTAAATGCTGAATTTAGATAACACAATATGCTTTTGTTGTTTTAACCCTTTTCTCTCTGCTTATCATATTCTATGGATGAATAAATAATACATTGTTGTGACAAGCTGCTCTCTATCACCACATTTTCAACTGATCACAGCTTCTAGGGAGAAATTAATAGCAGGGACCAAAGGGTAATATTTTTGGTAAACAGGGGTGGTGATCCACTCTAAAAGTGGAGTGAATTGTGGGATTACACTACAAGAGAAATGCAAATTCTGACAAGATAAATAAAGTATCAAGAGCCTACCTCCTGCTGCATAATGTTTAACCTTTGAAGGTGAAAGTTGCTCTATCCCCAATGAACCAAAATTGTTTTGCTAGATTGTGGATAGAGAGACAGTCTGATAGTCTGGTGCCAAACCACCAAGGCCCTTGAAGATTAGTACAGGGAGCTGGAAATAGGATAAGATAGTGGAGAGTGCAGAGAACTTGTGTAATGTTCCTGCAGCAGCTATACCCACTCAAGAGATGAAATTTTTAAATGACAAAGCCTGACAGTCCTAACAAAAGTGTCAGCTTTGGATTGTTCAGTCTAGATGTGACCAATACATGGATTATGATTCCTAAATCTACAACAGACATCATTAACTAAGCTCCTTGATCGTTTTTGTTGCACTTCTCTGAACATTCCCAATTTGTCAATACTTTTCTGGTAATGAATTGCCCAAAAATGAACTTAATATTCCAGGTGCAGTCTAACAAAATACATATATAAGGTGTATAGTGGGCCTCCTTCCAACCGTCCTCTGTCCCTTCTCTCTTCCAGCTAGGCTGTGTGCTTCTGATGGTCTGAGTCTCGGTAGCAAAACTTGCAGTCCCCTAGTGCAGAGGAGGCCATTCTGGCCAGCCTTTAAACAGGAAAAGCAATTTGTGAGAAGCCCCCTGGTTCTCCTCCTCTCAGCCCCGACCCCGAGTCAAACAAAAGCTGGCCACAATTGAGCCATTAATCAGGACTCACTCATTCCACTCCCTTTCCTGATGTTCCTCTAGATGCAGCACCTTATGTCTCTGACTGACAAAAGATGCTCTTTCTGGCAGGAGGGTTTTTCCACTACTTCCTTTATCCTTCTGTGTCCAACACTTCTCAATTTTTGCCTCTTCCCCTGTTTTCTGTAAGGCTTCAATCTCTGACAGGGACTCAATTCCTCTCCCCTTTCATGGAAAATATCTCCCTAGCATACAGATTCTATTCCCCAAACAGCACAGGAAGCTCTACAAAATCAGGGACTTTCCATGCAAAAAGAGCTTCATGAATTATTAATAAACAATTTTCTTTCCCACAAGCAGCCCGAGTACTAAAATGCACTTAAATACCTTGAGATGAACCAGTGAAAGAATTGTGTTCCCATATTTCCAGATCCTGCAGCTACAAAGATGAGTGAAACCTCTTGGAACCCATGCCCTCCCATTCTCAGGATTGGTTGACCTGCTGCAAGGCCTGTTAACACCACAGTCTAGGACTACCTTACCCTTTGCAACTCTGTAATATAGGGACCAGATTTGCCAATAACAACTTCTTTGCTAATAAGAGGAATTTGTGCTTTTTCCTGGATTCTATTTTTGCCAGGGTTGAAACATAGCGGTATAAATAATGGATTTTCTTCTGAAAATACTCAGTGAATATTTAATAAAACCCTTTTCCCTCCCATCTGCAAAAGGACCAATTCATAGAGTCATCAATCCCTGGGTACAGGGACTTTGAAGTGATAATTGAGAGTATCATCTGACAAGGTGCCAGAAAAACAAAAGGAAAATATGTAGCATCTTCACAGATGGGTCAAGCCCCTCTGAACATGCTTCAATTTGGAAAATTAGCTTTAGAAATGGCGATATTAGACTTGTTCTGCAATTGATTCATCAAGCCCCGTTCCACGTGGAGATCCCTGAATCACCTTGCCAGCGTATCACACGTCTTCCTTTGAATATGTAATTTTCCCAAACAATCTCTATGCATACTTCACAACTAGCACTTTTCATACTTGATTTTTCATTTCAGAAACTCTTAGAAAGAACCATAGAAACAATAAATAAATGATCTTATGGCTTCTGCATTAATCATCAAGTAAGTTTTCCAGGAGCTACTTATTGCTACATGGAGTATACATTGTGTTATATCAATACATGCACAGAAGAAAACCTGTTACCATTCATGCCTTGGCATCAGGTAGGTAGGTCCCTCACAGAGAAAACAGCAGGCCCCTCTCCTGAGAATGTAGACATGACATAGGAAAATACGAACGGGACATGTAAAAATAAGGTGCAAGGTTTATAAAATCTTGCAAAGACTCAGTATAACACAGCACCGTCTAATAATGAGAGGAAGGATGGTCTTCTAACAAAGGCACTGGACTGGGACTCAGGAGATCTCAGTTCTATTTTATAGTGTGTGTCACAGAATTCCCATGTGAATTTGAGCAAGTCACTTAAATCTCTGTGCCTCAGTTTCCCTCTGTAAAATCGAGACAATATATGTTCCTACCTTACAGGGGTGTACTATGAATACATTCAGTTATGTTAGTGAGATGCCACACAGATGGGAACTACAGAAATACCCAGACAGAATGAAGAGTAAACGAGGCTAGCAGGGTTGATTTTGAGGCAGCTACTATTCATCAGAGTCTATAATCTTTATAAAATGATACCCATTTGCCCCGTACTTCATACCTTTTCCCGTCTTTCTTTCAGACATGGGAATTTCTCTATTACAGTGGTGTCCCACTTGTCCTTTGAACCGGTGTAAAGTGGATATGTAAGCACTATGCTGGCCAGCTGGGGTGCATTAATGAACTACGACTTGGAGGATTTTAACATGATAATCTATTTTTTCTTATTGGGTTCATTATTTACTCCTAGCACAGGGATGGACATATGTAAGTTAATGAAATCCACAGGAGTTTTTGCACGGGTTGGGACATCAGGCCTCAAAAATCTGTAAAATGGAATGATGACATCACACGTGCACACCCCTCCTCTTGGAGGCACTGCTTAGACAGTATTTGTCAGATTAGTTTGTTATAACTGTGCTATGAAGTTCCCATTTGTTAACATGGAGCCTGATCCTGTATTCGTTGAGCATCCAGAACTCCTACTAAAGTTAATTACAGTTTTGCACTGAGCTTCATGTACCATATAAACAGTTCTTTGTAGTATGGCATACACGTCAGAAAACCCTGCCTTTATTACTCCAGCACTTTTTATTTCTAATTTTGTTATTGGTCTTAACATGAATTCTTTGAAGTTAGACCAATTTAAAATATGGAAAAAGCTAAATTACATCAACTAGTATATACTTTTTAAACTATGCTATTATGTTAAATAGTCTTTTTCATCAAGTAGTAGAACAAATGTGGGGTTCAATGTGCACAATTAAGTTTGTGAATCACTTGTGGAAATAGAGGACTGATGCAGAATACGCTTAGTAGGGAGTCGGCTATAGTATAATTAAGAACTATGGTAAAATTTCCTACATACGCGTATATTATTACACACATTTAAAGTGCACTCATCACCATAGTATCTGGGGGCTCTTTACACAAGTCAAGTCTCAAGTACACCAATCATTTCCTCAAACTCAGGATCATACCCATCATGGGTGAAACACTGACCATATTGAAGTCTTGCCATTGACTTCTATGGGTCCAGGGTTTCTCCCCAAGACTGTACTCCACAGCACCAAACTAACTTCTTCAATGACATCGGGGATGGGAAAACATCATAGGAGGTCTACAAGACAGAACTGCAATTAATGGGACGCCTGAACTGGAAGCTGAATCTTATAATATGCTATAAAGCTGCCCAGGCTCAGACTCTAAGGTAAGTCCAGCAGGAGCAAATTTCAAAAGCAAAAGTCTTATCACTAAGAACCACTTCTCCGCGCTCCTGAAATCTTCACCTGTGGGACAGCCAGCCAAAATGTTCTTGACAAAGCCATTGCTGATGTGGCAGGGACAGGGCGAGCGGTGACCCCTGAGATAAGTAGGACCTAGACAGCTATGGGGTCTCTGTACATAACCATACCTTCACTTTCAGCCAGAAATGACTTGGCAGTCAGTGTATGGAGCAGAAGTATAACATGATCTCTTGGGTCAGCCCTATTCCGAAGACATTTACATGCATTTTGTACTAGCTCAAGCTTCATAATAACTATTTTAAATGCAAAACTTAACAAACCCTTAACTGTGAAGCTGCAACTGGAGAGATCATAATAAATTGACCTCTTAGTGGCCTTTAAGGGCAGCCTTAAGGTAGAATGTATCAGAACAGTCCTGAGGTAACAGAGTTATGGGTGATGGTGGCAAGGTCTACATCTGAAAGGAAAGGATGCGATTTCTTGACCAACTTAAAGGTGGCCAAAAGCATTTCTGGTCAGATATGGATCTTGCCATTATTATTCATTCATTCGCTATTTCTAAGGCACCTATTGTGGAGTCCAAGCACTAAGTAACATTTACAGGCAGCAATGAGGGTGCCTCAAGGGGCAATATTCTCACTGCTCCGCAGGGTGAGGTGTTTTTATTAGTGTTTCCTTTTAAGTTTTTTTTATTTGTTTATTTTCTTCTCCTCATCGGTAATTCTTCAGTCTCTCCACATTTTCACACAACTTTCTCACTGTAGGCTGGTACGGAAAACAAATGCTGTTGCTTCATGAGGCCCTATGCAAAAAGTTGCAGGAGTCTGGCATTTAGGTCTGAAAATGATGAGGCATGGGCTTGTTCAGATCTCTCCTGGGAAGGTGTTCCACAGTTGAGGTTCCATTCCAATAGA
This sequence comes from Lepidochelys olivacea, assembly GCF_965140295.1. Classification (NCBI taxonomy): domain Eukaryota; kingdom Metazoa; phylum Chordata; order Testudines; family Cheloniidae; genus Lepidochelys; species Lepidochelys olivacea. The sequence continues at coordinate 67,775,093 of NC_140421.1, read as the reverse complement.
TCCTGTCTGCCAGACAGGTTTCAAAACCTGTCTGATTTTCTGCCAGCTTGCCCACCCAGGTCCTTAGCAGACTCCCTCCCAGGCTCCTGGCTCTTTGACAGCCTGGGTGCCCAGGGTCCTTGGTTCTGGGACAGCCTACCAAGCAGGCTGCCTCAGAGCTGGAGGTCCCAGGGTTTCCAAGCTCCCCAGCTCTGGGGTGATCTGCCAGTCAGGCTGTTCCAGAGCTGGGACTCCCTGGACTTCCAATTCCTGGCTTCTCAGCGGCCTGGAGGCCCTGTGAGCCTCAGACTCCCTAGCTTCCAGGGCTCCAGGCAACAGGGAACTTCAGAAACTTGTAGAAAAGATGACAATGAGCTGTCATTTTGACTTTTTCTAAACAAAATTTGGAATTCCTGTTCCCCCTTTCAGAATGAAAACATTTTTGACATTTTGGAATTTCTCAGAATAGGAATCCTAGTTTCTGGTCAGTTCCATCTAGCACTTTAATATCTGGGCACCAGAAATATTAAATGCAGCCACATCCAGTCATAAGGACTGTGCTAACTGAGCCTTACCTGTATTGCACTGTTAAGGCACGTGAGGGAGTTTCTGCATACAGTCATGGTGACTGTTATGGGGAGGATGTTGCAAAGAGAGGAGTTTTACATTTCATTTTGAACATGGTGAGGTCTAAGGACATCTTGATTTCTGGAGGAAGGGAAAACTACAACTGTGGGCCTCAAGCCCCTGTGAACTCTGCTGTGGGCACTGTCACCTTCAGAGTGCATAATAAAGCTCGCTGTCATGGAGGGCAATGGAGATTCTGTCCCTGAGACAATAAAGGCCCAGCCTATTGCTGGTTTTGAAAATTAGAACCAGAACCATGAAGTGGATCTGGTACTTGGCTCGGGAGCCAGTGTAGAGAGTGAAGCGCTGATATTATCTGCTCCCATTGACCCATGCTGCTCAATAAATATGATGATGTAGTTTGGACTAGCTGGGGCTTCAGCATGTCCCCTCCCTTCAACCTCCAGCAGCATACATTGCATGGGACCCAGGTCCATTTGTAGGTCAACTGCTGGATTTCACAGGAGAAGGTATTTAGTACAAGAGTGCAGCTGGCAAACAGGTGCACACTGAGCCTTCCTGAACCAAGTGCTGGGCATTACAATCTCTCTCTCTCTCTCTCTCTCTCTCTAAAGGATAATCAGTCTAATGTATATCTTCAGCTAATTCACAGAAGGTGTGGTTTTCTATCCCATCACACTGACTGAAATTTTGGGTGCAAGAATCCATTTTTATTTAAACCCACTTATATTTAGTTTGGAAACAAGGGTGACATCATCCTGGCTTAGGCAAAGGGCTGACTGATATCAATACATGTATTTACTGTATCAACTGGACTAAATGGCACATTATGAAAATTTCTTTCTTTCTCACACAGGTAGAAGTATTTGACTAGATATACATTTTGTTCTGTTTTTCATCATATTTGCTGGATTTTCTTGAAATAGTCAATCTAGCTAATGAGATAGAACATTATGGGTATCTCAAAATAAAGTATTTCATTCTTGTGATCAAGAACTACAGACTCTCATTAAGACACACTTTTACTAATTGTCACGCTGGATAATTCACACTCAAATAAATAAATAAATACAAAAAATATATATAAACCCTCCTTGTCTTCTCAACAAAGCTGTAATAAACAGGATGGCCTAGTAAGAGGTCATATTACATGTCTAAAGCATCTCCAGGTTTTCAGAATAATACATTATGAACTACTATAAATAATGTAAACTAAAATATCTATCTAAATAAAGGCTAGAGTATGAATAAGGTGCAATTCATTGTTATGCTGTTCCTGGAGCATCTCAGGAGAATGTCAGAATCTCCTTTCTGGTTCCCCCTTTGTTTCAAAGCAGGAGTGCTGGAAGCTCCTTAAAAGTGTGGTGGGGGGACCAATGCGCAAACCATGACCCCACTCCCTACTCTACCTCTTCCCCCAAGGGTCGTGCCCCCCCCACTCATTCCTCTCTGCCCCTCCCCCATCACTTGTCCTTAAGGCAGGTAAAAAGTGATGGGGCCATGGCCCATCCTGTTCAGGTGTCCCTGCTCCAGAGAGGGAATAAACTGGGCTGGATCTACATCTAGTGCAGTCATTTGTCTGATGCTCTGCCATGACTATGTTGCCCAGTGCATTGAGGATGCGAAGCCAAGGCTCTGCCTTTTCCCCATCCTATTCGTACACATCCTTCCGCCCACTTGCATGACGTGGAGGAGGAATTCTCAGTTCTTCAGAGGTTGCTTTCACTTGGGAAGGCCTGCCTTTCTACCTGTTACGCGAGTAGCCAGCCCAGAGGCACACAGGGGCCCCTTGTGCCCCGTTACATTCTTGTGCTCCTGCATTAGCTGGGTCATAATCTGGCTCTAAATGAAGAACATGCATTTTGCTTTATTATTGTGCTCATTCACGTCCTTGTCAATTCCCCAAATTCAGTCATTTGAATTTATTGGGTTTTCTCAGTCAAGTGTGAATGAGTGGTGTTCTCTTATACATCTACTATTCAGTCATATAACTTACATTTTATACTCATTTTTTCTTCCATAATAAAAATATCTTTGACAGAGATTTGGTGACCAGTGAATCTGTATTCTTAGCCATTCAAATGAAATACAGAGGAAATGGATGTTAAGCATTACACAATGCTATCTTTTCACAATAGTGAATTTTATTGTACAGCATTTTCATGAATGTTGGATAAGGGCAGCACAGTGCTGCAAAAATAACATTAAAAGCTTTCCAACTGTCCAAATAGCACAGTTAATGAATGTTAGCATAGGTCTTCATTTTGATGGGCTATATTAAATTTCCTGTTAAAAAAAAGCATTATATTTCTATGAGGAGGTCATCTTTTTGATAATAATAAGTAATGGAAGATACATCAAAGCTCTATTAAAGTATAACAAGGGAAATGAAATAAATGAAGGTATTTTAAATCACTTGTGTGCCATTTTCATGATTTCAATGCAGTACTTACTTCAAAACACTTTATTTCATAAAGTGCACACAGTTTGTTATTTAAAACAAATGTCCAAGGAAACTATTTTCTTTCTTTATTTTTATGACCTTTTTTGTGATTAAATGCAGCAAACTTGAAACATCATAAAAGGAAAGTGGTAGCTAAAACTTGTCACCTTTATGTATCCTTTAGGTTAAATAACTGACTTTGCTAGAAAAATCTCTAATATTCATGCTCACAAATCCTACATACATATTTCTCAACCTTTTTAAGCACAAGGGGTAGGAGAGTGAAGGGGTTAAAAATATAAGATGGATAGGGTTGCCAGCTTTCCAACTGCACAAAACTGAACACTCTAGCCCCACCCCTTCCCCGAGGACCCGCCCCCCACTCATTACATTCCCTCTTCCCCCACCTTCACACATTTTCACTGGGGCAAAGAGTTGGAGTGTGCAAGGGGGTGAGGGCTTTAGATGGGGGTGCGGGCTCCAAGGTGGGGCCAAAAAGGAGGGGTTCAGGGTGCAGGAGGGGGCTCCAGGCTGGGACAGGAAGTTGGGGTGTGGGAGGGAGGGAGGGCTCTGGTTGGGGTTGCGGGCTCTGAGGTGGGGCGGGAGATGAGATGTTTGGGGTGCAGGAAGGAGCTCCAGGCTGGGAGGTGGGGCCAAGAGATTTGGGGAATGTGGGAGGGGGCTGGGGTGTGGGAGGAGTGAGGGGTCTGAGCTGGGGCTGAGGGGCTTGGGGTGTATGAGGGGGTGACAGGCTGGGACCGAGAGATTCGGAATGTGGGAGGGGGCTGTGGGTTGAGGCACGGGTTTGGGGTGTGGGAGGGGTGAGGGCTCTGGTGTGGGGCCAGGGATGAGGGGTTCGGGGTGTGTGTGGGGACTCCGGGCAGGGGTGCAGTGGGGGTGAGGGCTTTGGGGTGCAGTAAGGGACTCTGGGTTTGGGGGGGCTCAGCACTGGGGGTTGGGGTGCAGGAGGGGGTACAGGCTCTGGGCTGGGGGTGTGGGCATTGAGGTGGGGCCGGGGATGAGGGGATTGCGGTGCAGGAGGGCTCTGAGTTTGGAAATGCTCAGGGCTGGGAGTTGGGGCTCGGGGTTGAAGTGCGGGCTTACCTCGGGCGGCTCCCAGTCAGCGGTGCTGTGGAGCTAAGGCAGACCATTTCCAGGGCTCAGCGCAGTGTCCAAGGACAAGTAGGGACTAGCTTCCCTTAGCTCTGCAGCACCATTGACTTTTGACGGCCCAGTCGGCAGTCCTGACCAGAGCGGCCAGGGTCCGTTTTCGACCGGGTGTTCCAATCAAAAACTGTACACCTGGTCACCCTAAACACGGATGAGGCCCAACAGAACTTAGTAATAAACAACTGTAATAATAATAATAATAATATAATAATACAACCACCAATTTGGATTGGTGAAGCGCTCTCATCTGATCTCAAAGCTCTTTACAGAGAAATAATGAAGGCTCACAACATCTATTAAGGTAGGTAACTGTTATTATTCCCTTTTTACAGATGTGTGACTGAAACACAGCGAGATAAAATTACAGCTGAAGACTGCATTGTAAGTTAGTGATGGAGCTTAAAACATAACATTTATCCCAAGTCACTCAGAAGTTCCCTCTTTTGTATCCGCCACAGAATACACAGAATTTCAGTTGGTACTCAAATACTAACTATTCCTTATCTTCACAATTCAAAAAAAATATCTCAGAGGAAGTAATTACAGTGATGTAAGTTTAGGCCTTCATGCTGCAATCAGATTCATGTGGTTGACCCCTTGTGCCTTTGAAGGCCTCTAAGGTTACAGGACTGGCACCATAAGCTCTTTGGGGCAGGGACATACGCTTTGTTCTGTGTTTGTAAGGTGCCTAGTACAACAGGGTTGTGGTCCATGACTGGGACTGCTAGGCACTACTGCAATACATAAATCATAGTAATCATTTACTGTACTCTTTCCCCTTTTCATTCCTGACTCTTTCACTTACCTCTGTCCCCACTATCAGAATTCTCCAGCTGCAAGTTTGAAGGTCCCTAGGTTGGCTCTACTACTAGGAGTATTTTTCATGCAAGTTGTTTGTTACAGAGGTCACCCATAAAAAGTGTTCAGTTGCCTTTGTAACTAACTAAATAAATGCAGTATTCTTTATACAAATTCTAGGGCATACAGGAAATACCACAACAGCATTACTAGTTGCCAAAACAAAGATGAGAAGGTTTTTAGGGTGACCACTGTGTAATCTATTATATTACTGCATAGGTTTGAGTTAGAAGACTCAAGAGAAGATGAACAGCGTTGGAAATTCAAGTAAGCCAGTGATTGACTAGCTTAGCTGTTGAATCATTTGGAATGTAACTCCCAGGGTGGGTTTAAATTTAAGTATTAATTACCCTTTTCTTTAAAAAGAATCTCTGAAGTAATTTGGCTAAGTGAGCCTATGGACTCACAGCAATGGGATACATGAGTAAAATGCACCTATTCCCTAAGTGATCTCTAAAATGATATAACATAACTGAACTGTAGATTTCAGTAAATTAATCATTCATAAAATACAATAATATGCTGTGGAGGTGATTAGCTAAACTGCTTATACTTGCACAAACATGCAGGCATACATTTGCCAAAAGCTGTCCCCTTTAATCTTGCTAGACACTGTTTCATTGTCATGGACGACACCAATAACTCAACTCTGCTCTGACAGCTCTGGAACTTCAGAAGATGATTTGTGGAAGCCAAACTTATGCAAATAAGTATGCTTACAAATTAATTTATTTAATGGCCAGAGAACATATTTTTAACTCTCTTAGAACTGTAGCTTTCCTATTCCAAGTTGAATGAATATATTGCATAGTCTACTAGCCCAACAAAGCTATAGCATCTGTAATGATAAATCTGCAGATGGCTCCTCATTAAAAGAGTCCAGAGAAATCCTGTTACTATAGAAATTATTTCAGAGGGACTCCACACAGATGCAGGGATTATAGTAATGGATCCTGATGGGGGGAAATAATTTAATGAAAGGAATAGTCTACTTATTTCATTGCATCTAGCCAATGTTTCTATTTTTAAAAAGAGCTGCTGTGGTGTTTTTTAGTCTACTGTAGAAACCAGTTCTTCATAGGTGGCACACTGTGAAACTTCTGAAATCCATTCATGTACCGTCAGGGCTTTTTCTGATTTCCTTTGTTGTGTCACACAAGAAAAAAAAAACAAGTGTGCAGAGATTTCTGTTTGTAAGCAGAAACAAATGTCTTCAAGAGGGGGATACTCAAAAGAAATATCTTCTGAGCAAAGGAGATTTTTTATTCTATTCCAGCAGTTCACTGGTGGTTGTACGTTTTCTAGTATTTTTGAAGGATGGCACAGTTCCATTGTATATGCATAAAGTTAGCATTTTCTGTATTTTACTCCCACATTTGTTTAGCTCGGCTACAGGGTTCTGTTTCAGTTTTTTGGAACCCTGCAAACTATGCTGCAAACTATCTTTCCTTTTGTGAAAAGTCTGTTTGAAAGGGAATATTTAAGTTAATAGAGTAAAAAAAAAAAGCATTGATTCCTCTGAGGTATGAGTTAAGTTGAGTCACAGAAAGGTTAAGTGATGTGCCCAAGGTCACACAGCAAATCAGCGCCAACATTAGAAACAGAATTCCTAATTCCCAGTTCTATGTTTTAACTATTTAAGCCATGCTCACTCTCATAACATTAAAATATCATTCATGAACATTCACTGTCATTTCATTACAAGCCCCTTGTTGCCGTATCATGATAAGATGCCCCAGGAATAAAGTAAAGATACATTAATTAATTGTATATGGTAATTAATTACCGTATGTACATAAAAGCAAAGTGCATGCTTCAGATGTTCCAAGAGACTTTTTTTAAATCTAAAACTCTGAAGATATTACTTTAGTTGAAAGGAAAGAATGAGGTGTTCTATTTCATTGGGAAGACCATGCTAGGTATGAATAATATGACAAGCCCTGTACATAAAGTCTGCCAGAAGCTTTCATTATACCTTTGAAATTATCTCAAGAGAATATGATCATATATTGATATGTAGTGAACCAAACACACCAGAGATTAATTATATGATTAATAAAACCATGACAGACATTCAATGATTAAAAAAAACCCACAGAAAAGGTTATTATACTATTTCTCAGTACTGATACAGAAGACATTTTTCATGCTAATCTATATAGCATGAAATAAACCTGTAAGCCACACTCATTCTAAACACTTGTTATTCAGCAACATCGGTATCCTCTGACTTCACAGGAACTTTTTTATTCTCTGCTTATGAAACGTATACAGGAGCAAGCAACAAAGACTGCTGTTCCGTGGTGCTGAGGGAAAGGAAAAACAATAAATATTCAAACAAGTTACCAAGGTCTGGTGTTGCTGTAACTGCATTCAATTTCTACCTGCAACGTCACAATTACTTCTTTTAAAACCGGGAAAATAGATACTGAACAGAGTAATGCTGGATAATGGAGACAACATGACAATGAGATCCAGTTCTGGAAATAAAAGCAACTTCCAAAGATCCTCTGAAGCACGCAAAAACTGAGTCTGTCTTCTTTGATCAATTGATTTTTCCCTAGTGTTACAGCCCTCCTACATCAGGGCTTTGGATTTACTTTCAGTATCTATCGGTTCAAGTGTGGGTGTAAAAATACACACACACATGAACCTACCACTATATTGGCATCTACAACAGAAGAGCAAACAATTCTGTATTGATTTAGCTAGCTTCACTATATGCAGGGCCCCATGTATTCTGCAATTCTTCAGCTGTAGAATTTGCTGTGGAATATAATCTTTATTGCGGAACTGTACTTCAGAATCAAAGTTTCCATATTTTAGTGTTTTCTTCTCAATATGCAATGGCTTTGAGGAAAAAAAGCAAACAAAATATTTGGAACCATAAGAAATAGGATGGGAAGTAATAATGAAAATATGATAATGTCATTTTATATTTCAGTGGTACACCAACATAAGGAGTAGTGTGCTCATTGCTGGTTATTTCATCTCAAATACTGCATAATAGAAATAGAGGGGGTTCAGAGCCAGGTGAAGTAAAATTATAAGAGCCATGGAAAAACCTTACATATGAAGCTTCTTGGAAGGAAAAAGCAAGTTGCACAGTCCTAAAAGGAGACAAGCTGCACTATGCCTCTTCCCAGGGAGAGAGCACAGAGAGGGAGCACACCTAGGCAAGGTGAAGTCTTCCTCAAGGAGAACTTCTCTTTCGTAGCTATCCTGCGTGATCTGCATTTGAGAAGGAGCTACTCATCTGTGTTGCGCCAGTGGAACTAGGTCCCAGAAAACCCAACTGTATGTAGTCAGTATAAGAATTATAAGGAACTGAAAACTGTAAACTTAGGAACACTGCAATTGAATTTAAGAGCAAAATAAACAACACAGGGGCTACTGTACTGACTGTATTACTTATTTTCATAATTAGAGGCCTTAACTGCAGTTTTAGCTTACTACTGAGCACATGGGGACCCGACTGTTACCCTTCTTCAACTGACATACTAGTATTCAGAAATACAATTCAAGCAGGAGATCCACATGCAAAGACAAAAGTGATTGGGCATGTTCTTTTTAATCATTTATAATAGAACAAGTGATCATCACTTCCCTTCTAACATTACAATATTACACTCTGAAGTAAGACAAAACATATGGAGACATGCAAATTTTTGACCCCAGTTACATCTCCACTGCTGTAAGTGGAGTTTCATGGATGTGACTGAGGGGAGAATTTGATTCAACACTAAGCCAGATCCGGTTTGCCTGACTTATCCAAGTTCTCAGTGGGAAATGCTGGAAGTTGGGCATTTCTCTTCTACCTGAAGACATATGAATTTTGTTCAACCATCACCTCAAGCCATTTCCTTATTCTAGGTAGAAGCCAGGAGCCATCCTCCTCAAAAATCTGAGAAATAATTAAATGATTTAATAAGAATTTTCATTCAGCCTCTTGTGACCATTATGTGATCAAGGATCAAATCATTGCCCTGTCTGCATTTTTCTAATAGTTTTAATTCAGATTTAGCTGTTACAAGTAAAATAGGGGAAAAAAAGGAGTACTTGTGGCACCTTAGAGACTAACCAATTTATTTGAGCATAAGCTTTCATGAGCTACAGCTCACTTCATCGGATGCATCCGATGAATTGAGCTGTAGCTCACGAAAGCTTATGCTCAAATAAATTGGTTAGTCTCTAAGGTGCCACAAGTACTCCTTTTCTTTTTGCGAATACAGACTAACACGGCTGTTACTCTGAAACCTGTCATTAAGTAAAATAGGAATGACAGACAGTGACGCATCCTGTAAAACAATGAATGTCGGAGGCATTAAGTAGACTTAGGAATTGATTATATAAATTAATGGGAAATGTTCTCTAAGTATTTTATACATCTAATAATGTTCTGAAAAGCAACTTGTCACTTAATGACTACCTAAGCTGTTTTCAGAAAAAATAACCACTTTGGAGGCTTGTTTTACTAATGGCAAACGTGGAGGATACTTTATCTGAGTCAGACTGAATGACTTCTATTTTTATTATGATTAATATTGATCAAATAGGAAGTAATTAAAGAATAAAGGAAGAATAATTTAGGAATAACTTTAAAATTTACAGAAGTGACTGAAAGCTTTTTATAGCTAAAGAAATTACACCATAATGAGAACTCTAGTAATTAACCATTTACTGCATCTATATTGGTATTTTGAAGGCCCCTTTCACCATAATAATTGATTGACTAAAACTTGTCATTAACTCGGCCAAGGTTTCTCAAACATCATTGCACCACAACTCCTTTCTGACAACAAAAATTACTATGTGACCCTGGGAAGGGGGATTGAAGCTTGAGCCCCAGTGCCGGGGGGGGGCGGGGGGTGAGGTGGGCAAAGCCAGGAGGGAGGCCAAAGCTGAAGCTTGAGGCTTCAGCCCAGGTCTGGGCAGGGGAAGGAGGAGTTGTAACCTAAGCCCCACTGCCCAAGGCTGAAGCTGAAGCCTGAGCCCTGCCCCAGCCCCAGCAAGTCTAACACCAGCCCTGGCAACCCCATTAAAATGGGGTCACGACCCACTTTGCAGTCCTGACCCACAGTTTGAGAACTGCTGAACTAGGCCAATAGACACCAAGAGTATGACATTGTAAATACAGTAGTAAGTAGCCAAAATAATTTATTTTATTTTTTGCATCAGTGTTGTGAACTATGAAGAACATGCAGTAAAAGTTTGAGATCAGTATCCTTTGTAGTCTATATGCTGCCTTTAGAAATTAAATAGTACTTGAACTGAAAATTTTGATGATCTCTGAACACAATAAACATGGCATAATGTCTACAAATTGTTGGCCTTTCTACAAGTGTAGATCAGCCTGTTCAGTAACCACACAGAATCTCACTTGTTAGATAAATATTTTGAGAGCATAGAGGTCGAGAATGTTTCTCAGGTCCCCTTTGGTTTTGGGGATCATAAAGCAGGAATAAAAAAACAACTCCAAAACTGTGTGGGAACCTCCTTAAAAGTCCCTAGGGTAAGCAGCAATGGTTGAATGTCCAGAGCTATTCCAGAATTTCATAACCACAATGCCAGTCTTTTTATAATTGCAAAGGTCTGAGCCCTACAAGAGGCATCTGCAACATCAAGTGCCAACTGGAGTGAAGTTTTCAGTGAATGTCACAAATGTGAACTTGCCCCTTGCATCCTCCAGGAGCTTGGCAGAGAACTTAACCATTGTCTTCCAACTATAGAGATCATATTTTGCTAACAGTGCTTGCTGGTTCGCTGTCCTCATCTGGAGCAAGGCAGTCAAATACATTTTCCTAACAAATCCAGCCTTTTCAGCCCTTTCTTTCTGAGTTGCTTGGACCTCCGCTGCTGAGACTTCTCATTGACAGCTCTGACTATTAAAGAGTTAGTCAGTGCATGTGAATAAAAATGTTCAAACCCCTGAGCAGGTACATAATGCTTATCAATACATTTAGCGGTCAGGGGAAGTGAAATAGGGATTAACCATAAAGCCTTTGCAGGTTATAATACAAAATTTATTGGGAGGACAACCCTTCTCAGAGTAAGGGTCCAATAAGTAAAGGTAGAATGTCCAGTAAGTTGTGGGTATTTTCCTGGACTTGTTCAGACTATATACCCAGAGCTGAAGCAATCCTTCAAAAAAGGTCCTGGTAAAATTTAAAATCCTCTGGAAGGGGAGATGAGGAATCTGGGACTCCTGGATCTTCCAGAGGTGGCAGGAAGAGAGATAGCATAGCCAAGGTTATCTCCCTAGTGGGAGGTTGCTGCTTGGGCTGGGGCTCTGGAGGATGGACATTTTTGAGCGGGGGCTCTCTGACAGCAGGGAAATATGCTTCCTGGCTGGGGTGGAGTCCTAGCTCTACATGAATGGGAAATCCCAGGAGGGCCACTGCGAAAAAAGGAATGACACAGGAAGCCAGTATATCGGAGGCCAAGATAGACTGTCCTTACTATAACAGTGTGAACACTCTTGATACTGATGTTTCCTCCGCAGGGCACTTAGAGGATCTGTGACATGTCTTCCACCATGATGGAGAAGCGCTAGAAAATTCCATGTCAAAATCTGATGAACCCTCTGTGGTTATGGTGGAGCCAACCTAGGTGGGGCTAAGGGCACCTGGCCTTGTCCATAGCCCAGGAAGAAAAGGGAAAACTTAGTCCCAAAAACAGAAGCATTGTCGGTACTAGCCATGTTGCCAAGAGGCACAGGAAATTGTATTTTTTTGCTTCCTGGCAGGATAAGGAATCAGTGCAGGCTCAGAGAGGAGTCTGGGTACTGACATCCTCAGCACCAAGGTGAAAAATATAGACAGTGCCACAGGGGAGGAGTGCACTGGTGCCGAATCCGCAGTCAGCTGCTTTAAAGATGGTGCCCATTTTGTCACCGGTACCAAGGATGTTGAGGGCATTAACCTCAGCCCCATTTCTGAAGAAGTTGAAGGGCCTGGAATAGCAGGCCTTATTGATAGTCTCACTGACTCCTAAGGTAGTGACAAGGTTGGCACGGATAAACAGAGCTACTCTGTTGCTACCACACAGGCCTGTGGGGTCGAAGGTACCGAAAGCATTGGTGATGCAACTATGTCCGTAGATACCAGATTTGACAGTCGTCCTCAGACAGATCCGGAGTCAACAGTGTGGTACCAGACATCTTCCTCCCCAATACTGGGGAGACATGGATTGACTGCCTGACTCTAACCTTTGTACCAGTCCATCTTGTGGGTCTTCTTTCGAGGCAGTTCCTGAGACGTAGAGCAATCCCTTTGCCTCTACCGCCACTTCAGAGGTGGAAGAGGACAGTGTGATCAGACCCGAAAGCAGGCCAGCCGACAGCAATTCTGGGCCCCAGGGCAGAACAGTCAATGGGCCCCCTAGAAAGCCCATGCAGGGCGGGCTGGAGCTGGGCCCCACGCTGCTGCTGGACTAGCATGGTGTTGCCACATGTGTGCGGAGCTGGCAGCTGATGCATGCACGCATAAGCCGCGGACGTGGTCCATCTGACATTTGGGTGGTGTTGTGCATGAGCTGGTTGATGCCCAGTGAGCTGCTGCCGACTGTGCTGCTGGTGCCCAGTGAGCTGCCAGCTGCGCTGCCGGGCATGCTCTTCCGGCCTGCGCAGGGCTTCCACATGCCTGCCTGGCTGCCACCCTGCACGCGCCTAGGAGCCATGCAGCCCGCCTGGATGATTTAAAAGGGCCGGGGGCCCCTGGGTCCTTTTCAATCATCCAGGCCCCTGGGCAAATGCCCCATTTGCCCCCGTCCCCCATCAGCGGATCTGTCTGCAGGCTGTGGAGGGTTCCAGTGCAGACATGGACCTCATAGCCTGCTCCAGAAAGTGCTGCTTTAGACACAGTTCTCTTGTGATCTGTTTTCTCTTTTTAAAAGAACAGCAGATGCTACACCTTTCTTTAATGCGACCCTTTCCTAAGCAGAGAAAGCAGCGAGTCTGTGAGTCACTGCTTTGGATGGAAACCCCACACGGCAGGCAATGTTTGAAACCTGGAGAACACTCCATAACTCCCAGCGCCGGGCACGACAATACAAGACTAATTATTAAAACTACACTAAAAACTAAACTTAACTATGGAGACTACTACTAGCAACTATTAAAATTATTTACAAAGAGAAAAACTTAGCAAAACCAGCATGACTCAGAGAGGAAAAAACTGTAAGGAGAAGTCTCACACATAGCGAGCTTCAACTAAATTCTCCGGCAGTTAAAGGGAACTGAGGGGGGTCAGGGAACTGCCACCCTTATAGTGCTGTTGTGAGGGTCATAAGGAGGCATGAAGCATGTGTACTGCTCCAGTGGGTACTGCTAAGGGCAAAATCTCTGATGCTGGTGCACTGGGTGCTAACACACTTGAGTGGAATATATGTCTGCAACCCCACGCAGAAGAATAAATAAGCCAGATCGATGCGCTTTGGTTATTCTATAAATAAGTACCACACTATACTCCCACCACAAGGAGCCAAGCATATGACCCAGAATTCCAAATTTCCAATATTCCACTACAGACTTTCAATTAGTTGTGTAACCCACGGGCAAACTGTGTGTCAAATCCCCCTCTAGTGTACTAACAATACTTCTTGTAGCTGAAGTGATTGGGTTGTGTGCTGAAGGTCCGAGGTTCAAGTCCTGCCATCAATGTAAGAAGGATGTCCATGTATGGATGAGATCAAATTGGTTTTCATAGAATCATAGAATATCAGGGTTGGAAGGGACCTCAGGAGGTCATCTAGTCCAACCCCCTGCTCAAAAGCAGGACCCATACCCAATTAAATCATCCCAGCCAGGGCTTTGTCAAGCCTGACCTTAAAAACTTCCAAGGAAGGAGATTCCACCACCTCCCTAGGCAACGCATTCCAGTGTTTCACCACCCTCCTAGTGAAAAAGTTTTTCCTAATATCCAACCTAAACCTCCCCCACTGCAACTTGAGACCATTACTCCTTGTCCTGTCCTCTTCCACCACTGAGAATAGTCTAGAACCATCCTCTCTGGAACCACCTCTCAGGTAGTTGAAAGCAGCTATCAAATCCCCCCTCATTCTTCTCTTCTGAAGGCTAAACAATCCCAGTTCCCTCAGCCTCTCCTCATAACTCATGTGTTCCAGACCCCTAATCATTTTTGTTGCCCTTCGCTGGACTCTTTCCAATTTATCCACATCCTTCTTGTAGTGTGGGGTCCAAAACTGGACACAGTACTCCAGATGAGGCCTCACCAATGTCGAATAGAGGGGGACGATCACATCCCTCGATCTGCTCACTATACCCCTACTTATACATCCCAAAATGCCATTGGCCTTCTTGGCAACAAGGGCACACTGCTGACTCATATCCAGCTTCTCGTCCACTGTCACCCCTAGGTCCTTTTCCGCGGAACTGCTGCCTAGTCATTCGGTCCCTAGTCTGTAGCTGTGCATTGGGTTCTTCCATCCTAAGTGCAGGACCCTGCACTTATCCTTATTGAACCTCATCAGATTTCTTTTGGCCCAATCCTCCAATTTGTCTAGGTCCCTCTGTATCCTATCCCTGCCCTCCAGCGTATCTACCACTCCTCCCAGTTTAGTATCATCTGCAAATTTGCTGAGAGTGCAATCCACACCATCCTCCAGATCATTTATGAAGATATTGAACAAAACCGGCCCCAGAACCGACCCCTGGGGCACTCCACTTGACACCAGCTGCCAGCTAGACATGGAGCCATTGATCACTACCCGTTGAGCCCGACAATCTAGCCAACTTTCTACCCACCTTATAGTGCAATCATCCAGCCCATACTTCTTTAACTTGCTGACAAGAATACTGTGGGAGACTGTGTCAAAAGCTTTGCTAAAGTCAAGAAACAATACATCCACTGCTTTCCCTTCATCCACAGAACCAGTAATCTCATCACAGAAGGCGATTAGATTAGTCAGGCATGACCTTCCCTTGGTGAATCCATGCTGACTGTTCCTGATCACTTTCTTCTCATGTAAGTGCTTCAGGATTGATTCTTTGAGGACCTGCTCCATGATTTTTCCGGGGACTGAAGTGAGGCTGACTGGCCTGTAGTTCCCAGGATCCTCCTTCTTCCCTTTTTTAAAGATTGGCACTACATTAGCCTTTTTCCAGTCATCAGGGACTTCCCCCATTCGCCACGAGTTTTCAAAGATAATGGCCAATGGCTCTGCAATCACAGCCGCCAGTTCCTTTAGCACTCTCGGATGCAACTCGTCCGGCCCCATGGACTTGTGCACGTCCAGCTTTTCTAAATAGTCCCTATCCACCTCTTTCTCCACAGAGGGCTGGCCATCTATTCCCCATGTTGTGATGCCCAGCGCAGCAGTCCTTGTTAGCTGGGAGCTGACCTTGTTAGTGAAGACAGAGGCAAAAAAAGCATTGAGCACATTAGCTTTTTCCACATCCTCTGTCACTAGGTTGCCTCCCTCATTCAGTAAGGGGCCCACACTTTCCTTGGCTTTCTTCTTGTTGCCAACATACCTGAAGAAACCCTTCTTGTTACTCTTAACATCTCTCGCTAGCTGCAGCTCCAGGTGCGATTTGGCCCTCCTAATTTCATTCCTACATGCCCGAGCAATATTTTTATGCTCTTCCCTGGTCATACGTCCAACCTTCCACTTCTTGTAAGCTTCTTTTTTATGCTTAAGATCCGCTAGGATTTCACCGTTAAGCCAAGCTGGTCGCCTGCCATATTTACTATTCTTTCGACACATCGGGATGGTTTGTCCCTGTAACCTCAACAGGGATTCCTTGAAATACAGCCAGCTCTCCTGGACTCCTTTCCCCTTCATGTTAGTCCCCCAGGGGATCCTACCCATCCGTTCCCTGAGGGAGTCGAAGTCTGCTTTCCTGAAGTCCAGGGTCCGTATCCTGCTGCTTACCTTTCTTCCCTGTGTTAGGATCCTGAACTCAACCAACTCATGGTCACTGCCTCCCAGATTCCCATCCACTTTTGCTTCCCCTACTAATTCTTCCCGGTTTGTGAGCAGCAGGTCAAGAAAAGCCCCCCCCCCTAGTTGGCTCCTCTAGCACTTGCACCAGGAAATTGTCCCCTATGCTTTCCAAAAACTTCCTGGATTGTCTATGCACCGCTGTATTGCTCTCCCAGCAGATATCAGGAAAATTAAAGTCACCCATGAGAACCAGGGCATGCGATCTAGTAGCTTCCGCGAGCTGCCGGAAGAAAGCCTCATCCACCTCATCCCCCTGGTCCGGTGGTCTATAGCAGACTCCCACCACTACATCATTCCTGTTGCTCACACTTCTAAACTTAATCCAGAGACACTCAGGTTTTTCTGCAGTTTTGTACCGGAGCTCTGAGCAGTCATACTGCTCCCTTACATACAGTGCTACTCCCCCAGCTGCCTGTCCTTCCTGAACAGTTTATAACCATCCATGACAGTACTCCAGTCATGTGAGTTATCCCACCAAGTCTTTGTTATTCCAATCACATCATAATTCCTTGACATCACCAGGACCTCCAGTTCTCCCTGCTTGTTTCCAAGGCTTTGTGCATTCGTATATAAGCACTTGAGATAACCTGCTGATCGCCCCTCATTCTCAGTATGAGGCAGGAGCCCTCCCCTCACAGACATTCCTGCCTGTGCTTCCTCCCGGTATCCCACTTTCCCACTTACCTTAGGGCTTTGGTCTCCTTCCCCCGGTGAACCTAGTTTAAAGCCCTCCTCACTAGGTTAGCCAGCCTGCTCGCCAAGATGCTCTTCCCTCTCTTCGTAAGGTGGAGCCCGTCTCTGCCCAGCACTCCTCCTTCATGGAACACCATCCCATGGTCAAAGAATCCAAAGCCTTCTCTCCGACACCACCTGCGTAGCCATTCATCGACTTCCACGATTCGACGGTCCCTACCCAGGCCTTTTCCTTCCACAGGGAGGATGGAGTTTTGTTTTAAAATCTAGTTTATTTCATTCAGACAATGAAATGACATCCTTTAAATAGTTTTTTTTTTAAATTGTAATCTATCAATTATGTCCCCACACTCTGTCCCGATTTTTCATACTTGCTATCTGGGAACCCTAGTGAAACGTAATCAAATATAGGCTTTCTACACTTATTTGTCAGCCATTTTGGGTATGTCTACACTGCAATTAAATACCTGCAGCTGCCCCATGTCAGCTGACTCGTGGTTGCTGGCTTGAACTACAGGGGTGCTCAATTGAGGTGGATATGTTTGGGCTCAGGGCCCTAAAGCCCAGGCTCCAGCCCAGCCCTTAATGTCTATCCCACAGTTAAACAGCCCTATAGACCAAGACCAAGTCAGCTGACATGGACCAGCCGTGGGTGTTTTTATTTGCAGTGCAGACATACCCTTTGATTACTGGTGTCACATGTTGGTAGGTTTGAAGATTGAGTGGCAATTTGATGACAATTTGTGGAACACTTATATTTGAACATAAAGGACAGTGCCCAAATAAATACTTCAGAAAAGTATTTCAGGATGGATTTTCCTGAATAATTTTTAACAAATTTTTACTTGCTTTTAATGATAGTACTGATTCCAGTGCTATTACCTACTTTAAGTATAGGGAATCTCTCAAGTATAGGGAACCAGTAAAAGTTCATTTCATTTTAAAAGATATATAAAATGTGATTTTATAGGCTAGTGTAATATTAACAAGACAGAATAATAGGGTGTACATAGAGTTGTAACAGACTTTGATTGCTATATTCCCAATGACTATCTATCTCCCTATCAGCCAGAGACTAGGACCAGTCCCTGGTAAAAGTTAGAACCCAGAGGGTCATGCCAGAGATCACTGTGGGGTACTGTGGCAGGGCAGGGGTAAACCCCTTGAATGCCCTGCTAAAATGCTGGCTAAGCCCTAATTTCTGGTAGGGAGGCCAGATACGGGGGGGGGGGGGGGGGCAGGCAGTCAGCAGAGAGCCCAGCTGCAAGCCCTAATGAGGGCTGGCTCACTGCTATGAGTTGAGTTAAGTAACGACAGCTGGGCTGAAGAGGAGAGGGCTATAAAAGCCCTGGGGAAAGCTTAGTTGAGAGGCTAGCCTGGGAGGGGATAGGAGGGTTACATCTCTGTCTCCTCACCCAAGGAAAGGAGCCTCACGGGCCAGCAGACCCTGGGAAGGGTCTGGCTGGGGATAGCTGTTGAGGGGGAAAAGGGGGATAATACTGTTGCACTGTAAATAAAGATACAAGGGTGAAGCACCGAAGAAGGCGTGGGGTCTCTTTATTTAACCAGCCAACACAGGGCACAGGCACAACAGAGTGGAAACCTGAGCAGACCCTGTGACAGGTACCCATCCCCTAGCCACATCCCCTACACTAGAAGCCAGTAGGACAGGTATATAAGAGTTGCTACAGCCACTCCGTGTCACCTAAGGATTCCCCTAGATAGGAGTTCTTTAAGGATATGAATATAGTGGTTTTACAGTTGCATTGCACCCCCTAGGATATTTTTCAAACATGGGGCAAGCTTTTCCAACATTCATACACACAAATCCATCCAACTCTAATAACATGTTTGTCATTGCCATGAAGGTATCATTGTACTCTACCGGATGAACAATCATTTAATTTTGTTCCACAGATCATTATTCAGATGTTGCACAAAAATAATTAAAGATTCTAATTGATTTTCAGTCAACAGAGGCTAGACCAGATGTTCTGTACTGAGTTGAGGTCATTATCCTTTTGTCAAAAATTACTAAGAATGGCAATTTGCTCATAATTATAATAAAAAAGCTATGAAATTTAATTTAGCGCATGGCCTGCTTAGCACATGGTTGAATACTTTTGGTACAATTTCTATTCACTCAACAAGCCCTCTCCTCTAATCAGACATGCCTGCTCCTGCTTAAAATTGGTAGCATGAACTGCAATCAACTTAATAAAAGTAGAAATAAGAGCAATTCATTTCACTCAAGATCTCCAGCTATCTATTTTATAAAACTAAATAGAAATAATGTTGGTGTCCCTGCCTGGTTTTGGCAATACTGATTATGATGATACCTGCTCATGCCAAAGCAGAATCGGATTCTGAAAATCCTGATTTACACATACACAGCTGAGATCAGAATTTGACCCACAAGGTGGTATCTTGGTGTATAGAAAAGAACAGTGTGGGAGTTATTTACAATGATTGAAACTGTTATTGGTGTAGTACTATACCAGCAAATAAGGATAAAGTATAGCAAAACTAAGAAAAAAAACACAAATCAGAATATTATATAAAGATACTCGAGGAAGAAGACTTCTGACTAGAAGCTGCTGGGCTTGTTTTGTTTTGTTTTGAAACAAAATTCCAATGGAGCCTTGCCAGCTTTCAACAATTATTGGGTAAAGCATTGTGAATTATGGGATTTTGTGAAAAATAGGCATTACAACACTTTCCCAGTTGGGAGCAACTGTAGGCTAACAGACAATTAACTGGGAGTCAGGACAAATGGATTCTAACCTTACAATCTAGTCTGACTTTAGAAAAAGACACTTGGGGACTGATCCAAACCCCACTAAAGTCGATCAGTTCCTTGGAAGGGATTTTAAAGGTGGTGAGATTGGCACGCAGTGCAGAGAAAGGTTTCAGAGTCGCAGCCGTGTTAGTCTGTATCCGCAAAAAGAAAAGGAGGACTTGTGGCACCTTAGAGACTAACAAATTTATTTGAGCATAAGCTTTCGTGAGCTACAGCTCACTTCATCGGATGCATTATGCTCACGAAAGCTTATGCTCAAATAAATTTGTTAGTCTCTAAGGTGCCACAAGTCCTCCTTTTTTTAGTGCAGAGAAAGGTGGTCTCTTTGGGCCACGGTAAATACAATACAATACTAATTTTTGGAAGACAGCTCTGAAATTCAGCCCTAACTCTGCCCCTTCGTTACAAATTATTTTCCCTCTGTCCAGAGGAGAGCACAGGCCTTGGGATTTTCAGAAACATCCAAGTGGCACCCAAGTGTGCACAAGGAATGCTACTGGGCGTAGCACACTTATTATTGTGTGGTGAAATGTAGTAAATGAGGCTTTGTAAGGCAAAATACACACACCAGACAGAATGTAAAAGTGGCATACCTAGGCATAAAAACCCCATGTGAACAAATAGAGTGTGTCAGCACTTCCGTACAACAATCACAAACCTAGCTCATGTGCACTTTCATTCCAGACATGCAGGAAGTAAAGCACGCATCTCTCCTCTCTAACCATTAACAGCCACAACTTTATAAACAAAGTCACACGTTCACATAGACAGACCTTGGCATTGTGCAGCAGCAGCAATGTCATGAAGGACAGGGCAGTTGCTCTGAGTTATGCACAATTCATCACTGGCAGATTCTGTACCTCACAGTTACAGTGAAAAGGTGGCTCATGCATCACTGGTGAAGCTACATTGCTATACTGTAGTCTGTGCTTCCCACATTATTACCAGCGTACACTGCAGACAGCACAAGGCAGGGTATCTAGGATGCAAATGGACTGCAGTGGGCCAATGAGGCACAGAACATTCAGCATTTCCACAAGCTATGCTAATTATCCTATGGCTGACTCCAGCCCAACCCTGCCTTTAATCTCCTCACGACAATATTAATGGCAGTCATTTAAATATGTTCCTTATCAATTTGCACACACATTTTGAAAACAAATATCGTTGCATCGTATCTACTTCAGTGACATCAGAGAGCACAGTCAACCAATGAAATTACTCTTTATTCACACTATTCAGTGAAACTGATAACACTTTAGAACCAAATTTCCAAAGACATCTGTGTAACTTTCCCAAAACTTTGCACTTATATGATAGCTTTCATCTGATGACATTAGGGCATTTTACAAGCCATTCCTCATACCCATTTTAGGTAATGATAAACTGAGGCACAGAGAGTTTACTTGACTCGCAGAAGGTCAAACATTTAATCACTAGTAAAGTCCTTTCTCCCAGTCCCCTGCCGTAGCCACTATTCTGAACTGTACTGGCAAGTAAACAAGAGCACAACAACACAGTCTTAGGCAAAACTCCTATTAACTTCAATAGTTTTGCTTGAATATGGACTATGTGATTGGGCCATAGAAGTGACTCTGATTTTCAAATCTACTTTTAAACTTCAGATATATTTGCAATTTTTAAGTCTGCATATAATAATTGTGGGATGTTTTATTTATATCCGAGTTCCTTAAAGAGTATGATCTAAAAGCAAGAATGCAGGAAATCTAAACATTTTCTGTTACTTGCAAAATAACTAATAATAATACTAACAATAATTGAGACTGTGTGTGAAAATAAAAGGCTCTCTTAACAGACTTTAAAAAAAAACCTTTGTATTATCCATGAAGTTTCTCCTCTTGCATAGTAATCATAGACAGAAAAATTAAACAAACTAAGGCTTTCAAAATGGTTCACACTCACTTAGGAATAGAATTCATTGTGTATTGTATTCACATAGTTTCCCTGATTTCATTTGGAATTTATGTACTGAGATGAGATTTGTGCTGGGATGGTCTTAAAGACTATCCTGTAACGTTATACAAGTAGCAGTAGTGACTATTGTGGCATTTCTGGGTTATTACTAATAAAGCACTTTCCTGTACCATAACCGCATCGGCCTCCTTGCTTCTGCCTACACCAGAACACAAAATTTCAAGCACCCAAAAGTTAACTATGAAAATTATAAATAAAAACCTGACATTAATGCAATACTTAATTTAAATGATTTTCTAAGTATTTTCTGATGTAGCATTTATAAGGAAGAAGATAACCTAAAACCCAGCCTGGGAATAATGTAAATTTTTGATATTTGATGTAACTGGTACATAAGTCACCTGTCAGGACCACACCTCTCAATTCATCCTTCGGGTTTACATTAGACAGATATAGATACAGATTAATAGTTCCTAACTGGATAATATATTTTTCTAGAGGGTTGCAATACATTCTGCTGACCTCTTGCCTTCCATTCTTCATGTTTCTCTTACTGTTTTCTCTACCATGGAAACAATAATAGAACACGTTTCCACTAAGCATGCTGATGTACTCAACAGTAATTGTGTTTCTGGCCGAGAGAATCTGCATTAAATTATGTTAGCATTACAGTATTAGAAGTTCATTTACTTGCTGACCTTACAAGTGGAGATGAGATGAATCTGTGCTTGGAGAATTTCACTTGGAAAACTTGTAGATTATAATTCACAAGTGATCCCTGCAGTCCCAAAGCTGTTATATTGCTTTAGAAAGATTGAACATAAAAGATTGGAGCCATTGTTTGGGGGCAAGGGAAGATGGTAATACAATATTTCTATTCTTCTGGTGTTGAGTTAATAGTTTGTATGATTAAAAAGCAAAGTTGCCTGAGGACCAGAGATGTCACACCTTTTCAGAGTTTACATTTTACAAAACTTAATTTCTGTGACTAAAGAGTACCACATATTTTGTTAAAGCTAAGTAACCCAAAGTAATTGTATCCTTTCCTGAGGCAATATTTAATTTTGATTCATATATTTTACAAAATCCTACATTGACCTCACAATAAAACTCTTTCTTCAAAAATGTTGTCAGTTTTCCTTGTGTAAGCCATCATAAAAATACAAAGCAAGAAACCAGGATAAGAAAATACATTAAACTTGATAACCATAAGATATCATCAGAACAACTCAATGCTTGTTTAGAGTCTAAAAGCTCAGTTACCTATATAAAAAATTGGAGAAAATGCTAGTGCCACCTCTTGGTGAAAACATTAAACTGCCAATAATTCTTTCTAATTTGAATAAGGTAAAATAATTTACCATGAGGGAAAATAGCCAATAGGTGGGGTTTTTGTTTGTTTTTACAGTTTTCAACGTATATTTCAGGTTAATAGCTATTATATTTAGTGTATGTTTTGGATAAATTAGTCACCATAACACTGAAAGCAATGGAAAAGGGTAAGACTATGAATGTCAGAAAGACAGAGATGCACATATTGATAGCAGAAGTATAAGAACACAAATATCACAGAAAAAAAGCAAATTCAATACTAACACAAGGTAATACTGCTCTACAGAAGTCTTTCAAGTATGAATAAATAGTGGTTGCATTTTAACCCAAGGCTTAATACATTTGAGGGACATTTGGAAGAGCATCTGGCTCTGCAAAGTAAACAATTTATTATCCCCTGGATTGTTCAATAAATATCTTGAAGAAAAAATGTTTCTATCTGAAACTGCTAATATCAGAGAATGCTCATAGGGATAGTTCAGATCTTTTGCATCTTCTTTGTGCACTATAAAAGTGCAAACTATGGTAACCTTAAATTTACATTCAGAATTACATTATAATCCTAATTGTCCTGTGTTTACCACTTTACAAAAAGTTTTCCTTCTGTCTCAAACATTCTATGATCTGGCTCATTTCAGATATGAATTGTTTGGAAAACCTGAAGAAAATCTCTTCAAACAGATTGAGTTATAAAAGATTGAAACAAACATTTTTTGTGTCTTAAATAACAGTTTCCGTTTTAAATCACATTCCACAATATACTGCTAAAATATTTTAAAATTTCAGTCACAAAAAGAATAAAGGTTTAAGCATTTTCCATTACGAAAGCTATGTCTACACTACCGCAGTAAGTCGACCTAAGATACGCAACTCCAGCTACATGAATAACGGCGCTAGAGTTGACGTAGCTTAGGTTGACTTACTGCAGTGTCTACACTGCGCTGGGCCTACAGAAGACACTCTCTCATTGACTTACCTTACCCTTTTCATTCCTGGTGGAGTACCGGGGTCGACCACTGATTTAGCTGGTCTTCACTCGACCGCTAAATCAATCCCCGGGGCATCGATTGACGAAGCATCAGTCCGGCTGTAGCCTAGACAAGAGGTTAGATACAGCCACCAAAACCTAAATGGATGAGCTCCTGTCCTTTTAATCTAGCCATGCAGGAAGCATAATTTTAGTATTACTTTGTAAAGCTGTCCTCTATGGGCAAACTAACAATCTGAAATTGGGATGTGTCACTCCTTAGGTAATTCTGCCCTGAATTGTTGCTTGTATTTTCCATACCTAGCTTTCCATTCCACCTCAGCAGCCCATCTTCTCCCCATTCAAAACTTCCTCAGCATCTAGTACAAATAACAGTGAAATTCTGAATAAAATGCTAACCTTTCTGTAACTGTTGTGCTTCAAGATGGGTTGCACATGTCCATTCCACTGTAGGGCTGTGCGCAGTCCAGTGCACAGTAGTTGGAGACTTTTTACCCTTAGCAGTACCCATTGGGGTGACCTGTGTGTACTTTGCTGTTATGTGCACACCGCACAGATATAAAGGGCCAAGCTGCATCAGACCCACCTCAGTTCCTTGCTAGAATGATGATTCCGATAGAGAGGGAAAGGAGGGTCAGTTGTGGAATGGACATGTGCAACTCATCTTGAAGAACAACAGTTATAGAAAGGTTAACTATTTTTTCTTCTTCCAATGATTGCACACGTCCATTTCACTGCAGGTAACTCCTAAGCCATCCCATCTGCAGGTAGGTTTGAAGTCTGTATGAACAGGGACTGGAGGAACCTCTCCTCCAAATTTAGCATGTTCCCTAGATTGCTGAGAAATTGCTTAGTAGGAGGCAAATTTGTGACATGATGACCGGGTTTCCACTTTGCAAATGTCTAACATGGGCACATGAGCCAGAAATGATGCAAAGGCCACTTGGGATATAGTCAAATGACCCAATACTTTATTCAGCAGCTTCATGTTAGCCAATTAGTAACAAAGGCAAATACAATCAGATATTCATGACAAAATCCTTTGCATGGAAAACGAGGTGCCCTTCATTCTGTCCACAAATGCAACAAACAATTGCGATGAAGACCTGAAAGGTTTAGTCCATTCCAGATAAAACGCTAGCAGTCTTAACATCTGGAGCGTGCAGTGAATCCTCTCCCTTATTACTGTGAGGCGTTGGGAAGAAAGTCAGTAAGAATATTGCTTGGTTCACATGAAAACAGAAGATCACTATCATAAGAAAACTTGGATGAGAATAAAGGTAGCCTTTATCTGCATAAAAAAATGTAAATAGAGGATGAGATACCTTTGAGGAAGTTTACTTTTGTTGCTGGTTTGGTACATCTCGTGAAAGAAAAACCACCAGTTTTGAGGTGTGTCTTCCCTTTTTCTAAGCAGCTTGTCCTGAATTTGGTATTCTCAGTTGTGACCCACGGAGGCACAGTGACAAACACTGAATCAGGATTTTAGGCCCTGATCTAGCAGAGTACATTAAGCAATGAGCAGTCTCACTGATGTCACTGGGACCTTAGTGTAATGCTAAAATGGTGCATTAGTGTCGGTGTGGGCCCCCTGTATGGGGTCAATGAATAAATGTCTGCTCCATCAATGTATAAAGCCCAACTTAAACAACTTTCATTCTAAATGAAGGTGTTTTTCCTTGCACTTTTATGCTTCTTCTGTTATCTTCACAAAATGAGAAAAAACACAGAAGTTCAGAGTTTGATAAAAAATGTTTTGGAAAAAAAATCCACTGTTTAGATCCATGCAAATTATTCTCTTGTTTCATTAAAAATGCTAAACATGAAAGGTAAACTTCAAAACATCCAGAAACTTCTAAATCAGAAGCTAATTGTAACAGTTTGTGGGATATAGAGGAATAACACTTCTAATTCAGCTCCCAGATAAATGTCAGCACAGCAACCATGTAACTCAGTGTTTTCAGTAGGTTCATGTATTCAATGACACAAACTAAGGACCAAATCCTGAGAGATGCTAAGCACCCGCATCTGCCATTTGAAAGCAATAAAAGCTGCAGAAATGATACGTGCCAAAACTGATATGACTTTCAACAAGACACACAAAGAAAACAGAACTCCCTACAACAACAACAGTGTCTTCATTTTTAAATGGTGCATTGGGGAATAGGCAGGCAACTTCCACTAAAGTCTATGGGATCATACAGATAAGGGGAAGGATAACTCAGTGGTTTGAGCATTGGCCTGCTAAATCCAGGGTTGTGAGTTGCAATCCTTGAGGGAGCCATTTAGGGATCTGGGGCAAAAATTGGGGATTGCTCCTGCTTTGAGCAGGGGGTTGGACTAGATGACCTCCTGAGGTCCCTTCCAATCCTCATATTCTATGATTGCTTCTATGATAAAACCCTTCCCACACTGCTTAGGAAGCTGAGGGGTAAATGGCTTCTGAACATTTTAACCAAAAGTCCTTTCACTCTTTACAACTGCACAAAAATGTTATGATGATATACAGTATGTTTTTCCAGTGAAAGTTTTAATTCACAGGTGTGGTGGACATAAACTAGGGTGTGCCACATTAGCAGATAATTTATTATACAAGCATTATAACACCAAATGAATATTTAATAAAATTTATTCAGTAATATTCAGATATTACCATTTATAAAAAAGTGTAAGCTTACATCACACTGCACAAAAACTGATTTGCAAATAAATATTTATGAATATTACAAATAAATAATGGGTTCCTGCCTAGAAAAGAAACTTACAGTCTCTATTCACCATCAGGTACAGTACAATACAGAATAAACACAGAATCATGTGTGGTGATTAAAACAGGAACGCTTCATGTAAAAAACAATCTAATTTCCTTCTTTGACAGGATTATTGGCCTCGTAAAATGGGGGTCGGGGGAAGCAGTAGATATGATATACCTTGATTTTAATAAGGCTTTTGACATAGTCCCACATGACATTCTCGGAAGCTAGCTAGAGAAATGAGGTCTAGATGAAATTACTATTTGGTGAATACAGAGCTGATTGAAAGAACAAACCACCAATGGTTTGCTGTCAAACTGGAATCCCACAGGGGTCTGTCCTGGGTCCAGTACTACTGAATATTTTCATTAATGACTTGGATGAGGGAATGGAAAGAAAGCTTATAAAATTTGCAGATGAAACCCAAAGGGGCTGCAAAGCACTTTGGAGGACAGGATTAGAATTCAGAATTATCTGGATAAATTGGAAGGTTGGTCTGAAATCAATATGATGAAATTCAAAAAAGACAAGTTCAAAGTACTAAACTTAGGAAGGAAAAATCAAATGCACAAATATGAAATGGGAAATAACTGGCTAGGCAGCAGTATTGCAGAGAAAGATCAGGGATTATAGTGGATCACATATTGAATATAAATCAACAGTGGGATGCTGTTGCAAAAAAAGGCAATGCAATTTGGGATGTATTAAAAGGAGTATTGCATGTAAATCACAGGAGGTAATTGTTCTAATCTACTCAGCATGTGTGTTGGCTCAGCTGAAGTAGTATGCCCAGTTTGAAGAACCACACTTTAAGAAAGATATGAACACCTTGGAGGTAGTCCAGTGGAGAGGAACAAAAATGATAAGGGGTTTAGAAAAAACACGACCTATGAGGAAAGGTTAGAAGAATTGGGCATGTCTAGTTGAGAGAAGAGGAGGCTTGGGGGGACATGATAACAGTCTTTGAACATGTAAAAGGTTATTATAAAGAAGATGGTGATCAATTGCTCTCCATGTCCACTGAGGGTAGGACAAGAAGTAATTGGCTTAGTTTGTAGCAAGGAAGATTTAAGTTGGGCATTAGAGATAACTTTCTAACTATAAGGATAGTTAAGCACTGGAACAGGTTATCAAGGGAGATTGTGGAATGTCTCTCCTGGGAGGTTTTTAAGAACAGGTTGGACAAACACTTGAGATTCCTTCCAGACCTAGAGCATGAGACAAAAATTGGGTGCTTTTTTATTGCCCCCAATATCAAACTCTAACCTAACGTCACATCAGTAAACCAATCTTAATCATAACAAACCAGAAACAATTTTGTTAACATTCTGTTCATAACAATATTATTCCTAGTAGCAATCATAGTGTGCAGTTGACCTTGCTCTTGCTCAGCGATCTTGAGACACTTTACTAGTGACATAGTTCCTTCTCTCACAGTAACGACCTTTACAGAGTTATTAGTGATTAATATGCCTATTTCAGAAGCATGTTTCATTCTAGAAGCATGTGCTCTTCTTTATTCCTTAATTACAACCTTTTTAGTCAGAACATTTACTCCCTAGGACTTTCAAATTACTGTATATGGCTTTATCATTTACTGTATATAATTACAGTCAGTGCATTTTTTATAACGTAAGATGTTCAAAAACCAAATTTCATCCTCTATGTGACCTTAGCAGATGGAGCTTGGTTATTACTCCCTGAAGCTTTCGAATGTATAGGACAGATTGGATCACTTTCATCATTCACCTTTTGCGTTAGCCAAAGTTTTGGTCAGCTATTTTTGACCCACAAAAGGCCAATTTTTATGGCTTTTATGTATTCCCATCTCTACCAATGAACATATAACAGACGCTTCATGGAAGGAATGGGCCTACTGTGTCCACAATGCACCTTTTCTCTTCAGTTTAACATTCATCAAGCCATTGCTAAAATCATTAGTAGTTGTGATAAGGAGGAAGGCTGCATGATATGATAGGCAAATTTTTAGTACGTGTTCACGAAGCACAGCTCTTCACTTTGCCTCATTTACAGTGAACAAATCTCTCTTCCCTGGCTCATTGCTACCAGAAGA
Source organism: Lepidochelys olivacea (assembly GCF_965140295.1). Taxonomy (NCBI): domain Eukaryota; kingdom Metazoa; phylum Chordata; order Testudines; family Cheloniidae; genus Lepidochelys; species Lepidochelys olivacea. Next base: position 67,746,515 of record NC_140421.1, on the reverse strand, counting down.
CTGTCAAAGGCTGGCAGCTTGAAGAATGAGTTAGCTACGGTGTGCTACATTTATTAAAACTATCGTCAAGAAAGAATCTGAGCTACCTAACTCAGGTGAGAAAAAGAATATTGCACTGAGCAAATACTAGAACAGAAAATATTCCGAGAGAATTACATGCAGCATTACTAAGTGAAATGTTGTGATACGTAGTGTATCTTGTATTGTTTCCTACCCGATTTACATAATGTAGACAAAACGATGCCAAATTTTTCGTTATGAATATCTGTAGTCTGTAGATTGCTCCTGCTAGTTTTGGGGATTATTATATGACACATGTAGTAAGGAAGTCAGATAGTCACACACACAAAAAAAACCCTTATCCTTATGCACGTAATTGTTGAGATTTTAAATTCAAAGTTATGATTCCTGCAGCAACTTGAAGTTCAATCCTTTTGAACATGTGTGGAATATTGCATTACTGAACATGTTAACATCAGTGCCTCCCTACTTGGGTGCAATGTGTCCAAGTTATTGTGTCAGTCATGCTAGGGCTCAGTAAATACATCCCAAATATGCAGTAGATCATTGTATTATAGAATCCAGCTTCAGTGCCTTTTGGTAATTCTAGTTTCCCCATATGAGGTACTGGAGTGAACCCTTAAACTGGTAAACTGTTTCCAAGGTTTGTGAAGGCATTACCAATAATCAGTTTTTGACAGTAGAACAGAGTTTTAGTACATATATAACACAGGAAGCAAAACACAATCAGGCAAATGTTCAAGAAATTTCTGAATACTTGTCGACCTGACTTCTTATGGGTCTCATCACAAATCTAATGGCACAACAGCCATAGTGACATACTTTTCTGGTAAAAAAAAAGAGTATGGAGTCAATGTAGGCACAGGTAAGGAATTGTTATTGGTGCTTGTTAGCTCAAGTGTCCTATATTTTCTGAATCTGACAAAAAAATCTTTGTTTTACTTTAAAAATTTTGGTGAAAAACAAAGTATATGAATTCTGGAATACATGTGGTACAGTAAAATGAATTCTATGAATTAGGAGTATGGATAACTATAAATTCTCCACAGAAACACACCATCCTAAATACATAAGCTTTCATTTTGCTTTTTAATGCTGCTGTGAGTTAAGGAAAGAAATCCAGCCCGGATTCAGAACCACAAAACTCTTTGATTTTCTCAGTTGAAGATTAAATAAAATAATGTAGGGCTAAATGCCTCATGTTGTATGGGTGTGATGCAGAACAGAGAAGGATGCTGTCATCAAGTGCACCCATACAGCAACAAGATGCGATACCATCGTGTACTCTTAAGCACTTGGGGTGGGAGGGAAGAGCCCAAGCTAGCATAGCCGTACATTCTCCAGAGCCTCACAAATATGTGGTCTGTCATTTTGAGAACATAGTCAGCCCCCATTTTGAGCATGTCTGTACTGTAGGAGGCAGAACCCCCAGCACAGGGCCCTTTGTGCCCCTTTCAGGAGCAGCAGTAAGTTTCATCTTAATGTGCTTTTTTCCCATGCCCTTCTGTACTGCTTTGGTAAGATGGCTCAGTGTGTGGCCAGTATCACTTCACTCCTCTGCTGCAAAGCATAACACCAGGATTTTACCCTCAATGCAGTTTTTTGTATTACAATACCAACTAGCCTACAGTATTACAATTATAAAGAACTAATCCAAGGTAATGTCACATTGCCAAGTGCTGTGAGACCTCCTACTCAAGTTCCATATACAGCCCATTGCTAGGAAGAACAGAAATACAGTATTGGTAGCCTTGTACATCAAAATAACAAGTACATCACCAATTAAGAGAACTGCAACATTAATTTCATGCCCCGTTTTTAAAAAAAATATCCCTGAGTCACGATTGCTCTGGGGCTTAGGCTTGCAATTCCATTAATGATTCTTATTTCATACAGTTCATAGTGTATTGAACCATACTGTGCTAATGGGAAAGCTGTAATAATTTACTGTGTGTATTTGCTGCTGTCTAATGTAAACATGACATGCAAGAAGTGTCAGAGTGTAAAAATAAAAGGCAGGTAATGGGAGGGGAAAAAATAAGAAGAGAATGACAATTCCATAATTCTTCTTAGAATGTTTGCCTTTTGGGTGAATAGAACGGCATTAAATGGTTAGTCAGAAGTATGACACTTCTGAAAGCTTATCTTCATTTATTTTCAACAAGGATTTGATGACTTTTACATTAATATTTTATTCCAATTCCCTTTTAATGTACTTACTATGATAGGCATCCAGCCAACTTTCTATATTCTAATGTGCCATATCCAGCAACAACTGTTTGATATGCTCATTATAATTTTTTTTTAAATTGGATACATGAGGTTAGTGAAGCATTTATGGGATAGATGAAAAATTAAATGGCTTTTCATAGGCATCTAAAAATAGGTTATATCATTTTACTATTTACTTGTCAATTGTTTTGGCAAGCCTTTCAGTAAGAAAATAAATGGGAAACATAAAAGTTAAAAATTAGAAGCTTTCAGGTATCCAATAAATCCATTTGGCTACACTTGCCTACCTAGCATGATATGAGGTCCTTTCTCAGGTAAAACTCCCGTTTAAGCCAGGGAAAACCTAGGCTGACATTTGTGTCTTGTAATCACTGGATTGTCTTTTGGCAATAAATCAAGGCACACAGAAAAGTACAGTTCCAGCAGTCTACTCTAAACTACAACTAGACTAATCTCTAGTAGTGCTATGCCCCTCAGGTTTCAATACAGTGGCCTTTAAGGGACACATCAATATATGGACCAAATCCTGCAATCTCCAAAACAAAATGCAACTAAAATAGATAACAAAAATTGATAATAAATATATATATATATATATATATATATATATATATATATATATATATATATATAAATGTAGTTATACAGAAAGTTTCCAAGAAGCACCAAAGGGCAGATTTACTCATGGGAAAAGATGAAAGGCAAAACTTGTGAAGGAATCAATAGTACAGAAAAATAAAAGCTGAGAAATGTCACTGAAATGTGAGAGATTACTAAATTTAGTCAAGTTGAATTCTGAATCCAGTGGAGAGCCATCAGTCAGAAGAAAGGAACAGCTGGTCAACAATATGGGCAACTTCAAGTGTTCAAAAATCATGATTTTTTTTAAAAAACCAATACATTGAGTCCTTTTTATTTGCCTTCTCGTCATAGAGCCTTTCTCTGCAACCCCCAGAGCTAGAAACTTAGAGTTTTTATCATATGAGTCAAAGAGCTGGGGCTTTAAGAAAGACACCAAATATCATGAGATTTCTCACAATCTCCATAAAATCTCAAGTGCTGGCAACACTCGGAAGATAACATTTTTCAGACAGCTGGCCAAAAACTTTCAGATAAGTAGTTTATTCACTGAAAAAAGCAATTTAGGTTGACAAACTATTTGTGAATGCAGGTGGAATGTGGCAAATTGTTTTAGCCAACCAAAAAAAAAAAAAAAAGAAAAAGTCAGAACATCTTGAGTTGACATTTTCTAAATAAAACATTTTGACATTTCCCTTCAAAATGTTTTGTTCCAAAATCTAGATAGATTTATTTTTAAAATGGGGGTAAAAATACCCCCTGAATCAGAAGCAAAAGAAAATTGGTTTCTCATTTCAGCAATGAAAGCCACAAAATTCCATTTGGGGTAAACCCAAAACAATTTTGGGGGGCTTTTTTGGTTCAGCCATGTGATAAATGAAGTGTGTGTGGGGGGGAATAACTCCCTTTTATGGACACCCAGCCAGCCAGTAGTTATAAAATCCCTGTTAGTAGCTGTTCTCTACTTGCTTTACCTGTAAAGGGTTTTAAAAGCCCATAGGTAAAAGGAAGGGAGTTGGCATATGATCAAAAGAGCCAATGGGAGGGCTAGAACTTTTTAAAATTGTGAATAAAACTTTCCCTTAGTCTGTCTGTTGTTGTTTTCCAGGGAGAGGAGACACAGCAGCGACAGGGCTGGGACTATGCTGTAAGAGCTTTGAGCCAGGTATGGAAACCATAAGATCATACCTAGAGCTACTCATTGAAACCCAAGATGTGTAAAGAACAGGAGTACCTGTGGCACCTTAGGGACTAACAAATTTATTAGAGCATAAGCTTTTGTGGGCTACAGCTCACTTCATCGGATGCATAGAATGAAACATATAGTAAAAAGAGATCTCTCTCTCTCTCTCTCGATCTATATATATATCTATATGTAGATATATATACACATATAGAGAAGGTGGAAGTTGCCACACAAACTGTAAGAGGCTAATTAATTAAGATGAGCTATTATCAGCAGGAAAAGAAAACTTTTGTAGTGATAATCAAGATGGCCCATTTAGACAGCTGACAAGAAGGTGTGAGGATACTTAACATGGGGAAATAGATTCAATATGTGTAATGACCCAGCCACTCCCAGTCTCTATTCAAACCCAAGTTAATGGTATCTAGTCTGCACATTAATTCAAGCTCAGCAGTTTCTCGTTGGAGTCTGTTTTTGAAGCTTTTCTGTTGCAAAATTGCCACCGTTAAGTCTTTTACTGAGTGGCCAGAGAGGTTGAAGTGTTCTCCTACCGGTTTTTGAATGTTATGATTCCTGATGTCAGATTTGTGTCCCTTTATTCCTTTGCATAGAGACTGTCCGGTTCGGCCAATGTACATGGCAGAGGGGCATTGCTGGCACATGATGGCATATATCACATTGGTAAATGTGCAGGTGAACGAGCCCCTGATGGTGTGGCTAATGTGATTAGGTCCTATGATGGTGTCACTTGAATAAATATGTGGAAAGAGTTGGCATCGGGCTTTGTTTCAAGGACAGGTTCCTGGGTTAGTCTCTCACAGATCTTGGGAGACTGACCTGTCCTTGCTTACAGATAGGCCCCCAACCTGAAGCAAATACTCTCCAGCAACAACACACCACAAAACAAAAACACTAACCCAAAACAAAAATTCAGCTATTCACTCAGCTCTAATTGATAGCCACAGTTACTCAGCAGTATTTCCCTCTAGTGGTGAGGAAGTTTAAGTTTTTTTTAAATAAAGGAACATACTTAATCTGACATTGCTGGTGCTGCATGTCCTAGCTGTATTTTTGGTACCAAAGCAAACCGGCTATACTGCCTCTAAGGGGCCCCTTACAGTCCCTAAAAAGCATCCTGCTCTTGTAGAGCTTTCCAGTCACCCAAAATAATGAGGAGGGCCCTAAAGATTGAGAGTATGTCTACACGGCAATCAGAGGTGTGACTGCAGCATGTGTACCCATCCGTGAGGTAGTCTGACCTAACTACCTCAGGTAGTGAAGCTGAGTGAACTGCCACTCAAGTTCCCAAGGTCCCCAAGTGGGTTTGTACTGCCATTGATGAAACCCATGCTGCTACGGGTTTTGGTACCTGCGCTAACTAAATTAAAGATGGTTCAGTCCTGCCAATATATACTGCATTCACATACACTGACTGCAATCTAGAGAAATCCTTAGCGAGAAGCCCGAAAGGGCCTCCATTTTTTGACCAAATCAAATGCTACATAGAGTTTTCTGTTACGGGTACTTCAATCATAGAATCACAGAAGATTAGGGTTAGAAGAGAACTTGGGGAGGTCATCTAGTCAAACCCCCTACTCAAAGCAGGACCAACCCCAACTAAATCATCCCAGCTAGGGCTTTGTCAAGCTGGGCCTTAAAAACATCTAAGCATGGAGAGTCCACCACCTCCCTAGGTAACCCATTCCAGTGCTTCACCACCCTCCTCGTGAAATAGTTTTTCCTAATATCCAACCTAGACCTCCCCCACTGCAACTTAAGACCATTGCTCCTTCTTCTGTCATCTGCCACCACTGAGAACAGCCTAGCTCCATCACCTTTGGAACCCCACTTCAGGTAGTTGAAGTATGCTAACAAATCCCTTCTTACTCTTTTCTTCTGGGGACTAAATAAGCCCAGATCCCTTAGCCTCTTCTCATAAGTCATGTGCCCCAGCCCCCTAATCAATTTCATTGCCCTCCGCTGTCCAATTTGTCCACATCCTTTCTGTAGTGGGGGGGGGGGAACTGGATGCATTATTCCAGATTTGGCCTCACAAGCGCCAAATAAAGGGGAATAATCACTTCCCTCGATCTGCTGGCAATGCTCCTACCAATGCAGCCCAATATGCCATTAATCTTCTTGGCAATAAGGACACACTGTTAACTCATATCCAGCTTCTCATCCACTGTAATCCCCAGGTCCTTTTCTGCAAGAAGTGCCACTTAGCCAGTCAGTTCCCAGCCTGTAGCAGTATATGGGGTTCTTCCGTCCTAAGTGCAAGACTCTGCACTTGTCCTTGTTCAACCTCATCAGATTTCTTTTGGCCCAATCCTCCAATTTGTCTAGGTTACTCTGGACCCTATCCTTACCCTCCATCTTATCTACCTCTCCCCCCAGCTTAGTGTCATCCATGAACTTGCTGAGGGTGCAATTCATCCCATCATCCAGATCATTAATGAAGATGTTGAACAAAACCGGCCCCAGGACTGACCCTTGGGGCACTCCGCTTGATATGGGCTGCCAACTAGACATGGAGCCATTCATCTCTTCCCGTTGAGCCCTACGATCTAGCCAGCTTTCTATCCACCTTATAGTCCATTAACCAATCCATACTTTTTTAAACTTGCTGGCAAGAATACTGTGGGAGATCATATCAAAAGCTTTGCTAAAGTCAGGAGATATCACGTCCACGACTTTCCCCCTATGCACAGAGTCACTTATCTCATCATAGAAGGCAATCAGGTTGGTTAGGAATGATTTGCCCTTGGTGAATCCATGTTGACTGTCCCTGATCACCTTCCTCTTCTCCAAGTGCTTCAAAATAGATTCCTCGAGGACCTGCTCCATGATTTTTCCAGGGACTAAGGTGAAGTAGTTCCCTGGATTCTCCTTCTTCCATTTTTTAAAGATGGGCACTATATTTGCTTTTTTCCTATCATCCAGGACCTCCCCCGATCACCATGAGTTTTCAAAGATAACGGCCAATGGTTTTGCAATCACCTCAGCCAACTCCCTCAGCACCCTCGGATACGTTAGATCCGGCTCCATGGACTTGTGCATGTCCAGCTTTTCTAAATAGTCCTTAACCTGTTCTTTCACCACTGAGGGCTGCTCACCTCCTCCCCATACTGTGCTGCCCAGTGCAGCAGTCTGGAAGCTGACCATGTCTGAGAAGACCAAGGCAAAAAAAGCATTGAGTACTTCAGCTTTTTCCCCATCATCTGTCACTAGGTTGCCTCCCCCATTCAGTAAGGGTCCCACACTTTCCCTGATCACCTTCTTGTTGCTAACATACCTGTAGAAACCCTTCTTGCTGCCCTTCACATCCCTTGCTAGCTGCAATTCTTCCCCATAGCAATTCAATCTCCAATAACAAGCAGGAGAACAGACCCCTATTGTGAAGCCTTCCCCTTCGAGAGTATTTACATACAAATAGTGAAGGGTAAAAGTAAGAAATGTGTTTAACTCATCTAACTTGTTAAATTTATCACACAAGTTCTCTCTTCTTTTTCTTTTTTCAGGATTGGAAACTGATGTTTTTCTCCACTCTTAACACCTTTTGTGCCATTTAATTCAGAAAAGATCTCAAATGCCTTGAATTTCTAAACTGTTCTAAATAACAAAAGAGCTTTCATTTCTCAGCCAATCAGCCTTCAATCACACTACTCTATTACTTGCAAATGCAATAAAAATGAGTAAAATACTTGATGGGGTTCATAATAGAGTGGAATAAGAACAGTATTACAGCTGATACCTCTCTACCCAGGAAAAGCACTCGCTGATTGCTGGTAGATAAGTGTGTCTATCTGGTAGGCTGAAAGTGTTGGTCAGTCTAGTCAGTAAGAGAATCCATACCTCAGGACCAGAGAATGTTGAGAAGAGTTACAGGTGCCTCGAGAAGGTTGAGAAGCGTGTATGAAAACAAAATTTAAATCTAACTTTTAGAGGTAAGGCTGCTCAACAGCTTTTCTTAACTACACAATCACTAAAACAAGGATTTTCCCAGCTAAGCCAACACCAAAATTATTATTTATTTGTACTAATGTAGTGCCAAGAAGCCCTACTCATGGTGCATGGCTCTGTACCGGGGCGGGCAAACTTTTTGGCCACATCGGGTTTCCAAAATTGTATGGAGGGCCAGTTTGGGGAGGCTGTGCCTCCGCAAACAGCCAAGCGTGGCCCTGCCCCTGCCCCCATCCGATCCCCGCCCCATCCCCTGACAGCACCCCTAGGACTCCTGCCCCATCCACCCCTCCCTGTCCCCTGACCGCCCCATCCAACCCCTCCTCTCAGTCCTGACTGCCCCCCTGGGACTCCTGCCCCATCCAAGCACCCCTTCTCCCTGACCGCCCCTGGAACCCCTGCCCCTGACTGCCCCACACTGCCCCATCCAACCCCTCTTCTCAGTCCTGATTGCCCCCCAGGGATCCCTGCCCCCATTCAACCCCCTGCTTGAAGCAGGACCAATCCCCAATTTTTGCCCCAGATCCCTAAATGGCCCCCTCAAGGATTGAACTCACAACCCCAGGTTTAGCAGGCCAATGCTCAAACAACTGAGCTATCCCTCCCCCTTCTTCTACCCATCAGTCACCAGACTGATAGGGCGTAATTATTCTTCATTGTAAATCATTATACCAGTCATCCAGTTTTTGAATTCCAAGCTGAATCCAGCTTTCCCCTGTTTGTAGTATTTAGCTCTTTATTTCCCCAATTTCTAAACTCTCCCTCAAAGCCCCATAAAAAAATTAACAGGTACACAGAGGAGCCATGAAGGTAATTAGCCCTCAAATTTTTGAGCTCTGATATCCTATTACTCTAAACCATTTGAAAAGCTATGATTGTGACATAATTATAAATTGCAGAGAGCTGAAGAAGCAAACTATGTAATAGATCAACTGTGCAATTATGGCAAACAGTGTAAGTATGTACCATACCACCAACTCTTCTACTACAAATCTGTCTTCCATCAGCTGGTAAAGTATAACCGTCATCTTTCAAAAGGCACAATGCCAATCTACTCATGCTGTTATACTGATAATCAGAAAAATGCCAAATATTTCATAAGTAGAATACCATCTTAAATTATCTCCAAATAGATTACCATCTGATAACTCATAAAAACCCCTTTAATTTGTCCGTTTGCTTTATATCATATTCTTAGATCTAGGTTTTCAACAGTGATTAAAATTTCCAACATTATTGTTGTTGTTATACATTGTTACACAAAAGGCTATTAGTGGCTCACCGCTCTGTCAGCAACTTATCAGACCTGACATACTCAGTACACCTAACATACTGTTGTCATGATACTATAACCAAAGAGTGGCATTTGATATATCACTGGAAAACTAATAATTCACTCATCATTAATATTCTTGCATGGTATATGTACCAGGTGTGTCCAAAGAGTTATAAGCATGTGATAGAATTATGTTCTTGAAACGTGTTTGGCAAGCAATGAGTAAGCTCAATCTGCCTTAGACAAAGAAATTTGATTGTCTGACCAGCCTAGTTGTCAGAGACAATGAAGGTACATTTCCAAATATGGTATACAAAGCTATCACGCTAACAAGCAGGGGTGGTGGGAAACATGGTGTCTACATCCCAGGAGAGAGAAAAATTATCAGAGAATACATTTCCAAGGTTTACTGATCTGTAAAGACAGGCCGTCTGAACTTCAAGTGATAAGCAATTGAATCAACTGATTGTATACACTATTATTGTATTATAGAAGTGTATCAAAAAAGTCTTTTGTGAAAGCCTGTGATACTCTGGTGATTAATATCATTGTGAAAGGTATGCATTAATACTATGTGAGGAATTATTAATACTATGTGAGGAATTATGGTTACTCACTGATAATGTGATTTAAAGTCTGTGACCAAACACAGGGAGAAACAGGTTTTCTTCCAGACTGGAGGGAAGGAAGCTATCTACCCATCTCCCCTGTAAATTAAGCATTGTGGAATCAAAACAATGGAATCCCCATTTACAAACAAATCATCAGGGTGATGGGACGTCAACAGGGAGGGAAAAACAGCAGGAAACCTTCCTGCCTCTTGTAACCAAGTCAATGAACTTTGGGAGATATAAACATTTTGGTATCCATCACTTGGGGGACTAAAGGGCCCAGAGCTCCTGAAATCACAGAACACCAGATCCTTCAGCCAAGGCGGTTGATGTCTTTTGCGAACTGAGTTTAGGTAAGAAACCTGATTAGGCAAAGACTGTAATTTGTTGAAATTAAATATTAGTCTTAGAAGCACATTTTTACTTTTGTTTGCTTGTAACCCTTTCTATCTGTATTCCTTATATTTGGTATCACTTAATCTTATGGCTTTTTGTTAAATAAACTTGTTTTACTTTTACTATACATTAATTTAATGCTGCAATTGAAATAAGAGTGTTTGTCAAAACCCCAGTTAAGCTGCTGTTACTATCTCTTTAAAGGAGCAGCGAACTTAACTTCTGTGAGTGTTCCAGGAGAAAGCTGGACATTGCCGGGTGCAGTCTCTGGGGAGCTTAGGAATTGGGGTTAACTGTTTAGACTAGCAGAGTTCTCAAGAGTTTGCTAGCAACACAGACAAGCTGGTGTATCAGGGAATTGTCACACAGCTTAGCAGTCACAAATCTCTCACTTGCTGAGGCTGAGACAGGTCAACACAATAACTCACAATTCTGAGAACTGCATTGACAAATGGCTCAAGGGAAATTCAGGACTGGGACTCTGCAAAAAGTAACTGGGCGGTGGAGGCCGGGCTGTGACTTGCATACTTGTAAGGCTGCTTCCTGGTGCCAGAGCTGTAAATAACAGCTGAATAGCATTTAAGGCACCCAGAGTTGCAGGGCGGGGGCGGTGACACAATCCCTCACTGGTCTGAGTTGAACCCCAAAACATCACAATAATCAAGCATTTTGTGTTAGGTGTCGCCGCAGTAGGCACTGATGAAATATATAGTTATATGTTTAATCTAAGAAATCTTTTGGGGTTTCAGTTGTTGAATATCCGTTTGCTTTTTTGGATAATAGAGCTGCTACTATGGCCCATGAACATACAGAGATGTGCAAAGCAGCTTGGGCTTTGTTCTAACACAAGAACCAATTCACATCTTCATCAACACTCAATATTTTTTAGACTAGTCCACTTCACTTATTTTAAGTTAAGTTCCTTTTCAGGAGTAACAGCCACGGAATTTCACCTTGGAATGGGAATGTCCCCCAGTGGACTTTCACTCTATAGCAGTCATTGCAGGGCATGACTCGGCAGCTTTCCCAGTGGTCTCCACTGCTGTATCCCTCTGCAACTGTAGCTACATGTAAAGGTATCTCTAGTCCTGATGACCTGAAAGGGACCAAACACTTCTATCCTGTCCTGCTATGCTGGTTCTTCAGGACTCACCACCACAGCAAAACTGAGGCAAAAGTAACCTGTTCAGGAGAGTCCCACCGCTGTCTGGCTGAGCTAGCACTTCATGGTTCTGGAGGCTGTTTAGACATATTGGGCCATAAACAGAGGTTTGACAACTTTCTAACCATACAAAATGGAACACCCTTGCCCCACCCCATCCCTGAGGCCCTGCCCCTTCTCCAAGAACCTGCTCCACCCACTCACTCCATCTCCCCTCCCTCACTCCAAAGAACCATACCATAGAATCTCAGGGTTGGTAGGGACCTCAGGAGGTCATCTAGTCCAACCCCCTGCTCAAAGCAGGACCAATCCCCAATTTTTGGCCCAGAAGGATTGAACTCACAACCCTGGGTTTAGCAGGCCAATGCTCAAACCACTGAGCTATCCCTCCTCCCTTGCTTTGTAGGCTTCTGTGAGGGGCACTACATACAGAACCTCAGCGAGCACACCCAAAACAGCATTTCTACACAGCCACATTTAGACAGCATTTCAAAAAACAAAGGAGGGGTTTCCTGAGATGAACGCTCCAGTCCACAGAATCCAGCCACCTGGGCACGGGTGGAGGGCTCATGCAATGGTGAAGGGGAGCAGAGGCTGCCCTTCTGATGGCAAATGGGTAAAGGGAAAGCCAGTTCCACTGCAGAGGGGAGGAAAGCGTTCTACACAGTGGCACACAGAAAGGGACCTGTAAACCTGGCTGTTAAGATGTGATCTGCAGTGTGGCAAACTAGGAGCCTGGTCCAGCTCCTCTCTGAACAGCCCCAAACAACTCAGCCTCTTATTCTCCTGCATGCCCAAGTGAACTCCTCAACCTGCTTTGAGGCACTTCTTCGCACTTCCCAGAGGGTCGTTACAGATGGGCTCCTCTGGGACAGACCCAGGCCCTGCTAGCTCTGCTTAGAGAACCATCCCTGGGAGCAAGAAGTTAGGGCTCACCATGAAATTAAGCTCCTGCATTCTGTGTGCCACATGGAATGGCCTCATCGGCATGCAGTGAAAATGTACTATGCAAAGCAGCGGCACGGGGGGCTGATCAATAATAAATGACTCGGGGGAAGACAGAAACAGAAGAAGAAAATGATCCCTTAGTTAGGCTGGAAACATAGAGCATCCCACTCTGCATCCCCGCAACCCTTTCCTGGCAGACAGGACCATTCATGGGGCTAAGGTGGATGTGTAGATCTTTCCCTGCTCCCATCGCAGATCAGAAGGGGTGGAAGTCATGCTGGGGCGGTGGCCCAGTGACTCGGTTCTGCATTTCCAGCTTTCAGTCACTCAGGTCCAAGTGGATTCCAGGCTCTCTGTGACCAGTATGTTTAGCTGAAGGGAGGGGCACTCTCCCCAGCTATCATTCTAGGAGCATCAAACACTGTGCCCCTTCCTGTACGAGTATGGAAAAGTCAGGTCGGCACAGGAGGGTGGGTGAGGCACATTGCTGCCTGGGCCCCTGCTGATGGACAGCTAAGAACCAGCACATCTTTCAGTGACAAAAATCTGTAAGGCTGGGGCTGGGGGTTAGGGTGGGGGGGGGCTTGGGGGTGGGGCCAGAGATGAGGGGTTTGGGATGCAGGACGGGGCTCCAGGCTGGGACCAAGGGGTTCGGAGTGCGGGAGGGCCTAAGGGATGGGGCAGGGGTTTGGGGCATAGGGGAGGGACTGAGGGCTCTGGGGTAGGGCCAGGGATGAGGAGTTTGGAGTGCAGTAGGAGGCTCAGGGTTGGAGCAGGGGGTTGGGGTGCAGAAGGGGGTATGGGTTCGGGAGGGGCTCAGGGTTGGAGCAGGGTGCGGGCTCTGGGAAGGAGTTAGGGTGCAGGCGGGGGTTCCGACCTGGGGCAGGAAGTTGGGGTGTGGGCTCCAGCCTGGCTGCATGTTGCCCGTGCCCACAGGCGCCCCCCAGCTCCCATTGGCCACTGTTCCTGGCCAATGGGAGCAGCAGAGCCAGCACTCAGGGTGGGGGCAGCGCGTGGAACCCTCGTGGCTGCCCCTGTGCCTAGGAGCCAGACATGCCGGCCGTTTCCGGGAGCCACACAGAGCCAGGGCAGGCAGGGAGCCTGCCTTAGCCTTGCTGCATTGCCAAGTGGACTTTTAGTGGCTCAGTCAGCGGTGCCGACTGGAGCTGCCAGGGTCCCTTTTCAACCGAGTGTTCCAGAGTGGCATAATCAAAACTCTTAAATATTTAGTCTCAATCTGCTCGCAGGAAGGAATGTGAGTAATGCATATAAACTGGTGGAGGACAACAAAGATGGAACTGACTGTAAGAGTCACTAAGGGGACTACACTGTCAACTTCAGAAGTCTAGCTCTAGGAATTCCTGAAAATAACACACTAGGAGCAAGGACCCAGGAAGTGTGAATCCATTATTATGCATCTTTGAAGAAACTATTGAAGTGCTACAAAGACATGTTTAAAGTGAAAATAAGGCAAAATATATTTCATGCTGACACCAATCTTTGTAACAGACCATGTTTTTTGGAAAAAATGCATATGAAAGATCTTTTATGACCATCACAAAAATTTCCTCTCTTACTAGGGAGACACATATTCTATAGTGACTTTTTTCTGCAATCTAATACACCAGCAGTTCTCCATCATTCTTGCTTTTGTTTTTTGCATAAATTGTAATATAATCATGAAAAATCTCTCTTGCCCTCAAACAATCTAAACTCATCTTGTTTTAAAACACAACAACAAGTATTTTTCAGTGATTCCCTTCTCGGCCCTATCCCCACCCACTCAAAATCCTAGTAAACAGAGTAAACCTTAGTTATACAGAGAAAATATTCAGAAATAGGTGGGGAAGAGAATCTCATCCCTGCCATAGTTATGGGATTAGCTGCACCTTTGTTCCCCTTCTGGTTTCTCCGAGTGCATCCAGCTCAGGTGTTTGGCCTCTTCCCCTTACTGTCTCAGAGTATAATCTCATGATTCTTTCAATCTTAGCCCAGGATCTCTTGTGAACCAACTGCTTTTCATCTTATACGTGTGACTTGGTTTCAGAAGCCTGTGTTTCTTCCCTTTGGGAGCCTGTGACTAGTGAGATTGACCGACAGCCCTCTTAAAACAAAGTATTTTTTATTTAGTAGCTGAAAAAAAGCATTAGAGAAAAGGATTCTAAAACAACAAGCACCCTACACACACATTTAGTCTCATTTAATCTTATGCATCACTCCAAGCTACATTAGATTGGCTTTCCTCTTCAGTTACAGGAACAGAACCAACCTACATTCTCTTAGCAAGGCCAGATCTTCCTGACCAGTATATACCAGTACCTATTTGAGAGGAGTGTTTTGAGGATTAGTTCCTGTTTGTATGGTCTGTTTCAAAATGCAAGTCACTATGTAAACACTAAGTATTTTATTTTATTACTGTTACTGTCCCTGGCCAAATCCTGAGGTCCTTCATCAAAGCTTCTTTTTCTCTTATTCAGGTATAATAAGTGCAGTGGAATGTTTTAAATTCACAGAATTTCTTACTCATGTTACTCTGGGGCATGGGAAGCGTGGTTTCCAACCTGCATGGAGTTCAGATTGCACCCCCTTAACCCATGGTCTTTCTGGTTCTTTAAAAACCAAAGTAGACAAGAGACTTCTGTGCAGATGTTCCTGACCTCTGGCTGTGCCTGCCGTTCCCACTGGCTCTTGTTGATCATAGAAGAAGCCATTCCTTCATGGCTCTCCTCAGATGCCCCAATAAAAGAGAGAGGGGACAAAAGCTCAACTTAAAATATGATCCAGCATCTCTCTCTCCTGGGCCTGAAAAGGAAAGAATCCATAGGAGCCCCAGACAACTCCTGCATCAACTTCCAACAACTCCACACAGCTGGAACACCAAAGTGGGGCTTCCATTAGGTCTGAGGATGGGGTGCGGCACAAGCATGGATTTCTTTCCCTAATGGGGGCACAGATTCACCTGCATTCAGATAAAGAGATTATGTGACCCTATTTTTATGTAGGGAAATTCACATTGAAGTCAATGAGAGTTTGCCTGAAGTACTGTAAGGAGGAAATAAAATCTGAGTAAAGACATCAGAAACTGATTCCATGAACATCAGGAATATACAAACTGATTTGGGCAAATAACAAGCTAATATATCTCCATTTCTCCGACGTAACCCTAACCCTGAGTTAAGAGAGATGGAGCCAGCAGGAGAGCTAGTCAAAAATCAAACTTTCCCATGGGAACATGTCAGTGAAATTTTGGTGAGAAAAAAAATTGAAACAAAACATTTAGATTGGGACAGAATGTTTCAATTTTTCATTTTGAAATTTATTTTAAATTATAAATTATTATATCAAATAAAAAGGCAAAATCAGAACATTTTGATTGCACTGAAATTAATTGTTTTCAAAAACTTTCTTTTGCAGGAAATCATTTTTGTTTGTTTTTGTCCCAATTTCAAAATATCAGAACTTCCCGCAGAATAGAAATCCAAAATTACACCAGCTCGAGTCATCAGGATGTTGCTGCTTCAAGACAAAGAGGAGAGTAATCTATCCGGAGTTTTCCTGTTGGCACTATATGTTTATCTAGCTCAAAGGTCAAATAATATGTGTGGTTTAGCAGACAATCAATCAATTCTAGATTCAATGATAAAGATTAAGGTCAAGTGAAATGGGTGAGGGTTCTCTCCCCAGAAGTCCATCCTGGACCCAAGGAAAGTTAGCCAAAACTAATGCAAACCAGCCTTTTCCAACAAAACATTTAATCAAAAAATTTCCTTTCAGCATTTAGGTACCCAATGGTGACTTTCAATGGAAGCGGGGCTTCTAAAATGCCCTTTGTGTCTTTGGAGACCCTTTGTGACAGCACTCAAACTCAAGTTCAACATTGTTCCAACTCAGCATAGCATGCCCAGCTTAGTAAAGGTCTTTCATTCATCTAGAAGGGATGCCTTTCAAACAGTTGATCATCCATCAAGATGCGCTGCAAGCTACAGAACAGAGATATTTTCAATAGTACAATGGACAGTTAGTAGGGCTGGCCAGAAAACAAGAGTTTGGTTTAGAAAAAAAAAATCTGAGGTTTAGAAATGTGTTTTCATGCTGGTGTGGGACAAAAATGAGACCTTCTGAAATTTTTAATGAAAACACACACGAGAGGGGGAACCAATCCAGTCAGAATAGCCAATAGCCCAGTGGATAAGGTACTCGAGTGGGATGTGGGAAAGCCAGGGTCAAGTCCTTTCTTTGAATCAAGCAGAGCAGGGACCTGAATTAAGGTCTCTCCCCCTTCCCAACTTACCTCCAGGCTACTGGATATTCTGGGGTGAGGGTTCTCTCCCCAGAATTCCATCCTGGACCCAAGGAAAGTTAGCCAAAACTAATGCAAACCAGCCTTTTCCAACAAAACATTTAACCAAAAAATTCCCCGCCAGCATTTAGGCACCCAATGGTGACTTTCAATGGAAGTGGGACTTCTAAAATGCCCTTTGAGTCTTTGAAAATCTCCCCCTAAAAAGTGAGTACTGCAGCATTAACAAAACCACAAATCAGGTAGCTATCTCAGTCACTAATAGAGCACTTTGCCTCTTGCTACCACGCAGGTCTATGTTGCTTGCTCCTTTCTTCAGCATAGCATGAGATGATGTCAGAACTAGCCTGAACCCACCAACAGTGAGGAAAAGGAATAGGGATGAAGGAAGGGCAAGTAAGTGAAACTTCTCTGCAATGAACTTTTTTTGCTTTTCCCCAAGCACTGGATCATCCCCCACAACAGGGCACTGAAAGAGAAAGAGGAGAGACAGCAGAAAGGCAAACAGAAAAATCAGATGTAACAGAGAAAGTGAAGTCTATTAAGAGGAGGATCTACAAACTGGCTGCAGGCCACAGACAGATCACTTGCAGCAAAAGGGCCCATTCCCACAGCAGCAGTTAGGGAGGAGGCCTTCTTGAAAGGAGCAGTAAGAGCTCTCTTAAAGGCACATGATCTTTAGGAAAAATCTTACAAAGAGTTTGTAATGGAACGTAAGTTCTTTTTCGGAAGTAATGGAGCTAATGTGTCCTATAGTCTCTCCAGAGATCTTCAATTTTGCTGTTAAATCAGCACTGTCATAATGAATAGGCCATTGGAATAGTGATATTCTACATCAGGACTTGTTCATGAGGGTACTGAACAAATTAATGTTTTCTCTGCACGATTGAGAGATGATGCAGATGATCTACTGTTGACATCGGACTTAACTCAAGATCAGAAGAGTATGTATGAAACTGTGACATACACTTCATTGGGAAACTTGAGCTATCCCCACTGAATAACAAAGGCATGCAAATGAGGATGCAAATTTCAATGCAATGAGATTCTGCCAAAAAGCTCACAATGAGGCACAAAGCAGAGGCTGTGGGAAACTGAGAAAGAAGATTATGGGGATAAATAACAAAGCAGTGAAAATGATATGTGGAAGATGTTATAAGGCACACCAACACTCCTTGTAAATGTGCCCAGCCTGAGAAGCTGAATACTATACATGTCAGAAAAAATGACACTGTATAGGTGATGTACACTGAAAGAGAGCAGCAAAAAGAATCAGAGAAAGAGGAGTTTTCCACAACAATCACAGTGACAGAGCTTGCCAGTATTTCAACCTAAAAGTGATAACAGCGAAAAATAACCACAGAGGAAACAATGTTCCTTGGTTAATTTACACAATACACATGGAGACGGAGCTGCTAATGTTTGATTATGGGACTGCTGAGAATGAAGTTACAGCACCTTTGTCACCACACCCTACTGAGGAGTAGTTTACCAAAGGTTATAACTGTAGCTCAGTAGCGGATTCAGCAGTAAATTAAGACGATTTCTACATTGAAAACGTACGTGAGCATACCTCTGAGGGGTGTGAAAAAACCACGCCTCTCAGAGACATTGCTATGCTGACCTAACCCCCAGTTTAGATAGCGCTAGGTTGACACAATAATTCTTCCATCAACCTGGCTACTGCCTCTCGGGGAGGTGGATACCCATAGCGCTGGGAGAGCCCCTGCCATTGCAGTGTTTACACTGAAGCACGACAGCAGTGCAGCTGCAGCTGTGCCACTATAGCATTTTAAGTGTGGACATATCCAGAGGTCCGGTTTACACTGAAAATTTGTATCGGCACAGCTACGTCTCTGAGAGGCACGGAAAATCCACGCTCCTGAGATGTAGCTATGCCAACCTAACCCCCACAATAGACAGCTCTTGGTCAAAGGAAGAATTATTCTGTCGACTTAACTACTGCCTCTTGGGGAGGTGAACTAAGTACAGCGATGGGAGAACTCCTCCAGTCGATACAGTGAGTGTCTATACCAGGGGTCACAAAGCCCCGGCCCGTGGGCCAGCTGTGGCCCGAGAACCTCCTCACTGCGGCCGCGGAGGAGAGACGCATGTAGCCACGCCGCCGGCTCTGTCTGCAGCAGGCACTGCCTCCCCGCCCCTCCCCCCGCAGCTCCCATTGGCTGGGGGAGAGGGACAGAGATACCATCACTAGTCGCCGGGCAGAGTCAGCTATGGAGGCAGCATCATTAGTCGGCCATGGAGGCAGCGTCACTTTTTTCCAGAATGACTACAAACAAGTCAAAATACCGAACACAACGATCTGATGCCCACCTTGCTGCAATCCTGAAGGTTTCAACTGCTCAGTCACTGAGGGCCAAACATCAACAAAGTGACAGAACCGAAGCGTTGCCAGGTGTCTGGCAAACACTAAAAACTCTCTGGCAGGCGAAGAATTGAATAATGTTCTATGACTGTTTTATTAATTCTAAGAAATTCAAAATAAACAATACAATATAAACATTTTCTTTTCTGACTACCATTTTCAGTGACATTATTGGCCCACTGGGAGGATTTGAGGACTGGCACTGGCCCTAAGGTAAATTCAGTTTGAGACCCCTGGTCTACAATGAAGTGCTGTGGTGTTTTAAGTGTAGACATAGCCTAAGACTTCTGAACTTGTGCAGAAAACAGCAAAACTATCTCACTGAATGGATGAGAACCAGAGTTTCCTTGCAAAGATTTTGGTCCCATTTTGGGTTCCGAAGAGGCCAGGCCAATGAAGACCTCACAAACTGCTGATGATGAAGGCAGGAAGAAAGGGTTTATGAATATACTTGGGCATCTAGAAGCCCCTTCTTAGGCTGGCCTCCAATGCCACCCATTCTGTCAGCCAATCTGATGTCAATGTGGCTTCCCCCCACCACCACACATGGTGTGCAGATGTTCTCCCTTTGTGTTTGGGTGAATTTTCCCCTTAAAGTTTTACTTTGAATTGTTTCTCTTTCATTTTGTTGTTCCTAAATCTTTGTGTTACCAAAACATTCTTTAATTTAAAATATATTTTATCTAGATGGGGAACAGAGGAATTAATATGGGTGGATGTGCATTATCTTTACTACATCTCCTGTGAGTTTTTGTCTTTCCTCCATCAACTGATAATGTTTAGTTTAGTAAAATTTGGGATAAATTAGAAAAACATTAGTCTCAAAATCATTGAAAACTTGAAACATTTTTGGCTGTTTATCTTGGAGGAACACAAGTAATATTCACACAAGGAGCTCTCAAAGGGCTATGTTAATTAATAGATCCAAGTAATTTAAAAAACTAAAACACTGCTCATACCATTTTGTAAGTACACTTACCTCATTAACAAAAACCAATTCAACTTTCAAGAATTCCTATAGGACTTATAAGAAAGATTATACAAATATTGCTGAGGTACTAACACAAAACATGTATGGCAATTTATCATCAGAGTAGTGTCTTCTGAGCCTTTCGGCTTGTACTTCTAAAATAAACTGCAAAATGTATAAAAAACAATGGCTATGTACCCTACATTAAGTGTGGTTCATCAAGAGGTGTTGTCCACGTGGATTCCACTACTAGTGTGCATGCGTTCAGATTCTTTTGGCCAGCAATGTACACTGGGGTCAAGTCTGCATCCTGGATGCCCCGAACGCCACCTCCCCCACCCCATTTAGGACAGAACAGGTCCAACTGTCGCTCATTTCCTTTGCCAATACAGAATCCAGATGGCATAGGACTTTGGAGTAGTGAGGAAAGAAGGCAGGTCATGGAACCCACGTGGGCAGCATGATTCATAGATTGTAAGGCCAAAGGAATTATTGTCATTGTCTAATCTTACCTGCCAGGCCATAGGACTTAACTGTATTAATTCCCACTTCCAGTCTATTAGCTGTGCTTTAACTAGAGTATATCTTTTAGAATACCTTTCAGACTTGGGCAGTTGCAGAAGCAAACTTCCAGGGCTGCTGTTGGGCATGTACATTGAGAGAGACTGCTGTTTTTCACAGATACAGAGCTGCCCAACCCCTCTGTTAGCAGGGCAACCAATCCCAGCACCAACCCAAAGCCAGGACATGCACCCCTGATGCCCCAGGCTTGGCAGTGGCCTTGCACCTTGCATCAGTGCTGCATGAATTTTACTAGCACCCCGTTTGCTTCCTGGTTTGGAATAGGAATTTTTTATTTTTAAATCTCAAAAATTCTCAGTGGATGGAAAAAATATTTCCCACCCAGCTCTATTTGAAATGAAGCAGCATGCTGGGACTTCCTCAACAACTATGTCATAAGCCTTGTCTACATTAGGTAAGGTCTACAAAAATATCCGCCATTGCTAGCACTAATTCAGTTGCTCTGATATTAGCAACACGGAAAATCCTCGCACAGAAGGCAACTTTTCATCACCATGTCAATCATTTATCCCTGGGTATGTAAGCAAATTATTTTCAGATTGGGAAGTTTGAAAAGTGAAACAAATAAAGGTGTTACTTTACAATAAAGAGTACTGATCTCTTTCATACAAAAACAGTACACTTACCATATAAAAATTCCGATACCACATTTGCAAATACACAGTGAATTGTGTATTTGCAACCCTGAGGGACTTTATTGTAAAAGCCATTTCTAATTCACTACTAATGTATCCTCTTGAGATGCTGTTCAATTCCATCAAACTCCCAAACACTTTACACCTAAATTCTATGATCTACGATTATAAAGGCTATCTGTAAAAATTATTTTTCCAGGGGAACACTGAGTAAAGATTATATTTTATATAGATATGTAAATGGTTAATTATATCAATATATAGATATATAAATGGTAAATGGAAGAAAGCTATGAAAAACATGCATGAAATATAATTATGCAATAAACAGACAAATGTAATATTTAAAATGCATGGTCCTCAGATAGCAAATAGAATAATCAATGGCCTATCTGTTATAATACAAGGCTATAATGCAATGTTACTTTCATTCACTGATGTAGGAGTGCCCACTATTTAACTTGTCTGGACACAGGTTATGATTTTTTTCCCTCTGTTTAACAGGATAAGGGACCTAATGAATTCACTGCTGTATCTCTTGGAGGGATATAAAGTCAAAGCAGTACTTTTGTTTCGATAACAAGTGACAAGATTTTTATCCCTTTACTCCCGCCAGGCAGCATCTTACTACACAAGGAGCCCCATTGACTACTTTCAGAGTAACAGCCGTGTTAGCCTGTATTCGCAAAAAGAAAAGGAGTACTTGTGGCACCTTAGAGACTAACCAATTTATTTGAGCATAAGCTTTCGTGAGCTACAGCTCACTTCATCGGATGCATCACGAAAACTCACGAAAGCTTATGCTCAAATAAATTGGTTAGTCTCTAAGGTGCCACAAGTACTCTTTTTCTTCTTCCATTGACTACTGATGATGTTGTTACACTGCAGGTCCAGCAGCTCTGCTCCCATGTAACTTCCATGGACAGCTACAGCAGCACCTGCCACAGCTGCTGCAACAAGGGATGTACCGTGAGAGACTGTGCAGTTCTTCACAGACACAGAGCAGCACAGTCCCACTCTGTTTGAAGGGCAACCAATCCCATCTCCTCCCCAAAGCCAGGTCATTTGCTCCAGATGCTCCATATTTGGCAGTGGCCTTGCACATCACCATGGATGGTGGGGGAGCATCAGTGCAAGAAAGCATAGAATTTAGCCCTAAACACTTAGAATTACAAAATGTCAGACTACCGTTCCCTCAAAACATAATAGGGTGGATTTCTCAAATTGTCAAGGTATACACAGAGAGTAAAGACAGAAATATCAATCACATTCTGTCATTAAGCAAGTGCCCTTGCATTTGTTGTAAATTTCACCAGAGATTTAAAAAAAAAACATAGATGTATAATATTTACAGTTTTGACAATGCTATAAACTCAACACATTTGTATTCAGTAATTTAGCTATATGGTGAGTTTGAAATATGTTGACATTTGCAGCACTTCAGATAGTAATCCATAATTCCTAATAATACTTCAGAGATTCTGCGAATCAGTGCCGTATTTGCCTTTAAACATGAATTGAGATAATTTGTTAAAAAGTTTAAGATCACCAAAGTTACAAACTATATAGAATCATAGAAATGGAGGGCTGGAAGGGACCTTGAGAGGTCATCTAGTCCAGCCCCCAGAACTGAGGCAGGACCAGCTTAACCTAAACAATCCCTGCCAGGTGTTTGTCTACTCTGTTTTGGAAAACTTCCAGTGATTTGCCCATATCTTTCATAAAGTATGGCATCCAGAATTGGACACAGTACTCCAGCAGAGGCCTCATGGGTGCGGAATAGAGTGGGACAATTACCTTCCCATGTCTTACATATGACACTCCTGCTAATACACCCCAGAATGATACTAGCCTTTTTTCACAACTGTATCCACCTGTTGACTCATAGTCTATTCGTGATCTACTCTAACCCCAATATCCTTTTCAGCAGTACTACCACATAGCCAGTTATTTTCCTTTTTGTGTTTGTGCTTTTGAGTCTTCCTTCCTAAGTGTAGTACTTTGCACTAGTCTTTATTGAATTTCATCTTCTCAGTTTCAGACTGATTCATCAAGGGTTGTTTTGAACTCTAATCCTGTCCTCCAAAGTGCTTGCAACCTCTCCCAGCATGATGTCATCTGCAAATTTTATAAGTATACTCTACTCCATTATCCACATCAATGAAAATATTGAACAGTCCCTGACACCTGAAGGACCCCACTTGAGACACCCTCCCAGTTTGACAATGAACCATTGATGACTACTCTGAGTTCAATACTCTTAGTTGTACACCCACCTTAACATAATTTCATCTACACCACATTTCCCTAATTTGCTCATGAGAATTTCAAGTGGGACTGTATAAAAACCATTACTAAAATCAAGCTATATTGCTACTGGTTTCCTCTTATTGACTAAGCCAGTAACCCTGTCAAAGAAGGAAATTAGGTTGGTTTGGTACGATTTGTTCTTGACAATTCTGTGCTGGCTATTCCTTTTAACCCTATTAGCCTATAGGTGCTTACAAATTGATTGTTTAAAATTTGTGCGTGTATCTTTCCAGGTATTGAAGTTAGGCTGACTGGTTTATAATTCTCCAGATTCTCTTTGTTCCACTTTTTAAAGATATGTACTATGTTTTCCCTTTTCTGCTCAACAGGAACCTCACCCCTCCTCCATGAGTTCTCAAAGAAAATCGCTAGCTCTTCTGACAGTGCTTCACCTAGTTCCTTAGTACCCTAGAATGAATTTCATTAGGTCCTGCTGTCTTGAATACATCTAACTTATTGAAATATTCTTGAACCTTTTATCTTTCCTTGTTTTGGCTTGCATTCCTTCCCTCTTGTTAATATTAACTGTGTTCAGTAACTGGTCACCATTAACCTTTTTAGTGAAGACTGAAGCAAAATAGGCATTAAACACCTCAGCTGTCTTGATGTTATCAGCTCTCCTTCTTCACTAAGTAAAGGACCTACACTTTACTTTGTTTTTTCCTTGCTCTTAACATATTTAAAGAATCTCTTCTTATTGTCTTTTATGTCCCTGGCTAGGTATAACTCATTTTGTCTCTACATGCTTGTGCTGTTCTTTTGTATTCCTCACTAGCAATTTGTCCAAGTTTCCACTTTGTGTATAATTGTATGATTACTTTCTGAGTTTCTCCAGATGGAGCTATAATTGCCTCTTACTATTCTTCCTATTTTTCCTTTGTTTTTGACTAGTTTGCAGTTTTGCCTTTATGTATAGCTTTAAAATCTTATGTACATTTTAAGTTGATTAATCATTTCTTGTTCTTTACATACAAAGATTTCAGTTCAGAGTTTTTGCTTCCCTTATAACAGTTGATCAGATCACTAAATTGATACTGTCTAGCATGTACTGCTCAATGTTCTTGAGCTGTTTTTTTTTAGTTGTTGTTGTTTCCAAAAGGCTGATTACTCTGTCTTTTTTAGTCTCCTCTCTTACTTAGGTTCCATAATTCTACCCTATCCTGGTTCTTTTCCTCTTACCTTTCTGATAGCAGTATCATTTTTGAGCAAATCTAAGTTCAGATTTGAAATACCTGTACTATCTGAAACCACAGTGCTTAGTTTAACTCAGAGAACAAAGGTCTGAGTTCCATACAGGTTTACTGCCTGCAGACACTTTTGTAGAAATGCTTATGAATATATTACAAAATCAAATGTCTTCAGAAAGAAAAAGATGTGCAAATGGCAGCATTTAGGAAAGACCTTAAATGGTTACCACTCATTAATTCTTGTAAAATTTTACTGACAACCTTAAAATTGTAGCGATTGGTTAATTTACAGATGTTTAGACAGCTTGTATTATGATGTTTGTTTTTCTGTTACTTTCCCACCATAATTTGTGAATGTGATATTATCAAAAATATTTCAAAAATGTAACAGTGAGCATAGCCATTGATTGCAGGCAGCAAAATTTTTAATTAAAAAGAAATGCAGGGTGAAAAACGAAAACCATATAAATGAGATTTACAATTCAATTCAAATGAGTCAATGCAATGAGCCCCTACCGGGGATACTGTACTGAAACATTAACTAATTTAAATGAGCTGAAAAGCATCTGACTAAATAACTCTTTTATCTGTGTTCCCCTGAAACAGTATTAATTAGTTTTCTTCATAACTCACTACACTACACCCTTAATGGGTCATTAGCATTTTTGTTATGTATACTATCCTTAAAGCTGATGCTCATCTGTGCTTTGTAAATTTTCCCTTTTGAAAATAAATAATTTCTATAGCTGCTTTCACTGAGTGCTATGTGAAACCATAAAAAGATAAGGCTGGAACAGATCCACCAGACCATTTAATCCACCCTCATTCATTGTTGTACTGTACACTGTCTACTCTTGAACATTGGTAGTGATGTTGTCCCTCACACCCTACCATGCAACGTTATTCAGTCGTCTAGCTCACCTTGTTATCAGATGCTTTTCTCCAGATCTAGAATATCTCCCTTTTGATTACCTCTTGTTATGGAAGCCCAGACTCATTTAGACTAGATTGGACCTCCAACCTGACATCTAGTCCCTCCAACACAAGACTGAAAGGACTGACTTAATTATTTCTAAACCATCAGAAAGGATCCAAAATGTTTTCCTAAATGTGCCAAACCACAGGTTTTCTCTTTTAAGTACCACAAATAACCGGAAAGGATTTTACTGTCCCTATGTTTAGATTCAGTTTTAAAACAACAAAGCAAAATAGTGAAAGTAGGACAGAGTAAGCTGGCTGCAGATGTTTGGATAACTATGAGTCATAAACTTGCATAAGGGAAATTTGTTTGGTTAGTCCCTGGCTCAAACATGTCATTTTATACAGGGGCAAACAAAACAAACAAAAGAATTATTGACACCTAAATAAAGCCTGATTCCTTATATATAGTTCTGACTTCACAAAACTTCATCACTGAAGCAGCTCAGACTGTAAATAGGTTGGAGATGTCGTGACCAAATGCACCTCTGTATTTGCATCCTACACATTACTATAATCTTAGTACAAAATATGCTTTGTGAGGTATCATTTGAAAACTGATAACTCACTGATCAATAATATCAGGGTGAAATGTATTTAGCAACATTATACATAAATTATGAATTGCCCATGACTGATGTTAGTAGCACATGTTTAAACCCACAGAGCCCTGATTAGGCAAGAGTTGTTATGCAGGTCTATCTTAAACAAAGGAATGTGTGTTCACTTCAATTTACATATAAATAGTAAAAAAAAAAAAGGGGGGGGGGTCCTTGACACAATGAGAAAGACAAGGCAAATCTGCATTTCAGCATACACAGGGGAGAAGAAAGAGTATGGGTGGACCTTCACCCCCAGACTATGTTGCCTTCTTTATCATTTGAATAAAGAAAAGGAGTACTAGCGGCACCTGAGAGACTAACCAATTTATTTGAGCATAAGCTTTCGTGAGCTACAGCTCACTTCATCAGATGCTTATGCTCAAATAAATTGGTTAGTCTCTAAGGTGCCACAAGTACTCCTGTTCTTTTTGCGAATACAGACTAACACGGCTGCTACTCTGAAACCTGTCATTTGAATAAATTTTGCTTTAGGGATAATCCTCAGAAAAATGAACTTCATAGGGTAATTGGACTATAGAAGTGAGGGGCAAAAACACCCCATGTATTCTCTCTTTTTATCTCTCCCTATCTCTCTCTCTTTCAGCTAAGACAAGGGAATCAGCCATTTTGACTTTGGGAGAGATCCTTACCTGAAATTTGGTCAGCCCTGTTGGTGGAAACCTGTGGTAAGGCTTTTACCTTGACCTAAGTCAAGTTTGTTACATTTTAGTACAAGAAAATATTTTATTTTTATTTCTCTGGTACTATTTCTGACTTCAATGCCCTTTACTCCTACTCACTTAAAATCTCTCTTTGTAGTTAAATGAACTTGTATTATAATCAAACAAATCCAGTGTTATGTTTAAACTGAAATGTTGGGTAACTCCACTTAGAGCAGCAAACTGTTGTATATTGACCCTTTACCAGGGCAATAGACTCATAATACCTGAAATGTCGAGGAGAGGGCTGTGCAGAACACACATTTTGGGGGAAGATTCAGGACTGAGAGTGTGTTGGGGTCTTCCTGCAGGTAGTAACCCAGGCTGGTGGGGTCAGTATTGGTAGCAGGCTGCAGCTATACACAGACACTCAAGCTGTGATGTGCATGCTGTTTGTAAGATACCCACATTGGGAGCTACAGCAGCAAAGCATTGTGATACACCCCAGGTTGCAGAGCAGGTGGTGACAACACCTCACTGGTTTAGATTGCACCCCAGCATGTGACAGATACATAGAAAACTTTAATTTTCAGTACTGCAGTCTATTAACTTTCATGAGTATGAATGCTTACAACCAGCCAACCCACCCATGATCATAACTTTGCACAGGCTCTGGTAAGAATGACTTTTTCCTTTTGCAAACTCAAGTGCCGACACACGCATAAATGGGACAGATTAGGACTAGAGCGTGCCGTCTATTTTGATTTGATTAAAAGTTTAATTTATAGATCTCATTTGTTTTGAAACAAACAAAAACAGAGATGATAATTTTGCAAATACCACTGTAGCCTTTGGTTAGTATCAATTAGCTTAAAATGCAAATGAAGATGATCTTTTATCTGGTTTGACAGGATCAGTTTGTTACTTGTTCATCTTGGTAGACTGCTTCCTTCTACACTGTTGATTTTTAAAAAATCTAAACTATGTCATTAGTTTCAAATGTAAAGCTAATAAAAAAGATCAAGAGTACTCAGCATTCTCAACTGGGGGCAGATTGTCAGAAGAGCTGGGCTCTCAATAAGGCACCTAAGTGAAATGGAAAGATTTTCAAAAGTGCTCAGCGTCCAGTAGCTCCGATTGTTTTGTTGGGTATTGAACATTTTTTTAAAACTCTGGCCATTTTATTTAAGTGCCTAAATGGGAACTGAACTCTTTTGAAAATGTGGACATTATTTGGCTGCCTAAATGGGAGCTGTTTTGAAAATCTGATCCTAATATTAACCTTGGATATGAATGAAAAACAATGCAAGTTGGATACCTGTCTTAGGCATTTTTGAAAAATCTCGCTCTTTGTAAAAGGAATCAAACAGATGAAAACATTTCTTATAAGATAAGATTACATCTGCCACATGGCTACTTCATTTTCTTCCCAAGACTTATATAATCTTCAGCCAGTTAATTCCCTACTGTAGGCCACAGAATGGAAATATAGAAAACAAGAGCATGGTTGCCAATGTGTTTTCAAAATATTTCAAAATAATTTGTTTTAAAACTCCTAACAAAACAATCACAAACCAAAATGTATGACTTTTAGCAGTTGATTAAATATCCTCTGAGAGATCCAAATTAGTTAGATTTAATAAGTTAGGAACAGAATCTTCAGGTATAGATACAAGAACAAGAGTGTTGTCAGTATAAAAGCATGACCACGTGGTCCATTTGGCCTAGCCCGATGTGATGCATATATTGATTTGTACAGATAGCAATAGCTAAACAATAGCTAGGAGTAGGTCAAACAGCAAAGGCAAGAGGAGGCACACCTTGCAGAACATTAAAAAGACCTCTACTGTTGACCTATGATTAAGGCTGATTCAGCAGAAAATTATATTTCTGGCACACTGGTCCCAGCATAGGTTACAATGCATGGGCCTTGACAAAACTGACTATTGATGGAGATGTCTCCCAGAGTCACACTGGCTCATATGTGTTGGGACTGTCCCGGGATACAATCCTTGTGGCAAGAAGTAGGCAGGAGGATTAATATAATGCATACACCTCCTTAAAAATTACTTCCCAGAACTGTGTTTTTGGAAATAACACATTATCTTGGAAACCCTATAATTCAGATAGTTAGGTTCCCTGGAGCAGTGATTATAGCGAAATGAGACATACAGCTTAGCAACAAGGGCAGGCTGCCTCCAGGGATAGAATCCTGGCACAGCAACTTGGCTGCCCTGGCAGCTACAGAGTGGCTGACAAATCAGACAAGACGTTAACCACAGACACATTTGAAAAGATTTGGTCTGATTTTTTAGAAATCGTTAATTACTTCCTAGTGGATAGAAAGAGATGTCACTCTCCTTTCCCCCACCCTGTCCTCCTTCCTTCCTTTCCTTCCTACTCCTTCACTTTTTTTTGTTTTGTTTTGCTTTTTTGTTTTGTTTTGTTTTTTATCCCCTCCCCAGCTTACTTATTGGGAAAAATAAAAATAAACTAGTCACACAACCACATGCTGTACTATGAAATACATGCTGCTTTCTGAAAACTTAATCTGGTCCCTCTATAATTTTAGAATATATAAATCAGAGATGTAATCTGGGATCAAATAGTGGCATGTGTCATTTAACAGCATTTTCAAAGGTTTATCAAATTGTCAACCACATTGTAACCACTGTGTATAATATAACAGGTTTCAGAGTAGCAGCCGTGTTAGTCTGTATTCGCAAAAAGAAAAGGAGTACTTGTGGCACCTTAGAGACTAACAAATTTATCTGAGCATAAGCTTTCATGAGCTACAACTCACTTCATTGGATGCATTCAGTGGAAAATACAGTGGGGAGATTTATATACACAGAGAACATGAAACAATGGGTGTTACCATACACACTGTAAGGAGAGTAAAAAGAAAAGGAGTACTTGTGGCACCTTAGAGACTAACCAATTTATTTGAGCATAAGCTTTCATGAGCTACAGCTCACTTCATCGGATGCATGTAAGGAGAGTGTGCTTCATAATATGTGCTTCATAATAAGGCTGCTTGCAGGAACAGTTTCAAAAAATTCTAACACTCCCTTTAAGACAAACTTAGTCCCTGGCAATCTGATATTTTATAAAGAGAATAAATATAATAATATGAGTCAAATGGCATTGAATAGACTTCCCTTTTACATCTGAGATAACAACAACTAAGAAAACAATGTAAAAGAAAAGTACTGGAAGGGAGCTCCAACTTGATTTTGCAACTCTCATACAACACCCATTTATTCTATCAATCTTTAAAGGGCCACATTCCATATGAATCTTTTTTTTTTTAAAGTTGCCTTATGAGGTGGGCCTGTCATAGTGCTGCTACACTCAAGTGTTCAAAAATGATGAGTCAAGGCCCCAAACATTGCAGGATTGGCTTAAAAATAAGTAATATATTTAGGGAGGTTTTTTTATTTGCTTTCTGCTCCCTGAGCCTTTGTCGTAATAGTGTAGGCCAAATTCCCAGATCAGTAGATACTAAGAAACAAAACATTTCTGGGAAAAAGTTGCTAAAATTATTTTCTGTCATAATTTGAATGTGCTGCATCTGAAAATGATGCTTATCAAGCTATGTTTTGAACTTTAAGGTAAGTAAAAACAAAAGAAAATGGCTACCATTTGTAACTTAAAAAAATAAATAGAAAGTAATGGAGAGGGACTAAATATGGAATACATTCCTAATTTGCAATACTGTGCTATCAGAAAATGCAGGGAGAGATCTCAGTTGAAGATTGTACTCTGCTTCCTCTGGTCAAGTGATGATATTCACTTTGAAGAGAGCTGTAGCTCACAAAAGCTTATGCTCAAATAAATTTGTTAGTCTCTAAGGTGCCACAAGTACTCCTTTTCTTTTTTGCGGATAGAGACTAACACGGCTGCTATTCTGAAACTTTAATTTTTGTTGGTTTTGCAGTAAGGACAATTTAAGATTAAGTAAACTAACCACTTTTCAGGTATTTTTGATTATGTGAAAGCATTAAATGCACTGCTGTACATTATACAAAGTATCATACACAACATAACAGGTATCATTAAACAATTACAACCCATACTCGATGGGGACTATATCCTGAAAGAAATCTTTCCTAACCCCCCTCTTCTGGCCTTCAAACAATCCCCCAGCCTCACCAAACTCCTCATCAGAAGCAAGCTCCTCACAGACCAGGACACATCAACTCAATGCAGCATCAAAACCTGCCATAACAGATGCAAAACCCATAGACACATCACCATTGCTACAATGATCAATACCCCCCAATGCATATTTCAAGATCTATGGATCCTACACATGCCTATCACAACATGTGGTGTACCTAATCCAGAACTCTAAGTGCTCCAATAACAACTAGGTGGGTGGAACCTGACAGTCACTACAGCTCTCGAATGAACTCAAGAAAAAAAGTAATAATGCCATATTGACTGTGGACGAACACTTCTCACAAAACAATCACTTCATCTGTAACCTTATCCTCAAAGGAAACCTGCACAACACCTTCAAAAGATGAGCCAGGGAGCTTAAAATCATAATTTTGCTAGATACTAAAAACCATCGACTTAATAAAGATACTGGATTTATGGCTTATTACAACTATCTAACCCCTCCCCCCACCTTTTCTGTCTTCTGACTGCAGACGTGTTAATGGGCCACTTCATCTTGAATGGTCCCTTAGAATATGTGTTAACTACTCATGCTAAACAATCTATTCTACCTTGAATTTAGCAGTGACACTCGAGTACCTTTCCCAGACCTCATGAAGAGCTCTGTGTTGCTTGAAAGTTTGTTTCTTTCACCAACAGAAGTTGGTCCAATAAAAGAATACATCACCCGCCTGTCTCTCTAATAAACTACATCACACTGTGCATTTCCATAATTTCTCCTCTATTAGCCCTAACCACTAACTTAACCTAAAGCTTACTCTTGGTTACAGTGTAAGGGGGTTGAGTATTGATTTAGATACCTGTCACATAAGCTACATCACCTTGATCAATCAAACCTTCAGCCCTCATTTGGTTGTGCTGATCACAACACGTCTTCCATTCTTCTCTTATCCTGGCCTTCCTCTTCCATGTGCGGCCATGCATTTTCACAATAAAATCTTCCCATCTCTTTGGAGGTCAGTCGAGTTGTTTCAGTTCCCATGGGTACCACTTGGTGACAGCTGTAGTCCATTGATTGTCAGTGAGTCTAACTATATGCCCACATTTTACTGTACCTGCTTTCAATAATGTCCGGCACTCCACTCTGCTGTCTGATCACTTCACTGGGGAGTCAGTCGCGGATTGAAATCCCCAGAATTCTTCTTTCCATCGCCCTCTCCGTGACAGACAGTTGTTGCTCCTCTACCTTCGTCAACGCCCATGTTTCGCTGCCATACAACATTGCCAGCAGTACTGTTGAATTGAAGAAGTTGGCACGTGTTGCCTTGTGGATTTTTCCTTGGAGAACATCCCTGATAGAATTGAATGTGTGCCAGCCAGTTTTCTTTCTTCGTGAGACTTTGCCATCCTGATCGTGGCGCACATTAATTTCTTGGCCCAAATAGTCATAGTTGTTCAACTTCTTCTATTTGTTCTCCCTTGACTATTATTTGGGCTTTTGGCAAGGCATAAGACAGCATACATTTCATTTTAGGGCAGTTCACTTTCAGTCCGTCTTGGCTGCTTTTTTTGTTGAATTCTCACAGCATTTTCTGTAGTTTGATAGTGTTTTCGGCAATCAACGTGATATCATCCGTGAATCTGAGGTGGTTTAACTGCTCTCCATTGACACTGATTCCACCCTTCCAATTCATCTGCCTCATTACCATTTCAAGGCAGGCTGTGACGAGTTTCGGTGAAACCATGTCTCCTTGCTTCACACCTTTTTTGACTGGGATAAGAAGGGGAGTGTATAACAGAGTTATATCCACAGTGCAGTCAGAGTTTACTTCCTTTAATAGTTTGATATAATTTGTGTTGATGCCCTGTTCCGCAAGAGCTTTCAGCACTGCAATGAGCGCTATGTTGTCAAACACATTTTCATTGTCAGCGAAGGCAATGCATAAAGGGAACACACAAATAAGCTACATACTGGTAAATATGTATAATTTATTTGTTTTAAAACAATATTCATGTAGTAGTAGTTATATTTCTCATCAGGTATTCCATAGATGAAATATGAAGGCCGTCTTGAACCTGAACATCACTCAACAGGATCTTCTGAACAATGCATTATTTGCCAACTAGTGAAAAAGGGCACTGTTTTTGCTTTAGTGAACAGGAATTGTCTACAAGAGGCAACCAGTGCAAGATACATTTGGATTTTCAAAATAGGGATGCAACTGATTGAAGACCTGTTAGAATTCTGTCTGAATGCAAGCAGTCATTACCTTGCTGCAAAAACCCGTTATACAATGTTTACACGAGGGTAAAAGTAGCAGACTTTGTAAATCTTTTCATTTCAGCACTCATACATGAGGCTTCATGATAAGATGGCAGCTCCCATGAGTGGAGCACCAGCACTGAGGGAGATAACTTGTTCTGGAAGGATATATAGGGGGAACGGAGGAGGTGTTGTACTGTATGTCAAAAACATACACACTTGCTCTGAGGTCCAACAGGAAGTGAGCAGTCGACATACTAAAAGTCTCTGGGTGAAGATAAAAATGTAAAAGAATAGTAGCAATGTGATGATGGGGGTCTATTATAGACTACCAAATCAAGAGGAAGTGAATGAGGCATTCTACAAGCAGGTAACAAGATTAGCTAGCGTATATGAGCTAGTATTAATGGGGAATTTTAACTTCCCTGATATCTATTGGAAGACTATTACCACAAAACATATGTCCTACAAGTTCCTGGCATGTGTAGGGGACAACTTTCTGATTCAGAAAGCTCAGGAAACAAGGGGTCATCCATTTTTGATCTGTTATTGACCAGCAGGGATGAATTAGTTGTGAACGTGAAGGTGGTCAGAAATGTTGGAGGAAGTGATCATGATCTCATAGAATTCAAGATCCTAAGGAAAGGAGGACATGAGAACAGCAAAACAAGGACACTGGACTTCAGAATGGCAGATTTAAACGAACTCAGTAGGCAAGATCCTATGGAAAGACTAATTAGGTAGAAAAAGATTTGAAGGAGATGGGCAGTTCCTAAAATATGTAATACTAGGAGCTCAACATCAAGCTATTCCAATGCATAGGGAAGATAAGAGCCACAGGACGCCAATGTGGCTGCACAAGGAACAATCTAAAATTCTCAAGGGATACATACAGGAAATAGAAACAGGGGCACATCACCAAGAAAGTATACATGGGAACAGAGTGAGTATGTAGGGACAAAAATCAGGAAATGCAAGACAAAGAATGAGTTACACCTGACAAGGAATGTGAGAGACAGGAAGGGGTTCTTTAAATATGTCAGACAAAAAAAGATCAGGAACAGTGTGGGTCTGTTGCTGAATGAAGACGATGATAGAAGGGCAGAGCTGCTCAATGCCTACTTTGCTTCAGTCGTCTCACAAAAAATAGCATGTGACTGGACAACTAGGACAATAAAGGGGAAGGGATACAGATCAGGATAAGTAAAGAACATGTCAGATCTATTAATTGAATGATGTCAGATTGGAAGGAGGTCTCAAGTGGGGTTCCACTGGGATCTGTTCTGGGTCTGGTGTTGTTTAACATCTTTATTAATGACCTGGATGTAGGAATAGAGAGCAGACTGATCACATTTGCAGCTGATACAAAGCTAAGGGTGTTGCCAACACTTTGGAGGGTAGAGCTAAGATTCAGAGGGATCTTGACAAATTAGAGAACAAAATAAAATTTAAAGAAATGTAAGGTACTACACTGAGGGAAGAAAATCCAAATGCATGATAACTGGTGTTGCAGCAGCACTGCTGAGAAGGATCTGGGAGTTGTGGTGGATTACAATCTCAATATGAGTCAACAATGTGATGCTGTTGCAAAAACAACAACAAAAACACAAATGCAGTTACAGATTGTATTAACAGAGGCATAGCATGCAAGTCACAGGAGATGATAGTACCACTCTACTCGGTGCTGGTTAGGCTTCAGCTGGAGTACTGTGTCCAGTTTTGGTCACCAATGCACAGAAAGGATGTAGAGAAACTTGAAAGGATCCAGCAGCAAGTGACAAAGGTGATCGAAGGGATTGAATGCAAGCCACATGAGCAAAGGCTGAAGGAACTGGCTATGTTTAGTTTTGAAATAGGAGATTAAGGGAGAACATGATAGTGGTCTTCTAATACTTGAAAGGCTGCCATAAAAAGAAAAGATGGAGAACAGTTGTTCTCTCTTGACACAGAGATTCAAACTACAGCATAGCAGATTAAGATTAAATTTTAGGGGAAAATTCCTAACTGTAAGAACAGTAGGACAATGGAACAGGCTGCCTAGGAAGGTCATGGAAGCTCCTTTACTGGAGGAGTTCAAAAAGAGCCTGAATAGCCATCTGTCTTGAATGGTATAGACACAACAAATCCTGCATCTTGGCAGGGGGTTAGACCAGATGACCTTCATTGTACTTTCTAACCCTATGGTTCCATGCCAGCCTGGTGCTCTATTTGCTTACTGGTATACTTGCTGGTACACTGTAACCACAATTCACCATTTAAAGAAGTACAAGTTATGCCAGTTCCCCCCCCCCCCCAGTTTGGCATCAGCTGTGGTTCCCTGAAACTCGCCTCTACTGCAGGACAAAATTATTTTTCATTAAAAAGAATAACAGCTGCAAACAGAGACTTCATATTACTGTTGACATCAGTGCTTTCTTCTGCTTTTGATAGTGCCATGTCTTCTGCTGCTTTTAAGGGTATGTGTGATGATTCATTCCTGCAAATAGGATTGCTAAAAAGGACATCCATATCCCTCAGTTCATCTTCAATAAGTGCATTACAAGCCTTTCTGCTAAACGTTTGTTCCTCTTCAATCCTGTTCAAAGCACGTATTTCTCCATACTTAGCCTCTGCATTGGCCATTGCCACCACTTTCCCGTCCATTACTGCCTCTCTGAAGCAATTTATGAACTCCAGCTGAGCCAGCCAGTGTGCAGGAGTAAAATCAGAATTTGTTGCTTTTACCTTTTAACGCAACACATTACACACATTTTCAGTGTAGCACACCGAATGTCATATGCCTGGGCATCTTTGGGTCAATGCACTCAGTTTATTTTCCATGCAACATTCTCGGTAAGAATGACTGCTTCATACAGATTCTCACCTGTCTGACATGTTGAAACTGTGCTTAATGGATGTCCTTGGGCTTATCACAGAGGAAGCATCTGTACTCAAGATGCATGCCATGGGATCTAGTATAAGGCAAGTCTTTCCGACAGCTAGCACTTGCCCCAGCATCTTCAACTTGTTCCTGGTTCTTGATGTAGTTCCTCTCCAACTTTGCCAAGTTCAGTTTATGGGTGCACTTCTTAGAGCATGTAAGGTGCCAACACACATCATGTTTAATCAAATTCTACACAGTGGTATTCTCCAAAGTTTCAGCTACTAGTTGATACTCTGTCTCCCTACTGATGCATAACAATGAGCAAGACCAAAGTGAAACAAAGGACTTTGTAATAAATTATTTTGGGATTGTAATTATGTTATATAATGTATACTATGTCCATACCGTTTGCAGATGGATTCTGGGAATTTCTTGCTGATGTCTTAACCAGTGCCTCATTACAACTTTTAGAATAATAAACAAATCTGATAATCAATACCATGTCTCAGCTTTTTTGCAGATGATGGCATATCAGCTTGAAGCACTCCTTCCATTTATATAATCTAACGTTAAAAAATTAATCTGGTATCATGTTCTGAGCATTAACTGTACTGTCAGTGGACAGCTCCAAGTTAACTTTGTGAGGGCTGCATGTTTGACATGCCTGTGTTAAAGTATAATTAATACATTGTTTTTTAAACCTTTTATTGAATATATAGCTACATAACTGTTCTGGGTCTGTCATGTTTGGTACCATTGTGTTTGTGGGAAAAAGAGCTTTCGAATGATACCCAAGCTGACCCGTTTCAGGCCACCCTATATTATCAAAATTTCCACCGAGAGACCTGGATTGGGTGGGGTGGGGGTTGGGGGGGCGGAGTGAGTTCCCCCCCGTTGCACGCTGCAGAGGATGACACAATTTAAATTTATGTTTCTGTAGATTTTTATGACTCAGATGACACTTTCCTCTCCTTTCCATCATTTACTTGTCCACAGAATTACACTTGGTCCCAGTCTGAATAGAGGAAAAAAACATTTTCCTAGAATCTTACAATCCCAATGATCTGAAAGTTTACTTCTAACAGCTATACAATTTTCAGAAAGAAATGTGATTGGAAAGTCGACTGTGTCCCTTTAATAATCATATGTTAAGACAGCTTGATAAAGTGATAGGATTTACCTAGGGTCCCATGAAAACAAACAATTACAATAAAAAAAATGAATGTAATGCACACAAATCTTTTTGACTATGGAAATATCAATAATGATGACACTGAACTGCCTATGAGAAGATAAGCACTTTATTGCAGTTTGGCAAACTTTTACCAATCTGGGGACTAAAAAGTTATGCAAATACATGTTAGAAAAATGTGATGACTGTATATTCAAACAGCAAGCAGAGATCGATTTTGTCTACTTTAGGGTTTGCTACCTAATACCAATACACAAAATTCCCACTCAGTAGAATGGGTTACATACCTGTTGCATAATATGTTTAATACTATTACTTACAATGAGTAAGCTCCACCTCAACATGAGGCCCAACATAAGGAATATGCCACATAAGAACAATACTGCCTTAGCATGGTAAGGGCAAGAGGAACTAAATACATGTTTTCTGTTACTAATTTCTATGGTTGTACATGAATAATACCA
Organism: Lepidochelys olivacea; assembly: GCF_965140295.1. Taxonomy (NCBI): domain Eukaryota; kingdom Metazoa; phylum Chordata; order Testudines; family Cheloniidae; genus Lepidochelys; species Lepidochelys olivacea. The sequence goes on along the minus strand of NC_140421.1, from coordinate 67,708,625 downwards.
TGTAACAACGTGTCAGATACGTGAGTTTTTTTCTTCAAATGCTCCAAAATTTCACTTGGTCTTAACATTAAACTAACGGGAGTCCTTTGCTTTTCTTTTAGAAGACTGTTTTTATTTTCACTACATCATTTATCAGAGACCTTTGTCCAAAAGAAGCAACTAAATATAACTGATAAGGATGCTAATCATTTCTCAGATAATTCCTTTAATACTCTGGTGGATTTCACCTGGCCCTGATTCTTGTAAGTTCATTTCCCCTACAAAGTGCTTAATTTTTTAATAATTGTGCTACTTCCATCATCTGCTTTTTCCATAGTTAATTGGCAAAAAGTGTAGTCTTTCAGCCATTTTTTGTCAATGGTTCTTTCTTGCTCTAGATATATTTGGCCTAGTTCACTAACGAATGCCTCCAGTTCTTCCCCAGATTCTCTCCTGTGCTAATATCCATGGGAGGCAAGAGATGGTGGAGGATCAAGAATTTGTTGCCACTCCATTCTCTGGGCCAATCTGTGTTGACCATGGCACAGGCAGGATCTGCTATAATTTATGACAGCTGGTTATAGTCCTCAAGGGATTTTACACCAGCTGGGATGGCATAAACCTAGAGCAGGGATAGGCAACCTTTGGCACGTGGCCCACCAGGGTAAGCCCCTTGGCGGGCCGGGCCACTTTGTTTACTTGCCGAGTCCGCAGGTTCAGCCGATCGCAGCTCCCACTGGCCGCGGTTCACCATCCCAGGCCAATGGGGGCTGCAGGAAGCAGCGCGGGCTGAGACATGTTCTGGCTGCCACTTTCTGCAGCCCCCATTAGCCTGGAGTGGTGAACCACGGCCAATGGGAGCCACGATCAGCTGAACCTGCGGATGCAGCAAGTAAACAAACTGGCCCAGCCCGCCAGGGGCCTTACCATGGTGGGCTGCATGCCAAAGGTTGTCGATCCCTGACCTAGAGTAATGCTGAATCATGCCCATTATCTAAATAAATCTACTGTCACAACTGATCACATTCATGCATCTTTCACTAGTTCATGTATATTTATCATATGGTAGGGCGCTTTTTATGGCATGCTAGCATATTTACAAACTGGGGAGAGAGAGGGGAGAAGGGGGAACAAAACCTTAGTCTTATATGCAATACACAAACTGTTCTTTATACAGTATCTTTTTTAAAAAAAACCAAGTGTTTTAAAAATGCATTATTGAATTTCTAAATGTGAAATATTATGTCAAGTCCTGTCATCAACATCAGGAAATAAATGATTATTGCACCTAAAATATGCCTAAAAATTGAGACTTTGTACAGAAATTAAATGATTATTTTTAAAAAGGAATGATAAACCATCCTGAAGAAAAATCTAGAGTGTTCTGTTTCACTTACTTTCCTGATGGGTGTATTTGGACAGTTAAAACTATAATGTTAGAAGATCTCCAGAGAGATATATTTTTTGAAAGACTAAGAAGGCAATTCACTGACAGAGGAACTGGCAGAGAATTGTGCTGGGAAAAGTCCAACAGTGAATTTCACCTGTTGGACTATTTCAGCATTATATCAGTTTCAACATTCCAAGTCAAACTCCAAGGAATTTATTTTCCTCTTGAACAGCTTGTGTCTATTTTTCGGTAATTTTTAAACAATTTCACTATCCTGGTTAGCATCGTATGTTCTCTGTTAATCTTATCAACATGTGGACAGCTCATGGAATTTACGAAAACGGATGTTTTAGGGGTTTAAGCTAAAGAAAATGTATTTGCAGTTAAGATAAATCAAGTAAAATATAATCAGGAGTGGTACTGTATCTTTTTAAAACAATTCTATTTTTATGCATTGTGAACATACTCACAAACCCACCATCATTAACTACACAGGGTCTCATTCACTCTTTACTGAAGTGTAATTCTGTGAATTTCAATGGAGTAAGAGCAGTGTAAACCTGGACCAGTGCAGTGGAGAAATCAGACCCATATTTGGTGAAATCAATATATCTAACAAATCCAGCAGTTAGTTCATTGAACAGTCATTCAATGATTGCGATGAAAAAATCAACATTTAGCAATATTAGACAGTTGCCAGGTATTTCCTTTCTAAAAGTAGGAAAACCAATGGTATCTTAGACATGGGAGAAGGGGGGTGGGGGTGTGGATGCCTTCAAGGAGGCACAATTGATACAGATGCTCTGATGGGGCAATCTCCTTCCACTGGAACTGAAGCAGAGGTTGAGGTGTGCAGCCCCAACTCCCTGCCCCCTTTGAGGTAACATGCATCCCTGCAGTCTCAAAGAGGAAGCAGTCCCTACACTCGCCAAAGCATAGGAGTTGCTATTATCCCTGTTCTTCGTGTAAGGTGCATAAGGTAGTGGAAGATTCCCTGAGCCGTCTTCTCTACACAGCACCTATGAAAAGGTCCATCACAACCTGTCTCATTGTGTGGGCAAACACTGATTTTATTAGTAATTTAAAGGTTGCTCTATGACACATATAATATCTGAGTAGCTCACATATTAGATATTAAGGAATTTATCTTCGCATCAGCTACTCCTGAGTAGAAACTTATTGTGAATGATTTGAGGAGCACTTTGCATTACTCTTGTAATTATTCCATTATTTAAGTTACTCAGTTCCATATTTGTATTGCTTACATTTTATTTATGTCAGTGGAGTGCCCTCTTTTTGGTAAGGCACCTCACTTTCCCTTGTCTTTAGTACTCTTTGGTTTTGATAAATGTCATAGAATCAAAGAATATCAGGGTTGGAAGGGACCTCAGGAGGTCATCTAGTCCAACCCTCTGTTCAAATCAGGACTAATCCCCGATTTTTGCCCCAGATCCCTAAATGGCCCCCTCAAGGATTGAACTCACAACCCTGGATTTAGCAGGCCAATGCTCAAACCACTGAGCTATCCCTCCCCCCAATTCAACAATGCTGTAAACGTCCCAACAATACAACCTTTGTATTTGTCCAATTATATTACACACACACACACGCACACACACACGCACCCTATACATGTAAACTTGACCAGAACTTCTACAGGGTATACATATTTGCATGTTTCCTTTCTCTAAAGACCTATGGCAGTCACTGCAGATCAAGTACTATGCTCACCTTAATGGCAGAAAACCAGTTTAAAATGCTCAGACAATGACAAATGGCTGAACAGATTTTTCTCAAATTTTTCAAACACTTTTATTTCATGGACAAAACCCACATGAGATGCATCAACCCAAAATATATTTGGGAATAAAGTTGTGTACAACTGAAATGCCACTGCTGGTGTGCTGTATTATAAAGAGACAAATTTAAAACCTTAAATGTATTTATGTATGACTGGACTTTAATGAAAAGTTTGGGTTCTCTGTGTTTGTTTTTACCATTTTTTACCACTTTTTAATATATGCATAACATTCAAGTAAACTGTCAGATTAATAAAAACAAAAGCCTGAGGGCATTACCAAATTAATTTTCAATTTGTACAGTAAAGCCTCAAAGAAAGTGCTTTACAGTAGAAATTACAAAGCAATTATTGGCAAATCTAATCCATCATTAAAATAATATAGACAATTGTGTGCATTATTTTTGAGTAACAAAAGTATTAAGAGCACTTTGCATTACTCTTGAAATAATTCTATTATGTAAAAAGAACAAGAGTACTTGTGGCACCTTAGAGACTAACCAATTTATTTGAGCATAAGCTTTCGTGAGCTACAGCTCACTTCATCGGATGCATAGAATGGAACATATAGTAAGAGATAGATAGATAGATAGATAGATAGATAGATAGATAGATAGATAGATAGATAGATAGATAGATAGATAGATAGATAGATAGATAGATATAAGTTGGAAGTTACCATACAAACTGTGAGAGGCTAATTAGTTAAGATGAGCTATTATCAGCAGGAGAAAAAAAAAACGTTTGTAGTGATAATCAAGATGGCCCATTTAGACAGTTGACAAGAAGGTGTGAGGATACTTAAGGAAATAGATTCAATATGTGTAATGACCCAGCCACTCCCAGTCTCTATTCAAACCCAAGTTAATGGTATCTAGTTTGCATATTAATTCAAGTTCAGCAGTTTCTCCTTGGAGTCTGTTTTTGAAGCCAAGCTCTAAGATACCACCGCATTTGCTCCAACCCCTCAGACAGAGACAAACACCTACAAGATCTCTATCAAGCATTCTTAAAACTACAATACCCACCTGCTGATGTGAAAAAACAGATTGACAGAGCCAGAAGAGTACCCAGAAGTCACCTACTACAGGACAGGTCCAACAAAGGAAATAACAGAACGCCACCAGCTGTCACCTTCAGCCCCCAACTAAAACCTCTCCAGCGCATCATCAAAGATTTACAACCTATCCTGAAAAATGATCCCTCACTCTCACAGATCTTGGGAGACAGACCAGTCCTTGCTTACAGACAATCCCCCAACCTGAAGCAAATACTCTCCAGCAACCACACACCACACAACAAAAACACTAACGCAGGAACCTATCCTTGCAACAAAGCCCGATGCCAACCCTGTCCACATATTTATTCAAGTGACACCATCATAGGACCTAATCACATTAGCCATGCCATCAGGGGCTCGTTCACCTGCACATCTACCAATGTGATATATGCCATCATGTGCCAGCAATGCCCCTCTGCCATGTACATTGGCCAAACCGGACAGTCTCTACGCAAAAGAATAAAGGGACACAAATCTGACATCAGGAATCATAACATTCAAAAACTGGTAGAAGCACACTTCAACCTCTCTGGCTGCTCAGTAAAAGATCTAAGGGTGGCAATTTTGCAACAGAAAAGCTTCAAAAACAGACTCCAAGGAGAAACTGCTGAGCTTGAATTAATATGCAAATTAGATACCATTAACTTGGGTTTGAATAGAGACTGGGAGTGGCTGGGTCATTTCACATGTAGAATCTATTTCTCCATGTTAAGTATCCTCACACCTTCTTGTCAAATGTTTAAATGGGCCATCTTGATTATCACTACAAAAGTTTTTTTTCCCCTGCTGATAATAGCTCATCTTAACTAATTAGCCGCTCACAGTTTGTACGGTAACTTCCAACTTATCTGTATGTATATATATCTTACTATATGTTCCAATCTATGCATCCGATGAAGTGAGCTGTAGCTCATGAAAGCTTATGCTCTAATAAATTTGTTAGTCTCTAAGGTGCCACAAGTACTCCTGTTCTTTTTGCGGATACAGACTAACACGGCTGCTACTCTGAAACCTGTCTATTATGTAAGCCACTTATTTATCTTAAGTATGATTTATTTATTTTAATTTAGTGTCCTCTTTAGTTTCCCCTTTTCTCTAGTTTTACTATATCATATATAGAAAATTCCTGGGTTCTGATGAAATTTCATTCAAGAATATTTTAGACTTCCCCAAAGTACAACCTTCCTTCATTATTGGCAAGCTGTATGTATGCTGACTCAGATATACATTTAATCATCACTGTTCTCTCTTTGCTCTTTCCGAAGAAATATCTCATTTTCTTATGAATCTCAACATCCAGAAATTTGCTGCCAAGTTTAAATGATGGCAACTGAAATCAAAGCAAATCCTCTTGGATATAAATTCCACTTTGTGCATGTCTAATTAAATGGATAGCGTTAAACAGATACAGTGAAACTATTCCATTGCTGTTCAATCTGGGACTTCGCTGAGTGATGTTCAGACATTGGTTGTGCCATACCACATAACAGGGCAGAACACAAGAAGGTGCTTCTGAAAGCAAGCACACCAGAACAACAACAACAACGAGACCTACCCCTCATTTGATATATAGAATGAAAGAAGTGACTTGCAATCACTACTGACCTCGATTCAACCAGTCAACTTAGAGGTCTTCATCATGTCACCTAGAGGGAAATCACTAGTGTCAGAAGTTGTCTACACAGGCATGAAGAGTAGGTATTCCAAGTCTTACAGGCCTATGATAACCAGAAACCTTCTAGAGCAGAGGTTCACAAGTCGTGATCCACATAACACTTGTGGATGATGCATGGATTGCTAGCTCTTTCTCCTTATTAAAATGACAGCTAAAATATATCTGGCACTTTCCTAATATTACTTTTCCATGTAAGCAGTTGTCATAGGTAGAGCTGGGTGATATTTTTTGTTTTTTGGCAAAGAGAAAGCCCACATAAAAATGTGGGGATTTTGGAGGGTGGGAAGGAAATTCTTTCAGGAGTGAGGCACCATTCACAAAACAGCTGGAGGAGGTGATGGTGTTGCTGTCTCCCTTTTAAGCTTCAGTCTAACTGTTAGGGCAGTCATCTGCCACATGGGGAAGACTGGTTCAGTCCCCCCTCAGCCTGATATAGAGAAGGGACTGAGTCTCCCACATTGGAGGACAGTGCCCTAGTCTCACCCCAGAGGATATACTGGGTCTCTCTCAGTCTCTCCTGTGGAAGTTGTTCCACTGTGTATAAATAATTAAATAGTAACTGGAGCAGAAACATGAACTTGGGTCTCCCACTACCCAGACAAGCTCCCTAACTACCAGGCTAGAGAGTCATTCTCACTATCTCCTTCTGGCCCAGTGACCTTCTTCAGAAAGATATAAGGGATAAATCAATCTTCTATTATGCTTGGGGTTTCTGAGTTTTTTAAAATGTTGGTGGTAGGAGAATGAAAATTCCACTTCTTTAAAGAAAATCACATTTGACAGTTCTTCATCAAGGGCAGAAAAAAAAAAAATGACAGCCCAGATGGGGAATAAACGGCATTTATAAAGGCATGGTCATTGCATTTCTTAAATTGCAAAAACTGACACTTTAAATTATTTTAACCATTAAAAAAGTAACTGAACAGGATAGATAAGAGCACAAAATTAATAGGGTGAAAAAACAAAAAAAACTTACTGAAAGCACAAAGACTGATCAGCCTTTCCCTGCATTAACTCCTCAAAATGGTTTCATAGATGATTTAAAATAGAGTGACTGTGAAAAGGGTAAGATCAAGGCAGAATTTAAATATTTCTTCTCTATTTTCCCATTTGAATCAAGTTTTGTTTTTGGAATAGAAGAAACTATTCAAAATGCAGGACCGTAGCTCAAGAAGATACTATATAACAGATTTTATTATGCTCTGCCTTTCAAATCTGGAAACAGTAGCATTTTCTCCAAAACTTGCCTCACAAGTTGTATTAGACTTTTCTTTCATATTTCTAAAGATAGCATTTGAGATTCATTTCCAGGGGCGGGGAATGAATCCTCAATTTAAACTGTCTATTTTTGTTCAGCTGACATTAAAGTGATCATCATATAAAAAAAAGTTATTTCTGAACGATAGGGGGTGAACCTCTGCATGCACCACTGAATACCAAGCACAAAACTTTGTATGAAAAAAGATTGAAAATGCAAAGAGAGAGCAATGCTCAACTAAAACAGTTGAGGAGAGTTGGGATGACCCCATAGTGAATTGACATTACTTTTTGCTGGAGAACATTTTGGAGCTAGATCCTAAGTCCCTCCTGACCCCTGAAGAGATTAAGACGATAGGAGAGCCCCAGTGGACATAGGGGACAGAGACTTTCTTGCATGCCTCTCTTCCCATAGAGATCTGCAGCCATGTCAAGGTCCACAAAGGGGCTCTAAGGTCCAGCCAAGAAGGTCCATAAGAGGGCTCTATTTCAGCCATGCCATTACAAGAGTAAACTTTAAAAAGGATTAAAGATTGGGGAGCCCCTGAACCCATCAAAGTGGGGAAGCTGAGTCAATGCAGCAAACTTCTCCTGCCCTAGAAGACACCCCAAATAAGCAGAAGGTGGTGGGACTTTAGGAGGTTAGGAGATGCTGGCCAGGATATGAGGGGTAGAGAGTGGGAGTACTTACTTTAAAGAGTAGCATTTCCACCTTAAAATTCGGCAGCAGTTAGTGCTGCTAGTGTTAACCTTTTCTCCATGCAGTCTGCTCACAGAGGGAGTAGGGTAAAGGCACCGTCCGCATATGGTGGCATGACTCCTAAAAAATACTTGTGCTACCGATGGGAGAGAGAACCTAGAGAGCCAAGTGGACATCTGTGCAGCTGCAAATTATTTCTCCTGAAGATGTGTAAGGATCTAGGGGGCTGGGAGGCCACCATCTCTGACTCTTCCATTTCCCCCAAACTTCTCTCCTCTGAAGGGAGCGTGGGAAGGAAATTCCATGAGGCGAACTGCGTCTTGAGCCCTTTGTCTGCTACCTCTTACCACAGGAGAGTACAATAAGATTTTATGTTCCTAAATCACTGTAGGCAGGGACACACATTTGAAATGTCTCCTAAAACTAAAATATTGATCTATTCATACAATTATAAGGATCAGGCTTGAGTCTAAATCTCACAATGAAATTTTTAAATCCCTTTCATGCTGCTAGATGCAGAAAGACTTAGTGAGTTGGAGGACTGTCTAATCTGTAAGCAGGTTAAAAAATATATATCTCATATTGTTGTCTTGGACCCCAGGATACAACGATTACTTTCTACAGCATCCAACTTTGACATTTACTCATTGTGGAAAAACATGTACTACTTTTTGAAATAGGTTTTTCTCACTATAATCTCACCACAAAGGCACTTAAGAGTCTGAAGGTAGTAGTGAAGATAAAATAGAACAATGCTGAATAGACAGTCAAGTATCAAAACACTCTTGCTAAAAGTTTGAACATATGTGTGCACATGTGAGTGCGAAGGCATACATGAGCTAATATTTGTATATACTCCAGCCATCTCTGTATCAAGATGTTAAATCCTAGGCCAAAAAAAAAGTGTTTATGAGTCTCCAAAGGCAAGAAATACAATGCAGCTGGCACAGGCATGAAAGTGTATTAAACCTTACCAAGACTCTTCAGAAGTAGACTACAGAAAATTGCATCATCAGTGTAATGTTATGTGGAGCTGGCTTGTTATGCAAAGCAAAAATATTTCTATTTTACTTCACTTAAGATTTGTTTGCAAAGGCAATAAAGTAAGCTTTAAAATTCTCACACTGCAGGCATTATATGCCCCTGATATATTGTAAGGAGAGAGCATTAGAGTCAAAACAGTCTCTTTCTTTGGTCAGGACTAAGGCTAGCTGGAAAACCTGTATTCGATTTTCAAAAAAATTGAGATATTGAAATTTGTTTGTGTTCTGATGTGAAATGCAAATGAGACTTTTCTTTCTTTCTTTCTTTCTTTCTTTCTTTCTTTCTTTCTTTCTTTCTTTCTTTCTTTCTTTCTTTTTTTTTTTGGTGGAAAAACAGAGACCCACAGACCCACCCTACAGTTGTCCAGTGGTTAGGGCAGGCCCTCGCCGGGCATATGGGAAAAGAAGCTTTTGATTCAGGCAGAGCAGGGACTCGAAACTGGTCTCCCACATAACAGGCAAGCGCCTGAACCATCAGGTTATAAAGTTAATCTCTCCTGTTGGAGCTGTTCCACTTTATATAAATAATTAAATATTCAGTCAGCCAGAGTGTGAGAGGCTGACTCCACAGCCTGGTAGTTACAATACTCAGCTTGGATATGGGAGACCCATATTCAAGCTCTTGCTCCAAAATCAGGCAGAGCAGAGAGAAACCAGGTCTCCTGCATCCCAGATGAGTGCCCTAATTACTGAGCTTTTGGTTATTCTGGGATCACTCTAGTTTTGAGAAGAAATTCCATCCTGGACCAGAGAAACATTCCAATGAAAGTTTTGTCAAAACCAATGAATTTCCATGAACCTTTTCCTTTTGACATACCATTATTTTCCAACCAAAAAGCCCCACAACCCATGTCAAAAAATTCCCAGTCAGCTCTAGATGTGACCTGAGGGTCAGCACTTTCCTTTGCTTCATGCAAGGGAAAGACTCCACACATCCTTCACCAGGAAGAGTAGATAAGAGTGGTTTCAGAGTAGCAGCCGTGTTAGTCTGTATTCGCAAAAAGAAAAGGAGGACTTGTGGCACCTTAGAGACTAACCAATTTATTAGAGCATAAGCTTTCGTGAGCTACAGCTCACTTCCTCAGATGCATATCGTGGAAACTGCCTTTTTGCAAAAAGAAAAGGAGGACTTGTGGCACCTTAGAGACTAACCAATTTATTAGAGCATAAGCTTTCGTGAGCTACAGCTCACTTCCTCAGATGCATATCGTGGTGACTCACTGGTTCTGTGACTGGACCCACTGCCACTTCCACTGGGGCTGGAAGGAAACTGCATTCCCCCAAAAGAAGAATTAGGAGGAAAGTAAGTAAATTAGCATTCACAAAGTTTCCATTCCCCTAATCCAGTTGTTCCCATGATGAAGACCATGAGGCCCTTTTGTAGTTGTTACACATATTTTTCAGTAAAGATTCAACAAGTCATATTGCATCAAAGAAATTTTCTGGGGCCGAGAGGGGTTTTGCAGATTAGATAATACTTTATGAATATAATGTACACACACTGTTTCTACTTAGGTGACAGTCCTTAATTATCTGACAGAATCCTAACTCATTTCTCAAACAGCTGTAAAAAAGCACAAGATTTGGGAACTTTAAAAATGAGTTTCTGTATATTAAAGAGACTGACTGTCAGGTAGATGGCTCATATATCAAATGGTTGTCTGGTGCCATGGGATGTACAATTCTGCAAAGTGTTAGCTAAATTATCCTCTCTCATTCACGAGAACAATGCCCAGGGCCTTCAGTGGAAGCCCCGAAAGAATGTCTGAAGGGAAAGTTTAAGTTCAATACCATTTTAAGTTTACAGCAAATGGATGACCCTTAGGTACTTCTAAGGTACTTATTTAAGTGTGGAACTTGCTTAATCATTATACTGATTGGATTATCTAATTTGTAGTTGCTCAAATACCATTTACTCAGTTTTGAACTCTGTAAACAGTAATAGCATGTTAGGTGATAAAGACCCTGAAAAATCCATGTTAGAAGTCTGGGTTTCCCTATATACCCAGAAGGTGTCATCACTGCTCCACAGAGGTTTTGTAAACAGCATTTACCTTTACCTAGAAGCTAAAATGCTTGGCTCTTAAAGGAAGAGGCTTATAACTGACAATGAGCAACGCTGTCTTCACATCCTAAACACTCAAGCAGTCTGAAGTAGATTCCATTTAAAATAAGAAAACCACCTGTAAATTGGATGATGAACCAAACTATAGCATTGACCTTTTAATTCTTCAAAACTAGACAAGTATAAAGCACAGCAGACCACTGAGCCTTTGCAGATCTCAATGCAGGATTGGAGCCTCAATGTGTAATTTTAGAATGAGGGGATGTTAAAATACTGTCTGCAGCAAGTCAACAGGTCTGAATTTTCAAGGAGATTTTAAAAATATCTTCTCTGGAAGCCACTCATAACAAATGGGGAAACCTAGTATAATTAAATATAATGATGAGTTAATCCTTGGAGGAAAACATATCTTTGACTGATCCCATCAGGAAAACCTTGATAATCTCACTAAATCGTTTATATTTGCTTTCCTTTATTATCTCTAAAGTCATATGGCAACAGTGGTAGGCATAGCTGTTTAAATCTGTTCTTTACACTACAGAGTATAATGTAGGGCTAAAAGGATGTAGAAGCACCCACTTCCATGCAAACAGGAATATATGTTTTTTAAAGAGTGTATGTAGCTACAGTTAGGGTGTTTGGGTGTCTCCCCAACCCAGGAGGTATTAATACTAAGCCCAGAGTTTGTTCAGGCCCTTTCTTCAGGGTACCATTTACTGGTTGCACTGACCATCTTTAGTAACCCCCAAAATAAAACACTTCAAAATAAGCCCAACAGCTACTTTCCCCCTGACTCAGAGGCTCCCTTCTCAGAGCTTCCCTGCCCCCTGGCCTACCACAGGAGTCAACCAGTTTCCTGTAAATCCCACTACCCACCCTTCCAGCCTCCATAGGAATCAGATGCTCATCAGTCAGTCACCTCATCCCTTTATAGCAGGACCTGATAATCCCCTCTACAAGGTCCAAACACCAATTTTTGAAGTGGCTCTGCTTCTGAACAGAATTGGCTGGCCTTTGAGGGGAAGACTAGCCTGCTACAACAAACAAATGTATGTTTTAAATAATATTGGGCAATACACCTTCTAAATGCTTTTGCGAATGGATCACTTTCCCTTCTAGTGTGCACAGAGGGGCATGAGGTAGGATCAGTGTCCTCCTAAAATCCTGGCTGTACACTTCTGGGCAAGGAATATTAGTAACTCCCCTACGCAGACTGCAGAAAGAAATGAGACACAGTCACACCCAGTTATCTTCCCTCACTGGATCAGAGACCCCATGCAGTATGCAGCTGTACCAGAGAAAATAAGTCAAAATGTTGACATTAGAACTTAAGAATATAAGAACATAAGAACGGTCTTATTGGGTCAGACCAAAGGTCCATCTAACCCAGTATCCCATCTTCCGACAGTGGCCAATGTCACGTGCTTCAAAGGGAATTAACAGAACAGGTAATCATCAAGTGATTGATGACCTACCCTATGGGGTAGATTCAGCAAATCACTCATATGACTAAACCAAGTCCATCGAAAGCCAGGCAGAAATTTAAAGAACTACTGTGAAAATTTGTCAAAATGGTTTAGCAGTCATTCTAATAAAACCAAATAAGATTTTCATGGATTTTCATGAAACATACTCAGATTTTTGAAAAACTGTTTCCAGTTTCACAAACAAGAACATTTTCGTACAGGGAGCTCTTGGCAGACCAGTACAGTGCCTGAATCACTACTGCTTATTCCTAAAAGTAGGCAAGCTAGCAGGCCATAAGAGGGCCTACGTAGCAACCTTAGCATAACCGAGTCAGGAGGGGAGGGGGTTTGGGTGCCACAGAAAGGGCAGCTTGACCCCGGTGTCCTTCCTGATGAGATCTCTGTTGAAATTGCTGAGATAGGCATTTTAGGAAAACAGGAAGCTTGTCTATATATGCCCTCAGGGATGTGTCTGTCAGAGCCTCAAGGCATGCAAACTCTGAAAAAACACATCTGGCTCATTGATGATCAAAAGGAAACCTCTTGCTTGACCTTTGAAATTGCTTGCTTAACAAGTTTTCTTTGAGTGACGTGTTATTGTAATACTAATGAATAAATAAGGGAAGAAAGTTTGGGGTAGTTGGACTCTTCGGGGATTCTCCCTGTGGACACATCTTGGGGTCCCTACTGGCAGATGGAAGATTGGCCATCGGAAGACTTGAGAGGCACACCCAACTTTGGTAATTATTGAGGGTTGGGGGTGTTTTACTAACCTGTTGCGGACATGAGTAAGTGCTTGAGACTAAGTAAAGTATAGCTTTAAGTGACAGCATTTTTGTGTTGTCCTGTTTGTGCCAGCCATCTATTGGTCAGACGGCCATGTCCCCCTTGATTTATTTCCTGACACCACCATGCACAGCGTAAAGTTACCAAGAGTTTTGGGTTGAAAGAACCGCAGATAACAATTTTGACCAATACAAACCTCCTTTTGTTAGCAACATTGTAACCAGCTCTACTTGTTGTATATTGCGTATATGACAGATCCTCATAAAAATATATTGGGTGTTTCCCCAATTTTTCAAACACTGATTTTTGGGAAGACCTTCAACTGACATTTGAGAAACCACATTACTAAAAATACAAGATCTAAGAAAAAATGTACTTTGGAGAAAACTCCATGGATTTAACAAGAACTTTGTGAAATTAAATGAGGAAAGACAATGTGTCTTTAGGCTGATAACTTTAGTAGCCTTGAACCTGTAATATGGCTGCAATGTACACAGTACAAAACTGTTCCAAAAGATCTATAAATAGCAAAAGAAATGCATCTGGGTGGGTTTCAAACATGTATTTACAAAGAAACACACCTAGATAATTTGTCAGAAATTTCTGAACTTTGCTGCTAGCTGTAACCTATTTTTAAAGATGACTTTCACGTTTACTCTTCCTCAGCCCAAAGCACTTTAAGTGTGCAAATTTAAAACTTAATACTTTGACCCAAGGAAATGGGCTGCAAACAACTGCAAAAACATTCATTTTTTATCATTCAGCCTACTAGAACCTGAGTTTACAATCATCTTCACATAAAAGATTGTCATTATAAAATATTATTAAATACAAACCTGCCAACCAAAAGGAAACCATTTTTGTCCACAATGGAGAACATTCAGCTTCCCCCAACACTTCCTTTAAAGTCCTGTTATGGTGGTAAAAGCATGTGACTTTAGGAGTCCATCCACAACACCCCAGCCAGAGTGCTTTTTGCAGAACAGTGCTACCAGCTTTGTCAACTTACACCAGCTGAGGACCTGGCCCTTAGATTAAAAACATAGCTTAGCTCACAAGTGGACATGAATTTTAGCACATTTATCCTTGCTCATTTACACAAAACTCACAAAATCACTACAAATTTGGTCCAAATTACAGGTCTTTCCTCAAGAGTAGATGAAGAATGGAGCAAAAAAAGATGATGCAAACTCTGATGAGCATTACCACCATACTGATCTATTATTCCTTGGCAATCCAGTTCTGTTAGTTTTATTTCTCATGAAGACCAATTTACACACTCTTTAAATGTCTATAAAGAATGGCTGTTAACATTAGAGGTACATACTGTCAGACTCAACTACCATACAGATTCTGTATGCCAAACTTCCAGCTATCTTTAATGGATATATTGAGAATGTTGGTCCATCACATATGCTTTTCAGCTGGTTTGAAAATCCACTATGACAAAATGGACTAGGACACAGACACCAGAATTTAATATTATCTAATGGCCAGATTCTGTTCTCAGTTACATCAACTACTAAAAGCGTCTATCTAGAGGAAGTCATTGGATTCAATGAATTTATTCTAGATTTACACCAGAGTAATAGAGATCAGAGTATGGCAGTAAATATGTTGCATGGGAATCTCAGAGCAACTGCTCTGTACATTTTATAGACGAGGGTTAGGTCTCTTAGCAAGGACTCTGCATAGTCCACTTGGCCTGCACAGTGCTTTTGACAATTGTTTCAGAAGTTTAACAAGAACAGTTCCTTCACCACTTTCAGCAAATTGTTCTCTATGACCTTTTGAAAGATAAAACTCAATGATATACAATGATAAACTGAAAAAATTGTTAAGGTTCCTACCAGCTGACTGCTAGATCATGGACTTTTAAAGTGCTGCTCAGCCTGTATACTCCAGATTTCAATGGTCGGGTGCATTCCTTGGCACGAGAAAGAAAAGGGTTCACTTGAGTATCTATGGGAAATTCTGAATCCTAGGAAAAAAGAAAAGTATTCATTCTTGGGATTACGGCACAAGTTTGTGTAACAAATTATTTATCAATTTAATTTTGCATGTATACAGTTTTGTCTATTTTTTCCGTTGCTCACTATTGGTTCTTCACCATTGCTTCTCGTAAACTGCAGTCAGCCTCCAATCCTGCAAACACTAATGCATGTACTTAAAGCTATGCACAAGTATGTTTACAGCATTGGTGTCTATAAATGATTACCCTGAATATACTCAAAGACCTAATTATTTGTTTCTTTAAACGCGTGTTCCATGGAGTATGTTTCTGAAGCAATGTTAGTTCTTAAAAGGAGCCCAAACCCCACCCTTCTCTAAATCTGAAGCCTGCATCTACGCTGCTCAACACAGCAGAACATTTTCAAAGTACGATGCAAATGTACACTGTAAATACTGTGAAATATAATGGAAAATGATGACCGAGGTCTGCTGTCATTTATACCCATCCAACGTTACTGAAGTTTATGCAGGTGTATGGACGTAAATAAAAGAAAGAAATGGGTCTCATGCTTTAATTCAAATTGCCATTTATGAACCTGCTTGGGGCGGCATATATGTTGCTGAAAAGTGAAATTTGTTAAGCCAGCAGCACAGCAACACAATAGAAAATGTAACCAAAATTCTATATGCCACAAATACTCGTTTCATAAAGCACAAGGTGAACTTCAGAGTACAACTTGTTATGCAACATGTTATTATTTAACCAATAGAAATCTTTTTATATTGTTTAGCCAGCACTAGAGCAAGAAGTTTAAGGACGTTGCTAATTTGCTAATTTAAAAACCCTGGATTCAGTCTAGGGTTGCCAACTTTCTAATCGCATAAAACAAAACACCCCGCCTCACACACCCCCGCCCCGCCCCTTCTCCGAGAGCCCGCCCCCCACTCGCTCCATCCACCCTCCGTCTGTCGCTCACTCTACCCCACCCTCACTCACTTTCACCGGGCTGGGGCAGGGGGTTGGGGTGCGGGAGGGGAGTGAGGGCTTTGGGCTGGGGGTGTGGACTCGGGGGGGGGGGGACACGGCGATGAGGGGTTTGGGGTGCAAGAGGGGGCTCCAGGCTGGGGATGTGAGCTCTGGGGATGAGGGGCTTGGGGTGCAGGCGCGGGCTCAGGGCTGGGGTGTTGGAGAGCTGTGAGGTGCAGGCTCTGGAAGGGAGTTTGTGCGTGGGAGGGGACTCCGGGCGGGGGCGGGGGTTGGGGTGCAGGGTCCCAATGGTGTTTACTGTGGCTCCCAGGAAGTAGCCATCAGGTCCCTGCAGCCCCTAAGCTAATGGGTGGCCAGGGAGGCTCTGTGCAGGGCCCTCGCTCTTGCAGGCACTATCTCTGCAGCTCCCATTGGTCGCAGTTCCCAGCCAATGGGAGCTCCAGAGCCGGCACTCAGGGTGGGGGCAGCACGCAGAACCTCCTTGACTGCCCATGTGCCATGGATCCACAGGGACCTCATGGCTGCTTCTGGGAGCTGCGTGGAACCAGGGCAGGCAGGGAGCCTGCCTTAGCTCCAGGCCCCCACTGCGCTGCCAACCGGACTTTTAATGGCCCGGTCAGCAATGCCAACTGGAACCCCAGGGTCCCTTTTCAAAAACCGGACACCTGGCAACCCTAATTCAGTCCTGCTCTGTAGCAAACTCATTTTCAGACCAATGTGGCTTTAAACCACCTTTACACCTTCCCCATTCTTCAACCAATATCGTCTCCAGTGTAATTTAGAGCTGCATTTGCACTATAATTTGCGCGCTGGCTAAAGCAGTCCTACTTATGCTGTTCACTTTTTACTTACTCCTGTTAATTTATTTTGGGGGAAAATTAGGTCATTTATTTTTTAGGTACCAAGGGCCAGATTTGCAAGGGTCTGTCGGTGCCTAAAGATGCAGGTAGCTTCTTTTGAAAATCCCACTAGAAGTCTAAGTGGATTAGGTGCCTAAATCCATTGAAATCAATGGAATGCAGACACCTAATCTACTCAGGCACTTCTATAATTCCCACTAGGCACCTATCTGCTTCTTTAGGCACCTAAATAACTTTAAAAAATCTAGCCCTAAGGCCCTGATCCAAAGCCCATTGAAATCAATGGAAAGAATACAACATTGACTTTAATGGGCTTTCAATCAGATCCTTAAATATAGTGTTATATATACCTATCTTTCAGCATCCAAGACTGAACTTTTTGGCAGACATTTAGATTGTATGTGCAATTTGTTATAAAGCAAAGATACCACAGGAATGATAAAAACTTAGATTAGACTAGTCTGCATTGTATTAGACAACCAGTACAGAATTGTAGTACAGAGATGGGTTCAAATGCACAACCAGGACTGGATTTCAAATGCCGAAATGTTCCATGGTGTTGAGATTAAGGATTTAGGTCTGACCATTGTAAGGATGGGACCAGTAGCAAAATTTTAACCTGACACAGATTTCAAACATTCCAAGGATTAGGATGTGTTGAGTCAGGGATTTTGTCTAAGCCCATCTTTAGTAATAAATTCGTTTTTTTAAACAACTACCAGAAAAATAAAAAAGGATTACTATTTACTCTTCAGAAAAGCATATTTTTTCTTTATCTAGGACAATACTGCTAAACAGTTGATATGTCTCTATATCCATATGGTTTTACAACCTCACTTCTCTGATCAATGTAGACTCTCAAACGTTTTCTAAAGACTAATCAACCAGCTAGAAGATTTATTACCTGCTCTAATTAGCCTGGCTACATGGGCTTTATTAAAAACAGATTGTCATTTAAGAAGTTCAGGAGAGTACTAATCTTACACAATATACATTAAGGACTTAAAAAAAAGTCCTTGTATCCTTAAAGGAATTCTAAAGATTTAGCTGACTGTACATGTTTGCAACATTCATAGAATATCAGGGTTGGAAGGGACCTCAGATCCCTAAATGGCCCCCTCAGAGATTGAACTCACAATCCTGGGTTTAGCAGGCCAATGCTCAAACCACTGAGCTATCCCTCCCCCAAAGAAAGTAATTTTTCACCCCAGATGGGACTTGAACTCACAATCTCTGGTTTAGGAAGCCAGTGCCTTATCCTTTAGGCCACTGGGGCCCTGAACAGTCCCAAAATACACTGGTGAAAAGAAGTTTCATACAGAAGAATAATTTATAGTGTTCTTTAAAATTCCCATCACCCAATAAGATTAAGAATGGAACAGGATCCACATGTTATTATCTGAGTATTATCTGAGTATTATCGCAGGGTTACGGACATTCTTTTTAGTGTTTGCACTAGTTCTTGAACTCAGTCAGGATTAAATTGAAGGAATAAGCATCGGGCAATTAAATTCCAAAACTGCAGAATATTAGGAGGGTATCATTTTAATTCACATTTTAAAACCACTTTATAATTCATGTTTCTTGTTACAGAGTTCTCTCACCACTTGGTATCCCCTCATGGTCAAGAATGACATAGCTGTTCCTCACTGTACTAGTGCCCCTTGTTGACAGTCACTCAGGTGCTGTGGCAGTCGGGGTCTCAAACACATGGTCCACGGGCCACGAGTTATTTGCTGCGGCCCACCAGCAAATAACTTGCACAACCCACCAGGTGTGGGGACCTGGAAATATCTCGCTCAGAAAAACCTATACTAACAACTATAACTATACTAACTACTAACAACTACAAAACAAGAAAACAAGAAGAAGAATTAGACTAGGTAACTACACTAGGGGAACACTTGCAAAGCAAACGAGTCACTGTTCCAATGGCTGCCACGGACGGTAAGAAGGAACTGAAGGGGGGCCGGGTCAGCAGGGTCATATATTGAGCGCCATGAAGGCGCCACTCCAGGGTGCTCCCCAGCTGACCCGACAGGAGGTGCTAAGGGAAAAGGTTTCC
Source organism: Lepidochelys olivacea (assembly GCF_965140295.1). Classification (NCBI taxonomy): domain Eukaryota; kingdom Metazoa; phylum Chordata; order Testudines; family Cheloniidae; genus Lepidochelys; species Lepidochelys olivacea. Next base: position 67,689,540 of record NC_140421.1, on the reverse strand, counting down.
GATGACCATGCACGTGGCGCATGCACACCTGATTGGAATCGATGTGAACAAACACTTGAAGAAGAACAGTCATTTATCAGTATCTCTTAAGCTGTTTTTCCAGAGAAATACATGGACAAAACTTTACCAACATAGTTTATTTTAAGGATTTCCTCTTTCATTCAGGCAAGGTCTACACGGTCCCACAGTGCAGACTATGGAGGTGTGAACTGCAGAGCACACCAGAGAGTTCCATTCTAACTACCCCATGTGGATATGGTACCTAGCTCACATTAGCATAGTCCTGTCTGAAAGGGGACTATGTTAACAGCAACCAAGTACCAGTTTGCACCAGCAACATCCATATGGGGCACTTATAGTGCAACTCTTTGGTGCACTTTACAATTCACAGCCCCACAGTCCACACCCATAGACAAGTCCAAAATCTGTTACACAGTTTTTCATGTGACATATCTTCAGACTTTTAAAAGAAAGTTTAGATACTACTTTCACAGAGTATTGGATTTTACTCTCTTTAATACACTTTTAAACTGTTTCTTTAAAGAGTGAGAATTTGTCCCCTTCTATGCAAGACCTGTTCCCTTATTGGCCTACAATGTCCCCTTTCTTATCTCATAAGAGATATTGTAGCTGCCATTGCAATTAAGCATCACTGCACTGTTTCCGTCCTAAGATTCTCCCATTGCTTAGGCCAGCATCAACTGGCACGAACTCTTCAGTCAGAGTACATTAGTGTGATTAATTTAACCCTTTAAATGCTTCACTCCTTAACAGTGTGAATCCTGCATTATTCTGGAACATGAGATTCATCCTTAACTATGAAGATCCTATCGCACCTCAAGGTCCAGGTGGTGAAAATAGTGGTATTTTCACTGATGTCCAATTGAAATATGATTTCAGGGGAGCTACCCCAATTTACATCAGCTGAAAATCTGGCCCTCTAATATAATCAATCAGATTTACTACTGAGGTGACTACTTTGCATGGAGTTCAGAAATGGAAACAGTTTTGGGTTCTGCCTAGTGCAGTGAACATTTAGTACTGAGCATTTTGTTTTGTTTATTAACTTACACAGAATAATACTTAGCTCTTAAATACTGCCTAACATCAGTAGATATCAAAGCACTTCATAATCTTTAACGTATTTATCCTCACATGATGGGCTAGCTCAGTGTGGAGTTTCTGAGTCCTGGTTCTGCAAAAGAACCCAAACTTGCTCCCTTTGAATTCATAGGAGTCAACTGAGATCAGGATTGGACCCCAAGGTAATTACAGTTATTTAACATTGTGAAATAAATACACAATCCTTATATGGAGAGTATCATTCAACAAAAATGTGACAGTTGAACTGTGCTTTCTGATTGGAAGGTGCATGCCAACAAGTTTTGGCAGAGACAGGAGCTCTTCATTGTCTAATCCTCATTCTGTGTTCAAGCACTAACCCTCAGAGCAGGAGGAAATCCTCAGTGCAGCACAGCTGAGATGTAGCACACTGAGGATTTCTTGCAAATGCAAACATTAACTGCAAAAACGTATGCTATTTCAACATCAACAATAAGAATTTGTATTCACAAAAGTCAAAGAAATGGAAACGTTAAGATTGCAAAGCAATGTGTACTTATTATTATGTATTATTTTTGTTTGCTCTAGCATCCACAGTGTGCTAGACATTTGTATTACATTGCACATTAAAGGCCTTACGCTTCTCTCTCCACATTATCTACAAGACCAGAATAATGCATTTCCTGCCTGTAAACATCCTATTACTTTATCATTAAAGGCGAAGAACACTGACTTCTAAATAGTGCCCATGAGAGAATCTCCATGTCCTTGGCCATTCTGAGCACAATGGCCTTAGTCTCTGCTGATACTGAAAAAAAATGACCCCAGCTATATGCCCAAAGTGTCATTTACAAATCACAGTATCTTTGTTATTTAAAATTACACAGTGAAATGGATTGTGTCAGCCAATCGCAATACCAGGATGATGTCAGATATTAAGCTCTTATATAGTGGTGCCATAGATCTCAAAACATCTTACAAAGGGGAGGAAGTATCATTATCTCCATTTGACAGATAGGGAAATTGAGGCATGAGGAAGTGAAGTAAAATGTCCAAGGTGTCTCAGCAGGTCTATGAGAGTGCCGGAATATAATCCATGTCTCCCAACTTCCAGTTCAGTGCTCTACCCACTATTCAATATTATTATTTATTTGTATTACATAAGCACTTAGAAACCCCAACTGTGATTGGGAACCTATTGTGGTAGGCACCGTACACACAAAAAGAGAAAATCCCAGCTCCAAAGATCTTTCAGTCTAATAGACAAAACAAAGAGTTGCAGAAAAAATATTTTCAGTTTCCCATCTAATTTTACAAATGGGAAACTGAGGCATACAGAGGCTAAGTAATTTGCCCAAGGTCACCCAGGAAAGGTATAGCAGAGCTAAGAATTTTGACTCACATCTCCTGAGTCCTAGTACAGTGCCTTAACCATAGGACCATCCTTCCTACCAAGATATTAAGATACTTATCTGCTTATTAACCCAATTTACAAATCTGCTGAGGTACCTAAAGGGGTTCTTCCTTCTCTGTCCTGCATCTTTACTGTGGAGAAACATTCCCACCTCCAACAGCAGCACTCTTCAGGACAACTTTGTGGCCCTCAGTCAGGATTTTTGTGAGAAAAAAAATTATGGGGCCCTCCCTTACACTAACAGAATTTTCAGGAGTGAGACTCCACAGTAATTTTAGATAGGAAGTTTGAGTACCATCCCAGTAAGATTAGCTGCAGCTGCCTGAATGCAAAGTCCACCCATTTTTCTGCCGTGTCCTGCTGCTGCCTGGTTTGAATGAATACTTGTTGTCATAAATATAAAGGGCAGGGTAACCACCTGTCTGTAAACAGTGCTATGAAATCCCTCCTGGCCAGAGGCAGAACCCTTTCACCTGTAAAGGGTTAAGAAGCTAAGACAACCTCGCTGGCACCTGACCAAAATGACCAATGAGGAGACAAGATACTTTCAAATTGGGAAGGGGGGGGGGAACAAAGGGTTCTCTCTCTGTCTGTGTTGTCTTTTGCCGGGACCCGCGCAGGAATGCAGGTCAGCACTCCTGTAAAGGGTTAGTAAGCAATCTAGTTAGATATGCATTAGATTCTGTTTTGTTTAAATGGCCGATAAGTTGTGCTGAATAGAATGTATATTCTGGTTTTTGTGTCTTTTTATAACTTAAGGATTGCCTAGAGGGATTCTCTGTCTTTTTGATCTGATTATCCTGTAAGGTATTTACCATCCTGATTTTACAGAGGTGATTCTTTAACCTTTTCTTTAATTAAAATTCTTCTTTTAAGAACCTGATTGCTTTTTCCTTGTTCTTAAGATCCAAGGGTTTGGGTCTGTGTTCACCTGTATAAATTGGTGAGGATTTTTATCAAGACTTCCCCAGGAAAGGGGGTGTAGGGCTTGGGGGGACATTTTTGGGGAAGACGTCTCCAAGTGGGCTCTTTCCCTGTTCTTTGTTTAACACGCTTGGTGGTGGCAGCATACAGTTCAAGGACAAGCCAAAGTTTGTACCTTGGGGAAGTTTTTAACCTAAACTGGTAAAAATAAGCTTCGGGGGTCTTTCATGCAGGTCCCCACATCTGTACCGTAGAGTTCAGAGTGGGGAAGGAACCTTGACACTTGTTCTAGGGCTTCCACTTAAGATTAGTTTAACAACCCAGAGTGCACAATATGACCTAGAAGTTCCAAAGCACATAAGCTCAGGGGTTTCAAAATACACTGTGTACTCTGGAGATCTACTATGCGGGGAACACCAGAGTACACAGCGGAAATAGGGGAGAGCAGACAGGCTGGCAAACACCTCTGTCAAAACTTACAGAAGATAAATGGTGTGTAAGCGGAATTTACCTAAATCAGTCCCAAAATTCAAGAAAGGTTTGACATGGTGTAAGAGATATGTGAAATATTAGGAAGTATTGTGCATCTAAATCAGTACGTTCATGTCTAATCTCAGCCTTGTCTATATCTATGAGGCTAAAATGCTAGGATTCTGCTTTGCCAGCTAATGTAGATGGAAGTCTAGGCAGTCAACTTCACTAGGCAAATGTCAGCAGAGTCAAACTTGTTACCTTGCTTGCAAAACGTGAGAGCATTATTAAGAGGGAGATAGCCAGAAAGTAACTCAGTGACACAAAGATCCCTGTGGTGAGGAGCAGGAATCTATTTCCATTTCAAAAAATCATTTGACAGCTCTGCAACATCAGTTTGTAGCTCTGCTTTGAAAATTACATCTTTCTACATCTGCAATGATGTTAGTCACTGACTTGCAACTTCCAAACTTTTAAAAATGGATCAGTCATTGAATCATAGAAACACAGAGCTCAGTACTTAACTATCATTAGGCCATGTCTACACTGACCGGCGGATTGGCGGGTAGTGATCGATCTGTCAGGGATCGATTTATCGTGTCTAGTGTAGACGCGACAAATCGATCCCCGATCGTCCTGCAGTCAACTCCAGAACTCCAACAGGGCGAGAGGCAGAAGCGAAGTCGACGGGGGAGCGGCAGCCATCAATCCCGCGCTGCGAGGATGTGAAGTAAGTGATTCTAAGTCGATCTAAGGCACGTCAACTTCAGCTACGCTATTCTTGTAGCTGAAGTTGCATATCTTAGATCGATCCCCCCACCCCCAGTGTAGACCAGGCCTTAGTTATAAAGCTTTTCCTAATAGCTAGCCTAAATCTCTCTTGCTGCAGATTAAGCCCATTACTTGTTGTCCTACCTTCAGAGGACATGGAGAACAATTGATCACCATCCTTTGCATAAAAGTCCTTAACATAGCTGAAGACTGTTATCAGGTCCTCCCCTCAGTCCTCTTTTCTGACGACTAAACTTGCCCAATTTTTTTTTAACCTTCCTCATGCTTCCGGTTTTCTGAACCTTTTGTCATTTTTGTTGCTCTCCTCTGAACTCTCTCTAATTTATCCACTTCTTTCTTAATCTGTGGCACCCAGAACTGGACACAATACTGCCGCTGAGGCCTCACCAGTGATGAGCAGAGAGGGACAACTATCTCCCGTGTCTTATGTACAATTCTCCTGTTAATATATGAATGATATATTTTTCATAACTGCAACACATTATTGACTCATATTCAATTTGTGATCCACTCTAACCCCCAGATCCTTTTCTGCAGTTCTACCACCTAGTCAGTTATTCCCCATTTTGTAGTCATGCTTCTGATTTCTCCTCACTAAGTATAGTACTTTGCACTTATCTTTATTGAATTTCATCATGTTGATTTCAGACCAATTCTCTAATTTTTCCAGGTCGTTTTGAAATAGAATGATGTCCTCCAAAGTGCTTGCAACCCTTCCTGGTTTGATGCCATCTACATATTTTATAAGCATATTCTCCATTCCATTATTCAAGTTATTAATGAAAATATTGACTATTACTGAACCCAGGACTGACCCCTGTGCAACTCCATTAAATACACCCTCCCAGTTTGATAGGAAGCCATTGATAACTACTCTTTGAGCAGGATCTTTCATCCAGTTGTGCACCTACCTTATAGTAATTTCATCTAGACCAGATTTCCCTGGTTAGTTTATGAGAATATCATATGGGACTGTGTCAAAAGCCTTACTAAAATCTAGATATATCACATCTACTGCTTCCTCCCTATTCACAAGCCAGTAACCCTGTCAAAGGGGAAATTAGGTTGGTTTGGCATGATTTGTTTTTGACAAATTCATGTTCCTTATAACCCTATTGCCCTCTAGGTGATTACAAACTTTAATAATTTGTTCAAGTATTTTTCTAGGTATCAAAGTTGGGCTATAATTCCCGGGTCCTCTTTGTTTCCCTTTTTAAAAAGAGGTACTATGTTTGCCCTTCTCCAGTCCTCTAGAACCTCACCTGTCCTCCATGAATTCTGGAAGATAATTGCTAACAGTTCCAAGATTGCTTCAGCTAGTTTTTTTAAGTATCCTAAGATGAATTTCATGAAGGCCCACTGACTTGAATACATCTAACTTATCTAAATATTCTTTAATGTGTTCTTTCCCTATTTTGGCTTGTGTTCCTTCCTCTTTGTTCTTAATATTAATTGTGTTAGATATCTAATCACCATTAATCTTTTTAGTCAAAACTGAAGCAAAAAAAAAACAAAAAAACCCAAGAGGCATATCTTGTGAAAGGCAATGATTGCTTCTCTGTATGTATAAGTTTATTCATTTTAAAAGGAAATAATGAGACATGTTAACAAATGAATGGGGGGGGGGAGGGAAGAAAGGGAGAATTATGAAGCTTAGTTCTTATTATTTATCTACCGTATATGTCCAAATACCCTCACAAAGTGCTTACTTGTCTGGCTGCCCGTTTTCACTGTACGAAATATTCTTCTCTTGGATGTCACCCAAAATGAAGAATGACTATGTATTTTTCCAATTGGAAAAGCACCATTTAGATCAGCTATTTTAACCTTACTCTCATTCCATTAAAATCAGTTTTTACTTCTTGCAAGAAAAGAGAGAGACAAGTGCATCTTCTTTTAAAAAGGGTTCTTCATGTCACTGTTTTAGGAAGGTGTTTATATGTTTTGTAAGTGCATTTATATTTTGGAGAACACAATTGCCTTTAAAAGAAAAGTTATCTATATACAAGCAACCCTAGTTGAAAGTATCAGTACTGACTACAATAACATTGTGACATCTTCTCCAGAAAAACTGCTTTTGCAGCAAAGGCGCCTCATAGCAATTTGGAAAGTAGGTTAGGTAGTCCCTGTATTTGATCCACTCGCAGGACAGTTTGAAGATTCCTAGATCTTTAAAACCAGTGCAGCCCCTCTCTAGTATGAATTTAGTGAAGTAAATATGTAATCCTTAGAAGTGTCAATTTGATGCAACATGTTAAAAATGTATTTTCTATTCATGGAATTATAATATTTCATTTTCTATTCTTGGAATTGTAATATTTCATTTTCTATTTCTAAATGCCACATAAAAATAATAGAGACAAGGTAGATGAGGTAATATATTTTATTGGACCAACTTCTATTGGTGGAAGAGAAATTTCAAGCTTCACAGAGCTGTTCTTCAACTGTGGAAAAAGTATTCAGTGTCACAGCTAAATACAAGCTGGGACAGACGTGTTAACCTCTTATGTTTAACAATGTCACAGGAGACCCCCTAATTGCCCCCTTCATTTTAACAATTCTGCAGTCATAGGACAAAGGAGGGCTAGTAGGTTACAAATTGTTGTAATGAGCCATAAAACCAGCATCTCTAAGTCCATGATTTTTAGTGTCTAGCAGAGTTATGAATTTAAGTTTCCAGGCTTGGCTTTTGAAGGTGTTGTGCAGGTTTCCTTTGAGGATGAGAACTGAGAGGTTATTCCATTTTCCACTTTTCACAATTTGTAACCTACTAACCCTCCTTTGTCCTACAACTGCAGAGGTGTTAATTGCCCACTTCATTTTAAGTGGTCTCCTGAAACATTAATTAACCCTTTATGTTTAACAATCTGTCCCACCTTGTATTTGGCTGTGACTAAACCTACAAATCGGTCACTGATTAGGGCCAGATTGCTAGATTAGGGCCACAGAGGTCACAGATTCTGTGATTTTTCATGACCTCCAGGACTTTAGGGCTTGGGCTATCAGCCCCCCCCAAGCCCCTTGCCAGTAGCAGGGATCAGGCTTCCGTGAATTCTTGTTTATTGCCTGCAACCTGTCTGTGACTTTTACTACAAATAACCAAAATAAAATCTTAACCCTAGCTGTGACACACTGATTACTTGCCTCTGTCATATCATGGGACTGATATGGCTACAATAACACTACAAACATAAAAATGATTACTTATATTTTCAAAAGGGACTGGTGAGTTAGCATACTTCTATTTTTGGATGTCCATGTTGTGATACCTTATGAAGTGCTTCAGAAAGTGGTGAGCACTTCCCCATGAAAATCAAGACGTTTTAAGGAGTCTCAAATTGGACACCCAAAATTGAAACACACAAACTCACCAGTCACTTTCTTTAAATTTTCCAATGGAACAACGCAAAGCACAACTAAAACACACCTGACAAATATTTTGTTGGAAAAGAGTAGAGGAAGAATAAAAGAGCTTAAGAAACAATACTGGAAGCCCAAAATCTGACAATACTCAGAAAGATTAATATTTGTACTCCTTTGAGGACAACAAGTGCTTTATAAGTAGCTGGTCAGAAAATGGAATTTCCATCTCATGGAAAGTTCCGGCATTTTGAAATTTGTTTTTGTTCTGAATCAGAATAAAACGTTGAAATTTCAATAATTTTCAAATTCTGAAAAGAAAATTGATTTGGAAACATCAAAATATTTTGTTTCATTAATGTCAAAATATTATAATATAATACAGTACATAATAGTACATATATATCAAACTATTATAATACAATATAAAAGTCAAAATGGAACAATAAAGTAAAAAATAGTTTTTACCCTATTGAAACAAAATGTTTCAACATTAACAAAATGAAATTAAAAGCTGAAATTATTCATTTTGACACTTTCCCTTGAAAAAATTTCCTGCAAAACGCTTAGATTTTGACAAAACTGCATTTTCCAATGGCAAAGTGTTCTCTGTAAAATATTTTGATTAAAAATGTTCAGCATTATTACCAGTTACTATTATGAAGCACACAGTTACTTATGTATGTTTATTAGGGCTGACAAGCGATTAAAAAAATTAATCACGATTAATTGCACAATTAATGACGCTGTTAAACAATCATAGAGTATCATTTATTTTAAATATTTTTGGATGTTTACTACATTTTCAAATCTATTCATTTAAATTACAACACAGAATACGAAGTGTACAGTGCTCACTTTATATTTATTTTTATTACAAATATTTGCACTGTAAAAAACCAAAACTATATTTTTCAATTCACCTCATACAAGTACTGTAGTGCAATCTCTTTATCATGAAAGTTGAACTTACAAATGTAGAATTATGTAAAAAAACCTGCATTAAAAATAAAACAATGTAAAACTTTTGAGCCTACAAGTTCACTCAGTCCTACTTCTTGGTCAGCCAATAACTCATACAAACAAGGTTGATTACAATTTGCAGGAAGAGATAATGCTGTCTGCTTCTTGTTTACAATGTCACCTGAAAGTGAGAACATGCATTTGCATGTCACTGTTGTAGCTGGCGTTGCAAGATGTTTACATGCCAAATATGCTAAAGATTCATCTCTCTCTTCATGCTTCAATCACCATTCCAAAGGACATGCTTCCATGCTGATCATGGGTTCTGTTTGATAACAATCCAAAGCAGTGCGGACTGATGCATGTTCATTTTCATCATCTGAGTCAGATGACATCAGCAGAAGGCTGATTTTTTTTTTTCTGGTGGTTTGGGTTCTGTAGTTTTGCATCAGAGTTTGCTCCTTTAAGACTTCTAAAAGCATGCTCCACACCTCATCCCTGGACTTTACTTTTGTTTTGAACTGTGCTTCAGATTCTTAAACCTTGGGTCAAGTGCTGTAGCTATTTTTAGAAATCTCACATTGGTACCTTCTTTGAGTTTTGTCAAATCTGCTGTGAAAGTGTTCTTAAAATCAACACGTGCTGGGTCATCATCTGAGACTACTATAACATGAAATATATGCAGAATGTGGGTAAAACAGAGCAGGAGACATACAATTCTCCGCCAAAGGAGTACAGTCACAAATTTAATTGATGCATTATTTTTTTAATGAGCATCATCAGCATGGAAGCATGTCCTCTGGAATGGTGGCCGAACCATGAAGGGGCATACAAATGGTTAGCATATCTGGCATGTAAATACCTTGCAATGCTGGCTACAAAAGTGCCATGCGAACACCTGTTCTCACTTTGAGGTGACATTGTAAATAAGAAGCAAGCAGCAGTATCTCCCGTCAATGTAAACAAACTTGTTTGTCTTAGCGATTGGCAGAAAAAGAAGTAGGACTGAGTGGACTTGTAGGCTCTAAAGTTTTACACTGTTTTGTCTTTGAGTGCAGTTATGTAACCAAAAAAAAATCTGCATTTGTAAGTTACACTTTCACAATAAAGAGATTGCGGGTCAGTACTTGTATGAGATGAATTAAAAAAATACTATTTCTTTTGTTTATCATTTTTATAATGCATATATTTGTAATAAAAAATAATAATATGAAGTGAGCATTGTGCACTTTGTGTTGTGTTGTAGTTGAAATCAATACTGAAAATGTAGAAAAATATCCAAAAATATTTAATAAATTTCAAATGGTGTTCTATTGTTATAAGTGTGATTCATCACGATTAATTTTTTTATGAGTTAGTCACATGAGTTAACTGCAATTGACAGCCCTAATATTTATTCAAAACAGATGGCTATTTTCAGGTGTTTATAACACCTGCCAGGCTGAAATCTGACAAATTTGATCTCTGCTTGAAAACATTCTTTCTTTTGAATGTTTCAAAATGGCCTCATTCTCAAAAATAACTTTCAACTGTTTCTGAGACTGAGAAAAGTGAATAAAACCACATTTGTCATTATAAAAAATAGTTACTTAAAACAAATAGTTGCTGCATATCAACTGGAAGAAGAAACTTACAATTTCTTTTGGAGTTGGCCCTTACTTTGCATATATATGCCTTCCAATGGCCCAATAGGAACAGATTTTCTTTATGTTGAGAGACAATGGTTTTTTAAAAAAAACATACATTGTGGGTATGCACTGAATTTTGTTCTAAGATCAATAATCTGCCACGATAGTCCATTTACATGTCACATTTGCATGATTGTAAATGGATTCGATATGTCCATTGAGTAGGTGATCTCACAGCAGTCTACTCAAGTTATGCATGAACGAATAAAAAAATTGAGTTAAAATTTCATTTTTAGGCCCCCAACTGTGCAAACAGCTCCAGATAGATCAATCCCTGTATCTATGCGGAGCTCCAGTCTTTTCAGTGGGACTCTGTGTGGACACACAAACCCACCTGCATAGAGCTCATTGGGGCCTTAATGCATAAAAGAATGTGGAATATGACCTGTGATGATACCTATGAAAAAGAGAATATAAAAGGATGCAGATCATCTGATCCCAGCCTCATTTTACAGGATATGTTAAAACGTACCTGGAAGGCATGCAAAATATCCTGTCTTTTTGCAAATTCGCCCCAAAATAAAGGAAGCAAAAAAGTCAATGATATAAAGCTAGATAAAAGACAAAGTAACTAAGAAATAAATAAAGATGTTATATAAATACATGCATATATTTAAAAGAGAAAAATTAGTGGGCAAGATAAAAGTAGCACAAATACAGACCCCAGTCCATCAAAGCTCTTATGCACATGCTTATTTTTAAGCCTGAGAGCTGTCCCACTGAAGTCAGTGGGACTACTCACAAGCATGCTTAACTTTAACCATAAGGATTTTGCTAGATTAGGGCCTTAGTGTCTCAGCAGAACCATGCTGTAGAGGTCAGTATTGCATACAAGCCCCAACTGCTTTCAAGATGATTCTAAGCTCACTAAGAACCCACTCAGTCCAATAGTGGGGATATACATAAAGAAATTCTTTGAAAATCCAAACGTGTGCATCAAAGAAAGGGTAAAAATCATCTTAATTGCATCTCTGTTTATGATGGGTGATCTCCAGTCAGTTCAGTACCTCAACATTTGAATGCTTTTTATAAAGTTACTAATACTTCATAAGTGGGCAAAATAAATAAATAATAATAATGAAAGGAATAAGCTCTCTCAAGAGATTTCCAACCTCTTTCTTATTACTCCTGCACCTCCACTTCTTGTCTTCAAAAAAAAAACAGAAGGTGCAGGTTCTGAAGCACATAAATAATGACGCACTGACTAACTAACTAAGATAGATTTAAATTAGCTTGAGATTTGAAGAAAGGTTCAGGTCAGTTCATATTTTCCCCACACCCTGCAAATTCTGTCCCCACCCTCTTGACCCACACAAAGTCAGGTGACTTAGCTTTGGTGCTGAGGAGATGGTTTGATTCTAAATGTACCAACTATTAAGCAGGAAACCATTGAATTTTTGTATGTCTATTCATTATATTGCAAGCACCACATTATATAAGTGTAAAATATGACAACCCACTACTGTTCCAATTTGTTATTTGTCCTTTCCACCCAGACCAATTTTCCATTCTTCACTGATAGCCATGTGTGCAAGAAACTACAATCTGAGCAATTCAGAAATATATATATGTAAAATAAATGGAATGTCATTAATACATTCCCAATCTGTAGTAATCTTGTATGATCCCTAATATTCAAGAAACTTGCTTTTCAAAATGTCACTGGGTTCATCAGTATATCATAGTACGACACGTTACACGTTTTTTATTTTAATCAGAAGTACAATTGATTTTATAAGCATCTGAAATATCAGGAAAAAAGTTGAAAGCAATACCAGGAGAGCTCAGTTTTATTGCGCACTACATCTTGCTTAGCTTGTTAATAAAACTCATAAAAATCACCCACAACGGTTGTGGCTACATAAATCTCCCTTATTCCGCTTTATAACCCTGATTTTTTTTCGTTTTCTTTTTTTTTTTTAAACATAAAGATAATATGCAATAGATAGTAAAAGTTAGATTAATTAAAAAAGCCATTGTAAAACTGCTCTTACTTCATCTACAGGACTACTGTGTTCATCAAACTGTTCAGACACAGTTTAAGTACTGGTGCCAAGAGTAAATTTAAATCTGAAAGTGCTCCTTACAATGTTAGTTTTAAGGTTCTGCCAAGGCAACTTCTTACAGCAGTTGACTATGCAGCAAAGAAAATAGGTATTGTGTTTACAGCTGTTTCTCAGGTGCTTAATGATACTTTCCTGGCTCAGAAATGAACTTACTGTTCACCATAAAAAAAGGAGCATAAGGTTTGAGAAGAAATGCTGCTGGTTTTAACTAGTAGTGTATTTATTTTATTACAGTAGTTAAAATTATACTTAGCATTGTTTAGTATATCAGTGGAATTAGGGAATAAGAACAAAATTGGAAACCATCATATATATCAAAAAGATTACATTTCTGATACTAAACAAGTGTACAATTCAACAATGTGCATAATGGTGTTTAGTACTCTTTTTTCAGATCATTACCATTATTTGACTATCCTTTAGTGCCCTTAATACAGACGGTAAAGTAAATATCAAACTAAGGAATGCTTCTGAGCATATTTTATGTGATTCGTACTGTATAATCCTACAGAAACAGAGGCAACTCTTGCACAGTTCATGCTCCGGCTCCTGTTAAACTCTGCAAACATGCTGGCCAATATCTGTGTCAATCACATATCTCAATTAATCATATACATTCAAAACAAATGAACTATATATGTAAAGGATCCAACACAAAATCATACACCATCAAGGTAACATGTTTATAATGACTCAAGGACAGATTCTGTCAGTCACCTAGGGGCTCGGCATTGAGGGTAATGGAAAGTGGCACCCAACCAGGTGGAGCTCTGAGACAGATTGTGCCTCCCCCATCTCCCTGGCACCACACGAATGTACAGGCTGCATCACTCATCATTTGTGCCACTCTGAATTAATTTATTTGCCCCTACTCACTGCAAAGCACAGACAAATTCATCCAAAATACCCATTACGTAAGCCCTATAAAAGAACCGAGTGGGGCTTCCACTGGGAGAACAGCTACACCAGGGTGCCTGTGTATGTGCTGCCCAAACTGGAGCCACATAGGCATTTGCAGAATATCACAATGGGAGTGGCCACAGACACACATCCATGTGTAACGCCGATAGACCCCCGTCATCAGGATCAAACCTGCGACCTCTGAAGCTGAATGCATGAGCCTCTCCTGTATGAGCTAAAAGCCATACGGCTAAGGCTGTAGAGCAAACTCATTAATCTCTCTCTCTAAGAGGTCTCGGTGCCACTAGATGGGACAGAACACTACACCCAGGAGGTGTGTGGGTTACATACTTCCCATAGCTGAGGAACCATGTCCTGAGCTCTAGAGACTTCCCAGTTGAAATCCGGGATGATCTCCCACTTGTAACACCGACAGACCCCAGTGGTCAGCGGGCGGGATTGAACCTGGGAACTTTGGAGCTTAGTGTATGAGCCTCTAGTCACTAGATTTTTTATAAGGGGTGCGAGAACATAATTTGAGAATCAAAGGGGTGCAAGCTGCAGTAAAGGATAAGAACCCCTGCTCTAGTGCACAAGCTAAAAGCCATATGGCTCTTAGCTTAGGCTGAAGAGCAAACTCATTAATCTCTCTCTCTAAGTGGTCTCCATGCCACTAGATGGGACAGAACACCACATCCAGGAGGTGTGTGGGTTACACATGCAAGTACAGTAGCTCAAAACCCCACACTCCACATGTATGGAGGGACTGTAACCACTACCGCAGCTCATTGGTTGGTATATGTGGCTTGGAGGGTGAGGGCTGGGACCAGCACAGAAGCCGTGAACCCAAACCCTTACTTGAGAAATGGATTTAATTTCCCCAACTGCTCTGCATTCACACAAGTGACACAAGTATGGTTTTCACCCAGAAGGAATAGCCTTCACACTATGCTAAGCATAGGGACTGCTATCTGTCCTTCTCCCTGTCCCTTCTGTGGGATGTACAAGGTGGTGGGGGCAGGGGGACGACTCCTGCATCCTCTTCCATTCATGCACTGGAGTAAGGAAAAATTTGGTTCTCAGACTTCAGGTTCTGTGTAGTCTTTGTTCAGCTGTGAAGGACAGTAATGCAGCAGAGAAACTGAATTATTCCTGGAATAGCTTACACAGTGGACATATTCACAGCTCTTTTGGAGCTAACTCTCATCTCACATGCCCACGTAGTTCCACTGAAATCAACGGGACTACTCACCTAAGTTAGGCCAGCAGGACTTGCTTTTTAATTTTTACAGTATCGAAGTTGTGAATGAGTGAACAAGTCAGTAAAAGTCAAGGACTATCCTGAACCTCAGTCCAAACATTCAATAATTCTTTAGGAAGAGTTAGATCGGTTTGGATAAGAAACCCCTTGCCTGATCAAAGGTATTTTTTGCCCATACCTTTTTCCCCATCTTTGTGAAAATCATGCCATATCATTGTGCAATATAGCACATCTAGCAATCTCCTCGAGGTCAATAAATTGAGTCGCTGTGAGCTCAGACAGGATGCTGTCAAGAATTCAGTTCACTATATTCAGTTACAGTCTCCACACTACATAATGATTACCCAATTGTTTTATTACTCCTTGGTATTAGAAATAAGGATATTGTTGTGACTCTTGGATCTCAAATGTGGGCCCACAGGGTTCATGGAAGCAGCCATGCTCCAACCCTCCACCTGGCAACCTATCGACAACTGCTTACCTGGGACCAGCAAAGACCAGGCCCAGCATGAAGGAGTCCTAGAGCAGCTGGTTGTCCTGCTGACCCTATTTAAAAGCCAGCAGCAGGAACAAGAACCTGTCTGAACAACTGGGCCCCGCCCTGCTCCAGATTGTGTGCCTATTGCCCCTCGGCCTGATTTCCTGGCATTCAGACCTGGCTTGTCTCCTGGCATCTGATCCGTGATTCCTGACCTTCAGTGGGCTCTTTTGGTATCCTGACCAGCCTGACTCTGGTTCCCAACTCATGGTCCTGATCTCCAGTTTATCTCCTGCTTCTGTCCTCCCACTATCCTAGCCCAGCAGACTTGACTCCTGTCTCATGACTGGAGACTCTGGCTCTGACTATAGGGTCTGGCTGCCCATAACCTGGCCCATGCCCATAACCTGGCCATGACAGATATAAGTAAATATGCACATTTAATTGTCATCCCTTGAATAGCAAAATTGTTTCATTCCATATTATAAATATAGGATGCACAGAGTCTATTTTTCTACTGATGCCCTTGGATTTTGGATTTTACACACCTAGCTCCCATTAACATTAGTAGGAGTTAGGTATATAAATCCCCACCAGAGATGGGAAAATAAACTCTCTAATATTTTATAACTAGTAATCTTCAGTGTGTTGATACTGATTCTTGTTGCCAAGACATCACTCAGTTATTATGGTAGAATATGCTCCAGCATATTCGTCAAATATATAATTACCCTGAATATAGCAAATCACTCCCTTTTGAGATGCAAAACCCTATCAATTTTTCCCCACTGTGTAAATATACACTACAGCTACACAGTTGCGGAAACGTCAATGATTTCAGAGAAAAGACATTCTGAGAACGTGGTTGCAAATTAAATCAGACTTGCGAAATTCCACTTCCAAAGGGAAGAAAATAGTGTTAAAAAATACTATCATCAGTCATTTTGATAAAACAGATGCAAGTACATTTTATGCTTTGACTTGTACATTTTCAAGACAATTTTGGCATGTTACTCCTGAGGACATTACCTGTCTCATCCTCAAAAAAGGCCTACATTGGAGAAAGCGACTATATTTATGATTAACTATAAAATAAACATTGATGTAAAAATATGCAAACTTATGCAACATAATTTAATTTTGTAGATTTAAATTTTGCTTAGGGTTCTACCAGACTTCAGTGATATTTTAAATGACAGCAACACATGGTGCATAGCCCATACAATTCAATTAGGTATATTAAAATAGGCAATTTTGATTATACGATAGACTTCTAGTTCAGCTTTGTAGAGCACTTTATAAATGTTGCAGTTATGAGCCAGACATTTCATCATTTTTAACATATATTAACTACGAGAGATTATTATGAACTCTCTTTACTGTGCAGAGATCTGCTTAGACCTAATTTTAAAGCCGAACCTGAACTGACTACACCATAACAACCCAAACCTGACACAATCCTGAGTGAGTCAAGACATTTTCAGACCCAGCCCAAATCTTTGTCAGCACCACCACCACCTCATTCTAGGGGCTCAGCCTGGCTGGGGATTTCTGGTCCCCATGCCCACAATCCATCTCTGGCTGCTTCCTGCCTGTGGGGTTGGTGCCCCACTCCTGACAGCCACCACCACCTTGCTGCCCTGTATGTGCTGCAGATTGAGTATGCTGACAAGTCACAGAGGCTCTCACTCCGCAGCATATGAAGTACGAGGCAGTCGCAGCTGGCAGGAGTGGGTCATGCAGCCACTGCGCCAACCCGACGGGCAGGAGGAGGTGAACAGGTACTACCCAAACCAAGCCCAAGAATCACAGAAGATTAGGGTCGGAAGAGACCTAAGGGGGTCATCTAGTCCAACCCCCTGCTCAAAGCAGGACCAACCCCAACTAAATCATCCCAACCAGGGCTTTGGGTTGGGTTGTTTTCAGACCAGATCCAACCTGACCCCAACGCTTGCAGTCATGTTCCATCAGGTTCTTGTTGAGTTGCAAGGGTCTAATTCTTTGTATATACAACTCTGTATCCTGAACAACTTATCAGCCCTATTTACTTCTTCATTTCCTTGGGATAGCCACATATGTCAACTGACTAGGCAATTTAGGCCCACATTTTCAAACCTGGGTACCTAAAATGAGGGTCCTAGATCCCTAAGGTGGACATAGGAACTTTATTTCCATTGATTCACTGGCTGTGTCAATCCTTTAAAGGCAGGGAGCCCATCATGCAATAGATTTGTGTGCCCTGAGCAGCATTAGAAGCTCCTGTACGCTCCTGCAGCTACAAGCTTTAATTTTTCCCCTGAAGTAGAGGGTCTGAGTCCATGCAGACACCACAGCTGGCACTAATTAGCACCCTTGTTGACTCTCTCAGCTGAAATGCCAAGTAGTGAGAGATAAAGAAAACTACCCTGTCATCACATTTGTAAGCTTGGGAAACAACTGAATTGGTCTGAAATCAAAAGGATGAAATTAAATAAAGACAAGTGCAAAGTATAACACTTAGGAAGGAAGATATGAAAATGGGGAATAACTGGCTAGGTGGTAATACTGCTGAAAAGGATCTGGGGGTTAGAGAGGATCACAGACTGAATATGAGTCACCAACGTGATGCAACTGTAAAAACGGCGAATATCATTCTGGGGTATATTAACAAGAGAGTTGTATGTAAGACATGGGAGGTAGTTGTCCCACTCTACTCAACGCTGGAGTACTGTGTCCAATTCTGGGTGCCACACTCTGGAAAAGTTGTGGATAAACTGGAGAGAGTTCAGAAGAGAGCAACAAAAACGATCAAAGGTTTAGAAAACCAGCCCTGTGAGGGAAAGTTAAAAAAACGGAACATGTTTTGTCTTGAGAAAAGAAGACTAAGGGGGGACCTGATAATCTTCAAATACATTAAGGGCTGTTTTAAAAAGGCTGATCAATTGCTCTCCATATCCACACAATGGGCTTAATCTGCAGCAAGGGAGATTTAGGTTAGATATCAGGAAAAACTTTCTACCTAAGAATAGTCTCCCCGCCCCGTCCTCGCCATGGAGCCGCGGAGCTCCCATCACACGGGCTCGCACAAGGAGCGCTCCCTGGCCTGCCAATGGAAAGCAAAGCAGCAGTGCCGGAACCTGGACCAGATCCATGGGGACCTGCAGCCGGACATCACGGCCAGGCTGCTGCACCAGGAGCCGGACCCCGACATGCCTGGAAGTGCGCAGCACTACTGCGTGCAATACTTTGTAGATTTGAATAGCATGAAGGAACATTTCAAATCTAAAGTTCACAAAAGAAGACTGAAGCAGCTGAGGGAGGAGCCTTATACCCAGCAAAAGGCAGAGAGAGCAGCTGGGATGAGATCCTACATTCCTCTAAAGAAGACAGAAGTACAGACTCAACCCCTTGTGATGGAGGAATCTGGCTGAATAGGGAGGACCAGAGATTGTGGCAGCTTCAAAAAAAAAAAAAAAAAGGGGTAAGTACTGGACTAGGCTTCCAAGGGAAGTTGTTGAATCCCCATCACTGGAACTTTAAGAACAGGTTAGACAAACCTCTGTCTAGCTATACTTGGCCCTACCTCAGCATGAGTGGGCTGGGCTAGATCAGAGATGGATTAAGGTTTCCTGGGGTCCTGGGCCACAGCATCTGCCGGGTCGGGGTCGGGGGGCGGGGGTGGAGGAGCGCACTGAGGCTTCTGCTGGAGATGGGTGCAGAGGGGGTAGGGGATCCGTCCCTCGGCTTCTGATTGGGACTGGGGGGGGGGAGCACGTGGAGGCTTCCCCCATCCCACAGCTTCTGCCAGGGGACTTCCCCCGCCCAGCCGGTGGCTGGGGCTCTGGGCTTCCGCCGCCCAGCAGCAGAGTTTTTCCAGGGCCCCCCAGGTGGCTGGGGCCCTTGGGCACAGGCCCTGTCTGCCCAGTGGCTAATCCGCCCCTGGGCTAGAAGACCTCTCAAGCTCCTTTCCAGCCCTACATTTCTATGATTCTGTGAACAAGGGTGCACGTGAATAAAAGAGGTCACCTTTTAAAATTTGACCCACAAAGACTGTAATAACTAAAACTACATTGCATTCAAGTGTTTGACAAGTTCACTTTTGTCTCCCATTCTGGTGTACTGTGTTTTGTTGCGGTTTTCCCACAAACGTATGTAATTGTCAAAGTCTACCACTACTTACTACACAGTAGAACCTCAAAGATACAAACACCAGAGTTAGGGACTTATCGGTCAACCGGACACCATGTGGAACTGGAAGTAATCAGGCAGCAGCAGAGACACACACACACACACACCACACAAAAAGCAAATACTTTACTGCCTCGGGGCATTAGCCCTGGGGCTCAGGGCCTCAGCCGGGGGAGGGAGGAGCTGAGGCTGCAGCTGCAGAGTGAGGGGGGTCAGAACTCCTGGCAGAATACTACACTTAGGAAGGAATAATCAATTGCACAAATATAAAATGGGAAATGATTGCCTAGGAAGGAGTCATGAAGAAATGGATCTGAGGGTCATAGTGGATCACAAGCTAAATATGAGTCAACAGTGTAACGCTATTGCAAAAAAAAATAAATAAATAAAAATAAAAGCAAACATCATTCTGGGATGTATTAGCAGGAATGTTGTAAGCAAAACACAAAAAGCAATTCTTCTACTCTACTGAGCACTAATGAGGCCTCAACTGTGTCCAGTTCTGGTTGCCACTTTTCAGGAAAGATGTAGACAAACTGGAGAAAGTCCGGGGGGGGGGGGGAAGATAAAAGGTCTAGAAAACATGACCTATGAGAGAAGATTGCAAAACTAGGTTTGTTTCATCCGGAGAAGAGAAGGGTGATAAATTGTTCAGCTATCCACCGAGGACAGGACAAGAAGCAAGGGACATTTAGACATTAGGAAAAATTTCCTAACTGTAAGGGCAGTTAACACTGGAACAAATTACCTAGGGAGGTTGTGGAATCTCTGTCAATGGAGGTTTTTAACAACAGATTTGACAAACAGCTGTCAGGGTGGTTTAGATAATATTTAGTCCTGTCTCAGTGCAGGGGAGTGGACTAGATGTCCTATTAAGGTACCTTCTAATACTGCATTTCTATTATTTGATTCTATGTATCACTTTACATGTGCCTGTATTAAAATGCATATTGTTTACTTGCCCCCAGTTTACTATGCGATCCAGATAGCTCTGTATTGGTGACCTGTCCTCTTCATCATTTGCCTCTCCACAATCTTTGTGTCATCTTCAAATTTTGTCAGGAATGATTTTATGTTGTCTTCCCAGTCATTGATAAACATTTTAAATAGAGCAGAGCTGATAACAATCTCTGCAGGGCCCACTCCATGTTGAAACGAACTCAATGATGATTCCACATTTGCAATTCCATTTTGAACCCGATCAGTTTGCCAGCTTTTCATCCCTTCATGTGTGCCGTGTTGATTTTGTATCATTTTAGTTTCTTAATCAAAATATTGTGTGGCACCAAGTCAAATGCCTTACACAGGTCTAAGTACATTACATTAACACTATTACCTCTATCATCCAAATTTGTAATCTCATTCAAAATTGTATAAAGTTAGTTTGGTAAAATTTATTTCCAATAAACTCATGTTGATTGGCATTAATTATATTGCCCATCTTTGATCCTTTATTAATCAATTCCTGGCTCAATTCCTTAGGTGCTTAGGTGTAAAACTCAACTTTCAGTCCCACTTGCAGTCGGTCAACTTCAAGTTTACAGTACTGAAGAATGGAATTAATTTTTGCCAGCTTGCTCCTAAATAACACAATTGCAATACCATGTGTTTTTGTAAGATATCATAACTGCAAGTTATTATTCAATTTCTGAACCCATTCTAAGATCTCTAGACAGGAAGATAATTTATTTATGGGGGTTAGAACAGATGGCATGGTGACTTAATGCAAGTTTTACTCTGAAAAATGGCACTGACTTAACTCAATAGATCTGTTTATATGTATTCAGAATCATACCCCCTGAAATGGGTTAAAGTTTTTATGGCTTTGTATGACTCTTCACCCTTCAAAACCAACATAGTTCTGAGAGGAAGATAGATTCTAGTTGTTCTTCTACAGTCACTTTTAAAAGTAGAACTACACTTTAATATACACTAGCTTTTTCCTCTGCAGATTTTTATTTTTCAAATCCTAACTAAATTACAAGGGTCACCTGAACCTAATCTGCCATGGCTGTTCATCCATATATAAAACACACATAAAATTGGCACAAACCTCATCACACTTTCACTACAAATCTAGAGTAGTTTTATGGTGACCCTAAACACTGGTGAATGCCTAGGTGCTCTGCTCATAGGTTACAAAGGGGTGTCTGTCTGGCAGAAGAACTAGCTGGTGCAGTATTGGATTGGGTGCAACAAGCATGATTATGTTAGGGGTGTAAGGAATGCAGCCAGGACACCCATTGTGCCAAAGCTATTCCCTGGGCCATATAGGGTATGTCTATACTGCACATTAAGCCTAAGTCTGTGGGCCCCAGGCTTATGGACTTAGTGTTTCCAAGCCTGCACTTAAATGTCCTCACTGCATCATAAATCTTGGTTTACAACTCCTGGACCCATGTCCCAGAGACCTGCTAACATGTCCATACTGCACTGTGCAGACATTCTGACTCAGATCTGCAGCTTCACCTGCATCCACACTGCAAAATGACAGGGCTTGAACCCAAGTGATAGAGGGAGTTGTGTTCTGACTGACCCCGCAAAACAGGGTCCTAGGACCTGGGTCCTGAGTGCTTGCTGACCAAGTTAGACTTATTTGTGTGTGGACGGAAGCAGGCTTGGGCTCAAACATGAATCAGAACCTAGACTTAGTGTGCAGTGTGTAGACATACCCACCAGTTCCTTAGATGTAATAGCAGCTAGAGTACAAGTTAAGGCAGCCCTCAAAACTGCCCTAATCAGTGCCTGGGGCTGAACAAGCCCCTGACATCACAAGGGTTGGACAGGTTTAAACCACACCACCTCTGCCCATCTGAGAGCTAGGTACCTTCTTGCTTCTAATGTATTTGCAAAATGTTTTCTTACTAACCTTTGTGTCTCTAGCTAGTTTAATCTCATTTTGTGTCTTGGCCTAATTTTTCCCTCCATACTTGCTTATATTCATCCTTTGTAATTTGACCTAGTTTCCAGTTTTTTGTAGGACTCATTTGAGTTTCAGATCATTGAAGATCTCCTGGTTAAGCCAGGACGGTCTCTTGCCGTACTTTCTGTCTTTCCTATGCAGTGAGATAGTTTGCTCTTGTGCTCTTAATAATGTCTCTTTGAAAAATTGCCAAGCTCTCTTGAACTGTTTTTCCCCTTACATTTACTTTCCATGGGATCTTACCTACTAACTCCCTGGGTTTGCTAAAGTCTGACTTCTTGAAATCCATTATCTTTATTGTGCTGTTTTCCCTCCTACGATTCCTTAGCATCATGAACTCTACCATTTCATGATCACTTTTATCCAAGCTGCCTTTCACTTTCAAATTCTCAATCAGTTGCTCCCTATTTGTCAAAATCAAATCTAAAACCTCTCCCCTAGTAGCTTTCTCCACCTTCTGAAATAAAAAAATTGTCACTAATATATCCCAAGAAATTGTTGGTTAATCTGTGCTCTGCTGTGTTATCTTTCCTAAAAGATGTTTGCGTAGTTGAAGTCTCCCATTACCACCAAGTCCCGTGTTTTGGATGATTTTGTTAGTTGTTTAAAAAATAGCTTCATCCACCTCTTCCTCCTGGTTAGGTGATCTGTAGTAGACACCTACAGGGTTGGATCACAGAAACCCCCTGGGAGCTGCCACCTGATGTGCCAAGACTACTTCTACTCCTGCTTTCTTGCCCAGTCAGCTTAGGACTTCAGTGCCCTGCCTGGTTAGAGCCAGACCTGCTAGCCTGCTGCAAACTCAGACCCAGGTCTGAACCACATCTCCTAACAGCTGTAGGCTTAACTGAAAGCAGCTTACAGAAGTGTTCCTATCCTTGACACTCAGATGCCCAACTCCCAATGGGGCCCAAACCCCAAATAAATCCGTTTTACCCTATATAAAGTTTATACAGGATAAACTCATAAATTGTTCACCCTCTGTAACACTGATAGAGCAATATGCACAGCTGTCCCCCCCCCCAGTATTAATACATACTCTGGGTTAATTAATAAGTTAAAAATGATTTTATTAAATACAGAAAGTAGGATTTGAGTGGTTCCCAGTAGTAACAGACAGAACAAAGTGAATTACCAAGCAAAATAAAATAAAACCCACAAGTCTATGTCTAATAAAACTGAATACAGACAAAACCTCACCAGTTCCAGTAACGTTCCTTTTACAGACTAATCTCCTTTTAGTCCCGGTCCAGCAATCACTCACACCCCCTGTAGTTACTGTCTTTTGTTCCAGTTTCTTTTAGGTATTCCTGGGGGTGGAGAGGCTATCTCCTGAGCCAGCTGAAGACAAAATGGAGGGGTCTCCCAGGGGTTTAAATAGACTCTCTCTTGTGGGTGGAGACCCCCTCCTCTCTCCTATGCAAAGTCCAGCTAAAAAATGGAGTTTCAGAGTCACATAGGCAAGTCACATGTTCCTGCAAGACTGAGTTCCTTACCAGTCAAGCCACATTTCTGGGAAAGCTCAGATGCGGATTGGTGTCTTCAAGTTCTATTGTCTGTTAAGTGCTTCTTGACTGGGCACTTAACTTGCACATTCCTTTCTCAAGAAGCTGACCAAATGCTTCTTACTAAGACTATTTAGAAATCAAACAAATATACAGCCAATATTCATAACTTCAATTACAAAAATGATACAGGCATACAAATAGGAGGAATAGATTCAGTAGATCATAACCTTTACAGAGATATGTTACATGTCATATGTAGCATAAAACATATTCCAGTTATGTCACATATATACATTCATAAGCATATTTCCACAGAACTTTATGGGGTGTACCATCACACCTACCATGACATCACTCTTGTTTTTTAACCCCTCTATCCTTACCCAGAGACTTTCAACATGTCTGTCTTTTATTTCCATCTCAACCTCAGTCCAAGTGTATACATGTTTGATATAAGGCAACACCTCCTCTCTTTTCCCTGTGCATGTTCAAAGTACAGTTTTCACAACCCTATAGTCAGTCAAATCAAAAGAAGTTTTCCCTGGCATTGTTAAAGGCACTTCTCTTCATTGTGGGACTATTAACCAGCCTAATTTAAAGTTTGTCTAGTTAAATAGCTAGTGCTATTTAAATGTATGCCATTCATAGATCAAATGTTACACATACACACTCAGAGTATATATTACATATAAAACATTTAATCTTTCAGGTCTTATCTCTTTTGTAAAGTTTGAGCAAAAACCATTCTGCCATTTTGAAATGGAGACTGAAAAACACTTTCCCATTATTTTTAAAAGGGTTAGATTTTGGCCCTCCATTGAAATAATTGTCACCTATCATCTGATAGCAGCCACAGCATATGAACACTGTGAAGAATGTGGGAATTATCTCTATTAATTTTTGCGGGTGTAATCTATATCTATACTTATCTCTCTGGGTTTGGGTGGTTATTGTATGACTGGCTAAAAGGTAGTCAATATTAAATCCTCAGAAACCCACAAACTCTGGTTGTAGGCAGAATTCAATTTCCTGGAGCTGAAAGGGACAATACCGGCAATCTACTGTGGGAAGAATAACTCCAATACCTCTGGAGAAACACATGAACTTGTTCAGGTTCAGATGCTCTGCTCCAAACCCCAGGAGATCTTCAGGCAGAAGTCTGAGCAAAATGACTTTACAATGATTCACAAGACAACCTGTGACTTTAAGGGGAGAGAGAGTCACTGACTGATAGAGGCTGCAGGAGTGCACTCTATCTTGCCCATCCCAATGCTGTGACTCTATCTAAAATTGGCCCAGAAAAATCAAAGTTTAGGTAAGATAGTATGGATTTCAGCTTTTGTTATTTTAACCCTTGTCAATCAATAAATAAATCATACTTGTTTTGGAAAGCTGTCCTAAGTCACTGCAATTCCATACTCGTCATAAGCTCCCAGACAGAATTCTGCAGCAGGGTCCAAATTCAGTTGGGCTTGGAGAGGTAATACGCTTCTGGGAACAGAAGTGCTGTAATCTGGTGAACCAGTCTAAAAGTGGGCTGAACTGGAAGTTCTGCCTGGAGAGAAGGGCAGGCACAGACTGGTGGCTTGTAAAAGGAGCTCATGGGAGTGAATGAAAGGGAGGCCAAGGTATAGTGCACACTGGGAACAGTAACAACTACATACAAAGTTTCATAGACATAATGGGTTGAATCCTGGCCCCGTTGAAGTCAATGCCAAAACTCCCATTGACTTTAACAGGACCAAGATTTCAACCAATCTGACTACATATATACACAGATATGGCAGCACTTGATTCTGAGGCAGACCTTTTATCAACAAGCAATTACAAGTTTAGAACAAATGTCTCAAGAGACATTAAAAAGCATTTATCTGTATATATGATCCAATGACATCCTCTGAGTAGGTTAATTGAGTTTTAGATTATTTACCATTAATATACCGTGGGAATCTGTCCAGGCACATGAAACTGATTTTGAGAAGGAGAGAAACTTGCTTGTTGGACTTACAGAAGACGAACATACTAGAAAGATGAGATAAAGGCACTCCTAGGGCCAGGTTCTAATCTCTGGTGCATGGCAAACATTTAAAATAGTTCAGAAATTCTGCTTCTAAACCTCTGCACTCAGGACTACACAGTGCCATCACCAGATCTGCACTGTAGAGCCTGAAATCTGATCTGACATTCAAGAGGCTGACAGCAGCTGCAGCGTTTAGTTGAGGACCACACTGCATGCTACCACCCAGCAAAATGAGTGGTCATCTCCATAACTCTATGGTGTGTCTTGCCAAAAGACATGCAAGCAGCACAAAACACTACAGGACTAATCTAAAGCCACTGAAGTTGGTTCAAAGACTCACATTGGACTTTGGATCAGGCCCTAAAATATATGCCATCAGGAAAAAAAAAAGGAAGAAGGGAAAAGCTGAGTACAAATCTATTACATTATTGGGCTTTTCAGTCCTAAAGGAGCGTGGTTATTTATTGGCAGTCTAGTTACAAGGTATTCTATTCATGTTATTTTTATCCATTTTTTAAAAGAACAGTTGTATTTTGACTAATAGAATAATAATTATTTTTAGACACTGAATTAATGTAGATTTTTGCGTCTTACAGTTATTTGTGTGTTGCAGTAGTGCCCCGAAAATGCCAGATGGTATCTAAAAAGAGTCCCTTCTCCAAAGAGTACATAGGTAAAGCACGTTTATGTTTATGAGACAGGGATTTTTTTTTTTTAAAAGAGGGTCAAAGACAAAAGCTTCACAGTTTACAAAAGGAGGAGGTATCAGAAACTGCAGGAATTTTCAGAGATCAAAATGATCCTAGTGATTTATAAGCCCAATATTCATCTTCTGTAGCTAAGTGTAACTCTGATCTACATGGGCTGGTGGAAGAACACCACTTTCCTAGGGAAGAGTTTGATCCATGGGAGGCAACAGGACTACCAGTGGCATCTTCACAGGTCCAGGACCCTGCTGACACCATAACCTCCTTTGCCTAATTGAACTTCAGACTTTCTGGTGTGAAGACCTTTCCACTGTTCAACTGGGATCCTCCTTGACCCCTTGGCACCACCAAAGAGCATGGGGAACCCCTGAGCCGCAGTGGTTCTATAGCATCAGATGGACTAGGTGCCCTGATGGGAAAGAAGAGGACCAACCATCTGGTGGTAACAACTATGAACAGCTTCTTAATGTTCAATTAAAATACACTAATTTGAGAGTTCAGGTGACCACCTTAAAATCTGATCAAATATAACTAATATTGGAGGTAACTTCCTTTAAATGGATTGTGTCTTCTTCAGCGTGTATATATGCCAATCAATTTTCATATCCTTATCACAAAAAGAAATGCTATTCTAACTCCTTGACTATCTGTTTTAAAGACATAGCACTAAAAATGATAAAAAAACATACTGACTTCACAGAGCCTCCTGTTTTTTCTAGCAAACATGTATACAGACAGGCAGTGCTAAATATAAACCAAGAAGGAAAGATGATCTTGAGCTTAAGGCATTGCTCTGGAACTCAGGGGAGTTGGATTTAATTCCAGATTTTCCAATCGACTCTCTTTGTGTCACTGGGCAAGTAATTCAGCCTCCCTGTGTCTCAGTTCCCCATCTGTAAAATGGGGATATTACTGCTTTTCTCCCACCCTTTGTCTGTCTTGTCTATTTACAGTTTAAGTTCTTAAGGGACTCTCTTAAAAATATATCTACAGTACCTTGCACATGTGCCCTGATCTTGGTTTGGGGTGCAATGTATTATCACAATACTGCTACTAACAACAGAAACTGGAATAATCCATAAAAACACAATAAATATGAAAACACAGTATATTTTGTACTTAACAGTCAGGACATCATGTTCCGATAACTTATCATGAAAATTTTGCTGAGAAGAGGAATTCAAAGATACACTTAGATGCCCCATTTGTAGAATGAATGCACTGGGCAAATCAGCTATTAGAAAAAAAACTTGAAAGTGTGTGCTTATTTGATTACAATCCTAAAACGGCACAGTTCCATCAGGGGAATAAAACTGCACACACAAAGAATGCAAGTACAGTCACCTTGTTCATTCTTCATCCGCTGAGACTGTCAAGTCACTGTTCCCTGCAGATAGCTATTTTAATTCTGCACTCAGAATTCTTTGCACATACACTAGGAGAAATGAAGCATGCATGCACTGGTGGAAACCATGTAACTTTCCAAATTCAGTCTATAAAACTTGAGACATTTCACAGAAGTAAGCTAAAAATCTTTGTCATTTAATAGCGCGAAAATCATCCTAGGATGATTACCATAACCAAACAGAATATCACCAGAAAGTAATGAGAACTCTGCTAATGCAAATAATCTGACCAATATTAATCCCTTTTGCTGCAAGAAATTTTGATTTTTTTCTTTCAGATCTGATATTTAAAGTAGCATGTGCACATGGACACTGTAACACTAGCAGAAATAACCCTGCAAATTCAGTGGACTAAGCATATTTAAACTGTCAGTGTTCTAGCACCAATGAAGTACTTAAAAGCTTCTGAGGAGTATGTGGGAAACGCCTATGCTTTCTGCTGCAAGCTATGAATGGATAAAAGAGCTTCCACCTCGTCCTCTCTGGTGACAACTGGGGATACAACTATCACCCGTTAAAAACTGGAAGTTTGTTGCAGGCTAGAAAGCTGCTGTGTGACTACTGTTGAAAATAGAGAGCTTAGCCAACCAGATGCAAAAGTGAGGCTGGAGAAAGGTCTCCAGGGAAAGTCTCTTTTTGTTCCTTTGACCTAGGCAACACAAAGCTGTACTTGAAACTTGGTATTATGAAAGAAGAAATAAACTAATAGAAGTGGTATAAGAAAAAGAAATGAGAAAATTATTAATATTGTTTAGAAACAACTAAGTACACATTTTCTCTAGTCAGGATTTGGTAGAAGCTGGGTCAGATATTTGATCTTTCCTGGGCTTTTAAATTTTGTTCTGCACATACCACAAACTCTATCTAGAAAACCAGGGAAATGAACAAAGACCCAGGCTTGGCCAATTCTAGAATATTCAAGTCCCACAACTGTGACATCACAGAATTCCAGGATATTTCAACCAAAAACGTAGCTCTTACTTCTCGCAGGCTAAACAAAACTGCTCACATAATGTGTACTTTTAGCCAATCTACTATGTGCTTTGTATCTCAGGTTCTCCTTAGTATTCAAATTTCAAACCAGCTACAGACCCTCAAGTGCATAGAGCTGGTGCCTGAAAAAACAATGCTGTGTGTCCCCAGCCAGACCTGGAAATCTCATCAGATTCTGAACAAGTATGTCTTTCTATGTCCACAAAAGACCTGATAATCCTTGTTCCTGCTCCCATCCACGAACGTTCTGCTCTACCTCCCAGCTCAGCCTGTCTCCAGCCAGCTGAAAAGGGTTTTGCTTCCTTATTGCTATCTACCGTAGAACTGTTTTAATTCATACACACATTTCTCACTCTGTAACACCTCCCACCAATCGCTATTCATAGTTTATATACTTCCTCTCTTCCCCAATCAGTTTTTTCTCCTATTCATTTGCAACTCCTCACATCCTGCCAACATTATCCAAGGCCTTAAGAAAATAACCACCTCTCTTGATTTCTTTACTTCTGCTGTCATTCATTGTTGTACCCTTGCCCTTGCTTCCTCCATTTCCATATGTGGCAAAAAACTTTCTCTGATAGCTTCCCCAACTCTTCAGAATCTGTCATGGTTCATCCTCTTCTCCAGAATCCTCCTTTAACTATGACACTCTAGCCAGAAATCTATTTCTAACCGTCTTTCAGCAGTACTTGGGAAGGTCTCTTTTTCTCTTATCTTCCATAACAACCCACACAGCAATATCCATGACCAATTTAAAATCGGGGTTTCGCTGCCCCTTTATTACGGAAAACATTTTTCTTTTTGTAAGCAATGACCACCTACTCTCTGCTCCTGATAGCACCCCCTCCTTGACTTTAGTAGAGGCTTTAATGCTGTGGACCACTCTATGGTATCTTGCCTTGTCACACATCTAGCTATACAGGATGTAGACATTTTTAGTTTCCTTCTGTCATGTTTCTGCTCTTACCTAACTCTTCTACCGCTGGTGAGGACTCCAGGTTGCAATAATACCCTCATGCATCCCCAAGTGCAAAGTCAGTGTTGATTTGGGGAGGGGGCGGTCTGCTCCTTTTACCATTCAAAAAGCCAATTCTAAATCATAAAACACTCTCTCCTTACACTTTCCTCATACACAATACATGCTGCCTTCCTCCCTTCCTCCCAATTCCAAGTTTCTAATGGTTTTGTCACAATTTACTCATCACTCATAATCCCTGTAGTCTCTGCCCCTCTCTCTCTTCCTCCCTTTGTGTTCTCACCCACCTATAGCACGTCTGCCAGTGACTGGGAAAAGAGATCACCATTGTCATTTGCTACTGCCCTGTTTCTGTGTAGGTGTTACTTCCATGTATGATTATTAGTCCATGGGGCCGGACGAGTTGCATCCGAGAGCGCTAAAGGAACTGGCGGCTGTGATTGCAGAGCCATTGGCCATTATCTTTGAAAACTCGTGGAGATCGGGGGAAGTCCCGGATGACTGGAAAAGGCTAATGTAGTGCCAATCTTTAAAAAAGGGAAGGAGGAGGACCCTGGGAACTACAGGCCAGTCAGCCTCACCTCAGTCCCAGGAAAAATCATGGAGCAGGTCCTCAAAGAATCAATCCTGAAGCACTTAGAGGAGAGGAAAGTGATCAGGAACAGTCAGCATGGATTCACCAAGGGAAGGTCATGCCTGACTAATCTGATCGCCTTCTATGATGAGATTACTGGTTCTGTGGATGAAGGGAAAGCAGTGGATGTATTGTATCTTGACTTTAGCAAAGCATTTGACACCGTCTCCCACAGTATTCTTGTCAGCAAGTTAAAGAAGTACGGGCTGGATGAATGCACTATAAGGTGGGAAGAAAGTTGGCTAGATTGTCGGGCTCAATGGGTAGTGATCAATGGCTCCATGTCTAGTTGGCAGCCGGTGTCAAGTGGAGTGCCCCAGGGGTCGGTCCTGGGGCCGGTTTTGTTCAATATCTTCATAAATGATCTGGAGGATGGTGTGGATTGAACTCTCAGCAAATTTGCAGATGATACTAAACTGGGAGGAGTGGTAGATACGCTGGAGGGCAGGGATAGGATACAGAGGGACCTAGACAAATTGGAGGATTGGGCCAAAAGAAATCTGATGAGGTTCAATAAGGATAAGTGCAGGGTCCTGCACTTAGGATGGAAGAATCCAATGCACAGCTACAGACTAGGGACCGAATGGCTAGGCAGCAGTTCTGCGGAAAAGGACCTAGGGGTGACAGTGGACGAGAAGCTGGATATGAGTCAGCAGTGTGCCCTTGTTGCCAAGAAGGCCAATGGCATTTTGGGATGTATAAGTAGGGGCATAGCGAGCAGATCGAGGGACGTGATCGTCCCCCTCTATTCGACATCGGTGAGGCCTCATCTAGAGTACTGTGTCCAGTTTTGGACCCTGCACTACAAGAAGGATGTGGATAGATTGGAGAGAGTCCAGCGGAGGGCAACAAAAATGATTAGGGGACTGGAACACATGACTTATGAGGAGAGGCTGAGGGAACTGGGATTGTTTAGTCTGCGGAAGAGAAGAATGAGGGAGGATTTGATAGCTGCTTTCAACTACCTGAGAGGTGGTTCCAGAGAGGATGGTTCTAGACTATTCTCGGTGGTGGAAGAGGACAGGACAAGGAGTAATGGTCTCAAGTTGCAGTGGGGGAGGTTTAGGTTGGATATTAGGAAAAACTTTTTCACTAGGAGGGTGGTGAAACACTGGAATGTGTTGCCTAGGGAGGTGGTGGAATCTCCGTCCTTAGAAGTTTTTAAGGTCAGGCTTGACAAAGCCCTGGCTGGGATGATTTAATTGGGGATGGGTCCTGCTTTTGAGCAGGGGGTTGGACTAGATGACCTCCTGAGGTCCCTTCCAACCCTGATATTCTATGATTCTATTCCAGGGTTGAACATAGTGGGAACAGCAAGCAGGGAGATCAACTGGTAGGCACCTTCAAAGGGCCTGCTAGCATTATTTGTTCCATCCGCAACAGCAAAGGGAGCTTCCTGGAGTGATGTTGGGAGTGGTTTTGGACCTTTCCCCTCCCTCCTGTGGGTCTTCTACTCAACCCTGTTACAGCTCCTGATGCTTTTCCCTGCCCCATTGGTCCCAGCAAATGAATCGGACAGCTGAAGGGAGGACCATGGAGAGTCACTCTTCTGCTTGAGGAAATGGCACCTCTGAAAAATCCCTCTTGGATTTTGCAGAAAGAAAAGGAGTACTAGTGGCACCTTAGAGACTAACCAATTTATTTGAGCATAAGCTTTCGTGAGCTACAGCTCACTTCATCAGATGCATTCAGTGGAAAATACAGTGAGGAGATTTATATAAACACAGAACATCCAAAAATGGGTGTTATCATACACACTGTAAGGAGAGCTATTACGAGCCGGGGTGAGGGGGGGGAGAAAACCTTCTGTAGTGATAATCAAGGTGGGCCATTTCCAGCAGTTGACAGGAACATCCGAGGAGCAGTGGAGGAAATAAACATGGGGAAATAGTTTTCCTTTTGTAATGACACATCCACTCCCAGTCTCTATTCAAGCCTAAGTTAATTGTATCCAATTTGCAATGAATTCCAATTCAACAGTCTCTCGCTGGAGTCTGGATTTGAAGTTTTTCTGTTGTAATATCGCAACTTTCATGTCTGTAATCGCGTGACCAGAGATTGAAGTGTTCTCCGATTGGTTTATGAATGTTATAATTCTTGACATCTGATCTGTGTCCATTTATTCTTTTACATAGAGACTGTCCAGTTTGACCAATGTACATGGCAGAGGGGCATTGCTGGCACATGGTGGCATATATCACATTGGTGGATGTGCAGGTGAACGAGCCTCTGATAGTGTGGCTGATGTGATTAGGCCCTGTGATGGTGTCCCCTGAATAGATATGTGGGCACAGTTGGCAATGGGCTTTGTTGCAAGGATAGGTTCCGGGGTTAGTGGTTCTGTTGTGTGGTGTGTGGTTGCTGGTGAGTATTTGCTTCAGGTTGGGGGGCTGTCTGTAGGCAAGGACTGGCCTGTCTCCCAAGATTTGTGAGAGTGTTGGGTCATCCTTCAGGATAGGTTGTAGATCCTTGATGATGAGTTGGAGAGGTTTTAGTTGGGGGCTGAAGGTGACGGCTAGCGGCGTTCTGTTATTATCTTTGTTGGGCCTGTCCTGTAGTAGGTGACTTCTGGGAACTCTTCTGGCTCTGTCCATTTGTTTCTTCACTTCAGCAGGTGGGTATTGTAGTTGTAAGAATGCTTACAACTACTACCCAAGATCCATAAACCTGGAAATCCTGGGCACCCCATCATCTCAGGCATTGGCACCCTAACATCAGGATTGTCTGGCTGTGTAGACTCCCTCCTCAGGCCCTCCGAGCTATCTTCGAGACACCACTGACTTCCTGAGGAAACTACAATCCATCAGTGATCTTCCTGATAACACCATTCTGGCCACTGTAGATGTAGAAGCCCTCTACATCAACATTTCACACAAAGATGGACTACAAGCCATCAAGAACACTATCCCCGATAATGTCACGGCTAACCTGGTGGCGGAACTTTATGACTTTGTCCTTACCCATAATTATTTTACATTTGGGGAAAATGTATACCTTAAAATCAGCGGCACTGCTCTGGGTACCCGCATGGCCCCACAGTATCCCAACATTTTTATGGCTGACTTAGAACAACTCTTCCTCAGCTCTCATCCCCTAATGCCCCTACTCTACTTGCGCTATATTGATGACATCATCATCTGGACCCATGGAAAAGAAGTACTTGAGGAATTCCCCCATGATTTCAACTATTTCCATCCCACCATCAACCTCAGCCTGGTGCAGTCCACACAAGAGATCCACTTCCTGGACACTACAGTACTAATAAACGATGGTCACAAACACCACCCTATACTGGAAACCTACTGACTGCTATGCTTACCTACATGCCTCCAGCTTTCACCCTGACCACACCACACGATCCATTGTCTACAGCCAAGCTCTGCGATACAACCACATTTGCTCCAACCCCTCAGGCAGAGACAAACACCTATAAGATCTCCATCAAGCATTCTTACAACTACAATACCCACCTGCGGAAGTGAAGAAACAGATTGATAGAGCCAGAAGAGTTCCCAGAAGTCACCTACTACAGGACAGGTCTAACAAAGAAAATAACAGAATGCCACTAGCCGTCACCTTCAGCCCCCAACTAAAACCCCTCCAACGCATTATTAAGGATCATAGAATCATAGAATATCAGGGTTGGAAGGGACCCCAGAAGGTCATCTAGTCCAACCCCCTGCTCAAAGCAGGACCAATTCCCAGTTAAATCATCCCAGCCAGGCCTTTGTCAAGCCTGACCTTAAAAACCTCTAAGGAAGGAGATTCTACCACCTCCCTAGGTAACGCATTCCAGTGTTTCACCACCCTCTTAGTGAAAAAGTTTTTCCTAATATCCAATCTAAACCTCCCCCACTGCAACTTGAGACCATTACTCCTCGTTCTGTCATCTGCTACCATTGAGAACAGTCTAGAGCCATCCTCTTTGGAACCCCCTTTCAGGTAGTTGAAAGCAGCTATCAAATCCCCCCTCATTCTTCTCTTCTGCAGGCTAAACAATCCCAGCTCCCTCAGCCTCTCCTCATAACTCATGTGTTCCAGTCCCCTAATCATTTTTGTTGCCCTTCGCTGGACTCTCTCCAATTTATCCACATCCTTCTTGAAGTGTGGGGCCCAAAACTGGACACAGTACTCCAGATGAGGCCTCACCAATGTCGAATAGAGGGGAATGATCACGTCCCTCGATCTGCTCGCTATGCCCCTACTTATACATCCCAAAATGCCATTGGCCTTCTTGGCAACAAGGGCACACTGCTGACTCATATCCAGCTTCTCGTCCACTGTCACCCCTAGGTCCTTTTCCGCAGAACTGCTGCCTAGCCATTCGGTCCCTAGTCTGTAGCTGTGCATTGGATTCTTCCGTCTTAAGTGCAGGACCCTGCACTTATCCTTATTGAACCTCATCAGATTTCTTTTGGCCCAATCCTCCAATTTGTCTAGGTCCTTCTGTATCCTATCCCTCCCCTCCAGCGTATCTACCACTCCTCCCAGTTTAGTATCATCTGCAAATTTGCTGAGAGTGCAATCCACACCATCCTCCAGATCATTTATGAAGATATTGAACAAAAAAGGCCCCAGGACCGACCCTTGGGGCACTCCACTCGATACCGGCTGCCAACTAGATATGGAGCCATTGATCACTACCCGTTGAGCCCGACAATTTAGCCAGCTTTCTATCCACCTTATAGTGCATTCATCCAGCCCATACTTCCTTAACTTGCTGACAAGAATACTGTGGGAGACCGTGTCAAAAGCTTTGCTAAAGTCAAGAAACAATACATCCACTGCTTTCCCTTCATCCACAAAACCAGTAATCTCATCATAGAAGGCGATTAGATTAGTCAGGCATGACCTTCCCTTGGTGAATCCATGCTGGCCGTTCCTGATCACTTTCCTCTCATGCAAGTGCTTCAGGATTGATTCTTTGAGGACCTGCTCCATGATCTACAACTTATCCTGAAGGATGATCCAACACTCTCACAAATCTTGGGAGACAGGCCAGTCCTTGCCTACAGACAGCCCCCCAATCTGAAGCAAATACTCACCAGCAACCACATAGCACACAACAGAACCACTAACCCAGGAACCTATCCTTGCAACAAAGCCCATTGCCAACTGTGCCCACATATCTATTCAGGGGACACCATCACAGGGCCTAATCACATCAGCCACACTATGAGAGGCTCGTTCACCTGCACATCCACCAAAGTGATATATGCCACCATGTGCCAGCAATGCCCCTCTGCCATGTACATTGGTCAAACTGGACAGTCTCTATGTAAAAGAATAAATGGACACAAATCAGATGTCAAGAATTATAATGTTCATAAACCAGTCGGAGAACACTTCAATCTCTCTGGTCACGCGATTACAGACATGAAAGTTGCGATATTACAACAGAAAAACTTCAAATCCAGACTCTAGCGAGAGACTGTTGAATTGGAATTCATTGCAAATTGGATACAATTAACTTAGGCTTGAATAGAGACTGGGAGTAGCTAAGTTATTATACAAGGTAACCTATTTCCCCTTGATTTTTCCTACCATCCTCCCCCCAGACGTTCTTGTTAAACCCTGGATTTGTGCTGGAAATGGCCCACCTTGATTATCATACACATTGTATGGAGAGTGATCACTTTAGATAAGCTATTACCAGCAGGAGAGTGGGGTGGGGGGAGAGAAAACCTTTTGTTGTGGTAAACACCCATTTTTTCATGGTTTGTGTGTATAAAAAGATCTTCTGTACTTTCCACAGTATGCATTCGATGACGTGAGCTGTAGCTCACGAAAGCTTACGCTCAAATAAATTGGTTAGTCTCTAAGGTGCCACAAGTACTTCTTATCACTACAAAAGGTTTTCTTCCCCCCCGCTCTCCTGCTGTTAATAGCTCATCTTAAGTGATCACTCTCCTTACAGTGTGTATGATAACACCCATTTTTTCATGTTCTGTGTGTATATAAATCTCCTCACTGTATTTTCCACTGAATGCAACTGACAAAGTGAGCTGTAGTTCATGAACGCTTATGCTCAAATAAATTGGTTAATCTCTAAGGTGCCACTAGTACTTCTTTTCTTTCTGAGAATACAGACTAATATGGCTGCTACTCTGAAACCTTTTGGATTTGGTGGTTGGATCCTGTGGTTTCTCCTCCACTCCAACACCTCTAATCAAAGGAGTCAAACAGGACCGAGTGCTGGCAAGTTCTTGCATTCTCTGCTATTCTTTATTCTGGTCTGTAAGCTACCTCTAACCTTAGCTAGCACATTTATACAGAGGAGACTCAGCTGTGTATGTCTTTCAATATTTTCAAGGCACACAGATACCAGAGTTATGTGCACGATTTAAAAAACGACATGGATAGTAGGATTTAATGACTCCTCTGTCTTAAGTTAGAAAGCTTTATGTTTCTTCTCCCTCAACTAAATATCTCAAATATAGCAGCTCTTGTGCAATCCTCAAACACAGCTCACCTCTTCTTCTTGACCCAGGCCTCCTTTTTCCTCCCACTATCTGTTAACTTTGGCATCATCAGGAAGTTACCTTCTGTACCCACACCTACAAATTTCCTGAAATGAGTGTCATGATTTCATTTTTTCTGACTTTGATTATTTCAGTTCCTTTATCTCTGGCCACTCAAAGTCCCAGCTCTCCATACTCCAGCAGGTGTAGAACTGTAATTGCTCACTTTTATTCACACAAAATAAAATCCACAACCACCCTGTTCTCAGACTGGCTCCCCATTCATTTCTAAATCAAGTTGCAAATTGCCCTCCATTTATTTAGAACTTCCTAAAGGCTCTCTCCTCTCACTTGCAGACCTCCACTGTTTTTACCCTCCTCTTTTTCCCTTTCAATCATCTAGCACTGACCTCTTCTCTGTCACTTTACAACCACATATCATGACATGCAATACTTTGTGCCTCCTGCCATGCAAAACAGAAGTCATCCTACTCTCCAGCTTTTCACACACTCCATTTTATATCAAATCTCAGCTGAAATTCTCTCTTCTTCCTATCATTTTCTCTCACTCTCTTTCTCCTTTCATTATTACTGTATAACTAACTGTGTGATACATTAAACCAAGTAAAGCTGTATTGCATTTTTGTATTAAGACCATTTGCATATCATTATCATATTTCATATCGGTTATATTTATGAATTTTTGTCTTCTTTGGTGTCAGGATTTCCCATTCTAATTAATTATGTGGGTGCCAAGAATGTGCTTGCCTATCCTTCATTTTACTATTACTATCAAAGGTGCTTTACATTTTGCTGCGGAAAGCCTGAAGTACCCATGATATTTTGTTTAGAATCATTAGGAATCAATCTTCCCTGCACTGTGGAGAAGAATATTTCCAGAATTACTGTTAAACCCTGTGTGTATTTTTCCCCCACAATATTCACAATCAAATGCATGTTTGTCCTTTTCCGATTGTTGAAAAAGCCTGACAGGAGTTCTCCAGTGCTGATGAGTTTCAATCAAGAGAAAATCATTAGCCCAGATTTAGTTTTTCTCTTGTTTCTTTTTCTATAGCTATGGAACCATTATTTCAGCTGATTAAGCTACATTATAATGCAATGGTACCCATACAGTATGTATTATTGTGGATGCTCAGTTGGATTTTTGAGGTGATATATTCTATTCTGTGTAGGTGGCATGCTAGAATCATAGAATACCCAGGAGACTCCCTTCAAGGAGTGTGTGTATCTTGGCTGGGGAACACTCATACATATAAATAAGGAAATAGTGGGGAGAAAGAATGAGCGATGGAGTCTCCTGAGTGGTAAGTGCACTCATGTTCAACAGACCAGTTTACAAGTTGGATAGAATTTCCCATTTTCAGTGGTTACTTCCATTAATCTGTAGAAATCTCAAACATAGGGAGATTCCATTAAAAAAATGAGTATTTACCACACAGTGGAATTGGAAATAACCCTTTTTTCTTATTCAAAATAAATGTACAGCTATGTTAAACCATTGCTAAGAGGTAGCAAGCAGTAAGGAAGGGGATAACCAATACCATCCTCCAAGGTTTGGCATACAAACTTAGTAATGGAAACATGTATATATGAAACATTGTTATGTAGCACACAATTTCAGTATTCTGCATGCAAAGGGAAGATGGTGTGCTCTGCCAGTGCACAGTTTGAGTGCCTCATTTGAAATGTATTATCTTAACTCTGTAGTTCCTAACATTAGTATTTTGGATTTTTTTCAAATCTAACATTCTTGACCGGTAATATGCACTCACATAATGCTATGTGCCTGTGATCTTGCCAC
This sequence comes from Lepidochelys olivacea, assembly GCF_965140295.1. NCBI lineage: Eukaryota > Metazoa > Chordata > Testudines > Cheloniidae > Lepidochelys > Lepidochelys olivacea. The sequence goes on along the minus strand of NC_140421.1, from coordinate 67,650,544 downwards.
CACTTTAATGTTTTTTGTATAAAGAGATCTCCCTCCCTTTATTCTCTGAAATAGAATCTGAGGAGAACGAAAATGAGAGACAAGGATAATTCTCCTTCCACATAGAAACTCACAATAGATTTAGATTTTTTTTTTTGAAGATTTGATTTTTATTGTTTAACTTAGAGCAGGGGTTGTCAAACTTCATTGCACCATGACCCCCTTCTGACAACAAAAATTACTAAAAAACCTCAGGAGGCGGGGGGAGGAGGGGACGGGGGTTGAAGAGCCCAAGCCCAAAGGGTTCAGCGTCGGGGCAGGTCGGCGGCCCTGTATCCTGAGCCCCTCTACCCAGGGCTGAAGCCTGAGCAGGCTTTGGCTTTGGCCCCAGGTGGTGGGGCTTGGGCTTCAGCAAGTATAACGCCAGCCCTGGCGACTCCATTAAAATGGAGTCCCCACACACACAGTTAGAGAATCACTGACTTACAGTCTATTCACACAGAAGCTGGGAGCAAGCTTCCCAGCACAGGTAGACAGACGTGCTATCTCTGCTTGAGCTGGCATGATAAAAATAACAGTGTGGATCATAGAAGATTAGGCATTAGAAGAGACCTCAGGAGGTCATCTAGTCCAACTCCCTACTCAAAGCAGAACCAACCCCAACTAAATCATCACAGCCAGGGCTTTGTCAAGCCGGGCCTTAAAAACATCTAAGGTTGGAAAGTCTACCACCTCCCTAGGTAATCCATTCCAGTGCTTCACCACCATCCTAGTGGAATAGTTTTTCCTAATATTCAACCCAGACCTCCCCCACTGCAACTTGAGACCATTGCTCCTCATTCTGTCATCTGCCACCACTGAGAACAGCCTAGCTACATCCTCTTTGGAACTCTCCGCTTCAGGTAGTTAAAGGCTGCTATCAAATCCCCCCTCACTCTTCTCTTCTGCAGACTAAATAAGCCCAGTTCTCTCAGCCTCTCCTCATAAGTCATGTGCCCCAGCCCCCTAATCATTTTCATTGCTCTCCGCTGGACTCTCCAATTTGTCCATATCCTTTCTGTAGTGGGAGGACCAAAACTGGACACAATACTCCAGATGGGGCCTCACCAGTGCCAAATAGAGGGGAATAATCACTTCCCTCGATCTGCTGGCAATACTCCTACTAATGCAGCCCAAGGTGGCGTTTGCCTTCTTGGCAACAAAGACTCATATCCAGCTTCTTGTCCACTGTAATCCCAGGTCCTTTTCTGCAGAACTGCTGCTTAGCCAATCTGTCCACAACCAGTAGCAGTGCATGGGATTCTTCCGTCCTAAGTGCAAGACTCTGCATTGTCCTTGTTGAACCTCATCATTTTTTTAGCCCAATCCTCCAATTTGTCTCGGTCACTCTGGACCCTATCCCTATCCTCCAGTGTATCTACCTTCCACCCAGCTCAGTGTCATCTGCAAACTTGCTGAGGGTGCAATTCATCCCATCATCCAGATCATTAATGAAGATGTTGAACAAAACCGTGCCCAGGACAGACCCCCGGGGCACTTTGCTTGATACCGGCTTCCAACTAGACATCAAGCCATTGATTACCACCTGTTGAACCTGATAATCTAGCCAGCTTTCTAGCCACTTTATAGTCCATTCATCCAATCCATACTTTTTTAAACTTGCTGGCAAGAATACCATGGGAGACCATATCAAAAGCTTTGCTAAAGTCAAGATATCTCATGTCCACCACTTTCCCCATATCCACAGAGCCAGTTATCTTATCATAGGAGGCAATCAGGTTGGTCAGGCATGACTTGCCCTTGGTGAATCCATGTTGACTGTTCCTGATCACCTTCCTCTCATCCAACTGCTTCAAAATGGTGGCGCACGGGTACTGGCTTAGGCTAGAGCTCCTTGAGGTTGGACCAAGGGGATCAGGTGCGCTTGGACTCAGGTGGCTACCCCATGCCATTGCCAGTGCTGCAATGTCCTCACTGTGAGTTAGCACAAGTCTGTCTTCATGGGCTGGGAGCTGCAGTGTAAATATTCTAGATGGATCTACAAGGTGTTTAGTTAGAACATTTGTATTATGAAGGACAGGGAAAAAACAGGATATAAACATCTGGGTATGTTTTGAGAAGGAAAATCTGAGCTATCAAAATGGTAAAAAGTGGGTGCAAGCCAGTTTTCATAATGAGAGTAACATCCCTAGAAATTATATTAGGGACATCATTAGGGACATCAAATGGTCAGACCTAGAAAGAGGGCTAAAAGGAGCTGCGTGGACTGAATGGACAGAAGAACTTGAGTGAGAGGCACAAAAGTTTCATTACAAAGGTTTATATGGTATCCTTCTTTGTAACATCTGAGTGCACTTTACATAGCTTAGACGCAAGCAAGACTACTCCCTAATGAAAAAAAAGTAAAATACAGTGATCCACACAGAATCACATTTAGTTACTCCTGGGGGAATTCTGAACCACTGCGCATGCACAGAATTCATATTCCCCTGCAGTTTTTTTTTTCTGCAGCATATAGATTCTGTTGGAGAAACACTGAAATTACACCTTTTGCCCTACAGGGGCTGCTGTGGCACCAGAAGAGAGGGCAATCATTCCGAGAGGCTGTGTTCCTCACAGCGGGGCCAGGTGAGGTAGCACTGGAGAGACAGAGTGGGACATGCAGGGCTGCTGGGGGGTTACAGACTGTGGTTCAGAAGGACTAGTAGGGTGGGGGGGAAGACTGGGGCATGGGCTCAGGAGCTACTGGGGTGACAGCATTGAGCCAGGGGCTAATGGAAGAGGGGCTGCAGGGCCACCTGGGGACAGGGGTTCAGGGACACATGGGGATGGGAGCAGATGTGCCTGACTGAATGGGAGAGGCCAGGGGTCAGCCATGGTCTGGCATAGGGGATGCTCACCAACTCCCTAACACTCCCTCCCCCTGCAATAAACCTGTTCCATACTTCTCACCCCCACACCCAACAAGCCTCCAGGTTCACTCCCAGGCTTCTTCTCTCTCCCTCAGCTCCTCTGCTACCCGTTTCCCCCCAAGCCTTTGCACTGCTTCTGAGAAGTGCAGGAAACAAGTTTCTGTATTGTAGTTTAAATGAATTACTCAAAGTTCTGTATTAAAATGCCTAGTAAGGAATCTATTTGTCAAAAAAACATTTCCTACATCTTTTCTTTTCATCTGTATTGTTACAGACATACTTGTTGACAGGAATTTTAAAATAAATTACAAAATAATTTAAACTGGCATGATTATATCATGCTATTTTGACAAATAAAATTTGCAGAATTTTAAAATATTGTGCTAAGAATTTTTAATTTTTTGGCACAGAATTCCTCCAGGAGTTAATTTAGATGACAGAGACTAAGGGGGAAAAAAAGCTCAGAGTTGGCAAAATATTTTTATTTTTTGTACTATTGTCCAGGCTCCTAGGCACCACAAAGATTTTCTGAGGAAAACTGCTATATAAGAGCAATTGCTATCTGAGACATCTTCATTGCCATATAACTAGCTCCTATATAGCAATTTTCATCAGGAAATCTTTTAACTATTCATTGCCAGACATGTTAATATTTTTTTTGGGGGGGGGATGAAGCAAGGGGGAAGAGAAGTGTTAAAGATGCACATTATTTGAAAAGCAATATTGGAATGGATAACAGTTGGACTCCACTGAAACATTTTTAATCTTCAGTCTTGTTAATGATATTTTTGAATGTCAATTCCTCAAGGTTTTGAATTAAAAACACAGTTTAAAAACCTCTGTTTCTGTATAAAGTCCACAATCTCTCTTCTGAGGCCTATAAGAGCAGGGCTCCCCTCAGACTTGCTAATGTATGTCAATAGGAACAGGTGGGATGTAGGGAGATATACCTGGTGTGAGATGAGGGTAGTGAACAGTGGAAGGGAATGGAAAGGGAGAAGGTAAATCCACAGTGAAAACTTTGAGCCCTTCTCCTATCAAAGTAGCCAGTTCATCTGGCTTATATGGTTAAGAAGCTTGACTGTGGCCCTTAAGATCATGACTTTGAGTCTCGCGCACTCTCACACTGAAAAGCCACCACCAGTTCACCCAGCTGCAAAATGGGTACATGAGCCATTAGGACACTCAAAGACAGCTGGATGTAAAGCTGGCCACATCATTCTCCTATGTACCACTGGCTATGAATCTGAAGTGTATTCTATTTTGCTAAGTTTAAAATGAGGGAGAGTTTGTCTTACTGTGTCCTTCGATAGACATGTCTGCCAAGTGCCTAGCACAATGGGGCCCTGATCTTTGATAAGGGTTACTAGGTACTACACTACTGCAAATTAAAAGATAACACTAATTAACATTTACCACACCCAGTCTCCTGCACCTCCTTTATGTCTCTCTACCCCTTACCAGTTTCTTCCCCCAGCCATATATTCCCTCAACCTCTCTCCCCCAAAACCCCGCATGCCAAGACCAGGTATAACAGCTCCATACCATCCAACCATCCCTGCCCATCCCTGTGTTAACTGTATTTGCAATTGGAAAAGAAAAGAAGAAAAAAAAAAAACACAAACACAAACACAACACAGTTTGGCTACTGTTCCATAATCATTGTTGTTTGAATTTTAACACAACACAGATATACCATTTTAAGTCTTCACCGAGCCCTTTATGAATGCGTTTATGTGCTGTCTCCAAGCTGGTGTATCCATACTATACAATGACTTTTTTTTTTTTTTTTAAAAAGAGAAATGTCAAGGATCAAGCCTGGAAATTTCTTATGTAAGATCACTCTACTGTGTATTGTTATAGCGTGAGAACTACAAAGAAAAGCTAAGCCTCTCTCTTATGCTAAGGGCATGCAAGACACAAAGAGGTACTGCAGCTATATGCTTTATTGCTAACTGATAAAGTTACATTACTTAGTTCTGTTAAACATTTAATGGTATCAGTACATGCTATTTAAGTCTCCCAGTATGTAAGTGGGATGGATTTAGTCCTATTATGAAGGGTGTCACACACATGAAGTATATATATGTGAACAAGTAAGGAATGGTGCTCTGACAATATTTTTAAAAATCCAGTAAGTCTGGAATTCCCCCACCCCCACCACTTTTTTTTTTGTTTATTTCTTCTTTTGCTTGTTAACCTGTGAAAATTCCTTACAACTGATTTAAATCACAGCAGACAGTCTCAATTTTTGCCCTATTACTTAGTAAGATTTGTTTAGGAGTCCTGCAGAAACATTTTGTGGGATTTGTAATGCTTGTTTGCTTTCTATTGTTTGAGTGAGGCATTCCTGCAAAAATACAAGATCCTTGTATGCACAATAAATCACAATTTTGATTGACTGATCTCCTTTAGATGACTTCCAATATGCAGTACTTTATCTGCAGTGCACAGACATTGGTACTAAATGATAAAAAGGAAAACTTCAAAAACAAAGAAATGACAAACTAGACACAAAAACAACATTTTAAATTGAATCTGTCATGCATGAAATAATATCACCCCTACCTGAAGCAGCAGTATTCTATTTTTAGCTAGCATTTTTTTATAAACAAAATGCTACACCAAGAGACTTTTAAAGGTTGAGGGGTCATTTCTTTTTTAATGCAATGCACGAGTAGAAAGGCCTTACTGTGTTATGGAAGGGGGGGGGGGAATAGAAAGCCGGAGCATACAAGACAGGAATAAGACTGAATGAAAGAGGAAAATTGCTAAAGCAGCAGCAGGATGAGATATGAAAACACTAGTGAGTATTAAAAATCCCATGGCACTTTCTGCTTAAAAAAATCCCATTAACTTCACTGGGACTACTTGTGATGTACAATGATTTCACTGGAGTAAAACTACCACTATCTGGCCCCGTGTAAATGAGATCATCTGCTGATGGAGCAGGTGATGCATTTTGCAGGTGTTTTAAAGACAGTGATGGGGTTTATAAACCACATACTATAGAGGAAGGGGTAAAGGAGCTGCTCTGGGCCACCATACCTCCCATGCATGCACAGACTGGAGGAGGGGCTTGAAGGGGAGCAAAGTGAAGCGGCTGGAGGCAAAATGCCTCTCTCAGATACCAAATACTCAGGACGAGAGACCCCATATCCTAGAGAGTCCCAAGTCCAGGCTTCATCTGGCCAAAGTCCTAAAGCCCCTTGCTGGGCAGCAGAACTAACCTTTCTCTGGACCCTCTACATACCCCTGAAGGGGTGGACACAACTTGTAGCCCAGCTGGAGGGCTAAGCCACAGAAGGGCACAGACTGCTATAGGGCCAGAGGGGCTATCAACAGGGGGCTCCAAGGTAGAAGGCCACCTGTCATGCCCTCGCCCAACTACTAGGCAGAGTCTGGGGGAGCAAACCTCTTCACAGGCACCATCAATTATTTTGGTTCTGTATTTGGGAAAGCCAGATGGATGCATTGGTATCGTACAACTATATATTTTCTACTCCAACAGTAACTACGGAAGACGTTAAAAAACAGCTAATAAAAACAGACATTTTAAAATCAGTACATCAAGACAACTTGCATCCAAGTATTTTTAAAAAGCTGGCTGAGCCGAGGCGCTCTCTGAATTATTAATATTGATTTTCAATAAGTTTTCAAACACTGGTGGAATTCCAGAGAATGGTAAGGCGGCTAATATTGTGCCAATATTTTAAAAATATCAAGAGGACACTCCAGGTCAGTATAGTCCTGCCATTCAAATAATGGAACAGCTGATACAGGCTCAATTAATATAGAATTAAAGGAGAGTAACATAATTAATGCTAAACAACATGGGTATGTCAACCTAACTGATTTTTTGGGGGCGGATGGGGGAAGATGTCATGTTTGGCTGATAAAGATAGTCGTGTTCATGTAATACATTGAGACTTCTGTAAGGCACTGACTAGGTACTACATGGCATTTTGATTAAGGAACTAGAACAATACAGAATCAACATGGCACACATTGAATGGATTAAAAACTGGCTAACTGAAAAGTCTCAAAATGGAAGTGTAAACGGGCTTCTGTGCCTAAATCAACCCCATGGTGCAGAGGTTGGCACGCTCCTCCCCTTATTCAGGGGTTCAGGCAAACTGCAGCTTATTTTAGTCGGGCTTCCAGCTCACCCTTGGAGAAGCTGGTCTGTTCTTTTCCCCTTCCTCCTCCCCCCCAACTACTAAGCTTCCTCCTTTTTTCAAATCTACACCCAGCCCTAACAGTCAATGCAGATGCACCTGGAGAAGGGCTAACGGAGACTCTGACTGCAAGTGAACTGCTTCCAGATCAGAATGGGGATTATATACCATCACAACCATATACAATAGTGTGTGTATATATTTATACAGACATTTAAAACTGCTTAAGCAAAAACTACTTGTTTTTAAAAGATACAGCCAACATCTCAATGGATCATAGCTGCAATGGTTTGGGGAATAATCTGGTTATTAATTCATAAGCTATTTGGAGTGTAACCTTAGCATTTTCTTTCATTTAACACCTCCAGTATATTCTACCCAAAGCAATTAAGACTTTATTTTTTACTCCCAGAAGTCAAGTATACAATGTAAACAACACAGAATAGGATGAATAGCAGAGCTAATACCATGTTTACGACCAGGATGCTTGTGGTATATTAGAGAGATTCAACATTTACACTTAGACTTCATGAAAAATGAATTTCATTTTTCTTAAGGAGATGTTTGCATATGCAAAAGCTTTGTTTAAATATTGGGGGAAAGATTTAAGAGTGAAAATATATGATTCAACACAGAATTGTTAATTTCAAATATAAATACTACACTAAATGAGCACCTGAGCCCCTTCCTCCAGACTTTAGGCTTTTGAGTGCTTATTTTACATTTCAATCACATTTCTGTAAATTGAAAGGGATCCAGTATTATGCATGAATAATTAAAACTGAACTACATTAAAATGGAAAAATAGAAAAACAATTAGTATTGCGAACTATGGTCTCATTCAATTTACATCAATTTTTCATTTTGGTAAGTATAAAGTACTGTAGCATGCATACTCTCTTTTTAACCATATCCCTGACCACTAATGTAGAACAACTACAGAATTCTGTATTTAGAATGGTTTCAGAGTACCAGCCGTGTTAGTCGATCAGCAAAAAGAATAGGAGTACTTGTGGCACCTTAGAGACTAACATTTATTTGAGCATAAGCTTTCGTGCGCTACAGCCCACTTCATCGCATGCACAGAATGGAACATATAGTAAGAAGATATTTATACATACAGAGAACATAAAAAGGTGGAAGTGTAAGAGGCTAATTAAGAGGAGCTATTATCAGCAGGGGAAAAAAAAAACTTTTCAAGTGATAATCAAGAGGGCCCATTTTGGACAGTTGACACAAAAGGTATTAAGAATGTTCATTTTGGAAGAATATTACTTTAAAAATATATCCTGGGTGATTATTCTTCCTGTTCAAATACATTTTTTCCTTTTCAACATTTTGATATAATTGTGTATGGATCACAAAGTCAAGCATTATTTGTATTATAGTGGCACTTAGATACACCAGTCAAGATCAGGACCCATTGTGCTATCCAACTGTTTATATGACACACTTGAATTGTGATGAAATGCATCACTGTAGACTAAAATTTATTCTGCAAAAATCTTAAATAAAATAAGAACTTAACGTTAAAATTATGTTTTATTGGAATTCATGTAACACCTCCGAAAATTAATTTTCTTTCCAAAATTCTATACCTTTCAAAATAATGCAACTGTTATCAGGTCTGGAAATAAGCAGTGAATAGATTCAGCAAGTTTTCCTCTGCCATATAATTTTTCATCATTGACTTACACCGACCTCAAATATATAATCAAAGATCAAGACATGCATACAAACATCAGTGCATATATTGTGCCGCAAAGTGAATAAGGCAAACCTTTGTGTCAGATTTTTTGATTTTTTTTTTTATTATTTTTTGCGGCTCCTAAGGGTCCCAGGAGAGGGGCTCTCTCCTCCAAACCTTGTGTGGAGCACTAAATAGTACATTCCTGCAATTTTTAGTCTTTTTGCTTTCCTTTAAAGATAACAAAAACTGGCTACATTGGAGCCCTCCCCCTTAAACTTCATTCTGGCTATACTCATGATACATGGAAGTTACCTGGTAAAAAAGGCAGCACGGTTCCAATGTGCAGCTTTGGTTGCTAAAAAAATGGATCCTGAAAAAATAGAAAAGTCGATCTCCACCAAATATTGATGCCTGGCTCAATGATATTGTTGACCTTGCAACTAGCAAATGCCTGGCATTCCACAGAAGGAGAATGCCCAAAAAATTCAAAGCAATTTTTGATGTCTTTTGAGAGGTCTAAGCTTAAAGTAGATAACCATAAAGATAGATATGTCACTTTCCCTCCCCTCCCTTTATCCTAACCCTCTTTACTTAGTATACTATGATGAATCTGGTATTTTGATAGATTTGTTGTATTTGGCAAAATTAATAAAACATTATAAATATGAAAAAACAAAAACCTTAGAAAAATCTCAGGAAACTATGTTGAAAGAACATTCAAACTGGAAAAAAATTGTGCTGATACTCTCTCTTTTGCTGCCTTTTCATGTTAGCATGTAAATATTATCGGTAGAAAGTTTAGATATTTATCTAATTATTTTAAAACATAGAATTCTGCCAAGCCTGCTTATGAGACTGTACGTGAATGACCACACGCGAGAGAGAGCGCGTGCGCCCATATACAATTGGACCCCATGAAGGGGGTTGGACTCCCCACTTGAGCACCTACTTGTGGTTAGACATGATGTAGCAGCGCTCTCCCCATCTGGTGCCCCCAGCCAATGACTACCCTTCACATGATCGAGTGGTCTGCCTCTTCGCATGACTTGGCCTTCAGGCCAGGGCACAATTTAGTCCACACCTTCTGGGGTAACAAAGTCCGACATAAAACAGTAATGTCCTTAGAAAATGGTCTTCGGCCCTATCTCTGGGACTCATGGTCCTCACACCCTTTTCTCAGTGCCTTCGCCCCCTTCCCAAGGACCAGGATTCTCAGGTGGTCTACACTGTAACTGGGAGCAAGCCTCTCAGCCCAAATAGACAGATTTGCGCTAGTTCTGCTTGAGCTAATGCACTAAAAACAGCGTGGACAGCTCAGGATCTCAAGTCCACCCAGCCCCATTGGTCTGAACTCAGCTGGCTAGCCTGAGTCTCCACCGAGCCACAATGTCCACACTGCTATTTTTAGCATGCTCACTTGGGTGATGCTAGAGCAAGTGTGTCTACCCAGTCTGGGAGGCTCACTCCTAGCTACAGTGTAGACATACCCTTCAAGCTGTCCTCTGAATCCTCTAACAAAAATCCTAAACAAAAGGTATATAAACTTAAACCTCCTATCCCTTTCTGCTGCTCTATTCCTCCACTGAGCACCTCTCAGAGCTCTCACCTAGCAAGTTCAAATACAGCCCTTTTATGGAGGCTTGCCAATAGAGCCTGCTACACACCCAGTGGCTGCTGTCTGTCTCTCTCTCTCTTTTGGCCTCTTGCCAGACTCCCCAGGACTCTTGCCACACTCCCCCTCCCCAACCTTGGGAGAGGATCTCTGGACAAATTTCTCCATGGGTTCTTTCCTCACAACCTAGTCCCAGACAGTGACTGCAGAGTTCTTCACTTTCTACCTGCAGCTCCCTTTTCCACTCTCAACTTTCTTCTGCTTTCATCACTACTCAGCTCCTCCCCGTGGGACTTCCTCTCTAATTAAGGTTGGCACTCTTCTCCTCCTCCTCCCCGCCCGCCACATAATGTAATTGGCCTCTCAGGCCCTCATTAACCCTTTCAGGGCCTGTGTGGGATCCACACTCCATCACAGAGCCCAGTAACAATATCAATGATACAAATGATTTCCTAGGGTTTTTTTTAAAAAGGCATTAGCCACTTCAATTAAAATAACAAATCATTAAGACAACACATTTAAGTCCTCAAAAGCCAGGCAATGCTGAAATGAACTGTAGTTATGCAATTCGAGCTCTGCCACTCTCATATGTGCATTCTAATACAGCCTCTCATTCCCTTAGCATATATTATTTCTTAGACAATAGGCTACCAAATCATAGGCCTTTGCCTAATTCGTTGTTTATCGTTAGGGTGTACATTGAATGAAGCAGAGTGCTATAGGTGCCAAAGCAAAGGACTTACCCTTTCCATGTGGCTCACCCACAGCAGAAGGATTCCTGATTTTCCCTGTACAAGGGAGCCTCCCCTGGTTTGACGGAGAGGACACCATGGCCACCTTTTATCTTTTTGCGACAGAAGTGTTCTTGCTTTGGCAGAGAGTAGATGAGTAAAGCTGCTCAATGTAACCCTAAATGAGCTAATAAGATTTTTAAAGTCAAAAAAGTGTGGTGAGGTATTTAAGTTGCAAATCATTGCTGTCACATACCAAAAGTGCGGGGGGAGGAGGGGAGAATGTCGTAGTCCTGGATGCAGTGTGTGGGTCTTTAAGAGGACCCTTCTGACTGACAGCTCTTGGCTGTCTCCAGCCTGCCTGGCACAGAACCTACTCTTAGACTAGACTCCTGGACATGCTTTGACCGAGGATGCTTCACTTAGTTTGAGCTGTAGATCACCACATGTATAGATCTCCAGCAAACAGACTAGGACTGCCTGCAAACACTAAGGAGGGGAAAAGGTGGACAAACTAAGACACATCCTGACCTTTTCTAAAAATGTGTCTAAGCTGAAGAGTCTGGCAGAGTCCCAAGTCAGTAGAATTAAAATCACAACCTGTCCTTGCATTTCAAAAATGGCAAAGTAGGGATTGCACATCTGGCTGGTGATAAAGCTTTCAGATACATACCACTATCAAATAAGGACAGTACAAGTAGTTTAAACACTCTTATGCTTACATTTTTTGTTAAAATACATTTTAGCTCCTAGATACTCTATCATAATTAAATTGCTACCTGTAGAATTCGGTGCCAGATATCTTGCCATACCTACCCTCTCAACTGTCGTGGCCACCAAAACACTGACACTCCAAAGAAGGATCACAAAACCCCACCCAATATCAATAATGGGGAGGTTCATAGTAGAAAGTACATATGAGAAAAAATGACATCCTAAAAATCAGCAAAATCTTGATAGGCAAAGAACAATTATGATTCCTCACACTCCACCAGATTATAGACAATGTCCAAAAAAAACAGATTGCAAAATCTATCAATCCTCACTGAGTCCCAAGAAGCAGGTAGGAAGTTACTACGAAGTCCACAAATAACATCTTAACATTCTTCATGTTCCTTGTTCATGGGCACCCTTCCTAATCTTGGGTTAGGTTCGGGGTCATCGTGAAAGCTTAACATATGCCTATTTTTCTCACTGCATAGTGATGGTATCCTTTTTATTGAAGGTTACATGCCGGTTATTCTCCGAAATGGTGAGATCTCAGGTGAAGTGGAAGAACGGCATGAGATCACCATATCAGACCTGATGCCTAGCAATTTAGCTTTACAAGAATCAAAACTATGAGATAGCCAAAGAGAAGACCCATTTTCCACATCTTCATGGAACTGAAACATATGCATCTGCTCCACTGTAAGTGACTCCTGAGCAGCAGCCACCACTGGAGGCTGGGACTTCTGTAGAGGGCCCCATACGCAAAAGTACGCAGCTGTGTAGGGCACTAGGAAATTTGGGGCACCAAATTTCCTGGTGCCCTGCACAGCTGCGTGCTGCTCCAGCCCCTGCCCCGCATCTTCCCCATGGCCCCTGCCCCTTCTCCACCCCCGCCCCGCCTCTTCCTGCTCCTGTTCCACCCCAGTCCTGCCCCCACTCCCCTGAGGAGTGCAGCAGGACCGGGCCTGCACTCACCGGCTGCAGGAAGTGCAGCAACCCAGACCCAGCCGTGTTGCCAGTGAGTGCTGTAGGGCGGTTCCCCCTTGCCCCACAAGCCAGCTCCTCTCCCCCCCCCGCCGAGGCCTGGGGCCCCACACCCCCTCCCTGTGTGGGGGACCTGCATAGGGCCCCAGAATAGCTAGGGATCGCCCTGCTTCTGTGGATTCTGTTACTAAAGAGATTACTGTGGAGTTGAAGATGGCATCAGAGGCTGAATTTCCAGTGATCACAAAATGTTCTGCGAAAGTGTGCGCAGAGGCCCAAGTTGCTGCTCTGCAGATTTCCAAGATCCGTCACATTCCTTAAAGATGTCCCTAAGTAGAAATTGACCTCATGGAGTGTGTATAGACTCTGGATGAGTTGTACCCTTAATAACAGTGATAATGCAACCAGAGATCTCTTTGGATAATGCTTGAGCTGATATTGCACAGCGTTTGGATCTTTCCATGAGTGAAAGGAAGGAGTTTAGGGGACTTCCTGAAGTCCTTAGTCTTGTCCAAGTAGAATGTTAGTGCTCTTCTAACATCTAGCTTATGGAGAATTGCCTCGCTGATATCACAATGTGGTTTTGGGGGGGAAAAACAGGAAGATAGATCTGTTAATTCATATGGAAAGTGGAGGCAACTTTAAGGAGAAACTTGGGATGCGGCCTCAGTTACTTTTTTTAAAGACAAAGACCATACTCGGTGGGTGTGCCATCAGGATTGCTATTTCTCCGATACAGCTAGCTCAGCTGATGGCAATTAGAAATGCTGTAGTCATGGACAGGTGAGAGAGAGAAAGTTGCCATGGACTCAAATAGAGGTCTAGTCAAAGCCCTGAGAACTAGGTTAAGATCCCAGGCTGAAACAGGTGGTCTCACACATGGAAAGAGATTCCCAATGCCCTCAAGAAATCTATGCATCCACGGGTGAGCAAATACAGGAGTATCTCTCTACCTGGCCGTGGAAAGCCGTTTTCTCCACGATATGTACCCTAAAGGGAGCTGAGAGAGAGTTTTGACCTCTTGAGATCTAAAATGTAATATAAAATCAGACGGAGGGAAGATGAGGTTGGGTTATGTGTTTAGAATGACAACAAACTCGGAATCATTTCCATTTTGTAGGTAATTACGTCGAGAGATCAACTTCTGGCTGTGGAGCAACATGTTTTTCAGCTTGTCAGAGCATTTTGCCTCTAAGCCTTGGAACTAAGCCTGAAAGTGTAGGACCCACCAGTTGGGGTGAAGGATCAGCCCGTTGTTTTGAGAGAGCAGGTAAGAAATGGGCTGAAGAGGAACCAGATGACATATTGCCATCTGTGTCAGGTAAGGGAACTAGACTTGTCTTGGCCAGGAAGGGCAATCGGAATAACTCTCGCTTTGTCTTGTTGAATTTTCAACAGGACCTTGGAAAGAGGAAACTGGGAAAAGGCATACAAGAAGTCCCTGTCCCATGGGAGGTTGAGGACATCTCCCAGTGAATGTTTCCCCAAGACCAGCCCTGGTGCAATAACAAGGACATTTATTGTTCCGGTAAGCAGCAGAGAGATCCTTAGTCAAGGTCCCCCAAAGAGCGAATATCTCTCAAAGCACCTCTGACTTCAGTTTCCATTCGTGGTCATGAGAAAAATTATGACCGAGATGGTCAGCTGTCACATTCTGTATCCCTGGTAGACAGACAGCCGAGATGAGCACATTGTGATGATGCACCAATTCAAAAGTTTGAGTGCTTCTGTGCAGAGGGAGGGAGATATGACACCCCCTTGATAATTTATGTAAAACCTTCATGTGGGTTTCTTGATGAAAGGCAGAAAGTGTGCACAGGTGTTCCTGACAGCCCTTGGCTCCAAAAGAGTGATATCGAGAGTCACTTCTGTGGAAGACCACTTGCCATGAACCTTGTGGTTATGTAGATGAGCTCCCCAGCCTATTAGGGGAGGCATCTACATAACCGTGTCAGCACCAGAGTCCCCTGGAGGCTGAAGTGCCTTCTCCAAAAGGAGCTCCCAGTTCCTGTGAGACTGCAGTTTTAGCTGTGGCAGGGGAACACTTCTGTGGGACTCTCCCAGGCACAAGACACAGGGAGAGTGTCTGGCCATTACAGGAATCGACTCCTTGCAGGAAAGGCACCTCCTAGAACCAGGCATGCCTCTGGGCCGGGGGCTAATATCCTCTAGCAGTGAGGAATGCAGAAGAAAGGTTTTCTTTCCTCTTCCTCCTCCTCCTCTTCTTTCCCTTTAAATTTTTTCAGTTAAAAAAAGTCTTCTAAATGCCTGGGGGAGGGGGAATCCCCCACACATAGGGCAGGAAATGTAAACTAAAGTTTTTTTCTTTTCCTTTTCTTTTTTTTCCTTTAATCCCAACGGAGTAAAAAGGAAACAATAACTATTAAGGAGAACAAAACAAACAAGAACAACAACAACTACTTATGCTAATGACACAGAAAAGGAAGGGACGACTGCTCGCTCTCCAGGCCAAAGGCAGTTGAGAAGGAACTGTGGGGGGAGGGGGGATGTCCACTTGCACAGCGCTAGATAGCCTCGAAGCCGACCATGAGGGAGGGAGAACACATGTGTGGGCTCAATAGACACCGCTACCAAAAATCTCCGATTAGAGGCACTCGGGCACACATACACGTACAGTGGAGCACCCATAGGGACACTACTCAAAGAATAAATCTTATTTCTATTTTTTGTTTTTAATTTTTCTCACACATGGAAAAGGCCCACTGTATATCCTAAGAATGAGGCCACCATCAGCCACTACAAACAGAATATTGCATGCATTCACTCCAAGGAAAATGCAGGGGAACCCTCCTACAATGTAAGTTTCTCCCCTATTCCCCCAAATCACTATAACTGGAGTTGCAAAAGTGAGGGTTTACCTCACAGAAGATCTCCTCCTCCTAACCCCAGGATGGTGACAGACTCGAGTCCAGCTTCAAAGCCCATTAAAATCAATGGAAAGACATCTATTGACTTCAATGGGTGGTAGAACAGGCTCTTGATGCCTACATTTGCAGAAACGCAATAATAGCTTGACATTGTTGAGGAGAGAGATGTGAGTGGTATGAACATCCCCTGGCGGGAAGCAGGAGTAAGAAGGGAGATAGAAATTCTTCCTAAGCCCACTAAATGGTATCTCAGAGCAGAGACGAAGGGGAATATGATATCGTTGAAATACAATTCTTATATAAAAGACCACCACAGGTGCTGTGTAAATTCCTTTGGAAAAAACATTTTGCAATAAAAAAGGTTTTTTCTTGCTCCACCGATTTATTATGCCTTGAATATTTCAGTAAAGATAAGAATTATAAGGTTACTATGTAGCAATACCTACATGAGTCACAGAAACAGTTTTAAAAGTCTGATTTCCCACTCCTGCAAATACACGTGCATATTGGTAACTACAGGCATGTGAATTGAACTCAAGGGGCCAGATCCTAAGCTGGTCGAAACTGGCATAGCTCCACTGAAGTCAGTGGAGCTGTACTAATTTACATCAGCTAAAGATCTAGGCCTAAAGTGTTATTTATTTACATACATGTTTGCAAGATCAGGGTCTTCGTTTTTTCACTCTATTTTTTGTACCTTTTACAAAGATCTTTTCAGTTCTAAGGAACAACTCAGACTTCTTACATACATGCACGCACATATCATCTTATCAAGGAACATAGACCTAATAATTACAAGAGCTGTTATTCCTATCAGTATTGCATTTTATTTCTCTAAACAAATTTTTTAAGTGTCATTTGCCATCATTTTCAACCTCTGTTCCACAGTGGTAGAAAATATCTCAGCCCCAGACCTTTACAATGCATCTTTCAATAAAGTTTTGCACCTAATAAAAACTTTAGAAAATGAAATTACATCTTACAGTAAATTACTGCCAGAATACAGACAAGAATACAAGCTGAAAGTGCTTTGCTAATTAAAATAAAAACACACAAAAATACAACTACGAAGTGCACTCTATCTGAAATCAGACATGAATTAATAAGAAAATCAATTAATAAAATCTACTCCAGATATATATAGACAATCATATTATCAAAGGTTGTCTGAGCTGTAAGAGTTTTTTCATTAAAATAAATGTCTTATGGAAAATTAGATTCAAATGCTTAACCTATGAGGTATTGATGCAATTGATATAGGAAAATTACAGAGTAGAGATTTTGATATTGTTTCCTCACCTGTTATTTTATGACCTAATTAAGTCTTGAAACAAAGCTTTTGGAACTAGGAGAAGGCATTCCCTGCACAGAAATCCCTTGCTGCTTTTTCACTGTTATTGTTATAAAACCTACAAAGACACCTTAGGTTTTAAATTAAAAATCAGCTTTTATAAGACATTGGGATACTGAAGTGTTTGACTATCCTTGGAGAAAACTTGATAACTCAGCTACTGGCCATATTTGTAGCTAGTTGACACTGAGCAAATCAAACCAAGAGATCACTGTTTAGCAGATGGTTGGACCGCAGTGTTCTCAAAAGATTTAAAAAAAAAAACACTTTAATTGTTAGAGCTCACTCATGTTTGAACAGTAAATTTAATACAAATATTTTCTAATTTTTGTACCAAAGACACTTCCTGAGTGGTTTGTTTTTTTTCCCCTTTTTTTAAACTGGTAATAATGTAATAAAGGTGGCTATCCTTGAAAGTATAAGATCTCTTACTAATTGTAGATGAACAGTTCACTGTCTCCGACTTTGGCTAAGCTTTAAACACTCTGAGCCCTCCTGAAAAGTTATTGAAAACATTCTTTTTACAGTCAATTCTATTTATATCTCACATGGTTTCTTTTATGTCTCTTTCCCTCTTTCATGATAAAGGACAGGATTATTAATTTGTATTGATCCCTATTGCTTACTCCTCTCCTGATTTATGAGGCCTGATCTGTATTTACACTAAGACCCCTTTACACATCCAGAGTAGTAAAGGGGCTTTACAGTGAATGTAACTTTAATTTACGTCCACTTAAATTCCCTTTATACCACCAGAGCACTTAAAGGGGTCTTAATGTAAATAAGAATCAGGCCCATCACGTTATCTGTGACATTATCTTCAGCATAAATTGCAATGTCAGGAACAGACCATGACTAAGTGAGGGACCAATCTGCTTAAGATCTGGCATGTTTTACCAGGCTTTTCTGCTGCAAACAATGCAATTGAGGCAACCTCCACTGGTCTGATCCCCATCATCATTATAGTGGAGATCTAACAGGGATAAAGCAGTCAATCAAAGCCTAATCTTTCCCACTTGGAGGAGGCACCTACGAAATTTAGTAAAAGTGTAATTATTAGAATCACTTCTCAAAGTAGAACTGTATTTCAGTAGATATGGGGGAGGAGAATTACAAGACAGAAATTATTATGGAGAGACGGTAGTCTGATATAAATAGCTCTCTGATATCACCAGCTTCCTGTTTTAAAGCAGATTTTGGCTTTCCCCCACCATCTCCAACTTGGCCAAAAATAAACAATGCACCTATAGTTTCTCATGCATGCTTTTCCACCAAAGGAAACATTTTGGAACAATATAGTCATAAGATGAGATTTTTTAAAAATCAGATTTTTCACTCTTGGGAAAAAATATCTAACTTTCTTTCCTAAAATGCCAGATTTGGTTTATTTTGTCACTTCAACAAGGAATAGTATACTTGACTATTCCTAGAATATTTAGTAGGCTATTTTTGGACTTATTCTCTAGTTTTCTAAACTAGCTCCAGGAGCCAAAAAAGACTTCAGGGTACCTGGATAGGATTCACCTGGGGCTTATAAAATCCATTGCAGCAGAGAAGCCTGCCAGATCCAGTCAATTAGCATTGTAATGTAATAGGAGAAGAAACCTTATAATTCCCAAGGGTGAAATGTTAGCCCCACTGAAGTCAATAGTAAAAGTCCCTTTCACTTAAGTAGGGCCAGGATTTAATCTTTACCCCAGTGCTCTGTGGAGTTCATGTATCTCTGACCTGCCAGGCTGAGAAAAATAGAGTTGCCCAGCAGCCAGAGATAAATACAAGTGCTTTCCAGGTAAGTCAAAGGATTAAATTTCCTGACCACTGGAAAGATTCATCGAAGGAGACTGGGCCTGGGCTGAGTGTGGCATGAGGCACAGCAGTATTCAGATAACAGGAAGGGAGACAAGCCAGAACTGACCTGCCTCAGGTATACAGCAAGGAGAAGGACCGAATAGAGTGATAGAACTGAGCTGTTACCCAGAGGAAGGGGTAGAAAGAGGAGGGAAGGAACAGAAAACTAAAACTAAGCACTAGTCAGAGTGGAGGGACCTCGCTGATGTCAACCACAGAAGCAAGGTCTTTGCAGAATAAGAGATGGAACCATGCAAGGAATTCACTGCTATGCAAGCTTAATCAGAAGTCTGCGGAGATAGGGAGGGACAAGACTGGGGCTGGACTTTCCAGCTACATTCAGGTAGTCAAAAGCCTCTCTCCCCCAAAAAGGCTCCAACAGTTGCTGCCAGCCAAGCAAGAGTAGGCTGCTGTAGCAATTTTAGTGCCTTACATAGTTTTAGATATTCGAATTTTTACTTTAATTTGGGGAAAAGAAATCATTGTATGGTCCCTCGCTATGACTCAGTCTCAGACTGGTGAGGACCATAGTATTTTAGTTAATATTAAAGTGAGGACAAAAAACTCTCCACATAAAATTAAGTGAAATTAAAACACATTAAAATCAAGAGACTAAAAATGAGAAACCCCAGCACAATAATCCAAGCAAAACAAGAAAAATCTGAAGAAATCCTCTTAGACAAGCATAGCAAAAAAGCAACAAAATTTTGTTTTAAATTATTTGGGAGGAGACCACAGCCTGCAAACTCGAGCAACTGCATATCTTGTTGAACACCAGCTTGGACATCTTAGCTGATCAGAAACAAGCAATCAGATTTTTCCACTCCCCGCCCGCTCCTGTCCCCTCTCTGTAGGCCGATACCTGGAACAACTCTGGTGTTTCTGACCCCTGAAGGCACGAAATGAACAGAACTGAAACTCTTGCAAAGTTTATAAGCCCTACAGCATGGGCCAGGATCCCTACGAAGAGCATGTGATACACAGAAGTAAGACTGCAGTCAGAACTTCTGCTTAGAGTTTTGAACTGCAGTATAGTTTCTAGTGCAGCTTCTGTGCACTCCCTATCCTAGTGCACTCACTCACTGTCACCCACCCAGTGACTGGGCTCCCGAGGCAGGACTTCTGACCCAACCTCACTAGTCCTGTATATTCTTACAACTCCATTCAATTATCTGAACTATTCTGTTTTGTATCTGAAAGATACAAACTCAGGAGCTCTTTAATGGTTAGATGTTTACCCTACATACATTTTCTGAACATGTGAGAATAGAGAGCCAGACTCTGCTCTCAGTTACATTGATTCACTATCTTTCCACTAACTTAGTAAAACACAGAAGATTAGTTTAGATTCAATGAGCGTTTCATACCTTTGAATACCTCTTGCCCTTCTGCTTTGTTGGATCTTTGGCAGGATCATATGGAGCAACGCCAGCATACAGATATTTTTGCTCCCTGTTTTCTTGAACAGCTTTCTGTGTAGGACCCTGTCTTCCATCCTCCCTTTCACACCTATGACCTGCTATAAAATAAAAAACTATTTCATCCTCTTAGAACTTATTTCTCTTGTTATTCTTAAAAAAAGAAAATTTCATTTACCTAGCAATAATCCCACTGTGAAAAAACTAAACAGAACTGGAAGCTGAAATTCATGCAAAGTAGGTCTTTGAAATAAAGTGATATCCAAGTAATCAAGGTTGCACGTATCAATAACTCTAAAATTATGCATACGACTCTTCCACTCCGTTCAGCCCCTTTAATACAAGTTCTGAGTGTGAATCCACTTAACTTTTATTACAATGCCCCAGAATTTCAGCATGCTGCAGATTCTGGTATTGAAAATATGAACAACACTGTAGTAGTCAAAGAAAAGCTGCAGGGTTTGGTAACTAGATAGGGGAGAATTGTAATTTTTGGCATCCAATAAGGTGAGGAAATTATTTTGGAACCCAGGAAATAGCTGCGGAGGAAGGAATGCGCCTCCTCTTTCATTTCCCACAAATGTAGAGAGGGCGTACAAAACGTACAGAGCGGGCGTTTGAATTTTCACTCCAGCACAAAAAGCTTCCCCATTGTATTCCATCCCAGTGTCTGCCATTGCCTCCCAAACCTGACACAAACACATTTGCTTGATGTTTCTGCTAAAATAATCAGCAGTAAGATAGTTAATGTTGACATTTAAATTGTCATCAGATTTGACAGTTACTGCTTCACTGAGATGAATGGGAAATTTCATAGTCTTTCAGGTTCTCCACAGACTAAGGCAGATAGGATTACATTGGTTTACACCTGCTTCATATTTAGAAAGTTTCCATTGCAATCATATGGGATACTGTGCATGTCGGTATTGCATTGGGATGGATCCTGCACCCCTGGAGGAGTAAGAATGGAACACTGAATTTCCATGGGATTTAGGCTCTTAAGTCTCTTTTGCAAATCCCAACCTTAAAACATCACATGTAGAACTGGGCAAAATTTTTCAGCTGATTTTTTTTTGGGGGGGTGGGGGGGAGAGGGAGGAGGAAGAGGAGAGCAAAAAAAATGGTAGATATGACACGCTGAAATGTTTTGACAAATTGTTTGTGAAAAACAAAACCCACAAAAGTTACAAAATGTCAAAACAAAAAACATTCAGAAATTCCATTTCAAAATTTCCTTCATTTTTTTGTAAATATAAAAGATTAAAAGGCTCTCAAAATCAATACAACACATTTCATTTGGGATCTAAAGAAATGTTTTGTTCAACCCTATTTTTTTTTCCCCCAGGATTGCTAGCGAAACAACACATTTTATTTGTACAGCACTAAACAAATAAAATAACTAGGCTGAAACAAAATTAAACATACACATCTAATAAAATCTGCTCTTTGTAAGTAAAGTTCAGTTCAGTTGTGAAATTCTAACTCTCAAAAAAACAGGATGCGTAAGTTGGATTAAATGAGGATCAAAACCTTCTGTATGATGAACTCCAATAAAAGCTACAAAAAGGTGAAAAGAACTGTGTCTTACAAAACAGACTAGCCCTATTATCAATTCTTTAAAAGTGAAGACGACTACTGCAGTAAACGCTATGAATAACATTTCCTGAAGTACTATATAATGCAGAATTGTTTTATTCATGTGGAAGATTTCCCCCTCACTCAATAACTATCACCCACTCGCAATTATGATGCTCATGGGACATTGGGTTTGTTTGCGCTTGTGAAATATACATATTTATAAACCACCACAGAACCATGAAAGTTAAAGAGCTTAAAAAGTCAGTAACTGCTTGAAAGAATGACCAAAATCTAAAGGATTGTGATTACACTCTATAAAATGGTAACAGCTCATGTTTCCCATTCTGACTGCCTTGTGCTTGGAAAAGGTCAGTCAGGTCTAAGTATTTCAACTAATGCCTTTGAAATTTCCTTTTCCATGACATCCTGAGAGCAGTTACATCAGATCAAGGAAGGAGGAAACATGGTAACAGGCTTAGAAGTGAGTTAATTCAACCACGAAGAAAGTCATTGAGTTAGACTTCATAATTGAATAATAAACAGCTGCAGATTCCAGAGAATACAAGAAATATACTGAGCTGGTAACAATTTCATTGCATGGTTTTCTGAACCAATTCTAATAGCAGTGCTGGGTTCAAATATATATGTAAGCCAGAACAATGATTACTTAGAACTTTGGGGTCAGGAACTGTCTTTTTGTTCTGTGTACAACACCTACCACAATGGGATCCTGGTCCATTACTACAGCAATACAAGCAAATAATAATTCAGTGAACAAATATTAGCCCTTCTCTGTGTAGGCTCCTAGTTCAAATTTTGGACAGGGCAGGTTAAAAAGAAGTTCGTATTCAACATGGGCACATTTTTCATTAATATTTTCACAAAATAGCCATCCCTCTTCTCAATTAAAAAATTCTCAATTTACCTTTTTTTTTTTTTTTTCCTTACTGGCTCTAATATTGTATCCTTTTGAGCCCTGGTCCCAGTACAGCCAAACTCTTTAGCATGTGAAGAGTCTTAAAAGGAAGCATGAGAGTAGGGACTCCAGTTGGCATGCACACGCTTGAAGTTAGTTGAGCGCTAAAATGCTTTGCTCAATTGGCCCTTTAAGAAGATTTCCAATTACTAACTTGTACTTATTTATTTAGGAAACCGGAGGAGGGAATCATACTTATACCTAATAGTTAAAAAAAGAGCAAACATCTGATGGAGCTACAGGCAGAGTGTTAAATAACTTTAACAGCTGCAAATTCCAGGGCAACCGAGGGACACTGTCTTGGTATCCACTTTGGCCCTTTCTCCACCATCCTTCTAGTCTGTTACCTGAGCGGGTGCTGTGGTAAATCCAGACAGAACACAAATCAGTTCTGCAGTTTTGTTTTAATTCTCTCTTGCAGTAGGTGCTGGATTCCACTGCCCTGCCAGTAGCTAGAGGATACAGAACACAACTGAGGACTCTCTGGAAGGTGGGGACTAGTCCCTCAGCAGCTATCCATCAGCTCTGATTCTGTCCCCTACAGTTACAGACAGATGGGGACAACACTGAAGCTATTTCTACGCTACAAACACCACAGGAGCACAGCTTCAGGTACACTGCTATAGCACTGTAACACAGACACTTGCTATAGCAAGAGAAGGGTGTTTTTCTGTTAAGGTAGCAAATCCACCCTCTCAAGAGACTGTAGCTAGGCCTAGCAGTGTCTGTAGTTTTTCCACACTCCTGAAAGATGTAACTAGGTTGACCCAAGTTTTAGGTATAGATCAGGTTGGATGATCTGTGGAGCTAGCTCTGAAAGAGAAAGGCCAAATTCTGAACTTTCTTATGTTGCATGTTCGGGCCAAAGCGAAGAGAACCTCAGCATTCTTGCTGCACCAGTGGCCAAAACAATAGGGAGTTCATACAGAGAAATGCTGTACATCCATTCCATACTGTAGATGAGTGCTCCACAAGGCATCAGAGAAGGGGAAAATGTGTATATGTTTGGAGCATGCATAACACAAATCCACAATATGCAAAATTAGCATATGAGCGGAGGACCGACCTTGTTGGCTACTTCCCAAAACCCAGTAGCCGCACATAGCAAGTCTGCATGTATGTTCTGAATTAGAAAGATGTGTGGAGGTTGAGAATGCTGTTTCCAACCTCTGCTGAGTCTCACACAAGCAACATTTTGTTTCCCAGCGCTTGACTCCCCAAAAGAGCAGCTGTACATACACTATCATGTTAAAAAAATTGAAAGGCAAGTAACTCAACAAAATTAACATGACAACTGAATAATCAGAGAGATCACGGATCACTCAGATTTTTGATGGAAGTCTGGGGAACACATTTTTATCATGATGTGCAAAGGGGTAGATCGACAACTCCTTTATAACATCTTGCTGATCATGGATTACATGTCCGACAGCTTTAATTAGGACGCGTGAGAGAGCGCTATTGATTTGCAATGGACACTGGGTAAAATAGACTCGATGCAGTAAGTAAACATTACTCCACATCTCCCTTCTACTGCACCTGGACTTCAAGTGGTTGTTGAGCGAACGAGAGCAAAAGCAGACTTCACCCTTTTATTCCTCCCACCAGACAAAATAGCAGCCCTGTGCTCAGGGCGTGCAGGATGTGTTCTATGTGTGTGCCCCTATACGGCAGGAAGGGGTCTTGCTCCGTCCATCCCACTTTCACCCTGGAACTGGCTAAGCACACATGAGGTTGGGGCAGGCTGCACCCTTCAAAGGGACGTGCACTCCTCCTGCTCTCTAGAGACCTGAGAGATTATGCCTCCCCATCCTGAGGCACACCACGCAAAGTTTCCCAGGGATGACAAAGCTCAGCACTGCCAATAATGTGTGGCACAATCTGGTCTCTAATTTAGGACACCCATTTTAAATCCATGGGACCCAGAATTTAAATATATAATTGACTTGAAATTGTCATTCTCCGACATATCAAAATGTATAAGTGTATTTTAGGAGTTTGGATGCAGATGGTAGAAAATAACTATCACTCCCTCAAAATGTGTAAAAGATTGCTTACATGCTATATTCTATCAACTCTGGCATGCCCATAAATGGAGAGAATGACATTTACACATCAAGTGTGGAACAGGCAAAGGGCAAGCACCTCTTCCCTCACATTTAGAAAGTTCAGTTGAAGCACATGGTTGCTAAGGTTAGTCACACACAATTTTACATTTAAGTTCTCTTCACTTTATTTATTTTATGTTGTTCCGTTACAACCAGAAAATAATGTGCAAGGTTGAGATGCTAGGTCATGCAGCCAAAGACAATTGTAAAAAGTATTACAATACAAACCCATATAGTTATTTAGATTTAAAAATTCACAAAAATGGGTCTAAGTACCTTTGGCATCAACTAAAAACAGTCACATAAGAGACTGAGCAGCAGAGGTTTCTCACCCCAAAAAGTCAGAGAATAATAGACCAAAGATTAAATCAACTCAACCCATGTTATTTGAGTGACTAAATTTTACCTTGCACAAGTACCAATCCTTATAATGGCCATGCATCTGCAGAAACCAAGGTAAAAACATGGGCTTTTTGGCATACCCTGAAGATCACACAGATTTGTAGAGCAAATGACCATTTGTATTACCCTTAAGCAAAATAGAAGAGGACAGAAAAGGAAGGCCCAAACAAAGAAGTGTTACTTACCAGTAATTGGGGTGTAGGATGATTGTCTGTCTAGATCCAACCTTGGGGAAATATGCAGATACCTTGGGCCTGATCCAGTGTCCATTGAAATCAGTGGAAAGACTTCTATTTGCTTTAGTAGGCATTAGATTAGGCCCCATAAGTGCCAAGTCAGAACACTCTAGAAGAGCACTGATTGTTGGGACCACACATGAATGCAGACACACTTGCAAGAGATTAAAACAGCAGTAACAACCTTGACAGGAGGTAGGTCTGCGAGGAACTAGTGCCTTAGAGCAGGAATCATCCTTTTAAAGTATTTGGAAAGCACTTAAAACATAGTGGGTGTTACCGCCAATAAATAAATAGGTAAATAGTAAATCTCAGACAATTTTCCTGAATTGGGCATCAGATCTGGCTGCCAACTTCAGAAAATAGTTCCGTAATCTACTATGAGTGTTGCATATTTGAAGGAGACAGAGGAGGTATGGAATAGTCTGACCAACAATGAAGAACCCCTTGCACTGAGCTACCTACCATCCAGTATGTCATAGAGAAGCTAGTAAAGCCACTTTCTAGCTCATCTAGCCAAAGCCAATCTGGTCAGGTCAGGATATGGAATGGAAACAGCATTAGTGGCACTGATGGACAATTTCCTTCTATCAATGGCTAGAGGGCCGAGAACCACTCTTTCTCTTGAGCCTTTCTGCAACATACCACACAGTTGATCATGAGATACTACTGTCCTTGCTAAGAGATGCAGCAGCAGTCCAGGGAAATGTACAAAAGAGGTTTGAGAGCTAACTGTACGGACACACACACAGAGGACAGTTATGGGAAACTGTACTATACCAATTCAGTTTATAGGGGCATGAAGCTATCAGCCCTGGAGTAACTACAGCTAGTACAAAGTGCGCAATGGACATCCTCAGCTACACAGGCTACTGTGAGCACATCACACATGCCCTCCACTCAGTATGCTGGCTCCCTATAAGCGATCATGAAATTCAGAAAAAAACTGCCACCAACATTTGTCCTGTTTACATCTGTGCATAGGTCCACCTCTCAAGATTTCAAATACATCATCCCCAGAAAAAGCTTTTGATGACATGCTGCAGGATATGCTACCATCTTTCAGTATGCAGTGCAGACTGACTGAATAAAAACACACTGCCCATTGAGACATGAGTGAGACCAACACAGAGCAATAAAAAGCATGAGAGCCAATGACGCTAGAAGGAAGTGAAATGAAATAGCATTTGCAAGGTGAAGTAGTGGGATGGTAAATCAAAGCTTGTGTGGGCGTGTGGATGACTGATGAGTTTAATAATTTGTACTGGATATGTAAAGTGATTTTATTTATTTATAAGTACTCCCCTGCTTGTCACTTTTTTGGTATTATCAAATGCTCAAGATTTTGGGACAATAAATAAGTGTGTGTGAATAGCAGGACAGTGGTTCTCTGAATCACCTAACAAATGAAAGCTTTGTATAATATGAAAAACAGATGGAGCACTCATAATACAAAGCACTAGCACAGAAGAGGAACCCATGCTCCAGGCCTTCAGGCAACAGCACCTACCCACCCTAAACTGGCATACAACAAGAAGCCTATACTCCATTTCCTGGCCTGAAATGTGACAAAGATGAACAAGGACCCCTCCACTGGCACAAAGGTTTACACATTTATTTGCAACTTAAGATCTCCACAAGTACTCCTCGTTCTTTAAGATTTAAAGTGGACTTACTGATGAGTAAGGTACTACTGCATGTGAGTAAAGGTATCAGAATCTAGCCCTAAGAAAATATTTCAGACAAGTAAAGAAAGGTTACTGATTTGTAACCAGCGTTCTTCAAAATGGTTCTGCATAATCATACTTATGGGTACTGTGCTGTCTTGTGATGCTGTATGGTAAAACCTTCTCCCAGCAGTATCCATTAGAGCACTCTCTCACCACCAGTCCCTTCCCCTTCAGGATTTCTGAACATCCTGAGAGCAAGGCTATATAAGGAGTGGAGTGCCTTCTACCTCCTCAGTTCCATCCACTGCAATGTCGGGGAACAAAAAGCAATTAGACTCTGACAAAGACAGGACACTGAGTGGGGAGTAGGACTATACAAAGCCATCTTGAAGAACTGGAGTTACAAGTAACCTTTTCCTGTTCAAGTGGCTCTACATATTCCCACTTAGGGTAAAGACTCATAAGCAGTGCTGAAAATAACAACTTGGAGGTGGGGACAGAGTCCTAACTCTATAGAGACTGAGGTGCCACTCTACCAAAAGCAGCATCTGCCCTAGAGGCCAAGTCCAAAGCACAATGCTTACTGAAAACGTGAACAGATTTCCAGGTAACAGCTCTTCCAATCTCCACAGCAGGGACTTGTTTAAGTCAAGCAAGAGACGTTGCCACAGCTCTAATGAAATGTGGACATATTGTCCCTGGAAGAGAAGTCTCTGCCAAAGAATAAAACATTCAACAATACATTATTTAAGGCACCTAGAAATGGTCTGGGAAGAAACCATATATTCCATGCAATTTTTAGCATAAAAACAAAAACAATCTGGATGATTTACAAAACCTTTTAGTTCTGTATAATAATAAGCAAGGATTCGTCTTTCATCCAAAGTAAAGCTGAATCACCCTTATTATAACGTGGTTTTGAAAAACAAAACCCACCAAATCAATGAAATGATTGACATAAAAATCAGAAACCCACCTTTGGCAAAATCCTGAGGTCAGGCTAAAGAACCACTTACGTTTATGAAAAATGATGAATGGTGGGTCAGTCACAAGAGCATTTACCTTCTGGCAGATGGCATATCAATAAAGTAATAGATAAACAATGCAAGGAACACTCAGCAAAAGATTCAAAGGGTAGTTTCATCAGCATGGCTAGAGCCAAATTGAGATCCAAGAGGGACAGGATCTCTCAAATGACTATACATATTAAATAAGCCCTTCATAAAGCCTCTTAATTGTATTAAACACAGTGATTACCAGCAATTAAGGTATGATAAGCAGAAATGGTTACCAAATGAATCCTTAACCACTTCATATTTTAAAAAGATGGAATATTCTCTAGAACATAGGGCGTGGATGCTGAAGCAGAAAAGACGCCCTTCCTAGTCATCCCAAGTCACAAATCTGGTCCATTTTGATTTGTAATGTTGTCTGGTAGACTGATTCAGATTAGATACAGTTGATCACCCAAGCCATCAGATGCAGTGTGGGAGGTCTCAGTTGGGATGAAGAAACCTCTTCCTGTTCAGATAAGAGATCTAGTGACAGAGAAAGACACACAGAGACTCTGCTAGACAGTCGGAGGACACAGTATACTATTGTTGGTGTGACCAGACTGGGACAATGATCATCATCCTCACCATGTCCTTATGTACCATCCTTGCCATTTTCTGGATCAATGGAAAGGGGATAAAAGTCATACTGCAGGCTCCTTCCCCACTGCTGTAGAAAAGCATCTGACAAAGACTGGCTGTCCCTGCTGGCTCTGGAGCAGACAAGGCAACACTTCTTGTTGCACATTATTGCCAATAGGTTCAAGTCTGGTCGACTCCTTCTGGCAAGTATGTGGTAAACCAATTAATCCTTCAAGGACCACTCATGTTTGAGACATGTCTCTGCTGAGACACTCTGCAGTCACACTGCTCTCCCCCAGCAAATGCAGGGTTACTGGAAACACATAGTGGAGGATGCACCAATCCCATAACCTTATTGCTTCTGCACAAAGAGGAGAAAAAAGTGAACACACACCCCCTGCTTGGTGACATAGTACATTGAAGTACTATTATCCATTACTACTTACACCATCCTTCCATGCATGTGAAAAGAGAATGATTGATAAATGATAAACAAATGGCTCTCAACTCCAACACACAGATGTGCAGAATCTTTTCCAGATGAGACCAATGTCCTCGAAGCACCCGATGATTCAGATGTGCCCCCCCACCACCGTTTGGCGCATCTGAAGTTAACATCACCAATGCTGCCAGAGCATCAAACTGGACACCTCTGAAGACATTTGTTCTCATTAATTACCACTCCAGTGAAAGAAAGATGTGTGGAGGTATGGTGACCCACAAGTGCAAATTGTTCCGGACTTGGACAGTAAACCTGAGACATCCAGTGCTGCACAGGTCTCATTGGGCTAAGGAGTTACATAGGTAGTGGCCACCATGAGAGCAAGGAAATAAGATTACTCTTCAAGTCAGACACTCCTCGGCATTGAGAATAACCTCCCTCAACCTCAGAGACCTGTCCTCCAGCAGAAAGGCTCTTTCTTCCACTGAGTCCAGTGTGGAACCTATGAACACAATTCTGTGAGTTAAGCATTGATTTGATTGTTGAGAAGACCCAGGTCCAAGAGTAGATGGATTGTAACTGCTAATATGGCTTAACAGGTATTCAGACACAGCAACCTTCATTAGCCAATCATCTAAACTACCACAAAGAGGCATTTTGTAGAAACTCTGGGTGCTGTTGAGAAGCCAAATGGCAGCACCTCATATTGGCAATGGCAACCCACCACCACTAAATGAACGTATGTGATGAAAGCAACTGTCATTCTGGGGTGCAATCCTGAGCAGTGACGGGTTGTCACCACCTCCCCTGTAACCCCGGATGCCTCACAATGCTTTTCTGGTTTAGGTCCTAACCTGGGCCACTCACAAAACAGACTACCAGCATGCAAGTCACACCCTGAGTGTCTGTGTAGAGCTGCAGCCCTAGCCCAGCAGCTCTGACCCAAGCAGCCTGTCAGAAAAGCACCAGTCACACTCTGGCTTCCACCAACCTTTGTTATGACTTGCAAGGTGACTCCAACACACTCCCAGTCCCAGATTTTCCCAAAACATGTGTTCTGCACTGTCCAGGCCTCTAGGGGACAGTTCAGATATTAAGATCTGTTGCCCCTGTAAGAAGTCAACAGTTTGCAACTTTAACAGGCGTTATCAAACAGTTCCATTTAAACACAACACTGGATTGGTTTAGATTAAAGATAAAACAAAACAAAAGAAGACAGGATTTTAAATAAATTCAAGTATAAAAGTTAGAAATGGTTACAAGCAAATGCAAGTGAAAACATGCATCTAAAAAAGTCTAAAATGTAATCTAGCAAATTCTGGTTCAAGGCTTTGTTCAAGATGGCCTCTCACCCACAGTCTTCCAGCAAGACAGTGAATGACTTTGGTCAGGATCTCTCCAAGAGGTCTAAAGATGTTGGTGTGTTTGTCTTCTTAGGTGAAAGAGATAAAGAAAGGGGCAAAGAACCCCATGTTAACAGTCCAGTGAACCTTTGAAGTGGATTCTTCTGAGGGTTACCCTTCAAAGTAAAGCTCATTCAAGCAGTAAAGGTGGCAATATGGAGTCTAATGGTGAAGGAAGCTCCAGGAGCTTTTCTGTCCCACCTTTGTGTTTGCTGAAATCCAAATTGTTCTCTTCCTGCTATAGAATCATAGAATCATAGAATATCAGGGTTGGAAGGGACCCCAGAAGGTCATCTAGTCCAACCCCCTGCTCAAAGCAGGACCAATTCCCAGTTAAATCATCCCAGCCAGGGCTTTGTCAAGCCTGACCTTAAAAACCTCTAAGGAAGGAGATTCTACCACCTCCCTAGGTAACGCATTCCAGTGTTTCACCACCCTCTTAGTGAAAAAGTTTTTCCTAATATCCAATCTAAACCTCCCCCACTGCAACTTGAGACCATTACTCCTCGTTCTGTCATCTGCTACCATTGAGAACAGAACTATCCTCTTCCCCCACTGCCTTTAGTATCCTGTTTACTACTTACATGTCAATTGAGGTAAATGCACACCCCTATGTTTATAATAGACCTGTTTAACAACTTTTACCTAGGAAGGGCTGTGTGGTTTTGAATGTGTGCTAGTATTATACAGGGAAATTCATAACTTCACTTATAATATTGCTACATACATTTCACCACAATATTATTGACCAGTAAGTTATTATTTTCAAATGATACCTCACACAGCATTTTTTTACAAAGATTATTACAACGGTATGTAGGGTGTAGATACAGGGGTGTTCAGCGTCACTGCAACAAACTGAAATGTGAAAATATGCATCCTTTAAATCAAGAGTCACAAACCAAACCATGACCAAAAGGGAAGGGATTTATGGCAGTGAAGAAGAGGACTGCTGTAATGTCTGCATTAAGAGTTAAATAAAAGTCATCTCAATAGTTTAGGGAAATACTTGCTGTCCCCTTCACTCAAATACAGGAATTCGAAAAACCAAAAAGTTGAAGATTTGGCTATTAGTTCTTTCCAGACCTTGTTTCCCCTGAAGTAATTTTAAAAAGCACAGCATGGGATATAAAGCACCTAAAAGGACATTTTTCACACAGGATGCTACAAAAAAAAAAATCACTGAATATTTACACTAATTTCTTCCTTTTGTCAAAATTACAGGGTAAGTACTTCTTTTAGATACAGATATAGGTGTTATTCCAGAAGGTATTATATATCCTGTATTATTAAAGGCCTCCGCTGAAGATCAATATGCTAGAATGAGTTGTTGAGCTCTACAATACCAGAATTTTTAAAAGCTCTCAGGACATCAAATTCTGCCAACCTTACACTGAGTTAGAGGAGACTGCTCTCCTGCTTATGTTCTACACAGTGAACCAGATAGCAGAATCAGATCCAAAGTTAGGTTTCTAGGTCATGATCCCACCACGCTTACTCAGGCAAAGTAGTCCTTACTGATATGTGTAATTTCATTGTCCTCAGTAGAACTAAATGTGAGAATAAGTATTCAGTGATAAAACTACAAAACTGAATCCTTAGTTTGTAGCTGTCACTAAAACAGCTAGTAACACATATTAAATGCAAGGACAGTAGAACCACTATTTTATGAACTAATTGGGGATTGAGGAGTTCATAAAACTAAACTGAGCTTCTTAAAATTACAGTTGGTATCGTGCATAAGTTGCAGTATGATGCATTGCATCACTTTCTTCTTGTCCTTCAAACCACTGCAAGGCAATTTTCAATGCCTTGAAAGCACTGGAATGTGAAGGGATGTTGACTTGTTCTTCAATGACATCCTTTTATTATGTGATTATCTTTTTCCCCACCTGGACAAATGGTTTGTATAACTTGTTGTTCACAAGACTGGTGTTTGTAAAATCAAGGTTCCACTTTATTTCAAACTTTGTATTATATAAGGTTCTGAATTAAACTAAATGCCTGTCTCAGAGTCTGTGCACATTTAACAGAATGTTTTACCTCCAGTCACAGGGATCTCAATGGCACGCCCAGATTCTAAATTTTGTAATGTAGCTTGTAAACCTGTAACCTAAAGAGTAAAAATAAAGAACAGTTATGAGGACTTTGCTTTTGTACCCTATAACTATCAGTACAGAAGACAGAACACACATGAATAAATAAGCAGTAAATACCATGTGCAATTACTGATTTATCTAACTTGAGATCTCTGTTTAACTATATAACTATTTTAAAATTACTCATCTCACTCCATTCCTTTTCAAGAAATGGCTTGAATATAACTCATTTTTAAAATATTTAATCCAACGATATAAAATAATCTATCCAGAATTTCTGGTGG
Source organism: Lepidochelys olivacea (assembly GCF_965140295.1). Lineage (NCBI taxonomy): Eukaryota > Metazoa > Chordata > Testudines > Cheloniidae > Lepidochelys > Lepidochelys olivacea. The sequence goes on along the minus strand of NC_140421.1, from coordinate 67,617,410 downwards.
GAATTTTGCATATTTATTAAAACAATCAAATATAGATAATGTTATGGCCATATTGTGACATCAACTTGTAATCATAATTTCTCATTGAATTAAAAGTTAACCTGATGACACAATATGGCCCATAGCATTGTCACAATAAAACTGATCACACAATATGGTACTGTAAATTAAGGCATGCCTGTCATTCTAGTAGCCTAGTAGGTGGTAAACTGACCGGTCATGTATAAGATCTTTCATTTTCTTTGCACCAGAGGATGATTTTGCAAGATAAATCTTATTATGCATTTAAAATGATTGATCCCTTCCTCTGGGTGTCAATGTATTGGCCGTAACCCTTCTTTTCCTCCAAGACATTTTCCTTCATGTAGACATTTGTTCTCAACCCATCCCTGTGCTAAAGGGGCAAGATATCATCTACACCAATCTATAGATCAGATGAAACTAAAAGGGCCAGGGACGAGCAAAACACAATCTTTATCTCTCCATTTGAAGTACAAAGGTGTCTGTCTCTTGTACCTACTACTTCAGGAAGCAAGAGTTTTAAGATCATTCCCAAGTAGAAAAATGCACTGTTTAATTCTCTAGCATCTGAGCTAAATTATTTGAAGGTTTGCAATGATCTTAGAAGGCTTAGATCTTAGAAGCTTATGGATACTGCATCTCTACAGGCATGTTTTGAAGTACCTGAAACTATTGGAGATAAATTGACATACCTTTCTTTAAAGCTTTTTGACTGACAATATTTAATTAAAACTATTGGGGCAGCTAATAACCTTTAAGGATGGTTTCCTGTGCAGTATCCATAAAGGATAACGAGAACCCTGCGTGGATATAATACTTGTATCCATATCTGATCCACAATCCACAAACATGGTCCACAGATGTCTGCAGATATCCACAGATTTGCAGGGCTCTAAGGATTAATAGATCATCAAAATTATAGTACTTTGATAAAGTTTCAGTGTAAGTCCTCTGACTAGGTCATAGTTCTCTGATGTTTCATTCACAAATATGAAAGCTGAAAGAATGATTAAAAAGAAGATTCCAGTACGCCCATTCCTGTTGATAATTTAACACAGTCCTTCGCCCAAGTAAAGGCCCTGTTCAACTTAAGGTTGGCCTATTAGGGAGGACAAATTCCAGTCTGTATTAGTGATTTTGTCTCACTGATACTGAGCTAATTGTAAGTACTTCCAATTTAAACCATTAATAAAACGTTGTCTCTTCAGCTACACAACATCAGCAGGGCACTTGAAGGCAGATATGACTTTAATATTCTGTCTGGGTACATTAAACTAAAGCATCAAGATTCCTATAAAAACTTCAAAAGTATTTGTAAATAGTCACATGAAACTCAGAAATAATCTATCCTACTCTTATTTAAAGAAAAAATATGAATCAGCTGCCTAGTGAGCTGTAGCTCCTGAAAGCTTATACTCAAATAAATTGGTTAGTCTCTAAGGTGCCACAAGTACTCCTTTTCTTTTTATGTTTCTGCTAGTGTAGTTGACCATGTTTTTACCTGACCAACTGCTCTGTCTCTCTCCAAGCTGGTTAGCATTTTCTGTCTCAGTATAGTCTGGTATTTTTCAGTCAACTGCTTCAACATTGGCTCATATGATGCATAATGTGCCTTCAGCCTATGAACAATAAAAGCCAAAATGTATTTTAAAGGATGACTGAGTTAAATCAGCAATTTCCACCTAAATAACTTTTTCCCCATGTACTATAGAGAAGAATAAAATGTAGGAAGGTCAAAACACAGCTAGTGTTACTTAGCATGCAACCACCCCGCTGGAGTGCCAAGGAAAAAAATAAGTATATATCAGTTTTTCAGTAATAGGATCTGTATATCCTGCCACCAAAACCTTTTGAAGTAATCTATCCAGTTTTGTTTTCTGTTTTCAGCAACTCCCCTAATCTTCAAAATACTTTAAATTTGTTACATACATTAAACTTTATTAATCTTTGCTTCCTTCTTGTAGATGGATGTTATTTCATTAGGAGAAAGAAAAATGCAGATAGGATTTGACAACCAAGTAGGCTACTAATTTAGAGAAATCAGCTACAATATAAAATTTTGTAGCATTAATTACAGTAGAAACTACATTTGGATCCCTTCATCAAATTAACAAGAAGCTAAGTCACCCATACCAACTCATGAATCAAAGTATGAGAATGCTTTATTTTTCAGGAGAAATTGTTCAGCTCAATACACAACAAATTAACAACTTCAAGTATATTGTGTTTTGCCAGAATGCTGGCAAAAAGACAAAACTGGGAGTTTTCTTGCAGTAAGATAGACTGTAAAGTTAAAATGCATATAAATGTGAGTCAGCCAAAATCATGAAAGGTGTTGAGAGGTACTTAATTAACATCTGCAACCCCAGGATTTGGCCCAAAGCTTGTTTTAAAATTGATCCACTCAAGGAAGAGATTCTAAAGAATTATCACTGTTGATTGGTGATCACCTACAACGTAACCCCACCCCCCGCCCAAACAAAAAAAAAAAAAACACCACAGATCCCTGCAGCAGTGGATCTCAGAGCCCTGGTTAACTGACTTGGGCTCCTGGGACTCACACTACAAGCCTAAAAATAGCAGTGTAGACATTTCCACTTGGGCTGGCCCCTGGACTCTGAAACCCATCCAGGGTGGGTGAGTCTCAGAGTCCAGGCTCCAACCCAAGGGGAAACATTTACACTGAAATATTTAGTCCCATAACATGAGCCCAACAAGCCTGAGTCAGTGGACCTGGGCTCTGAGATTTGCTGGCAAGTTTTTTTTTGCTTTTTTTGGTTTTGCGGTATAGATGTATTGGTCAGTAACCTAACCTTGGACAGCAAAGAATGGCAGGTAATACTAGCAAAGGCAGAGGAGCACAAAGTTCCCAGGAGCAGCAGCTATTATGTAATGATGAAATTATGGAAATTAATACTAAAGAACTCATAGGGAATATTCATATAACAGTTTGGGTTTATTTGCACCCAAAGCAGTTCAAATCCCAGGTAGAAAGCTCAAGTTTCAGGAGACTATTAACAAGGATAGAAAGACTAATTAATGAAAAGACCACCTCAAAAGGGCCTGATTCCCAAGGTACAACAACTTGTTACTGACTGATTTAGAAGATAAGACTACCTTGGTAGAAAAATTGATCTAAAAACCAGATATCACTTTGTAACAATGGGAAAATATCCAGAGGAAAGCCAATAGCTCATCTATTTGTTTAATCATTAAGGAAAATTACTACACAATACTTTACCAATAGTACTTCCCTCCATTTAAAATAAGGATAATATACAAAAAAGGAAATCATAAATCCTGCAGAAGATGATGTGGAGGAATTAGGGACCTCTCTCTATATATGGTGGGAATGACCTAGGACTTTGTTTACACTTGGGATGGTGCGTAGGGTTCACATAGCTACATGCTGCAATGAAAGGCAGGCAGCATCCCTACTCACTGCAGTGTGTAGCTACATGTGGCAGTGAAAGGCTCCAGAAGGGGGAGGAAGCATGGAGGGCTCCAGTAGTGGGGCATGACCGGAACCTTTCCCTGCTGCTGGAGTCTTTCACTACAGCAGAGAAAGGCTCCAGCAAGTGGGAGGCAGCAGGACACAACGTTGCTAAAAATAGCAGTGGAGACATGGCAGGCACTGTTCGGGCAAGTAGAGAGCCATGTAGGAGATATACCCTAGGGTTCAGGTGGGTAGGGCCCTATCACCTAAGCAGTGTCTCACCATCTACATTGCTATTTATACCCATGCTAGCTGCGCATGCAGCATCCGTACGCTACAGGCCACCATAAGTGCAAACATACCTTAAAATGATAGTGATTGCGATGAAAATGGTACATAGAAATTTTCAAGGTAACTAAAATTTAGACCACCCAGAGAACCTGTTCTATTAGGTCACAGCCCAAAGGAGGTTATTGCTTCTGAAAAGGACACATTAGCTACACAATTACCACTAGCAGCCAGATGCTCATTTTTGGAAAATAATGGATCCCCAGCGTTAGAGGCATGGAGGAGTAAAGTATTAGAAATCCTTTGAATGAATACAGTGACAGACAGCCTTACATCAATATCAAATAGATTTTATAATATATAATTACCATTCGTTTAGACTTTGAACAGAATTAACACACAGAAAATGATAAGAGATCGACCAAACACTAATGGGTCTTTTGAAGGTAATAAATAGGATTAAATACTTCTATGGAAAGTTCATATATGGTAATAATGATAAAATAAATTAAAAAAAATCTAGGGCCAGACTTCAACCCATGAACTTTAGCCACACAGTGATAAGGTATCATAGATCACTCCAAGGCACTTCACACAGAACTCGATGGGACAAAGTTACTTTGTCAGCTGTAATACAGCACCTGCAAGAAGGTATGTAATGTGATGCTCACAGATCTCTTCAACAAATTCTTTGACAATATTGAAGCTCCACCAAAGTATTTGTTTCCCACTCGTATCTTAAAGCTACTTTTAAAAACATCTTCCTGCTTTATCGGATATTTTGTTGTCTATCGGTTAGAACATAGGGCTATGAGCCACAAGACCAGTGCGAAATTTCCAAATCTGCCACTGACACGTTGTTTGGCCTTGAATTACTCACTCAACCATTCTGTGCCTCAGCTTCTCCATATGTAAAATGGGAATAATATTGTGACCAAAATGCTCGCCTATATTCACTCCCTACACATTACTGCAATGATACTTGTAGAAAATATGCCTTGTGAGGTATCATTTGAAAACTAATAACTCACTGGTAAATAATATCATGGTGAAATGTATGTAGCAACATTATATGTAAAGTTATTAACATAATCTGAAATTATGACAAATGTGGTTACCAGACAAATCTGGGGAGTGGATAAACCTGTTTCTTAAAGGAAAAAAAAAAAAAAAACACACCAAGCTGGTGCCTCTAGTCAGATGTCAAAGTTGACAATCACCTGCTAAGTGGTCATTTTTTGGCAAAGAAAGGGATCAGTAACACATCGATCTACACTTTAACAAACAACAGCATTGATCCTTTTTCACCATGAGACTCCTAGTCTCCATCCTCACAGCAGGAAGGAATTTTATCTAGGGGTAACCTGCAGGAAAATGCATTTCACAGGGGGAATTGACTATAAAAAGTGAGGGGCAAGAACACCCCAAAGCTTCCCTCCCTACCTATCTCTCTTTCTTTTTCACCTAAGATGACGAAGGAAGCAGCCATTTGACTTTGGAAAAGATCCTGCCCTGCAATTTGGTCAGCCCTGTTGCTGAGAGTATGTAGTAAGAATTTTACCTTGCACCAAGTCTGGTTTGTTAAATTTAGTTAATAAGAAAGCATTTTCTCTTAATTGCTCGTCACCAATTCTGACTTTAATGCCTTGTAATTGTACTCACTTAAATACCTCTCTTTGTAGTTACATAAATTTGTTTTATTCTTTAATCAGAACCAATCTAGTGTTGTGAATTATTTGGGTAACTCCAACTAAAGTAGCAAATTGTTGTATATTGTTTCCTTACAGGGGCAATGGATCTAAAAATATTTGAATTGTCCTGGAGAGAGCTGGACAGTACAGAACACATGTTCCGGGGGGAAATTCAGGACCAGGAGTGTGTGTTGGGGATCACCCTGCAAGTAGTAGCCAAAGCTGTTGGAAGCCAAAGGGTGGCTGGTGTGCTGCTGACAAACTAAGAGTTGCTGGACAAAATTGGAAGCTACAACAGCAAAGTACAGTGAGGCACCTAAATTTTCAGTGGTGACCCAGCCCCGCACTGAATAGGATTGCACTCCAGACTACCATAAATATCACCTGCCTTTTGGGAAACATTTTGAGCTGTTCATATGAAAGATGCTGTTTAGGTGCAAAGTACTATTTGCTTTTATATATTTCCAATCCTTCTCCTCCATTCTACCTATCAAGAGGGCCTACTGATCCTTCTCTAAAATACAAATGTAGCTTAAAAAAAAAAGCTAGTCAAAATGAAATCCTTTCTTTCAAAGGAAGGAAGGCAACATGGAAAGCAGAGATGATAAAAGTTACAACTATGCAGTTTTTTGTATACATTAGTACAGCAAAAATGCCCAAAAGAAACAAAAAGAAGCAGATCATGACATTCTACAGATTAGCTCAACTCATAGACAACAACTGTCAAGAACAAGAACTAATGACATTTTAAAAAAAGAAGATTGATTTAGTTGTATCTAACTCAAGTTGAAACAAATAAGTGAGCTTGTTCAATCACCATGAAAAAAAAAAGGAATTGACAGTCAAGGAACGTTACATGCTTTATGTACCAAAAATAAGTCTATGTATGTATGTCTCCTTTCTCTGCATCCCAGGAGGTTTCCTCCAATTTCTGAAACGCTGGAGACATTTGAATTTTAGAGGCCTAGGTTATCATTTCTCGGCTTTCAAGGATGGGCAGAACTGCCAATTACCAGAACTGCTTTGGTCTAACAATTTAAAATTCAGCCATGACATAACATTGCCAAGTAACAACTCAAACTCACTTAGCTTTCTGTTAAATGACAGTAAAAAAAAAAAAAGATCAGTTTGCTTACCTTTTAATATCACTAATGAGCCTGTTTTTTTCCTGGGCCACTCGCTTATGGTGCATTCGATGGAAATCACGTTCTTTCTGTATTTTTTGCAGAGCCTCCTTAGCTTTGCTGCATGAAACCACAATGTCAAACTCTATTACAGACCTAAAAGTCGCAATATTACAACAACAAAACTTCAAAAACGGACTCCAACGAGAGACTGCTGAATTGGAATTAATTTGCAAACTGGACACCATTAAATTAGGCTTGGTAATAGTTCACCTTAACTGATCACTCGTTATAGTGTGTATGATCACACCCATTGTTGCATGTTCTGTGTGTGTGTGTGTATATATATATCTTCCTACTGTATTTTCCACTGCATGCATCGATGAAGTGGGTTTTAGTCCATGAAAGCTTAAGCTCAAATAAATTTGTTAGTCTCTAAGGTGCCACAAGTACTCCTGTTCTTTTTGCGGATACAGAACAACACTGCTGCTACTCTGAAATGTGAAACTTGTAATTCCATCTCTTGAAGACAGGAACTTGGGAGACTGATTTAAGAGATGGATAATGGAATACAGAATTTTTAACTCTAAGTCTATGTCTACATTGTCCAGTAATTGAGACTACAGTTCTGTGAATAGCAGTGTGTGCTACATTGTAACTCCTCCATGTGGATGCCGCAGGGGCAAACTAGGAGGTTCCTTGTTCACATTACTGTAGTCCTGTTTGAAGAGGAATACGTTAAGTAGAAACCTTTTAGTTTCCCCTTGTGGATCCTGCAGGTGTGGTTACAGTGCAGCACTTCGGTAGCCACTGCTATTTACACTGCCCTGGGATTAGGACTACAGGGATGTGGAGAAACCCTAAATCATGGATTCAAATCCATCCCAGACTGGTAGTGACTGAAATGAGAAGAAAAAGTTGGTGGCCTCAATCTACTTTCTCCTGAACTGTGTCTGCTCAAAAAAGAACACCATCACAATGCTACTCAGATGAGAGACTGAAGACTTAGCTGTCAAAGACCATTTTTGTGAAAATGATCCTTCCAGGTCAAAGTAGGTAGGTGGTTCAGATCCCACTCTCTTGGTGGCATTGCCAATTCTATCCCTTTTGGTGGGTACATATGTCAGAGATTTTAGTGTAAGGGCTGTCAGTCTTGCTCCCTTCACAAGCAGTTAGCTAAACAGAATTAGAGAAAAAAAGCAGGGCTATTTGTAGAACTAGGCTGGGATTGTCAAACTTTGAGCCATCTGTAATATAAAGAGGAACCTTTCAGAAACCACACATTCTCACTTACACCAACGTCTTGCCTTTACCTACACACTGTATGCAGCACATATCATTGTATGAAGTGCTGCACATAATAAAACAAAAAAAGGTGTTTTTCTCTGTGGCAAAGGCAAGCAAATGTGTATGGGCTTTTGGTGCAGTGGGAAGGAAGTCAAGCAAGGGTTCTCTTTTTTAAATGATCATCAATTCTGAGGAAGGTTTTACACTTTGACAGTCAGACTTCAGCTGCAAACAGGGTATATAACTGTATGCACAGTTTTGAAAGTCAGGACCCTAATCTCTTGTGCCACAAGTAGATTAGATTCTGATCTGTAAAATAAGAATAATGGATTTCCTCACATGGACACTGTAAGGCTAGTTTAACCGACGTTTGTAAACCATGTAAATGTAATCAGATTTAAAGCTCTGGTATTCACTGGTAAGTATTACTACAATGCATACACAGATCAAAGATCTATACATCCAGCAATCATCACAGCTGCCGAATACATTCCCACCACATGAGGCGCTAGAAATTTTATAACTCTTTGCAATACATAGTGGTTGGGGTTCTCTGTGGTGAAGGGCACATTAAATCTGATTACCGTTAGAGATATGCACACACAGTCCATAGCCTCTGTTTAAACAGTAGGGGAAATGATTTAAAATATTTACAGCTGCAAGTAAAACACAGGATTATAAGACTGGAGGTTCCTCTGAAATCAAAGGCCAAAGCCTAAAGAGATTTGAGGCATCTCACATCACCAGGATAACAAGATTTAATATTCCAACTGGCTTTGAAACCATGATATACAACTTGATTGAAAAGTAACTAATATACAAAGAAGGTCATATCTTCAGCAAGGGTAAATCATCACTCAGAACAATGGAATTCTGCTGCTTTACCCTAGCTGAGATCAAACCCTCCATGTATATGTTAGTTAAATAGATGGATTTAAATTAACAAATAAATCAATGTATTCAAATACATTGTTTCAGAGTTCATGTTTTCAGCATTTCCTTATTCGTCCACTATACAGCTAGAGACAACATCCTTGCTATAGCAAAAGAAGTGTTACAGCTGAAGACAAAGCAACTGCCTTGCCAACCAATCAGAACTTGACTTCAATGGAACTATACTCATTTATACAAAGCCTAGGATTGTGTCCGGAAAATACAAGGGATAGAAGGAGAATGAAGATAGTTTGGGTTTTTTTCCTCTCCACATTTCTACAGTCTTCAAAATAAACGCAATTTTAAGTTTGATTTCCATGACTTTCAAATGTTTAATTTTTAGAACTAGAACACTTCATTTTAAAAAAAAATTCCCTAAAATTAATAAGCCTAAATTTCAATTTAACAAAGTTTTTGCATGGTAATTAATGTTTGCGGAGGTATTGTTGGAGTGGAAGGGGCATTTCTGCACACATGCTGTATTTCTTTTAATGTTTTCCCTAGTTATTTCAGTAGGCAGATAGAGGCTTTCAGACTTTGGACAGCCTATTAAAAATGTATTATTTATTGTGCACAGGAATTGAAACTGATCAAGAATTTCTTTTTAAATGTTGAAAATCCATGGTGAAATGTGTCTGAGTAACAGGTAGGAATCTAATAAGTGTGTCTACAGTTGCCGTACAATCATTTTCATACTGTATTAAAACAACAAAATTAGATTTAGTTTTAGACACTATCACTCTTCCCATGATAGTTAAACAACATTAAAGCAGAAGGAAATTGGTTTGCAGTCTCTTACACTGGGCCCCCATACTGGTGGTGTCACAACTAATGTCCCTTTTCAGCAAGAGGATTGTCAACAGCAGCAAGCTCAGAAGCAACTAATTTAATTAGAAGCTATTTTCAAATACATTTCACAGCGATGCATCTCACCATGAAAACTTTCTGTCTGATACACTGAGTATAATGAGTATTATCGTCTAATCAGCACTCCCCCAGTATGTTCAGCTGGAAGCATTGAAAAATAAAGCTTTGTATCACCAATGGGAAAAAAGGCTGATCATAGAAATCTTCAAATGAAATATGTGGTATAGTATATTTCACTCAGCACTGGGACTTGGGATGTAAGGGATAGAGCCTCAGCTGATGTACAGTGTCAGTAATCCACTGCAGTCAATGGACCTGACAATTTATACCAGCTGAAGATCTACCCTGATGAGCCAGAAGTTCATTATTACACTGTGCAAATGAGGAGCATTCTTTCTTCTACAGAGGAAAAATCTTTAGAAGATACCAGCAAACGGACAAAAATTTCAGAGGGCTAAGGTTTTGCTTTTCTTTCTTTGACTGCAGCTTGTCATTCCTCCCCTACCTACTTAAATGGGAGTAGCTAGTTGCCTGGTCCTCCCTTCTCTCCTCCACCCCCAAGGTTCAGGGAGGCTGCACAGAAGAATAAAGGGATGGTTTTACTCACAGTTCATCTCCCAATAAAGCCCATTAGTTGTCAGTGCAATTCAACATTGAACACAAATGCAGAAAAGAGTTAGCAAAAAAAAGACTGCAGTGTAGCTCACTGCTGCATCTCTCCATTATACAGTCTGAATGTAAATTACTGAGTATCTTGTAAAATCAGCTACTGTGGATCCATATGCACAGACACAGTCAATAAATGTAAACATATATATTTACACACCTACCTACTAAACAACCTAAAAACAATAGAAGTTTTACATTTGAAAGGACTACAGGATCAGGTGTTTAATAAGGAATTATTCTTCTCCTTTACATGCCAACTTGTTGCAATATGACAATTTGTAGCATTTTGATGCATAGCATTATATGGTAATTTTTCATCTATCCCTACATATTACATTTTCATAATCCTGTGGAGTATTTTGTTGAGACTATTGGATTTTAAAATATTATCAACTAAAGCCAAACAAACTGACACAAAAGAAATTCAGACTCAGCTCTCTAGACAGAGCTGAGAGATATTTGGCAATTTCATTCAGCACCTCATCCATAAGTGAGAATGTGCAGAGGCACAGAGAAAATAGAAATGTATTAATTCCATAAGGAGTTTGATTTTATTTTATCTGGAGCATTTGCTGTTTAAAAAAGGAGGCAGTAGCATGCCTTTAAAACTAACATACCTGGCAGCCAGTTTATAGTTTTCCAATTCCTTCTTTAATCTTCTGTTCTCCATCTCCAAATGCTGATTGTAGGTGTACATATCTGGGACAAATCCAATATCTTTACATTCAATTGCACCTTTCTGCATCAGTTCATACCTAGAATAATATAAATGGGTAGACGTTTTACTTTAAGTTCCTTTACCCCCTCCCCAGTGTTTTCCTTCCCATGTTCATGTTTACATTAACTATAATCACTAACACACAAAGCAGCCTTGATCAAAAATTCTCATTTATACTCAGACTTAGTGATATTACCACTCTATGTTATGCCCTATTTTGGTCCCCTTCATTTTAGCATTTTTTCATAACATTTAAAACACATCTTATTTGAGGCATACTGCCTTAACCTCAACAATTGTTCTTTTCCTGCCTTTCTTCTGGTCTATGCTTTCAAAAGAAAGCTTAAAGAAAAAATATTCACCTCAAATTGTACCCCTTTAAAAGTAGCAGTTTCCAAAGATACACACAGTCCTTTTAGGTCATGTAGTCTCTAACACGCTTGTTTTTCTGAAGGCCTCTAGGACTCAAACAAAGCTATGGAATATGTGGATGAATGACCCTATCAATTGTCCCAAGCATGGAACTCATAGTTTACCTGGAAAAATGTCCCCATAAACATCTTGTCCTTCATTTTACTAATAGCACTCTTTCATATCAGTATTACATTTTTCTCCTTCATTATTTTGGAATCAGCTAATCACAAACACATTTCCCATTGTTCAATGTGATATTTATACATTTTTGTTACTAGCCGGCCAAATCTTGAGCCTACGAGCTTCTGTGATGTAGAACTCTATAACCTGTTCCGTGCTCCACAATTGCAGACCGAGCCATACCTTAGGCAGTGAACAGTGCTTCTTAGGCAGCCACGTACATTTGCATAGTACTCATGCAGCCTCTCAGTCATTCTTGCAACAGTGTCTATGACTTTACCCAGTCTAAACCTCCAACTCTTTAGAGCAATTCAGCTCATGGGTGCGTTGTTACCGGAAATATAGAATCACCCAGCAGAAGGGCAAATTCCACTTTGGCTTGCTGACACTATGAAAAGATAGATGATGCTATCCACGAGAACAGTATCTCCTACGTGTTTGCTTCTGTCAGAGTTCTAGCTGAGCTAGGAGAGAATATGAACTTCAAGATTTGCCAAGACTTTTAAAAAACACATCCATACACAAACTCAAGATCCTATGGGCCCCAGTTAACCCAAGGTGCCTCTGTACCAGTAGAGGTTGTAAAGAAGTTTCCTAGGTTCCACAGCCACAGAGAGTCCTCCCTAGTGCACAGAGGTACAGTACATTGCTTTCTTGGATCTGACTGGGTAACCTGACTCCATTCTCAGGGACAGCGGAGCAGATCCTCAGCTGGTGTAAGTTGCCATAGTTCTTTTGAGGTCAGTGAAACTATGCTCCAAGGAGCTGTGCCAAATTACAACAGCTCAGCATCAGCTCAATGGAGCTGCATCAATTTACACCAGTTGAGGATCTATCCTAGAATCCTTGGGTCTACCAAACCTGATTGCCATAGAAAGATATGTTGGGGCTGAACTTGCTAGTGGAAATCATAACAGCATGTTTTGCTGCACCAAAAAGGCAAATATACTTTTTATGAATCTGTTTTATGCAGTTAGTATGCCTGGCAACAGCAGCCGAAATTAAAACTAGGAAGGATATACTGTACACTAGCTCCTGAACTGGACCCAAACAGCAGGTTTCAAATGAATAATTGCAACATTGCTATGGTTTTCAGATCAATAAAACACATTTGAGAAAGCTAGAAGTTCTGTAGACCATCCTACAAGGGGTGTAAACCATCTAGATCAGCTATCTCAGCAATTGAAAAAAAATATGGCTGTTTCCAATGGGAGTAAAGTTTCAAAGGATGAAGGTGAATGTTAGAAATTATTGTTTCCATGTGTATGTGCTCTGCCTAAGTCAATTGCTTATCTGTGACTTCTGGGTTACCCACGGTTCCTCAGAGGAGTAGGCACTGCCATTCATAGCTAGGAATGAGACGGTCACTCATGCATCTTTTTACCATCAGAAAAGTGATGGGATTTGTGTTATCTTTGAAAATATTCAATAGTATTTAACCAAAGCTAAAATTAACACTAGCATCACTTTTAGTTTTCATACCCAAAATAAGCTTTTGATATCAGGTAGGCTAACCACACTACCCAAGTTATCCTACAAAGGAACTATGACCATATCATTTCATTGTTTAAGTAAAGCTCTCATTAAAATCAAGGGCTCTTTTTGCCAAAAGCAATCTCAGACCATGTATGGTCTTGTCATTTGATGCTAATAAAACATTGGATAATCTAGTTTGTTAATACTTGCATTTTATATTGTGAAAACCATGTTTCAGGATGAACTTTAAGATGGCACTAAACAGCTTATTTTAACTCTCAAACCTCCATTTTGTCCTGGTCTTTTAAGTTTGCCATGCAGCACAAGGCAAGGCTTCCCCTTTTCCTCATTATTTTTTCATTTAGCACTAGAAATCTTGGCAGTAACCACACAGAGTAGCTTTCTAATCCAGTGGGGAAGGGAGTCAGAGTACCAAAGGAAAGATAATGTTTAATATGAACCTCTTTCTCTTCCTTCAGTTAATAAGCAGTGTAATATCAGATTACTCCACTCACTGGTCTTTTTCCTCTATGCACTTTCTATCTAGTTGTATTAACTTTTCATTCTCATGGCTTGAGGAAGACCTGAAATATTTAGAAATCATTCTAAGAAACCCATTTTTCCCTGCTTTCTGGTGAGGTAAAAATGAATCTTAGAGCTCCCTTTTTCAGTTTGAGTAGAGGTAGAGGAAGAGAACAATTGGTCTCATTATCTTGGTTGCATCTAAAATTATCTATGACACTAATATATATATTCATTCTCAACATTCTCCAACAAGAGTGATATTTTCAAATGTATTTAAGTGATTTAATAGAACTTGTGTTCTTAAGACATTTACACGCTATTGAAAATTCCCACCCAAAAAATCAATCAGGACCATACTGTACTTTCATTTTTAATCAGAACTCTCATTGGATTTCAAGGAACATTATGTCCATTTTAAACAAGGGAAGAGCAATGTATACCGAGATTATGGTCTAATGGCCTCATTTTCAAGAGTCATGGCTGATCTGGAGTCATGGCTAATCAGTGCATCCGAAAAATTCAGGCCCTGGATGTCTCAGGATGGGCACCCAAAATTAATGATAGCTTTTGAAATTGTAGGTCTAAGTCACAAAGGAAGTGCCTGGCAAAACCATGAATTAATACCAGATCTCCCGAGCCCCAGTCCAGCACCTTAGACACAAGTTCATTCTTTGGTGTTTCACAACTTCATGTTTCATATTCAAACAAAACTCAAAATCTCAAATGAAACTAAGCTGCATACCACCAAAGTATAGACCTTGTTTAATCTAATAGCTGGAAAAGTATTAATGAATTTATCCCATCTAAATTAAGCGTATGAGTAGGGCACACTATGAACAGCCATTATTAAATCCGGGCCCAGTGTGGCAAGCCCTTCACATGAGTTGCCCCCAAGTCAAGGTGTACCATGATACCCTTTGATGCCCAGTTAGATTTGCCGGCAGGTACATGGTGCGAGAAGTACAGCCATGGCCTCTCCCTTTTCTGCCCTCTTGATCATGATGGGAAAGTGTTAGGTGCCTTTCCCCCTCTGCACCTAGAGCTGCAATCTGTACAGCACCACCACCACCACTGGACAAAGGAGGAGAATCTTTACTCTTCTGTACTGCTCTCCAAGGCTGTGTGTTCGGGATAGACTTGATAAAAAAAATAAAGAAACCCTATATATCTCAGATCATTGCATAACTGCTGGCTACACTAGCTAGAAACCTATGAATGTCATGGGGTAAAACCATCAATATCACCAGTTGGAGATTCAATTTATATATGCTCCTTTTGTCAAGCAAATTTCTCAACAGAACGCCCTAGTATGAAAGCCATCAACTTTCTATATGAAGATACATAGGACATGGATAATTGATGAAGTTAGCTTCTAGCAGAGCTAAGAACCCTGAAAGAGATTTTTCAGAATTAATTGTATTTCATTAAAATTAACATGCTCTTCTCCAAGACAACCATTAAAAACCCATGTCGCATTACTTTTTCAGTGAAAAGGGGAAAAGCATGCTGCCAAAGCAGAAAGTGTGGTTAGGTCTTACTATGTTAAATTTGGCTGGTGAAAATTCATAGAGTATTTATAGCTAGATCGTTCTCGCTCTTTTCTTTTAAAATTTTGAAAGGAATTGTGAAACAAATTAAAGTGTGGTTAGAGCCAAATGTACATAGTACAGGTGGGCATTCTTCAAGCTCTTCACCACAGTTTAACTCGAAATAACCCAAGTACCTACGACATGAGATTCTCAAGAAGAGAGACCACCAACTGTAAGGTTATGATTTAAAGCCCACTGGTGTCTTCCCTGAAATCATGAAATTCAATATGCTTGCAATACAAGCCATAAAACAGATTCAGGTCCCCACAAAAGTTTTGAAGGAACTGGGTGGTGTGATGATTCTGCAGTTGTTAGCTAATGGATGTGGGGATTGATTGATTAGCATGATACTTTATCTTTGGATATCAGATAAAATGTTCAACACTTTGAATATTTAAGATGACATGCTGTGTCACTACCATTCTTATTGGAAATCTCAGTAGCAAGGCCAAGAAAGAACAGAGCATAGAAGTTTAATTATCTCTTTATCCTCAGAGTAGCCACTCCAACCTATCACGAAGGCAAATTAGTGGAGACTTGCAGTGCCATGCTGTGCCTGTCTCTTACACACAGAGATTCAGTACAGCTGTATAAGACTTATATATCCATTAACTGCAGTGTACCATAGCAGCCTTACATTAAACACTCAGTAGCATGAGTTTATATTTACAATACAGTGAAAATGTAATATGTACTGACGACTATATACTCACTACTAGGGAAAGATTTTGTTTACTTCTGATTTAATATATGTAAAGTGCACTCTGACATTAAAGTTATAGGTGCTCTACAAATGCATAGGGTTACAAACAAATATATAGATAAAAGACATGGCCTTAAAGATCAGAATGGGTTCCCCTCTGAATGCCCTCCAATGAAGCAAGCAAATCTTTGTCCTTTGTTGTCCTTCCATAGGGCTAGATTTTTAACGTATAGTCTGGCCAGCATAAAGGGCAACACATTGTTGCACTGCCCCTTGAATAGCCTGGGTGGGGGATTGTGACTCCATCATAATCTGCCTCCAGGTTTCTCTGCTGCTCCAGGAAGGAATGATGCTGCACTAGGTCGATACTCAGTTTAGTGAATTTCCCCTCAGGGTGCTGGTACAACTGCACAAAAGAGAATATTGCAACCCTACAGAGTCTGCTTTCCACTCACACTGCTATCCCATAATACCTGTAGCCTATACAAAAGAGAGGGCATACTTTGCACGCCCCGCCCCCCCCCCCCACAGTCTGGCATGGCCACACAAACCAGTCTATGCTTTTGTCCATACTAAGTAAAGGTAGATTAGCAAATTAAGTACTCTATTGTCTCAAGTTGCAATATAAACACTAATAATTTTGTCTAATTTAATACAGCATTAGATCTTAGGCAGACTATTACATTTAAGTGGATCATTTGATAAATTAGTCAAGCTCTTTTGGTGTAAATGGGAGAAGTTCTCAACTCATTATTTTCTCATTTTAAATCCCATTAGGACTTGATCACAGCATGGATCAGCTGTACATTAGCAAGAGGAAGGTACCAGTTCAAAGAAGAACTTGATAACACTAATCTGCTCTCACCTCATTAACAGTGTAAATCAGCAATTTAAAACCAGTTTAAAAAACCACTTGCTAGTATCATAAAAATATTACAAAGGAAGTGCCTTAATTCCCTAGGACTCGATCCTGAAAATCCTTACTTATACAAGTAGTATCAATGAAGTTAAAGGTATTGTCCATGTGAGGAAGAACTACTCATGTGAGCAAAGGTTTGAACGATCAAGCCCATAAACTAGGGTCTGATCCTCTTCTGTTTAGAGTCAATGGGAGCTTTGCCACGGATTGAATCTGAACAGGATGTGACACTTGCGAAGTTTCAGTTCTATACAAATTTGTCATTTATATCGGTCTAGTATTAGCTGTCTTTTGCCATCAGAGTTACATATCTGATATTAATCATCAACTGCTTACCATCTAAGAGTTACACAGGCTCCTGAATGGTGCTCTTTCTGAATGAATGTATTTAAAATAATGACATTGTATACAGTGTATAAACCATAACCTCTACAGGCAATGCCTGCCTTTGGAAACTCTGTATCAGTAACACCAATGTCTTACAAGTGGCTGGGGCTTGGTCCAATGAACTAGACACAGTGACTCGGAGTAATAAAACAAGCAAGAAGTTTCAAGCCTTAAATATGTGTTTCTAAAACGTTAGGCTTTTCATTATGTGAAAAAGACAACTTTTTTTTCAAATTGCATTTTTCCAAAATAGCTTGTCAATCAGCCTAAAAACCCAAACAAAAACCCCCAAAGAATTCCCCCTGGCCTTAAAAGCAAGACTTAGACATTTCAGGTAGATAGGATCCCCACCTCCCACCCAAATTACTTGGAGGGCTTGAAATGGGCTAATGGAAGCTGTATCATTAGAAGCTTGCCAGCAGAGTCACCCCTAGAGATCCATAACATGCTCTCTCCCCCCCGCACAGAAGCTGTGTCATTCTGACAGTTAATCAGTAAACAAATTATATGACTTGGAATATATATTTTAAAATTAGTGCATGGAACTCCTATACAGTTCCTCTGCTTGAAAATTGTGGGACAAAAAAAATCTCTACAAGCCACTTAAAAATACAGAGAAGAGACCAGAGGTAAGTAATCACAAGGTCACTCTTCTAAGCAGTATTTGACTTAAACTAAAAAGAGAAAACATACAAGGGTAGCCATCACAATTTTCTAACCAGATAAAATGATAAAAGTTGTGCTCATTCTGCCTCAAGAACTGAAGTAACTACACAATAGAACATGCTCCAAACATTTAGACAAGGAAACTGCTATATGCTAGGAGTCCTGTGGCACCTTATAGACTAACAGACGTATTGGAGCATAAGCTTTCGTGGGTTGATACCCACTTCATCGGATGCATGCATGCCACTTTTACAGATCCAGACTAACATGGCTACCCCCCTGATGCTTGCTATATGCTGGGTTTTCAAAAGTGCCCAGATTTTGAAAAGTGAGAACAATAGAAGCTTATGGGTTCTGAGAACTTGTGGTCACTTCATTTAGGTGTCTAAACTGGAGCTGCTGGGGTTCAGCTCTTTTAAAAAATCTGGCCCTAAAATGATTGTGCTTCAAAAGTCAAACTTTACTTGGAGAAACCTACTTTTCAAGAAAATAAGCTTAAGTTGAGAATGGAAACAAAGAGGCTGGATTGTCTACATTTATTCCAGAGTCCTCACAGTTAAATGGACATTTTAAAAGTTTTACCATTCAGTTTGAAAGCAGTCAAGGGTTCTAGCCATCCCCATTCTGACCAGGAAATTGCAAAGAAAGTCATCCACAACTTCAGGTGTTTCAGACACTGAATGCTTAGAAGTCAGAACAGATCGCTGAGCCTGAAATTAAAAAGTTTAGTATTTGTTATTGTAAATTTGTGCAATCCCTGAAAAAGATACAAGAACCCATTAATTCCTAGCCCAGTGGGTCTCAAACTTGTTCCACCGCTTGTGCGGGGAAAGCCCCTGGAGGGCCAGGCCGGTTTGTTTACTTGCCGCTTCCACAGGTTCGGCCGATGGCGGCTCCCAGTGGCTGCGGTTCGCTGCTCCGGGCCAATGGGAGCTGCTGGAAGCGGTGATCAGTATGCCCCTTGGCTCACGCCGCTTCCAGCAGCTCCCATTGGCCCGGAGCAGCGAACCACGGCCACTGCGAGCCGCGATCAGCTGAACCTGCAGACGCGGCAGGTAAACAAACTGGCCTGGTCCGCCAGGGGCTTTCCACGCACAAGCGGCAGAACAAGTTTGGGAACCACTGTCCTAGCCTATAATCCAATCCCAGGGCCACCCCTCCATCCAATAGTCATTGGAATAAAACAATTCAAGACATCTAGACCATTTGCGTGAAAGTGTGCTGCTGTGTATAAGAAAGGTGACCATTTATATCACTGTTGCACTTTATATAAGATTTATGGAAATTGTGCATCATGTAAGGCATCAATGGAAAAGTTACAATCAAGTATAATTATCCTGGTTAAATCCACATATCATGTTTGTATTTGAAGTTATGAATATTGGTTGTGTTGTATTCTTGATGATTGATATCCACCAGAAGGATTTACATCAAGGCTAGAAAGCTATGTATTGATGGCCCATCAAAGACACTCAGCTCTCACAAGGAGCCATTGAAGAAACTCATCACTAGTAGGCCTTCCTACAGATGCCTCAGACAGCACAATACCAATGACCTACCCCTGTGATTCAGCAAACCATGTAAGAACATGTGATATGCTCAGGTGACCCTGGACTCCATCTTGGGCCAGCAATTTTCCACATGCAGCTTTGTTTGGGATAGTAACATCACCACCACCACACCGGGTCAGACCAAAGGTCCATCTAGCCCCATATCCTGTCCTCCGACAGTGGCCAATGCAAGATACTTCAGAGGGAATGAACAGAACAAGTACTCATCAAGCGATCCATCCCCTGTCACCCATTCCCAGCTTCTGGCAAACAAGGCTAGGGACACCATTCCTCCCCATCCTGGCTAATAGCCATTGATGGATTTATCCAGTTATTTTCTGACCCGTTATAGTCTTGGCCTTCACAACAGCTTCTGGCAAAGAGTTCCACAGGTTGACTGAGCATTGTGTGAAGAAATACTTCCTTTTGTTTTAAACCTGCTGCCTATTAATTTCATTTGGTGACCCCTAGTTCGTGTGTTATGAGAAGTAGCAAATAACATTTCCTTATTTACTTTCTCCACACCAGTCATGATTTTATACACATCTATCATATCCCCCCTTAGTCATCTCTTTTCCAAGCTGAATATTCCCCATGTTATTAATTGCTCCTCATAGGGAAGCAGTTCCATACCCCTAATCATTTTTGTTGCCCTTTTCTCAATCTTTTCAAATTCCAATATATCTTTGAGATGAGGTGACCACATCTCCACACAGTATTCAAGATGTAGGTATACCATGGATTTATATAGAGGCAATATGATATTTTCTGTCTTATTATCTACCCCTTTCCTAATTATTCCCAACATTCTGTTAGCTTTTTTGACGCCTACTGCACATTGAGCAGATGGTTTCAGAGAACTATCCACAATGAATCCAAGCTCTCTTTCTTGAGTGGTAACAGCAAATTTAGACCCCATCATTTTATATGTATAGTTGGGATTGTTTTCCCAATGTGCATTACTTTGTATTTATCAACATTGAATTTCATCTGCCATTTTGTTGCCCAGTCACCCAGTAAGTTTCCAGGCACGTGACAGAGGATATAAAAGACCTCGGAGAGATCTCTATTTTGCCTCTTTCCTGCTCAAAATCTCCAGTCTGGGGATTTACAACTAAAAGGGGCATCCTGAACCATGGACTGAAGACCTTCTAATCTTTTGGAAGTTACCAGAGAGACTTTACAAGCCAGCAATCTATTCCATCACTTCTACAAACCTCATAAGGACATTGCAATCATTTGTATGTATATAATCTGTTAACCATTTATAACTCTTTTATTAATAAATCTTTAGTAGCTTACTAAGGATTGCCTGATTGTGATATTTGGGTAAGATCTAAAATATATATTGATCTGAAGGCATGTGTCTGATCCTCTGGGATTAGTAAGAATCTCACATATGGTGAATTAGGTTTTCATTAACCCCTCACCACATTAGCTCCCATCCAGATAAACAGGTCTAAGTGGAATGCCTACAGGGAACTGTTTGGCTTCTAGTTAATCAGTGGGGTACTGCAGAAGCTCTTTTGTTACTGGCTAGATGAATATAGTTATAGAATAAGCCACCAGTTTTTGGTAACTGCCTTCTCTATTTCTTGCAGTGCAGTGCACACAGAGAGTGCAGTGTGGCACTCTCAGTGTGGCCCATTCCAAGAACCCGGTCACAGAAAGCTATTACTAAAAAGCAATTTCATTGTTGTTTGGGGGAAGAGGCTATTCATATAGATATGAAGTAGAATGTCAAAATGGCCTCTTTTCTGGATACAAACAAAAATATGTACATGGCAAGTAACTAGAGATGTAGCTTTGCCATTTGCACTTTGGAGTGAAAATTTTAGCCTTAGAAGGTGTATATGATCTTTTTTTAAAATAAAGTAACCACACAAGATTATAATTGTGATGCAAAGGATCCCATAGAATATTTTAGGAGTTTTACAACAAAATTGCAGTACAGCTGCCCATTTGGGCTATTTTCAGAGACAGAGAGAAGTTTGAAACAGACAGGATTTTAGACTGAGATTGCTCTATTCCACGGGCACTGTAAAGTAATGCTCATACCTGCACCTGTCCCTCCCAATCAATTAGTACTGCAATTAATAGTCTAGAGTAGTGGTGGGCAACCTGCAGCCCGTCAGGGTAATCCGCTAGTGAGCCGTGAGACGGTTTGTTTATATTGACCATCCGCAGGCATGGCCGCCTACAGCTGCCAGTGGTTGTGGTTCAGCATTCCTGGCCAATGGGAGCTGCAGCCAGCGCATGCTGCTTTCTGCAGCTCTCATTGGCTGGGAACAGCAAACTGCAGCAACTAGAAGATGTAGGTGGCCATGCCTGCGGATGGTCAATATAAACAAACCGTCTCACGGCTCACTAGCGGATTACCCTGACGGGCTGCAGGTTGCCCACCACTGGTCTAGAGCCTGGATAGAAATAGGAGGAAAATCCCCACACAACCTCCCCTAAATCTCATATGATATGAGCTGCATCTTTATATTCAATTAATACTACCCATTTAAATTAAAGAACCAAGGTCCTCAATTATATGCAACAGGCTATAATTAATAGTATATGCTTAGTGTCAATACACACTCCAGAATAGTAGTATTTTGACTTACTAGAGATGTATCACAGACAGATACACTCTAGTTGTGAGAATGCCATGGCTTTATAGAATAAGTCTGCTGTCATATAAATGGTCTCCTTTCTATGCTCCTACTGTTCTGTTGGCCCAGTTCAAGTAAATGCTCAACTGACACATCCAAAGGCTACTTAGGAGGGCGAGGCACCTCACAACCACCTGCTCTTAGCATGTGGAAATCTTGTTCGTGCCTGCTGTGCAGGCACAGCATGCTGAAGAATCAAAGAGTGCAGAACGGGGAAGAAAATTGGCAGCATGTGACCTCCAGAGAAGAAAGAGGAGAACCCATGTATCCACATTGCAGATAGAGGTAAGAAACCATTTTCAGGCTCTCTGCACAGATACCACAGCAGAGAATGGTTTGGAAGAGTTATCGGAGGGAAGAGATCAGAAGGAGACCCCATTGATTGGAAGGCATGAGATGCATTGTCCTAGGGATGAGGATTCCATGACCACCACTCCCCAGAGGAGGAAATGGGTGACAGTGGTCGGAGACTCCCTCCTAAGGGGGACGGAGTCATCCATCTGCCGGAAAGCTCAAGAAGTGTGCTGCTTGCCTGGAGCTAGAATTCAAGATGTGACAGTGTCTGAAGTCTGATCAAGCCCTCAGACTGCTCCCCCTTCCTACTTCTCCATGTGGGAATTAATGATACTGCCAAGAATGACCTTGAGTGGGTCATTGCAGACTATGTGGCTCTGGGAAGAAGGATAAAGGAGTTTGAGGTGCAAGTCGTGTTTTCATCCAGCCTCCCCGTTGAAGGAAAAGACCCAGGTAGGGACCATCGAATTGTGGAGGTAAATGCATGGTTGCACAGATGGTGTCGGAGAGAGGACTATGGATTCTTCGACCATGGGCTGTTGTTCCAGGAAGAAGGATTTCTAGGAAGAGATAGACTCCACTTAACAAAGAGAGAGAAGAGCATCTTCGCAGGCAGGCTTGCTAACCTAGTGAGGAAGTGTCGAGGTTCCTTCCCCACTCTGAACGCTAGGGTACAGATGTGGGGACCTGCATGAAAACCTCCTAAGCTTACTTTTACTAGCTTAGGTTAAACTTCCCCAAGGTACAAACTATTTTACCTTTTGCCCTTGGACTTTCGCTGCCACCACCAAACGTCTAACCGGGTTTATTATTGGGAAAGCCGTTTGGAAACGTCTCCCCCCCACCAAAATCTTCACCAAAACCTTGCACCCCCCCCCCTTCCTGGGGAAGGTTTGATAAAAATCCTCACTAATTTGCTTAGGTGACCACAGACTCAAACCCTTGGATCTTAAGAACAAGAAAAGAAGCATTCAGTTTCTTACAAGAAGAATTTTAATAGAAGTAAAAAGAATCATCTCTGTAAAATCAGGATGGTAAATACCTTACAGGGTAATTAGATTCAAAACAGAGAATCCCTCTAGGCAAAACTTTAAGTTACAAAAAGACACAAAGACAGGAATATCCATTCTATTCAGCACAGCTTATTTTCTCAGCCATTTAAAGAAATCATAATCTAACGCATATCTAGCTAGATTACTTACTAAATTCTAAGACTCCATTCTTGTTCTGTCCCCAACAAAAGCATCACACAGACAGACCCTTTGTTTCTCTCCCCACCCAGCTTTGAAAGTATCTTGTCTCCTCATTGGTCATTTTGGTCAGGCACCAGCGAGGTTATGCTAGATTAACCCTTTACAGGTGAAAGGGTTTTCCTCTGGCCACGAGAGATTTTAAAAAGGTGTTTACCCTTCCCTTTATATTTATGACAGGAGGGCTTTAAACTAGGTCACCAGCTGCTGGCGAACCTAAGTCTGGAGGTAAGTGGGATACCGGGAGGAAACACAAGGAGGAGGGTGCAACAGGGGAGGTCTCCCGATTCATACTGAGAAAGTAGGGCAATTAGCTAGTTATTTCAGGTGCCTGTATACGAACGCAAGAAGCCTGGGAAACAAACAGGAAAGATTGGAAGGCCTGGCACAGTCAAGGAACTATGATGTGATTGGAACAACAGAGGGGTAACTCACATGACTGGAGCACTGTCATTGATGGGTATAAGCTGTTCAGGAAGGACAGGCAGGGAGAAAAGGTGGAGGAGTTGCACTGAATGCAAGAGAACAGTATGACTGCTCACAGCTGCAGTATGAAACTGGAAAAAAGCCTGTTGAGTCTCTTTGGGTTAAGTTTAGAGGCAAGAGCAACAAGGGTGATGTCGTGGTGGGTGTCTGCTATAGATCACCAGACCAGGGGAGGAGATAAACCAGGCTTTCTTCAGACAACTAACAGAAGTTTCCAGTTCACAGGCTCTGGTTTTGGTGGGGAACTTCAGTCACCCTGACATCTGCTGGGAGAGCAATACAGCAGTGCACAGACAATCCAGGAAGTTTTTGGAGAGTGTTGGGGACAATTTCCTGGTGCAAGTGCTAGAGGAACCAACTAGGAGGTGGGCTCCTCTTGACCTGCTGCTCACCTGCTGAAGAACTGGTAGGGGAAGTGAAAGTGGGTGGCAACCTGGGCAGCAGTGACCACGAGATGGTAGAGTTCAGGATCCCGACAAGAGGAAGAAAGGAGAGCAGCAGAATACGGACCCTGGACTACAGAAAAGCAGACTGACTCCCTCAGAGGACTGATGGGCAGGATCACCTGAGAGGCTAATATGAAGGGGAAAGGAGTCCAGAAGAGCTGGCTGTATTTTAAAGAAGCCTTATTGAGGGCACAGGAGCAAGCCATCCCAATGTGCAGAAAGAATAGCAAATATGGCAAGCGACCAGCTTGGCTTAACAGAGAAAACTTCGGTGAGCTTAAAACACAAAAAGGAAGCTTACAAGAAGTGGAAACTTGAACAGATGACTAGGGAGGAGTATAAAGATATTGCTCGAGCATGCAGGGGTGTAATCAGGAAGGCCAAAGCACAATTGGAGTTGCAGCTAGCAAAGGATGTGAAGGATAACAAGAAAGGTTTCTACAGGTATGTTAGCAACAAGAAGGTGGTTAGGGAATGTGTGGGACCCTTAATGAATGGGAGAGGCAACCTAGTGACAGATGTGGAAAAAGCTGAAATACTCAAAACTTTTTTTTGCCTTGGTCTTCACGGACAAGGTCAGCTCACAGACTGCTGCACTGGGCAGCATAGCCTCGGGAGGCAGTGAGCAGCTCTTGGTGGTGAAAGAACAGGTTAAGGACTATTTAGAAAAGCTGGACGTGCACAAGACCATGGGGCCAGATCTAATGCACCCAAGAGTGCTGAGGGAGTTGGCTGATGTGATTGCAGAGCCATTGGCCTTTATCTTGGAAAACTCATGGCAAGTGGGGGAGGTCCCGGGAGACTAGAAATAGGCGAATATAGTGCCCATCTTTAAAAAAGGGAAGAACTACAGACCGGTCAGCCTCACCTCAGTCCCTGAAAAAATTATGGAGCAGGTCTTCAAGGAATCCATTTTGAAGCACTTGGAGGAGATGAAGATGATCAGGAACAGTCAACATGGATTCACCAAGGGCAAGTCATGTCTGACCAACCTGATTGTCTTCTATGATGAGACAACTGACTCTTTTGATACTGTCTCCCACTGTATTCTTGCCAGCAAGTTAAAGAAGTATGGATTGGACGAATGGACTATAAAATGGATAAAAAGCTGTCTAGATAGTCAGACTCAATGGGTAGTGATCAACGGCTCGATATCTAGTTGGCAGAGTGCCCCAGGCGTTGGTCCTGGAGCCAGTTTTGTTCAACAACTTCATTAATTATCTGGAAAATGGGATGGGTTGCACCCTCAGCAACTGGGGGTGGGGGGAGAAAAGAGGTAGATAAGCTCGAAAGTAGGGCTAGGGTCCAGAGGGACCTAGACAAATTGGAGGATTGGGCCAAAAGAAATCTGATAAGGTTGAACAAGGAGAAGTGCAGAGTCTTGCACTTAGGATGGAAGAACCCCATGCACTACTACAGGCTGGGGACAGATTGGCTAAGCAGCAGTTCTGCAGAAAAGGACCTGGGGATTACAGTGGATGAGAAGCTGGATACAAGTCAGCGTGCCCTTGTTGCCAAGAAGGCTAACGTCATCTTGAGCTGCATTAGTAGGAGCATTGCCAGCAGATTTAAGGAAGTAATTATTGCCATCTATTTGGCACTGGTGAGGCAAAATCTGGAGTATTGCATCCACTTTTGGGGGCACCCCACTACAGAAAGTATGTAGCACTACTTTTCAATCCTTACTCTCTGTATAGGTTAACAACAATTGGCTCCTGTGCTCTTTTAAATCATCCATGGCCCTGGGCAATTGCCCCCCACACATCAGCAGGCTTAATTACATGACAGCTTACAATGTAGAGCTGTGTTCTAAGGTATGTATGTGTAGATAAAAAAATTTATCAGAGAAGAATAATTTATTATTCCAGAGGGCATTCTGCACCAAAAAGACAAAAATTCTGTGCACAATATTTTAAAATGCTGCAAAATTCTGCAAATTTTGTTTGTCAAATAAACGTGGAGGCTCCAAAATGGCATTGGGGAGCCCAGAACACTGGCTGCATAGATGTGGAAGATCACTGTGCAGCTCCTCCTAGGACATGGACTCAGCAGTGAGGCTGCACCAAACCCTGAGACAGCACAAGGACGGGGCGTGCCCCAAAAACACCCCAGGGCCATGCCCCTCTGTGCCAGGTGCACCAGGTGTGGGCAGGATGGCTCAGCAAAGCAAGATCCAAGTGTGGAGGGACTTAGTGCGGGGGATCCAGGTGTGGGTTGAGAAGGTTCAGTGTGAGGCAATCGGTGTGGGCAGCTCAGTTGGGGAACTGGGTGAGGGGAGGGAGGAAATCTGGATTCACAGGGGCTTGTTGGGGGGGGGGGGGTAAAACAGTAATGGGACTCTGCAAGAGGGGCCCGGTGAAGGTAGTTGGGGTTCAGCAGTGGAGGAGTGGGTGTGGGGGGAAGATGGAGCTCAGCAGGGGATCTAGATGCAGCTGCTGGATGGGATGGGGATCCACGTGCGGGGGGAGTGGGAAGAGGGAACTGTGGTTCAGCAGAAGGGTCTGGTTATGAGGGGGTCTGTATGCACAGGGTGTGAGGGAACAGCTCCCTGTACAGGGATCCCTCCCCCTGCAGCGGAGGAGCAATTGGTGCAGGAAGTGGAGTGTGCAGAGCTTCTTTCAGCTGGGGGAGAAAACTGGGGTTGGGTTGGGCCTGGCCTGGCCCTGATGCTGTGCAGGGGAAAAGCAAGTCTTGTCCTCCCCAGCCCAGCTGGGACTAGCAGCTGGGCCTAGTACAGGGTAGGAGGCACCTGCTGGGTCTTCCCCAGGCCCACCTCCTACCCCACAGTGATTTACCTCTTCGCTAGCTGCCCTGGGGCCCCACAACATAACGTTGGGGAAGGCTGCATGACCACTCTTGGGGCTTCTCTTTGCTTCCCTGTCAGAAAGTCATTTTTCTGCAGAGAGGCAAAGAAATTTACAGGGGACAGATTGGGCACATGTGCAGTGGCATATTTTGTTTTGGGATACTAAAATAAGACATTTTCTCATCTCCTACAAGAAAGCTTACTCCAAGTTCTTCCCGCAGCATTTTCACCCACTTCCGTGGAGACCCCTTCTCACAGGATCAAGCCCACTGGCAGTTTTTCCATACAAACTGACAGAATACTTAGAGGGTCATCAGTACCCAAATATAGTTTCAAAAGTTCATTAACAAGCTAACGCCTGAAGTTTTCATCTTCAAAGATTCCACAATCTTTCATTAGCATTCATCTCAGACTAGTGAGTGGGGGTTCATTGTGAAAAGACAGTTACCTTTTCCTGTAACTGGAGTTCTTTGATATGTGTTGCTCACGTCCATTCCATATTAGGCATGTGCGCTCAACACATGCACCCGTACCTTAAGTTTTTCCCCTCTGCAGTATCTGTAGGGGACCAGCTCTGGCACCCTTGGGAGTGGCACCCTCATGGCGCTGTATAAGGGATACTGCCAGCTCCCCCCCATCCTCAGTTCCTTCTTGCCAGAACCTCTGACCCTGGGGAAGGAGGGCAGGTCATGGAATGGACATGAGCAACACATTGACGAACACCAGTTACAGAAAAAGGTAACTGTCTTTTCTTCTTTGGTTACTTGCTCATATCCATTCCATACTAGGTGACTCCAGTAGCCCTGGAAGTGGGTAGGAGTTCACGGATATGTGGATTGCAACACAGCTCTGCCGAACCCAGCATAGTCCCTGGCCTGCTGAGTGATGGCATAATGAGAGGTAAACATGTGCACAGAGGACCACGTTGCGGCTTTACAGATGTCCTGGATAGGGATGTGCGCCAGGAAGGCCGCTGAAGATGCCTGCACTCTTGTCAAGTGGCATCTGAAAAATCGGTGGTGGCGGAACCCGCACCAGGTCCTTATGCATGAGGTGATCCAATTGGAAATCATAGAATATTAGGGTTGGAAGGGACCTCAGAAGGTCATCCAGTCCAACCCCCTGCTCAAAGCAGGACTAATCCCCAACTAAGTCATCCCAGCCAGGGCTTTGTCAAGCCTGACCTTAAAAGCTTCTAAGGAACTGGGGGGGGGGGGCAGCGGGGGGAAGGATAGCTCAGTGGTTTGAGCATTGGCCTGCTAAACCCAGGGTTACAAGTTCAATCCTTGAGGGGGCCATTTAGGGATCTGGGGCAAAAACTGGGGATTGGTCCGGCTTTGAGCAGAAGGGGTTGGACTAGATGACCTCCTGAGGCGCCTTCCAACCCTGATATTCTATGATTCTAAGGAGATTCCACCACCTCCGTAGGTAATGCATTCCAGTGTTTCACCACCCTCCTAGTGAAAAAGTGAGGACACTGGGTGACCCTTCATCCTATCCACTATAGCGATGAAGAGTGGAGTCGATTTACAGAAAGCCTTGCCCAATAAAAACCATTCTGACTTCTTCACACCTAGGGTCTGTCAGGATCTGCTGGTACTCAGGAATTTTCTGTCCAAGAAATGCTAAAAGAGACTCCAAACAAGATGGGAGGTGGTAGAACAGAGACTGTCAAGAAAATGCATTAGAAGAGATTCCTTCTAAACTTATTCAGCTGGAAGCAAGGAAGGAAGAAAAACAAGAAAGTGCTGAAGATTCCTTTTTCCATATGGAAAAAGCTACAGTTACTTTTGACAGCCATTACATTCTGGGATCACCCACCACATTACTTTATACTGTCCAAGACACTGTTCAAGGCAAGGACAACAGCCAATGTAATGAGGTGTAACAAACAGGACAAATTAGTACTGAAACAAGGATGGCAGCTAAGGAATCCCCCTTGGGCAGGGGAGCTCTGCATGTAAACCACCAAACCACTCCCAAAATAGGGGTGAAGCAGCATGATAGGGCATAGTGGAGCTCTGCTCTATCTTCTGTTGGCAACAGGTCCCGAGAGCTTACACCAATGGTGTAAGTTGAGCTGCTCCATGCAGCTCTAGCTTGCACTGGAACTGTGCAGTTTAGGATCCAGGAGACACACCTAGTTCCCTAATTGGCCCCTATTTCCAGTGTACTCAAGCAGAAATCTCAAAAAGCGGACAATCTGCCCCTTATCTCTTGCAGGAACACACGTTTAATCACAGCCCTAGTATTTTCCTTCCCCCCCCCCCCCCAAGATGGGGGATGCTAACACATCCTAGCTGTTTGGCACATAGTAGTCTTGGTTTACTGAAAGTGCGAGTTATTCAAATTAAAGACAATTTCTTCTCTTCTTGAGTTTTACAGCCTATGTTTGATCTTCTTAGAGAAAATGAAAGCCATGGACACCAACTCTAAATAACCATGATTTCTAAATTCAGGGTGTGGGCTGTGTAATGCTTACTATACTTTTGGATACCTACTTGATCTATGCACCACAATTGCATAAATACTGCATTTCCTTAAAGTCTGCATTTAAATAGTGGATGAAATTCTTTTATTATGGAACCGGGTGTAAAATATACAACAATTGAACTGAAGTTACAGGGGAAGTGGAGGTGTGCCAGGACATTAGTTTATGGTGGAATTTAGCCAAGACAGAGGAACTACCACTTGTAAAACGTGCCAGGGAATCTCATGGCTACAAATATTCATTGCTTCATTTTGCTTCAGATAAAGATGCGTTTTTTAGCACAGCGTGGGGATATTGATTCAGTAGGCAATCGGAGAGAAGACTAGTACTTGCCGAGTAATCAAAACCACTTGCTTCAACACCTGGGTTATCTAGTAAATGAGCACTGAACAACCTAGCAGATACTCCTCATAAAATATGCAGCAAACATTATGAAAGCATTAAGGCAAACAACAAGTGTGATTAAAAGTAAGTTTGTTTTGCACTACAGATCCTACCATCTAATGAAAATGATTGACATACTGTTGCCAAAAAACTATGATTTACAGGGAAAATTGTATTAAATATCTCAATACCAAGTCCAGAAGCAAAGAGAAACCTTTTAGCTTGAACACAAGAAATCATATTGAACTTGAGGCTAACTATGCACGTGGTGCGTTTTGCTATCAATGCTGCAGGAAGCTTCAGCACACACACACCCTCAAGTGTACCATATATCAAGTGTTTCTGTGTAGCAGTCTTACAATTCAATAAAGACTTATCACACAGCTGAAAGATCAGGCAGTTGTACTCTGTCAAAAGATTAGACTAGTAAGATTCTCAGTTGTTCTGGGGTGGTTTTTTTACTATTATTTTTAAGTGTCAAGGTACATAGTCAGATGGTAACTACAGCAGATTTCTGAAGAATTTCAGTTTAAAACTTTTTTTTAAGAATTGGAAATATTTGAATCTGCTTTCAGATGTACCTCTTATTTTCAGATTTCTTCCATCCAAGGTTTAATATTGACCACAGAACTGATGAGTTTACTTACACACACAAGCACACGATGAAGTATATCTTCCCTCAGTTGTCACTGAGAACTAGTCACTTTCATTTAAAAAAAAAAAAAGTTATATTCATTTGCCTTTGCAGAACAAAGATTGACAATCTCTCACTGCATAAAGGAAGAAAATATAAAAAGTTGATGGTATAATGGAAAGGAAAGATACCTTACTATGGGATTATAGTAAGCCAAACCAAGTAATTTTTCTGCAACTGGAAATAGCATCTGAACTCACTCTGACATACTTAAAAAAAAGTAACACCGAACCACACCCCACTATGTTCAAGTTGTGATCAATTCAAATTCTCAGGGGTTTTCTTAGTCCCGCCTAAAGGTGGGTAGCTGGCTGGCTCTGTAGGGAAACACATGATCTGGCCCTAGCAGCAGGATAAGTTTTCATAGAATCATAGAATATCAGGGTTGGAAGGGACCTCAGGAGGTCATCTAGTCCAACCCCCTGCTCAAAAGCAGGACCCATCCCCAGTTAAATCATGCCAGCCAGGGCTTTGTCAAGCCTGACCTTAAAAACTTTTAAGGAAGGAGATTCCACCACCTCCCTAAGTAACGCATTCCAGTGTTTCACCACCCTCCTAGTGAAAAAGTTTTTCCTAATATCCAACCTGAACCTCCCCCACTGCAACTTGAGACCATTACTCCTTGTCTTGTCCTCTTCCACCACTGAGAATAGTCTAGAACCATGCTCTCTGGAACCACCTCTCAGGTAGTTGAAAGCAGCTATCAAATCCTCCCTCATTCTTCTCTTCTGCAGACTAAACAATCCCAGTTCCCTCAGCCTCTCCTCATAAGTCATGTGTTCCAGATCCCTAATCATTTTTGTTGCCCTTCGCTGGACTCTTTCCAATTTATCCACATCCTTCTTGTAGTGTGGGGCCCAAAACTGGACACAATACTCCAGATGAGGCCTCACCAATGTCAAATAGAGGGGGACGATCACGTCCCTCGATCTGCTCTTTATGCCCCTACTTATACATCCCAAAATGCCATTGGCCTTCTTGGGAACAAGGGCACACTGCTGACTCATATCCAGCTTCTCGTCCACTGTCACCCCTAGGTCCTTTTCCGCAGAACGCTAAGAGCCAGCCTACAGTAGGGAGGGATGAGGTGGGCTTCTCTTTTAGTGAGCCCCCTGCTTTGTGTCTCAGCATTTTGGGGTTCTTGGTGTTATTTTGAATTCTAAGAAAAAAAAATAGTGTCACATTACAGCCTTCCAACAAGAGTATTTAGGTTTTTAAAATTAACTTGTGGGTGTATGCTGTGAACATAACACTTACAATCCCACCACACCACTACGTGGTAGTCTATTGCGGTTTAAAAAAAAAAATCAAATTCTAAAAGGTAAAAGTATCTAAAATACTAGTTGTTAAATGAGTGATAATTTGACCACAGCTCTCATTCGGCCAAGCAACTAGGTATATACTTTTGTTTTTTTAATTACAAGCATGTGAGTAATTCTATTCCTATTCAGCAAAGCATTTAAGCGCATGTTACATAGTGATTAAAGCACATGCTTCAATGGAACTTAAACATATGGGTAAAGGGCTTGGTTTAATCAGGGCCTAAATATTTTATTTAGCTCATTCCATTTAGAGAAAAGGATACTTAGACCACATTTTAGTGAATTAAGTCTACTATTTTCCTTAAAATATTGAGCAATGCATGAAATATACAACAAGACAAGCAAACAGTGAATAGAGGAGTATCAGGGTGGATGGAAATGAATTCATTTAAGCATTGTTCTCACAGTGACATCATATATAAAATGTTTCTAGAGATTTATGCCATAAGAAATATAAAATGCTCTATCTATACTTATATTCAATAATTAAGCGTGTTCAATGTCTAAACTTTAAGCCGATAGAAATCAGTTTTATTACTGATGGATTCTTAACAGTATTTTGAAAACTCTTACTATAATTTGTGCATCTTCAGCCTGCTCCTGTATTGTCTGTAAAGCCTTTACCAGATCTTCATCACCTTCCAGGAGACTAATATCATCATCTGCTGGAACCTAAACCCAAATATAAATGAAGTCAGATCAATGAATATTTTAAATGGATTGTACTTTCTTCCAGAAGATAATTAAGTCCCAACAGCACACAGTTAAAAATAAAAAGTCTTATGCTAGTAGCCATATTAGGAGCTTGGTGTTATAATTACACAACTGATTATTGTTCTACTTGGTACTGAAGCATACAATTTAAAAAAAAAAAAAAAAAGGAGGTATCACACACTCAGTGATATCCTTGCCCTATGTAAATCAGTGACAAAACTCCATTGACTTCTTTGGGGATAGACTTTCAACCCTGATCTCTTGGCACTTGATCCAAGGCTCAGTGGAAAGATTCTCATGGATTTCACCTGGCTTAGGGTGAGAGCCTGCTGTCTGACAGTGTAGATTCTGGGGGGGGAAGAATAGACTCACTGCTGGCACAGCCCAGGATAAAAGTCTCTCCTCAGTAGCACTTTTAACCACTGCTTCAGTCCTACAGTGGCGTCATCTCCTCACAACTTGGTCCTCCAGGCAGGTCCCTTAGAAGTCTCACCCTTTCAGAGGTATCACTGTCTCACATGAGCAGTATCCCACACATTTTAATTACCACCATAGTATTTTCTGCTCAAACTAGATTCCTTTACAGTCCTACTTCTCTCAGAGAAAGAAATTCCCAGGTCTCCCTCAGCCTTCACCAACAAAGCACAGAAAATCCCCGAGAAACCAAACCTCAATAAAGCAGCTTCTGTCCCTCCAGACTTCATCTTTTAATCCCACAAGGTTCTCCCCAGCATCCTGGTATAGAACACCCACACTACTTCTCCTATCCTAAGCACAAAATTAGTTCCTCTCCTACAGCCACCCTATGATTCCTTTACCCTCTACTCTAACCCTCACCCATGCACCCCCTCTTGTAGTTTCCACTTCCCTGCTTTATGAGAAGACACAGCTCCTCCTCAGCTGGGTCTGATAACAAATCAATCCTGACACACCCTCCTAGTGCTCTCCAGCTCCTACTCACACTTTGTTCACCAGTGTGGGGTTTACAGTTCTTCACACAGCTGCTATTCAGAAAGAGATCGAGCACAGGCTTGAGTTAGAGGATTTTGTTTATATCAAAGACCAAGACATTAATATACTGAAAACAATATCCAAGAAAGCAAAGATATATTATATGATAATAAAAACATATTTAAATAATGAGTAAGCTGAAATTAGCTCACTATGAATAAGCTGAAATCAGCTAAACTGAGTTACTGTTACCTTTTAAAAATTATTTAAATGGAAATAAGACATAATAAATGAAATGTTACTAGTTCTTTTTATTAAATGAAAATATATGCTTAATATCAAGCATATTTTAAAGTATGCTTCATAAAAGAGGATTTACTTCTTTGGTGCTAAGATACAGTATGGTGCATTTAAATAAAAAGAGATGGTTACTACAATACAGATCTTTCTTAAGACTATCTCCTAAGTTTTGAGATCTACTTTTGAAAGGTACTATAAAAGAAAAAGGTATTATTATTATTGGCAATATTATTAAGTAAATTACCTCTTCATATTGATAATCATCTTCTGAGTCTTCTGTAATGGTAACTTCTGTATGTTTTGTCAAGTCTAAACCAGCTGACGTATTTGGTGCTTTCCAATGAGAAAACAATTGTATATGACCATTAAAAAAAACACAGTTATTCATAAATCAGTCCTTATCAGCCTCTCCCCTGTTCTACGTAAGGCCAAATTTCACATATTTAGGGCTAATTTTGGCTCTTGGATGCCCAGTGAAAGGCATGTCTCTGCATTCAAGAACAGAATTTAGCACTCAAACTTTTCATTGCAGGACTGCACAGCACTAAAATACCACCTATTTGCTCTGCTATAGCTAGATACCAGTTGCTGTGCTTCGTATAAACAATAAGCCAAACTCTACTCTCAGGTACACAGTTACAGTGGCTATATTGTACCAGGAGACTTTCATTGTCCTTATGCCTCTGGGTGAATTTCATCCTTTTAGAAAACTAACCATTTTTTATCAGGTTTAGAGATCAGACGTGGCAAATGCACATCTGTGGATCCACGCTTTGGGGGAAAATAACAGTAAATTGAGCATTGAAGCTTCTGTTATGTTGGTTTAACAGTCCTACATCTCCTTTAGCTACATGAGGGAAAAAATGGATTAACTGATTTTAATGGGAGGATTGAGAGGTATGTGTTTCAATGAATACTTTACAATCTCCTTCTGGCAAAGTGGTCCATTGAGTTGGGCAGGGAGAACATAGCTGAGAACAGTTGCACTTTGCAGAGGACTTTGAAGAGCTCCTCCTGAAGAACTGAAGCCCTCACTACCCTTCCAAGACTTTAGCAGCTGTCTGGCTCCTGAGTCTCAGCTCCCCACTCCCAAAGGCAAATACTGGAGGCCTTACATCATCAGCTACTTCTGTTCTTTTTATGCTCTTAAGAAACTACTAGTGGTGCCTGGATTCGCTGAGCCTTTAACTGGAGGGGGGCAGGGGAGAAGCAGGCAGCAAAGTGGTCCAGGGACCACTAACTGTATGCTAGAGGGGCAGAAAGAGCTAAGTGGCTGCAGCTGCTCTAGTGTTTACAAGATGAGACAGGGAAGGAGAAGAGTTACTTCTGACCTATTGAACAAGAACTGGGAGCAAAATGCACAACAGGGAAACCACTGTTTGTTTGTTTTTTTAAATGGCTCTGGAGATTGGTAGGGAATAGTAAAAGCAGAGGAAGTCTAGTGGCAGAAGAATGGATTTTGGAGGTCAGGAGTTTTGGTTGATTGAGTTTGGTAAGTAGTCTAAGAATCATTTTTTTAAAAGCTAAACACTCTATGATTAATTCAGTCTTCATTCTTTCAATGTACCTAAAGTGACCATGATGCTACTTTATGTCTGGGGCAGATATCTTGTGAATGAGACTTTAAAAAGTGAGGTCCTATTTGCACAGCATGGATACTAAGGCCCAACTTTTTTATAAAGGAGGGGCCAATGTATGTGTTCCACTTCTGTATTTATACCTACTCTGTGATTATGTGCCTGAATCAGATATTTGTATACCTGCTAGTGTCTCCTAAAATCCATGGTTTATTTGGAAAATTGCCCTTGGCTATATTATATTTTGTCTATATATTTAGAGAGAGAGGCAAGCAAAGGAAAAAGTTAACTATGTTATTGCTAAAGGATAAGGCTTCGTTAGCTGAAGCTACAAAAATCTTTTGCTGATTTAAAATAAGCATTTAAGAAGAGGGGTTATTTTAAATTTCTTATAGCATTAATTTTTAAATTTGCCTCAGTTATACACACCGCAAAGTATGTAGTAATTTACATGTGAGGTTTAGAAGGCTTGCCCCACAAATGCTTTTGAGCTATTGGTAAGCCAAAGAAGTCTTAATATGCTGAGAACACTTTTCTCCCCTCTCTCCAGTAACAAAAGATCATGAAGGGATTTTGTTCCAGTTTTAAAAAACAAAGCAAAAACAACAGAGCTGAGAATAGTTTCAGCCACAAAGGACTTTTCAGAAACCTACACAGGTGCATGAACAAAAGTTTATAATAGAAATCACAGTGTAACTGCAACTGCTTTAATTATATCAAATGGTATAATAAAAAACATTTGAGGTATGTATGATCTAGTCATCTGGGACTTAGAAATGTTTTGAGTTCTAGTCCTGGCCCTGCTACTATGGTGTTGTGGGGCCTTGCGCAAATCAGATTAAATGTCTGGTCCTTAAAGTCCTTTATCCATTGAATGGGGATGATAAATTACCTACCTTGTTGGGTATATAACAATTATGATTATGAAACCATTAATTAATTAGCACCATAACTGAATGGTACTTTATTTAAAGTTTGCAAAGTACGCAGAAGCTGAAAAATGTACTAAGTATCATTTTATAAAATATCTAATAATAAAAGACAGGATAATGTCACTGCAATTAATTAAGTAGCCTTTTGGTACTGTCATACTGTAGTAGAAGAGGTTTGAATGTTTATAAGGTACAATTTAAATACAATATTGTGTATCCAGCAATTTGGCTAAAAACATTTCTCTCACTGGAAGCTTAATTGTATAATGAGAGACAGATTTTTGTCAACCTGTTTTACATATGTGCAATACGTCATTCCTTTTTCTCCATATTGACAGTTCTATTCTACAGTTGTAGAATATTTTACAATGTGGACAGAAATGTCACAATGTCATATCCACCAGTCATTCCAAACTAATGCAAATGATCTTGGTGATTTAGGTGCTTCCAAGAAGGTGAGTTTGCTGTTAGTTTTTTAAACTAACTCAATAGCCCTTATGTGCCATTATGGTCTAGACTACTGTGTTGTTGCAGATGCTATGCATGTGGAATAAAACCTCATGTTAAAAATCTTGACATGATTTTTGAAAAATCATATTTCAGATGCACAATCTTTTAAAGACAATTCCTCATTCAACTACATTTTTGAGCAAACATTGTCTACAAATTTTATTTTCAATGTCTTTTATAATATAGACACTCTTCTGTAACAGCCGTGTTAGTCTGTATTTGCAAAAAGAAAAGGAGTCCTTGTGGCACCTTAGAGACTAACCAATTTATTTGAGCATAAGCTTTCGTGAGCTACAGCTCACTTCATCGGATGCATACTGTGGAAACTGCAGAAGACATTATATACACAGAGACCATGAAACAATACCTCCTCCCACCCCACTCTCCTGCTGGTAATAGCTTATCTAAAGTGACCACTCTCCTTACAATGTGTATGATAATCAAGGTGGGCCATTTCCAGCATAAATCCAAGTTTAACCAGAACGTCTGGGGGGTGGGGTAGGAAAAAACAAGGAGAAATAGGCTACCTTGCATAATGACTTAGCCACTCCCAGTCTCTATTTAAGCCTAAATTAATAGTATCCAATTTGCAAATGAATTCCAATTCAGCAGTTTCTCGCTGGAGTCTGGATTTGAAGTTTTTTTTGTTGTAAGAAAGCGACCTTCATGTCTGTAATTGCGTGACCAGAGAGGTTGAAGTGTTCTCCGACTGGTTTATGAATGTTATAGTTCTTGACATCTGATTTGTGTCCATTTATTCTTTTACGTAGAGACTGTCCAGTTTGACCAATGTACATGGCAGAGGGGCATTGCTGACACATGATGGCATATATCACATTGGTGGATGTGCAGGTGAACGAGCCTCTGATAGTGTGGCTGATGTTATTAGGCCCTATGATGGTGTCCCCTGAATAGATATGTGGCCACAGTTGGCAACGGGCTTTGTTGCAAGGATAGGTTCCTGGGTTAGTGGTTCTGTTGTGTGGTGTGTGGTTGCTGGTGAGTATTTGCTTCAGGTTGGGGGGCTGTCTGTAGGCAAGGACTGGCCTGTCTCCCAAGATTTGTGAGAGTGTTGGGTCATCCTTCAGGATAGGCTGTAGATCCTTAATAATGCGTTGGAGGGGTTTTAGTTGGGGGCTGAAGGTGACGGCTAGTGGCGTTTTGTTATTTTCTTTGTTAGGCCTGTCCTGTAGTAGGTGACTTCTGGGAAGTCTTCTGGCTCTATCAATCTGTTTCTTCACTTCCGCAGGTGGGTATTGTAGTTGTAAGAATGCTTGATAGAGATCTTGTAGGTGTTTGTCTCTGTCTGAGGGGTTGGAGCAAATGCGGTTGTATCACATCCTATCCTGAAGGATGACCCAACACTCTCACAAATCTTGGGAGACAGGCCAGTCCTTGCCTACAGACAGCCCCCCAACCTGAAGCAAATACTCACCAGCAACCACATACCACACAACAGAACCACTAACCCAGGAACCTATCCTTGCAACAAAGCCCGTTGCCAACTGTGCCCACATATCTATTCAGGGGACACCATCACAGGGCCTCATAACATCAGCCACACTATCAGAGGCTCGTTCACCTGCACATCCACCAATGTGATATATGCCATCATGTGCCAGCAATGCACCTCTGCCATGTACATTGGTCAAACTGGACAATCTCTACGTAAAAGAATAAATGGATACAAATCGGATGTCAAGAATTATAACATTCATAAACCAGTCGGAGAACACTTCAATCTCTCTGGTCACACGATTACAGACATGAAAGTTTGCGATATTACAACAAAAAAACTTCAAATCCAGACTCCAGGGAGAGACTGCTGAATTGGAATTCATTTGCAAATTGGATACAATTAACTTAGGTTACCTTGCATAATGACTTAGCCACTCCCAGTCTCTATTCAAGCCTATTTCCTATTGTTTTTTCCAACCCCCCTCTCTCCCTCAGACGTTCTTGTTAAACCCTGGATTTGTGCTGGAAATGGCCCACCTTGATTATCATACACATTGTAAGGAGAGTGGTCACTTTAGATAAGCTATTACCAGCAGGAGAGTGGGGTGGGAGGAGGTATTTTTTTCATGCTTTGTGGGTATAAAAAGATCTTCTGCAGTTTCCACAGTATGCATCCGATGAAGTGAGCTGTAGCTCACGAAAGCTTATGCTCAAATAAATTGGTTAGTCTCTAAGGTGCCACAAGTACTCCTTTTCTTTTTACTCTTCTGTAGTGTCTTATCAGCCACAGGGCACTGAAGAATTTCTGTTTTAAGGAAACAGAAACTGAATTGCAGAGAAGTGGCTTACATAGGGTCACAAAGCAAGTCAGTCAGTACCAAGGTTGAGAACAGAATTCAGATCTCCTGAGTGCCAGCCTCTAAATAAATATACACTACAGAAAAACAAAACAAAAAACCTGCAATCACTAATTTATAGTTTGCCTTTGCTCTTTTTAAAACTGAAAAGGAGTCAAACTGATTGTTTCTAAATGTCATAACTCAGAAATAAACCTTCTAAATTGCTGCTCTGCAATCTAAAATTCCTATTTTACTTGTATAAACTACTCAATTAAAAATAGATTTTTAGGGAATGATTGGATAATTCAGGCACTAGATGACAGAATTTGAGCCTTTCGCTCTAGGTCAGTGTTTCGAATATTGCTAAGTGGAGGAACAAGCAAATGTGGATTACCTTCTGATACGTATTTAGTGCCTTATGGAAAAGGCTTAGAAAAATTTACCAGACGCTTGCTAGAGGGAGACAAGTACAAAAAGGAGTAAGAGGCAACAGCTCCAGGTCTTCAGTTGTTGCTCACAGCTTTCCCGAGTAGCAACGGAAAAGTGAAATTGTTATGGTTCTTGTTAGTTTCACCCAGGGATTCTAAACAACAACAGTGGATCTTGACAGCACTCCCAAATGAACAAGACTCTGGACAGTCCCACTGTTACTATTCAGAACCCCTAGGTGAAACTAACAAGAATCAGGACAATTTCACTTTTCTGTTTCCATAGGGGAGGCACTGGAGTCATCTGTTTGTAGATGCAGCAAGATGGCACTGCATCAAGCTACACTCAGTTCACATTGAGAAGGTATTCCTCTTAATCATGAGGCCTGGAGGCTTAGCTGTCTTTGTTCAAATTTAAAAATTAAATTCTGCCCTAACTTATCGTTTTTTCCCCGGCAGTTCCCAGGGAAGTTCACTATTAGCCAGCAGCAAGTAGGGGAGTGTTGGTAAAATAAATTGGTAATCTCAACTTTTCCCCACCATAATTATGTGATTTTTGGCCTGGCTCCCACTGGGCAGGTCTGTACCTGGCAAATACAACTGTAGGGGCATCGAGTGAAGCCTTTATTGAAGGTGCCACTGAGCAGCCTGGCTGATGGGCCAGAGAGAAGGTCCTTCCTCAATCCTGGGCAGAGCTCAGGTGACCGCGGTGGCGGGGAGCGGCACTGACCCATGCAGAGAACGAGGGGACCCCAGCACTCCCCACCCCTCCCCACGGCTTGAACTTGCCCGGGACTCCAAATCCCCCCCCCCAACTGTTTGTTTTTTTCTCAAAAAAAAAAAAGGCTCCAAAACCCCCCAGAGGCTAGAGCCCAACAGCCCGCCCCGCAACGTGAGCCCCCTCCCCCCAGCTGAAACCCCTGGCTGAAGCCCCCCAGAGGGAAGATCCCCGGCTCCCTCTCCCGGGGTGAACCCCCAGAACCTCCCGCCCCCAGAACGAGGAGCCCCCGGCGTGAACCCTCAGCAAATCCCCCGAGCGCCCCCCCCCATCCCCAGCGCGGCTCCGCCAGGAGCCGCTGAGGGGGCGCGGGGAGAGGATACGCTGCAGGCAGAAGGGCCCCTCGGCTCCGGCCGCCGCCGCCGCCGCCGCCCCCTCCATCGCCGGCTCTCCGGGTCGCTTGTTTCCCCGCCGCTCTCGCCGTTGCTAGGGTCCCCCGGAGAACCTCTCGCGAGAACAGCTCGCTCCTTCTCTCCACCTGGCTCTATCCCGGCTTCACGGGAGAGCGCGCGCGGCTGGAGGGGAGGGGGGGTGGTAAGGCAAGGAGTGGGGACGGCCGGACGCGTCCCGGTCGCCATAGCAATCGTCACTCCTCGGTTACGGAAAGGTCCAATGGCGCTTCAGTAGAGCGCTACCGAGGGACTAACTGGCCAATCGGTGCAAAGCAGAGGGGCAAAGTCCCGCCTTCTGGCCCAGGCTCCCCCACAGTGGGCAGAGAAGGGGGCTCCGATGCGGCGGTACAGCCCCTCCCGTGAGCCCCCTCCCACCCCCCCCCCCACACACACACACACGGGGCTGGGCCTGCGGCACAGATGCGGCCCTCAGTCCCCCTCTCTGGGGGCGGGGCATAAGGCAGGACCCCCACCCCCGCAGGGAGACCCAGTGCCCCCGGGCTTGCCCTGGGATCCGAGCTGCTGGGGAGAGCAGCACTAAGCCACGTGCAGCCTGCCAGGTGTCCTGCCCTAGAAACCCCAGGAGCCGTGGTGCACGCTATTGAGCACCATCTGCTGTCACCTTCTCTGGTCACCGACAATATGTCTGTCTGCTAGGGCTGTCGAGCAATTAAAATAATTAATCGTGCTGTTAAAGAATAATGGAATGC
Organism: Lepidochelys olivacea; assembly: GCF_965140295.1. Taxonomy (NCBI): domain Eukaryota; kingdom Metazoa; phylum Chordata; order Testudines; family Cheloniidae; genus Lepidochelys; species Lepidochelys olivacea. The sequence continues at coordinate 67,575,545 of NC_140421.1, read as the reverse complement.
CATTTATTTAAATATTTTTGGATGTTTACCATATTTTCGAACATATTGATTTCAATTTCAACACAGAATACAAAATGCACAGTGCTCACTTTGTATTTCTTTTTATTCTAAATACTTGCACTGTAAAAACAAAAGAAATAGTATTTTTCAATTCACTTGATACACGTACCGTAGTGCAATCTCTTCATCATGGAAGTTGAACTTACAAATGAATCTTTAGCGCATCTGGCACGTAAATACCTTGCAATGCCAGCTACAACAGTGCCATGCGAACACCTGTTCTCACTTTCAGATGACATTGTAAACAAGAAGCAGGCAGCATTGTCTCCTGCACATGTAAACAAATGTGTTTGAGCAATTGGCTGAACAAGAAGTAGGACTGAGTGGACTTGTAGGCTCTAAAGTTTTACATTGTTTTGTTTTTGAGTGAAGTTATGTAACAAAAAAACCTACATGTGTAAGTTGCACTTTCACGATACAAAGATTGTACTATGGTACTTGTATGAGGTGAATTGAAAAATACTATTTCTTTTATCATTTTTACAGTGAAAATATTTGTAATAAAAATAATATAAAGTGAGCACTGTACACTGGTATTCTGTATTGTAATAAATATATTTGAAAATGTAGAAACTTCCAAAATATTTAATAAATTTCAATTGGTATTATATTGTTTAACAGTTTTATTAAAACTGATTAATCACGTGAGTTAACGGCTGTTAACTCAAAAAAATTAATCGACAACAGCCCTAATACACACACACACCCACACACACCCACACACACACACCCCTGTGCCCGCATTCCAGCTATTTCTGTTTAAGTCAGAGCTTCCAAAACTCTGCCAAAATAAGGAAATGTTATTTATAAAATGGACTTTTATGAGAGAATTTTCAAGTAAAGCAAAGTTTGGGTCTATAACAAAGGTTTGTTCCAATTCCAGGGATTCCTAGTCAAGAGGAAATACAATGTTGCTAACTCATCTAAAATCTAGATTTTTTTTTTCTTAAAATCCCAGCTCAGTGAAGTGATGTGATTATATGAGACCCTCAGCTTTCATTTTAAAAACTAGTTTTTAGTCCTGATGGTTTCAGAGCAAAGTTTGATAATGTGTATCCTAATGGCTCAAGAACCAGAAGGCAAAAAGAACCCTGAATGTATTTAAAAAAAAATACCATGATTTTTAAAAAGAAAAAGAGTACTTGTGGCACCTTAGAGACTAACAAATTTAGTAGCTCACGAAAGCTTATGCTCAAATAAATTTGTTAGTCTCTAAGGTGCCACAAGCACTCCTTTTCTTTTTGTGGATACAGACTAACATGGCTGCTACTCTGAAACCCTGATTTTTAAGTGAACCTCAGATTTTTAGGGTTGACTCCAGGGTGACCAGATGTCCCGATTTTATAGGGAGTGTCCAGATATTTGGGGCTTTTTCTTACATAGGTGCCTGTTACCCACTACCCTCTGTCCCAATTTTTCACACTTGCTATCTGGAATCACTAGTTGACTCATGGTTTTTGAATCATTGGGGTTGGCACTACTGAAATAGTTCATGGTATAATTATGTGCAATAAATAATATTTTGAATTTTTATAGCACTTTTCATCTCAAGGACTTTATAGATATGAAATAATTGTTACTTTGTGATAGATACGGTATTATACCCATTTTAAGTAAACTGAGCCACTTTGCCACAGACTTTCTGTGTAACTTTGGGCAAGTCATGTAACTTGTATAAGGTCTCACAGTGAGTCACTGACAGACCCAAAAGTAGAGCCCATGAGTTACTCTGAATTCTAAATATGTTTTATACTAACTTGAGATATTTTTGGTGACCTTTCTATGCAGGTAATATGACAATGTGTGTGAAAGAATAAAATGAGCAGAAAGGAAAGTAAACTATCAATGTCTAAGCCTTTTAGACTGGTGTTAATTATCCCTTTAGAGAACGTAAGATCTTTTTGAAGCAGAAACAGATGTCCTGGAGCAGATGTTGCACCATAGCATATCCTTGAAGGAATTAGTTGTTCAAATTATGTTTCTATGGTATGCTTTTTCTCTGTAGTTTGTTTAAAAATATGGGCAAAGATTTTGAGGTCATAGTATATCATGTACTACATTCTTAAGGTTATAGCATATTATATATTAATGATCTTGAGATGCCTTAGCTCAGGTTCTTTGGAATCGGTAGAAGACTTTTTTTCCATTGACCTCGGTGGGTTTTGGAATAGCCCATAGGGCCCAGTCCTAAATTCTCATATTCTCACAATGGGGAACTCAGGGTTGGTTGAGCGAGAGAGGTTATTTGCATTTGTGCACAACAACTGGAAAAGAAATTCCTTGAAAGGATTCAGGAAGGAGAACTGCCAGCAGTCAGACTCAAAGGAGATGTGCTGATTGTGCTGGCCAGATGTGAGAGTATCTCAGGCAGTTAAGCGTACAAAGAGAGGCTCACACAAGTTAGAGATGGAAAACCATGCATTCGATCATCAAATCCAGTCCTGCAAATGCAGGATCTAATCAGAATGAGGACCTATTGCATGGGAGCCATAAGATGCTGCAAACAGAAAGCTCACAGTGGGTTGGCTGTCCTTTTCATTTGTAGAGGCAGAAGTTTGAGGGAACTGATTAGATTTGCCGTTCCAGTGTCTCCAAATTGTAGTGAGACAGGGGTTGAGAGATTTGACAGGATGTGTGAGACGCACGATGGTCTGTGTAGTGCAAGTGTGTGTTATGGTGCTATATTTTCTTTAACAGTAGTGAGAGTGTGTTTGTAATGCTTTACTAATTCTCTGTGTCATGGCCTCTTGGCTAAGAAGACTTCTCTATAAGTAAGGGTTGGAAATTGCAGGGTGTTAAGTGTGTGAATTCAGACTGTGTTGTTGCTTTCTTCTTGTGTTGCAGCAGGAAAAGGGTTTTTTTATTTCTTCCCTGAGGAGGAAATGATCTGCCTCAAATATGGATGAGGATGCAATCCTGGGCTGTTTGAGTGAAGCAGTACTTGAAGAAATAAAAGGTACACAGTGTTGCCAAATGGAAGAATTCAAAAATCATGAGCCAGAACCCCCAAAATTATGATTGGCTTAAGATATTTTTTAAATGTGAGGTTCTTTTTATTTGCCTTTTGGTTTCTGAGTTTTTAGGGTGTACTTGCTGCATGCTTTCTAGCTCTTCTTCATGACGAGGAGGGTGAACAACTTTTTCTTTTTCTTTTTTTTTTAATTTAGTGAAAGTTGCAATTCTCCTAGAAATTCTTGATTTCAGCAATTGGGACATTCAAAAAAACACTATAAATCATAGACCCGGTGGGTGAGATAATATCGTTTATTGGACCAAGCTCTGTGTCAGCTTGACTCTCTCTCACCAAGAAAAGGTGGTTCAGTGAAAGATATTCCGTCACCCACCATGTCTCTAATATCCTGGGACAACACTGTATGCTATAAATCATGACAGCTGGCAACAGGTGAGTGAGTATGCACATATGTAAAGGTCATAGAGATGCAGCTACTTTTGCTCACATAAATTAATATTGCTTTTTTTGAGGTGGGGGGGGTCCCAGAAGGTCTCTTTATTTGCTGCTGCTGTAGTGCTTTCAGTGCTTAGAATATTGAAGACTAGTTGACTAATTCTTAGTGATCTTTTACTGACAAACTGAGGTTGAACAAATCCAGCTCCCATCCATATCCTACCCTCGCTCTTCCACCCGAACTGGAGCTCCACCTACCTCCTCATTCCTGCCAATTCCTTCTCTCCTCCACTTTCACCACCCTCGCCTCCCATAAGACCCACCCTCCCCAATGAGCATCAGAAGAATTCCACTGTATATGAGAGGAAAGCGTCTTGCTTTCTGCCTACCTTCATCCCCTTCACAGTTGATCCTGTCTTTCCCCCCCCGCCCCAGGGCATTAGGTTCCACTCCCAGGCTCTCTCCTACACTGTCACCAGTGTAATCTCCCTCTGCTCATTCTTATTTTAGAGGATGGGTCAGGAATTGGCAGCCATCTGGAAGAGGCTGTCATTTGAGGAGGAAACTGTGTGGGAGGTAGATTATGGTAGGAAGGAAGCCAAGCGGGTTAGGATTGGGCCCTCCCAGGAGTTCTAACCTGTTCTTTAGCCAATAGCTAGAATGTGTCTGACAGAGGTGGAGCAGCTTTGTGATTCATCTCAGTATTTTTAGATTTAATACTCTTCTGAACACTGTACATGATCTGGTCAGTGAGGTGAATTTACTACTGTATATTGGATTATAAAACTTTCCTGTAGAACATATTGATCTAGCTCAGTGGCTCTCAAATGATGGGGTGGGCCTCCCAAGTCTGACATGTGGAAATGTGTCAAGGGAGGCATGAGCTGTGTTTGGATGTGTTTGTTTGTTGTTTGTTTTGTTTTTTAAAAGAGCTCTGGCTGTCAGCCCCAAATGGCTGGGGCTTGTGCAGAAGGGCCATGCGCACCTGTGAGGCAGGGATAAAGGAGACAACTGCAGCCCCGCTGCTCGGGCTCTTCTTTCCCCCACTCCTAATCCCTCACCTGGAGTTGGCGGGGCTCTGGCTGTCAGTCCCAAAATGGCAGCAGCAGCGATGAAGTAAGGGTGGTAATGGGGAGCTAAGTCTGCGGTGAAAAGTGATATTGATGATCACTTTTCATATTGTCACCCTTACTTCTGTGCTGGTGTGGTGCTGCCTTCAGAGACGGCCGGCCAGCAGCCACTGCTCTCCACCCTGGTGGTGGTATATATACTTGGTGAAGGAGCCGGGGAGGAGGAGGATGTAAATGACTACAGATGCAAAGAAGGGAGGCCTGATCAAATAAGTTTGAGAACCACTGATCTAGCCTAATAGGGGGTTGTGGGAAAGACCAGCAGGAAAGAAACACAATAGCTGTACACAAGCAAACTTCCCAAGAAACCATGTGAGGGGGCACTGACAGGACAATAGCCTACTTCTCTGCTCCAAGCCAAAGTGAGACAGCTTGGCTGAGAACCGTCTTAGGAGAGGAAGAGGTAGGTAGGTAGGGTGTGTCTGCGTGCCTGAGCCTGTTCAGGGGACTCTGGGAAGAGTTTAAAGAAGCTGTGTTTTCTCCCATATCTAGAGTATGGTAGCCTTAGGGAGAGACAAACATGTATATAGACTAGTGTTTTATTTAAAGATCTGTTCTCCCTTAAGTGCTGTACTTCTAAATAAGTGTTTTAAGAAAGCTGTCTGATCACTCGTTACCATGGTCATTGCTCCCCCAGGGAACAAAACCACAGGCCCTGAAGATAAATCGGGCCTGCTGAGGTGATCACAGTTGACCCCAAGAGTCCAGTGCTTAGTATGACAGTGGGAGAATTGTGTGACTCTACGCCGATGGAGAGGGGATGGCCCAGACAGGTGCACTCGGAGAAACCAGGAGGGGTCAGAGGTACAGTTAGCCTGTTAACTGTGACAGCCTCTCACCTGAACATCACAGCAAAACTCATCCCAACAGTGGCCATTTCCATCCCCCCGGAAACTTTCTAGTCCCCAAAGTATTGAAGAAATGGTGCCCGAGTCCCTTCTCACTTCCACTAGTATGCATCAGGAGTAACTCCACTGCAGCCAGGGAGTTGTACTTGTGTAGCTAGCTGGCATTTTACATCCCTGGACACAGAAGAAGATGGGTAGATTGTTACTTCTAGGGGAAAAAAAGAGAACCAGGAGGAATTTCACAGTGCTAGAAGTATCCAGCCTTCTGTTCTCAGCACTGAAAATGATCACGACGTCCTCACATTTGGTGTGTGCAAACAGAAAAATCCAACCCAGTAATATATGTGGTGGTCTAAGAGCTAGTTTCACAAAGCCAAATCACTTGGAACAAACAATTTTAAATAGAAAATCTTTATGATAATTAAGAACACGTTACTAGATGCCCCAAAAGCCACAATCAAGAAAAAAGGCTACGCTGGTTAAACAACCTGGCTTAGAGGGGAAATGAAGGCAGCTATAAAATAAGAAAACTGTATAAAATGGGTAAAAGGGAAAGTTGACAGCAATTAATATATATTAGAAGCTATGAATTGTAGAAAATTGATAAAGGAAGCAAAATGACACAAGGACAAATTTGTGATCAACAGAATTAAGGATAATCAGAAGGAGGTTTTTAGTAGTAACAAATGGAATGCTAACAATGATATTGGTCCGTTACTAGATGGCAATGGTAGAATTGTCCATAATAACACAGAGAAGGCAAAAGTTTGATAAATATTTGTTCCATATTTAGGAAAAAAGGATTGTGATGTATTTGACTACATACCTTGCATGACAATAGTAATGGAGAATGTTAAACAGTAGATACAAAAGTTAGACCTTTTAAAATCAGCAGGTGCAGATAACTTGTACTCAAATGTTTTGAAAAAGCTGACCAAAAATTGGGGGAGTGATATATAATGAACAGGATAGGTCATTAATTCAGAGCGATCTGGATCACTTGGTAAGCTAGATGCGAGCAAACAATATGCATTTTAATACAGCCAGATGTAAGGTCATCAATCTACAAACAAAGAATGCAGACCATGCTTACAGGATGGTGGACTTCATCCTGAGAAGCAGCGACTCTGAAAAAGACCTGGGAGTCATGGTGGATAATTAACTGAGTTCCCAGCATGACACTGTGGTCAAGGGTTAATGTGATCCTTGAAGGTACAAAGAGCAGAATCGTAAGTGGGAGTAGAGAGCTTATTTTACGTTTGTATTTGTCATGACATGATCGCTACTGGATGCAGTTTTGGTATCCATAATTTAAGAAGGAAGTTGAAAAATTGGAGAGTTCAGAGAAAAGCCACAAGAGTGAGTAAAGTATTAGAAAACATGCCTTATAGTGAAAATCTTGAATAGCCCACTTTGTTTAGCTTAACAAAAAGAAGGTTAAGGAGGAACTTGATCAGAGTTCATAAGTACCTACATTGGGAATAGACATTTGATAAATAAAGGACTCTTCAATCTAGCAAACAAAGGTCAAACAAAATCCAAGGGATGGAAGTTAAAGCTGGTCAAATTCAGACAAGAAAAAAGGTGCAGGGTTTTTATTTTTATTATTTTATTTATTTTAAACAGTCAAGACAACTCTCTAAGAGTTTTGGTGGATTATCCATCACTGGAAACTTTTTTTTTTAATCAAGATTGGATGTGTCAAGGCTTCAGGGTAACTGCATCTGTGACCCTTTCCTCTGTGGTCTACTCCAGGAGTTCCCAATTAGATGTCAGGTCTTCTCTTGACACCTGTCTCTTGCCCTCCTCCCTCCTGACTAGGGTTCTGCGGATCCACTGCTCCCTGCTTTACAGTGTGATATTCCCAGCAAGTCAGTCTAAAGGTCAGCACCTGTGTTTTGGTTTCTCTCCAAGGACGATGAGTAGTGTGTTACTAGCAGTTACAAGTTACCGTACAGCTTTCTAAGCAACCACATTTATTCTTAAGTTAAAAGCATTACAGAGGAAAACTTATAAAAACAATAAACAGATTTAAACACTAAACTTACCAGGAGTCACACATCAGTCTTATGGGGCCCTAATGGACCAAAGTCTTTCCAACCCTTCCCCAAGGTGGGGGCTCCCCGTGGACAGAAGGTCACGTCTGTTTGATGGATCATAATGAAGGCCATGAGTCTGTTCAAGTTCATCTTTTTATACCAACAGCCCTTTCTTTGTTTTCTAGTCTCTGGAAAACCCAGCCTAACCCAATATATGCAAACCACCCTGTCAAGGCTGAATCCCCACTCTGGCACTTCAAGTACAGAAGTTGGGTGTGGGGGGGCTGCAAGGATTTTAAAAATTAATACTTGCCACTCCAGGCTTGTATTACACTCCCAAGGTTACAGCTTTAAAAACCCCCTAGAGCCCAGGAAGGAAAACTTGGGAATTCTTCCCTGTGGGGTACCCTCAAGCCCTTTCAGCCCCCTCCAGAGAAGAGCTGAGAAAGAAAACAAAGGAAATTAGCTGTTGCCACCAGCTAATCAAACAACATATGTACAAACCTCTTAGGACACCAAAAATCCAATTCTGTTCTTAAGGTAAAGTTTTATTTAAAAACAAAATGAAAGAAAATACATCTGGAACTTAGGCTTTCGCTAGATTTTTTTAGAGGAGCAATTCCAAAATTAAGCATTAAGCAAAAATAGCTTTCTTGGGGGTTCAGCTTAAAGGTTACAATCAAACAAAAGCATCTGGGGTTAGCACAGAAGAGTCCACAAACCAAGAAATAAACAGAAATATACCTAATTGAGTCTTTCTAAACATTCCTAATCTATTTACACATTTGGGAGTTCCAAATAAGTAATTCTAGGTATGATCTGATGATTTTTTTGTTCATACCTGGCTTTCCCGGAGACCATGACAGAGAAGTTTTCCCCGATTTTAAAATGTTCTAGCCCTCCCTTTGGCTCTTTTGGTCAGGTGTCCACTCTTTTTTTTAAACTTGGGGGATTTTTAACTCTTTACAGCTAAAGCAAGCAGCTACCAAGAGGGACTTCATAGCTAACTGGCTGGCTGGGTCCATAAAAGGGAGCTCCCCCCTTCATTTATCACTTCCCCCCCCCCCCAGGAGGTGGAACTTCTGGAGTCATTTACAATCTCAGGAGTAATCACCCCTGCAGTTCCCGTAGAAGCTGTGGTGACTCTCCACTATGGAGTAGGACACAGTCCAACATAAACCATTCAAAATTTAATGTAATGGCCCCCCAAAATAGTACATGACATTACAATATTTGCCACAAAATGCTCTTCTAAAATATATACTCTATTTCAAACAGGAATTAGTTCAGGAAAGACTTGTGATCTCTTCTCTGCAAGAGGTCAGACTAGATCACAAGTGGTCCCCTCAGGACTTGCAATCTATTTTTAAAAAAAAGATAATTGAGAGCATAATCAGGCCCACTGTATGGAGATTAACTGGTATTCTAAAGGTTAATTTAAAAAAAAAATCAGTATTTATTTTAAAGTTTGTCCAGTGTCTGTCTGTTTGTTATTCTTTAACATATTGCCTCTATATAAATCTATGGTATGCCCATATCTTGAATACTGCATGCAGATGTGGTTGCCCCATCTCAAAAAAGATATATTGGAACTGGAAAAGGTTCAGAAAAGGGCAACGAAAATGATTGGGGTATGGAACAGCTTCCATACGAGGAGAGATTAATAAATCTGGGACTTTTCAGTTTGGAAAAGATATGACTAAGGGGGAATATGATTGAGGTCTATAAAATCATGACTGGTGTGGATAAAGTAAATAGGGAAGTGTTATTTACTCTCTCATAACACAAGAACTAGGGGTCACCAAATGAAATTAATAGGCAGCAGGCTTAAAACAAACACAAGGAAGTATTTCTTCACACAACGCACAGTCAACCTGTGGAACTCTTTGCCTGAGGATGTTGTGAAGACCAAGACGACAACAGGGTTCAAAAAAGGAACTAAATAAATTCATGGAGGATAGGTCCATCAGTGGCTATTAGCCAGGATGGGCAGGGATGGTGTCCCTAGCCTCTGTTTGCCAGAAGCTGGGGATGGGAGACAGGGAATGGATCACTTGATGATTACCTGTTCATTCCCTCTAGGGCACCTGGCATTGGCCACTATTGTAAGACAGGATACTGAGCTAGATGGACCTTTGGTTTGACCCAGTATGGCCATTCTTATGTTGCTAGCAACCGGTGTTAATCTTTGTTTGGAAATAGCTAGGAGGCTTTGCTTGGCAGTTTTATGATGTGAGCTGATTAGGACATCAAGCTCCTGTTACATGAATGACTTGATTTCACAATAATCTTTCATCAACACACATCACAAACCATCATGCCTTTTCTATACCAACCTGAGAACTTCCCATGCAAATACTACATTTGATTATTGCAATACTGAATTCCAAACACTAATTAACGGAATTTAGAATAAATTAGGAGACAGATTCACCCTGGTTCTCAACAGCATAACAGTTATAACTGAATTATTAATGATTACTTTGTCCCTGGGTAAAATCACAAACATTGTTACTCTATCCTCTTACCGCTCTTGAGAAATGGAAGCTTCATAGTTTCAGCAGTCAGTTAAACAGCCTGACGTAGTATTTGCCCTCTGGGAGGGGAAGCTAAATACTACAGCTGTTCAGTATGCTCACTAGAGGAGCATGGGACTTTGCTTCCACTCTCAGAAAAGGGCCCAATCCCATTTCCAATGAAGTCAATGAGACTCTTACCATTGATTTCCCTGGGCACAGAAACAAGTCCAAAGCACCCACCCATACTACTTTCATAGACTGTCACTCCACCTCAGGTAAATTCCTAGAAGGCGCATCCTGTGCGTTCCATTGTGACAGACATGCAGCCAATATAGCATTCTCTGCCTCGCTAACTTAAACACATGTGTTTCCTCAACATCGGGACACATTCAGAAAGTCATACTGCTTTCTTTTTGAACAAGCACAAAAGCATGGATAGTACAGTATACAGAGAGCATCATGGGACTGGAAGAGCTATCATCTACATAGCCGTAGCTGGAGTGTAGAACCATGACTGGAAGTAAGGATGAGTTGGCAGCCATCTTAGATTAAGCAACTGACACCAATTGTATTTTCTGTGCATCACCATTGGGCACCTGCTTGTACGACAACAGGATAGCATGTTGAATTTGGCTAACAGTTATTCACTGAAGCATATCAAGAGAATGTGAAAGATCCAGATTCTGAAGCATGAAGAGCTTTACTGTCTAGCTTATGGCACTGTATGCCTAGAGATAATATGGGAAAACAATTCTCTACAGGGAGAAATCAAAAGTGAGCGATGTACAAATATCACATCATCATTTAAGTATAATCCACAGACAGAGTGTGATACTTTTCCACCCTGGATGAATTTGGTCCCTCATATTTTGGAACATCACAGAGGATACAAAGCATTTCAGACAGCATTTATTTTAAGACGGCTAAACAAGGCATCTAATGAAGTCATCAGGTTTTTTTCCCTACATATGTGAATATTGCAAACAGTACAACTTTTGTTCATGAAAAGTAACATTTTTGGCATGATTTGGGAAGCCTGAGTACTTCCATTTCTGCACCTAATAAGAATAGCAGCTTCCAATACACTTTCTATCCAGTTACACAAGGAGGGAGGGAACATTCAACCAATGCAAATACAGAAAACATCAGTTAGAGTGATCATTTTGTCTTGTTGGATCATTAATACAAATCACAAGCCTGAGCAATAATTTTATTTTGGCAAAAATATCATCTAAAATACAGAAATATGAGCAATTCATTAATCATTTCCAGAACTGATGCAACAACAATACTGATAGAGATACAATCAATGTACTCTACTTGTTCCCTTTAACTGGTTACTTAGTGATTTGCCACATGAAGATTCCAGCACAGATTATTAAACATAACCCACATTGTCTTTTCTTTACCCCTCAGTAGAGCATAAAACATTTTGGTCTTTATTCCATTTTCATACCTGTTTATGGCTGTTGCCCTTATGACTGTGTTATGTATGTAAAATCTCTTCTTGAAATGAAGATAGGGTTCCAGACTGAATCTTCCAAAAAAAACTTGTTTCCACATGAATCAGTACACCTGCGAATTCTTATTTCTGTAGACAGCGTTTTACTGAATGCATTAACAAAGCGCCTTGAACACCAGCCATAATTCAGTCAGTTAGTGCCAGACCCAAGTGTGGGTGGGTTTTTTTTATTATTTATTATTTATTTTAATGAATGTTTTTATCTTGGCTCTTTTGACTAGAAAGCACTGAATGTGTGTATATGAATGTAAATCTTTCCTGTGACAAGGACAGGTGCACCTAATAACCAATATTCTGTTCAAGGACATCCATGCTGTATGTCTACACATTGGACTGTGAGAGAGATTTGGCCCCATATGTGTACACATTTTAAATCTGGGCATGAGAATTCAAAATATTTCAATCATAACAGTAGAATGGATTAGTTATGGTGTGACTCCACAGTGTTGAACTTTATGGCCTTCTACAAGAATGAGTTGTTTTCCAGTTGTAGGTGGCACACAAATGCTATTCTGATGCATGATAGACTCTGACATGGTCATATCTCTCTTTTTTATCTATGCCGATGCTGCTATTTCTGGTGCCCCAAAAGCTGCAGCCTCCACATCTTCTGCTGTTGCAAATTCAGGGGAATTAGACCGACTGATGTAGTCCGTATCTCCTCATGCCAAACTGTGGGTAGCTCTACATGGCTGGCAAGAATTAATGAGGGTGGGAGAGAGAAGAGTTTTGACTTAGAGTCACTTTTGCTTACACAAGTGTCACAGACCCATGCCCTGTACAAAACTAGTTTTGTGAACATCATTATATTTTTACAGAGCTAGTAACCAGTAGAGATTGTTTCTGATTAGAGGCTAGTCTCCTACATCTTTGTTTTTCCTCCTTATGCTATTACATTTCTTTAACAGACAGATCATAGTGTCATGAGAAACCTACTAAAGAAAAAATAGCTAAACCAACACTCTTATTAGAAGTGAAAGAAAATATTTATTTATAAGGATGTTCACAGGTTACAAAAAGGAAAACCACACATTCATAATGCTAAACAACACAAAGAAGGGGCAATACTGCATTTTAATATATATCCTTATTGCTGCTTAAGTAACACACAAGCATTAAGATTCTTTCAGATGACACAGAGGGAAAAGACAGTTAACAGAAATGTGGATTAGTTCTTATTTATCTCACATTAATGCCTCCGTGCATCTACCAGCCAGATGAAGTACCTTCACTTTGGAACTCCCATCCACACACTGAATATCGCATTCTAGAATAATTTGGACTGGTTTCCTGTTTTTCTGCCACTTTTTAGATATTTACAGCCCAATCCCTGTGTTCCCCATCCTTGGCAATTTTAAGAGGCATATAACTATAGATGCAAAGGCAAAAAAAAAAAAAAAACCAACAAAAAAATGGCTGCTTAGCTAAACCATTTGAAGTTATCTTCTCTCTACACCCACTCCTTCTCCTTCCATAATCCACACCCCATCTAGATCCTCTCTCTTCCCTTGATATCATTTCTTTTTTTTTTCCCCCCTCTCCCAACCCACATCCTGTTTTACTTGCTGATCACTTTGACTGGAATGAACACTTTCCCCCCTATACTTTCCAACCTGACTAGGATGGATTTTTTTTTTAAAAAATCCATGTTTATTTAATTGAAACATATTTTTTTTTTACAGGTTTATTTTTTTAACTTTAAAATAGGTTATCAATGTTAAGGCCTACACTTATTATAAGGCCTACACTCTTTGAATTTAAATACAAGTAGAACATAGTTGTTGCCAGTGTTTAAAGAAAGTATAAGTAGGGGCATAGCGAGCAGATCGAGGGACGTGATCGTTCCCCTCTATTCGACATTGGTGAGGCCTCATCTGGAGTACTGTGTCCAGTTTTGGGCCCCACACTTCAAGAAGGATGTGGATAAATTGGAGAGAGTCCAGCGAAGGGCAACAAAAATGATTAGGGGACTGGAACACATGAGTTATGAGGAGAGGCTGAGGGAGCTGGGATTGTTTAGCCTGCAGAAGAGAAGAATGAGGGGGGATTTGATAGCTGCTTTCAACTACCTGAAAGGGGGTTCCAAAGAGGATGGCTCTAGACTGTTCTCAATGGTAGCAGATGACAGAACGAGGAGTAATGGTCTCAAGTTGCAGTGGGGGAGGTTTAGATTGGATATTAGGAAAAACTTTTTCACTAAGAGGGTGGTGAAACACTGGAATGCGTTACCTAGGGAGGTGGTAGAATCTCCTTCCTTAGAGGTTTTTAAGGTCAGGCTTGACAAAGCCCTGGCTGGGATGATTTAACTGGGAATTGGTCCTGCTTTGAGCAGGGGGTTGGACTAGATGACCTTCTGGGGTCCCTTCCAACCCTGATATTCTATGATTCTATGAAAGTCAAACCACTAAACTGATGGAAGTCACTGGCTAAATACCTGGGACCAGAGTCAACTGAAGTGCTAAAACAGCTTTTGACAGCAGTAGCCTTCTCTGTAGGTGCAGAGAATATTTTCTTCATTTCAGTTTATTCAATTAGTTCAGTTCAATGACACGCTCATTCAAAGTTAAAAATCAACTGGGGATTGAAAAAGCAGGATAGCTTGTTTTCCTCTTACAAAACTAGCTGTGAGAGGATGAGAGCTACTAGTTCTAAGGTGATAAATAACAGTCAGCATGGATTTGTTGCTCTTCTCTGGACTTTCTACAAAATGGGAAATGACTGCCTAGAAAGGAGTACTGTGGAAAGGGATCTGGGGGTCATAGTGGACCACAAGCTAAATATGAATCAACAGTGTAACACTGTTGCCGGAAAAAAAAAAGCAAACATCATTCTGGGATGTATTAGCAGGAGTGTTGTGAGCAAGACACGAGAAGTAATTCTTCTGCTCTACTCCATGCTGATTAGGCCTAAACTGGAGTATTGTGTCCTGTTCTGAGTGCCACATTTCAGGAAAGATGTGGAGAAATTGGAGAAAGTCCAGCAAAGAGCAACAAAAATGATTAAAGGTCTCAAAAACGTGATCTGTGAGGGAAGATTGGAAAAAATTGGGTTTGTTTAGTCTGGAAAAGAGAAGACTGAGAGGGGATGTGATAACAGTTTTCAAGTACATAAAAGGTTGTTACAAGGAGGAGAGAGAGAAAAATTGTTCTTCCTAACCTCTGAGGAAAGGACAAGAAGCAATGGGCTTAAATTGCAGCAAGGGCAGTTTAGGTTGGACATTAGGAAAAGCTTCCTAACTGTCAGAGTGGTTAAGCACTGGAATAAATTGCCTAGAGAGATTGTGGAATCTCCATCGTTGGAGACTTTTAAAAACAGGTTCGATAAACATCTGTCAGGGATGGTCTGGATAATACTTAGTCCTGCGATGAGTGCAGGGGACTGGACTAGATGACCTCTCAAAGTCCTTTCTAGTCCTATGATTCTAAAATACTGAAAGACATAGTGACCAGAAATAATCAGTTCAGTTTGCTAGCTAAAGATAATACTTAATTTGTTTAATTAATCAATTGGTTTTAAATGCAAAACATGTTATGATTTTTAAAAAACTTATTTCTTATTTCCAGCACATAAAGTAGTTTTTATTTTTTGTACAGTTTAACCGAATTTGAATTTCCATTCAAATGGAGCTTGATACAAATAAAAAATGTATCATTCACCATTTCCTAGAATAATAAATACATTTATTCAGATTCTTATTTTATCTGTTAAACTCTGTATTTGTTTAAATGTGTATAGACATAAAAAAAGCACCACATTTAGTGTAAAGACTATTATTTAGTTGGAAATCAACATGTTTCAATGGATACCATCCAATGAGAATCAACCTTTCTTTAGGAAAATAACTAAACGACACAAATGCAAAGCACAATTACAATCAAGCTTTCCTGCTTGCTGCTTTAAATCAGTGAGTTATATTACTTTGACTTAAATCAATTCCTCTTGATCCTGACACACCTATTCTTAGATCCCACTAGTTCCTCCACAGGGTCTTAGCAGGTCTGGCAACAGCTGATAGAACAGACATTTCTTCAAAGTTTATCTGTTCTGAGGCACACCTAGAAGCACCCTAGAATGTATGGTGTCTCCCTGGTCCTAGGAAAATAGATGAAAGAGTGAACCAATCCAAAAGACACCGCTGAGCCTTCAGGGAACCAGTGGTGAGGTTTTGTGGCTTATTGATTAAGGCAGGAGGGCCAGTTGGGAGCACAAATGATTTTTTATTAAGTATTTATTTGAGATTCAGGATTATCATGCTGACTGAGGTTCAGGATGGAATTTCTTTTGCCTGTTCTTAGTGCAGTGCCAGTTTGTCAGATAAATTATGCTAAAATATAAGTGATATGGGACTGGATCCTCAATTTATGTAAATCATCTTAACTCAATTGATGTCACTAAGAGCTACAAAAATGTACGCCAGCTGAGCATCTGGCCAATTGTGTATAAAGGAAGTCAGACTACAGAGTGCAAAGTACATATAGCAGTCTTCCTGCTTCTTGTTGTTAATAAACTGTAGCTTTTAGAGTAGTGATTCTGAAAAATCCTACATTTTGTATCGTGCATAACCATTTTAAAAAGCCCTTTTCATGTAACCCTTTGATGCATCCTATTGATTATAGTTTGTGTGGGTGGATGAAACACTGTGGTTTTTGTTTTCATGTATCTCCGATGACAGCTACAATACAATATATTGCTATTGTATGCTTAAATGTCAAACCTCTGCAATGTGGCTTCATTATATTTTCTGTTTAAATATCAAAGTGTCACAGACAGTGGAAATCTGAAAATGTTAAAGTTTAAGCTCCTCTGCTTTGGTTTCCTATCCTTTGCAATTTATAGTGTGGTCATCATTTTGGACTTTGAAGCTATTCTATTCAGTGGCACAATTTGGTACAGTAAATGTTAGAGATTCAGCTTTTCTTAATCATTATCTAAATCTTAGTAACTTGCTCTTGCTCTTTAACTGCACTCTACTTCAGTGGGTGTTAAACATGTTAAAAGGCTGTGCAATCAAGCCCCAAATGTTTAGATAGCAGCATATATTTTGAAACAAAAATCAAGCTGTGCAAAAGATAGTTTTCCCCTGACATTTTAGAAGTGCTTGCAATTTATCATTGCTCTGTAGAAAGAATTAGTTTACTGAATTAAGTTAAATTCTTCTTTAATATATTTTGAACAAGATTTCTGACTGTATATTGACATAAGTCCTGTATTGCCACTGACCAGAAATTGCTGCCATGACTGCTGTCTATCCATCCTCTAATCTACAGAGGATCTCAAAGTCTCCTGAGCTATGTAATTATGGAGGCTGATTCCTATTTGAAGGGGATTCTTCCATTCAGAAGTGATCGCTTATGCCAATTTTGACCATAGATGGCTGCATAAACTTCTGTGTTTCCAAAGGGCAGAATCATATGCTCCACAGTGGCTTTAGATTTATATCCTTACAGTGTACTCTCTGGTTCCAGGGAATCCAAACGCTAGAGGTCCCACTGGTGGGGGCATACTAGGTTGGACAAAAAGGGGAAGAAGGCTGTGCAGTCAATATACACCCCTTTCACAGTTCCGCAGGTCAGATCTGCTTTTTTCGCCCCTCCCTCTCCTTGTTTCTCATGGCAAAGAGCATTTGGGCCTTTATCAGCTGGAGCTTCAGACAAAAATCTGACAAAGGATGGTCATAGACCCTACTTGCACAGAAAGTCAAATTTATTATCTTTAAAACTATTTGCACATAATTGCTTGCAGACAACAATGTCTTTGCTTATTACGGTTGGGTTCTATTCAGCACACGAAAGGTGGGTAAGTCTCCTTCAGACTGAGATATGAT
This sequence comes from Lepidochelys olivacea, assembly GCF_965140295.1. Taxonomy (NCBI): domain Eukaryota; kingdom Metazoa; phylum Chordata; order Testudines; family Cheloniidae; genus Lepidochelys; species Lepidochelys olivacea. The sequence continues at coordinate 67,558,197 of NC_140421.1, read as the reverse complement.
TGGCTGGGGGGAAAATAGATGGAGTTTCCACCACAGGTCAGTGATACCTCCATTGCTGTTGTAGAGGGATTCAGGGGATCTCTTCCCATCCTTTCTTTCCCCCCTTCTTCCCAACCTCCCAGTTATCACTGCAAGCATTACACCCTCTGGCTAAATAAACCCCAGTTCCTCTATCTGACAGAGTTCAATTTCAGAACTGTCATTCAGGGAGATTTGCTTGAGGCCATGCAGCACCTTTAAATATTTTTTTCCTTTTTGATTGACTGCCCATCATCCAGGGGAGATGCTGTTTGTCAGGAGTGGCTCTGAGTATGATCTGTGCGCTTGCTGGTGTCTTTACCTGCAGCCTAATTACCATCCATATTCTTCTAAGTTAGGATGTTTAGGCTACAAACCAGCAATATTTCTTCATCTTTAGATAACGAACAAGAAAAAAAGTTAGATATGGCTCGAGTGTACTACATGCCAAATATAGTATCACCTTGATCGATAGGTCCTTCAGCCCTTGTATAGATTGTGCCAATCATAACACATCTTCCATTCTTTTCGTATCCTCTCCTTCCTTCTCCATGTGTGGCCATGTCTTTTCACAATTAAAATCTTCCCATCTCTATGGAGGTCAGCTGAGTGGTCGTTTCAGTTCCATTGGGTACCACTCAGTGACAGCTGCAGTCCATCGATTGTCATTGAGCCTCACTATATGCCCGGCCCATCACACTTTACTATGCCTGCTCTCAACAATGACGTCCTTCATGCCACTCTGCTGTCTGAGTAGAATATAATATACTAGGATGTATATATTATAGTATATGACTGCAGGAAACCAAAGGATTTAAATATCATCCTCTGCCCACTGTCGAATGATTTCAGATTCTAATTAAATGCTCAGTTGAGGAAAAAAATCATTACCAGAAAAATAAATGGAGCACCTTGTGCAGAAAAGTATACCTTTAATAATCACTATTGCACCCATACTGTAAAGTATGAGAAGACTACAGACATTGGTTGTGTTGTAATTAATGCCAAGCAAACTCTCCATAGCCAAGAGTTTAGCCAATGAATTTACCTTGTAAAGTATGTACAGGCCCAATTAAGTGCTACTGAAGTTAATGGGAGTTTTGTCATTGACTTCAATGGGAGCAGGATCATCCCTATAGGCTCAGTCCAATTCTCATAGATCTAGCTGGGATGGAAGTCAATTATCCATAACAGTTGAATGGAAACAACCTGAAACCCCCTCAGTGACTAATTGGAGTGTGATGCCAGTGGAGAAAATGATACTAAAGAATTACCCTTTGAATAAATATACAGGATCAGATCACCACACATTCCCTTTGTGGCATGGTGCCGAGCACCCATATCCTACAGGGGAGGAGATGGTTGGGGATAGAGTATGCAGAAAGGTACCTATGCAAGATGGGCTCTGTAGCCACTACTGTCCCCTCTGCAACATTCTTGCAGAGCTGGTGGACTGAAGAGCCATGTGGTTATGGACCATACTTCTGCATATTCTGAGCCTTTGCACACTTTGGAGGTAATGGTCCTTCATGCCCCACCTCCCTCCCCCAAACACAAACTGCCAGAGTTCCCATGGGGTGAGGAAGAGGAGGAGGATAGATCCAAGGCATGGCTTTCTGATTAATTCATTCCTTTCTGTGGATTTTAAGACAGAAGGGGAACATAAAGATTTTCATTTCCTTTCTCTCTCAGAAAACTTTTTTTCTTTTTATTATTAAAAGGACAACTCCGCTAATTTTTATTCCCTGACTGACCAAGTACAACTCATGGGCCACTAACCCACACTCTTAGTGATTGGCTAAGTACCTCATCAAGTGTTATTACTGCTGTAATATAATCTCTACCTTCTTAATACCAATATAGACCTATGTGCTGTCCTTTAAAATATATATTGACTTGTATAACCAAACTGATATTTAATTATGTATATGTATATTACTTGTGAAACCAGAGATACCAATTAAGAGACCTTAAACTTTTCACATTAATGATGTTGTACACATTCTGTCCTTTCTTTCTTTCTTTTTTTAAATCACTGGGAACCAAACAAATATTTGAATAGGACCTAACACGAGTAGCCAGTCACAGCAGGAGAAGGACTGAAGAACCAGTCACCTTTGTTCAGCTAAACTTTAGCTGAACACAATAGCAGTCCTAAGTAACACATACTGTATTTGAGATATTTGTAAATAGGCACTGAGTACAAAGGAAATAAGTTCAGTTTCTTCAGGAACTACATGGCTGCACTTCTTATGTATGCAGCCCCTAATGCTGGAAAGTTAAACCACAGCTTTCCATCACTGCAGATTACAGAAAAAAACAGTTTGTTTGCCATCCTCAATGTAAATATGGTGCAATACTGCAATTGAACTGAACACCAAAAGAGAATAGAAGTAAAGTAGAAATATAACAGTAAATATTCTCAAATGTATGTAATGGAAGATATTTTAAAGTTTTCCCCCAAATGCATGTGTATGAGAGTGAATGCCAATACATACATGACACTAGCATACAACCATTTGAGTTGTTATTTTTAGTGTTTTATTAAGGTGTACTTTGTATGTCAAAGTGATCATGTGGTTTCAAACTACACTTTGGACCCTTTCATCCCCGCTCAAGCATATCCCTTAGGTGACAAGCCTGGCTTCCCTGCACCCCATGTGGTTCAGCCACTCTGGGGTGGGTATCTGGGCACCAGCCTCCCCCTGTTTCCCAACCAGCACTGTTGTATGGAGATGCAGGTGACAATGCAGGACAGCTCCATCATCTGATAAATGGGATGTTTTTCTTCTCCCTTGCCCACTTTGTGTAGTCCAAGTCCTTCCCGCTAAAGGGAACAATTGCCTGATAGATTGGCAGGATGAACATGGTACATGCTAAGATGCCTGTGTATCTGCAGAATGCCTGGTGTCACGCCAAGCCTGCAACCTTGGTCCTTCCTGGCCCCCTTTCTCCAGTTCCAGTCACCATACTAGAGAACTTTGCTGAGTTTTTGTTCACGCTTTGGCCCCCCCGAAGGTTTCTCAGTGATCTGGCCAAATGTAGTCACTCAAGCGGGTATTTGGTCAGGTCATGTATGTCACACATGCTTTACTCCTTTACCAGTGGAAGATTCTCTCATGAATAATTCAGAGAGGAACAAACTTGTTCATTGAATCAATTTTTTTTTCCAAACACTGAATGAGCCTTAGGAGACCTGCTGACCACCAAATTAACAATTTAAAAACCTATTGTGTACCATGCTGGCACACCCTTCTCTGTCACTGTTAGAAGAAGGAAAACAGACTTTTGGGTCCAAACCTGCTCCCTTGGAAATTAATGGGAATTTTGACTTTAGATCCAGTGCTGCTCCCACTAATCACTGGCATGTTAGAATTCTCTTCCCATTAATTCTCGGTCACTGAGCACACATTATTTTACTAGCGTTCAGAAAATATCAGCATTTTTTTTTCTTAAACAGCCACAGGGCATTGTATGAAATGAATATAAGTAGATAAATTACAAACTTCTTGAGAAATCCAGACACAAACAGGCTTTCTAACTGGTTGCTAAGGATGTTATTTTTACCCATGTCAATAACGCCTAGTAAATGCATGAATCAGTCTGTTTTCGCATTACATATGCATGAAATTCTATTTTATAGCAATTCTAGACAATTCAAGGGATCCATTCCATTACATATGTATGATGTTCCAAAAGTACTCCTGGTTGAATTAAATAAATAGTTCGAGTTCCAATTTCAGCAATTAAGTTGCACAGAACAACACGATTTGTATTAAAACTTGATTTAGAATGTTGAAGCTGTCCAGAAATCTTAATAGATGACTATCCTTAAGGTCCAATCCTTCATTTCTTGCTGTCCCAAAATGCCCTGGAAGGAATGCATGGGGTGAGCCCTAAATGTTGTATGCTAAAGGGTTATTTCAATTCTTAGGTAATTTTCAATAATTTGGCTTTAGGGGAAGTGACCTCTACAAGAGAGCAAAGCATATGGCGTTGGGATATCCGGTTTCTATGTCCACCTCTGCCACTAGCTTGTTGTGGTTCTTTGGGCAAGTCACTTAGAGCCACATTTTCAAAAATGTCGATCCATATTGTTAGGGGCTTATTCCTTCACCCACTTACTTCCCTGGTCCTTCTCGCATGAACAGAGAGCAACAGTACCCGAAGTCCGAAGGTGCAAACAATTCGATGTTTGTTGGGGTGAACTTCCAGCAAGCATGATTCCAGTTTCCTTCCTTAGTGTCCCCCTTCCCAGCTCTGACACCACAGAGCCTTACCTGTGTCCCTGTTCCCATTCCCCCCCTTAGCAAAACATGACTCCAATTTCCCCACTCCCATTCCCTGTTCCCATTTCCCCCCCCCCTTCACTTCCTGATTGACTGCAGACTATATAGTAAAACTTGCGTTTTGCTGAGCTATACCTTAACCAATCATTTTACTGAAATTTAGCTAACCAATCCTAACATATTATAACACGATTGTTTAACCAATTATATCCCACCACCTTAATTAGTTTACACCCAGCAAAATTAATTATACCGCAGACAGAAACAATCACAGAACCAGACAGAGACTACACAGACAAACAATAGGGAAATGGGGACTACAGTGATAGAACAACACAGACATGAGGATTTCACATCCCAGCTATTGATAAGTGAGTTCTTGCCAGACAGGATGCTATCAACCTAAGTTTCCTTTTACATCTTCTAGGCACTTCCCTTTCTCTGGAGGTGACAGGCACTATCAGGACAGGATTGTATTCGTAACAGCCCAATAGCACCTAATTTCAATGTGACTCGTTTGGAATGTGAGGATGTGACCGGTCGCTTCCCAGCTTATGGCTGCCTCTGCTGCTTAGCCAAAGGCCTTAGCCTAAGAACAAGGCCTCAGGCTGTGACAGTAAGAGAAGGCCCTTACACCGGCATACAGTGATTTTTTTGGTTCTTTCTTTTATACCTCTATAACTAGCTAAGTGATAAGAATACACCTAAATTCTTAGAGCATAGGCCTTTACAGACAGGCCTGAATATCTATATCCTAACACATATGTGCTCCTGTTTTTGGAAGCCCAGCCTAAGACATCTACATTTTTTTTTTTTTTTTAAGTTGGGCACCCAAAAATAGAGACAACCAGAATTAATGGACACTTTAGAGAATAACCTCTCTGAGCCATAACCTCACAGTATTTACACCTCCCCCTCTGTAAAATGGAGACAGCAATGCTTCTCCAACTTTGTAAGCACTATGAGGTCTTCAAATCAAAGTATTTGAAGTAAGTGAAGCATTCTAGGTATTATGCCCTATAAAACCACTTCATCTGCTCCATAACTACACAGGTTTCAGAGTAACAGCCGTGTTAGTCTGTATTCGCAAAAATACGTTACCTGTTTGTTATTGCTTAATTGGTGGTGTTAACTTTGAACTTTTGGTTATTACTGACTCTAAAAATCAAGAACTGACCAGTAAAGCTGGCTTTACTACTGGGGGATGACAGTAGCATGGACGGTCCAGAACCAAACTTAGTTCTGAACACTCCTAACTTTGGAGTGTAATCTTGAAACTAGAGCTGGATCCAAATTTTTCAGTCATAGTCTACAAACCAAACCAACCTCCCCCCAGGTCTGAACCTTTGTGTACACATCTGTAAATCCAGAATGTATAGCTTTGTAACTTCACAGGTTTGCAGCTCAGGCCCATCTTTAGGTTATTAACTGTGACCACATTTCCTTGGAAATGTGATTTCTTCTCCGCAGTCGCGAGATATTATGCTACTGCTTTGTTCACCACAACTTAGCCACTTCAGTTAATCATGTACCTACTACATCATAAATGTGTTGGTACATATAAAATGTACACCATTTTTGACTATTTTGTTAAATATTTTTATAACATCCCTTCTACTCCCTGTACCTATTCAAGTGCACATCTCCTGTGCTGCGTCACCCTATCTCTCTCTCATCAGTGTCCAGAATTGGATGGAATGATCCACTATATTAAGAGTGAAATTCTGCAGTACTCAGGACCAGCTTCTGGCAATCCCTGCATGTGTATACAAGTGGGAAGGACAGGAGGCACCTGTGACTGATATTGCAACCCCACACCACATCTTGAGGACCGCTGTATTAAGTTTCTGAATAGTTTATGTATGACTGTGTTCTACTCCATGGGGAAGTGTTATCACAGATCCTATAGGGACTAAAAACAGTGAGCAGTAATTAAAGCAAGTCACTCAACTCCAGAGAGGTGCACCCCTTGGAGTGGCTTGCATATGCTGGTTCAAACTGCGTTTTCCAGAGAACAAGGGACAAAGAAAGGCTTTTGGTATAAAAGTCTGAGTTTAAAAAGCTCAGGGCTTTCCTTTTCATTCAGCAAACAGGCAGGACCCTTTGGTCCAAAGGAGATCCCAACCCATGCTGAACGGTTGGAAGGGATGCTGGCTACCACACTCCCCATGTGGAAAATGGGTGATTTCTGGTATGGTTAGTAAGTGTGTAGGAACTTTTATCATTTTTTGTTTTCTCTGTATTTTTTTTTAAACCTGAATAAATTTACTCTGCTGAGAAACAGCTGTGTGGTAACTTGTAACTGATGATGAACACATTGTATTTGTCCTCAGAGAGAAAGCAAAGACCAGCTGTTGGCCTGAAAGCAAACTTACTTGTTTGGGGTATCGCTGTTAGTGGCAGCGGCGGGGGGGGGGGGACGGACCTTAAAACAACGTGGTTGGAAGGGAGTGGGATAGAGGTCCCTGCCCAAAGACAGGTGATGGCTTGAGACCTCTCTGGACGCTCCTGGAGTGGTCCATAGTTGGGACAGCTACCTTGACACTTCAACTACCCCATATGTGCTGCTGTTGCAGTCCATGTGTTCTCCTGACCATTGGAACTACTCCCTGCTAGAGCCTTGTCGTGTGCACACCACCTCAAAAGTGTCAGGGGAGGGAAAAAGAAGAAGCTGAGGTCAGGCACAAACTTACCTCCATAGTAGCGTGTGAGTCTGGCCAGTAATGGAAGGGAAAACAACGAGGAGTCCTTGTGGCACCGTAGAGACTAACAAATTTATTTGGGCATAAGCTTTCATGGGCTATAAGCCACTTCATCAGATGCATGGAGTGAAAAATACAGTAGGCAGGTATAAATATACAGCACTTGAAAAGATGGGAATTGCCTTACCAAGTGGGGGCCGGGGGTGCAAGTGCTAATGAGGCCAATTCAATCAGGGTGGATGTGGCTCATTCCCAACAGTTGACAAGAAGGAGTGAATATCAACAGAGGGAAAATTACTTTTTGTAGTGACCCAGCCACTCCTGGTTTTTATTCAGGCCTAATTTGATGGTGTCAAGTTTGCAAATTAATTTCAGCTCTGCAGTTTCTTGTTGAAGTCTGTTTGTTTGTTTTTTGTTTTTGTTGAAGAATAGCCACTTTTAAGTCTGTTATTGAGTGTCCAGGGAGATTGAAGTGTTCTCCTACTGGTTTTTGAATGTTACAGTTCTTGATGTCTGATTTGTGTCCATTTATTCTTTTGCATATAGACTGTCTGGTTTGGCCAATGTACATGGCAGAGAGGCATTGCACAGTCTCCTTGTTTTTGCTGATACAGACTAACACAGCTACCCCTCTGAAACCTGTCACCATGCAAGGTAATGAAAGGGAGTATATCCAGCACCCTCTTAAGGAATGGAACAGGCATGATGGCTTTGAACCCCCACCCCTACTCAAGCTAAACAGGATAGGTTGGCTCACAGTCCTTGTTCAGTTACAGTCTCATCCTCAAATGTTGTTTTGCTTATATGTAGACTGCAGGATTTAGCCATATGGGTCCCTTCTAACCTTAAGTTTCCTATGATTCCATGATTATCTTTTAAGTAGCAAGGGCCATAAATGGGACACTTTTATTATCTTGTCCAAACTGTCCTTTGTTAATTAGGCATTATTTTTAAAATCCTCATTTGCATAAGGAATCTGTACTGCAGCTGTGTTGATTTATAAATAGCATATCAGCAATTCCTCCATCAGGGGCATGCATGTAGGCACACTGAAATCAATGGAAAGATTCCTGTTGATTTCAATGGTCTTAGGATCAGTTCTCTGTTGAAGCTAGCTGCTTCTGCCCAAGTAGAGAACATTTACAAGGACCAGACATCATTGTAGCAATATATTAAAGGAGGAAGTCAAACATTTCCGGTGCTTCTTCCTTTTGATTTTTGTCTTCCTTGCTGTGTGACACTGTCATTTTAGCATGTCTTTCCATCTTCAATATAAACATTTCCTTAAAGATGATCTGCAAAAGACTTTTTTAAAAATGGGATTTCCCCCTCCCCCTGTTTCAATATAAAATGACTTTTGAATTGTTTTGTTTTGTTCTCTGGGGTGTATTTTATCCTTAGAAAAGTCAAATTAATGTTTTCAAAAGGACCTCTGTATGTACCTATTTTCTGAACAATGGGACTGAGTATGATCAAAGAAAAGCTAGTGGACAGGATTCTTAGCATGTTCAAAAGGGGATGCTGAGCATTAGCAAGAGCACCCATAACACAGAACATAAAAATGGCCATGGTGTGTCAGACCAGTGGTCCATCTTCCAATAGTGGCCAGTGCTAGATGCTTCTGAGAAAATGAACAGAACAGAGCAATTACTGAGGGATCTAGCCCTTGTCATGCAGTCCTAGCTTCTGGCACTCAGAGGTTTAGGGACACCTGGAGCATGGGGCTGTATCCCCGACCATCTTAGCTAATAGCCATAGATGGATCTATCCTCCATGAATGTATCTAAATTCTTTTTTTGGAAAGGATTTTTATGCTAAGGACTGGCATATGGTGGAGAGTGACTAATGTATTACCAGGTGTGACAGTGCTGGGAATCAACAGCTGGGCCAGGACTCTGGTCACTTAAACGCCAATTAATTCCCTCCAGGATGTACCTGCTGGTGCCTAATTAATGCATTATAATGGGCTGGGGGTGGACTAATGAGCAAATTGGCCTAGTAATACAGTAGGTAGAAGAAGGCCTAGAAAGGAAGTGCTGGAAAGAGAGAAGCAGGCTAGCAAAGCCAGAACCATGAAGGACTGCTGGATAGAGAGCTTTTTTCCTCTCCTCTCCAGGGAACTGAGCAGAAACTGAAACTGTGAGTAATATGGTGTATGGATCGGTAGTTTGGTGGGAAGAGCAAATGTAAATCTACACTAGTGCAGTTTAACAATGGAAGGTGTCTGAGTCTGCATAGACAGAGCAGATGACAGGAGCACCCTGTCGCACCAGGATACTGCCAGAACAGTGGTTTTTTTTGTTTATCATGAAAAAAGAAACACAGAAAACAAAGGTCAACTTTCTACAACATTTCATCCAATCTACCCAAACCGAAGGGTCACACATATCAATTTCAACCCTCAGAGTGCTGTAGTTTCTGTGGAAAAAAGAGTAAGAAAGAAATGTCAGACATTAGAAAAATGTTAGTCACACGGTCCTTTTAAAGACACTCATAGCAAACCTCAGATGTTCTCCCTCTCTTTCCCCACCCCCAACTGCTATGGAAAAAATAAGTAATGCATAAACTACAATACACATTTAAAACTGATACTCTAACGCAAAAGACTATTTTTGTTGGCCATTCTTGCCTCTGTAAAAATGGAAATCCTGATTTAACTTTATATGTGGTGACTCTATTTCCCCACCACCACCAATACTGCAGTGCCACAAGAGGTCTAGGAGTAGAGTTAGTGGTGCAAGTTGGGGTCATGTGGTCTAGGGGTTCCTCAGGCAGAGTTCCCCAATAAGAGCTGATTTTAATAATCAAAGTGCCCATGTGCATAATGCGATTTTCTTGAAAATTAGTACTCTGCAACAGGGGCTGTGATATACTTTAGGAGAGTGGGAGGAGAACATCCACTGAGTTGAATGGGTTAGTTCACACCTCTGAGATACTGTGTCAGGGGTATTCCATGGGATAGGACCTCCATGAGAGACTCGTCTGAGAGCATCCCATTGTGCTACTGGGCCACTTCACCCTTCTGTAATCCTCCTGCGTCCCTTTCACGACCACCCCTTCCTCCAAAACCAAGGGAAATTCACTGCCCGGAAGACTTTGCCCTGAAGCTGTCTCTTTGCCCTCTTTGACTGATGCCCCTGACAGACACATTAGCGCTCTATCCTGCCAGGTGATAGGAGCGCTGTGGGGACACAGCACACAGGAATAGCAGGAAACTCTCCGGCTGGGTCCTCCCTAAAGCAAAAGTTATATTTAGGGTGGACTTAAAGAACACCAGCTGGCTACAAGTGGCTTATACTTGACCACTTCATTGGCTGTGCGCAAGCTAACTTAAGGCATGTCTACGGCTATAGTGGCACACCGGTGCCGCTGTAGCATCATAGTGTAGATGCTTCCTACATCGACAGAAGAGGTTTTTCCACTGATGTAGTTAATCTACCTCTCCAAGAGGCAGTAGCTAGGTTGATGGGAAAATCCTTCTGACAACCCCAGTTTAGATCTGGATAGGTCAGGTTGACCTAACTACAGCACTTGGGGCATGCAGTTTTTCACACCCCTGAGCAACATAACTAGGTCAACCTAAATTTTAGGTGCAACCTAAATTTTCATGGAGATCCTATCCCATGTCTTTACTCTCCCCAGCCCTGAACTGCACTGTCAGGAGTGCTACCAGACAGCTATACATCCCCCACAGCTACAATAGACTATTGCGCTCTTCTACTTGCACAACAGACATAACTCAACACAGAACTGAGGGGTTCCTGATTCTTTTGGGTGCAGACACACCTCTCCTCTTATTTCAGCATGAGCTGTGGCAACCTCCTACAATTAATCTTTACCCCAGCCGATACAGCTGTCCCTAACATGGTGAAGGGCATTTGGAGTGGTGTGGAGACAAATTTTTACACCCCCATGACCCCCCCCCACTGGGGTTTCCTTGGGAAGGCAGATCAGCACTGCATGTTGCTAACACTGTTACAAGCATCGCAAAGCATTTTGGGGAGGGTCAAAAGTGTGATTCCTTTGCAGGCTGCAAGAGGCCAAAGGAGGAAGTGAGCAAAGAATGGGTTAACTCAACACTGCAGCTAGCAAGCTCAGTCCGACAATAAGACGCTGGGCGCAGTTCAGGGTCACGATGCTAGACCGAACGTCTGCAGATGCATTTATCTCTCACCCAGCCACAGCCAGCCATTAGAAAAGAAAAAGTACACTGAACCAGGGCTGCAGAGATGGAAAACACAGGCAAGACTATGAGGAGGGGAGCAAAGCTTCACATCCCTGGAGCTGGTGTGTTTTTTAAAAAAGCAAAGATGACCACAGAAAGCCAGTTTAGACTGGTACAAAGAACACCAAAAACAAAGGTGGTGGAATAGAACACCCCCAAAGGAACCCAGGACTTAAAACCCTCCTGAGCGCTGGAGCAATTTGGAGATCAACAGCAGACCCTAAACAACCTGTGCGCACAGGACAGAACTCTCATCTACCCTTCCCCCTCTTTTTCTTACGTTACACCCAGGCCTGGTCAGCCTCAGGTAGTGAGTGTATGAGTATGAAAGTGGGTTAGGCCGTGGGGCACTATCGCCTTCTTCCTTCCTCTAAGTAACCTGGGGAACACCCATCACTCTCCACTGTTACTTTATTATTTTATCAATAAAGCTTTAAAACTAAGTTACTGGTGTGCTCTGTCATCTCCTCCCTAAAGATCCTGCAGCCTCAGCCTGATCACCTGATGCCCCAGGCAGATTGGTAACATAAATCTGTCACAAAATGACAGAACACAATTCCATGGAATATATCACTCCCCATAAAATGGTTCATTTACATAATCATTCTTCATGGCTGTCTTATCATAGGGAGCCCTGCCTGATACAGATCTAAAATATATTCCCAGTGACTCTTGCCAGCTATACTGGGCAGAGTTAAGATTGCAGCATGGTGGGGCTGGTGTGTACCGTAACTCTGTTGTTAAAGCTTTTGGAAAGAGAATTAATTATATACAGTGATAGTTAAAGAAGAATAGGAAGAGAGAACATCAGTTTTAGTATTGAAAAACAGATCAGGAGAAGAAACAATGATTTCTTATTATTCTTTTCAAAGGCAAATGGCTTTTGAAAAGTCATGAAAGAGGAACCTTAAGGATATTTTTGACAGCATATAATTAACTGTAAAGGATTTCACAGGGCCATCTCTACAGATTGTAAATGCTCTAGGTAACATTTCTAATGGCTTTTTTGTATCCAAGTGCTATAGATGAAATAAAATGCTATAGCAGATTATTTAAACTACTTTTCTGTGTCCCCTCTATCTCTGAATAGGTTCCAAGATTTTTGTTTCTTAAACTAAAATTTCTCACACAGCATACTTTGCAAGAGGTTTTTAAACAGTTTTCCTCTTCCTGTTAGGAAAATGACAATGGTGACATCTACTGTTCAAAGAAAAAGAACTGCTTAAGTAAGTGCTAACCTCAAATGACTTCTCCTTTGTACTTAAGTTATTAACAATTGTTTGTACTATAACAATCTGAAAACAAACATGGCATAGTAATAAACTAAAGGATTTAACTAATGCTGAGATATTTTAGCCCTAGTGAATTTTAGGTGCAAACACATTTATGGAAGGTTATACTCGGCTAATCTAATATGTTACAATAACAAAGGTACATTCAAATTGTAAACATTCATTACAGGTGAACATTTTCTTTCTCTTGGGAGACCTCTAAGGACACTTAAACACTAATTTCCTTCTAGATTTTAGGGTTTTTTTTTCCCTGATTAGGTTTTAAACTGCTCCTTTCATCCAATTTAGTACAGAAATCTTGCTTCTCATGCCGAGAGACTTGATGAGCAGATAGGAAATATGTTTTATTTCCTGAAACAGAAAAGGAAGAAACTGATGCAACTCACTCCACCCAAAAAAAAGATTGCAAATGAAGATTATAAATGTGTTCATGACTCTGCTGTGGTATCACTATCATTAATGACATTTAAGTGGAAATTGTGAATCCCTTATTGTGTACGTTTTCTTAACCATCTTATGGTGAGGATAAACTGAAGCAGCAGGCCAAAGAGAACACAAGGAGGGAATGGCAAATAACAGTATTGGTAGAGCTAATGGGTATGTATGCATTGTGGAGGTTAAAGAACATGCCACATTTTAATGCCACCCACAATATTGAGCATATCATTTTACTTATTTTGTCCATTTCATTCCTCAAAGTTTTCTTCCAAATAACAATAACCATAAATCTGCTAGTTTCTCAGTTTTTTTGAGATCATCAAATAGAAGAGTTTGTATGTGGTGAATACATGATTCTGTCCCTCACTGTCCTTTTTATTCTTTGCTTTCTGGGTTTGGGGTGTTTTATTTTATTGTTGGAGGGTAGAAGTGGTGAAAATGGATTGTTCAAATTCTTTGTTTTTCATTGATAGTTAATTGCTTTTTGAGATGCCATTTTGAAGCTATGAGCAATTTATTAACTGGCAGTAACAGTTATTTTCACGAGTATTTCTCAGGAATTGCTGCCAAATTACACATCAAAGAAAGGCAGTTACCATGCTGAGATAGCACCCTGTGAATGGTCTTCTGTGATGGGCAGACTGTTTTTCTCTTCTAATTCAACCCATATCCCTGTGAAAAGTTATGGGCCTGGTTTTCCTCTCATGCACAGCTATGTAAATTGGGAGCAACTTTATTGTATCCAGATATAAAGTGTATTTACTATTTTAAAGAAACAAGAAAGTAAGGACTCAATTGTCGATTTAACCCATGGTCCATGCTGGAGGAAGATAGGAGTGAGCCATGCTAAAGCTCCAGAGGTGATTCTGGCAATTAGAGGCCAGCGAGCCTAACTTCAGTACTGGAAAAATTGGTAGAAACTGTAGTAAAGAACAGCATTCATACACACAGATTAAACATGATTTGTTGTACAAGAGTCAACAAGGCTTTTGTAAGGGGTACTCACCACTCTATTAGAATTCTCTGAGGGCCTCAACAAGCATGTGGATAAGGGTGATGCAGTCAATATAGTTAAGATCCAAAAGCTCTTAATGAAACTAAGTAGTCATGGGATAATAAGGAAGGTTGTCCTCTCATGGATGAGTAACTGGTTAACAGAGAAGAAACAAAGGGTAGGATAAATGGTCAGTTTTCACAATGGAGAGAGGTAAATCGTGGTGCTGTTCAAAATATTCAGTAATGATCAGGAAAAGGGAGCAAACAGTGAGGTGGCAAAGCTTGCAGATGATACAAAATTACTCAAGATAGTTAAGTCCAAAGCTGACTGTGAAGAGTTGTAGGGAGATCTCACAAAACCAGGTGAGTGGGCACCAAAATGGCAGATGAAATTGAATATTGGGGGGAGAAATAATCCCAACTACCCATATGTAATGATGGGGTCTAAATTAGCTGTTACTATTCAAGAAAGAGATCTTGGAGTCCTCATGGATAATCCTCTTAAAAACTTCTACACAATGCACAGCAATAATCAAAAAAGCTAACACTATGTTAGGAACTATTAGGAAAAAAAGAGAAAATATCACAATGCCTCTATGTAAATCTATGGGGCTCCTACCCTTGAATACAGTGTCCCATTCTGGTCACCCCATCTCAAAAAAGGATACAGTGGAACTGGACAACGGTACAGAAGAGGGCAACAAAGATGATCAAGCTTCCATACAAGGAGAGACTACAAAGATTGGGGCTTTTCAGTTTTAGAGAATAGATGACTGAGGGTGGATATGATAATGGTCTAAAAAATCATGAATTGTGTTGGAAAAAGTGTATGCAGAAATGTTATTTACTCTTTCCTACAATATAAAAACCAGGCATCGCCTGATGAAATTAATAGGCAACAGGCTTAATGCAAACAAGATCAAATACTTCTTCACCCAGTGCACAATTAACCTGTGGAACTCTTTGCCGTGGTATGTTGTAAAGACCAAAACTATAACTGGATGCAAAAAATAATTCTATAAATTTCATAGAGGATAGGTCTATCAATGGCTATTAGCCAAGATGGTTAGGGAAGCAACCTCATGCCTGGGGCAAACCTAAACCTCTGATTGCCAGAAGCCAGTAGCAGAAGCCAGAGGTGAATATTTCCACACTTGCCTTGTTCTGTACGCTCCCCCTGAAGTGCTGGTGCTGGCCACTGCTGCAGACAAGATACGGAGCTAGATGGACCATTGGCCTGACCCAGTATGGCCATTCTCATGTTCTTAAGGTGGGAGCCTCAGGAGGAATTCTAGCTGACACAGCACTATTATTAATTTCTATGGCAATATAGCTTAGAGGCCCCAACACCATTGTGCCAGCCACTGTACAAACATAATAGAGATGATCCCTGCCCAAGAGAGCTTACAGTCTATGTGTAAGCTGAGGCGGCAGCAGCTCCACCAGCCTTTGTAAGGGAGCAGTATACCTGACTTATTTTGCTGTTTGCTACAGAAGGGGTGGCAGAGCTTCACCTCAGGCCTCCCCCAACCCTTTTCAGGAGACTGACTCAGTGCTAGCTGGAAGCACCGCCTCTGCTCCACAGTGAGATTTGTGCCCAGCCCCTACACAAGGAAAGGAGAAGTATTTATATTATAGTAGCAACCCCAGGCCCCTAACTGGAAATTAAGCCTCATTGTAGGGGGAGGTGTAGACACTGAAAAGACCATTCCAGTCCTGAAGGTCAGACACTCTAAAAACATAAATAGACAAACTAAGGATGAGGATACGACATACAAGTAAATGAACCTGGTGAAGAATTGGCCCACCTTTGTTAGTTACAGGGATTGGGGTTTGGAGGTGCGGGTTTAATCAGGGGCAGAGAGAGGAAAGAAGGGGAAGAGGAATAGTCGCAGCTTGTCACCCATCTAGTCATGATCAGGCTGGGTTTGTGGGCACCATGGGAGATATGAATCTTAAGGAGGAATTTGAAGGAAGATAAGGTAGTGACTGACTGGATTTTCTGAGGGAGATTTTCCTGTTCATACGGGGCAGTGTGATAGATGGCATGGAGTTGCATAGCTTCTGTCCTCTTCTCCCCATTCCCACTTTTGCACCCAGGGAGAGCCATCCACAATCTAGCCCTCCAATCACTGTCACAATGATATTGGGATAATGACCTCGTTCTATCTATCATGCATACATGAACTTGTCCATTACTGTCTGAACATCAGTGTATATAAGATCCACTCATCCCCTTTGCTTTTGTGGGTGAAGTGGATCCAGACATGATGGAGCCTGGAAGTGGGGAGTTCTAGCTTTGTGTTTTCATCTGGGCTACCACGGGAGCCTGAAGGAGCTCCTCTGTGGAGATTCACAGATTTGGTGGCTCTGTGGAGTTTTGAGGGCAGGGCCTGTCTACAGCATTCACACTTCCAGTGTCAAGGAACTCCCGTGGATGCCTGAGTTAACAATGCCAGATTGTTATACCAATAAAATAAAAACCAGCAGGATCTTATTAAAGGGAAAAAGGCAAAATACCACATTTATTGTGAATACAGGAAGAATCATAGTAAGCAGTTAGTTATAGCTATAACATTCCATTCAATCTCATATTTATTCACACATTCATTCATACACACACACACACACAGGTTCTGCAAGGTTGTTATCATAGTTACCAGCCTTAGAGTTGCTCATGCCAAGCCACTGGCCAGGTGGCCTGGACATGAGGAGGGAGCAGGGCCTTGTCAGATGCACATCTGATGCTCCTGGAAGTTGGTTTGCAGAATCAGACCCCAAAGTTCTCACTTTTTAGAGTCTATTTTTATAGGAATTTCTTCCTATGCCAGTCTATGGGAATTGCTTCATCATGCTGTTGCTGAATCAATCAGCAGATAGCACATTCCTGACGGCTCCAAGATGTTATCTTGTTCTTTGGTTCTCCCATCCTTGAGGCTGTTGGGTGGATTCCAGTCTGCCCTCCGGGGGGTCCTCTGGTTATTTCCACTTGACGCCTTCTTCAGCCGATGGACACTGGATTCTTAGGCTGGCACCTCCCTGATCATTCAGTTATTATCCACACCAAGCATCCATCCACATACATCCTCTATCTCTATTTTAATCACAATTGTTAATACAACAAAAGGGTGGGGAGTCTCTGGGTGCTGTTTCTGTTGTTAGAGTATCGCTTTGAGTCTCTCTCTCTGTGAATTGCTTTGAGAACAGACTCTGTCTTCGAATGTACTAACACAATTAGCAGCTTGCAAGTTTCACACATAGAGGGAGAGAAACAGTACCAAAAACCAAGAGACCTCTTAATTAGTAATACCCTGGAATTTGAACTATGGGGAATCAAACTCATTTGTGATTTTAATACAGAACTTCTTTAATATGATCCAACATAATCCCCCTTTTGACACTAAGATTTATAATCGTCAGTGTCACTTTCTATGTAGCCTATTCAAGAGAAAGTACTGTGAGGCAATTTGAGTTTGTGATTCCAATTCATGCCACATACATGATCCTAGTGATGTATCTTTACTACAAGGTTCTGGGGCAACAGGCAAGGTGAGGCACACCCACTTTTGAGGAGTCCATTCGGTACAACCTCTACTGTCCAATAGCTTCCCTCCCTCCCCAGCCCACTGGCTCAAGGTCCAGGGTAGCCAAAAGGATCCCATGTGTAATATGGGGAGTGGGTTAACCTTCAATACCTTTGCCTCCAGGGACTGTTGGTGTGCAATTTTGACAACAATTTCTCCCATTAACAAGTCTGGTTTACAATACTGGAAACATATTGCATCCATTCATATTGATAAGTGTCAAACAATGATCTCTTTCTTTTTTAACAAATGCATCAAACCCTTAATATTTCCCAATATGACCCAGAACATTTTGTGTTCCAAAGTAGCTAGTGCAGGTATCTGCATTTCAGTGCATCCCATAGCTATGGCTGTGTTGTTTCTTATTTCTAATATATATTTTTTTCTTATGGATAAGCCATGTGGTAGTATTAAGCCATTACTAAAGATTCCATCGGCCTTTTAGGTTACCCAGACCAATTTGGACCAAGTCTACATTGGCATGTACTTGTTTTTGTATCAGGCTGTCCTGTAGCTGGGACAGAAAGCTTAATTTATTTTTAAGTTCCTGCAGGTCTTCAGTATTTTTTTTTAAACACACAACAGTGCTAGCAACAAGACAAAACACAAGACAAAACATAGAACACAATTTCTATTGTGACAGTAGATTCATGGTATTGGGTTGCTTTTCAGCTGGCATCAGCTTTTCCTGATTTTCTGAAAGACAAAAAGAACATGTTTCTACCCCTTTTGAGGTGGCAGATTATTGCTTAAAATATTTCTTTTACAAATACCCTTGCTGATTGCAGGCAAAACAGAGAAATTGCCCCCATATTTTCCTGTTTTTGTTCTATAGGCAGGCCAGGTTTCAATGGCTTTTATCTTTTAAGGGTTATGGGGAAATTATCCCACTGTTTAGTCATTAAATCCCTGAGTTTTCCTTCTTATACAGCAGACCAAGTTTATAATGTTTTCCTGCTGTGTTAAGCTTTAAGTTTTATTTACAGGTAATAACTGAGAAGCATCATTACCATACGACCTTAAAGGATTTTTCCAAAAATCATACACACTATACGTTGTTACAGGGATACTTATTATCATTAAATTTATTAAAATTATCTTGTTATCCCATGCCTTTGATTTAGACAATTTGTTTGCTGACCAAGTATGTCCTTTATCTGCAGCTCCTTTGTGCTGCTAGTTCTTTCCTTCAACATTTAGGTAATTTGCATTTTCACAGAAACTTCCTGCTTTTGGATTTAAAGCCATCAGCAGCTCAGAGACTCTATCTTAAAAGGGACACAATCAACTTTCACCAGAGTTTTGATTACTTTTAACTTCTGCTTCCAAAACACACAACAATCTGAAAAAGAAAACCCAACCTATTGTGGCTCCCTTTGGAGCCCTAATAGATTTTAATGAAGTAGCATGGTATGTTTGCATTTCTTTTGCCCCTTCTACAATATACCCTGCACATGTTCTGGGGCAAATGCACATTCCTTCCATAGTTTAACTTCTATAACATTATCCAGATCCATTTTTACATAAGGTGTCACTATTTCTTTTTTTGTTTACAGAGTTTTCATGTACCTTTATCAAAGTGACAGTCTGATTACTCAGAGCCATTTTAAGACTCAGTGTTTCTAACATTGCTTCTTTTTGTTTTGTGCACCTCACCCTGCTGTTGCTTCAGAGAGGCACTGTCTTTTTTTAATTTTTTTTTTACTACAACTCTCATCTGCTATTTTGTTACAAAAACAAACAAACAAAAAACAAACAAACAAAAAGAATCCAAATTTTTTTTTATATATTCTCCTGATTTTGACTGCCCTGCTGCAGCCACAACTTAAAAACATTTTAAATTTTGTAAAGCATTGAGTTACCTTTTAAGGGTTAAATGCCAAATCCCAAAGCCAAACAACACTAATTACCTGTGTCTAGCAAAAAGGTCTGTCAGTTTTGCAACTTTGAATTAAAGAGTCAAATGGATTTTTAGTGGCATTATTTAAAACAAAAACAAAACTAACTGGTCCTTAGAACTTTACATATTTACACACACACAGACAGATACATACACATTTTCTTTTCCTTAACATCCCTTCCACACTGCTCTTGTTTTTTACATCTTACATTCCCTTTATACATTTGAGGCAGTTAAGTTCCAATAGAACCCTCTTATGTTCTTTTATCAAATTTGACTAAATTGTCCAGTCAAATGATTTTAATCAGATAGTTTATTTTTGCCTGGCTAATTTACAGACATTCCTTTGGAAAAGGGCCCATTTTTCTTTCAGAATGGCTGCAAAGAAACCAAGAATGCTCTTTCTCTAACACTTTTCCTTTTTAACATTTTCGGTTAAAAGTTGTTTGGGTGAAATACAAAGTTTAACTGCTTAATTCCCTCCAGCCTCTGCAGAGTTAACTTTTTTTTTTTTTTTACTCTCTTTTCTCTTTTGTAATTATGCCTAGGGGTGCCGTACATAGGGCCTTCTCCCCCTTTACCTGCGTCCCTCCAGCCTCTGCAGAGTTAACTTTTTCACTCTTTTTGTATTCCTGGAGTGCCTCTTTCAGTATTTTCAGCTGGCTTTGGGTATTTGTAGCCAGCACCTTCCAATTGTCTGCTCCCTTTTCCGTTTGTGCCTTTTCCTCTTTACATGAAGACAAGTGGAGGGAAGAATCCTTACATGCCTCCCACAACAACCAAATTGCTGCTGCATCTCTTTTGGCAGCACTAGAAGGTTTGTATATGAGGATATACTGAGCCAATCTACCCTCTAGGTCCGAAATAGTGCAGACATCAGCTAGGGCTTGTTTAGTCCAAGGACTGTGCCCACATTTTTGAAGGATTTGTTTAAAAGGTGTAATTTCTTTAACAAAAGGTGAGGTTGGAGTTCCTTCTGACTCCATTCCTCCCTCTGGTACTGGCTTACCCTGTTTTCTTTTAAACATCTTAACATGGATATTTCAGTCTCTTTGTTACTGCTGGTATTACTTAGCAAGTGACACAGCCTAGATTCTGAAATCATAGCTTAATCTATGCGTTTTTCCCCTGCTACCTTCCCGGAGGCCAGCAGGTCCCCTGCTACCCTCCCAGAGGCCAGCAGGTCCAGTTAACCTATTTCTCCCTGCTACCTTCTCGGAGGCCAGCAGGTCCGGTTAACCTAATAGAAATGCCTAGCTCACTAGAGCTGGCGGTGTGCACACCAATATTTACAATAACTGAGGTTTTTTTACCAATATTCCCCCTTTCGCAATTCTCCACCAAAATGTTGTACCAATAAAATAAAAACCAGCAGGATCTTATTAAAGGGAAAAAGGCAAAATACCACATTTATTGTGAATACAGGAAGAATCATAGTAAGCAGTTAGTTATAGCTATAACATTCCATTCAATCTCATATTTATTCACACATTCATTCATACACACACACACACACACACACACACACAGGTTCTGCAAGGTTGTTATCATAGTTACCAGCCTTAGAGTTGCTCATGCCAAGCCACTGGCCAGGTGGCCTGGACATGAGGAGGGAGCAGGGCCTTGTCAGATGCTCATCTGATGCTCCTGGAAGTTGGTTTGCAGAATCAGACCCCAAAGTTCTCACTTTTTAGAGTCTATTTTTATAGGAATTTCTTCCTATGCCAGTCTATGGGAATTGCTTCATCATGCTGTTGCTGAATCAATCAGCAGATAGCACATTCCTGACGGCTCCAAGATGTTATCTTGTTCTTTGGTTCTCCCATCCTTGAGGCTGTTGGGTGGATTCCAGTCTGCCCTCCGGGGGGGTCCTCTGGTTATTTCCACTTGACGCCTTCTTCAGCCGATGGACACTGGATTCTTAGGCTGGCACCTCCCTGATCATTCAGTTATTATCCACACCAAGCATCCATCCACATACATCCTCTATCTCTATTTTAATCACAATTGTTAATACAACAAAAGGGCGGGGAGTCTCTGGGTGCTGTTTCTGTTGTTAGAGTATTGCTTTGAGTCTCTCTCTCTGTGAATTGCTCTGAGAACAGACTCAGTCTTCGAATGTACTAACACAATTAGCAGCTTGCAAGTTTCACACATAGAGGGAGAGAAACAGCACCAAAAACCAAGAGACCTCTTAATTAGTAATACCCTGGAATTTAAACTCTGGGGAATCAAACTCATTTGTGATTTTAATACAGAACTTCTTTAATATGATCCAACAAGATGTTGCACCTGCAGCTCCCTCAGAGGAAACGTTTTGCTCAGGAATAGGGTGGCTGTCTTCTCCCCACTAAGAGCATGACTCCTGAAGGGAGATAGAAGGAGCAGAGAGACAGCATAGAGAACCCAAGCTTCTGTGGGATCTCCAGATTTCATCAGAGTGGAAGGCTGCATGGCCCTGCCCCAGACTCCTCCCTTTTAGGGCATTTCAGAAGGAAGTTTCTTCTTACCTCTACTCCCTTCCCCTGGATAGTTCCATGGGAGGTTGAATTTGGACTTCAAATACCAACAGAGAAGGAGCAAGTCCTTAGTCTGCTCACAATAACATTCACACACAGGAGCAGTTAGGCTGGCACAGGAAGCTGAATAGTCTGGGTACTTACGTGTCCCATGGCAGGAAACAGATGTGCTACCACCAGGAAACAAGATGACAACTAGTGTGATTGTAAAATCATTGCAACAGATAGGGCCTGATCTGAAGGGAACCCCTGCTCTTCAGATCATAATATTAAAATAAAAGCAATAGTTGAATAAATACAGTACAGGAAGAAAGACCGAGACAGGTGCATTTCTCTCCCCCACCCCATATTTTAACAAATATCACTCAAACTCTCATCACACACCACAGTATCTTAAAAAGGCTGACCAATTGTTATGGGAGAATGACTACACGAGGAAAATATTGGTACAGATTCTGAGTTGCTGTAAGTCAGGGTAGCTCCTCTGAATTCAGTACTCCTACAATTTACATAGGCGCTTTCCAATTTCACTGACATTTGGTGAAGAAGCAGATAATTCAAGGCAGTGATATAATCCCACTATAGTTTTTAGTGTGTGGGGTAATGAACATCTTTTAGTGCTTAAAGATGCTGTGCAAACCTGCAGGGCATGTGTGAATGCCAAGGTTTTTATGAAAAGGGTGGTTTTACTGCTAACAGACTTTAAAAAAATCCCTGCAGTTTATATTAATAAAACTGGATGTTATTGCATGTCAGAAGTTACTGTGATTTATAAAGTACTTCCTACCCAGTGTGTACTGAAAACACTTGGCTCTCAGTTCCAGTAACTAACAGCAGGTGATAATTGCTTTATCTCAATAGCCAACTTGACCTGGAACCTTCTATCATTTCTGGTGATTTTAGCACTGCATTCAGCTTTCATCTTTGCTTAGGATAGCTTTGACATTTTTTTCCAGTTTGGACCCCCGAAAAAGTAATTCTTACAACAACAAAAAATTGCATTCTTGCATCATCATTGTAGAATATTGCAATGTTTTGTATTGTTTTGCATAAAGGGTTGGTTTGTAGATTCAACCTGTTGTTCTCCTTTCTAGAATTTGACACACACCTTGAGGCAAAATACCAAAAATGTAGCAAAAGAGAAAGGAGGGAAAAGCATAGAAGGAGGGAAGATCAGTCTGGAATAGAAGAGTAGGCTGTGTTCCATGGGCCAGAACTAGTGCACTCGCTCTAACCGTGCTTCACATCCAAACAGGTCATAGTGCTAAGAAAGAGTGTTGATGAAAAAGAAAAGAATGATTGGCTGGGAGTACTGAGCCTCATTCTAAGACACCTTTCACATCCTGAACAAGGTCATGTTTTTAGATGGTCGTATACATTGGGTCAGATCTCCACTATACTATACTGTGGCACCTTTGTGCCAATCTCTTTGGTCAAATAGGCTGTGTGCCCAATGGATCTCGTCAACCAAGGATTCCCCCAATGTGGAAGAGACTGCAGGTGCAATAGGGCTGCTGGAGTTGCTCTTATGTCACCACTATCCCCCTGGCCCTGGCTGTAGAAGTGTGGCTGGAGTTGCTACATCCCAGCAAACCCTAGCTGCTGGTATGGCCTCTTGGTGCCATGGGCAGCAGGCATAACTTGTGGTAGCCCTAAATGCAAAAGTAGAGGGCTATTGCTCTGGGCTTCACCAGCTGAGCAGGAAGGCAGACAGGATCTGGAGAGTGATCACTGGGTAACAAGAGGAACCCACATCATCCCAGGAAACAAACATTAGAAATATCCATGCTATTAGGATGCGTCAAGGCAATCTTTCACATCATTCACATTGCTCTTGCTCTGGCTAGCTGCAGGAGAAGTGTTGCCAAAAAGGAACGTACACCAGATAAGGGGCCACTGCAGCATTCTTTGTCTGGAACAGGGTACATGTCCGATAAAATGGGAAACACCGATTACCTGCATATATCACGCTGAACCTGGGCACACAGGCACCCACAGCATGGTAAATTCTAGACTGTTTTGCATATGGAACAATAATGAGGGGAGAGTGTCCTTCATATCCTATCCTTCCCTTATTTACTGACACTTCCAGGGAACAACAACTTGGGTGCTACTTGCAGACAATGCTACTCAGCATTCCCCTGCCCGCCAGAAATCATTCTACACCACGTTCAATGAGTCACCAGCCAAATTTGCACTCAGGTTGTGTCATAAATATAAAGGGAAGGGTAAACCCCTTTAAAATCCCTCCTGGCCAGAGGAAAACTCCTCTCACCTGTAAAGGGTTAA
Source organism: Lepidochelys olivacea (assembly GCF_965140295.1). NCBI lineage: Eukaryota > Metazoa > Chordata > Testudines > Cheloniidae > Lepidochelys > Lepidochelys olivacea. The sequence goes on along the minus strand of NC_140421.1, from coordinate 67,533,945 downwards.
GAAGCTAAAGGTAACCTCGCTGGCACCTGACCAAAATGACCAATGAGGAGACAAGATACTTTCAAAAGCTGGGAGGAGGGAGAGAAACAAAGGGTCTCTGTCTGTCTGTATGCTGCTTTTATCGGGGATAGACCAGGAATGGAGTCTTAGAACTTTTAGTAAGTAATCTAGCTAGGTATGTGTTAGATTATGATTTCTTTAAATGGCTGAGAAAAGAATTGTGCTGAATAGAATAACTATTTCTGTCTGTGTATCTTTTTTGTAACTTAAGGTTTTGCCTAGAGGGATTCTCTATGTTTTGAATCTATTTACCCTGTAAGGTATCTACCATCCTGATTTTACAGAGGGGATTTCTTTACTTCTATTTACTCCTATTTCTATTAAAAGTCTTCTTATAAGAAAACTGAATGCTTTTTCATCATTCTCAGATCCAAGGGTTTGGGTCTGTGGTCACCTATGCAAATTGGTGAGGTTTTTTATCCAACATTTCCCAGGAAAGGGGGGGTGCAAGTGTTGGGAGGATTGTTCATTGTTCTTAAAATCCAAGGGTCTGGGCCTGTAGTCACCTAGGCAAATTGGTGAGGCTTTTTACCAAACCTTGTCCAGGAAGTGGGGTGCAAGGTTTTGGGAAGTATTTGGGGGGAAAGACGTTTCCAAACAGCTCTTCCCCAGTAACCAGTATTTGTTTGGTGGTGGTAGCAGCCAATCCAAGGACAAAGAGTGGAATATTTTTTACCTTGGGGAAGTTTTGACGTAAGCTGGTAAAGATAAGCTTAGGAGGCTTTTATGCAGGTCCCCACATCTGTACCCTAGCGTTCAGAGTGGGGGAGGAACCTTGACAGGTTGTTTAAAAGGATTGTGCCCACATCACAGCGGAAATAAAGGAGGGTATGAAGGAAGCCATGGTCAGGCAAGGAGGACTGATGGTCTGAAAGATAAAAAGGTGTAACAAGATCCAATGACTGGAAGTTGAAGCTAAACAAATTCAGACTAGAAATAAGGAGTACAATTTTTAACAGGGTGGGGGATTAATCATTGAAAAGATTTAGCAGGAATCATGATGGATTCTCCATCACAGGCAACTTTTAAGATTGGAATTTTTTAAAGATTTGCTCTTGTTCAAATGGAATTATTTTTGTGGAAAGCCTATGCCCTGTATATGGAGGAGACCAGACTAGATTATCACAATTGTCCCTTCTGGCCTTTTGCATCTATGACTCTCCTGGCCACACGGATGTACCAGAAATCTGCTTATTTCAGCAGCAAGAACAGGTGATGCAGCCCCAATGCAGAAACCCAGAACTCAGACCCCTCTGTCTTCTCCTGACTTGTTTTGGCTGGCCGGTTGCATACACTGCAGCTCCTCCTTAGCCTTCCCTCCTTCCTCTTCCCCCCCGCCAACACTTGTTCTCTGTTCTCTCACTGAATCTGGCTGTCTCTTTACACTGTCTCTATTTGGGAACTCTTTTAGACATACAGAGATTGTGTGTTATGCAGAGCAAGTATAGAGTGCCTGGCCTGAGGGGCTTAATTTGTGCCGGCAGATGTAATCCTACTCCTGACATGGCTAAATCAGAAGCACCTCGGTGACCCCATGGTTCTTGAGCATTATTGAAATAGCTGACTGAGCTAGTAGCTCCTTAAACATGGCCCAAACTGCCACAGAGCATTTGGGGAACTTAGGCACAACTAACAAGCTGAGCACCAGCTGGAATGCTCGACAGGCCCACCCAAGCACTTGAAGATACTGGTTCTAATCCTTCTGTGGCTAACTTTCCACTTTGGTAATGGGAGGCTAGATATTTACCAGCCTCACAGGCATGTGACCAGGATGGTGATAGTGACTGTGAAATGCTCAGGGATATTAGAGAGGCTGTTACAAATAGACAGCTCCATAATAATGGGGCATTTGAACTATCCCCATATTGACACCATACATGTCACCTCAGGATGGGATGCAGAGATAAAGTTTCTTGATACCTTAAATGACTGCTTCTTGGAACAGCCAGTCCTGGAACCCACAAGGAAAGAGGCAATTCTTGATTTAGTCCTAAGTGGAGCACAGGATCTGGTTCAAGAGGTGAATATAGCTGAACTGTTTGGTAATAGTGACCATAACATAATTAAAGTTAACAGCTGATGGTGTGGGGGGAGTGGCAGACACCAAAGCAGCCCACCACAGTAGCATTTCATTTCACTAAGGGGAGCGACTCAAAAATGAGGGACCAAGTATCAGAGGGGTAGCCGTGTTAGTCTGGATCTGTAAAAGCAGCAGAGTCCTTGGCACCTTGTAGATTAACAGACGTATTGGAGCATATAGCTTTCGTGGGTAAAAACCAACTTCGTTGGATGCATATGGCATCTGATGAAGTGGGTATTCACCCATGAAAGCTTATGCTCCAATACGTCTGTTAGTCTATAAGGTGCGACAGGACTCTTTGCCAAAAATGAGGGAGTTAGTTAAACAGAAATTAAAAGGTACAGTGCCAAAAGAGAAATCCCTGCAAGCTGCATGGAAACTTTTTAAAGACACCATAATAGAGGCTCAAACTAAAAGTATGCCCCAAATTTAAAAAGTGCCACGGTGGCTAAACAACAAAGTAAAAGAAGCGGGCAGAGGCAAAAAAGCATCCTTCAAAAAGTGGACGTTAAATCTTATTGAGGAAAATAGAAAGGAGCATAAACACTGGCAAGTGAAGTGTAAAAATATCATTAGGAAGGCCAAAAAAAGAATTTGAAAACAGCTAGCCAAAGACTCAAAGTAACAGCAAAAAAAAATTTTGGAGTACATCAGAAGCAGGAAGCCTGCTAAACAACCAGCAGGGCCATTGGACGATTGAGATGCTAAAGGAGCATTCAAGGAAGAATAAGGCCATTTAGGGGAAACTAAATGAATTCTTTGCATCCGTCTTCATGGCTGAGGATGTGAGGGAGATTTCCAAAACAGACCCATTCTTTTTAGGTGACAAATCTGAGGAAATGTCCCAGATTGAGATGTCATTAGAAGAGGTTTTGGAACAAATTAATAACTTAAAGAGTACTAAGTCACCAGGACTAGATAGTAGTTCTGCAATTTCTCATTTCAGTTCCTTCAGAACTCTTGTGTGAATACCAACTGTGGTATGTAACCCATCATTTAAATCAGCTTCTGTACCAGATGACTGGAGGATGGCTAATGGGATGCCAATTTTTAAAAAAGATTCCAGTGTCGATCCCAGCAATTACAGGTCAGTAAGCCTAACTTCAGTACCCTGCAAATTAGTTGAAACTATATTAAAGAACAGAATGATCAGACACATAGATGAACACGATTTGTTGGGGAAGAATCAATATGGTTTTTGTAGAGGGAAATCATACCTCACCAATCTACTAGAATTCTTTGACGGGGTCAACAAGCATGTGGACAAGGATGATCCAGTGGATATTGCGTTCTTAGATTTTCAGAAAGCCTTTGACAAGGTCCCGCACCAAAAGCTCTTAAGCAAAGCAAACCATCATGGGATAAGAGGGAAGGCCCTCTCATGGATCAGTAACTCATTAAAAGATAGGAAACAAGGGGTAGGAATAAATGCTCAGTTTTCAAAATGGAGAGAGGTAAATAGCGGTGTCCCCCAGAGGTCTGTACTGGAACCCGTCACTGGTCCCTCTAAGCTATGCGCGTGTGCGCGTGCGCACAGATCCTAAACCCTGCGCACGCAGCAAAACACCACACGCACAAAAATTTGCACAGAAACACAACAATTTGCACAGAAGAAATTTTTTTGCTCACACGGCCTGTCAAAAATTAGAGGGAACACTGGAACCAATACTGTTCAACATATTCATAAATGATCTAGAAAAGGGGGTAAACAGTGAGGTGGCAAAATTTTCAGATGACACAAAACTATGCAAGCTAGTTAACTCCTAAGCAGATTGCGAGGAGCTACAAGGGGATCTCACAAAACTGGGTGACTGGGCAACAAAATGGCAGATGAAATTCAGTGTTGATAAATGCAAAGTAATGCACATTGAAAAACATAATCCCAACTATACATATAAAATGATGGGGTCTAAATTAGCTGTTCCCACTCAAGAAAGAGATTTTGGAGTCATGGATAGTTCTCTGAAAACATCTGCTCAGTGTGCAGTGGCAGTCAGAAAAGCTAACAATGTTAGGAATCATTAAGAAAGGGATAGATAATAAGAGAGAAAATATCGTATGGCCACATCTTGAATACTGCATGCACATGTGGTCACCCCATCTCAAAAAAGATATATTAGACTTGGCAAAGGTTCAGAAAAGGGCAACAAAAAGATTACAGGGAGGGAACAGCTTCCATATGAGGAGATTAATAAGACTAGGATTTTTCATCTTGGAAAAGAGACAACAAAGTGGGGATATGATACAGGTCTATAAAATCATGACTGGTGTGGAGAAAGTAAATAAGGAAGTGTCATTTATTCCTCATAACACAAAAACTTGGAGTCACCTAATGAAATTAATAGGCAACAGGTTTAAAACAAACAAAAGGAAGTAGTTCTTCACACAACACACAGTCAACCTGTGGAACTCTTTGCCAGAGGATGTTGTGAAGGCCAGGACTATAACGGGATTCAAAAAAGAACTTGATATGTTCATGGAGGTTAGGTCCATCACTGGCTATTAGCCAAGATGGGCAGGGATGCAAAACCATGCTCTGAAGTGTCCCTAGCCTTTGTTTGCTAGAAGCTGGGAATGAATCATAGAATCATAGAATCATAGAATGTCAGGGTTGGAAGGGACCCCAGAAGGTCATCTAGTCCAACCCCCTGCTCAAAGCAGGACCAATTCCCAGTTAAATCATCCCAGCCAGGAATGGGTGACAAGGTGTGGATCACTTGATGATTACCTGTTTTATTCATTCCCTCTAAAGCACCTGGCATGGGTCACTGTTGGAAGACAGGATACTGAGCTAGATGAACCATTGGTCTGACCAGTATGGCTGTTCTTATGTGATAGTACCAAATTAACAAATGCTTGTAAAGTATTTGAGATCCCTGGATGAAGGAGCAATCCATGTAAAAAGTATAGAGGTATAAGATACAGTTACACTATATATTAGTCATACTGTACAATGCTATATCCCAGCTGGCATTATTCACATTGGAAATAGGTCAGAAGTCAGCACAGAGGGTAAAATACTGTATTCTAGGGCCTAAAATACCCAGGAAAATTTGGCCCAGATCTTCAAAAGTATTGAGGCGCCTATCTCCCATTGAAATCAATGGGAATTAGGTTCAGACGGCAGTTAGGTGCCTGCATATCTTTTGAGGATCTGAGCCATTTGTACCTTCATCCATTGCGAATGTGAGATAGCAAAGCTGGGTAGCTCAGGGCTAGAGTAGAATTATGGAAAACACTATTCTTCAGAACTACTGTAGCAACCACAGGAGCCAAATACAGAGTAATTTAGAGCAAGCCTTCCTCTAAAACATGAACGAGGAGTGACCGCAGATGCTTATTGGAGATGTAATTGTCCTTGTCAGCAAAGCTCGTTATCCATATAGAAACATATGTGCTGCTTTTCAGCATAAAAGTGCATTTTTCAAGAGACAGTTTGAAATCTGAATCCCTTTAGTGTCAAATTAGAGAAGGCTGGCCTAGTTTTTAACTACACTAGTCAGTTACTGCATATCTATTGTATTGTGCGGAGCAATGAGGATCACACTACTTTCCAAAGCAAAGGAGACAACGTTGTGAAATTCAGGATGCAACCGTGATCCCGATAGAAATGTCAGCACTTGACATGACTTAATGCGTTCTTAGTGTGGCAAATAGGAGTCCTTACAGTGATTTCAACGGGCTTTTTTGATCAGGCCCCTAGAAAAGGATGTAATTGTGGAATAACTAAATGACAACTTTGTAGCATCTCAGCAAATGTTGCCTTTTTAATAGTTTCCTCTGTATTATTAATGTAAAGGCTCACATATATAAAAATAAGCAGCCTGGTTCTCTGTTGTCCTTCACCTTTAGTCATTTACAAGAGCAGAAGCAGGTTATGATGCTACCAGCTCACTACATTCATTCTTCACTGGTATAAGTAGCTGTACAAGACCCAAGAGGAAGAAATGATTTCCTCTGTGCATTCTGGCATGGTGTGTCAGGAAAACAGGGAGTAGTCAGCTATTTCCCTAATGACATTCGCCAAATAAATGAATTTCCACCCACACTTGATGTGAAGCATAACCTTTTACTTAGTGATGATAGAGACCGATGTGCTTCAAAGAATGGATGTGTTTAATGTTGGGAGTGGGCATAAAAAGAAGAGCCTTTGAAGTATGAATAGAAAGATAATGGGTTGGGCATGGAATGAGAAGGGGGAGTATCCTGACAAGCAGAACAGGTTGGGTGAAAAGAGGGAGGGTGAAATTTTTTTAAAGCTATACTTTCAACGTTAACTCAGTACCTGCTCATATCTCTCCTTGCTGCCTGTTCAGATTTTAAAATATTCATTTATCAGATTTCTAATTAATGGATGTGTACTCTAGTTAGTTAAGTGAGTAGATGTGTGTGGGTGGGTGTGATTTATGCCATAGTGGAGTTGCTAGGAAAGTTATTAATTGGGCAAGGTGATTGTCAGGATCCAATGATACCCTCCCCATTCTCATGAGCAGAGATCAACTGAATCAAGTTGGGTCAGGAACCAGCGAGTAATTCCACCTCAAAAGCATATTCCTCCTTTCTGCCCCAGCCCAACTCTCCTGCAGTCCCTCTGTGCTTATAAAGGCAACAAGACAGGCAGGGGCCAGCAGCTCTCCAAGGCATTGTCCCCGTCCTGTACCCTGTGGAAAATTCCAGGCCAAGTTAACAATAACCCTGTGTCAGTATTACCTTACATAACCTCCGCAGCACTGAAGGTGCTTGGAAGCAATGGTTGACATGGGATAGAGTGAGATATGCAGGAGAGCTTGGAGTCAGTATGGAAGAGCATTGCCTCACCGTAGATAATCCAGCTCTGTGGCAACATCCCTGACATTCAGGGGTTTATATCCCCCACAACACAGACTGAAGACGAAACTCCACAAGTACAAACTTTTGGGGCTTCTTTTTTTCCTAGAGCTGAAGAGTGTGCCTAAGGGAGACTGGAACTTAAATGAGGGCCAAGCACTCCCTTCTGTTAGCTTTTCCCCGCAAATGGGATGGGAGACTTTGCGGGCATTTACTCAGTTTCATTAAGCCTCTTCTGTTGAGGTGAACAGAGGCAGAAGGAACGGACACGGAGGGACACTGTGCAGAGAGCCTGCCACTTAGCCCACAGTGGCACATGACTGACAGGAACTGTGTTCCCTTGGACTCCCCCAGTGTCCTCTTCCCTCAGTCCATCCTCAAGGGGAGCAGGTAAATGAATGTTGACAGTGACAGCATTAATTCACTCACTGCTTTCCCAGGGGGTAGGTGGGAAATGGGGAACGGCTACTGCAGGTACTAACCAACCCTGCCTGCTGTCTCTCCACCTCTTCCTTTTATCTTTGATCAAGAATGTGGAAGCTCAGGAAGGATTTAATAATGTAAAATACATTTTAAGGTTTTTAGGTGTACACACCCAAAAGCCTCAGAGCACTTTAACAAACGCAGCATTTCCAACTCTCACAACTTCTGCTGTTTGGTGGTTTCTGTAATTACATGACTCCAGGAGCTGAGGTTTTATGAAGAATCTCAGCTTTCATTTAAAAAAAAAAAGTTTTGGAGGAAAGCTCAAAAACCTAACCTTAAGAAAGATAACCCAAATTTTAATTTGTGTGTGTGTGTGTTAAATCTCCATGATTTTTATGCTAATCTAATGCAGTGTGAATACTTGGGTTCAGCCACACTGGAAACAACAGAATTATATGGTTAAAGTCTTTAAACCTGCCCACCCTCCCCAGAATACCCCCAAAAGAAACTGATCCTACAGTTGGCTTGTATGCGGATTGTTACACACTTGAGGACCCTACACAGCTCTCCTTGCACCCTCTGCAAGTAAGGTTGACAAAGCTTCAGAGTAAGCAACACACAGGGCCCCATCTGCAGTTCTTACTCAGACAAGACTCCCTTTCAGAATCAATGGAAGTTTTGCTTCAGTGGAATCGGATCGTCAGTTAAAATCGTCTCTCGGAACTCCAGTGTCAGCTGCCCGATCTATTGTTTTCTAATATGAAAAACAGGAGAGTGTGTGTGGTATTGAACACTACCTTGTTACCAACCAGATCAATATTGCACATCAATAGTGCCTAATGAATCTGGCCCACTTTTACCATATATGAAAGAAAATACTCTTAGAAATCCCTGAGTCATTATTCAGTGGGCAGCTTAGATCTTGTTCAGTGTGAACTTCATGCATGGTGCTATTCTAGTCTACACAGGTTTTTATGCCACGCTCATCACCAGAGCATCTGAGCATCAGTGCTTGTTTCCTTCATGTATATTTTTATCCGCTCTCTTACCCAGAATTGCAGTACTGCCCAACACAAGTATTCACAAGTCAGGTCCCCCCAAAATCACAACATTTTAAACAATACGTTTTGGGGTTATTTTTCTTCTGGTGTTCAAACTCTTAAGGGTCACAATTTCAAGCTTTTCCATCACAATTTCAAGCTTTTCCATCCACTATGAGGGCAAAAACTTACTTTCCCTCCTGCACGCTCAAATAATAGCTGAGATTCATAACTCCAGGGCTAGGGTTTGAAGAAAAGCCCTAAATGTCAGAAGACTAGTACTAAAATCACAAGAGCTGGCAACACTGTAACACATACAAGAATAAATATAAAACCAAGACCAAAAAAGAGAGCAATAAACAACTATTCTATTTTCACTGGTTGTGGGTAGCCATGTCTCAGTCTTTATAAGTCTGACCACTCAAGCTGTTGTCCTGTAGCCAAATTCACTCCATGGAAGTCTAGAATGAATCTGGACCGACTGAAATCAATAGGAACTTTACTATAAACTTCAATGAGAGCAGAGCCAGGCCTGTGGGAGTCCAGTATTGGTGACTCCAAGCCAATCTGTGTTTTTTTGCTTGTGGGAAGTCCTTCCTGTCTCCTCTGGCTAGCAGAACTGATGTAGGGTCTCACGGATAGCAGACTTTTCAAACTTACTACACTGGCATGACTACACTAATAGCTTTGTAAGGTCCCTATCCTGAACTGAGAACAGTGCAGAGTGGACTCCTGCAGAGCCTCATAAAAGCCAGTGCAGAGGGACAGGAACAAGTTGCAGGCTTGAAGCCTCAGAGGAGGAACTGATCAAGAAGATACCCTAGATAGGGGAAAGAATCAGGCTTTACTGCTCCTTAGAATACTCCATGTTCTCCCCCAACCTTCCACACCCTGAGCATTGAAAGAGGCACCAGAGTTAAAACAGTGGTAAGACACCCAACCAAATAGATATACAGAGTGAATGCAGAAATCCCGGGTTCAATGTGCCCACTGATTTGGTCTGGGTGCTTGCTCCTACCTGCAGTTTAGACAAACAAATCAAACTAAATACATATTTGATTAACGTGGGGATGTGGGAGAGAAAGAAAACACACACATCTTGGGCCTGCTGCGGATTGCTCTGTGGGATGAATGGCTTTGCCACCCACATAAGTGATTAATAACATTTTGATTTTTCCTGGTATTATGTTTTTCTAAGGCTCAAAAAAGGGAATGGAACTTTTTTTTAAAAAAATCAAAACAACCCTTCAAACCTCTTTTGTGCATCATATTGAAACCAAAAAAAGGCACAAGACTACTTTTAAAAGGAAATCCTCCGCAGGTCACCTTTACTGGACTTAGACCATGGATTCCAACTACTGTAGCACTGTCAGCCCCAAACATTCAAAAATCATGAGTCAGGCCCCTAGAATTGTGAGATTGTCTTAAAAATCACGAGATTGAGAGAGAGAAGGGTACTCTCCCCCCCCCCCCCCTTTCTGATTTTTGAGCCTTTATGATACACATGGATCACATTGTCAGGTTTTTCTGTAAACATGAGTACTAGAAATTTACATTTTTAAACAAATGAAAGCTGAGATTCTCACATAACCTCTTGCCTCCATGAGCTAAAGTGTTAAGAAAAAGACCAAAAATTGTGAGATTTTCTGTTTAAAAAAAAAATCACGAGAGTTGGCAACAGTGTAAAGTTATCATGGTAACTGCTTTCCGTTACAAATCCAGCTGGCCTTGCATAGTAGCAGCCTGTGATACTTTGCCCCTCTCATCACCCAGTGTGCTGTCGGTGTGTAATATTTTATCATTTGGTTAGTTTGCAAGATCCTAGAGGGCAGGACTTACATCCTTAATATTCAGTAAAGCGCACTGTTGATGCAGTAAATAATGTGCCAGAAATAACAACAACCAAGAGCCTATTGCCCATAAAGGAAGAAGTATTTCTGTTCTAAACCTCCTGTATCAGCATTAATATTGTGGAAGCAGCATGGTCTGGATGATAAAGCACTGGGCAGATCTGGGAGATATCTGGGTTCTATTCCCACCTTTGCTACTAAACTGCTTTCTGACCTTGCACAAGTCACTTTACTTCTGTTTCCCTTCCAACAGTCTATCTGTCTTGCCTATTTAGACTGTAAACTCTTCAGAACAGGGACTATCTCCTGCCATGAGTCTGTAGAGTACTTTCCACAGTGGGGCCAAAATCTCAGCTGGGACCTCTAGATGCTACTGTAATAATAATTATTATTATTATAATTTTGTACTAGGAGGATTCTATTAGCAATATTGGATTAGTCATTGCCCTGATCATTTTCACAAATATGCAGTTTGTCCAACCTGCCCAGATTTCAGTAGTAGGGCATTCACCTTCCCCCACAGCTGGATCACATTCCAGTCCAATTATAGTCCAGGTAGAAAGTCACACGGATCCTAAACAAAGTCATAAATTTCATGAAAGCCCATGCTTGGTTGATCACCTATGTGGAGAGTTAGCTCAGAGCACTTGGAATATTTGGTGTGCCCACTGAGCATTGAAGGTCTCTGTGATAAAGAGAAGATTTATCAGGATGACAACAAATAAATTTGGTTTGCTGGCCAGACATTCGTAGCTCAGGGCTGTACATAGTCAGTGGCTATCAACCTTATTAGTGATATTATGGTAGAGCTGGAGGACACCAGTTGAAATCAGTGCCCCATTGTGCTAGGTATGGTACCTTACATATACTAAGAGAGTTTCTGCTAACAGACAAGAGGGATAAAGTGTGGGAGGAGAAACAGAGGAGAAGTTGGTTGCCCAGCGTCATGCAATGGCTCAGGAGCAGAGCTGGGAATAGAATCCAGATCTCCTGATTTTTAGGCCAGTGACCTATTCACTGGATCACACTACCTCTCAACGCTATGTTCCACTTAAGCCCTGAGTCAAACATTATATTAGGCCAGTAAAAATTGTGATGGAGATAACTTTAAATTTTATCCAACCTACTTTATCTCTTATTGATTCTTAATAATAATAATTGTAGGGTTGGAAGAGACCTCAAGAGGTGATCAAATCCAGCCCTGCACTGAGGCAGAACCAAATAAACCTAGACCATCCCTGGCAGGGGGCAACGTGTGTGCTGCTGGGGGAGTTTGGGAATGGAGCACTGCTCTGCGTGGGCTGAGCCTTCCCAGTTAGAACCTGGGCATGACCCAGAGATCTCCTACCTGGGCAGCTGACTGCAGTGTCAGTCTTGCAGGGTGGTTAATCTGCTTTCACCCACACAAGGCGTCTTCAGACTCATTTTGTAGCAAGTTACTGGAGAAGTCTTTCCACTCCATTATAAACCTGAGAGGATAAGATGATCCCATGGGTCTGCTAGGTTCTTCTGGGCATATCCTATCTAATCAATTCCCTGCCATTGCTGGGGCCTCAGGTATTGGTGGTGACACATCAATCTCTCCTGTTCTCTGCCTTGGCGCATGACCATTGAGTCTCCCAAGGAATTAAATGCTTTAGCGTAACTGAAGTTAATGGGGTCAATATAACTGGATGAAATTAATGCCCTATGTTATACAAGAAGGTAGACTAAATGTTCTAATGATCCCTTCTGATCTTAAACTCTATGAATCTATGAAAGTACACGTGGCCCTCTGTGTGTTCGCATATCTTATGTAAACAGTAGAATTAGTGTAGATTTTCTACTGTTGAACTCATATTCTAAGAGGGGTAGAGAGTGAACTGTGGGGCCAGTAAAATCCTGAACCTTATTCGCCTTTCATTAAGTGCCTGATCTGCAGTGATGAAGTAAATGGAGGTTTTATGACTGACCTAACATAAAAACACCACAAAGGAATAGTGCTGCACTCAGAATGAAACAGTTAAATTAGGAAAATTGAAATTGCTCCATTCAAAATAAATGTCAAATCTATTTGGCTTTTTTCCCTGCTAAGTAATGCAATGTAACTCCCGAGTTACACATTCCTAATGGCCAAAAGGTGGTACTGGCCATAGTTTGCCAGTAATGTCAGATAGAACTAGTCAAAACTTTTTGAACTTTAATTTTTAGATTGAAATTTTCATTAGAGACTGGTATTTCAGCACTGTGACCTACCAGGGTACAGTCCAGACTAATGAGCAGCTGTGTTACCCCCTGCCTGCAACTTTGGGTGCCTTACAATGCCTTGCTGAAGTAACTCCCACCTGAGCTGCTCACAAACAGCCTTCCAGCAGGCAAGCCACATCCTGAGTGTCTCTGTGTAACTGTAGCCTGCCCACCATTCTTGGATTACACTCTGGCTCTCGCCAGCCTTGGTTATACTGCAGGGTGACTCCAACACATCCCAGTCTTAGATTTTTCCCCCCAGACATGAATGTCCTATACTGCCCAGTCCTCTCCTGGACAATACAAGTTGTATTAAGTCTTATTTCTTTAAAAGAATAGTATGAACACAGCTTGTTACCACACATGGAGTTTTCCCAGATGCTTCAATTCAAACACACTGGGTTAGATTAGATCTCCCTCTTTGTAGTTAATAAACTTGTTTGATAGTTTTAAGTGAGTACCAGTAATGAGGCAGAAAAGTCAGAAATGAATACAAGAAACATAAAGATAAGACATTTACTAACACCTCGCTTAACAAACTATATCAGATTCAGGCAACATTTTTCACCACATGCTTTTAGCAGTCTTACTGACCAAACCCTGTAGGTCAGGACCCCTTCTCCCAAAATCCAACAAATCTTTTCTTTGTCATTTCGGGTGCCGTGAATGTGATGGGAAGGGAAGGGAGAGAGGGAGGGAAGGGTCTCTTAGTGTGTTTGTCCCTCCTTTTCATAGTTTGTCCCCTTCTTGAAAAACATTTCTAGCTGAGATTCAGGAGATAAAGAGTCTATGTGGAAAGATGTTCCCTGCTGCTTTTTATCACCTGTTTGAGCTTCCTTTGTTTCCCATCCTGCTTGATGACTCTGTTTACTGCTTAAATGCAAATTAAGCAGAGCACACATTTCTTTATTCAGGGTCGACCTGTCTGCCAAGTGCTGTTTGGGCAGGGCTGTGGGGTTTGGAACATGTGTTAATAACATCATACAGGGAAATCTTATAACTTCACTTACAGTGTTGCCACACACATTTTATCAGGAAAAACAATGTTCAGCCAACTATGAGTTTTCAAATGATACTTTGCAAGGCATACTTTGTTCAGATATTATTATAATAGTGTGTAGGGTGTGAATACAGGTGTATATTCTGTCACAAGCACATACACCATCTTCCCTCCCCCCTGAAATATGTTGATAAGCTTTTTTTTTCATGGTTTTTGACAAGCTGGTTGAAATTTTTTAGGTTTTGAAAAATGTCTATGAAATTCAATTTTGGTTAGTGATTTTTGAAATTGAAAAAGGTTTTTAAAAAAAAGAGCAGATGTTATTACTCTCTCGATGAGAGTAGCTAGCAATGTTCAGAAGTGCATCTTAAAGTCAGTTTATCTAATTACTTGAAAATGACGGGTTTGGAAATGTAGTAGCAGTTGCAATGGCGACCAGGCGCGCGCGCGCGCGCGCGTGTGTGTGTGTGTGTAGTTAGTTTTAGTTATATAAAATACAGATAATACAAGAAGTCAAAATACATGGGGCTACTTTACAGTGGTCCTGGAAGACAATGGATTGCCTTATAAATGTTACAACATGGTTCACATGAAAACTGATGCTAAGGGCTATTGTTGTCAGTCTTTGCAGAAAAGTCAATGATCCTCAATTCAGCAAAGTACTTTAGCAGGTGCTTAACGTAAAGTACATGAGTAGTCTCATTGGAGTCAAAGGGACTGACTATTCATGAGCGTGAAGGTACTTAAGTGTATGTGTAGCTTGCTGCTTAGGGGATTTAATGAGCAAGAAAACTGAATTACCTTCTTCTTGTCCTTAAAAGGAGCCACAAAAGGTTAGCTTTAAGAAATCACCTGTACTAGAAAAATATGGTTTGTAATATTACACACAAGAAATCCCAGCTTTCGACTGTTAGAACATATCTTACCCTGAGAAGCTCAATGGAGATCAGACCTTAAAACTGCTACAGCTCCAGGACTGAATATAACAAATATAATTATTAGTCCTTGCTCTTGCCTGATCCCAGGTGCCACCTGTGAAAGAAGGGAAAGGTAATGTTGGGTTTTTGTTTGTTTTTGTTTTTAAAGGGATGGCTATGTAGAAACATTGACAAGCTGAGACTGTCGCATGATGTCCCCACAGACCTAGGTCTGTGGGTAAAGTGTAGGTGAGAAAATAAATATGCTTCTTTCATGCTTAACACACCCACATACTGTCAAACAAAGGTATACTTAAGAAAACAAAAAGCAAGCTACCAGTGCACATTGGTGACGTGTCACTCATTAAATATAATGTAACAGCTAATGTATCATGTTTCAGATTTCTATTGAATTTCCTTGATTATACATGGAATTAAATATATATTGCCATAACTATATATATACATGAAAAATGATGTTTACTTATGTGTGTATACATATAATCTTGTGTGTGTGTGTGTGTGGATATATGGATTTTATTGAAGTAGCAAGTTTCAAAATGAACTGCCCAGGCATATGACCAACTAACTAGATTTCTAGCTGTGCTTTCTAAGCTAACATTAAGTACAATGGTTTGGAGCATAAAATAATTGCTTGTAAGGGCGAGGAATTATTTATTATTGGAATTGCAGTAACACTTAGGAGACTCCAGTCATGGACCAGGATCCTATTGTGCTACACACTGTACAAACACAAAAGAAAAAGACAGTCCCTGGTGCAAAGAGCTTACAATCTAAGTACACGACAAGAGACAACAGACAGAGATGAGGGGAGTACAAAGAAACAATAAGGCAATATATATCAGCATAGACAATATTGGTTTGGATACATTTCTCCATACAGCATACTAAAAAATTGGTGTAGTGCATTGTTAGGAATTTCTTTGTCTGTGAAGCATTAGGCACTGGCTACTGTTGGAGGCAAGATGCTAGACTAGATAGACCAGTGGTCTGATCCAGCATGTTTCAGAGTAACAGCCGTGTTAGTCTGTATTCGCAAAAAGAAAAGGAGTACTTGTGGCATCTTAGAGACTAAGCAATTTATTTGAGCATAAGCTTTCGTGAGCTACAGCTCACTTCGTCGGATGCATCCGACGAAGTGAGCTGTAGCTCATGAAAGCTTATGCTCAAATAAATTGGTTAGTCTCTAAGTCCGACGAAGTGAGCTGTAGCTCACGAAAGCTTATGCTCAAATAAATTGGTTAGTCTCTAAGTGCCACAAGTACCCCTTTTCTTTGATCCAGCATGGCCAATCATATGGCTAACACGTCTGAAGATAGGCATCTTTGTATCAGTAGCCTTTTTTTCAAAGGGCTGAGCATGCGCACCTCCCATTGCTAACCTTAGGCACCTAAGTTTGAAAATTTTGGCCTATATTTCTATATCTGCTACTATGGTAACTGAGCCATGTCTGCTTCTCATCTGAGAAGTTGTAGGCCTAGAGCTTTGGGCAGCACATAAAGGGTAGTGTGGAAAGGTAGCGATGGCATTCCCCCAATTCTTGGAGCAGCCCTATGCTGGGTTGGCTCTTCAGAACAGCTTCCCCTATAATAACATAAAGATTGAAGGTGCTTTAACTTAAAGCTGCCTGCCATTGCTGCCAATGGCATAAGGGCTGTTATGGTGGCCAAGGGTCACAAGTTAACAAGGAAGCCTTGCCCATGTCTCCTTGCCAGCAGGACTGGAAGGAGTTACTCTGACTCTATTCCCCTCTACTGGGGTGAAACTCCTGAGGCTTGTGACACCGGCTTTATGCCTATGGTGTAGTGCAAATTGCAACAACATAAAATGAAGGCAGTAATGTAAACATTATACAGAATTGCTCTCTGTTTATCCCAGGGTCATGGTGTGTTCCCTAATAAGTTAGTTGAACTCAAAGTAATTAATTGAAGTGGAGCCCATGTCTATGTGTTTGTGCCCACAGTAATTAACTGAAGTGAAACACTTGTATTACTAATCTTGCAGACTGTGTTTAAGATAGAAATGAAGATGGCTATCAGATTGAATTATTTCTTTATTAGCAAGGCTCAGGGACATTTTTACAGCTATGTAATTAATTTTCATTGTGTATATGAGTGTCTCCTATTATAGGTTTAAGTAAGATATTATATCAGTGTTCTGGGAGGAAGGAAATAACTATTAATATATGAGAAAGTACACAAAGAGTAAAGATTTAGTGATCTGATTTTCTTTAATGCTTTCTTTGATTTTTTCCAAGGTGATACAAAGAGAAAAATCCTTCGTGAGTGTGTCTTTCTTCACTAAATAAGAGATCTTTGTACATTAATATGTTAACCAGACTGTACTGCACACTCTTTGGCATACATTCAACAAGGTAAACAGGACAGGAAATTTCACTGGAGGAACTTCAACTTTTGCATTTCACGTTTTTTTCAATTGGAACAGTAACTTAAACTTTGTATCAGCATTTTTTGCAATTAATTTCCCTGCTTTTTTTTAAAGGACAAGGTTAACAATCCCTGATAACTGTGTTTGGGATTTAATGCAGCACATCTATTTAAGCATAGTAAGGCCCCAGTTGGCAATAAGGCCCCAGTTCTGCATACATTTCATTGGCTTCCATGAGATTATTCCTATGAGTAAAGTTAGGCATGTTTGTAAATGCTTGCAGGATCAGTGTCAAAGGCTCAGATATTTAAAGGTATTTAGGCATTGTCCCGCTCAGCGTTGAAATACCGAACTAGCTTAGGAACCTAAGTTTCATTGAAAGTTAATGGCATTTAGGTTCCTAAGTGCCTATGTCACTTTTCAGAGTAACAGCCGTGTTAGTCTGTATTCGCAAAAAGAAAAGGAGTACTTGTGGCACCTTAGAGACTAACCAATTTATTAGAGCATAAGCTTTCGTGAGCTACAGCTCACTTCCTCAGATGCATATCGTGGAAACTGCAGCAGGCTTTATATATACACAGAGAATATGAAACAATACCTACTCCCACCCCACTGTCCTGCTGGTAATAGCTTATCTAAAGTGATCATCAGGTGGGCCATTTCCAGCACAAATCCAGGTTTTCTCACCCTCCACCCCCCCACACAAATTCACTCTCCTGCTGGTGATAGCCCATCCAAAGTGACAACTCTTTACACAATGTGCATGACAATCAAGTTGGGCTATTTCCTGCACAAATCCAGGTTTTCTCACATCCCCCCCACCCCCATACACACACAAACTCACTCTCCTGCTGGTAATAGCTCATCCAAACTGACCACTCTTCAAGTTTAAATCCAAGTTAAACCAGAACATCTGGCGGGGGAGTAGGAAAAAACAAGAGGAAACAGGCTACCTTGCATAATGACTTAGCCACTCCCAGTCTCTTTTAAGCCTAAATTAATAGTATCCAATTTGCAAATGAATTCCAATTCAGCAGTTTCTCGCTGGAGTCTGGATTTGAAGTTTTTTTGTTTTAAGATAGCGACCTTCATGTCTGTGATCGCGTGACCAGAGAGATTGAAGTGTTCTCCGACTGGTTTATGAATGTTATAATTCTTGACATCTGATTTGTGTCCATTTATTCTTTTACGTAGAGACTGTCCAGTTTGACCAATGTATATGGCAGAGGGGCATTGCTGGCACATGATGGCATATATCACATTGGTGGATGTGCAGGTGAACGAGCCTCTGATAGTGTGGCTGATGTTATTAGGCCCTGTGATGGTGTCCCCTGAATAGATATGTGGGCACAATTGGCAACGGGCTTTGTTGCAAGGATAAGTTCCTGGGTTAGTGGTTCTGTTGTGTGGTATGTGGTTGCTGGTGAGTATTTGCTTCAGGTTGGGGGCTGTCTGTAGGCAAGGACTGGCCTGTCTCCCAAGATTTGTGAGAGTGTTGGGTCATCCTTTAGGATAGGTTGTAGATCCTTAATAATGCGTTGGAGGGGTTTTAGTTGGGGGCTGAAGGTGACAGCTAGCGGCGTTCTGTTATTTTCTTTGTTAGGCCTGTCCTGTAGTAGGTAACTTCTGGGAACTCTTCTGGCTCTATCAATCTGTTTCTTTACTTCTGCAGGTCCATAAACCTGGAAATCCTGGGCGCCCCATCATCTCAGGCATTGGCACCCTGACAGCAGGATTGTCTGGCTATGTAGACTCCCTCCTCAGGCCCTACGCTACCAGCACTCCCAGCTACCTTCTAGACACCACTGACTTCCTGAGGAAACTTCAATCCATCGGTGATCTTCCTGATAACATCATCCTGGCCACTATGGATGTAGAAGCCCTCTTCACCAACATTCCACACAAAGATGGACTACAAGCCGTCAAGAACACTATCCCCGATAATGTCACGGCTAACCTGGTGGCTGAACTTTGTGACTTTGTCCTCACCCATAACTACTTCACATTTGGGGACAATGTATACCTTCAGATCAGCGGCACTGCTATGGGTACCCGCATGGCCCCACAGTATGCCAACATTTTTATGGCTGATTTAGAACAACGCTTCCTCAGCTCTCGTCCCCTAAAGCCCCTACTCTACTTGCGCTATATTGATGACATCTTCATCATCTGGACCCATGGAAAAGAAGCCCTTGAGGAATTCCACCATGATTTCAACAATTTCCATCCCACCACCAACCTCAGCCTGGTCCAGTCCACACAAGAGATCCACTTCCTGGACACTACAGTGCTAATAAACAATGGTCACATAAACACCACCCTATACCGGAAACCTACTGACCGCTATTCCTACCTGCATGCCTCCAGCTTTCACCCTGACCACACCACACGATCCATCGTCTACAGCCAAGCTCTGCGATACAACCGCATTTGCTCCAACCCCTCAGACAGAGACAAACACCTACAAGATCTCTGTCAAGCTTTCTTACAACTACAATACCCACCTGCAGAAGTAAAGAAACAGATTGATAGAGCCAGAAGAGTTCCCAGAAGTTACCTACTACAGGACAGGCCTAACAAAGAAAATAACAGAACGCCGCTAGCTGTCACCTTCAGCCCCCAACTAAAACCCCTCCAACGCATTATTAAGGATCTACAACCTATCCTAAAGGATGACCCAACACTCTCACAAATCTTGGGAGACAGGCCAGTCCTTGCCTACAGACAGCCCCCAACCTGAAGCAAATACTCACCAGCAACCACATACCACACAACAGAACCACTAACCCAGGAACTTATCCTTGCAACAAAGCCCGTTGCCAATTGTGCCCACATATCTATTCAGGGGACACCATCACAGGGCCTAATAACATCAGCCACACTATCAGAGGCTCGTTCACCTGCACATCCACCAATGTGATATATGCCATCATGTGCCAGCAATGCCCCTCTGCCATATACATTGGTCAAACTGGACAGTCTCTACGTAAAAGAATAAATGGACACAAATCAGATGTCAAGAATTATAACATTCATAAACCAGTCGGAGAACACTTCAATCTCTCTGGTCATGCAATCACAGACATGAAGGTCGCTATCTTAAAACAAAAAAACTTCAAATCCAGACTCCAGCGAGAAACTGCTGAATTGGAATTCATTTGCAAATTGGATACTATTAATTTAGGCTTAAAAGAGACTGGGAGTGGCTAAGTCATTATGCAAGATAGCCTGTTTCCTCTTGTTTTTTCCTACCCCCCGCCAGATGTTCTGGTTTAACTTGGATTTAAACTTGAAGAGTGGTCAGTTTGGATGAGCTATTACCAGCAGGAGAGTGAGTTTGTGTGTGTATGGGGGTGGGGGGGATGTGAGAAAACCTGGATTTGTGCAGGAAATAGCCCAACTTGATTGTCATGCACATTGTGTAAAGAGTTGTCACTTTGGATGGGCTATCACCAGCAGGAGAGTGAATTTGTGTGGGGGGGTGGAGGGTGAGAAAACCTGGATTTGTGCTGGAAATGGCCCACCTGATGATCACTTTAGATAAGCTATTACCAGCAGGACAGTGGGGTGGGAGTAGGTATTGTTTCATATTCTCTGTGTATATATAAAGCCTGCTGCAGTTTCCACGATATGCATCTGAGGAAGTGAGCTGTAGCTCACGAAAGCTTATGCTCTAATAAATTGGTTAGTCTCTAAGGTGCCACAAGTACTCCTTTTCTTTATGTCACTTTTGAGAATGAAGTTAGGCTCCTATGTCTGTTAGACATTCCAATGCTGAGCAGAGAAAAGCCTAAATACCTTTGAAGGTGCTTATGGTGATATGACCCATTAGTTTCTGATTCTGAATAGTGTCCAGTACCTACACCTCTTATTGAACCTCCTAGGATCAGGCCCCTAAGGTAATAAAAGTGCTACTATGAAAGGCCACTGGCATGTGCAGGGCATCTCTATTGGTCGCATACTCAGAAGTGTTAAGCATTGGCCTGACTCTGCTCCTGTTGAAGTCAGTTAGGCTAATGCTGAGCACGTTTGACAATCCCACCCTAAATGTGGGCAAATACTCTGACTTCATGTAATTTTCTGGTGCTCAGACACCATAGCCAAATTTCTGTTATCTGAAGCTTTAAATTACTAGCCAAATCATTATTGTTTTCAGATTTGGTTCTGGACTTACTCCTCAGTACTGACTACTTATATGAGGACTATTTACCAAGTTTGAAAATTCATCTTTGAGTTACCTGTGCAAGGAGGTAGTGTAGCTATATATGTACCATATTTGAATGAAGAAAAGAGAGATATTCCACTCTAGCTAAATTTAAAAAGAAAATGGCTGAAGGGGGGTTGTTCAAAGTTTCAACAACAATAACCTTAGTCTAGAGCAGTGGTTCTTAACCTGGGAAGTGACCTACTTCAACGATTTTTGATAAGGGGTGCAAGAACATATTTTGAGAGCCAAAGGGGTGCAGGCCGCAGTAAAGGTTAAGAACCACTGGTCCAGAGAGATCAATCATAAAAAAATTCAACCTAAAGAGTAAATTTCTGAAAGTCACTGATACCAAACAATTATCTTCTTTGCAACCCTTTCTGTAGCCTTCACAACCAAGTGCATATCTCTAGATAACTGCTATATAAGACTTCTTTCATGTTTTTTTTCCACTCCCTAATTCAATTTGATGTGATTTGGAATTACTGCAAGAGGAGATATGGCTAGGTACATTTTTAAATCAGGGGTTGTCTTTCTGGTTCAGAGTTAACATAGATTCCAAGGCCGGAAGGGAGCACTGTGATCATCCAAGTTAAGATCTGGCAAACGGTTTAGCTTGTCGGGTGAATTGTTGTCCTACTATTTTTTTAAAATGAGGGGGAAAAGACAATGATCTCAACCTATTGGAAGAGCATCTATATAAATATACCTAGTATCTATGAGGCATACTGCAATGTATTCTCAGTGAGGATATTTACAATCACTAATATTCACTGCCCGGCTAATTTTGGTCCGTTTACGTTTATTATCCCATCCTTGATTTCATTAGGTAGTGTGCAACCTTTAAATATTCTGAGGGGGATTTTAAAACACCTGAATATGTTCACAGAGAGGTAGTCATAGGACAGAGAGTAGGTCTCATAGCTTTCTTCTGTTCTTGTCTCTGCCATTACAATGTTCTGGCTCCTTGGAGAAGCCATTTAACCTCTCTGCCCCTCTTTCCCCAGTTGTAAAATGGGGCTAATATTTTCTTGTCTCTTCAGAGCTTAGTAGTGCTTTGAGGTTCTCCGAAGGGCCTGTAGTAGCATTAATCTTTATATGCAGCATGAATATGATTGAGAAGCAGTATGGCTAATGGCTTGAGGACTGGACCCATGGAGCTCCTCAGTTCTAATTGCTGCTCTGCCTATGACTGTTTGGCTACCGGCAAGACCTGTGTCTGCTGCTCCTCCCATTTGTAAAACAGGGATAATCCTTCAATATTCCACAAGATTATTAGTTAATAGCTATATACTAGACTATTAGTTAATATCTGTAAAGGGCTTCAATGTAAAATGCTAAAATAACTGCTAAGTATTATAAACAAACACGATCCATAATTAAAGCTGCACTGTGCCCTTTCCTTTTGCACAGAAAACATTTACTCTGTATTCCAGCCTTCACTGCACTAGTGAAATACCACCTAAAAGCGACAAACTATGCTATGTTTCTAATTGCAGCCCAGCTTCTGATCAGTTGTGTATTTCTAAAAGAGAACTGTGGCTTTGTGTGTATTCTGTGTTACGTTATTATTCAGTAGGTCCTAAACCACAAAGAGCTCCTAGGGGAAGAGTCATGGTAGCATTAAACACGAGAGACGCAGGGGCTGGCTCACTAGCAGTCACAGGCAGGGTGCTTTTGTGTTTTTATTTTGCTTGTTGGTGGTGGTAGTTGTGGGGGGGCATGTGTGATAGAAAACAGTTTGAGATACAGTTGCATGGAAAAAAAAAATAAAGAAGCGACTGACCGCAGACTGAAGCTGTGCAGCAGAATGGAGGTTTTTAACGGCTCCCCTCCGACTTCAAACATCTCCCCAGTGTGCAAAGAGCAGCCACAATGTAAACTTATCAGTCTGATAATCATCTAGAATGAGAGGGTCTGGTGCAGGCTCCTCTCCTTCCGAGAGCCCCCCTTGCCTCAGAGCAGTGGCATGCACAGAAGCAACTCGTCTTCCCATCTGCCCTTTTACAGGAACTTTTTTCCCCAACATGTCTTACTGGGACTGGCCCTTTAGATTAAGGCTACAGCTGCTTGGCGAGAAGAGAGTCCGTTTTGCAACTTGCTGCTGTTTCCCACATCTCCCTCACTTTCAGCTAATAAATATTCTGAGAGAGGCTGTGTGGTCCAGGGGAAAGGGCACTCAGCTGGGGGTCAGCATTCTGTCCTCAGCTCAGCCACTGACCTTGGGCGAGTCACTTCACCTCGGTTTCCTCTCCCATCCTTTGTCTCTTTTCTCTTCAGGGCAGAGGCTGTCTATTCACAGCCGGAGCCTCCTGGTCATCAGAGGACACCTGGGGGTCATAACACCCACCTCTCCAAGGAAGCCTTCTTGCCCTATCACATGTATCCAGAGGTGGAAGATTATGGAGGGATTTCACAGGGGTCTGATTTTTCTGTGCCTATCCCTCCCCTCCAGCATTTCAGCATGTCTGGACAGACTAGCACCTTGCGGTTCCATCCATCCTTCGCGGCCACTGGGGAAGAAAGAAGGAAATATTTGTTACTAGTGAAAGGAGAAAAGCAGAATGGCCACACCAGCATTCCCCTGCCACTTCCTCCTTAATTTTAGGAGGTGCCTATGGAGCTTTCCGACCTCCTTTGTCCCCTTCTTCTGAAGAAGGAGAGTTTCAGATTGCAGGTGCTTCCTCGAGCAGGAAAGGGGTTGGTGCAAATTGTGACATAGAAAATATGAGCAGCAAGCTGCCTCATCCACACTGAAAAAAGGAGAAAAAAAGGGCATTTCCACACTGTGGGCTGTGCTGAAGTTATGTAGCCCTATTCTGATGTTAGAATGGAAGGGGAGGAAAGGGCCATACAGAATCCTAGAAATCCAGGGCTAGAAGGGACCCCAAGAGGTCTTCTAGTCCAGGCCCCTGAGGTGAGTCAGGACCAAGTAAATTCTCAATCCTTTCTCATTTGCTGACCCCTAAACTATTTCAAATGGAGATTCAGACCCCTTTGGAAATCTATTGTCTGCATATATAGTTGAATTCTATACAGTCAGTTTTCAGTCTAAATCTTTCATGGACCTCTTAGATGTAGTCTGCAGACCCCGGGAGTGTGTGGACCACAGATTAAGTACCACTGACCTAGACTATCCCTGGAAGGTGTTTGTCCAACCTGTTCTTAACAACCTCTGATGATGGGGATTCCACAACCTTCCTTGGAAGCTGATTCTAGAGTTTAACTACCCTGATAGTTAGAAAGTTTTCCCTAATATCTAACCTAAATTTCCCTTGCTGCACGTTAAGCCCATTATTTCTTGACCTACCTTAAGTGGCCATGAAGAACAGTTAGTCACTGTCCTCTCTATAACAAAAAGAAAAGGAGTACTTGTGGCACCTTAGAGACTAACCAATTTATTTGAGCATAAGCTTTTGGGAGCTACAGCTCACTGCATCTGATGAAGTGAGCTGTAGCTCATGAAAGCTGATGCTCAAATAAATTGGTTAGTCTCTAAGGTTCCACAAGTACTCCTTTTCTTTTTGCGAATACAGACTAACATGGCTGTTGCTCTGAACCCTCTCTATAACAGCCCTTCACGTATTTGAAGACTGTTGTCAGATCCCTTCTCAGTCTTTTTTTCCTCAACACTGAACATGCCCTGTTTTTTTAATCTTTCCTGACACAACAGATTTTCTAGCTCTTTTATCATTTTGTAGCTCTCCTCTGGACCCTCTCCAATTTGTCCCCATCTTTCCTGAAGTGTGGTGCCCAAAATTGGACACATTACTCCAGCAGAGGCCTGACCAGTACTGAGCAGAGTGGGACAGTTAGTTCCCATGTCTTACATATGAAACTCCTGTTTAATGTACCCCAGAATTATATTAGTCTTTTTTGTAACTGCGTCACATTTAACTCATATTCAGTTTGTGAGCCTTCTCAGCAGTACTAGCCAGTTATTCTTCATTTTGTAGTTGTGCATTCGGTTTTTCCCTTCCTAAGTGAAGTATTTTGCACTTGTCTTTATAGCCTTATATGTAATGGTGAAGCCAGTGTGTTCTGGATATTTTTCAGATGTCTTTTTGCACTCTGATTAAAATGGCTCTCTGCAAAACTTCCAACTTGGCAGGGATTTAGGGTAAAATTTTCAGACGTACCAAAGTAACGTAGGAGCCTAAATCACATTTTCAAAAGTGTCTTAAGCACTTTGGGGCCCAGATTTTCAAGGGTATTTAGGTACCTGACTATGCAGATAGGTGCCTAGTGGGTTTTTCAAAAGCTACTGAGCATGTGGGATACTTTTGAAAATTCCACTGGGAGCCTATCTGCAGTCTTGGGTGTCTACATACCTTTGAAAATCTGGCCCCCAAAGTGCTTCAAACACGTTTGAAAATTGGACTTAGGCATCTATGTGACTGGCTTTTTTGGAAATTTTACCCTAAGTTTCACTTTCAAAAGTGTCTTAAGCACTTTGGGGGCCAAAGGTATGTAGATGCTTTTGAAAAACCCACTAGGCACCTAACTGCATATTCAGACATACCTTTGAAAATCCAGCCCTTGATCTTCTAAGAGGACTCATGCTTGAGATGTATATGAAGAAACCTGGTCCATTATAGATCTTATGAAACTGTTGCATTGAATGAACTCAGAAAATTACTTTATGTAACTCTAACAAAGGAGTGGGGTGTAATTCTCTATATATACACATGTACATCTGTGCACATTGCTGGATAATATCCACACATCATAATCAACAAAACTGCATTTATTTCAGAGATTACCAGGATTGTGCATGGGTAGCATTTTATAACACCCTATATAGCAGGGAATTCCACAGTTTCAAAAATAGCTGGTTCCCTAATTTGTGTCTTTTTTAAAAAAAAATACATCACTTGTGCATTATATTTTATTGATGTTACTGTAAATACATATTTGTTTGCATTCCTAATTGGGAAAGCACAGATGGCAGTGGCTTCTGTTAAAATGATATGCTCTTTAAAATAGCTGGCAACATTACAGAAAAGTATAGTCATTAAAATGTGCGCCTTGTATGGAGCAGGAGTTTCAGTCTCTGGAACAGGATGCTGTCTTATTTTAAGGAAGTAGGCCTTGATTTAACCCTTGTTCATAATAGTACTTGAGACAGTGGACTAAATTCTGAGCTAGTATGAATGGGCAGAACCTCACTGACGGTGCTTTGTTTGTCTGAATGGAAGACAAGTGTCCAGGAAGGACTGAACGCTTGTCTTCACATACAGCACTGTAGCTTTAGTAAAAGACACCACTGTGCAGATGGGAGAGCTTCTCCTGACGTCATAGTTAATCCACCTCCCCAAGAGGCGGGAACTATGTCAACGGGAAAAGCTCTCCTGTCGACATATTGCTATCTGCCCATGGGGTCAGGTCTGTATAACTACATCGCTCAGGGGTGTAGATTTTTCACACCCCAAGTGATGTAGTCATACCAATATAAGTTTGTAGTGTAGACCTGGCCTTAGCCAGACTTGCATGCATATAGTACATAACTAGGGTTCTGGAGTTGATTATTTTTTTATTTAAATATGCCTGGGTACTTTGTTCCTTGCATACAGAACAAAATAACAAAGTATGGTAGTGTCTTGTCCCCCCAGATGGTTACATCATAGTCATAATGAGGAAAAGGTAAAAGGAGTTTCAGTCCAGGAGATCCTCTAAGCTTGGCCATTGGAATATCCCATCATGTCTCTACAATTGGAAAATCAAGTGTGTAATCATGATAATTCATCATCTTCTGAACAGAAGGGAAGAAAAATCATTAAAAACGATCAAAATCAGGCTGTCACGAGTGACTGTAGCACAGATGAGCAGCATTGTACAGAGCACCTGTACTCTACTCGCATAGGTGCAGATCCTCAAAGGGATTTAGGCACTTAACTCCCGTTGAAGTCAATGGCAGTTAATCACCTAAGTACCTTTGAGGACCAGGGCTGTAGTTGTTTCTTCTTACACCGACAACAAAATGGGGAAAATCCCCTTCTCTCTATTAAAAGAAAAGACCAGAGAGAGGCAATGTCTGCAGGGAGAGGCCTCTGAATCTGAGAAATTCCACGGGGTATCATACACATCACAATGCTTGCATTCCCCACTGTAGTTTCCTGTCCCCAAGCCTTGCTTGAATTGATGCATTTTATGATTGCCTCCACTGTACATTTCCTGGAGCAGATTTCAACATCCAACTCTGAACACCAATTCTGACAGACATTCAACCACTATAAGAGGGTTCATATTTCAACAGCCTTCATCAGAGACAGGGACTGTATGATTTTTGTGCTCTTAAAGGCCCTGATTCAGTACAGTACTTAAGCACATGCCTCACTATCAAGCAGGTGATTAACCCTGTGGTCCTCAATAGGACTACTCAATGCTTAACTATAGGTGAGTGCTTAAGTACTGCGCTGTACCCATCTGCAAAGCCACTTCATTATCCATCTTCAAATCCCTCCTCAAACTCTCCTTTGCTATGATGCCTACAAAAATCTTGCAACTGTTAGATTGCTGGTGAGCTCAGCCTATCATACTGATCAATATTATCTCATGATTTATTTGTGCTCCCCTATCACTCTATAGCAATCTGTTGTCACCAGTCTTACATTTAGATAGTAAGCCTCCTGGGGCAGGGACTGTCTTTTTTTTTCTGTGTTTGCGCAGCACCTAGCGTCTTGGGGTCCTGGTTCAGGACTAAAGGCTCCTAGGTGCTATGGTGTTACAAATAATTCATAATAATAATGAGTCAGGGTCCCTGACTTCCGCCTCTGGGGAATTTTTGAGAAGGAGCGAGGAGTGAGTGAGTGTGCACTCACACTTACGCTTGTACGGTTTTTTTGTCTTAAGATCATCTCCTAGTGTGTTTGCAGGACGCGTGTGTGACTAGCAATGATAACACTGAAGGGACAGAAAAAACTAGACTGGTGGGTTTGCAGTATACCCTGCTCCCCCAAGGACTAGGCTGCCAAGGCAGTACAAGCCAAATTCAGTGTTGCCAACTCTTGTGATTTTTGTCAAAAGTCTCACACTATGTAAATGTTCACAAGGTTTGGAACGTAACTCATTGACAGCAGACTATGGGTTGGATATACACCAAAAAGGTCTATTTTCCTCCTCTATTTCTGGTTCAAATATGGCCAATGTTTCAGGAGAATAACTAAGACTGGAAGGATGATACTTTAATAATCCTAGCTCAGATTCCTCTTTCCTTTCTCCCTCACAGCAAGCAGTGCTCTTTCATGCCAAAACCAAGGAGTGCAGCGAAGTACAGCAGGCCGCTTTGAAAATATGTCTCCAAGCTTGTACAGCAAGAGGGAGAGACCAGGCTGGGGGGAAGGCATGCAAACCATGCCACCCCCCTTCCTCCCCACTAACTGCACTACTCCCACCGTGTTGTATTTCCTCTAATGGAAAAAATTGCTATAGAAGAATTTCTAATAACGGGGTTTCTCTTCAGGGGTTAGCAGCAGTGTTGAATGTGCGGGAGGGGGCACCGTGGTTGTAAACAAGACTCATTGTTTCACGTAAAGTCTGATTTGTTAACAAGTGTTTACTGTCTGTGGCTGGATTCAAGAACAGGGAGGGGGAACAGGCAAGTGAACACTGGTGAAAAGAGCACTTCCTCAGAGCAGCACGGTTTTATATTTGCATTTTGGAGGGGGAAAGTGTTTAAACGCTGGGAGGAGGTGCGGGGAGGTGGGAGGCAGGAACTTGGGAAGATGTTTGAACAATGAAAACCAGACCGTCTTCATCCACATGCTGTTGCTGTATGATCCTGAGACCAGAGAGAGGCAGAGAATCTCTCTGGATTAAGCTGTGAGGCCTGGAGAATTACTGCTCCCTGCAACGCACTCCTGCTTTTAATATAAAACCAGCCAATTTTTGTGAGGTGAGAGAAAGACTGGCATGAAAGAGGGAGAATAGGAAGTGTTACACAGGGTACTGCTGACACTGTATCCAACTTACTAAAAGCAATTAATGCACATTTAAAAAAATTAGCATCCAAGTCACAGAATTTCATTGTGTAGTTTTTGAAATTTCCTTCTTTTATACAGTGCAATGCATGTGCTACGTTACAAAGATTTGAGTCTTACAAGACTTGCGAGTTTCACAGCATGGCTAAGTGCGCTATATCCCACAGCTGCTAAAAATGTGTGGCTTTCGATGGAAGAGTGCACCGAGTTTGGCAACTTGTCACACACACAGTGGATCAGCAGCTGTCATGACAAACCAGTGGCATTCAGGTGTTGTCTAAGACACCAATACGCTTGCAGTCAATCTTATAGTTAATGCTGTAAAGAAAAGAAAAGAACTATGCTCACTCAATGGGAATCTTTCCATCCGACTTTGGATCCGGCCCTTTTAGTCTCATGGAAGGCGAATAGTCAAATAATTAAAAAGGAGGCAAAGAAGCATTCACGGTCACATCTGCTTTTATTTTGTAATGACAGTGTTAAATTTCGCCTTGGGCAATAGCTGAGGCTTGTCGATAAGGCATAGGAATGAAACTGTAGAGCCCCCAGATATGGAAAACTTGGCTATCTGAATTTTTCAGTATAGCCAACTAACCGCTTGCAAATTAGGAGCTCTGTAGCCTCCTTAATAAAACGGCCTTTAAACATGAGCAGGTTCCTCTTGAGCAGAGGGCTTAAATTCTCAAAGAGTATTTCCTGGAGCCCCCTCTGGGAGGCGATGGGGCTTGGGGCATCAGTCCCGTGGGTTTAAAAATATTTACCAGAGCTCCACTCCACACAGCTTCAGCTGAATTTAAGCCTTGGCTAATATGATAAGCAGCTTCCTTCAGTGCTCACCCGGCAACTCAAAGACAGGAATGCAGTATAACCTATAACATCACTTATGCAATATTACTCCAGGGTTGAACTTTGTACACTGGTATATAGTCTGTGTACAATCACTTACCCATACGGAAAAGGCCCGGGATGTGTAAAACAAAGACTCATTGGAAGACACTTTGTGCTTCTAGAGTGTCTCATAATGAGTGTATTCACATCCATTTATTTCTAACCGGTACTGCCACATTACTTCAACAAAATAAAATCTGAGGCCATCATCTTTATACGTCATTAAGAGCCCTAAACCAAAATACTTTAGTTTTGGCTTTGCAGTTCACCTCAGAACGAAGGGAGCTGTGCCCAGGACCATAGGATTTACCATACTGCATCAGATACTAGTCCATCTAGACAAGAAAGTACCAATGGCTCGATTTCTGAAACATAATTGATGTTCCCAGCTGAATCAGCACAGCAGCACAGAGCGCGGACACAAATTAAAACAGGTTTGCAAATATTCCAAGGTGATCATTAAAATCTCTAACAAGGGCGGTAGTGGGTGGGAGTGGGTGTGGACGTGGAAAATTCGCTCTCTTCTCTCCACCTTGCATCACATTTTTTTAATTGATTTAGCTTTGTTAGCCGCTGCTACCCTTTCCCCTTCCAGGGTAATCAGCTGGCACAAATCACAACTGAAGTTCCACCAGTGTGTAAATTAAACACCAGGTGCAATTCCAGGTGGTGAGGAGAGAGAAAAAAAACAGCAAAATTAAATGAAACCAGATTAACTCTTCAGTGATGTTAGCAAGTTTCCAAAGTACATGCATGTGTTCTCTGTATCTTAGGGCATGTCTACACTACAAACTTAAGTCGACTTCAAGTAAGTCAACATCCAGCCACAGTAATTAAGTTGGTAGTGCGTGTCCACACCACACTTCTTGTGTTAGTGGAGTGCATCCTCACTAGCAGCGCTTGCATCAACGCAGAGAGCAGTGCACCGTAGGTAGCTATCCCACAGTGCAACTCGCCACAGGGGGTTTTGAGAAGGGCTTGCATTGCCTCATAGGTCCAAAACATTCTCTCACGGGAGGACTGGGTACATGGCTTCAACATCCCATGATGCAATTTTCTCCCTCCCTCCCCTGATTTCAACTGCAACCCATAATATTTCACACTTTTTTAAAAAGGCTGGCGTAGCCCATGTCCCAAGAAGTATGGACCCCACTCAACTGTGCACTATTGTTGTGAGCATTACAAACATCATGCCCCTTATCCTGCGGTATTTCCAGTCACGCAGCAGCTGAACACGGTGGAGCACCATTTCCGGTCCCGAGAAACAAGCACAGATTGGTGGGATCACATTGTTATGCAGGTATGGGATGATGATCAGTGGCTGCAGAAATTTTGTCATGCACAAGGCCACTTTCCAGGAACTGTGTGTGGCACTCTCCCCAGCCCTGCAGTGCAGCCACACTGAAATAAAACCTGCTCTGACAGTGGAGAAGCAAGAGGCGATCGCTGTGTGGAAGCTTGCAACACCAGACTGCTACCGGTCAGTGGGGAATCAATTTGGAGTTGGTAAATCCCGTGTGGAGGTTGTTGTGATTCAAGTGTGCAGGGCAATTAATCACCTTTTGCTAAGAGGGGTTGTGACTCTGGGCAGCGTGTTTGCGATACTGGATGATTTTTCCGTGATGGGGTTCCCTGACTGGGGTGGGGCAATAGATGGCATGCATATCCCAATCTTGGCACCAGACTACCTTTCCAAAGAGTACATAAACAGAAAGGGATACTTTTCAATGATGTTGCAAGCCCTGGTGAATCACTGGGGCCATACTACCGACATCAACATGTGATGGTCAGGGAATGTGCATCACGCACACATTTTTAAGAACACAGGTCTGTTCAGAAAGCTGGAAGCAGGGACTTTCTTTCCTGAATGCAAAATAACAATGGGTGACATTGAAATGCCAATAGTGCGCCTCAGAGACCCAGCCTACCCCTTACTCCCATGGCTCATGAAGCCGGACACTGGACACCTGGATAGCAGCAAAGATTGGTTCAACAATAGGCTCAGCAAGTGAAGAATGGTGGTTGAATGTGCCTTTGGCCATTTAAAGTGTTGCTGGCGCAGTTTGCTTACTAGCTTAGACTTCAGTGAAAGCAATATCCCCATGGGTATAGCTGCCTGCTGTGTACCTCATAATATCTGTGAGGCAAAGGGAGAGACGTTTCCACAGCGGTGGGGCATGGAGGCAGATCGGTTGTTTGCTAATTTTGAGCAGCCGCATACCAGGGCTATAAGAAGAGCTCAACGTGGAGCATTGACTCTCAGGGAGGCTTTTGAAAACCCGTTTCAGTAATGACCCACAGTAATGTGCGCTGCTTCTCTGTATTGGGCCTTCCCATAGTGTGAACCTAGCTCTGACTGCTGGGTTTTTCTTTCCAGCACATCCCCTCTGTTGCCTCAGTTTCCCGGTCTCCTCTCCTCCCTCCCCCCCCAGATAAAGATAATTTCATTCACAAGACATGGACTTTTATTGCACAAACATACTGAAACTTAAAGATCGCAAAAAGAATTTAACCTTGGACACAAGGTGGAATAAAATTAGGGAGGTAAAAACACATTCATCTTGTCTTTAAAAGCACAGTGGCCTTGCCAGTCACACATCATCGTATGTGCAACTTTTATTCTTAGGACCCTCCCCTGGGGTTGAGTGGAAGGGATATTGCATTTCCCCCCGTCACTTCCTGGAACATTTGAGAGCGGGAGAGGGGGAATATGTTGATGCTGGAATGCCGTTCTGCAGGGGCTGCAGAGGGAGCCTCGCCTCCAGGTGTTTCTGTTGAAGGTCAGCCAGACGCCTCAACACGTCTGTTTGTCCCTTCAGAATCTCCAGCATCTTCTGCTGCGTGCTATGTTCACTCCACACTCTCTGGTCAGTGTCTGCTGTCCCAGAGGCGTTTATAATCTCATTAAACATGTCCTCATGCATTCTCTTTCACCTTCATCTTATCTGGGAGAACCTCTCCGCCAGTGTCAAGGAAGAGCTGAAGACCACACTTTCAGCTGTAAGCCATGGAAAGCACAAAGCAAGCTTGTCAGTGGAGAGCCAGGGCCTAATGCAGAGTTGCCATATAGAAATCATTCCCTTATTTTACGGAAGTTTAAGGCAGAACATTTTCATTGAACCAGTTTACTGTCCCAGCCATTGTGAGTACAGCCCTGGGCCCTGGGTGCTGGACCTTCAGCAGCTCTGGGTGAGCAATCCACAGCAGGACCAGAGGTGGGCAAGGGGCCATGCCACCTTCCCTTTGTAACATGGACATTATCTGGAGATCGGAGACCAGTGTTGACCCTCCCAAACTGCAAGCCTTGGCAGAGGAAGCACCCTGGGGTGCTTGTGGCAGAGAGTGGGCACCACAAAAATTCGCTTCCCTCCTCCCCCACTATAGTGCTGCTGCTGCTAGCCATCGCCCAAGGCTTGCAGTTACTAAGGTCACCGCTGCCCCCTGCCCCTCAAACCACAGCCATGTTTTGGAAACTGGGGTGAAGGGGCAGAAAATCGCAATGGGTAAGGGGGAGCACAGGCACTGGTGTTTGTGATTTGAGCAGTTGAAATGAAAAGTATCATCGTCTCCCTTGGTGACCCTCACTGACCTCGATCTCCTGAGGATAACAGAAGTGGCAAGGGAACAGATTCTGCAAGCACCCAGGTATAGACCAGGTCCTATGCTGCCATGATGCGATGATGCCGGACGAATTAATACAGGAGTGGCACAGGAAAATGCCCTGCCATGGTGGAAGAAATAAAGCACCCCTTCCCAGAAACCTTCTGCACCAGATTGCAGAGTACCTCCTCAAAAGTTTCCTGGAGATCTCTCTGGAGAATTCCCAGGCCATCCCTGTGTGCATAAACAGTCTTTTTTGTGGGCACCTCTGCCTAGCTGGTGTGGCCCTTTGGAAGCAGATAACCACTGTACCTCACCTTGTTAATTTTAATTAAAAATAAAATGTAAGAATGTGTGACCCCAAAATATTACTTGGAATTGAATACTCACCAGAAGTTCCTTCAACAGCATCACGCTTGGCTACGATGCTGTTCTTCAACTGGCTGGACTGCTCCGGGGTTACAAACAGCTCCTGGCTCTCCGGGAGAATGGATCCTCCGCTGGCCTGTCTCCCATTCTCCTCCTCCTCTTCCTAGTCCGAGACGTTGTCCTTAGTGCTGCCTGCACTGGCCCAGGACTCTGGCTCTTCAGAGGTATCCACGCTGCTCTTGGGGGTCCTGCTGGGGTCGTCCCTGAGAATCACGTGTAGCTCCTTGTAGAAGTGGCGTGTGTGCTGTGCTGCACCAGAGTGACTGTTCGCCTCCCTTGCCTTCTGGGACGCCTGCCACAGGTCCCTGATTTTCACACAGCACTGCTGCATGTCGCTGGTGCAGCCCTTCTCCCCCAGGCCCTGCGCGATCTGCTCAGAGACGTCTACGTTTCTGTGGCTGGATCGGAGCTATGCCTGTACAACCTCTTTTCCTCACAGACCCAGAATATCCACCACCTCCCACGTACTCCAGGCTGGAGCGCGCTTGGCGCATGGAGCCACCGTGATCAACTGGGCAGACGAACTCTCGATGGCGAAAATACAGGAAATGGACATTCAAAAGTCCCCAGTCCTTTCACAGGGGAGGGGCTGTTTCCTGTGTACCTGACTGCTGTGCAGCAGAGATGAAAATGTTTACCAGAGTGGTCACAGCGGAGTATTGTGGGACACCTCCTGGAGGCCAGTTAAGTCGATGTAAGCAACACAGTGTCTCCACTGCATCTACATCAACCTAACAGCATCGAATTAAGCACTACGCGTCTGGCGGACATGGAGTAATTAAATCGATGTAGCAGCTGAGTTACATCAACAGAAGGGACCTGGTAATGTAGGCACATTCATTATTAGGTTGACATAAGGCAGCTTACGTTGACCTAACGGTGTAGTATAGACCAGACCTTAGTGTCTGTGATGAGAAGGGAATGCAGGACAGACCTATTACAGAAGAACATAACAAAATTTCCAACTCTGCATAACTGTGGGACGTGTTCTTTAAAAACCTACAAAATCTTATCAAATTTAAAGACTTTCTTTTTGTTTGGAATGGAAGGTCAGATTCTCTGCACGGGCTCCAACAGCACAAAAGAACTTGGTCACAGCTTCCTGGTCGAGAAATTCCTCAGCAGGAGGGAAAGAGACCCATCCACTGACATACACATGGCAGAACCAGTTTCTATGCCAATCGCTGCTCCCTTAATGTAGGGGGCAAGCTAGGGGCAGAGCAAAGCACAGCCAATTCTGACAAGTCATAACTGTCATGGGGTTCCCTAGGGAGAGCAGCTAGTTGTCACAAATTAGAGCGGCCCCAAGGCTGCTCTAATTTACATCAGTTCAGGGGCAATCTGAGAATCAGGACCAGAATCAGGGAGCCTTAACCAGTTCCCTGACAGCTCTTCCCCCTTTTATGGATCTCTGAGCAAGAAAGAAGCTAAACCTAAGCATGTATTTTCTAACTACTTGTCGCCTTGTAGCAATCAGAATCATAGAATCATAGAATATCAGATCCAATGGAAGGATCCTCAGGAGGTCATCTCATCCAACCCCCTGCTCAAAGCAGGACCAATCCCCAACTAAATCATCCCAGCCAGGGCTTTGTCAAGCCTGGCCTTAAAAACCTCAAAGGGAGGAGATTCCACCACCTCCCTAGGTAACGCATTCCAGTGCTTCACCACCCTCCTAGTGAAAAAGTTTTTTCTAATATCCAACCTAAACCTCCCCCACTGCAACTTGAGACCATTACTCCTTGTTCTGTCATCTGCTACCACTGAGAACAGTCTAGATCCATCCTCTGGAACCCCCTTTGTCTGGCGAAGTGTGTCTTTATTTGAATCCCCAGATGATGCTCTGCAACTGACCAGCTTTTACTCTCTTCCTGAGTTCTTCCACCATTCTTCTCTCTTCCCCCAACCCTCACACATACCTTTGTGTCTTGGGCTGCACTTCAGAGTAGAACCTACGTGAGTCTCTTTCCCTCACACTATTATAATAACAAACGAAATGTCAACTTTAAAAGCAGCACATGGTGTTTGAGTGAGATGAGTGAAACATATTGCTGTACTCTGCTACGCAGGCCTTCATCAGCTGTTGTTGCTCTTTGCTTATCTGTACATGCTCTACTTCTTTTCACTATTCATGAAATGTGCATGTTCCTTTCAAGCTTTGCCTACATTCAGAACTGCAGAGTTACAAATTGCCCCAGCAGAACTGAACTGGTGACTGGTGTAGTGCTCCCAAACCGCCCACCCTGCTTCAGATGCAGACAACGGACCACACCTGTCCAGCGTGCGGTCTGCAAGCATTGCAGGGCCTGTAGAGTCTTACACATATTCCAGCACTTCTCTCTAGAGCAGGTGCACCAAGTCTGTGGCCCACGGGGTGTATCTGGATCTGCTCACACTGTTTGGTTCGGTCCAATGGATTTTTCAGAAAGGTTCAGTCCTGCACAAGAACTTATATATGTTGAGGGGCAGAGCCTATTACCTGCTGCAGCCTGATGCATACAGATGCCATGGGGGTGGTCATCAAGCTATTGGCAGACAGACAGACTTATATTATTCCACGGTGCTCGTGCTTGAAGATTTAGGAAGCTTGAATCTGTTTGTTTTCCTCCTAGAAACATTATTAACAATGCTGGATTTAACTTATTTCTCTGTGTCTGTTTCTGCTGCTCTGTGGTTTGTATGAGGGGGAAAATGGAGAACTGAAGAAACAAAACCAGCCGATTAGTTGCTCACCTGAACTCAAACTTGCTTTGAACAGGTTATTGGGACTGGGCAGAGCCGAGAGCAGCTGACTGCTTCAGATGCTGTCGGACTGGCCAGCAGCTGGTAGAGGAATAGCTTGATAGGTGACAGTGACAGTGCTCTGAGCTGTCACCAATGCAATGGCGGGACCACAGCGGGAACTTCAGTGAGAGAACTGATTGCCCCATTACAGCTGCAACACTTGTGTTTCCTGGCCCCTTTGGCTCTGTAAAGGCACTGAGTGATGCCCGACTGCTTGCAACAGTGGTGAACCTTGACATGTTCCCTATTGCAAGGAGGTTTGTGCATAGATGCAAGATGTGCAAGAGGTATGTAAGGGGCTTGCAGTGCCAAAATACTATCGGTTTTGGACAAGGCTTTAGAATGGATGGGGCTTAATTCAAACACCCTCCTTCACCTAGCTGTGTTTAAATGAACTGATCTCAAAAGGAGCTAGCACAATCAGGTGCTAAAGTCCTATAGACTCCTTTGAAAACGTAAACCTAAATGTCTAGCAAGCATGTTTAATTCCTTGTAAGCAATGCATTCTCTTTTTTCTTTCTGTTTCTCACTCCTCATTTTCATCTTGTTTCTTTCTCTCACTTGCTGACCTGCCATCCTCATTGATAATCCACTCCTTTCTCCTCCTGAAACACAAATGTTCAGGTTTCAGAGTAACAGCCGAGTTAGTCTGTATTCGCAAAAAGAAAAGGAGGACTTGTGGCACTTGTGGCATCGGATGAAGTGAGCTGTAGCTCACGAAAGCTTATGCTCAAATAAATCTCTAAGGTGCCACAAGTACTCCTTTTCTTTTTACAAATGTTCAGAAAGCAGTTCATGCATCCCCTTAGGTCCTGCTCCTTGAGGAATTCTGCAATTGAGTCTAAGGTACTCAGGTTACTGTCCCTCCTGATGGAGTTCTCAAAGCAACATGTGTTAGAGTTTAAAGTCTATGCACGAAGCCACTGCTTAAGAGTGTTTGGTGTTTTTTTGCTAACCACAAATGCAACGGGAAAGAAACTAATTGGATACAGTTAGCATTGCAAGCTAACAGGTGTGAAATAACATATGTGGGAGATCAACATCCTCTTTACCATAGCAGCTTTGTGGTGGTGTCAGAAATACTAGACACTAACTTAATTTTTACCCTTTGTGCTCTCACAAAAGGCCTTCACACATATTCACTGCAGCCTCCTTTCCAGCCCCCACCCTGCACGGCTTAAACAATGCTAAACTGAACAAAAGTTAAACGGTTAAGAGTTAGAGGCACAGTCCAATCCTGTAATTCGTATAAAAATTGCTCCAAGGTTTGTTTTAAAATGCATCTTTCAATCATTTGAGGGTGGTGAGGGAAACCCGCAAATTCTAACATATTAGTTCAAAATGCTAATGACTCAGCTGGTCAAAATTTTCCATAATATATCATCTTCTTATTCCTTATGTGATCACCTGCTACTTCATGCATCAGGAGTCATGTACATTTCACTTTTATATCTCCCTAGTACAAAATGCAGTGGCTAGGGAGCTCCAGGTTTTGCTCATTTTCATGATTTTTATTGCAAGTCTCGCAACAGTAGCTGTTTTTTCTTAAAACCTCGGCTCCTGAAGTCATGTGAATATGGGAACATTTCTCTGTTCATTTAAATAAAAAGTAAGTTTGCAGAGAAAATCTGAAAATGTGACCTGAGCGTACATCTAAAACCAGAAGTCCAACTATTTTGCCTTAAAAATCAGGTTTGGTTTTTTGTTTTTTGTTTTTTTATCTCATGGTTTTTGGGGTCTGACTCGTGATTTCTGAATGTCTGTGGTTGGCAGTGCTGAGTGCTGCTAATCCAAACAAAAGAAACCCACTTTATTGACTTGCATGGAGCCCATTTTGAGCATCATACAGACCAAGCATCCGTGGTAAGGTAGCTGTCAGGTTATATTTCCACAAAGAAAGAGTAGAACATTTACTTTTAGTCTAAACTCTCTCTCATTGTTCATTAAAGAAAACAAGAAAGAACAAAGGTGAAGTCTCTACCACCCAATTAGCATAGAGCTCTTCTTTCTCTCTGAGCATGAGGCCTGGTCTACACTACAGAGTTAGGTCAAAGGAAGCAGCCTTAAGTCAACGTGTTAATGTATGTGTCTACACTACCGGGTCCTTTACATCAACCTAAGTCGCCTCTGATGTCGACTTCTGTAATCCACCTCTGAGAGAAGCATAGCGCTTAGTTTGATTTTCATGGGCTGACTCTGCGGCAGTGCAGATGCAGCATTGTGTAATTCGATTTAATTTGCCGCCAGGTGGTGTCCCACAATGCTCATCTGTGACCGCTCTGGAGATCATTCTCAACTCTGCTGCACTGCAGCCAGGTACACTGGAAACAGCCCCTCCCCTGCTCAAGCCCTGGGAACTTTTGATTTCCCATTTCCTCTTTGATCAGCATTGGGAGTGTGCCATCTTGAGCACAGCTGATCATGGAGACTACGCGCTCCAGCCTGGTCTGCGCGGGAGGCGGTGGATCTCATCGCTGTGTGGGGAGACGAGTCTGTACAGGCAGAGCTCCGATCCAGCAGAAGGAAGGCTGACATCCATGCAAAGATCGCTCGTGGAATGGGGGAGAAGGGCTACATGAGGGACCAGAAGGCGTATCAGAAGGCAAAGGAGGCGAACAGTCGTTCTGGTGCTGAACCCCACACATGTCAGTTCTACAACGAGCTGCATGCGATTCTCAGGGGGTGACCCTACCAGCACCCCCACAAGCAACATGGACACCTCACAGGAGTGTGAGTCTAGGGACAACAAGGAGGATGATATGGTGGGTGAGGAAGAGGAGGAGAATGTGAGACAGGCGAGTGGTGGATCTGTTCTCCCCAAGAGCCAGGAAATATTTTTAACCCTGGAGCCCTGTGGGTTGCAGGACATCATAGTGGCTGACTGCGATGCCAGAGAAGGCACCTCTGGTGAGTATACAGTTACAGTGAAAGTCCAGTTAAACTTTAGCGGGTGCACACATTTGGTGGTACTGCATGTTTACTGTGAAGAAAAAGCGAGGTGCTGTGGTTCTCTGCTTACAAGAGGCTGCTCCAGCTATGCAGAGGGTGGCCCCCGGAAAAGACTGTTTATGTGGACTGGGATAGCCCGGGAATCCCCCATCGATATCTCTAGGAAACTTTCATGGAGGTACTCTGCAATCCTTTGCAGAAGGTTTCTGGGCAGGGCAGTCTTATTTCTTCCACCATGGTGGGACACTTTCCCACACAACTCCTGAATTAATTCTGCTGGCATCAATGCAGTACACAGCATGGCAGCATAAGGACCGGGTCTATACCCAGACACTTGCAGCATCTTCTTCCTTTCCGCCTCTGTTACCCTCAGGAGACTGATATCACATAGGGTGGCCGAGGGGAAACAGGGGAAGTTCTCATTAAAAGTGCTCTAACATGGGGAAAAAAGGGCAAGTCGGCCCACCCCGCCCTGCCACATTCCAGATCGCCAAACCACACGACTGCTAATGTGCCTTTACTGTGCTTGGCATGGTCGGCAAGTAGTTTAAAGTGGCTGATAGGGGACTGGGGCCCCACATGAGAGATTCCGCACATTCCCCCACACCCCATTCACAAACAGCTTCCTGTGGTGCTATGAGGAAGGGCCATTGTTCGACTAGCTACCTCTGCTCCCGACATAAGCCTGCCATAAATTTCATTAAAAGTGTGGTCACCCATGACCTGGGGGACCTACTCACCATGGCTGGAGCAGCAAAACGGCATAGTGAACGGTTATGGATTCTGATTATGTTATTGCTGCACCGAGTGTAATAAGCTGTTTTATTTTTATGAAAATGGCCTTGCTATGGAAACTTTTGATTCATGTATAATAGCTCCTTTATTTTTTCCCCTGACTGACAGCTGGAAGTGTGTCCTTCAGCCGGTCATCAACACCTGAAAGCAGACTTTCGGTGATTAGAAGGAGGAGAAAGAGAGCGCGGGAGGATATGTTGACCAAGAGAATGAACACCTCAGGGACAGCTGACACAGAGCTGAGACCATGGAGGATTTCACTGTCCGAAAAGTTAGACATGGACAGACACGGAGAGCAGGAAAGCTTCTAATGAGTGAGAGCATGCAGTGCAGGATGAGATGCTTCAGATTATGAGGGACCAAACAGACATGTCGAGGCATCTGGTTGAACTGCAGGAAGAGAAGCAGGAGGGTAGAGTCCCTCTGCAGACACTGGTGGACAGCCAGCCAGCAACGCCTGGCACAGAATCACCCTCCCCCAAGCAGTCCATGATGTGTGGGCAAAAAGTCCATTATCCCTTTCTCTTAACTCGGTGGGGTGGGGGGGGTACAAGGAATAGAAGGCACCCATTCACAGACCTCTGATGGTTTGGAATGCAGTGTTATGTTACACAGCTGAAAATAGAACAGGAGGACTTGTGGCACCTTAGAGACTAACAAATTTATTTGAGCATAAGCTTTCGTGAGCTCCCGTTTTACAATCCCCTTTCCCCAAGGTTACCTTTTCTTTCTGTTCTTCCTCTTTACTTAAGTTTGTTAAATAAAGTAAATGGATTTGAGAAATAAATGTTCTTTATTAAGTAGAAGCAGTGGGCTTGGGTGGGGGATTGGCTTTAACAGGGACAGTGATACAAGCCAGGTGAAAGTTTGGGAAAGCACATTGCAGACAAGCAGCTCACATTACTGTGACTCATTATTGAAACAACTTTTCAAAGCCTCGAGGAGATGCAGCACCCCTTGCTGTGCTCTTCTTCTTGCCCTGGTGTGTGGCTGGTCAAAAATGGCTGCCATGTGATCTATCTTTGGCTGCCATGTGATCTATCTCAACTGCCCACCCCTGTGGAAAATTTCCCCGCTTTTTTTCACAGATATTATGGCGCACACAGCAGTCAGCTATAACCATGGGGATGTTCTCCTCACTAAGGTCCAACCTTGTTAGTAGACTTCTCCAGCGCCCTTTCAAAAGACCAAAGGCACATTCAACCACCATTTTGTACTTCCTGAGCCTATAGTTGAACTGTTCTGTACTGCTGTCCAGACGGCCGGTGTATGGCTTCATCAGCCATGGGAGCAAGGGGTAGGCTGGGTCCCCCAGGATAATTATAGGCATCTCAATATCGTCAATGATAATTTTGTGGTCTGGAAAGAAAGTCCCGGATTGCAGCTTTTTGAACAGACCCAAGGTGCACACGTCTTGAACCTTTCCCAACCATCCTAAGTTGATGTCGGTGAAACGCCCCCTGTGATCCATCAACGCTTGAAACACCACAATAAGGGAACCCCATCATGGCAAAACCATCCACTATGTCCTGCACATTTCCCAGACTCACTACCTTTTGTAGAAGAAGTTGATTAATGGCCCTCCACACTTGGAGCACAGCAGTTCCTACGGTTGATTTACCTACTCCAAATTGATTCTCCACTGACCGGTAACTGTCTGGCATTGCAAGCTTCCAAATAGCGAGCGCCACTCGCTTCTCCGCTGTCCGAGCAGCTCTTATTTTTATGTTGCTGAACTGCAGCGCAGGGGAAAGCTCTGCACAACGTTTCTGGAAGGTGGCCTTCTGCATTCAAAAGTTCTGCAGCCACTGCTCGTCATCCCATACCTGCAAAACGATGCGGTCCCACCAGTCAGTGCTTATTTCACGGGACCAGAAATGGCGCTCAGTAGAATGTAGCTGCTCTGTGACTGCCAGCAGCAACTGTGAATTGTTTTTTTCAATGGCTTGCCGCAGTGCTGCTTGCAGGACATCGCTGTGTTCCATGCGGCGGGCCCTATTTTGGCTCTGGAAATACTGCAGGAGACGGCAAGAGGTGTTTGAGATGCTCACAGCAAGAGAGCACAGCTGAGCAGGCGCCATGCTTCTGGGGATATGGTGTACATGCAGCGGTTTTAAGACGCGAAAACCACTGGGTTGTTTGCAGTGGATATGAGGGAGGGAGCACAGTGCATCATGGGATGCCAACGCAATGGTCCCATTCTCCCCTGCGACAATGGTTTGGTCCCATGCACAAACTTCCCAAAACACACTGTGGCAAGTTGCACCTTGGGATAGCTACCAATGATGCACTGCTTTGTGCATCAATGCAGGCGCTGCTAGTGAGGATGCGCTCCATGGAGACAATGAGCATGGTGTGGCCACGCACAATTGACTTCATTGGTTCGGGGGCTCAAGGTCGAATTAGATAAACAACTTTTTGTAGTGTAGACAAGCCCTCAGATTTGTTTGGGCTGTCAGTGACTGAACCCCAAACCTAACACATGAGAAGCATTAGCCTACACCATAACTGTATACTATGGCAGCCAGGCATACCTGGTGTGGACGGAGCATATATTGGCAAAACTAGACTTCTGGTAGGACGGATTATTTTGCTATACCAGCAACAATGCAGTTTTGCTGGTATAACTGCGTCTACTTAAGGGGCTTTTGCTAGCAGTGCTGCATCAGTCAGGTATCACACCTCGTCATGCCCCTGACTGACACATCTATGCCAGGAAAAGTCTGTAGTGTAGATGTGTCCTAACTCCTATAGCTGGAAGCGGTAGCAAACACAAACCTCTTTTGCGAAC
Source organism: Lepidochelys olivacea (assembly GCF_965140295.1). NCBI lineage: Eukaryota > Metazoa > Chordata > Testudines > Cheloniidae > Lepidochelys > Lepidochelys olivacea. The sequence goes on along the minus strand of NC_140421.1, from coordinate 67,490,691 downwards.
CAGTTGCTAAAAGGGGATGCAAACCCATCTTCCTTAGTGTTACAAGGGCTGGGTATGAAAAGCAATATCTGTGTGTGTGTGGTTAGTATATCTAAACATCAGCATCTAGTGGTATATAGGAACAATATCATCTGTTGCGTTGTTCATAAACTTGTAGGTTCAATAAAAGAAAAGGAGGACTTGTGGCACCTTAGACACGAACCAATTTATTTGAGCATAAGTTTTCGGGAGCTACAGCATGCTCAAATAAATTGGTTAGTCTCTAAGGTGCCATGAGTCCTCCTTTTCTTTTTGCGAATACAGACTAACACAGCTGCTACTCTGGAACCCAAAGGTTCAATAAAGTTATTGTTATACACAGCAAATGGCCTTCTGAGTGCAACTCTTAATATCTAGTTTCTCATTGTATTACCTGTTGTCTCCCATCCTATGTTCTTTCCCCTTACGCACTTCCCATTCTGGTTCCTTGCTGTTGCCCCTTCCTGCGTTGGTTTATCTCACTCTTGCTTGGAGCCAGGAGGGGCATTTTTTGAAGGGGAGCGGAACTTAGGAAGTGGAGGGGGCAGAGTTAAAACTCCCTCTCCATTTCCCACTGCACAGCTCTAAACTCCTCTCCTTCCCACCCTCCTTCCTTTTTACGTTCTCCAGTAGCTCCACCCCTTGTCTGCAGAAGTGCAGGGATTCAACTGCAGCAAGTTAGGCTGTTGCCTGTTGTTAATTACCCTAGTCTACGATTAAATGCCTCTGGGGTATATCCCAGTCCAATTCACTTTCTGAACAAACCTGGACTCTTAAAATGTCAGAGGTGGGGTTTAGGTGTCTTAAAATGTCAGAGGTAGGGTTGAGGTGAGTTTTACAGCTGCAGTTCATACCATTTTTTGCAATGTTATAATTTTTATGGAAAGCAAAGCTGGGAATGGGATTTCATTAAAATGGCGCTTCTTTCATATCGGCTAGAAGAAAAAATTGAAGTAATCTTTACTTGGAGACTGTAAAGGTATTAAAACAACCTTCCTCAGATCTTTGAAATCTTATTACTTCTGCATCCAGTTAGAACTTCAAGATGAGCCAAGTGCAATTTTATAGCCCTGATTTTTTTTGATCCTTTGAAACAATACCAGCCTCTCTTTGGTAAATGATTTAAATGATGGCAGTTTTTGTTGTTGTTGTTTTTAATGAAAGGACCACATTAATTCTGCAGCCATGCACCCAGTGTAAATCTATTCTTATGATTGTTAGCCTGCGGCAAAGTATACTAGGATAGTTCCACCAGGATAATGCACTAAAAAAAGTGATGCCTGCATGTAATTAATGCAATGACAATAGAAGTCTGTCTGTGTAGCGTTTCCTTCCCCTCCTTTGTGCTGTCAATGTCTAAGGACCACACTGTGTCCTTTTCTGATATTAATTCTAGTTACAACGGTGGTTTTTTGAAGAGTTATTGCTGCAAATATTATGGACAAACTTTGTAGATATAAGATTTTATTCATCCTCTGGCACTGCAGATAATGAAGTTTTATCAACTCCCTTTTATTACAGTGATCTAAAAAAATGTATCCTGTAATAGGATCATAAACATTTAATGAAACTCAGTGCTGTATTGAATTTAAAGAAAGGAGGGAAAAAAGAGATTTTTAGGGTGGACAAGTAGGTCACAGAAAACAGAAATCAAAGTAACTCATGCACCATGAGTTCAGAACTCCAGAGTACAATATCATATGCTAATTTATGACAGGACATCACGATTTATTGCATCCAGTCCCTCACTTTATTACTTAGTTATTCACAAGCCATAAACCGTATTAAGGATCTGGCTTAAAATGATGAAGGAAGTGCAAGGAGTTAAAAGTAGAACTTCAAGGGAGTCTTTTCTACTTTTCGCACACGTCCGTGAATCCCGTGAGCGTCAACAAGTGGTTTACCTCCCTAGAGAGCAAAACTAGAGCCCTTAAATCATTGCTTTCCCGAGTGTGCCTACTGCAGAGGTGGCTGAACATGAGATGATTCCACAGACAGCATCAATTGCTGTAGTGCCTTGGCATGTAAAATATGAACCCTTGAGTTTCCGACAAATGTTGAAATCAGTCTCCATAATTTTGCTACATGTGCTTGGTTACTATAATGCAAAACTAAGGCCCCAATTCAGCAAAGACTTTAGCCCATGCTTAGCTATACAGGCTGGGAGTGGCCCTGCTGATGCTCCCACTGCATAAAGTATAGCATGCTTCTTAGTCTTGGCAGGATGAGGGAGATGGGGGTTTGTGTACCCAGATTAACGAAAAATAAACATGTAATGCACAAAAGCTACTTTCCCCCCACATCTCTCTCCTCTTTTCTCTTCAGATGCTGGATTGACTTCAAGTCCTGAATTGACATCAAAGGAAGCAGTTGTCTTTTGCATATCCACAGAACAACTACAACTTAAGCAGTGTGGCTAGTTCAGGATTTGCTATTCTGTCCAGCCAACGTGTTTCAGTGGCGACCTGGTGGAACCACCTCCATGAGAGAAAGGATGGTTTGGCCTCCATTATTGTTCAGGTGCCAAATCAGCAAAGCACCTTTGTGCATGCTTAAGTCCCATTGGCTTCACTGAGGCTTTAGCATGTGCTTAAAGTACTGTCGTGAAGAGGGCTGTTTGCCTGAATCAGCGCCTCAGGCCGTGACCTCTTTGAAGAGACTTGAAACTAATGTCCGGTAGTGAGGATTTGGGCTGTAAGGCCCCACTGGGTCTCTGCATCTCAGTGCCATGTTAAATTTTTGTGGGCTCTGGCATCTAAAGGAATCCAGACCACAAGGTCTGAATGCTCTGAAAAGAGTTGTAGGGTCATTGAAGTAAATGGAGCTGCACCCGTCTAGGTAGATGAAGATCTGTCCCTACAGTTCTTTTATTTAGTCTGCAGAAGAGTGAGGGGGGATTTGATAGCAGGCTTCAACTACGTGAAGGGGGTTCCAAAGAGGAGGGAGCTCGGCTGTTCTCAGTGGTGGCAGATGACAGAACAAGAAGCAATGGTCTCAAGTTGCAATGAGGGAGGTCTAGGTTGGATATTAGGAAAAACTGTTTCACTAGGAGGGTGGTGAAGCACTGGAATGGGTTACCTAGGGAGGTGGTGGAATCTCCATCCTTAGATGTTTTTAAGGCCTGGCTTGACAAAGCCCTGGCTGGGATGATTTAGTTGGGGTTGGTTCTGCTTTGAGCAGTGGATTGGACTAGATGATCTCCCGAGATCTCTTCCAGCCCTAATCATCTATGATTCTATTAATGCTACGGAGAGCTAGAGGCCAGAGTAATTCATGGGGGAAGAGTGCCAAGGTCTCTGAAGGCCTGGCAATGGGATAGGCCTCCTTCACTGAACTGATCTAAGCACTGGGTTTCATTTAGACCTATTCTTATTTTGGCTTCATGGAATCCATACATTTAACCTCCATATTCTTAAGTTTTGTCCATCACTGTTTAAAATTCTGTGTATAGTATAATATCCTCATTACCTCCCTTCCTGTTCAGAAAAGCACCTAAGCACGTGCTTAAATGCCCACCAACTTCAATGGGACTTAAGCATGTCTTTAAAGTTAAGCATATTTTTAAGTGCTTTGCTGAATTCAGACCCTAATCTTTATAATTGTTGGGATGCTCTGGAGTTTATAACCTTTGTTGATTAGTCTATTCTATGGATATCTTTACTGTATTGTTTCATCACATACTTTAAAAAAGAAAGTTTGCATGGGGTGTTAATTACTTTGCTACCATAAAAGGCATGAATTACTGTCTAACTGACTTTCCCCGGTGCATTTCAAAGAGCAGATGTATATTATTATTGCACATCAGTTACACTGAGTCTGTGCAGTTCCAATAGGAAAAACTGATAACAGACATCTAAATTACCTGACTCTCACCACAGAAAAAGAAAAGATAAAGTGTAGTGGAAAGTGTTTTGTTTTTCTTAAAAATAATTACATGCCTCCCCCCTACTCTAAACCTTTCAGTGGGGAAAGTTTTTTTAGACTGGAGAATACAGCAACCAGCCCACACAAGACATAATTCTGCTTTGCTCACAAAAGAAGCATGTACACAGTTATTGTGAATGCAATTTCTTATCAGAGGGTTTTATAAGGATAAACTCATGAATATACTCAGATACTATGGTGATGGAGGGTGGGCCATGTAATACCCTGGATTGACTGGTCTTTAATTGACAAAAGGCCAAGTAAAGACAAATGGTGCAGTCATAGGTTGCTGAATTAATATAAGGTAAAATATTGGCCGCAGAGAAGTCAAAGGCAGAACTCCCATTAACTTCAATGTGTGGCCACAATTTCATCTATATATATTACGGCCCAGATCTTCAAAGGTATTTAGGCCACCTATCTCTAGTGGGTGATATTCACCCATATCTGACCTCTGACCTTTTTCCTTTTCTTTCAACAAGTTTACAGCCTTTGGACTTCTGCAAGGTAAAACTGCAAAGATTTGAACCAGGACTCCTGTGCATCTCATGCAAAAAATTACAGGAGCATTTACTATATTCTTTACAAATTTCTAGTGACTTGTCTAACAGAAAGGGAAATCTCAAAACCACATAGAATAATTTGCTATCCTGCCTTGAAAAATGCACACTTTGCAGAAAAGCCTAAAAGGGCCTGTCAATAATTCTCCATGGCAAGACTCTTGGTAAAACATAAGGTACAGCACACATCTGAGCTATTGTAATTATGACCTTCACCATGCCATAGGAAGCTTGTGACATAATATATCCTCGTGGGCATATTATGGGCCAAGGCCATGTGTCGTGTTTGTTTTCACCACTGGCAAATACACAAGAGGCCATAAAATTCTATAGTTCCTACTGCTGTCTCTTGATAGAGGCAAAAGCAAAGCTTTTACATGATCCTTGGGTTATATTTGATATACAATATTGCAGGCAAATTGCCTGATGTAGTCTATGATTTTGGCCTTCCAACAGAGCTATAAATGTGCTTTAGCTAATATTAGTCCCACTGGTAATGTAACAATGGTAAAGAATCATGGAAAATTGCTTTCTTCTAACATTAAACAAAGGACTTTATTAGAATAAGGGAAACAAAATTCTCCCTAAAGCTACTTTGTGTCTTTCTCTCTCTCTGATTCACTATTGATCTTTTGTCTAGAACGGGGTGGCCAAATTTACTGACCTTCTGAGCTGCATACGACAATCTTCAGAAGTTCAAGAGCTGGAGCACACCTACTGGGAGCCAGGGCTCAGGGTTTCAGCCCTATGCCTGCTAAAGCCCCAATCCCCAGCAGGTGCACCCTGCAGGGCTGAAGCCCAGGACTCTCCTCCCCACTGGACAGAAGCTCCTACCACACTGTAAGGCAGAGGTCTCAACCTCCCCCACCCCAAGTCTGGTAGGTGGAGAATGGAGGGAGGTGAGGGGAGGCTTGTGAACCGCACTTTAATGGTAAAAGAGCCACATGTGTCTCACAAGCCACAGTTTGAACACCCCAGTCTAGAAGCTTCTCTAGTTTCCACCTGATCCCCTTGCTTCCTGCTATGCATTTAAAGAAAAGGTAAATATTTAGGACTGGTTGAAAATATTCCACCAAAACTTCTTTTTCAAAGGAAAACTAGGGTTTCAATGAAATTTTTCATGAAAAGCAACTGTTTCCCCAAAACATATTGATTTTTCATTAGAAAACCAAAAACGTGTGGCTTTAAAAATAAAAGAGATTTGTTTGTTTTTTTGTCAGTTTTTGGCTGAAAATCTTCTGGTTTTGGTTGGCAAAAGAAACAAAATGGGGTGGCTGTTTTTTGATGAAAAATCAGAATTTTCCATTGAAAATACAGATGAAAATTATCGGTTTTTTGTTTGTATCTGTTTCCCATCCCATTCACTGCTCAGCTGTCGAATTACTTACCCTCTGTTGAGGTTCCTTCCCCACTCTGAACTCTAGGGTACAGATGTGGGGACCTGCATGACAAACCCTCTAAGCTTATTTTTACCAGCTTAGGTTAAAACTTCCCCAAGGTACAAACTATTTTGCCTTTTGCCCTTGGACTTTATTGCTGCCACCACCAAGCGTCTAACAAATATATAACAGGGAAAGAGCCCATTTGGAAATGTCTTTCCCCCCAAAATCCTCCCAAACCCTACACCCCCTTTCCTGGGGAAGGCTTCATAAAAATCCTCACCAATTTGCATAGGTGAACACAGACCCAAACCCTTGGATCTTAAGAACAATGAAAAAGCAATCAGGTTCTTAAAAGAAGAATTTTAATTGAAGAAAAAGTAAAAGAATCACCTCTGTAAAATCAGGATGGTAAATACCTTACACGGTAATCAGATTCAAAACATAGAGAATCCCTCTAGGCAAAACCTTAAGTTACAAAAAGACACAAAAACAGGAATATACATTCCATTCAGCACAACTTATTTTCTCAGCCATTTAAACAAAACAGAATCTAACGCATATCTAGCTAGATTACTTACTAAGTTCTAAGACTCCATTCCTTTTCTGTTCCTGGCAAAAACAACACATAGACAGAGAGAACTTTTGTTTCTCCCCCCTCCAGCTTTGAAAGTATCTTGTCTCTTCATTGGTCATTTTGGTCAGGTGCCAGCGAGGTTATCCTAGCTTCTTAACCGTTTACAGGTGAAAGGGTTTTTCCTCTGGCCAGGAGGGATTTAAAGGTGTTTACCCTTCCCTTTATATTTATGACACCCTCACATATGTGAAGACGTATTCCTTTGTTCCGGTGGCGGGGAGCTAAGGAGTGAGGTCTGCATTTGCCTGCGAAAATAAGAGACAGAGAGGGAGATTTTCCTTGGCAGAAATGGCACTAAGGTTGCCTCACTGCCGTTTCTCCCTTAGAAAATTTCCCCCTGGGAATCTTCTGTCACCTACATCTATGCAGAGATAGGTTTCTAACTGTTCATTGGGCACTGATGTAGGAGGGGAGTGCAGTTCTGGAATCTCCCCCACCTCTGAGGCAGAATTTCAGTCAAAATGAGACTCACAGGCAATGGAGAAACCCACAGGAAAGGAGGATTTTTCCCTAAAACTTATCTTTGTTTTGAAAAAATGACACTATTTAATGTTATTAATTAATTTTAATTTTATTTATTAATTTTAATTTTATTTATTTAATTAATTTACTATATGTTACATGCCAACGTGGTACCACCCTTGAACACACAAAAGTCCCATATCACAGCAGGGCTAGAGCTCCTCCCTCCTAAGATCGGGGTCCCATCGTGGAAGGCACTGTACGAATGCATCATAAGAGAGAATCTCTGACCCAAAGAATTCACAGACTCAATACAACTTTGAGTTAAATAAGAGCTACGTACCTGTATGGGCTGCAGGATCTAGCCCTTAGAGTTACTTTATATATAAGTTCTGTTTTTCTTTTTTCTTTTTTCAATATGGATGCAAACTTCATCGATTTTAGTGTGACCTCCTGTGCCAGAGAATTCCATCCAGTTACTCCTGTATTGAAACCAGCTTATTACAATAGCAACGAGGTAGTTCAATGTTTTAGGGTAAATAGTTTTAAAATATATGATGTATGTAAGATGAAACTAGATTCTTTTTTAAATGAACACCTTTCTATCTGTTGACCTATCCTCTATGGACCAGATCCTCCGCTAGTGTAAACTGGCATAGCTGGTTTTTTTTTTTTTCATTTCTCTATTTCCAAGCTAAGGGTAATGACAAATATATTAAATCTCTCACTAGCCCTCATTTTCTTCAATTATATGTTTGGTGCAATATAGACTGAAAAGAATGATGTGTTACTGAGAGCAGAGTTATGTAATCTTTGTATCTGTCTGATCTGAAAATATCATAATTCATGGGTATTATAGGTTTTCATTTTTTTCTGTTTTGTGAGTGAGTGTCTGGAACCAGGTGAACATCAAGTATTGTTGTACAAGAGGATAATTTAAAAATCTCATGTTGTCTGGAGGTGTGAGTGAATGAATTATCAAAGCCAACTCTCAAAATATACATCTGCAAGTGTTCCAGTCCCACACATACATCTGCAAGTGTTACAGTCCCACACATTTTAGAACATAAACCATAGTAGTTTTAAGAGAAATGACTCCTGTTATTTTCCTCCAAGGAACGCAATACATAGTACTGCCATACTTGTGGGTTATGTCTACACTGCAGTAACATACTCACAGCTGGCCTGTGTCAGCTGGCTGGGGCTAGAAGCCTATAAATTTGCAGGTGGGAGGGTCCCAGAGCCTGGACTTCAGCCTGAGCCCAAACATCTACACTGTAATTGTATAGCCCCACAGCCTGAACCCTGTGACCCCAAGTCAGCTGACCTGGGCCAGCTGCGGGTGGGTTATTGCAGCGTAGACGTACCGATGATGTCTGAGCTCCAAATTTCTATTATTTCTGAATGGGCAGAGAGTTTTCACAATAGAACTCCAATTTCACGAGGCCTTTGATAGGTCATTTTTTTCAGCTAGCTTCCTTTTTTTTTTTTAACCAAATTCTGAAAAAAATTGATTTGATGAAAGAGTGAAAATATTCTATGAGTTATAAATATTCCTAAAGGACACAATTGTGACCTTTGCGAACCAGAACATATCATGTTCTCCTCCTTCAAATCGCTTCTTCAAACTCTCTTTTGCCATGATGCCTATGAAGACCTACACAACAGTTAGGCAGCAGGTGTGCTGAGACCACTGCCTGGCATGATGTGCAGGATTGTCTCATTGTTTTCTTGAGCGTCCTCATTTGTCTGTATCCACTTATCATCTCTTGCATTATATTTAGATTGCGAGGTCTTTGGGGTGGGGGCTGCGTTTTGTTCTCTGTTTGTACAGCACCTAGCACAATGGGGTCCTGGTCCAGGACTGGGGCTCCTAGGTGCTAGTGCAATACAAATAATAAATAATTATTTATTTGGGTATCAGCAGGAGGGCAATTTCTGTGGGACTACTCCCACTCAGGTGGGTGGCACCTTGCATCTGCTTCTCCCATCCCCCCATTTTGATGCCCAGCACATAGGAGCCAGCATGAAATCGCAAGCAATCTGTGCTAGGTAAAGAACAGGAGCCACGAGGAACCAAACTCTGACTCTGACTCCTGGTCCGCTCTCGGGGCAGTGCAACAATGTCACTTTTGGGTCCAAAATAAAAGCCTGCCTTGTTGGAAGGATGTTGCCGGTTAGGACACCTTGAGCCAGAGTTTAGCGTGCTGGCTTTTCATGTGTGTTAATTGCGGGTTTAGGCCGGATTTAGCAAAACACTTAAATAAGGGTTTAAGTGCTTTGCTGGATCAGGTCATTAAAGTGAAAAATTAGAGAAAAATGTCTATGTGCCCCACGATTAGGAGGAATGCCACATGACAAAGAATTTAGATAATTTGCTGGTCAGTCTAATACCAAAGGTGACCAATGTAGTTTCACACTAGAAAAGTAAGTGTTGAGGCAATTATGGAAGCATTGGTCATGAGTGACTCCATAATAGGGAAAATGCATGGAAAATGCGGTTAAAATTGGGACTTATTCCGTTGATTAAGGAAAATAAAATATTTCTTCCCCAAACTCGGACCATTTAAGGAAGATATCAGATTGAATTTTTATGTAAGTTTTAAGATATTCCACTGAATGTGTGAAAAATTAGAAACACATCACAGTGACTACATCTTGACATTTTAAAAATGTTTTAATATCTTCGGGTCCCTCTCATTTAATATTGAAGACATGTGTAAAACCTGGACTTTCTGCCTACATGCAGAGGGTGTACATAATAAATTTTTATCCAGTAAAGGAATTTTCACCATATTGTTTCCCTCTACATCAGTGGTTCTCAACTGTGGTCCACGTTTGTTCAGGGAAAGCCCCTGGCGGGCCGAGCCGGTTTGTTTACCTGCCGTGTCTGCAGGTTTGGCTGATCGCGGCTCCCACTGGCCGCGGTTTGCTGCTTCAGGCCAATGGGGGCTGCAGGAAGGGTGGCCAGCACATCCCTGGGCCCGCGCTGCTTCCCGCACCCCCCATTGGCCTGGAGCGGTGAACCGCGACTAGTGGGAGTCGTGCTCAGCCAAACCTGCAAACATGGCAGGTAAACAAACTGACCCGGTGCGCCAGGGGCTTTCCCTGAACAAATGGTGGACCACAGTTGAGAACCGCTGCTCTACATCATAATCAACATTTAATATTTTCATTTAAGAATATTTTCATTGCCAAGTATATATGTCATCCAATGGATGCTCCAGAATCTTAGCCTTATTCAGGCCCAGTACAAGTCAGACTTGGAATATTGTATGTGCCTGATGGTATGTGGATTTGGATACCACAAAGCAGGGCACATAACAGCTTACATGGCTGCAGACATATTATCGCGATATTAGTCTAAGAAGCTGAAATAATTGCTTGGTAAGATACCGACTAGACCTCACTTTCACTGTGCCTTTGCAGAGGTCTTAAAAGGATTCAGTCTGGTCAATATTTTAAAATGTCAAATATTAAGTCAACACCATCCGCTTCCTATATATCTGGGAATTGAGCTCAGTTTGTGCAAGTGTGGCTCTGTGCTATGACTTGCACCCAGACCAGTGGCCTGAGTCCTGTAGTTGCCAGGAGCTCAGTTTTCAAAAATTCCCCATAAAATTCTACATATGCCCATTTACACACACCTAACCCATGTTTGTGCACAGGCATTGAGGACCCGAGCACCTAACCACTCATTTACAGGCACAACTGCGGATTTTGCATCTGCAAATGCCACGTTTGTGCAATTTTGTGGATTGGTTTTTCAGAAGTCCCTTTTGAAAATGAAATCCTCCAAGTTAAACAAGGAGATGTTCATCAATATGAAACCAAAATAACCAAGAACCAAAGGGAGAGATCTCCAAAAACAAGCAAAGAAATTCCTCATACTGAAAGCAATCCAATAGACAAAAACCCACAGCATGTGTGTGGGCATGTACTAAGCTGGGGACTTACTCATATTCTAATCATAACCCATGATCTCCTAAGGTACATATGGAAAATCCCAGGCCACTCTACAGAATGCATCATATTTTTTAACATAAAAGCAATTTATAGCAGAAAGCCTGCAAAGTGACAGATTTTTTTATATGCCTGAAATCATGACTACCTTCAAGCACTGAAAATCAATAAATGATGTGTAGGGTGTGCAGGGTGGCCTAATATTAATTTAATAATAATACTGTGAAGAGAAAGAGATTTTATTTGTCTCAATCAAACATGGTGGCCCTTGCCTTTGTGAAATGACCTAGGACAGGAATTCATGTCTCAACATTCTGCCGCTGTTTAACCAATACTTTGTACATGGTTACACATTTTCCTCTCAGTGTAAACTCAAAATCAAGCAACCCTAGAAAAATCAAGTTTGTTACAGTAAGGCATGTTGCTATAGATTGTCAGGTGGTGTAAACTGTCATAGCTCCACTGAAGTTCCTGCTAGACCTGCCCCCTGGTGTACTGTCAAACCCAACTACTACCTTTCCCCATCTGTGCACTCTGCCGATTTGGCTTCTGTGGTGAAGGCAAATAACGTTCATATAGCCACACCCAGAATGGGCACAGGGGATCGTCTTTCTACCGTAGGCGCGATACCTCTTCCAGCTCAGCCCATGCCAAGAACTGCCTAATGAGTGGCAGAAACCAAATTAAAATAAAATATTTGTACTAGCTCCATTCAAGTCAGTGGAACTCTGCTGATTTACCTCATCTGAGAATCTGGGTGAAATCCTCACACCACCCCTGGCTCCTTTACACTGGGTAAAAGGGCCTGAGGGGTCTAAAGGGGCACTAAAAGCACTGTATCTGGTCTTGGGAGGATTCTTCTCACCCAGGCAATGCAGAAGACAGTCAGGCTGTCTTCCCAGGAGTCCATCCCAAGCCCTGGCATAAGGGGTGTCATCAGGAGGGGCATGATGGGGAGCAGGAGACAGCAGGCAGTACTGAGGAGATTCTGGGCAATGCTGCAGCCCATAGGATAGTCCAGAGAAGCTGCTATAAGTTAGACAGGTCCCCAGAGCTCTCTAAGGGTAGGTCCATGCTGTGTATGGGACCTGGGCTTGTGGACTCAGTGTTTCCAAGCCCGCGTTTGAGAGTCCACACTGCATTGTAAACCTCGATTTGCAATTGCTGGCCCTGGCTCTCACAGCTGTGCTTACATGTCCATACTGCGCTACACAGACCTTCTAAGTCAGGTTTGAGGATTGACCTGTATCCGCACTGCAAAATGAGAGGGCTTGGATCTAAGTCATAGCAGGACTCGGGCTGTGACCCACCCCCAGCAGGATCCTAGGACCTGGGTCCTGAGGGCTTGCTGGCCCAAGTCAGACTCATTTGTGTGTCAGAGCCTGGGCTTGTCATGCAGTATATCCATACTCCAATGGCTGCTCCAGTCCCCAGAGCAGCCCAAGACTGGGAGGACACAAAGGTGGTTTAAAGCTACCATAATCCCCCCAACCCCTGGGCTTGGTATTATTATAAAGCTGAACCATTGGTCTGTTGCCGCGGTGTTTGTAGTTGTCCAATTCAACCATATACTTTTTTTTTTAAAGTGAGCAAAACCAAAATACACCTGGAACTTTTGTTGTGATAAGTGGAGCAGCACCAGATCTCACCCTCTGCCTTCTGGGTCAGATTTTATAATACTTATGGGTGCATTTATAAATAGCTTATAAGGGTTAATAAATGATTTATAGCTACTGTAAGTATATTACAGTCATGTACATACATGTTATAGATGATTAGAAGCACATTAGTAGAGAATTATCAGCCATGGTTATAAACAACCTATTGACCTGCTGGATTCTATAATAATTCATTAACCAGTTATTAAAATATCTAGTAATAATTTATTAGCCCTTTATAAACTAATTATAAATGTTCCCTTAATATAAAGCGTGACTGTGTTTTGATTAGATCTACAAATTAAAATGGAAAGCCATTTGCGAATATTAAAAAAAGGTAACAGCATGAGTTTAAATAGGAACCATAGATCTGAATAAATGTTTAGTTAAAAATAATACAACTGAAAAAGTAAAGCCCCGCTCTCCTAGGTAAGAACTTTATGCGCAGATCTGAACATGAGAGACAGACAGGGAGAGAATGATTACTTGAACTTCTTTTTTCTTCAGTAGCTGAGTCAAATTAGATAGTAGGCAGGAATGAAAGAGGACAGAATGTTAATACGTACGGGTAACATTTTGTTGCTGCCCAGTATAACAATTTAAGATGTGCTACACTGCCTGGCAACTGTGATAAGAAACAGGACAGCATTTTAAAGATGCCCTGCTTTAAATTTTGAATAATGTACTATCAGGCTGTTTTAAAATAGCTAAAGTGCACACCAATCACACAAGCTTAAAAGGGTGTACTGGTTACATAAAATATAATACAGTACTGTTCAGCAAAGTGACATGTTCCAGATAGACTATGAAGCACAATATGAAATCAGTAACATATAACAGTGTTGGGAAATGTTTCGAAGACCCACCAGGACCAAGAAATAACAAAAAGAGCTACAGTCGGATGATACATGACATGTGCAGGAAATAAGAAAATTAGATTCAGGTGGAGGAGGGGAAAGAGGGGAATGGAAGTTATGCATGAGGGAATAAATATAATCTGAAGCACAGATATTCAGCGGGAGGGAGCTACTTAGGAAGCAACAATGCCAAAAAGATACCTAAGTGGACAGCAAATCAGATATGTACTTGCAGTGTAATTGCAGAATACATAGATAAATGCCAATGTAATTTTGGACTGTGACTCACATCATAGAACTGGGAGAGAATGGTTCTCTGTACTGCATTGGTGAGAGGGCACCCAATGTATGGCAAGCTCTTTGGGGAGCCTTGACGGTAAGCTGTCCACAACTGGAGGGAATTCACAGAAGAGTAACCAGAACGATGATTGGTCTGGAGAGATTGCCTGTGAGGGCAGAGTGATATTGGGAAATATGTTCAGCTGGGCCAGTTACTATTGAAGGCAGATACGTTTTTGATGTGTGGAAGTGTAACAGACCCTGCTTGGGGTAATGGGATCAAACTGAACAAATGCAAGTTTTTGTGCTGAAAAATCATGAGGTAAGTTTGACTGGAATCACCTCCCAAGGGAAGCAATAGAAGCCCCATACTATGTCATCTAAAATGGGTGTGTGAGGAGACATGCTTTCAAGAATACAGTGTAAGGAATGAATCCAAGGACCAGTCATCTGCATGATTGTGCCTCGCGCAATTCCAGTCCAAGTCAACAGGAATTGTGTGCATACATCTAATAAGATGACTGGGCCTGTGCACTGTGAAGAAGAAGGGGACAATAAGAGCAATAGGGCTTTCCCATCTCTAATTTCTATGGTCCTACTGTAAAGCATGAATTATTAGTTAACAGCACTGTAGATGGCCACTGGGTGGCATCTTTGCTCTATCAAAAGGCTGTTGGAGCACCACTTATCTAGAGTTAAGAAACTTACTCTTAAAGGCTATCAGACATGATTCAGCTCCCACTGAAGATAGTGAAGCGTTTCCCATAAGAAACTATGGGGCTAGGCCCATAGTTCTGAAGATCGTTTTTTGGCTAGCCCTGCTCGTTACAAGAGCCATGCAATCACAGATATGAGAATTGTTGTTATTATTACAACTTTAAAACAGGATAGGCATGTTATTTTATGTGGGGGAGCTTGCTGCCAGCCGGAATGGTCAACCAGATGCCAAGTCCCGACTCAGGGAAGATGGCTGTGTCCATTTTAATATAAAATAATAAACAAGGCATAGCCTCAGGGTGATATTTTAAAAAACCACCTCATTGATGGCTAAACTGTTCCCATTGAAGTCCCCAGTAAATCTCAAAATTACTTCCATGGAAACAAAGTTAAGCCAAAGATGCATGCTTTTGAAAATCTGTATCTGGTGGCTCGCTATATAGAAGAAGTCAGGATGCCACAATCTAAAGTAAACAAGAGCCCTGAGAATCTTGAAGTGAAAATATCTTGTGCAAAATTTCATAGGACACCATATATGATAACTTCACTGGAGGCATGTGATTCTGTTGTTGTCCTGTCAAGTTAACTCAGTATAAGATGGGAATCAGTTTAAAACCAGATCAGCTGAATGTACCTGCAGCTGCTTTGTCTGCAAAATTGGACAACTGTTCTGGAAAGGTTCTATAGCATTTCAGAGAACATTACAATTTTAATTTTTTTTTTAAAATCATCCTATAGAATTTAATATACAATCATCACTGCTAGAAAATGCTACAGAAGAGTTAAAAATACCCCAAAGATTTCATTTCTATTTAGATGTGTAAGTTGTAAGACTGCTTTTCTACAGAGTTTCAGCCCTAATAAACTCCGTTCGGCTTATCCGTTATGGGAAACTCTTGTGTAAGGTGAATACTCTTCAGCAATGGATGGATGTTATTGGAATGCCCAATGGCTGAAGCAGGCTAAGGGTAGCCCAGGGCTGTTATCAAGTGGTGCGTGAGTGGTCAGGTAGCCAGGAGATTAATTGGTATTAGAGGCAGTTCAAGGCAATGGTCAGCATTCTCAGAGGAGGTCAGTAGCTAAGAGATTCAATACAAGGAGCTGAATGGGCAGGTTAGGGGGCTGAGGCAGCAAGGCATGGTCAGGCAAGGCAGCAATCAGCAGGCAATGGCAACTTCCTTTTCCTGTTGGGGTCTTTACAGAGTCCAGTTATCCAATGGGAATGCTGCTTGTCCAGCCAATCAGTGACTTGGGCTGTGGCTGCTGTGAAGCTATAGTCCCTGCTGGTCAGGGGTGGTGAGTCTGCATTGCCATGGAATGGTGGCTAAGGGTGATGCCTTGGGGCCTGAGTTTGATATTGAGGTCCTGATAGCCATAAACTGAGACAGGCAACCCAAAGAGGAATTTCAAATAAATGGCCTTCCAAGCACAATGAAGGTCATTTACAAAGGCACAAGTCTTTTTATTTAGGTTCTGATTCATTACCGATTGAAGTCAACAGGAAACTTTTGACCTTAATGGACTCTAAATTAGGTCCTTAAGGATCAATTCTACTGCTGCTGAAATCACTGGTAAAGTTCCTGTTGATTTTAGTGTTGCAGGATCAGGATCTTGCATAGAAAAATTGATTTCTGAAGTGTTGAAATTGCACTTAATCAATGACCCTACAAGTCTAGGAAAGATGGACAAGATCTTGGTTAGGAAAATCACCACTACTGTCAATACACAGAAACTACTTGCAATTCCAGACATCAAAGACCATGATAGGATTTTGGCAGAAGTCAGGAAGAAAAGATTTGTTTTAGAATAATAGAGATGGACTTATGCTCTTCTCTGATTTGTCCTCAAAGGAAAGCTAAAAGAAGGAATTTCTGCCTTTAGAAAAATAAATGATTACAACAATGAGATTTAAAGTGCTCTTTTCCCGGAAAATTGTCTGTGGGTAAGGTCTGGATGTAGGCAAATTTTATTTCTTTTCTGAAATAATAATAATTGTAAAAAATCCTCTGAAAAAATAAACTAATCTTTCTCACAGTATGATTCAGACTCGTAACAAAAGCTCTGAACCATTCCACCAACTGCATTGTTACAGAGAGCTAGCTGAATGGTTCACAAAATTAACATGCAGTTTTAAAAGGCTGTGGTCAAATATACTTTAATGTATTATCTGCAGAAGTGTCAAAAGCGGTTAATAAATGTTTAATTTTCAGGATCTGAATTGTTGCCTATGGTTAATTAGCATTAATGTGGCTTCACTTAAAAATGGATGATTGGTGCATTTAATTTAAGGCGAGCGTATCTTCACAATCAAATGCCAGAACACTTTTGCGGTGACACTTTTTTACTGGCATGAAATATTCATGCAAAAGAATACTTTAAAAAAAAGTCTATCTTGGTACTTGTACTCCCTTTACTTTATTATCTGAGCATCTCACATTCTTTCATGTGTTTAATTATCCTCAACATCTTTCCACTGTGGCAGAGAAAGGGTATCATCCCCCTTTTATAACTGAGGAACTGAGCCACAAAATGACTTTTCCAAGGTCACACAGGAAGTCTGTGGCAGAACAGAGAATCTAATGAATCTAAGTCTTGCAAGTCCCAAAGTTACACTCTGACTATTGGACCATCCTTCCTCTCCTACATGAGGTGGTGTCATGGTTGTCAGCTTTTGAGTCAACAGTGACATATGCCTGTTTCTCAGAAGGGAGTGTTTTCTTTCCGTTAATTTTATGTTCTGAATGAGTTTGTCCTGAAACACTGAGAATCATAGAATCATAGAATCATAGAATATCAGGGTTGGAAGGGACCCCAGAAGGTCATCTAGTCCAACCCCCTGCTCAAAGCAGGACCAATTCCCAGTTAAATCATCCCAGCCAGGGCTTTGTCAAGCCTGACCTTAAAAACCTCTAAGGAAGGAGATTCTACCACCTCCCTAGGTAACGCATTCCAGTGTTTCACCACCTCATAGTGAAAAAGTTTTTCCTAATATCCAACCTAAACCTCCCCCACTGCAACTTGAGACCATTACTCCTCGTTCTGTCAACTGCTACCACTGAGAATAGTCTAGAGCCATCCTCTTTGGAACCCCCTTTCAGGTAGTTGAAAGCAGCTATCAAATCCCCCCTCATTCTTCTCTTCTGCAGACTAAACAATCCCAGCTCCCTCAGCCTCTCCTCATAAGTCATGTGTTCTAGACCCCTAATCATTTTTGTTGCCCTTCGCTGGACTCTCTCCAATTTATCCACATCCTTCTTGTAGTGTGGGGCCCAAAACTGGACACAGTACTCCAGATGAGGCCTCCAATGTCGAATAGAGGGGAACGATCACGTCCCTCGATCTGCTCGCTATGCCCCTACTTATACATCCCAAAATGCCATTGGCCTTCTTGGCAACAAGGGCACACTGCTGACTCATATCCAGCTTCTCATCCACTGTCACCCCTAGGTCCTTTTCCGCAGAACTGCTGCCTAGCCATTCGGCCCCTAGTCTGTAGCGGTGCATTGGATTCTTCCATCCTAAGTGCAGGACCCTGCACTTATCCTTATTGAACCTCATCTTTTGGCCCAATCCTCCAATTTGTCTAGGTCCTTCTGTATCCTATCCGTCCCCTCCAGCGTATCTACCACTCCTCCCAGTTTAGTGTCATCCGCAAATTTGCTGAGAGTGCAATCTACACCATCCTCCAGATCATTTATGAAGATATTGAACAAAACCGGCCCCAGGACCGACCCCTGGGGCACTCCACTTGACACCGGCTGCCAACTAGACATGGAGCCATTGATCACTACCCGTTGAGCCCGACAATCTAGCCAGCTTTCTACCCACCTTACAGTGCATTCATCCAGCCCATACTTCCTTAACTTGCTGACAAGAATACTGTGGGAGACCGTGTCAAAAGCTTTGCTAAAGTCAAGAAACAATACATCCACTGCTTTCCCTTCATCCACAGAACCAGTAATCTCATCATAAAAGGCGATTAGATTAGTCAGGCATGACCTTCCCTTGGTGAATCCATGCTGGCTGTTCCTGATCACTTTCCTCTCATGCAAGTGCTTCAGGATTGATTCTTTGAGGACCTGCTCCATGATTTTTCCAGGGACTAAGGTGAGGCTGACTGGCCTGTAGTTCCCTGGATCCTCCTTCTTCCCTTTTTTAAAGATGGGCACTACATTAGCCTTTTTCCAGTCATCCGGGACTTCCCCCGTTCGCCACAAGTTTTCAAAGATAATGGCCAATGGCTCTGCAATCACAGCCGCCAATTCCTTCAGCACTCTCGGATGCAACTCGTCCGGCCCCATGGACTTGTGCACGTCCAGCTTTTCTGAATAGTCCCTAACCACCTCTATCTCCACAGAGAAGCTGGCCATCTCTTCCCCATTTTGTGATGCCCAGCGCAGCAGTCTGGGAGCTGACCTTGTTAGTGAAGACAGAGACAAAAAAAGCATTGAGCACATTAGCTTTTTCCACATCCTCTGTCACTAGGTTGCCTCCCTCATTCAGTAAGGGGCCCACACTTTCCTTGGCTTTCTTCTTGTTGCCAACATACCTGAAGAAACCCTTCTTGTTACTCTTGACATCTCTTGCTAGCTGCAGCTCCAGGTGCGATTTGGCCCTCCTGATATCATTCCTACATGCCCGAGCAATATTTTTATACTCTTCCCTGGTCATATGTCCAACCTTCCACTTCTTGTAAGCTTCTTTTTTATGTTTAAGATCCGCTAGGATTTCACCATTAAGCCAAGCTGGTCGCCTGCCATATTTACTATTCTTTCGACTCATCGGGATGGTTTGTCCCTGTAACCTCAACAGGGATTCCTTGAAATACAGCCAGCTCTCCTGGACTCCTTTCCCCTTCATGTTAGTCCCCCAGGGGATCCTGGCCATCCGTTCCCTGAGGGAGTCGAAGTCTGCTTTCCTGAAGTCCAGGGTCCGTATCCTGCTGCTTACCTTTCTTCCCTGCATCAGGATCCTGAACTCAACCAACTCATGGTCACTGCCTCCCAGATTCCCATCCACTTTTGCTTCCCCCACTAATTCTACCCAGTTTGTGAGCAGCAAGTCAAGAAAAGCGCCCCCCCTAGTTGGCTCCTCTAGCACTTGCGCCAGGAAATTGTCCCCTACGCTTTCCAAAAACTTCCTGGATTGTCTATGCACTGCTGTATTGCTCTCCCAGCAGATATCAGGAAAATTAAAGTCACCCATGAGAATCAGGGCAGGCGATCTAGTAGCTTCCGTGAGCTGCCGGAAGAAAGCCTCATCTACCTCATCCCCCTGGTCCGGTGGTCTATAGCAGACTCCCACCACTACATCACTCTTGTTGCACACACTTCTAAACTTAATCCAGAGACACTCAGGTTTTTCTACAGTTTCGTACCGGAGCTCTGAGCAGTCATACTGCTCCCTTACATACAGTGCTACTCCCCCACCTTTTCTGCCCTGCCTGTCCTTCCTGAACAGTTTATAACCATCCATGACAGTACTCCAGTCATGTGAATTGTCCCACCAAATCTCTGCTATTCCAATCACGTCATAATTCCTTGACATCACCAGGACCTCCAGTTCTCCCTGCTTGTTTCCAAGGCTTTGTGCATTCGTATATAAGCACTTTAGATAACCTGTTGATCGCCCCTCATTCCCAGTATGAGGCAGGAGCCCTCCCCTCACAGACATTCCTGCCTGTGCTTCCTCTCGGTATCCCGCTTTCCCACTTACCTCAGGGCTTTGGTCTTCTTCCCCCGGTGAACCTAGTTTAAAGCCCTCCTCACTAGGTTAGCCAGCCTGCTGGCAATGATGCTCTTCCCTCTCTTCGTAAGATGGAGCCCGTCTCTGCCCAGCACTCCTCCTTCATGGAACACCATCCCATGGTCAAAGAATCCAAAGCCTTCTCTCCGACACCACCTGCGTAGCCATTCGTTGACTTCCACGATTCGACGGTCCCTACCCAGGCCTTTTCCTTCCACGGGAAGGATGGACGAGAACACCACTTGTGCCTCCAACTCCTTTATCCTTCTTCCCAGAGCCACGTAGTCCGCAGTGATCCGCTCAAGGTCATTCTTGGCAGTATCATTGGTGCCCACGTGGAGAAGCAGGAAGGGGTAGCGATCCGAGGGCTTGATGAGTCTCGGCAGTCTCTCCGTCACATCGCGAATCCTAGCCCCTGGCAAGCAGCAGACTTCTCGGTTTTCCCGGTCAGGGTGGCAGATAGATGACTCAGTCCCCGACCACCACCACCCGCCTTCTCCTCTTGGGAGTGGTGGTCGTGGAACCCCCAACCTCAGGACATCGCATCTCATGCCTTCCAACCAGCGGAGTCTCCTTCTGCTTTCTCGCCCCAGACATATCATCTGGTCCACTCTCCGCAACGGTACCTGTGGAGAGAACATGAAAGCGGTTAGTTACCTGTGTCTGTGTTACTGGAACCCGGACATTCCGCTTACCTCTTCTGGAGGTCACATGTTGCCAAGCTTCTTCACTGGCCTCTTGGCTCCTCTGTGCAACCTGCTCTATATCTTTAGAGCTTTGTGCCCCTAGAAGCATATCCTGAGCAAGTGTCATTATCCTTCCCTTTGAGCAAAAGAATGGCTTTGATAGCATCTACGCTCATTCGACTTTTCACTGAAAACCCTTTTTATCACACCAAACACTCGTTACACTGCACCATTTGCTTGAGGTAAACAGAGTAAATTTTATTCTCTAGAGCAATACATCTTGACCAAATGTTTTTGTCGACATAAAAAGAAACATTTTGAATGATGAAATCAGGACATTTCAGGTATCCTGAAAGATGCTCCGGGAACACCAGGATATTGTCTGAAGAAGTGGGACTGTGCAAGTAAAACTGGAAGGCATGGTCACTTGAACTTAGTTCTTCAGGGTTGTAATGGGCCTTTTGGGTTAGAGTCAATGAGAAATTTAACTTTGCTTCCTAAACTTTTCCCCACTTTTAGAGCAGAACTCAAATTGCAATTCTTTTTGCAGGTCAGAAATGTTTGTACAGCAGGTGGTCTTATCAATTCTGGTTTCCAGGCAGGATCAGGACCAAAAGTGCTGAAAAACCATAAATGTCGTCATTCTCGCAGTATTTCTCTCTGCAGCCAGAAGAGTAAGTGCCAGATTTCTTGCAAGAAAGTCAATTCTCATTGTCTTAAGAACCCAATTTGGTAGACTTGAGAAGTTCAGAAAGGCTTTGTGACTTTGGATGCTTATCTGAACCAGATCTGAACTCCTAACCTTTTCAGGTTCACCCAGAAGTCATCCTGTCAATAGAAGAGGAGTTCACCTTAAACAGAATTTTCAGATGAGACAAAGTTGTGATTCAGTTCAGTTTCCATTAAACATTTCCATTGTACTTTCTGCAAGAGTATACATGTTGACATCTATGATTTGGCCAAATTCCAGGTTGGGTAATAATTGTCCGCCTACCAAAAAATGCCTCCTGGAACTCTAAATGGAGTTTGTGCTCTTTCATATCAGATACTGTGTGATCTGTTGTGCTACCCTATTGGAAACAGTAAAATGCCAACTATATTTCACCCTTATGATAGTAACATTTCAAGGGTAAAGTGATCTTTATATTTAATTATTTGTATTAAGGTAGTGCCTGGAGGCTCCAGTCATGAACCAGAAGCACGTTGTGCTAGGTGCTGTACAAACAAAAAGATGTTCCCTGCCCCAAAGTGTTGTATCTATAACTAGTACAGTAGTTTAAATTTGTAAAACACATTGGGATCATTTTACATGAAAGATGCTCTATGCATGTAAGTTTATATATTGATAGTAGAACATCAAATATGTAGGTTTTTATTATTGATAGTGAAACATAAAATACATCACCATAGGGACAGCATCTCTGACAAAGCAATTTGATTGGGCACTGAGGTACAAGGAAAAAGGCATTTCAGTGTGCATATGTATATTTATGTGCTTTATCTTGTCCACTTGACAAACAATAATGCATTTTCTGTGTCTTACACAGAGGATGTTGAATTCAGGTGAGGAAAATGCAGCAGAAGCCGGTGTACTTTTAAGAACCAAACATTGAGTCTCCATGAATAAACCTTTAACTGCAAAGAGACGAGAAGAAAAATACAGAAACCACAGGATATGCTAGCAGAGTGTTTTACAAAGTTCCCCACAAAGCGTCCATTGCCCTTGAAAGCCTAACTACCTCTAGTGTGGGGAGCTGAGGAACTATTCACAAATTAAGGATTCAGATTCCATAATCTACCTTTTCCCCAGTTCTACATACAGTGTATGCCTGTACAACAGTAACAAACACAGATCTGCAGCTTCTGAGTTCTTTGAGCTATTATGAGCATTGTGCTTCACCATAAATTAAATATGTTGGTCTGGAAAATATCAACTGTTTTTAATAGGCATTAATCTATCGGGTTTTATTTCCGTGACTACAACGAGTACAGTATGTTGTGCCTCTCTCAGAATTAACAGGGTATAGCTTGCAGATATGCCAGGATGATCATTATTTTCTTTATAGGTCTCTTTATTGATGCTGGTGCATATACATAAAAACCAGTGCCTTTGTGTTGTAAGAAGAGAGGAGTGTGGAATAAATAGATTAGTGTTTATGTAGTTTTAGGTAGTCTTTGCAGAATTAGGTAAATAATAGTCTATGTATGTTCTCTTGAAAATATATTAGGACTTGAAGCAATTTGTCTTCAAAGTAGCCCTTGTGTGACTAGATGATTGATGATTCAGTCCAATAGTAGGTAAGGGAGGCAGTATGTCTCAGTGGATTGAGCACTGGACTGGGTTCTATGTTTAGGCACCACTGGCCTGCTTGGTGACCTTGGACAGGTTACTTTCCCTCCGTGTCTCGGGTTCCCCTTTCTAAGTGCTTTTCATCAATGGATCTCAGAGCACTTTGATAGGAGCTTGGTATTACTATAAAGCCAATCCATTGGTCTGTTGTTGCATGTTTGTAGTTGTCCAATTCAACCGCATACTTTTATTTTTCAAAGTGAGCAAAACCAAAATACACTTGGACCTTTTGTTGTGATAAGTGGTTGCTTGGAGGGCTAATACCTATTACACTGAATTTGAGGGCTGACATAAATTCTAACATAGATATTTTACTTATTGTTTTGAAGAGTGACTCCAAGAACTCCTTGACCTTACATAGCTGCATAGCAAAGGAGCATTTGGGGATTTATCTGAAAGTATTTTGACAGATGTTCGGAATGATTTTGTGAGTGTTGCTGTATATATATATAAAGGTGAAATCGTCTCTTCTATTCAGGTTCTTATGCCGGGCCTATCAATGGAATATTAAGTGCATTCCTGAAATGCCTTAATGAACTCATCCTCACAACAATCCTGTGTAATGGAGAAATACTATTATCCCCATTTGAAAGACGATGAAGAACTCAGGCACAGATGTAGTAAGTGCCCGTGGTCTCACAGGGAATCTGTGGCAGAGATGGAAAATTAACTCAGATCTCCTGAGTCCCAGTTTCGTGCCTTAACCAAAAGATCATTCCAACTGCTCCACTCAGTAATATTTATAAGTGCTTGGTGTAGAATATTATGGAAACTCCAGTCTCAGCTCCTAAATTAAGGCTGAGTTGAGGTTTGCATTTAGAGCATGGATTCAGCCTGTGATGCCAGGCAATAACTATAGGATTATGACTTGAAAGATTTTAGTGTTCATGGTCCCAGATTAGATTAAACTGATTTTAAAGACACATTTATTCTTTTTTTACTTTTACTTTTGCCATTCTTTACTTGTTCAAAAGACCCTTAATGTTTGAGAAGTTCCAGGGCACCAAAAGCAAAAATAAGAAAAAATTTAAAATGATTAAATAAAAGGCCCTAATTTTCATCAAAATTTCAACAACAAAATTATGACAAATTTTTCACTTATATTTATTTCATGCCCTGCAGAGCTGATCAAAGTTTTTGAAATGCTAATAAAATTTCTAATTTAGAAACTGAGAAAAAATTAATTCCCAACCCACCTCACCTGTTTTTTGACCCACTCTAAAGTATAAAGCTTCTCCATCTGGAGAAGCAGCGTAGGGCTTGTCCACAAACGGAAACCGACCAGCAGACCTAAAGTGGTATAATTATCCAGCTGTAGCTATGCTGGAATCTCTCTCTCCCCATGTGGACACTCTATTCCAGGATAAAAGTGATTTTGTAAGTCACTTTATAAGATCAGCTCTTTATAAATCACTTTTATTCTGGAATAGAGTGTCCACATGGGGAGAGAGAGATTCCAGCATAGCTATAGCGGGATAATTATACCCATGTAGACAATTTCCCTTTGTAGACAAGACAAGTCTGTAGGTGTGGCAGTCAGAAGATCTGCTTTCTAGTCTCATCTCTTGACACTCAACATGGCCTTGGGCTAGTCACTTAATCGCTCTATCTTTTCCTACATAAAAAGAACAGTAAAACTTACCTACTTCACAGGTGTTTTGCAATGATTAATTAGTTAATATTTGTAAAATGCTTTGGAGGTGTAAAGAGCTATATATAGACGTTAGCCTTAGTGCCTTTGATTTCTGTAATCGCTTCTCTGAAGTATTGTCAATAACTTATCTTGATTCAGAGAGCTAGACAACAAGGTGCTTTACAGGGTAATAGTGATTTTTTGTAATACTATCATTTTAAAAAGTGGAGCTTGATTTGGTGTAGGATAGTTGTGCTATCAAATCTGGGTGACTAGGATTGAGAATGGAAATACCAACTCAACATGAACTACTGAGTTTTAGGCACCAGAGAATCCCAAAATGCAACATGAAAGAGTGATAACTTTTGGCTGTCTTAGTAAGATAACAGCAGCCCTCTGTTAACACAGGCGGAGTGAAAATCCATATGTTGCAACCAGAAAATGTAATTCAATTATAAATAAAAGAAAATCCAAAATATCTTGCGTAGACTGTCAGTCCTTCATCAGTTGAGACTGAGACGATCACAACACATCTTCCAATCTTCTCTCTCTCTGGCCATCCTTCGCCATGCTTGTCCATATCTCCTCATTGGGAAGTCATCCCACCTCTTTGGAGGCCAACCACGTGGCCATTTCTGTTCTCGCGGATACCACTCAGAAATAGCTCAGGTCCAGCTGCTGTTGCTGAGTCAGGCCACATGTCCCACCCACTGCATTGAGCCTACTTTCAACAACAAAGTCTCACACTCCAGACTGCTGCCTAATTATTTCACTGGGGATGTGATCGCGGAGCGAAATGCTCAAAAATGTTCATTCCATCACCCTCTGTGAGACAGACAGTTGATCTTCAATCTTTGTCAGCAACCATGTTTTGCTGCCATATAACATCACTGGAAGCACGGTCGAGTTAAAAAGATTTGCCCGAGTTGTTTTGCTGATCTTTCCTTGGAGGATGTCCTTGATGTCATTGAATGTGCACCATCCAGATTTTTTTCTGGGCAACAGTTCACCTTTCTGATCGTGGTGCATGTTGACTTCCTGGCCCAAATAATCTTAGGAAAGAATTATTTCTGATGTTATATTAAAAGATGTATATACACATAATTTGAAAGAAATTTTATGAGAAGCTCTTCATTATATTTAAATAAGCTGCTTCTCCCTCTCACTGTACAGAAGATAATAGCTGAACATTTTCTGAATTGCCTTAGAATAGTGTATGGTATTATTTCATCAAGCATCAAATGCCTTTATATTCTCTGATTTAGTTTTTCATAACACACACACAATGTATTTTCACCCCTAAAGTGAAATCCTAGCCCCACTAAAATCAATGGGAGGTTTGCTATTTACTTCAACAGGGCCAACATGTTACCCCTAGTGTCAAATCTGTTCCCTTCCCTGAGTCCCGCCATTGGAGTCAATGGGCCATATTCCGATATAACAGTAGCAGTACCATAGGTTTCAGAGTAGCAGCCGTGTTAGTCTGTATCCGCAAAAAGAACAGGAGTACTTGCGGCACCTTAGAGACTAACACATTTATTTGAGCATAAGCTTTTGTGAGCTACAGCTCACTTCATCGGATGTAGCTCACGAAAGCTTATGCTCAAATAAATTTGTTAGTCTCTAAGGTGCCACAAGTCCTCCTTTTCTTTTTAGTAGTACCATTATAACTCTCTGATTTACACCAGTGTCAATGAGAGCAGAATCTGGTCCAATGAGAATACATGTATAAGGCAAACAGAATTTGATCCTTAAAATGAAGAAAACATTATTTAATTTGCATTTTTATTTTATTGCTTATAATTAATGTATCTCTATATGCATTATAGGCTGCACTGATAGCACCGCTGACAATTGCCCATCACTTCCCATTTTAGTACCCTGTTTCCAGTTGCTTATACTTTGCTTTCAGCCCCATTTGGGCTGAAATTTTCCATGCCAGGTGTCTGCCTCAGACTGATTTTTGTTCAAAGTTTCAAAGAATGAAATTTGGGGATAATATGTTGTTTTGCTCATATTGGAAATAATTCGTATGACTGTTTCGTTGAGAAGCACGAGTGGGGACTTGAAATTTGGCACGGGAAGTCTCCCTGGTGCCCAGAATATGCCGTTTGCTGTCCCTATGAAAAGATGCCCAAGTTTGGCCAAGTTATAAGTCTCTGAAAAAGTCTCTGTTCACTCATGCTCAGTACACATTTGTTTGACAGCTAAATTCTCTGAAGATTTCATCTGCACAGAGCATGCTTCAGCCAAGAACGACGGGCTGAGCAAGCCTTCTCTGCAACTGCTGCTCCTGGCTGCTGGGGGGCCCGGCACCAAAACTGACCACAGGGAGAGTATCTGTACTGTGCTCTCAGAACTCCACCAGCTTTTGCCTAGGCAATGTGGTGGAAGACGTTTGCCTGACCACAATGCAGAGGGCACAAGAGCTGCACCTGTGGGAGGAGGGGGAGGCAGCAGAGGGAGTAGATTGTGATCAGGACCCAGGTTAGGAAACTGAGGCGTGACGGGACTGAGATTGGCTGGACAAGGAGACTGGAAGGTAGGGTGGGGAACGGGTTGGGACACTGCGATCGGATAAGGAGCCCAAGTGGGGGAAGACTGGGACTGGGACGGGGGTCAGGAGGTGGGGGTAAGGGGAGCCTGGGACCCAGTCCAGAACCATGGAGGAGATAACTGGGACTGGGCCAAAGACACAGCAGGGGAAGGGTGGAAAACAGAGGACTGTGCCAGGGCAGGCTGGAGGGGGAAAGGGTCAGGCTTGAGGGATATGGGCACAGGGATCTGTGACCGCTAGCGAACAGTCCCCTCCAGAACCTGGAATGGAACCCAAGCTTCCTGAGTCCATAAACACGCATTCCGGAAACATACAGCAGTGTGTGTGTGTGTGTATTTTATATATGCACACACAGAGGGAGATACATACACACACACACATAAATAAATAAAATATTTCCAAAATAAAACACTCCCCTGCACACACTTCATCTCGTGGGGAGCGGAAGAGAGATCACGTGACAGATGGTAGTCCCATTGCCGAATTCTCCGCTGGAAAACACACAGATAATACTACGGTACTGAGCACGATCTGAGAACCTAAATAGAATGGACTAGAGCAAGGTTGGCCTCCCCTGGAATAGAGTCTCAGGTTGCTCTGCAAATGTGTGAAATATCTGTGAAACCCTCTGGCAAAATCCTCCTCTGGTGTACATAAGGTCTGACAACCAACTCCTATAGCAGCTACTCTGTTAGCTCAAGTGGCCGAGGGTGCACGGGCCACCTGTATTCTGGCATTTCCAAGACGCTGAGTGTTTAACTTTGCAAATTTAATGTTCTTTTAATGCAGTTTTGTGTGTAATACAATATATATAATACAGTGTAGATGGCATATAAACAATAGCTCAGAAAGTAAGTGTGAATTGCCTCCTTTCATCTCACTGGACCATTAACCCTGACACTTAATGATGATATTTCAAAGTCCATCATCAAATTAACTAATTCAGTATTGATCAAAGCATGAAAGAACAAAAGGAATGATCATGTTGGGCCTGACCCAAAATCCATTAAAGTCAGTGGAAAGACTCCCATTGTCTTCAGTGGGCTTTGGATCAGGCTCCAAATCAAGTCCAGGGTGAGTGGCATCAAATTTTCACATATTATTTTAGCTTCACATGATGGTAGTACCAATTCCCCAGCTAAACCGACTCCTTCATATATGACCTGAGGATGCTAAATAAATAATGTATCTCACACTTACAATGAATGTCCAATTAAATAAAAATAATGGATTTGAAGCAGTTCTCTCCTCTTTGTTTCCTTTTGTCTTTTCCCCATGCATTCTCATGTAGACTGTAATGGGGGCAAAGCCAATAGACCAAATAGTTACAAAATTAAAAATCCAATCTAGGACAGTACATTGAAATTGCACGGGATTATGGGCACCAGAGATTGTTCAATTTAGATTTGCCTTCATTATCCTTACACCCCTATAGGCACAGTGCTATCTCGGCACTGATTGGCTGAGGTTTTCACAGCAGTTTAGGGGATTGAGGCACATAACTCACACTCATTTCAACGGCAGCTTTCAGAGTCGCACCCGTGTTAGTCGGTATTCGCGAAAAGGAAAGGAGGACTTGTGGCACCTTAGAGGCGAACCCATTTATTTGAGCATCAGCTTTCGTGGGCTACAGCCCACTTCATCCGATGCTGCAGCTCAGGAAAGCTGATGCTCAAACAAATGGGTTCCTCTCTGAGGTGCCACAAGTCTTCATTTCAATGGAAGTTATTGCCCCTAAATCCAACATCTGAATCTATAACCCGGAAAGGCTCGGGGTCGTCCTTTCTGGCGCACAAAACACAGTCTTGTGGTTTGAGCACTGGCCTGCTAAACCCAGGGTTGTGAGTTCAATCCTTGAGGGGGCCATTGAGGGATCTGGGGCAAAAATTGGGGATGGGCCCTGCTTTGAGCAGGGGGTTGGACGAGATGACCTCCTGAGGTCCCTTCCAACCCTGATATTCTATGATTCTCATTCCTGCTGCTGCGCCTGTGATGGCACAGGGGCAGAGTCTTGAGAAAGAAAGTTCAGAAACAGAACTGCTGAATCATGAATCCGAGAGCAGCACAGGGAGGTCGCCCCGGGCGGCGGCTCCGCTCCTGCCTCTGGCTCTCGCCGCAGAGGGAGCGGAAGGGCTCTGCCCGCCGGCCATCCGGGGTGGGGGGGGGGCCCTCTGGCGCGGTGAAGCCCCCCCCCCCCCCCGGCCTTCCCGCTCCTTCGCCGGGAGGGCGCGCGCCGGCGAGCCGCCGGAGCAGCGCTTCGCCCTGTAATCGATTGCCGAGCGCGCTGAGCAGCCCAGCCGGCGCGGAGGCGCACTCCCGGCGGCCTCCCCGGCGCAGGGGGGGGGGCCTCTGAGAGAGGCCGCCTGGGCGAGATGCGCTCTGAGGGCGGCGGGGGAGGGGAGGAGGGGGGAGGGCGCGCGCGCGAGGGTGTCTCTGCCGGATCGGTTTCTCGGGGTTTGACCAGCTGTCCCGGGCCGGCCCTGCGCTCTGAAGATGGAGGAAGTCCAAGCAGGATTACCTTTAGCGACAGACCCGCCGCTTGCGCTTCCCGCAGCCCGCTGCGGCGCCCCAACGCGCAAGCACTAGGCGCGCAGAGAGCGCCAGGGCGAGGAGACACGAATAAAAACACCACACACAAGGGTGATGGAAGTGAGGTACTGCCTGCGCTGCTGAGGTAAATCTTCGCTTGGCATTTTGGTTTCCAGGGGCGGCGGCGGGGGGGGGGGGTTATTTGTGTGATGATGGCTCACAGAAATCTCTCTCTCTCTCTCTCTGTGTGTGTGTGAACGTCTCTGCTTTTGCCAAGGGCTGGGGGGGGGGGGGGCTGTCTCAAAGTAAAGTCTAACGGTGGGGCATCCCTCGCGCTGTGATGCGATCAAATGACTTGTTGCTGTTACCCAGGAACAACAATAATACGAATTAACACTAATCAGCCGGTCTGCATACGTGTGGTCGGAGGAGGGGGGAGATTAATATGATTTGCTGTAGGGTTAGCATAGTGACTGGCTCTACGGGGTAGGACCGGCAAAGCCTTTTGGGGTGCTGCTTTTTTCTTTTTTTTTTCTTTTTTTTTTTCACAATTAAAATGCTCGTTTCTGGGCTGTGAATCGATTAATCAGTTCTCCGCTCTGGAAACTGACAACAAGGGTTTGAATTGCAGTTTGCAGCAGCTTCCTATTCTAGCTGCAGCTACCTGGGAGAAAGTGCTCTACATCCCTTTTTAGTGTTATTTTCGGTATTATTCCTGGCATGACAGACACGATATTGAATGAGGCAGGACTTAAATTACTTTGACAGGTTGTGCTCTGGGCGGGGATTGACAGAGATGAAATTAAGATCTCTTCATTTTGCCAGGGGCCAAAAACAATCCTGTGAAGTTGGCCTAGGTTTATTGCTCTGTGTGGGTGGTTTTTTTTTTTAACTTCTCTGTTCCTCCCCCCCCCCTTCTCCAAGTCCCCCCTTTCTTCCTCTCCTCCAGTTTTCTTGTCGATTCTTAAGGAACCGGTGGATCAAGTTTTTCTCTCTCCTGGTTAATCGCATTGCTGTAGCACTGGCTGACCTCTCTCCCCTTCTCCCTCCCTCCCTCTCTCTTTTTGTTCTTCATCTTTCCTGAAAGTATGTGCCATTCCTGAGTGAGTTTCTCAACAAGACCATCCCAAGGGAGGGAGTCCTCGCTCATTTTTTTTTGTTTCTGTTCAGTTTCCCCACCGATCCGTTCGCTCTGAATGTTCTACTTGTAAGTTTCAGGGGACAGACGGGGCGGGGGAGAGGGGATTTTAATTTATTTTTGTTAACTTTTCCCATCTCGCTATATCTTCAATACGATCATAACTATCCCTCCATTGGTGGTGGGTAGGAGGGGGTTAGCAGCTGGGGATTTGCCATTACAGCTGGACATTGTGATCAAACTCTCTTTTTTTCTTTATTTCAAAGAATCAAAGAACATTTTCTTTTATGTATATTTCATTCCTTCCCCCTCCACCCTTCCCGTCCTTTCCTTTCTTTCCTTCCATTTCATTGGCTAGGATGATCTCCTTTCCCTGTTGCTTCTGACGTGTTCTCCTCCCCCCTCCCCCTCATCTACCTGTACTAGGGGAAAGATAAGGTAACATTAAAAGGGCTTGAGGGAGCTGCTTGTCTGTTTTTTTTTTTTAAAGTGGTCTCTAAAAGTTGTTACAATCGTGTACAAATCAGTAATGGAAAGAGTTTGATGGCAGCTCTTCAGTTTGAAATGTATGTGTTATGTGTACTGAGTGCCTTGGGAATTTGATCTGCCTTATACCAGAGAGGAACACAGAGGAAAGTTGTTTTTTTTAGGGGCCGTGGGGTAGGGGAGAGGGAAGTGGTTTTGGAGACAAGAAGTGAAGCTGCCTGTTTTCCAGTAAGTAATGGAGAAATTCCAGGAGCCAGGGCTAAATATACTTGGCGATCAATACAGAAATGGCTCATGTGAATAATTTAGCTGCTTGGTGCAGTGAGAGTTTTGAAACTAAAGGCAAAAAAGGGGCCGTAGATGGAGAGAGGAAATAAAATTCTCCTCTGATCATGTCAGTTTCTTAACTTTTCCACTTAAAATAATATAGTTACGATTATTGATTCCTTCCCCCCCTCCCTTTTAATCAAATGAAAGCTTGGGGGTGTCATCCAATACAGTTACTTGAGTTTCTGGAAAGTAATAGCTTGTTCTATGTCAGCAAAGTGCTTCCAGAAACTTTGAGATCGGCACACACCGCAAAATGCATGGTCTAGAAATATTAAATATGACATGCAGCCCATAGTATGATAGGTATGGTTACAATGAACAGGTGCATACACAGGTGTCTGGGTGTGTGAGTGAGGGTGTTCGATGGCCAATTGAAGACAAAAGGCTGTAATAACTCTGAAAGGAATATGGACACTGAAGGGTTTTATTTTAGTCAGAACATGATAGCCATCATGGAATAAGTATGGAAGGGGCAATTTTTGTAGTATCAACATCTTAGAAGCCTGCTGTGGCTGTGAGAACTGATAATTGATAAAGCATTAAAATCCCAGTGAAAACATACCTGGTCCAACTGGATCCTCCAAAAAAAAAAAAATCATGAAAGCAGGTGGAACTGTAATTAAAAATTAAATTATAGTCTCAACATAGCTCATCAAGATGCAGACTTACCTTTTCTACCCCCGTCTGCAGCAGTTTTAGATCATTTGCCAAAAGAGTTCAAAAACTTACCAGTGCACGGTGCACCACTTCATTTGCATGTTTCTTAGGTGCTGGTTGCAGCGGCAGTAGCAAAAGAGGCAACTACTAATGGCTTTAAATAAGTGGAAGCATTTAATGGCTGATACTTGCAGGCATCTTTGAGGCTGTATTCTTTTGCCTTGTAGCACTGCACTTTGACTATGGAAGCAGAGGCTACTGATGGATATATAACATGTAAGTACTTTTATTTAACTTTGTTGGTTTACTTGTGAAGTCTCCTTTGCTTTCCTTTTCACAATATCTCTGTAGAAAGTGTTACCCCCCCACCCCCGAAACTCTTAACTTTCATTTGTGCTGTTATTAAACTCCATATTGTAAGAGAACAGTGGAGAGATACCATTTAACACTAAACTTGAGTGGTTATTTAAAAAAAACAAAACACTATCTTATAAGCTTAAATATTTGCTTAAATATTTTCATAAGAGAGCAATGTTTATTTTATATAAAACATAAATGAGAAACAGGACAGAAACTAAATCATTTTTTTACTGTGAGGCTTTTTAGTACTATACATTGCTCCCTTCTTGTCCATTAAGGGAAAATACTTTACTTTGTTGAACTATTATAGCTTAATGGCCAGCTACATGAAAACCATGAATCAAAATTGGAGTGGAAGGTCCTTACAGAAGAATGATACTCCACTCTGCTCCAGTTCAGTCTCTAGTCTGTTAGCACCAAAGTATGTAGAAATGGGCAAGTAATTCTAAGTTCTGTTCATGCAAAACAGCCAGAGCAAGATTTTCACGTGTACTTTTTATAATCTGTGGGGATTGGAGGATACTTTTTGATTCTCAAAAATAATAATTCATGTTTGTGGTCACTAGGAAGCCAATTTTAGTTGACCGTGGAGGAATCTATTAAAATTGGAAGGCGGGTGGGTAGAAAAGAAGTTAGCAAGTCTGAATGCTGTATAATTGAATAATTTTATGGAGCCATGGGACAGAAACCTAAGTGTTTTATTTTGTGAAAACAGGTGACAATGAGCTTTCGCCCGAAAGGGAGCACTCCAACATGGCTATTGACCTCACTTCAAGCACACCCAATGGGCAGCATATCTCACCGAGTCACATGACAAGCAGTAAGCCTTCTTTTTGTGTATTTCTCTCTAGCAGCATATTTGGACTAGTTTAGTCTGTGGGGTCTTCATCTTGTTCACTCGACCAAGCCACTGCCGTAGATTTTGCTAACAAAAGAAGAAAAGGACGGGACAGATTTGGTTTTGTTCATGTTAGTGTCTCTTCTAAACATGAGTCTGATTACTAGTCTGAAGTATCCCAAGGTGGCCTTTGAGAGCTGGTCCTTACCTGTACCAGGTAGGAAATGCTAGGTTTTACTAGTCTTTGTTTTGCTTTGACAGGTTTTGAGATCCAAACAGCTTTTTAGCAGGATTCCAAAAAGCAGTCTGAAATGGCTTTATCTAGAAAGCCAACAAGCTTTTATTTCCAAAAGGCTTGACTCAAGCAAAATCTAAAGTTACACTATGCGGGCTTGATGGCAGGATATATTTTACTGTTCTGAATGGAAACTTCAGCATCCTGTTCGTTACCTTAGCTTTGCTTTGAACATTTCAGAAAATGGCCAGTATAAATTGGTAATTTATGGAATGCTCTCACCAGTGGAGTCTTTAACAAATTGAAAGGGTTTTGTTTTAGAATGGCAAAAGAGAAACTGAGAAAGTGCAGAGGGATCTGTGAGTCTAACACTGAGAGTCAGGTGTACTTAATATTTTTGATGATGGATTTTTTTTCACCCTTAAATGAAATAACACCTTTCAGCTATATTTTGGAGCCTATACATACTTTTATCTGAAGAACATAGATTGTCTCACGGTTGATTACAATGTTTTATCAAGATACTTATCACAAAGTGCTTTATTATTTGTATTCAAAAGTAATTTAAAATGTATAGTTTCCAATATACTTTTGTGATACTCATTTTTTTCTCTCTCTCTTCCTCTTGTGTGTGTGAATATATACAATAAAAAAAAAAAGTTATACATTTCTCCAAATATTCTGGAAGAAAAATAAGGCATTAAGAATTAGTTTGTTTGTAATCATAAGAGTATTATCTTCAAAGCCTTTTTCACTGGGAGGAAAATGTTACTTGTCCTTAACAATTTCTCTTTGTCTCCTGCAAATTACGAGTAAAATACAGATTTTATGAGCCTTTAAACCTGAGGGTTCTTATGAAGATCTCCAATTATATACATGTTGCTGGAGAATGTGATTGCTAACACTCTGGGCTGAACTTTATGTGACACCCTGTCCTAATTGAGCAGCTTTAGACAATTCCAATCCTGCTGCATTGGGATTCTGATTTTTTTTTTAATGATCTTATCAACGTTTTACTACTCTCTTTGTTTACATTTTTATTAATGGGAAGGCTTCATCAGAGATAAGATTTAAACCAGTGGGTTTTTTTCGTTGTCATATAGACTAAAAAACAGGGTCTAATTAAGGAGTAAAGCTGTCTGCTGAGATCATGTGAAAATATTTTAGCATCTAATTTCACTGTGTAACGATTTGCAATGATTCTTCTTGTTTAATCTCATTCATGCCTGCAACATGCATGTTTCGAGTTCAGCATATGCACATGGCTACTGGTGTTGGTGAAAATTCCTGAATATTTATTCTTGCATGTGCGTCAGTAACTTCCACTATTGTTGGCCTGTTTTAAAGATATGTTGGTGTGGACAAATGTAGGGCTCTATCCAGTGTTCTGGAGGCAGGCAAAATTTGATTTTGTATGCAGGGCTTTTGCCTGTGTGATTGGAACCTTGGAATATGACCCCCTTTTTTCATATAGAATTCTTCTTCTTTTCATTACAAAACTACATTTTCTTCTGATCAAACATCAAATGTTTTCGAGCGAGGAGCTTTATCCCATGTCAAAAAAATCAAAGATGTTGATTAGAGGCTGTCAGGCTTTTGTTGCAGTTGGATTGGTTAACTTACACGTAGGGCCAAGTCTTCAACCCAGTGGATACAGGCCAAATAACAAGGCTGTGCATTGGGGTCCACCATATGTTCCACAGCCAGAGCGCTTTAGTAGCCCGTGGGCCTCTACGTTTTCCCTCTGCAGGGAGGAGGATGGCTATTGGAAACTGCTAAGTTGTGGATTTTCTTGCCTCTCAAAATTCCTGCTGCTGGGATGCAAGCAGATCCCATGAAGGTGGGCTTCATAGTAGGGAGGGAAGGAGGATGGGTACTCTGTGTGCACAGACCTTGGGTCTGAGTAGAAGTCACTGGAAAGACCTTGGTACACTGCTGGCCTGCCTGTTTATCTTGGTACAAAGTGTGTGTAATTCTGATTTGGTAGTGCTTTGCACTACTTTTGCACTGGTGTAAGTGGCGACACAACTGTACTGGGCAGTGCTGTATTGGGGCTGTTGCCTTCAGTGGGAGGTGGATTGCGCCCCCAAATCTTTCACTCCCAGACTTACCCACTGATCCCCCAAAGAAGTGGAACCTGCATTAGTTTCTCTGGGTCCGAGGGGTGAAGGTCAGGATTAGGTCCTCAGTCCTGTGTTTGATTGGATCATTTTGAGCCACAGCTCTTATTTCAGCTATGTCCAGTTTAAACGGAGATTAAAGGCAAGGCATGACAAGGCAATCTTCTTGGATATTTTATGTACAGTAAAGAGTGCATAGAGCAGACAGGAGAGTGCAAGACTTCTGAAACAATTAAGCACTTCTCACTCAACAGTAGTAAAATGCTTGGTGAAGAGTTCTTCATATTTATTAGCCTGTGGCAATTCCATGTTAGTAAGACTTTTGGCCAGGCCACTGATGTTGTCAGCTTCTGTTCCAAAAGGTTGCAGGTTAAATATTTTGGCTCATGTTGAAGAGAGTCTATTGCTTCCTTAACATAGTATCACTTTACAATATCAAAGTTACATGCATAGGTTATAGATGGGGCAGAGACCCACTATTCTTCCAAATGAGGTGATGCTAAAAGATAAATCAGAGTAGATTGCCTGTCATAGCTAACTAATGATGTTACGTATACCTTACAATATGCATCTCCCTTTAGCAAAGTACTAGGTAGATATTGGCAAATACTCAAATAATTCTAAGTAACTTATTGTAACTAAATTGTAAGTCGCCAGTTGATCAGCAGACTGTTTCCCTCCATCTCCAGTTCAAGAAATACTGTATCCAGTAGCATGCTTACACTGAACTACGTGTTTACATTGGCCCAAATCTGGAAGTCCTAGTTCACTGGCTACTCAGTCTTTACTTGGGTAAACTCTCACAAGTGCTCTGATCATGCATGAACTTGGTGTGGATGGATGCCGGTGCTTGACAGAGCCCCACTGTCCGACCTCAATACCACCCGTCCAAAGTTCATTGTAGAACAGGGACCAAAAGCCCTAATCCAAAGCCCATTTAAGTCAGTGGAAGTCTTTCCGTTGACTTCGGCAAACTTTGAATTGGAAATAAAATGGGCAGGGACTTGTCAAAACTGAACAAGATTCTCAGGAGAGGGACCAGCGTACTAATGTAAAAGCAGATGAAGCAGACAAATACAGCAATTTTTAAAAGAAACAAAACAGTTCCGATGTTTTCCCACACTACATTCTTGCTATAGAATTTGCCTGAGAGGAAACACTTTTTTTCCAGGTTACAATGGACTCAGAAAAAGTCCACTGTAATACAAGGGCTCAGTTGTTTGTTTAGCTGACTTGACGACCACTCTGTGTAACATGAAGGATATTTCGCTAAATCCATTGTCTGATACTGTATGGAAAATTAATAATGGCAGCTATTGGCATCTGACCATGGCAGAGGAAAGTTCCACTTAAATTAGAGAGTTAAATGGTGCTACAATGGGTGTTACAGATGGCTTTCTTATTTCCAGGTCTAGATTAAAATACGCCTTAAAATAGACAGAGTAAGAACAAGAATAAGTACTAAAATCCAACAATTTTGCTATTTGAAAGTGAATGCACTTTAAAAAATGTTCGTATAACAATGCAGGAAACGTATTAAAGAATAAGAAGTAATTTGATAAGAAAATAATTACGGTTGCCTGAGTCAGTTGCTGAACATAATGACTCTAGGAGAGTCCTTGGCTTTGGGAAATAATAACAGTAGCTGACTAGAAAGCTTTTGGGATGATTGTACCAAGTGAAAAGAATTTAAAAAGAGTGTTAAGTTAGACTCTGTTATAGAGAACTCAGATAAGACATTATTCTAAAATAACCTATATTATAGTCCAACCAATCAAAGAAGACTATTTTGCACCATCAGTTGTGTCCCTTTTTTGTAACCTTAAAGCTCAAAATCTTGCTTGGTAGCTTTAATTTTCCTTCTGAACTGGAAATTTTAGTACAACGCTTGTGTCACCTCAGTCATTTTCCCTGAGCAAAATGTTGCATTTACTGTAGGTGTATCAACTTCACTTCCCACTCACAATTGTTTGAATAAATAAACACATCCATGGATCCTATCTTTTGCAATGAAACTTCCTGAAATTAAATCAGCTTTGATTTCATCATGATACAACCTTGGAACTTTTATTTATTTAGTCTTTTGTAGGTAATGCGCACAGCCATTAAGTTCTACAGGATGGCCAATGCTGAACAACATAAAGCAGTAGTTCTGGTTTCACAGGATGTCGGCCAATGAAGTTTCTAGGCAAAGCTGATTTTAGAGAGAGGAAGGTTTTGGTTTTGTTGTTGTTTTAAAGACATTTTGGAAAAAAATTAACCATCCTCATTTTTAAAAACATTTGCACCACCCAGATCCCTCATCCAATTAACCTCAAACTTCTCAAGAAATATTCTCCCTGGCAGAAAAACAGACGTGAAATTTTAGGCAAACTGACGAGAAATTTTAGGTGAACCAGTTGAATGTTGGTGCGGTTAGAGGGGGGGGAAAGCTCATGCTTTAGACATAAAGCTAGGCTTTGTCTACAAACAAAAGTTGTACTGCTTTAGTACTGATAGTTAAAGTTGTCGAAAACCTTGCCCCCCTGTCTGGACACGGTTATCCTGGTATGAAAGTGCTTCTATAAGAAGGCAAATAAGCTATAATGGTATAAGGCATCTTTATACTGGTGTAACTTAATCCATAGTAGAG
Organism: Lepidochelys olivacea; assembly: GCF_965140295.1. Lineage (NCBI taxonomy): Eukaryota > Metazoa > Chordata > Testudines > Cheloniidae > Lepidochelys > Lepidochelys olivacea. Next base: position 67,451,941 of record NC_140421.1, on the reverse strand, counting down.
GTTGTACTGGTAAAAACTATTTTGTTTAAAAAAAAAAAATCACACTCCTAATCAAAATGGTCATACTGTACTGTGTAGAGCGGACCTTAGTCACACCCTGAACTATCCTGAGCGAGTGTGGTCTGTAACTAGCAGGCAGGTGAACCTAGCTTCACCTATGTATACTCTTTCCCAGTATCACTCCCTACCGTATTACATACTTGGCAGTAAAAGCATTCCTCCCTTTTGGTGAGTGTTATAGTGAGGGTGGAGTGGAATTATCAGCTAATCTTGTTTAAATACTATTTTATTCACGCCAGTGGACTCTTTTGAGAAGTCACCTACCCCAGCTTTGTTACCAGACACGCCCTCCTTCTGGAGCTTCTGTAACGTCCTTTGACTGTCATCTTCAGTTAGCTCTCCAGCACACACCCTGTTACAGCACTCAAAGTTCTTGAGAGCTGTAGTCAGCAGGTTTTAATACTTCATTCTGGTTTCTTGTCAGACAGTCATGAGAGGAAAACCCCTCAATTTCTGTGGAATATAGTAGTTGTCTGGTGTTTCTCAAAACTGGATTAATAGAAATTCAGTAGGCAGCATTTCATTTTTCCCAGAGACAAACTTGGGGCAAGACCCAGCTCCCACTGGAGTAAATAGGAGCCTTTCCATGGACTTGAATGGGGACTGGATCAAGCGCCGGCTTCCTAATCCTGCGAGAGGTGCTGAGCTCCCTCTACTTCCATAAGTCAATGGAAAGTTCTGTGCTGAGCATCTTGCAGGATTGGGCCTTATAGACGCAGGACTGGAGTTCTCTGCGTTGGCCATCGCTTTCGGTGCAGTGGTTAAAACAGATTGAAACAGTAGAGGGAGCTGCGCTCTCTCTCTCTCTCTCTGTCTCTTCCAGCTAAGGAGGAAGGGGAACTTTGAGGGCAGGGCGCTTATATAAGCCAAGGAGAGCAGGGGAGCCCCCAATGCTTTTAATTAAGGGGGGGAAAGAAGGGCTCTACTGCCTCCTACTTCCTCTCACCTTACATGGTTTTAGTGTGTGGAGGCTCAGGGAGTGGTTTAATTGGCTAGGTTATTCCATACCATTAAAAGAAACACGGTATAGGGTAGCTAGTAGGATCAGGGTGGTTTTTTTTCCCAATATGGAACTACCCGGTCTGGTCCAACTCAACTGTAACCATAGAACTGGTGTCTTAGGAAAACATGCCGAAATACTTTCCCCATTCCCTTCTGTTCCGGCAAGGTGCCATGCTTATGTGCCACTTGGATGCCATGCTTATGTGCCATCCATGCTGGCCTCTTATGCTGTGCATGCTCCATGTTGTTTCTCTTTCACTGGGGCAGAGAAGGTTTCCCTCTACCACCATCAGTTTGGAAGCTGAAAATCAGTCTCTCTATGGCCCTACCCATGAGGTTTTTGAACAGAAGTAGAATCCCCAAATGCTATCACAACTCACTGAGAGGCTGTGTGGGTTGGTGGATCTGGGAGTCTGGAGACCTAGTTTTGTTCTCTGCTCTCCCAGTGATCAGTGTGTAGGCAAGTCACTTCGTGTCTCTGTGTCACTGCTTTTCCTTGTACTGAATTGTGAAGAATATAAACTGTTCCGGAGACAGCCTCTGCCTCATGTTGTGTGTCTTAGGCTTGGTGTACACACAGATACTGTCCTAGCATAATTATTTCTAATCTTTTTTATGAGTACATACCACCATGAGTGTGGATGTAGTTATACTGATATAAAGGTGCCTTATACCAGGCTATCTTCTTTCCCATCCCACACAGGAATAGATATACTGGTTATAAAGTATCTTTATACTGATAACTGTCTCCACTCTCGAGAGGTTGTATCACTTTAACTATACCGGTGTAGTTACATTGGTACAACTTTTCTATGTACACAAGCCCTTATTTTCAGTGCCCAGCACCACGGTGCCCAGATCTGTACTGATGCCTCTGTAACACAAATACATTGTAATGACGGCGTACACGGTAAAATAGATTTTAAAAAAAATTCTTTAAAAGTTTTTGGTTCATTTTCTATCTTGGTGTGCACAGTTGGGTGCATTTTTAAAGGGCATTTCAAAAATCTTATGGAAATTTAGCACTTTTTTTTTTTTAAACTGCATTTCACTTTCCCCACCCTTCTTGTTTGTTTGTTTGTTTGTTTTTTTAAATTCCATTATGCGCTTGATCCCATTTGGATGCCACAGAACTGAACCCCGATAGCAGTGAATTTGGTCTGTTTCATACCTAGATCTGCCTTTTCCAGTAATTAGCATTCTGTAGTTCCCATAGTTCTTAAGCTCTATAGAAGCCCAGGTCTTCCCTCTGATGCACAGATGTAGTTATCTCTCTTTGAAACTAAATTTGCCAAACAAGTTATCTTCTGTTGCTCTTAGCAATTTGGTAAATATGCGTAGCTCTTTATCATGCCAAATTGCTCGCTCTGCTTATAGGTTTGGAGGGGATGAAATGCGTGCAGATACCAGGAAGTAGTAAAATAAAAGGGAGAGTGGTACTTAAGTGACGACATTGTCCACAGGAGCATGCACAGAGATTTCTGCATGCGTTGTGCATATTTTTGGCTCTGTTTTACATGGGGGGAGGCATAGTGATGTGTAATAGGAAGTAGAAGGTGCCCTGCTACTCTATGCAGTAGCATCTCCTGCTTGCCTGTGGAAAATGCTGAAGAATTTTCCACGGATGTTGATGCTAACATCACTGAAACCTGACCCTGCACCTTATATCCCATTACCAGAGGGGTGTGTGGTATGACTCTGGGGACAGTGGAAAAAGGTTTCCTAAGTGGCACCACACAAGGATGTAGTGGGATGGGCTAGGAAGTAGCACAGAGGGCAAGAGCCCTTTTAGTTGGCTATCCTTTTTGTGCAGAGGACTTGAGATCTGCTGGCTTCTCAAGACAGCCAGTGCTTTAGAGGATCATGGACCCTGGTCACTCTACAGGGATTGCAAATATGCCCTCTAATGACACGATTCCATGAAAACTCTGTGGGCAAGATCCTTACTTGACTTGTACCAGTGAACATCTGGCCCAGTAACTTTTTAAATTCAGGAGTGTATCTTTTCTCCCAAGCAGGGATTGTCCTGGTGCACAGTTTATCTCCAGCTAATGGATGATTTAGGAAAATTGTTATGGAGGAGATGTTGTTTTTTAAAATTAAAAAATACACTCTACTAAACGTAAACATTTTGTGGGGTGGAATGTACCTTTTTTCTCCGTTCCAACCCCGTCCACTTGGACAAAATAGGTTTCTTCCTCGGAATCCATATGTCCTGGGCATCCACATGGGCGCTGTGATCTCTCTGTTCAGCTTCCAGGAAATATAACTCCATTGAAAGTACATTGATACCACTTCTACCCCAGGAATCCACCCTCTGTGCTGAAGGCCATGGTAACCATTTTCATGGCTCCTATTTGATTTAATGAGTTTAGATCCTTGATCCCATGGAGGGCTGTCTGTGGTGTCCAGAGTAGAGAGGGGATATGGCCTACATGTCTCTTTTCTTGTTTTATGGCCAGTTTGTGGGAGTTCATGCAGCCTTGAAATTCTGGTAGCATGAATTATACACCAGCATCTGTCCAAAGGCTGACAGATTAGTAACCTGATGGTAGCCTTTGAATTCCCTTCTTTGAAGTTGAAAGAATTTACCACTCTTTTTGTATGACTATATTACAGCAAACCTGTTTACATGAAACGTGGTTATTCTCTTGGATGGTTCAGAAATTTCCAGGGAAAGTTACATAAGATTGAAGTAATTAGTGTAGCAGTTATTTGATAACTAGGAGGAAGAAGTTGCAGAGAGAAGATTAGGATAGTTTGGCGGTTTTTTCCTCTGAAATTCATCTCATGATTGTATGTGAAACTCATATTATAGTTTATTTCAGTCCTGCATCAATCTGTGTATTTAGTCATGTTCTTATGATGCCACCAAACAAATCAGTAAGGAATGCTAGTTATCAATTCTACATTTTCATTTTTCTTACTGCTTATTGCTACTTTTTCTTGGATATGTCCTGCAATGTATAATTCATACATGCAGTATTTTGATAACAAGGAGTCTTTTCTGGGAACTCTGTTGGGGGCTGGGGGGCTGGAGGAGGAACTTGTCTACACATGGAATTATTCTGGAATAGCTCTTATTCTGGAATCCACTTTGACAGTTAAACAGGAACAAGACACTCTTATTGTGGAATAAGAGCAACCACACATGGAATTATTCAGGCATAGCTATTAGACCTTAAATTAACTCCGATTAAGCTAGGGTGTCAACTTTCGTGTGTAAGCAAGCCCTGTATGTATATTTGTGTAATAGTTGTATGGTTTAAATTCTCAAAGTTAGGACCAAATCCTGACGTGTTCTGTGTGGGCAGATCCCAGCATGCCCACAAGCACCCCTGAGGTCAGTGCATCTCTGCGTGGGTCATGTGGGGAAACTGAGGCACAGAGCTGAAATGACTTGCCCAAGGTCACCCAGAAAGGTACTGGACTAGAACCCAGCAGGCAAGTGGGGCAGAACTGGAAATGGAATAGTTCTCCTGAGTTCAGCCCAGTGCTCTGTCTACTTGGCCACACTGCTTTGAAGAGAAACCAGAGCATGTAACACCCAACACTATAGTATTTGTATGCTACCCAGATAAATTAAATTTGCATGGCTAGGTTCCTAGTGGACTTTATCATTCGTTGATTTATATATCTAAATAAAAATGCAATGTACCCTCGCATATCTTAAGCTTTGAGGCTAACTTAGACATGACGGGGATATGAGAACATTGTTACAGCCATGCGTCTGGGGGCGTTAAGTGGCTTGTGGACATGACAGACTTCTGAGAAATGTATGTAATGTTGTTCAGAGCTTTTCTTTCATTTATACTTGGTCAGTCACACAAGAATTTATTTATTTTTCATTTCTACAAAACCCCTATGCAAAACCTCAGAGCTACATGTTTAAATATCACACACACAAAACTACGTTGAAAGAATGTCCAGGTTGCAAAGTCAAGCACGCCAAAGCTAGGAAATGGCAGAATTAAGATCGCCTGGGAAACTCAAAGGGTTAAAGTTTGGCAAAGGCATAAGCAACTAAAAAAAGCATCTGATAATGAGAAGTGTCAGGCAATCTTCATTATAAGTGGGGCTACCAGCACTACCCAATTCTTTTATGTATATAATATTAAAGACCAAGTTTTAGTGATTGTATTTTTAAACATTTGCAGTCTGGTTAAAAGACAGTTATGCAAAACAGCTTTTATGGTAGGGTTATGGCGTCGAAGATGATTCAGCCAATTGTCATAACGTGAGTTGTGTTCACTTACATACTATAATTATATAAAAATGTGGTAAAACTTGTTTGAGTTTATTCCTCACACTTTAAAGTTGTCATTTGTATGAGTCTGGTATCATGGTTATTTAAATATAGCTTTTGACTAATCGCTCTTACGTATAAAAAATTAATAGATGATAGTGAGATTTTTTGCTGTAATTAATAAATATAAATATGTATGCTAATACAAAACCAAAACAAAAGGATTGAAAGAAATAATCCATAAATACTCTTACATGTATTCTAGACCACCATGCTTAACAAATTTTATATAGAGATCACTGTACCTGCCGGTCAAATGCAGCCACTTCTGGAGTGAAACAGAACAGCTATTTAACAGCACAGAGCAATGTCCTACAATATCTGAGGCAAGAAATTGATCATAATTGTCTCTAATTAAAAGTACAAAGGATAGGCAGATTGTAATTATCCGAGGATCACTAGTGATCACAGACGGAGAGCGCTGATCTTACGTCCCCGCCAAAAGATAGCACCTCCAGTTTCGAAGTGCTTTCCTAACACCAGGCTGGAGCATTATTAGTTCAGTAGTGCTGACTCACATGGGTGTGTATCGCTTCTGAATGATCAGCCCCACTTCCTGTAAAATGTAGGCATTCCTTTATAAATCTCCCAACTAAGTGTTGGCCAAGCCCAACATACCCTGCTTCCTCTGTAGGAAACAACAGGACCCCAAGACCATTGGTATGGCTGCAGCTGTATTGCCTACAGAAATAATAGTGCCAAAATAATACGAATTAGAAAATAAAACACCATCCAGATAGTTATCTTACAGTTTTGTGTATGCCATCGCCATAGTTCTGAGTACCTTCCATGTAAAATCAGCAATAGCAAAATCCCTAGAGGATTTCATGGAGTCTCTGGCTCTTCTCCCTTTATGGGGTCAGAACTCTGCTTGGGGAGGGTGTGGGGTTTTGTTTGCTTGCTTTACAGAGTTTGGAGAAGTTTGGGAACACAAGGAGTGCTAGAATTGTGAGTGTCACTTATGGTGGAAGGGCTTTCTTCAAAGAGGAAGGCTTGGCAGTGTTTTCTAAAGATGTTCAGTTTTGGGATTAGTCTAATCTCCTCTGGACAACTGTTCCATAGTTGGCTCCCCTTGTAAGAGAATACTTTGTTCCCAACTCTCTCATGGTTTTTCCTGGGCTTTGTGATCTGTGTTGTCCCAGAGGAGCACAGTTGTCATGGTGGTTCACAGATCAAAATTTGGGTTTTGATGTAGCTGGGGTGTGATCATTAATGGTTTTGAAAATTAGGATTTGAGCATAAACCTGATGTGCTCACATGAGTGATGAGAGAAGGTAGGCAACTGTGTTCTGTGCCAGCAGGAGCCTGTGCAACATCTTCCCATTCTTTAGATACAGTGAGTTACAGTGATCCAGCCTGGAGGTGATAAATCCGCAGCCAGGTCCTCATGCATGAGAAAGGGATGAAATTTCCTAGCAAGTTGGAGGTGAAATTATAATTATAATATGTTTATAAATTATAATGTATAATATAAACCGTTTAATCCACTATATACAATTTTGTAACCCTTTCACTACCCTTTCAGGTAGTGAAAATCTTCTGTTTGTTATTGGCTGGAGTTCCAAAACTTTTTTTTGTCAACATGTGCGCATGCTGTGAAAAACAATTGTGTGTGGATGAGGCAATTATTAATTCTCTTCTATTACCTCTCCAACAAAACCACAACTAATTAACTAAAATGAATTGCAAATAAAGCTTATAGGTGAGGAGAATAATTGTAGCAGTAATTTTGTAACGACTGTGCATTTAATTTAAAAATGGAGATTCAAAAGCCACTGTTGGAGCGAAGTGTTCTGAAATGAAATGCGAAGCTTTGTGTGTTTGTTGACTCCTTAATTAGCTGTAGGCCAGGCCTTTTTTTTCTTTCCCCAAAACCACTCAGCATTGTCCTAATTGTGCTCCCATTGAAATTGAGAGGAGCAAGGCCAAAGCTGAAAGCATCTGGAAGTACTACCCCAAAAGCCACTACTTGTGTTTGAGGTTGTGCCAAGGGACACTACTCCAGTGGCAATATGTCATAACACTGGTAAGTTCTGAGTTATGGGAATATGGGGCCGTCAAAACTGAATGGTGACTTTCATAATAATAATAATAATGAAAAAGGCAGAACCAGTAATATTCCATGCTGTTTCACCACATTTGATCTGCCATAAGGATTATTTACTGTAGAATAATTTGCACTCACTCTTCCCTGTGTACTATCTGGAATTTCAATAACAAAGGAATTGTTAAGACCTGGCAGATACCAGGGATTTAAAAAAAATAGTTTTATATCAAAATGTCAATGGGCAATATATTTTGACATCTACAGTTGTCAAATCCTCCTTTGTTCCCGTTCTCTTGCACATATGACCTCCTAGCTTTCTTTTCACCTCACTTGGGTCAAATTGTAAGCAGCACTGTCCATTATTTTTTTAGCTCATAAATTGACCTACCCTGCTAGAGGTCCTATATAGTTTAAGTTGAGTTTCTTTTAAGAAACTTATTTGAACAATAAACAAAGAAGCAAATATAAGGTGTGGTATAGCTTTTATTGTCATACTTTACAGTAAACTCCGTGGTTCATAAGCAGTCACTGCTTGTCTGAAAGGTGAATTGCAAAATGGAAAACACGGAGTTAAACTCCAATTATTACGCTGAATGTTCTAACTAACCAGGTTGTAAGAGGACATTCAGCATAGAAATAAGTTTGATTTCCTTACATGAACTCCTCTTGGTTTTTCCTTGTTCACTGAAAAGAAACCATCTTTTTGGTGACGTCCCTATTTCGAGAACCCAAGTACTTTCGTGAATAGATTGTGTAAGTCAATATTGGGCCAATCCCAAGTACTCAAAAATCATGAATGAGGCATCAAATCATGATGGGCTTAAAAATCATGAGATTTTAAAAATTAATATATTTTGGGGTTCTGTTTATTCACTTTCTGGTTTCTGAGCCATTAGGGTACACTAAGGTCATGTTTCCAAAATTTTCTTTGCAAAGAGGGGAGAGAGAAAAAATACTTTATTTTAAAATGAAATCTGAGATTTCTTGTTCTTATTGGACTCAAGAATCTGGAGCTTTAAGAAAAATATCAAATGAAATGATAATAGCAATAAAATAGCAAGGTGGCAACTCTGGTAATTTTTAATGGAATTAGTTTGAAATTATTCATAAATTTCTTCTCTGACTAATTCTTGGTCTGCAGATTATAAGAAATTCATTGTTAAAATCTACAATCTGTGCTCAGTTATTTAGTTTTGCAAATCTATGTGAAGTTGTTTTCTTACACCATAATAAAGCCTCAACTTAAATGTATACACCAAATTGAAAAACATAGGAACAGAACTAAAAAAGTGCCACTATGGCTAAACAACAAAGTAAAAGAAGCAGTGAGAGGTTAAAAGACATCCTTTAAAAAGTGGAAGTTAAATCCTAGTGAGGAAAATAGAAAGGAGAATAAACTCTGGCAAGTGAAGTGTAAAAATTATAATTAGGAAGGCCAAAAAAGAATTTGAAGAACAACTAGCCAAAGATGCAAAATTAAGAGCAAAAAAAAAGTTTTTTAAGTACATCAGAAGCAGGAAGCCTGCTAAAAAACAGGAAGGCCACTGGACGATCGAGATGCTAAAGGAGCACTCAAAGACGATAAAGCCATTGCAGAGAAACTGAATGAATTCTTTGCTTTGGTCTTCATGGCTGAGGACGTGAGGGAGATTCCTAAACCTGAGCCATTCTTTTTAGTTGACAAATCTGAGGAAGTGTCCCAGACTGAGGTGTCATTAGAGGAGGTTTTGGAACAAATTGATAAATAAAACAGCAATAAGTCACCAGGATCAAATGGTACTACTCAGCCAAGGGTTCTGAAAGCACTCAAATGTGAAATTGCAGAACTACTAACTGTAGTTTGTCACTCATCATTTAAATCCACTTCTGTACCAAATGACCGGAGGTTAGCTAATGTGACGCCAATTTTTAAAACAGGCTCTAGAAGTGATCCCGGCAATTACAGGCCAGTAAGCCTGACTTCAGTACCAGGCAAATTGGTTTATCCTAAAGAACAGAATTGTCAGACACGTAGATGAACATAATTTGTTGGGGAAGAGTCAACATGGTTTTTGTAAAGGGAAATCATACCTCAGCAATCTTACTAGAATTCTTTGAGGGGGTCAACAGACATGTGGATAAGGGGGATCCAGTGGATATAGTGCACTTAGAATTTCTGAAAACTTTTGACAAGCTCCCTCACCAAAGGCTCTTAAGCAAAGTAAGCAGTCATGGGATAAAAGGGAAGGTCCTCTCAAGGATTAGCAACTGGTTAGAAAATAGGAAACAAAGGGTAGGATTAAATGGTCATTTTTCAGAATAGAGAAGAAAATAATATTGTCCCTCAGAGATCTGTACTATTCAACATACTTCAATGTATTCATAAATGATCTGCAAAAAGGGGTAAACAGTGAGGTGGCAAAAATTGAAGATGATACAAAACTACTCAACCTCGTTAAGTCCAAAGCAGACTGCAAAGAGCTTCAAAAGGATCTCACAAAACTGGGTGATTGGGCAACAAAATGGCAGATGAAATTCAGTGTTGATAAATGCAAAGTAATGCACATTGGAATGCTTAATCCCAACTATACATATAAAATGATGGGGTCTAAATTAGCTGTTACCACTCGAGAGAGATTTTGGTGTCATTGTGGATAGTTCTCTGAAAACATCCACTCGTGCAGTGGCGGTCAAAAAGTGAACAGATTGTTGGGAATCATTAGGAAAGGGATAGATAATAAGAGAGAAAATATCATATTGCCTCTGTATAAATCCATAGTATGCCTATGGCAAAGGTTCAGAAAAGGGCAAGAAAAAAATGGTTAGGGGTATGGAACAGCTTCCATATGAGGAGAAATTAATAAGACTGGGACTTTTCAGCTTGGAAAAGAGGCAACTAAGGAGGGATACGATAGAGGTCTATAAAATCATGACCAGTGTGGAGAAAGTAAATAAGGAACTATTACCTACTACTTCTCATAACACAAAAACTAGGGGTCTCCAAATGAAATTAATAGGCAGCAGGTTTAAAACAAATGAAAAGAAATATTTTTTTTCACACAATGCACAGTCAACCAGTGGATCTCTTTGTCAGAGGATGTTGTGAAGGCCAGGACCATAACAGGGTTCAAAAGAGAACTAGACAAATTCATGGAGGATAGGTCAATCAATGGCTATTAGCCAGGATGGGCAGGGACAGTGTCCCTTGCCTCTGTTTGCCAGAAGCTGGGAATGGGCGACTCGGGATGGATCACTTGATAATTACCTGTTCTGTTCATCCCCTCTGGGGAACCTGGCATTGGCCACTATTGGAAGACAGGATACTGGGCTAGGTGGACCTTTGGTCTGACCCAGTATGTATGTTCTTATGTCCTTTTCCTGACTGGATGACTTATGTAGCTAATCAACATAAGGTAGAGTGCAAACTATAAAATCTGAGATTCATTTTTTGGAAAATACAGAGTTTTAAAACGAGCATTTTGATGATAGTTTGAGCACTCATATGTTGTCAAAATGTCAAATTGACACAGTTCTGGTGTTGGATCTGAATGCATTTTAGGGTTTGGACAAATATTAATTGTTTTTAACTGCTCCTTCAACTACAGGTAACTCCATGGTGTGCTATGTATTGTGGTGCCTATCACAGAATGATAGAATTTGTTTCTGAAGGCTTCTGCACAAAGCAAGCACTTGTGTATGCTAAACAGCTGTGTTCCATCCCTAATGACTTATTTGTGTGTGTATTATATATGTGTAATGTATATAAGATAGGAAGGATTAGATTTGTGTTGGTAAATGTTGATAAATATTGATTTCACTGTATGTACAGAAACTGATGAGAGAATATTTCCATTGATGATGATGATTTACAGATAGGCAGAGTAAGAAAAATTCTTACTTGAAACTTATAGTTTGATTTTAGGGATATTTGCTTTATATATTTTGACATGTGACATTAACAATTTATGTTTGAATGGTTGCAAAGCTTTAAATTTTTGAATTTCAGTTTCTCCTGTCAGTAAATAATTGTCTGATTTCCCAAAATGCTTAAAAATAAACAGGTTTCAGAGTAACAGCCGTGTTAGTCTGTATTCGCAAAAAGAAAAGGAGTACTTGTGGCACCTTAGAGACTAACCAATTTTTTTGAGCATAAGCTTTCGTGAGCTACAGCTCACTTCATCAGATGCATACTGTGGAAAGTGTAGAAGATCTTTTATACACACAAAGCATGAAAAAATACCTCCCCCCACCCCACTCTTCTGCTGGTAATAGCTTATCTAAAGTGATCACTCTCCTTACGTGTATGATAATCAAGTTGGGCCATTTCCAGCACAAATCCAGGTTTTCTCACCCTCCCCCCCCACACAAACCCACTCTCCTGCTGGTAATAGATTATCTAAAGTGACCACTCTCCTTACAATGTGTATGATAATCAAGGTGGGCCATTTCCAGCAAAAATCCAGGGTTTAACAAGAACGTCGGGGGGGGAGGGGGTTAGGGGTTGGAAAAAACAAGGGGAAATAGGTTACTTTGCATAACGACTTAGCCACTCCCAGTCTCTATTCAAGCCTAAGTTAATTGTATCCAATTTGCAAATGAATTCCAATTCACAGTTTCTCTCTGGAGTCTGGATTTGAAGTTTTTTTGTTGTAATATCGCAACTTTCATGTCTGTAATCGCGTGACCAGAGAGATCGAAGTGTTCTCTGACTGGTTTATGAAAGTTGCGATATTACAACAAAAAAACTTCAAATCCAGACTCCAGCGAGAAACTGTTGAATTGGAATTCATTCACAAATTGGATACAATTAATTTAGGCTTGAATAGAGACTGGGAGTGGCTAAGTCATTATGCAAGGTAACCTATTTCCCCTTGTTTTTTCCTACCCCTCCACCCCCCCAGACGTTCTTGTTAAACCCTGGATTTGTGCTGGAAATGGCCCACCTTGATTATCATACACATTGTAAGGAGAGTGGTCACTTTAGATAAGCTATTACCAGCAGGAGAGTGGGGTGGGGGGAGGTATTTTTTCGTGCTTTGTGTGTATAAAAAGATCTTCTACACTTTCCACAGTATGCATCCAATGAAGTGAGCTGTAGCTCATGAAAGCTTATGCTCAAATAAATTGGTTAGTCTCTAAGGTGCCACAAGTACTCCTAAAAATAAACATTGATATTATCCATAGAAATGATATATATATATATCCATAAAAAAATCAAATTCTGCCAAGCCTAAACATATACTAGTACGTGTTCAATTTAGGCCCCAAGTTTTGAAAATATAGCCCATTCTGGTCCTGATTTAGCAAAGCACTTAAACATGTACTTAACTCCCATTGACTTTTGAGAGACTTAAACACCCACTTAATCAGAACCGCTATACTGTATCCACTTAGCTCGTTGTGTGGTGGCAATCAATACACACTGCCCCAGCAGTGTAAGTTTTAGTACAAAGATTTGTGGGTCCCGTCGAAATTAAGGCTAATTTTGCTTTGACTCATAACATGGGTTGTTTCTTGATCTGAAACGCCCACTGAATTCTATTAAAAACCCCAATATAATTATATGTATAAAGTTTAAAGAATTTAACTAGCTTGGCAGCAGGCTGTTTACATCAAATCTGTTCAATACACTTTTGAGATTGAAGAAACGAAAATATGCATCTGAGAGCACCTCACTGGAATGCAAATGTCAGCACTGATAGATATCTACGGTAGCAAATTTGTGTAGGAGTAATAATTTAGTAATAAAATAGGTCAAATTAATTCTTATGCTGAAGGGGATCCCTGACAATAACCATTTTGTCATTTTATGCCTGACAGTTTGCTGTGAACTATATGAATAGGTGGAGCTGAGACATAATACATCTCCAATTGTAAACAAGATTGCATTAAGAACTACTGAGTAAGATACATGTTGGCTGACTTGAAGCTGAGAGGTCTTTTGAATATTAATGCGTGCATGTGTGTTGAGGTTTTGGTTTTGATTCTTGGATATCATCTCTTGTCCAACTGCAGCTCTGAAGATCTCCCCCCACCCCCAACTTTCCTCAATTTACATCCATATTTTTCCAAACCTCACTTTGCAGCCACCGCTAAGTGAAGTCAATTGAAAGAGCTGCAGATCAGGCATGTTATTTGGTTATATTTTCTGTACTCCATCAGTTATGGTACTTTATAAAGACACTTTCTTTGGGGTTTTTTTTAATATATATATATATATATATATATATATATATATATATATATATATATATATATATATATACTAAGTAGCTTACAGTATTTGAGAAGTTGTTATTTTTTATTGCATTTGTGCCTAATTGCCTTTCTGGGTGAAAGTCATCTGACCAAATTAAATCGTTGACACTTCTTTATATATTTCTTCAACAGGAATAGTTGTTGGATGCTGATGACATTCTGTGTGGCTGGGTAGCATCTTTATCAGTAACTTGGGACTGTACATTTCCTCCAAGCCCATTAAAGTCAATGGGAGTCTTTGGATCAGGCCCTTAACGTGCAGGGAAATCATATGCAGTGGTAACACTCGATGGAGGAAATATCTGACCATTACATTGCACAGCGTACTTTCTGTGAACTTTGATACAGCGAAACTTTGTCTACAGGAGAGAGGGAGTAGCAAAACTCACATTCGAACTTTTCTGAAGAGTTTGTTCTGAGCCTGTCTAAAGCCTGAGTTACACTGCAAATATTACTTATTGCGTACAGTTGGTATCCGCATTGGGTGTAGCTGAAGTGATGTTGGACAGGATTTAACTGCAAATGTATACAGGGCAGCTAGGTGTTGAGCAGCATTTCCAAAAATTTTCTTCTGTGTAGGTTTGAACCCATGCCTTCTGTAATGGTGCTGGTCATGTTTTGTCCTGGTCTAATGCTTGTAGTTCCTGGAGAGGAGAGAGGCACCACCGGGCTAAGAGAACCACCAATTGAAACACTGGGAACTGATGCCCCATGGGATACGTAGCTATAGAATGTTTGTAGTAAAACCATGGGCTGCATCTGCTGCTGACACCTGTTGCTTATCGTGGATAGCCCAGATCAGGTGTTGAGGACGGATTCAAAGTGTAGATCCTGATCTGACCCTTCCCAAAGCTCAAGGGGTTGGTCAATCTACTGTAAAAAAAAACAAAAAAAATTCAGGTCCATTTTTACTTTATATAAAGTTCAGATGGTTTGGAGGCTAGATCCAAAGTCCATAGAAGTCAATGGGAGACTTTCCCCTGACTTCAGTGGGCTTTAAATCTGGTCCTAAGTGCTTTGCGACGTGCCAAACACCCCATGCAGTTCTGCTTTTAACAAAATTGTTCTGTGGACCAAAAAAAAAACCCCTTTGTTATAAGACCTTTGTTGTTAAGTTGGTAAAATGTATGTTTGTACAGCTCCATGACTAGGTCTCCTAGGTACTACTGCAATACACACAATAAATACATAATAAATTACTCTCATCCCAATCAACTTGTCATTTATGTGTGGGTCATTATCTTAAGGACAGCAGATTTATTTACTTTAATGAGCTTTCAAAAAAGGGTCCGTCTAATGAAGTTGACAGAAGGTATGTATTGGGCCTGTTATGAACTATGCCTTCTACTAGCATTTATTTTTAAGTAGCTCCTTGTAATGTGGTCAGAGCAGAAGATATAGAAAACTGGCCATTTCCCGGCAGATAGCGATATGTTTCTACTCCATCACAATGCTCTACGCACTGTGATACGTTTATAATTATTATCCTAAGATTGATGTTTTTTGGGGGGGAGTGTAAATTTGTGCAGCAGTAATCCATTAAGAAATCAATAATCATTTCATCCTGAAATGCAGTTTCTGCACAGCATTATAAATGCACACTGAAGGCTTGATACTATGTATGCCTTTCTTTTTTCCTGAAGTTCTGTTTCAATGTCCTTGGCTCTATTGGAGAAATGATAAATGACAGGATTTGGTTTTCCTGTTTAAGAGGCAGAAATGGTCTGGTGCTTTGAGCACAGGACTGAGAGCTAGAAACTTCTGAATTCTAATCATTGCTCTTACGTCCGCTCCTTCTCTGGTCTTGGACGATTCGCTCACCTCTCTTCCTCTGTTTCCTCATTGTTAAAATGAGAGTGGTGACAATCAATACATTGTTTGTAAAGAACTTTGGAGATGAAGTATTGTATAAGTGCTAAGTATTCTTTCCAGATTTCCTCTTCCAAATCCTCAACTTCACTCAGTATCATTTCTCCACATAACCTCACAAAGATCTAAATAAGGAAGTCTAATACATCATCCACCCCCCTCCCCCAAATTCCCGTCTTCTCTCTGAATTTCCCTAGGTGTGCAACTGTCCTTCAGAACCTCCACTGAGAGTCATCACCTGCCTAGAGATCTGGAAACCAGTATCATCCTAAAGTAAAGGAATTGGGTGTGTGTGTGTGTGTGTGAGAGAGAGAGTGACTGACTGACTAACATGCATTTCTCATGTGGAAGCTTAGATTATAACCACTAAGTCACTGGGCTAGTCTGGTTTTGATATTTCCAAAATAGTTTTGGGGGGGAGAGGATGAGGTCGGGCAAGTATTAACTATATGGGCCTTATCCAAAGTCTACTGAAATCAGTCGAAAGACTCCCCTTGACTTCAGTGAGCTTTTGCTTAGGCCCAGAAGTATGAAGTGGTGTTGTGATTAAGTTTCCATCTTTGTTTTTCATTTCTGGGCTGTCCTATGGGAATAGTCCTGTATTTTCACTAGAGCTGGTTGAAAAACAGGTCAAAATTTTCATGAAAATAGTGAGAACCTTTTTTTTGTTTTAATTTCAATTTTTTTTTCCAGCTGGTCAAAAAATGGGACATCTTCACAAACATGTGGACCCTTTTATTTCAGTGATATTACTCAACTGGCTCTAAACTTCACCCCAGATTTCTCCAACTGCCTCCATAAAAGGCCCCATGTCATGGTGACCCTGCTACTGACTTGAGATGGCTAGAAGTGTCAACGTCCTCCTATTCCTCTAGGGAATCCATCATGTAGAAGAGCATTGCATAGACATTCAACAGTGAGGTTGTACAAGCCTTTTCAGTTTTTCAAGGGAACGTTAGGCATTTCATTGCTTTTGTGCTTCACACAACTTTCCTTCTAGGATTTGGTAATCTCAAGGCATAGTTAAGCCATCTGGCAAGGCACAGAGAGAAAACGTCTTTAAGGCCTTGATCTTGCAAATGTTTAAGCAGGTGCTTAGCTTGGGTTATATGAATTTGAATACTCACATGACTAAAATTATTTATGTAGTTCAGTGTTTTCAGGGTGGAATTTTGAGTGAAGTAAAAGAAGAAATGGTGATGAGAAGAAACTGGATATATTGAAGCTGAACATAAGTTCTCAAGTGCCTACTTATTCTAAAATTACTTTAGGCCCCTATCATGGTAGATTTGCCCATTTGTATCCAGCTTTTGCAGCCAATAAGAGGAGAGCTTTTGTGTGTGACTTGATTGTTGAACAGCTTGAGTTTACTGTTTTACAGCAAAACACACAGAGTTTTGGTACTCGTGGGAAAAGGCCTGTCAAGGAAGAACAATTGGTCCTACCTACTGTCTTTTGTAGGTTTCTATTCAGGGCTCATTCATGCTAGTGACCTTTGCTGTCTATTGAATCTTACCTGATCTTTTTAGACTTCTGCCTACTCCATCAAATGTAAGTCTCTCCCTTTTTCTCCCTCAGTTAAGAGAACTTCCTCATTAACCTGAAACGTTCCCCTTTCCCAGGTGTGGGAAGCCAGAGAGTAGCAGTGAGCTATCTCCCTGTCTGCCAGCTCTGATGTAAAGAGGCTCTTGAACTAAAGACATTGAAACAATCATCATCATCATCTCACCCTCACCGCTACCAATTTGTCTCCTGCACCAGCAGGCTTGTCATTCTTGAAACATCACCTTTCTCCCTCTGGAAGACTTGTGACATGGAAGCAGCTATATTGATAGGTGGTGGTTCTGCAATGATTCGCTCAAACAGATGCAAATGACATGTGGCTTTTCAGCGAAATAGGAAGATTTTGGGTTTTACCCATGACCACTTTTTTCCAGCGGTTTGTAGAATGGCAGTGCTAGCGACCCGAGATCAGCTCACAGGATGCTGCGTCTAACAGATAGGGCTTTATTAACTCTCAGTTGTTTGCCTTTGCTTCAGAACTCTCTGGTTTGAGTTACCTGTGAAAGATTATTTTCCAGTGTGGTTTTCAAAGACAAACCTTGTTGTTTTTAAAAAGTTAAAGTATTAAAAGCTCACCGTTATTTATATAACGTTCAGCAGACTCTGTGTGTGTCTGTCTGTCTCCAGTGATCAATTTCCAGCTGCTACTGGAAGAGAAAGTACCACATACCTGTTGTTATAGGCACAAAAAGTACGCTGTAAAGACCAACGTGAATTCCTCCCTGGAAATGCTTTAACAAAGGGCATGATTAACAGATAACTCGTTAATTTAACATTGATTGAGGGGATAACTGACTTTCTACAATGTGCTTTTTAATTACTTATCTCTGAAGTTTGTGTAGAGTAAATTTAGAACTTTCTTTCTAAGGTCTCGTGAGGCCACTGGTAAAATGAGTTTCATGTCAAACTGTCTGAACTACTAAAGCAGCTTTGTGCTTATAGGTCATGATCGAAATCCCATGGAAGTCAGTGGAAAGACTCCTTTTGACTTCAGTGGGCTTTGGATCAGGCCTTTTATCCCGAAGAGCTCCAAGCTCATTTTAAAGGTGAGCAAGAATTATTCTCCCCATCTTACACAGGGGGAATCAAAGCAGAGAGAGTGGTACCAGACAGATGGTCAAAAAGTGGCCACTGACTTTTTCGGTGCCTGACGTCAGACATCCTGGGCCTGGTTTTTAGAGGTGACCTAGATAGAGCTGGGTAACATTTTTCAGACAAGTATTTTATTCGCCAAGAACTGCAGTTTTGAGGTAACAAAATTAGCGAATTTCAGTCAAATTCGGGGAATAGTTTGCCCAGATATAATTTTGTTTTTAAAGGGAGCATAGATACTTTCACCACTTTCTAAATGAGACATTTTGACTTTTCGTTTTGTTTTGAAAATTTGGAAATTTTAAGAAAACAAAAAGAAGTTTAAAAAAACCTTCAACTAAATAATGTGTGGGGGGAAATCTCTCTTTCAGGTCAAATGAAAAGTTTCATTCAACCCAGGAAAAAAATTTTTTTTCTGTTTTGGTGAGGGGGAAAATGGAAAAATTTCCAGTCTTGGTTGACTTGAAATAAATTTTTTAGTATAGTCACAGAACCAAAAAGTCAAGTATTCTCTCAGCTCTAGAGGTGGATTCTCAGCCCCTCTGAAATTCAGACTGTGTGTGTGTGAGAGAGAGAAACTGGGCACACACAATCACAGGCCCCTTCTGAAAATTGGGCCTTAGTGACTCACCAAGGACACATTGTGAGTCAATGACAGAGCTAAGAATAGAAGCTGGATTTACTGATTTCCAGCCACAACCTCATTCCACCAGACCAAACCAATTGTAATAAATCTCACCCTGGCCGGTTCACACCATTCATATTTTATCGGATAAAGAAAAAATGAAGACAAAATTCTTGAGCAGGTGTTCCTCCCATTCAGTGGGAGCTGTGCACAATGACACTATTATGCGTTTTTAAGCTGAGAGAGATACTTGGATGTTTCAAACTGTGTTGATACTTTACCAGATGGTTCAAGACTCTGAAAGAAATATCTCCTTGGCTCTTCTCAGCTGTGAAGTTCAACAGTGACAGTTAAAGCCCACGCGTTGGCTTATATTTAAATTTTTAGAAGGATTAAAGCTCCTCGGACTTGGTCTTCCCCTGCCTGTGTTCTGCCCCTTGCCCGGTTTGGATGCTACTGTAATAGAAATAATGATGCTCTTAAAGCAGGTTTAGAAATGAGGGAGTGGGTTGGCTAGGTGCATACTACAGCTGTATGCCAAACCCAGCAAAGCGTAGCTGAGATGAGTGCGCTGTTCATTGGTGCAATTAATGCATGGCTGTGACTGCTGCTACTGCTTTGGTTTATTGCACCCAGCCATTGTGCTCACAGCTAATCTATGCCAAAACCAACTATTATTTTGATAGCTGTCCCCTACCTCTTCCTCCCCTTACTTTGTTCTTTAGGCCCTGGTCCCACAAATGCTAATACATTTGCTTAACTTAATGCAATGAGGGCTCAATGCTTCAGGGTGCCAGACACTCTGACCATGATCCAGCAAACACTGGGGTTGAGAATCCTCAATCCCAGGAGGAGGTGGAATTAAGGTGACTCAAAGCCACCTTTGCACCCCACCAATCCTGGACTGTTCTGGAGGCTGAAGAGGTCAGCAGCATAATCTAAACAGCCCTGGGGTGCCGTCTAAATTACAGCCGGTCCCCCCTCCCCAGACTGCCAGTACTGTGGGCTGCAGCCCAAGCCTCAACATGCCTACCCCACTTCAGGCATGTCCCCTGTGTTAGGGAGTCCTCAGAAAGCAGCCCTATGGCTGTCGTCCACAGTTCCTGGGCTGAGGGAATCCTCCCCCAGCTGAAACCAGGCCATTCAGGGCCTCTTCAGACCGCTCCCACCCTTTCACCGGGAGCAGGAGTGAGCATTTCACCCTCAAACTCCTGCATAAACATTGGCAGGATTGGAGCCTTCAGATGATAAACTCTTCAAGGGAAAGAGTGTCATTGGCGGAGCTCGCGCAGGTCTTCGACTGAGTCCGACAGCATTTCTATCTCTGTCCGGAGCACAAGAACTTTTGAATGCTGCATCCAAACAATGCCAGCGTTTCAGAGAATGTTCTGAGCGTCGGTGGCCAGAGTTCTGTTGATTTCTGGGGTAAATCAGGAAACCAAAAGGGGGAGGAGGGGGGATGCATGAAGCCCCCGTCAGATTGTTAGCAGTGCCACCGCCTCAAGCACCTGCACAATTGTCTATAGATCCAACAGTTGGTGGCACCCACTAACACCTTCCAACATAATAGTACCCTGCTCATCTCTTCCTATCCTTCCCATAGGCTCTGACATGTTAAAGCTATTAAATGGCTGATCTCCCAAGCAGAAAGAGGAATGATTGTGGGGAGGATTGGGGGCATGCACACAGCCTTGCATTGGGAGTGGGGGGAGAATCGAGGACTCTGATTTGAAGGAAGGGGGCTATGGGGCACACAGAACTTCTGGTGGGAGAACAATATGGGGGAAAGGGTCACACAGAGTCCCGAGCATGGGGGAGGAGGGAATGGGCGAATGGAGGAGGTGAGGACAGTTAACGTCCCTGAAATAGAAGAGGGTGGGGTGGCCCCAGTGATGTAGTGGTTTCAAAAAAAGAAGGGCGGGGGAATCTGACCTAAATTGAATTTAGTATTCCCCAGATGAGAAATGGGTAAAACCCATTCACCTGTCCCTCCACTACTGGGTGGCTCATAAGGAGGTTGGGGGTAAATGCTGGGATGCTAAGAGCCTCTGCCGCGTGAAATAAACTCTACCAACAAAGTGTGCGCCCCCTAGTTTGTCATATGTTTGTATAGTGCCTCTGCCCCCTGGTCGAGATTATTAGACAATATAAATAACAATCAAAAAAGCTTGCCGGTGGCTCTCAAACCATTTACTCTTGCAGGAGGAGGCAGTTACACAAGCTACGCCCTATTGCAGAAAACGGATTTGAGCTCAATATTATAGGAGTAAAAAAAAAGACCTTCTTTGTAACACTTGTTTAAATTACGGCATTAATAAGCACATTATACCAACCAATTTATCTTGCAGTTCTGCTGGCTCTCATTAGAGATTTCCCTTTTGTTCTTTTCATTGGAATACATTCTGCCCTCAATTATACCCTTACTTTTCCATTAAAGTAAGCAGGTAACTGAGGGCAGAATTTGGCGCTCTCCTCCCCTTTCTATCCTAAGGGGGGGAGAGAACATATCTATGCACTTTTTTTTTTTAACTGTTAAATTGGTACCTTCTGTCACATTGTGCCCCAGATGGTATTTTCCAGTTGAACATGATTGTTACACAATGTTAAGTAATGTGGTGATTGGGTTGGGTTTTCTAAGCAAGAAGTATTCCCTTGGCTTGTCACAAGAAAGCTGACACATGCTCCTGCTTCACTCAGGGAGCTTCTGCATCTGTTGACACTTCAGACATAATCAGTTTAGATTTCAGCAGCTGATTAGTGTACGCTGCCTCTCAGTTTGGTTAGAGGTAAGCACTAATTAGTTCTCTACACAAAAAACCTGGGAGTCTTAGTTGATCTTGAAGACCTTTTTGTTCCAGTCCAGTAACGTTACAGACGGTTGTATCAGCATTCATGGTGTGCTTTTATTTCCCTTACTTCCAAATGCCTCACTGCACAATTAATTACATATCTGCAGCTAGGCATTAGGTGTGCAGCAGTAGGCCGCATACGGTCATGAACATTTCATTAGTGCCAGTTAATTTATGTCTGATTATGAAAGCAAGAGAAGAAATGCTGGGCAGGACTCCAGGATTATCCTCCATGACTTGTCAAATAGTTTCACAGGGACTCTTAACTTCCACCTGACCATGCACTGGAAAGGGGAAGGCCAGCTTGCCGTACCCACTGGTGCACGGTCAAAGTACTAATTTGCTTAAAATAGGAACCCAGTTCCTTCTGATCTAACAGAGGGGGAATAAGAGAGAGTAACAGAAACGGACTTTTCTAGTGACTGTCTGATAGTGACAGCAACGATTTTTACCAGGAAGTTTTATGCCTTTCTGAGTATGACTAGCTGGTTACCAAAACATGCCCTTCCCCATAAACTAAACTGTATGTACTTCCTCTTAGCTAGTACTGTTTAATGGGAACTTGTGTTCAATTGATATAAAAGCCCATACAAAGGCTTAATTTAATAAATACACGCTTAGCACTTGCAGAGATGGCAAATAATCTATTGGCATTTCTCAGAACAAGGGCAACTTTTTCCACCTGAGCGTGGGTGGATTTGGAGATACAGTATTTGCATCCCTGCTGGGATCCCTGAGGACTTCTCTCCCCATCTTTTCAAAGCCATACGTCAAGTCCTGTGTCAAGCTCTGTCTACATTGAATGAGTCAGTATCAGTCTAAGGGCCAGTGTTATCTGTGCAGCTACACAAGGCCCTGATTTTACCAGTTCCTTGAACCCCGTGAATGACATTCTAGCAGGAGCATGGTCCCTGTTCCTTGTCCATGCCCCCATTCTGCTCAGAAGGAAAGAGCAACTATCATATTCATTACCATAAATGCCCTACTCATCTACTTGATTGGAATGCTGCATGACAGCTCTCGTTCCTGGTTGTCTGGTCCACGAAAACCAGAGGCTGCAGAGCCTCACAGGCAGGTGTGTCTGTGTAGGGTAGGTGTGGGGGGTGGGGTCAGCATAACTAGAACAGAAAGACAGAGAGGAAGCAGTTGATGGTGGTACCTGGGGGCATCGCTATAAATTGGGAGTGAGCTACATTAAGGAACTTCATATAATGTAGTGTACCTAGGGCTGGCCTGGCCTGTAGATATTGTGGGTCATGTCACTTGGTACTGTGCCACAAGGCGAGATGGTAGAAGCATGCAGTGCAGGAAGTCTGATTCAGGCCTTCTTCTCTCCTTAGCTCACTTAAGTGAGCGGGGGAGGACTAAAGGAGTCTCTCAAAGCTCCTGCCATGGGAGGCTGGATGGGCTCCCGCCTTTTTGTTGCTTGTCAGTGTCAGTCCTTTATAAGCCTTACTGAACAGCGTGAGACATACCCTTGCTTCTGCAGTATTTTGTTTCATTGTCCAAATCCAGGGACATCCACTCCACAAACGAAACACACTCTGAAAGCATAATTAGTGAATTTAAGTAAACGTAAAAATCCACCAGTGTTCATACGAAAGACATTTCTTTTTGTCTTTTTACATATATGGTTTTAAGCCTGATAGTTTCCATGGTAATTCACCAGATGAAAATTGTTTGGTTTATACCCCCTCACAATTACAAATGTGTAAGTCCTACTTTCGTGATGTCTCGTATATAACGTACACCCACACGCTCAGAAATTACAGTGATGAGTGCCCTACATACCTAAAAAAGGTTAGATTGAAAGGATAGGTCTGAGGATTTAGTATCTATCACTTCTGTCACATGGCCAGAGATGCACATTCTGAATACCTAACCTAAGGGCTAAATCCTGCTTCTGCTGAAATTGGTGGGAATTTTTGCCATCACTGAGAGCAAGATCAGGCCCTGCATCAGAACTGCAAATACGCCCAATACTTGACTTTAGGAAGGTAAGTAGTTGTATAGATCAGGGTTCAAGTTTGCACTTTGGACACCATAAATCATAGGTCTGATTCTGCATATAGTAAATAAAATTCCAGTGAACACTCTGATCTTGCCAAAACCAGAAATAATTTGCTATAAAGTCCTGTACTGTAGACTAGGTATATAATTTCTAGTCAATATGAATTTTATTTTAGTGAGTGGGCCCTAGTCACTCCCCTTTCAAAGTATCATTCCAATATGTACAGAAGGCTCCCATGCTGCTGAGGGTGCAGGGAAGTTAAGAGGATAATGGAATTAGAAAACTGCACTTGGTTTATTGGATAATTAATTTATGGGACAGTGTGTTTATTTTTTGGATATAAAATATATGTATGTAATTATAAATTACTCTATGTATGTATGTGGAGGAGCGGGATAATTTTATATAATGCATAGTTCCAGGGACTATTCACTTGTACACATTTTTGTAGGCTCAGAGCCAAAATAAATTGAAACCATTTATTGAGCCAGATCATAAGCTGGTGGTAACTGGGGTAGCTCCATTGAAATGGGTGTAGCAAAGCTGATTTACATCTCCTGAGAATTTGGCCCATTAAGTTTCAGTCACTTTTAATTAACTCCTTGGATGTTTTATTAAAAGATCTGCTCTAGGAATTCGTTTGGGGCAGTTCTATGGTCCATGTTATATAGGAGGTCAGACTCGATGATCAAAATGGTCCCTTCTGGCCTTGAAAACTGTGTAAATTCCAGTACCATGAATAATAATTGTTTTCCTTTCTTCAGTAATAAAGAATAACATTCTTTTTCTTCATGTGATGTTTAGAATGTTTGAAATAAGGAACTGATTCAAGCAATGAAAATATGATTTTTTTCAAACTGCTGTTGAATAATCTCTTCTATCCTGTACTCCTGTAATATTAAATAGGATGGTGTAATGTCTAGTATGTATTACATGTGACAGATGCATTTTGGATATTAAACCAGGCAAGAGATTAATTGGAGATTTCGGACTATAATCTATTGCTCAGTGTTTGGTTGGAATGATTTAATCCTAGGATTTTGGAGACTGCTAAATGTGTGTGTGTGTTAACTCTGAGGAATACATTTTTCAAAGGAGTGTTCACTAATCCTGTTAACAAATAATGGGATTTGTGCATGTACCTCCCATGTACTGCTTTGAAAACATACCCTCAAGTGTCAGAAGTTTTCCGGAAACATGTTAAAGATGTGCTAATTCTTTAAAAGAAAAGGAGTACTTGTGGCACCTTAGAGACTAACAAATTTATTTAAAGGCTCTGAATAGCAACTTCCTGATGCTATAAATTGCAGAGGCACTTATAGTCTGCTCTGGAAACCACTTCAGAATTTTGTTTATATTAACAGGCTAACTAAAAATTGTCCTGGGTTCTGAAGTTTAAATTAAAACCCACTTCCAGGATGTCTGATTTGAAAAGAGAATAGGAATAAACCTGTATTGTGAGCTTGTTAACTTCAATAGAAAAGCAATTCAAAGCATCATTAACTTGAGACCAGGTGAGTCTTGTTCAAACAGAGTGACAGTTGGTATCCCGCAAACCTCTGAAACGCAATTCTTCAGCAAGATGTTTTTTTGTAAGATGGCCCTAGATTAGGGTCACTGCAGATGGGTAGCTGCTTACGCTGGAGTCAGATCTCAGATTATTATAGCTCGATAACTCCTATTTGGTGTAAAGAAGAGGGAATTGATCTTTCATACCTGTACCCATGTAAGTAACCCCCTAATCCAGTGATACTCAAACCTCAGTGGTTCAGGAGCCAAATTAGCAATTAGCGTTACCTGAAAGAGCCCCAGTAGTGTGAATTCATTGTTTCATTTGTTATAGAACTAGATGGTCAATCATTTTGCTGTGAGAATAATATATAAACTAAATATTTCCCATCATACTGCTTAAATAGGACTAAGTATTATTATTTTATTAACTACAATTGGTTAATAACATAGTAAAAGCCTCCTGATTGGTGGTTGTTTAAATCACACAGTGTTTTAATCGCATGTGCTGAAAAGAGCTGTAGGAGACACGTTAAAGATCCACTTGCGGCTCTCACGACATCTCCGCTGAATAAAGTCACTTGGCAAAATGCAGTGGCACTATACAGGAGCTCAAAACTGTACTTCTATATAAGGTCATTTGGGGAGGTCAAAGGCTTACTAGGTTGTAGCGTGGATGTAAGAAGTGCTGTATAAGAAGAACTATGTAATAGGTCTTGCTCTCTGCTGCACTGCACTTTGTATAGTCCTCTGCATGCATCCAACTCAGGATGGTGGCATTTTACACCCACTGAGCATTGGGTGTAAACTGTGCAAGACAACAGAGTACCAGGCTCAATACGTTTTAGGGACAGGAAAAAGCCATCTGGACTTCCTTGCTGTCAGCTTCTTATTTTTACTCCAGACACTTCAACCCTCTCCTTTGCTGGAAACATGTCTACAGGAGAGCGAGTTTCGATGAACTCACTGAAAAGCTTTACTTCAGTTTCCTTCCCCTGGTCACTTCTCCTGGTGTAAGAGAGATTTGCCTGAGCTGCTGTTTACTCCTAGTTTCCTAATTTTGTAGGCTGGCCTTTAGTTTGGGAGACAGTTGCTGGTATTAAATGTATCTATCCTTTTTTACACTATTGAAAACTTCTGTTAGGTCACCTTGGAATCTCCTCTTTTCCACTGGGAAATAATTCCAGGCCTTTTAATCTTTCTCCATGATTGGGATTCTTGAAATCTGATATCCTCCTCATTGTCCTACATAGCATCCTCCAAGACAAATACGTTCTTCCTGTGAGGCGGTTAAGATTGCATGTGGCAATCAAGATGGGGATCTAGGAAGTGCCTTTGGTCCCAATTCAGCTGAACAGTTACGCACAATGCTTAATTTTAAGTAATTCCATTCCTATTTAGCAAAGCACATAAGAACATGCTTAAGTCCCTTTTGGCTTTAATGGGATTTAAGCATGTGCTTAAAATTAAGCTGGTGTTTAAGTGCTTTGCTGAATGGAGCTTTATATACAGTAACTATCTCTACTTCGTATTCTGATGCTCTAACCAAACACCCTGCTTGCCTTTTTACTGCCTCTTTGTAGTAGGCTGGTGGCTTTAATTAACTTTCTGCCTTGACCTCATTTTCCTGAAAGTGTTCTGGAGTATGGATTGATTGTAAGTTTGGGTTCTAGAGAAAAGAAAAACCGTCACAATGCTTAGTCACACATAGCCATTAAATGTCATTTGTTGTATTCCCTAAATGATCCAACTCTTTTTCAGTTTGATTGCATTGTTTTCCCTGCTAACAGTTGTAATGTCATATATGAACTCTGGAGATCTTGTTACTTTCTAATACGAGTGGGGGGAATGAAAACTCCTTTTATCTGTGTTAAACTCGGAGCCAAATAACAAGGGCTTGTCCAAATAAATGCATAGAGACCTATATTCAGACTTACTGAAACTGACTGCCAAGGTGCTCCACTTCTCGTCCCTTTCCAACGTGAAAAATGTTGACTTCTGGCTCTCTTTCAGCTCCTGCTGCTTCCCCTGTTTACTATGCAGGCTTCTACTTTAGAGCCTATTCCAAAACTCATCACCTTTGCTGTAAATCTCTGATGCAGAATCTTGAGCAATGCTTTTCTTTAAAATCTAAGTACACAACATCCCCTGGATTTCCCTTATCTCTCATGGCAGTAATATCCTCCAAGAATTCCAGAAGGTTAGTTAAGCATGACCCCTTGTGCCTTGATCAAACTGATTTTCCACAGTTCTCCAAGCACATTGCTCTTAAGAGACTGCAGTTTCCAAAACTTTCTCCCCACAATGGATTTTAAACATGCTTGTTACTAACTTTATGGTTTAACTGTTGAACCTGTTGCGGGGGGGGGGGGGGGGGAGGAATAAGTAAAATGAGGTTTTTTTTCTAATGTAGTTCACTAAAGCTGAAAGTCTGTATGCAGTGATTGTGTTGCAGGGGTAGCTTGAAGCATAGCATCATGCTTGAGATGCAAGAGTTACAGCTGAGAAGACACTTTTAATATGAAGCTCTGTCTTTTTCGAGCGCTGTGGTTGACATGGATGAAATGACTTATGAAATGACTTTTGGTCTGCTCCTCCGGAGGGATGTAAGATCATGACATTCCTTGGGGTTTTGTGAATGATACCGTCCAAAACAGCGCCCTAGGCCGATTTTCTGGTTTGCAGAGAGAGCACTTTAGAGCAAGCTTGATCGTGAGCCAAAGTTTCGGAAACCTTAAAGTTGTGGTTAGCAGACAGCCACTTTAGGAAATTAGGTCACCATTACCTCACCCTTAGTTTTTATCCAGTAGTCTATCTGCCACACTGTTGCCTTCTTATTAATCACACCCAAGTTGGGTTGTATGGGAAGATGTCAGGAGTAAAAGGAATAAGAGGCGTTGACTCTTTAGGGAGCTGTTGGAGGCATGCGGGATGGGGGAAGACAGGATTTTTGGAGGAGCTGCTGGGAGTGCAAACAGCCACGCGGTTGCATTAGGCGGGTGATTGGGCCCTTTGGGGGAAAGGAAGGCTGTAGTGTAAACTGGTTTTTGACACTTGTGAGAGTTGGTTGGGTGGCTTCTACAGTTCACAGTGTGGGGCAGTTCTCTTTGGACTGGAGGGGATGGCACTTGGGAGGGGGCGGGTCTCATTTTGTCAGGGAGAGTGAGTTGTGAGAGATGTTTCGCCCATGTTAGCGGGTTATTTGCCTCTGCACTTTCCGATGTTGCTGTCTTCACTGCAGCAGAAATGTTTCTAGTGTGGGTGGGGGTGGTCTATAAAAACAAACGCCTTGAATCATAGAATCATAGAATATCAGGGTTGGAAGGGACCCCAGAAGGTCATCTAGTCCAACCCCCTGCTCGAAGCAGGACCAATTCCCAGTTAAATCATCCCAGCCAGGGCTTTGTCAAGCCTGACCTTAAAAACCTCTAAGGAAGGAGATTCTACCACCTCCCCAGGTAACGCATTCCAGTGTTTCACCACCCTCTTAGTGAAAAAGTTTTTCCTAATATCCAATCTAAACCTCCCCCACTGCAACTTGAGACCATTACTCCTCGTTCTGTCATCTGCTACCATTGAGAACAGTCTAGAGCCATCCTCTTTGGAACCCCTTTCAGGTAGTTGAAAGCAGCTATCAAATCCCCCCTCATTCTTCTCTTCTGCAGGCTAAACAATCCCAGCTCCCTCAGCCTCTCCTCATAACTCATGTGTTCCAGACCCCTAATCATTTTTGTTGCCCTTCGCTGGACTCTCTCCAATTTATCCACATCCTTCTTGTAGTGTGGGGCCCAAAACTGGACACAGTACTCCAGATGAGGCCTCACCAATGTCGAATAGAGGGGAACGATCACGTCCCTCGATCTGCTCTCTATGCCCCTACTTATACATCCCAAAATGCCATTGGCCTTCTTGGCAACAAGGGCACACTGCTGACTCATATCCAGCTTCTCGTCCACTGTCACCCCTAGGTCCTTTTCCGCAGAACTGCTGCCTAGCCATTCGGTCCCTAGTCTGTAGCTGTGCATTGGGTTCTTCCATCCTAAGTGCAGGACCCTGCACTTATCCTTATTGAACCTCATCAGATTTCTTTTGGCCCAGTCCTCCAATTTGTCTAGGTCCTTCTGTATCCTATCCCTCCCCTCCAGCGTATCTACCACTCCTCCCAGTTTAGTATCATCCGCAAATTTGCTGAGAGTGCAATCCACACCATCCTCCAGATCATTTATGAAGATATTGAACAAAACCGGCCCCAGGACCGACCCTTGGGGCACTCCACTTGATACCGGCTGCCAACTAGACATGGAGCCATTGATCACTACCCGTTGAGCCCGACAATCTAGCCAGCTTTCTACCCACCTTATAGTGCATTCATCCAGCCCATACTTCCTTAACTTGCTGACAAGAATACTGTGGGAGACCGTGTCAAAAGCTTTGCTAAAGTCAAGAAACAATACATCCACTGCTTTCCCTTCATCCACAGAACCAGTAATCTCATCATAAAAGGCGATTAGATTAGTCAGGCATGACCTTCCCTTGGTGAATCCATGCTGGCTGTTCCTGATCACTTTCCTCTCATGCAAGTGCTTCAGGATTGATTCTTTGAGGACCTGCTCCATGATTTTTCCAGGGACTAAGGTGAGGCTGACTGGCCTGTAGTTCCCAGGATCCTCCTTCTTCCCTTTTTTAAAGATTGGCACTACATTAGCCTTTTTCCAGTCATCCGGGACTTCCCCCGTTCGCCACGAGTTTTCAAAGATAATGGCCAATGGCTCTGCAATCACAGCCGCCAATTCCTTCAGCACTCTCGGATGCAACTCGTCCGGCCCCATGGACTTGTGCACTATAAACCTATTTATATATGCAAATGAATTCTGATTTCCTTCTTTTAAAAGACTATTATCCGAGTATGGGAATAGAGCTGCCAGCTCTATTCCCATCTGTTCTGCTGTAGGTGGCTGTTTTAAGGTGTGACCGTATCAAAGCTGCCATCTAAAAACAAAGTAAACTCAGTACA
This sequence comes from Lepidochelys olivacea, assembly GCF_965140295.1. Classification (NCBI taxonomy): domain Eukaryota; kingdom Metazoa; phylum Chordata; order Testudines; family Cheloniidae; genus Lepidochelys; species Lepidochelys olivacea. Next base: position 67,421,757 of record NC_140421.1, on the reverse strand, counting down.
AGCTTGTTCTAGCCAAGGTTCCTGTCCCAAGACCATGGCAATAGGAAACGATGGATACATTCTTCTTCAAGTGCGGTTATATCAGAAAAAGTGACTATGTAGAAATAACCTCTTCTTACTTAACAGTCTGCTCCTTTTGCTTTCTGAGCCCTATTCACTTTACTCATAAAAAAGAGAGCTTTTTACTTTAGGTAGAGTATTATCAGAGCTAATGCAGCTATAGATGCTGGAGTGAACTCAAGCATTAGAAGTGTATACGTTATTTTCTTGTCTGGGCACCATGGACAATATTGTTTAAGTTCCAGCTGCAGAATATTTATGACTGGAGGTGGTCCATATGCCAGAGACAATCCGGTTTGAATCTCCAATTCTAGGATAGGCTTCCAGGCCCAGAAGTAATGTGTGAGCTGAGTACTTTTGCTGCTGAAGTCCTTTGGGAAGGAACAACCGATGCAGAATCACCCAGTGCTATTTTTTAGTCACTTTTCAGGGTATAACTGCATTTTGGGCAACCTGCAATGATCACACATACTAACCCAGATTGGTAAAAATGCTCTTAAGGGGCAGATTGTATATTTCTTGCTCATGCTGAGTAGCATCTTACTACTTAAAAAGCTCACTCTGCTGAGTGCAAGCACTAATGGAGTAAGGAACTCCTCAATGTAGGAAAGCGGTAAGAATCTCACCCTAAATTAGCACCAACCTCTGCGGTTACATTTTAGTTTATAATGAAAAGTTTTCCTCTCTAGTGCATTTTGGTGTCTGAACTTTGCCTGTCTGTTTAATTGTATATTACAGGACAGGGACCATATTTTGCTTTCTCCTGTATACTGTTGAATATATGGTCAGTGATTAACAAACAGTAAAGCAGCCTTCCCTTTTTTACTGTGTTGCCTACAACACATTGAGTTTACAGACTTCACTCTCTTCATGCGGAAATTTTAAGGTGGGACTGAATTTCCTTGTTTAATATACATTGGATTGGGAGAAAATTATTTATACTGTGTATATCACTTTAAAACCTCAGAATAAGTGATTCGCTCCTCCAGACACAATTTCTAAAGATTTTTAAATAATGTGTAACTCGACTCAGAAAGCAAAGAGTGAGGGTAAAGGCTTTGAAGGAGTTTCTGTGTGTAACCTTACTGGGAATTTAATGAGCTAAGTACAGCGTTGTCAGTACAAGCTGTAAGCTGAGAACTCCTCCGTCTCAGGAGATCCTTGCGGATATGCCCTTGGGAGGGTTTTCGACTGCTAGAAAATGTGGAAAAACAAGAAGGTTGCACTGCAGGGATGGATATAATATGGGGAGGGGTTGGGAGAAAAAATAAACACTCTGCCCCTCTTCATTATGAGAGTAAAATGACACTTTTGGCTTGAGGCCAGTGAAACCTGGGAGATCTGGGATGGTGCAGACAGGACTAGCGACAAGTTTGTTAAGGAATGGATTGGATGCCTACAGTTTGCCTCAGCTCTGTGGTTTTTGTTCTGAATGCACAGTGTTAACTCTTAGCTCCCCGCCACTCGTAAGAAACAGAAATGAGATGCAGGCACTCAAGGTGGAAATTAAAGACAAAAAGTTGCTGGGTAGAAGTTTTAGAAAAGAAATGAATGTGGCCACTTCTCCTTAGATGACATTCAGGATTCTCAAGGAGCATTCTCTGTGTTGCAGTCATCCCATTTTATGCACCCAGTGAGAACTCCGCTCTGCTGGGGTTGTGAGGCAGAGACTTCCTAACCCTTGAAAAAGCATTTACAAAAATAAGTTAATTAAAAAAAAACAAACAAACAAACCCTGGAAATTAAAATTTCACAGTCAACAAATCTGAGAGATGGCCAGTTTTAATCTCAGGTTTCAGAGAGCAGTTGTGTTAGACTGTATCCGCAAAAAGAACAGGAGTACTTGTGGCACCTTAGAGACTAACAAATTGATTTGAGCATAAGCTTTCGTGAGCTACAGCTCACTTCATCGGATGCATGCAGTGGACACCTGATGAAGTGAGCTGTAGCTCACAAAAGCTTATGCTCAAATCAATTTGTTAGTCTCTAAGGTGCCACAAGTACTCCTGTTCTTTTGCAGTTTTAATCTGAAATTTTAGCATGTCCCCTCAAGTGTCTCAGCCCGCCAAACATACAGCTAGGGTGATGTTCTCTCTAGGAACGTGGAGAGAGCCATTGGTATAGAAAGCCCGGATGTGTCAAAAACTCCCACTGGCATGTCACACCTATGGAAGTCCACAGTTTTCTCAGCTCTCTCAGAAAAGATTGGCTGACAGTGTTCGTCTTTGAAAACAGAGCCGTGGGTGCCACATTTTCCGAAGAGCTCCCTGCCACATAGATGCTATTTAATCACCGGACAAGGGGGCCAGGTTTCCCAGCGTTTTGAGCATCTGGAAACTGCCATTGAAAGCAATGGGGGTGACCGCCGCAGGCTGAGGGATGCTTTTGGACATCTGGCTCTTAGTGTGTTCAGCTTGTTGCATACATGGACTAAGTTCTGCTTTTGGATGGGCATGGGCCATTTCTGTTTTTTCAGGGGAACACGTGCACAAGTATCAATCAGACGGCAAACCTTAACCTGTGGATAGACTCATGGTTGAGTGGATCCCTTTTCAGAATGAGGCCTGGGCAAAGCCATTTGCGTTTCTTTGATTCGGAACAAATTAAGGACCCGATTCTGCAAAGATTTACACCGATGTATAACTGTAAGGTCCTGATTCAGCAAGCACTTAAACATGTGTGTAACTTTAAGCAAGTGCTTGAATGCTTTGCTGAATAGGGATGACTTAAGCACACGCATAAGTGCTTTCCTGAGTCAGGGTCTAAATCTGGGTTGACAACCCTCCCGGTTTCGCTGGGAATCTCCAGGAATCGGGATCTATCTCCCAGAGGCTACTGAAGCCAAATCAGGCGATTTTATTTTGCTAAAGGTCTGGTGGCACAGCGGGGCTAAGGCAGGCTCCCTGGCTGACCTGGCCCCTCCCGGAAGTGGCCGACACATCCCTGAGGTCCGTGGCGAGGCACAGGGTCTCTGCGCGCTGTCCGCGCCCCAAGCGCCAACTCAGCAGCTCCCATTGGCCATGAACTGCGGCCAATGGGAGCTGCGGGGGCAATGCCTGCAGGCAGGGGCAGCGGACGGAGCCTCTGCCACTCCCAGAGGGGCTGCAGGGATGTGCTGGCCGCTTCCAGGAGCGTTGCACGGAGGGGGCAGCGCGGAGTCACCTGGCTCCACTTACCTCAGGCAGCTCCTGGACAGCAGCGCAGCAGGGCTAAGGCAGGCTCTGCTCTGGCAGCTCCCATTGGCCGTAGTTCCCGGCCAATGGGAGCTGCAGAGTCGGCACTCGGGGCACAGGCAACGCGCAGAGACTCCTGCCTCCCCCCAGGGGCCTCAGGGAGGTGCTAGCTGCTTCTGGGAGCCGTGCCGGGCCAGGGCAGGCAGGAAGCCTGCTTTAGCCCTGCTGCGCCGCCACCCGAAGTAAGTGCTGCCTGCACTCCCTCCTGCACCTCAGCCCCCTTCCACACTCTGAATCCCTTGGCCCCAGAGCCTACACCCCCTCCCGCACTCCTGCCCCAGCCTGGTGAAGGTGAGTGAGTGTTGGGGAGAGCGAGCAACGGAGGGAGGGGGGATGGAATAAGCGGGGTGGGGCAAGGGTTTTTGGGTTTGTGTGATTAGACAGTTGGCAACCCTAGTCTGTGTACACAGGATATCTCAATGAGTTCAGGAGCACATGCATAAGTCTTTTTAGGGTTGGCGCCTAAGGCTTATTGTTAAAATCCTACATTTTACAATTGTGTAAAATGTAAAAGCCTGAGTTTTGTAGTTTAGAACAATACATTGACTTACCGTATCTAGGAATCTCAACTATATTGACTCAACTCTGCCATATTCCTTAGATATTCCATATCTACCCCCCCCCTTTTAGTACTTAGGTTTTTTTAAAAAGACTTGCACTGTCAACTGTTCTTTGCATCTGTTATGTATTGAATTTTGAAGTTTTGTGCACAACTGGGTGGATTTGTTTCTCGTTTTATTTTTGACTCTAATAACTTCTGATTTCATCCAAGTCAAACTGAAACTAGGATTTTCTGCCAAGAGTCTTTTTCCATTTTTAGACTTCAGTTGAGAAAAATGTGTCACAGTTTATACAAGTCTGCACTGGGGTTGTTACTAAATTTTAATTTAATACTGAATCCTGCTAATTTGGTAGAAAGAATGGACCGTTACTTTAGTTACAAAACCGGACTAAACCACTTTGGAATTGCACTATATATACAGGTTTCAGAGTAACAGCCGTGTTAGTCTGTATTCGCAAAAAGAAAAGGAGTACTTGTGGCACCTTAGAGACTAACCAATTTATTTGAGCATGAGCTTTCGTGAGCTACAGCTCACTTCATCAGATGCATACCGTGGAAACTGCAGCAGACATTATATACACACAGAGATCATGAAACAATACCTCCTCCCACCCCACTGTCCTGCAGGTAATAGCTTATCTAAAGTGATCATCAAATTGGGCCATTTCCAGCACAAATCCAGGTTTTCTCACCCTCCACCCCCCACACACAAACTCACTCTCCTGCTGGTAATAGCCCATCCAAAGTGACAACTGTCTTCACAATGTGCATGATAATCAAGGTGGGCCATTTCCTGCACAAATCCAGGTTCTCCCACCCCCTCATCTCCCTCCAAAAACCACACACACAAACTCACTATCCTGCTGGTAATAGCTCATCCAAAGTGACCACTCTCCCTACAATGTGCATGATAATCAAGGTGGGCCATTTCCAGCACAAATCCAGGTTTTCTCACCCCCCCCACCCCCATACACACACAAACTCACTCTGTGAAAAGTAGTGTAGAAAAAGACTGTAGACAACAAACTCTATCTATTGTGTGTATCTCCACACTCTTTCTACTCTCTTTTCCATAATAAATTCACTATGTGCTCGTGGCTATCTTAATTAAATTTGACATTTCCAAAAAGGAGGAATCAGTAGTTACATTAGAGATTACAGATTAGCTGTAAATCAGCATAGCTCCATTAAAATCAGTGAAGCTACAACACGAGTTGATGATCTTGTTCTACAAACTGCCTTTGTTGTGATGATCCAGCCTTGCCTTCAGATGCTTTCAGTGACAAAAGAAATCTGTAAAATGTTGGTAGAGTTAAAGATTTTATTGCCATGAAGCATTAGTCTTGCAGCCAAGCCTTGGGATATATTATGTGAATACCCTGGCAAATAGTAACCTTGATGAAGATTTTCTGAAATTCATAATAGCAATTTGGTAACAGAAGTGGTTTAAGTTGCTGGTATGGTTTTGTTACCAGTGAATAGATTCTAATTTCACACACGATAGGCTTCTTCAGGTGTTGTGGGGGAAAGCCACTGCTTTGAGTCAGGTGCTTTCTTGTACATATTGCTGCATATTAACTCCAGTCTTAACACAATCTTACACCTTTGCCTACTCACTTTCGGATGTAGTCAACCTCCAGTGTTCCCATGTGGTTCATTTAAAATCAAACCATGTCTTTGAATCCTTGAATCATTTTCATGAGGACTGTTTCATTGGTGCAGTATTAACTATATCTGCCTTATCTACTAGAATAGAGCTGAGCTGAGGGGCAGTACTGTCTGGAATAATGAGCACTGGGTTGGGAGTCTGGCGGTCCTGGATTCTAATTCCGGCTTTACCACTGACTCACTAGGTAGACTTGGGCAAGTTGATTCAACTTTGTTTCATTTTCCTCTTACCCACCTGCCTCTCAAGGTTGTTGTCAGGATAATCAATTAGTCCTTGCCTGTCCAGCACTTTGAACCTGTAAAGGGCTACAGGATAAAAATGCTAAATATTCTTATTAACAATTGGCTGTGTATCGTTAGGTGTACCATAGCTTCTGTATAGTGCATACTGATTCTGTGCTTTCCATCTGTCTGATCTTTATCACATACAATTCTGGATTAAGAGATGTCCATAACAAAGGCTGGTTGGTCCTGCCCAAGCTTCCCTTGTACAGATGAATCTAGTCTTGACTTTTCAGCCTCTCTCATTTTTTTCCAGTTGTTCTGGATGCACTGATTGTTCAGCATGCTGGAAATCCACATGTCCTTGAATACAGAACATTCACTTGGGGGAATCTTAGCTATCACCCATTGTTCCTTGCTTCATTTGCAGTTTACCTTATTAGCACCTTTTACTCCTGTTGGAAAAAGTCTGGAGAAACAAGACACCTTAAAACATGCTGATAAGGACCACGGCTTGGCCTTCCTGAGAATAATAATTGTCGTTCATTTCCTATTGCAGGTAGTACAAATTTCTCTTCTAACTCCATTCATTCAGGCAACAATGAAAAATTTCAAACCTATTGATGATCGTGCCGATTGGAATTGTCACTGAACCAGAGAGCAATCCTTGCTGTCATCAACTAAACAGTCTACGTTTCAAAAACAAAACAAAAATGTGGCAGAGAAGAGCCCTCTCTTCAGTTTTGTTGCAGGAAGGAGCATTTAGTAGAGCTATTTTAAAAATAAAAAGACAAACTGCTCCCTTATTCCTGCTTTGCCACTATGTTATGCTTTTTGCAGGTCAATTTGACTGTTGTTCCTTTAGGGGTTAAACTAACTGCCTGTCCTTAACCCACTAACATTTTGGCATGGGTTGGAGGGCTGGAGGGCCTTTATGGAATTGGTATTGGCATATGGAGCCTTTCATCTTGAGACGTCCAGTTAGAATCTGGCTGAAGTCTGGTAGTGACCAAAACTCATTACCACACCGCGGCTGTGGGGTGGTCTGTATAAATGGGTTGATGATCTGAGTACAGTTCCCAGGAGATCTAAGAACAGATTTAAAAATTTTATTAAAGTTAACTTGTGTGAATTTGATTTTAAACATTAAGAGGGAAGATACTGTACATCTGGGATCAGGCTTGGGTTATGGGGGATTGCAAGTATTGGCTACAAGGTTCATGAGGTATATACATATCACAGAACCAGCATAGATCCAGATTGGGGTGTGGGAGTTTTTAAAGCGTCAGTGGATAAATGGGCTCAGGTACGCCACCCATGGAATGTATTAAGAGTCCAAATCAGTATTGGTGTAGAGAATAAGTACATGGGTGGGGTATGTCCCTCGGTTTGTCAGGGAAGGAAGTGGGTTATTTCCCTGGTCGGCAGTCTCGGTTACTCGATCTGGTACTGGTGGTGTCCTGTGATGTGTTCCGTGTAGATGTCTCTGGACCATGTAGATGTAGATGTCGGACACCATGAGCTGTCCCACGAGCCGGGCGTAGCGTCGACCGATTCCGCACGCTCTCAATACCGGCTTGTTGTGGGGGTCCCATGCACCCAGGGCTCCCACGACCAGGGCGTGAATCTGGACCCTGTAGCCCTGGGCTCTCAGGGTTTTGGTCAGCGGGGTGTACTTCAAGGCCTTCTGTGCTCGGGCCTCGTGGAAGGCTGGTGACCTGTTTTCAAATGGCACCACACACAACCAGGACTGACATCCTTATTGACAATCTCTGCAGAAGGAGTGAATGGAACACAGAGACTGTGCTGCGGGCCTATCCCTAGGGCTTCCTTATGGAAATGTCCTGCAGTATTTAATAGGGATTTCACTAGTTGGATTCACTTGCATTTAGGATCTATAGAAATTATTCTTAAGACCCCATATAATTTAATAAAGAGGACTTCTTCTTTTTTTACATGTTTTTGAAGTACCATATAGAATACGCTAGCAGGGATATAATTCCCTGACTAATTTCTATGGGTTGTTTTTAAAAAAAAACTTTAGATAAGTTATTTTTTCTATCAAAGTTTATAGGCCTTTTCTATTGGGCTGCTTTCTCCAGTGCTGGTTGAGGCACTGTGGTGTGTGTCATCTGCAGACCCATTGACTTTGCTGTACTCTGGATAAACAGATGACTCCGATTTCCCAGGCTGTCAATCTGACACCTTTCAGGAGCACCCTATTTACTCAAAACCGGGGGCAAACCTTATTTTTCTTGAGTTTGATCTCTAGCATGGAAGCTTGTGTGACAGAAAGAAAGACTCAACACAGTGGAGAGCCAAGTGCAACAATGTATGCCCTTGTGTTTCAGTCCCAAGGTAGTATCAATCACATCACTGCTGTATGAAGCCTGGATTGATTACAGCAGCCATTGCCATAAGATACCCATCTCTATCCCTGGGGAGAGCTGTGCACTTAATGTGTTTGTCATTTATCATGTAGTGAAATGGACTGATAGAAACTGTGAGCTAGTACATCCAGGGAGCTGCACATCAGGACTTCAGTGGGACAGACAAAGATAACAGCTGCAAATTATTGGGCTAAATACAGAAATCACTGCATGAAATTATCTGGCTTGTGTTATGCAGGAGGTCAGATTAGACGATCATATTGGGCCCCTTCTGGCCTTAGAAGTCTATGGATCTTACCTTTCCCATGAATTTCTCTCCCCACATAATTCCTCTCATGATGTATAGTTTTATTTCCTTGTTTATACAGTGACCAGTGGTAGGAGTTGTTTGATTTTTGCAAAAGATTGCATAAAAGTCTGTCATTTTGAGGCAGAGGTGCAATATTACCAGGGCTTTCCTAGGAACTTTTTCGCGTGTGTGTGTGTCTCACCCCTGTTGTTTCTATGTGGTTCTTTCTCCTCATGGACATGGGGAGCTGTGCACTTACAAAGTTCTGTTTTTACCACAGCAGAATGCAGGAATATGTCTCTGGCATGATTAGAGCCAGCACTGGAATGGTGCAGCTGCATTTGGAAGAACAGTGCAGTTTGCAACCCTCTTCATCCCCCTCCCCCATCCCCTACAATTTTAAATATGTATTAATTAATCCAAGGATCAATACAGTAATTTGTATGGCAGGGCAAATTCTCTGATGGCACGTAAGTGGGCTCACCATCTGTGAAAGAGAGACTGGTGTAAGGAATTCTAGTAATTTAACATAGTGTGCCCCAAAGCCTGTGAAATTCAGACAGGGCTTTCTGCATTATAGGAATCATAGGACTGCAAGATCATGTGAAAACACTGATATGAAAGCAAAGTAGGGGAAGGTTCAAGCTTAAACCTCCCACTAGTGTAAACTGCTCATTTAAACCTCCCATTCAGAGGCCTTTAAAGGCGAACGCATTACAGGATGTTCATGTGCTTTATCCGACACTCTGGACAAGACTGCAGGGCTATATTCTTTATAGTCAATGGCTTTAGTTAAAACATCCAGTAATACATTGTCTAAGCCATTACTACAGGATAGTCTATGGCCTTCTGCATTGGATGGAACTCTCTCCATGAGTAGCAAACTGTGATGTGGTGATGAAATGACCATGATGACAGGTTAAGACTGATGGCTGGAAAACTTTTCATGTGTAAAAATATTGATTAGAAAAAGGTATACATGAAAACTTTCATGGAACTGGGATACTGTGAAAATCTCTCTAATATTGATAACTTGCAAGAGCAATACTGTGACATTAGCTTCAACCAAGTGTAATGAAACATGGCAGTATGCAGACACTATGGTCATCAGCGGGGAACAACCAAGACACCACAACTACTGGCTTCTGTTACTCAAGCTAACGGAGAACTCCTTTATGTGTGAGACAGTAGCAGGCTGTTGTAGTTCTGCAGACAGCCACTAGGGGGTGACATAATTTCACACAGGACAGTTTATTGCACGAGCTTCAGAGGTCTAGCTACCATAAGGGTGGCAATAATAAAGCTGTAATAATTAGGCTGAGAAACTGTTGGGACTGTTTATTTATATCATTGTAATGCCCGGAAGCCTCTATCTAGGCTCAGGTATTGATGTGTGCTTCCTTACATTTAATATATAAAATGTGTCTATAATAAATGTTGTATAAAATTGAATATATTTTGATTGTCTACTTCTCCCTCAACCTTCATATTCTGCTAGTCTTTTGGAAGGGGGTGAGGGGATAATGGAACTAAAATTCCTAATGCCTATTATCATGTCGGCCACTTTATTTTTATGTTGCATGCCACTCCCTCTCCCTTTGTCTGCCTTGTCTGTTTAGATTGTAAATTCCTTGGGCCAGGGTGTCTTTCTCGGTCTGTGTTTTTATAGTGCCTATCGTAATGGGGCCCCAATCTTGAATGAACCCTCTTGGTGCTCCTAAAATACAAATAATGAGAAATAATTATTAGACCCATTCTGGAAAATACTGTGGTTTGGAGTAGATGTCTTTTTAAGTACGAGTAAAGATAAGCTACAAAACACTTTTTTGTCTGTCCACCCCACTGGGCTTTACCAAGCAAATCAAAAGCACCACTCCATAGGTTACATGATTTAACTCCACTTTACTCATGAGGTAAAGTGATCACTCAGTGATATGACATGTCTTGATCAGTATCGTATATCTATGCGAATCAAGTTCCTGTGTGTGGCATGTCCTGATATCTTATAGGGGTTAGTCAGATGTTAACTCATCCTTTGCCGCAAAACTCAAAGTCAGCTCCTCTCAGTGTATATATTTTGAGTGTGGTCTCTTAAAGACATACTGACATCTGGATATACTGTAGTTCCCCACAACAGAGAGGCGGTGTGACCCAAAGCTGGTGTTTTCTGCTGCCTTGAGCCTGCATTTCATAACAAATGCCTCTGTTCTGTAATCCTAATGTTAAGCTAGGTTTACATGTATGTTAAGGGTCTATATGTCTTCAGAGCAATGCCTATTTGTGTTGTGTTGGTACAGAAACCCAGAAATAGTACCTCCATGGAGCCGCACATTAAGAACGTCAATTGGTTAAGCAAAGAACACCAGCACAAGTTACAACCTCGATCATAAATCAGTGGGTGAAGCCCTGATCCTCAATGGGTCCTCCAGGTGCTACTCATGCTCTCTTGTACTTACACCAGGTGTAGTTTCACTGAAGTCAGCAGGACTACTTGTGGAGTAAGATTCTACTCAGTGTGAGTAAGGGCACCAGAATCTGGCCCATAAGAAATAATAACAACATCCTCTTGTTACAGCTCATAATGATAAAGCAGTCTGTATCTACACTCTATAGCTCTGTATTCTACACTCAGCTGTGGCTTCTGTAGGTTAGACTGAGATTCCAAACTTGGAGATGATAGTCCTGAATCTCCTGTCTCTCAGTCCAGTGCAAATCAGGTACAACGCAATGGAAAGCGGCTGATTCACTCAGGGGTAGTACTGCCATCACTGAATCTACAGAGTCTCAAACTTTGGTCCTGTTAGTGAATGAATTCCGAAAGAGTGAGATTCAGATACATTGTTGTGTCCTGCACTGCCTGTGCATATACAGCACATTTTGTATGTGGCATTTTTGCTCCAGATGTGTGAAAAGGATCCAATAAAAATCTAGAGAGGAGGATGACCTCTTTAATGTTGTTGAGTGCACTTCCCACCATCTTTGCCATATCTCCAGTAATATGTATATGGGAGACAGACAAAATGACTTAAGTGTCTTCTTCCCTTTCCTCCAATCCCTTAAACTTTGTTTATCAAAATTGCTGCAGCACTGAGGGTATTTTTGGTTTGTTTTGTTTTTTCACATTGGGACACATCCATATTCTACTGGCAAATGCTCTGCTGCCCAGCCGCGACAAATAAACAACTGGCTTCCTGGGAATACTACATTGGTTATAAACTACCTTGCCTGAAGCTCCCAAGTTGTCTCCACAGCCCCTCAGGAGGGTGAGAAAGCTTGTTCTTCCAAAATGAGCAGAGCTAGCGCAAGGCATTGTGAGTTTTCCAAGAAGTCACTGCAGCTCTTGATCAGTGATTAGCAATCTTTTATCATCTAAAAAAAAGGATTGGGAGACAACAAGGACAGGTTTGGAACAAGTGAATCCTTGTTTCTCTGCCCTTGAAGACTGTAGAGAATGGAGGGACAAGTGCCTACATGTGTTGGATTTTGTTGGCTGGATCCAGTTGTAGCCTGGAGTTAGCAAAGGTCACGTCCTCCTCTGGAAGGTTGGGAAAGCAGGAGAAGCAGCAGCTTAGCTGGCTCATCCCCAGGCAAACTGGTTTGAACCAGGAAAAAGTCAGAGAATTCTAAGGAACTTCTTGCATATCACCTCAGGCAGTTGGGTATTCTGTTTCCAAGTTACCTTTTTTCCTGGTATCAACTGAAGGGGGGGAAAAAATAAAATAAAGCATTCCTGAAAATAACTCTTTCATGCCTTGGGCCGAATTCTTCTTTAGAATGTTAGAACCATTTAGATACAGAACATCTCTGCTGACATCAGTGGAATCATTTCAGCTTTATGCCAGTGCAGCTGACAGCAGAATCAGAACAGATGTGCTTTTGCTGACTGGAAACAGGAGCTTGGTAACTGTTACATGTATTTTGCACTGCACTGTGTGGCAACGTGGTCTAATGGAAGAGGCATTGGACTGGGAGTCGGGAGACCTGTGCTCTGCTACTGACCTGCTTTCTGACCTTGAGTGAGTCAGCCTTGAGGTGTTTCTTCCATGTGTGCCTCTATTTCCCCTCCTACCTTATGCCTGTCGATTTAGACTGTAAGGTATTTGGAACAGGGTCTGTATTTTATTATCATAGAATATCAGGGTTGGAGGGGAACCTCAGGAGGTCCTCTAGTCCAACCCCCTGCTCAAAGCAGGACCAATCGCCAGTTTTTGCCCCAGATCCCTAAATGGCCCCTTCAAGGATCGAACTCACAACCCTGGGTTTAGCAGGCCAATGCTCAAACCACTGAGCTATCCCTCCCTCCATGACTATGTATATGTGCAGCACCTAACACAATGGGCCCCCAATCTCAGCTGGGATCTCTAGGCACTACAGTAATGCAAATAACTAGTCGTCCTAAATTTGCCCAAACAGTATCTGATGTTTGAAAAATAAAATCTAGGAAGAAGGATATCCTGATGGACTGATCCTGAGGAATGGGCCTCTGCAACTCCAAAAGGAGTTAAAGTATTTGGCTGATGATGTGATTGCTGAAGCCTCAAGACATTCAGCGGTGATTTTGAATTGTCATTTCCCTGGTGAGTTTGTGATGTATGGCTGTCTCTCGACAGCATCCGAGGAGGATTTGGGCGTGCGTGTTGTCAAATTAATTTTTTGAGAATTGATTCTCTGAAGTCAAATGTCATAAGCTGCACAGACTGCACACTGTCGGCTTCATATCCGGTGCCACTTTCATGGGGTGTTAACAGCCACTGGATTTGCTTATAGTGAAACCAGGAGCCACTTCCATAACCTCTGCCTTCGACACCACCCTGTTTGGAATTGGCATAGCGCATTCCCATTCAATATGCCCATACACACTAGGGTAAATTCAGGGTTTAGTGGGTGTTTGGTGGGCCCTTGCTGTGTGGTGAATTTTACCTACAATGCATAGTTTTGCTTGTCGCTAGCAAGTGCTGTAAGCACCGAGCACCAACCAGCAGCTCCCAGTGTCTTTGGTGGGGTTTGCAAGTGTTCAATAACTATAGAAATCAGGCAGTAGTGACTAGAAGCAAAGTGTCTTATTCCGAGAAGTGCTAAGCACCTGCAACTCCCACTGAGATCAGTGAGAATTGCAGCTGCTCAGCACCTGTCTGGATCAGAACCGAAGTGTGCAGAGCATTGCCAGTTGGGCTGAAAAAAAAAACCCGATTGATTGGATGATGATGGTAATTGCCACTAGAAATCACTTTTCATTTCAAGGCGCAACAGTTCAGCTAAAAATCATGGGCACGATTTTCAGAATTGTTGAGTGATTTTTTTTGGATGCCCAGCTGGAGACACCTTAAAGGGAGCTGATTTTCAGGTGTCTCCTCCATTTGCCTGTTATAAGTTACAGGAGGGTCTTTTACCTTCTGGGCTGAGATGGTATCCAGGATCTACTGGCTTTTGCATACCCCAGTTTCCTTTGCACTTGTTGATATGGCTTCTCTTATGAAAAGGATCATGTTTCACAACTAAATCCTGAAGATACTGGTGCACAGGGTCTCTTTGACGCGCTCTGGCAGCCAGTGCAAAGGACTGTGGGCTAACTGATGCGAGTTTATGCCTGGCAAAGATGCCAGCTGCTGCAGCTTGGCAGGAAACCACAGTTCTCTCTGAGAGCTAAAAGTTGGAACACAGCAAGATGACTGTCCCTTTAAAAAAGTAAACCTAACCCTCATCCCCTTCCAAAAAAAGCCAGAGGGAAGGCGATGATCCCATTTCCTGGATTGCAAAACAGACCAGTTGACCTAGAAAATGTCGTGTGAACAGTTTAACCAGTGGTATGGGTTAATATTTCAAAAACCTGATAAGTGTCCATTCCAGCTCCCATTTCATAACTGCCATTCACTTGAGTGGTAGTTGGATCAGACATCAAGTGGCCAGTAGCATGTTAAGTTGGTGCATAGTGGAATTTTATTTTCTTCAGGGTTCTTTAGTGCTGGTTCAGACAGGATGCTTAAATCCTCCTACCAGTGATGGAGAAGACATCATAAAAGCAAAGCTGTTATAATCCCCCTTCTGCTATAAAATGGGACAGCTGGCTGATCTTGTTCAGTCAAGGCCCAGTTCTGCAGAACTTACTTTAGCGACGTACCTATTGGTGTCGATGGGAGTGTTACCAACGTAAATACCAAAGAAGGCAATTGGGATGTTACCTGACTTAGCATCTTGTTGCTTGGCACACACAGGTTTCACAAGCAATTAAGATTCCATTATATTTAAAAACAATGCCAACCAAACCAAAGAAGGGGGTGAGAAATCCAGCCTCGCCAACAGAAACAAAGCAAAAACCATCCTCAAAAATGATTTCCCAGAAAACAGTTTAATAAATAGGACATTACCATTTTGTCCTGTCATCCTGCTAGTCAACTGGACTGTGCTTATCTACCAAAGAATTTAATAAAACGTGTACCAAATATACTTGGTCATATTTTGTTGCTTTTGCATCCATTGAGGTAATTATTCTACAGGATATATTCATTAGTTGTCCTTCCTTTGCCCCCAGATTATGTCATTTAAGATCAATATCTTGTTTTAACTTGCGATGCGAAGAAAAATCAGACTCAGACTTCTTCTTTGCAATGTAAAACTTGCTATAGTGACGCAAATTAATTTTCCTATTCATCACCGTATCTGGCGTGATTTTCCTCAAGCCTCAGTGGAAATAATGAGTCATGAATACAACAGCATGTGGCATGTCCTTTGCAAGACATGTGTCTCCTCTGCATGTGCTGGCATGGCCATGTTTATAAGACTTGAACACTGGATTTTTTTTCTTTTTTACCCTACTCGTTTTGAACAATTTCTCGTTAGTGTGAGCACATGCATCTAAGTCCAGATGGCTGAAACCCCTACTGTTCTAGTCTTGAGTTTCCTCTAAGCAGCGAATACCAGTTACACTGAATGAGGACCTGGTTCTGCTCCTACGGACTTCATCACCTGAAAGTCTCGCAGACAGTAATGATTTTATAGTCACTCCCTCCCCCTATGGTAGGGAAGTATCATCCCCAGTTTATAGATAGGCAGCTGGGTTTAGGACCAGATTTACAACGCTGTTTAAGTGATTAAAGATTCAGGCAGTGGGATTTAGCTTAACTGGCTTTCAATGGGAGTTTGGTGTGCTTTCAATGGGAGTTTGGTGTCTAGCCTGCTTACGTTCTTTTGTAAATTCCACTGGGCACCTATTTTTGTCTTTAGGTGCCTTAACTGCCTTTGTAAATACAGCCTTAATGGACTTCTCCAAGGTTACACGGGGAGTCTGTGGCAGAGCCAGAAAATGAACACTGGTATCCGGAGTCCCAGTCTAGTGCTATAACCACAGGACCGACCTCCCTGTCCTTCCTCTTACATGATGGGTGCACGTGGTAGTGGGGATCCAAGGACAGAGTTAAGGTTATTTGGGGTGCCTTTCTAAATTCTACACTTCCGTGCTTTCAGATGGTGTGTATGTATTTCAAATGTTTGGGATTTTTTTTTTTTTAACGTTGACACCCGTCTGTGCTCCGGCTTCCTGATGTACAGTATTAGGTCCTGAATAGTTTGGATAAAGACCACCTTCTGGGAGCTGACAAGCTGTGGCTCGTTTCAGGAGCGGCCAGTTTCAGGAGCTGGTGTGTAGTGCCCCATTTACAACATACACATTCTTACACACACACACACACACACCCCACTTCATTCGTCTGCCATGTGCCTGGACTAGATCCACTGGTTCCATCTGGTGTGTCGTACCTGGGGCACTACACACCAGCTCCCTGAACCCCGGGGAGGCTCAGATTTGAGCACCACAGCAGTTGAGTCAGACAGGGATCTGGTTGCAGCTGGAATCATGCAGGTACATGCACTTGATGTGAAAGTGGCAAGAGAAAATTGAACGTAAAGTCTCCTAGGCAGTTAATAAATTTTGTTTTATGTCTTTATCTCTTCCTTAGTTGACAATTAGTTCAGTGCCAGCTGAAATACTTTCTGGTTGCTAAAAGAAAAGGAGGACTTGTGGCACCTTCGAGACTAACCCATTTATTTGAGCATGAGCTTTCGTGAGCTACAGCTCACTTCATCGGATGCATACTGTGGAAAGTATAGAAGATCTTTTTATACACACAAAGCATGAAAAAATGAGTGTTTACCACTACAAAAGGTTTTCTCTCCCCCCACCCCACTCTCCTGCTGGTAATAGCTTATCTAAAGTGATCACTCTCCTTACAACGTGTATGATAATCAAGGTGGGTCATTTCCAGCACAAATCCAGGGTTTAACAAGAAAGTCTGAGGGGTAGGGCGGAGGGTAGGAAAAAACAAGGGGAAATAGGTTACCTTGCATAATGACTTAGCCACTCCCAGTCTCTATTCAAGCCTAAGTTGATTGTATCCAATTTGCAAATGAATTCCAATTCAACAGTCTCTCACTGGAGTCTGGTTTTGAAGTTTTTTGTTGTAATATCGCAACTTTCATGTCTGTAATCGCGTGACCAGAGAGATTGAAGTGTTCTCCGACTGGTTTATGGATGTTATAATTCTTGACATCTGATTTGTGTCCATTTATTCTTTTACGTAGAGACTGTCCAGTTTGACCAATGTACACGGCAGAGGGACATTGCTGGCACATGATGGCATATATCACATTGGTGGATGTGCAGGTGAACGAGCCTCTGATAGTGTGGCTGATGTTCTTAGGCCCTGTGATGATGTCCCCTGAATAGATATGTGGGCACAGTTGGCAATGGGCTTTGTTGCAAGGATAGGTCCTGGGTTAGTGGTTCTGTTGTGTGGTATGTGGTTGCTGGTGAGTATTTGCTTCAAGTTGGGGGGCTGTCTGTAGGCAAGGACTGGCCTGTTTCCCAAGATTTGTGAGAGTGTTGGGTCATCCTTCAGGATAGGTTGTAGATTCTTAATAATGCGTTGGAGGGGTTTTAGTTGGGGGCTGAAGGTGACGGCTAGTGGCGTTCTGTTATTTTCTTCGTTAGGCCTGTCCTGTAGTTGCTGTAAACTAGTGTACTCGATGACCTACTGTAAATCCTGTACTTAAAAGAATACATACTCATCTGAGGCACTTGTATATTTAGTGTGAATTTAAGACAAATTGAGAAATTAATGCATTCTCCTAATAGAGATTTTTACTTGTGGCTGGGTTTTCACTAGAAGGTAACTGAAATTTATTTATTAGCACCACCAGAACACTCTCTTTTTTTGAATAAACTTAGTGAATGCAAAGGGTTACCTCTCGGATCCTTTTATATTCTTAGTTGAATTCAATGGAGTGTTTACAACACCCACATTGATATTAGGCTGTATCCTTACTTGGCTATGGGTTTTTTATACTCACAAGATTGCAGGGCTTGATGACAAAAAGACGTTTATTGTTTTTTATAATACCCAAGTCTGCTGGAAAAAGTAAAAAGAGACAGTGTATGAGATCCTGGACGAGGAAATGCATGTACTTAATGCAGAAAGAAAACACTTTTTACATACCAGGAAATTGTTACAACTATCTCTTATTGTACATAAATGCTCACTAGTTATCTAAAACTCTGTTACAGACATCAGCATGAGCAGACTAGCATAGTCTCTGAGATCACACTAGACTCTTCTTTGAATGACTGGGGTGTCCTAATCTCACCACCCTTTCCTGCGTGTTATCATCAGGGCAGAGATATTTAACGTTCGACTCCACTACTCCTTTCCTGGAGGCTTTTAGTTCTTCCCATACCATGTCCTTCCACCACTTCTGAGAGTTGGAGCGCAGCAAGGAGAAATTCAGAGTGGTCCTTTAACCATGTCCTTAAGGACATAAGCAGATACTTAAAGTTAGGCAGCTGCCTAAGGATTGTCCTGAATAGGGATAGGTTTCAGAGTAACATGTTTTCCTGATTCAGGGCTCCAGGCATGTACCAGTTTGAACACAAATTACCTTGGGAACCCCAGCATTCCCATTTCTAGGGTGGGAGACATAGTGATGTCATCCTCTTAGGTTTTCGCGCAGCACGGTATGAGACTCCTGTCCAGAAATCCTCTAGCACAGCATGGGCCCTGCTACAAACAAATAACAACTCAGAGCTCTGTCACTCTTGGTGGTGGTTGTTACAGTATTTCTATTACTGTAGTGCCTATGAGCCTTTGTCATCGACCAGTGCCCCAGGGTGCGAGATGCTGTACAAGCACAGAATGAAGAGATGGTCCCAGCCCCCAAAAGCAAAATCTTAAAATATAAAGTAGATTTAGCTCCAAATTTGCAAAGCAGGTTATTCAAAAGTGCACATGCAAACCAGGGATTTACATCCTTTCATAGCTGTGTGTGTGTGTGTGTGCACGCATGTACGCAAACCCAGCTTGTATTTGCACTGGGGGTTGCACGGGCCTGAGCTGAGTTCACACAAAAGTGCATGCACGCTGTTCCATATGCCTCTCTTAAAAATGTGATGTTTTTCCTCACTGCATATTATTAGCACGAAGATATCTAATGCATCCTATGCATTACAGGTCCAATCCAAGAACGTGTAGAGAAAATTACTTTCAAGGCCTAGCAATGTAGGAAGAGTTCAGGTCTCTGTGTATGTATATCATGCCCTAATCCAGTTAATGTTGTAGTAAACAGATTCTAGTCCTGGGGATCTCATGTGAATTAAGAAAGTTTGGGGCCCCTGTTAAAACAATGGGTGTCTTAAATTATGATACCAAAATGGTAACACATTCTTTCCTATTTTCTCTTCCAAGGGGTCCTATGAGATCCCTTCTAACTCAGAGGACATTCCAAAATAGGGCTAAAGTGGGACTTAATATGGGTGGTCACCTTCACCCTCAATGGGAAATTCTGATCGTGGCTTTATATGGAGCCCTTCCGTGTTGCTCCTTCTGTTTGGTAGAGGAGGTAGATGGAGAATGACAGGATTTTCCCTTTCTCCCCCTTCAGAAGTCATACATGTTTCTTCCATAGTGCTTTAATATCTTGACAGCTCAGGGAAAGAGGCGCTATTTATAAATATTTCTGGTAAAACCGTAAGTACTTTCCCATGTTTTACTCGCTCATTTTCTGTACCCAGAAATCTATCCAAGCGGAATCAGTTCACTCTCTTTTATGAGCAGAAAGAGATCCAAAACAATTAAAATTGATTTTAAAAAAAAAAAGTAAGCACAACGTATTATTGACCGACTGTGCCCGTATTCACATTGCTTTCCAATCCATGGATAATTACCTCATGGAGGTTGTGTGCTGTGTACAGTGTGGTGATGGAATGAGGCACTTAACTGAGCCTTAGTGAGCATGTCAAACTCTCTCTCAGGGCAGTAGGTAACCATTTTAAAAGGCACGCAACCCATCCCCAGGCTGGGAAAAATGAAGGAAGGTAATTCAGCGTTAGATAGTATAAAACAAAAGAAACACGAGAGACAAAAATTATTCCAACTGTGTATTACGCTCCATCTCCTACTCTGCACCAGTGAAAAACACACTCTGTACAGGGGATTCAATACTTTATAGAATTAAAAACGTGAAAATAGGACCCACCCCTGCTCTAGTAACACCAGTGTACACGTGAGCAGACGTTGCCCCTCAGAATACACAAAACACTTAAGTGTGTGTAACCCACGCACCTTCTGGGTGCGGTGTTCTGTCCCATCTGGGGGCACTGAGACCACTTAGAGAGAGAGAGAGAAATATGAGTCTGCTCTACAGCCTTAGCTAACAGCCAGTTGCCTTTTAGCTCATGCGGTCGAGGCTCATGCACTAAGCTCCAGAGGTCCCAGGTTTGATCCTGCCCACTGACGACTGGGGTCTGTCGGCGTTACACCTGCACTTAAACTTTAGCATTGTCTCAATTCCCACCCTACGTAAGCACATGATTAAGCATTGTGCCGATAGCAAGGGGGTTATTCACATGCTTAAATTCAAGACTGTGCCTAAGTGCTTGGCTGAATAGGGCTTAATATGTTAGATACAAATCACGCACAGTTAATTACATTTAATATAATTACACAAAAATTACATTAAAAGGACATTATTAAGGTTGCAAAGTCAAGCACACAAAAAGCTAGGAAATGATGGAATTAAGGGTAGCTTGTGTAACCTTCGTTCGGCCCGCTTGTGGGTACGCTTTATGATACAGTCTTTAATTCCATGATCATACACTACTTTTTCTTCAGGACCTGTGCCTCATTCAGCGCACAGGATTGACAGCGCTCACTTAATTCAATATTTTGTTTTCTCTTTGTTCATTGTGTGGCCCTAGGCCTTATTTAATACACACCAGGAACTCAGCAAAGGGGAGGTCCAGGCCCCTCTCCATTGGCCATAGATGCTAATACAAATTCGTGGTCCCAGTCTCGCCAGTGGGAAGGAAATGGAGGGAGGGAGAGGCCCCGTCCAGTCTCTTCTCAGCCAGACATGGCCTGCAGAGACAGGGAAGAAGTGACAATTGAAGCTGCCAGTGACCAGTGCTGCTTGGAGCTGGACTTGAGGCTCCTCCTGGGACTTCAGCCCTTGGGACTGCCCGCACCCAGCTCTCCACTTCTCAGAACGCCAGACAGCCATTTCCTCATGGTACTTCCCCCACTTCTTCCACTTCCAGATCTGCTCCAGCCAAGGACATACATGTGGCAATGCAAAGGGGGGAGCCCCAGACATGCTTGCATGTCTCTCAGAACGCAACACGTGCATAAAGCAGATCCCACCAATAAGGAAATTTGGGAATGTAGCGCATGCTACCTCGATCCCCGCCTTAGGAAAATTCTGGTGCACCCTGGCTGTACACTGCTCAAACCATGTGCTGAAGGCAGAATGATTAATTTCCTGCTGGGCTTTTCAATGGCACTCATCACAATAGTATCCAAGTGCTTCACAAACATAAAAAAATTTATTTTCACACTACCCCTGTGAGAGATGGGGGTGCTGTTATCCCCATTTTACAGTTGGGAAACTGAGTTACAGAGAGATAAAGTTAAAAAAAAATCACTAATTTTGGGTGTCTAATCTCAGATAGCTAGGACTTGTTTTTGTTTTGTTTTCCAGAGCACTTGGCATTAGATAAGCACTTTATATGTTCCTTCAGTTGCAGCTAAGAGTCCTCATCTCTTCTTCAGATCAGACCTCAAGGTCTCAAGTGGGGCACCCAGAAAATGATGAACACGCATTTAGTGACTATCTGTGAAAAGTTTGGTCTAAATGTCTTACCCAGCAACACACAGGAACTCCGCAGTAGAGGCAGAGAGAGACTTCAGTTCTCCAGAGCAGCATTCAAGTGTCATACTTTTCCTTCCTGCAATACCCCGTCTAATGTATCACACACCTTCCAACTTCTGCAACACATGAGTCAGGAGTTCCTACAGCGAATAGCCTCATTTTCTGCGCAACACTGATCCATCCCCAGAGCAAGTCCTTTCTGTACATCGAACGAGAGCAGGGGGTCTTGTGGAACAAATACTATGTGGTCAAGTAATTAAAGTAGGAGATTTGTGTGTAATTTCCCAGATTTTTTTTTTTAAATAGAAAACTAAAATAACCAGAAATTCCATTATATGGTATCATAGTGACACTCATTTGGTTCATAAGCATGGATTACAACCATTCGATCCACTGCCTCTGACTTGCGTTAATGGAGTAACTGGAGTAGCAGCAGTAGGTTGTCATCCTCATTGAGAACCAGCACTAGAGAGGGATGGACACTTTAACAATAAGTTTCACAGATATTTGCTGACAGCAGAGGAATGGTGAGGCTCAGGAATGTGCTGTGGAGGGCGCAGGCTCTTCCACTATGTTCCCTCCACAATCTCCAAGTCCTATCTTTTTCCCATCCCAGGTTCCTCATCCTAGTACCAGTCTCCACAATTTAGGCTTCTCATCTCACCTCTTTAAACTCCCCATCCTACTCTTGCTGTCCTCACACCACACACTCATTCCAACTCTCCTTGCCCAGCCATTCCCAGTCCCACCTCATGCCCTGGCTTCTTGCCCCGTTTCTTTCCCCAACCACTGTCAGTTGTCTCCCCAGAACCTGGCCCCATGTCAACTCTCTCTCCACACCACCCACTTCCCCTGCCCTTCCTAGTTTCTTTGCCCAAACAGTCTGTCTCCCTCCAGCTCCTCATCTGATCTCAGTCTCCCCTCACCTACTGACTCCTAGTCTCCCCACATTCCATCCCTGGCTCCCAGACCTAGTTTCCATGCCCAGCCAGTCCCAGTCTCTCTCTCCTCCCATCTTCTAGTCCCAGTTACCTCCCAGTCTCTTTATCCTAAGCTACTGCTCTTGGCCTCCCCCCTCACCACCTATCCCCACAGGTAGGGCTTTTGTCCGTTTTGCATATGAGTCAGGCAGCTTCCTCTTCCACACTGCTTGGGCATCAGCAGAGAAGTCATTGAGAGCACAGGAGAGATGGGCTCCTGGGTCTTGGTTCTGGCTGGGAGCAGACATTGCAGGGAAAGTCTGGCTTAACACACTATATCCCTGGTTTGGAGGAAGCATTCTCAGTCATTCTGTAGGGATGGTTCATGTGCATCGTCACTAGTAGGAGCTGTGAAAGGCTAAAGCACACACAGTGAAGATGGGGAACTAAAGAGATTTTTGCTCTTAAAATCAAAAGTCTCTGCTGAGCATGTGCAAACTGTGATTTTGCCAAAGTCTTATAACTTAGCCAAATTTGGGCAGATTTTCGCAGCAAAAGACACATCCCTGATGCATAGCGCCCCTCTTCCCTCTCCCCCTGCCAAATTCCAAGTTCCTTCTCCAAATCATGGGGGCACTGGAGCTTTTCAAAGAAAAGGTTGCCAGAATTGTTTTAACATGGCAAAACAACATATTTATTTTCCCTAGCCTTGCTCTTGGAAATGAACCATTTTGACTGATTTCTTATTTTTTTCCCCAAAATTCAGCCTGAGGCAGATACCTGGCATGGAGAATTTCAGCTCAAACAGCTAAAGTCTGGCAAAGTTACAAGCAACTTTAAAGGGGGGACTTATGAGAAGTATCAGGCAATAATAGGTGATGCAACCAGCCTGCCTGTAATAAGTGCTGGCATGTAAATAGCTTTAGACAAATCCATAGCCCAAGGAAACAAAATATTTCAACACCGAAATGACTTATGCCAGGCCTGAGTTTGGCCCTTTGGCCCTACAGCATGGCTTGGCATTTAGGCAGAGTACATAGATTTTAGTTTTCCATGAGATATTACCAGGTCTTTCAGAGATCAGTGCTGTCTAAGATACCGTAAGAGTAGCTGAAAAGAAATGACCATTTGTGAGGTTAGAGTTGAATATGCAAATACCGGCAGAGCTGCTGTGTTTCTTCCAGGTAAAATTCTGGTCTTCCATCTCCACTATTGATTTCTTCTTCTCCCTGTCAATTTCTAGTGAATATGTAGTGACTGCAGTGCATGCTGCTATTGTATCGTATTTGTGCTGTTGTAGTACCCCCAGGTTTCAATCAGCATCAGGGCCTCATTGAGCCAGGGGCTGTATGCATGGGTGTACACAGTCCCTGCCCTGGAGGGCTTGCTGCACTTCCATTGATGGCAGCAGCAGCTCCATCAATGGCATGGGATGGGAGCAATAGAAAACAACAGATGCGGCAGGGAGAAGATTGTAATTAATATGCAGGAACTTGAGTCTGCATAAATCTGCTAGCTCTCTGCCTTCCTGAGCAATGCTGGAGCCCTCTGGGAGAACACTCAGGGTAGAAGTTTAAGGGGGTTCCAATTTTCTCAAACTCTTCATCTGTTTGTACATTATTGCACCTCTACAGTAGTCTAAAATGTCTCCAATTTTGGACCCAGTCCCCCAAACATATAATCCTTACTTCTCTGAGTAGTCCTATAAAAGTCAATGGGACTATTTGTATGCCACTTTATTGGCACAATGTTGAATAATATGATGTACAGTTTGGCTCTGGAAGCAATAAAAAGTGAGAAAATGATTGTTTTCGCTTTAAAATCAGTAACCATTTCTTTATCTGACAAATATTTAGATTTCCATGTATATAATCACCTGCCCTTCCCCTCATCTTTCCTTAAAAGGGAAAAATGTACAGATGATGAATAGCAAATCTTCTCTAAGAGTTATTCAGGAATATTTACCATAAGGTTTTGCTTTTGTTTGCCTTTCTTGAGAAAAGAAATGTGAGGCAAAAGCTTTTGGTTTGAACACTGTCAGAAAATATCCAGAAATTGCAAGTTGCTACACAGATGCATAGATTTAATGAGACTGTGTAATGCCAGTTTTTTATGCTAAATAATCTGACACACATGCTACTGAAATAAGTTAATACTTCGAGAGTTATTTTATATCTTTTTCCATTGCCATCTGTCACTGCCTACATTAATAATACAGGTGAAAGTGTAACATTTCTAGATTTTTTTTAAGGGATATTTATTTAAATATTTCTCCAGTTTAATATCTGGTTTGTTTTATGTTGGTGGAGTTTGGGCCCAATCCCGCAATCATAAATAATCCTTGCACAAATGAACACTCCCATTGATTTCAATGGGGCTTCGGTCATGGGTAAGAATTACCTGTGTATATAAGAATTTTCAGAATTAGACTCAGCAGGTCTGATTCTCCTTTCACTTAGACAATTTTACATCTGTGAACAATATTGGGTTAGATCCTCAGCTGGTGTAACTAATCCACTGGAGTTACATTGATTTATAGCAGTTTAGGATACTCTGTAGTAGAGTAGTTAGTCAAGTTTTAACTAGTATAAATGAGATCAGAACCTGTGGCTCATAAATTGACTTCATCCAATGAAGTGGGCTGTAGCTCATGAAAGCTTATGCTCAAATAAATTTGTTAGTCTCTAAGGTGCCACAAGTACTCCTTTTCTTTTTAAATTGACTTCAGTGGCTTAGTTACTCCAGATTTCTATTGCTGTGACATCAGAATCTATCATGCAGTAGAAAGGAGTTGGACCTTTAATATCTAATTTCTGATGTAAATAGATAACTGAAGTTATGTTTAAAACAGTGTTCAAGGGTAAAAGGATGTAAACAGTTATAGTCACGCTTTGTCCTTTTGAATTTGCAAAAGCAAGGAAATTCAGGACCAGATTGTATTACTCTTACTCAGGTTTAGCAGTGGTGCATTCTGTGAATAGCCCCTTTGATAATTGAGGAAGAGTAGAAGAATTTCGCCCTTGGTAGTTGTACTCCATCCTTGGCACGTTACATTGTTCTGACTATATGTGTTACTAGGGTCTCAGAGCATAAGCGGAACTCTCTAGTTCCCAAGAGTCCAGTACCTTGACCTTCATGGACTGTCTGAAACCAACAAAGTGAAAACGGAGAGAAAAACACATTTTTAAATTATGTCCAATGAAACAGGTCTCTTAAAGCAGCACAACTTCTTGTCTGAACTCTGCAAATAAAAAAACAAATGTTTTAACTGACTTTGGAAACTTTTCCACAAGAATTGAGTAGTACACACAGCCACATCATGCTACTTATACAGAATGAAAAAAGGAAGACATGCATAATGATCGTATTGGTTGGCTAACACATTAATGATACAACCATTCAAGGATTTTCAGCGGCCCACTGAAATTTGTTTTAAGAGAGCACAGGGTGCGTAATAAATTAGTTTGCTCATATTTTGTCATGTCGCTGTCCTGATCCTCAGCTGGGGGAAATCTGCAAAGCTCAATTGACGTCACTCGATCTTCACTGATTTACAGCAGCTAAGAATCTAGCCCTATTATTTTTACTCCAACATGGTCAATTAAATTGGACGTTGACAAGATGCAGGAAAAGCATTGATTAAAATAAAGAAACAAAATGAAAATGTTAAGATTCCTTTTGCAGTTCATAGATGAAGGCATACAAAATATTTGTGATTGTGACAGGTGCTTCTCCAAAAATTTTTCCCTGGTTGGATTACTCAGTCGAGGTGTGTCCTGTTGGGGAGAAGTATCTTTGCTGTGTCATTTATAGTTATTTCCTAGAAGAGGACACCGATAGATCAAGTTGTATTAAGAGCACTTGGAGTTTCGTAATTAAAAACAAAGCAAGCTTGTTTCCATGAGCTAAGACCACTTGAGTAGCCCAAAGGGTGTAACTTGTGATGAAAGCCTTACACTTCTTAAAAATACTAGTTTTAAAACATATACAATAGTAGACACAGAAAATGAGCAGCTGCTATTTAAGCACCTGATCCAAAGCACACTAAAGACTATGGGAATCTCTTTAGGCACTTCACTTGGCTTTGGATCACTGTTTCTGTTAATTTTTTTTTTTAATTTAGTGCAATTCCCCTGGTGGACAGGGCTCTTTATAAATGAAATCCTTGTTATTGCTATAATTATTATGCGTTGCGTGTTTTAGAAAGCATTTAGGAAGTCACACGCTCTTTGAGAAGTAGAGATGATGATAAGTGAAACTATGAGGTTTTGGTAATTTGAAGTGGTGCTATATATATTTATTGATGATCCCGATATAGCTGTAATCTGTCAACATTTCCATTACAAATTTCTAAGTTTTGGGGTATAAAATTCACAGTAGGATCTTAACAAGTCGCTTGGGAGTGAACCTTAGCAGACAGTGTCACAGGTCAATGAGTAAGTGCTCCTTATTATAGCTCAGAACCAACCTCTTAAAAAAAATAAAGTGTTTGAAGTCCTTAATGTTAGACCAATGCTGTGAGATTCGAGAAAACTCACTGTAAATATTAGGGCTGATTCTCTGGTGTAAATCAGGAGTAACTCTACCAAAGTAACAAAGGTTAAACTGAGCTGAGAGGGGAATCATGCCTGCTGGGTTCACTACACATATTGTAGAAGGTCCAAAGGCTTGCCTTGAATATGAACATGCAGTTTTCATTCATCTAGTTACATGTGTGCATTTAAGGGCAAAATTTGACCTCTGCATCTTTTATGAAAGGTTTGCCCAACACTGAGTGATTATCTATCTATCCTGTCATATGAGTTGCAAAATCCAGGCACAGAGGGTCTAATCCAAAGCCCATTGAAGTCAATAGATAGAGTCCCATTGACTCTGAAGGCCTTCGGGTCAGGTCCAAAATTGGGGACAAATTCTGCCACCCTTACTTGTGCTGAGTAATTTCTTCCTGAGTAATCCCTTTCAGTAGGACTACTCACTGAATAAAGTGCTATTCATGGTGAGTAAAGGTGTCAGCATTTGGCCCCATTTTTAGAAATGGCATTTCATCTCAATGCTGAACTTGTTGGGAGTTTGTAGGTTTGAGTCCGAATACTTGCCATGACTATAACGTTTTTTCTTGTCAGTTGGAATAGTTATATAAGCTTATATAGACCGCTATGAAAGTTGTTCCACTGGTTTCACTACCACTGTCCCCACCACTTGTATGTGGCATTAGAAAATCCAATTGGGAGAAAGAGAGTGGTGTTAAAAACAGAGCAATCAAAACTCTGTTTCGACACTGCAGAGAAACCAGTTTAAACCAACTGGGTATAACAGAACTGTAAATGAAACTAGCCCCTCTCACAGACCTGAAATACATGGCCCAATCATGTTCCCATTTGAATTCAACAGAAGCTTTGCCATTGATTTTATTGGAGCAGGATTAAACCCGTGATTCTTCAATGTCCTTATAAAATCCTTTTGTCGTCTGGGATTTTGAAAGGTGCCTAAATTAGCCACCCAATTCCCATGGACTATGGGCACCTAGTCCCTTTACACTTATTGCTAAATCCAAGCAATAGTGTAGATAAAAACTTTGTAATCTACTTCTAACCATTTGAATCAACGTGGACAGGTGAAGGAGCATTTGGGTTGTGATATATCTCGACAAAGCACTATTGAAATCAGTGATGTCGCATGGATTCCCACCTTCTGAGGACCTGGGCTGTCATGTGCACAAAAGTGTCATCTTGGTAGCTCATGCTGTGTCAGCTGGTGAACAAATCTGACATTCAGTAATGTAGTGGGAGAGGCTTTTGCGCATGTACAAGAGCCTCTACTTAAAACTGAAGGGAGAGAGGGGTAATTCCTCTTCCTTTGTTCATGGAGTTCACCCTTTTCCTTGGATACAGCTCAGTCAATTCAGCCAAAGATGCATGGGGCCTGATTCTCCTCTTGCTTACACCTGTGTAAATCAGGAGTGACTTATCACTGGGGCTTTTTTAAAAAAAAAAATACTATTCAAGAGCAACTGGACTTCCCTTTGGAATGTACCAATTTGCACAAGTGTCAAAATATTTTTCCAGAAAATTTCCTGCAGGAAGATACCACCCATAGACACCATTGAAATATCTTCATTTTCCCCTTCTTCCCCATTGGATATGTTGAACGCTGCAGTATACTATCCATACATTCAGTGGACCTGATTCGCCTTTCTTGTCAGCATTCACCAGTGTAGCTCTACTGACTTTGGAGTCACTCCTGATTTACACAGGTGTGAGCAAGAGGAGAATCAGGCCCCGTGCATTTTTCAGGAACAAAGTACAAAGTTTCCAGTAAGTACACTTTTTAATATACGTCTGTTTGCCAAGTGGAGTTGCCTCCCTCCTTGACTATGCGGAAACAGATAAATAGATTCCCTAGTCCCTTATCCCTCTGCTCTGTCCGGATACCCATGACTTTCTAAGTGAGAGAATTTTTGTGGGCTCTCCTTGTTTAAACCTTTGGCAACACATTATTGTTAGAACCAAAGTTGATTATAAAGCCTCTTTAATTAAGGGCCAAATTCTGCCCTGAAGAAGAAGCTCAGGGTATGGCTCTTCTTTATAATGAGACCCCTTTGCATTGCTCCAGCATCAAATTATGTTTACACTAGCATTAAAGCCTCTTTGCCATTCTGGCAGTGTAATCATGGGATAAGAGGGAAGGTCCTCTCATGGATCAGTAGCTCGTTAAAAGAGAGGTTAATAAAGGGCAGGAATAAATGGCCAGTTTTCGCAATGGAGAGAGGTGAGTAATGGGGTCCCCCAAAGATCTGTACTGGAACCTGTGCTGTTCAACATATTCATAAATTATTTGGAAAAGGGGTTGAACAGTGAGGTGGCAAAATTTGCAGACGATACAAATTTACTCCAAGATAGTTCAGTCCAAAGCTGACTGGATCTCACAAGACTGGGCAACAAAATGGCAGATGAAATTTCATATTGGTAAGTGCAAAGTAATGCACATTGGAAAAAATAACCCCAACTATACATACAAAAGGATGGGGTCTAAATTAGATGTTACTACCCAAGAAAGAGATCTTGGAGCCATCATGGATAGTTCTCTGAAAACATCTGATCAACGTGCATCTAGTGTTTGTTCATAAATTGGAAGAGGGAAAACAAGCTTGCCTGCTTTTTCAATTCCCAATTGATTATTTAATTTTGAATGAACTAATCATTGAACTGAACTAGTTGAATAAACTGAAATGAAGAAAACATTCTCTCTGCACCTGCACAAGAGGCTACTGCTGTCAAAAGTAGTTTAGCACATCAACAAACTCTGGTTCCTCCAGATGCTTAGCCAGTGACTTTCACCAGTTCCATGGTTTTGTCTTTCTTTAAAACTTGGAAGCAAACATGTACTATTTAACATATTTTTAATTTAATTTAAATTATTTTAATAGATAGTAAGTTTAGGTCTTAACATAGGCAGTCAATTTCAAATGTAATTTTAAATAGGTTTTCTTTTTAAAAAAAAAACCCACAACGGTATTTGATTAAAATGTGTAAAAAATCAGATTTAAATAAAAAATCCATTTATTTTTAAAAATTTATTTTTATCCACCCTGCTCCTGCTGCCCACACAGAAAATCCTCTGACCCAGTTTGGAAGTGCATTAAACCCAGGCTCGCTTTCCCAGTTGGGGTGTGGGTCAGAGCCCAGGCTCTGCTTTATTTCAGGCCGGAACCCATCTACTTTGCAGTGAGGACGTAGGCTAGAGACCAGTCAAGTTCTGCTAGTCCTCCAGTCCCCTTCTGACAGTTCTCCCCTCCATACTCAAAGGATGGACAAGGTCTCCTAAAATGGACACAGCTGACTGGGGAAGGAAGCCTAGAGTGTCTCCGCCCAAAGAACCAGGGCACATGCTCCCAGGCACACATGGGTGAGTGCAGAAACAGTGAGGACCTAGTAACTCAGGTAAGGTTTGGCAGTGGGGATGCTTACACTCCGGCTGGGCTGACTCAGGTGCTTGGACCCGGATTCCAGTCTCCTGAGTTAACTGTGCAGTGTAGACATAACTGTAGAGTTAATTGTGAATCAGGCCTTATTGTTTGTTTCTAGGGAAAAAAAAGATACTTGTGGCGTTTTTTTACCTTGAACTTTCAGAATCATTTCAGGCTGAAACTTGATCTTTTTTTCTTCTTCTTCTTCTTCTTCAAATTTAAGGTAATTAGCAAAACTGTTTTTTGTCTTTCTTTCGTGTCAAAACCATTTGCCGTTCCACCGCCCATGTTTCTAAAATTAAACCTACCTCTCCCCCACATACACCCCCTCTCAACTGGATGGACATGAGGCACAGTGCTTTCATGTAGTAATCTTTCAGTCCATAATCCCAGGTTCAGATGTGGAAGGAGTTAGGTCATTGCATGATCATTCGTAGCGGACAGCTGGCCATATCCCCAAACTACTACACGTGAATTATACCTAGGAGAAGCTGGGAGTGGAACAGACCAATTGTTAGAGATCGGGGTGGCCAAACTGCCACTCGTGAGCCACGTGCAGCTCTTTTGAAGTTAAAGGGTGGCTCCTGGAGCCCTCCATGCCCAGCATTCTTCATCTACCAGACTGGGGGCAGAGCTCAGGGCTTCTGCCCTGCGGTGGGGTGGTGGGGCTAGGGCTTCTGCCAGAGACGACTGCTGCCTGTAAGAGTGGTGGGGAGGGCGGCAGCACAATTTAAAGGTTTGGCCCTGCCAACAGCTTGAGTCACACACACCCAGGCACACTCCCCCTCTTTCCCTCAGCAGCCCCTCCTTCAGCTCCCAGCTATTAGCTTTGTTGGGAGAGGCAGTGGCAAACAGCTGGGAGCTCCAAGGAGGGGTCTCTGCTTTAGCTCCTTGGGGAGTGGCAGCAGCTGAAGCCCCAAGCCCCAGCAGGTATGCCCAGGTTCTTCATCTGAAGATTGTCATATAAGTCTTGGAGGGTCAGTAAGTTGGCCTCCCCTGTTATAGATCATTGACCGGACTTTATGGAAAAGCTCCCACTGTGCTACCTGTCAATATCTCCTTCTCTAGGTAGTGCTTTGAGTCTGTCTTACCCGAGTAGTTGTATTTACTAACTTTTACTTATTTCTTCAGGTCTTTGAAATGTTGAGATAAGGCGGGCAATATATCCATTACTTTGTTCACTGTGCCTGGACAAGGGTTTTTAGAACAAACACTGGGTGAGCTAATTTGGCATCTGCTCTACACTGTTTAGATCCATGCTGAGTTAAGAACACATTTTGTCAGCATTAACTTAGAATTTCTTTGATTTTGTATGTTACACTGTGTCTGCCCCATGATATTCTATCAGCAGGAGTTTTTGTGCTTCCCTTTGTCTTGCAGTGGGGTACCACTGTGCATTACTACCTCCTTGTTTTTTTTTAAATAATGACCTTTACTTTTCAGTACTGTACCTTGTAGCCCCAGCTGAGGATCAAAACTTTTAATGAGACACTAGGGATTTTCTAAATCTCATTTTTGGGGGAGATAACTTCCATAATAGAGGATAAAATGCACAGCAGGATCATCTTGCAATACTCAAGCTTGAAAAATCATTAAAATAGGAGCATAACATCTGCTAATATTTTTGCTGGTGATTGTTATGCTTATTCATGGATAAAGAAAATATTTTGGTGCTAAGGACTTACCAGAGCACTGCTTAATATGGCATTGTTGATTAATTAGCACATGAGACAAGATTTCATTATCTAGAGTTCCCTGTAGAAAATAATTACTCCAAGTATAAGCTAGGGTCAGTTGAATACTGATACTCAGAAAGAAAGAAAAGCAGTTGTATGCCCCACTGAATGCATGCTGTTAGCATCAGGTTTATGGATGGTGCTTTTATGGTGGGTGATTGTCTCAGTTTGTGTCAGGAGGTGTTGAACAGTACAATGAAGTGAATGGTGATAAAATGAAGAAAAGTTAAACTGGAAAAACTTCTGGCTTCAGGTTTGATGCTCCTTGAAAAAATCTGTTTTGTTTTTTTTAATAATTAGTTTGCAGTGTGGTTGTAGCTGTATTGGCCCCAGGATATTAAAGAGACAAGGTGGGTGAGGTAATATATTTTATTGGACCAGCGTCCATTGGGGAAAGAGACAAGCTTTCAAGCCTACAGAGAGCTCTTCTTCAGATCTGGAGAAGAGCTCTGTATAAACTCAAAAGTTTTCTCTCTTTCACCAACAGAGGTTGGTCCAATAAAAGAGATTACTCACCCAGCTTGTCCTTCTGGATTGTGTTTGACATTTTAGACTCATTTGCTGTATTGTTGTGATTTGTAGAAGAGGTGCTGAAAAGTTTCAACTTTGTTCTGTGCATATGTATTTATCTATTGTATAGTCAAGTGCAAGAATGATTGCAGTTTTCAGTCAGTATGCAAAGAAGAGCCTTGTGGTGCAGTTTACCTGCAGACATTATACAGTACAGGATAGCACCAAACTCTGCTTTATACATCCTTTCTCTCTTTAACATAATTCTTTTATTTGTTAAATTTGTGGCAATAGGTGAAATCACAGAAAAGGTTATGTAAATAGCTCTTGTCTTCGGGCTGAATAAAATAGAAGAAATAAATACACCCCCTGAACTGTGTGTGTTTGTAAAATATTGTACATATCTGGTATATGTATCAACATGAAGTAAAGCAGCAAGGATGGCTTGATTAGCAAAGTCCTCATGAAGAGCTGAGGTGATCCCCACAGTAGCAGCATTCCCTTCCTTGGAGACCTGCAACTCTCCCTAGTCCCAGCTGAAGAGGGAACCTTCACAGAGCAACAAACACATGATGCCAGGTTTCTGAAAGCAGCAGGGACAGAGTCAAAGGGGGTGCGGGTATGAACTTTTGTCAACAGGCTGAACAATTCTGCACAATAGCCAGAGTGCTTTTAAGTGATGAGATGGAATGAGCAACTCTCCGTATACAGCCTTTGGAGGGTTCTACTGAGCTGTGTTCTGAGGAGTTGAGAGGGTTGTGTGTCTGGAAGGTTGTTTTGCAGCAAACAACTCGCTCTGTTTTGCTTTGCTGTTTATCCTACTGGATTCAAGCCAGCATTCAGCAGAAGGCAACACTCGGTTAAGATAAAATAAGCCACTGACAACAATCTCCCAGTTTCTAAGCACTTCTGACCTTATTTTCAGGTCACTTATTTTCAGAGGTGCTCAGCAACAAGGGCTTCCATGGACTTGAATGGAAACTGTGAAGGCTCAGCACCAATGAACGTTCCAGATACAATAAATACAATCGAGATACAGTTTATATAAAAATATACCCTGGATACAAATTACACTCCTCTCTCTTGCATGTGCACACGCACACACTCGGTCACTCACATAGACATACACCCCTTCACTTGGTGCAAAGTGTGTTGTGACTATTTTGCATATTGTTCCTACTCTACAGGGATAAAGGGTAATCTTGTGGTTAAGACACAGTATTTTGGGTCAGGAGAGCAGTGTCCTACTCCTCACTCTGCCACAGACTTCCTGTATAACAAATCCACATAGACAGCAGACACAATTACTTTGGGCTGGTTGCGCTGATACCCTGAACACCCCCAGTTCCAGTGGAAGTCAACGGGAGCTGCTGGTTCTCAGCACCTTTAATAATTCGGCTCCGCATAAATCATACACAGATACTTTCAAAGACAAGGCAGGATTAGAACCTTGGCCCTTTCATTCCCAAAGCAAAGACCTTGCAATAAACTAAAACTGTCCTGTGTGACTTGGAGAAAGTCAGTTAGCCTTGCTGTGCCTCTGTTTCTTTATCTGTAAAATGGGACTATGGCACTGCCTTGCCTTAGAGGAGTGATGAGAGTGTAAACACATTCAAAGGTTGTGGGTCGCTTTGAGCTCTGATATAAAGTACAGAGTAAGAGCTCGGCATAATTATGGTGATGATACAGTGTTTTTCATCTGTAGATTTCAAAGTGCTTTACATAGGAGGTCAGTATCCTTTACAGATGGGGAAACTGAGGCACAATGAGGGAAATGACTTGCCCAAGGTCTCCCAGGAGGCTAATGGCATAGCTAGGAATTGATACCGGGTCTTTTGCTCTTAATTTGTTACCTTGAATCATTTCACATCATTCAAACAAACAAAACTGGGGCAGGTTAGAATAAAAATTTGCAGTTTTGATTAAAAAAAAGTGAGATGTTTATAAAATGTTTATAAAATTTTCTTGAAAATATCTATCTTTGTGGTTTCTTTGAAAAACTCTGTGTAAAGCATAGGAATTGTACATATTTGGGGCCAGATTGTGGTTTGTCCTTCATGTCCACACAGGTGAGTAAAGAGTAGTAAGGCTTCCCCTTGTTCCTTTGTGCCAGTTACCCATACCATAGCTAGCAGCGTGCTGGAGAAAGCTGCTTCTGTGGGCTGCTATATTCCTGCTCTCTCCTGTGCATGGGGAAGGGGAGGAAATGAGCGGGAGCCCAGACCCAGAACTTGAGGCAAAGTCACCGTTTAGCCCTCAGTTGCGACATGGTATCTTTGTATCAGCAAATGTATCTTTGTGGAAATAAAATATCATTTCCATTCAGCAAATAAAGAGCAAAAATATTTCATAATGTAAAATGCTTAATGTTTTGATGGCTGGATTTACAATGACGTACGGCTACCATGGTCGATCTGTCTCCTTTTTCTGCATGGGCCTTACTACAGTATATGCATTCCTTGGCTCCCATTAATGCCCTGGTGAACAGTGGGAGATGTATTTTGACAATTGTACAATTAGAAAGTCACCTTTAATTGGCCTTTGATCTCCTGGTTTTGTTCCTAGCACTGTACATGCCCTAGGCAACATGGAAACACAGATTTCTGAACCTATCAACTATTTAGGGTGGGGACATAGAAGGGTAACTAATGAGGTTAATGCTGAGGGACTGGGTAGCTCAGGGTACTTGTAATGGGAAATGGAGGAAGCTTTTACCCTCTTGTTCAACTCGAACCTCAGTCTGTAGGGGCTGAAATTGTTCCTATATGATGGCTGTCCTATAGCCTATATGAGAGAGACAAAGTGGGCGAGGGAATACATTTTATTGGACCAACTTCTGTTCGTGAGAGACATGAGCTTTTGAGCTCCACAGAACTCTTCTTTGGGTCTTCAGGTTCTGAACCACCTATGTCTGTTCTGTGGATAGACAGTGAAACTCTGGGGCATTCTTTACAGCAGCTTTCGCTAACTGGACAACATTTTCAAATGTCGGTGCCGAAGGTGAGGGATCTACACTCGCATTG
The DNA here is from genome assembly GCF_965140295.1 of Lepidochelys olivacea. Taxonomy (NCBI): domain Eukaryota; kingdom Metazoa; phylum Chordata; order Testudines; family Cheloniidae; genus Lepidochelys; species Lepidochelys olivacea. The sequence goes on along the minus strand of NC_140421.1, from coordinate 67,385,987 downwards.
AGACACGTCAGCAAGGGGTCTGATTTTTTTCAGTTCTCATCGGCTTTGATGGAATTTGGGTGACACCTTAATGGTCTAAAATAAAGTCTGCTGAAGTCAATGAAAGACTCCCAGACTGTGTCTCAGGCTCTAACAGAGTATACAGACAATGGGATGCCCTTACCCCACTTGTATACGTGAACTGCAAACCAGAACACAGCTGGCATAGTAGGTCTGTGCAAGAACTATGACTTGGAGATTATCTTTGCACCATGTACGCCCTTCTTCATTAAACTAATTTGTTTTGAACAAGTGTCCCTTTAAGGAGAGTTCATTTCAGTGAACTGACTATGTAGCATTCTCTATCTGGAAGACTGCTATATATAGTTTGATGTGCAACCGCTAGAATTAGGTGCGAGTGGAGGAGTAAATATTTTTAACTGCTCATTCACTGTGGTACGCGACTCTTTGTACTCCTTGCATTCAGTGGATCCATGAAAGGAAGAATGACTTTGTGGTCAAAGCAGTGGAAAATCTGGATTCAGTTCCTTGTTCTTCCACAGAATTTCTGGGTGACCTTGGGCAAGTCACTTAATTTCTCTGTGCCCTAGTTTCCCATCTGCAAAATGGGAATAAAAATTCTTTCTTTCTCCTACCGTTTGTCTGTTTGGAATAGATTGTATATGTTTAGGGTTGGGGGTCCGTCTTTAACTATGTGCATGTACAGCACCTAGCACAACGGGGCCCTGATCATGTTTGGGGCCTCTAGACATTACTGTAGTCAAATAATTAATAATAATGCTAATTGGCCACGGTATTAGTTAATTGGTAATGAGGAAAAGACTGATTTTTTTTTTGTTTATATATTTTTTAACATTTCAGCAAATTCAGTAAAGCTAGAAATGCAAAGCGATGAGGAGTCTGACAGGAAACCCCTAAGCCGTGAAGATGAGATCAGGGGTCATGATGAAGGAAGCAGCTTGGAAGAACCCCTCTCTGAGAACAGCGAGATGGCGGACAACAGAAAGATCCAGGAGCTGTCAGGCGAGGGAGGAATCCGGCTTCCGAATGGTAAACTGAAATGTGACGTCTGTGGCATGGTTTGCATTGGGCCCAATGTGCTTATGGTACATAAAAGGAGCCACACTGGTAAGCAGCTGAAAGAAAAACTGATGACTGCCTGTGGCATCTGATGTTGATATTACCTGACAACTCTTCTCTTGCCTTTGTACTCAAGGGTGACAATAGAGGATGTTGGGGTGGGGTGCTGTAGGGGGATTGGGGTGGATTTGCTCTTTCAAAATTCCGGTGGCACTCTATTGTTGGCAAGCAAAAAGCTTTCTTGGCATTGAGTGCCGGCCTTCCGTTCTTAGCAATAGCAAAGAAAAGAAGTCTGGAAATCAGACTTCATCATTCTTGCCTAGCAGTAATATGGTGAATGATCAGCACAAATAGAATTGACAGGTGTCATTCTTTTCCATGTCTTTAATGTGTGTGTGATCCCATACGTTCTTCTTCAAAGCTAAGTGGCTAAAGTGACTAGGCTTCAAGATGGGACATGTGTAAGTATCTGGGGAAAGCCTTGGGTTACACTCAGATTGGGACCCCAATTCAAGAAAGCACTTAAAGCATGTGCTTACTGTACTGGGACTTAAGCATATGTTTAAAGTTAAGCACATACATAAGGTGCTTCATGCTTTCCTCACAGATTCTGGGAAGAAGAAGGTTCTTTCTTACCTTATGCCTTTGATATTGTTAATGGTGTGACAGACAGTCCACACTCAGATATTGTACTTAGGAACTAGTGGGGGGCAGGGAGGTTAGGAAGAGTAAGAAAAGACTTTTTGTATTATCCCTTTAAGAACTGAATAGTTTTCAGTGCAGTAATGAGCAACTGATGACAAAGAGATCAATAGAGCTTTTGCACAGAGCAATACTATACATATTATAAGTAAGGATATGGTTTTGTCAGGGAGGACCTGGATTCCATGACTTTCCGGGACCTCTGTGTCTTCTTCTGGGGCAGGGCTGGAGCAGCGATAAGCCCCTGGGCTGCCAGAGAAGTGGCCGCTGGAACAGTTGTCCGGTGGCCAGTCCTGGGCCGCTGAACAGCTGGCTAGCAGCCCGCCGCTGGATCAGCAGTCCCCGGCCCACTAGAGCAGCAGCCAGGGCTGGATCAGTCTCTCTGGGGCTGGAGCAGCAGTGGTCAGCCCTTGCCACAGGGTATTTTTAGTAAAAGTCAGGGACAGGTCGCGGGTTTCCATGACTTTTACTAAAAATACCTGTGACAGAATCTTAACCTTAATTATAAGTTAATGCTCTTTACAGAAGTTGTGTTGATAAAAATTAGCATATATGTATAATGCAAAGCACTGCAGTATCATATATGGTGTATGCATGATTTCAGACAGATTGGCAGCTACAGCAGAGGAAAAGCCCAACTTAGAGAACTGAAATCTTGATTGATTGATTGATTGACAGTTTGACATCCCTCTACTAGAAAGGTCAAGTGGAAAGTGCAGCATACTGAGTCCCCAGGTTTTAAAGAGTTCCCGTAAGTTTTCAGCGGCATATGCACACAGGCGAGTATATCTGCAGTAGGTACGTCAAAGGCTACACTGTCTACCTTGAGTGCCCAAATGAGAGATCCTACATTTTATATTTAGGCTAGGGTTGCCAACTTTCTAGCTGCTAAAAACCGACCACCCCCTGCCCCGCGTCTTCCCAAAGGCCCTGCCCCGCCCCACCTCTTCACCCAAGGGGCCAGGGCAGCTGGGGCACAGTGGGGGCTGGTCCCTGGGGCAATCAGGGAATGGTGGAGTAGAGGGGGAGGTGGACAGGATCCCACCCCCGCACCCCCCGCCCGAGCAGCAGCACCTACCTCTGCAAACCCGGTCCCGAAGCCTGCCACCTGTCTCTGTCAGACGTCAGCAGCTGAGCAGTTCCTCCATGTGGCTCCAGCTGCTGCTCTTCCCACCCCACAATGGTGGAGGCCGGTTACTGCGACCAACCAGACTTTTAGTGACCAGTCAGAAAACCGGACACCTGGCAACCCTAGTTTAAGCTCCTTATTTAAAAACAGCCTGAGGTTTTGAGGTGTTGAGGACCGGCAGGTCCTTATTTAGGTGCCTCAACATATGGGTGATTTGGGTGCCTAACTTTTTAGGCACCCACATTTAAACAACAACATTTGCCTTCTACTGTGCAGACTAATGCCACCCTATGGGCACGTGTAGCTAAGGATTACATAACACACTGCTGGTTTTGTAAAGCCATTAGAGCTTCTCTGCAGTGCTCCAGCTCTATGCCCCTGGGCAGAGAGGCTGTGATGAACCGCTCTATACAGATGATTTCGAGCATATAGAAATGGGCATTCCTTTCACCATGTAGCTGGGCACGCTGCTCTTAGTGAACTAGCTGGCCCGCTGTTTTATTTTAGATGCTGCTGCTTCACTGTCCACAGTGGCATGTCCATGGAAGGAGGAATTTGCTTGGATGTCCACATCCTTGTCTTTAATGGCAAAAAGCAAATGTTAAAAATTCTAGAGCAAGGCTAGTATTTAAAACATTGTACTGCCATTTCATCAGCAGTAGCTATTAACGGGCTAGATTGAGCCTTTGGACTCAGCCCTCTTAAGCTACGTGTGGCTGTGCAGCCCCCAAGGGAACTCTGGGGAGGAACTGTACCCCAGAGACACCTCCCCTTTTCCACTGGCGAGGGGCAGAGGGTTCTGTATCAGCCCTTCCATGACGTAGCCTGCTCCTCATCCCACTGCCCCCCAGCCAGCTCTGCTGGCCAATGCATACGTGGGGGCCTGACTCCCCTTCCTCTCCTGCCTGGCCGATATGTCCTGTGTACTGCAAGGCACAGTCTGGCCCGCTGTTTGCCTTGCAGAAACTTCAACTGTCTTCCCCTCCAGAAAATGGTAGATCCCGTCCCTAAAGCCTGATGCCATTCTGTCCCAAACACTGCAGCTTACCGTAATAATCATAATTCACGCACAAGGCAAAATTGTGCCTCGCCCAGGGGAAGGGGTTGCAAGATGGCCCCTTACTCTTTGGCATGGTCTGCTTCAATCATAAAGGGCACAACAGCCTCCCCCTCCCTTACTGATAAGGTCCCTTCTGCCCCCACGGCACACGAGCCAATGTGGCTGAACAGACGTGGAAAAAGGGCAGTAAGCTGTGACAGGCATAGGGCTGGCGCAGATTTTTGCTCCCGTGACCACACAGTTTCACGATGCCCCTGATTCAGGGCTTGTGGTAACCCCACAATGGAGCCCATAATGCTCCTGCCGAGGTAGCAACCATTACTGCAGAACCCTGCACTTTTTAAGGCATTAATAACTCAGGTAAAGCAAGTTCCAAATGTACAAGGGCGGCTTTTCCCGTTTGTTTGTCATGTATCAGTAACATTCGGCATAGGGATGCGATGCGAAGGTGGAACGGTTTCACTGAGCTTCAGCGTTCCAGCTCATTTCACAAGAGCACATCAGGGCTAATTTCTTTTCTTCCCCTTTCATCCTCTTCTTTTCTTTTCAGTAAAAACCTCATTCTCCATGCTGTTGCATGCCAGGGGTGGGGGGCGGTAGCAACATCTTTCTAAGAGTTTTGTGTTACTGCAGTAGTTGGATAATCAGGTAATATTGTCATCGGGTACTCCAGGCATTCTTGTTTGGTGGCATCGAGGAGAGAGGGGGGGAAAAAAAAAAGTAGGGTTAAGAATCCAATTTGTCTACAGAAATAACAAAGAATTCGAATGTGTTAAAAGTGAATTTGTCATCTCTCTAGGCTTGGCCCTTTATGGGAATGAAAAAAACCAAACCCTCTCTTATCTTCCCGCTTTCAGCAGAGCTGATACCATACTGTGTACATTGATGCTCTTCTGTAGCCATGCTATAGCCTCAGTGAGGTTTGTGAGACCCTTACACACACCGAATAGTAACTTAATCCATCACCATAATAACACTTAGCTCTTATCTAGCACTTTTCATCAGTAGATCTCAAAGTGCTTTTCAAAGGAGGTCAGTATCATTCTCCCCATTTATAGATGGGGAAACTGAGGCACAGAGCAGTGAAGTGACTTGCCCAAGTGACCCCGCAGACCAGTGGCAGAGCCAGAAATAGAACCCAGTTTTCCTGAGTCCCAGGCCAGTGGTCTATCCACTAGGCCATACTGCCTCCCTTCAATGTGACTACTCATATTGCAAGATACTATTCAACGTGGATGAGGGTATCACAATCTAGCCCACCTTGGCGAAATTTTGCATTTCTGCTGTTCTGGGTGATCTCCTCAGGAAACTCTCAAGCCTTTGGTTTCATCCCACCTGCATGTTAGTACCGCAATGTATATTTGATGTACCAGGGAAGGAATTTTTACCAAATCCTACTGTCACGTTCATAACATTGCAGATGCACATACAGAAATTGGAACAACTGAAAATGCTGTTTAACTTTTTTTTCTTTTATGCAGGGATAAGGCTGTTTTGGCACAATCGATTTGGGACCAAAAAAAACCCAAATTTGCTATTCGGTATTCAAGACATTCATACTTAATATGGTTAACCACACACAAATTTAAATAGATGGCCATATTCCCTGGTTAGAATTAATTTCATCGGACTGTCAAATATTTGTATAGAAAGGCTTAACTTTATTTAATTCCTAGACTACTGCCGACTACTGCCTCTTGCATCGTGACATTATTTCGCACTGGTTAAATGGAGCAAAAGTTCTAGGGCTAGATTTTCCCAAGAATTTGGCATCTTCTATTTAGGCATCTAAACAAATGGCCAGATTTCAGAAGAGCTCATCTCCCATTTAATATTTAAATGAAGAGGTTGAGTTTTTCTAAATAGCTCTGTGCCCAGCAGCTCTTATTGTTAACAATGAAAATTGGTGTGTTTTTTTTTTTTTTTAATGTTGCCCCTTCATGTTAAGGGACTAACTGGGAGTTGAGCTCTTTTAAAAATCTGGCCCAAAATGTGGGTACCGAGTGCTCTTGGAAAATCTAGGCCCTTAAATTATTTGAGCTCAGGAATTACTGAGAAATTAATAACAGAATTCAAATAAAATCTGCCCCGGAGGTGGGATTATCCAAAATAAAGGCAAATAAAACCCTAAATTTCCTTACTCCCGTACTTGTTCTGTAGTTAACCAGGGTTCTAAAGTGATGGTTAGCCCCCTCGCTTAACTAGCTAATGGAATACAATCCAATAGGTAAACATCTAGACCAAGAAGCTCAGAAGGATTCAAAACAACAAATATGGAAATGGAATGAGTTCATCCACTTTTTATTTTGCTCAGATTAAGGCTGATTGCTTTCGCTGTTGGTAGATTAGCAATACAGCTACCATTTTGTTTCTGCTCCCAGAGCAGTTGAGGCAATGAACGCACCAGAGGAAATATTTCTTCAGATAGTTTAATTAAAACAACCCAAAACAACTTTATGTGAAAAATTAACGTGATCATTAACGCTAAACGAACACTTTTTTTCATACCTCCCTGGGCATAACAATTTAGCATGAGGAGGTGAAGAGGGCTGTTTTGTGAGTATCCATCTTTCAGTGCGTAATACATTCTTTTAACAGCAAACTTGTCTGCAAAATAAACAATTGTCAAAATCAAAATCCCTTTATTTCTATGGTCCAGACTTTGACACCTTTAGTCAGTTTGATCCTGACTATTTTGATCCTGAGGCTCATTTACACAAAGGCTGCTTTATACCATTCTAGTAGGGAAAAGGAGCCTTAAGGGCAGGTGCAAAATAATTACATTAACACTCACTTCAATTTATTTTAATTAATGTAATTAATTAACATGCACTGCTGGTAGCAATGTAAAAAGGTCCTTTGTGCAAATGAGAATTAAGCCCATTGCTTTAGTTTGCAGACAGTTCTGTTGACTTCAGTGAGACAAGTTATGGAGAGAGGTGTTGCTCATTGTTAACAGAGGGGTTAGACTCTCGCGCTAAACTGGGCTCAGAGTATGCAGGTATAATGTGTTTGGAAACCTAGACAACAGCAATTTGGTACAGCCATGCCTCCATCTCATTCATTCCCCATTTAAAATCTCCAGAATGAATGGAGCTTTTTTAAAAAGCAAGTGGCAGTTCTGTGCAGGAAGCAATTCATTGAATTTGAAGGAAACTTATTTTACCTGTCTTCTTATGCGGGCTATTCATATTGTCTTCAATACTTTGCAAGCTGTTTGGACTGGAGTCTCACTAAAAGCAGCAGATCAGCTTTGGATATACCCCTGGTCCTCAGTTAAACTGCTGTTTTGATGCTGAGAATGTCATGGTTGTATTTCACGGTGGGATGAAATATAAAGGAGGATAACTCAGACTGAAACTTCTGCCCATCACTTGCGTGCTGAAGTGATTAGGGGGAATGACTGTACGTGGAAGCAGTCCAGTTAAGCAGAGAAGGAGCGGGTTTGCTTCTTGAGAATGTTTGAACTATTTATATTGTAAAAGATTGAAAACATTAATAGGAAGTTCATCAGTACATCGTCCTGGTTTCAGATTGTATAATTTCAAATGATCAGCAGTACTAATTTGTGCTATTGTAAAGTCTATAGCAAAGGTGCTATATATCGGGGTGGACAAACTTACTGACCCTCCGAGCTGCATATGATGATCTTCAGAAGTTCAAGAGCCGGGGTGCACCTGCCAGGGCTCGGAGCTTCAGCTGAGCCCCGGGAGGTGAGCTCTGTAAGGCTGAAGCCCTGAGACCTCCCTCCCTGCTGGGTAGAAGCCAGAGGTGAGGTGGGGGAGGAGGGCATGTGGACTCGCACGCCCACTCAGATTTTTGCTAGGGTTTGCTGGCCCCCCTCAGAGACATGGTACCACCAGGCCACCTCCCTGCACGACAGCTGGGAGCTGCAGGGAGAACTGCTGCTCTTGCCACTGCCTTTCCCCAGGAAGCTAAAGCAGCTGGCCCTCCCTGCAGCTCCCAGCTGTTTGCGGCTGCCTGTCCACAGGGAGCTAGCACCTGGGAGCTGCAGGGAGGGGCCACTGAGGGTAAGAGGGGGAGGATGCTTGGGGTGGGCCCAAGCTATAGGGCTTGAACCTTTAAATTGTGCCCCCCCCTCACTTTCAGAAGGCACCAGTCATCTCTGGGAGAAGCTCCTAAACCCATCACCCTGCTGCAGGACACAAGCCCCGAGCTCCGCCCCCCCACGATCTGGTAGGCGGAGAGCTGCACTTTAACGGTAGAAGAACCGCATGTGGCTCATAAGGCACAGTTTGGCCACGCCTTCTATATATAATATAGTTAAAATTCATTACGAAGGGCCACAGCCTGCCAAATCCACTTGGTCCAAATTCCCAGGGCCCAATTCACCTTACACCTTGTGCAGTCATTTACACCAGTGCAAAGTGGGTGTAGAACAGTAACATGTCAAGAGTGGTAACATTTTATATCCATTTTGCACTGGTGTTAATGATTTACGTAAATTGCAGGTCAACTGTGAATAGGGCAGTAAGCTTCAGTGGGAGTTTGGCTCATGTAAGGAGTTAAATATTTAGCCACATGACTGTTGGCTTGAGTTTTGCCTTTGTAAAAGCCAAAGAATTCATAGAATCATAGAATATCAGGGTTGGAAGGGACCCCTGAAGGTCATCTAGTCCAACCCCCTGCTCCAAGCAGGACCAATCCCCAACTAAATCATCCCAGCCAGAGCTCTGTCAAGCCTGACCTTAAAAACCTCTAAGGAAGGAGATTCTACCACCTCCCTAGGTAACGCATTCCAGTGTTTCACCACCCTCCTAGTGACAAAGTTTTTCCTAATATCCAACCAAAACCTCCCTCACTGCAACTTGAGACCATTACTCCTTGTCCTGTCCTCTAATACCACTGAGAATAATCTAGAACCATCCTCTTTGGAACCACCTCTCAGGTAGTTGAAAGCAGCTATCAAATCCCCCCTCATTCTTCTCTTCTGCAGACTAAACAATCCCAGTTCCCTCAGCTTCTCCTCATAACTCATGTATTCCAGACCCCTAATCATTTTTGTTGCCCTTCGCTGGACTCTCTCCAATTTATCCACATCCTTCTTGTAGTGCGGGGCCCAAAACTGGACACAGTACTCCAGATGAGGCTCACCAATGTCAAATAGAGGGGAACAATCACGTCCCTCGATCTGCTGGCTGTGCCCCTACTTATACATCCCAAAATGCCGTTGGCCTTCTTGGCAACAAGGGCACACTGTTGACTCATATCCAGCTTCTCGTCCACTGTCACCCCTAGGTCCTTTTCCGCAGAACTGCTGCCTAGCCATTCGGTCCCTAGTCTGTAGCGGTGCATTGGGTTCTTCTGTCCTAAGTGCAGGACTCTGCACTTGTCCTTGTTGAACCTCATCAGATTTCTTTTGGCCCAATCCTCCAATTTATCTAGGTCCCTCTGTATACTATCCCTGCCCACCAGCGTATCTAGCACTCCTCTTAGTTTAGTATCATCCGCAAATTTGCTGAGAGTGCAATCCACAAAATCCTCCAAATCATTTATGAAATTTTTGAGGTATCATCAGACTAGTCCACAAGCGGAAGGACCTCAGAAAAAGGAATAATCTGTAATTATTACCAAGTCTATCTCTTCTTTGTGCCAAGGGGTTGAAATTAATGTACGGAACCTACAGTTAATCCGAGAGCATATAGACACTTCAGTTTACTTTTCTAGGGAACCACACACTTCAGAAATTTGGATTGTTAGTTTGTGTTTTGGGAGGGGGGCTATGTCCAAGATGTGAAAAAAATATTTCAGAAAAAATAATCCAGTGGTTTGGAGGAGTTTTAATTTTTTGCTTGGGATGAGAGCGAGGAGATGTTTTTAAAAATATAATGTATATTTAAGTTTTTTCGTACTAGAAATTTTTTTTTGGTTACACTTGACATTAATGTTCCGTTTCTAAATAGTTTATAAAGGGGTTACTAAATAATGAACAGAGGTTTTAATAAGTGGCTAGTCAATTATTATACATAATTATAGAGTCCAAAAGGTCAAGAGATTACTTATAACAATCGATATTGCCTTCTACTGACATGTTTATAACCATCAATAATATATACAACTCATGTCTGTAACATGTTTATTGCATCTATTACTCATTTATTAACCCTTCATAAGCCATTTATAAATAGAATCTTAGACTTCTCAATTGTGGGTGTTCAGCACACTATTTCAACCTTGCTGAGAGAAAAGTAACACCCAACCCAGTCCCTAAAGCACATTGTGAAAGTTCAAAAAAAAGAGTCCCCAATTACCATCAGCGGTTGGTTGACTGAAAAAATGAGGATTTATGGCCCAGCTTGTTAATAACACTCGGTCATGCTCTCAGGAAGATTACATTTCTAAATTGGTATCCAACACACATGATGGAATTTGCAGTAGACATAAGAAGTAGTTTGATGAAAACATAGCATGCATTTTATGCAAAGAGGGGCCATTAATCTTACAAAAGCAATTGACAAAGGTTTTAAAGGGATGTGACAGATTACAGGTTGATCACAGTCCTGTTGCAGATGCCATGTAAATGTGTCTTAATGTAATTAACAACAACAAAATGGAACCACACACAGCAAAATTGGAAAAATGATTCAGTGAAGCTATGGAACATTTCCATTACTTAGCCAACGTGACTGATCCTAAATACAAAGGTCATACGTTGAGCCCAGAATGGGGAGAAGAAGCTGAAATGTGGCTGATGGCATAGTTGAGTTCCTTCCCTCTCTTTTATCATTTACAAATGAAAGTCAAGATTCTGCCCTAAATCTATGTCTGGGAAGGAGGTTGTGTCACAGATCATTGCCTCAAAAGGGGGCAAAACTGGAACTAAAATACTAGAAAACTGGACAATTGATTACAGAATGCTGTCAATTTTTTTTTAAAAGATTAATACTCCTCTCTAGCTAGCTCATTATCGAACCAAACATGCCTTTACCACATTGGGACTAATTTGGCCAAAGCTTTGTAATAGGAGATGAGTTTAAAAAATAAACAATACTCCTGGCATGCTGAAAGTTAGGTATATCCTTAAGTATCTTGTTGAATCAAGGCCTTAATAAAAGCGTTTCAGTGTCTAAGACCCCAATTCACTACAGCACTTAAGCATAGGGTTGACATTAAGTACATGCTTCGATCCCATTGACTTCCTTTATAACCAATAGGGCTTAAGCATATGATTAAAGTTAAGCACATGCTTAAATGCCATGTTGAATTGAGATAGACTAAGTATGTTACAAAGTGGATCACATAGTGTATGTTTTGTGTTTCATTTCACAAAACCTTTGTGGGTTTTTTCAGGTTTCCTACTTTATTATTATTTATTTATTTATCTAATCAAAAACTGTGTCTTTTAGGTTGGGAACAAAAGCACAACCATCCCAGGTTAAATCAAACCTTTAATGGCAACACAAATACATTTATTAAAGGCTTATTAATTTCTACTTTAAGACAAAACTCTCATAATAGAGATAACTTTTAAATAAATGTTATTTAAAAACCAACTCTGTTTACTTCTCATTTCTCTAGGGTGCAGCTTTTCTCCCCGTGTTTGCTACTTACCAAAGCTATTTGGGCCGGATTCTCATTTACACCAAAGACCCGTTGCATGACTCTAGCAGTGCAGAGGAGCCTTAAAAGGGGGTTTTAATTATTTTAAAAAATAAGAAAGAATGTGTAATTTGTTTTACATTGAGACCGTGATATCTATCCAAAGTAAATTTTTGTGACTGTTCTAAACCCTTCCGAGGATGGGGCCCATAATAAAAATATTTACAAGCCAGAGAGACAGCAGCATAGCAGTGGGCTTAAATTTTCCATGGTGATTAGTGGTTTTGGTCGCCCAGCTTGAGACACCTTTTTTAGAGGGTGGATGTTCATGCCTCTTAAAGCATCTCAGGTTGAGTGCCCAAAACCACTCTTGAAAACATTGCCAACAATCATCATGAAGTGCGAGCCCCTAGCATCAGCAAGTCCCATGTTACAAAGGTATTAGACAAAGGATTTGTGGGTTAAAATTGGGTGATAGAGTGGACTTTGACATGGCTACACTATATTCTGTTACAAGCAATAGGATATTGGGTCTGTGTGTTCTGTGTTCGATGGTTTCTTGATGATTCTCTCCACTGTAGGTGAGCGCCCCTTCCATTGTAACCAGTGTGGAGCTTCTTTTACGCAGAAGGGGAACCTGCTGAGGCACATCAAGTTGCACTCTGGGGAAAAACCGTTCAAATGTCCCTTCTGCAGCTATGCCTGCCGGAGAAGGGACGCCCTCACAGGACACCTCAGGACGCACTCTGGTGAGCCTTGAATGTCTCCTCTTCCTTCTTGTTTTCTTCCTTGTAACTGTTAAATCAAAGTAGGTTATGAAATTGCAACCACGTTTCCTGGTGAATTAGTTCTGGGCTCACCGACACACCGAGTCCTGAACTCTGGGGAAACCCAAAATCCAAATCAGAACTTTGTGGTTCAGACCTACCTCTTGTACAAATGAGCTCCTGCATGGATGCTGACACATTTCCCTTTGCACATCTCGTTAGATGCATCTTGACTTCAGCGTTAGATTGCGTCGACATCTTAAGCCCTAAGCATCTGTAAATCTCAAAGACGGATCAGAATAAATTAGTTCATTTTTATAATGTATTTTACTATTCATGTCACATTCCCTCTTGACATCTAGTAACTTCCATACGTTGGTAAGATTTATAATACTAATTACTTGTAGGCCTCAGGCATGCCATTAAGCCACAATGCCTCCTAAAGTATAAGGAGGATGCAGCAATTGCACCCCCATTGTAGAGAATGCTCCCCCCGTTCAAACCACCTCCACTGGAGCTATGGTCACATCCTTTCAAATTCTCATTGGCTCCCGCTAAGGAGTCCAGTGCTGTCAGTGGCACTTGACTGTAGCAGTCCCTGTGTTGAGGGTCATGCATGTTGTGTCTGGCCCCTGCACATGGGCATCTCAAGGGGCCAGACTACTTGTACACTCTTTGCCCAACTTCCTCACTTATGGGGTAGCCAGACACAATCCACCCCTTCACCCTTGAAAAAGTGAAAATCCCCCACCATTATCTGTCCCCCTAAATTGTTCATCTTTTGGGGGGATATCATTTACAGGAGACTGTGTTTTAATTGCTGAATGACCAGAGATAATTAGACTGTCTGGAAACTGTTCTACTTACCTTTTTACTGATGAACTTGTTTAATGAATTGTAATATGTGATTCTTGGTACACAGAAGTACCCAGCAAAAAATACATATGGAGTATCATGAGATGAATTTCACACATTGTTCTGACCGTAACCGCTTGAAATATAGTAGAAAGAACAAATATTTTTATTTTCAAAAATGAATCATGGCAAAAAATAACCCATATTACAAAAACACATTCATTATGGTTTAAGATCATTTTCATAAGATGACTATAGATATTGTTACCTAGATATAGGTTCTTCACATTTCCTGTGTGAAAATATAGGGCGGATCTTGTACTTTTTGCATGAGAATGAAATGTTGCTGTTCAGTGGTGATATTTTTAAAAATTGCCTAAGTCTTGTGCTCCTCAATGATTCATTTGCACTTGCAAGTTCTGCCTTTTTAGTTTTGAACTAAACTTCATTTAGTTTAGTTCAAACTCCAACTTCATTTGAGGGAGTGTCTTCTATCTAAGAGGTGGGTTTTTTTATTTTGTTTTTTACTAGCTCCCCTCACTGCACTATATGAGCACCAACATATTAACTATATGTTAATAGACTGTCCTGATAGTCTAGAAAAAGAAGCTGATCTAGAAGGTCTAACAGAAGCCTAGTAGACTTCATAGAGTCTTTGCCTCTTTTCCCTTCTCTAGTCATAAAACTAGATACATCAGAAGTGAAACCTGGGAATGAAGATCATGATGAAATATGAGACCTCAGTCTGGTCTTAAGTGAAAGCACTACAGATCCAAGTTGGGCTGGTTTAAATCAGCACTGCTCCACTTAAGCACAGCTCTCTTGATTTATTTGCACTGCTGAGGATCTGGCCCATTATTTCAATGTGTGTGAAACTCTTAACCCTTAAAATGATTTTTAATAATTAAAAGGACACCATCAAATTAAAATCACATTTTTCTCTGAAATATTGTTTACATACTATTCATAACAGGAAATACCCAGGAGTACTATAGGAGAAAGAGACTGGTGAATTTTTTTAAACACCTAGTTTTTCAGCTTGTTTAGTCTGCAATTTTGGCGGCACTTTGTGTTTATGACACCACTTAGACAGTTTCACTATTTCCCCTGTGTAGTCTGTTAGTCAGTTTTCCCCTCTTCTGTGTGTGGGTCTTTCACACAACAAAGGAGGAAAGGAAGACATTTTAAAAATAGGAAAATGTGATTGTAAACCCATAGAAATTAGCATCTCAGCAGCAGCTAAAGTACCTGGAACTTCTTTTAACTTTTTTTAAACTGAATAGATTTTGAGTTCATATCTTTTATTGAACCAGCTTCTGTTGGTGAGAGAGAGAAGCTTTCAAGCCACACACAGCCCTTCTTCAGGGCTGGGCAAGATACTTAGAGCATCACACCTAAGTGCATTTAGCTGTGATGCTTGTCTTTCTCACCAACAGAAGTCGGTCCAATAAAAGATATTACCTCACCCACCTTGTCTTTCTAATATCCTGGGCCTGACACAGCTACAACTGCACTGCACATAGATTTTGAGTTGAAAGTTTTCCCCTTTTATTCCCTTTTTTTTTTTTGGCATTTCTGTTTTCTTTGTACTTGCATAATATCTTCATCCATGGATTTTGGAGTACTTAAAAACATTAAAAACTATACTGTCCCACCCTTATTCACTAGTACTTTACAATGCAAGTATTCCCAAAATGAAAGTATTACTCAACACATAGGTACCACTGAACATGTGTAGTACTGGCATAATTTAGCCTTAAATAATTAGGGGTTTGAGCCTACAATTATATACTATTGTGATTATTTATCTTTTACTGACATTTGCAGTTCTTCTAAACTATGTGTATATATTTTCTCCCATCTGTAGCCCCTTTGATTTCAGGAAGGTTATGATGTCCATATAGGATATCCATAATCTTATGCATGGGAGTAGACTCGTGCACTGGATTTCACTGGGACTAGAGAGACTCATGGGAATTCAATAGGATAGTAACTATTTGGAGTATTGGACCCACAGTCCCACCACACCGCTGTGACACAGGTATATGCTGTTCTATGCTCATTTTGAAGCTAAGTAAATTGGGGCACATAGAGGTTTGTTGTTCCAAGATGTCCAGCAGAATTGGGTATAAAGCCCAAGAATTCTGACTCTGGGCACAGTCTAAACACGTACTTTTCTGTACAGTTTATGTACCCAGGGAAGACTTCACAGGAAACAAAGGTGATGCCATGGCAGTGCTAGTCAGGAGCCTTGGGTTCTGTTCCAGGCTTTTCCTCACACTTCTCCTAGAACTTTGGGCACATAGTTTATAGCCTGATTTTTGAGATTCTGAAAACCTAGAACTTCTATTAAACTCACTTGCTAGGCTGGATACTCAGTACCTCTGAAAATCAGGCCATAATTAACTTCCCTATGGCTTAGTTTACATTTGTACAAAGTGGCATAATATTTTTCTACCTCTCAAAGGTGCTGTTAGGCCAAAGCAGTGTTTACCTAGTGCACTGAGATCCTCAGCTTTGTGTTATGCATTTTTACCCCTCCCCCCCAAAAAGAACTCATATGTTAAAAGGGCATTAAGTTTGTGAAGTCAAGCACTCAAAAATTAGGAAATACCAGAATTAAGGTTGCCGGAGCAACCTTAATGTGGCCTCCTTGGACATACACATTATAATACTGTCTTTTAATTACATGATCGTATACTGTTAGGAATTCTGTCTCATTCAGTATATGGATGGACTTGCTCTGGGGATGAATCAGGGTTGTGCAGTGAAGGAGGCTGTCCTCTTTAAGACCCCTGCATCATGTCTTGCAGAAGTTGGCAGGTGAGTAGTGAATGAGGTAGAGGATTACTGGAAGATAATGGACGACCTCATGGTTAAGGCACTTGAATGCCGTCCTGGAGAATTGGATTCTATCCCTGCCTCTGCCGCAGAATTCCTAAGTGGTGCTCGACAAGTCACTTAAACTAACATTTCACAGGTGGTCACGAACACTGTGTTCCTCATTTTCTGGGAGTCTGATTTGCAGAAGTGCTATGCACTCGTAGCTTCAACTGAAGTCAATGGGAACTGTACTTTGAACATATAAAGTGAGATTCAGTGCTAAGTACTCTGAAAAATCAAATCATCGGCATCTGAAATTGGGCACCCAAAATTAGTGAATACGTTGGACCTCAATCTCTTTGAGCCTCAGTTCCTCATCTGTAAAATAAGGATAATAGCACCCCTTCCCTCACAGAGGTGTTTGTGAAAATAAATTCATTAATGTCTGTGAAGCACTCAGATTCTCTAGTGATGAATGTCATAGAAGAGCTTATGAGGAAATTCATAATTCTGTCTTCAGAGTAGGGCTTAAACTGTAAGTAGTAAATAAGGCCTGGGGCCACATATAGAGCAACGAGGAGAAAACATAATATTAAATAGCTGCTTTTTAAGCGTCCATCTTGTGCACTGAATAAGACGGGTCCTGTGGAAGAAATAGTATGCAATCATGTAATTACAGACTGTGTCATAATGCATATGCACAAGGGGTCTGAATTAAGGTTACACAGGCAGCCTTTATACTGCCATTTTCCTAACTTTTGAGTGCTTTGACTTTGCAGCCTAAATAATGTTCATTTTTTTGTGTTATAGATAACAAAAGAGCCTACGTTAAAAAGAACATTTTATATATATTCTTTGCACTATATAGATACAGAGAGATATAGATAAGTCTATAGCATAAAGGATTACTGATGGAAATGTAAAGTATGCTTCCAAGGTATTTTTTTCATTTTTAAAATTTTTATCATGATTGTTTGTCACAATATTTGTTGTTGTTTTTTTTCTTCCCCTTGTTGTACTTGAATGCTGGCTTGTTATTCAAGAGCTGTTCAATAGCACTGAGCTAATGGTATCCTTTTTATTTGTGAAAGGAAGCCAGTGGAGCATTTGTTTTAAAAAGAACAGCACAGAAAAAATTGCATCTTAGCAAAATACATACAGCATCTAAGAAAAATGGCATGCCTGATGGAGAGGCACATTAGCTATGAAAATAGCCATGAAAGGCAGTTTTCTTACTCTGCTTTACACTTCTTGGGTTGAAGTCTCATTTTTTAGGGCCTTGATTGCAAACCCCTTCCTCATGTTGATGAACATTCACCATGCCAGTAATCTCACTGAAACCAGTGGGTCTACTTGCATGAGTTAGCATTCTTCAGGGAGGAGCAAGGGCTGTCCATTTCAGTCTTCTGTGACACCTTGGGCTCTAGTCATTGGAACACGCTCACAGTGGAACGGAGCAGGTAAAATTTTGGGTATGGGCATGTGTGGACGAGGAGCTAGGAGGAATTCTAATTCTGCCTGAGCTAGTGACTCAGTCTGAGCTTTCTAGTGTCTCAATCAGTCCAGCTGGAATATTGCAAGAACAAGCACAGCACTGAAAAATAGATCAACCAGAGGTTAGGAGTCTGTTACAGGAGTGGATGGGGGAGGTTCTGTGGCCTGTGATGTGCAGGAGGTCAGACTAAATGATCATGATGGTCCCTTCTGACTTTAAAGTCTCTGAGTCCGTGGTGCTGTTGCCACTGTGGGAGATTTGCTATTGACGTCAGTGGGGCCAGGATTTCGCCCAGTATTTTAAGCTGGACTTGCCTGCGTTGAATACATTATGGATGGAAAAGAAGTTACACGTGAGCCAAGAGTCAGCCCTATGGAAAAGAGAAGAAATATGTGATATGCATGCAGGGGTTGGTTTGTAAGGCTCAGTTCCTCCAAGTTATGTACGTGTCTATCTCTTGTTTCTTTCAGTGGGAGGTAGGTGCCTATATACCGTTAAGGAACTGCTTCCTCCACCAACTAACCGGGTTTGATAACCTGTTGAGAGTTTGTTTTGATGATCTAATGCGTGTAGCTCTATTTACTGGGTGCTGCTTCTGCAGAATGAGGCAGGACTTTCTCTCCTTCTCTGCCTGTTTTGCTTGTGTAGTTTTGGTTAAAGTCAGTGGAATTAATCTCTTACTCTTAATGAAATAGCTTTGTTATTTGCTTGTTAGTCTTTGGAGTCTTAAACGTTGTTAGTTCATACACAGCATTGGGATGGCTGCTGTTTTCCCATTAGTGCTTGCAGTACCTTCTTCAGTCAGCCTTGCGCTCAGTTGTAGTGTCTGTAAAACCTTAGGTTCCCTGTGTGTCTGGTTCCTTGTTTTAAATATGAATTGAAAAGGTGAAAGGATTAAACTATGTTAAAAGGAAGAGGAGTTGATTTGATATAAGGCCTTCCATACTTCCGGCATCCCAAGGTGAAATTCACTCCTGAGCAGAGCTCCAGAACAAGGCTTATACTTCACTTATTTCCAGCTGAGACCCAATTTTGAAGGCTTAAGTGGTGCATGACCCTCTGCACAAGGAGGAATTTCATCCTCAGAGTACTTTTATGGTAGTAAGTATTCATAGTGCAGCAACTACCCTAGCACGAGCAGCCATTATGTACTGAGATATATCTCCCATACTAAATTGTAGTCATTCCCAGATTCTCAAAGGACCAATTAAGCTTCTAACTCCCATTGATTTTTCAGCGGAAATTAGGAGCCTAAATAAGTTTGAGGATCTGGGCCTTTGAGCCTTTTCTCTTGAGTGACCATAGCATCACACACCACTGTTTTCTAAAAGTGCTACGGGAACCTTCACCCAGCCCCAAAAAAACCACATTTTGATTTTATTGTACAACTTTTTCTGAAGGAGATACAGTTTCACCCCAAACTATAAGACGAAAGTTTATTTTGCTTATCGTGTTTTTAAAAAGATAAACCTTCTTAAAGATTCCCTAATAGTTGCAGAAGTTATGAGTCAATTGCCAGCTGTTAAACCCAGAAGATCTGTTTCTTACAGATAAGACAGACAAATAGGAGAAGTGCCTTGGCAAATGCGGGCAGTGCACTGTGGACTGGGCTTACCAAACACTCGCTGTCTGATAATGATGAGTGTTGATTTTAAGAAAATAAAACATCATGCACGTTTGGGCTTTAGGGTCAGGGGGCTGAAGGAGAGATACTTGATACTATTCAAGAGTCCAACAACCGCTCCCCTCTTCCCACTTCTCCCCCCACAGCAAATCTTCTAAGGATCATGGTCATGCTCATAAACATGTGTTACCTGGCTGTGTGGTAAAGGCCAGGTAATCCAAAACTCCTCTGGAAGGCCATTGGGTCAGAGAATGGATGGGAACAGCAACCAATGCACAAAACGGGAGTTATGGAGCTGGTTGGTGCATTGGTAATGCTAAGCCAGATTCTCTCCTGCAATCTGTTCTGCTCAGCATGGGGAGGGTAGATCCAAGGAGCTGGTTATGGCTCCCTCTCAGGTTGCCCCAATCTAAGGAGGGGCTGCTCTAATTTACAACAGCTGAATATGGTCTCTAAGTGCCGTTTGTAACTTGGCAGAGAGGAGCGGCACTCTTTTCTTCCCACAGCATGTCACTCACTACCTTTCAAGTGTCATTCCCCTCTCCCCACCGCCTGTGCCAGCACGGGATAAGGCAGCTGGTGTGGCTGCGGTCTCTGCTAGCTTAGTGCCAGCTGACAGTTCCCCCACACGCACACCTGGGCAGTTCTCAGCCTGGCAGCAGTAGCCAGATTCTGACCACTTTGCATTGCTCAAGCAGCACAAAGGGTCTGTGACCAGGGCAGACAGCTTGGCCCTTGATCCCTTGCATGATTTTGTCACACTACTGTTAGAGCTGCTGTTTAGATGGAGAATACGGGGCCTCACCTGACTCACCACTGGGTTATATCAGCTTTACACCAGTGGGACCCTGTAACCCAGTAGTGAACCAGGCCCAACATATGTTAAAATCTACTTATGGGTTGGCGGGGGGAGTTGACTTCTGTAAACCAGTTTAAATCTTCCTCTTCTGGGCTTTTGTGCTACCCCAATACAGTATGTGTAATTTCAGTGGGAACAGACAGACAAAGGAACGTGATCAGACTGTTACCTATGGTGCAGGGGTCTTTCTTAACAGAATATCTAATCATACCTTTAACATTTGAAGTGGTTGGACTTCTATCAGCTCCCTTGGGATGCCAGGCCCCTACCCATCTGCTTTTGCAGCTATGAATCTCTTCCTAATATTTAACTTACACTATCCCTTAATTAGTTTCAGGTTATTGTTCCCTGTAATACCATCATCTGGGACTGTGAATAATTCCTTTACTTTGTTTATATTGTGATTTCGATAGCTTTTACAGACTATATCCTCTGTGCCCCTTCAGTCATCTCTGTTCTCCACCCTATAAATTCTTTGATCTGGTCTTCTATCTTATCTCCCAATCCTTTTACCTTTTTTGTTGCCCTGTTTTAAATTTTCTCTACTTTTGTATTTCCAGCCGAGACTGGGGGTGGGGCAGCAAAATTAGAGGTGGTAACCGTGGAGGAAGGATGGTCTTGTGGGTAAATGCTAAGCTAGAGCTAGCTCAGACCCAGGCTTCCTCTGTGACCTTGGACAAATTAATTTAATCTACTCTCTGCCTCGGTTCTCTGTCTGTAAAAATGAGGATAATATCACTTCCCTACATCGCAGTAGGGTTGTGAGGGTAAGATGCACTCATGATTGTGAGGTGCATGGATTCTGTGATAAGGAGAGTCCTATAAGTACTTAAATATTTCAGTGTCTGTTACACCAAGGCTATGAAGATCTATGTATTATCTCCTTAGTTTTACATATCCTTGGTGCAACAGTGATATGCGTTAATTACTAAGTGGAAGGAACTTCATAGTGTTACCCTCACCACTTCAGTATTATACTCTGATAACTGGCTGATTATCTCAGGCAAAATGGTAAAGGTAGTTATTTTAAATAATAAAGTACTTAGGCTGCACTTTTCATCTTCAGTCACTTTACAACCATTAACTATTTAATCCTTACCAAACCCATGGGAAGTAGATACATATTATTACCCCATTTTTGCAGATAGGGGAAATGGAACTGGAAAATCTAAGGATCTGATCATCTACAGTTGAAATCAAGAGGAGCTGGGGGTGTTCAACACCTCTGAAAATCAGACAGCTTGTCTCCCTTAGTTTGGATTTAAGGGCCAGTTTTCAGCCATCCCAGTTTAAAACATTTGCCTTTGTACATACAGGGCCCACTTGGCAAACATAGGCACCAAAGGAGGATTTGTATATTACGTGTCTCTCCGTGTGCCCGATATATAAAGGACAGTCTCTCAGCTAGAAGACTTAGGGACAAACTTTAAAAGGGCCTGAGTCCTTTAACTCAAGCTGTAGAGGCTCTGGGGGATGTAGGGGTCAATCGTTGGTGGGAACCAAGATGACAGCCGCTACACAAATGTTGTATTTGAATGCTCAAAATGGCACGTAAGCACATAAGCAGGAATTTAAGCTCCTAAATGCTGCTCTAAGCATTTGCACATCTTGTATAGGGCCCTCTTTGGAGATTTGGGTTTGTCGTTGCATTAAAATTGTGATAGGCTCAACACACAATCCTGCCACACCACAAATTTCTTAGCTGGCTGCAGATACTTTTTCAGAGGAGACAACCCAAGATGGCATCAATGAGCCTGCCCTTATTGTTGTTGATAAAACATGGTTTTCACTTAAGTAAGCTGGAGCGGAGGAAAAACGAGACATTTTCTTGGATCTGTCCCATCTGAGCAGCTCGATGCTACAGCTGCTTTGAAAGCAGGGAAACATTATTTTCACTGGGAAAAGCCTTTCTCAGCATGGCCTACGTTGGGAGCAAATCTAACATGTCAGCTAGGCTTTGACAGTTCTTGCAAGGACCTGAAAAACCGCTCACTTTAGGACACTTTGGCTCTGGATCTGAAGTGTGTGTCTTTGGACCCAGCTTTCACTGCTATCACTTAGCCGTTTTATGGGGCCATGTAAAATGGAGACCAGAAACTGGTCAGTGACTCTGATAATAAGCAAGACCGCTAAGGTGAGCAAGGTATTTTTGCCATTCTGAGGGAAGCTAAGAGAGATTGGAGAAAAAAATTAACCTAGTTAACACCATACCACGGTGGAGTTGGACAAGGCTTCTACTGATTTATTCTCCCATGCACTCAGCAACCTGCTGTTACGAATTGCCTCAGGTCTAAGATATTGATGGATCTCACTGGCGAAGGAAAATGAGAGAGAGAGGGAGAAGAGTTTTTTATAGTGAACCTGTTGTGAACCCTGTGTGACTCTCTGCATATCTACTTGGAATTGTACGTGAAAAGCAATGAAATTTATCCTGAAGGTTTGCTCTCAGGGGAACTATATTTTCACCGGATTGCACCTCTCTGGCTAGTTTCCCATTTTCTGTTTGATCTAACTGTGAATTCTCCCCACCTAATGCCCCTCCTTCTTTCCTGGAGGTGGTTGATAGTTGATTACACTGCGGATTACACAAGAGGTGTCAGTTGCACAGATGTTTTGCATAACTGTGCAGTACTGATTTCAGATATAGTGCACCAAGTTCTCCTCCATGCTTTGCAACAGAGTGGTGAGATAGATATCTTCATTCCTGAACCAAGAGGAACACTGCTTACATCATGCCCCATTGAAATTTCACAAGGAGCACCTGGTTATGATTATACCAACCAGACAATTATTCATAGGCTGCAAAATGGTTGTGGATTTTGTTTTGTTTTTTCCAGAAAAGTGATCATTAAAAGATGTTCATTCTTTTGATTTTTTTTAAAAAAGAATAAAACACAAAAAATACCTTTATGTGGGTTCTAGGCACCCTGACAGTTTTCAGCAAAGATGTCACCCAGCAGCACAATACAATGAGAAAAGCTCACATACCAGCCTGTGCGGCATAACGCCCCATCTCAGAAGAGAGAAGGTTTTGTACTTTTGGCAAATTCCAGCTGTTTTGATTCAAGAGTGGGAGAATGAGTTTTATAGCCAGTTGACCTTCGTGGAGAATACAAGCTGCCACCTCTCTCTTATAATGAGGTAGGTCAAGCTTGAGCAGTCTTACTGATCTCTGAGAAGAATAGCCTTGTGGTTAAGGCATTGGAGTGGGGCTTGAGACCTGGGTCCAGTTCCTGGTTCTAGCACAGACTTCCTGTGTGACCTTGGGCAAGTCACTTAGCCTCTCTGTGCCTCAGTTCCCCATCTGTACAATGGGGATAATAGCTCTGCCCTACCTCCCAGAGGGGGGGAAATTAAAAAAGATTGTGAGGTGCAGATATACGATGGTGATGCGGACCAGATAAGAACCTGACATGGATAGTCCTTGGGCAGGTCACTCGCTTTCTTTGTGCCTCAGTCCCCCATCTGTAAAATGGGTATTATAACACTTCCTTTTCTCTCACCTCTTGCTTATTCAGATTGTAAGACCATCTATAACTGAGCTAGTGTGACAGGGGAAGACGGATGCTCTCTCAGACAGGCCGATCCCAGGCTATTTTGGGCTTCAAACTCCTACTGGAAGACCGGCCCATTACCTGTAAAGAATCCATTGCTGAGAAATTGATGATGGAGTTTTTATATAGAAAGGCCTTGGGTCCATAAAATTTTCCTCATCTGTGTGCTGTTCATCTGCATGCATTTTGCTTATCTCCTTGGAGATTGTGGCTTGCATCAGAACAGCTAACCTTGACTGTAGAAGGCCTGGCATTTCTAGTTTGTGGGAGGGGAGCAAAGCTGGAGCTCTGCTGCCGTAACTTGCAATGGACATAAAGTGAAATTTTTGTACAATCTGATTAGAGCAAAAATAGTTCGGTACAACGTTCCCTATTGAACATCTTGCCCTGTTACATCCCACCTTAGCACATCTTGCGTATTTCGCATGAGACGTGTGGGGGTTTGAGTTTCTTTCATGGCTAATCCCATCCCTCAAATATCAGAACTGTCCACCCAGTCTTCTTTCTGTCCAAATAGCTGAATCTGCGGGATTGGTATGTTTGGAACTCTGTGGCAGTGGCGAGGCCGTGTGCCAGCTGCATTACTCACTCTGTCTCCAAAGGAACAGGTTGCCTCTCTTTTCTTTATAGTCTCCACCCTCTCCCCTTTCTTTTTCCTCCTTGATCCGTATAGGAGAGTCAGAGAAACCTGCTCATCCACAACCTGTCCCTTCTTGCCAAATCTTGGAACAGTGCTCGTCATTCTTATTAGGTGTCAGGAATAGATTATGAAAACAAAAACTCTTGTCCACAGTGTATCCCTGTACAGCTATACTGTAAAAGGAAAGACAGTGTACGGTAAATACATGATTTAAAAAATGAGCTCAATAAAGACAGCTAGCTTTTGGAAGAGGCTTTTTATTCTGAATTTCATATTGCAACACTGCTCTTTTTCCTCTAAAGTGCCAGTGTGGAATGGGGAAATGATTTAAGACAAAAGTAAAGCACATTCATGGAGATTTAAGAAACTTAATCTTAACTATGCTACATCTTAAAATGACAGGAGGAAGGAAGGGATAAGGTATTTACATAAATCTTTTAAACAGAAGGAGTGAGGTTCTGATCTCTATTATGGTTGGGCAAATCTGAAAAAAAAATCCATTGGTTTCAATGGAATTCTTCTGGTTTTGCAGCACTGCAAATGCCAAGTGTTCAAAAATCAAGAGTCAAGACTCTTAAAATCAGTGATGGGCTTAAAAATTACGAGATTGTAAAATAATGCATTTGAAGTTCTTTTTATTGGCTTTCTGGTATTGGAGCTTTAGGGTTAACGTTTCCAAGCTCTTCTCCCCAATCCCATGGGCTAGAAACTTCCTTTCAAAAAAATGAAACCTGAGATTCTTCTATAATCACCTAATTGCAGGAACTGGAACTTGACAAAAAACACCAATTATTGTGAGACTTGCAGTACAACTGGAAAGAGTTGGCAACAGTGCCATCAGATCTGGCTCAATATAGGTAGCTACCCCAACCCTACGAAAAATGCAGGGATACATTTTCAGCATGATGTGTGGAATGAAACCACTTGACTCCTAGCAGTGGAGCATCTCCCAGTAAAGCAACATAGCCAAACCTTTATGCACCACAGTGTAACTGTCCACATTAGACATACTAAGAGAATGCAACTCCATTGATGTCCATGACCTTATGTAAGGGATTCATTTGTCCCAAAGGGGTAGTGATGAGTGAGCCTCAAAGGATTTGGAGTTTGGGTTCAGTTCAGTTTCATATTCAGATTTTGTGTACACTATTCTAACTTCCAGAGTCTGCTGAAAATTTTGCAAGAACAGGCTCTCTCATAAGGTTGCCACCACTTCTGCTATAGTCCATGCTGAAAATACAATTAGAACAATTTTTCTAGTATTATTTGGGGCTTTCAGGTCCAATCGTGATTGAAATGTCTATGAACAGACCTATGGGAACAATCCAGAACCTTCCAAAAAGTTTGCATTCAGTTTAGTTCTTGAAAGGAGGGATTGGCAAGTCTTTTTGCAGAACCAATTAATCCATCCCTAATTAAAGGTTCTCAGATATTCATATAAGAGCCAGATGCTGGCCTCCAGGAAGGGCAAACCAGCCTTAAACCTGCTCTCACTGGTGGGAATGAGTCTCAGTCCACCATAGAGACAGCAGCACCATGATCTGCTGGCCACTTAACATAGCATTGTGCCAGCGATAGGACAGGGGCATGCTGGAGGAGGACAATATGCCTGGATGGCACTATAGTCCGACAGTTCTCAACCAACATTAGAAATTGGCATAGGCTACAGCAGCCTTGAGGCCTCCCCTTGACTTAAGTGAACCAAGTGGCGCCCTGGTGCAAGTGAGGATCTGACTCCTCAGACCCTGCCAGTTGGTCCCCCTCTCTCTGCAACTGACCAGCTTCAGCCTTTATTTTTGTATTGCCGATGAACTGAAACATCCAGGCATCTCTATATGCCTATCAAGGAAAGCACAAGCAGGAGCAAATGCTTTGGTGAGGAGCCTTGGTTTTTGATAAAAAGAAGAGTGCATATCTACATCCAAATTCTGTGTGGCCCACTGGCCCTTGGCATGCTGTGCCCAGTTAGTCCTTGGGCAGGCTTGGTTTGCAGCTAAGGAAATAAGGTGATGTAATAAGAGCACCTAAAAATGTAAATAGCTATAATATAAGAGCGTTTTTTTCTTAAAGTCACAGCTCCTGAAGTCAGATGATCACAAGAGAATCGCAGTGCAAATATTCTTCAGGGTGGTGGAGTTAATACAGGCCAAGCTCCTACTGAATTACTGTTGACTTCAGTATGAGTTGGTGGTGCCCAGTACCTCACAGAATCAGGCCCTTTGTTTTGAATGTGTTTACTAACTAAATTATTACGGTTTCTATTACATTACAATCGTGATTATTATTTCTAAAGTCCACAAAACGAAAGCAGGGGCCCATTCTGCTAGGGGCTGTACACACGCCTAGTGAGAGACGGTCACTGCCGAAAGAGTTGACGATCTCCGTACAAAAGACAGGAAAAGGATAGGAGGAAAGAAGGCTCATTATCCCCATTTTACAGGTGATTCACTGAGGCACAGATGTATTAAGTGCCTTGGGCACACAAGGAGTCTGTGACACAGCTGGGAACTGAACACAGATCTCCTAAGTCCCAACGAATGCCTTAAGTGCAAGACTACTTTTCCTCAAACTTTAATTTAAAAAAAAAAAAGTAGAATAGGAAAGAGAGCCTGGTGAAAGCAAAGATGTTTTACCCCCTCAGCATACTGAGGAAATGATAAGCTTTATACTTTTCCTCAAACTGCATTTAAAATTAAGGAAAGAAGCAACCAGCTCTGAACTTTCTCATGGAAACGTCTCCTGTGCATATTTTTTTAGCTGCTCCATGATCCTGAAATTCCGTTAATTCATTCGAGTTTCCTAAATTCCCTGTTTTAACTTCTCTGTTTCCACATAGTGTACCAATGGGTTTAGAGGTCGCTGTTTTGTTTTCTGTAACTGCCCTGCCTTAACTTTCAATGCAGACCGTTTCATGTGGGAGGTGGGGGTTAGTCTTTTGGTTTAATTTTACACCTGTATCTTATTTCCTTTTCCTTTGCAGTTTGAATTCATCTAGTGCTTGTATTGCAAAACTAATTGCATTGGTAAGCAAGCAAACTTTGAGTGTTTTAAGGAACTGCAAATTCTCCAGAAGAACTGGGAAAAGTATTCAGGCAAACAGGAATTGCTGCATTTTTCTTATGACGCAGATTAATGGCGCCTTCCTGTCAGAGGTAGGCACTTGAGGTTTTCAGTAGAACAGAGGCTGTCCGATACCCCAGATTCATTTCTCATGTAGTTAAGAGCCAGTCCCCCTTTTTAAAATATGTCCTTCTTGTTTCCATTCTGGCGGCTCCACAGAATTAGACCCACAAAAGCTGATCCTAATTTTTCTCTCAAGGGCGGCACAACCTCACTCCAGCACTGTTCCCATCTGGGGCTACCCTTTGAGTAGCAGAGGGATTCTGTCCCGAGCTGTCTGTGGCCTATGCGCCATATGCCCACCCATAACAGGGAACCCCTCAGTAATGATACCCAGGGCAGTCATCTGAGCGTGCTCAGAGAGCACTTCCATGCCTACAGCTAAGGGAAGAGCTTTCAGAAACAGACTGCTTGGCAAGATCAAAGCAACAAGCAACTTTAAAAATGAAATGCCCAAAGTCTTGTGCCCTCGGTTCATGACTGTGGGCATTGTGCCTTCTGAGCACACGCATGGGTTCTTCGAGACGAAGTTAGTCGCTAATTCTCTATTTAGAGAGCACTGTTCCCAGCTGGAACAGTAAACTACTGGCTATATCCTAATTGTGCTTCCAGCAGCAGATAAGAGAGCTCAAATTATTGCTGGAGGAACTTTTAGAGTGGGATTTTCAAAAGCTGAGTTAGGTCCAGTGCTGAGTGCTCTTGAATATTCCACTTATTTTTTTTTTAAAGTTCCCTGTAGTTTTGTATTTTTATGAGATCTGTTTGCCGAGGGCAACCGGAATAGTGGGTTAAGGGCAGAGGGACTCAATCAGATTGGTTTCTCTTTAACCTTATTTGACACATGGAAGAGAAGACAAATATGAATGCTTGAGCTGCTGATGTTTGTGAGGATAACTTTGTGCTAAGCTGCTCATTGGGCGGTGGGAGGAGAGAAATTATAACTATAGAGTCTTTCCTGTTTTTGGAAGCAGTGCTGGTTTTGTTGGATTCCGCCCTTGATCGAAGTAGGTAAAAACTTCCTAATCTACTGCTTAGCAGAAACGAGGATCTGGCAATATTTTCCCTGTCACTGTCATCTCCATGACAACTGGTTAAAAATCTGTTTTCAAAACTGATCTTTTAATGTTGGGAAGAGGAGAAACGAAGCTATTGAAATGAAAACCAGAGCATGAAGATAGAATCATAGAATATCAGGGTTGGAAGGGACCTCAGGAGGTCATCTAGTCCAAATCCCGTGCTCAAAGCAGGACCAATCCCCAATTTTTGCCCCAGATCCCTAAATGGCCCCCTCAAGGTTTGAACTCATAACCCTGGGTTTAGCACACCAATACTCAAACCACTGAGCTATCCCTGCCCCCCATAGGAGGGATAGGTCTAGAGTGTCTGTTCTTGCTGTCTCAGAACACAAAAACAAGGGTACATTCAGTGAAACTGAAAGACAGCAAGTTCAAAACTGATGCAATGAAATATTTTCCTTACAGAATGCTGAATTGAGACCATGGAATTCATTGCCACATGATGTGATTGGAGCTAAGAATTTAGCAAGATCTAAGGAAGGATTGGGCATTTCTGTGAATAACTAGATTATCCAGAGTTATTGTGCTTTTTTAAAAAATACTTTGGAAGGGACAAAACCATCACAGAGGATAGATTATCCGACATTTGCCTACTGCACCTTATTCTGAGACAGCTGGTACTGGCCACTGTCAGTCAGTGGTCCAAGCTTTCATTTCTTGTGTCACCAATTCAATAGCCTCATTGTATAGGCCTTCTGTATTCTGAAAACACTTTGGACCAGATTTTGCTACCCTCACTCACCTTGAGTGGTACCTTGCTTGACACTGAAGTCAGTGGGACTGCTTGTGGAGTAAAATGCTACTCACCTTGAGTAAGGGTGACAGAATTTGGCCTTTGACTTTCCTTTTTGACTTTGGGACAATTCACTGCCCAGAATTGTGAGGACAGCAAACATACTTGCTGTGGACATTATGGTAAAGTGCTAAGGGACTCAGTAAGGTGTACAAGAGATTAAGGAAAAAAGAACCAGATCCTTAAGTGGTGTAAGTTAACTCCAGTGCAGCTATGCCAGTTTATGTCACCTGAGTATCTGGGCCATAGTCTACATTTGTTTCTCTGAGAGAGAGAAAACCACCTGTCAAGAAGTGTTTGTCCAACAGCATTCCTGATATGATCTGCGGATTCCACACTCTGTGTTGCATGCATGAGCAGTTCATCTCCAGTTGGGATTGGTAAACGCAAACCTTCAGTTTCAGATGAGGTAAAGACTCAGCTCCTTAAGTTCCTTAGAGGCGGATGCACTAATTACACAGACCAGAAAAATAAGACAATCAAAGCACTTCCTTTCTTCCTCGCTGATTTTTGCTGAAACTGGATTAAAACCAAAAGAAGCTCATTGGTCTATTTCGGAAGGTTTGTTATGTAAATAGATTTACGTGCAGCATGCCACAGTACTATAATGCTAACGGTCTGAACTGCAGTAGACAGTCCAGAGCCAGGAAATTGTTAAGGCTTCGTTTCTATCCTTAATACACTCCTTCCCATGCACCTTTGGTGCCTAAGAATTGTACATAGGGATGCCACTTGCTGTGGGGAATGCCAAATTTTAAATGATCCTATATATCCCCTGCAATGGTTCTCCAACTTCAAAGGAAAGTTATAGCCAGGAAGAAGAAATCCCACAGCATTTAAATAACGGTCATCTTGCAATCTGAAAAATGCCCAGTTACTTAGGAACTTCCTGGTTTTTATTAGTTTATCTCACAACCTTAGTGCTATTTAAACAGCGGTTTTAATAGCATTTAACCCTTTGAGTGTCTGCTATAAAATTCATGGGAGCTTTACAGAAGTCGGGTATACCTGAGAGACTGGGAGAATGTTCTGATCTGGCAAAGAATGAGGTAGTGTGTTTGAATCATACTCACTAAACCTTTGGGTTGAGATTTTCCTAAACTACATAGGGGATTTGGGGGCCTGATTCTCATTAATTTTGAATGAGACAGGAGCATCGAGATCCTTTAGGCAGCTTTGAAAATCTCCCTCTTAATACCTGGGGGCGGGGGAGGGATTACAAGCAAAGGAAAATACACCGGAAGAGTTTCTATCCATTAAAAGGCATGTTGGATGAGTGTAGCTACCTTCAATGGCAAATCATATTTAAAGCCTCTGTGGTCCTCTGCAGTCATTTAAAACAGGGAGAAAGTAAACTGTGAGGCTTCTCTTTATTCCTTCCCTTTCCCATCATGCTTTGCAGGTATCCAGCTGGGAGGGAGCATCCTTGCCCCTCTCCATCATGAGGGATCAGCAGAGACTTAATTCCCCCCCGACCTCTGCCATATGCTCTCACAGAATCCATTCCCCCTCCAAATGGATCCAGCTCTTCCCATGCCATCAGGCCTGTCTGTCCACCATTCTGCATAATTGAATGGAGAACATCCCTGTGATGAGCTCTCTGCCATTTACACCTGAGCTGTTCACAAGACATTTTCCCTCTGGTCATGGCAGTGTAATCTCAGACACCACCTGGCAAAGGCAGACGCAGAGGGGAACTGCAGGACCTTTCAGGAAATGCAGGTTAGCAGGCATCTCCAAAGCTGGAGCATTGCATGCCCTCTTTCACCTGGTAGTGTGACAGCTAATGGTAAAATGGATTCTTTGATCTAAACAAACACACTTTGGGGATAGAATCATAGAATCGTGGGACTGGAAGGGACCTCGAGAGGTCATTTAGTCCAGTCCCTTGCACTCAAGGCAGGACTAAGTATTATCTAGACCATCTCTGACAGGTGTTTGTCTAACCTGCTGTTAAAAATCTCCAGTGATGGAGATTCCACAACCTCCCTAGGCAGTTTATTCCAGTGCTTAACCACCCTGACAGGAAGTTTTTCCTTACGTCCAACCTAAACAGCCCTTGCTGCAATTTAAGCCCATTGCTTCTTGTCCTATCCGCAGAGGTTAAAGAAAACAATGTTTCTCCCTCCTCCTTATAATAACCTTTTATGTACTTGAAAACTCATGTCCCTCCTCAGTCTTCTCTTCTCCAGACTAAACAAACCCAATTTTTTTCCATCTTCTCTCATAGGTCATGTTTTCTAAATCAGTAATCATGTTTGTTACTCTTCTCTGGATAGTCCTCGCCCTCCACAAAGAAAGTGCTTCTATGCCTTTAGTTCCACTCATGAATTTGAGAGGTAGAACTTTCACAAGAGCTGGACCTAAACTATGGAACCTACTTCCATAACAGATAGGAATGAGAGCAGATCTCTTCATTTTCAGAACTAACGGCAAAATTCATCTCTTTGAGCTTTCTCTCAATAAGTTCTTTGCAAGCACCGCTCACAGAGAGACAGCACATACAAACACACAGCATACAAACAAGCCAGCCTAGAAACTAATCAAGCTATTTCTCCTTTGGCCTGGAAAGGACAAAGAGGTGGCAAGAGATTATCAGTGTTCTATTTTAAAATATTTATGGAGTTCTTGGAGATTGGGTGATAGTGGCCATGTAAGTATCTGGATGGATAGACAGATGTAGCTACTTAGAGGAACTGTGCCAATGAAATGGATGTTTGTTTGTTAATTTTTTTTTTTACTTTTGGCATACACTCCACCTACTTGTTTCTATTCCTGAGGGTAGTTGGGATCATTTTTGTACCTCTAAAACAGTGCAGATTAATTAATGAATAAACATGTAATCTGATTGATCAGATTAAATAACAGAGCTAATAATCCATAGCAAATGCAAGCGAAATCTTAGAGTAAAGCGTGAATGTCTGTAGATGGAAGTATCTTTAAAAATAAATAAGGGGGTAACTAGATCCTGAATTATAAATTGGCATTGGCACACACTGATTTACACCATCTGAGAACCTGGCCCAGATATTTTATATAAAGAAACTATTGTTGTGTGAAACAATGTGTTCTGAGCAATATACTTTCTTTCCTATTTTTGTTTTATCCGTTCATTCTGCCAAACTGTGACAGGGATAAAGTTTTCAGAGTTAATATATAACCTGATGTTTAGCACCTCTCATTGCAGAAGATCAGGCAGGACTAAATGTTGGCTGTACAGTATTTCACTGCTAGCCTGCTTGGTTTACAAAACCATAAACAGCTGCCAGGTAAGCGCAGGTGTCGGCTGCTGTTTTGTGCCCCGAAGGTATTTATAGACAAGGTGGGTGTGTCTAAAAAACAAAAGAGTGAAAATAAGTGTAAATGTTCCATCATTGTTTTAATACAGGCTGTTTTAATACAGTACTACAAGTCTATGGATGGTGTTATAGGACAGACTGCACTATTCCAGGATAGGATTGCTAGGACAGCATGTAGTAATTAAAGACCAGAATCGTGACTTGTTGACTCTGGTACTGAAAGTTAGGGTGAGCTGTCTTTCAATTGCCAGCAAGGGCATGAAATACAGGACAGCCTTGTAGTTTGCAAAGCATTTGTGAGCCAAGTAATTGATATTAACCTTCAGGTCTGTGACACTAGGCCAGGAAGTAATGAAGTGATAGGAGTTCTCTTTTTCTTTCAAGCTCAAAGTCAAGAAAGTTGTTGCAGCTGTATAAACTGTGTTTAGGCCTACAGTCTTTGTAATACTACACTAGAAAATTTGAACCTGTACTTTTAGAATTAAACTTCCCAAGTGTGGAGAAACTCTGCATTATACACCCAACTTAGAACAACACTGAAACTTTCCAAGGTGAAACACCATCTGTCCGCTCTCCTGAATGAAAAGAGAACAACAACAAAAGCAAATATAAATGCCTTGATCCTCCAAAGCCTCACTCACGTGAGTAACAGTTTGAAAAATTGGCCCATGTTTTAGAACCTGGTATAAGATTTTTGTTATCTTTTTTTCCCAAGCAATGCTATGATGTTGCTTTCTTGTGTTGCAATTCATTAATAAGCAGGTCTTTTATTCCCAACTCATGCTCTTGTGCAGTGATGGGACTAGTATGTGTTCAGAGCTAAAGTTTTTTCTCTTTGATCCACATTGTGGAACAGAATAGCCTTAAAGTGATCTGCCAGGTGGATCAGACATTAGAATTTATCTCACATGTTGCTGCCTCGCTTTGGACTGACAAGTGCAAAACTTTAACCCTTTTAAAAATCACCAGCCAAGATTTTCAGTACAGACTAGTGATTTTGGGTGCTCAACACGAGATGCCTTACAAAAGGCCTGACATTCAGGGGGTGGGTGCTCAGCCCTTTTCTGAGAATCAGACCCCGTGAAGGATGTGTTAAACTGGATGCTCACAAATTGAGGCACCCCAAGTTACTAGTCACATTTCTGTATGTTCACATTTATTTGCTCTGTAAACTTGCCAGCTTCTGGGTGCCGATGTCTTGGATCTTGCAGATTGGTGTGGGTATGTAATCTCCCAGGCGAAAATCAAAGAGCCCCCATTAATTTCAATGAACACATTTACAATCATTAAGGAGCAGCGCTGGTTGTGAAGGGGAAGCAGGAGTGTACTGTGTACTTCTCAGAGCCTGAGTGCATTCAGGTTTGATTTTAATTTGTCGATAATTTATTCAGGGTCTGTTATTCGTGCAAATATTTGTCTGTGGGAAGCTTTGGGGACATGCAGCTCAAGAAAATAAAGTGTGTTTTAATTACAGGCCAAAGATATTGTACATTACTGGGAAGGCTTTGTTGTCTTATCTTGACAATGTCTTTCAAACTAATCGTTAGTACCCGCTAAACCATATGACCCTTCCCAGCTTAACAGGATAATGTGTCTGAAAATGTTCCTGCTATTCAGCCTAAATTTTCTCTTTTTTTCTAATTCAATCCCCTTACTCCTACTCATGCCCTACCCTCAACTGTAATACCCTAAATATTTCCTCTTCTGTTTGACATTTACTTCATGATCCGGTATATTGTTGTCATCTCTCTCCCTTCCTTTTAAGTCCTTGATTTGTCAAGCTGTAGATATGGTCCAAATTCTTCTACATCCTTGTATGACCTCCATTTCCTTAGTGTGTGAGCAGCTCACAACTTTCATAAATTTATTTTCATAACACCTCTGAGAGGTAGAGAATTATCTCCATATAGGGAACAATAGCAAGGAAAGACCATGGAACTTTTGCAAGGTCACACAATCAGTTTTTGGTAGAGCCAGGAATCGACCCTAGGTCTCTAGAGTCACAGACCCAGGCCTTACCCACAGAACCGTACTTCCTACCTTTGGTAAAAACTGATCTCAGTAGAGTAGTTCTAGTTTTACACGGGTGTAACTGAGTGCAGAATTCTGTCCAAATCATTCCTAAAATGTTACGCCCTCTTATCAGAACTCCCTCTTAATTGTAAACATCTGTCTCATAAGGAAGTGCCCGGGCCTGAACACAACTGAATGTCTGATATTTATTATAATTATCAAACAACGATGTCATATAGACATTACACTTGGGTATGTAAGAACAGTGTCCTTCATTTTCCTCCCTGACATGTTGTATAGAGTTCTGATGTGCTCTGAAACAGCTGCCAAATCCCACATCTGAGAGAGCTACATTTCAGTGGTGATTCTCAAACAATACACAATCTGTAGAAGTAAGTTTGATGAAAGGCTCTGTTTTAAATATAAACTGATACTAATCATCATGCACTTCATGCTGACACGTTCCTGAATGGAAACTATTACATATGCCCTATTTGAGTAGCATTATTGGAATTGCCAATAGCCACGTTACCTTGAATGTGGTTCTAAAAATTCAGCACTTTACTTAATTATTCTCTTTGAATCCGGGACTATCATTTACTATTTGCACAGCAGCAAACACAAGGAGGTGCAACTTGCTTGTGGCCCGTAGGTATTACTGCAATATAAATGTTAAATGATGATCACAGTAATTCACAGCTGTGACCCTGTCCCTGACAATGTGTGCTGCTAAAATTAAATTTCTTGAATATTTTTGCAGTATTTGGCTGGTTCAACAATGGTGATGATAAAATAGCAGCTGCAGACCTTCCATGAGGTGTCAGGGTTTCAGCTGTAGTTTAAACTTCACCACCAGGATGTGATACGAGCAGAGCATCTCAAGCCAAAAGCCAGACAACTTCAAATGTTAAGGCTGAATTCAGAAATCTGGAGCTTAATTCCTGTCTCAGACTGCTGCATAATTTTTCAGACTTTAAATGCCTGATCCAAAGCCCATGGAAGTCAGTGGAAAGAGTCCCATTGATTTCAGTGGGCTTTCAGTCGAGACCTACATCTCTAACAAATGTAGTGGGCCAGTGCCTTCTTCAAACACACATCTTAACTGCTGAGCTATGCACAGCGGGTAGAACTAGGAACGGGTGGAAAGGAAGGAATCCTCTTCCAGGCTGCTGTAGAGAACAGAACGTGGTTGCCAACATGTAGATATGTGTGCTGATATCCTGGGCCTACTGAAGTCAGTGGGACCAGGATTTCACCCCTCATGTGTACCATTGCTTTTAGAATCTTCTATACATTTTTGTCATTTGTGCTTATGGCACCTGGGATGCCTTGTTCTTTTTCCATGAGTAGTTTCCCTTTGACTTACTTTGTATTCTGTTATGTACTTGCAGCTCATTTGAGAACAAAATGCAAAGTGAATGCCTTACTGACTCTTTTGCTTGTGCTGACCTTTTTTATGACTTAAAAGAAATTTCCTTAAGTCAGTGGTCCCCAAACTTTTTTGCCCACCCCTCCTTACCTGGTCCATGCGCCTCCCTCCTCTTGGGAGCTGTGGTCTGGAGCAGGGGCTGGGTACAGGACCAGCATCACAGTGGGGAGCCAGGGCCGGAGCCAGAGCTGAGATGGGGAACCGGTGCTGGGACCAGGGCCAGAGGTTCCCTGTGGTTGGGGCCTGAAGCAGGGCCATGGCTGGGAACCAGGAGCCAGGAACCACGGCCAGGAACTACAAACCATGGCCAGGAGTGGGAGCCGGGAATGAGACCAGCGCTGCAGGAGCTGGGCGACGTGGCCAGGAGCAGAACCATGGCCAGGGGCAGAGTGGGGTTGGGTAGTTCTCCCTCCCTGCCCCCACAATGGGGGCTGGCCCAAGCCAAAGGTTCACATTGGATTTCAATATGACATTAAGTGGGAAATCCACTGTATACTATTGCTTTTAGCATCTTTTATAAGCCTTGCAATTCAATGGGATTTGGGCCCATAAACATCTTAGACGTCGTTGAAAATCTCAGCCTCACTGATCAGATGCAATTTGTCAAATGGTCCTTATGAAAGTGGGGAATGCAAACGATAACTTTGTCAGTTTTGCTTGTTCTTGTTATAATTACAGGAGTCAAGACATGTTATCTAGTGTCTCAGAATTATAGCAAAAAAATTGAATACACTAAGCAATAATACATTTAACGAATACTAGAAACTGATGCTTCTTGAGAGTTGAAGGTACCTGGCCTGTTTCTTAGTGCCTTACAGTGCATATAAGGAATCTGATTATCTGGATTAGCCAATTGTTTTACAATGTGTAATTGATTAGATATCTGAACTTCTAAAACACTGGAGGTCAGACTCCGTGCTAACTCAAATCAATGTAATCAATCCCTTTGACTTCAGTTGGCCCTGAGTGCAGTTTATTTCTCAGGAAAGTTACCAGAGTGTAGGAAACTGAAATCTCTTCCCTACACAACAAGGATAGTATGAGTTGTGGTAAAAGAAGCTTTCCTATTCTGCCCAGCCAAGGTGTTCTATAAGAACCGCTTCCAGGAGTGAGAAGCTAGTTTAGTATCCATAAATATTTGCGGCCTGGTCCAACCCTATTGACTTCAATCAGTGTGCTCCACTGACTTCAGCAGGCTTAGGGTCGGCCCCCAAATCCTTGGTCTCAGCTGAGACTACCAGCAAAAGTGCCTGTTACAACGGTGGTGTAAACTGGTGGGCAAAGTCACCTGCTGGGGTGTAAGTAGAATAATGCCCGTCAACACCCATTCAGTCCAAGGCCTTTTCCTTAGAACTGCCTTTATTTCCAAACAGAAAAGGAGTACTAGTGGCACCTTAGAGACTAACCAATTTATTTGAGCATGAGCTTTCATGAGCTACAGCTCACTTCATCGGATGCATTCCAAACAGGCGTTCCAGCACAAGGGCAAACAAACTCACAGTCCTGGGGACTAACTAGAGATGGTTGGAATTTCTTTTTACCCTGCAGAAAATTTTGGTGTTTCAACAAATATATTTGAGGGAAGCAGAGACTTTCTGAAAAAAATGTTCATTTCATTGAAAACCCAATTTTCTATTTAAAAAAAAAAAAAAGTTTTGATGGAAAATGTTTGACCACCTGAAGCTTTCCTTGCTTCCACCAGCCAGGAGGGGAGAGGGGACATACTCCCTTTATTTCTTGGCTATGGAGCGAGATCCTCTATGACCTTCCTGACCCCGTGTCTCTTCTGTCTGCTGTCTCTGCCACAGAGACAGGAAGCCTTTTATCTGGCTTTCTGTAGGGAACATAAGAATGGCCATACTGGGTCAGACCAAAGGTCCATCTAGCCCAGTATCCTGTCTTCCAACAGTGGCCAATGCCAGGTGTCTCAGAGCGAATGAACAGATGCTTGCTCCTTGTCATGTGCCCTACAACTACAGCTCCCAGTTTTAAAGGACCCAGGCCAACACATTGGGGTACATCCGCACACCCAAATACCCAGGTGCAGGTGGGTTTTATGCTGTGGATACCTCTTAAGTAAGAACTGGACTGAGATCACCATTGTTCTTCATGTGAGACACCCAACAGTCATGAGATGGTAATAGTAGCTTCTGGCTACAACTAGTAGGACCTTGATTTCATTTGGTAATTGAAAGGTAAAGGACTGTATCCTATTATCAGGCCCGGGAGACATCCACTGGAACAAACATTTTGAATACACATATATTATCCCAAAGAACATATTTGCCTGGTCTTTGTTTAGGTCTTAAAAATTATGACTTAGATTTTCAAAGCTGCATAAGGCATTTGAGAATTGAACATTCTAACCCCCCCAGGCAGCTTTGAAAGTCTCCGCCTAATGTGATTCCCAGACCTCCAGTACTGAATAAATAGCCCTCTAATTATTAGAGGATATGTTCATGTTCTATGTATTGTAAGGTTTCAGAGCAGTAGCCGTGTTAGTCTGTATTCGCAAAAAGAACAGGAGTACTTGCGGCACCTTAGAGACTAACACATTTATTTGAGCATAAGCTTTCGTGAGCTACAGCTCACTTCATCGGATGTAGCTCACGAAAGCTTATGCTCAAATAAATTTGTTAGTCTCTAAGGTGCCACAAGTACTCCTTTCCTTTTTATGTATTGCACAAAATTATTAACATGGTTTTGGCAAAATACACCATTTGGCTAGCTTTCTGGCTCTAGGATTAAGCTATTCTTGTGGTTTCTTCATGACATGCTATGAAAGGACTTCACTGTACTAGGATCTGGTGCCAGGTTTTGTGCATGTTAAGACCTTTGCCAGATCATGTTGCTCTTGAGTGAAACTAAAGATAATATAGGAATTGTCTCTTGCCTTCATTGAGTCTCTTTTTACTGTGGAGCTTCCCTGGTTGTGTGTTTGTCATTTTTTGTTTTTGTTTTTAATTATCCAGTCCTTATATACCCTTGGTGACTGCTCGGTTCTGGCGTACCACAAAAAATGGAACCCACTTGCTGTTGTCTCTTTCTAATTCTTACCTTATTTGTTTTGGCAAAATAGGTTGACCCAAAGGTGACCTTGCTCATGTCATGTAACTCAGTCCCCACCACTTTGATGTTGCAGTAGGCCAGCAAGTTTATGTGAGGGCAAATGCTGATGCTATGGACAAAATTGTTTAGAAGTTTTCCCACCAGCGTTGGTGACACACAGTCATAGGCTGGTTGTGGTTCAACTGCTTGTTTCTCCTCATGGGTGCAGTCTACTTATTGACTTTTCTACCAAGTCAGCCTTTTTGTGAATGTCTGGTGATACTCCTTTTCAGTGTGAATAATCAGTAGGGTGATGTGTGGGTGGGTGGGGTGGGGGGTAGATGGGCGGAGGTGTGTGGGGGGTGGGAAAACAGGGCAAGGGGAAGAGGGTTGGGACTTAAATGACCTTTGTAAATGTCTTTCCATCCCCTTTGTTGCTTGTAACGGATATGTAACGTTGGTGCAGATGACAATTTAACCGAAAGCTCTGTTCTTTCCACAGTGGGTAAGCCTCACAAGTGTAACTACTGCGGCCGGAGCTACAAACAGCGCAGTTCGCTGGAGGAACACAAGGAACGCTGCCACAACTATCTTCAGAATGTCAGTATGGAGGCTGCTGGGCAGGTCATGAGTCACCATGGTGGGTGGAAACCATGTTCAGGAGCCTCCTATACCTTAGAGTAACTTCTGCACTTATTTCATGTTTGGTTTTCTCCATTTTTTTTTTCTATATTTCAAATAACCTCATTCTTCCTAGAACAGTTACGCTTAAATATTCTTAAGGACAGAAACCGTGCATGAAATCCTGGCCCCACTGAAGTCAACATCAAAACTCCCTTCGACTTCAGAGGAGCCAGGATTTCACCGTGTGTGGGGGGGAGGGATTACACTGTGTGGTGTGTGTGTGTGTGTGTATGTGGGTGTGTACACCTATATGGATATGTATGTGTGTGTGTAATATATATTATATTTTTCATAATTGTGTGTACATGTACCTATATGGGGGGGAGGGTGTATTTTATATATGTGTGTATATGTATATATAAAATCAGCCCTGCAAAATTATCATGAAAAATTGATAAGACCAAGTATAAAATGTGGTGTTTGCCCACCCTTTAACATAACTGATTATGAGAAAAACTAAAAATATTGTAGCCTTCGTAAAAACAAAGCTTCCCTGTTGCAAGTATGAAAGTAGCATTTGGCAAGATTGCTAAATGCAATCTATATAAAATGTGTATATGTAAATATTTTTACATAATAGGCATGCTGGATGTGTAAATAGTATATTGAAAAAGATTGAGGCTTTTTGCGCAGTATAAAGAGCTTGCAAAAGAGGATATAAAAAGCACACTATGAGAATGTAGTTTTATCTTTAGTGGGTTGTAAAATTTAAAAAAAACATAATTTTTTTCAGACTCTCCAAATTATTTTTGGTTTTAGGTTTTGAAGTGGAATTTTTTGATTTTTTTTTAAATGTTCATGAAATGGCTTATCCTTTTAAAGATATTTTTATTGATAATTTTCTTTTTTGATTTTTGGTATAATATTTTAAAAATTTGGTTTTAAAAAGAAAACCCTGCCGTGCGACTGAGCTAACCAGTCAAAATTTGCACTGTTGCAAAATGGAAAAAAAAGGAAGGAAATTAAAAGCAGCCTGCTTTCCCCTTTCTGTTTGTTTTTTGCTCCTGTGTAACTTTTCATTGGTCAGTTTCGTCCGGCGGTGGGATTTTCATTTACTTAAACATTTAAAGAAATTTTTTCAAAAATGTATAACAAGAAGCCAAGAACAACAACAACAAAAATTTAAATTATTGATTTCTAATAGAAAATTTTGGTGGAAAAAAACCCCAAGAATGTTTCAAAATGGGTAATTTTTTCATGAAATATTCTTTTTTCACAACAAAGTTGCACTGGAAAAATTTCAGCTGCTCTGTTCAATAAATTCAATTATATACCACCACCATAAATGCCAGGGAGAAGAAAATAAGCATTTAAAATCTGGTACATTCAGAAAGATTGACGTTTGTGACTAGACATTTTAGGCCTGATCTAATGCTCATAAAAGTGAGTAGAAATAGTCCCTCTGATTTCAGTGGTCTTTGGATCAGGGCATTTTTGTACCTTGAGTTTCAGACATACATGATCTTTGTGGACTCATGGTGTTTAGTTGGAAGCTAAGAGTTTACCCAGCTACACCATTCCCAAGAAGAGTCTTGGGCGCCAAGCCCTGCAAAGGCATACACACCTGTGACTTCAATGGGGC
Source organism: Lepidochelys olivacea (assembly GCF_965140295.1). NCBI lineage: Eukaryota > Metazoa > Chordata > Testudines > Cheloniidae > Lepidochelys > Lepidochelys olivacea. The sequence goes on along the minus strand of NC_140421.1, from coordinate 67,344,795 downwards.
TTCTTTCAGGGGTGAAAGTTAAATCGGTGTGTGCAGTTCTTTTGAGAACTGGGTCTTTAGTGAGCTTTCTCCGTAAAACACAGTTATGAAAGCTACAAGTAAGTGCTTCAGGGATTGTGTTGTGAGAGATCTCTCCAGATTCTACTCCACTTCTAGTCAAAAACACTTATCTTTGCCACTGTTGAGACAGTTTTAGATTTGCTTGGAAGGAACTACTTAAAGGTGAAACATAGACTGTGCCGGCCAAGTTCTTAGCCTTTTCTACACCGAGAAGTTTCACTGGTTTAACTTAAATCAGTTTTTTCAACCAATTTTAAGTTAGACCTGTCCAAACCCCTGTCTGAACACTCTTAGGGCTTTTGTACACTACCGCTTAAGTCAATGTAAGTGATGTTGCTCAGGGGGTGTGAAAAAAACACCCCTCCGAGCAATGTAACTTACATCGACCTAAACTGTTGTCCATTGAGGTGGAATAATTACGTCAATGGGAGAGCGCTCTCCTATCAACATAATACGTCTTCTCCAGGCCCGCTACATCGGCGCTGCTGCATCAATGCAGGGGCGCCAATTTAATGTGGTAGTGAAGACAAGCCCTTAGTCTGGTTTAATTTAGTTTGTCTGTTCTTAATGGGTTTAAATTAATCTGGAATAAGCCTGGTTTAAAGTCAAATAAGAGCATCCACACAACCTTTCCAATGGTTTAATTAAATTAGTTTAAAATCACACCTTAAGTGAATCCAGCACAACTTTCTCATGTAGACAAGTCCCTTGTGTTTAAATCTCCTGCCATGCAAGTGAGCAAGGGAGTACAAGGCCCACCCCACTATGTGGTCAACCTGTTTCTGCTTTGGGCAAGGTGGGGAGGAGCTGGGTCAGCAGGCTCTTCGAATCCACAGCTTGACCCAACAGTGAGCAGAGTCTGGTCTACCAACATGCCTGCCAGTGTAGCTTAGCCAGCGAAAGAAGGGATGTAATCACTGCCCTATAAAAGTGACTGCAGCAACTTACCTCCTCCCTGGAGCACAGGGAAAACCAAGGATTTGTGACTGACTGGGACACAATTCCTTCCCACAGCCTCCCTGAAGGCGTTGCAGCTATGCAGTGCCCCTTACGAAAGGGCTAAAAGTTAGGTCTTAGTCTACCCCTAAGAATGTATTGTGCAAAAATGTGCCCATATTTCCTTCTGTCCCTTGCCATACTGTGTAGTTTTAAGGATCGGTATTATTGTGAGCTAACTGATTGGGGCATTTGATATCTTGGAATTAGTCAGCACCACCCTGAACTTGAGCTTTCTTGTGTGTCTTTGTAATTGTTTGTTTTCTCATTTACTATGTTTCTGGAGGTATACCCAGTATGAGATTACCCCGTGCTTTTCTTAGTTTATGTTACCAGAATGAGCCATAATGTATTTGCCTGGATCTATGAAACCACTGGCGCGTAACTGACTCCTATCTACAATTAGCAAAGTGATTCTCTGGGGTGGTCCTGCGATGAGCTTTTTATAAAAAGATGGGGGTGGGGATTTTCTGGTCCCCACCAGTGTCTTGCTATGGGAGGAAGGGGAGCCCAGCTGTTTGTGCTGGAACCCGTGCATCCTTGCCAACGATTAACAATTTTTTTTTGCCAAGGTGAGCTGTTCTAATAAGCTGGGGGCACCCCTTGGAGGGGTGTTTATGCATTGTGCTCAATTTGGTCCTTCATTCATTCATTTACTCATTCATTCTCACAACAGCCCTGTGAAGAAGGTAAGTATCATCGTCTCTGTTTTCTAGATAGATAAATCACCTAACTAAAGCCACAAAGGGGGTTAGGTTATCAGAGCATGGGTTAAAATGCAGAAGTTTCTGGCTCTCAGTCTCTTGCTTAGTCCACTAGCATGCCACTGATGTGCCCTTCCTTGTGGCTAGAAACCATGCAGCCTGCTACAGCAAAGCAGATAGCTCACTTGCAGACAACTTGCCAGAAGAAAGTTGCCATGAGGTAGCAGGCTGGGCAGTGCTGGCCCTCCCAGGTGAAAAATTGGTCTGGGGACCTCTAACTCTAGGTTTCCTGGGTCCCAGCCCTGTGTGAGTATAATGGAGACCAGTGCTGGATGTCTATAGCAGTGATCATGAATAATCTGTGATCTTTAAGAAAAATCAAAGACAAACTTTCAACCCTAGCTACACATTTGCACCAGTAAATGATTCTAGCTTAAAACAAACAAAAGGAAGTATTTTTTTTCACACAATGCACAGTCAGTCTGTGGAACTCTTTGCCAGAGGATGTTGTGAAGGCTAAGACTCTAACAGGGTTCAAAAAAGAACTAGATAAGTTCATTGAGTATAGGTCCATCAATGGCTATTAGCCAGGATGGGTAGGGATGGTGTCCCTAGTCTCTGTTTGCCAGAAGCTGGGAATGGGTGACAGGAAGTATCACTTGATGATTACCTGTTCTGTTCATCTCCTCTGGGGCCCTTGGCATTAGCCACTACCAGAAGACAGGATACTGGGCTAGATGGACCTTTGGTCTGACCCAGTATGGCCGTTCTTATGCTCTTATCTTGACAGAGAAAAAGGCTAGAGAAATTCTTCAAAATAGATGCTTCATGGTTACTCTGTTTGCTTATTTAGGACCCCAAAAATAAGAGAGAGAGGGAGTCCAGCCCTCTGCACCTCCCAAAAGTCAGCTTGACACATTACAGATGATGGGTCCTTTTATTCCTACATAATTGAGTAGAATTCTGGTTTCAATGCTGACTCCAGGAAGTTCTTCTCACCAGGATCCATGAGAATTTTCCCTGTCATATTTTTTAATATCGTTAATGTGAGCTGAGCAAAGAAGGCTTAGGGTCAAGAGCCTCAGCTGATGTAAACCAGCATAGCGTTACTATTTCAAGCAACATTCAGGGACCAAAAAAGTCCTGAGTGACTGTTTTTACTTTTGTTATGCAGTGTTCTCTGTTGCTTGAATTATGCACAGACTCTTATTACATGTGTGTGATTTCATACAACTAAAAAAACCCCCAAACTAAAAGTTGCTTTGAGTCCAGCCTTTTGATCTACAGTTCCCTTAGTTTCAAGGAAATGGAGGCTCTGAAGCAGTGTTCCTCAACTCTTGTCACCCTGAACACTGTCTAGGTCTGTTTACTGAAAGGATGGGCTAACAAGGTAGTGTTACTTCGAATATCCTCTCTTGCAAATGTCAGAGGAAACTCATCATCTTTGCTTAGGCTCCAGTTCAGGAAAGCACTTAAGTGCCTGCTTAAGTCCATCCCCTCTCAGAAAAGCACTTAAGCATATCCTTTGCAGTACTTCGTCTTTGTTGAATAGAGATGCTTTGTGGACCTTGGGCCTTAGTTTTGAGTGTGTGTTATCTTCCTTGGTTTGGTTTTCTATTTTATAACACTGATATTCCTCGGTGAATTATGTGGACTTTGGTTTTTGGCTTTTACTTAGGTATTGATTTTTTTTCCCTAAAATTAAAAGCAAATCAAAACAGGGTGCCTCGTGTTACAGCATATAGGAAATAGACATAATCTCTTGTCAGTTGTTTCTTAACATATATGATGCATTCCTTTTTTTAAAGAAAAACTCAAATAATAGATCTCGATTTTAAATATGTGCAATGGCATGATGTTCAGTTTCACCCTTCAAGTTTCCACTCTGGCAACATCTAACCAATCTAATCTTGATTTGTCTGTGGTTTAACAAATTCAGGGATTGGTTGTTTTTGTTGCTGTTCCTTTTCCTGAAATCTACATAACCAATCACATCTTGGCAATTTATCTTCCCAGTAACATAAATATTGGAGAGGGTCAGAAACAGTAATGTTTCCACTTGGAACTTGACTGTATTGGCAAAGGTCCCATGCCCTAGTCTCGTATTGAACCAGATAATAGTCGCCACGTGTTGTTAAATGTGGAGCAACCCTCTCTTACTATCAGTTTCAGAAATATGAAAGCAGGCACTGTATTGATTGTGATATTCCACAGACGAGTCAGAGCAAAATCCTTGCCTAATTTATTAATTGTAAGGAATTTCGGTGAAGACTTCTCGCTTTCAATGGAAGAAAGAAGTCCAGTTGTACATTGGTCAAATTTCACCTAGGACATTTCACATACCTTTATCCAAGACTGGGGTGTTGGCACTTTTTTAGCTACTATTTAGCCTTTATATGATATATCAATGAATATGATGAGCCGGGGACTCAAGTGACCATTAAAGTTAATGGAGTCTTTCAGGCCTATGTGGATGCAATCCTGTGAAGTGCAGAGTGCTCTTAACACCCATTTACCATGGGAATGGAGAGCACTGAGCACTTCCCAGGATTTTCCCCCAAGAAAGTCTCGTGTAATGTATAGCAGGGGCAGACGGTCATCGGTTTATCTTAATAGAGGGTGTGATTCTGGCCCCATTGAAGTCAATGGGAGTTTTCCCATTGACTTCAATAGGGACAGGATTTCACCCGTAGTGTACATGGTGACACTTTTTTTTTTTTTAAGCACAAAGAACAGCTCGGCACCCAGTTCCCATTGAACATCAATGGGACTGGGTCTCCTTGCTGCCACTTGTGTCTTTGAAAATCTCCCCATGTTTTCAATACATCCCTAACTAGGCCTATTGTAGGTTTCTTTGGAGCAGCCCAAGTGACCTAAGTAGTCTTCCTCAGTCCAGTCTGCTGACTGTTACCCCAAGCCTCGAAGTCTGCACTGGTTATTAATTAGGTCACTTGCATACCACACACCATTTTTGTAAACATTGATTGCATTTTGTATTTGTGCTGTTTCTCTTCCATTATTTTCACTGGTGCCAGCAGGATTCCTTGGTAAATGAGAAATCATTGTGCTCCTCAGTAGGAGCATCCTGTACAAATAAAAAAGGCAGCAGAGTAAATCATTTTACAGCATATGCTGAATTCTGAGACTCAAAGCATTCAGCTTTCCCTAGCAGCACAAAACACAAATGGAATCAACAGAATAAACTGTCCCATGTTCTTGAATGTCTGAGTTGAGAAGTTCACCAGAACAGGTCTTTTATTTCATAATTGCCAGGTATTTGCTCTTTCTTTTTTGGAGGCGAAGGCAATGCTTTTACTACCTCGTTTTAATGTGTATTGTGCTACCAAATAGCCACATGTTTAAGAATAGGAGATTCATTAGCACTGATGTCAGTGGAGTTACAGTGGAGTACTGCAGTGCTGAGTCAGGCCCAATCTTGCAGTCTCCACACACACTACACTCATGCGTGAGGAGTACATGATAAAGTCCTTGGGAACTGCGTCTTAAGGAAGTTGCCATGGTGTGAGGAAAAAGAAGGGAACAATACAAGATTTAGGGTCCAATCCCGCTCTCCTTATTCTGGCAAAATTTCCTTTGACTTCAGTGGGAGTTTTGCCTCAGTAAGGAGAGCAGGATGGGGCCCACAGGTCATACAGATGAGAGCAATTGTTTGCTCTGCCATTCCAGAAACCTGTTTTGGTTTGCTGCCCAGGAATCCTTAAGTATAAATCATAACCATAGCTCCTACTAACCTCCAACTAGCACAAGGACACTGATCGTTGAACCTTTTCAACCAAAGCTACCTTCTGTGAATGAATCTGGGACAATGAGTCTATTTGTTAGATTCAATGCTATGGAACAATTGAAACAACTGGCATTGCCTTTTGTCATCCATAAATTCTTCAGCCTACTGCGATGAATTGGAATGATTCAGAAATTGTCGGCCTGATCCTCAGCTGGTGCCCATCAGATAGTTCCACTGAAATTAACTTATCTTCTTGTGCTTGTAAATAAGAAGCCCCAAGAAAACCAAGTATTACTCAAGTATTAGGTGAGCAGTCATAAGGTTTGGTTTTTTTCAGCTAGGCATATAAAAGTAGTTAGTGGTCCATGGAGTACTTGCTGTTCATGTGTTTCTGGTGCCTGCCCCTTATTTCCAGCGGAGAGAATCAGACCAGGCATGAGATGGAGGGTGAAATAAGCAATAACAGAAGGTGTCATTAATGTCTCTTTTTTGCTTCAAAGACAGCTGAAAATACATACCTTTTTTCCAAGTATTCCTCTTCCATGTAAGTAGTTCCGGTAGCTGCCACAGGGAAGTTATTCCGTGGGTAAGGAGGTTGTCCACGGATTGCAAAGAGTGGGTAGATGTCCACAAGGGAATCTTGACATTCACTGGTGATTGAGAATGTTTAAGAACCTCTGTTTTATGCTATTCACCTGAACCGGAAAACTATGAGATGATGATCTTATAAATTAGATGCATTATGCCTGGAAGAGTAGCATGGAAAAAGGACATATACACTAAAGCCCATATTTTCAAAAGAGGACTTTGATTTTGTAAGCCTCCATTTCTGGGTGCTCAGCTTCAGTCAGAAGAGACCTGAATCTCCATTGCCATGCGCCTTTTGACATGGGAGCAAAGGGAGTATAAAATGCTATCAAGACAGAAGGATAGCAATTCACTCTCACTACGCACTGGTGTCACTGAATACACAAAGTGGAAGGCAACGGAGAATCAGGACTCAAGGCTGATTTTCAAAAGTGCAGCGCACGTGACAGCTCCCACAAGGAAGCACTCAAAATCAGAGGCCCACGTTTGAAAATTTGGCCCTAACTGCTCAAACTTTAATGCTGTTTCATTGCCAATTGTATTCCTTGCACCTTGTTTCACTGGTATTTTAATATGCACTGTAGTCTACAGGGCTCAAAATAGTTAGTGCCATCTCTTAAGTGTAGACAGACCTGTCTGATGTGACTTTTTGGTTTTACGTAGTACCTCCTATGGAAGATGGTAAGGAACGAGAGCCTGGGATGGACAACAATATTTCTCTGGTGCCTTTTGAGAGACCTGCTGTTATAGAGAAGCTGACAAGCAACATGGGAAAGCGTAAAAGCTCCACCCCACAGAAGTTTGTGGGTAAGCTTGAGAGAGCATTTTTATTATTCTTAGTGAGTAGGAATAGGTTATTTGTTAACACCTAAGAACAGTCAAAAGATCTAAGGGGAAAACTGCACTCTCAGAATTGAGCATGATTGGGGAGGGGGAAGGGCGAAACAATTGAGAGATGATTAAATCAAAGCAGAAAACAACCTGAAAGCGGCTGGATTACAATATTGTCATCCCTAAAACTCATGAGTCAGGCCCCCAAAATCTTGAGATTTTAAATTATACCTTTTGGTGTTTGAGCCTTTAGGGTGCATTTAGGTCATATTTTCGAACTTTTCTCAGTCATTGTGAGGGCTAGAGACTTACTTGTGTAGTGAAAGCCGAGATTCTTATGTAATCACCTGACTCCAGGAGCTGAAGGCTAAAAAAACGCCCTCAAGACTTGTGATACAACTGTGAGAATTGGCAACATGGAAATTGCCTCCCTGATATGCACGCGTGTGAAAGTGATATGTTGCAGCTTTTATTGAAAGAAGCCCGTATTCCAAGTGAAACAGCACATTTATTGATCCTTCAGAGCTCATACACAAGTTTTTGGGTTCAATACAGGGGTAACTGGGTGAAATTTAAGGACGTACAGTGATATTTAGGAGAAGGTCATGAAAGCATACGCTTGAATTTTCCCATGCTGTATCTATCACAGCTTTTCTGCACTTTTGTGGTCAGCAGTCTCTGAGGAGCCTTGGTTATGGACCACAGTACGTGCGCTCTGACTGAAATTTCAGAAGGAAGGGAAAGTGGTATGCTGCAAATGGTGCTAGTAATTGCGGAGAGAATGGTTGCACCCAGTGTTAAGGCACAGAAGTTCTTGAGAGATCTGTTGAAATAGTGGAGGTATACAGAATAACAAATTGTAAGGAGAAGGTAGATATAACACTTCTATTCACTTTCTCTCATAATACAGGAACGCGGGGGTCGTCAATGAAAATAAAAGGCAGCACATTTAAAACCGATGAAAGGAAACACACTTTCACACAATGCAAAATTAGATAGTAAAATTCATTGCCACGTGATGTCACTGGCACTAAAAACTAATCAGGATTCAAAAGAGAACTGGGCACTTGTATGGTTTACATAATATCCAGCATAGTTATAGTAAGGATTAAATAATACAGAAGAGATAAAAACTCTCATGCTTCAAAGCATAAGCCGAGCTATAGTTAATGGGAGTAAGGAAGAAACTTTTTCTGTGGTTGGGTTATTCCATAATTGCCTATGTAGGGTTTCTTGCACCTTCCTCTGAAGCATCTGGTACTAAAATATGATAGTGGCCTAGATGGAGCACAGGTCTCATCCAGTATTGTAGTTCTTACGTTCCTTGATCTGGCTATAAATATATGGTTTGTTTGGTAATACACAGTAAGATAATTAAGGGATAAACTGTTTCATCTTTCAGTTAATGTAGAGTGAGCATAATTAGAATGAAAGATCTCATAGTCCTAAAGAACCTCAACAGATAAATCTGACAAGTTACTTTTCAATACTTATTTGACCAAGAAGAAATGATTTTAAAATGAAAGCCATGTTAACATGTGTTGAAATATGGGTGTCAAATGTTTCTTTTGTATTGTGTGGCGCATATGGTGAATTAAAATGTACTGTCCCTGTACATTTTTGCATTATTATTTATTTTTGTATGTCACGTTCCCTTTTTAAAACTCAGCCCAAGATCTTTACAGTTATGGTGAAACATTCTGGTTCGTAACTGAAGGAACAGAGCAATGCAGGTCCTAAGCAACTTGAGTGTTTTCTTTAAGTCTGGTGAAGTTAATAAATGAGGCCTGTGAAAGGAACAAAAACGAGGTCTGAGGAGTTCACCACACAGCAAGATAATAATCACAACTGGCAGCACTTTCAGCGCAAGGCTATGATGTCAATTTAGAAAATCCTGCAGTTGGTAAAGCCTAAAAAGAGACCTTTTGATGGCAACCAACAAACCTAAAACCTATTGCATATAATTAAGCCAGTCATTTTCCTGTGCTTTACCTCTCCTCATCCTGTTTCTCTGACATCTACATTGTTGAGTAAATGGCGTATTTTGTGCTCCTGTTTTTTTGTTTTTGTTTTTAATTTGTGTGCTAAATTATAATGTCACTGTGGTCAGCCTTGGAGAACCATAGTAAGGCTCTGATTCACCCCAGGTGCTTTAACTTGTTGCCTGATTTGAAGCACACGAGTAATGCCATTGAAGTCTGTGGGACTATTTGCATACTTTAGATTAGGCACATACATAAGTAGTTTGCTGACTCAGGGTCTGAGTTCCCAAACATAAGTGATGTGTGGACTCTGAGAATATAACCTAATTGTTCCATGTATAATGTAAAATCATTTCTCTTTATATACATCATTTTAAGACAAGGCAAAGGGAGTGGAATATCTGATATTTATTATTACAGGTGATGAAAATAAAGTGTTGCTATATTGAAAGGTACTGATGCCTTTCAGGAGAGTTGAGATTGCTTTTTGCCCCAGGCAGATTTTCCAAAAATTGAAAGAGAAGTTTGAGGTTTTTAAGTTCCTGGACAGACAAAGTAGTGACATTTGTGGCTGCCTGAATTAATTTATTTGCAGTGGTGAGGATACATGTGTTTCTGTCGGGTGATAGAGTGGGATGTGGTGAGAGAATGAAAACAAACAAAGTTGTTTAGTTTATAAAATCCACTATCCAGTACCTTTAAAACATAACCTTAACTTTTCAACTAAAAAAACAGAAACAAAAATTTTTAAAGAGTTGTTAATTGACCTTCCCATTTATATGATGCCATACAATAATATAATTGGAAAAGAAGTGGGGCCAGATTCAGCCTAGGTATAATTAGAAGTAACACTGTTCATATCAGTGGAGACGTACCTTGTGTCAGAACTGAATTTGCCCCATAATTGGCATGATTCACCACTATGTTGTTCCATTTTTACACTGCTGTACCTCAACTGTTTTAACAGGGTCATATAAGTCTACATTTGGAGTAACACAGTGCTAAATCATACCTTATAGACTTGACTTATGTCAGCAAAAGTGATACTTGTTTAACCTCTGCTGTGGATAAACTAAACTAATACATGTTATTTTTGTTATATCAGTAACCTGATATATAGAGACTGTGTTCTCTAAAAGAGATGTTCCTTTCTGCCTGAATAATTGAGTGAAATGCAAAATTCAACCCCAACCTGGGACCTGTGGTTTCAGCTCAGCCTCCCACTTCCTGCATCCACTACTGCAGTCTATGGGCAGATGCAACCACCCTTCACCACCTCTGCAGGCCACTGCAGCTGCACACTTACGGGTCTGTAGGTTTGTTAGGCCCCAGTATTGCTGTCCTGTAAGGCCATTGTTTAGACATCCCCCTCAATACAGCCTCACTGTGAGATGTGAGCCATGATGGGTGTCTCATGCAGGTGCCTCTGCATCATGGCTGATTTAATCTTATGTTGAAAAATAAAACACCTTTGGCTTGATAGTCTGGTGATATAAACTGGTGTAGCTCCATTGATGTCAATAGAATTACATTCTTTTCCATCAGCCGAGGAGCTGGTCCCATATTTCCTCATTTGGAGCACAGAGGACATCATCTGATGGTTTCGAGCAGGTCTGGAATTCATACCAGCCATAGGCTTATCTAGAGTTAAGACTCAAGACTGCCTGCGCTGAGGGTGCAATTCCATCTCTGGGCAGAGGGCTCACGTAAGACCAAAACACCATAAATAGAGCTGAAGTGGCACTTGAATGGTGCCTGGTGCTGTCCCTCTGCCCAGGGATGAATTTCACCCTCAGTCAAGAACACAGCCGGTCATCTGCAGGGGACAGTGAGGGATTTTTTTTTTCTCCAGTGTATTCTGTGGTTTTGGATTGGATTTTTGGTTTGGTTTAATTATTGCTCACTCCTCTGAAGCATCAGAAATGGCCATGACTACAGATGGACACTGGGCTGAATGGGGTGGTGCTCTGAGGTGGTACAGAGCTTTTTTTTTTTTCCCCCTAGGTGCTCATCTGGCTGGTTCTTGCTTACATGTGCAGGGCCTAACTGACCACAATATATGGAGTTGGGAAGGAATTTTCCCCCAGGTCAGATTGTCAGTGACCTTGGGGGATTTTTGCCTTCCTCTGCAGCGTGGGGCAGGGATCACCTGCTAGGATGATCTTGGTATATCTCACTTAATCCTTTCCCTGCCACTGTAGAGGTCTAGGCGCTGGTGCACCTTGTTCCCTCCTGTTTTTTGCCTGTGGCCCACCATAGTTTAGTCCCCTGAGGGCTGTAATACCTTGGTCTAATTGTTGGGCTTAGTGTGGAGATGGTTGGGTGGTGTGTAATGGCCTGTGATATACAGGTCAGACTAGATGATTAGATGGTTCCTTCTTGCCTTAAACTCTGGGCCTAACACAGTGTTTTTCTCTGTTACAGTTGAATGTCTAGGTGACTTTCTTTTTCTCATTCATTTTGTTCTTACCTTTAGGTGAAAAGATCATGAGATTTGGCTATCCAGATATTCACTTTGATATGAACTTAACGTATGAGAAAGAGGCTGAACTGATGCAGTCTCACATGATGGACCAAGCCATCAACAATGCAATCAACTACCTTGGAGCTGACGCACTTCACCCCCTGATGCACCACACACCAAGCACAATTGCAGAGGTGGCCCCGGTCATCAGCTCAGCTTATGCTCAGGTCTATCATCCTAACAGGATAGAAAGGCCCATTAGCAGGGAAACAGCTGACAGTCATGAAAACAACATGGATGGCCCTATCTCCCTCATCAGACCAAAGAGTCGACCCCAGGAAAGAGAGGCCTCCCCCAGCAATAGCTGCCTGGATTCTACTGACTCGGAGAGCAGCCATGAAGACCGCCAATCCTACCAAGGAAACCCTGCCTTAAATCCCAAGAGGAAGCAAAGCCCAGCTTACATGAAGGAGGACACCAAGGCTTTGGATGCCACAAAGGCTTCTAAGGGCTCTTTAAAGGATATCTATAAGGTCTTCAATGGAGAAGGGGAGCAGATTAGGGCTTTTAAATGTGAGCACTGTCGAGTTCTTTTCCTAGACCACGTCATGTACACCATCCACATGGGTTGTCATGGCTACCGGGACCCATTAGAATGCAACATTTGTGGGTATCGAAGCCAGGACCGCTATGAGTTCTCATCGCACATTGTTCGAGGGGAGCATACATTCCACTAGGCCTTCTCATCCAAAGGGGACTCTTATGAAGTAGAAGAACTGCACATGAAGAAGTACTGCACTTACAATCCCACTTTTCATTGACCCACCTTTTTGTTGTTGTTTGTTTGTTTGTTTGTTGCTGTTGTTTAATTATTATTATTAACCTTATTGTATGGACCCAACCTCAGTCTCTCTGCCCAGTTTAAGAATGGAAGGAAGGAAGGGAAGGGATGAGAGAGTTTTGTGTTGTTGCTGTCATTCTGTTTTGGTGATCTGTCTTGCATATTTTGTGGGAATTGAAAGGCAGTCCATATCTGTCACAGTTAGCTGTACATCATGTCATATGTTGGATATCGCTCAACTCTGGTAGGTGTTTTAAAGTCATAATGAGTTGCCACCCAATTGTAGATTAATAATTTCAGGCAAATAGGTAGAAACATTTCAGAGGAAAGCCCTTTCAAATGTATAGCTATGGCGGGGAAGATGGGGGGAGTGGACAATTGTATTCTACAGAATGAACAATTATTTTTAAAGCAAAACTCTTTTATTTTAGGGATTTAGGAGCACGAATCAAAGTCAATATTCCTTGCAAAATTACTTCCATGGGTGAGCTATGTCCATGGCTTCTGTGTTTACTTCCCCTGTGGAATGTATAAAATATGTATGTGTAACACTGTACCACATAACAAGAGTTTAGTTTCATAAGTCTTGGGACCTCCTGTGGTAGGTTTGAGGTTCTGTGATGTTATTTTACTTAACTTACGAAGCACGTTTTTAGAATTGCTGATTTGCTATTATTCCATCATTGTGTTGACTCACTGGCTTCTTATAGACCTCCTAGTATCCATACCTACTTAGTGGCACCATGTGTTTTTAAGAAACAGCATTTACAAATAACACTTTTTTACCTAGCTTCTAGGGCAGTAGATATCCTAGGAGTGAATACAAATTCTGCAGTTTACTGAAGAGGTTCTGCTGCTGTGAGCTCCATTGACTTCAGTGGAATACTCTGAGCTACAGCAGCTTAAGATCTGGCCCTAGCTAGCCACCTCTCCAATGAATCCTTTGCTTTGTGATTTGTTGAATCAGTGACTACCTAGTATCCTTAATTCCTCTTTATTTTTTGGATAGAAGCCCTTGCAGATTTTGATGCACACCCTCTGCTCTAGGAGAGTGTGAAAGCCATGCAGAAAAACAATTGCTAATTTGATTTGATATCACTTCACGCTTTAGGAAAATGGGTACATGAGCTAGAGGCACTAAGGTTAGTTTGATTTAGTATTATTGACACTTACTAATTTCACTGCAGGGGGAAAAAAAGCTGGTGTGATCAGGCCATTTAGGTACAGACCAAACAAGAACAATGCAAACTCTCTTTTTTTTCCTTTTCTTTTTCTGACAATGCAAGACAGAAGCCCCAGACAAAATCCTGTAGGTTGAGTAGCTCTACAAAAAGTAAGCTTAAACCCAACATGAAACCCAACTCTTTTTATATCAATCATTATTGAAAGTGAACTGCAAAAATAGAGCTTTAACCTGGAAACATTTGCACAAGTGCATAGCCATTTTCCACGTGGGTACCTTCGTTGAGTTCCATGAGAACTTTTCACATGAGTAAAGTTACTTAAGTGCATACGCAATTGCAAGATGAGGCCATAATGAATCCCCATTTGCTCGTTTCAGTCTGTTTTTCTTATCTTGCCAGACCTGCAGCATTAGAAAGTAGGAGCTGAGTGGTATTGATTGAAATCTTTTTATGGCGACACACTTGGCAGTTAGAACCTGTGTTTAGAAAGGATACAGTAGATCATGGCCAGATTACCTGATGACTGTTTCCCGGCACTGAAATGCTATTAAGTAGGAACTGGTAAAGTTTAGCAGTAGCCTATTAATTATAATACAGTATGGATAGAAATGTCGCCTTATGTAATGTGAGAGCTATCAAGGATGGGAAAGAATGGACTTTGAAGAGACAGATACAAAGAGCTGGTTCCAACATTGTCCTTGACATCTTTTCTTCTTCTGCCCTTATTAATTTTGATACAGATAAAGCTCAGGCAAGACTAGCTGCCCCTATTTCTCTCATTCTCTTGTGCCTGGCACAATCAGAGTAACTAATATCCTGCTCATGACCACTGAACTCTTTCTTTGACTCCAAGGTTAGTTATTAAAGGGCATACATTCTCCTCTATTAATGGGAAAAGAAGGGAACTGCAATCAGCCAGGGGATGTGGAATAGGATAGCAGTTCCTCCTCTGCCCCACCTCTGCTCGGTAGGGCTGATTCTCTGTGGCTGTTGAGGTTGTGCGCTAGGAACAGAACTGAGAGATGGCTGTATTCTGTGACATCTTCCCCATGAAAACCCATGGGGATTACCTTGCTGGAGATGGCAGTGATCAAGTTAGCATTGTGTCCTCTGGGTTCCCCCTTCACACTCTGAAAACCCCACTGTCTGGGCTGGGGGTGCAGGGGCACGGTTTGGGCACAACCACAATGGCATAGCTCCAGAAGCAGCCATGTTCCCATTGTGGAGAGGGAGGACTAGGAAGCAGGGCATTGACAAAGGTATTATATGTGGTTGTCCCCACCCTTTGCCCATAACCTGAGATCCATGTGATTTCTCTCATGACGTGACCTGTCCCTTGCCTCCTCTATAGAATCATAGAATAGAATAGAATCATAGAATATTATCAGGGTTGGAAGGGACCTCAGGAGGTCATTTAGTCCAGCCCCCTGCTCAAAGCAGGACCAATCCCCAATTTTTTGCTCCAGATCCCTAAATGGTCCCCTCAAGAATGGAACTCACAACCCTGGGTTTAGCAGGCCAAAGCTCAAATCACTGAGCTATCCCTCCCGCCCGTCCCCAATGTGACAATTGGGATGTTCCCTGAATGGTTTCCTGGCCCCATGTGCATTTTCCCTAGCTGTGGCGTGGTTTCCTCTCTTTTAAAAGGTGATCGTAAATTCTGCCCAACCATGACAGCTGCTTGAAGAACAATCTGTAAAATAAAATGTTCTCGAAGTCGCTGGCCCCGTGCTGGGGGCGGTGTGGAGCATGGAAAGGCATTGAGAAATGCCCTGCCTGAGCTGGCAAGAACGGAGGATGTCAAGCCCATTGCTGCACCTCTAAGGGAGTGCAAACTGTGGTTGCTTCTATAGCCAGGGTGACAGTGGGCTCCTTGGGATAGCTAGCACAAGGGCATAGGAGAGGGAAAGGAGTGGGAAGATCCCTTTGTGTACGCACCCAGGAGCTGGCCATAGTCTGACCCAGCGTGAGCCAGTACACTTCTTAATTGATGATGCATTCTCCACAGCCCAGTGTGTCTCTTGTCCCTTTCAGTGACCTTGACCCTTTTTTTTCCTCTTTGCAGTCAATGCAGTTTATAGGGTGCTATTCAAGAATCACTTGGCAGGTCAGTGCAGCTCTGTGAGATCAACCCTGAGTGCTGCCATTTTAGAAGCTGTCACAGGGAGAAGTGCATATTGGCAGGAACGCCCCGTGACATAGCACTAGCCCCTAATACCACAGAGACGCACAGAGAACATCTTTGTCATACTGGGGTTGTGCAGGAGTGTCAGAGGGACAGCATAATTTTAGTCATCACCTTTTGATAGTTGAAATTCCTGTCTAGATCAAATCCGCGGGGGGTGGGGGGAACACATTAATATGTATTGTCATTTTTTCTTAAAACTCACTGTTTTTCATCTCTTCAGGGTGCTTTTAGGGGGAATGGTTTAAGTTCAGTTCAAGTTTTGAGTAAAGGTTTGGGCTAAATCTTATTTTAGCATAATCAGCAAATGCATGTCTATGGGGGATTACAGTGAAGAGAGTAGTACGCAGTCGATAATGTAGGCTCCAGTTCTGCAAGCTCACATACCAAGGACAACTCAATGGAGATTGCAGTGGGGTTCCTTACTGACTTACAGGTCTGCCCACAAATCTGAGCCTGCAGGACTGGGACCTCAGATGATGATTTTTTCTCTTTTGCTGTTTGCGGATTTCTAAGAGCAGCTATTGACTTCATCAAATTCAATGGTTATTCAAAATTATTTACTAAGAAATTTCAGCAGTCTGGGGATTATCCCCTCGCAGAGCAGTTGGCTCCAAGTATTTGCTATTGATCACTAGCCATTTGTTCAAAGTATGTGCTAAACGCTGGCTAGTTTTGGGTAGACACACATAAGTCTTTTGACTCAAAACTCGATTCCAATACTTGTGTTTAAAAATTCAGAATTTGCTTTCTGTGAGCATTTCCCATATTTGGTTACAAGTAGCTTTTTCCTCAAATGTCCCTGCCAATAAACTCTTTACCTAGATTTGTAAGGGGGAAGAGAGCCAGATTCAGACTCGGTCTAAACAGGTGCAAGTTCTGGTTTTGATATGACCCAGGGCTGGGTGCACAGAGCTTTCGTTACAATTCTGTCCATCATTGTGGGTAATGAGTTTTACAGCCAAAGCCCTTTTAATTGATTTAGGAATCCACAACTAAATATATAGGATTTTTGTATAAAACTAGTTCTTTACCACATACTTAAGGAGATTAAAGCAATTGCATTCTCCTTAAAAAGTGCTTCCATCCATGAAAGATGTCTCAACATTAACCTATATTGGTCTCTACTTAGAGAACCTGTTTTTGTAAATCACCCTGACTCTTACCTGCAGTATTAGCCTCTCTAACTTTAGGGCACCAGTCACAGAGTTCATACATCACCAAGTACAGAAATTCAACATTTGATTAACTCTCCAAATTGCTGTTTTAAACTTGTGCTTTGCTGGATAGGGGCTAGAATACTCGTTGCTTTGCAGGATCCAGTCTGAATGAAATTCAGTCCTTTGAAATTGGGCTTTTATAGGATTTAAGGGGCTGGCCTTCTGCACTTTTCTTATGGATGCACAGGGGAAAAAAGAGTCCACAAAAGAACAAACAGCTTCTAACTCCAAAAAGTGATTTATTCCAGTTGTACCTACCAGAAGATTTGAAAGCTGAACTAAGGGCCTGAGTAGCAATTATAAGGTTCCATAGTTAGTTAACTTCCTTTTACCTCACTACTTTGAAGCAACTATTTCTTGTAATTTCATTAAGGAAAAATGAAGCAGGAAGAAGAAGGATAATATTTGTTGACAGAGTAGCCAATATCGCAGGCTCTTGCAAAAGTGAGATGAAACTGGCTCTGTTTTAGTTGGCTTTTATCTTTAGTTTTATATAGTCTTATTTTTTTTAAAAAAAGTTAACATCCGTGATGATGTGTCGCATAAAGCATCTGGAGATTTATGATTCTGAAATAGTATATACACTGTATCATGTCATTCAAATAAGTTTTATTGTACACGTGCCTTTTTCAAATGCATTTTGAAAGCTGCTGTTTCATATCATAGCCTTTCACAATGCATTTAAAAGAAACACTAATGTTACGGAGTGGGACAGAGGAAGCTGGGGTTTCCCCTTGAGTAGGAAAATCCCTGAGTGGTGTAGCTGGCTCTACGCTACCTGGTCTTGGGAAAGGGAAGGGAAATGTCCAGGGCACAGTGTGCTCCAGCAATCCCCAGCTGGCAGGCAGCACCTTTTGGGGCCATGGATAATGGCCATAGTTTAGAAACGGATTCTAATGCTGCTCTGAACAATGCCAGGGGCTGAAAAAGTTCCCGCCTGCCCCCTGAACTTAAGAGGTTTGGGGCAGAAAGTTGGTGTAATACCACCTTTCTCCTTTCTCTGCACCCTATTGCACCAAGGCTGCAAACTTGAGAATCTAACCCTCCGTGTATTTCAGTGCTATATTGCACAGCATCAAACAGCATGATGGAATGAGAATATACTTTAAAGTAGTGTATCATTGCAAAAGTCTGCTTAGCTTAAAAAAAAATAATAATACAAAAAAAAAGGAGGGTGGAAGCTTGAAGACTACGGGACCACTGCTATGCCGATTGTTCAGATAAGATGAGAGAGTAAAACAAACAAAACTCATCTGTGAAAGGCATTAGGGAGTGTGATTTGTTTCTCAAGTCAGGCAGAGATGTGTGTCATATTAGGGGTTTCAGAGTAGCAGCCGTGTTAGTCTGTATTCTCAAAAAGAAAAGGAGGACTTGTGGCACCTTAGAGACTAACCAATTTTGTGAGCTGTAGCTCACGAAAACTTATGCTCAAATAAATTGGTTAGTCTCTAAGGTGCCACAAGTCCTTCTTTTCATATTAGGGGTTGTATTAGCAGAATACTTTGGTGAAAAAATCAGTAGTTTTTGGTACTTGCCTTATGGGACCAGTGACCTAGCTTTTGACCCATTCCTGCCACTTTCCCAACAGTTTACCCTGCATTGCTATAGGGTTGGATTCTAGTCCCAGCACACAGCCTGAATAACTGAAGTGTGCCACAGAGGTCAGTAAGGCAGCAGTCCTTCCATCACACCATAGGGCTTTCCATAGCTGCGATGGTAGCCTCAGGGATCTGCAGCCCCCACGTAACTCCCCCCTCCCCCGAAGGGCTGGCAGTTCCCACTGGAAACATGAAGACACCGATCTGCTGATCTACCCTGGCTCTGCCCCAAATCTCTCTGTGTGCTGGGACATAAGCAGGCCCCACACAGAATAAACGCAGAGGTTCCCCTGTGGTCAGGACCCTCCATGCTCACAGTGGCTGGGTGGGAGATAAATAAAAGAGTTTGCCCCATATAGCAAATATTTGACCTCTTCTGGAATGTAAAGTTAGAGCCCTTACATCCCATCGGGAACTTTCCTGTAGTACTGTATAAAAAGAATATCACTTGGTGTTGTCTGAGCTTCATGCAGAACTTACATGATGCATTCCTGGGAGGGTATGATTTATTTTCCAATATTAAACTATGACACTTAAACTATGAAATGAGCACAATAGGCTCATGAGGTGGTAATATGCTAACTTTCCTCCACGCCGGGTTATTAACACTAGGCCAGTGTAACAATAAAATGATACCTCTATAAATGGGTAAATTGCTAAACCTTTCACTTGGTATTCATGGAAATGTGTATTCCTGCCTCCAACAATTCACTCGCAGTCTTACGAGGGTGGAGAGAAGTAATCTCACACAGGCATTCCATTTGGGAATAAATTCATCACCTTCTATCCTTATATGGGATCTTTTCCCTTTCATACATACCATAGAACCTAGCTAACCTGCATACAAAAAGACTCTCTCTCTCGCTCAACAAAAATGTAACAGTAGGTTGCTGCAGTGAAGTCTATCATTACTCAAGCCTTCAATATTTTTACAAAAAAATACTATGCTGTATTTACTAGCACGTTCTGAAATATTATGAAGTCCAAGTGAATGACAGCTGTCAAGTTAAATGCTCAAAGCATGTTCTGAGGTGCTTTAGCTCTTTTTTTTTTTTTTTTTTTTAATATCGCTCACTTAGGGCTTAATCCAAAACTCACTGGGTATGTCTACACTGCAATGTAAGCCCAGGGTTAGTAGAACTCGAGTTAGCAGACTCTGGGTTTGTTAACCTAGGGCTTGAGTGTCTACAAGCATTTGTAACACCAAGTTAGAAATGGGGCTCCAGAATCTACATTGCATTATGCAGCCTCATGTCCAACCACCGATATTCCAGACTGGAAGCATCCTCCCAAATTGTGGCTGCTGTACCACTTTGTTCATGGTGCAGTGTGGAAAAACTTGACTTTCTACCAGACTTGACTGGCCAAAGGACAAAGAAAGTTGGCCCATGGGATTGTGGAATATTTTGGCATACTCTCAGACCATGAGTCCAATGAAACTGTATCTACACTACAAGGCAATAGGGCTTGAAGCCTGTTAATTCAGGCTTGGACCCTCCACCTCCACAGGCTTCTAGGACCCTGAGTTTCAGCCCAGGGTTTGCACAGTTTGTATGTAGACAGGAGTGGGGGGTAGGCTTCAGCCTGAGTTCAAACCCTGGGTTCACACTGCATTGTGGACATACCCATTGAAGACAATTGAAAGGACTCCTTTTGACTCCAGTGGGCTTTGGATGAAGCCCATATGCCTCAGTCCAACAAAACATTTCATCACATGCTTAACTTTAAGCACCTGAGCAGTCCCACTCAAGTCAATAGGCCTACTTGTTGAGGACTAAAGTTAAGCATGTGCTTAATTTCTTTTACTGGATGAGAGCCTTATTTGCTAACTTGTAAAGTTCAATCTCTCTCGTTGGGCCTCAGTCACTAGTACAAATCAGTGAGGTTCTACGGTAAATATGTATTCATTTAAATTTGTGTCCTAGACTTCACCCCATCCATGAATGACTAGTAGGCGGTACTTTTCATTGTGAATCAAATGGAAAATATGTAGGCCCAATGCAAAAGCAGAATCGAGAGCATGACTCCATAGTGGGAACTAAGGAGCAGGGAATTGGGCCATTTAGTTTTTACCTCAAGTGACATAGAGTAAGAAAAGCTTTGTGAAGGGGCAGAGATTACTGAATCCCCTACTATGCACTTACTGAGATTTGACATTACTTACTGGAAATGGATGTTCATTTCTGAACACACTGTAACAAGGGAAGGATTTTGGGTTATTTTTTGTAGTAGTTCAAACTTCTGAAACTGTGATCAATTATTTGACTAATTGTCAAGCATTCTCAGAGCTTGAACATCTTCATTTCCTGTTTCATGTAGCAAAGTTTTTTCTTTATTGCTTTCTCTTCCCCTCCTCCTTCTCTTAGCTTAAAGACTGGGCCAACTCTTATCTCCCATAGCTTTGGCCCATCTAGTTTATTATTATTTTTTCTGTTTGTTCGTTGGCTGTACAGGCTGTTTACATATTTTTGTACTCAAGGGTAGTTTTTATATTAAAAACAGAGGGGGAAAAAAGAAAATATTTGATTTGAGAAAAAATATTAAGGTACATAATCTTTGTAACACTGTCAAAACTAGGGTACCTAAAGAGATGACTCCACACCTATGTACTTGTAATACTGTATATTTGCCTTCCTTTTTAGTCAGTTTTATTTTCGGGTTGTAATTTTTTCCTCTAAAATGTATATCTTTTTATGTGAGACTGGAAACTTTTAATGCAAATGTTTGGAAAGATTTAAAATTGTAAAGTAAAAAGTCATATAACTTTTTTTTTTCCTTTTGGAAAAAAATGCTTTAAAAGAAGTTTTGCTACTGTTGTATTCCAGGGTTGAGGTCACTGACCACAGAATTGCTCTTGATGCTTCATTCTTAGATCTTGCTTTCAGAACGTGCTTCTTGCAAACATGGAAGATTGCTTATATTACTCAGTTTAAAAAAAAAAAAAGACAAACAAAAACTTTTGGTTATTTTTCTGTTCAAGTGCAATATTTTCCTGACGTCTTAAAAGTGTACAGTAGTTTCTTTTTCTTTCCTCAGTCAACACAAATTAAAAAAACCAAAATGCTCTATCTTAAATCCCTTAAAGGATAAGATTCAAATATTTACATACGTTAAAATTGCAAAGCAGACTGACAAAAGGTGAGAAACTAAAAGCTAAGGCTAAAACCGATTTTTTTATTCCCTGCTTTTGTTTGACATCAAAACATATACAACGGTTTGAACTAAGGACAGACATTTTATTGCCTCTGTTTCTCTTGTTCCTTTTTAAATACAGTTTTTCTTTAGAAAAGCACTTATCCTGGACATTTATAAAACACGTGCGGCCTGATCCCAAGCCTACTCAATAGAAAGACTCCTATTGACTTTCATGATGGGCTTTGGATTAGACCCTAACCTCTTAGCTAAGGCAAAACTCCCACTGATTCCAGTGGGAGTTTTGCCTGTATAAGAAGTGCAGGACTTGAGACCAGAAGAGCTTCTTTAGAGCTGAAGTTGTCTTATATAAGTGTAGATGGGGCTTGTTTTACATATCATACATATTTATATCTAATTTTTAAATGTCTGTTTCCCAGTAGACTGAAGCCACTGTTGTGTAAATATGTATTTAGGTACTAAATAAAAAATCCTTCTGAGAGTTCTTGGACAGGCAGTTACAGTGCATGAACAGGAGCCACTTTTGTCTTTTCAATTTGTATTTCAGATGTTTCCTTATAATACTAGCAAGGGCAATCAGACTTTATCATGCTCCAACCGATTGTCAAAACTATTTCCAAGACGCTTTTGAATTAAAAGAAGCAAAACACGTTCAACCTCGTGAGCTCCCCAGGTTATTTTTCATGCTCGTAGGGCCAGATTCTGATACTGAAGGCATTTTGAATAGCCCCTTACTCCACGAGGGTCTTGTTAAAGTCAATGGGATCATTCTTGGAGCAAGAAGTTGCTGAGCATGAGGAGGAGTGTCAGAATCTGACCCTGAAGCTTGGTGCATATGAATGCACCTTTAATCACTTCTGTGGAGTTCTACCCTGCTTACCCTAGGGCTGAATTTGACATCTGTCATTTAGGAAGAGGCAAACCAATTGAGTAGTATGGCAAACAGCTTTCCTCCAGGTTGAGTTCCAATTCTGTGCAGAAGTTTAAGCTCGTTTAAACCTCTAAACATCAGGGTTGAGGCCTGATTCAAAGTCATTGTGAATCTTCCTGCTGCCTTCAGTGGACTTGGGAATATGCCCTTATGACAGAAGTTCTGAAACAACCCTTACAACAGTGGTACCCGTGAGCCACTCTAATGCAAATCTATACACCCCTGCTAAACAGTTTTGCCACTGCAGACTGAAATATGGGACTTGTATTTTCTTTTTCTTCCCTTTAGCGTATGTGCATAATATGGTTCCATCATACCTGTGTGTGTGTATACTGTGCAAGTGTGTGAGTGTTGTACAGCAATGTGAGAGTGCGAGTCTGTATGTGTGTATAAATACAAGAAGAAGCTGCAGAAACTTTGTAATACTTTGTGAAAAGGATTATATTATAAAGGTTTGTACTGTCTGAGTGCACAGCTACTGGAATAAACATAGGGAATCTCAGGAACAAGCATATAATTTGTCCAAGACTTATTTCTTCTCAGAAGTGTAAGTGCAGTTTTTAATTCTGTATATTATTTAATATTTTACCAATAAAAATAAACTTCTGACATGAAAGGGTTTTCCATACAAACTTTCTGGTGCCATTGGTGTTCACATACATTTCTTTCCTACAACTGAAAACATCAATAGCTGAATAACCGTGTAGTAGGAATCACACACATGATGGTGAATCGTATTCAGTAATTGGAAAAAATTCTCATACGATACAGAAAACATGAAAAAGACTGGATGGGCTATGAGACAGGTAACTACGGCCCTGCTCCAATGCCCATTAAAGCCAAAGATAGTCTGTCCATTGTCTTCATTGCATATAGGTTTGGGCCCCCTCTGTTCAGGGCTGTTCCCTTTGTGACAGGGTCGGGCCAGATGGCTATAGGAGAGTAATAGAAGGCAGATATATTAGCCCCAGGCTAAGTAGGTCCCTTTTCCCTGGGTAAGGTAACAGGGAAGGTTCCAGAACAATCAGGAACCTTCTGGAGACAATTAGGCTGATTAGAACACCTGCAGCCAATCAAGATGCTGCTAGAATCAATTAAGGAAGGCTAATGAAGGCACCTGGGTTTTAAAAGGAGCTCACTTCAGTTTGTGGTGTGCGTGTGAGGAGCTGGGAGCAAGAGGCACTAGGAGCTGAGAGTGAAAAAGCGGACTGTTGGGAGACTGAGGTGTACAAGCATTATCAGACACCAGGAGGAAGGTCCTATGGTCCCCCCAAATCCTCCCAACTCCTAGTCAGACACAGGAGGAGTCGACCGGGACTGTGGGTTCAGAAAAACGGCCAAGCTAAGGGCTGCCGTGATGCTCCAAGGCAAGCAAATCCGCCAGTAAGCGCAAGACCCATCAAGGTAGAGCAGGAACTTTGTCACAACTGGTGTCGGAAGTGGGATCTAGTGTCCACAGCGTGGCGGAAGAAGGAGGGTGTTTGGAAGGAAGAATAAAATAAAAGGGAAGAGGGTCTATTTTTATTTTTTTCACCGCAATGGAGGAGGTAGTGAGGGCACTGATACAAGCCACGGCTGCCCAGCAGGAGGCTACTCATGTCCAGGCAGCCGCCCAACAGGAGGCAGTGCGCTGCAGCAAGAGACTAATCACCTGCTGATGGACCAGACTGCTCAAGACCGGGCTATGTTCCGGGAAGTGGTAAACCAGGTAAAGGCCCTTACAGAGCTGAACCGCGGCCATGATGGGACGCAGATCATGCGGGCCAGCAATCGGCTGCAGAAAATGACGCGGGAGGATGATGTAGAGGCGTACCTCCTGGCCTTTGAGAGGACAGCCCTGCGGGAGGCTTGGCCCCGAGAACAGTGGTCTGGCACCCTCACTCCATTCCTGTGTGGGGAGGCCCAAAAGGCCTACTATGATTTGCCTGAAGAGGCTGTGGCAGACTACCCCCAGCTGAAAGCAGAGATCCTGTCCAGATCTGGGGTAATGACCACAGTGCGGGCCCAGCGATATCATGAGTGGAGGTACCAGGAAAACAAAACCTTGCAGTCCCAATTATATGACCTCATCCATCTCACATGAAAGTGGTTACAAACTGAGTCCCGGAGTCCAGGGGAGATACTAGAGGTTCTGGTCATCGACCGGTACATGAGAGGACTACTGCCAGACCTTCGCGCCTGGGCAAGCCAGAACGAACCCTCCACCTACGACGAGGTTCTCGAGCTAGTAGAAAGGTGAAGGACGGCGAGGGAGCTGACCCAACCAGTTACGGTATGCCTGATTTTTGACCACCCTTGATTTAACAAAGGGATACTGGCAGATTCCCCTTGCCAAAGATGTGAAAGAAAAGACGGCATTCTCTACACCAGAAGGTCTGTTTCAATATATTGTTCTTCCTTTTGGACAGCATGGGGCACCTGCCACCATCCAGCATCTTATGGACAAGCTCCTATGGCCCCATACCAGTTATGCAGTGGCATACCTGGATGATGTGATTATTCACACCCCCGACTGGGAAACCCACTTAGGAAAGGTGGAAGCGGTTCTGGACACGCTAACACAGGCTGGCCTCATAGCCAACACAGCCAAGTGTGCTATAGGGCTAGCCGAGGCTAAGTACCTTGGCTACATTGTAGGAAGGGGCATGGTCAAGCCCCAACTAAACAAACTAGAGGCTATCCAAAATTGGCCATGGACGAATCAGAAAAAGCAAGTCTGGGCATTCCTGGGTGTGGTGGGGTACAACCGACGATTTATTCCCCATTTTGCTACCAGAGCGAGTCCCCTGACAGACCTGATAAAAGCCCGGTGTCCAGACATGGTGAAGTGGACAGATGCCGCAGAGAAAGCATGCATGGATCTACAGACAGCCCTCCGCAGTAACCCCGTGCTTATAGCCCCGGACTTCAACAAAGCATTCATTTTACGAACAGATACATCTGAAGTTGGATTGGGAGCGGTCCTATCGCAGATGGTCAGAGATGAAGAACACCCAATTCTCTACCTCAGCAGGAAACTCCTCCCGAGAGAGCAGAAGTATGCCGTGGTTGAAAGAGAGTGCCTAGCTGTGAAATGGGCCATGGAAACACTAAGTTACTACCTTCTGGGATGACGGTTTACCCTTGTGACCGACCATGCACCCCTCCAGTGGATGCAGCGAAATAAAGAGAAGAACGCAAGGGTGACCAGATGGTTCCTGTCCCTACAACCTTTCCAATTCACCATACAACACCAGGCTGGAAGCTACCATGACAATGCAGATGGCTTGTCACGAGTACACTGCCTGACGTTCCAAGTTGCCCAACCCCGTAGTGTTGAGCGGGGGGGGGGGGAAATATGTGAGAGGGTCGGGCCAGATGGTTATAGGAGAGTAATAGAAGGCAGATATATTAGCCCCAGGCTAAGTAGGTCCTTTTCCCTGGGTAAGGTAACAGGGAAGGTTCCAGAACAATCAGGAACCTTCTGGAAACAATTAAGACAGGCTGATTAGAACACCTGCAGCCAATCAAGAAGCTGCTAGAATCAATTCAGGAAGGCTAATCAAGGCACCTGGGTTTTAAAAAGGAGCTCACTTCAGTTTGTGGTGTGCGTGTGAGGAGTTGGGAGCAAGAGGCACTAGGAGCTGAGAGTGAAAAAGCGGACTGTTGGAGGACTGAGGAGTACAAGCATTATCAGACACC
This sequence comes from Lepidochelys olivacea, assembly GCF_965140295.1. Lineage (NCBI taxonomy): Eukaryota > Metazoa > Chordata > Testudines > Cheloniidae > Lepidochelys > Lepidochelys olivacea. The sequence goes on along the minus strand of NC_140421.1, from coordinate 67,318,632 downwards.
AGGAGGAAGGTCCTATGGTGAGGATAAAGAAGGTGTTGGGAGGAGGCCATGGGAAAGTAGCCCAGGGAGTTGTAGCTGTCGCACAGCTGTTCCAGGAGGCACTCTAGACAGCTGCATTCCACAGGGCCCTGGGCTGGAACCCGGAGTAGAGGGTGGACCCGGGTTCCCCCCAAATCCTCCCAACTCCTAGTCAGACGCAGGAGGAGTCGACCTGGACTGTGGGTTCAGAAAAACGGCCAAGCTGAGGGCTGCTGTGAAACTCCAAGGCGAGCAAATCCGCCAATAAGCGCAAGACCCACCAAGGTAGAGCAGGAAGTTTGTCACACCTTTGAGAGCAACAGTTCACATGGAAGCTAAGCTGGTGGCAACTGACAATTGTTGTTTAGCTGGCAGTGTTTCATATGAGTTTATCTCAGTCCAATTCCTATTGGACTCGCATTTAAATTAGTCACCATATTGGCATCCTCACCAGGGAGGCCACTTGACTGGATTTGGAGGTAGAAATACTCCAATATCCAGACGTGCTCCTGCCAGGTTGTCTTGGTGGGAAAGCTTGCATTGCCTGCACCTGTTCCTTACTCCTCCTGATAATAATAAAGCACTTTGGTTTTCAGAGCAGTCAATCCAATAGCTTTCACAAGCACTAGATTCACTTTCAAATAAATGTTTTTAAAAATAAAATTAAAAAGCCCACTTCATGAAACTCCATAAGTTGTGGGTTGCTTTTGTTTTTAAAGTTCTTATAAAATGTTGGTTCCGTTTGTAAAAAGCATTCATCCTGTCTCCTTAAGGAGCTCATCAATGTCGTCATACTGGTAACAGCTCTGAGCATCCCCTGGATGAATCTGCACCTTAATTTAAGTGCTGCTGGTGGATATTGTCTCAGAGACACATGCTTACATTTAATTAGCAAGGTTTTCATCTGTGTTTTTTCATAGTGTGTTCATTACTGTTAGTTACCGATTTTCACTTTGAAAGATTCCACAATCCGGGGACTGTTACGCTCTAGGCACATTTTTCACTCAACAGTTGCCCTCACAGCTGAAAGAGAAGTCGTGTCACACTGTGATGAGATGGAGAAGGTGGGAGGGGCAAAATAGGGGCCTGCTCCAAAGCCCATTGGAGTCCGTGATGTCTTTCCATTGACTTTGGGTGGGCTTTGGATAAGGTTATAAGAGGTTAGGGGGAGAAAAGAAAAACCTGAAAGCCTGGTGAGTTCTTATTTAAAGGAGATTCCATGCAGGGTCTCAGGTCATTAAGGAAGGGGCTTGAGGAAGTCTATTATCAATGCCTTAAGTACAGTATACTATTACACCTGCATACATTTTTTGGCTGAGATTCAAATAATGGTGTAAGAGTGCCCTTTTCTGATGCCTTCCCTGACAATAGCTAAAAGCAAAGCAGCAGAACAACTTTGCTGTCTCCACCTTAAGTTAGGCATTAGGAAATAAAGTCTGTAGGACTGAATCATTTTCTGCATTACTTACTTTTCCAGGGAACCAAGGAGTTTTTAATCTACTTAAAATTGGCTCCTCCTCTGCTCCCGAAAGGATATTATAGTGGCAAAAGTATTGTGAAGTGTTTGCAACTGTAATATTGAGCCATTGTGTGACCTACTTGTGTCTTCAGCACAACCTTATTCTGTCTGCTGCAGGATGGAAGCCTTGCTATAGCTCATGGCCCTGTCTGCTTTTTCTTGTTTGAATCAAACATAACCATGCTCGGTCCTGCAACAACCAGCCTCCTCTCTTCCTCTTGATGGATGGGAGCTCTTGTGCACCAACCATCCCGTCCCATTGTTCACTCCCACAGTACGTATATATAATACGTGTCTGGCTTGCCCATCCAGAATATTTGAATCAACGTGAAATTTTTCACAATTGTGGCCGATGAGTCAGGGCCTTTCTGAGCTATTTTTTTTTTTCGTAAATATGTTCATGCCACTTCAGACAAATAAGGAGATTAGAATCCTGACTTATAAAAACCCATATAGTGTAACGATCAACCCAGCACATGACAGCTTTGCTAAAGCTGCATAGTTGTCCCAATCAATAAGAATTAGCTAAGTCTCTGGCTTTCTTCCCTCTGGCACCAATGTTTCTAACATGACAGTATCTTTGTTGTGTAGCAGGCCAAGAAAATGACCAGAACTGAACCTGGATGTGTATTTGTCTCCTCAAAAGTGGTGAGTGGGCAAAGAGAGTCTTCCTTTATTTTATCTCTTTTTTGGAACATTAGCTCCCTGAGTACCTATATTGAATCATTTTTAAGTACGACGCCGCAAGAAGTATGACAGAATTTTTTTTTAATATAAGGGACCGATATGCCCTCTACATTCAGTATTGCAAAATTTGGAATAATTGAAGGACTAAAAATAAATTTAGCTTGCATTGCAATTTGAACTTCTTTGTTTGTTTTTTTTATGTCAATCCTAATGTATTTAGTCCTCAGTAAACTCCACTTTTACCCTCCTGCCTTTCAGAACATATTTTTGTCTCTTGCTGCTGTATCATATGGGCGGACCATGATTTCCAGCATGGTATTATCAGTGCATAATTTTTCACAGCAGGGTACCTTGCGAGCTATAATGACTTTTGGATACAATGAAATACGAGTTGAAGGGATTAATGTGTAAGTTTGCTTGCAACTTGGGGCTGGAATGAAAGCTTTTTTTAAAATTAATATGCTTATGAAATAACCTGCATGTCCTATTAATGCCTATTACAAGTAATACTGGTGAGGTATCTGAATAAAACATTTACCAGCGTTTTAGTGCAGAAAGAAAGGCTAACCTCTCTGATGAAACTATAGAAGTGCTAAGTATTATCTCATTATTGTTGTTTATTATTAATTCACGCACACCCGTAACTCCACATTACAACCCATATTCAGACTGAAGTAGGAACAAGATATCCAAGACTTCCACATAAGTCTAGAACCTCCATTCCTCCACAAACTGCCATCAAAACTCATCCCAGGGCATGGGGGACTGTCCCAACTAGACAAGGGAGAAAGATCTTGATCCATCCCCTCTAACCCTTATGCACCATCCCTAGTTAAGGATGTTTAGCCCTTGTGCTTTCTTATTGGCTAAAACTTTGCCCTCTCTAATATTGAGGGCTGGTTGAACTTTTCTGTCTAAACTGTTGTTCAGTTCTTTTCCCAGTTAAGTGAAGTGTCTGCGTTTTTTCAGAAAACATTAAACCTTTCATTGAAAAACTTGAAAACATTAAACCCGCAAAGCTTTCTGGTTTTGGCCAGACACTTCTCTTTTTTTCAATGAAAAGTCAACATTGTCCTTGGGAACCACCACCATTCACCGCTGTTTTCTCACCAGCTGTAATAGTATCAAGTGGCCACTCAAGTTTCTTTCTGGGCTCCAACTTGCTAATCCTTATTATTTCCTTTTGGTTGCGTACATCAGCGTCTCTTCCAACTGTAGGGCTGGTTATGTTTAGTTCACTGTGACACTGTACAGGCTTCAGAGTGGCAGCCGTGTTCATCTTTATTCGCAAAAAGAAAAGGAGGACTTGTGGCACCTTAGAGACTAACAAATTTATTTGAGCATAAGTTTTCGTGAGGTACAGTGAGTTTGTGGGGCGGGGGGGGGAGGGTGAGAAAACCTGGATTTGTGCTGGAAATGGCCCAACTTGATGATCACTTTAGATAAGCTATTACCAGCAGGACAGTGGGGTGGGAGGAGGTATTGTTTCATGATCTCTGTGTGTATATAAAGTCTGCTGCAGTTTCCATGGTATGCATCTGATGAAGTGAGCTGTAGCTCACGAAAACTCATGCTCAAATAAATTGGTTAGTCTCTAAGGTGCCACAAGTACTCCTTTTCTTTTTGCGAATACAGACTAACACGGCTGTTACTCTGAAACCTGTCATTATGCATAGATGTGGTAGCTGTTCAGGTCTGACTCCTGTTTTCAACCCTTCTAACTGTTTACTTTGTGGCTTTTACTAGCTGATCACTATCTTCACAGCAGAGGAGAGTTAGATCTATCAAGTAGAAGCCTTATATTCCTAAAATAAAATAAAATAAATACTAAGCTGACCCTAAAATGTCCATCTCTAAACATCTTATTTGAAGCTTTCACCCTCTTTGAAATAAAATTAACTTGTTTCTATCGTATATTTTTATCAGGTAGTTGCAAAGTCCTACCACCCTTCAACTTGAAGCTTCTCAACAACAATATATTTTAATAGTTGCCCTTGACTTTAAAAAACAAATCACCTCGGCATGTTAGTCACAATTAGTAAGAAGCAGGGGTAATACAAGAGAAGAAACTTTCTAGTCTTCTCGTGATGCTGATCTTGGTTGCCAGTTCACTTTCTATTCCTTTACAATAGTTATGCTAGGCATGTCTAAAAGTATCAGTATGTTTACAGGAATGTTTAGATTAGCTTTTGAAATATATTTTAGGAGGTACTTTCTATGTCCCCAAAAATATCTACCCAAAAATAATTTTAGACACATTTCCAGTAAACATGTTTCTTAGCGTTATAACATGGTTTTATAGTTATTGTAATGCAGTTGTGAGATCAAGAGCCTTCATAACGGAAGTGAAGGAGAAAAGTTCACACAATGGGCCAGATTCTCAAATCAATGTAGCTCTATTGACTTCAATAGCAATGTGTCGATTTCCACCATCTGACGTTCTGTCCCAGTGCCTTACAGGCTGCGTTCTTTCAGTATTGCACCATATGCAACATGCAGATTGCAAACACTGTGTACTTCTTACAAGATGAGCTTTATTAAGACCTCTTATCTGTGCACGATGTATATGTGGATTATATCACATATATGAGCTCCTTAAGTGGTCCTTTTGAGATCACAGCTGCACATTTTCATGTAACTTAACTTCTAGATTCCAATCAAGATTATGTCATAGATGCAGAGGCAAAAATTATGAAGTCTTATTTTAGACGCTCAGTTTCTGGGTGTTCAACTTGAGACCTAGGGCCTGACTGCCTGGCGTTTTGCCACCTGCAGCTCGCAGAACCTCTGAAAACAATGTTCTCGGTGTCTCAGGTTAGACACCCAAAACGAGTGGACACACCTGCAAATTATGGCCAGTATCATTTGAAAAGCACAAAGATGCAGACTAGCATCAATGTGTATATCCAGATCTACCGACGTAAAAATCACATTTACTGCACTTGAAAATATCACTGTGGTACCTGAGGCCCAGATGCTCAAAGGTATTTTGAAATCATTGGAACTTAGGCACCTACATACTTTTGAGGATCTAGGCCTATGTGTCTCCTATAAAAATGACCGCATGTTGTTTACTTAATTACCACAGTGCTGCATATAACAATGGGAGAGGGTTAAAAGGGCAAGGAGTGTCACTGAGTCTTGGCAGGGTCAGAAATTGTAGTGGCTAGGCAATGTGCTGATTAATGTACATCTGGACTATTTCTCTTTGCTGAATGGATCCTGCTCAGTATTTATGATAATATCATACTCCAATGGTTGGTCCACAAAGAGGCTGATTTAGGAGCCCTAATACTCCTGCTAGCTACTGGAAATTGTCTGTTTGCTCAAGTGGTAGAAGTCTGTGATTTTTGGCCCAACCGTTCCTCAGTTCTATTCCCCATCCAACTTGTGCTGCCATTTACTTGTTACAGCAAGGTGCAAATGATACTTTCCCCGGATGGCCTTTTAAAACGCATGTCTTCAGCCAAGTAATACAATTCCTGTTGTTCCGCACTTGTTAGCCATGCAAGGTTTCTTCCTTTCTTCCTTAGGGAATGGAGAAGTTAGCAGTAGGCTCTGTAGTACAGCTTGCCAAACAGAGAAGAGCAAACTGCCCTATATTATTATTTATATTACAGTAGCTCCGAGGGGACCCATTGTGCTAAGCACTGTACAAACATATGACAAAGAGAGGGTCCCTGCCTTGAAGAGCTCACAATCTATAAAAGATTGAGCTTCTTTAGTGTCTCATTGTAAGGCAGTCTTTTCAGACCTCAGATTATTCTTGTATCTCTTCTCTGAGGCTTTCCAAGATGTCAATGTCCTTTCTAAAGTGTGGACACCAGTACTGGATGTGGTATTCCAGAATTAGTCTCACTAATACCATATACAATGATAAAAACTGTTCTCTATTTTTACTCAGTATTCCCCTGCATTTGCATTTGCTGCTTTAGCCACAGCATCACACTGTTAGTTCGTGTTTAGCTGATTATCCACCATGACTGCTAAATCCTTTTCTGAGTCCCTGCTTTCCAAAATAGAATCCCATATCCTATAAGTATGACCTATGCTCCTGGTTCCTAAATATGACTTTGCTTTTAGCTGGATTGAAACATAAGTTCTTCAAGTGAGCCCAGGTTACCATGAGATTTAGTTTGGTCTCTATAACTGTCCTGTCATTATTTATCTCTCCTCCAATTCTTGTCACCTGTAATCTTTACCAGTAATGCTCTCATATTTTCTTCAGATAATTGATAAAGATATTGAGTATCATTAGGCCAAGAATGGATTTATGTGGGACCCCACTAGAAACATCCCCTACTGGATGGTGGTTTCCAGTTTCCAATTATTTTGTGAGATCTATCAGGGAAGCCAGTTTTTAATCCGTTTAATATATATGCATTGATTTTGTCCTCTCCCATTAGAGAGAGTGAGAATGGTACTGACCCTGAATTCCATGTTTATAATGATCAGATCAGCTAGAAAACAACTGGAAGATGAGTTTCTTCATTAAGCTAGAATGATGCAACCCATACAGTATACCTCAACCAGTTTTAGGAGACACCTTTATATAACTGATAAAAGCTGAAGGTATTCTGGGTTTAATGTGCCTACAGTCTTAGTCATCTTTGGTAAAAGATAACCAACCTGTTAAGGAAGGAGTGGTTCTGAAATCTGCAACACTATTAATTACATATTACAAAATTTACAGTCACTAATTCGTCAATAGCTCTTTCACTCTCCTACAAGGCAAAATGGAGGCAAATACAATATCAACAGTGCACTGCACTTCACAACAAATACTCTGTCATAAATATAAAGGGAAGGGTAAACCCCTTTGAAATCCCTCCTGGCCAGGGGAAAGCTCCTCTCACCTGTAAAGGGTTAAGAAGCTAAAGGTAACCTCGCTGGCACCTGACCAAAATGACCAATGAGGAGACAAGATACTTTCAAAAGCTGGGAGGAGGGAGAGAAACAAAGGGTCTGGGTCTGTCTGTAGTCGTCTTGGCCGGGGACAGAACAGGAATGGAGTCTTAGAACTTTTAGTAAGTAATCTAGCTAGGTATGTGTTAGATTATGATTTCTTTAAATGGCTGAGAAAAGAATTGTGCTGAATAGAATAACTATTTCTGTCTGTGTATCTTTTTTGTAACTTAAGGTTTTGCCTAGAGGGGTTCTCTATGTTTTTGAATCTAATTACCCTGTAAGATATCTACCATCCTGATTTTACAGGGGGGATTTCTTTATTTCTATTTACTTCTATTTTTTATTAAAAGTCTTCTTGTAAAACACTGAATGCTTTTTCATTGTTCTCAGATCCAAGGGTTTGGGTCTGTGGTCACCTATGCAAATTGGTGAGGCTTTTTATCCAACATTTCCCAGGAAAGGGGGGGTGCAAGTGTTGGGAGGATTGTTCATTGTTCTTAAGATCCAAGGGTCTGGGTCTGTAGTCACCTAGGCAAATTGGTGAGGCTTTTTACCAAACCTTGTCCAGGAAGTGGGGTGCAAGGTTTTGGGAAGTATTTTGGGGGGAAGGACGCGTCCAAACAGCTCTTCCCCAGTAACCAGTATTAGTTTGGTGGTGGTAGCGGCCAGTCCAAGGATAACGGGGGTAATATTTTGTACCTTGGGGAAGTTTTGACCTAAGCTGGTAAAGATAAGCTTAGGAGGTTTTTCATGCAGGTCCCCACATCTGTACCCTAGAGTTCAGAGTGGGGGAGGAACCGTGACATACTCGTATTAAAGATATAATGTTTCCAGGCTGTTTAGAGCCTCATGCTATTAAGGAGAATACAGCAACTTTTGCTGTTCTTTTAGTTTGATCTGTATATGGCCCTAAGCTAAGGCAACTGAGGCAGAGGTTGAATAAGATCATGGAAGCACAAAGCCTTGATGCAATCTTCCCTTTAGTGGTTTGCCACAATTCCACGGTGAGTCCCCTATCCCAAGCTGCACATCAGCAGAATCTCCAATCTAACGTTTATCAAGATGGAAACAAAGCCAGGCCTGCACTTCTAGATAAAATGTTTAGCCTCCTAACTGCCTAGTGGCTTATCTGTTGTCCTGCAGCGTTAACCATAACTCTTTTCCTGACCCATTTCACTTCTTGTTTACAGCAGAGCTGTGAGGACTTGTGAAAAAAAACTTGCTTTCTGAATAAGTTCTCTCTTTTGCAATGTTAAAAGCTCTTCCGCCTCTCCATGCTTACAAGCATTGGGGCAAGGGAGAGGGGCAGGAAAGAGTCTCTACTCGTAATCAACAGAGAAATCATCTAAAGGGGAAACCATTAAGAACTTCTCTCTCATGCTTTGGTTCATACAATCTGGTTTTCTGTAGCTCCTTTGGATCTCCACTTTCAAACAACAGGAATCTCTTTAAGAATAGGACTTGAGCACATTCATCTGTTGCGTTTTTTAACCTTGCCTGGGTTTAAATAAATTGATTCTGCCCCTTCTGATATCCAGAATGGATTCCATGAATTCAATGTACTATCTGGTGTCACAATCTGCCTTTCTTGCATTGAGCCTCACATATAAATAAAGAGGACTGGACATTGATAATAAGACAGAAAGGGTCACTACTCTCTAGGATGTCATTTGGTGATGACTGAAAGATGTAGCCAGCACATACTTGTTTGATAGCCCATCTGACATTAAGTCTGAGGTCTTAGACTACTTCACAGTGAATGCTCTCCACCAAACAAAACAGCTACATCAACCGGCACTAACTAGAGTTACTGCTTGCAGTCACTAGAAGATGTGCTACCTTTTATGGATATATAAGCATGGTGGGAGCTGATTCACTACATGACTTCCAATTAAAAAAAACCCAGGTACTACAAGAGATAGAATGGGTGATTCAATAAGTACAACTCTTCCCCACGGGGCCTGTATGGAATAAATAAGTCCGGATGAGAGGTATGGTACTGCGAGAGTGCTGTCACACTGGATGATACATTAAACACAGAGTAGAACATAAATGCTGCCATACTGGGTCGGACGATGGGGCATCTTACCCCATATCCTGACTCCAAAGGTGGTCATAGCAGAGCTTCAGGGGGATGCACAGAACAGGGCAATTGTGGAGTGATGCATACCTGCCTTCCACTCCTTCTGGTAATCAAAGGTTTAAGGTTGCCCCAAGCATGGGGTTATGTCCTAGACCATCTTGGCTAAAGGCCATTGATGGACGTATCCTCCATCAACTTCTCCGGTGCTTTTTTAAACGCAGTTATACTTTTCACCATCACCATATCCCATGGGAATGAATTCCACAGGTAGGCTGTGCATTATTTGAAAAGTACTTCCTCTTGTTTGTATTTAACCTGCAGCCTATTAATTTCAGCAGATAACTCCTGGTTTTTGTATTATGTGAAAGAGTAAATAACACTTCTTTACTCACTTTTCTACATCATTAATGATTTTATAGACTTCAATCATATCTTCCCTTAGTTGTCTCTTTTCTAAGCTGAACAGTGATAATCTTTTTGGTCTTTCCTCATATGGAAGTTGTGCCATATCCTTGATTATATGTTTTGCCCTACACTGAACCTGTTCCAGTTCCACTATATCCTTTTAAGGAGGGAAGACCAGAACTGCACACATGATACAAGGTATGGGCATATCATGGATTTATATAGTGGCATTATGATACTTTCTGTCTTATCATCTATCCCTTTCTTAATAGTTTCAAACATAACATTAACCTTTTTAACTTCTACTGCATACTGGGCAGAAAGTTTTCAGAGAACTTGGTGACTTCAAGACCTTTTTCTTGGGTAGTAACAGCAAATTTAAAACCCATCACTATATGTATAGTTGAGATTTTTATTTTTTATGTGCATTACTTTGCACTTAGCAACATTGAATTTCAACTGCCATTTTGTTGCCCAGTCACCCACTTTTGTGAGATCCCTCCATGACTCCTCGCTGTCTGTTTTGGACTTAACTATCTTGACTAATTTGTATTATCTGAAAACATTGCCGCTTCACTGTTCACCCTATTTTCCAGATCACTGATTGATTAATTAATTAATCAATCATTAATGAATATGTTGAAAAAAACAGGTCCTAGTACAGATCCTTAGAGGACCCTTGCTGTATAGCTCTCTCCATTTTGAAAACTGACCATTTATAACTGCTCTTTGTTCCCTATTTTTTTCAACGAGCTTACTGAGCCATGAAAGGACCTTTCCTCTTATCCCATGGCTACTTAGTTTCCTTAAGAGCCTTTGATTTGGGACTTTACCAAAGCCTTTCTGAAAATCCAAGTGCATTATATCAATTGAATTACCCTTATCCACATGCTTGTTGACACCCTCAAAGAATTCTAATAGATTGGTGAAGCATGACTTCCCTTGACAAAAAACAAGGTTCTGACTAGTTGTGGTTTCTAAAACCCCCACCATACTTTAAAATCAAAAAAGGTGATGTTAACCTTGGTGTCCCCCATCAAATTTATATTTAATAATATTTAACACATAGGTTCCAATCCTACAATAACGTAGGCAAATATTTTCTTTTACACATCAGAGTAGCCCCACTGAAGATAGTACATACATTTAAGCATGTGCATGAATCTGTATGGGTCTGGGTCCTTACATTGTAAATATGGGACTAGATCCTCACCAGGTGTAAATATGCATAGCTCCATGAGAGTCAATATAGTTGCACCATTTACAACAGTCGAGGCTCTGACTGTTTATCTTTAGATCTCAAAGTACTTTACAAATTTTACAGTTTCTCAGCCTGAATATTTTTCTTTAAAAATAATAAAACACTTTGTAATGACATGAACGGATATTATTCCCAGTGATTCACTTCCCTGTTTCTTCAAACCTGTCCTTTTGGTAATAAATTCATATTGTTCTCCTGCTTTGGCTTGACCATAGTTCTGGTTTCCCCTCTTCACCTGACCAATGGGGAAGGCAAGAAAATATTAGTATGTTGTGGAGTGATTTATGGGCTAAGAATGATGATGGAGTCAGGTGTTTTGTTCAGGCCAGTGGTGATGGGTGCCCTAAATATGCTTAGATTAATAGTTATATATTGTAATTAGGACAGACCAACAGCATCATCTGTTGAGAAATTTGCTATACAGAATGGGCTGTAGTCCAATGTAGTAAAACATACTAGGATTCTAGTGCCATCTAAGTAACTTCCGAGGTAATATGTACCACCACAGCTTAGGGGAGCGCATGTTTGTAGTGCATGAAGCTATCAGAAATGTGGGGTGACTGTGTGTGCTTACCAAACCCCTAAAGTCTGGGACACTCTGGATGTAGAACTCAGAGACTCATCATGGTGCCTGGAGCTGAAACTGGGAAGTGAATGTACGAATGAAGTGGGCTGGACATAGCTTGTAAATATGGACTCTCTCACTCTACCAACATGATTATCTTGTGGTTCTGAATCAGTACAGACATTATAGTTGAATTAAAAGTCAGAATTGGCTGTCTGACTCTTCAAAGTCATAAGAGGAGAGCTAGATGAAACTGCTGGAACATTTGTGTGAAAAATATCGTCAATTAATTTTTCATGCCTGAAAGTTGGATTTTTTTCCCCTCAAAAGCTGATTTAAAGGACCTTAGCATAGACTGAGGATCTGGCTTATAGACACTAAATTCACTTTAGGGTTACCATTTAAGGGAACACGGATGGGGGTTGGGGGGACGATAGCAAAGTGAATTTACCTGCCCACTGCTAGTTTTCACCCAGCTCTGGTTTTGACGTGTTTGTAAAGAACTTCTTACAACAAAGATGAGCAGTTGAGAGAGGGCAATTAGAAAACTAAGCAAGCAACCCAGTCAGTTGCAACCAATGAATGTCCCGGGAAGACACATGACCTTTCACACTATCATATTACCCCATATTCTGAGGTTATCACCTTTCCACCCTCCGTTTCCCGTGTATAATCTCTTCTTGTCAGTTTTGATTTTTCCATGTGCTCCATTTTTAGAAACTGTCCTTAGCCAGTTGTAGAGTCATTATATCACCATCCCAGCACATTGAGTTGCAGTCATGTGTCACAAATGCCCTGTTCACTACCTCCCAAGGTCTGACCACTCTCTGTCACTGCACCCTTTTATTTGCCCTTTTTCGTTGCTAATCACTCGCTCCTCCCAGCAACAGCCCTATATCTTCTGCAAGCATGGCACAGCTTGATGTTTTATTTTAAAAAATTATGCATAGAAATCAATAGAATTGATACCATTTTCTATGAAGTATTTAACAAAGCAGGGAACTCTTTGGACAGTCATCCAAATATTGCACTGTACCTTTGTCTGTAAAGATAAGCAGGAAGAGATAAGGAGTTCTTGGGGGGCAGAGGCCATCTTTTTGTTCTGTTTTTGTGCAGCACCTGGCACAATGGGGTCCAGATGCATGTCGTGGGCTACTGATATGCTACCGTCATTCATATAATAATGAGAATATCAGCTGAAGGAGCATGTCTCCTGAGCGTGTCTCATTATGTTTGGCATTTAGCAGTTGAATGTGCCTTGTAAAACTAATTTAGGGGGAGAGCTTCAAAGGCACTATATGCAGTTAGAGAACCAGCTCCCATTTGTGCTTTTGGAAAATCTTCCCCTTGAAATGCATGGCAGCGCATTAGTAAAATATCCATTTGAATAAGCCAAAGCCACAAAAATGGAAACGGTAACAGTTCAAGCATTATGGCCTTTCTGTGCCTCAATCCACACATGCAGTTCTCTTGACATGACAAAAAGATAAGCTGAAGATAACATCTGTCAGAGACTTAGAAAGGAATACGCAGCAAGGATGTTTGCAATGTTGGGAAATAGGATGTGAATGTGGAGTAACTTAACATATCGTATGCTGGCTGGATAAGATCAGGAGAGAGTTCCTTTTTCAGTTGGTGTCCATTACTGGGTAAGCAATGGTATATTGCCGGGCTATTTGTTCACAGTCAGTGCAGTAGCTGGGAAAGTGCTTATCTAAGGGACCAAAGCAAGAAAGCCTCAAACCACTGCTGGAACATTTTGAAATAGACATTTCATAGAATCATAGAATATCAGGGTTGGAAGGGACCTCAGGAAGTCATCTAATCCAACCCCCTGCTCAAAGCAGGACCAATCCCCAACTAAATCATCCCAGCCAGGGCTTTGTCAAGCCTGATCTTAAAAACCTCTAAGGAAGGAGATTTGTAGATAGAAAGGTCAGAAGGGACCATTATGATCATCTAGTCTGACCTCCTGCACAACGTAGGTCACAGAATCTCACCCACCCACTCCTGTGAAAAACCTCTCACCAATGTCTGAGCTATTGAAGACCTCAAAACATGGTTTAAAGACTTCAAGGAGCAGGGACACCCTCAAACTGTCCTCAAACTTGTCCTCCGGCAAGTGACCTGTGCCCCATGCTACAGAGGAAGGCAAAAAACCTCCAGGGCCTCTTCCAATCTGCCCTGGAGGAAAATTCCTTCCCAACCCCAAATATGGGGATCAGCTAAACCCTGAGCATATGGGCAAGATTCACCAGCCACATACCCAGGAAAGAATTCTCTGTAGTAACTCAGGTCCCACCCCATCTAACATCCCATCACAGGCCATTGGACCTATTTACCATGAATATTTAAAGATCAATTAATTGCCAAAATCATGTTATCCCATCATACCATCTCCTCCATAAACTTATTGAGTTTAATCTTAAAGCCAGATAGGTCTTTTGCCCCCACTGATTCCCTTGGAAGGCTATTCCAAAACTTCACTTCTAATTTCAAGTCTAAACTTCCCAATGACCAGTTTATATCCATTTGTTCTTGTGTCCACATTGGTACTGAGCTTAAATAATTCCTCTCCTCCCTAGGTAACCGATTCCATTTGTTGTGCCACAGAAAACATAAAAGGTGAATAAGGTCCTTGAGGCCTCTGGAAGCCTGTGGTGACTAGATCTAGGCCTGCACTTTTACCATGTTCCCAAGGCAAGTGTGTCACATGGTATAATGCAAACTAATTTTAATTTCTTATTTGGCACCATGCTGCTTCTCTACCCTCTTCACCATTTTTTATCTCTTTGCAATACCTTATAATATTCATGCAGATATACTGAAAGGCACAGCAAGCTGGAACACACCAACACAACAAACAGGGATCAAAACAGAGCTCAAGGAAACATAAGAGAATACTGGGGAAAATTCTCAGCATCTAGGGTATGATGCAACACGAGGGGAGTCAATGACACTGGATTGGCCCACACATGGCAACAGAGCCAGATAACATTCATGCTGTGGTGTCAGGGGAATTACCAAACAAACTGATGGAACCGCTGACAATTCTTTTTTTTACAAAAAAAATCTTTTTCAAAACCATTTTAATTTTAATTCAGACAAACAAAAATAAAGTAAAAACTAACCCTTTGGAATAGGTTTCAGCTCACATACTTTGTCTGAGGAAAGGGTGAGGGTGCACACAGAAGTAGGTATTAAAATAGACTCATGTTGAACTAATAGAAAATATTGAAACTGAGGAAAATATACTATTATTAGTTACATAGAGACATAACCAAAATGGGTAAAATTGGGAAACTCTGTACATTTTCTTCAGAGGTATGAAAGGACAATAGACTCTCTGGATTGGGGATACATATATTGAACGCAATAAAAAATAATCAACGGCCCCAAGGACGGAAGATAGTATGGATATATTTTTATTTTTGGAGAAGAAATTTGCCCTTGTGTCAAGGTCCTAGAGAGGCTATGTACCACTCAAATCTCATTGTTTTGAGGGCTTTAGTGGCACTTGAGTTGATGCCTGGGCCTCATATTTGCCCTATGCACAGGTATAAATTGCAGCCTGACAGAAAATTGCTCCATTGTAAGGATGTCCTATACTTTAATGAGAAGTTATGGAAAAATTGAGAGGTACCAAAAGACCAGAGAAGGCAAAATGGATTTTACAAAAGGATCTTCAAAAATAAAGCTGGACGGAAGAGTGACAAGTATCCGGTAAGTCACGCTGCTATTCCTGTTACAGTAATGGAACAAATGGAAAATGAAGCGAGCAGAAGGGAAATCACTAAACATCTAAAAGTTAACGGAACCATGAGCCACAAGTAAACTGAGTTTATAAAGAATTATAAACTTTGCCAGATACACTTGATTGCACTAGATAAAAAATAAAGGGCTAGATTCTGTAGGAGTGTGAATCAATATTAATGGAGTCAATGAGATTATGTTGATTTACAACAGTTAAAAATCTAGCCTGAAAGGTAGATGAAAGGAAAGTGGTAGATTGTTGTAAAGCACTTAACACAGCAACTCCTGGAGATCCTCTAGTCAAATGAATTCAGCTTGTGGGGACAAGGACACTGTCGTGGGGACTGAAAACAGGTTATAGGACTGTAAAGAAAGAAAATGATGAATCGTAAACTGTTGCGCTGTGGGCTGCCCAATGGGGTATTGTAGGAATTGGTGTTACTGTAATCCTGATATCATTCAGTGTTTGCACTGCTGCTCTTTGTGCTAGATCTGTTCTGTGGCTAAAGAACAGTCTCCACCAGTGGCAAACCATAAGTCCCAAGTATACGTAATTTTTTTTAAAAAGAAAAGGAGGACTTGTGGCACCTTAGAGACTAACCAATTTATTTGAGCATAAGCTTTCGTGAGCTACAGCTCACTTCATCAGATGCATACTGTGGAAACTGCAGCAGACGTTATATACACACAGAGATCATGAAACAATACCTCCTCCCACCCCATTGTCCTGCTGGTAATAGCTTATCTAAAGTGATCATCAAGTTGGGCCATTTCCAGCACAAATCCAGGTTTTCTCACCCTCCACCCCCCCCCCCCACACACACAAACTCACTCTCCTGCTGGTAATAGCCCATCCAAAGTGACAATCAAAGTGATGATCACTTTAGATAAGCTATTACCAGCAGGACAGTGGGGTGGGAGGAGGTATTGTTTCATGATCTCTGTGTGTATATAATGTCTGCTGCAGTTTCCACGGTATGCATCTGATGAAGTGAGCTGTAGCTCACGAAAGCTCATGCTCAAATAAATTGGTTAGTCTGTAAGGTGCCACAAGTACTCCTTTTCTTTTTGCGAATACAGACTAACACGGCTGTCACTCTGAAACCTGTAATTTTTTTTGTTTTCTTTTTTTTAATGAATGGATTTTAACGGTTTTACTATGTTCCTCTGATTTTAGCCAATGCCAAAGGAATGCATTCTGCTGGCACCATTTCTATTTTGATAGTCTGTGTCAGCAGGATGAAGTTTTTTGAATTGTAACAACTCCTATATTCTTTGAAAGCTAATTGCTCACTGTGTTGTTTAGACCTTTTCAGTGTTCTCTACTAGGAATCGTTGGCCATCCACCTGCTTCTCCTGTTTACAGCTTGTGACACCAGAAAGGATGAGGTCAAGAGGAGAGCCAATGAAAACGTGGACTAATGAAAAGGTCAAATATATTATTAAGCATTAAAATTCTGAGAACTCCCTGTTGTGAAAGAGGTTGTGACGAGAAGAGGAAATAGCACAGCATGAATTCTTTCTGGTTAGTGTAAAGAGCAGAGGAAATGAAACAAGAGTAATCTATTCCCATGATCGTAAGATTCAAAACTCCTTGTCTTAATCTGGTGTTCTACTTAGGGTCCGGACTGAGACAAGAACTGGAGTTTCGTTAAACTATGAAATCATTTTAGCTATTTTAATGTTGGCAAAATAATGTGACAATTCAGTGTAGTGCTTATGAAAATGCTCTGGAGACTCAAGTCCTCTGTCCACACTGCAGGTACAGTATGAGGATGCAGTCTTTCCCACATGGTTCTTCCAATATGTTTCACACCTGACCTGGCAAGATCACCTTGAGGAGTGAGAGGTAGTTCAGTCTTTATGCTTGTTGAAAACTTGGCCTTGCGGGGGCTGATGCCGGGTACCATTGGTGGCGTGAGTGGGTGTGAGAGCGAGAGATGTGGACATCTGTGACCCACAGTTGCTCCGAAGTAGAGATATCTATCAATTAACAAGAACTGGTGACCAGTAGAGTGCAGAGAAAAATTCCGTTGGGCCTAGTTTGTGAAGGGATTCATAGATTCTGAAGCACCGGTAATTAATGTGCCCCTGGCTAGTCTTACATGATTGAAATATCTAGATCTGGACAGAAGCCCCTAGCTGCTGTATCTGCCACTAGTAGAAACTTATCAGTTAAATCATTTGGAATATTAATAAAGAAAACATGACAATGATCAGTCGTGATAATCAGTCACAGCACAATCTGCCATCCACGCATCTCATATACTGAAGGCCTGCTGGCTGCATCAGCTGTTTTCTCACATAAAATGATTAGCCTCTACTTTACCCACACACCAAGGGAAACTTCAATAAAAAGGACAAGAAGGACCAAGCTTCACCTGTGTCCATCCCCACAGCAATCATGAGGAATTAATGAGGTAGCTTACAGACACCTGATATCAACAGATGAGCTGAAATGGCAACAGCAACTTCCATATCACCCGGCCTCAACCTTGTCCAAAAGAAATCAGCACTTGGGGTGAGAAGACTTGGGGTCAATGAAAACAATGCCTTCAACGGGCTTTGGGTCTGGCCCCTTAGAACTTTTACCTCTGCTGAAACAGCAAACAGTATTAGTTGAGGTGGGTGGTGGATTTTTCACAGGTCAGCACCTGTTCATGATGAAGTGGACTGGGGAAAAAAAACTCATTCCACTTAGTTCACCTAACAGGCACAAGAGTTTGGCAGCTTTTGGTCACTCACTGTATCCCTGGGCAGGGTTGGCTGTTTCATCCATGCATACAGTTTTGCTCTTGGTTGAGTAGAGGTGGAAGCATTGCAATATGCCATGAAACATCTTTGTGAAGGGGAAGAGTTGGGGGGAAACACCTGAGAGGAAAGAAGTTACTTAACCAACTGCATCTGGAACCTTGTAGCTGAGACACTGTTGCATGCACAGGTTTATATGCAGTAGACACTGATTTCAGGGGAGGGATAGCTCAGTGGTTTGAGCATTGGCCTGCTAAACCCAGGGTTGTGAATTCAATCCTTGAGGGAGCTATTTAGGGATCTGGGGCAAAAATTGGGGATTAGTCCTGCTTTTGAGAAGGGGGTTGGACTAGATGACCTCCTGAGGTCCCTTCCAACCCTGATATTCTATGATTCTATGATTGATGGCACCCTGGTATATAATAATGAGAGCTAGTTAGAAATATGTCAGCTTTCTAAAATGTGGTTGGCAAAGGGAAAAAAAATCCAGGCTTTTCTCCCTATTTCCCAGCTAACTTTATTAATATTTTGCACATTGTAAAATGCTACTTACACAACACTATTAATTTGAGCCATTTTCACAAATATTTGCTAAGCCTCCCTCTCATGGGCTGAGCAGGCCCTTCACTGCATCAAGTGAACTTCTGAGGTAAAGGGAATAAGCCTTGGGGTCCCGCAGTAAATGATTGTGACTCAGAACCAGGCCTGCTGGGATATAAAAGGCAGCCTGAGTTCATGGAGCAAGTTAGAGACAAGAGAGGAGCAGAGGATCTCTTTAGTGCTGAGGTAGGCAGCTAAGGAGTGCAACCCTGCAAGGAGCTGGCTGGAAGGCAGTTTTTTAGAGGAAAACTCCAGCAGAAGGGAGAAGAGAAACTCTCCTTAACCCTCAGGCATAAAGCCGTGCAGGGTGTAGAGAGGCTCCTGTGGGAGACCCTAGGTCAGGGGAAAGGCTGTGGTTTAGAGGTGGAATGTCCGTTCAACTGTCTTATTTGGGAAAATAAGCCAAATCCTGAGGAAAGGGCCTGAAATCTAGTGGGTACTGAGAGTTCCATGAGGCATAGGCTGGTGCATTGGCCTACTGGTTTACCCTTTTATACCTATTTTAAGTATAGCTAAACTGAGGCGCAGGGAAGTGAAGTAGAAGTAAATTACCCAAGCTGATTGAAAAATGTGAAAGCAATTTTCAAAATAAGTTGAAACATCAAAGTTGATTCAGTTGTGCATGGTTCAAAACAAAACAATTTTTTTAGAACTTTTTAGTGAAATCCTTTTTGGAAAACTTAAAATTTTCAATTTTTTGTCTTCATCCCTTTCTCTTCCATTCCCCCTCACCCCACCCTGACACACACTTTTTTCCACAGAATGCAATAAAATGAGCCACTGTGAGGATTTTTTTTTCTTTCCACTTTTTCATTTCATTTTACCGTTTGCTACGGTCACTCTCTGGAGAATTTACAGAGGGGCAAAGTGAAAAATGAAACTGTTTTTAAAAAGTCTCCAAATATTGCTAAGTTCATGAAGGGAAATGATGAACAAGAAAACTCAGACAATTACACTTTAAGGGGTTACAATTTCAGTGCTATGGATAAAAGTACTGACCCTCTTGTAAGCTCTTTGGGGGCAGAAACTGCCTCTTGCTCTGTGTACATACAGGTATTAGCACAATAGGACCCAAACGTGGATAAGGGTTTGAGGTGGTACTGGAATACAGATAATAACCTGTTCTGATTCTATTAATGAAAGCCAACAACCCCCTCTATTGCACAGTATTTATTTTTAAACCATCATGCAGCCGCTTTTAAAAATGTAGTTTTAGCAACAGAGCTATCAAACAGAACTTTAGTTTTTGCTTCTTTTATTTCTTTCAGGGGAGGATGTTCATAGGTCAAGAACTTGAAGGTTGTCTCAGGTGGGAGCCAGTTAAACAGGAATTTTCTTGCCCTGTGGACAAATGGTTGGCCTACTTCAAAAATTCCAATAATTATTATTATTCTTTTCTGCCATGGGAAATGTACCTGCAACTTCTCATAGAATACGTCTTGTGGCATAACAACAATCCCATCCCGTTGCCCCAGTGCACAAAATATAGTCAGGTTTCAGAGTAGTAGCCGTGTCAGTCTGTATCCGCAAAAAAGAAAAGGAGTACTTGTGGCACCTTAGAGACTCACATATTTATTTGAGCATAAGCTTTTGTGAGCTACAGTTCACTTCATCAGATGCATGCAGTTAAAAATACTGTAGCTTTTGCTCAAATAAATTTGTGAGTCCCTAAGGTGCCACAAGTACTCCTTTTCTTTTTGCAAAAATATAGTCAATCGCCTTATGTAAAGAGCAATTTCTCTCTCATCTGTTTATTGCTCTGCCCTTTTTGCATGTCTAAATGCTTGGTTTCTTTGTTTTATTTTTGGTGATGATTAATGCTCATTACAGGGGTGGACTAATAGCGTTGCCTACAGCCACGCACAGCAGAAGTTAGGTGCTGTACAAGATTGCGCAGACAACTCTGCCAAATGCAGTTCAGTCCTTACCAGCAGCACCTCTGCTGTTCTTGTTCTCAGCCTCCTCTGTCTGAAAGCTGTCGGCTGTGACAAATCATGGGATGCCTTTATGGGTCATTGAGCTAATGTATCCACATGCAAAAGGCACTGACTTTACCCTATTGGGATGGATTAGCTGTGTCCTAGCAAAGCCTATTAATGGGTTTTGGCAGGCACCCTTGGAAGTCTGGATTCTGTTTTACCTTTCAGCAGGCCGCATGCCCAGAATACCCTCCCATTCCTTCCTAAAGCCTGGTGGCCCATTCACTGGTCTTCAGAAGGTGGTAGATAGCTGTTCTCCAAACTTCTGATATGGGGTTAGTAGGCAGGTAGGTAAAGACCACTTTTTCCCCATTCCAAAGGAGCTCTGGCAGTGGGGTGAGGTATGTTCCTTACTTTGGGTTCAGTGTAAACACCTATTAAAGTCCATATTATACACACCACATGCAGTCTGGTAGACTCTGCTCAGGAGTGGACCAGGCCCACAACAGCAGAGGATATTTCAGGCAAAGCCAGAAGAGCCTTGGTACTGAGCTGTATGGGAACTGGGGCATGCTGTCTGGATCCAACCTGCCAAGCTTTTCTCAGTGCTATCTGCCCATCACTCACAACCCCACTAAAAATCATGCTAACGCTGAAACAAATAAAGAAAAGCCTGGCTGCCAGGTGGCCAAGTACTTGTGAGTATCAGCACCTTACTTCAGTAAGTCTCCAGTCTTTCACCCTTGGGCCATTTCCTTTCATTCCTGGAAGGAGGGAGTGCCTCAACTCATTCAACAATGACTCAGTTTGGCAGGTCAACGAGAGGTATTAATGGACTCTGAAAGAGAGGCTGGCTTTTCTTTAATTATTTGTCTATAGAGGAGTGGGAGGAAAAAATGCCAAGGGGAGTTACATATGCAATGGTTAAATTTACAACATGCATCTGAAATACTTCCTTGCCCTGATACAGTCAATCCATTCAAAACTTGTTTCTTTCCTCTCTGACAAATGATTATATGAACACGCAAACCTACTCCTCATGGAAAATAACTTGAGAGATGGCAGAAGTTCTCAGCTGTTTTCTGGTGACTTTGTTTCAACAAATGATTAAATTCCTCAGAAAGGAAATGGTTAAAAGGTGATCTTCAGCAGCTATCACTTTGAAGTTATAGATGCCAAACTATATAGTTCAATAGGGGAAATAACAAGGCACATCAACTTTCTGTGAAGGCAGGAAGTGGCTTCCATGAAAGCCTTATGAAATTTTGCAGAAACATGGGCATGAAAAGGTCACAAGTCTTACCAACCATTCACATTTGTATTCATGTACAAAAATAAATATATTTTAATAGCTCCAAATACTCCTACCCCAACTACTGTGCTGAACTGCTAATATAACTCCAGATAGTCGGCTTTAAACTTGTTAATGAAACAGTTTAACAAAGCATTTAAATGAACTCACCACTGGCAAAAAGTAGAATGGTATTTCTGAAGACCACTGATGTATTGAAATAAGACTTGTCTGTTTCAGGGTTGGAAATCAGTTTTAAATCAACAGACTGATGCTGATTTACACCAGCTGAGGATCTGGCCCAGTTTAGTTACACACCAAGTGTGAACATTTAAAGTTTATCAGTTTTTAAGTGTCGCCAAACATTAACAAAGCAGTGGTCAAAATTATGCCCACACACATTACTAATTATTCTCACAACTCCAAATTTGGATGAGGGAGGGAAAGGGTTGTCTAAGGGGTAGCAGGCGCTATAATTAAGTGGTGAGAACTTAAAGAAGAGAACATTTGGCTTAACATGATAAATATTGCAATTGAAAGTTAACTATATTTTTAATACAGGATGGACCAAATGATTAATCGGTTCTTAGCTATAATAGATACAGCATTTTCTTGTTAACGTCCCTGTTTGTTATCCAAGGTGACACACCTTACTTTGTACAACAGGGTAAGCCTGCATTTGACTTTGTTCCAGATACAGAAATAACTAGCAGCAAGCAAAACTAGGAAGAAAATAATTGGCAATGGTCCTGTTTTTGGTCAGGATGGTCCTGATTTTCAGCTCACTGTGTCAAATACTGTTCTCTCTTGCACCCATGTAATTGGGGGTCTTCAGGGGTAACTGAGAACAGAATTTTCACCTGGGTAGCAGCCTCTGTTCCATCAGTTTGAGCAGTGTTTTGAACACAGGTCCTCCTCCCAGTCACCAAAGGGCCACTGGTGTGCTGGAGAGAAGGCTGCCTCTCTTTCTCTTCCTTTGTTGTGTCTCACTGATCCCCCTGGTAGGACTGCCAAATATGGAAAAGAAAGAGAGAATGAGATGGAAAGAGCAAGCACCCACCAGGATCAGTGTACTGCCACAGGATGGCTGAAATTCTTCACAGCAGCTGCAGTAGAGGGGTTGTCCTGAGGCCTATGCTGGCAGGAGTGATGGCAGGAAACCTGCACCGTGGTCTCTAGCTTTGGGAAGCAGGTCCTCCTATGGTGTTGAGCTGGGTGGTCAGTTGGGGAATGGGTTGCTGTTGGTTCTTGAGATGGAGGGAGTCTACTCTGGCGGCTGGAGGTCTCCCTTAGGTGGTATGGGGGGCAATGGAAGATTATGAGCAAGGATACTCTAGAATGGTGTATTATTTCTCAGTACACAGTAATTACTACGGTGCTCCAGAGTAAACATGAGAACTGATTTATTTTATCTCAACAACAAAACATAATTATTTGATACACACGAGCCTCCTTCTCAGAAGCGTCTCTCTCTCCAAGGCTTGACCTCTCTTTTGCAAATCTTAAAGCATGGGAAAACCTGCCTAGCCACATTAATTGTCTCATGACATAAGAAGAGAAGGATTTGAAGCTGAAAGGACGAATACAGAAAGTGCTTTTTGTTTCAGTCTTTCGCACTGTAAATTCTTGGGAATACAGTCCAGACAGGCCTGCAGCACTCTCTGATGATTAAGTAGCAAAAGGTCAGCGAGGTCAAAGCTTGTGTAGACACAGTAACAAACTTGTCTTGTAATTTTAAATTGTTAGTGGGTAATTGAGAATCTGAGGTGATTCAATCCTGCTGAGGCTATAAAGTCAAAAGTCACAGAAATGTTATTGGTAGCTTCAACTCTAAGTAACTAAACAGTTCGATTTGGATGTTATGTGACCAGTGATTTTAAAATAAAGCTTGCAAATTAGCGAACAGAATGCTGGCTGTCATTTTCAGAATTGCACTCCACCAAAACAAAATCTTTCTCCTTGGCACTGTGTTAAACATAAGCTGCCATTTCAAGACCTCCATGAGTGGGACATCCATTGATGGGGTAATGGGAGCTCTGTGTACAGAGGGCTTACGTGATACTGGCGTTACTGCACTGTGTGTAGGCACTATTCTGACATACTAAAACTAGACTCTGTGGTTGTACCTAAACGAGTTTCATATCCATGACAAGAACTTGTGCGAGCTTGTGGTGAGAGCCATCTTTTTGTCCTGAGATCAGCACCGTCTGCCCATGTCATCTGGCTAGATTCCAACTCAGTTAGTTAGCTTCCTCCCGCCTGAATTCCACTCTCTCAGTACAGAAATGACACTGACTTGCTTCATTTTTGTGGGTGATTTAACCTTTAATTCTGAGACCCCTGCCGTAACAGCTCAGTGTGTATGCATGTGGTACAGATTGAGTGACACCCATTAGTAAGAACTCCACTGGGGTTTTGTGGTCACGTCCTTACAGTTAACACTTAAAAAAATACTAGCATGTATTTTAAAATATAGAGTATCGGCTGAAAGGGGAGACTTTTAATATGAAAGGGTAAAGTTTGGATGGATTAAGGGTAAATAAGACCCTCAGTTTGACCTAGATACCTGGCCAGAAATTCGGTTGGGTCTGGAGTCGTTACACAGGAGTTCCTTGCTCTCCAGTTAGCATAATGTCAATAGGATCCTCCAGTTAGCACAATGTCAATAGGATCATTGTTAAGCAGCAGGCTGGTAAACACAAGCATGTTTTCATTAAACAGCATTGGGATACAAAATTGTTTATAGTGACCTTGCTTTCCAACTCCTTGGAAGCCCAATGAGATATTTTGAGATTCTACAAGAGATCAAGGCCCTTCATTCCATCTTTCCCCCCCCCAGTCTATCAGAGTAGTTGCATGAAACATGAGCATTCGTTCCCCTGGAAATAATGGGAATTTCACGAGGTAGAAAAAGTAAAGGGAGCTTTGCTTCACAATTTAAGGCCAAATCCTGCCTTTGTTTATCATGCAGGCATGCAACTCCATTGAAGTCAAGGGGGTTACACATAAGTGAATTCAGGTTTGGCCCCTTAAGGTTACCTTAAAGAACTTGTTTAACTTGTCTAACGTGAACATTAATATTTTGGTCCCCAACCCAGCAATGAGCTCGATGCAAGAAGACCCCAGGGGCCTGCCCAGGATCTCATTGATTCTGCTCTGTTCTAGATTTATACTGATGTAACTCCACTGAGGACAGTGGCATTATGCTGGATTTTGGTTGCTGTAACTGACGGCGCAGTACAATTCTTCCAAAGTTACAGTGTAATTTTGTGATGGTTTTAATACTATTACTTAAAACTCTTGCTTCATGCCATAAGGGTTCCAATCTTGCAGACACTCAGACCCTGAAAATGCTAGAGCCTGTGTATAACTCTTCTTATGTAAGTAGCCCCATTACTTACAAGAGCAATGTTAGATACGTGCTAAGATTTTGCAGGTGACAGTCCAAACTGGCCACCTTTACACAGAAACAGGATAGTCCAGTCGTTCGGATATTCGCCTGGGTAGACCTGAGTTCAAGTCCCTGCTTTGCCACAGAATTCCCATGTGACCTTGGGCCAGTAATTTAGCCTCTCTGGCCAAGAGGTATTTTGTGCTTCAGTCACCCATTTGTAAATTGGGGATAATAGCAAATCCCTCCCTCACAAGAGTGTTGGGTGAATAAATATATTGTGAGGCGTTCAAATGCTATGGCGATAGGTGCCATAAAAGTACCTTAGATAGAAAGCTGATCAGACGTTATGGAGTGCAGCTGGGGAGATTGCCTTATGCTCAGTTAGTGTGACCAACTCTTGCTATGTTATCGTGAGTCTTGCACTATTTGGTTCACTTCTTAAAGTCCGAGTTGGTGGAATCAAGAGATCTTGTGAAAGTCTCTGCTTTTGAGAGTAACTTTTGAGTGCCCGTGTGTCACGACCGGGACGAGGGCAGTCAGACCTAGTGGTAAGAGCAGGAGTCGAGAGTGAGGTACTGGGAGGTCAGAGTCTGAGACAGGCTACAGGGCAAATCAAGAGTCAGGCAGGTAGGATCAGGTTACCAAGAGATCAAGGTCAGGCACCAGGTTACAGACAGCAATCGAAGAGGAGCCAAGGATAAACCAGAGTCAGAAGCTAGAGTCTGTGGTCTGTCACAGGCAGGGTTTGGAGCAGAGGCAGGCAGGCAGTCTTCACTGTTGCTAAGACAGCCTCCTATCATGACTTCCTGGTTTAAGTACTGGTACCAGCCATTCAGTGGACTGCAAGGGGCTGTCATTTAGGTCCTGTTGGTGGTACTTCCTGCCAAGCCCAGCCTCACAGGGTCCTCCTATGGGAGCCCCACCTCAGCCTCCAGTGGTGACGCATGGTCCCAGTTCCAGCCTGTAGGTTTTTATATCATTGTTGTGGAGAAAAGCTTGCAAATATGACCCTAGGGCACCCGAAAAGTTTGAAAAAAGAAAGTACATTTTCTGACCCGCCCTCTCCCACCAATGTATTATTTTTGAGGGCCTGTTTCACAGCTCTCCCATGGAGGATGAAAGGTACTGACTAATCTGATGTTCTAATCTGAGATGGCAAAACTTCTTTAAGCATAATGAGTGGGATTTTCAAAAGCACCTAAGTGAATTAGGAGCACACGTCTCATTGGAAGCCAATGGGACTTGTGTTCCTAACTCAAATGATTCTGATAACCCCATCTGAAGTGTCTTAGTAATATCATTCATATCTTGGGACCAACACAGTTACAACAACACTGCAAACATTAGTAACTGAATGTGATTTGGTGTCTATTTTAAATTTTCTTCCTCAGACAAATATTTCATATGATCAAGGAGAAAAACAACCACATGAATCATTGATTCATACCGTCCAAGGCCAGAAGGGACCGTTGTGACCATCTGGTTGGACCTCTTGAATAACACAGTCCATAGATTTCAGAGTAGCAGCCGTGTTAGTCTGT
The DNA here is from genome assembly GCF_965140295.1 of Lepidochelys olivacea. Taxonomy (NCBI): domain Eukaryota; kingdom Metazoa; phylum Chordata; order Testudines; family Cheloniidae; genus Lepidochelys; species Lepidochelys olivacea. The sequence continues at coordinate 67,291,937 of NC_140421.1, read as the reverse complement.
ATTCGCAAAAAGAAAAGGAGTACTAGTAGCACCTTAGAGACTAACCAATTTATTTGAGCATGAGCTTTCGTGAGCTACAGGAAGTGAGCTGTAGCTCACGGAAGCTTATGCTCAAATAAATTGGTTAGTCTCTAAGGTGCCACTAGTCCTCCTTTTCTTTTTACAGTCCATAGAACTTTCTCAAGATAATTCCTAAACCATAACTTTTAGAAAAAACATCCACTCTTGATTTTTAAATTGCCAGTGATGGAGAATCCACCATGCCCCTTGGTAAATTGTTCCAATGGTGAATTACTCTCACTATTAAAAATGTACAGCGTCTTTCCCATCTGAATTTGTCTAACTTCAACTCCCAGCCTCTTTCTCTGCTAGACTGAAGAGCCCATCAGAGACAAAAATTACCATGCGCATTAAGTCATGAATAACAATGCTATGTGCACATAATTGCAACAAATAAATAGCAATTGAATAGTTCATCGCAAGAGGCAATCTGCATTTCTCGGTGTTTAGACCTGCCGACGTGGGGCTGTGCAAATGGCCTGCCTCTAAAAGTGACACTTAACAGTGTTTTGTGAAATGGCACCTTGGATTTCGTATTCACTTTAATGGAGCTATTCATTACACTTTGGAAAATGTAATTAAAAGTGAAATCATCCATTTGCCGTACAGTTTATTGGCCCTGTCTAATTAGAGTCTGTCTAAGAGAGAATAGCTGTAGTAAGCGCAGGTGGAATTCCTGTGAAATCCTACACCTGAACTGCTTTCTTAGGGCATGTCCAGGCCAGAAGGGAGATGGAGTACGGCAAATTATTCTGGTGGAAGGAAGCAGGTGAAATGATTTCCTATGACTTCTTGTTTGTTACCCCCATAGAAGTCCCAAATAAATCAATGTTGACCTGTAGCAATAGCACACATTAGTTAATCTCCTGAACTTTGTTCAGAGGTGACACACTTACAACTACTTATGAATCTGCACTGCAAAGGAGCTGTGTAAATGTTTTGAGGTTGCCCTGCAGTTCATATTCTTTCAGCCTTATTATAACTCACGCCTTCAGACACACACAACTCCCTGGCAACTCATTCAGTCCTTTTTAGATCAGTCTTGTGCTTCAGCTTCTGATGGGAGGGTGGGGACAGGTATTTGGTGTACACATTTGGTTTGCTGAAGCATGTCCAGGAGTAGGACATTTTGAATGTTGATTTCTTACAGTGCTAGGAATCTGATGACACTCCCATAGGAAAGAGCCTTACCTGTGAATAGATTTAGTGCTCAAGGCAGTTTCTAAGTTGGAATCCTTCCTAGAGAGGAAGGATCATCCAGTAACTAGGTCGCTGACTTGGGAGACCAGCGTTCAAGTCCCTGCTTAGCAACAGAATTCCTGTGTGACCTTGGGCAAGTCACTTAATCTCTCTGTCCCTAACTGAGGCACATCTGTAAAATGGGTACAATGGTATTTTCCTGTAGTGTTGTGAGGAAGAAATACATTTAAAGATTGTGAGGCACTCGGATGCTATGGTAATGGGAGCCATAGAAGTAATTTCGGAAGCAAAATCCTGAGTAAACTACAGCCACCATTACTTTGTTTTATATGTTATGCAAATCCACCCTGAATGCATTATGTGAATTTAAATAAGCAGTGTGGGCACGTCATGCATCAGAGTGTGAAGAAGCATAGCAGATATGCAGGGCCACGGCAGTCAGCCCACGTCTCTGCTCCCAGCACAGCACAGAAATTCTCACATTGCATGGGCAGAAGTGGAGGCAGGTGTCACTTGCACCATCAGAAAAAAAAATGAGATTTGTTGCCAGCACTCATGATTCTATTGTGAGTCTCGCAATATTTGATGACCCATCCACTGCACTTTGCAGACTGCATGGGAATCTCAGCTTTCATTTTAAAAGTACATTTCTAGTCCTCACACCTGCAGAGAAAACTTTGAAAATGGGAAGAGAGCCCACTTGAACGGATAAGAAACCAGAAGGCAAATAAAAAAGAACTGAATATTTATTTTCTTTAATCTCATGGTTTTTAAGCCAATTTCATGATTTTTGAGGCTTGACTCGCAATTTTTGAGCGCTCGCCATTGGCAATGTGGTTGTTCATGTCTAGCTTGGAGTTAATGAGCTGTGCTCTTTCCCTTAACGTACCTTGCAGGAGGTGAAGTGGCCATCAACAACCCAATCCATGGGCCCTTTCCCCAAAGCTACTCCCTCCCCAGCCTTTCCACCAGACCCATCTGCCTAAGGGAATTACCCTTAGGGTCTGTCTACATTGCATTATAATCCCAGGTCTGGGGGACCCACACTTGAGTGTCCACGCTGCATTGTAAACTGGGTTTTCAATTGCTGGACCTGAGTTTTACAACTGTGCTAACATGTCCATACTGTACCACGCAGACCTTCTAACGTGGGTCTGTGGCTGGAGCTGTATCCACACTGCAAAATGATCGGGCTTGGACCCGAGACTCAGCAGAACTCTGGCTGAGCCTCCTCTTGCCCCTAGGTAGCTATCCAGATGACTGGAGGATAGCTAATGTGACACCAATTTTTAAAAGGGACTCCAGAGGTGATTCTGTCAATTGCAGGCCAGTAACCCTGACTTCAGTACCAGGCAAACTGGTTGAAACTATCACAAAGAACAGAATTATCAGACACATAGATGAACATGATTTGTTGGGGAAGACTCAATATAGGTTTTGTAAAAGGACATCATGTCTCACCAATCTATTAGGATTCTTTGAGGGGATCAACAAGCATGTGGACAAGGGGAATCCAGTGGATATAGTGTACTTAGATTTTCAGAAAGCCTTTGACAAGATCTCTCAAAAAAGGCTCTTAAGCAAAGTAAACCATCATGGGAAAAAAGGGAAAGTTCTCTCATGGATCAGTAACTGATTAAAAGATAGGAAACCAAGGGTAGGAATAAATGGTCAGTTTTCAGAATGGAGAGAGGTAAATAGTGGTGTTTCCCAGGGGCCTGTACTGGGACCCAGTACTGTTCAACGTATTCTTAAATGATCTGGAAAAAGGGGTAAACAGTGAGGTGGCAAAATTTTCAGATGATACAAAACTACTCAAGATAGTTAACTCCAAGGCAGACTGCGAAAAGTTACAAAGGGATCTCACAAAACTGAGTGACTGGGCAAAAAAATGGCAGATGAAATTCAGTGTTGATAAATGCAAAGTAATGCACATTGGAAAACATAATCCCACCTATACATATGAAATGACGGGGTCTTAATTAGCTGTTACCGCTCAAAAGCGAGATTTTGGTGTCATTGTGGATAGTTCTCTGAAAACATCCACTCAATGTGCAGCAGCAGTCAAAAAAGTGAACAGAATGTTGGGAATCATTAAGAAAGGGATAGATAATAAGAGAGACAATATCGTATTGCCTCTATATAAATCCATGGTACGCCCACATCTTGAATACTGCGTGCAGATGTGGTCGCTCCATTTCTAAAAAGATATATTAGAATTGGAAAAGATTCAGAAAAGGACAACAAAAATGATTAGGTGTATGGAACCGCTTCCATATGAGGAGAGATTAATAAGACTGGGACTTTTCAGCTTGGAAAAGAGACGACTAAGGGGGATACGATAGAGGTCTATAAAATCATGACTAGTGTGGAGAAAATAAATAAGGAAGTGTTATTTACTCTTTCTCATACATAACACAAGAAACAGAGGTCACCAAATGAAATTAATAGGCATCAGGTTAAAAACAAAGAAAAAGGAAGTATTTCTTCACACATTGCACAGCTAAGCTGTGGAACTCCTTGCCAGAAGATGTTGTGAAGGCCAAGCCTATAACAAGCTTCAAAAAAGAACTACATAAATTCATGGAGGATAGATTTATCAATGTCTATTAGCCAGGATGGGCAGGGGTGTGTCCCTAGCCTCCGTTTGCCAGAATCTGGGAATGGGTGACAGGGGATGCATCACTTGATGATTACCTGTTCTATTCATTCCCTCTGTAGCACCTGGCATTAGCCACTGTCGGAAGACAGGATACTAGGCTAGGCAGACCTTTGATCTGATCCAATATGGCCGTTCTTATGTTATATGTTCGGGTGGGTTCCAGGAACTGAGTCTTGAGTGCTTGCTGACCTGAGCCAAACAGATTTGTGTGTGGATGGCAGCGGGATTTGGACTCAAACATGAGTCAGGTCCTGGATTTACAATGCAGTTCAAACATACCCTTCGGCAGTAGTTAAGAGTAGATTCCAGAGGGAGAGCTCTCAGTGAACCAGCCAAAAGGAGGGGTAGCTGTGGGGAGCACTGTGTATCCAAATCAGGGTGAATCTGGGAGAAGATCTCCCTCTGCTTTTAGGTCTCCCTGTGCTCCCTCCTGCTCCCCCTTATTTTAACCCTTACTATTACAGCTACTCCTGCTGTATTCTACTCCTTCAGAGCTCTAAAGCCAATTTTTGCACCTCTTACAGGTCCAGATGCTGTTGCTCCATGGACCACCAGCCCTGGATTTAGACCTATGGGTATTAGGATATGTTAAACTGGCTCAGGGATAGAATACCCTAGCAGGAAAGGAGGTGGATTAACTTTGAAACCTGTCATTTTGCAGTACATTCCTGCTACAGCTCACACTAATGCTTTGTATTATTTTAAAGTAATAGCAGACAATGTTAATTATCATCTTCCTGAGAGTGCAGATAGCATTTTTTAAAGGAGAAACAGTGATTAATCATGAGGCTCATGTTTGCAAACACACCAACAGCTCTAATCCAGGTTTTCTGACATCTTGCTACATATCCTGACGTGCGGCAATGCCTGATCTTATCAGTGGGATGAAGTTTGGAGTCATACTTAACTTGGATGGCACAGGAGAAGCCTGGAGCAGTTTGAGACCTCACTGTAGAAATGCTGCCTGACTTCCGTCTCCATGGTGCCACTTATCTACCACTAACCAGTTCTGCATGAGTCACTCCTTGTTAAACAAAGCTTCGCCTGCCTCAGTTTTGTGTAGCGACAAAACTACAGGTTATAGAGGTGAAAACTGTGCCCTGGTGTGTGTGTTCTCTCAGTTCAATGACCTATAGGGTACTAAATGGCCCAGGACCAGGCTACCTGAAGGATCTCCTCTCCCCCACCTCACCATGCCATACTGCCAAAGCTGCAGTCAGCCAAGGCACTCGAGCTGGATCCTCTAGTTATAAAAGAGAGGGGGCAGCTGCTCAGATGGTCTCTGAGGGGGTCTGGAACTCCAGAACTTGCTCTCACCTCTCCCCTGATCTGAAATATTTTAAATTTGGCCACCTTCTAGGCACACTGCAGAGGACACCTGTTTGACAAAGCTAAGGGTTTGAGTCCCAGGTGATGAAAGGATGGAAAGGAGTTCTTGGAAGTGACTGGCTGGCTGAGTTCCGATTTGAATTGATTATTTTACTGAGATTAATTGTACTGTTAATGGTGTGGTATTGGATTTTCAGCCTTGGATAAGCCTCCCTTTAGTTATTATTTACCTCAAAATAAATAAATTCCAAGCTAGTGCCTGAGATTTCCCTGAAATAAGCAATATCTACCCAAAACATGACTGGCTCAGGAGAGAGCCTGAGAGCAGCTTTCTGTTCTGTGCAAGGCATCTGTAGAACTAGGGAAACATGGTAGGCTTCAAAGCAGGACAAGATAAGCTGGAGCAAGTCAGTTAAAAAAAAGTGTAGCAAATCTACGCTAGGCATTTCCACTGAGCTGGAAGCACAGGTGGCTAAAACCCCCAAACGTAGACGAGAGATAAAGGTTTGTCTGGACATTCTTATTCCACGCTAAGAGTACATTTGTGCAGTGCAGCTTAGGTCCACTTTAAAGGGAATTAACCTAAAACCACCATTCCTCAGTATGGAATAAGAATGTCCGTATGAGGGATTTAGTCCAGAATAACAATTGCACTTTAAATTCACACCCTAGCTTATTTCCAGCAATTTCCCCATGTAGACAAGCCCTAAATCAGAGACAACTTATGGCATTTTAGGGAGAGATTGTGCCTAGAGAAGAACTCAGCATCTTGTTTCTCCTTTTTTTGTCCAGGATTCAGTAGAGGTTTTAGACCTAAAACAAGAGCCTCTGCTGCCTGAGTTAAAAGGCCCAGCTCCATTAACCAAGGCTGTTACAGGCTCATAAACCTCATATGACATCTTGCTACACAAGATGTAGCCACCTCTAGAGGGGAAGAGAGCACCACACTGAGGGGTGTGGGTCACACAAGCAGGATGTGTTTCACTCATTGGCCTGATCTCTTTGACTGTATTATTGTATCTGTTACAGAAGTGCGTTTACCCTGGCTTTCCCACCAGACAAATGATGGAAAGGGAAACAGAGGCAAAGAGAGGGGAAGTGATTTGCTCAAGGTCACACAGTTGGTCAGTGGCAGAGCTGGGAATAGAATCCAGGTTTCCTAACTGCTGGTCCAATGTCCTGTCCATTGTGACTACATCATGCTGCCTCAATGCCCTAGCCTTTTGCCACACACTTCATCCATTTTGTCTTTTCTAGAATGTGTTTTTTCAGGACAAGGGTCTTTCCACATCTTCCTAATGTGTATAAACAGCTGGTGTAAACCAGTTTAGCCAGTGGAGTTATGCTGATTTACACCAACTGACTGACTGGCCCTTCTTATTATGTCTGTACAAAATCTAGTATATTTGGGGTGCTATTGCAACATATATGCATTTTATTTTTCAAAAAAGTAATATAAGCTATTGGCTTTTCAAGATCTAAACTATTAAAAGACAGTAGAAGAATGGAAAGATCATGGGGTGATATGTGGCATATGATGGCTGTCTTTTGGGGGAAGTCAGGGAAGGGTTAAAAATCAGACTTAAAATAGGATGCTAGCTTCCATTCTCATTACAGAGCAGCCAGCACTGGAGGAAATCCAAAATAAAGTATAAATGATCAGAGACATAGTTATAAAAAGCCCAAGTAGTGAGAAAATACGCCAAGAAACAAATCAGGTACATAGCTGTGTTGCTGACTTTTCCAGAATGATGGCGTAGCTTTCACATCACAATGAAGTAATCTGGAATAAAAGTCAACAGTGTAAAGGATTCTTTGGTTCAGGCATTGGTTTCTTTCAGTCTTGCCCATGCGTGTCTTCAGTTCCACCCATTTTATTTGAACATACCTAGTGCCGCTGATGCATGAAAAAGTCCCACTCTCCATTTGTGCTGGCGTTTTCCTTTGTTCTTCTTGCAGTCGCTCGCAAGAAATGAAAGGAGCTCAGGACTGTGTCTCAAACATGTCTGTTGTAAACTGACTTCCTCTTTAGGGGCTTGTCCACACTGGGACAGCCAGGAAAATTAATCCGAATTCACTAAAGGTGTGAATTTAAAGTTAGACCCTGCATTAAACCCCTGTGCGGACACCTTCATTCAGAATTAAAGCAACATTAATTTGGTTTCGTGTAAGCCTTTAGTTTAAATATAGTTTAAATTTAGTTTAAAAACCCTAAAGCAGCTAATAGTAACGAGGCATGTGCTAACTGCTACATGTGATTTCTGAGCATTCGGAATTATTACCTTCTTGAGACATGAAGATTCCCTGTCTGACCCCTTGCTTAATCATTTTAGAGTGTGCAGAGTAACATCAACAGCAGAGGACGAAGAGTGGCTTAAACGTACCCAAAGCGTCATATCTAGAGCAACAATCTGAATAAAGTAGGGTCATGTCAGCTGCATTTCCAACGTGTGCTTTGAAACTGGTTAGCTGCTGTGCACCGCTTCCTGGTGGGAGTTTATTCAGTGAATACCATATCAAGTGTCTAGTCCATATTAAGTCATTTGTAGCTCCCTTTCAAAAATTAATTCTCTCTCTTCTCTTAAGAGCCCGGTCCAGACTCTAAAAAACTTCGCATTGACTTCAGCAAAAAGGGGCAATTGTCCAAAAGGAAACTCGATAAGAAAGAAAATAACTGGACATCACATGACGGCAGATTCTCCCTCAAGGACTCCCAGCCGAAGATGTTTTTTCTAAGAGCTAATGCACCACACACAGCTTGGAATCTGACTATCAAGGGCAGCTGTTCTATGCCTCCATCATCACCTGTGGTATAACTTCTGCTGTAGAATGCATGGCCTGCGTAGGCAAGGATGGAGTTCAGGCCGCTTCTCGTTGTCTAGTTCTGATGCGTGGCTTATGCGTGGGACCCTCTCTAATGGAAAAGTTGGAGAACGCTGGCCTATAACTCTGAGTAGGAAAAAATGAGAGAGCTGCACGTTGTTTCCAAACGGAACCTCTGGTGATAATAGTCCCACACTCAGGCACTTGTGCTTACACTTTAATGGAATAGTTTTATTTTTGAATGAGCATGTGTATTTTTATGGGTTGTAAAAATAACAGAGGAAGCCCCCACTCTCAGAGGATCCTCTCTTCAATCGCCCACTTGATACTGCATTCATTCCCTCCTGTCCTCACAGTCCTTGCTTCCAGCTAAAGAGAATGGGTCAGAGCTGCCTGCAGAGCCTGTCAGCAATGCTCCCTAATCATGCGAAAGAATCAACAGCTGAGTGATGTGAGCCACTCCCTTCTCCTCCAGGTGCTGAGAATGCTGCCTAATCTGCATTCCCAGTCTCTGCTGGCTTAGTGAGTGGGAAAACAAGGCAGGGGAAATGTCAAACAGGAGCTTTTAGGGCAGTCCAGAACACCTATCAACAGACAAAGGGGGCCCATCCAGTAGAGAGGAAAATTTAATAAATAGAGAAATGACTTCCCTTTTCCGATTAATTTTTTGTCCAGAAATTATTTCTGTTAATGTTTGTTTTTCTGCTGAGCATCAGGGGAGAAAGCTGAGCCAATGAAATGAAATGAAGAGTTCTTTTTTGTAACTAGATGATAGCCACAGACTGTGCACTCACTTGAGAATTAGCAGGCAAGTTGCAAGCGAAACATGCTCTCCAAAATATTGTTTGGTCTTTTGGGGTTCCCCTGTTCCTTCTGAGGAGGATGCCTGGCCCTTTTGGGGCTCCTTGCCCCTCTTCAGGTCCTGCCCGGAAAGGGAGTCTAAAAATCACTGAAAATTCAGTCTCCCCTAACTTAATAAAATGTTATTACCAAATCACTTGGAACCCTTGCCACCCTTACTCCATGAATTATCCCATAGAACTCAGTGGAGCAACATCCTACTCAGCATGGGTATTAGCATCTAGCCCTTAAAGAGAAAATCCAAAATACTGCTTGCCATGGTTAGGGAGATGGGGAGACACAGAAGCAGCCCAGGGTTGGAAAGTAGAGGCTGACTGTAGGGATTCCTGCAGAGAAACCTATAGGTCATTTTTGTTATTCACCTGGTTTGACTGCTCTGTGTTGCTCCATCCTGGGGAAGTGGAGCAGTTAATAGCTCACTCACCTTTCATGTGACCCCTTCACTACCACACCTTTGAGTGACAATTACAAAAACAGCGCAGAGAATTCCCAAAGGGTGAGGGCAAATTAATCCCTTCAGAACTACACCAACCCGATACTTCATGGGTGGGTCTCTGCTAGTCTCAGAGTAAATTAATGTCTTTTCTCTTCCTCATCCACGGCGCTCTCCCTTTTCGTTTACAGAGCATGCAATCACCTGCCCCATGCGCCCACGATGACGGCTCTGCCTCTCCTGATTAAAGACTTGCTGCCTCAACCAGCAAGGAACAGTTGTTTTACCCTCTTAAAGACCCCTCCTTTTCTCTCTTCTTCCATCCCGGTGTATAATTGGGGGCTAAATTGCCTACTGGTGTAAATTGGGAGAGTCCCCTTAACATCAGAGTCGCTACACCGGTTTATCCCAGCAGACAGTGACGTTGCCTCACTGTTTAGCTTCCTCTGCACCAGTGGCTCTCAACCATTTTTTAAATCAGGGTCCCTCTTCCATATTGAACCCATCCCTTCCATCTAGCTGGGACTGCTCTCCCATTCTCTCTTAGGTACTTGCATGACCCTCATCGATGCAGTAATGGATGTTTTCCATCATCCCTGTGAGCTCTGGAAGCCTTATCCCCATTTTTGCAGATGAGGAAACAAGGCATGGGGTAGATTATGCAACTTGCCCAAGGTCACACACTAAATCTATGTTAGAGCCAGGCATTGAACTCAGATCTCTTGAGCTTCTGTCTTCTGCCCTCTTCATATAGAGCACCTTTCCTCTGCTCCTATTTAGCATTATGGAAAGGGCAGGATGCTCATGACCCCTTGACACTTTTGGTTACAGTCTCTATGTTTCAGAGTAGCAGCCATGTTAGTCTGTATTCGCAAAAAGAAAAGGAGTACTTGTGGCACCTTAGAGACTAACCAATTTATTTGAGCATAAGCTTTCATGAGCTACTGCTCACTTCATTGGATGCATTCAGTGGAAAATACAGCGAGGAGATTTATATACACACTCTATGTTGAGAGATCATGAATAATAATAATAAAAAAAAGCGAAGACTATTTCTTTTTATACAGGTGCAAGGTTCCAGATGGACAACTCTGGAAACTGAAGGCTTCTATTTATCAGAGAAAATGCAGAAGGGTAAAATTCCACACCACCATAACCCAGCTCTGTCCTACAGATGATGACCTAGGTGGGCTAGTGGGTATGGTATACAAGATATTTAGATAATTTGTGTCATAGCACTCTAAGAAGGACCTTTACAGCTCTGTGGTTTCAATGCAGGCATGTGGCCATAGAGAGCACCGAGAAATGTAACTGCCTCTGTCCATGTGGCTTAGGGCAGGTGGAAGACCTACCCCATTATTTAGTACATTGTCATTTGTATTGCCACGTGAGATCAAAATGGCTTTCCGTGTTTTTTGTCCTGGATGCCTTTTTTCTATGATGTCGAAGAAAATAAAACACTTGGTAGGAACTGTCAATGGAGCGTGATTCGAGGGGTTGCTCTGTTTTCAAGGGCAGCGGCTAAAATAAGGAAAAGGCAAATGGCCTGGTGAGTGTGCACAGTTAATGGTTTACATCTTTCTTAATCTTTATTTGTAAGTATTGTAACATTTTATCAGTTGAGATTTAGTTTTAAATCTCAGTGTAATATGTTTTGGATTTTGTGCATTGGCATCAGGCTAAATCGATAGTAATAAGCGTTGCTTTGCTAGTGGTTACATCAGACTCTATAACCCTTCCACTTTTGGCATCTAGTCTGAGAGTGTTTGTTCCTCCACACAGGCTACTCAGGAACCCTCACGTGTTAAAGCTTTTGATCACGGCCAACCTAGGAGGGATTCAGATTAGTAATCTAGAGGTACAAGGAGCATTAATCCCCTGAGCTGTTCTGTCATGCTGTGCCCTGGTTATTCTTCCTAATGGAAGTGGTTTAGCCTGCACCTGCTTGTTGGAGAAAAGACAATGCACCTGCCTTTGTCCCCGTGATGGGGTGTAATTCCCACAAGAGCACTGAAAGGGCTGAATTAGGTCAAGTGGGCCCAACCAGCCAATTAAACTTCAGATGGGGGAGGAATATAGGCTGTGTGGAGGGAGCTAATTACAGGGAAGCTCACCTGTGAGGGAACAGGTGCGGCTTCTGTAAAGCCAGGTGGCTGGAAATGGTGCAGGGAAGCTGCATGGAGGAAGCCTGCAGTCCCTCTCCCTGAGGAAAGGGAGAAGTCTGATAGGAAGGAGTCCAGGGGTGAGCGCAGTAAGGCTGGGGTAACTGCAGACCTTAACTGTTCATTTCAGGGCCCTGGATGGGAACCCAGAGCAGAGGGTGGGCCTGAGTTCCCCTAGCAACCACTGCAGAGTGCTGTTGCTAAGGCCAGTGGCTATGAAGACTGCGGGAGTCACTGTTGAAGTAACAGCGTGAGGACTGCCTGATGCTGCCTGTGGAAAGAGACCTTTAAAGACCGTCCCCGAAAGGAACCTGCAGAGTGACCAGGCCGCAGGGCTGAGTCATGAAGAGGAAGCTGCAGCTCCTGGAGTGCGAGAGGGGCTGCAGGCTGAGTGAGACAGAGTGATGGAGTACAATCGCAGGAAGGGGTGTTGGCCTGCAATTGCCAGAACCACCAGGAGGAGGCATCATCTCTCAGTGAGTAGAGCCCCGTCGCCCCCACATCGCCGCCTCCCACTCACATAGGTGCATGCATCCTGCTCCCAGACCCACGCTTTCTTCACAGCGCTGCACCAACCTCACTTTCAAATCCAGATGAACACATCTCTCTCAACTGGCTTGGAAAAACTCATCAATTATGTTACTGATTTTTATTTTTATTTTAATCCATCAAGACCCTGGTCCAGCTAAGCAAATGCCACTGAAGTTCATGGAATTACTTGTGTGCTTGAAGCTGAGCACTTCCTTAAGTACTTTCATGGACTGTCTGTGGCCTACGTTCAGAAGGAAAAAGCAGTGTAGAAGCTGAAGGTTCAGTAGTTGGATACACTGTAAAATCCATCAGGGATAGACACACTGAGGGAGCCCAGTACAAATAGTGGAACAGTATCCAATGGAAATCAATGCTGCACGTTCACAAGCTGCTCAAAAGGTGGTATCTTCCAAGCTCTTGCAACACTAAACACAGCTTTCATTTCTGTGCCATGAGGACAAGCTTAATGCCACAAGGACTCCTTTCCTGCCCGCTTATGCCCAGCAACTCCCACTGCACGGCAATGCTCTAATTTCCAATTCCTGTGGTTAGAACGGCAATTCTACTCACTGTGGTAACCTACTAATAGCTGGTGTGTGTGTGCATATACCACGTTCAGGGGAGGAAAGGGAAGGAGCTGAGCTTGGCTGGCTTGCAACAGCTATTACTTTTTAAAGCACAGGTACCATGTTGTTCAGCACTCAGAAAGCGGCTGTCTCAACTTTTGTAAAGTCACTCTTCTTGTATTTCTGAGCAGCTGTGAATAAGGAATGGATCGCTTCTTCGGTCCATTGCTTCCCTGTCCATGATAGCAAATAATTAAATAGACAAACTAGTGAAATGTTTGTCAGAAGATCTGTAATTATGGCTTGTAAAATTACCAGATCAGTGAGTGTATGAGGGATACGTGGTGGAACCCAAAATCATTTTCACCTCCAGTTTGCCATTAGAAACCCCAACTAAAGCACAAAGGATATAGAGTACCGAATCCAGTCAGAAACTGTTTTCTCCTGCTGTTGGGGACAAAGCAACCCATACCAGACCTATGATCTGGTTTCATGGGAGCAATAGTTGAACCATGTTTCAACATTGTTTTGAAACATGACAACTTCTTCGTCCAGACTAGGATCTACCATTATTCATTACATATATCTTTCATTTCCACTCTCAGCTTCTTCAAGAGCTTCTGGATACACATGGGGCTGGTTTGCTAAAAGCATGATATCCTCTTTCTATTTTCACTTGATGTCACACAGCAGAGGTGTGTGTGTACGCTAATTCAGCACTTTCATCAAGAAATAGCAACCATAAATAGTTTTCCCAAACAAAATTTACTGTTGATTTATAGTTATTAATTGATATTTCTCACCAACTGTATCCCATTAAAGGAAATATTTAGAAATAAAAATAACAAAAATACATTGAAATAGACACGGAAAATATATAACAGAGAAAAAATGTCTGTCCAAATATATCTACCTAATTTAGCCAAACATTTTATAACAAATTTCAGTTTCCAATGACACCGAAGTGTAGCATTGGGAAAGTATGAAGACCTTTTTTACAAGCTTACAAGGGGGAGTCAACATCAACTTTCTAATAGGGTCTCAGTGCATCCTTAACTATGGAAAGGCCATAGAGAAACAATTAGACTATCTTAGGAATAACGGGGTAGTTGAGTCATAGAATCATAGAATATCAGGGTGGAAGGGACCTTAGTAGGTCATCTAGTCCAACCCCCTGCTCAAAGCAGGACCAATCCGCAACTAAATCTCCCAGCCAGGGCTTTGTCAAGCCTGACCTTAAAAATATCTAAGGAATGAGATTCCACCACCTCCCTAGGTAACGCATTCCAGTGTTTCACCACCCTCCTAGTGAAAAAGTTTTTCCTAATATCCAACCTAAACCTCCCACATTGCAACTTGAGACCATTGCTCCTTGTTCTGTCATCTGCTACCACTGAGAACAGTCTAGAGCCATCCTCTTTGGACCCCCCTTTCAGGTAGTTGAAAGCAGCTATCAAATCCCCCCTCATTCTTCTCTTCTGCAGACTAAACAATCCCAGTTCCCTCAGCCTCTCCTCATAAGTCATGTGTTCCAGTCCCCTAATCATTTTTGTTGCCCTCCGCTGGCTGTTTTCCAATTTTTCCACATCCTTCTTGTAGTGTGGGGCCCAAAACTGGACACAGTACTCCAGATGAGGCCTCACCAATGTCGAATAGAGGGAAACGATCATGTCCCTCGATCTGCTGGCAATGCCCCTACGTATACATCCCAAAATGTCATTGGCCTTCTTGGCAACAAGGGCACACTGTTGACTCATATCCATAGTCTCCCCACTGTGCATCTTATATCCATATTCTCACCAAGACATTAAATTATTTGCCATATATTTTCTCTGAATAATTCTTAGTCTGTGGCTGGCTTGCAAGATATTGGATGTGAGAAAACTATGAAAAATTAGAACTGTCATGATGGCATGCATCCGATGAAGTGAGCTGTAGCTCATGAAAGCTTATGCTCAAATAAATTTGTTAGCCTTTAAGTGCCACAAGTACTCCTTTTCTTTTTTCATGATGGGATGTAATTCATGTTGTATTATAATTAACATGTATTTGTTTACCATAGCACTTAGAAGCCATAATCATGCACTAAGCCGCAATTGTACTAGAAGCTGTACAATCACAGAACAGTGAAGGTTTTATTGCTTGGTAGTTTCAGTGTAAATCTTAGAATCAGTTTTATGGTGTTAATATTTGTAACTGCAAACATGAAATCTGTTTTCAGTGAATATCCTTCAGTGTTTAAAAATTTATGATGAAATCCTAGCTCCTACTGAAGGAAATGGCAACATTCTTGACTAGGGCTAGTCAAAAAATTTTGTCAAAACTGTTTTTTATGGAAAATTGGCTCTTTGATTAAACAATTTTTTTTCTCAGAAAATTTTGATATTTTGTCAAAATACTGAAATCCTCCATATTTCTATACAAAATGGCATGGCATTGCCTTGCCTCATGGGAGTTGTAGTCCTGTGTGCCCATTCTCCTCCATTGGCTGGACTTTCTGTGCAGACTGCATCTTCCATGATGCACCATGTTCTGCCATGTGGGTGAGGGGAGGTGATGAGTCATAGGAGTCCTTGGCTGTGGTGTATCATGGAAGTTGTAGTCCAGCCAGCGAGTTGGAGGGAGCATAAGGAATGTAATTCCCATGATGCACCATAGTGTTATTTTGAATTAAAATATTTGGGGTTTTGGCCAAAAGGGTTCTTAAAAGAAACTAAATTTTCTGCAGAAAAGTTAGAAGAAAAATGAAAATGTTTTTTCAGAAATTTTCTGTGTGGGAGGGAGGAATATTTTCTGATTAGCTCTACTGCTAGCAGTAAACTTGTTTCTAAAATAGTTAACTCAAAAGGGGCTTTAACATAACCACAGTAAATTAATTAAAAAACCCAGATGAATTTTAGTGGAAAATCTTTTACATTATTGATCCAGTTCCATGACCTTTGAAAATTTATTTTGCAATATTGAAGCTGTATACCCTGAGTTACTGGGCCAGATCCAGAGCTGGTTTAAACCTTTGAAGTTCCATTGATGTCAGTTCAGATGCACTGACAAACATCAGGTGAGACTTCTGGCCCAATAGGTTTATTTTGCACTATGTTATGAAGTGAGGACTTGTTTATATGCAAAAGTTGTACCACTTTAATTATAATGATATAGTTAAAGCAGTTGTACAACCCTCTCATATGGATCAATTATATCAGTATAAATATGCTTATAGTGTTCTAGCTTAAACAGGAGTCAGCTATACTGATCAATTAATTATATCACTATAACTGCTTTCCCACTAGGGGATGGACTATTTCAGTAGAACATCGTAACCCTAAGGGCTTGGCTACACTTGCGACTTACAGCACAATAAAAGAGCCCCGGGCGCACTAGCTACCTGTCCACACTGGCAAGGCAGGTAGGGCGCTCTGATTCCGCAGCTACAGCGCTGCTGGTACGCCACCTCGGTGAATGGAATAACATTTGCTGCACCCCCGCTGGAGCGCCGCGGCACCAGTGTGAATGAGGTGTTGCTTTACTGCACTCTGACCAGCCTCC
Source organism: Lepidochelys olivacea (assembly GCF_965140295.1). Lineage (NCBI taxonomy): Eukaryota > Metazoa > Chordata > Testudines > Cheloniidae > Lepidochelys > Lepidochelys olivacea. The sequence goes on along the minus strand of NC_140421.1, from coordinate 67,275,767 downwards.
AGAAATGTCCCATAATCCCCTTAAGTCAAGTGGCCACTCTTGTCATTGTTTGGAATTGGCTGTAGGAATGTGGAAATGCCCGTTGAAAGCTCCGTTTCTGACAGCTGGCTGCTTATCTCCTCCAAGACAAAGCAACCATTACTGTGGAATGCTGTGTGTGTGTGTGTGAGAGTGAGAGAGAGGTGGGGGGAAAGGGGGTCTGCTGCTGTCTGAACTTACAAGACAGCATGCTGACATGCTCTCAGCCCCCCAAAAACCCTCTCCTCTCTCCCCCCACATAGGCACAACACACTCCCTGTCACACTCCACCCTACCCCCCCCCCTCATGTGAAAAGCACATTGCAGCCACTTGCATTCTGGGATAGCTGCCCATAATGCACCACTCCCAATGCCCCTGCAAGTGCCGCCAATGTGGCCACATCAGTGCGCTTGAAGCTGTCAGTGTGGACAGACTGCAGCGCTTTCCCTACTGCGCTCTCCAAAGGCTGGTTTAACTCAAAGCGCTCTACATCTGCAAATGTAGCCATGCCCTGAGCAAAAGTGTACGTAAACCAGGCCTACCTGATTTAAAAAGTGTAGGCTTTTCAGTTAAGATGTTCCTTCAGGAATGAGGGAAAAAAAAACATTCTGCTTGAAACAAGCTGATACCTGAATCCATGGAAACAACTCCACAGCTCTGTTCATTGTGTTTATACAGTAATTAAGGGTGGGTTCTAAAAGAACTGGAGCATAGCATCTCTGACTGCTCTTTCCATTCAGAAACTGGGAACATGAAAGCCACATTGTTACATTTAGCCAGTGGCATTATCCTAAGTCAAAATTGTCAACTCCAGCCGGTAGGACAAGGTGGAGCTGAGAAAATGTGGACTGTTAGTTTCTACCTTTGAGCGTGTCACTTTCAAAAAGGGGACAGATTAGTGAATGAGTGACAGTCAAGGGTTTTTCAAAGAAAGTCCATTTTTTATATGGTATTTGGAAGGTCATTAAATAAGGGAGTTTGACACAGAGGATCTTTGTCATTAATGAATATCTTCAGAACAACTTCAACTCTTATTAGAATTGAAAGAGCCCCCCAAGGATCCGGATTGGGGGCCCAATTGTGCTGGGTGCTGTACAAACACAAAGGAAAATGCTGTCCACCCTGCAGTGCTTGCAATCTTGTTTAAGTCATTGACACAACAAGCAATTGTAATGATAGGAGAGTGGTGCGGAGGGAGTGCACTCTGAATGTGACCCATTCACGACCCATACCATGTGTCATACAATATTTGCTAAAGGGGCACTCCAAGCCTTTACTCCAGGGTTTGGGTTTTTTCTTGTTCCACAAAGTTAATTACAAGTGAGAAGGATGTATTTCTTTTTGGCATTACCCATTGTGTCTCAGTGCAGTGAGAGATTCCCTCTCCCTCGTTTTCATTTAAAATTATTAGTTCTGTAGTGTTTTCAAAGATATGGGGCTTTGGTGCAATTAAAAGATTCCAAAGTGGCAACCCAACACACCAGTAGAGCAAGATTCCAGCTTTCCATGGTAACAGCTTCATAGTTTGCCAATCCCTCTAGTCCACCCAGACAACCTAATCCTACCTTTGCGGTCACCCTGAAAAGGCACCCAGCTCTGTTATCAGAAAAGATCTCTCTTAAGAAAATATTTACAAGAGTGTGCTTTAGGGGTTTTTTTGGTTTCTTTTTTTGGGAGTGAGCAAATGAAGGTTGGTTCCACTCAAAGCCCTGGCATCACATGTCATGGAGATGATTACAAGGATATACACAGTCTGCATGCCAGCATTTACTACCCAACCTACACGTGGGTTGACAAGGGGATGGCTTCCCTGATGAACACAGAGCTACGGTTGCTAAGGTTGACCTGATATTATTCCTTATTGCCATGAGTTGCAAGTTCCTTGCTGTGTCTGGCAGATATCCAGAAGCATTCCTTGTTAGTTACAACATCTTTCCACACACAATGGCAGGCCTTACCTTTTCTTTTGCTCCCATGAACTTTTAAAATGTTAACATGATTCAAATGGGAGGAGATGATCCTGTGCTCCCCACTGAGGGACTTTGCATTGGAATATGAATTGATGTGATGCTTAGCCAGTTGTTAATGTGCCCCATGTCTAATATCACTGTATTACTGGTCTGAAGGCAGCAGCAAACTGGTTGGTTTGGACAAAACAAATGACGAAGGAATATGGGAGGGTTTCAGTTTATGTAATGACGTTGTCTGTCCTGGCAACCTGTATCACTGAGCCTTAAATAATTCCTCACTTCTTTTCTGAAATTGGTCCTTACCCATAAGGCCATCCTGTCAGGGGACACACACTCCTACATGTGCTATGCATGTCACTGAAAACCCAGTGGAGACAGATCCCTGTCCCAGAACACTTGCATTCTGGACATGACAAGCAAATCATGACAAGATACAACATACATACACAACGAAGGGAGCAGGGCAAAAAAGGATGCAGGTAACAGCTCCATGGCCACATGTTTGCCCCATGTAAGCATGCATACATCTCAGTGGTTCAAATATTTCTTTGTCAAACCTACGCCGTCCCCTCATTGAGGTCACTACAAAAGCTTAGCTTCTGTAGCATCATCTAAACAAAGAAAAAGTGTGTTTACTCTTTAAGCAATCAGCTTCCAGAGGCATCTAGGGCTGTGTGGAAGAAGGAACAGGGTTCTTTGTGTGAGCAGATAAAAAAGAGGCATGGCAGCTGCTGTCCCTGGTAGAGCAGTGAATGGGAGGGAAACCTAAAAGGAGGCCAGGTCAGAGAAATGGGTCCAGGCTGTATGATGTAGGGGTTCGAAAGCAAGGACAAGATGCATGCACAGCACCATGTAGTGCCAGGGAAGTGTCTTGAAGAGGTGTGCTTGAGTTAAAGCAAGAGGCAAAAGATGATTTTGGCAGCAATATTTTCTGATGGACTGGAGGGAGGCAAAATTAGGCACAAAATGCTTCCTAGCTGTGTGCTTCAGTTTCCTCATCTGTGAAATGTAAACAATATTGGTAAACCCTGACTTCTAAACCCCAGATATCAGTGTCTCTGAATTATCAGGTTTCAGAGTAGCAGCCGTGTTAGTCTGTATCCGCAAATAAAACAGGAGGACTTGTGGCACCTTAGAGACTAACAAATTTATTTGAGCATAAGCTTTTGTGGGCTACAACCCACTTCATTGGATGCATGCAGTGGAAAATACAGTAGGACGATTTTATATACACAGAGAACATGAAACAATGGATGTTACCATCCACACTATAACGAGAGTGGTCAGTTAAGGTGAGCTATTACCAGCAGGAGAGAAAAAAAACCCACCTTTTGTAGTGATAATCAAGATGGGCCATTTCCAGCAGTTGACAAGAACATGTGAGGAATAGTAGGGGGGGAAATAAACATGGGGAAGTAGTTTTATTTTTTGTAATGACCCATCCACTCCCAGTCTTTATTCAAGCCTAAGTTAAAGGTGTCCAGTTTGCAAATTAATTCCATTTCAGCAGTCTCTCATTGGAGTCTGGTTTTGAAGTTTTTTTGTTGTAATATTACGACTTTTAGGTCTGTAATCGAGTGACCAGAGAGATTGAAGTGTTCTCCGACTGGTTTTTGAATGTTATAATTCTTGACGTCTGATTTGTGTCCATTTATTCTTCCCCCCGCACCCCGTCCAATGTTCCTCACACGTTCTTGTCAACTGCTGGAAATGGCCCATCTTGATTATCACCACAAAAGGTTTTTATTTTTTGTTTTGTTTTTGTTTTGTTTTTGCTCTCCTGCTGGTAATAGCTCACCTTAACTGATCACTCTTGTTATAGTGTGCATGGTAACACCCATTGTTTCATGTTCTCTGTATATATAAAATCGTCCTACTGTATTTTCCACTGCATGCATCTGATGAAGTGGTCTGTAGCCCATGAAAGCTTATGCTCAGATAAATTTGTTAGTCTTTAAGGTGCCACAAGTACTCCTGTTCTTCTTTCTGAATTATCAGAAATTCATATCCAGCGTTGTATCTGAAGTTCATACTGAAACCAGAAGGAATGTTTTAAGAAGGTTTTTGAATGTGCTTGAGACCTTCTTAAAATCAGAGTTTACTTGTGCTTAACCACCTCACCAGGGTGCTGTGAGGCTAAATTAATTGTTTGTGAAAAACATTGAGGTCCTCAATGAAACCGCAAAGTACTCTTTGAAAAGTAGCAGGTTCCCCATCAGGAAGGCTGTTCCAGTGCCTAGGATGCTAGCCTGGAACTTTAAAGAAGTGGATTCAATTTCTGTTCTACTACAGACTTCCTGTGTGACTTTGGGCAGGTCACTTAATCTCTCTTTGCTTCAGTTCCCCATCTACAAAATGGGGGTGATGTGTGGCTAAATGCATGAAAGCTTGTTAGGTGTTCAGGTATTACAGTAATGGTGCGAATATCCATGCATTAGATTAAAAACCCATGGATCACTTATCTGTAGGTAGATTTATCGATAACTATTCAATCCACATTAAAATAACTTAATTAGTGGGTGTAGGATTAGGGGTATCTGAAGGAATGAGATATTGTATAGGAAAAACAAATCCAACAAACTTTGAAGCTCTCAGAGGCACCCATAGAGTTGGTGAAAGGCAGCCCACACCCTTTCCATTCCCTCATCCCCTCTCCCACACAGTGGGAGGGGATAACCATTCCACATGCTGTTTTTCAGTACAATGGTAATGTTATAGGTTAAGTGCAACTGGAGCTTAGATCAGTTTCTATCTTTCTACTCCACCCATACCTTCCATCATGGTTCATGAGGTTCAAATATCACAACCTGTTTTAAACAGGAGGCATTTATCAAAGAAAACAACTACAGACTAAAGACACCAACAGGATTCCACCCAGCTTGACTCTCAGCTTTGTCTCCTTTCTTTACCATGAACCACATCCTGTCCAGAACGCCTTGTGGCACACAGAGACATCTAGTGGCTGAATAATATACTTAAAGTAAACATATTATTATAATATAATGCACAAACGTGAAATACAACATCAGAGGAACACAGCTCTCTTTAAACAAATTGGCTTCCATTAGTTAAAAATTGGAGTACACCTTGCAAGTCAGAAAGGTTGCCAATGCCATGATTTAAAAAAAAATCGGGTTCAGATGCAGATCCAAACTTTACAGCTGGCCTGGATGCATATGCAGTTGAATTTGAGGGCTTAATCCTCAACTAGTGTAAATTGTCACAGGTCTATTGAAGTCAGTGCATTTAACTCAGTTCACCCCAGAGAAAGATTTGGATCCATCATGGTATTAAGGAAGCCATGATCCAAACTGTCCCAAATTTCAGAGAAGTTTGCCCCTGGATTCGGTTCTACAACTTTTTAGCTCAGATCCATTTCTGTTTATACACAGCAGAGATGGTGTAAAACTAAAAAGGGGAAAGAAAAAAAGCATGCATCACATATTCTTTAAGAGCAGAATTGCAACTTGTGAAATGATTGAAAACAAGCATTGAAGCACCAATCACCTCTGAGTAATCATCTTGGAACGATGTTGTCTAATGGATCAACTCACTCAACAACTTTTTCAGTGGTACTTGTAAAGTTAACCGAAGGATGGACAACTGCTCTTTGGTGACTTGGCTCATTTTATCTCTCTTAATAGACCCCGTATGTAGGGGTAATTTTCATATTATAAGCTATATTTGTGCATCTTTGACCATTTTCCTGGTATTCACTTCATTACTCCCTGTCCACCAGGACTATACTTAGTTGAGCACCACCAGACAGCCTCCATTATCCCTGTTAATGTTCCGAGTACCCATATGATGACTGTATGTCTGAGATGTTTGCATTCAGAGTCAAAAACCCAGAGGTAGGTGAGCAACTTCCATTGACTTCAATGGAAGCTGTGTGAATGTACATCTCCTGAGAGACTCGGGCACCAGAAAATCATAGCCATATAACTGTTTGACTTCTTAGTAAGTATATCCACTTGGGGAGCCTCGACTTTATATACCCCTAGGAGTCTCCCAAGATTATAGGCCACTTATGTGTATGTTCCTTTGAAACCTTTCAGGTACTGGTGTGTGGGATTTCAAAAAGCACCAAAGTGATAGAAGAGCTCTGTTGAAATACTCTTATTCTGGCAGGAGCAGAAGATATTCAGCTTAATGGGAAGGGGGGAATTAGGGGAGAGCTCCTCATTAAAGGAGCTTTAAGTTCACTGGATAGTGTAGAGCAGCGATCCTCAAACTGGGAGGAAATGGAAAGGTGTCACAATCACTTTCCATACTGTTAGATGGGAAGGGGAACCAGCTGGATAGATGGGAAGGGGAGCCTGGTATGGAAAAGAGGGTCCCAGAATAGCAAAAGTTGAGACCCACTGGTTAGGGGTATTAGTAATGGGACAGAGCCTTTCACAGCTGGGTCATTAGTTCTAGTGTGGCTAAGGTAAGTGACTAAAAGTTGTTACATGTTTCAGTGGTCTATGTGGCACCTTATAGACTAACAGACGTATTGGAGCATGAGCTTTCGTAGGTGAATACCCACTTCGTCGGATGCATGTAGTGGAATTTCCAGAGGCAGCTATAAATATGCAAGCGAGAATCAGGCTAGGGATAACGAGGTTAGTTCAACCAGGGAGGATGAGGCCCTCTTCTAGCAGTTGAGGTGTGAACACCAAGGGAGGAGAAACTGCTTTTGTAGTTGGCGAACCATTCACAGTTTTTGTTTAATCCTGAGCTGATGGTGTCAAATTTGCAAATGAACTGAAGCTCAGCAGTTTCTCTTTGAAGTCTGGTCCTGAAGTTTTTTTGCTGCAGGATGGCTACTTTTAAATCTGCTATTGTGTGTCCAGGGAGGTTGAAGTGTTCTCCTACAGGTTTTTGTATATTGCCATTCCAAATATCTGATTTGTGTCCATTTATCCTTTTACATAGGGACTGTCCAGTTTGGCCGATGTACAGAGCAGAGGTGCATTGCTGGCACATGGTGGCGTATATTACATTGGTGGACGTGCAGGTGAATGAACCGGTGATGGTGTGGCTGATCTGGTTAGGTTCTGGTTAGGTCCTGTGATGGTGTGGCTGGTGTAGATATGTGGGCAGAGTTGGCATTGAGGTTTGTTGCATGGATTGGTTCCTGAGTTAGAGTTACTATGGAGCGGTGTGTAGTTGCTGGTGAGAATATGCTTCAGCTTGGCAGGTTGTCTGTGGGTGAGGACTGGCCTGCCTCCCAAGGCCTGTGAAAGTGAAGGATTGTTGTCCAGGATGGGTTGTAGATCACTGATGATGCGTTGGAGAGGTTTTAGCTGAGGACTGTATGTGATGGCCAGTGGAGTTCTGTTGGTTTCTTTCTTGGGCTTGCCTTGCAGCAGGAGGCTTCTGGGTACATGTCTGGCTCTGTTGATCGGTTTCCTTATTTCCTCATGTGGGTATCGTAGTTTTGAGAATGCTTGGTGAAGATCTTGTTAGTGTTGGTCTCTGTCTGAGGGGTTGGAGCAAATGCGGTTGTACCTCAGTGCTTGGCTGTAGACAATGGATCATGTGGTGTGTCCGCGATGGAAGCTGGAGGCATGAAGGTAGGCATAGGGGTTGGTGGGTTTTCAGTGTAGGGTGTTGTTAATGTGACTGTCACTTATTTGCACCGTGGTGTCTAGGAAGTGGACCTCCCGTGTAGATTGGTCCAGGCTGAGGTTGATGGTGGGGTGGAAGCTATTGAAATCATGGAGGAATTCTTCCAGGGTTTCCTTCCCATGGGTCCAGATGATGAAGAGGTCATCAATGTAGCGTAGGTAGAGAAGGGGCGTGAGTGGACGAGAGCTGAGGAAGCGTTGTTCCAGGTCAGCCATAAAAATGTTGGCATATTGTGGGGCCATGCAGGTGTCCACAGCAGTGCCACTGGTCTGGAGGTATATATTGTCGCCAAATTTGAAATAATTGTGCATGAGGATAAAGTCACAGAGCTCAGCAACCAGTTGTGCTGTGGCATCATCAGGGATACTGTTCCTGACAGCTTGTATTCCATCTGTGTGTGGGATATTTGTGTAAAGAGCCTCTACATCCATGGTGGCTAGGATGGTGTTTTCTGGAAGATCACCAATGCATTGTAGTTTTCTCAGGAAATCAGTGGTGTCACTGAGATAGCTGGGAGTGCTGGTGGCGTAGGGTCTGAGTAGAGAGTCCACATATCCGGACAGTCCTTCAGTGAGAGTACCAGTGCCCGAGATGATGGGGTGTCCAGGATTTCCGGGTTTGTGGATCTTGGGTGGTAGATAGAATAACCCCAGTCAGGGCTCTAAGGGTATGTTGATTTGTTCCTGTGTTAGTGTAGGGAGTGTCCTGAGTAGATGGTGCAGTTTCTTAGTGTATTCCTGCCTCTGGAAATTTCCACTACATGCATCCGATGAAGTGGGTATTCACCCACGAAAGCTTATGATCCAATATGTCTGTTAGTCGATAAGGTGCCACAGGACTCTTTGCTGCTTTTACAGATCCAGACTAACACGGCTACCCCTCTGATATGTGGAGAGAGTTGGTGGTTCCTAACAGAGAGATACACATCATAGAAACCACCAACACATTAACGGGCACTCCCAACAGCAAGGACAAGGGCTGAAGTGGCATGGAAGATGAACTAATCACTAAATCCCCACCTTCAGAATATAGGTAAGGTGCTGTGTGGGATACTCACCCAGCCATCACCTCAGCTCTTAATAGCCAGAGGCTTTCAGCCTCCAGCACTGTCAGATTCTGTTACCACAAAAAGCCTAATCCAGACCCTTTGGAGTCAATGGAAAGATTCCCATTGACTTCAGTGAGCTTTGAATCAAGTGCAATATTCAAAAAGAATTAAATTTATCCCTGTTCAGAGAAGCAAACCAAAGCCTATGCCCCACTGAATTCCTCATAATAGGGGGAAGTGGGACATGTGTGTTGTACAAAATTGTGCTCGCTGTCTGCATACTGGTGAATTTCACCCCAGAATATTTTTTTCAAACCATCTATTCAAATTAATACTTGCTTATTTTAAAGCAAAGAGAGATTTGACCAATTTTCCCTGAAATTAAAATAAGATATAGCTTATTCAACATATAAGGCATTGATAAACAGGGCTTTTGTAAGAACAAGGTGACTCATTGCTCCTGGATTCAGAAAAAAGTGAACATATAAGCAATTACAGGGGTGTGAAATATTTTGTTCCTTAATAGCCTGACAGTTTTGACAGCTCTTAGATGATCATCCCAAAACTCTCTTAAGCTTTCCACTTCAACATTAATTTTTATTGTACTTTTCTATTAATAAAATCATTTATAATTGGACAAAGTATATGTGATCCATAGACTGAGCTATTTAGAACCTTGCAGGAGCCTTTTCTTCCCAAGGAAAAGAAATGGTAACAATACGAAAATTACAAATAACATTCCTACGGGGTTTTTGTTTTTAAGTTCTGCTTTTAAAAGGTGACTGGGAAAATAGCTGCTATTTCAGTCTTTTCTATTGCTTCAAAATTTCCCATTATAAATTAGTGTTTTAGGACGGTCAGATTATTTTATTTTTATGCACCTTTAAAAATAAAATAATCTGGAACTATAAATGTGTAAAATTTGTTTAATTGAATGTTTCTTTTACAATCCAGCACCTCACTAATTTGTTGGTTTTGTTTTGATTATTTATATTCCAGTAACGCCACTTAGAGGCATTATGGTCTCATGGTGGACTGAATGAGGCAGGGGTACTGTGGGAAGGGGAACAAAGCACGTGATCATGTAATTATGGACTGTATCATAGTGCATACACAAAAGAGGGGCAAATTAAATTTGCACGGGCAACCTTAATGGTGGTATTGCCTAACTTTTGAGTGCTTAACTTTTCAACCTTCGTGTTCTAGTCGAATAGTTTTATGTGGGTAATTGTTATATTACACTAGTATCTAGCGGTTCAGCTGGGGCCCTGTCTTGCTAGGTGCTGTGCGAACATAGGGTAGGAGACTGTCCTGGCTCTGAAGAGCTTATGGTCTAAATAAACAAGACAGACAAAAGGTGGAACGGGAGAAAAAGGCAAATCTCAGGTCTATTAAACCCCATCCAATCCATGAACCACACTCTTTCAAGTTGCCTTTTAATGCCTTTCAATCAGAGCTTTATGAAACTCCTTTTCCTCTTGGAGGTGAACTATGGTGGGGGTTATTTATTTCATATGTGTTAGACTCACTGAGGGTTAGTTTGAGTCTCAGGTCCAAAGTGATGAGTTTCTTGTGGTTAATTTCTCACCAAAGTTATAACTCCATCCCCTACATTTGTGGGGAGTGAGGAGTTCACCCAAAATTCAGCAAACATTTTTCCCAGACCTCAGCTCAGATTCCCAACAGCAGACAGAACCCAACCATCCTCAGATACAGGGTGAATTTAGATTTCGAGCCAGACTTTGAAGTTTAGGGCAGCTTTACTTCTTTGTGCTTTCAGAAAAACCTTTAGGCAAACCTGGACAGAGTTCTTGGTTTGTAACAACGCCAGACGAGGTCAGTTTCATATGGGTCATGTTTCCTCCAAGCTTTAGCACGCATTTAGGTAAATAATTGACACTAATAGTTGCAGCTTTTAAATGTATTACTCAAAATGAAAATTTCATTTGCAACTATGGGCTTGATTCATCAACATCCTCATGCCCTTTCTGGCCAGCTTGACAGATGCAAAGGGTACAGAGGGTAGACATGAGCCCCTGGGATGCAAGAGGCTCCTATGCTGGGCAGAGCTGCCTCTGAAGAAGCTATGGGTGCAAGGATTGCCCCAGAGTAGGGCATAGGCCAGGGTGGGAGTACTGGATGAAAGAGGAGGTGTGGATGGGTTAGACCTGTACGCCGGTCATTGTGCACCGCTATGATGGCTCTTACCAGCCATTGCAACAAGAGTGCAAATTCTGGGAGCCCCCAGGGTTATTCTAGCGTGTGTTGGAGGCTGCTCCAGCCCCCATAAAGGCCTGAATAGGAGGGAGCTCAAGCCACCTCCTCCCAGTTCCTTCACTGGTACCTGCAACAGTGAAGGGAAGAATCCCATGTTCCACACACAGACATGGAATAATGGCCACACACTGCATTTTTGGCTAGAGCTTAAGAAATGTCTAGCATTGTAAGGGTTAATTGAAAAGTTGCAACTCCCCCCCCCCCCCGCCCCACTTAATGACCACTTTAACTTTATTAAAGTTCAGTTGAGTCCCAGGACTTTACATTTTACAGAGGTGTTTGGCGGGTCTGTTAAAGTCTCTCTAGAAGGAATTTAATTACAGCTACTAGACAATAATCCACTAAAGCTGCCACACCTCTTCTGGGCTGTAAAACATTGAAAGGATGAGATCAGTTGCCTTGCCCCTGCTGGATTTCTGGAGAACCTAGACCAACTCTTGCAGATTGTGTTGAGTTCAAAAGGGTTCATTTTAAAAGAACCAGCATATAGAACAAATAAAAAGATTCCAGTCAATGTGTTAATGTAAATAATTAGGGATTTTTTTCTCCCCAATAGCTTTCATCTGTTTTTTGTGAAAACATTATCCATGGGATTCAGAGTTGTGGTTGCCAATGAGGTGATGGTGTCTAATATACTGTATCAGCATTTGTATTGCAGTAGTGCCTAGTAGCCACAGTCATGGACCAGAACCCCATTGAGCTAGGCATTGGACAAACACAGAAGTTTATAATTTAAGTAGTATGGAAAGCTTTACACCAGCTGGGATTACAGGCGTGGTGGAAGAGAATAGAAAAGTCCAGTCCAGGATTTACCTGTGGTGGTCACAAGTTAAGAGTTGTAGGTAATCTGGTTTGCAATGCTGTGAGGCAGGTGTAGGGCCCTGCCATCCCATAACTCACTTTGCGGTAATTTGTTAGCTAAATCTGACTTATCTCTTATGACTGTCTGGCACAGGTGAGACCTGTGTCTGAGTGATGTGTATTTTGCCTGCCATTCCCCAAACACAGATTTCCTGTGACCTGCCTTCTAGGGCTTTTAGTATCAGGTTCCTTCAAAGAGTCTACTTCATACCTGCACACAAAAATGCCCCACTGAGCTGTGAATACACAGCATCAAAGATGTCATCAGTAGCTGCATTCAGAGCAGCCCAGTGAAGTTCAGGCTAGAAGACTATACAATTTTCTGTAAAATTGTAAATGAGATGTTTGGAAAAATAGTTATTTAACATCTTCAGTGACAAATGAGAAGCAGAGAAAGCTTGATAGTTATGGGGTGATTGTGAGCAGTAATCCTGTTTACCTTTCACTTTACTCTAACCTGTATTCACTGTGGCTTGGATTCCCCCCTTTAGCACCTCATTAATAGGTTTTCACATTCTTGAGATCCAGGGTGTTAATGAAGGATGTGCCTGAATTCTGGGGGCGTTTGGATCTAGATGCGATCCTGGCACTTGCTTCTGTTTCTAGAACATATTGAACCAAAAGCCCAGATCCACATCTCCCCAAGCTTTGTGACAGTTAGGATCTGGCTCCAGGTTTGCAGTTTGCATCTCAGCCCCATACTAAATAATAATTATAGTTTTTAATACTAGGGAAGCTTGTGCATGGTGCTGGTTTATGGGAGATTCGGGGATGTAAAGATTAAACTTTTATAGCCTCTTTCCCCAACACAACGTCCATTCCATTTGTTTCCTAAATATGAAGGGTCAGTAAAATTTGTAAGTGTTTTGTATTAGTGTTGATCATAGGAGGTGCTGTGCTATGTAGACAGCGTTGCATACCTCTAGCTCTTCTCTTTCACCAGCAAATACGGATATGATTTTGCAGTGCACTTATAGTCCAACAGCAAGAGCCTGGCACAGTTGCTAAGCAGGTAGTATTTATCATCAATCTTTTTTGGGTTTTTTTTGGTGCCTCTTGGGTGCAGTATTGTGGGTTACACTCAATCCTGATAAAAAAGAAAGATTGTTTTCCCCAGTTCAATTGCTGATCCTTACTTTGTGATTAACCCTCCCCACCCTCCCCCTACCATGCATGGTATGAAATCAGCAAGCTGCACAGGTCCCCCTTTGTCTAGCTTTGAGTTCAGGTGTATTATATGGGTTACAAAGATTGTGATGGTATTAGAGTTATGGTAATTTACACCAGCTGAGGATCTGGTCCATTACTTTTCTCCACCTGCATATTTAAGGAAAAAGTAAAGACAGAAGGAGGAAGTTACTCCTGGTACGTTCTAGTGATGTCCTACAGCATTTCTCTGAGTCAGTTAGCTGTTGTGGGAAGACTAGAATCCCTGCCCAATGATGTTTATGGATTGGAACATAAACTACCTACCACCTTCTGAGCAGGTTGGAATGCCTGCACCACTCGCTGATGTCCGTGCTGGTGCTCATGGTTAGGCCCTATGTTAGTTAAGGAGAAGAAAAATGGCCCAGTGATTAAGGTGCTAAGCTGGGACTCAGGAAACCGGGATTCAACTGCCTATTCCACGCCATCTGAGTGACCTTGGGCAAATCACTTGGGGTATGTCTCCACTGCAATTAAACACCCACGGCTGGCATGGGTCAGCTGACCCAGGTTTGCGGGACTGTAGAATTGCAGTGTAGACTTTTGGACTCGGGCTGGAGCCTGTGCTGGAATGTCCACACTGCAATTTTACAGACCCACAAACCCACATTCGCTGACACAGGCCAGCTGCAGGTGTTTTATTGTGGTGTAAACATATCCCGAGCCTCTCTTGTCCTTCAGTCCCCTGTTTGTGAAATATGGACAATAGCATTTCCCTACAGTACAGGAGTGTTGTGAGTCTCAGTATAATAAAGTTTGTGAATAGCTCAGACATTAGTGACAGCTTCCTCCAGGCCTGGGTGGTGCTCAACCCCCCGCTCCACCCCAGGCCCTGCCCCCACCCCACCCCTTCTCTCAAGTCTCTGCCCTGCCCCCTCCCCTAAGCATGCCCCGTCCCCACTCCTCCTCCTTCTTCCCAGAGCATCCTGCATGCTGTGAAACAGCTGGTTGCAGCGGGCTGGCGGGAGGCTCTGGGATGGAGGGAGGGTGTAGAGTTGATCGTGGGGGGCCCCTCTGGTAGGCGAGAGGCGCTGGAGGGTAGGAGGGGAGCTGGCTGCCAGTGGGTGCTAAGCACCCACTAATTTTTTTTTCCGTAGGTGCTCTAGGGCTGGAGCACCCACAGAGTCAGCATCTATTAGCTCAGATATTTGGTGATAGAGGCAATATTAGAACCTAAGGGATTGTCTTCACTACTGATCTACATTGGCACAGCTACACTGATGTAGCCACACCGATGTAGCGCATCTAGTGAAGACGTGCTATGCAGACAGGAGAGTGCTCTCCCATCAACGTCATTACTCCACTTCAAAGCGAAGCGGAAGCGATGTCCACAGGAGAGAGTCTTCCACTGATGTAGCACGGTGCAGACATCTTTAAGTCAATGTTACTTAAGTCGCTTGGGGGTGTGGCTTTTTCACATCCCGAAGCGACTTATGTTACATTGACTTAAGCGGTATTGTAGACAAGCCCTAAGATAGAAAGAAGTAAGCTGTAGAGATGGGTAAGAGTATTTTTTTTCTTCCTGCAAAAATTGTCAATACTTTGAAATATTTTCCTATCCTGAATTGGGACAAAAAGTCAATCTTGGAAATTTTCATGAACTAGAGAAAAAAAACCCCTAGTCTGGTACAATCTGAGCATTTTGTTTCAACAATTTCAAACTGTTTCATTTTGACTTTGAGCATTTCATTTTTTAAAAAAATCTTACTATAATTAGTTTAAATTTCTAAACAAAGTCAAATTTATTTTAAAAAATGTCCAAATTTTGAACCTTTTTCAACACTTTTTGATTTGAGAAATAATGTTGAAACTAAACTGATCCTGCATGAAGTTTCAGGTTTGATGAATCAGCATTTTCTAAAACTAAAAAGGTTTTGTCAAAAAATTCCTGACCAGCTTTTTTTAAAAATAAGTTGGAAGTAAAGAGAAAATATGAAGAGAAAATAGCCCAAAGTATTATGTTACATTAAAACAATGGTATTAAGGTTTCAGGATCAAGCACTTACATGGTAGGAACTTCTAGGGTTAAGATTGCTTCTGTAAACATAGTTCTACCTCCTTGTGTGTACAAGTTATAAAACAATCTTTAATTACATAATCACGTACCATCTTTTCCATAGGACCTGCTACAAGTTTCTCCTATAATACTGAAAAAGAGCAGCATTTGTGACCATAGTCCCTCTTGACCAGCAGAGAGGTAAAATGATTTTCAGCAGTTGGTTATCTGTCTCAAGAGTGTATGTTAGGGAAATACTTATCTCATATGCATTTCTATAGCCAATGATCATGTGGAACTCAAGGGAGAAAAATTTAAGTGAGAGGTAATGGAGCAACTTGAAAATCTCATGGGGAATAAATCACCAGACCAGATGGTATTCATCTGTGAATGCTATACAAGATAAAATACAAAGCAGCCAAGCTGCTGATAAAATATGTAACATAGCACTAACAACCCACATTCTATTTATCTCTGTAGTGTCTGAACAAAGAACAACCAACTTAGTTCTCCGTTCTGACATCCAAAGTTGACTTCATAGAGGATTTGTGGTGTTTAGATGTTGCTTGTAATTATTAGAATTGGGAGCACTGGCTGTTGGAAGTCTGAAAGGACAGGAAACAGGAAGGAGCGGGGAGGAGTTGAGAGGCTGGGAGAAAGCTACAGATGGTGCAGCAGCAGCTTGGTAAAGAGGTTTCCACTTTGAAAATAAAGTCCTGTTGAAGCTTGTTAGTACCTTGCCTGGTTGATACAACATTTTGGCAATGAGGGTGGGATCTTCTGCCTCTGAACCCACCTGCACCCTTTCTGCAAAGGTGAGCCTCCAATTGCTTTTACTACCTGGATCCATATGTTTGAGACTTATCCGCTTGCAATCAGTGCTACAGAGATTTCTGAAGTTAGAAAGCGTGCTCTGCTAATCCACTGCCTTGGAGCAGAAGGGCAGCATATATTTTACACTTTTCCCCTTGCAGATGATAAATATGAGACACCACTCACTGCATTAAAGAATTTTTTTGTGCCAAAAGTGAATGTAGTAGCTAATCACTACAGATTTCACCAGCGTGAGCAGAAACCAGGGGAAACTCTAATGCAGTATATTGCTTCCCTGAGGAATCTGATTGTAATTTGTGACTTTGGGAATATGGCAGATGAGATGATTCGAGACCAGCTCATTGAGAAAACAACCATGCTTCATGTAAGAGAACACTTACTTCTAGAACCACAAGTTACACTAGAAAAAGCAATAACCGTTGCTACTCAGATTGAGTCAGCTATAGCTAAAGCCAAAATAATGAGCATGGATACAGGAGGCACGGTCCAGGCTGTGACTCCTTTGCTGAAAAGTTCACTACCACTGCAGACACACAATTGCAAGAGGAAAACTAATGAAAAACTACCGAATCAGCAAATTCAAAATATAGTAAAAGCATGTTTTCTCTGTGGATCCTCACAACACCTTGCAAGCTACACAGGGTGTCCAGCAAAAGTAGCTCAGTGCAGTCATTGCAAAAAGATTGGGCATTTTGCTAAAGTATGTTGCAGTAGCGAGTTCAATCAACAGGTGCATGCAGTTACAATACCAGATGTTACTTTGCTGAGCGTGGACAAAATCACGACGGCACATATTCCAGAACAGATAAAGTGCACTGTAAACGTTTCCGCCATACCCTCTGGCAAGCCACACTCTATTCAGCTAATGTTGGACACTGGCTCAGCAGTATCTATACTACCTGATTCCATCTATCTGCATTACTTTAAATATGTGCCTCTTACTGATCCCAAACTTCACTTGGTGTGCTATTTGCAAAACCATATTCCAGAACATGGCTGCCTGCCAGTAATAGTTATTTTTGGTCATTGCTGTGTAACTGCAGAGTTCTACATTGTCCACACAGGCACTCTTATCCTTGGCAGAGATTTATTGGCTGCTTTAAATCTCAGGGTAGTTAATGGACGAATTGATCTTCCTCAGCAAAGCACTCTTGCGGTACACACACCAGTTTCAGCTGGGACACAACACCAAGTTGAGGAGAAACTCGGCTGTGCCTATGGGTTTCTGCATAAAGTTAAAATGTGGAATAATGTGATGCCTGCACGACAGAAGTTACGGGGCTTGCCATTTTCAGTCAGGGAAGCTGTTTCAGAGGAACTTAGAAAACTTGTTCAAAAGGACATTATTGAAGAGATCAACTCCTCGGAATGGGTTTCACCTAAAGTAGTGACGCAGAAGAAGGGTGGAGGCATTTGCCTTTGTGTGGACTTAAGGGAGCCAAATAAAGCTATTGTGATTGACAGCCATCCTCTTCCTCACATAGAAGAAGTATTTGCAGAACTCTGTGGAGCAAAGATGTTTTCTACTCTTGATTTGCAGAGCGCATACCACCAGGTTATGTTGCATGGAGATGGCAGAGACCTCACAGCATTTATTACACATGAGGGACTATTTAGTTTTAAATGTGTTCCATATGTCTCGTATCTGCCCCAAGTGCTGTTCAAAAAATGATGTCATTGATTCTGAAGAAGCAACATGAAGTTCAGTGCTATATGGATGATATTATTGTGTTTGGAAATACTTCTGAGGAACATGACAATAACCTGCAGCCTGTACTAAACTGCATCAGCACAGCAGGTCTCTAGCTCAATAGGTCCAAATGCAAATTTAGACAAACTGAACTCTCCTTTCTGGGGCATACAATTTCGCAGGCTGGACTAAAACCTGATCCAGATCATATCCTGGCAATTTCAAATGCTCCTCCTCCAACAGATTTGCAAACCTTATGTTCCTCCTTGGGTCTTACCTCCTGGTATGCAAAATTCATTCCCAATTATGCTTCTGTCATTGAACCGTTACGGGAATTACTACGGAGAAGTTCAACCTTAGTGTGGACAACAGATGCACAAGCTAGTTTCGAAACGGTAAAAGACTTGATAGTACATAGTCCAGTACTTGCATTGTTCAGTCCTGCATTGCCCACAATTGTAACTACTGATGCTTCTGATTATGGACTTAGGGCTGTTCTCACACAACTGCATGAGGACAACACAGAGAGGACTGTTGCATTTGCTTCAAGGACACTAAGTAATGCTGAGAGAAAATATTCTACAGTCAAAAAAGAAGCACTTGCTTGTGTCTGGGCTACTGAAAAATGGAGAACTTACCTGTGGGGCTGCACGTTCAAGTTGTGCACAGACACAGCCCTTTGATCACGTTGCTCACCACAAAAGGACTGGGAAGAGCAGGATACCGTATTCCTCGATGGTCTGCAAGACTACTCCCTTTCAATTATGAACTGGAATATAAGCCTGGAAACCAAAATGTGGTCGCTGATTGCTTGTCTCACCCGCCTTTGCCTTCACCAGATGGTCCACCAGAGGATGAGGATGTAGTGGTTGCACTTATTACAAGCACTCTCACTGCAGTCACAAGAGAACAATTTCAAGCTGCTTGCTCAGCGTGTCCAATTCAACAAAAACCACGGGAATTTCTGACAAAGAGTTGGCCCAGTTACCCTAAAAACCTTGATCCAGTTTTGCTGCCTTATTTTAGAGTTCAGGATGAACTTTCTTTGTTTGATGGCTGTGTGCTACAAGGTACACACCGGCTCCTTGTGCCAGAAGAATTACAGTCAAAACTCATACACCTGTTACACGATACTCATCAAGGAATTGTCAGAACCAAACAAAAACTACGGGATCTGTATTTGTGGCCAGGGATGGACTCTCAAACTGAAGCACTCATAAAATCCTGTGTCACTTGCCAAATGCATGATAAGACAGCAGTGACATGTACCCCTCCATGACAGCCTGTTCCTCTCCTTGAATCTGCATGGGAAAAAGTGGCAATTGACATTGTAGGAGCCTTTGATACTGCTCCAATTGACTGCCGTTATGCCACCACTTTAATAGACTATTTCAGTAAATGGCTTGAGGTAGCGTTTACATTGCAAATCTCTTCTGCTACAGTAATTAAGTTCCTCTCTTCAGTTTTTAGCAGGGAAGGTAACCCCAAAGAACTGGTTTGAGATAATGGTAGTCAATTTACTTCCCTGGAGTTTGAAACTTTTCTAGCACAGAGGAACATTTTACACAGAAGGTCATCCCTATATTACCCTTGAGCCAATGGAGAAATCGAACGGTTTAACAGAGGTTTGAAAGAGTTTGCAAATGGCTAAACTAGAAGGGCGATTGTGGATACCCTTCACTACTGATTTCTTGCAAGCATACCGGGCTACACGACATGCCACAACGCAAAGATCACCTGCAGAGTTACTGCATGGGAAATACATGAATACTAAACTGAATATTGCTGGATTGTTAAAGGCACAACCTGATGCCCCAACTGAGGATGATGTGAGAAAAACAGTTGAACAGAACCAAGCAAAGTCTAAGGCTTTCACCGACAAGCAGCGGGGTGCTAAGGAACCAAAGTTTGAGTGTGGTTCCTTTGTTAGAATACGAAAACCTGGAATTTTACACAAAGAGGACCATAAATTCACAGCTCCTCTTAAAATCATAGAGAAGAAGGGACCTTACACGTATCGACTTTCTGATGGGCGGGTATGGAATGCTTCTTATCTTGCACCTGCCTATGCACCAAGAGGAGATTATGCCAACACCCAGTCTGCACTGGATGACTTCACTGTAGTACCAACACAACAAGACATTGCACTGGAACCGGGGCTTGAGAGATGGCCTGTCAGACCCAGATGACCACCTGTCTGGACTAGAGACTATGTTATGTAGTATCTACAGTGTTTTTAGTGTAATATTTCTGCCAACAGTACAGTGTCTTGTTTCATATTTGTTCCTGTGGTTAGAACAATGTTTATTTTAATTGGGAGAGTCTCTTAAGAGAGGAGGGAATGTGATATTTAGATGTTGCTTGTAATTATTAGAATTGGGAGCACTGGCTATTGGGAGTCTGAAAGGACAGGAAACAGAAAGAAGGGGGAGGAGTTGAGAGGCTGGGAGAAAGCTACATAGTGTGCAGCAGCAGCTTGGTAAAGAGGTTTCCATTTTGAAAATAAAGTCCTGTTGAAGCTTGTTAGTACCTTGCCTGGTTGATACCACAGGAGTCTTTTCCAGAACCTGGCTGGGTGAAGAAAGCTCAGTTTGGTGGGGTTTTTTATTAGCAGTCGGAAGACAGCTTTAATTAATTAAGTAGGTGGGTTCTGCAACTTGTTCTAAAATGAATCAGACTTCGATTCACTCACCTCTCCGCTAGTAAATCATTTCTCTCAACCAAGTATTCTTTATCTCTAGCTCTTGTGCCTTTCCCCTTCAGTTTTATCAGCTGCCTTGTCCCAAAGGAGGGCAACTGATTGATGGAAAAGCAGTCTCTGGTGTAGCTAGGTGCTGAGAAGGATCAGGAGCAAGGCCTTGATTTGACATCAGAAGCAGATTGTGAGCGAATGATGGCTGTTCTTGGTGATAAGGCCTGCTACGGACCTGGCCGACCAAATTCTGCATAGGCTTGGAGCTTCCCGGTAGCTTCCGTCTTCAAAGGCTAAGTAGAGTTAAAATGCCATAACCGAGAGCAGGGCCTTCAGAGTGGCCAGCTTGATGCTCATCTCTACATTAGCAGCGGGGTGATCCACAAATCAGTTGGGTTCCATCTCATTTCCAGGAGAAACATGAATAATGAACCAAGTTATGAAACATTTGTAGGTTCTAATCAGTATGCCTTCAGCAAGGCTAAAACTTGCCTCTGATTTCTTAGAATGTTTTTGAAAGAGTTGACAGAATAGATTATAAAAGAACCCAGTGAGCAAAGCAAGAGGAAATGGTGGTGTTCAGGGCTTGAAAGACCTGCTCCATCGCAAGCTTTCTGTGTGAGCTCAGCAAGTCACTTAGCCAGTCTGTGCCTCAGGTCCCCATCTCTAAATAGTACTTTCCTGCCTCATCAAGATGTTGCAAACCACGGAATTTGCATTTTTTTTGTCCTTTTCATCATTAGGAAAATATAGTCCATAATAATGAATAGCTGTGCCATTGGGAGCTCTTCCAGGGCCGGTGGTTACTGCATACAGACTCTGGTCCCTACGTTGCTGCTGGGGAAGTCATGGCAGCTGCATTTAGGCATCAGTGCATCTTAGGTTCCTCATGGTGCTGATGCCATGGCTCAATAAGTGGCCCTGGGCGTCAGAGGGGTGCTCATGTAATAGCGTTGGGGGAGAAAGTAAGTGTATATGACTTTGATCACACCCAGAGGGAACAGCTACTGGCTAAGTGGTCCATATGTACACAGCCATTTTTCAGTAGAAAAACTTTCCTTTTAAGGGTTGTTTTTCAGTTTTACATTAAAGCAAGAGACATTTACTTTATCTCTTGCCGCTTACTTGTTCATACAATGTGTTCTATTAGGGTATTTGGCTTTTAGAAGAGGAAAATGCCTAAAAGTAAAGTGTGCTATAATATTTATTCATAGTAATTTCATGTTTGGCAAAATTATAGTTGTTTCAAAGGTCCCAGGAACCAATTAGTAGTCGACGGCAATTATGTTCATGTTTAAATTATATTTAACTAATTAAGGAACTCTTCTTGTAGAGGAGATAAGTAAAATAAATAAAATGCATATTTATCTCAGATTATAGGCAGTCTGTAAAGAGATTTTAATCACATGTTTTAAAAGCCTATATTTTTGATTTGTAGTCCATGTTTAGCAACATAGTAATTGAACGGAGAACACATAAAATTAATGAACATATGTATAACCCAACAGATTTCAACTACCCAACTTTTTTTTTAAACTCCCTTAACCTCAGAACAGCAGGATTTTTTTTTACAGACACGAGTAGAAATGGGCATATAGTGAGGAAAACTTTTTGCTAACATTTTGGTGAGTTGAACATTTTAAATTTATTTTCAGTGTTTTTTCATCATTTTCAATTTACCTTTAGAGTGTGTTCGTGCAAACAAAGTTTTATGCTTCTGAGTGTGGGAATTGAACATTGGATCCACATATTAGATTCCTTTTGTGACAGAAACATTTGATTCTGGAGGAAGTGGAAGTACTATATGTCCTTCCTTCCCGCCCCCGGCCCCAGCAAATGGCTGTGGTCTGTAGCTACTCGATATGACAGGCTGTGTGAAAGATGCTATGCTAGTGGTAACTATGGGCCTGATCCAAAGGCAATTGAAATCAATAGACTGATGATGATGTCAAAAGGCTTTGCATCAGATTGTGCATGTTAGGAATGTCCTCGGTATGTTCACTAAAAGGCAGGATAGAAGTGCAAAGTATTAACACTACATCAAAGAATGCTCCTTTTGTCTTCATTTTGTTTACTGCTCTCATCACCAAGAGCAGTTACCGCTGTCCCTTCATGGGTTAACCCCATAAAAACAGAGATTTTAATCTGGGGGTTTTTCACTAAAGGAAGAAGCTGTGGCTCTAGTCAATCTCTGCTGCAATGCAAACAAAAATTGGATTAACTTGTTCTTTAAAATACAGTGTAATGGAATGACCATCACCCAATGCAAAGTGATTCTTCTCCCTAGCCTTTGCTTCTAATGCCAGATCAGTGTGAGAGAAGGTTTGCTGGCAAAGCTACACCGGCAAACCCTCTTAGTACAGACATTGTTTTTACTGGTGAAAAAATGCATTTCGTGATATAGTTTATACCAAGCCCCTGAGCGAGATAAACGTTGCCAGCAAAAAGAACAGGAGTATTTGTGGCACCTTAGAGACTAACAAATTTATTTGAGCATAAGCTTTTGTGGGCTACAGCCCACTTCATCGGAGTCATAGAATGGAACATATAGTAAGAAGAGATATACATATATACAGAGAACATGAAAAAGTGGAGTAAGAGGCTAGTTAATTAAGATGAGCTATTATCAGCTGAAGAAAAATCTTTTATAGTGATAATCAAGATGGCCCATTTAGACAGTTGACAAGAAGGTGTGAGGATACTTAACATGGGGAAATAGATTCAATATGTGTAATGACCCAGCCACTCCCAGTCTGTATTCAAACCCAAGTTAATGGTATCTAGTTTGCATATTAATTCAAGCTCAGCAGTTTCTCATTGGAGTCTGTTTTTGAAGCTTTTCTGTTGCAAAATTGCCACCTTTAAATCTGTTACTGAGTGGCCAGAGAGGCTGAAGTGTTCTCCTACCAGTTTTTGAATGTTATGATTCCTGATATCAGATTTGTGTCCATTTACTCTTTTGCATAGAGACTATCTGGTTTGGCCAATGTACATGGCAGAGGGGCATTGCTGGCATATGATGGCCTATATCATGTTGGTAGATGTGCAGGTGAACGAGCCAACGATGGCGTGGCTAATATGATTAGGTCCTATGATGGTGTCATTTGAATAAATATGTGGACAGAGTTGGCATCGGGCTTTGTTGCAAGGATAGGTTCCTGGATTAGTGTTTTTGGCGTGTGGTTGCTGGTGAGTATTTGCTTCAGGTTTGGTGTCTGTTGGAAAGCAAGGGCTGGTCTGTCTCCCAAGATTTGTGAGAGTGAGGGATCATTTTTCAGGATAGGTTTTAGATCTTTGATGATGCATTGGAGAGGTTTTAGTTGGGGGCTGAAGGTGACAGCTAGTGGCGTTCTGTTATTTTCTTTGTTGGGCCTGTACTAAGAAGGTGACTTCTGGGTACTCTTCTGGCTCTGTCAATCTGTTTCTTCAGTTCAGCAGGTGGGTATTGTAGTTTTAAGAATGCTTGATAGAGATCTTGTAGGTGTTTGCCTCTGTCTGAGGGATTGGAGCAAATGCGGTTGTATCTTAGAGCTTGGCTGTAGACAATGGATTGTGTGGTGTGTCCTGGATGGAAGCTGGAGGCATGTAGGTAAATATAGCGGTCAGTAGGTTTCCTGTATAGGGTGGTGTTTATGTGACCATCATTTATTAGCACAGTAGTGTCCAGGAAATGGACCACTTGTGTGGATTAATCTAGGCTGAGGTTGATGGTGGGATGGAAATTGTTGAAATCATAGTGGAATTCCTCAAGGGTTTCTTTTCCAAGGTTCCAGATGATGAAGATGTCATCAATGTAGCGCAAGTAGAGTAGGGACATTAGGGAACGAGAGCTAATGAAGTGTTGTTCTAAGTCAGCCATAAAAATGTTGGCATACTGTGGGGCCACGCAGGTACCCATAGCAGGCCGCTGGCTTGAAGGTATATATTGTCCCCAAATGTGACAAAGAAAAGGAGGACTTGTGGCACTTTAGAGACTAACCAATTTATTTGAGCATAAGCTTTTCTCAAAAAACCTTTTGAAGTGATAAACAGCCATTTTTTCATGGTCTGTGTGTATAAAAACATCCTCACTGCATTTTCCACTTTTATGCATCCGATGAAGTGAGCTGTAGCTCATGAAAGCTTATGCTCAAATAAATTGGTTAGTCTCTAAGGTGCCAGAAGTACTCCTTTTCTTTTTGCGAATACAGACTCACACAGCTGCTACTCTGAAATGTGACATAGTTATGGGTGAGGACAAAGTCACAAAGTTCAGCCACCAGGTTTGCCGTGAAATTATCAGGGATATTGTTTCTGACAGCTTGTAGTCCATCTTTGTGTGGAATATTGGTCTAGAGGGCTTCTACTTCCATAGTGGCCAGGATGGTGTTTTCTGGAAGATCACCAATGGATTGTAGTTTCCTCAGGAAGTCAGTGGTGTCTCGAAGACAGCTGGGAGTGCTGGTAGCTTAGGGCCTGAGGAGAGAGTCCACATAGCCAGACAATCCTACTGTTAGGGTGCCAATTCCTGAGATGATGGGGCATCCAGGATTTCTAGGTTTATGGATCTTGGGAAGCAGATAGAATACCCCTGGTTGGGGTTCTAGGCATGTGTCTGCACAGATCTGTTCCTGTGCTTTTTCAGGGAGTTTCTTGAGCAGATGGTGTAGTTTCTTCTGGTAATCCTAAGTGGGATCAGAGGATAATGGCCTGTAGAATGTGGAGTTAGAGAGCTGGCAGTGGTGGGATCTACTGCACCCCATGGACAGCGCTTCCTGCAGTAAGTGACTGGGGGGCAATAAAACGAAGGGGGATTGACAGGGACCCGGCGTGCTGAAGAGTCAGAGAGGAGTGGTTTCGGTGGGCGGAGGAGCTACGGTTAACCCTTGGGAGTATGTGACCAGCGAGGACTGTTGCAATAACAGGGTCCCCTTGGGCACTGCAGTGAGCAGTCTCAGGGGCGGAGGGGTCTGCAGCTTCACCCTGGGAGAGAGGTGGTGACCTAGAGAAGGGCTGGCACAGAAGGGGTTCCTCCTGGACACCACAACTTGAGCACACAGGCCTGCAAGTGGCCAGCAGGAAGATGTATGCTAAGTGCCTTAAGAGCAACCTGGTGGAGCTGTGCAGGCAGAGGGGGCTGTGCATTGGGAGGCTCACCAAAGAACAGCTGATTGCCCAGCTGGAGGAAAAGGATCGCTCGGGTGCACCAATCCCTGCCTCTGAGGGAAGCAGCCTGGCAGATGCAGTGCGGGCCCAGGTTCCTGACCCGGCTGGGACAGGTCAGACTGCTGCCAAGGACATCCTGAGACCCCTCCAACCTATACCTAGGGGAAGGGCTGGGAGGAGCCCAGTGAATACCGAGGGCACCCTGACCCCGGCAGCCAGCAGGGAATCCTCCTGGTGGAGCTCTCCATCCCTGGAGCTGAGATGGGAGAGGGAGATAAAATTGAGAGAGTTGGAAGATCACGAAAAAGAGTGAGAGGATCATGAAAGGCAGCGTCAGCATGAGCTGGAGTTGGCAAGGCTGAGGAGCAGCGAGGCCCCAGCTGTGGTGAGTGAGGGGGGACCCAGGACTGCACGGAGCTTTGATAAGTGCGTCCTGGCCCAGCGTAAGGAAGGGGAGGACATAGATGACTTCCTTAATGCCTTTGAGAACGCCTGCGAGATGCACAGAGTTGACCCAGCAGACAGGCTCCAGTTTCTCACCCCCTTACTGGACCCCAAAACCGTGGCAGTGCACAGCCGAATGAAAGGGGCGGAGGCCGGGGACTACGAACTATTCAAAAAGGCCCTGCTACGTGAGTTTGGGCTGACTCTCGAGATGTACTGGAGAAGGTTCCGGAGTCAGTGTAAAGCCCCTGAGGGCACATATCTACAACTGGCCCTCCGGATGCAGGTATATGCCCGCAAGTGGGCGGATGGGGCCCAAACTAAGGAGGACCTGCTCGACCTAATCGTACTGGAGCAACTGTATGAGAGGTGCCCATCTGATCTGAGGCTGTGGTTGGTGGACAAAAAGCCAGAGAATCTATAGTACCCAGTATTCCCAGGAGGTCTCCCATCCAAGTACTAATCAGCCCCAACCCTGCTTAGCTTCCGAGATCAGACGAGATCGGATGCGTTCGGGGTGGAAAAGCACTTTTTTGTCAGTATAAGTGCCTTTGCTTTTTGCTATCATAGAAATATTGCAAAAAAAAAAAAAAATCCCCACCAGCACTGCCCAAAGAGACAATACTATATCAGCAAAAGTTTCTAGTACTAACCAAGGCTAAGAAGACAGTTCTATTTAACAATATTTCAGCATTTAGAAGTGTAGCAAACAAAACTGCAGACAAAAAATAAATGATCCCCACTTTACTCAGAATAAAAGATTGTGTTCACCCTTGAGGGGAGCAGAGTCGGACAAGATATTGAGCATCAACTACTGCAAAAGATGAGATGGGAATATTTGTCACCAAATTGATAAAAAAATTATCCGTGTTTGACAGGTGGAATTACTGCATGGCTGAAAAAGCATCTTGCATTCTGAGATGTTTGAATTGTTTATTTTTATTTTCTACTGCATTTACAGCACTCACCAGCTAGATAACCAGCTACTTCTAAAACATATGTAATGTTTAGAAGCACTCAATATAGTTATAAAATTTTTAAGGGCATATGAAAGTGGTATGTTAGCTATATCCAACGAGCCATAGTTTCCCCTAGAAAAACAAAAAAAGCATTTTCCTTGGTAAACTGGAGTGTCTGATCCTGATTTTTGTAGATGGCCCACACAGCTCCAACTGGCTGACTTATTGGCATTTGAAGGGAGACACTTTAGAGAAGAAACTAAAGAGATCAATAACCCTTATGTGATGGAGTTTTTTGTGCTCCAGGGCTGCTAAAAACTTGGTGATAAAGAACTGCTTGAGAGACCCACCGAAATTAAACAAGAGGAAAAACTGTGGAGTGGCTGAAGGAGGTTAGTCTCATTTTAGTGCCTCGGACATTCATCTATTTAGGATTTGACTCAGCCAATACTACAGGTAGTTATCACTCTGGTGTAACTCCAAGGACTACTTCATTGGAGTTATTCTTGATTTATAGAGGTATAAGCAAAAGCAGAGTCAGACCTACTGTTTCCTAGCAAAGGCACAAAAATAAGAACAAACTGTTGTGGGTTTTTTTTTTTTCCATTTATGAAAATGAGGAGTTTGGAGATGAATATATTCTCCAGTCCCTCAAGGCAGATAACTTAAAACAAGTATTGGCCTTTCATGCTGTGAAGGTTTATAGTCTCCTGGGGCCATTAAGAAAAAAATCCTTTGAGTCTCTAAATTATACCCACTGGTTCTCCTATAGCCATTACTTTGTTAAGTCTTTTAGTAAATTCTAGCAACTTAGCATAGAACAATTTTTATCTGCAAAACTCATGCTAGTTTGTTCCACTCATATTATAGTGATCAAATTTCTCTCTCTCCCTCTCCTTTCCCCCTCCCCTTTCCCCATGACCTTTGCAGCTATTTTTCCTAGTTCTGAAATGAGGATCTGTAATTTCCTAGAAGGACCATTAGTCCCTTTTGAAAAGCTTGATGCAATGTTGGCCCCATTCCAGTCCTCCAGTATAGTAGCTGCTTTTAATGATAGATTAACTACAATATTTTTTATATGCAGTGTAGTTGTAGCTGTGTCGGTCCCAGCATATTAGGCCAGATTTATTATAACTTAGTTGCTGGAACTGGTCAACCACCTCTGTATTGATACCTATGCCTCTGACTCTGCTTCACCTTCACTTATCTGTGTCTTCATATTATTTGGGCTATATCTCCACTAGAAATATACCCAGTGTGAAGCACAGCTCCCCCATGACTACATCAACTGTGGCAGAACATAATTTGGCTGTTGATAGACCTTGCCAACTATGGTCAACACATCAGAAAGTATGCTAGGATCCCTGTCAGAATAAGTTGTAGATCATGTTTTCTGCATCAGATGTTGAAAATTCTATAACCTTGTCTATACAACAGTGTTCAACAAAGCTTGATGCCCAAAATCAAATGCAGTTCTCCCTCAAACAGCGCCGTTGCCTGCTTCACTCATTAGCTCGAGTGCACTTGATTTCTCAGCTACCTACATTTTTACTTTGCCAGTGCTTTTACTAGGATAAAGGCAAGAGAAGCTCTTCCTCTTGTGAGCTGCAGAATGAGCTGCTTCAAGAAGAAATTGTTCAGGTATCCGGGCAGTATTCATCCCAGTTTACATATAGGCAGTTGAAGTTGCCTATTACTATTCCAACTGTTACTATTCCAATAGATTTTGTTATTCCCCCGATAATACTCTGTTTCGACTTCTGTTATTCTGAGGCACTAGAAACCCGCTATTATATTTGTTTCCTTGATGCTTTAGGATTTGTTTCCATATTGACTGTACCATCCTGCTCTATATCTCCATTCTCCAAACTTGTTTATTAAACTTACTCTTTGCATAGTCTTCTCCTGCATACACTGAGACTCTTTGATTTTTCTTATTTAGCTGGCTCAGCGTATGGAACTTGGAACCTTTCAGGGGAAGCTGATAGGTTAAAACCAGAGCCTTTCTTTTAATCATTAGTATTCTTCACTTTGTATCACAAGGGGTCTCTCACAGCTTTGTGCTAAAACAGAAATAACAATGGATTAATTGCTCAGCTCTTTCTTTGCAGTCAACGTTCCCACTTCATCATAGTGTACTGGTCTTTTTCAGTCACTCCAGACAATCTCTCCAATTCAATAGAATTGCCTCAATAAAAGTTAAATGCATTGGTAGGAACTGATCCCAAGCCTATCCTGTTGTAGGTGAGAAGTCTAGTGACGCACCGATACATTTGTAGAGCAGAATAACATGACATTTTCCCTTGTAATCTCATATTTCTTTAAATGGCTGTGCACATTTGTTGCATAGATAATAAATAACAATAATATCTGTACCTTAATAGCCTAATAATATAGTGCAACACATTTTGTCTACTGAGCTTGTCTTGCTGATACAGACACCAAGACTGAGACATTTAAATGCGAAGACATGGATCCCTGAAGCTGAACATAAAATATTTATATGAAAGGACTATGGACCAATAAATTCCCGTTATAAATGTTTATAGCTGGAGGTAGCAATAAATAAATAACGTTCCAAAGCAATATATCAATTTGCACTTATTGTACGTCATCATCATTAGATTTTCAGGAAACGGTAATTATAGTAGGACATGGGATTAACCTCATGTTTAATGAATGATTATCCAGTGTAGCTGTGGTTGTTATGCCATCTTGACACATTAAAGACTATGAAAGGTAGATATGGGAGAGGTATGGGACTGCTTCCATGTTATTAGCATTTACATGATTAGCCTGTTCATAATGTAATCAAAGTTGTAACAAAGTAAAAAAATTAAGTGGTAGCAGAGGTCTCCTGATTCTATTACTTGAAGTTTAATAATGTAACTCATAGCATTTTCACATGATCATAAGCAATACAAAGTAAGGATCACTGAGGGTGAAATCCTGGCCCCATTGACATTAAGGGCAAAACTCACATTGATTTTAATGGGGATAGGATTTCACTCTCTTCTCCATTAGAGGGAGTTTCATTCTCATCTTATCCCTGCCAATTCCTTATTCTTCTAATTATTTATTGCCATCTCCATATCGTCTTCCTCACTATATCTGGAATCACCTCTTTTAAGGCAGGGCCTATTTTCATTTTAGCTCTTGTCTACACAAGAAACTTTCACTGGCTTAATTTAAGCTGAGTTTTTAAACCTACTTAATTAAACTGGTATAAAACACCATGTAGATGCTCTTGTTTCAAGTTAAACCAGGCCGTCTTTGGTTTAACTTAAACTGATCCCTAATCAGCTCAAGCTAAACCAAAATAAACTACTCTTAAACTGAAACAAGTGTGTCCACACAGCCCACCCCTGAGTTTAACAAAATTCATCTAAAATCACACCTATAAGTAACCCAGTGCAACTTTCTCATTTTGAGTTTTTACTATGCCTGGCAAACCACGAGCACTACTATGATGTAAGATAGATCCAGATAGTACATATGTTATTTGTTCTATCCTATTTAGCTATCTAAATTAACCTTATTCTGTCATCTGTCTGATTGTATGTTATCTATTATTATGGCCCCATCATTCTACGTGTCTGAGCCTCTCCCTCGAAAAATAGAAATAACTATAACATTGTCTTTCTTTCTTATAGAAGAAATAGCTTGATTAGTGTTGTTGCCCCTTTAGCCTGAGCAATTAACCAAATTCAGAGCCTTGCAAGGTTTTCCCATTAGGATGAGCAATTGCTTATCCAAACTGGGTATGTTCTTGGCATAATCTTCTTACTTACAAAAATGTACATAAAGTCCTGTTTCCCTGAACACAGTAGAAAGACACAACAGCTGTTAGTTTCCTTGCTCAGAAATCCCCAAGTCTATTCCAGCAAGCTCTTTGCCTAAGAAGCTCTGTTGCACTGCTTCTTCTCAGGGTTATGCTCACAACTGCTTCTCCTGGCTTTCTTCCTCCAATGCACACAGGCCACAATGTACTCTGAGTTTGCAACCAGCGAACCCCCCCAATGCACACATCTCCGCTCTGTCCAGGCCACTTAGTGCCTTGGGGTGCCTTGCGGAGTAGCCCCACAGTTCTTGCCTATTTTTACTACATAAAGGGGCTTGATTACTCTTGTTGAGCTGGAAAGAGAGTGCTTTGCTCCCCTAGTGGCTTTATCGAGGTCTATGATTGTCCTTAGATCCAAGACCCCTCCCTGTTGGCATCCACTAGTATCTTTCAACATTATAGTGTAGTATTCTTGTGTGTGTGAGTGAGAGAGAGAGAAATAGAAAACTGTATAGAAGGAAAGTCAGGGCAAAGAGAGACATTTTTGCACACAGATCTGACAATTTTGTGACGAAGAGTCCTTCTTATTTCATGTGACAGAAAGTTCCATTGCCTTGCTTCAGCACCTATGCAAATTCCATCTGATGTGTTCACAAGCTGGCTTTTATTGGTTGACAATTCCTTGGTTCCAGAGGAGGGTAGCTGTCATGGGAGATTATTTCTCCTCCAAGACAACAATCTCTCAGGTAGCAAAGTACCTCGGTCTGGTCTACATGTTCAGCAGAAAATAGACCACTGTAGTGATATGGTGACCTATTGTGCTGAACAGATAGGATGATCTGTTCTGTACCAGTTGGAGCTTTATTTCAGGGGATGTGGCTTCAGACCTAGATAAAAATTGCAATAATAAAAGCTGAATGTCACAAATACATGAATCAGTGACCAGGTCTGTGTCAGATGGATGGGGCTCAATCTTCAGGCCACTGGTTGATGGAAGTTGATGGGGGTTTTTTGCTATTTGGATATCCAGGAACACTGAGGAGTACAAAAGAGCATTGAGCTGCCAGACTAACAAAATAATCCTGAGGACAGAATCCATTTATAGTGGGGGATGGTACAGGGCAGCATCTTTAACAAATATCTTGCATTTAAATGCGTAAGCACTTCTGAGATGCAGTTAACTTTTCTGATACTTTTCTTGGCATAATGAACTTGGAGAGGTTTTTTTCTTTTATAAGTGAGAGCTAGAAACTTGCCAACTTTCCCTCTTTTGTTCTTACATTGGTGGTAATAACTACCTGACATAAATTTAGCTGGGAAGCTAAACCAGTTGGTTTACCTTTTGGGAAAGGCAATCAGTTCACAGGCTTTGATCTGCACTCAAATGATAGATATGTCTAAGGGCGGCTGAAAATGAGAAACAGGCAAATATTTGAATGCTGTATTCCATTAAAGGCACTTTAGCAATGACTCCACCCAAGAATCTCCTAAAGAACTTTCAGATGTATTATCTAAGGAGTGGCCTTTAAATGATCAGGTGGAAGAGGACAGCAGAGTCAAGCATAAGAATAATGACATATATGACAAGAATACACAGTGATCCAAGAAACCAACAGACCCCCTTCCCCCCGAAAGCTCTCCTGAGAGGTCGTGGCCCTTGTTTACTGCGCTGGGAAAAGAATATTTTAATGGGAGTGGGACCATACCCTAAATGTGGCCTCTAGAAAGCAGATTGGAAACTTGTTTTTCATTGAAGTTAATAGCAGTTCTTCCAGTGGCTTTAGCAGAAGCATGATGGAGTCCTTGACCCCAATACATGTGAATAGTTCCATTGATATCTGTGGACTACACTTTTACTTAAAGTAAAGCACATGATTAAGTGATTTGCCAAACGGATGCCTTGGAGAGCAGTATTTGTGATATACTGTATGAAGTGAGAGTGTCACTTTTATTGTGAGTCTGCATTTTGGAAATGCATCATTTCAGCCTGTAATGAAGCTGAATTTGGATAACATTGCAACAGCATACCCAGGCAGATGTAAGAGTGGACACGATCAGCAAATGCTGACTAAAATTTCTCTGTTGGACTCTTCTGGTTCCTTCAGTTAGGGAAGGGTCTTGAAGTACTTTATTAGCAAACGTTGCCACCCTTAAGTCTTTGCAGCAATTTTCCCAACTGGGCATTTAGTAGAGCTTGTAGAAAAATAATCTTTGAATAACTTATTTTTTTAAAAAAATACATCATTTGACATAATTTTTCCAGCATTTTTTGCTACATTTTGAACTAATATTTGTATATATTTAATTTTTATTATTTACCCAGCTATAGTCTTTATGCGTAAGTCCTTACCTGCCACATTTGAAACAAAAAGAAATACGTCTGCTGCTTTCTATCCTCTTGGTCCCCCGGAAACTCCAACTACCCCTCACCCTATGGTTTGTTCGCTGAGTTATCCATCAAGCACCATGTACACAGCACATATTCCAGGTGAAAGGGTTTATTGCTGCAGACAGAGGAGCCTGCTTTTCTGGTGAAAGCTCTGAGCTGAGCATCTCATTTATTAAAAAGATAAATCTATAAAATGTCCTAAGCTGTGCCTCTGTCCCTCATTTGCAACTCAGACAAAGATGAGTGAAGATGACTAAATTTATTTATGTAGTGGGTGGACATTTCTGTACGGCAAATGGTGATGAGTGATCCCTTGTACAAGTTTGATCATTAAATAGCTGTTCAGTAAATACAAACTGAAACACCTCCCGTACATCTGAAATACAAATACCTTTATAGTTTGTCATCATGCTGGTCTATCTGCAGAGTGTGACATATGCTGGTGTTATTGTTTTAGTTACTTTTTATAGGTAAGGTTGTTGGGACAAC
Source organism: Lepidochelys olivacea (assembly GCF_965140295.1). Taxonomy (NCBI): domain Eukaryota; kingdom Metazoa; phylum Chordata; order Testudines; family Cheloniidae; genus Lepidochelys; species Lepidochelys olivacea. The sequence continues at coordinate 67,242,351 of NC_140421.1, read as the reverse complement.
CATTTTAAGAGAGAATGAGGAGTACGTGCGGCACCTTAAAGACTAACAAATTTATTTGAGCATAAGCTTTCATGGGCTAAAACCCACTTCATCAGATGCATGCAGTGGAAAATACAGTAGGAAGATATATAGACATAGATATATACACAGAGAACATGATAAAATGGGTGTTGCCATACACACTATAAGGAGAGTGATCAATTAAGGTGAAAGAAAATCTACAGCAAAATTTGCTTCTTATTCCATTTCCTTTTATCCCTTCTCCATCCTTCAGCTACAATGAGCCTCCATCCTTTAGCTACAAGGAGTTGTTTCACACCTGTTGATCACAATATTCTTGGAGAGGTGCAGATGGAGATACAGTCCATTAGGTGCTTTGATTTTTGAGTATTGGGGAAATTAATGTCATCAGATTAGTCCTGAATAGAGACCGGGAGTGGCTGGGTCATTACAAAACCTAAACTTAATTTCCCTAATACTAATTTCTCCCTACTGTTTCTCACACCTTCTTGTCAACTGTCTGTAATGGGCCATTTTCTTACCATTTCAAAAGTTATTTTTCCTCCCTTGGTATCCTGCTGTTAATTGATTTATCTCCTTAGACTGACCTCACGCTTGGTAAAGCAACCCCCATCCTTTCCTGTATTTATACTTGTTCCTGTATTTTCACTTCATGCATCTGATAAAGTGGGTTCTAACCCACGAAAGCTTATGCCCAAATAAATTTGTTAGTCTCTAAGGTGCCACAAGGACTCCTCGCTATTTTAATAATTAATAGATAATTGGGTTCTAGCTCATTCAGGGGTTTTAATGTGAGGACCAAAAATTAAATCCACCTTTGGTTGAGGAGCTAGTGTCGCTTGCAGAGGATTGACTGTGTGCTTCCAGCGCCCCCACTTTGGAACTCTGCAGCCAGTCAAATCGTTCTGTAATAAATCCACATGCTTAATAATTCTGCATAATACAGTGCCACTCCACAACTTAATGTAGAACTGATGTGCTACATCGTGCAAGTGGTCTCAACAGGAATAGAGGTTATAATCACTCCTGCCATAGCAAACCCTGCAGCTAATACCTTAGTGGTAATGTGTCTCGCAATGCATTTGTGTCCTGTATTAGCCATGTAGCTTCCAGGGTTTGCAAATAGTATCATTTATTATTTGTATTAATGTAATACTTAGCAGCCCAAGTCATGGACCAGGACCCCATTGTGCTAGGCAATGTGCAAACACAAAACAAAAAGACATTCCCCGCCCCGAGGAGCTTACACTCTAGAACCATTCCTTACCCATAAACTTTGGCTGACATAGATCAGCATCTTTAACAGATGCCAGAAACGCCACATATCTGAGAGGTTTCAGAGTAGCAGCCGTGTTAGTCTGTATTCACAAAAAGAAAAGGAGTACTTGTGGCACCTTAGAAACTAACCAATTTATTTGAGCATAAGCTTTTGTGAGCTACAGCATCCGATGAAGTGAGCTCTAGCTCACGAAAGCTTATGCTCAAATAAATTGGTTAGTCTCTAAGGTGCCACAGGTACTCCTTTTCTTTTCACATATCTGAGGACTTTTTCAGCAATCCTCTTCAGGACTTCTGTTTTAAGACATTCCTTCGCATGGAGTCACAAGAAGCAAAGCAAAACTACAACAGAAAGATGACAGATGCTTGCTCATTGGGACCTTTCACCATTAAGTGTACTGTACTTTCTGATGAACCTGTCATTGCTCTAGGCAGCAATGTTTTAGGGGACAAATCAGAGGTCCTAATATTAATGCACTAAACTGTAGATACAGGAGACCTCTATATGGAATGGTATTCACTGTAATCAATAGGGGATATACCACAAGATCCTTATGTTCAAGCCACTCCATGGCGTGGGCTCAGAATATCTAAATGACTGCATAAAACTCCAGGATGAAGACTGTGGTTTACAACTTTGCTCCTCTGGTGCAATGGAACGCTCTATAATAAGGGTAAAGCTCATCTGTGTAGGAGACAGAACTTTCATGGGGGCCAGTGTGAAATTGTGGAATTATTTTGTTCTCCTGCTGATAATAGCTCATCTTAACTAATTAGCCTCTCACAGTTTGTATGGTAACTTCCAACTTATCTGTTTGTGTATTATACACACACACACACACACACACTATATCTTACTATATGTTCCATTCTATGCATCCGATGAAGTGGGCTGTAGCCCACTAAAGCTTTTGCGCTAATAAATTTGTTAGTCTCTAAGGTGCCACAAGTACTCCTGTTCTTTTTCCTCTCAGGAGGGAAGGTCCATCACTAACCTCCCCACTTTCCATTCCAACTTCACAGCACACTTCCTTGACCTTGCCTTTCTCACATAAATACATAACAATACACATATTTAAAAAGAAATAAAAACAAATCCTAGCAACACAAGACACTGCCCTGCACATGGTCTCTTCCTGGAGGGAGGATGAGAGAACAGATGTGTGATAGCTGTTAGTTATGTACATTGCTTAATGTGCTAATGGAAGGTGCTTAGGTTCAGATCCTCAAAGGTATTTAGGCTCCTAACTTTCATTGATTTCAATGGAACTTAGGTGCTTAAATTAATTTCAGGATCTAGGCTTCAGATACTACAGAGGTGAGTGAAGCAAAAGAACCTGAATAAACTAGACTAGAAAGGTGTAAGTGGTTACTGGCTCTCAGCCTTGCATATTATGGAGAATTAAATTCTGATGCCTTTCAACCTATGGGAATTAGTTTATTTCAGGCAGATGATTAATCTCCTACATGAGGAAAGACTAAAGGCCAGAATTTTCAAAATCTAGTGATTTTGGGTTCTGAACTTATGTCAATTTAAAAGGGCCTGTGACAGGTGTCAGTCGGTCCTCCGAGCCCCTAGGGGCGATGGAGAGCTATGGTCTCCGTGGCCAGCCTCGGTCACACCTTCCGGGCATTGGGGAATTAGTTGGGAAGGTGTGTCGGCCGGAGTCCGTCACGCGCCCCTCAGGCAGGGGAGCGCTGGCGGGCGTCCGTCGCGCGCCCCTCAGGCAGGGGAGCGCTGGGGTAGGGGAACGCAGGCCCACCCAACTCCACTGCGTTCCAGCCCAGGGCCCTGACAGTGGTGGGAGGCGAAGGTCCCGCTGCTGGGTCAGCAGGGCAGTCTGTGCCCGCTGACCAAACACACCCACCCCACGGTGTAGTTGGGCCCCTGGGCTACTTCCTACCCAGTCTCTCTCAGGCAGGTCACTCCGGTTCCTCCATCTCCTCTGGGTATTCCGCTGCGGGCAGCTCCGGTCCCTCCATCTCGTCTGGGTGTTCCGCTGCGGGCAGCTCCGGTTCCTCCATCTCCTCTCGGTGTTCCGCTGCGGGCAGCTCCAGTTCCTCCATCTCCTCTGGGTATTCCGCTGCGGGCAGCTCCGGTCCCTCCATCTCGTCTGGGTAATCCGCTGCGGGCAGCTCCGGTTCCTCCATCTCCTCTCGGTGTTCCGCTGCGGGCAGCTCCGGTTCCTCCATCTCCTCTGGGTATTCCGCTGCGGGCAGCTCCGGTCCCTCCATCTCGTCTGGGTAATCCGCTGCGGGCAGCTCCGGTTCCTCCATCTCCTCTCGGTGTTCCGCTGCGGGCAGCTCCAGTTCCTCCATCTCCTCTGGGTATTCCGCTGCGGGCAGCTCCGGTCCCTCCATCTCGTCTGGGTAATCCGCTGCGGGCAGCTCCGGTTCCTCCATCTCCTCTCGGTGTTCCGCTGCGGGCAGCTCCGGTTCCTCCATCTCCTCTGGGTATTCCGCTGCGGGCAGCTCCGGTCCCTCCATCTCGTCTGGGTAATCCGCTGCGGGCAGCTCCGGTTCCTCCATCTCCTCTCGGTGTTCCGCTGCGGGCAGCTCCGGTCCCTCCATCTCGTCTGGGTAATCCGCTGCGGGCAGCTCCGGTTCCTCCATCTCCTCTCGGTGTTCCGCTGCGGGCAGCTCCGGTCCCTCCATCTCGTCTGGGTAATCCGCTGCGGGCAGCTCCGGTTCCTCCATCTCCTCTCGGTGTTCCGCTGCGGGCAGCTCCGGTTCCTCCATCTCCTCTGGGTATTCCGCTGCGGGCAGCTCCGGTCCCTCCATCTCGTCTGGGTAATCCGCTGCGGGCAGCTCCGGTTCCTCCATCTCCTCTGGGTGTTCCGCTGCGGGCAGCTCCGGTCCCTCCATCTCGTCTGGGTATTCCGCTGCAAGCCATTCCCGCTCCCCCTCGGTGTCGGACTCACGCTGGCCCGGGCTGCAGTCAGGCCCCTCCAGGTCCTCTGGGTATTCAGCGGCCGGCAGCCCTGGTTGCCACAGGCCTTCCTCCCGGTCAGGCTTCGCCTGGGTAAGCAGCAGGATCACAAGAGAGCAGCCTGTGTCTGTCTCCCTCCCTGGTGCTCTCCTCACTGGGCAGAGGACCCCACCCTTTGTACTTCCTGTCCCACCCTTTCCCTTCTGGGGATTGGTGGAAGCTTGGCCTGGCCCCACCCACTCAGGCCCAGAGGGTGGCTCTTTACCCTCTGGTTCGGAGGGGAGCCACCCTGGCTCCTACAGGGCCTAATTTCTCAGAAAGTGCTGAGCACCCACCTCCTGAAACGCAGCTTTCTTCAAGCTATCTCCAGTTGGGTTGCCCCAAAATGAGGTACCTCAAATCACCAGATGCTTTTGAAAATCTTGGCCTAAACTCTTTACTAAGGTAAAATTTCTGTTCATTTTCCTGGAAGTAAGTTAAGTAAGGACCCTCACAACACAGATGTATGACAAAGCAACCGTGCTAGGCATTTAATTTGCAGAGCAGTTTTGAAACTTATGATCTTTAAAAAATTAGTGTTGCTTAGAATTAGGGTTGGTATCCATTAAAGACACTGATCTGTGCCAGCCAAACTTGGTGAGCAAAAAATGATTTATAGACTGTAAGCTCCTTGGGTCAGCGATTGGGTGGTGGTTGTTCTCTATTTGCACATTGTCTAGCACAATGAGGTCCTGCTCCATCCCTCGAGATGTAGAAGTTTGTGTAAAAAAATGACATTGTAATAGCGCCCATGGGGCCCAGTCGGTGTTGGGTCTCTATTGTGCTAGGGATAGCACACATACATAGGAAGATGCTTTTCCTGTCCAAAAGAGACAATGATTTCATCCATTGCCTTTGTAAATACACTTCAAGTCAAGGTGGATTAGATGAGTCTTTCTAATACATTTCCTGGAAAAAAGACCTGGCAGATTTTCACTTAATTTGTCTTTTACCTTGTATCATGTCAGAGAGTCCACAGAAAAATTATTGATTGTACGCTTGTGGTTCCCCAAATGTGCTAGCAGAATTTCTGATGACCATGGTAGGAATTCATCATTTGAGCTGCACAAACTGATAGAAATATCTTCCAAGAGAACAGCACCCTTAACTGCTGATGTGTTAAAGAAGTTTGAAGGACTTGCATACTTTTTTTTTTTTTTTTTTTGGTGGTCAGACAAGGTTTGGCACCCGTATGTTTTTCTCTTCTGTATTTGAGTTTGAGCTCTAACACTGTATACAGCCATAGAGTCACATACAGACTATCAATGCAGTGTGGAGACAATATACTGTACTACATTTCTGAAGTAGTAGTTTTTGTGCAGGAAAATCAAGCAAACCCTTGAGCAAAAAGAGAGAAGACAAGCATCACCAAACAAAAAGGAATGCCGTAAAGAGTGTTATCAGAATATTTTCATTGCCTAGGTGGTAATACAAATGATGATGATATAGACAGGAATGACTTATAGTTAGATCTGTGGTAACTATTAAGCTGTTTAAATGGATTCACACATACAGAGGCCGTGGAGGCGCAAGCAGTGAGTTGGGAAGAGTGGAGGCACAAGGAGCGGAGTCCGGGGCACAAGCCATCGAACCAAGAAAAGAACTGCCTGTGAAGTCAAAAGGGGATGGAGAGGCAGAGGCCCAAGGAGGGGAGAGTGGAGGCAAGGGAAGTTCAAAGGGAGGAAGTGACACAATGAGAGGAGAGGATTGTAAAGCACACCACGATGTAAAGGTAGGGATTTCAATCCCAAGCTCAAATCCCCTGCCTTGCTATATACAATGCCAGTACAGTTCTACTGCCCCTCATGCTGAGCTAATAATGGGGTAGAAGCGTTCACTGGGTGATGCAGGAATGGAACCCATGACAGATACCGGTGCTCAGTGCTAATATTGTGTGTGGGTACAGGGACATGTGCCCTGCATTTACACAGAATGCCCCCTGTGATGCCAGGGCTGTAGACTAGAGCCCTCCTGATCTGCATATCAGGCAGAACAAAATCTGGCCCAAGAATGTGCCTCAATCTTTACTGGCAGGAGAAGTGGGAGGATAATACAGTCTGCATGCCCATGCAGGGCTTTGCTTCTTTGCTCAGCTGGTCAGCTTGGATGCCATTCCCAACTCGTGCTCAAGTTGCAAAAATAGATTTTGTGATGTGGACTCAGTTCCACTAGGAACTGAGTTGCTCATTTCACACAGGCTGCAGAACAGTCATTAGGTTGCAGTTACTTTCGGGTCACTCTCCATTGCATGGGGGCTAATGACAAAGTTGCAATGCTCTAAGTCCCTTTGCCAATATCCTGAACAATCCCCTCCCTGTGGTAAATATGTATATATCTCTAAGACAGCTTATTTATTTTGCTTAAAATAGGTGCAAAATATTGTCCATAGTGTGTGTGTGTATTTTAAATGCAAATGGACTGAGATTTTTCAAAGCCACCTAAATGGGCATTAGGCATCCATATCCTTTATTTTTGCATGTTGTATGAACTATATAGCTTAGTTCACACAACAGGCTAATCTTCAATTATTACTATTTATCCATTTACAGAGTCCAAAAGTGTGGTGTATGCATTGATATGTGCCTATAATGCTAAGTGTGACATGCGGATTATTCAAAATTATTTTTTGAAATGACACAAAACTTACATGTATGCTGAAATTAAAATAGCTTCTTTCTAGATTTCCTGATTGCAAAATCTGATTGCAAAATTCTGGATAAGTTCATCGAAGCTGACTCAAGGAAGCATGTCCGCTTCCATACACAATAGGGAAAGTGAATCAAGTCTGTCCTGACACATTGTTATACTCTGAGGGTTTTTTATTCTTTTCAGCTGAGAAAAAGAGCATTCTGCGGAGCAGTTAGTAATCATCAGTGTTAGGAAAATACGTTGTGCGATCTCTACATTTGGAAATACACATTGTATTCCATCTTTCAATATTGTGTCATGAAGATCAGTGTGACTGAATTTCATTTTTCCTGTTTCATTAAACTTTGCACGCATATAACAGTGGAACTGCCGTACTTCTCCACAGAGATTCAAGTTCAAGTCAACAGGGTATGAGTCAACTAGCTTTTGGGAACCTTGTGAATATTATTTGTCAGATAAGTCCATATCGTTTAGAAAAGAAAATCTACTTGATGATACTTTGTACGCTTCACCTCTCCTCTTCATGGGAGCTTCAAGTGTATCAATTATAGCGTAGTAAGTAGATACGCAAAATTTGTCTCTGAAATTTGATTCAATGCTGTTTCTGTTGCACTGCTTCATTTGCTTGTTTTTTCCTGATTCGCTTGTGGGATTGGGCTTCTTTGTAGTTAGTATCAGGCAAGGTATCTTTCGATATGTCTTCAAATCTTTTGAAATCGTTCCTCAAAGTGTGTAAGTGGTCTGCTAATGATTGACAGAGGTCTGCACATGTTTTCAAATCCAATTCTTTTTCTTGGAGAGCTTGACTTGTGTGGTAAAAATATTGTAAAATTTCATTCCATGTGGTCAACATGAATACAAATTCTAGTTCTTGCATCTTGTTTGCAATGTTTTCTGCCTCTCGTATAGTTTCTCCCTTTTGTGATTGGTCTTCAGCTATACTTTCTAATGCATCCACAGTCTTTGAGTAGGACTCCAGAATTGCACTTGTTGACACTCCATGTGCCTCCCAGCGAGTATTAGAAAGAGATTTAACACACGATCATTGCCCAAATATGTTTTAAGAACTGCCCATCGGTGTGTTGAGGCAGAGAAAAATGTACAAAGCAACTGGGCTGTTGAGAAAAAACTCTGCCACCGGACAACAATCAACAGCACCGCGGCCAAAAAGATTGAGAGAGTGCGCAGCACACGGTATGAATATGGCATATTTGTTCTGTTCTAGAAGCTTCTTCTGCATTCCTTGATAACGCCCTGCATTGTTGGCAGTATTGTTATAAGATTGACCTCTGCACTTTGAGAAATCTATTTTGCAAACTTGGCACAGATAATGCAGTACTTGATTTGCCATTTGTTCATCAGTGTGGCTTTTCAAATTGAGGAATGTTATAAATCGTTCAACTGGTTTTCCATCTGTGGGAGACACATCTTCGTACAGTACTCAATTGATCAATATGTGAAAGATCAGGTGTAGAGTCGACAGATAAACTGAAGTACCCAGCAGTACTTATTTCATCCACGATAGCTGAACGAACTTTGTCACTCATTAGACCAATGAGTTCATCGCATATTGTCTTGGATAAGTATGATGGGTTACCTTTGCTAGCATTCCCATATTTTGAGATATGGCCTACTAAAAATGGGTCAAACTGAGCCACAAGCTCCAACAATCCCAAGAAATTTCCATTCTGCAATGATCCAGATGTGTCATTTGATCCCCGGAAAGGCAGACCACATTCAGCTAATGTTTGAATAACAGCTATAACATGCTGCAAGACACGTTGCCAGTATTCACACTCCCCTTTAATTTGTTCTTCCAATTTTTGTGTCAATCCAAAGCCCTGTCTTCGATTTAAATGTGTCAACATTGAATCTCTCTGCTATTTTCTGAATAGTAGTGCTATTTTCATGTTGTTCAATTAAAACAATATTCCGCCAGTCACTAAATCCATCTCCAGCAAATCGGGATGTTGAAGGTTTATAGGCAAAATGTTTGCAAACAAAACCGTACACAGACCCTGTTCATGGTGAATACAGTAGCCATTCTCGAGTGTATTTTCTCACCATTCACTTTCATGCCGAAAAATATTTTTTGTGGACAATATCTTGTTTGTTTGCCATTGGTAAAAGTCCGATGTGATTTCTTAAATGGCCGAGTGTGATGTTGACCATCATTTGGTCCACGATCTATCCAGTAAGCTACATCATCGGAACTGAAATCAACCCACATACCAGGATCTTTTCTCCTATTATTTACAGCATGAGCAGGTTCAGTCTCTGACACATGCACACCTTCTAGAACAATGTCTGACCATCAGGAGTAGGATGATCAGTTACAGTCTCTGACACATCCACATGTTCTGGAATGGTGTTTGTTTTACCAATAGAAGAAGGGTCAGTCTCTGAAACACCTACAGGTTTTGGAACGATGTCTGTGCTACTGAAAGAAGATGTTACTTCTGATGGATTCGCTTTGAAAAATGTTGTCAGCTTTGGAAGATTTTGGAAAATTTCACTAGTTTTTTGTTTCTTTTCTTCTGCCTGTTTTTGTTTCTGTGCTCCACTCAGTTGGTTACGTTTCATCCTGCCCCTTATCTCAGTTATCTGAACTTAAAAAAAACCAAATTACACAACGTACACTATTTGTGTGTGTGTGTGTGCGTATAAAAAAAAACGAAACAAGTACATATAACTCAGAAGAATATATCAATAATAAAACATAAATATATTGCAATACATGACAGGATCTGATTTCCTCGCATTATTTCGATCTACGTTAGTAGGACGCCCTCCCGGTTTAGGTGGGGATCAGTAATAAAAAGAGAACAGAAAAACAGGGGAAGAGTCTGTAGTGGAGTGTAAGGGAGTCTAACAGAGTTCTGCTTTTCCCCATGATGACTACTTTGATACTTTTTTTTGAAATATCAAATTTAAAAAGCACGTGCTTAGTCTACCTATTGGGTAATCCAGCCCCCCGCATCTCAGCTGATTGCCCTGAACACTGGACCAGTAGCGTAGCTGCGGGGGAGTGGGGCAGCGGCCGCTTCCCCATGGAGTAGACATGGTGCCTTTTTAATTACTTGGCGCCTTTAAAATTTTTACTCACTCGGCGGCGTGCTGGGTCTTCGGCGGCGGGTCGGGGTGGGGGGTGGAGATAAAAATAAAAGGCGCCACCTGGTGGCACTGACTTCAGCAGCACTTGGGCGTCGGGTCCTTCACTCACTCCGGTCTTCGGCGGCATTGCGGTGGCTGGGGCGGGAGGGGTCCTTCAGTGCCGAAGACCGGAGCGAGTGAAGGACCCGATGCCCAAGTGTTGCTGAAGACCCGGAGCGCTGCCTGGGGGTACCCACCCATCACCCGTACCGGGGGGGTGGTGCCTTTTTTTAATCTCCGCTCCCCCTTCTTTTTTCCACCTGGCTATGCCACTGCACTGGATTCTTGGCTCGTCTGGGGTGGGCAAGGTACGGGTCTCTCTTTTCCCACTCCTCAAGTCTCATCTTGATATGGAACTGGACATTTTTTTGAAATCTCAATGATTTCCTGCCCAGTTCTAGTCAAAACATGTACTGACACTGTAAAGAGAATTAAAGAAAACCTTAAGGGGGGAGCTGGAAATATCTGCACCAAGGACACCTCTGGTTGATAGTTCTATATCTAGTTGGTCAGACGCTGCCCAGTGCGCCAAGGGAGTTGTACACATGTAGTATAGCCCCAAATTAGGCCATGCATCTTCCTTAGATAATTCTAAGGCATGTGTCGTCAGATTAGTTCCAATTGTTCAAGCATTTTGGAGACAAGATGGGGAGGGAACTTTATCCTTTGTATTGCTTGGCATTTGCTTACATTGTAGTTCACATTATACTATTTAATACAAGCACTTAAAGTGAATACTGGCCAAGTGGGGGAAATACACTTTTTAATTTTAAATGAGGTTTCTCTAGAATCTCCTAACTTCATTTAAGTCAATGTTTCTGACACCATTTTGTAGAACATTTCAGAGATGGATAACGGTACGCAAGTTAAAGGTTAAACATTATAGTTCACCACTATATCTATAGCTTCTTATTATTAGCTGTATTCCTGCTTTCCAACACTGTTCCCATAGTCTGCTAACATTACACGTTAGCCCCATTTAAGTGCCTCTCAGATGTGTCCCCTTCATCACAGTTTGATGCCAGTGGTAGTCAAGACCATAGCCAGGAGGCTCTGTTGAATATGTGCTTCTAATTTGTCTCATCACCACACAGTCAATTTTGGTGTCCAGTGACAAATAGAACCCGAATCAACTCTTGGTCCCAAAGTCTGCTTTCCAAGCTGGAGGAGGAAACCATGCTAATGCAAGAAGGTGGAACAGGAGACCTTTCATGCCCAAGATTTTTGCATGAAGAAACACATAGGGGCTAGTTTGTTGGGTGCACCTGAGGAGTGCTTGATGCTTTTCCGCCTTATCCCTGGAGGTGCAGATTGCTCCATCATTGACCCCCTCACATAAAACATGTAGATTCCCACCTCACGAGGAACTTGTATTTAAAGATAGTCTTGGGGTTGGATCTTCCACCTTGACTGAGCGTGGCCAGGGAGACCTTAGTGACACCAGCCTAAAGAAAGGGCTTTATGCAAATACTGTCTGTCAAAATAAATGCTGTCTCTCCATAAGAAATACTTTGAATGACAGAATTCTATCCTTTAGTCTGTTTGTTTCATGTTGACCTTTGAAAGGTCCCCAGGAGGTGATATGTAGCTAACTGGCGGTTTGATTATGAACCATTCCAGAGAAGAGCAAGAGTATATGGTTCCCATCATGTGCTGGTGCAGAGAGCCTCAAAGCATCGCCTGGAAGGAGAGTGAATTCTTAACTCTTTTGAGCACAGTGAAATATATAGGAACCAAATAGGTCAACGAGTTTCCAGCTGTAATGTGGCCACAAAACCATCTGCTGACTTCTCCCTGGCAAAAAAAATGTTCAACTTTCTTACCAGCAGTACCATAGCCTACTGGTAGAAAAAGGAAGAGAGGTATGGTGGAGGGCTGAAGGAGGTAATGGCTACTATGCAGTGTTCTGTTACAGGAACAACAAAGTACAAACACATTGTATCTAGTGCTGAGAGCCAGGGAGTCAAGGAGCAGGATCCCTCAGCTTTAACCTTTCCCGGTCATTCTTCCCTGATCAGCCAAAGAAGGATTTCTCTGCGTCACTGCTGCTACTTCACATTCATGAGCAGAGAAAGAAATCAGGTTCCTTGGCTCCAGGAGCACAAGCTTCTATCACTAGAGTACAAGGAGGCTGTCCTTTAGGTGGAGTATAATTTGGGATTATATGCTTCCTCTGTAGGCCAAGGGACAATCATAGATGAGGTCTGACATGCCATCCACCAGAGGGCAGTAGTGCCACATGCACTCTCAGGCAGGAGCCCCTCTGCAGCTAGGCAAAGCCCATCATCTTGAGTCTGGCATTCATAGGAGTTCCTAAGTGATTATTTTAAAAATCCCCCATTCATTAAAAACTTGTAAGCACCTCATTAATTCTGAGGACATGATATTTCCGGCTAGCCAGGTTGCTAAGGTGTGTGGCATCAAGCTCTAACGAAGTGCAAGAAATTATCTTTGTAACAGCAGTGGTGTCTCTTGAATGCAGTTCATTAGTGCTGATAAGGTGTGAAAAATTATCTTTCAAACTATAATAGTGTGGCCTGAATTCAATTAGCACCGCTACACATGTTTCAAATCATGGCTGCAGGTGACGCATAGGGCAGGCTGCTACAATGTTAGCGCTTAATCCTGTCTGGGTGAATCATGGAAATTGCTGCAAAACAGTGAAATTAATACGGTTAAGTGGCATTAACATTCGATTAAATATTTGTTTCAATGACTGTCCAATTTCAGACGGGTGAATCAAGGGGCTTTGACAGCTGCTGCCAAAACTGCTTGTTTAAATGTGTGCAAAGGAGGAGCTTCTTGACCTACACACATTTAAATGGCTTTGTTAAATTAGCCTTTCAAAGTGGCAAAACCACGCTTCTTACGGCTTTCCTAGGCCTTCTCTCCATTGCTAAAAATGGTATATTTTTGTATGTTGGGGGTGGTTAATGTGTTAACATAAGCTATCCCAAAGTAAAAACTGCTTTGTGGAGACCAGGTAAATTAGGCAAGGTCAGTACTGTACCCCTACCTGGGGCTCACCTCAGGGTAAAACTACAGTATAATCAAAAATACCGGATTTGCATTTCTGTCCTATTCATTGTATTGTACACCACTACCAAGTCCCCAGTTATTCATCTCCCGTCTAAACTAAACTAGTTCCAGACTTGTCAGTCTCTCTTCAGGCCTTGAATAATTTTTGTCAACAGTCTCTGAACCCCTTCTATATCTGCTATCTCTCTTTCAAGATAGAGCAACCAAAACTGAACACAGTAATCCGGGGGGAGGAGGGATGTAGGAGTGACTTACATAATGGCATTCTAGTCTTTTCAGTATTTTTTTAGCTTAACATTGTTTGCATATGAAGATGCTCACACCCAAAGAACACCATTGCCCAACTAGTTGTGAACAAAAACTCAATCAGGTGAATGTTTGCAAACAGTAAATAAAAAGGAACAGGAAGACATTCCAGCAAAAAAAGTTTTCGAAGTTAAAATGTATATTCATCCCAATTGCCGGTTTGCAGTATTTTCATGACTCTGATAATTGGGCATACCATTTTATATATGTGTAGGCTCTGATACCCTTACTCAAGTTGGGCTGTACTTTATTCTATGAACAGCTGTGCTAAAATCACTAGGACTGATCGAAGTAAGATTGTGGCACTAGTGCTCATGTGGAACGCTATCTGATGCTTTAGAAACTAGTGGGGTGGAGTTGGTGCTTCTTTATCCCACCATTAATCATGGATGAAAAGCTGGCTATGAATCTTTCCACTTTCAAGAGCAAACTGCAAGAACCACCATTTTTTACTTGTTCTCTCCCCCCCCCCCCTTTAAAACTAAATAAATAATTATGGGAAGCAAGGCAACATCCAGGGAAATGATGCACTTGGCCGCATACATATATAGATTATTTCAGTTAATAGCAGAGTGACATCTTTACATTGTTGTTCATTGATTTGTAAGGCCAGAAGGAAACACGATGGTCATCTAATTTAACCTCCTACATAACCCAAATCCTAGAAGTCATTGGGTGACCTTCTGCATTAAGACAAATAACATGTGGTTGAATTAGTGCATCTCTCTTTGAAAAATATCTGATCTTTCTTTAATTTCTTATTGCCCATTTTTTATTTTACTTGGTGTATTTTCACCATGTGTGTCATTCTATATTTGAGTAACTGCACTAAAACACAGTAGCTATAACAACCAAAAAGAGCTATTAGAACCTGAGATTCCCTGTCTCCGTATCGAAATTCAAATCCTACCCTTGGCTGATAGAATTTGTGTGCTGTGAATTTAGACATGTTTATGCTTCACCTTTCTAATGACGCAGCTGTGGCAATTTACAAATGTGTTTCTCTCACTTTTTTTCTTCCCTCAGTAAATAATGAACATATAAGACAGATCTCAGCAAAAGCACTTCCTACTGCCTCTTTCAATGTAGGACGAACGCCCAAGCAGTCTGAAGTGCTGGTTATAGGTTAGTGGGGAAGTCCCTTCTGCAAACCCCAGGAAGCTATAGATTTGCAGCCCCAAAAAAAGTTTTTATTCAAGTATGCAGTAACACAGCAGAAGAGCGAAAACCACTTTTTTGCACAGTTCATTTTAACTGGAGCTGTAGTTGTTTTGCCCAGCAGCTGGTGGGAGGCGGGGGGGGGGGGGATCATACTGGTAGCTAGGCAATAAAGAGAGTAGAGCAGTCATTTACTTTCAGAAGAAAGCTGAACCTTAATTTTATTTATCATTTCTATTTAGATTATAAGCTCTTTGGGCCAGCTTGTTGTTTTGCGTTCATAGAGCACCTAGCACAATGCAGTCCTGTCCCATGACTGGGGGTCCTAGGTGCTATGGTAATACAATAATAATTAGCAAACATTTGATTTTTTTTTTCCTTCAAGTTCTGGATCTCTGTTCTAAAATCACAGGAGGGTTTAGTTATTTGGAATGAGATCTTTTTATTCCTTCTGTAACCTATGCTTACACTCTGTAACTTTCTACTAGCTGGCCTACATAGAGGTTTATGAGTCTGCTACTGGGTTGACCTAACAGAAGTGGGTCTTTTAGCTCAAGCAGTAGAGGCTCTTGCGTTTTCATCCGGAAGTCCTATGGTTAGTCTCCCAGTGCTGATGACCCACCCGTGCCTGTTGTGTTAAACTCATCCTTTGGGTTGCCTCCTATTGCTGCAAACTTTGGAAACACCTGGATGGAATAGCCAAGCTGAGCTGCAGGGCCTGAGAAGGGAGGCCAAGCTCCATAGTGGCAGAGTAGCTGACCTTCAGCCTGATGCTGCAGTGACTCTTGTAGCTTTTGTGCCTTGTTCCAAAGAGGTCAATAGCTAAGTACTGGAGCAGATCTGCCAAACCTCTCCTCCTATGCCCCATGTCTTCTATGTAACAGCTCACAGAGATTCCCTATGGAGAACGCACGGGGTGGGCACGTGCCCTATGTAGTCTCCATAAATTTTTCTGCCTTGTACAGCAGAAACACACTGGTGGTTCTTGGTGAAACCCTGTTCTCATTGAAGTTGGTGGCAACATTCTCAGTGGCTCTGCTGGAGTGAAGATTTCACCCTGTGCATGGGGGGACCTTTGTGGCCATGGAAGGTGAACAGGATTCACTCCTTGGTAAAGATGAAGAGCACTAGGATTAATTGTCTGGGAGGCTGGAATCCTCTGGTTAAGCCACAGAACAAGTACAACATAAGCATCAGCAGAGCACGCTTCTGTATAGTCCTGTACAGTGGTGGTCTTTACCAGGCCTTCTACACATTTTTAATCAGAGTAGGCCATCAGCCAAGAAGAAATAGCAACATCTTTCTCGTTTCTTTTTTTTCTTGTTTATCTGTCAAAATTTTAAAGATTCCAACCAGTTATATAGTTGATTGAAAAATGGAAAGATCGTCTTGCGAAAAGTAAAATTTATTTTAAATAGGGAAATTTAGAGCGTGGTCACATGGTTAATTAGCAAGAATGTATCCATGACTTTAACTCTTGCAAGATTCATGCCCAATGCTGAAATCTCTAGATTAGTCTTTTTAAAAATATATGATACAATCTCTGTAAATATTTCATTTTCACTAAGCAGTTCATGCAGAATGTCTGAATGTAACTTGGATTTGGAACATAGCCTCTGCTTTTTTAGGGGATCCTGTTGTGGTTAACACATTAAAATCCATGTCTTTGCCAGCGCCCTATAATGGACTCACCTTTTTTATGCACAGGACAGTGAGAATAGATGATGAAGGGACAATTCAAGCTCCATGCCTCTAGTTTGATAGGAGAATGTATTTAAAAGGTTATATCTCTTCCACCCCTTCTTTCCTCCTTTTAAAACACGGTTAAATGTTATATGTCTCCTTAAAGCCTCTATATCAAACATTTCATTCTATAAGGACCTGAAGAAAAATGCATTTTGACTCTAAACATTGCCTTTGGATGACTAAGGATTTGGGACTAGGGATGGACAAACAACTAATTTTTGGATACCCATCCCTCTCAAACCAACACCAGATCTGCACTGATTCTAGTATGAAATTTATAAGTTGGGTTACGTGGTTTTCAGAGGACAGGTGCTCAGTGGTATTTGAAAAAAAGACCCCTCTTGGGTGTCTCATGTTAGGCACCCAAAATCTTGGACATCAGCAATATTTCACTTCCCACTCTTATAATCAGAGTAATTGTTTTTCTGTATATTTTGCTTCTTCCTTTTCCCCCATTACATTTCTTTTTCTTCTCTCGCTCTCATTTTCTTTTTCATAGACTCCTCCAAATCACCCTTATGGCATCTCTCCCTCTGTCCTCTTTTAGTTTCAGCTAGATGTTTTCATAGTTATTTTTCATAGCACTCATGTCATGATGGCAATTCCTGCAGGTTATGAATTCAGTGTCTTCCTCTTGAAATGGCCTTGCTTAGCTTCCTTAATGGGTGTGGGTTCAATGGCAGATTGCTCAAGGACCCACATACCTAGGCCACAGCAAGATCCCAAATTGTTTCCAGCAGAAAATGCTGCCATGTGGAATAATGACGAAGCAAAATGAGAATGTACGTCATGGTGGAATCACTGGAGAATTCAGTTGGGGAAGCAGAGAAAAAAGAACCATTCACAGAGCCACTTGTGAATGCTGCAAATTGAGTAGCTATGCAGAACTGCCAAATCTCACTCCAGGGCTGGGCCTCTGAGGTTCTGAGCATCTCAGTTTTTAGAGGGTATTAAAGATGGTATTAACTGGTTATTTTTTGGGGAGAGTGGGTAAAGGAGAAGAAATTAGATGAGGTGAGCTGAAGTTGCTGCTGCTGCTGTTGAAGTCTGATCCCATTTCATCCAAGTAGTATTTGGGATTCAGTTGAAGCTGGTCGTGGGGATGATGCCATCTGGATCCCTCTCTTTAGCCCAGTCAGTCAGGACAACTCACAGGATCAGGATGATGAAAGCCTGGGGGCCCCCAAAACGATAGGGGTGGCAGCCATGATGATGAAGCTTGCTCCAGTAGCCTCTGTTCTTCCACATTTTCTCTCCAAAGTCTCTTTCTTTAAGGATCCGAAAAGGGAATGATGGGTGGAATAGTCCATCCCCTTGTTATTTTGTCCACCAATTAGGCCTAGTTTCTGACACACCAATTTTGGTTCACTGATTTTTCTGGACCCACAGAGTCTTGTTTACCAAACATGATCTTAACACAGTCCTTGAATTATATCAATAGGTCTTTCTGTAAACTAATCCAGTCTTTCTGTCTCCCTTCCATACATTTCCCCACCAACATTTGTTGTTATCAGTCATAGAATCATAGGACTGGAAGGGACCTCGAGAGGTTAGCTAGTCCGGTCCCCTACACTCATGACAGGACTAAGTATTATCTAGACCATCCCTGACAGATGTTTGTCTAACCTGCTCTTAAAGCTCTCCAATAATGGAGATTCCACAACCTCCCGAGGCAATTTATTCCAGTGCTTAACCACCCTGACAGGAAGTTTTTCCTAATGTCCAACCTAAACCTCCCTTGCTGCAATTTAAGCCCATTGCTTCTTGTCCTAACCTCAGAGGTTAAGGAGAACAATTATTCTCCCTCCTCCTTGTAACACCCTTTTATGTACTTGAAAATTGCTATCATGTCCCCTCTCAGCCTACTCTTTTCCAGACTAAACAAACCCAGTTGTTTCAATCTTCCCTCGTAGGTCATGTTTTCTAGACCTTCAATCATTTTTGTTGCTCTTCTCTGGACTTTCTCCAATTTCTCCACATCTTTCCTGAAACGTGGTGCCCAGAACTGGACACACTACTCCAGCTGAGGCCTAATCAGCGTGGAGTAGAGAAGAAGAATGACTTCTCGTGTCTTACTTACAACACTCCTGCTAATGCATCCCAGAATGATATTCACTTTTTTTGGCAACAGTGTTACACTCATCAGATGCATCTGACGAAGTGGGTATTCACCCACGAAAGCTTATGCTCCAATATGTGTTAGTCTATAAGGTGCCACAGGACTCTTTGCCAGTGTTACACTGTTGACTCATATTTAGCTTATGGTCCACTATGACCCCCAGATCCCTTTCCACAGTACTCCTTCCTAGGCAGTCATTTCCCATTCTGTAAGTGTGCAACTGATTGTTCCTTCCTAAATGGAGTATTTTGCATTTGTCCTTGTTGAATTTCATCCTATTTACTTCGGACCATTTCTTCAGTTTGTCCAGATCATTTTTAATTTTAATCCTATCCTCCAAAGCACTTGCAACCCCTCCCAGCTTGGTATTGTCTGCAAACTTTATAAGTGTGCTCTCTATGCCATTATCTAAATCACGGATGAAGATATTGAACAGAACCAGACCCGATCCCTACGGGACCCCATTCATTATGCCCTTCCAGCATGACTGTGAACCACTGATTACTACTCTCTGGGAACTGTTTTCCAACGAGTTTTGCACCCACCTTATAGTAGCTCCACCTAGGTTACATTTCTCTAGTTTGTTTATGAGAAGATCAAGGGAGACAGTATCAAAAGCTTTTACTAAAGTCAAGTCTTATCTACTTTTACATACTTTTTACAAAAAGAAAAGGAGACTAACCAATTTATTTGAGCATAAGCTTTCGTGAGCTACAGCTTACAGTTGAGTTCACAATTGGAGTAAATCTGTAAGCCCGGTTATGACAACAGTGAGAAGAAAGTATGGGAGAGCATAGCTCTGCTTTGTCTGATCCTCCAGTGGCATAAGGTCCTACAGGTCTTAAATTAGAGATGCCTCCCTGCAGGTGTAACTGGCACTGGGTGGTTTAAGATTTGCTTAGTTTCTGCGATAATTTGGCCTTACTAATGTTACAAAATTACCCCTCTCCTGAAAGGCTTTTAGGGACTAGACTAGAAAATTGTTCCAGGAAATGTGGCCAGCCATTTCCAGACTGTGTTGATAGGGTTTAACTATTTTAAGTTGTTGCTAGAAACCAAAGTTGATTGTTACAGGAGTGCTGTGTAAAAGAGATGTCTGCATATATGTAAATAGGCCAGATGCCAGTAGATGGTGCTCAAGAATATGTGGCATAGTTCCTGGGTTTTGTAGGACCAATAAAATTTGTTGGTTGCCCTGCAAATGGCTTCCTTTGTGCAACTCTTGACATTGATCTTGAGAATCTTTTCTCATTGAACCTTCTGCTCTTCGTCCATGTGCTAATTTCTTCTATGTACTGGACCATCTTGGTGATGAGACAAACTCTAAACAAAGTAAGAGAGGTTGTAGCGATCATATGAATGATAAAAAGATGTTTGAAGAGATGGACTTCAAGAAGGGACATGAAGGAAAAGAATCAAGAACATGTGCTACAGATATTTGCAAGTACACAAGATAGCAAAACCGAGATCACCAAACACAGTGTAGGAAATGAAAGGAGGGATAAAGTAAAAGGAGTGGGGGGAAATGTAATGAGTAAAGGGGGAGTGGCTTGGGGAGTATCTGGAATGGCCAGGTGTGTCATGGCATAAATACTTACAAAGTTAAAAATCCATTTGAAATAGTCTTAAGTTTTACATTGGGGTAGTAAAACAAAGGTCAATGAAAGCTCTTGTCTTACCACGAAAACAACAGGACATGTGTTATTGAGCCATCTGAACCAGCAGAATGTCCCAAAGCAATAGGCTGTCTCCTGAATAATCTCTATCCTGGCATTCATCCTTCTAATGTTCCAGAAAGGCCTGACTTCCTCATATCCCGGCTCTGATTGTCCTTGTCAGAACTATTCACTCCTTTGCACAGAGGTTTCAGAGGCGATCATTATAACATGCAAATATAGGAAGGTCAAGACCTAGAATTCTGACCTGTGGGGTAAAAACACAATCATTTAGGCAGCCCTAGTCAACTGCATTTTATAAAGGAGAAAGCCATAAGTTTTTTGTGAATTTTTCTTCAGTCTGGGCTGGTGAAGGTCCCACTGAATGGGACTATCCATATCTGCAGAATCAGGACTTTAAAAATTGATTTAAGAATCATGAGGTGAAATTCTATGGCCTGTGTTATGCAGGCACTCAGATGATCATAATTGACCTTTCTGGCCTTATAATCTATTAATTTATTTAATGACATAGATGGTGCTTCTTAAATAAATACAGGACTGAGTCCCTGCTAGGGAGCTTTCAGTTTTGGACGTGGTCCTACAAGCCATCATGGGCTTGATCCAAAGCCTAGTGAAGTCAACTGGAAGAACTTCATTGACTTCAGTGGGCTTTGGATCAGACCCTTATAAGTAGCCCCTACTCGTGTGAGTAGCCCCACTACTCAAGTGAATAAGGGTTGCATGCGGCAGGATCAGGCATCTGAACAAGCATGTCTGTATAATCACATTTTGGGCTTAGAGAGATGGATGGACCGGGTTAAAGGAAAGGTTCTTTCTTGACTCTTGACAGGAAGAAAGAGTGAGGGAGCTCAGATTTATTGCTGTTGCATTGTTTGTGAGGCTGCATCATTTAGAAATCCAGGTAAATCAATAAAAAGTTTGGCTCATGATGGATTCAAAATATAGGGCCTTATTTTCTCATTGAAATAAATGGGAGTTGAAAGCATTGGCAAGAGGCACTCGGCACCCAGCTGAAATAGGCCCTAATCATGCATTTTAAGGTCCAAAATCAGAAAGATCCTTAAGCCTGTGCCTAACTTGAAACACATGAAGTCAAATCTGGGGCCATTCTTATGCCTAAAGTTAGGCCGGTGCTTAAGTACCTCACTGAATCTGGGCTATAACTCTGAGGAGACATTAATATATCGCATTTCTGTGGGTGAAGATCACACCGGCGCCTCAGGGAGGGCAAAAGGAGAGAGAAAATATCATGTGCTGATGATAACTGTTGCAACAGAGAGCTCAGTAAATTACAAGAAGCTGGTATCAGATTCCAAGGTGGAATTTCTGGATTAAAAGTAACAGAAAATCAAATAGTAACCCAAAAGTGATAACATTCGCTTGAGTCTGTAGGTGGCTTTTTATGGATTTATCTGTTATCTGCTAGAAAAAAATATGTTTCTCTTTGAGGTACTGCATTATACTGATAGTTATACAATCAGTATCTATGACCTGACAGAACTGAGAGAGATTTTCCCCCATGACAACTCTTTCAATATACAGCTGTATGTCGCTCTATACAAGCCTGTTGTTTCTTGTAACTATATTGGCAATATAATTAAACAGGCTTCAGGGAGTTTGTGATGGGGTGTTTACCCCACACAGGACTGGAAGAGCTTAAAATGGTGAGGCAGGCCTATTAACTCCACATGCTGCTTCTGGGCTGGAGGAAGTGCCAGGGAGCAGGGAACTGATTACAAGCAGGCTCAGTTGGGCCGGAACAGCCGGGGCCTATGAAGCCAGGAAGCTGGAAACAGGGGCTGCTGCTAGGAAAGGGCCGTCACTCCCTGGGACAGGGAGGAGTGTCTAGAGGCTGCAGAGACGAGTAGGCTCTCCCAGCTTCAGGTCCTCGGCTGTGCCCCACCAATGGCTGAACAGTTGAGCTAAACCAGTATTCAGGGATGTAACAGAGTGGCTTGCCTGATGCACTGGAGAGCTTGGAACTAAGCCAGCGTTGGTGACAGGATGGGCTCCACCTGAGAGGAACCAGGTGATCCTAATACAAAAGGAGCAGGCAGTTGCAGTGAAGAGGGAAGCCCAAGAAGCTGCAGCTAGAGCTGTACACACTGTGGAGAGCAAGAAGAGTCCTGCAGGGCTGAAGCTCAAGAGACAGGAAAGAGGTGAGGAAATCTCTTCAGGTGGGGAGACCTAGGAGAGACCCTGTCCAGGCAGGGGAGAGACTGCAGCAGCCTAGCTGCAAAGGCCTCTAGAGAAGGACATACTCCGGGCAGGAGGCGTGGGGAAGCAGAAGATTCCTCAGGGAGGTGGCAGCTATGTTCCGCTGAAACTAGGATGAAGACTGAGTTCACATCCCATTTTTAAAAGACGTTGTGAGATAGTGGACTGCTGGGTGGAGAGACACTGAAGTGGGGTTGAGAGGCCTACAGGGTCAACACGTATCTGAGGACTGAACCCCAGGAGGGGATTGTTTAAACTATCTGTGAACTGAGTGAATTCCAGACTTTGAGCCTGAGAAGGGGGAAAACAGAGGCTCTTGAGAGGCACTCAGCATAACCCTCCAAGAGCCATCAGGCACTTGAGGTGGCTGGCCATGTTACAAGGGAGGAGTGACTTGCTGTTGGTACAGGACAGAAACACATCACTACACCTCCCAGAGGAATTATGGCTTCTTTAGCACCAGGCCCTCCATGGCAATGTTCCTGGGCCAGCACCACTACATCCCGTATCTTTCAATATAGTCTGTGTCCTTGTGGCACAAGCTAGCCCTGAAAATTCAGAAGCAAGATATAGAGTAATCATTTAGATTTCGCTGCTTTATGGAATCTATCTAGGTGTTTATGCTGTGCCCATCACTGTGATATGGAGAGGTATGTGTGTCTGAACCATGGTGATAGAAGTAATTCTTTTCAAGGAAAGTGTATAAAGTGATGGTATGTCCTAGTTTTTCATAAATGTCCCAGAAACATCTTTCAGGACATCTGGAATATCCTGGGTTTTAATTGAATCAATCAAAATGTAGTAACTTTATACCTGCGGGTTGTTTTTTTTTTTTGTTTTTTTTTACAATCTATTGTTATAGAATAGAATTTGTTCTGTGTTTACCAATAGTTCAATGGAACAAGTGTTCAGTGCTACGAACAGTGTTTGGAGTGAAAAGTGGAATGACTGGAGATGCTATCAAAGCTGTTCTTCTGTACAAAGTGAATGTTAGTGACCCTGTACAGTATTTCATGCATTCAGACAGTTACAGAGGGCATATCTCCAGTCCACGAATAAACCTGTGTCCACCGTTGATTTACAAACTGGCTGTAGCATCACCAGTGCAGATCTTGTACTTTAGTTTTCTGTGTATTTTGCAATCCTAAGATGTTTTTGCCACAAAAATTACCCCACTTCTGGATTTTCAAAATATGGTCACTTTGTATGACCAGACCTAGAAAAATGGTTAGCAATGAAAACATACTGGTGACTTGTTAAGGGGAAGGGTTTTTAATATCTTCCTAAAATGTAATTGTTGCTTGCAATCAAATCACTGATTAATTTTACTTTAGTCACAAATTCCTTCTGTGCCAGTCATGTTCCATTACACACATCCAGCAGGAACCAGTCATGTTTTCAAAGATTTGCACAGAAGATATTCCTGAACTACAAAGTATGGATCAAAGTCTTAACTTCCCCAAACTAGAGAAGGTTCAGATCAAGTATTTGTTTTAGATCCATCTCTGATTTGCTTGGGATATAGCCATAAACCACCTACACTTAACAATTGAATGGCAGAATGTGGATTCCTTGTAGAAAATTAACAGAATATATGGGTCTGTTAGAGGCCCCAATTCAGGAAAGCACTTACACATGGGCATATGCCCTGTTGACTTCAAGGGTGCTTGAAGTTAAGTACATGTTTTAAGTGCTTTCCTAAGTAAAGATCCTGGATCAGGTTAGCAACATGGCTTTCAACCATGCAAACCAGGGCTGGCTTACAGGTGAGAGCAGAAAACATGTGAAACTTGGCGGTTTCAAATGGTTTTCATCTGATCACAGGCGGTATAGTTTCGCTCACATGTGAAACTCAAAGCAAAACTGAAAAAAGACTTGGCACTAAACCTTGTGAACTGAAACTGCTGAAAGTGGCACGTCTCTTTATTCTCCCTTCTCCGAGCATAGTTAACTGCCATTAACATGCATAAACTTCATTATCTTAAATCATTTTAGGGCAACATTCTCAATAACGTAGCTAAGGGAATGGAAAGAAAAATATAAATCTGCCCCATTATTGCTGATCAACCAAATTACATGTAGTGCTGCTGTTATTCCACCCATATGCCACTGAGATCATTAGAACGTTCAAGCATGATTGGTGTGCTTTATGGGCCACAGGTAGAATAGTGAATGACATGCAAGGGGTTAAAGCAAGATAACAATATTGAGAGTCCACAAACAAATTCTAAGCTAAAACAAAAAGTGAGTCTCTTGTTTGCCTCGTGGTGTTGTCTGCGGTTGAAAACCTCCTGAACTTTATCCTAAATACAGTTGCTCCTTTTTGACCTGAGAGGCTAGTCAAATTTCAGGGCCCTGGAGATGTTCCACTTGGAAGTAGACACTGATGTAATCTTGCTTATTTACAAGGCATGCATAAAGTCTGGCATCTCCAAATGTGGGAGGAACCAAAATCAAGGGATCGCTTCTTTGGTTACAGCCCCAATTCTCTTTGGTCAGCACCAGTCTCCTTCTCCACTCTTTCTAGGGTCACACTCACACTGTGCTCACAGGCTACTTGGTTTTCTTGCTGTTTGCTTCTGCAGCATATTGTTCCTTCCCCTCCCCTGTCCCCTCCTCCCACCCATACCACAGACTATACTCGGCAAAATCCCTCTGCCCACTCAGTGCAAACTCCTGGATGGGTTCACAACCCCCTTTTGTCTTCAGGGGAGTGGGGGCTTCTGATTAACTCAACCTGACAGATATGTTAATTGAAGTGTGCATCCACATCCAATCTCAATGAGGTTTGTAAGCCAAGCAGTCACCAGTATCTTTCAGCATAACCTTCCATATTTACAACAATATCCAGGTACAATGGGGCATGCTAAAAGTAGAGTTTTTTTAATTTTAATTGTTAACTTCCTTATATTTATGTGTTTAGGATACTAAGTGCCAAACAACTGTACTCAGATTTTGTGCACACATCTGTGTGTTTAAAATACACACTTGTTTGAGCAACTGGGCATTTGTGGGCACAACTCAAGGAGCAAGGTGTGCAGGGATACAGGTTATGCATACATTACTTTTTTTTTACATGACCTTTAAGACCTTTAAGCCTCATTTTGATAACTTGGCTTCATGTAATGCAGATTGTTTGGTGCCCTGTGGATTCAAATCTGTTCTCAGTTTTAACATGGAAGATGAATACAACATTTTGATTCTCAAGTGCCTACTTGCATTGAGAAGTGACAAGTTATGTCAATTTCCCCAATGATTGTTTGCAACTGTGTACCATCTTTTGATGCTATTTATTATGCATTTGTGTGTGTGTGTGTGTGAGAGAGAGAGAGAAAGGGGGTTGAGGTTGAGTTGAGAGTTCGTTCTGCTGCCTCCCAACGCAGTCTAATATTTAATGAGAGTCCTACAGTAGTCTGTTTAATGGAGTGGTTTGGGCTGGAAGACACCAACTTTTCACCTCTGGAGTACTAAATACCAGTCTTGTCCTAGTTCGCAAATTAAAACCAGAGCATAGCAAACACTGAAGTTTGTTGTGGCTGCTAGTGTGACATAAAATCCGGACTGAGGAACAGCTGTGTCCCCTCAATTTGCCAATCTGGGGTGCCTTTTGCACTGCTTCTCTGTGGGAGCAACCACTCTTGGCCTTGCTTTCAGACAGCCTCTAGCATGTAAATTACTCCCAGCTGAGTTATGAGTACTTCTAGCCAATCACTCCTGAACTGTATTGTAGAGTGGCATCAGTAAATTCCCAGTCCCAAACTTGTCCCCAGAAATGTGCGTCTTGTACTGCCCAGTTCTGTCCTTCTGTACAATACAAGCACATAGAAAGTCTGTCATTTTATTAATAGAAAATTATATGCACAAACCCTGTTATCTCAAATGAAGTTTCCCAAATACTTCAATCCAAAGACACATGTGTTTAGATAAAACAATAAAACAAATTTATTAACTACAGAAAGATAGATTTTAAGTGATTACAAGTAATGAGGCATAAAATTATGAATTGGTTACAAAGAATTAATTTAGATATTAGTTTGCATTTTGACTTATCAAGCTAAGTGAATTCAAAGCAAAGATTTCTCTCACCATATGCTTACAGTAGTCTCACTGAATCTTTCAGCCAGGATCCCCAGCCCCCAGTTTAATGATGCTCCTTTTGTCTTTCAAACATGGTTGATGCCACGAGGGGGGAGAGGAGATTTGAGGCCTCTGTTCCTCATTTTTATATCTTTTCCTCCTCTTTGACAATCATCTCCCTGGGGTTCAGGCAAGAGCCAGTCTTTTTACATGGGATGTACATTTCTCACTTACACCCTTCTTCCTGCCAAAGAATGGCTGCTAAAGCAGGTGATAGTTCATTTGATTTTGTTGACACCTGGCTGAGGTATCACTTTATCTTTGTCTCTGAGGAACTGGTTTGTGCCTTCTTGTCCAAACTTGGAGCATGTCTCAGCCATGTTATACAGTAGAGTCTTATAACTTTACATACAATGTTGCTACACACATTTTACTAGTACAGTAATGATCAGCAAAGTGAGTTTTCAAATGATACCTCACAGGGTATACTTTTTACAAAACTGTGCTAAATTTTGTACAAAGGATGGAACGTGAGGGTACAGACTGTCACGCCTAACCAAGCATATTTTCTGCTTGGTTCAATTTCAGCAAACTCAGATGACTAAGGAGAATGCCCCACAGCCTATTAGCCTTCATAAATCCTCTACAGTCTTGCTGCTGATGTCTGGGGGCAGGAAGGAAAAGGGGTTGATGGCCTAACTACCCTTCAGTCTTTGTCCCAGAATAAAGTCACTGTTTCTCTCCACTGTACCTAGTAAGGTCTGTAGGGGGCTACTAGGTCTGGGCTGTTTTAACACTTCCTTCGAGTCCATTTCCAAAGTTTTTGGAAAACATAGCACCTGATCTAGAGCCCACTGAAGTCAATGGAAAAACTCCCATTCATTGCAGTGGGCTTTGGATTGGGCACATATCCCTTCAAATTCAAAAAGCTTCACTTTTTCTGCACTTTCAGGTGTCAAGTTAGCCCTGAAGATGACACCAGGAGCCTGAGACTTGCAGTGTTTCCAACCCAGTGAAAAGCAGAATGTGTAAGAAATCTTATTCCTGTGGGCTTTCTGGCAGAGTTTCTAGGCCAAAGATGTTCAGGTACGTTTGAATACATTTTGAGGTAGCTTGCGTGAAGGCTACTGTCTCTAACCGCATTCTTCCTTTCAGCCAAAAATATTTTCACCTCACAGACGTGATATTTCTGACACTAATGCAATCCTATTAGGGGTGAGGTTTTTCCAGTTCTGTCACCTTGCCCAAGGGCTGTTCACTCTTAAGCATTGTTGAAGGGTGTGAAATCTCCCCAGCAAATTGTCCTTTGAACGTATGGGGCCAAGTTTTCCAAAATACTATTCATGTATTGCAGTAGTACCTAGGCATCCTAGTGTAGGATCAGGACCACACTGTGCTTGGTGCTGTACAGACAAAACAAAACAGACTGTCCCAGCCCTAAAGAATTTACATTCTGAGTGGAAGATAAGAGATGACAGGTGGATACAAATACATAGGATAAGCACAAGGAGCCAAAATAGCTCAGCTCCAGTTTAGGCACAAAACTAACACACACCCAAAAAATCCCTCATCATGTTGGCTGTTGAGATCGCTTGAAAATCTGGCCAAAAATGTCACCCTGGGAGCAACTAAGAGCTGAGGACCCTTGAAAATATGGCCCATCGTGCAGAAGTTTAAAAAGGAAAGGTCATGTTCATCTACAAGAAAACCAGGGGGTAAAAATGACACATCTGCTCCATCTTGTGGCAAGCACTATGACTGCACATGCCTCCTAATAATTCTGAACAAGTATCAGGAATCCTGATATGCTAAAGTTTTCTGAACCTGAATACCTGATCTCAAGTCTGTAATGGAGATTACCTTTCTTAGTGTGGCTGGTTTGTATTGGTGACACACGTTAATTTTCAAGTCAGTTTCATGATCTATCACAAGATACCCTGTCAAATAACACAAGTGAGTTGACACTAAGAAAATTAATGAGTTATTTGTATTTCCAGAGCACCTAAGAGCCCTAGTCATGTACCAAGGCCACTTTGTGTTAGGTGCTATACAAACACAGAATAAAAAGACTCTTTTTCCTGAAGAGTTTACAATCTAAGTTATAGGTAGGCAATTTTCAATTGCATCTTTTCTCAACAGGAAATTACCATTTCAACTTAATGAATTGTTTTAATTTTTCATCTGAAAACCAGAAACTGAAAGCTTTCAGTTTTCCAATGAAAAGTAAAAAGAAAAGGAGTACTTGTGGCACCTTAGAGACTAACCAATTTATTAGAGCATAAGCTTTCGTGAGCTACAGCTCACTTCCTCACCCCCCTCCAAAAAAACACACAAAACAGGGGGGTGAGGGGGTGAGAGAACCTGGATTTGTGCAGGAAATGGCCCACCTTGATTATCATGCACATTGTGTAGAGAGTTGTCACTTTGGATGGGCTATTACCAGCAGGAGAGTGAGTTTGTGTGTGGGGGGGTGGAGGGTGAGAAAACCTGGATTTGTGCTGGAAATGGCCCAACTTGATGATCACTTTAGATAAGCTATTACCAGCAGGACAGTGGGGTCGGAGGAGGTATTGTTTCATGATCTCTGTGTGTATATAAAGTCTGCTGCAGTTTCCACGGTATGCATCCGATGAAGTGAGCTGTAGCTCATGAAAGCTCATGCTCAAATAAATTGGTTAGTCTCTAAGGTGCCACAAGTACTCCTTTTCTTTTTATATTAATGTAACACCTTTACATTAAAAAAGATCCCAAAGTGTAACCATGGGCTAGGTTTACTATGGGTTTTCATTTTCTTCCACAGATCTAATTCAGAATGCAGGGTCCCTGGTGGAAGTAAGTCCACCATGGATGAGGGTAGGTTGAAGTGGCAAAAACAGCCAGTGCTACTGGAGGGCTTGGGGCCATAAAGGGTAGTATAGCCCAATCCTTGTTAAAAGTCTTAAAGCTCTTGAGCCACTCTGGCAGAATTGTGTTTTGTATTATAGGCATGAAAAATTCACCATTTTGCCAAATTTTGGAAACTTGGCAGTGTTGAGTTTTGCTTTGAGGCTTTGAGTTGGGTCAGACCTGCAGTTCAGCACAAAACTTGCTGGGTTGGGGTATAATCTGAGGCACATGAAAACTTTGCATGAAACCTGTGAAATCAGACCCTACAATTTCATGTGGTCTTGGGGTTTCTTCTCCCATCTGTGTTGCCCACGGTCACACAGGAAGTCTGCAAATCCGTTAACCTCTCAGTGTAGGATTTTGCAAAAGGCAGATAGTCAACAGAACTTGTGCTCGTAATTGCTGTTGGTAGCTTTGAATCCTCCATGCCTGGGCTAAACCATCAGTAAGTTGTAAGCAATGCCTACCTTTTAGGTGTGCTATTTATTTTGTAGAACCTAAGATTGCAGTAGTCACTGCACAGAATTCTGAGGCAAAGATGTAATACTTTTAAGTAAAGAAAGGTCATGTGGCAGAGTAAATAAGGGCAAAGGACATGGAGACAGGAGCCGTGAGTTCTGCAACTCTGCCACTGACTGGCATTATGACCTTGGTAAACTTAGCAAGATTCAAAAAAGGACTGGATGTTTATATGACTATAAAGAATAGCCATCGTTAAAATAGTTAATGTAAACATACACTTTGGAAGAAATATTAATCCTTATGCTTCCAGGTTTAAAGCAACATCTACTGCAGTTTTTCTTGTAGCCTCTTCTGAAGCATGTGACACTGACCACTTTCAGAGACAAGATAGTGGACTAGGTGGATCAAGAGTCTGATCCAGTATGGCAATTCCTATGTTCCCAAGACATAGTCCTGTCCCAAAATAGCTGACTGCATGAGGCCCTGATCATCCGGCAAGCTGATCTGTGGAGGTGAATCCCTGCACCTGTGCTGAGCCCCATTATAGTAAGCACACATTTTAAGTGATCAAATTTTAATAGTGAAAAATCAATGTTCTTTCCTGGAAACCATGGGAAACTGAAGTCAAGCTGAGAAATACCACCATTTACCCAGCATTCTTGTGAGCTTGTGAAGAAAATGAGGCACTGTGTTTTTGCACAATTTGTAAAATCTGCCCCTCTTTTTCATGTGGGAACTTAGGGTCCAGTCCTGTTCTGACTGAAGTCAATGGCAGTTTTGAGTGTGACTAGGGTCTTAACTTGATCCAAGAAGACCAGCAACCTAAATCACTGATTCAGAAAGGGGGGAACTATTGCCCGTTCTGTACTTTCTAAGGACTTGCATGAAGAAATATTGAAAATAAATGAGTTTGTCAGTGGAGGGCAGGCATTGTCTAACCCATGTCTGAATCAGATAAATTATTTCTCAGCCATCTGCTGTACACTGGATGGCTCTTTTGTGGAGTGGCACAAAGGAGTTTTAGCCCAACTTGAACAATAATCCTGATCTAATTGGGTGATCACCTGTGCTGAAAAAGAATAGAGCTCTTGGGCTGACTCTGTACATATGATTACATTCAACCATTTAAGACCCACATTGTAGGGCTGTTGGAACAGTTTTTAATGCAAAGGGGTTTTGACTCAATAAACATTTTTCACAAAAAGTGTCTGCATTCCGCAGAAGACTTCAACTGTTCATCAAGAACCGCTAAGGCCCAATATATTTCAGCCGCAAACCCAAATCTTCTAATTTGAAAATGCTGCCATGGTGCCTCATGGGAGTTGTAGTTTAGTCCTCACTTTCTTCTATGGGCCAACCTCCCCAGCTGGACTTTGTCTCTCATTGTGCACCATAGCCAGGGACTACCTTCATTGCTCGACCTTCCTTTTACAAGAGGGAAGACTGTGGTGCATCTTGGGAGATGTAGCCAACCACAGAGCTCAGCCTATATAAATTGGGAAGCATGAGGTACCTGAGTTACACCTTTTTCATCTTCAAACTTCAGGAATGTGAATTTGAATTTCTGCCAAAAATTTATACTTTCTGAAGGGGAGAAATTTTTTCCTACCAGCTCTACTCATAATATGTGCTTGAGGTGAGGACAAACGTCCTGCATGATACAGAGCACAGTTTTTCCCAAGCATTCATAAGGAATTTACTACTGCAAATCCCTTACCATGATGAAAAGTCCTATAGAGTTTAATAAATGATAACCCTTTTTAGGGTTTTAAAGCCACCCTATAGAATTAAATGGAAAATACTACTATAAAATTCTATAGGATGAGTCAAAAACTATAGACGGTGGTATCTTCCCCCCGGTCTCTTAGAATAATTGCTTTTAGAGTCTTCTTATTAAATTCTATAGGACTTTCCCATAAGGGTTGTTAAGTCTCATGAAGCTAACCTTGCATTACCTTAAGCTGTAAGCCATTGCTTCCAAGGGAACCACTGGCTCTTGGTACTGCAACGTGTCTTGAACTCTAGAGATGGCCATTTGAACCACTGTGATAGCTACCGACGTGGAGGGACATTCAGCCTCTTTCATGTAATTAATTTAGATATTGGCTTGAGAGTAGTTTGCTTAATATTGTGTAAAGGAAGTACAGTAAATGAAGGGTTAATCGTGTTGTATTCTCTTTCATGTCACTAGACAGGAACCCAGCTGCTGATGAATCAGGAAACTACGATTCATAATGGAAACACTTTTTTAGTTAAAAGAATCTGATTCTCCATATCCTCACCATGCCCACACGTTAACAGTAAAACCTTTTCAATGAAATTGGAAAGGAGAGTAGGGTTGCTCTTAGTCACCGTTACTTCTATGACTGTGGGTGGTGGCAGTTGTGGGTGCTAAGTGTGATTGTGTCCATGCAGCGTGGAGATCAAAGTGACTGTGGTGTCATCACCCACAACAGGTGAAGGGGCCAACCACGATCTCTCCAACAGCTCTGTGTTCTGTGAAAGGTTCATACATTCCAGTGGAAATCTGCTACTACTTGCTCTTTAGAACACAGCTGCAGCAGGAATAAGTAATTGAATGCAAACAAGCAAACATAATGCCATGCATGGCAGCCAACATGTGGCTTGTGATCTAACAAAGACGTGGGGGTGAATTACTACACAACATAGCTCTGAATGTATGTAGAAGACAGAGCAGTGGAAAATGCACTTAATTGAAAGTGGCCTTTAAAATGTTTTTCAAGTTGCAAACACTGATACTTTTGATTATTTTAATATAATAGGTGGAGCAAATTCTTTCTGCACCCTGTGGATTACTCAGTATTTCATCTTGCAAAAAGCAAACTGTTTTCTAGATGCTGCTTGTGCCACTAGAAATGTTTAATTAAAGCACAAAACCATGTTGATTTTGGAGTAGTTACAACTGGCGTGAGACAGCATCCACTAAGACATTGCTTACACTTAAATATTTCAGTCTCTCTACAGCAACATCCAGCACCATTTAAACATATTTTTGCTGCATGGATGACTTAAAATAAAAAATAAGAATAGGGGAAGGTGTTTGTTACTCTGCATCATTCCCAGAGTGCCCTCTTCTGGCTCTGTGCAGGCTTGCAGCCACACAGCCTCATTTCCCCAGCTTTCTTCCTCTTACAGTTTTACACTTCCGGGGGCATTCAAAGTCCAAAATTAATATAAAACAACATGAACTCTTCCCCTCCCTCCAGGAGGTCTGCTAGACACCAGTTTTCCCCAGTTGCTGGCCCAACCCAGCCTTCTGCCTCACAGTGAGAGCTTCACGTCTGCTCCCCCTGCCTGCTCTTACGAACTGAGCCAAGTTCTTCTTTTGTAAGACCCTGCCTGGAGCTTGCTTCCTGCTCTGGGCATCTTAATCTGAGCTAGTTGGAACCTCAGTAGCCCATTAACCTCTTCCTGTAGTGTGGAGTCTTGTGTGACTCATTACACTGGTACAGACCTGTATAATTAGGTTGTCTTACACATTGCTTTATAATTTTTTTCCCAATCTTTTTTCTTACGCCTCCATTGTTTGCAGCAGGCCTTTGATATTTGGCTGGTAAATAGCTCTCAGGCTACAGAAGTACCTTTTCCTTGTCCCATGAAATCCCATTCTGCTTTTGCTGAGATATAGACGGTTAATTGCAATTTCCCTTCTCTCACTAGTATTCCTCTGGAAAACTTTGCCAGCTTGGCCCATGGTATGAAAGGTTTATTGCACAGTCTTCCCTTATATGATCGTTTATGTAGGATTCCCCGCTCTTCCGCCCCACCAGGACCCTGGCTTCATTCAGTGCACAGGATGGATGCACAAAGGGGGCAGAATTACAGTTGCAAGGGCAGCCATAAATCTGGCATTTCCTAACATTCAACTACTTGACTTGGCATCTCAAATAATGTTATTTTAATATAGCTTTTTGTATGTCATTATTTAGGTGATGCTGGCTCTCAACAGCCCCAGTCAGCATAATGGGGTTCCAGTTGTGCTAGGTGCTGTACAAAAACTTACAAATATAGGAACCCTTGCCGGACAAATCATAGTCTCAGGCCCTGATCTGGTCATTAATAGCATGGGGGAAGACTGCTGCACAGCATGGGACCCCACTGACTTGAGTATATTTTCAGTTCAATTGATGTCAATTTAATTGCATTAAATTAATAGGAATTCGGTGCCCTGTCCCCCTACATGGCTTTGAAAACTTCAGCCAACAATTTTTGGTTTCCTCCTATAGTTAATGGGGTCCATGAGTCTGGCAGCAATTGCTGTTCTTGGTGATTCAGCAACAGTGAATTGGTTGCTTCCTCACTCTGTCTTCCCATCAGGACAAGGAAGCCCATATCAATGTTGCTTTTTCCCGAGCTGACAATGAAGATCTTTTCCTAAGAACAGAAATATTAAAGGAGACTATTAACTTAAATCACATATTGCAAACAAATATGTTATTGTACCTATTTACTAATAACAACTTGGGCGGGTGGACCAAAGTGACCACATTAGAGGCAGCCCATGCGGATCTATTTGCAGAATCAGGGCCTTGCATTATTGAAGGTGGAAGAATTGTATACGTCCAACTTGCTTTTCGCTGAGCTTCTCACTATGAGCTGTTAGATGGGTCCTATCAGTCTGTACTGATGGCAACTGGCTAACAGAGAAAATCCTTTCTTTCTTGTGTGATCCAGCTACACCTGTGCAGAACCCCCTCCCTAGCTCCCTCATAAGTTTTTAATTGAAGCAAGGTGATACCAAAGTACTTCTGTGTGGGGGGAGGCAGTTGTTTAAAAAAAAATAATAATCAGGGTTAGGCTTCCTGTACCCAGTGGTGCAAACCACTGTTGTGGACACCTGACAGTTTGTACGAGTGCACCTTATCCCAACTTGAAGCCAGGGTGTGCTGCACTTGTGTAAATCATGGCTACACTAGGAGTTAGCTCAACCCAGTGTGGAGAGAACTTTTTGATTCAGCTCTAGAGGTATTGGGACTGACTGGATGGATAAACTTGGGACCAGATTCAGATGGTTACACAGTAGTAAATCCAGAGGAACACCAATCCGAGCTCCTTGGCTCCTGGTAGTTGCCTCCATGACTGATATATAAGGGAAGAATCATCCATTGGTGGAATGGGATCACAGGAAAAACAAGGAGATAAGAAATTATGTTCATGCTTTCCTAAATAAGTAAACCCTCTGTTGCAAATTAAATTGTATTTATCCAGTAAGTACAAATAGTCCCACTGAGTCTTGTATAAGAATCTTAATGTTAGTGTAAAGCTTTTCCAGGACAAATTGCCAGATATATTGGGTTTTTCTTCTCCCTATGTGTTAGATTCTGATACCCTTACTCCTGCTGAATAGTATCTTACTATACAAATGGTTCCAGTGAAGTCAGTGGGAATCCTTAGGGAGCAAGGTACTATTCAGCATGAGTGTTGGTATCAAAGTCCGCTCCAAAGGTGTGCATGGTATTTGCAAACTTCAAGTATTACCCAGCTCTCAAAGCACATAAGCAAAGGTACAGTCATGGAGATAAATTCTCCACTGGCTGTTGCCCAGTTTAGGGCTTGATCCTACAGGCTTATATGCAGGCAGAAACCAAAGAAGCCAACTGGAGCTTTTCCTCAGGTCTGCAGGATTGACATTAGAGCAGGAATGCCACCAAAGCTCAGCATCGTGGCTGGGTTCCTAGACATAACATCATCCAGTATGAAATTAAGTGTAGAATCTATCAAATGTGATAAAACAAGGATAACCAAACCCATGTATTTTTAAAAGCAAAACTTCCTATTTTCAGTGGGTCAGACTTTAAAACTAAAACCAAATCAGATACTGACTGAACAATGGACATATATCACTTGCAAACTGAGCATCAAATGCTGCTTTCAATTAGCGCCTGATCCAAAGCCCATTGGAGTAGAAAAGAGATTCCACTTTGACTGACTCCAGTGGGCTTTGGACATGGCAAAGAAGCAGGGCAGGATTTGTTTCGGCATATTCTCTGCTGTTCAGAATACCATTGAAAACCTAACAACACCAGGTCTGAGAAGGTATTAAAAAGGCTTCAATGGGTTTGTTTTCCTGTGGATCCAGCTACGTTTAATGTCTTTGCCCACAAGACAAAAGAACAAAGAAACAACTGCTCCTTAGATTGTAAGCTCATTGGCACAGGGACCATACGTGTTAATGATGCCTAACGCATGGCAGCCCCGATCCCTACCTGGGATCTCTAGGTGCTACTGCAGTAGGACTCAACCACTACTAACAATACGGCAGTGCATTCAGCTATCGCCACCTAAATCTAAGCCATGAAGTTGAGAACACCATTCACAGATCAAGGGAGCTGCATCTTTAAAATGGCTTCCCTCACTTTCCTGCCTTTATTCTGTTCATGGTGTTAATTGCTCCAAAAAGCTGGTGTTCTGTGGTGACCTGCGCAGTGAATACTTGAGGAGTCCTTCGTGCAAACTCATAGCAGAGCCCTTACACTGCTTTTGGCTTTTCCTGCCGACCACTGTACAGGACTGGGCTAGTGTGAATGTCTTGCAGCATTGCCTTATGCATCTGTTTGTAGTTCAGAGCCTGCTTGCCTTTATGTTATAATACTGGTACACGTCTTCAGGTAGCATCAATTAGTGTCGCTCCATTGGCTGACATCTGTAGATCTGGCCTATAAACTCCTGGTTTCCTGGGTTTAACTTGGACATGAAAACTGGCTGGATTAAAATGGTTCAATCTGGGAGTAGATTTTGAAAAAATCGAATCTGCTTTTTATCTGATGAGAATACACGCAAGACTAGAGAGAGGTGTGGTGAGCTGTTTCTAAAGGTGCTACAGGAAAAATGTGCTAGCCATGAAGTTCTGGCTCTAAGAAAGATAGCATGGTGGTGCTTTCAAGAAACTGTCAGAGCTAGGGAGGGGGAATACTGCTAAAGCTCAAAATAGAAGTAAGTCCCAGAAAATTAAGTCCCATGTGCAGACAGCCACATCCAGCTCCTGTGGGGGGAAGGAGGAGATACGGCCCATTGGTCTCTCCCTATTGCAAGTTGAGACCATATTGGAGCGTGCTCTGTGGATCCATTGGCCATTGCCCTGGCATGCATACTCTCCCCTT
This sequence comes from Lepidochelys olivacea, assembly GCF_965140295.1. Lineage (NCBI taxonomy): Eukaryota > Metazoa > Chordata > Testudines > Cheloniidae > Lepidochelys > Lepidochelys olivacea. The sequence continues at coordinate 67,205,472 of NC_140421.1, read as the reverse complement.
CTTGAGACGCTGTAAGGCTCTGCGGAAGGAATCTCCTCTGCTGCACACCTGAGGGTACAGAACCCTCATGTAGGGACCCACCACAGCTTTAGCTCTCTTGTGCTTCAGATCTCACTTTCCAGCTGTCTTTATCCATTCTGCATGTATCTAAAGACTGCCCAAGACTGGGCCATTTGTCCCTCTGGTGGCTTGAACTGCTTTTACTATGTTGAAGGGAAAAATCACCACTGAACTTTGGTATTTATTTAAAAACGTTTATTTTTGAAAGCATCACAAAACATTGTTATATCATAATTAGTTATGCTAGCTAGTACGCAAAGTTGTGTTTCCTGGGTTACCCATAACATACATTTCCTTCTTTGAATATTCTTCCAAATTCTACTCTTCCACGCGCACACATTTAGCGTATCACTGAAGTGACTTAGGATTTTCACTGATTGCTATGTTATGCAGGAGACCAGAGCAGCAGATCATAATGGTTCCTTTGGGTCTTAAAAATCAATGACTCTACTCTGGATATACACTGGCATAACTGAGATCAGACTCTCTGGACTATTACCGTTTGGTATATATCAAGAAATCTGTTGTATGCTCTTAAAGTATTAAGCCATATAGAGATATGGACATTGAGTCTTTGTCCTTGATTAATTTTTGTGCTGCTTGTTTTTATTACAGGCAGAAGGAAGACAGCACTGCTTTCTAATGTGACCAGTACATAAAAGAAGTAAATGAGTTCTACCCCTTGTAAATACTTAGCAAGTATATGTGTCAATGACCCAGTACTTTCCAGAATGTAACTATTTATTCCTGGCTGGGGTATAGGGATTGGGCATGTCACAGTGCATTTTTAAAACAGCAGCGGTGTTCACCGCTAGTGTAAACTGATATAATTATGACAAGCAGGGTATAAATACTTAAAGGGTTGAATGAATAGGAACTGGAATTATTCCAAACACCCAGTGTTTTTGTATCTGTTTTGTCAAGGGTTTAAAAATGCATTTATGTGACCGTAGAACATGGAGACACGAATGAATTAGAAACTGTGCAGTCACACAGGAAGACAAAGTCCCTTTCCCAAAGAGCTTACAGTCTAAATAGATAAGACAGACAAAGGGTGGAAGAAAGTATTACCCCATTTTACAGATGGGGAAATGAGACACAATAAGCGATTTGGCCAAGGTCACACGGAGTCTGGCAGAGGTGGGAATTGACCCTAGGTCTCCTGGTTTTTCACATCAATGCTGTAACAAGACTCTCATTCTTCTCTGTAAACAAATGTGTCAGTGCACACCAGTATGAAAAAATGAATGGCAAAGAGTCGTCTAATAACGAGACATCACTATCCTAGTTGTTTGAGCAGCAAGCTGGAACTGGGAGAAAAGTGACCTACTCCTGACTCTGCCACTGACTTACTGTGTGGCCTTCCACAAGTTATTTAGGGTTTTCAGAAAAGCTTAGTTCCAATTTAGGCACCAAAATCAGTGGCCATATTATCATTTTGGGTGCTGAGCATTTGTGCAAATTTGCCCGTTAATTTTTTTACCTCTCTGCGAAGGATAATATTTATCCATCTTTGTAATAATGCTTATCAACCTTTGGTGGTGATCTAAGTCTACACTGACATGGTTAGGTCAACACAAGGCATCTTACATCAATCTAGCTGTGGATGTATCCACACTGAAATTGAGCTCCTGAAGAAATAAGTGCCCTGCTACGCTGACTGACCAGTAGCAATCTGGCTTGGCAAATTTGCACAGTGCAATCACCACTCACTTCTCAACTGTCAGTGCAGCTCTCACTTTGGTGTCCCTGCACTGGAGGGCTGGGGCAAGCTCTGCACACAGATCCAGGAATGTGGCCTTGGGTGTCCAAAAGTTCTGCAGCCACTGCTCTTCATCCCCAACCTGCCTGATGATATGATTCCACCAGGCCTTGTTTCTCAGGCCCAGAACTGGCGCACCACCACCTCCAGCTGCTCCGTGAGCGCCGACAACATCCTTCAATTGTTTCTTTCTATGTCCCATAACAATCTAGGAATCATCATGTTCCCTGCGGCTCCTCCTGTGGCTCTGCAACTACTGCAGGATCAGACATCCTGTGCTTGCAAAGCTCATCACACTAGTGCAAAGCTGTGCAGGCTCCGGGCTTCTGTCAGAGATGGCGGCGAGCAAGGAGGGACGCATGGGTTTGCACGGATTTTGAAAAGGTATGAAATATTATGGGATGCCGATGAAATTATGGAATGGAGAACACTGCATTATGGGAAGTTGACCCTATGGTCCCAGGCACCCCTGCACGACTCATTTCAGCCCCAGGAGGCATTGCAAAAACTTCCCCAAACAATCTGCGTTGGATGGAGGCGAGTTGCACGGTAGGATACATACCCAGAATGCATTGCACTCTGCATCAGTACAAGCACGTCTGGTGAGGACACACTGCTGACACAAGAAGAGTAGTGTGCACATGCACAAGTGATGTAAAAACTGTAGTGGCTGAATGTCGACGTAGTTGCCAAAATGTTGCAGTGTAAAAAAAATAGCCTAAAAAAAGTGCCAATTATTTTATAGAAGCATAAAGTAGAACATTATTTTTAACAGCCTCCACTCTTCATTGTATTTTTCAAAGAACTAATTATTTTGAACAAATTAAAACAACAATTAGGTTACAAACAAGAAGTCAGCTATGGTTAAAAACAGAAACCAATGAAGCACTCCAGACAAAATAAGAACTGAAACAAACCTTTGCCAAAAATTAAAACTTAATACAACTGAAGCTTTTTGATGAGATTCAAAAATGTGTAACTCTCCTACCACTGGTTTCGGAGTAACAGCCATGTTAGTCTCTATTTGCAAAAAGAAAAGGAGTACTTGTGGCACCTTAGCGACTAACCAATTTATTTGAGCATAAGCTTTCGTGAGCTACAGCTCACTTCATCGGATGCATCCTTCATCCTACCATTGCCATTACCAAATGTGTATGCCCCTCTGTACTTCCTGGTTCTGTTTCGATATGTTGTTCTCATAGGATTTTTACCGCCACAGGAAAGTGGGAAGACTCAGTAATCCTGTGGGGAAAAAAGAAATTGCATAGAAACAGGCTAACCAAGACAAATGTGTTCTTAAGATAAGATGACCATCTAAGCACTTGGAAGCTTATCTGAACTGAGTCTTTAAGTGATTTTTTCACCCATCACTTGCTAAAAAAAAAAAACACTAAAGCAAAGAAATTCAGAATTAAGAACTCCATAAACTGTCACAGCACCCTATCTTTCACACTGGTTGCAGGTTAAGGTGATAGATACTGTGGTAAGTTAAATTTTCTGGCTTTCCTCTGGATTTTCTTGTGGGGTTTTTTTATTATTATTATTATTTTATTATTTTAATTTAAATTGGGCTGTGTCTTGACCGTGATGGACATAGTGGTTTAGAGTCACGCCTGTTGAAGTCAATGGTAAGACACGCTCCTCCCACAACTTCAATAGGTTTGGGATCAGACTCCTGTGTTCGAGTTTAGTTTTAGCCCATTCGTAAATCACAATTCATAGATCCCTGATTTTTTTAAGGTCTAATTGCTTCAGATTTTCTTCCAGCACTTCAAAATTGCTTAATTACATTAGCCATGGTGAAAATAATTTTCTTTCATATCCTTGAAACTTCTTAATACAAAAGAAAGGATTATGCATGACTATGCTCTACTCTCCAATAAATGATCTCTCTATTATTAAGGAGTGTACATTCAGGATCATTGTGAAGCTTTCTATTCAACCACTATCTACTTGAACAAAACCTGAAGCCTGAAGATACAAGAATAAATTATATGCAGGGCAATCATAAAAAAAAAACAAAAACCAAAAACCCTCTCCCACGGTCTTTCTGTTCAGTAAAGGGATAAGCTTATTTCTCTTTTTTATGATTGCAGGCAATATAATTTATTCTTGTATCTTCAGGCTTCAGATTTTGTTATTTCACTATGTAGAACACAGTTTATAAATGTTCTAATTAGAGAGATTCTCATCTGTATGGGCATAGATAGGTAGCAGGTTTGCTGTGACCACAGTCTATCATGCTGACATGTATTGACTCGTTGTTTCCTTGTATGCCACACCTGTCTGTATCTATTCAAGCTCTCTGGGGCAGGGACTGTCTTTTCTTCTGGGTTTCTTCAGCCCCTAGTACAAGGAGGATGGTCTATGATTAGGGCTTCTAGACACTACAGTAATGCGAATAATAATGTGTGCCTCTACATAGTCAATAGAGCCACATCAGCAGAGAAATGGACACAGTTTTTTTCTTAAATTGAAACAGTTGAGTATGTGTTTATGAAGAAAAGAGAAGCTTCTTTAGCTTTGTGTGTGTGTGTGTGTGTGTGTGCCAACAGGGAGGTGCACAATGTAATATGTACACAACATTTTCGGAATCTGTAACTGCCCTAAAAATTATGAAGCATGCAAAATGCCCTTTCCAATAGCTTAATCTGACACAGAAGATTAAATATGGGAGTAAGAAATTATGTACAGTCAAACTTTTACTACATGAGTAGGGCTTCATGGAAATCACTGATAAAGTTGACAAATTTCACAGCATGTTCATTGCGAAAATACTACATTTCATGGTTGGTCACAGATGAAGAGAAGAAGAATCCTATTAGAAACCTGCAAGTCACTTACACAGCTCAAACAGATGGCTATTCAAAGTTATACAACTGCAGGCAGGGGTAATATGAATAAAATGAACACTGCAATGTGGTTTTAAAAGCAGGTGCCATGGAGACTTTTGTTTCTTATGAGGGCACAGTCTTATTGCTATTAGGGTACAATGGTATTTGCAGTGTGTATAATGTTAAGAAATGTATTGAATGTGGAAATCATGCACAAGATACAAAAGTTCAAATGATGCTTTTGTTTGCTAGATAATGTTAGGCAAATTCAGAATAAAAATAAGTAGCAATTTTTTCACAAGTCCGAGTAAATAACCATTGGAACAACTTATCAAGGGATGTGGTAAATTCGTCTTTAAATCAAGATTGGATGTGTCTAAGGTATGCTGTCGCTCAACGAGAATTTATGAGCTTAGCACAGCAATAATGACTGGGTGAGGCTCTATGGCCTGTTTTACACAAGTCAGACGAGATGATCATATTGGTCCCTCCTTGCCCTTTAGAATCAATGAATCACTTAAACTGGCACAACTCCATTGAGGGGAATAAAGTTGCAATGATGTGACAGAGCAGAAGTTGTCCTAGTGATGTTACAGTATATTGGATACATCCTTGGTTCCCAATCAGTGGGACGCTGGCTGGTAATAGTATTTCAAGCTTTTGTGACTGGTAATTAAGGCACTCCTGCCTGCTCTCAGTTGGAGTCTTTCCAGCCCAGCCATGCGCCGGGGGCAGTGTGAAGCTCTAGGAAGAGTGGGGGAATTGTGGCTTAGAGCGTGCACATCTACATGGGAAGTGGTGGGTCCTGGTTGATACTGCTGAGGTCCACTTTTGGTTAAACTGGTGCAGATACTTGAAGAGACACGTTATAGCAAGAAGAGGGATTTTGTGTTTCCTAATGACAGAATTAGGTTTGCCTTCTTTGGAATAAAGAGAGAAAATGTTATATTTGCACACATCAACCCAGCTCAAGCGTATTCCACTCAGTGTCTGTTATATCATTTCTCCATTACAAACCAGGGCACCAGCATATTCAGAACAGGGTCATCTATACAAGTATCATAGATCTTTAAAGCAAAATGAGACTTAACAGATGACATAGGGTATGTCTACATTGCAATTAAAAAAACCCTGTAACATTATGTCTCAGGGCCCGGGTTTGCTGACTCAGGCTCTTAGGGCTCAGGCTATAAAACTGCAAAGTAGATGTTTGGGCATGGGCTGGATCCCAGGCCCTGAGACTCTGTGAAAGGGGAAGATCTCAGACACCAGGATCTAGCCTTAGCCCCAACATCCATACTGCAATTTTATAGCCCTGCATCCCAAGTCCCACAAGCCTGCATCCGCTGAACCCGGCCTGCTGGAGTCAGGCCATGAGTCTTTTATCACAGTGCAGACATACCCATAATGACTCTAGCAGATGTCTACATCCATGATCAATAGATAATAAAATTACAAACTGGTATGTAGGGCAAAGGAAAGAAAGTACAGTTGTGTTTCAAGGCGTCTCCTTACCAAATGGAGGAGAAATAGTATCACAGGTACAGGAATATGTAGAATCCTGTGCCAAAGATATTTAAAGAACCTTTAGATAGAAATTTGTAGAAGGGAAAGAGTTGCTATGTGGTAGCTGTCCTTTTCAAGGTACATAACTGGTATGAAACCAATAGACTAGAGTAACCAGACTGAGAAACTGTTAACTTTTTGCTAAATTTCAATGTGAACCATCACTTCTTGATGACAGCCTACCACTGAGGCATGCTAAAATGGTCCTCGGCACTCTTTTCCTCCAGTGAGGGACAACCAGAAATTGGCTTGTGTGGCTGTGTGAGATAGTGAACACTCAGTTTTTCCTCTGAGAAGTTTCTATTGGCTCTAGGCACAGATTGGTTTACTAAAAATACCTTTCAAGAACTATATTGTATGTCAGGGTGTATTAAATGATGTAAAACCAAGGCATTATGAGTGTCTATATAACAAGAGGACATATGGGACACTACTATAATAGTCATTTATCTGGTAGACTACAGAAGGTCAGTATATTTCAGCTATTGGCAATGAGTATTCCATGCACTTGGAGAGAGAAATGTTGTCGTCAGCTTCTGTCAGGGCAGGTTAGCAACCTTAGATGGATGAGGAGATTTTCAAAGGCACAAATGGGAATGAAGTGCCCAACTCCCATTGATTCCCAGCTGCCCTTTGTGACTTTTGAAAATCTCCTGCAGAGTTCTACGCGGCCTCCATCCCCCTGAGTTGTTTTAGGCTATGTCTAGGCTATGAGCTAGAGCTATGACTCTGCTGCTCATCTACACATACCTGTGGTAGGACAGCGAGAACGAGCAGGAATATAAATAGTGATGTACTGCAGTAGCATGGGCAATGGCAGCAGAGGCACGGCTGAGCTGTGCAAAGTAGGTACCCATTGTTTCCAGACCGGTTAGTACTCGGCATGGCCTCTGCTGCCCAGGCTAACATGGCTACACTATTTATACTCACACTAGTTTTCACCAAGCTACTGCGAGTACATGTACACAAGCAGGGAGATCATGCCACTAGCTTACAGTTCTATGGCTGTGTCTACATTACAAGGCTGGAAGGGACCTTGAGAGGTCATCTAGTCCATCACCTTTATGCTGAGACAGGAGCCAGTATTCTTAGATGATCCCTGAGAGTGTTTCTCAAACCTGTTCTTGCAAACCTCAAGTGACAACCTCCCTTGGCAACCTATTCCACTACTCAACTATCTGTAAAGTCAGAAGGTTTTACCCAATATCTGACCTAGATTTCCCTTGGCGCAGATTAAGCCCATTACTGTTCATCCTTCTTTCAGTGGACATGGAGAATAATTTATCACAGTCCTCTTTATAACCACTCCTAATATATTTCTAGTCAGTTAGCTGGTCTCCTCTCAGTCTTCTCTTCTCAAGTTGAAATATGCCCATTTTCTTTAACCTTGCCTTATAGGACAGATTTTTCGAAGCCTTTAACCATTTTTGTTGTTCTCTGAACTCTTCTAATTTGTCCATATATTTCTTAAAGTGTGGCACCCAGCACTGGACACGCTACTCCAGCTGAGGCCTCACCAGTGCCAAGGAGAGTGGAACAATTACTGCTTGTGTCTTACATATGGCAGTCCTGTTAATACATCCTAGAATATCGCCCTTTTTTCCGTTATAACCACCAGATTCTTTTCAGTAGTGCTACCACCGAACCAGTTAGTCCCCATTTTGTATTTGGGCATTAGATTTCTCCTTCTGAAGTGTAGTACTGTAGGCTAGGCTTGTCTTTGCTGAATTCCATCTTGTTGATTTTGGACTAATTCCAACCCTCTTAAGGTCCCCTTTCTTTTTACTTACCTGTGGGCTATTGTCACCTGCCCCCTTTCAACATACTTTAAAGCCCCCCTCACTAAGTTAGCAGGTCATTGTCCCAAGATTCTCTTTCCTTTCTTTGTCAGGGTGACCCCACCTCCACTTTATCAAGGTAATTTTGAATTCTAATCCTGTCCTCCAAAGTCCTAGCAACCCCTTCTGCTTGGTGTCATCCTCAAATTTTATAAGCATGCTCTCCACTCCATTATTGAAGTAATTAATGAAAATATTAAGTAGTACCAGACTCAGGACAGACCCCTGTGGGCCCCTACTTAGAGACGTCCTCTCAGGTTGACCAGGAACCATCTCTGTCCACTGCACGGCCGACCCACAACATTTTGGCACCTGAGGCGGGGAGCTCAAATGATGCCCCCATGCCCCCTCGCATGGGCCAAAACTTTGAAAGGTCTCAATTCTGCCTCCTTCCTGTTCTACTCCTCTCATGGTACTGCTCTGCTACCGACCCCAATAAAGGAGAACTAACAACTTAAAATGCCTTGTTCAAAAATTTTAAGTGACACTTCACTTTCAAACGCCTGAACAGCAAATGTAACTTTTCTTGTCTCTGTAGTAAACACTGGCATTTTTATCTGTTTGAATAATCAAAGTAGTGCTTTCTGTGCCTTCTTGATTACAAAGAGTAGAACTGCTTCCTGCTGAAGGTCCACAGTCTGGGCCAGTTCACGCTCTACTGAGATGGTTGCAAGGCCGACAAGCCTCTCCTGTGTCATTGTGGAGCGTAGATGTGTTTTTATTAACTTCAGCTTGAGAAGCTGCGTTCTCCACTGGCAACTGTTACAGGAAGTGTTTGAAGTATGCGCAGAGCAACAAAAGCATTTGGAAAGAGGGTGGTCATTTTATTTGTGCACATATATTCCAGAACAGCCTTTGGAGTTGATCCTGCTGAAATGCATCTTGAAAGGGCTTTCAGTTCATCACCTAAATCACTCGCATCAATATCACGCATGTCATCAGGTATCAACACTGTTTCTAGTGCCCTGCATTGCTGGTGTAGGTCTTCTTCAGGTATAGTGAGGAGTTTTGGAATATCAGACAACATCCCAAATATACTGCTGTGTTCCTTGAGCTGCATGAAACGTTCTTCAGCTGACTGTATTGCACAATCTAGCACCTGGTTAAAGAATTCAACTTTGAATTGTTGTTTGGGGTCTCTTATGGGATTATCCCGTGCCTCATAATCAAAATGTCTTCTTTGGTGACTCTTGTGTTCTTGAGAGGGTGGGAAAATAGCTTCAGTGTGAAGTTTCTCTGCCAACTTCTGTGCACTCTTCAGAACGTTTTGAAATCCCTCATCTGACCGGTAAGACTGTAGGTATGACTTTGCTTTGTCCAGTTGTTCCATTGCTCCAGATATATCAAGGCCAATACCTTGGAGTCTCTTGCTTACAATATTTATTTCAAACAGTGTGTCATGCCGCACTAAGCCACACAGAAATTTGAAGTTATGTATGTTTCTGGTGATTCCATTTTCCTCTGTCACTGTTCTCCCACGAACAGTTCCTGTCACAGCATTATCCTCCATAATGGCAACTATGGCATCATCTATCTTCCCAGTTTGGTGTTTGATAGGCTTTATCGCCTCCACTCAACTTTCCCATCGTGTGGCACTCCGTGGTTTCAGTGTCAGAGAGGATGTTCCCAGATGTTGCTTCAAAATTTGCCATCGATGAGTTGATGCAGAGAAAAATACAGAGATGCTTCGAATTACATTAAAAAAATTCAGCAGCCTCACGAGAAGCTGATGCTGCATCACTGACCCCCAAGTTCAACGAATGAGAACTGCATGGGACAAAAAAAGCTCAAGGGTTTAACTCTCGGACGACGTGTCTGCACTCCTCTGTTCTTTCCTCTCAAGTTGGCACCATTAGCGTAGCCCTGACCTCTCGTGTCAGCTATCGCAATTCTCGTATCTTCCAGCTTTTTAAGAAGCACATTTGTCATACCAGCTCCTGTAGTATCATCAATGTCAATACATTTTAGAAAATGCTCTCTGACAGTCACCATTGCAGGGACATTTTCACTAGGTTCTGTTGTTGTTACAAAATGCACCATTAAAGTCATTTGTTCCGTATGGCTGATGTCAGGTGTGCAGTCCAGAATAACAGAGTAATATCTTGCTGACTTCAGATCTGCCACAAACTTCTGTTTCACTTTTGTTGCCAGTAACTGTATGATCTCATTTTGAATTGTTTTTCCAAGGTAGTGGTGTGTGTACATTTCTTGGGTGGTGACTCTTCTTAGATGCTCCTGGAGTACAGCATCAAACTCAGCCATCGGCTCCACAATTTTAAGGAAGTTTCCATTGTTTGGCACACACAGCTGATCTGAAGTGCCACGCAGTGCTAGGTTTTGGATAGCAAGCATTCTCACAATGGCAATGCGCCTTTTCAGAACATTTTGCCAGTAAAGAGACTCTGATGCAGTCTTCTCTTGGTGCTGATCATCTATGGTGGCCTTTAACCTTATTCTCATATCAAGCTCTTTCCACCTATGGAATGCTCTCTGGTGATTTGCTGCCTTCTCCTGGCATGCCAGATTTCTAGCCAGATTTTTCCAGTCCTTTGTTCCTGTAGAACCCAATGTGGCTGGAACATTAGACTGGAAGAGTTTGCAACAAAAACAGTATGCAGCATTCTGGGTTTTTGAGCACATAAGCCATGGCCTCTCCACTTTGTCACCATTGGGGATTTCATGCCAGTAATGTGTTGGGTGGAAACTTCTATTTTCATTGTCTTTGGGGAACATGAAGTTTTTCACTTGCTGTGGCCCACACAGTTCAAGGAAGTCCCTCAGGATACTGCTCAAGTGTGTCCACAGTCCTGGATCATCTAGACTTAAGGAACTAAACTCAGCAGCAGCTGTTTCTTGCGCCTCCACCCCACTCTTCTCTGATCTACGTTTTTCTTCAGAAATGTGCATGGTTACATCCATTTGAGATGGAGATACGGATGCTACAGCAGCGGCCGGGTCACCTGCACTTTGACTAACTGTAAAATCAGGCATCTCCTCACCACTCACATCCTCACTGGGGCCGGAAGGCTCACCGTGAACATTTGTGTCTATGTATCTCAGGAGAGTGCCTTCCTGCTTAGATAGAAAAGCTTCCTTTGCTCTCTTTCTTTCTCTGAATGCTGCCCCGGAGGGGCGTTTTCTTCTTTCGCTCATGACTGCTGTTCTGTGTCAGCTATAGTGGCTCTCAACACTCAATTGAAGGGGACAAATAAGCAGGCTGGTAGCAGGGCCTGAGTGAGGGAAGATATCAGCGTCTTAAGGGCCTAACTGGCTCCTACTACTTCAGTTGACTGCCTGTTCTCCTCTAGTGGGTTCAGGGAAGCAGCAGGAAACAGGAAGCTCCCTGAGAAGCTGGTGTTAATCAGTCCAGGCTCCTGGGAGTGCTAGAGTGGTACATAAGAGGCTCCTCCTCCTCTCTCTTCCTGCAGTTCCTGCTGCTTTCTGTTATTCCCTCTCACCTTTTCTCCTGCCTGCCTGTTATGTCTCTTGTGCCCTCCTTCCTCCAGCACAGCAGTCCACCATCTCTGTGCATCTAAAGCAAAGAGAATACAGATGCACCAACAGCAGACACAATTTTCTACACTCTGGGTCCTAGTGGCGCGCCCCCCACAGTCTGGCATCTGAGGCGGCTGCCTCAGTTTGCCTCATGGTAAGGCCAGCCCTGCTGTCCACTATGAACTAATGCAACTCCTGTAAAGCCTGACAGAAGGACCTCAATTTGATAAAGATGGTTTTCAAAATGTTATTGAATTTCTATGCTTCAGGCTCAAGAAAATAACTCCCACTGGCCAGAAGCTCCTGAGAGGCAGAACGATTTATACGTATACTTGGATGAAGGATACAAACAGGAAGGAAAGGTTCATACCGAGAACGGTATTGGGTTTTGTGAAAGTATTGAATTGCATAATTCCTGGAGCTGGTCACAAAACAAAAACACATTTTCCTTCCCTGCAAAAAAAAAAAAATTCCAAATTAAACATTTTCATGTGAATTTTTTTGATGGAAAATTTTCAGTTTTCAATGGAAAGCTGGAAACAAAATTAATTATTTCTTTACAAATGTTCCATTGAAAAATGTCAACATTGAACTGCTTTTTTTTTAAAAAAAGGAGAGTTCAATTTAGCCCAGACTACATATATTTAAGGGGAAATAATTCAAACAAAAATTTTGATCAGCTCTGTACCTAATGACTGGTAAAACCCCAAATGAGTGGGGTCACAAGACCTGTAAAGTATACAGCTACCAAAAATCAGCGGCCCCAAGAAGAGAACATACAGAAGTGGAGGAACTTAAGGTGAGGAAGCAAAGTGAAAAGTTTCTGTACAGTGGGCACACTGCAAAATTGGCAGTCATGTCTCAGATACTGCTGCTGTTTCCTGTTCTAAATATAGAATAATAGGGATAGATGATCATTTTCTACCCCAAACTGGACACACGAGAGTTCCATTTTGCTTAGTCTTATTCTTACCAACAGGCTCACAATTCTGTTTGTACAGCACCTAGCACATAGTGATATGAACTGCAAGGGGGTGCAGCGACAGAAGGAAACTGTAAATGTGCTTTAGAAAGGTGCTAGGTGATTGTGAGGGGGTGCACATACACTGCGCCAGATAGAAAGGGGTTAAAGAGCAGTCCTGGGCTTAGTTAGTCCCACCTGCTACACTTGCACAGACTGCTGGACTTAGGAGGAAAGCCCAGCCATTGGGGACTGTCAGAGGAGAAGAAGAGCAGATAGGTCGCTGTTGTGTGGGAATCTGTAAATTTCAAAAGAAACTTCATGTGAACTCTGTAAAATTCGCCAGGTTTGTAATGAAATCAGGAGGTGTTGCCATCACTCCTGTACATAGAACTGTCCCTCAGCACTTAACAGGCTCCAAGAACCGCCTTCTGTGTGGTCCCAATGGCTTACAACCCTCTCCTCTGTCTCATTTCAATGAGGGTTAGGTACCTAAATACGTTCGTGAATCCCACCCCTGCTGTCTGTCTCAGATACTTATATGGCCCCATTGCTGTAGTATTTTGAGTGCCTCACAATCTTTAACATATGCATTAGGGCTGGTTGAAAATTTTCCATCAAAACACTTTTTTGTTGCTAATTGGAGTTTTCAACTAAGCAGAATTTTTTGTGAAGAATGTCTGCTTTCCTCAAATTGTCAGTTTTTCATTGGAAAAGTAAAAGTCCCCAAACTGAAATGATTCCTTCTGTGGCTGAAAACTTAAATTTGGAGTTTCAACAAAAGGTCAATTTACTGTGGAGGAAAAAGCTCTGACCAGTTGCAGTAGTTAGCCTTGCGACACCTCAGCGTGACAAGATAGTGCTTTTTTCCTCATTTTACAGATAGAGAACTAAGGTCCAAATCCTCAAAGGTAGTTAGGCTCCTAATTTCCATGTAAGTTAGGGGTCTAAATACGTTTGAGGCTCTTATCCTACATGAAATGCCTGAGGTCACACAGAAAGATAGGTACAGCTGTAGGGTGGGCCCCTAACTTCTGAACGGTCTTTCTTCCCTATAGGCTGACCTACTCCACACCCTTGGGTTCTTTGAATGTGTATCAGCTGGCTCACTCCTCCAGCTGGAGTCTATGAGAGACTCCTCCAGTCCATTTGAAATATTTTAATGGGAGTCACCTGTCTTCCTACTTTGTTCTCCCCCTCCACCTCTAACTGAGTAGCAGCAGGACTAGTGAAGAGATCCTCCATTTCTGTTGCTGGTGAGTCAGTGATGTAACATTATTGTGAAGCCGGATTCCCTCCCTCAGCATGCGTGACACAGAATCCTTGGGGTTGCTGTTGTACCATACGCCCCAGGATGCTCTATAACAGCAACCTTCTGGGCTGCACTATTCCTCAGGAAGGCACGTGGCTTTTAGAGCTGCAGCAGTGCGGCCAGAACAGCGTTTCTACGGCCGGTGGGTGAGGTGAGCAGACATGCAGCTCCCTGCCTGAAGAGATTTCTAGTAAGTTGAATGTAATAGGCCATCTTGCTGCCTTCCCCTCCCCCAACAAAACACTCCAGGTGAAGGGAATGGGCCAGTTGAGTGTCCTCTGAAAAGCCCCGGAGCGCATGCCCACTTTTGGAAGATGCCTGGGAAAATGAATTGCTGACAACTGAGGCACTGCGGAAAGCATTTAAAGGTAAAGAGGAGGGCTAGGGGGTTGTGTGTGGTGGAAGAGGGAAAGGGCTGGGCTGTTACACAATCCAGGAGTTTTACTAGGTTGGAGTTTCACCGTGAAGCTTTCTGAAAGACATGCTTGCGATGTTTCAGGCCTTTTCCCCATTTTCCTATCTCATACTGGTATAGTCCTGACTAAAGAAAGCTATGAAGAAGAAAAGGAGTACTAGTGGCACCTTAGAGACTAACCAATTTATTTGAGCATAAGCTTATGCTCAAATAAATTGGTTAGTCTCTAAGGTGCCATTAGTACTCCTTTTCTTTTTGCGAATACAGACTAACACGGCTGCTACTCTGAAACCTATGAAGAAGATATTCCTCTTTAATAAGGCTTTCACATGTAATTATTTTGCTTTTTGACAGTGGTGGTTCCTCAGAGAAATAACCGTCCCAATCAGCAGGAACAACACATGCAGTTTTTCCAGTTGCTTTCTGACAAGGTGCAACTCTGGACAGACATCCATGTTATGGTAGCACATGGACTTTGCTTTACTGGTCTACATGGCATTACTATGCTTCATATAATTAGCAAAGGCTGAAAGATAGGGTCTGTTTGGCTCTAAGCCATCATGAAGGTGTGAGCCCATATTGACCTTTTTGGAGTTATTCAATTGGGGAAGTTTGCCACTCATTAAACAATTGAAACCCAGCAGGAAGCCTTATGGAAAATATCCCATGCAGGATCACAGTATTGCAACTGCAGGGCACTGCAGTACCTTCTGGAAGTGTTTAGATACGTTAATGGGCTCCTTATGGCATTTGAAGAAACAGAACTTGGCATTCCTTAGTCAGTAGCTTGATGAGGAGAATGTTTGTATTTAATTTGTACAACTTTGCAGTAATCAGTCTGAGACTATAGGAAGCTGAGTGGGGAGAAAACACCACCACACAAGTCAAGCAATGCAGAATGAAATTATCAGTTTAATGAGCCATGAAATTATCCATTCTGTTGTATAGGAAATTAATTGTAACTCACATTATAGCCTGTCATAGTTGATAGAGTTCAGTTGGGATTGCACAAGAAAGCATTTGCCTTTGCTATGTAGACTCTGACATGTAGCTCCAGGAAGACTTTGAAGAGATTTTATCAGCCCTAGGACACCAAAAGGGTCTAAAGGCTGCAGTTTCCATAGCAAAATCATTATGGTTATTCCTTCATAGCTTCCTCAGCCCATCTATCACCTCCAAGGCAAGATGTGTGGTGGGCTTCTAGGAGTAAAGTGTATTATTGGGGTCCATAAGCTTTCTTCAAGGGAAAGACACCACAAGTTCTGTTTGTTTTCTGAGGTGTGTATTGTGATAATCATTCGGCAATTGAGAGCTGAGAAGCTAGTGCACTCAAGTGCCTTCCATTCAGTACCTGGAGTAGGGGAACTGTTCAGAGTATCCATTAAATGTACAGCTTGTACTCTGAAATCACTGACACCCTCCTACAGGAACTTGGGTACTAGATAGCCTATCTGACAGCCCGTGGTTTAAATAGCTGAACTGTGAGACAGCCAATGGTATAAGCACAGGGCTGGCTCTAGGCACCAGCAAACCAAGCGCCTTTCAAGGGGCGGCACTCTGGCCCTTTCTTTTTTTTTCTGCACTTGGGTGGCAAAAAACCTAGAGCCAGCCCTGTATAAGTAGCTAATCTAACTCCAATAGATGTCAGTGGGAGTCCTCCCATGAGAGATGGCTCAGTCTCTAAGGTGTTACTAGGTAATATAGGAAGAGCTGGAGGAAAAATGTGGAATAAATAGCCACAATCACTTTTAGCAGCTTCTAAGCAGACTTTCACTTAAGTCACACTCATGCCCCCTTTTTCATGATGACCTGTGTGACTGAAGATTTGTGCATGCAAATGGAAAACAGAATTTTGGTCTGTAGCCAAACGGTATTTAATCCTGAAATGTGATTTATTTTATGGGTATGTGGAACTCCTTTCCAATGGAAGCAGTTGATACAGGTTAGGTCATCCACACGCGAAATAGAAACAATACCCTTTGATGAAGCTGACATGTCCAATTGTAAATACTCAAAGGAATACTCACAGTAATCAGTTTGTGAGCAATCCATAAACTGAAATGTGTTCAGACAAAACATCTGTTGAACAGTTTCAAGTAATTAGCAAATTTGTGAAATCCACAGTGTATGCATGGAAAATTTTGCAAATGGGGCAAAGAGTTAAGTTTAGCAAATAAACTAGGAGTTGTTTGCACAGTTCTTAAATATGTAACATATTCTATCCTTGATCTTTGCATCAAATGTCCATTACCAATTATGGGAATTCTGCGCATGGTACAAGATAAAAGTAATGGCATTAAGAGTTTATTATTTGTATTACAGTAGCATCTAGAGGCTCCAATGGAAATCAAGCCCTATTGTATTTGTGCTGTATATACACATATTAAGAGACAGTCCCTTCCCCAAAAAAGTTTATAGCCTAAATAGATAAGGCAAAAGGCAGGAGAAGCAAAATACTATTGTTTTCATCCTCCTCTTACACTTCAAACAAAATGTACTACATTCTGATTATAACAAAGTAGTAGTGAATTAACTATAAAATACTCAAAGAACTCCAGGTTTTCAAAGGTAGGTACATACATATATTTATATGTATCTTGCCTATATTTGCAATACTCAATGTACTATTACTGCAAAATTTACCCAAATCGGCATGTGTGCAGACAAAGACCTGATTTGTGTGCATATATCAGACACATGCATGCACAATGCAAATGGATACGTTTGATTCTCTGCAGCTAACTTTGAAATTGGTCCCCTGAAACTCTTCAAGAAGACCAGAATAAGAGCAAGTCAACCCTTATTGTTTAGCTCTTTTTGTTAATATTTTCTTAGGAATTTGAGCTTCAGGACATACTTTGCAAACATTTAAAAAAATCTTTAACATGACTTTGCAAAAAAGGAAAGCAGCAAATGGAAAGTTATCAACATAGATAATCACTCTTTGGGCCAGGTGCATAACGAGCATTTGGTTTTTATATAAAACCCAGAGTAAAATTACTAACAATTCAAAATAAATAACCAATACATCAAATTTACAGTGTAACAAACAAGCATGTTTAAACAAATATGATAAGGGGAAAAGTGAGTATGGACATTGATAAATCCAGTTAAAAAAATGATTGCTCAGAAAATGGAGCTGGGGGTCACTGCACTTCCACCAGGACCGGATTATGGCATTCTGAGGCCCTAGCTATGTCAAGTGTAAGAGGCCCCATACCATTAAAAATGAATTTATTATTTCCACAGAAAAGGCATAGAATACATAAACATGAAAGCTTCATATTTGCATATATAGACAAAGATGAAGTTTTAAAAATAGAACAATAATCTTCATTTTCAGCAGCCCTCTCTGTAACGATGACATCATGACCGAAATAAATGGTAGACAAATTCTTTGAACTAATTGCATATGTAAGTAAAGTAGAAGTAAACAATACAATGTAAAAAATACAAAATAAAAAAACCCCATAGTAAATAATACAATTTACGAGAAGAGTTCTCAGGAAATTTTTCTTCTCTGTTGGGCCATCTAAATTGTGGAATTCCTTGTCTGAATACGTAATGAGACTCTTAGAGGATACAAGAGGCAACAGAGGATATAGGAGGCGGATAACCCACAATCTTAAAGATCGTCTATTAGTTATATTGATATGAATTACACCCAGGTAATAAGCAAACCATCAGAAATTTGTATGCGGGTTGTATTTTTCCAATACATTGATTTGTTTTGTTTTTATAGAAGGTTATGCTGAATTACCTAATATTGGTGCTAAAATTAGTAGCAGAAAGTTTTTATTGAAACCAGTGAAAAAATAATTTTATATTCTAAATATTGAGATTTATATATCTATACAACAACAAATATTTTTATTAATATATATATGCCAATAACCTGTATTTTACCAGGATATTTCTGTGAAAGTTAGTGCTATTTTGTCTATGTTCTCACAGGAAAACAAGAGAGGATATATAATTATTTTTACACAATGAATAAAAAAAATTATCCTTCTTTTCATATGAAAAAATATTTGATTACTTTTGTTAGGGAAATACAAAGTTTATCCAGACTATATATAAAATATATTTACAAATGTTTATTCCAATTTAATTTTCACTACAAAACAATGAATTGTTGGGATTTTTCTTTTGCCATACTATAAAAATAAAACGTATTATGCATATATGTGATTTATAAGTCTGGATAAGAATTTTTACAGCGCATACTACCTGTAATAAAATATTATCTTGCATGCTCCAAACCCTCTGAGCAGAAAAGCCTAGTCTTTTTTCTAGGCAGACATCTCTCTTTGCGTTCGCTTCTCTATTCTCAGTCCTCCCCCAGGACCACTAATTAATCTCGAGTAAATACCTCAAACGCACAGTGACAAGCTAAATGCACAAAAGAGAAAAAGAATTTCTGGTAACCTCTAGACAGGCATTGAGAAAGTGAGAAAAAACTAGCCTATATTCAAGCAAATATAATGAATATTATAGGCTTTAATAGCCCATAAATCATATATGCACATAGTTTGAAATAACTTGCTCACCAAGTACTCAGAATATTTTGATATATATGTGCATCTTCCTTCACTTCTCTCAAAGCCCTCTATTTATCCTTTTGTCAGTGTGTTCTGATATTTACTGTGAAGGTTCCCAAAACTGATGGAGGGAGGCCAACACAAATTTATCCTCCTCAAGATCCACTCGACCCAAGTCCAAAAGATGATCACCTGCAAACTCAGTCATGTGAAGCATGGATAGCGCATGAAGCAGAAAGCAGTATGCACACTAAAATAGACAATTGTCCATCTGTATGGATCAAAAGAAGGAAGACCCCACTAACAGATGAGTAGGAGCTTGGCAGGATGGCTTCATGACACTACCGTCTCTGACCTCAAATTTTCCCTGGTTTTATTGGCAGTGAGATTATTTATTTATATGAATAAGTTCTGAAGGCACAGTCAGAATTTTGCCAGTAGCAGCTGGCCAACAAAACGCTGCCTTAGGAGACTGAAAACAGGCTTACTCATAGAAATACTAATTTTACAAGTGCAATTATGATTTTTTTCTTGGCCCTGGCCTCCCACCAGGATTGCCAGGTGTCTGCTTTTCAACCGGAATGCCCAGTCAAAAAGGGACCGTGGTGGCTCTGGTCAGCACCGCCGACCAGGCCATGAAAAGTCCAGTCGGCACTCCTGCAGGGCTAAGGCAGGCTAGTCCCTACCTGTCCTGGCACCGCGCTGCACCCCGGAAGTGGCCAGCAGGTTCGGCTCCTACTCGGGGAGGAGTGGGGAGGGCATGGGACTCTGTGTACTGCCGCCGCCCTGAACACTGCAGCCAATGGGACCTGGGGGAGCGGGGCGCATGGTGCCTGCAGGCAAAAGCAGCACACGGATCCTCCTGGCCCCCCCCCCCCCCCCGTTTAGGAGCTGGACCTGCTGGCCGCTGCCAGGGCGCAGCGTGGAGCCAGGACAGGCAGAGAGCCTGCCTTAGCCCTACTGCGCCGCTGACCGGGAGCCAACCAAGGTAAGCCCACGCCCCAACCCTGAGCTCCTGCCCCAGCCCTGAGCCCCCCCCCAAACCCAGGGCCCCTCCTGCACCCTGAACCCCTCATTTCTGGCCCCAGCCAGAGCCCTCACCCCTCCCACATCCCAACCCCATGCCCCAGCCCAGTGAAAGTGAGTGAGGGTGGGGGACAGCAAGCCACAGAGGGAAGGGGAATGTAGTGAGTGGGGGGCGGGGCCACTGGGAAGGGGCAGGGCTAGGGTGTTCTGTTTTGTGCGATTGGAAACCCTACCTCTTGCCTGTCAATAATGAACAATTAGTGAAAGGTAAGGTATTTGTGTAGCCAGATATGTATATTTTTGTCATATTTGAACGAAAATGTCTATATTTGGAGAGAATCTTCTTTTTTCCAGATCTCCTTTATCAACCGATTCTGATAAAATTTGAAATGGAATCAGTTTTTACTTTTTTAGAGGCCTCTCATATTGCTAATGTAGTGCCCATCTTTAAAAAAGGGAAGAAGGAGGATCCTGGGTACTACAGGCCAGTCAGCCTCACCTCAGTCCCTGGAAAAATCATGGAGCAGGTCCTCAAGGAATCAATTCTGAAGCACTTAGAGGACAGGAAAGTGATCAGGAACAGTCAGCATGGATTCACCAAGGGCAAGTCATGCCTGACTAATATAATTGCCTTCTATGACGAGATAACTGGCTCTGTGGATGAGGGGAAAGCGGTGGACGTGTTGTTCCTTGACTTTAGCAAAGCTTTTGACACCGTCTCCCACAGTATTCTTGCCAGCAAGTTAAAGAAATATGGGCTGGATGAATGGACTATAAGGTGGATAGAAAGTTGGCTAGATTGTCAGGCTCAACGGGTAGTGATCAATGGCTCCATGTCTAGTTGGCAGCCGGTATCAAGTGGAGTTCCCCAGGGGTCAGTCCTCAGGCCGGTTTTGTTCAATATCTTCATTAATGATCTGGAGGATGGTGTGGATTGCACCCTCAGCAAGTTTGCAGATGGCACTAAACTGGGAGGAGAGGTAGATACGCTGGAGGGTAGGGATAGGATACAGAGGGACCTAGACAAATTGGAGGATTGGGCGAAAAGAAATCTGATGAGGTTCAACAAGGACAAGTGCAGAGTCCTGCACTTAGGATGGAAGAATCCCGTGCACCGCTACAGACTAGGGACCGAATGGCTAGGCAGCAGTTCTGCAGAATAGGACCTAGGGGTTACAGTGGACGAGAAGCTGGATATGAGTCAACAGTGTGCCGTTGTTGCCAAGAAGGCCAATGGCATTTTGGGATGTATAAGTAGGGGAATTGCCAGCAGATTGAGGGACGTGATCGTTCCCCTCTATTCGACATTGGTGAGGCCTCATCTGGAGTACTGTGTCCAGTTTTGGGCCCCACTCTACAAGAAGGATGTGGAAAAATTGGAGAGAGTCCAGTGGAGGGCAACAAAAATGATTAGGGGACTGGAACACATGACTTATGAGGAGAGGCTGAGGGAACTGGGATGGTTTAGTCTGTGGAAGAGAAGAATGAGGGGGGATTTGGTAGCTGCTTTCAACTACCTGAAAGGCGGTTCCAAAGAGGATGGATCTAGACTGTTCTCAGTGGTAGCAGATGACAGAACAAGGAGTAATGGTCTCAAATTGCAGTGGGGGAGGTTTAGGTTGGATATTAGGAAAAACTTTTTCACGAGGAGGGTGGTGAAATACTGAAATGCGTTACCTAGGGAGGTGGTGGAATCTCCTTCCTTAGAAGTTTTTAAGGTCAGGCTTGACAAAGCCCTGGCTGGGATGATTTAGTTGGGGATTGGTCCTGCTTTGAGCAGGGGGTTGGACTAGATGACCTCCTGAGGTCCCTTCCAACGCTGATATTCTATGATTCTATGTAGCTTAGTTATCTTATACCTTAACTCGGCACTGATTTCCACCTACAACAAAGATCACACCCAGCCATCTTATTTAGAATTCAGAGACATAATTGTGAAGATACAGCAGAAAAGGGTTTACAGTATATTCAGCATCGTACCAGGACAATTGATTTAGCTCTTGGTGTAAAAGGAAAATGGGCTACTCATGCAGAATCGGTTGGATATGGTAATAAGAAAGTGTGGATTTTTTTTGTTTTTTGTTTGTTTGTTTTTTGGTGCATTTTGTTTTGATGGAATATTGTAATCAAGAAGAAGCTTTTGAATGTAAGAGAAAAAAAACCCTTTACACTTAAAATATAAAAATAAAAAAAATCCACAGTTCAACTACAGTTGGCTGAAAATGCAACTGTTAGTGGCTGCACGTGAAATGATTCTCAGCTGTGTAGCTTAGCCTATAAAGACATATTTCTCTCATTGAAATCAATACCAAAACTTTCATTGATTTCACTGGGAGCAAGAGGAGAACCCAGGTGATTTCTGCCTGTTGGAAACTTTTAATGGACTTGGGGCAATCCTTCAGAGGCAAGACTAAGCCATTGAGGCTGATCCTCAGATGGTGTAAATCAACACAGCTTTACAGAGGTGAATGGAGCTTCATTGACTCATACTTTCTAAGGAGTGAGGTCATTGTTTCCTAATGCTTCTCTTCCATTCATGGATTTTTTTCCCCAACATTACCCACTCCACTGGCCACTCATGAAATTTTTTATTAGTAACCTCCATAGACAGTGATATTGCAGGCATTTTTGATTTCTTTCACCAAGGTGACATCTTATCTTTATCAGAAATGAAGTCCTGTGACAAGTGAGTATCATGCAGTATGTCACCCACTTTGAAACTATTCTATATTTTTGATAAAACTATGGCTGGAACTGTACCTCACCGTACAACAGTAATATCTACAAAACCTAGCTTAGATCTCTAGAAGGGCCTTACAAATTACTTCTTCATGTATATGCGACTGTCCATAAAGAAAAGGCCAATGCATTTCCCGTCTGCAATACTGCATGTGTGGGCCCTGATCTTGCACTTTTGAAAAGTCAATGAGAGTTTTGACCTTAATGAACCACAACTGACAACTTTGTCCTGACAGCGACAATCCCATGACATGCTGAATTCTTGCAGTCCCTGATCTGTGATTCTTTCACTGAGTTGATTTTTGTGTGGGTGGGTGTGCAGGCGTAACAAAAGCATATGTCTGATCAAACCCATTGAAGTGGGGATATTGTGTCCTACAGTATAAATTTGATTTATGGTAATTGATTATGTTGATTTTACACCTCCCAGCAAATCCATAAGCTGAATTTCTTTATGCTGTTGTCATGCCTCTTATTTTCTCTCGATTATCTGTGTGAATGGTGGGGTTTTGTCTACATTATTTTGTTAGAAACCTTTCTTTCTGAGAACTCTGCTAATTGGAAAGACACCTGCAGTCTGAGTGGGAAATGGATGGCTACTTTGAACCTCACAATATTGTTAGGCAGTATATCCATTTATTTTCCAGAAGAATGTTAACCTTTTGGTTATGTTTTAAATTATTTTTAATCAAAAGCCATATGCCACAGAAAAAGTGAAACGATTATTGTTTCATTTACTTTCCTTATTTATTCTGTCCCCAGGTCATTCAATTTACTGCTAAGCATATGCTTTCCTTTGGTAAAAATAAAGCTGCCACCAAACACACGGGCAAGGGATGACACTATCTCTTCCAAATGTGTTATGGTGTAATGTTACATTTACTTTTGTAATGTAACCTTTACATTTTATCTCCTTGACTCATTCAACCTGCACTGACTCTAGGTCTAGATTCATATTGCTAGGAAGAACAATAATGAATTTCCAGCATTTGCAATAAATTGATCATTAGATGGTCACTATGTGCCTTTTTTTAGGAAGTAGACTAGAAAATTGGATTTCTTTGGATTCTTTGTCAATCTTTGTCTAAAAATAAGCCATTGTGATTACTTAGATATAGCAGACTATTTGGTTGTCTCATTACCAATGACATCTAAAGTGAAAAGACCCTTGACATGTTCTTCTAGCTGGCAACTTTTGTCTTAAGATTTAATTTCAAATTTGAGCATAGCCCTTGTCCTTTCAGAAAAGTTTTACAGTTTTCTGCACTAGCTGAGAATGTACATGACCTTTGCAATACCTGCCTTCTAAGGAGTGACATAACACTGTTAACATTGACCTTTCTACAACAAATGCACTAGAGCAGTGCTACTCAAAGTGGTGGCCCGCGGACCACCATCGGCTGCAGGCCTGCGTGCACATTGGGGAAAAAAAATTGCCAGTCCCTCCCCATCAAATAGCTTGAGAAGCACGGCACTATCGTACCTTTCCCCATGGTCTTTGTCCAGCCTTTGAGTACAGTTAGTGATACATATTTTAAAAAACATATTTATCTTACTGTACATACAGCCTTTTTAATTTGTTTTATTGTTAAATTGTTTTATTTATTTTGCCACAGTAACCAGTGAACAGTGGCCAAATTTTCTGGGTCAAGTCTTGTGGTGGGGGTGAAATGCAACATAAAGATATTAACAAAGGGAAGAGAAATAAAGACTATTCCACTAGACACTGTCAAAACTTGAGGGCATTTTTCAGTTACTTTCTTGCACCTATATTTGTTTCAAACAAATTAAGTATAAGGATCCCTGTGTTGTATGTATTACGATAGTAGTCCTAACTGGGATCCATGACTCATTGTGTTATCTGCTGCCCCAAAGAAATGACAGTCTAAATAGACAATGCAAAGGACTGGAGAAAGCCAAAATCATTATCTCCATTCTAGAGATGGGGAACTGAGACAGTGAGATTAAGTGATTTTCATGTAGGGAGCCAAAAGCTGACCCTCAATCTCCTAAATTCCAGTGCTTTGACCACAAGACCATCCTTTATCTCATAAACAGAGAAGCACAGCCAAGTTATGTTAAACTCTGACTTATATTTAACCTCTCATCTCTCTATTTTTGTATCCCCACTGTTATTATCTAACAGGCCTCTCTTGAAACTGTTTGATAGACATCTTTTTATAGGAGTAACATAGCATATAATGTATCCAAAGCATACTCCCTCACTCCTGGGTTATGACCTCATGTTTTTAGATAGAGCTGGTTGAACACTTTGCAACTAACATTTATTTTGTCAAAAACTGCTGATTTGACAAAATTGAAGGTGTGATGGGATGGACAAGGCCCCTTGAGGACCCCTGCTGGAGGCCTCAGGGTCCTACCACACCCTGTCCCAGAAAAGAGCAGTGGAGGTGGGTCCTCCAAGCGGCCTAAAGTAGCTGTATGATATGCAGCCAATTGGAGAGAGGCTGTAAAGAGAAGCCAATCAGGGCCCAGCAGGGCCATATAAAAGGAGCTGCAGCATGAGAGACGGTCAGTTGCTGCCTGGAGCTTGAGGACCATGGCTGGTGCTCCTGGCTGACTGAAGGACCTCAGATAGAGCAATTGCTGGACCGGAGGAGCTTCTGAGACTGAGTACAAAACTTCAGCCCTATGGTAAGGGTGAAGCGTACATGAACTGGCCCAGGCAACAGAAATGCAGTTTAGTTAAAGTGACGCACCAGACAGCTGCTATTCATAGGGTCCCTGGGCTGGGACCTGGAGTAGTGGATGGGCCCAGGTCCCTCTCCCCATTAGCCACTCGGGAAATGTCCCGAACATGATACTGTGGTACACCCCCAGAAGGGGAGCTGAACTGTTTAGTGTCCCAGCTGGAGAGCTGGGCCCAGAAAGGGCAAAGAGTCTGCAGGGAATTAAGCCTTGGGAGCATGGCCATATATCAGGGTCACGGACTATTTGAAGGTTAGCCCAGGAGGGGCTGTGGGACTGAATTAGGACTGAGCCCAGGGAGGGCTCCCAGAAGACACAGGCCAGTGGAGGAGCGGTACTGGGATAGGCCCTTGTTGGACAGTATACCCCAGAAGGGGTTTGTGTTGCTTCACAGACAGACTATGCGTGACACTGCCAGAGGACTGAGACACTGGCGATGTACTGCAATCAGAGAGGAAGTGCATGCAGGCACACACATTCAGCCAGGGGTGCTCACAAGAGGTGGGTGCCACCCCGTTACAGAAGGATTCAATGGAAACATACTGATTTGTTAGAAATCTTTTGGGGAAATTACTGAAACATTTTGATGAGATCAAAACAAAATATTTGGAATATTTCATTTTGCAAAAAATTCCTAGATTGTGATTTATTTATTTATTGGTTTGGTCCCAATGAAAACAAATTTTGAAATCTCAGAATTTCCTATAGGACAGAAATTCCATTTTTTAACCAGCTCTATCTTTAGAAAACCAGAATCTCTGGTAATTATTTAAATTGGAGACCCTCCAAGGAGCAACTAGATGTTCTAGGAAGTACTGGTTCTGATTTGATCATTTTTTTTCCTTCATAATAACTTTCCTCCATAATACCCCAGCAGAGTGTTACTGTGTGGTGTTGCTGATGGGAGGGGAGGGGCGTGTCTGTGACATATCTAAGGTTATGGTCCCTTAACTGTCTCTTACAACTGATTCAAATGGGGGATTCATTCACACATCAGTTGGAAGAAGTTTTCACTCAAGCCTACAAGGTTGCACCCAGCACATAACAGTATTATTTTTGGTGTCAGTCAGAGATAGAAGAGAGAGCTTGATGGGCTTGTAGTGAATTATTGACTGAGTTCTAGGCAATATGGAGATAGGAGAAAAACCTGGGCATTTCTTTCTTAGTTCTATTCTTTTGAGCAGATGAAGTGTGTCCTTCCACTTAGCAGAACTTGTTTGCTAATTAAATATGTGCTTAAATCCATCTCTGTTCAATAAAACACAGATGCATGTGCTTAACTCTCTGCTTTGCTGAAGCAAGGACTTCACAAATAATAAATAGCAATTGCTCTTACACTTGCACATTTGTATGTGTTTTAATGATTTAAAAAAACAATTCCAAAGGAAACACATACGGGGCTTAAGTTTTGCAAAATAATAATAATAATTAATAATTAATAATTTTTAACCAACCTAAATCATTGACCAAATTTAGCTTCACATCAACTAGCTAAATCGCATAATACATAAGAAAATAGCAAAACAATACCCTCAAAATACTTTTGCATGTATACCCTCAAACTCCATCTTCAAATACTCAGAAAAGGGCATGTACATGAGTGTTTGCAGGATCAGGACTTTAGTGTGCTATCTGAGGCCATAATTCAGCAAAACTCATAAGAACATGCTTTACTTTAAGCATATGCTTTGCTGGATTTTTGCCTAGATTGCTCAGCACCTTCCTGTATTGAGCCACATTTTATAGAAATGATATTTTACAAATGTTTACAGTGGAATTGTTGGTACTATTTTTCCACTTTCTATAAATCCAGTCTCCATTTGTACCATGAGTTGAACCAACAGGCCCTTTGAGTGAGAAATAAAAAGTGAATACAACTTAGAAACATCTAAAATCATTTTATCCATAGAATGTTGTGATTTTTATGACCACAGTCTACCAGGGCTAAACACACAAACGTCTCATTATTTATTACAATTTCTGATTTGTACAGAAAATGATGGCTATATGGAGCAAGGATTCACTATGCAAGATACACAAACATAAATGTGGCATAAATATTAGGAAACTGATCTTCTGTACCAGGATCTTTTTGCTTTTCCCTAGAGGTGTGGCTGGGCAAGTTTATTAATAAGCAGTTTTTAACAACTATAATCATTTTTAAAATGTAAGTAGTTTTGATAGGTACTGTATGAATTGGAATTTTAGAAATTCTTGGTTTCGTACATCTGTTTGACTTAGGTACTTGCCCCCCCCCAAAATGTTCCTTTCATAAGCAAATAATAAACGTTGTTATTGACTTTTGGAAACTTTTAACTTATTGAGAGAGAGGCTGAAGTGCCTATTATTGCATGTCCCTGCTTGTTTCTTTGGGATTGGAAGATGCTAAAATTTCCTGTGACTTTTCACTCTGATTGGAAATTTCAATAAGTTTAAGTTAAACAGTGACATCTAGTGTCTGAAACTACACCTTTCCTAAGACTCAAATCCTTTGAATTACTGGATTTGCCAATACTTAAAAGGAAATAGTACTCTCTATGACAGATTTGGAGCTGATATGTAATAATGTTATGAATATTGAGATGTAACAATTTTATGAACATTGTAGGTAACTGAGTCAGTGAGAGGAAGTTATTCCAGTATGCCAACATTTTTATGGCTGACTTAGAACAACGCTTCCTCAGCTCTCTTCCCTTAATGCCCCTACTCTACTTGCGCTATATTGATGCCATCTTCATTGTCTGGACCCATGGAAAAGAAGCCCTTGAGGAATTCCACCATGATTTCAACAATTTCCATCCCACCATCAACCTCAGCCTGGACCAGTCCACACAAGAGATCCACTTCCTGGACACTACGGTGCTAATAAGTGATGGTCACATAAACACCACCCTATACCGGAAACCTACTGACCGCTATGCTTACCTACATGCCTCCAGCTTTCATCCAGACCACACCACACGATCCATTGTCTACAGCCAAGCTCTACAATACAACCGCATTTGCTCCAACCCCTCAGACAGAGACAAACATCTACAGGATCTCTATCAAGCATTCTTACAAGTACAATACCCACCTGCTGAAGTGAAGAAACAGATTGACAGAGCCAGAATAGTACCCAGAAGTCACCTACTACAGGACAGGCTCAACAAAGAAAATAACAGAACACCACTAGCCATCACCTTCAGCCCCCAAATAAAACCTCTCCAACACATCATCAAGGATCTACAACCTATCCTGAAGGACAACCTATCACTCTCACAGATCTTGGGAGACAGGCCAATCCTTGCTTACAGACAGCCCCGCAACCTGAAGCAAATACTCACCAGCAACCACACACCACACAACAGAACCACTAACCCAGGAACCTATCCTTGCAACAAAGCCCGTTGCCAACTGTGTCCACATATCTATTTAGGGGACACCATCGTACGGCCTAATCACATCAGCCACCCTATCAGAGGCTCGTTCACCTGCACATCCACCAATGTGATATATGCCATCATGTGCCAGCAATGCCCCTCTGCCATGTACATTGGCCAAACTGGACAGTCTCTATGTAAAAGAATAAATGGACACAAATCAGACATCAAGAATTATAACATTCAAAAACCAGTCGGAGAACACTTCAATCTCTTTGGTCACTCGATTACAGACCTAAAAGTGGCAATTCTTCAACAAAAAAACTTCAAAACCAGACTCCAACGAGAGACTGCTGAATTGGAATTAATTTACAAACTGGATACAATTAACTTAGGCTTGAATAGAGACTGAGAGTGGATGGGTCATTACACAAAGTAAAACTATTTCCCCATGTTTATTCCCCCCCACACTGTTCCTCAGACGTTCTTGTCAACTGCTGGAAATGGCCCACCTTGATTCCTTGATTATCACTACAAAGGATTTGCCCCCATCCCCCCACCCGCTCTCCTGCTGGTCATCGCTCACCTTATCTGATCACTCTCCTTGTGTATGGTAACACCCATTGTTTCATGTTCTCTGTGTATATAAATCTCCCCACTGTGTTTTCCACTGCATGCATCTGATGAAGTGGGCTGTAGCCCACGAAAGCTATTGCTCAGATAAATTTGTTAGTCTCTAAGGTGCCACAAGTACTCCTTTTCTTTTTATTGTATATTGGGTTCTTAGAATTTCTGGTATGATGGTATTGATCTAACTTATATTTGGGCTAGTGGAATGTTTATTATCTGCCTAAAATGCTTAAATTCTGTGGGGTCTGTACATGAAGGTGAAGGAATGCCTTCCCAGATAAGAACTCTGAAGTACACACCTGAAAGACAGTGAAACAATCTGTTAGTTTCAAAGATCCTGTCTTCGAGCTTTGACGAAACAAGGTTTGCAACTGGTTGAAGTTACCAGATCAAAGGACTATGAACAGTGGGGGAAAAATGGCTTATTTCTGATGGAGGGAGCTGATTTTGCCAGGTGCTGTCCAGCGAGTTACCCATGAGCTCTGACAGGAAGACACTCTGACCCAGAGAGAGGCTCTGCTGAGGAATCTTTAAGGAATTAGTCCTGGTCACCCATGTTGAAGATGGTTAAACACCTGGTAAACCTGACATGCACATAGTCTATTTCATTGTTTTTAAAATCTGTTTTCTCTTCGATGCTTTTGTTCTAAATAAAGAATATGTGGCTTGAAAGTGGCTCTTTAGTCACTGATTACCACTGCCGTTTTCACAGAAGGAACAGAATTGTGGGGTCTGGACAGAAGTCAGACCTGCTGAGGTAATTGTGGTCAATACTCAGGGGACTGTAACCCTGTAACTATAACCTGGTCTGAGAGGGGTGAATTGCATGATTTCACCCCAAGAGACATGTGATGGCTAGAGGCACATCCACTCTAGATCTCTGGCTCAGACAGAACAGGAGGGGTCAGAGGTGTAACTGACCCAGTAACTATGACACCTTCATCAGAAGAAAATACTGGATACTAAAGATCTTTGTTCTAGTTGAGAAAGGCAAAACAAGAACCAATGACTGAAAGTTAAAGCCAGATTTTAATTAGAAATAAGGCACACATTTTTCTTAGGGTGATTAATCGTTGGAACAAACTACAAAGGGGAATAGTAGATTCTCAATGTTGTGATGTCTTCAAGTCAAGGTTGTGCTTTGTTTTAAACATGAGTTATTGGACTCAATACAGAGGTAACTATATGAAATTGAAGATTCTGTTTCAAATAGATGATCAGACTGGATGATCCAATGGTCCCTTCTGGCCAGACTTTTCAAAATGAGAATTTATTCAAGCAGTATTATCATAGTTAAGGATCTTAGCCTTTTGAATTTACATTGGGATAAACTTGGAACATATAGTGGGTTTGCAACAGTGATGGTGACTTGAAGGTCCACTAGGCTAGGCTTCCTGTCCGGACTACATCTTCCATGTACACCCAGAGTCATGTGACTCTCATGATGCACCACACAACTCAGTCAGAGGGAAATTTGTATTGCATTATGGGAAGATGTCTTCCAGGGAGCCTGGCCCATAGAAAAGAATGGGGGCCTGCACTACAATTCCTCTGAGGCAATGTGCTGATAGGGAAATGCAGTTTAATGTTTTGGTGAACTGATTCAAAACATGTTTTGGGTTAGTTCAAAAATCAAAATATTCCAGTTGGTTCATACTGACCTGGAACAACATATTTCATTTAGATTTTCCCTATGGAAAATTGATTTTTTTGGGGTGGAGGGGCAAAATTTTGTCCTATGGAAAATTTTGACTTTAATGAAATTTTATTTTCTGATAGAAAATTTCCAACCACCTCTACAAGATAGTGCAAGAGGGAGGATCTCCTTTCCTCTTCCATTCTTGACTTGTCTTGAACCCACATCAATGTGAAGCTGTAAGCAGGATGGGGGTAGCATTGAGGGCTACAGGTATGTAGGGTGAAGGAGTGATTTTAAATACAGGTGGGGTCTGTTTTGGGGAAGAGGTGGAATTGGCAGGCGATTTGGCTTTCAGGGGTGGGGTTGGAAGCACAATATTGCTAGGCCCATCTTGCTGTAGTATTGGGAGCTCAGCAACCTTGCTCTCACCGTATGGCCAACGTTTATCCTAATCCTAATCTGGATATGAGCATTTCTTCCTCAGGCCATGTCCAATAATAACAGAGTACAGTGGTTTAATTTAAATGCCTGTCTCCTTTTTGTTTCATTAAAAGAAATGGATTAAGGGAAAAACCAATCACATTCGCAGTATGTTGGTAACTGGTATTTGTATGGAGTTTTGTGTATTAAGTACACTGGCTCTCCATTTTCCCGTTAATTCTCATCTCCCTTCTACACCTACCACTTGGGAATTAGTAATACTTCAGGGAGGTCAGCTTTCTTTCCCAAAGAAGCAACTCTTCTTGGCTGGATAAACACATTCTGAACCATGTAGGTATTCAGACATTCTCCCTCCATCGATGGCATTGGTAGCTACTGCTGTGCCAACCATTCACCGGTCCTCGATCCATAATAAGAGCACCCCATTTTCTACCTCAGGAGAACCCAGGTGGGTATGTTCTTGGGCATATAAATGTATTACAGTGGGGGGAGGGAAGGAGGGAAATACACTCATTTGCTGTGTGTGTGTGTCTCTGTCTCTCTCCTACCATCAGGAATATTAATAGGATTTTGGTGTGAACTCAAAGGGGATGAGAGAGTCCCAGAATGTGTGTGTGCAATCTACATGACCTGACCTCTGTCAAAGAACCTACCTTCCTGCACTGGTTTCACTTTTGCCGACACACCAATGTTCACTGAAGGCTTGCAGGGATTAAACTGGCAGCTATGCTGAGGTCCACGGATCTGCAGCAACTGGGAGTGGCGTGAATAGTCATCCCTGACCCAGGGCCATCCTCCGAGTGGATCACCATCTCTTGAATTCACAGTTTGCTTTGGAGTTTCTCTTTTGGTGTGTGGCTTGTGGCGGGGACTGTGTGGCTTGATGGGGAAACACCTGAGAAGGGTTTGGATTGTCTTCCGCAGGTGAAAATCCCCTCTACCCAAGTTGTTCAACTAGGAAGAGGACTGAGGTTGATGTCCGTCGGGGAACAGTCAGGTAGTTTTGCAGGAACAGATAGCAGAACATAACATAAGAACAAACTGAGGGAAACATTTTTGCTGCTTTTATTTCCATCTTTGAAACTCTTGTTTCCAAAATGAAAAGAAAAATTGTTTTTTGATGAAAACCTTAAAAATTCTGCCAAAACTTTTAGAGAAAAATTAAAGACTGTTTCCCCCTACACTAGGAATTTAAACAAATAATTCTTGACTAGCACCGTGGATTGTCACCTTCTCTGTTGTTTGCAGCTAGTTATAGTCTTAGTGCAGTGGGGAAGTGAAATGTTAATGACGGGCACTCAGCTGACGAGTAATGCTATATACATATCTACACAGGGTTCTGCTTAGATTTTGGTGGATGTTGCAGAGAACGAATGAACATTTGCTCCCATTTTTAAATGAGTGTGTGCTCAGTGTGTTCATAACCCTTCTGTGTTTGCTCTGCAGGAACATTCACTGTATTCACCTGCAGTCTGTTTCAGGGCAGAGTAACAGCCCGTCAAAACACCTCGCATTTCAAAAGCACAGATATGGTCGCCCCACCCGTAGCTAACAGTTCACAAGCAGTTGGCAGCCTGAAACGTGTTTTGCTGGTAGCATTAACTGAATAAAATGGTCCGTAGGGTAAATTCATGAATAGGAAAAAGAATTAAATACACTGAATATACTAATGAGTGCAAATAATTTGCCCAATTCTGACTACCTAGCATTCCCATCACTGTGGATTGCAGCTCATTTGTGTCAGCCTAAACTCAGCAGCTGTGCTTGTTTTATCTATTTTACGTACTCACATGCCCTCAATTACTATAGTATCTGAGCACCTCACAGGCCTTAATGGTTTTTTTCCTCAGAAAACTCCTGTGATGTAAGGAAGAGCTATTACCCCATTCTATAGGTGGGAAACGGAGGCACAGATATACTCAGTGACTAGCCCAACATCCCCCAAAGCATCTGTGGCAGAGCGAGGAATTGACCCTAGGTGTCCCAAGTCCCAGAGTACTAACCTAAGCCCTAGGCTTTTCTTCTCTTGTTTATACTTACCTAAGTATTCAGGCACCCATGTTGTTTATGCATGGTATAAGACCCTAAGCAGTGTTGCATTAGTACTTCAAAGTAATGTATTACTTTAGACCATTCAGATTCCGGAAGAGACCACTATATTGAGTTTCCCCTGCCCACCCTCCCCAATATTTTTGACTATCGAGTTGGTCATACATTTTTAGCAGTCAAAAATGTTGATTAAATGTCAAAATTGGTGATTTTTTTTTTTGGACAATTTTCAAATAGCTGTTAAAAACAAAAAGCTCCCTGAAATATTTTACTTGTTTTTGAGCAGTTCTAGTCCAAAGTCCTGTCAAACATTTAAGAGTTCAGTCACGCCCAGATCAGCAGTAGCCCAGTGCTTGGTTCACAGAAGACCCATAGCTGTAGTTGGCTCAAAGTTGGGGTTCTACTTTAGGCAATTCAGGGAAGGCCTTGGCCTATGGGCTGTGACTGCCATATCTCAGCAACCCAACAGCAGGGGAAGGCAGCAGTAAACATGCCTCTGAAAGTTGGAAAACGCTGACGCGGATTCCACACATGACACTCCGTGCATTGGGCACGGTGCGGGGAGGGACTACTGTGGATATTAAAGCTGAGCAAGGAACAGACTTTTTTTTTTTTCTGCCTAGTGATCAAACCAGAACATCAGGGAAAATCATTTCAGGTCAAGCTGAAACGAAATTTGGGGGTTTGTTTGTCTCACTTTTGGGGTTTTCCTTTTTTTTTTTTTTATAAAATAAAAAAATCAATAAAAACTAGTTAAATTTCTACCATTGTTTCAAAATGGAAGTCAAAATGGTTTCTTTGGAAAATATCTAAATGAATCATTTTGACTTTTTCCACACAAAATAATTTGGCCAAAACTATTCACCGAATTTGAACCACATTCACAAATAGTTTTGATCAAACTGAAACTATTTTTTGGGCAAGTAAAAAAAAAAAAATCCACCCAGCTCTAGTGAGTATCGAGAGGCAGCAGAAGGGCAATGGTTGGGGTTTTTTTCTGTTTTGTTTGTTGGAGCAGTTTTAGGGCATAGTCCCCAGCATCAGAGCCACTCCCGAGTTCTGCTCTAATTTATGCTCCGTTTCCCCTGTAATGTACCCCCACAGTCCTCAGTTATCTGAGATGCTGGCGTAGAGAACTGTGCTCTGTGTGTATGTTTCTGCTTTACTTGAGGCTCTTGATGGAAGAAATGATATAAATCCATGATAATATTTCCTGGAAATGGCTCCTTTCTACATAAATCTTCTCCTCTGTGGCCTCTGTCTGGTATGTTGTGTGTGTGCATCGCTGCAGGCAGGAGGGCTACAGAATATAGTCAGGTATATGTAGAGTGGATCTGTGTGGACAGTTTGTGGGGTTGAGGAAGTTTAGGCCCCAGCTGGAAAAAGCATTTTAATTTTAAGCATGTGAGTAGACTCAAAGGCAATGGGATTATTCCCATGCCTAAAGTTAAGCATTACTTCAGAGCTTTGCTGGATCAGCGTTGTCATCCTGGAAGGAGGTGGCCTGAGATAGAGAACTGGGGGAAAACACTAGTAAAATGATCAAATGCTGTTATAGTTCAGACCCAACTGAAATGAAATATCCACACCTCATGGAAACGAACGACACGAGGAAGAAGGGATTTCTTTCATTTAAAGAGACATTGAATGGTACAAACAGCCATTGCTGAACTCATCTTTCATTTACAAAGCTCACGTTTATTTCCTGGATACTTAGTATTACACACATTATTTATTCTATCTAGACTAGATTGGGGGATGATGTGAATCATGAATGGGAATTAATGATGAGTTGTCCTTACATATAACCTCTTGCTTTGCAGAGGCCATCAAATGGAGAATTAAATCATAATGGTTTAACTATTTTTTTCTTCTCTCTTTTTGTTTTGAGAGCACGATTGTTGGGGGTTTTTTGTTGGTTTGGTTTGTGGGTTTTTTGGCGGTAGAGGTGGAGCTGTGGAAGGGAATACTGAAGAAAAATGATACTACCACCATGTGCCAAATACAGTATTTCAAAAACAGAAATGACTGCTTGATTTGACAACATTTTCTAGTACAAATAAGCAGGCAGCATGATATCTGTTCATAATGTTAAATGTTTGTTTCTTACCTCTAAGCAGCCCACTGAAAGAAATTGCTGACTTTTGTTTTGTTAGACTCCTGTTTTTTACTTGACAATTTTTGTTTTAGCATTTTGAAGAATGCTTTTCTGCTATATCACAAAACAGTCCATTATTCTCTAAATTGAAAGATGTTCTTATCGCAATGATGTTAGGAATGAATCTGCTGCAAGAGACCAGATGGCTATGGAGACTAGACTTAGGTACATGTTAGGCTTTTTTCTAAAGGGTCGAAGTTTGTTTGTTTTTTTTCTTCTGGTCACACCTCTGTATTTTACTTATATTCAATTCTAGTTTGATAAATCACTAATATAGGCCCCAATTCAGCCAGGTCCTTAAACACAAGTTTAAACTTTAAACTAAGAAGTCTTAAGTACTCTAAGCCTGTCTTGAAATCAGTAGGACAACTTACATGCTTGAAGCTAAACTTGAGTTTAAGCATCTTCTTAAACAAAAGACAACAGTTTCTACTTACCATGGTTTATGTGTAAGGTACCATTATTAGAAAGTGGTTAATAGTAATAGTATGCTGGCCTGTTCTTTTGAAGCATTTACAGTCTTCCTGATTTATGCAAAGTACTTATTGCCTTGCTGCTTCTCAGAACTGAGGTTAAAAAACTTAGCAGCTAAAGGTGAAAATCCACAGTTGTGATTATTAATGTAGCTTTTATTTCATCATCATTCCCTAATTATTGTTGACGGACAAATGGGAAATGCCCTTGCAAGTGACAGCTATTTCTTCAGATAGGTAGCTCGTCTAGTAATTTTTAATTGGCATTGTAAAATGACTAGTAAAATGTTGGGTATTTTTTAAAAAGGTCAACATGAAAATGGCAGAACAAACATAATGGCATGATTAGGTACAGCTCAATCTTTTCTGCTTAATGGGAATCTTAGTCATTCTGTAAAATTAATAGTACACATCGTAAAACACATGAGTTTGCCCAGCAAACGGAAGCACATTAGGGTTTGCAAAGCAGTTCCTTGTAGGTTTGTTTTATGAAGTCCAACCACTCGAAAATTCATTTATTTACGCCTCTGCAAATCCTGAAACACTTAAGCCGGTGTAAATTCTGATTAAATATTAAGTAAAAACATCTGGCTTTCATGTACATTTTAAGGTCAATTCAAATAAGATATCGCAGAAGATCATTATAAATTCAGATATAAATAAATCATGTGGCTGCATCATTTTAAAACATTTTTATCATGATGTTTATTGTGTTGTGAGCAGTACTTGATGAAAGAACAAGCATAGAAATTGTCTGCGTGCATGGAAACACAAGTGTAAACACATACAATCTTATGTAGGCTGATTTTAATAAGTCACTAGTGATTTTGGATGCATCTGGTTTTGGGGCTCAATTTGAGACACCTTATAAAGGCCCTGAGTACAGAGAGTGGAGGTGAAATCCTGGCCCGATTGACTTCAATGAGAGTTTTACTCTGGGTTTCAAAAGGGCCAATATCTCGACTCTTCCAGTACAGAAGGTGCAGAGTAGGATGTTGGTCAGGATGAGGTGAGGTATTTCTAAAAGCAGTTCTCTGGGGCTTCCAGGGAATGATATTTCTTAGAGCAGCTGACCCCAGCCATCCCCTACAGACATGGAGCTTTTGTCATACGGCGCTTGTATATAAGGACTTCTAAAGAGAAGCTCCAACAGTATGGAGCATAGTGTAGCAGAATTTCTCCTACCTCATTTATCCTGCATCAGGCAGCTGATGGGATGATCGGCCTGTTACGCTGCCATTAATCGTTGCATTTCTCAGCTGGGTTTAGAGGGTTGGTGGATACTAAATGATCCAAATGGGAAAATAGATCATTTATCAGAAGTAGAAATTAGAACCGATTGAGTAGGTTGGACCACACATTGACAGCGCCTTTTTTCAACTTAAATGAGTGCTCTGTTGTATTCTCTTCTTTTGAGAAAGTGGCCTACTCTTGAAATCAATGATGAAACCAGCACAGTTGCCTGGGATAATTACAGAGTGTGATGGGGGGCAGTAGGCCCAGAGGCCCCCTGCTGGAGGCCTCAGGGTCCTGCCATTCCCCATGCCAGAGCAGAGCAGAAAAGTTCTCCAAGCAGCCTAGAGTTGTTGGGTGGAAGCAGCCAATCAGTGCCCAGGAGGGCCCTATAAAAAGGAGCTGGAGCACCAGAGTCAGGCAGTTCCTTGCTAGAGCTGGAAGACTGCAGATTGTGCTCCTGGCTGGTCAAAGGGAACTTCAGGACAAGAGACAGCTCAGGGCTAGTAGAGACTGGGGGAGTTAGGAAGAGCTCCTGGCTGGCTGCTGGGCCTGAACTTAGAAGGGCCCTGAGCTAAGGGTAAGGTGTCGGTGAAGGCTGGGGCCATGGGGAAGTGGCGCAGGGAACTGAAGTCCCTTTTGCTAAAGGGACACAGCAGAACGTGGTTGTTATTCTTAGGGTCCCTGGGCTGGGACCTAAAGTAGTGGGTAGGCCTGGTTCTCCCCTCCCCCACCCCATAGGCCACTGGGGAAAGGCCTACAATTGGACAGCTGTGGACCCCTCTCCCCTGCCCCCCCCCCCCCAAAATGGGGATACTGAACTGTCAAGCAGCCCAGGTGGAGGGCTGGGGCTAGAACTGACCCAGAGAGTGAAATCATTGTCCCCTGGAAGGAAGCCCAGGCTATGGCCTGATACCGGGGTTGGAACTGATTTAAAGACTGCAGACATACCTGACCAGAAGGGGCTGTTCATGAGAGATGGGTGCCATGCCATTACACAGTGCATGTTGTTGAACTTCATATAATGTTATGTATATTATAGATTTCTGTTCTTATTGCTACAGTTATGGGTCATTTGCAGTTTCCTGTTTAAATAACTATATTTATGGGATTAGAGGTCACACACAAATTTGCCCCTCATCCAAAACTTGGCATATGAGGTCTTAACTAAGGAGCAAATACTCTTTCAAGACTTCATGAACATCCAACTGACTGATCCTTTTTTAGGTCTAAGGAAATAAAACCAATGCATTTTGGACCATTTTAGATTTTTTTGGTATTCCATTCTGACCATTACAAACACAGTCTTAAAAAATTGCAGACACTTGATAGACCACTTTATCCTTGGCTACACTGACTATGTTTAAGAAAGCTGAAATCACATCTGGGTTATTAACATTTAATAGTCGCTCCTATGGACGTGAAGTAATTACTTCTCCTAATGTCTTTCTCTGTCAAGGATTTCTGTTGTAACGCTTGATGCAAAATGATTCTACTGACATTATAAACTATAATGTAATGTCTTATAATGTCATCTGTTAGTACTATGAAGGAATCATTGTATTATGGCTTATATTAGATTAGACATTCACAAACTAAACCAAACCCCAAGACAAGGGACTGATGGCAACAGCATCTCATGTTTCAAGGCGTTGGTTCAGCTGAATATTTGCAGTGTATGTGGAGGCCGATAAAGTAATTGTGTCAAATTCTCTGCTGGCATAAGGGTGGAGTTCCATTGACTTGACAGTGGAGTTTTGCCCCTTTACACCAGCCAAATGGCCAGCCCATCGTAGGTGGATCCAAGGTTAGAGTCTCCTGGGACTTTTTAAATGCGTGGCATTTGGTGAAGTGTGGCTAAAAAACAATGCAGTTCAGAGGTACCTTTATTGTGTTGACGCCTATAAAACATCTTGTTCCCAACGTGGGTTAAACTTGAGACCTGCTGGGATTGTACAGATGGAATTTTCACTGCATCATTCTATGCAGTGAAAAGGAAGTGGGCAGGGCTACGTTTTGTGCTCCATGAATCACACAGGGAGTTCCAACCCTCATTTGAATGGTTCCCCCAAAAGCCACACATCTGGGAGGATTTTCAGAGAGGTAAAAGCCACCTGCATAAAGGCCTATCCCTCTACGTTACCTTCCCAACCTCTTGCCCCTAAAATGGTACATTTTGCAGCAGTGAAAACATTGTCCTTTTGTGAATAAGGTCCGTTGGTGGTGTTTTATGAGAGTTAAGTGGGTTCATAAACACCTGTCTGCAAGCATCTCTTGCAGCACCAGGCCCTACAGAGCTCTTACTTTAAGTAGTAGACTCTGCTCATCAGACATGCATTGCCTGAGAAAATTAAAACCCCTGAAGGTTGACAGGGTCGCATTGATTTTGATGGGCTTTGGATCAGGCCTCCAGTGAGTTACACTTCCATCAGCCAGCAACATGGTCCCATCCGTTCCAAGTAAACAGTTTCTCTCTCTCTCTCTCTCTGAGAAAGTTGGCCAAGCTTTTGGGTAGCCTCTTCACTGAGGAATGTGGATTAGCAGAAATAGCTAGCTGGCATTTATAGTTGGTTCTGGCCTACTGACTCCTGTCAGAGGAACAGGAACAGACTTGGCGATATTAAACAAATGGTGAGCAGTAGGTACTAGCAGTATTGTCTCCTGGCATGTCTGCAGTGAACTTCAAATGACTCAGTTCTGGGTGATCAACTTCAGCCAACCAGAATCCGTCTAATATTTATTTTTTAGATGTGCCAAAACTGGAACTCTTTATCTGAACACCTTTCTGCTTCAGTAGTTCAGATATAATAGAACCTGAGCCAACCTAGATTTTCCTTTCACCTAAAAGTTCACCCTTCTTGACTGACCCCTAATTTTGGTTTCTTGGCTGTAGTGCTTTGTGGGGTGGAGAAAGAAGGTATCAAAACGCATCCATCCTCCTTCAAAACAAGCAGCTTCCAGATATGAACTGATTCCTTGCAGAGAGCAGGATGGCTTTTTTTGACTGCACTTAGCCAACATATACTTGGTAACAATCAGTAAACTACTAGAGTGCACTCTTTTGCCTTTCTCTGAGGAATCTCATACTGGCCACCACCAGAGGCAGGATCCCACCAGACTAGGGGTCCCTATTGAGCTGATGAATTTCATGATCCCACTATAATAGGCACACAAGGTGATTAAATCAGTGGTGGAGTTTTAGCATTAAACCTAAACTACTTTCATTTGGAGCTTTAACTAAGATTTTTTTAAAAAA
Source organism: Lepidochelys olivacea (assembly GCF_965140295.1). Taxonomy (NCBI): domain Eukaryota; kingdom Metazoa; phylum Chordata; order Testudines; family Cheloniidae; genus Lepidochelys; species Lepidochelys olivacea. Next base: position 67,164,973 of record NC_140421.1, on the reverse strand, counting down.
ATATTTGATGGATTTTGCAGAGCTGATTGAGTCAAGCAGTAATAGGGTTTGTCTGCACTCTTCACTCTCGCTAGAAGAGAAGCCACTGAGAAAAATTTGATGCACAGCAAGGACTTGGTTCTAGTTAGCTAGTTTAATAGCCTTACTATTAGGACAGTAGAGAACTTGGCCATATTTCAACTTCTCATACAGCCCCATTCAAAACAATGGAAATACCTTAGGGGTATGTCAGTGCAGAATCTGGCCCACACTTAATTAATTTAGATCTACCATCTGTTCTGTACATTCACAGTCTGAAATCCAGCTAAATCAGATTGAAGAGTTCTATACAGATACCCAATTGGATCCTTTTGGTCCTTTTTTACTCCATTTACTACTAAGCCAAAGAAACAGGTGATTTTGTTTTTCAGGAAATCTTCCACCAGTGCAATAGCACTACTGAGCTCCTTGATAGCAATGGCAGGAGAACTAGGGTAGAATAGCTACTTTTTACCTCTGGGTTAGAAGATACAGCCCTATAAATATTGGCAGCTGATCACCTTGTGCTGTCATTGCTACCAGCAGGGGGCACTGTACCACATTAGTTATAATAGATTTCTTTAAAATTGCCAGCATAGACACTAGACATATAAATCTAGACTCGGTGGAATTTAAACCATTTCTGAAGGCAGACACTAATAGGGATGGGTTTACCAACAGCTAGCACTTCACCTATCTTATAGAATTTGCTCGGATATTTTGTGTGGTAAGTGTATAATGGACAGATTACTTCAAAGAATCACTACTTGGTGCTGAATCGGAATGGATCTTATTCCTTCTAAAGGTATATGTGAGCTCAGGGTGTCTGGATAACAAGTAGCAGGTGTACAATAAATAACATTATTGCAGATGTAAACTTCGTTATGACCACGTGAATGTCACTGATACTCGTGCTTATCTTGTGAATCGGTAGTAGCATCTGTTCCTCCTCTCTCTTCACAGAACTTGGTGCCAGCCTCCTGTCCCAAATTACCCATAGAGTTTGTATCTATGATCACAATGTAATTAGTCTGATGAGAGTCAAGAGATTTCAGAGAAATGCTAGTAATAATTTCAGGTCTGGTTGTATTTGTCCAGGCAGAATGGAGGCAATCTCTAATGCAGACAGTCATCACCAGCAATTTCTGGGTGGATCCTTGGACCTCTAGACTTTGGAGAGAACTCAAGGAGTGATAGGTGCATATATTCCCTTGAGATGCTCTGTTCCCTCCTTTCAGAGTCGCAGCCGTGTGAGTCTGTATCCGCAATAAGAAAAGGAGTACTTGTGGCACCTTAGAGACTAACCAATTTATTTGAGCATAAGCTTTCGTGAGCTACAGCTCACTTCATCCGATGAAGCCCTTGTGTCAGGGTTGTGTGCAGCCTCACCTCTGAGTCCATGTCCCAGGAGGTGGGAGCTGCACAGTGATCTCCTACCTCTGTGCAGCCAGTGGCCTGTGCTCCCTAATGCCATGCTGAAGTCTCCACATTTATTTGACAGAATTTGCAGAATTTTTAATTTTTTGGCACAGAATGCCCTCAGGAGTAGTAGGAAGGGAAAGGAGGAATGAAGCAATGCAGCCCATTCTCAAAGAGGCTGGCTTACCCTACTGGAATTAATGTCCCTCTTTGCACAGGGGAAAGGGCCAGGAGACAGACTCCACACTCTCCTCTATGGAGAGGTTGCCCATTTATCCCCCACCCTTGGTGAAAAGCAAAGCTTGTTACTGACCTTAGTTAAATGGTCTTCAGCTCCTTTTATTCCGAAATAAGGATGTCTGCAGGCAGGCTTACACCAAACTAGCTAAATCAGGGCATTCAGAACATTATTTTAGTTAAATTGGATTCAATGCCTAGAATTGATGAATGAGGAATGATGGTGAATACATTTGTTGGGGACATTTATGGTATATTCCTGAAGCATTAATGAGATTATTCTTAGGCCAGAACAGTGTTTCCAAAGGTGAAGAGTGAGGTAGCAAAATGTCCAGATGAGACAGAGTTATTTCGGCTCAGAGTACCAGAAAGAACTTTAGAGAGATGTAAACAAGCTGGGTCAATGGTCAACCTAATGGCAAATGAAATTTTATGTTGACAAATGCAAAGCAATGCACATTGGAGGGAAAACTGTAAACTACTCTTACACCTGATGGGATTCAGAACTACCAACTCAAGAAAGGGACCTGGGTCAATTCACAGCTGTGGTCAAAACAGGTAACAAGATATTATGCTGCATAAGGAATGGGATGGAGAATAATATGGAAAATATTATGCTATTATGTAAATCAATGGTGTGGCCTCTTCTGCAATATTGGGCACCCCTTCTCAAAAAGGGTGTTGCAGAATTAGAGTGGGGTTCAAAGAAGGACAAGGAGTATGTTCAAGGGCCATATGAAGTGAAAAAACGGAGTGCTTACCTGAGAAAGGAGATGAATAAGAAGGGCTGTGGTAAAAGTATATAAAATATTGAAAGGGATAGAGAAGGTAGATTGGGAACTTTTTACTGTCTCATAATACAAGAACAAGAGGACATACAATGTAATTAAAAGGTGGGAATTCAAAAGCAATTTGCAATGTGTAACTAAACTGTGGAATTCATTGCCGCAAGAAGTGGTTGAGGCTAAGAACTTAACAAAAGTCAAAAAGGGATTGGATAATTATATGGGAATCAAGACTATCCAGAGGAGTTATAATTGACAATGAAAAGTTTGGAAGACATTAAATCTTTAGGTCTCTTCCTGCTCTCTAATAGTTAGGTTTTAATCTAATCTCTATCTCGGAGAGGCAGATTATCCAACATCTGCCAACTGTGGGCTTCTTTCTGATATCACATTTGCGTGATCTAGTATAAGAGCTAATTAGTCCTAAAAGAGAAGTGTAATAGGTCTGTGGTGTGGATGTGAAGGTCATGGGTTCAACTGTACTGATAACGCAGATGGGGTTCTTTCATCATCCTTTGAAGCAACTTGTACTGTGTCCATTGTCAAAATCAAGACCGTGGACTAGATGGGCATTGGGTCTGATACATTGTGGCAATTCCAATGTCCCTAGCATTCAGTTTATGTAACTGGAAATGGGTTGGAGGAGGGACAAGACCTTTAAGAGGCTCCTGATTAGAGTTGGGCAAAAACCTTTGTGGTACTGCACACCCCTCCCCCCCCCCACACACACACTGAAAAATGCAGATTCAGGTCAACTAAAACAATTCCCTAATTTGGGCTGATTCTGGCAAATTGTTTGGTTGCAGGGGGAGATAAATTTCAGAAATATCAAAATGGTTTGTTTCAGCATGTCTGAAATGAAACACGATGACATTTCAGTTTGGAACGATGTTTCTGGTTCTGAATTTCCCTCAATTTCTTTTTAAAGTCTATAAAAACCCTGAAATGAAATGCTTTGTGTTGATACAGCATTATTTTTTTAACAAAGCACTGGATGCTCAGCCCACCCTGATTAATTCCAAGGGTATTGCCTACTCAGAAATATTTTGATGAACCCCAGGGATACGTCCGAGCCAGCAAGGATGATTAAGTAGCCTTTGGAGAGGTGGTGAATTCCAGGGAAAGCAGAGAAATCATCCCAATCCACCCTTAAATGTGGTGGTGGGACTTTTTAACAAGGAGATCCTGGGAGCCCCAAATCTCCTTCTCCAGCATATCACCCTTTCTAATTAGCTTTAAAGATAAGCTGCCTCCCCGGTGCTTTGTCAAACATTGGTGTCCCAGGGTGATATTTTACCCTATATTTATGATCCCAGAGATCAGCAAAAGAAATACAAGGATTAATATAGTCAATTACTTTACCTTCATACTTCTGAGCACTGGATTAAACTCTGCCACTGAATAATTGTATCTGCAAAATAGATTTATTGGAAGAAACAAGAGTGTGAGAGCCTCACAAAGCATGTCTCAACAATTTTATACTCTTCTTACAGATTGTCGGAATTCAAATGCTGCCCAAAGGGAATGTTTGTTTTCTCTGTTACCAATGCTGACATTCATGTACTGTTGGTGATCTCAGCTCATAGGCAAAACAATGGCCGAAATGCATAGAATTTCTGTGAATCTGTTTTTTACACACACAAGAAGTAACGTTCCCTTTTCTTTGCAGCAATTGTAGCCACCTGCTCATCAAAGAAGCTTTATCAAGTTCAAGATCTATTAAACATTATTGTTTGAAATCCAGTACAGCCTAAAGGCCATTACTGAGACTGGGGGACTATTATTTGCATTCCAATAGTCCCTGGAAGCCCCATTGTGCTAGGCACTGAACAAACATATATATCTTGCCATCTAAATAGACGTGAATGGTAGTCGGAGGCACAGAGTTAAAATGATGCCTTTAAGATCACATAGCAGGTCAGTGACAGAGGCAGGAATAGAACCCAAGTCTTCAAACTCACAGTCTACAGCCCGATTCACTGGATCACGTTGCTTTATCCACACTTTTGAAGTCAGATATTGACTTTGCTTTTATAACTTTCTAGCTTATCTGCAAGCAAGCCCATAAGAATAGTGTGTAAGGCATTTGAGCTCCAGATATGACCTTTAAGAAAAGTTCATTTTTAAGGAGGGGAAAAACATTTATGTAATAAATCTGATCTTGCTCACAAATATGGTTTTGAAATTGATTGACAAATGCTATAATTTTCCTTGAGGAGTTTCATACATATACTGACTGCTTGGTGGGGAAAATTGATCAAAAGGGTTCCTTTCCTTGAGTTCCAAATTGATTTCCTGTGTGCATTTTCTCTTTAAAATTATTTTAAAAAAATCTTTGGCTAGAGAATATTAACTTATGTCAGTGAACAATTTGAGAAATGTGTTTTATAACAGTATATTTATTGCTTACCCTTTAGTTCACTGTCTATTTTCTTTTCATTTATTTTTAGTGTGTGTGGCATAGCAGAGGAAGAAAGGTAACAATGAACAGAACGCCGTCCTGCAAAATCACCTTTCACTTTGTGTTATGAGTATTCTAATAGGTGGCAAAACCAGGATGGATTAATCTCTCTTTGCAAAATTCAGTTAGGTAGTGGTTCTGGATTCATGGGATCTGATTCTGCACTCACTGGTGTAACTCCATTGAAAAACCAGGCAAACAGAGTGGAGAATCAGAGTTATGGTGTATAGAGATATGGATTGATTCTGTGATCAGGAAAGTGGTACAAACAAAGAAATGTATTTCAGTTTGAAGGTCACAAGTGTGCAGTAGAAACAAGGACACAGTTGTGGTTTTTATTTTAGCTCATTGGCTGTTAAGTGAAGCAAGGAGGATTTAAAGAGGACAGACTCGGAAGTAAAGAGGGTCAAACCTGGAATGATTGTGGTTTTCTGTGGGCATCTTTAAATTTTGGTGTCACCTGAATCCACCTTCACTACTGGCAACTTGGAAGGGTTCTAAGTTCTTCTACAGTATTGTTTCATAGATTCCAAGGCCAGAAGGGACCATTGGGATCATCTCGTCTGACCTCCTGTATGACACAGGCCAGAGAGCTGCCCCAAAATAATTCCTATAGCAGATCTTTCAGAAAAAATATCCAATCTTGATCTAAAAATTGTCAGTGATGGAGAATTGACCGCAACGCTTAATAAATTGTTCTAGTGGTTAACAGGGCCGGCTCCAGGCACCAGCTTTCCAAGCAGGTGCTTGGGGCGGCATTCAGCATGGGGCGGCAGTTCATGTCCCGCGGCGGCAATTCAGCGGCAGCTCCGGGGGTATTGCGGAGGCGGCGATTTGGCGGCGACTGCTTGGGGCAGCAAAATTGGTAGAGCCGCCCCTGGTGGTTAATTACTGTCACTGTCAAAAAATGTACACCTTATTTCCTATCTGAATTTGTCTAGCTTCAACGTCTACCCTCTTGATCATGACAGGTTTCAGAATAGCAGCCGTGTTAGTCTGTATCGGCAAAAAGAAAAGGAGGACTTGTGGCACCTTAGAGACGAAACAATTGGTTTGAGCATCCGATGATTCATAGATAGATATTTAGGTCAGAAGGGACCATTGTGATCATCTAGTCTGACCTCCTGCACAACGCAGGCCACAGAATTTCACCCACCACTCCTGCAAAAAAATTCACACCTATATCTGTGCTACTGAAGTCCTCAAATCGTAGTTTAAAGACTTCAAGGAGCAGAGAATCCTCCAGCAAGTGACCCGTGCCCCATGCTACGGAGGAAGGCAAAAAACCTCCAGGGCCTCTTCCAATCTGCCCTGGAGGAAAATTCCTTCCTGACCCCAAATATGGCGATCAGCTAAACCCTGAGCATATAGGCAAGATTCACCAGCCAGATACTACAGAAAATTCTTTCCTGGGTAACTCAGATCCCACCCCATCTGATATCCCATCACAGGCCATTGGACCTATTTACCATGAATATTTAATTACCAAAACCATGTTATCCCATCATACCATCTCCTCCATAAACTTATTGAGTTTAATCTTAAAGCCAGATAGATCTTTTGCCCCCACTGCTTCCCTTGGAAGGCTATTCCAAAACTTCACTCCTCTGATGGTTAGAAACCTTCGTCTAATTTCTAGTCTAAATTTCCTGGTGGCCAGTTTATATTCATTTGTTCTTGTGTCCACATTGGTACAGAGCTTAAATAATTCCTCTCCCTCTCCGGTATTTACCCCTCTGATATATTTATAGAGAGCAATCATATCTCCCCTCAACCTTCTTTTAGTTAGGCTAAACAAGCCAAGCTCCTTGAGTCTCCTTTCATAAGACAAGTTTTCCATTCCTCGGATGATCCTAGTAGCCCTTCTCTGTACCTGTTACAATTTGAATTCATCCTTCTTAAACATGGGAGACCAGAACTGCACACAGTATTCCAGGTGAGGTCTCACCAGTGCCTTGTATAACGGTACTAAAACCTCCTTATCCCTACTGGAAATACCTCTCCTGATGCATCCCAAGACCGCATTAGCTTTTTTCACGGCCATATCACATTGGCAGCTCATAGTCATCCTATGATCAACCAATACTCCGAGGTCTTTTTCCTCCTCCGTTACTTCTAATTGATGCGTCCCTAGCTTATAACTAAAATTCTCGTTATTAATCCCTAAATGCATGACCTTACACTTCTCACTATTAAATTTCACCCTATGACTATTACTCCAGTTTACAAGATCATCCAGATCCTCCTGTAGGATATCTCTGTCCTTCTCCAAATTGGCAATACCTCCCAGCTTTGTGAAGTGAGCTGTAGCTCACAAAAACTTTATGCTCAAATAAATTTTGTTAGTCTCTAAGGTGCCACAAGTACTCCTTTTCCTCTTGATCATGTTGTTCCTTTCTCTGCTCGATAGAAAAGCCCATTATTAAATATTGAGAAATATGTCTCTTTCCCATACACTGTAATCAAGTCATCCCTTAACCCTCTCTTTGTGAAGTTAAATAGATGGACCTCTTTGAGTCTATCACTACAAGGCATGTTTTCTAACCCTTTTAAGCATTCTTGTGGCTCTTCTCTGAACCCTCTCCAATTTATCGACATCCTTCATGAATTGTGGGCACCAAAACTGGACACAGTTTTCCAGCAGTGTTTGCACCAGTGCCAAAGAGAGGTAAGATAACCTCCTGCTCAAGATTCCCCTGTTTATGCACCTCAGGATTGCATTAGCTCTTTTGGCCACTGCAGTACATTGGGAGCTCATGTTCAGCTGACCGACCCCAAATCTTTTTCAGAGTCAATGTTTTCCAGGATAAAGTCCCCCATCCTGTAAATATGACCTACATGCTTTGTTCCTTTGGATCCTAAATTGACCTGTCTCTAATTTTAAGAATATTTTTTCTAAAGATGTTGCTATTATAAAGCCACAAAGAATATAACCCATAGTGCCAATGACCCTGTTCTGGAGTCCTTCTTCAACTGAGAAGTCCTATTGATTTCATGGGGATGCTTCATGTGAATCAGAGCTGCTGGATTGGGGTCCAAGCCAATGTGAGTAAGGCAAGCAGGATTTCACACACAGTATCTATTTACTGGGATAAGATACACTAAATGAAATTTTCAATCATTATGAAACTTACAACACTGAAGGCTAAATGAATTGAAGGGACTAGTAAATTGCTGGAATTTAAACCTTCTTCCTGTAAGTTACACCACCTCTGGAAGCCCTTGGACTTACACATCACTCAAGTAAAATAACTTGAATTTATACCTTCTTACACCATGTCCTGATATTCTGCTCTTCTGAACCCTTAGCATGTAAATTGCACCTGTCTATGCTATCTTGCACTCCATGGGCTAAAGTCAGAAGATGACATGTAATGTAAATAAATGGTGAGTGCGTGCAAGTTGCACAGTAGTTAAGTGGGTGTGAGTCTAAGGCGGTCTAACTTACAGGTAGAGTGAGTTGGAATAAGGTGTAAATTACACGAATTCAGGCTTCTTTAGGTTCCCCTAGACTTCCTCTGCTTTTAGACCTGAATCTTAAAACAGCTTGTGGCATATGAATACTGTAAAACCTCGAACAGAAATCAAGCTGACGTTTTTACCTTGTTTCATAGGGTTTGCTGTATGTCTCCAAAAGGATGGTGTTATGGCATTTTTGTGTTTCAACATATAGCCCACTAGGGGACAATGTTGTACTTTGCATTAGAAATTATCTCTCCAGCAACCGGGATGTTCCTATCTATAGTGCACTGGAACAGGAACTTATTTGTCTGTTACAGCAATGAAATACCATGAGTGCAGTAGTTTGTTAAGAATACAGCAAAATTGCCGATATGGATTCTAAGGTCAACGTTCAACAACAATATCATAAGAATGTTTGTTTTAATTTTATTATGGGGATTGTGGGTAGAAGGATCTTCTCAGCAGAAAAGCTGCCCAGCAGCACCCATATAGGAGCTTAAAGATGAAAGTAAAAGCAATGTTAGGAAATAGTGTCTAAAAGCTGTAGGGTGGTGGTGGTTTTTTTTTACAGAGCAATTGGGAAGAGTGTATTTAGTTAGCAATCAAATATGTTCTTTTAACTGCCAATTGTGGGCATGCCCACACTTTATTAGAGACATGGTCAATACAAAGCCACATACTGCATGCCTGTGAATTAGCAATGAGTAAAATCTTCAGGACCACAGCCATCGTCATTGGGCTTCTTTATACATTGGCACAGCACCATCAAAGTCTGGCCCAGTATATTTTTAGTTGCACTTGAAATGAGTTATTCCACAAGTGCTCCTTGATCCAATAAAATATTGTTTTAAACAGACTTATTGGCGACAGCACCTTTAAAATAAACATTTTATAACCCGGTATTTAGTTTTAACTCCTGCAGCATGTCTGTTCCACTTTCATGAGCATATGAACCTCTTACTGTCACTCACTTTCAAATTAGATGGTCAAAAGTTATAGTCTCCCCTTTTTTCTTTGAGTGCCAGGAAATAAAAGGGAAACAAAGTCTCCAGCAATTTCAAAGACCTGATTCTGTAAGATGTTGAGTTGCCCTCAATTTCTATTGAAGGGTGTGGTCAGACTGATCTGACTTTCACCAGTATGAATCCAGAGTAACTCTGCTTATTTTAGGGAAAATTGCTCCAGATCTATAGGGGTGCAAACGCAATCAGAATCTGGCAAGATTGGAGGTCAGGTTGCTCAGGGCCTCATGGGATCCGCCACAGCAGAAGAGCAAATGGGCTGTGAATAAATGTGTAACTTGAGTGGCATAAAGTGTTTAGAATATTGTTGCAAAGCCCTAGATGCTACATTTTAAATGCCTCCTCTGCAGTATTTTGACACTGATATGTAGGGAGGGGGAGGGAAGGTTAAGATTTTTAACTAATTCTAGAATGCTCAGATAGTTGCAATTAGTGAACATGTTCTACACAGATAGGGTGGCATTTTCCGAGGTACGATGGGTGGTTAGCCCCCAGCTCCCATGCTTTCCGATAGAATCTTGAATGCCAAATCAGGTCTCATCTTTCCCCATATAGCAAACTCTGGAAATCTTTCATCGATACCTTGAAAGGGTAAAGGATTAAGTGGACCCTCTGGGAACCTCTGATTCAAGGGAGTCCAGGAAATATTTCATTCCTGAAACTTAAACTGCTATAAGCCTCCCCCTCTGGAAAGTTTGATAAGGTAAACAGAATGAATTAACAGAGCATGATGACAATTATCCTGGATTCTTGCATTCTTCTGGATTAGCCTTTGAGAATTTGGACCAAGTTCTGCTTCTGCGCAACTCCTTAGTTGAATAAACTCTTCAAGAGCAGCACTCATCCCCTCTTTCTAGCTTCCATTCTGCATTCCTATGCTTATGAAATCATCATACTTTTGTGGAAAATTAGAAAGCAAGAAAGCAGTAGTCTAACAAGATGTATCCTCCCAAGTAATACTCTAGAGTGGGTGCTATCAATTAATATGTCTTCTGCTTGGTGGCACTAATGTACTCTGAAAAGCTGTATGTACATTCAGGGCTTGCCCAAGGCAAGACTACTGCTCCTGTAAAACATCTCAAGATTGAGTAGTTGTCAGGAGCAATGATGGCTTCTTTGCTCCTCCCTGTTTCAAGTCTCAGAACACTTCTCAGAAAAAAGTCCCTTGCAGAAACAGCTTGTATTTTTCATGGCAGCCTGACTTGCTTATAGATGGTGGTTTATTTTCCATGGAATATGCTGTGGAGCTGAAAGTGTGACTTGGTCTAATATGATGTTTAGTAATTTTATTAATAATAGTCTGCTCAGTACAGAAGAATAGGGCAATGTGGACCATGTCGATAAGGTGATCCAACTCCATTCTCTTCAGTGGTGATTGAACACCACTCCAGCAAAGCTGAGATCTTAGAGGAAAGTGCTTTTGACACTAGGCAATTTGCTCAGTGTTACTAAAGGAATGGAGCATCATAATAAACCTGTTAATGTTCTCTGGGTTATGAAAGAGGTTTGACTGTTACAAAACATCCTCCTCAGCTGCATCACCTAGTAAATCTTCAAATTTGGAAATGCCGAATTAATAAGTCGTATCAGTCAATAATTAATAGTAGTACATACATGATAACCACATAAAAGAACAGCTGCTGAAACAGACCTTGAAGTCTAGATCAGTGAATGGAGGAATTTAATGGACTGGTTCAGTGAAACTTTATTTCTATTGAAATGTTAACGAACCAGGATTCATCAATTAACACAATTTACGGAGACAAGTGTATTTCTGAAATTCTTGCCTTTATCAACAAATGCAAAACTTTGCTCACAGAGTAAGACTTTTCACGTGTCTCTTCTCTCCGTGACAACTGATGATAAATACTAGCATTTTCATTTTGAACCCAGCAGCCAATCCCTGATTATTTTTGAAGAAAGAATGTTATTCCGTCAATGATGTTGTTTTAAAATCAGATTACATGCAAGTGAATGAGCAAGGTTAGATTTTCTTTATACGCCTAGAGATGATACAATCCAGGTGTCCATGTGGCTATATGTGCTTCCAGTTGGAGGAAAGCATTGCTCAGCTGTCTGTCTTGTGGTTAACGGTAAATATGCTTTTTAAAAAAGAATTCAAGCTGACTATTAACAAACTGGCATAATGTTGACGGTAGCGGTTTTCTGTGTAGTGGGAGGCGTAATCTAGTTAATGTCACAGAGCAGAACAGAAGATGCAGCACTGAAATTTACATCTGTTTTATACATAGTGGCAGCAGAGATTCCCAGAGAAATTACAAACCTCATGTTTCATTTTTGTGTGAGGCTTTTTAATGAAGCACACACACACAAAAAAAATTGATCAGCAGTTAGGCTGGGGAAAGAGAGCCAAGTAAACTGATAAAGAAACTAGCATGAAGATAAAGAGAGTTCCACAATTCTTGTCTCTAAGAAGTGTGCATGTTAGGGTTTGTGGATTTTTTCTTTTTTTTTTTTTTTTTCATCAAAGTGATGATCTTAGTTGTATTTTTCTCAAAGCACATAAATATTTCTGTTGGAAAACAGGGGACATTTCACTTTCCATAAAAGCTCCACAATGATCCTGTTAATAAAAAAGAAGAAAAGCTTTAGTGTCAAGCCAAAGTATTTCCAGCACATAGTCATTTTCAACAATCCATTGAGTCAGCACCTCTAAATAGCCTTTCGTTTCTCCCTGTAGTTCAGATTAAATTGTTGGAATTTTTGTGCATTATTAAAAAATGAAAAGAAATTGTAGCCTTTTATTTTAAAGATGGCTGCAATAAAAATTTAGATTATTCAAATTTATCAAGTTTATTCTATAAGGCAGTAACTACAGCTATTTCTTTTTAATGCTGAGATATTCACTGGATTTTGCCTCTCGTTTACAGTCATAAATAAGCAAGCTATTTCCATGACATTGCTACAGGGAGGGGAGAAATGTTTTATAAAAATAAAACTTGATCTATCCAATGGAGGGAAATGTAATGAAAGACTAACAGAGTAAATACCAGCCTAACATAATTCTTAAATGAAACACACATTGTTTCAAATGAGTTGTTAAATTTTTGCCCATATAAAAATATGGATTTTTCCTCTAAGGACCTACTCTTGTTCGTTCATTGGCTTTCAATGAATAGAGCAGGATCTGACCAATTTGATCTTAACACAATAATATCGGTTTAGAAATCATCATACTTGGATGTGTGTATTCATCTAGCAAGTGCATGCGCGCACATGCTTTAAAGGCCCCTGATCTAGCAAAGGACTTAAATAACTGCTTAACTCTAAGCACTTGAGCAGTCTCCAGTGAAGTTTCCATGGGGGAGTTTTGCCAGTGACTTTAATGGGACCAGGATTTCACTCATTGACTTCAGAGTTAAGCATGTGCTTAACTCCTTGCTGGACTGAGGCCCAAATTTGTAAGTGTGACTGACGTAGATTTAAGGGCATATTTTGTTGGGTTGAGTGGATGGGAATCACTACAGGCATTTCCAAGGATACAACATGTAGGAATATTATGAAAAATATCTAAAAAAGCCTAGGTCAGATTCACTGTTACGCTCTGGCTGTTTTACAACAATCTGGTGATACACAGCAACCATAAATCCTTCAACTGGCAAAACCATGAGGGAGTTGTACAAATTACCCTGAACAAGTGGCCCTTTGCATCATGCCACTCCATCCTGTAGTCTGCATCTGACAGAAAAAAGTCAGCATGGAAACATTGGAGAGGAGTTTTTGTAAATGTTGGATACCAAAAAAACAGCTGTCCCATCCACTTCTTGTGCTAGGTCCCTTGGTTCTGATTTGGTGTCCAGCATCTGAGAGAGAGAGAAATTGTGACCAGTACACACACACAAGATTTTCAAACTTTACTGAAAGCCCTAATCCTGCAAATGGCTCTGTAGAGATGCACCTCCCTGCCCTTGTGGAGCCAGATGACAGATCAGGGCCTAATATACTATTTCTATACGCTACTATTTCACAATTGTGAGGATGGGCATTTCAAAAGCACTCAACATTGGTCTAACCCTGATCCCACTAAAGAGTATGATAAAACTCCTGTTGACCTCAATGGGAGCAGAGACAAACCAATACTGAGGGCACTTGAAAATCCCAGCATTAAGGCTTAGTATTTTGGAACTATCCAGGGCTTAGTAAATTCGATGCCTCCCTTTGGGAAGCTGGAAATCACTCCTTTCCGTGGCATAAACTTCCTATTCCACATCTTTCAAGGTTGTGAGACATCAATCTCCTAAATCCCACATGTGCAAGGATTGATTTTGCACCTCTGACCACTGTAATTTTGTGGGACAGGAGCATAGTTGAGAGGAAGGAAGGAAGGAAACATTTGGCAGTTTATATTTTAAAGATGTTTGAAGTTCTGAATGTTCAGAGTTTAACTTGGGAGACTGACTAGGGGGTAGAGTGCAGGTGAAACTGTCAAACTTGCATAATTAATGCAACTCTCACATTATTAGTAGAGATTGGTAGTCTTAATGCCTGTTTAGTTTATCACATGGGTATTCCCATGACACCTACAAGCACGATCACACATTTTATAGGCTGGTACATAGCAATATTAGTTGCATTTCATGAGTTGAGGACTGCTTCACTTCTTATGAATAGCAAAGTTATGAGTGATTTATGTGGCGATTCAAAATGAGAGACAGTATGGGATAGTGTGTAGGTTTTACTATCTGACATTTGTTTTCATTAAAAGGGGCTTTCATGCCAAGAGTTTAACCATCTTGGAACTTTTTTAAAAATGTTGGTACTATTTTTCATAGTCTCTGCTTGTTAAGTTAAATTGCCTCACCGCACATTCAAGGTTCCTGGCCTTCTGGAGGAAAAAAAAAATGAGAACAAATGGATTTTAAATCACAAAAATAGCAAACTAGCTTTTCTGTAAATCAGGTATTTTGAAATTAAGCTTGGCAGTCTAACAACCGATCAGAGGTAGAGAGAGATTCCTGATACCATTTTAAGTGGGAATTTTTAAGATTCTCCAATGAGATATCACTGATGTTTCTAGCTGGAATGCTTGCTGACCTTAAAAATGTAACTAGTCAGGGAGTGAACATTTTAAATTCCATGTAACTGCAAGGGAAAATGGGTAGTGCATAGTAATTCCAGTTATGGACCAGGAAATATTTTTGTGGCAGATTTTATATATATATTGTAGCTACTGGAAAGCAATTCAAATGTCTGGATATTAGGAAGTAGTCCCAGCAGAGATTAGTGGGCAGAATGCAAAGACCAACAGGGGAAGAGGAATTTATCACATGGTTTAGTATTTGAGGCTATGCTTAGAAAGCGTCTGATGTTGCAAACCTTACTCACAAGTGATTCCATTTACTTTTAATGGAGCCACTCAAGTGAGCAGGGACTAAGCACATAGTGGGTACTTTGCAGGAGCTGGACCAAAACCGTTTTTTTCACATGGTTATAAATTTATATATCAATTGTGAGTGTGGCAAGCCTAATGTTAGAGGTGATATCAGGGCAGTGTAAGGAAGGCTTAATGTAAATAAGAATTGGGCCCCATGGTGTCTCTGCCCGTGGATCCCTGCTGGGGTGGAGCAAGGATGGAAGAGTACTGTCTCTGCAGGAAAGCAAATATCCCCGTTATCCTGTGGAAGTCCATTCGTGGGTTGGGAGAAAACAAGGCTGGTGGGCACAGAGCCATTAGGTCTCCACCAAATTCCTTCCTCATAACCCAATAGTCTGCCCAATTTACAGTGCCATGTCCTATTTGTCAATTTGAGCGAGGTTCTGTGGAATCTGAGAGAACCAGTCAGAGAACACTTCAATCTCTCTGGTTTCAGAGTAACAGAGTATGCATCCGATGAAGTGAGCTGTAGCTCACGAAAGCTTATGCTCAAATAAATTGGTTAGTCTCTAAGTTGCCACAAGTACTCCTTTTCAATCTCTCTGGTCACTCGATTAGAGACCTAAAAGTGACAATTCTTCAACAAAAAACCTTCAGAACCAGACTCCAATGAGAGACTGCTGAATTGGAATTAATTTGCAAACTGGATATTTGCAATTATCTTAGGCTTGAACAGAGACTGGGAGTGGATGGGTTATTACACAAAGTAAAACTATTTCCCCATGTTTATTCCTCTCCCCCCCCCACCACTGTTCCTCAGATGTTCTTGTCAACTGCTGGAAATGGCCCACCTTGATTATCACTACAAAAGGTTTTCTTCCCCCCTCATCCTCCTCCCCCCCCCCCCGCTCTCCTGCTGGTATTAGCTCATCTTAAGTGATCACTCTCCTTACAGTCTCTATGGTAACACCCATTGTTTCATGTTCTCTGTGTATATAAATCTCCCCATTGTATTTTCAACTGAATGCATCTGATGAAGTGAGCTGTAGCTCACAAAAGCTTATGCTCAAATAAGTTTGTTAGTCTCTAAGGTGCCACAAGTACTCCTTTTCTTTTTGCAAATACAGACTAACACGGCCGCTACTCTGAAAACTGGGAGAATAGCTTTTGCAGGCTCTATGCTGTCCTCAGCCCGCTGCTCGCCAAGGAGGGGATTGTGAGCAGCAGAATGGAGACAAAACACTTTGTGTGGATGCCTCTTGTCTTTGATAGATCTGAGAGATTCTGTGGGCTGAGAGGCAGAGCAAAGGGCCACATATGAAGGAAGTAAATGCGATCCTCAGGGTTATTCCAAACTAAGATCAAGACAGGGAGCCCAGTTTTTACTCAGGCAAACATCCAATTAAGTCCATGGTAATGGAGGAATTAGTATGGACCTCTGGATTTGGCCCAGTGGTTAGTGTGTGTGTGTTCTCATTATCTTAGTTAGTTTTCTTCATTATGTGTGTATTTTCTTCATTATCTTCTCTCTCTGTTTTTGAATAACTGGCTCGATGTCAAAGAGATGTTAAAAACTGAAGGAAAAAATCATGAAAACTGAAATTATTTTTCCAAGTTCTTTTGTCTAAATTCACATCACCAATTTATTTGCTGAAATTTCAGCACTAGATGAACAAATTACTAGCTCTGTTCAAAACCTGCTTTGGTAGATTTTTCCCATTATGCCTCTCCACGCCGTCTTAATTTCCACTTATTTTTCTGTTAGCAGCCTACTAGCTGTACTTCATTTGTATTGGGTTTTCTTTATTTTGCTTTCTAAAACTGGTGAACTTTGGAGCCATAATTATTTCTCATAGAAATTTCAGACCCAATCTCGTCACTTTTACTCATGGGAGTAGTCCCACGGGAGTTAATGGAATTGGTTGAAGACGAGTAAGGTATGCAGGACAGCTTTCTTAATTTCCTTCTGCGGTGCTTTAGGATACTGGGAAAGTCATGGGGAAGGACAAGTAATAGTGTGAAGGGATTTGCATTGTTAAGGAGAAAGAGCTCATAATTGTGTAGTTGTACCTTATACCCACCAGGCTGGTTCCTTGGCTCAATCCTCAGATGGTGTAAATGAAGTGAAGTCAATGGATCTACACCAAATGAGACCAGCTGCAGATGTGGAGTGAAATCTCTGCCATTCAATCAAATGTCTCTTTCCATATTTCTCATGTAACAAATATGCCGTTCTCTACACAGGGATTTCTACATAGTAGGATTGTAGTAACCAGCGAGTCAAGCTGAAGTCCCTTGATTTATTATTTCAACTAGCCTAACTGACAGAATTATTCTTGTATTATACGACTGGAGTTGTGTTTAATACCAGGCCATATGATATTTCCTTGTTCAGTATTTGACACCCATTTAGTCGAAAACATTTCCATTAGAAACAATACAGGAGTTTGCCCGAGAAAGATAGACAGTTTGGGGACCTTCTATATGAGTAACCCTGTTAGAGTCAAAGGGGCTGTTAAGGTGAGTAGGGGCAGCAGAGCTGGGCCTCTAATTAGTAAATGAAGATAAGGAATGGCAACAATAACGTACCTGTTAGAACTATCTTCCTCTCCCCTCTTTTTTGCTATGGTTCAAGGTGTGAAATGATTAATTTCTAAAGGCCATACCATATTGTCACTCTGCGCACACAACTCCCATCAATATCAATGGGAGCGCTTCACAGAGGCAGGCAGTAAAATAAGACCCAAAGGGTGGGATATTGATTTACATCTCACGCTTAGGGCAGAGAAGTAGAATTCATGTATATGACAGACCTTATTTCCCAGTGGGAAGTTAGAAATTCCAGGGACTGTTTTATGCCAAGTATGTTCTCCTACGCGGGAGAATATTAGAATGCTAATAGCCCGAGAGTGTGATACTTTGTTGGTCTAACTCTGCCATATAATAGTATAGTTACAGAAAACTACCAAATAAGCCATAAGGAAAAAAATGTGACTTGTATAGCATGCATTACTTGTTAAAAGTAAAGTTTTATAAATATTAATTTCCCCCTGAAATAACACTAGTCATCTCAAAAAATGCATTATCTACCATGCAGGAGGACTGAATTCATCACTTATATTTTATATTTTGAAACTATTATTTTAAGACGTCAGATTCAGGTAGGTGATTCACAGAGATGCCCATAAACCCAGAAGCTTACTGCCCCCATTCCTGCTCCCATACATACAGCCAATAGGCATTTTGCCATTGATTTCATTGTGAGCAGGAACAAGCCAAAATCTGCTACTCACGTTTTGGATGGGCTAAGGCAGTGGAAATACACATTTGTGAAAGCAAGGTGTGTATGTGTGGAGAAAAGCAGCTTATTTTGGCCAACACTGGGCGTGGCCTGGGTACAAAGCAGCATAAAAGGATCTTGGGTAACTTTCTGTGGATGGCTCTGCTATTGGTACCTGAATTCACTAGTGTAAACCACAATTTGGTAGTGCATGCTGTGACAGGTTGGGCCAGATGGCTATAGGAGAGTACTAGAAGGCAGGTTTCAGAGTAACAGCCGTGTTAGTCTGTATTCGCAAAAAGAAAAGGAGTACTTGTGGCACCTTAGAGACTAACCAATTTATTTGAGCATGAGCTTTCGTGAGCTACAGCTCACTTCATCGGATGCATGCCGTGGAAACTGCAGCAGACTTTATTTATACACAGAGAATATGAAAAAATACCTCCTCCCACCCCACTGTCCTGCTGGTAATAGCTTATCTAAAGTGATCATCAGGTGGGCCATTTCCAGCACAAATCCAGGTTTTCTCACCCTCCACCCCCCCCCCCCACAAATTCACTCTCCTGCTGGTGATAGCCCATCCAAAGTGACAACTCTTTACACAATGTGCATGATAATAAAGTTGGGCCATTTCCTGCACAAATCCAGGTTCTCTCACCCCCTCACCCCCCTCCCAAAAACCACACACACAAACTCACTATCCTGCTGGTAATAGCTCATCCAAAGTGACCATTCTCCCTACAATGTGCATAATTAAGGTGGGCCATTTCCAGCACAAATCCAGGTTTTCTCACATTCCCCCCCACCCCCATACACACACAAACTATAAACACAAGCTATTACCAGCAGGACAGTGGGGTGGGAGGAGGTATTTTTTCATATTCTCTGTGTATAAATAAAGTCTGCTGCAGTTTCCACGGCATGCATCCGATGAAGTGAGCTGTAGCTCACGAAAGCTCATGCTCAAATAAATTGGTTAGTCTCTAAGGTGCCACAAGTACTCCTTTTCTTAATAGAAGGCAGATATATTAGCCCCAGGCTAAGTAGGTCCCTTTTCCCTGGATAAAGTAACAGGGAAGGTTCCAGAACCATCAGGAACCTTCTGGAGACAATTAATACAGGCTGATTAGAACACCTGCAGCCAATCAAGAAGCTGCTAGAATCAATTAAGGAAGGCTAATCAAGGCACCTGGGTTTTAAAAAGGAGTTCACTTCAGTTTGTGGTGTGCTTGTGAGGAGCTGGGAGCAAGAGGTGCTTGGAGCTGAGAGTGAGAACGCGGACTGTTGGAGGACTGAGGAGTACAAGCATTATCAGACTACCAGAAGGAAGGTCCTATGGCGAGGATAAAGAAGGTGTTGGGAGGAGGCCATGGGGAAGTAGCCCAGGGAGTTGTAGCTGTCGCCCAGCTGTTCCAGGAGGCACTCTAGACATTCCACAGGGCCCTGGGCTGGAACCCGGAGTAGAGGGCGGGCCCGGGTTCCCCCCAAATCCTCCTGGTCAGACACAGGAGGAGTCGACCTGGACTGTGAATTCAGAAAAACAGCCAAGCTGAGGGCTGCCGTGAAGCTCCAAGGTGAGCAAATCCGCCAATAAGCGCAAGACCCACCAAGGTAGAGCAGGAACTTTGTCACAGTGCTTATGCCAATGTTACAAGGATGTGATTTTACTATGAGTAACCAGAATTTGGTCCAAAGTATGTCAACATTAGACTGCCAATGTGTGCAGCGTCTATATTAGACTTGCAACTATTTACGGAAATAAAAGTGGATACAACAATTTACCAGTGTCTGAACAAAATGGTGTCTAAATGAACTGTGCAATAAGCTTTTTGCTCATGTAAATAAACCCAGCAGGAACAAACCACCCATTGACCAGTTATTAAAAACAAGTCAACACATCACTGGGAAAGAAAAAAACATTCAGCCTTGGACATAATGAGTGAGGAAGTGAAAGAGCAGGCATGTAACGTTTTGGAAGCCGATTGCTACATCGTGGGTCTGTCCGTATCATGCTCTGAGCTAAGATAGCAAGCAAACTTGGGAAATTTGGGGGATTTGCCCAAGGACCTTGGAAACCATTGTCAGAGTGTAGGGGAGTAATATAGGTCAAGCAGAAGATATTGGTTTTAAATGGAGTAGAAAAAGAGCCAGGGACTTGCACAGGTGCGAGGAAGTTGCGGCAGGTGGTGGAAGTAACGTGGCATAAGGATCCACTCTTGTGACGAAGAAGAGTGTAGGGAACAGCCTGAAAAAAACAGGAAGAAATGTGGAAGATCTTGTAGCCAGTCAGAGATACTGTCCTTGCTTTTGACATGAAGGAGATATTAATACAGGTTTCCAAGGCTGGGGATAACACGTTCCCCTTTCTAGATAAAGCAAAGAAATGAGCTGTTGCATTTTGGAATAACTGGAATTTGGAGAGTTGAATTAGAGAGACTCTAAAGAGAGGGAAGTTTAAAAGTGAAGATGAGTTACATTAGTGGAGGTTTAGGGTTAGGATTATCCAGTTGATGCCTCAGAGATGACAAAGGATTTACATGCCTAGGAAATGTACAAGGCTAAAGATTTTGGGTGATATTCAATTAAAATCAAACTAAAATTTGGAACAATGTTAAGTCCCAGTTCAGGGGGACATCCTTATTCATGAAAGACATGCAATGATGTGCTTAATGTTAAACAGGCACTTAAGTCCCGCTGATGTCTTCAATGCTTTCCTGAATCGGAGCTCTGGTTTGTAGGAAATACAGGTTCTAAGTTTTGCTGTTTTATCAGTTGGAACATATGAATGGCTATACTGGGTCAGACCAATGATCTATCTAGCCCAGTATCCTGTCTTCCAACAGTGACTGGTTTCAGAGGGAATGAACAGAACAGGGCAGTTTATTGAGTGATCCATCCCTTGCCATCTGGGCATCTTGCTATTGATGGACCTACCCTCCATGAACTTAACTAATTCTTTTTTGAACCCAGTTTTACTTTTGGCCTTCACAGTATCCCCTGGCAATAAATTCCACATGTTGACTGTGTGTTGTGTGTAGTACTTCCTTATGTTTTTGAACCTGCTAACTATTAGTTTCGTTGGGTGACCCTGTTCTTGTGTTATATTAATGAGTAAATAACACTTCCTTATTCACTTTCTCCATACCATTCATAATTGCAGATCTCTACCAAATCCGCCCCCGACCCCTTAGTTGTCTTTTGACTTAGCTGAACAGTTCCAGTCTTTTTTAAATCTCTCCTCATATGGAAGCTGTTCCATCCCCCTAAACATTTTTGTTGCCTTTCTCTGCACCTTTTCCAATTCTAATATAGCTTTTTTGAGATGGGGTGACCTGAACTGGAAATTTCAACCTACACACTGAAGTGCCCAATTCATGATGTTTAAATAATGTTGTTTTACCATGCTCTGAAGGACCAGTCTCTTGCAGGATAAGGATTCCATAACATGTTTCCTCATGCTCTGGTGAGATTTTTGTTCCACCCAAACAAGAATTCAACAATAGACAGACTACTGTTTTATAAACAAAATACAATGGGCCTAGTGTTTATCAGATCAACTGGCTCAAGTGAATAGCTGACTTCACAACCCTCCTGTCACTCCACTTTGCTCTACCACTTGTGTTATGATATCATCACCATCTTTTAAGATAAACAGAGAGCATGAGGATATTAACCAACCAACCGAGAGCCCCTCTCTCTAGATTTAGGAGATGGTATGCTCCTGTTTCCACTGTCTTCCCTCCCAAACCATCCACCACTTAGTTATCTCTATAGGAATGAGAGAAAGATGGTATCTACCTTTTCAAGAGACCATTAATTTGGGGCAACTCAGTTTTTGGGTGCCCAACTTGAGATGCGTTAAAGGCGCCTTATTTTTCAGAAAGTGCAGAGACAATCCACCAAAAATCAGGCCCTTTAAAGGAGACCCAAGTACAGTATCCAAAAATCACTAATCCTTTCTTTCTTTTTTTTAAATCCTTGGCCGTGTACCATCTATCTGTCTCGGCAGGTCGATAGATAGGAGAGCTTTTTACATCTTGCATGCGGTTTCAGATGTGCAACATGCACAAGAGGGGGTATGCTGACAAACTGTGTATGCCCAGCAAAATATCTTGCTTGTATTTTAAAATACAATTTTTTTGTTTTTGTTTCAGTGAGTGTTAGTTTTTTTTCTAACCTCCTTTCCCGTGAAGATACTTCCCTTCAACTCCTTGCTGTACAGAATAAATTGCTTGGTAACTAGCCCTTCTTTCAATGAGGATGACAAGGGGACTGTCTGTCTTTGCAGCTGACACATGCTTTCTTTGTCAAGTTGCATAGGATTCCACTGTACAAGGCACAAATTCTCTCCCATACCAGCAGCTCAACAATTTGCCACTGTGATGTATGCATCCTTCTCCAGCCTAGTGACCAAGTAAGAACCCTGCTTCTTACTCAGTAGCTTGTTGTACATCCACCAGCCTGGCCATCGCTTTCTGCAATCTGAAATGGCACA
This sequence comes from Lepidochelys olivacea, assembly GCF_965140295.1. Taxonomy (NCBI): domain Eukaryota; kingdom Metazoa; phylum Chordata; order Testudines; family Cheloniidae; genus Lepidochelys; species Lepidochelys olivacea. The sequence continues at coordinate 67,142,459 of NC_140421.1, read as the reverse complement.
GAGATTAGAATACAGAAAATGATACAGTTTAATGACTTACATGTACAGTGTATATAATGCCTCTCAACTAGATAGTTCCTGCCCCAAAAAAGCAGTTTGTAATCTGTCTTTTTGTTCTGTTTATAGAGCAGCTAGCACAAAGGGGTCCTGGGCTGTGACTAGGGCTCCTAGCCACTACAGTAATATAGCTAAAAATTCATAAACTGAATTCAATGTGGCTTCAACCTGGTTTAAAAATCGTACACCCGCCACTTACTGACTTCCATAAAAACACACAGCTCCAACACCCCCTTTCATATGCAAATGTGGGGTTTTTGAACACACAAATTTGTGCATCCAAAATTATAGCTATATATTTAAAGACTTCTTTGGAAAATCTGGTCTTAAGTATACGTAGGTATCACTTCACATACCCTAACCCTCCTACTTTACTGAAATGCAGTAATCTGTAGTGAAACATATCATGAGTTCATTAGCAATCAAAACCATTACAGAACAGTTGTAAAGAACACGAACAAGTCTTTATCAAAATCAGCTCAGGGAGGCAATTTCATATGGAAGGTAATTATCCAAAAAAGAATTTGGCCAGAACATCAGGATTAACGTGTGTATTCTTGTAAAACATGATCTTTAATGAGGGACTTGGATTCAAGTGTCATCTGAAAGACCGCACAAGGATAACATGCCATGGCATTGGTTCATCAGCAATGACACTTTTTGGCAATGTGCTATTAAGTTTCCAGTGGAGGAGCTGGAAGGTGGGGGAGGGGGGAGGGAAGAAAAATGATGCAAAGGCAGGACCAGATTTACTAATTGGGTGCTGGTGGCAGAAGATTTGCTGAAGAAGTACAAGCGGTCTGCAATTCCTTCTCCAGGGTGGTGCCTGACCAGGGGCTGGGCTAGCATGTCTGGATACAGTCCATCAGTGGGGAACCTACCCAGAGTTCCGATTGGATTTCAATCTGCCCTAAGGCTTCTGAAAGAAATGGTCCTGGAAACAGGGCTAGATGTTTTGTAATTGATTAGCAAGAGACAGCTGGCTACAATTTTCAGTCTATGTAGGTTCTTCAACTGCACTCATCATTGTCGTATCTGAGAGCCTACAGTTAAACTCCTCAATGATGTATTATTATAGGACTCTCAGTAAAAGCGGCTGGATTTTGCATTGTGCCGTTCCCACTGGAATTGCCAGAATGCATCAGATTAACGGTCCATCTAGTTCAGTGTTCTATCGCTTTCTGACAGAGGCCAGAATCAGCTGTTTCAGAGGAAGGTGCAAAAACCCTGCAGTAACAATCTGTGGAATAACCTGCTCACTGGGAAAACAGTAGTGAGATTGGCATATGCCCAGAATCATGAGAGGTTTATATCGTTTCTAATTTTTTCCCTATGTAATGTAACTGTTTAACCATATCAACGTCTGATCCTATTTCTGAATCCTGACAAGCTGTTGGCCTCATGTATCTGGTGGGAATGAGTTCCATGGGATAAGCGTTGGTAAAGTATATCATGTTTTTGCTTACCTTTATCATCTCGTCTATTTTTCTCCTCTCTAACAGCTCCAATGTTCTCAGTTTCTCTTGAAGTTTCTCCTTGCCTGTAGTCCTTTTCATCACACATTTCCAAACAACAGCTTAGCTATATCCTTTTTTTAAATATAGTGACTCAACTGAACATGATAGTCCTGGTGAAGAGATACTGTTGACGTCCCTAATGACAGAACATTGTCAGTATTCTCCATCCCTCTTCAGCCTAGTATTTTGTTTGCACTGTGGCCTCCTATTTCAGTCATGGAAACTGCAGCCCCTCTGAAAATCAAACCACTGCTTGAAAGAACCGAACTATGGATTCAGGAGTCTAAGCTGGTCGATTCTTTCTTCATTTTATTAAATTACCTTTTAGTCTTGGAATTCATTTGTGATCCTTCTTAATTCAACCTTCCAATAAAAATATTACTTAAAGTCATTTCATGAACAATTAGCAAAAGTTACAGCTGTACAGCACTAAGAAATACTTGAAAAAAAACACTTTCAAATTAGCTGGAGTCAGAGCATTGTCAGGTGGACTAGAAGTTATCTTAAGGCTCATAAATAAAGGGTACTGCCTAAGAGCAATGATTCAAGCAAGGGGAAGTATGCAATGTGGTATTGTAGGGTTCTTTCTTTGGCCTGGTTTTAATTAACGTCTTTATTAATGGTTTGGAAGTGAGGGTAAACTGTGTTAATTAAATCTGAGGAGGAAACTAAATAGGGAGGTGTTGAAAGCCCAAGTGAAGACAGAGCAATAATACAAAAGGATGCACAGAGGATTAAAACAGGGGGAGTAAACAACAAAATGGAAAACTGCAGGCAAATAAATCTACAGGGAAAGAATATGAAGTACAGGCACTTAAATGAAGGGAGGTACCTGGAGAGCAGTAAAGCCAAAAGAAAGCTAGAGGGGACTGTAAATAGCCCCTCTCAAGTTTGCTATCAGTGCAAATTGGCAAAGAAAAAGCCAGTGTAGTTTTGAGCTTCAAAAGCAGAGTTATCACAAGCTGTTGTAATTTTAAATGGTTCAGGCAATAGCGCTCCCGTAGCTTACCATGGAAATCTGTTCCACGTGCCTGTTCTAATGCCATTAAGAAATCTCTCCCAATATTTACCTTTAGTTTTTCCTTTCTTTGCCTATCCCATCCCTGATAGCTCCCTCCCTCCCTCCCTCCCCCGTAGTAGAATGTTGTGTTCAGTTCATGGGCTTCTCACTACCCAAAGTTACTCCCCCCTCCCCCCAGACTCCAGCAGGGACAAACCGCTGTCCACTGCTCCAGTTCTATGGCCCCAGGAAGCAGAGGTGTTGCAATTGTAACGGTGAGAGTCATTAACCCTTGGCCAATTTTGAAATCAAGACTGCATGTTTTTCTAAGTTGTGCTCTAGGAATTATATTGGGTGGGGGGGGGGGAGTTCAGGGGCCTGTGTTATACCGGAGCTCAGACTAGTTGATCACAATGATCCCTTCTCGCCTTGGAATTCTGGCATTCTGCTAAGCCAAACTCTCTGGTGGTCACCCCCAGAGAGCATGGGCGAATGAAGGAGCCAGGCGGAGCCAGCCAGGAGTGAGGGCCAGTGAGTGGACCCATAAAATGCACAGATCCACAGGCATATAGAAATACATACAAGAGGGGACCACTGCTCCTGCCTGCATCCTGCAATAGTGGCCATGAAATGGATGAGCTGGAGATATTTTCTCACATGCCTGGGGCTTACCATACAGCCCAGTTAGTCGGCATGTTCTCATCCAGAACATCCGCTGCGAGAAGAGTTATGGTGGACCTTAAATAGCTATAGCTCGGCCAAAGACGACAAAGGGCCTGGTCCAAAAATCCATTGAAAGGAGATTTTCCATTGATGTGAGTGGGCTCTGGATCAAGCCCTCCTGGAATACGTGAAAATCAGCCACAACGTCTGAAAGGCACGAACACCACAGAAAACGTGAAATGACCTGGCCTTCCACTGGGGTAAGTGGGAGTAATTAGATGGAATTACACAAAGGAAACTATTAAGGATAAATATCAGAAGCCATTTCTTAATGGCTTTGACTAAAACAGGCATGGAGAACAGATTTCTGTGGGAGCCCTCTTGTCCGAGCCATTTACAATTGCAAACAGATTAAAACACGGAGGGAACAATACCGCATTAGAAGTGAGATCAAGCAGATGATCTAGCAGGTCTTTCCCAATACTATATTATATTAAAGAGCCTGTTTATGTGTAAAATATAGTGCTACATCAATGAATACCTATTTCTGTCTTGTGTGTGCCTGAGGTGAAGATGAAAGAAAAAAAGAGCAAAAACAGATTAAGCTGAAATTGCTGCTACTTAATAACAGGGAGAAGACACATGTCAAAACAAAAAGAGAGCTGCAAATACTGATCAATGAGAGAACCCTTGGCAGCCACTGGATGCCACTGCTGGTCAATATGAAGTCACATCAAGAAAACTCTATGGCAACAGAATATTAGGAAATTAAAGACACAATTTTGCATTTCAGCTATTTAAATCGCTTCTTTGATTTTTAATATTTGAAACTTATTTGGTCAGGAGTTAAATCTCTCTGAGTCTTGCAATTTTGGTCATAGGAGCAGTAGCTTAATCAAGGGCAAATTACTGTTTATACTGTTACTTTTACTGAGCAGTCTATAAAAATCTAATTCTACTTGTCCTGCCTGGTAACTGTAGCTGACAGTTTCCATTAACCATCAACTAATATTGCAGACTCAGACTAAACAAGGTGTTATGGCCCCTACCTATTAGAAGGCCCCCTTTGTCCTAACAAAGACCCTGGGGTGAGAATATTTTGCATGAACAGACGCTGGAATAACATTAGAGTTTCTCAGCACTGCATTGCACTCTGTGTGGAGCTAACAGTCCTGTTTTATACAGGGCACAGATAAATCTAAAATTTCTCAACTGGGTGCCTTTAGAAGCCACACAGCTAATATGCTGTGGTGAGAGACCAGACAAGGTTCAAATAAAGAGCTGGTGTAATAAATAAACATGAGGTCAGTGTGGGAACAGCAATAATTGCTTTGCATGACAAGATTTGCATAGCAAACATTTCTGATTAATGTACAGCCAATGTTATGTAAGAAGGAACCTTCAATACCGTCCCTGAATCTGCACCTTCCAATCTTGAAGGCACAGCAGCTTCCATGAACAAAATTAGTCATTGTTTATGAAAGGCAGATAGAGCTAAATTATCTATTTAAACATTTGAAAGAGTTTACTCTTACAGCCTCCTTTTGGTTTTATTTATGTAACAGAAAGCAGGAATTATGCATTTTATAGAGCTTGCAAGGAGAGAGGATTAGCATTTCAGTTAATTCAGTTGTTAAGGGAAATGGGCTAACTTTTTGGCCTCCTCTCTAGTTAGATCCAATGAAGCTACATTTTCTTTAAAATTGCAAACAAGAAGGTAAAGACTTTGCTTATTGTTACCTTTTAAGAAAATCCACGGCACAAAAGGTTTCGAGTGAGCCTAAGTTTCCAGACTGTTTTTCAGTCTCTGAATACAAAGCTCCTCCCACTCTCCTGCTCTTGGCTGGTGGGTATAATGGCTGCTTTGCCACCACTGATGTATGCTGAACTGTCATAGGGCAGTGAAAGGCAGTGCTAAGTGCAATGAAGTCTCATTCTTTACAGTCCCTTTTCTGCAGAGTCCTGTTAATTCTTTTCAGCTAAAACTTTCATGCTTTGGAAAAAAAGAACGTAATCCCACTTGAAATATGGCCTTGACTTGGGGATTTTAAAGAAGAATGAGCCTGGAACTTAATTGGAAAAGCAGCAATAAAAATTGGCGTTCGGAAGAGTGGGAGGGTGGTGGGGGGCGGGGAGGAAAGGCGGTGACTTTAGTTTATTTTAAATGAATTCCTGGGTGAAAAATGTTCTGTTTAAGTGATACACATTTTGCTGTAGAGATGAGCCTTTTGTAGAATACATGTTCGGTGTGGCTTTCTTTTACCTCAAAAGTAATGTTTGGAGGCTCTGATGAATACTTTTGGACCGAGGGCTAGAGGTTATCCCTGACCATCATTAAAAAGGTATATGAGGTGATATGGGGCTAGGGTTGCCAGCCGTCCAAGATTGTCCTGGAGTCTCCAGAATTAAAGATCAATCTTTAATTAAAGATTATCATGAGATGAAACCTCCAGGAATATGTCCAACCAAAGTTGGCAACCCTACATGGGGCAGAAGCCACTGTTACAGACACTGTATCACTTAGCTCTTATATAGCCCTTTACATCTTCAGAGATCAAGGCACTTTACAAAGGAGGTCTGTATAGTTATCCCCATTTTACAGATGGGGAAACCAAGGCACCATATGGTAAGATGACTTGCCCAAGATCACCCAGCAAGCCAGTGGCAGAGACGGGACTGAACCCAGGTTTCATGAGTCCTAATCTGGTGCCCCTGTCAACAGAATGTATCCTAAAATGATCATTTAGAAAAGTCAAATTAAGAAGTCTGAAGAAATTACCTTCTCCCCTTCTCTCTAGCTGTTACAGGACCCAACTCAGCTCCCATTTCCTTCAAAACAATCTGAATCGAGCGCAGAGAGGGAATAATAAATTGTCACCAGTCTACATGTCAAACATTTGGCAAAACACAGAGATTTCCTTTTACGCTCTCACCACCAAGCTGCCCATAGGCCTGGGATCTAACCCACCCCTAGAATCAAACAAAATGGTAGTAAATAAAATAAGCCCTGACCAGTGAATTTATGCTAACCATCTACACAAACAAAAAAAAGTCCTAAATAAGTTACAATTTGGGCATAAACAATAAAATGTAAAAGACTTGAGCAGGAAAATAAGCTAGAGGTGCCAATGCATAATTGGTTAAATTTTGTTACCTAGAGGTATTGGACAATGTAATAGGTTTAATAATTTTTTTTAAAACTAGTTAGTTTTACCTATATAATGTAAATAAAAAACAAAGCTTTTTAAAAATGAACTCCAAAATTGCAGTGCAAAAACAAGCTGCAAGACATCATATAACCGTGACGTGTAAGGGTGCTGGAATCCCGAGACAAGTGAATCCCAACTGGCCATTGAGTGAGATTCGTCTCTATATGGGAGTGGTCAGCATAATAGCTTTGCTTGGCGTATGTATTCTGTGCGTTGCTAATAGAGATGTTTAGAGCAGTGATTCCCAACCGGGGTATATGTACTCCTGGGGTTACCCTCAGATCTTTCAGGGGGTACATCAACTCATCTAGATATCTGCCTAGTTTCACAACAGGCTACATAAAAAGCACTACCAAAGTCAGTACAAACTAAAATTTCATACTGACAATGCCTTGTTTATATTGCTCTATATACTATACACTGAAGTGTAAGTACAATATTTATATTCCAAATTATGTATTTTATAATTATATGGTGAAAATAAGCAATTTTTCAGTACTAGTATGCTGTGACACTTCCGTATTTTTATGTCTGATTTTGTCAGCAAGTAGGTTTTAAAGTGAAGTGAAACTTGGGGGTATGCAAGACAAATTAGACTCCTGAAAGGGGTACAGTAGTCTGGAAAGGTTGAGAGCCACTAGTTTAGAGCATAGCTGTGTAAGGCTCTTTCATTGGGAAAAGATTCAGTGGACCCATAAGACCCTAAGTCCCAAGGTAAAGGGATAAGGGCTGGTACTTATTTTGACCTGAGTCCTGGACGGGTAAGGATGGGTGCCTTATACCCCAAGCCCACAGAAGGAAAAGGTTGGGGGTCCCTAAATTAACCGGATTGTGCCTTAAGCCCTCGGTAGGGTAGAAGGCAGAGTACTCTAAATTGTGTGGGTAACAGCCTGAAAAAGTTGTCTGAGAATGGTGGAGTCCATGTACTGATATTAAGTTTAGCACTTGCTCATTTTCATGCACAGTATAGAAAAGCTAATACTAAAGTCCGTGAAATACTGGAAATACGATACATTGAACCTGTTCTTGTTCCTATTGAAGTCAATGGACAAATATCACTGAGCAGGATTGGACTCTGTCTGAATGGGCAGCAATGTCCTTCATACCTCCATGCACTTGTTGTAGCGTTAATTTGTTTGCAAACAGTCTGGATATAGGGACTGTTAAATGTTGGCTGCTTTGTTTTATATTGGGTAGTTTAATACCAAGGAACAGTCGCCAGAAAACAGGCTCTGTTCTCTAGGATGGATGCAAGAGGAATCGGACAGATTTTAATTAGAGATGTAGTGAACTGCTCAAAACAATTTACAGTGGTATGTTAGCATTTGCTGTTTTGCTCTGCTGGATACATTTAACTGTAATCCACTCCAAATATACGTTCTGTTCCATTTTAGGTTCTTATACTTCTCCCATCACAGGGATATAGGAAATTAGGATTTGGCTTGCTGGATCAGACCAATGGTCCACCTAGCCCACTATCCTGACAGTGGTTGGTAACTGTAGCCGAGTATCAGTTTACATGTCCGCATACCTGCTCCTTATTTCTACACTTGTGCATCTAGACCATGTTACCAGAATAACACAATGTGACAAAAGCATGTGATCAAAGGTAGTCTAACTAGAGTGGGAGAAAGGAAAGGTGTCAGAAAAGGAGCTGAAGAATGACTGGTAGGTGAAAGTATGCAGCGTAGGTGTAGCTGCGTTGGTCCCAGGATATTAGAGAGTCAAGGTGGGTGAGGTCATATCTTTTATTGGACCGACTTCTGTTGGCTGACTGACAAGCTGTGCTGAAGAAGGGCTCTATGTTGCTCAAAAGCTTCTCTCTCTCACCAGCAGAAGTTGGTCCAATAAAAGGTATTACCTCACCCACCCCTTGTCTCTGCTAGGTGGAAGATGAGTCATTGGACCAATCACACTCATTACTGCATTTCCAAAAAGTAGAAAACCAGTTAGAAGTAAAGGGGTGGGGGGGGGGGGGGCAGAGTAGGTCTGTGTGCAAAAAGCTGCATATAAAAAACCAGCATTAGCCAGTCCCCTAAGATAGTTACTTTATCTGCCTGAATGTTCAACCTACTTCAACCTTTCCCTCAGGATTAGTTAGGAAGCAACAGCCTACTCCCTCCCATTCTCCAATTCCCAGTGTGGGCTGAGTCCATTCCTTCCTCCCAACTCATGACACCCCAGTGGCCTGATGAGCAGAAGTGCTGCACCTCCACACATCCCCTTCAAGTCAATGACTGCTGCAAGCGTTCGGCATTGCTTGAGCTCAGGCCTCTTTCCCCCCCAAGCAGTCACCCCTGGGTGCTGAAGATTACAGTGCAAGGGTCACCAGTGCATTGAAATCTCCTGGAATGCAAAATGGTCTGGGTGATTCACAGTGCTGAGGCACTAAAGATTTTAAGTCGGGGTAGCAAAAGGCCCAGGAGGAGGTTGCCTAAACTACCTGCTGGAGTCTTTATAAATGTGCAGAGAAAGGAATCCAGGGTTTATGGGAAAGTTGTGGTTTGTGAGGAGTCACTGCAGAAGTTGAGGGAAGGGGCAGCAGCTGGAGGACTATTAGAAGTTTCTTGGGGGTGGGAAGGGCTGTCCAAAGTGAGAGAAGAGCAGGCTCAAAAAGCTTAAATTAGTTACAGAAGGTTAGGACGTTCCCAGCAAGTCTCATTTTAAAATGCTCCCCTCAGTTATAAACCTCAGGGGGTCAGATTACTCCAGATTACTTTAATTAGCCTCGATTGGCAGCAGCGCCTCGATCTAGAATAGTTCGTGCCTTGCTTCTTGATTAAAAACCCCTTCGGATTATTTTTGGAGAAATCCCATCTGTCGAAGTGAGTCATAGGAGCGACAGACACTCTCCCCCCCCCCCCTTTTCTTTTAAATTATGCCACCTGAAAGGGAAACCTGCAGCCTCGCCGAGCCCCGCGGGGACAATCAGTGAATCACCAAACAGTAGCTTGAATAAGTAGCTCAGTGTAGACACACCCCCGCCCAGAGGAGAAAGTTCTGTCTGTGTGTGATCACGGGCCATCACTTCACTTTTCCTTTCAGTTTGCAACAGTCAGCAGCCGCTGCTCAGCCCCATCGCCACGCCAGGACACGCGGCTGCACTAAAAACGCTTTAAAGCAGGTTTCAGAGACACTCCTAGCGGAGAGTCTGATTTGGAAAAAGCCCTCCCCACCCCAGCCACAAGCAGCATAACGCACAGGGGCTGGCGCTGCGCCATGGGTCGAGCCTCAGGCCAGAAAGGTCTGAAGCGTTATTCGTTGCAGGCGCAGCTGAACTGAGAAGCGGGCTGAATTTGGGTTCGCAGCCCGGCCTCCCTTTTTCTTGGCGACCCCCTAAATGCAAAGCGGGATTCAGCCTGCTTTAAAAGGAAGCTTGCATTTGCACCACGACCCCTTCCCCAGCACAAGCAGGTGCAACGGCTGATTGCAAGGAGGGGAGAGCAAAGACCTCCCCCCGATTGCACGGAGCGGGAAGAAAGAAACAACCCCCAGAAAGCCCCGGCGGCGATACCCCTCTGGATTGCCGCGGGCTCAACACGTAGCGAATCAAGCACCGTGCCATTCAAAGGCGCGTCTCTCGGCCCGGTCTCGCAGGCACACGCTTGTGTTGACGGCCAGCGGCTGCTTTCGGATTGCTCTATGATAACCTGCGGGCAGGGGTCGCGCCCGGCTGCTGCCTTCCACCCGGGACAGGTGTGCCCCGGCCCAGCAGCGCGCTTCAGATCGCGGCGAGCCGGTGTGAGCGCCTGGGGGGCGGGGCTTATGCACAGGCGGGGCGGGGCTTGTGCACAGGCGGGGGCGGGGCTTGCTGTGTGTTGCTCCAACCTCCTGGCTCCTCTGTGTATCTTTTTTTTTTTTGGGGGGGGGGGGTGTTTTGTTAATCTCCGAGTAGCAGCCGGGGAAAGGGAGTAAATGGGCTCGACGCTCTGACGCCCGGACAAGTGTGAGGAGAAGGAGGGGGGCAGCCAAACAGTCTCCCCCCCCCCACCAAAGTGAAGCCAGGAGAAGAACGAGAGGAAGGGGGGAAAGGAGAGAAACCGGGACTAAAAGGCAGGGAGCCGGCGACTTCTGGGGGAACAACTTGTTGCCAACCGGTTTGCCAAGTGCGGAACCAGCCGCCTCTCACTCCACGCGGGGACTGGAGCCGCCGCGCCGCCTCTCGCTCCTCGTCCCCACAGCCGGGCGCCTGGGTCCACGCTCGCCGCCCAGGGGAGATGCCATTTGGACCATGTAACATCGCTACCAGGAGTTGAGGCTGCCCTTTAAAAAAACCATGAAGCTGGCCGGGGGACTCGTGTGCTGGGTCGGCTGCCTGGTGATCTCCGGGACCCTCCAGCCCGGCGCGGCGCAGGCAGGTGGGTTTTTTTGTTTTTTGTTTTTTTTTCTGAAGCAGGAGGCAGCGGTGAAACCTGCCGCCTGGGCTTTTTGGCGGTGCATTTCGTGCAGGGAGGCGGTGTGTGGTTGTCCTGCGCGTTGGGAGAGGAGGCTGAGCCGATCCGGTTTTATTTTCACCGGGATCTGTCTCGATCCTCCCCCCGGCGCCCCCTTTGGGTTTAGTTCCGTGCCACGGTATTTCCCTGGGGGGGGTTTTTTGGCAGCTGCGGTCATGCCCCGTTGGCCTAGATGTGGCCAAAAAGATGTCAGTCGGTGGCTACTTTTGTTTTGTTTTCTGTAGTCGGGGAGACACTGAGCGCGTAGCCCTCTGCGGAGCGAGGACCGGGGCTGAGGGTTGCTCTGGGGCTGCATCCCCCTGTCTCTCTCTGCGCTCGCCGGGTGCCCGGCGGCAGCTTCCCTTCCCCACCCGCGCGTGGGGCCGCCTCAGCCCGGCGCAGCTGGGCGCTTCGCAGCGCGGAGCGCGCAGCCCTCGGGCGCGGGAGGTTCTGCCCTGCCGGGCAGGCAGCCCCCGAGAGATGCAGCGTTACTAGCTGACCCCCCCCCCCAATTCTGCATGAATAGCTCGCGCCCTCGCTGCCCGCGTTAGAGCCGAGCGGCGGCACGGGCTGGCCACAAACTCCCCCCCCCCCACACACTTAATAACACGCGCGTTGCTGGCTCTTCTTGGCTCCCGAAGTGTGGTTCAGCGGCTCCTAGCCCCGGTCCCGTCCTAAGCGCCCCTGTTTCCCCCAGCGGGCCCGAGCGGAGCCTGGAGGGGAAGCTCGGCTCGGCTCGGCTCCGCTCTCCCGCCCGGGTGCAGGGGCGCGCGGGCGAGGTGCTCGCGGGGGCCCCGCGCGCCAAAGTTGCAGCCGCTGGGCGATTGCGAAGCGAAGGGACGGGGAGGAGGGGGGGAGCTCTGCAAAGGCGAGGGGGGAAAACGCTGCTGGGGGGGGGGGCGGTTTGCACAGTCTCCCGATCCACCTGCCCCAGGACTCGTGCAACCTAGGAACTCGGCTGTCAAGTTCAGGCCTTTCTTGCCTTTAGTATCTTTGTTTTCTTCTCATCACAAACCAGTAAAAACGCAGGGATTTAAACACATCCTCGGGGGGGGGGGGGGGCACCGAGGGAGGCCCTTCACACCCTCCCCCCCAGTTAAACACAGTCAAGTTGTACTCCGTGGGTCAATATCCTGGAAGGCAGGCGCTCTGTGTCTCACACACTTGTCTCTGCTCCGCCCGAGTCTCTGTACACCGTGCTCCCGGCGCGGGCCAGTTAGCTCAGGGATTGCACCCACTGGATGCAAGCCTTCTTCTTAGGGGTGTGTGTGTGTGGGGGGGGGGTCCCTTTGATTTCCTGCAGCTATCCTTCCGTGGGGGCTGGTTATGCATGTTGACCCCTTCCAAAGCCGCTGAGGCTGAGCTGGTAGGAATTTCGGTGAGGCAAGGAACAGGGTTTCCCCCTCTGCTTTAGCTGTGGGTGCGGAGCTCTCCCTAAAAAGCTCTTGTCAGAATTTCTCCCGAAGGAATTTAATCCAAATTAGTTCTGCCGCTCTCCTCTCGTTGCAGGGCATCTCTTATTTTGTACGGTCACAATCACAAGTGAGAACCCGTTGGAGTGTTTAGGACTTGATGACAACACTGGGCGATACAAAAAAAAGCCAGACTCGAGGGTTTTTTTTTTTTTTTTTTTTAAACACAAAGTGATCCGGATAAGCCATGAGGAGAAAGGGAAGCTATTTAGTGTATTTCTTGTCATGGAAAGACGCGTGATTCTGCAACTATTCTGCCTGGAAGGGGGAGGGAGATCCCTTTAATTTTGATCTAACATCATAAAAGCAAGTTATTTGTCTATTCTCTGTGTGTGTGTGTGTGTGTGTGCGAGGGATTCTTCCCGAGTACATACATATTGCGCTTCCCCCAGTCAGTAGCAGTTTGGAGGAGTTTGTTTTGGTCCAAATGAGAAATTAAGTGCGGATAAGTAAACTAAGCTGCCAGAGGGCGACAAGATGTTGAGTGAATTGCTTTTAGAGGAAACAAATTAAGGAAACGAGAGGAGACAATCTGCTTCTCGCATTATTAGACACGCTTGGAGTTCAGGGGAAAGTGGCATATTTTTGAAATGCTAATTTCTTAAGAAGCAGAAGGAATGCACCTTATTTACTGGTCTATGTGAATAGAATAGAAATATTGATTCCCCCCACCCCTTCCCCCGCTAGTACAAATCATTAGGGCTTGTGGTTCTCTCTCTCTCTCTCTTCAAAGAAACCTGAAGGAAGAGGAGTTGTAATTTTTCCTTTAAAATTACTGGTTGACTCCTAGAGGCACCCCTTCAAGATATTTGAAAGGGATGTCCTATGACATCCCCAGGGACAGTACATTATAGTATCATTTATGTCAGTGTTATGTCCCCCAGCAGAACAATTCCTGTGAAGCAACTTGCATTGTTGTGCATGTGTGATTTACAAAAAAAGTGTTAGTATATATTTCATTTATTTTGCTGAAGGGAAACACAAACACATGTAGGTTGCCTCCTGGACAAATGCAAGCAGTAATTCCAGGTCCACAAACAATGTGTTACACTGTTTAATTTAGGTCTATTCCTGAGACATATAAGTGAGGTTTCCCCATATATTTTTAAGGTGTTTCCAAATATTGCCAAGTAGACCTACATAGTTGGATTCCTATTTACATCTACAATAAACTGGCTAATGATATCGAAAGTTTAAAACAAACACCTAACTGTACATTTCCCTTCAATGTAACTACATACTTATGAAAACTGCATTGTGTAAAATTTCCTTCAACTCCTTTCATGACGCTTGACATTTTCATGTGTTCAGGAAGTTAGGAATCAAATACTTGCTCAGATTTTAATGTTGTTTGGAATCACTGGACAGAATAATGCTGCTTAGCTCTACTGTCAAATATTGCATTTGTATACTGACCTAATGATAGCAATGTAATGTGATTTTTGTTGGATATATTTTCTAGGGGACAGTTGCTTTACGTTAAACACTAAAAAGAGGGTGTAAAATCGCTCACATTTCCTTTTTGTTTTAAATAATGGGGAGATGAAGAAGTTTGACCAGGGACTGATGCATTCACACATTCTTGACTTGGTCTGTGTTCCTAATTTTATGAAACGGAGATCAGCGCTATGTTGAAAAAGAACTGAAATGTTTTCTGTTGTTCAGGAAAAAGCTTTCATAATGATGATGTACCCTTTTATATATCTATGTTGGTTTTAGTTGAATGCTGCTTTTTCTGCAGATGATCATTTCTTTAACAGTTTGATGATCCTATTTGAGATTATTTGTTTTTTTTTTATGATTATTTCCCTGTTTCCTCTTAGATTTTCCTTTGCCATGTTTTTGATAGAATAATTCATTTACTGGTGTTAACCAATTTCTTATTTCACAAGCCTTTATTCTTAGTAGAGAGCTGATTTATTATTCCTTTTCCTTTTCCTCATTCTTTTCTTCTTCCTGCATAGTATCCCCCCTCCCTTTGTATTTATACTTTTTTTTTCTATTTCATACTACTTTTCTTACTCCCTTATTTTGCCTCCTTGTTATTTCTTCCCTAGCAACCTTCCACTTTGGCACTGCTGGAGCTCCCTGAGTCACTTTCCATTCCTCCTTTCTGATAAATCTGATATGGCTGGCTGGCTGGCCAGTCACAAAGTCATTCCTTTGCCTATATTTATTCCTGAGAGAAAATAAAAAGGCATTGATCCAGGATCACTTGCATATTCTCAAAGAACTGGCTCCCAAGGCCAAATCTCGACTTCAAGCAAGCCTCACATCTCTCTTGGGTAAAATGCTTTACTCCCCATGCCACACAGGAAGAAAAATATGTTATTTAAATAGGAGCGGAAGGAAGGAACTGTTTTTAATTCTAAGCATTTATTGAGCCATGATTGGCACCCGCTGAATTAGCATGTCAGGTTGTACAGGTGTGCTTTGCTTTGTAAGTAGTGAGGGCCTGATGGGGGGAGGGAGAGGGTGTGTGGCTCTGACTGATTTCAATGGGCTTTGGATCAGGCCCTAAATATTTTCATTATTTTGAGCAGGTCACTGACATGTCTACACCTTCACTGTTATGGGTGAGAGAAGTAGCAAGAGCTGTTAATTTCATTATCCTGCTTCTGTTGGCCAGGAAGTTTAAAAAAAAACAAACAAACAAGCTCCTGTGTACACCCCTTTTTTTGTTTGTTTGTTTGTAGACTATTTGCAATGCACAATCTTTGTAGTTTAAATTGGGTCACATGATCAAAATACCATGTGCTATTACTTAGAAACAGGTCAGTCTTTGCTCAGTGAGCAAATTGCCAGTACACTCACACCTTTTTCTGATATACAGTACTGCAGAAGTGTTAAATAATTGCAGCCAAATTAACTGTTATGCTATGTGAAGTGTCCAGTTGCTCTGTGAAAGGAATTGTATTTTAACTATTTTTTCCACTGTTTTCTTCCTGATGAGCCTATTCAGTCTGATGTGCTGCGTCGTCTTTATGCTCAAGTCAAAGCTCTTCTCTGGGTCACGTCAGATAGGGCCTCTTTTGAAAGCTGCATCGTGACTCATCTCCAGCCGCTGTCTTTGATGCTTGGCCCCTTTGTTGCAATGCAATGGATATTCAGTAGTTGAGCCCCACATGCCTTTGAAAAGATTTATAAAATAAATATTAACTAGAAATTTGAGCATGCGGTTGGGGAAGATGGAGGCAGGCCCTGAGAAAGTGAAATCCACCCAGTAGGCAATATATTCTCTTGCCACAGCTCACTTTTTCAGCTGCAGAGGAATAGTTTCCCATTATGTTCTCCATCTGCAGGCTAACCCAAAGTTTTGCAGTCCTTAGTCGTGTAAAACTCCACTGATGTGTCAGCTGGAGTTTTGACCCCAGGATTGGGCATCTAGGGCTAGACTGAGACCGCTGCGGGGACTAGAAGGTGGGTAGACTATGCTGCTTCTCTGTGTGGGCTGGTGGGGGCAGTTCTGTTTCCAGCACAGGGTAAAACAGCCAACTTGTATTCCCATTGCAATGTCCCTGATGGGCTGTTGCAGGAATGCAGAATTTCTGATGTAACAAGACCCTGGTCAGGCCCCTTTCCTCATGCAGCATGCCCCCAAATTTACCCTGTGCTATGAATGGCTGCTGCAGATCTGGCATGGAGGTGGCTCTGGGCCTGGAGCAGGTATTCTTGTGGCAGATGAGAGCTGCAGGGCAACACTGAAACAGGTATTTATGCTCTGCATCCCTGAAATTGACACAAAGTTGTTTATACAGAGGGCCAGATTCTACTCTTAATTATACCTGTAGAACCCCACTGACTGAACTGGGGCTGTCTGGTTTTAAAAGAGGGCAGAATGTGATCATGTGTACCGTATGCAACGCCGAGAGCTGCATTTATAATAAAGCACTTGAGGCTACAACATAATATTGAGGATCTGGCTTAAATGCATACAAGTAGGCAAAATCAGACTCAGCATTAACAGTTCTGACCGCTGTTCCTTGACTCATATCATTCTTTAATAAAGAAAAGGAAAAAAAGCCACAAGTTAAGGTGGTAAGGCCAAATTCAAGTCTGCTGTAAGTGCAAACAGCTCCACTGAAATCAATAACACTGCACTGGCTTACACCAGGGTTGAATTTGTCCTCAAGAGCCATTTAGGAATCCTGAGTTATTCTTCAAAGTGGCCTTAATTTTCTTGTTACTGTGGGAATTAACCAGAACCTTCACTTAATCCAAATGCTTTTTCTGTGGTTTGATGCTCATTGGTTTATATGGGAAGGTAGAAATTTTAAAATATTCAACTGCTCCATTAAAAATAATAGGAAATCAAACCACAGAAAATCTATTTCGGATGTACATGTGAATTAATGGGCAACACACACACACACACACGGCAGACATTCTTGTACAAAAAGCTTTATTAGAAAATGGTTACCATTAGAAAGCATGTTAATATCTACAGCTAACCTCCAGTTGCAAATACTGATACCTCTGTATTCTACACATCAGAAAACTGCTTTTTCAGACAGCCAGTTCCATTTGGTGTCTTGCTGTTCTGGGCATCTGCAGGTGGCGGCAGCCCCCAGGCCCTCCTTTTAAATTGGAGTGCCCCTAATTTCCTTCTTGGACAGGGTTACTGGCCGAGTGAATGGGGGGAAGCTGTAGACAGGATCTACCTTGATTTTTAGTCAGGCATTTTGACGCAGTTCTACATGACATTCTCATAAGCAAACTGGGGAAATGTGATTTAGATGAAAATGGTCTAAGGTGGTTGCACAACTGGTTGAAAGACCTTACTCAAAGAGTAGTTATGAGCAGGGCCAGCTCCCGGCACCAGCGAACCAAGCAAGTGCCTGGGGCGGCACATGTAAAGGGGCGGCAGGACGTCGGGCTCTGGGGCGGCAATCCGCCCTCGGTGGTGGCGGGAACTCAGCAGCCACTCCGTCACAGCGCGTGGAGCGCTCGGCAGCGGGGACGCGACTCTTTTTCGGTCGCACCGTCACTCCGCCTCCATGGTCGGCGGGCAGGATTCCGCCTTCCCGTTTGGCGGCAAGTTTTCAATCTGGCCCGTGGGATTGCCAGCTCCATGGCCCAGCAGGACTAAGGCAGGCTCCCTGCCTGTCCTGGCCCCGCAGCGCTCCCGGAAGCGGCCGGCACCATGTCCCAGTGGCCCCTGGGGGAGGAGCGGGGCAGAGAGCTCTGTGTGCTGCCCTTGGCTGCAGGCACCGCCCCCCGCAGCTCCCATTGGCTGGGAACAGGGAACCGTGGCCAATGGGAGCTTCGGGGGTGGTAGCTACAGGTGAGAGCAGCACGCGGAAGAGTCGCCTGCCCCACCCCACCCCCAGGGGCCATTGAAGGGCGTGCTGGCCACTTCCGGAAGCAGCATGGGGCCAGGGCAGGCAGGGAGCCTGCTTTAGCCCCACTGTGCGCTGCTGCCACACCGGAGCCACTCGAGGTAAGCGGTGCCAGGCTGGAGCCTGCACCCCGAACCCCCCTACCTCCTGCCCAGAGCCTCCTACCCCCCTGCCTTGAGGTCCCTGCCACACCCCGCACCCCTCCTGCACCCTAACCCCTTGCCTTGAGCCCCTTACTGCACACCGCACCCCTCCCATGCCCTGCACTCCCTCCCGCACCCCACCCCCTGACCCAGCCCTACATTCATGGCCCTGCAAGCAATTTCCCCGCCCAGATGTGGCCCTTGGGCCAAAAAGTTTGCTCAACCTGGCGTATCTAGTAGGTTCCCACAGGGGTCAGTCCTGGGACTGGTATTATTCAATATTTTCATTAATGACTTGGATAATAGAGTGGAGAGCATGCTTACAAAATTTGTAGATGGCACCAAGCTGGGAGGGGTTTCAGGCACCTTGGAGGACAGGATTAGAATTCAAAATGACCTTGGAAAATTGGTCTGAAATCAACAAGATGAAATTCAATAAAGAGAAGTACAAAGAACTACACAGCTACAAAATAGGGAATAACTGGCTAAGCTGAGTATTGTAGAAAACGACCTGGAGGTCATAGTTAAGTTTGGAAGGATTAGATTTTTATTGGTAGATATAGATTTCATCATAGAGACTCAATAATAGAATTTCATAGAATGGCAAAGTGAGTCAAATGCTGCTTGAGAACTTACAAGAGTTTGATTTAAGGATACTCACTTTGCATATTTTGATATAAACTGTCAACATCACGTTTTAATGGTTATAAAGCTTTAACTTTTTGAATCTCAACTTCCATAGTCATTAAATAATTACATTCTGATCCTCCTCTGTCTGCCCTGCTCCCATGCTTTTGGGCAACTGTGAACATTTAAATCAATGTTTTTAAGCATTTTAATTTTTTTTAAAAACATTGACATTATCCATGGAAGTTATAAAAGTATTGAAATCAAATTCTGTCAAGACTAATTATAGTGGAACAAAATTGAATAGGAGTCAACAATATGATGCAATTACAAAAAAGGCTAATACCATTCATAGAATCATAGAATCATAGAATATCAGGGTTGGAAGGGACCCCAGAAGGTCATCTAGTCCAACCCCCTGCTCAAAGCAGGACCAATTCCCAGTTAAATCATCCCAGCCAGGGCTTTGTCAAGCCTGACCTTAAAAACCTCTAAGGAAGGAGATTCTACCACCTCCCTAGGTAACGCATTCCAGTGTTTCACCACCCTCTTAGTGAAAAAGTTTTTCCTAATATCCAATCTAAACCTCCCCCACTGCAACTTGAGACCATTACTCCTCGTTCTGTCATCTGCTACCATTGAGAACAGTCTAGAGCCATCCTCTTTGGAACCCCCTTTCAGGTAGTTGAAAGCAGCTATCAAATCCCCCCTCATTCTTCTCTTCTGCAGGCTAAACAATCCCAGCTCCCTCAGCCTCTCCTCATAACTCATGTGTTCCAGTCCCCTAATCATTTTTGTTGCCCTTCGCTGGACTCTCTCCAATTTATCCACATCCTTCTTGAAGTGTGGGGCCCAAAACTGGACACAGTACTCCAGATGAGGCCTCACCAATGTTGAATAGAGGGGAACGATCACGTCCCTCGATCTGCTCGCTATGCCCCTACTTATACATCCCAAAATGCCATTGGCCTTCTTGGCAACAAGGGCACACTGCTGACTCAGTGATTCAGGGGTGTATTAACATGAGTGTCATGTGGAAGACATAGGAGGTAATAGTGTTGCTCTATTTGGCACTGGTGAGGCTTCAGCTGGAGTACTGTGTCAAGTCCTGGACACCACAGTTTAAGAAAGCTGGGGACAAATTGGAGAGAGTCCAGAGGAGAGCAATAAAAAATTATAAAAGATTTAGAAAATTCGATGTACAAAGAAGGTTTTTTTTGTTTTGTTTGTTTTTTTTTAAAAAAAAGCCCCTGGGCGTGTTGAATTTTGAAAAAATAAGACAGGGGAATCTGATAACAATCTTCAAATACGTTAAGGGCTGTTATAAAGAGGATGGTGATCAATTGTTCTCTACGTCTTCTGAAGGTAGGACAAGAAGTAATGGACTTAATCTGCAGCAAGGGAGATTTAGATTAGATATTAGGAAAAACTTTGAAACTATAAGGTTAGTTAAGGTCTGGAATAAGCTTCCAAGGGAGGTTGTGGAATCCCCAGCATTGGAGGTTTTTGAAGAACAGGCAGGGCAAACACCTGTCAGGGATGGTCTAGGTTGACTTGGTCCTACCTCCGTGCAGGGGGCTACACTAGATGACCTCTCGAGGTCCTTTCCAGCCCTACATTTCAATGATTCTAACGCATGCAAGAGCTATGGAAGTGTAATTACAGTCCTTCTCTGAGGTTAGTACGAGATGACGCACATCTCTTTCCTGGCTCTGTACACTTTTCTCCATGGTCAGCCTGTTCCCCATGCTTGAATCTTGTCCCATGAATAGTTCTGTGATGCCCAAGGAAAAGGGGGATGCTGCTGTGAAAGTGACTAAAGCCCCTTTTCGCGCAAGAGGGATGACTAGACCAAGGAATGGAGAGTCCCTTTTTGTTGATAAAGTGGGTTGTTGGCTTAGAGCTGTGACTCTCACTTTGGGTGCGAGAGATCCCGAGTTCAAACCCTGCACTGACCCTCAGAGCAGAAGTGAAAGTTATATAAACAACTTTGGTGAAATCCTGGCCCCTTTCAGCAAAATCTCATTGACTTCAGGAGGGCCCAAGTGTGTTCAATACAGCCAAATTCAAGGTCATACATGTAGGAACAAAGATTGTAGGCCACAGTTCCCGGCAGGGGGATAAATACTGGAAAACACTGAATCTGAAAAGGGTATAGGGGTCACGGTGGGTAATCAACTAAATGTGAGCTCCCAATGCAATGCTGTGATTAAGAAGACTACCACGATCCTTGGATGTATGAGCAGGAGACCAGTGAGGAGGTGATGCTTCGTCTCTCTTTAGCATTGGTGAGCCCATTACTGGAATACGGTGTCCAGTTCTGGTGTCAACACTTCTAAAAGGGTGTTGGAGAAACTGGAAAAGTTTCAGAGAAGAGCTTCAAGAATAGTCTGTGGTCTAGAAAACCTGCCTGAAAACGAGAGACGTAAGAGGCTCCATCTACTTAGCTATCCAAGAGATGACTTGATCTGCTCTGTAAGTGCCTAGAATGGGAGAGGCTTCTTTAACCTAGCAAACAAAGTCATAATGAGATCCAGTAGCTGGGAGTTGAAGCTTGACAAATCAGACTGGAAATAAGGTGCACAGTGTGGGTAATTAACCATTGGAACAACTTACCAAGGGGAAACGTGGTGGTTCTGTCACTTGAAGTTTTAAATCAAGATTAGGTGTTTTTCTAAAACATATGCTTCAATTTAATCCAAACTTTTGGCCTGTGTTACTCAGGAGGTTAGATTAGATTATCATAATGGTCTATTAAAATCTATGAATCGATGGGGTACAATTAGGCCTTTTGTTTTTGTGGGAGTTCAAAAGAATAATGCATGAGAGTTGACATGGTCCTATATTATGGGTCCTTTTGGGGCTTTCAGTGTGTATTGTGTAAATATGGGTTTAAGATTGTGTAAACATATATTTAAGTTTTAAGTATACAGCATGATTTATCGCAGTGCCAACTGGCAGAGGGCATGCCGTAACATAACTCATTATTAGGTCTGACATGCTCACCTTTCAGGTAGAGAATATGGCCCTAATGTCATGTAAGGTATATGTAAATTGGTGACACACTGGTGATTCATATTATTCCGTGGTGTATACATGGGCGATAGATGAATATGTATGGAATTTATGTTCCAGCATAAATATGTGCTGGAAATATATTCTTAAAATGTGTTTTCAGACAAGGCTTAAAACCAGAAATCATTTAATCCTATGCTCTTTGCAATACCCTTATTTTTACTTTTATTACAAACCATCTCAGTGCTGTATATTACAGAAGTGAGCCCTCAACTAAGTTAACAGACTGGTGCTGTGTACTGTTTCTTTAAAGGAGCAGCGAACTTACTAAAGTTCTGTGAGAGCTATAGGTAGAAGGATTGGGTGCTACAGGGCAGACAGTTCTGGGAAAACTCGACACCAGGAGAGTATTGTGAGGAGTAGGCAGACTGGTGAAAGCCAAGGTGAAGCTATTATGCTGTGAACAGACCGCTGAGAATCAAACCAAAACTGCACAACCCAGAGGCACCCAAGGTAGCAGGGTAGATGGGGACATGACCCCTTGCTGGTCTGGGTTGAACCCCCAAGTGTCTCAGTGTGATAGATCACAACTCTACATTGGCCTGTAAGTCTGTGAAGGCTGTTGCTGGGGTACATACATTCTGTTCCTAAAAATATTAAAATACAAAAATTCAATGTATCAATTTGTAGGATAGGAGAACAATTAAGTAAAAAAACAAATGTTTTTTTCATGGTAGTGCTATAGTTAACTTCGCTACATCAGCACCCTTAACTCTATTACTTTTGGTTTGGGGATGTACATATATAAATAAAGCACATACTTGGTGGTGGCGTCCATGTGATACATTGTAGAGTCATGTGATAAATGGAATGTTTAATGTATCTTTGACAGCCTCATTTCTAGAGCATCCACTGCCTCATGTCTGCCAGGTCTACTCCTCATGTTCCAAGCCCCTCCGCAGCTTCAGACAGCTGCCATATTTTTTCCAGCCTGCCAGTGAAATGCTTCCTCCTTTCTCTGAATTACATGGATATAAGGTGTAAAATGGGCAATATTCAATCCTGCATCAGGAGTAAGATTAGGCTCTAATATCTTGGGATCCATTAGGACTAGAAATGGGACCTTTCTACCAGTAGAAAATCAGGAAGATTCCCTGTTTTCCAGTGATATACAGCTTTTGCTTCTATCTTTAGTACCCCATGATATATCAGACCTTTTCTTACTGGAAATGGGAGAATTGCAGTGGACATAGCTGGAAGATTTGCATGTTATCAAACCTTTAAAAATGGGACATTATTATGCAAAGAAAAGGTATTTTAGGTAAATTTCAGGAGTTTCTAAAATGTATTAATTATGATTGTCCCCTGAGTCCTGTGCAGTTAGACTTGCAGTAACTAAGGCTTGAATAATGATACAGAGGTCTAAAACTGTACCGGTAACTTGTTTTTAAAAACTCTTAGCCATTTCTAATATAATATAATGGTGTGTGGGTTTTCTTTGTTTGCTTTGTAAAGTGTGCTATATGGCTACAGAGTACGTGACATCTTATACATTTTTGTTGGCTGTTGCTTGTAATGCAGCCATGCTAGAGTCATGTGGATAGAACTTCCATACCACACCTCACCAGCACGTAGTTTGTATATACAACCTACGTGCGCCCAGGCCTCTCCCTTTCTACTAAAGCCATGCCTGGCACAACAGGCACAAAATGAAGATGTGTGATGCAGATGTCCCCAGTGTACTGTTCTACAGACAGCTGTATATATGTGTAGCTTCATTTTGCAAAGGCACGTGTGGTCCAGTGCATAGAGGTTTTTCTTACGGTCAATAGCCTGCATCTCTCATGGCAGGATCAGATCCTAAGGTTGAAAACACACTCTATATCTATTTGTCTCTGGTCTATAAAGTGTATTTTGTAACACAGCTTTTTGTGATTATGATCTGTTGGGTAAACTCTTCTTCCATCAGTAATCATTGAAGGTCTAGGTCCAGTGGCTCAGAAAAAGCCATTGAAACCTTTGCTGTCTATCCTATTATACAGTGATGTTATGTACCATACACTGTGGTGCAAATCCGGCAGTCTCTGACACAGCCACGTAAGGCTGTATATGAACTTGAATTGCCTCATTGTTATTGCTGGGTTCAGAGACCCCACAACACTGTTGTATCATGCCGTAAAGCTCTCTCTGCAGGGAAGTGGAGGCATAGGTGTTGTCTAAAGCAGAGGTGCACATATATATGAAAATAGTTAATTGTTAAAGTGTCAGTAGATGGCGCTTGGGAATGTGCAGCCTTGTTCCTGGGTTTTGTAGGACCAATAAACTTCTTGTGTGAAGCTCTTTTATTCAGCTGTTAGTGTTTTTACTTCATCGTGGTTGTGACTGGCCAGAGGCACGGAGTCACCTCAGCAAGGGCTGTGAGCAGCATTCCACTGCAGCTCTTAAAAGCCTGCACCTGTGGTTACGTACATAATCAGGATCCACTGCATCCACTCTTCTTTCCCTTCCTGCGCCATAGCAGTACGCCTGAGCCCAGCTTGCGATGGGGGTGAGGAGAAATGTCTCTTTGCCCCGTTGTCACCACGTGTTTGTTGCAGTCAAATCCCTTGTTGTCAGGCTTTGCTCATGAGGCTCCACTTTCTCCAGCACGTTAGAGGCTGTACAGTTCTTAGGATGCTACTGCTGTTGAGTGCTGCACTAACCAAATTACTTTTAAAATTTCATGTCAATTTTCTGGAATGCACCAAGTAATTAGACCAAACAGTGGACTAACTGCCTGATCAATGTGTATTAAGAAAATAAGAGGTCTATTTTTTTTCAAGTAACCATGGCAAACAAAGTCGGATGTTTATAAAAGGCACGGAAAAAAGTCTTGTAGTCAAGACCCTTTATACCAAGTTTTGTTTGATATTAAATTATTAGTAGTATTTTTTAAAATAAATGAATTGGAAAACCGTAGAACTTTGGGAAACATTGACACTCCAGCTTCACAGATGGTGACAGATGCTGCTTCCGTGGAATAGTCAATAGAAAGACACTGGGCAGCATTTTCAAAAGTGCCTAAGGGTACATCTAGTCTGCAATAAAAGACCCGCTGCAGCTGGGCCTGGATCAGCTGACTCGGCTCAAGCTACAGGACTATAAAATTGCAGTGTAGGTGTTCAGGCTAGGGCTGGAGCCCAGGGCCATGGATGAGGAGGGTCTCCAAGCCTTGCCTGAACGCCTACACCGCTATTTTTTGCCCCACAGTTAAAGATAATCATGTGCCGGAGTACTTTGCTAAATTGGGACCTCTGTGAGGTACCGAGTGTTCTCCACCCCCACAGAAAGCAGTGGGAGCGAAGCGCGCTCGCAGCCTCCTAAGAAGCATCCAGCACCTGTGGGATTGGGTCTTTGGAGCACCCAAGGTGAAGAATAATGGGAATGCTTTACACCATATTTATATCACAGTATTTAGCTTGTGTTCATTTAAATAATACTGAAATATTGAACATTTAAACCTAAAAGTTTAGGTAGTCCAATAATGTAACATTTTAGCAGTCATTTTAAGGTTAGTCCCATAGCTAGACAAAATGATAAGCATTTGTTCGTAAGTTATTCTTTTTCATTAGATCCTTTTCACTGTGGTTGAATATCCTGACATACAGGCTGGTGTGTGTATCAGTTGTATTTTGGCAACCATTCAACTACTTGTTTAACATTTTTGACCCATGAAAGCTAAGTTAGAATGTGCACTTTTTTATTATTCATCTTTGACAGTAAAGAAATAAAATGTACATATCTAAATTAAAATGGTTGTTGCCTAAGGATCTCTGGCAATTTTCAGAGTTCAGTGTTGTGTAATCTTATATAAAATATTTGACTAAAAAAGAAAAAAACCCTCACGTATTTCAAGAGAGATTTCTCTGGTGTGTAAAAATATCAGTGGAATAGCTAATTTTTTTTCAGTTGTTGTTAAGTTCAAATTTAGCAACCATTGTCCTTGTTGATATATCAAGTGCTCTAAAAATGTACTCACCACTAACTGGAAGGGTGAAGTGATTGGTAGGCAGATGTAATTCTTTAGTGGCTATTAACAAAGTGCAGGACACGGACACTGAATATGCAAAAAGCTGTATAGAAAGAAGACAAAATAACACATGTAACTGTTTTTTTTTGTTTGTTTTTAGATGCTTGTATTATTTTTTCTGTATGTACTGTAATGATTGTTGCCTGAATTAGCACGCCATGAGCAGAGGAACCTGATACACAAACAGAATGGCATGCAGCTAATTTTGTTTAGCAAATTGAGATCTGATCTCTGCTATTTCACGCCCTCTGCAAGCTGACTCAGTCACTCGTTCCAGTATATGGATGAAATCTATATGGGTCAAATTCTGATCTTGATTATGGTGGCATAATTTTGGAATCACTCCATTTAAGTCAGTGGAGTTAACAGAAACAGTTGAGTTAATATTTTTATATAAATAGCAAGTAGTGTAATCGGTTTGTTTCTCTCCTCTTGTCTTCTCTTGGAGAGAGAGCCTGTCTGTTGAGAAGACTATTCATAGAAGTGAGTTGGGTTACTTGAAGTTTATATTGGGTTACTTATGGTAGAATTTGGCTTCTGTTTCTTGCAGTTTGAAACTTTCTTTTAAAACATATACCTGTATCTATTTTTAGATAATACACAGCTCACACAGAAAGTCAAACCAGCATTTCACAGCCATGATATCATCAGAGAGCTATATTTCACACTGGGAAGATCTTATCTGTGAAATATGATTATATTAAAGCCTAAGAGAAGCTCATAACTTTTATAGCATTTTAATTGTTTTAGTGCTGCATAACATACCAAGGACATGGACTAAGTTGTACATCTAGTCCTGCCTCATGTACCACAATGAAATTCTGCATTATTTATTAATACAGAACCTTCCAGGTTCTAGTGATATCACTAACATCTCTTGTAGTACTTCACTTACATGACTTGATCCCATCTATCTTAATGGGAGCAGGATCAGATCTGTACTGTGGAGTGCTTCCTGTCCTAAAATCTCAATCTGGTGTTTCAACCTTGATTTAGTATAATCCCGTGGTTCTCTACCCACGGCCCAATTAGGGTGACCAGATCGCAAGTGTGAAAAATTGGGACGGGGGTGGTGGGTAATAGGCCCCCTATGTAAGACAAAGCCCTGAATAGCGGGACTCTCCCTGTACAATTGGGACATCTGGTCACCCTAGGCCCAATCAGCACATAGCTGCAGCCCATGTGACATCGTCAGGGCCATACATGTTGTATATATGTTGTGTGGATGCAGCCCAGATAACACACACAGAGCTGTATATGCAGCCCACAATGGTACATCGGTTAAGAACCACTGGTATAACTGCTGAACTGTCCTTTTATTTATTATTTGCATTGTGTTTGTGCTCTTTAGGCACAATCAGCGATTAGGGCTGCATTTTAGTAACATGTTAGTATCAAAAAGATGGTTTTATGTCCCAAAGAGTTTATAATCTACATAAGCAATAGCTGTATTCTTATTTTACCAAAGACTCTCAGGGACATTTATGCAATGTTGCCTGTTATAACTATTTGTATCTCCAATTCTGTGGAATCTTAAATCTCCAGGTCCTGGAGTCAAGTGATTACTTGAGAGTCTCAGCTTTTTATTTAAAGAAAAATGCAAGTTTCTAGCTTTCTTGGTTGCAGAAAAAAGCTAAAAAAGCCTTTAAAAATCAGAAGGCAAATGATAATCCCAGAATTAATATATTTTTAAAAATCATTCTCATGATTTTGGGGAGGGGGCCTGACTCATGATTTTTGAATGCTTGGGAGATGCTGTTTGTCTTTGTAGAAGGTCATGTAGGAAGTTGCTGGGTCAGCTAGGGATAGAACCAATGTCTTTAACTCCACTACTATGATTTAATTGCAAGGCCACCCTTCCTCTCACCAGGTTTGCTGCGCAAGTTGTCACACGTCATCACAATTCAATAGCGGGACATTGCACCCAAAATGATCATGGCAAAGAATCTGAATATCCAAGCTAGGGTCAAAATCCTTGCAACAAATATGGCTTAAAGTATAAAAATAGCTATTATTCGCATTTACAGAGTTGCAAAACCAGAGGCTGTAATTTTGGTCAATGGATGACATAACTTGGTAGAGCAAGGGGAAAAAACATAGTGGAAATTGCAGATGGATGAAGAGTGAAATCCTGGTCCCATTGAATTAACTGGTAAACCTTCCTTTGTCTTCAGTGGGGCCTAAACGGTTGCACTAAAGCTGCTGGTATGAGATTCTCAGGTGTTTCTAAATCCCCAAGAAATGGTGTCGCACAACTTTTTTTGTTATTGATTTTCCTAATCTCAGATCTGTTTGAAGATTAAGGAAAGCTAGGAAAAACACTACAAATAACTATCATCTTCCAGGAAAGACCAAGTTTCCTGCGTGTGGAGCCTCTCTCTTTGAGGACTCTCCATCTGAGGTTGATTCACCCACGGTACCTACGGTTTGGATATGTGGCTTTTGGGTAACTTCTGGGGAAATTCTCTGGCCTGTGTCACACAGGACATCAGACTAGATAATCATAGTGGTCCCTTCTGGCCTTAGAATCTATACATCTTCTGGAAGTCTATTTCTAACTGCAGATTTTCCCTGCACCTCCACCAGACCAGAGAGGTCCAATGGGTGGCTGTTACCTGGGTATAACATGAGAGGCTCTGTAATGCTTGTTTTCATGAAGATCTCTTGGTCCAGTGAGGTTGTGTCCATGCGGGAATATGGAATAGTTATTGTGAATATAAGCGTGGCCATGATATCCAGCATTTGTAGGGGGTTCCAACCTATCTGGCCCTTGTACATCTTTTCTGACACATGGATGATGTATTGGATACCATCCTGAGGCAGGAAAGTTTGAGTAGCCTACAATAGGGCTCCTATAGATTCCACTTGTCAGCTGGAGACAAACTAAGGCTTTGGCTGGTTTATCATGAGCCCTGGTGGTGACATGACCAATCTTTCAACACTTTCCAGAGCTTAGTCCTTGATCAGCTAGCTCTCCAAATAAGAGAATATGCTACTCCCAGCCTGCGCAAATAGGTCATGGCTTCTGCCAAGCCTTTCACAAAACCGCACACACCCAATGCCAGTCCAGAAGGCAGGAGATGAAACCGGTTGTGTTACCCTGTAACAAATCTCAAGAACCAGAATTCTTTTAGAAGTATTCCAGTGTGCACATAAGCGCTTCAAGGTTCAGAGTGTAGAGCCCGCTTACCCCTGTAGAGTGGAGGCACCCGGGGTAACCGTCTTTCACTTTTCTTTAACCAGTTACAGATTCAGCTCTCTGAGATCCTAGCTGGGCTGGAGCCCTCCCTGTTTTTTTGACGGAGGGAGTGTCTGGAATAAAGCCCCTTCCAGTTTTCACCTGGTGGCACAGGCTTTGAGGCTCGCATTGTCAGGAGGGATTGGGCTTTCTGCGGCATCTCTTCTTTATGCTGAGGAGGGAATATTCTCATGAGAATGAGAGCAAACGTGATCTCGGAGCTCACCAAACAAAGTATCTGTGGTGATTCGTGGCTAATGAGGTAAACGGATCCCATTCTCTCAGACCTGTGTCTTGTCCGTTAGATCCCTCTTTTGAAGAAAGGAAAAAAGGCCCTTCTTCAAAAGCTGGCTTTCCTCTTGACCAGATTCAAGGAAGCTGAGTCACCCCACTGCACAAGGCCCTCTGCCTCAATGGTATCAGAAGCTAAAGGGTCCTAAGCTCCCATTCTGCAGGCACCAAGAACTGAAGGGTTCTTGAAAGTTAGCAAGCAAGCTAAATCCTCTGCAAGGGCCAATAGCTTCTGATCTTGAAGTTGGATTGTGAGACACTGGCAAAAAGGGACACCCGGTGTTGGAGTGCTGATAAAGGGGTGCCAAAGTCTAGTGACTCCTGAGCCTTAAAGCAAGTACTGACGTGATGAGGAAAAACAAGTACTAAGGCACTGAGGAAAATAATCACTGAAGCATTGACCGAAAAACTTCAAACCAGGCAGAAATGTGCTAAGTGCCGAGAACAAAGGCCTCAAAATTTAGCAGCTCTACTGGACCTGATTTGAAGGTATAATTGTCAGCCACAGCCCAGGGGGACCAGACTGGAATTTCTGGAACAGCATTTATATTGGTGAACAATGACCAACAAGGGGCCTGGCTCGTGCTCTGTTTTGCTACTGGTGCCCGCGAGGGGCAAAAAATCTTCAGAGTTCAGGGAATTCTGCACTTGCAGCATAAAGCAGCTAAGACCCAGGATTGGGAATGAAGAGGAGCGAGAGTCCTGTAGTTCACTGTTGCCTTGCACCTTGCTCATTGGTTTATACCAATGCAAAGTGAGTGTAAAACACGACGAAATTAGAAAGGTGCATTTAATACCCACATTGCACTGGTATAAATTTACTGTATTGACTGCAGGGCAATAGTAAATTGGGCCTGTTCTCTTTAGAGAGGATTTTTCTCCCGAGCGGTGTGCCTGGCCTGAGATTGTAGTATTCAGTATGGTCCCCTTAGGGTTGTAATACATACTGATGGATCTGGTAGTGGATAAGTTTTCTTTGTCTTTATTTTAACCATTCTTTTGACTTCATTTTTTCCCCTATCCGTGTTTTGGTTTCCAACAATATGATTAGTTATGGATTTGTAAGTCAGAAATAGCTTAGTAATTGCTATATTACTTTGCCTGCAACAGCAATGAATGTCTTAAATTTAATGCATCATCCACACAGAAAATTGATGTTTGGCCAAAACTTGAGGGCTCTGACAGCTAATCTTAAAGAGCTTTTGGCTGACGTGTAAAATGACTGAGAATCATGAATCAGATTCTCATGAAAATTGATGCTCTTTGAAGGATTATTACACAAAAGAAAAATATTCTGTCTCATAATTGGTTGAAAATAGACTTGTGGTGAGCCAGAAAGTTTATGTTTGTGGGATTCCCCCCTCCACTTTTTGGAAGTCACCAATACTAAATTATGGAACAGTGTTAAGAAATAAGATCACATAAGCAAATGACTGCATTGCACTTGATTCTTCAAAGCCAATAGTAATTTTCTCTGATGTCAAGGTGCAGCGGATTAGATCATATATGCACATACCTAATTCCTGATTGGCTTATTAATGATAGCTTTTTTTTTTAACGGACTTCTAATTTAATTTCCTTTTTAGAATGTCATTTTATAACAAGAACAACACAGTTACACTAAACAAAGTCATGACCACAATGGGGAAATTTGCCATTGTGTCTAATGAGGATATTTAAAATGTTTGTAAAAATACATATGCCTATATTGACATCAGTATTTTAAGGGCCAGATCCTTAGCTCAGTAACTTGGTGTAGCTCTTTTGACTTCACTGGAGCTACCCAGATTTACACCAGCCATGTATCTGGCCCATTATTCCCATTGGAATAGTATAAACCTCAAAATACTCAATTGATATTTACTTTTTGGTTCAATAAATCTTGATGTTTTACCTCCAAAAAAAAAAAAGTCAATGTCTGTTTATTAGATACCTTGCTTGTGTTTGAACCAAAAATGAGACCTAGTTTTCAAAATTAAGCCTACACAATTATGCAATCAGGTAATTGTGCATATAATTGCATGCACAAAAGGCCAGTTAGATGTGTAACTGTCCATTTGCATGCAAAATTACCCAATTTTGCAAATCGGGCCTTAAATATTCTTTGTGTAAAGGACAGCTTCATATCTATGATTGTATTCCCCCCCCTTCACAAATCCTTGTTCATTTCATTTCCATTGAAAGGTTGCAGATATATCTCTGTAAATGAAGAATGGCATATCTACCTTCAGAGAGATCGGAGAGGTATCTTTAAACTTTCAGTTAACAAACAAGAAACAATATTGAGTATTTTAAGAGAAATACTTCCAAAATATAAGGCATGCAATAGCTAATTCAACTTTGCCCGGAATGAATATTATTAACTACAAATGATCTGAATGCATAAGCATGAGATGATTCCAACACACATGCAGCTGGATAGAAGTATTAGAAAATTATTGGTAATTATGTAGCCGAAGTTCTGTCTCCAGAGTTATCTGTAATATAAACATTGTACTTTATTTTTTATTATTTGTATTCCAGAACTGTGACTGTAACTAGTGTATTTGTATTAAAACCCAAACTGGGCCCCCATTGTGCTAGGTTCTGTACAAATGTGATAGACAGTTCCTGCTCCAAAGAACTTACAATTTAAAGAGATAAGTGTGTGAGGGTGGGAAGACAAACAAGGAACGGAGAGGTGAAGTGACTGATCCAAGTTTGCACAGCAGGTCAGTGGCAGAACCAGGAATAACACTCAGAGCTCCTGACTCCCAGTCTAGTTACTTATCCTCTGGCTTAAGCTGCCTCTATTATGCTGCGTCTACTGCGTTTCTGGAAATAAGGTGTAAATTTTTAACAGTGAGAGCAATTAACCTTGGGAACAGTTTATCAAGGGTCGTAGTGGATTCTCCATCACTGACACTTTTAAAATCAAGATTGGATGTTTTTTTAAAAATAAATGCTCTAGGAATTATTTTGGGGAAGCATGTGTTATCCAGGAGGTCAGACTAGATGATCACAGTGATCTTTTCTGGCCTAGGTATCTATGAATTTCAGGTTCAGATCTTTTTTCTAAAGATAATACCTCAGGAGGAACATAACTAATTGTCTTATTCCTCCTCCTTTCATCCAAAGTACACTAGTTTTTTTAAAATCAGCTATGACATACGAATAGATGGATCCCATGTTTTAGGAGCCAGGAGGATTCATGTGGCTCCTAAGAAAAATTGTGTCAGTTATAACCCCAGAGATAAATGATGAGGATCTGTAAGCAAAAATTGGTGCTGTTTTTAGGAGGCGAGAACTCATTTATGTGTATAAAGTTAGAAATGTGCTTAAATATCTTGCTAAATTGGGGACTAAGGCAAATTTACTGTCCAATGCGTTAACCTGCTGCCGACATAGCAACAGAGATCCACATTCCCACCCTACATACCATTAGAGCAGATGGCCTTCCAGTGCAAGCCTATATTAAATTTTCCAACTCCAGGGCTCTGTGTTGTGGCTGTTTTCCTCCTCTCAGAGGGAAGTTTGGACAGGACTCCCTCTAGAGACCATAACTAGAGCTTGGCAGAGAAAGGGAACTCCATATAACAGAGGATTTCAGTATTTCACGGTTTGGTTTAGTTCTGATTTGGAATGAAAACCAAACATTTCAATTTTGTTTGTGAAAGGGAATAGAGCCGTTGAGCTGGGGCAGTCTGCCTGGGAGCTGCTGCAGACTCAGGAAGTTCTGGGGTTCCTGACTGCGAGGAACCTGGCAAGTTGTGAGGAAACCAGGCAGGGTGCCGTCGGAACTTGGGTGGAATCGAACTGTCTTTGCAAATGTTTCAATTTCAGCAAATTCTGACCAACAAATGTTTGGCTGGAATTTTTCCAGCCAGCTCTTACCAGAGCCACAACTCTATTTGTCTCTGGCAAGGCCATTGTTGACTCTTGCGTATGTTCATCGTTTCATAGTAATCCCCGTCTCTGCTGGCCAACAAAGACACCTCTCCCACATACTGGTTCTGACCACTACCACTAGACTGCCATGCTGATTTCAAAAGCTGCCATTTCCCTTATATGAGGTCAGCAGGAAAAAGATGACCGGTTCTTTTTTTAATTTACCAGTGACTTAGTGCCTAAGGCTCTTTGGCTTTCAGTGAGACTGAGGCTATGTCTCAGAGAGAAGAGCTTTACCAGTAGGAATACCAGTATAGGATAATATATATCAGGAATAGGAATAGCCATACGCTATACCAGCAAAGCACTCCTATGCTAGAAGAGGTTGACCAGTATAGCTATCCTGGTATAATTATACTATCCTTATGCAGACAGTTTATACTAGCAAAAGTTATTTCCCTGAACAAAGTAAACTACATCAGCAAAAGCAGTTTCTGGCATAACTGCATCTACACTAGGGCTTATACTGGCATAACTATGTTGATTAAAAGAATTACACCCTTGACCAACGTAGGTCTGCTGGAATACATTATTAAGTGTAGGCCAAACCCTGGTGTGGACGCAGCTTTACTGGCAAAGCGGCGTTTTGTACTGGGATGGTAAAACTACCACCCTTACAAGCAAGACAAGCTGTACCAGTAAATGCATCTACAGTAGGAACTTCTGCCAGCAATGTCAGTCAGAGATCACACCTTTTCTCACCCCGATCAACATAGTTACGGTGGCGGAAAACGCCAAGTGCACCGTTTCAACACTACTGGCATAATTTAAATGGTACAATGTCCCTAGTATGGATGCAGTTATACCAGTCTGAGCACCTTTTATACCAGTATAGCTTATTCCCCTATGAGACGGGCAATAAGCTATACTGGTATAAGGTATCTTTATTAGAGCATCTGCACTTGGGGTTGTACCAGTATATTAGTAGACCGTTATACCCTCACTGACATAGTTGTACCAGAACAGAAATTGTACTGTCGTGATATCAGTACAGAAACTGTAAACCAGGCAGTAGGTCCCGAAGTGCTAAGTCACTCTTGAAAAGGGGACTTAGGAACTTAAGTCACTGAGGCATTTTTGAAAATGTTACCCCATGTCTCCAGTTTAGTATCTAAATATGCCATCAGATTGAAAGCACTTTCCTATGAGAGGAGTTGCAATCATCTTGCATCTCAGCAAAATAATAATCACACGCCACTGTCTTTTTAATTTTAGATATGAGCTGGTTGAGAGTAACAACCTTGATAATTATGACACTGCTTACTGAATCTACCTTATGCTTGACTATAATGAATTATTTCCAGATTTGAACAAGGCGACCAGAACCACAGTCATTGTGTATGATTGGCATTGAGAATTTTTTTTCTTTTTTTTGATGCACCATTTCATTGGTTTATGCCAATGTTTTATTGACTATATTTTGATTCATCATCCATCATGAGATTCCAGAGAAGAAAAATGTGACAAGGGTAGGAAGACACTTGAAGAAAGCAACAGTTTTTAAATATGTTTCAAATTTTATGTTCATTGTGGACCTGATCCTGGAAAAGGTCTCCATACAAATTCCCAGTCACTTTGATGGAAATTATGCATGCAAAAAGGATGAAATGGAAGGTCCCATGGGGATTTGCTGTCCTATGTATGTCTTAGAATGTATATTATATAGTATGCATAATGTATATATTATATTCATTGCTCATTACAGCAATGTAGACTGTAATGAGTAATCACTTTAATGTTCCCTAGTATACTTTTATATTGTACAGTTTCAAAAGCGGTATGTTAAAACACATTAGGGAACCTTTAGTAAGCACCAGAAGGGTCTACACAGGCCAGTTAATGCACAGCATCTTAATGTTCTTGAGAAATCACACAGCTGTAGTCCATGTTACTGCTCTGTATAGACAAGTCCTTAGACACAGCAACCATTTCCTGTGTTTTCCTGGTGTTTCTAGGTATAATACTAATTTCTTCTTTTGTTTTGCGGGTGCTTTAGCTCTGTTTGTAGGTTAAAACAGAAAATCGGAAGCCCTGCCTATATCGCCTAGAGCAGCCATTCTCAAGTGGTGGGTCGGGACCCCAAAGTGGGTCGCAACCCTGTTTTAATGGGGTCACCAGGGCTGGCTTAGACTTACTGGGGCCTGGGGCCAAAGCCCGAGCCCCGCCACCTGGGGCCAAAGCTGAAGCCCGAGGGCTTGAGCCCTGGGCACTGGGGCTTAGATTACAGGCTCCTTGTCTGGGACTGAAGCTAGTGGGACTGGCTTTGGATTTGGCCCCCACACCTGGGGCGGCGGGGATTGGGTGGGCTCAGGCTTTGGTTCCCTCTCCTGGCGTCATGCAGTAATTTTTGTTGTCAGAAGGGGGTCGCGGTGTAATGAAGTTTGAGAACCCCTGCCCTAGAGATTTGCACAGTCTCCAGTGGCTGGAGAAGCTCCACTCTCACTAGGAGATGCCAGGTGACAGTGGGTGATACTGGACCCTACACTCACTATTATAGAGTCGCTGATGGTCGGGGCATAATTAGGAAGTTTTAGCACCACTGGCTCCTAGTGACCAGCTTCCATTACTTATGGCTGTGACATCCTGGGGTTAAGAATGCAGTCCTGAGGTTCTGGTAAATTCCACTTCCCCTCCTCCCTACAAAAAGCCCGAGTCTCAGGCCAAGAGGCTCCATTTAGGGAGCTATGGCAGACAATCCCAAAGGGAGCGGTCTATGTCTGTACTGAATTTTGGGATTCCGGGGGACAAGAGGCACTTTGTACACATTTTTATTATTATTACAGTATCAACAGGCAAGCCTGTAGCTCTCCCGGCTGCATAGCAACTGATTTTCATGTTACAGACATTTCTGGGAGAAAATATAGCAGGACAAGGTTAATATATGTTGTTCAGCGACAGTGGTGATGCACAAGAGGCTACCATATGATTCTCTGCAGAGTACAGTATTGATCTCATGAGTGAGGATTAGCTAAATGACTAACAAGCCCTATAAGGGTTCACGGGTTGTAAGGCTCGACCTCATGAGTGGATTAGAAGCACATCCCATAAGGAATTAATGCATGATCCTTTTTATATTAATGTTTGAGTGGTTGGTTCTCGCTATTTCATAAATTACAATCGCAACTCGCTTAGCGCACAGCCTTTGGTGTATACCCCCTTATCTTGTAATCTGTCCATGAAATAAAATATAATGGACGGGATTTTTTTTTTAAGCGTCCTCCAATTAAAATTAGTAGCATAAAAATAGACCACGTTATTCTTGATTTTCAGTGGATTAGCCTCAGTTAAAACCATGTGAGGAATGTGTTCTTTTATACACAGCCCTCTGTGTCCTGTGAAGAATGCAGATTATAGGACACAGAATAGGAACATTGATTCATCATCAGTTTATTGCTTGGTTCTCTAGGCTAACTCCTCTCAGAAGAGAGATCTATAAAATCTTTTCATCTGAAACTGTGAATTAAACGGGGACGGGCTACATAGGAATAAAGTAGGACTGTCTCTAAACCATAGAGACTCCTGCAGCCAGATCCTCAGCTGGTGTAAATGGTATGGTCAATGGAATTACCTCAATTTCTACATGCTAAGGATCTTGCCCTTAATTTCTAATAATATTTCATAAATCTGGTTGATGGTCACCCTAATGTGAATTGATTCTATCATATTTTCCTTTCCTTTTAGTTCAGTCAAACACTGGTGCTATTTCAGGGGGCCGGAGATTGAATCTGTCCGTTACTTTTCCATGTATGTAATATTTTCTTTGACACTGCATGTAGCTTTTTAATTCTTATAATGACAGGGTAGCTTGCTTTTCCAGCAGGAGTTCCACTGAAAACAAGATGATGCATCCCAGATGTCAGATCGCTATATATAAATAAAAACTCTTCATCTATTCCTTTCAGCAAAGTGAGTGAGATAATGCAAGAGAACTCCTTTTGTGTTTTTCTTAAAAACAAAAAACAAAACAAAAAAAACCTGTATTATGTCAGCGATCTGTAATAAATAGCACTGCAATGAGAAGCGACAGCCTCATTCACCTTGCATCCATGCAGAAATGACTAAGCTCTCTTCCCATGCCTTGAGAAAGAAGAAAATTAAAGAAAAGAAATGACCTTGGCTTGCAGTTGCAGTCTCAAACTAACAAGGAGCAGCCTAGCAGCCAGAGATTGACGTTTTCACTGGCTATTTTGTACTGTACCACAATGCCCATGCTACTTCAAGCCATTTGACGTAGAGCATAAAAAGTACGTTCTGTGTCTTTCTTGCATTCTGCAAGGTTGCTTGACACTGCAGGTAGCTCACTCTCAACTAGCAAAAGCCCAGGGGTTTGAAAGATTAGAATATTTGAGTGAAAAGAGAACAAAGGTTTATATAATAGCCCAATACAGTATATTCATGCCAGTGTTATGCAGTCTGTTGTTTTTCCCTCCTTGGATTCTAAGGTGTTATAACAGAGTTAAGGTAAGTTGAGATCTTAATAATTCAATTAAGATTACATTACCAAAATAATGTAGAAGACAGTGAAGAGATTTAGCAGAAGAAGCGGTGCAAGGGACACTTTCGGTTGCATCTACCTATTCATCCTTCTTCGTTTGAAAGGTTTAGGTAAATGGAGTTTTGATTTTTTTTTTTTTAATGTTGAAAATTTCAGCATCAACATGTGCTCTCCAAACTGACCCTGTGGTTTAATTAAAATAAGATTAATGTGCTGTGGTTTTGTAGTTGTTTAAGTTCCATGTTACTGTGTCGTCTTTGGTGATCTCATGTTTTGGACATTTCCGAGTCCAGAGTGAATTTGACAAAGCAAACATCTTGAATAATAAGTGAAATAATTAAGATGTTACAATCCCGGAAAGATGGTGGTCCTAATTCTCATCTCACATTGATTTTAACACCAGTGTCACTCCATTGACTTCAGTGTAGATGGTGCTAATTCACACCAGGATCAGCAAGATCAGAATCGGAGCTGTCATAGCATGCTGTCCTGGACCTGCTCTCATTGGCTTCAATGGCAAACCCCCGACTGACTTAAATGGGAGTAGGATTGGGTCTTTGTTTACAATTAACAGAATGTTTTTAGTCATATGATCTGATACTACCAATTTTCCCATCTCTGTTTATTATAGGGCATACCATTAAAACCTGTCTTGTCCAGTTCGTACTGCTCAGTTGGGGCGTTAATAGAATACAGGACAGTTCTGACTCTGTTGTAACGAACAGGAGTGTGTATAACACTGCCCTCTACTGAACTGAACTGACAGTTCAATCATGCTCTATACTGCTCATGCGATCCTTCTTTACTTTCTCTTGCCATTACATTCCTAGTGGCTCTTGTTTACGTGCATCCCTTTTCACTCTCTCCCATGCTGAGGTTTTGGGGACAGGCTGGCTCATTTTCTTCTTGTGGCAGCGTTGGCAGGCAGAGGTGCTGATGTCATTTTCTCCCTGGTTTTCCCACATGCCCAAGCTGCAGGCCTGCGGCCTGGAAATCACTCTGTGCCTTGCTTCAGGGGTTGAGGCCACAACGGTTGGTAGGGAAGGGCTCACTAAATGCATAGCCACAGCTGAAGATGCATTAGTCACTTTTTACAAACTGGGGACATGGGGTATGGATGCAGAGAAGGAAAACGGAGCTGCTGTCAAGCTGAGAGAAGGGATGGGTAATCTCCCCTAAAAAACCAAACCAAACCAACTCTTGTTACATATGCCCTTGAGTATCTAGGGCTATATTTAAGAGTTATCTCCAGCACCACATCCTTTCAGCCCCGACACGTCCCTCCAGCCTTTCAGTGTTGGTGTAGGGGGATTCTGCAGATTTGAAGGATGAGAGATAAGAAGCCCCTGACTTGTGCTGCTCCTGCTCCCCCTTCTGCACTCCTTGGGCCAGATCCTCAGCTGGTATCATGTCAATTGATGCCAGCTGAGGATCTAGCCCCCTGTGTCTGTTCTGCACTCCTTTCTTCCCACAAAAGGGAGAGCATCCAGCCTGATGAGATTGGTATGCCTACCCTCGATACCTCATTGCTGCATTAGAGCTGTCTTACGGAAAATATCAGATTTACTTAAACTAGCCTATGAATTTTGGTTACCTCTCCCTTATGGCCTTTCCTCAGTGCCTATAAACTCACTTCAAGGCCTGTCATCTACTGCCACAATATACTTTACTCTCCAATTTCACATCATGAAAACCTCACTTCTCCCTTCCATCACATTTACCAGGATCTGTTAATCTTCCAATAATAGCTCAACATTTGCTGCAGTATCCATCAGCTCACAATGACTAAACCCTTTCATTGGTTTGCCTGAGAAAGACAAATGCCAGCTGTCCTATTGCTTTAGCATCAGGTTACATCTAAATGTAGCACCAGGGTTTATTTTGTGTCTGTGTGTGTGTGTTGTCTGCATATAAGTGCAAGGGTTTATATTAAAGAAGTGTACAATATTGGCTGTCACTTGGGAAATATAATTTCCCATGGCAAGGTGAAGAGAGTACAAGAATGTAGCAAGCGAACGTTAAGAAAAAACCCCACAACATTTTTATGAGCACATCCAGCAGTGCTTCTCTTGCTGAACATAATCATCAACTGAGGTTGTCCTGTAGTAAATATAGTTATTTGTCCTTCCACTTGCTGGGTGGAGGGAGTGTGTCGGCATAAAGTCCCTTCAAATTCTACTTGATTATCTTTGGCAACAGCACACTTGATCAATAGCTCCTTTTGTTAAAACCCAGAGTTGGCTGATCCAAGATATGCTGCAGCCGAAAAGCTAGTTGCAACAACTTTGCGGGAACCCAATGCAATAGATGAACAATTGCATTCTTGTACATAGGAGACAAAGAAATTAAATATATCTGAGTAAAAGTGCCTGCTTGAGTTTAGCACAATAAAATGTTCACAGTCATGTTTATATTCAGCCATGTGGCTCTGTCCTACCTGAAATATAGTGGTAGAAAATATATGTGGGGATATTCTGCAGTCTTACTTTGCTAATGAGAGGGAAAGTATCGGTGTTCTTAAGTATACAGAGTCAGAATGATTGGGGAGCTTTGTTTCTTAGTATGAAGGACTGCCCATGTCAGTTCTAAAGCAACAGAGGTTGTTTTTTTTTTCTTTTTCAGTGGCTGCAGACTGCTATCTATGAAATGGATGGTTCATCGTTTTCATTTAGATATGCCAATTCCTTAAAATGTTCTACCCACCTCAGTCTGGGTTCCACATATATCACTCGAGGTTGCCCATTCCCATTAATCAGTAGCCGAGACGCTTTAAAAAGAGGGCATTGAGGAGTCAGGAAGTTTCAGGAGTGGAGTAGTGGAGTAGTTAGCAGTCACCCAAGCTTAGGGGCTCTGGAAACAGAAGGTGGGAAGGCAGGATACAAGGGACATTCCTGGTAGGGTTTGTGGATTTAGAAGTGGAAGAAAGTAGAGTTGTTATAAAAAGTGATCTTGTCTTTTAATATCTCCCGTTCTTCTTGTATTACCCCCCTTTTTTTTTGTACACTTGGTGAAATCAGGAGTAGGTTTCATACTCCTTTTATTTCTTTTCTGGGCA
Organism: Lepidochelys olivacea; assembly: GCF_965140295.1. Classification (NCBI taxonomy): domain Eukaryota; kingdom Metazoa; phylum Chordata; order Testudines; family Cheloniidae; genus Lepidochelys; species Lepidochelys olivacea. Next base: position 67,101,909 of record NC_140421.1, on the reverse strand, counting down.
ATATTTTCTGGTAATAGTTTCATTATTATGAATTCATTTGGTATTCACTCGAACAGCGGTGAAAATAATGAAGTCATTTAGTATTCATGGGGATGCCATATGTACTTCTAAAAGTGTTTCATTACAATTTAGTATTCGTTAATGGATGCTTAAAATCAACTGTTATCACTTGGGTTTCCTCTTATTTCTTACAACTAATTATTTTTCTTGTTTAATATGGATAAAGTAGCATGCCATTTTTAGCTCATATTACACTTGAAAGGTAATATGACCAAAATAAATTAATAGAGAATGAATGGCTAGTGAACAGACATGTCCATTGCCTGGTGATATCCCCAAAATATTCAAACTACTCAGTCTATTTGGGGGTGCTGTGAACAGGTGGTTGCCACACTTTCTGCAACATTATAGGTCAGATCCTCAGCTGGGATAAATAGGTCATAACTCCATTGATTCAATGGAATCTCTCCTCTGTTTGTGTAAATATTGCCTCCAGAAGCTGGAATATCTGGGAAGGATGCCATGGTGTCCCCTAGGCAGTGTCACTTCATTGGTGCTGCACTGTGAAATATCTGCACATAGAACAATGTGTCTGAGAATGATTTAAACCAACACTATTGGGCTCAACAAGATCAGAGACTGCAACTATGCATCCTACCAGTAAACCTTGAAAGATATCACCTGTACTGTGTTTAACCAATCTGCCTCATTTTCAGTATGTGTACTCGGATGGACTTTGCTTCACACTTTGATCTTATTTGCTGAATCAGTGGTACCCTCCATAGAAGTAGTCTTTTTCCAGTGCTGAATAGCTTCCATATTTGCTGGGTTCAGTTGACAGAGCTCTTCCCTCCAATGTCTAGAACCCACGTCTAGATAGATGATGGTTTATTTCAAGAGTAGAGCCATCACAATAGCCTTTAAACATCTCTGAAGCAGAAAAAGATGTAGCATTGTTCACTGAAGGGGCATCTGTCTCAAGGGAGGGAATGGATGGACTTATAGGAAGGAATGGAAATACAAAAATCAATAGGTCAAGACTCTGTTCAAGTCCAAAGAGTCTCATTAGTTTGATATGATTCACATTGCTGGTCGAAGTTTTGTTTCCTTTAATGAGCTAACTAATGATTACAACATTTAATTGTTAAATGTTTATTAATTCATGCTTCACTGATGTTGAAGCAGATTACAGTGGAACAATGGAAGTCTACATGGAAAGCCACACAATTGGCAAATGAATTCATTATGATCAGAGCAGCAATAATGAATACCAAAAAATTGATAATGATGTGACACTTAAAGTCAAATGTTAAGCATACCATTAACGATTAGAGACACAGGTCTGCCTGTTTGAAGTTGTTTCCCATATACCTATGTATCCTGTAAAACACTATGAGAGGGACTTGCTTTCAGAAGTGTATCTCTTCACATTGATAATTCAATTCTTTTATATTTGCAAACAACTTAATGACATATCTGTCACTTCCACAGTAATTAGCTGCACAAGCGTGAAAGCTGTGAAGCTGGTGTAAATCTATACGATTTGTAATGGAGATTCTGTAACAGCAGGTTGTTTCAGAAAAGTGACACTGTAATTAATGAGGATTGCCTTCTTGTTTACTGTCATTCGGCAGGTATTTCATTAGATGAAAAAGGGTGGGTGAAAAAGGAAAACTGTTTCAGATATTCTCACACATTGAAATAATTCACGTGTGCTAAGTGTGTAAGGACGTAATTTTTTTGGAGAAATTAGTGGTTCCATAAATGGATCCTGTCCACTTGATATGTAGAGAGACCAGGTGGGTGAGGTAATATCTTTTATTGGACCAACTTCCTTGGTGAGAGAGACGAGCTTTCGAGCTTACACGGAGCTCACTTCCCAGACCTGAAGAAAAGCTCTGTGTAGCTCGAAAGCTTATCTCTCAGCAACAGAAGTTGGTTCAATAAAATATATGACCTTACCCACCTTGTCTTGCCAATATCCTGGGACCAACATGGCTACAACAACACTGCATACACTTGGTATGTGTCCAGTTTCATAAATATGTGTAAAAGTAATCTCTGACAGTTCATCAGGCGCTGGGTCCTCTTGCCAGTATTTGAACCTTTGCAGCCATATTTTTCTGTTTGCATATATTTTTCTATCCTCTGTTGCCCTGTGAATTAAAAACCCACTCAGACGGAGTGTACAATGGAAACAATGAAATTGACTGTACCCATAGAGACTGCTCCAGAGCTCATGGAAGTCCTAGGGAATCTTCACATTGACTTCAATGTGTTTTGATTCAGGCAAAAATGGTGTTTACTATGTGCATTCCAAAACATTTACAAACAGAGGGGGAAAAAGGCTTATTGTTGCTAATCTCAATCAGTTACAATAGCCACAGTTGTACTCAAGATGATGCTAGGTATAGTGTTTTCAAGCAAAAGAGGACAGGGTATACCTTTATTCCAACCTCTCTTGTACAAGCACCTGTCATGCTACGGTTTTAGACAGTAAGGCATTTGTTAATCCTCATTCTCTCATCAAAGGCACTTCTGGGTTTAATAAAGTTTTCTAAGTGGACTCGTGTTTGGAATATTGCTCTAAAAAGGAAATGGGACTGAAATGCCTTGGGAAGCTCTTCCATCATTGTTTCCAATCCTGGATGCATCTTTGAGGTGCCAGACACTCAAATAAATGGTGAAAATATTATTTAAATAAATGAAATTCTGCAATGGCCAGGGTAGACTGAAAGGGCAAACCTAATTGCCATTGGTCATAATGGGTGTTTGTGATTGTGTGTTGAAAGTTGAATACAGCCTACTGGCCAGTATGGATCCTAGGATCTCCTTTCCACAAATACCTAGATGTGGGGGTATGTAAAGATCAAAACTGGCCATGTGGCAAGGGAGTGATGAGGTGCAGAAGAGCATATGGAAGGGAAGGAGCTCTATGTTGATTCCATCAGAGCTATGGGGTTGGGGAAAGAGCTTCCCCAGAGTCGGTAAGAATCTGCACCGTTTAGATGCTATCTCCAACGCCTCATCTATGCCACAGACAAAGCCTTCCTTTTGGGGGGATTACTAAATATGTTTCTTCAATGTCAAACCAGTGGATGTTCCTTATTTCACCCCCCTCACCCCGCCCCCCCACACACAAGGTTTTCATCAGAAAGGGAAAACCTCACCCATACGAATTAGTCAGATTCCCATCTACAGTAACTCAATTGCCGTATCTTTTCCCTCCTAAAGCAAGTGAAGCAGCATAAGTACCACTTGGCTATAATAGATGCAGCGTCCGGCCACTCCACAGCCTCTGCTCGTGCTCTGCAGTCTTGCTGCACCCTGTTCTCTTGCCGAATGAAGAGTTGCTCGATGCTTCCACATCCATTCTCTTTTGAGTTTCCGTGGAGTGCGACCCCTCGGGAACGTGGCCATGAAACGCCCTGAGGTACTGTTCCTAAAAGGCAGTGCCTCCCGAGTTTTCAAAAAACACCCGCGTCAGAACAACAAAGAGGGCTCCTCTTGGCTGTGTCTCCAAAGGTCAGACACCACTCCATGGTTTCCCCGACGTGACACCGCGTGACAGAACAAAGTATTTCTCTTGTGTACTTGTCAGTTTTGTTCTATTAGCGCCAAAAGGATGAAATGCTGCAGAATATGCTGCTGCTTGTTTCCTCTAGGGACTTGCACTGATTTGTTTCAAGTGTCATCTGTACCCAGTAAATGCTTCATTTATTACAGCTGACACCTGAAAACAGCTAAGGGAGACGTATCAAGACATCACACCAAAAATTATTATTTTTTATTTGCTCATGTTTACTTATGGCATAATATAAAAGCACCCTATTATGACAGATTGCATTTCTCCAAGCTGCCACCTGTGTGTGTGTGTGTGATCTGACACTGTGCAAGATCTGGAAAAGCATCCAGTTTCAATCACAAAAGTGCATTTTGACTCTTGATGGGGTCGACATAGCTGTTAATTATCTTGGTGAGTCACAGATGAGTTTTAGCCTCAGGAACTTTGTATATACTCTTCTCAAACTTTTGCCTGTTACTTGTTCGGATGCCTAGGCTAAAATAAAAATAGAACTCCTGCGAAAAGTGAATGTTTGAGACTGTGATTGTGACCTTGGTAAGATAATTAAAATGGACAGAAAGTTTTTCAGATTTAATTCTAAGTATCATGTTAGATTTTTATATTAGCGTCTCCTTACCGTCTCTGAAGCATATCAAAGGAGTTCTCCTTTTTTTTACATTTGGGCAAAACGATTGGTGCCAAAAAAAGGAACATCTGAAGAGGAGAGATGTTTGCCTACAGTGCTTATTGCTGTCATATGTCCTAATAAATGATTTACGTATGTTCCTCGATCTTATAAATATTTTTACTATTAATTGGAAATCCGCTGTTATATTTGTCGTGATATATATGTAAGAGGGAACTCCTGTTAGTCAATGAGAATCTTTTTTTACTGGCATCTCTGTGAGATTGATCGGGTGCTAAGTGCAAGAGAATTGGACTCTAGATTGGATAGAACCGTTATATCTAAAGGCCCCGTATTTTTTGTCTCCAAGTTTGCACGTGCAATGCTATTATGCAATAGCTTGAACATAGATGCTGTAATGCATGTCGTCTTCTAGATTTTTCTGCTTCCATAGCTATCATTGCCTTTGTGTTAGAGGTACCTGTCTGAAGAGTAAAGCAGTCTCCAAAAAAGACCTATTGGCTTATGTCTCAAGGTAACCCCTGTATAGGAATTGCAATGGTCATGCTTTGTCTTTTCATACATTAACCTCTTACATTTTAACAGCTCTTGTAGACCAAGTTGGTTACGTGGCTGTGCAGCAAAGGCCACTACATAGCTTACAGTTGCATCCTTCCAGTTCTGAGTTACTGTAATAATCTGCACAGAATCTTTTCGCAGAACCGCTCATACCAGGCAGCCCTTGCATGTTGCCCTTGGCTTATGTCGTTGCAGGAAGCAACAGGAACATTCATCAGAGGCGCTCAGATACTGCTGTTTTAGCTTGCCGCAGAAGTTCTGTTGTCAGCATGTAAGGAGCGTGCAGGAAAGCTACTCCAGGCTGAGTGGAGAAATATGCACTGAGCAGTGGCAGGCTTTGGTAAGAGTCCCCAGCCTAACAATAGAAAGAGCATTTGCCACAGTGAAATATCCCATGCATTCTCCTACCCTTGGAGCCAATGGCCTTTGCAAGCAGTGTGCTGGGGCTGCCTTCCTGTGAGAGCATAACACCAGCATGTCCGTATGGTTCATAGTCGTGGTGGACCTCCTAGTGTATTCCTGAGGTGTTGACTGAGGTTTTGTATACAGTGCTGGATTTTCAAGGTTGCTGTGGCTTGTTAACTGTGGTGCAGGTTCCATTTTGTGGTGCTTGGTGATTTGATTATACATCTTTCCTGTGATTCTGGGATATTGCCCTGTGCACACATGGTGCGTCACATAAGAATAGCCATACTGGATCAGGCCAATGGTCCATCTAGCCCAGTATCCAGTCTTCTGACAGTAGCCAGTGCCAGATGCTTCAGAAGGAATAAGCAGAAAGGGTAATTTAGCAAGTGATCCATCCCCTGTCATAGACTCATAGGACTGGAAGGGACCTTGAGAGGTCATCTAGTCGAGTTCCCTGCACTCATGGTAGGACTAAGTATTATCTAGACCATCCCTGACAGGTGTTTGTCTAACCTGCTCTTAAACATCTCCAATGATGGAGATTCCACAACCGCCCTAGGCAATTTATTCCAGTGCTTAACCACCCTGACAGGAAGCTTTTCCTCACATCCAACCTAAAACTTCCTTGCTGCAATTTAAGCCCATTGCTTTTTGTCCTATCCACAGAGGTTAAGAAGAACAATTTTTCTCCCTACTCCCTGTAACAACCTTTTATGTACTTGAAAACTGTTATCATGTCCCCTTGGTCTTCTCTTTTCCAGACTAAACAAACCCAATTTTTTCAGTCTTCCTTCATAGGTCATGTTTTCTAGACCTTCAGTCATTTTTGTTACTTTTCTATGCACTTTCTCCACTTTGTCCACATCTTTCCTGAAATGTGGCACCCAAAACTGGACACACTACTCCAGTTGAGGCCTAATCAGCACATCCAGTCCAAGCTTCTGGCAGTCTCTGGTTTAGGGACACCCAGAGCATGGGGTTATATCCCTGACTAATTTGGCTAATAGCCATTGATGGACCTATCCTCCATGAACATATCTAATCCTTTCTTGAACCTAGTGATTCTTTTGGCCTTCATAACGTCCACTGGCAATGAGTTCCACAGGTGGACTGTGTGTCGTGTGAAGAAGTACTTCCTTATGTATGTTCCACACGTGTGGCTTTGCCATGAGATATAAGTTATGTCCCCTTCCATCATTGCCCAGAGCTATGGTGATAGCCCCCTGGGATGTGATGACATAGGGTAAGTAGCTGAAAATCTGTGCTTGTTCCTACTGTTCTCCATTAGACAACAGTTTGGGATCTACAGATAATGTGGCTGTTTGGCTAATCTAAGGACAACCTCCTCTGCAGACTAGCTAGCATCGTCATGCTTGAGCTTTTCCCCCGTCTCACCTGTGACTGACAGTTTCACCAGTGAATGCAGCAGGTACCTGTTATTGAATTCCCAGACTGTCCTGTGGTTTTACATCCAAGCAGGTGATGTGGAGGTCTCCTGGTGCTGGCTGTGGTAGGTGCATGTGCAGTTTTCCTAACTGCCAACCGCCACTACAATTGTTGGCCTTGATCCTGCCACTTAAGCTCATACCAACCTGAGTACCTTGCTCAGCAAGTGGTCCCTCCAAATTGATACAGTGACCTTCTAAATGTGAGCCAGGATTCAGGCAGAGTTGGGCCTCTTGCGATTCACAGGTTGGATAATAGGCCCATCCAGCCAGCTAGAGGTAACTCCTGCTGCAGTCCTAACCCCTCCCCTATGAGATATATGCTTACTTCGCCTTGGAGAATTCAGGTTGTCTGTTTTACTACATCACATCTCTGGACTGGAGGAAAACGTAGCGATGTCAATATTCTTCGGGTATTATGAAGAAATACTAATTTGGGCCGTTCAGTTACAGAGGGCTGGTCTACACTACCGCTTAAGTTGATGTAACTTCCATTGCTCAGGGGTGTTAAAACGACACCTCCCTGAGCAGCATAAGTTACATTGACTTCAGCTGGTGTCTACACCATGCGATGGTGGCGGGAGACGCTGTCCCACTGACATAGCTTCTGCCTCTCGCAGTAGTGTAGACTTGCCCTTAGACAAAAGCCTGTATAGATTATTATTCAGATGGAAAGCTGCAATAGAAATAAATAAATTGACCTGAGATTTTATGACTATTATTATATAACACCTGCTATGTAAATAACACACTTTCCCCAAAGTCATTTCTCTGTTGCTTATGGGAACCCGTAAATGGCAAATATAATGTTGCTTTTGTTTTACAACTGTCATTACAGTTTTAATTAGGCAAATTAGATGAATTGCTTCAGTTGCAGCCTTGTTTTAACTGGCTGTTGCGTGCCTTACATTCCATGCATATGGGTTCAAACAGAAAAGAAGTCTTGATTCCTGGTATGTTTCACACTTGTGCTCTCTGTCTCTCTCTCTCTCTCTCTCAGCTAGAATGCAGCCGCAGAGAATACTGCCTCAGCACATCTAAAAGAGTCATGAATAATCTGAAAGAAGGAGAATACCTTACCAGGCACTTGACTGGGGCCTGGGTTCTCAGGCTCTGTTCCCAGCCCTGCCACTCACCTGATGTGCGACCTTGGGCAATTCACTTCACCTCTCAGAGCCTCTGTTTCCCTCCCACCATTTGTCTTGTTGATTTACATTGTAAGCTCTGCAGGGCAGGGGCTGTCTCTTTCTATGTGTCTATAGAGTGCTTAGCACAACAGTGCCCTGATGTTGGTTGAGGGGGCTCTAAGGTGCTACTGTAATAGAAATAATTAATCACTGATGATCAGGGAGTTGAGACATCCTACCCTCCCCATGTTACTAAATGGACGGAGGCTCCCTGGCTGGCTTGCTTGGGAACTCAGAGGAGGCTCCCAGTAGGTGATCTTGGTATGGAGAAGGTTGAGAACCAACAAATTGGGAAACTCTCTCCCTGCTGTCAATAGAACTCTGACAGGAGAGAGACTCCCTTCCCCACACCATCCTGCAACAGATCATCAATGGGACGATACCTGGCCCCTTCCAGCTTAATACAGGGACTCAGTCCTCTCATTGCTGCTGGGTTGGAGCTTTAGTGAAGTTTCACCAGCTCTAAGGCTGTAGGCACCCATTTTGGGTACATGGGTCCAGCAGGGGTTTGCATGCGGTGCAAGGAGAAAATGGCCAGGTTCTGCAGAGAAAGGGAGATGAGAGCATGAGAAGCGGGAGCACATTTGCATGTGTTCTTCTCTCCAAGTCTACGGTCGTCTGGTGGGGATAAGTCATGCTTGATGCAGTTCGTGCTCTCCCGTGATGAGCTCTGCCTATTTTTGACTTTCAGGGATTGCGTGGAAAGCCAGCTAAGGTATATAGCCACAGTGGGAGCTCTGTGGCTTCCTGTTGTTTTTACGGATTGTGCAGCCTGAAATTCTGTTGATCTTTTTTCCATTGGGAGAGGATCCAGATATTTTGATGGACAACTGACAAGCCCTGGCCTCGGGTACTGATGAGTTCAAGCTCAGTTTAAGTGCCACTAGTCGAGTGGCTGCAGTTTTCCTGCTACTACTTTGGATCGCAGCTTTGTATAGGTAGAATCAATGAAGCTTGATTGAATACGTCCCTCTAGGAAAGGCCAGGACCTGGACTGCCATGGTGTACACAATACCTCTCACCTGATGGAAGATGTTCCTTTGCTCCAGGGCTGGGATTCTTGTTTTGCCTTCCACTCACAGTGGTCATATTTCTGTCACCTGTGCTGTTCCTATTAGATAAGCATCCTGTGGATACGTAGAATGCTTCGCTTGCCTGAGCTGACAGTGCTTTAATCATCACAAGTTTAGTTAATCATGGTAAATTTAGAAAGAAATCACAGGTGGTGAGATTCCATTATTCACTGTGCCAGGCCATACGTTTCGCTCTCTGGAGAGAAAGCTCTATATTCCTATAGCAGCGGTGAAATTTCAACTAGAACTTACCGTAGAAGAACCATCTAATACCTTTAAGGAGCTGACCCTGGCAGAGGTACATATTGTAACTTTCTAATCTTGTGATGTTCTAGCCAATGCCCTGTAACAGACATTGTCTCCTGTCAGTAAGAAAGATTCACCAAGGGAGGAAATATACTCAGCATTAAGGGAGCTCCTTAAAAAACAGTCTTTTTGTCAGTCATTTATATGTTGATATTTCACCATGGCAAATTTAACAGACAGAAGGTAGTCCATATTACTGCATATGAGTGGGGCATTTCCCCAGGCCAATTGATTATCTACCCAGTTTTCAATTAGCAGAGCCTGCCAATTATCTGGAGTGGTTTTTCTTTTAATTAGCCTGCTATTAGGGCAGCTAGGTAGCCAGCCTGGAGGGAGGAGAGAGAGCTCAACTGCTTGGGTGAATCCTTATTACAAAAACCCATAAAAACAAATCAAAAACAAAAAGCCATATGATGAGAGAGAGAGAGAGAGAGAGAGAGGAACAGGAAGATGCTGCTAGATAATTTACCTGAGGCATGAGCCATCATTCTACCGGCATGATCATTAATAAATAGTTTTAAAATGCCAAATTGGCAGGTTGTAGCACAGAGGCTGCGATACCACTGAGGAAAATACGTGAGGTGTGAAAGACACTCCGTTTCGGCAGCCTGCAGTCAACTGACATTGTATTTATTTGCACCTTGATGGATTTAAATATTATTGAAAACCACAAAATCTCACACCAAAGAGTACTTTGGTCCAGTTAGTTCTTTATTTTAATTCCTAAATGGACAGATGTTACTTTCATGTCTTGTAGCCACATAGCACAAATATACCACAGAGACTGATTTATGAAGTTTTCAATTGTCAACTTGTTTTCTCCTCTTCTGTTTAATGTCCGCTAATAAGAGACAAGATGATAATATGAAAATAATACTTCTATAATTAAAACAATCTCCTTTAATTACCTTTGCTGTTAAATTATGATGTCTTTTTTTTTTTTGAGAAATCTTTCTCTTTGGATTGGGGCCATTCCTTTATGACAGATCCCTTTGGCTTCCATCGATTGTTTCCACTCAACCGCTATTGGAATATGCTCTCCCGTTGTCCTCAAGTGGAGGAAAAGGAGGTAGAATAACACTTCCTGATGAATTATCCAGTGATGAGCTGGGCCTCCATTGGGATCTAACTATTAGTGCATCGTCATGAAGTATTCAAGGTCAATTTTCGCTTTGGGTGACTCTGACAATGAAAGTATATAGTTAATCGTTATTGACTCTAAGCTATGTAATCAGGGAAGAACAGCTGCTCTTAAGGTGGCAAAAGGACCTGATGGGGTGCGAAGAAAGCAAAAGAGGGACTGGAAAAGCTGAACTGCTCAGGCAGGAGGAGCATTTTAAAAATACTTTAGGGAGCCTTTAATGACTGAAAGAGTTTTTAATTTTTGTTTTTATTTTGCTTCATTCTGTAGTGTGTTCACTGAAGGATTTAGGGTTTAATAATCTTAGATATAATGGCAAATTAGTCAAGGTGGGAAATGCAAGTCACTCTTCATCAATAAAGCAAGAAGAAAAATTAGTCCCATGACTTTGCTTAGCAAAGTTATATCCCTTCTTATGCCCCAATCTAGCAAAGCACTTCGGCCCAGATTTTTAAAGCTATTGAGGCCTGGCTGCACTCAGTGTTCCAACACCTAAGCCTGCTCTTCAAGAGGGAGGCACTTAGGAGCCTCTCAGTGGGATGTTGGCTCCTAAGTGCCTTAAACCCTTTTGAAAATGTCTTCGGTGCCTAAATCAGTGCAGTGCTGAGTGCAGCGACACCTAAATACCTTTTAAAAATCTGGGCATTCAACTTAAATTGAGTAAATAACCCCATTGACCCTGTGCTGACAGGCATCGCTGGCCCAGGGCCCTAATAATGGATATGTGAGAGAGTGGAAGGTAAAGAAAGCAGATGGAAAATCACTGCCATTATGACAGTACCTTTTTAATCATAAAACAATATAAACAAAAGGATTTCAAGTTCAGATGATCCAGAACAATTTTAAGACACCAGTTGTCTCTTTATTTTCTATTTTATTTTTTGGAAGCTGCACTTCAAACTCGCTGACTGTGCGTGAAGCCATAGCATGTTGTGAATGTTGTCACCATTTTTAAATTTTATTTCCTGTGCAATCCTTACAAGTTCATCCCCCCTCAAAATCTCTGATGATGGAGTGAACAACTAGTAATTGATGCAATTTACTGCAAATAACCACCCCCCACCACCACATTTTTGAGCAGTGCTTTGTTGGGCAATATAAGCTTTGGTTTGTTTATTGTGCCACGGGGGTTTCAAATGATGTCCTGGAAGTTTTGTGATGAAACAATGTTCTTCTTCAGAGGAGGAAAGCAATAGACTAGTTCCTTGGGAACAGTTGGCCAGGTTTTCAGAAGTGCTGATTACTTGCAGCTGCAATTGAAGTTAGTGTGAATTGTTAACATCGCTGCTCACCAACTAGTTATGAATCTTGTCCAACTCTATAAGAGGAATTGTTAAAAATCACCCTTGTATTCAGTTCATTTCTATTTACAACTTTTAGTTACGGGTTCAGCGGTTCAAAACACCTTCCTACCCTCGCCATGCACACATGAAACGTTCCCAGGAAATAACTTTCTGATGCAGGAGTTAAGGTTGTAAATCCACATGCATGATGTGAGGGGAACAAAATAAAAACCCTCAAAAGAATGCCAAAGTAAAAACAACAACAAAAATCCAAACAAACTCTACACAAATACTGGGAAGCCAGCAAACTTTTCAGTTAAAGCGAAATTTAAACCACAAGCTGTTAAGTATGGGGAAATAGAATTAATGAGTCTCAGGGCTTGTCTACATGGTGCAGCAAAACTGTCTAGAGGGGTTTGATTTGTAAAGCACACTAATGTGTTGCTCTTTAGCTGCCCTGTGTAGACTCTACTGGTCCGCTCTACAAGGGACCTAGTTCACATTATCAGAACCCGTTAGAGCATACCAGCAAAGTCTACACAGGATTGTTAAAGCGCTTTAGAAATCACACCCCTAGGGAACGCTTTGCCGCACCGTGTAGATAAGCCTTCAGACAACCTTAACTCTGTGCCCATGTTGCTGCCTTCACACCAACAAAATAGATGAGACTAAAGCTTTGTTTCTAACCCAAGCATTAAAAATTGAGAGTCAGGCCACAAAAATCATGAGATTAAAAAGAACAACAAATGTTCAGTTCTTTATATTTGCCTTCTGGTTTTCGAAATCTTTGGGGTTCATATTTGCAAGCTTTTCTCTGCAATCATCAGGATACAAAATTTAGTTTTTAAATAAACAGTTTAAGGTGAGATTCTCATGTAATCACATGACTCCAGGAGTCAAAAACATCAAATATCAAAAAACTCATGATAAAATTATGACAGTTGGCAAGCCTGCTGCCTTATTCCTACATGCTGTACTTCAGCATTGGCAATATGAGCCACATACAGGAGCCGCTATTAAGATCTTCACAGTTGTTCTTGCAAGTAGATATTACATCGTATTCCTTAGGTATTCCTTACTGAAGCAAAATTTTTAATACTTTAACGGTATCCAATTACACAGCACTATAGTGAGGTATAAAATAACCCACCTAATAATATGTATAATCTACTCCATCACTGTCCCCAGACTATCCTGCAATTCACCCTTTTTTGACTGACTGACCAACAACCACCACCAAATCTCATTTTTACATGTTATGGTTGAAATACTGACCCCATTGAAGTTCAATGGTAGCTTTGCCGTTGACTTCAATGGACCCAGGATTTCACCCCAAATTCTCACCAAAAGAGGTATCCAGCCTGGTTATTATATGAAGAAAATGTCTTGTACCAAGGTTGTTGTTGCTATTATAAGCATCATCTTTTAATATTCCATTCAGTTTATAATGGGAAATATTGACTGGTTCAACAAAAAATGCATTTTCCATTGAGTACTGTCTTAATAGCATCTGAAACGTTACCCATCATAACATTTTCTTTTATATAAGCATATTAATAACCTGTATTTTGCAGAAGGCTTAAAAGCCCTAAGGAATAAGTTAATCAAAGTTGAAAAAAGACAGCCAGTTCACTAAAATACCAAGTAATTACTGCTTAAAAAGCCATGCTTCTTGTAGAGAGAACACCACATTTAGTCAAGAAAAGTACAGTGAATGGATGTGCTATAAAAATACACGATTTCGTAGAATGCTAATTTATAATTTGTATCTGTATAACACAGGGTGTCATGGTGATCATAACTTTAATGGTGCATACATCAATGGGTGGATGTATGAACCCTGAATCATTTTGTGACTAAGGCAGTAAAGATTTAAAAGAAAAAATGGAATTAACCAAGGCCTTGATTCAGGAAAATATTTCAGCACATGCTTAACTTTAACTGTGGGCTGAAGTCCCATTAATATCAGTAGGACTTAAGTACATGTTTTCCTTAATAGAGATGCTTTCTTGACTCTGGGTGTCAGCCAATAGCAGGCAAAAGATGTAGTCAGAATACATTATTGATCTGCGGGGAATTTCCCAAACTATTTCTGATAGTTGGAAAATATTGCCCATTTATTGGCCTTTGCCTGTATACAAGCAAAAGATTCTATTCAAAAGCAATGTATCCTATCAGAGTTATGTTAGTAAGCCGTGTTTTAAAATGTGACATTTTATCATGTTTAAAAGGCAACCAAAGTCTTTGTGGTGGAGACCGAAATTCACAATGTGAAACCTTGAAGTGTAACTGGTGTATTTCAATGATAATCTAGACTATATCTGCAAAGTACTTGCCAAACACACGTTAAATGTTTCTTACCTTAAAGCCCCACAAATACAACAGTGTGTTAGAGCAGTGGTTTCAACCTTTTTTCGTTTGCAGACCCTTAAAAAAATTTCAAATGGAGATGCGGACCCCTTTGGAAATCTTAAACATAGTCTACAGGCCCCCCGCGGTCCGCCAAGTTGAAAATCACTGCGTTAGAGCAACTCGTTTTCAAGGCAATGGAGATGCGTTCAGAGTAGAACTGATTTCAAACGTCATTGTGCACCACATTTTCAGATCTAGAAGGGGAGCTAAAACCAACTCCTTCCTACATAATGTGGGATATAGCTAGACTTTTAGAGAATTGCTGTTTTTAGTGGATATCTACAATACCAAGGAGACCTGGATTCAAGTGTCTAGAATGGTGTCGTGATTGTTGCCTGACATAAGGTGATAAGATCTTAGAATCACTGATCTAAAGAACAGTAGACGGTTTGTTGTTTTTGTATAATTTTAATTCCAGTGATATTAAAGGAGAAAGTCCTGCTATTAGATGTAATTATTCTTAAGCCAGTGTAGTTTCTGTTCTCCTTAGTAGCATAGCACCATATATTACATTTCCCACCTGCCTTTTTGTCTCCTATGTAGACCCCTGAATGAGAGAGTGCCTTTCCCTTATATCCCATCATGGCACTTAAAATCTGCTGATTCATTCCTGCTGCTGTCGCCTGAAGTTGTACTTTCTGGAGCTAGTAACAGGGTTTAATTTTTCAGTGGTGGCTAGTGATATGTGGTGCACAGATGGAGACAGCTTAAAGGGGTCTGATTTTTTTCCCCCTGAGAGGGGGAGAATGAATATCTTATTGGTTGGAATGCTGATTATCTTAATGTTCCAACCATCTTGCTGGGGATGGTGATGAATGAACAACAACAATCTTGGAGGTGATAGAGGAAAGAAGACACAGGAGTGGTGGCCTGAGATGCTGTATTTTTTTTTAGAGCCCAATCCTGAAAGACTTTAGATGGGATCAACTCACTTTGAAATCAACAGGAAGTCTGGATGCTCACCTCTGCTAGAGGCACTTCACAGGATTGGGTCCTTAATGCTATAGCTATTTCCATATTGGATTTCCTCCATGGTATCTACAGCCAACAAATGCATGATTCCTAAGGAATCTTTATGTCCAATATATCTTTCTGATCAGATCTGATGCATTCTTTCAATACTTGTGCCCTTAAAACATTACTAAAACAGAACAGAGGCAAATAATACTGAAAACTCAAGTATTTATAACTTCTAAAAATTTTCTTTCACATCATTTTAACATTAACTGTCATCAGTAATCGGCTAACAGCAATTATTGCCTGAATAATAATCCTAACCGATAAACAGAATGTACTGCGTCATTTTGCTAGTTTCTAGCCATCTGGCTCTAGGTCTTCCTAATTGACTTAGGACACAGAGCCAATGTTGGTAACACACTACACTCAACCCAGCTGAAATTCCTGAACAGCCGTTCTTTACTGAAACATCTGCCAACTCCATAGTGTCCCTTAAGAACTTACTGTTGGCAAACTTGAAGTGACATTGGTTGATTGTGTAAATTCCAAGTTTAACTTCCTTTCAAAAGCCTATATTATACTGTATCAGAAAATATTATCCATATTCCTCTGCATTTGGGTCTTTTTTTGGACTGATAGTTAAACATGGAGTCATTTAAAAAAATAGACACCACTCAGTGTAGATCCAAAACATGAAATAACTAACAATGATCTCATATTGCAAACTCCTATCTAACTTTCTACCAACTATCACCCCAGATTGGTTTTGCTGAAGAGACTCTTCAACCGCATACCCACTTCTCCTGCAGCTTCCACTCAGGAGGAGCAGGTTTCCCTCAAGCCAGGGAGAAGAGGAGAGAGACCTCCTTCTGCTTTTAGCACAAGATCCCCCTATGCTCCTACTTTGGTATTTTAGGATATTTTAAAGGCTTTTATGGCTTCCTCTGTGCCATGGAACTCATTGTAATTAAGGCTTTGTAGGCAGAGGGATAGAAATAAATAGTCCCAGCACAACTTTTAAGCTCTCTAAACCTTTCCTAAAATAGCTTTTCTGCAACACATGCACTGTTCGTAACAACATGATGGTGCGGAATGGTATAAAGGTTTTCTTGGAATGTATGAGTAATGTAGGCATCCTAAACTCATGCTGGTAAGATATTTATACCAAGCCATCATGTCTTCCAAATTCCATATACACATAATGCATTGTCATTCCATGAAGTGCTTATCTTGTTCTTTTTTCAGAGTAACAGCCGTGTTAGTCTGTATTCGCAAAAAGAAAAGGAGTACTTGTGGCATCTTAGAGACTAACCAATTTATTTGAGCATAAGCTTTAGTGAGCTACAGCTCACTTCATCGGATGCATACTGTGGAAAATACAGAAGATATTTTTATACGCACAAACCATGAAAAAATGGGTGTTTATCACTGCAAAAGGTTTTCTCTCACCCCACCCCACTCTCCTGCTGGTAATAGCTTATCTAAAGTGATCACTCTCCTTACAATGTGTATGATAATCAAGGTGGGCCATTTCCAGCACAAATCCAGGTTTTCTCCCCACCCTCCCCAACAAACCCACTCTCCTGTTGGTAATAGCTTATCTAAAGTGATCACTCTCCTTATAATGTGTGTGATAATCAAGGTGGGCCATTTCCAGCACAAATCCAGGGTTCTTAGAAAGGACAGACTTTATAGTGGGAATTTGTTTAATGAGGCAACTAGCTTCTCTTGCCAATTTCAGCCACCCACATTTACTGCTTAGTTTGCTAAATCTGATTACGCTATTTGGTCAAGTTTAATGGACTAATATAAAGTTTACAGACTAATATAAGGACTGATATAAATGACTTTAAGAAGCTGAATTGTTGTTCTCTCAGTTTATTGTATTTTGGTGTGATAAACTTCTGTCACATTTATTTGGGACATTTTTCTTTTATTGTATAAAATATTAATCTGTTTCATACTACCACGTTGAAAAAAGTGTTTTTATTTTTGCCAATACTAGCGCACTTAGTTGTAGCTGGTTTCAGATATTGACCCCTATCAATCAAAACATAAATGAGCAAAATACTCAATAGAAGATAATTCATCATTTGGGGGTAAGTGATTGGTTAGTATTTGAAGAGTGTTGCAATTGAAATGGTTAGGAAGAAAAATACCACCACTGCGGTAACATTCTAAACCTAGTCGTTGCAATTAGAAAAAGTGTTAGGGGTAAAGTTTTGGAGAGTACATAATGGTGATGTACCTACCCTGCATGCAGGAGCCAGCCTCCAAGCCTGGGTAGGCAGACGTGTACTAGCTGGGCTTGAGCAAGTGCGGTAAAAATAGCAGCGTGGACGTTGAGGTATGGACTAGCCATCTGAGTACAAACTCACCTGCCCCCCTGCTCCTGTACTAGGGTGGTTAGCTCATGCTTCAGCATCCACGAGCGCACAGAGCTAGTGCATCTGGCTATCCTGATTGGGAGGCATGTGCCCAGCTGCAGTGTAGACATACAAAGTGATTTACAAGCCCACATCTCCTTGTCAAATGTGGTTTAGGAGCTGAAATCCCATTGACCTTCAAAACGGATGCATTTGAAAAGTTTCTCCTTAGCACTTGTCGACACACACACACTTGCTGTGATTTAAGTAAAGCCATGATTTTAAGCCAGTTTAGTTAAACTGGTATGAAAAGCTGCATGGGCAACTTCTTCCCCCCCCCCCCCCGGCCCCAGTTTAAACTAGTCCTGTTTAAGATGATTAGGAACGGGAATAAACTCAACTGAAATAAGAGTGTTCACTTAAATTTTACCACTTAAGATTAACTTAACTGATGCGAATGTGTGTAGGCAACCCCTAATTGAAAGTGTGCACTGATTTTTATATTACAAGGGTTGAAAAATTGAGTCTTTGCTTAAGAAATGAACTTCCTTGGTGTTTGACAATTGTGGGTGGAAGAAATATTCTGTACCTCTTTTAGGCCGCCAATCCAGACTGATAGGTTGGCACTATCTCAGTGTGAGCATTAAAGATTGTGAATATCTTTCGCTGTGGTGTGTGAGTCCCTTAAAGCATAACTTACTTAAGGATTTGCTTCCTGACAGCGGGAAGTTGAGTATGTTCTCAAGATAGGTACTGCTAACACTGCAACAGTTGAAAATGAAGTAACTGAGAAAGTGAGTTTGCATAGTGTAGGTCTGCTTCCTTCATGCCCAGGAGGGGATTCTCTTGGTTGACCCACTGAAAAGTTCTTCTCTGCAGTCCCCTAGAGGAACCCAGCTCTTGGAAGGTCTAGCAGACCTGGAATAATCCCCAACCTTCTATTGGAATTACTCCTCTTTTGGTGATCATAGAATCATAGAATATCAGGGTTGGAAGGGACCCCAGAAGGTCATCTAGTCCAACCCCCTGCTCAAAGCAGGACCTATTCCCAGTTAAATCATCCCAGCCAGGACTTTGTCAAGCCTGACCTTAAAAACCTCTAAGAAAGGAGATTCTACCACCTCCCTAGGTAACGCATTCCAGTGTTTCACCACCCCCTTAGTGAAAAAGTTTTTCCTAATATCCAATCTAAACCTCCCCCACTGCAACTTGATTGTTAGCTTCTTTTCTGAGAGAGATTCCCCTTTCTCAGAAAGCTTGATTTAGTCAATGTGATGATTAAAAAAAACATTGTGCAAGGGATGAGGGTTCACAGGAGGTGCAGAAAGACCAAAGAAGTATTGGACACCAAGCAGACTTGGAAAATAATACATATTATTTTCCTAGAGCTTCAGGGAGCAAGGAGACATCTAGCAGATTCCAAAGGCTTCCATCCATGGTTACAAAATGCCTTGCCTACACTGGTATTATAAATGTGCTGTGATTTATTTACATTATGGCTGCAAATAATTGGCTTCCAAATAAACAGCATCAAAGCATAACTGAGGAACTGCCAGGGAATGTTTTCTACCAAAGGGTAGTACTGTATTTCCATTGTCCACCTCTCAATTCAATCACTGGTCTCATGATGCCCGACAATTATACGTGGAAGCTCTTTATTAGGTGCATTTCATTCCATTGCTGAATGTGAGCTAAGTGTTCTCCTTACCATATTCTGTTTCAGTCTGAAGTTGCAAAAACAGATTGGATATAGTAGGCACTGTGGAGAATGGCTTGATTTTACAGGCCAGTGAATATATGCGCTTCTTCTAATATAGTAAAATGCAGTGTACAGTATTTCAGATGATACAGCCAATTACTTTATCTCAAGTCTGTTTTTGTTAAGGTGGTTTTCCTACCTACATGCTGTGCTAGGTTGTAGTTTACCGGTAATCCTAAAAGCAAATTTTAGATATTAGTTACTCATTAGCAGCTTAAAGTTGAAGAGCACTTCCCCACAAAGTCTTTGAATCCACCTCTATAATTCTGCAATGCTGCAAAATTAGAGGCCAAAAGAAATGAAATCATGCAGCTAAATTAATCTATTAAAAGTAAAAAGAGAGAAAAATAATTCGGAATTTTCAGCGTGCATGAATGTAAAGGTGGTAGAAATAGTAGATTTTTTTTTTTAAAATAGAGCTTATATATTCTTCTTATTCCTTAAACATGTTATCTTTGGCCTCAATGTTTCCATTTTCAGCCTCCCCCATTCATTGTTTTTCCAAATTAGCTCTTTAAAATGACTTCAGCGTGTTTATTTTAAAAATGTTTTTAATACATATCAGAACATTTCTGTTGCACTCAGAACATTGCTACCTTTCATACGCACTCTGAAGTAGACAGTAAACGTTACAAAACGTACATAATTTGATACCTTACCATGTACATTAAATTTTAGAATAATGAGAGAGAATTAGTGACAATCCTATTAACATAATTAATTTGTCCGACGAATGAATCGGTTATCATGCAGCATGCCCAGGCTTATTACGGTATCATTTCTGATGGTCTTTTGGGCTAACTTGATGGGCAAATGGTATAGTACACCCCACAGTGCCCTGGAATGGTCTTCTAAAAGAGAAATCTCTGCCCACACCTAGTTTGTGGTTCCACATTGATTGCGCAGCAGAAAGCTAGAATATTCATTAAGGACACAATAAGTTATAATGAGAGTCAGTGAGAATCCTTTTGGGATTAATGCTAAAGATACACAGGTAAACATCTGAGCGTTGAAGTTTTTTTTTTCCCCAAGCTCACAAGGAAGGAGACTAAGAATCTTCATCTGTTTCCTGTCCCCAGAGCAGAACCTGCACATTGAATAGCTGAGTGACAAGCAATCTGGCCTATCCATATGACCATATTGTTTTCCTCCCTAATTACCTGGTGCTCACTGTGCTGATGAGGAAACAGATGCATTGTGCAGCAAATTACCTTCATCTCGCCTCTGAAACAAAAAAGACACAGCACTTAATTGACTCATTTGATCTCCGGCAATTCAGAGCAAGTAAAGTGGAAATATTTAAAAGTGGCACTTCACTTTTGAAAAAGGAGGGGAAAAGAATGTTGTGCACATGTACATATAGATACTTAGACATACAGATTTAGAATGGAAATTGCCCTGCAGTTGGGACGTTTCTGCTATCTGGTAACTTTGTTTGCCAAACACTATTTTAACATCTCTCCGTCTGTATTTTAACACCTTTCTGCCTGTTTATGAAAAAAATGTTAGTGTCTAAGTAAAATTGGTACTAGTAAGGTTAAAAAATTAAAGACTTGGTTCCCCTTGCAGCCCACAGAGCATTTCCATGCTTAATTGCTATTATTCTTAATAAGAGTTCTTCCCACTTCAGTTTCATTTTCTTCTCCAAGCAGATGCTTTGCCAGTTGAGGTCTGTCAGTTCTATATCCAGATTTCCTACCAGAGTTTCTGCCTCCACAATAGAATTCCATAGTGGTTCTGCACTCATTTTTTTTATTGATTATTTATTCCACCATTTTTTAAATATATGAGTGGCAAGTGTTGACTGTGAAAAATATAGGATGTCTGTGCTGGTTAGAGAATTCAAGAGTTATCTCAGACATGCTTCCTCTTCTCCAACTCTCTTGAGAATTTCAACATGCTGGACAGACCAAAATAACCTTTGCCTTCTGCCCATCACCCCGGAGGGGCAAGAGTTTGGAGGATGAGCCAAAGCACATGGTGCTCATTTGAAATACTGCCGCTGACTTCAATGGGCTTTGGAGGAGTCTCTTTGTAATTGAAGAACTTCAGCCCTGTTGCACCCCTGGTGGTGTGGTGGGCAAGTGCAGTTGTCTGGGACTCTGCTTCCCTTGGTTGATTCAGAGATGGAACTTACATCTGTCAGTCTTCGTCTGTAATTCCAGTCCTTCGGCTGCATGAGGGCTCTGGCTGAGGGTGTGGGCTCTGGGGTGGGGCTGGGGATGAGGGGTTTGGGGTCCAGGAGGGGGCTCAGGGCTGGGGCAGAGTGTGGGGGAGTGGGCTCTGGGGTGGGACTGGGGATGAGGGGTTTGGGGGTGCAGGCTTCCCCTGGCCTGCGGTGGTGGGAGAGGACTTCCCCAGCCCTCTCTCCCCAAAGAAGCTCAGGGCAGGGGGAACGCTCTTCTCCCCGGTTTAGGCAGCTCTGGTGGGCCGGGGCTGGGCCAAGGGAGGGGCTCCTCTCCCCTGGCCGTGGCAAGTCTGGGGGAGCGGCATCTCTCCCTGCTGCAGCCCTGAGCCCCAGTGCAGGGCTTGAGAGGCAGCTGCACAGCCGCACAGTTTAGAGGGAATTTAGTTTGTCTCTTCTGCCCCTTTTGGTACTGAAAGGAGTCTGGCCTCACCCAAAGTGCTGCCGGCCCCGTCAGTGAACCTTTGCTCAATAGACCCTGGGGTTTGGGCCTTTGTCTCAGGGCCTCTTCTAAACCCTTTTCTGGCACTGTCCCCTTCACAGGTTTCTTCCCTTCTTTCTTCACTAGGATAAAAATAAAGTTCAAGTAGGAACACAAAGGCAAAGTCTGAGATTCCTTTGTTGTTGCAGCCCCTGATCAGGGTTCTCAGCAGTCTCTATCAATGTCTGTGCAGGCGTAGTAGGGGTCCCAGGCCTGTCCTCTCCCCTGGGACCCAGCCTAGGAACACTAGGTGGTGCAATCAGGGACTTCTTTGTTTGAATCTCCTCTGGGGCCTTGCACGTACATCCTGCCTGGCAATCTTCTCTGGTCGGTTCTTGCAGACAACTGGTTTCTCCAGGCAGTGACCTCCTGACTGACTCTCTGGAGCCCCTTCACTCTCTAGAAGCCAACCTCTTCTTTCTGGGCTGCAGCCTTTTATCCCTGCTGTTGTTAGCCTGCTGATAGGCTACAGGTGGGGAGGTGATTGCTCCCTTTTTTAACTTTCTAATGTCCATTCCCCTGTAGGGTCTATATACACCCCATCACACCCTTACTTCATATGTATGGTGACCACAGATTCAGATCCATTAATCTGTCAAATTATTCAAGGTATTAAAAAAAATCCTAAATCATACTGTATTTTTTCTGCCATAGCAGATTTGGGGTCTTTGCTATTGGAGGAGAAATCAGTGCAGAGTCTGGGTGTATTCTTAGTCTGACTGGCTTTATTTTCATACATACATCAGGCCTGGAACAGCGGTGGTCCCGAACAGCATCAAAGCAATCACCTCTTCAGAAATCTCAGCCAAACACTAATGCTCAGTTCGCAGGGAGCAACTCTGCCCCAAGAATTGACTCTGGTTAGAGAGATTAAGTTAGTCACCCTGCTGCCTGTCACTGCTCTCTTTAAGAGCTACATCAGAAAACCAACAATGCAGCATTTCTTCCAACACTAAAAACTTGCTTACACATGCACGTAAAAGAACTTCTAAGACTACACGTAACAGCACCATCTGGTGACTAGTAGCACAGCACAGCTCCATAGAGTGCTCTATCAGGTCAGTATCTGTGGTGTTGACATTTGAAAGTACTGTGACTTTTGAAAACTGTTTTGACATCCACTGGATCAATAACAACTCTTATATCTGTCTATTCATGCAGTCATTCACCCTTTCTTCAGTTAAAAGTGAGAGCCACATGACCTGG
Organism: Lepidochelys olivacea; assembly: GCF_965140295.1. Taxonomy (NCBI): domain Eukaryota; kingdom Metazoa; phylum Chordata; order Testudines; family Cheloniidae; genus Lepidochelys; species Lepidochelys olivacea. Next base: position 67,078,931 of record NC_140421.1, on the reverse strand, counting down.
CCCAGTGTTTTGACGGAGTCCTGATTCCGGAAAAAAATCCCTATATTTTCTAGCTTCTAAATTGGGAACAGCAAAATTTGTCCCCTGATGTTTAAGTTACGTAAAAAAACTAAATAAATCCAGGAGAGACGTCAAACCAGGATATTACAGCACATTCCTTACATAGTGCATATCAACATGAATTTTTTAGGGGGCTGTCAACTGCAGTTAACTCAAAACAAATTAACTCAATTAAAAAAAATAATTGCAATTAATCACAGTTTTAATCGCACTGTTAAACTAACAGAATACCAATTCAAATTTATTATAAATACTTCGGATGTTTTCTACATTTTCTACGTTTTCATGATTTTGCTTTCAACATAGAATACAAAGTGTACAGTACTCACTTTATGTTGTTGTTTTTAATTACTAATATTTGCACTGTAAAAAAGATAAACAAAAGAAATAGTATTTTTCAGTTCACCTCATACAAGTACTGTAGGCCAATCCGAAATGGGTTACCTAGGGAGTTGGTGGATTCTCCTTCCTTAGAGGTTTCTAAGGTCAGGCTTGACAAAATCCTGGCTGGGATGATTTAGTTGGGGATTGGACTAGATGACCTCCTGAGGTCCCTTCCAACCTTGATATTCTATGATCTCTTTATCATGAAACTGCGACTTGCAAACGTGGACTTGTAGGCTCTAAAGTTTTACATTTTTTACATAACTGCACTCAAAAATAAAACAATGTAAAACTTTAGAGCCTACAAGTCCACGTTTGTAGGTTGCAGTTTTGTGTTACAGAGATTGCCCGACCGTACTTGTATGAGGTGAACTGAAAAATACTATTTCTTTTGTTTCTTATTTACAGTGCAAATATTAGTAATCAAAAATAACATAAAGTGAGCACTGTACACTTTGTATTCTGTGTTGTAAGTGAAATCAGTATATTTGAAAATGTAGAACACATCAAAAAATTTAAATAAGTGATATTCTATTATTGTTTAACAGTGCAATTAAAACTGCAATTAATCATGATTTTTTTTAATCTCCTGATTAATCCCAGACAATTTTTTTAAATCATTTGACAGCCCTAGATTTTTCTCATTCAGTCTTTGAATAAACTGACACCTACATACAGGGCTGTATGTAGCTGTAAAGGCAGAAGTATCTTAGAAGACTATCTCCATTTTGCTCAGTCCAGAATTCTGACCACTCACATGGGGCCTGAGTCCTCCACGCACTTATGCCCATGGCCAGTTCACAGACCATTAGGAAAAAAGTAATCTGGTGCTAGTGAATTGTTGCTCTTTAATTTACCAGTTTGTTCCAGCATCTCTTCTTTTCGCGTCTCATCTTGAATGCTTGATAAGAGCAGGTATTTACCCACCCTTTATGGTGACTAATGATACTTTTAAAATATTTTTTTGTTATCTATACCAACTGTACTGTGTGGTCATCTTTACTCAAAAACTTTATCTCCATAGCTTCTGTAGAATCTTTTAGGTACAGTGCTACTTCTTTACCTCCGTCATCTATTCTGTACTTCCCATATGGTTTACTGCCATTTAGAATATCCCACTGATTTGTTGTTCTGCTATGTTTCAGTAATGCCTCTTATGTTGAGATCCTTTTGCCTAACCAGCTATTCAGATTCACTTATTTGTGCTTTTAAGCATATTGCATTGGTGTGCATATATAGACGTTCATCGATTTTTATACTTGTCTGACTCCCCTGTTACTTTTCTTTATAGCAGCCACACGTGGAATGTGAGACCACACGTGGAATGCCTGGTATTGGTGTCAGTGTGCATTTCCCACCTTGTTCTTTTGACTGGGGTTCACAAAAATTCAATTTTCTTCTCTGCTGTTTTCTTTAGTAAACAAAACATGTTTTACTTGGTGCAAAAGCTACTGTATTTTCTCAAAATAGAAACCTATTTGATAAGTTAATAAGATAACAGGGAATGCAGGGAAAATATTAATTTCCCAGATCTATAAAATGTTAAGATTTAGCTTTAAATATTTTAAAATGATTTGGGTTATGCATTGGTGCCTTTAAGACAGCTAATGAAATTAATTCAGGCAGTAGTGTACTTCATAATCTATTGCACCTTTACTGTATGTGTCTCTTTCTCTCTCTCTCTCTTTCTCTTTTTCTTCATGCTTTCCAGCATCTGTTTGTTACAAAATAACTGTTTCAATAACTGTTTCTTAAGTCTTTTCCCCAGTTCTGTCCCTCTTTCTTTTTAGATTCTTTTTCAATTCATAACATGCAAGCATGGAAGAAAGCTTTTGGTCTGAAGTGGGCCAGTTCAATCAGCAACGCTCTCAAGTATGCGCCAGATATGATGCACTGTGCCAATTCATTAATCAAAGTAAACCACACTGCAAAGAAAGATGAGGGCTGGCCTAATTAGGGAGCCTATACTGGATGCAATGTGAATTATACATGATAGATTTGGCATGCTAAGACTCCTAACAAGTCTATTAGATTGGCCAAGTAACGAACATGCTGTTTTTTAAAAAAAAAAAAATCCAGAGGTAATGCTTATTTTAAAAAAATTAGATACACTGGAGCAAAATGGTATGAGTGAAAGTATATTTCCCGAGGAGAAAGAAACATTGTCCGAAGTTTGTCAGTAGGCTCAAGCTGACATCTCATAAAAGATCTGTGTTGTAAGCACCATTCATTTAGACTTATTAGTCTGACAGCTTGCTTTCTTTTTATGATTAAATGATGCTGAGTTTTCTGTACATGAAGAGTGGATAACCGTCTGTCTAAATATGACCTTGATTTGCCAATGGTTCTGATCAAAGAATAGAAAATAGAAACTACCCAGCTATTCAGTAACAGAATACAGAATCTACACATTTTGCAAGGAAAACAGACGACACACTTATATCTTCTTACTATATGTTCCATTTTATGCATCCGATGAAGTGGGCTGTAGCCCACAAAAGCTTATGCTCTAATAAATTCGTTAGTCTCTAAGGTGCCACACGTTCTCCTGTTCTTTTTGCAGGTACAGACTAACAGGGCTGCTACTCTGAAACTTATAAAACAGCAATCATTTAAGATTTCTTTAAATGTAAATACAGGAAGTGGCATCTTCTTAACCAGGGTACCACTTACATTTATATACTGAAACTTTTGTGATTTGTGGCAATACCAATGTGATTTTATAGTTTAAAAGACACAAACAACAAACCCACCTATGATTGAACCAGACTGTTACATTAATTTTGCTCTGTGGTTTGGGCTTTAAGTAATTCCCTTTGGCAATAAATTTGAAATTACAGGACAATATATACTGCACATAAGCGAGTTTAATCATTTTATTTCAAACAATATATGTACTGTATCTATCCATCTAAACATACGTATTTGTGGGAGAAAATCAGAATCATAACAGACAAAACCAAAACTCTTCTCCACTAGTGTAGATTTTCTCAAACCGTTCTATAATTATCACATAGCACAAAAAGACCAAAGATCAAGGGCAAAATTTTCAAAAGTGCCTAATGAATTACTCCAGGTCTATTCTTAAAAGTTTGGTCAGCATTGCTATGTGAGTAGGAGTGTGACTTTTTTTTTTTTTCTTCATTGCAGTTGTGCCAGGAAAAGCCCTAGTTTAGACGCAGTTACACCAGCAAAAATAGTTCTGTTGCCAGTATACGGAACTGGAATATGTCTGCTTGGGTCTACATTTGGAGGGTGTTGCCAGAATAGCTACACTGGCAAATCTTTTAAATGTGGACTTGGTCTTCGATACCTAACTTCCATTTTCAGTAGTGACATAGGCACTTGATTCAAGCACTTAAGTTATTTTGCGGGAGTTTTAGGGTCTGTGTTATGCAGGAGGTCAGACTAGATGATCACCGTGGTCCCTTCTGGCCTTGGAATCTATGCATTATTTTTCAATGAGATTTAGATCCCCAAGTACCTCACAGCCAGATCTACAAAAGTCTTTCAGTGCCTAAAGATGCAGATGGGTCCCTAGTGGGATTTTCCAAAGTGCCTAAACAGATTAGGCACTTAGCTCCCATTGACTTTCATAGCTTAGGTGCCCATTTGCATCATTAAGGCACTTAAGTACCTTTTCACATCTAGCCTGATTCACTTTTGAAAATGGAACTTAAGCTCCTAAATCACTTAGGGTAACATTTTCATAATCCCCTATGTCTGAGAACTCCATGTGTTAGGACCTGTTTCTTTCACCAAAATGTTACAGTCTGCGTGAAAGAAGTAAGGATTTCCGGATTTTGTAGGGTCTTGTCTGTTTATCAGTTAAATGAAAGGCACGCCGTGTTTCTTTGATCTGCGTGGAGCATGATCCTTACTCTGTGTTACGGCACATGGTGGAAGTGGCACTGCACAGCCTAGATGGTATGCCACAGCTAAGAGCATTTGTGTGACAAGTCTTTCTCTTCATGGGTGTGTATGTATATATACAAAAAAGGCAGAAATCCCCTTGCAAATTGGATAAACAGTTTTGTTTGGGGTTTCAGTTTATATTTTGCATTTGCCATATATCTCGAAGGGCACTGACAACGAAGGCTTTACTACACACACTGACAATCAGGTATATTGAGAAATGTCAACAAGCCATGAAAAGCTTCCCCTTTTCAAAAGAAAAGAGCTCAATAAATTCTCCCCTCAGTAAAGAAATATGTAGGCTCATGTTAAATGCTGGCATAGGGTGTGGGTCAGGGGAAGGAGGGATTGTGATGAGGGTAGGAAAGGAGCTCCACTGGCAGGTCTCAGCTGACATATGGTGTCTTAGGGACCAGGGTCATTGTTGTAAAACAGAGCAGACCATAGGCTGCTGTATTTCATGCTGGGACCAGGGCTGCTTAGCATAACATGAGAACGCAAGAATGGCCAGAATGGGTCAGACCAATGGTCTATCTAGCCCAGTATCCAATCTTCTGACAATGTCAGGAGCCAGATGCTTCAGAGGGAATGAACTGAACAGGGCAATTACTGAGTGATCCTTCCCCTCTCGTCCAGTCTCAGCATCTGGCAGCCAGAGGCTTTGCCAGCTTGGCTAATAGCCCTGAATGGACCGAACCTCCAGGAACGTATCTAATTCTTCTTTGAACCAAATTACAGTTTTGGCTTTCACAACATCCTGTGCCAATGAGTGCCATAGGTTGACTGTGTGTTGTGTGAAGGAGTACGTACTTATGTTGGTTTTAAATCTGCTGCCTATTAATTTCATTGTGTGACCTCCCAGTTCTTGTGTTATGTGAAGGGTTAAATAATACTTCCCTACTCACGTTCCCCGCACCATTCATCATTTTATAGACTTCTATCATCTCCCTGCCTTAGCTGTTTCTTGTCGAAGATGAACAGTCCCAGTCTTTTTAATCTCTCCTCATATGGAAGCTGTTTCATCCCCCTGATCATTTCCATTTCTAATATATTTATTTTTGAGATGGGGTGACCAGAACTGCACACAGTATTCAAGGTATGGGCGTACCATGAATTTATATAGTGGCATTATTATATTTACTGTCCTAATGGTTGCTAACATTGTTCACTTTTCTGACTGTCGCTGCACATTGAGTGGAAGTTTTCAGAGAACTATCTATGATGACACCAAGATCTTTCTTGAGTGGCAACCGCTAGTTTAGACCCCTATGATTTCATATGTATAGTTGGGATTACATTCTCCAGTGTGCATTACTTTTGCATTTATCAACATTGAATTTCATCTGCCATTTTGTTGACCAGTCACCCAGTTTTGTGAGATCCCTCTGTAACACTTCATAGTCTGCTTTGGATTTACAAAATTACTCAAGATAGTTAATTATCATCTGCAAACTTTGCCACCTCACTGCTTATCTCTTTTACTAACCGTTTACAAATATGTTGAACAGCACTGTTCCCAGTACAGGTCCTTAGGGAACCCTGCTATTTACCTCTCTCCATTGTGAAAACTGACCATTTATTCCTACTCTTTGTTTCCTGTCTTTTAACCAGTTACTGATCCATAAAAGGACCTTTCTCACGATTGCTCACTTTGCTTAACAGCCTTTGGTGAGGGACCTTGTCAAAGGCTTTCTGAAATTCCAACCACATTCTATCAACTGGATCACCCTTGTACCCCTGTTTGTTGACCCCCTCAAAGAATTTTAATAGATTGGTGAGACATGGTTTCCCTGTGCAAAAGGCATGTTGACTCTTCCCCAACGTATTGTCTGATAATTCTGTTCTTTACTATAGTTTCAACCAATTTGCCTTGTACTGAAGTTAGGCTTACCGATCTCTACAGACAGTGGAATGATTCTGGCAAGCATATAAGGGCTATTCACATTTTGTTAATTTTCAGACATCCTGTGACGTAGCAGCAGCTGTCCTTCAGAACTGAGTTTGCAAGCTGTTATTCCAAGCGCTAAACTTTGCCTTTTATCTTCTCAGTGTGTGCCTTGAAGGAGAGAGTGTGGTCTGGTGTCACCCCAAGGTAGACAGGGTTCCAGCAGTGGGCAAGTGATACCCCATTCCAGATTCTGATTAATTGTCTATAGGAGTCAAGGTTCTGAAGGTGAGACTCATTTGTGTTTTGGCTGGGTTGGTGCACAATTGGTTCTTGGTGTAATCAGCTTAGAGTCCCAATAGTGCCAATGTTAGCTTAGCTTCAGTCTGGGTGAACTCCTTCGCTTGGGCAGCGGTATGTAGATTGCAAGCATAGTGTTGAGTTGGATCAGATGATTGTTTGTTTACATGTTGAAGAATAATGGCAAGAGTATGTTCCCTGTGGTAGGTTGTTTTTCTGTTGTCTCTATTGGCTCCGCTCCCCACATAGTTTGACAAAAAACCCTCAGTTCTCTAATAGAAATTGTCAGTCGTACAAGGTGGTGATCTTTTGTCATGTTGTATTTTTTAGTGAGGAGCCCTTGGTAATTCACTGTGTCCTATGCTGTTGATAGGTTGACAAACATGGCACAAGTCACCAAACCCTTCTCAAAGCCATCTTCAATGCATTATATAATGTTCAGCACTTGATTTGCCTGGACAGAATCCAGCTTGCTTTGGGATTAGGTGCTTTTCAACAAAGGGTGATAGGTGGTTTAAGATGAGATGCTTATAGAGTTTGTAGAGGTGACATAGCAGTGATATAGGCCTGAAGTTTTTCAGTTCTGTTACGTCCTTCCACTGCTTCAGGACATGCTTGATGCCAGATCTTAGGTACTTTATATGTGGTTGATCATGTGGTAAACAACTTCAGGAAACTATTGTAGAAAATTCCATCATTGCTACTAACTTCTCTTTTGAAATATGGGGAGGTTATTCTCATTGCTAATAGATAAGCTGGTCGATGAGGAAAAAAGATGACGTCTTAGAGATACCATGTAAAATTTTCAATAGTGCCAATGAGCCAGATTTTGAAAGGTAATTGGTGGCCTAAAGGTGCAGGTAGGCACCTAGTAGGATCTTTAGAAATACATATACGCTAAATCCCTGTTGAAATCAGTGGGAACTAGGGCCCAGATTTATAAATGTATTCAGGCATAGCTCTGCTCAGTGTTGCAACACCTACCGGATTCTGGAGTCTCATTCTCATTTTCAAAGGGGATTTTGGTCCTTTGGAACCTGAATCCCGCTGCCTGTCCATGGGATTTAGACTCCTAAGTGGCCAAATCCCTTTTGAAAATGAGATTTAGGCTCCTAATCAATTAGGCATTCTAATTCTGAGTGCAACAACACCTTAATACCTTTACTAATCTGGACCTAGTCCCTAAGGGGATTTTCAAAAGCACCTATCTGCATCTTTAGATGCCTAAATACCTTCAAAAAATCTGGCCCTAAGTGACAAAGGATCCCCAGGCCTAGTCTACATTTAAAATTTAGGTCAACCTACCTTAAGAGATGTAGATATGCTGACCTAAGCCCCAGTGTGTACACTTCTAGCTTGACTGAAAATGTTTTCCATTGACCTAGCTACCAACTTTCGGAGGTGTGGATTAACGACTGTGATGGAAAAAAATCCCTTTCAGTTCAGCTGCACCACCGTAGCTGTTGCTGCTGTAGGATCTGTAGCATAGACATAGCCCTAAATCTTATTGAAAACCAATGGGACTTAGGAGCCTACGTGACAATGGCACTTTTCAAAATTTTACTCGTCATCAGGAGTAAGGGTTGGATAATTCTCCAAAGTAAGAAAAATCCCCTGATAATCACCACTTACGTTATTTTATGTTTGGAGTCATCCTCTGTAACCTGAGACAAAAGGTAACTACAGCTTCTTTATTCAAGAGCATCCCACAGCATATATTTCCCAATTAGCATGGAGAAACAAAAGAAGAAGTTTAAGAAGCTGTTTAATAATGTAACAAAATCATGGGGACAAAAACATTTAAGAAAAAAAGCCATTAGTCTGAAAATAATAATTAAACATTTCAAAACACCACTAAGAGGATTGGATTTCAGGAACAGGGGTGGAATGGTTATTATTTTGAGACTTCCATGGTAGTACCTCATGCATAACTAATCCTTGGTGCTTCGCTCCAGCTAGTTAAATTGAGAAGCTGTTTCAATATTCCACTGCCTTAGGTGTTGACTGCTGATAGACAAGTATTTATGTGCGCACTACACCACTGGGTCATAGCAGAGTGAGAAATTAATTGTTCTACCTCAGACGAGGTTTGAATGCCAATTGGCCTTTCTCTTCTCCCCGCTCTCCAGCCTTATTTTTTTAATATTTAGTCAAGGCAATTGAGCTTAAATTTAAAATTTTCCAATGTCTCCGCATATATCATTGATGGGACTGTAAGTCTGTAACTGAGAATAGGCCTCAATTAATCACCTTTTGAACTGAGCGGTGCCGCTAATTGAATGAAACTTTCTGAGAAAGACACAAAATAATTAGTTTGCATCTCCTAGGTTGTCAGTATATGGGTATTGTAATAGGTTTTTTATGACTACATTTCATTACATATTAAAATATTAATTAACATGGAAAACATATGTTAGAGCCCTGCTTCTTTGTATTAAACATGGTCAATTGTTGCTTGCCAGGAATTCAACTTTTTGAAAGTGACGGTGCAGATATTGTGCATGGAAATCGAAGGGTTTGTGTCCTGTAGAGGTGTTACCAATTTGTTTCCCAAGTGATGTGAAATACTGGAGATGTGTCTGTGTTCAGACAGGCAATGTGGCTCTAGGGGGTGGTGCTGGACTGAAACTTGCAGGATATGAGTTCTATTCCTGGCCTGTTGGGGGACCTTAATCAAGTCACTGTGCCTCAGTTTCCGTATCTGTACAATGGGGATAAAGATACTGACCTTTTTGTAAAGCACTTTGGTAAAAAGCATCTTAGCATAATGATTTATTTATTGTGAAATATTATTATTTAAGGTGTAAACTTTGTAGTCCTTACTCAGGCAAAACACCCATTGAGTTCAAAGTGTAGCCTGATCTATAGATTATATATTAATTATATTGATCCTGGCTATCACTTCGAGGTTTGACAGGTTCTTGTCCCAAGATCAGGTCCAGTATTATTAAAATTAGTGTGCACTTGGGAACACTGCTGGGCACAGTTGCAACACTCACACTAAAGGAACCCTTGGATGAATAAACTGCAGTAAATATACATTTAGCAAAGTCACAAACACTCTAACCTAGTAAGGTAGGTAGAGATAATACAGAATGTACATCTGTACATCCATATACTCTTACCACCCCTTACAGAACAACCTGAAATGTTAGCCATTATCTTCCTCATCACCAGTGGCCATCATCTTGGCACCTTCCAAGGGCTACATCTCTCTCTCTTTCCTCCCTCCCAGAAGCTGGGATACAAGTTGTAGAATATGTTACTCTGATGCCACTATGTCTAATGTCTATTCAGTAGCAGTTTCTTCCTCTTCCTTATTTGTATGTCCTCACCCTACTAATGTTGAGGTGTCCTTCTCCTATGGGTTAGTATATTAATGATCTCAACTTCTTATCATATACGTCAATTTGTAGCCATGGCACTCTTGTGGTCATATTTCTGCGGATGTTCTATCTCGAAGCCAATGTTAGCTTGTGTTCCTGTGGTAGGCCGGTGTCGTTATGGTCAAAATTCCCCTCTTATGCTCTCTATTCCCAGTTCCCCAAAACTTAGGGGTGGCCATTAGGCCATTTATCTGTGCCAGAGTTCGTAGGCCTCAAAACTTCTGCTAACTGCTGAAGCTAGTGTCTTACAGGATACAGGCCTGTAGGTTTCTTGCATTACTGCTGCATAAAATAAATGTGAACGCTAGCTTTATGGGTTACAAAAGGGAGTTTGAACCAAGCAAAGACCACAGAATTTGGCCCTGAATATGAGGCAGAATTTTTGGAGTTTAAAGGAACACCAGTTGTGATTCACAAATATGAATGGCTCTCAATCTTCTGCTATCCCTTGTGTAAAATAAACAACAGGATTTGTAGTTTGACTCTACGCGATAGTGTATGCAGTAGGAGGAAGAGAAAGGCAGCCACAAAATAATGATACAAGTGTAAAAGCCAAACAAAATTTAAGATTTACCTTCGTTATATGGGAGGAACCCATAAAGCTTTTGTTTGTTTGTTTGTTTTAAATCGCTGCATTCTAAGCAGATTGGTGGCACATTATCTTGCACCTGATTCTATCACCATAGACGTAAATGGAGAAACTCGCTTTGACTTTAAAGGGCTTTTGAACCAGGCCCGTACTGTACAGGGTTATGACCTGCTCCAGCAGAGCACTTAAGCACATCTTAACTTTAAGTAAATGAAGAGTTCCATTGACTTCAATGGGACTATAAGCTTAAAGTTAAGCACATGCTTCAGTGTTGCACTGGATCATGGCCTTAAGCCTGAATCTTCAGCCTTATTTAAGAGAGAAGATGCACTGAAATTAGTGGGAATATTTGTGTGGTTAAGGACCTCGTGCATGAATAAAAGTTGCAGGGTTAGACCTGTGGGGCCTGATCCAAAACCCATTAAAATCAGTTGAAAGTCTTTTTGATTGACTTCAGTGGGCTTTGGATCAGGCCCCTGGAGACCAGCAATGACAGATCAGAAGGAACTTTTAACTTATCGGTGATTTATTCCACACATCAAAGGTAACCTGTAGTTATTAGCAGTGATTGCTGTAAATTGCAATGTTTAGATTTTGCAATTTCACAGTGACATGGTAAGAGACAGTTTTCTATTTACGAGCCACTGAAGAAGTAAATCCTTTCATCACCAGACATCAGAGCTCTCAGCTGGAGACTATCAGAAGCCAAGAGTCATCAAATGACTTGTTTCTTGATGTGGAATTTTTACCTATCAGACTGAATAGTATCCTTTCATACATTAGATATGCCCCCCCTCTTTTTCTTTTCTATTGAGGAAAACCTATATTTTAGGTTTCACACACCACCTTTGCTTTTTGATATGGCATATGCACACAACTGAAGATGCATAAATTATTCTTTTATGCAGGCTATAAGAAGGATGATAGTATATAAATGTCAAAGGTCAGGGTTTTCACAGCTCTCTCTGTCTATTCTGATTAATAAATGCCTACCTCCTACCCCGGCCTTCTAGATACTTTTCACTGCTAAATGAATAAGCTAAACAATAAATAATATAATTTATTTTTAGTTGATTTTTGGCTTTCCTCACAGCTTTTATTTACAAGTACGGAGAGTGAAAATGATACTAATAAAGCCAATATTTTGATTCCAGATGAAGGAAAAAAATGCCTTGTGTAAATCTTTGAGCCTCAGAGTCTAAGGCTATGGACCGTGCTCTGCCCTTGATCTGCATGCGATGGATATTGACATTAGCCTGCTCTAATCTCAGGTTTGAAATGAGACCATGACTCCTCTACTCTCTGCAAGGGGACTTGCAAATGCTAGATCCATGGATCCAGCCTTCACGACTTGGCAGTCCCCTGCCCCGAAACACAGTATAAGACACGCACGCGCACACAGATGTGGAAGTGGCTTGACGCCCACCTTTGCAGTGGGAGGGGAGTGCCCCCTTCGTACAGCTGACTTCATTTTGTACAGTGGAGCCGCTGCGGTTCTGTGCACGGGGTGCCTTCCACAGTGGGGTTCTGCTCAGGTGCATGGTCCCTTGGAGGATCAGGACTATACATTTTGTGTACCATTAAAGCTCTTTTTCTAATTTCTTGTTCTCCCTCCCACTGCACAGGTAATAAATGTATTGCATGAAACTCAAAATACACGGGATTGGTGAGACTTTGGGGACATTCATTTAACATCTCATCCACTGATATTTTTATTTTTTGTAGGCCGTCCCTATGTGTTTCTGGGCCAGTACTTGGAAGGGGAGGGAGCTATTGCCCAACTGTGTGTCGTCCAAACAAATTCTGTTAGTAAGCATGAGCAACACCAGTGCCATTGAGGCAACCAGACCCCCTGCAGTGCATGTTGTAGCATATTTTGCTCGTTAGCCGGCCTGCATTTCGTCCCCTTCACCTTCTCTCAATAGCACTTTTCTTTCCAGCATGAAGGCTTTGCATAGTAAAGACTTCACACCAGTAGAGTGAGCTTCACTTTTCTTCTCCCTTCTCTTTTTTTGTTCTCCGATTTCCCCCATAAAGTTTCAGTTTGCTGCTGCCAGGCCACTTAGTTTTTTGTTACACAGCCATGGGCCAATCCAGGCTAGAAAATTGTATCCTACTTTTAGCTGTGACAACTCAGTTGGAGTATTTTTTTTCCACTGTTTTCCTTTCCGAGTAATTAACGTGGGTTTATGGCGTAAATTACCAAGTAGCATAGCAGCTAAATCTATCCGCAGTCAAGCACAGCAGAGACTTTTATTAAGATGATCATGAGAAAAAATTGAAATGAAAAAATAATGAATTACAAGCAGAATAACCATTTACTGAATATTTCATTTATTTGGCCTATCTAGCTACAATCTTCTTTTCTGTCACAACCACATCTCTATTTTTGTTTCAGGTGATCAGAGATTAATACATAGTTGTAATGGGAGCAGCCAACCAGATAGAGTAGGATATTTACAGTGTGTGTGTTTTTCATATGTGCTGCTCTCTATGTGGGTGTGTAGCATTTGTCACTTTGGGAGCCCTTTGGACAGATTAGGTGAAAGAATCTTGGAATTTTTCAACAGAGGAGTATGAGCCTGATCCTCAGCTTGGATAAATTGACATAGTTCCATTGATGTCAGCACCCATGCCAATTTACACCAACTGAGGGTTTGTCCATGTGTTTGAATTTTCACAAGCGCTTGTAAGTCATATAGTTTGGATTGCGTTCCAGACTAGATATACCCCAAATGTCAGCTGAAATAAAAGGACAAAAAAGAAAGTCTTATTAATGTAGAGAAAGGAGCTCAATCCATTTATGTACGCCCTCTCCAGGTACTTGGCAGTTGGGAATACTCACATTTGAGTGGTATCCACATATCACAAGAGTGTTGGGGTTACACCATTGCTATCATAGAATCACAGAATATGAGGGTTGGAAGGGACCTCAAGAGGTCATCTAGTCCAACCCCCTGCTCAAAGCAGGACCAATCCCCAACTAAATCACCCCAGCCAGGGCTTTGTCAAGCCTGACCTTAAAAACCTCTAAGGAAGGAGATTCCACCACCTCCCTAGGTAACCCATTCCAGTGCTTCACCACCCTACTGGTGAAAAAGTTTTTCCTAATATCCAACCTAAACCTCCCCCACTGCAACTTGAGACCATTACTCCTCATTCTATCATCTGTTACCACTGAGAACAGTCTAGATCCATCCTCTTTGGAACCCCCTTTCAGGTAGTTGAAAGCAGCTATCAAATCCCCCCCCATTCTTCTCTTCCGCAGACTAAACAATCCCAGTTCCCTCAGCCTCTCCTCATAAGTCATGTGTTCCAGCCCCCTAATCATTTTTGTTGCCCTCCGCTGGACTCTTTCCAATTTTTCCACATCCTTCTTGTAGCGTGGGGCCCCAAACTGGACACAGTACTCCAGATGAGGCCTCACCAATGCTGAATAGAAGGGAACGATCACATCCCTCAATCTGCTGGTAATGCTCCTACTTATACAGCCCAAAATGCTGTTAGCCTTCTTGGCAAGAAAGGCACACTGTTGACTCATATCCAGCTTCTCGTCCACTGTAACCCATAGGTCCTTTTCCCAGCCCATATCTACATTGAAAGACTGTTAAATTTGGTTTATGAGAGCAGAGCACGCATCCAGTAGAAATTAATTCATTTTGAGTGGAAGTCACAGCTGAATATGGATTGCAACTTCCTCTTAGGAGGCAGTATCCAACACCTACCACTCACCCGGAACAGAACTGAAGACAGTGGAGGGAAACATCGCTGTACACTTCATTAAGACACAAATCTGATTTTGAGGACTCCATGTGCAACAGAACTGACACAGTGCTGCCGACCAGAGAGGAGGGCTGGATCTAAGGGGTACTGTTGGGTGGGCACCCCTTGCAGCCTGCCGAGCCCAGCTCAAAGGCAGTGCTGTGATGGAACAGCCTTTCAACCATTCAGAGAAAACCGGTAACTCTTTTCTGTAGGTTTTTGGATCATGCCATGAAATGGAATAAAAGATTCTGTGCTGTCTGTAGGATATGACAGGAAGGTTCAGAGATATCAGGGAAGGAAGAACATTCTCTGTAAAATCCTACAGAATTTTTGAGTAATTTCTTGGGAACCTTGTTGGTTTTATCTGTCTCCTCTTCCAAAAGGGTGCTCTGTGTGGCAGCACCCAGCGGGGCTATGGGAGGGGTTGCATGTGGAACCTGAAGGAGTGAGTAAAGACTAGTTTGCTTCCCAGTCACCCGCTTCTATTCCCTCTGCAGAGATCGCTAGTAGAGCCGGGCAAAACATACCAGACAAGTAGTTTTATTTGCCAAAAAAATGCAATTTGGTCAACTCAGAACTATCTGCCAGTGTGATACACATTCACTGAATAGTTTTCATCCAAATTTTTTTTTTTCAGGACTTAGGTACCACTCACAAAATGGAGGAGGGGCTTCCTTTATAACCTTTTGCCCAGTGGTTCAGGCACTCATCCAGATGTGGGAAACCCAGGTTCAGTTCCCCTCTCTGTCTGATATGGAAAAGGGATTTGAATTTGGGTTTCCCACACTAGAAAATAGTGCTCTAACTAGTGGGATACGGGATAGTCTGGTGTGTGTGTGCGGGGGTCTCAGTCTGTTCCGTGGGAGCAAGAGCCATCACCATTTCTCCTCCTCCTCCAGCAGTTTTATGCCTATAGCCCTTCATTGCCTTTGCTTTTAATTTTAAAAAGTAATTTTTTGTTGACCTTTTTCAATTCACCAGATTTTTTTTTTCATAATTTTCAGGTTTGGGTCAAACTAAAAAAAAAATCAATATTTTTTTTTCCAAACTACACTGCCACCAAATCAAAAAACCAATTATCTGCCCAGCTCTAGTCACTAGATCTTTAAGTGTGCAATGATTTGAATCAGAGAGTGGAGTGAGAACTCATTGAAAGAATGGTGGGACTTTCTCCTCTGAGCAGAATTTCATGTCTAGTTCACACTGGGCCTAGTCCAACTTTCATTGATCTCAGTAGCCAGACTCTCATTGACTTCTGTGGTGCAAGTTCAGACTTCATAAACAGCTCACAACATTGTTTTGTTCTCTGATCATTAGGGGAAAATATTGAGCACTAACCTTTATTGCTTACTGCTTATATGGAAATCTCTACACAGTATCCAGTGCATTTACTCATCTCCAGATGAAATGTGTCTGTGTAGAATGCTTGTATATGGGATTATTTTCAAATATCAAATAAAAACTTGTATTGCAATGAATCTTTTTTTTATCAGATTACAGGTGGCAAGAGTGATCTTTTTGTCTTTGAAGATTTAACTAACTCTCTTTCTTCCAGTTTTGATCATTTGTTTTAATGTGTATTCAAAATTTTCCAACTTGGATGCCCTGGATTGCGAAATTGCTGTTGTATTGAGTTTAATGTATATTTAAATAACTTTATTTTCTGTTTGCCTTCTGACTGTGCTCAGATTTTTAAAAAGCTACTGGCTATATATATATATATATATATATATATATACATTGAGAAGACAGGAGAAAAGAGATCATGGTTTTCAGGCTCTGGATTTTGAGTGCTAGGTGGTCACTGGAAGTCATCTAGTTGAGGGCGTTTGTAGCCTGCTTTTGTTTGCTTCCTGTAATCTTCACCTGAAGCAGAAGTCCTTGGTGTATTCCAGCCACTTCTCCCCAGACACCAGAATCACCTTATGAACCATTGTGATGATTCTTGCAGAGCTTTTTTGGTGTGCCAAGAGAACTGGTGCCTTAGCTGAAGAATTATGGGAACTGAGACAAAAGATTCTAGTGCAATACCAAGGCAAACTATTTGTGACTGACTGAATGTAGGGAATCGGAGTGAAGGTGACCAACAGTAGGTAATGTGTATTCAGATCATGTATTTTCCTAACCTTTTCATAAAGTATATTGTACTCTATAAATACTGAAAATCGGTAGACTTTTGAATGTAAAGGAAAATGGCTGTACTGTTCATTCAGATTAACAGTCCATTAGGGAGCTATTAGTTGTTTGTAGAGCTGCTCAAAATGTTTCACATGAAAACTTTTCCTGTTGGAAAATGTGTTTTTTGTCAAAATCAAGATTTTTCATGGGAAAATGTCTGTTTCAGTGACATTTGACATTTGATTTATTTGAACTTTCCTAGTTGGAAAAGAGTAAGAAATGTAGAATGTTTTTTCTCCATTCACATACTTTTTGTACTCCCTTCCCACAATACAAACAATTTCTCCAGTGTGAAAAATGGTGGGGGGGCATGAGAGTGAGAAAGAGGGTAAAATCCTGAAAATTGAAAAACTGAAAATGAAAAAAACAAATTTTGGGGGGTTCCGAACACTGACACAAAATCATATTTTAAGTTGAAATGAAACTAAACATGTCTGTTCAACATTAAAAAAAAAACATTTTAAAATCTGTTTCAAAATGAGCATGCCTGCAGACAGCCCAGTTTTTGAAAGGGGATTTTTCTCACAACATTTTCTTCTTGGCAGAGGACGGAATTGTGTTTCCAGACGGGTCTGGTTGTTGCATATTTTGGCACTAAAATAGACAAAGTGGGGCTGTGATGGGTTCCCCAGTGTGCAACCTAGAACTAGGGTACTGCTAACTCCTCTGTTTTACCAACTTGTGCTCTCTCTTACACTGTGCTGCTGTGATAAGCTGCAAACCCTTCCAGGTCCTGCATTCACACAGCCATCCACAGGCAGGGACACACCACATTGTTACATGAATGCTTTCACCAGCCACTCATGAACCAGCAATAGAGAAGATCTAGCCAACTACCCCCAGCTTCTGAGCCTAGGAACCCAGAGCTGTACCATCCTGTGCTTATTAGAAGCCTGACCAGTGTAAGTTTATTACCCAGTCCACCCCTCCCACAATGTGGCGAGGGCATACGCCAGTTCTTGTTCCTGAGCAGATTTCCCTGGCACTTCAAGCAACACACTGTTTTTAGTAAAAAATATAAAACATATTTATTAACAACAGAAAGATTGATCTGTATGCTTACTACTTATAATCACTTAACATCTAGGTTAGTTAACTAAGAAATAAAAGTAAGACCACCATGTGAGTTCTATAAACTAGACAGGATTTGAATCAAGCAAAGTCTCACCAACTAGGCTTGCCAGCCCTCCAGGAATTAAAGACTAATCTTTAATTAAAGATTGTCATGTGATGAGATCTCCAGGAATTCGTCCAACTTAAGTTGGCAAACCTATCCAGATGGTACAGTTCCTTTATACACAGGCTGGGATTCTCCTTTCCAGCCTGGACCACTTCCCCAGTTCAGTCTTTGTTCTCCGCATGTGCTTCCAGGTGTTGAGTTGTGGGGGGAGTGAGACCAAATGATGACATCATTTCCCCCTTTTATAGCTTCTTCCATCTTGCTGGAAAGATCTTTTGCTATGACATGTGTAAAGCAACCTCCTTTGTGCATGTGCTATCTCTGAGAGGTTTCCATTGTATACAGTTCCTGGGGTAATCCTTGTGAGTGTGTGTATTCCCCTTAATGGCCCATCATCAGTTTCTGGCCGCCCCATTGTTGTACCTGAAAGACTGGTTGTGGGTATTTACAACTTCACAACATATTCAGTAACACACACACACACACACAGAGGAATACTTCATACCTCCGCCTACAATGATAGCACATACAATTTAACAGGATATTAATGTTCAACGGATTAAGACTTTTAAAATAATACCTCACAAGGCAGACTTTGTACAAAACATATCATCATGATATCACCATGATAAGTATGGGGTACCACAGCTTTCCTTTGGGGGCAGAGTGTCACAGAGGCCAAATTCACCCTTGCTTGTGCTGGTCGAGTCCTTGTGACTCTTCGAGACTCATGCTGCGGGAGAGTAGATCGGGTTGCTACTGCTTCCTCGCTTGAGATCAGTTGGGGCAAATAGATTTGAGTTAGAGTCAGGCCGTCAAAGGAACCAGGCAATTGAAGGCTGATAAGGGTGAGTTCTCCATCATCTTCTTGCTGTACAAGCGGTGCCCCCCTTGGTCTATCAAAGAGTTGAGGGAGTTTGCAGCTCTGTCTCTTCCCATGGCAGAATGAGTCTAGCCCATGTGGCTTGTGAAATGTATTACAGGCTTTATAGACCCTTTGCAGGTGAATTTGGGTCAATTTTGTTTTAAATTAAGTAATAAGTTGAGACAAATAGCTACAATTTGGAACAGGAATGGTTGCTTTGTGGTGTGCATATTTAATCTGATTACGGAAATGCCTCAAAAGTAAAATCCAGCTTCTTGTGAGCAGTGTCGTCTCGTAATATTAGTCTGCTTTAACCCAGTTTATTTGTAATTCAGGGGCGTGTGTCTGTACAGAACATGAATGATATAGTCAATAAAAAATTTAGTATATATTTTAAATTGGAACTTTTATATTATTATGGAATTTACATGGGGATATATATCTCTGTTACCTACTCTGCACACAATAAAAAAGTCTAACAAATATCATCTGTCTACAGGAGACAGGATGAAAAGGTCTAACGATCGCCATCTAAGTGATAAATTGATGAACATTTCAAAAGGCTTTGCATCAAGACAAGACAGAGACAAAGGGAAACTGATTACAGAGTGCCCAATATACTGGCCATTGAAAAAGGTCATTTGTTAACACGGCATATTTTATATTTTCAAACTCCTAATTTGGGGCAAAATTGCACTTTGAGGTGACAGGTACAGCACCAATAAAAGTGAACACGGATGAGATTTGACTGTGAAGCGACGGAGTAGCACCTAAGAGGTAGAATCTCTTGAGATGATCAACATCAGGCAGTTGGAGCTTTGTGGATTTTCTGTGTGGAGTAGAGGGGGGACTGGTGGAATGAGGTGTCATGTTGACAGGCATGTAGAAATTCCCATGGGAGCCATTAGCTACAGCATTCACAGTCGTTTCACTCCTACTTTCCACTGATGAAGGGTCTGAGGGTATATTATTCTATCACATGGGAGGGAGCCCCTACAGTGGGCCTGGAGGGCCGTGTTTTAACTATTCTGGAAGCTGGAAAAGAACACCAGCAAATAATAATAATAATACCCCCCCACCAAAAAAAAATATTTGCAGAAGATTTTTGACCGGCTCTAGTTGAGGTTGTTCAATCCTCCGCCTTTGAACTGTATTGGTTAGTAGTGTTTGGTCACATTAATCATGTGGTACTGTTTCTATTCCCTGTTGGATGAGCACCACTCCTGTAAACTCCAATTCAGCAAAATACTAGAGTACATGCTTATCTCTAGGGCAGGGGTTCTCAACCTTTCTCTTTCTGAGCCCCCCCCACCCCTCTATAAAAGCTCACCAGCCCAGCTGTGCCACAACAACTGGTTTTCTGCATATAAAAGCCAGGGCCGGCATTAGGAGGTAACAAGCAGGGCAATTGCCTGGGTCCCCACACCACAGGGGGCACCGTGAAGCGAAGTTGCTCAGGCTTTGGCTTCAGCCCTGGGTGGTGGAGCTCAGAGCCCCTGGGCTGTAGACCTGCATGCTGGGCTTCGGCTTTCTGCCCTGGGCCCTAGTGAGTCTAATGCCAGCCATGCTTGGCAGACCTCCTGAAACCTGTTCATGGCCTCCCAGGGGGCCCTGGACCCTGGTTGAGAACCAGCCTTCAGTTTGAAAGACACAGGGACATTCTACCAACTGAGAATTGCCAGACCACAGTAGCCCTCCGGCCATATCCCTCCAACCATCTGAACATATCACCCTCCCATCTTCTTATAGCATGCGGTGGGTATATGTCCCAACTCTTTGGACCTTACTCTATCTGAGAGAACTCCCCCATACCAGAAGAATTTCCAGTTGGCCAGATACCGCCAGAATGACGCAAAGGGTTTGGATCAAGGGAGAGAGACTCTAATCCATATATTTGTCACAAATATGGGTGTTAAAAAAATACAGTGCTATGAATATAAATAAAAATCTCATCGAAGGGGCACCCTCTGGCATTTAAAGAATATGGCTATAATATATCACAATAAACGTAATTAGGATGAGGAATCTCAAATTCTATATCTAAAGGAAAATTCTCTAACTTTTAAAATTAATTTCTTCTGCCACTTTTGAACTCCTAGTGACACACTTGTCCCCTACCCTTCTAGATTAATTAGTTTGGTGTTTGGCTCCTAGCCAAGCACATAGGTAATGAAAAAAGCACAATGGGATTTAAATAGCACAAACTCAAGATTTCTAAAAAAACATATATCTGAGAATAACAATCAGATGTTGGTATAATTTTGTGTTAATTAATCAGCTGTGGATGATTTCTGTTGCTTCTACCTTAATCTACAGCTTCTTTATTAATTCAGATGACCCGTTATTTTTATAAGCTTTAATGCTGCACCCCATCACAGTTCCTGATTTAAAAGCAGCTCAGTTTCATCAGTGGTGCAGTGACTGCACATTGTACTGCCCAAAATATATATTTTGTTGGGTTGCTAGCAGAACAAAAATAAGTGGCGTATTGGAATTCGTAGTATTACTGGGCATTACTTTATCATTCTACCGCTAATTCAGCCTTACACTGTGCAGTTCTCCAAGTACTCAAGCTGCATTGGGAGAAAGACATTGTGGACACTCATCCATATCTAGGAAATTATCTTCCCTCTTCCTTAATTTGATTTGTTTTATCTCTGCAGCAGCATACGTTAAAGGATTTCAATCCTCTGCCTTACACCTGTGGAAATTGAGAGCAGAGCCAATGTAAAATGCAATTGCTGATTCACAAGTAAGCAGAGAACGGAGCTTTGGAAACATTCATGTGCTCTTTGCTCAGGTGTAAATTACTATGTGAAGTGCAGAATCAAGCCCCATTTTGGTTTATGAGCATCTGTTGCACTGAAGAAGGCATGTCTCCGTGGAGGAACCTGGGAGCATGTCTAGCAGTACAAAATTCAAATGTATGTGAAAAATTTTGGCTAATTAATTATTCTTTGTGAATTAACTGTTTACAGGAGTGGGCTTCTTATGGGCTTGACAACAGAGCCAATAATCCCAAATAGATGCTAACAGCGCCACTGCCTTGGGTCCAGAGCTCTCATAAAAGTGGCTGCTTGGGCTGACTTTTCTTAGCTAAAATCTCATCAACTCTTTCAGTGTGACTACATATTATGGGCTGGTATAGGAAAGGTACTTCAACTTTCAATATTATTATTTATTATATTACAGCATATTAGGCACCTCATATACAGAGCAAAAGGCACGACCGAGCTCTGAGGAGCCTTTAAAAACTGGCTGTGAGAAATGAGAAGGGAGAGGTTCAGGCACAGTAAATCAGCAATGTTACTATGTGATGGAGCTGACTTGATGAAAGAATGCAAGAGGATGAGCGTGAAGGGGTCCAGGATAGAGTTCTGTGGGACACCTACAGAAAATGTGAAAGGGAAGTGTGATGCACTTTATATGATTATATAAAAATATGCTAATGAGTGTGAATATAATGTAAGTGCAATATGCCTCATGCAAAAGTTCTCTTGTAAGGTATCATTACAAAATCTATAATCTACTGGGTGTGGTCATCCTATTTGTATAAATGTATCACTTGTGTATCTGAAACTAGAAATATAAAATATAACTTTCAAGGCCTATTGTAATTATGCAAAATGTGGGCCATTAATGGTGGTTTGGAATCTTGATGGCTCTCATTAACCAGGACAACTGTGAATGCATCCGATGAAGTGAGCTGTAGCTCACAAAAGCTTATGCTCAAATAAATTGGTTAGTCTCTAAGGTGCCACTAGTACTCCTTTTCTTTTTGCGAATACAGACTAACACAGCTGCTACTCTGAAACCTGTAGATGGCTCTGTTTCACTTGTAAGTCTTCCTGTATACGTGGGTGCTGGCAAGTGGGTAATGAAGTCTTAGTAACATGTGATCATGTCACCTGAACTGGAATCCATCTTTAATCTGGTGCTTTTCCACTGAGAAGGAGGGGTGGGAACCCAGAGGGACAAAAGATTCCTGGCTTATGCAAAAGATATATAAGTGGGTGGAACAGAACAAGAGGAGGCAGCTATTAGGAGAAATCCTCCAGCTACCACCTGAGCTGGAACAAGGGCTGTACCGGGGAAAGGATTGTGCCCAGACTAGAAATGTGTCCGGTCTGTGAAAGAAACTTATTAAAACATCTCTAAGGGTGAGATTTTATCTGTATTCAGTTTTTATTACTGTACTAGACTTAGACTTGCATGTTTTGTTTTATTTTGCTTGGTAATTCACTTTGTTCTGTCTGTTACTACCTGGAACCATTTAAATCCTACTTTCTGTATTTAATAAAATCACTTTTTACTTATTAATTAACCCAGAGTATGTATTAATACCTGGGGCAGGGGAAAACAGCTGTGCATATCTCTCTGTCATTGTTATATAGGGTGAACAATTTAGGAGTTTACCCTGTATAAGCTTTATACAGGGTAAAACGGATTTATTTAGGGTTTGGACCCCATTGGGAGTTGGAGATCTGAGTGCTAAAGGCAGGAACACTTCTGTAAGCAGCTTTCAGGTAAGCCTAAAGCTGTTAGGGGATGTGGTTCAGGGGTCTGGGTTTGCAGCAGGCTAGTGGGTCTGGCTCAAACCAGGCAGGGCACTGAAGTCCTATGCTGACAGGCAGGAAAGCAGGAGCAGAAGTAGTCTTGGCACATCAGGTGGCAGTCCCCAGGGGGTTTCTGTGGTCCAACCCGTCACAGGAAGGACAAGTACCCACCTAAGGAGACACTGGAGGAACAACCAAAGAAGTTGGGAGAATGAGGAGAGGACTATATTGGGAGAGCTGAGGGAGGACATGACTTTGAGAAGTTGGGAATGGCCTGCAGCATCAACAGCAGCCAAGAAGTCAAGGAGAATAAAGCACAGAGAAGAGGGCCTGAGATTTGATGATGAAGAGGTTGTTAGAAGCCTTAACAGGCCTGGCTTCATTGATGTGGAGAAGGAGGAAGCCAGACTGGAGTGGAGCCAGGCAACAATTGTAAACTGCTTATTTGGTGAGTTTGGAGAGAAGGAGAAAGAAGGAGATGGGATGGCAATTGCACAGGGATTTACCAAGATGGACAGGCAAAGGAGTGAAGGTTAGTGGAGAATGATTTCACAACTGAGTCAAAAGAGGGGAGTGCAGGGAAGAAGCGCTTGAATGTTACAGAAATCTGGAATATTGAGGTCAGGGAGTGGGAAGAGAGGGTGTTAGAGAGAAAGAACTCATATCAATAGGTCTGAAAAGGAGAAGTGTTGTGTTAAGACCATTTTGGTTGATTTGGGGACATGACTCCAGGATTGAAGGTCAAACAAAGAGGCTGAAAGTGACAAGATTTCTAAACTGGTCTTTGCCTTTATTAAAAAGAGCTCGTTTAAATTCTAGTAGCTTTTCTACCTCTTCCCGCCCCTCCTCCCAGAAGTAAACAAAATGTTGTTGCTACAAATATGGAAGAAACATGGTTCCAGGTGATTATCTTGATCAAAAGAAAGAGGTAAGCTAAATAAGGGTTCTTCATCTGGTTGGTGGAGTTAACCAAATCAGATTTACAAAGCTTTAAAGCAGTAAAATAGCTAGATCTTCCTTTAGATTAGCAGTTCTGACTGTGTTT
The DNA here is from genome assembly GCF_965140295.1 of Lepidochelys olivacea. NCBI lineage: Eukaryota > Metazoa > Chordata > Testudines > Cheloniidae > Lepidochelys > Lepidochelys olivacea. Next base: position 67,054,823 of record NC_140421.1, on the reverse strand, counting down.
GGTTCATTGCCATTGAAACATTTTCAATTACTTAGGAGGAAAAAAATCGACTCCTTAGTTCGTGGCTATCTTTTAAAAAATAACAGAAAACAAGGACTATAAAAATGTTAGCAAGATTAGATTGTTGTAAGTTACACAGAAACATTTTCAGAAGAACTGCTTTATCTATTTGGCTTGTTCCCTTATTAAGTTGCTGTGGTGTTCAAAGAGAAACATTGTCTACCACAAAACTTCTAGGGTGAACAAAGGGAAAGTTGCTTCTTTCCCATCTCCTTTGTGACTGGCCTCTGACCTTGAAAAAGCATGGTAGTGCTGAGCTCTCTGCTGCAAATCAGGTTTGGGAGTGTGCTGCCCAAGGAAGCCTGCCCACTCCTGAGTCACAAACTAGTCCCTCGGAGGCATCTCAGATTCATAGCAGAGACGGGTCACTTTGGCAGGATCATTTGTTACAATTCACTCTGTTCTCCAGCTATGCATTTCATCCGATTTGTTATTGGAAGAAGAAATAGGTGGGCCTGAAACCTCCTCATGTCTAAACACTACTGAATCTTGAGGTGGTTTGAAATCTCAACCCAGATCCAGATTCAAATTCACAAATGGCCCTTCCCATTATAATGGGGTAATCCAGAATCTCTGCTTTGAACACCCACAGCTTTAAGGTGTTATAAATATGGATCTGGACCTAATGACTTGGACCCATTTCTCAATTAAAGGGATAGCAAGGCAAAGAGGTAACGGTAAACGTGCAAAGTAATGCACATTGGAAAACATAATCTCAACTATACATATAAAATGACGGGGTTTAAATTAGCGGTTACCACTCAAGAAAGAGAGTTTGGAGTCATTGTGGATAGTTCTCGGAAAACATCCACTCAGTGTGCAGCAGCAGTCAAAAAAGCGAAGAGAATGTTGGGAATCATTACGAAAGGGATAGGTAATAAGACAGAAAATATCATATTGCTGCTATATAAATCCATGGTACGCCCATATCTTGAATATTGCGTGCAGATGTGGTCGCCCCATTTCAAAAAAGTGATATTGGAATTGGAAAAGGTTCAGAAAACGGTAACAAAACAGGATTAGGGGTATGGAACAGCTTTCACTTGAGGAGAGATTAATAGGATTGGGACTGTTCCGTTTAGAAAAGAGATGACTAAGGGGGCATATGATAGAGGTCTATAAAATTATGTCTGCTGTGGAGAAAGTAAATAAAGAAGTGTTATTTACTTCTTCTCATAACACAAGAACTAGGGGTCACCAAATTAAATGAATAGGCAGCAGGTTTAAACAAATAAAAGGAAGTATTTCTTCACACAGCGTACAGTCAACCTGTGGAACTCTTTGCCAGAGGTTGTTGCGAAGGCCAAGATTATAACAGGGTTCAAAAAAGAACTAGATACATTCATAGAGGATAGGTCCATCAGTGGCTATGAGTCAGGATGGGCAGGGATGGTGTCCTTAGCATCTGTTTGCCAGAAGTTGGGAATGGGTGACAGGGGATGGATCACTTGATGATTACCTGTTCTGTTCATTCCTTCTGAATCACCTGGCATTGGCCACTGTTGGAAGACAGGATACTAGGCTAGATGGACCTTGGTCTGACGCAGTATGGCCGTCCTTATGTTCTTACGTTCTGATATTTGAAAAACAGCAGAATCTCCAAAGGAAACATCGCACAAGTTGGCAGCTTGCCAGCATACACGTCTTGCAACTCAGCCCTTCTGCGTGTGTAGTCCCCTCCTTAAAATATTGGCCCGCATTTATTCCCCAGCCACCCAAGATTAAGATCTGTGACTCCTCAAATACCTAAATACCTATCCACTTTTTGGCACTTCTCTCAATTTGTAGGTAATTGGTGGGAAAGTTTTTCCACTACAGGGAAAGTTCATATTTTATATCACAATCCCACAGGAAGAGAAACCACATACTTCCAGTAACTTGAAATGCAAAGTGTTGCTGCTAACAGTAAAAAAAGAAATCCAATTTGTCATTCTGTTTAAAATGTAGATTCCTTACATGAGTATTAAGCAAGCAGATCGGGGATCTTTAGAAATCTGGCATTTTGACATAAGATAAATCTCTTGAATAATTTCTATATTAGTATTATCATCAGCTTTGCTCCTCTCAAACTTCACTAGCACCATTCATGTCAGTAATCACTTTGCTCCGTTGTGTTGTCAGGATCAGTTCCTTTATATGCAGGCATGGCCCTTTAAAAACAGTGATGTCTGAGAGGAAATCAGAGGTCTGTTATTAACCATATTTCATATGCCAAGCGTTTGTAATAAAAAAGATGCGCCTTGCTGATAAGACTGAGTGATTAATTTGCAAGTCAGCGAGTAGTGAGATTGTTCTAACAATTATCATATTTGACAGATTAAAGACCACACTAGGATATCTATTGCCTTGGGGATTTATTTACAGTTCTTGATCTGCTGCAAACAAAGAATCTGTGGCGTGACTATTACTATAAACTGCCTTGCTAATCCTGACACATCAAAATAAAGTCCAACCTGAACCTTTTGCCCTGGTTTTTGTTCTTCAGGGGCCCAATCCTGGCAAGAATATCCTGTTAATGTGAGTTGAAAACTTCGGGTCTGATCAACCCTGAGCTTTTCAAGATCCACATGTGAACATTGTAGCTTGGGCCAATCAGTAAATTCAACCTTTGGATAATTATCTGCACTGACCTCAAAAACTCAACCTTGTGAGATTTTACCCATCACTCTGTGCAATGGCTTGTTATAGTGAATGACTAGGGATTTCCAAAGTGGTTTGAGATTTTTTTGGGTGCTCCACATAACACACATTTAAAAGGAATTGATTGTCGGAGTGCGGGGGCTCAGTGTTTTCTGAAATTCAGGCCCCTTTGGCACTTCTCTTGTTAGGCACCCAAAATCACTAGTATCTGTAAAATGTTGACCCATGTCCTTATCTATATAAAGTTTTCACACTCTATCTGTTCTGACAGCTGATCAGTCCCGGTTTTAATAACTTGTGATCCATGTCTGTCCATACCTCTTTGTCCCTACAAAGCACAGAGAAGAACTTTGCGTGTCAGAAACCTTTGACTGTGCACAGTACATAAAAGGTCAGTCAGCCTGTATGCCTTACGGACCTTGGGTAGCTTGGACTCTGCCTCCTCCTTCTCCTTCTCATTCCTTGCATACCTTTCTGCCCCAGTCATGATCCCCCTCCCCAATTTTTTCTACAGCAGCATGAATGATGGAGTATCTGCCCCAATAAACAAACTAAAAAAAGGGACTTGAACATTCACAATCCATGCAATTTGCAAAGGCGGTGCTGAGAACAGTATCACTCTTGTTCCGCCAGATGGTATTTAACTCTTTCCTTTTGCTTGCAAGCTGCCCATTCCCCACATCAAGTATAAATCTAGCAGACGTTGTGCATACAAATTGCAGTACCCTGGGGCAACTAGACAGAAATGAAAGGAATGCAAACTGGGTTAGGTTTATTGTAGAGTATTCCAGTGCATGCAACCGTAGGCTAAAATTCAGCTGTCATGTGACACATGGATATCACTTTGGTAACTATCATCACCAACAACATATAATTATGGCCAGTACTAGATTTTTCTTGCAGGTTTATAAGCTGCAACGCTTCAATTTGTTGGACACTAATCTTGTATTATTTCATCTCTCATTGTCTGTGCTTAGGTACTTCTAGACCAATGCTTGTGGAACTTTTCATGCATTTTTTGTCTCGTTTAGTTTTTAGTACTGTGTACTAAATTGAATTGTGGGAAAAGATCGAGCTCCTGTTATAAATTGCAGGAGGTTTTGTGAAGGTTTACTCCTCATATAGTTGTACCGATTCTATGATAGGTGCCGAGGGATCTCCATTTTTGTTTTCATTAATTTCAAGTACACTGTACTTTTTACCAGGCGACAGGAGTGCTTTGGAAGTACAGTGTGAAGTCTTGACTCACAGGGGTTATAAGTTGGCTTTACGTCACTGAAGCTACTCTGATTTACACCAGTTGAGGCTGTAGCCTTAAATATATAACTTCTGCACATTGTCAAAAATAGCACTTAGCGCTAAACTACCAGCTGTGGTTTGTTATAAGAAAGAACAGAGAAAATTAAAAGGACAACAACTGTTCACCGTTGACATTTTGTAGATGGTACCTATTTTCTTTATTGTAACACTAGGCAATTCCTTCCTATTTTAGCATCTGCTAAAATGTCTGTCTTTACGTTTTCACCCCATGTGGGAAGGGAATTGGAAAAGGAGCTTGTCTCAAGTTAGATTTTATTGAAAAACTTACATAACATAGTTTGGAGGATACTTAAATCATCGCGTGCATAGTCTCTGTTAGGGCCAGGTTTTGAAACCATTACTTATGTTGCCTGCCACCATATTCTAGACGCAAACCCATTCAGATCAAGGGGGTTACCTGTGGAATATAGGACTACTCAATATGATTAAGGATATCAAAAGCTGTCACTTAGTTTATCATTAGAAGTAAGGTAACTACACTGCTCAGCAGAGCAGTTTTGAATGACCAAGGAAGCATACAATCATAGAAATGTAGGGCTGGAAGGGACCTCAAGAAGTCACCAAGTCCAGCCCTCTGTGCTGAGGCAGGACTAAGTAAACCTAGACCATCCCTGACAGGTGTTTTTCCAACCTCTTCTTTAAAACCTCCAATGATGTGGATTCCACAACTTTCTTTGGAAGGCTATTCCAGAGCTTAATTACCTTCTAGTTAGAAATCTTGTCCGAATACCTAACCTAAATCTCCCTTGTTGCAGGTTAAGCCCCATTACTTCTTGTCTTACCTTCAATGGGCATGGAGAACAATCAATCACTGTTCTCTTTATAACAGCCCTTCACTTATTTGAAGACTCTTATCCGGTCCCCTCTCAGTCTTTGCTCAAGACTAAACATGCCCAGGGTTTTTTTTTTTTAACCTGCCATCCTAGGCATAGGCGCAGACTCTGTGGGTGCTCTGGGACTGGAGCACACTCGGAGGAAAAAAAACTGGGTGCTCACCCCCCGATCAGTTCCTCCCCCTCTCCCCAGCGTTTCCTGCCCGCCGACGGGCCCTGCCGATCAGCTGCTTTCCCTCCCTCCCTGTGCCATCAGCTGTTCAGCGGCGTGCAGGAGGCGCTGGAGGGGAGGCGGAGGAGCGAGGGTGAGGTGCACTCAGGAGCAGGGGTGGAGGTGGGGATGGGAAGAAGTGGGGTGAGGCGTTGGGGCAAGGGGTGGAGTGGGGGTGGGGCCTGGGGCGGAGCAGGGGTCGGGCAGTCCCCGGCAACTCAGGAAGATGGCGCCTCTGCTCTTAAATCAGGTTTTCTAAATCTTTTATCATTTTTGTTGCTGTCCTCTGGACTCTTTCCAGTTTGTCCACATCTTTCTTAAAATGTGGTACCCAGAACTGGACACAGTGCTCCAGCTGAGGCCTCACCAGTGCCAAATGGAGGGACAATTACCTCCCGTGTCTTACATACAACGCTGCTGTTAATATGCCTTTTTCGCAACTGGATATTAGCCTTTTTCGCAACTGGATCACATTGATGACTCATATTCAATTTGTGTTCCACTATAAACCCCAGATCCTTTTCAGCACTACTACCTACTGAGTTATTCCCCATTTTATAGCTAGACATTTAATTTTCCCTTCGTAAGTGGAGTACTTTGCATTTATCTTCATTGAATTTCATCTTGTTGAATTCAGACCAATTCTCCAATTTGTCAAGGTCATTTTGCATTCTAATCCTGTCTTCCAAAGTGTTTGCGACCCCTCCCAGCTTGGTGTCTGTGACATACTAGGGTACAATTCAACCAAGTGAGTAGCTGTGTCATCCCTACCCTGTAATCTGGGGTGCCCTTTCCAATGCCTTGCTGCTTTCGCTTCCAACCTGGACTGCTCACAAACAGCCTCCAGCATGTAAATCACTCCCAGCTTTGTCTGGGGGTGTGCTACAGCCAGCCACACTTTGGCTCTTACCAGTTTTAAAGATTACCACCGGGTGACCCAACACATTCCCAGTCTCAGATTTCCTCAGAAACGTATGTCCTATATTGCCCTAAACACAAAGACAGTAGTCCAGTCAAAGAAAGAAATTAGGTTGGGTTAGCATGATTTGTTCTTGACAAATCCATGCTGGGTATTCTTTATAACCTTGTTATCCTCTGTATGTACAAATTGATTGTTTAATATTTGTTCCAGAATCTTTCCAGGTATCGAAGTTAGGCTGACTGGTCTAAAATTCCCCGGTCCGCTGTGTTCCCCTTTGGAAAGATAGGTACTGTGTTTGCCCTTCTCCAGTCCTCTGGGACCTCATCCGTCTTCCATGAGACCTCAAAGATAACTGCTAATGATTCCAAGATTGCTTCAACTAGTTCCTTAAGTACCCTAGGATGAATTTCATGAGGCCCTAACAACTTGAATACATCTAATTTTATCTAAATATTCTTTAACCTGTTCTTTCCCTATTTTGGCTTCTGTTCCTTCCCCCTTGTTAATACTAGTTTTATTGAGTGAAGAGCATTAACCTTTTTAGTGAAGACTGAAGCAAAATAAACATTAAACACCTCAGCCATATTGATGTCCTCAGCTATTAGCTCTCATTCCCCTCTAGGCAGGGGACCTATGCTTTTCTTCAATATTCTCCGGCTCCTAAAGTTTTTAAATAAATTCTTAGTGTCTTTTATGTCCTTGGCTAGATGTAACTCATTTTGTGCCTTGGCCTTTCTGATTTTGTCCCTACATGCTTATGCTATTCATTTACACTTCTTCTTAGCAATTTGTCCATGTTTCCACTTTTTATAGGATAGCTTTATGATTTTCAGGCCATTAAAGAGCTCCTGATGGTGCCATACTGGCTTCTTACTATTATTTCTATCTTTCCCTTGCATTGGGATAGTTTGCAATTGTGCCTTTAATATTGTCTCCTTGAGTAACTGCGAGCTCTCCTGAACTTATTTTTCTCTTAGATTTTCTTCCCAGGAGACCTTAATTACCAGTTCTCTCAGTTTGTTAGTGTGCCTTGTTGTGGTTCATTTTCTTTGTCCTGCTGCTCTTGCTCCTTCCTTTCCTTAGAATTGGGAACTCATCATTTCATGATCACTTTCACCCAAATTGCCTTCCACCTTCAGATTCTCAACCAGTTCCTCTCTTTTGGTCAGAGTCCAAAATGGCTGTCTCCCAGGTTACTTTCTCCACTTTCTGAAACAAAAAAGTTTTTCCTCACACATTCCAAGAACTTATTGGAAATATTGTGTAATGCTTTTCAAACAGATGTCCAGGTGGTTAAAGCTCCCCCACATTACTACCAGGTCTTGTGTTTTGGATATGTCTATTTTTTGTTCTAGAAAAGTCTCATCCATCACCTCTTCCTGATTTGGTGGTCTATAGTAGACCTCTACCATGACATCAGCCCTATTTGTAACCCCTTTTACTACTTCTTTTGTCCCTTGCCCAGAGACTTTAAACTGGTCTGCCTTTCACCTCCTTCTGGACCTCCGAAGAAGTGTATATATTCTTGATGTACAACATGACACTGCCTCCCCTTTTATTCTGCCTGTCTTTCCTGAAAAAGCAATACTCCTCTGTACCAATTTTCCAGTCATGAGACTTATCCCATCAAGTCGCTGTGATGCCAGCTAAGTCATAATTTAACATATGTACTAATGTTTCCTGTTCTTCCTGTTTATTCCCCATAGTCCTTGCATTTGTGTAATAGATATCTAAGATGTTGAGTAGGTTCCCCCACTAATTTCCCTGTCAGCTGGTCCTCTGGCCCTATTATAGTCTTCCAGCAGCCCTCTGCCCCCGCAAAAACCCTAGCCCTTTGTTAAGGTTTCCTTTTTTTATGCTTACATGTGGACTTTTGTCACTTGCCCCCTTTTGAGTCTAGTTTAAAGCCCTCCTCACTCAGTTGGCAATTTGGAATGTGCTGAACAAAAATAAATTGAATAAGATAAAATAATGTTTACTGAATATAACGCTTTCCTCTCTGTGTCCCTTTATTTCTTTATTTTTCAAATGTTAAATATACCATCTAACAATAGATAAACTAGGGGCCAAATTAGGCCCTCAATTATAATTGTGCAGTAGAGCTGTTCAGAAAATGGATTTCTGTCCCATGGAAAATGATATTTTGATATTTGTTTCACCCCAAAATGGGCCAAACATTTAAAACATCAAGAAAATATCTGTGACCGGAAAAGTTCAGAAAAAATTCCCAAACACATTTGTGAATTTATACAGCATTTTGAAGTGTTGATTTAAAATAAAGCATTTCAAAAAAATTGAAATGTCGACTGGAAAGGGAACTTTTTTTAAGAATTTTCCTGTGGGGAAAAATGTCATTAAAATTGACATTTTCCTGTGAAAAATTCTGCTTTTGATGAAACCTCATATTCTGTTGAGAACTTTTTGCCCAGATCTCCTATGCAACCTTTATGGTCTGCAAAAAGGCCACTGTGCAGAACATGTTAAGATATATCATAGAGTTTTTTCAGTCCCATAAGGAATAGATCGGTGAAAAGTACAAAAAAAGAATTAGGTGACGATGGTAACTGAGTCAGAAGGCATCAACTTCTCCTTAATCACCCCATATCATCCTCAATGGGAATGTACAGAATAAATATCAGGGTAGTGTTTGGCCCTAATATCAATCCTTGGGCCACATTTTGCACTGGTATATGCGTTGGACACCTAGAAAGGCACACTAAGAAGATACAATTAGAACTTGGACAGAGCGGAAGCCTAAGCAGATAAGTGCCATATATGCAATCTAATCTTAAAAAGAAAAAGATAATGAGGCTAGATGGAGAAAAGAGAGAATATAATTTTAAAAACTAAACAGGGAGGAGGACTGGAAAATTTAGTAGAGTATGAAGCTCTAAAACCCTTCGCGCTGGGCTTAACAGCACGAAAAACAAAACAAAACATGCTGGCGGGGATAAATAACGCAGGAAATGTAACAAAGAAAATCATCCAGCACCACATAAGAGGCCGGCTAGTATCTGCTTTAAAAAGCCATGAATAACAAACTCTTGAATGTCTAGGTTTTCTAAACACATTATTTTGGCTCCTTGATTTCTCCTGGGCTGCCCCAGAGAATGCACATGCCTGTTGTTTATGTACAAACACGGGCTGCTGCTTTCTTAAAAAAAAAAAAAAAGTGAGCGTCTTTTCTAGATGACAGAAAAGAGCCAAATGCTCTTCACTCCCAGCATGGTGCACTACTCCCAGGACAGACTGACTGAGGATTACACAGGCTATGTGATGCAATCTGCTTCATGTTTATTCACTTCTTTAAAATGCTCTTGGATGTATTTTGTCCTTATTTATGCGTTTCAATCCCAATTATTTCAATGGTTCTATGTCACCTGAGCTCCCCTGGCCTGGGGGTGTCCCCAACTGTCCAGTTAAACACCTTTCTGCCTCTTTCCCACTGTCGGAGCAGCACAACGCAGCAGGAATGAAGGAGTCTGGATCTCTTGTCCCTTTGCAAGTAAATTTCAGGGGTAAAACACCAGCTCTATTGAAGGCAATGTCCATGCTCCCATTGACTGTAACAGGGCCAGGATTTTCTTCCCGTCACCTCCAATCTCCTCTTTATTTGTTTTTCTATACCACCATGTGTCTTTCCCTTCAAATATCATCATGGCTTTAATAGATTTTAAAGAAATCCCTTGAGAAGTGATTTCTCCCACCTTGGACAACAAATGGGCCGTTTAACTCTGTTATTCTTAGCAGAATTTTCTCTGACTGTATATCCAAGTGCTAGGGCTGCTTCCTCTGCGTAACTGATGAGAGAGAATTCTTGGCACAAGAAGTTTGAACCAATGTGTTTGATGCTGCTCTCTCTTGCTTAGTGGGGCTGGAGGTGGGAGTCGGGATGCCCATTATCAGTGTGTTGTGGCAGATCTGAAACAACATTTCCAGGTAGAAAAAGACACCTCTCCCTTGATTTTCGAAAGCAGAGCATAAAGGGATAACTTTACAAAACCAGACTGTGATCTGCTAACTCCAATTTGGCTCTTATAATCAATCAGAGGCATTGGTGGGGAGGAGCGGCAGCGTAGCCTAGTGAATGGAGCACTGAACTGGGACTCAGTAGTCTGAGAATTTGTTTTGAGCTCACTGGAATACTTGTGCTGAAATGAAATATGCTGTTCTGAGGTGAAAGGAGAGAGACTGCCCGATTCTGAGCAGAATTTTTCATCCTGGAGAACTCTGAGTCAGGCAGTACTAGAATATGGAAAATAGGTCTGATTCCATCCAGCCAGGAAGTAGGTAGGGGGAAAGATTCTATCATTCATGTCAGCTGTAGTTTGCTGCCACTGGAAATGCAAGTGGAACATTTGAAGTTGACCCTTTGAAAATATGCCCAACGTTCTCCTATTCTTTCCTCTGATGTGTCTGTGGGTGGAAAGTTATGTTTTTATCCAGAGTTGATTTTGATATTCATTCTCTTTCTGCTGCAGGGGTATTAAAATACTTGTGGCATAGACAGGTTTGCCTATCAAAGTAGGGGACCTAGGACTTTTGATTATTGCCACGTTTTCCTGATTATCTCGTTTTCCATCCTCTGTGGCTAGGTAGATATTTAATGTCTTTCCTACACTTACTTTATCCTGGTGTCATTACATTGACAACATGCACTAGTTGCTTGGAATGTCTCTGATTTGAAATTGTTGCCTTCCAAACCTGAGGATATTTGTAGGAGTTCATATAACATTGAAAATGTAAAGTTCTTTAGATTAAGTTTTCTATGAGACTTTTCATTCATTATGGAACGTTTGTGTGGCCCTGCTAATCCAAGGCTGGCGTGAATTCATTTCTTCACCATTTTTTTTTTTGTCTTCCAAATACTGCATGTAGTGTTCTTATTTAACATTTGATTTCTCCCACTCCCCTTTTTCTAACAATTGTAGTTATCTGGAATTCACGTCTACTTTGTCATCTGCAGACAAGAAGTGTTTTTGTTACCAATATACAGTGGTAGATGCTTTGTGTTGCGTGATGAGCACACAGGTTGGTGCTTATGAAAGTCCCAACCAAAATGTTCATTGAGCAATTTCAAATAACAATAAAAGTGTAAAACAGTACACTACACTGACTCAGATCATTGGTCCATTTAATCCAGGATCTTGTTTTTGACAGTGGCCAGTATCACAAAACTCTTGCATTTTTTTGAAACCTGCTGTTTTGGAATAACTGGGAAAATTCCTTCCTAATACTTATTAACTAGAGGTTGGCTTATGCCCTGACATATGATGGCTTATATTCCTTCCTTCCTTTATTTTTGGTCATTGCTATTATAACTCCAGAGGCACTCCCTATAATTTGCATATAATTCACAAACAGAAGAAAGGGGAAAATATGTTGCATGTATTTTTCATGTGAATAGTTTATCCAAAACCAGTGCTGCTGCTGTTGACCTGGTTCAAGCTTTAGGCCATGTCTACACTTACAAGCTTACAGTGTCACAGCTGTATCGGGACAGCTGGAGGAGAATGCCTTTTAGACTGGCATGAAAGGAAGAGAAGACCAATACAGTAGAACCTCAGAGTTACGAACACCAGAGTTACAAACTGACCGGTCAACCACACACCTCATTTGGAACGGGAAGTACACAATCAGGCACCAGCAAATACCAAACCAAAAAAAAAAAAAAAAAGGGAAAGCTTAAAAAAAGATGTGACAAGAGTAAGGAAACTGTTTCTGGGCTTGTTTCATTTAAATTAAGATGGTTAAAAGCAGCATTTTTCTTCTGCTTAGTAAAATTTCAAAGCTGTATTAAGTCAGTGTTCAGGTGTAAACTTTTGAAAGAACAATGCTAATGTTTTGTTCAGAGTTACAAATATTTCAGAGTTATGAACAACCTCCATTCCCGAGGTGTTTGTAACTCTGAGGTTCTACTGTAGTACTAAAAAAGAAAAATTAGAGTTCAGAATCTATCTGTTTTTCCTTGAGGGGAAAAAAAAGCAGGTAGTAAATAGTGAGTGATTCGATTTTAATTAGTTCTACTAGATTCTTTATTACTCTGTACCATTCCTGTTCTCTAGCAAGCGATAGCAAAGTTAAGACAAAGTGCTGTGAATCTTTGAGATCCTAAATGCTTTAAGGTGATTTTTTCAGACCTATTGGAAATATCTGTCAGTGTCTCAAACTCTTTGATACCAACTCCACTCTTCTAAAATCATCTGATCTGCCTGGCAAAGCTATAACAAGCACCATTGGAAGAATGGTCAAATAGCTAAGGTTATTCAAATAATTTAGTTCATTTGTTATTACTCTTGTGCCAGGTTTGTTCTCAAGAGACTTGTTACATGGAAAGCAGTCATATCCATTATTTTTTAGTCTTTGAAGTTGTTCTCTCTTGAGAACAAAGGAATGTGAACAACTTGAGAGTGCTCTAAATTATTTAAATCTTTTATGTTTTTTTGTGCTGTTTGAACTTTATTGAGCCACGGAGATGGTAACAGTTGATCTCTCCTTAAATTTCTATTCTTGATTTCTTTGTTTATACGATGAAAACCAGATCCACATAAGGACACAAACCGAATTAACAAGTTTTTTAAAAAAATTGTAACTAAATCTAGCACTCTGGGGATTTTGTTCGATTCTCCCAATAGCTTCTATTAACACCAGAGCTCAATTTGGGGTGGGGCAGAGGATTACAGCCCCTTTGTCCAATAACGGATGGTTCAGGCCCTTACCTCACTCTCAGTTCCATCTTCTTCTCAGAGCTACCCAACCAATAGTCATCCCAACTTAAGTCTCCATGTTGCAGTTATTTTACACGGAAGCAAAGATGATTTGTATAGCAGAGAATAGAAGGGGAACAATCAGAATAAAAAACTAATTTTAAGTTTTAAGACATCAGACCGCTCTAGCTTTTGGGGAAAAGTTTTTGCTTTACAAAGTACCTACAGCATAGGATAACCATGACTACTTCTCAGCTTTCCAAGCTCCTTGGGCCAAATCCTCAGCTGGTATAAATCATTGACTTCAATGGAGCTGCACCAATTTACACCATCTGAGGCCACCTGTAAGTCCTAGCCTGTGAAGTTAGCATTCCAAGTTGTCTCAAGGGAGTCTCATTGGTTTCCTAGGTTGCACGCTCATTTCATGTGAGCCAAGAGCCACCACAGGCAGTCTCCAGTTTCTTTTGATGGTCATGTGGGGTCTAACCAAGCTCAACGCTAGAACTGGTTCAGGTTTTTTATTTACTCTGTTTTACACCATTATTATTATTAAACACCCACAGTAAAAGGGTGCATTTCTTCCTGTTACACAACCAAACTGAGATACCACTGACACTACAAACGCTGAGATACTACCGTGATCAGCTTCAGATAAATGCCTTTGATAAATATGCAAAGTGTTTTCCCTCTTATGTGGACTGAGGGTGACTTCTCATTTCTTTCCATGTATTAATGTTTACATGAACACTATTATTCATTCCGTAAAGGGTTTATCTCATTTCCACTGATCTCTTTTGATCTCATAGGTTTGGCCAATAGTGCTCCGGGACTGAAATTTCCACACATGACGTTACTGCAAGTCAAACTGGTGCGTGTAAATTCACATCCTGGCTTGCCATGCAGAAACTTGCTGTGTAGACAAGCCCTTAGGTACTGAAACTGCAAGCTTCTCTGCCCAAGTGTGTGGGGCAGACACTTGGGACCTGCTGTCAAATGTGGAGCAGGTTGCAGGACTGGGGTATTGGGTGGGTCATATGAATAATAATAATTAGCAAAAAGACGAGAATGAAAGTTAATGCCTCCCTTTCTTTAGTAGCAAATTTTTTGACACATTTTTCTTTCCATCAGACACTGAACTCTTTGTTCTCGTGTGTATTACTATTACTGCCATGCAACATAAATAATTCTGTATGGTTGCATGCTACCAGGAAACCCCTGAACCTAACTGATATTTCTCCCCCCCATTTTGTTGAGGATGGAATCTGGTTTTAAACCATTAGGGCCTGATTCTCCTTTACGACTCTTACGTTTGGCAGTATCAGAAGATCTCAGTGTGGGTTTAAATGCAACTGGCATACACTTTAAAATTCCTTTACTCTGCCAGAGCAGTGCAAAAGGGACTCAGTATAAGTGAGAATCTGGCCTTTTGGTTTAATTTAAAATACACCTTGGAAGGCACTAATAGTAGATGTCGCGATCTACGTTTTAATAATACAAACTGCTATTGTCTTTGATTTGTTGGGGCTTGTAGAAAGTTTTACACACACACACACACACGTACAGACTGTATTGGTTTAAACAAGACATTTCATTTAACAGTAATTGTCTCAAGGAACTTCACTTGCAAAGAGATTTCCTCCCCCCTGCACCTCCCAGGCCCAAGGTTATTTATGGTGTAGGAAGCCAAGGATCAGATGTAATCTGTGAGGCAGTAGTACTTACTGGATTGTATGTTATAAAAGACTTGGCACCTCCTTTACAATATAATCAAAGCTGTATAACATGGGAAGACAGTACTCTTCCATTAGGCCCACAGATGTTGCCCGCCATTCATCACTGCCGTTCTCTCACCCTGTTGTCCATGTGAATCGCTCAGGAAGAAGTGAGGGGAGGCTGGCTGATAAAAATGAATAATCCCTCCGTGAGCTGGACACACACAATCTGAAAGTGAGTTTCTCAGAGATCGTTCTTTTAAAAGAAGTATTGACCATTTCAGCTTCTACAGGTATCTAATGAACTCAAACGCACTGCATGAAAATAAGAGTTCAATAATGTGTAATGGTGGCTTAAAAAAACCCCTAATTGGATTCTTATCAGGTAATTTCTCAATGAACCAGCATAACTGCTAATTACGGTTGTTGGTGGCATTTGGAATGATTAAAGTCTAATCCTGCCTTAAATTTAAAAAAGGCTATATTTACAAAAAATAAGTTGTTTTAACTATCAGCAGGGTGTGCGTCTCACTGCAGTGCACCTATTAAATTTTTAGCACCAGATTATGATTCACAGTCAGGGCACAGGAGTTGCAGAGCAGCATGACCTGAGCAACAATTATTAATTAATCAAGTGCTAAAAGTGCCTGAAAAGATAACTGCAGCCAAACGATAAGAGCCTGACAGGACAGATGTTTTTTTTAAGATTACAAATTTGTTAGAGCATGTATTGTAATGCAATATCCCTTTAACAGACATTGCATTCTATTACTCTTAATAAAAATATTAATACATCATTGATAAATATCCCTGATCTTAATACCATTCCAACAAATTATTTTTAAATCTTGTATAACAATTTACCAAAGCAATAGCAAGCAGTGTGTAAACTTTAGCAGACTGGTAAATTATTCTGGCATGTGTCTGTTGAAAACAAGGTTTTTATCAATAGTAACTAAAGATGCCAGAACATTGCTGTTGGATCTCATTAAGTTACATTACTTCAAAAGAAGGAAAATTTGGATTTTTAATGCTGGTCGAAAAATGATGAAAATATTCTTGCAGAATAAAAAATCAGTGGGATTTTAGCCAACTCTAATTACTTTCATTCTCCGGGGTATCCAGCAATCTATATTGAGTACTTACATAGCCTTTATTAACATATCATCTAAGTGACTGTAACATATTAATGCACACAATACCTCTGTGCAGTAGGGTAGTGCTATTGTACAGATGGGGGAGGCCCAGAGAGACTAAGGCGAAGATTTTCAAAAGTGACTAGGGATTTTGAGTTTGTTTTTGGGTGCTTCCCTTGGGACCCCTTAAAAGGGCCTGATTTAAAAAAAAAGCCAAGTATGTCCCCTTGGAAAATCAGGCCTCGTTTAAGGCATCTCAAATTGAGTACTCAGAATCACGAGTTACCTTTGAAAATCTTGACCCAAGGTCACGCAGGAAGGCTGTGACAGAGTAGGGGCTTGTTGGTCTCCCAAGCCCCCTAGACAGGTGCCCTAACTATTGAACCATTCTCTCCTGTATGGGCAAGTGGAAGTCACTTTCTTTATGCTTTTTTGTTAATTGCTTTTTCCAGCACACCCCTACTGTGCCAGTGTAAAACCGGGTGCAACCACCCCAGTTATGCTTCTAGAGGGGCTGCAGCAAGGCAAGACATCAAGTACCTCCTCCACTGAGAGGACCTGGACACGAGCCGTCCTCGTGTGGCTTGAGAAAGGTGGCTGTGCTGATTCAGCACGTTTTCAGGTGGCCTCCATTGTAGGACTTTGGCCACCACCCATGAAGTCAATAGTAAGATTCTTAATGTCTGTGAGGCAGGATCTGGCCCTTAAAAAGCCCGGACGGTAATTTAAGGGCTTAATCCTGCAGTTAACTCCATGTGGTTGAACTGCTGCATGCATGTGCAGCCTCACTGAGGTCATCGCCTGTGCGGATGTAACCCGTTGGTGAGTATGTAGTGTGCAAATCTATGCCGTGAATCCTAAAATTCCTCTAGAAAGATTCCCAGGGGGTGAGATTTGTTACAGCTCCCAGCGGCAGGACATTGGCTCTTTAGCTCCAGCTCTGGCAGCTCATGCTTTTCACTCGGGTAGTCCCCAGTTCAGTCTGCAGTGTCTGGCAAGATGGTGGCCATCACGTAATGGCAATTGCCCGTCAGATCCCAAAGCTGAACCACTGGCGGGACCCCGGAGAGAGGGTGGATAACGTTTACTCTGTCCAACATCTTCCAGTGCTGTCTCTGCTCTCTCAGGGAGGTGCGACCTTCTTCTCCTTTCGAGAGCCGGTGTAAAGCAAGCGCTATATATGTTCCCACTCATATTAATTACAGTTAAACAAAAGCAGGAATAAATAATTGATAGTAGAAAATAACAGACAATGTATATTTGCAACAACTTTATCACATGCACATTTCATTACAAACATCAATGATGCGGTTGTTTTTGTAAATATGGATCAAATTTTATTTTTTGTGTGAAAAGTAATGTGTTCCTATAAATAGTGCTTATTGGAGCTTATTAGTAAATCACAAATGAGCGTTTTTAGTGTCATAGTATTTCGATTAGGTAATAATTCAGTTAAATGAGTTTAGTTTCCTTGAGTTCTAATGCATGTGTATTTAATTGGAGTGACCTTGTCCACTAACCGTGGGTCTAAGCTGCATGTACTATCCCCGGAGAAAAGCAGGACAGCTGGGGAGAGGAGAGGAGAAGGTGCTGTTCCTTAAGAATGAAACTATCTTCACAAGGATGTATCAAAACTCCGCTAACATCAGCAGCACTATTGAAGCAGAACATATGGTTAGATCACCCTTGCTGTAGATCAGTCCTGGAGTTTATGACTGTCCCATCTTCCATTACACACAGTGTCATTTCTCATCACTGTAAGTGGCTGGTGGAGAAGGAGAAGACACACATTTTAAGCATACGGCACTCTAACACCAATATTTCACACTCAGGTGCCCTGTTATAGACCCAGCTGGTGATAATGGGGAGTCATTCCTTCCAGTTTTTCATGTCATGGAAGCAGGAATAAAGTGTGAAATCTTGGTTAGGTTGACATATTATTTGTTACTGAGATACAGGTCCAAAGATCTGTGAATCGGATACCCCCATGTTGGGTATTGGATTAATATCTCTGTTTTGATTGATGGCATATGTGGCCCTTAAATATATCTCTACATAAAACTCCCATCTGGGTTGCTTGAAATTTAGGATTTTCTATATACATTTGCATATCACAGCTGAAGCCGGTGATTTAAATATTCACTGAAGGTGAAATTCAGAAGGCCAATACCAACTTAAGTGCCATGTAAACCTTCAAAATAGAGCTGAAGTGGTGGATAGACATGGTGGAGGCCTGCTCTATGTGGGGTGAGTTTCACTCTTAATTAGAATCATAGAATATCAGGGTTGGAAGGGACCCCAGAAGGTCATCTAGTCCAACCCTCTGCTCAAAGCAGGACCAATTTCCAGTTAAATCATCCCAGCCAGGGCTTTGTCAAGCCTGACCTTAAAAACCTCTAAGGAAGGAGATTCTACCACCTCCCTAGGTAACGCATTCCAGTGTTTCACCACCCTCTTAGTGAAAAAGTTTTTCCTAATATCCAATCTAAACCTCCCCCACTGCAACTTGAGACCATTACTCCTTGTTCTGTCATCTGCTACCATTGAGAACAGTCTAGAGCCATCCTCTTTGGAACCACCTCTCAGGTAGTTGAAAGCAGCTATCAAATCCCCCCTCATTCTTCTCTTCTGCAGGCTAAACAATCCCAGCTCCCTCAGCCTCTCCTCATAACTCATGTGTTCCAGTCCCCTAATCATTTTTGTTGCCCTTCGCTGGACTCTCTCCAATTTATCCACATCCTTCTTGAAGTGTGGGGCCCAAAACTGGACACAGTACTCCAGATGAGGCCTCACCAATGTCGAATAGAGGGGAACGATCACATCCCTCGATCTGCTCGCTATGCCCCTTCTTATACATCCCAAAATGCCATTGGCCTTCTTGGCAACAAGGGCACACTGCTGACTCATATCCAGCTTCTCATCCACTGTCACCCCTAGGTCCTTTTCCGCAGAACTGCTGCCTAGCCATTCGGTCCCTAGTCTGTAGCTGTGCATTGGGTTCTTCCGTCCTAAGTGCAGGACCCTGCACTTATCCTTATTGAACCTCATCAGATTTCTTTTGGCCCAATCCTCCAATTTCTCTAGGTCCTTCTGTATCCTATCCCTCCCCTCCAGCATATCTACCACTCCTCCCAGTTTAGTATCATCCGCAAATTTGCTGAGAGTGCAATCCACACCATCCTCCAGATCATTTATGAAGATATTGAACAAAACTGGCCCCAGGACCGACCCTTGGGGTACTCCACTTGATACCGGCTGCCAACTAGACATGGAGCCATTGATCACTACCCGTTGAGCCCGACAATCTAGCCAGCTTTCTACGCACCTTGTAGTGCATTCATCCAGCCCATACTTCCTTAACTTGCTGACAAGAATACTGTGGGAGACCGTGTCAAAAGCTTTGCTAAAGTCAAGAAACAATACATCCACTGCTTTCCCTTCATTCACAGAACCAGTAATCTCATCATAAAAGGTGATTAGATTAGTCAGGCATGACCTTCCCTTGGTGAATCCATGCTGGCTGTTCCTGATCACTTTCCTCTCATTAGTCATGACATAGGATGGTCCCGTGGTTTGGGCACCAGTGTGGGACCAGAGAGATCCTGGTTCAGTCGCCCACTCTGCCACAGACTTTGTGTGTGACCTAGAGCAAGTCATTTAATCTTACTGTGCCTCGGTTCTCCATCTATATAATGATACTTTTCTACCTCACAGGGAAGAAGACTAAATACCTTAAAGATTGTGAGGCCCTCAGATAATAGAGTAAAGATGGGGACCTTGAAGTTGAACTAATTATTTGTATAAGGTCCAGTTCTTGAGGTGACTAACACAGAGGGTCAAGTTCATTCCGAGTGCAACTCTGTTGAACTGAAATAAATGGCATCAGGGAAGAATTTATGAGAAAATGGAAGGCACATCACTCAACCCCTGACTCAGAAAGCCCCCCCTATTCACTACAGCACTGAAGCTCACACTTAACTTTAAGCATGTGATTAAGACTGATGATCTTAAGCCTAGAGTTGGGATTTTGCTTATGTGTTATTCTCAACTGGGGCCATGGTCCTCATGTTATTTTTTCCCTATAGTTCCTTAAATATTTTCCTATAATATATTATGTGAAACACCATAGGGAACCATCCATTACTATCATGGAGGCAGACTGGGGGACATCTAACTTTCATTTTGGTGATCCTGCGATAACATGCATAACGCTCCAAGCAGACAATCCTTTGTGGTATGGAGTCTTGGGTTTTCCACTTCTGAGAGTCTGGAATGACAATATGATGAATGATCATATCTCTGCCTTTAACTCAAACTGTTGCCTTTCGTTTCCACGTGAAGAAGCAAGTGGTCTATTTTTAGCAATTGGGCCATTAACTACCTCCTTCTATTTGCATGGTAATGATAGTGAACTGTTGGTGATTTACCACTCTGATTTGTATCATAAATAACGCATCATTTCTGCTGCTAATTATGCTCATTTCCATATCAATAATATTTTCAGGGTCGGGTTGTACCAATGCCTTAGAATAGAGAATGTTTTGGTAGAACCGTTCATATCCCAACTGCTGAAGGGCAGGGATTTGTTTTTAACCCTTCTACTACACTGAATCATTGAGGCTGGCAAAGGGAAGAGACAATGTTATAAATGGATCCAGTAGAAAATATGTGAAAATGTCAACATTAGGAGTAGTATATCCCCAGTGAATAAACGAGAGTAATCTGATGGGGCAGAAAAAAACAAATGATTTTGAAGGCTTAGTACGGAAATGTTGGTCTAGATCCTTAACAGGTGCAAGTCAAAAGAAAAGGAGTACTAGTGGCATCTTAGAGACTAACCAATTTATTTGAGCGTGAGCTTTCGCGAGCTACAGCTCGCTTCAGTATGGCTTCACTGACTTCAGTGAAGGCACACCAGTTTATAGCAACAGGGAATGTGGCCCACTGACTTCATTGAGAATTATGTTGATTTACACTAGCTGACCGTCTGGACAACTATTATTAATTATTTATAATAACTGTTACTTAAACGACTCAGGAGAATTTGGAATCTCATAGTACTCAGTATTGCACATACAGAAGAACCTCTGAGTTACAAACACATTGGGAATGGAGGTTGTTCACAACTCGGAAATGTTCGTAACTCTGAACAAAATGTTATGGTTATTCTTTTAACTAAAGTTTACAACTAAACATTGACCTTTAAAACTTTACTATGCAGAAGAAAAATGCTGCTTTTAACCATCTTAATTTAAATGAAACAAGCCCAGAAACCTTGTCCAATCTTTTTAAAGTTTTCCCTTTATTTTTAAAGTCATTTACATTTAACACAGTATTCTATTGTATTTGCCTTTTTGTTTTCTCTGCTGCTGCCTGATTGCATGCTTCCGGTTCCAAATGAGGTATGTGATTGACTGGTCAGTTCATAACTCTGGCGTGCTTAACTCTGAGGTTCTGCTGTACACTTAAAGATATAGTCCCTGGCCAAAAGAGCTTACCATTTAAATGGAAAAGAGACAAAAAGGGCGTGAGAAAGGAAGTATAATTATCCCTATTCACAGACGGGGAATTGAGGCACAGAGTGGTGAACTGATTTGTGCAAGGTCACACTGGAAGCCCGGGAACAGCTGGGAAATGAACCTAGATTGCCTGCGGCACAATGCAGTTCATTAACCAGGAGGCCAGTTTTCTTTTCGATAGCATGGTCTAGTTGTGGTAGGACTGATAGGGAATGATAAAAATGGGCATCGAGAGGTTCAAAATCTTAGGTGGGGGAAAAGCCTTTTAATATTTTGGTAGGAAAGTGGCTGCACATTGCACCATAATGTTAGGAGATGAGATCTGAAGCATTAATAAGTAAGACAGCTGTTCTAGTGAGACAGATTGGGAAGCAATAGGGTATCGTTGTTGCCTAAGTGCCATAGTTCCACTGCTACGAACATTATCAGATGACTGAGAGACGAGAGGAAACTACAGTAGGGGACTCTGATAGTAATGGACCAACAAAAAGGGATAATAAAGATAGCAGTACCATGTGACCAATGAAGCAAGAAAGCATTGTTCATCCCAATGTTATTTGAAAGAAACAATTGTTTAGAGGTATAGGTTGACTTGACGTAAAGCCATACATTTTGTTGCCAGAACAAATATTGGACAGGTGACCGGTCATAGATACTCAATAAGTGAAGCCCATAACGATGTGGAGAAATTCTAGATTACAATTTAAAATTGAGGGTTACCAACTAGATTCAAGAAACAAAACAATATAGCGACAAAGCAGAGACAATAGGCCATATTTGTCGCTGCTTGATAGAAAGATTTATGGTGAAATGAGGATAATGATGGTAATAAATGCATTAGGAGGTAGAAAAAAGATAAGATGTTGCAAGTATTTACTGTTCTTGTTGCATGCTTTCTAGTACATTTAGTCTTAGAAAGATCTTGGCATCTTTCTAGCCATAGACTAATATTCTGTTATGCTACTGTGCGTTATGCAGGAATGAAAATATATTCAAAACCTGATGAGCATATTACATTTTGAAGAAAAGGGCCCTGCAGGAGATATAAGTCAGAACAAGTATTTTATTACAAGATGGGAACAACTGTTAACTTACTGTAATGTTCTTGGGCAGACACATTTTCCTGAATAGAAGAAAAAAATGTTGAACTCAACTTCATTGGGAGTGAAACAGGGATACTCAGAAATCAAAAGAAGCACTAGAGTACAGCTTTAGTGTCAATGTAACATACTAGATAAATGTTTGTCCTTGTTAGTGGAATAACATCATACTAATAATTTAAACAGGAATGCACAAAGCCAGCTATGTCGTGTTGTGAAAGGCAAAAGATAATCTCGGCCATATACCTTTTTAGCTGAGTATTTAGTATTTCAAGGACATTAAAGAGGAGTTGTACCCTGAAAATGACATGGAGTAATTCTACATTCATTTCATCTCACCAATTTTTCTGTTGACTGTGATCATTTGACAAATAAAGGGATGTGCCCTGCTACTGCCCTGGATTCTTTCTATCTTGCTTATCAACGACAGTAATGTTTATTTAGCAGGCAAAATTAGGCCCTGGAGTACAACTCCAGTTTATGGTAATTGGACAAAACTTGAAGACAATGGCATTGCATTGGTATCTGTGAAAGAGATCCTGATTTGACGTGCAGAACCCCTATGACTGGGTGGGACATGCTAGATGGGAAGAACCCATCTTGAGTGTCAGATCCCAGGCTGAGTCTGAAGAGCTGGCTGTTTGGAAATACACCTTTTTACGCATAAACTGAGCAGATATGGCATGAAAGGCAGCTAAACACACTAAGCACCCCAGTGAATTCTGTGCAGTAGAACCCCTTGCCCCTTTGTGGACCCCATTAAGAACTGGAGCTAAAATATGGAACCACACATCTTTAGGTCTCTCTTGTGAACCATAGTTTAAAGAGATATTGAGGAAGTGGGGTCTCTGGTCTTAAGACTATTCTATAGGTCCAAAAGAGTGAAGGTAAAATTCATTAACAGCAAGCGTGGACTTTCGATGAAGGTGTAGATTTGGCCATCAGAACACAAGGATTCTATTCCCTGCTTTGTAAAGACTCCTTGGGTGAGCCACTTAAATGCCCGTGCCTCATTTTCCTCAGTCTTAAAGAAGAGATAAGATTCACCCACTTGACAGGATTCTTGTGAAACTTAATTCACTAATGTTCAGTGGCATGCTGTCTGAGTGTGCAACGCATGGTCCGGGATTCATTTCTGCAAGAATCTGAAATGATTAACCAGCTGTGTCTGTGGGACGATTCCATCCGCTCTTTGAAGATGCATGGAGGACACCGCTTTATCCGCACCACGTAATCTTGCATGCACGGCTACACCAGGCATGCAAGTGTAGAATTGCAGGCCTTACTAAATGTGTCACGGCACGCCTCTGCTAATATTTGAAAAGTGCTTTGAGATCCTTGCACAGAAAGTGTTCTTCGCTGCACTGTCCTAGGCAAATATCTCAACTGTCAATATTGCCATTGTTTCCCACCCTAATACTGAAAGCTCTAGGAGAGAACATGCTGTGAATCCCTTTTGAAAGGGCTGCTGCTAGCTGAACATCAGATGTATCAATCCACAATTGTGGGGTTCCAAAACATTGCTGCTTATTTATTTGGGTGGGAAAAATCGACTAAGGTTCCATTTTAGAGAAAGTGGCATCCAAGTGTTTCTGGCAAGCATCGTGGCTGTGAGAGGTTGGCATACCGCACTGAAGAATGAGGGAAGGATTATGTAGGAGTTCTTTGATTTAAAAATTAAAGGAGAGAAGCGAAAAAGCAAAACTATAGAAATAAACCATTACTGCCCAGCCTAGAGAGTTACTGCTAATTTACAGCACAAACAAACGTGAAGTCCTCTTGCCTACGACTTACTGGGACAGCCAGACTTCCATTGACTTTCATTTTACCCTTATCGGTGTCTAACCTCCATTACAAACTTCCTCGTTGCAATCAGACCAGGTGATGTATCTTCCTTTCATAGTAAAAACCCCTTACTATGGCTACATTCCTTATGGCAGCTAATTATAAATAATGGGGTTTAACAACACAGCGGCTCACAATAATGATACTACATTTCCCAAAAGACCATGTGCCAAGTGTTATCAAAGTTCATACTTGGCTTCAAGGTATAAGGAGATAGAGTTTCTGCCTGTGCCACTATTATTAAGGCAAGGACACTTAGGATAAATAGCAGATTCCCACCTAGCTGGCCTTGCATAATCAGACCTATAATTTACCAACAAAGTAAACTTAAATTTAACAATGCATGAATCATAACAACTCTCTTGGGATTGCCCAGTAACACTAAGTTTCCAACCAACACCTCACAAAAAGTACAACAACTCTATGCTCAAAAGTTCATTGAAAGGTACAGAGCTTTTTGTACATCTCTTTACCCTACAAGCTCTTCCTTGAAACATGCTAGCGGTGTAACTCCAAAACACCAAAAACGTTTGCAGATGAGCAAAAGAACCACCCCAGATATGGAACCTATTGATTTATACACCCTCTCACCCTCTTCCCCCCATATACTGGAAGTAACTTAGTGTTCCATTTCATGTTAACTTATGCCTCTTTCCAGGCAGTTATTGGACACAATACTCAGAGCAAATATTTAAATCCCAAACACACAATATCAAGGCCCTTATGGAAGAGTGCTATGGAATTTAATTGGCGTTAAACCAATAGGGTTTGAATATAAGTTTAGTAGCATTCTGTGGAAATTACTCTCAAAGCCTATGTAACCTAACAGGGAATATTAGCCTTTACAAGTGGTGGTTGTTGCTGGGTTTTTTTCCCCACCATCCCATAGACTTCAATCAAACTCTATAGGAGGTGAGGAAAAGAATAGCTGGTAAGAAAGTTCAGGCAGTGTGATGGTCCTGAGCTGTGGGTCCTAAATACAGGAGGAAAGCAGAGGAGACACTTTATAATCTTGAATATTAATTGTCAGGTACTTCCATGTATTGATTATTCATAGCACATGACTCAGACATTGTCACTCTAAAGCAGGGAAATTGGGCCACAGCTTTGTTTTAGGCCCCCATCTTGCATTAGACTCTGAGCTGGGCAGACCACCATGCCTGCATGGAGCCCCATTGACTTCAAAGGGGATTGGCCTTCCCAGAGCTGATTGCTGGATCAAGGCTTTAGGCAACAAAACCCACAACATTTTAAATGATTGTTTCATCTTCCAGCACTATGGAAAAAAAGAAGACAAGGTAGGAAGGTGCAGTTGCTTTTAGACCAGATAACCTTTAAACCACAAACACTGAGCTCCAAATCCCATCTGCAGCTCTTTGTATCGCTGAATAAGTCCCTTTGACATTATCTTGTGAGAATTACAAGTTTCTTAATTTTGCTGCTAGCACAAACAATGCTAGATTTTTCTCTCATAGACTTATTTTCCCTGCAGGGAAGTAATCTTTGATAAAATCTTATCTTGGACTATTCCAAGCACTATTTGGACCAAAGGATTCTGAAACAAATCCAGCTTATCATTAGAGTTCAGATCCAGGGATGCTAGGAATGCCAATATGCCGATTTTTATTTTGAGCATTATAGAAACTCAGAAATGCTGCTAGAATGCAGTTTTCTACAGTCATAATTTTAAGATTCATGTTTTATTTCCATTGAAACTAAGCAAACAAACTTGAGCTGTAAGGAGGGTTGCCAACTTTCTAAATGCAGAAAACCAAACATCCTTGCCCCACCCCCACTACCTCCATCCCCCCTCCCTCCATTGCTCGCTCTCCCCCACCCTCTCTCATTTTCAGTGGGCTGGGGCAGGAGGTTAGGGTTCAGGAGGGGTTGAGGTCTTTGGCTGGGGGTGCAGGCTCTGGGGTGGGTGTGGGGATGAGGGGTTTGGGGTGTGTGTGTGGGGGGCACTCCAGGCTGGGGTAGAGGGTTGGGGTGTGGGAGAGGGTAGGGGTTCTGGCCTGGGGGTGTGTGCTCCAGCCTAGGCCCAGAAATGAGGGGTTCAGGGTGTGGAAGGGGGCTCTGGGTTGGGGTTGGGGCATGGAAGGGGTGTGGGCTCTGGGAGGGAGTTTGAGTACCGGAGAGGGCTCAGGGTTGGGGAAGGGATTTGGGGCACAGGAGAAAGTTCTGAGCTGGGGCAAGGGGTTGGGGTATGGGAGGATGTGTGGGGTGCAGGCTGCGGGTGGCACTTACCTCAGGCGGCTCCCAGGAAGTGGTGTCATGTTACTCCAGCTCCTAGGCAGAGGGGCGGCCAGGTGATTCTGCTCTGCTCAGTTCCCATCCAATAGGAGCTGTGGAGCCAGCACTCGGGGCAGGGACAGCATGCGGAGCCCCTGTGGCCAGTCCCGAGCTAGAGGGATATGCTGGCCACTTCCCGGGAACCACGCAGAGCCACCAACTGGACTTTAACAGCCTGGTCAGCAGTGCTGACTGGAGCCGCCCTGGTACCTTTTAAAACGGGTGTTCCTATTGAAAACCAGACACCTGGCAACCCTAGCTGTAAGCCTGAACGTGATCCTGTAGATAAGGAGCATTGCTATATTCTTGCAAACACGGAACCCACGTTTATAGTGGAGTTAATAAAAGCGCAGGTTTGGTTTGGTTTTGTTGGCTGGACTAGAAAAGGCTTGGGGGTTTTTGGGAGGCATCTACTTGAAAGTTATATGGAGGCAGTTTGAAATTGTGGGATTCTAATTCAGGTGCTGTAGCTCCCTCTGACTCCTTTAATTGAGCAAAGAAAAGATGCTGAAAAAAGTGTTTAGATCCTTTTCCTGCTGGCAGCTTTTTACAAGGCCGCCGTGGGCGTGAGCCAATCCTGTCTACCAAAGAAACGAAAGGGTGCCCCAAACAGTGCACTATTGTGCAGGTCCATCAAAGGCAGGAAGCTGGAGGACTTGATGTGTGCCTTAACTTCCCCCACCCCTTTCAACTTCACCCACCCCACAGTGTCTCCAGGGAGCTTGTTCATTTCAGTGTGACAGCTTAATAGGTGTGAGTGGGAGGGTGGGTTCCATTGACGGAGCTGGCGGTTGAAGGGAGGTTCCAGCGTTTGTTTTGTGTGATATCTTTACATTCATGTTAGCATAACAAATACAAATGGCTACACAGTATTGCTGACAGATGCATTAGGCCACAGTAGGTAGATGGAAAGCAGGACAATGCAAATTGCTATATATATGTAAGTCACCCGCATGAGTCTTTCTGGGAGCTAATGCTCACAATCTATTCCTTTGCCATCTCCTCTGGGGTAGTCAGGAGGCGGTTGGATGGGGCGGAGGTTCGGGGGTGGGTGGTCAGGAGACAGGGAGCAGGGGGGTTAGATAGGGGGTGGTGTCCTGGGGGGGCAGTTAGGGATGGGGGTCCCGGCGGGGGGACAGGGGACAAGGAGTGGGAGGGGGGGTTGGATGGGTCGGGGGGCCTGTCAGGGGGCGGGGGTGTGGATAGGGGTCAGGGCAGTAAGGGGACAAGGAGCAGGGGGGTTTGGATGAGTCAGGAGTTCTGAGGGGGGCAGTCAGGGGGCGGGAAGTGGGAGGGGGTGAACAGGGAGCAGGGACCAGGCTGTTTGCGGAGGTTCAGTCTTCCCTACCTGGCCCTACATACAGTTTTGCAACCCTGATGTGGCCCTTGGGCCAAAAAGTTTGCCCACCTCTGCCTTAGAGTGTGGTTCTGCTCTGAAAAGTGACCACAGAAACCTGTCACCTTCTTACACAATGAATCTGCCTCCTTAGTGCAGTAACAGAGATAAATAGACTGACTACATTTTACTCCTATTTAGCACCTTAGGGCACACACCACAAAGGGAGAGAGAGAGAGCTGGTTTCAGTTCTTTCACAGAAATGTGAACTGAGGCTAACATTGTCTAGAGTGGCCTCTGATTTTCGTGCTTCTGTGGAAATCCAGCTTTTCAGAAGTGATAGAGCACCTATACCTGCAGCTGATGATAAGTTCAAGTGACCCTGTCTGGTCACCCAAAATCTGTGGCTACTTTAGAAATGTCCAATTGTAGGATCAAATTCTGTCCAAAGTGACACCTGTGCAACTCCACTTGGCTGCATGGAGGCCACTGAAGACAGAAGAGGCCCTTGAGGGTTTTTGTTGGTGGTAAAAATGCATGGAAATTCAAGAGCCCAGATTCACTCTCAGATCCCATATGAGTTTGCAAGATTGGCTTTTATTCAAAAATATATGTTTTTTTATGATCGCAGGAAATTGTCTCTTGAGTCACGGAGAAACTAACAAAATCCATTACGTCATTATCACAGAGTCACTTCTTGGAGCCGAATAACGTGTCAAGCTCTGTGGCACAGCTGTGCAGTGATAGGGAGAGGAAAACCCACAGGTGGACTGATTGTGTAGGTGGGGAAGACTCTATGAAACATGCAGAATATTTCTTTATCAGCCCAGCATAAGCTGGCATAGAGAGAGGTGGTGGGGGTGGACTGCCTCTATTTTAGGATCTTCTGTTGTACCATTCATCTCCATAGGGTCTAAGCAAAGATTCTGTTGCTAATTATATTATTTCTGGGGCCCTTTGCAAGTGTTAGAGTTGTTGTAGCTGTGTTTGTCCCAGGATATTAGAGCGACAAGGTGGGGTGAGGTACTGTCTTTTATTGGACCAGCTTCTGTTGGTGAAAGAGACAAGCTTTTGAGCTTACACCGAGCTCTTCTCGAACATTTGTGCCTCTCACCAACAGAAGTTGGTCCAGTAAAATATATTACCTCACTCACGTCGTCTCCCATAGTGTTAGAGAGGCAGTGCCTGGTATTCCAGTCCAGAGGCTTGAATAGTAGCCACGTGGGAAGTAGGTATATGCTGTAGCCCTTCATCTTGGAGATAAATTTGATTTTTGCCTCCCTGTACTTCACTCACATGGAAGTTACTCTAGCTTCTTGGGAATGAAGAGAATTTCACCCTCTGAGAACAATCAGCAGAGCAAACTAATGCCACTTTGCACTGTGTCATTCTTTCAAATGCCTCCTGGGTGACTCTTTCCTTCTTGTACCACATTAATTCTATCAGGAAAAAATTAAAAACCACAACAGGCCTCCCAAACATGGAAAAGCTTTCTGAATCAGATAAGCGACAGTTTGCTCTGCCCATTCTGAGAGATTCAAACCCGCCATAAGTAGATAATAATCTCATAAGACATAAGTTACTGGAGAGGATCACAAAAATTTAGTTTCAGCAATTCAGAGAGAGGCATTTTTCTAAAGCGGAACAGAATGTTACATGCAGCAGAATTAGGTTGGAAAAGCTGAAAACAACTGTGGGCTTTAACTGAGGTTTGGAAACCTCTCTCTGAATGTTTACCTGCAGCCAAATGTCCAACCAGACAAAAATCTGTGTGCATAGCCATTTATTGTGACAGCAAGACTGCAACATGAGAGCTCAGGCTTGAAACAGTGTGTCCTACTGTGTCCTCAGCCAACTTCCTTTTCTGAGTGCCAGCTAAAATCAGTTTAATATGCTCCTTGCTTCGTAACCATATAAAGTAGTCGAAAAATGAAGTAAGAAACGCTGCACTAATTTCTGGTAACTTTACACTGCAGGAATCCATTTAGAATGATTAGAGTGCAAATTTCCAACAGGAGCAGAATATGAGAATAATAAGGTCCTAAGCAATACATTTTTAAAAAAAAACCACTGTAATTGGAGCCCTCCGATTTCCTTAAGCACTTTATTTTAGAAATGGTTGGAGTTTTGGAATGAATCAGTATAAAGTCATTTGAAGTTATTGTAGCACTTCTCAATTTTAGGACACCTTTCGTCTTCTGAATTGGAATGCCAATGTCAGTAGGCAAGATGTCCCTACGTTGGTATAACAATGACCAACCTACTAAACTGCAAATGTTAAATCATACTGTGTTTTTTAGATATCTGTTAAAATGGTATAAAATGAGACTACAGGTTTTTATATCCTTTCACGCATAGAAATATGAACCTGTCATCTGTGAAGTTTTACAAAACATGCCTTTAAGAAAGGTAATCAGCTTGGTGACATTTCATACCTGTAGATACTATTATAGAACTCAAATAGCTGCTGATGCCCCACTGAATACTCTCAGAATATTTTATAAAGAATTAAATTCATCTGATATGTTGTCATCATTTCTTCCCGCCCTCTGTTCTGCTCATGTATTACAAGTGTGCATGGAAACAAATTCTTAATTGCTTAAGGTTTATTCTTCTGCTTATATCTCTGTTTGACTCAATGTCTTCTGTTTCCAAGATCACACGTATCTCATTTAGCTGCTGCTTTTATTTTTAGGAAAGTGTCCCATCTACCTGATCATGGGCTCTCCTTGGTACGAAACCCAGTGCTGCATTTTAGTCTGTCCTTTCCTCTCTATTAAGATATCTCCTCCTCTTTGCTGTGGCAGCTCCATTAAGATACAATGGTGGCAAATACAAATGGTGGCAATGGTGGCAAATCTAGGCAAGAAATACCTAGATACATGGCACACAGAGTAGATGGTGACAGTCAATTGTTTCACTCAAGACTCTGAACTATGGTTGAGAGTGATGTAGACTACGTCCTGAACAGCGTCTGGTGGCATGGGAGGTGAGGGCTTAGACTGTCAAACTCAGGTCTACTAAACTGCAGTCTTGGGCTGAGGATGAATAGTGTTAGACATAACGACCCATCTCAGAAGAATTTTAGTAGAAGATGGTCAATACTGAAAAACAAGTGGTGTCGCAGAAACAAAAATCCAGTTGCTACTGGTATCTACTGGGAATTCTGATCTCACAGATATACTTCACTGATCCAGAGCTCATATGATACATAACCAGTAA
This sequence comes from Lepidochelys olivacea, assembly GCF_965140295.1. Classification (NCBI taxonomy): domain Eukaryota; kingdom Metazoa; phylum Chordata; order Testudines; family Cheloniidae; genus Lepidochelys; species Lepidochelys olivacea. The sequence continues at coordinate 67,023,968 of NC_140421.1, read as the reverse complement.
TTCTGGGTATCCTCTCTGCATCTCAGCCTATTTCAACTGTTGTCAGAGATCTAGCTCCAATTGTACGTTCTCCACGTTCACAACTGGTGAATGCAAAGAATCAGATATTTATTTTGAAGGGACTTTCCCAATTCTCTATAAAGGTAGAGCACAGCATCCAGCTGGTGGGTCACAATGATTCACTGATGTCTCAGAACACTTCTCCTTCCATGGATAACAGACCTGTCCTGGTCACAACAGTCAGCATGACTAATTGGGTTTTCACAAGAACTGGGAAGAACACTGTTAGGCCTAATCAGAAAGATTATACTGTTCTGAGTGGAGAAAAGTTCTCTTTCTCTATGTGCACTGTCAACCAAAGGACAGATGAACACCAATATTACTGAGCAGCAATAAGATTAGCAAATTGGCTACTACATTCAGAAATATCTTGCTCATTTGTAAGTCAGTTTGGTTGACTGGTCATTCACCTCTTTGCATCTGGAAACAGTAACTAAAATGCCCTGCAGTCTCTCTATGACAAGACTTGGGATGTGAGTTGGTGATTTAACATGAGGCCTGGAGGTTCAAAAGACTATATTGAAAGTGTGCCAGACTTTTGGGACAATAAGCATTAAGTAGATTTCCTGGGAAATACCTAGGGGAAAATTAATACAAATTCCCTCCCCTCTGGTTATCTCTCTTTCAGTCAGCTAGTCTGTCCCTTTGCCCGTGAAACACTATATTTCCTTCTTTGTGTCATTTAGTATTTTTTTTCTAGTCTTGGTTTAGCAATCTTCAGGAATTGGGATTCCACCATTTCTTTTCAAGGCCCTTGTGTGGTTTTAAACAGCTCACAGTCAAAAAGGTTGTTCTGATGACATCCTGTAAAGGTTCCTTTTCTTAATTTCATCCAGTAGCTCTCACATGGGCCAAATTCTTCTTGCAGTACCGTCCTGCAGCCCATTGATTTCAGCTGAATTACACTCGTTGCACTAAGAGCGGAAGTTAGCCCACATAAAGCTACATCTTTAATAACCTCATTAATTTATTGACATATTTATTCATTCGGAGCTTCCTTCAAGATTAATTTTAATTTCCATTTTATGCTATGGAAAAAGAACTGAGTACGTTCATTTTAAACGAACTAATATCCATGAATAACTTAACAGTCCTTTTATGTGCAGTGCAGCCATGGTTGCATTGCAAGTTTGGGTCTTCCAGTGCAGACAGAAATAGCTGATGGAAGTAGGGGGCCTACCAACTGTTCAGCTAGACTGCTAGCTAACAAAGAGTACATCACACCTGTTCTATTGTTTTTTGTGCCCTTAAAATAAGCAGGAAATCAGCCTTAAATTAGGTTTTTAAATATTGTTTCACCTTTTTAAATGCCTTTTCGTACTTCAGCCTTCCCAATTGTAACCAGCGCAACTTTTACAGTTGCTTTAAATGCTTTCCCCAATGGGTATGTTTTTGTCTAACCTGGGTGGGGTATGAAATGCCCAGCCTTCAAAATTCAAAATATTTTGATTCTAGATTAAAACTTTGCCTCTTAAACCCGCTTCTATAAATAACTCTCAAATTCTTAATGGAATAAAGTGTATTATATTGTAAAAACTTCCAAGTTGAATGCTGGAATGTGCTTTTCCGGGGTGGGGGTGGGGGTGGGGGAAGGGTGCTACGTGACACCCTTTGAAAAAGTACAGTAGTTACCATGTTTCAGCTCACCTTAGCTATCTGTTCTGAACAAAAAAGGTTTTCCAAATGCTAATGGCTAAGCCTGAAAAATAATCCAATTGCCTGTTCCTTAGTGAACTGCTAGTGAGGAACCTTAGTATGCTAATGTGGTGGTGGAGGGTGGTTTTTTGTTTGTTTGTTTTTTAAGTTTGACTTCCATGGGATCAATTAATTGTAACTAGTTACAAAATAGTTGTTTTTGAAAGTCAATAACTGATGTTAGCAGTGAACAATTCCCATTACCGAACTCAATAAACAATTCCATTTCTGGACCTGACGTTTCTTGACACCTGGGAGTCATGCATAACCTAGCATTTTTCTACTCCCATCAAATAAAGCATACATAAAATATAGTAAACACACAAGTGCAATACAGGTAAAGCAAGTCTGATTAATGCAACTTGAGATGACATTTCCATGCAAAGTAATATAACAAAACTATCACCAAGTCATTCCACATAATTTGCCTTTGCCGACAAACAGTTTCAAGCAGCATAGTCTTAGGCTCCAGATCTGCAAAGATTTATGCACGTGTTTAATGTCCCAGTCCTAAATCATCCTCTTGATTTCAGTGGCACTATTTACGTTCATAAAGTTAAACACATGCAGAAGTTTTTGCAGGGTCTGGTTTGCTTAACTTCTACCACAATACAAATAAAAACAACTATACACTGGTGGCCCAGTCTGGAAGAAAACATCCACTGCCTACTGGGCCAGGCAACACCTAGAAGGAAAACCTATTCAGGGAAAAGTTTGACACAAAGCAAATAAAAGCTCCATATCCAAGCAGTGAGTGGTGGAGCACCTGAGTTCCTTCCCTACTGTATATTCTCCATGCTTGGGGAAAGATGGTTAGCCTTATGTAGGTCAAGGTCACTTGCATGAGCTTCAATGGCTCTATTTCTGTAGTAATTCTCTTATGTAGCAAGAGTGAGTTGGGAGACATAACACTGGGGCTGAGTCTTTTCTCTCTTGAAGAAATGGAGAGATCCTCTCCCATCCTAGTGTGCCAAGGAAGTCTTATCCTCACGTTCCCTCGCACTGCATTTTTACTTTGTTCAGGCTGCCGTTCCCCCCCCCCCCACGTTTACATGCAATCCAGGCTGCCATCCTGGGAGAAGAGCTTTTTAACCCTCCATCCCTTTAAACCGCCACTGGGGCTGACTGATGGTCAGAACCTGCCACTGTGTCAGCACATAGGCGCCTAGATACCGGCGTGGTGGGTATGGCATAACCAGATGGAGGGCCCCTTCATAGTAGTGATATTTCTTTGCTAAGCCCAGGACGCCTTCGGAACTTCAGCAGACTTCATTAGCCTTAGAGTCTCATTTATTTCTCCTGGGTATTAGACATTGACTTGTTAGGTGAAAAATGTTTCTTCAAGACTACTTTTGAAATGTATTTAAAAGTGCTGGGTGATCCAAATCCTTCCTAGATGCCAATACACAGTTGCCCATTTGAAATGATGGCATGGAAGAACAGCAGGCAAAATCACTACTTGTTCTGCACAGAAAATGCATAGCCACATGCAGTTAGAAGGCTGGGACTGTAAAAATCCTCAATCATTATACACTCATGTTATCCTTCCATAGCCCTCAGGGGATTGTATTTGTGTTTAATGTAGCTGATGTAATAGATATATAATCCTGTGCACCCCGCCATTTATGGTTTGCATGCTGGATAATGAAATGTCTTGGAATAAAAAGACATTTGAATAAAAAGAAGAAAACATCAGTGGATGGACTTTAATTGCTATCAGACGCTCAGAGCCAAGTGGTTTAAAAACAGACATGAGTCCAGTATCATATTGAATAGGGAAGTATCTTTAGTAGTTAATGGAGATGGAAAACAATTGGTTTGATCATTTGGGCATTGCAGTGGTGGATGATGAAGGTAGAAGAATGCTTGACAGATTTTGTTCAGCCAAATTATTTGCCAGTGAATAGTGAGACTGAAGAAAATCAAGAAAGGCAGCTAAGGTTTAACTAATCCAATCGTATTTGGGGCTGTAAACAACAACTCTGGCCGTCAATAACCGTGTCAGACCTTCCCTTTAGAGAGTTAAGCTAAAAAGGTTACAGAACTCAAGTAAAGTTTGAATGGACAAAGATTAGAATAGTGGCCAGTAAAACAGGTGATACGACTCTGATCAGGGAACACGCACCTGAAAGAGCCAATTTTGTTAAATGAAGTGCTGCCCTCATTAGCAAAAGTAGTTTAAATGCATATTGGCAAAATTCTCTTCATTTATTTATGTATTTGGATTTTCGTGAGCTACAGTAAAACAACTCCCATCCAACACCCTGGGCACCCTTGACCATCACTTAAAAATTTACTCAGTCACTACACAGAGCCATCAGTTCCTCCAAAGCAAATAAAAAATCCTAGTAACAACATAAATATAATAGCAATTAGTTGACGCCTCCCCAATACATACACACTCCACGGAGGCTGACACCATCACCCCCAGCTCTATTCAATAGCCACAACCTCACTGCTAAGAAAGAAGAGGCCTTGCAGCATGCAGTGAAGGCCGACAAACTTGGGCTGTTACGTGTCTGGGGAAGAAGTGAATTCCAAAGGCTTGGAGCTCCAACTGGGAACACCAGCTGTTCCCTTTCTCTTATACCAGTTGGGCTTCAGCGTAGGCACCTCCACTTACTGCAACTATGGCAATGTGTTAGGAAGCTCTCAAGACGGACCCTGCATTCAGTCTGGGCTCAGTCTTCCCAGTGATGAGAATGGGAGGCCGACTTGCAAAATAAGCCAAAGGATCCCCAAGGTAGATCAGAGCGGAGAATCTTGACCATAATAATTTCACAATATCCTAACTCATGCATTTATTAAATTACAGGGGATATAACAACCATGGGGAAATTGAATTTCATGTCAATTCTGAAGTAACGTTGTGGTTGTGTCTTTTTTTAAAAAAAACAACCCATCTTTCTAATTTTTATAAACTCTTTGGTGCCTACCTTTTTTTTACCAGTCTAAGAAATTAACAAACAGCAGGAGAAGATTTTATGTTACTTCACAAGAGGTATTTTGAAAGGTTGTGTTTGGAAATGCAAGCCCATTAATAACATTATTAAAAAATAATGTATGCATTTAGGTCTTTTATAACATATTTAAAAATTCCCATATCCCCTGAGGCCTCCACTTTATATTAGAAGCTTACATTTGCAGCATTTAGAAGCACTTAAAGTATTAAACGAGCTTTTTTTTGCCCTTTTTTCCTCCATAAACTTTTCTATAGTCTTCTATCATCACATCTATCTGATTTGCTGGAGGTTCATTAAAAAATCGTGTACGTAGGTTATTGCTGAGACACATGTGGCATAGACTCTGCCATTCAGATATTAGCATTAAGAAGGTGGCTTCCCACTCTAAATAGAGCAGATTGCTTCTTTAGCAAAATCAGAATGGCAATGTTGACCCTGCCAGGTTACAGGATAAACAATCCATACATATGCAATCTTCAGCATAGTTTGAGGAAGTCATTCAGTGTATATCTTTTATCCATGGTGGTGTTGATCAGTCATATGGTCTGGAATGGGCTAAGTTACATGGCAAAGAACATTACCTCAGCTGGGTATTTTATTTAAGTGGAGTGGGAGGAACGACTTTACTGCATATGGTTGAAAAATTAATCCAACTGTAAATATGATACATAAATAGACTATATCCTGTATGCAAAATAGCTCTGACAATCCTTATGCTTACTGAATGGCATTGCAGTATGCACAGGCTATCCAGAAGGGATCTGGTTTCAACTTGTCACACAGCTGAGAGAAACCAGTATTTTACTTTACCTACAAAATGGTGTATATATAACAGGGCTTGGCGTCATGCAGCGATACAGCATTGCTGCTCTCCTCGAAACTAATTATTTTAGACGTTCTAAAGGTCTTAAAGACAAATGAGTAGAGCTGGTTGGGAAAGCATGTGTGTGTGTGGGGGGGTCTTTTAACGGAAAACTTCAACTAAAAAATAATTTCACTTTTGTCAAAATTTTCCAGAGGAGGGGAAAAAAAAGAACGTAAAAGTGAAAAATTTTGGCTGAAAACTGAAAATTCCAACTTGTAAATGCTGCGAGTAGTGCCTCATGGGAGTTCTAGTTCAGTGCCGCATACCCCGATTTTCTCCTGTGGGCTAGGCCCCTGGACGTGATGCGCCACTGTCTCCCTTCTTGCTGAGATACTGAGGGCATCATGAGAGTCAGTGCCTGTGGTGTATCATGGAGACCTAATCCAGCTGGGGAAACCCAGCCCACGAGAGAATGGGAGGCAGGAGGCTCCCGAGTGACACCTTGCACAACGCACGACGGTGAGATTTCCAAATTTTGTTTTGTTTTGGGGGTATTTATTTTTCTTTGATGAAAAATCTACATTTTTAATGGCGAGCTGACGCTTTCTCCATCAATTTTATTTTTGTCAAAACTCCAATTTCCGGTCAAAAAACAGTTTTAACAGATTTTTTTTTTTTTTAACCAGCCCTACAAATGATCTTCACTCATGGAACAGGGTTAGTACTTATCCACTGCTGTGGTACCATTCCTCCTAAAATCCCTGGACTCCACAGAGCATTCCCAGTGGGGTTTAGGATCTAGAGGTGGGAAGGGAAGGAAGCAGCATTGACCTCCTACTATAACCCCCTATGGTGAGTGGTTAATGTAGAGTAAAACAGGAGGAGGAGCTGTCAGCTTACCATTTTAGGTGGAGCGGGAGCAGTGTGGACATGGTTTACCCAAGCCAGGGAAGGGAGAGGGAAACTCCTCTCTGCTTTAAGCCGTGGGTTTTGAAGAGCGATTTGAAGCAGGAGAGGGAGGACACCTGACAGGAGATGATGTCTGCATCAAGTACCTCATATGCAATTAGCAGCATGTCTGCAGATGCCTGTGCCTGCATGGATCCTGTTTGACATCAGTTGAGCTCATTGCAAGATCAGGGCCTAAAACAAGAGCAGAAGGAAGAGATAAGGAATGAACAGAGCTGGTTGAAAGTTTTCATTCAAAAAACTTTTTTGGAGATTGAAAAAAAGGCCTTATTTCAAATGCATTCTTTGTGGGAAAATGCTGTTTCTTTTGAAGTTTTCTGTTGTTTTTTTTTAAAATTAAAATAGAAATATTTTCAGTATTCAATGTTCCCCTCTTTTCTCTATTGCCACCATTCTCTTCTTTTCTGGAGGCAAAATGGACCAAGTAAAAAGAGGGGAGGAAAGGGTTAAAAAATTACAAGTGGGGAGAAAAATGAAACAAATCAAGATATTGCAGCTTTTGGTTTTCCATTTAAAAATGCCAGAAAAATCTGACAAATGAACAAAAAAAGTTTTTAAAACATCCTGGGGAAAAAATATTCATTGATGAAAGGTGATTGTTCCACATCTAGGACACCAGTGGATATGCGTGTAGGAGCCTTTTATTCCATGTAATGTTTCCTGATGGGCCTTGAAAATGAGATGTTTGCTTAACTGTATCACTCTTATTTCACTTGCTAATTGCTTGCTTTTCTGTACCACAGAAGATCTAGATTTTAAATTGTTGATAAATATATTTTAAAAAACCCAGTCTTCCGTACGCTGGTTTTAATACATGTTTTTGTTTGTTTCAAAAATCATGTAAGCATAATTGGGATAATTAGCTTTGACTATGAGCAAATCTGGCAATAAGACACATTAGCTACAGCTTTAAATCAAAATCTCAACCTACAGTCTTGCTAGTGACTTAGCTCATAGTCATAGCAAAAATCTAATTAACGCAAAAGCGATCATGTAGGCATTCAATTTTAATTTTGTGTGTGTATGTTTCCGACTTGGTCTGTACAGCTGATCTCCGTGGAGAAGCCTGGTTTGCGAAGAGCTGTTCTGAAATTTCAGAAGTAATCACCGTGCAGAGACATAAGAACTTAACAGGGACATGGATATTAAGTTCAAACTCTATTAATTACATTAAAACAACAAACAAACAAACCTTAATGATAGCATGTCTGGATTCAAATGTCAGGCTTCTCACAAGGAGTTAGATACTGGCCTAGCCTTGCTTAAATCAGGAACATTCTTTTGTCTTGATGAATTCATATCCTGGCATAAGAAAATTTATTTCCAAAGCTCAAGTTATAGCATACAGTAGTGCAGGCTTAGAATTCCAGTAGTCCTGAAAGGAAGAGCCCTTTCCACAGGGACTTTGGGTTCTAGTGAAGTCCCCCTGGAGCACAGGTGCAATCTCAAGAACTGTAGGAGTCAGGGACATAGGTGCTGGACCTGGGGGTGCTGCAGTACCCCCTAGGTTGAAGTGGTTTCCATCATATACAAGGGTTTTTTTACTGGCTCTCAGCATCCCCACTGTACAATTTGTTCCAGCTTCCCTGGCCAAGGGCCAGGCTTTCAAAGCTATTTAGGTACCTACAGATGCAAATAGGAGCCTAATGGGATTTTTAAAAGTGCATAAACAGGTTAGGTATTTTAGGCTATGTCTACACTGCACCACACTGAGGACTACAGGAATGTGAATTACAGAGCACCCCAAAGAGATGTGCTGTAACTGCCCGACGTGGACATTGCTGGCGCAAACTAAAAGGTACCTAATGCGTGTTACTGTAGTCCTGTTTGAAAGAGGACATTAACGCAAACCAAGTACCTTTTAGTTTGCACCAACAATGCCCACACGGGGCAATTAAAGCACAGCCTTTTGATGCGCTCTGCAATTCACACCCCTGTGGTCTACACTACGGTGCAGTGTCGATAAGTCCTACGTTTCATTGAAAGTCAGTGGGAGTTACAAATGTAACGTGCTGAGGTGCTTTTGAAAAACTCCTGGAGTCCATAGCCTCAAGGTGCCTGACTCCCACTGATTTCAGCGAGAATTAAGTACCTAAGAACCTTTGAGGCTCTGGGCCTACAAGATTATCTGCATCTTTAGATGCCTTTATGTCTTTGAAAATCTCAGCTTGCGTGTTCAAGCTGGTATAAACTTGTGCACCCTATTGAAGTTAATGGAGCTTACGCTGATTTATATTGGCTAAGAGCATGGCCCCAGGTCTGTAATAATAATAATAAAAAACCTAACTCTACAGATAAAACCAGTATAATTTGTCCTATCTATTTTTAGAGAAACGGAGTTAAAGACTGCCTGTCCAGCCCATTGTAATCAGTGCGTATAGTTGAGAGCAGTTTCATCCCTGTAAGTGTAGTCTCCTATACGTTTCATAGTATAGTAATTCTGAATCAGTATGTGATCCAAATATGATAGGACTGTGCAACCTACACAGTTTGGATTCATCCAAGAACAGTTGAAAAGCAAAATCACTAGGTATTTTGGGGACATTACTGAATTCAAATTGTAATGTGACTGTAACTATGTTTTATGCCTGCTTTATTTCCCAATATCCTATGGTTGCCAGGTGTCCGGTTTTTGACTGGAATGCCTCGTCGAAAAGAGACCCTGGTGGCTCTGGTCAGCACTGCTGACGGGGCCATTAAAAGTCTGGTCGGCAGCACAGTGAGGGGAAGGCAGGCTCTTTGGAAGCAGTGGCATGTTCTCCCTTTGCCTCCTATGCGTAGGGGTAGCCAGGGGGCTCCGCATGCTGTCCCCGCCCCAAGCATCGGATCAGCAGTTCCCATTGGCTGGGAACTGTGGCCAATGGGAGCTGCAGGGACAGTGCCTGTGGACGGGGCAGTGAGCAGCTGCCTGGCTGCCCCTGTGCCAAGGAGCTGGAGAGGGGACATTCCACTACTTTCAGGAGCTGCCCGAGGTAAGCGCCGCCCGGAGCCTGCACCCGTGACCCCCTCCCATGCCCCGCCCCATCCGTGATCCCCATCCTGCCCTCCAAACCCCTCAGTCCCAGCTTGGAGCACTCTCCTGCACCCCAAAGCACTCATCCCAAGCCCCACCCCAGAGTCTGCACCACAGCCAGAGCCCTCACACTTGCCTGTACCCCAACCCCCTGCCCCAGCCCAGAGCCACCTCCTGCACTCCGAACCCCTCAGCCTGGAGCCCCCTCCTAAACCCCAAATCCTTCATTCCCACCCCACACCAGGGCCCGCATCTCCAGCTAGAGCCATCAGTGGCTTCCCCACTGCACGCCAACCCTCTGCCCCATCCCGGAACCCCCTCCCACACCCTGAATCACTCATTTCTGGCCCCACCCTGGAACCCACACCCCCATCCCAGAGTCCGTACCGTCTCCCACAACCCAACCCCCTGTCTCAGCCCAGAGCCCCCTCTCATACTCCAAACCCCTTCTCTCTGCCCTTCCCCCAGCCTGGAGCCCCCTTCTGCACTCCAAACTCCTCATCCCTGGCGCAACCTCAGAGCCTGCAGCCCCAGCCGGAGTTCTCACCCCCTCTCACATCCCAACCCACTGCCTCAGCCCGCAGCCCCCTTTGAACCTCTCAGCTCCATCCTCCCAGCCCAGAGCCCTCTGCTACATCTCAATCCATTCATTCCTGGCCCCACCCCAGAGCCTACACCCCCAGCTGGAGCCCTCACCCTAATCCCCTGAGCCAGCCCAGTGAAAATGAGCGAGTGAGGGTGGGGAGAGTGAGTGACGGGGGGTGGGACTGGAGTGAGTGGTGGTGGAGCTTCAGAGAAGGGGTGGGGCAGAGGTGGGGCCTCAGATAAGGGGCGGGGCAAGGGTGTGCCTGTAGAAATTTGGCAACCCTACAATGTTCCCTTGAAATTAACAAAGGGACCAGTGGGTATGGTCTGTTGGAAATGTACATGATGGTATATCCTAATACCTGGTAATTGCATTCACTAAGCAATCTGCTTGATGTCACTTTTCCAATATAGATAGAGATGGAGTTAAGACGATGATGCTTTTTACACGCAAGAATCCCATTAATTTACCCAGGGGTAATTTGTACTAAATATCACTGCAGGAGTGATCTGAAAATAAATACAGGATAAGTATTTGAAGTTTTTGCAGATCTAGAACAATCAGTATTTATGTATTCTTAGCTGGCCTCTCTGATTATGGCCAGATGTAGGATAGTCTGGTGGTTAATCACATGGAACATGTCAGGATCTCTGAAAACCGTTGACAGCTCTGAGACAAACTTGCTATGTGACCTTATTAGGCATCAGCTTCCCCATATGTAAAATGGGCATAATGAGCTAAATTCAGCACTGGAATAAGTAGGTCCTGTTCTATTGAAGTACATGAGCAGGATGAGTTTTGCTGAGTAATGCCAGTTTACTTTACAGAGGTGCTGAGAAGTTTAATTCATTAAAGTTTGTAAAGTGGTTTGAAATCCTTGTATGGAAAATACTATGTGTGGGAAACATATTCAAGGCTCAGTTGTGCCCTGGCCTGATCTCCTAGCTGTGCTCTTTCCAGTGTTGTGCTGAACGGCAGGGCACAATCTGGCCCTAAATTTTTGATGTATTAATATTGTAGTAGTGGGATTGACCTCTCTTATTAGGGTACCTCTAATTGAAATGATTTGCTTCTTGGCATCTCAGAGCTGTTTTAAGAATTATTGTGGATTGAAATTCATACTGGCTTGCCCACTAGTGTTTCAAATTTTGCACCTTGTAATTGCTGTTACATCTTGATTAGTCTATAATTATTATTCCTTCTCCATAGAAGATGAACTAGCTGATGTTTGTAAAGCGCTTTAAAGATGAAAGCTAGGAGCAATAAAACCAAGCACTGTTGCCACTTGATTTTCAAGTAAACGCTGTTCAACTTGTGCCATAGTTGTATATGCAGAGAAAGCCCCCTACTCTGTTGGAATTGGCAGCTCTTAATTCTTATTAATTTTCAACTGTTTACATGACTACTTGGGAAATTATGCCGGGGTGAAAATGAGGAAAACAGATGGGCGAGCTCCAGTTTGAAGCGCATCACCACTATCATTCTGTAAGAAAATTAAAAATATAAATACATGCAATGGGGCTTTGACTAGAACTTGCTGTTGCCTGAAAGGAATTTTGATGGGCTGGTAATTAAATCAGAGGAGACTCCTGTCTTAATAACTGTAGAGATACAGGATTCTATGGCTTACCAGTATGAGGGATAAGTTTATAGAGAAAAGAAATGTAGATTTCAATTATTGCGTTTAAGCCGTTATTTCAATGACAAATTAAAGGCTCGTATTGATGAATGGTAAGAAGTACCTATATACGAAAAGAATGAATTTGTTATACTGAGCTCTACAATGCTGTTTTCCATTATTACAAAGTGAATACAGGAGAATGGCTAAATGTTATATTATTTTTCCTCTTCTGTTATTCCCACCCTGGTTCAGTACAGGCTCTGTGTGTGTTCTCCATGGCTTACATAAAATTCATAAACTGATTTCCAACATTTGAAAATACATTACAGTGACAATGCTGGAAACGCAATTTTTTTTTATTCTATTCAGAGCACATAAGTGGCCAGATTTTCTAAAGTGTTGAGCTCCCATTTAGATGAACCTAAATGAAATGGCCAGACTTTCACAGGTGTTTAGCTGCTTGTGTTGTTCTCAAGGACAGTTGGGAGCTGAACACTCTGAAAATCTGGCCCAAAGTCTTTACAATTGCTTGGAAAGATGAATGTAGAAATGCCCAGCAATAGTTGCAGGCAAGTATTTCTGTGAGAGGCTCATCTTAAACATGTAAAGCCTGATATACGCAGAGTTTTTCTTCTCTTTTTTCCAAGTACCTGTTGTTACGGGTGCAATCCTTAGCATTAAATATTTTCTCCCATGTAAATGTTGCACAGGGGATGTGAGGCACAGAACCATCACTTCCCTACATGGAAGCAAGGCCGCTTCATGGAGGCAGGTGGTGTCCAGCTACAAGCGACTATGGGGAGTGAGCAGCAGAGGTGGCGTTCAATCTCTTTCATGCACAGGTGTGGCCATGGAGATTGGCTGTGTGCGCGTGGGGGGTAGGGCAGCATTAGGGTTGTCAGCAGCCCCATTTTATAAGGGGTGTCCCTTATTTAAATAAAAAAATTGCTTATCCCATCCTAAATCCACGTGGGATGCCTTTTGATCCCACATTTCAGGGTACTGTCGGAGCAGTCCAGAATTGTCTCTCCGGAAGCTGAAATCCAGGGCGGAGTGGTACTCCGGCACTTCGTTGGGCAAAGTACCACTGGTTGCAACATGATCTGGTGCACAGGATCCCAACACCACTCAAATTTGACCTGGCAGCCCTCAGTTTTAGCCCCCGTGCCTGGCAGAGCACAGCACTGCAGCAGACGGAGCAACTGTAGCCTCTGACTCAGCTCCCGGTGCCTGTGCCGAATCTGAACAGGAGCTGAAGTGGCTACTCGGCCCAGTGGCTGAGGTGCTGGTTCTTTACAGCACCCAGAGCTGGAGACAGAGAACCTCCAGGAAGGATGGAGAAGGAGAAAGCACTTGCCCCCAGAAGCTGAAGGCAAGACTCGGGACATCTGAGGTCTTTCCCATATCTTTGAAATACAAAGTTGGCAACTGTAGAACGTTGTCCTTGTCCCAAACCCACCCGCTTCCTTCCTTCATCTTGATTTATGGAGACTAACTACAGACACCTTCTGAATGAACAGCAGGATTCACTGTTCCATTTGTGGGCTTATTTTGTCTCCATGTACAGCAGCCCCATGGTATTTAAGCTACTCTGGGCACTTCTGAAGACTCAGGATGTGCCTCTGGATTTGGAGCTATAATCCCAGAATAAATGGAGTAATAAATACAGCCATACATTTGGAAAATATCCAGAAGGAAAATCTAGAAGGTGGTTTTTTTTCTTCTTTTTTTTGTGTGATATTTGGGATCATTGCCCTTATTTGCTGTGGAAGGGAGCTTTAGAGGCACATGGGTTGTAAGCGCCTCGGGGCAGAGCATGTCTTTTAGTAACAGGTTTGTACAGCACCTAGCACAGTGGAGCCCTGGTTTGTGCTTGGGGTCCCTTGGCGCTGCCATAATATCAGCCATAAATAATCCTATCTATTTTTAAAACACAATTCAGGTTAAATATAAGGTATATTTTTATTACAGAACTTTCTTCTTTTTACGTTCATGGGCTATGTGAGTCAGGAGGGCTAGCAATCTAGAGTAGAACTGGTCTAGCGATATTTATGATACTCCTTGTCAAGAGAGCTATTTATGCTCATTACGTGTTGATACTTTAGTTTAAGTGTAAAGCTGCTGTGTAGTTTGCTTGGAACTTGTCAGACGATGCTAATTTCTAAGTGTCTTGCTTTCTGTGCTGTCAGACTAAGTGACCTTGCCGAGCTGTTAAGAGAATTTTGTAAATTCTACAAATAAATATGAATACTTTGCACTCATATAGCCCCTTTTATCCCAGGATATCAAAGCTCTTTACAAGCATTAATCAACTAAACCTGAAAATCACAGCAATCCTGCGCAGTAAGCAGGAACTTACTATTTTATCCTATTTTACCTTTCTGGGTAAATGAGGTATTGGGAAGTCAAGTGATTTGGCCAAGGACACACAAAAAGTCCACGCTATTGGCAATAACTTCTAGATGTTCTAATTTCTAGTCTCGTGCTTTAACCACAGAGTATCCTTCCCTCTCCTTACATGGTGATGTTCAGTATAAATTCAGGAATGAGGCTGGACCATTTTTGCTATGATAAATTGATGCCATTAAGTTCTGTGACTGTACAACTGGTCCACTCTGTCACAACATAGGAGTATTGAGAAAATTAGGCATTCACTGGCTAGGAAGAGTCAATTTTTAGAGGTCATTTACTAGTGCAACCTGTTCGTAGCATTTCAGTTGATGGTGCAAAGCATTCCCTGAAGAAGCTATAGCTCGTTGCCTAAAGCCAGCTTCAGTCTGAATGCTAATGAATAATGCCCAGTGTTCCCAATGGGTTTGGAAGCAATATAGTTAAGTAAAAGGCAATGGGTTGGATAAAAGGTCTTAAATCAGAGTAATGTTGGCAAATGTCACTTGAAAGAGAGGGATGGGGGGGGAATGAGAGAGAGAAGAGAGCAATATAAGAATAAATTCAAAGGCAGGAGGGGCGGTGGAAGGGGGAGCAGGTCTTTCCGTAAACGAAAAGAAATCTCTGCAAATGAGAAACTGAACCTTCGCAGATTTGAAATTTAATCACAGAACTGATTTTATTGTAATAAGGAGAATTATAATTACCATTAGAAAAAAGGAGAGTTTTTTCCTGTCTAACCAAATTTGACTGTTCCAGACCATAGTTCAATATGAAGTGGTTGCTGTATGAAGGGAAATGATAGAACTAAAGCATTAGTTATGCCACTAGTTACTATAATATCTGTTTTTTGTTTTAAAGTCTAACAAAATCCACTTGGAGAAAGCTGTTTGGAACATTTTAATGTACAGTGGTTTACATTAAAAAGGTTGTGTTTCCTAACAGTCACCAGAAATCTCCATCCAAAGTACCATACCACTGTGTGGGAACCAGTGGCTACTGTTGACTCTTTAATTACATTCACTCTGTCTGAATAGGAGTTGGAAAGGGCAAGGGGTCTGTGAATTTAGAATCTCTTGGGTAAGTGGCCACAGCTTTATTCCACCTTTAACTTAAAGCAAGATAACTCCTAACAGTGACATATTTTGGGAGCAATGAAGCATGCACCCTGAGCTGTCACATCTTAAACACATTTTGATGCTCAAATTCAGACCATACTAATACACCTAAACAGTAGTGGAATTTCCTCTGCCTTATACTTCCCTCAGGTGTTCTTCGCTGCGAGCGTGTAATGCCCCAAATCAGAATGGTAGCTTTTTATACTCACAGTGGACATGTGTAAGTGACTACACAGGGTGTAAAGAGGTGGAGAATTAGGTTCCATTATTTTTAGTTAGGATATATTAATTTCCAGACTAAGGGAGTCTGGAATAGGGCTTTGACTGTAAGGTTCAGTGCAAGTTTTGATTCTTGCGTTGTTGAATCCTTCCCAGGAGAAATGACGATTTGATTTGCCACTATGATCTTTCATAACATATTTCAAGTTAACTCAAGTAAGTTCTGTGGGACAGGCTGGTTGCAGGCAAGATATTGGGCCTGATTCTCCTCTCTGAATCAGGCCTGTTCAGAGAGTACTTTCAACTTTTTTGGGTATGACAGGAAATGTGCAGGAAAACATTTCTGTTCTGTGCTGACAGAGAAATGGATTTATCTACTGTTGGTAGCAGGGGGAAAATCTGACCTGGCTCACCATGGTGCTACATAGACTGTGGTTTTTTTTTTTAATTTTAATTTTATTTTAAAGAGAAATTTCTGGAAGTATGTGGGCAAAATTTTCCTGTTGCGCAATGTCTCTTTTCGCTCAGTACATTCAGGACCTGTGGGGATGGTCTGCCAGAATTCATCTCACCGTTATTCAAGGCACAGTTTCTCACCTCAGACAATATTACCACTCCTTTCAAATATCTGGAGAGGAAGCCCTTATTTTTTTTTTGATCTTTTATATATATTTTGGAAAAATCACATCAATAATTACTGAGAAATCATTGACAAAATAGAAGCATATCCTTCCAGAGATCAAGATATACCTAATATAATTGTCAAAGTGGCATCAAATAATGATCTCAGGTGAAGATGCTCTAAAACGATAACTGGGAAAAAACGCTCACACTACATTATCCATTTAATGTTTCCATGGTAAATAAGAGCAATGCTGGCACATATCCACAACATTTCCTCTTGAAAGTATGGCTGTTTAAAAGTCTCAAATGGGGAAATAATGACAAATTAGTCAATCCATTGTTCTTCCGGAAATGAAATTATTCATCATCAGGTTGAATGGTGCTCTTCACATACACACCCATCACTTCATCCCTATTTTAGGTTAATTTTCAAAAGTTACAGCATCCTCATGCTCAAAACACATCCATATTTTTGTCTTCAGCAAGTCAGTATTTCCTCAGTAGTTTCGCTGCTGAATCTGTTGCTCTTTTTCTTATTTCTGTTCTTGGTGTGAATCTAGCCATTCAAGAGACTCTTGTTGGTTGGTGGCACCAAAATTCCACTGACCTCAGAGACAAAAGAAATGTGTCGGAGATATTCTGTTGACTTCAATGGGCATTGGATTAGGCCTCACAAAAGAAATATCCTCATTGCCGCTTTCTTACCAAAAGAAAAATCAGTGCCAGGAGAACAGCACATCCGAAGATACCTAAAACAACAAATGGACACAACTGAGTCGGGGAAAGAGAATAAAACAGCCAACAGGTTTCCATTTCAAGCGGCCATCAACAGTAAGTTTAAACCATTTTTTTTTAAAAGTGAATACCTTGACAACATTGGCATAATTCAAAATTACCACATGGGTGCTTTACAGCATGTATCCCGCATTCTGTTAGCTTCATTTGAGTGGTTAATTATTTTACATCTTATATTTTACACTTTCTCTCTGAAGTCTAAAAATGGTGTTCACTTCATCTTGAATGCTCTTGTAGTTGATCACATCAAAAGAAGAATACACATTCAAAATGGCAAGGAGCAAGCATTAGTATGCTACCCTGACAGCTAGTTGACATGGGGTATGATAGGAAACAAATTATGATAATGGCTGACAAAATACACACTGATTGGTATTCCAAATCCTCACCCAAATTGAATGACTTACATTCAAAGCAAATTCTGAGAGCATATCTCTCCCCATAGAACCACTGATGCACCTTCAAATACAAAATGTCAAAGTGGCAGATCGTTAGTTGAAATTTTTCCAGACATCAGATGTTATGAGGAGAACAAATAGGTATTTTCCCTGGATGGCTAAACAAACCTGCAGTGAGGAGAGTAGTGAACATTTGCTTTTGAAATCAGTGCTCTATGTGTGAATTAATGTCCATATAAATATTCCGTATCAACAATAAGCAATAGCTATGTAATTATTTTATAAAGAGCAGAGCCTTAAATATCATTATGATTATTTATTATATATTTGTATTGCCATAGGGCCAAGGAGCCCTGGTCATGACCCTATTTTGTTGGGTGCTGTTCAAACACAGAATGGAAAGTCAGTCCCTGGTTTTCATTTGCTTCCAGTGCATGATTTTCATTGTGAAACTTTGATTATTTTCTTTTTGCTAAATTCCTCTCAAATGTTACTGTGCAAATATTTCTGTTCATTTCAAAAGCATCTTTTTACCCTCTCAAAAGAGTAGTACGCTATGTTTATGAATGAAATGCATTTTCTCAAAAGGTTCGGCAATATCTCCTTTATCGCAATACAGCATTCATTTAAATAAATGCCCTACTTATAGACAACTGTTGCTACCACTCTCCAGAGCCACTCCAGGTCACAGCATAAGCCCAGGTCTTTATTGACAAAAGTTGTCGTCATCTGATACTTGATCAATAGCTAATGTGAAATGACTTGGTGGTACAGTCCAATTCCCAGTCAGCTACTGTCCACATCAGAAATGCCACCAGAGTTGGAACCCTGAGAAGAGAAGGCAAGGATTAAAGGTTAAAGAACACGCTTTTAAGGCACAATCCTTAGTAAAGGGCAGCGCTAATGTATTTCTGCCACAGCAGTGTGTCAGACTGCCCTATCCCCCCACAGAAACCGTGGTTTTTGGAGAATAGAGAGAATAGAAGGAGAATAGAGGTGGAACACAGGATTATTTATTACAGTGGCACATATGCAATCCGAAGATACTTGGCAGCTAAAATGCAAATAGCTCCTCACAGTTTTGTCCTTACAGGACTTAATAGGCTCCCAACCCACCCCCACCCTCAAAACTGAAAAGCCCTTCCCTAAATGTTACCAACAAATTATTACATCCAAGGCAACATGTCCACCTCTGGCATTGCTCTCTTTAGCTGTGACTTGGAGGTAAATTAATCTGAATTATGGAGAGTCCTAGGCTCCTCCTATTCCCAGCATGCTCTGCTAAAAGGAAATTAGTAGGTTGGCTTTCTTTCCCCACTCTTTCTGTAGAAGACTTTTCTACTCCACACCTTGAGTCTCTCCGAAGTAAGGACAGACTTCCCCGGGTTGTCTCCTTACTCCTACTAGGGTGCAATGCCCCCTCAGTGGTCAGGAAATAGCCGTGTCTGCACTCTCATTAGCACAGGGACTTCCATTCTTCCTTCCCCTTGTGTGAGCGGTATAAGTCACGGGGATAAGGGGTGGAAGAGGAGGGTGAAGGCTCCTGTGCTCATCCCCTTTAAATCATCCTCGCCCCACAAGAGCCAAACAGAATCTACCCCTATGATCCCATCAGGTCCGTGTTAATGCACTTGGTAGGGCAGTTTAATGAAGCTTAGTTACTAGGGGTGAAATTCTGGTAAAACCCCCGTTAAACTTCCAGGTTGCCAGTATTCACCTTAGCTGTCCATGCTTCGCCTGTTCTCTTGATTAATAGAAGATTTCAGTCTCAAGGGCTGTCACTCTCTCATTCTCATTAAAAAGAAAGCTATGGCTGGAGTCACCAGGGAAAGGGTTAATATGTGGTAGCCTCTCTTTTGCCCTCTTGTCCCAAGTGGTTTCTTATTTTTTAAAACTAAACTCTTTATTTGGAAAAATGCACATTACACATTGTGAAAAGGACACAGCCTATGCTTTTTCATTCCAGCAGTAGCGTTTGGCTCAGAGGAATTAAGCTAAGAATTGTGGAAACATTTGTGGGGGTCACCCAAGTTATGCAGTGGTCATTTTTGCTACTTGAGGATTCATTTGTAAATTTGTTCTTGAGAATCACTTGTAGAGTAACCCTAACCCTGAAAGAATCAAGGTCATGACAAGCTAGTCATTTATACAAATCAAATTCTGGAAAAATGAAAAGTTACTCAGACCAAATATATTATTCATATAGTTTTTTTACATTTTGAAAGGGATGATTTCAGAGAATTACCAAAAAAAAAGTCTAGTCCGTGAAGAGTTTGTCCGGCTATTCTAGAAGCTAAATACTACTCTAAGGATTTTCCCAGAATGTAAATACTTGATTCTTACATTTGGCAAGAGAATAGATTTTTTTTTTTTTGTAAAAAATTCTCAGCTGTTAAAGTGCATTGAAACATGCTTTATGCTGTGTATTTTACAGCGAAGTATTTAAACCAATCCATTGAATAATTTCATGCTACATTAAGTTCAGCAAGCTCTTTCTATATACATCATTTTTAATGCTTTCTATATCTTCAGCTATAAGCTTTTTAATTATTATGTGAAAAAAAACCGAAAGCTGAATATGAAATAATCTTTTGGTCACTTGACTTCATCCAGTAGAACACTTTCAAAGTATAGAGTTGGAATTTGTTGTGTTTTTTAGGCTTGAAATAATTAAGTTGCTTTTAGAGTAATTCTTGTCATCATTTGCCAGAAAACTCTATTTCCTCCAAAGTAAATGCCACATGAGAAGTGGAGACTATCTTACAGCAGGGAGTTTAACCTCTGAAATCACTGAAGAATTAATATTTTTAACCTGAAATGAGTTGAGTGGTTTCAGATATGCCCAGATAGAGCACAAGAATGTGTTATAAGAGCATCCCATCTGGGTAGTTTGATAATTAATGGTTTCTGCTTAAAATGAGGAATATTAGTATGTAGTCAATTCCCAGTTCTGTGGTTGGGCAGTGCATGTAGAGGGGTGAATTAGATTTTGATCTACAGCAGTGGGTTTGGCAGTCTTGAGGCATTTCCCTTGAAGGTGCTTTTGTATTAGGCCTTAACATAAATACTTAAAGACTTACATTTCTAATGCTGACTTTCGCATAACCTTTATGAATACAAATATGTGCTCATAAATTCAACAAAGGGAAACACAAAATTGAAACTGAAGTTACTGTCATATGTCTTAATAAGAATAAAGAAAATGGATGGTGAACTAAGGACCTAGCTTTCCTCTAGCTGTAAGCTGTGCATTTTCTTATGCCTATTAGCACATGCTTTCTAAAACCTTCTGATAAATTACCCTCTTCCAGAGAGCTATGGACAGTGAGACTGTGTTACAGTCGGATGCTGCAATGAAATGCACATAGGTCGCTCTCTCCACTGAGTCCAGTTGAAGTCAATGGGGCATGATAGGGACTAAGGGGCTTCACTGCAGGATTGGGCTCTTAGCTTGATGGCAAAGTTCAGTGGCTGCTTCTCTCTCTGGTGTCATCTTTTTTTTACCCAATATTAAAAAAAAAAAAAGTCTATTCAGTCAAGATCACAGGATTAAAATGGGACGATCTGATTCAGAGAGGAGTCCCAAACCTGCCACTTTATATGTAAATGCATTTTCTCTTTGAGCATCTGGATTTTAGTGTTTCAAAGAAAATGGGACCCTGGTCCAAATCAGCCTTGAGTTTGAATTTGTAAAACCTGACTGTGATGCTGATCCTGCAAAGTACTTCGCTGCACTCGTGAGACAGTTCCATTTAAATCAGTGGGACTACGCCTGCCAGGTTAAGCATGTGTAGAAGCCACTCCAGGGTTGGGAGCCAGGGTTTTGCAAAAGCACCACAGTTAGAAATCATCCATAGCCTCTTATCTGAACTCTGCGGGTTTGTACTAAATGGGTCTGAGATCCAAATGGATCACTAATTTTCAAAGTCAAAACCACCCTTTTGCCCATCTCTCTGTAAACTGCATGTGCTAGTTATATAGGGTGACCAGACAGCAAGTGTGAAAAATTGGGACACTTTTTTGCAGGAGGGAGGGGGGTGGTATAGTTGTGTATATAAGATAAAGCCTCTAATATTGGGACGGTCCCAATAATATCAGGAGTCTAGTCATACTGTAGCTACAGTAAGTCAAATTTAATTGTTAAAAATAAAAAGATATATAGTTCTGGAGAATAAGTCTGAATAAATTCAATCAAGACTTTGATGCAGTAAGGCTCTAATTATATTGGAAACAGGTTAAAACAGCAGCATGTGGAATAAGGAGAAGGAACACAGTGTATACGCAGCTATGGCATTCATTGCCCATAGAGATCATTTACCTATTGGCTAACATTATTTTAATTAGGTAGCAGCACAGGGGATTCGTTTTTATGAGCATTTTATTTCTAAATGCTAAGCATGATGGTTCAGCATATGGGGGAAAAAAAAAATCTCCCAGGGCTAAATTCTGCCCTTGGGTGCATGTGTGCTGAAACCTCTAAGAGTCATACATGTGCATCTAATTTGGTATGAAGTCCCTATGTAACTAATTGAGTCCACAAAATAGTAAATTAAAATGAGGATTTTTCTTAATGCTTTCTATGGACCCCACAAATGCATGAAAAGCAGTCTGGCTGGATATGAATACTGGATCATTTGTATGGACTGCATGGAGTTTGCTGCAAATTCAGCTCTCTCCCTTAGCCCTATCTGAGCTTAAAGCTTAACCCTGGGTTGAGAAGGTGGAGATGAATGGCCTTCTGGCATCACCCCCTGTTAATCTCAAAGTGTGCTGCAAAGACTAAAGTTCAGTTGGTTGTATGGCAGATAGAGCCTCCCTCCCCCATATATGTGGTAAAATATTGAAGCTTGCATTTGAAAGCCAAGCTTGCACACTGAAAACATAAAGGTAAAACAAGGTATGACTGTAGCTAAAGGACTTGAGGATTAATCGCTCTCAGTGGTGTGTGGCAAAATATTTTAACAGTGGGCTCCCTCAAAAAAATTCTCTGCCTCAGGTGGTAACACTTGTGACATTCCCTGAGTTAAATATCTTCTGCTGCTCTCCAAAAAGAATCCACATGCTAATTGTCCCTGTATCGCCTGACTCTTACCATGCTGTCCTCCCACCCTGGTCTACACTGGTGCGGGGTCAACCTAAGATACACAACTTCAGCTACGCAAATAGCGTAGTTGAAGTTGGCGTATCTTAGGTCGACTTACCTGGCTGTGAGGACGGCAGTGAGTCGACCACTGCCGCTCCCCCGTCGACTCCCCTTCCGCCTCTTGTGAGCTGGAGTTCCAGAGTCAATGGGGAGCGTGTTTGGGGATCGATCCATCAATCCCCGATAGACTGATCACTACCCATCAAGATTTCTTTAGTTGGGTCCTCAGGGTTGCATCTGTCTCTGAGCAGCAGCCGTGGTAGCAGCTATTTCTTCCATTAATCTTGGATCACTTTAAAAACCTCTTTACTTTTGTAACTCTGGATGTTGTTATCCTTGTAAATGACCAGTCCCATTTGGAATCCTGTTAAATTCTGGGCTTCGCTGAGGTCTTGTGGAAGGATGGAGAGTCCAGTGGTTAGGGCACTAGCATAGGACTTGGGTGATTCAGGTTCAGTTTCTTCGCTTACCATAAATTTTCTGGGTGACCTTGGGCAAGTCACTTAGCCTCTGTGCCTCAGTTCCCTGTCTGTACCATGGGCAAAATAGCACTTCCCTACCTCACAGGGATGTTGTGAGAATAAAGATTAAATGTAAGGTGGTCCAATATTATGGGAATGGGGATTATAGAAGTATGTAAAATTGCTAGATTGTGGCAATAAATTCTACCAGCCAATTGTGTGGGTTTTTTAAGCATTGACTTTTAATCAGTTATTTTGCCCCCCTATCAGTTTCACTGAATGTCCCCTTATTCTTGTGCTTTGGGACAGGGTGACTGGAAGTGCCCTGTTTACCGTCTCTAATCTCTTTTTAGGGTTGGGCATGCAAACCAAACTTCCGTACCTTCCTACCTTTGGGTAAAACCCATCTTTGTCTTTGCTTAAGAGGAACTGTAAGAAGCGAATTTTTTTAAAAAAAAGTTTTCATGGGAGAATTGAAATAAAACCTGTGGAGGTACTTCCCATCCAGCAGATGAAAATGTTAAACCTGGGGATTTCAGGCAACGAAATACGCCTGAATCTTTCTTCTCTCCCTATCTATCTGTAAGGTAACCTGATTATAACACTAATCTCCTTTGCTGTGTCAGTTTGGCAAGGCAATATCATCTGTCATTCCTTAGAAAGAATGATTGGAGACAAATCCAAGTGTCCCTTATTTGGATTTTAGTTAAAAATGAGAATAATATTAATATGGCCAAAAGCTGTTTCTGGAATAAAAAACCCAACAACCCCTACTGGGTACACTCTTAGAGAATGCATACATTTACAATAGCTTTACAGTCTGCAAGGAGGTTTGTGGATCACTAAGGGTTGCTAGAACATTGTCCATTAACTACTTTAGCTTCTTAGGACAGGTGCACGGTTAAGGTACTATTATTGAGGCAGTCTATGTGTCTGTCTTACTAGCTATATTATTGTAATAGCAAAATGTTTGTCTTTTAAAAATGAGCCCTTGGCATGCAAAAGGGTGAGGCAGGGGAGGAGTGAAAGTTCAGAAACTGACGGAAAACTAAACAACATTTTATTTTGCCAATTAAAATGGTAATAAAAATGAAACTCAGGCTGGTAAATAATAAATCAAATAGTTTATCAAACTTCTTTAGACATGCTTTTATTTAATCTAATATGATAAAGGGGAAACTGCCAATAAATCATTAAGTGCATTTGCCGCGAGATTAACCTGTTTAGAAGAAAAATCTGTTTTCTAGATATTGAATTCAAAACATTTGAAGGATTATATTAAATAAGTATTCCTATCCACAGGACTGATAAGAAATCAGTAGCACAGTAATACTCAGTTCTTCTCACAGAATAGGTTGTTATTTTAGCTGGATCACACATATTTACATGTGGCGCACTAGTTTTTGTCTTCTGTTTGCCATTCAGTGGCAGCCAAATTCTCTGTTCTCCTCCCACAGTTTTTATATAGGCAGAGACAAAGTAGTTAGTTTCCTAGACCACCTCATTCACCCACTCCACTTCCTGCCTGAGCACATCCTCTGACATTTAAGTTAGGGGAGAAAATGTCTAATACGGGCAATATCCGGATACATTTTTACAAAAGTGAGACCGTCATTATTGGTTGCACTGGGCAATTCGGTGACAAGAAGCACAGCGCAACTCAAACGGCGCTCTTAGTATTTCCTGGATTATTGTAAACTCAAGTAAGGAGAATCAGTTTTTGCCAGAAGTTGCTACAGCTGACTTCTTTGTTTCCAGGGTCATAAAGACACCTGCACACTTCTTTGAACGAAGGCAGCTTTCAGTTAATAGAGATATAAAGTGAGTTTACCAGAACTGCACTGTCTTATTCTGACCTGATAAGAAAAGGCTTATGTTATCTACTGGCTGAGCTGAGTTGCATACTAAAGAAGCAGTAGCACATGAATAGCAAAAGGCAGGGCTTATCAGTGGGCATTCACGATTACCTAAATTAGCCAGACTGGTATAATCCAATCTTGCATAACAAAGTAATATCAGAATAATATTTAAAAACACATTGGGTAGAATTCTGGCCATACTGAAGTGAATGGAAGTCCTGTTGGATTCTGTGGTGGCAATTTTATCTCTGCTCATTCATGTGTTATCCCAGTATCGGTAGTATTCCCTTGTACTTCCTGAGGCTTAACAGAGCTAAATTTATTAAAATCGAGTTCTGACCTTTTGGGAGCTTATATCGGCAACATTTCCACGTGTTCCTCAGTCTCAAACACACTGTCGGCCACACCCTATTCTAAAAGGGACAGCTCACACTAGCCAGAAACAAATAACCCAATACAAAAAGCATGATGGAAGGGGGTGTAATAATCCCATTGACTTCAATGAGTTTATTTGGATGCTTAAAGTTAGGCATGTGCTTAAATATCGTGCCAAGTTCAGGCTTAGGGCCTCAGCTTGTGGAACAGGATAAAAGGTGCTCTATGCATGCAAGATGTATGATTCAATTTTTGTCTCGTGTTCTTGATCCAGTGTTTCCAGACCCAGTACAAACTAATCTGGTTGTACGTAAGTACACTCCTAACCCTGCCAATACTGAGCAGGTCTAATGAGGTTTTCCATGTTCCCAAGTCCCCATTGTTTATAGAAAGTTACATCTCGTGTTTTGCTGAGAGGTGCTGGCGTCTCTGAACAGGGAGAAAGCTTTTTTAAATGTCCCTAGGAATGAGAGTGGTTTTAACTGCCGTTTGGACAAAGTTTCCCCCATTCACGGAGGCTAGAACCTCCGAGTAAAATTCCATTATCTGTTAAGGCTTTCAACAGAGCGTCATCAGTTTTCAGGACTGGTTGATTGTAGTAGTGCAGATGGGCCACAGGTAACCATATAGCGATAGAGATATGACTGTTGAGACACAGAGAGATATAAAACTCAGCAGGTCTAAAAGATTTGCTTATGAGAATTAACTAATGAACCTCCATGCGAATGACCTGCTTTTCATTACAAAATAATCCATAACTATTTTTTTTGGCATATTTTCTGCTGAATATAATTTTTATATTGCTGAAGTAAACAGCACTTGGCAGCATGGCTCTTTTTAAATTATTTGTTTTTGTTTGTAATGAAATACATCAATTATTTCAGTCTTTTCTGAAAGACCCCTGTGTCGTTTAGGAATCCTCACTGCACTTGATTTAATACGTTACCCGCAAACTGCACAGCCGTGGTAGTTAGTTGTCTTTTGAATGTCAGCTCTCCACTGAGGCAAACTAGTTATTGAACTGCTGAATCATCACTTGCATTGCATGAGCTGGGAGCAATTCCCAGTTGTGTTTCAGCCCACCTAAATGTGACCCAAGCTATTTAATTTTGAAAGCTGAATCCAGAGTGGATGCAGCAGAAAGAAATAACTACACAGCTGAAGTATGCAAAGTTATTCATATCTTCCTTTAGCGTTGACAATTGTTGGCAGTGAAAGTAATACGTTTTGCTTGAAATGGGAAACCAATATTGATCCTCTTCCCAAGGTGAATTTCCCATATATTGGAGAACTATGTCAGGAGACACCTGTGCACTTTCTAAATGAAGTAACTTTAAAAAGAAAGCAAGAGTTCTGTAGCTTTTTGACTTGGTTCAGCGTTATTGGAATGTGAACAAAATAGGAATGACTTTTAGGTTTATATTTCAGTTTGTACAGAACTTTTTGTAAAGTGGCTGTCCTGTATGCCCATGAGAAACAGTTAAAACAGAATCTTCAATAAGTTATAAATCCAGCAATTTCACTTCATTTCCAACAGCATAAGATTTCCATCCACGAATACCCCTTAGTCCTCCAATAGACCCACCCTCACCATTATATTCCAAGACCTGGGAGAGCAGATAGGCTTTGCACCATGTCCTCAACATCATCAGCTGTGGGCTCTTTGGGGCCCAAATGGAGAATAAGTTCCTTCCTGAAGAGTGCACCTCTCCATTTTACACTCACGGAAATCAGCTCAGGTGCCTCCACTGAGCACAAGGGTGACACATGATGAGGAAAAGCAGTCTATTAAATAGCTTGGGACCTGCCTACTTAAGGTCTATCTTCACTGCAGAGTTAACCCTGTTACCCCTAAACTCCCTCATGTCAACACACAAAAACTCTCACCCATGTTTAATAAAATGTTCACCTGGGCTAGCTGGCCCACCTGGGGCTCTCAGCTAAAACCCGAGTGAGGCTTTCACTTGGGCTCATCACATGCCCACTTTGCAGTGAGGTCACAGGTAAATCATTCAGGTGCATATAGTCCTTCAGTGCCTTCCCATCATTCACCGCTGTGTGCCCAAAAAGGACAGACAAGTTCTCCCACAATTCATTAAGACAGAATCATAGAATGACTCTGCTTATTGCAGCACAAAGAGCCAGGGGTATGATCCCAGAAGTCCTAGAAACTCACCTGGATGAGTGCAGCATCAGTAAGTATAGGGGGTGTGTCTGTATTGTGTTACCCTTAGATGGTAGGTCCTTGGGGCAGGAACCATCTCTTTTTGTTTTGGGCTTGTACAGCGCCTAACAGTGGGGTTAGGTCCATAATTAGGGCTCCTAGGTGCCAGGATATAAAAATGATAATATCTCAGGTATGGCTTTTTAATGTGGCTGTTCACACCTGGCCAAGGCTAACTCAGGTGCTCAGACGCATGTGCCAGTCACTGAGTTAACTCAGCCATGAAAACATACCTGTGATGGGGCATGCCTCACCACTGCAGCACCTCCTGCTTGCTGTCTGGGGAATTAGCACTGTGCCCTCTTCTGGTGGTGTCTGACCTGCTGTCACCTCTGTTCTTGGGCCCACCTCACTCCCAGGACTGCAGCACCCTCTTCAGTGACTTTCCAGCTGTGGTTCACTCTATGTTCCCCCCTTCTGGGGGGACCTGCAGTCTACTTTCCAGCCACTCCCTTCAGTGGTAAACTGCAGTCTAGCTACTTCCTTCCGTGGCTCCAGCACCCTCCTTGCCCTTGTGTCAGGGCCTCAGTCTGCAGATCCCTGCCACCTGCCAGGAGCTGCCTTTAGCTCCCTGGGTCTCTGCCTGCAGCATTGCTCTGCCCAGGGTGCCTGCTGCCCTCCACCTGCAAAGCAGCCAGTCCACTTCCCTCCTCAAGCTCCAGGGAGTGACTCCCACTGCTCTGTTCTGCAGCCCTCCTTATATGGGCCAACCCTGCCCTGATTGGCTGCTCCTGTAAGCCCTTCTGTGATTGGCTGCCTCGTGCACAACCTCCCTAAGGCTGCTTTTAACCCCCTTTTCTGCCAGAGTGGGGCAGACGCCTGATCAAAATACCCTTAGAGCTTTATGGGTCAGAATGTCTCCTTAAACTCCAACCAGAAGCCATTTGCCAGTGTAGATCCTGGAGCACTGGCACTGTGTGTTTGTGATGGGATAGTTTCCAGAACTAAATGTATAGTTTACCGGTATACAAATCTTCCTCTAGTTATACATAAGCCCAGGCTTGAAATTGATCTACATTCAAAGTTTTTGTAAACTTCAGCAGGAGTTGTATCTAAGAACAATTGCAGGACTGGATATGAGGACTTGTCTGAATGGTGCCATGCTACCAGAGTGGGGGCAGAGGCTACGCAGTCCCACAGTGGGGCTGGTGCATCATAGGGCAGGAACCTCCTTTACCCGGAAATTGAGGGGCCCACAAGGTTTGGAAGCTCGGGCCTCCTGCCTCCTCTACAGATTTTTAATCCTCTCCCCCATGAGGAAATAAACTCTATTAGGAAGAAACTCTGACAGTCATAAGCTCAGTTAGATTCACCCTGTGGAGTTTCCTGGGGCTTCTATCCCACTCCCTTATGTTTGGCCACCAAAAGGCCCTTAGTTAACTGGAGCAAAGTTCTGCTCTGGGTAACAGGTACACAGCCCTCCTGGAACCGGTGTGGTTGGAGGAATACGACAGAGTGCAGAATTTGCTCCCGTATCTTTTGTGCCAGTAATTGTTAACAAGTAAACACACCTGACTGCTCCAAGATACTTCATTCATTGCACACTCAATTGGTAAAACATTCCCAGGATCTCCTAATACTTTTTTTTTTTTTTTTTTTTGGTATGTGTGAGGGGGCGGGGCAGGGTTTACCTACCGTACTATTAAATCCCAATTTCCATGATCATTCTTAAAACCCTGATTATCCTGACTCAGTCTCTCTTAATGGTCTCTGATCATATGGTCCAAAGTATGTGCTTTTAAAAAAATCATCAGACTTTAGAACCAGTTTTTACCTAGACAGTTTAGCTTTATCTGAGTTTCTTGTAAGCAGCCGGAGGCTTTTTGTTTTGCTGTGGGATACTGAATACACAAGAGTGTTTTGTTGTTGTTGTTTGTTTTTAAATAAAATGTAATTATGACTTGCTTGAGTGGAAAAAATACTACATGTTTAAACTTGGAGGAGGGGCGGAGAGGGGGAGAGAAAACTCTCCAATTACCTCCAGTTTTCTTTTTAACTTAACCAAAAAGTGGGTTGTAAAATTAGAGCGTTGACACACTAGTGACATCCGACCCACAGCTTCGGGTTCATAAATTTTGGAGGAGCAACAATAATAACAGTAAGACCAACAACTCTGAACACGGACGGTGATTCCATTTGAGAGAATTCATAATGAGCCTGATCTTTCACCTGTACAAGATAATCGGAGTTTTGTCCCCTGACTTCAGCCACAGCAAGATCAAACTCTGTGTGAGGGAATCTGGACCAAAATTAGTTATGTTAGCCTCTTAGAGAAGTCTTTCTGCGCATGGCACCCGGTTGCGAGAGCCGGTGTTACAATGGTACAGTCTCACTACGGAACACGTAATGACAACTCCACAGTTATGGATGAGCTAGTATAATAGACCACTCTGCCAGCTGTGATCTAACAGGATAGTTGCTCTCTTCTACAAGTGACCTATTTACTCCAACAATTGAAAATGCATTGTTGCAGCTGTGACTATTGCTTCCTAACTGACTGAAGCAAAATTGCTTTATTTGCTTACATGAATTCAGCATAATGATGTTGCATTGATCATTTGGCTCAGTTGGTGAGGAATTTCACCCTAGGGAGGAAGGGCCAGCTTTAAAGCCATCTTCGTCGTTTCCGCTGTTTCTGAAATAATTTCATGGTCGGAACTCTCTCCTTAGTCGACCATGTATTTTAAAATGAAACTCTGTAAGTGTATAAAATGTACTCATTATGGAGTTTCACAATGTATTTTCAACTGGAGTAGGTGGGAAGGGCAGTGGTGCTATTCATGCAGAGAACGCAGGAGTTGCGTTCAGAATATAGATCTATCTACTTCAGTATCCTTTTTTTTTTTTTTTTACCAGCAGACAATACCTGGGAAGTTAACCCAGCCCCCTAATTAATCTAGATCAATGCTGCAGATGGTTTGTTTGCTGAACAGAATTCCAACATGAGCCTTTTGTGGGGGCCCACTTTATTCCCTGAAGCATGGTCTTTTATTAATAACCCATATCATTATTTTAGAGTGCACAGGTATAATTGTTGTTAGTCATCATGGAATTATCAGTCATAGGTTTTGCCTTGATGAGCTCCAGCAGCAGTGAATTCCACAGGTTAACTGCACACTGTGTTATTTGTACTGGTCACAGATGCACTTGTCTTTAACTTTCCGTGAGTCTCTGTGCTTGTATGCATTGGGGTACATGTTCTTTATAGCAAATATTAATTAGAAATAATATGTTCTGATGATACAAAGGAATCTGCCAGCACAGTCCCTTAAACTCATACAGAATTTTATTAACTTCAGTGGGACTCTGCATGGGACTTCACTGGGACTCTCTTGGATTTATGAGTAATTTAATCTAAAAAGTAGTAAAGCCTGATCGCTCTTATTCATTTTAGAATTGTGTAATCTATGTACTCTTTTTATGAAGAACTTTGCTATAAGGAACATAGGTGTGAATGTTCACAAAGGATCAGGTAAAACAGGGAAAAAGAAACTGATGCAGACCTGAAAGTTACATATAATCTTCTCTATACAATTTTTAGAACTCTTAAAAGATGTGTGTGCAACCGTGAAATCAACAGACAGGCAGCTTTGAATTGTAGCCTGGATGCAGACAGAATATTGATTCATTGCAGGTCTCTCCCTAACCTTGGTATTATCATACTATAGGGTTCAGAATTTCAAATGGACAAAGTGTTTTTTGAACATTTCTCCAATGTGTTAATCACCAACTGGCTTTTCTGCAGCAGTCACACAGGACCTGTGTTTCCAACTGCCTTTTTCTTCAACAAATATAGACATAGTAGAAAGAGTAATCTGAATGATCCACCAAAAATTGAGTTTCTCTCTGCAGTCCTTTTGGGCTGTCTGAGACACAGTGCCTTCATTCTCCTGTCTCTTTGAAAGTTAATCTTTGGAAAATCTAGTACTATAGAACAACTTTAACTGATTCCTCTCCTGCCTTTAGCACCAGTAAGCCTGAGCGCAGGGCTGTCCCTAGGGGAGTGCAGGGCCTGGGGCTGAAATGACGGATTTGTCTCTTCCAGGACCAACTGCACTGGGCAATTGCGCTGGCCTGTGGGGCCCCCCACAAAGCGCAGGGCCCAAAGCGGTCACCCCGATTCGCTGTACCCAAGGGATGGCTCTGCCTGAGTGTAGTTGATTATTAGCCTAATTTTTGCATATATAAATGCAAAGCAATGCTTTCGTTCATCTATACAAATGGAGCAACAGCATCAGAGGATGTTCATCTATTGTACTTGTCATAAATATAAAGGGAAGGGTAAACCCCTTTGAAATCCCTCCTGGCCAGGGGAAAGCTCCTCTCACCTGTAAAGGGTTAAGAAGCTAAAGGTAACCTCGCTGGCACCTGACCAAAATGACCAATGAGGAGACAAGATACTTTCAAAAGCTGGGAGGAGGGAGAGGAACAAAGTGTCTGTCTGTAGTCGTCTTGGCCAGGGACAGAACAGGAATGGAGTCTTAGAACTTTTAGTAAGTAATCTAGCTAGGTATGTGTTAGATTATGATTTCTTTAAATGGCTGAGAAAAGAATTGTGCTGAATAGAAAACTATTTCTGTCTGTGTATCTTTTTTGTAACTTAAGGTTTTGCCTAGAGGGGTTCTCTATGTTTTTGAATCTAATTACCCTGTAAGATATATACCATCCTGATTTTACAGGGGGGATTTCTTTATTTCTATTTACTTCTATTTTTTATTAAAAGTCTTCTTGTAAAACACTGAATGCTTTTTCATTGTTCTCAGATCCAAGGGTTTGGGTCTGTGGTCACCTATGCAAATTGGTGAGGCTTTTTATCCAACATTTCCCAGGAAAGGGGGGGTGCAAGTGTTGGGAGGATTGTTCATTGTTCTTAAGATCCAAGGGTCTGGGTCTGTAGTCACCTAGGCAAATTGGTGAGGCTTTTTACCAAACCTTGTCCAGGAAGTGGGGTGCAAGGTTTTGGGAAGTATTTTGGGGGGAAGGACGCGTCCAAACAGCTCTTCCCCAGTAACCAGTATTAGTTTGGTGGTGGTAGCGGCCATTCCAAGGATAACGGGGGTAATATTTTGTACCTTGGGGAAGTTTTGACCTAAGCTGGTAAAGATAAGCTTAGGAGGTTTTTCATGCAGGTCCCCACATCTGTACCCTAGAGTTCAGAGTGGGGGAGGAACCTTGACATGGTGGCACAGTGGTGGGATTAACCTGAAATCATTTTGAGATCCAGTTGAGATTTTTTGAACTAGAAATACAGATTTTAAAAAGGAATTTTTAGGAAGTCCAGAAGGCAGCTTTGAAACTGAAAGCAGCTTGGTTTCTCTCTGCTTTGTGGCCAAGCAGAGACAAAAGGGGATTATCTTGTGAATTGCAGGTTTTCTTGCCTGGAGGCAGGGTACTTAACTCCTGCAGGGAAATTCACAGTCTTCCAACCCAGAGGTTTTTTTTTTTTTTTCTTTTCTTCCTAAAAGTAAATAGGGGGTGTGTGCTCTACCCATTTGCCTGGAGACAAAAGTGGCAGGGTTTTTTTTTAGGATTTTGATTTTTTTTTTTTTGTTTTACAAGGAGCACAGGTTTGAAAAGAAATTTTTTTTTTCTTTGGGCTGGGTAAGCAGTTTTCCAAGTAGTTGGAGGTTTTTTGCTTTAATTTGGGCCCAGAGCAGAGACAAGGGAATTGTCTTTTTCTGTAGGCTGACAATCACTATCAGAGAATAGGTACTCTATTCCAGCACAGCAAAAGTTTACAGCCAAGTTTTGTTTGTTTATTTCTAAACCTCGGGTGTAAAGTTAGTTAAAAACAGAGAGGTTAGAATGGCCAAATCCTCAGCTCGACTACAGCTGGAATTAGCCAAATTTCAGGCTGAGGAAAAACAAAGGGAACATGAAAGACAGATAGAACTCATGCGGCTGGAGAAGGAGGTACAGGAGGCTGCCCACAAGAGGGAAATGGAGGCAAGGAAGCATGTGGAGGAGATGGAGAGGATAAAGGCCCAGCAGAATATACCAACAAACCCTAGCAATCCTTCTCCAGGTACCACTTCCCATCCCAGAAAGTTCCCCACCTACAAGGCAGGTGATGATACTGAGGCCTTCTTAGAAAACTTCGAAAGGGCCTGCCTTGGGTACAACATCTCTACTGACCAATACATGGTAGAGCTGAGGCCGCAGCTCAGTGGACCCTTAGCTGAGGTGGCAGCTGAAATGCCTAAAGAACACATGAACAAGTATGAACTGTTTAAATCCAAGGCGAGAGTCAGAATGGGGATAACACCCGAGCAGTCTCGTCGGAGGTTCAGAGCCCTAAGGTGGAAACCAGACATGTCATTTACCCGACATGCCTACCACATTGTAAAACATTGGGATGCCTGGATATCAGGAGCAAGTGTTGAATCTCCAGTAAATTTGCCCTTCCTAATGCAAATGGAACAATTCTTAGAGGGTGTTCCTGAGGAAATAGAAAGATACATCCTAGATGGGAAACCCAAAACTGTAATTGAGGCAGGAGAGATTGGAGCCAGATGGGTGGAGGTGGCAGAGAAGAAGAAAACTGGTCGCAGTTGGAGCGGAGACCAGAAGGGACCACCCCAGACCACACCCTATTACCGGGGGCCGCCCAAAGCCCCACCTACCTCCCAAAGAACCCTCCAGACCCCTTATCGTCCCACCACCCCGTTCTCCAGCAACCCTCCTCGCCCCGGTGACCCGTCAGCTGGACGATGTTTTAAATGTAACGAGCTGGGGCATGTAAAGGCCAACTGCCCCAAGAACCCCAACAGATTACAGTTCATTGCACCGGAATCACACCAGAGGTCCACAGGCCCAGATACCTCCCAGATACCCTTGGAGCGGAGGGAAACTGTGAGTGTGGGTGGGAAGAAGGTCACCGCGTGGAGGGACACCGGAGCACAAGTGTCAGCTATCCATGCTTCCTTAGTGGACCCCAATTTAATCAACCCAGAGATCCAAGTGACGATTCAACCCTTCAAGTCCAACTCTTTCAATTTGCCTACAGCCAAGTTGCCTGTCCAGTACAAGGGCTGGTCAGGAATGTGGACTTTTGCAGTCTATGATGATTATCCCATCCCCATGCTGTTGGGGGAAGACTTGGCCAATCATGTGAAGCAGGCCAAGAGGGTGGGAATGGTCACCCGCAACCAGGCTAAACAAGCCGTGAGGCCTAGCTCTGTTCCGGAAACTTCTATCAGGACCCAGTCAGAGGTGATGGACCTGGACCCCAGGCCAATGTCTGCAACAGCAGTAGTGGATCCAGTCCCAGAGACCCAGACGGAACCAGTCCCAGAACCGGAACCAGCCAAACAACCAACACCAGACCCCGTGCCAGCACTGAATCCAGTACTTGCAACCTCAACACCAGAGGGCCCCACCGAACCTGAACTGGCAGCAGCCGATAACCCTACACAAGAGGCTCAGCCGGAGCCTGAATCCCAACATAGTGCACCAGCGGAGAGCGGTTCACAGTCAACAGAAACAGCTCCATCCCCTATATCGCTTCCAGAGGGACCAAGCCTAGGTCCACAATCCCATGAGGAACTGATGTCTCCAGCATCAAGGGAACAGTTCCAGACCGAACAGGAAGCAGATGAAAGCCTCCAGAGAGCTTGGACGGCGGCACGGAGCAACCCACCGCCTCTCAGCTCTTCTAATAGATCCAGGTTTGTTGTAGAAAGAGGACTTTTATACAAGGAAACTCTTTCTGGGGGACACCAGGAAGACTGGCATCCTCAGAGACAGTTGGTAGTTCCAACTAAATACCGGGCCAAGCTCTTGAGCTTAGCCCATGATCACCCTAGTGGCCATGCTGGGGTGAACAGGACCAAAGACCGTTTGGGGGGGTCATTCCACTGGGAGGGAATGGGCAAGGATGTTTCTACCTATGTCCAGTCTTGTGAGGTGTGCCAAAGAGTGGGAAAACCCCAAGACCAGGTCAAAGCTCCTCTCCAGCCACTCCCCATCATTGAAGTTCCATTTCAGCGAGTAGCTGTGGATATTCTGGGTCCTTTTCCGAAAAAGACACCCAGAGGAAAGCAGTACATACTGACTTTCATGGATTTTGCCACCCGATGGCCGGAAGCAGTAGCTCTAAGCAACACCAGGGCTAAAAGTGTGTGCCAGGCACTAGCAGACATTTTTGCCAGGGTAGGTTGGCCCTCCGACATCCTCACAGATGCAGGGACTAATTTCCTGGCAGGAACTATGAAAAACCTTTGGGAAGCTCATGGGGTAAATCACTTGGTTGCCACTCCTTACCATCATCAAACAAATGGCATGGTGGAGAAGTTTAATGGAACTTTGGGGGCCATGATACGTAAATTCGTAAATGAGCACTCCAATGATTGGGACCTAGTATTGCAGCAGTTGCTCTTTGCCTACAGAGCTGTACCACATCCCAGTTTAGGGTTTTCTCCATTTGAACTTGTATATGGCCGTGAGGTTAAGGGGCCATTGCAGTTGGTGAAGCAGCAATGGGAGGGATTTACACCTTCTCCAGGAACTAACATTCTGGACTTTGTAACCAACCTACAAAACACCCTCCGAACCTCTTTAGCCCTTGCTAGAGAAAACTTACAGGATGCTCAAAAAGAGCAAAAAGCCTGGTATGATAAACATGCCAGAGAGCGTTCCTTCAAAGTAGGAGACCAGGTCATGGTCTTAAAGGCGCTCCAGGCCCATAAAATGGAAGCATCGTGGGAAGGGCCATTCGTGGTCCAGGAGCGCCTGGGAGCTGTTAATTATCTCATAGCATTCCCCACCTCCAACCGAAAGCCTAAGGTGTATCATATTAATTCTCTAAAGCCCTTTTATTCCAGAGAATTAAAGGTTTGTCAGTTTACAGCCCAGGGAGGAGACGACGCTGAGTGGCCTGAAGGTGTCTACTACGAAGGGAAATGTGCTGGTGGTGTGGAAGAGGTGAACCTCTCCATGACCCTTGGGCGTATGCAGCGACAGCAGATCCAGGAGCTGTGCACTAGCTACGCGCCAACGTTCTCAGCCACCCCAGGACTGACTGAACGGGCATACCACTCCATTGACACAGGTAATGCTCACCCAATTAGGGTCCAACCTTACCGGGTGTCTCCTCAAGCTAAAACTGCTATAGAACGGGAGATCCAGGATATGTTACAGATGGGTGTAATCCGCCCCTCTGAAAGTGCATGGGCATCTCCAGTGGTTCTAGTTCCCAAACCAGATGGGGAAATACGTTTTTGCGTGGACTACCGTAAGCTAAATGCTGTAACTCGCCCAGACAATTATCCAATGCCACGCACTGATGAACTATTAGAGAAACTGGGACGGGCCCAGTTCATCTCTACCTTGGACTTAACCAAGGGGTACTGGCAGGTACCGCTAGATGAATCTGCCAAGGAAAGGTCAGCCTTCATCACACATCTCGGGCTGTATGAATTTAATGTACTCCCTTTCGGGCTGCGAAATGCACCCGCCACTTTCCAAAGACTTGTAGATGGTCTCCTAGCGGGATTAGGAGAATATGCAGTTGCCTACCTTGACGATGTGGCCATATTTTCGGATTCCTGGGCAGACCACCTGGAACATCTACAAAAAGTCCTTGAGCGCATAAGGAAGGCAGGACTAACTGTTAAGGCTAAGAAGTGTCAAATAGGCCTAAACAGAGTGACTTACCTTGGACACCAGGTGGGTCAAGGAACTATCAGCCCCCTACAGGCCAAAGTGGATGCTATCCAAAAGTGGCCTGTCCCAAAGTCAAAGAAACAGGTTCAATCCTTCTTAGGCTTGGCCGGTTATTACAGACGATTTGTACCGCACTACAGCCAAATCGCTGCCCCACTGACAGACCTAACCAAAAAGAAACAGCCAAATGCTGTTCAGTGGACCGGAAAGTGTCAGAAGGCCTTTAACAAGCTTAAAGCGACACTCATGTCTGACCCTGTACTAAGGGCCCCAGACTTTGACAAACCGTTCCTAGTAACCACAGATGCATCCGAGCGTGGTGTGGGAGCAGTTTTAATGCAGAAAGGACCTGATCAAGAATTCCACCCTGTAGTGTTTCTCAGCAAAAAACTGTCTGAGAGGGAAAGCAACTGGTCAGTCACTGAAAAAGAATGTTATGCCATTGTCTACGCTCTGGAAAAGCTACGCCCATATGTTTGGGGACGGCGTTTCCACCTGCAAACCGACCATGCTGCACTAAAGTGGCTTCACACCGTCAAAGAAACTAACAGAAAACTTCTTCGGTGGAGTTTAGCTCTCCAAGATTTTGATTTCGACATCCAACACATCTCAGGAGCTTCTAACAAAGTGGCTGATGCACTCTCCCGTGAAAGTTTCCCAGAATCAACTGGTTAAAATCGTTCTTGAGATGTGGAAAATATTGTTAGTCTTTATGTACTTGGTAGTATATTTAGAGATGCATGTGTCTTATTAACTCTGTTTTCCTAGAGCTCCAGGAAGAAATCCCAGCCAGTGTTTCACCCTAGCTGAGATTTGGGGGGCGTGTCATAAATATAAAGGGAAGGGTAAACCCCTTTGAAATCCCTCCTGGCCAGGGGAAAGCTCCTCTCACCTGTAAAGGGTTAAGAAGCTAAAGGTAACCTCGCTGGCACCTGACCAAAATGACCAATGAGGAGACAAGATACTTTCAAAAGCTGGGAGGAGGGAGAGGAACAAAGTGTCTGTCTGTAGTCGTCTTGGCCAGGGACAGAACAGGAATGGAGTCTTAGAACTTTTAGTAAGTAATCTAGCTAGGTATGTGTTAGATTATGATTTCTTTAAATGGCTGAGAAAAGAATTGTGCTGAATAGAATAACTATTTCTGTCTGTGTATCTTTTTTGTAACTTAAGGTTTTGCCTAGAGGGGTTCTCTATGTTTTTGAATCTAATTACCCTGTAAGATATATACCATCCTGATTTTACAGGGGGGATTTCTTTATTTCTATTTACTTCTATTTTTTATTAAAAGTCTTCTTGTAAAACACTGAATGCTTTTTCATTGTTCTCAGATCCAAGGGTTTGGGTCTGTGGTCACCTATGCAAATTGGTGAGGCTTTTTATCCAACATTTCCCAGGAAAGGGGGGGTGCAAGTGTTGGGAGGATTGTTCATTGTTCTTAAGATCCAAGGGTCTGGGTCTGTAGTCACCTAGGCAAATTGGTGAGGCTTTTTACCAAACCTTGTCCAGGAAGTGGGGTGCAAGGTTTTGGGAAGTATTTTGGGGGGAAGGACGCGTCCAAACAGCTCTTCCCCAGTAACCAGTATTAGTTTGGTGGTGGTAGCGGCCATTCCAAGGATAACGGGGGTAATATTTTGTACCTTGGGGAAGTTTTGACCTAAGCTGGTAAAGATAAGCTTAGGAGGTTTTTCATGCAGGTCCCCACATCTGTACCCTAGAGTTCAGAGTGGGGGAGGAACCTTGACAGTACTTATATGTCCTCTGCCGCTGTAGCATTCGAGTGGCTCTCAACCTTTAATGTATTTATCTCACAACCCCACTTTGAGGTAGGGACTATTGTCCCAGTTTAACAGATGGGAAATTGAAGCACAGAGACATGGAGTGACTTGCCCAAAGTGACGTTTGGGGTGGGAGCTGGGTATCTTCCAGGTCCCAGGCTAGTACCCTCACCACTGGATCATTCTTTCATATGAAGGCCGTTCTCTAGGCTTCAGAAACTACAGAGTAAGGAAAAGAAAGTTTTTTATTAAGACATCCCTTTCCCATAGATCCAAGCAGTTTTTTACCACCCTTTGAAAGGAATGTGCTTTTTGCTGCAGAACATCACGTGAAGTTTAAATTGCATTTTATACTGTATTTTGATCTGTTTCTGCATATTCTCAAAAAAGGGGGATTTTTATGCCCACATGTAAAAAGACATTCAAATTCCCCTTCCCTCAGATGCCACCCAGAAGTCATAGTTCAGACACATAATTGGTAGATTCTTTGGGTATCCCAACGCTGAGTTACAACCTTCTGGTATAGAATATTTGTAAGAAGAAAAAAGAATCTAAATCAATGTCAGAATGAAATTATGAAAACAAAATGAATGCAAGATGTTGACACAAAGCATTCAGTGGAACAAATCTTTCAGGGTGATTGTTTGCACTGCCACTCCCTTAGCTAATTTATGAATTCATAAATCTAGCATAGATGATTTGGCAGCCAGTTGCTTAAGCTGTTTGTTTATGTTAACTGGTAATCATTCTGTTAGATCTCAGACTCTGCTGAATTTTTCTGTTATGGAGAATATCTTTGGGGGAGGAAGACAGGAATGGTGCTTTTTTGTTCCTTGTGTTCGGGATATATTGTAGACAAGATTGTGGCAGTGGATTACCAGTTATAGTGTATAATTTGGCCTTTTAAACAGGAATTTGCCATACTCTAACTCAGACTTTTCTTTGCACTCATTACATTCTCTTAGCACTGAAAGTCTCTCCTTGGATTTGACTGCCAGATGTTTTTTATATAAACCGTGTTGGTTTCCATTACCGACTGGAAATGGACTTTAGGTGGAAATGAATATTGCGATTATATCATTATGTCTGCATAAATTATAACCTCCCTACCCCCCCCCCCTTGCGTATACACTGCCATTTTGGACAAGTTAAACTTGCCTAAAAAGCCAAAATAAAAAATAGTTCAGTGACAGTACGGTGGAAAGTCGAAGAAAAATGGAATGAGGGGGGTTTTGTGTGTGTTTTTGTTTGGTTGGTTTTTTTGACCTTACATAGTTAGCTTCCAAAGTAAAGTGCCGCAGTCAAGTCAGGAGGCTGAACTCTTAGCAGCACTAGCCATTCGCTTGCAAGTGAAAGAACAGGGCAAACGTCACAGCCCTTTGCCATTCTGCAATCAGCTTACCGACACATCCTTTCCTTCTGTACTCCTGCAACTACACTGAGAAGAGAGAGAAATAACCGAGGTTAACTGAAAAGGGTTACTTTGTGCCTGGGGTGGAAGCTCCTGGAAGTGATCCAGCCAGTTACAGGGCAGTCCACTTGTCTTAAGCCACTGCTGCAAAACTGGATAAGAATTTTGATGAGGTGTTACAATAACATTGTAACTCAATCTGTCTGCAAATCATGCTCATAAACTGCCACAGATAGGGTCAGAATTGCTGTCACTTACTTTTTATGATGTTTCGCTTCGGGGGAAAGCAAAGGCTGCTCCTGTGTTCGTTAAGAACTTGTGACCGCTGGGGCTGGACAGTGCTGTCTGCCATAAATTATTTGATTTAAAGAGACCTTTATTCTAAGACTTGATGCAAGAATCCTGGTGGAAGAATGACAGGGCCGAGAACAAAACATTCCAGAAGGCTTTGCTTATTGGTAGCCAGAAAAAGGGAGCCATTGCTATAAGAAAACAACACAAGTAAACAACAGTTAAATAAAACTATGCAGAATCTTTAATACAGTATTAGATGTTTCCTTTAAGGAATCACGAAGCACGCAGCATCCTTATGTTCTCCAAAGGGTTTATTTGGCAACCTGCAGATTCCGTACTGTGAAATGACTGGAGGGAGATATCCACAATAATAAGAGTGTCAGAGTGAAACAGAGAAGCAGCAATCACCAAATCAGGATAGTAACTTTGTAGCAAAGCTTTGAACGTACAACTTTTTCCTCCTCTCCCTAGGTGGGAAACACAGGGCTCAAAATCCTTGGAAAACATGGCATGCAAATCTAGTCATAGCTGGGACTCAAACAAACTTTGCCTAGGGCTTTCAGGCACTGGTGGATTTCAGTATGCCAAAGGGCAAGCCAGGCCTAATGTAATACAAGAGAGTATTTTGCTTCTTCATTTTGTCTTGTGCAGTTATCCAAATTTAGTGTCTGAGACACAGCATAAAAGCCAGCCCTCAACTATAAAAAAGTTGCATGGTAAATACTTTGAACAACAAAGAAGATAAATTCTACAGTTAAGATTGCTGCTTTTGCAGAAGCAATAAATGGAGTAAGATAATAAGAGACACAGGGTGTACAGCATAAAGAATCAGAATATTGAAATAACTGACAGATGAACAGACTACAGCATATAATCCTGCCTCTTACTCTCTTGACAAAAAACCAACTTCTAACTCAACTGTGATATTAGGTTTTTATACAGCTCTTTTAATCCTATTCTTTACATTTTCAAAGTAAATGAAAAATGATGATTTTTAACATATGCCCTTTCCTGAGCAAACATATTATTTGTATAAACCTGTCTAGCTAACTACCTAGATATAAAAAAGACCGCAGGAAAACTGGAGCAGCGGGGGTAATCAGAACTAAGGCAAACAAGCCACCGTTTCATTAGGATTTGCAATAAGTAACTATTTTGTCCTGTACGAATAGGATGAAATCCCAGCTCCTTGTGGAAAGCCTGAGTGTTCAGTGGATTAACGGGTGTTGGGGGAGAGAATGGATCCTTCACAGCCCCAAGACGGGGTGCAGAACACCTGCACAGCCAGATAGCAGCTGCTGCTATAGGCCGTGAGATGTAATAATTGTGACCAATGTTGCCCTTCTCTCCTCAATATGTGAAGTCTATGGGAAACGGCTGCAAACTGGTTGGCCCACAACCCTCCCTGTGAACTCCCATCATTTTACCCAGCTATCTAGGTGCCTTAGAAAGCACTTACCAGCATGGCATGCCAGGAATAATCCCTTCAAATAAGTGACTGTGAAGCTCAGCTCCATGGCATGCAGGGAGCAGAGCCGTCCCCGTGCTGGGCCTCTCTGTGGACTACTCCTGTCACACATGATGGTTTCATGCAATTGGGCAGGGAAAAGAAGGTGCTTACAACCTTGTCCTTTCTGTGTTCGCTTACCGTTTCGCTAGAAACTACATTCCCTAGTCAAGGCTTGGGTTAAATCAGCACCCATAAGCTTGTTGATTTTAAAAAGTTTTACAAAAGTTCTACTCTAATAACAATGTACATCCCAGGTACCAGAATCG
This sequence comes from Lepidochelys olivacea, assembly GCF_965140295.1. NCBI lineage: Eukaryota > Metazoa > Chordata > Testudines > Cheloniidae > Lepidochelys > Lepidochelys olivacea. The sequence goes on along the minus strand of NC_140421.1, from coordinate 66,981,733 downwards.
AATAAAGAGGGGCCATACACTAACACTCATGCCAGAATGCGCTCTAGTGAGAGGGGCACCTCACTTAAAGGCACAAGGACAAAGGCACCTTGGGCCTATGCCAATCCCCTACTGATGCACTCTGGTTGGTGGGTTATCGCTTGCTGTATTCGCCCACCCTTATCCAATGCATCTCGAAGACCAGCCCTGCTCAAGCTTTGCAGTTCTTACTCATACACACTGCCACATAAATTCTTATTAATGTCTGAATAACAGCATTTCCTTACTTTCAGCAGTGCAGCTCTCACACTGCATCAAAGTCCCACTGGACATCTTAATCCAGCCTGAGTGTCTAGGCAACTCGACTTGACAAAGGCGTCGCGACGTAGGAGGAATGATTCAGCTCCTGTCACCATCACCATAAGACTTGGCACTTCTATAGTCTCTTCTATGCGCAGATCTCAAAGAACTTTACAAGCATGAATAATGCACTGCAAGGCGACTACCCCCTCTGCATTCAAATCCCTCCTGCACATTCACATATGTAGTCACGTCTAGAGGAAACTAGCTGGCTAGTTATGGCAGGACTTTGGGTATGTGGGGATAATCCATATAATATACCAAAAATAGTCAAGAGTTTTGTGTTATTGTTACACCACGGGTGGGATTTTTCATGGGGCTTAAAGGAGCTAGACACCCAACTCCCAGCTAGTATTACCAAGATATGACTTGATGACTTTGCTTGGTCCTTTGACTGTCTGTTTTTTACATTATGAGTATTTTGGAGTAGGCACAGTGTCTTCTTTTATGTTTGAGAAGGGTCCAGCACATTGTCAGCCCTACTCTACACCAATAATAGGATGCAGTGTCATGGCAAACAGGAAGGAAAAGAAAAACCATTAGAAAGGTTGTGTATGTGACAGAGGGAATTTGACTAATAAGAATCTCAGATATTCTCAGGATTCTATGACTAGAGTATCTTGGAGGTCTGATACACCAAGAAGAGAGACTAGATTATGACTTTGATCTGCTGTTTGTCTGCAGTACATCCACTTTGCATATCATACAAGGGATGCTAATATTCTGGACACATGGAGAAGTTTTTTCTAATAATGCTAGAGACATTCTGGCACATAGAGAAGAGAAATAAGAGTCACTGTAAATAATTCCAGTTATTGTGGTTGTAAGAGGAATGTTTTCCAGTAAATCTCCCTCTTCGCCCCCCCCCTTCATTTTTTGAATTCTTTCTTTCATTGTGTCATTCTTTCTTCCTCCCCTGCCCTTTGTTTTACTTTCTCTCCTTTCCAAAAGCAGCACATTCAGCTAAGGAATTAGTATACTGGCATCCTGTGCAAAATCAACTCTGAAGGAATTCTTGTATCTTAGCTTTAGCAATATTCACTGACACATGGTTTGCATCTACCCAGCCTACAAGGGTAGTTCTTCTTTCACCCACCAGGGTGCTTACATCCTTCCCCCAGAAGGCACTACTAGGCTAATTTAACCCATCTTTTTTCTTAGTTTTTCCACACATTTCTGTGGATTCCTTACAAATCTACACATGGCCTCCATAGTGTGTGCTTTTGTGTCACAGTATTTAATAGCAGCTAAGGCCCTGATCTTGCCAACGCTTCGGCACATACGTAACTTCGCTCACATGAGCTGTCCCACTGAAGTCAATGGGATTACTCACTAAAGTGAAGTTAAGCATGTGTGTAAGTGTTTGCAGGCTTGAGGCCTAAAATCCTTCCTTACATTTTTAGTTCCACAGGACCAAATTTTAATGGGCCCTGACCAGGCCCCAGATGCAAAGGAAATGCCAAATTTCTGACTTGCAAGGAGCTAAGGAATGGAGTGTCCATGCAAGTAGATGGACCCACAGAATCCTCCAGGCCTCAACTCAGTGGAGCATGTGTGAGTGGGGAGGAATCAAACGGAAGCATTGTGAGCAATGGCTACATGAAGCACAGATCGGCAGGGTCAAAATCTCTCTTGCGGAAATAGATGGCATCATTATCCTCTCAATACACCTATCTTCAGCAGTTGTGTCTTGTCTAAATATTAGGTTGTGAGCTCTCTAGGGCTGTCCTTAAGCAATTTGTACAATGGGGCCCTAATCTCTGTTTTGGGGTTCTTAGGCTCTACCTCAAGAGGAACAGTGAATAATAATCATAGGCTCATTCAGTGGCCCAGATGCTCACCACTTGGGTTAAGGCTTAACACTTGGGTTAAGGGTTCTGCCCCTCAGCCCTATGGCTTTGGAATATATTTTCCTTAGTCAACAGCCCATTTGCTCCATTTGTTTACTGATTTCCAAGATTTATCAATAGGGTCTATAAAATACAAGATTAAATGAATTTTCCAATACGTCTGTTTGTGAACATATGCTGTCCATGCATTGGCTATTTTGCTTTCTCACTACAGTGTACAGTTAAGGTGATTATTTAAGCAATGGTGGAGATTTCATTGCTTTGATATTGTCTAATCATAGCCCCGAAACATCACAAAGCTAATTATCCAAAGATAACTGTATATCCCTAGAAGTTACCTTATAGCAATTAGAGTCGATATCCATTCTTTATATAAGTAAATCAAGTAAATGACTTTGATCATTGGCAAATGACAGCTGATGTTACACTGTTTCAGCAGGGAAGTTCACATAGATTAACCTCTTCATTTGAAATGCTGAATAGCAATTGAGTATGGGCCTTGAGTGTAGGCAGTATTTATAATAAAAAATTAAAATTGTACTTTAAAATATTCAAGAAATGTGAAATATAATATGAGAGAAGGCTTATGAGTCAAAAAGTTGCAGTATTTAAGACCTTTATACATATTCAGCATTTGCTTGCATAACTATAGGATATCTGCTTTGAACAATCTTTTTAAAAATGTAATTTTTATACAGATAATGCAACTATTCATTGCTCTTCTATGCATAGGCTTAAAATAGTCAATCTGTGTTTAATAAAAAGTGATTATGCAGGTGTGGGGAATAATTTATATTATACTGGGCTGGTCAGGCTTGGTAGCTTGCTACTGTAATGGTAGGAGACAGTACCACCTGTGACTGGCGAATGCCAGGTGCTGAGCAGTTGTTAAGTAATTTGGCAAATCTCAGGAAGTGCCAACACTTTCGGACAGATGAGCACCTGAAGAGGGTAGTAGGATCCTAGGTGGAGGAAATGCCATTGAAAGCAGAAAAGTTAAATCACGATTTAGCCAACTGCTGCAACTGCTGCAAACTGAAGGGAAAACAGGAAACTACCCTAACTAATTTCTTCTACAGTAACTATTATGGCAGAACACGAGGCACAGTGATCCACATGTAGCAATGGACGGTTAGACCCTCAGGTCAGAAGGAGAAACAAAGTATACTGGGGAGGAGGCTCTGGCCATTAAGAGTACAGGATTTGGTTATGATGGTGCTATATCTAACCCTTTAGGAAATACAGTGCCTGATATTTGGAGGAAAAAGATGACCTGAACTTTCAAAATGAATAATCAGATCATTTATATTATAAACCTAATGCTTAGTGCTCATAAAGTGCTCTTCCTCCGTAGATCTGAAAGAACGTTACCAGGGATGGTAAATATCATTGTCCCCATTTTATACATCTGAGATTCAGACAGTTTAGTGGCTTGACTTTCAGAGGCCAGCTACCACACCTGTAGACTCCAGTGGGAGCTGCAGTTGCCCAAGGGCTCTGAAAATCAGGCCATAAGTGTTTTGACCAAGGTCAGACAGCAAGTCAGTGGCAGAGGAAGGAACGGACCCCATGACTGCTGGTCCTAGTCTGAAGAACTATCCCCTGAAGACTATTCTGTTTCCTGCTCTTGTATTGCCCAGTGACCCCAGGATTCGTTTTAGACCCCATCTAAAAAAGCCAGTAACTATGCTATCACAAAAAGAAAAGGAGTACTTGTGGCACCTTAGAGACTAACCAATGCTATCACATGCATTTGGCAACAAGTGACATTTTGTCCCTAGTGTAGTTTAGTTTTACAGCAATGACTACTGTGTGTGTATTAGTTATTCCAAGCAGGAACTTCACAAATTGGCCACTGGAAAAAGCACATCTGTCTTTGTAATTTGTGCAAATACGTTTGCAACAATCATGTTTATTGCATAATAATTAACCAGCCAAAACCAGGTATTTTATATGATGCACCAGTTGATTTAATCAATGACTTTTCCAACCTGCCTGCTCTTTAAAAACTGACAAATTTCCGGCATGATCAGGTTTTCTTTCTGAATCTATTTTTCTTTTCGTTAGTTTCTTAGAGATGATTTAATGTGCTGTAAAACTGGTGTCCATACTTGCCATTCTTTATTATATTACTACTTAGCAAGCTATACTAAGTGCTTGGAAAAAATTCATGTCAGAAAATTGAACACTAGAGAGTAACAGGGAAAGTTGCTTTTTTATTAGTATTATTATTATTATTGATTCCACCGACTAGACAAATATGTAATTAGGCTCTTTCTAAATTATCTTAAGGCGGAAAAAAGAAGCTTCAGGATGGTGTATAATTTTGAAGTAGACAGTAACTTTATTCAAACTGATGGCAATAACTATACCCTCATTATATCCTAATAATCATGGGCCCTTCATTCACTCTTTGGAGCAGGGACTGTCTTTTACAGTATATGGCTGTATAGCGCCTAGCACACTAGGACCCAATTTGATTGAGGCTTTTAGGTGCGACTGCAATATAAATGTTTAAAAATTATTTGAATCAACATCCGTGTGGAGTGAACCCTCCCTGATGTTCTACCTTGTCCCCTGTGGATTAAGAGGTAGGTCTCTCAAATCCATGGCACGATCTTCCTTTGGCCCTTATTCTGTTGAAAGTTTTCTCTTAGGTGAGAGACTCCCAGCTGGACAGTAGTGAGTTGAGAGCAAACCCAGGCATTGTGGAAAGTTGTACAATATCTTGCCCCGGTTGCCAATAGAAAATCGAGGGGCACCACCTCCACCCAACCTTTCTGTGCTGAGCATAACCTGTTGGGCAGTGGCAGGTCCTGGGAGTGATGCTGCCTGGAAGAGGTGGCAAGGAGGCACAGAGATTCCATGAAGACGCTTGTGCCCCCTGGGGCTGAGAAGACAAGTCTCTGGCCATTTCACCAAACTTATCCTCTGATTGAGTGATCCCAGGAAATCTCTCTGAGGATATTCCCTCCCCATAAACACCCCGGATGGGGGTGATTAGTACTGGGCAATTAATTCAAGCCACTCTAAGAGCTTCAGCAATCTTTTCATAATGATATGTAGTCCAGTGAGCAAGCTTACTTGCCCAAGCTTCTGGGGTTGCTACAATTTCCTTTTTAGACTCACAACAAAGAGGAAGTGTGAGACCTGGCAAAATGTCATTCTGAACCAAAGACTGAATCAAATTATTATCTAGAGAGGGCCTGAAGGAAGGGAACTGGTGTCAAACTTCCAAAATCATAGCACGCTGATAATGAAATAACTACATGTGTGTCTGAGATTCTTAGGCATGGAAGGAAACCAGTGAAGGGCTTGATCCTACCCCCATAGAAGTCTAGGCAAAACTCCCATTGACTTCTATGATGCAGGATAAGGAACTCAGGGTATGTCTACACTGGAGATGGATGATGTCATTTCTAACTCTGGTTGCATTAGCATGCTAAATATAGATGTGTGGCTGTGGTTGTGTGAGCAGCGGGAGAGGCTAGCAGCTCGGGCACATACCTAGGGTTTTGGATGGGATCTGCCGGGGCAGGTAGTCTCTCCTGCTGTTCGCACCGCGATGGCTACACTTCTGTTTTTAGCATGCTAGTTTGAGAACAGCTATTAGGGATACATCTCCTCAAGTTGGCAATTATACCTCAGCTCCAGCGTAGACATTCTCTGAGAGAACAAGGCAGCACTCAGTGCTATAGTTTGTCATGGTAAAAAAAAAAAAAAAAATCAACACATTCCGGAACTTGATTATGCTTCTCAGATTAGTGTATTTGTTCCTGAATGTGCATCAAGAGACTCTTCTGGTATTAGTAATTTCTAAGGCCAGGCACCATTCTTTTAGACCACTTGGAGCAAGCGGTCTTCAAAGGCTCTCACTTCCTCTCTCGCTGATCTTTGGATTCTCCCTTTCAGCCTTCCAACCTTTTAGCCCTGGGAAAGGTGGACAAAGCCTTTCCTGTCGTTCTGAGCTCCAAGCCTTGTTAAATGAAACAACCCCCAGAAAAGCAAGCAGCAACAACCAAAGGGGACTAGAACCCTGAAACAAAAAGCACTGCTTCAAAGGTGCCCTCCAGTTACTGGCCTCTTCGTAATTTACAACAGTGGTATCTGATGGTTTAAAAAAAGGGAATCAAACTTTCTTGATTCTAATCCTGGCTCTGCCATTAATTTGCTATACTTGTCTGGGCAATAGACCAATCTGTCCCTTAGTTTGCCATCTGCAAACTAGATATAATAAAGTGATGTGATGAGGCTTTAGTGCTTTCTAGCCCTGAAGATCCTTGGATCAGAAGTACCAAATAAAAAGAAGGCATAGTGCTGTATAATTTATATGTCTCAGACACAAATACACATGTTAACCTTGGACACGTTCAAGAGACATTTGTGAATGCGTTTGCCAGTGGAAGTTTTGCTGAGAAGCGCCTGTCTCTCTTTATCCCCAGGAGTGGAAGATACCTGTGGCATATAATATGCTAATAAGTTAGAACTATGATAGATATAGGCAGTAATTTAGCTTTTCATTCTTATTTTACATTCATTGCTGCCACCCCGTATTCCAAACAAGGAGACAGGATAGGGCTCTGTTTGGAATCCATCAGAATTGCTCCTTTATTGGTCAGAGGAGTCACAGTTAAACCACATGAAACGCTCCCTCTCTTCCAGCTGTTGCTTATTGCTTTCTCCTAAATTTATTATGTATTTATGTATATTACAGTACAAAGAAGAAGGCTGGTCCAGGTGTTAGGGCAATGGCCTATGACTTGGGAGACCAGAGTCCAATTTCCTGCTCTTCCAGAGACTTCCTGTCAGACCTGGTACAAATCATGTTGGGGGGAGGGATAGCTCAGTGGTTTGAGCATTGGCCTGCTAAACCCAGGGTTGTGAGTTCAGTCCTTGAGGGGGCCATTTAGGGATCTGGGGCAAAAATTGGGGATTGGTCCTGCTTCAAGCAGGGGGTTGGACGAGATGACCTCCTGAGGTCCCTTCCAACACTAACCTTCTATGATTCTATGATCATTTACCCCCTCTCTCTCTCCGTTCCCTACCTATATAATAGGAATTGTACCAATTCCCTACTTCACGGGGGTGTTGTGAGGCTAAACGCAGTAAAGATTGTAGGTGCTGAGATACCATGGCTATCTCAGTACCGAAGACAGAGAGATGGCACCTGGAGGCTGGCCATTGTGCTTGGCACTGTGCAAACATACACTAAGAAACTGACTTTGCCTTGAAGAGCTCATCTTCCAAATGGAGAAGACAGACAAAGGGTGGGAGGAGAAACAGGCACAGGGAGGGGAGGTAACTTGGCCAAGGACAGTGGCAGGTCCAGGAACAGAATCCTGGTCCAGTGCCCTGTCGACTAGACTCCACTGTCTCCCTCCAGCCAGCTTATTTCTTTGTTAATGGTACTAAATTTGTCTGTTAGACGGAAACCTAGGAAATGCCTTATGAGCTCAGAGCAGCTGGCCATCTAGTCCGGTAAACCCACTCTGGCAGTGGCCACTATCAGATGCTTCAGAGGAAAGGGTAAGACACCCAGTGGTAGGCAGTTATGAAATAACAGGCTCCTAGGAAAGGTTTCATGCTAACCTTCATCATTTCATGTTGGCTTATGCCCTTGAAGCATGAGAGTTCATATCCATACTATGACTATACACGGTACTTTTGTTCTGACAGTATCCTATCTGATTAAGAACAAGCCATGAAGGCAAGTATAAAATCTCTGGGTGAAATCCTGGCCTCATTGAAGTCAATGGCAAAAGTCCCATTAACTTCAGCAGTGCCAGGATTTCACCCCCTATGTATATTTTTTAGAATGCCTCATGATTAGAGTGATATTCTATTCATCATAGAATGGCCCATTTGTTACAGTAGGAGTATAAATTTGTTTTCTATTACTGTCATATAGCTGTCCTTTTCTTTGTTGCTGTAATCATTTCTTCAAAATATCAGTTAAAAAAAAGTTGAGAACTTGAAATCTTAATCTTAATTTTGTCCTAACCTTTCCAAAATAGATTAAATTACTTTTAAGAGAAATGTCAGCAATCATGTGCACGTTGTACAATTGTGCCCAGTCAATACATAAGTAAATGGAATGAATTATCTCCACTGTATATTCATTAGAGCATGAAATGCAAAGAACTCCTGACCTCCAATGCAGTATAACATCCTCAGACACCGTTTGAAGCAAAAAATGTGTATGATATAGTGCCTGAAAAGAGCATTAACATGTGAGACCACTCTACTTATTTAGCTAGAGATCCTCGTAAGCAGGATTATCTTTTCACTCTTAAATTTTTGTACCGGCGACTACAGTAGACAAACGCTTTATTATTATTGCTGTATTACAGGAATGTCAGAGCAGTGTTGGCCTGTTAAATATGTCAGTTTATATTGGAAAATAAGGATGCCTGTTTTTTTTTTTTTTAATGTATTTCAAGTGGGTCTGTGGCAAAATATGTGTGCGGCTGAGTTCTAGTCCAAAAAATTAATACTTTTAAAATGAGACTACAATTTAAAACGTCCTCATTATGATTGCTTAATGCGGCAACTTACCCTTATTAAGGGACTCCAGTAACAAATGAGAGGGTTTTAAGAACAAATTTTTGGAATTCTTGTAATTATGTACAGATGCAATCAATGGCTGTTTTAATGCTAATCATTTAATTCAGATTCACATTGTACCATATTTCATGACACTGTATTCACATCAGATTCCGGTATTGGTAACCTAGGACCTTAAGCTTTACATTATATAATTACAAATGCCAGTTGCATCAAAGGAACTATTAAGAAGCCATTAAAACCGTACAGAAAGATTCTAACTGTCCCTGAAAACACAGGTTAGTGGAAAAGCGAAAACTGATTTTTCATCTTTGACCTTTACTTAAATGTAAAAGATATTTTCACCGGGGTTGGGGGGGGCGGCGGCAAGGGGGTCATTTCACATTCCCCACAACTTCTTTGTTAGAAGAGACAATTTTTCAAATTTTGAAACTTTTCAACAGGAAATAAGGATGCACATGTTCATGGAAGTTTTCCAGGTTTTTTACCAGCTGTGTCCCATGCACATACCCCAGCAATACAAGGGTGCCCAACTACCAGGAGATTTCCCTGTAGAAATGTTTGGGTTGAGGAGGCTATGTTGATTGGCCACTCTGTGGGGAAGCGATCGCCTTTCTACCTTCTCCTTTCGTGCTCTCCCCGATTGCACCAACAATGCAAGAAACCATGTGAGATTAAACTAACTCAGTGTCATACAAATTGACATAATGATCAGACCTGTGGTCCATCCAGTCTAAAATCCCATCTCTGCTGGTGACCAGTATCAGCTGATTCAGAGGAAGGTGGAAGAAATCCTCCAGTAGGCTGTGACGGTGGCAGAGAAGGTTCCAGCTCGTGCCAAAGGCCCAGGGTCTCACTGAGCACTGACAAATGCATAACTGGCAATCAATCTCTCTTATCTGCGGTTTAGTACAGTTAAAATAGATATTTGTGTTTGTTTAGGGTTCAGACTTTATGGAATGCTTGTAGAATGCTGCATATGCTAGTCATAATAGCTGTATTCCATAGTATAAAGTTATATTGAGTGTTTGCATTGTAAACCTCTCCAACTGTGTAACTTACCAAACAGCAAAAAAAGTATTAATTAAGGTAAAGTGCTCGTCATGCACATAAGATGGCCCACTGAAGGCAAACAAGGCATTGTGTAGCATCAAATGACACAGACCATGTGGATTGCATTCCTCACTACCCAGGGCAGGCCCTAGATCAAATGGTGCCCCAAGTGCGGAGTGTCTTCAGCACCCCGCCATCCATTTTTTCCCATCACATTTGCCCCTTGCTGCAAACTAGATTGCAACTGAGCTTTTTGTTTCCGACATTGAGTTCCTGAAGGTTTCTTTGGGGGTATCTTTTATTTTCTGCAGGACAAAACAGACAGTATGAGGGAGAGCATTTAAAAATCTATGTTCCGCAGTCTTAGAAAGTCATCAAATATTACGTGTTAAGCATGACAAAAGAAGTTACAGTATTTCTTCTATGTTGTTGCCGAGAAAGGGGTTCAACAGATATCTCTGGCATCTCATTAAATATGTCCTTTATTAGTCACTACTTACGCTTTTCAAGTCTTAAAACACAAGTACACTTTCACAATTACCCAGTAAAACAAGGTTCACAATATTGCAGCTGGGCTCTGACTTAAGTTCATTATTTCATCTCGCTGACTGACTGGAGACGCCCTGCCCCTTATATTCCTGCAATGGCATGGCTCACAACATTCTAGGAGGTTCAAGGAAAACGTAGTTCTCAGAAAGTCTGGAAAGTTCCAGGAGATTCTACAAAGGTCTCGAACATTCTAGGAGACTTGTGAAAAATGAATTCACATACGGAATACCTGAAACATGTTACTTCAAACATTCTATTTTCCCTTTTCTCTTTAACAACAAAAACAGCATAGATCATAGAATCATAGAACTGGAAGGGACCTTGAGAGGTCATCTAGTCCAGTTCCCTGCACTCAAGGCAGGGCTAAGTATTATCTAGACCATCCCTGAAAGGTGTTTGTCCAACCTGCTCTTAAAAATCCCCAATGATGGCAATTCCACAACCTCCGAATTTATTCCAGTGCTTAACCACTCTGACAATTAAGAAGTTTTTCCTAATGCCCAACCTAAACTGCCCTTGCTGCAATTTAAGCCCACTGCTTCTTGTCCAATGCTCAGAGGTTAAGAAGAACAATTTTTCTCCCTCCTCCTTGTAACAACCTTTTATGTACTTGAAAATTGTTATCATGTTCCCTCTAAGTCTTCTCTTTTCCAGACTAAACAAACCTAATTTTTTCAATCTTCCCTCGTAGGTCATGTTTTCTAGACCTTTAATCATTTTTGTTGTTCTTCACTGGACTTTCTCCAATTTGTCCACTTTTTTCCTGAAATGTGAGACCCAGAACTGGACACGATGCTCCAGCTGAGGCCTAACCAGCATGGAGTAGAGCGGAGGAATTATTTCTCGCGTCTTGCTTACAATACTCCTGCTAATGCAGCCCAGAATGATGTTTGCTTTTTTTGAAACAGCGTTACAAGGTTGACTCATATTTAGCTTTTGATCCACTCTGACCCCCAAATCCCTTTCCAGAGTACTCCTTCCTTGGCTGTCATTTCCCATTTTGTATGTGTGCAACTGATTGTTCCTTCCTAAGTGGAGTACTTTGCATTTGTCCTTATTGAAATTCATCCAATTTACTTCAGACCATTTCTCCAGTTTGGCCAGATCATTTTGAATTTTAATTCTGTCCTCCAAAGCACATGCAACCCTTCCCAGCTTGGTATCGTCCGCAAATTTTATAAGCGTGCTCTCTATGCCATTATCTAAATCATTGATGAAGATATTGAACAGAACTGGACCCAGAAACAATCCTGCGGGACCCCACTCGTTATGACCTTCCAGCATGACTGTGTCCAACTGATAACTACTCTCTGGGAACAATTTTCCAACCAGTTTTGCACCCACCTTATAGTAGCTCCATCTAGGTTGTATTTCCCTAGTTTATTTATGAAAAGATCATGCAAGACAGTATCAAAGGCCGTACTAAAGTCAAGATATACCACATCTACCACTCCCCCCTCCCATCCACAAGGCTTGTTACCCTGTCAAAGAAAGCTATCAGGTTGGTTTGACACTATTCGTTCTTGACAGATCCAGGCTGACTGTTATTTATCACCTTATTATCTTCTAGGTGTTTGTAAATTGATTGCTTAATTATTTGCTCCATTATCTTTCTGGGTACAGAAGTTAAGCTGATTGGTCTTTAATTCCCTGGGTTGTCCTTATTTCTCTTTTTATAGATGAGCACTATATTTGCCCTTTTTCCAGTCTTCTGGAAACTCTCCTGTCTTCCAGGACTTTTCAAAGATAATTGCTAATGGCTCAGATATCCCCTCAGTCAGCTCCCTGAGTATTCTCGGATGCATTTCATCAGGCCCCAGTGATTTGAAGACATCTAACTTGTCTGAGTTGCCTAACTTGTCTAAGTGTCCCGAGCCCAGCGCTTGGGTCACCTGCCCCTAAATCCGGCCCTTTTACTACCTCCAGGAAGGGGAGGCTTACACATGAACTCAACCATCAGCTTGGATTCTGGCTTGAATGTGATAAAAATCCTTGACACAGAGAAACGGGGATCTTTATGTCGTCTGGACTCTGAGGGGCAAAGATTCCTGAACATAAGCAAGCTATTCCCATGCTACTTGGCATAAGTCAGCCCTAAAGGACATACAGAGCTGCTTATTGTAGAAGTTTATATTACGTTTTAAAATCTAAGACTATAACTCATTTGTGTGTGTGTTTCCTGTTTTAACCTTGTAAATGACTCTTATTTCTTTTCTTACTTAATAAATCTTTAGTTAGTTTGTTACAGGATTCGCTACAGGTGGTGTTTTTGGTTTGAGATCTGAGTACAATTGATCTGGGGTTAGTGACTGGCCCTTTGGGACTGGGAGTAATCTGAATATTATTGTGAATTTTAGTGTAAAGTGACCATCTATCACATAGTCCAGCTTGCCTGGGTAGCAAGATAGACGGCGATGCCCAAGGGGCCTGTCTGTGGCAATATGGTAAGAGTGCTATAGTGCTTTAGGAATTCACACTTGTTACGGGATTGGTGAAATCTTGATTATAGAATTTATAACCAGTTTGGGGTGCCTACCCTGCTTTTTGACAGTCTGCCCTGAGGTTGATACTCATGGTCATGAGTCAATCCAGACAGTGCGATATGGGCATTTTGTGATAACCTGCCTACAGGGAAAGTTAGTTCCTGACCCTCATTAGTTAGAGACTAGGTTTTACCCTGAACATGAGAGTATAAATCCTTTCCAAACCACTTCTTGGTTTGTTTTATTTTAATCCTTACTATTTGGAGCTCTGGATATTCTTGTTAACCGTTTAAATGTCCAAACGCTTCTGTCAGTTTTTGATACGCAGAGTATGATTTTGCCAGATAATTTGTATGCCTCTAAATAGATCTCAGCTAAACCACAATTACATTTATAGTAAAAAACAAACAAACAAACAAAACCCCCAAAAGAAATGTCAAATTTCATTTTTAAAAATCAGCACATCACCGATCATGACATTTAAGGAATGACATTATTATTCATGCAGCTCTTGGTGTTTTGCCCAGCTTTCTAGAAAGGAACAGGTGTATGTTTCATTCTCTGAGCAACTCTAAATAGCATCTCTCTTTTTATTTACACACACACACACACACACACACACACACACACACACAGACAGAGTAATCAGGCAGATCTCCCCTAGAGTTCTACTTTTAGTTGAATATTGATGATAATGTTTGGTTCAGCTTTGATGTTAGATGGCCTTCAAAAGCAGTGGTCGAGCTGTATTTGTCACAGCATATTAAAAGCTGATTCACGTCAGCCTCTCAATGTAGAAGACTGCCCTCACGGTCTCCCATTTGAGCAAGCAATGCTGAATGGATAGTTCACTGGCATGCCCAGAATGCAAGGCAGACATAAAAGCTAGGACAATGTGTAGGGGAATGGCGTTTATTTAGAGTCTGCTCACAGCTCCGTCTGCCACCACAAGTGTTAGTGGGTCTTGGCCCCATTTCGTTTTGCAAGAGCCACGCAACTTTTCTTTCCCTCTGTTAAATGGCTACAGAATAACTTGCTGTAATAAATTAAAACACCTCTCTGCTGCAAGGAGAGCTGATTCAGCACCCTTTATTTTAAAGGGGGGAAATAAAACATGAATCTTCAGAGAGGATTTATATTGTTCATCAGCCCTTTTATTTCCCCTCCCTGGTGTTTTGTTTGTTCTGTAAAAGCTGCCCACTTGTATTATCCCCAGCTTTCACATACTAGAGATCGCTGACTGAGGAGTCTTTATTAGCAGGAGCAGGAGTCAAGGGGCTTTAGAGAGAGATTCATTTTTTCTTAATATATAAATAAAAATATAACTTCTAATTGGCACAGAAAAGTTTGGAGAGGTATAGGATGCATTGTGTAAAATCTTTGGCAAAACATGCTAAGTTATCACTCTAGTATACTTTCAACATCTGTCCCTTTCTTACTCCTAACTCCCCCCAAAACCAAACAATTAGCTGGCTGCATACAGTAGAACCTCAGAGTTATGAACACTAGAGTTACGAACTGACCAGTCAGCCGCCCACCTCATCTGGAACCGGAAGTACGCAATCAGGCAGCAGCAGAGAATACAAAAGCGAATACAGTCCAGTACTGCGTTAAAGGTAAACGACTAAAAAAATAAAGGGAAAGTTTTAAAAAAAAGGATTTGACAAGGTAAGGAAATGGTTTCTGTGTTTGTGTCGTTTAAATTAAGATGGTTAAAAGCAGCATTTTCTGCATTGGAAAGTTTCAAAGCTGTATTAAGTCAAGGTTCAGTTGTAAACTTTTGAAAGAACAACCGTGACGTTTTGTTCAGCGTTATGAGCATTTCAGAGTTACGAACAACCCCCATCCCTAAGGTGTTCGCAGCTCTGAGGTTCTGCTGTAATAGATTGACTCAAAAGAAGGGGTAGTTACATCAGGAATCAGAAGTTCAAGTAAGTCTAGTTTCCCATTCAGAACTCCGTTACAATACCTGCTCTGATATGCCTCATCAGACATCAGGTTTGATTAAAAAGCACAGACTTCTCAATAAACTATGTTAGATTATGTTCTTAGATTACAGCTGTATAGAAAATAGAGCTCTGCTTATGACACACTACTCATTAAGAACAGCTCACTGGAAAGTTTGCTGAGGTTTGTGTGAACCAGTGGCTTTCCCACTTACGTTCTTTTTCATCATTCATCATTACCAGGAAACCTGCAGTATCTGTGTGACAGTTATTCTGTGAGCTCTCACTACAATTTAACTGAAAGAACTGCCGTCCTTTCACCTGCACTCCTATAGTTGTGTGTCTGTGTGTGTGTGTGATGTTAGAGACACATACACACGTACAGCTGAGGATTTACCAGCATAAAGAGTGCAGGTCTGGATACTATACTGGCAAGATTTTGAGGCTGTTTATCACTGCTCTAATTACCTAACAAAGACTGTCTCATAGTCAATGTAGAGAAACTGACAAGCTGTGTGGTATGATAAAAATATGCCGGTATAAAAGGATTCTTTGCTTTTTATACATAACAACTTGGTGATTTTACACTCCCTTCTACTATTTATGCAGTGAGATTTAAAAAAAAAAAGTTCCAGGTGATTAGAAAGTGCATATAGAAGTACAGATTTTGAGATTATGTTCATGCTTTAGGGCACATCTTATTATGTGTACAAGTGTGAACTTTGTACTGAAGTTCTTGCGTAGCTCTATAATGGATAAGAATGTGACTCCAATGGCAAGTACAGAGTGCTCTTTAAATGCCTTTTCCCAGCTTGAGTTTGTGTGTTACTTTGCTTCAACCAAATCTATAGAAATTCCCCAAATTTTCTTTAGAAAAGAAGTCTTATATACATTCCGTACTAACAAGTAGGTTGTGTCGTGGGGACACTGCAGCGGGTAGGGCAGAAGATGGCACTGATCTCTGCCCTTGCCTCCCCAAGTCCTTAGGGAGTTGATCAGTAATGGTGCCCTACTCTCTTTGCAGGTGTTCAGCAATTCTCAGGAAATGGCTCCAGCCTCTCCCAGTCCAGCAGTAGTTTCCTGGCAGGGGTAGCCAGTATGGGTGGGGGCTCACAGGAGCTGAGAATTAGTCCTGCCCTGCTCCCACCTGCTTTCATAATTAGTCACGGCAGGCAGTACCCCATAATCCTCAGTGTTTTACTTTGAGTGGGAAGCTCCTGGCATTCCATGGCTACCCATCTACTGGGGTGCCAGCTGACCCTACGCCGTGTGATAGCCAACATCTGTGGAACCAGGACTGTTTCCCAGCTTCCCAGGACTGTTTATTCGGACAAACATATGCTACACAGAAGAAGGGTGTCATTCCTCATACTAAAAAAGAAAAGGAGGACTTGTGGCACCTTAGAGACTAACCAATTTATTAGAGCATGAGCTTTCGTGAGCTACAGCTCACTTCCTCAGATGCATATCGTGGAAACTGCAGCAGGCTTTATATATACACAGAGAATATGAAACAATACCTCCTCCCACCCCACTGTCCTGCTGGTAATAGCTTATCTAAAGTGATTTCCAGCACAAATCCAGGTTTTCTCACCCTCCACCCCCCCACACAAATTCACTCTCCTGCTGGTGATAGCCCATCCAAAGTGACAACTCTTTACACAATGTGCATGACAATCAAGCTGGGCTATTTCCTGCATAAATCCAGGTTCTCACATCCCCCCCACCCCCAGACACACACAAACTCACTCTCCTGCTGGTAATAGCTCATCCAAACTGACCACTCTTCAAGTTAAAATCCAAGTTAAACCAGAACATCTGGGGGGGGGGGGTAGGAAAAAACAAGAGGAAACAGGCTACCTTGCATAATGACTTAGCCACTCCAAGTCTCTATTTAAGCCTAAATTAATAGTATCCAATTTGCAAATGAATTCCAATTCAGCAGTTTCTCGCTGGAGTCTGGATTTGAAGTTTTTTTGTTTTAAGATAGCGACCTTCATGTCTGTGATCGCGTGACCAGAGAGATTGAAGTGTTCTCCGACTGGTTTATGAATGTTATAATTCTTGACATCTGATTTGTGTCCATTTATTCTTTTACGTAGAGACTGTCCAGTTTGACCAATGTACATGGCAGAGGGGCATTGCTGGCACATGATGGCATATATCACATTGGTGGATGTGCAGGTGAACGAGCCTCTGATAGTGTGGCTGATGTTATTAGGCCCTGTGATGGTGTCCCCTGAATAGATATGTGGGCACAGTTGGCAACGGGCTTTGTTGCAAGGATAAGTTCCTGGGTTAGTGGTTCTGTTGTGTGGTATGTGGTTGTTGGTGAGTATTTGCTTCAGGTTGCGGGGCTGTCTGTAGGCAAGGACTGGCCTGTCTCCCAAGATTTGTGAGAGTGTTGGGTCATCCTTTAGGATAGGTTGTAGATCCTTAATAATGCGTTGGAGGGGTTTTAGTTGGGGGCTGAAGGTGACGGCTAGTGGCGTTCTGTTATTTTCTTTGTTAGGCCTGTCCTGTAGTAGGTAACTTCTGGGAACTCTTCTGGCTCTATCAATCTGTTTCTTTACTTCTGCAGGTGGGTATTGTAGTTGTAAGAAAGCTTGACAGAGATCTTGTAGGTGTTTGTCTCTGTCTGAGGGGTTGGAGCAAATGCGGTTGTATCGCAGAGCTTGGCTGTAGACGATGGATCGTGTGGTGTGGTCAGGGTGAAAGCTGGAGGCATGCAGGTAGGAATAGCGGTCAGTAGGTTTCCGGTATAGGGTGGTGTTTATGTGACCATTGTTTATTAGCACTGTAGTGTCCAGGAAGTGGATCTCTTGTGTGGACTGGACCAGGCTGAGGTTGGTGGTGGGATGGAAATTGTTGAAATCATGGTGGAATTCCTCAAGGGCTTCTTTTCCATGGGTCCAGATGATGAAGATGTCATCAGTATAGCGCAAGTAGAGTAGGGGCTTTAGGGGACGAGAGCTGAGGAAGCGTTGTTCTAAATCAGCCATAAAAATGTTGGCATACTGTGGGGCCATGCGGGTACCCATAGCAGTGCTGCTGATCTGAAGGTATACATTGTCCCCAAATGTGAAGTAGTTATGGGTAAGGACAAAGTCACAAAGTTCAGCCACCAGGTTAGCCGTGACATTATCGGGGATAGTGTTCTTGACGGCTTGTAGTCCATCTTTGTGTGGAATGTTGGTGTAGAGGGCTTCTACATCATAAACACCACCCTATACCGGAAACCTACTGACCGCTATTCCTACCTGCATGCCTCCAGCTTTCACCCTGACCACACCACACGATCCATCGTCTACAGCCAAGCTCTGCGATACAACCGCATTTGCTCCAACCCCTCAGACAGAGACAAACACCTACAAGATCTCTGTCAAGCTTTCTTACAACTACAATACCCACCTGCAGAAGTAAAGAAACAGATTGATAGAGCCAGAAGAGTTCCCAGAAGTTACCTACTACAGGACAGGCCTAACAAAGAAAATAACAGAACGCCACTAGCCGTCACCTTCAGCCCCCAACTAAAACCCCTCCAACGCATTATTAAGGATCTACAACCTATCCTAAAGGATGACCCAACACTCTCACAAATCTTGGGAGACAGGCCAGTCCTTGCCTACAGACAGCCCCGCAACCTGAAGCAAATACTCACCAACAACCACATACCACACAACAGAACCACTAACCCAGGAACTTATCCTTGCAACAAAGCCCGTTGCCAACTGTGCCCACATATCTATTCAGGGGACACCATCACAGGGCCTAATAACATCAGCCACACTATCAGAGGCTCGTTCACCTGCACATCCACCAATGTGATATATGCCATCATGTGCCAGCAATGCCCCTCTGCCATGTACATTGGTCAAACTGGACAGTCTCTACGTAAAAGAATAAATGGACACAAATCAGATGTCAAGAATTATAACATTCATAAACCAGTCGGAGAACACTTCAATCTCTCTGGTCACGCGATCACAGACATGAAGGTCGCTATCTTAAAACAAAAAAACTTCAAATCCAGACTCCAGCGAGAAACTGCTGAATTGGAATTCATTTGCAAATTGGATACTATTAATTTAGGCTTAAATAGAGACTTGGAGTGGCTAAGTCATTATGCAAGGTAGCCTGTTTCCTCTTGTTTTTTCCTACCCCCCCCCCCCAGATGTTCTGGTTTAACTTGGATTTTAACTTGAAGAGTGGTCAGTTTGGATGAGCTATTACCAGCAGGAGAGTGAGTTTGTGTGTGTCTGGGGGTGGGGGGGATGTGAGAACCTGGATTTATGCAGGAAATAGCCCAGCTTGATTGTCATGCACATTGTGTAAAGAGTTGTCACTTTGGATGGGCTATCACCAGCAGGAGAGTGAATTTGTGTGGGGGGGTGGAGGGTGAGAAAACCTGGATTTGTGCTGGAAATCACTTTAGATAAGCTATTACCAGCAGGACAGTGGGGTGGGAGGAGGTATTGTTTCATATTCTCTGTGTATATATAAAGCCTGCTGCAGTTTCCACGATATGCATCTGAGGAAGTGAGCTGTAGCTCACGAAAGCTCATGCTCTAATAAATTGGTTAGTCTCTAAGGTGCCACAAGTCCTCCTTTTCTTTTTGCGAATACAGACTAACACGGCTGTTACTCTGATTCCTCATACTGTTTGTAGTGCATCTGGCAGAGCAAATGTACAGTAACTGGCCTCCTCTAAAGCAAAAAAAAAAGAAAAAAAAGAATCTAATACAAAGCCCGTGTTTATGGGAGGGAACAATGACTAACAAAAAGATCAAACAGAAAAAAGACTTTCTCACAGTGGAGGGATGCTATCAGTGGTGCAGTATCAGTTGTGGTTTTTGATAGGGCAAATGGGTCGCTGATTGATATACGTATTTATAGCAGTGAGCTATTAATGGGTACTGAGAACATTTTTCTGTTTACCCGCATTAAATTCCTAGCTTAGTGTGTTTTGCTCAGTAGTGCCCCAGTATATAGCACTTTGTAGGATGTTCCAGAGGAACTTTCTCTCAGTATCACTGAGACATTCTTTGTTCTGCCATCTGAAAATTCAGAGGCCTGCTTTTTTGCGTAAGTCCTTGGCCATGCAAATGTGCCCATGTGGGTGGACCCCATTGATTTCACTGGGGTTCTTCATGGAACTCATAAGCAGGTTCAGAGCCTAGGACTGTAATAACTGCTAAACAAGCAATGAACCATTTGCATTTTCCCAGCCTGTTAAGTCATTGTCGGAGTTAAAGGGTGAAATTCTGGCTCCATTGAAGTCCATGGGAGTTTTGCCATTGACTTCAATGGAGCCATGATTGCACTCCAGCATTGCATTGTTATTATCAGTTGATGTGTTTATGATTTGGAAATAGTAACATCATCTTGTGATTCTAAAAACTACAGATCACTACAGTGCAGCCGATTCGACCTGTAGTTACATTGCTGCACCCCACTGCCTTCAGTAGAGTAGCACCGCTTTCACTGAGAATGGAATTTGGCCCCGGAATGTGTGGAGATATTAAACATCCAGTTTGTTTACCAAAAATTGGCTTCTTCCCATTGAAGGGCCTGTACCAAATTAACCTTTGATATAAGTAGGCACAACTCACCAGAGGTATCAAAGGGGGCTGCGTGCATTTATACCAAGGATGGATCAGTCCAAGAGTTTCCAAATGCATCTGAGCATCAGTCGAACAAGATGACATATATTGTGAAGTCAGATAGGTAACTGTTGTTCCATACCTTCATTGCCCTGGTTTTACTGATGGTCGGTAGCTAGGTTGGCAATAATTTCTGTGGCATATTGTCCCTGGAACTAACTGTCCATCTGGGTCATTCTTATGACAACATTTAATCTCTAGAGGACTGTGACGGGGTGTATCAGCCTCACACTGGTTCAGCAGGGGTTAACCCTTCTCTCTTAGCCAAGGAGGCCACACACCCTTGGCTCTGCGGGGCATGCTCCAGCTGGAAGCAGGGTATAAAAGCCAGCAGAGCAGCTCAGTCTGGGCTGACTGCCGGTGGGGAAGGAGGTGTGTTGCTAACTCCTGAGGGAGGACCACCTATACTCCAAGACCCGGAGGCTAGCCAGTTGGAGACTGATCCTGACGCACCGGCTCGGGACGTCGTGGAGGGTGAGGAGACCGGAGAAGCCCAGAGACTGACAACCCCAGAGTCTTGAGTAGGAAGTAACTGAGGAAGGTTTTACAAGGAAACGGTCACAGAACCGGATTAAGGCTTGGCGTGTTTCGGTTGCAGCCCCACCAAGCTGCTGGCAGGCAACCCCGCCACCGACAGGGCCCTAGGTTGGGACCCGGTGGAGAGAGCGGGCCCGGGTTCCCCTATCCTGGCCACCACCGGCCCCGCTCACCACTATTATGGACTCTGGCCACTAGGCTGCACTGCCCTGAGAGCAAGGGCCATACCATTGACTCTGGTCACTGCCCTGAGAACAAGGGCTGTATTATGGACTCTGGCCGCTAGGCTCACTTCCCCGACAGCAAGGGCCGTGCTACTGACTTTGGCCATTAGGCCAGACTGCCCTGATAAGAGGGACTGTATTATTGACTCTGGCTGTCAGGCTGTGCTGCCTGGATCACAAGGGTCATTGGACTAAGGACATAGGGCCATGCAGCCCAGAGACCAGGGCAGCCCTACAGACACAACCGCAGGGCCGTAACGCCCCCCCACCCCTGCCTCCCAAAGGGTGACGGGTGTATCAGCCCTGCAACAAGGACTGATCCTGCTCCCATTGGAGTCAATTGTAAAATTTCAACAAAGCTATTTTGATTTACCCTTGCTGAGAATCAGGGTCCCCGTGACTTGAAGGGGAATAAGATTGGGTCTTAGTTTAGAGCTATGGATGACGTATGCATGTATGATTCTCTTTGATTTCATGTGTGCTGTGCATCTGAAGACCAAGTTAACCCCAAAGAAAACAATAAACTAGTAATGAGAAGAAGATTTTTCCTTAAAAAATGAGATAAACGAATGCACCCGCTAGTCTAAATTCATCCCTGCCGGAATGCCACTGGAATCAGTCTGTCTTCCTCCGGGTTTTTTTACACACACCCATTCGCTGCCTTCTGATGGCGTTCCTCACTCCCACAGACAGTCCCCAAATGCAGAGCCTTGGGTAGTCTTGCGTGTGAGGTAGCAATGCATATACACTACAGCACTAATGATTAACCAGTGAGCCCCTGAGGTTTCCCCCGCACAAAACCTCCTTTCAGCAGATTCCTTATCTGCTATCAAGGGAGTGTTTACAGCAGCTAAAACTCTTACGCGCCTTGTCTCAGAGACTGATGGGGATAATTAAGCCAGTGTGTTTCAGCCCTCTGCTCTTCTTCATTGCATTGCTGGAAAGTGGGGAAAGGTCTGCATTAGCCAACAGAAGACATTGGAAATCCATGTTCAGCAATGTAGTTTTTTTTTCTCGTTCCTTCTTCCTCGCTGCTGGCTGCTGATATTCACCTATCTGAACCTCCAGGTAGAAGGGAGAATTACCCAACGATTGCAGATCATTTTATTTTTTCTACACAGGGAAAAGTCAATCATTATGTGCTATAATCTAATCAAAATAAAACTCATGTGCATTGATTTATGAAATGACAGGGAAAGACTGCAGGATAGTCTGTTTAAAAAACAAAATCTGGAAGAACAGATTTCTCATCCGCTTGGCTTTTCTGCTCTGACTCTGGATGAAATAGTGAAATACAGATTATACAACATCTTACTGGAAAGATAGATGCAGAGATCATGGTCAGTAATCACTGCTACATCAGAATGAGTTTTTCTAGCACCTCTGTGAAGTTGTGTAGTAAATTATGATGTTACATTAGATACATTATTTCCTGTTTTAGTAAATAAGTCTCTTGAGACAGGTTCCAAAAAGCCAGTTGTAGATGACTTTACAAGTATGCTGGAATCCAAGCACTCAGCAATTTATCATGGCTCACTGGCACTCCATGGAATAGAAGGGTGGGTGTCCATATTTTCAGTCCATTTTCTCTCTCCTCTGTTTTAATCTGTTTTTTGCCTCTATTTTTTTATAATTTAGCTTAATATTTGTTCTTCTTGTGTAGCTCCCTCCCCCTGTTCCTGACTCAGCTGAAGGCTAAATGCCACATGGAGTGGCAGTATTCACTGGTGGTTCCATGGGATAAAGTTGCAGGGGCTGGGAAAAGAAGATTAGTCCAGTGGTGGCAGCCTGACCATGTAGCCCTGTGCAGCTGATCTGCTCCTGGGGCCATATGTATCAAGGGCTGCTGTGAGGACAGAGAGGGAAGTGTTGGCTTTCAAGGAGCCACCTGCTACCAAATCCACAAATAGATTCCCTTTGTATTGGGCAACAGCAGATCCAGGGTTATGTTCCTTTTCCTTCCCCAGGGCAGACTAGTCTGACCCCCATTCAGGTTGGGAAACACTGTCTTAACTGGAGTCAGAGTAGCAGCTGTGTTAGTCTATATCTGCAAAAAGAACAGGAGTACTTGTGGCACCTTAGAGACTAACAAATTTATTTGAGCATAAGCGTTCGTGAGCTACAGCTCACTTCATCGGTTGCATTCAGTGGAAAATACAGTGGGGAGATTTATATACACAGAGAACATGAAACAATGGGTGTTACACACTGTAACGAGATTCTGTATGGTAACACCCATTGTTTCATGTTCTCTATGTATATAAATCTCCCCACTATATTTTCCACTGAATGCATCCGATGAAGTGAGCTGTAGCTCACGAAAGCTTACGCTCAAATAAATTTGTTAATCTCTAAGGTGCCACAAGTCCTCCTTTTCTTTTTACTGTCTTAACTGCTGCTTAGACATAAGAGGCAATTTTCAAACGGAATTAGATAGCCAGTGTCTTTCAATGGGAATTGGCCATCTAACTACCATAACTTTGCCTTTGAAAGTCTCCCCATAAATTCAGTAACTTTTGATTACACGCAGTTACCTTGATTAAGGGTGTAAGCCTTTAATTAAACTGAATGGATACAGTGCTGAATAGTTCTGTGTTTAACTACAGTGTCCCTAGGGAGTGAGTCTGTCTCCTGTGTTGCTACAGTTTTGAGATCAGCAAGGTGAGAATCACCTTGGGAGATTCTCTTAGCTTGGGAGGCTCCCCAGGAGTACATGAAGAACAAATATAGGGACCACCCACGCAGTCACAAGTAAGTCATTTTCTCTGTATTACAAGTTCCACTGAGCAGATAATTAAGGTGACAATCACAAACACATATACGAAACCTGAAAGAGCCCTTGCAATAGCCAGTGGCCGTGCTGTATTCATACTAATATTCCCAAAGCTATCTCAGAGTCGGATGCATCTCTCAACAGGTGGTCCCTGAGAGAGGGGTGTTGATGGAATCTTCCTCACTTGGTTGTTCCCTCCCTATCGATATCAGGGAACCCTTTTCATCCTGTGTCATGACGACATCTACCACCTTGTGCATACGCATGAGGGTTCCAATCTCCTTTTCCTTATCTGTACTTCCACACCCCATAAATTCAGAGGTGCCTGGCTTTTCATGGGTTGCTCTCTTAGTTCCTCTTATTCTAATTAGCATTTCATTAGCATTTACATACACCTGTTCCCATGGCACCTCCAGTGTGAGCAAAACTTTCCATGGTGTTACAATCATGTTTCTTGCAGGTCAATCACATGTCTTGGAGGGTAAATTGTGGCATATTTTCCCAAACATCACCTACTGGCACATTTTTTACAGCAATCTTGTAACTTTACTGGTACTGGGCTATTCCTGGGTCACCTACTTATGTTAATCCTCCTTAGGCCTGAGGCCTAGTGTGGCTAAACTGAATTCTTACAGGCATTAGCCTACAGGCCTTGCATTAAAGCGTTGCTTTACTTCTATACCTACTACACACTCGTCGCTCATAAATACTTGTCCATCGCCTACTCCTATGATCTTATGGTACTACTAGTATCTGTTTCTATACCTGCAACTCAGATATATTCATCACACACTGGTTACATAGGAAATAACATATGAGTTAACAATGATAATAGATAACACAATTCAATGATAAAGTTAACTAATTGGCTGCAATGGTATGCACCGATTTCTTACCATTTAATTAATATGTGACTGTGTCTTCTTCTCTACCTATTTTTTTCCTTCCCTTAATCTGGCTGTGGTGATGCCTACTCTTATCTGATCATTATTCCGGTCACATACTGTACTGTTTCCAGTTGTCACAAGTAGTTAAATTACAGCACCTGATTCAGACTTCCATACGTGTTGGCACTGATTCCTAGCATGTGCGATACATATATCACATGATACATTCCTTTAACAGACAGAGGTAGCCCTGGTTGAAAATGGTGTCACTCCCATTGTTTTTAAGAGAAATTGCACTCCCTTGTATCAGAGCTAGATACGCAAGACTACATCAGCTAATGAATGGGGCCTTTATCCCTACTTTAGGGAGCTAACCTGTGGGATACTATATGAGAGGAAAGTTTCTATGGCCAGCAATCCAAATGTACTGTTGCACCTGGAGTCCTTATTCCTATTTGGATGACAGCTGGATGTCTGTTGAAACCATGGGCTTTTGAACAGGTGTAGATCACTGAGTTCTTGACTCTCAGAAGTGCATATAGTATGAAAATGACTGATACCTAGGTCAAGTGCTGAGACTCTATGGAAGCTAATTGCAATAATTAATCCGTAGCCTAGTGCCTCTGAGCTTGGAAAAAGAGCTTGGTGTAATCGCTGTATTATACCCACAGCTGCAAACATGGATGGGTTAGTTACAGAGTGAGAATGAACCACTGTTCTTTGCAAGGTAAATTCACATTCCATGCCTTTTAGTAGGCACAATACTAGACCTGCATCTCCTATATAAATATGAGGCCAAATCCTGAGGCTCATGCTCCTTTTTAACATAAGGAGTACTGAATAAATTTTAAATTGAATAAGGGCTGCAGGATCTGACCTATGCATGCCAAAGAGACCATTAATTGTGAAAATAATAACGCAATGAGTGCTTCTGAAAAGTCATCTGTAGTGAACTCTAACATGAAAAACAAGGTAAATCAAGTGCAAGCTGCCACCTTGAATTTCTGAATTGTGTATCCATTATCCAAATTAGCACTTAACCAGAACATACATTTTGTCCCCCACTGTTCTTACCTACTCTGTGCTAGCAGTGTGAAAAGGTAACCAAACCATCATTTCTCTGAACACATTGTGTATCACCCGCTTTGGGTACTTGCTCTGTGCAGCCTTGACACTAAGTGTGTGTCAGGAGCTAAGATACCCGTTACAATACCTTCAAGGGGGGTTAATGATCAAATAAAAATGTGATCAATCTTCCGTTGACGATCAATTGCAGGATTCAGTGTGAGTGTTTGATTACATGCAAGAGTGTCGTTCGTTCCCAGTGGTGGCTGTCAATGGAGCCGGCCCCAGTAGCAACTCGTGTATAGTGCTGCAAGCTCGGGCAGCAGCTGGGGGTCCCAGTCTTATTTTCTCTCTGGCACTCAGCTATGAGAATGCACATGGCTGTCCTAATATATACAATCAGACCTTCTTAAACAGGAGATGTTTAATAAACTCATGAGAACATCAACCAACAGACTTCCACACGACTTGAGTTCCAGCTTTGTCTCATTTGTCCACAAAGGAATATACCCTGCCTGGAAGTCCGTATAGCCTGCAAAGATATCTAGGGGGTAAATAATATAATGAAAGTAAAGATGGCATTACAGCAGTCCAGTCCCACATAGTTACTTACAGATTGGCCATAGCCTTCTGGTGATAGGGGGAATAGATAGAGGAATTGAGGGAGCAAAAATACACATAAAACAGAAAGCATCTAAGCTAGAGAGAAAAAAAAAACCAGAAGGAAAAAGGATGCAGGACAAAGAAAATGAACAGAATGAGGGACCGTGACCCCTGTGCTGGAGCATGGAGCAAGGGGAAATTGGGAGTGTCCATCTGCCAAAAGGGAGAACTCCATCTGAAAAATGCTGAGAACCATTCAGTGAGGCCTCCAAATAACGTGACATGGAGAAGCAGGAATAAAGGAGAGATCATCCTTTTAAAGTACTCAGAGGACAGCGACTCACCGAACGCAGGGGCTTTAAGAGCTGGGCTAACTAAAGTAAAATAAAGTACTCCTCCAATGACTACTCCTGACAGGACAATTAGTGGGAAGGCCAAGCTACTCTGCGCTCTCTCACTGGTTGATGAATTACTGTGGCTTGCACAATGTGAGCTGTTCCTTCTGACAGGCATGCTCAACCTCTATGATTGGCTTGCCCACATTAATACTCAAATCCACAGGCACCAACTTTCCAATGTGCCGGAGGCTGCTCGATCCCCAGCTCTGCCCCAGGCCCCACCCCCACCTACCCTCCCTCTCTCTTCCTCCCCAAGGACCCAGCCCGCCTCTGCTCCACCCTGCCCCGCCTCTTCCTGACCCCCCTCCATCCCTACCCCACCTCTTCCCTCCCCCAAGTGCGCCGCATCTTCGCTCCTCTCACTTCCCTCCCAGCCTCCTGCACACCGCAAAACAGCTGATTGCAGAGGACAGGAGGCATGGGGGTGGGGGGAGGGGGAGGAGCTGACCCGCTTGGCCGACCAGCAGGCTGGAGGTGCTGGGGTGTGGAGAGGAGGGGGCTGCCAGTGGGTGCTAAGCACCCATCATTTTTTCCCCGTGGGAACTCCAGCCCCGGAGCACCCACAGAGTCGGCGCTTATGGTCCAATCAGTCTGAGGATAGAAGGCTGGGTATGCACGCAGCTGTGCAAATTCCTCAGAGTTATTAGGTCAAAGTCACCACAGGGATAACCAGGAACAACTGTGTGTCTGATGGTCTGAGGTGCACCTTTGGACGCCATCATTGTAATGATCTGTAGTTATCCTCACAGCAACCCCGAGAGGTAGGGAAGTGCTGTGGGTGGGGAACCGAGGCACCGAAAGGCTGACTGACTTGCCCCAAGTCATGTAGGACAACTGTAGCCGAGCAGGGAATTAAACCTAGGTCTTTCACATCCTCAGTTATTGCCCTAAATCAGGGATCCTGCTTCCTCTCCACATGGAAGGCAGTCGAGTTGTGTGCTATACTAGCAATACCTTTGACCTATTGCTCATAAAACAGTTACATTTTTTTTCATTTGTTTGTTTTGGGTTACAGAAAAGTTTTGAATCTCCTTCAGCAAGGAGACGCAATAGCCATAATTTGAACCGTACCCAGCGACTAATCATGTATACAAGACTGGACACCTAGTGGCTGCTGCATATTTGGTTCCAATTCTTAAGGCTCTGGTGAAATAAGTCTTGTTGTATTTTGGCTGTTGGAATCCCTTGAATTATTTTCCAATGGGTACTGGATTATCCATTTGATTTTCATTTCTTTTACTCATTCAATCATATTCCTTTTTAAATGGTTATCATCCATCTCCTTCAAGCAAACAGACAAAGCAGACTCCAGAGTGTAAGAAAGGGAACAAACAGAAGGTCGGATGGAAACTATTTCAAAGCCATTTGAAAGGTATTCAGATACAGTTGCTTTTGGTCATTAAATACGGCTCCTACAATTAAAGCCCAACACATGCTATTAAATACTGTTGATATGTTCCTTTGCATTCACTTATACTTACTCGGTTGTGGCATGCTCTCTAGGGAATTGTCTTGACAAGGACATTTTTTCCAGGAGTTGTCCTGTCTTGGAAAATTCTCCTCGGTTATTTTCCTGTCATGCAAAAAGAAAAGGAGTACTTGTGGCACCTTAGAGACTAACCAATTTATTTGAGCATCAGCTTTTGTGAGCTACAGCTCACTTCATCGGATATCCTGTCATGGATATTCTTCCCACTGCAGGGCGATTATTGTGCAGGAAACATTGCTAGTGGATCCTTATAGGGAAGGACATCCTGAGGAGAATTCTCAGAACACCGGTTGGAGAATATCCCAGCTGAGATTATAAATTCCATGTTTTACTTGCCTGAAATTCTTATTAGTATACATTTGATTCCGGCTATCTCTACATTTTTATCTAGTATGAATTAAAAATAGTGATACTCACTTTGTTTATAGCAGGAACACGTCTCAGATGTCCCCAGAACAAACAAAAAAATGATGTCTGTATGTACCAGCTACCAAAGGACCATATATTGTGTTTGTTTTGAAAGACAAAGCACTTAGAGGCTGTCAGTCATGGCTGCTGGAAGACACACCGCACGATGGGAATTACTGTTCCGTTTCCTTTATGCACTGCAAAAGTGAAAAACAAATTAAAATGCATAAAAGCATGAATGCAGATTGGTCACATTATTTTATTAGCTATATCCCTCACCAAAGGCGTTCTGTTACTCCACTGTTATAAAACTCTTTGCAAAGGAAAGATAATGGAGTCCATTGTTTCCAACCTTGAGCATCAACACCTCCTATTGTGAAGAAAAGTTGGTTAAGAGATTGTATGAGTACCAGGACTCTGTTTTTGCAAAATATACAATGCCTATACTTAATGCTTTGCTCCATTAATATATAAAGCTTTTCATCTAATCTGCATTTTTCACCCAGTGTACCCTGCCATCAAATACCTTGTGCCAGCCAACCTATTTAGTCTCCCTGTGTGGCAACATGTGTTTTCTTTTCTTCACCACAACAGCAATGCATCAGGATGCAAGAACAAATCTTAACATCTCCAGAGGGAAACTCCTTTGTTACCTTTCAGTGAGAAGGAACAAAAGGACCTTGTACAAGATCTCCTCACCTCCCTCTCACTGCCACCCCCACCAATCTTGAAGTGGTCTGGGATGGAAAAAGTAACAAGTTTGGTGTTCCTCCTACATAGCCCATGAATGGTTAGGGGGGTATACCACTGCTATGTGATTTTGTAAGCACATCACTGATGGTTTTTCAAACTGATGTGTAAATGACAGGCTGGTCCAGGATAATATTTTGGCAAGCTAAAAAATAGTTGTGCATTGACCTTACTAATATAGTCACCATACAGCTGAATATTCTTTCCTTCGTTTCCTGAATGACACACACACAGCTACTGTAATATAGTGAAAAGAAAAGGCGTACTTGTGGCACCTTAGAGACTAACCAATTTATTTGAGCATAAGCTTCCGTGAGCTACAGCTCTCTTCATCGGATGCATACCGTGGAAACTGCAGAAGACATTATATACACACAGAGACCATGAAACAATACCCCTTCCCACCCCACTGTCCTGCTGGTAATAGCTTATCTTATAGCTTATCTTATCTTATAGATAAGCTATTACCAGCAGGACAGTCGGGTGGGAGGGGGTATTGTTTCATGGTCTCTGTGTGTATATAATGTCTTCTGCAGTTTCCACGGTATGCATCCGACGAAGTGAGCTGTAGCTCACGAAAGCTCATGCTCAAATAAATTGGTTAGTCTCTAAGGTGCCACAAGTACTCCTTTTCTTTTTGCAAAGACAGACTAACACGGCTGTTACTCTGAAACCTGTAATATAGTGGCAGTTCCTGACAGGATCTCACTTACAAGACAGAAGCTGCTTGAAATACGCATTATTTTATGGTGTCCACATAATGCAAATTCTCTGATCTGGTCCCTGCATTGAAATCTTTTCAGGAATTGGCAGTGCAGTGTTGATTCATCATTAGCCAATACTTAATGCTTTGTAACACTAGCATACATTAAAACAGAGTTGTTTTGCCTATAAATAAAATTAAACAACTCCATTCCTAATTAAGTGCATTTGCTTACATGCAGTTCTGATAGCCATGTAGCTACATGGAGAAAACAATAGCTATTTGCCTTTGGGAATTTGTGCCTGATTTATTATTGTATCTAAATATAAGTTAATTTAATTTGGTGTTCCTACCTGAGTCCCAGTTGGACAGAAATTCACTACAAGGTTACAATTTAAAACCTGTTCACTTAGCCGCCTTAGATGAGATGAGGTTTTAAATGGAGCTTCCACATTTAGCTTTTCTTGCCACATCTTTTAGAAAAGAGTCTGATATTAATGACAAGACAACAGAGAACATTTTTCAATGGCTACTGCATTTTCATCTTGCACTGGCTACTCTACAGAAGAACAGGTCACGTTCCTACGGAAAATGACACAGAGGCCTCAGTGCTGTTGAAAACAGGTTATGAAAAGAAAACGACCATGCATGGCCCTTGTGCCGAGGATTAGCTGCAATCGTCCCTGGACTGAGGACAAATACTTGAAATTAAATTTAGTGTCAATGAGATGACCTCTGCATGGTCCCAAGATCTTTTCAGTCTTGGGTCTCACTGCCTGCTTGGTCCACATCATGAGTCAGATGAATTTCACAACAACAGACACTGTGTCTAACACCCACATACCCACACGCCTACTGAAATTAAAAACAGTTTGGCACAGATAACACCTGAAATAATTTTCTGACATTTTGGCTGTGTTTTGATGTGGTTCAGCATTTTTGCTCTGTTGATTTATTATAAACATACCATATGTAGTGGTTTCACAGCATCCTATGTTTGGTTTTTGGTTTTTTTTTTTTTATGCAGTAGGGAAACACACTAGGGTTGATCCAGGTATTCAGAGCAATACTGTCAGAAGTGGTTTTGCAATAGCGAGACAAGCTGTGTGTCCAGACTGTTGGCAACACTTTCTGTTATCTCCTTAAGATGTTCCAGACCGCTTCATCAGGCTAAATTTGGGGGAAGGTGACAGGGTAACCATTGAAGAACTCCTGGAAGTTTTCAGTGGAATGCAGCTTTGCTATGAAATGATGTAGCTGTAGAAAGCTGATCCCAAAGCAAGGCTAAATGTAGCTGTGTCACAACAGAGAGTTCAATTTAAATGTCTGTCCAATACTTGCCATTTCAGTCAGCTGCAATCAACTTGCATTGATATTACCTGAATAAATCAAACAGCTGAATAACGCATATACCTCACATATGATGGAGCAACGCGCTTTGTTCTAGACTGAAAAGAGCACCATTACAATGCCTCTGAAACCTTAAAATATCAAGTATTAGTGTAGCCCAGTGCTTCTCAAACTGTGGGTCAGGACCCCAAAATGGGTTGCAACCCCATTTTAATGGGGTTGCCAGGACAGGCTTAGACTTGGTGGGGCCTGGGGCTGAAGCTAAAGCCCGAGTCTCACCGCCTGGGGCCGAAGCTGAAGATTAAGGGCTTCAGCCGTGGGTGTTGGGGCTCAAGTTACAGGCCCCCTGCCCCGGGCTGAAGCCTTGGGGCTTTGGCCTCCACACCGAGGACAGTGGGGCTCCGGCAGGCTCAGGCTTTGGTCCCCTCTCCTGGGGTCATGTAGTAATTTTTGTTGTTAGATGAGGATCACAGTGCAATGAAGTTTGAGACTCCCTGGTGTAGCCATAGCTGTTTGTTCCAATGGAAAGGAAATAATTTTAAGATTCCATGGCCTGTTACCAAGATTGGCTTGGTGTACACAGCAACATCCAAACTCTTAGAGTACCGAGAGAGAATATAACTAATGGATATGAGGAGACAGTCATAATGGCTCTACATTCTGCTGGGCTGATTATATCTACATATTATTGAATGAGCATTCCGGGAGCATTCTGCATATCAGTTGGAAATAACAACCAATGGAATGTAGTAATAGTGTTGTGCTTTTTCTCTGCATTCTGCTGCAAAACTGTTTTAGCATATAATTCCTCTGCAAGAAATAATACTTTTATTTATCACAGGGAAGATGTTAGAGGGCTGATAGGTGCACTCCAGCCTGCAGCCTCGCCCCACGTATGTCCCCTCAAGGGGGGACCTCTTAAGGCCACAGCACAGCTGTCTCTGCCGTGATTGCACCAGGGTATCTTTCCACAGCCAGACATGGGGCTTTTAGAACCGATTTATGCCACTCTGGCGCTTCTGTGCGGATTCACGGGGCCACAGTAGAGTGAAGATCTTGCCCATTAACTTTAAGACAAGAATAATGGGTCTAATCTGCAGCAAGGGCGATTTAGGTTAGATGTTAGCAAAAACTTCCTAGCTATAAGGTAGTTAAATTCTGGAATAGGCTTCTGAGAGAGGGCATTTGGAGGATTTTAAGAACGAGTTAGACAGACACTTGTCAGGGATGATCTAGGTTTACTTGGACCTGTCTCAGTGCAGGGGGCTGGACTGGATGACCTCTCGAGGTCTCATCCATCCCTGCATTTCTATGATTCTATGATACTCTGGACACAGATTAGAGTTCTGCAGTTTGACTTCATTGTTGCTCGTTACTACTTCTCTATTGGGCACTAAAACCTCGACGCTAAACTCCTCTGATTTGGCTCTGTTTGGGAGACCATCTGCCTTTGAACATCCTCCCGTCCAACCGCATAGTCAGCTTCTGGAAACATTTATTTCTCCAGCTACTTCCCTACACTTTGCACATCATCTTAGTCATTTCAGGAGAATGATCACATCTCAACTTTCTCTCTTCATGTGGTGTTCTGTTTCATTTGTTTCTTGCTTTGATCCTTCTCACTAGATAAACTGCAGCCAGAAAGGCTTGCCAGATAAACAGTAAATGAATATGTAGAATCTCAAACTTAAAAGAAAAGGAAAGAAAAAGATCTAAGATTGCAAAGATCCAGAGCCTTATCCACTGAACTCAGTGGCAAAACTTCCGTTGTCTTCGGTGGGAACAAGATCGGGTCTTATCTTTCTTCTCATGGCTTCTGCATTCATTATTATTATTATAATTATTTATTTTTTATTGTGGTTTATTTATTATTTATTGGGGATCTTCCAAAACAGTATTTAAAGCAACAGTTAAATAATTCTGATAGGCAAATTGGACACAATCTTCCCTTATTTTTAGAAATATATAGAATATTGTAGTCCTGTGGGATAAGAAGGGTAGCTGAAGGCTGAAACATACAATCTGCTTTACGTGATAGATCAGTGGTTTCCCTAATCCAGTCTCCAACAGAAGCAGGTATCTTCTGCTTCAGAAGAAGATGCAAGAAGCATTGCAGTAGGTAGGAAATAGCTTGGCAACAGGGTAGAATTTGTTCATTATCTAAGACTTTTTTTTAACTTCTGAAGAGAAATCCATATGAAAATTACCCTTCTGTTTCATATATTGAAATATAGAAGCTCCAGGGCAGAATAGTAAATGATGCAGTTATGATTCTTAAAGCAAGCTAGCTGCTGTCTTAGGCTGGTTTTCTTATATTATGATTCTACTGTTTCCAGCTATGAAATGTTTGGGTTTGCATACCACTATTTTTAATAGCTGGAAACATTTAGTTTTTACATGACACTATGCATCAGGTTTACAATTTTATTTGGTAGTTTAAAACTCTCAGGCGCTCTCCTTTCACGGAGTACAAGATATACTCCAGTCATCTACAAGTGTACTTTCTTTACTGACTGCGATTTCTGATGCTGTCTGCAAGGCAAGGCTACATATTTTGATAGAGAGAGGATTTTCATTGGTTTTGACTTAAGGGGAAAAAAAGTGTTTTCTCCACTGCAACATACACTGTGTCATTATAAAGTGAACTTGTCATTCCTCTTTGCCCCCGAAACACCATTTTATTTTCAGTCATCGGCTATTATGGAGCAGGCTGTGTGTGGTATTACACACTGGAGCGGCTCTGTTCTAAAAATCCACTACCCAGCAACAAAACAACAACAAAGATGCCAAAACGACATAAAGTGTTGATTTTTTTTAATGTAAAAAGAAAGAGGGCTGAGTTTGTCATCCTTGCACAGAGCATGAAGCATCAGCCCAGACACCTGTTTTTAGCTTTATGAAGGAACTTTTCTAATACAACAGGAGTTTCTCACATTGCAGTGGTGTGATTAAACAATAGGAATTTCTAACACTCTCTCTTTGGGACTGTTATGGCCCACATGACCGCAGGATCTGAGCATCTCACAATCGTTAAAGTATTTATCCTGACAACATCCAGTGAGGTAGGGAATGATGGTCCAGTGATGAGGGAACTAGCCTAGGATTTAGGACATGGGGTCGGATGCGTTGCATCCGAGAGTGCTAAAGGAGTTGGCGGATGTGATTGCATAGCCATTGGCCATTATCTTTGAAAACTCATGGCGATCGGGGGAGGTCCCGGAGGACTGGAAAAAGGCTAATGTAGTGCCCATCTTTAAAAAAGGGAAGAAGAAGGATCCTGGGAACTACAGGCCAGTCAGCCTCACATCAGTCCCTGGAAAAATCATGGAGCAGGTCCTCAAGGAATCAATTCTGAAGCACTTAGAGGACAGGAAAGTGATCAGGAACAATCAGCATGGATTCACCAAGGGCAAGTCATGCCTGACTAAGCTAATTGCCTTCTATGACGAGATAACTGGCTCTCTGGATGAAGGGAAAGCAGTGGACGTGTTGTTCCTTGACTTTAGCAAAGCTTTTGATACAATCTCCAACAGTATTCTTGCCAGCAAGTTAAAGAAGTATGGGCTGGATGAATGGACTATAAGGTGGATAGAAAGCTGGCTAGATTGTCGGGCTCAACGGGTAGTGATCAATGGCTCCATGTCTAGTTGGCAGCCGATATCGAGTGGAGTGCCCCAGGGGTCGGTCCTGGGGCCGGTTTTGTTCAATATCTTCATAAATGATCTGGAGGATGGTGTGGATTGCACCCTCAGCAAGTTTGCAGATGACACCACACTGGGAGGAGTGGTAGATACGCTGGAGGGTAGGGATAGGATACAGAGGGACCTAGACAAATTGGAGGATTGGGCCAAAAGAAATCTGATGAGGTTCAACAAGGACAAGTGCAGAGTCCTGCACTTAGGACGGAAGAATCCAATGCACAGCTACAGACTAGGGACCGAATGACTCAGCAGCAGTTCTGCAGAAAAGGACGTAGGGGTTACAGTGGACGAGAAGCTGGATATGAGTCAACAGTGTGCCCTTGTTGCCAAGAAGGCCAATGGCATTGTGGGATGTATAAGTAGGGGCATTGCCAGCAGATCGAGGGACATGATCGTTCCCCCCTATTCAACATTGGTGAGGCCTCATCCAGTGTCCATTTTTGGGCCCCACACTACAAGAAGGATGTGGAAAAATTGGAAAGAGTCCAGCGGAGGGCAACAAAAATGATGAGGGGACTGGAACACATGAGTTATGAGGAGAGGCTGAGGGAACTGTGGATGTTTAGTCTTCAGAAGAGAAGAATGAGGGGGGATTTGATAGCTGCTTTCAACTACCTGAGAGGTGGTTCCAAAGAGGATGGTTCTAGACTGTTCTGAGTGGTAGGAGATGACAGAACAAGGAGCAATGGTCTCAAGTTGCAGTGGGGGAGGTTTAGGTTGGATATTAGGAAAAAACTTTTTCACTATGAGGGTGGTGAAACACTGGAATGCGTTACCTAGGGAGGTGGTGGAATCTCCTTCCCTAGAAATTTTTAAGGTCAGGCTTGACAAAGCCTTGGCTGGGATGATTTAGTCAGGGATTGGTCCTGCTCTGAGCAGGGGGTTGGACTAGATGACCTTCTGAGGTCCCTTTCAACCCTGATATTCTATGATTCTATGACACCAGAGTTCAATTACCTGCTGTGGCACAGGCTTCCCACATGACTCTGGGCAAGTCATTTAGTCTCTCTGTGCCTCAGACCCTCATTGGTGAAATGGAAGTAATAGCACTTCTGTACCTCACAGGGCATTGCGGGAATAAATGCATTAAGCAGTTATGAAGTGTTTTGGGATCTATGGATGAAAAATGTCTTATAAGAGCCAGGTGTTGTTACCATTATCCCCATTTTACAGACGGGGAACTGAGGCTGACTTGCCCATGGCCACACAGGAAGTCTGTGACAGAACTAGAAATAGAATCTGTATCTGACTTCTAGCCCTGTGCCTTATATAACAGTATTTTGCTTTTCTGTAGTTTCATGTCATCCATGGATATCTGAGGGCTTTACAGACAATTGAGCAACGCAGTAGTCCTATGAGGTGAGTAAGCTTCTTTAGGTCCATTGTGCAGATGAAAAAACTGAGGTAGAGAGAAACTAAGTGATTTGCCAAAGATCACACTGGAAGCCTGTGGGAACAGAGTCTGTATCTGAACTCTCGCCCTGTCCCTTAAACACAGGTTTCCCTTTCTGCATCTAGATTTGCATCTACCAGGGGACATACTGGGTAGTCATTTGGCTCATCTGCATATCTCTCTGGTTTGAATCCCTG
Organism: Lepidochelys olivacea; assembly: GCF_965140295.1. Classification (NCBI taxonomy): domain Eukaryota; kingdom Metazoa; phylum Chordata; order Testudines; family Cheloniidae; genus Lepidochelys; species Lepidochelys olivacea. The sequence goes on along the minus strand of NC_140421.1, from coordinate 66,944,808 downwards.
CTGCTTCTGCTCATCCAGTGGCATTTAATTTATTTCTGAATTGCCCTTCCCCAATCTCAGTTCATTTCTCCTTGGTCTGCCTTGGCAGAGTGGGGGCATGTGTGATTTTTACCACTGACACCACCAAAGACTATGATTGAATATACTGTCTCCATGACTGAGCTTTCACTGAAGTATTTACAGCAAGGTTGATATTCCTCTCCCCCTGTTTAGACCCATAGATCCTCTCTCTTCTCTATTTGCCTCCATCACTTTTGCCTCACTAGGCATTTACCACTTTTCCTACTGTAGTGTACCCATGTTTCCCCACTAACAGGTCTGTACGGGAGAAGTATTCTCTCTGTGACTTTGAAAGGATGTATCCGCTTCCACAGCCTGATGATGTCAGTCCTCAGCATTCAGTAGTAATTGCTACTGGGGGAGCATCAGACTCCCCTGTCTCTGGAAGACAGACTCTATTGTGTCGTAAGCCCAAGAAGTAAAAGACTTCACCCGAGAGTCACATTATACCGAGTAGCACCCAGCACAAACATAAGGTCACCAACCTTCTACCTTCTGGGAAGCAAAAGGCCTAGAGGAGTGCACACAACAGTGGCTAATGCTGTACACTTCAACAGCGCAATGCATAGCTCTGCTTCCTAGTGTGTGAGAAGAGATGAGGCAAGACAGGGGTGACCCGGCTTCCTGCAGCATTTGTAGCGTCTGTGCTGGATTCCCCCCAGCCTTAGCAAGCTTGGGAGTGAGAGGGTTGTGATCAGACATGTCCTGTGCTGTGGTGTAAGAAGGGATCTGGTGCCCCTGTGCGGTGTCGGATGCCTGCATTGAGATAAGTACAATTTAGTCAGTGGTGCAAGTGGAATTCATTTCTTACCGGTAATGGGGGCATGTGACCTCCTCATGTGACTCCTCCCTGCCCAGCCAGGGGCCCCCCACACTCTCCCCGTACCCTCCCCATGATCCACCCCGCCTTATCTGGGGACAGGGGTGGACTCTGTCCTCCTCCCGCTGCCCCGGAGACTTTGGAACCGCAGCGGCGAAAGGAGCAGAACGGGTGGCCATTGGGTGGCCTCACACCTGCAGCTTCTCTGGTGCAGCTCTACCCCCCCCAGCCCTTCCACGCACGGCCTCCTCCGTCTGTCCAGCAGCCCTGCCAGAGGACAGGGCTGCAGGGCAGTACAGCCATGCCGGAGGAGCTGCCAGCATGGGGCCACCCAGCGGCCCTGCATTCTGCTCCTCCTGTGTGTTTCCAGTACGCCCTACCAGCTGTAAATATCTTGCTGGTTCGGCGAACCGGACCGGACCGTCCTATTTGCCCTGCTGAATTTAGTCCTATGCGTGCCACACATGCTGCCCCCGGTGTTCATTTCCCAGACACCACGTTGACCAGTTATACACCCTATTATTGTTATGTATTATTTGTTTTACCGTAGTGCCTGGAGGGCCTGAGCAAGGACAGGGCCCCTTTGGGCGAGGTGGTGTACAAAAACCTAGCGAGAGAGCTCCCCTGCCCTGAAGAACATTACCATCTAAACAGAGGGTGGAAGAGGAAACTGAGGCACAAAGAAGGGAAATGACTTGCCCAAGGTCATGCAGGCAGACAGTGGCTGAGCTGGGAATAGAGCCTCAGTTTCCTTGCAGTAGTATTTTGCTTGCTAATATGCTGTCGCTGTCCTGCCAAAATCCGCTATCAATAGTAGTATAATGAATCCTCAGACTCCAGCGGCATTACATAATACATTACAGTCTGAGTCACTTACTTATTTATTAAAATTAATATTATAAAACACATGGCAAGGTGCTCCCCGCTCCCAATTGCACTTGAAAAATTAATTCTATTTGGGTGTGTGAAGGAAAGCAAATCTAAAAGCAGTTTGCAAGTAAAATTCTGGAGGAGGTATTTTCCTGCTGTGCAGAAAAGCAAATCCACTTTCTGCAACACATGAAGTGGGTATTTCAAGACACTTGTGAAGAGTAATTCAAGACTGTGGGCTTGTGTAAGGGAGCTTATCTTTAGCTGCGCTGTAGATTCATCACAGTCTAGTCATAAGCCATTTTGATTATTCAAGTGTAATGTACAACACTGCAAAATTATTTCCCTCCCTGTATTGTTCTTGGTGACACAGCCAGTGTAAAAATGATGTGTAAAACTTTGATACAGGTCAAATTTCTTGCCAGGGTGATTGTATGAACTTGCAGAATCGCCTCCCTGCAGGATTAGGGTGGAGCTGGGGCTCTGTCAGTTGAGTGTGGGTACAATATGGGTGGGAAGAGAGAGAGATGGGAACAGCAGTTGTACATGACATGCACTCCTCTACTTCTGGGGGGGATCAAGCAGCCATCTGCCTAGGAATGAAAGGCCAAGGTGCGGGCCCTGGGGATAAGATCTTCAGGAGCCATGCTTCTATCGAGAGCTGGGTTGTCAGTCAGAAAGCGGGCTCACAGGGCAGTGCTGAGGAACCAGCTTTCCATGGTAGAAGCTGGAGCTCTATGGGATTAGTGGTGGTTTCCACATGGCACCTAGAATGCCTCCTGTCCTTACCACAAGACTGGAAAACATTGCTCCTGGAGAGGAGAAGGAGAAGGAGACTCTGAGGCAGGCGGGTCATTTCAGAAAAAATTGTGGGGTGGGAGGATTGTGTCAGCATATAGAACATTATAGGAGATTATATTCTATTCTGTAAAGTTTGGGAGGGAAGGCAAAAAGTGGACGACATAATGGAGGATGCAGACCTATGAAAAGTTGGGGAGGACAAAGCAAGGTCGGGGGGAGGGGGAGGAAATTGCCCCTCCCCCCTGCTGTAAGGCCCTCTGTGGTGGGGCAGATGACACCTCCATCACCAGGCAAGAAGGGGTTAAGAACTCTTTTCGTTCTAATTAGCCCAACCCATCACACCTGCTGCCTGGCTTGTCAGGCTTGAGTGTGGGCCATTAAAAGGGAAGAAGTCAATGCATTTGGGAGTGGTGCTTGGAAAGGAGCAGAGACAGGATTTCCAGACCAGAACTCTGTGTTTCTAACCATCAGATGGCTTCAGAACACTGCCTGCTCTAGCCCCCTGAAGATAAAGATGGACTGGTCTGTTTCTTCTGGTGAGCCCCCAGGACTAAGCCTCAGCCTACAGTCCCTCACCAGGGGTGGGACCGGGACTGCCTTCAAGGCTGCTTCTCTGTTTCTTTCCCTTGCATGAGGAAGAGGGCCTGACCTCTTAAGGTCTGTGGGAGGATTTTCCTTTTTGTTTGGCCTGCACTATCAGGGTGGACTCACTCAGAGGAACAGCTCGGGGGCTGTACCCCATGCATGCCCCAGAATGGACCACAGGGAATGATGTATGCCCATGAAGTGATGTATTAGGTAAGCAAGGTTCCCACCCTTGCCTCAAACAGATATGGTTGATACATAAATTTTGATGCCCTGATTCAGGCAAGCACTTAAGCATATGCTTAATGTTAAGCATACTGTTAAGTCTTTTCCTGAACTGGATCCTCCATGACTTGATTTCATTAAGTTTCTAGCACCCATTTCCTCCTCCCATGTGTATTCTGCATGAGGGAAGAGTTGAGACCTAATATCTAGGGCCAAATTCTGTATCAAATGGCCAAATGTGACTTTTAAAACACTTTTTCCTGATGGCTGGTGGTAATTCTATCCTGTAGACAAATCCTTGTATTTTTCCTAGGCAAACGTTCACGGTTTCCACAGAGAAGTAGTTCTGTTTAGAGCAACAACAACAATTTAGGAAGAAATAACAGTAATTCAAATATTCCACGGTGCTCTCTTAAGAGGTTAACATTTTAAATAATGTACAAAAACACTGTTTTTATGTCTCTTTCAATGGAAGTGAGATATTTTTTTCACACATCTTCCCTTCCAGATGTGACTGTTACCCAGGAACTGAAAACAGGTGGATTAAGCTTTTAAAAGTTCATACACAATGGTTAAAGGTTTTTTTTAAAAAAAAGCAGAATAAGAAAATCTGTATGACTACCATATCAAGTATGTTCAGTTCACAAGAGAAGAATACATGTTTTTTCTAACTACAGGTCCTGCTAGCTAACCATATGATCTCAGAGTCAAACTGCTGTTTTCCCTTCTCATGCATGAACAGGAGTAATGAAGTTTCTCAAGGCCAGATTAGATTGTGTATCTGTTGTGCTGTCAGTGGGTTTGCACAGGTGTAACCATACTGATGATGATATACAAGATGTTATCAAATCCACAGCTGACTCAGTCTTAGCTGTGTTTGGTCTGCAGAGCTACAGAGTGGAAAGTGTCAAAGACATATATTTTTCTCACTGACTTCAGTGAGGAATAGAGTGGAGAGAATTTTGGGGGACAGACAGAAAATGTGATGAAAAATTAATGTTTGGGGACCACTGAAAATATTATTAATTTGGGTTGAAGTCTGGGCTGGGGCAGGGGGTTGGGGTGCGAGGTCCCGGCAGCACTTACTGCAGCTCCCAGGGTCCCTGCTGCACCACCAACTGGACTTTTAGTGGCCCGGTTGGCAGAGGCGACCGGAGCCACCAGTGTCCTTTTTTGACCGGATGCCTGGCAACTCTAGTCAAATTACAGTGTAGACATACCCTTAAAGGCCTGCAGAGACTAATGAAAATCCTGAAGAGCAGGACCTGCTCCCTTCCCTGTGCTGATATCACTACCCATCTCCTCCCACTCACCAAGGAGTAGAGTTAGTAATTCTGTCCATCCTGACTGCTCTTCAGGTGGGCTGAGGCTCTGCTGATACTATCGGAGGGGAAGGGATCTTGCTAAACTGGAGAGAGAATGAGGCTTGGGAGTCTACACAGCCTAAACAACTTTCCCTTCCTTGGTAACAGCTCTGCAATGGAGCTGCCACTTGCAACGCCCTGGAGACGGATGCCCTCCCCAGACACTTGTGCCAATGGGAAGCAGGGAGAGCGCATCCTCAGTACTGCCATGCACTTGCCACCCTGCACAGCCAAAATCTTGCCCCAGTCCCTCAGTCTTTTCTCCCCCAACAGGAGCTGTGTGTGGTTCCTGCAGCCAGAGTGGGAGCAGAGAGAAAAGGAAGGAGTCTAGAAGGCAAAATCCTTTCAGAAGGCGAAATCCTGGTCCTGTTGAAGTCAATGGAAATTTCACCGTTGACTTCCCTAGAGTCAGGATTTTCATCCAGAATTCCCCATCTCTCCTACAGCTGCGGACTACCCTGCTCTTTATGTCTCAAGGACAATAATCTCCCCAGAGATGTCCAGGTACGTCTCTAGTGCATGCAGCTTTATGAGGCTTGTGCATTCCTTAAGGCTGCATGACCTAGGTCCAAGTTTTGGCCCACGCTTGTAAAAAGCAGAGCAATCAATTGCTGTCAAAACGAGCCTGCGCACCCCCATTCATAACCAGGCTTATTACCAGGGTTGTATCTTAATTAAAACTGGCTTAACTATTTCCATGCCACACTCTCTTTCACACCTGCTTCCTGATCACCGTAAGGCATTCCCTTCACTGTCAGAAGGTCAGAGCGCTAACAGTCATGATACCATGGCGGGGTGATGCTCGTTAGAGGTAAGGTGACCTCTGCTGTCTAGGGGGTTAAACAGACTAAAAGACACAATAAAGACTAATTTTGGAGATTGAGAGGGAAATTAATAAACGTTAATATACGCTGGCTTAATTGCGGTGCTGTTTTCTCTGACTACTGTTTGAAGAACAGACTTAAGTATGTTTGTAAGATCAAACAAATATTGACTTTCCAAATCTGCTACACACATACAAAAATCATGCTGTATTTTAAAGAGTGTTAGAGCCACAAACGGCTCAGACTGGGAAATGCTCTGGAGCGTTCCTTGACTTCAGAAAAGTGCCCTGCTGTCTAAGAGTAACATGGTCTCCTTGGCAACTGAGGGCAAGATTCTGCCATCCTTACTCTCAAGCTGGGTATTTCTTCATTCTGTGACTAGCCCTGACACGGCAGAATCTGGTCCCAGTTCATTTTAAATGTGTCCCCTGCCAATTTTTTTAAAGGATCATAATAATTATTGAGAAGATGATGCACAATTGAAGGTTATCATTTGTGGGTTTGGGGGGGGCGGGGTTATAAGGGAAGTTAAAACCCCAAATCATTCTCCTGCAGAGTCAAATTTGTTCTCTTTCATGGAAGAGTCTTGCTCAGTAAACGGCTAGCCAGGGATGTAAAGCCCATGGCGTATTATGAAGAAACCTGAAGTCGTGGAAGTTGTAGCCAGACCTTAAAAACCACCATGTAATATGGCGTAATCTGATGTGTATTAAGTCCAGAAACACTGCTGTGCAGTTTGGAGCTGAATCTGGATCAGAACTTGTCCAAAGTTCAGTGATTTGCATTCAGAGAATTGGCAGGTCTGACTGAAAACCCTGTTGAGCCTAATGGAGTATTCCAGGGTGAGTGGAAGGGAGTAGCGAGGATGTCTGGCCCTCCCTGATCTGCTTCCTTTGCCTGAACAGGATAAGTAAGATTAGGGGAGAGGTAGGGGCATGTATACATGTAGTTATGGAAGTATTCTGTTGTTCCCAGGGACTCTGGCTGCAGTTTTCTGTGCTCCTCATTGTATCTTTGATTTTTGTGTCTTAATACGCGTCGTTGGGCTTCCTGCTTCATTTTTTAATATCTTTTTTAAATGGAGTATTTTAAAGAAACTCTTATTCTTCTGTTACATAAGCTCTTTGAGCCAGAGTGCCTTATTTGTTACCTGTTTGTACAGCAGTAGGCCCCTGATCCTTGATTAGGGTAAGAAAGATTCCATCCATGTTTGCTTTGAGGAATGCAGAAAGGTTCGAGTTGGATTTTTTACTCTACTGAAAAGTTTGACCATCCCTATCATACTTTTCATCTTCCCCGATACAGACAAGTTTGGGGTAATGCTTATGAAGTGCAGGAATGTGATCCAGGAAAACAAAGCCTAGAAGTGTTACGTTTAAAATATTCACTTTCTTAGGAGACTCGTCAGTGGTTTTCTTGTGTTCTAAAACTAAGTGACAGGCTCTGTTGGATTAACAAAGGTTTTTCTTTTAGATTAAATCAAGGGCATTCCTGCAAATTAATTACACTTGAGAGGTAAAGTGCAATGTAATTTAAAAGTTATATACTGCAGCAGCTTTTCAAGATTTGTGGAAACGTCTGAAGATTGCAGACCTGTTTCTGAATGTAGTCATGGTTACTTGGCTCTGATCTCACAGAAAAGTTTGTTCCTAATCCACCAAGCAGGTAGGAAAGATAAGACCTATTAAGTATAAGGAGTGGCGGCAGAACATGGAATAAGTAAGAGCTGCTAGAAGGGGTGCCATTAATAAATAAACATGAATTCAACAGGTAAGTTCAAGGTAAGGTAATGTGCATTCTAACGATCATACTTCTTCCTTTACATACAAACTCAAGCTTCTTAATAAACACACTGGTCAGGGCAGCAAGAATTAGAATGCCCTTGAGTTCAAAGTAAAAGCCCTCCTTGAAAGCTGGATAATCCTACTGAGTTCTGGTTAATTAATTCTGGTGACTTCCTATGAAAATGGCTCTTTCATTATTTCATCATTAACAAAATTCAAGCACAGCCCATTTTGAATGGCAAGAAAATAAGCTCTTTGTTGTACTTTTTATAGCCCTAGCCTCTTTTAGGTTTAGGAATGGGTTCAGAGTTGAAATATTAAGCAAGAAGATGCTAATTATGTTGCCCATAATGTCCACAAACCAGTTCTTTCTAACCAAATTAAAAGCCTAGAAAAATAATATTTCACTGTACAACAGTCTAACCAATAAGGGACAGCTTTCATTGAGGAGGTTTGAAGATATATATACAAAATACACCATTCATGCTGAGGTTTTTTTCCATTTCATTATCCTCAACCAGAGCATATTCTAATGTGCTTGCTATTCAATAGAAGAAAAGTTCAGTTCTCATAGGTATGTAATAGGGGCATTGGTGAACTGGTAGCATTGTGCAACAGTCGGCTCAGATCCTGCAATGAATTCTACATGGTGGATTCTGTATCCATGCAAAACCATATTGATTTCAGTAGGGCTTGCCACAGGCACAGAGATCTTCTGATATAGCGCTCATTGTAGGAACAGGGCTATAGTGAATATTTTTGTGCAAAATTAAGAGGAAACAACCCACAAAGTGCAATTTTTTCAGACCATTTTGCAGCGGAAGGAAGGAATATATATAATCAAACTATTGTATAAATAGTGTGTTTTATGGTGGTTCCCTCAACAAAAAGTAGACAGTTATAAAATTCAAATGTCAAACTCAGCTGGCCTTCATTGAAACAAAAAATTGAACATTTTGAGGGTAGTTTTTTGGCTTTAAAATAATACCCCCCCAAAGTGCACAGTGAGGATTTTTGTAAAACTGGACTGACTTCAAAAAAATCAAAATGGAAATAAAATGAAAAATCCACCTGCTCTTGAGGTTTTCAGGTGCTGTTGCCAATATTTCATAGAGCATAGATGCAGAAATTAAATCCCAGCACAGACCTCAGCAAAATATCCTATAAAAGGAAATAATGATTGCATATGGAGTGGGTAAAATGTACACAGACTCTCACTCAATAAAACATTTGCCATAATAATTTTATGGTTTCCACCACAAATAGTGTAACAAACTGTGCAAAACATATCACCCAAATTCCTTTGAGTCACTGTGTTTTCCAAGTGCGAGATGCAAAAAACTATCTATACAGACAAAACTCTTGATTGCTTTCTGAAGTCCTAAGTTTCATTTTGTAAACCTTCAAATGTGAAGCAAGTGTAACTGTTGCAGAAAGTCTGCCTGAGTTTGCAGAGAGCCTGAAACAACAGTTGTGAGATGTGAATGACACCATTCATGTAACTGGTGAATTCAGATACCAGTAATATTTTAAATGTGAACATATTTCACATTTCAATTCATGTAAGAAAGGAAGATCTACACCAGTTCTTGCTTAAGTGGGTTTCAGCGGGGATAAGATGTGAAAGACTAACTGGAGCAGGGGGTTTGAGAAGATATATAAATTATGCAGGACTACCAGGAGTGAGGAGGAAGGTTTCACTTTCCTGAAGGGGGCTCAGTTTTGAAAAGTTTGTGGAACTCTGCTTTGTGTGATTACTTGAAAGACGGCAAGGCTAAGAAAATGAACAATAGAGTGAAATAAACTGATCATTGAAACATCAGTGAGGCAGCGAGTTCCAGTGGATAGGGTTCTAGAGTGGGACTACGGAACTGGGTTGTATTAACAACTCTGCCACAAGTTGAGAGGGAAGGCACTTGATCTTCTTTTTTTTCTTCCTATAAAAAGACGGAAGGTCGCCAGCCTTGTGCTCTGTAGCAGCATATTTCTTTCCCTCATGGGAAAACCAAAGCATAAGGCTCCAGCTTGTTCCTCGTTGTCTAAGCTGGCAGGGGATGATAATGCCACAGAGACAGCAGACTCAGGCCTGGTGCAGGAGGGGTCATTTCCCTGCAGGAGCAAGACTGTTAGACACCAGTGGGTGCTGCACTTAGACTTCCTTGGCAGGAGGAAAAGTAGAACAAACCCACAGCTTGGCATGGCAGAGAGGAGAGAACAGGGAGTTCTCTGGACGACCCCAGGAAAGCAGAACGCATGTATAGAGCCAAGGCAATAATGTATGGGAGAAGGGGGAGAATTGTGTCTATAAAACTTGACTACTATGAGTTGCAAGGGGTCAGCTGAGAGCAACAAAGGTTATTTTTCCCCACTGCATTTCTCATTTGTAGCTTCACCCGCTAGAATATGGTACCCCAAAAGCTCATGTAAAATAAAATTTTTTTTATTGTACCCCACGATGAAGGGAAGAAAAGAAGCAAGTGTGGCTCCAGCATAGGATATCCATGAACAAAAGAGAAATGGCTCAAGCTCACTTGCCAACATGATTGTTCTTGATGGTTGTGTGAGGTGAACTGTCAGGTGCAGTCTCTTCCCTCACAGATCACTGGCGGACCCTCAATGAGGTGGATGAAATGTGAAGAGGGATGAGATGTGACAGAATCTCCAGGAATACCTGAAACAATGAAAACTGCTCTGAAAACATGATTTTAATCGGCCTCTGAGCAGCCAAGCTTGCGAATGGCCAATTAATGCCATGGGCGGCCAAAACTAAAATGAGTGATTGGTTTAGTTTTATAACGCATGGGGCTAATCCTACACACTATCCTCACATAAGCAATCATGACACCTCGGAGCAGCCCCAATGACATCAATGAGACTACTTGTAGGAGTCAGAGTTGCAGGATTGGGCCCTGGACTCTAGGCTCGATTCTACCATCTTTACTCAAGATGTCTTACTCATTGAGTTATCCCACGAAGGTTAACGGAATTATCTGTAGAGTCAGGTACAAGTCAGTGCCAGATAGACTGTCAGAATTAGGCCCTAAGTGAAGGTAAAGTATTGGCTCTTCGGTCACTTCCCACATGGAGACATAATAGTGCACTATGAGTTCCTGAGGAAGGTACGTTGGCTCTTGGATTATGGGTAAAAATGGCCTCTGTCCACCTTTTGAAAAGGTGCAATATGGAGTCTCCAAAATGTCAGCACATCAATAATGTGGAGGAAGGTCTTGGTGCACCTTGCCCTTTAACCCCTCCCGTGTAAGTATTGCTGTCCGCACTAGCCTTCAGCAGTCCTTGTGTGTGGGTGTGACTAACGTCTATGCAAATGGTGGGGAAGACTTACTGTGCCTTCTCCATTTCCTTGCACACCCGCATAAGGCTAATGTAGACCTAGTTGAGCAAAGTAGCACTAACTGAGTCATGGTGTTTTGCCCCCTTATGAAAAACAATGTTCTGTTTCCGTACAGCTGAGTGTTTAATGAAACCTAGAATCTGTTGGAAAGAGAAGGAAGCATAAAAGTGTCTCCATCCTTCTGGGGGAAGGTGCAAACTCCCAATTTCCTAAAATGAAAGGACCCAATTCTGCCACCCTTGTTCATGATGAATACTATCTTCCAATGGGAGCAGTTCCAATGGAAATCATTGGTTCTACTCACGGAGTCATGCTGCCCCTCCTGCCGACACCAGGATCTGGTTTCTGACATCACTGTTGCCCTTCTGCTGAGCAGTAGCAGAACTCTGGGGCCTTCCTGGTCAGATTCTCAGGGAAGGACACGGGGTATATATTCAAAGTATAACTTGCTTTATTTGCACATTTACACCAGCCCTTGAACAGGGATTGTCACAAACATCATGCAGGTAATCCCTTCTTCCATAAAAGTAAGCCCACACACCAACACCTGGTTCCCAGGAACCAGCTCTGCACTAGAGAACATAGAGAATAAGGCAGAGCATAAACTGTGTGCCACGACTTCTTTCAAAGGATTATTGCATAACAGAATACTAACAATACAGCCTTTCTGCAAAGACTAAAAACATTCATATGTAACAGCACTGTCTGGTGGCTCCAGCCATAGCAGTAATATTCAGCATAGGTGAGAATAGCAGAATCAGGCCAAAAATAAGACCGCTCCCTCTGCCCAATCATTTTATTCCTTCTGTGAGAGCAACAACATAGAAAGGCAACAGCCTTTTTGGAGTTATGTTTACATCACAGAGTTCTTGAGTCACTGACTTCTAGAGATGACCAGGACCTATTGTACGAGGGACTTAATAAAGTGAGGGATATCCCTGTGGGAGATAACTCTCTAGTGAAGCTCACAGTGCCTATCTCTGTCCTTTTCCTCATTCTCTATTTGAAGTTAACACCATCTTGTCTGCTCTCTCTCTCTTTCTTCTAGATTGTATACTCTTTGAAGTGATGACAAACAAATCTGTACTTAAAAAGTAATTAATAGAACTGGTCAAAAATTTCAAATTTTTCAAAGAGAATAGGGGTCAAATGTTTAGTGAAAATTGTCACCAAAAAAGTTTGGTCTGTTTTTGTTTTTTTTAAATCCGCTCTGCTAAATAATATTCATGGTAAGATGATGTTTCCCACACTTCTTTAGGCTCTGTCCGAATAGTCAATTACATAAAAACCCAAATGATTTATGTAACTGCTGACCTTGGTGAGGTTCAAAATTATTTTGCAAGTTAAGCAGTAGAGAGTGTGACTTTCTGTTGTGGGAAGTATTTTGCAGTGAGTGCAGACCTGCTTGCTGTTGTGTGGTGGGTGGGTTTGACTTTATGTTCCAACTCTTTTTCAGGTTAGTTTATCAAAATAACATATACCTCGGGGGTCAACTCTGTGGTATATGATTGACTAATAGTATTCTGTATTTCCAAAGCCCTTTTAAAAGTTCACCGCTTTCACAGAAGTTATTCTTATTATTCTAATGCAAGTCACTTCCTCTAGCCATTATGCCATCCTTTAACTGACCAGAATTTAACATAAACACGTTCTAATTAAATAACCTGGAATGCAGTATTGCATACAACCATGTATTCGATTCTTTGGTATCAAAAGGCTATAGCTTCAGTAGTTTTGGTTTATTTTGACCTACGTATCTCTTTACCAGAGATGGCTAGCAGATTAAATTGTGCATTTTGGTAACTGTTTTGTAGGAACTCATCATTCTAAAGAAATGCTGTATGAGTTTTTAATGTGTCTTTCAGTATAATGCTTATGCTGCTTGCCTTGAATTTCATTACTCTGAAATTGAGCATAACATGGAGGTAAAGTTATAAATGGTACATTTGTGCTTTAGGAGTATTTTATAAAAGGAAGATGCCTGGGGAAATCTGGGATGCTTACATTTCCACAGTGCCTGTTATATCACCAGAATGAGGTAGGCTACTGTTGTTATACAAACACTCCATCCTGGGAGTTACAGATCCTCACTCTGAAACTACCGTACTGGAGCTTAGATTGCATTGGCAGAGCCAGCCGGAGAAACTGGTCCCTTTTCTTTCCCCCCTCATTTTGCTTATATCTGCTCTTCTGTGAGCTTCAGCATTGTAGACTCCTGTAGATCACTCCTCCTTCTAACAAATGGATACCACTCTGTGACCAGCTAGCTCAACAGTCTTCCCAAAAGGAGATGCTTGTCCCCAGCGTAAGCTATCAGAAGAGCAGGCAGTCCTTCCCAACATAGCCAAGCCTCTTTCGCAGGAGTAACTCCCTAGTTCCTATGGCAGGGTTGCCCTTTCATGCGAGTTATTTTCCCAGCATGCCTTTCTGGAGGCTGGTCCTTTAAATTTGGCAGAGGGAAGAAGCTGTGGCCCTAAAGTAGCCATTTTGTACCTGCCTGCTTGCTGCATCTCCCTACATTCCAGCTGGTAAGTGCTCTTCTGTCTTAGTGTGTTGTCTTCCTAGTTTCCACTTTCGTATTCCTAAGGAGAATGACACTTTCTCACAGGTAGGAAGACTCTGGGAAGATGGAAAGGCTTGTAGGTGGCTCTGAGGATTTAGCCATGAGGTGCATGGGACGAATAGAGGAATGATAGGGTTATGGAGCTGGTGTCTAGAATACATTGGGGGTAGCTGGGTAGTGGTGTTCTCAGGACATGAATGGGGAGGGGGAGTCAATCTGTCAGGTAATGGAGGCAGAACCAGGAGCTGGACAGGATAAAGAACAGGGAGGATTCGAACAGGTGACATAACTTCCCCTTCATCTCCTTACTCTCCTGCCCAGGGTTGAAAGTACTACAGCCTTGTTCAGCATCACTTTACATTCCATACCCTACACGACTGTATAAGGTCCTGCAGAGAGTGGTTCAGTACAGTACAGCGTCAACGTAGTTTGAAAACCTAGCTAGACAAAGAGCCCTTTATTTTAGTGGCTCCTGTTTCTGTAAAGTTATCCAGAGTTTGAGGAAGCTTGGGAAAATGTCCAGAGTGGTAGTGGGAGGAAAAAATATTCAAGCCAATAGATGTATTAGGTGGTGGAGGACATACCACCATTTTATTTTCAAGGATGAAATTATTGCATTATTTTAGGGTCAGCATTGGGACGCTAGTGTTTTGTTCCTGAAAACCTAAGGCATAACTCATAAGTTAAATGAATTGTGGGTCTCTCAACCCTGTCCTTAGTGGACGTTTTCCCATATCACACAAATACCATACTGTTCAGTACGGTCTCACTTCAGAACTAGTCCAGTCTGGAATAACTGGGTAGTCAGGGAGGAGGAACTTTTCACAACACATCATTTACTTCAAGGGAAGAATTAAGCACATCAGGATTTGTAGGAGTAAATTTTCAAAACTGTGTATGCGATTTAGTTTCATGGCTCCTATTGAAATTAATGGGAGTGGTGTAGTAATTCTCTTCAGTCCTTTAAGAATGTATCACCTTGTGTTAATTGCTCATGTTTTTGAAGAAGACTTTTCCAAACCGCATCACAATGTCTGTTTCCCTATGATTCAGAGTAGCAGCCATGTTAGTCTGTATTCGCAAAAAGAACAGGAGGACTTGTGGCACCTTAGAGACTAACAAATTTATTTGAGCATAAGCTTTCGTGAGCTACAGCCCACTTCATCGGTGTCTCCCAAATTGTAGGCTTTCTTTACGAACACTATTTTTTTTAGTAAAGTTCACCAGGTTGCAGTTCATCCTAGTTTAACTTTGGTGGTGACACTATGTGTGATTAGAGGGGATTTAATTATGGAAGAGAGGTTTATAGAGTGTGAGTGTCTCGTGTGTATCTCATTAGCCACCACCTCTGATCAGTTTGCAAACAAACTTTTCTGTGTCTGTTCCTACAGCCCGTTTAAAAGTCATGGTACACTCCACTAAGGATACCTTGGCATTTGCCTTGTCTGTATCTGCTGTTGTAGATTAGCGTTACTCAGATTGATAATGGGTCTACTCTGATAGTAAATGTAGGGTTAAACTTTAGCTGTTGGATTGCATTAATGTTGTTTACCTCATATGTGTTGCCTTACACTGGCACATGACACAAGCAGTGTTAATGGTGTGTACAGAAGGGCCACATTCAGCTCTAAATTGTTGACAGTATAAGTTAAAGCAGCATCTGGCCTTTGCAGAATATCTTATTCATTAAGAGCCTGGTTGTGCAAACACTTACTTTACTTGCCCCAGGTGTCCCATTTAGTTCAGTACATCTCCTCGCAGGTGCAGTGTCACTCATGTGTCAGCATTGGCAGGACCAAACCCCACATTTAGTCAAATGACTTGGAAAAGCAAACAGAAAATGCACAGTTGCTATAGGATTTTTCTGTGTATTTGCCTCTGTGGTGGTGGTTGTGAGGTGCTGTAAGCTTGCAGCTGGTTACATAGCTACTTAGGAAAGAAATTCTTCACGGTATAAACTTACAGCGTTCCCTTAGATTACTGACAGAAATCTGGGATGCTTAGCCAACAGCCCACCCAAGACCGCACTGAACAAGGCACAATCTTACTTCCCAGCCCACAGATGTAGATAAGAAGCAAGCCTATTAGACTGGTTGAATTGAGATCCTGTTTTATGAAAAAAAATATACAATTCATTTTACAAAGTGAATTTGTTCCCACGTAAAGGGCCCATTAGCAACTTCTTAGTGATCATTTCTCCAGACAAGAAATATATTCACCATTTACAATAATGTATTGGCTGACTTATAAAGGTTGCTAGTTACATTTTGTTTGGCGTGGGAGTACAGAAAAATGGACATGAACAAGCAGTTAAATGGAAAGTTAACCTTTCTTTCAATGCACTGCAGTTTACACAATTCTCTAAAGATGAACATCAGTAAGAAAGCCAACTCAAGGGCTATTATTTCAAATGTTTGTTCTAAAATGTATTTGCAATCACCAACATGAGTTATGTGGTTCTCCATAGATATGTTCCTGAAATCTCTTCTTATTTCAAAAATTTGAAGTCAGTTAAGTATCATATTGAGAATATTCATAAGCTTATGTCTGAAATATCATTAAGATATACATTAATTAGAAAGAAATTATTGTTATTTATGGAAAATACTGTTGTCTGACTACCCACTGGATCATAAACTCCAGCCAATGCTTAAAGAAATAAATTTGTGCCATTAATATTGGTCAGAAAGGATCTCTTGGAGCCAAAGGACTAACAATTGTCTATGTAGATTTTTTTTCTTCTACCTCAGAACCATAAGCCAGGCTGAATTGGACCTAAAATCCATTTAGTACAATATTCTGTCTCCAATGCTTGAGAGGAAAGTGTAAGAACCCTGCAGGAGTAATTAGTCTACCCCTCAAATAGGTCTCATCCTTAGCTCTAATAGTTTGTTTGGCGTAAGCCCTGAAGCACAAGGTTTATATCCTTTCCAAAACTGGTTGCTGTTAACCATGAGTTTGGAACCAGATCCCATGTCTCAGTTTATCAAAGGGATATTCCAGGTTTTTTTTTCAGCAGAACTAGGTTAGGTAACTAAGTCTGATGGCATCAAAGATAGTGCAGTTATTTTAATTGACAGATTCTTATCAGCTGTTCTAAGACAAGGTAGCTATCTCCATGTTCCACTGAACTGCTGCCAGTCGAAACATAAAAAGAGCTGAATAAACACCTTAGGATGAGTAGCCTTGTGAATAACATTATTACTTTTAGTAGACATGACTGTACTCATTCATGGGGAATGAGAAGTTCCTCCCAACTCTCTGTATTATTTCATGTATGCCTTATAAAGATTGCCTTCTTCATTGAAAGCATATCGATGATCTTGGTTATCATAATCAGTAGACTTCACCAGTCATGATGGGCCCAGAGGGTCAGTTTCTCAGGTGGTCAGTCAAATGTTCTTCAGGCTTTATGTTCTGGTGACCAGCAGAAATTTTCTCAAGAGAGATGGGAGGCTGAGTGCCCTGCATTCTTTTGGTGGTGGTTCCTCTCTTTCAATGAGGCCAGTGTTCATTTTCTTGTTTTGGGGGCTTTTTTGCGTTGATTGGCCTGCAAAGTAGAATGAGAGCTCTTCCTTGCAGGACATACTCCGATCTGTCTGTGTGTCTATACCAGTATTCAGGGTTGAGTAGCCAATACAGTTCTGCTGATTAAAAGCTGACTGAGGCACTTGTACCTGAGTTGAAGATTTTTCTAGCTTCCTTTATGGCTGCAATGTAGTCTGCTTGGTGGGCCTGGAACTGTTGATGATTTTTCTGCTCTCTTCTCGCCTTCACTTGGCTTGCTTCCTCAGAGAACCACTGTGAGCTTTCTCGGCAAAACTTATTTTGGGATGTATATATAGGATTTCAAACAGCATATAGCTCATACAGCATACAACTCATATAGGATTTCGAACAGCAGTTTTTTGTAGCCCTTTACAAGTGTGTCAGTAGTTGGTCTTTGGATGAATGATTTTCTCCTACCATGTCCATACCTTTTCCAGGACCAAGAGCTTTGGGAGGAACTAGCTTGGTTGGTTCTCTAACAATACAAGGATGGATCCTTTAGTGTCTCTCTCTCTCTCTTGAAGAGGTAGTTAGCCATGCATAGTGTGTCGTCCGTGCTTCCAAGGTGTAACCCTAAGAAAGAAAAAGACTTCATATATGGTGGGAACCTCTGTAACACTAATAGAGTTTATGTTCATTCTAACAGAACTGTACAGAGAATGGCCAAAATAAGTCTAGGCATAAGCTGAAAATACGTTTTTGCATGAGGAATACCGAGTCCTGCATTGTTTTAAATGAACTGTAAAGGCTGGAAAATAAAATGACTTACTCTATAAACTACCACTTCTGATGATTGCTTTTTTTGCCTTGGGCACAAGAGCCCTGTGTAAAGGACCTTAGTTCCAGTTTCTAATTCTGTAATTTTACACCAGCAGTTGGAACTAACTGTCCGTGTGAGATCAAATGTTTGGTATAAGCCATAATACCATGGCTGGGGAAACAGTGACCATGCTTACAACTGCTGGTGTGGGGAAGTTTAACACGTTTTTAGCTATTAGTAGATCCTTTGACCAATATCTGCCTAAAAACCTATTAAGATGGGCTACTACTTAGCAGTCCCTACTTACCCTCTCAGATTCCATTTTAGCAGTTAAGCACATGCTTCAGTCCTATTGATTTTAATTGAAATTAAGCACTTGCTTAAATGCTTTGCTGAACTGGGGCTTTGGTCCAAGGGTTGCCATTTCCTATCACAGACAGCTCTGACGACAATGGGTGTGTTTTAAGGCTGGGAGGAGAAGACAAATGCTCTATTCTAATGTCCCAGCACAGACCAGCCTGAGATGCTTGCAAGACAGATATGGAAACTTTCTGCAATATCTTTGGAAAAACTTACTGAATTACGTTTAAACAGCTTTGGAGTTCATTGTATTATAAATGCAAATTTTGTTATTGTGGGATTGTATGCAACTTCTCTAGTGGGGAGATGCAGCCACTGTAAACCCTGGGAAGTGTTATGAGCTTCAAAGGCCTATCATAAGCAATGTGCCGGACAAAAAAGGATGTTTTGGGACAAACAAAGTTAAGTGGGTTTCCTTGGGCATACCTAGGGGGAGGTAAATGCAAATTCCCACCTCCAGAGCCAACCTTTTGAAGCTATGCCCTGAAGAGAAAAAACACTGTCTGATTGCCTAATCACAACCTCTGCATATCAGACTCCAGCTGTATAAAGAAAAGGCTAGCCAATGTATCTGTGTGCTTGTTCTGAGCTAACAGCTGTTATGGACTTGTAAACCCTGAACACCCCACGCCTGCCACCAGAGCCCTTGTTTGAGTTGGGGTGATCTCCTGTAAGCTTGTTAGCGCGTGCATAGGTTCTGTTAGTGGTTTTATTATGTTTTCTCTGCAGTGCTCTCACCTTAAGAATAAATGTGCTTGCTTAGAAAGGGCTGTGTGGTAACTTATGCCTGTGGATAATTATGCTGTTTATAGCCTCTGAGGAGATACCAAAACAGGCCTGCTTAGGCAGTCTGACTTGCACAGTGTAGGCAGAGAACTGTGCAGCCTGGAAAACCTTGGTCAGGAGGGAGAGAGACAGACATGGGTCTCTGCCCAGGAGAGGTGATGGCTGAGGAGCCAGGACCCTCAGGTAAGTGCCCTTGCTGGACCATGGAGGGGGAATATAGGTGCAGTTGCCCTGAATTGTCACAGCTCGCTGAGTGCATCTTTAGTCTCTTTCACAATGCACGTGGGCTGCAGTCTTGCAGAATGAGGGAGAACACTCTTAAACATGCTCACACCTGTACCACAGCGGAGCAGCCATGTTCAGTGCTGCCCAGGTACGGGACTGTTATTACCAGAATCATTTGTTTGGCTGCTGGCAGCAATGTGGAAAAAAACGGTTTCCTTTTTTCGTTTCTTTTCAACTTTGTGATTTACTAAGCCAACCTCACTTTAACCTACTCTGCAACTGAACATCAGCAGTGGAAACATGGTGTGTATTTACAGGCTCTCACAGGTAGCTATTGAAAGAGATTTAGTATAGAGCGGGTATAAATTATATAAAAATGTTTGTTGTTATACTCCGATAAACTTAGCAACAGAAAAGCAGCTGGTGCTGTATTGCTTTTAAGTTCCTTTGCGTTTCCATAAAGCTCTAGCTAACCAAGAATGCATTTATAATGTTTTTTAATTAAGTGTAGAGGCGAAAGAGCTATGAGTCCTGCTGGTAGGTCCTAAGTCATTCCTGGAGAATTGCAACTGTCATGAAGCAAGTTACCACCTTTTAAAAAGACATTTTCATCCTCCGTGGCTTTATTCTCAAGTTGTCCCCCATTTTATCCTTTGGGAAAGGAAAGTCTAGATACCTGAAATTCCTTGTACTCCCAAAGGGGTAATATAATCCCCTGCAGGGTAGAGTTTGCTCAAACATTGAAATGGAGGCTTTTCCATTTTAGACCATGGTAATTTCTTTATGTGGACCAGCTTCAGACCAAGGTGTCACAGCTCAGGGCAACTGCACTTGTATTTCCCCTCAGTGGTCCAGCAGCATTGCCAGGCTGAAGCATTCCCTGCCTACGGTTGAATTCACCAGCAAAGTCAGACTGCCTAAGCAGACCTGTTTTGCCTTTCTCCTCAGACTGTTAACAAGTTATACGCTACTGTTATACATTAATGCTCAGCTCCCTCTATGAAAACCTATTCTTTTCTTAAGGTTAAAGTGACTACAGAAAAAAAACATATTAAAAACAATAAAAGAACCTACTTGCATGCTGATAAGCTTACCAGAGATCACCCCAATCCTAGCATGGATTCTGGCTTTAAAACCCCACCCAAGGGGCTTCCTTTGTCGTTACAAGTTCATCATAGCTTCAGCTCAGAGCAAGCACACAGTCCTATGGAGCCTTAGTAGGCCGACTCCTTCCAATCCTTCCCTGAGGTCTGTGGCTCTTCATGGATCCAGGGTCCCTTCTGTTTACTGGATCAGGAAGAAGGCCCTGAGCCTATTTAAAACCAGGCTATTTATCCAAAAATATTTTCTTGGTCCTTGGAAAATCCAGTTTGAGCTAATATATGTGCACCTCTATAGGGGAAGGGGAGCTTCTGGGAGCTGATAACAGAGGAAGCTGATTAGCATCCCCCTCCTCCTAGAGGAGTTGCATACAATTCCACAATAACACGTACACAATTGCATTGTTAATACAATATACCCCAAAGGTATTAAACCTAATTCAATAAGGTTTAACTTGATTCAGTAAAGTTTATCTTAATCCCATAAGATTTGTCCAGGATATTGTCAGTCTGTCACACAAGTTACCAATGCACTGCAGACCCACAACCATGTACTCTGTGGCAAGACGGACCTAAATTCAGCTGCCAGGTTACCTGGTCTCTTTTGCATAACAGAGTTGACTTTCAGTTTCAGCATCTCAATTCAGTACATGATCCTGCAAACATTTACACACATGTGTAGTGCCACGGATGTTGATGGGGCTACTCACATAAGTGCTTGCAGGATCAGGGCCTTAAATTCAGATCTGAGATCTTGGTTCGAAAGTGCATTAAGCACACTTGCCCCAGTTCACTGTCAAACTTCGGACCTTTAGTGTCCATGCAGGGAAGTTACAGTGCAACACTTTTATGCACACAGTTATTCACACTCCCTTGGTCTGAACTGCAAGGTAGTGTATACATGCCCTAAGTGACGTGCCCAAGATCACAAAGACAGTCTGTGGTGAAGCAGGGAATTAAATACAAGCATTCTGAGAACCAGGATAATGCTTTAATCACTGAACCATCCTTCCTTCCCTTGGCATTGTGGGATAAATACATTAGCTGGACTTTTCTGATAAAATCATCACGTGTGAAATAGACAACAATGTTATTTCAAATTCCATCTTTTAGGATTGAGGTTGTGAGCCATTGTTTCAGGCTCTCTGCAAATCCAAGAAGCATGCCTTAATCTTAATTGTTCAATGATTGTATCTTCTCCTTTATGGTCATACTTAGTCCACTGATCAAGACTGATTTCATACATTTCTGCTTAGAATATAGCACACAAAAGCCAGTCGTTCCCCGCTTTGTTACTGTGACTTTAACCAGTATTATAAGACGCAGAGCTGGCACAAATAGATATGCTATACAAACCTCCTAGACCCAGGTTATGAAACTACAGCACTTGCATGAAAAGACCCAAGGCTAATATGGTGATGAAGAATTGCATTTGGTTTCTGAACTGTGTAGATCTGAAACCAGTTACGAAACCAATATTCAGCGGTACATGTTTTTGATACTGTAAACACTGCTTTCTCCACATTCAACATCTCCACAGCCATAAAGTCCATATGAGGAAAATGTTGAAGGCATTGCTATGGTTGCTGTTTCCATAAAGTGGTTTTTTTAGAGGTAGCTTGAAGACTTCTTAAGGCCTTAAGAAAAAGTCTTTAATCCAAAAATAAGTAGGTATGGAAGCAGGAAAAAGAAGCTGGGGTATTCACTCCGGGGGCAGGATGAAAATTATTTTGGTACCATAACGGTGTATTTGTACGCTTATGAATGTTTAATTTATTTATTTTAAGTTCAGCACAGAGTTTGTATTTCCTGGTGTTTAATATCTACGGCATTTTTATAAAGGTTATTACCCTTTTGCTAGTGAAACAGTCAACACTAAGTCCAGTTTAGCTAGATTTGGGTCTGGTATTATACCTGGCTATGCACTCCCTTCCATTTCATGGTTCAGAGAGGCAGAAAAGCAGATGTAAGTGGGAGAGCAGAGGATCTTTGACGTGCTGCTACATGACCTCAGCTGCTTATGTGTCAAGTTTAACTCTGCAGTTTGGGGGCTGAAGCAGAGGAGCACTCATTTGTGTGTTGTGCTTTTGTTAGGACTGAGGCCATTTCCATATGGGAAATCTGCTTTGGAATAGCTGCTGGGTTCTGTCCGTTGTTGGGTGATGAATTTGAGTGAGAACACATCTGGTTGGAATGCAAGGGAGGACTCTGACCCTTCCGAATTATTTTAAGAAAAAAATCAGCATAATAAAGCCACATCTTGCCTCAGTTCACTTTTGTATGCAAATGAAAGGGCTGGAGAATTAATATTTCTGTCAGAGTGAGTTGGTCCTTTAAGGCGATTGAGATTCAGTGTCACCTGTGTCAGGTGTAGCCCACCTCCCCAGGTGAAGGGAGTGAGGCCAGGGGTTGTGTGACAGAAGCATGTGACTGAAAATCTGGTTTGCTGGGGAAAATAGCCAGGCCAGGGCCGAAGAGAAGACTTCAGCTGAGTGACTCTTTAGCTGCCAGGCGGTGTAAGTCTACAGGGAGCAGGAGCGGCTAGGGAAGGATGGAAATGGAACAAGCTTGCTTTGAGGAAATCCTCAGCAATGGCACAAAGAACCCCATACTGAGGGTGAGTGCCAGCTAGGAAGGCTAACTGGAAGATTTGTTTCCTTTTGAACTTTGTAGAAATAAACCAAGCTCCCCAATGGAGAGAGGTACTAAGAAAGCAGCTGTGGTGTGAAGTCAGATTCACTGGGGAAGAAAGGGAAACTGAGGCAGCATGAAACCCTCCCCTTTTCTCTCTCTTCTGCCCCCCCACTCCCGCCCCGGTCAGATCAGTTAAGCCCTGTGACACAGCTTTCGTTGAAATTGTTGGTACTTACCTACCACTTTAGCAACCTATAAAAGCCTACTTGACCCCAACTTGGCACTCTAACTGTCCTGGATTGCCATTGAGTAGCTTCACAGATAGGCCTTTCTCTATCTCATAATTGGCCCTGTGCATAAAATCAAACTTAGGGTAGATGAAAGATCTTGGTGAGAAGTCCCAAGGCCCAGCCATTCTTTGCAATAAGAGATGGCAAATAAGCACTACAATAACCTCCAAATACATGAGTAACACCGTTTCCCGCCTTAATCCTATATATCTTAAATAGCTGTCCAAGCTGCATCAAACTGAATGCAAACAAACAAAATCCTGAGGACTACAAACCATCCCCCATAACACTGGAGGTTGATAGAGTAACTTTTTGGAGGATTTTAAAGGCGGGCCAAAATCGGGTTTGTAATGGAGAGACAGTTACATTAACTCTGCAGATGCTACCGAGTTGCCCAAAGTCCATGTAATCATTTGAAGGAATAAGTGTGTGGAAGGAATGGCAGCAGGGGTAGTTTTGTATCCAGCCTCGTTTGCGTTTTGAGGGCTATGCATAAAGGTACAGTGTGCAGTTCCGCACCTGTCATAGTTGAGGTGAAAATCTTCAGGCAAGTTGAACTGTTCAAGTATTGTGCATGTACAGTTTATGCCCACATAGCTGGTGTTCACGGACTCAAATCTCCAGGTTATTAGGGCATGTTGTTTACAGGGGTAGACTTTTGAAAAGTGCCTCGGTGATTTAAGAGCTTAAGTCCCATATTTTGAAAATGGGTCTTAAACTTCTGAGGGGCTTTTGAAAATTGTATCTGATACCTCAGTGTATAGATATTGTTAAAGAAACACTTTCATTCCTCCCATTTACAGCCTCTTGTCTGCTAGTCTCTGATCCAACTCCAATGCAATCTGGGTGGAGCTTTGTAGGTGTTACATTCCATTAAACTGATTTTCTCTCTGCTAAGCAAGAGGAGGCTATCTTGAGTTCAAGCCCTTAGCTGAGGACTTAAAATTCCTGCCAGTGAAGCATGACAAACAAAAGGCAGTGCTGAAATAATTGTGATAGGGATTATCCAGTGGGCATAGTAGGGCTCATACTGTGAAAGGGGTTAGGATGTTGGCAAGGAAGGGAGGAACCAGATAGGATTTTAAAAAGGGGTTTTCATATTTATTTAGATTTACAGAAGTGCCATCAGTATGTCCCATACAAGTGCAGCCATTTAAAATGACCCACCACAAATCCCCACTGATAATTCCGCATCCCTACAATTACAACTTTCTCCTGCCATTCCCCATTTTCAAATATCTGGGGTGTGAAAAAAAAAAAAAAAAAGATGAACCTGGCGGTGGCACACATAGGAGTAGAGTAGAGAGGTAATTTTACCTCTATGTATATTTGGTACTGGTGCAACCATGGTTGGAAAACTGTGTCCAGTTCTGCTTTCCACAATTCAAGAAGGAAAAATTGGAGAGAGTTTAAGAAAGAGCCCTAAGAATGATTAAAGGATTAGACAACATGCCTTATAGTGATAGACTTAAGGAGCTCAATTAATTTAGCTTGACAAAGAGAACATTTAGGGGTGATGTGATTAAAGCAGTGGTAGGCAACCTGCGGCCCTCCAGGGTAATCACTGGCTGGCTGCCAGAACATTTATTTACATTTGCACGGCCGCCCGCAGCTCCCAGTGGCTGCGGTTCACTGTTCCCGGCCAATGGGAGCTGCGGGAAGTGACGCGGGCCACAGGGACACATCTGGCGGCCTGACAGCAGATTACCCTGATGGGCCGCATGCATAAAGTACCTACCTATGGAATAAATATTTAATAGTGGGCTCTTCAGTCTAGCAGAGAAAGGTATAACTTGATCTAATGGCTGGAAGTTGGAGCTAGACAAATTCAGACTGGAAATAAGGTGTACATTTTTAACAGTCAGAGTAATTAACCAGTGGAGCAACTTATCAAGGTTGTGGTGGATTCTCCATCATGACTATTTTTAAATCAAGATTGGATTTTTTCCCTAAAAGATCTGCTCTAGGAATTATTTGGGAAAGTTCTATGGCCTGTGTTATACAGGAGTCAGACTAGACCACAGTAGTCCCTCCTGGGCTTATAGACCGGTTTCAGAGTAGCAGCCGTGTTAGTCTGTATTCGCAAAAAGAAAAGGAGTACTTGTGGCACCTTAGAGACTAACCAATTTATTTGAGCATAAGCTTTCGTGAGCTACAGCTCACTTCATCGGATGCATAAAGACTATGACTCAAAGAGTCCTGAAGATGGCTTTCAAGTGGATTGATCGAGAGATTGGCTAATAGTTAGAGTAGCCCTGTTATATAAAAGCGGCAAAGAGTCCTGTGGCACCTTATAGACTAACAGACGAATTGGAGCATAAGCTTTCGTGGGTGAATATCCGCTTCGTCGGATACATGATGTTATGTAGTGATTAAATAATGGTATATCTAATAGTCAAAGGTATGGAAGGCATTCTGAAGTAGTGTTTTGGTCCATATACTTTGCCTTGCCCCTTTGAGCAAAGTTGGAGCTATGGATTTAGGATTCGACTTTAAGTGTAAAGGTCTGACGTTATAGCTATTTATTCACCTTGGATAATGACAACAAATACATGCAAAGCGAACAAAAACTCATTGCTAGTTTCATCTTTTTGTTGAAGAACAAAATGTCTTCTTTCTGATAGCATTTTTCCTAGAAATATTAGTGGATATTTTGTATGATACACAACATAATAAGGCTGTTCTAGAGCAGTATGTCCGAACACTTGTTTCTGAGTATCTTTCATAATACTGATAATAATCCACTATTCACAATTAGATATAGTTCCGATTTCTCGAATGCTTGAGTGATCATTTGCTTTGGTAATTGAGTTCCCTGTATAATTCTACCACTCTGATCACCCACTCAGAAAACTAAGCATATTAATTTGGAAACTGTGTGAGCGCATGGACAGAATAATGGCAGCAGCGTAATTGGAAGGAAATCTTTTACAAAGACGTATTTTCATCTAATAAAACCTTCCCTGATGGTTACACTGCATGCCACGAATGTGACATGAGATCTAAAATGTGTGTGTTTAAAAACTGTTGTGGTAGATAAAGCTTAAGCATACTGAAATCCCTGCAGTAGCATTTAAAAATCTTTTAAAAACCACATACCTTCCCACACCTTCTAGGAGTCAGTTTTGGGTCTGGGAAAGTGAGAAACTGAGAACTTCACTGTGAAAAATTATGCATTGGTAAGTATCCATTTATAATATGAGAGAGAGAAAAATACACCTGCATCAGTATTACTGTTATATGTATTACGTTAAAGGCCATGACAAAAGTTGGGGCCCCATTGTGCTAGGCACTGTACAAACACACAGGAAGAGGCACAGAGAGGGGAAGTGACTTGCCCAAGGTCATGCATTAGGTCAGTGGCAGAGCTGGGAGCAGATTCTAATTCTCCTGACAGTGTCCTTTCTGTGCTTCTGTATTTGGTATAAATGAATACAAAGCTTGACTTACTATGCAGGGCTGTAAACTAAGAGGTACTGCTGCACAGTTCACAGTCAAGAGCATAGTTTGACTAGTTAATCTAGTGGATCAATTCTCATGTGAGCATCAGACTTTTTATTCTAAGGTGGCTATCTAGGATCAATATCCATGTATGTTCAGACAGAGTCAAAGATGCCATTATCATGCAAGGTATGTCCGCAGAGTGTTTTTCAAACCACACTATGACTTCATTAATTAGTACTGTTGAACTTTGGGCCTGCAGTGGCCTTCACTTTGGCGGAAATTGTTCCCCCTTTTTTTTTTAAATTGGGATAATGGATTTTTCCCCAGTCATTTCATCTACTGGGAGCTTTGGTAAATTAAATGCTTAAATAATAGAAGACTCAACGTGAGGCAATTGGCAAGGAATGTTGCTAAATAGGACACTGGAAGTTGGGTCTCGGGTTGTGTTTCTGGGTTTCTCATTGGCAGCCTTTCAGAACACGGGCCAGTCACCTAGTCTGAGATTTTTTCAAAGGAGTCTGAAAGAGTTAGGCCCTCAACTCCTATTGAAATTGAATGTCTTTGGGCCACTAGATCCATGGTATGCTTAATAGTGTGGAGGGGAGAAAATTAATGTAGGTACCTGCCACCTAAAACCTGTGTGTATAGGTCAACATTTTCAAAATTGGCTGTCTAAAGTTAGGCCTCTAAATCCATATCTGGACTGATTTTGCTCCCTTGTTGGTTTTCTGGCCCACTTTCTTCCCTTCCTGCAATACACCAGAGTGATTACGTGACTTGCCCTAGTTCAGAGAGGAAGCCAGCAGCAGAGCCCCAGGGACCTGAGTCCTGCCAGAATTAATAGGTAGGTACCTATGTAAGTTACCTGCTTTTCAGAGTTGCTGAGGATCCACAGCTTCCATTAAAGTCAGTGAGATCTGTGGGGGCTTCTGCCTGTGTAAATATTGGCCTATTTACACGGGTGTTTGTTGACACAGTTTTATCTGCTTGTAGATCCACAAGTGGTTGGTGCAGAGGTGTTATTCACAGGAAGAATACCTCAGGCATTTGGGGCTCTCTGGAAAGCAGGCATATACAATTTATTCAGCCTGGGAGACCGAGGTGAATTAGGCACCCAAATCCTCTTGAAAATACAATGGAAGTTGATTGTTCTCTCTCTTGCTGTCCAATGAAAAAAAATCCCAGAGGCTGTGTGTTAAATGACAGTGACATCTTCCTAGGTCTATTACAGCATAATGTAAATTCAAGGTTGTTGCCATTTGCTGTTCTTGTCCACCTAATGCAGGCAGTGCGTACTGCTACCCTGCAGTATCTTGCATTAATCCTGCATCTCTGAGCCATATTCAGAGCTGTACCGACACTGGTCAAGCTTGCCTGTTGATGCAGCAAGATCTAGAATGGCAGGGTAAAGAGCAGGGAGGTTATACCATGTAGTGGAAGAGGTGAGTACGCTCAGTGAAATGCTGGAACAAGACACCTTTGCACTGTTAAATCAGGCACAAGGAGGCAGCTCAATTACGTACCTTGGCAAGTATCTGCCCCGTATTTCCTATGCAGAGTAACTACCACAGTGCAATGATATGTAGAAGGACCCGAGGCTGAAGATAAAGGATGAAAAATCTTTGTTAGATATAAATAAATTAAAACAAGGAAATACATTCTGGGCATCTAGACACAACCTTGGTATTACATTTCCGCTTGATAGGTTGGCTTAATGTGATGTAATAACAATAAGCTGAATTCTGAGGCATTTTTCTCCCTGCCCCTTTCAGCTAAGTCAGTTTCAGTTTTTGCATGAAACTGGAAACAACTATTGTCTCCCTTCTACCAGTCAAAAATGTCCTTGGCAAAAAACACGTTTTCTGTATTAAAAAGTGCCCTAGAACATTTGTCTTTCTCTCAATCCCACATCACCCTATTGTCTGGGAGGACAAACTATATGTTTGTGTGTGTGTAGAAGTATAAATATTAATCAGCACTGATGGCAACAGCAGTAAAATATGACCTGGGGTGGGGGAATAGGTCCTGAGAATGTGGTGGTTTTGCCTGAAGACAAGGGCAAGATGTATAATCAAAGTAGCTATTTTTATGGAAGATTTTCTCTTGGTCTCATTTTCAGTGACTGTTGGTATTTGTCTCATTAATTCTTGGTGAATGTCTTTCATTTGTAATCCCACCACCTATTATCTTACCTCTTGGTTCGCAGCCTCCAGTGCCGCCTTAGCACAAGTGGAATTTGGGGAACACAGCAAGAGTAAACTTCTCCAAAACCCCAAAATTATCTTTCGGGGTGTGTGTGTGTGTGTATCAGGATTTCCCTTTCCCGGATGGGGGAAATGCTTTGAGGTAAAGGTAATCTTAAGGCTTCTTCCCCTCCGCCCCCTTCCCCTAGTAGGAACAAAGCTTTGGAGTGGGAAGAGGCAGTGTGAGACATCTGAGACAGCTGGCTCCTTCACAGCAGTCAGTTTCCTCCTCCAGCAGGAGACATCTGGGCTGTTTGGCTGCTCTCTACTATGCCAGCCATGTCCTTTCTGTTGCACCGGCTGGTCCTTCATCCTCTGGGAGACCTGAATGCTGGCCAGCTCCTCTCCCACAGCAGGACTCATTGGCTTTCTTCAGAGGCTAGCTGCTGGTGCTGGCTTTTTTCAGCATTTGGGGTGCTCAGAACAGGACTTTTGGTTCAGACCTATCTTTAGTTTGATCTGTGTGTATATATATTACAGCGCATGCTCTCTCTCTTTCTCACACATATCGAAATGTGTGTATCTATATATGTGTATGCACCCAGTAATGTTCAAGTGGATTTCAAAATTAGTCAAAGCTAGTTCACCCATCCCTGCCAATAAACTGTAGGCATGGGGGGTTTTTTTGTTTGGTTTTTTTCTTCTTTTTTTACTGTTACAATGGCTATCTTACCTGCCAGACAGAAGGGAAAAGCTGTGTGCACTCTACCCATATAATTGTTAAACTAGTGTTAGACAAACTTAAACTGACCTGTGAGCAAGTGGAATTCCCTCTGTTCTAAACAGCATTTACTTGCAAAGCATAAAGTTACATTTGTCCTTTCCTGAATTTTTGGCTTTAACGATAAATAAAACATAAACCTGAGCCCTGCAGGATTGCTTTTCTATGCCTGAGTTTTTGTCCTTCAGAGAGGCAATCCAATTAGGGTGACCAGGTGCGCGGTCTTTGACTGGAACACCCAGTCAAAAAGTGGTCCTGGCGGCTCCCGTCAGTACCACCGACCGGGCCATTAAAGGTCCGGTTGGTGGAGCTAAGGCGGGCTAGTTCCTACCTGTCCTGGGACCGCGCTGCGCCCCGGAAGCTGCCAGCAGGTCTGGCTCCTAGGCGGGGATGGGGGGCCCAGGGCTCTGCGTGCTGCCCCCGCCCCGAGCACCACTCCGCACTCCCATTGGTCAGGAACTGGCCAATAGGAGCTGGGGGACAGTGCCTGCGGGCGAGAGCAGCAGCATTTGAAGCCTTCTGTGCTGGACCTGCTGGCTGCTTCCCAACCCACAGCCCCCTCCTGCACCCCAGAGCCCCCACCCCAGAGCCTGTACCCCTCCTGCCCCAGCTCTGACCACCCCCCCCCCGGCCTGGAGCCCCCTCCTGTATCCCAAACCCCTCACCCCTGGCCCCAGCCCAGAGCCCGCACCCCCAGCCCAGAGCCTGTACCCGCTCCCACACCCCAAGCCCCTGCCTCAACCCGCAGCCCCCTCCCACATTCCGAATCCCTCCGCTGCAGCCCCCAGCCTGGAGCCCTCTCCTGCACCCCAGAGCCCCCACCCCCAGCTGGAGCCCTCCCCCCCTCCCACACCCCAAGCCCCTGCCCCAGCCCAGTGAAAGTGAGTGAGGATGGGGAAGAGCGAGCCACCGATGGAGGGGGAATGTAGTGAGCGGAAGGGGGGGTGCTTGGGGAAGGGGGTGGGACCTCTGGGAAGGGGCAGGGCTAGGGTGTTCGGTTTTGTGCAATTATAAAGTTGGCAACCCTAGCTCCAATCCCCGATATACTCTGGCTGACGCTAGCTGCATCTTTGTTCCAGAATGGCTCAGCAGAAAGTATGCTACACTTCAGAGTTCAAGAACCTGATAACAGGATTACTCTGCATGCCTGGGAGAGGGCCCCAGAGTCTGTTAACCTATTACATGTCTTATTACTGTCTATACCCTTGGTTCTGTGAAACATGAAGCTGAATGCAAACAAATAATTCTAGATGTGCATTAAGTACCAGTTTTTCATAAGAACATAAGATGGCCATAATGGGTCAGACCGAAGGTCCATCCAGCCCAGTATCCTGTCTACCGACAGTGGCCAGTACCAGGTGCCCCAGAGGGAGTGAACCTAACAGGTAATGATCTAGTGATCTCTCTCCTGCCATCCATCTCCACCCTCTGACAGACAGAGGCTAGGGACACCATTCCTTACCCATCCTGGCTAATAGCCATTAATGGACTTAACCTCCATGAATTTATTCAGTTCTCTTTTAAACCCTGTTATAGTCCTACCCTTCACAACCTCCACAGGCAAGGAGTTCCACAGGTTGACACTGCGCTGCATGAAGAAGAACTTCCTTTTATTTGTTTTAAACCTGCTGCCCATTAATTTCATTTGGTGGCCCCTAGTACTTGTGTGATGGGAACAAGTAAATAACTTTTCCTTATTCACTTTCTCCACACCACTCATGATTTTATAGACCTCTATCATATTCCCCCTTTGGTCGCTTCTTTTCCAAGCTGAAAAGTCCTAGTCTCTTTAATCTCTCCTCATATGGGTCCTGTTCCAAACCCTTCATCATTTTACTTGCCCGTCTCTGAATCTTTTCTAATGCCAGTATATCTTTTTTTGAGATGAGGGGACCACATCTGTTCACAGATGAGCAGGGCTGGCTCTAGGATTTTTGCCGCCCCAAGCAAAAAAATTTTTGGCCGCCCCTGCTTTTTTCGTGCCCCCTCCCCCCCGCCCCCAACTCCGCCCCTTCCCAAAGCCTTCCCCAAATCCCCAGCCCCGCCTCCTCCCCCTGGCATGCCGCATTCCCCCCCCATTGCTTCCTGCATCTCCCCCCTGCAACCTCCCGCGCTAGCTTACCTCCGCTCTGCCTGTTCCCCTGAACACGCCGCCACTCCGCCTCCCCCCTGCCTCTCAGGCGAGGGAGAGGCAGCGCGTTCGGGGCAGCAGGCGGAGTGGAGATGAGAGAGGGTGGGGGGGGTAGAGGAACCGCTCCCCACCCAAGCTCCCCTCTGCTCCACCACCACCGCCTCCCCTGAGCATGCAGCCACTCGGCTTCTCCTCCCTCCCTCCCAGGTGATGCAGCTGTGTGATGCAGCTGTTTCCCGCGTGGCAAGCCTGGAAGGGGGGACTGAAGGGGCGCGGGGGGAAGCGGAGTGGAGGTGGCATTCTCAGGGGAGCAGATGGAGCAGAGGCAAGATGGGGCAGCCCCTAGAACTACGCCACCCCAAGCACCTGCTTGTTTTGCTGGTGCCTAGAGCCGGCCCTGCAGACGAGGTCAACTCCCATTTATGCTCCTAAATAAGCAGCCAGATTTCAAAAATAGCTCAGCGGGTTTGGGTGCTGAGTACTTAAAAATCTGTCCTTGAGCTTTTTGAGAATTTGGTCCGAAATTACTGCAGGGGGACGGGGAGATGAAAGCTTTGCAAATCCAAACTAGTTTTGTGAATTTAAAAAAAAAATTGTTTGCAAAACTGCACTCCATAAGATCCATCCCTAATGTCTCATGTATATTTATACACACAGTGTAGATGGACTATGTCTTAGGGAAGCCAATAGCAATCTTTTATTTTTTGTTTGTTTGTTTTATTGTACCATTGTAAGAGATTTTGTATGAAGCACGTAATGCAGGGCAGGATCTGACTAAACTCAAGATTACTATAATAAACTGATCTAAGAAGGAAAAACTGAACAAGCCAGTTGATCATGAACTTCTTGCTTAAGTCAGGCCTTTTGTTCTGCACATGTGTATTTGACAACTTGATTTCTCAGTGCTAGATCCTGAACATGACAAGTTTGATATGTACAATATTCCTGCAAGTTATTTTTTGTTAATTATATTTTAGTATTTGGGAAAGAGTCCAGGTCAGGAGCTAAATGTCTCTATTCCACTCTACTGACAACTCAAGGGGAAATGGCAGGACATGGGAAAAGCAAGTCTTGATTTCCAACGTATGTCATTCAAAGTACATTATATATGTTGACACATGGATTCATTTTGGGCTGCCTTTCCTTGTCCTTTAGTGGGGAAGAAAGATTTGCACATTGACAAACCACTGAGGGAGTGTCTGTGTGGGGCTCAGGCATCTAATATAAGAGTGTGACTGTTCCTCTGAAGAGAGGTAGTTGGTCAAAGGAGAATTCAAACACTGAGAGTTTCTCAAGACTTCTGTCCACTAGGGCATCCATTTGGGATGAGGACTAGCCATTGAAACATCTCTCAGCACATCACACATACTAATTTGACAGAGTACTGTTCTTATTGGCAGATGGAAGAAGTCAGTTTAGCCATTGGTTTCACTGTCTCTTTCCAATAGGCATAAGCAACATGCCCTACCAGCATGAAGAAAAGTGACAATAGTAAAATTTCAAGCTACAGTGGAAGAAAAGTATGCTTTTTTTCTCTTGAAAAGCTTGCTAGTTTTGCCTTAGATAAATGCATACTCATATCTTAGTAGCTAGAGTGTTCCTCATAGCAGTGTCTAGAGGAATCTGCAAATATGGGGGCAACTGGAATTTTTTAAAGGGAGACTACTATATATAAAAGAAAATACTGAATAGTTGTTGGTAATATGCAATAATTTGTATATTGTTCTCTGTCGACCTGACAGATTTGCAAGCCTCCATCAAATCTCAGAAATGCAGATGCAGTTCCCACTGAAGTGTGCTTCAGTTTTCTCATGTGTAAAACAGGAATAATACTTTATTTCTCCCACCATTTGCATGTCTAGGCTATTTAGATTGTAAGACCTTTGGGGCAGGGACTCTCTCCCTTTCTGTTTGTATAGTGGCTAGCAGTGAGGCCTTGATCTTTGCTGGGGCCTCTACATAGTACAGCAATATAAATAACAATCTGAAGTATTTATAGTTTTAATGATACTGAAAAGTAGATAGGAAGTGCTGAGTATGCTTTTTTGGGAAAGGAAACTGTCAGCTGTAATTATGGAGAGACGATATTCCATGTCTCATGGGAAGGTTGCAACCAGATGCCACAAGCTTTATTTTTTCAAGCTCCCTCCCCAGAAGTGTGGCCAGCAATAACTTGCAGTGACTTTGAAGCTTTTGGTCTGTTTTTTTTAATATGTAAGAGAAAAGGTGTGAGGCTCTGGAACATAGGTTGGATGAAAGGCCTGTGTTTGTAACGTTGATGCAGTTACATCACCTGCTAAACATCAGCAGTAGTTGCCCCACAACAGAAATATCCCTCTTGCGCTCTTCAGAGAGACCAACCCAAACTAGGATTTATTTATTTTTTTAATAGAAACTGAATGAGCATGCATTCTCCTCCTGACACTTAAGAATTATTCCATTTCATGAGGAAAAACACTTGCTCAGCTCTCGTCTGACACCATACTCTCCAAACAGGCAATTTCATTCAGCGTTTTATTGACAAACCACTTTAATCACAATGCCTAGGGCAATACAGGTGCAATTCTGTGAAAGAGAGATTTGGAACTTACATACAATCATTTGCGATTCCAAGGTAAATTCACCCAAAAGCTTATATTTAGTGTGAATGAGTTGTCATGAAGCTTGATATGTGCCAAGGGGAAGAGGGAGGAGAATGGAATACATATTTGCATGTTGCAAGGATGGTAGCCATTGGATTGGATAAAAGGCAGCTTTGGGGGGTTTGGTGCTCTCTGAAGCCATGGATTTGCCAGATGATTAACCTCAAAAGAAATACGTCTTGTTTTTGATTCAGAAAGGCTGTCTCTCCCATGCATGTTTCCTTCAAAAGTAGAACTCATATGAAAGCTATTGAAGTGCAGCACTTTGCTGAGCAAGGCTGTAAGAGCGTGATTTACAAAACAGGTTTTCTCATTTTAAAATTGGTCATGTCAGTAAACATATGAATAAAAGACCTGAAAGGCACAGGTTAGATCATAAATATGCACAAACTCCTCAGGGGAGCTTGCCAATCTCTTAGAAGCTAAGAGTCGCATCAGTTTCATGCATACAGGTAGGACCTACATATCCAAATGTGCCATAGGATGGTGTGTGTAGGGAACATCTCACTAGTTCTGTGTTACCAATATTTAACCTCTCTCCAAAGGCTAGCACTGCTGGAACTGCTCATTTTAAAAAAAATGTGTGTGTGTGTGGGGGGGTGAAACTAAGGTTTGTCTCAGAACTGAAGGTTGGGAATAAAAAGGGTCTTTATGCCACTGTTTTGCCACTGATTCTAGAACTGTTCCCCCCACACACACCGTCCCCACCCCC
This sequence comes from Lepidochelys olivacea, assembly GCF_965140295.1. NCBI lineage: Eukaryota > Metazoa > Chordata > Testudines > Cheloniidae > Lepidochelys > Lepidochelys olivacea. The sequence continues at coordinate 66,909,963 of NC_140421.1, read as the reverse complement.
ATTGCAACATACGTCCGCCTCAGAGCTACTCTTACAGCCCCTAGCGGCCTTTATGTGCCCAGGGATAGCGGGAGTACAAGGTACTATGGATATGCCCTCTCATGACTCATTTTTGCCTCTTGGGCTGAGGGGCTGAAACCAGTATTATACCCCTGGGTGATTCCCCTACGCAGGCTCGCATTTAAGTCAGCTTCCCAGACCCATTACGCTGCCAGAGCAGTGCAAAGAGGACAGGATCCTGCCCATTATTCTCAGACATACCCTGCAGTTGTTTGTTGCTCTTGAATAATAGGACCCCCACAAATAACTGATCCATTCTTGACGATGATTTTTTTGCAATACTATTCACAGATTTCAGTCTTTATTATTCTACCCATTTAGCTCTGCTAAATGTTTGGATGTAGACATGCAGACTTATATTGCAGCATTTTTTATATTGACAGACATGATATGCCAGCCTAGAATGGTATAAAAACCCTGATCACTTTTGGCAAAGCCATTAAAAAATGGTGTGTGCGTACGTGCGTGCTGGTTTTTTGAAAAAAGTTCCAAAAGCATGAATGTTAGTAAGGCACCCAACTCTCATTGGTTTTCCAAGGAATGGGGGCAGCTAACTCAGATTCTCTTAAAAATCCCAACCTAAAATGTTAGGGCATACATTTTCAAAAGTTTCGATGTCCAACTTCAAGCACCTTGAGAGGCACTAGACTTTCAAAGGGGGCTTGAGGGTGCCCAGACCTTTCTGTAAATCTGGTTCTTTAAAGGGAGTCAGGTTCAGCACCCCCCCAAAAATGAGGCAACCAGAATCATTAGCCACTGAAAACATGGGCCTAGGTATTCATCTCTCAAGCCAGTAACTGCTAACATGGTGTAACAAAGCGCAGACCACACCATCGTGGCACCTCCTGCGGTCGTCCAGGAATTAGCTCTATTCCAGCCTGGGGGCGCCGCCTCCTGGCCAGTGTCTTCCTACTGGTACCTGCTTTCTGTAAATCTCCACCACTTGTAGCACTTCAGGCCCTGTGTCCCTCCCGGACCCCGGTACCCCTTATCTTGGGGTGCTGCCCCACAGCAGTGCCCCCACACTCTGGGTCTTCCCTCCCCAAGGAGCCCCAACTCCCTATACCCACCTTGCCTCAGTGGCTACTGCCAGTTGTCATCTAGCCCCTTCTCTCAGGGGCAAACTGCAGTCTGTAATGGCCACTCATCACTGGCAAGGATTGGACCTGCTGCACGTTTAGCCCCAGCTGCCTCCCTGCAGCCCTAGTACCTTCCCTGGCCTTTAGCAAGGCCTCAGCCTGGGGACTCCCAACGCCAGAGCTCCGCAGTTCTTCCTAACTTTCCCCACCCCTGCTCTGCCTCAGGTACCCTGCTCGCTCTCCCAGACAGCCTGGTCCTCTCTCCTCCCTGGCTGGAGCAAGAGTCTCTCTCCCACACTCTCAGCCTGCCCTTTTATCAGGATCAGCTGTGCCCTAATTTGGTGCAACCATACCTGTGGCTGACTACCCAACCAGCCTCCCTTGGCTGCTTTTAACCCCTTTCTGACTGGAGCAGGGTGACCGCCCCGCTACACTTGGTCTGACTGGATAGAATTGTCACCCCTTTAATTACTGCCTGCTGGAGCACCTTACTGGCTGAAGATCTTGATTTTTGCGACAACTTCAACCTTACATATGCGTAATTTCTTATGAATTTAATAAGATTTAAAACCGTATAGTACAAACCTTGAATGAGAACAAACTTTGCTCCTATTTGCTCTGCTCTTTCCTTTTCTTTGCCAGACACTTGACAGCTTACAATACCGCCAGCATGTAGCCTTCTGTAAAGCAGGCAGTGTGGGCTTCTGTAGATGAGCTAGGTGTTATGTGACTCTCCATCTCCCTCTTGGCAATGTGTATAATTTATGCCACATACTCGCTCCTCACCGGCCCAGGGCATCAGATCCACATCAACTCCCTAGCTCATATCTACCAGTTAACAGTTCACTTACACAGTTGCTTTGAGACTGGGATGGCCTTGATAGATTTTATTGTCCTTGAAATATTCTGGGCATTTTTTGGGTGATTTGCTCGTGATGTTTTTTTGTGGAAAGCAGCTGTCTTTTTTTGAATTTGGGAAGCAATATGACAGGTGAATAGACAGGGAGGAATTGGGGTATGCACACTGGTGGTGAAATGAAATCATTCTCCCATGCCCCCCAGTGCATTTTTGGCTGTACTAGTGTGCGTTCACTTCTGCTAAAATTGTGTGCGCACTGCAAAGGAAGATATTTCTTTCATGGTGTTCACTTCATTTTTTTTTACTATTCTTTTTTTATGCATGTTTTCTAATTGCTTGGCACGGCTAAATTCTGTGACAAATCTGTAAATCTGCAGCAGTACCTCAAGCCATAAGTCATCTCTTTTTAAAAAAAAATGCAATAAATTAGCTCAGATTTCCCTACTAACTTGGATCAATTAATTAATTCATCCTCAGCCTCCATCACACAGTTAGAAACATTGCCAGTGTCCAAATGCTTGGTTGCTACATCTGTTAAGAAAAGGAGCAAAAGAATTAATGTTGATGATGATTTATCCTGGCATATCAAGGCTGGGGAAAGCACTCTTGGCATTGAAGGGTCAAGGGATCACAGCCAAGCAATTGGAACGATATAATGAGTTGGGCATGGCTTTCCCCCATTCCTCCCTTTTTAATTACCTCAATGACCAGAAGCGTTTGAAAGTGCATTTATGTACTAGTCAGTTGTTTACACTTTAGTGCTTAAAAATATACTTGTGTTTTCCAGACAGCTTTGTAGGGAGGTTATTCTTAAGGAAATTTTGCAAGGGGAGTTTTAACCTTTTAAAGACCTTGTCAGATGGAGCTTTATACCAGCTTGCAGAATTGTTCTGATTGCTGGAATCCGCAGATGGCTATTTTGCATCAGAGGTGGTGGATGTAAGGGGTTTAATACATCTGAATATAAAGATGCAAACTCTAGTCAGCTGTGCAAGTGGCATCAACCTTTATTTAAAACTACAGAGAAGCTTGTTGTGTTCTAAAGGCATGATCCGACATCCCGTGATGTCAGTGGGAATGCTTTCATTGACTTAGAGGCATTAGAGCAGGACTTTGATCCTGATTCAGTGAAGTATTTATACATGTGCTTAAGTTCATCCCGATTTAGAAAAAAATTAAGCCTGTACCTAAACAATGAGACTTATATGCTTAAGTGTTTTGCTAAATAGAAATGGGCTTCAGATTGTATTTAATTTTAAGCATGTGGTTACGTGCTTTGCCAAACTGGGGCCTAAAAGAAGACCTGCAGTCACTATAATTCAGCAATGCCACTCTAACTGCTCCCAGTTCCATGTAGGGCGACCAGACAGCAATTGTGAAAAATCGGCACAGGAGGTGGGAGGTAATAGGAGCCTATATAAGAAAAAAAACCCAAAATCGGGACTGTCCCTATAAAATTGGGACATCTGGTCACCCTAGTCCCATGGCCTGGTGTAACTCCCACCAACATTCATGGGGGTTTTGCAAGTACAAGGAGTGCAGCCTCCAGAAATGAGACACAAGACCACTGGGTGATGCACTGTTTGTTCTCATCTTGCCTAATCCTGCCATTTTCTGAGCGATTTCAAGTTGTCCTCAGCTCCTTTAAAGGACTTGTCTCAAAACAAGATGGTTGTCTCTGTCCAAAACTGTGTATTGGCCAATGGTGGTTTCATATATATAAGCGTCAGTATTACAAGGTAATGTGAAAAGTAAAAGAAAAAAGGCAAGTGAAAGAAACATTCATTTATAAACACATTTTTGTTTTTAGTTTTTAAGTGTGTTGTATTTTCATTTCCGGAATGCTCAAAATGTAAAAGAAGAGTTATTTAATGTACTACATCTAGTGACTATCAAGCACTCCTTTGCACCTGCAATGAGCTCAGAACCTACGATAAGGCACTGACATTATCTTCTGAATTCAATGCAATCTGTTGCCTTAGCTTTAATTAAAAAATATAGAACAACTCTGGGACCCTCTACCCAATTTAAAGAGGTTTAGTCTAAGTTGCTCACACATTTCCCTGTTGGCTGCTATCTAGCTGCTTCATTAGAAAGACTATTCTGTTTCTTACACAGACCATTAATCATAGCATTGAAAAAAATAGCATTAGTTCTATATTTTTATTGGCAGGACTTTAATATTTAAAAAGCTGCTGTCATCTTATGGAAACTTGGAAAAACAGAGTGCTTACTGAGGTTTCCTGTATTCCCCTTCCTGTGTTTTTATGCTAAGGTTATTTACATGAAAAGATTTCAGAGTGGTAACTGTGTTAGTCTGTATCAGCAAAAACAGCGAGGAGTCCTTGTGGCACCTTGGAGACTAACAGACTAACTAGTCTCTAAGGTGCCACAAGGACTCCTCATTGTTTTTACATGAAAAGAGGATCTCTGTTCGTTAAATTACAGTTCTGCCCTGAAAAATGATTCTGTCAAACGGCGCTCTGTGGTTTGGATTTGTGCCTTCCTCATTCCATGTCTGCCATGGTCAGCCTGTAAGTTAAAAAAAAAATGGTTGTTCTAACTGCTAGCCTTGTATCTAACTCATCCGGAGATCTGAAAGTAAAGCTGGGTTCTTTCTTTCTTCCACCTCACCACTAGTTACAAAGGCTTTGCAAGTCGAATGATGCCCTCAGTTGTTACACTCGTGAAATCCCATTAGTCTTGCAATATGCCCTCGTTGACTCTTATGCAGCCCCATTTCCATCAGTCAATGTACACGTGTGTCATGATAGATGCTGTAATTGGGATTTGGGGCCCAAACCAACCCCACCTGAAGATAACAGGAGTTGGATCGTAACTTAGATTCTGCAAAACATTCAAGTGTTACTTAACTTTAAGTGCTTAAACCCATTCTTAATGAACAAAGCACTTCGGCATGTCTTCAATAGGACTTAAGCACATCCTTAAAGTTAAGTGTGTGCTTAAGTGCTTTGTTGAATTGGATAGAATGCAGCTCATTTATTTGCTCTGTCGGTTCTACAAGACTAAATGAGTAAAAATCAGAGGAAAAAAAACACTCATATTTTAGTTATTTAAGTAAGCAGCTGTTGCTGAATCCATAAGGAGCACATCTGTTGAGTAAAAAGGTGCTATTTTTTTCAGTCACTTCTCAGCGGTGTAACAATTTAAGGAGCTCACCTGTTCCAGCTGTTTATTCCTCACATGCAGTCAGAATCTAGGTTGACATCATAGTTCTCACTATAGAACTGTTACATTGCACACTAAGCACCCAATGCTAAAATGTGCTGAGTGCCCAGAGCTGAAGTTGTTCAGTAATAGGAAGGATTGGGCCCTAAACTATGATTTTAAGTGCTAAAAAAGGTGAGGGAGCATATGAACTCATAAGAAAGAGAGATCCTCTTTTTATGTTCCTTTCCCTAATGATTAAGGGAAGTATAAAAACATGCAAGATAAAACTGGCTCGTCTCGAAAAACTTTGGGCAAACTCCGGCAGCTCTTTAACAACATGGTTGTCAGAAAAATTTAATTGTGACTGATATTGCCTGTCAGGAGCTCAACAGATGCCACTGTCAATGTGATGCCCAGGACAATGCCATGTAATTAACACTTTTCAACGTGATGGTATTTGAATAAATGCAAATTGAAATGACATTAAAATAATGTCATTATTAATAAATGCTGTTCGTAGCGGGGGGAATAGTGACTTTTTAACATTTCACGTGTGGCAAAATACACTAATATATAGCAACTGTAAAAAGGGCTCACGTGGGCATTTCCACTGTGACACACCATTAAAATATTTAATAACATGACAGATTTTGTTTATGGTGTCAGGAGCAGGTGCCCGTTGTGGTACGGATTGATAATTCCATTGTCCTCATGCCAAAAAAACGACCCTTTGCATTGCACGTCACTATTTCGTAGGTGCACATGCTGTAATGCCGCAGATGTCAGTTTTGTAAAGTTAGGCAAGCTCCACAGGAGGAACCTGCCTGCAGCATTACCTTTGTTATGCTTCCCCCCCCCCCCCCCTAATTAGTTTGTTTCACTTTACAGCATAGGACGGGGGGGAAAAATCTTAATGATTAAAGATGCCGTGCTTTCTTTTTTGATTTCTCATTTCTCCTTATCAATAACTCCTCGCAATGCTGTGGTCATATGTACTCCCAATGACAAATTAATAGCTGTAGGCTCCTTGTTACTAAGAGAGCTTTATGATGTCCTGACAAGGGAGCAACATACAAACGCCCATGCAGCAAAATTGCAAGTCAGGAACAAGGTATTCCTCTTGATCAAGGAAGACGGGTTGTCACACTTTTCTATTTTTTAATCATTGGGTCACTGCATCATGTGCTTTATAAACTAAAATACATCAGAATCTCAGGCTGCTCCTTATGTTGGTTCAAAGCTAAAGTCCTTTTTGTGCTTCATTAATATTTTATTAAATTGGTACTTTGGTGGAGTCCGTCTAGTTTACAAGAGTTGGGAGAGGTTTTTCTATCATCTCTTCTGAAATCAAATAGGATGTAATCCTGGCCTCATGGGAACCAGTGGCAAAATTCCATTGACTTCAATGAGCTAAGGCTTCATCCATTCTGGTGAAAGCCTTTGGCATGACACATACAGGAAAAAGTACATTTCATGCATCTGGATGCTGTTAAAATTCACACAGGCTTTTTGATCATCTGTATACTCTGTACCATTCTACATACCAAGGGCTGCATGAAGTCAGCCTGGGACATTTTCAACATCACTTAACATATTAGTTAAGTTGCTATAAGAGGTGGGTTACTGCTATGTAGACTTGATTGTAGTATTTGCTATATAAATGGAGAGCTGAAATTTAGAGAGCTAATTATGGTACTCTTGTCATTTTCCTCCTCTTTTTGGCCCCAGTCCTACAAATCCTTACTCAAATGGTTAGCCTTTAATGAAATAAATGGTAGTATTCGTACAACTAAGTTCTAGTCATGTGCCTATGGATTTTCAGGATAAGACCCTTTGGGCCTGATTCTTATTTATGCTAAGGCCCTTAAAACTGCTCTGATGGTTTAAGTGTAATTTCTGGCCCACACTGAGACCCCTGTACACTGTCACAGTAGTGTAAAGGGCCCTTAATGAAACTGAAAATGTAGGCCTTTGTTTTTAAGTCAGGATAAAATCTGCATAAACAGTTCAATGATCCAGTCTGAATCTGATCCATAAAACAAGTTCCACGTTGTTGAAACACGGACAAAGTTCTTTATCTGGACCAGGGCACCGATCCAGCAAAGCAAGTTATTAGTTTAAAATATGTGAATAGATCCATTGACTTCAATGGCACATGCTCCCATGAACCTACAAGAGTTCAAAAGTATGTTGACTGCTGAAATGTAGAAGAGTGTTGGTGGACCTTTATAGGCTTTCAAGGTTTAAGAACATGTTAAATATTTTCAATTTCATTACTGTTTATCTGCCCTTGATTCCATAGCAATGATGATCTATGGACTAGTTCTGAAGTAGCTAAGAACCAGTATGGACTTAGTCCCAAAGATCAACTAAAGCAAACTTTTTTGAAAGAAGTGATACTTAACATTCAGTTTCAAAATCAATAAGTTGTAATCACGTTTGGGTGAACATTCTGGGACTTGAATCCAAACCTGAGTCCCAATCCAGCAAAACTGTTACCCATGTGCTTAATTTTAAGCATGTGAATAGTTCCACTGTGATGAGGTTTCTTGTGTCTTTATAATTTCAGAATCAGTCCACGCACAGCATCCTTGATCATCATTGCTATGGGGAAAAAGGACAACTACACTAACAGAGATAGTAAAAAGTTAATTTACAGTTCTTTTATTCCTGTAAAAACCTATAGAGATCCACCCACACATTGTCTATTTTACATTTCAGCAGTAAACATATTTCTAAATTACTCTAGATTTATGAAATTAAGTGCCATTATATTGCTACCACTTACATAATATCAATACCATACCTTTCTAAAAGCACTTTATAAGGATAGTATATGAAACACATCCTTTCATGCTAACAGAAACATGTATAAAATTTAGACATGCGAGTCAGAAAGCTTATTTTGGAGGGACAGTTGGTCACTCCAGGTGAAATCCTGGCCCCAGTGAAGTCAATGGCAAAATGCCCATGAATGTCAAAGGAGTCTGGAGTTCACTCTCCATATTTAGGGTTGCAACCAAGTTTCCATGATAAGCTTAAAATTATCCAACCAAACAAATTTAGAGTTAGGGTTGAAGTTACAAGAAACAGAAGCCTTTATGGTAGTATGGGAATTTCCAGATAGGGATGTTTGACTACCTTATCTCCACTTCCAGGTAACCATCTTCCATTGCATGCATGTAGAGTATTGAAAACATTACCGCAGGCTCATAGAAATGTGGGCTGGAATGGCCTTTGAGAGGTCATCAAGTCTAGCTCCCTCCGCTGAGGCAGGACTAGACCATCCCTGACAGGTGTTTGTCTGACCTGTTCTTAAAAACTCCAATGATGGGGATTCCACAATCTCCCTTGGAAGCCTATACCAGAACTTAAGTACCCTTGTAGTTAGAATATGGGGTTTACAGGTTTTTTTCATACATGCAGGTTTCCAATGCCAAGTGTGGTGACTTGCTACCATGCTTACTTCTGGTCTTTTTCTGGAAGTGCTCAAATTTAATCATCTAGGCACATAAGGGTTGTGTACGCAGGCATACTAGTCCTGTGTCTCAGTGACACTGGGACAACTGAATGCCTCATGGAATTTTAGGGTCTGTATGCCGTTGGCACTTTGCAGGATTGGGCGCTTACTGAAGTGTGAAGAATGGTCCCCTTTGATAGACCATTTGTCTGATCAGAAATCTGTAACATTCTTTTGTGTGTGCTGACAGTGACAGTCAAGGAAGCTTCAAAGCGACATAACCACTATACCTTTTAAGGAGTAAGGCAGTGAACACACAGAATGAAACAGCAGGCCTATGCTAGCATATTTTTATGAAGGTTTTTCAGGGCTACCTTAAATTTGAATGTCCATACTGTCAAACTTTTGGATTTCTTCTTAGTTTTCCCCAAAAATTCAGAATTAAGATTATCTCACTTTTTTTACCTGTAAAAGTATTCAATTCACAGATGTGGGCCCAGGCACTTGGTTTCTCTTAACAAAATGTTTTTCTCTACATACCAAATATATGTAGCATTAAATGTCAGAATAAAGTTTTAGCCATGTTTTCAGAGTTGGAGCAAAGAGGCCATATGTTTTCTTTAAGGATAGTATATTCCTGCATAAGCTCATCTCTGTCCTTTATTACCAAGTAACATTGAGAAGTTGAAAACATGGAGTCAGATCTCAACTAACATGAATGAAGCATGGCCTTACCATGAGGCGAACTGAGGCGGCCGCCTCAGATGCCAGACTGTGTGTGTGTGTGGGGGGGGGGGGCGCCAGAGTGTAGAAAATTGTGTCTGCTGCTGGTGCATCTGTATTCTCTCTGCTCTAGATGCACAGAGATGGGGGGGTGCTGTGCTGGAGGAAGGAGGGCGCAAGAGACATAACAGGCAGGCAGGAGAAAAGGTGAGAGGGAATAACAGAAAGCAGCAGGAGCTGCAGGGAGAGAGAGGAGGAGGAGCCTCTTATGTACCACTCTAGCACTCCCAGGAGCCTGGACTGATTAACACCAGCTTCTCAGGGAGCTTCCTGTTTCCTGCTGTTTCCCTGAACCCACTTGAGGAGAACAGGCCGTCAACTGAAGTAGTAGGAGCCAGTTAGGCCCTTAAGACGCTGATATCTTCCCTCACTCAGGTCCTGCTACCAGCCTGCTTATTTGTCCCCTTCAATTGAGTGTTGAGAGCCACTATAGCTGGCACAGAATAGCAGTCATGAGTGAAAGAAGAAAACGCCCCTCTGGGGCAGCATGCAGAGAAAGAGAGCAAAGGAAGCTTTTCTATCTAAGTAGGAAGGCGCTCTCCTGAGATACATAGACACAAATGTTCATGTGAGCCTTGTGGCACCAGTGAGGATGTGAGTGGTGAGGAGATGCCTGATTTTCCAGTTAGTCAGAGTGCAGGTGACCTGGCAGTTACTGCAGCATCATAGATTCATAGATATTTAGGTCAGAAGGGACCATTATGATCATCTAGTCTGACCTCCTGCACAACACAGGCCACAGAATTTCACCCACCACTCCTGCAAAAAACCTCTCACCTATCTCAAATGGATGTAACCATGCACATTCCTGAAGAAAAGTGTAGATCAGAGAAGAGTGTTGTGGAGATGCAAGAAACAGCTGCTGCTGAGTTTACTTCCTTAAGTCGAGATGATCCAGAACTGTGGACCCACTTGAGCGGTAGCTTGAGGGACTTCCTCATACTGCTGAAATGTATCTTGAAAGGGCTTCCTCATAAAAAAACTTCATGTTTCCCAAAGACAATGAAAATAGAAGTTTCCATCCAACACATTACTGGCGTGAAATCCCCAATGGTGACAAAGTGCAGAGGCCATGGTTTATGTGCTCGAAAACCCAGAATGCTGCATACTGTTTTTGTTGCCAACTCTTCCAGTCTAATGTTCCAGCTACATTGGGTTCGACAGGAACAAAGGACTGGAAAAATCTGGCTAGAAATCTGGCATGCCAGGAGAAGGCAGCAAATCACCAGAGAGCATTCCATAGGCAGAAAGCGCTTGATATGAGAATAAGGTTAAAGGCCACCATAGATGATCAGCACCAAGAGAAGATTGCATCAGAGTCTCTTTACTGGCAAAATGTTCTGAAAAGGCGCATTGCCATTGTGAGAATGCTTGCTACCCAAAACCTAGCACTGCGTGGCACTTCAGATCAGCTGTGTGTGCCAAACAATGGAAACTTCCTTAAAATTGTGGAGCCGATGGCTGAATTTGATGCTGTACTCCAGGAGCATCTAAGAAGAGTCACCACCCAAGAAATGTACACACACCACTACCTTGGAAAAACAATTCAAAATGAGATCATACGGTTACTGGCAACAAAAGTCAAACAGAAGTTTGTGGCAGATCTGAAGTCAGCAAGATTTTACTCTGTTATTCTGGACTGCACACCTGACATCAGCCGTACAGAACAAATGACTTTAATGGTGCATTTTGTAACAACAACAGAACCTAGTGAAAATGTCCCTGCAATGGTGACTGTCAGAGAGCATTTTCTAGAATGTATTGACATTGATGATACTACAGGAGCTGGTATGACAAATGTGCTTCTTAAAAAGCTGGAAGATACGGGAATTGCGATAGCTGACACGAGAGGTCAGGGCTACGCTAATGGTGCCAACTTGAGAGGAAAGAACAGAGGAGTGCAGACACGGGTCCAAGAGTTAAACCCTTGAGCTTTTTTTGTCCCATGCAGTTCTCATTCGTTGAACTTGGGGGTCAGTGATGCAGCATCAGCTTCTCGTGAGGCTGCTGATTTTTTTAATGTAATTTGAAGCATCTCTGTATTATTCTCTGCATCAACTCATCGATGGCAAATTTTGAAGCAACATCTGGGAACATCCTCTCTGACACTGAAACCACGGAGTGCCACACGATGGGAAAGTTAGGTGGAGGCGATAAAGCCTATCAAACACCAAATTGGGAAGATAGATGATGCCATAGTTGCCATTATGGAGGATAATGCTGTGACAGGAACTGTTCGTGGGAGAACAGTGACAGAGGAAAATGGAATCACCAGAAACATACATAACTTCAAATTTCTGTGTGGCTTAGTGTTGTGGCATGGCAGACTGTTTGAAATAAATGTTGTATGCAAGAGACTCCAAGGTGTTAACCTTGATATATCTGGAGCAATGGAACAACTGGACAAAGCAAAGTCATACCTACAGTCTTACCGGTCAGATGAGGGATTTCAAAACGTTCTGAAGAGTGCACAGAAGTTGGCAGAGAAACTTCACACTGAAGCTATTTTCCCACCCACTCAAGAATACAGGAATCACCGAAAAAGAAGACATTTTGATTATGAGGCACGGGATAATCCCATAAGAGACCCCAAACAACAATTCAAAGTTGAATTCTTTAACCAGGTGCTAGATTGTGCGATACAGTCAGCCGAAGAATGTTTCATGCAGCTCAAGGAACACAGCAGTATATTTGGGATGTTGTCTGATATTCCAAAACTCCTCACTATACCTGAAGAAGACCTACACCAGTAATGCAGGACACTAGAGAGACATGCGCGATATTGATGCGAGTGATTTAGGTGATGAACTGAAAGCCCTTTCAAGATACATTTCAGCAGGATCAACTCCAAAGGCTGTTCTGGAATATATGTGCACAAAGAAGATGACCACCCTCTTTCCAAATGCTTTTGTTGCTCTGCGCATACTTCAAACACTTCCTGTAACAGTTGCCAGTGGAGAACGCAGCTTCTCAAGCTGAAGTTAATAAAAACACATCTACGCTCCACAATGACACAGGAGAGGCTTGTCGGCCTTGCAACCATCTCAGTAAAGCGTGAACTGGCCCAGACTGTGGACCTTCAGCAGGAAGCAGTTCAAATCTTTGTAACCAAGAAGGCACGGAAAGCACTACTTTGATTATTCAAACAGATAAAAATGCCAGTGTTTACTACGCAAACAAGAAAAGTTACATTTGCTGTTCAGGCGTTTGAAAGTTGTGTTACCAAAAAATTTTGAACAAGGCATTTTAAGTTGTTAGTTCTCCTTTATTGGGGTAGGTAGCAGAGCATGAGAGGAGTAGCACAGGAAGAAGGCAGAATTGAGACCTTGCAAAGTTTTGGCCCAAGTGAGGGGACATGGGACATAATTTGAGCTCCCCACCTCCAAAATGTTGTGGACCGGCACTGGGTTCATGGAGTGCAAAATGCATTCTTGGCATCAGCCCATTAAATCTAATTCCATTGGCGAAGGGTTACACCACAGTTAAATTTGGCCCTCAAGCTGTCTCTGTCTTTAAACAAGAGAGAGGGGCACTCTAGAATCAGAGATGTAGCTTATGGGAAAATAATGCTATATTGCAAAATTGTTCTAATTTCTTCAAATTTCATGATTACTAGGCACATGAATTCAAAACTTTACACACTATTCAAATTCAGGAGAGGGGAAGCAAAAAAAAAAATCATGACACATTGGATATTGGAGCATAATTTTTTGCAGGGACTGGACGGCTTTTACCAGCCCAGCAAGTCATGACATGGAGTTTTCATAAATATTGAATAAAATAAGGAAGAAATGTGAATTTGATGAAGTTTTGGAGCAATTAGAGCAATTTATTTCACTCTTAACGTGACAGGCTCTAAATGGAAATGAGCTATGGATGAAAATGCAGTTTTATTGCTCGGTATTCAGACTGCTGCATAATTAAATAATGAAATGAAGGGCGGGGGGGGGGGGGATGCATTTGTGACTATCACTTCCAACAAGGTATCCATCCATCATATTCCTACCAACTCGGTGTTGAGATGGTGATTACGTCTGTTATATACTGTTCTTTTTACCTTGCAATGATTATTTCCCACGTGGCTAGAAACCGAGAGTTCTGCTGTATTGAAAATGCCAAGTGTAATCAAGGGGTGTGTGTGTGTGTGTACACTTTAAACATCATAATTAGAGTTTTAGCATACCATTATTGTACTGATAGTAAGCCAGATACCCTTCCTCTTCTTCTCCTCTCCATGCTTTTGTTGTTGTTGTTGTTTATCTTACAGTAGCATCTAGTCTTGTGACTATAAATACATTACAGATTGTGAGGTGCTCAGATACTATGGCAAGGAGAATTGGTAGACACTGATGTTTTAAGTCTTGACACCAGTGTGGATTTCCAGTATGGCTTAGGAAGTGACAGTTCCTTTCATCTCAAACCTGGGAACCCTGGGTATTTTGAGTAAAGGCACTCATAAAGTTGGGGAAAAAAACCAGGGTGATGCCCAAGTACTCTCTTCTCCCAACTTTTTAGAGGCTTAGGACACTGTATGCCCTAATTTCTTCTCCATTTATTCCTCTTGGGGCCCTTTAACTGATGGGAGCATAGGGCCATCATATGCTGAAAGCTGACGAACAAAAGGAGAAATATCCAACTCAGAGCAGCGGGGGCTGATCCAAAAGGAAAGAACATTTAGTCTATGGATATATATTATTAGGAATCTTAACATCAGCACAACCTAATAAAAACATTTTAGCAGTTCTTTGCAGTTTACTTTTAAGCATTAACTCGCAATTACCAATAATATTTTGAGTAAACTTGTTTTATTGAATCAGAATTAAACCACTCAATATGACCAGAGCTCACTCAAGATCCTGACTTGAGAATGCATGGTAGTGTTTTACTTTATTTAAAAATGGTTATTTGTGTGTTTATTAATGTGAATAGCAAATGTTTGACTGTACAAGAGAAGGTTTTAGCTTTTCACGTGGGAATGACTTTTATAAGAATACCAGTGGAAACATGCGACAGTTTCATGTGCTAGGCACTCTTCAGAGCCAGTGTGACTATAACAATAGCATAGATTCATTGAAGGAGTTCTTGTCTGTTTTTAAAAAAACAACAACTATTTGTCAGTATTCCAACTAAAGATATGAATGTATAAGTACTTATCAATAGGCACAGATTTCATGTTTATTCATCTAAGGGCGAGAGGCACATATTTTAGCATCTGAATGATTATAAATATGTTTACTAGCTATCAAAATCAGAGCTATTTAATTTGAGAATATCAGTTCATATTCAGATGTGTTTTGCTTTTCATAACTAATGTTAGTTCTCCTGTATAGCAGGTTCAGGAACTTATAATTTCTAGCTTGCAGATTGAGACATAAGGAAGGACCACTGTCACGGGGGCTAAGGGTTGTGGGTTATTTGCTTTGATTACTCTTGGGCTACTGACTCTTCCTAAAGAAAATGCAGGGGTACTTATTATGAATATATGGAATGTTAGCCATTCCATCAAAGGCTGCATTTTCTTATCATTTCTGTTTCCACAGTCCTATGTGTGTGTCCAAGAAAATGTGAAGTGCAGAGTCAATAAATAAAACTGACTCAATTAAAAAATGATTGATGCTTGCCTTGAAAAACCCTATCTCCGAAACCAGCCCATGCGTGGCTTGAACAAAACTGATGTGAACAATGTAAAAATGTTGGGACATAGTGACACATGAACATTTGCTGCTTAGCTCCTTACTTCCTTAGTTTCATACCTGGCAAGGTGTGAAACCCAGGTGGACAAGCTGTAGGGGAAAGGGTCTCTGAAGTCAATATTCCATTTAGCTTTGCTGATGTCAGAGAACACAAAAGAACAGACACATGTGGATTGATTTGGGGTGTCACAGAAGTTTAGTAATTCTAACTCTCGAGGGCCCGATTCTGATATCGTCACTCACTCTAGCTATTTGGTGCTCAAGTAATTGAATCAATGGCACATGCAGTAAGTGCTATGCCATATGATAACGGTATCAGACTGTTGGTATCCAACCTGTTTGTTGGATGGGTTTTTCTTGTGAAGACATTTCATTACTCAGTCCCTACTCTCCTTTTTTGAAGAGTAAGGCAAACTATTATATGTAACAGGGTTGTTTGGAGATTCAGTTCATACTCCTTTCCCCTCTTCTCCCCCTCTGCTTTCTTCTTCTTTTTCTCTTCCCCCAGTCATATGATATATTATTATTATTATTATTTTATTATTTATTATTATCATCATCATCATCTATTGTTACATGCATATATAATTTAGCCAGTTGAGTGGCTTGCTTTCTCTCAGGCCCCTGGCTCACCTCACACATCAAAGCACAAATCATGCTCCAGTCACGAGACAGTGATCTATTTGTGAACACTGCTTTTCATTTCAGCAACTCTGTGTTGGCGCCTCGGCTAGAAGCTCTTAGCAATTCCTGTGGCTTCAGTGGTGATTTTCCACTGGTTTCAGGCACTGCTATGTTTGAAGAGCCAGGACAAATGGCTGTTAAGTTTTCTGTGGGACAATGTGCTTGTTCACCAGTGTTAAAATAGCTGGAAAAGAAGTTTCCATGGTGCCAAGGAATTTTTAATGATAGAAAATCCCTATGAGCGCTGTCCTCTGTGCTTCTACATTTAACAAATTATTGTCCTGATCCTGTGCTAAGAGCTACACTACTCTTGCCCCTGACTTCACTGGGGTTTTTGTGGACACAGATCCACTTCCAAAGGATTGGGGCCTAGAAGGGCTAAAATCTGCTCTCAAGTTTACAGCCATTCCACAGCTCAAACGGATGCTTTGCTCGTGCATTTGGGAGCAGAATTTGGCTCAACCTAATATGTGAGCTCTGGTAATAGTGAGTGCTTTAATTGGGATGAAATAAACGTTTACTCAAAAATTTTTTGTAACTGAGAGTTTATACTTGCAGATAAACTGCAAAGACCTGCTAAAATGTGTCTAATAGGTGCACTGGTGGTAAAATTCATAATAAAATATATCCATAGACTAGGTGCCCCTCTCTTTAGCCTCAGCTGCTCTGTGCTGGAGATTTCCATTTTTGTTCTTTAGCCTTCAGCATACACAAAGGAGTCTTTGAGTCTAAACATTTATTTCCAGTGGCTCACTGCTGAGTGTTAACAACCAATTCTTCTGAACCAGGACCAACACCCCTCGCTTGATCCCATCAATCTCCCTTCCATCCTCCCAGCTGCATCTCCATTTCCCAGACTCTTTCCAACCCACCATTCTTGGTGAAAGACCTGTCCGGTGTTTCATGCTTCATTTGGCCGTTATTACCAGCACTTTCTGAAAATCAGAAATAACTGAAAAACCAATAACTTGTCAATTTGGGCACCCAACGCCATTAGCCACCTTTGAAAATTTAGGCAGATGTTTCAGAACTCATACTTTGTTTACTTGGAGTTGCCACTTGGAAGAGAAACTCATAGGAAAAGTTCTGCATGTTAGTTCTTCCACCCATTTTTAGGTTACAATGTGACTGGGAAGGAGCCAGCATTTGAGGAGAGAGACTTCTGTATCTATGCCACAGAGAACTGAAGCAAAGCATTATGCAAGGAGATATTCTTAGGAGATCTGTTCAGCAGAAAGGCACAGTGTTAGATGTGATCTGTTTATTGACAGTCTCTCCAACAATGGTGCAGTAGACCAGCAAACATGAGAAAAGGAATTAATCCTTTCCTTTTTAAAGTAATTATATTTGAACAGTTCAAATTAACCTGTGGTTTGAGGCTACTTCTTGGATGAACTAATTTGTTGTAATGACTTCCCTCAACTTGGCTTCAGCTGTTCAGGTAAAAGATGCATGTGTGTGCATGCCTAGGAGAAAAGCTGTTGTTTTCTGTACGTCAGATGTGAACGCCAGCTCCAACTGATCTAATCTAGGACACACTGTAGTTAAAATGTCAGACTAAAAACAAACACATTATGTTGTGGGGATGAGAAATTACTGTAAATAAACTGAGCTGAACTGAGAGAATAGAATAGTTTGTAGGAGGGGGAAAAATCCAAAGATTCACTGATCTCTTCAAACAACAGAAGTTTTTTTTCTGTCAACTATCCCTCATTAGTGCCTGATGTCTAAGATTTCAAGGGCCCACCGTTCATCCTTGTAGCTTAGTACGGTGGTTACATGCTGATTATTATTGGGGATGTTATCTCTGAATAGCATGATACCATTACCGCTGTGTATCAGCCATTGTTTCATGTAGCTTGGAATAATGAGGCTCAATGTGATCTCTGATAAGTGCTGTGCAATTAATAAGTTAATGTGTGTCACAGTTATATCGAGGGGATTTTAACCTGACTGCAGCTGAAACACTGATTGTAGGACTGTTGCCAGATCTGAATTTGAACCATGGGTAAAAAAAAAAAAAAGTCTACATTTTTCTTTTTTGGGGGGAAGTGTTTATTTTCCTCAGATCACCTGAAATACTCGAGTTTTAGTAACGAATCAAGAAAAATAGACAGTCTTCAAAAAAAATTTACTCAAAAGAAATGTTAGACATCCAAAGTAGATCTAGGGAGACACACATGGGAATTAGACGTGAAAGTCAGTGGGAGTTGGGAGCATACCTGCTCTTTGTGCTTTTGAAAAATCTTCCCATACAAAAAATGGACAGTTCCTCCAATGGGTAAACACTGTAGCTCCTCCTTCCTTGCTTTACGAAGTGAACCTTTCCCTGAACAGGGAATTTGTTTTGGCTATTTGAGTGTGGACCTGAAGTTATTATTGAAGTCAAATGTTTAGCATCTTCTGATATAGAGCATCTGGGATAGCGGCACATGTGGGTGAAGCAGATCTTCGTAAAATATTTGGTTAGAAACAATATTTATACGCATTTATTTCCAAAGCGATCAACTTTTGTATAGGGTCAATACAGTAGCTTCTGCTTCTGCAGTATTGGAAAAGTCAAATATTAATACATCATGTTTTCTTCCTCTAAGCTGGGCTACACAAGAGAAATCAGAAAACTTAAGATACATTTGTGAGATAAGCATTTGAAAATGTTTCACTCCAAGCAGAACCACTTTCTTCCAGCTGGCATTCGTAAGACCAGCACTCAACACCATTCAGAGCCCTCAATGACATTTAATTCACAATTAAAATCTTTGTGATTTTTGCCTTTGCCAATAGATGACATTTCCGCAGCATTCCCTATACTTAGCATGGGGACTATTTAGGGAATACCACAAATAGCATTGCAATATTAATTATTTAGAATGAGTTGTAGCCAGCTATCTTATAACCACATTGCTAATACCCTGTTTACCCACCCATGATCCTGTTTTTCTGGAGATTTTCTTGACATGACATATTACCCCCCGGAACAGAAATAAGAACTAAGTACATGAGAAAACAAGAAGGTAACAGAAAATTCTCCCAGGCAGGAAGACTCTGGGTAGATGTAAAATGTACATTCAGCAGATCACCAGCTTGTCCTGCCACCCATTCTGGCAGTTTTTGTCAACATTTTTTGGTCAAATAAATAAACACATGGGTGGGGGAAGAACCCTCGAGGATTTTCTCCAAAAGCAACAAACTGAAGCTCCTGATCCTGCAATGAGTTCTGTGCGGTTGAGCCCCTGCACTTCAGAGAGCACCTTTAATGAGGTTTGAGTATACTTCAGCCTACAA
This sequence comes from Lepidochelys olivacea, assembly GCF_965140295.1. Lineage (NCBI taxonomy): Eukaryota > Metazoa > Chordata > Testudines > Cheloniidae > Lepidochelys > Lepidochelys olivacea. The sequence continues at coordinate 66,890,889 of NC_140421.1, read as the reverse complement.
ACTAATGTGCCTTTCCTTTCATTCATGCAGCAGAGGTTCATGCTTTGCAAGCCAGAGGGGCTGGTTTTAATCTCCTCTGCCCCCCAGACAACTCCTCCTTGGTCATTGTTACATGTATGTGTATACCTGAATATATGATCAAAATATGTATAAAACACTAAGACTGATTTTTTAAAGTATTATAGTTGCCCTAATTGGTTTATCTTATGATATAAAAGCCTTCATTCCCATTACCCGATGCTAGAACTCTTTACAGGTAGCACACGTTCATGAGTTTACAATCTCACAGCACAAAAAAAAATTACATCCTACTGCCTTGCATTAACTGACAATGTCTGCTTAGGTCTATTTAGTCTTAAATAGTCCAGGAATAAAATGCCTTTCTCTGAATCCAATTGGTTCTTCAGCTGGGGATGCAAGAGAGCAGTAGGCCCAGAAAACCAGTTGCAAAATTCATCTAAATATTTGATTAGTTTCTTTTGGGGGTGAGACTTATTTAAGATCTCAGTTACTTTTTTAGCTGTATTGTGTTAATTTCCCATTTAAAGAGGACCATGAGATCACAGTACTGTTTTAGAACTGAATTATGCTAATTGGAGTCGCGCCCGGGTAAGGATTTCAGGAAAAGCTCTTTTTTTCTTCATTTCTTATGCCTGCAAATGAGACAAACAATATGTGGAATCATTATCTGAGTATTTTATATAACACATTTGACAAGGAAGCTTGTGATTCATAGTGCCTTACTTTGACCTTTTCAATGGCTTTTTTGTTTGTTTTCATTGGTGAACATTCCTTCTGTCCCCTGTGTTTGGTGCCATTCAATTGTAAGGAAGAGGTTAGCTACTAAATATCTCAAAGTGTAAGTTATATTTTTTTCCTCTGATTTTGAACCTATACTTTAGCACTGTCAATTGCAAGTACAAAATAGCAAGCGTGATCATTTAGTTGTCTAGCTAATGTGTCCGACTCTGAAGTTCTTATTATGGTTGAACTCAAATAGCATTAGTTTCTTTTTAGAAGCCACCAGATGAACAGTTTGCATGGTCAACTGACTTTTCCCTGCCAGAAAAACTATGTCTCGTCATAGGCAACTTAAACAGTCACAACATCTTCTGGGGAGATGCATCACTGACAACAATGGGGAAGAAGTCAAGAAGTGGGTGGCAACAACAACTTGATTTTGCTCTAGGGCTTCAAAGCAACTGTACCTTTCACAGTGCACAGTAGAATGAGGGGAACAATCCCAGCCTCGCCTTTGAATATGCAGGCAACTTCAGAAGGGAGGTTATGGGAGTGATCCCAAGATTGCAAACTAGTTCAAGTGTCAAGAGAGGCTGCAGTACAGCTCAGGAAAACCAAGTATTTGTTGAACTTCAACCTCAGAAAGGCTGACTGGGAAGGCTTTACCTTTGAATTGGATGAGTCCATCTATAATAGTGCTTTAACGCATGAGCACAAAGGAGAATTTTGTCTCCCTGGTGTGGAAAACTGCCCAAAAGCATATACCTAGGGAATGCTGGACACTTTATGTGCCTGGGCTTTCAACAGAGATAAGTAAACCAGTATAAAAGATATTCAGGACAGTTTGATCTGGATCTGCTGGGGGAAGAAAGTATTGGTTTTGGGGAAAATGCTTATGAGAGGGATTGGAAAGGAACGGTGCAACCGCTGGAAAGAACTGATTAAAACAACAAACCTGTGCCATGTTAGCAAAAAATCATGGACTACCATTTGCAAGCTGATTCCCAATAAACAACAATCAAAGCTCATCCCCACACTGTCTCCCAACCAAGCTGTACACCAATTCATCCTGAATGGTAAACCAGCCCACAGAGCAAAGTACAGAACAAAAAACATGAAGCAGGAACTTTGCTCACTTCTCAGACAACCAAGTCCACAATGAGCTCCTCAGTGTTGAGAAGCTGACAATAGTCCTGAAAACCCTGAAGTGTGAAAAGGCAGCTGGACTTGATGGTATATCTAATGAAGTATTACTACAGTTTGGGAGGAGAGTACACAAGTGGCTGCTTGACTTCTTTAACTCTTACATGGAGACAACATAGATACCCAGGCTGTGGAGACAGGCTAAAGGTGGCTGCACTACTCAAACCACATAAAGATGCAAAGAGTTACTGACCAATGTCCTTACTCTGTTCAATCTACAAGCTATATGAGCACATGATAATGGGCAAAGTAGCACAAATACCGTAAGGGAATCTGACTGATGGCCAAGCTGGTTTCCACCCAGGACATTTATGCTGTGGCAAAGTTGCAAACCTAAATTGTTACTTGGAAGATGATTTCAAAACCTGAAATATTTGAGGGTCCGTGTTTGTTTATTCTGTTGGCTGCTTATATGGGAAATGTCGATGATCTTGAAGAACCTGGTTCCTTCAGAACAACTCCTTCTAGGCAGTGACCTTTAACAGAAACAGTGGTGTACTCTAAATCGAGCAAGAGGTGGAGTGGCAAAGACTGGTGACAGTATCACAAAGGGGAAGCTGACAAATGACCCCAATATGGAGAGCCTAGGCAAACACTTACACACTGCCTGATGCAGTGCCTCTTGTCCACATCCTGTACTCCCGAAAAACTAGTCAAGATAAGTGACAATACCAGATCTTGGTGTTGGTTGGGGAGCGACAAGATATGATGACAACCCTGAAGTCGAGTAGATAAGGCCTATTGTTTACAACTGTAATCTTGTGCCTCAGTCAGGTTCTGTAAGTCTAAGACTTTGTAGTCTTTCAGGAATTGTACGTCAATTTCATTTTTTTTTCTCATGCAAAACATTCATACTGGCAACAAATGAATCCAACCCACTACAGACCTACATTTTAAAAGCATGTATATCTATAGTGTTTCATTCTGAAGGATCTTCATGTCCATTACAATCATTATACTTCATTGCAAATGAAGTACTTAAAAAGAATGACTGGGGTAGAGGACAGCCACCATGTGACACAGCCCGAAACTGAGGGAAGGGCAAGTATAGCAAATATGATTGGGACAACCCCTTGCTCTTTGAAATTGTGTCATAAATTCTTTAATATGCATTTGTGGAGCTGAATGGATTTGGGGTTTTAAAGTTTCATCAGGAAGATATATATACACACAGAGTGAAGTGCATGAAACTCAATGTATTTACTTATAAAGGATGCAGGAGCTGACTCAAATCAGCCAGGATTTAATCTTATGGTTCCAGACCTGATGCCTAAAGCCAGACAGTCCAGAATGCCATGGTTATGAGAGTACATAAGGCCACACCATCACTCAGGTGTCCTACCAGAAAAATGGAACAAACACAACCCACTCTCCCTAGAGTTATAAAACTGTAATTGGTCTACAATATTTTGGTTTGCCTAAGTTGCCTTTCTAATGGTTCTTTTTCTAGCCAATCAGACCAATTATCAAATGGGACAGTTTTATGTCCTACTGGCTTCTTGTGGATTTTAGCCATGTCACTTGGGGTACATTGGGACTGCTCTGATGCTAGAAACTGGAAGCTAATAGATAACCTCTGTAGTCGTACCCTCAAATTTCATATTCAAGAGGCTAGAAGTCAACAGAGCATCTAGGACAGTCAATATTTTAATTGACAACACACAAGTCCTGCTTGTGATTTATAGCTTGATTTAAGGGACACACTTTTTATGCTCTGCCAACAAAATTGGCAGTATTTTTTAGGCACAGATGGTGCATAAGCCTTGGACAGCTGGTTCCCTCCATGCTGCTGCTTCATAGGACCATCTAACTAATACTCTCACACATGACCCAGTTCACTGGGTAACTGAGGGAGGTTCTCACACATGGCTTTGCGTTGGCCCTGAGGCACATGAAAATGAATCTGCATAGGACTGACCATAAGAGTTTCTAAGGTTTAATACCGCCATTCCCTCATGGCTATTTGCTCCCTGACCTCTCTTTTCTGCCTCTGCTGAGTTTAACCTGACAGTTTTTCTACTTGTGATGTGCAAGTATATGGATTATAAAATGTGGTTCTCTCCTTGCAATGTCCTCTGTTTTGCATCTGCACGAACACTGATTTTTTTTTCTTTAAGATAATGTAAGTAAAAGCTTACATAGCACATGCTTCCCTAGAAGTGGGAAGTCAGCACAGATCACAAGAAATGTGCTTATTTTGAAAGAGGCATTTCTAATCGTTCAAAATGACATAGGATATTCGCAGCAGAAGAACGTAGGTAGTAGAGGGGCAGTAAATAGTGGCAGTGTAAATTGTCTGTAGATGGTGCCAAGGACAAAAAGTACAAGGATGGATGGAGGTAGAACTACACACATGTTTTTAAAAAAAACTTTTTGTAGCGTATGTGCAGCCTGTAAAATGAGAGAGAAAGTAAAAGGCTACACATTTCCCTCATCAGAAACTTTTTGTTTCAAAGTATGATCCTAATAAAAATACAACAGTTTTATTTTTGAAAAATGTAGGCAATACAAGATCCACAATTTCTATATTGTTCTGTCAGAGCTTTGCTGGCTTTGCTACACACAGTTGTGAAGAAAGCCTTTAAAAAAAGGTCTTGTGCTTGGCCTAACAAGTCTAAGAGAGGGCTTGGCTTTTGCTGTCATCATGCAAGAAAAAAGCCATTTGGAGAATTTAAGTTTTTGTGTAAAGCTACAACTCAGTGAAATGTACTGTATCATAGAATAAGACTTTTCATGAATCTTATCATGGGAGGAGAAAGAAAGTTCCTTATAAAAAGTATTTTTTATAATCTTTGTGGATGGATGCTAGATAAATTTTCAGTAAATATCAAGTCGGGGAGAGATGCAGCTGTGGAAGCCTTTAGTGGTCTAGGTCTCGTTTCATGTCATTTCATGGTATCTCAAAATGCTTGGCAGGTCAGATCCGGACAATCTCAGATCCTATGGCAAGTCATAAGGCAGTAGATGGAAGATACTTACATGCATTGAAAGCCGAGGGGAGAAGACTCCCTGCACCCCAAGTATCCTTTACTATACAAGGATTTTGTTTGCTCGAACCCAGAATCATTATGCAGGTAAAAGGTCCAATGATTTTGCTGTGCACTTTACCTATAAAGAGTATGCTGGATCAGGTTCTAAATTGGTGACACAAACCTAGTTACATGGAGCCTGAAACTAATGCAATTTTTAAAGGATTTGTTTTTGTCATGAACTGTTTAAATCTGTCTCATTTAGGTTGATGCTAAAGAGAAGTAGGCTGAAGAAGTGGCATTTGGGTTCAGCTCCAGTCCTGAATCAGGGCTAGATATTCAGGCTACCCAAGTATTGGATGCCGTTCTCATGATCGTTCAACCCCGAATGGCAGGAATCTCACTAAATGTCAGGGAAGAGGATGAGGGGTGGGGAAGACCTGAAGTAAGAATGCTTTTGGCCGCCTTTATATGACATACTTTGCATGACAATACACAATGGATGAAATTTTCAGAAGTACAGCCCCAACTCTGCTCCCAATGAAATTAATGGTAAAATGTCCTTTGACTTCAGGGGGAGCCGAGTTAGAAGGTGACTTGGAGGGTTTTTGAAAATTCGACTTGTTTTTAAATTATCTGCTTTATTAAAGCTCTATCCTGAAGCAGTTGCATCAGTGGAACGCACATGGGCATAAGAGGAGCAGGGTTAGACCCGTTACTGATTCTTGAAAACGTCTATTGCTGCTCTACAAATACCAGTTAGCCTAGTGCTTCCCAAACTTTGTACGTCACATTCCCCCTCACCCCTGTCCATGCCTCCCTTCCCCCCCCCCCCCCCCCGGGTCAGGCTGCGGTCGGGGACCAGGGCCATGGACGGGAATGGAGCCAGGGCTAGGAGTAGGGTTTCGGTCGGGGCCGAGGCTGGGGGGCCAGACCTCTGGTTGGGCCAAGAGCCACAGGCCGAAGTAGGGGGTGGGGCTGGGGCCACAGCCGGGCCAGGGGCTAAGGCCGTGTCCGCAGCTGGGAGCAGGCCCAGGAGTGCAGTTGGAGGGTGGGGGCAGAGCAGGGCTGGGTGGTGCTCCCTCACAGCTCACGGTGGGGGCTGGTCCAGCCCTGCTGCATCCCCCTGAACCTTCCTCCATGCCCCACAGTTTGCGGACCACTGAGTTAGACCATAGAGTGCAGTAGTGTTTCCATTTGTCTCTCATTATACTTGCAGGAAACTAGATATGGAACAGTAGTAAAAGCAACTTCTTAAAAATGTCCTCTAGAGAATAATGGATATTCTGTAGAGGCTCCAAAATGTGTTTCTCATGTTCTCATGAATGACCAACTTTCCTTATTAAAGAGGATGCATTCTTGAAGGCTGGCTGTGTCAAATTGTCTTCTAAAGACTTCATAATGTTACAGTACAATAAAGTACATCGCATCGACTGTGTAATCACAACAGACTTGGTCATCTCTAACTCCCAAATTAATGGTCATCGGTTGCATGTTTGAACATTAGGGGTGATGAGCGAGCATGGAGATTGAAATCGATATGCCTCTCCGTCGTAACTTCTCATCTCACTTACGGTTCAGGTCCCAGTCCAGCGGAGTGGGTTAAGCCCACATGTAGCCCCACTGAATTCAGTGTGATCTAGTCATATGCTTAATAATATGCATGTGCTTAATATGTCCTTTTCTAGACCGGTGTCTAAGTGACAAATAGGAAAAAACACCACAACCAGTGGGAAGTTCATATTTGGCTCATTTGTGAATCTTTTAGGTGAATTTGTAAAATTTTTCCTTCTCCCCCATCCATTTATGTATACAGTGCAAAAATGATGAACAGAGAAGTCCAACTGTGAGAGAGAACCTCACATCAAATCTATGACGTTCCAGGGTGCAATCCAGACCAGTGAGGGGCTATGTCACCACTTGCTCCGCACCCTGAGGGGTCTCACCATGCTGTTCATTTAACTACAAAGACAGAGATTTGAAGTGAGTGCAAGTAAATGAGGCATGAAAGTCAGAAAGGGTTACAAGGAAAAGATAAAACGCTTTCTAAACCTAACAAACTAGACTTGGTTCAAAGTGAAGTCCCTAACCACATGTTTTCAGTATATTGCTGACCAAACTCTCAGGCCAGGATCTGCTCCCAAAGGCTGTTTCTTGTGTCGTCTTCGGTGAAAACGAGAGCAATGAATAGGGAGAGATAATTTGGGGTGTTTTTGCTCCTCACTTTTATAGTCCAGTTGCCCTTTCAAATGCATTTTCCTGAGAGTTACCCCTAGTTAATGCTCATTCAAACAGTAAAGAGGGTGACATGGTGTCGGGTGCTAAAAGAAATGCCAGGCTGTTTCTTCTCACCTCTGTTTGCTGAAATGCAGATTTTCCTTGCCTCCTGTCTTCCCCCTATCACTGTCTGTGGATCTTGTTTACAACTCATATGTAAACTGAGGTGCACACACATTCCTTTGTTTAAGACCTGCTTGACCAGTTTTGCCTAACTGGGGCTACGTGGGTTTGGACATGTGCTACCAACATCATTGGGGGGAAATTCATAACTTTACATATAATGTTGCCACCTACATTCTCTCATGATATTATTGACCAGCAAGTTATTTGTTTTCAAATGATACCCTACAAGGCTTATTTTGTACAAAGATTATTACAGTAGTGTGCAGGATGTGAATACGGGGGTGTATTCCATCACAAACCCATTATCCAAAGTGGAAACATACATAGCAAAGGATTTAGCAGCCTGCCACATAAGTATGTGTTCATTTCATGCACCCCTGGGTGTGCTCTGCCTTTTGTGTTTTGGACTTTGCCAATTACACAGTAACTACCCCAAAATTAAGCAATATATTAAAAATATAGGTGAGTGCTGACTCAGAAGATTTACTTGAGCTTGTTGGATTATTTCTAATGCCCAGAGTTAATCTTTTAACCACATAAAAGAACATAAACCATGAGATTTAATTGCCTGAATGTTAATTGTGTTTGAATTCAAGTAATAGAGAAACCCGTTAACAAATAGATGCACTTACATTTCCATATATTTGTCATTCATAGAATCATAGACTATCAGGGTTGGAAGGGACCTCAGGAGGTCATCTAGTCCAACCCCCTGCTCAAGGCAGGACCAATCCCCAATTTTTGCCCCAGATCCCTAAACGGCCTCCTCAAGGATTGAACTCACAACCCTGCGTTTAGCAGGCCAATGCTCAAACCACTGAGCTATCCCTCCCCCCCATTATTATTATTATCATTATTAATATTGTTTCAATTCACAGCATCCTTCTGGATAACTCTAATGACACATGGGACCATAGAAACCCCCATCTATCAAGCTTTTATTTTCAAAGCAGGTTATGTTGCTAAGTCTGGCTGAAAGTAAATGGGAGTGGGGCATCTAAGTACGTAGGCCTCTTTGAAAGTCCCAGTGTTTTACAAACCCTTTAGAGCACAGTGGACACACTTAAAAAGCTCACTGTGGCTTTATTGAGCCTAGTTCCAATAATATTCTCTTTGCTTGAAATAGGACAATGCCACTGAAAATGGTAGTGTCTCTTGGGCCCGAATAAATTTTTCAAGCATGCACACTGAACGTTTCTCAAACTTCCCCTGAGTGTTGACTTGGACACTTTAGTTCTGGCAGACAGCAGTGCCACTCAGCGAGGCCAGGTCTCCTCAAGTTAAGAGCATGCCACTATGTTCACATGAACATTGTAGTTAGTGCCTGTCCATGCCGGGGCAGATCACTAGCTGATGCGAATTGGTGTCACTCTGGTAAAGTGAATTGAGCCATGCTGATTTACACCAGCTGAGGAGCTGGCTCATAATATACAATCCAACAGGAATTTACTCATTTGTTTATTTCCCCCTATTTCCATCTTTTCAAATTGAGGAGAGAGCGTATTACACTACAATACAAGGTATAGTCCCAGATTGCTGTGCAGGAAAAGATACCGGTAGCTATCTCTGGTGTGACAAAGTTCCTCCTCTACCTTGGTGGGTCTTGCGCTTATTGGTGGATTTGCTCGCCTTGGAGCTTCACAGCAGCCCTCAGTTTGGCCGTTTTTGTGAACCCACAGTCCAGGTTGACTCCTCCTGTGTCTAACCAGGAGTTGGGAGGTTTGGGAGGAACCTGTGCCCGCCCTCTACTCCAGGTTCCAGCCCAGGGCCCTGTGGAATGTCTAGAGTGCCTCCTGGAACAGCTGTGTGACAGCTACAACTCCCTGGGCTACTTCCCCATGGCCTCCTCCCAACACCTTCTTTATCTTCACCATAGGACCTTCCTCCTGGTGTCTGATAATGCTTGTACTCCGAAGTCCTCCAACAGTACACGTTCTCACTCTCAGCTCCTAGCACCTCTTGCTCCCAGCTCCTCACACGCGCCACAAACTGAAGCAAGCTCCTTTTTAAACGCAGGTGCCCTGATTAGCCTGCCTTAATTGATTCTAGCAGCTTCTTGATTGGCTGCAGGTGTTCTAATCAGCCTGTCTGTCTTAATTGTCTCCAGAAGGTTCCTGATTGTTCTGGAACCTTCCCTGTTACCTTACCCAGGGAAAAGGGATCGACTTAACCTGGGGCTAATATATCTGCCTTCTGTTACTCTCCTGTAGCCATCTGGCCCGACCCTGCCACACTGGTTAGTGCTGCATAGAATATTCTGAAGGGTGCCCTGTGTTTATAGATTAGGCAGCATCTTCTCAGCCAGCAATCGCTCAGGCTAGAGTTGTTGGGCAGCCAGCCTAACTATTGACAGACATGGGTATGAAGGATTTAGTTTTGAGACAAGGTTCATTTCAAGTGACACTTCAAGCCCTTATTGATCACCTCCATGAGTTACATGCAGAATTTTGTTTTTCTCATAGTGTTATGGTAGACAGCTTAAGTTAGGAGAAAAATGCAATTTCCCCCCCCCCCCCCAAAAAAAGTTGATTTAGAAAATTGGAACACTAAACTCCTCCTTGAAAAGTGAAGTAGCAGAATATACAAAATATAGAATACTCATAATGACAAGTTTAAATCATTGTTCTAATTAATGAGCACTCCCTGTGGACTCATTAGAATGAGAAAAACATTGTTGTGCAACACATCGAGTTTTGGGCAATGCAACAATAGTACCTTCAAGAAACTTCCGCTGTAAGAGTTTTGCAATCTGTAAGAATTTCTTACAGTTTGGCAGAAACCACAAATTGCAGTGCCCCAGAAATCTTTTATCTATTGGGACTTATGTTCACTCTTGTAAATAAGGAGGGTTTTTGAGTTTATATGCCACAGTCTAATAGGTACATAGTGACTGCTTAATGGGATTTACATTCACTCAAACAAAATTAGGCTGGTAAAAGACAATGTAACATGCTGTAATGTAAATGGGGCTGACGGCAGAATTAAATGTTTGTGGAAACCGGGCAGCAGATCTATCGAGCTAATTAGACAGAGTTCAGAAACAGACTTGGGAGTAAACAGCAACAATAAAGAGAGAGGGAAGGCAAGAAAGAAAAAAAGGAGTCTTTGTGCAGTTATAAAAAGGAGCTATAAACAAGGTTATTTAAATTTGAAGGTCTGATGGAACTTATTCCATGAGAAGAACTAAGACTTATCTGAACTTTTTGATTAAAGAAAGTTGAGTAGCAACTTTGATAAACTCTAAAATAGTTCCCCTTTGCGGTAATTTGCTATTCACAGTATCTTTCTTTGATACAGTTTTCACAGCACCTATAATGTTTCCATTTGCTGCTTCTCAGCCTTCAGTTTCAAAATTTAAACGGTGAATGGGAGGAATTCTAAGAAAGGAATGCCAAAGAACAAGAGAGGATTTGGATGTGAACTGTTCCTTACACCCATACAAGGAAGATACTGGTAGAACATACCCCAGCTGAATATGATTGTATCATTTTCATTTAATCAGCACAAGGACAAACCATATAAAATTAAAACCTCGAGCTTGATTTGCCTGTCATGTAATTCATTGTGTTGTCCTTGCTGTTATTGCTGTCTTCAGCATAGCCGCCACATGCAGTAAAAGGCTGTAATTGTCAGAGAGGTGGAGGAAGCAATATCTGATAGCGTGAATTAGGATCTGTTTGAGTGAGATAAGAACTCAATTTCCTTTGGCTATGAGGGTCCAGTACTGGCACCACTGAACTCATTTGAAGTTTTGCCATTGATTTTAATGTGGCTAAAAAACAGGAAAAATCACTAAACCTCTCTGGACATTAAAATTAGAGATATTAGTGAAACATGAAAAATCATCAATGCCATAGGAATAAGGACCATTAAAATGTCAACTGTTGGGGCACAGTGATAGCTTGTTTGGTCTGCATAACATTGATCTCCTCTCTAAACATTTCCTCATTTCTATGGGTAAGAAATTCTGACTTTTTTTCACCAACCAAATACAGCACAATGACATAACTCTGTCATGATCTGGCATTTACTAGAACCTATTATAAGTGGGGCTAAAGCTTTTCAGCTGTTACAATTGTTGGCTAGTTTCAGTTTGGATTATTGAGCCGTCCTGGAGAAAACGGACTACTCTGAGCTTTGCCGGTGGCTATTGCATAACTGATGTTCTGACTGCAAAAGCTGATTGTCAGGTTTTTTGTTTGTGATTTTTTTAAAACAATGTTTTTGCAATACTCTTTAAGATCCCAAATCCATTGTCAGAATGTTTTATAGATTTAAGAACTACAAATGCAGTTTTAGGGTAAATGTGTAAAAATTAGTTCCTCCTTTCACTTTCCTCACAAGAATTGAGTTCAGTATTGGGAGCCATGTTGGTTTAAGTGACTGAGATGACCTCAACTCCCAAAAGGGTTCATAGAGCCATGAAATCAGGACTTGGTGAGGCAGGTTATTTTTCCCTCAGAAAAGTCTCTTAAGCAAAATAAGCAGTCATGGGATAAGAGGGAAGATCCTCTCATGGGTCAGGAACTGGTTAAAGGATGGCAAAACAGAGGGTGGAAATAAATGGTCAGTTTTCAGAATAGAGAGAGGTATTTAGTGGTGTCTCTCAGGGACCTGTACTGGGAGCAATGCTGTTCAACATATTCATAAATGATCTGGGGAAAAGGCGTACACAGTGAGGTGACAAAATTTGCAGACAATAAAAAAGTACTCAAGATACTGAAGTCCAAAGCAGACTACAAAGGGATCTCACAAAACTGGGTGACTAGTCAGTAAAATGGTAGATGAAATTCAATGTTGATAAATGCAAAGCAATGCACATTGGCAAACATAATCCCAACTATACATATAAAATGATGGGGTCTAAATTAGCTTTTACCACTCAAGAAAGAGATCTTGGAGTCATCGTGGCTAGTTCTCTGAAAACATCCCCTCAACGTGCAGCAATAGTCAAAAAGCTAACAGACTGTTAAGAACCATTAAGAAAGGGATAGATAGTAAGACAGAAAATATCATAATGCCACTATATAAATCTCATCTTGATTACTGTGTGCAGTTCTGGTCACCCCATCTCAAAAGATATATTAGAACTGGAAAAGGTACAGGGAAGATCAGCAAAAATGATTAGGGGTATGGAACAGCTTCTGTATGAGGAGAAATTAAAATGCTGGGACTTGTCAGCTTGGAAAAGAGACGATGAAGAGGGGATATGTTAGAAGTCTATAAAATTGTGAATAGTGTGGAGAAAGTGAATAAGGAAGTGTTATTTACTCCTTCTCATAACATAAGAACTAGGGAGACACCCAATAAAGTTAATAGGCAGCAGGTTTAAATAAACAAAATGAAGAACTTCTTCACATAATGCTTAGTCAACCTGTGGAACTCCTTTCCAGGGGATGTTGTGAAGGCCAAACTTATAATAGGGTTCAAAAAGGAATTAGATAAGTTTATGGGGGATAGGTCTATCAATGACTATTAGCCAAGATAGTCAGGGATGCGACTCCATGCTCTGGATATCCCTAGCCTTTGTTGCCAGAACCTGGGAGAGGACAACAAGTGATGGAGCACTCAATGATCACCTGTACTGTTCATTCTCTGGAATTACCTGGCATTGGCCACTGTCAGAAGACAGGATATTGAGCTAGGTGGACCATAGGTCTGACCCAGTATGGCTGTTCTTATGTTCTTGTATTAATATTTCAGAATGGGATTTTCAAAACCCACTCAGCGTGGGCTTAGCTCTGCTCCCATTGAAGATCAACCAGTGAATGCAATGGGAACAGAGTCCTGACAAAGTTTGAGTACTTTTGAAAGTGTAATTGTAATTTTGTAAAAATATAGGATCCAATCCAGCATTGCTTGCTCAGGTAAAACTTCCACTGACTTAGTGTTTAGTTCATAAGGAGTCTCTCTTGCTTAAAGGCTATAGAATTTGTGCTGATTTCAATTACGGGCAACACTGCTTCCCTCCTGCTTCAGTCTGTAGCAGAACTTTGCTGTGTGAGCTTAGGAAAGGATTCCAGATGCCATCCCAGTGACTACATATGCTTTGCATAGATTCCTGGAGAGGGGGTGAGTGTGTGTGTGTTGGGAGTTGGTTGGTGATGGAGGATATGCCATTCTCCCTCCCAACCCCTAAATTAGTATGGAGCATCAACAGTGGTAGTTATTGCTGTCCTGAGTTTACAAAAGTCGCTATGGGACAGCTTATTTTCCCTCTACCACACCAAACCTTGATATTCAAGCACGACACAAGCATCAGGGCTTGCCATTTGTCCCATAACGATTTGGGATCCCAAAGGAGGTAATTGTTTTTAAATTAAAAAGTGTTTGCAATATATTTGTGAATCCATGCATTTTGGAAATTTTAGTTAAGTGAAATATGTTTGCATTCTGCTTGTGCTGCTGGAATAATGTGACCTCAGGGCTCAAAATTATGCTTCCCTTTTAATTTTCACAGAGTGTATACACACACGAGAGAGAAAGAAAACCTTGACACTTCTTCTCCCAATTAAGCATTTTAAAAATAAATGGATAAGGGGTAGTTTCTTATCCTTTGCAGGATTGGAGTTGAGTTGTTTCATTGAAATGATCTGCACGGAAAACATTGACTTTCATGTTCATTTGATTTCAGTTTATTTTAAAAATGAAAGATCTGCATTTCAGCATCAACCGTAAAAATAGAAAGACATTGCTCTCTCCTGGGGGGTATGGAACAGGGAGAGAGGCAAGCTTGCATGTTGAAAGGCAGCTCAGTGGCATTCTGTAGGTCAAGGCCTGGTCTTTGATTAGCTAGATGTGCAGAAGACCTCTGTGTCAGTTTACTGTAGGAAAGGTACAGGAGATGGGAGGAAATTTCTAAGGGTATGCCTACACTACGAAATTAGGTCGAATTTATAGAAGTCGGTTTTGTAGAAAGCGGTTTTATACAGTCGATTGTGTGTCCCCCCACACAAATGCGCTAAGTGCATGTAGTCGGCGGAGTGCGTCCACAGTACCAAGGCAACCGTCGACTTCCGGAGCGTTGCACTGTGGGTAGCTATCCCACAGTTCCCGCAGTCTCTGCTGTCCATTTGAATTCTGGGTAGAAATCGCAGTGCCTGAGGGGCAAAAACATTGTCGCGGGTGGTTCTGGATACATATCGTCAGGCCCCTGTTCCCTCCCTCCCTCCGTGAAAGCAAGGGCAGACAATCATTTTGCGCCTTTTTTCCTGAGTTACCTGTGCAGACGCCATACCACGGCAAGCATGGAGCCTGCTCAGCTCACTGTCACCGTATGTCTCCTGGGTGCTGGCAGACACGGTATTGCATTCCTACACAGCAGCAGCAACCCATTGCCTTGTGGCAGCAGATGGTACAATAGGCCTGAAAACCATCCTCCTCATGTCCGAGATGCTCCTGGCCGCCTCGGTAAGGTCGGTCAGGAGCACCTGGACAGATATGGGTGCAGGGACTAAATTAGGAGTGACTCAACCAGGTCATTCTCTTTAGTCCTGCAGGCAGTCCTATTGAACCATCTTATGGTGAGCAGGCAGGAGATGTGGATGGGGCTAGCAGTCCTATTGCACCATCTTCTGCCGAGCAGCCAGGAGATATGGATGGCTTTCAGTCCTTCTGCACCATCTGCTTCCAGCCAAAGATGTAAAAGATAGGTGGAGTGGATCAAAACAAGAAATAGACCAGATTTGTTTTGTATTCATTTGCTCCCCTCCCTCCCTCCATGAAGTCCTGCCTGAAGTACCGGAGGGAGGGATAGCTTAGTGGGTTGAGCAGTGGCCTGCTAAACCCAGGGGGTTGAGTTAAGTCCTTGAGTGGCCCATTCTGTGTGACAGTTGTTTTTGTTTCTCCTTGATGTAAAGCCACCCCCTTTGTTGATTTTAATTCCCTGTAAGCCAACCCTGTAAGCAGTGTCATCAGTCGCCCTTCCCTCCATCAGAGCAACGGCAGACAATCGTTCTGCGCGTTTTTTCTCTGCAGACGCTATACCACGGCAAGTATGGAGCCCGCTCAGATCACTTTGGCAATTAGGAGCACATTAAACACCACGCGCATTATCCAGCAATATATGCAGCACCAGAACCTGGCAAAGTGAAATTGGGCGAGGAGGTGATGTCAACACGGTCATGTGAGTGATGAGGACATGGACACAGATTTCTCTGAAAGCATGGGCCCTGCCAATGCATGCATCATGGTGCTAATGGGGCAGGTTCATGCCGTGGAATGCCAATTCTGGGCCCGGGAAACAAGCATAGACTGTTGGGACCGCATAGTGTTGCAGGTCTGGGACGATTCCCAGTGGCTGCGAAACTTTTGCATGCGTAAGGGCACTTTCATGGAACTTTGTGACTTGCTTTCCCCTGCCCTGAGGCACAAGAATACCAAGATGAGAGCAGCCCTCACAGTTGAGAAGCGAGTGGCAATAGCCCTGTGGAAGCTTGCAACACCAGACAGCTACCGGTCAGTCGGGAATCAATTTGGAGTGGGCAAATCTACTGTTGGGGCTGCTGTGATGTAAGTAGCCCACGCAATCAAAGATCTGCTGATATCAAGGGTAGTGACCCTGGGAAATGTGCAGGTCATAGTGGATGGCTTTGCTGCCATGGGATTCCCTAACTGTGGTGGGGCCATAGACGGAACCTATATCCCTATCTTGGCACTGGAGCACCAAGCCGCCGAGTACATAAACTGCAAGGGGTACTTTTCAATAGTGCTGCAAGCTCTGGTGGATCACAAGGGACGTTTCACCAACATCAACGTGGGATGGCCGGGAAAGGTACATGACGCTCGCATCTTCAGGAACTCTGGTCTGTTTCAAAAGCTGCAGGAAGGGACTTTATTCCCAGACCAGAAAATAACTGTTGGGGATGTTGAAATGCCAATAGTTATCCTTGGGGACCCAGCCTATCCCTTAATGCCATGGCTCATGAAGCCGTACACAGGCAGCCTGGACAGTAGTCAGGAGCTGTTCAACTACAGGCTGAGCAAGTGCAGAATGGTGGTAGAATGTGCATTTGGATGTTTAAAAGAGCGCTGGTGCAGTTTATTGACTCAGTTAGACCTCAGTGAAACCAGTATTCCCACTGTTATTACTGCTTGCTGTGTGCTCCACAATATCTGTGAGAGTAAGGGGGGAGACATTTATGGCGGGGTGGGAGGTTGAGCCAAATCGCCTGGCTGCTGGTTACGCACAGCCAGACACCAGGGCGGTTAGAAGAGCACAGGAGGGCGCGGTACGCATCAGAGAAGCTTTGAAAACCAGTTTCGTGACTGGCAGGCTACGGTGTGAAAGTTCTGTTTGTTTCTCCTTGATGAAATCCCCCCACACCTTGGTTCACTCTACTTTCCTGTAAGCTAACCACACTCCCCTCCTCCCTTCAATCACTGCTTGCAGAGGTAATAAAGTCATTGTTGCTTCACATTCATGCATTCTTTATTTATTCATCACACAAATAGGGGGATGACTACCTGGAGGGGTGGTGGAGGAGAGAAGCACCAGGAGGGGTGGTGGAGGAGGGAAGGACAAGGCCACACAGCACTTTAAAAGTTTAAAACTTTAAAACTTATTGAATGCCAGCCTTCTGTTGTTTGGGCAATCCTCTGGGGTGGAGTGACTGGGTGGCCGGAGGCCCCCCCACCACGTTCTTGGGCATCTGGGTGAGGAGGCTATGGAACTTGGGGAGGAGGGCAGTTGGTTACACAGGGGCTGTAGCAGCGGTCTGTGCTCCTGCTGCCTTTCCTGCAGCTCAACCATACGCTGGACCGTATTAGCTGGATCCTCCAGCAGCCTCAGCATTGAATCCTGCCTCCTCTCATCATGCTGCCGCCACCTTTCAGCTTCAGCCCTCTCTTCAGCCCGCCACTTACTCTCCTCAGCCCGTCACCTCTCCTCCCAGTCATTTTGTGCTTTCCTGCACTCTGACATTGTCTGCCTCCACGCATTCGTCTGTGCTCTGTCAGTGTGGGAGGACAGCATGAGCTCAGAGAACATTTCATCATGAGTGTGTTTTTTTCGCCTTCTAATCTTCACTAGCCTCTGGGAAGGAGAAGATCCTGTGATCCTTGAAACGCATGCAGCTGGTGGAGAAAAAAAAATGGACAGTGGTATTTAAAAAGACACATTTTATGGAACAATGGGTACACTCTTTCACAGTTAACAATGCTGTTAACATTACATACAGATCACATGTGCTTTCGTTCCAAGGCCGCATTTTGCCTTCACCGTCTCCGCAGCTAGCCCCTCCCCCCTCCCCATGGCTAACAGCAGGGAACATTTCTGTTCAGCCACAGGCAAATAGCCCAGCAGGAACAGACACCTCTGAATGTCCCCTTAAGAAAAGCACCCTATTTTGACCAGGTGACCATGAATGATATCACTCTGCTGAGGATAACACAGAGAGATAAAGAACGGATGTTGTTTGAATGCCAGCAAACATACACTGCAATGCTTTGTTCTACAATGATTCCCGAGTACGTGCTCCTGGCCTGGTGTGGTATAGTGTCCTACCATGGTGGACGGAATAAGGCTGCCCTCCCCAGAAACCTTTTGCAAAGGATTTGGGAGTACATCCAGGAGAGCCGCAAATGCCAGGGCAAATTAATCATTAAACATGCTTGCTTTTAAACCATGTATAGTATTTTAAAAGGTACACTCACCAGAGGTCCCTTCTCCACCTGGTGAGTCTGGGAGGCAGCCTTGGGTTGGTTTGGAGGATACTGGCTCCAGGGTGAGAAACCGTTCCTGGCTGTCGGGAAAACCGGTTTCTCTGCTTGCTTGCTGTGAACTATCTACAACTTTATCATCATCATCTTTCTTGTCCCCAAAACCTGCTTCCATGTTGCCTCCATCTCCATTGAAGGAGTCAAACAACATGGCTGAGGTAGTGGTGGCTGAACCCCCTAAAATGGCATGCAGCTCATCATAGAAGTGGCATGTTTGGGGCTTTGACCCGGAGCGGCCATTCGCCTCTCTGGTTTTCTGGTAGCCTTGCCTCAGCTCCTTAAGTTTCATGCGGCATTGCTTCGGGTCCCTGTTATGGCCTCTGTCCTTCATGCCCTGGGAGATTTTGACAAATGTTTTGGCATTTCGAAAACTGGAACGGAGTTCTGATAGCATGGATTCCTCTCCCCATACAGCAATCAGATCCCGTACCTCCCGTTCGGTCCATGCTGGAGATCTTTTGCGATTCTGGGACTCCATCATGGTCACCTCTGCTGATGAGCTCTGCACTCACCTGCAGCTTGCCACGCTGGCCAAACAGGAAATTGAAATTCAAAAGTTCGCGGGCCTTTTCCTGTCTACCTGGCCAGTGCATCTGAGTTGAGAGTGCTGTCCAGAGCGGTCACAATGGAGCACTCTGGGATAGCTCCCGGAGGCCAATACCATCTAATTGCATCCACAATACCCCAAATTCGACCCACCAAGGTCGATTTCAGCGCTAATCCCCTTGTCGGGAGTGGAGTAAGGAAATCGATTTTAAGAGCCCTTTAAGTCGAAAAAAGGGCTTCATCGTGTGGACGGATGCAGGGTTAAATCGATTTCATGCTGCTAAATTCGACCTCAACTCCTAGTGTAGACCAGGGTAAGGTATGGGAGTTAACAGCATCACTCAGGTCACAGGATCATACATCGCTGAAGAAATTCCAACAGGAAAAAGCAGAGCAAGAAAGAAGAGAGTCCTTACAGAAGGGGAACTGATAGATCTGATAAATCTTCCACTGTAATAATAATAGTTTATAAAAATGGATAATGCTAGTAGTATAGCATAAATTTTGCAGATGCCCTAGCATATAAAGCCACCTCCTTTGTAACTGTTCCCAAGCCCCTGATTTACTAAAGGATTCTAAAAATCTCACACCCTTTACCCTACTTCGCTCCTATCTGAGCCTCAGACAAATGAGTTCCTTGTTGCACTTAGACCTACCTCCGGAATATAAACAGGCAATCCAAAATGCATGTTGACATTTTAATAGCAATTAAATGTTAGTAACCCCAAATAGTTCCAGTTTTTTTTTTCTGTGGGGAAAATCATGAAGCAAAATATTGGTGGTTTGAGGGGTTTGGAGTTTTTTGTTTGTTTGCTTTTTAAAAAGCCTACAATTTTAAAATGGCTGTTTCTAAGAGGAATTCAATAACATCCATAAACCTGAGTTACACCACTCAGACTTTTTTTTTGGTAGATATCATCAATTAGAGGTCTTGCTGTCCTGACACGATATTTGCTGTAGAGCGTGGTTCTGTATGATGACACAACGAAAAAACGCATACAGTGCAAAATCTCCTAAACGTTTCACACTGAAACTAAAGAACAACTTCTACACCTTGTTATATTTCTTACTTGTTTATTATTTATGAACACCTAGTCAGTAAGGCTTTCTTTAAAGAGCCCAGCTTGAAATATGAAGGCTTACCCACCAAAGAAAGAATACGGTGTTTGCAATATTTGGCCTTCGGAGCCTGTCTTTAAAACACTACCTTACGGAGGCTGCTGTTTGCATTGACACAGAAGATCTTTTAACACGTGGATGGAGAGCAAGCGCGCCACTATCCAAAATTTGTTTAGCTCCCAGAGGTCCATTTATTTTGCGATTCTAAAAGAGAGGCAGATTTCGAGTCTGGAATGCCACCAAATAGAGTGTGTGTGTGTGTGTGTGTGTGTATACATAAATTTTAAATGAATTCCTAAATATCCTAGAGAGAGTATGAAAGAACCAAATCTCAAATATACGTCTCATCACATTTGCCTGGAAAAACTGTGGCAAAATTTATTTCTCGAATCCATATCACAATGTAAACACAGAAGGTTGGGTTTTTTTGAAGCTATGTATGTGACAAAGGGGACACTAGGGGGAGCTTTTCTTTTGAAAAGCCTCTCTGTCAGCTTTATACTTAGCCACATTTTAATAATTAAAAAAGCACCTCAAAAACAGCTGCTATACACAAGCCTCTGTGCTGGGAAAACCAAATCATTCCATTCTCTTCAACAGCAGCATTTTGTGCCTTTGATATCTATATCTATCTATCTATCTATCTGGCAGTTGGGGTTAAGTGTAGGCTTGGCTGGGCTACTGTATTCTTTAAGGGGTTTTATCGGGCACTATCTTCAAAGGAGGCATTGGCCATTTCAGGCCAAGTTTGTACAACAGGCTTTTGCCGGCATAGCCTTGTCAGTCAGCAGTGTGAAGAGTGTGCTTTGGGACCAATATAGCTGATGTGGCAGAAGTTATACCAGCAAAACGGGTCGCAGACTGCTCAGAGCTTCCAGGGCTTCTGTTTGTGTCATTGGCTCCAATTCTGCTAGGGCACATAAGATTGATGTTGTTTTGTTCCCAATTATTTTTTGTAAAGCACAATAATGTTTTGTAAGATGAAGGGAGATATGATCTAGCAGGCAAAACACAGAACTTGAAATCAGCTTTGGATCAATTCCCAGGTCTGCCACAAACAGCCTCTGTGACTTTGGGCAAGTCATTTAATGTTGCTGTGCCTTAGTTTTCCCATCTGTAGAATGGAGATAATACTGCTCTCTAATGAGAGGTACATAGAGATCTCGGGCCAACTCCTGAGAACCACTCAAGTTACTGAGAGTTTCGGGTGCTCGGGGACTCTCAGCATTTGCCCTATTTATTAATATTTATAAAGTGCTTTCAGATCTTTGGATGGAAGAAAAGTACTCCTCCTGAAGTTGCATTGTCTGTGACATCTGATTACACGGGGAAAGTGAAATCATTTTTAAATTTTAAACTGTAAATGTTACCGTTCCCATATAAGATAATTTTTAATCAACTGATCCTTTTGAGTAGGAGAACTTTGATCACTTAAAGGAAGGTCCTTGGATGGTATAAATTGTCGTAGCTTCCCTGGAAGTCAGTGTAGCTATGACACACTGGCTGAGAATCTGCCTCCGTAGAATTTCCATTTTCAGAAGGCTCTGATTGCTCTGAAGATTTGAGCCCTATATCTGCATAAACTCTCCTTGTATTCTGGACATACACTGGTACTGATTGATTATAGAGGCCATGCACAGTGGCTGTACCGTTGTACTTTATGGAGCATCATCAAGATCAAGGAATGTTCCTTTTAAAATTTCAGATGTAAGCATATCTTAGACCAATGGCTTCCCATCTCATTCCTTGTCTACCCCTTCCTATCCAACATCCCTACCTGTTCCCTCATAAGATAAATAACGCTGTCTTATCAAGGTCAGTCAGACAGGCCCTTTTTACATATCTCATAAATTTTAGCCAGGTGCCACTGATGTGAGATTAATGTAATGGCACTACGGCAAGCACTCAGGCTTGTCTTAATTATGCTAAGGTTGCCGGTTCACCGTTTCTCTTCATCTGTCTCCCGCTTTAGGGAACACTAAACACTATGTCATTAGATTGTCTGTTCCACAACATTGGCCCTTTGCATTGACAAAGTCATCAGATGGCTTCTGACCTAGCTTTTCTAAGAAATTAAATTAAATAAATAGTAAAAACAAAAATGGTGCCTGCCAGAAAGGGGGGAAGTGGGGAATTGAACCGCAGTAATGTCTGTTTTGAAACAGTTGCCCTGCCCTTGCTGAGCGATGTTTACTAGGAGCTCCCTGAAGGGGTGTGGCAGCAAAGTCTGATTTGGGTCTCTGGCCCTGAAATTTGTGTTGATTCACACCTAACTATAGCCATCTTCTGTTCTTGGTTTAATTTGGTATCATTTCTGCATTCCTTTTTGCCTTCCATTTGTCAGGTCAGAAGGGATAGCTGGGATTTTAGAAAAGTTTGCATGATGCAGATGAATGATGGAGATTCTAATATCCTTACTTATATCAAGTAGTACCTTTCTCCATGGGTAGGTCAAAGTGTTACTCCACATGAGAACAGGTAGCAAAACTAGATCTTGTCTTACTAAACTTGAGCCTGTCATCTTTCAAAACCTTTAATTTTGGTGTGGTTTTAAAGGTGAGTGGCAGTTTCCTTTTCCGCAGCTTGAGGTCCACCAAGCCAGACTGACAGGTTGTTCTCATTCACCCTGAGTGATATGCAACAACACGCAAAAAAGTTTTAACAATTTTTGTCTCTTCCAGCCGCTGCGTCTTTCTCCAAAATCTTCTCCATTGTTTATTCCAAATGAGTGAAGACTATGTAACATACTTTTAGTACCTTATTTTGGTTATCATTATATAACCCATTGGTCAGTGTGTATTGTGTGTCCCTGATCCACAGGGGTTCTAGGTCTGGTTATGGAGCCTAGCTCTTTAGCAAAAGCTGTAGCAGCTCATGCTTTAAGCTACCACTGCCCAGTTCAGTCCCTACTAGCAGTTACAAGTTCAGTTACGTGGGTTTGAAATAATGAAGTGAAAGAGAAAAGGAAAGAGAGCCTTTGTGTTCTGCCTGTAACCCTCTCTCATGGCCAACCATTCCCAGGGCATGAGGAAAGATTTCTCTTAGCTCTGGCCATAAGATTTTGGGCAGGGCCAGCCAGATGATTTTTGGGAGTACACCCCAAACTGAATTGACTCATTTTCCATAAAGTGTGTGTTGTGGCGGAGCTAACGGGGAGGGAGGAATCCACAGATTTACCCCTTTCCCCCAGCCTTCTTCTGTACAAATGAAGCTGGGCAGTGTGTTTCTCTTTAAGGCTATTGGTTGGTTTGCATTAGCTTGTATCATGGCAAGCTCTGCAATGGAAAGTACTAGAGACTGAAAGCTAGAGACCAAAAGTGGAAGTCCATTCACAAGGGCTCATAGGAGCTCCCTCCAGCTCATTAGTGACCCTCGAAATTTCCCCTTTCAGCTCACAGGAGTTGAGAAAGAGAACCTGAGACGCACTGAGGCCTGATTGATTGACAGGTGCACTTCATTACTAATTAAGGTGTTGAAGGAGAGGAATAGTTTTTAGGAGAAGGTTGCTGCCAGGAGAACCACTATCCATTTCTCTAGAAGCCTGAAGATTCTGTGTGGGCATTCCTTGGAAATCAATCTTGTTTCTGTCCGTTCTTAGTTTGACTAGGCAGCTGGGTGATGCTTGGTGGGCATCTGGCCACTGTGTATATATCTATGTTAATATATAAGCCAATAAATGAGGCTGCTCTAAGAAAGATTTTTGTTTTTCTGTAGAGGAACCTCTGGTGGCTTTATAGTGGGTGACAAGTATGGGGATCCATCCACCCTTCCACTGTCAGCTCTCTCGATGCCCTATAAACACCAGAGCTAACAGGAATAGTGTATGAACTCTTAATTTCATGTATCATCTCGACCAGCTGGTATTTGGCCCAGGCATGCATGTGTATTGCTCAGAGTCCAGTCCCGTGTGTTTCAGCTCCCTTTTCTTTGAAGATCTTCACTCATCCCCATGTCTGCTTCATTGTCCTTGGAGATGGACTACATTAAAGAGCTGAAACAGCTGAAAAAAAGTTGCAGAACTCAATCAAAAACCACAGAAAAGTGAACATTTTATGTGAATCATCAAAAGAGGAACAGACTTAACCATCAAGGACTTAACCATCCAGCTGCGTGTCAAAATACAGACTTCAGGCCCAAATCAGCCCTGAATACGCTTGTGAAACCCTCAACCCTTGTTGAGGTCAATGATCAAAATCTGAATTGACTTGCACTTCATGCATGTTTGCTTGCTGTACTTTTTGATTCCTAAAATAATTGGCAGGTACGGGAGGGAGGAAAAGAGGCCAATTTTAGGCTTAATCATTTAGTTTACAAAAATAAGTTTCAAGTGCAGTGAATCAGGGGTATAGTCCTCGCTGTCAATCCTAGAGACTTGGGCTGATTGCATCTGCAAGAGTCCAATAGGAATATTCTGAGACTGTTTGCATTGCTGACTGTGGATATATTTCTGTTAACAATAACATCAGAAATCTTCTCTGATATAAAAATGGGGCATTCTTACCACACTCTTTCCATGAGGAAAAGTTAAAGAATGTACATGCATAGATTTTTAATTGCAGCTATTTCAAATCTGAATCCAACTCTGAGTTTCCCTAACATCATGTAAAAGATCATCTCAATATCGCAGAAGAGACAAGATGCTTTAAGGACTGAATCCACTCCTGCAGTATCAGGCAGGTTTTTCTGTTTCATCAACCAAAACTAAATTAAAGGAACATGCTTCAACCTTTCTACTACTCTGCTGTCCTACTCTGCCTGTTAAAAGAATGCATTATGTAGAATAACATTACGTTCAGGTACTGCCTGCCAGCCAGAGAAAGCCAGTCATGCTGCTGAACAACTCAAAGGGCCAAATTTCTTCCAAATCCACTAAACAAAGACAAAAGACCTGATGAAGAGGTAACAAGAATAATTGATTTTTTTAGTGTTGTACACAGAGCTGCTCTGTGCTATAGTACCCATTTGGTTGAGATTCTAGCCAAAAATCCCCCATCCAATTATGCAAAAGAGAGAATCTGTTTGTGGCTCAGATTCAGCAGAGGAAGAGAGTAAAGGAGAAGGCTTAACATATAAACCTGGATGTTTCTCCCTTTAGTCCTCCAGCTATAAGACTAAATTCTTATGAGATTCTTATGCTCTATTCAGGTTCTTAAACTGTATCCATCACTATGGTACATGAATGCATTAAAGGCCTCATCCACAGGCCACTGAATTCAGTGGGAATCTTTGTACTGATTTTGTTGGATCAGGCCCTAAATGATGTGACTAGCCTATGTCATGTGTGATTATTTCCCTCTTCCTCACCCTAGAAGACCTGGCAGGAGTTGCCCACCTGCCCTGTTGAAAATCAAGCTATAAATACTCTGATTATTCAGAATATACAAACTAATCCATTGAGTTTGACTCTGAAGTTAATAAAACTTTTTGGTATAGAATGTAAATAAACCAACCCATTTTAACACCTATCAATCTATCTTAGGTATTTATAAGGCACCTATCACTTTGGTATGCAAGTGCCAATTTAGTAACCTAGATACAGAATGTGAGCAACTAATATATATATATATATATACATATAAGCTTAAAATAAGGGATGAATTTGTGTGATGGGTTTTAACTATTTAAAGCCAATGGGCTTTCTGCAGCTGAATGCCTAGGCAAAACTTTAAAAATACTCTCAAACGTGCTTTAGGGAACTTTCAATTAAAAGTGTTATTAAAATAATTGTATTATCAGTTCCATTAAGGTTTGGCCTTATGCCAGTGGAATTCCAGGGAAACCTTATGTATGTGAGAGGGTTGACTAGCTGTTCCAAGACAGGCGAACTGGAAATATGGTATCTAGCAATGATCAATGCTATCACATTATTACAGAATTATGTTGAAAATAACTCCTGTCACTGCTGCGAGACACATATATGATTTCTTCTTTGTGATCAGCATGGCAGTGATGTTGGTATTTTGGCAAATCTAGATGGTCTGAGTGATTCCTTTAATGGGGTACCGCAAACCTGCACATCCATCTCTAATGGCATGTTTCAGAGCATGCTAGGTGTCATGGTATTAGAGTCTGCCTTAACAGGGAAGCATTTATTAAAGAAAACAGCTGCCGACTGGAGACAAATGAACACTGCCCCCACACACAACTTGAATTCCTGTTTTGTCCTCTTTCCTCGGGCCCATACCTTGCCTATGACTCTGCAACACGCAGAAGTCTAGAGCTTGAATAATATGCTATAAATCAACATATCACAACATTGGTTTATAACATATAGGGCCAAATTCAGCTCACCACCTTCAGGCAAGCAGTCCCACAGAAGGCAATGGGACTCTACTTAACGTGAATAAGACAAGGAGGATTTGGTCCTTAAATTGTAAATGTCTTATCACTCTTGTATTAGGTCCTGATCTTAAAAGGGGCACAGAGGTCCATCCTAATGGATTGGCAGGATTGGGCCTTAATCTGGACTCCAAAATTCAGTTTGGGCATTTTCTACGAATAAATTGAAAAAAAAACCCATGAAAAATAGATACCCCTATGAAACGAAAGGAAAATAGCTTTATTTTTGGAAGAAGCAAAAGTGTTTAGAAGCCTAATGCAAATATACTGTGGAGAGCTGTGCTGTAGGTAACTTTCCAGGGACATCATTTTTTAATATTAAATTTCAAAGTCTTGCAAGGTTTTTCTGTTTACTCAACTAATTTACTCTTCTGTTTACGTGCCGTAATTACATGCTACAAAAATCCAATTGCTTCAATTTAAGCTTCTATCTAGGTATGGCAACTGAACAAGCTGAGTGATCTGGCTCTGTGATTGTGCGGACAGTCTGTTCCCAGTAAGAAGAAAAGGAGTACTTGTGGCACCTTAGAGACTAACCAATTTATTTGAGCATAAGCTTTCGTGAGCTACAGCTCGCTTCATCGGATGCATACTGTGGAAACTGCAGAAGACATTATATACACAGAGACCATGAAACAATACCTCCTCCCACCCCACTCTCCTGCTGGTAATAGCTTATCTAAAGTGATCACTCTCCTTACAATGTGTATGATAATCAAGTTGGGCCATTTCCAGCACAAATCCAGGTTTTCTCACCCTCCGCCCCCCCCCCCCACACACAAATTCACTCTCCTGCTGGTAATAGCCCATCCAAAGTGACCACTCTCTTTACAATGTGTATGATAATCAAGGTGGGCCATTTCCAGCACAAATCCAGGTTTTCTCACCCCCCCCTTTTTTTCCAAAAACTACACACAAAAACTCACTCTCCTGCTGGTAATAGCTTATCCAAAGTGACCACTCTCCTTACAATGTGTATGAAAATCAAGGTGGGCCATTTCCAGCAAAAATCCGGGTTTTCTCACCCCCCCCCCAACACACACACACAAACTCACTCTCCTGCTGGTAATAGCTTATCCAAAGTGACCACTCTCCCTACAATAAGAAAAGGAGGACTTGTGGCACCTTAGAGACTAACCAATTTATTAGAGCATAAGCTTTCGTGAGCCACAGCTCACTTCCTCAGATGCATATCGTGGAAACTGCAGCAGGCTTTATATATACACAGAGAATATGAAACAATACCTATTCCCACCCCACTGTCCTGCTGGTAATAGCTTATCTAAAGTGATTTCCAGCACAAATCCAGGTTTTCTCACCCTCCACCCCCCCCCCCCCACAAATTCACTCTCCTGCTGGTGATAGCCCTTCATTTGTAAAGGAAAGTACCTCTTCCTTATGAAAGACTCAGTCACACTGAGCTATCACCAGCAGGAGAGTGAATTTGTGTGGGGGGGTGGAGGGTGAGAAAACCTGGATTTGTGCTGGAAATCACTTTAGATAAGCTATTACCAGCAGGACAGTGGGGTGGGAATAGGTATTGTTTCATATTCTCTGTGTATATATAAAGCCTGCTGCAGTTTCCACGATATGCATCTGAGGAAGTGAGCTGTGGCTCACGAAAGCTTATGCTCTAATAAATTGGTTAGTCTCTAAGGTGCCACAAGTCCTCCTTTTCTTTTTGCGAATACAGACTAACACGGCTGTTACTCTGAAACCTCTCCCTACAATGTGCATGATAATCAAGGTGGGCCATTTCCAGCACAAATCCAGGTCTTCTCACCCCCCCGCCCACACACAAACTCACTCTCCTGCTGGTAATAGCTCAGTGTGACTGAGTCTTTCATAAGGAAGAGGTACTTTCCTTTACAAATGAAGGACTTATCTTCCCATGCCCAAACCCCTGTGATACAGTCAACCTCTTTAGCTAAATGCTGCTTCTTTATTCCCTCCTGCTCACCCAAGAAAGCAGGTTGGGGGAGGAAATAGCAGACAAGCCTCCCAAAAACTCATTGCACTCCATCTCCTTTCTTTCATGTCCCCCTCCCACCCCAAAGGAAAGGAATTCCAAACCGAATCATTTAAAGGAAAAAAGAGATGGAAAATGAAAGCCTCCAGCTCTGAGTCACTCTATGTGTGAGATGGTGATTTTGAAAAAGAACTGTTCCTTTAAAGGGTGTTGGAGTTACAAAATGAAAACTGCTTTTGCATCAAAGGGTTCCATAAGGTCTATGGGGCTTGATTAGCACAATGGCTCTGTGTCCTAGTCTATGCAGCTTCAGTGGTTACTGCACCATAGAACATGAAGGTGAGAGTCTGAGTCACGTTAGCCTCTGTGATTCACTGTTATCTTTACATTAAAGGGTGGTTAGAGCTATCCTGTTTTATTTAATTTGCAAAGACAGTTATTGATCATTTGGACACAAAAGGACTAGTGCAGAGGCTGCTTTGTCCCTGATGAAGAGCTCCTTCCTCATCACAAAGCATTTTTATGCAGAGGTGACTTGGAAAATCATTTTTCCTACTTGTAATATTTATTTAGTTATAATTACCTGAATTATAGCATCCATTGTTTATGACTTGGTGCTGAGAAAAACAGAAGAAGGTGTTAATTTGGAGTTGACAGGAAAGAAGCAAAGGAAACAGGCAATGAGATGTCAAATCTGTTTTGACTAGGAACTACTTTATCTTCAGATGCAGATGAAATTCACTCCTGTCAGCACTAGGCCCACTTAATGTTCTCAAATCAAGGGCTTTGTGTAATTATTTACTCCTTGTGGGAGTAGAGAATTGTCCCTCTAGCATCCAATTTTTGAACACAATTGCTGTTTTGGAGGTACTTCATGCAAACTATCATTGACTTCAGTGGGAGTGCTACATTCAGACAATTTGCAGGATTGGACTTTATTATGTAAATATTTTCTACTTGTAGTTTTATATGGGTCTTTAGGAGCACAAAATTGACATCACCAGCAATCATATAGTCCTTGTTGTAAATAATGGGTTCTTCTGATTATTTATTCTTTGAGACATTCATAGAGTGATAGATTCAAAGGGCAAAATGGACCATTGTGATTGTCTCATCTGGCCTCTTGTGTAGCACAGTCCACAGAACTTCCCCCAAATCATTCCTAGAGCAGATTTTTAGAAAAAAACTCCTTCTTGATTTAAAAATTGATGCTAATGGAGACTCCACCACGACACTTGGTAAATTATTCTAATGCTTAACTACTCTTGCCTTTAAAAATTAACCCCTTATTTCCATTCTGAATTTGTCTACCTTCAATTTCCAGTCATTGGATTGTGTTTCACCTTTCTCTGCTAGACTGAAGAACCCATTATTAAATATTTGTTCCCCATGTAGGTATCTGTAGACCATAATCAAGTCAACTGCTTAACCTTCTCTTGTTAAGCTCAATAGATTGAATTCCTTGAGCCTCGCGCTGTAAGGGATGTTTTCTAATCTTTCAGTCATTCTTGTGGTTCTTATCTGACCCCTCTCCAATTTATCAACATCCTGCTTGAATTAATTGATGAAGATTAAATTTGGTTTATTAATCACAGACTAGGCTTCTTAGATGAAGCAGCTCAAACAGAAAAGGCTAACATAGCTGTTCTGGGGTACCAGGCCTGCCCACTCACTGATCCTACGACCCACAGGGCTTATATAGACTCTCTCTCCCTTGTTAATCCC
Source organism: Lepidochelys olivacea (assembly GCF_965140295.1). Classification (NCBI taxonomy): domain Eukaryota; kingdom Metazoa; phylum Chordata; order Testudines; family Cheloniidae; genus Lepidochelys; species Lepidochelys olivacea. The sequence goes on along the minus strand of NC_140421.1, from coordinate 66,861,156 downwards.
ATATTACAATTTCTGCAGCTAAGCTGCATAGCTGGTGTCATCCAGTCATTAACAAATACCAGCTTATTGTCAATGTCTTGTCTTACAAATGCCACTGAGCCCCAGATTTCCAGACGTAAAGGAACACTTTTTGTTCTACTTTAGCATGGGTTCCAAACAATTCTTTAACAAATTGCTGTTAAACGTTATATCTCATCTTGTGTGCCTTTTCATTGTTTTTTTTCCCTTTCATAATGTTTTATCTACTTATTTCTTTCTTTTGGTTACCATTACAATTTATAAATGGTTGTTCATATCTTACCTAGCAAGCACATATGTGATTAAAAACAACCGTATACAGCTAGAACAAAAAGTCATGCCTCAGAAACTTAATCTACTCAGTCATGTTCACTTTTGTTTCTTGATATTACTTGTGAGGGATTCTGGGAGCTTTTAGGCGTATGTGGCAGCATTTCACTAAAGGAAAGTTTAGTGAAGAATTATGAACCTGTTGAACAAACCTGGCAAAACTGGTTTTGATTTAATGCAATTATCTGCATTGAGAATCTCACAGTATGCAGCTAAGGATGGAGGCACTATGCATGCGTGTGCATCCAGCTTAGCTACAGACTAAGCACCATGGTTCCCTAAATTACTGCAAAGTGACTGGAATCCCTTTCTGGATTTGGCAGGGGATCTAGTAAGACTTTTCTCCTCCTTCAGCTCTGTTGCTTAACCTAGGTGAATGTACACAGGCCTGGGAGCCCAGAGGGACCTAAGTTTTGCTTTCATGTCTTTAAATCCCTGACCTTAGTGATCTGCAGCGAATAGCCCTCACTTAATGAAGACTCACACCAAATAGCATGTAATAGGCAAATATCATGACTCCCATTTTACAGATCATGTAACAATGTCAAAGAAAGATTTAGGAGGAAATTTTTCCCAGGTACTCAGTATTGTCTAACTATACTCCCACTGAAGTTACTGGTCTTTCACTAAACTTCCTCAGCAGAACTTGAGTACTCTTTAAAATGCAATGCTGAATGGCTAGTGCAGTCACATAGATCATTTCTGGGAGAACTAAGAATAGATCTCAGATCTCTGATGTGACACATTTATCTTAGCTGCTAGACAACAGTGCCTGTAAGAAAAATTGCTTCAAATGTATGTGCTTAATTATGTTCTCAGTATACTGAGGATATTCCATGCTTATTCACCTTTGCCCAGTTCCTTGAGGCTTACAGATGAAAACAATGCTATATATGGCAAGGAAATACTTTCTGAATCATTTACCTGAGCAGCACTGTCGGTTGTGAGGTAATATTTGACCTGTTTGTAGAAAAAAAAATGTTATAGCGTAATGGTTGAAGAATAGTGTGATAATGTAATTAAAGATGGTATCACAATGTATGTGCAGAAGAAGAAAGGGCAACAGTTGTGTGTACAGCCTCGATTTTAGCATTTCCTGACTTTAAGTATTTAATGGTGTAACCTTAGCGTGGTCAGATGTCTGATTTTTGACTGGAAAGTCAGGTTGAAAGGGGGACCTGATGATGTCCGGTCAGATCTACTGACCGGACTCCTGAAGTCCAGTTACTGTCGGCATAGGGAGGCACTGGGTCATCACCTGCTCCTGCCCCTACTCGGCCAGGGCCACCTCTTACCTGCATCGGGCAGTTGCATCTCCCAGCCCCGGCTCTGCAGGCGAGTCCCTTCCAACCCATGTGAGGGGGAGGGCGGAAAAGGGGAAAAGCAGTGAGCAATGGAGGGGGAAGGGGGGACAGGGCCTCAGCGGAAAGGGACAGGGCAGGAACCAGGCCTCGGGGAGCAGGGCCTTGGTGGGAAGTGGGGGGGAAGGAGAGGTTCCAGCCCTCCTGCTGGAGTGTCTGGTTTTTAAATATTACGAAGTTGGCAACCCTATGTTACTTTCACATTCTCTCAGCAAATGTTTTTAAATATGGACTATTTATAATACAGAGGTGTCAACAGTGAAGAGGTTATGGCATAATCAGCTACAAAGATTCAAGTACATAGATGAAAAACAGGCAGTCTGAAGCACACATGAGCAATGTAAGAATAGCCCAGAGAATAGCAGGCTCTCCTGCAGTATCTTGTGTGTGGTTCTTTTACTTTCTGGGATAGAAGCAGGCAGTTCCACTTGGCTTAGTCATATTTTCCAGGCCACTGACGATAATGGCAGTGACTTTGGGCATGCAATGTTGTCTATATGCCTGTGGTAATTACCCAATTTATGTTAATAAGGACTAGGTAAAACTTGTGCTCTCCCTCCAGCACAATTAAAAATGATGGACAAAACTCAGCAAAATCAAGGGAAACACTTTGAGAGGGAGACACTTTAATGCCCTTTTCCATATTATTTCTCTTATGCTTTTCCAGACCCCATATAAGTAAGTTCCCAATTCAGCAAAGCATTTAAGTACAGCCTAATGTCCATCCCTGTTCAGCAAAGCCCTTAACCAGATACTCGTATCTCGGTGAAAGCAAGCACAAACCTCAAAGTTGAACATGTGCGTAGGTGCTTTGCTGAATTGAGGCTAAATGATCTCCAAGAGCTGGGCCAGTCCCAATGTGGAAAGCTACAGATTCTTTGGTGTTAATAAACAGGTGAAAAGAAACCTATCTAAAGCTATAACAGAAATACAAAGGAGTTCTACACCAAGAGCGCCCAGCGTTGGCCTAACCCTGCCCCCATTGAAGTCAGGGGGATCTGTACTGCATCTAAGTGACTGCCTCTTACTTTCAAGAAAAAAGAACGGGAGTACTCGTGGCACCTTAGAGACTAACAAATTTATTTGAGCATAAGCTTTCGTGGACTACAGCCCATTTCATCAGAGGCATAGAATGGAACATATAGTAAAAAGATATATATACATACAGAGAACATGAAAAAGTGGAGTAAGCAGCTAATTAATTAATTAATTAATCTCTTTTACGTAGAGACTGTCCAGTTTGGCCAATGTACATGGCAGAGGGGCATTGCTGGCACATGATGGCACAGACCACATTGGTAGATGTGCAGGTGAACAAGCCCCTGCTGGCGTGGCTAATGTGATTAGGTCCTCTGATGGTATCATTTGAATAAATGTGTGGACAGAGTTGGCATTGGGCTTTGTTGCAAGGATAGGTTCCTGGGTTAGTGTTTTTGTTGTGTGGTGTGTGGTTGCTGGTATTTGCTTCAGGTTGGGGGGCTGTCTGTAAGGGAGGATATCCACTTGCAGAGGCAGAGAAGGAAAGAAATTGCCTAATGTAAACTGTAACCTTTTTTGAGTGTATGTAGAGAGCCTTCCTTGTTAGTCACTTCTTTAATCAGGTTACTTTTCTCCCCCTCTCATTTTGACATTGGCATTGGAATTATTGTGATTGTCAGCACAGTCCAATAAATGAGATTTTGGAGGTGTTTCTCTCCGCAGCATGGTTCAGCAGTGCCAGTGGAGTTCTGCATCAGCTGGATTTTATTGTGTTGTGGGATGGATAATCAGAAAGGCAATAGCAAAAGTCTGTAATTTTAAACATTTTGTTTAGTATGCTTGCTTCCTGCTCAACAGCAGTATAATGTCAGGGAGGGAACACAAGGGTGCGTGAGCATAGTAGTTGGAGTGCTAAATGTGTTGCACAAAAGCACAATGGCAAATGCTCAACAATGTGGTTGCATCAAAACAGAATAGATCACAAACTGCCGCAAATCGGTTGGGTTTGCCTTATTTTAGAACAAGCTTTTATCATGTTCCAGATGTCATTGATGGATATGATAGTGCGGGAGTTACCATCCGGCTAACATCCCTTTGTACTATACTGTAATAGAGCCGGACTCACCCGGCGGCGCCCCCTGCTGGTCGTCCTTCAGAATTAGCTCACCAGCCTCCGGAGTGCCATCTGCCATCTGGTGATCCGCCTGTCACTGGCCCCCGTGCCCAGACCCGGTGCCCTTTTGTCTGGGGTGCTGCCCCTCTGGCAGCAACCCCTCAGTCTCGGGATCTCCCCACCCAGGGGAAACCCCCGCCCACTATCCCCACTTCAACTCAGTCTTGGCTACTGCCAATCCTCACTTAGCCCCACTCCCTTGGCAGACTGCAATGTATCAGCCACTCATCACAGGCGAAGGGGTTTGGACCTGCTGCCTCTGTCTACCTGTGGGCTGCCCCCTTGCGACCCCAGAACCTAATAGGCCCTAATCTAGGCCTCACAGCCTGGGGGTTTCCAGGCTGGAGCTCCCCTGGCCTTTCCCCCTCAGCCCTGCTCCAATCTAGGTATCCCCCTCAGGTCCCTACAGCCAGGCCCTTCCCTCTCTGAACACAGAGAGAGACTCTGGCTAAGCTTCAGCCTAGCAGCCCCTTTATAGGCCTAGCTGCAGCCTGATTGGGGCATGGCCCAGCTGCGGTCATTTCCCCAGTCAGCCTAGCTTCTCTTGCCCTCAGCCCTGGCTCTCTCCCAGGGCTGGCTTTTAAGCCCCACAGGGCAGGAGTGGGTAACCACCCCGCTACACATACTTATTGGATATTCATTTCCTGGTTAATGTTAGGATCTTTTGTTTTAATCTGCTTCTAAGACAGCTCTCAGAGTAAGTAATGATCCAATTATAAATTGAATTTATTGCTCTGATTATATGCTATTTAAACCGACAAATCATCAGTGAACTTCTCCTGTCAATCACATACAGAAGGAATGCACTGCATTGCCACAGAGGATATCTATGTCTGGGAATGAATATGGACTTCAGTGTCATCGGGTCAAAAGTGTCTGTCTATACTGAGGGATCATGCACGGTCTTAGGGGAGGGTATCAATTTCTGTAGAGTAGCAGCCATGTTTGTCTGTGTCTGCAGAAAGAAAAGGAGTACTTGTGGCACCTTAGAGACTAACAAATTTATTTGAGCATAAGCTTTTGTGAGCTACAGCTCCAGTGAGCTGTAGCTCACGAAAGCTTATGCTCAAATAAATTTGTTAGTCTCTAAGGTGCCACAAGTACTCCTTTTCTTTTTGCGAATTCCTGTAGAGCATCTGATGCAGGTATTTCTGGCCTTTCCACCTGCACCGGATAAAAAGGTGATAATGCAATGGTGGGATTAAAAGGAGGTGTGAAAAAACAAGGACTGCTGCAGAGACTCCCCCAAAGAGCCCGGGCACAGGAGGCTCCCTGGCTCTGGTTGTCCCCGGCTGCAGCCATGTGATCTCTCCATCCTGCAGCTGGCTGAATAATGAATGAACCCAAGGGCTGGAAGCAGAGCGCAGCACCCTGGGCACGGAGCACAAAGCCACCTCTCCATCCTGCAGTGTGCGCACAACACTCGCGCCCCAAGCTGCTTCATCCCCCAAAGGCCAGCGCGTGTGGATCTGCACGCTGGAGAGGAGGCAGCCTGCAGGAGAACCAGCCCAAGAGCGAACCGGGTGGGGAGCAAGGGGTTTCTGCACAGTCACACTCCCAGGTCCTGCTCACATTGTGCTCCTTAGACCTGCCACCTTTCAGCTCCGCTAATCTCTGAGGCAACTCTGATTCTCTCTCCAACTGCGCTTAGGGGTGGTCGATTTGCTTGCAGAGGGGGCTGTTTGCTGCAATCCATTCTGCCTTCATGGATTTCCCAACACTGGGCCCCTTCCAGCAACATCTCCACTCCGGTGAGTCGTTCCCTCTTAGCGAAGGCTGAATTATGCAGTGTGTGATTCTGCAATCAACTACATTTCATTACATTGTTCCAGCGGAGGGGACAGTCACACCAGGTACTATCTACTGTAAATTGCACGCCCGACACAACAGACTTGATCCATACAAAGCAAGTGGTTACCACAATGGCACTCAAAAGCTAACGTTTAGAATCATGTGAACGTCTTCCACCTCACAAGAAGTAAAAACTAAAAACTGAAGGGGAGCATTTTGTTTTTAGAGAACATAAAATATATTTAATTCAAGCAATAAATCTGATTTTTTGTTATTACTACAGTTAAACCTAGCCTATTTTAACCATTTGTACTGAATGCTTCGGTCACTTTCTTACCGGTACGCCGTACCAGCCCGTACCGGCTTACTTTCACCTCTGGTGCCATCTCAGTGGACTTTTTCATACAATGTTCTCTAGTCTTCCCTGTCTACTTCGGATATCTCTAGCCGTATCAACGGTGTGTCCAATTATCAAGCACGAATGGGAACCCCCAAATAATAGGAGCTGGATTTTCATGGTGGGATTCAGTGGGAACAGAGTGATTTTGAAAATTTCACTCTTAGGCTACACCTTTACTAGAGCTGGAAGGAGTAAGTTCCAACTCGAGGAGATATACCTGCGCTCTCCTCAGGCTAGTGCCCTAAAAATAGACGGGTGGCCACACAGGTGCAAATCGCAGGAGGGGTGAACTGCCCCAGGTATGGTCCTCTTTGAGACGCTAGATATGTCCTTGAAAGCCTAGCTCCTCCCACTGCCCATACCGCTGGTGCTATACTTACCGTTTCAGTAGGTTGGGTTCATTGGAGCTCTTGCGGGTACGTCTACGGAGCTGGAATTGACACCTCCAGAGCGAAGTGTAGCTGTAGCCTTAGTGGAAACAGAATTTACCCGTTCACAATCCTGACTTGCTTGGTGGGATGGCGTTGTACTCTATCGTCTGTGTGCTTCATTTTACTACAGGAAAATTCACATTTAGCATTTATTTATTGTTATGCTGTTGGCATTATCCAATCATTGCACCAAACCTGCGTAATCAGTATTGTAAACATTTCTGTGGAATATTTCATACCTATTTTCTAAGAGCAGATCAGAATATTCCTTCTTTCAAAGCTTAGAATAGCCAATATTTTGCTTACCAGAAAAATCTTTCCTACCGGAAAGAACAAAATTTATTAAGGAATTTTATCAGCTTTTTTTTTTTTTTTTACATAAAGGAAAATTATTAATGAAATGCATGGGATTAACAAAGTGCTGGCAGTACCATGGCTGCATGAAAAGCCCAAGGCCCTAAGAAATTTGAATAACTCAGGAGGTATTTGACTGAAGGATTCCTGAAAACAAACAATATTCAAATTTTATTAAATGGAAACAGTCCAAGAAATGGTTCTTTCCTGCTGCTGTCTTATTCAGAATATTGTGTTCCAGCAAAATGCCAATGCATATTGCTACAACCTAACTCCATCTCTCCTGTGACCAGATCTAAATGGATGACTCATTTTGTTTCAGTGGCTTGGGCGGGAGACACTTACTCTCTAACCAAAATTTATTTACCTACTTTCTGGAGGTAGGTATTTATATATATATATATATATATATATATATATATATATATATATATATATATATATATATATATATATATATATCTTGAAGTGACATTCCAGAATAATTGAATCTCTTTCCACCTAGCAGGTGAGCCTGATAATTGTAGATTAAGTATCCTTCCTACTTTTGGTCTGGAAAGTCAAGACAGAAAGCTTTGTTTAAGGAAGGTGGATTTCCCTATTTACCAGCATTCCTGCATTGGAAGGAAAGACCTTTGTAATTCTAAAAGAGCTAACATTTATTGAATGAATGAATATGAATTACATGAATTAACACTGTAAAATGGATCCCCAAGTAATGTGTGGATTTTTAATGGAGCAGGTCAATTATATGCGTTGAACAATACGATGAATGTTGTGATACTGAATAAATCAATTTGATTTTTATTGATCCCCTTGTTTATTGAGTGTGAGGAGGATATATAATACAAAATACCCCATTAAAATACCACAGTAAAAGAACTTGAAGGTTGCAATGTCAAGCACTAAAAAGTTAGGAAGTGCAGAAATTAAAGTTGCCCGTGCAACCTTAGTTCTGCACTCTTGTGCATGTTCATTATGAGACAGTTTTTAATTACACCACCACATACTGGTTTCTCTCAAACAAACCACTTACTCTTTCAGTCTCCAATTCAGCAAGGCACTTTGTTATTGGCAAGTGCTTAAGCATATGAGTAGATGTGCTTAAGCACAAGTTCAAGGGAACGACTCACTCGCTTAAAGTTAGGCACATGCTTAAGTACAGCCTCTTTGCACAGGGGGTTATAATTTTTAAAAAGACCATTTACATTTCACATTTCAAATGTTTTGAAACAGTGTTTTGTTGATAAAATGTTGATTTGAAGTGACATTTCATTGAGAAAATGCTGATTCAAAATATTTCAAGATTTCTCAAAAAAAAAATCAGTTTTTTTGGGCCGGTGTTCGTATGTTACCTGTTGTGTTAATCCGTAGTCTTTCCAGTGGCTCTCTTTGTCTGTACTTTTATCCTGGCAGAGTGGAAAAGCAAAATTAAAGCACAACAAAAAGCCACATTGCAGATTATCTTCTATAATTGCATCTTGTTCAAAGCAATAAGATCACATATGAGATCACATCACAGCAATGCTCTATCCAACATTTTAATCGTATGTGGTGCCCAGAGACTGAATTTCATTTTTCTTGCTTCTCTTTTATTTAAACTTGCAGCAAAAGGTTTGTTTCTACTTTCAAACATAAATGGCATGGAGCAAAATGTAAACTGAAGCTTTGCTGCTTATTTAATTTCCAAACAAACAAACAAAAGCAATCTCAGGAGAGACCGTTTGTTTGAAATTTGAATTTCCCAAACCAAATATAAGTGTAGTATATGTCCTTTGGCTGTTCTGTACAGGAGATTTATGTGAAGTGGATGCTTTGGGGGTGAGGAGGAGAGAAGAGCTGAAAATACAGACGTGAGTTTTAGGAGCTGCAGAGATGACTTTTTTTTATTTTTGCAAAATAATTTTCCATAAGTTGTGTAAACTTTTCCTAGATAAATACTTCTAAAAGATAGTCAGTGAAACACGCATAGCAACAATTACTTGTGCTTACCCTTAGTGGGAGCCAAAACAAACAGCCAACTGATTGATGTCAGCACTTAAAAAAAAATCTAATTTTCTTCGATAGCAAAAGAAAGGAACATTACAGAATAAAGAAACAGATTTAGGTTGGACTTTGTGTGATATCTTCATTTATGGAATAGGGATTCAATCGTATAAGACATTGAGGACTCCAGATCCTTTCCAGGCAAGCTCTTACTCATGGGCTTAATTTTAAATATTGAAGTCTATGGGTCCACTCACCTGGTTAAAGTTAAACCCAAGCTTAAATGTTTTGTTGGATTGGTGCTTGCAGGATTGATTCCACCTCAACTGCTCTGTGTGTAATCTTATATATATATACTCTGTGTGTGTGTATGTGTATAGATTATATAGTATATATCTATATATATCATTGTGTGTGCATCCCCCTTTCTGGATATTATGAGAGTGAGTGTGGGGGGAAATAGTTTACCCACTTCTCATTTGGGGAATATGAAGTTTAGGTTAGTTTTCCCACTTTGTTTTTTTTACCACTATACCACTGTTTAATCTGTACCAGCCTAGACCACCAAGTATCTCTCTGCTCTGTGCCTCTCTGTGGGTGAAATTCATCCCTGTATATAGGGCCATTAAAAACCCTGGTGCACCAATTAATCCCTGCAATGGGATTTAAGCAGTGCCATCAGTCTTGTGCTGGCCCTCTGTATAGAATTTATGTTCATCCTATGCGCTTTTATAACGGGCCTTCCATTATAACGTATAAATATCAGGTATATAAAAATCACAGGTATATTCTATCTTCAGAATCCCTCCTTTGTTGTCCCTGCTTTCCTGACTGGACTCCCTTTAGGGGCATCAAGCCAATCTGCAGCTTGGCTACTGGGAAAAGGCTAGTGCAAGGAAAATGAGTCAAGTTCTTCTGCAGAAAGGCTGTACAAACTGGTAGATCTTAAGAAATACCATACATTATGGATAAGGCCTGAGTTTCTTTACCTTTATAACCAGCATGCACTAGCTGCCATGCAGAGGGCTTCAGTGCAAACATTCTTACTCCTTCCCTAGGAAGGCGTTTCACGGAGGTTGTTAGTATACATTCTTTCCCTGTATTGCATCGAGTAGGCCTTTAGAAGAACAAGTGATAGAGAAGTTCTGAGCTCTTGCGGTATTAAGGTGCAAATACGAATGCTCCTATCCTAAACTGAAAACCAAGCTACAGTACAGTTTCAGTCCATCCCCAGCATATGCCATTAGAAGTCTGTGTACAGTCGGAAGAGGAGAGTAGACCTCAGATTTAAAGGTAATTTAGAGCTCCATTGACTTGTAAGATAAAATGATCATTTCAGTTTATTTCATTCCTCTGGTCACTAAGGGTGGGTGAGTCAGCACAAAGGAATATTAATGAACTTAACCCACCCACAATCTTTGCTTAAAGCTTGAACCCAATCATGGCTAAGGAAAACAGCCCTGCCTCTGAGGAGGAGAGCTGAAGTAAGCTTCATTATGCCTCTGTTGAAGTCAATGGCAAACCTCCCATTGACTTCAGTAACAACAGAAATGGAGCCTTGGGAGAGGGAGGTTCCTAACCCCTATTAGAGAAAGTGAGTTTCTATTGCAGTTAGAGGGACAATTACTGTGTTTTTTATATTCTTCCTCTCCCACCCAATGGGAAAGTCAATCCCTGTGGCATAGTCTTCTTCCTTTCCCTTCTGTGTGTCACACTAAGATGTTTGCAGTGTTGTAGCCATGTTGGTCCCAGGATATCAGAGAGACAAGTTTTTTTCTACAGTCACCATCCTGCAGTATCACCCTCCCGTGATTCTTTCCACTGACATTTTTTTCAACGGAAAATTGGATTTTTGACTCGAAAATATTTGCAGAAAGTATCTGATTTTTCTCTCTGTCTGTATATTCCACTGGAAAAACAAAAACCTGAAAAGCAAAAACTTTTCAGTTTTCAGCTGGAAAAATTCTGCTGAAACTTTCTGTGAAAACATTTATTTTTGGGGGGAATTTTCTGCAAGGGGAAAAAATTTCTGATCGGCTCTACTTGGAATAACTTGAAGGGGTCACTGTTAAAGAATATTTAATGTGGTAATGATATTTCTCCCTCCCCCTAGTGTTAGCACATTTCTAAAGAGATTTCCTTGTTTTCCTTTTCTCTCTCAATATCTCCTTCTGATGAGTATAAGCACCACTGGACCGAAGCCACTTGAGAGGGAGTGCTGTGTGTGAGCATTTCATAGCCATAAGCTTTCTTCCCAAGAGATCAAACAAGCATGTCTCGACTGTCACATGCCTCTGAAGCAGACACGTCCTCTGTGGTAGTTCTGGGCTCTCTCTTCCCATGTGCTTGTGCAAAACACTCCTGCCAGAGTTACACTGTCTGATGGGTTTCAAAACGCTTGCATGTAACACATTTTTCAGCTTTTATTTTTCTGTGCTATTGGAAATGCTCCGGGATATTTTTTTTTAAAATCATTAGTCTCTTTGTTACATTGTCTTTCATATAAATTATACCTAGATTACATATAAATGCCTGACCCTGCAGGTTATTGTTCAAGTGACTAATCCTTACTTGCAGGCCTCATGACTTGGCTTTGAGATCACTAGTCCCATATTAGATTGTAAACTCTTTGGGGCAGGGACAATTGGTTTCCTGTATATGTATACAGCACCTAACACAATGGGCCCCTCATTGGGTTTTCTAGACATTACTTCAGTACAAATAGTAAATAATAACTGCACTCCTGTAACTACTTGGATGAGCAAAGCTATGTAAGATTGGAACCTAAATGCAAGCTTAAATTGGCATATTGGCCTTTGACTGAATGGCGCTATGGTGACTTTTCCTGGCTGGAGATTTGTCCCTGAAGCTTTGAATTTTGTTTTCCCTATAGCATCCATTTGATATTTATCTGGAAGCTGGAATGAAAGGAGGGTCCAGGGGTGAGGGTGCTGGCTTGGAACCTGAGACCTAGGTTCAGTTTCCTCTCTGTACCTCAGTTCCCCACCTGTAAATAAGGATTAATAATAGCCCTGCCCAACCTCCCAGGGTTGCTGTGAGGGTAAATATATTGAAATGTGAAGTACTCACACACTGTGGTAACAGGGACCATATAAGTCCACCCGGGGTAGGTACAGTAGATAAAATTGGAATGTAGTTCTGAAAACCAACCCTATATCGCAGTTGCTAGAGATTATAAAAGATATTGTCAACTAAAAAATCATTCCTCTGCTTGAGACTTCATTACAGCACCTTTAATAAAAAAGTGTGAAAAGCAGCACCTTAGATCATTCTACCTAAAACTGTTTCGAGAGAACATTAAGGTGGGTGAGGTAATATCTTTTATTGGACCAACTTCTGTTGGTGAGAGAGACAAGCTTTGAAGCTACACAGAGCCCTTCTTCCTTGTTTCTCTAATATCCTGGGCCCAACACTACTACAACAGCATCACATACAACATCGAGAGGAATTGATTTTTATTTCATTTTTATTATATTTGCTGGTTGGTCGGCATTTTGGTCCCCATTCTGTAATTAAAGGGACTATTCACAAAGTACTGCTCCCCCTGAGCAGGAGTGGCTGAATTTCTGGGTTCTTTGCCTTTGGACTGTTTTCCCGTATAATCAGTTTGTTTGTTTGGGGGTCTTTCAGGCAACACCAGGGAGAGAAAAACTTAAAAAAAATATAAAGCTGTGATTGTAAAAGAATAAACACTTATAGGCTTAGTACCCAAAAGTGACTAGCTTTCAAGCTGATGGTGTCTTTTTTTAAAGACTGTTCATCTCATAAATATGTTTGTTACATCTTACTTAAGTATTTGGTTTTTCAGCGCAGCACTCAGCATCCTGCTTTTAAACCAAGTCATTTCAACATGACAACCTATTCTTAGCTTATTGTGCAGTAGTTACTGTTAGGGCTGTTGGCGTCTCTGATATTAGCTTATTCCTTTACTATGCCACTGCATTAATATGAGGAAAGCAGGCACATTGGGCACTGAATGTTTCTCCTCTTTCAGTTAGAGATCCCTCTTCTTTAAGAAGGAAAATAGATTAAACAGCTTGACAATCAGCAGTACATTGTCATTCTCCGATGTGATAGCCGCTAAATAAACAAAATTGTGAATTCATGAAGAATCAGTGTCATGAGTCGTTCCGAGATATTATTGGCTGGCTTGAATATTACTGCCCTTTGGGGTTTAGTTCAAATTATGGATTCCACGCAGAGCGGACTGAGCCAGCAAAACCTGGCAAAGGACAGCTGGTGAGGGAAAGAAAACATAGCAAGAAAGTACAAGATTTTTATTACCATTTAGGAAACTGCAATTTTAAAATAATGTTTTGGAGGTTTTTTTTCCTTTGTGCTGTGATCTGTATAGGGAGATCCAGTGTTGTTGTCTGCATTTCACTCTAGTCTGGACAGTGTTGATCTAGTTATTTAATGAGTGGATTTGTGTGAAATTGGCCTTCGGGCTCCCAGACAGTGGCTCTGAAAACACAGTAAGCAGTAGCTCTTGCAGCCTGCAGGGGTGGTTATGATTTTTTTATCCCTGATTTTGGGATGTGCCATTCAGACAGCATAAAATAAATCCTCCTATCCAAGTTGTATCCATTTCAAAGAGTTTACATGCGCCAGACTCAAAGCCCTGCATATCATAGGTTGGATGATTATGCAAGCAAACTCGAGACACATAAAAAAATCATTGCTGGTATGTAAGTTGCCAGGCAAACATAGAGATACAGTGTAGATGATCAGTAGACATCAAGCACAGTTGGACTAACTGTGGCTGAAGAGTTGGTAGTGAGTGGTAACCAGCTGAAGTCAAGATGCCCCTTCTTATCTTGGCAGAATTTTGGAGGCAATCCCTCTGCTCTCAGCATTGTTACTTAAAGATACATAGGAGATCTACTAATGTAGTAGAAAGGCCAGCTTTGTACAATACCAATGTAGAAACAGTACCAACTACCATTAATACAGTTTAAAACCATAAAACCCTTTTGGGAAGAATAAAACCAATCAGAATAAAATAAAATGAAATCACTTAAAATTTTTTTCAACCATTGAAGAATATTTTGGGTCAACTCTTTGCCGTGTGTTGTCAGGGTGAGTTAGAGAGGAAAGGGGCACAGAAAGCCCCTTCTTCCATCTTTTATTTTGACTATTGGTATTATAGGGGCACCGATGGGTTCCAACTGAAATCAGAGCCGTATTTTGCTGAGTGCTATACAAATACACAGAGAGAGAGGCAGTTTCTGTCCCACAGTGTTTACATGCTAAATAGACAAAACAGAAGTAGGTTGGAGGGGAATCAGATCAGTGGCTAGAATGTAACCCAGGTCTCTTGATTCCAGTCCAGTGCTCCACCCACTGCCCGTGCTCCCAATCTAGGTTCACTTCACATCCGTAATGCAAAATATCTAGAAAACACTCATAGATTCATAGACTCATAGATATTAAGGTCAGAAGGGACCATTATGATCATCTAGTCTGATCTGCACAATGCAGGCCACAGAATCTCACCCACCCACTCCTGCAAAAAACCTCTCACCAATGTCTGAGCTATTTAAGTCCTCAAATCATGGTTTAAAGACTTCAAGTTGCAGAGAATCCTCCATCAAGTGACCTGTGCCCCATGCTAGAGAGGAAAGCAAAAAAAACCCAGGGCCTCTTCCAATCTGCCCTGGAGGAACATTCCTTCCCGACCCCAAATATGGCGATCAGCTAAACCCTGAGCATATGGGCAAGATTCACCAGCCACATACCCAGGAAAGAATTCTCTGTAGTAACTCAGATCCCACCCCATCTAACATCCCATCACAGGCCATTGGGCCTGTTTATCATGAATAGTTAAAGATCAGTTAATTGCCAAAATCATGTTATCCCATCTTACCACCTCCTCCATAAACTTACCAAGTTTAATCTTGAAGCCAGACAGGTCTTTTTCCCCCACTGCTTCCCTTGGAAGGCTGTTCCAGAACTTCAGTCCTCTGATGATTAGAAACCTTCGTCTAATTTCAAGTCTAAACTAGTTGGCATGTCCCACTTTTCACATCTAACTTTCCTGCACGGCCCCCATGGGCCTGTGCGTTGAACCCCAGCCTGGTAGTTCCTATCATGTAATACTCAGCTGCTCTCTTTTAAAGTATCGGTAGTATGCGTTTCAACATGTCTGTCCGGTCCTGCCTCTCCTGACCCATCCTGTCCTGTACCTACAGTTACATTAAGTCCACCCCTAGCTAGCTGGGTTTGGGCAAGGATTAATGAGCCCTAAATATATAGGGCCTAACTCTTGACTGTCTTATGCACTCATCCTATGCAAAGTAGATGTACCATGCTATCACCAGTGTGAATGGAGAATTCTGAGTGGATAGCCTTTAACACTGACTTTGAATAGGGGCTAAATAACTACCCAAGCTGCAAGGCAGTGGAGAATCAGGCTCATAACTTTTAAAGATGAGTCCAGCCACCTGCCTGGCAACAAATCATCATCATTCCACTCAGCCTGTTGTGTTGCTAACTAATTGCAAGGGAGTGACTTACTCGAAAACCATTGCATAAGGCCCTGACTCAGCCCAGTGGGGAATGCTCCCTCCAGAGCTGTGCGTTCGCTAAACCTGGGCGTGATGGATAATCCCTTCTGCCATGTCTCAAGAGCACCATTTACTACAATATGGAATCACAAATACAGGGTATATGCTGGCCGCTATTAAAATTGGGTAACGGACCATGACATCCATAAATGAGGTCTTGTGATATTAACAATAAACAAAGTATTTCAGGCAGATGAACATCATTCTGTCAGTGGTATTAAAGGAAAGGAATGCAAAATTACACAGATGGTTTTCAAGGAGTCATAAGAAGTTAATTGAAACATTTTTTAATTAGTTCTGTAGTGAGGGGATGTACGCACAAAGCAGTAGGCATTGGGATGGTAGGGATACGTGTTTAGATTTTAGGCAGGTGAAGCTAAACAAGAAGTGGTCAGCAGGACCAGCTATAAAGAGCAATGGATTGATTCCTTGCTGTCCTCACTGGGGCTTCACACCTACCCAGAACAGGGATGCTCGGTTCTAAGGTAAATCATCCTGAGGAGAGCAGGGAGAGGAGCCTGGCTTTTTCACCCTGAGGAAAGGGTGGCATAGCTGTGGCCCCCTGCGGGAAGCAACAAGGAACAATGCTGCAGTCCTGCCCTGAGGAAACTGGTTTCTTTCAACCTAGCCTGATGGGTGCCTTTTTCGTTTCTGTGGCTATGGAGCTAGCCAAGTACACAATGCATCCTGACAGCCTAGGAAGAGTCCATCGTTGTCCCTGTGGTATGCTGAGTGTGAAAGACTAGAATAGTCTGAGTGAAGCTCATAGGCATATGGCATCTGATTCTGAGTGCTTTCTCTCCAGCCCTTCTAGCTGAGCTGTAGTCCCTCCGTTCAGCCTTGCAGCCTGCTCAGTTCCTCCAAAATCAAGAAAGTATGAATGTGTACTACACAAGACTGTTAATAGACAGTGCTTTTGTCATAAAGATTCCTTTCAGATGAGGTAGGGTTGCTATACGAATGTATGGGAAAAATTAAATACTCAGCACTCACTGGAGAAGAGAGCTGAAATCTGAAAGTGGGTTGCTGGAAATTTGGTAACAACAGCCCAGATACTGTGAAATATTAACATTAATCTGAGCTGATCCTGTAGATTGTGTGTGGTGTTTGCATCTCTCAGTATGCCATATGCAGTCTACGAAATGCAGGAAGTGCTTTGGGATCCTGCAGGATGAAAGGGGCACTATTTAAATTACTCCTACGATATTATTTGTCTAAAAGTAGCACCTCAGGGGCACAGCCAAGATCAGTTCTTCATTGCACTAGGTGCTGTACAAATGAGCAGTAAGATCACTCCCCACCCCAAAGAGCTTACAGTCTAAACAGACAAAGGGTCAGAGAGCAAGCAGAGGCATAGAGGGATAAAATGACTTGACCGAGATCCCCAGCAGGTCAACAGCAGAGCTAGGAATAGACCTCAAGTTGCCTGATTACCAGTCCAGGGTCCTATCCCTCTGATCATGTTGCCTCTCAATTAGTGCAGTTCCCATTAGACACATGTCCACATTAGTAAGCCACTACCATAACTGGCATTCATTGACACCTTTGTCTGCAAGGCACTAAATTGGCATGGAAGCTGCTTGAGGTTAGGACTGATGCACACGGCATGGGAAGACCGCACTATTTCTGCTTGTGCTCCAAATGTTCTATGGACTTCAGTGCCCCAGGCCTATCCCTCTGGCGTTGATCAAGGGCACTGAATTCCCTTACATTTCCCCACTAAATCAATTCCTGCCAACTACTTTGATTTATAGCTGCCTGTCCTGAAACAGGGAATAGATGAGTATGGAATCTACTAAAGAGAGCAAAGAGCACAGGCTTTATGACAGCAGTGGTATCAAGCCCCAGCGCGTGGAAAGTCTTGCCATTCATTGTGTAAAAGTTAAGTTTGGTTGTAACAAAGAAACTCATGTCTGGGCGATAGCACACAATGCCATTTGAATGGATGGTAGGAGACTTGCTCCGCTGAGGATAAATAAGTGTTATGTAGTCGAACGGGAGGTATAGCAAAAACAGTGAAAACGCTTAGTCATTCTGTGGTCTAGCTGAGCTGTGCTGGTGGCGTGGCAGTGACTGGCACTGAAAGGGTGACTTCAAAACACCTTTGCACTCCCCTGATCCCGGAACTGGCCTGGTACCAGTCTGGACCCCCAGCATAAGTTAAAGCAGCCTTCATGCTTGTCTGCCTCTGCCCCCATAGGGCTGGTCCTGCATCTGGAGTTTGGTGTTGAGCCACTACATCTGGATAAACGCCCTACTCTAGGAACCAGAAAAGAGGTTTGCGTAGGAGTTGCTATGCTGGGCTCTAAGCCATGTGAAAATTCCACTACACCACAGGAATTCATACATACTAGTAGCCAGTTAAGCTGGCTTTTTAGTGGCTTTGTGCTATGGTGACCAGAATCTGGCCCTTAGCGTATTGACAGGACACACGAGTAATAAGTGAGGTGGAGGTCAGGGGATTAACCCAATTTGTTAATTCCAAATGTCAGAGTTTGCCAACTTCAACAGGCTAAAACTGAGCAACAAACAACTTTTGCAGATGATGAACGAGGAGGGAAAATTTTATCACTCGACAGCATTACACAATTGTATTGAATTTAATGTACTGCCAACATCCCTCAGGAAGTAGTACAAGAGCTTGTTCTGTTCAGTAAATTGTCTCTTTGTGCAAGGATATGCCCTTATTTCCCCCTTTACAGTGACCTCTGTTTTTAGTAATTTACCCAGTGTCAACTAGAATATTGGTGTAAGTTTTCTATAGTCTATGAATTCAAGTTTGGTATTTTTGGTATCTAAACTCCCTTGGGGTATTCTATTTTGCAAACTGGGAAAAAAACAACTGTCTCTAAGGCACCCTAAGTGTTAATGTTTTAACTTCTCACACTCCAAGACACTTCACATTTTGTAGTCATTACCTGACATTGCTCAGTCCATTATGCAGCTGTAGAAAATGTTTGAGATTTGCATCATATCTGTTTGACTCTGCCATGTGGCCAGCAGGAGTGGATTTTAAGTTTTATCAGACTGTCAGCCTGCTACATTCTCTGTAAGGTTGAAATTTATTATCATCCTGCCTTACCAGCATATTGCAGGTTTGACTTAGGGTTGCCAACTTTCTGATTGCAGAAAACTGAACACCCTTGCCCCTGCCTCAAGGCCCTGCCCCTTCTCAGAGGCCCCGTCCCGCGCTCACTCCATCGCCCCCCCCTCTGTTGCTCGCTGTCTCCCACCCTCGCTAACTTGCTCATTTTCACTGGCTTGCGGTTGGGGTGCGGGAGGAGGTGAGGGCTCTGGCTGAGGGTGGGGCTCCGGGGTGGGGCCAGAAATGAGGGGTTCTGGGCTGGGGCAGGAGGTTGGGATGCAGTGGGGGTACAAGCTCCAGGGTAGGGCCAAGGATGAGGGGTTTGGGATGTAGGAGGAGACTCAGGGCTGGGTCAGATAGTTGGGGGGGGTGAGGGCTCCAGCTGGGGGTACAGATTCTGGGGTTGGGCCAGAGATGAGGGGCTTGACGTGCAGGAGGGGGCTCCAGGCTGGGCTGGGTGGGTGAGAGAGCAGGAGAGTGTGCATGGTGTGGGCTCCGGGAGTGGGCTCAGAGCTGAGGCAGGGGGTTGGGATGCAGGAGGAGGTTTGGGGTGCAGGCTCCTGGTGACGCTTACCTCAGGCGGCTCCCAGAAGCAGCCGGTACGTCCATGTGGCCCTTAGGCACAGGGGCGGCCACGTGGCCCTGCATGCTGCTCGCACCCGCAGGTGCCATCCCTGCAGCACCCATTACCCGCCTTTCCCAGCCAATGAGAGCCGTGGAGCTGGCGCTCGGGATGGGGACAGCGTGTGAAGCCTCCCTGGCCGACCCTGTGTCTTGGGGCAGCAGGGACATGCCAGCCGCTTCCGGGAGCCACGCAGAGCCAGGGAAGGCAGGGAGCCTGCCTTAGCCCTGCAGCACCGCCAACTGGACTTTTAATGGCCCAGTCAGCAACGCTGACTGGAGCCACCAGGGTCCCTTTTCAACTCGGCTTTCCTGTCAAAAACCTGTCGCCTGGCAACCCTAGTTGGACTTGATATGATGTCCCATTATGCATAGAAATACAGAATGATTTTAACCACATTCTTCTCAAGACGGCGATACTACAAAGATTTAGATATTCTTCAGCCTCTGGACCAGTTAGGCCGTTGATTAGTGAGATGTTGAACTAAGCATCCTTGTAAATAAGAATTCTCAGTCCCACAGAGTTGTCTTTTCAGTTTTGGGGGTTTCAATCCCAAGGACTGAATCCCTTTCTTGACATGTCAAATATTGAGAACAAGGTCTTAAATAGAATTGTAATGGCCATTTATTCATAGCATTTAAAACAACTGTCTTTTTTTCTTTGCATCTTCTGATTAGCTGGACTATCAAAGTTGAATAAAACAATTTACGGAGAACAAATAAGCAGAATGAACAGTAAAATGCTGATCTGTAGTTTTTTTTCCTGTATTTTTTTAATCTTAATAGCCTCACTGGGACAGATCCTGGCCCCTGGAACCATCCTGACTCCAGTGGCTTGGAAGAGACAAACAGTTATCCGAACAAAACAGCTGGAGTTTTCTGATGAGGCAGGGGAATTTCCCAGGTGGCATAAAGCTGTTTTCTCTAGCTGTATACTGCCTACTCTCTCACTGTTATAAGGAGGGGTCCTGGATTGGGACCATTTTAGCCATCAAAATTTAGAGCAGCCCAAAACTGTTCTAAGTTACCCCAAAAGCCAACATTAAGGGAACAGAAAGGTGGCTTGTAATTGCCTTTTCCTCATCCTAACCTGGATTGTGGAACTGACCACAGCTTAGCTGGACGTGGTGATGTGAAATACATTTTTTTAAAGAAAAGGAGTAACAACTCTACTGCCAACTTAAAGCATAACATTATCTGGTACTATATTTTGTATAATATTTAATCTGATTGCAGCTATGAATGACATTGTTTAAAATCTAATTATTTTAGAACCTCTAATTTGAACAACTTCCTGGCTTGTTGTGAACCAAGCACAACAATATTATGCAAGTGCCTTGTAACCAGGAAATGAACTTGACAGTAGAAACTTGAGTGTAAACAAAAAATGAAACTGACCAATTTAGGGTCATTATCCAAGCTGCGTGGAAATGACCAAAAACATTGGAATAGGTAAGCGTAAGCTACACTTAAAAAAAGTGCAATAATTTAAAATTATTAGTTGAGCTGGATGATGGGCTGATCTTGAATATGATGAAAATGTTAAGTTACAAGGATGAATCAGGTTTGGAACAAACAAATCAAGGGACATGCAAAGGTGGTACCAATTATAGAAAATCTTAGGGAATCCAGGATTCGATTGTTTGGATATGTGAAAAGAAGATTGGAAGAATATATAGGAAACAGGGTTTTAAACTTAGAAGTGGGGGGTAAGAGAAGGGTTGGAAGACCCAAAGCTAGATGAATGCATGTCCTATAAAAGGATTTGATTATCAGCTACATTTCTGAAGAACTACTTGGACAGACCAGAATTGAGAAGGACTCAAAAATCTGACCCCACATAGATGTGACTAAGGCTAGAAGAAGGAGAAGAAGGTGGTGAGCTAAATCATTGAAATCAGGAGCCGAAGAAAACTCAGAGGTCTAGGGTTTCCTTACAAACTCTGAACACTGAAAGGTGCATGAACGTTTTGGGAAAATCTTGAGTCAGTGTTAGGTTTTGCAGTGTTAGGGAGTCATATGAATTGGGGGGAGGGGAGGGAGGAGAGGGTTGGTGGTTTTGACACACAATTGGAAGAAACTATGTTTTCAATCATTTGCTTCGAGATTTTGGGTTCCTTTCAACTTTCAACTGAAAGCAAAACTGGGGTGGGGAGGGGCTAGAGATAACCCATTTGCATGAAAAAAATGAAAATGTTGACTACGCACACTATGGTATGAAACATCAGAGTTTTCATATAGCCGTAGTTGTTATCACCATGGTAGGATTTCTTTATATGATTTTTTTTATCTTGCATGCTCCTTTAAATGCAGAGAAATATGGTAATGCAAGAAAGTATTTGCATCAAAATTTTGGACCATTACTCAGCGAATTACCTAAATAACTTTTGAGGAGGGCTTGAATACTCTGAAACATTTGAAAAATACTCAGTCAGAGAAGGATGGAGTGAAAGATAAAACCAGGAAAATAGCTGTTCCCTATTTTTCTCTCTCCCATACATGCACAAGCAAAATGGACTATCTCATCTTCTGTGAAAGTCCAGGTCATATGTCAGTCATTGTAGTCACACTCAAGCTGCTTTAAATGAAAAATGAATCCAGTTAATTGGAATTTCTAAAACAAAGTAATTTGTGCTACTTTCTTTGATGAAATGATCTCATTTGTATAAATTAGCCCTTATTTTTACTTTTAATTTCTTCCACTAGAGCATTACAGGCCCATGAACATTGTCCTTCCACTAAATATATTTTTTATATGTGTGTCACGAATAAATGGCTACCGTGAAAATGTGTATATGGAAACCGTGCCTTGATTCATGACAACTCTGGTCACAGTAGAAATCAAGCTGACACAATACTTGTTTTCCAGATCTCTGAGGAACTAAAGGTGAGGGCCCCAAGTCACAGCGACCTTGCCTTGATTAAACAGTGTTGGCTTTTTTGCAAGAACTGCTGGAAAAGTATGTTACAGGATGCTGTGGTCCTAGAACAGATAACAGAACTTTTCTTCACAGTAATGATATTGTTGGTGCAGTAACTGCATAGAAGTGAATCAGATATTGTATGCTCACCAGTAACTCATATAAGGTGACATTCACTTCCATGCAAAGAACTAACATGAGCCCCATTCACCCCAGAAAAGAGTTTACATAGTGTGTCGGCCTTCTGCTAGCCTCTTCTGCATACTGGTAATTTTTACCAAGAACGTTGATCATTACAGAATATTTTACTGAGGCAGGGGTACACTGGCCAGGAATTTGAATTCTCAGTGAATTTTTTTGAAACCCATGGGATCTTTATCAGAGACCAGGGTGAGCCCAAATCTTGTCACTGTCAGGGTGTGAGGAAAGATTCATCTCTTTCGGCACACCTTCTTGGAAAAGCTGACACCCAGGATATGAGCTGTAAGAAATAAAGTTCTGATTCCTTCCGAGTGAAGATTTCGGTCCAACTAGGCTTGATTCTTCTTGAGCGAGTGGGTTTAATCTGTTGGGGAGAGGGTGTCGACTTTCTTTTTCTAGAAAGAATTACATTTCTAATTGGTGCAGTGGTGCCATAGAGATGAGCCCCTCCGAAACACCTTGCAGAAACTCTTCTATGACTGTCTTGCTTGGTGTTTAACAAGTGTGGTTATGTTAGTTTCTTTCACATTTAGAGCACTTAAATTTAACTTGAGTAGCCCTCTTTTTCTCCCAATGATTTTAATCATTGCTATTTTCCACTGTAAAGTCTCAGCCTTTTGCATAGTAACAACTGGCCCGTGAGAGCACTTGAACAGTAGGCAGGAAAGTTGAGTGATGGCCAACACACAGTACAGAAGAAATGACCACTGTGGACAGTATGCCAGATTCTTTTATTCCAGTATTTTCAGCACTGGCTGGACATATTATATACACCATAAGATTTTAATGTGCTCAGCTCGAAAGAAGGGGACTTAGTGTCTCCTCTACCAAGTGTACACACAATCTAATTAGCTCAGTCAGAGACAACATTTATGTGATGAGCTAATCCAATTTACACCCCAGATGAGGAGATAAGCTTTTGCATTCATAGTGGTTTGTCTGCCTGTTGATCTGCTCTTGTTTCCTTCCACTAACAGCCACCACTGCAGCCTTTCTTGACTCTTGCACACAGTTCAGTGTCAAGCTCCTCACAGACTGAGAACATTGCTTCTTGTAGCCTCCTTTAAATGCTATGATCTTTCAATATCCCTTCCAAATATGGGTGGTAGCACAGGGTGCGTCCCCACCATTTAGTCATCTTCGTCTGATGATATTTTAGGCAATCCATTGCTTTAAAATGCTTTGGTTTTATGTTTTTGCTTGGTACTGTTTTCAGAACTCCAGCTGCTCCTTCAGTAACTCAGATGCTGGTGGTATAAGACTCTTCAGTGAAGTTTTGTCAATTTCTTTCTGCCCATGCCAAATTAAGGCTGCTAGCGGGCAAGCCATAATGGGGGAAAAAAGAGGCAAAGAGGAAGAGGGGTCTCAAGAGGTATTATGGCTGTGAAGACTAGGGGCACTGGAGAGAACGGGCTTGCAGTTGGCTTCTGCATCACAGATGTATTCTGACCTCTTTTAAACAAATATAAGCTTTGTCTGCCTTGGGAATATGCTCCAATTACAGCTAACAGAGGCCAACTAGCTTCCAATCAGAATCAGCTCATTCAGTGCATATAGCAGCTTTGACTTTCTGCACAGGTGCGGCTTTCGTGATGGCTGTAAGGGGGAAATTCCCTAGGGTGGACTAGGCCAATGATGTCTGCGTTCTTCTCAATGCAATCCCAGAGCCTTTAGACAGTGTGCAGGACAATGGCTATGCCCAGATATCTCTGGGATGACCTGTGCTATAGTGGCCAGACTCACTAACTAGTGTCAATTTATGACAAGCTCATGATGAGGAGGGAGGGAAAGGGGCACCCTGCACATGATTGACTGATTGATTGTACCAGTAATGCCTAGAAGCTCCAACTGGGCTTGGGGACCCATTGCGTTCAACACTGTACATACTTTAGTAAGACACACTTCCTTGTCTTGAAGAGTTCACAATATAAATAGACAAGACAGACAAAGGGTGGGAGAAAATAAGTGAACTGAGATACAGAATGATTGTGACCTACCCAAGGTCACAATGGAGATCTATGGTAGGGCTGGGAATTGAAGCCAAATCTCCTGAGTTTCAGCCAAGTGTCTTAAGCACAAGTTCATCCTTCCTGTTCTCCTCCCACCGCAGCTGTGCTAGGGTCAAAACTGGGTCTTGAGCAGTTAGACCTTGTGGTGGGATTTGGAGTCAGGAGTCCGTAACCGAAGCCATGGGTAGGAGCCAAAGTCAGAGGTTGAGCCAAGAGTCAGAGCCAAAGTAGAATCGGGAATCATACTTGTGGTTGGAGCTGGAATTGGAGGCAGAGAACAGGCACTGGGATCAGAAACAAGGCAAGGAAGCCAGTACCAGGGACAAGTCAGGAAAGCAGGACTCAGGAATCAGGCAAGAAGATAAGGTCTAATGTAGCAGACAGCCAGGGACTCGCCCAGTTGCACGGACAACTTCTTGGACCGTCTTTTAGTTTAAATAGAGCAGCTAGGCCAATGGGTGTGACCATTTGCTCTTCCAATCAGGACTTCTGTGGGTGATGCCTTTGGTGGGGCTAGGAGTCCATTAGCCACTCAGCTCACCAGCTACTAACAAGCCACTGGATGATGGCTGGGATGCGAAGGTTGCATAAGGCTCGTGGACCCAGGTTTAAGACCAGTGGATCCTCGCAGCTGGAGCAGGGATAACTTGACGCTGTATGTTGCATGCTGAAGAATGCAAATTTCTCTTAGTTTACATAGTTACTGATAAAAGGTTTCCATGAACCTGAAATGTGGCAAAAGGAGGATCATGCCACTGTCCCCTTAAAATGAAATGCTTTCATTTTTAATTAGGTCCAGTGCCTCTTGGGCAGCCACAAACTTCCTAGCTACCCTCATTAGCTATTGTGCTGCTGAAACTAAATAGTCATTTAGGTTTTTTGTATAAATCGTAAAGAGCTGCAGAGAAAGAGCATGCACTGCAATAGATCCCTTGGCATTGACAAATGAGCCAGTGTAGAGAGACATGGAAATAACATGGCAGATTGGGTGTGGAGTTTGAGCTCTCAAGGAATGAAGCAGAAGAGAGATATCAGCACACCATCTGGATGAGACAGCAAGCGGGCGAGTTTTATGCGAATGCAGGAAGGAGAGGGTGCTTTTCCATTATCAGATATCAGACTGACACTTTGATGTGTTCAGGGTGCCATCTCCCCTGTCTAAATATTTATTTCTTTTGCTGTGCTCAGTCTAATGCAATTAGACTACAGTGTGGAGTTCTGCCATATCCTTTTAGCTCTGAATTTGTCTCGCAGTAACAAGCTGCACTGCCCCCAAACTGCACATACATATTGCAAGTGATAAGGAAACTTGGAACACCAGCTTATGTCACAGAATCCAAAGCACTTGCGCCATTTATATTAATAATTAGATCTGACAGCCTACACTATATCATAGAATCATAGCAATGTAAGGCTGGAAGGAACCTCAAGAGGTCATCAAGGAAGAATTTTTCATGGATAGATACAGAAATACTGATGGTGGTGCACATAAATTTGATTTATATTGTTTGGTAGAAAGATAGGCAATCTGGGGGGTTAGGATTTTTTAATATAAAAATGGTATTGCAGCCATTAATTCATATTGACTTTCACTGATAGTCAATGGAAAAATTGAAATAAATTCAATTCAGACATGGGATGCACTGCACCCTTTCCATACATTTCCACTAGAGCAGGCAGTTTTACTACACAACACCACACGAGCAGCCACAATAAATTCCCGGCTAAGCAGAAGTGGGGATCCCAAAATTAAATATAATTGCACATCTTGTTTTTCGTTTTTTTCTCGAGGTGGATCAGCTTTAAATGCCTTTCATTTTACACAGATAATCTTTTCTTTTGTCCTGGATGGGTTATTGAGCCTGATTTGCTCAGCCTTACCTTTGCCCTGTCACAGTGGTTCTACAAACTCATATCTGTGTAGCCACAATCTCTGAATACAAAAAATGTCCCAAATGGAAGAGGAGAAAATCAGGTATGTCTTTTCAAAAATTATACTTATTTCCCCACAATGTTTGGTTCAGTCTCTGGCTCTGCCATAGACGGTGATGGGGGCCTTTTAAATACCTACAAAGACCTGAGTTTGCATCCCAGCTCTGCCACAGACTTCCTGCCTGACCTTGGGCAACTCATTTAACCTCTCTGTGCCTCAGGCCTCCATCTGTAAAATGGGGATAATAGTACTTCCTTTTCCCCACCATTTGTCTTGTTGATGCAGATTGTAAACTCTTTGGGACAGGGACTATATGTAGAGTGCCTATATATAAACTATATGAGTATATGTAGTGACTATATGTAGAGTGCCTCACTCAGGCCTCTATATTGGTCAAGGCCTCTAAGTTTATCCTGTAATCTATTACTGCTACTACTTCTTCTAAATAATAACAGTTGGCAAGATTAGCCCCTTCTGAGATCACATCCAAAGGATCCCAGAAAGACTGCTGGCTTGGGTCCAGACCGAGTGTTCAAATTTTACTCTCTTTCTAGGCAGCAGGACACTCTGGGGCAAGCAGCTCCAGAGCATGCCAATGCTGATAGGAATCAGTGGCCCTCTGAGATCTCACAGCCCAATCCATGCATTGAGTAGACCTGTTCCAGAGTTAAAGTTTGTTGATATGATTTAAATGACACTTGTAGTGGGCAGATTTTCTGATTCTTTTAGCATATTTATTACCAATCCATGCCGAGTCTGAGGTGTTTGATTTAATAAACCTTGAGCGGCGGCGGTGGGGAGGAGCATTTTTTTCCAGTTTTAGAGACTAGAATTACAGAAATTTAGGTATTGAAGTTTAAAATACAATATTGAGAGATTCATGGCGTTGAGTTTAGACATTTAAATGTGTTGAGTGGAGGGTAAGTTGTCATTATAGCTTATGCCAAATGAGTAAATAGGCTTCATGTATTAAGGTGGCACCAGTTGAATGACAAATGATTAGCTCAGCAGAGAGGGAAAGTGATGTCAACTTTGTACGTTAGGCATATTTTATTGATTAAATGCACCTGTGATCTTTGGGGTCTGAGGGGTGCTAAGTGAAAGATAACCTTCTTTGATCACAGTGGAGATGCCATCGCCAGTCGTCTTGTGAAACCTTCAAAAGGCACCATGAAGGCAAGTCTTAGTACCAGGGTAGATCTCCCTGAAAGCACTGTCTAGAGGACCGATTTCCGACTGCCAACAGGATCAGTTTTGGAAAATGGGATCAGGAGCCCAATTTCTTTGTCCCACATGGATGGATCAGGATGAGGATAGAAAACGTAAAAAAAAAAAAATCCAGTTTGTTCATTTCAGAGGCATCGTTTTACTACTCTGTTTGTACAATTCAGAGTTACTTAAAGTATGTGAGGTGTTTCCACCCCATTATGGAGCTGATAAACAGCAAAGAGTCCCCGCTGGATGAAAGGAAGAGAGAGAACATTAAAACGAAAAAAAACTCTTATGGTTTATGATAGGTTCTCTGGCTCCTATCCAGGCCAGATACCTGTGGCTGCTAGAGAGACTGCAGTTCCCTCCACAACAGCAACTGAAGATGAAAGAGCCTGTGACACAATTGGATCAGATTCTCTGGACTGATTAACAAGCCCAGGGAGGAGCAAAGGTGGCTTTAAGTCACCATTCTTTTCCCTGATCCACAGATCCAGCCCAGATCCTAGGACTAGTTACAGCAGCTCTTAATATGCTCTGTCTTGGGCTCCAGCTGCCAACACCCCACCTCTCCCCCAAGCACTGTTTTGGTAGCCTGAGGATCAGTCAAAAGGAGGGTTCTCTAGCTATGCTCTGTACTCCAGTGGCCAGGAGAATGGGAGGGAGTGACATGGGATACATTATAGTAGCTCAGAACCATCAGAGTATTCCCTTATGCAGCTGGAATCAACAGCTGTAAGGCTGTTTTACACCACTGAGTTTCCAGAGAATGCGGCACTAAGGGTTTTAAAAACAAAACCCTTGGGGCATCCTCCCTACCTGTTGGGATCCATATATGGGCTTATGAAACCACTGGTCAGTGTGTGTGATGTGCACCCCTGAAGATGATCCACAGAAGATGAGTCTGTTACTACTCTCAACCTGAGACCCTGTCTCTTTAGCTCAAGCTGCAGAGACTCGCAGGTTTTGCCTAGCTCAGCCCACAGCATCTGCCAAGATGCTGACGGTCACACTTACTTTAGCCCTGAGGATCTGTTAAGCCTACCTGACACAAACAGATGGGCCAGACAATAGGACAAAAGAAGAGGATTTCTGCTGCATGGAAGATGAGGGAACCATGTACACTGTTGGATACTTTTCTAACTTTATGCCCTGGGCTTGACTTCCAATGTGTAGGATGACATGGTATATGGACCCAGTTATTTTCTTTTGCAAAGGGCGCTGTTTGTGTAATTGCTTAGATAATTATAGACACCATGATCCCATTGAAACAAAACTCTTAGCCATCAGGATTGCAACGTTAGCGCGTTGCTCCTTGCACCTTTTGTCTATCTTCCAAGAAAACTGATGATCAATGTAATCGAACGTATATTTCGCTCTTCTAGCATCTACATATTATGTTTGCTTGGTGCAGCCATCAAATGTTGTTTGTAA
Source organism: Lepidochelys olivacea (assembly GCF_965140295.1). NCBI lineage: Eukaryota > Metazoa > Chordata > Testudines > Cheloniidae > Lepidochelys > Lepidochelys olivacea. Next base: position 66,832,333 of record NC_140421.1, on the reverse strand, counting down.
TTCTTAACTCTGCTTGCATATTTGTTTTTTTTTAAAGTGTTATTCCTAGCTCTGCATGAGATGCCCTTGTTTGTGAAATTGTACCAGCTTGATACATGATTATCACAAATAATTGCCAAGAATACTTGTTGTGTAATCCAAACCGATTTTCTGGTTATTGTTGGCAATGGTTTTTATGCACTAGGTTGGCCATTCAAGGCTGAAAATTATGTTATCAAACTTGGCAATCAGAGACTGAGACTATATGAGTGCAACAATAAGATCTCATTTTCCTAAAGTGGCATTTTTAATCAGAGAAATGAGAGACATGAAGTGCTAGAAACTAAGATCCTGAGGGCTAAGAGCTTCAGAGTCACTTCAGAGTTGTCTTTTTTTTTTTAAATGAGCCAACTCTGTTGACTTTCTATGGGATATTCAGTGACCTTTTCAGAGGCCCCAATCCTGGATTCTGAAGTCTGCTTGACTAAATGGGTTTTGTGTAGGGATCAAGAAGGAATAAGAATCTTCCTCCAGGATGTAGCTGAGCTCCCACCTCAAATGCACTTCCCTTTGTGTGCCTTTGGCATCAGGATCCCTATATTTGTGTATTCCCCAGCTCCCAACCTCCTCTTGCTATTGCAGACCAAGCACTTGTGGAACAATACAGGCTCCTGTACAAACAATCGGCTCTCCTTCTGTCTAGTCGACCTACACATTCTTTTTGTATCAGAACTTGAGTGTCTTAGATGGTGGGGACAGAATTTGTACGCTAAGCAATTTTGAAAGGCTGCATGGAAGAGCAGAGTCTGTGGCCTTTCCCCGGTGAATCCTGGCCTCCTGAGCTTTTGCAGGCCAGGTTCCTTAACTCTCTGAGTTTTCTTTATCACCTCCCAGAAGAACAACACAATAGAGCTGCAACCCTGGAAAGCCATGAACCTGTATTCCACTGTTAACATTGGAAAGTGGGGGTAGTTTGGCCCTTTATAATTGATACCCTGCTTAGATATTTTTCCGCAGTCTCCATTATCACTGTGATGTCACTTCAGTGCTATTGATGCAATATAAGAGTCTTTTCCCTTATGATTATGCTCTCGATATGGTGTGTTACCTAATGTTTCCATGCTAACTTTGCTGGAATATCAGGGCTAACAGTAGTGTCATAGCATAGGTGAAAAGAAAAGGAGTACTTGTGGCACCTTAGAGACTAACCAATTTATTTGAGCATAAACTTTCGTGAGCTACAGCTCACTTTATCGGATGCATACTGTGGAAAATATAGAAGATCTTTTTATATACACAAAGCATGAAAAAATGGGTGTTTACCACTACAAAAGGTTTTCTCTCCCCCCACCCCACTCTCCTGCTGGTAATAGCTTATCTAAAGTGATCACTCTCCTTACAATGTGTATGATCATCAAGATGGGTCATTTCCAGCACAAATCCAAGGTTTAACAAGATCTTGGGGGGATGGGGGTAGGAAAAAACCAGGGGAAATAGGTTACCTTGCATAATGACTTAGCCACTCCCAGTCTCTATTCAAGCCTAAATTAATTATATCCAATTTGCAAATGAATTCCAATTCAACAGTGTCTCGCTGGAGTCTGGTTTTGAAGTTTTTTTATTGTAATATTGCAACCTTCATGTCTGTAATTGCGTGACCAGAGAGATTGAAGCGTTCTCCGACTGGTTTATGAATGTTATAATTCTTGACATCTAATTTGTGTCCATTTATTCTTTTACGTAGAGACTGTCCAGTTTGACCAATGTACATGGCAGAGGGGCATTGCTGGCACATGATGGCATATATCACATTGGTGGATGTGCAGGTGAACAAGCCTCTGATAGTGTGGCTGATGTTATTAGGCCCTGTGATGGTGTCCCTTGAATAGATATGTGGCCACAGTTGGCAACGGGCTTTGTTGCAAGGATAGGTTCCTGCGTTAGTGGTTCTGTTGTGTGGTATGTGGTTGCTGGTGAGTATTTGCTTCAGGTTGGGGGGCTGTCTGTAGGCAAGGACTGGCCTGTCTCCCAAGATTTGTGAGAGTGTTGGGTCGTCCTTCAGGATAGGTTGTAGATCCTTCATGATGCGTAGGAGGGGTTTTAGTTGGGGGCTGAAGGTGACGGCTAGTGGCGTTCTGTTATTTTCTTTATTAGGCCTGTCCTGTAGTAGGTGACTTCTGGGAACTCTTCTGGCTCTGTCAATCTGTTTCTTCACTTCGGCAGGTGGGTATTGTAGTTGTAAGAATGCTTGATAGAGATCTTGTAGGTGTTTGTCTCTGTCTGAGGGGTTGGAGCAAATGCAGTTGTATCGCAGAGCTTGGCTGTCGACAATGGATCGTGTGGTGTGGTCAGGGTGAAAGCTGGAGGCATGTAGGTAGGAATAGCAGTCAGTAGGTTTCCGGTATAGGGTGGTGTTTATGTGACCATCGTTTATTAGCAATGTAGTGTCCAGGAAGTGGATCTCTTGTGTGGACTGGACAAGGCTGAGGTTGATGGTGGGATGGAAATTGTTGAAATCATGGTGGAATTCCTCAAGGGCTTCTTTTCCATGGGTTCAGATGATGAAGATGTCATCAATATAGCGCAAGTAGAGTAGGGGCGTTAGGGGACGAGAGGTGAGGAAGCGTTGTTCTAAGTCAGCCATAAAAATGTTGGGATACTGTGGGGCCATGTGGGTACCCATAGCAGTGCCACTGATTTGAAGGTATACATTGTTCCCAAATGTAAAATATTTATGGGTAAGGACAAAGTCACAAAGTTCAACCACCAGGTTAGCCGTGACATTATTGGGGATAGTGTTCTTGACGGCTTGTAGTCCATCTTTTTGTGGAATGTTGGTGTAGAGGGCTTCTACATCCATAGTGACCAGTCAGAGAACACTTCAATCTCTCTGGTCATGCGATTACAGACATGAAGGTTATGATATTACAACAAAAAAACTTCAAAACCGGACTCCAGCAAGAGACTGTTGAATTGGAATTCATTTGCAAATTGGATATAATTAACTTAGGCTTGAATAGAGACTGGGAGTGGCTAAGTCATTATGCAAGGTAACCTATTTCCCCTGGTTTTTTCCTACCCCCCCCCCAGACGTTCTTGTTAAACCCTGGATTTGTGCTGGAAATGGCTCACCTTGATTATCATACACATTGTAAGGAGAGTGATCACTTTAGATAAGCTATTACCAGCAGGAGAGTGGGGTGGGGGGAGAGAAAACCTTTTGTAGTGGTAAACACCCATTTTTTCATGCTTTGTGTGTATAAAAAGATCTTCTATATTTTCCACAGTATGCATCCGATAAAGTGAGCTGTAGTTCACAAAAACTTATGCTCAGATAAATTGGTTAGTCTCTAAGGTGCCACAAGTACTCCTTTTCTTTTTGCGAATACAGACTAACACGGCTGTTACTCTGAAACATAGCATAGGCGGTAAATTGGTGCTGGGGAATCTGAGTCCTGCTTTGGGCAAGCTAGTTCTTAAAAGGTTTTAGAAAAAATAATTAAGAGAAACTGTTCTTTTACTTGTCCCCCTCCCCCCGCAACTGACCTTTTCATTAAAATACAAGTTTCTGTGGGAAGTATCCATTTTTAATGAAATATTTTCAGGTTTTCATCACCAAAATCCAGAAAGGCGACCTTTTATTTTTTTTTTCAGCAGCTGAAACCAAACACACACAAATGGGGGTTTCAGTTATTTTGTAGAAAACCTGAAAATATTTGAGAAAACAAAATCTTTGCTGGAAACTCTTTCATTTTAATCACAGGGGTTTTCCCCACAGGAATTAAAAAAAACCCATGAAAGCTGGGCAAACTTCCTGAACAGCGCTAGGTGTTAATTTACAAAAGACTTGTGGCTGGGTTTCATTAAAATGGAAAGCATTATGTGAAGCCTGCCACTACAACATGAGAGCAAACAGGTCCTTAGAAAAGGAAGAGAGAGACGAATACAACCGTGGAGTGATGGAAGGACTCTGGCATTATTGTAGTATTGCAAGGAAGGGGTATGCTGAAGCACCATGTCGTCACTGGTATGTGCAAAGATGTGTGTCCACAAGTCGTAGTTTCACTGTCTCCTTGTAAAACTAGTGGTTTGGTATCAAATAAGTGCCAGAATTTTAAATGCTCCCTTTAAAAAAAAAACTGTATTAATAATAGTCATGGTGCCTTCGTCTATGTTTTAAACACCACAAATTAACCGTGTGAGACTGAGCCACGTTCTCTCACATTTTCTGACAGAAAACCAGCTACTTGAAGAGTTCATAGCTGAGAGCAAAGCACATTTCCGTATCACTTCCCCGCTTGCTGGCATGTGACTTTTATTTTTGCATGAGGTTTTGCTACAGTTGAGCTTATTTTTTGCCCCCCTTCCCCCTCAAAACACCTACAGCTTGTCAAAAATGCCACAAAAAGAGGATTAATTATTTCCAGAATAAAAGAGAGTGCAGTGAGCTGTTATTGATGGGGTTAAGCTGACATTTAAAATGTAAGAAAGGACATTGATGAGGGTCAGGAGACTGAAGAGAAATGAGAGGCCATTAGAAACATCCAGCTTGCTTTCCTGCAGTCATGCCTACTGCCTTGGACCTAGTGCCTGTGAGTAATGCTGCATTAACCTGTCCAGCCCACATATTCATTCTGCCATCTCATCAATGTAACTAATGACTTCTCGGGATCCCTCAGTTAGAAATGCTTCTAGTACTTTCTTTAAGAAAATGATCTGTTTGAATATACTGGAGATGAAAGGCTTCTATAGTTTTCAGCATCCTAGGAGAAGCATAGCTTGTTATATTTTTAAAATATTTACTTTAAAGTTTGCACACAAACCCCAAAAGCTTTATTTTTGAACTCGACAGGTCTACTCCTCCATTTGCCCTTCCATCATCCTAAAGTATAAAGAGCCTGATATTCAGAAATACTCAGCATCTGCAGCAACCAGAGCTAGTTCTCTGTTTCTCTGAAAATCTGAGAGTGCTTATATGTATGGGTGTTCTTGAAGCCTGGAGTTCTTGAGCTCCTGGAGTCATGTGACTGTGTGAGACTCTCAACTTTCATAAAAAAAAAAGTTTCGAGTCTGCATTGTGAGAGAGAAAAGCTTGAAAACATGAACACTGCAAGTACAAAAACCAGAAGTCAAAAAAGGAACCTCAAATGGATTATTTTCTAAAAACAAAAAAAATAAAATAAAATCTTTTTTAAGCCAGTCTCATGAATTTTTGGTGCCTGATTCATCATTTTTGGATGCCAGAGACTGGCAATACTGAAATCAAGCCAAACTAAACCACAGTGATTGAGCCATTCCACATTGCATGAAGCTACTCATTAAACAGTGCTTTGTGACAGAAACCACTAACTACTTTATGTTGACAAATATTTTAGAGCCCCTGATATTACATGAAGCTCCATGTGGGTGTTGCACTGCGTGTCCAGGCAGTGTTTATGATAGGACCAGGGTCTTTGCTGGAAAAACATTTCAAAGCAGTTCCTGAAGGATGGGCAAGTCTGTCTTTGGAAACTTTTCTACCATCCAAAGTTCTTAGCTTGCACATTACCTTTTCCTATCCTGGTTATACAGATGCTAAAAACTCAGATCAAAAATTCTGTGAAAGAAGTGCTTACTGTAAGAACTAAATACCCAGATGTACAGCAGTCACCCTTAAAGCAACCTTTTGCTGTAAATAATTAATAAGGTTACTTCAAAATTTCCAGTTCTTTCTGCAAGAAATATTGCAGCTCCTGAGGTAACCTTATGTAGTCATCAAAGGTGACTGAAAACATGTTCAGAATGACCAATATACTCCACATTATGATTTTAAGGTCCAGTTTTGAGTGCTGCTGAGTGCCCTCGACACCCTTGGACATCAATGGGAATAAAGGGTGCTCAGAGCCTTGCCGGATCAAACCCGCAATGCATGTCTTGTATGTTAATTTTAGAATATATTTGCTATACTAGTTACATTTTAACCAGGGGAATTTAGCAAATAATTTATTAACTAATTGGGTTTTGTCTGCTTACAGGTTGCAGTTTCAGGGTTTGATCCTGCAAACACTAAAGCTCACGCATAGCTTTTTACATCCATGAGTAGTCCCATAAAAAGTCAATGGGCATACTCATGCTTTTAAAGTAGTTTGAATGTTTGCAGGATTGGGCACTTAGAGAGGGCCTTGGCTAATTAAGGACCCAATACTGCCACTGTTCCTTGTGTGAGGGATCTCTTTACAGTGAAAAGGAGCTCATGTAAAGTAAGATTCTAAGTGAGGAGAAAAAGAGAGAGAAAGCTAGGCCAAGATTTTCCAAAATAACTAGTGATTTGGGATGCCTTTCTAGGTTCCTGGCTTGAGACTCCTGAAAAGGGTCTGATTTTTAGAGAGTGCTGAGAACTCACCTTCTGCCAAAAGAAAAGGAGTACTTGTAGCACCTTAGAGACTAACCAATTTATTTAAGCATGAGCTTTCGTGAGCTACAGCTCACTTCATCGGATGCATACCGTGGAAACTGCAGCAGACTTTATATACACACAGAGATCATGAAACAATACCTCCTCCCACCCCACTGTCCTGCTGGTAATAGCTTATCTAAAGTGATCATCAAGTTGGGCCATTTCCAGCACAAATCCAGGTTTTCTCACCCTCCACCCTCCCCCACACAAACTCACTCTCCTGCTGGTAATAGCCCATCCAAAGTGACAACTCTCTTGTGTGGGGGGGTGGAGGGTGAGAAAACCTGGATTTGTGCTGGAAATCACTTTAGATAAGCTATTACCAGCAGGACAGTGGGGTGGGAATAGGTATTGTTTCATATTCTCTGTGTATATATAAAGCCTGCTGCAGTTTCCACGATATGCATCTGAGGAAGTGAGCTGTAGCTCACGAAAGCTTATGCTCTAATAAATTGGTTAGTCTCTAAGGTGCCACAAGTCCTCCTTTTCTTTTTGCGAATACAGACTAACACGGCTGCTACTCTGAAACCTCTCTACACAATGTGCATGATAATCAGGTTGTCCATTTCCTGCAACAAACAAACAAAAAACAAAACAGGCCCTGTTAATGTGTCTTGACCTGAGCATCCAAAATCACTACTCACTTTTGAAAATCTTGGCCTCCGCAGGAAATGAAAACAGAAGGGGAAAACAGAGGACACAGAAAGAGGAGAATGAAGAAGAGAGAGGGAAGGGGGAGGATGGTTTCTGAGTTGTGTTAGACGGGGAGATTGGAGTGAGTTATCATAGAATCATAGCCAGATAGTCCCCTTTTTCTGTAAGCTTTTCATTAATGTAATATGATGTGAATGGTCTGGCGTGCCCTTTAAGCTCAGGTTGATTGGCAGGAAGCCACTAAATCTTTTTTTTTTTTAAAAACCGTGGAGTGCCAAGGTGCGCACTGTCTCACCCCTATAAATCTCATTATCTGTACTATGCCAGAGCTCATTGATTTTCAGTCAGAACAAGTCTCCCATAAGGAATTTTTCATATACCAGCCAATAATCCATAGAGTCTACACTCCCTCCCCTCCATCTCCAGTCTACATCAAAAGAATGATGGAATGGGGGGTTTCTTTCACAGCTGTGGGTAGGGGCATAGCTGTGGTAGCAGGGCACAGTTCAAAGATATGAGTTATTTAAATGGTCTTGTAATGCTTTATTCATCCCTTCGATACTGTTTGACACAAGGCACATTCACTCATTCTGTTGTCCAGCTGTGACACAAGGATGTGAGTTATAGGCTTTGTAGGGTCAGTAGTTAACATATACAATTGTTAAATCCCTTGCCTATATTTTTAGGTAAGGCAAAATGATGTGACATATCCACAGAGGATATATTATGAGCTGTAATGTCTTACAGTATATCAGAAGAGGAAGCATACAGATGTAGCTGTCAGACAGCAAGTACTAAAACTGAACAAGGTTTAAAGGGGATTATTTCTGCTTTTCCATTAGGAGAAATAATCTCCATTTAAAAGTTAGTAACTAGTGTGCCCCTTGACCACACATTCATCTTTAGCCGTAATGATGAATTTTATCATTAATACTTACGAATTTTCACTTGCGTTGTATTCCAATCAGAATCAAATCTTTCTCTTTAAACACAAGGGATTCAGCAGACTTTAACAGCGCAGGGGCTGCCCGAAACTTTGGTTTTCAATAAGATAGTTCAGCTACAGTAGGGAAAGTTTTTCATTTTTCTTGTCTCTGATACCATACAGTGCTTTGTCTTGATAAGTGAGCAGAAATCCTATATTGGAAGTATAACTATTAAGTCTGGACTGTTGAGAGGGTTGTGGTACTGAAACAAAGCGGTCTACTTTAGAAAGGTTCCTAAATAAGGCTATGAAACTTTTATTACTTGTGAGACACAGTTGGCTCATTTTCTGTTTAAAAGCAGTGGGAATGTTGTGGCTGGCTTCCGAGGGGGACCACACTTAGGCCTATGGGGTTGCTTTAAACCACTGTATTGGTACAACATTTGCATTTTGTTTAAAGCTGCAATGGGACTCTTTGATTTCAATTCGTAGGGGATGGTGAGAGGTGGCTTTTCTTTTCCCCCATTTCCTTGCATGGGATTTGATCCAACATACACTGAAGTCAGTGGAAAGACTCCTATTGACTTCAGCGGGCATTGGCTCAGACACCTTACGCAATTGTTACCTCTGAGGGTTGTTTTGAGTTTCAAGTTGCAGCAAACCCAAAAACTCAAAGCAAAACTTACTCAAGACTGTCACATTTTGCCCGGTTTCAGCAGGAAAATGTAAACCAGTATGGGGCCTGGTACGTAAAGGATTGTGAACCTTGTGATAATGGTGAATTTTCATTGACCTGAGCCGAGTGTCCAATACGTAATGAAAAACTAAACCAGCCGTGTTTTATGTGATTTCTGATTCTGCTGTGATACTTTTTGCCCACAGAGCTCTAGATTTAAGTAATTTGTTTTAAAAAACAGGTTCAGGGTTCACCTACTGTCAAAAGCTCCTAGAAACTGGTTTTCTTTTCCCTCCAACTCTCTCTCATCCCAGCATTTCCGGTGTTCAAATCTTAAAATGCCTTTTGGTTTCCGACATGTCAGCTGTAGTGTACGCGCAGGCATTGAACAATGTTTCTTGTCCCAAGAACCATTTCAACCATAACTTGGTGGTGAGGGAGGAAAAGGGGTAAAAATGACACGGAGGGGGTGAGAGATCTCATCTGTATTATGATCTTGACCTTGCTTCCACTGAATTCAATTGCAAAATTCCCATGCAGAGCAGGATCAAAGCTTATTGTCTGGTTCAAAGCCCATTACTTTTTTTTTTTTTTTTTTTTTTTGCCTAGTGGGAACAGAAAATTTCACATATTTGGAATGACATAATATCTGGACTGTGCTGGTCCAAATTTGGATGACAGAGGTATGAGATTTTCAAACACCCTATGCATAGGCTAACCTTAAATCTCAGTCCCAGAAATCAGGAGAAAACCCCAAATGCCTTCAGTCCTAGCCTCTCTCTGTCTTTCTTTTTTTTCAGGTGGGGAAAAACCCTCATTGTTAATAGACTTGCATCTTATTCAAAGCCATGCTCAGATCAGCTATTCATCACAGCCACTTTTCATTAGATCTCTTTAAACTGCACCATGCTTGCCACGGTCAATGCTTCTCTCTCCATTCAACTTGGGGGTTTAATTGCCCCCTTAAAACCGTTTGCCAGTGCCCTAGCAGGACAGAAAGATTTAATATCCTAATTTTTTATTCTTCCTTCTCTTCTCCCTCTTTGTCCCTCTATCCCTCTTTTTGTAACAGGAAAAAACTCCACTCTGTCTCACTCTGTGACCCCCACCCCACCCATTTCTGCTGAACTAGCAATATAAGATAATTGTGTTTCATTTTTATTTATACCTGCAACCTTGGTTTTATCATCATTTTTCCCCTGGAAAGAAACAGTGCAGTACATCTCTTAGTTCCATACTAGTTACTTTTCAGTCTTCCAGACCCATGACCCAAGTGAAAATTCTGCTAGAGTGTTACAGGATTCTAACTTAGTATTAGCACAATATTAAGAAAAGGTTGGATCCTTGAATAAGCTTTCACTACAAAGCTGCCATTTGAATAAGGAGAGCAGGATCAGGTGCTAATGTTGTGCCAGCACTTCTCTCTCAGATGCTTATTTTTAAGGCTCTACAGCTCAGCAGGAGGAAGTGTCTTCTGAGTGGTAACATATAGAATAAGCTCTAAGCCTGGAAGAGACAACAATTTCCATCATACCTATATGAAAAACTAATTTAACATGTGTTTGCCAATGATCCACCTGCAGTACTATTGGGAGTGTTGTATTCAGGTCAATGGTAGATGAGGGCCTTTGCATGTACCATGTTTCAGAGTAGCAGCCGTTGGGCCTAATCACATCGCCACACTAATTAGCTAATTAGTAGGGCCTAATCACATCGCCACACTTTCAGAGGCTCGTTCACCTGCACATCTACCAGTGTGATCTATGCCATCATGTGCCAGCAATGCCCCTCTGCCGTGTACATTGGTCTAACTGGACAGTCTCTACGTAAAAGAATAAATGGACACAAATCAGATGTCAAAAATTATAACATCCAAAAACCAGTTGGAGAACACTTCAATCTCTTTGCTCACTTGATTACAGACCTAAAAGTCGCAATATTAGAACAAAAAGACTTCAAAACCAGACTCCAACGAGAGACTGCTGAATTGGAATTAATTTGCAAACTGGATACAATTAACTTAGGCTTGAATAGAAACTGGGAGTGGATGGGTCATTACACAAAGTAAAACTATTTCCCCATGTATATTCCCCCCCTCCACCCCCCACTGTTCCTCAGACGTTCTTGTCAACTGCTGGAAATGGCCCACCTTGATTATCACTACAAAAGGTTCCCCCCCTCCCCCCCGCGCACTCCTGCTGGTAATAGCTCACCTTAAGTGATCCCTGTCATTACAGTGTGTATGGTAACACCCATTGTTTCATGTTCTCTATGTATATAAATCTCCTCACTGTATTTTCCACTGAATGCATCCGATGAAGTGAGCTGTAGCTCACAAAAGCTTATGCTCAAATAAATTTGTTAGTCTCTAAGGTGCCACAAGTACTCCTTTTCTTTTTGCATGTACCATGTAATTCCAAATGGCTTGGACTAAAACAAGAAAATGAGAATCTTTAGACATCTGAAGGGACAACAGGGCCGCAATGAGCAGAGACACTGTTTCTGAGCTTAGAATTAAATTGCTTATGTCAATTGGTTGCAATCATGTCGTCATAAGGAACAATTCTGATTAAAATAAATTGGGGGGGGTGTATACGTACCATAGTACATGACACAATATTGCTTTTTAGTTGTGTTTGCCATAGCAAGACCTTTATTTGGCAGTATGGAAGTATTTAAAGAATTCAATAAATATGTCTTCTAGTAAAGGATCATGATTAAATATATAGGTAAACTTCTGGCCCTCTTGAAGTCCAAGGGAGTATTGCCATTGACTTCAATGACAAAAGGATTCCACCCAAAATAATTTTTTAAGAAACATTAATTCTCAAAATGAAACGTTTAGAAAGTGTTAAAAATTAATGAACACTTGTACAAACTTGTTACCTTGATAGTTCAGAATGCTGATGGCTAAATTATTTGAGTTTGCTTAGTTAAACTAATTTTTTTGGATCCCTTGTTACTATGTGACTGATCTCGGAGAGAGTTATAATAAAACGTCTCATTTAGCAAAATTGTTGCAGGGCAGACTCCATTTTTGCTGGTTTGCACAATGAAAAAACAAGGACACAAACTTTTTCATTCCTGCTTGATTTTTTTTTTTTTTTTTTTTTAAACAGAAAAGACAGCATTCAAAGGCTGAAAACTGTCATTTTGCCAAGAAAGGCTGTTTTTGCTGACACAATTAGTAGTTTAGCGCAGCTCTAATTTCCCATTCTAAATATGTTGTAAGATTATAGGGTACGTTCTGAGAAATATTCAGCATTTTTCCCTTAAGTTGCTTAAAAGTAAGAAAATTATTAGGAATGTGACATTTATAGTGCAAGATGTACAGTTCCAAAATGTGACTTTTTTCCTTAGACATCCAAAATGTGCACTTCTAGATCAGTATTTTGTTGTATTACATTGCATCAAAATAGGGTGACCAGACAGCAAATTTGAAAAATCGGGACGGAGTGGGGGGTAATAGAAGCCTATATAAGAAAAAGACCCCAAAAATCAGGACTGTCCCAATTTTGGCGTCTTTTTCTTATATAAGCTTCTATTACCCCCCACCCCCTGTCCCAATTTTTCAAATTTGCTGTCTGCTCACCCTATTTTGATGCAATGTAATACAACAAAATACTGTTCTAGAAGTGCACATTTTGAATGTCTAAGGAAAAAACTCGGGACATCTGGTCATCCTGCATCAAAATAAGGTGCTTTAAATATGTGAAGAAGTTGTTGCAAACAGTTTCAGGGTCAGATCCTCTTCTGGTGTAAATGAGTGTTGCTCTATTGAAGTTAATAATTATGCCAGTTTACCCCTGCTGAGGGTAGAGCCTTTTCCTTCCTTTTGACCTATGTCAATGAAATCGCCTCTCCCCAAACTCCTGTTCTAAGTTGTAGCCTAACTGTATCCCCAAATGACAGGTCTAATAGCTGTATGTAGTGTTGTTGTAGCCATCTTGGTCCCAGGATATACAGAGATAAGATGGGTGAGGTAATATGTTTAATTGGATCAGCTTCTGTTGGTGGGAGAGACAAGTTTTTGAGCTAAAACAGAGCTCTTCTTCTGTGTAAGCTCTAAAGCTTGTCTCTCTCCACAACAGAAGCTGGTCCAATAAAAGATCTTACCTCACCCACCTTGTCCCTCAGGTATAATAGCTCTTTGTGTAGCCTCTTCATATGTTTGTTCTACCACATCCACTACATCTTTACTGCTGTGACTGTTTCTTCTCTGTCCAGTGGCATTAGAGTAACCATCTGTCAGAAGAATATCTAAGGTTAGTGCTGTCTGACTTTTAAAATCAGAGATGAGCAGGCCAGCATTCTGCTTGTCTTTAAAATAGACTGTATCTTTGGTGCTCTTGATCTCATTGTTATATACTGAAGGAAAACTCCAGTGGTGAGTGCTGGATGGAAAAGATATAACTGAACAAAGAATCTCTTTAACACATCTGCCAATCGAACATAAACCTTGAAGAGAAGATGGTTATGGGAAGCGATGGGTTAAGCTACTCTTTTCGTCTCTCATTTTCTCTGAACTGTCTGTGATTGTCCTCAGATATCTGGTTAGCTCACAAATACAGCAGTGTGATACCTTGTGTGCTGTAGACAGTCTTCCCGCTGCAGTGTACCAAACACCAACCCTATGACCTAACCAGAACTGGAAGAGGAGCCCAATCCAAGCGTGTTTCCGTACCTTGCCTCTTAATAGCTCTTTGTGTCATAGCAGTGATGCTCAATGTTGATGTGAATTTCCTTGATGCACCCCATGTGGTGAATTGGTTTGATCACTGCACAGCTAATACACACTTTACTGGGTACTAAATGATTTGTGGGTTAATTACTGTGTGTAATTTTATGAAAACCTTATTTATCTAGGTTAGGTAGCTAGAGGGGTTTTAAAAATAGCTCCTCATTTCTAATTTAATTTAGGATACTATTGGACATGAGTGACTCCTTTCAGGAATACAGTAACTGGAGTCCACATGCTGTATTTTGGAATCTTTAAGTGCTTAACAAATGACAGACTTTCCCCTATTCAGCAAAAGTTCTGACTCATTTGAAAGGCCAAATGCTCTGACCTGTATTAGCTAGGAGACAAAGAGAATGACCGGTCATTTTCCATATTTTTAGTCTTTCCTGACTTCCCTTCTTGTTATATAGAATTACACACAAAAAAGTATGTCAGAAGAAAAGGTGCAAAGTTATGCACTCAAAAGTTAGGAAATGCCAGAACGAAGGTTGCCTGTCTAATTTTTAATTCCCCTATCTCCACCGTGAGTATACGTTATGATACTGTCTTTCATTGCACGATCACATCCCATTTTGTTTACAGGATCCCTGCCTCAGTCAGTACACAGGATGGACAATGCTCACTGAATGAACAGCTATTCAATATTTTGTTTGTCTTCATTCAGTGGGAGGCTCCATGTGTTAATTAGTGCACAGTATTCTGCTCTGAATACAGAATTTCTTAATTCTCCAGCTCCCATGCCCAATCCCCCATCCCATTCCCACTAGTTTCCAGTCTGTGCCCTCCTACCATGGTCCCTGTCTCAATCGACTCCTGCTGCTGCCCCTCACCCTAGGGTTGCCAGGCATCTGGTTTTCGACTGGAAAGCCTGGTCGAAAGGGACCTTGGCGGTTCCGGAGACCTGGCTGCTAAAAGTCCGGGTTGGCTGCAGCACCATCGGGGCAAGCAGGCTCTGTGCCCGGCTCTGCATGGCTCCTGGGAAGTGGCTGGCATGTCCCTCTGGCTCCTAGATGTTGGCTGGCATGTCCCTCTGGCTCCTAGATGTAAGGGCGGCCAGGGGGACTGTGCTTGCTGCCCCCACCCACAGGCGCCGTCCCAAGCATGAGCTCTGCAGCTCCCACTTGCCGGGAACTGTGGCCAATAGGAGCTGCTGGGGCAGTGCCTGTGGGTGGGGGCAGTGCGTAGAGCCTCCTGGCCACCCCTCTACCTAGGAGCCATAGGGACATGACGCTGCTTCCCAGGAGCCAACTGAGTTCAGCACCACCCAGAGCCTACACCCCAAACCTCTTCCCATGCACCACCCCTCTGCCCCTGCTCGGAACACCCTTCCGCACGCAAACTCCCTCCTGGAACCAGCACCCCAACCCCTGCCCCAGCCCTGAGCATTCTGAACCCCTCAGCCCCAGCCTGGAGCCCCCTCTTGTACCCCAAACACCTCATCTCCAGCCCCACCCCAGAGCCTGCTCCCTCATCCGGAACCCTCACGCAACCCAACCCCCTGCCCCAGCCTGGTGAAAGTGAATGAGGATGGAGGAGAGTGAGCGACGGAGGGAGGAGGGATGGAATGAGTGGGGGATGGGGCCTTGGAGAATGGGTGAGGCAAGGGTTTTCATTTTTTTTGCAATTAGAAAGTTGGCAACCCTACCTCACCCCCATGTACGGCTCCTATCCCTTCCGCTTTTCCCCATCATGATGCTTGAGGTCAGCAGAGGGGTCACTGACAGCACTGGGGAGATGGTCTCCCTGCTTTCAGTTCTGGTCCCCAATCCCCCTACTAGGGGGAACTCCAGGTGCTAGGAGCAGCAATTGCTAGGGAATCATAGAATCATAGAATATGAGGGTTGGAAGGGACCTCAGGAGGTCATCTAGTCCAAACCCCTGCTCAAAGCAGGACCAATCCCCAATTAAATCATCCCAGCCAGGGCTTTGTCAAGCCTGACCTTAAAAACTTCTAAGGAAGGAGATTCTACCACCTCCCTCGGTAATGCATTCCAGTGTTTCACCACGCTCCTAGTGAAGAAGTTTTTCCTAATATCCAACCTAAACCTCCCCCACTGCAACTTGAGACCATTACTCCTTGTCCTGTCCTCTTCTACCACTGAGAATAGTCTAGAACCATCCTCTCTGGAACCACCTCTCAGGTAGTTGAAAGCAGCTATCAAATCCCCCCTCATTCTTCTCTTCTGCAGACTAAACAATCCCAATTCCCTCAGCCTCTCCTCATAAGTCATGTGTTCCAGACCCCTAATCATTTTTGTTGCCCTTTGCTGGACTCTCTCCAATCTATCCACATCCTTCTTGTAGTGTGGGGCCCAAAACTGGACACAGTACTCCTGATGAGGCCTCACCAATGTCGAATAGAGGGGGACAATCACGTCCCTCGATCTGCTCGCTATGCCCCTACTTATACATCCCAAAATGCCATTGGCCTTCTTGGCAACAAGGGCACACTGCTGACTCATATCCAGCTTCTTGTCCACTGTCACCCCTAGGTCCTTTTCCGCAGAACTGCTGCCTAGCCATTCGGTCCCTAGTCTGTAGCTGTGCATTGGGTTCTTCCATCCTAAGTGCAGGACCCTGCACTTATCCTTATTGAACCTCATCAGATTTCTTTTGGCCCAATCCTCCAATTTGTCTAGATCCCTCTGCATCCTATCCTTGCCCTCCAGCGTATCAACCACTCCTCCCAGTTTAGTATCATCCGCAAATTTGCTGAGAGTGCAATCCACACCATCCTCCAGATCATTTATGAAGATATTGAACAAAACCAGCCCCAGGACCGACCCCTGGGGCACTCCACTTGACACCAGCTGCCAACTAAACATGGAGCCATTGATCACTACCCGTTGAGCCCGACAATCTAGCCAACTTTCTACCCACCTTATAGTGCATTCATCCAGCCCATACTTCTTTAACTTGCTGACAAGAATACTGTGGGAGACCATGTCAAAAGCTTTGCTAAAGTCAAGAAACAATACATCCACTGCTTTCCCTTCATCCACAGAACCAGTAATCTCATCATAAAAGGCGATTAGATTAGTCAGGCATGACCTTCCCTTGGTGAATCCATGCTGACTGTTCCTGATCACTTTCCTCTCATGTAAGTGCTTCAGGATTGATTCCTTGAGGACCTGCTCCATGATTTTTCCGGAGACTGAGGTGAGGCTGACTGGCCTGTAGTTCCCAGGATCCTCCTTCTTCCCTTTTTTAAAGATTGGCACTACATTAGCCTTTTTCCAGTCATCCGGGATTTCCCCCATTTGCCGCGAGTTTTCAAAGATAATGGCCAATGGCTCTGCAATCACAGCCACCAATTCCTTTAGCACTCTCGGATGCAACTCGTCCGGCCCCATGGATTTGTGCACGTCCAGCTTTTCTAAATAGTCCCTAACCACCTCTATCTCCACAGAGGGCTGGCCATCTACTTCCCATGTTGTGATGCCCAGCGCAGCAGTCTGGGAGCTGTCCTTGTTAGTGAAGACAGAGGCAAAAAAAGCATTGAGCACATTAGCTTTTTCCACATCCTCTGTCACTAGGTTGCCTCCCTCATTCAGTAAGGGGCCCACACTTTCCTTGGCTTTCTTCTTGTTGCCAACATACCTGAAGAAACCCTTCTTGTTACTCTTGACATCTCTTGCTAGCTGCAGCTCCAGGTGCGATTTGGCCCTCCTGATTTCATTCCTACATGCCCGAGCAATATTTTTATACTCTTCCCTGGTCATATGTCCAACCTTCCACTTCTTGTGAGCTTCTTTTTTATGTTTAAGATCCGCTAGGATTTCACCATTAAGCCAAGCTGGTCGCCTGCCATATTTACTATTCTTTCGACTCATCGGGATGGTTTGTCCCTGTAACCTCAACAGGGATTCCTTGAAATACAGCCAGCTCTCCTGGACTCCTTTCCCCTTCATGTTAGTCCCCCAGGGGATCCTACCTATCCGTTCCCTGAGGGAGTCGAAGTCTGCTTTCCTGAAGTCCAGGGTCCGTATCCTGGAAGTTTTGGTCAACCCCCTTAGCCCTGGGATGGAGCATGCTCTGAGAATTTCGCTGCCAAATTCTAACAAGTCTCTACTGGGCATAAGTGAACTGAGATTTTTCAAAGATTTACAACTTGGCCAAATTTGGATAGTTTTTCAAAGCAAGAGAAACATCCCTGATGTCACAATTATCTTCCTACCAAATTTGGTGTCCTTGTGGAGCTTCTCAACAGAACAGTCATAAGAATTTTTCTAAAATGGGGAAACAAAACATATTTTCCCCAAATCTGGTTCTTGGAAATGAATGAACCATTTTTGCTGAAGCTTTCCAAATAGTTCAGCCAGAGGCAGACACCTAACAAGGAGAATTTCAGCCTGAATGATTAAAGTTTGGCAAAGTTAAACAAGCTTGAAAACAAAGTTTTATAATGGAAGGTGCCTGGCAACCTTAACTACAGAGGGTGGTACCAGCTTCACCTATAATATCTGCGTTAAAAAGTTAAAATAACCTCTGCATTTGGCAAGTTTTCTATATACATTTAGATTTTTTAAAAATTAATATTTTTTTAAGGAAGAAAACTATACTTGTTAACTACTTTGGCAAACAAACAAGTAGCTTTGGGACCACTCACGTTGAGTTGTGGGTTTTTTGTTGTTGCTTTTTTGAGCTATTGATGGCAAATACTTGGAAATTTTCATGCAGATCAACAAATACAGATTTTCATTTTTATTTTTGTGTGGTGTTGCTATTGCAAATGTCATGTTTGCATATTTTTAAATTAGAAATCAATATGCCATTGCATATCAAGAAATAGTATTTTACAACATCTGCTGTAAAAAGTTTATGGATTTCCTTGTTAACTGTTTGTTTATGATAGAGAGCTGAAGGGAAAAAGGAGAGTGAAATTCTCCCCAGCGTGCCACACTTTTCACGATTGCTGCATTGTTGTAGTTCTTTTGGTACAATATATCTGAAACTAATTTCCATTTCAAAAACCGAAAGATGTAAAAAAAAAACAAACAACCCAAATGTTGGAATTCCTAAACTAAAAATCTTTGTTTTTTTAGAACAAGCCAAGCTGCTTAGTGAGAAGATACTTCTTTAACGTATCACTTAATATATGTATCATTGTGCTATATGTGGCATTACTTTGAACATATACAAATATACCCGTGTATGTATGCATTTTTTTCTTTTTGTAAAGGGTTTTAGGTTTTTATTTTGAGTTTCCTGGTAGATGAATTGTACTTGTTTTGGGTCAGATTTAAAATGATTGTGTTATGATATATGATTTTCTGTATACTTGATAAGAATTATTTATGATGGTGGGTATGGAAGATATATGTGATGTCCTTTTACTAGTCATTTCTTTGCTTTTAGGTGCATGGGTTTTGTAAATGATGTGATAGTACGTATATTGTATCTCAGGAACCTTCATTCTGTTATTTAATGTATATACGACTAATAAAAACATGCGCAGTTACATTGGATGGGGAAAATGGATATGGGAAATAAACCCTCATGCTCTGGGGTGTAGGCAAGCCGTTGACTCGGTTAGTAACAAAGTTCCCTGATGGGCCAGTTATTCCATCATGAGACTTACTGGCTTCTTTCTATGTAGTGTCTAGTACCGGGTAGCGTCAGGGACCGAACACTGGACTAGATAGATTATGGTCGGATCATCTGTGGTAATGCCGTTATTCATCGTACTCCGACCTAGTGGGGTCTTACCTGTCTCTCATTTTAACCAGCGCAAAACATATTTTACCAGTTTCTACAGCTCTTTTCGTGATCTCACTTTGATATTCATTCATCGCCCCTTCTTTTCTGGACCTTTTCTTTGCATTCTATGTCAGGACATTTTATGGACATACTGTGGTGTCTTAAGTGAGAAATAATGAACAAGAGAGACAGCTAAGTAGCTGTAGTCGCACAGTAGTTTGTACAATATACAGGCTTTTGGGTACTGCTGTTCCAACCACTATCATGCACCCCAGTAACGAGGAGTCAGAGCAGGTTTGTGTTAACCCACAATGTTCAAATTACAACGAACGAAAAATGACGAAAAAACCATCATAAGCTGTTCAACCCTGTATTACTGTTTGTATTACAGTAGGGCCTCTGAGCCCAGTCATGGATCAGGAGTCATTGCGTTACGTGCTGCACAGACAGAGAAAACAGACAGCCCCTGCCACAAAGAGTTTGCAGGCTAAGCAATTAACAACTTGATTTGCCAGGAGATGGACATTCAAATTGGATTTAGTTTAAAGGAGAAAAAAGGTGACAACACAGGTTGACTAATAAGCCGTGGTTGCAGTATACGGAATTTTTCCCTTTTGCTGATTACTACCATCTTCTTTACATTCAGCAAATCATGTAGCTGAATGTACCTTTTAAATACAAGTGATACCTCTAGCAATGGCTAAAAATATTAGGCCCAGTCATGCTCATACGTAAACCTGCACATAACTTTACTCAGCAGTCCTGTGCACACTCATGAGTAGTCCTACTGCTGTAAAGTTGCACATAGATTTAAGCATCTGCAGTCTTGGAGCCTTAGACTGTAATGTAATTATGATCGAATTTCAAAGAGGTAGGGAAATAGCATATCAGTGGTTATGTACCCATTTAAATGATACGCTTGCTGGTCAAGAACAGCACCACACAATAAATCCATGAGCTTAGCTATCATTAACTTGCTCTCTCTGTGTGATTCAGTGCTACTCGATTAAAAAAAAGGGGCAAAACTGAGGTGTAAATTGCCGATCAAGGTTTTTATATCAGTTGTCAAAAAAACCTAACTGGAAATTGTGAATTATAGCTTTTCCTCTTGAAGAAAATATAAAGTATAGTCATTCAAAGGGTTTTGTCAACATGGAAAATTCTGCATAGTAATACAGTTTGGTGAAATGCAAATAGCTATTACCCAGAGTATTGCTTGTATAAGGATAAAATTACTGCTTCTGGCCAAGTAAAATGGTAGTCATGTAAAGATCTATTGTATGCTGAGCTTAGCAATGATAAAAGTAGGTAGATAAATGCGGGTCCACAGAGAAAAGAGATAAGATAGGTAAGACACCTCACGATGAACCTCCATGTGAGGGCACATATTAATCCATATACAATGGTGCTATAACAGCGTTAACTGCAGATGACGTGAAAACTTACAACACAAGTGTTTTGCACACAACACCAGAGAAAATCTTTTTTTTATTAACTGAGCTGAACTTTAAAATTATGTTATGACCAAAAATCAATAAAGAGAAACTGATTTAAGTTCATCCAAGTGTGAAGGGGTTTATTACCAGTGCTACATCACTCTAATGATGTACTCTTAAAAATTTGTTTTTGTGATATATTACATCTATTATTGCTAGAAGGATAAAACTGCAAAGCAACACTGGACATTAATAAATCAATTTAAAGAAAAATGGGCAGGTAGCCAAGGGAAAACTAAATTCAACTTGCAGTTTTTAAACGGTGTACAATTGTAATATATGCAAAGGGGACCCACAATAAGGGTATGAGCTTTAAATTGCTAATGGGGGTTCTGTTGAGATGAATATACATGTATGGTGTGGCATAATATAAGCCCCCCCCCCCCCCCGGTAGCTGTACTATGACAGTATGTTGATGAGTAATATTTCTAAAGCTAATTTCCTCACTTAACCTTCTAGGTAGATCTGCTCTGTAAAAACACACCAAAGGGCTTCCTTGATCAGGTTGCATGAAGTATTT
Organism: Lepidochelys olivacea; assembly: GCF_965140295.1. Taxonomy (NCBI): domain Eukaryota; kingdom Metazoa; phylum Chordata; order Testudines; family Cheloniidae; genus Lepidochelys; species Lepidochelys olivacea. The sequence goes on along the minus strand of NC_140421.1, from coordinate 66,811,206 downwards.
CTTTGAAGAACATTTGTCTGCCTGTCTGTTACCATCTACATAAATTTTCCTACTTCTCTAGCATGTGCCTTTCTGAATTGCTACCACCTTTGTGTGTATTCTTACAGGAATAAAAACCACCACCATTGCTTTTCTTTCTTTTTAACAGAAAGGAAGGACATAGCATAGTAGTGGTTACAGGCAAGATCCAAAGCCCTCTGAAGTCAGTGGGAAGACTGCCATTGACTTCAACTCACTTTGGATCAGATCCTGTATTATGGGATTCAGGAATCAGGTGACCTGGGTTATATTCCTGGTTCTGCTATTGTCTCACTGGGACAATTTATCCTTGCCTGTGTTTTAGTACCCCATGTGTAAAGGTTGGATAGTTACTTAGCCAACTTTGTAAAGTGTCCTTTTAGATCTGTGGATGAAGTCCATTATTTAAATGCAAAGTATTATTTTATTTATTTAATGCAATGAGAGCTGAACAGATGCTGAAAAAAATGCCATGAATATTCAAATTTTAAATGAATTCACCTTGCCTATGTTCACTTTTCATGAAGAATTGAGTTAACTAGATTACCAGCAGGAATGTTTGTAGTAAGATCCCACTGACATTTTTGAATTTTCAAAATGCCAATACAAATTTTTGGCAAAATGTTTTGAAATATGTTTGGGAAAAGTTGTTTTCACAATTTTTGGCAAATTCTAGTTGCGGAAACAAATTGTGTAATGGAACATATTCCTTTAAATAAATATTGAATTCTCAATCATAAGCATTCACACTAAAGCTTAACATTATTTTGGTTGTGATCTCTGGTCTTCCTAAACGATACATGAAATCCCACTTCTTCTGTTACCTTTAATATTTTGATGCCATTTATAAATGAAGAATAATAGACTTTAAGATTATAATTTTTAAAGGAGCCTAAGGCAATTAACTGGACTTTTAACTCCTTTGGGCTCTTTTTAAAATCCAAACCTCTATATTTTGATCCATGTGTTTTTGGAATTAGTAAAAACACAATGACTGAGATCACACTGATCCAAGTAGGCACTTACAAACAATGCACAAGATAGTGGTTAAAATTAGACAACAACAAGGAACATGAAATACTCTTCTGCAATCCCTATAATATAAACTCTAATCACCATGTGTTAAATGCAGCAGCTTTCACATTAAACTGTTATTATATACTGAAAACTGACTCTGAAAATGGCAATATTGAATTCCCTGTTCATTGTTTGTTAATGATTTTCATATCAAATGTGCTTAGTTTACAAGGAACAATACTTTTCCCCCCCGCCCCCAACTGCCAAGCATATGAACTCAACCTGGAGTCTGAAAATGAAGCTGGAGTCTTTCCTTTTTGCCTATCATCATTCTAAGAGGAGGTTCTGCAGGCCACATTGCGCCCTTAGTTACACCTCTGTAACTCTGTTGTTTTCATATTATGCTTTCACTGACATCCGTGCAAGCCCCTTCTGTGGGTGTGTGCACAGGTGTAACTGATTGGAACTTAGTAAACGATTATTGATGATGCATAAAAGGGCACCAAATCCAGCTTACTCTCCCCTATTGCGTTGATTCTACCAGGCAATCAGGAATAAAGAGTAGTAAAAATGTATTTTTGAAATTTATATAAGCAGCTATAACTCAGAATATGGAGAGGGATCAGATCAGCTCCCATTGTAATGTCCTATATAGCACCTTGCAGGATCAGGCCCTAATTCAGCCATCTCAATTTATTGTATCAGGCTTTAATTAATGGGCTAATCATAAATTAAAAGGCAGGGGAAGTCATTCATTCTTATGGTATCTATAATCAACTCCACCAGAGCTGAGAGTGGGTTTTGAACCTAGGACCTTTTGCATAAGAAGCTTTCACTTCTACAGCTTGAGCTATAGAGTTAAGTCCCTTGGCAAGTTGCAGTAGCAAACTTGGTAGGGGTAAATTAGCTTAATTGCTGTAAGATTCTTCAAAGTGTTACTCCACTGGAAAAATCATGTTTTCATGATCATAAAGATAAATGGCTATATTTTGTTTCCCAAGGAGTATTAAATCTATTCACTAACAATTTCACTGTGAGAATGCTCGACTTCTATCTAGGATTTTTTCTTATTGATATCATAACCAGAATACCATGAAAACACTGTGTAACTGGAGTCTGGCTATGATGTTATCAAGCCCAAAACTTCATTGTAAATATTCTTCATTGAAAAGTTTTCCATTATGAAGCCATAGTCAAATGTTTTCATCAAGTGAAATATGGATATCATATGGTGTGTGTAACACACCCACACACACAGGTATATAAATAGGCTTCAAAAATTCAATTTTAATTTTTATAATTTTGAGGGGATGTTGATGTTCATTTTAAAGCATTTTAAAATGTTTTATTGATTTCAATTTTCACAATTGCAGGAAATGATGGGAGGGGGTCAGACAATGGGGAGGGTCAGACAGGAGTTATCTAATGACAGTAGATGTTGAGCTCGACAATGTTAAAGCTTTATAACCATTAAAACACAGTGTCAACATCCCATGTCAAAATATACAAACTAAGTACCTGTAAATCAAAATGTAATCAGTTCTCATGAAGCATTTTTCTTTGTTTGCCTATCTGTAATTTTCTAATATTATAAATGAAAATATTTTTTTCATTGGCTTATGTGAGTATGGTGAAATATTTGTCTGTGTGGATTCAAACAGGGCTTCTGGGAGAACAGGGTTAAAAAAGACAGCTCCTAAGCAACCAGAGGAGCTAAGGGAGTTTTGCGAGTGAACATGAGAGGCAGATGCACCCAATAAACATGCTTAGGCTAATATCCCCTCCCCCGAAACAACGCTTGCAAGATAATGCAGGCAGAAGCCCAGCAGTGGAGTGGGGGCTATCCAGTTTATTGCACTGAATGCAGCATGTACGATTACTTGCCTCATGGGTAGCTGGCATACGTATACAAATGGTGCAAGCAGCTCGTGACCCCAGAGAGACAGTATGGGCTCTTGAGGCCAGAGTGGAATAGCTAAGAGACAGAGGTACACAGGTTCGACTTTCATGGACACAATAGAGCAGTCCCACCCCCAAGCTGACAACCTCAGTGCTGTTGAGGAGGAGGAGGAAAGTCTCAGGGAAGAAGACCCTCAAGCTGGAGCAGGGGGAAACATTCCCGTAGTTGGGACCCTTCTTCCAGTATCCTTTTGCACTGAGGGTAACTCTCCTGGGCAGGGCCGGAGCTAGGATTTTTGCCTCCCCAAGCAAAAAAAAATTTGGCCGCCCCCGCTTTTTTTTCGTGCACCCCTGCCCCTGGCTCTGCCCCTTCCCAACCCAATCCCCAAATCCCCGGCCCCGCCTCCTCCCCCAGGCGTGCCGCATTCCCTCCCCAATTGCTTCCTGCGGTTCCCCCCCCCCCCCCCGCAACCCGCCATCCTAGCTCACCTCCGCTCCACCTGCCCCCTGAACACGCTGCCGCTCCGCTTCCCCCCTCCCTCTCAGGCGAGGGAGAGGCGGGGGGTTCAGAGGAGCAGGTGGAGTGGAGGTGAGCGGGGGGGGGAGGAGAGTGCAGGAAGTAAGGGGGGGGGTAGAGGAACTGCTCCCCACCCCAGCTCACCTCTGCTCCACCACCGCCGCCTTCGCCAAGCGCGCCGCCACTAGGCTTCTCCCTCCCTCCCAGGCTTGCCGCACCAAACAGCTGTTTCGCGCACAGCAATCCTAGGAGGGAGCGGGGAGAAGCGGCGTGGCCGCGGCACGCACAGGGGAGCAGGTGGAGGCGGAGCGGCGGCAAGCTGGGGCGGCGGGGCCGGAATGCCGCTCCTAGAAGTCTGCCTCCCCAAACACCTGCTTGTTTTGCTGGTGCCTAGAGCCGGCCCTGCTCCAGTTACTCCGACGAGCCAGGTAATTGTAATGGGGAATTTGATCATGAGAAATATAGATAGCTGGGTTTGTGATAACCAGGGAAACTGCATGGTAAACTACCTGCCAAGTGTGAAGCTTGCAGATCTCACAAGACATCTAGACAGACTTATGTGCAGTGCTGGGGAGGAACCAGTGGTTGTGGTACATGTAGGTACAAGTGACATAGGGAAAGGTAGGAGACTGGTCCTGGAGGCCAAATTTAGGATGGTTTGGAAGAGATTAAAGTGTAGGACCTCCATGGTAGCTTTCTCTGAAATGTTTCCGGTTCCACACAGGGCCAAGAAGACAGGCAGAACTGCAGGGTCTCAGTGTGTAGATGAGATAATGGTGTTCAGAGAAGGGATTTAGATTTATTAGAAACGGGGGAACTTTTTGAGAAAGGAGGAGCCTTTTCTGGAAGGATGGGCTCCACCTAAACCAAAATGGAACCAGACTGTGGCATGTACAATTGAAAAGGTTGTGGAAGAGTTTTTAAACTCAGGGCTGGGGAAAGATGGCAGGTTTGAAGGAGTACACAGCTGTGATGGAGACATCCCTTAGGGATGAGCTTATTAAAAGAGGAAGTCCATATCCTAGTAAAGAGGATAGAAAAGAAGTTGGTGAAGTACAGGTAGGAGCTAGTGAGGATCAGTCAAAAATAAAAGAACCCTGTTTAAATACAACACATGAAGTCAAGCAACTGAATATAGACAAAATGTACAAGTGCTTATGGACAAATGCCGGAAGTCAAAATACAAAGATGAGTGAACTCGGTTGCCTGGTATTATATGTTGATATTAATACAATAGACATCACAGAAACTTGGTGGAATTAGAATAATCAGTGGGACATGGTAATACAAGGTACAAAATATACAGGAAAAACAGATTACATTGTGTGGGTGGGGGATAAGAGGTAACTGGTTAAAAGGTGGGGGGAAAGGGTAGCAATAAAGTTTTTTTATTTTTTACAGTAAAGAAAGGTAAGTAGTGAGGTCCTCCAAGGATCTGTACTGGGACCTGTGCTGTTCAACATATTCATGAATATTAGGAAAAAAGGAGTAAACAATGAGGTGGCAAAATTTACAGGTGATACAAAATTATTCAGATAGTGAAGTCTAAAGCTGACTGCAAAGAGTTACAAAGGGATCTCACTAAGCTGGGTGACTGGGCAGCAAAATGGCAGATGATTATTTTAAAAAGTGTAAAAAAAGGCCCATTGAAAAAATAATCCCAACTAAACATACAAAATGATAGGGGCTAAATTAGCTGTTACCACTCAAGAAGGAGCTTGGCGTCATCATGGATAGTTCTCTGACAACAGGTGATTAATGTGTAGCGGCAGTAAAAAAAACAAAAAAACCTAACAAGTTTAGGAACCATTAGGAAAGGAATAGATAAGATAAAAATATCATAATGCCACTATATAAATCCATGGTACACCCACACCTTGAATACTGAGTGTAGTTCTGTTCGCCACATCTCAAAAAAATCTATATTAGAATTGGAAAAGTACCAGAGAATGGGAACAAAAATTATAAGGGATATGGAACAGCTTCCATATGAGGAGAGACTAAAAAGACTGGAACTGTTCAGTTTAGAAAAGAGACAACTGAAGGTAGATGTGATAGAGGGCTATAAAATCATGAATGATATGGAGAAAGTGAATAAGGAAGTGTTATTTATCCCTTCACATAACACAAGAACTAAAGGTCACCTGATTAAATTAATCAGCAGCAGGTTTAGAACAAGTAAAAGGAAGTGCTTCTTCAGACAATGCACAGTCAACCTGTGGAACTCATTGCCAGGGGATGTTGTGAAAGCCAAAAGTATAACTGGAGTCAAAAAGGAATTAGATTAATCCTCCATGAACTTATCTACCAATGGCTATTAAAAATGGTCAGCAAGGCAACCCCATGCTCCAGGTGTCCCTAAATCTCCAACTGCCAGAAGCTGGCACTTGAAATTGCTCTGTTCTGTTAATTTCCTCTGAAGCATCTAGCACAGGATACTGGGCTAGATGGACCATTAGTCTGACCCAGTATGGCTGTACGTATGTTCTTATGTATCAATATTTACCAATAAAAATCTAATCCTTTCAAGCCTGTATATAAACTAAGGTTTCTGTAGAATTATATCCAGTGTGACTTGGATCTTTTTGCCCTCACCGCAGTCAGAGATGAGAGGCTCAGTCCAAAAGATTTCAGTCTGGATCCAATATTTTCCAACACTCTAAAAGGAAATGTACAGAAACTTTATTTTATGTGGTTTGGGAGGACAATACTCCTTGATACAGCAGAGAGCGAATGAGTCCCAAAAACCTTTGCCAGAGCTCTGACACAGAGGTAATTATGGAGCAAAATAATGATTTGACCATATCATTAGAAACTGCAACTTCACCCCCTTTGTGTGGGGGTGGTGAGAAAAAACCTAAAGCCTATACCTCCATACCAGCCTCTGGTTTTGTTTTTTTGTTTGTTTGTTTTTTAAATCATGCTTCAGGCTAGGACTGTGTGACCCAGAAAAATGGAGAAGAAATTTCTAAAATTTCTCATTTCTGTTTATTTGCTATCTATCTGTAACCTGCTACCCATCCCTGAGAGATTTAAAGCCCAGTGGCTTCTTAATGCAAATCAGTCGATTATGAGAGTTAAACCCAGCCAGTGAACAGAAGCAAATACCATCTGACCAGTTATAATTAAATACCACATGTAGGATTTTCAAAGTGCTCAGCATTAGCCTAAATCTATTCCCATTGTAGTCTATCATTGATCTCCATGGGAGTACAATTAGACCAATGCTGAGCGCTTTTGAAAATCTCATCCTAACTTTCAAATTTTGAATCTCAAACAGCAAATGCTCATAAATTATCCTTCTTGCGGTTAATCCATGGAGTAAAAATGCTCTAAAATAGTCTAGATTAGTTAATATTATTCAAAAGTTGAATAAATATGAGGAAATTACAGTCTGCTTGTGTAAATTAAATTGTGTAAATTACAGTCTGCTCAAATAAATTGGTTAGTCTCTAAGGTGCCACAAGTACTCCTTTTCTTTTTGCGAATACAGACTAACACAGCTGTTACTCTGAAGTCTGCTTGTGAACATCAGAAGAGCAGAAAAAGAGACTAAATTGTCAAGTGAATTTATTTGGCATGAGTTATTTCCTCAGCTCTGTTTTTATTTGAGATTGTTTGTTTAACAAAGAACCAAGCAGAAAATAAAACCTCCAAACATTTTAAAATAGCTTTAGTGTTTTACAAATACTGTTTTTTAGTTTAGGCATGTCTTTATGTCCCAGTAGATAAGACTTCCATTATGTCTAACTGCAGACCATCTAATTTGCTTATCTCTGGTATATCTCAGTTTATAAAGGGTTTTCTGAAGGTGCAGAGCTGTCACGCTCCTGTAGAACTACTGTGTGCCAACACACATCCTGTTAATTCACACCCTGTAACAATTCCATGTGTTCCAAAGACAATAGAAACAATTACTAGATACTAAATATTGACCACGCACCTTAGGAGGCAGGACTAAACTCCAAAAACATAAGCATCTGCCAGTTGATCTGAACAAAATTCATAGTTTTTAAGCACAGAAGAGACCCATTATTAGCATCTAGCCTGACCTCCTGTATGACCAAGCCATTCACTCAGTAATTCTTTCATCAACTCTGATAAATCTTGGATGAACTAAAGCATATATTTTAGTAAGACTCCAGTCTTGATTTAAAGACTTTAAGTGAGGGAGAATCTATCACATGCCTTATTACAGTTAATTTCTTTTACTGTTACACATTTGCACAATGGATCTCCTGGTGGATGGAAGCAGTAGAACCCCCTTATCTTTGCTGTGGGCAGCCAAAAGTGGGCAAAATTGCCCCCTACAAAGCCATTACTGTACATTATAATAGCTGGACAAAATCTTAAATTTCAGCAATATTTTAGACAATTTTTTTTGCCCACATTTTCAATACCTACTAAAGAGGGGCAAACAATAAAATATAGCTTGGAAATTTGGTCCAGTTTTTCAACTAGCTCAGATAACAGTACACAGGGGAGCGAGAAGAAGGAATCTTGAGGCAGACATACAAGCCAGCATCCTAGTGCATAGCAGCAGCAGTGCTGTGTTTATTTCCTATTTGGTGTTCCTTTAAACAGAGCCTTATTCTGACAACATATATGTGACATCAGCTTTGTTGTTATGGAAAAGATTATGATGCTTTTCAAAGAGTTAGTACCAATTAGAGCTGGTCAAAGAACACAAAATGTTTTTTCACAAAAAAATATTGTAATTCTTTTCAAACCCTCCTCCCCCCGAATAAGCACTGGAAACTTCCTAATAATTATGTGTGAAATCCCAGTGACACTGAAGTCAATGACAAAACTCCTGTTGATTTCAGTGGGGCCAGGTTTCCCCCTATATCTTACAAACTTGGAGAAACTAACTGAATTTCAACTTTTTTTACCCAAATAAAGTTTGTGCATTTTACATTACAACTAGGCCCTACTTCATAGACTGTTCAATCAGTTTTTATTCTGTAAGCAGAGTGTCACAAAACCTTCAGCTGACAATAAAGAGGAAGTATCTGAAATGATTAAGTTACACAAAATGATGAATATAGTCACCATGGATAATTTTTCTTGACAAAATTTTCCTTTGCTGTGTTTGGTTCTAAGAGAACATATTGAGTGAGAAAAACAATGAAGCCAGTTTGGCTGGTTTTATATTGGCAGGAGTTAAATACTGTAGATGAGAAGCATGTTTATTTGGGCCCGGAACCTGGTGCTGCATAGAGCTATCCAACAATATTCACTGAAGTCCATTGTTCTTGGCATATGTTAGGATATAGATATTCAGGCCTATCTGTAAAGACCTATACTCTAAGAATGTAGGTGTATTCTTATCACTTAGCTAGTTATAGAGGTATAAAAGAAAGAATCAAAATCACGGTCTGCCGGTGTAAGGGCCTTCTCTTACTGTGACAGTCTGAGGCCCTGTACTTAGGCTAAGGCCTCTGGCTAAGCAGCAGAGGCAGCCATAAGCTGGGAAGCCTATGGCCACATCCTCACATTCCAAACTAGTCACATTGAAAGAAGACAATCTGGGGCTGTTAGAAAGGTGATCTGATCTATCACCTCCAGAGAAAGGGAAGAACCTAGAGGATGTAAAAGGAAGTTTAGTGTGATAGTTTTCTATCATGCCTGGGAAACGCTTATGTCTTTATAGATGTAGTTGTGAAATCCTCACTTCTGTATTGTCTTGTCATTATAGTTCCCACTTCGCTATTGTTTATTTGCATGGTCTCTGTCTGGTTCTGTGATTGTTTCTGTCTGCTGTATAATTAATTTTTCTGGGTTTAAACTAATTAAGGTGGTGGGATATAATTGGTTACATAATCATGTTACAATATGTTAGGATTGGTTAGTTAAATTTCAGTAAAATGATTGGTTAAGGTATAGCTAAGCAGAACTCAAGTTTTACTATATAGTCTGCAGTCAATCAGGAAGTAAGGGGGGGAATGAGGGTGGGGAAATTGGAATAATGTTTTGCTAGGCGGGGGAATGGGAACAGGGACTCAGGTAAGACTCTATGGTGTCAGAGCTGGGAAGGGGGACACTAAGGAAGGAAACTGGAATCATGCTTGCTTGAAGTTCACCCCAATAAACATTGAATTGTTTGCACCTTTGGACTTCGGGTACTGTTGCTTTCTGTTCATGCGAGAAGGACCAGGGAAGTAAGCGGGTGAAGGAATAAGCCCCCTAACAGCATATAGCTGCACAATCTTGACTTTCAAGACACCTTTTTCATCCTATGGTAATTTAACATGCTTGCCTGATTCTAACCATTTAATACTAATAGACCATAAACCGAAGCTCAATGAAGCTCAGACCGAGGTAAAGTTTATATTTAGCCTTGAGGCTGCCAAAATTGGGACATTGTATTCAATGGTAAATTATGAGTTAAATGAAGAAACAGATAGCTCTACTTGTCAGGTTAAATGTCTTTGTTCAAATCTGTCACTAAGCTGTTGAAGTTAACTGATATAAAATGACAAACCTGCAAGACCAATAAAAGCGCAGGTATGCATCTAACTGAAAGTCCTTAATGATGTTCTATTTTAAGAGCACCACAGCTTCCTTCTCTCCACTCCAGTACAGATAATAGTTGAAATTTCAAAAGTGCTTAAATCCCATTTTCAAAAATGACTCTAGGCTCCTAAGAGCCTAAGCCCCCTTGACTTGCGGTGAGATTTAGGATTCTAAGTCCCTCAGTCACTTTTGAAAATGAGACTTGAGTTCCTAAGTCATTTAGTCAGTTTTGAAAATTTTACCCAGTCTCTCCAACCAGAAACCCTATAATCGAAATAATAATGATCCTGGTGCTGACCTAGCACTTTTCATCCAGATCTCAAAGTGCTTCACAAAAGAAGTGAGATCCTTATCCCCGATTTTACATATGAGGAAACTGAGTTAACGGGGGAGGTGAAGTAACTTACCAAAGACCACCCAGGAGGCCAGTGGCAAAATTGGGACAGGTCCCTGAGTCCAAGTCCAGTGCTCTACGTAGCAGACAGCACTGCTCTAGATAGAGAATTTAAAGAAAAATCAATTAGTGCTCAATATTATACTACAATTTCTCTGCTATCTGATTTTTTCTGTTATAGCACTGAGAGGACTCAAATTAGAATTGACCTCCCATTGGGATAGATGTGATAGACACATATAAGAGGCATTCCCTGCCCAGAAGAGTGTACAGTATAAATGGAGAGGACAGGCAAAGGATAGGAGCAAGGAAGTATTATTGTTCCCATTTTACAGAGGGGAATAGAGGCACAGACAGACTGAGATGTGCCCAGTGTCACCCAGGGAGCCTGTGGCAAAGCTGGGAATTTAAGCTACATCTCCTGAGTCTCAGTCTGGTGTGTTAACCACAAGACCATTCTTCCTCTCGAAACTAGATTTCCAATCCCTTTCTCATCATCAGCCCACATAATCAAAAATTTAACACCCAGGTACATTGGGCCCCCTCTGCTACCAAATATATTTTCCGAGGGGGCTAGGTTTAGGGTGAAATTCACTCCACATGGTATTTGGATTCTGTAGGGGAGTAGTGAAGGGAGATGAAATCCATCAGCCTGCATGGTTGCTCTTCCAGCCTATGTGCTGGGATTGTGCCCACATACCCTTTGCACTGGAAGTGCAATGTGTTGGGGGGACTGTACCTGTGTAAACAAAGGTCTGCATCTCCTCCTCTGGCTTACCCCAGACTGGCCCATTATCACCCTTGTCCCATCGCCACTGGGGTTGAGATGAGATCAGGGATCCCAGCATACAGGGCCGGCCTAAGGGGTTAGGCTGTCATGGTGGTCCCCGTGGGTGCCATCTTTCAGGGGGAACCAAATCAAGGGTGGAAGTGGTTTACATTAAATCATGCTTTTCATTGAGGATGGTATTTGTGATGCCTATGGAGTTATGTCCAGGGTACCTAGGTAGCAAAGATAGGAGCTCTATTTTCAGTATTTATACAATCTAAATAAATTACCCATGTCTGCATTCACTCTGGGCCCAGTTCTGCCCACAGATACATGGGTGGGGCTCTCCTTGATCTCACCAGCCTGTTTTAATATAGATGTGGTTCCTTTTCTAATATATGTAGTTATAAGTGAGCAGATTCTGCTTCCGATTGCAGTGCTGCTTCCCAGGGGAGCAGCTACATCATTCAATTAGTTGGAAACAGATTTTTTTCATCTCAATGGCAGGAGGTACCACTGCTGATATTGACCCCGTCTCCTTTCCCTCTCTCACTACAATAGCTGCATTTCCTACAGTTCCTAGCTGCTGCCGCAGGGATTTTATGAGAGTGCACTAAAGAATTTATAGTTATTTTTAATGACCTTTCACTGGTCATTTATGATTCATTTAAACAGTGGCAGACTTGAAAGACATGAGAAGGCAGTGCCATTTTCGATCTTGCTGGTAGTCCAGGCCAGTCACTGTTTATAAGGGTAGCTTAGCTGTATACTACAGAAAGTCTGTTATTTTATACTTTGTTTCTCTGCTTCAGCCTTCTCTTTGGTATTTTGATTTCATTTCAAAGACTTCACATTGTTTTCACTAATGCATTTACATCTACAAATGGAGCCATTTTAGTGTAAAGCCTTAGAGAATGCCAGAGTGCAAATTATCCTTGTGTACAAATGCATCTTTAACCTTCACCCCTCAACCTTTTGTGCCTCGGTTCTCAAATTGTGTATGTGGGTCGCAGTCAGGTCTGAGGATCATATTTGGAAAGTTAACATCTGAAAGATATTGCCAAAAGCATCAACAAGGATTTCCCACAAGGTATCTGCTTTAGGCAGTGTCTGTTCACGTAGGTGACATTGATTTAAAAACACAAAGCAAAACAAAAAAAGCAGTGTCTTTAAATAACCCACACAGGCTCCTCTGTGATCTGAAGGAATATGTGGGAGTTTTTGTTCATTCTCTGTGATTAGAAAAGGCAGAAATGTTGTCTATGTATTTTATAGGCCAATACTATACTGCAGAAAAACAAATACCATCCTCCCTTGATCTTGGGACTGAACAGAGCTTGGCATTTAGCCAGAAGCAGTCCTGCCAAAATAATCTGGCTTGCCGTGCAGAGGCAAGGGCAGCAGCATGGCTGAAAACAAGAAGGAGCTAGAAATCAGGATGATGAATATGTGATTGGAAGTGTTGTGAATGATTTAGAGTTCCTAAATTGTCTGTGGTCTTATGTGTTGCTGTTATGCTGGTTTCTTCTACATTAGTGCCTGGGTGGCATTTGAAGCTGAGACAGGTGGAATATGACAGGTGGAATATGGCAGGTGTAATTAAAAGTCTCTCTCCCCAAGATCAGAGGACTAAGAATTTGAAGAACACCAGGCCAAAAATGAAAACACTGATAATTCTTGGAGAATGAGCATGGCTGGAAAAGTTCTGTTCAAGTTTAAGCCTGTTGAGTTCCCCTTGGAGAAATATCTAGAGTGACTCTGTATCTTTAGAACATCTTCAGCCTGTTTCCAGGCAAGGCCTTTCACACAACCTGGGCTCCATCACAGAGCTAAGTGGGGCTCACAAGTAGTTTCTATTCTGTTCAAATAGCATGAAATTTATAGGGCCCTACCAAATTAACGGCTGTGAAAAGCACATCACTGACCATGAAATCTGGTCTTTTGAGTACTTTTACCCTCTACTATACAGATTTCACAGGGGAGACTAGCCTTTCTCAAACTGGGGGTCCGGACCCCAGAAGGGTTGTGGGGGGGCGGGGTATCAAAAGGTTATTGTAGGGGTGGGGGTAGTATTGTGACCCTTACTTCTGCGCTGCCTTCAGAGCTGGGTGGCCAGAAAGTGGCCAGAAACGTCAGCAGCAGCGCAGAAGTAAGGATGGCAATGGGCGGCCAGAGAGTGCCGGCCCCCGGCCAAGGGCCCAGCTCTGCAGGCAGCAGCGCAGAAGTAAGTGTGGCAATGCCGTACCAGGCCGTCCTTCCTTCTGCCCTGCTGCTGGCGGCGGCGCAGCCTTCAGAGCTGGGCTCTCAGCCAGCAGCTGCTGCTCTCCGGCTGCCCAGCTCTGAAGGCACCGCTGCTGCCAACAGCAATGCAGAGGTAAGGGTGGCAATACCATGACCCCCTACAACAACCTTGCAGTGCCCCCCACTACTCCCTTTGGGGTCAGGACCACTACAGTTACAACACCGTGAAATTTCAGATTTAAATATCTGAAACAATGAAATTTATGATTGTTAAAATCTTATGACCGTGAAATTGACCAAAATGGACCGTGAATTTGGTAGGGCCCTAGTCATGAAGGAGATCTGCATGTCAGCTCAGAGATCTGCCTGGAGGGGAATCATTAATGACACAGTCTATTAAGTCCACTAGCCAACTCTCCCACACAAGGGGAATGAAGGGATAATGGCTGCTATTCCTGCCTGAGACCAACATCCTTGGTTCATTGAAAAAAATATCATAATTGGTGTATATTGAAAAAGAGTTATGGGGCCAGGTCTCTGATTCATTTAGATTGCATCATGGTGCACTAAATGGCTAGCATTCCACCTACCATGGTAGCTTAAGAACTGTGTCCCCTACTGGCTTGGGTTTCCCAGCAGCTATGAATAGAGACATGATAGTTAAGATCTGGATATTACCCCCATGTTCTTGGTCAGACTACAGTATGAGGTGTTACTGAAACCCTAATGGTATTGCAGTAACCCCTCTCTGGTCTTCATTGCCATTTACCAGCCTCAGCCCAGATACAGCTTCGCATAGACCCATCAAATGAACAGAGACTTCTTTACAAATGAAATTAAAGGGAAAATGAGCAAAGAAATACTATGCCATTTGTCATTCCAGTAAAAGCAACAGTGTTGACACAAAAACAATGCAAAGGCAGGCCATTTGGAATTCAGTTTGCCATGGTGTGTTTGACTGTTCAGTACGGCATATGAGTATTTGCAGAACATAAAATCGTCATCGTTACTGACAATTAATAGACGAGTGGTATCTGAGGCATTGCATTCATTTCCTGTTCTGCACTTCAGGAAAACAGTGTGTTAACAGTAGGTAAATGTTGCCTTATTCCATGGAAATCACTGGACAGTAAATTCTGTAGTGTGATCCATTGCTCCTGGATCAGAGGATTGTTAGCAGACCTTGCTGTATATGCTACATTACTGGAATGCAATAGGTAAATTAAAGCAGTCTTAACTTGTTTTTCCCTTTCTATTATTATTTGTGCCATAATCTTAAGGTTATTTTTGTACGGTTTTTATATTTTCGCCTCCTTGGGGGTTTTAACAGCACTGTATGGGTATGTTTCTGTCACAATAGCTCATTAAAATGAACATTGCTACCTTCCAATTCATTTTAATGGGAGGTACCGTCAACAAACTCCCATTAAAGTGAATAGTAGTACTTTCCCATTCACCTGAATTCGTTAAAATGTGGGAGTTCGCATCATAACTAAATTTGTTATGGTCAATTTATCTTATCTCAAAACAAGGTTTGCAATTCTTTTATTGCTTTGTAACAAAAATGCTATGAAAATTCACTGCTGTGTGTGCTCTGCAGCTAATTTTCAAACTTAAACATCTTGATAACATTCCCGCTCCTTTCCCACCTCCCCCCAACACTAGAAAGCTGTATGGAACTAGCAGCCTCTGAATTTTGTTTTAAATGAAACCAGTTTTGTTTCAGGGTTTAGCAAATGAAAGAAAAAAAATAATGCCAAATAGGGTCCAAATAACTTTTATTTTCCTTTTTGAAGCTCTATAATTTAAAATGACTTAAATAGTCTCAACTACCTTTAATTTAAATAAATTGCACTGGGGATGAGAAACTTGTAGCAGAAACCAAATCTTGTCTTCATGGTAATTGAAATGTTCAGTGAACAGGCATTTTAAATCATGGATTGGAATCAAAATTCCAGCACAACTTTGGAACAATAAACAATCAACCTCCAATGTCTCCTAAAGATATTCTAATATCAGACTCAGAGAGGATTTCATGTACTGCAAAGGGGAAAACATCACACTCCATTGATTTTTATGTATTTTAAGGTAATTTGACATGGGGGAGCTGCATGTTGATTAGCTGATAATAAAGAGGGAAATCAATCAACAGACATTAGGTAATTAAACATAATGACAAGTGAAGAGAGAGGAGAACTTAAGGAGGAAAATCTAGCATCCTTTTTTCCTTTGTTCCATCTTCCAATAATTGAAATCTGAGTACAATATGCATGTGTTAGTTGAAACTAGACAAGTTTACTCATACATATACCTGAGAATATGTGTGTGTGTATGTGTTTATATGTGTGTGTAATACACCTCAGTAATTAATATTTTGGAATCTTTAAGCCTCTGACCATCTTGCTAAATCCTGTAATTTCAGATTAATATAGTCACTCAAACACTGAATAAGGAACTCTGCTTTTTCAAACATGGATTCATTTAACTAAAGAATCAGGATTCCAAACTAAACACCTAAGTTTTATTTATTGCCTTATTTGTATTAACTCTATAGCTTTGATTTTGTGCAAGGAATCGTTTAAACTGAATGCCAGATACTGCCACCATCTTCTCTCCTAACTTCCTGGAAAGTCAGTGAAAAAATATTTTTGCTGAATTTCATAATAACATGACAAGACACCAACAAAATGTAGTGGGCTTAAACAAAGGAGAGATTTATACAAAGCACCCGATTCTGTCCTCAGATACAAAGAGGAGGCACGGTCTTGTTATTTAGAACTCAGGACTGGGAGTCAGGCGTAGAGATGGTTGGGAATTTTTAGGTGGAATTTTTATTGGAGAGGTTTCTCAGGTCCAGGATGGAATCTCTCTCTTCCATTTTGACCAGAGAGAGATGCCAGAATGGCCCAGCCATGGTTAGGTCACTCATCTAGGCAGTGTGTGACCTAATCACCTGGCTATTGGTTATTCTGGGGTGTCTCTCTCAATCTCTTGAATTTTTTTGCAAAACGTTTCCAAAAGGTCTCAGATTTGTCCTTATGAAGAATGAAACTTTGAAATTTATTTTATTTTATTTTATTTTTTTGCAAAACAGAATTCATGTTTGCTGGCCAGTGTTCATCAGGAGTCCTAAGGATCTATTTCCATTTCTGCCATTGACCTTAGCCAAATCACTTAACCTTTCATGGGCTTAAATTTCTCAGTTTGGTAAAATAGGGATAATATTTCCCAACCACACAGCAGAGTTGTGACATTTAACTCATATTTACAAAGCACTTTGAAAATATATATGATATGGTTGAGTGTGTGTATACTATGTGTTTTATGAGTCTCTGTCCCAGTTGCCATTGACTCAGTCTAGAAGTAAAGTACTGTATTTTTGGATCCATTTTACTACTTTGAGGCTTGATGCTGCTCCCATTGAAGTCGATGGCAAACCTTGTATTGATTTCATAGGGAAAAACATGGGGCAACTGTGTTTTTGAAAAGAAAAACGTGTTGAGAGCAGTTTTACATGGTGTATTATCACAGAATAAAACTGCATCAAATGGCCTTTCTTCAGCTTGATGATGTTGGTTTTGATTGAGTTCTCTGGCTGTTCAGTTCTATGAAGACATTGAATTAAGAACCATAGAAGGAATCTGACTTGATGTATCCTTTCTGTGGTAGCAGGGAGGAATAGAAATTTTCAAATGTTCAACTTTCGCCATAGCTCACTCTAGGAATTTGTGCCAGTGTTGGGGTCTAACCCAAAGCCCATTGAAATCACTGAAAAAACTTCCATTGAGTTTAGTGCATCTTTGAGTCTTGAAACAAAACGTGCACAGACCTAGAGCAAATAAATTGTACTTCTCCTCATTTCCCGACCCATTTCCTACCTCCTCAAGCCTTTGAAATGTCATAAGGGAAAGAAAATGTTAGTGTCATGAAAAATGTCGAAGTCTTACGTTTGTGGTGCTCTGTTATTCTGGCTTTCTAGGCAAGAATTATAACAATAACAACAGCAAAATTGTTCAAGGACAAAAATAGTGAGAATTTGAAGCTATATCGGATTGGTTCTCCTTAGCAGCCACAAAGCGGAGTAGGTCATTGTTGAGAAATAACTTGAGATACTCTGGACTTGTGATTTAAAGGACCTCCTGTTTCATTCTCTCACCTCCCCACAAGGCTAGAGGCTAGCCAGAAGGAAAGGATTGAGTTTCACAGACATGTACCCAAGTCTTTCATCAGCATTGCTCGTGTCAGATTTCCTTGACATTAACTTGTCTCAAAACAAGTTTTTGTTTTTTTGTTTTTAAAGAGGGAGCCAACAGCTCTGGGCATCCATGCTTGGCTGATTCACAGTAACATTACACTCCACCCCCTCCCTTCTGCAGGAGAGAAAAGGTGAGGGAAGGACCACTGTGGAATAGGGGAGTTGTGACCATGTGAGCATTTATTCCCTCTGTTTCGGTTGGGTTAGCGTTTCCCTGGCAACGTACAGTGTGTGCTGAAGATACTTGTTGAAATAACACCTGTTGTGTCTGTGTGGGGCTTGAAAAGAAATATATGTTTTATAAAGCTCATAAAAATATCAGCTTTGGGCAAAGTTGTTTTTAAAGCTAAATTTACATGATGTGCATATGCCTTATGCGGAGGCAAATATTCATGTGGTAACTGAAGCATGCGGCTGTCTATCGATCTGAGTGATGCCACACAAAAATATTAAAATAAATAAAACAAGATCATTTTAGGTAATTTGTGGAGAATATTATTTTTAAAAGATCGATTCTCAGTACCTTTTTTGAAATGTACATTTACTCTCTGAGACGCCATTTGGTGTGGAAATGCTTACCCCCCACAGCTGGCGCCCCGAATTGTAACAGTTTTCAGCCACTCCTGTTCTGACAGATTTTGAAAAGTGCTCAGCTAATAAGCACTTTCGAAAATCTGTCCCCCCGGTTTGGTGCCTACATGGGAGCTGAGCTCTTCTGCACAGCAGGCCTGAGAAGTTTTTCAGCAAAATAATGTTGGGTAACATAAAAATGTTTCCTTTCAGTAAAACGAAATAAAGAATGATGATGAGCTAACACACCACTATGGCAAAAAGATTGGGACCTGATCTCTAGCTGGTGTAAATCAGCCAAGTTCCATGGCAGTCAATTGCTCTACACCAGCTGAAGGTCTGGCCCTTGGTCTAATGAGCTGATAGGACAGCAAGCTTACCAAGCTTAATGTTAGCAAAGTTGCTTTGCTATGAAAAGGAAAGTCTTTTATCAGGGTTAAAACATGTTAATGCATCATTGCCTCCAGCGACCGAGATTATCTATTCTGGAAAAGAATCCTATGAACTTTATCCATCTTTACCATTGGTTTCTTCAAGGCACGTATCATCATGGCATCTGAACTGTAAAACGTGAGTGTGAGCTTTTCTCAGTGTCCAAAACATCTTTCCTGGTTTTGTACATTTCACATTTTTAATGGCATGTAGTACTTTGCAAGCAAATTTAGGACCTGATTCTGCAAGAAGAGAACTTCCCACAAGGTGCTCTCAGCTCCCGCTGATGTCCATTGTGGGTGAGTGGGTGGGTAAGGACATACAGGAGCTTTCAAGATCAAACATGCGTGGTGATGGGAATGGTTTGATTGCTTTACTTTCATCCTCTAGCTACTCATCATTCCTAGATAGTGTGCTCAGACACCAATAACTTCCTTACAAACCTGAGCCATTAATCCTTAAATCCTTCCTATATAAGTATGACTGAGACAATTAAATCTTTTTTCCCCTCCAATAATTAAATTAATTTGGAAACAGACCTAACTGTCTCAGAGGACTATCCTTTTAATTTCACTTCTACATGTAGCAATTAAATCTATGTTGTTCTAGCTGGAACAATGAGGATGCTGAATAGGTTAGTGTACTAAGTAACAACAAACAAGTTGTATGATCCTAATGAACAAACATGGCTGCATTGTTGTCAAGGATTTGACACGAATGGCTTATTGTCAGGTAAACAATACATGTTTAACCGTGTTGACCTGCTGGGATACTACTTCAGTCATCATTTAAGGGAATAATAAACATATTTTCTGCCTTTGCTATGTACCAAACATCAATTCTGGGTTGTCTTGGGGGACAAGTGTGAGGGGGAAAAAATCTGCATGATGCAAGTATTTTTTTTTCATTGCCTCTCAAGTACCTTTGTCATGATAAAGCTGACATCTATAGCTTTCTCATGGTAAAGCTGACATCTATAGCCCTTTTAACTTTTTTATCTTTATCACTTGGTATGGATATAAAAAGTTAATAACAGATTTATAATTTTATTAGCATTTATGCTGCAAATGCAAGCGACATCCCCAACACCAATTTAATGCACTCTTACAGTCCTTTTTATTAGCCTGTTAATTCCCAGCAGCACTATTTTTATTGAAATGTGTATTACATTTTCTCTCGAGGGGAAATAGTGGTTTAGATCCAGAGTATGAAAACCTGAAAGAAGACTGGGCCTGATTTCCCATTGTTTGGCACTTGTGCAAAATGAGCGTTATACACCCACCGTGCACTTATTTTTCACAGGCATGAATGACTACACAAGGTAGCAAACAATGGAGAATTAGGGCCAAGGTTTCCAGCAGACAGCAAAACTGAACACTCAGCAGGTTTGAAAGACTACCTTGAATGGAATGGATTATTCAAAAGTCCCTAGGCTCGTAAGATCCATTGCTTGCAGTAGAACTTAGGTTTTCTAAGTCCTTTTCTCCACATTATCACTGTTGTTGTTATTTATTTGTGTTATCGTAGAGCCTAGGAGCCCATGTCACAGAGTGGGGCCCCACTGTGCTAAGGGCTGTACACACACAGAGCAAAAAGACAGCCCCGGCCCCAAAGAATTTACAGTCCAAGTAAACACTATTTATGTACTAATGTAATTATGCCAGTTAGAGGTCTGACTTCTTAATTGCTATAGCTAGAGTGGTAGAACTTCTTTTGTGGATGCTCCTGTATAAAGATGCATAGTTTATTCTTGTGTGGTTTAACTGAGTCTATTCATTGTGTTACAAAGGTATATCTCTAACTAGTGGTTTAAAAAAAAAATCACAGCCCTAACTGCCATAGTTGAGTCTTGTCTGCAGTTTTTGTCCCAGTTTGTCTCTTGGGTGCTACTGAAAATCCTATCCAAGTAGTCCAATGTAGAGGTAATGGTATGTTTTCCCAATGTATGAAGAGTCTTAAATATGCCTACCCATAGGCACATACATAAAGCTGTTATTCTCGGTAGGGATTCCGTCAAAAGTAGCTAGTAAATAAAAGGGTAATGTACCTTACCGTTAGATTTCTGAAATTCTCGCTTTCAGATTTGAAGCTGAACACAGACACATCAGTTCTCTGATGTAAACTAGACAAGTAGTCTGGTTTTCAGATCCTTTCCATTTAGAATGAAAAGTATTCAAGACATCAAGCAAAGACTCTAAGAATAATGTTAGTACCATTTTAACCAGAGTGCTGAACTTCCTGCTTTGTTTCAGAAAATATGAATGGATAACAGTCTCCATGAAGAAAAGGAGTACTTGTGGCACCTTAGAGACTAACAAATTTATTTGAGCATAAGCTTTCGTGAGCTACAACGCACTTCATCGGATGCATTCAGTGGAAAATACAGTGGGGAGATTTATATACACAGAGAACATGAAACAATGGGTGTCACCATACACACTGTAACGAGAGTGATCACTTAAGGTGAGCTATTACCAGTTCCATGAGTGGCCAACTGAATGTTTGAGGACCAATAACAGACTAATTGTTATCCTTCCACTTTATCATCTCCACAATATTCTATCTGCCTCTTTTGGAATTTCCTCATCTCTGTGTACTCTAGTGTGTCCAGCCCAGCAGCTTTCAGTGCTACAGAAACACAAAGATTGGTTCCAGTGAAATACTCGTGATGGCTCCTCTCACATTTTGAGGATTATTTTTAAAATAGGAAATCCACAAATAGAGATGTATACCGGATAGTATGCATGTACCTAAGTCAATGTCCACTGTTTGTTCCCACCAAACTGGAAATGTTGGGGCTATGCTCATGTAGTCTTTATAGCTCATTCGCACAATGGGCAAGATAATCCAAGAAATGAGATGTGTGGAGGATTCAGTACCCTGGAGACACAAATATAAGCCTTCTTCATTGCTGCTATATTCGTCTGTCCTACTTCCACACAGGAGGGATAGAATGTGTGTATATTGCTTTATTTAGCACATAGCAGGAGCTGGCGGTAGACTTACCCAATAAAATAGATTTCAAACATTTTCTGTACCACTAATTGTAATTTTCCAAGGCTTCCTCTGTGACAGTGTGTACAAAAGGGAGCTTTAATAGAAACTGCCATTAGCCTTGTGGATCAATATGGTTTAGGAAACACAAAACAACTTCAGTTGTTTAAGAATAGGAAGTACCGGAGGGTGTCCCCTCCTTCCCACTGATAGCAAATCACAGTATTGATCTGTCTGCAGTGTAACTGTGCAAAATTTTCAGAAAGCAGGTGGACTAGCTGGGAATTTAAATAGAGCCACTCTAGCAGCTGGTAGTGTGTATGGGAGCCCTCTTGGGCAACCCTGTATGAATCCTCCCTAAATGAATCAGTCACCTTCCGTTGGAAGAATGTGAGGGAATTCAGGCAAACCACAGAAATCTCTCCCAAGTCACCTTTGTTCCATAAATATCTTCTTTTCATCTATCTCTCTCCCACCCTCAGTTCGCAAAAATCTCTGAGGTAAGTCAGAAGCCAATTTAAAGAAATCCATGTATGACAACAATGTAATTCACATAAAGAGAGGTCAAGACTAAAATCCCACTACATTCTTGATCCACTAAAATGGATAGGAGGCAGTAGGAAATCTGGCCCCACTCATATTTAAAAGTTATGGACTAGTTGTTTCAGACTCAGATTACTCCTAAATAACTTGTTACTGAGAAGCTGCCCATTGTTTTCCCTTTATTGTCCTCTTTTTGCAGCATCGAAGGAAGCTCTGTACTTCGTACATTATGGATACAGACCCAAACCAAAACCCCAGTTCCAAACACCCACCAAGCTTTAAGATGGGAAGAAATTGGAAATCTGCCCGGGCTATAGGTATAAATTTTTCAGCTTGCCTATTTGAATAAAACAAGACAAAACAAAACCTCACATCTGACCACCCCTGAACTTGACTATTTAGTATCCAGATCTGAGTGCTGCATTTTAGGCCCATATCTAGGGCAGTAGCAAAGTTAGCTAAATTTTAGCGGGGGGGAAATTCATATAGTAAATGGAGTCGTTCTAGGAGATCTCATCCTTGCCAAGTGCTGTTCTCTTGATTTTCAAGATCTGCAGACTTCCTTTCTGGTTGTTATTCTTGCCGAATGAGTAATTAACAGCAGTTGATGTATTAACTGCAGTTTGTCAATCTGACCGTGTAGTGATGTGAACATAATTCCTTACTGTTTGCTTCAGATCATATTATGTTCCTTCATAAAGCTGGAAACACTACAAAGGAATAGTTTTCAGGAAAAACGTACCAGGAGGAATATGCGTAGTGACAGTGGTCAACTGCCTCCATGAGTTCTAAATGCACTTTATGGTAAAATACATTAAATGATCACATGTATGATTGCTGTTGCATTCTTACTTACTATTCAGATGGGCCATTTGCTTTTCATGACTGCTACTTCAAATACTGCCAGCTGTCTTGGACGAACCACTTGTATGCTAGTAGTCTTTCTTCAGTCTGTGGATGGTCACTTATTGTGATGGTAACTGAAGAAAGTATGATTCTGTAGAACTCATTTCTCACTCCCAGTCATTTAGGTACTTGGCTCTTTGGTTCTAACAGAAGAAAGTTAAGAAAACAATGTTTTCCTCCTATATGGCATATCACTGCTGGCTTTTCTGGGCATCTGAGGGCTTAGTCCTGCACCATTCATGTCAATTAGAGTTTTGCTGTTGACTTCAATGGAAACAGTATCCAGATACAACTCAACTCTTCCTTTTCCCATCTCAGCTTTAAGATGCTGCAATGTTTTTCATCTTTTCCCATAAGTAGGTGGGAGACTTATTTTAATTAGTGATTTTGCATGAAAACAGGATATTGAACTGGAATGTCACCATGATAATTGCCATCTTGGTCTTGACTGGAGATTGAAGCAGAGACTTCCAGAGCTAAAAGTATAAGTCTTTGTAGCTTGAGCTAAATGTCGAAGACAACTAGCTATGAACTGTAGCAGAATCTTATACTCTGTGGATCAGGCATAGAGGGGAATATATAACACACACTGACCAGTGGGTTACTCCATAAGAATGGCCATACTGTGTCAGATCAATGGTCCATCTGGCCCAGTATCCTGGCTTCTGACAGTGGCCAATGGCAGATGCTTTTAATAAAACGAACAGGGCAGTTATCGAGTGATTCATCCTCATCATCCAGTCCCAGCTTCTGGCAGTCAGAGGTTTAGGGACATTCAGAACATGGGGTTGTGTTCCTGACCATCTTGGCTAATAGCCATTGATGGGCTGATCCTCCATGAGCTACTTATCTAATTCTTTCTTGACCCCCATTATACTTTTGGTCTTCACAACATCTTAAAGCAATGAATTCCACAGGTTGGCTGAGTGTTGTTTGTTTTAAACCTGCTGCCTACTAATTTCATTGGGTGACCCCAAGTTCTTGAATTATGTGAGGGGTAAATAACACTTCCCTATTCACTTTTTCCTCACCATTCATGAATTTTATAAATCTCTATCATATCTCCACTTAGTTATCTCTCTTCTAAGCTGAACAGTCCCATTATTTTAAGTCTCGCCTCAATTGGAAGCTCTTCCATACCCCTAATATTTTTTGTTGCCATACTCTGTACTTTTACCAATTCTAATGCATCTTTTTTTGAGGTGGGGCAACCAGAAGTGCATGCAGTATTCCAGGTGTGGATCTTCCATGGATTTATAGAGTGACATTATATTTTCTGTCTTACTGTCTATCCTTTTCCTAACATTCTGTTCACTTTTTTGACTGCCACTGCACATTGAGCAGATGTTTTCCAAGAACTATTCACAATGACTCAAAGATCTTTCTTGAGTGATAACAGCTAATTTAGATCCCATCATTCTGTATGTATAGTTGGGATTATGTTTTCCAAGATGCATTTCTTTGTGATTGTCAACATTGAATTTTATCTGTCATTTCCCCCCTGTCATCTAGATACGGGAGATCCCTTTGTAACTCTTAGTTAAATCCAAGTCTGACTGCAATCTTGAGAAATTTTGCATCATCAGCAGACTTTACCACCACACTGTTTATCCCGTTTTCCAGATCACCATGCTACATTTGAGCAGTGTCAGGTTATTACTCTTCTGAAGCTCTGCACTGTGAAAGTTCTGTTTTAAAGATACTAATGAATGGTTTGCAGTGAGTGTGAAATGAATTACAAAAGACTTCAAAACCATGACAGGTTCATTAAAACAATCTAACATACACGGTACTCATTCCACAGCACAGATTACTTCTGGTATGATGTATTTTAAAATAAAGTGTGAGATTGGCCATAGGCTCAGCTAGCCATACTCTTTGTTGGTATGTTAACAGGTGGGAAAAACCTACATTAGCATTTAGTTTGGAACTTGCACTGTGACCTCACTTATATTAGCTAAAACTGCAGGAGATACTGCAGTAAATACATTGAGGCAATACTCGTAGGCTTTGGGGAAATGAGGAGTTTGCATCTTCCTTTGCTCCCTGAGGCGCTAATTCATACCGTAGGGTTTAGTATCTCCCTCAAGAGTAGAGTCTTGCTATTCTGTACACACAGTTAGAGGAGCGAAGGGAACTGAGAGAAATAAAACTGACTAGGACACATGAACATACTATCAGGTTTCAGAGTAGCAGCCGTGTTAGTCTGTATCCGCAAAAAGAACAGGAGTACTTGTGGCACCTTAGAGACTAACAAATTTATTAGAGCATAAGCTTTTGTGAGCTGCAGCTCACTTCATCGGATGCACAGAATGGAACATATAGTAAGGTGTGTGTGTGTGTGTGTGTGTGTGTGTATATATACACGAACACATACAGATAAGTTGGAAGTTACCATACAAACTGTGAGAGGCTAATTACTTAAGATGAGCTATTATCAGCAGGAGAAAAAAACTTTTGTAGTGATAATCAAGATGGCCCATTTAGACAGTTGACAAGAAAGTGTGAGGATACTTAACTTAAGGAAATAGATTCAATATGTGTAATGACTCAGCCACTCCCAGTCTCTATTCACACCCAAGTTAATGGTATATCGCTACTTGCGCTACATTGATGACATCTTCATCATCTGGACCCATGGAAAAGAAGCCCTTGAGGAATTCCACCATAATTTCAACAATTTCCATCCCACCATCAACCTCAGCCTAGACCAATCCACACAAGTGGTCCATTTCCTGGAGACTATGGTGCCAATAAGCGATAGCCATATAAACACCACCCTATACCGGAAACCAACTGACCGCTATACTTACCTACATGCCTCCAGCTTCCATCCAGGACACACCACACGATCCATTGTCTACAGCCAAGCTCTAAGATACAACCGCATTTGCTCCAATCCCTCAGTCAGAGACAAATACCTACAGGATTTCTATCAAGCATTCTTACAACTACAATACTCATCTGCTGAAGTGAAGAAACAGATTGACAGAGCCAGAAGAGCACCCAGAAGTCACCTACTACAGAACAGGCCCAACAAAGAAAATAACAGAACGCCAATAGCTGTCACCTTCAGCCCCCAACTAACACCTCTCCAGCATATCATCAAAGATTTACAACCGATCCTGAAAAATGATCCCTCACTCTCACAGATCTTGGGAGACAGACCAGTCCTTGCTTACAGACAGACCCCCAACCTGAAGCAAATACTCACCAGCAAACACACACCACACAACAAAAACACTAACCCAGGAACCTATCCTTGCAACAAAGCCCGATGCCAACTCTGTCCACATATTTATTCAAGTGACACCATCATAGGACCTAATCACATTAGCCATGCCATCAGGGGCTCATTCACCTGCACATCTACCAATGTGATATATGCCATCATGTGCCAGCAATGCCCCTCTGCCATGTACATTGGGCGAACCGGACAGTCTCTACGCAAAAGAATAAATGGACACAAATCTGACATCAGGAATAATAACATTCAAAAACTGGTAGAAGAACACTTCAACATCTCTGGCCGCTCAGTAAAAGATCTAAGGGTGGCAATTTTGCAGCAGAAAAGCTTCAAAAACAGACTCCAACGAGAGACTGCTGAATTGGAATTAATATGCAAATTAGATACCATTAACTTGGGTTTAAATAGAGACTGGGAGTGGCTAGCTCATTAAACGTATTGAATCTATTTCCTTAAGTTAGGTATCCTCACATCTTCTTGTCAACTGTCTCAATGGGCCATCTTGATTATCACTACAAAAGATTTTTTCTCCTGCTGATAATAGCTCATCTTAACTAATTAGCGTCTCACAGTTTGTATGGTAAATTCCAACTTATCTGTATGTGTGTGTCTATCTATCTGTCTGTCTGTCTATCTATCTATCTTCCTATATGTTCCATTCTATGCATCCGATGAAGTGAGCTGTAGCTCAGGAAAGCTTGTGCTCTAACAAATTTGTTAGTCTCTAAGGTGCCACAAGTCCTCCTGTTCTTTTTGGACATACTATGACATTTCTCCCCAATTGCCATCATAGTTCTTATTCCTTTGAAAAGCTGAAGCATGAGTAAGCTTATACGCAGAAACAGAAGGCTACACATACTCCAGAAAACCATGCTGGGTTGAGTTCAAATGAAACTGGAATGGGTATTGGCTTATGTTTGATAGTCACATGAATTGCGTTTTCCTTTTTAAAATTAACTTCTTGAGCTGCCCCTAAAGTCCCTTTGCCACCAAAGTAACACTGAACAATGCATGTGCTTTTCTTTTGGAGCAAGACTTTACTGGAATATTAGCTGCATAAGAGAAAGAGAGTAATGCTTAAAATAGGGACTTGGTGCACAGGCATTTATATGGAAACATTATTATGGCACTGTCATGAAGAGTTTATTGTTGCTTTTTAAAAGACTGAATCCTATACAGAGTCCTAGCCTAACACGACTACTTAAATTCTAATTAACGTCTTTATTGAAAATTGTTTATAAAGTACAACAGCCTTCCTGGAGTTTGGATTATATAAAATATGGTCATATATTATGGACCTTCCAGGGCTTCTCAAGGCTTGCCTAAATATTTTGAGGCAAATCTGCCCTTATTTACACTATTCACTTCAGTGGAGTTTCACAATTACAACTGAGGATCTTAAATTGTCATCCTGTTGCACTGATTGGAAACTCTGAGGTTCAGACCTAAAATGAAGCAGTTATATTTTATTTGCTTTTTTATTTTTATTTCCATAGTTTCCTTTCTGTCTTATGAAATGTGCCCAACCCAAGCTCTGGCTGCTTTTCCAAATATTGCAGAACATTAATTCAAGACTAAAATCCAAACAATGATGAGTCTCTGAATCCTGCACAGATTCTCAGCCTTTCTTAGTAATTTACCTCTTCCACCCCTCCCCATAGGGAAAATCTAGTGGCCAGTTAGGCCTTGCAATGTGAACTGAAGTTCAGCAGATTTCAGCTCTTGCCAATCAATGCAGGGAGCAGATAACGTAGTTGAGCACCCCGCACTGAAATTGCCTGTCTCCAGCTCATTCATGATTAAACCAGAGAGCTGTGACCTGAAGGGCTTTGGTTCAGCCCTAGGATGGGGGTGCTAACAGTCGAGCTGTGTCATCGTAACTAGAGCAGGTAAAAAAAAATAAATAAAATGTGTGTGGTGGTGGTGGGGGGGAATTCATAACCATTCCAGATCTTGAGGTAATCTTTTTAGATATCCTGGGCCCAGGCCACTGAGTGCCTTGAAGACAAGGATTGAGGTCTTGAGTTTCACTTGATATTCTGTGGGAAGCTGGTGCCAAGAATAGAGGACCAATCTGATATGCATGTGGTTGCCTGTTTGCTGAGGAGATGAGCTTACAGTGATCTGTACCAGTCAGAGTTTCCTAAGGGCCGATGACCTCATGCCCATTCTAATTATCATAGTACACTTGATCCTGCAGTTGGTGAAGTCTGATGACAGGAGCTGGTTGTAAACTAGAAAAACAAATTAACTGAAACATTTGAAATTTCACAGTGGTTTACCTTTTACTGGTTTCAAATTGGATCCACTTTTCATTTAAAAATTTTTTTTCGGTGTAGTTTAGTTTTTGAAAAATTTCAAATTGATAGATGTTTGGTGTGTCTCCTTTTGCCCCTTTCTGTCCCTGCTGAATGAAAGAGTCATTGGACCAGACAGCAAAAGAAAAAATGAGTCTGTAGTCTGGTGGTTAAGGCACTCACCTAGAGAGCTGGAGTCCCTGGGTCAAATCCAGCGGCTCTTTCATTATTTATCCATAGAGGAGAGGCTGAGGGAGCCCTACATCAGAATATCCCATAGCTCAGTGGTTAGATCAGCCTCCTGAGACATGGGAGACCCCTCTTTTAATCTGCCCCCACACCCCGGCAGAGAAGGGGGAATTGCCTGTGGGTTTGCCACATCCCAGGTGCATGTCTATCCACTGGGCAAAAGTTATGACTGGTACCACCACCACCTCCTCCTATTTTGTGTGGAGTGAGACAGGGGCCTAACTCATTCCCGGAAGAAACTACAGAGGTTCTGGCCCAGGAGGTGGTTCGTGGAACACTAAGCAAAGCTGGGCGCCTTCCTGCAGCCTGAACGGAGCCACCTATCTCCAAGAAAAGAGTGGGGCTTAGCACATCAGCATGTCCTGTTGGCTAGCTGAGGCAACTCTCTGTTCACTGTGCTAGTTTTGCTGGATTATATTTTTAGGCACCTACCTCTCCCCATTCATTGTATAGGGAGCCTAGGTGCTTTCTGGATCACAATGCTGTTCCTATGATTTTCTCGGTGCCTAAAAGTTAGGCACTGTGATGCTCATCATTTCAATGCCTAAATCCCTTGTTTTACCACAGTAAGGAGTGCAAAATCCAATCCCCTTTCTGATTAAAAATTGCGGGTAGCTAATTTCTGCTCTGTTTACCTTGAGGATCCTCTTATTGTCAAAAAAAATCTATATTACCAACGTATGTCACAGCGAGAAAATAATGACACAAATGAAATATATAGAAGACCCTGGTGACTGAATAGGTGGTAATATTTCTGTTGGCGTTCTGATTATTGTACCAGAGCACTGAAAGAGACAGCAGCCTTAATATTATCAATTACAGCAGTGTATTATCTAAAATATTCAGAGAACAGCTGTGTTGTGTTTTCGCTATTGCAATCTAGATTGTGTCACCTTAGATAGATTTCTCTCTGCTTTCCCGATGAACATTATAGTCAGCTGAAGCCTTGCTAACTGTAGCCTCGGGGTTGAGCGTGTATGCTTTACCTGAGATGTGATTGCAATTTTTGACAGGGAGACTAATGTATGTTTTATTGTTGTGCATTTAAATTTAATTTGGGGATGGGGGTGGGAGTATTTTTTTAAAGAGGAAGGGGGAATACGTTTTTTAAAATATTGTCTTTTACTACTCAGGGATGGGAAGGGGAAAGCTGCAGAGATTCACGTAGTTGATTATATAGTTTGTACGTGTACAATATGTAGTGTGTAGGAATTGAGTAGTATCCCTTTAAATAATTTGGGAGTGTACATATGTAGCTAGGACTTGCATGTTTGCAAACACGGTGATTTGGGATCCACCTGTGTCCATTTGGTTGCCTTACCTTCTTAATGTAGTGTAGGGAACAAAGACACATCGTAATATGCAAAGTGTATTAGTTCATGTACCATGAGCATCAGAACGATTGGAAGGTTGGTTTTGTGAGCTCCTATAGTGTGGATTCTTATGTAGAGCTAGACTGGAGAGGTTGCTGGAGCTGTCTTTCTCAGTATATTTCTGATCATTCTTGTTTCCAGTTACGCAAGAAATACTGCAGAAATAGCCTCTCTGCAGTATTTTGGGATTTCAGAACCCAGAAATGGCAAAGATGTGCAAAAAAGAAAAGAGAAAAAGAACTACCAATATTTGCCAATTTCCATGGTTTGATTTATGTCCAGTTTCTGTTTAAAATGCAGATTCGCATTGTTCTCCCATCCATAGTCTGGACTCCGAAACACATCGAGTAGCATTGCATTTTCTGCTGGCCAAAAAATGAATTCAGGCATTTTTCCAAAGCTGTAAAATTCCTGTACATTCAGTAATGATCAAATACAAATCTTATTTCACATCAAAGTCAACCCTTGTGTTAGCAGGCTACATTCAAAAAAATGGAGTTTCACCACTTTACATGAGAGTTTAGACCAGGAGATATTTGCGGAGCATTGTCATTCTTTTGACTTTATAATAACTGAAAGAGTTCACTAAGTTCCTCCATCTTCAGTGATCTCTGTCTAAACTTGGAAACATCTGATTCCACCGGGTGTTTGTCTTGAATAAAAGCTATGGGCTCATTTAATTCTTTGAGGGGAGGGGGAAGGAGCAGCAACTTCAATTACTTGGGCCAGTTCTGTTCCACTTTTCTCTCAGTCCTTTAAGGCATAGTGACCTTTAGCAGTTACAAAGTACAAAGAGAATCAAATGGTTTTTCAGTTTGCGATGTATGTAATACAAATGGATATTAAGTAAAGTATACAGGAGGGGCACGACTTGAGTTGAGACAATAAGACTTGAGTTGAGAATGCATTATAGTCTGAGCACTCCCCTGTAAAGTGATCAGAGTAGCAATAACTTACTTGACCACGTCTGTTCATCTGCATGATGCGGATAAAGTCAGTAAAGTCGTCAAGAAAGACAGATGCACAGGATGGAATATTATTGAAAGTTTTAAATAGTGGAGAAACAGCTCTTAAAAGCTGCAGAGAAGCCCCTATTCAGCAGAGCACTTAAATCCCATTCAAGTCAAAGTCCCATGGTCATGTGGTTAAGTGTTTTGCTGTATAGGGGTAGATTTAACCACGTTGTTAAGTTCTTCAATCAACTGGAGCCAAAATTCCTTCCGCCCCTGTAGGAAAATAGAAAGAGATATCAGAATAATTGCTCATTGATCCCACTGCAAACATAGTAGTCCATCGTCATGGGTGCAGAATGAGCTATTGGTTCTGGGAATTGCTCACAACTCTGTATATGGTCTGATTTGAAAATTTACTTCCAAAATGATTCCATTAATATTTCCCATGTGGTAACATCCTGCAGTCTGAACTTATGTAAAACTTCCCTTGACCCTACATGCAGGTCTCCTGAGTCTGGGCATGGCAACTGTTAGGGGGCTTATTCCTTCACCCACTTACTTCCCTGGTCCTTCTCACATGAACAGAGAGCAACAATACCCGAAGTCCAAAGGTGCAAACAATTCGATGTTTATTGGGGTGAACTTCCAGCAAGCATGATTCCAGTTTCCTTCCTTAGTGTCCTCCTTCCCAGCTCTGACACCACAGAGCCTTATACCTGTGTCCCTGTTCCCATTCCTGCCCTTAGCCAAACATGATTCCAACTTCCTTACTCCCATTCCCTGTTCCCATCTCCCCCTTTAGCAAAACATGATTCCAATTTCCCCACTCCCATTCCCTGTTCCCATCTCCCACCCGCACCCCCACTCCCCCTCCCACTTCCTGATTGACTGCAGACTATATAGTAAAACTTGAGTTCTGCTTTACTATACCTTAACCAATCATTTTCCTGAAATTTAACTAACCAATCCTAACATATTGTAACATGATTATTTAACCAATTATATCCCGCCACCTTAATTAGTTTACACCCAGCAAAATTAATTATACAGCAGACAGGAACAATCACAGAACCAGACAGAGATTATACAGACAAACAATAGTAAAGTGGGAACCATAATGACAAAACAATACAGAAGTGAGGATTTCACATCCCACTTATTGATAAGTGAATTCTTGCCAGACAGGATGCTATCAAACTAAGTTTCCTTTTACGTTTTCTAGGCACTTCCCTTTCTCTGGAGGTGATAGGCACTATCAGGACAGGACTGTATTCCTAACAACCCAATAGCACCTTATTTCAATGTGACTAGTTTGGAATGTGAGGATGTGACCGTTCGCTTCCCAGTTTATGGCTGCCTCTGTTGCTTAGCCAAAGGCCTTAGCCTAAGAACAGGGCCTCAGACTGTCACAGTAAGAGAAGGCCCTAACACCGGCAGACAGTGGTTTTGATTCTTTCTTTTATACCTCTATAACTAGCCAAGTGATAAGAATACACCTAAATTCTTAGAGTATAGGCCTTTACAGACAGACCTGAATATCTATATCCTAACAGCAACAAATGGTGGTGGTGGAGTCTTTAAAAGCTAACCAAAGGCCACTGAAGCCTCCCCGCCCCGCAAAAAAAATTCCCTGCTACTAAATATTCTCTTCAAACAACTGTTGTTTTTCATGTACTTTCTCTGGCTGTCTAATGTTTTGAATTGCTGCCAGACTCGTTTCTTCCTTTTTTGTCTGAAATACTTAATCTAGGGCTGTGGTTCCCAAACTTGTTCGGCCACTTGTGCAGGGAAAGCCCCTGCCAGGCCAGGCTGGTTTGCTTACCTGTCGCATTTGCAGGTTTGGCCGATCGTGGCTTGCAATGGCCGTGGTTCGCTGCCCCAGGCCAATGGGAGCTGCTGGAAGCGGCGCAGGTCGAGGGACGTACTGGCCACGGCTTCCAGCTGCTCCCATTGGCCTGGGGCAGCGAACCGCGGCCACTGGGAGCCGTGATCGGCCGAACCTGAGGACATGGCAGGTAAACAAACCAGCCCGGCTTGCCAGGGGCTTTCCCTGAACAAAAGGCGGAACAGGTTTGGGAACCACTGATCTAGGGGGACGTGGATGCTGATTCATCCCTTTTTAAAGCCTAATATCTTTAAGAATTATTCAGTATAATGCCCAGCATACTGTTGACTTGCTGATTTGAATTGTTCTACCCCACAGCCCCCATAAATTAATTGGAAGATGTTATATTAGTCTTAGGTTTATTAGTACAGCTTGCCAATCACAATTTTTTTTTTAAAGAAGCATGTTCATCCAAGTATAAAAGTATTTCAAACTGAACCTAAATTCTAGTTGGATCTGCAGTGGGGTCTAGCCATTGTTATAAGCTTCCAACTCAGTGGGTCCTTCTGCTGTGGAATTTGTCTGTTCTTCAGTCCAAATTCTGCAAAGATTAATGTTATGAAATACGGTATTTAGTTCAATAAACCTAATTGCTCGACCCACGTAGCATCTGAGTTCCCAAAGTTGACGTGCAAAAGATGTTGTTTTCTGTCTGATGGACTCACTTGTGCTGAGAAATCTCTTGCATGGTTGCTGAGTCATAGTTACTGTGAAAACCTACTCCATATGAATTTGTCTCTTTCAGACACCAGAAGCATGTGCATTAAGGCATGAGTTTTCCTGATCATTACCGAGTACTATTTGTTTCCATAAAGCTTTGTGAATCAATAATCTTGATTCCATAACAGCGCCTCTCCCCTAGTGGGCAGGACATTCAGAATCATTTTGAGGGAACAACGTCCCTTCTCATAAAAACCAGGGAGAAAAACAACGGAAATATCTTTATTTTTCCTCTTCTTCCCTTCAGAGCCTGAAGGCTTGTGGCTGATCGTGCTGATTGGAAATTGAGTCCCTTGCTTTTAAAAGTCTTTTCATAAGACTCTCTCCGAGTTCATTAAATTGTTAAATGAATTTAGCAGGTATTAGTTTTGAGCTTTATTAATTGTGACTTGTTTTTCATTGTGAGATAATTGTCAGTCTTGAAACATAGCTGCTGAATATCTGGGCAGAGGCAGAAGTTTTCAGAAGGGAAGGGGAGGGGAGAGACTAAAGGTCAGTTGCATCAAAAACTTCTTATCATAAATTCTTGGCATACCTATTTAAGGATTCCAAGGGGGTAACACTTTGTTCTAGATGCACACTACAGTTTAAAGGCTTCTTTAAATAAGAAAACACAGATAGGAAATTGATGAACAAC
Organism: Lepidochelys olivacea; assembly: GCF_965140295.1. Taxonomy (NCBI): domain Eukaryota; kingdom Metazoa; phylum Chordata; order Testudines; family Cheloniidae; genus Lepidochelys; species Lepidochelys olivacea. The sequence continues at coordinate 66,776,774 of NC_140421.1, read as the reverse complement.
AGAGTGTATTCATTCTTTAGGACTGTCACTAAAGGACATGTCCACATTGGCCATGTCCAATTTTCTAACTGGTTTCAAAAACCAGTTCAGCTAAATCAACTTTAAAATGAGTTAGAGCCTTAGGGCTTCCAGATGGCACAGCGCATGCAAGCACAATTCAGGGAGAATTTAAGCCATGGTTGCTCTCCAACCAGCCCAGAATCCTAAAATAGCCGCTATATAGAGAGGCTGCTCAGGGAGCTGCTTTGCATTACAACAACCCAGCCTGAGATGCCCAGAATGTCTGTGGTAGCATGTTCTGTGAGCCCACCTCCATCATATTGCCTATGCCAAGGCTTGCCAGGGGTCCTGTCATACATGGTGCCTAGGCCGGGGAATTCTCCTCCAGTCACCTAAAGTCGGGGGGGGGGGGGGGAGACTATCTCCCATAGTTTAAACCTGGGCCTGAACTATTTGTGAAAGCAGCCTGATCTTTTTTCACTGAAGTACCACCCCGAGGAGGCTAAATATGCATCATCAAATGGTCTTAAAACTGGTTCAGCAGAAACAGCCTGGCTACCACAGACTGGGTCTACATGATGACTCGAACTGGTTTTTAAAATGTTTATAACATTTTCTCTGTGGAGGTGGGCTCTAAGTGCAATAGGTAGCTCTAGGGAACGCAAGCTGTCCCCAAGCTAAAGACTAACCTTGTTGTTGTTATTCTGAAACAAGTTTTTAAATATTGGATTATTTGTCCAAGTATAATTCTTCCTTCCATTCAGAGGGGGGGAGAATTGTGACTCAAGCGATGATATTAGCGATTTTTAAATTCTGGCTCTATTTTGAAAATGCATCTACCTGTGCAATAAGAGAGGGAGCTGGTAAAGATGACTGTACTGAGCAAAGGATGGCACTCGCAGCGTGAGTGCTACAGCGATTGAGATTCTTAAGGAGAATGTACCTGGTAGATGAGGATATTGTCTTAGAGATCACATCCCTGCTGTGATTTCAGTTGTCTGACATTTTATCTGTTGTTTAATGGGCTAAAGGAGTAAAATATCACCCAATAGTGATTCTTGAGTGTGTTTCTTTTTATTGCCTCTCATAGAGACAGGCTTCAATTTAGCCCTGAAGTGGCTCCTAACATAAATGAGTAATAGATCAGTAAATCAGATAAATCGGCTGATGGAAGGGTAGACGAAGGGAGATGGGTTGAAGCAGTACAGAAAAAGCTAACAGGCACCTACGAAGATTGTGGCCGGGCAGTTGTGTGCGCCCACAGGACACCGCGCCACCAGAGAACCGCCCGTTTCTCGGCGGCATTTCGGCGGAGACGCTTCTCGCTGTTGCCACTTCTTGGCGGCAGGGTGTCTGGCAGCCTTCTGGGAACAGGAATATGCTATTCCCACCGAAAGGTTGGGGACCACTGATTTAGGCCCTGGTCCTGCATTTGGATTCAGGTGGGCAGATCTCAGGTCCATCTGTATGGCTCAAATTGCACGATTGGAGCCTTAGATAGCCATCTTTTGGGACAGAAGGTCCAGTCTGTGAAGCACCCAGTGCATTGCATTGGACCTGTATAAATAGATTTTTTTCCTGCCCCCACACGTACTTCCTCTGGCAAGTAGAGTCTCGTTTCCAAGCTTGGGCATGAGGCTGCTGACAGGAGTAAGCAACAAAAGAGTGCTTCCCACCTCAAAGGCAACTCCCAACCTCCTCACTGACTATTTAAACGTTTTATAACTATGCTTACAGAATTAAAACCCTTTAAAAGGATATTTTAAGTATTATTTTAAATAGTTGGACAGGCTTTTATGAGATGAATGTCTAGCTCCCATAATGACAGGCTCAGCTAACTGATGAGGGAATTCATTTTTGCAAAGCCTCTTCTGGAGTCTGCGTTCATTCACAAGCAGACGTAGTTACTTTGAAAAGCTAACATATGTCCTTTCCAGAGAAGAGAAGGAAGTGGGATATGCATTTTCATAGGTGTATTTTGAAAGTTCCTGCCACAGAGTTAATTTCATTGCACTCAGTGAAGCTTGTGATCATGTCAAGTCAAATAGCACTTGAATGAAGTAAATACAAATGTTACTCTTGTTTGAAAATTTTATCTGGTGTCTTTCTGGGCATAGACTTCATTTCACTCTCTGCTTGTAAGCTGCACTCTGTAGATAAATGACATATGCCCAAGTTAAACAAAACTACTTATTTGGGTGGAATTTCCATTGTCTCCCACAGTTGCTCTTGGGTGATAAGGCTGCAGGATTTGATCCAATATAAAGAGGAAAAAAAGAATAAATATGATATCTTGATACAGATATTGTCTGAAAGCTCTGTATTAGGCATACAAGGTGAGTACTTATTTTTATTTAGTTGTATTGAAGTAATAGCAAAGTGAGAGATCTGGCTCAAGTGCTAAATTTGTTATGAAGGAGGATTATTATAATTAGTGCCAGTTGACATGGATAGCTCTCTCTCCGGGTCTCTCTGTGCAACAACTGTGAGGGATACCCCAAATATGTCTAGCACTGGCGGGCTGTCAGCTACAAAATGAAACACCTGTGTGCTAGATAAGTCTATGCCCAGCTAATCATCTGTGGTACGTGCCACCTGCCAATTTTCATTATTTATTTATGTATTCATTCACACATACATATATACATATTTGTGACATTTTGGGAGGCGTGCCCACTAAGGAGGGAGATACACAGCACAATAGGAAATGTTTTCACAGGCAATCACAATAAAAGAATAACATTTTGTAGTTCTGTAACAACTTGTATTCATGGATCTCCAAGCGTGTTACACACAGTGAAATAACATCTCAAAACCTGTGTGAGAGCATGTCACAGCAGAGGAAAGTAAAACAGAAAAGGCCTCACTGAAGTCAATGGATGTTTTGCAACTGCCTTAAGTTGGGCTTGGATTTCACCCGGAAAGGCTAGGTGACTTGGCCAGTTTCCCATAGGAAGTCTGTGACTAAGCCCAGAATTGAACCTTTGGCTTTTGATGGTGCCATAACCAAACGATTCTTCCATTTGCAGTAGGCTCTTGATTGTCAGAACACCAGTCTTACAAACAATCAGTGATATGAGCCATTTTTTCCCAATGAGGGGAAAAAATCACATCACTAAAATGTTCAGGAAGAACAGGCTCCCAACTTTTCACATTCTGATGCTGTCAGTGCGTTGGAAATCACTTTGCAGCAGTCTGAAGGACAAGAAAACAGTAATACAGTGCAACATACTGCAATTTATGCACAGGACTTACTGTAATTGTGAGATGTTCAATTTTTTGAACTTTGATTTTTACGAATGCCTCAATCCCCAATTAGATAATAAAATAGAGGTTCTATCGTAATGCATCTATCAATGCTCTTTAAGCACAATAAAAAAAAACAACCCAAAACTTATTAATTAAATCAAGAAGTGATTTTAACAAAACAAATGGCCTCCTCTAAAGCCTCCAGCCCCTCCATTCATCCCCTATAACAAAACAGACACCTTATCCCAACTAGCCCCACTGAGGAATAAATGCACCTTCAACGTATTTACATTATCCCTCATGAAATCTTCCCAGCCATGAAACAAAGGCTTAGATGATAAGGTCTTTAGGGAAAACACCTGTCTCTGTGTTTGTAAACACCAAGTATTCTTCTTGTGCATGTGCATGTGTGTGTGTGTGTTCGGGGGGAGAGATTAGGATAATCTAGCTTGTGCAAAGCTTCATTTTATTCATCAATAATTTTGCATAAAACTATATTAATGGTAACATCACATTTCCAGTCAGTACACACCAAATTCTTTTTCTGATTGATCCACCTTAGTAAACAAGAACCTGCTCTGCAATTCTTATATAGGCAAAACTCTCGTTGACTTCAGTGTGTTTGTCTCTGACTGCTCTCCTTTCATCTCTTTTCCTCATGCTACAGTAGTGGTGCTGAATGCTAATGTGAGACTATTTTATGTAACCTCAGACTTGTCAAGTATTGTTTTAAGGAACTTAATAAATCAATACCAAACATTGGGCTACTCTTTTAAAGGCCCAGTGTAAGTCTGTCTACCAGTATACTCGTTTTTCTTGTACTTAGGCAGTGCAGGTGCGGTAGAAACTTACAAAGCTTCACTTAGAACCTTATTGTATGTGCACAAATCAACATTTGAAATGGATTTGCGGATCACTGGATGGATTTGCAGGTCAGTGAGGTTGTGCTGCAGGTATACTCCCTGCCACCTCTGCCCTGAGTAACTCCCTAGCTACCCAGTTCCCATTTTCCCGTCAGCTAGGAGCTATCCTCTCCCTCCACAACAGGGAGCTGGGGGCCATCTTGACACAGACCCACACCTGGGCTCAGACCCACAGGAAACACAATAGGAGTGTCACTGAACAGCAGGGAAGTGGGGCACTGGCAACAGCCTTTCTGCAAGCCTCCTCATCGGACTGGACCCCAGCAAACTGTCCCCTTGCACCGTAAGGCACAGCAGTCGGGCCTCTTCTTTTCAGCCACAGCCTCAAGGACAGCAGCACGGTGTGGCCTGTGACAAGTGCTCCAGCTACAGCCTTGGATGTTGCAGGCGCGGCCTTAAAAGTGTTGCTCAACCCAAAGCCTCCTACGCGCCCCCAGAGAACAAGGGGATTTTCGAGCTGTGTCTGATTTAATCTGATTTATTCGGGCAGATCTACATTATGGTGTTAAGTCGACCTAAGTTACGCAACTCCCGCTACATGAATAACCTAGCTGGAGTCGACTCACCTTAGGTCAACTTATTGTGGTGTCTACGCTGTGCTGGGTCAATGGCAGAAACTCTCCCATCGACTTACTTATGCTTCTCGTTCGGGTGGAGTAGTGGACTCAACGTGAGAGTGATCGGCGGTCAATTTAGCGGGTCTTCACTAGACCCGCTAAATCGACCCCCGGTGGATCAATCGCCGCAGCATCAATCCACGGTAAATGGAGCGAAGCCCTTAATTTACTGCTCTGGCTGGTGGGGTCTCTTGTCTCTATTACCTCATCCCTGACTTCTGCCTGTGTGAGGTAGAAGAAAAGAGGTACCCCAGGTTCACCTCCTCTCCAGTGGGGATAAGGGAAGGGCCATCCTGCCTGTGCATATCCCCTTCCCTTGACATGGATCTTAAAGGTGAAAGACAGATGGAAAGGAATGGGTAGAGGCCATCCTGAGGAGAGTGGGAGGGGAGGGGCAAAGAGAGGGAAAGAAAAGGAGTGTGGGGAAAGGAGGAAGAGAGCGTGAGAAGAAAAATGTGTCAAAGAGAATGATGAAAGAGGAGTGGTGTTAAGGAAAAATGTAAACCGAAAAAAGAAACTGAAACAGAGGAAACCATCATTAGAAACCTAGAGAGGAAGAAAAGATGGAGTGAAAGTGGACCACACTATTTCCTTTTTAGTTTCTTTCCTACGTTGAAAAATATTAAAATGCATACATTGGAATACATATGATACATACCGAGTTTTGTGGTACTGTATAACTAAGTGCTCTTCATTGTGCATGTAGGTGGTAACACATGCACACAGTATTTGGCATTGTGTGTGTTTTTTGTCCACCTGGTTGCCAGATCTAATGTGCCCCTCCCTGCCACATGTGGGAGGTTAGAGCAGGGGGGGCCAACCTGGGGCTCCGGAGCCACATGCGGTTCTTCAGAAGTTAATCTGCGGCTCCTTGTCTAGGCAGCGACTCTGGGGCTGGAGCTACAGGGGCCAACTTTCCAAGGTGCCGGGGGGTCCTCACGGCTCAACCCTTGGCTCTTCCACAGGCCCTGCCCCCGCTCCACTCCTTCCTGCCCCCTCCCCTGAGCCTGCTGGGCCCTTGCTCCTCCCCACTCTCCCCCAGAGCCTCCTCCACTCCATGAAAGAGCAGATCGGTGGGACTGCTGGTGGGTGGGAGGCACTGGGAGCGGGGTGGGGGGAGAGCTGATGGGGGGGCTGCTGACATATTACTGTGGCTCTTTGGCAATGTACACTGGTAAATTCTGGCTCCGTCTCCAGCTCAGGTTGGCCACCCCTGGGTTAGAGGATGGAGCTGATTTGGACCTTCTAGCCTCTCTAGTCCTCAGAAGTCTTAAAACCCCTCCCCCACAGGCTTTGGGAGGCACCATGCGGCACTCCTTCATGGCTTGCAGAAGGTGTGACATCACCCACAATGGCACTATCCGAGCCCTTGCTGGTCCCAACCCTGTTAGCATGGCTAAGTGAGGTTCTATTGTATTTCAGTGCTTGCCTGTCTTCAGAAAAATATAGGCTCTCCATGAAGACAGGACTCCATATGTATTGCTTTTAGTGAAGTTGGTTTATATTCACAGTTGGCCAAGAATAAATAAAACAGCATTATGGTCCCCATGAGTCTACACTATATGCTTCAATTATTGGTGCATTATATCAGTGGCAGATGCTACATTCCCTCATATAAAGGGGAAGAAGTTCTCTGAACAGTAAAACCAAATTTTTTGCTTATACATGGTAATTATCACCATTCTTTCATTTCAAAGGCATCTGTCTGACATACCCTAATTGTGATGTGTTGAAATACAATTTGCATTGCATTTTGTTCCTTAGACTTACAGTGAGAGTGACAATGACTGCTATAGTTAAAGAAGGTTGCAGGAGAATTTCCACTGTAACCCTCTGTTGAAAGTTGCTTTTATCTTTCCAAAATATCCACCTTTTAGCCTATATCTGAGATATTCTAGGTGAATGGGTAAAATAGCTGTTTCATTCCCTGAGTTTCACAATCAGGAACCCTGTGCTCAGTATCTGACAGGATTGTAGTTGGGGCAGAGTGGAGACGCCTTGCCAAGTGGCAGCTCCAGGAGCTCCCATGCCTGCAGGTAGGTGTGTTTTGCCTGCTACCTATGTCTCCGAGAGATGCTCCAACTTCGCTTTTCCTTCAGGAGGTGGCTAGCTCTGATCAAGTGAGCACAAGGACTGTGTTAATGTAATGGCCGCCATCTTGGCCAAAATACCTTCAGAGCTAAAAGCATGTGCTGCTATGTCTGAACTAGTGAGCCAAGGCTCTGTAGCTGAGGGCTGTAACAACTCATATTCTCTGTGGATTGGGCACAAGCGGGACCTGTAACACACACACATGAGTGGGTTAGGCTTGCGCCCATAATCCTTGGCATCCAGCTGCTGCTGAATGGGGTAGAGCAGAGAACCTGGCAAACTCCGGGGATGCCGATTTTATATACCTTGGGGAGAGCATGCTTGTTTGGTCTGCTCCCAAAAACTCATTAGAGAGAAAAGATCAGCTTGCTCCCCCCAGAGACTGGTGAGGTGGAGACAGATGGAAAACTTACACTTAGAACTGATTGGGGATTTTTTTATTGGAAAAATGCCCAATCTTAAACTTTTAGTGGAAACGTACTGGTTTTGATGAGAGATGTTTCTCGGGTCTGGGATGGAATTTTCTGGTCAAAATGAGAGAGAGAGAGACAGAGAGGCCTCTCCAGCATATGCAATAGCCTGGTTCCTAGGATGTCAAAGACCCCGGTTCAAGTCCCTTCTCTGTCTGATTGAGATCAGGAACTTGAACTGGGGTCTTCCACATCCCAGATAAGTGACCTGGCTACTGGCTGCTCTGGTGGGTGGGGTGCATGATCTCTCTTTCTCTTTGTTTTGTGAAAAACTTTGAGGGTCTCAGTTTCATCCCAGTGTGGAGTGGGAATTTTTTTGAAATTTCAAATGTTTTTGTGGGACAGGAAAACAAGTTCTCACTCAGCTCTAGCTGTCCTGAAAGATGTTGGGAGGAGAGGGAAATTGCAGGACACCTGAATAAATTTCAATCCTTACTAGAAGAAAGCAGAGTGTGAGGCAGGGCTGGGAATTCCTGGGGGGAGTCAGATAGGGGTTCCTGGATCGTGACATCAGGTTGAAAACATACCAACCTCAGTTCTGCGTGCCCTTGTCCCCCAAAGAGGCAAACACTTGATATTTCACCTGTGTTTGGCATTGCGTTTCTGTATTTGTGACCCCCCCCCCAAAGCAAACCTTGGTGGTACAAGAAAATGTGGACACAAATCCTTGCAAAGGAAAACTGCTGAGTGTCGTACAGTTTTATACTCCTCTTATTGCAGGCAGCAAGATAGCAGCAAAAAGAGATATTTCAGTCCCAACAAATTCCTTCACTCATAAAACCTCTTAAAATAGATTTCCATCCTTGTTACACTTTTCCCTGCCTTGTTTTGACCCCAGGAGATCAACCCTTGATAATTTTGTAAGGTTCACCTGCTTCCTATATAAATTCAAACTCTCTCCCTTCCCTTTGGTTTGATCAATGTTGCCTTTCATGGATGTAGCCTGAGCCAGACTTACGCCTTTCTGTGTAACACACAGTCCCATCTTCTTCGGTGTTTTTTCCCTTCTGCAAGAAGAAAGTGATAGGCAGTTTTTGTAGGAGGAAGGCAAACATGGGCTCGAACATGTGATCCACCAAAACCTCACTCGACTTGTCACAAAATTGCCACATACACGTTCCTCTGAAAACCTCTCACAAATGGATTTTATCAGCACGTTTCACTCTAATTCTCTGCCCTACCTGTAGCATTCAATCAACATGGATGCAGCAGGAGTCTATCTAATAGCAGACCTTTACTGAGACAGGCAGTTAATAGGAACAGTAGCAAGCCCTGAGGTATGTTTATGCAGTCAGACTCACTTCCTCTAGTCCTGTGATATATTAACTACTTCGGAAGTTTCCCAGCTGTTTCAGGGGATAAGTAATGGCAGTGGGAGCCCATATTTAACCTTCACTGTACACGCTGCATACTTTGTAGTTATCGTCTTTTATCTCTGTGTCTATCTAGAGAAGATTTCAAACAGTCTTTGTGTTCTCTCAGCCACATTGTTTTCCTGTTTCAGCAGGTTCAGGGGAATAGTTGAAGGCACTGCTGCTACAGTATTTGCTTCTGTGTCAGTCAAATAGAAATAATTATTTTAAATGGTAGATTGAGATGTTTACAGAATTCATAATAAACCCTCAATAAATCACAGGGTTAAGAGGGACAGTAGGGGTCAGTTAGCCTAACATCCTAGTCAACAAATATTGCTGACCTGCCCCTACATGATCAGGGAGTTTTCAGGAGCTCTAGGAGGATATCATCCGTTATCTTTGACATGGTTATTTACAGGCTTTAGCATCTCTGGGGTTTTCTGTTTGTTTGTTTTCCCATATCTTGGTAACTGATTTTTTTAAAAGGGCTCCAGAGGCAATCTTGACAGTGACCGGCCAGTAAGCCTAGCTTTCAGTACCAGGCAAAGAAGAGAATGATCAGACACATGAATGAACACAGTATGCCAGGGAAAAGTCAGTGTGGCTTTTGTAAAGCAAAAACATGCCTCACCAATCTATTAGAATTATTTTGATGTTCAAGCAAGTGGACAAGGCTGATCTAATAGAAATAAGAAAAGGAGTACTTGTGGCACCTTAGAGACTAACAAATTTATTTGAGCATAAACTTTCGTGAGCTACAGCTCACTTCATCGGATGCATTCACGAAAGTTTATGCTCAAATAAATTTGTTAGTCTCTAAGGTGCTACAAGTACTCCTTTTCTTTTTGTGAATACAGACTAACATGGCTGCTACTCTGAAACCTAATAGAAATAATGTATTTGGACTTTCAAAAAGCCTTTTACAAGATCCTGCACCAAAGGCTACTTTTGGGATAAGAAGGAAGGCCCTCTCATGGATCAGTAACTGGTTAAAAAATAGGAAACTAAGGGAAGGAATAAATGATCAGTTTTCATAATGGAAAGAGGTAAATGGCAGGGTCCCCCAAGCATCTGTACTGGGACCTGTGAAGCTCAACGTATTCATAAACGATCTGGAAAAAGGGTAAACAGTGAGGTGGCAAAGTTTGCAGACAATACAAAATTACTCAAGATAGTTAAGTCTAAAGCTGACTGCGAAGAGTTACAAAAGGATCTCACTAAACTGAGTGACTGGGCAACAAAAGGGCACATGAAATTCAATGTTGATTAGTGCAAAGTATTGCACATTCAAACAAATAATCCCAACTACAATAGGATGATGGGATCTAAATCAGTGTTACCACTCAAATTATACAGAATGATGGAATCTAAATTTGTGTTACCACTCAAGAAAGTGACCCTGGAGTTGTGGACAGTTGTCTGAAAATATCTGCTCAATGTGCAGTGGCAATCAAAAAAAAATAGCAGAATATTAGGAACCGTTAGGAAGGGATAGATAATAAGATGATAATTATCATAATGATGCTGTACAAATCTGTGGTAAACCTAGTCCTTGAATATTGAGTGCAGGTCTGGTCGTCCCATCTCAAAAAAATCTATTAGAACTGGAAAAGATACAGAGAAGGTCAATGAAAATGGTAAGGGGGATGGAACAGCTTCCTCATGCAGAGAGATTAATAAGACTGGGACTGTTCAGCTCGGAAAAGAGATGACTAAGGGGAGATATGACAGAGGTCAACAAAATCAGGACTGGTGCAGAGAAAGTGAATAAGGACGTGTGATCTACCCCTTCACCTCACATAAGAATTAGGGGTCAGCCAATTAAATTAATAGGCAATGGATTTAAAACAAACAAAAAGAAATACTTCTTCATACAATGCATAGTCAACCCGTGGAACTCATTGCCATGGATGTTGTGAAGGTCAAAAGTGTAACCGGGTTAAAAAAAGATGTAGATAAATTCATGGAGGATAGGTCCATCGTTGGCCATTAGTCAAGATTGTCAGCAATGCAACCCCATCTCTGGGTGTCCCCAAATCTCTGACTTCCAGAAGCTGGGTCTGGACCTGTTTTGTTCATTCCCTCTGAAGCATCTGGCACTGGCTGCTGTCAGGAGACAGGATACTGGGCTAGATGGACCATAGGTCTGACCTAGTGTGGCCATTCTTATGTTCTTATAAATAGAAGTGTTTTGAGTGAATACTAAGGAATATCGGCCAAGAGGTTAGTCACAACTACAGTTCTCTACTACCTTAGGAAAAGCTCCTATTGGCCTCCTATCCGTAAGTAGCTCCTCTGGGGTATACTAGACATATATAATGTATTAACTAATGCATTGTGCAAGGATACTTTGTGTTCTTATTGGAACAAATGAAATAATGTGTAAGAAGCTCAGAAACCCCCCCACTGATTTTAGGGAGCTTAATTTTTAGTTATAAAAAGGGGGGCATAATGAAATAAAATTAGAATAGATGTCAGAAAAACAAGATTAATGGCAACAAAGACTGGGGTTGGTGTGGAATTGAATGGTAGTTAAGGCTTGTATGACAAGACATTTAGCATGGCTCTTAAGCTATACACTGAATACCAAACTAACTCAAATTAGAAAGAGGGAAAAAGGGTTGTTGTTGTTTTTCTCAGTGAGGGTTTGTTTAGTTTTGTTTTGGGTTTTTTGGGGGGGGAGGGGGGGTTGGAGTGCAAAGCTATTTCTGTGTTCCCTTCAGCACTTGAGAGCTACAGAAATATATAAATCAATTTGTCAACGTAGAACCGTGTTAGTAGCTAGCTGGTAGTTTGATGATGCTACCTAGCCTGCAATAATTTTGGAGTTAGTTTATTTTGACCCAGTCCAGTGATTTGCTCAGATCCTTCAATGGGAACAAATGTAAAGAGATGGCTGGTGCTACTGTACAGCATTAGACTAGAGCACGTGACAGATTTTGCCCTTAGCTCCAGTTTATGTTCTTCAGTAATGAGTGAACTCTACAAAATCTACTGGTGAAAGAGTATAATGGTGGACTGTGAACATATCTCCTAACATTTAAAAATTAACAGGAAAACACTTATGTTGGTTATCATTTTTTGCTACAGTGATACTAAGGATCCCATTTAGGGATTTGTTTCCTATTGTTTTAGGCACTATACAAATAAAACAAAGACAGTCCTTGTCCCAGAGAGCTCACAACTTAAGATTTAGACAAAATGCTGCAAGTGAATAGGGACAAATGGAAGGTGAAAACAGAGGTTAAGAGGTCAATATTATAGCAGAAACAGGTGTGTAGGCATAAATTGGTTATAATCGTGATCTCAGGAGGCACAAGTAGTGATTGCTTAACCTGGGCATGCAAAAAGGATGTCTGATGGAAATGAGTGTATAGAAATGGAAATTACCACATATGAAGTGGATGAAGAATTTAGAGCTTCATGTGCTCAAATTGGAGGGAACCATTTAATTTCCATCCCAGAATACTGAAAGAAGTGGCACATGAGATTGCTAGTCCAGTAGCAAGGATTGTTAATAAATCGAGGAATACTACGGTATGACTGGAGAATCACTAATGTACCTATATTTAAGAAGGTGGGGGGGGATTGATCCAGCTATTAAAGTTCTGTTAATCAGTAGTATGATTAGAACAAATTTTGAAGGAAAGAATAATTAAACTCATGGAGGTAAATGGAAAAGGGTATGTAATAAAACATGGGTTTACCAAAGGTAGATCATCCCAGACTAACCTGAGATATTTCTTTGAGAAAATAAATGATTTTTGAGGATAAGAGAAATGCAGGAGATCTAATTTGCTTGGGAGTTCAGTAAAACATTTTGTATGGTGCCACACAGGGAATTATTGGTTAAATTAGAGAAGAAAGGGATTATTACAGGAATTGTAAGGTGGGTAATGAATTTGCTAAAAGTGAAAAGGCAAAGTGTTGTGCTGAAAGATGAACTTCAGACTGGAGGGAAATTACTAGTAGAGTTCCTCAGTATTGAGACTGATCTTATTTAGTGTTTTTATTAATGATCTTGGCACAAAAAGTAGGATTGTGCTAATGAAATTTGCTGGTGATAGAAAGTTGGGAGGCATCGTCAATACACAGGATGATTAGAGTATTATACAGGAAGATCTTGGAGACTGGAGTAACGGACGATAATGGATTATTCTTAATAAGAAGAATTTCTGCTATAAACTAGAGGTTCCTCAGTTGGAAGCGACGGAGGAGTAGAAAGATCTGGGAAATGTGATCCTAGGATGCATCAGGCAAGGCATTTCCAGTAGAGGAAGAGAAGCATTAATACTATTATACAAGGCACTGGTAAGACCTCATTTGGAATACTGTGTACAAGTCTGGTCAACCATGTTCAAGAAAGATGAACTCAAAATGGAACAGGGGCAGACAAGAGTTAGTAGGATGATTAGGGGAATGGAGGACCTATTTTGTGAGAGGAGATTGGAAGAGCTTGGCTTGTTTAATCTAGCAAAAAGAAGGCTGAGAGGCGATATGATTGCTCTGTGTAAATATATCAGGGGGTTAAACACCTTAAGCTAAATGACAGTGTTGTCACAGGAACAAATGTACATAAAATGGCCATGACCAAATTCAGGCTGGAAATCAGAAGAAGATTTCTGACTCTGGAACAGCCTCACAATAGGAGTGGTGGGGCCAAACAACTTAATTGGTTTTAAGAGAAAGATAGACCAATTTATGAGTGGGATCATATAATCAGGTTTCTTGAGATGAATGGGGGGTAGGAGGGTTTGACAACCCTGAGGGTCCCTTCTGATTCACATCAGATGTTCCTAAAATCTTATGCTTCATGACTTCTGTCATTTGCCTGAAGGGGTCTCCCGTAGTGTATTCTGTTTTGGTTTTTTTTGGTCTTGTTTCTTTGAAGCATCAGAGATTACCTCAGATGGAAGTGGGACACTGATGGGGTTGGCCACTACTCAAAGGTGGTGCAGAGAATTTTCTGTCTCATGTGCTTGGCTGACTAGTTCTTGTTCTTGTGCTCGGGGTCTAACTGATCATCGTATGTGGGAAGGAATTTTCCCGAGGTCAGATTCGCAGTGATCTTCGGGGCGTGGGGTGTGAGTCACTTGCCAGGATTATCACATTAATCAATTCCCTACCATTGAGGGGGTCTTGGGCACTGGTGTACCTTGGTCCCTCCTGTTCTTTCCCTGTGGCACATAATAGTTTAGTCTCCTGAGGCCTGTAATACCTTGAGTCTTGGGGTTTAGTGTGGGGGTGTTGGGTGGTGTTTGTGGCCTGTGGTCAGACTAGATGATCTGGTCAGACATAGATGGTCCTTGCTGGCCTTAAATTCTATGGCTCTGTGACTCTCTGCTGTAATTAGGAGACTCTGGTAAATTAATAAAATATGTTCAATTGGTCTCCACTAGCATGCCAGAATTACTAAAATAATTTCAATATTTCACATGTGTATAGGATGGTTGTTAAAATGTAAAACAAAGTTCCCTGTCATTGTTTGGAGTTGTTTAAATAACTATGTCCAATAAAAAGAAAATTTGACCCCATATTTCCGTTGCTGCTGAGATAATCTAATGAAGAATAAGCACACAGTCTGCTACACTTCTCCAAATGATTAGCTAGTGAATTGATAGGAATGCACAAAACATATTGGAATAACAGATAAGGTATGCCAGAGCTTTGTCAAATGTGTGTTTGAATACCAGATTGCTCAAAAGATACAGCAATCTTGCACTCTGTTTTAGTGTCTGAATCTAAATTTCTAAATGGCAAGGTTTTGATCGCAGCTGTTCAAGGGTAATCACCTTTGTTGCATACACAAAATGAAAAATGTATGCCTTTCCAAACAGAATTGACATCCATCCTTACTAAAGAAATGATTTCTGAGTGAGATATTATTTGTTAATGTCTTTGACTTTGAGGATTTGAGATCATTATTGTTGATTGTAAATAATAGCTGAGCAGTCCATTTTAAAGTGTCAAGCTTGGTGGAAGATGCACTTTATTCAGTCAGGCTAATGTTGAGAGCCTAACCTGACAGTTCAATATGGACAATTTCCAGCCAGATAGACACTTGTTTAAAATAGTTAAGGGAAAATCAATGGGAGTTGCAGTTTACAAGGAAATAATCTAATGCCACTAATATTAGAGAACCCTTTTCATGCTACATACTCTTGTCCTTCTTGTCCCTCCTGCCTCCGCCCCTCCCTGATATTCCTAGCAGTATATGGTAATGAAAGCTCTTCCCTTGGCCACTTTGGCTAACTGTATATGGCCCCAATTAGGTAAAGCATTTAAGCACATGCTTCACTTTCAGCATTGCTTAAGTTCCATTGTTTTCAGTGAATGTATGCATGTGCTGAAAAGCTTTGCTGAATAGCGATATTTTCCCAAATATGAATGTGGATTTCACATCTGGAACAAAATTACCCCAACAAAGCTTGTGAAATTCATCCGGTTTCCTGTTTTGCTACAAAGCTGACACTCAGATCAAGTTCACCAATATATGCGAATCATTGTAGTAAACCTGGAGCATGAAATATGCACAGACTTGTGCAGTTTTTGGTCTTTGGTAGAAACCATGCAAACATTGTGCGTTGTTTTCATCATGTGTAGCTGAGGTGCTGCTGAATTTTTCTTTGAGAGTTCACTTTTAGTTGAACCCAGAGGGACTGCAATCAAGGAGACCTATTCTGTTAATGGGTAGTGCGCAGAGTCTGTGTAGAATTCTTGGAAAAGGGTAGTCTGCTCAGGCTGAGAGCTCCCGAATCTACCCCTGTCGATGTCTGAAAAGCTGCTGTTGTTTCATCTTCCCTGCTGCTTCTGGTGATAGTGCACAGTTTGAATCTTCAAATGCCATGATGAGAGTGATCAATCTCAATCCACCCCCCCAAAAGAGGAGAACGGTTGAAGAAGACAAATAAATACAGCCAGCTATCGGAGGGCACAGGAATCTTGAAGGAGAATTAGTGACAAAATGAAACAGGAACGCACACGAAACTTAAACTTGTAGTGCATTAGTACTGTGGAATAATGAAAGAGTGGCAAAGAGGAACTCAGACACGAACAAAGATGATGATAATAAAACTTAGCATATCAAAGTTTTCATTGTCAATGCAGAAAAGTGGGGTTTTCCTTGGACTGACCACAAAACTGGTCTGAAGAGAGCTCAAGAGGCTCCTGCGTGTCTGATGCGGAAGAAAACTCAATGCCTATAACATGCAACAATGTATTCATGTAATAAAAAATCAGCTAAGATATTGACAGACAAGGGCATAGAGCTGGTTGAAAAATACTACATATTTTCAGCAAAAGAAGAATAGAACATTGACTTTTTTTATTTTTTTATTATTTTTTTTAGAATTTCAACAAAATGAAAACTGAAAAAGTTTTCAGATTTTGGTTTTTTCTTTTCCCATTTTCCAGTGAAAAAAGTGGGAACAATCATAAAGAGAATGGCTACCCACAGCATTTGGAGCCAGTTCTGGATCTTTACTTTCCTTGCATTCAAGTATGTTCTGTTCTGAAGTTTTGCTTCAGGCCAATTTAAAAAATCGTAATTATAATTCTTAGAACAAGCACCAAAAAGCATTTTGGGAACCTCACAATACAGATTCAGGATATGATCTATGACCAGATCAGCTTACAAGCAGAGTTGGAAAAAAATGGAGACGAGGAATGTTATGAGAACTTGCTCAGAATTTTTTTTCTGAATTACAAAATTTGAAATTTTATTGTAACTTCAAAACTAATTTTGACCAGCTCTACTGCTTTTCTTAAAATAACCCAGTGACCATTTCAGAAAAATATTTTCTTACTTTGTCTTTTTTTTTTTAATTAAAAAAAATCATCAAAATTTCACCATTGGAAATTTTTTTACCAGCTCTACTTAAAAGCTAATATCAGATTCTAGGTAAGAAAGAGGTAACAAAGTGGAAGAATATGTATAATATCAACAAGATAATGCAGTTAGGCCACAGTTAAATGGTTCATTCCTCTTCAGCAAATCATTTAGGCATGTGTTTAAAGTTAATTGTTTAGCTGAACTGAGGCTTTGGGGCTTGAGTTTATACTCATTGTACGTAATGCCATGCTTCCATTGATTTGAATAGCGTAGAATCAGGTCAATACCCAGAATGGTCTACTGCACATCTTGGTAGAGAGGAGTGGTTTTGTTTTTTTAACAAATAAATGTCTGAGTTGACTAATATCTTGTAGGTTTGGGGCATGAGGTGGGTTGTAAGCCGGGACTTGAATGAAGAATTGGTCACCTCATGGATGAAGACTATTCTGGAAGAACAGAGTATTGGGGCAGGAGTCATTGGCAGAGTTGAGACAGGGCAGTGGGAAACATGATCAGGTTGAATTAGTAAGGGGAGGTGCAGTTACAAAGGACCTTGAGGGCGAGGCCCTGATGTTTGAACCTTTAAGTAGTGCTGTACCTTGAAACACTGTGTTCAATGTGATGCTGTGTCTATACCGTGACTGTGGGTACAAGAGTAATATATAATCCAAGTCTATTAGCGGAAATTCTCTATTGAGCGAACAGTAAAGTAATTTAGAAGGACTTCTGATGCTAGCTGAATAATACCACTTTTAATTTCATATAATTTTCTCTAGCAGTCTCTGAGGCGGTTTCGAATATCGTAGGCAAAAATGGAAACCAAAACTCCTGGGCAATTCTCAAGGGGTCAACTGCTAAGGCAACAGCAACTCAAGAAAAAAAAGATAAAGGTTTGTTTTATTCGATGTAATTGAGCTGGGATTCATTTTTCATTAGGATCTGGCACCTTGCATCCTGATAATAGTTACTGCTGGACTTGTAGCTCTGCTTCCTTAAGGAAATGTTATTTGGTGGGGCTCCTGAAACTTTAGGAAGAAAGGGAAATGAGTTGACCAGGAATTAGATCATTGGTCTTAAAATCAAGAGGGATCCCAGACTCTGTGAAACATTAGCATTAGCATTGGCATGGCCAAAATTTCCATTTTTTCCATATTTTAGGTACTGAAATCCACTTTACGATAAGCTAAATGTAGATATGTAAGTGCTAATTTCAGGTACCCAATTTAAAAAATATTGGCCTATGTCCATTAACAGTGAGTTTGATGCATAGTCTTAACAGATATTAAGAATGTAAATGGCAAACTACAAAGGCACTTTGATTTAATCATTTAAACAATAAGCTCTTTCAATGCACATTTATATTCATACTGCTTAATATTCAGGCAGCCTTTTGTGGTATAAGAGCATCGAGCTGTGTAACCCCTGATCCCACCTATCATTTGCCTTGTAAGTAAATAAGTAAGTAAATAGGTTGGGTTATCCCATGGTTAGAGCACTAGTCTGGGATTTGGGAGACCTCACTTCAAGCCTCTGCTTTGCTACAAACTTCCTGTGTGGCCTTGGGCAAGTCACTTAGCCTCTTTGTGCCTCATCTGTAAAATGGGGATAATACATTACAGGGATGTTATGAAGATAAACACAAAAAGCTTATGAGGTGCTCAGATACTACAGGAATGGGGCAGAGAAGTACCTAAGACAAATACATTGAGTAAAGGATTTTAATTTGCTGTTTTACATTTTCCAGCATAGAGCATCATTTATACAAATGGCCAGGCTCCATGTGAGGAACTTTGCAAGCATCGCTTTCCCTAACATTGACCTTCTTGTTTTAGAAGTTGACTTTATTGTAGTAATGTAATGGAGATGTCTCCTGGCAGCCCCTCATTAAAAATCTGCCATCACATTGAAGAGAGGGGTGGGGGGGATGTGTATTCCTGCTTCTAATAGAGGACATGTCCTCAGTCACGACTATAGTATCAACCCTACCTCGGATGGCTTTGTCATTGAGAATCATAAAAACACAATGTAAGGTTAAGCTTGCTTTGAGAATATATCACATTACTCAAGTGTCAAGTAATTTTCAAACAAATCCATGATAGGATAATCCAGGGCAGAATTAAATCAAACTGGGGCCCTAAGCACAGTCTGACCTGGAGTTTCTCACAAACACCCTTGGCAGTGGTGTTGGCCACGACTGTGGAATGGGGCCCTCAACTCCCTGCACACAGAACACAATGATAGCAGGGGGCCCCTTTCCCCTCTGAAGAGGCAAAGGTGGCATCAGGCTGGCCCCGTAGTACCTGTGTTTAGAAAGATAGGGTGGATTTGCTGTATTCTTCTTGTTCTGCTGCCCACAGAGTCCTCTGCTGAGGTGGTGTTAGTAGGGCCCCCAAAGCAATGGATCCTGGAGCTGACACTCCATTTAGATGCATGGTGCAGCTCATTACTCTCTGGCTGTCAGCAGACTCAGGCAGATGTCCCTGCATGAATCCGCTACACTTGGGTCACATTTCAAGCTTTTCTTTGGAATCAGGAAAGCTAGGGATTTGTATTTAAATAAAAGCAGACTTTCTGATGTAATCATATGAGTCCAGGAGCTGGAGCCCTCAGCACTGGCCTACGTTTGCCTTATTCTGGCCTTGCCGGGGCCTCCTTACAAGCATCTCTGAGCCAGAGTTTTAGAGGTTTTTAGGCCTAGTAAGGTTTTCAGAAGTGACTAGGTGCCTAACTCCCACTGAAATCAATGGTAGTTAAGCCCCGAGGCAGTTTTGAAAATCCCGCTAGATGCCTGTCTCCATCTTCAGGCACTTTTAAAATTTGGCCCTCTTTCTAAGTCTCATGAATTACGTGAGCTGAACACTATGCTAACTCTCTTTGTTTTCCAAAATATATTTCTGTCCAATGAATTGAATGTAATATAAGTGTGTTGGCCACATGGTGTGCACTTTTCCCTTCTTAGTTCTGATTTATAAGAAAGCAGTTGAGTTTAATTGAGAAAATAAATGGATAGCCCCTCACCACTTCTCCCAGAAAATGCACACATTCTTGGGACAAAGAGTTTCTTGGAGGCTAAGCAGGGAGTTCCCTTGTGAAAATATTGGCAGCCCATCATGGCTTTGTCATACTATATATAAGAAGCCAAAGCGTCAGTGGGTATAAATCAGCACAGTTCCTAAATTGCCTTACGCTAGTTGAGGATCTGGCCCACTATATGGTATGGAATAATATGGAATGGAAACTGAAGAATAAAGTTACATAATAAAGCAAAGAGCATAACTTTCTTTCTGGAGTTTGCTTGCATCGTTTGGAAGTTGAAAACATCAGTGCATCAGTAATACTATTGAGGGTAGTACAAGAATTAATTTTGTGATACTGAATCAATACACACTGATAGCTAGAACTGTGTAGATATAGAAATAGCTGTAGATAGGCTGCATGGTGTATTAAATGTAAAGCCATTAGTAATCTGTCAAGCATTCAGTAGCACTATTTGACATTTAGCGCCTTGTATAATGATGCTGTACATGTATCTCTAGTCACCAGAGTACAAATTTTGATGGAACCCAAAGCCTGACCCTGAACTTGCTGTTACATTACCAGGCATCAGTCTGAGTTCCAGCCCTTTTGTTTAAGCACTAGCAAACAGCCCTCGGATTTTAAGCAGATGCCATATGAAATTAGTTGAAAATTGTACAACATACCGTTATTTTGTACAGTTAGACTTCATTTCAGTTCACTCTGCCTTTTCCGATATTTCTTCTGATTGCTGCCCAACCGACTTTGTGGAATTTGAAATGAAAAAAAGAAAAGAAAACGAAGTTGCAGGAGGGAAAGGCACATTTTTAAAACAAAAATCCAGGTGAGGCTTCAGATGAGCATAAGTAAACTATTCCGTGGACTGACAAGTCTGTTCTCTTTTTTGAGAAGAGCACTTGAAACTCCTTGTGTGGACAATGCTACAGAAGGCAGTACACTTTTGTGAAAGACATGGTACCCACTGTGGGGAGATAAAGTGGCCTGGGTAGCAACGTTTGTAAACAGAATGCAGAGGAGATTTTTTTAATTTAAAGTGAAGTGATTTTGGCATGCTTATCACCATTCCTGTTATCACCAACAAATTCTGTCTTAAAATAAAAGGCAAAGCTACTGTGTGAAATCACTACAAAATATGCTGAAGAAGGATCATGACTGAATCACACTGCCAGAGGGAAAAACAGTTATAGCTATGGAAAAATAATCTTAACCCTTTTCATACTAAAATCCAGGTATGTGAAGTATATAAGTATATTGCAGCATGGCAGAAAGGTGATATTTGTCATCTGTGTGACAAAGACAAATTAGAATCTAGCCATTTTAGGGTGGGAATGATTTTCATGAAAATTAATGACTTGATTAGAAGGAGAAATGAAGCTTCTTCAAGGGGACATGCAAATAAAGGAGGAATCACTAAAACTGTCATCTGATGTAAAGTGAACATTAAAAAGAGAAAGATAGGATACTGTAAAAAGAAAAATTTGATATATCAATCGTACACTGTTAGTAAGTATAAAGGAAAGCGAGAGGGGAAGAATGTGGCTCAGTATATGTTTGACTTACAAAGAGTTTCATTTAAATAAGGACTGTGCCACTATTTCCCAGATGAGACAGCCACAACTCTAAATAGCACAAGAATCTGAGTACTGTATAGCCATGGACAACTTGTCATCTGGTGTTTTGGACACCGAATTTCTCTAATTGATGCAAATGTTGTTGTTTTTGTCTATTCTGGATATTTGTCTGCGCATTGTCGAAGAGATTTGCCCTTAATATACAGGCGAGGGTAATGTAAACCAATTTGTTTCTGTAAGTCCAAGTAGCGGACAGCAGATTCAAGAGCATGGTGTCTGCAGATTGATTTCTGCTCCCATTCAAGAGGATTAGACTACTATAGGGCAAACACCTGCAATTGTTATAAGGAAGAAGCACATCAGAATACGCCAAAGAAGCATTTAACCCGCTTTCTAAATTCAGCAGTTTAGTTAAGAATAAATCTCCAGTGGCAATTAGTATTCAGTTTAAAGCATTGAAGTAAGCGTAGCGGAAAGGACAAATTTTAAGTGTGTGAAAGGGCTCATGTACAGTAAGACAGTATATTGCCACCAAAAGCGTGGTTAATTTTGTATAGGGATGTACTCTAAAAACCTGCATTATTAACTAAAATTTGGTTTGATTTGGGGGAACATCTGAAAAACTTCAGCGGTACTTGTATTTTCTTCGTGTCTAAATTGTCTGTAGGATGTTAATTTCTTCTCCTCTTCCCTTTTGTCACCCTCTGCCTAGATAGACACAAACCTTTTCCAGCTGATGTTTGTGACACAGAAAACAGTCAAAAATTATTTGTTGAATATTGTCTTGTTTTCCCAAATAATGTAATGTGTGGGGAGAGGGCAACGTAACAGTTCTCTTTGTGATACATTTTGTGAGCAAACCTAGTTTGTTGGGAACACAGTAGGCCAAGTCACATGATACCTATTGGACTCAAAATGGGGGGGAAATATATATATATCTATATAATGCTAAGCTCAGCCTATAAACCAAGTATTTGGTCAAAAATGAGTTGCCAAATCAAGACACTATTCACGGTCAGTTGCGTAACTGTTCATGATATGACCATCTCTAGAGCTGGCCAGAAAATGACAATTCCATTTCACGAAAACTTTTGAGGTTTCAAGTCTGTTTTTATTCTGTGTTGGAAGGAAAATTAAACTTTTCAAAATTGTCTCTTTAGAAAGTGAAAGAAAGTTGTTGAAATGTCAGTTTTTGGATTGAAAACATCAGGTTTTAATTTTTTATTTAGGTCTCTCTCTCTCTTTCTCTCTCAAATTGACTTCTGAAACCTTCTCATAAAACATTTAATCAAAATCGATATGTTTCCATGAAATGTTTTGTTTTTGACAAACAGGCATATTCTGATGCAAAAACTTTGGTAGAATATTTTCCAACCAGCTCTAATATTTTCTCTACTTTTTTGAATGCTTTGGCAGGGAAATTGTTAACAATTTTGACGTTTAATTACAATATTTAGACTGGTTTCAGAATATTTAGACTGTAGATCTAACATGCATTGATGAACAGGGCAGTTCACACCTCTCAGAATTATATTTTTAGACTCTCTCTCTAGAGACTCAAGCAGAGATCACTCTACTGTTTTACACTTGTTCAAAATTTTAAATGTAACTTTACAATCAGATGGGCTAGATATTTTTAAATTATATCTTAGATTCTGGAGCACAATATGTTAGCCTGCTGAAAGATACCTGCTTCCTGAGCAGCAATATGTTTGTGGGTGGAAATAATTATCTTTTGTTTCTGATTAACTGATCTTATCTCATGTGCTTAGGAACATCTGCCCACTTTACAAGATGCCACTTCTGTATTTCTCAGTGAGACAGAAATGCTGTATTTTAACTTAGTTCTGATCCAACTAGAAAAGTCACCCAAAAATGTCTCCCAGCTTCTGCGGCTGACTGCTTGTGCTCTGACTGTCCTGTGTAGACCCTGCTGACATGCTCAAAAAGGTTCTTAGTGTGAATTAATGCAGTACAGTTTCAAGTGGGACTACATTGATGCACACTTGGTCCCTTTAGAGCATGTCAGCAGGACAGTTAGAATGCAACACTTTAGAGTAATCTGCAGTTTACACTCAGGTGATGTGCATTGCTGCACATTGTATAAGCAAGCCCTTAGTCCCAAATTACTGAAACTGGTGCTGCAGGTCTTCAGCTGGATGCTAATGCTGCTGGAATCATCAGTAATGTCCCTCCAGGCCTTCTCAATGCCTTGCAGGGAGGGAGGGCTGGCAGGAGATGGGAAGCTATATTCCATTCAGGTGAGAAAGGGAGCCAAGCAGTTCATAGAACCATAGAATATCCGGGTTGGAACGGACCTCAGGAGGTCATCTAGTCCAACCCCCATGACCTCCATCTCATCCTCCAGTTGGGTGGAGGAGTAGGTGTTCTGTGGAGTTAGAGAACAACCTCTCTGTTTCCTATGGATCTGCCCTCTTCATATAGCTCTGTACAGTCACTGACTCTTCCCCTCATGAGGTTTCCTTCCCTTTGCACTCAAGGAGTTCAAACTCTTACCGTGCTCTAAGTTTATCCCATTTTTCAGGAGGAGGATGGCATGTGCCCACCCTTCCAAATACTCATTCTAGGCATGGGAAGATATAAATGAGAACTCTATCTACCACCACACACACCCTTTGTTTTTATTTGTGCACAGCTCTGAACATTTCAGTAGTGCCAACTCTTGCAATATTATTATGAGTTCCCAAACTCATGGGATTACACAAGACTCTTGGCTGTCATTTAAAGAATACAAACAAGTTTCTAGCCCTGGTGTTGGAGGAGAAAAGCTTGATAATGTGGAGTGAGTGAACTCTAAAGGCTAAAAACAGAAAGGAAAGAAAAAGAGCTCAATATAATTTTCTTTAAAAGTCTCGTGAGTTTTAAGCTAATCCTTATGATTCTTTGGAGCATGACTCACAATTTTTGCATGCTTGGAATTGGCAATGCTGAAAATCTTATGAAGTCCCTTCTTTTGTGGGATACTCATAGCCCAGATTTACAAACCCAAGAGGACAAAGTGGGTTGGATAAGCAATCCAAACTTGTTGGTGTCAATCCAAACCAAACCCAAACTCTTAATCACTTTATTTAGGTCTGCATTCACCCAGATAATTTGTGTGCAGTTTCCACGACAGCTTTCACAAATGCGCTGAACTTTCTGCTTGCACGTGGAACAACTCAACTTGCATGCAAAATAGTAGTTTTGTGCGCACAATAAGTGGGCAATTGAATATATATTGACACACCTATTTTCTTATTTTAAAAACTAACCCTAAGGCTTTGTTCAGTGTGACAGAGTCAAAATGGGTCCAGCTGACACGGTGGCGCTTTGAATATTGCTGTTCTCATTTTGATCAGGAAATAGCGTCCCTTAGCAGATTGATAGGCAGCTCTAAAACGGAGATATTATTATTTTCCAGCAGGCTTTGAAGTCCAGGCTTTTTGATGTTGTTTAGTGGCGATTGCTGGGATTATCTTCATATCCTCCACGTAAGTTTAAACATAAATTGCATTTGACTGCAGTGACACTAATTAGGGCAGAGGCGATCAAATGCAGCCCCCCTGCAGGTGAGCTCAGCCAATAAACCAGTCATGACTGACAAGGGTTTCTAGTGCTTCAGACAATTGGAATTTCATAAACTGTCCTTCACCATCCCTCTGTCCCCGCCCCGACTGAGAGAGACGGTGACAGAGCAGGCTAGATCCAGAATCACCATCTGACAATCAGAATATCACACTGACAACCATCAGTGCTTACAACATGCAGCTGGGACTTTGCGGCAAAGGTTTGAGATACTGACCCTATTATCCCCCAGAGGTACAGTTCCAACCTTTTTATTGCCCCTTCGTTTTAAAGAAAAAAAAAATAACCTTCTTCCCTGAAATATGAAATCTCTCAGTGACATGTCTTTGAGGTGTTTGACCAAGTATTGTAAAAACACAGCCAGGGCTAATAATCCTAAAAGCAGCGCGTTGCATTCCTCCGACACTGGAATCATTTCAGTTAGTTTACAGTACATTTGAATCACCCGTGTCACTCATCCGCTCAGTTTCCATTAACTTAGCGTGGAATTTCTTCTGTCCCTGCACAGAAACGAAAGGGTCAAGTGTCTCCTTCATGCTCAGAACTGCAGCCTGAATAACAATTCTGCTCAGGGTAATTGTGATTAATTAAGCTATTCCAATCAGTCTCCATGTATTTGTTGTAATAAATACTGAATGCATTTGTAACCTCTGTCATCTTTGTTATTAGGAAGGGAAAACAAGAGAACCCTGTTCCTTGAGACCGTGCCTCAAGGGATTTCTGTGGTGTCATTGAATAGCTTTTCTTATTGCCTGATATATTTTTCTTCTCTCTTTTTAAAGGCAGGGGGCACCCTATTAGAATGCAATGCTGAGCAGGCTCATTATTGTCAAATTAGATTCACTGACCTTCACTGCTATTTACCAGGAACAGAAAAGCAGCTTCAAGGACATTTTGCAATGGGTAAATTCACACTGAGTGCCACTCACCGACAACTGGATCTCTCATGCTTCTGCATTACTTGAATATGCAGGAATGTTTAAACCCAGTCACAAGCCTTGTGTTAATAGAGTAGTTCTTTAAATGGATCACATGCTGTACCCTGTGTACACCTCCCTCACCTCCTTGCATGCTCGCACATTCTTCAGATTAGATTAACTAGACCTTCAAGGTAAGTGTACAACCAGGGCAATATGGAGCACCAATATTGGGACCAAGCGGCCTGAAAACAGGATCCATGTCCCGTGTAGGCGGGTAACTGAAGTTTGGCCTTTTCTTTTTTATGTTTTCTTGATTTAATTTTAAATAAATTAAAAACCACTATTAATTTCTACGCAGTAATGATGCATTTGATTCTCATAATCCAGCGTCCTTACTCCCTCTAATTGTTTGCTACTTCCAGTTGTGATTTGAAGTTTAAAATTAGACTGTAAATTCATCAGTGGCAGAACCTTATCTTTTTACTAGTGATGTCATAATAATGAGGATAATACACTCTTATATTGTACTTTTCATCAGCACATCTCAAAGTGCTTTACAAAGTGAAGAACCTGTAAGATGTACAGCACCTAAGATGCATCCAGTCCTTGTAACAAATTCAACTAAAAAAGCTATTGATCCACAGTTCTTTATTTTGTTATTAAATGCTGACTTCTCCTGTGGAAGCATTTATAGAAATGTTATTAGATATCAAGATAGAGTCCAAGAAGTAATTGGGAGTGTGTGTGTTTCCATTTACAAGGCTTAATCCTTTTCCACTGGCAGCAAAGCTATTAAGCAGCTGTTATAACTTTCAGTGCTCTACTACCTACAAACCTGTGCCCCTAATGGGGCAATTTGACCAGTGGATCTGTGTAGCCAAATAAACCACTGGGCATGTCTTTGCCTTGTCCCCAGAACTCCCCTCTATGTTGTCGGAGCACTGGGTGCAGAAGAGGGGACATATTGTCCACTCCATGGCATGTTGCCTCTGAATGAGGGACCTGTGGTGTAGAACTGTTCAGAAATGGGAATTTTTTCCCTGTGAAAAATTTTAGGTTTTTCATTGAAAAATGAACTTTTTGTTTTTGTTTTTCAGCAAACAAAATGGAGAATCAGGTCCCCCCCGTTTCTGTGTTATAAGGGGACAGGGCAAAACACTGGATTTTTAAGTTGTTTATTTCTCACCACTACCTTAAAAAGTCCCCAGAGTTTGTGTAGGGAGTCAGCCCTTTGCTATGTTTAAAGAAGTGGTATCAAGACAAAATAAAAACGAATGGGATTGAAAACCAGCTTCTGAGTGTACTTGGCACACACGTGTGCACAAACTCTTTGTTTTTCCTCTCAACCTACAGTATATAATTTCCAGCAAAGTGTTTGCAGTTTTGTTTGAAGAGAGACAAGCTCCAGGACAAATATTACTCCCTTGATAAAATAGTCCTATTATTGGACTCTTGGAGGAGTCACAACTAACACTGTTTCTGCTCATGGGATTTACCATTTGGAAGATATTTTATTGTTGTCTCATGACATTTCCCTGCACTTTAATGCTCATTTATGTAACTGTTTTCTTTGATTTATGACAGGTTTTCTTCATTTATAGCAGTGCCATAAATTGCGTGGCCTTACTTTCAATGGCTATAAATTCAGCAACATCACTAAAGCACAGAATGAAAAAAAAAACCCCACTTTTCAAACTGCCTTCTTATCACAACCACAAGCAAAACAACCCCATCTCTCTATACAAATCTACAACTAAGAATCAAAATAAGTCGGGGCACTAGGCTTGTTTGTTCGAGCCAGCACTTTTTCTTAGTGTAGAATGTAAGGAGTCCAAATCTGATGAAAGGACACAAGGGAACAAAACTTGCAGCGAGGAAAGCACCATTGAAAACATACTTTAAGTAGAAAATGTATCCTATCAAACTATACGCTCTAAATCCAAATTCTGCCATCCTTACTCACACTGAATAGCAGCGCATTGCTCAAACCATCCTAATGAAGTTACTGAGACTACTCAAGGAGTAATGTACTACTGAGTGGTAAGGGTTGAGGGTAGAACACCATGGCTGGTGTTTATTTCATAAAGCTGGTGACAGTGCTACCCTTCTGAACTGACCACACAGGGTCCAAGGTAATCAAACCCGTAGAGATTTATCTCAAAATTAAACACAAAAACCAAACAAAAATAGACCAACACACCTCCATGCAGAAATCAAGTACATAAGTGTCAGCCTCAGAAGAAATGTTCCAAAAACTATGAGAATAACAAACAGGGGATTTATAAATTGCTCTAATGGTCCCAATTTTCCAAACCGTGTGCTTTAAGTAAGCTCCTAAATCCATATTTGGGCACCTAAATAAAACTGGTTTAATTTTCAGAGGTGCTGCACACCTGCAGCTCCCATTGACTTTGCTGGGATTTGTGGTGCTCAACATCTCTTCAAAGTGGGTTACTTTAATTTGAGTGCCTAAATATGAATTTAGGAGTTTAATTTAAAGCACTCATATTTGGAAAAAAAAAATTGGCCTGTTTGTGTGTTTGTGTTTGTGTGTATGTGCATAGGCGCTGACTCGGTGAGCACTCCGGGGCTGGAGCATCAACAGGGAAAAAATGATGGTTGCTGAGCACCCACCAGCATTCCCCACCCATCAGCGCCTTCCCCTCCCTCCCAGGACCTCCCACCCCCCATGATCAGCTGTTCCGCAGCATGCAGGAGGTGCCGGAGGGGGAGTGAGGGCAGGGCGTGCTCGGGGTAGGGAGCAGAATGGGGTAGGAAGGGGCAGGCAGAAGTGGGGGCGGGGCAGGAAGGGGCGGGGTCAGGAAAAGGCAAGGTGGGGTGGGGCCTTGGGGGAAGGGGTGGAGTGGAGGCGGGGTCTGGGGCAGAGTGGAGGTCGGGCACCCCACGGATCATTAGAAAGTCGGTGCCTCTGTTATGTGAGTGTGAGTGCATACACATACTCTCTGTACATGTCATTGTAATTACGGTAGATATTTTGCATTTTGTGTGTGTAATTATATACATACGCACCTTAACAAGATGAATCACTGTTTATATCTGAACTGTGAAAAAATATAAGAAATGAGGGATTATCTCTAATAAAACATATTTGTTAGGTTTAAAATTAGGCTACACATAATACAGAAAAAACACATTTTAGGTTTTTATACTATACATTTTAGTGCTCAGAAAAGTTAAGCTTTGCATCCTATAAAATGCAGAAATCTGCACTTGAATAATCTGTTTTTATGCCTCAGTGTAACGGGGGATATTCAGAAAATAAAAGAGCCAATTAAAAGTCTTTGCATTCTTTCTCAAACGTGATAGATAAAAAAAGCTTATTTTACACACATTACCACAGTGCCCAAACTGTGGTCCTGATGTCATAATGCTCAGTCCTTTATCTCTGTAAGAGCTGCAGGATCAGACCCAAATTTATCTGGCCAGTCCCAATTCAGCAGTCAGAATTACCTTGGTCTTAAACGGTGCAACCACTTGTGTTCTCAGCAAGACTTAAAGGTCTAAGTAATATTTAATCAGCTGTCTTATATTATGTGAACTTTCTTGTCTATTTGGCAAGGTTTTTTCCTGTTTTTTTTTTAAGCCTGTGTGTTCATCAGTGGAAAATAAACTACAGCAGTTTAATTTCAGTTTAGGAAACCTGTGGATATTGGCAAAAAAAAAAAAAGGAAAAAAAGTCAGATTCTTCTGAGTTGCACATTCAGCTTGAGGAAGTTAGAGAGAAACATTGCTGTCAGTTAATTCTGTTTTCTCTCTTGCACAGTTGAGAAGAGGTTATCAGGCCCTGAAGGGGCTACTCTGTGCTTAAACGCTCAGTTTATTTGGTCCCTGGTGAAAAGTTGTTTGTCTTTATTTCCCACATGTTTGTCTTTAGTTCTCCTAGTTTTAGTGTTGCGAAGTTGCTAGAATTTTCTTGTTATATAAAGTCATTGCTCAATCTAATTAAATATCATAGACATTTGATCCTTTTAATTAAGTGACTTGTGGATTATACGATAATTGCTAACTCCATACATTGTTGTTCTATATAATTGTACTTTGTAGGTCACAGGGAAACATTTCATTTTTTTTTACATCACAAGTAACCATATAGTTACCCTGTAACTAAATAGTAATTGCCATGCACTTAAATGGTAAATAAGTACCCACAATTACATTAATATACGCCTTGTGAAATAAAGCACTGATAAGACCTCCAATCTGAGCTGCATTTTTTTCACAAGCACATGCTAAAATGTTAAGAAGACCAAAAGAAACTTTTATCATGTTTCGGGTAACCAGACAGCAAGTGTGAAAAATAGAGACAGGAGGTGGTGGTGGTAGTGGGGAGAGGGTGGGGGGTTAATAGACGCCTATACAAGACAAAGCCCCAAATATCGGGCCTGTCCCTATAATATCTGCTTCACGTCACCAATGTAGTTTAAAATATACTGAAAGTGTATGGAAATTGCAGCAAGGACCCAATTCCTCTTCCCATTGAAACTGATGGCAAAATTCCCATTGATTTCAATGGGATCAGGATTGGGCCTGCACTGGATGAATAGACTTCCCTGTGTTCACCCAAAATGAGTATGTTTGTACACTGTTAATTAAAATGCATTTAAGTAGAGTGAATGTGTGCAGAATTCAGGCAACCCCTCTGCAGAAAAAAAGCCCCCTGGCTGTTCCAGCGACAAATAAAGCACGAATCCCCAAGGAGTTTCAGTATTGTGGGAGTTGCTATGGCATTCCGTTGCTGGATTGCCAAAGCAATGCCCTGTGCAAGTTAAGCAGACACTTGGCCCTCTAGGAGAGGGGCAGCTTTACAAAGAAAGAAGGGGGGGGGGGGGAGGAATACTTCATGTTTTCAAGCTAAGAAGCATTATTTATAAGGAAGGGAAATGATTTGGTACCAACTTTACCCCAGATGTGACAGGGGTCTCTCAGTGAATCAGTTCTTGGTGTTTCTTTTTCATGTTACGCAGTTATTCATTTTGTGGCTTGTCTTCTCTTTTCTTCTCCTACCCCCAAGAAACTTGCCTGCCATTGTGCCCTGAAGAGGCAACATAAAACCTTCTCATTGTTGGGCAGGTTTTTCCTACAGCGGGTAGTGACCTCACAGAGCAGAGAGAGCCAGGATGGCAGTGGGTGTGCCTGTATATGGTGTAACGACGCTCGTGCTCTCTAAGGAGAGCTGACTTCCCAACCGATAATCCTGGGAATTATAATTGTAAAGGACTATTCTGGATGGGACAAAAATTTACCCTCATGATGTGAAGGGTGAGAGCACAGATGGGGTTAGTTAATGCTGGGAAAGCGCTCTGGTCCAGTGGATTAAGGACGCTTCTGGAAGTTTTGTGGCCAGGGTTCTAGTTTGTAATCTTAGGCCAGTATTTTCAAACTTGGGTGCTGAAAGTGAGGTCCCTAGATCCATATTTCAGTACCTAAACAAAAGTGGCCAGATTTTTATAAGTACTGGACATCAGTGACTCTCACTAATCTTAGTAGGAGTTGCTGATGATCATCCTTCATTTGGGTGCCTAAATACAAATTTAGGGTTCTATCTGTAGGCATCTAGGTTTGCAAATGTAGGCTTTTACCTACACAGAGGTAAAATGGGTCTAATACTGTATGTACTTACAAGCCTTCCTCACAAGAATCTTGCAAGTGTAAACTAGGTTAACATATGCAAAGAGAAATCTTGGCTCCAGGAATGCGGGGAGCAACCAAGATTAAAATCTTTGGCTTCTTTTTTTAATTTGCCTAATACTTGTGGCCTAGTTCCCCATTTTTGGCAGCTATCATAGTGAACTCAGCAACCCTGTTCCCTTCTACTCATCTGTCTACCCATTCTATTTGGCTCCCAGGGGAAAAGCCACAGTATAATTTACTTCCACGTGGTTGTGTGTCTACGGAACAGTGGGGGCCTGGTGCTTCCCTACTACTTAGTGACAGGGATGGGGAACTTGGCAGCTCCAATGCTCCCTGCCCCCATGGGCTACTCCTCCAAATACATATTATATTTTAATTGCTTTTAGTTAACATAAATAAGGATCCAGAGTGCACATCAATATTTGGAAAGCGAAAGAAAGTTTTGATTTATTAGCCAGGAGGAGGTTTTTAGGCTACTTTGCGTTTTGTCTGCATCAATCATAAATGACAATGTGGTAGAAGATCAGTTTCACTTGGGGAATGACCTTTTGTATCGTTCTATAGATTTCTCAGCTGAAGTCCTCGGTCATGGAAAAAAAACCCTGCAATATCCTGACTTGGGGAGAACATTGTGGTGAAAGAGAATAGGTGTTTAATCTTGTGTGACTAATGCTATTGATCAAATTAGGAAATATAATGACAAGGAATAATGGGAAATATAATGATGAAGAGTAACTATCCAGATCTTCTATCAGCAAGTTAAAGGTTTATTCTGTGGAGTTATCTTTCCTTTGGTTAGAAAATATTAATTGAAAGAGAAGGAATTTGAACAATTTATTAAAAAAATCTGAATTGAGGAAATCTTTAAGTACATCATTTTGTACCATCACGACCTCAGTTCTGACCTGGAAGAGGATCACCAATTCTGTGTAGAGACAGTCTGTAGGCCTCTTTAAACCAGATT
This sequence comes from Lepidochelys olivacea, assembly GCF_965140295.1. Classification (NCBI taxonomy): domain Eukaryota; kingdom Metazoa; phylum Chordata; order Testudines; family Cheloniidae; genus Lepidochelys; species Lepidochelys olivacea. The sequence continues at coordinate 66,744,510 of NC_140421.1, read as the reverse complement.
CTACCAATTGATTATTTGGTTGCATGTTGCATTTGGAACTAAATGGGAGTGCTGGTGAGATTTTATAGGAGAACTAGGTTATTTTTGTTTTTTGGTTTTGGTCTCCTGCTTATGATGAGAAAGTGTTGCATCCAGTCTAAGCCATGATGTGTTAGGTCTCATTACATATTTACTTATGTGTACTTAAAAGGAAGTCTTTTTCATTTTAAATTATTTTCTAATCCAGTTTCTGCGCCAGGAATTTGCCATTTTGATCGCAGATGAGCGGGTGTGTCAAATCATAGTCTTTTAAAGGATGATTCCATTAAACAATGGAATGGTAAAAGTGCAACTAGGGCAAAGATTGAAGACTGCTGTTAGTGTCTACATACCGTGTGTCACCTTCATCCCCATGGCATCCCACCAGCTTGGAGGCTTGTACTGTCCCTCTTGATCTAAGCAAGCAGTTTCAGGTTCACAGCAAGACCTCAAGGAGAGCCAGATGATAGAGCAGATGGCTGATGACTGATTTGGCAAAGTTTGATGAGTGGAAATTGTTTGCTTTAATTGCTTGTCAAGTCTGGTATCTACGGTAGAGTTAAGGGTCTACTACCTAAACTTAGAACAGAACAGAATAAAGAAAAGTGGAGGGGGGCCAAGGTAAACCAATTTACCCACAGCCCTGGGGAGGAATAATGCTGCTGGCACAGCCTAAAGAGTCTGTACCTACTTTCTAGTGCTGTGTGCATGATTTACATCCTGCAGCACGTTTTCACTCTATGATGTTGTAACTGAAGAGGACAAAATGTGTATGATGAAACTAGATGAGAAATAATACTGTAAAAAAATAACTTAAAATGACTAGGCAACAAAGGATGACATGGTCTAATATGAACAATTATCCTTGAAACACGGCACTATAAATCTAGTTACTAATGTGATATCATTCTGACTGATGCCCACATGTTCACTACATCCTCTGAAATATGCTACAACATAAAATGAACAGATATTTTCAGGACATAATGCAAAGTCTATGTATTAGCCCAGGAAAGAGTAATCACACACAGATAATCATTCTTGATTAAGATACAGTCACTCTCAATATTTATAAATACCGATTACTTCTTTGTGATAATCTCCTAGGACTGAGAAATTACTTCCCTTTGAAAACTTTTTTTGTCATTTCAGAGACATCTTTGTGGTACTGAGTAAACACCCTCTGATGAGCCCTTGTTGAAAGGGAGAGAGCGCAGATGAAAGGGCTTCAGGAATAAGATTTAGAAGGAACAATGTGTCTGAAACAACATTGGGCTGTTAATTCAGAAAGTTAATTCAAGGCCTTTTATTCTTTCAGTCATGAATGACACTAACCCTACTCAAAAAACCCTAACTCCTCCTCCCGCCACCCACCCAACCAACCAAACGAACTGAAAAAACAAATCCCCACAAATTGTAAGATTTCTTTTTTCAGTTGGACAAAGGTTTAGTTTCATTTTAATGCGTCAGTACCTCATGGGTATTCGGCTCATTTCTGATCCATTCACTCATGCTGAGTATTACCTTAATCAATTAGTATTCAAATTAAAATCAGTGGCAACACTCAAATTTCTAAGAGTTTTCCTATATTCTAAAATATTACCACATAGGTTGTGAAGAATCAAGTTAGCTGGCATGACGTTGACAGTGCATTTGCAATGTTGTTCTAGCTGTGTTGGTCCCAGGATACTAGAGAGACAAGGTGGGTGAGGGTAATATCTTTTATTGGACCAACTTCTGTTGGTGAGAGAGACAAGAGCCCTTCTTCAGGCCGGGGGAAGACTTGAAGCTTGTCTCTTTCACCAACAGAAGCTGGTCCGATAAAAGATGATATCTCACCCACTTTGTTTCTCATGCTTTTGCGGTCAGTGGAGATCAGAATAAATTGTGACAGCTAATCATGGGTAAACCCAGAGGCTGAAAGCGTTGCTAGCTGACATGAGGTTGTGAATACTTCTTGCCCTGGTCTGTGTTGACAGCGAAATCATATTCAGTATCAGCTTACTCCATTCTATGTAGCCATATTCAAACATGGTAACAATTTGTAATGTAGAAAATTCCTTAAGGAAGGCAGCCCCACTTGTGTCAGCTGAGCTTTGTATTAGGGAGTGTAGAGAAAATTCTAATCCAATTGTCCTGTTCCCTACATTGCCAAGCTGCCCTCTAAGTAACAATTTGTGGTCCTGTCCGCCACTTCTAACCCTCTTTCTAATTGTCTCTAATATAAAACTTTAAACATTCCTTTAGCTAGAAATATACTTCTTCTAACTAGAATCATCCTTCAAAAACATTAGGTTTAAACGAGAGGAAAAAAGGTTTCTGAATTCATATTAGCTTTGCTTCCTCCCAAAAGAGAGATCTACAAAAGTTTAAATTCAGTGAGACCCGTCCTTAATTAGAACATTCTTAATTGCAGGAAAAACCAGGTTTATGGTTGATTAGCTGGAAGATTCTAGGAGAGTGCAAAGTAATGAAAAGGCCAGGAGGGAGTTCCCCTCTTCTTTTTGTATATTTTACAGCAAGGGGTAATCTAGGCTATTGTTAAGAGGTGAGGCTATAATGAAGGCAATGTTAAGTGCTCCAAATTTGCCAGTAATTAGTGGCTTCTTAAAGGACCCACCTGTAATTTTTTCTGAGAGTTTTGGAAACTTGGCACCAATGCTTGAGATTGCTAATAAAACATTACTTTATCCATTCCTTCAAGAGTCCCTGACAATGTCTTGTCTATAAAAGCAAATGTAATTAAGTAAATAAATTACGGCCAGGAGTAGCATACAAATAGATTGCAATTGTGTAAGAAAGAGGCACTGTGTATTGTTTCGCTCGCCTTGTCCAAAGTAAGAGAACTTGCAATTCTGTTTTCATAAACAGTCTCCTGAAATCAATGAGTCTGATGTTTTAAGCATGGTCTTGTGTATATACGGCCTGATTGACAAATCGATCGACAAATGAAAGTCGTGCTGCACTCAAGCAAAACCTCATGTAGAGAGAGACAAATGATTTTTATGCATCGTTGCCAGTGCCTTGTCATGAGATCTTTTCCCCCATAAAAAAGTCAAACTCAATCTTTCATGATTTAAAAAAGAAAGAAAGGTGGATCTCGTAGGGCTTGCCTATACATGGAATTGCTATTCCCGAATAACTCCATGTAAGGATATTCTTATTCCAGAACAAGATTATTCTACTTTTGGATTCAGGAATAGGTCCATGAATAGACAAGCCCTTAGAATGTTTGATTACAAAAATTAAAAAGATCAATTGTTGAGCTAGGAGGGTTTAAAAACAAACAGCTAGAATTAGTAGAAGACTAGTTATATTCGGTCAAAAATTGTTTCTTCATTTAAATATATATTGATTATCACTAGCGCAGGGTAAAATAATTAACTCATATTTGTTGGAATGTGTAAGTGAATCCAATTTGATCATGTTGCTACTTGCTACTTGTTAGTTTTGAGTGAACATTTGAATGATTTAGTGGTGCTGGAAAAAATGGTAATGGAAAATTTAATTCCAATGTTGCATGCATGAGTATCTATGGAAAGAGTAAGCCAAATTCATGCATATAAGTGCTATAATTGCTTGCATGCTCATCTAGTTAGAGAACAGAGACTAGAGAACAGAACAGAGTCTGTGACCTAGCTGCCCAATCACAAGGGTAAACAGCCTGAATTTTGAATATTTGTGACTAAACCTCGACTGAAAATTGTTAAAGTATACGTACTGAGTAAATTGCACTAGAATCTGGGTAGGGATTGACTACCCAAAGATGCGCCACAAATGGATGGTAGGCTCTTTTGGATGATGTCACAGGGGTGGCTGGCCCTTTCAGATGATATCAGTGTTGAACATTACGTCCAACCGTACACAACTGGGACTTCATTTAAACACTCCAAAAAAACCCAAACAAACCCCAAACCAATGCTTTTGTCCATTATGATCAGTAGGTGAGGAGGGAAAAAACGGTGGTGGGGCAGGGACACAAAATTAATGTTGGAGATGAAGAGAAGCGATTGGGGTGGGGGGTGAGAGCATGTGGGGGGTCGGAAATGATGCTTTGAACTGTCCTTTTCTCCGGAGTTCCAAGATGCCCTGTCAGCAACAATCGGTGGCTCTGTCAGCCACGTATAGCCCATTTTCTAGTGTAAAAGCTAAACTGGGAGCCAGTTAATAGACCACATTTTCTTTTTATATAAACGAAAGTGGCTGCTAGGCTATAAACTACAGCTGAAAGAGCAGTAGGGTTTCTGGAGGGTAGCAAGGAATAGTCCAGGACATCTTAAATTAAATCAATTGAAAGAAGAAGGGGTTAGCAAAATTGTACAAACCATAGATATACTCCAGCTAATTGGGAGATGGTATTTATAATCTGTCTTCTATTTTTTATCCTTTTACTAGGACCTGCTGTTCATAGGGAAAGGATACATTGCACACAACTATCTTTAGCTGATTTTATTTTTAACTGAGACATAGCCATACTTGAATAGCGATAAACCACACCAATGTGTCTTAATCAGAAATTGGACTTCTCAGGTAGTGGGAAGCACTTAGCCTTCAACCCGATGAGAGGTATGCATCGGTGCCGACCGTCAGGGCTTATTGCCATAATAAAAACAAATGTGAGGGAATTGTAATATGCTTGTGGATACCCTGTCTGCAGAGAAACTTATTTTTCAAAGCTGTGTGCTACAGGCATCCCCTTTATAGCTTGTCGATCACTCTGTCTTTTTGCTTGTCTGTCTTTATTGGAAAATGTAAGGCAATCACAGATTTTCCCTGTGCATATTGCACATACAGAAACCACTCTCCCTCGTTTTTACCAGCCTTGTGACACCCGTGGTGTGTGAATTTCTAATCAAAGCTGGAATATTCACATCACAGAGGTGACCAAGGCAGGTACAAAAGTGAGAGAAACTATCTGGTGATGATACATACACGGCAATTCTCCTCCGACTAAGGTCAGGGGCAAGTGAATTGTTCTTTTTTAACCGATGGAGGCGCTCCTACGGGGACTGCTCTTAATGTGTGATCTTTATTATATAGCTGCTAGTCAATTTCTGGTGATGTATATAAATGTGTTTAACAATACACGGTGATGTGCTTTGAAGGGGCACTGTTATATTTATGAAATATAGATTACAAAGTTTTTGAATTGCAGGGGAAAGCTGACATATTTTGGCATAAATGTATTAACGCCCATAAGTACTGAAGCATATATTGCACCGGCAGCCTTTAAAATATTTGCGTTATTGTTGCATTTAATTTTAAAAAGCAGTAACAGTAGATAAGTGCTAGGTATTGTTTTTGTTACAAGAACTAAAAATAGGAGAGATGGCTCATTTAATACCTTCTATAAAAGTCTGGGTTAGATGCAAACTCGGGACCAAATTCAGCAAGTTAGTTAAGCATGTGCTCAAATTTAAGCGTATGAGTGTATGCTACTCACTAAAATTAGGTGCATGCTTTAGTACCTTGTTAAGTCCACTTAACTCACAGTTAAAAATGCATAGTTAAAACAGTACCATTTACTAACAGTTTAAAATACACTTCCTGACCTTGGTGCCCCCGTTTTTGATTACATGTCGTATGTCACAAGCCACTTTGTGTTCCTTCTCCAAAAGAGCTTATTCTCCATTTGGCCTTGGCCTCTGTTCAGATCTTGAAAGACTAGTAAGAGATTCTTTCTTGTATCTCCAAAAAGACATCTGAACATGATATATGAGCATGCTTTATGAAATTTACAGTAGGCATTGCACAAAGAACCCTAATGATTCTGGCTCCTAGCGGGGATTCTGACATTGTTCCAGATAAACCAAAACTCCTTTGTTATTATAAATAGGACCAGCATTTTCAGTCACCACAGGGATCATTTTTTCATTGCTAGTTATATCTTCCAGTAAAAAAAAAAAATCTTATCAGCTTTGTCTGCTTCATTTAGGAGTTCAAGTCCCAGCAAAGGGAGGGTGGAGGCACTCTGAAGTCTTGCATCTTTAGATCTTCCCATGAAGAACTTCTTAGGATGGTTCTCATTAGGGGATTTGTCATTATTGGGAAGACAGTTCACTACTGGAGGGCTTCTTATCATTTCGTATTGTACCCTGCAGTGCCTCATTGCCTGGGCAGGGAGGAGAGATGCCTTGAGAACTGCATTGCTGAGAAAGTCTATGAAAAGGTGTAACACTGGGGATTTCCTTTTATGGGCTTTGTTTTGTTTGCTGAGAGCTAACATTTGTTTTTGAACTCCAGCTCCCTTCTGGAGCACTACTTAAAAACTGACCTATATTTATTTGAAAAATTACCTTAAAATTATAAAACATACAGGCCAGTAATGAATATAAGGAATACACTTACTGCTCATGTTTTCTGTGTAGACATAGCCAAAGTGTATAATCAACTTCACCATTTAGTTGACAGTAGAACTTCCTGTCACCTGAACTGGAAATATAACATCCCTCTTCTGCAGTGCTCTGGGAGGGCATGTGTGACTGGAATCCCACGGGAGCCAGCTGAGGTCACTCAATTAGGGTGAACTGCAAAGAATGGGGCAGGCAATCCCCAAAGCTGGTGGATATTCCAATACTTAGATTTAACAAGCCAGCACAAAATAGCTTTTATTATACCTCACTGGTTACAAAAGAAGTCAACAACACAGTTCCCTTAAAGTAACTTGGCCTCAGGCCTCCACTTAGATACCCAAGTCAAATATGATAAGGATTAATGAAAATCTTATTCATCATATGAAAAAGGTTCTACCAATCCCAAAGGATTGGACATGTTACCTCCCAGGTCAATGAATATTCCAGATCTTACACAAATACACACTTACAGTCAATTCTTATTAACTAAACTAAAATTTATTAAAAAAGAAAAGGGAGAGAGAACTGGTTAAAAGATCAGTATACATACAGACATGACTCCATCTTGAGATTCAGATTCATAGAGAGATGGAGAGCTTTGTAGATACAAAGAGTTCTTTCAGAAATAGTTCATAGGTTATAGTCCAATGTTTATATTCAGGGCAGTCCAGTCAGAACTAGGATCTCAGTTCTTATGGCTTAGGCTTCCCCTGCATGCAATCTCAAGCAGATCTGAGATAAAAAGGATTGGGACCCAAAGATCTTTTATACAATTCCAGGCCTTCTCTGACAGTTCGGAGCCCTGAGTGGAACAATAGGCACTCATGGGGACTTTGAAGTGGATCCATTTCCTAAGCATCCCGGTAATTATCCACACAGATTAACACAAGGCAATTGCCTGTTTTTTCTACCATTCGCAGATGATTTGCTATACACTTCAAAGAGAGATGAATGCAGTGATATCCAATGTTTACAGTTCATTTACATGTTAAGATGCTCTTTTGATCTCTGAATTAACAGAATACAGCATAGACAGGGACCATGTTGATTTCTACCAGTATATATGTAAATACACAAACATTATCTCCTCATATGTTTTTAAGGGTTGAATTTGAGTCATTTATCCTGCAGAATGCTTATTAACCCTTTTGGTCATGCGTCACAGCGTGCTTTCCCCCACGGCCCAGAAAGAGGGTATTCACTGGTAACAGCAGAAGCAAAATGGAAGCAGAAGAGGCAGCAGTCAGGCCTATGTAAAGGAAGGGGAGCAAAGGTGGTCTTGAGCCAGGGGCGAAAGTAAGTTAGAGGACTTACCGGTACGCTGGAGTCCTGAGCAGGGGGCATGGCCTCAACCAGAAGAGGCGTGGCCTCAAATCCCCAGGGCCAGGGCTCCAGCTGTGGTAGTGGCAGCTGGGAGCCCGGGGCCCTTTAAATCACCCCCGAGCTACCAGCTATAGGCCTTTGGCAGCAGGGCTCCGGCGGGGATTTAAAGGGCCGGCGCAGTAGCGGTGGCTGGAGCTCTGGGGCTCTTTAAATCCCCGCCAGAGCCCCCCCACCCCTACCCCAGGGCTCAGGCAGCAGGGCTCAGGCCAGGATTTAAAGGGCCCAGGGGAGGGGGGTAGCAGCGGCTGGAGCTCCGGGGACCTTTAAATCCCTGCCGCCGCTACCCCAGGGCTTTAAATTGCCCTCTGGGAAAGCCAGTCCTGGTACGGCGCACCGGCTCTTACCGGTACACTGTACTGGGGTGTACCGGCTTACTTTCACCTCTGCCTTGAGCACATCTGGTGTTGCTCTTGCTTTGTCCAAATGACCTTTCTAAACATTAGCAGATGAACTGGAAAATTCCCTACCTGCTTTAAAAAATAATCTTTAAAAGATGACATATTATTTAAAGCGTGCTTCATCAGAAACATAAAGAAAATCCATTTAAAAGAAAATGAATCTCACCATATTCCTTTAACCATGTTTTGAGTGTGAAATATTCATTGTTAAGGAAGGTCACACCCGGAAAGAAATCAGCTTGACTTTCAGAATCAGGCTGAGTTTCAATTAGGTGGAAAACCCCCATCTTTTCACTTGTAAATGAACAGATTTTGTTTGGAACCACTGAAAGAAGCACACATGGGCTGGCCTGTTTGATGCCATTTCGACCGTGAGTTTTCAGAAGAGAACTACACTTCAAAAAATGTTTTTGAAGTTTTTCTGGTTTGCCTGATCCTTAACATATGTGTGTATATTTCATTATAATCATCATAGAGAAGAGAAAAGGAAATTTTCTTTGTTTATTCCTTCTGTACTTCCTACAAAAACTTGAAAGACTGGAATATCTTTCTGGTAAACTTCCTATAGTCTAACACAAGTTATTGGAGTAACTGGCTGAAATTATCTGGTTTGTGTTAGAGAGGAGGCCAGAATACATGATACTTTGGTCCCTTCTGGTCTTACAATCGTTGAAATTATGAATAGCCCTTCTAGATTTAGAGACATGTTCTGGTCAATGGCAATCTCCTATGGGGTTCTCTGAAACTAGGATTTTGCCCTTACTTCTTACTTATGCATTGATTTGTAATATTTCTTTCATTTCTGTTTTATAAAGCCTTTTGCTTTTTCTCTGGTTAGTACCACAGCATTGTCTCTTTTGGTCATGCGTATTATACCACTGAGATTACTATGGAGAATATTTGTAGCTACCTCTCACTACTGTTGCTATTAAGGCAACTTGCAACGTTTTCCTTCATGACATAATACAGAGATTAAAACAGGATTTTCATTGCAGCTGGATGTAGCTTTGCCTACAACTTTTGTTCCCCACTTTGCTTCTGCGTCTCTGATCATTATAGATCATGTACATATTTTTTTTTCTTTTTTGCAGTGTGTGCTGGCACTGAGAACAAGCTGAGTTCTCTGTCTGATCTGGAGCAGCAATATCGTGCGTTGCGCAAGTACTATGAGAACTGTGAGGTAGTCATGGGCAACCTGGAAATCACCAACATTGAACACAACCGTGATCTTTCCTTCCTCAGGGTAAGCAACCTCTTTTTTCCACCTTCCCCATGGTGAGAGCGGATATTGGTGTTAGACTGCACAATAACAGAGTGTCTTGTTCGTAAGTGACGGTTCTTTTCTGCTGATTGGCTGAGCCAGTCATGGAAGCAGACCATAAAAAGACACAGCAAGGTCAAGGTGCAAAGTACAAGAACAACAGTGTTGTTGTGAGTGAGGCACTGAGTGTACAGTTACCAGGGTTTCTGATAGAAGGTACTGGCAGTTCATAGTATATGACATTTAATGTGTTTGTGCCTCTCTGTGTTGCAAACTGGTGTGAAGGTGTGTTAGGAAGGGACCTAGGAAGGTCAGAGGATTTTGCAGATAAACACTTCTGGTTTTAACAGGCTAATCCTAGTAAAATGCCAGGCAGAAACAGTTAAAATGGTAAACAATAGGCGAACTCCTATTACTCCTAATACTTGTGTAACACTTAACCCTTACTAATATGTTCAGTAACACCCCGTCCAGTCACAGCTGTAGCTAAGGTGACCAGAATTCCCAATTTTATAGGGACGGCCCCAATATTCGGGGCTTTGTCTTAAATACCCCACACCCCCATCCCGATTTTTCACACTTGCCATCTGGTCACCCTCGCTGTGGCATTACAATGTGTGAAACCTCAAGTGGAGTCTCCAGGTGCTAGAGGATGTCAGTGGTGGACCAAGTGGTGCCCTGTCACAGGGCAGCGTCAGTCATGTGCCCCGTCAATGGTTTTTATTTTGCAGAATTTATGTTTTCACGTGCATATATGTGTGTATCTGTGTCTATACAGGTAGCTTTTCCCGTTGTGAAGAAACCCTTCTGCATACGTATTAGCGTAGTGCTATCACTCTAAGACTGCAGACAGCCTGACAATAGTAATCAAGAGAGATGGGGAGGATGAAAGCCAAATTAAGAGCCACTAAATGTCACTGTAGTTTATTCTTTGACAGTTGACTGTTTTAGAAGAAACATCCAGCTAATGGGATCATCCAGTGTATTTTGCTCCTTTGAGCGTGTTTTCCACCGGATTAAGGCTGCAGTGTGAGGGGAAGAGATCTTCAGGGATAGGAATGACTGTCAGGGGAAGGGAGAACAAATTTTAGTATGATTGTGACCCAAATGGGCCATAACATGGTATAGCTGGTCAATATGGATGAGGTCAAACCATGATTCAAATGGAGTAAAGCACCATCTTATATGGCTTGTTTTGATTATGTACAACTCTCATAAAACCCCTTTCTGTGTTTCTAAATGTGTGTGTCGGTGTGTAGATAACAATTGTAGGAGATGTGGAGACCGAGGGAAGAGGCCCGTCAAAATATCAGTCTAGGGGAAGGAATGGGAGGGCAGATGCGCACCCTAAATATTTTTCTTTGGATCGTTGGCCTGGAAAAGATTAAGGATAGGCAAAATGTTTGCTTTAGAGCTGTCTCATTTTGTTTTGCAGGGTCTTATGTGAACCTTTTGTTTAATATTAGTTCACAAAGATTTAACTTCCTACCGTTAGTTCTAACAAAGCTGAAGCACAAACCAAACTTTAGTCTGATTGGCACGTTTCCCTTCTTTTCAGGTTAAAATCACTGCAGTTTCATATGAGTTCCACTCCAAACCTCAACTTGGGCTCATGGTTGCTCAAAACTTAGACCAGTTTGCAAGCTTGCTAAATGGTTTGCAAGCTTGACTCAAACTAAAAGGTGCATTGAGGGTAGTTTTAAATCAGTTTAATTGATGACCAGTTAGCTACACAATTGCAAATGATAGTCTAGACATTCTGCAAACATAAAGGGTGAGTCCTAGGGTAAACCACCAACTTTAGAACAAGTGTCTATTGACTGTCTAGACTAATGTTCAGAGCCATGTTAGTTAATTGCCAATCAATTAACTCACATTAAAACAGGAACACAAACTCTACTCTAGACAAATCTTCACTGAACCTGGCCCAAGTTTCTGATACGTAATGAAACTGCAAACAGTTTTGCTTGGCTCCAAGTTTAGTTGTGAAAGCTTCTCACAACTCTAAATTCCTCCCTCTTTCACTGCACTGGCAGACCGTTTGGGGAGGAAGATCAGGATATGCTGTGAATTACTGAATCAGGGCTTCCCACGGAGGATGGCTTCAGTGAGGATTGCTTGTGGTTAAAGCTGGCCCCACCTAACTAAAAGAACAATTGTGGCCTATTCATTAAGCAAACTAGAAATGAAAATGAAGGTCTCTCCTATTTGTTTCCCCGGTGACGCTAAATATTCTACTTTTTCATACAAACTCCTCTGCTGTTCTTTTTTGGGCAAGCCTTCAATAGAAAAATAGAGGAAAATATTACAGGAAAAATAGCCATAAACTAAGCAAATGAGAAGAAGAAACGAGGGCCATCAGTGGTAAATCAAGGCAATTTACTGGCTTTGGCTTTGTGGAGATCATTACGACGGCTTTTATTTATTTATTTTACCTGGGACTGCCCTCTCACAGATGTCTCGGGCGGGAGGGGGGGGGCAGAAAAACACAAATATGAAAACAAACTGGCAGCTCTAGTCTAATATGATAAATTATCGTCATTAAACAGAGGAAAACGTGTTCTTGGGGAAATAAATAAATAAAAGGGTAGCATATTTATGCTAATAATTCAACATTCATTAGTTAGACATTATTATTTATTTTAAAAGCAATTTTAATGACCTAACAAAAGTGGCAGATGGGATCTAACCAAGAGCGAGGATATTAGTCACTTTTAGCCTTTTAAATGGTGAAATCTGTAATGTAAGTAACGCACAGCCTGCCCTGCTCCCCTCCACCCCCAGTCTTCTTACTTTCCTTCTACCTCAAATGGGCTTCAAGTAGCCAATAGACAGACAGCTGGCTTATTTATGTGTCTAGCTGATGAGCATCTATGTAAGCCTTCCTTCTTCCTCATTAGTACTGACCCTGACTCAGAAAACTTTCACGCCAGTAAACAGGCAAGACCTATTGAACTAGGCAAGGCGGGCTTTACCTCTTATTCTGCAATAGCAGATGAATACCAACATGAACGGGAGGGTAAAATGATGATTTTATTTGCACTGTGGAAGAAGATTAAAAAATAACAGCCCAGCTTTCATATTTATTCAGACACTTAACACCTACATGGATTGCTTTCATGTTTGGGTGTTAACTCTGCAGTTGTCTAATTATTAAAGATGAATGGTTCTACTTTTCCACTGCTTTCTACTTTGTTTCGAAAAGGTCCTTAAGCGGGTACGAGCCTGTGCTTAATCCAGTTGACTTCAAAGAGAGTGACTGATGCTTAAATTTACACACCTGCTTAAGTACCTTTCTGAATGAGGGACTTATTCCTGTGTAAGGTGAGTGTAAAATGCTGTCATTCTGTCTTATAAACCTCATATGACTTGCCTGCAGATAGATGAAACTGGTTGCCAATTCAAGCACCAGGTAATCATATAGGACAGTTACTGACCTTAGGACCAGATTCTGCCCTCTTTAATTGCATTAATTAACATTAGCAGGAGTATTGTGAGCAATACATGAGAAGTATTTCTTCCGCTCTACTCAGCAGGGATAAGGCCTCAACTGGAACACTGTGTCCAGCTCTGGGCACCATACTTGGGGAAAAGTGGACATATTGGAAAAAGTCCAAAAGAGAGCAACAAAATTGATTAAAGGTCTAAAAACATGACCTGTGATGAAATATTGAAAAAACTGGCTTTGTTTAGTCTGGAGAAGAGAAGACCGAGGCGGGACATAAGTCTTCAAATACATAAAAAGTTGTTATAGAGAGGAGGGTGATAAATTGTTCTTCTTAACCACTGAGGACAAGACAAGAAGTAATGGGGTTATATTTCAGCGAGGGAGATTTAAGTTTAGACATTAGGAAGAACTTCGTAACTGCAAGGGTAGTGACACACTGGAACAAGTTATCTAGGGACCTTGTGGAATCTCTGTCATTGGAGGTTGTTAAGAACAGGTTAGACAAGCACCTGTTATGGAAGATCTAGATAATACTTAGTCCTACCTTAGTGCAGGGGACTGGACTAGATGACCTATCAAAATCCCTTCCAGTCGTACATTTCTGTGATTCTATGATTAAGTAGTACCTTTCTTCATGAGTAGCCCTGACCTTAATGGGACTCCTTGCCAAGAAAGGGTAATACTCCGCATGAATACAGGATGACAGCATCTGGTCTTACCTAAATTGACAGAGATTAGTTACTAGGAAGCTCATGAATTTCAGACTGTACATCAGATCAGAACAGTTATCCTTCACCCCATATTTTTCTTTCTCCTGAAGCCTAATCTACACACAAGAAATGTTCACTGATATGGCTAAATTGATTTAGAAAGATGAGGTCAGTGAGGTAATATTTTTTACTGGACCAATATCTGGTGGTGGGAGAGACAAGCTTTTGAGCTACACAATGCTCTTCTTCAGGTCTGGGAAAGGTATTCCAAGTGTCACAGCTAAATACAAGATTAAACGGATCGTTTAGCATAAGTAGTTAGTATGTATTCTAAGGGATCATTCAAGGTGAAGTGGCCTATTAACACCTCTGTAGGGCAAAATGGAGGGTTAGTGGGTTACAGGTTGTTGTAATAAACCATAAATCCAGTGTCTCTATTAAGATCATGATTTTTAGTGTCAAGCAAAGTTATAAAAAGAAAAGGAGTACTTGTGGCACCTTAGAGACTAACAAATTTATTTGAGCATAAGCTTTCGAAAGCTCATGAAAGCTTTTGCTCAAATAAATTTGTTAGTCTCTAAGGTGCCACAAGTACGCCTTTTCTTTTTACGAATACAGACTAACACGGCTGCAACTCTGAAGCAAAGTTATGAATTTAAGCTCCCAGACTCGTCTTTTGAAAGTGTTGTGCAGGTTTCCTTTGAGGACGAGTACTGAGAGGTCAGCTATAGAGTGATCACTTTGTACTGAGGTAGCTTGATTATGTATTCATAGTTAGATTATGATTATGCTTGCACCAATATAACTAAATTGATTTAGTTATACCAGTTCAAGCTCTTAACGTAAACAAGCTACACCAGCATGATATGAGGCTTATGTTGATTTAATGTTATTATTTATCATTTGTACCTAGATGCTACAACCAAGATTGGGCTCCCTTTGCACTAGACATAGGGCAAATCAGTCCCTGTCACAAAGAGCTTACAACTGGACAAGACAAGACAAAGGGTGGGACAGGAAACATCGAGATCATGGGTTGTCCCAGATTATTCAGCAGGTCGGTGGCAAAGCCAGGGATTTGAACCAAGTCTCCTGATCCCAATCAGTGCCCTATCCACTGATGCTATTTAGTAAATTGAAATAAGTCTCAACTTGCACCGCTGCAGCACAAATGTGCTAGGGTTTGCCCCAGTGTAATTTAATCAATCCAGTTGTGCTGGTGCACATTTCTTGTGTGTAGTCAAGGCCAGAGTTGTGGATTAGCCCTTCTTTATGTTTGATAAATAACTGTTCAGAAAGGATCAAATCCCACACAGTTTTGTTTTGTGGATGACTGTTTGCTTGAGAAAATGGGAAACTGTTTTAGTTTCATTTAGCACAGACTGACAGTTTATATTATAGACAGTTTGTACTTCTCAAAGGCATCTTGATATTCAATTTTCTACATAAAGCATGCATTTATTAGGCCACAAAACAATCATTTGCAAGTGTACTTGCTCGATTAAACAAATCTGGTACACAAGAGTTATGTTAGATTAATCCTGGTGTAAAGCGTTTCAGTTTACAGTCAGCAAAATGTCTTCTTGTCACTGGATTTTATTTAACCAATTCAGCTTATTTTGTTTTAAAAGGCATGACTGAAACACTAAACTGCTAACAATACCTCCTTCAAATTGTTATGAAAACTTATGTCCAAATAATCGAATCTATAATCGGTGTCCTTAGAAAATAATGTATGGTGACTTTATCAATGCTCTTTTGTAATGCCCTGTCACACTATACTTTTTTGACTGTGTGATTGTGTCACTTGTTCTATCCATGCTCATGTTAACTGGATACAAATGACACAGCAACTTTATAGCTGTTCGACATATTTGCGCATCCTCATCTACCATGCTGCCTAGCTATGTAAAATTGTGTTTTGCAACAATCTGGGTAGCTGTCCAATATTTATTATTTATATTATAGTAGTGCCCAGAAGCCCCAGCTGACATCAGGGCCCTGTTGTGCTGGGCAAAGCTTGAACTCTAAATAGACAAGGCAGACTAAGAATGGGAAGGGAAACAGAGTCACTGAGAAATGAAACAAGAGAGACAAAAGGCATACTTGAAAAATTGGAAGTCAAATCCTGTTGAGAAAAATCGAAAGGAGCAAATCAAGTGTAAAAATATAATAAGGCAGTCCAAAAAGGAATTTGCAGAGCACCTAACAAAAAATTAAAAATCTAACATCATTTTTTTTAAGTACATCAGAAGTAGGAAGCCTGGCAAACAACTAGTGGGGTCACAGGATAATCAAGGTGCTGAAGGAACACTCAAGGAAGACAAGGCTGTTGCAGAGAAGCTAAGCGAGTTCTTTGCATTGGTCTTCACTACGGAGGATGTGAGGGAGATTCCCACACCTTAGCCATTCTTTTTAGGTGACAAATCTGAGGAACTGTCCCAGATTGAGGTGTCAGTAGAGGAGGTTTCAGAACAAATTGATAAATTAGACAGTAATAAGTTATCAGGACTAGATCGTATTCACCCAAGAGTTCTGAAGTAACTCAAATATGAAATTGAAGAACTACTAACTGTAGTATGTAACCTGTTGATTAAAATAGCCTCTGTACCAGATGCCTGGAGGATACCTAATGTGATGCCTATTTTTAAAAAAGGCTCCAGAGGCGATCCCGGCAATTACAGGATAGTAAGCATAACTTCATTACCAGGCAAATTGGTTGGAACCAAAGTGAAAAATAGAATTATCAGACATATAGATGAACATGATTTCTTGGGGGCAGAGTCAACACAGCTTATGTAAAGGGAAACCATGCCTCACAAATCTAGTAGAATTGTTTGAGAGGGTCAACAAACTTATGGACATGGGTAAGCCAGTTTATATAGTGTACTTGGACTTTTTGAGAGGCTTTGACAAGGTCCCACACCAAAAGTTCTTAAGCAAAGTAAGCAGTCATGGGATAAGAGGGAAGGTCCTCTCATGAATCAGTAATTGGTTAAAAAGGTAGGAAGCAAAGGGTAGGAATAATGGTCAGTTTGCAAAATGGAAAGAAGTAAATAGGGGAGTCCTCCAAGGATCTCTACTGGGACTTGTGCTATTCAATACAGTCATAAATGATCTAGAAAAGGGGTTAAACCATGATGTTGCAAAGTTTGAAGATGATACAGAATTACTCAGGATAGTTATAAATCCAACATAAACCATGAAGAGTTGCAAAAGGTTATCACAAAATTAGGTGATAGCTCAACAAAATGACAGATGAAATTCAATGTTGATAAATGCAAAGTAATGCACAATGGAAAACATAATCCTAACTACATATACAAAAAAAGCTGTCAAAAAAGCTAACAGAATGTTAGGAACTGTTAGGAAAGGGATAGATATAAGAAAATATAATAATGACCCTATGTAAATCCATGGTAAGCCCACACCTTGAATACTGCATGCAGTTCTGTTCTTCCCATCTCCAAAAAGATGTATTAAAATTGGAAAAAGTGCGAAGAGGGGCAATGAAAATGATTAGGGGTATGGAATAGCTTCCATGAGAGGAGAG
This sequence comes from Lepidochelys olivacea, assembly GCF_965140295.1. Taxonomy (NCBI): domain Eukaryota; kingdom Metazoa; phylum Chordata; order Testudines; family Cheloniidae; genus Lepidochelys; species Lepidochelys olivacea. The sequence continues at coordinate 66,727,386 of NC_140421.1, read as the reverse complement.
ATTGAAGACACTGGGGGTGACTAAGGAGGGATATGTTAGAGGTCAAGAAAATGATGATGTGTGTGGAGAAAGTGAATCGCGAAGTATTATTTACGCCTCACGTAATACAAGAACAGGGGTTACCCAATGAAATTAATAGGCAGCAAGGTTAAAACGAACAAAAGGAAGTATTTCTTCACACAAAGCACAGTCAACCTGTGGCGCTCATTGCTAGGGGTTGTTGTGGGGGCCAAAAGTATAAATGAATTAAAAAAAGAATTAAATAAGTTCATAGAGGATAGGTCAATCAGTGGCTAAAAGCTGCAATGGTCAGGGAGGCACCCCATGGTCTAGGTGTCTCAAACCTCTGAGTTCCAGAAGCCAGGATTGGACGACAGAGTGAATCACTCAATAATTGCCCTCCGCTGTTCACTCGCTCTGAAGCGTCTGGCACTGACCAATGTTAGAATACAGGATACTGGACTAGATGGACCATTGGCTTGACACATTCTTATGTTCTTATGTTAACTTCTCTAGTTCATGCTGCAGGTCAGTGGCAGAACTCAAGTAGAACAGAACTCAAGTTTTTTGTACTCTCAGTTACTAGACCAGAGTTTCTAAGAATGGGATAGAATGCCAGAGGACCTACACACTCTGACATCAGCAGTATGCAAGCTAGTGCATTCTGGTATGTTATACCATTCACACAGCTGGATATAAAGAAGAGAAGTCAACCCTGTTATGCAAACTTGGGTAGGGGGTCCCTTCCACAGGCAAAAAAAGCTCTGTACTGGGTGAGTCGCAAGAAGCCAGTCATGTGCCAAGGTAGGCCTGTGGCAAGAGAAAAACACTTTTCACTGACTGTGGATTACTAACCAAATTTGTGGGATGAACCAAGTCATGTTGAGAACCAACCATGCCAGTGATTTATCAGAGCTCATTCAAAAGATGCAGTGTAAGCAGAGTCCATGTCCACAGAATTAATGTGAGACAGGATTCTCACCCAGAAGAGCGGTTAATTCTTTCAGTCCCGTTTGTTGAAGTCAATTGCAAAAGGTTGAGGTTAAAAGTAATCTCAAAATGATGCAGGAGTGTAGATTTACGTGTTTTACAATGTTTTTGCTTTGCATAGTCTTTTTGAGTTGTCCAGAAAGCTAATGGTCAATTGGGCAGCGAATTCTGAGATTTGAGTTAGGTGCTCCAACTAGGAGATAAGCATTATCCTGTGTCTGGTGGGTCTTCTGGCTTTTCAGTCCTGAACTAAGTTTCCAAGAGGTCACTAGAAGCAATCCTCTTCGGGAAACTTTAGCACAAAACATGCTGGCTCTTCAAATTAAATTGTCAGATTCTGCAAAACAATTAAAGAAGTGAATTTGCACACAATTAATCCGCAAACTGGGGTTGACGGACTATAACCAAATTACATATACATTAGCTATTAGCCCATTAATTTTGCAATTATTTTTGGCGGTTGCATATCAATGATATAGTCTGAAGTATGTTTATGAAAAGACTTGCATGCTGTATAATGAGGCATGAACACAGGTTATCTGACAATGGGTAAAAGTGGGACTGTTAGTGTAGTGCCAGTGGGGTAACATATAAAATTAACTTTTTCAGTAGTAGTATTTGTGCTAGGTGCTGTACAAACTCATAGTAAGAGACAGTCCCTGCCTTGAGGAAATTACAATTAAATAGAAAATACAAAGAGTAGGAGAGGAAACAAAGGTACAGAGTGGAGAAGAGATTTGTCCAGCGTCACACAGTAAACTAATGGCAGAACTGGTGTGAGAACCCAACTCTCCGGAGTTGTAGTCTAGTACCCTGGCTATTGTACTAGACTGTCTTTCAATTTGGCTATGTGATTTTGAGGTTGCTGGGTGGGAGTGTAGTTATGACTAGTCAGTGTGTGTATATTGGGAAGCATCTGGATATCAGAAGCTACAAAAGCAAGGCTGCTTTGTACTGTAACCTACTCTCCTCTCTTCTGGATGTAAATGTGGTCCCACTCATGTATTTTTTTGTTAATTAAAAGGAAATATCCACACAAGGAATGCAGTATCTTAAATTTAAAAATCTATTAGTTGAAAGGAAGGTTAATCCATTTCAGTTACATGGTTCCAGATCAAGTTTCAGAATGGTAGCCGTGTTAGTCTGTATCAACAAAAACAACAAGGAGTCCTTGTGGCACCTTAGAGACTAACAGATTTATTTGGGCATAAGCTTTCATGGGCTAGAACCCACTTCATCAGATGCAGGTATATTTATACATAGTACATGAAGAGATGAGAGTTGCCTTACTCCCATCTTTTCATGTACTATTTCTAAATATACCTGCTACTGTATTTTCCACTCCGTGCACCTGATGAAGTGGGTTCTCGCCCATAAAAGTTTATGCCCAAATAAATTTGTTAGTCTCTAAGGTGCCACAAGGACTCCTTGTGGTTCCAGATCAGTTTTTCAAATCCTTTTACTTTATAATGCTTGAGTTTTTGTGTAGGTATGATCAGCTCTCCTGGGTAGCAGATGGTAGTGATCCCCCTTCCTCCTAACACACACGTGCAGTCTCTGAGTTCTGCAAAAATTTTAGCTCTTTATTCTCTGGAACTACATCAGGACAGATCACAACCCTTAGGTTTTGTTTTTGTTTTTTTATTTCCAATTTCCTAAGAGTTCCCTCAGTTCCTCATGCAGCCCTCATAATCTATCTCTAGGGTTAGCTAAATCTAGGATATTCCCTCAGTCTCTGACAATGGAAGCTTTAAAACCTCTTTATATAAATGAGAATGAGAGATTCCTAATGGTTATTAAATGTTCTCTTTACATTGTTGTTTATTTAGTCTTCTTCCTCATTTTCAGTGGTGTTTCTTATACTTTCCCTTCAGTTGTACAGGAAATGCTATCTACTTCACATATGCATAGGTTTTACAAACTTTTAACAGACACAGATAAAATAAATAAAACTTAAATTATGCAAAAATAACATCAACATATACAGGTGTTAAATCACTAATAAGCCCTTAGATGGTTACCAAAGATTCTTTTTTTCACTGATACAGCAAAACTGCTTGGGCCTTCATTTTGTCGGAAAGATCACTGAGAGGGTGAGGATCAGCCAACTTCGTTGGCATCTGACATTTTCTAGCTCTGTGCACATCAATCAAAGACCAGGACACAGCACAGAGACTCTATTAGTCTCAGCAGTTAATTGTCATGGCAGTGGATGGAGGTCAGACATTCTTGCTAATTCTGCTAGATCTTTCAGTAGCCCTTAATACAGTCAGCTATAAGGTGCTGTTGAGATATTTGCAGGAGCTGGCAGGCATAGGAGTGTCATTAGAGTGGTTCCATTTACTGGTGTTGATTAGCTGCCAAAGGATGGTAATGAGTGATTTCTCTTCTTCTTGTCCTACCAAGCTCAGTTTTTGTCTGTTTGTCCTTTCTGTCTCTCTCTTTCTCTCACAGGGTATGTCTACCCTACGAAATTAGGTTGAATTTATAGAAGTCAGTTTTTTAGAAATCGGTTTTATATATTCGAGTGTGTGTGTCCCCACAGAAAATGCTCTAAGTGCATTAAGTGCATTAACTCGGTGGAGTGTTTCCACAGTACTGAGGCAAGCGTTGACTTCCGGAGTGTTGCACTGTGGGTAGCTATCCCACAGTTCCCGCAGTCTCCACTGCCCTTTGGAATTCTGGGTTGAGATCCCAATGCCTGATGGGGCTAAAACATTGTTGTGGGTGGTTCTGGGTACATATCGTCAGGCTACCGTTCCCTCCCTCCCTCCGTGAAAGCAGCAGCAGACAATCGTTTCGCACCTTTTTTCTTGAGTTACCTGTGCAGACGCCATTCCACGGCAAGCATGGAGCCCGCTCAGGTAACCGTCACCGTATGTTTCCTGGCTGCTGGCAGACATGGTACTGCACTGTTACACAGCAGCATCAACCCATTGCCTTGTGGCAGCAGATGGTACAGTAGGACTGGTAGCCATCCTCGTCATGTCCGAGGTGCTCCTGGCCACGTCGGCCAGGAGCGCCTGGGCAGACATGGGCGCAGGGACTAAATTTGGAGTGACTTGACCAGGTCATTCTCTTTAGTCCTGCAGTCAGTCCTATTGAACCATCTTATGGTGAGCAGACAGGCGATATGGATTGCTAGTAGTCCTACTGTACCATCTTCTGCCAGGCAGGCAAGAGATGAGGATGGCTAGCAGTCCTACTGCACCATCTTCTGCTAAGCAGCCATGAGATGTGGATGGCTTGCAGTCCTTCTGCACTGTCTGCTGCCAGCCAAAGATGTAAAAGATAGATGGAGTGGATCAAAACAAGAAATAGACCAGATTTGTTTTGTACTCATTTGCTTCCCCCCCTCCCCCGTCTAGGGGACTCATTCCTCTAGGTCACACTGCAGTCACTCACAGAGAAGGTGCAGCAAGGTAAATCTAGCCATGTATCTATCAGAGGCCAGACCAACCTGCTTGTTCCAATAAGAACAATTACTTAGGTGCACCATTTCTTATTGGAACCCTCCATGAAGTCCTGCCTGAAATACTCATTGATGTAAAGCCACCCCCTTTGTTGATTTTAATTCCCTGTAAGCCAACCCCATAAGCCATGTCGTCAGTCGCCCCTCCCTCCGTCAGAGCAAATGCCTGCGCCTTTTTTCTGTGCGGACGCCATACCAAGGCAAGCATGGAGACCGCTCAGCTCACTTTGGCAATTAGGAGCACATTAAACACCACACGCATTATCCAGCAGTATATGCAGCACCAGAACCTGGCAGAGCGATACCGGGCGAGGAGGCGATGTCAGTGCGGTCACATGAGTGATCAGGACATGGACACAGATTTCTCTGAAAGCACGGGCCATGCCAATGCATGCATCATGGTGCTAATGGGGCAGGTTCATGCTGTGGAATGCTGATTCTGGGCTTGGAAACAAGCACAGACTGGTGGGACCACATAGTGTTGCAGGTCTGGGACGATTCCCAGTGGCTGCGAAACTTTCGCATGCGTAAGGGCACTTTCATAGAACTTTGTGACTTGCTTTCCCCTGCCCTGAAGCGCATGAATACCAGATCAGAGCAGCCCTCACAGTTGAGAAGCGAGTGGCAATAGCCCTGTGGAAGCTTGCAACGCCAGACAGCTACCGGTCAGTTGGGAATCAATTTGGAGTGGGCAAATCTACTGTGGGGGCTGCTGTGATGCAAGTAGCCCACGCAATCAAAGATCTGCTGATATCAAGGGTAGTGACCCTGGGAAATGTGCAGGTCATAGTGGATGGCTTTGCTGCAATGGGATTCCCCTAACTGTGGTGGGGCCATAGACGGAACCCATCTCCCTATCTTGGCACTGGAGCAGCAAGCCGCCGAGTACATAAACCGCAAGGGGTACTTTTCAGTAGTGCTGCAAGCTCTGGTGGATCACAAGGGACGTTTCACCAACATCAACATAGGATGGCCGGGAAAGGTACATGACACTCGCATCTGCAGGAACTGTGGTCTGTTTCAAAAGCTGCAGGAAGGGACTTTATTCTCAGACCAGAAAATAAGTGTTGGGGATGTTGAAATGCCTATAGTTATCCTTGGGGACCCAGCCTATCCCTTAACGCCATGGCTCATGAAGCCGTACACAGGCAGCCTGGACAGTAGTCAGGAGCTGTTCAACTACAGACTGAGCAAGTGCAGAATGGTGGTAGAATGTGCATTTGGACGTTCAAAGGCGCGCTGGCGCAGTTTACTGACTCGCTTAGACCTCAGCAAAACCAATATTCCCACTGTTATTACAGCTTGCTGTGCGCTCCCCAATATCTGTGAGAGTAAGGGGGAGACGTTTATGGTGGGGTGGGAGGTTGAGGCAAATTGCCTGGCTGCTGGTTACGCGCAGCCAGACACCAGGGCGGTTAGAAGAGCACAGGAGGGTGCAGTACGCATCAGAGAAGCTTTGAAAACCAGTTTCATGACTGGCCAGGCTACGCTGTGAAAGTTCGGTTTGTTTCTCCTTGATGAAACACCCCGCCCCTTGGTTCATTCTACTTCCCTGTAAGCTAACCACCCTCCCCTCCTCCCTTCGATCACCGCTTGCAGAGGCAATAAAGTCATTGTTGCTTCATATTCATGCATTCTTTATTCATTCATCACACAAATAGGGAGATGACTACCAAGGTAGCCCAGGAGGGGTGGTGAGGAGGGAATGAAAATGCCACGCAGCACTTTAAAAGTTTACAACTTTAAAATTTATTGAATACCATCCTTCTGTTTTTTGGTCAATCCTCTGTGGTGGAGTGGCTGGTTGGCTGGAGGCCTCCCCACCACGTTCTTGGGTGTCTGGGTGTGGAGGGTATGGAACTTGGGGAGGAGGGCAGTTGGTTACACAGGGGCTGTAGTGGCAGTCTGCGCTCCAGCTGCCTTTGCTGCAGCTCAACCATACACTGGAACATACTGGTTTGATCCTCCAGCAGCCTCAGCATTGAATCCTTGCTCCTCTCATCACGCTGCTGCCACATTTGAGCTTCAGCCCTGTCTTCAGCCCACCAATTACTCTCTTCAGCCCGCCACTTACTCTCTTCAGCCCGCCACCTCTCCTCCCGGTCATTTTGTGCTTTCCTGCACTCTGACATTATTTGCCTCCACGCATTCATCTGTGCTCTGTCAGTGTGGGAAGACAGCATGAGCTCAGAGAACATTTCATCACAAGTGCATTTTTTTTTCTTTCTAATCTTCACTAGCCTCTGGGAAGGAGAAGATCCTGTGATCATTGAAACACATGCAGCTGGTGGAGAAAAAAAAAGGGACAGTGGTATTTAAAAAGACACATTTTATAAAACTGTGGCTACACTCTTTCAGGGTAAACCTTGCTGTTAACATTACATACATAGCACATGTGCTTTCGTTACAAGGTCGCATTTTGCCTCCCCCCACCACGTGGCTACCCCCTCAACCCTCCCCCCTCCCCGGGGCTAACAGCAGGGAACATTTCTGTTCAGTCACAGGCAAACAGCCCAGCAGGAATGGGCACCTCTGAGTGTCCCCTGAAGAAAAGCATCCTATTTCAACCAGGTGACCATAAATGATATCTCACTCTCCTGAGGATAACACAGAGAGATAAAGAACGGATGTTGTTTGAACGCCAGCAAACATACACTGCAATGCTTTGTTGTACAATGATTCCCGAGTACGTTTTACTGGCCTGGAGTGGTAAAGTGTCCTACCATGGAGGACGCAATAAGGCTGCCCTCCCCAGAAACCTTTTGCAAAGGCTTTGGGAGTACATTCAGGAGAGCCGCGAATGCCAGGGAAAATTAATCCTTTCACATGCTTGCTTTTAAACCATAGTATTATAGTAGTATATATATAGTATATAGTATTTTAAAAGGTACACTCACCAGAGGTCCCTTCTCCACCTGCTGAGTCCAGGAGGCAGCCTTGGGTGGGTTCGGGGGGTACTGGCTCCAGGTCCAGGGTGAGAAACAGTTCCTGGCTGTCGGGAAAACCGGTTTCTCCGCTTGCTTGCTGTGAGCTATCTACAACCTCCTCCTCCTCCTCCTCATCATCATCTTCTTCGTTCCCAAAACCTGCTTCCGTGTTGCCTCCATCTCCATTGAAGGAGTCAAACAACACGGCTAGAATAGTGGTGGCTGAACCCCCTAAAATAGCATGCAGCTCATCATAGAAGCGGCATGTTTGGGGCTCTGACCCGGAGCAGCCATTTGCCTCTCTGGTTTTCTGGTAGCCTTGCCTCAGCTCCTTAAGTTTCATGTGGCACTGCTTCGGGTCCCTGTTATGGCCTCTGTCCTTCATGCCCTGGGAGATTTTGACAAAGGTTTTGGCATTTCGAAAACTGGAATGGAGTTCTGATAGCACGGATTCCTCTCCCCATACAGTGATCAGATCCCGCACCTCCCGTTCAGTCCATGCTGGAGCTCTTTTGCAATTCTGGGACTCCATCATGGTCACCTCTGCTGATGAGCTCTGCATGGTCACCTTTGCTGATGAGCTCTGCATGATCACCTGCAGCTTGCCATGCTGGCCAAACAGGAAATGAGATTCAAAAGTTCATGGTTCTTTTCCTGTCTACCTGGCCAGTGCATCTGAGTTGAGAGTGCTGTCCAGAGCGGTCACAATGGAGCACTCTGGGATAGCTCCCGGAGGCCAATACTGTTGAGTTGTGTCCACAGTACCCCAAATTTGACCCGGCAAGGCCGATTTAAGCGCTAATCCACTTGTCAGGGGTGGAGTAAGGAAATCGATTTTAAGAGCCCTTTAAGTCGAAATAAAGGGCTTCATTGTGTGGACGGGTGCAGGTTTACATCGATTTAATGCTGCTAAATTTGACCTAAAGTCTTAATGTAGACCAGGGCATAGACAACTTTTTGTTGAATGAAATACCAAAACCACTGGGGGAGATTGTGATGTGATACAGGCGACAATGCCAAAAATATGTTCATGACACTCAGCGCTACATCTCCTTTTCCCGTGACCCAGGTGAAGCTATTTCCAATATTTGGCAAAGGGAGAATTCTGGGTGGAAGCCAACTGGCATAAATGCAACCGGGGCAAAATGGAGAGGATGCTGAAGTGTAGGGGGAAGCACTTGGAGGAACTGGCAAAATCTGTCCTCACTCTTTCAACTGCATTAATATGTTTACTTGCCCATTGTTTAAAATGGTTTGTCATTTAAAAATAGACCAGAAGTGAAGCTTTTCTAGTTCCCTGAGAAATGCAGGGGACTCTTGCACAAGGACTGCAAGGGCGCCTCATTTTGTTCAACAAAAGGCGAGAGTATAGATTCTAGGGGAAACAAATTACTTAGGTCCCAACCCTGCAGGCTAGAGCAGGTGGTTGGCCAATACACCCATACAGAATCCTCTTGAGTTGCATGATGCTTGTTGTGGGTGCGAGGAGTCTACCTCTATGGTCCAGCTTGGATGCAGGCCTCAATTTGCACCTTGACTTCACTTTTTCTGCCCACTCAAAGAAACAACAAAGCTGAAATCAAATCCAATCTGACAAAAATGAGGGCAGGGAAAGCACCCAAGGTGTTATGATGATGATAATAAATAATGTCTCTCTTATCTAGCACTTTTCATGATGGCCTATAAAAAACTAGTGGCCAGTGCTGAGGCCAAAGATGCCACATCCTCAGCCATAGTAAATTGTCATAATGCCACTATGAAGCTATGACAGTTTACCCCAGCTGAGGATTTGGCCCCTGGATTTTGGAGCTCTTGGACAACCTTAAAACAAAAAGCCCTCTTAAGTCTTTCTCTTTTAGAAGCTGAGCTCCCCATCAGGAAAACAAAACCGATTTTACCTCATCCCCCACCTCTTCAATACCCCATATGCCAGCTTAACTGAAGTTTTACCAAAGCAAACAAACAAGTAAAGTTAAACCAACAAAAACCCTAGTGGCAAATACTTTTAAATTAAAAATGGATTTATTAGGTCGTAAAGCAGATGAATGTACTTCTCTTGTAGCCCAGGGGAACAGAGGATATTTAAATTTGGCATAAATGGTGAGTGCAATGAGTTTAATAGGCTGGTCTCAACCTTAATTAGAAATTTAAAAAAAGCCCCACCTACCCCACCATTTCACACTATTCATATGCTTTGCTCCAAGGAATCATTGGAATTGTTAAGGCTTGTTTGTTCTCCTCTTTGTCCATCTTCTGTTTTTGTCCATAGAATTCAGGTAGTTTCTCGAAGTCACATAAAGCAATTGGTGCACATATGCAATTTAGCCTTAGCTAAATAGAAGCATTTTGCACTGTGCATTTGAATCATTTATCTCAGATTTCATAAGCACATTAAAGAGCTCCTCTCCCCCTCCCCCCGCCGGCCTCATTTCCACTTCCCCTCCTGCCCCCTGAATATGGAATAAAGTGAAATGAAACTAACTGGCTTTCAAAGAGAAACTGGGCCACCTTGATTATCATACACATTGTAAAGAGAGTGGTCACTTTGGATGGGCTATTACCAGCAGGAGAGTGAGTTTGTGTGGGGGGGGCGGAGGGTGAGAAAACCTGGATTTGTGCTGGAAATGGCCCAACTTGATTATCATACACATTGTAAGGAGAGTGATCACTTTAGATAAGCTATTACCAGCAGGAGAGTGGGGTGGGAGGAGGTATTGTTTCATGGTCTCTGTGTATATAATGTCTTCTGCAGTTTCCACAGTATGCATCCGATGAAGTGAGCTGTAGCTCACGAAAGCTTATGCTCAAATAAATTGGTTAGTCTCTAAGGTGCCACAAGTACTCCTTTTCTTTTTGTACATGTACGTGTAACCCTAAGAGCATTCCGGTGCCAGTGGGCAAAGGGCTCATTGGTGTCAGGTAATGAGTTTCAGCTGGGCTGACCACATCTGTGTACCCCAAATCTCTGTGGTTATAATCTGTATCTGAAAGGTGTCATGTAATATGTCATTGGAAAACTAATAATATTCTTGTGTGATGTGTGTGTGTGGTGTGTATTAAGAGGTATGGATATACTCTGGAGTGATGACTAAAATGTGTGTAAGCCAGGCATGTCAAGGAGAGTTAGTAAACAGGTCTGCCCTCAATAAAGGAATGTGTATTTGCTTCTGTGACCAGTCATCAGGCAGAGACAATGGAGGTCCATTTACTATTAGGTAAACAATGCTATCAAGCTAACAAGTGGGGGAGGAGACAGCATGGTGTCTACACACAGCGTAGGAAAGAAGCTGGATCTGGGTTTTACTTTTCAAAGAATACATTGCCAAGGTTTACTTGTCTATAAAGACACGGTGGCTGAACTTCATAGAATCATAAAATATCAGGGTTGGAAGGGACCTCAGGAGGTCATCTAGTCCAACCCCCTGCTCAAAGCAGGACCAATCACCAATTTTTGCCCCAGATCCCTAAATGGCCCCCTCAAGGATTGAACTCACAACCCTGGGTTTAGCAGTCCAATGCTCAAACCACTGAGCTATCCCTCCCCCCATGTGATGAGCTATTAAATCAACTGATTGTATGCAACATTACTGTATTATAAAAGTGTTCAGAGTGAGGTCTTTTATGAAGGCCTATGACACCCTTAACACATTTATGAAATGTATGTATTAACACTATGTGAGGAATTATGAGTACTCACTGATATTATGCTTTGCAGTCTGTGACCAAACACAGGGAGAAACAGGCTTTCCCCCACATAGGAGGGAAGCCAGCTATCTACTTGTCCCCAGTGAAATTAAATAAGGTGTCACCAGAAACAATGGAAGCTCAATTTATATAGAAATCACTGGGGGATGGGAAGATCACAGGAAGGGAACAACAACATAAGGTCATCCTGCCTCTAATAATAAGGTCACTGAATTTTGGAAGATACAAGCAAGGATAAAAGCCATCTTTGACATCCATCACTAGGCAGACACAAAGGGTCAGAGCTCTTGCAAGCTGTGGAGGATGGGTCCTTCAACCAAGGAGGAGAGATTGAAGTCTCTGGGAACTGAATACAGGTGAGAAACCTTCCTCAGCAAAGATCTTTCACCTAGGAAGACAAGGGAAGCCAGCACCTTGTTCTTTTGTGCAGAAGCACTGACTTTCTAATGAGCCAGGGGGATAGAGGATGCACGACCCCTGCTCTTCCCAGGCCCCGATCCCACTCAGCCCCTTCCCCCAAGGCCTCACCCTGCCTCTTCTCACCCCCACCCCCGCTCCATTCCCACCCTGTTCCAGCCCCTTCCCCAAAGCACACCCCACCCTCCCCCCAGCGCCTCCTGCATGCCATGGAACAGCTGATCCAGGTGGGCGGGAGGTGCTGGGGGGGAGGGGGAGGAGCTGAAACGAGGGGCTGCCAGTGAGTGCTCAGCACCCACAGGTTTTTTCCCGTGGATGCTCCAGCCCCAGAGCACCCATAGAGTCAGTGCCTATGCTTCTGTGGAAGCTCCGGACTGGGGGAAAGTCAGCCATGGCTGGAAAGAAGGAAGTTGGGTGAGAGAAACCGTCTTGAACAAACTCTGTACCTTGCTAGATTAACTTTCAGACTTTTATATGTGGGTGTTTTGAATTTTGTTTGCTTGTAACCATTTCTAACTTTATTTCTTTTACCTGGCATGACTCAACCCAGGATTAGTCAACAGATGGACTGTGGGCCAAATCTGGTCTGCCCAAAGCTTTTGAATGGACCCCAAAATCTTTGTATTAACTTATTATTATCATTATTGTTGTTATTTTCGCTGGAGTCTGGATCTTGACTATACCTTGACCAAGAAATTTGGACCTTCACAAAAAATAGGTGACTACCCCTGACTTAACCTTTGTCCTTTTGTTAATAAATTTGTTTTATTTTTACAATAAACCAACTCAATGCTGTGTTTGAGAAGAAGATTGTATTGACCCCCATTATGTTAATAAGATGGGGTGTCACTTGTCTCTTGAAAGGAGCAAGAGGACCTTATTATTTCTCTGAGTGATCCAGGAGAGGGCTGGACATTGCAGAGCAATGGTTTGTGGGAAATTCCAGTCTGGAAGTGTGTTGGTGTCACCCTGCAAGTAGTAACCCAGGCTGGTGGAAGCAGGGTAGGGTGTTGTGCTGTAAACAGGCTGCTGTAGTCTGAGTTGCTGATCCAAGGATGTACTGCACACATACTCTCAGAGTGTGACCTGAATGCTTGTCTGCTGGCTATTTGTATCCGGGCTGTGAGCCACAGCCACAGGGCATTTGAGGCACCCAAGGTTTCATGGCATGGTCCCTCTGTGGTCTGGATGGCCCCTTAAGCATGAATAACACTGTAGCAAAGGGAGATCTGGGTGCAGATCAATACAAAGATAAAAGCAAATGGGGGGATATTGGTGCTTGGTCAAACCACTTTTATCTTTTATTTATTCACATTTTTACTAAATTACAGTGCGTGTGTGCCCATCCAATGCTCTGGCAGCCAGGCTTATGAAAATGCGTCAACTAATCAGACCCATCATTTCCCCCAGATCAAATCCAATAGCCCTCTGACAACATACATAAAACAAGAATTAACCTCTCCACACAGTCCCACTGGAGTCTTACACCACTGCTACTAAGCCCTCACCAGCACCCGTCCCCTCCCAGACAAGAGAGGAAAGATAGACCATGCAGGGCTCCCCGAACACAGACAAATGCAAGCTGTTCTGGAAAGGGCCTGCCTTCTTGCCAGCATGCCTGCCCCACCTCCACCATTGGGACTCAATATTAGATGCCTCCACTCACAGCAACTCCCTCAGTGCATCATGAGGATTTCTCTTCTGTCCCTAGTGAAGGATAGTATTTACCTGTCTCACCAGCCATCAGTCATTGGAGATCAGTAAATTATATGATTTTTTTTAAAAAAAAAAATTAGCTATGTCTTGAACTAGAGGAGATAGAAATAAAAGAGAATTATTAATTATTAGAATGTCATGCAATGGTGGAACAAATGTTTAGAACCTGTTCTATAGACAGGACAGACTTCCTTCCCCAGTGAAGTCAGTATGTCCCTTTTCCATCTCCCTTCACATTAAAGCTCTAATTCAACAAAGCATTTAGACGGATGGATAACTTTAAGCACACAAATGGTTCTATTGACTTCAATCGTGGTGCTACTCCTGTTTAAAATTAAGCATGCGTTTAAGTACTTTGAGTAATCAAAGCCCAGGTGAGAAAATATGAATCTACGGAGCGCTTCACGAATTCAGATTTGAAAATGTTACCCTATAATGCCTTGCATTGTTGATTTGTCCCATGCATAGCACCTCCCTAAGATATAAAATCCAATATTAGAGCTGGTTTGGAAAATAAATCAGGAACACTTTTAACAAAATTGTGAAAAAATTCATTTTTTTATATAAACTAGAGAATTGTTTGGAATTTTAAAAATGTAGCCATTTCAGTGAAATTTGGAGTCTTCATATTTTTAATCAAACTTTTTTTTTAAAAGTCACTTAATTTTGTTCCCTTTTTAGAATGCTCTGTCCAACATGGTGATGTTTCAAAGAACTAGCTAGCTCTAAAATGTGCTGGATTCCCTTGTTATCTTAGGACTGTACACAGATTTGAAATGCATGTCTGTCCCTGTAAGAACAAGCGGATTCCAGCTGACATCCTCAAACAAAAAACCGGAAGCTTTCTAATGTTCCTAAGACCATGAGAATCACCTGTTTTCCCACTGTGAAGTTACACTATAACAAAACCCCAAGATGGAGAGAGAATTGCATGTGTTTACATGCTAGATTTCCAATATTATTTCTGTTGACTTTTTCATGGTGGTAAGTCCTTCCTGGGGATAAGAGGAATCGAGTGCCTTTCAGTACCATCTGAATGGAATAAACCTGAAAATGTTAAGAGGAAATGTGGAAATATCAAGTATTTTGACAACCCTGTATTGTTGTGCTGAGGAAAAGTGATAATGACAGAATAATACTGTACACTGGAAAGGAAGTGAATGCTCTGCCCCAAGGGAAAAGTTCAAACAAAGAAAATTCCACTCAATCTGAGTAAGGTGACATGCACATAAGAACACAGGAATTGCAAGACTGGATCAGACCAAAGGTCTGTCTAGACTGGTATCCTGTCTGTGACAGTGGCCAGTAGCAGATGCTTCAGAGCAAGGTGTAAGAACTCCACAGCAGGCAGATGTGGGGTAATCTGCCCCCCACATTAGGTCACACACTGATATCTAATAGAGTTGGCTTAAACTCTCAAACATGGAGTTTGATATCCCTTCTAATGTTTGTGTTGTCATTCATTATTGTAACTCTGGATCTTCTTGATATCCATATACTTATCCAATCTTTTATCCAATCCTGTTAAACTCCTGGCTTCAATCACATTCTGTGGCAACGAGTCCCACAGATTATTCACAAGGTGAAATCTGTGAACAACTGGCTAGAAAACAAATTTAAAAAAATCCATAAATAAAAGTACATTTGCTTAAAATTATGTCTTCTGACAGAGTATTAGGAATGTGGATTTGCATAATCTAAATTAGGAGAGAGGTCAGGAAAATGGAAAGCTACTTTAAAACATTTTAGTGCCAGAGATGCTACTTCATACAAACAAATAATGCCGAGAAAAAGCAACACTGACTAATTTTCCCTGTAGAAGGGCCAGAAAGCGATAATATGCAACCAAATGGTCTGCAAGTAAGGGTCTCTGAGGCTGAAAAGCCAGTATGATCCAGCGGCTAAGGCACTAACCCAAGACTTGGGATCCAACAGGTTCAAGCTGCTGCTCCAACATGGACTTCCTGTGTGACCTTGGGGAAGTCACTTACTCTGTGCCTCAGTTTCCCCTCTGTAAAATGGGGATAGCAGCACAGGGTTGCTGTGAGGCTAAATACAGTAAAAGACTGACAGCTGTTCTGATACTACAGTTATGGGGTCCATATAAGTACTTCAGAGGCCACTCCAGAAGGGTTGAACAAAACCCTTTGCAGTAAGAAAATAAGTCTGTCCCTGACTTGTTCTGTTCCGGGTTTCTTACCTCCTTGTCTCACCAAACTGTGCTATGAAAAGTAAGGCCCCACCATATGTGAATATTGTCTTCTGAAAACCTGGCTCCTCAAATGGAAAGAGGTGCTCAGGCTATATGTAGTCTGCCAGACTCAGTGAAGATCGAGGTGAGCTACTTGTGTCTTACAACATAGGTCATTTGCAACACGTAAATTAATTGTAAAGGCAGCAACTTCCTGATCTAAGGAAAAGTCTGTTGAGCAGCTTGTGAGGAGAGCAAGAGGACTAAGAGAAAACGTCAGAGACAGAAATGAGAGCAGCCATTTCCTAACTTCTAACACAATATAGTGCACCCTCTCTCTAAACCTATTACGTTAAAGAAGAACTTCAGACTTGTTCACCAGAGCTTCAGACCTTAGCAAACACCATCTCTGCTCCTCCTGGCTCCAGTAGAAACTATTGTCATTTGTCTATATTAGAGATCAAAACAAAAAGCAAACCAGAAAGTTGATGGGGAACACTTTGCAGAATCCAACCTACTGCACTCATAGAAGCCAAGAGGTTTATGTGTCGGGTTGGACTCCTTGGGAAGTCACCTGGTGCGCTGAGATACCACTGAATCTACCTGTTCTGCCAGCATGGGCCCCCTTTAACCTGTCTTGCTGAGCCAGGCTCTTAAAACCTTCTCTAAAACATGCACAGGCAGGGCCACACCCAACTGCA
Source organism: Lepidochelys olivacea (assembly GCF_965140295.1). Taxonomy (NCBI): domain Eukaryota; kingdom Metazoa; phylum Chordata; order Testudines; family Cheloniidae; genus Lepidochelys; species Lepidochelys olivacea. Next base: position 66,711,267 of record NC_140421.1, on the reverse strand, counting down.
AATCAGCTCTGGGAAGACTCAGTTTAAGGGACTTGCTCCAGCACTCAGATATCCACCTCCCTTGGAGTACAGACCCAAAGATATATTATGAAATTCGCCTCCTCCTTCAGTGTGGAGAGGGATGTGCACACTTCTCATTCCCCGTCCCCAGTTAGAAATTGCATAAACTGGGTTCTGTTATAAACCAGAAATAAATTTATTAACTATAAGAAGTGTATTTTAAGAAATTAAGGAGGTAGCAGACAGAACAAGGCTGATTACTAAGAAAATAAAAGAGAACACGCAAACTAAGCTGGTTACATGTAAACAAACTGGTTACATGTGAGTTCTTTTACTAAATGTGGTTTTAATAATCTTCTTCAGAGGCCAGATGCCCTTCCAGGCTGGGTCCAGTTCTTTCCCCCTGTTCAGTCTTAGTTGTTTCTGGCAGTCATCTTGGGTGGGGTAGCAGGGGAGAATTGAGGACCAGGATTACCTCACTCCCCACCCTTAAATAGGATTTGCATAAGGCGGGAATCCTTTGTTTCCACTGTAAGGGGAGGGGGATCAAACTAGGGAAAGTTACAAGAAGTCCCAGGTAATGTTTTACTATCAGGTGACAAGACCACCTGACTCTGTAGGGCCCTTGTAACCATTCTTCACAGGCTAACCCACAGGGTTACAGGAAGACTAAGCTCTTTTACAGGCCATTGTCCTTGTTGGTGGACCATCTGCCTGGTCTGGCTTTTCCATTGTTGTACCTGAAGCTTTGGCAGTGGGCGTCACCCAAAGTAGCATAGTTGAAATACAGATACGTAGTCAATATTCCTAACTTCAGATACAGACGTGATACAGGCATACAAATAGGATAATCAGATTCAGTGAATCATAACCTTTCCAATGATATCTCACATGAGCCACCTTGCATAAAGTATGTCTCAGTTACATCATATCCATATCATAAGCATATTGTCATAAAGAATATGGAATGACACATCACAGTCTGTATTACTAGATGGCTGAAATTAGATAACTTCCAGATTCTGAATGAGATGGCTGTTCCTTAATCAGTTTCTGAACATGTGAGAATGCCTGAGTGGGAGCAAAAATTGGAGAAAACGAGAGGGGTAGAGAGGCATGGTTGTGTGCGATAAATCAAATGCAATGAACCAATATAATACAAACCTAATGCATTATTGAATATTTTATCCTTCAAAAGTGTTTGTCGATTAGCACAGTGCAGGGGTAAGGCCTAAGAAGAAAGTAAAATCTATGCTGTACATTGGGAAACATTTTCTAATGGTTAGATCTATTAAGCTGTGGAATAGTCTCTTCACAAAGTGGTGGAAAAAGCCCCATCACTTGAGTCCTTTAAAGATCAACTGAATAAGCAACTTATCGCTATAGATTGAGAGGAACAATCTTATTTTGATAGGTATGGAGAAGATAATCTAATAGGTCTTTTCCATCTCTGATGTCTGTAATTCTTTAAATACTGCCATTAATTCCTCCAGAGACTGGGGATTTTTATTTCAAAAGGAAGAAGAAAGGGAGTATGTTCTGCAGAAGGGTTACATTACAGTTCTTGCCGTATGAAACATGCTATTATAATGGCCAAACATCTCACCTTATTAGTGTGAAAATGTTAATATTTAATCTACTACACAATGTCGGCTATTGTTTAAAAAGCCACAAAGAAGATGACAGACCCTCAACACCCTCTCTGCAGTCCCACCCCATCCCAAACTTCATATGAGCAGGAAAAAAAAACTTTTACATTGGCTAAAGAAGCAAACCTATTAAAAATAATTATTGCTGAATCTCTGTGGAAGGGCACCGCAGCAAGGGTTGAGATGAATTTGAGGTCTCGGTAATTGACAAAGATCTGTAAGCAGACATACATGCACAAGAAGTATCTGTGAAGAACAACTAACGGTCTTGTTTAAAACTTGTCTCGCGAACAGAGACAGCTGTGCAGCTTTAAAACCTAAAGCATTATTTCCAGGTTTGTTAAAACCATGGTTATCATCTGACTAGTGCATCTTCCACCCTTCTTTTCTGACACCGATACCTGTTTGTTTCCTGAAAATGCTGATATCTGTAATTGAGGCCAGTGTGAGGTCTGTCGATTTAACAAACCATTAGCTGAAAACAGCCATCCTGTCAATTAGATCTATTGCCAGACGTCAGTTTATCCTAAGGTTACAACAACAGTGCCCTGGCACTCAGTAATGACTGTGAGTGTTGATATGCACTCCCTTGTCAGCCATTCACTTTAGCACAGAAATAATCATCTGATGTCAGTAGAACAGCTGTTTTTAAACCACAAATTATCCACTATTCATCTCCACACTTAGTTTTGGGGGCTGATTTGTTTTAGGTATAGATTGTTTTATACCTAAAACAACGCGAAGGTCCCACTCCAATTCCCACTGAAAACAAAAAAGATTAAGGCACTAACTACAGATCTTCCATTAACATCCTTACACATATCCCTTCCTGGAAAATCAAGACTTTTTTCCCTTAAGCCAGCCACATTTATGTCTTTATAGTATAGTGAATCATTTTAATAGAACAATGTATACACAATTGTAAAATGGAGGAGAGTGGGGTTTTTTTAGTGAAGAGAATTTGCATGTTCTCCGTATTGGTTTTATTGAAATCCTTGGTTGGATAACCCCCCAAATCACTGAAATTAACCAAAACTATTCTGATTTGAGCTTATCAGGAATTTATTCTTCCCCCCCCCCCCAAAAAAAAGTCACTGTGTGATTTTTTTTTCGTAAGAAATATTTTTAAATACTTTAATATCCTTTGTGGATTGTGTGCCCAAAACACATACTGACCAGTGGGTTACCTGCTTTCTTTGGATAGAGAAAACTCATCCTCATTATCTCAGACCCATAGCAGGGTGGATGCTGGACAAGTCCCCATTTATGTGACAACAGCTACCTTGGTCAATGCACTGGGGACTGAACCAGGGATCTCCTGCATTAGATGTATTAGCCTTTACAACTTGAGCTAAAGAGCCGACCTCTGGAGCTGGGGGCTATAACAGACACACATCCTCTAAAGATCAGCCCAGAGGGGACATGTTACCCTGATCAGTGGGTTGCACTTACCTTCAATAGATTGGGATTGAGCTCATGCAGTGTACTGTATTCTGGGGTTCAAAGCAGGCTGATCGCTTGCCTACTACGAAGACCGTATGTGATAACATGATAGTTTACAGGACTAAGGAGCAACAATGGTGGGAGCGTGGCTGCTGCTTCACCTTCTGTACTGGCCAACTAGTAGTCCCCTGTAGAATGGCTCAATTGACAACTAGGGCTTCTGCTGGCCAGCACCACCCCCAGGACACCATTGTAAAGTGTAGGGATGCTCTCATCATGGAAAGGCCCTGTGTAAAAATACAGCCTTCCCAACCTCCATAGAATGGTGGTGGTGGGAGGAGGGAATTGACGTGGTCCCCCCGGCTACTTCCTAGTAATACACACCACTGTCTCTGTGAGTTTCCAGGAAGGAGCAGGGGAATGATGCTGCAGTGACTCCTGGTCACACAAAGGGTCTCTCATCTGGTACATGCGTGAGACAGTAGCACCCCCAATATCAAATGAGAGATGAGGAGCTGTTAGCAGGTGTGGGCTCATTCATGCGCTTTATTCTGGATCCTGCAAGAATATATTGATTCTTGTGCTCGGTAATAAATATTAATCTCATACCCAATCAATTCATTCAAAACTTTTAATTAAAAAGTTTTCTTGCTCTTTTTACAATGTATTATTCAAGAGAGTTTTAAAAAGAATAGCTGAATTCAAGGCTCACATGTTCCCCCACATCCCCGAAAAATACAGATTGAGAGATAGAGAGATATCAATTTTGGAAAGAGAGAGAGAGAGAGAGAGTGCTGATTCTAAGGCAATACCACTTTCATTCTGTTTCTTCTTAGCCTTGATTGTTACTTCACAACTCTTCCAACTTCTGGTGGGTAAGAGAAATATTTCCTTATTTTTTCCTGCAGATTGGGGCGTTTTAATTAGGAATGAGTATGAGGTTGTGTATAAGGTCTCAAACTCTTGGGTTTGCCAACTCAAGTTCAAGTTCACAAACTTCTTGTCTCCTACCAGTGTTTTTATTTTATTTTTTTTAAAAAAGAAGGGTGAATATATTTTTCCTAAAGAGAAGCCTGTTCTTTGCGTATGCTGTGCTGACATGGGTGAGTAGATTGGGCAATGTGCCAAATCCCACTGACGACAATAGGAATCTTTCCTTTGACTTCAATGGAATTTGGATCACGCTCTTAGCCTTCTAATTTTTGATTGCTCTTATTTCAAAAGGCTGATGTGGTTTGAAATGTTGGTGTTGTCTATGACTGGGTGCCAATAACAGGAGATTTGGTGTTCTCCATCGTTAGAAGAGAAGCATTTTTAGCCCTTCTAAAGCTGCATCCACCAGCCACTCAGTTACACTAAACTGCAATATGCACATATCTTCGGAGATAGACCCGTCATTGCCTACAATGTGATTGCTAACACAGCATATGTTGGTATAGATATAAATATCTAGCATCATGCTAAATATATTTGGTTGGAAAATGTTCAGATTTTGAAAATTTGTCTGGAAAGAAAGATGTCTGAAAAAAATTGTTAAAAATCTGTTCTGTTTTTTTTTAAAGTTTGAAATTGTGACAAAAATGGCTGAAACTTTAGCCCTTTGTTGACCAGTTGTGGTGCCAATAAAAGTTCTGATCAAGAAATTTTGCCTGCAAGACATTAAAATAGCATAATAAGTCATAGGCTACTCTAAATCTGTGGAAGAACTCCCCAGACTCTGCAGAAAAACTAGGATGTCACATGTGGGCTCCCTGAAAATAATGAATATTCATTCATATGATGAATGTGATTGAGCATTCACGCACCTGTTTACCCATTTTCTGTTGTGTGTATGTTCTTGCCATCAGTATCGCACTGTGTTAGTTTTGTGTTGAGCTAGCTGAGAAATTTTTTGAAAGACTTCTTTGAATTTCTTTGGTTTAACAGGAAAATTTTCATGCCATTTTAAATGGTTTTTAATGGAAAATACTATTGACATTATTCATTTACCCCAAATCAAGATGTTTTGAAAAGAAAATCTTTAAAATGTGACCCATGCTGCGGAAAAGAACGTTACCAACTCCTCTATACACTTTTCTTTTGAAAACTACTGTCGGAAACAACATATCACTTGGAAATATATGTCAGTGAAACTTAGTGTGGCCTGGGAACAAAAACAAAGACAACTTTAAAACTCTGCACTACTCTGATTTTACCCTTCGGTGTAGAATATTGTGCTGTGTCCTGCAGCATAGGCATGTACAAATAGATTTAATGGAGAGGTAGTGAGTTAGGCCAGAGTTTCGGGAGTGTAGGGGATGCCATATGAGATCGGACCCATGTTCTGTCTAGTCCCATGTCCTGTCTCTATGCGTAGCCAGTAACAGCTGCTTGTCCAAAAAACCATTCAATAGACAGCTATGGGATAACCTGCCTGCATGGAAAGTTAGAATCACAGAATATCAGGGTTGGAAGGGACCTCAGGATCTAGTCCAACCCCCTGCTCAAAGCAGGACCAATCCCCAACTAAAAGTTAGATTGAGGTTGGCTTATAATTTTTTGGCTAGATTTTTATGGCAAAAATTGTCATACTTGCTTTAAAAAAAAATTTGTCTGTGAATTCTGAGTTACTGCCTGGAGTTCCTACTGTAGATTCACTGCTACTGTTTTTGTGCTATTTTGCACTGTGGAAACTTAAAATTACACTTTTTTTGTAAAGAGGTTTGGCAATGGTATAAACAGGTTCTATCTCGTGTTGAGGGGGAAAGTGTTTAAAAGGCTGCTGCTCCTATGGCCTAATCCTAGAAGGAGCTGAGCACCTGATTTCAGTGGGAGTTATGGGTGCTCATCACCTCCCAGGCTCATGCCCTAAAATTGATCTGCCTGACAACATCAATATAAAAAGACCAGTCACCGAAACCATTTCAAATAAGGTGATCTGCGGGCACCACGCACACAACACACCAGAGCCAGAGAACCCCGCAGCCAGAAGTTATCAAATTCCTATTTACGTAAATGATTTGGAATAGAGTTCACACACTCTCTGCGATTTCACTCTCAAAAGAAATCATGTTGACTGGGTTCCTTTATCTTAGCGCATCCTATAAAATTTCACCTTTTTCCAAATGTGGCTTCATACTTTTGGGGGAAAAAAAATCCTGCTTTTCATTTTCCACGAGCGTTGCTCTTCAATATTATCATTGTTCTTTGAAACCTTTGCCACTCTGCCACATTCAAAATATGAGCTGGAAATCTGGCCTCTGCAGGAAAACTCCGCAACATCTTTTGATGTCTAATAAGGGCTGAAGTTTTGCTAGGTGAAGCCACTGACAATTATACAGTGACCACCGCCTGTAATTATTAGTGTCACATGTAAAGAGCCCACAACTGACAGCTCCTTAAACATTTTTTTTTATTGTTCAATGAAAATTTAATACTGCATCTAGCTGTGAATTTACAATTGATGCAAATGTGTTTGAAAGCAACTGCAGACGGTACCCATTGGATACTAATTTGCCAGAACAATGATTCCTGTTGGGTCAGGTAAGCTTGAGTCTACCAGAAACTAAGTAAGGATGCACTAACTGTCTCACTTTATGAAAAGACTAGTTTCCAATAAACCCTCTCATTGTTTTCTGAAAGAAATCTCTTTTACTCAAGGAACATCTCAGGACTCCACTGTAGGCTCCTTGCAAAATAAAATGGCTTTTTGTTTTAAGTGACGGGTTTGTTTTTTTAAAGTGTTCTTTAACTATTGTGTAATATACCGTCATCCTTGCTTAATACATGCCTCCAGTTTTGTTTATTTTTAATTGATTGAAAAGCCTTCTTTGCTTCTCATGCTGCGTCTGGTCTTTGCTGCAGAGAGTGCAGTTGAGTAAAGCGTAACATCACAAATTGCTCTGTTGGGTTTCATCTCCCACAGGCTCGAGTTCATTAACACTTTGGCTGAGCTCTGGGGCAGCAAAACACCCTTTTTTAATTTAAGAGATAGATTTATAGAAATATGTCTCTGGGCTTAATCAACAGAACCTTTAGCAGGTCTTTGAAACCCTGGCTCTAAGGTATTATGGCATTATGAACTGAACTAAAAGTCCTGAATGCCAGAAACGTTTTATGGCTCATTGGGGGTCTTTAGTACTATTGACAGATAAAAATAAAAAAGGAGGGCTGCTGTAGAATAGAACAAATAGAGGCTAAAGTTGACTTTATGCTTGTCGCGAACAGTCTGGAGTGTACATTGAGACGGGCTGGCTATTAAGAAGAAAAACATGTAACTAATATACGAAAGGATGATATAATGCTAAGGATCACATTCTGAACAAGCTTTCCAGTTTCATACAGTAAATGTTCTGTGTGATATTCTCTATGCTGCATTTCATCACTGCATCATTGTACTGAGAAAAATAATCCTCCATTATAGGCTCTAGAGGACTTTATGGGCTTTTTATTAAGAAAAAAAACTCTTAGGTTACAGAAGGCTTTTGAGGACTCTTAAAAATAGGGAGGTAGCTACAGGCTTTGAAAGGTATTTTTTTTCCAGATATGGCAGGCATGGCAACGTGAAAGCGAGGGGGTCTGCTTAATCTATTACTTCTTTCCATGGTTAAATGTTTGGAGTTAACAGTAAACCTTGGATTATGAAGAACTTTCAACATACGTTTTTGTAAAAATCAAAATATGCAAATTCCCATAAAATATGGGTTACAATAGCCACTCATCAATAATGTGAGAAGCATGATGCTGCAAGGCCAGGACGTCAAAGCAATCTTTTATTTTTCTCTCACCGTTCTTGTTTAGACAAGTTTTATTAAATAATCCTCAACAAGTATTGTCCTCCATCACCTCCTTTTATTGTTGGTGGGAGCCAATTAAGTTGTCCAGATGTCCCGATTTTATAGGGACAGTCCCTTTTTTGGTCTTTTTCTTACGTAGGCTTCTATTACCCCCTATCCCCTGTCCTGATTTTTCACATTTGCTGTCTGGTCACCCTAGAGCCAATTTGGGGCTCACTTTCCATTGAGCAAACAACCAGTTTCCTGGTCTGATTGATTGAGTTGAATGGGAAGTGATTAGAATTTTACAAGTCCGCACTGTTGAGAACAATAGTACTAGTGAAAAGGCTGCTCTTAAGATTTCAGATTCATTTCTTATTATTTTAAAGTATCAAAGCTTCTTTCCCTTCTCCCATCTTCTTCTTCTTGAGAGCAGCCCAGAAGATGGAATAAAATGCAAACTTTGTTTGGTACTAGGAAAAGAAGGGAAGATGACCAGCCACTCTTTGTATGTGTTTGAGGGTTTTTTAACAGAGAAAAAATGGCCTTATGCTTTTAAAATTTCCACCTAGATGCATATCTTCTCACAGCCTTGAACTTCTCAAGCTCAGAATGATGCAGACATGAAGAATAATAGGATAGGAATCATTATGTGGGCTTAATTTTCTGTCCTCAGTTCTGTAATACAGCCTTTCTTGATTTCACAAAAGGCTGTGAACTGAGCACCTGTGGCAGGTACTCAGGCTGGGATTGTCAAGAAGCCATAGTGGGTTTAGGCATCCAACTGAATTCCAATTGGATTTAGGCACCTAACTCCTTTAGGCTTCTTTGAAAGTCCTAATCTGTATAGGTCGTGCTGGAAAGTGAAAGCTTCTGTTCATCTAAGGAAGGCGTATAATAGTGGCAGTGCAAGTCTGTAGGCCATTTCATCAACCAGCTGAAAGGCTAATTCAGTCCTTTTTACTGAGACTGCCAGTAAGGGGACCAGTCAGTGACAACTGTGGTGGTGGTTTCTGAGGCATTATGAACTGAACTACATTCGCTAAGTGACTTGACATTGCCCACCCATTAGCCATCAGATGGTGATGATGATTTAGCATTTCTGATGTAAATTATTCATAATATTGAGGCAAAAATATTTGAGCAGGGCTGAGTCAGAGTCGTGTGTGCATGCTGGCTAAAGACGGGCGAGATTTGCCGCCGCTCATGAATAAATGGGTCTAAGTTGTGTATTTTATTTTGTATTTACGATCTGGCACTTTATAAAACACATTGTAAATAAAGCACATGAGGATGATTTTTGAATTCTCAGTCTGCAGCCCCTCAGTTCTCACCTGGAAAGCAATTAATCGGTTCTAAGAGTCAGAATCCTTTTGACCATTCAAACAGAGGACAATACTATCCTGGATGTGAATCACCCGTAGTTCTGGAAGTAAGGCACACCTTTTTAATAGTGAGGGTAATTAACCACTGGAACAATTTTCCAAGGGTTATGGTGGATTCCCTGTCACTTGAAGTCTTTACATCAAAATTGAATGTCTTTCTAAAAAACATTGTTGCCCTCCTGGCTGAGTGGAAATCTAAATTCAGGGCTTTGCAGAGCGGTGTCAGTTTGGGCAAAAAAATCAGTGACATGGAGTCAGGTGTTTTCTTAGTTTAATTTGTTTTGTTTGTTTAGTTAAACGTGTTCTGTTTCCCTGTGTGACAAGCAGGGAACTATCTGTTCTTGTTTATGAATATGGTACATGCTCCTGTATGTTTATGATGGTTACTTGCTATGGTGATAGATCAAAAGGTGCTGTTAAAGGAACCAAGTAGGAAAGGTAAAAAAAAAAAAATAACAAAGATGACAGTCATAGAGGAAACAACGGTGAAGCTGTTTTCTGGGGAATATCCACTATCTGGCTCCAGCCAGGCTAAGAATGGTTTACTCTTCTTGAGATTTCACCTAGTATCACAAGGAGAATACTAAACAATAGAGGATCCTGGGCTTAGAAGAGGGTGGGGATGGAGTGAGTGGCCAAAGGCTGCCTGTGGAGAACAATGTAAGAATGACAATACTGGGTCAGAACAATGATCCATCTAGCCCAGTGTCCTGTCTTCCAACAGTGGCCAATGCCAGATTCTTCAAAGGGAATGAACACAACAGAATAGTATCAAGTGACTCATTTCCTGTCATTCAGTCCCAGCATCTGGCAGTGAGAGGCTTAGGGACACCCAGAGCATGGGTTTGCATCCCTAACCATCTTGGCTAATAGCCACTGATGGATCCATCCTCCATTAATTTATCTAATTCTTTCTTTTAATCAAGTATTGGCCTTCATAACATCTCCTGGCAATGAGTTCCACAGGTTGACTGTGTGTTGTGTGAAGAAGCACTTCCTTTTGTTAGTTTTAAAGCTGCTACCTATTAAATCCATTGGGTGACCCCTGGTTCTTGTGTTATATGAAGGGGTAAAAAACATTTCCTGATTCACTTTCTCCACACAAGTCTTGATTGTACAGACCTCTATCATATCCCCTCTTGTAGTCTGATTTCCCAACTGAATAGTCCCAGTCTTTTTAATCTCTCTTCATATGGGAGCTGTTCCATCCCCTTAATCATTTTTGTTGCCCCTCTCTGTATCTTTTACACTTCTGATATATCTTTTCTGAGACGGGGCAACCAGATCTGTATGCAGTATTCAAGGTGTGGTCTTACCATGGATTTATATAGTGGCATTATGATAGTTAATAGAATCATAGAATCATAGAATATCAGGGTTGGAAGGGACCCCAGAAGGTCATCTAGTCCAACTCCCTGCTCAAAGCAGGACCAATTCCCAGTTAAATCAATATCTTCTTATCCATTGTTTTCCTAATGGTTCCTAATATTCTGTTATCTTAGCTTTTTTGACTGCCGCTGCACATTGAGTGGATGTTTTCTGAGAACTATCCACAATGACTCCAAGATCTCGTTCTTGAGTGGTAACAGCCAATTTAGAACCCATCATTTCATATGTATAGTTGGGATTATGTATCCCAGTGCGTATTACTTTGTATTTATCAACATTGCATTTCATCTGCCATTTTTTTTGCCCAGTCACCTAGGTTTGTGTGATCCCTTTGTAACTCTTCACAGTCAGCTTTGGACTTAACTATCTTGAATAATCTTGTATCATCTGCAATATTTGACACCTGTCAGTTTATCCTCTTTTCCAGATCATTTATGAGTCTGTTGAACAGAACCGGTCCCAGTACATACACCTGAGAGACACCACTATTTACCTCACTCCATTCTGAAAACTCACCATTTATTCTACCCCTTTTTTTCCTGTCTTTTAGCCAGTTACTAACCCATGATAGGACTTTCTTCTTATCCCATGACAGCTTACTTTGCCTAAAAGCCTTTGGTGAGGGACCTTGTCAAAGGCTTTTGGAAAGTCCGTGTATAGTACATCTACTGGACCACCTTTGTACATGTTTGTTGACCCCCTCGAAGACTTCTAATACGTTGGTGAGACATGATTTCCATTTACAAAGGCTTTTGGAAAGTCCGTGTATAGTACATCCACTGGATCACCTTTGTACATGTTTGTTGACCCCCTCAAATAATTCTAATATGTTGGTGCGGCATGATTTCCATTTACAAAAGCCATGTTGACTCTTCCCCAACAAATCATTCTTACTATGTGTGTGATAATTCTGTTCTTTACTATACTTTCAACCAATTTGCATGGAACTGAAGTTAGACTTACTGGCTTGTAACTGCCAGAATCACCTCTGGAGCCTTTTTAAAAAATAGGCATCACAGTAGCTATCCTCCAGTCATCTGGTACAGAATTGATTTAGATGATAGGTTATATACTACCGTTATTAGTTCTGCAATTTCATATTTGAGTTCCTTCAGAACTCTTGGGTGAATACCATCTGCTGACCTTAGAACTGTTTAATTTAACAGTTTGTTTCTATTGCCACCTCACTGTGGGACCTCAGATTCCTCACCTAAAAATATATGGCCTTGGTGTGGGGATCTCTCTCTCAGTGAAGACTGATGCAAAGAATTCATTTAGCTTCGGCACAATGACCTTGTCTTCCATGAGTGCTCCTTCAACACCTCACTTGTCCAGTGGCCCCAGTGATTATTTGGCAGGCTTCCTGCTTCTGATGGACTTAAAAATTGTTTTGCTGTTAGCTTTTGAATCTTTTGCTAGTTGCTCTTCAAATTCTTCTTTGGCCTGCCTAATTATACTTCACTTCCCAGAGTTTTGCTCCTTTGTATTTTCCGCCACAAGATTTGACTTGAAATTTTCTAAAGGTTGCCTTTTTGCCTCTAACCACGTCTTTCACTCTGCAGCTTAGTCATGGTGGCATTTTTTTGGTTCTCTTACTGTTCTTTTTAATTTGGTGTATACATTTAATTTGAGCCTCTATGACAGTGTTTTTTAAAAGTTTCCATGCAGCTTGCAGGCATTTCACTGTTGTGACTGTTCCTTTTAATTTCCATTTAACTAGCTTCCTCATTTTTGTGTAGTTCCCCTTTCTGAAATTAAATGCTACTCTGTAGGCTTCTTTGGTGTTTTCCCCTCCACGACGATGTTAAATGTAATCATATTATGGGCACTATTACCGAGTGATTCATATATATTCCCCTTTTGGACCAGACCAGAGTCAGTGAGAGCTGATAGGCTGGTAAGGAAACAGAGAGAGAGAGAGAAAGAGACCCAGAAACAGTATGAGGGGTAGGCTGCTTCTCATAGCCCAGACATAGAGGTAACTGGCCTAGCTGAAACAGACCAAAGCTTGCCAGGAAAGATCCAAGGATTAAGTAAAGTAAAATGTGCATAGAAACTTTCATTGGTTTTATCCTTTATCTGTGTGCTTTGTGCCTTTGGGTGAATGAATCAAGAATGCTTTGTTCTGAAGAAGCTGTTTTTGTGTCACTTTAACCACCTGACTCATCACAAGTCCCTGGAGTAAAAGAGTTGGCAGTTGCCAAACCCAGTTTGGGCCTGTTGTGTTAACAAGTTGGGAAACAGGGAGACTGGTGCCCAGAGGCCCAGTCCCAGAGTGGTTGAACTGCACAGTTACACCCAGAGTGAGATGCAGGAAGCCAAGCCCATCACCAAAGGTGCACTTGAAAGGGACTAAAAGGCTCAGTTTGCCTGTGAACCATCACACCTGAATAGCGGTAGGAACAAGCTACGTGTAGGCAACCCCCTTTGGGAGGAATCTCAGATAAAGAACCTCACTGCACTGTCTCAAACAGTTCCCTATTCTGAACCTCTGCCTTTCTCCAAGGGCTCTCAAAGACTGACAGCCAAATCCAGACTACTTCATTCCAGGGACCAAACCATACTCAAATTCTTGACTGCATGTCACATAGCTTTGTTTTAGTCCCTGAGTCTTAAGCCTAGCAAAGCTCTGTCAGCTCCTCACTCTCGGTCTGGCTGCAAGGTATCTGCTAATACTTTTTGTACTATTATAGGATATCAGCTGCTCCTACCATTGGGCACAGAATGTTTTAGCACACCCATCCACCTTAACAAGGTCTGTGATCGTCTTTTCATCAACAGTCCCACTGGGGAGCTTTTGACACCTCTTTGCTCTAGTACAACCGGAAGTTATCGGGGTTGGTACAGAAATCACTTAGGGTATGTCTGCACTGCAACTGGGAGTATGCTTCCCAGCATGGGTAAACAGACACACAAACTGTGCTCAAGCTGGCCTGCTAAAAATAGCAGCATGGTGCAATGGCTTGAGCTAGTCACCCCAGTGTGTACCCAGAGGGTTGAGTAGGTTTGGACTTGAGTGACTAGCCGAAGCCACCACCAATGCCATCTCAAGCAGACCTACAGCATGTCTGTCTATTCATGCTGTCAAGCACCCTGTGTAGGCATACCCTTGGAGTAACTCTGTGGCCTGAGTTATGAAGGAGGACGAACTAGACATTCCCTTCTGGCCTTAAAAATCTAAGAATCTATCAATGATTTTTTAAAACCAAGGGACAATCTTTTCAGCCCACATCCACGAGGAATGAAGTATGATCAGAGTAGACTTTCTCTTAGTATTTGACACATCTGTTTCCTTGAGTTGTTGAAAATGGAGAGAAACAAAGTTAATTTAAATCTGGTTCAAGTAACAAGTCAAAGTGCAGGTCAGTTCTTATTTTATCTAAAGCAGTTCATCCATCCCTAAAAACTACAATTGATACAGGAAAATGAAGCACAGATGTTGTAATAAAAAGTATAAATTTGAATATCATCAAGCTTCATTGAAATTATTGTATATGCTGCTGTTCCATTGTTTAATTATGTACAATTAGCATTGGAATTGCTAGCTCCCTGCTGGAGTCTTTTCTCGTAGATTTACAATAGGTCATGGTAGAATATTTTTCTCATTACTGTCATAGATGCACTAATTGAACTGGATCTGATCTCTCACATTCAGTAGTTTTACCCGTAGATGAATAATTTACTTAAGTACAAATAGTTTCTTCTTTGCCATATTTAACTGAAGCCTGAAGCAAGCATAACAGAGATGGGAGAATTTATAGTCCATTAAAGCTTCTTCCATCAAGTGTCATCAATGAAAACTGTTTTGGACATGTGAAGCAAAATTAAGATAAATCTTGTTTTGGTAACTAGTGAAAATACTTTTCTTTTGGCCCATAGCCAGCCAGACTGAAGCTGGGGAGCTGTGAAGGGGGGAACAGCAAAATAAAAATATGTAGGGGCTAGGGACTCCTCCAGGAAAATGTGAAAGTGTCCGTTGTAATATTTTTGGATTGCAAAGGATTTTATGTCTTCTTAACAAAATATTTTGGTCCTGACTCTGCAATATGAAATATGAGGGCCCACTGCTGTGCCTGATTAAAGTTAATGGGGCTTTGCGTGGTGCAGAAGTCCATCCATCACAGGATTGGGGCCTCATGTGGGGAAAAAGCATGTCTGTCTGGTATGTTTCTGGAAGTATGACCTCTGTTCATTCATTCTCCTTCTGCTATAATCCCCATGCTCTCACATCTTTACAACATTCCTCCCCCATTCACTGCCCTGTGATCCTTTCCTCCCCATTCTCTCCCCCCTTGTCTGTATTCCGTATATACTGCCGGTAGCTGCCCATCATCTCCCTTCGCTTCCAGAGATTCCCATACACGTTCTCCTCCTCATACCTCACGTGTGTGGGCTTCCCGACTCTTTCCGTCCTCTCCTGATGGCTTCCCCCTACTAGGCCTGTTGACACTCAATGGCCCCTACTCATGTGCTCTTGTGATGCTCTCTTCCTTGCGGTGTTCTGATGTTAATGAACTCTGTGCTGCTGCTCAGCGAGCTTGCTGCTCTATCAGCTCTCAGTCGCTGGTAGAGAGGGAGAGAACGGCTAAGCAGAGCAGGGAAGAGTTGCTAATGTCTTACAAACCCTGGTTCTAATCTTTGTGATCAGCCAGCTTCCCTCCTTGGGGACACCAGCACTCCATGAGTGGAGGAGTGGCCTGAGAGTCAAGAGGTGGTGTCTTGCTGTTGCAACAGGCCTGTTTATGCTTAAAAATAGATGCACATGGTGTGGAAAAGCAAACAGTGAAAAATAAGGACTGATTAATCCCTAACCACCCCACGTCCTCTGCTTTATCAGTGATAAGAAGGAAAAGTAAATGGGCATCAGTTCCTTCCCTGGTGCATTGACACTACTGAAGAAGACAGACAACAAAATCGGACTGGGACAGCATTAGTGTTAACAGTAACTCTTAGGCCAAACAAGATGGCCCCATCATCTGGGAGTACATCAACACTGGAGCTAGAGATGTAAATTCTAGCTCGAATACTCATAGCCGTGCTAGCTCGGATCAAGGTAGTGAGCTAAAAATAGAAGGCCCTAGGTACGATCTCATCCAGACCCCTAGGCACGTACTCGGGAGGCTATCCCAACCCCCAGCTCGCTCTGTGGCAGTTACGCTTCTCTTCTGAGCACTCCATCTCTGCCCGAGCTAGCATGGGTATGTCTTCTCAAGCGGAGAAGTACTGAATAGCAGTCCATGGTCATAACTGAATGCAAGGAGCTTTGCTGCTGTAGGGTTAGATGGAAACCTTCCAATTTGCCCTGTGCAAAGAATGGCATGGAGCTGTGCAGTACTAGGAATGGCCCGGAGAATAAAGTGTGGTTCTGAAAATCATAACTCTGTCCTCATTTCCTTCCTTGTGCCATTGGGGAAGTAATCTACTCCTGCCCTTGGCCAGCAACAGACTGCTTACCCCTGTGCACCAGCTCATTTCTGCCCACCAGTGTGTTTTTGGTAGTGGGTGGGCAAGGTTCTGCCCTCTCTCCTCCCTTCTGTATGTGAATTGTCCATCCAAATGCTGGGAGTGGTGAGGCAGGGAGTCCAACCATGAAGCCAGAGGGGCAACTCTCTGAAGTGAGAAGTAATTCATTTAGTTTCTTCTCCCATTATTCTTTTCATGTTTGTGCCCACCCTACCCACCTGCTTTCGTCCAGGCTGGGATGTGGAAGTTCTTAAGTAGCACAACTATAGTTATTCTCTTGTTTTTTTCCCTGCTGGAAGCATTGGAAGTTTTGCCAGAAAAGCCAGTCCTTTTCCAGGCTAGATCCAGGCAATAATATGCATGAAAAGTTTCAGAGAAGTCACTTTTCCCAAACTGCTCTGCAGACACAATATAGAGTCCAGACAGACCTACTTTCCAGAGGTTGGCTTCATTAACAAAGAGAGCAACAATAAAGACAGGTGTGGCTGCTTCAGAATGTATGCCAGTCTCTAAGTATTAGAGGTCAGGATGAGACCTATGTGAGGGGCAGAATTTCCCATGACTGCCTGCAACAGGGATCCGATACCTTCCTCTGAAGCATCTGCTACTGCTGCTGACAGGGATGTAGAACTCAACCAGACGGACCTTGTCTGATCCAGTATGGCAATTCCTATATTTCTATGTACACCCTAGAGGTTATCTCCCCACAGAACCACTCCCAGCACTATTAAATCAGATAGGATAATATGTTACTTGCCTCAGTGCATCAGCCAAACTCATTTAAACCTATTCCAGTAGAATCCACACTTGCTAACAGGATGAGTCAGGTGACACTGCCAGATCGTTACAAGTTCATTCAACAAATATTTTCCATCAATTGAAGAATACATTATTTATGAATACATTGTTCCAGCTCTATATATGTTGAACGGTATTTATCAAATCCGTCAGAGAATACATTATTTACGGGGAGGGGGGGTGTTGTTTGTTTGTTTTTCATTTTTTGGCTAAGCCTTTTGATGTTTGGCCTGCATAAATACAAACCCACATATGAATAGCATAAGGAGCCTCAAATATGTATTTTTCTTGTAATGTGGAGAAAAATCCACTTTCTTCCTTTTATAAATTCAGTTTGAGTTGCAATAATGATACATGAAAAGATTACACAGAAAGCACTCTACTGTTGTTATTCCTAGGGTCCCTAACAGGGATCAGGGCCCCTCTGTGTTACACAAAGAGACAGAGACAATCCCTGCCCCAAAGAGCTCACACTCTAAATAGGCAGGACGAACAAAAGGTGGCAAAAAGGAAGATTTAGTATCCCCGTTTTATAGATGGGTTACTGAGGGAAGAGAGGTTAAGGGTAAAATCTACAAAAGTGCACAAATGATTTAGGCACCAAAATCCAAGAGAAAAGGAATTAGGTGCCTAAATTACTAAGGCTGCAATTTTCAAAAGTGCCTAAGTGACTTTCCCAAGGCATCACAGGGAGTCTATGGCAGAGCCAGGAGTTGAATTCAGATCTTCCACATCCCAGTCATAACTTCCAAAATCATCCTTCTGGTGGTGTGGCACACACATGAGAACAGAAATATGTATAATCATTGGGGGAGACACTCACATGTTGCAGATTTTCTTTTCAGGTAAAATATTAGAACTTCGTTTAATGTGCCTCGTGTTTACCAACTGCGTGCAGTGTCCAAGGTGTACCATCCACAATACTAAAGACATAGCTTTTCAGTGCAGTTCTCTTCAGGTGACCCAGCCCTTCTGAAAAGTATGAAGGGCCATCAAACAGAAATGTATAATGAATGCAATCATTGTATAATTTTATTCCCTTTTTCATCAAAGTTGCTGCACACAGGACATGTATTAAATATTACTACGTTACCATCTCCCAAGACAACTGCAGAATATGAGTTAGGAAGACCTCAATAGGCTAGCCCAGTTCAACATTTTCTTTTAAAAATAAATAGAGCCTGTCTTGTGAATATGAATGAGATTAACTAAAGCCATTAATTAATATGACTTTTTAAAAGGGAGCTGTAAATGGAATAATTCACCATGTATAGCATCTTAATTTTCTTCGCTGTCAAGCATTTTTTATTTTTGGTGTTTACTCTCTGTTGTCATTAAAAAGCTTTTATAAGTTCGGAAGTTGGGTTTTTCTTTTGGAGGGTGAGGGAGTCCCTCCTGATTTTGTAGCTTTTCCATTTGGCAAATATTGATTTCCTTCCCCCCCACTCCCTTTTTCCTTATGAAATAGTGATTGTCAACAAAAAAATCATCTTTGTCATCCTCTCAGAATTCTTCCGAGGACCGTTCCGATCTATGTTGCTCCAGACATAGGGTTCTGCCTGTCAGGCAAAACTGAGCCTTAGCGTAGCAAAGTTTGACCCTGAGTTAACTAATAAATTAGAAAAAGAAATTACAGGGAGAGAAATCACCGAAGCAATGAAAGCACTAAACCTTGGCAAAACTCCAGTCCCAGAAGATCCGTCAGTCAACATACATAAAAATGCATAGATACCCTCACTGATACATTATTAGACATTTATAATTTGGCTTTTCAGATGGAAAAAAATGTAAGTGATGATTGGAAGTATCCCTATTCTGAGGATTGGCAAACCGTATTACAGAGTTTGCGTGACTTGCCCATGGTCAAGTCGATGGCAGAGCCAGGAATAGAATGTTCATTTTCTCATTCCCAGGCCTGTGCCCCATTCATGGGACCACACTCTGTCTGTCTGTCTGTCTGGAAAAGAATGGACTAAATTCAGCCAATATCCCTGCAGGAAATAATGACCTCTCCCATATTTAATGTATTATTCATATTGCAGTAACACCTTGATTATCAAGGGAAATGGGTTTTTAAGCAAAATGCATGAAATGGATTTCAGTTCTTTCCAAGGAAAGCTAAAGCACTATAAGGACAAATAAAAATATACAGTTTAATTTGTCAGATTTCTACAATTAAGTATCTGTATATTCAAATGCATTACACTGGGGCATTTATTTGTCTGATACAAGGACCATTTCATCCTTAGACATACTCTTGGGACAAAGAAAATGAGATCTCAGCCAGCTTGAAAGAAAGTAGAACAGACAGTGCTCCAAGCACATGCCTTTGTTCCTAGTTCTGTAACTGTGCTCAGCATTGACAGTCAGTTGTTTTCAGCTAAGTCGTGAGCTTCACTGGTATTGACTATGCTATAGCATCCATTCTGGGCATCCTCTTCAAATCAGTTATTGCAGTAGTGTCCAGAGGTCCCAAATAGAATGGAGGTCCTTCTCTTAGGAATCAGTACACATATATATGAAGACATGGTCCATCTGATATACTTTTTCTTTATATTGTGCAATTATGTCTTGGAAACTGTTACAAATGCATATTTTAAAATGCACCTTATGGAAAAAATGGAACAAAGGGATTTAAAATCAAATTGGAAAATCATGACAAATTGTCTCAGAAAGACCTTAAGAAACATAATTGGTTAGTTTAGCCTCTCAGAGCATTTCCCTAAAGCTTGGACCAATTTGCTTAACCATTGATTTTAACATTTATTTTTTTCTTATTTTTTTTCCTCTGTGTCTTAATTTCCAGTCCTTGCTCTGGTGTGCCTGTTAATTTTCCATGCTATAACAAGCCTAATTTTTCTTTATTTCAAATGACTATTATATAAATTAATTGCCGTTTGATTACCATGTAATTACATTGTGACTCATGACAGTTTAGACAAAGTATCATATCGACATCCTAAGAACATGATGCATGTTTGACTAATATTACTAAGAAATGTATAAATATATTGTTATTTGGTGACACTTTTAATACGTGTTAATTTCCTCCCTGATTTATTTAGTCCATCAGTAGTTCAGTGGCAAAGAGCAGCCAACCCATGCACGTCAATTTATTCTTGAATGGGCAAAGCCAATCGGGCCAAATCGCAATTGGTTGTACATAATCCGTGGAGCTCTTTGTAAAGAGGATCTTGGTGCAGGCATATTGCTTGAGTCAAGAGAAGGGACAAATTACATGACTCTCCTGGGAGACGAATTGCTTCCAAGCAGGCTACTTATTAAATAATTCTTATACCGTTGTACAACAGTTTCAGCCACCTTCAGTGCACTTCACCGAATGTGCACTTTTTTATTCCAACTCCACACGGGGCTCTCTACATTAATTTTGACTATTTAGAAGTTCTGAGAACTTTGACTGTTCTTTATTTCCTCACTTTAACAAAGGTTAGTGAGCATTTTCACTGAGTTTGACCTTGACATCCCAGAGAGAGCCTAATGATATGCAGTCCCTATTAGTCGTTACAGCCATTTCATCTCAATTTCTCTTTCCCTTCCCTCTCCTCTTCTCTCCGGAAGTTTAGACAAATATGTCCAGTTTGCCTTTAAGCACATACCTTAGTCTAGAGCAGGGCGCTAATGAGAAATTAAAACAAGCAGTGTGCCTAAGGAACTCTGATCTGGTTTGAAGTCCCACAGACTCACAGCCAGGAAGTTAGCTTGGATCAATGCTGTTACGATTCATTAGGGCCTGGAACGAAGGAAATGCAGGGATTCAGATTTTAGATTGTCACATTGTGGTAATGCAAAACGTGATGAGATATTGTAAGCTATCAAGTTAATGAAGGTTTCAAATGCTTGGCTAAAGCTGAGCCTAGGCTAGTCATGCAGCATGCATTTATTTCTTTTTCTCACATATAACTTTTCATTATTATTTTGACTAATTATTTCTGTTGAGGGTTCAGTCAAGGATCAGGGTCCCTTTGGGCTATGCGTTGTATAAGAGGGGGAGGCATGACCTTATCCATGTTAACTAACAGCACATTCAATGCATCTTAGCGGTCACCGCAGACAGGGACCATGCTTTTTAGCTTTGTGCCACTTAGTGGTGGGAATCTCACACAGGAACCATAGGGTTAACCAGGACAAGCTAACATGATGTTGAATGTGGTCATTTTCACTGTCTTCATTGACTGTACAGTCCTGTTTAATATTATGTTTGTTAACACAACTCCTTGAGGTTATATTCTCATATTGCCCAATTTTCTAGTAAAAACCAGGCCATAGAGTTAAAGACAATTCCTAAACCAGAGAGCTCACAATCATGGTTTATTGAATTCCATTTATTTGGCTCTTTGATCCAAAGCTGTGTAAGTGTAACACAAGGGCAGAACCATGAAACCAATAACAATCAACCGCAAAGAATCACATTGTGACAGAGTACTGGGAACTCACAGCTGAGTCAGCACTCTTATCACTTAATCACCAATCCCCTGACTCCTGTCTAATTAGCAGATTAGAATGGGCTGGGGAGGACTAAAGACCTAATTAACTCATTAGCACAGAGGGTAGAAGAAGACACTGGAAGGAAGTGCTGGGGGTGGGGGAGAGAAAGAAAGGCTTGTAGAGCCAGAACTAAGGAGGGTCTCTGGATGGAGAGTGCTCTGTCCTTGTCTTGGCAAAGGGCTGAGGAGAAATTAATAGTGTAAATGGTGTGGTATATGGCCAGTAAAGATGGTGAGGAAGAGACAATGTAGCTAAACTACATGGTGGTGTTTGACAACTGAAGGACTCCAAACAGTTTGTGAAGACAGAGCAGGAGCAAGACCTTGCCCTATCGCACACATCAACAACTAGATGGTCCCTGAAAAAAGTAAAATATGAGAGAAGAAAAGGGAGACATTTATAGAGAATTCATAACTAAGAAATAATCATCTTCATAACTTAGAATTATCTGTGCTCATGACAAGCAACAATCCAAGTTACTCACCCTTCTGTGTGACAGGGCATATTTTAGAAAGGAGACCCCATGAGCTAGGAAACTTCAGAGGAATTTGTTTCAAAAGAAGAGTCATCCAATTGTAACCAGTGCCATGATGTCCTAGTAACTCATCTTTGGAGACGTTGTCTCCAGCCAAAGAGTAGCAACAGTAAAGGCATGAGTTCAAATCTCCCTCACTCTGCTCATCTCAGTGAGGTGTGAATGCCAAGGCCCCTGTGGATCATTTAAATCTTAACATTATTGAACATGGACAGCTTTTTCGCCTCGCTTTGATAATTTACTTAAAAAAACAAATTGAAAGAGTTTGCTAATGTAATGTGTGTGAGTGGGGATTTTGCCTTAATAAGGGAGAGCCTGATTAGACCAGTAGAGAGAGATGATAGTTTTGGGTAGGGTGTGTATGTACAATATATAAACATAATATGCAGTATATAGACGAACAACTGATGAGCATCAGTGAGTCACCAGGAAAATTCAATTACAGTTTTTCTGATCCCATAAACTGAGATGGAGTGGTTTGTTGGTGTGTGTTGTGACCAGAACCCAGTGGTCTGTATTTTTCTGACTTTAATTTATATAACAGATTGTTAAGTCTCTTCCCATTTATGTCCTTCCTCTCTGTAAGGCTTATTGTCTATTTTTTTCCCCTTTCTTAACTCTTGCCTAGCTATTTTAATTTTTTTAAAAGCTTGGGTGTAATCTCAAACAGTGTAGGAGGGTTTACTTACAAGTTAAACAGCTATTTTGCTTTGCAAAGTCATGCTAGATTTGTTTAGATGCAGTTATGCATTAGCTGTCACATGAAGTCTAAGGAACAGATTCTCAGGTGTAAATCAGCACAGTTTCACGGAAGCTATCCCAGTTTACACCAAGTGAAGATCTGGATCTGAGACTTTTGTTAGGTTCATAAAAGATCACAATTTATAATTTAAATCATCTTCACAAGCTCCTCTGCTAGATGGGCAGTGAGATCCAGAGCCAATACTTTCAATATGGTAGTGCACTGCATTATTAAATCTCATTATTAAAATAATTTGTTGTTATGCATATAACTCATATTGGAAACACAGAAAACATTTGATTTCTGGCATTAATGCCAAGTATTTTAAAGATATTTAATTTAGGTAACTTATCAACCAGACAGAAATCAGTAAGAAGGAGTAGTTTAAAACCAGCTGTTTCATCTAATCAGGGCTGTCCCATGCACAATAAATTCAAAGGAAAAAAATCTGTATATTTCTGTGTTGAATAAAAAGTTGGGATTTGATGCCTGAAAGTTCTAAGTATGCCTCCTGCATGATGAAAGATCTAGGCCTTGAGGTGTTGAGGTCCACTCTTGAACATATGATTTATATGTTCTATATTTATTATCTATTTTTTTAAAATCCACTCTTCCAGTGTCAAGAAAAATATCCAGTTGAAAGTAGGAACTATGATTTCCCAGAGGTTTTCAGTCTTTTCCGTAAGGTGTCCAACATTCAATTAGAGAGAGTGTCTCATGGACCACCTCCTGATCACATGGGCCTTCGTTCACAACCACATTGCACTCATTTGACATTTATAGCAATTGCTTATATGGAGGAGCAATATTATTAGAGTGGTTTACACATACACACACACACACACTGCTCTTCCAGCTTGTTCTGTAACACTGATTAGCTTGAATTCTTCCCACTGTGGACACCGGATCTCTCTGAAGGTCTCTTCCTCTACCCCATTCTGGGGTTAAATGCCTTCTCCCTTGAGAAGGTATTTTTTTCAATTCCAGCAGGCTTTCCCACCTTCTTCTTAGTGCTAACCTCTTCCTCTTGGAACAAGGTTGTAATAGCCCTACTTCCTGAAGATGTGCTTTAGTGCTAGCAGGTTTCCCCAGCCCTCCGGGTTTTGGGTTCTTCCCCTGGAACCTCCCTATAAGTCCCTCCTGGCTCTAGGCTCCTCTCCATTATGCTGAAAAGAATTTTTTTTTTTAATGCGCAGGAGATAGTCACCTGACTCTGGCACCTGGCCTTATTCTTGTCTTGGTCTGCTGACACCTCCTCTTTAAGGGGCCATATATTGAAATAAAGTTTGCTGACCTTGAGACTGACTGCCCTTAAAAGGCCACTGGGGCTACTGCGATATAAATGTTAAATCATAACAACAACAATTATCACTGGTGATACTAGAGAAGGAAATAAACAAAAAAAACTTCTAATTTTCCTTTAGCAACACAGGGAATGCTTCGTTATAGGGGAAAAAAACCATTATCAGTGGGGAATAGTTTTAATTTCCAAGACTGCAAAAGCATGTTCTACTAAGATCATGGGTACTTTGGGAAATTATACCTTGGCTATTGTGTGGCTGCCATCTTGGTCACTGCACTGGGGACTGAACCAGGGTCAACCGGAGCTAAAAGCATCAGCTTCTCCAGCTTGAGCTAAAGATTCTAGTTGGGACTGTAACAGACCCATTTTTAGAGCTGGTTGAAACATTTTAGACTAAATTTATCCTCAGAAAATGCTGTTTCGTCAAAGCTGAATCATTTTGCGAAGATGTATTTATTTTGACAAAGTTTATGACAGGAAGATTTCTTAGGGCAAAGGTGGAGCCTCCAGTCACTTCCAGAAAAGGGGGCGAGGGGAGGAGAGAGAGAGAAATGTCCTTTGACACAATTCCATTTTGGAAAATCATTCCAAGGATTTTATTTTTTTTCCAGTGCAGAATAAAGACAAATTCTGAAACCTCAAAATGTCTTGGAAAATGGAATATTTATTTTTTGGAGCATTCTACTAATAACTTCTATGGATCGGGCAGAGAGGAGGACCTGTAATAAACTCACTATGGAGTTACAATAACAAAAGTTAACTAACATGATATTAAAATGCAATTTATCACTCAGTCTAGGCAAGGACTGCCATAGTTAATCCTTTGTACACTGGTCATGGTTAATCTTTACATCAGCTAGCTATGATTAATCCCACAATCAGCTGACACAATGTGGGACGCATGTAGGTTGAGTCTGCGACATTGTGTTGATTAATGGGTGTTGTTACACAATGTCATTTCCCACTATAGACTAGCCCCAAAAGTGGAGAGTTAAAAACCAAGATTAAGTTCAGATTTGGGACACTCATAGGAGATTAATCATTTTACAAAATGTTTTAATTTGGCCCAGAATATATTTTAGACACTGTGCCTTAAAACTCCATAATGTACAAGAATGTTTAAAAGTTCTTAAAACTACAAAATGTACAAGAATGTTTAAAAGTTCTGAGTGTACACCTATATCCCACACTATTTACAGCCATCTCTTTAGTAGCGATCTTACTTTCCCTCTGCAGGATAGGTGACTGGTCATTAGCTTTAACAAGATTCTTTACTTAAGGAGCTCTCCGCATTCCTGGGAAAATAGTAGCACTTTGGATAGTACAGGCACTTCACTGATGTGTTGGATGTGGCATTTTCATTGTGCTCATTGTGGAGATGGTAATGGTAATCTATTGTGGATATTCTCCCACGTTTCGAGATATTGTGCATTCTTCACTTTCCTTGCTTTCTACTATTATGTTTTCAGATTATGCCACACATACACTGGCAGTGTGCAGTGCATTGTTAACTTTGGTTTTTTGGTTATTTTTGCATAAATAAGCTTTTAAAATGCAGATGTCCCATTGCACAATTTGACCAACATAGGTGTTTAGATACTACAGTCTTGAATGACTTCATATTACTGTATAAAAAACTATCTAGAATAGAATAGACCTGGCAGTCCAGTTACCTACATGAAAACACTTGACACAAATAGCTAAGCAGGGAATTAAAAGACATGTTCACCTCAAGTGCAGTACTAGCAGTTGTTTAAACAAAGGGAATTTAAAATTACATAGAGGTTTAGCACAATACTACTTACCATAATTCTATCAATTACACTGTAAACCTAGCAGGAAGAACGCTGATTAGGGCTCACTGTTTGACTTCTGAGTGACATGGCAGATTATAATAGGTGATTGGATCCTTTGTCATTAGCTTTTATAAGTGCAGTGTTTGCTTTTAACGTTGGCCAAAAATGTGCTGGTTTAAAATGAAAGTACGCATTTTGTGTGTTATGCATGTGCAAGGGCACATATAAAACTCCAGTAAAAGACCATTATTGAAATTGCAGTTTCAAGCACTCGGAATTTAGGAAATGCCAGAATGAAAGTTGTCTATGCAACCTTATCTCCACCTCTTTCTATGTGTTATGATGCAGTCTTTATGGAACATTATAAGGCAGAGATTGTACACTATTTCTTGTCACCAGAGGACTTCTGCTTCATTCCATGCATAGGCATGAACAGGGCTCAGTGAATGAATCAAGGCTGTGGAGTGCATAGTGTTACAGGCCCTTTGCCTCATTTCTTGCAGAAGTTGGAGTGTATGGAGTGAATAAGGGATGAGCCCCATGTTGAATGAGGATAAAAAGAAATATTGAACAGCTGCCTCATTCACTGTGTTCCATACATCTTGTGTACTGAATGAGCAACGATTTCTTGCTCTTCAATAATAGCATTGCCCAACACAATGATGAGGCCTTGGTCTTGACTGGAGTGTCTGCTTTAATAGAAGTAATATGCATGAATGCTTGGTGAAAGAAAAACACTTGGTTTAGAAGTGCCATAATATGGGTGGGGTAGAGAAGTGCAACAGCTTGCTTGTGTTCTGAGGAATGACAGCTTCTGGAAAAGGGAATGACCCATGAGGTGATCTAGTCCAACTCCTTGCCATTGAAGAGTGGGTCTTCATTGCACATTTACTAGCATTTTAGTACTTGAAATTGTATCAAGTGATGGGGCTTTTTCCCCTTCCTAGAGAGATTATTCTACAGGTTAATAGATCTCACTGTCAGGAAGTGCGGGACTTTGGCTGAACTTGTTATTAATCACATTTATTATGGTAGAGGCTAAGTGCCAACCCAAGAGGGGGGCCCGTCGTGCTAAGTACTGTATTAACACAGAGTAGTCGATGGTTCCTGCCCCAGAGAGCTTACACTCTAAATAGACAAGACAGACGCAGGGTGGGGAAAGAGATATAACACACCAGCAGCAAGAACAATGTGTTGGCAGCAAACGTCATGTTCGTTCCACTTTTTAGTGGATGTATTTATTTATTGGAAGGGATGGTTTAGTTAGGAGGGGATTGGCTAAATGGAAGAAAAAGGAAAGGAGCAAGGGGGACAGGGCTGAGGAGATGAGGGTAAACAGAGAAGGTGTGGAGTGCAGCTGAACTGGAGAATCTGTGAGGGAGGAGACTGTTGGAGCAAACAGCCAATCAGCACAGGGCAGAGACAATCCAAAGATGCTTTAGTTTTCAGTGGTACGCCCAAAGGTCCCTGCTTTGGCTGCATCTGCTCCTACCAGCTGGAGAGTCTCAGCTGGCTCCTCTCCGTAGTTTTCTCCCAAGGCCACATGGCCGGGGGAAAAGGAGTCACTGCCTGGACTACCCTGCGTTCCAGAGGAATTCCTCCACGATGTAGTCAGGTAGCTAAAACCATTTATGCATTTGAAGGGCATAAAATCTCATTGATGCTATAAATCAACTAACTTCAGATGAAAACGATAAACAGTATGATACTTATCGTACAGTCCATGAAAAATGTTTCTTTCTGTACAGTAGGCCTAAGGAATCCCACTATTTTAATGTATTAATGGTCATAAACTGGGTCTCTGAGGATAAACTATGTGAGTCCATTCCTCTTACGGCATGTCCACATTGCAAGTTGAGTTGTAATTGTAGCAGGGGTAGATATACCTGCCTTAGCTTTAATATATCTTGTGTGGGTAAACTGTGAAACTGTGGTTGTATGGGCTTTAGCAGAAGTCTAGCCACCTGAGTACAAGTCCACCAGGGACCCTGGGGACATACTTGGGTTACTTCGCTGCACCAGGGTCCATGTCCCACTGCATCTTCTCTGCTATTGTTACCTGCACTAGTTAGATTAAAGCTACCTACAATCACACCTTAAATTGCAGTGTAGAATACCCTTTGTTAAACTTATGACTCTGTAATCAAAAATAGAGTTTATTCCAAGTTTGCCCATCTGTAGGGTTTTCTAGCCAGCAAGACCATCCTTAAAAAAATCTTCCCTCATGGTTTGTGAAATCTGCTTCGTGTTTGTATAATGTGTTACCACAGTTCTTTTCAATTGGGTTATTGAAAGAGAAACTTAAAGCTTACATTCAATATGAAAAAACAAAAGCATTGCAAAGAGAATATGAAGAAGAATTGATAAAAGAATGCATATATCACTTTGCCACTATTTTTCTAATTGCCTATTTTAATTGTTAGGTACATAGTTAGAAGTACTGATTACTAGGGGTGTCAAGCAATTAAAAAAATATTCACGATTAATCGCACGATTAAAAATGTAATAATGCGATTAATCACACTGTTAAACAATAGTAGAATACCATTTCTTTAAATATTTTGGACGTTTTCTACATTTTCAAATATATTGATTTCAATTACAACACAGAATACAAAGTGTACAGTGCTCACTTTATATTTATTTTTGATTAAAATATTTGCACTGTAAAAATACCCAGAAGAAACAGTATTTTTCAGTTCACCTAATACAAGTACTGTAGTGCAATCTCTTTATCATGAAAGTTGAATGTACACATATAGAATTATGTACAGAAAATAACTGCATTCAAAAATAAAACAATGTAAAACTTTTGAGCCTGCAAGTCCACTCAGTCTTACTTCTTGTTCAGCCAGTCACTTAGACAAACAAGTTTGTTTACATTTGCAGGAGACAATGCTGCCCAATTCTTCTTTACAATGTCACCTGAAAATGAGAATAGGTGTTCTCATGGCACTGTTGTTGCCCACTTCGCAAGATATTTACATGCCAGATGCTCTAAAGATTCATATGTCCCTTCGTGCTTCAACTACCATTCCAGTGGACATATGTTCATGGAGATGACAGGTTCTGATCGAGAACAGTCCAAAGCAGTATGGACTGACACATGTTCATTTTCATTACCTGAGTCAGATGCCACCAGTACAAGGTTGGTTTTCTTTTTTGGTGGTTCAGGTTCTGTAGATTGCTCATCGGAGTGTTGCTCTTTTAAGACTTTTGAAAGCATGCTCCACACCTCGTCCCTCTCAGATTTTGGAAGACACTTCAGATTCTTAAACCTTGGGTCGAGTGCTGTAGCTATCTTTCGAAATCTCACATTGGTACCTTCTTTGCGTTTTGTCAAATCTGCAGTGAAAGTGTTCTTAAAATGAACAACATGTGCTGGGTCATCTTCCGAGACTGCTATAACATGAAATGTACGGCAGAATGTGGGTAAAACAGAGAGGGGGACATAAAATTGTCCCCCAAGGAGTTCAGTCACAAATTTAATTAATGCATTATTCTTTTAAGGAGCATCATCAGCATGGAAGCATGTCCTCTGGAATGGTAGCCAAAGCATGAAGGGGCATACAAATGTTTAGTATATCTGGCATGTAAATACCTTCCAATTCTGGTCACAAAAGTGCCATGCAGTGCAATGCCAGTTCTCACTTTCTGTTGACATTGTAAATAAGAAGAGGGCAGCATTATCTCCTGTAAATGTAAACAAACTTGTTTGTCTTAGCGATTGGCTGAATAAGAAGTAGGACTGAGTACACTTGTAGGCTCTGAAGTTTTACATTGTTTTGTTTTTGAGTGCAGTTATGTAATAAAAACTGTATACATTTGTAAGTTGCATTTTCATGACACAGAGATTGCACTACAGTACTTGTATGAGGTGAACTGAAAAATACTATTTCTTTTGTTTATCTTTCACAGTGCAAATATTTGTAATCAAGAATAATATACACTTTGATTTCAATTACAACACAGCATACAATATATATAAAAATGTAGAAAAACATCCAAAATATTTAATAAATTTCAATTGTTATTCTATTGTTTAACAGTGCGATTCATCAAATTAATTTTTTGAGTTAATCGTGTGAGTTAACTGCGATTAATCGACAGCCCTACTGATTACTCTCCTCCCCAGTGAAATTTGCCGTGTAGAATATTTGTCATAAAATGTAATTACACAGCTAGAGCTGTGCTAAACTCAGAAGCATTAGCCATTTATTATTTTTGTTTTGGCTCATTTGCATCTTGAGACTTACTTTAAGTTTAACTGTTGGGTTTTTGCATAATCGGTTGCTGGTTAAAATCATGTAAAACCATCAAGTTTTGCATAGTTTCCATCCAAACCCACACATTTTTTCCTGACAATTTCTTCCTCACTAGAGATGAGGAGGGGATTTCTGGAACAAATGACTAGAAAAAGACCCCTTTATATCAGGAGTACCTGAGCTCCTCTTGTTTTTTCTCGTGGGGTATGAGATACCTTTCAATGACATATTACCTCCATCCTTGAACCTTTCAGCATTTTCAGGGCAGCTGACTGCCTTCTATTCCCATCGTGGGTTGTTCAGGATTCAGCCATCCGACTTCCTCCCAGGGCCCAGCACATGAGACCTTCCCCCCAGAGCAAATATAACCAGTGTGTAGCCAAGAGACGTCCCAACGTTAGTCATTTTAGCATTGTCTAAACTCACCTAACATAATGACATAATTTCCAGAATTAGAGGAATGCTGTTGGATACACAGGGCTAGATCCTCAAGCTCGTGTTAATTGAGTGCAGCTCCATTGATGTCATTGGAGCTATGCTAGTTTAGCCTCTGGTCCAGTATATCTAGAAATTATAATACCCAGCATACTAATTAAAAGTACCATTTTAGAGGCAGGGTTTTGAGCGCAAAGTACACTCAGTACTAACCTGTGAATGCTCTCAGCCTCACTTGGGCTCAGAGTTTTCAGTCATGCTTGACTAATCTCTAAGTGTCACATGTTTCTCTAAATAATTATAGGGGTATATTTCAACCAGCAATGAGACTGTTCATGGGATAAGTACTTGAGTATCAAGATCACCAGGGGATTAATCCAAAGCCTGCAGAAGTCAGTGGAAAGACTCTAATTGACTTCAGTGAGCTTTGGATCAGGCCTTTGGTGAATGCCTTCTCGAAAGAGAAAAGGTCAACTTCAGTAGCTGGAGTCACTTTTTTATTTTAGCTACAATTTCGAACATGTCACTAGCTGGAATCTTTTACTATTTTAATTATTGCTACAGAGGCACAACTAGATTTAGTCCTGATTTGGACTCCAGTGGATTTTTAGAGGATAATTAAATGTCTGGTTATGAGATTTTGGTATAGTTGTTTCCCTCTTTGCACCTTTTGGGTAAACCCAACTCTCAGATTGTGCTGTTGGAAACGTTTGATGGCTTTTCAAACTTCCTGAGTAGGACAAGATACCTCTCTGAGGCCTCTCACAGTTTCTATCTCACTCTGATTTTTTTTCTTCATATTAGATAATCGTTTGACTTCTCCAGTGTTCCTTTCACTCATTGTGGACTCTAGGAATTCTAGCATTTTCCCCCCACTGTGTTTGTTTACCACACGTAGTGGCCTGTGGTCGTCCGTCCCCGTCAAACTCGGAGTGAGGCCACTCTGCCTCACTACACACACCTACGTGACCCCCAACTTTTGAGCGCTTCACAGTCTTTAGTGTAATTTCTCCTCACAACAACACTGGAAGGCAGGACAGTGCAATAATCCTTGTTTTACAGAGGGGGGCCTGAGGTGTAGAGAGATTTGAGTGATTTGCCTAAGGACACAAAGGAAGCCTGTGGGGAGAGCAGAGACTTGTGCCGAGGTCTTCCGATTCACAAGCTAGCATCCTCAGCACTGGTCCATCCTTCCTTTGCAGAGGAGCATCATCTAGTTCCAGTGATTTTGGTGCAGCTACATTGAAATTACTCTAACTGAGGATCTTGCCCCAGATTATTTTAACCACTTGTAATAAAGTGTTCTTGATATGCTTCATATCCATACCTGAAGAAACTCTTTCCTTCCAGTGCCTCAAAGATGCCTTTTTCTTGTCTTGTCTTTTGTTGCAAAAAGAAGAGACACACATAATCTGATTCTTTGTATGTACCACCTCCAATCAGTCTTTGTCATATCCACTGGTTACTCCTCCAAACTACCAATGGAAGTTGATATGGTTTGGGAAGGATCTGTATTGTTTAATTAACATGTCCCCTGCAAGCTAGGAAGCCAACACTGGTACAGTAACTCCTCGCTTAAAGTCATCCCGGTTAACGTTGTTTCGTTGCTGATCAATTAGGGAACATGCTTATTTAAAGTTGTGCAATGCTCCCTTATAACGTCGTTTGGCAGCCGCCTGCTTTATCCACTGCTTGCAGGAAGAGCAGCCCATTGGAGCGAGCTGGTGGGGGCTTGGAACCAGGGTGGACCAGCAGCCCTCCATCAGTTCCCCTCTCCCCTAAGTTCCCTGTGCAGCAGCTGCCCAGCAGGCTATCAATTGCCAGCAGTTCAGCTGTCCCTCCCCCCACTTCCATGTGCTGCGCCTGTCCTCTGCCTTGGAGCTGCTCCCCGAGGCTCCTGCTTGCTGTGCGGGGGGCGGGAGGGAGAGAGAAGGGGGGGGCTAATGTCAGGGAGTCCCCCTCCCCTCTGCTCCTGCACCCCGCTTACCCCATCTTCAGTAGAGCAGGGGTGACACAGGACAGGGCTCAGGATGGAGGGAGCTTCCTGGCAGCAGCTGCGTCTCAGCTTGCTGATCTACTTAAAAAGGCAGTGTACTTAAGAGTGGGGTCAGTGTACTTAAAGGGGCAATGCACAACTCTCTCTCTCACACACACAGGGTGTGTGTCTCTGTATCTGTTTGCCATGCTGTCTCCCGTCCCTCCTTTCGTGCTGCCTTGTAGAGTGTGAGGCTACATTAACAACAATGAGTTAACCCTTGAGAGCTCAGCCAATTGCTAGTTCATCATTTAGCAGTAAGGTGTTCCCTGGGAAATATCCCACCCTCTGACTCCTCCACCTCAACCAAGCTTCACAATCATCATTGCTGTGTACCAGTATTAAATTGTTTATTTAAAGCTTATACTGTGTGAATATATATAATATAGTCTTTTGTCTGGTGAAAAAAATCACCCTGGACCCTAACCTCCCCTATTTACATTAATTCTTATGGGGAAATTAGATCCGCTTAACAGCGTTGCGCTTGAAGTCGCATTTTTCAGGAACATAACTACAGTGTTAAGCGAGGAGTTACTGTATTATGTCTAGGGCCCCAACCAAATTCACGGTCCATTTTGGTCAATTTTACAGTCCTAGAATTTTAAAAATAATAATTTTCAGGATTTCAGCTATTGAAATCTGAAATTTCACAGTGCTGTAATTTTAGGGGCCCTGACCCAAAAAGGAGTTGTGTGTGTGTATGTGTGTGTGTGTATGTGCAAGGTTATTGGGGTGGGGTATTGCGGTACTTCGACTCTGACTTCTGGGCTGCTGCGGGCGGCGGCGCTGCCTTCAGGGCTGGGCAGCTGGAGAGCGGCGGCGGCTGGCCGGGAACCCTGCTCTGAAGGCAGAGCCGCCGCCAGCAGCAGCGCAGAAGTCAGGACGGCCTGGTACGGGATCGCCACCCTGACTTCTGTGCTGCTGCCTGCAGAGCAGGGCCCTCAGTCCGCAGCCACCACTCTCCGGCCACCCAGCTCTGCCAGCAGCAGCGCAGAACTCAGGGTGGCGTGGTACGGTCTTGCCACCCTTACTTCTGCGCTGGTCCTGGCGGGGTGCTGCCTTCGGAGCTGGGTGCCTGGCCAGCAGCCACTGCTCTCCGGCCGCCCAGCTCTGAAGGCAGCTCAGAAGTAAGGGTGGCAATATCGCAACCCCCCTAAAACAACCTTGGACCCCCCTGCAACTCCCTTTTGGGTCAGGACCCCCAATTTGAGAAATGCTGGTCTCCCCCAAGGAATCTGTGTAGTGTAGGGGTAAAAGCACACAGAAGACCAGATTTCACTAGGGGAGACCAGATTTTATGGTCTGTGACACATTTTTCACGGCCGTGAAATGTGGTAGGGCCCTAATTATTTCCAATTGTTTTTTCAGCTAAAGTGTGGATTGAAATGGAAAGTGATATCTTTAATTTTGCTGATATTTTATCTAGCTATTTGGAATTATGGGATATTCAGATTCATTGTTTGTTTTGTTTTGTGCTTTTCTAATTAGGTCTGGTGTCAGACAACTAATCATACAATAAAAATGCAAAGAAGTCTATCATTCTTGTTCTTGAAATCGTGACCACTGCTGGCTCAAGTGATTTCAGTTTATCCCATCTTGCATGATTCAAAGAAGAATGAATCTGCAGCATTCTTCCTTGTTCAACATTTTATTTAGTTCAGTATGGCTTGTGGTAATTTTGCAAACAAATGTAACATGGCATATTGATTTGTGAAAGGAACACTAGAACGTAAAAACCATGGCATTCATCAGTCTCTCATCCACTTCTCAAATTTTCTGTGTAAAAGGAATCAATAAAACCATGCTTTAAATAAGAGAAGTCATATGGATTTAAAAAATAGTAATAGAATGATAGCAATTAAATCTACTAATCCAGTGTCTGTAGTTTCATACTTCATGTAGCACCAGCCTGTGTTGGAGATGCATTTATGTGCTACCTTCTGTTAGCATTTAAAAAAAAAATCTGTTTTCATTCCCTGGAAAATACATTTAAACTGCTCATTTATGTAAAAGATCCTTTTTGGGACATAAATCATACAAGTTTCATGTATTATACATGACTAGAGCATGTCTCAATGTATTGAAGAAAAGAAACCCAACCTTTCTGGTTTCTTTGCAGTGTTGGTTTTACAGATCATTTGTGTTAAGCTTTTGGGGTTTTTTTTTGCATGAATATATTATGATCCCCTCCTTCATTTTTAAAGAGTTCTACATATGACTAAACCCACAGAAGGATGAATTTGCTTTTCTTTTTTATTCCTTTGCAAGGGACATCTGGCTGCTGTAAGCATGTGTTTTCAAGTCACATCCTTTTAACCCGCCTATTCATTTTATTTGTAAAGTGCTCGCCTGCTGAGATGCTAGGGGCCGTGTACAAACAGTTTAAAACAACGTCAGAAAATAAACAATATGGCAAAACCTGACGAGACATTTTAAAGCTGAATAGTCTGGAATCACTGAAACGATGTATGTTGGGAGGTGAGAAGGTTCGAAGGGAGAGCTGCAGAACAACCATTGACACTGGAACTGAAAACACCCCTGAAAAAAGGTACGTTTACAGTCCTGATCCTCAGCTAGTGTGAAGATTCTTAGCTGATAGTGTAGTTCCACTGACTTCAATGGAGTTTTTATATTTAGGATCTGCTTGCGGATCTGGCCCTAAGATTTATTTTTATGTGAGATGGGATGGGCTGAGGGGTAGCTAAGGGGGAACAAGTTCTAATAGTAAATACCCTGGCAAAAGCAGCTTCTTCACCCTCTGACCTAATATGTGAGAATGGAACTCCTCAATGGTCGGCGATGTAGGTGTTGGAGATACCCATCAGGATGAGATCACTGGGAAGAAGGAATCTCCCTATTAAAGACTTTAGGAACCAATAGGCCCATCTTAAAACCAAGAGGAATGCAGGACAAGCCTAATCCGATTGTGGCATCTCATGGCATATTGATGCATCCTGTAGTTGATGTGGAGAAGAAATTACAATAATCAAGCCTAATGTTCATGGGTGCACATGTTGCTCTTGCAGGGTCCTTACAGGATAAACATGGGCACATCCATTTCAAATTGCACAGCTGGAAATGTTTTTACACCACACCTGGCACATGGCTTTCCATAGAAAGGGTGCTGATGGAAATGATGCCAAGATTTTTAATCAGTCTCACTGATTCCATTCGTGCCCCTTCAATAAATGGAGACATAAAGGAAGATAGAACATCCTCATGATGATCCCTGCCCATCAGCTATACTTCTGTCTTTTCTGGTTTGAGTGTGAGGCAATTTCGATGCATCCAGATAGCAACAGCAAGCAAACTGCTCCTTCAGAACTGAGACTGAGCTAGCAGGGTCTCAGCATTGGAGATGAACATCTTTGAGTGCGCTCACTGTTGATACTCTCGCCTGTATTTTCTCTTGTACACACCCCATTTTATAAGATTCCTCTAACTCTCACACCTACTGAATAATCAATACCTCTTTCTAAACTTACATGCTTTATTGAAATAGAGATGTGCTTGAGACTCCATGAAGTTCTCTATGGACTTTGTTATTGCAATTGATTTTATGTGGAAGGTGCTCAGATACTACAGTAATGGGCAGCAATGTACAACCCCAAGATAGATAACTAGATAGACAGAGTCATACAGTTTGAGACCTGTGGAACCCATTTCAACATGGAGGGATTTTTCCATCTCCTAAAAATAAATTATCGAGCAGCCAGCTGCAAAAAATTGAGTTAGTACCCAATTACCTTGCCACATACCTCAGGGTTCAACTACACCATGACACAATATTCGGGAGTACTTGGTAGGGGAAGCCAGTGATTTTTTTTTTTTCACTGTAATACAGAGCAAGCAACCATAACAGAGAATTTCAAGTGGGGCCAGAGTACTTGACAATCCCTTTTGAGTGCAGTGTCTCCAACATCATCACAGCAGTGATATGCTATTTTGCTCATTTTACTGCTGTCCAGGACCACTATGTTACTGACTTCAGTGGGGCTCCATGCAGTCTGAGGGTTACACTACTGTGCGGCCTGTTGCAGGATTAGGGATTCTAATGGGACTGGAAACTGAACAAATGTGTATAAAATACCCTTTTGAGCCCCTCCCCCTGGCTCGAGATGTGACAAAACCCTTTCCCCATTTGTGAAAGGACTTTTCTTTACCTGGCAAGGAAGATAGCAGAATGTCTTTTGTACAGCTTCTCACAAAATTCTATGGATCATTTATTAAAAACAGGGTTGGCTCGGAAAGAAAGGGCTCTCTAGTACTAGTAACTGCGACTTGAGGCTGAATGAAACTGCTCCTTAGCTGAAAATAAAGAATGGAAGAGGGGGAGAATTGACCCCTATCTTTTTCCTTTCCTCCTTCATTCCTTAGCTGTACTGTTGTATCTTGACAATATCTTTGTAGTCTTGGAAGGATTAGATTTTTATCAGTAAATGTCTGCTTCATTGTGCATACACTACCTGATGGAAAAATATTTCCTACAATAATAATAGAAAGTTACAGATAGGCAAATTAAGACTTCATGGGGAAATTCCAGTGATTTAGACTTTTGAATTACAAATGCAGTAAAATAAATGAAAGAAACATCAATATTATCTATCAAAATTATAAAAAAAAATCCTTGAAATCTGCCAAGCCTATTTATAAACAATACTGCAGAAAATAAATTGGTGTTTTCACAAAAACGAGAAAGGCAATAGCACTAATAATGCCAATATAATATTAATCACATCCTGGATCTATATGATGTAAAAAGAACCCAAATGCAGAAGAATTACCAATAGCTGAGAAATAAAAAGAACCCTGCAGAACCTCTCAGGTGGTCACATTGCCTTAAGAACCCCAGCAATAGCATAAGAGAGAATGCATAATGCCACTGCCCCGTCAGAGAGTCCCCAAACTCTCACCCCTCTGGCTGAATAAAGAAAGTCTCCCAGAGAAAAAGGCTATGTGCAGGTAAAAGCATATAAAAGCACCAGCATCCATGTACCTACCACTGTAAAATCAATTAGAGCACAAACTGTTTTTGTTTCAAAGGAAAAACTTTGAAAAGTGTTTTGTACGGCACCTAGCACAATGGGGGGTCATGATCCTGACTGGAGCTGGGTTCTACTGCAGTACAAATAATAATAAAAGCAGATGCAAGTAACGCAGGAGTGTAGGCAACCAGATAGTCCATGTATACGCTGCTTTCTTAAATTTGAAACAGAGTCTTTGGCTGGGCTCAGCAGTGAAAATAACCACAGATTTTTTATCATTTAAATGATATACCAGCATTTGAATGTAATGAGAATACAAACTGAGTAATGAGGGTATCCGTTTATACATATTGTCATACTGTACCCCAGTACAGCTGTATGTGCCAGTAAAACCCAATCAAGAGCAAATATTCACTTAGAGTGGATTACCACAGGATGCATAAGTTCACGTTTTAGTACAGAAGAACTCTGGATGCATGTGTGTGTGCACACAGTTATTGAAAGTTCTCATAAGAAGCAGTGTTACCTAAGTACAGTTAGAGACACTACATCCCACTGATGCAAACTACGGCTAATAAAAAGTGGCACTCAGCAGTGCCCATAATATACTATACCACTAGCCAGAGATGTTTGTGTACCAAAGCAGGTGCACATACGAAACTTAAAGGTGAATAGGTCTGGGGCTTGTATATGCAAACACTTAAGAGCACCTCCATATGGACCCTAAGGCCATGTACTGAAAGTTCCTTGGTGTGCTTTGACCTCACCCACTTTGAAATGGGATTAGATCAAAGCGCACTATAGAACTGTTAGTGCATGGTAAGTCCACATGGACAATTAGTGCGTGGCAGGCTAGGGCAGGGTAGATTTGCCGCACACTGAGTATTCATGTAGACCAGCCCCTAGTCATCTCAGTCACAAGCAGATACATCAACCCATGCTGATGCTTTTGGGACACCTTCTCAGGGTCTTCAGTATCCATGAACAATAAAGGGTCTACTCAAAGCTGGGACCTATATTAGAGCTTCAGGCTGGCCTTCAATTTTTAATTCTCACTTTATTTTAATGGGAGTAAATTCTGTCTGTATTTTCAACATTCCCAGACAGAAATCTGTGCGTGTGAGGTTGCTACGGGAATTGCCAGACAGGTTCAGCCCCACGTTCCATCACGTTTAGTATCTTGTCTCCAACACAGTATAGCATCTGGTACTACAAAGGATGATGCAGCGAGCAATTGTGGGAAAGCCTTCTTAATCCCTAACAGTTAGAGAGGGGTTTAAGCCCTTAATCATGAAGATTTATATCCCTTCTAGAATGTTTTAGTATCTGCTATTATAATGCTGGATATTCTTGTCAAATTCTGTGCCTGTTTCCTCATTGGCATTTGCTGCCCAAATAGGCTCCATGCAAAAGTCATGTCTCTGCCGCAGTAGAGCGGTCTGTCCCCAACAGGGAACCTAGGTAAGAGGAGATCAATGTACCCTTTCAGTTTCCAATGCAGTGATCTATAGGAGCTCATCAAGCAATGACTGGAGGGAAGAGAGGGTATCACGACTAGGGTTCTTAACCCACAGTTGGATTTGTGGACCCTGTTCTTTAATTTCTCAAGAATCCAAGACTGTTTGGCCATGGCCTGCCTAATGGTCAGAGAGATCTCCTCTGCCTTGATGTCCGACCTCAGCGGCCTTGGCTTTATCACTGTGATTGTTTCAAGCAGCTCCATTTTTCTGGTTAATGCCTATGAGAGCCTCAGTGGCATATTGGACTTGTTTAGTAATCCCCATGTGGCCATATTTCAGATCCTGAAGATAGCCATGAATCACTGCTGAGCCTTTGGTCTGCTCTGTCATGGATGTGGTAGAGGAGTAGCCAGATGGTCAGGGATGTTTTGCTACCTCTGGGAAGGCTGAGGGGCTGTTTTCCAGCTCCTCTGAATGTTCCTCTTTCTTGGCATGCCTTAACCTCAGTAGGCATTTGAACTCTACAAATACAACCAAAAAGGCTTCATAACTGAGGTTTTATGGGTGAGAGGGAAATGGGGCTCTGCAGCAGCATGCTCACGTGAAAGCTAGTACTCCAGCAGGGGTTAGAATTGCTGCTATCCGTGAAGGATACTAATGAGTCTCTGCTGCCTGTTGATACCATTAGTGTAATGGATTCATAACTAATTCCGCACAGATGGATCTGGATTGAGGATACCCCCTTCCAGGCTTTGGCTCCTTCTCTGCCTCCTACTTCCTTAGCTGTTTTTGGTTTTCACAAAGGGATCTGGGCTGAAAGTCTCAGCTCAAAGTATTTGCTGACAGGACACTGAAAGATACTGAGCTTAATGAAGTCTGTTGAAACAGGCATTGGATTCATAGATACTAAAGTCAGAAGGGACCATTATGATCATCTAGTCTGACCTCCTGCACAACGCAGGCCAGAGAATCTCACCCACCCAGTCCTGCGATAAACCTCACCTATGTCTATGGATGGCATTGATTACACTGGATTGGCTCTCTTGGTAGACAGTGATGGTGCATAGCAGTCACCTTGCACCAGAGCACCTGCCAACCTCTTCCCTCTCCCCTTTCCACCTTTGTCTCTTAATGCTTAATGCTCTTTTTAGGCCCAATGTTTCCTGTTTGGTGACTCTTTCACGCTCCTACACTGGAAAACAGACAAGGTCACGCTATGGCCTAACCCTGCCTAAAGCAGCACCTTTAGTTTGCATCTCCTCCTGGGGCTTTCCTCCTGGCAAGCTGAGGCTGAACCTCTATTCAGAGAGACACGGTAGAACTGTGATGCTTCCCAGGGAACCCAGGGTTGTGAGTTACCTTGCTACTGCCTACCCTTAGCATGGGGAAGTCTTGTCTATTCCTGCCATGGGTCAGCTTACTGGCTCCACCAGCTTCTGCCAACACTAGCACTGCCTTCCAGGCCTCTGCAGGCCTCCTTCTCGCCATATAGGTTAGTGACATACATTACCAACCCCCTAGTCATCCCAGGGCCCCTCTGGAATGTTCACTGATACACTGAACACTCACAGAACTCTCAGATTCTCTCCTCCCAAAGGAAGAGGACCCATGAGCTTACTGGTTTCACCTCAGGATCACTGCTCCACCATGATCACAGCACTTAGATATATTATAGTGAAAAACAAGAGTAAGTTTATTGTCAAAGAACAGAAATACAAATGCCAGTAAGAAAGCATATTGGAAACAAATGGTTACATGTAAAAGAAAATCATAGCACACTTTCTGGAGCCTAAACTTAACTCACAAGGCATTCCTTGGTCTCCTACAGCAGTGGTTCTCAAAGCTGGTCTGCCGCTTGTTCAGAGAAAGCCCCTGGCGGGCCGGACCGGTTTGTTTACCTGTCGCGTCCGCAGGTTCAGTCGATTGCAGCTCCCAGTGGCCACAGTTCGCCTCTCCAGGCCAATGGGGGCTGCGGGAAGGGCAGCCAGCCCGTCCCTTGGCCCGCGCCACTTCCCGCAGCCCCCATTGGCCTGGAGCGGCAAACCGTGGGCAGCGGGAGCCACGATCGGCCAAACCTGGGGACGCTGCAGGTAAACAAATCGGCCCGGGCCCGCCAGGGGCTTTCCCTGCACGAGCAGCGGAACAAGTTTGTGAATCACTGGTCTAGAGTCTATCATCTTCTGATGACCTTTCTTAACTTACATACTTTAAGAAAAAAGAAAAGGAGTACTTGTGGCACCTTAGAGAATAACAAATTTATTAGTCCCTAAGATGCCACAAGTCCTCCTTTTCTTTTTGCGAGTACAGACTAACACGGCTGCTACTCTAAAACCATACTTTAAGAACATAATTTTCAGTATACATATATAACTCCTTACACATTATCTGCACATACATTTTGCAGTGATTATGATGGCCCGTGTGACCTGCGCTTTCAGTAGAGACCTTACATGACCCCTTTTAGTGAACCCAGGGGATCCCTGCAACTCTATGCCCCCTCTGCCCTCCAGAAGTTGGCACCAAGAGGTTTACAACAACAAAGCAACACAATGTAATGGTCTAACTAGAGCATTTCATATTCTTTGTTATTGAACCTGTTTGAGTGTTAGAACAACTAATGAGTTTATTGTAAGCCTTCAGATACCAGACTCGGAAAGCTGGTTTGGAATGAATATAATCTAGAAATATTATTTTGTATTTGTTCAGTGAAAACAAATCACTTGGCTCAGACATGAAATAGACAGTCCCTGACCCAGAAAGCTCACAATCTAAGCAAGACAGACACAGAGCTGATGGGACACAGTGTAAAAGCCCAGAGGAGTGAATAATTGGGATGTTTTTAAAATGCATTATTCATATTGTTGACTAACTTCATGTGGGTATTGCAGAAGTAGTGAGTCTTCAGGAGGGCTATGAATGAAGTATGCATGGTAGCTTGCTGAACTGGGCAAGGCAGAAAATTATATATGTAAGAGGGGAGGACATGGTGAAAGAATGGGGTTTTGAGGTTGTCACAATTGATGGAAGGGATGGGGGGATCAAAGTGCTGAGATCTTAGTTCAAGAAAACATCCCCATTCAAACCAACATTTAAGCATGTGTTTCAGTTCCATTGAAGTCAAGTGGATTTCAGCAAGTATTTAAAGTTAAACACATGTTTAAGTGCTTTCCTGAATAAGGATAGACTTAAGTATGTCGTGCACTAGGACTTAAAGGCTGGCTCAGAGGTTTAGGACAAGAAGTTTAAATTTGATGTGGTGGATAGATCTGAACAGGTGGATGTAATTGTAATGGTGCGTGACAGAGATGACCTTTACGCAACTGCCCTTAGCATTGAATGGAGTTGCTGGTTTTATGTAAAAAAGAAACCCACACAATAAAAAGTTGTGATTAAGCAAGCCACATGTTAAAAGATAATATTTTAGATGAAAAAAATATTGTGAAGAAAATTAGGAGCTGATTAATGATGGACAATTTTCCAAGCATTTTGGGACTGCATAATGGGATCCATCCTTCCTCTGTGTACCATCGTACTTGCCTTAGCCCTGATGTATACTGTACTTAAAATGGGAATAGCTCAATTATTCGGGTAAATTTAACTATCATAAAGGGTAAATATACAAAGGCACCCCTGTACCTTGCATTTTTCATAACGATGCCAGTCCTGCATTTGATAGCATGTAGGTGGTCTGGCAAATGTGAATGATGCACTTGGAAGGTTTGTGATTTGTATTGAAGCAGACAAACTAAACCAAGAGAACAAAACTAATTTCAGTAAAATGGGCTTATATAACAGATTGTTCTTTTCTTGTACAGCTGATATTCCTAATGAGAGGTTTGTTGTGCTTTTTTACCTAAGGGAATTTTAATTTGATTGAAAACCAACAGCAATTATCTATGGTATGGATAAAAGAAAGTAAACAGCACTACTCGGTATGAAAGCTGAGCATTGTGGTGCTGTGAAAAATGTTTCTCTTAGTTCTACAAATCTAATGCTATAGAATCAAACACACTTTGGAGCCATTGCAAAATTGTTAGCCAGGACAGAGAAGAAGTGGGGAGTGCTTAAAATTACTTGCGAACAATTTGCACTGATTGAAAAACAATAATTTTTAGCCACAAAAAAATCAAACAAAAGGACTAAGAAAATCAGACCTACAAGGAAGGTAGATAACTTCAGTGATAAGGAGATAAAGCTGTCTGGGTTTTGTGGCTCATGGTGTTATGTTATATTGTACAATATTTGTTATGAGATTATATGCCATTTGAGTTTTCTGGGACTCATGTCTAGACTGGATTCTCAAGTAGTTACACTGAGTTTATCAACATTTTTCTCTCTGTTGTTAAAATAAAAAAGGTCAGTTTTATTTGAAATTATTTCTGATTTTTTCCCCCAGTTACAATATAATATTGTATAATATTGCACTGTAAATGAAACAGAAACAATTTTTTTCTGACTCGTACAGTGCTGTGATGTGGCTCTCAGTATTTTAAAGGAGCAATAATGATTTTTGTTAATGGCATATTCTGCTGAACTTTTCTATTCTGTATAGATTTGACAAAACTTTTAACTCAGCAAAAGAGTGGGGTTGGAGGAAAGTTAAATAAATCATCTTCCCCATAGATCCTAAATACAGTATACTTTCTGAATTTAAAATGAAAATGTTTGAGTAAACTAGAGGAGAGAGGTTTCTTTCTTTCTTTCTTTCTTTCTTTCTTTCTTTCTTTCTTTCTTTCTTTCTTTCTTTCTTTCTTTCTTTCTTTCTTTCTTTCTTTCTTTCTTTCTTTTAGGAGAGGGAAGCAAAAAAAAAAAAACAACCCCCTCTAAAGCAAAGCAGAGAGAAGGGAGAGATAATAGAGCTTGGAAGGCATCCTCTTAGCAAAGAGGAACAAGAGCAGTGGAATAATTTAATTGCTCATCAGCTAATTATACGGTATTATAATGTTAATGTGTCTTCATCATGACAATGTAATAGGTATAGATTGAAGCATATGAAAAAGAAAGTGTTGATGCAGTAATTATAACTAAGAGCAGAGCTGTTAGAGTAATTATAACGCTTCATCAGGTAATTAACGTATTGTTCAACTTGAGAGGGGGAACAAAGAGTGAAGAAGTTAAATATTGAAGGACATGCCTTCGACACTCCAGAGCTGTCTTCAAGCATTTGCTGGAGGAGGTGATACTCTGTATTGATACTGTTATTTCCTTATTTTCTTTTACATATTTTATTGAAGATGGGACTGGTGGGGGGGGGGGGTTGTCAG
The DNA here is from genome assembly GCF_965140295.1 of Lepidochelys olivacea. Classification (NCBI taxonomy): domain Eukaryota; kingdom Metazoa; phylum Chordata; order Testudines; family Cheloniidae; genus Lepidochelys; species Lepidochelys olivacea. The sequence continues at coordinate 66,667,060 of NC_140421.1, read as the reverse complement.
CATTCACAACGTAAAATAGGCTGACAATCTACATTTCTGTTACTTTAAATCATTTATCCGTAACAGTCTTGTGGCTTCCACTTCCAGTGAAGGCAATACAGTCACGGACAGGCGATGGGTATTAAAGGACAGACAGGGCCATTGCAAATTAGCCCAAAAGCAAAGATATCTGTTCAGTTTGGTCAAATTTAACTCCCAGGAAAGGGATTTGAACACAATTACAGGCCAAAACACTGTTTCTAAGAGTTGCATTTCTCCTTCAGTGCAGCCTCCACTTCAGATGTTTCCTCAGGGTTGGCTGGATTTTCTGGTCGGGGTGGATCATACACAAACCCTGTCTAATCCATCATGTGCCCACCGATACGATATCTAGCACTGTAAGATTACTGATGTGCCATCTATCATGCGTCCACACACAGCAGGTGACCCAACAAGTAATAATTTTCAGCAACTAGGTAAAAACCACTCCACTGAACTGCTGCAGTGCTGCGTAACCATCAAATAGCTACTCTTTACTGGTGTCCCTTGCAGATTATACCAGAGGAAAGTGATGCCATCCCACCCTGTATTGGTCTAGCTATATGCTCTACAGCAGAATTCCTCCAGACTCCAGTTATATCTTGTGCGTGTATGAGAGCATTGCCAAACCAAGTAATCTGCTGTTTATATCCCAGTACCTGAGAGTCTCAAAGTAACCTCAGCACTAAGGGTGGAAACTCTCTGATTCTAGCTTGGGCCTATATCTGCCAGATCTGCATTTTCAATAGGGAAGGATGGGAGTGGAAATTGCCACTGAGAGAAAGTAGATGTGTACTCCCCTCTTGGTTGTCAGTCTTTTATACACTACAGAGGCCAATCCAAGAGTCTGTACTTTTGCAGCCCTCCAGTCCCCAGGTGCTTTATAGCACATGAAGCTGCTGTCCAATCCATTGGCAAAGTGGGAAGATCTGCCCATCCTGTTAGGCTTGGGAACAACGTTGGTATTGTCAGTTCTGGAACTATCATCTACGTCCTGGCAAGTGAGATCCCTGTGGGGAGCCAATAATCTCCAGCGACAGCACTGTTTTTAATTTAACTTCTGCTATCCCTTTTCTTATTTGATAATGGTAGATAATTACAGCAAGACCCATTGTTTCTTAGGAGCTGTGCTGTTGAAAATCCAGCAACCTCAGATTGATTATCATTATCATCAGTAATTTCCCTGGTGAGATTAGGGCAAAAATGGGCTTGGTCATTTCACTCGGCGATATACTGTATTACAGCTCAGTTAAGACTCCATTTACAAAGGTACACAGCCGTGTGTTGAGAGTGCTTTCGGAGGCTTAAAATGCATAGTGTGCGAGTGTTCTATATAAACGACTGGAGGTGTCTGAAAAAAAGGGGTTCTTTTTGAGGGCCCCAGGTTACTGGAATTAGCTCCCGTTCTTGTTCCAAAACAGCCTGGATTTAGTGACCGTCCAGACCATGCTACAAAAGCCATCTATTTGATAGGGTGTTTGGAAAGGGTTGAGGATATGCTCCTGGAAGCTCAGCCAACAGACGGCAAAGAGCTGCCTCAGTCAATCGTGTTGTGTAATACCTACGTGGGGAGAAGATTTCTGATAGTTGATGGCTCTTTAATCTAGCAGACAAGACCAATACCTGGAAGCTGAAGCAATGAGTGATGGGAGCCGTGTGTGGGAAGGACCCTTGTCGCTGAGTTGACGTGAATGTACTATTATTTTACTGTTTTAAGATTGTTAATTTAAGGAAGTATAAGGCTGCCTAGAGTCATAGTATGAGCATCGTTTTTATTGTTAAAATTTAAATAAATGCAATCTGTATATTACATTTTAAAAAATCAAAAGAAACTAGAATGCTTTCATTTCATTCATTTTTTTGTGATTTTTTTTCCTTTTTTGATGACAAATTTTTTAAAAAATGCATTTCACATTGGTGGGGGAAAAAACACTTTCTCTAACACCACAAAAAAAAAACCAAGAGAGCATTCTGCCCCACACACCAAAATGAAATGAAAAATCTTAAAATTTGCCATCAAAAATTTAAAAAGTACTGAACTGGGAAAAATAAAAAAAAATCTTTTGAAATTTCTTGATGAAGTATGCTTATTTTTTAGTGGAAAACAGGAGTGTAAAAAGTGTAAAAAGGGAAGAGAGTGGGATTTTCCTCACCAAACGAAATACAAGTGAACATTTTCAAATGGCTTGAAAAGCCATTTTTCACAAAATAATAACTCCTAAAAATAAAATAACAAAAGTACCAACCAACCAAAAAACCCAACACCTTTCCAGGTGGGGGAAATATCACACAGCTGTATAAATCACATTTATAAAAGCACACAAGTCAATACTATTCAAATGGTTGTGCATTTTCTAAGTACCACAGGAAAAAAAATACAGTACAACTTATTCACTTTATGGCTGATTTTCTGCTTAGCACAATTGAGCCCATGGTAGGATGATGTATTGTAATATATACACTAATAAAATTTGGCCTCGATTTTCATCATAGCATCGTACAAAATATGAATACCCATCCCCATTAAAAATGAATGGAAATCAGGCACCTACATCCCACAGGTGGTTTTGAAAATCTCAGTCTTAAATATATTTCACTATGGTTATATTTTAATACTACAGACTCCAGGAGAAACACATAAAAGAGATACACCTGTTGCATCAAAAGTGATTTTTAATAGGTCTCTTTTAGGAGGTTCTTATGGAAGAAGCAACTACCATTTTCTGGAATATATTTTGGGTTGGTAAGCAGAAAACACATTCATTTTAATAGGTCCTTTATTGTATTGAAGAATTTGGGAAGTTATTTTATAATAAGCATATTTCTTTATCTGGTACATTATTTGTATAAAAGGACTTCATTGTATTTCTGTGAATGCTTTGGCGCAGGGCATAGAAAATGTATTACTTTAACAGCTCTTTTAATCTAAGCTCTGATATATAATAATAAGCAGCACTTTAGAAAAGCGTTGCTTAAAAGTAAAAGAGAGAGAACCATGGGAAAAGCTTAGGGCTCTAATTTTCAGTAATGACAAACAACCATATGATATCATCCCTTATGCAGAGCACCTGTAGAGATGGATTTTCTCATGCTGTCCTCTGCTGAATTCTGATTGAGTTGGGAGAATAGCGCCAATCATTTTCCTGTGACTAACCATCACCAGGTTTCAGATTTTCCAGATGTGGATATAGACCTGGATCCAAACTTGGTCCCAACAGGAGCTCTAACAATTTACACTAGCTGAGAATCTACCCTTAATTTTCAAGGATACAGTTTCCACAACTTGGAGCAGGAAACGAAAAAATGGAGTAGCGATGAAGAGTAACTGGTTCAGATAATATAAGAAGCCCAATCCCTGCACCTCAAACTTTATCTCAAAGCTTGAACTGACTCTTTCTTGAGGTTTAAAATATTAATATTAATCATTCATCATTTCTTTATCACTCTACATTTCTGGTTTCAGACCAAGGTTAGAAGCAGAAATGTTGAAATAGTTGCTTCAGTCTTTTCTAAAAAAGTTAATTGTGACCAGATGCATAAACAATTAATATTAAACTAAAGGGTGGAAGGAGCATGAGTAGAAATAGGTCAAGAACAGGATAAAGAATATTTAGTTAAGTTAGATGTATTCAGGGCCTCATAAATCCACCATAGGGTACTTAAGGCACTAGCTGAAGCAGTCCTGTAACCATTAGCGGTTATTTTTGAGAACACATAGAAGATGGGTGACTGGACAAGGTTTGAACATAATACCGATCTTTAAAAAGGGGAACAAAGGAGACCTAGGGAATTATAGTCAGCCTAACTTCAATACCTGGAAAGACCCTGGAACAAATTATTAAACAATCTATTTGTAAGCACCTAATGGATAATAGCTTGATTAGTAATAGCCAACATGAATTTTTCAAGAACAAATCATGCCAAACCAACCTACTTTCCTTCTTTGATGGGGCTACTGGCCTAGTGGATGGGGTGAAGCAGCAGACATGATTCATCTGGATTTTAATAGAGCTTCTGCAACTGTCCCGCAGGATATTCTCATAAGTAAATTAAGGAAACGTGGTCTGGATGAAATTACTATAAAGTGGGTGCATAACTGGTTGTAAGACCATACTCAAAAAGTAGTTATCAGTGGTTCAATGTAAAATGGGGAAGACATATCTAGTGGGCTCCTGGTGCAATTGAATCCTTTTAATTAATGAATTGGACAATGGAATAGTGAGTATGCTTTGTGGATGACACCAAGCTGGAAGGAGTTGCAAGCACTTTGGAGGACAAGATTAGAATTCAAAATGACCTTGATAAATTGGAGAATTGGTCTGAAATCAACAAGATGAAGTTCAGTGAAGACAAGTGCAAAAATGCTACACTTAGGAAAGAAAAATGAAGTGTACAACCAGAAAATGGGGAATAACTGGCTAAGTGGTAATGCTGCTGAAAAAGGACCTGGGGGTTATAGTGAATTGCAAATTGAATATGAACAAACAATGTGATGTGGTTGCAAGAAAGGCTAATATAATTCAGGAGAGATTTTAAAATTAAGTATGTTTAGTCTTGGCAAAAGAAGACTGGAGGGAAGAAGGGCTGATAAGTCTTCAAATATGTAAAGGGCTGTTTGAAAGAGGAATCAGTTGTTCTCCATGTCCACTGAAGGTAGGACAAGAAATAATCATCTTAATCTGCAGCAAAGGAGATTTAGGTTAGCTATTAGGAAAATCTTTCTAAAAATGACAATAGTTAAGAACTGAAATAGGCTTCCAAGGGAGGTTTTGTAATCCCCATCATTGGAGTTTTGTTAAGAACAGGTCTTGCCTCAGTATGGGGTGAGGGACTATATAATCTCTCAAGGTTTCTTCCAACCAAACATTTCTGAGTCTATGATTCTGTGTATTTACATACTGGATCAGACCTCTGGTCCATCTTTCCAGTATCCTGTCTCCAACAGAGGCCAGGACCAGCTGCTCTAGAGGAAGGTGCTAGAAATCCTGTGACAGACAATTATGGAATAACTTGCCTCCAAGGAAAGGTTCCTTCTGGCCCCCGATATTTAGATTACCTTATGTTCCAAAGCTTGAAAGTTTATGTCCCTTCCAAACCTCTGGTTTATTTTTTATTGAATACAGTATTTATTATTTTAATTCTGAATATTTTTGTCATCTGTATGAGTGTATGATCCTTTCTGAATCCTGCTGAATTCTTGACCTCAATGATATCCTAACAGCAACAAGTTCCACAGGCTAATTATGCATTAGATTAAAAAAGACGATTTCCTTTGATCAGTTTTGAATTCACTAACCTTCAATTTCATTAAATGTCCCTTTTTTCTTGTATTTTGAGACAGGGTGAATAGAACATTGCAATCTACTTTCTCTGTACCCTTTATTATTTCATATAATTGTATCATGTCCACTCTAATTAGTGTCCTCCTTAAGACAAACAGGACCAGTTTTTTTCATTCTCTCTTCTGATGAGGGTATTTGCATGCCCTTACTCATTCTCATCATTCTTATTGCTATATTCCTTTTGAGATGAGGTGACCGGAACTGACCAGTGTATTCCTGGTTAGGGGGTACCACTGATTTCCATAATGGTGTTTTAATATATTCTGTATTATTCTCTATTCCACTGCTTATGCCACCTATCGTTTTGTTTGCTTATCTGACTGCTGCTGCACATCGAGCAGAGGCCTTTATCAAGCTGTCCTCGGTGATGCCCAGGAGTAGAATTTTCAAAGGGGCCTTTTAAGAGCCTAAATCCCATTCTCAAAAGTGACTTTAAACACATGGGCCCGATTTTTATAACTTCCATTGAACTCAATCGCATTTAGGCACTCAAAGATGCAGATAGGCACCTAGTGCCATTTTCAAAAGCCTAAAAGTTAGGCACGTACATTCTTTGTCCAGTCCCACTAAGCACTGATCTGCCTGTTTAGACACCTAAATACCTTTAAAAATCTGGCCCTTCGAAGCTTAATTATCAATGAAGTCAATGGGACTTAGGCACCTATGTGCCCACGTCGCATTTGCAAATGGGACTTTTAAAATTTTTACCCCAGCTCATTTTCCAGTATCTTACAGTTAATTTAGAACCCAGTAAGACACAAGAGTAGTTTAGGAGCTTTAAAAAAAAAAAAAAAAAAAAAGCCTTGCAAACTTTTGGGAGTTTATCCAAATTGATCTTTCAAACCTTCTGGATAGCCATAATGCTGTGTTTACACAGAGCTTTCCCTGTAGGCAGTGCTGATCAGAATGTTTTCTCCAGAGCCACCTCATTCTGGCCCTATTTCCTCCTGATTGATCCTTACATGGAGTTTAAGAGCTCACCCACGGAGCTTTCATGTTGAAGCAGAAAAACAAACAAATCAGTGGCCGTGACGTCTGTCTGTGAGATAACTTTCATTCTGGTATTGATGCCAAAGTCAGGCCGAGACAACACCTTACTGAATTAAAAATGAAAAAAAAAGCACTAGAGAGGCCCTCTTGGAAAATGTGACTCAGCACAACCATAACCTAATATTTGTGTTTCCCTCCTCCCCACCACGCACCTTTTTAATTTCTTTTCTTATGAGCCATCCATAAAAAGTGCCTGGGAGTGCAAAAAACAGGGTTATTGACTGTCTGTGCTCGAGCTGTCTCAAAGCAGTAAACAGAACCAAAAGACAAATGTAGGTACAGTTGGGGGAAAATTCATAATTAATAATTCAGTGGAATGAAGTGCCTTCATAGGGAAAAGGCTAGAAATGAAGGGTGAAAGAGAAATTAGCCAGACATGTGTCAAGGTTTTAGCAAATATACATTTAATATATTTTTGCAGTTATGCCTATGATATGTATATTACTGATGGGGAGCAGACATGCTCTGTGCAAACCCAGCCGGTGGCTGCCGATGGGTGAGTTCTCAGGCAGTTTCCATTGACTGCAAGTGATGTGAGTAAGTTTAGACGTCAAAACTGCAAGAATCATAGAGTGGCAGTTCCTTGCAGGGAAGCCTCATGAGGAACTTTACAAATCATTGCAGACTGAGTGTTTATCGCAGCGCTTGCCGTGACGACAAATGCATGCGCAGAGTGGGAAAATCCCATACTGTCATGTATAGGGCTACTCCTTGCAAAGAGGGATTGGCTGTTTAGACGGATAGCAAGAGTATCCAGAGTTGTTAATAGATAATGCTATAAAACGAAAGTGTTTGCAAGGAATGTAAACCTCATACTTCTGGACGAAGCTCTGTTAGGGTATGGAATGTAAGGTGACCAGATAGCAAGTGTGAAAAATCAGGACCCTTTTATTCAGGGGCGAGGGGAATTGCATATATGAGAAAAAGCCCCTGCTATCGGGACGTCTGATGACTGTATTAGGATGAGACCTTCATTGGGAGGGCAGATTATCCCAGCCTGCCTGTCATGAGGGTTCCTGTTCCTTCCTCTTGAGCCCCTGTTACTGGCCACTGTTAGAAACACGAGGCTGGACGAGATGAATAAAGGATGTGATCCATTATGGCAATTCCTATGTTCCTAAGAATATCCCTAGGGACAGAACTCAAAAAATGATTTTGTACTGACATCAAGAGGCCCTCATGTAGTCCTTTAGCTCTGGAAGAGGAGGAACCACAATGTAAATTTAAGTACAAAAGAAGCTAAAACCCCTGACCTAATATCTATGTAGATCATTCCAAGTAAGAGAGCCTGAGACTATAGTAGAAGAAAAACTGCCCAGATAGTATTCAGTGAGTTACAGTCACTGTATGACAGCTAATAATTGCAATGATTTTTTTACAAGATACATGCGTTATACAAATAACATGAATATATTTTACTGCAATCAGGAGGAATCACTCATTTCTGTATTGCATGCTAACTTTTCATCTGATTAGTAGTAAGCCTGAGGCAAAGTGAGTGCAAAATTAGCCTGATGCATTAATTTATCATTTTACCCTGTTTTAGAAGTTTAAAATATTGTGGTTCCCCTCCTTTACTACACTTTACTGTAACACAATAAACAAATTGATCTAGAGTGTAGCAGGCAACACATTATCCTAAATGCTTATAAGTCAGGGCTGGGGGGCGGGGGGGGGGGAGACATGAAACAAATGCCACTCATTTTTCAAATACTTGTTACGCAGAGCAGTGCCACATTAAATCGTACATTCACTATAACAGGGTCCTTTAAGGGCCAGGAGGCCCGTTCTGTTAGCCTTGCCCTGCTACAGTTGTGCAGGGTCTGGCACTTAGGAAAGCTCAGGAGTTGAAGGCTGACTGGGGAGGAGAGCAGACAGGCTGCTCCTGTTTGGGAATGCTTTAAAGGGACTGGGCCTGGGCAACAGGCCAAAGAGTGGCTCTGGAGAAACTGAGGCAAGGTGCTCCAACTCCAGGTCTTGCTGCGAGGGTAGCTCTGAAATGGTGAGTCTTGTACATTCACATTTTTTTCAATAGATGTAAGCGTAGAGAAAAGTGCTGAGGTGGGGGTAATATAAGAAGATAACCAGAGTCTTTCTTAGGACCCAAGGCTATATCTCAAACTATTGCACAGCTACTGAAATAGTCATTGACACTCCCAGGGCAGTAACGCTAAGAATTATATTTAATGGCAGAACGAATGGTGTTATTCCACCAGTACTGTCACACGAGAACCCTAATTTCAATAATGGAAGCTGTGTCTGAATCCCTTAGACTGCTTTGAAAATCTCGCCCTCGCTGTGCTGCCTTCTGGGGCCCAACTCTGCATTCCATACTTCGGCTGCAATCTTGCAAGGCACTCCACATGGACACACCTCTGTGCTGCACAGCACTCCTTTGACTTTACTGGATGGAGGGGTCTGCCGGTGTGTTGCTACTTGCAGGACTGGGGCCCTAGTGTGAAGTCCAGGATCAAGTTTATGATGCTCAAGAATGAGACAGATTCAATTTAGAAACTACTCAAGAATATTGAGGAGCAGGTGGATTTTATTCTATAAAATTACATGCACTTTTTTGAAGTTAAATAGAAAGATATGGTTAGAAGAATTTTCAAATATATTTGATAGGGAATGGGATTTGCTGGGCTAGGGGCTGGGTGACAGAACGGAGACAATCTCATCTAGAGACTGTAGAAGAAACATGTCTTATTTAGATTCAGTGCTGCAGAGTCAATATATCGTGGAGTGGTTAAAAATCATGACCATTAGCATTGAGAGGGTCTCTCTGGATGAGTATGCCAGTTTCCTCCAGTGTATAATGCAGTGCGTGAGAGGCTGGGGAAATAATGCTAAAATTACTTTGAAAATATCATCAAGTGCTATCTTATAACATGAGGGCACCGCTAGAGTACGTCTGTGGTTATCAGACTCTGGCCAAATACTGCCCTTCGTTATACCCACAATCCCATTAACTTTGGGAGTCTTTCTTTGTGTATTTTTGAGATGAGGGAAAAACTACTTCACTGAGGGGTTCTCTCACCCTGTGGCAAATCTGAAGCATGCTGAGCACCTGCAACTGGTTGGTTTCAGAGAGAATAGCAGGTGCACCAGATTTGTGCCTTTAATAATGCATAAACCTGTTTCAGAACAAGAGTCAGTTTAATCCCTTTTAACTGGCAACTTTCACAGCTAAAACAATCAAAAGCACAAACGTCTCTTAAATTGCTAAGTGCCATCAGATATTTCATAAGACTAAGGCTTCTAAGTCACTTTGCTGCTTTTGCTGACTTTACCCCATGTCTTTACTTTGGGGGGGGGAAACAAACAAGAAGCACATTAAAACTTGGCTGGGTTTGGTAGTAATTTTATTGATTTAACGATTGAGTCCATCTAGTTGGGAGTGAGGAAGTGACTCTCCTAGTTCAACAAGCGAACAGGAATCAAAATACTGAAAGTAGGAGTTTGAAAGGTTGCAGATCCTTATGTGGATTTTTGATGTATTGATTTGCCTTGTTTTTTTTGCGCACAGTCTTCTATGATGTTTACATCCGAAGTCTTTGTTTTGGGAAGGCAATATTTTCTCTGAGTTTCGGTGGCTGAAAAATAGTATAAGAGGAGGTCTTTCTCTCGCTTTCAGGAGCTTGACAATCGTTTTTTCCAATGTGCCAGTAGAGTTACAAGTGCTCCAAAACGATGATGTTGCTATTCCCTCCCACACTTTAAAAATGGACCAGGCCAGATCCTCAGCTGGTGTAAATCAACATGGCTCTATTGACTTCAGTGGAGCGGTGCCAATTTAGACCAGCTGAGGATCTGACCCAGAATTTCTGCAGGCGGGCGGGCATGAGACAACTAGCAGGACCTCACTTGTCAGTAAAAAAGCCGATCGTAGCAATTTGCATCAGACAGCATGGAAACTAATTAGCCCAATTTTATGGAAATTAGCTCATTATAAATAATTTTAGCTGGGCCATTCACAAAGCATTTTTTAGATTAAACAAAAAACCAGCTCTGAATTAGATTCCAATTTTTCCCCTCCCTTTCTTAAAAAAATACAATAAAGAATTTGAGCAGGTGTGCCATTTGCAGGGGGTCAGAGCTCACCGACTAGGCTTGCTACTTCTCTAGACTTTGCTTTCCCACTCAAAGCCTAAAAAAGCAACAGCAAATGGGTTGTGGGTTTTCTACACTGTTTATTATTTGCCACTGCAGATGTCCCTCTATCTCCTGAGCCTGGTTATGCTACATTCTCTTTCTGATGGTACAAAGCAGCACTTATGTGTCTCCTGAGGCTTTGCTCTTGTCAGTGAGAATGGGGGCAGCTATCAAAGCATTCTGGGGGAAATCAGTACCATTGATGATGGGCTGGCAGATGGAAGACAGAGTTGGGAGCTCTGAGACTCAGGAAGTTTTCCCTCAAAGGGAATTGTGCACAGGACAGATGAGTTTGGAGCAGGGCAGATTCTGTAGGGGCAGGATGGGCAGAGACAATGGGAGTGATGAGCTGGAAGATTGGCTAATTGTGTCGCATTGGATCTGTCTTAAAAGTTATTCAGAGCTTAGTGATTTAGACTTCTGATTCTCTAGTGTCTTGTTTCTGTAAGGTGGCTCATCTCCTTAGTTATTATCAGCTACCTGATATGGCTCTCCTAAGTCCCTGGCTTCTTTATATTTACTTCAGAGCTGTAACACTTATTCCCTCCCCAAAACTGTCCAGAGTAAATTATTCTGCAGCCTCTCCCCATCCATTTAAATGGCTTAGTGAACCTGCAAGTCCAGTACAGGGACCATGTGGCCCTACCTTGCATGACTTAGGGGGAGGGATAGCTCAGTGGTTTGAGCATTGGCCTGCTTAACCCAGGGTTGTGAGTTCAATCCTTGAGGGGGCCATTTAGGGATCTGGGGCAAAAATTGGGGATTGGTCCTTGTCATACATATAAAGGAAAGGGTAAATGCCTTTCAATCCCTCCTGGCCAGAGGAACAACCCTTTCACCTGTAAAGGGTTAAGAAGCTATGACAAGGTCACTGGTACCTGACCAAAATGACCAATGAGAAGACAAGATACTTTCAAAGCTGGAGGAGGTGGAAACAAAGGGTCCTCTCCATCTGTGTGATGCTTTTGCTGGGACCAGAGCAGGAATGCAGGTCAGAACTCCTGTAAAGGGTTAGTAAGCAATCTAGTTAGATATGCGTTAGATTCTGTTTTGTTTAAATGGCTGATAAAATAAGTTGTGCTGAATGGAATGTATATTCCTGTTTTTGTGTCTTTTTGTAACTTAAGGCTTTGCCTAGAGGGATTCTCTATGTTTTGAATCTGATTACCCTGTAAGGTATTTACCATCCTGATTTTACAGAGGTGATTATTTTACTTTTTCTTTAAATAAAATACTTCTTTTAAGAACTTGTTTGCTTTTTCCTTGTTCTTAAGATCCAAGGGTTTGGGACTGTGTTCACCTATGCAAATTGGTGAGGATTTTTATCAAGCCTTCCCCAGGAAAGGGGGTATAGTGCTTGCAGGGGGATTTTTTTTTCAGGGGGAGACATTTCCAAGTGGGCACTTCCTCTGTTATTTTTGTTAGACACTTGGGTGGTGGCAGCATAAAGGTTCAAGGACAAAAGGTAAAAAAGTTTGTACCTTGGGAAAGTTTTAACCTAAACTGTTAAAAATAAGCTTAGGGGTTCTTTCATGCAGGTCCCCACATCTGTACCCTAGAGTTCAGAGTGGGGAAGGAACCTTGATAGTCCTGCTTTGAGCAGGGGGTTGGACTAGATGACCTCCTGACGTCCCTTCCAACCCGGATATTCTATGATTCTATGACCCAAATCATTCAGGATTAGCAGGAAGGGCAGAGAGCCCTAGAGGTCAGTCACTATGACAAATGGGCTGGTAGACTGGGCACCTTGAGAAGACTGGGAAATGAATCATAGGAGAAGTTTGCCTTCTTAAGAGCATAGTCACAGATCAGGAAAGCGCCATCCCTCAGGCTTACCGGGAGCCAAAGGAGTGGCCTAGCAGGCCAGATTCCTGGGGAAGTGGAGGCAGGCTGGCTCTGTCAGAGCTACAGCAAGCAGGAAGAGTGCAGGAGCTGTTAACTAGAGGGCCTGCAGTGTATGTGTGGTAGTGGGATGGGGGGGGGCAGCAGCACCTGTGAATGAGGGGAGTCACTGGAAAGTGGCCACAGTAGGAGTAGCCAGCTGCTACCAGCAGCAGGAAGCCATGTGGGGAAAGCAGCCCTCACACCCAGTAGAGGTGATCAGAGGAGATGAGGAATGACCAGTGCAACTGTAGGGAAGTGGCTGTGGCCAGAAGGGGATAGCATGCAGAATAGCAGCTGCCCCTAGCAGGGCATTAGGAAGCTGTAGGGTAGTGCATAGCGGTAGGATCCTCTTGCAGGATGTGATGGGACGGGGCAGGGAATCGGCTCAGGACTGCTGTCAGCATATCATACAACTAGTGGTGGGAGAGGCAGAAACCCAGTCAAGATACAGGACAGGGGAACCAGGAAAAATATCCCAAGGAAGAAAGCTAATGAGGGAGCAGTGCAGAATGAGATGGGGCAGCCAGAATGCCACTGGGTAACTGCTACACTGAAAACAGCCTCGGGAGCAGGGGCTCCTTAAAGGGACAGCAGTTTGAGATGAATTGATGGGGTGGGTTTGGGAAAAGGGGGAGTGGGTGATCTGAGGAGGAGAATGTTGTGCATACGAGGATACGGGAAAGCTGTGAATGTTCGGGTGGTTGTGGCAGAGGTTAAGGAGTTTGGAGGATGACAGGAAAGAGGAGGAGAGGAGAGCTCATCCAACATAAACCAACCAAGACTTTATACAGGTAATATCTTCACCCATTTCTTTTCTGCAAGCTCTAGGGGTGGGGGGTGGGGGGGTGCGCATGCAGGTGCACAGAACTTAGGTTTAGAGGCATATAGATTTAGAGTATGAATTGCCTGTAGCATTTGCCTCTAAACCCTTGGTATTGGCATACCACCAAGAAGTGACACAAGACCTAGCAGACCCCACCAAGGACTGGTTCCAGCTGCTCATTTGGAGAGGGCTGATGCTCACTTGTACGTGAAAGGAGAACCAAACTGGATGAGCATAAATAATGCTGCAAAGGGCCTGTGCTTTTGGCCTCACCTGCCTGGGATAATTTTCTAAAAGGACTCCCCGTAAGATCCGAAGTGAGTAATCACTGCTGCCTGCCCTTCGGCGTTTCGGCCACATACACCCAGTAGGCAGGAAGTACAGAATGGCTCTGAGAAGGCCATCTAGAAGCTTCAGCTAGTGCACGATGAAGCTGTGCCTTCCTTCTGAGCAAGGTTGGCTTGTTGAGAGCATGTATCTCTATGCTTCACATTCTGCCAGTAAATGCTGGGTGAAATGAAAGGTGCTGTTTACAATCTATAAAACTCTAACTGGCCAAGAGCCCGTGATGTCACAATGGTCTCTGACCCACATTACCAGCTGTCTCATGGGTGAGGCTCCAAAGAGCTGGGCACAGGATGTTCTCAGCAGCATGCTCCCTTCCCTCCATCACTCCCCACAGGAATGTATCTAAGCTTAAGCGTGACCCATGGCCACGTTCAGGAAATGCTGAAAAGAAGCCCTTCTTTGCCCTGGCTTTGTGCTGTTTGCATTGGTATCCCTTTTAATGTTTGCTTACTGGCAACATGTTTTCATCACCATTTCATATGGTGTTATGGAGAGTCTTCGGAGGATTTTCCCCCTGCTGTACTCTAAACCATGTAAAGTGTGCCCAGGTACTCTGGTGGTTGAAATTCATTGTGTAAGGAAACACAGTCTATAAACAAAACAAACATGTAGCTACAACTTCAGATACATGCATCCGCACAGCTTGAGAGCCAGATTTGTCTCCCTTGTTCATCAGGATCACGCCCTGTCTGGAATCCTGTACAAAACAGACATTTGCATAATGCAAGTTAAAATGGAATTATTAACACGGTATAAATGCTTCTGATGAATTATAAAATAACTTTAAAACAAAAATATATAATTTCATTATGTGACTTCTCTACATGAGGTAAATATGCACACTCTGCTAGTTAAACTTGCATTCCCCATTCTCTCTCTCTCACCATGACAACATTGTCTCATAATTCAATGGCATCTTGTACTGGGAGTGAACATCTTACCTCTGACAGGTTTCAGAGTAACAGCCGGGTTAGTCTGTATTCGCAAAAAGAAAAGGAGTACTTGTGGCACCTTAGAGACTAACCAATTTATTTGAGCATAAGCTTTCGTGAGCTACAGCTCACTTCATCGGATGCATACCGTGGAAACTGCAGCAGACTTTATATATACACAGAGAATATGAAACAATACCTCCTCCCACCCCACTGTCCTGCTGGTAATAGCTTATCTAAAGTGATCATCAGGTGGGCCAGCAGGACAGTGGGGTGGGAGGAGGTATTGTTTCATATTCTCTGTGTATATATAAAGTCTGCTGCAGTTTCCACGGTATGCATCCGATGAAGTGAGCTGTAGCTCACGAAAGCTCATGCTCAAATAAATTGGTTAGTCTCTAAGGTGCCACAAGTACTCCTTTTCATCTTACCTCTATCACTGTGGTTCAGAGAAGCTGATGGCTGACACTACTCTCTCTCTATACATATCCGATTGTCTGGTACATGTGTGAATCTAATGGGGCTGAGGTAGAAATAGATCTGTGTGAGCTTCTGAAAAGAGTTCCACTTGCATTTAATGCAAAGTTTCAAGAAGTCAAGCTGGCTACCTTTAGACACATCGTGTTCTAATTTTTTGGGTAGGCTTTAGCATCTGGAGAATAGTTCCTAAATTTCAGTGATGCAAAGGAAAGAGAAGACTAGCGACTCTCAGTTCCCAAGAATGTAACAGGCACTGGAAACCATCAGCAACAGTCAGGAATCTGTTTAATTCAGAGGCAGACCATTTTCTCCTTCTTCTGCTTGTGACTTTCCTCTCGTACCTATCCTTTGGCAATAAGGGGGCAATGAATATTTATCTTCTCTGCCAAATGTTTCTGGGCCATATAGAATTGCATTGTATTATGAGACTGTCCTGGTACACCTTCTGTACAACACACACACACACAGTTAATTTAGCAGTCAGAAGACGGGGATTGTATCTGAGTTTGGGAATGGGTGGGAGGTCCAGGTTCTGAGTGGAATGTGTCCTGACATTGAACTGAAGGAGCTTGTTCTCACTAGTTCTGGCCTCAGATTTGCCACTTGTAACCACTGATCTTAAGGTTTGTACATGGTGGCTGATTCCCCTTCCTCCCCCTAAGCGTGGGCACATGATTTGGAGGCACGAGCATTCTCTATTAGATCACTATCTGAGGTCTCAGTCTCATTATATTGCCTTTGCCTGTCTGCTAGACTTCATCTACAGGAAAGCACCACAAGAGAGACTTTTCCCTCTTGACTTCTGTGTGTATCTTTCTAACTAAGTACTTACATGGCCATCTTCACCATAGTATCAGAGTGCCTCGTCACAAATGGATTTGGTCCCCTCACAACAACCCTGTGAGGTGTTTAGTCATTACTGTTTTGCAGATGGGCAGCCAAGGTGTACATTAAGTGACTTGCTCAAGGTCACGCAGGAAGTCTCTGGCGGAGCTGGAAACTGAACCTACTTGGCCATCTTTGGGTATGTAGATCTTTGGAAATTTAATAGGTCATGATGGAGTGTCTTAAGATCTTTCATACTCCTCCTATCATACTAGCAATGGCATAAACACAGCAGCAAAAAATAGAACATTATCTGTGGCTGGCTTTGTTTCTGAATCTGGCCCTATTCTGCATGAGAACCTTCAGTAAAACACTCAGCTCTCAAAGGGATGAAGCATTTAGAAACTTCCCCTCCCCAAAATGTTTGCCAGAGTATTTTGAAAAATTACCATCTATTTTGTAACTGTGATTAGTTTACATGCCAGTCAAGCTAGTGGGAGGATGAAAAAGGTGTGGGAGGACTTGCATCAATATGATATGTGGGTATTTTGCTAAGGGATCTGTTTGTAATCTGATCTGCTGTGATAAGGCAGTTGCTATATTTGAAAGTGAGACAAATATATTCTTTGTGCACTTATGAGTGCATGGGCCTATTTTTTTTTAAACAGCATCATCTAATTTTACTAACAAGATAAACACCTTGTGAACGGATACCATTGTGTCTGTGATTTTAAGCAGCAGTCACTGACATAATTTACATTTCCTGAAATATTCTACTTAAAACCAATTATGCTACAAAAGAAGATAAAGTGCTTTAATAATTTATTTTAAAACAAATTGGAGCTGATAGATTCTCCTAATCCCTGCACCCAAATAGTCTTTCTTTGTACATTACCCTCAGTACCTGCAGCTGACATGCTTAGGGCCATCCCTCGCCCCAGACTTTGCTAAACAGCTCCACTATGTTTTCTTGATTAATTAGGCATTGTCGCTGTTTTAAGGTTATCTGTGAAGTGATTCTGATTAGGTTGGCATCTCAGTGTTAAAACAACTAGCAGTTAACTTTGGATAGTGATGATGCCTAAATTATAAAATTTGGGAGCTGTGAGTTTAATTTGATTTTGAGTTTTAAAAGCCAAATAAATTCTAGTAGGACCTTTTGATGTAATATTCTCTTTTTAAGTGGCATTTTAAGGAAAATAGATCTTGGCTAAAAATGTTCAGAAGAAATCCAAGTCCATTTTCAAAAGTGTCACAGGCACATAGTAGACCAAGTCTCATTGAGCTTTCAATAAGACTTAGGCTCATCAGTGCCTAACTCACTTTTGAAAATGGGGCTTGGGTTCATTAGTCGCTTAGGTGCTGTTGAAGACGTTACTCCTTGACTCTTTTTGCACACTAAGGTCTTGATACTTTAGTCATATCCACAAGGCAGACCCCAACACTGTACATACTATCGTTTAGCTTTTAAGCAGATCTGATCTGGGCCTAAAATTTTGCACGATTGCCTTTTAAAAAAAACATACCAGCTGCAGAAATGGAAGTGCAAGATGTTACAAAAATACTCTACATGGTGACTGGCAATTCTGCAAGTCTGCAGATTGGACGGCAAATCCCCTGGAGCAAAATTTCTGGCTGTGTTTGGGAAATATACTCAGAATTGGCTTTCTCGCAGTATTGTGGCATTTCTTTGAACCCGGTTGCTGAGGATTTAGTTGTGCAAGAAAAAAAGTAATTGCCCAGTTCTGTTTCACAGGGATGGCTAAAATAAGAATTGAGTTTTCTTTGAGATTTAAAAATGTCTAGTGATTTTGGTCTTGTTCATTATAATGCACCTCTGCCTTTCCTTATTACAACAAGGATCCAACTAGAAAAGCTGATAGGCAGGCTAGCATTATAAAGTCAGGATTGGAAGTTTCAAATTCCTGGGGCAATATATCCAGAAATGAAACCATACTATTGTTACTTATTTGTATTCTGATAGCATCCAGAAATCCCAGTCATGATCAAAATACCATTGTGCTTTGCACTTCTTGTGCTCCCAGTGAGTTTACAATCTAATGAGACATGGTGGACAAACAGTAAGACAAACAATATACAAACAAAATGTGAAAGGTGCATGGCTTGTTAGTACCTAGGATCAGGAGGAGCAGGGGCACATTAGGGTGAAAGGAGAAAAGATTGCTTTTATGGTATTTCCAACATGGCTAAAGCTACAGGTTTGTGATAATGATAGTTCTTGTGGATTTCCTGCCTATTTGTAGGCCAGAGAGATTCTGATAAGCAACAGACCTAACCAAACCATTCTTGGACCCTGAGCCCATGTGACTTAAACCTGGTCCTGTAAAGATGGAAATTCTTGAGGTTTTTTCCCTCTTTCTTTGGTGTGAAATTATTTCTCAGTGAACATTTCTAATCTGGTCCTTTTTCCTTTATGATTTTTGTTGATTTATCTTGACTTGAATTTGTTTCTCATTGGTGGTTATGGATTTGAACCTGCTTCCCACTGGTTATCAGAGCTTTTCCTATGCTGAACCTGTTTTCTTCTGATTATCCCAGGGTACCCCTGATGTGATCCTGATTAAAAGCAGGTAGGGGACTTCTAAACTGAAAATGAACATTAAAACAAAACAAAAATAATGGAGGGCTTTCTGCATAAGAAGAATATTTAGTGACTTCTAGACACTTATACTTATTACAGACTTCTAGACTCATTATAATTCCAACTTTAGTAACAAAATAGATTGTTATAAAGAGGTTTTTGCCATTGATATAAATTGACTATATGGATTTGAATAATAAAGCACTTTAGCTTTGTACCAGAGAGAAAGGTTTAACTCGAACATAAGAACATTAGAATGGCCATACTGGGTCAGACCAGAGTGGTCCATTTATCCTAGTATCCTATCTTCTGACAGTGGCCAATGCCAGGTGCTTCAGAGGGAATTCACAGAAGAGGTAATCGTATAGTGAACCATTCCGTGTTGCCCATTAGCAGCTTCTGGCAAAGAGAGGCTAGGGACACATCAGAGCATGGTTTTCCATCCCTGCCCATCCTGGCTAATAGCCATTGATGGACCTATCCTCCATTAATTTACCTAGTTCTTTTTTTAATCCGGTTATAGTTTCGGCCTTCACAACATCCCCTGGCAAAAGAGTTCTACAGGTTGACTGTAAGTTGTGTGAAGAAATACTTCCTTGTGTTGGTTTTAAACCTGCTGCCTTTTCCTTTTATTTGGTGACCCCTAGTTCTTGTGTTATGAGAAGGAGTAAATAACACTTCGTTATTCACCTTCTCCACACCAGTCATGATTTTATCGACCTCTATCATATCCCCCATTACTCTTCTCTTTTCCGGGATGAAAAGTCCCAGTCTTATTAGTCTCTCCTCATACGGAAGCTGTTCCATACCCCTAATCATTTTTGTTGCCCTTTTCGATTCCTTTTCCAATTCCAATATGTTTTTTGAGATGGGGTGACCACATTTGCATGCAATATTCAAGATGTCGGTGTACTATGGATTTATATAGAGGCAATATGATATTTTCTGTCTTATTATCTATCCCTTTCCCAATGATTCCCAACATTCTGGTCGCTTTTTTGACTGCTCCTGCACATTGAGTGGATGTTTTCAGAGACTATCCACAATGACTGTAAGATCTGTTTCTTGAGTGGTCACAGCTAATTTAGACCCCATCATTTTATATGCATAGTTGCGATTATGTTTTCCAGTTGCATTACTTTGCATTTATCAACATTGAATTTCATCTGCCATTTTGTTGCCCACTCACCCAGTTTTGTGAGATCCCTTTGTAACTCTTCGCATTCTGCTTTGGACTTAACTATCTTGAGTAGTTTTGTCTTATCTGCAAATTTGGCCACCTCGCTGTTTACCCCTTTTCCAGATCATTTATAAATATGTTTAATAGGACTGATCCTAGTACAGATCTCTGGAGGACACCGCTATTTACCTCTCTCCATTCTGAAAACTGACCATTTATTCCTACCGTTTAGTTCCCATCTTTTAACCAGTTACTGATCCATGAGACGACCTTCCCTCTTATCCCATGACCTCTTACTTTGCTTAAGAGCCTTTGCTTAAGAGCTTTCTAAAAATCTAAGCACACTATAGCCACTGGCTCACCCTTGTGCACATGCTCGTTAACCCCCTCAAATAGTTCTCGTAGATTGGATGTTCAGGAACATCTGAGGATGTTCAGAGTTGAGGCTGAAACTCAGAGCAAGGTATTGTTTTCCCCTCAACATATCTGTTCCAGCAGATGCAACATGGTATGAAGTGGAACACAATTGCCTGAGATCCCTGCAGTACCGAAAAAGGATGGTGGGAGTTAAGGAATGATTGTTAGCCTTGAATTCCAGTACTGACATTGAATTACCTTGTGTTTTGTGGGTTTCATTCCAAGGGCCTGATTCTGATCTTCAAAATAATGGAATTACATTGGAATTATACCAGTTTAAAACTGGAGTAAGGATGAAATCAGAACCAGGATCTGAATCTCTAATAAATAAATCTCTAATGTTGTTGTTTTATTTGACATTGTGATAGTGCCTAGATCTCTCAGCTGGGCTGGGCTCCATTGTGCTAGGCACTGTACAAATTGTAGTCCCTATTCCAAAGAGCTTGCAATCTAAAATACATTACAGGTAGATGAAATAAAAAAGGTAATAAGGGTGAAGGTAGGTTTGATGGAGTCACAAAAATAGGATGTGACCTAGTGGATAGATCACTGGACTGATCAGATGATCTGTGTATTATTCCTACCTTGGCCTGTTGGGTGACCCTGAGCAAGTCACTTCACCTCCCTGGGTCTCAGTTTTCCCATCTGTAAAATGGGGATAATGGTAGTTACGTCCTTTATAAAGTGTGTTGAGATCTACTGATGAAAAGAGCTCTATATGAGCCATGTGTTGTTGTTGTTATACAGGTCACTACAGAAAGCCCCATAATACTACAGAGAGCAGGACATTTTCCAATATTGCATGTGGGTTTTATATAGTTTCATGCCTTTATTTTCTTTCCTTTTTAATGGGTACTTAGTGCAGAAAGCAGATGTACTGTGTAAGCGTAAATGTAGACACTTAAAACACTTCTAAGTAGAAAATAGTTACTATGTTAGCTAGTGGAATGAAATATTTAGACCATGTGCAATGTACTGTACTTAATATAATGTAAGAGTTCTAAAGGAGCGATTACAGTCTCCTGAATCTTGTTAAGCTGTAGCAAAGAGCCATCATGCTGAATCTATTTTCCTAAGTTAAGTATGCTCACACCTTCTTGTCAACTGTCTAAATGGGCCATCTTGATTATCACTACAAAAGTTTTTTTTCTCCTGCTGATAATAGCTCATCTTAACTAATTAGCCTCTCACAGTTTGTATGGCAACTTCCAACTTATCTGTATGTGTGTGTGTATATATATATCTTCTTACTATATGTTTCATTCTATACATCCGATGAAGTGGGCTGTAGCCCACGAAAGCTTATGCTCTAAATTTGTTAGTCTCTAAGGTGCCACAAGTACTCCTGTTCTTTCATCATGCTGTTTGTATGTTTTAAATATGGGCAGGTCTCCAAAAGCTTTGCTCTTTGATTCACTTTAGATGAGCACACAAACATTAAGATGGTTATCTGAACTTTGGGAGTTCCCCCACAACCCGTACCACTGACTCCCTTGCAAACAGGTTTTGTGATTGTCCCAAGCCAAGTCCTCAAATCAGTCCCTGCCCTCTCCCTTCCTTGGTATTGCTCTCTTTGGTCAGAGGAAGGTCCAGCAACCTGCTGCGTCCCCCTTGGATTCTCAAGGGACTGCTTGGCCGACCTGCCTTCCCCTAGGCCAGCTCCTCACCTAGTCCAGACAGTGGCCTATTCAGTTATGTGGGAGCTGGACTCTGAAAGCTCCCACTTAGACTGCTGCTACTGGCCCTTTAAAAGTACCATCATTCTGAGATAACCTGAGCTAGTGTTAAGCCCAACTCCTCTCCAACTGCTCTCCCCAGTGTCAAAGCACCCGCAAGCCAATGACTCATTGTGCTGACGCGGTTAAGTTAGGCGTAGCTGGCATTACACAAGGCAGTGATGTGGCCAGCATCACATCCAACTGCCTTTGACTGCCCTAGCCCAATGGATTAGATACCCCTTTTTGCCGCCGCATGAACTGGTGGCCTTTCAGCATGAGATCAAGCAAGACTCAAACGCATGAGCTTCAGGATTGTAGTCAAGCACTTTAAGCACTCAGCCACTACATCTCAGCTCTTCCCACCCCCCAACACCCATGTTCTTTAATTATTAAAGGCCCAATAGCAGCAGTCAGAGTGGGATGGTATCAGAGTGTTTCCAGACCAGACTGCTGGGAAGTGGGGAAGGCCACTTACTCTGGAATATGCTGCTTTGGAGATTTGTGGGGTAGATCAAGAAAGGGTCACTTTTGTCCCCCCCGTCTCTCAAAGATGTTCTGCAGCAGCAGGGAAGGAAGGGGGGAAATAATTGGATCTTCCCCATCTACAGAGAAGGCAGCTGCTAAATTGTCTTTCCTAAACAAACCTCAGTGTTTCAAACGAAAGCTGCTGCCATTTGTTGTGCTCATAATGGGAGAGACCAAATTCAGTTATAGAAGTGAACCAGACTGTCCCAACACTCCACAGATATTTGATTCAAAGGACGGGTGACAGTTGAGGCTGGGTTTGTTGTTTTTGTCGAACTGGTTTGGCCACCTGAATCAGCTCGTTAGGGTTATTTTTTCAATGTTATGAACCAAAATAAGTGGTCTGTTTCAACTGGATATGTTTGGGCTTTAAATAGAAACAATGTAATATGCACGGGCTCGCTACTGTAACACAGATAACAAGCAATAATAATAATGTCCAGAGATCCCAACAGAAACGGAGGTGCCATTGTGCTGGGTGATGCTCAGACCCATAGCGAGGGACAGTCCTGGCCCTGCTGTGGGGAGCTTACACCCTAAATAGAACAGACAGAGAGCGAGAGAGTGGGAAAGGGAAACAGGAATGGTGGTACAGGGAGGTGAAATGACTTACCCAAGGTCAGACTGCAGGTCAGTTGCAAAAATATCTGCGCTCCGAGCCTTGACCACGTGCTCTCAATCTGGGAGTCATGTTTTTAGTGCTGAGGGATTGCGACCACCGTGGCAACCCCCCTGGAAAGTTAAGAGCTACTCTATACCTAAACCGCACTACCAGGGCCATCTTTATAACTACAATGGGCCATACACAGCAATCAGTGTGGGGCTGGGCAGGCACCTCCCTTAAAAGGATTAAGGGTCAGTAGCCAGAAACAGCCTCACCCCTTTTCCACCCGATACCTGAACTTTATTCCCAAAGCCCCTCTGCCACTTTGTGGTGGTTTTTGCCTACACCCCTTTATTTAAGGTGACTAATTTGATTGCACTTTCCTCTGTGACCTCTGTGTTCGACCAGTGACATGCTGTTAGCCTGCACAGTCGGTGGCCTACTGTCCCCTTGAGGTATTTGCATATAGTACAGTAACTCCCACTAGCATTAATGAGCTAATGCATGCTCACTGTCGGGAGAACAGACACCGTCCTGAGTAGGAAGCTTTGTCTTGCCTTTGCTTGAACTCTCCTCAGATATATATACTTATGTGGCTGATCAAGCCCATATTTTAATATCTACATTGCTATCTCCCCCCCCACCCGATTAGTTTAAATTTTTTGGATTTCAGAGTTGTGTGTTTCAGAGTAACAGCCGTGTTAGTCTGTATTCGCAAAAAGAAAAGGAGGACTTGTGGCACCTTAGAGACTAACCAATTTATTTGAGCATAAGCTTTCGTGAGCTACAGCTCACTTCATCGGATGCATACTGTGGAAACTGCAGAAGACATTATATACACAGAGACCATGAAACAATACCTCCTCCCACCCCACTGTCCTGCTGGTAATAGCTTATCTAAAGTGATCATCAAGTTGGGCCATTTCCAGCACAAATCCAGGTTTTCTCACCCTCCACCCCCCTCCCCCCACACACACAAATTCACTCTCCTGCTGGTGATAGCCCATCCAAAGTGACAACTCTCTACACAATGTGCATGATAATCAAGTTGGGCCATTTCCTGCACAAATCCAGGTTCTCTCACCCCCTCATCCCCCTCCCAAAAACCACACACACAAACTCACCATCCTGCTGGTAATAGCTCATCCAAAGTGACCACTCTCCCTACAATGTGCATGATAATCAAGGTGGGCCATTTCCAGCACAAATCCAGGTTTTCTCACCCCCCCACCCTCATACACACACAAACTCACTCTCCGGCTGGTAATAGCTCATCCAAACTGACCACTCTCCAAGTTTAAATCCAAGTTAAACCAGAACATCTGGGGGGGGGGTAGGAAAAAACAAGGGGAAATAGGCTACCTTGCATAATGACTTAGCCACTCCCAGTCTCTATTTAAGCCTAAATTAATAGTATCCAATTTGCAAATGAATTCCAATTCAGCAGTTTCTCGCTGGAGTCTGGATTTGAAGTTTATTTGTTTTAAGATAGCGACCTTCATGTCTGTGATTGCGTGACCAGAGAGATTGAAGTGTTCTCCGACTGGTTTATGAATGTTATAATTCTTGACATCTGATTTGTGTCCATTTATTCTTTTATGTAGAGACTGTCCAGTTTGACCAATGTAAATGGCAGAGGGGCATTGCTGGCACATGATGGCATATATCACATTGGTGGATGTGCAGGTGAACGAGCCTCTGATAGTGTGGCTGATGTTATTAGGCCCTGTGATGGTGTCCCCTGAATAGATATGTGGGCACAGTTGTGTGTGTGTTTGATAATCCCCATGATGCTGGTGCTGAATTGATTCATAGGCACTGGGCAGGGACTCGGGAGGTCTAGGTTCCATTTCTGATTCTGCTGCAGACTTCTTCTGTGACCTTGGGCAAGTCACTCCTAGGCTGTCACCAGATGAGTCCCTTCAAGGCTAAATAGTTGCACTAGCAGCAGGGATCATAAGAACAGCCATACTGGGTAAGACCAAAGGTCGATCTAGCCCAGTATCCTCTCTTCCAACAGTGGCCGATGCCAGGTGCCCCAGAGGGAATGAACAGAACAGGTCATCCTCAAGTGATCCATCCCATCACCCATTCCCAGCTTCTGGCAAACAGAGGCTAGGGAAACCATCCCTGCCCATCCTGGCAAATAGCAGTTAACACTGCTGCATCAACTCTTAACTGGATTTTCACTGAAAACCTCCATGGTTGGCAAGAGAAACCGCTGTTGACTGTGGGATGCCTTTCTATATGGCATCCAGACCCATCTTCAGAATCCCATGGAGCTTCCCCCTTGTGAAACTCCAGTAGACGAGCTTCCATAGGTTCTTAAAGGCCCTGGACAAGCACTTCTCTTCACCTATATGGCCCCCAAGAGGAATCTACTGGCTATGAGACCTCTCCAGACAAGATCAATCCCTGTTTGCCAAGTTACAGCCTAAAATGATTATTTGGTGGCAGTCTGTACAACCACATGAAACATGGGTTTCCTAATGGCAGTAACAGGTGCTTCTAAGTTTAACGTACACACTCAACGAAATTACTATAAAGGCCCCTGTAACAGTCTGTCTTAAACCTCTAAATGCAAATAAATTCACAGTTAAGCCTGAAAAATCTGACCTGACATTCTATCTGAGTCATCCACTTGTGTCTTGATGTTACAGCACATATGCTGTACATAAGATCATCCACTCTTAAGAGAGCCCTCAAATAACAAGACACATGTAGGGTAATCTAAGGGTAGCTTGTCAAACTGGATTTTCAGCCTTAACCATCTATTTTATTTTCATAATGTGCATTAATGTCTGTCGCTAAATATTGTTAAAGAGTTTTTATAAACCCAGATGAGCTGTAGAACAACCTACTTCGAGTATGTGCTTGTGCTACAGAGTCAAGTATAGTTATGGGGCTGGTGTAACCACTACCTGATTTTCAAGTATAAATGTAAACAAGCGTCTGAAAGAATAGCAGCACCCAAAGCTCAGGCCTATGAAAAAAGCTCAGCTAGAAGCTGAACGATCTGGCCAAAGGACTTTGAAATGCAGGAGGTAGGTTTGGACTGGTGGATGTGTGTGTGTGTGAGAGAGAGAGAGAGAGTAAAAAAAGGAGCAGAGAAAGACAGAAGTGGCCAAAAAGTCAAGCAGACAGTAACAGAGATTCTGGTAGTGTGGCCCTGAAAGAAAGCTAAGAGATGGACTTTTTGCATACAGAGTGCTGTCTGGAAAGGTAGGTGTGAAATAGTGAACAAAGAAATTGTTTGATAATCCTACTGTGTTCAGGGAAACAAGACTTTGTGCATGATCTTTGCAAATAAATAAAATTGCATCAAAGAAAAGACCTCTCTCATATCATCAATTTCTCCTAACTGCAACAACTCACAACACCCCAAATTTGGCTTAACCGCTCAGGTCAAAAGATGTGACAGTACTTAAGGAAACATTAGCTCATGTGCCTGGTTAAATAAGGACGGGAAACCAGCTTTAGGAGGGAAAAAGACATTGTCCTGTCTTCCCCAAACCACGAGATCAGAACCCAAAACAAGCCTCTTTTTCCCCCAAGGCCCTGAAATGTTGCATTTAACTTTATTCATTTTTCATTTTCATGTACCTCCCCTCCTCCTTTGCATGCCCGCATCTAAGACAACATAAAAAAATGTTTCTGGCTCACCCCCTTCTTTTCATCCCTCCATTGTCTTCCCTTTTTCCCCATCAGTACATACAAATGACTTTCCTGTGTGTTTAAGGCCCTGATTGGCCTGTCTCCACACACCGTGTTAGCTCTTAGGGAATGGCTACACTGTAGTCAGGAGGGTGCTTCCCAGTGTGGGTTGAAAGACAAGAACTATCTCCACTTGAGCAAGTGTGCTAAAAGTAGCAGTGTGGCTATGGTGGCATAGGCAGCAGCTTGGGCCCCTGGGTATGCATTCAGGTGGCTAACTTGAGCGGTCACCTGTACCACCACTGCCAGAATGCTATTTCTAGCACACAAGCTCAGGCAGAGCTAGCATGTGGCTGTCTACATGTGCTGGGGAACATGTTCACAGCTGCTATGTAGATGTGCCCATGGATGCTATCAAGACACTCGCCCTTCCCCCAATCTGCTGTAACAGCCTTCATCGCTCATCAGTCCAAATTTCTCTTGAACACACCGATGCTTTTGCCCCTTACACCAGGAAGGAGCTCCCGATTAAAAATTAACAAAGCCACCACATTGTCATCCTTCCAATGCCTCCTTAAAACTCACCTCTGCTTTGATGCCTACAAATAACTCATCAGTTAGGCAGCTTGTTTGTGATGACCACTGCCATTCAAATTGTCTGCTTGTTTCCTTGTGTCCACCTCCCCCCACCTTCCCACACACACAGTTTGCTGTATCCATCTCTTGTCTCTTCTCTTATAGCTAGGTTGTAACATCTTCAGAACATGCACCTTCTCTTTGGCAGCGCCTAGCCCAATGCGGGTTTTAATAATTATAACGTAATATAATAATGGGGGCTTCTGATAATAAATCAGAAATACATAGTTTGCAAATAGCTGTTTTCTCGGTATATTTCCTCAGCTCAAAAGCAGGAAAAAAACCTCCAAACAAACCACCACTGGACTGAGACTGTTCTTGCAAGACTTTCAGCTCAGTCTTAGAAATTCAAGAGGTTAGGATAGCTCTTGAAAGCATCTAGAATATGGGTTTCTTATCTGAACTTAACCAAACACTGAACCTTTTGAGGTTTAACCATCACTCGTGTTAAGTGACTAGCAGTCAAATTTGAATGAACAAAATTCATCCCCAGTCTAAACATAGTATAACTCTGACTGAAGTCTACAGGAGGTTGAATCTTTCTCCCGGGCTAAATCTGATCCAATATCCTGACTGTTTAGGACCTTTCTAGATTTGGAAAATAAGTGTAATTACTGGCAACCAACAAAATCACTTGGGAAACATGCATAATATTGTATAAAATACACACACCCTGGAGTCTAGACTTTCACCAGAGACTTCCATTGGACCAGAGTTGTGCCTTTTGGTATTTGCATTCTGAAAATGACCAGTCCAAGCTGGTTAATTACACAAATGGCTACACACACACACACACACACACACAGAGTTTCAGGCTTTTCAAACCTTTTGGAAATATGGTTGATGAAATGTTGGCACACTATGCACTAAAGATCAGTATTTGTTCTCGTTGCTGTAATTCTGAACATTAAGTTGTATTGCACCGTTTGCCTGAAATATAGTTTCTTAACTTCAGCGCCTCTCTTTATTCTCTGAAACTCATGAGTGACAAATAAGCTACTTCAGTTTCAGGTTAAAGAGGGCTATGAGCAATTCTTTGCCAAGTGGCTTGCTCTGATCCCTATAGACCAATGTAACAAGTTGAATTTCTACTGCTTTATAAAATAATCTTTTTGTTAGATTCATGGTTTCACAAAGCTTATCAGAGAAATCTTTCTGTTACCAAACCTAGCCTGGGCACATCTTGAAACAAAAACCTGCTAATTTAAAAGAATGTCATTTGAAAGCCTGTATTTTCCAAAAGTAGAGAGTAAGATCTTGTGAAAAGATAAATGGTTGTAAGTAGAGAGCGAGCCATTGTAACAGTTAAATATGATAAGGGATTAATCATCTATTTAATTTAAGTTGCTGACGTTTTGTTCTTGGCTGGATGAGAAACATCATTTATGAAGAGCACTAACCTTAATCATTCTGATTTGCCTTCTGAGCCAGGGGAGGGCACAGGGAGCAGTAAGGAAAATGGGTACTTCAAGGCTCAAAAAAGCCAAGGATTTACCTTTAAAGAAATATTTGCAGTGGGCTATGTTTTAGATGATAGATGACTGTGGTCAAAGACTCCAGGGTATAACAATGGCCTCAGGACCCAGACATTCTCTTACCAATCTTTAATTCTTTTATTTGACACAAAGAAAATGCCTTCCCTGAGAGTTTGCTAAAGAGGAGGGGAAACCTCCATGTTTGGTCAACCTTGAGTTGTTTAATCAATTCACTGTGTACATTAGAAACAGAAGGATGAGGTCCTCAGTTGCACTGATCATATAGTCAGCACAGCTGAGGGCTGGGACTCTAGAACACCTTTGTCTGTTCCTCTGATCCTGGGGATGTCAGGGACTGAAATGGCCCTGAGTTTCACTTAAAGCAATCTGAAGTTAACTCAAGAGTCTGCCAATTCGAGCCACTCTAGTCTTCCCATTTTGGCCTCTGGGAAAAGGAGGGAAGAAGGTTGGGAAGGAAAGATAGTTATGGCACGAGTTTGGGATTGTTTGCAATAGTTTCAAATACACAAACTTTAATTTAAACAAATGACTGTTTAAATCTGTCCCATTTTACACTGTATTAATAACCACGTTTCTGTGATGGGGAAGCTGAGGCAGAGCGCAATTAACTGACTTGCCCCACGTTCCACAGAATGTCTGTGGAAGACCTGGGCAAATCAGGAAACCTCCCTCTGCCTCACCATCTCGATCAGCGACATCTGGTTAATGATGCTGTATGAAATGGGACTGCTCACAGACTTTTCCTCCAAAGTAATTTTAGAAATCAGTTGCTATTTCTCTGAAACAAAATAACTCTAAAATCCAGTGGCTATACCTGGATTTTTTAACTTCAATAAAAATTTTTCAATAAAAATTCAATAAAAAAACTTACTGGCATTTTTTCAGCCAAATTTGTCTGTGGTGTCTGTCTGTCTGTCTTTGGCTTAACGCTGCCTTTAGTATCTTGTGAATCCCCATGCTGCCCAACCCTGACATTTGTGAGGAAATGTTGACTTTGAGGACAAAGTAACTGATAATTCAGTTCTGATACTTTATCAGGAAATTACTCCAAGCAAGGCTGACATTTAATGTATATTCACATATTTATCTCCAGTTTCACGTTTTTCAGATGGTGTTGTATGAATTAGTCTCAGTTAGGTGAGGAGGAGTCTCATAGGGAAGGACAAATCTGGTGCGTTAAAGAAAAGAACTAACAAAAATTTCATCCAACATTAGATGTGACCATGAACCAAACCTTTTTGGAGGTTTCTGGGAATGTTCAGATGTTTTCACACTACTAATTTCTGGTTGGCAATGGAACCAGAAGCGAATGTGTGTGTGTGTGTGTATATATATATTTTTTTCCCACAAGAAAATGCCTCTTCTCCAGTGCAGCACACAATTTCTAATGAAACTTTTGCAGACCTGAGAGGTTCAGATAGTGTGGATAATCTGAATTTAATCAGAACTCCATTCTTGAGAGGCTTGCTATCCTTGGCTTCTGAAACAATTCCTTAAACACATGAGGGAGTTCACGGGTGCCATGTACACATTTTATGCTTGTGGAGCCAGGGTGAAATGGCTGTAAGCTAGCCATAAGTGCCACCCTGGGGAATGAGTATCCCCCTCTGAGTAGCGGACCTCCTTCGTAGATGCAGACAGTGTAGACATCTCTACATCAATCCCCCTCACCCTGCCCCTTCTTCCTCGAAGGACTCCCTAATGCAGAGGGCTTTCCAAAGAGTTTAATGGACAGGGTGGCGTATGCCACTAAGCAAGACGGCACCCACACCTGATTGGCAGTCATCCTGCAGCTGTCCCAGGATAGTGGAATGAAAGGGCCTCCACTCAGTCTCTGCTATGGGCTCTGTACCATCACAGTCATGAGTAGGGAGCTGAATAGTGAATATCTACTGCACAGATCTGACGCTCACAACTACAACATTTGGGAAATGGATTTCAGATAATACATTTCACTGGGGAAAATTGACTTTTAATTGAAAAACTCAAACTTTGTGGTTGCCCCAAAACAAAAATGGCCAAAAACTGCTGGCAAAAAATATCATTTTTCAGTTTTCCTACACAAAATTCAAAATCTTTGAGGAAAGCAGACACTGTCCACAAAAATTTTCATTTAGTCAAAAACCTGATTTTTCCATCAAAAATATGCTAGATGGAAATTTTTGACCTGTCTAATCACAGTGCCCTAAATCTTTGTATTCATATTTGTATACAAGATGGTTTTGTTCATTGTTCTATCTGAGTGTGTTCTGTAATAGTTTGCTTTTGTGACATATTTATACAAAAATACAACCTCAGTTTAATTCTTTTCTAATGCACAAAAATACCCAACACGACTTTAATTTTCTGTTGTAAATTTTAAGCGAACTCATTGATTTCTTTGGAGCTGGTGTTCAAATGTACACTAACTGAACAAAACTGTATAGTCTAATTTTCCATTACAATCAGGAAAAAGCTATTTTTAAATTAGTTCTAAGTAACATCTTTTTGCTAGCACACTAGGGTTTTTATGTTTCAAATTAAAAAAAAAATACATGAAAATGGCAGCAGTTCCATAGGGGAAGGAAAATGAAGTGTTTTATTTAAAAACTGTGTTTACTTGTTGTTTTTCTGTAGAGTCTCTGAGGACAGCTATGGTCGGTTTGTTTTTTTTTTCCACAAGGGCCAGGCCAAATGTCATGTCAGGCTTGGATCTGGTCCCTAGAGTAAATGGTAGCAGCTGCTCATTTATGTGGCTCGGGTTGTCTGACTGAGCAGATGTGCCCCAGAGACGGATGCAGTCACTTACACTTCCAGTTTTCCAGAAATTTGGCAAAATGACACTATTCAAGTCTTCAAACTTGGAAGCTGGCTTAAACTTCTCCTAAAATTATACAGGGCACAAATTACATTGGCCTATATTTCCCCCAAAATGTCAGCCTGGATAATCCCAGAAGGTTGGGTCAATCATTTGAGGACGGATGGTTTTATGAATAGAGGATAGTGAGAAGTTGTTGCAATGGAAAGAAATACTGACTGTGATTTTCATTTGGCACGCAGTGTGTAAAGGTATATGACTGTGAAGCCAGCACACATTGTTTACTTATTTAAAAGCCATGTTGTCTTCCATTTGCTATCAACGGTTGTGGTTATTGCTAGTATTTATTTTTACGGTTTCCCAAATTGGACTAGGCACCTGTAAATAAACAATGTATACATACTACATAGAGTCCAAATTTTACTGCCTTATGGCAGCTTGGCTTTAATGATAACTTAAATAACTCAGCCTAAACTTTCTCCCCAAGCTTGGCTGTTCACATGGTTTTCCATGCAGGAACTCTGTCACTGACCCACATTCCTTCTGTTCCTGACAGAGTTTCCAACCACTCTCATTTCATGGTTGAGCTAACAGAATTGCACTGTAGTATTTATACTGTACCGTCATGCACTTCATGGCAGGGATGAGTTCATTTGCCTATGAAGGGTTTCAGACTCTGCCATCATGTTACAGCTCTTCACAGAACAAATAGAGACAATCCCTAAGGAGTTCACAATTCAAATTTTAGCAATGGTGCAGAGTTAGGCAAACACTTGGGTATTCCTATTGCAGGGGCATTCCTCTCCTCCCAAACCTTTAACTTGATACTCAAGTCAAACCTTTCTGAAAAGGTTTGATTAGTTGCTTTACCTCCATATTTCAGCAGTGATTGGAAAGCGAAGTGATGAAATAATGTAAAAGGCTTCACTGTCCTTATGGTATTTCCACCTGGGATTAGACATAAAAGTATCAGTTCTTCTTCAAATGCGAGTCCCTATGTGCATTCTGTCGTCAGATGTTTGGCTGCGTGCGTGTGTTTTCTCTGTGTGCTACACTGGCTCTGGCCAGATAGCCCGTACAGCAGGCTTTCCTTTATACCCTCTGTTTGGCGCTTGAAGACAGCAACTGTGCAGGCATAGACCAACAGACACTATTTGCTAGAAATCTCTGATTTCAGGTGCATGGAGCACATGTGTACCCAGTGTAGAATACGGATAAGGACCACACATCTGAGAGAGGCCTGTTCTCACATATCTAGCTGAGTTTTGTAGCCGTGAGTTTTGACTGTCAGATAAACATCTTGGCTTTTGGAGGCTTATCAGGCCCAGATCTTTTGATGTTCACAAATCCCACCAAAGCAGTGGTGTACAGCATTCAACTTTGTTCGGTTAATCAAGTTACAAGTTATTTGACAACTCGAATAAAACTGGCTTAAATGAAAACACTGTACAAGTCCTCCTACCTGGAGTTGTACACGATGAAAGGAAATGGGTTCACAGATGACAAATTTAACTAAGAGGCAAATCCTTCTCTCTTGGGAAGTGTGGTGGTAGCCAGATGCATTAGAAGCAGCGTGGCTCTGCTGGGCTATGGACTCTCAACCTCTGAAGGTCAAGAACATGGTGCTTTTCTTTATGGCTGGATGGGAGGAGGGGTCCTGAATTTATTTTCTGTTTTAACTTTGGGTCTTTGAAGGAAAGGTCGAAAACCTTTGTGTTGTTTAGGGGATACGTAGGAGTGTGAGAGGCAGCATGTGGGGTTGCGTGCGTAGCTGTTTGAGCTCTGATCTACAGGATATAGCTCTGAGAGCTGCTGTTCATGTTTATTCTCTTGCAATTGAACAAACCCATGTAGTTATCCGTGTTCGGTTTGCCACTAATGAAGAATTCAGGAGACTGTGAGATGTAGTAGTATGATGCAGACATTTGTGTGATCAAAACCAAATCTGTTCTTTTGCAAATGAAAGCTTCTCCAGATTCCAAGGCAAGACCGAGAGAAAGATATGTAATATAGAGACAGCAACAGTCTGCTTGATTACCACGGGCAGGGGTTGAAACTTGCTTTCTGTGACGATAAAAGGGAGACAAATGAAATTGGCTTCTGGTTTTTGAGCGGCCTGTTGGCTGGAAGTCATCATTACATTTGATGGAGCTCAGTAAATAGCTGGCTCCCATTGTTTTAGGAAAGCTTAATTGTGAGAGGGAAGTAAACTATTTGGAGCAACTACAAAGATAATACATTTAACCCCAGAGACTGAAGGGAGAGTCTTAGGTACATAACAGTGAAGTCATTTCCCTTCCACTTTGGCATCCATGTCTAAATACCTATATTTCAGCATTGAGATAACCTTGGAATAGCTCAAGTTAGAGGCACTGAAAAGATGAAACTCAGCAAGGGTGTCTTTCAAATCATTCTGAACTGATTTGGGCTTGGAGAGCCTCTGGATAGCTATAAAAAGTGTATGACTATCTGGAGTTGCTCCAGTTGAACTCCATGGCTTGAGGGAAGATCACATCTATCAAAAACTTCAGAGTCCTTGCCTGTTTGTTTCTTTGAGTCAAGGCTTTTTTTATCTGATCACCTTTGGTTTTGGACATCTGCCAGACTTGCAAAGCTCATTTTTATATTTTTCTGAAAACTGTGCTAAAAGAATGCAAAAGCTTTAAAGCTATGTTCTAATGACATGGATAAACATTCTTCGTATGCTTAATTACAAAACATTCCAGGTATTTTTTTTTCAAGATGAAAGAGTAACAAACACATTGTGTAAATTTAGTAGCTTCAAACTTCACAAAGAATCTATAGTCAGCAAAATATTTCTCCGTAGTTAATATAGGTGATCCTTATGTTGCCAGAAACAAATGCTGTTGTTGACAGTTAATTTGAGGCATTTACAAAGAATTACAGGCTAAGTATCACAGTTTCTCCTGGTTTTAATTGGCAGTTGCTCTTTTTGCTCAAAGATGGGCCACTTCCCTTGGAAGCTGGAGATGTACAATTTCTGGGGAAGGAATATGCATTTTAATGCTTTAAAAATTAATATTTTACTTGTGGCAAACTGCTCCAGTGTAATCTTCCCATGCTTACTTTTTGAAAGAGCATCCTAGACTGCATGAGGCCTCAATATTTTAATCCTTTTGGCCTTCTGTTGCAGTTCACTGACCTTTGCAAGGCCTTGAAAAGTTACGCGAGAGTGCTGAGTCCCCTAGTTTGGAGGAGGGAGAGGGGGCAGCCATCTGAAATTACTCTTTGTAGAACTCCAGGTTTCATTATTTCAAGTGATTGAGGATATGCCTCTATAATTGGAATAAGCAGAACTGCGGAAATATGACTTTGGGGATTAAGACGATGGTCTATGGCAGCTAGAGTTTTACACTTGAATTATAACAGCAGCTTTGCTAGCTCAGTCAAACCACACATTAGTTGAGGTCACAGTGATAAGACACAGGACTTCTTAAACCCATGTGCTAGATCCTCAGCTAACATAAATTGGCAAAGGTCCAGAGAAATCAATGAAGCGATGTTGATTAGAGAGCCAGGGCTCAGCATAAGGAATTGCTTAGGGCCCGAACAGTTTTGGGGAGGGAATAAGTGTTACAGCTCTGAATTAAATATAAAGAACCCAGGGGCTCCCCTATATACTCTTTGTTTTGTGTTGTGTGGGGGGCAGGCCCTAAAATAATCCTGCTTAGGGCCCCCAATGGGCTAGCACCATCTCTAGATGATTACATCAGCTGAGGGTCTGACCACCAATATTTTCTGTTTGTTTAAGGAGTGTATCACACACACTTGGACTCAGTATGAATTGTATGTAATTTGGGCAGGAGGCAAACAGACTGGCTTGGAAAACTTAAAATTTCTTTTTAAAGAAAATCTAACAGATCTTCAGAGAATTTGGCCTGACCTATTTTAATCTTTTTTTTTTTTTTTTGTATACCTGGTAGATGCATACTGAAGCTCATCAAACTATTCGTTATGAAAAGTATTTACTAAGGCCTCATTCATCATAGCTTTCAAACACATGCTTAACTTTAATTGACATCAGTGGGACTTAAGCACATGCTTAACTGCTTATTAAATAGAGATGAACTTATGCTCCTGTTTTGGTTGGCAAATTTGATTCAATTTTCATATTCTTCAAAGGCATTTGATAATTGCCAAGTGCGATAGTAAGGGTTGACCACAAACTGTTAATTTAGATTATTACCAATTTGTACTGTGTGCATGGTATCATAAGTTACTGTCTACTTATGTCACATGCTTTCTGTTGCCTCACTGGAAGCCTGAAATGTTTTAAGAAGACTTAATGAATAACGAACAACTAATAATGCAGTTCTAGTATGAATTCTCAAATGGAAATCCATTCCTACTGATACTTGTGAATCATGCAAACAGTTTCACAAATATATGGACATTTCAAGTTTGTGAGTAATTGGGTAAGCACAACAAAGAGTGACTCAAACTTGGTGCTGCTATTTATGAAAATATTTGTAACTTTTTCAACGCTTTGTCCATTTTTCATCAATGAAAACCACACAAAATGTGACTTACTGATTTTATAAAGAGTTGCAGTTACACACGGAGATAGTAGCTCCTTCTGAAAGATCCACTTAATTATTTGTAGAGCTTTACACTCCGTGCAGCAGCTCTCTCTCTCTGTTCTCTACGTGTTCAGTGAAGTTGGCTATTGCACAATCAATAGTCCCCCTGTCTGTCTGTCAGGATTATTTGATAAAACCCTCTGAGATTCTTTTAATTTTCATAATTGTGTTTTGTGTTTGTGAATTTCTTATTTTGTTTTATCCATTTTGCGCACCCCCCGCCACGGGAGTTGGGCCCTGCCCCTGAGAAAGGGATTGGGCCTGCCTCTAGGGGATGGGAGGCCCTTGAAGATTGCAGAGTAAGCCCTCCCCACACTCACCCCACAGCAGCGACTGCAGTCCCGCAGGGCTGAGCCC
The DNA here is from genome assembly GCF_965140295.1 of Lepidochelys olivacea. Taxonomy (NCBI): domain Eukaryota; kingdom Metazoa; phylum Chordata; order Testudines; family Cheloniidae; genus Lepidochelys; species Lepidochelys olivacea. Next base: position 66,630,619 of record NC_140421.1, on the reverse strand, counting down.
AGCTTCCCACTCTGCACATTGTGACCTGGTGCACTGGGTCACAGTGCTACCAGCTCAAATTGGCCCGGCCATCTCTACATCAACAGGACAGAGGGGCAGCCGTGCCAAACCCGCGTGACGCTGCAACCCTGTGTACCAATCACAATGCCTGGAGTGGGGAACTGCTGCTGCGGAGTGAATGCTTTTATTTTATGTCATTTTAATAGCTATTTTTGTTTCCTGTTGTTTGTGTGCAAAAAGCACAGGCCTCTAGATGAGTATGACTGGACCAGAACTCCTTCCTTTGCTTTCCTCTCGTTCATGTGTTTGTGTGAAATATACACATGTACATATATGAAATTAGTCCTTGTACTTCATGTTTAACAAGACAACCCTCTCTCTGTGCTTCATGTTCTGGGACTCTTGTCTGACACATTCATCTATTCATTTTCATTTGCCACTAATGTAGATATAATATGGCTTCTTTCGCACTATGCATTGGCTTCCAGTGATGATCAAAAATAGCTTAAATGGAGAAAAATGTGAGTGCCATAAATTTGTAAGAATCAATTACCTGTAACTCTTAAGTCGGTTTTGGTGACAAATTATGAGTAAGCTAAAAATGGGAGTCGAATTCAAATGTCTTTTTTTCCTGCATGATTGAAATAATTGGAAGGAAGGCTTGTATATATTTGTCAGCAGGATTGTCACATGGCCTCTGACAATTTTAGATGTGCAAAAAGTTTTGCATAAAAAGTGAACCTTGGAAACCTTTTTTAAAAAAAAAAACAAATTTGTATATTTTTTTCCAATATTTTCTGAATGACTGCGAAGAATGGGAAACATTGGGCCAGATTCCTCTTGTTTGCCTTGATTTTGTGAGGAACCTAAGAAATTTTGCATATATTTCTTTTGAAAATAAGACCATTTTTACAAAATTCATGCAAAAAGTGTAACTTTAGATCAAAATATTTGACAGTTTCAAAAGGCTGAATTTGAAAATTCAAAGTTTCATTTAAAGATATCATGATGTACTGATGAAAAGTGTGAACACTTACATTTGTTTCTTTTTCATGAAAAAAAACAGCCATTGATTCACATATATAAAGATATTTTCTGTGCAATAAAATGTCTCTGAACAAAAATAAAAATATTTGTCACAATTTTTAAACTCAATTACCTAAAGTTAGGTGTCTAAGAGGCAGATTTTGGATAGCGTATGAAGGGTTTTGAAGCATAAGTACCAAAGATAGTCATTAGAATAATAGATTAGGGTTGGAAGGGACCTCAGGAGGTCATCTAGTCCAACCCCCTGCTCAAAGCAGGACCAATCCCCAACTAAATCATCCCAGCCAGGGCTTTGTCAAGTCGGGGCTTAAAAACCCCTAAGGATGGACTCATGCATCTAAATCCATTAGGCATTTTTGAAAAATCTTCTCCAACTCCATATTTAGGCCTAAAGTTCAGCATCTGAAAACATATTTAGGTGCCTAAGTAGGTGCCTTGATTCTCAGAGCGTCTGAGCCACTGAAGCTCATATTAACTTTCTTGGGGTGGTGCAATTGCTCAAAGCTTCTGAAAATCAGGCCTCATGTAGGCACCTCAGTATGGGTTTAGATGCTGAACTTTAGGCCCCCAAGTTGCTTATTTAATTTCAGTTTACCTACAGTTAACTCTGAACTCTATTCCTATATCCCTTCTCCATTCCTCTCCCTCTCTTTCAACCTTCACAGGTTGGCTGGAGTATTCACGAGCATGGTTCATACCTTCCAACAGTCATAGCTTTTCCTACACTGCATTAAGGTCCCATTTCTTTAAGTGATTCCATATGGCCAGAAGCTCCTAAAGCTATGCAGAGACTAACTGAAGTCAGCTGTCTAGGATCAGGACCTAAGTTTTTGTTGGTTTTTATCCCCCCCCCCCCCTTCCACCCCTTTTCAGTCTGTCAGAGAGTAGTTCTTCTGTCAAGCTTTATCTCTCCGTTACCTCTGTCTCTGTGTAAAGCATTTTATTATGCTCCATATGAAGGATGCTATAAATGAAATTGTGCTGTAATTGTTGTAATATTGAGCTTGAATCTTAATATTCAGAGGATGAATAAATTATAATGTGCAAATTTTATTTTCTTTCCATTTGATCGGTAGCATTTCCATTTTCTTTTTACAGTTGTTCCACTTTTGTCTTAGTTCCAGCTACTATGACATAACAGTACAGTTGTTATGTGCACCTCCGTCTTTCTCCCTCTAGCACTTTTTAATTATTTCAATCTATTTCTACCTGTCTTATGCAAGGCTTTGTCTTCTTCATGCATCCATCTGCTTCAAGATTCTGTATTCCTCTTCCAGTGTGATGTATAATTTTAATAGTCCTCTGCATAGACTTTATATAGCCCTCAGCAGTAGGGTGACCAGAGAGCAACTGTGGAAAAAATGGAACGGGTGGTGGGGGGTAATAGGACCTATATAAGAAAAAGTCCCCCAAAATGGGACTGTCCCTTTAAAAACAGGACCTCTGGTCATCCTACTCAGCAGTGACTTTACTGGGAGTTTTGCTTGAGTAAGAAGAGCTGAGTAGGGCTCAGTAGTGATAATTGTTAGTTGTATTACTTATTTATATTTTTATTTGTGAGATGTCTGGCTGGAATGCCTGGGTATTGGGGGTGACTGAGGATATTTGTAACGGAATGTGACTTGTTTTAATGTCCCTGCTGATAAGCAGAATCTAAAATCTGTTGGCTTCTTGTATTCCTGTTGATGACTTCCTGAATGTATGTATTGGGAGGAGGAGAAGAATGGAATTACTCTTGCTCAGCGCATAATAAGGCCTTGATAATTCTTGCGTGAAGCAATTTTCATCTCCTTGAGTATTTCATAGATTTTCTTTATAACTAGGAGAGAGCCACTTTTTCATTTTGTCACAATTCATTCCTCCTGCCATCACCTTGAGGTTGATTTTTTCACTGGCTGTTGGGGTGCACAGGGTCAGTAAAGCCAAATGGTTCATCTTGTTCAATGTAGGCAGTTTTCCCTGTATATTGCTGGGCTGTCTTGTGCTACAGAGCTGTTGAACAGCAGCAGAGGACTTCTTTACTAAGAGTAGTAATGAGTAGAATGGAGTGAAAATCGGACTTTTCATCCTGTAGGAAACTCCTGTCAATGCTTGTTGGCATCCCAAATTGTGACGAAAAGCTGAAATATCAGACAATACTCTCAGACTAAAACTCTCATAAAGCAATGCTGCACGATGAGAAACCAAAGTTTAATGTTGAAATTACTCAAAATGAAACATTTCAGTTCCATTTAACAAACCAAAATATTTTGACTTAAGTCAAACCCACCCAAAATGAAATGCTTCTTTTTGGTTTTCCCAATGGAAAAATTGAACATTTCTGCAAAATCGAACAATTTCTGCAAAACTAACCATAATTCAATTTTGCAGAAGTTGCGTTTTCCATCAAAAATATCTTTTGATGGAAAATTCCTTACCGATTCCAGTAAACTGCTGTAGTTAGACTATGCCATCTTGGACAGCAGAGTTTCCTTGGCTTGTTGACTAGACTCCATCGTTGTTGTCTCTTATGGTGGTAGCCTTTAATGGAAGTTGAGGGTTATAACTGCATAATATGTTTTACAAGCTCAAAAACTAAACAGAACCAAGTCTAATTTCAGGTTTTGCAATAAAGATGCCTTCAGGATTCTCCTATGTGCTATGCACAGGGGAAAATGGGGAAGGCTCAGAATGGAGCAGAATGAACTGGGAATGTGAAAAATTTCCAATCTCAGTGATGTGGGATCGGCAGACCATATTTTTCACCCCAATAGTCCAACTTCCCTTCAGTTCTGAGTCTAATAGGGCTTTCTCCACAAATCCCACAGAAGACCTCAGGGTCAGGTGAGCTGAAGGGTGCTGATGGGACCAGGAAGGAGGGGAGAAAAGGGCTCATGCAGCCCTGCAGACGAAATGGTAGCAAAATTCATCATTTTCTTTCCAAAGCTACAAAGTTTCACGGGGGTTTGCTTCATGTTTGCTGAGAATTCTGGGGTTTGCTAACCTAAAACTCTAAGCAAACACAGAGCACTGCAATTTCCTGTCAACTGAACCAGATCTGGCTGGTAAAATCCATACAAATGGCTGTGCAGAAAGTGGCATGTGGTTTCCTAGAAAAAACAACCTTTTAAAACCGGCCAGACAAGGGGCCTGATGTAGATTTCTGAAATCTTAAGCAAATGACACAAACATAAGGACATTTTCAGCAGAGAAGGCAATTTCCAATTCAAGTGGAAAGAATTGCATTAGTATGAATAACAACTCCAAGAGCCATTACAATTTACCATTTGTGATGTCAGGAATTCACAATATTGGGCAGACACAACTGCAGGTCTAGGCAACAGATGGAAATCTATCTACAATGAAAATGAAGAACTTTTAGCTAGGAAACCAATTCTTAGGATTTGCCAAAATGTGCAATAAGAATTTCCTGTTAGGGTATGAGGACAGTTAAAAGCAAAATGTTTGTCTCTTCCATTTAACTTCAAATGTATGAATCTTTTAAGAATGTAAAACAAACTTGGAAACACTCTAATTGTAACCTGAATGTTGTTAAAAATACCGTTTTTTGTTTTGTTTTAAACATCTATTACATGTATAGTTATATATCAACATGGATAGCAGTAAAAGTGATAGATGCTTTTTCGTTCCCTGATTTGTAATAGAAGTTATGGAAATAGAAGGCAAGGCTTGCAGAAGGACTCCTACTAGGGAGTATATGTGCATATAAGTTACATTTATAACACTTTTCCTAACTTATAGTCACTTGATCAGAGTGTTTTACAGAAAGACCAGATCACCACAAACACCGTATTGTAGCTGATTGGCCATTTCTTGGCTTCACTAAGCTTTAGGGCTCCATGTCAGGAAAGCATTTCAGCATGTGTTGAGTGTCTCTGTTTCCCATTTTACAAATGGAAATAACACTTCCTTGCTCCCCTCGCTTCTCAGGCTTGCCTATGTAGGCTGTATGATGGGATCCCCAGCGTCCAACCTGGGACTGTGGGAACACTGTGCCCCCATAACTCACTAATCTGGGTTGTCTCTGACAATGCCTTACTGGTGACAAGCAGCAAACCCCTCTAGGGGCTGTTGCCATAGGCACCGACTTCCCCTCTACCCGGGAGGATGCTTGACCCCGCCCCCCTCTATCCCAGGACCTGCCCCCACTCTACCCCTTCCTCCAAGCCCCGATCCCACCTCTTCCCACCCCTGCTCCGCCCCAGCCCTGCCTCTTTCCACCCCCTCCCCCGAGCATGCCCTATCACAGCTCCTCCTCCCTCCCTCCCTCCCAGAACCTCCTGCATGCCATAAAACAGCTGATCACAGTGGGCGGGAGGTGCTGGAGGGAGGGGGAGAGAGGGGAGGAAGCTTGGCTGCCGGTGGGTGCTAAGCACCCGCTAATTTTTTTTCTGTGGGTGCTCCAGGGCTGTTACCACTCAGTATAACTGCATGTGGAACCCCGCACCAAGCTAGGTTGCATGACTGCTCCCAGAGCCACTCACGAATCACGCACACAGCTGGGCACCAGCCAGAATTCCCAGCCTTGTACCTCAGGAATATACCGTCTTGCATTGCTCAAGGCCCTTTCTTGAGCAATGCAAGTTTATTAATTGGTTCACCGCTTCATCCATGGGAAGTGGACATATACCAGCCTTTGGTAAATCTGCTCAGGTTACAATCACTTCAGTCAAACTCACTGGTAAGGATAAACACTAGAATAAGTTTATTCTGTTCTATCTTTATTACAGAAGATGGATTTTAAGTGATTATAAGTGATAGGCAAAAAGTCAGAGTAGTTACTAAAAGAAAATAAAAGATAAGCCCTCAGTCTAAATTCTCAGCCTTATTAGAGTAGGCAATATATTCTAGACTAAGCTGTTTTTCTCACCCCACTGGATACTGCAGGTTGGGTACAGTCTTTCATACACAGGCTCTCCCTGTTAGCCTGGGGACCAGTCCCTTCAGCTCCAGCATTCTCGTTGCCTTCAGCGTAGGTGGGGGAAGAGACAGGACACACCATGCAACCTCTGTCCTCTATTTTATAACCTTATTCCATATACTTGGAGAACAAAAGTCCTGGCACGTCTAGTGGGCATTGCTGAGTCACCAGGCAAGATAGAGCAATTCCCCTGGTATGGCCTTGTGCATGTGAGTCACTGCTTTGTAACTCCCTTGCTGGACAGTGGCTGTTGATATTTGTTCAACACCTGCCTGGGTGCTAGTTACCTCCCTTGTTTCAGTCTCTGGGGATCTAATATCTGGGTGATTCCCCAACTCACAGCACATTTTAGTGACAATCATACAACACAATCTCATAACTTCATATGCATTAATGATAGACATATTTAGATAGAATGGCTTTCAGCAGATCATAAACTTTCCCATGATACCTTACATGGCATGCTTTATATGAAATATCCCAATTATATATACATGATGAATATGGGGGTTACAGGGCGCTCCCGAGGTATAGAGTGTCACAGGCTATAAACTCTTCAGTGCAGGGACTGTCTCATAGAGTATCTCTGAACAGCATGCTAAGGCCAGGTTCAGTCTCAGGTTTGAGCCCAAGTTCCACTTCCTTCCACACACAAATTGGCCTGACTCCAGTCAGCAAGCACGTACGACCTGGGTCCTAGGACCCCACTGGGTCATGGATCAGAGCCTGAGTCCTGCTGTGATGTGGATCCAAACTCTGTCAAGTTGCAATGTGGATGTAGCTCAAGCCGCAGACATAAATCAGAAGGTCTGAGTATTGCAACATATATGCATTAGTGTGGCTGTGAGATCTGGGTCCAGAAACCATACACCTGGGTTTACAATACAATGTGTACGCTCAAGAACAGATTTGGAAAAACAAAATCTACATGGCAGGTTTCATAGACCTGGGCTTAGTGTATAGCGTAGATGCATCCTTAGTATGTGTTTGTACGATGGAGGTCCAGTCTCAGCTGGGAGCTCTGCATGCTACAATGACTAATAAAAATGGCAGTTGCTTTACATATATTAGATGTTCTCTCTGCAGCAAAAAGAAGTAGAAACTAATTTTTTTAACTTAAAACCAGACTGCATTGATGTTTGTAGAGTCCGAACCAATCAGAGGGGCGTTGACCCAGAGCCTTCATGAGCCCTAAAGACACACGCTGATTGTATGGTAAAGAAACTAGGGCAAAAGTATGCTGGAGATGCGGTGGGGCTCTCACGCACACACATGGTGACAGGACAGATAATCGAGGAAGGATGGTCTGGTGGTGGAGTTTAGGGTTTTTAGAATTTAAAGCTGTGACAATTTAATTGTTGGGTTTTTTTAGGCAGTGTTTGGAATAAATTAATTGTGGTGTCGTTTCTTTGTTTGATAAATGATGGGTGTAAATGAAAGTGTTTTTAAATAAAAACAAGTGCTAGGGCACTTGACTAGTGCTTGGGACGCCTAAGTTCAATTCCTTGCACTACTACAAGCTTCCCGTGTGATCTTGGGCAAGTCATTTAGTCTCTCTTTGCCGGAGTTCCCCATCTGTACAATGGGGGAAACAGCATTTCCCTAACAGGGGTGTTGTGAAGATAAATACATTAAAGGGGGTGAGGTGTCCAGACTCTGTGGTAATGGGGGCCAAATAAGTACCTCAGATAGAAAATATTTTTTAAAGCTTGCAAGGGATTAATGCAAAGGGACATAATGTATGCGGGGGCAGGTGGAGGGGGACCTGGTAACGTAAAATTCTCTCCTTTATATCATTTGACTGAACACGTAAAACGTTAAGCTACACAGGCAGTAAACTGGGGATGGTGTGAGCAAATGTTGGCTTTACATGGATTTAACCCTGCCCAGCTGATCATTCCACAGCACTGAGTTGTTGTGTAATTCTGAGGTAATCTGCTGTTGCAAGGATCGAAGTTCTGTGCATTCATCCAAAGGTAGAGTAGTTGTGGTTTGTCCCCACTGTGAACGAAATCCCCACAAAAGTTAGATTAAATCAAACAAACAATAGCAAAAGATATGATTCACTTTACAAGCATGTTTATTCTTCAGCCATCAAAAGACTGTGCTAGTGTTCACAATGAAAAGCTCGAAACTCTGTAAATAAGGCCTTAGCTAAACAAAGATAAATAAAAATTATATCACTAAATTCAGTTTTTAAATTGATTTAGTTAAATCAGTACAACCCCCGCTACCTGGACACACTGAAATCAATTTGCAAATCGGCTTATATTGATTTAGCTTTATTCATTAACTGAAGTTACTCATGTGCATAAACACTTTGCTGAACAGGGATGGAATTACTCATGTGCTTAGTGTTGGGTAGCTTCCAGAAATCAGGGCCTATTGGAGTAATTTTATTCTTGGAGAAAAGTTTTACTCATGGTGAGTAAGAATCTTACCATAAATCTCTTTAGAAAAAATGGCTGTAGTTCACTGAATTGTGGGGGCGGGGGGAATGTTGCCCTCCATTTACGCACCCTCACTTCCAACAGTTATGCTAGAAATAACAAATGCAATGTATGACCCAGAATTTCTTAAATGTGCTAGCAAGATACAGTGGAGGAAGAAAGCTTCCAGGAGGTCTGATTGGCCTTTTGCGTATAAGTAACACAATTATGCATGTACTCATGGTAATTGCGTTCCCATATGACCTGATTTACCATTGTTACATACTAATGTTGCTGTTGAAATCACGTTTTTTACATAAACAGCTAGTTAAACCTGGGTTTACATTTTCAAAAGCACCTAAGTAACTTAGGACCCTAGTGAGGCCAAGTGTCAAATGAATTCAGGTTTCTAAAAATGCTGATGTTTTAAAAATCATATCGTGCTCCTATGTCCCATTTTCAAAAGTGTCCTAGGAGAATAAGTTTCACTGAAAGTCAAAGGGATGTACTGGCTCCTAAATGCCTCAGTCATTTTTGAAAATGAGATTTATGCTCCTAAGTCATTTAGGCATTTTGGAAAATGTTTGTAGTTTTGTTGAGTTGAAGGCCAGAAGGGACCATTACATCATTTAGTCTGACCTTCAAACTAGCACTTCATGGCCCTGTGATGGGGCGGCTGCCCCTCACTGGCAGAAAAGGGGTTAAAAGCAGCCTTAGGGAGGCTATGTGGGAGGCAGGCTAATATAAGAAGGGCAACTGGGCAGAGCAGAGTTCAGCAGCTGACTGGAGCTCGAGGGGAGAAGACCAGACTTCTAGCAGGAGGAAGGAGCACCAGCACCTGGAACAGAGCATTGCTGCAAGCAGGGACCAGGAGAGCTAGAGGGAGCTCCTGGCTGGCTGCTAGGGCCTGCAGGCTGAGGCTCTGAAGTAAGAGCAGAAGAGGGTGCTGGAGCTGCATGGGAAGCAGCCCCAAGACAATGGACTGCAGTTGCCACTAGGGTTGCCAACTTTCTAATCGCACAAAACCGAACACCCTAGTCCCACCCCCTTCCATGAGGCCCCACCCCCTACTCAGTACATTGTTCCCTCCCTCAGTGATTCACTCTCCCCCACCTTCACTCACCTTCATGGGGTGCGGGAGGGGGCGAGGGCTGTAACTGGGGGTGTTGGCTCTAGGGTGGAGCCAGAAATGAGGGGTTTAGGGTGTGGGAGGGGGCTCTGGGCTGGGGCAGGGAGTTGAGGTATGGGAGGGGTTGAGGGCTCTGGCTGGGGGTGCAGGCTCTGGAGTGGGGCTGGGGATGAGGGGTTTGAGGAGCAGGAGGGGAATCCAGGCTGGGGGGTGGGGCTGAGAGAATTCGGAGTGCGGGAGGGTGCTGTGGGTTGAGGCAGGGTGTTGGGGTGTTGGTAGGGGTGAGGGGGGTGCAGGCTCTGGGATGGGCCTGGGGATGAGGAGTTTGGGGTGCAAGAGGGGGCTCCGGGTTTGGAGGGGAATCAGGGCTGGGGCCGGGGGTTGGGGCGTGGGCTTACCTCGGGCTCCCAGTCAGCGGCGCAGAGAAGCTAAGGCAGGCTAAGAAGTGGCCAGCAGGTCTGGCTTCTGGGCACGGGGGGTGGGGGAGAGATGAAGCTCTGCATGCTGCTCTCGCACGCAGGCACCACCCCCCGCCCCTCCAGCTCCCATTGGCCCATGGTTCCCGGCTTAGGGGAGTGCAGAGCCAGTGTTTTGTGTAAATTGGCAGATTATTACAATTTAAAACTGTAGTAATAAAAAAGTTCTAATTTCTTGGACAAAACTTGAACCAAAAATCTACAAAGTCCTCTGTTTTAAACAGAAGTTAGGTAACTACTATGGTGAAAACTGGCAAGACACGCAAGTATTAATTGTCCGTCATAAAAAAGTGATCAGAATACTAAAGAATGTTAGCAGAATGTATTTCTGGAGGGGGAGTGGGTAGCACTCTCTGTGGATATCTGTTCAAGGAAAGTTTTGGTGTTTTACATCTCATGCCTAAGGGTATGAATTCTAAGAGGCAGGAAATGTCAGCTGGAAGAAAAAAAATACTTATGCTAATAGTTTAAAATGAATTAATTGCTATTAATTATTTGATCATAAAATCAATTAGTATTGTACTGAGAATCATTTTAATTGAGGTAGTCAAACTCAGAAACTGTAGACACAGCAAAAATATGACAAAACTCCAAAATTACTCTTTATTTAATATTATTATTATTATTATTAAAGCTCCAAGTAGTTCAGCAATGAAAATTAATTATTTAATTTTATAGTTATAAAACAGAAATGAGAGCCTATAACCTACACATGAAAGCACATGTTTCTTGGCAAAGCAGAATAAAAGCTCTTGGTGTTCATCCAAAAGAAGCCGTAAAAGACAGTAGAATACTTGGTCAATTATTTTTGTCTGTCTGTACCAACAGTAAGTAGTTCTAAGATGATTATCACCATAAACCTTAATTTTAAAAAGTATTATTGATTTTTGTGTCTCAACTTTTGGGTGCTCTCCCTGAGGTACCTTAAAGGAGGCCTGCTTTTCGTCACAGCACATTCCCCTCAAATACAAAATTACGCTGTCCCGTTGTCCACGTCTCTAGTTACTCAAAGTAAGAAACAAACACAGCCTTAACGCGGCTTTGAAATACTCGGAATTCTAGGAAATACATTTGACTGAGAAACCTATTTTAAACTACAGAGATTAGATCAGAAAGGGGAAAAATAGTAGGAAGGATTTTTGGAAAAGAAGGAAAGTATTGAATACTCCATTCTAATGGAAATAAATCAGGTTGAAATAGGGTGACCAGATAGCAAGTGTAAAAAATCGGGACAGGGGGTGGAGGTAATAGGTGCCTCTATGAGAAAAAGCCCCCAAAATCGGGTCTGTCCCTATAAAATCAGGACATCTGGTCACCCTAGGTTGAAATTTCTTTGTAGGAAGGTGTGAGAACATAAGGGGCCAGATCGCCAGGTGGTGTAATTTGACACCACTTCATTAGTTTACAACACTGACACATGCCAGTTGAGGGATTGGCCCAAGGCGTACTTGGTATAAGAATTTAAAGATCATGATGATTCAAAGTTGGAAAGGTTTTATAATGACTATATTAAAAAAAAAATGTAGAACCTTGAAGGAAATGGTATACAGGTATAGTTCGGTGTGTGCATTTGATTTTGAATCATTACATTCTTACTGTGAGTTGCTGTACGTTTGCATTAAAAGGGAGTACGTTGTCTGTCTATAATTGGAATGTTGGATGCCTTTTGTGAGGTAGACAGTGTGTGAGTGGTTTGAATGCTCATATGTCCCTATCTAGTGATTTGCTAGATATTTAATGACTGCATTGATGAGACATGGACTTGAGCCTTCTTAAATGTAAGTTAATGATTTTGTGGGGGGAGGCAGAGAACTGTGTAAAGTGGCAGTGTGTGTCTAAACCATAGCTATATGAAAAAACATTTCAGATGTGAAAAAAATTATCGAAGAAATTATGAAGCAGTTCAGCTGTTCTTCCTTTGGGCACGAGTAGAATTTTACCTATTTATGAACAGAATGTAATGCTTTAAGCTTCATTTAATGAGGCAGATGTTTGTTTTCACTAATAGTACGAAGGAATTTTAGCAGCAAAAAGTTACTTCCATACATCATGAAAACAAGAGACACTGGTGGAAACAGTGAATTGTCTTTGCTCTTTTATGAAAATGGCATGACTTGATTAAGGTCACAGCTTAATATGCAGCTGTCTATGGGTGTTCCTATGAACACAATGCATGAAGATTAGAAAATACTCTTATCCCTTTCGGTGCCCCCGTCATGGGCTTGCTGGCCTTTTGAGGCAAACTGGCCTGTCTTGCCTGTGACTTAGCAGCTATTCCTCAGCCTCCCTGATGAGCTGGCAATTAAGCTAATTAGTGAGCCTAGCTGCATGTAATGGGGCTTAATTAGGCAGACTGACCCTAGTTGTGGTGGTGAAGCAGGAAAAGCACTGCTTAGATAGACCTAGGAACTTGTAGAGGAAGGAAGACCCTGGAGAGAGCTTCAAGAGGAGTTCCCCTCTGGGAAGAACCTAATGAAGTCAGTCTGAGTTGCCCACAGGAAACGGACCAGGCTCCTGTGGGGGAGCCCTGAGATAGGGCCTAAAAGGAGCAGATTGATCCTCAAAGGTAAACTGCTGGAGTCTCTGGTGAAGGGAAGCAGTGGGTGAATCCTGCGGGGGAAGAAATTGTTTCAGAGAATCTCTGCAGGGGTCCAGAAAGGGGGCCAGGGATTTCAATGAAGCCTGTGAGGGGAGAACTATACGTTTGGATGTTTTGTGAAGTTTATGTTGGAACTTAGTCCGGCAGGGGAGTAAACAGTTAGGTGACTTGGCTGGACATCCAAGACCTAGAGAGGGAGGCTGGAGAAGATGCTGGATGGGACTGGCCATTGCAGGACCAAGGGAGTAGCCACCAGAGGGGTATGAGGGCAAAGACCCGTGCAGCACTGTGTCCAGGCATGAAGGGGCACTCTGTGATGAGGACAAATGCTTACCACCCCTTTTTCAATATTTAGAATATAACTCTAGTGTACTAAAGTACAGGAAGAGATCACAAAAGCAATAGGGTGCATAGTGAGCATCTATTCTGTGTTATCTTTTTGGAAAATATTACATTTTTTGAGCATTTGGTACTCGAAATAACTTGTTGCAAAGCACTAAATGACAGCGTGTAAATATGACTCCCTTCCATTACACAAAATTGAATACACACGTCCTGTCCTTCGTACATCTGCTGCCTCTAGAACCTACATGTGTCAGGTGTGTGCATCTCGCCGCAGTACCTAGGGGCTAGAGAAAATTAGCTAAACTGAAGAAACTTTCTTCCAGTGGACGAAATCTTGGCAAACTTGTACAGTTGTTGCAACGTAGCATTCTGTCCTTGCGCGTGGTTTTGGTCTCCTATGGAGTCCCAGAGCTCAGTGCTGTGATAACTTGTTTACAATTTAAAACATGTATCAAAGCCCTACCCAGGTTTACTGGTTACTACAGCAAAGTAATTCTTGTAAGCAGCATTAGTGGCATTCACTAAAAGAAATATTTTCTACTTCTTGTGGTCCCTGAATTTCCATTAATTAGCTACATGCACATTGGAGGGGAGGAAGCATATAACTACAAATTTAGGTTACGGGTAGCAAAGCTTTATTTGTATTATTTTATATTACTGAAGCATCCAGAGGCTCCCACTGAGACTGGGGCTCCATTGTGCTAGAACTCTACCAGCACACTGTGAGAACATGCCTATCCCAGAGAAATTACAGTCCAAAGAGACACCGTGTGGGAGAACTGAAACGCTATCCTAATTCAAGAGAGGGGAAATGGGGGCACAGAGATTAAGTGACTTGCCCAGGATTACACAGAGTCTGTGTCAGAGTCAAGAATTGAACCCGGCTATCCTAGGTCCCAGCCTAGGGCTTTAATCACAAACCTGTCTTTTCTAATTAATTTAGTTAATTGAGCATTCACAGAAGGGACAGCTCAGACTCCCATCCAGGCAGCGGCAGTGTAGAGGTTATCCCTTCTAGGAGTGAATTGATAGTTTTCATCCCTAGGCAGTCCTCTCTGAGACTGCCCCCAATGGTGCTAATTTGGGGAACGGTTTCAAGTGTACACCCCTCCGTAAGGAATTTGTCTAAGACTGCCAATTCCTACAGCCCTGAGAACTGCAGTCAGATGGCTCCAACTTTAAATCAACTTTTAACGTGACTCGCACTAGCTACCTAGAGGAGAAAGTCCCCTCTCTGTTTCAATTCGCTGAGCTGTCCAATTTCCGCAAAACAGTTCTTTTCATAGAAAGGTGTGTTTAAACCTTCCTTATTTTGTTTTACACTTCAGATCATGTTGTGATTTGTGTCTTGTTCCATCATGTCCTATAACATAATGTAACAGGACAAGTGTGGAGCAGTGGACCTGTATCAGCTGGAAAACCTGAAAAGAGTCTGTTCTCTAAAAGCTGTGGCTAGATTTTAAGTGATCACCGAGGTGGGGGGTTTTATGCTTCATTTTTTTTTAAATGGTCAGTCTGATTACAGCTACATGCAATTTCTATTCCAGATTTCAGTAGTCATGCACACAAAAAGCCATGCATAGCTACACTCTTGCTTGAGCTCATGGCATGGGATGGTCATCCCAGCCTTGGCTGTCTTTTAAAAACCTCCTCTTCAGACCTTCTGACAGGCAGCATTGTCAGTAGATTGCTGAGGGAAGCCCAGGGATCAGCAGCATGAGAATAATACTTGGCACTTATGTGGCCTTCTTCCTCCTAGCTCTCAAGTACTGTACAAACGTGTAATCCCCATGGAGGCACAGCTTAAATGACTTACCTACACGTGTGGCAGAGCCGGGGTTAGAATCTGGATTTAAAATCCTTTATCCCACTTGATAATCTGATAAGATGATATGTCTGGGGCGAGAAAGCAGAAGGAGACTCCGCTGGTTGGAAGGCATGAGATGCGCTGTCCTGAGGTTGGGGGTTCCACGACCACCACCCCCAAGAGGAGAAGGCGGGTGGTGGTGGTCGGGGACTCTCTCCTCCGGGGGACTGAGTCATCTATCTGCCGCCCTGACAGGGAAAACCGAGAAGTCTGCTGCTTGCCAGGGGCTAAGATTCGTGATGTGACGGAGAGACTGCCGAGACTCATCAAGCCCTCGGATCGCTACCCCTTCCTGCTTCTCCACGTGGGCACCAATGATACTGCCAAGAATGACCTTGAGCGGATCACTGCGGACTATGTGGCTCTAGGAAGAAGAATAAAGGAGTTGGAGGCGCAAGTGGTGTTCTCGTCCATCCTCCCCGTGGAAGGAAAAGGCCTAGGTAGGGAGCGTCGAATCGTGGAAGTCAACGAATGGCTACGCAGATGGTGTCGGAGAGAAGGCTTTGGTTTCTTTGACCATGGGATGGTGTTCCATGAAGGAGGAGTGCTGGGTAGAGACGGGCTCCATCTTACGAAGAGAGGGAAGAGCATCTTTGCCAGCAGGCTGGCTAACCTAGTGAGGAGGGCTTTAAACTAGGTTCACCGGGGGAAGGAGACCAAAGCCCTGAGGTAAGTGGGAAAGCGGGATACCGGGAGGAAGCACAGGCAGGAATGTCTGTGAGGGGAGGGCTCCTGCCTCATACTGGCAATGAGGGGCGATCAACAGGTTATCTCAAGTGCTTATATACAAATGCACAAAGCCTTGGAAACAAGCAGGGAGAACTGGAGGTCCTGGTGATGTCAAGGAACTATGACGTGATCGGAATAACAGAGACTTGGTGGGATAACTCATATGACTGGAGTACTGTCATGGATGGTTATAAACTGTTCAGGAAGGACAGGCAGGGCAGAAAAGGTGGGGGAGTAGCACTGTATGTAAGGGAGCAGTATGACTGCTCAGAGCTCCGGTACGAAACTGCAGAAAAACCTGAGTGTCTCTGGATTAAGTTTAGAAGTGTGTGCAACAAGACTGATGTAGTGGTGGGAGTCTGCTATAGACCACCGGACCAGGGGGATGAGGTGGATGAGGCTTTCTTCCGGCAGCTCGCGGAAGCTACTAGATCGCATGCCCTGATTCTCATGGGTGACTTTAATTTTCCTGATATCTGCTGGGAGAGCAATACAGCGGTGCATAGACAATCCAGGAAGTTTTTGGAAAGCGTAGGGGACAATTTCCTGGCGCAAGTGCTAGAGGAGCCAACTAGGGGGGGTGCTTTTCTTGACCTGCTGCTCACAAACCGGGTAGAATTAGTGGGGGAAGCAAAAGTGGATGGGAATCTGGGAGGCAGTGACCATGAGTTGGTTGAGTTCAGGATCCTGACGCAGGGAAGAAAGGTAAGCAGCAGGATACGGACCCTGGACTTCAGGAAAGCAGACTTCGACTCCCTCAGGGAACGGATGGCCAGGATCCCCTGGGGGACTAACTTGAAGGGGAAAGGAGTCCAGGAGAGCTGGCTGTATTTCAAGGAATCCCTGTTGAGGTTACAGGGACAAACCATCCCGATGAGTCGAAAGAATAGTAAATATGGCAGGCGACCAACTTGGCTTAATGGTGAAATCCTAGCGGATCTTAAACACAAAAAAGAAGCTTACAAGAAGTGGAAGGTTGGACATATGACCAGGGAAGAGTATAAAAATATTGCTCGGGCATGTAGGAATGTTATCAGGAGGGCCAAATCGCACCTGGAGCTGCAGCTAGCCAGAGATGTCAAGAGTAACAAGAAGGGTTTCTTCAGGTATGTTGGCAACAAGAAGAAAGCCAAGGAATGTGTGGGCCCCTTACTGAATGAGGGAGGCAACCTAGTGACAGAGGATGTGGAAAAAGCTAATGTACTCAATGCTTTTTTTGCCTCTGTCTTCACTAACAAGGTCAGCTCCCAGACTGCTGCGCTGGGCATCACAAAATGCGGAAGAGATGGCCAGCCCTCTGTGGAGATAGAGGCGGTTAGGGACTATTTAGAAAAGCTGGACGTGCACAAGTCCATGGGGCCGGACGAGTTGCATCCGAGAGTGCTGAAGGAATTGGCAGCTGTGATTGCAGAGCCACTGGCCATTATCTTTGAAAACTCGTGGCGAACCGGGGAAGTCCCGGATGACTGGAAAAAGGCTAATGTAGTGCCAATCTTTAAAAAAGGGAAGAAGGAAGATCCTGGGAACTACAGGCCAGTCAGCCTCACCTCAGTCCCTGGAAAAATCATGGAGCAGGTCCTCAAAGAATCAATCCTGAAGCACTTGCATGAGAGGAAAGTGATCAGGAACAGCCAGCATGGATTCACCAAGGGAAGGTCATGCCTGACTAATCTAATCGCCTTTTATGATGAGATTACTGGTTCTGTGGATGAAGGGAAAGCAGTGGATGTATTGTTTCTTGACTTTAGCAAAGCTTTTGACATGGTCTCCCATAGTATTCTTGTCAGCAAGTTAAGGAAGTATGGGCTGGATGAATGCACTATAAGGTGGGTAGAAAGCTGGCTAAATTGTCGGGCTCAACGGGTAGTGATCAATGGCTCCATGTCTAGTTGGCAGCCGGTATCAAGTGGAGTGCCCCAAGGGTCGGTCCTGGGGCCGGTTTTATTCAATATCTTCATAAATGATCTGGAGGATGGTGTGGATTGCACTCTCAGCAAATTTGCGGATGATACTAAACTGGGAGGAGTGGTAGATACGCTGGAGGGGAGGGATAGGATACAGAAGGACCTAGACCAATTGGAAGATTGGGCCAAAAGGAATCTGATGAGGTTCAATAAGGATAAGTGCAGGGTCCTGCACTTAGGACGGAAGAACCCAATGCACAGCTACAGACTAGGGACCGAATGGCTAGGCAGCAGTTCTGCAGAAAAGGACCTAGGGGTGACAGTGGACGAGAAGCTGGATATGAGTCAGCAGTGTGCCCTTGTTGCCAAGAAGGCCAATGGCATTTTGGGATGTATAAGTAGGGGCATAGCGAGCAGATCGAGGGACGTGATCGTTCCCCTCTATTCGACATTGGTGAGGCCTCATCTGGAGTACTGTGTCCAGTTTTGGGCCCCACACTTCAAGAAGGATGTGGATAAATTGGAGAGAGTCCAGCGAAGGGCAACAAAAATGATTAGGGGACTGGAACACATGAGTTATGAGGAGAGGCTGAGGGAGCTGGGATTGTTTAGCCTGCAGAAGAGAAGAATGAGGGGGGATTTGATAGCTGCTTTCAACTACCTGAAAGGGGGTTCCAAAGAGGATGGCTCTAGACAGTTCTCAATGGTAGCAGATGACAGAACGAGGAGTAATGGTCTCAAGTTGCAGTGGGGGAGGTTTAGATTGGATATTAGGAAAAACTTTTTCACTAAGAGGGTGGTGAAACACTGGAATGCGTTACCTAGGGAGGTGGTAGAATCTCCTTCCTTAGAGGTTTTTAAGGTCAGGCTTGACAAAGCCCTGGCTGGGATGATTTAACTGGGAATTGGTCCTGCTTTGAGCAGGGGGTTGGACTAGATGACCTTCTGGGGTCCCTTCCAACCCTGATATTCTATGATTCTATGATTCTATGATAATTAACACCTATTAATGCCTGAATACCCCAAAAAGGCCCATTCACCCCAAGGAAGATTTCTGCTCTAACAGAGTTCTGTGCAGGGGCAACATGCATCCAGAATATGATCACATGTACTATTATTGTTTATTTGTAGTCGCAAATCAACGTTGCTTTTGCAGCGTCTGTGTGCATGTGTGAGGGGTCATAGTGCATCTCTTTCCAGGAACCTGGCACAATTTGGCTTCATATGTGAAACTTTCCTGCTTAAAACAAGAAAGGGTACTGGGAAAAGAGGGATTAGTGTAATATAGTGTCTTGCTTTTTGTCATTCTCACGTTTTCCTGAAGATGGGCCAATTCATAGTTTTCTGCAGTAAAACCTGACAGGAGGGGGGCCAGGAGTCCGGGAAAGACTGGTAGGTTCAGCTCAGTGGGGAAGTGACTGAGGAGCTGCAAAGAAGTTGGGGGCATGGCGTCAAATTGCTGTGGATGTCCGCACTCTCCTTTGGGAGCCGTGCTGTCATTGGCTCCTCTGCTCATTCATGCACAATACTCCTCTGTTTGATACGGTTGTAGGCATGGAGAAGAAGTTGCAAGCAGCTGTGTTCAATTTTGCATAGACATCTGAGGGGACCTGAGTGTACTGTGATCTTCTCTGGACCCGGCCATTCCCAGCCAGCTACCCCTACTCTACAATGAACATGGAGCTGTGATGGATGAGCCAGGGGCTCAGGAGAAAGGGACACGTGAGGCTTTGGCTTCATTTTCTTCAACTTCTGGTGCTCTGGAGGTTTTTTCCTGTGCCATCTTGTATCGATTTTGTTCCCCTGTGTGTCTCACAGAGGACCATAGAGACCCTGTGATTGTAAAAAGCAGCGTTAACTGGTCCTGTCTGGTATCTTGTTGTACAGCATCTGGCTGAGGGTATCTTACAGTCGAAAATATAGCGCCTCTTGCTTTTAACTTCTCATATGTCACTCGGTGTGGTGGCTAAACAGACCATCTTATAGGCCTCTCTCGAGATTTAGTAGATGCTACAATTTACAGCTACCCAATAGAAGTAGTACACATCACCTGCTCTGGTCCATAAAGTAACACTCTTTAAGACACCTTCTGGTGGCTTAATCCTCTCTCCCCCAAGTCGCGTGAGAACTATTTTGGAAGAACATCAGGAGCTCAATGTCTCATTTTGTACTCACTCAAATAGATATGTTTAGAGCCAGTGTTTATAAAGAATTTCTTATAGAAAGAAAAAGAGGTTGAAGTCACTATTTTCTAAGAATAAAAATTCTTTATGATTTTTAAAGACCACTTTAAACTTTGTGAAAATGATCATTTAGCAGCTGGCAAGCCATGTGTGAGAGAGGAGACAGTTTGTGTAGTTGCAAGCAATCTACTCAAAAAGCTTTTGTGTAGTTCTGAAGCACAGCAACTTGTTAATTTCAAGCAGTGATTTTCCACATTTAGGCCATTAGAGCCTCTATTTTTGGTGACCTAGTTTGAGCGATTTAAAAAGTAATCAAGCAGCATTTTTCAGATCTGATTTGTAATGTGGATGGGCCTTGCTAGTTTGGAAGTTAAGTAGGGGGGATAGAAAATGCTTTTATTTGCCTGGCCCTTCAGTGGTTACATTCGCATTGATTCTAGGTCTTTGACATTTATCTAACAAAGACTGGGGCTTGGCTTCGTTACTTCAGCTATTACTCTCCTGCATATTGCTGAGACAAATAATGAAACCCGTTGTGCTTTTCATCCAACAATCTGTGTTCTGCTAAGTATTATTGGGTCTGATCCAAAGACCATTGAAGCCAGTGGACTTGCCCCCAAAGGACTTTGGATCAGGCTCATTATTCACATTTTACAGATGGAGAAATGGGGCAAGAACCGATTAAGTGACTTACCCAAGGTTGCACGACAAGTTCATGGTGGGCTTCGGATCCCTTGAGAGCCACACAGAAGTTTAGGGATCTGCTTAGTTTGGAGATCAAACCCCCTGGCCATCCTTTGAGGAGAATTCTCCTTTTAAAGGACAATATCTCACTCCTTGAGTTAAAGCATGTGATATTTTCACTTCTAATCAGGTGTTTATCCCCCTCAGCAGATGCTCTAGAAACTGACTTTGGCATAATTCTCTTCACTGAGATCGGTGTGGGCAGCTGGGGGTTACCTTGGTGATGTGGATCCAGCATAGCTTTCTCTGTGCCACCTTCTTCACACCTACCGGCATAAGTGGCATGCCCGGGTCGGGAAAGGGACAGAACCAAAGTGCGCTGTGCTCCGGAAAGCTCTGGTTACCACCGTTGCCTCTTGAGTTGCAGTTCCATTGCAGGCAGGCAATCAAATATCAGACCAGCTGTGAGGCTGCTTTAACTTAGACCTGGTGTGAACCAGCTCTAGACCTTACAGAGTGCAAAGGTGGCAAAAAAAGCCAGCTTTGCCCCTCTCCAAGTCCCATGCCAGGCTGGATCTGTGTCTCAGGGCCCAAATCTATTTACTTGTAGTTCCAAATTGGATCTCCATTATGTACCTCTAATTTGCAGGCAAAAATATTTTCTGGAGGCAAAATTTGATAAACAACATAATATATCCCTGAAATGAGATTTTTTTTCCTAATTAAAAAAAATTTGGAACAATGTAAAACCATGCATTCAGTTTTATAAGAAATTGGAAGTTTACCAATTTCTATTGCCATTTTCATGTTTCTGTAACTTAGATGCAAATGCTCCTAAATACTTTTTAATTTACTTTTTTACAGAAAAAAATGCTGTATATGCCTGCAAAATTACACTTTGAAAAGTGGCTACTGCAAATTAACAGCATTTCATAAGGATTTTGATTTGCATTTTTAATACACATAATGCCTGTCCTAAATTACATGATTTACATTATAAACCAGAACAGTTCCTATGTTGTTATTGCAGTCCAGCAGTTGAATTAACAAGGCTTTTCTTTTCAAACTGTATGAATACATATTTACGCAAATAATACAATTTGTAGCTCTTATTTTCAGTCTTCTGGGCAGTCCATCATGTTGACCTCTCTTCTGGTTACTGCTTCAAAATCGCGTCTGAATAAATGTAGTAGCTGAGAATGTGGTACATAAGTTTGAGCGAGCTGAGCTTCTGTATTTATGATGTTTGGATAGCACTGTGGGAGGGTAGAATGAAAACACGATGAGGGGCAGTGTCTTTCTCTCTCTCTCATTTTCATACACACATATATCCTTGCCTCACATATGCAGCTAGAAGACGCGCTGGCTTCATACCTCTATCTAATAGTTTGAGAATTCAAAAATTGTAATTTTCACATTGCATCTGTTTTATTTGCGTATTTGTTATATAATATAACATAGTCCTTTCAGACCCATTCATTGTTCAGTCCTTTCTAAATCAGATGATATTGTATATAAGTCTTTGTGTTGATTGTTTTTGGGTATCAAGGCCTGGACTCTTTCCAATACACAAAAACAAAAGCTGGACGTTATATTGTTGCTATTTAGTTGGTATATTCAGTGAATTTTAGGACACCATGAGACCTATATGATAGTGTTTAGAACATATGAATTTCAACCCACCCTGCAGAGGTTTTCTTGCCATGTGAAGTGAATTCCCCTGAATAACAGTGAGTTCCTGTGAAAATTATCCCCCCTTCTTTACTCCTGGGGGAATTCTGCACCACTGAGCATGCACAGAATTTATGTCCCCCCCAGATTTCTTTGCTTCCCCGTAGAAAAATGACTTTCTGATAGGGAAGAACAGAGAAGCCACAAGAGTGGTCATGCGACCCTCCCCAGCAGTATGTTTTGGGTGGCCAGGGCAGTCAGCAGAGAGGTAAGTCACCGTGGGGCAGAAGGAAGGACTGGGGAAGATCCAGCTGATGGCTCATATCCTGTGCCGGGCTCAACTACTAGTCCCACTTGGGCTGGGGAGAATGGAACTTCCTCTTCTCCATGCATTTATCATACCAGTGTCATGCAAGGTGTCAATAAAAAGCTCATGACTCAATGGTTATCAATATCATTGTGGCATGTAGGTGCAAGCAATTAATGCGAGGTTATGGACATAAAGTGAAATTCTAATTCTTAAAATGTGTTAAGCAGACAAGTTACCCCACCCAAGACAAAGGAACTTAGTTTCCCCACCCGGAGTTAATTCCAAAGTACTTTGAAAGACAATGAGAATGTATTTACATATCATTTAAACAGATTCATTAAGCTAACAAGGGGTGGAGGCAAACCTCACACTACCTGGGTGGGAGAGGAGATTGACAAGCACATGTTTAATGTTCATTCAATTGCACCAGAGGGGACAAGAACTAAATAATTTGCATTTTAGCAGACAACCCCAGCAGGGGAAGAAGAAGCAGGATGCTTCCTTCAAGGCAGCCTCCTTGTTGTCTACCTCACAGCTGGAAATAGAATTTTAGTTGGAGGTATCCTTCTGAATATTTGAAATCAATTCTTCTGTGGACTATAAAAGAGAGGGGGTGCAGAATCCCACATTATCTATCTTTCACCTAAGAAGAGAAAAATACCAGCCATTTGACTTTGGGGGATAGATCCTGACCCAGGAGTTGAGTCAGGCATCTTGATGGAAACGTGTGCTGAGAAACATGTGCAGTTAGATCAAAACCGGCTGGGTAAGTTAATTAAGTAGTAACTTAATTTTCCTCTGAGTGTTCCAGGACAAGGCTGGACATTTCAGAACATGCATTGTGGGGGAAGTTCGGGATTGGGAAGAGGGTGGAGTCACCTTACCAGTTGTTAACCAGGGCTGGTGGAGAACAGTAGACGTCTGGTATTAGAGGCAGGCTCCTGGATTCAAAGCACTGAACCAAGGTTGCCCAATATAGATAGACATGGAGTGCATGCTTATTGCTGAGTGTGGGCATCCTAGTGGCACAACTCTTCCCTGGTCTGGATTGCACCCCAGAATGTAACAAATCTGTAGAACAATTTTAAGTGAGGACAAGTTAAATTAACAGAACCCCAGAGTAGGATATGAGCTTCCTCTTGTGATATGGCCCCCTATAAATAGGCATAATATCTTTGCAGAAATGTAGAGTATGATAGTATAACTGGGAAATGTGTACATCTAACAGCACTTGTGTTGGGCAAACCCCACACATAGCCACATAAAATGATAGTGAAGTTGAAGATGTTTGTTATAGTGTATTTAGCTCTATTTAAAGCATTCCCATGACTTCACACCTGCCGAACAAAGAACAGTAAACCTTATGAGTCATCTCATATTTCCAACCCCAAAGAGAACTCAGCCTCTCACTGTGTTTGTACCTTACAAGCTGATGGGAACAATAATTCTAGCTGTATCTTACACACTAGTCTTTGTAGAAACTGATCCTAACTTTAAAGCTGAAGGCCCCCTTGCAGAGTGTAGGTTGCAGCTACTCTTCCAGCTTGCTAACTAATGTTCACTTACAAACATTCTTCAGAAGGGGTGGGGGGGAGATGGCAGAACCAATCACATCTAAAATGCCTAGAATCAGAGGGTTTTCAGATAAATGAAATATGATTATGATAAATGATTGAAGTAAAAGCATCCTATGCTGTTCTAATCATATCTACCCAAGTGAAAAAAATCCAATAAATGCCTGTGGAATTAATGTGCTCATGGCTACCTGGCTAAGCAGGACTTCTCTGTTTGTGCCAGCAAGTGTCAAACACATAACTCCCCCTGTGTGTGCAAAGGATTGGGGAAAAGGGTTGCTTAATGTGTTTTCTGGTCCACTGAATTATTTTCTTCTTTTCATTAAAGAATTGCAGACCCCAGCAGCTCTGTAGACACTTAGCTCCTGTGACTAGGGAGAGGTGGGTAGAAGGCAATCCTTTGTGTCCCTGAACAAAAACCTTCCCAGTTGATTAAGGGAGAGCACTTTGCAGTGGATTCCTTTTGGAGCTGCTATCTTTCTTGCCAGGAAGGTTGGCACCGTAGTTGCCATGTGGAGATGTGGGACTCGGGAGTACGGAGGAATCTTTGGGGCTCCCACAGGGACACAGAAGACCTTCTGAATGAAAAAAGTGTGAGACATGGTGGGTCAGCTCTTCAGCTAATATTAATCTGCATCTGGCTGACTTCAGTGGAGCTAGGCTAATTTATACTATTTTGAGTATCTGACCATCTGGTGTGATATGATTCTCTCGACCAAAATATATCTTCTGCAAAATTAATAGTTTATTAAATCCCTTTCTGAGGGGAAGGCAAAGCACCGTTTTTATAACTTAGTGATGCATCTTTATCTTTGCATTTCTCTTCATGCAGAATCACAAATAGGAGGGATATTGTTTCTGGGTTCTCCTTATCTATAGTTACTTTTCTGCTGTTTTATTAGCATTGTCAGTTTTTTCTGACAGGTCTTATTTTGCAATAGTTCGCAAGAACGGGACAGAAGTTATTCAAGGCCCCATTCTGCAGTTCATCTGCATGGAAATTATCCATGTCCTTTTGGAATGCGTAATGGAATCCTTAGCTCCTAAAGTGGACCATGTCATAAAGTTATCACATATTTATATGAGATTGGAGGTAGGCTTATTTTTATTCTCTGCCACCTTCTCCCAGTTTCTACTCTGTGGGGGTGAGAGCAAGAGAGGTAAGGTGGTGTGTGTGTGTGTGTGCTGTGTGTTACACAGAAAAAGTACAGCAGAACAGGGTTGCAAAAGCAGAGCCTTAATGTATGTAATCCACCCTACCTATGGAAGTTGCCTCCGAGTGGGGGTGGAGTTAGCAGCAATAGGATATTGAGAAACAGGGAAATTAAGACACCGAAATAAACAATACTGCGACAGCCTGCATACCCAGAAAGATGATGATAAAGTACACAATGTTGATATCTGAGTGACAGTTCATTGCAAAAATGCATTTTAGACTTGGCATCATTGGTTATCTGATTCCTTCATGGCTTAGTATTTATTAGGAAGTATATGGCTCTTTTATAGCCATTGTTCAGCTTGTGAGGGGGAGGGGAGAAAAGTAATTTTATTTTAATAGAACTGACTTCCTAATCTAAGCACTCTATACTAAGAGCTTGGTTGCAGAGCGGAAAGGAACTGTGGATATTATCATTTATCCTTTGTTATGGAACACTATCACACTTCTCTATCTCTGTCAGCAGAGCCGGGCCAGGCCAGAGAGCAATAATTTACTGCAAGGGACACTGAGGAATATTGGCTCCCAAGCTGCTCCAGTTCAGATCCTTTGTCATCGTGAGTTTCAAGAGGGTAAATAAGTTGATTAAAGGGGACAATTTGTCATGTCAGCTTTTTTTTTTTTTTTTTTTTAGCCCACGTAGAAAGCCTTCTCCCATCATTACCCTCATTCTCCAACTTTTACTCTTTGTCACCGTTACAAATGAATAACTTTGGTAAGGATCTGCCCATATTGCCTGTGCCTCTGGACTATCAAATATATAGATATATAGTAATGCTGACTGGCTAAGTGTCAGGGTTTGAGGAGAAAAGGTTCAATCAGAGCATGAAGTGTGGGAGAGCAGATACTATCAACACTTAAGCAGGCTGAGTGGCTTCTACGGATGCTGTGAGAAGCAGGGTCTAGGAAAGTCACTCAGTTAATGAGAGAACCAGTCACATACTTGACATACCTCTGTCTTTCTGGGGCATGTATCCTGCGTTTCCAGACTTCATCAGATTGTTTCTGTGTTCTGTAGCCTCCTTCCATAACTTGAAGCTTTTGTGACTTGGGGGAATGTTGCATACTAGTTTTGAAAGCCAGCACTCCTTTGTTCTGTTTGTTTGTGGGCGAGTTTGCTGTTTGGACAGATGAATGAGTGGCTAATAGCATTTCCTAGAGCCAGTCCTAGTGGACACGGGACGTCAAGAACTGTCAGGCACCTTGTTACTCCTCTGCCTCAGTGAGAGATTTGCTGCTGCTAAACTGTGTGTCAGCTCCCTGACACTGCAGTCTGTTAGCCAGCCCAACACATTGTTCAGGACCCTGCCAGCCCTTTCCTTGCCTTGCCAGGAACTCTTGGTGCCTTCCAGTTCTGGAAGAGCGTTACTCTATGGTAGCCAATTCCTGTTACTGGACACTTACAGAAATTACCAAGTTTCAGAGTAGCAGCCGTGTTAGTCTGTATTCGCAAAAAGAAAAGGAGTACTTGTGGCACCTTAGAGACTAGCAAATTTATTTGAGCATAAGCTTTTGTGAGCTACAGCTCATGAAGTGATCCGATGAAGTGAGCTGTAGCTCACGAAAAGCTTATGCTCAAATTAATTTGTTAGTCTCTAAGGTGCCACAAGTCCTCCTTTTCTTTTTGAGAAATTACCAAGTCTTCTGTCTTCAGAAAGACAGTATACATGCCAGCCTCTTGGTGTGGCTGCGAATTCACACCCTTCTTTAATATAACAGCACTGAGATGAATTTATAATACAGTAGGTTTATGAATGAACAGCAGAGTTTTAAGTGATCTTAAGCAGAGATACTAGACATAGTATCCCATGTGTGGCAAACTCTCAACCAACTCAGCGCTGCTCACTCAGCAACTGTGGTGACTCGGTCCTCCGGCAAGCAGCAGCAACCAATCACTGAACCAAGCCTAGGGCATCTGACCCAGGCTCAGGTATTTCCACAGCCCCAGCAGAGATGCAGATCAGTCTGAGAAACAGCGCTACCCAGCCAGGAACCCTCCTGCTGCCAGGCAGTCCACCAGACTCCAGCGACTCCCAGCCTGCTCCTGCCCCTGCCCCAGCCTTGCCTGAGCCCTGTCCCACTGTGGTCTTTGTCCTGAGCTAGCCTCGCTCCAGCCTTGCTTCCACCTCCTGGTTTCCCCCACCCAACTCCAACCCTTGGATTCTGAGCACCCGGCTCTGACCTTTGGCACATATTTGGACTCTGGCTATGATTCTGAATCTCCTGTGCTTATGGACTCTCAGCTTCATTTTTTGACATTGGCCTATCCCCGGATCTCAATTCCAGGCCCTCCCTTTGCCCAGGCCCAACCTATGCCTAGCTGGGACCCATGCTGTAACCACTAGGCCTGGTTATGGGAGGCAGTGCCTGACACATCAGATGGTTGAGGACCTACCATTCATGGAATGCAAAGAGCACCAACCTCTTTGTTCCCTCAGCAAAGAATAACAAGATGCCCGTTTGCTTCTCCTTATATTCCCCCAAAGCTCATTGTCTGTGGCTCGAGAGTCAGGATGACCCCTGGGGTCCAGACTGCAGGGTGTCCTCCACTGTGCTGACACCATGCTGTTGCCTCATACTCCTGGCAACTGGGGTTTCCCTCAAATGCAAAGGAACTGCCCATTGTATCTGGCACCACCATGCTCAGTTTACACTAGACACACAGGCGAACAGGCAAGACGGCATTCCTTTGCTTAGAATAAGCTTGTTTCTCAGCTCTGCCCCAAAACAAATTTGAGGAATGTGCATTTCCAGCATGCATCCGTAGCTCTTTACACAACACGCGTACGTACTTCACACAATGCTATTAATGATGGTGTGTCACCAGCTTTCATTTGATACTGCACATGACGCTCTTGACAGGTAAATACTGTGACAGCAATGTGTTAGGTGTAGTGGGTATCGCAGGCCTGAGAGCAGTTACTCTTACATGCCATTGAACACTTTGCCAGTGGACACCAAGAGGCTCTTAGACACTGGTGGGCCTGGAGCAAGCTGTCACGCTGTCTGGAGTGACTCACAACTGAGAGTGCCTACCTCAGGGCAGACTGTCAGAAAACAGGGCAGACACCCCAAACTGATGGTATGTTCTACAATGAGATTTCACCAAACCATTAACCTCTGTGAACCAGTTTCCCCAGATCAGTTGGTACTCCAGCTCTCATACCAAAGACAACACTGACCATCAATTCTATAGTAAACTACAGGTTTATTAGCTAAGAAGAAGAAATGAGAATTATTGACAGGTTAAAGCAGGTAAAATGTATGCACAGATGAATCACAGTTTGTAAGACTAAATGGTGGCAGTGATGTAATAAACTGCTAGCTTCCAAAAAGTCTTTTCAGGGTACCCAGTCTGTGTCTGGGGACCTCGGCTTTGCATCTGGTACACTTCCCTGTTAGAGTCCAAACAGTTCAGAAATGATGGATCTTTTCTTGAATCCATATTTATAATTCCTTTACACAGATAGCAAGCTGACAGTGTCTTCACCCACATGGGCTTTTCCTTTGATGATAGAGAGCGAGGAATACATTTTGAGTCTTTGACCTCCGATCATTACACACGATGACCACTCATTTTGAAGCTAGCACTGTTCTTCATTTGCATTCTCCATGGCTACATTTGTGTTTGATGGGTTATTTGCTTACAGGAGTATACACAATGTAAATGTTTGCTACTGCATTATAACATAAGTAAAACCAATGCAAGGAGCAACCCATTTGTTTTCATGAAGTTTAAACTCCAAACACTCTTCTCCATTCAACAATTACTTCAATCTGTCCCAATAGCAAGTTGAATTAGCCTGTGGACCTGGACTGACCTGGTCTAACAGCATCATGCAGGCTTTCTCATATAGCACTGCCAATTCACCTCTATCCTGACCTGTAACAAACCTTGTATGTCAATCCTGGGTCACTTTTGAGAAAGAGTGTGCCAATTATGTCCCAATGCACTGTGGTTTTTTGTTAAGGGTAAATGTTCTCAGGGAGTAGAATATCACCAAATTAATTTATGACCTGAGCCAAAACTTGAATTTCGATCTCTAAAGGTGCAATGTCCACTGCATTAATCCACTGGTGCAACCACCTAGACCCATGTATTGTTATTGGCACCTGCGCCCTATCAAAGGGTCAAACCAACAATTCCTTACTAACATGGCAATAAAGTACCAATCTAGGCAGACAGGAGAATCATGAAAACCCTGTGTATTAAGGGCATGAAACAGACAGAAAATTCAAATTAGCCTACATGCTGAAGAGACGCACTATGGCTAAGAGGGCACTGGGGAACTTGCTCTGAGCTTGATTACCTTTCATAAAATAAATTAGCACATAAGGATAGTTCTAATTTGAGGCAGATGACAACAGGGAGTGGTCCATCAGAGTGGAAGGAGGAATCAAATCTTCTAACTATTTTTTCGCCTGTCTTGCTACCAAGAAACAAAAGGGAACCAAAACTAAATTTCTGCACTGTGGCCAATCTCCTTTGACATTGGCCAGTAAAATGCTAGCCAGCCCCAGAGCTTTGTATGAGAATGGAGTTCAAAGCACTTCATTACAGGTACTTTAGCCTGTAATATCATGGAAGGAAGGAAAATTGGAGTGAAGACTAAATGACCATCTCTCACCTAGATTTGTCCCGTCCAGGTAGGGCTGAAGCATGCGGGGGAGGCGCTGGAGGGTGGGGGAGAGCGTGTCTGTAAGGGAAGCTTGCGTTGCCACTGCCCGTGTTGTACCTGGCCTTTGAATAAAGGATTTTAGTCTCCAGGGCTGACTAATTCCCCATCTTTAAAAAACAAACAAACAAAAAACCCATCATGGAAAGGAAACCATTTGGAAAATATATTTTTGCTTTATATACCAGTAGGGTAGGTGATCTTAAAAAATATCTTAAGTCTATCTATCTTTAGGTGTCTGAAATTCATAGTAATTATTTTTAATAAATAACTGTTAAATTCTAGGTCCAAATCACCTTAACCCCTAAGATTTTCGTAGTCATAGAATTTAAGGCCCAAATGGGCCACCAGAATAGCAAGTCTGAGCCTCCCCCTCTGCCCACCCCCCACCCCCATTTCCCCATATTACAGGCCGCAAACACAACCCAGCATCTGCATGCGAAGTCCAACAACCAAACTTGGACCAAAGTATTACAGCCCTCAGGAGATTAGGCTATTATGTGCCAGAGGGAGAGAAGAGGAGGGACCAAGATGAACCAGTGCCTGAAGCCCCCACATTGGCAGGGAAATGAGTAATTGAGATATTCCCAGATCCACGCCTCAGGCAGCAAAGGGAGGGAGAGCTCCCCCCCGCCCAACCACCACCACACACACACGATCACTGCCTACTGGACCTGGGAGAAAATTCCTTCTCGACACCAAATATGGCAGTCAGTTAGACCCTGAGCATGTGAGCAAGAGAGAAAATGCTTAGTGCCACCTCAGAGCGTGGCCCTCCCTTTTCCAATGTCCCATCTTCACCCTTGGACGTCCCTGATGGTAGCAGAGGAAGGAGATTTTAAAAAACAAACGAACCCTCCCAGAATAAATATGTGGGAGAGGAGAATCCCTTCCTGAGTCGTAAAGGTGGCTGGCTGAAACTTGAGCTTTTAGGAACCTAAAACATAAATGAGAAGTAAGCCCGAGGCTGCTGAGTCCGGTCCCCTACCTTCCCAAGCAACTTTGTCATACCCCATTGCACTCATAAATTTTATCCAGCTCTCTTTAAAACTAAATTGTTTGCCTCCACAACTCTTATTGGGAGGCTGTCCCAGAAGCTTGCCCCAGTTAGAAACCTTTGTCTAATTCCATCCTGAATTTTGTTCTTGTGCCAACACCGCCTTTAGCTTAAATAGGTCTTTGCCCTCCCTGGTATTTACCACCCTAATAGATTTAGAGAGAGCAATCCTATCTCCTCTCTGCCTTTTTTTGCTAGACTAAACAAGCCAACCTCTTCCAGTCTCCTCTTGTAAGATAGGCCCTCCATTCCCAGATCATCCTAGTTGCTCCTCTCTGCCCCTGTTCCATTTTGAGTTCATCTTTCTTGAACATGGTTGACCGGAACTGTACCCAGTATTCCAAATGAGGTCTTACATTGCCTTGTACAATGGCATTCATACTTCTCTACCTCTACCTGCTACATCCTGGGATCACCACAGCTGCATCACGTTGTTGGCTCATAGTCATCCTGTGATCAACCCACACACCCAAGTCTCTCTCCTCTGTCACTTCCCACTGATAAGCCCCAAGCCTGTAGCAGAAATTCTTTTTATTAGACCCTAAGTGCAAGACTTTGCACTTTGTACTATTAAATTTCATCCATCTCTGTCACTCCAGGCTTCAAGGTTCTCCAGATCCTCCTGTGTACTGTTCCAATCCTTCTCTGTCCTTGATGATGCCTCCTAGCTTGGTATCATATATCATTTCATCCTCATTCAGCAAAGCAATTGTTTTCTTAAGTGTCTTGCTGATAGGGATGGACTTTAAGAGCATACTTAACTTTAAACAAGTGTTAAAGTGCTGGCCTTTCAATCAGGGCCTGAAGCCCCAGTGTAGCAAACACTTAATCTCATGGTTAACTTTAAGCATGTGAATAGTTTTTGAAGTCACTGGTTGGTTATGCCCATGCTTAAGTGCTTTGCTGGTTCAGGGCCTGAATTCTGAAGGCTGCACTCAGGCAAAACTTATATTGAAGCCATTTGGCCCTTGTTGACTATGATTCTTTATCCTCCCATAGTGGGTGAGAATGCTAGTCTGCATTTATGAAGAGGAACGTGTTTCTGGTATACAGCTGCTTACAGCAAAGGTACATGCAGGTCCTAGCTCACTGTAGATGATCTCTAAAAGCGGACTTAAATTGAACTTAAATTGCAGTTCAGCAATATCACCATAGTGAGAGCTAAGCCTGTTTATTTCCATTAAAGTAAAATAAATGCTTAAATGCTTCATTTCTACAAGAAGTATCACATAATCGCTAATGTCAAAACATACCTTTTATATGTTGTCAGTATAGATATAAATAATTCTAGATTAATATTCCTAGAAAGGAAGTACCTGCAGTGAAAAATAAGAAAGGCAGGCAAATTTCTCTGTCCCAACCCTTCCCCCCCCACACCCATTTATGCTGACTAGGTTCTGTTTCAAGATATCCTGCAGTGTAAAAACTGATGGCTTGCCAACGAAGATAAGAGATGTGAAATATTTTCAGTTTCATGAAAGAACTTTGCATGAAGCTAATTAATTAAAACTATCGGGAGTTCCTTTGAAGCAGTCTGTGATTTAAACACAAGGATTTATTGTGGAACAATTAGGTAAATTTGGCCTCAGGTATCTTTCCCCAAATTCCCCAGGGAAATGAATGATGAAATTCTGGTTTAGAGTTATACTTTATTAGAGATTTTATCTATTTTAATTGATTCAGCTTTACTTATGAATCTCCTCCAGAACAGCCACTGCAAAGGACATATTATGTCAATTTGTAGCCTTCCCAGGAGTTAACTTTCACTTCAACTGAAAAGGAAAACATAGTTTGCCTGAATGTTTGACACAAGTGACCGTGAAATGGGATAACGGAGATGAACTGTAATAGTCTTCATTATCTATCGGAGCTTCATATCTCACTTGAATCTTAAATAAAATATTCTTAAACTGAAGGGCAAAATTGTAAAGATTGCCAGAGTAAAATCTGTACAGCTGATTTCATTGTTTAGACTGATATCTGTAGAGAATGCCTGACTGGTATGGAGACAGAAAGCTTTCTTTGCCTTTTGTTCATTGTTACCTACATGATTGCTGAGAAACTAGTCATCTGGGTTATATAACTGCAATAACTGCTTTAATCGGCTTTTATATTATTTTGAAAAGGTGACGTCACGGGAGAGCAAAGGCTGTAATTATACTTTTTAAATAGGGAATACCTGCTGATAGTTGTCAGGTGCATATAAGAAAGGTTAATTTTCCTCCTGAAAAAGATTCCAAAATAAATTGTTGGAAAAATAAAGTGGGAAAATCATGGGAAATGTTGGTGAAAATTGTAAGTTTTTTGCATTTCTCTGTACTGGAAAATTGAGGGACCCGTCTTCCATTTGTATAGATATCATGGTAGCTCCTCTTACAATGGATAAGTTGTCAATGAAGCACCTACCTTCTTCTCTCTTTACTCTGAGGATTGACTTCCAAAGTGCAGGCTCATCTTGGATGGACCCATCCTCATGTGGGTAGCCTTTATTATCATTTATTATTTGTATTTCTGTAGCATCTTTGAAGCTCCATTATTCCAGAAACCATGCGGCCCCATGGTATGAGACAGCCCAGTCTCTGCCCTGAACAGCTTATAAGACAGAGAAAGCATGGGAGAAAGGAAATATTTCAATCCCCATTTGACAGATGGGGAACTGAGACAAAGAACGATTGTAACCTGCGCGAGGTCGCATGGGGAGTTTGGCAGAGCTGATAACTTGACACACCTCTCCTGAGTCCAGGCTAGTGCCTTAAGTGCAAACCGTCTTTCCAGCCCTCCGCTGGAACCTAGGCTCTGGGATGAGCTCTCCAAAAAGAGGTTCTTTGAGTTGAGGTCACAATGTGACAATATTGAACTAGCAAAGGGATAACCACAGAAGGTTGGATTTGGTCTGGTAAACACACACAAGTTTGGATGACTGCCTGAAACTATTTGAGTTTGAAAACCTGTAGTTTCAGTAGAGGTTACCAGTACTATCTGTTTCAACTTGGGCTGGAAATATTGGAAGGCAAACTTTTCTTGTAGGACTGTGCTGGCCCAAACAAAATAATTCCAACTTAATGGGGAGCTTTTTTCATAACGGTATTGTATGAAAGCAAAAGACCCTATAACTATGTTGTCCATTTAAAAAGTATGATTAATTTGAAAATAGAAAGTCCACACCTAGAATTTTTTCAGTAAATCATCTATCCTGATTTTGTTAAGGCAGTGATATATGCTTTTAAAATTGAGAAAGGTGGTCAATATGACAAATTGCAAGCTTTCCAGAAGACCTCATTTTGTGTAGCACAACGTAAGAGCTTTGCAATGTCAAACCAAAGTTGTTATATGGTCTTGATCCAATGCCTACTGATGTCAACGTAAAGACTCATTGATTTCAGTGGGCTTCACGTCATGATTTGTAGGGCTAGATAAGGATCTTTAAAGCCAGAGCTGCATTAATATTGGGGGTGAAGGGGAGGAACAGGGGACCAGAATGCTGAAACAGAAGGCTTCCAAGAATATGCTCTGAAGCAGTATTACACCATCTCTTAGAAGGTACTCTCACTACTCGCAGCCTATTTCCATTAGTTGGTGTCTTAAAGGGAATGGGTAGGGCATGTTGCCGTGCCGTGACTCCTTTGAGGTCTTTCTTGCTGGCCTATTGCTCCCATTGACTCAAAGTGCACAAGCATGGAGATTTTGATTACCCCAGTTCAGGTGAAGGACAGCTTACTTCTTTTTTGTGCAGCTTTACAGGGCCAGTGAAAATCTGACCGCCCAAGCTTCTTGTGATGCCAGGCACCTTAATTGCACACATGCAATTCTAATAAAATTTCATGTGAGTTGTGACTGTGCATCCAGGATGGAATTCATCTCCTGGTTTGTGATGCTTTAATTCAGAATCAAATATTCATGCACCTCAGGGTTAAACGAGGATAAGAAATTACCATAACGGACACTGGCAATGTGGGAAGCAAAACTATTCAGCAGAAAGGTCAACCAACCAGGAAAGCCAATTAGGAAAATTACTGTAAGTATACTGTTGCACCTAACAGTAAAAGCTGAAAGGTCTCCTGCAGCCTGCACCCTACAATTTAAAGGGGTTCCAAAGCATTTTAGTACCGCATACTCCCAGAGACCCAACTTCAGATGGGGAGACTAGTAGGTGGGGGAATCACTGGGCTTTTAGTACGTACTTTAGGATTGTAAATTTTTCAGATGCCAAACCACGCAAGGGGCATTCCACAGCCTAAACCTAGCTAGTCTTCCTAATAATTACTGTTGTAAAGGAAGGTAGAGGCTGACTTTTTAGCTGAATGAATTTGTTCATCAGATTCATACTAAGCTTTGGTAATTAGAATAGGACTCCTCGTTGTCAGTAAATCCCTTTCTATCTTCCACGTCCCCCAAAACTGTCCTTATTGAATGCATCCCCAGTTCTGATTTTGAAAGTTTTCTTATTAACAGGCATAATAAGTAGTGGGTGAAATCTGCAATAATGTATAGAGGAAAGCAATGACCCAAAGTGTGTCTTCAACATAAAAATGGCCACACTGGGGCAGACCAATGGTCCATCAACCCAGAATCCTGTCTTCTGACAGTAGACAGTGTCAGACGCTTCAGAGGGAATGGACAGAAAATGGCAATATCAAGTAGTCCCTCTCCTGTCATCCCGTCCCAGCTTCTGGCAGTCAGAGGTTTAAGGACACCCAGGCTGTGGGGTTGTGTCCTTGACTATCTTGGCTAATATAGTCATGACCTATCCTCCGTGAACTTATCTAATTATTTTTTTGCACCCAGCTATACTTTTAACCTTCACAGCATCCTCTCGTGATGAGTTCCACAGGTTGACTGTGCATTGTGTGAAGTAGTACTTCCTTTTGTTTGTTTTAAACCTGCTGTCTGCCCTTTGGTGGACATACAACTGTTGCATGCAACACAGATTGGCCACAAAATCCTTTGGTCTGAGACATTCACTGTGGCTATTGTGTTGCT
Organism: Lepidochelys olivacea; assembly: GCF_965140295.1. Classification (NCBI taxonomy): domain Eukaryota; kingdom Metazoa; phylum Chordata; order Testudines; family Cheloniidae; genus Lepidochelys; species Lepidochelys olivacea. The sequence goes on along the minus strand of NC_140421.1, from coordinate 66,594,822 downwards.
GTCAGTGTGCAGCAGAATGCCTCTTCTGACAGATGGGACCAGAGCATGCACAGCATCAGACAGTACATTAGCCTTCATAGATTCCCAAGGTCAGAAGGGACCATTTTGATCATCTAGTCTGACCTCCTGTATAATAAAAGCCATAGAATTTCCCCAAAACAATCCCTAGACCATAACTTTTAGAAGAAACATCCAATCTTGATGTAGAAATTGTCAGTGAGGGAGAATCCATCGAGGCCCTTGGTAGATTGTTCCATTGGTTAATTACTCTCACCATTAAAAATTTACACCTTATTTCCAGTCTGAATTTGTCTAGCTTCAACTTTCAGCCATTGTGTCATGTTGTATGTTATTCTGCTAAACTGAAGAGCCCATTATTAAATATTTTTCCCCAACTATAGACTGGAATCAAGTCACCTCTTAACCTTCTCTTTGTTAAGCTAAATAGACTGAGATCCTTGAGTCGAGCATTACAAGGCATGTTTTCTAATCCTTTCTTCATTCTCGTGGTTCTTCTTTGAACCCTGTCCAATTTATCAACATCTTTCTAGTATTGTGGGCACCAGATAATCCCTATACCTACTCAAGGTTCCTTTTGTGTCCTTAGCAATCCAGACCAACCAACATATACTAATCTACATTAACATAGTGTTTTCCTAAGCCTGCAGGATGTATTGTTGTTGTTACTATTATTTGTATTGTGGTAGTGCCTAGTAGCCCCATTCATGAACCAGGAATCTATATTATGCTAGGTGCTGTACAGACGCAGCATCAAAATAAGGGCCCCTACCCCGTAGAGCTTACACTGTGTCCTAGGTCAGCTAAGACTAGATGGACTTCAAAATTAAAATAATTGAACCAAGTATCTGGAACAGCTTGTATATGAATGGACACACCTATCTGCCGCATCTGGAAAACAGTCACCTATTGTAGAAGACAAACTAAAGATATTGATATAGAAGCTGGTCATCTAAAGTTAATTTTCTAGGTCTTTTTGTAGGAATAGAAAACCCTGACCTAATTTCTTTTGTTTGTTTTCTGAATCGATCCCAAGATGACTGGATCCTACAGGTAAAGGAGAGAAGTTCAAGATAAAGCCCTTCGGAGCCAAGAATGACTGCAAGAGATGGCTCTCACCCTTATCCTGAAATTATCTGCTTACGTAACTTTAAGGACAGGCTGCTATGAGAATGAGAGGTCTTTTGCTCAACTAGGAAAAAGCTGCTATTTTATCCAGGATTTTTCTTCCCTCTCACAGCAGTAGAGTGCCACGTGTAAGCCAACGAGGATGCTACTGAAAGATCAGGGTTTTAGATATCCAGTGTCCCTGAAGATTGTTATACCCAGCAACCCTGAAGGAATGCAAACCTTTATATACCTAAAAAAAAAAAACTGAAGCAGCTCTGAAACTCATAAGACTTCAGCAGAAAAACTTAGCTCTGCAAAAGTCTTAAGGCATTTTTAATGTTAAATTAAGCCGGTGTGTAATTAAAATGGCAATACTATTTGTTAAATGAACGGTATTTAAATAATTAATTTTCTTGTTAGTTATGTAGTGTGTGCTTAGCTTCAGTGAGTATATGTTAATTAATGGGGAGCATCTCCTGTAATAATTTCATGACAATCTAACCTTTGATGATCCTGATTTAGGTCGGTTCTCTATTGTCTGGAGTATGAACTAATTAAAGGGGGAAGGGGAAGCTCTGTGAAATGCCATTTATAACCTTTTCATATAGATGGACTCTTGCGCGTTCAGTCTCCTTTTCTCCTCTTATGATCCTAAATAGTCCTCCTGACTACAAGCCAGATTGTCAAGGCCAGTCATGGTGGCACAAAAAGATCACAACTTGGCTGCAGAGTACAAACAGAAACTTTCCTTGCTGGAGGGGAACTCTGTGCTGTATGAAAGTATACGCAGTGGAGGCCCTTTGTCTTTGCCCTCTGTCCCCACACTCGCAGTGGATGAGATGAGTCTGGGATGGAACTGTGCACATGTGGGATAGGAAGGAGGTGTGTCAATCGTTTATGCCTGTCCTTCACTGCCGTAGGGGCCACTGGTGATTCTATGCCAGTGGCTCTCAGAGGAGCTCTTCTCAGAATCTGAGGCGCTTTGGTGCAAGATGGGACCTGGCCATGGTTAATTTTATTTAATATTAAATACAATAAGAAAATTTTAGAGCACTTGAAAAATTCTTTCCTAGAAAGAAAACGGGGGCATTTTAAAAAGGGAGGCTATCTGTTAGCTTGATATATTATTTTACCACTGTCATTCAGCTGGGAACCACTCAGATTATTCCTGTATAGTTACTATTATTTCTGTGATAAGTTTTATGATTGGACCTTTGTTCCATTTTTAACTATGACAATCACCAATCTAGTCACTCTGCCTTCAGCAGGGTATTGGACATAGTTCAGTGTGTTAAGGAACAATATTAAATATGGAGATTTCCTCTAATTACGCATTTGGCAACAGATTGCTTTCCCAATACTTTACCTGTGTAAGGTACCTAAGTAAGCAATATTATATAGAGCATATTATATCCAGAAAAGGCAGTGAAAGAACGTAAAGGTTGTAAAACAAAACATTCAAAAATTAAGAAATGCAAGAATTAAGCTTCTTGTGCAGACTGATTTGTCCCCCCCTTTCCCCATTTCTGTATGCATTATGATAATCTTCTGCACGCCTTTGCTCCTATCCCGGTCTGCACGTCCCCAAACTCCTGTTCCTAATCCCTTCCCCTCAGGTTTCTTTTCCCTATCTCTCCCCTTTAGGGTTGCCACTTTTCTAATTGCTGGTAACCAGACCCCTGAGGCCCCAACTCTGCTCCGCCCCTTCCTCAAAGCCCCACCCCTTTCTCCACCTCTTCCCCCAAGGACACGCCCCCTTCTCCACCTCTTTTGATTTTCCAGTCAAAAACCGGACATCTGGCAACCCTAAGTGGCACCTAGACATAGAAGCGAAAAACCCGGTCTGCCCGGGTAAAACCTGGATGGATGTCAACCCTTCCTGCCCCATTCCTCATCTCTCTGCATTTCAGTGACCCTGCTTACGCCGCTTTCTCTTTGCTGTCTGGCTGCTGGTAGAGGGGGCACTGAGAACACAGCAGAGACAGTCTACCTGCTCTGGTTTCCTATGCCTGGTACCACAGTGGATATTAGCTGCCAGGAGGAGCAGTTGCAGGGAAAGTCCTGCTCAGGCCCTGTGGCTTTCGGCTGGAGCATGCTCAGTCACTCTGTTGGAATGGCACACGCACCGTCTCACTGGCCTATAGGAAGGGTTGGAGCATGTACAGTGTGGGTAGAATCTTCTGAGAATTTTGTTGCAAGATTCTAAGTCTCTACTAACCGTGTGTTGAGTGTTGTCAGAGGCTTATAACTTGGCCAGCTTTGCACAGGGATGACAAAAGGCACATCCCTGAGGCTAGGACAACCCTCCTGCCAAATTTCAAGTTCTTACTCCACAGTACGGAGGAACCAGCCTTTCAAAATGAGACAATTGTAAAACCGTCGTTTTATTGTTGGCAAAACGTATTTTCCCCTAACCTCGTTCTTGGAAACAACTGAACCATTGTTGCCGAGGTGCTATTTTTTAAAAAAAATCGAGGCCATTGCTACCTGTGCTGCCTCTAAGTTAGGCATGCATGCCTTGGACGCAGACATTAAGCAAAACGCAGCCTCCCGTCTTATCTGTTTTTCACACTTTAAAAATCTGTACATGGAATACATTGATATTAAGGTCCGTGATCCAGTATTTCTACATACTTGGTGTAAAAAAAGTATGAAGTGGAATATACAGCCCTTTTTGGTATGGACTGAGATCAAGAAACGTTTTGAGATTCCCAAAGACAGTAAGAAAAAAAGGAGGTTTTAACCTCACCAACTGGAAATTCAGTAACGGGGCAGCTGTAATGGGATGTGTCTAGCGGTAGTCATATTTTGCAGAAACTCAGACCAGCAGCACTACACGGCAAAGCACTGAAGCAATCTATTGCTCTCATTTTATTCTTTCCAACATGATGTATGGCTAAGACACTTTGCTCCCTCAGGAGATCATACAACGAACTCTCATGGGGAATCACTCTGAAAATACATTAAAGGGCAATCAGATATCGAGGTATAATGTCAAAATACTCGCTGGCTTTCTAGATATAAGTGCTACAGGTTTCTTCCAAGACAGGAAGATGCTAGCTTTAAAGATGGAGCTGATACACACTGGAGAGTTTATGCAGGCCATGACACTACTGAATTTGAAGAGCTCAGAATTAAATTTAATAGGTCTTCATGGGATTTCTATATGTGCCCACAAGTTAGATATTTCCTAGGCATGGATACTAAGGGAGAAACGGTATAATTGGGTGTAACAGAGTGGCTTGCTCCGTGGGCTGGGGAGCTTGGGACTAAGCCAGACCTGATGGGCCACATCTAGGTTGAATCTTGTGGTCCCAGGATAAAAATTGCAGGAAGTTGCAGCGAAGAGGGGGAAGCCCAAAAACTGCAGCTAGGTCTGCAGATGCACTGCAGGGAGCAAGTAGTCTCCTGCAGGACTCTGTGTCAGCAGGGGGAAAGTGCAAGAAGCAGGAGAGAGTGAGGAAAACTCTCCAGGCAGAGAGGCCTGGGGTGGGAGAGACCCTGTTCAAGAAGCAGGAGAGAGACTGGAAAGGCCTGTGAGAAGGGACAAACTTCAGACAAGGGGTACTGGGAAACAGACAGATCCTCAGAGAGGAGAGAGGTGCATCCAGCTGAAACTGGGGTGAATATGGTGTAAGTTTGTGTTCTATTTTTAAAGAGTTTCTTTTATTTTGGACTACTGGTAGAGCGAGAGACTAACCTAAAACTGGGGCCTGTAGGGCCAGCTGTATCCGGTGACTACATCAATAATATCCCTTGTGGAGGTTGGTTGAACTATGAGTTCTTAGAGTGCCCTGAAGGAGTGGGGGAAACTGAGGCAGGGGGCTATAAAGCAGCTTCTGGCCATGAGGGGATGCTTAGGTGGTGGCTGCATGATATTGCAATGGGGAAGAATTATTTGGAAGAGACTCTCGGATGTCAGTCTAACCCAACTCAGCTCCTAGCGCTAGAGTATAATTTCTCTTTTTGTAAAACAATCACAAATGTATTGCTTAAGTTGGTGTTTCTCTACTCATTAACCTCAAGACCCTAAGAAAAATGTAAGATCTCAAATCCAGAGTTAATAAATGGCAAAAAACACTTGAATTCTTCTTTAAAAATCTATTTGCAAGACTTGTAGCAAATGCTATACTTTGACCTCCATAGACATTGCTATTTTCCATCAATTTTGAACAAATCAATTCAGATATTTCCAAATAGGATTTTCAGTCACCATTGTCACGCTGTCTGGTGTGGTTCACGACCGTGAGTGCCAGCCTCAGGGCAGACTGTCAAAAAGCTGGGCAGACACCCCAAACTAGTGGTGTGTTCTATAATTAGATTTCACCAACCTGTTAACAAATGTAAATTTCTGGATCACGGTAACAGAACCCAGGCAAGCTAGACTTAGTGAGAAATGGTCACGTGTACACACACACACTCACAAAATATTCAGGTTGCTCCCCATCCCAAGAGCCCAGTCATTTACCCCAGATCAATTTATACCTTGCGCTTGCACTCCTAGCCAATCCTATAGTAAACTAACGATTTATTAATTGGAAAAAGAAATGAGAGAATTATTTACAGGTTAGCAGGCAGCATATAAGCACAAATGAGTTCCTAGGTGCTGGAACTATGGATGCGGGGGAGTGCTTCTACACCTTCTGGCTTGAAGTGGTTTCCCTCATATACAGGGTTTACAGTTTGATTCAATTGCTCTCTGCACCCCCCACTAAAAAAACTGTTCCAGCACCCTTGAATGAGTCTGCCAAAAGATGCCAGAGTTGTAATAATCTGGCAGCACTGAATGTCTTTTAGGTCTAATCCAGGTTAACCCTGGGGATATTTTAGCTCCAGCCCTTGTAAGGGGCCAAACAGCAAAGAGAGAACCATTTCTTCTTGTGAGCATCTTTGTATGTCCTTTCCCCAGAGTTCAAATCGATGGGTCAAGTGTTCCTGCACATTACTACTTCTTGGATGGATGGGGCAATCGACAAAGTTTTTTGTCCTACAATGGGCCATTTAATTTTGATAGTCCTTCTTATTGGCCAGGGGAACCACTCTTCCTGCCTACATTCACAAGTTCAGAGCAGACATTTTTACCATTATAAAGCAAAACTTTCTTATTACCTTATAGCCTGGGATACAGACATTACAAGTGAGATTAATGCATGCAGCAACTTACAAACATTATATAGACTCTAAACACATTTTTACAAGTCTAACACCTATCTTGAACAATACTAATATATAGATGAGCTGATCTGGTTTCCAGCTATGAATCTGTCAGTGCTCAGGTGATGCCTACAGAGTTGGCACCCGGTCTGCCAGCGTCACAACCACCACTCAAAACATCATTTATAGTGCTGCCCCCTGCCAGTTTGACATTGTTCTGCCACATCTTGGATTCCATGTTGGCAATTGCCTGAGTGTTTAAATCTCCCCAATATATAATCTGAGAATTGATCTTTAGAACCTAATTTATTATTTAAGAGCACAGATCATGATTTCTCTGGTTGGCAAAAAAATTATCCTATATCTGCTGACTTTACCAAAAAAGTCCACATGCAGAAGTGTCAACAGAAAGTCCAAATCTACCATATGAAATACAAAATCATGGATCAGCAACCCCAAAGAAACATTCCATAAACTATGCAGTTCTATGTATGTTTATATATGTATACATATAAATCTCCTGGGACTTTACTAAATGATAGATTAATTAACTGCTACTTTAAATTCCAGCAAAAAATTTCATAATTACATTCAAGCCAATCAGTCTGTTGCTGAAGTTATTAGTGTTTTGTATTTCAATTTACAAAGATCATATGGGTATAAGGAACCGTTTGCTTCAGAATTTCTAACTGCTATATTGAATGTCATAAGTCATAATGTGGTTTTCAGGCTCTTTCTGAAGCAGTCTAACACACAGCTGATGGCAAAATCATAGCTGAGCCCTTCATTTATCTTGAGTGCAATTATTTTGGTTTCGTTTTTGGGGTTTTTTTAGAAGTCTAGCGAAGGTGCCATTTTTCTTAACAAATCTGAATTAAAGCTGTAACTTCAGTACGTTGGACTATGTTTTCCATGACTGACAGGCAGCTCCTGTGATGATGCACCATTTGCTTCTGGATCCATCCACAGAAAAACTGTTTTTCATGATCTGTGTCCTGAAATCCATCGCTGTGTTCAAACTTGAGGGAGTTTCCATTGACACTTGTACTGTATATCTGCCAAACCACTGATGCTCAGAAGGGCTTAAGATCATAATTTCATCAACGTTGAAGTAAAAGAAGAATATTCATCCTGGGAAAAGACAACATAGGATTTGTTTTGAGACACATTTCATGTGTGTGAGAGAGAGGGGCAGTGTTTAGACACTGTCTCTAAATTGAGTCTTTTCTCCCACAAACAAAGTCAGCATTAGTTATGTATTTCTCATAATTATGGATGGATTGACAAAGGCATTTAAGGGAATTAGGTACCCAAATACCATTGAATCTCTCTTAAGCTTCTTTGAAAATCGGAGTTTGTTTATCAGTTATCATACAGGTTATATAATGTATGGAATAGCTAAAGCATTTTAAAAAATATATTTGCCAACAGTTACTACACAACTGTGTCTGACCTACCATAATTTCCTTTTTACTTAGAGAAAAACTGGAAACTGGTTGCTCAGATACCACCTTTGTGTGCTCCAGATCAACACTACTGTTCACCTCAACCGCTGCATCAGTATCGACCTACTTGGTACTGCAGGAATTCTGCTACTCCAGGGACTTGTTAGTGTTAGACAAGCTGGAGTTCACACAGCTTATGAGTACCGAATGATTCTCAGTAGTGACACCCCAGCAATTATCCTTGCTTCCCAGTACCACATGATTCTCTGCTCTTTTTTCCTGGGGTCCGTCCACTGGAAGACATTTAGGAGAGGATGAAGGAGAGACATTAAATCAGTCTCCTCCCTATCAGTATGGGATTCCCCTCCGCATCATTCCAGGAACCCATGCTTTGACAAGGATCCTTGTCCACAGCAGGGATGGTGGCAACCACCCCCTCTCTGATATGGGCCCCTCGACAACAGCAAAACTGGGATCCTTGCATGGTGTATTGGCTGCAATTTGCACCAGGAAATTAGGGTTTCACAGTCTCCTCCACCAAGCTCCCAGCACAAGGAGTCCCTTGAAGAACAGGAGACCAGGGCAGATAAAAAGGCCACCCCACAAACATTCATTTTATTCTTGTCTCTGGACAATGCAATCATGTCTCCATGACCATCAATGGCTGATGACTTTTGCCAATTCCAGGACCTTGTGAAGAGGGTGGCTGATACCTCTTGAGGAGATTAAAGACTCACAATACAAGCTCGTTGACATCCTGCAATTGGCAACACCCACCTGGGTTGTGTTACCCATTAATGAAGCGCCCCAGGATCCATCAAAGACTTTGTGGCAAACTCCAGCTGCCATCCCGCCAACTTGTAAATGGGCAGACAGGAAATATTATGTTCTCCCCAAGGATTCAGAATGTTTGTTTTCTCACCCCGACCTAATTCCTGGGGGGAGGAGGGGTTGGATGCCATAAACGATGGGGTAAACAGCATTACTCCAGGTCTATCCCTTATGATAAGGACCAGAAGAGGTTAGACCTTTTGGGCTGAAAGGCATATCCATATGAGACCTTCCATTTTGGATTGCAAACTATCAGGTGTTTGTGGCCAAGTATGACTTCAGGAATTACATCAAGTTTGCAACCTTTATTGAACATCTTCCACAGGAGCATAGAGAGTACTTCCAGGCCATCATTAAACAGGGTCAGTTATTAGCCAGAACCTGTCTCCAAGAGTCCTTCGATGCTGCAAATACTGCCACTAGATCCACCACCACAGTGGTTGTCATGTGTGGGATGTCGTGGCTCTAGCTGTCCTGAGAGAGGTTCAGAATACTGTTGAAGACCTCCAAATTGATGGTCAAAAGCACTTCTTAGGAACTATGGATGAGCCTCTGCATATGCTGAAGGATGCCAGGGCCACATTGAGGTCTCTGGGTATATATGCTTCTATGAGCAGTAGAAGATTTGGCAGTTCTCTGGATTTCAGAGCCACTGAACCCACTAGAAAGAGACAAAAATTACAGAGGAAGAGAGCTCCTCCCCCTCTTTCAGTGAGTACCCAGTCATCATCAAAACAACAACTTTGACAGGTTGGTCAAGGACTCGACTCCTTCTCACCTCTAGTTTGCAAGCTGCAACCTTTTGCCTACCTTCCCACTTCTAAAGACTGCCTTTCCCATTTCCAACAGGCCTGGTGGTGGATTACAACAGACAAGTAGGTCATGGAGATTAAAATACTATGCTACATTATCCACTTTACATCCCTCCCTCCCACCCCCCTTCCCTGTCCCTCTTCAGGGATCCTTCTCATGAGACTACACCGAGTCATGGAGAATAGGTCCATCAATGGCTATTAGCAAAGATGGTGAGGGACAAACTCCATGCTCTGGGTGTCCTAAGATTCTACCTGCCAGAATCTGGGAGCAAACAACAGAAAATGTATCACTCCGTAACTGCCCTGTTCTGTTCATTTCCTCTGAAGCTCCTGGCATTGACAACTGTTGGAAGACAGGATGCTGGGCTAGATGGACCATTGGTCTGACCCAATATGGCTGTTCTTATGTTCTTATAGCCATTATACCATTTATTTACATATTTTATGTTTATGAATTAGAGTAAAAAAGTCTCATTGCAAAATTATCCTGGAATGTTGTTTCAAATCCTGTCCTTGTATTTCTGGCTGTCTTTTTCCCTCCAGCAGATCAAAGTAGTTTCAGGGCTTGCTTATTTTGTACAAAACGTCTGTTACACTAAAATGTTTTCTACATCATCATCCTAGCTCAGCAACTCACAAACATCAATTTATTTACCCTCACACAATGTTGCTGTTATCCCTGTTTTACAGATGGGGAACAGAGGCCTGAATTCAATAAAGCACATGCTTAATTTTAAGCAAAGGCTTACGGGCCAGTTTTTAAGGTATTTAGGTGATGAACTCTCATTAAAATCACTGGGAATTAGGCACCTAAATACTTTTTAAAAAATCTGGGCCTACATGCTTTCCTGAATCAGGGCCAGAAATTAAGTAACTTGTCCCAGGTCAAACAGAGTCTGTGTGACAGAGCCAAGAACAGAACACAATTTGCTTAAGTGCCTTTACGACAAGTCTGTCTTTTTTCAATGAACGTTAAAAAAATAAAATCCACAGTGTTTGTGAAACATCAGTTGTCCTAATTGTTTGTTGATCTGTTGTTCTGAATCAAAGACAAAAATTTCTCTTATTTTACTCCATTTCACTAGGTTTCCTTTGTGTCAGAACAAAAGAACAATTAAAGATCTGAAGTAACAACCTCCTCTCTTGTTTCTCATTGACAGAATTTACTTTGACTTTCCTTTTCCAAACTACTTGTGCTCAGCTAGCATTAATTACAATTAGAGTTTCTGGTTTTAGATTTTAACTGATAGAATTCCCCTGAATTTGTTTTCACAGTGTGGCATCTTGAAAATAAGCATTGAAAATAATTGATTTTAGTAATTCCATTTCTTTAGGTTGTTCAGCTTGTCTGTCAGATTACATCCTAGAGTGTGTTGCTGAGAAGTTAAACAATACATCTAGGTAGGCAAAACTACTACTGAATTCAACAGGGCCAGGATTTCACCCACAGTTGTCATTCAAAATGACCCCAATCCTGATAAGCATTTCTCAGCACTTCCACAATAAAATCTATTTGATGATGATCTAGAGATGGAAGGTGCTGAAAAATCTAGGTTGCAGTTTATAGTTTTTCCTCTGTTAAACAACAGAGAGCATTTTCCAAACTGAAAATTGTCACTGGGAGGAGGTAAATTTGCACTAAAGATCTTTGGAAATTAATTTGAATTGTTTTTTTTTTTATAAGCTGGTAAAAATGAAATTCACACCTCGAAGAACTACATAAAATGAAAAATGAATTTCAGAGAAAATAAACCCAGAAATCTTGACACCTTAATTACAGCTAAGGAGTAAAATACAAGGGTGGCAGAGAGACAGTAAAGTTCTGCTTCTAATACTACTTTCTCTCTTCTGGAATCAAAATAGTCTGGTGACAGGATGTTTTAGGGGATTGAGAATATGATACAGAGCTTTCCACCTCTAGATCACTGGTCTGAATCTGGCTGAGGCCAATAATAGCTGCAAGTTGGCTTTGTTCAATAGTCTTTGTGAAAAACCTTCCTTTATCTTGTTCCCTGCAACACCTATAAGTAGCCACTTAGGTTTTTTTAACGTGCTCTGTGCTTTTCATCTACATCAGTAATATTTAGCCAATTAGAAGAAAGATTAATTGGGGCCTTATAGGTATTTGGCAACATGCAGGTTCAGCAGTGCTTAAATGCCTGCTGAATAGGGATGCATTTACGTGCTTGAAGTGCCTAGCTGAATCGGGGTTTTAATCATAATTGATCAGGATGGAAATAATGTAGAGGTTACCTTTCATTTGTTGGATTTGCATGTTTTCAGCCTCCAGTGCTGCCTTACCATTCACCATATTTGCCAGCTGAGGAGACAGTTTATTATTAATATTTCTTACTGTAGTGCCTAAGTGCCTTAGTCATGTACCAGAACTCCATACTATTAGGCGCTGTGAAAACACAGAACAAAAAGTTGATTGCTAGCCACTAACTTTTATGTAATATAAAGAGGAAGAGAGGAGGGAAAGAGAGAGAGAGAGAGAGGAAGAAGATCCAGAGTTACAATAATTAGATTTTTGGAGTGTTTTTTTGTTTCATCCTTCCATTTGCTTGTTTACCGATTGTCTGCAGCGAAGGCTAGAAAACCAAATCTTTTCCTCAAAAGATATCGCCCCAGACCAAATAAATAGCAGACGTGTGGTTTGGCCCTTGAAATATCTATTTATCCATGGAACATGAGCCAGACTTTTTGCATTTATTTGAGACAGCTAGATTGTGTACCCGTTACCTTAGCATTGTAACATTAGTGAGCAATACAAGTGCTTTCCAACCTGATGTAAGGGTTGCCTGTGGAAGACTCTACTGCTTATTGAGCAAGTGAGCATAGCCGGTGGCTCTGTGTTGAGGGTGAATACCCACTGGTAGGAGCTTACATTGTCACCAGTAAGGTTCTTCTTACTGACCTGCTCAGTCCCTCCAGTCCTGGGAAAAATAGGAACTTGATGCTCCCTGCGGAGAGCCAATGCCCAGAGATAAGACAGAGAGAGGTGGGAAGTGGGTAGATCCTGGCTTTGCACACTCAACAAGCGGAGCAGTGGTGATTGTTTTGTATTGGTGAGGGGGTGGTAGCAAGGGATCATCCTCCATTTTGGCATGTGAGGCTCTGGACGGCAGGGCTGCAGTGAACCGCAGGCTCTGGCTGCTCTTGTGTCAAGTAATGTTTAAATAAAACTAACTGACCTGGTAAATGCAAGCTCTCCATGGCTTAATAAAGAAAACAACGTACTTTGTAGGCTGGCCAGCTTACTTAGCCAGGAGTACAGCTGGGACTAAGCTGTATCATGACAATGGTAGTAATAATTTATTCCTCTCAGAGGGCAAGAGGAAGGAGCAGGGGTGGATTGGGATTCTCTGAGGTGGCAGGTTTTGTTCTCTGGTGTGATTATGTGAACTGTGTGTTAGAAATCTTTATTGTCACTATTATTATTCACTTATTTTCACTACTTCAGCCTGTTTGTTTCCTTTGTGCATTCTTCTCATCTTGGCCAATGAAAATCAATAACGTTCATTTTGCTTTTGTTTATAGCCAGTGTCACTTTTGCATGCTTGTTGCTGCCGTGCCTGGGTGGTTAGCAATGCAGAGTGCGTTTACTGCTTTAAAACCAGTCGTCATTGGGATTTAAAGCACAAATCATGGACATCAGATGTCTATTAGTTTGGCAAAAGATTGGTTTTACAAAATCTAATTTTAAGACATTTCTGTTTATCATTTCCTTTTAATCTCAACATCTGATTTATTGCCATTGAGGAACACGCTTGTGATATTACATTTTTAAAAAGATTGTGTGCAGAGAGAAGGTTGAGGACAATGGGAAATTGGTATGTGGATTAATGTACCTGATATGAGCCCTGAGGAAGGTGCTTTACCTGCAGAATCGGAGCGTATAAGGTGTAATCCACTGAGCGAGAGTAAAATGAATATACTTTTTTCCTGAACACTTCCAGGGAATAATAGAAGATGGGGGTGGGGGGTGGAAGCTTTTTCTCTTCCCTGCTGATCTGACCTACATATATTTGCTGTGCCTTGCCCTCTACACACTGCTGCCTTGACAAGTAAATGTGCATTATACACTATAAGTTTTCCCTTCTGCTGGCTTGTATGTGTAAGGAAAACACCAATCATTTGGGACTCATGGTTCAGAGAACACTGAAGTCTCACAGACTGAATATTAATGGGGGATGAATATTTGTCTCCTGTTAATATATCCGACTCCTATCCTTTGCCTTGACAAACATTTAAAGCTAGCTTGTAAAGAGTTAAACTTTCCATGTTCTAATAGGTTTGCTGCTTTTTTCTCCTAGAAACATGCACTCTTTCTCCTTTAAAAATAAATAAATAAAATAAACAACAAAAACCTAACAAGCCAAGTCAGAGAAGCGGCCGCCTCTGACTCTTGTCTCCTCAGAAGAGTCTTCCCATCTGCTTTTCACCACCCAAGCATCTGTTGTCATGGTTGTGTGAACATCATCCCTCCTCCCTCAACGAAGGAGGGTTTTCAGGTCTTTTCATTAAAATCTATACTTTAAAAAAAAAGTCACCCGGATATAGGGAGGCAACTTCTCATGAATGCATGTTATTGGGCTGCCAGGTTGTGTTTACTTCAGAATGAACACCACTGTGGGTAACATCAATCTGTTTCCTCTCCCATCAGATACTGATGAAGAAGATTATGCCTCATGGTTGGGAAGTAACCATGAATAGAGCTAGCCAGGGATTTTCCATCAAAATTATTTTTTGGCTGGGAAACAGTTTCTGCAAAATCCAAATTTTCAGGGGGGAAAGGTTTTTGAATCAGGAAAATAATTAGTTTGGGGTCACTTTGATAGTAACCTGTGTCTGCCTCAGCTACTGCAATGCTTCATAGCAGTTATAGCCAAGGTGTCTCATATTCCCTTTGACCCCAGTGGGCTTACCCCTGAGGTTGAACTGGCATGGTGCTTCATGGGAGTCCCATGACTACAGTGCACCATCGGAGATGTATTTCAGCCAGGGAGCCCACCCATAAAGGAGAACAGGGATGTGAAGCAGTGTGCAGCTGTGGAGAACCAGATTGATGTTGAACAGAAAGCAGTGAATGTAGAAAGACCACCTGCTTCAGGTCATTCCTTAATTCCTTCAGTCATTCCTTTTCTATATTATGGGGACCACACAGAGAGCTGAACAGTAAGGAGATAGCCCAGCAAAATTCAGCTCCAGTTCTTATGTCCTTATACTGGACTAGCCCAGATTTTTGTGCAGCAGGGTGGTGGAGTTCTGGAAAGTGTCAGCTTTGTGTGCAAGCAGTGAGAGGTTCGAGCTCCGCCTAGTCTTGGTTTGAATGGTACAAAATTCATATGACATGGTCCCTTCTGACCTTAAAAACTAGGAATCTGCACTGAAATCAATGGAAGTCTTTCTACCAACTTCAGTCAGAGTTGGATCAGATTCTGAGCAGGCTGGTGAGAACTGCATCCAAACTGGCAACGCTTGGCCTCCTGGCTGGCGGTGTCAGCCGACGTGGTCCAGGATTGCTGGTGCACCCAGAGGTGATCTCTCCAGAACTGCCGAAGAACGCTGGTGAGCCAAAAAGGGGTAAATGGCACAACCGCGACCCAAAAATACCACACCGAGTGTGTAAATAAAGGAATTCACTAACAAGTACTGTAAAACTGGTTCCTTTCAGAAGCATTGTGTGTTCCCTAAAACTGTAAAACCCCCCCACACACTGTTAAGAGCACCATGTGCAATGACTGCTAAAAGGGGGCTCTGCGGACTGCCACCCCCTCAAGCGCCAGCTCTGTAGCTCCCATTGGCAGTGGTTCTTGGCTAATGGGAGCTGCGGGGGCAGTGCCTGGGGACAGGGCAGTGCGCAGAGCCGCTTGGCTGCGCCTCTGTGTAGGAGCCGGAGAGGGGACGTGCTGCTGCTTCCGGGAGCCCCCGGAGGTAAGTGCCACCTGGAGCTTGCACCCCTGACCCACGCCTGCACCCCAACCCCCTGCCCCAGCCCTGATCCCCTCCCTTTCCTCTGAACCCCTTGATCTCAGCCTGGAGCACCCTCCTGCCCCAAACCCCTCATCCCCAGCCTCTCCCCAAAGCCCACACCCCCCAGCCAGAGCCCTCACACACCCCCGCACTCCGACTCCCTGCCCTGCCCCAGCCCTGATCCCCCTCCTGCCGTCCAAATGCTTTGATTCCAGCCCAGAGCACCCTCCTGCACCCCAACTCCCTCAGCCCCAGCCCCACACCAGAGCGCGCACTCCCAGCTGGAATCCTCATTCCCCCTGTCCCAGCCCGGAGCCCCCACTCACACCCTGAACCCCTCATTTCTGGCCCCACCCCAGAACCCTCACCCCCAGCACAGAGCCGTACCCCCCCTCCCACACCCCAACTGCCTGCCTCAGCCCAGAGCCCCCTCCCATACTTCAAACCCCTCGGCTCCTAGCCTGGAGCCCCATCCCACACCCTGAACTCCTCATTTCTGGCCCCGCTCCAGAGCCGTGCCCATTCCCACACCCAACCCCCTGTCTCAGCCCAGAGCCCCATGCCGTCCAAACCCCTCGGCTCCACCCTGCAGGCTGGAGCCCACTCCTGCACCCCAAATCCCTCACCCCCAGCCAGAGCCCTCACCCCTTCCCTCATGCCAACCCACTGCCTCAGTCCGGAGCTCCCTCCCGCATCCTGAACTCCTCATTTGTGGCTGCACCTTCAGCTGGAGCCGTCACCCCTCCCGCACTCCAGACCCCTGAGCCAGCCTGGTGAAAATAAGCGAGTGATTGAGGGTGGGGAGAGCAAGTGACAGAGGGAGGGGGGGTATGGAGTGACCAGGGCGGGGCCTTGGAGAAGGGGTGGGGCCTCAGAGGAGGGGCAGGACAGGGGGTGGGGAAGGGTGTTCAGTTTTGGGGGAGTAGAAAGTTGGCAACCCTACTCTGAACACCAAAGCAGAACTTCTAAACAGTTTATCTTTGGAGCATAGTGTCCATATTGACTTTTGAACTGGTGGTGTCTGAATGTGCATTTTGAACATCACTCAAGAAGTACAGGTGTGAAGAGCTAGCATCAGTGAATCAGCAGAATTGCAAAAATCTGCACATATGCAAGGCTAAGTTTAACAAGGAAGTAAATGAAAGCCATGCTAAATGAAGCACAATGGAAATTGCATTACTTTAACATTGCTTTTTTTCTTTCTTTTTTTTTTTTTTTTGGCCAGGCAAATAGTGTGATAAGGGCCAAATCCTGGGAAAGAATGTATAGCCCAATTAAGTGAGTTATGCACTCACATGCTCTCAAAAGGCAGAAGGTTGAGAAATAGATATTTCAGCCCTGCTATCTTGTAGCTGATCTGTAACCAGGTCTCAGTGGGTATGTCTACATTGCAATAAAACACCTGCAGCAGGCCTGTATCAGCTGACTCAGCCTTGTGGGGCTCGGGCTGCAGAATTGCAGTGTAGATGTTCGGGCTTGGGCTTGAGCCCAGGCTCTGGGATCCTGCAAGGGCATGGGTGTTTTGCTGCAGTGTAGACTCTACCCTGTGTGCTTACAGACTGTGGGAATGGTACTGAATGTGACCTGTTTCCCCTAATGACATCCAAAAGGACACATTATGAATGGGATGGAGGTATGTTCTACGTTAAATTTGTTTTGGTCACACACACACCAGTCCTGGAACAGAGGTAGTTACAAACAGCATGCAAGACAATCCCTTCTTTCAGGAATCTCAGCATGCTTCAGAGGCACTCTGACTCCAATTACAGACCAAGGCAGAGAGCGAACTCTCCTGCAGGTGGCATAGCACCTGCTACACAGCCTTGTGCATAACAAAACTAACAGCTGCACATCTTCCCAAGACTGAATATTGGTTCACACAATCGTCCATATTGTTTCCTAGTGTGTAACGATGCCATCTATTGACACTTGCCATAATATCTTATTATGTATGTCTATATTGAACCAACAACCAGGAAATTCACAGTGGAGATGAAAACTCTTAGCATAACTGATTTGTTTAGCGTTTTCTTGGAGTTCCTACACAAATGCATAGCTCAAGGGCCAGCCCTATCCTCTGGCAGTGAGGGAAGGAAGCTTACTGGCATATCTTGTATTCACTGGTCAGACTAGAGAGGAAGGCATCTCCCACCATACATTCCCAACCCAATTCAGTTTGTGAACCAGATCCTGCTCACGCTTGAGTCCCCAGCTAAAAGGAGCTGCTTGAAACTATCCCTCGAACCTCCAAAATAAATGTAGACGATGCAATGTTTTCTGGGCAAAAATGATTTTTAATGGAGCTGGTGAACATTATGAATGTTGGATGTGATTTTTTTTCATCAAAAGTGTTCATGAGAATTTTGCCCAAAAATGGGGGGGGGGGGCAGGGAGGCGTTATTGTGAATGCACTCCCCTTCCCCAATTTTTCCACCAGCCTTGGAACTCCTCTGAATTTTTTGAAATTTGGAAAAACTTAAGTGCCTTGCTGAATCACAGTGATCATCAGTCAATTTACATCTGTTATTTGTGTGGGCTTTTCACATGGCAACAAGGAAGACATATTTCAAAAATAGGAAAATTTGGTTATAAACTTCAAAAATTGGCAGGTGTAGTTTTTCATTTTTTGAAACTGCTTTTAATTTGTCTTTTTTTTTTAAATTGACTAGATTCCAAGTTGACAGTGCCCCTCTAATGCATCTCAACATTCAGTACATTCCTAGGGCATCAGCAGAGCAACTGAAGTCATAAGTATATTTTTAGTATTGTTTTAAGTTTAAAAAAGCAAGCAAATGAGTGGTGGGAGAGACATGTTTTTTCAGGAAATTTCTGTTTGAAGCAAAATAAACTTCTGAGATTTTGTAAACCGAACTGTCCTGTTGAAATTGAAAACCCTAATTGAATTGAAAACCAAGACGTATCTTGAAATTCATAGAATATCAGAGTTGGAAGGGACCTCAGGAGGTCACCTAGTCCAACCCCCTGCTTAAAGCAGGTCCAGTTTTTGCCCCAGATCCCTAAATGGCCCCCTCAACGATTGAACTCACAACCCTAGATTTAGCAGGCTAATGCTCAGACCACTGAGCTCTCCCTCCCCCCTTTCATGCCTGAAAGTCTTCTAATGATAATGAAGCTAGGGTCCCAGGATATAAAACAACTCTGCATAGGGCTATTGTACTATACATAGGCTTGGAAGGATTAGATCTCTATTGGTGAAGGTTGGCAAACATCCATACAAACCATACAAACACAAACTGATGACAAAAATATTTACACATAGGCAGGTAAAGAAAAATGCTCCCTTTGAACTTGGAGTCAAAATCCAGGGATTTAGACTTTTGAATTAGGCTTGTTACAAATGGACTAGCGAATGAACAATAAACAGGAATAATTCCTCACTTTAAGGATCTTTGCTCTGTATATTTTGACATGGGATGTTGACAGTTTTAATGGTTTATAAAGCTTTAACTTTTTGAATTCAATGTCTACTGTCATTAAATAATTGACTTCCCCATGATGTCATGCAGCTGTGAAAATTGAAATCTGTAAAAACAGAAAAATGCTTAAAAATAAACATTGATGATATCAATTGAAATTAAAAAAAAAATCAAAATTCTGCCAAGCTTAAACACCTCCCAACATAGCGAAATTCATTGGGTTATCAAATTCCTGTGATGACACCGTGATCTGTTTGGATGCTGAACAGATTTTGAAATTGCTCCAGAGCCTTTTTAATAACTTCACTTGCAATATAAGGATCTGACTTTAATGAGACAATATTAGGCCAGAATATGCAAAGCATATAACCCACCCTTATGTGATAGTCCGGTAGCCAACATTACATCTCTTGTCTATTACATATTTATTATTTTTATAAAGTTAATTAAAACATTTGTGCTCAATCGGGCATAAAAATAGGGCAACTGCTTCTTGATACATTGGGAACTGAAAATGTCCGAGTCCCACAAATCTATGTTGCTTTTCTTTATAATGGTAAATGTTTGATTGTATACATATCATTATTAACACACATTTTTATTAGGGTAGTGACTGGAGGCTCTATTCAGGAACTGGCCCCATTGAACAGAATTGTATGTGTGCGCATTGTTTTAGGCAGGGACTGTCTAATACTGTTTGCAATTTAAGACTCTGATCTTGCAAAGAAATGTGCACATACATAGCGTCAAGCATGTAAGTAGCCCCTTGATTTCAATCACTTAAAGTTAAGCTTATGCAGAAGTCTTTGCATGATTGGAGTCTAAATAGACACGATAGCTAAACAGTAACTGACAGACAACATGTAGGGGATTCGGAAAGTAACTCCATGCAGATGAACCCCTGTGCCACTTGAAGCCCTGCTGAAGTCTGCAGAGCTCTGGGCAAGTGTAGAGATGCTCCCATTCAAAGCTGCTTGCCCAGCTGGGACCAATTAGAACTGGTTGAAATGTTTTGAACAGAAAGGGTTGGGGATGATTATTGGTCAAACGGCCTATTTAATTGGTCTACCTTTTTTTGTCTTTGGGGGGGCTGGGGCAGTTGTGCCTTTTTTAAAAAATGTTTTTTAAACCAAAATGTTCTCAAATGTGATCAAAGTGGTCATTAACATTTTTCATTTGATTCAAGCCAGGTTTTCAGTCAACCAAATGTTTGGTAACTCATTTTGATAACAGTTTTGACAATGTTTTTGATTAAAAAGTTGGGGGGTGGAGCCAGATAAAATGGGTCCATTTCGAACACTTCAAACAGGAAAAAAAAAGTTTAATTTTATTTCAAAAATCGGTCTCACTTAGTTAAAAGTGCAAACTTGTGGTGTTTTGTTTAACTCCTCCAAACCAATTCTCTTGTCCCTTTCCCTCTCCTATGCACAGATGTCCCAACCATCTCTTCTGCCAAAATTCACTCCCATTAACCTGCCAATCCCAGAAATAGCTTCTTTTCCTATACAAAAAGCTATTTGTGCTGACACGTGTGTGTTCTCTCATTTCTGGTACGTACACAGTGCTACCTGGATTTATGGGACGACACAGCTGCAGAACCAGATTCTAATCAGATATGAAATGTACCACCACATATTTCAACAAGAAAGTACCCCTTAAAATATCAAACTTGAACGCATACACAATAATGCAGGTTTCAGAAAGCACCTTGTCACTGACATTAGGTGCTGGCCCTTGATTTCTGCTGTTCAAACCAGCATCAGTGTCTATATTTAAACATTTATTTTACAAGTTATTATACATAATTTGTTTTCAGCTGAGCAACTGAAATCTCAGTTGTGGCGTAGTAGCGTTGACCAACGCTGTGGAAATCATAAACATTTAATCAATTAAAAGGGAAATATTTCTAACGTGGATGTTGCTTCTGTCTCTTTCAGTCTATCCGAGAAGTCACAGGATATGTCCTGGTAGCATTGAATCAGTTTGAGTACCTCCCGTTAGAGAACCTACGCATCATTCGTGGGACAAAACTCTACGAGGACCGATATGCCTTGGAGATATTTCTTAACTACAGAAAGGATGGTAATTTTGGACTCAGGGAACTTGGCCTGAAGAACTTGACTGGTAAGGAAAACACCTATAAATAACTGATTGGTCATGGTGGCAGCTGAGCTTGCTGAATATTTATACAGATGCTTTGGATACTAGCATTATAGAGGGGCCATATGTGTACCTAGAAAGATAGGCATGTTGAAAATTTTATGTAGTTAAAAGATTTATAGATTTGTCTAATCTAGTTCCCTTTTGGGTGCCTAGAGTGGTAGCCATCTTAGTCTGTATCAGCAAAAACAATGAGGAGTTCTTGTGGCACCTTAGAGGCTAACAAATTTATTTGGGCATAGGCTTTTGTGGGCTAAAACCCACTTCATCAGATGCATGGAGTCAGAGGTGAAAGAAGCCAGTGCACCGTACTGGGGTAGCCCGGCTTCCCCAGGGGGCATTTTAAAGGGCCTGGGGCTCCCAGCAGGTGGCTGGAGCCCCAGGCCCTTTAAATTGCCCCCAGACCCCCTCTGCTAGAGGCCTGGGGTAGCAGCTGCGGGGCTCCGGCGGCTATTTAAAGGGCCCGGGGCTCCCCTGCTTCTACTGCCCCAGCCCTTTAAATAGCTGCCGGAGCCCCGCCGTTGCTACTCCAGGGCTCCGGGGGCTATTTAAAAGGACTGGAGTGCTAGAAGCAGGGGAGCTGCAGGCCCTTTAAATAGCCCCTGGAGCCCCCGCTACCCCAGGGCTCCGGCAGCTAATTAAAGGACTGGAGCAGTACAAGCAGGGAAGCCTCGGGCCCTTTAAATAGCCCCTGGAGCCCCAGGCTGCTGCTGCTACCCTGGTGGGGGAGGGGGAGGAGGAGGGGGTCACTTACCTTACAGGGTGCACTGGGGCTGGCTCTGACCCCCTCAGCCCCACCCCTTCTGCCCTAGGCCCCGCCCCTTCCAGAGCAGGCCCCAGTTTAGCGGTAAGTCACTCGACTTATTTTCACCCCTGCATGGAGTGGAACATACAGTAGGGAGGTATAAATACACAGCATATGAAAAGATGGGAGATGGCTTACCAAGTAGCGGGGTCAGTGCTAACGAGCCAATTCAATTGAGGTTGAAGTAGGCTATTCTCATCAGTTGACAAAAAGGGGTGGAAATCACTTTTGTGATGCTAATGAGGCCAATGTAAACAAAGTGGCCCATTTTTGAACAGCTGACAAGAAGGTGTGAGTATCTGCATGGGGAAATTAGTTTTTGTAGTTACCCATCCACTCCCAGTCTTTATTCAGGCCTAATTTGAGGGTGTCCAGTTTGCAAATTAATTCCAGTTCTGCAGTTTTTCTTTGGAGTCTATTTTTGAAGTTTTTTTGTTGAAGAATTGCCACTTTTAAGTCTGTTATTGAGTGTCCAGGAAGATTGAAGTGTTCTCCTACTGGTTTTTGAATGTTATAATTCCTGATGTCAAATTTGTGTCCATTTATTCTTTTGCATAGAGATTCTTTTGGTTCTGATCCAATATCTTGTGATTTCACAGTCCAAAGGATGTCACTGACTAGAAGGAATGGTCCAAATTATAGTATTGGCTAGAAGGAATTAACCTGGAAGGAAAGGTTCAATGGCTGGAAATGTAGATATGAAACAGGCTTCAAAAAGCAGGGCCAGATTTTCAGCCAGTGTAAATTGGCATAGCTGCCCTGAAGTCAACAGAGCTGCACCAGTTTACCCCAGTAGTGATCAGGACTTCTGTGTTTGGGTGGATACTACCCAACAGTTGTATTTTAGCCTGGCATATGCCCTGGAAACAGTGAGAGCTATGGCTAAAATGCAACTGTTTGGTAAAAAGAAAAGGAGGACTTGTGGCACCTTAGAGACTAACCAATTTATTTGAGCATGAGCTTTCGTGAGCTACAGCTCACTTCATCACTGTTTGGTAGTATTCAACCAAAATATAGCACTAGCTCTCCCCCTCCACTTACTTTACCTAAAGCATTTCCTTTACTCTCGCTAATGCTTTCGCTTCTCTTTCAACTCCAGCTTGTGTGAAGCAGAAATATATTTGAAAGAGCAGATGAACTTTCACAAAGTTATGTTTCAAAGCCATATGCACAGTAGTGGCTTTATGATGGTCAGTTATCCATTATTTATTGCTTCTGGGGCAGATTTCTTGATGCAAAAATGTCTTCAGAATTGGCACTATAGCCCATTTTTTTTTTTAATTGGTGACTGTGAGGCCATATCATCCTGAGGTGGTGCAGATTAACCTAGCTCAACAGAGCTGTGACCATTGACGACCGCTCAGGGTCTGGACTTTGGTGTCTGAGATTGACAGTCAGACTGGTAACTCTGCTTAGCATATAAAGAATGCAGGTAGCTGCTGTACAAACTTGTCTAGAGAGTTCATTCAAAGCCACCTCATTTATCGTTGGTACCTCCTGAGGAGAGGTTATCAACGGTGATCACTTTATACCACACTCTGGTGGCTTTGTGACATGGAATCTCTCCGCTAGTGGCTAAATACAGACCACAGACTGTAACCCCAACTGGATTTGAAGTTTGGCCCTCAGTACACAAAGGTGTAGCTCAACCTTTCTGAACTGAGTTTAGGCATTTCTATGGAGTTGTTATATAACACAGTTGACATGGGTGCCAATAGTTCTCTTTCGTTAATGTCTAGCTGAATTTTACAGCCATGCTTGAAATAAGCAGATGCTTTTATAAAGACAAAAAGAAGACTGATTTGACCTAGCAATTCACAAATGTCCCCATTGTTGTTATATTGTCTGCTATATCCTCATACTGAACTACAGTGGCATTCTGGAAATATGGGTAACTTTTTTTTTCCAAAAGACTTATGAGCATAAATCACTTAGGCTCAGAGTTTTGAAGCTATATAAACATTGCTGTGCTCGGCATTGATGGAATTTAGACTCAAGTGCCTAAATCCTTTGGGAAACATTTAGGCCCCTAAATCTGCTAGGCACTGCAATGCTGAACTCAACAATGCCTAAATAGCTTTAAAAATCTGGGCTTAAGGCACTTCGGAAAACTTTTACTTTGAATCATACTTAAGTTCCTAGGAGCCTCAGTCACTTCTGAAACTGGAAGTTACACTCCTAAGTCACTTGGGCCCTTGGGACATTTCCTCCCATGATCTGCGACCGCCCCCTCCCTTATCACCCTGTTCTGCATTATCCTCAAAGCGACCTATTTCAGGCAACTATAGACACACACAAGAACTAAAGCATGTTGTGGTTTACACAAGAGTGCACTACCTTGGGTGCATTGCAAAGCTTGAGACAGAAAAAATAGTTACTTTCCACCTGTGGGGGTATGTCATCAGCACCCTAGTAATCTGTAACTTCCTATGATTTACTGCTAACAGAATATGTTTTCTAGCTACAAAAGAGAATCTGACGCATTAAAATATTAAAAAAAGAAAAAAAACCAACCCGAAATATCACTGCAGTCCTCTCAATAGCTCCTAGAGAGAAAACAATCAGAGTTCAGTTGCAATACCAGGCAGCATTAGGTTCTAAATGAGGGCAGACAGAGCTTAACAACCCACCTTTTAAGTAACTGGGCTCCCTTTGTGGTGCCAATACATCTGTAGAGGGTAGCCTTGAAGCATAGACAGTAACTGGCTTCTGAGCCCCAGTAGCAGATCGTATCCAGTAGACACATCTTTTCAGCAATGATGTCCCTGCCAGAGTGGGCTGGTATGCAACTGTGGCATTACTCATCTCATCAACCAGATAACGGCTTTGATTGAGTTCTCTCTTTTCTCTATTATGCCCATCACTCTGATGTCTGAGTGCTTCCCTTAGTCCCCAAAACCCTACATCTACTTTTCTCCTATTCCCCACCTCCCAATTTACCATTCCTTTCTCTCCAGTCCTAGGATTCTTCCAACCCTTCTGATATAAGATGTTCATCCAGATCGTCTGTAGCTTCATGTAACTTAGGGTATGTCTATGCTGCACGAAAATGTGTGTTCAACCACCGTCTGCCCTATAGGCTTTAACTTGAGCTGCTAACCTGGGTTAACAGCCAAATTGTTATGTCTTAAATGCTATTTTAACCCACGTTAGCGAATGCAGGTTAGCTAACCTGACTTAAGAACACACCTTTTGTTTTTATTTTGCACTGTAGACATACTCTTAGACTAAAGAGCATTCATAACAGATGGTAGAGGGCTTGGGTTTTTTTAGCACTTAGCCATGGCTCTGCTGGCTCGTAGGGTGAAACAGCTGCCGTTTTAAGTTCCCAGCTCAGGATTTCATTCCTGAACCAGCTGTCATGCTCCAGTTCACTGTTTGTTTGACTCAGAGACATCCCTTGTAAAGGCCACTTTTATATGACTGGCACAGCATCAAACCTATGCAGTAAATAATTTCATTTTCCTTTCTTTCAAGTAAGCCTCATAACACCACTCTTAGCTCAGCACTTTCTTATTATTGAGTATTGGTGATTGCGTCCACGTCGTCTGACTTACGTTTCTACAAACCCTCTCTTGGAATTTGTTGCTCAAGATGTGTCATTGTCTCTAGGAAGAAAAGTGGCTAGCACCATTAACTTTTAGCCTTGTAACAACTTGCATGGAATTTGGAGGGACGAGCATAAGTTGCAGGCAGGAAGAATTTGGAGGAGGCACCAGGAGGTTGGTCTAGGTGATGCTAGCTGCAGTTGCATCATCTCCGTAAATAGTTCTCTTAATAAACAGCTAGTTTAGTTTTACAAGCATGGAGCCCTTTCATGTTATTACCCAGGACGTGGTATGTGAAATAAGCCTAGCCTCCTCTAAGTGCTTAAAAACAGTTTCCTGGGGCTGAAGATGGACTTTTGCATACTTCCAGATAATCAAAATACTGTCTAGAGAGCACATGGCTTATTGCCGTTTGGAATCCTGCTGATGCATTGGCTATCTTTTCTCTTAACCTGCTTCATACTGTAAATCCCATCTCCAGAGCATGCTAATATTTAACCCACGTGCACTAACATCTTCAGCACAATTTAAGAATACCTACTATTCTTCCAAGCTGTGCAAAACTAACCTGGGGTTGTGGAGGTGGATGACATTACACCTTTCAGGGTTGGATTAGCTCTGAACTTACGTCTATGCAGGGGTGAAAGTAAGATAAAATACTTATCAGTACGGGGGCCCTGCTCCGGGCCCCCAGAAGGGGTGGGGCATGGCCTTGGGCAGAAGGAGCAGGGCTGGGGCGGTCAGCCTCCCCCAGCCAGCCCTTCCATGCTGCCCAGCCCGTGTCGCCTGGGGCTCCGGCCGCTGCCATGGCAGCAGCGGCGGCCGGGAACCCTGGGCTCTCTTAAATCGCCAGGCCCCGGGGCAGCTGCCCCTTTTGCCCGCCCCATTGGTGGCCGGGGGGGTGGGGGGGTGCAAAAGGGGGATCAATGTTCAAGTGCTGCCACAACAGTGCTTTAACATCGGCTGTGTATGGGCCAGTTCTGGCGGCCAGTTTTTACCAGTATGCCGTACCGGCCCACTTTCACCTCTGTGTCTACGTATCCCAGCAGCTCCATATCAAAGTCAGAAACAATCATCGTAACCCCAGTCCTGTATTTAATTTAAGATGAAATTATCCCTACTAGTGCCAGTTCCTGCAGCTTCTGCTTCATTGCAGACTTCAGCAGATTAAACCTTGCACGGTACAATTATTGCAGCTAATTAAAGCCTGGGTGTAACCCTCTGAACGACATGAAAACCTGGTGAAGCGCTCTTTATTGGATTTTTGCCCTGTGCAAACAGTTAAGGCATCTTTGTTCTGTTCGTACAGTGCCTACCTCTGTGGGGTCCTGGTCTGTGAATGAGGTTCCTAGATGTTACTCATCATATAACTGCTGAGGATGCTTCCACCTCTAGTGACAGATGTGGACTCAAGCTTCACAGTCCCATTATTTCCACTAGTGCATGGATGCCCCCAGCAGACTTTGAAGCTGTGTTCTCAGTGCTGTACGAGATACACATGCAAACACAGGCCCCTGCGTTTAGTAACCGAAGGCACTGCTCCCTCCTTTTAGTGTGGCCACAGACTGAAACCAAGTCCCATGACTGAATCCCTTTCCCACATACAAAGACAACATTTTAGATTTTTCTCACCAAGTATTGTGTTCTTTTCAGTATGTTGTCAACAGCTGTGTTTTTATTGTCAGATCTGTGTCAAGAGCTATTTCATATTTGAACTTAACTTCGAGTGTTTTGGGTTTTGTACCTTATCTGCTATATTCAAATGATACATACAAATGCTCTGTTATATTCTACATTTATACCTCACAAAGGGCTCAATTCCACCATCAGTTGACACTTAAAGTTTCCATTTACCTCAGCGGCAGTTCTGTCTGTGAAATGACAGTAGGATCAGTTCCTAGAAATTTGAAGCTGTTCCAGAAATCTGGGCTATAAAAACATATTTCTCACATTGGAATATAAAAATGTAATCACACACCTCTGAAATCTACAGTCAATTATTCCACATATGCATCAAAAGCAAGCAGATGTTATACTAACAAACTGGCTGCTGCCATCTCAGCTGGGCTCCACTTACAACCTTCATAATCTCCGCCAGGTACCCTTAAAATAAAATGCAAGTTTAAAATATTGAACATATTATACAGTGTGGTATTAACAGGACACACTATGTGTAGACCAAGACTATGCCTTCTCCCTCCATTCATTGGGAATGACCTAGTGCAAACCATTTCTGACTTCACCGTGTAGCGAGGCAGTCAACCCTAGTTCATCTAATGAAAGGCATAATCAGTGCCCACACAGGGGGTATTCCGTGTATGTCGAACAGCTGATGAATAAGTTCCATTGTGACGTTTATCTTCATGAGTGAGGCAAGGCAAAAATGGAAGGATAATTCACAAGCGCCACACCTACTGTTGAGGTATCCCATATTTTCTTGTGTGAAGATAAATGTCATGACAAAGATCAGCCACGATGAATTGTATAATCTACAAATGGGCAGGAAAATGTAAATATGTGTCTGTAAAAACCTGAATGGCTTAAAATCTGTAAAGGGTTTTAAATAGATTTTTGGAGTCATCAGTTAATAATAATAATACTCAGCTCTTCTGTAGTGCTTTTGATTAGCGGAGATCTCAGTAACATATACATGGCTTCCAAATGCTGACTTGCATTTTCCTGTTTAGTCATACTTACTATTTATGCATCCTTGCAAGAACGTTATTGTTAAGATATCTGATTGAAAAAGTGTTAATACTTCATATAGTTAACATACAGCCTAACGGCCTCAATTTTGATGGTTAAAACCTGGAAATCTAGGTTACGGGGAGACGGGGGGAAGAGGGGAATGAAATTATTTTGTTTTGAAGGATTGGAAATGGATCCCTAGTTAAGGTTTTTTTGGAGCGTTTATCATTTTTGTGTGTGGATTTAAACATTTTTTGTTGACAACCTTGATGCATTTTGTTTATCGAAAAGTCCAATTTCATTAAATGAAGAATATCTAATAACCATTTTGATAATGCTTTTGATCACTTTTTCTATTAAACATTCCCCCCCAATTGAAAAATGCTCGTTGCAAAAAATAAAAAATATTGACAATTTTCGGTGAATTTCAAAACAAAACCAACAAACACACCTTTTTTTCCAAAAAAATTCAGCTCTAGTTTCAGCCTCCCTACCCTACACATATAAAAAACCCTAATGATTAGAAAGGGTGGCATTAAGTTGACGTCTGCTGCATCCAGGGCAGATGATGAACTGATCGGGAGAGGGTTTTACACTCACTTGGCGACCTGCTAATCTTGTCAGTTGTTCATCTGAAAATTCATACCGGACACGTCAGTATTAGGATATTTCAGTGCACTGTGTGGAGCAGGCCTGCTGTTCCTGCTTCAAATGCTACTTCTAATACCAGCTGATGCTGGTTATTCTTCTTTTACCAGTGAAGTACTAGGATGTTTTGGGTTCCCCTGCCTGTTACCAGCACTAGTAGTCCATGCATTCTAGATTAGAGCCATGTGTAGATTGATTGTTTTTTTCTTTTTTGGGCTCCTTTTCTGACAAGTCAGTGCCAGCTATTTTGCTATACTTCTGTCAGAGGCCTTAGAGCCTAACATCTCAATTGTTCATTTTAACTGCAAACTCCGTCACTCAACAGCCTTAGCATTTTATGTATAGAGCAGGACTACTCAGCATTGTGTGACATCAAATTA
The DNA here is from genome assembly GCF_965140295.1 of Lepidochelys olivacea. Lineage (NCBI taxonomy): Eukaryota > Metazoa > Chordata > Testudines > Cheloniidae > Lepidochelys > Lepidochelys olivacea. The sequence goes on along the minus strand of NC_140421.1, from coordinate 66,565,807 downwards.
CTAGTATAGGTCACTGACCTCTGGTCCAATTTACGAATCCATAGAGTAGTCAACTATACTCCATACTACTATATGCTACTTATTGTAAATTGCCTTCATGTCGTATCAAATGTTGTTTTCTTTCCAAAGGAAATGCCATTCTGAATAGATATGGCTTTTTGAGGCATTATTTGTTTAGAAATCCAACAATGAGCTGTCAAAATCTGAGATGAATACTGACCAAATATTAATTTTCATGTGCAGCCTAAATATATGTTTGTGTTTGTGCACAAATATACACCGTAAGACAAATGATCAAAAAGCCACCTCTGTTGCAAAGTGAGGCACTGTGTTGTTTGTGTTACCTCAACTCTGCCTCCTTGTGTAATGTAATTGCAATAGGGTCTGTAACTGCTCAGTCACTGAGGCTTACTCTGTGCTTGAAGTTCTATTCATAGAATCATAGGGTTGGAAGGGACCTCAGGAGGTCATCTTGTCCAACCCCCTGCTCAAAGCAGGACCAATCCCCAATTTTTGCCCCAGATCCCTAAATGGCCCCCTCAAGGACTGAATTCACAACCCTGGGTTTAGCAGGCCAATGCTCAAACCACTGAGCTATCCCTCCCCGCCATAGCTATATCTGTCAGGAGTGTGGGGGGAGAATGGTGCCGATGCTCCAGTGTCGCTGCAGCTGTGTCTACAGAAGAGGGCTTCTCTCAACGTAGCTAACATCTGTCAGGGAGGTGGTATTCCGACCATGACAGAAACTCCTTCTGTCAAGGTAAGCTGTATCTATGATAGGAGGCCATAGCTATGCTGACAGAGACGCCGTGGTGCTCCCTTACTAGTTATGCTGTATGACCTCTCCCTCATTCAGTGCAGAAGATGGATGGTGTCCAGTGAACAAGGCAGTGGCTCAACATTTCCTTTTATCCTAGTTGTTCAGGGCATAGTCTCACGCCTCATTTACTACGCACTATCCAAACCTTGCACTGAATGAGGATTTTTTTCCTGGCTTTCTAGGCTTTTCGGTAGTGATCAGTACTGTAATGTCTCAGCCTCTTGCAAACCGTGAATTTATCCTCACCTCTACTTCTGAGATCAGAAGATTATAGACTGGATTTTCAAAATTGCTTCATCTCAGGGTCAGATTTTTCAGCAGAGCTCATCTCACTGTATCCATGTTGGACACTGAGCGCTTTTGAAAATCTGGCCTTCATTTTGGTGCCTGGATTGGAGCTGAGCTCCTTTTGGAACTTGGCCCAAAGTAACTTGCATATGAGTCACATGCAAGTATGTGGCACAGAGAGGAATAAAACATAGATCTCTTTGCTCCCATCCAACGCCTTAACCACAAGCTCCTCATCCTCTGCCAGCAGTCTCCTTCCTAATGTGCTACACACCATACAAACTGCTGTGATCGCAGCTTAAGTGCAGATACCTTTCCAGCTTGTGACACAACGGCCGTGAATGAGACTGGGATATTCTGGAGACTAGACCAATTCAATATGCCAGCCTTGCCCCATTCTCTGTTCAGCAACTGCAGTAAATAAGCAAGGGGCCCCGTGGGGAAAAGCAGTATGTTATCTGCTTCAGACTTCCTATGTGACCTGGACAATTTGCTGAATTTCTCTGATCTCTCAGAGATGTTGCTAAGATAAACAAATGTTTATGAGGGGTTTGTAAGTAAGCCACCAGAGCACTCTCTGAATTGGGGGCTGCTGAGGGGTCGAAATCGGCCTTCTGCATAACTTAGAGCAGCCCCAAGGACTGTCTAAACTACAGCAATCTCTCCGGGGCTGCATATGGATTGTGCCTCCCTTCCAAAACCCTCTAGCACCAAGGGCTGTGGGCAAGCTCCTGGCTGCCCCAGCCTAATCCCCAGCATGCCCTGTGTAGCAAGGCCTGCGATTGGGGTCGGCACCACCATGTTGTGTGATGGACACTTGACAAAATTACCATACTTAGTGATGGCCATGGGGGAGAGGGGCAGGGTTATGTCATTCAGTGATTCAATTTTTTGAAAAATTACCATGGACACTTGTGTCCGTGGTAGGAACACATTGCTGACCCCTGCGAATGACAGGAGCACATGGTCCATTAACACCAGGCCTACGCTGCTTTTGCAAGAGGGAAATTCTTCTTTGGTTCCTTGTGTTATTAACACCAGTGACATGTACACGTCAGAGCAGGGGACAACACCAGCCCCCAATTTTTCTTGATTAATATTCCATGTGGGGACATATGGATTGGAGGGACAAGATGACAGAATCCTAAGATATCTTGTTTAAGGGAGAGCTTGAGGTCGAAGAGCAGCTGCCAAAAATTACCTGCTGTTTTCTCTTACCTACTTCAAAAAAAGGACCAGAAATATTCACATGTAATATTACCAGAAAGAGGCATATTTGATTTTATCAGACATAAGTACACTTTTTGGAACCATGAGAGATGCCATCATTTCATTTCTAATTACATTAAATAATGACAGGTTTCAGAGTAAAAGCCGTGTTAGTCTGTACTCGCAAAAAGAAAAGGAGTACTTGTGGCACCCTAGAGACTAACCAATTTATTTGAGCATAAGCTTTCATGAGCTACAGCTCACTTCATCGGATGCATACTGTGGAAAATACAAAAGATGTTTTTATACACACAAACCATGAAAAAATGGGTGTTTATCACTACAAAAGTTTTTCTCTCCCCCTACCCCACTCTCCTGCTGGTAATAGCTTATCTAAAGTGATCGCTCTCCTTACAATGTGTATGATAATCAAGGTGGGCCATTTCCAGCACAAATCCAGGTTTTCTCCCCACCCTCCCCAACAAACCCAATTTCCTGTTGGTAATAGCTTATCTAAAGTGATCGCTCTCCTTACAATGTGTATGATAATCAAGGTGGGCCATAACCAGCACAAATCCAGGGTTTAACAAGAACGTCTGAGGAACGGGGTGTGTGTGTGTGTAGGAAAAAACAAGGGAAAATAGGTTACCTTGCATAATGACTTAGCCACTCCCAGTCTCTATTCAAGCCTAAGTTAATTGTATCCAATTTGCAAATGAATTCCAATTCAGCAGTCTCTTGCTGGAGTCTGGATTTGAAGTTTTTCTGTTGTAATATCGCAACTTTCATGTCTGTAATCGCGTGACCAGAGAGATTGAAGTGTTCTCCAACTGGTTTATGAATGTTATAATTCTTGACATCTGATTTGTGTCCATTTATTCTTTTACGTAGAGACTGTCCAGTTTGACCAATGTACAGGGCAGAGGGGCATTGCTGGCACATGATGGCATATATCACATTGGTGGATGTGCAGGTGAACGAGCCTCTGATAGTGTGGCTGATGTTATTAGGCCCTGTGATGGTGTCCCCTGAATAGATATGTGGGCACAGTTGGCAACGGGCTTTGTTGCAAGGATAGGTTCCTGGTTTAGTGGTTCTGTTGTGTGGTATGTGGTTGCTGGTGAGTATTCGCTTCAGGTTGTGGGGCTGTCTGTAGACAAGGACTGGCCTGTCTCCCAAGATTTGTGAGAGTATTGGGTCATCCTTCAGGATAGGTTGTAGATCCTTGATAATGCGTTGGAGGGGTTTTAGTTGGGGGCTGAAGGTGACGGCTAGTGGCGCTCTGTTATTTTCTTGGTTGGGCCTGTCCTGTAGTAGGTGACTTCTGGGAACTCTTCTGGCTCTATCAATCTGTTTCTTCACTTCGGCAGGTGGGTATTGTAGTTGTAAGAATGCTTGATAGAGATCTTGTAGGTGTCTGTCTCTGTCTGAGGGGTTGGAGCAAATGCGGTTGTATCGCAGAGCTTGGCTGTAGACAATGGATCGTGTGGTGTGGTCAGGGTGAAAGTCGGAGGCATGTAGGTAGGAATAGCGGTCAGTAGGTTTCCGGTATAGGGTAGTGTTTATGTGACCATCGTTTATTAGCACTGTAGTGTCCAGGAAGTGGATCTCTTGTGTGGACTGGACCAGGCTGAGGTTGATGGTGGGATGGAGATTGTTGAAATCATGGTGGAATTCCTCAAGGGCTTCTTTTCCATGGGTCCAGATGATGAAGATGTCATCAGTGTAGCGCAAGTAGAGTAGGGGCATTAGAGGACGAGAGCTGAGGAAGTGTTGTTCTAAGTCAGCCATAAAAATGTTGGCATACTGTGGGGCCATGCGGGTACCCATAGCAGTGCTGCTATAATGATAAATAATAAATAAATGATAAATGATAAATAATGAGTTGTCCCATTTACTTCAATGGGCCCAGGATTTCACCCATTATCTCTAAGGGTACTTCTGCACTGCAGTTAAAGTCCTGCATGTGGCCCGGGCGAGCTGGCTTGGGCTGTGGGACTGTTTCTTTGCAGTGTAGACTTCTGGGCTCAGGCTGGAGCCTGGGCTTTAGGACCCTGCAAGGTGGGAGGGTCCCAGAACTTGGGCTGCAGCAGGAACTCGAACATCTACACCACAATTCAACAGCCCCCCAGCCTGAGCCAGCTGGAATGGGTGAGCCGCGGGTGTCTAATTGCAGTGTAGACTTATCCTAAAGGGTTAAAGTATTGTATTATCACTGCTATTGTCATGTGCATGTTCTTGTATTTGGCATCCTGTTGATCAGTGGCTCCTGCTCTGTTTGTTGATTTCAAGCCTGTTTCCTATTCTCAGCTCAGACTTTACCAGTGGAGATACATGAATTGTTGGAAAAGATTATGGCAAGTAGTAAAAAAAAATGATTGATTTATTGGCAAGTGTTTTCCCATTGAATATTCAGGGAATTCCATTGAGATTTGGGGTGTTCCAGATTATCTTCACCTCCTGCCCTCAGTCAGTATTTTATTTTTTATGCAGAGTTTTCACATAGGCAGCCATGTGCCAATATCAGATTGTAGGTTGTCTGAAACAATTTTCCAAAAATAACACGCAGGAATATCCGTGACATCAGGGCTCCCATTACTGTGTGGGTCTTCAGTATCATACCGCCAGAGAGCATACTAATCATAATACCATACGGCCTTTCCTGCAACTGAAAGGGGACTCAGAACTATGGGGAAGAGACACTTGGCCAGATCCTCAGCTACTGTAAATTGACGTTGCTCCCTTGACTTCAGAACACCCTGGAAGCAGTGATTCAAATTGCTCCTCACTTGCCTTAGTGGATAACTTAATTCACAGTTCAACTGATGAGTTACCTAGTGCCTAACTCCTCTTCCCTGCCCCCCCTCCAGTTATGCCCTTTTAAGGACACTGCAAGGAGGCCAGTCGCTGCAGATTAATTGCTGCTAATGACAAATGACTCAGGTGCTCAGTTATGTTGTCACTGTGCTACCCCCTGTGGTTTTGAGGATTGAGTGCAGGGTTGTTAGTCTGGAGGCCTAGGTTTTATTCCCAGTTATGTCTCTGACTCACTGTGTAACTTCGGGCAAGTCACTTCACCACTGTATTTTCCCACCTATAAAATGGAGATAATAATGTTTATCCACTTTTATTAGAATGCTGTGAGCTCTCACTCAAGAAAGTGGTATATGGGCTTGATCCAAAGCCCATTGAAGTTAGTGGGAATCTTTCCACTGACTCCGCTGGGCTTTATATCAGGCCTTACTGTTGCAAAATGTTATTGCCATCATGGAATGAGTCCAGGTGCATTGTCTGCCCACAACACCACATAAAATAATCAAGGCTGTCATTACTATCTTTGGTTCCTTCCTATAAAATCTGTTTATTAATTCACGACATTTGTGTATTTTCAATGATGAAATAAGACTCCCCACAATTTGGATGTGGGAAACATCCTTTAACTCGTGGGAAATGTAAACAATAGAGGTAAATCTGGAAAAACTCCAAGCCTTTTAGCCAAATTCTGGCTCACCAAAACTTCAGTGACATGAAGCACTTTGACAATACTGGGATTTCTTTGGTCATATGTTTTACAATGTAATCCTCCAGCTCAATCACATAGGTCAAGAAAGGCTGGTATTTCAACCAACGCAAAAGTCTAAGTGCATCTATGGTACACGTCGATAAAAATGCACTGGGCTCTATAGCTAGGAAGAAATTGGTATGTCCTTATGAACTTTGTAGCAAGAGCATTGTCAAACTAACCGCACAGTAGTTTTGAGAAAAACATTGGCATGCATTGTGCACACAGGTCTAAATTCTTCTCAGTTAAATTGGCGTAAGCAAAACGGGTCACATAGTTACTTAGCTCAGGGTATTTTAAAAGCATAGAGCTCCTACTCCACGGGCAGTGGATAATAGAAGGCCAACAATTTAGTTGGTAAAAAGAAAAGGAGTACTTGAGGCACCTTGGAGACTAACTCATTTATTTGAGCATAAGCTTTCGTGAGCTACAGCTCACTTCATCAGATGCATAAAGTGGAAAATGCAGTGGGGAGATTTATTCATTCCACTGAATGCATCCGATGAAGTGAGCTGTAGCTCACGAAAGCTGATGCTCAAATAAATTGGTTAGTCTCTAAGGTGCCACAAGTCCTCCTTTTCTTTTTGCAAATACAGACTAACACGGCTGCTACTCTGAAACCTTTAGTTGGTAGAATTCCAAATTACAGGTCACTGTTTTTCCTTTGATTCCAAGCATATCTTTTCTCCTTCCTGAGATTAGTCAGAAGAGTACCGGGCTTGGAGTAGTTATCCATTCCAAAGGGCCATTTTCCCTTACAGATCACCTTTATACCCCATTCCAATCTCCTTGATCACTCTTTCCTTTTAAGTCCACTATGCATTTTAAAGGCTGACACTTGCATTACCCAAACAATCTCTCCTCGAAAGAAAGAGGCATGAATTTTACATTTGTCTGCCATCTAAGTCTACTGGCTTCCTATTTCCCTTTGACGAGCTGCAGTTCACAAGCCATTCGTTGGCACTTTTGTAAAATAATTAAAATCTCATTCTTGTGTGTCCCACGGGAACTTTTAATCTATGAATATTTCCCAGCAAAAGGGCAGGTTAGGGAGGAAAGTGTGCCGGGCAGTTCAATTGCTGCAGCACTGCAGGGTCCCTCTGTCAGCGTGGGAAAGGCAGGTGAACCATGTGCTGTCGAAGCAGAAGAGAAACCACCTTCCTGCAGTGAGTCTGCTGGTTGCCAGACTCAATAATGAACATGAAACTTAGAGGTCAAACACTAAAATTAGTGTCTTTACACAGAGGAGGAAGGCTCAGTAAAGGCTTTGCAGCAGCTGTCTACTGATACATTTTGTATTTGATTGGAAACAGGGAGCAGGCATAGAACAGGAACACGCATCCAAGTGCCAGGCTCTTCTGCTTTTCGGGCAAATGCTGATTTAGGACCTAATGCTGTATTCCTTGCACACTGATTTAAGTGGGATTTTTGGATGCACAAGGAATAAGGCCCATAGACCTGGAAGGTCTAATGAATTAGTGATACTGAGGACAAGGCCTGCAGAAAGTCATGTTTGTGTAAGTGGGGGAATAGTCCCGCTATTGTGGGGAACTTTCCTGGCTTCTGCACTACCCCAGTGAAGTGGGCTAGCGAAAGGATCTGAGTCCTCGCTCCCACTTCCTTTACCCAGTGGCCTCCCTGCCCTTGAGGACTCTCCTTCCACTCTCCTTTCTGGCAGAGTCCTCATAACCCCAACAAGGCTGGGCCCAGGATTCCTGGGGGGCTCGACCCCCAACCCTGCTGTGGTCACCTAGGACAGGGGCTAGGGTGTCCCCACTCCGGGGTACTCTCTCTGCACTGGGCACTTCTCTGACCCACTGACCACTACATACAAGTTAAAGCAAATGCAAGTTGTTTAATCAGCAATTAATTTTAAAAAGAATAAGGTAAAATGGGAAAGGTTCAGGGAAACACCTCACCCTGCTCTGTGGCAGGGAACATCACAAACAGTGTCTCTGGAAGGTCAGGGCAGTTCACAGTCTGTTCCTTGTAAGTCCCAGGCCACCTTCCCAGGCCCTGGCCGTGCTGCAGGGATGCTGTGGGTTGGACACTCGCTCTGGTGGTGGCCACACGCTCTCAGGCTCTAAGTGGTAGGACCCTTCTTCCCAGTGTCACCCCCACCCTGTCGGGGTTATGATCCAAGCCTGGCCTGCAGAGCCTCTTGGCTGAGGCGTCTCCCTGTGCTGGGCCCGCTGCCCAGGGTCCCCCTCGCTCTCCCCGACTGCTCACCACACCCAGCTCCAGACTGCTCCAGCCCCAGCTGTACCACTCTGTCTCTGCACTGCTGCTGCTGCTCTGCCTCCAGCTCCCTGGGCTGCTTCTTTGGCCCCTCTGCCTCTGGTTGCTGCAGCTCTGCTCCCAGGACAGGTCTGCTCTGCCGGCTGCTTCTGTGACTCTGCTCCCAGCACTGACCTGCTTCCTGGGCTGCTTTTCTGGCCCCTCTGGCTCTGGTTGCTGCAGTTCTCCTCCCAGGGCAAGTCTGCTCTCTCTGGGCTGTGCCTCTGGCTTTGGGGCTGCAGCTCTGCTCCCAGGGCAGGTCTGCTCTCTCTGAGCTGCTTTTCTGGTCCCTCTGGGTCTGGCACAGCTCTGCTCCCCAGCTCAGCTTGGGCCCCTGCTTTCTCCTTAGCTTGGCCCCACTCTGTCTGACCCAGGCAATTCCAGCTCACAGGGAGGACGGGATGTCCCTGGCCTCCTGACTCCCTGATTAGCCTGCCTGCCCTGTCATTCAGGCTGACCTGGAGCATGGGCCTCTCCCCATTGTTCCTGGGGGCTGTCAGTCTCAGGGTCCTGATTTCCCCATTGACCCTTCCCCCTTTTTAGTACTGGGAGCTCGCAACTAAAACACCCCCACTGAATGTTAGTAAGGGGGCAACAGTCCCCTTATATTTGCATGCTATTCACTACTGTGGACACTTCTCTGTACACTTAATCGCCTTGGTGGGTTTCTGCTGGGAGTAGGGGTGCAGGAAGAATATTCACAAAGAGGGATTCCTGTGTGTGCTGTGGGCAGGATCTCCTTGCCATTCCTCAACGAGGCCGGTGTGTAAAGAGGAGTCTTGGAGCTGGGGAGCAGAAGGGACCACTTTATTTACAATTACACAGACTCAAATCCCACATGACCTATGGAGTGACAGGGATCATTTGGGTTCAGGACAGGGCTGTACTGCAGATCCCATTCGTTGCCTCTGGGTTGGGATCATGAATTTTGTCTGCCCTTCAGCCACTCAAAATGCCCATCAGAGAAGTATGCGTGAATTCTAATCACTTGGGTGGTATGTGTCAAAAAGGCAAATGTCACCCTTAGTAATATAGCGTTTATTACAGAATTTTAAATGTGGTGTCAGATGCCATGGTGATTGGTGGCCATCTGAAACCCTAACCTATAAAACACCTGTAATTCCTTTGATCAATGGTGCACACAAGGTATCCCACTGAAATCAATATGACAACTCATGCAAGTAACTGATAACTGATGGGAGTGAGGGATTCACAGTCTGGCCTTATGTGGAGGGATGAAGAGAAAAGGGAATTTTACTGCTGCATAAGAGGCCCTCACTGCCAATGAGAGGGGGCAATACAGGAAAGCAGGCCAGTGCAAAAGGTCTGTTTCAAGCAGCTTCCTGTTAGCGCAGTTGTGCTTTTGTAAACGTACAAGTGCAAGTCACATGGAGCATGGCTATACAAACCCATTGAGATGGACAGGCAGCAATAGAAAGGAAAAACATAACCTTGAATGTAGCCAAGGGGGAAATAAAAATAGACGACACGGAGGAGGAGAGAGAAATAGACACTCACGCAGCTAAGGGAGACAGACAACGCAAACCCACATTTAGATATACATACCAGAGTCCAGCCGTCACTGGGGAATACAAGTACTCATGTGTACTTAACTGTGATAGATAAATGAACTGACAGGCAGCTGTTTAATCCCTCTGATACAAACCTGTTGCAGCTCTCCCTTATATTACTCTACCAAATGTATTACTGCCTAGCTTTTGAAGAACAGCTTTCCATAGAAAAGGAAGTTGATAAGTCTAGAGTGACAAGGATAGGCAGACAGACCAGCAGATGTGTAATTCACATGTAGTTACATCTATCTGTACAGTATTGGGAACCTTTTGTATGTCACAGGAAATGTGCCCACAGGCTTGGGATGACCGAACAAAGGTGTCACATGGGGAGAACACACTGGAGGCCCTTTTGTTTGATGTTTGATTGAAAACTGCTTGAGGGGCTGTGTCCTTCGAATCCCTTTTGCTTACATTTTTTTTTTCTGAGAAACTTTAAAACACAGTTGTGTGTTCGCTTTTAAATGCAAAAGTAAGAGCGCATCTGTCAGGCGCCCCATCATACAAACTCCATACTCACGCTGCACGTCTCCATGGGATTGCCTGCTACCAGTTGGAATTAACGCAGACCCATGCTTTGAGTTTGAGAACACAAGTATTCCTGAGGAGGGAATGTGAGAAGAGGTGGTGGTTGTGTTTGGGGTGAGCGACGGATGCGCACAGATTGATAGTAAATGCCTCAAAAAGCGCAGGAGTTGGTTCCAGCACAGTGGATGACTATGCTGCTATTGAGGTAATTGAGATTTAGGAATGATTGAAGGTCACTGAGCATATGGCCTGCTTGCAGAGGCTAAGTTCATTATGCGGGTTTCAGATGATTTTTCAGGAGTGTAACACATGCTGAAAGCGCTGTTCTATTCCAATTTCCAATTCAGGTTCTTACTAGAGCTGGTCAGGAATTTTTCAATGTTTGTTTTCCATTTTTGAAGGGTTTTTTTTCTGTTGAAAAATGGCAATTCATCAAAAGCAATACATTTTGCAGGAGAGAATTGGTTTTCACAAATTTCCTGTTTGTTTAAAAAAACAACAACAAGGTTTTGAAATCATCAGAATGTACCGTTTTGATATTTTCAAAATGAAAAGTTCTGATTTTCAGTTCGAAAGGACTTTTCATTTAGAAATTTAAGTTAATTTACTGTAAAAGTGAAAATAAAATGAAAAAAAAAATCAAAATCACAAAAAAATATGTCAAAGCTATCAAAATGAAATATTATGATTGACCCATACCAATTCTTTGGATTTTCAGTTCTCAATTTTTTTATTTTTTTTTTTTTTGCAATTTTGACTGTGTCCCCATTCGAGATGGAAAATTGTCACATTCTGGGGTGCAGTCCAGACCAGTGAGAGGCTGTACCACCTACTGCCCATTAACGCTGGGAGTCTCACCATGCTTTTCTGTTGTAGCTCCCAAACTGGGCTGCTCACAGACAGCCTGCCAACATGCAGGTCACACCCTGTCTGAGTATAGCCACAGACCTGGTCCAACAGCTTTGATCCGAGCAGCCTGTCAGGAAACACCGGCCACACTGTGGCTTCCAGCAGCCTTGGCTACTACGTGCAGCATGACCCCAACACGCTCTCAGTCCTGGATTTTCCCCAAAATGCGTGCTCTTCACTGTTCAGCCCTCTCAGATGTGAGAGGTCTGTTGCCCCTGTAACGGGTCAATATGCAACAGTTTGCTACTTGGAGTTACCCAACCAGTTCAGTTTAAACACAACACTTGATTAGTTTTGATTTAAAAAAATAAAACGAGTTTATTAACGACAACAAGATAAAATTTTAAGTGAGTAAAAGTACAAGGCATTAATGTCAACAATGGTTATGAGAGAAACAAAGATAAAATGCTATATTTAGCTAAAACTTAACAAACTAGACTTGGTTCAAGATAAAATCCTTACTACATGTTCCCAGCAACAGGGCTGACCAAATTCTCAGGTCAGAATCTCCCTCAAAGTCAAAGGGCTGGTTCCTTTGACAGAATGAGTGCTAGGGAGAGAAGCCTTTTTTGCCCTTCCCTCTTATAGTCCAGCCCCCTTTGAAATGCATTTCCCCCGAGCTCAGTGGTGGGCAATCTGCGGGCTCAATGGTGGGCAACCTGGCCTAGATAGAGTTAATTCCAACGGTGAGGACAGAGACAAGGAGCCTCATGGTGAAAGAGGGTCCATGTTCTTGTTTGCTAAATGGGATAGATCTGGTCCCTCCCTGCTTCCTTGCCAAAGAATGGCCACTCGGCTGGTGATTGCCCCTCAGCTTTGATGACACCTGGCTAGCGGAGTCAGCTTTTCCTTTGTCTTTTGGAAATCGGTTTATCCACTCTCTAGACTTGTCTGGTAAACACATTGTAGTCATAGTTTCAGCTTCTGTTCATAATTCTTAATATGCATTTCATACATACGTTACACATGAATATTGATGATCAGCGGGTCAGTTTTTAAATGATCCCTCACAAGGCATATTTCGCACAAAGATTATCACAATAATGTGTAGAGTCTGAACACGGGTGTTTTCACTCATAGAAATGTTTTCAAAATCTTGAACATTTTTGCAGAGAAGGAAACTCAACTCTAGTTCTTACACCTCACTCATAACTGCAGGTTCTGAGCGCTTCCCAGCAGCGTGTTAAGCGATGTGACTAACATTTGTGTGTGTTCTCTCATCCTGTCTGCAGGAGGAGGAATATGTGCACTGGGGTGTTTTTTGTTCTGGAGTTACATGTGCACGGAGACACTCTCTCTCTCTGCTATATGTTTATATTGGAGAAGGCAAGGTTAAAGAAGTGCATCTGACATGTAGAGCAGAAGTTGGTGAGGCTTGTGAAGGTCCTTAGTTCCTGTGGGAGTTCATTCTTCAGTCTTGGGCAGTATCTTGTGTCATGGTGATGCAAAATAAATCAGCAAAAGGGCCTTTTGAGCTAATTAGAGCGTTTCCACTGACTTAGGATCAGACTCAAAGTGGACATCTAGTCAGAAGTTTGTGTCTAATGTCACTGGTAGAGTGATGACAATAACCAAGGTGAGCTTCAATCTGGAATGATGGTTTCCTGTTCTTAGGCCCTTGCCAAAGCCTGAGCCCCATTGTGATAGACATTGCACGTAGTAAGAGCCAGTCTCTGGCACAAAAAGCATACATGCTAAGTGGACAACCCAGACAAAGGGCAGGAGAAAGGAAGTGCTATTATCACCATTTTACAGATGGGGAATTGAGGCATAGATTGATTTAAGTGACTTTCTCAAGGTCATGCAAGAAGGCTGTGGCAGAGTCAGGAACCGAGCCCAGATCTCCTGAGTCCTAGTTCAGCATCTTATCCATGAGCCCATTCTTCTTTTCCTTTAAATTGTAACTGATAGACAATGCCCTGCTCTTACAAACACTTGTACTCAGAAGGGAATGTTTGCCAGTGTAAAATGAAGCATGTGTGTGTGTGTGTTCGGTGTGTTTAAAACAAAAACAAAAAGCAGTGGTATATTTAGGTTTCTTGTTACCCTCCTGGTCCTTCTAGGCTCTCAGAGATTGAGGAGAAGCTGCTGTCTTGTTTCAAGATGCTAGTAATAAGCACTCTCTTCCCTGTTTTTTCCCCCCAGGAAGGCGACAGACTGCTGGGCTCTGCCTTTGCAGACAAAGGATTGATTTATTTCGTGAGTTCGCAGCAGAGTTCTGTTACTCTTTGGTAGGATGTCAAAGCTGTGTTACCAAGGCTTGCCCCCAGGCTGGCGTTTGATAACACTGAACAAACAGTCTGATTTTACTACTGCCAACAGCTGCAGCCGGCCATAAGTTTGTCTGCTCCCCATGGGGTTTGCTGGGGAAGAGACGAAACGGATCAGAGGTTGACATGATTATTATTCAGAAATATTCAAAAGCGTAATCTTAAACTGGAGGACACAGGGCTCGATTATTTGTTTGCCAATGCAAAATCTTGCAGGAGTTCTTCAATGATCATGTTCTTCTTGCTGCTGCTGGTTTGACCAGTTCCCCGCTGAGTTAAGTATTACTCCTGGAAGACGCACACTCTGTCAGTAACTCCAAAGTCTGAGGGAGATACTTTAGGAGCCGCTGTAACACAGGTGGAATGGAGACATTTGAATGGCGTGGCATTAGGCAGGAAAGGTCAAAAATCTCAGTATTCAGATTGAAAGGCCATTCAGATTTGGAGGGGGGCTGTTCCTTAAATGATATTCAGTATGCATACAAATATAGCTAGTGAGGATTATGAGTAAAATGTGCACACTGGTGAGCGGGCCACTGAGAGCAGCAGCAGCATCCGAAGAGGAGGCAAAGAGAAGAGCAGAGTTGTATATATTTTGATGAGTCCGACTGCAGAATGGTTGAGTCACAAGGGTCAATCTCCCTGCTTTCCCTCTTATCGAGCAAGACTCTTGAATGTTCTGAGCTGAATGTTTTTGTTTTAATATTTAGAACCTTTCCGCTTCCCCCCCTCAAAAATGCCAATCTTTTGGGCTGTTTGAGACTGACGGTTAACGTTTTATGGTCCCCAGTTTTAGGCTGTTTTTTACATGGAAACCGGAATCTAGCCTGGAATTTGAAAAAAGCCATTAACGCTCTACTGATTAAGTTGACTACACTGACAGGATGAGTGAGCCATGACCTCAGCTGACCTCATACGGCTCACTCTCCCAGAAGATTGACACTGTTGTTGGGTAGAAGTAAACATTAGTCCGTTAATTTGCTTCTGTGATTTGCCAAGGAAGGACGACCCCTGGTGGCTGATATCACAGTTCGTTGGGAGTATAAAGAAAATGTATTTACCGATGCAATGGTGAAGAAAGTCCAAAACACTTGTTTTCTGACTGACCAGATTACAAAATGACCTCGGTGTCACGGGTCACCTATTATGGCTTCTCCATTGGTGTGAGAGGCAAATGGCCGAAGATCAATGATAGACTGTCAGCAGCCCCTCAGTTTTGGGACACAGGCAAGGATTCACTGCCAGGCTGTTCAGCCGGACAGCTCTGCTGTACTCCGCCGATGATAATCAACATCTTTGTCAGCTTCACAAAGGGATCTGGCAACCCCGCTAAGGCCAGGTCCAATGGTACTCCAAAGTGATGTGGACACCTTATAATGATTTTACTCAGTCAATGACCGTGATCTCTTGACATGGCTAAGTGGGCTGGATGGGCCATCTGGGGTACAGCATTTCCCAAATAACCCAAAAAAGAAACCTGACGGAGGGGGGTGGTTCAAGTATCTTCTGTGGCAGACAGAGAATCATGTTACTCCAATCACAGTTATGTTTTTTAAACTGCTGGTTCTGGTTTGGGTGATATTAGCTGTGCCCTGGGATGCTGCAGTAGCAGCTCTGTGCTGGACTGCAGACAGTTCTAGCTCTGCACAGTCCCTTCTCTCCACTCAGCCAAGGAAAGGCAAGGGGACAGAAGAACATCCCCTCGCCTTGCACACAGGAAGCCTCCACCACTCCTTCCCGTTCCTCATTGAGGCAGGGGAAGAAGAATCCTTATGTTTCTTTAGAAGCATACTTTAATTATTGTTGTTGTTGTAACACTGAAGGACCAAAGTCAGTGATCAAGGCCATATAGTGATAGGTAATTCAAACATAGTCCTTGTCCCAGCGAGCTCTCCATCTAGGGTTTAGACAATATGCCAAAGAAGAATAGATTCACTTTAATTGCTCGCTGTGAGTATGTCTATGCTGGACACTAAGGCTGAGTTTTGACTGTGGTTTGAGCCCAGGCCCTCCTTCCGTCCACACACACGTCTGTCTGATTCAGGTCAGCAAGCACTCAGGACTGAGGTTCTAGGACCCTGTTAGGGGCAGTATCCTGCTGCCACTCTGGTCCAAGCCCTATCATTTTGCAGGTCAAGCCTTGACCCCAAGTCAGAAGGTCTGAGTAGTGCAGTGTGGACGCATTAGCATGGCTGTAAGATCGGGGTCCAGGAATTGTAAACCCAGGTTCACAATGCAGGGCGGATGCTCATGTATGAGCTTGGAAACACCAAGTCCAGAAACCCAGGCTTAGCATGCAGAGTAGACATACCCAAAGGGGGGCCAGTGCCCAACCACCCTCTTTCCATACCTCTCAACCTTCCAACCTGCCAATGTATGACACAAGCCATTGAAATGCATAAGGAATGACGAAAAATGTGGAACACCTGTCTTTTGTTGCATCTCTTGCCATACACAATAAACTATAATAGTTTTTCACTGTCAAACATGTTGTCTTTTTGTCACTGTATGAATTAAATAGTCTGGGTTTTTATTTTTAAAGAAAAGTGGAAACACAAATTCCAGCATCTTCAAAAAGAAGGATGCTTTCATATGAGTCAGCACTACGACTTGAACCCTGACACTTCAGATCTGCAGCACTGACCTCACCACTTGAGCTAAAAAAGTGACTGTTATCCTGAATATGAACCAACCGCGAGAGAAAGATTCTCTCTCTCTCTCTGCCACTGAGTTACACATCTGTCTGCTAGATCGACTCTCCCATGCCACCTCTTCCCCGCCCCCCCGCGCATTCCTCTCCTCCGCTTCCCCCTCATCGCTCGCCCTTACAGCCAGTAAAAAGTAGGTGGGACATGGACCCTTGGCCTCCCCTGTTCCGGTGCCCCTGACCTAGTGTCTAGTTCACTGGCTGGTCAGAGACTTGGCAAGTTCTTTCTGAAAGGCTGCGGATTGGGTTCATCATATTGGGTTATTGGGTTCCACGTGCAACTTGTCTTTAAAAGTTTTTCTCCAAGCTCTCAGTTACTGTATTTGTAATATGTGGGGGAGCGATACGTGCTGCTAGGATGAGGGTAAAAGGCCTTGCAGCTAAACTCATGGCTGCCTTCTTGCCCACTCATTATTTGGATACTGAACTATGGGGTATTTGAACAGGGAGGCTCTCTTTAAGGTGGCAGTGCAGTGAAAGAGGAGATGTGATCAGCTGAAATGTGAAATGTCCTGCAAAATCCAGGATGCCTGAGAGTGCTGCTTTGTTCCTGTGGCACCTTCCGGGGATGGCTTCCTCCATCTTCTCTCTTCTTGGGTGCTGCTAGAAAGGGCTCCTACTGCTCTGTCTCAGGGTGGATTATCAACTGACAGTCACTGGTAACCATATTGACAGTCTCAGCAAAGGACCCAAATGTACATGGGGACAACAGCCCTCATCTCAGAAGGTCGTCTATACAGCTCAGGATTCTGGCACACTGAAGGCCCCTGATTCATTATTCTATAGCTTTAAAGAAGAGGGCCTGGACTATCAATATAGGCACTGTCAATCCTGGACTGTCAATATAGGCACTGCCCTGAGCAAGGGGTGGTGCATAAGGTGCAGCACCTAATGAACAGCCCCAGGAGACAGCATGACTCTCACACTTGAGTCACAATCCCTCCATTCGACCCTCTGCTCCCAGGAGTTAGTAATTGGCTGATGGTTTCTACCAGCAGCAAATTATGATCCCGTCCCACACTAGCTCAGCTGCACTGACCAGTGGTCTGCCCATTTTCAATCCACTTGCTCCAGTGGGGAAGTAAGTGGGCCATGGTCCTGTTTACTCTGATGCCTTTCACCCAAAGTCCAGGTAGGCCAAGAAGGGATAAAAGGGGTGTTCTTACCTGTCCATACTTCTTTGTGTTAGCAGCTATTTGTAGTCACAATCTAGCCATTAAGGCTGGGGGACACAGAGCTTGTACCAAGTAAAGGAGTACTTGTGGCACCTTAGAGACTAACCAGTTTATTTGAGCTTAAGCTTTTGTGAGTTACAGCTCACTTCATTGGATGCATACTGTGGAAAATACAGAAGATGTTTTTATACACACAGACCATGAAAAAATGGGTGTTTATCACTACAAAAGGTTTTCTCTCCCCCCACCCCACTCTTCTGTTGGTAATAGCTTATCTAAAGTGGTCACTCTCCTTATTGTAAGGAGAGTGATCACTTTAGATAAGCTATTACCAACAGGAGAGTGGGTTGGGGCGGGGGGGGGGAAGTGGGGAGAAAACCTGGATTTGTGCTGGAAATGGCCCACCTTGATTATCATACACATTGTAAGGAGAGTGATCACTTTAGATAAGCTATTACCAGCAGGAGAGTGGGGTGGGGGGAGAGAAAACCTTTTGTAGTGATAAACACCCATTTTTTCATGGTCTGTGTGTATAAAAACATCTTCTGTATTTTCCACAGTATGCATCCGATGAAGTGAGCTGTAGCTCACGAAAGCTTATGCTCAAATAAATGGGTTAGTCTCTCAGGTGCCACAAGTACTCCTTTTCTTTTTGCGAATACAGACTAACACGGCTGTTACTCTGAAACCAGAGCTTGTACCAGTTTATCTACAATCAGTTTTTAAATAGAGTTGGTAAATTTAGTGCAAACGCTTGTGAGAGTCCACTTTAAATCAGCTTCATTCAGTAATACAAATCAGCTACGGTGATATAAGTCAGCTGTCAACCATTATGAGTGTTTCAGAGTAGCAGCCGTGTTAGTCTGTATCTGCAAAAAGAAAAGGAGGACTTGTGGCGCCTTAGAGACTAACAAAAGCTTATGCTCAAATAAATGTGTTAGTCTCTAAGGTGCCGCAAGTCCTCCTTTTCATTATGAGTGTGTCCACACGGGGGCTACCCCAGTTTAACTAACTAAAGTTCAGAACCGATTTTAGTTAAAGTAGTGCAAGTTTTGTGTGTAGATCAGGACTTCCTGATAATCACTTGTGCTTCTTACTGAAAGCTGTGTAGTGACTGGTAGCTTACAACACTGAGTTGGAACTGCTATTGAGAAAGTGGATAATAAAAAACAAACTGTCTTCCCCTGCTGAGTATAATGCTATGGTACTGGCACCCTGCCAAGCCTGGCTCTAATTTAGAACCTCTGATGATACCAGTCACACCCAAATGGCCTAATAGCAGGCTTCGTTCGTCCTTTTTCTCCCAGGAGCATTGATTGCCATTGCCTGGAAAAAGAAGGAGAAACAAGAGACTAAAATACCATCACCTCACTCTCAAAACAAACTGTCAAATATTTTTGAGGGACCCTAAAGCAACTAAAAAATGTTTTTCCTTTGGATAAAATGTCTGCAGTGTAAATTATCTTTGCTTTCCTCTTTCCCACACACTCACTTTCATCCCATCATTGTGTCAATATATTCTTCTTAGCTCACACACCTCAAGCTAACGTTAAATTCCCAAGCTAAGAGCATCATATACTGTAAACACACTGTGCAAAATTCTGTTCTTATTTACACTGATGTAAATCCGGAGTAACTGACCTCAAAATCTAGCCCAGTATTTTCCTGAGTGAATAAGACTGGATCAAGGGACAGGTTTTCCTTTCAAACATATTGTATAGACGTCAGTAGGCACTGAACTGCTTGTCCGAAAGCAGAATTTGGCTTCTGTGGTGTGTCTAGGGTTTTTGTTTCTGCTTTTAATTTGAGTTAATTGGTTGAGTTCACTAACCCATTTGTGAATGCTCGTCCAGATGCTCCACAAATATATTTCCCAGGATACAAGAGTAAGCAACACGCTTCGTAGTGTAGATTGTTAATTAGCATTTGTATTGTAATAGCACCTAGGATTCCCAGTCCTGGACCAAGAACCCACTTCCTAGATGCCGTACAAACACAGAACAAAAGGATGGTCCCTGCCCCAAAGAACTTACCATCTAAATGTGCAACGAGATAACAGATGGATACGGGAAGACAAATGTGGGGAGGACAAGGAAACAATACGATACAGTTCAGCATGATAGGCGGTGGTCTTAGCTCACCAGGTGCCTACCCGTTGTCAAGATTACTGTAGGTATAATGACAAAAGAGAGTTTTAAGGAGTGATCTGGAGGACAATGAGATAGCTTTGCAGATATTTACTCCCACATGAGAGGGAGAGCATGGGAGACAGCACTAGTGTGCTTGTTTGAAGATTGTACTCGTGGGCGAGTTGTCTGATCAGAGGCAGCGGCAGACATCTCAGTAGAACATGGGAGGATGATAGGCAGGGCTGGAGGTAGGCTGTGAAGGGCCCTGAAAGCAGCAGCAGAGAGGTGTGAGATGGTCAAAGTGATGAGCTAGGAATATGATCTCTGTGGCAGCATTTTGAATGTGGCAAGGTAGCTTTTGTAAAGGATCAAGAAGAGGATGTTGCCATATGTGAGGGGATGGGACTCTCCATGAAAGTTCTAGCTGTGTGGACAGATAGGAGGGGCTGTATCTTAGAGATGGTGTGCAGCCAAATTTGGCATGATCTAGAAATAGTCTAGGCTTTAGAGAGAGGGCTGAGTTGAAGGCAGTGCCCAGTTATGGGCCTGAGTGACAGGGAAGATGGCGGTGGTGGGAGAGAGACAAGAAAGGCTTGTGGGGAAAGATGAGGAATTTTGTTCTGTCCGTGCTGAGCATAAGCTGACAGGTGGGCCTCCATAAGGAGTTTGTATCCTGGAACAAGCGTGTGTGGAGTGTCTAGAATAGCCTTTACAAATGTATCCACTCTCTCAAGTTGCATCAGCCCAGATCTCCAGTGCAGACATATCTCAAAGTGCTCAGTGCCTCCTGAGAACATCAGTGGGAACTGTGTGGGTGCTATGTGGAAGAATTGTGTTATTTGACTGCAAGCTCTTAGGTAATGGTTGTCTTACGTCAACAAAATGCTCTGCACGTCTATAGCACTGTATAATAATAAATAGTACCTTTTGTGGCATGCGCTCATGGCCTACTTTTTGCTCAGATAAATTTGTTAGTCTCTAAGGTGCCACAAGTCCTCCTTTTCTTATTGCAAAAGGGAGAGTTTCAATAAATACAGGAAAGAGCTTGCAATAGTAGAAGCCTGCATTGTGCATTTCTTGTTATCACATTTGCTGTATTATCTAAAAAGATCTGTGAGTGAGATGGTAAAACAGGGCTTTTTAATTACACATCACCTAGCAAGCTGATAAAGAAAACAAAAGCAGGCAGGCAAATAGCATCACCCAGGCCTGAGCCACTTCAAAATAATAATACAGCAAGAACAATAGAGAAGTAATTCACAGCTCTCTACGAAATTTTTACAGTTGGGGAAAAAACAAGCAACTATTGACTGTTTTGTTTTGTTTTTTTCCACCCTACCCCCTCCTCCCTGCTGCGTGACTTGAAAGAATATTTACCACGATCCAGGCAATAGGTTTCATGCTGTATTTGCTTGGAAACCTCTGTCGTAATGAAATATTCTGATCAGAAAAGAAACATGGCACAGGTCACTTGTACCAGGGGGCTGGGGTGTGATATTGGAGACAATTGATTTAAAAAACAAAACAAAATAAATGAAAGAACTTCACTCCTCTGCCATTTCTGCTACCTTTAGTATATTGCCTTGTCCTGGGTCTTTTGTGCCATTATGCCAAAGAGACTGGAAAGCAGGCTAAACAAGCAGCTCAGAGAATTGCTTTGAGGGAGTCCCTTGGTGGATAGGCCGCCTTCTCTTGGCCTCCTGGCATAGGAACTGTGCCATGGACAGGTTGTGGGGGGAAGCAGGAGCTGTTCGCTAGCCCTCACGGACATTACAATCCAGCACGATTTAAGCTTTGTCTAGACTAGGATTTAGAGCTGGTTAGCTCTAGTATGAAGAATTTGGTGATCCGTTGGTCCTGATGATTCAAACTGGTGTTGAAATGTACACTTCCTTATCTACCCTAGACTTTTAGAATGTGTTCGCTAACACCTCCTTACAGTGCGACTTTAAATCAGAGCCTAGACAAAGCATTAGGGTATGTCACCATTGCGGAGTTAGCCTGGGTGACTGGCACCAAGGTGTGAGCACCTGGGTTGGCCTAGCCTGGGTGCAAAGCCCAGCCGGAGATACTGCGTCTTTATTGGTGTGGCACTCCCCTGTGTGTGTCACTAGGACTTCTGGGGGCATATCCCATGGTTCTTTGATCTGCAATAAGCTGAGCTGCTCCATAATTCTTTCCCAGTGAATTGTGGCTTGTCCTGCTGGGCATTTGGGGGAATTGGAGAGCCGTCAGCACTTGAGTGATTTATCCTGTGTCTCTGCTGCAAAGTGGGTGGTTAGCAGCCTGAGTGAAAATGGAACTTACCCACAGCTAGCCTAGGCTGAAAGCACCACTCAGCCCTGGAGTGGGTTTTGTGTGTGAATAGGAGTGGGATTAGGGGGTCACACTTGAGTAAAAGCCCCAGTCAACAATTCAGTGAAGACATACCCTTAGAGGATATGTCTGCCCCAGTTTGCTCCAGCAGGAAAACTGGGGAAGGAACCCTGCCTTTGCCCCCTCTCCCTTCAGCTGTACTGAGAGTCGCTTTAGCACGCTGTAGGATTCAGCCCAAGGTACAGTCATACCTTAGTCAGGAGGTGGCGGTTGCTGAGTTGTTACAGTTGTAAGGCCAACATTAAAGAGCAGAAGCACTAGTTGCACTGAGGCAAATTAATAAATCAATATAAGGTATACACTGCAAATAAATTCAGGCCTGCGATGTCTGAATGCTCTTTACATAAAATCAGGAATTTGTTACACGTGCTCTGCTCTGTGTTGTGCTCAATATCTGGAGGTGAATGTCGTTTCTTGTTTTTATACAAATGAGTAGATGGAAATTATTGGCTGCCTGGAACGCTGCTGGCAGCAAGTCATTGCAATATAATATTTACACAAATAGGACACATGCTATTTATTATTAATAAGTGTATTTCATTCACAAGACCAAAAGCAAACCCACATATTTGTCTTTCACATGTCGAAAGTATATTAATAGCCATGGTTGGGATGTTCAAATATTAAGCTTTTGGAGTTAAGGTTTGATTCAGATAAGCATAGAAAAATTATCTGAATCTGGAAAATCTGTCTGGAATTTACAGAGGGAACAGACTTTCTTTCATTCCCATTAAGCACCAAACGAAGAGTAGGGTCTCAGTGTGCTGTGTCCCATGCAAACATAAGAGAGAGTCCCTGCCTTGAAGAGCGTACAATTTAAATAGCAAATCCAAACAAAAGGTGGGGGAGAAAGGAAGTATTGTATTCCCCATTTTACAGCTGGGAACTGAGGCACAGAAGGAATAAGTGACTTGCCCAAGGACACTCAGGAAGTCTGTGGCAGAGCTGGGAATTGAACCCAGGTCACCTGAGTGCCGGTCCTAATGGTACCATTCTTCCTTTCACCACACCTGTGCACACTTTGCTGACCTCTTCAAGCTCATAGAAAAGTTCAGTTCAAGATTGGTTCTGGATGAAGACTTTGTGGGAGTTTCATACTTCATCATCCCTCCGCAGTGTTGCCAGCTCTCTCATAATTTTATTGTGAGTCTCACAATACTTGGAGTATAATTTTCAAAAGAGCCTAAGTGACTTAGGTCCAAAGTGCTGTTTCCCAAAGGAATTTAGGCATGTCGGAGCAGTGCTGGGCTAAGTTTTTTGGCCAGAAAAATAGACACGATTGTTTCAAGTTAACCGCAAATCTTTTTCCATTTGTTCAGTACAGCCAGTGAACTGTTCACACATGTTGACTTAGGAGCCTAAGTCTTATTTAAAGTCAGTGGGCTCCTAAGTGCCTAGGAGCTTCAATCTCATTTTCTTAAGTGACCTAAATTGTGTCTGTGCTTTTGGAAATTTTACCTTTAGTGTTTTTCTTCAAACGGTTCCTCAAGTTATGGGACTATATGAGAATCTCAGCTTTTGTTTAAAAATAAAAGTATTTAGCATTCCTGTTTGCAGAGAAAAGGTTGAAAATGGGAACCCTAAATGTGCAAAAGGCAACTAAAAATAATCCAACACTGCTTATTTTTTTAAAAGTGTCATAATTTTACGGGAGTCTGATGCATGATTTTTGAATCCCTAATTGTAGCACATGCTTAATAAAGGGATAAAAAGCTAAAGGAGCTTTGCCTGCCACCTTTTGTTTGTGTACTGGGACAGCCCACTCTCGTACGAGACCATCCTCCAGGAATTTATCAGAGATTGAAAAAGTCCTTTTTATTATTTGTAAATATTGGATATATGATTAAATTCTCTATTGTTGGCCGTGTTCCAGCTAGTACTCTGTATTTATCACATGCTATGCTCGGAAATGGAGTCATAAACAACCTCTCACTTTAGCAAAACTAGAACACTAATCACGTTTCTATTAGCTCTGCGAAAGCCTGAAAAAGTATATGTGGATTAACAAGATAATGTGCTAATCTGTTCTGTGGTCATTGACCATTTGAAGCTGTTCCATTTCTCAGCCCTGACAGATAAATCCTCTAGTTTTTGATGAAAGGGTAGATAGAAAGCTACGTATGTACATCTAACATTGGACTTGCTGTCAACAAATGCACCTTTTTTCAACAGCTGCAGAACGTTTCCGATCCAGTTCACTTTTAATGGAAGATTCCTGTTCTTTTTTTTTTTTTATACCGCGTTCCTTCATTTCTTGCTGACAAAGCATCTGTCTTCTAAAAAGTCCTTTCTCTGCTCTTGGTATTTCCTGATGTTGCCCTTTCAGAAGAGCACATGCACCGTTTATGTAATGTCAGGTTATCTCCAAAACCATGACTTCTGGTGAAAGTCCTAGAGAGGCAAGGCTGCAGGTAGATCCCGAAGCTGCTGCATAAGGTCAGTATGATACTTTTAGCAAATAACAAAAGAGCAAAGCAAAACATGGAGCAGTATGGGCCTGATCCAAAGCCCGCTGAAGTCAAGGGAAAGATTCCTATTGACGTAAGTGGGCTTTGGAGAAGGTCCTGTGTAAGGTGGACTACCTCTGAAGGTGAAGCTATCAGGCATTAGACCCAGGGATGATGTAGGTAGGAGAGGTGGTGGGGCATAGAGTTCTCTGGCTTTTCTCCTTACTAATAAATCACAGCTTCAAAGCAACTCTGACTCTAGGAATGTGGTTTCTGATTGCAGACATCTCTGTTGCCCATGACAAGCTCTGAGACATGAAGGTGGAAACCTTGTTCAGAGGTTAAATGTGCATCAGCCTTTGTTGGTAACATCCAGTAAATATTTTTAACAGCCTTAGCAAACAGAAGTTACAGTAAGTATTTAATTGGTCTGTTAACCATTAGTCACAAGATTCTGCACATATTATATGGCCGCAGACATGTTTTTATTTTGTCGTGTTTGGCAGTGAAGGCAGCGTTTTCCCATTGCACGGCGGATACTGTTCTCATAGACTAAGAAGCAGAGCAGCCATCACACGGTAAATGGAACAAGCAACTGATTAAAGATTAAAATAGTAATGAATGTTTTAAAATGGACTTTGATAATTGATTAATTGGTGCATTCTAAACGACTCTCAAAGCATTACATTCATTCCCCATTAAATCAATTGTTGTCTTCCCTCCCAAGCTTTGTGATGAAGAGTTGAAAGACAGGAACAACTTATTAAAGTCACCCAGGCCTACCCTAGTCAAATAGGGAGTGCTGGTTAAATCACGGTATTCAAAACTTAGCTTTGTGCTGGATTCTGTAGTATGCTTCAGCAGCACCACACTTTTGCAGGCTGGTGCAAGACTTAATAATTCTCTTATCGTGCAACAACCTGCTTTTGGGTTTCTCCCACCACGCTGCTGCTTGCTTCTTAAAAACAAAACCATGTTCCAATGCAGAAAGAAATGTCACAGTGACATTTCAATTAACATGGTCATCAAAGGGAGTCCATGATTGCTATGAGAAAGTGGTGAAGCCTGGGACAGGAAATATAAATTCCTTAGCAACAGAGGAATGCTGGGGAAGGATTCCCTTATTACAATTAAAAATTGCATAACAACCGAAAGCTGTGGACTTAGTGCCCTGGGGTAATATCAGAACAGCAGGCTGGGTGGAACAACACTGTGAAATGTTTAAGAAGAATTACTGAGGGGGGAAGAAATGGAAAATTAAAACTGATGTGTTGGACTGAACTGACCTCAAAGCATGAACGTTGTAAAACACAATTTCCACATCGTATTAACCTTTTATGGTGTTTACTGCTAAAGAATTGCTGCACATCTTCATTCAGGTCCCCGCCCACTGGAGTCCTTTCCTTGGGTAAAATTCCCACTGAAGGGAGACTTGGCTGCATGGAGACTTAAGGCTTTGGTTGTCTTGGTTGTGACCCAGAAAATGCCCTGTTTGCAACTGCAAAATGATCATTTTCACCAGCAAGCAGCATTTAGCTTCACAAATACTGCATTATGAGCAATGATTTTATCATGCTCAGTGATCTCTCTTCCTTCTGTAATGATGAGCTCTTATAACGTGCTGCACTGCACCGTGGCTACCTGCCTCCTTGGCAGTGCCAGTTCCTACTCTGTTTCTACAGTTGACAGCGGGGTTTGGAGCAGACCAAGCCCCAGTGCATATTGATGCATGCAAATCTGAATGGCAGGTGGTAGAACGGGTACTACCTGCTTCCAGGCAGGTTTTAATCTAGTAAGTAGCCCAGTGAGTTTAGAACTCCCTTGCTTTGTAAGCTCTCCTCCTTATATTTTTCTTCACTTTTTGATTCTTCTCTATTTCCATTTGCCATCTTGCCTTCCTGCCTCATTTCTCATCCGGTCCCATATTGCTTTCCCGGCCATCCAGTATTGCAAACAAGCTATTCCCTTGATAGTTATTGAAAACAGTGCAACATGGGCAGCCTAACAGTATCAAGGGGATCTTGATTTTCATACAAGCTTATCCACGATAATTAATAGCACTGCTTTTTAGCTGGGGACCTTTCTGTTGAATGCATAGCAAGGATTATTTTAAATGGATGCTGTAAGGTACATAAATATGGCCCTAAGCTTGCAAACATTTACAGATGTGTTAAATTTTACGTATGAATGAGCCCATTAAAGTAAATCTTCTTAAGGCTAAACATGCCATAAGTGTTTGCACAATCAAGGCCCAAGGGCCTGATTTTAAAAAGTCCTATGCTTTTTTTTTAATTTACATGCCTAAATATGGACTTAGGAGCCTAGCTTTGGACTGTCATCTTTTAAAATATTTAGCCATGTGTATGCCTTTTCATATCCTGATGTGTCCTCAGTCGTTACTGAAACCCATAGACAGTGAACATCAGCTGTTATCTGGAAATTACACTGTAATTTCCCAATGTGGGCATACATAGTTGAGAGCATATAACACAATAGGTATCTTCTGGGATCAGAAACTCCGAGGCTGGTGGCTGTGGTGTTCCCATAGCATAGGAGAGGTTTGTTATCAGGAAATGCTTTATTCTGGACAACCACTTCCTCTTCCTGTTAATTATTGATAGTGTACTTTATTCTTAGAGATGGCCAAGGAAGACAATGGAAAACACTGCTAGTCAACTCCAATGCAGGGTTCAGCTAGTGTGAGTTGATGAGCTCTGAGGAACAGTTTTTAATGAGCTGCTAACTTCACAGAGGTCTGCTTTCCAAATGGCTGAAAGGGTCTGCAAGCTCATAAATATATGAGAGAGGGAGTGCAATGTAATATACTTTTTTACTGCACAGGTGGGTGGACCTATGACCATCCCTTCAAAATGGAAATAAAATGTGTATTTCATTGTCTTACTCTTATGCAGTTATGTTTATGCCACCACAGTATATGGAAACCTTACACAGGTGCTTCTCTTTAATGTGGTAAGTATGGATGCTTCTATGAGAGAATCGTCTTCATTAGTACAAATATAATTCTGAAGTATTCGTACAGTTACTCATGTTGTTTTATGAATGTGGTTGTAGAAATAATCAGATTCATGGCTGGTTTTCTCTTTCCTCACTGGTACAGTATAAATATATTTAATAGCATCATTATAAAATATCCATTGCAAGAACATCTAGTATCAACATTCAGATTAAATTGGTTCCATCTTAGTAGTGCTGCTATTTTGGTTAGTTTCTGTAGTATCATTCTTAGTTTTAATTTACACACGTTCTCCCCCAGTCTCTGAACTGATTGTTGTATTGGTTTAATGTTGCCGGTGGATTCAACCTTAGGCTGCATTAAGAAATGGGAAGGCGCCTGTATTATGAATACAGATATCCAAATCTTTCACTTCCAGTTGCCATAAACCAATATCTTCACATGTTAGCACCACAATCACCCCTGTAGTTTTAGCAGTGACTGGCAAGGACAATTTACCGCCAAGCGATAATGAGAAAGAAGGTAATGAAATGTTACCGTGGTCTGTTCTATTGCAATTGTTTGGCTTAAAAAAAATTTGATTCATAAAACCTGGGGGAACCTGGAAATCACCTGGGTGAGTTGCTTTCCAGATTCCTGGCCCATTAAACCACGTGTGCTGATATCCACATCTCTGTATTGCAGACATTAACGGAGGCTGTTCTCTAAAATACGTGGATATTCTATCATCAGTTTGCACATGTGTACTGCAGGCAGCATTGTCCAGGGAGTGGGACACTGGACTGGGACTCAGGAGACATGAGATCTATTTCTGGCTCTCCCATTGGCCTGTTGTGTGACCCTGGGCATGTCACTTCCCCTCTCTGTCTATAGAGCAAATTTGTCCTGTAACTGTTTTGGTTCAGGGTAACTCTTCCTATGTATTTGCACAACACCTAGCACAGTGGGGGCTCCAGTCACAGCTGGGAGTGCTAGACAGAACTGTACTGTTTTGCAACCAATAAAAAAAAATCACGAAAGAATATTTTTTTCTCAGTGCTTTCCAGTGTGCCTCCTGCCTTCCCTCCCAAACCTATGTAGACAATACAGGTAAATGCATACTTGTGGTGGGAGCAGACTTAGTCCTGCTGACATGCCTGAGTGCACGCAGTTCTCACATGAATAAGAATATTTGCCTGTTTACAAAACCTTCCCTGTATGCACCGGTATTCCTCATACCAGCTTATCTTCCAAAGGAGGACAAATGTAATATCCCTACTCAAGTCAGTTGCTCAAATTGCTGCCATAGAAATAATCCCTTCATGCCACTAACACTATTGCTGTACAGTAAGTTCTGTCCGGGCATAGCAATGAAGAAGCCTTTTACTCATGGATACAATTGCAGGCATCTCTAGAACTGCCCTTAAGGTTTGAGGTGATTCTTGTATGGTTTCTTTCTCGCCACATTCTTGAAGCACAATCTTAGACACCGATCCTGCAATGAATGCCACACAGAAAGGCCCTTGTGTCTTCACATCGTAAGATCGGAGCCTGGGTCGTGACTTGATATGTTCTTTTTAGGCTAGAAAACACACACAAATACACATTTTGTGTGTGTGTGTGTGTGTGTGTGTGATATTTCACTGTAACTCAAAATTATGTAAAATCCCACTCAAGAAGTGATGCTTTCTTTTAAATCTGTTGTCGTGATTTAAGGTGTGAACACACTGACCTCCTTTCTGGCAGCAATTATTCTCTGTGCCATACAGTCAGCCCTGGAGAAATTGGGTTGGTAGCACTTGGATGCATTTGGGACTTTAAGGTTGGACTTCTGAATCCATGTAGTTCCAGTTTCTGGGACTTGCAGATTTTCACTTTGGTACAGCTGTGCCCAACAGCTCACAGAATTCTCAGATTTAAACTAAAAACGAGGAGTCCTTGTGGCACCTTAGAGACTAACACATGTATTTGGGCGTAAGCTTTCGTGGGCTAGAACCCCAAACCCACAAATGCTTATGCCCAAATGCATGTGTTAGTCTCTAAGGTGCCACAAGGACTCCTCATTGTTTTTGCTGATACAGACTAACAGGGCTACCCCTCGGAAACCTGTCAGATTTAAAGGGCTCCATTGTTATTTTAAGATTCCTCATATTTTTATTACCTGTAATTTTCTTCCCTTTCGTATAGAATTCTTCATACTGGCCCTCATGTAATATTGTTTGGGTTTTTTCTACTCTGTTCATATCTGCATCTTCTCTTTAAAATACTGGGCAATACCGACTTAAACAATCACATGGAAAATAGAGTGTTACTGTCGTAGCATTTATATGAGCTCATTACCTTACAGGTTTCTCTGTTTACAGTTTTGTTTCTTCTCCCTTTTAGAGAAACTAGTTTGAGCAAGGTCTGTTTTTGTGTCAGGTGCCGGTTCAGCTGCTAAAAGCCTCACCTGGTAATAGCCTGAATCCAGCCAAAACTGAAGGCTGTCAGGCATTAGCTGGAACAATGTTATGCCTGTCTTTTGACATCGGCTGTTGCCCCTCAATTTCCTTTATTTCAGAGCAGTCAGTCCTGAATTTCAGCAGTCCACTGGGGCTTGATCCATTGGAGTCAAGGGAATCATTGTGTGGACATCAATGGGTTTAAGATCAGGCCCTTCATCTCTGGTCTCTTATGTACTGTGCATATCAACTACTTTCTGTTTGAGCGATTTGTAAATCCTATTTTATGAACACAGCGATACAATAATTTAAAATGTTACAAATCAGCTAAATGCGTGTGTGTGTGTGCGTGTGTTTCTTTTAAAGAAATCCTTTACCTTTTTGTCCTGATTAGTGTTAGTTAATATATAAATTAAACAGATGTGTTGAATAGCATTGATTTTAAAAGGAACCTCTGGTATATGAAGGGTCTATTCAGTGAAGTTAAAGCTCATATATGGCACGTGCTTTTTTAAACACGATTTCACACACGTTTGACCAAAAAGGGTGTGTGTGATGTTAGACAGCTTACGAGAAAGCCCATCCATTTTTGTTTTTCAGTATTGCTGCCAAGTTCTCCATTTGTGACTTTTGACTGTTTGCCCTTGCGACAGTTTACATGACTAGCTGTGTAGTCTATCTAAGAATTTTTTGGGACAACAATCCCAGAGTTCTGCTAATCAGCACACCTACCATGAATCTCTTTGTGCCTTAGTTAGGACTAGGCAGAGTTTGGCTTTTAAACCCTCTCTTTCAGAAGGTCTCTTTTGGATATTGTGACATAAAAGCAGACTTTCACTCCAGGTGTTAGAAAGGGATTTGTGAATATTGCTGCAATGTGCATTTCCATTGTGTTTAATGTACAGAGGCCAAAAAAGAGCGAAACTCAGGTCTCATCACATTCACACACCTAAGTGAAGGGTGCTGAGTTTAACTGTGCTTCGCTCCGCATTCTAAGTCTCTGCAGGTATGTCTACACTGGAGCTGGAGGTATGTACTCGGCGTGCAGGACCCTAGGTATGTACTCAGGGCAGCTAGCGCCTCCTGTGCGTCCCTGGCTACCCTGCTGGTTTTAGCGCAGCAGCTTGATCAAAGCTAGCGTGTGTATGTCTAACTGAGCCGAAAATTACAGTTTTCAGTTCCAATGCAGACAGGAAGAGCCACAGGAATGGGAGATGCTTCCTTCAGGCCCAGTCCTGCAAAGACCTGTGTGTATTTAACTATGCAGCGAGTGTCAACTTTTTGTAGTTGATATAGTGTGTAAAGTTAAGACCGTGGGTAAGTCCTTGCAGGATTGGGACTTCAGGGCTTGCCTAGCTGAGAGAGGTGCACCAGGATAACTTAAATAAGCCTTTAAACCAATATAGTTTAAACAGTTGCCAAAAAAGTGTCAGCTCTAATGTCAGTATAAAACGGCTTATTTTGCATTGGTTAAACCTGTTCCAAATTACTTAAGCTAACCTGAAATAAACCACTCTTATACTGAAACCAATGCGCACATGGGTTTGCACTGGTTTAACTATATTTGTTTGAATTCACACCTTAAGTTATACTTGGGTAACTTGTATAGACAAGCCCATAGTCACATGCTAATGAACTTTCCCTTCTTAATATGATAGGGTGCAACTCCATGGAAGTCAGTGTTGCCTTCTGAGATATGTAAAGTCTGTTGATGGTAAACATTGATTACAAAACAAATGAGTTCATTCAGCGCAGGACCTTGACAGAGTTAGTAAATAAAGCGTCGGGGGTGGGGTGGGGAGGTGTAAGTTATTGTCTCAGAGTCCCCTAAGGGTTCTCCCTGCTGCCATTGCATTGTAATCATTTGAAATATTAAGGGCCCCTGAAATCCAGTGGAGCTATGCAAGTGTGTATCAGATGAGGGGCCAACCCTAAGAGAGACAAAAATTAGGATTGCCTTTTAAATGCAGACTCAAGGTTTGGAGGGCTGAGTTCGAACCTTCCGAAAGGCTCTGTCTGCTCCCTGCCCCCAAGACATGGAAACATTTAGGATCCATCCTTTCCCTTACAAGCTCTGCTAAACAATTGTCCTTTTGATTTGTACAGAGACATTACAGTTTGATGCTTGACAGGGAAAGGTTAAACTTTCACTAGGGGCTATTTTTAAAAGTAGCAGCAACTGTCTTCTCTGAGCTTATAATGTGTCCCAGAAATAGCTCTCCCTGAACTGGGGCAGCAGGCGATGGGAACGAGAAGGTGTGTGTTTGTTTTTTTGTTGCTAGTTTTTAATAGCAATTCCCCCACTGCGTAGGCATGACATGTTTGGGGATCGCTTTCAGCCCAGGACACTTGTTGCTGTTTGCCTTTGGATTAGTGACTGCTGGATGGCTTCGGACTCACTGTTAGTAGCGTGAGTTGAGCAGCACCTTCTGGAACTCAGGCTGCAACACAAATTGCTCGGCTCGGGGAAGCGAAAGGAAACTGCCAGAGCTGAAGGTGCTATGTGAGGCTTGTGAATCGAAATTTCCCAGAGAGGCACTGAAGCGGGGCACTGGCTGTGAAGCTCCCACGGGTGACGGAGAGAGTTTGGACAACTTTCCGTCATGTTCTTCGTTTTAACACATTGCTAACGAATTAAAGGAAACTAGAAACACAAACTCTAATTGAGCCTGGTTGGTCAGATTGTACGTTCTGTTAAAAGCGAGACTGAGCCTTTAGGTTGGGTTCAGAGTAAGGGATGGCAAGCAATTACCCCATCTCAGGAACACCTCTGGAAGGGAATTGTGCTTCAACCCTGCGAAATAGAATTCCCTTGCATCTTCTCTGTTCTGCAGTGTGTGCAATGTCGGTCCATTACTAGATGGAGCATACGCCCCCACCTGCCTGTTGGGTGAGGAGGAACGGGGGGTGTCGGGGCAGGATCATAGTTCTGCTTACTCTTCCCACCCCCACCTCTCGCACACCTGCGTGGTCGCACCAGGGTTAGAACGAGATCCTTATTTGCTTGTACTTTTTCTCCATATACCTGTGTAGGACCCTGCCACAGACCGAAATAGTTTGCAGGCTCGTCCTATTTCCATTGAAGCCAGTCTGAGTTTTGCCACTCACTTGAACAGCAGTAAGATTGGGCTCTCAGGGGGTTCTGCTCTGCAAATTTGGGAAAGTGACTGTGTTTATTTTAAACAAATATAAAACAGCCACTTTGTTTATGCAAGACTGAGCCAACTGCCAGAGACACTGCTGGTATACTGGCAACGAGATGTACTTTTAGCAAGCATTGCGGGTGTGTTTTCTCTGCCAGGGGTTGGAGATTCTATTTGGCTGTGATTTCCCTGTCTGATAGCTCTAAACTGTTAAGTTAACAGTTCATTCTCAGCCAGTTCTGATATGTGAGAAGCCTGGGATTCGGTCTTAGAACTATCCTTGGAAAGCTTAATTTGCAGCACCCAAATTGCACCACCTCCTGAGTGTCAGTGGAGAGATCTACAGATACTATCAAACCTGAATGAGATGAAGCAGAGGACAGGCTCCTTTTAGTAGCTCTCTGTTTTTGAGAAGTGGGGTCAGAGTGGCTGGGGGTCTAATTTACCAACAACTCGTAGCCTGCTTTTGGCTAACCTAACAGCCATTACTATTATAAATGAATAATAGTTCATTATATCAATTAAATGTTTCCTGTATGTTGAATTACACGCATGTATTCAGATATGTTTGTAAAACAAATAGGTACATAAAATGAATAAAAGCCTGACTTCTGAATTTAGTTAAATAAAGGCTTCAGGACTAAGAAACTCCAATATCAGGAATCGACAGGACATCTGTGGGGCTTACAAAATTCTGGGTTACATCTGTATTTTAGGAAGCCTGTGTTGGATTTAATATTCAGACATTTTCTATTGAGGCAGTGATTTAAATCCCTATTACCAGGCGTGTATGATGTAGACTCAAGTGAACGACTGTATGATGTCCTACAAAAATAGTAATTAGAAATTCCATTCCCATTAGTGGAAAGATATAAATTAGTTAATGATTTACTTTTCTCACCATTGCTGTTTTATAAATTAATAAAATGCTGTGTGAGATATCTGAATTGCAAATTAGGGGCCGCAGTTTTGCCACTGGTATTCATGTTGAGAAGCACCTTACTCAGGAAACCATCCCTGGGGACTCTCTCAGGTCAGTAAAGGTGAGAGAGCCAGGGACAGTGTGGCACAGTGGATAGAGCACTGGGTTTGGTTGCTGGCTCTGCCATTGGTTTGCTGTGCTACTGCAGGCAAATCTCTCCATCACTCTGGCAACTGACTATAACCTTTTGGGTGCCCGGAGAGTGTCTCACTGCTTATTTGTGCAGTACCTAATAGGAGCCTGATCTCAGATGAGGCCTCTAAACGTTTCCATGATGCAGGTAATAAATAAGGATGAAACAGGAAAGGCCGTTTAGAGTTTCCACCAAAAGATATTAATAGTTCTGAAGTGACTATGTCATTTAGATACAGAAAGTTTGCTTGGTCACCTGAATTTAAATAAGAAAAGTTCTGAGTGTACACTGGCTAGAGATACCTTTTCCAGATACTTGGGCAAATTACTTTTGTCAGCTCTACGGTAACAACAGTCTCATTTGCAAGGTGCAGGCACTTGAAGGTAATCTGTTATTTCTCTAATGGGATAGATAAAGCATTGATCCTCGAGTGAGGAAGACCTTCTAATTCCTGAGTGTTGCAGGCACAAATAAAATGAGATGAGTGGATTAAACACGACATCCCATTCAAAGTCATGATATATTCTGTTTATGCGATAAAGTTTTTAGCAAAATGATAAAATAGCTTGAGGTGAAAAACTGCCACCCAAAAGCTGCTGGTTATTGCAGGAGGTTCCATCTTATCATTTTCATCAATTCATGGTAAAGAACCAAAAAGTAAAAAGAAGAACGTAGATCTATTAGGTCAATATACTCTTCTATGTGTTTTTAATTAGGCCAAGTCAACGAGACTCTTCTGTTATTGCTCTGATCATATATTCAGAGAAGATTCAAATATGCTAATGTGAAGCTTTTTGTATGCTTTTAAAGTACATTTATCCTATTAAAAGCACATTTTGAGTATTAGCAAGATATACTGTACTGCTGGTATACAAGCCACTAGACCTGTAGTTTACTCAGACTGTAGTGTGACATAAATTCTGTAAATTATTATTATTAATAATACTGTTAAAAAAAGATTAGCAAGTAGGTCACTGTTGTATTCCATACTACTGCACTTCAGGCTGGGATATTATTCCATTATGTTCAACAGCTTCTAACTGCTGTTGAGCACAAGTTGTATTATTAACAGTGTTTTATTGATCTGGTGGCTATACATTTAACTATCACAGATTAGAACTGTAAATTCATAGATGGTAGGGCCAGATGGGACCATTATGAATTTTGGCCTCTTGCATCACATCCTTCCAGATGATGATACGTTATTCTCTCACACTGGGGACACCTCCCTAGTGGAGGGGGACCACTGTCATTAGGAAGAGACAGGTAATGGTAATGGGGGATTCGATTATTAGAAATATAGTTAGCTGATTCTGTGATGACCAGGAGAACCGCATGGTGAGTTACCTGCAGGGAGGTGAAGGTTGCGGATCTTTTGAGACATCTACACAGACTTATGTGCAGCGCTGGGGGGGAGTCGGTGATCAAGGTACGTCATGTAGGTACCAGTGATATAGGGTAAGGTAGGAGAGAGATCTTGGAGGCCAAATTTAGGCAGCTAGGTGTGAGTCAAAAAAGCTAACAATGTTAGGAATCCTTAGAAAAGGGATAGATAATACACCAGACAGAAAGTATCGTCGTGCCACTGTGTGAATCCGTGGTACGCCCACACCTTGAATACTGCATGCAGTTCTGGTCATCCCATCTCAAGAAAGATATATTAGAATTGGAAAAAGTAAAGAGAAGAGGAACAAATATTATTAGGGGTATGGAGCAGTTTCCATACGAGGAGAGATTAAAGAGATTGGGACTGTTCAATTTAGAAAAGAGACGACTAAGGGGAGATATGATAGAGCTCTATAAAATAATTCATATTGTGGAGAAAGTGAAAAACAAAGTGTTGTTTACTCCTTCACATAACACAAGAACCTGGGGGTCACTCAATTAAGTTAATAGGCAGGAGGTTTAAAACAAACATAAGGAAGTACTTCTTCACACAACTCACAGTCAACCTGTGGAACTCTTTGCCAGGGGATGTTGTGAAGGCCAAAAGTACAACTGGGTTCAAAAAGAACTAGATACGTTTATGGAGAATATTAGCTACTAGTGGCTACCAGCTAAGATGGTCAGGAATGCAACTCCATGCTCTGGGTGTCCCTAAATCTCTGACTACCAGAAGCTGAGAGTGAATCATAGAATCATAGAATATCAGGATTGGAAGGGACCTCAGGAGGTCATCTAGTCCAACCCCCTTTTCAAAGCAGGACCAATCCCCAATTAAATCATCCCAGCCAGGGCTTTGTCAAGCCTGACCTTAAAAACTTCTAAGGAAGGAGATTCTACCACCTCCCTAGGTAATGCATTCCAGTGTTTCACCACCCTCCTAGTAAAAAAGTTTTTCCTAATATCCAACCTAAACCTCCCCCACTGCAACTTGAGACCATTACTCCTTGTCCTGTCCTCTTCTACCACTGAGAATAGTCTAGAACCATCCTCTCTGGAACCACCTCTCAGGTAGTTGAAAGCAGCTATCAAATCCCCCCTCATTCTTCTCTTCTGCAGGCTAAACAATCCCAGCTCCCTCAGCCTCTCCTCATAAGTCATGTGTTCCAGACCCCTAATCATGTTTGTTGCCCTTTGCTGGACTCTCTCCAATTTATCCACATCCTTCTTGTAGTGTGGGGCCCAAAACTGGACACAGTACTCCAGATGAGGCCTCACCAATGTCGAATAGAGGGGGACGATCACGTCCCTCGATCTGCTCGCTATGCCCCTACTTATACATCCCAAAATGCCATTGGCCTTCTTGGCAACAAGGGCACACTGCTGACTCATATCCAGCTTCTCGTCCACTGTCACCCCTAGGTCCTTTTCCGCAGAACTGCTGCCTAGCCATTCGGTCCCTAGTCTGTAGCTGTGCATTGGGTTCTTCCGTCCTAAGTGCAGGACCCTGCACTTATCCTTATTGAACCTCATCAGATTTCTTTTGGCCCAATCCTCCAATTTGTCTAGGTCCCTCTGTATCCTATCCCTGCCCTCCAGCGTATCTACCACTCCTCCCAGTTTAGTATCATCTGCAAATTTGCTGAGAGTGCAATCCACACCATCCTCCAGATCATTTATGAAGATCTTGAACAAAACAGGCCCCAGGACCGACCCCTGGGGCACTCCACTTGACACCGGCTGCCAACTAGACATGGAGCCATTGATCACTACCCGTTGAGCCCGGGTAGTGCATTCATATCTTATAGTGCATTCATCCAGCCCATACTTCTTTAACTTGCTGACAAGAATACTGCGGGAGATCGTGTCAAAAGCTTTGCTAAAGTCAAGAAACAATACATCCACTGCTTTCCCTTCATCCACAGAACCAGTAATCTCATCATAGAAGGCGATTAGATTAGTCAGGCATGACCTTCCCTTGCTGAATCCATGCTGACTGTTCCTGATCACTTTCTTCTCATGTAAGTGCTTCAGAATTGATTCTTTGAGGACCTGCTCCATGATTTTTCCGGGGACTGAGGTGAGGCTGACTGGCCTGTAGTTCCCAGGATCCTTCTTCTTCCCTTTTTTAAAGATTGGCACTACATTAGCCTTTTTCCAGTCATCCGGGACTTCCCGCGTTCGCCACGAGTTTTCAAAGATAATGGCCAATGGCTCTGCAATCACATCCGCCAATTCCTTTAGCACTCTCGGATGCAACTCGTCCGGCCCCATGGACTTGTGCACGTCCAGCTTTTCTAAATAGTCCCTAACCACCTCTTTCTCCACAGAGGGCTGGCCATCTATTCCCCATGTTGTGATGCCCAGCGCAGCAGTCTGGGAGCTGACCTTGTTCGTGAAGACAGAGGCAAAAAAAAAAAATGACAAGGGATAGATGATTTGATAAATTGCCCTGTTCCATTCATTCCTTTTGAAACATCTGGCATTGGCCGCTGTCAGAGGACAGGTTACTGGGCTACATGGACCATTGGTCTGACCCAGTATGGCCACTCTTATGTTCCTATGTTACAGGCCATAGAACTTACCCAGTATTTAGCCTTGAGCTCAATAGCTTGCGGTTGAACTAGAGCAAAGGTTAATGTAGGAGGATGCAGGGGAGGTGTAGTCCCTCCACCTCTGCTAAAAACAGAGAGGAGTTCCCCTTGCTCCCCTTGGCTTGGGTAAGCAATGTTGCACCATAGCTCCCCTCTTCTGTGTCTGGGGCAGTGAGAATTCCCCGCCTGTTTGTCTATTTTAACCACTGACCTATAGCATGTTTTTTTCAGAAAGTCATCCACTCTTGAATGAACACTAATGAAGAGCTTATCTGAAGTCTACAGTAAGGGGAGAAGGCATAGTGATTTGAAAAGACATGCAGTAACTATGGGTGTTAATATGAAAACATGAGGAACTCTTCCGCTCTGAAAATGCGAACAAATTCATTGGCTGTATGCAATGCCATAACTCACTGCACAGGCAACTTTGAAAAAGCATTCTCTTTTATAGGGGACTCTGCTCAGACCTGATTAGTGGGCTTCCATCTTTCTAATCCATCTAGGAAGAAAAGTGAGAAGCTAGTATGTCTCCATCAGGAGCTCTTTAGTGACCTGAAAATTAAAAAGGATCCTTACAGAAAGTGGAAACATGGATGAATTGCTAAGGAGGAGTGCAAAAGAATAACACACGCATGTAGAGACAAAATCAGAAAGGCTAAGGCTCAAAATGAGTAACATCTAACAAGGGACATAAGGCAACAAGAAGAGGTTCTTTAAATACATTAGGAGAAGGAAAATGTAGATCCTCCACTTAATGGGCAAGGAGAGCGAATAACTGATTACATCAAGAAGGCTGAGGTGTTTAATGCCTATTTTGTTTCAGTTTTTACTAAAAAAGGTTAATGGTGAGCAGATACTTAACATAAATAGCAGCAAGGGGGAAGGAGTGGAAGCCAAAATAGTGAAAGAACAAGTTAAAGAATATTTAGATAAATGCGATGAATTCAAGTCAACAGGGCCCAATGAAACTGGTCCTAGGGTATTTAAGGAACTATATAAAGCAATCTTAGAACTGTCAGCATTTAACTTCAAGAACTCATGGAGGACGGGCAAGATCCCAAAGAACTGGGGAAGGGCAAACATAGTGCCGAGCTTTAAAAAAAGAGGGAAAAAAGAAGACCCAAGAAATTATAGACCAGTCAGCCTAATTTCGATACCTGGAATGATACTGGAGCAAATTAATAAACAATCAATTTGTAAGCACCTAGAGGATGATAGGATTATCAGGAATAGTCAGCATCGATACGTCAAGAACAAATCATGCCAAACCAACCTGATTTCCTTCTTTGACATGGTTATTCACCTAGTGGTTAGGGAAAAAGAATAGATATGATATACCTTGATTTTAGTAAGTCTTTTGACACAGTCCCCATATGACATTCTCATAAGCAAACTAGGGAAATGAAGTCTAGATTAAAATACTATAATGTGGGTGAATAACTTGTTGAAAAAAGAAAAGGAGTACTTGTGGCAATTAGAGACTAACAAATTTATTTGAGCATAAGCTTATGCTCACGAAAACTTGTGCTCAAATACATTTGTTAGTCTCTAAGGTGCCACAAGTACTCCTTTTCTTTTTGCGAATACAGACTAATACGGCTGCTACTCTGAAACCTGTTTAAAAAACATATTCAGAGTAGTAGTTTGCTGTCAAATTGGGAGGCCATATCTAGAGTCTTGGGTCTGGTACTATTCAATAATTTTCATTATTGATTTGGCCAGTGGAGTGGTGAGTATGCTTATAAAATTTGCAGATGACACCAAGCTGGGAGGAGGGATGGCTCAGTGGTTTGAGCATTGGCCTGCTAAATGCAGGGTTGTGAGTTCAATCCTTGAGGGGGCCATTTAGGGATCTGGGGCAAAAATTGGGGGATTGGTCCTGCTTTGAGCAGGAGTTGGAGGACTAGCTGACCTCCTGAGGTCCTTTCCAACCCTGATAGGAGGGGTTGCAAGCACTTTGGAGGACAGGATTAGATTTCAAAATGACATTGACAAATTGTTCTGAATTCAACAAATTCAGTAAAGACAAGTGCAAAGTACTTCACTTAAGAAGGAAAAAGTCAAAAGAATAATTAGTAACTGAATAGTTACTTAAATGGGAAATAACTGACCAGGGGGTAGTTCTGCTGAAAAAGATCTGGTGGTTCTAGTCGACCAGAAATTGAATATGTATCAATAGTGTAATGCAGTTGCAAAAATGGCTAATAGTCTAGGGTGTACTAACAGGAATGTTGCATGCAAGACAATGGAGGTAATTGTCTGGTTCTACTCAGCACTAGTGAGGCTTCAGCTGAGACCTTTGTCCAATCCCGGACACCACACTTTAGGAAAGATGTGAACAAATTGGGAAAAGTCCATAAGAGAGCAAGAAAGAAGATAAAATGTTTAGAAAACCTGACCTATGAGGAAAGATTAAAAAAGAATGGGTAGGTTTCATCTTGAGAAAAGAACACTGGGGGGAACCTTATAAGTTTTTGAGTATGTTAAGGGCTGTTGTGAAGAGGAATCAGTTGTTTTCCATGCCCACTGAAGGTAGGACAAGAAGTAATGGGCATAATCTGCAACAAGGGAGAGTTAGGTTAGATCCTAGGAAAAACTTCCTAACTGTCAGTGTAGTTACGCTCTGGAATAGGCTTCCAATGGTGGTTGTGGAATCCCCATCACTGGAGGCTTTTAAGAACAGCTTGGACAAACACCTGTCAGTGATGGTCTAGATTCACGTGGTCCCGCCCCAGTTCAGGGTACTGGACTTGGTGTCTTCTTGAGGTCCCTTCCAGCCCTATGTTGCTATGATTCATATAGCCCCAGCAACGCAATTACTGAGAGCCTGTTGCTCTTCACCATTCATTGTGAGCAATGATATGGTGACACATTGGGCAGGACACAGTCACCAAGCCCCATATTAGTGCATGCTCTGTCCTGTCCCAGCATTCCTTAGCATCAATGTATTTTGCGCTACCAGGGGCTAATAAGAAATAACTACTAAGATTTCCTGTCAGCTGAAAATTCGTCAGAGCTTTCTGAGAACAGATAAATCCACTGTGTATTCTCTCTCTGTTTGAATGCATACTGTTGGATACTGAAGCATTTGATAACCTGCATAAGGCTGTTCCAGTATATATCATACCTGTCAAGGAGTGTTTAAAGAGCTGAGACATAACAGAACACTAAAAACTCCAGGCATTAAATGATTCAAAAATTAACATAGTAATTTGCCTACATTGCCATGTAAACAGTTTAATATTTTTAAGGACCTCTGAGGCAATGTTTTCAGGCATTTTGCATAGTAAAAAATGGTACAGAACAACATAATGCTGGCACATATAGGGTGTGATATTTGAAAACTCAGCATTGGTGTAATTCTGCTCCTGAAGTCAGTGAGGTAACTCCCAGTGAGTTCAGTGTAGCAGAGCTTGGCCAGTGGTGGGCACTTGTGAAAAATCCCATCCATATTGTTTAGGCATGTGTGAATCTGAGCTCACCTAGTGCTCACAGAAAGGGATGCTTCTGAGTCTAAGTGATTCTTACGATCTTCAAATAACAATTGATATAGCAGTTAGGTCAAATTATGGTATAACCATCTGAATTAATTCATTTTTAAGTGGAGTTTTCCTTTCAATATAAGTTTAAAATAAATTATATATTTCTAGGAAATGTAAAACTGTGTCAGAGAAGAAAATGCACAAAGAAAACAAGGACTCTAAATGAGGATAAAAAAGAAAAGAAAAATCAGATCCATTCGCCCTTGATTCAGACAAATAAACCATTGAAATGGAAAGAATGGAAGCTACTCTCTGTGATGTGTATAACATTTGGTCCTGGTAATTTTGATGAGTTATAATATACCGTAGGAAAGGTAGATTGTTATCTGTAAGGGTTATTTTTTAAAAAATACATGTAATGTCTTTGCCTCTCTTGGTTAGCTCATAACATGGATTCTCAAACATTTTCTGTATTAAGAAAGAGTCTTTCTTGCCAAACACCTCCCCTTCTGGTGCAGATTACATGAAGCAGCTCCTCGAATGTCATCCCTCTAGCATCTTCAGCAATTGCCTAAGTAGAAAAGTAGTAATAGAAAAGTAATTAATATAGCTTTTGCTTCCTCATTTCAACATAGCAGATGGAAAAGAGGGGAAGAGGCAACACCATGGGCTCAACCCTGCAAGGTGCTGAGCAGTCTGCATCCAATCCAATGAAGTACTTCTCTTTAAGAAAGAGTACACCCATAGATCTACTCACACATGCTTAAGTGCTTGCTGGATCAGAGCCCAAGTGCTCAGCATCTTGCAGGATTAATCCCATCTGACCAGTCAGTGCTCCACAGATCATCAGTGGCCCCTGGACCATAGTTTGTCGAGAGGGAGCACATGGCTAAGTGTTGGTCAGCACTGCTCTACAATAAACTTTCTGTTTTGACTAATCAAGGAGTCAGACAACTTTTGAAAAAAGGACAAAGACATTTATTGGCCAGTTGCCCCTCCTGCTTGCAAGCACTAGCTTCGTAGCCCTTGCCATTTGTGCTAATTCAGCACTGATACTTGCTTAAACCTTGAGAGTGTTTTGTTTTTGTCTAATTCATAAAATGAATCTTAAACCGTGCACAAAGATTTCTGTAAGGAAATTTGTATTTGAACTGATTTGCTTTGTAGTACAAGAGTTATTGAAGATGATCAAAGTCATGCTAGGCATTAAAAAAATTGACAATTGTTCCTTTATTTTCTCCACAGATCTTCCATCATTTGTTCTAGCTGGTTTTTTTTTTAATCTGTACATTTTCAAAACGGATTTTCCTTCCTATAACTAAAAATCCAGCTTTTCCAGTGAAAAAAATCAAAAAGTCACTTATTGACTTTTTTCTAGCCTCGCAGAAGGAATATTAACCTTTCAGCTTCTTTTCTGGTACACATCTGCTTCATTTTTCTTTTTATGTCCAGGTAAACTTTTGATAGGACTTGTTTGCCAGGTTGAAATTATGAGCACTTTTTAAGACTCATTCCCCTAGGATAGGGAGATATTTATTTAAAGGTTCTATTTACAAAAAGCCCGACTGAAAGTATAATAGGAGTGAAAGTAAAATATTGGGGTTAATCAACTCCTGTTGAAGACATTAGGAATCATTATGGGCCAGATTCTGATACCCTTACTTATGCTGAATACTGTCTTACTTTATCAATAAGTCTTGAGATTTCAGTGGGACTGTGCACAGAGTAAGGTATCACTCAAATGAATAAGTGTATCAGATTCTGGCCGTGGATGAGTA
This sequence comes from Lepidochelys olivacea, assembly GCF_965140295.1. Classification (NCBI taxonomy): domain Eukaryota; kingdom Metazoa; phylum Chordata; order Testudines; family Cheloniidae; genus Lepidochelys; species Lepidochelys olivacea. The sequence continues at coordinate 66,522,650 of NC_140421.1, read as the reverse complement.
TTTAGTTAAATGTAAGATGTTAAGAGAATAATGCATCCGAGGAAAAGGACATGCTCCCCTTTCCCCACAATGGTTCGTTGATTTGAGGTTGGCTTAATGAGCTCTGTATTTGTGAGCTATGGAGTGAGTAAATGCATGAGAGCACGAGCCATCTCATACAAAAGGGAGAAAAGCGATGCACATTTCCTTCTCTTGGGGTACAACTGTATTCCTCTGTTGGGGTTCAGTTTTCCTGTGGAAGATAGGTGTCATAGGTGCTCATAGGTGCTCATAGGTGTCAGCCCCCAAAATCTGCTCATCACCAGAGTTCTGGGAGGTTCACAGGATCTATCATAAGCACAGGGCCAGCTAACTGCACATGGTCCCTTTGCCTCCACACTGGCTCTGGGGTCCTCAGCTGATCCCTCTAATCCACTGAAACAGCATTTCCAAGGTGGAGGCTACTCTTTGAATCTCACTTTAATGGGGTGGGGTTCCATGGTACTTATTAAAACTTATCTGGGGTCGGGGAGATGATGCATGCCCACCTTTTGCTCCACTGCCGTCCTATCCTCATGTGAATATCCTAGAGATCACAGAAAAAAACTGTCCTTGTAATCCAGGAAAGGGAGAAGATTGATGCTTCAGGTGCAGAGGATCACAGTCTGGGAAAGATGTGTGGAAAATGACTGGGCCCTGTACTATTACCTGTCTGGAATGATGGAGGTAAAAAGGAGTGCGCTGGAGATAAATTAAAGCTGGGAAGGGCCACACAAGTTGCACTTTTCTGTGTTTGGCTCTTCAGTACCAGGAATACGAATCTTTTTACTTGTTAGTTTATTAGAATTCCATAAATTTTCACTCATTTCTCCTTTCCCTGCCCCCTTCCTTTGTCTAGCTTTCATGCATGGTGGTGTTGTAATTGAAATGGTGGCTGGTTCCTAGGGAAGAGGCCATGTCTCTTTGGAAATCTCTGTAAATGACCCTGCAAAGTTCTGGAGCTCGATACATGTTTAATATTAAGAATAAAATATGCCCCCCAAATTGGAGGGAATTAAGAAAAGCCACAGACATTGTTAAGGGACATGAGGGGGTGGAAATTGATTTATGAGGTGAGAAGTAGCTTTCGCCAGAGTTATGGGGAAATGACACACCTAATGACCTTCTGCAAGTAGAGCAATAGAAGGGACCCTGAACCCCGAAGCATTTCACTAAAAACTTGGTGTAATCATATGAAAAATCCCAATGACTTAATTGGGGCTATTTACATAAAACCTAATCCAAAGTCCCTTGAGGACAATGGAAATCCATTGTATTCAAGCCCTTACTTAAAGTTAAGCATGTGCATAAGTAGTTTGCAAGATCAGCCCACAAGGGGTCAGATGAAACTTCCCATGAGTGGGTCCTATTAGACTGTAGAATAATCTTGCAAACGAAGTAATGAGTGTCTCCTTGCTTGAGACATTTTAAAGCTTGCCATGACAGAGTATTGGAAGATGTACTTCACAGAGAAAGTATGCACGTGGCTTTGATCCACTGCCCATTTAAGTCAATGGAAATCCTTTTTTTTTTTTGCCAAGAGATGGGCAAGATGATCTTGTAGGGCTTTTTGTAGGTCTGTCTCTCTTCAGGGTTTCTATGTTTCTACAAGAAGGGAGGAGGGGAAGTAGAAGGATGCAAAGCAAATGCTCCTTTTTCCTCTTATTAATGTTAATTCAGATTGGGAGTGGCTTGTAGTCTGCAAGACACAAAAGTGTCTCTTTAAATTCTGTAAAGGAAAAGACCAACAAAAATAGCAAATGTCCCCTGCAGCTTGAACAATGCAGCCAGTCATGACATAAGTATTCCTTTTTTTAGGGAAAACGTATATCTTACTCATTTGAGCCATTCTGTTCCCCCTTCTCTATTCTCTTATGCAGATCCCACTCATGGACTTGACTACTTTTTACATCATTTCAGCAAGGAGCGCTCAGTAACGCTACTTGGTTTTTTGTTTAAATTACTTTTAATTCTCGGCTACCTGCTACAAGTGTAGTTGATGGTCTAATCTCAGAAGAAACAGGTTTCAGGCAGACAAGGGATTGAATGAATCCCCTTCCCTATCCCAGAAAGCATTGCCTTTCCAGAGCAAGGTTCAGGTCATTGTTAGGTGCTTGTATTTGTGACATAATCTCCAATGTCAGCTGTTTGCATTGTGCACGTTAAGTTTTACTTAAACCCTTCAAGCAACTTTCCATCATTTTATAAATGCATACACATTCTTCTGAACAAAACAGAGAAATAAGATAGGGAAAAGTATGAGAAGTAATTAAAACAACTGACAAAACATTGAAAGCTAAAGACCTCTCATAATCATCAAAGCTCTGGATTATACATTTCTTTAAATTAAAGCAAGAGCTCAGCAAGGTATAAAATCAAGATAATTAAAGTTGTTTTGTAGTTTGGTCACTTTGGTTATTATCTTGCTTATTTGGGTGGTATTTTATTAATGATATCTCAGGGGAGAACTGCAGTAGCCTGGAAATTAATGAAATATTAATAACTAACAGCCAAATAAATGCATATGCTTCCACTTTGGAGACACCTGACCGGAATGTGCTCTATGCTTATTGTATTTCATGAGATAAAAAGTGCAGCGTGTGTGTTCCACAAAATGCAGAGTGTGTACAAGGAGAGAAAATGTCTTTGTTGGTTTTCCTCCTGCCCCTGGGTTAGCAAGGCATTGCAATTTATGAATACTCAAGTGAAGAAGAGCCATGAATGGACAATGGATCAAGATGGACACACAAGTTCCGATTAAAAAAAATTTTACTCAACCTCACTGAATCACAAAAATATAGGTCTGGAAGGGACTTCAAGAGGTCATCTCATCCACCCCCAGCCCCACTGAAGCCGGATTAACTATACATAGACCTGACTGAATCTGAACTAAATCTTTTTTTTTATACTGAGGCCATGTCTATACTTATCAGGGATTGATGCTGCGGTGATTGATGCACCTGGGGTTGATCTACCGGGTCTAGTGAAGACCTGCTAAATTGATCGCAGATCACTCTCCGGTCAACTCCCGTGCTTCGCCAGAACGAGAAGACTAAGGTAAATTGGCGAGAGAGCATTTCCCATCATTGCAGCGCAGTGTAGACACCACAGTAAGTCGACCTAAGCTATGTTGACTCCAGCTACGTTATTCACCTACCTGGAGCAGCATAACTTAGGTCGACTTACTGCAGTAGTATAGACAAGGCCTTATTTATTTTAAATGTTATTTTGAGAGAGAGATTCAATTTCAGGGCTAACTTTGGATATACTCAATTGTTAGGATAGTTCAGATCTTCAATTTTGCCCTCCTCCTGTATGCTTATAATTAGTCAATAAAAACAGCTTCCCCCAAACTTTCTGACAGTTCCTATCTGGATCTAGACCTGAATTTTGTGGTTTGGACCCATCTCTAATTATTCTTATTTTCCACTTGTCTTTTCATTTCTTAGCTTTCCCTCTTCCAGCTGCTGTTCTGATGTTCCCGTCTCCCCTGGAAGAATATTCCAAGAATTCTTGAAAGCTATTATAAACCAACATTATTTAGAGAAGCACCGATGCTGCTTTAAATTATGTCTGGGTTTGAACCAGTCCCCAGCAGCCACAGGGATTAGGAAAGCACAAAGGTGACATCAGCTTTTGTCTCCCATTGTGCTGTGTTTCGCGAAACTCTGTTTTAGTTGACAATGTATCCCAACAAGATATTTGTGTGAACGATTGTCACTCAACAAGACATGCAGAATTTGGCCCTTAATATTTGGTTGTCACTCAGAGTGACACATTGACTTTTAAGTCCTCATCATAATTTAAGAATAAAACTGCATCCTGCATGTGTTGTTAGACAACACTAGTTCATCTGCTTTTGTTAAGATAAATGTGCCTGGAGCCAAGAAACTGGTTTTGAACTTGAGGCAGGTGCATAACACGCTGATAGTTAAAATGTCTGAAACAAGGTTAATTACGCCTGTTAATTGAACAATTTTCTAGGTCTTTGTTAAATTAAGTGTATTGCAGGGTCATTCATCCATATTAGCTTTTTGTGTGTTTATATTTTTCTATATGTCAAACATCCACCGTTCAAACACAACAAAATCCAAAGGATGGCCCAGATCTTTGAACAATAACAAGTCATTTCAAATTCCTCTGAACGCCCACCCTTTTCCTGAGCACGTGGTGCTTGCTCAGTTGAGAAGCGTTTGATCATTTAGCAAATTAACATTGCAGAGACTTCTGAAGAGCTGTGTTAATCTAGAAAACCAATTCAAATGACAACAAGGCAAGTTTGTCAGTAGTACCTAATTTCCCTGAAAAAAAAAAGACCATACCAAGCTCCTTGTCACTCTCCACAGCTGCTGGCACCCAGAAGCACACAGAAGCCTCCTGGGCTATGCTACTCTGTAAGTTGCTCCCTAGTCCAAAGTGATAATTGATAGCAAATGCCAGTCATCCAGCCATTGGAGACTGCCTAGCGTGTAGTAGCAAAGTCTTAGACTCCATCCAGTCCATTTGTTGTGCATGATGTCCAGGGAATGGCACAGACAGAACCACTGTATGTGTTGTGGGAATTGGTCTTCCCTGGTTAAATTACACTATCAGATAGGTGAGAATGTTAAAGGAACCACATGACCTGAAGGTGCTTCTTTGGGTGATGTCTCCTTTACATAGCATGGGCATAGAAACAGGAATCATCCCTTTTGCTGATTATTTCCTTCCTTATGCTCTGCTGAACTCAAGCAGCTATCAAGAGGTAACCACACACATGCTTTAAATATGGGAGCATCCTCTCCCCTGTCCCTAACACCATTAGAACACCGATGAGAGGATGGTAGCTTCCACACACACTCTACTCTGGCAGTTGGGGTGAGGAGCCCCAAACTCCATGGGGATGACCGATGTAGAGACTCACTGGTTGCTTAGCCCCAGCAAGGGAATTGGAAAAAAAAGGGCTGGACTTTCAGAATAGGCGGGGCTTTGGAACATGACGTGGGAGACTCCTCTCTCAAGCTGCGGTAAGGGTATCCAGCATGAAATGTGGTGGTGGTTATACAGTAATTCCTTGCTTAACGTTGTAGTTATGTTCCTGAAAAATGCTACTTTAAATGAAACGATGTTAAGCAAATCCAATTTCCCCATAAGAATTGATGTCAATAGTGAGGTTAGGTTCCAGGGACCTTTTTTTCGCCAGACAAAAGACTATATTCTATATGTATGTATATACACACACACAGACATACACAGTATAAGTTTTAAACAATTTAATACTGTACACAGCAATGATGATTGTGAAGCTTGGTTGAGGTGGTGGACTCAGAGAGTTGAAGAGGGTGGGATATTTCCCAGGGAATGCCTTACTGCTAAATGATGAACTAGCACTCAGCGGAGCCCTCAAGGGTTAACACGTTGTTAATGTAGCCTCGCACACTACAAGGAAGCACGAATGGAGGGAGGGGAAATCGCATGGCAGAGAGAGACAGAGACACACACAGTGTGTGAGAGAGAGAGATGCTCATTGCCCCTTTAAGAATGCTGACCCACTTTAAGTACATTGCCTTCTTAAGTAGATCAGCAAGTGGACGCAGCAGCTGCTGCCAGCAAGCTCCCTCCCCTATCATGTCCCCTCCGTTCTGTGGATGAAGTAAAGGAGTGGGGCGAGAGGGGGACACCCTGACATTAGTCCCTCTCTCTTCTCCCCCACCCGTGCACAGCAAGCAGGAGGCTCCGAGGAGCAGCTCCAATGCAGAGGGCAGGAGCAGCACATGGCCATGGGGGGAAGGACAGCTGAACTGCCCGTCAATTGATAGCCTGCTGAGCGGCTGCCGCACAGGGAACTTAGGGGAGTGGGGAGCTGATAGGGGGGGCTGCCGGCCCACCCTGGTTCCAAGCCCCCACCAGCTCTCTCCACCGGGCTGCTCTTCCTAAAAGCAGTAGACAAAGCAGGCAGCTGCCAAACAATGTTAGAAGGGAGCATTGCGCAACTTTAAACGAGCACATTCCCTAATTGATCAGCAACGTAACAATGAAACAACCTTATCCGGGATGACTTTAAGTGAGGAGTTACTGTACTCTGTTCTTTCAGAGATGGATGAAGGATTTTCTGCATGTTTACAATCCATAACAGGAGTAGAGACCCCTGTGTTTCAGAACATTTGTATGGGAGGGTGGCCTTGTGGTGAAGGCCCTGGACGGGAACTCAGGAGATCTGGGTGCAATTCCTGACTCTGCCACTGACTCGGAGGAGTTATCTGAACTCTGTCCCTCAGTTCCTCATCTGTAAAATAGGGACAATGATTCTTCCTTTCTCCTGCTCTGTGTCTGTCTCATCTGTTTAGATTATAAGATTTTCAGGATGGGGACTGTGTCTTACTATGTGTTTTGCACAGCACCTAGCAGAGCAGGGGCCCGATCTTGGCTGGGCACTACTGTAATACAAAGAATAAATCATAAAATATGTTGTTTGCCTTTCCCTTTGTCGTGGGAAATCACAAGGGCAAACAAGACTTTAATGACACATATGCACAGCTCTCCACCCTGTACCTAGCATTAGCACACTCAGTGAAAGAAATTATAAGCTCCAGTGCAAAATAAGCCATTAACAGTATTCTGTGTGCATTACACCCGAGCGCATGCCCCAGTGTTATTGACTGGTGAGGTGGCAATGCTCTTACAAACTAGGCATTCATTAATTACACTAAGATCAAATGCCAAGCCTTTACCCCAGTGCTAATGAGGTGGAAGATTTTATTTTACTTGTATTATTTTTCATGTTGATGTATATTTATTTTTTAGGAGCAAGTATAAAATGATATTTTTAGTCAAGAGCACTAATTAATAATTCATTCATGAATAATCATTAAAGCAGCTGATTAAAATGTATGTCTGGCTTCAAAAGGAATAATCTTTAAAAGTTGTAAGTGCTTATATAGTCTATCTGTTCCCCTCTTTTCTGTGCTACCCACTCCGCACAACAGACTGGGATGCTCTCATTCATACATACTCTGTTATATGTACAAGAAGTTAATTATTTTAAAGCATGCGATTTAAAGTAAGAGATTCTAATGTTCAGAGGGTCTGAGCATTTCCCATTGATGTAGAATTGGGGGTGCTCAGCGACTCTGGACGTCAGGCCTCGGATGGAAAGTGTGTGATGTAACCCATGACAGCCATAACATCTATAACCTTACAGCCGAAACCCAGGACCAAGTCAGGCTGCTGTTCTTAGTTATTGCAGAGATCTCGGAAGAGGGTGCACCATCAGGACACCCCCACAAAGGCAGGGTAGAGAGACTGAGACTTCCTAGATGAGATGTACATGATCCCTAGACCACAGGAGCAGCACTACAGCCTAGTCATGTTGTCATGTTGTCATGTTGTCATGTTGTCACCAGGCATTGTAACAGTAAACGTAATGATCTTGCATGAATGGCATGGCATCGGAATGTAATGAGGTCCCTCCAGCCCAAAGCTCTCTTGGGCAGAACCTCTGTTTTCAATGCCTCACTTGACTGTTCAAGTGCCATGCTTAATGCCTTTGACCCAGGCCTGCAGACTATCAAGAGTGGTTTTAACAAGGGGAAACATTTAGGGAGATCAGCTCCCAAATTTCCCTATAACTCTGAACGTCTAGGTGTATTTGGATTATGTCTCTCACACAAACACACAAACACACACTGTGTTTTGCGGGGGGTTGTTTAATGTCTTTTTTCCCCCTTTAATCTTTCTTTGGAGAAAAAATTAAAGGAAGCCAGCTAAAAAAGAAAAGCAATCAAAGTCCTCAGTGAATGTACACTGTGTAAAACCACCTGTAGAGGCAGATTTGTCATGGTAAATTTGAGCACAAAGCATTAGGTTGTCACTGTAAACTGCCAAAAATAATAAAACAGCAGTAAAAACAAACCGAACTGAGAACCCTAAGCACCAGCGTCTCTAACATAAATGACTGATTTGTAGGGGGCCATCTCATACCTTCTTGAGTGTCATATAGCCAGTGCCCTTTTCCCCTTAGCTTAGTCCCTTTCTAGAGCTAGATATAGTCCAGTATCTCGGTATTTGGCATATTAGAGAGCACTCATTACTAACCTTTCCCCTTTTAGCTGATCTTTTTCATCCTGGTGATGTAGTAATGGCAGTATGTCGAATTACAGCCTATTCCATTGATCTGGTTCCGTTCTGTCACTCTCTTACTTTTCTCTCGCTCAGCCTAGATCCTCAGCTGTTGTAAGTTGGCATAGTTCCATCGAAGTCCCATTGAGCTACACCAGCTGTGGATCTGGGCCAGACGGACTCTGTGCCTCTCTCAATTTATTCATCCCCAGACTCATTTGTAAGTATATCTTCATTTGAATAAAAGGCACCTTCCTTTTTTCCAGTGTAAATTGCATAGCCTGAAACCTGAAGTACTTGTAGTAGTCCCCCAAAAAAGCATTGGGGGGGGGGGGGATGGTAGTATTACTTGACAGGCTGTCCTGGCTCTTGCTGTTGTATCATGTTTTTTTTCTGAACTCTAGTGTCATATCTGTGTTAACGCAGATAGGCTTATCACACGATGTGAACAAAGTCTCCTTACATGCACAGGGGGCAATGTTCAACTGTTAACTCATGTGTATTTGCATTCCAAAGTAATTGACCTGCAAATTCTAGGTTAAAATGGCGAAAAAACAAGCTTGAAAGAAAAGACGTGCTAAAACACATTTAGAAGGGAGAAATCTTAATTTTCCAGCACATCTGAAACTGGGAGGCCATCAAAATGTAGAGGGACAGATCCTCAGCTGCTGTAAATTGGTGCAGTCCGCTGACGTTAATGGAACTATGCAATGCACCTGCTGAGGATCTGACCCATAATTTAAACACACGTATGTAGAATTTGGTAAGGGAATAAGGGAGCTGTTGATTTCTCAGGAATTGGCTCAGGTTCACTGAGGGTATGTCTATACTTAAAACGCTGCCTCGGCACAGCTGTGCCACTGTAGTGCTTTAATGAAGACGGTCTAAGCCGGTGGGAAAGAGCTCTCCTGCCGACATAGCGCTGTTTATGCTGGGGGTTAGGATGGTATAACTACATTGCTCAGGGGGTGGATTTTTCATGCCTCTGAGCAACATAGTTACATTCATATAGGTCTGTAGTGTAGAGCAGACCTCAGGGTCAGTAGCGAACAAAAGTTGGAACTATCTGGTGCTATTTGGAGGCTGCAGTTGTATGATCCCAAGTTAGCAGTCTGTCCCCATTCAGCCAAACGTGCCAAAATGCATTCTCGAGCTGGTTCCTGTGTGAAGTGAGTTGTTGATGTTCTATGCAGTAGTTGTAGCCGTGTCCATCACAGGATATTAGAGAGATGAGGTGGGTGAGGTAATTGTATTGGACCAACAAAAAGAACATTTATCCCCCTCTTATTGTCCTATGACTGCAGAGGTGTTAACGGGCCACTCCATCTTGAACAGTCCCTAAGAATATGTGCTAACGACCTACTCAATCTGTTCCACTCGCATGTAGCTGTGAAGCTGGGGATACCTTTTCCTAGACCTGAGCAAGAACTCTGTGTGGCTTGAAAGCTTTTCTCTCTGTGTCGCCAACTCTCATGATTTTTTCATGAGTCTCATGATAATTATAGTTTCCCTTAAAGTCCAGGCCCCTGGAGTCAAGTGGAGATGTGATGATGTCAGCCGTCATTCGTAAAGGAAAAGTAAGTTTCTAGCCCTTGTGGCTGTGGGGAAAGCTTCAAAATGAGACCCTCGTGCACCCTAAAGGCTCAAAAAGCAGAAAGGAAATAAAAATCTATTATTTTGACATAATCTCATGATTTTAAAGACAATCTCGCGATTTTTTGTGAGTCTGACTCATGCTTTTTGAACATTTGGGGTTGGCAATCCTGGAAGCTGGTCCAATAAAAGATATTACCTCACCCACCTTGTCTCTCTTATTGATGTTAGTCCACTACCTCGCGGGCAGGTGACCATAATCACAACTGACCCCTTTGTTGGTAGTCTCGGCAGAGAGGATTGGATGGGCATGGAAACAACATATTCGTCCGTTGAAGGTGGTGCACGTAGGTCAAGGACAAGACAGAGGGACAACGTGGGGAAGGGTGCCGCCTCTTGGGTGTTTGTTCTGTGTGCAGAACTCCTCCCAGAAGCACTAAATTCCCTTAGAGCCACTGCTGTGTTTAAAAATAAAAAGGCTCCTGGATTGCTATCTCATAAACTACGTATTGGCCTGGACGACAATTAGGTACTTTTGCAGCTCATAAGCAATCCCCTGAAGAAGAGGGAGCATAATCATAACACTGACATTTAACGAGAGCAATGCCACTTTATCTGGGGCAATGCTAGTTTGTTCGTCAGAGCCGCTATAATTTATTACTGTATGTATTCTTCTCGAAATGTAAGAATGCTTTTGTTGACCAGCAACAAATGGTTAGTCGGATAAAACAGCAAACATGGGTAACAAGGAAACTGCTGAAGGATAGTCAGGCATAAGAACAGTTCCTGTCGCTTTGCATTGGCTGCCTTTTGAAACAAGCCCACGACTCTGCTTCTTTGTTCACCTGCCTTTTAAAACTCAAACGCACGGGATGTACCTAGAGCTTCAAGAGTTTGAGTCTGCACCCACTGAAGTTAATTGCAAAACTCCTGTTGTCATCACTGGTGAAGCATCAAACATTAACTCTGCATTTGTACCTTCACAAGCTCTGGCATCTTTCACACCCATCCCACGGCATATTTAATGTGACATGTTGCATTGTATTTAAAGGGATGCTGTCAACTTAAATTTGGCCCCTATACTGCATAGCATATAAATAAGCTTTCGTACAATCCCAAGACCAAGAGAACTATTTCCACAAATGTATTTGTTTAAAATTGCGTTCAGAACAATTGTCCTTAAACACGTAAAGTTTCTTCTCCAGCAGTTGACATTCAAGCAATGGCAGCCCTGCTAACCAAAAGGTGCAAATGGTGTATTGATTTTCATGGCCCAAGCTGAGAGAAATGCAAAAAAATTAAAACCATAACAGGTTTCAGAGTAGCAGCCGTGTTAGTCTGTATTCGCCAAAAGAAAAGGAGTACTAGTGGCACCTTAGAGACTAACCAATTTATCTGAGTATAAGCTTTCGTGAGCTACAGCTCGCTTCATCGGATGCATCCGATGAAGCGAGCTGTAGCTCACGAAAGGTTATGCTCAGATAAATTGGTTAGTCTCTAAGGTGCCACCGATGAAGTGAGCTGTAGCTCACGAAAGCTTATGCTCAAATAAATTTGTTAGTTTCTAAGGTGCCACAAGTACTCCTTTTCTTTTGGGAAAACCATAACAGTGATAAGAAAACCGATTTTTAGCTTTTAGTAATCCTGAAGTGTTTTTAAAATGGAGAGAGTGCCTTTAATAATAATGAGGGGAATGAGAAGATTTGGTGTTTTGGCTCAATATGCCTTTACATTTGGGGCCAAATCCTCAAGGGGCGCCCCAATCCCCAGTCCAGTCAGTGGACCAATGTTGGTTTACATCACCTGAGGGTCTTGCCCCAGACGCTTAGAAGAACTTTTTGAACTCTTCCTTTACCTCTTTTCTGCCCACAAATTTCTTTCCTCCTCTCTTTCTGTAACCAGACCTACCCTTGCCCCTTGAGTGCATCCTGTCCATTTCCTGAATCCCCAGATTTTCTGTCTGCCTGCTCTAACTAATCTCTCCCCAACTACCAGCACACTCTACATCTCCCAGCTCTCTCTCCCCTTTCTCCGTGAGCTCCATACTTCACGATCTTCAAAGCAAGCTCCATTATTGATCACCACTCCTCCTGCCTTTCTTCCTGCAGGCTCCTTGACTGCCATGTCTGTCTCTCTCTCCATGACCCCAGTAACCTGACCCTAATTTTGAAGATATTAAATTGAGGGCATTTGAGTCTCTGACCCATTGGTATTTTGGTCAGAGTCTGTTTTTATTAACTGTCCACCCATGAGCTTCCCTAGGTTAGAGTCATAGTCATAGCCCATGTTAACGTACCATCCCTGGTCTGAATACTCAAGATTTGTAGGCCTAGCAGAGATTGCTTGGTCTTTACAACATTAGGTCAGCATAAATCGGAGCCTGTTGGACAGGTTGAGTTGGGGGGTTGGTTTGGGTGGGGACCTTCTTATCTCCACTCGTCCTTTTAAAAAAATATATATATAAATAAAAGTTTTGCAAAGGAAGAAGTTGATTTTGCAACAAGGGTGAGAGCCCTGCTTCATCACAGACACAGACTCTTACTGCAGTCAGTTCTGCTGCTCACAGGGATGCACACGCTGCTCGCACATTCCTAGATGTTAAGGCCAGAAGGCACCGTTGTGAGCATCTAGTCTGAGCGTCTCGTACCACAGGCCAGAGAAGAATTTCACCCAGTTATTAATGCTTTTTTTCATATCTTCAGCCAATAGGTGAGGAGGTACCCTTTGAGCCCCCAACTGCCAACGCTGAGGTGAAACGTTAACAGAGAGTGAGATTTCCCTTTACGTTAGCTGCAATATACAGGTTATCTCACACACAAAATGGTGGGAAAGGAGACTGTGTTAAAGGAAATGGACCATTTTGTCTAATGCATTGTAGAGATTGACCTTGGTGTGTAGTCAAGGGTAGTGAGGCTATGTGAGATAATTCTTCAGGCCTCAGTTCAGCAAATCATCCCTATTCAGATAAGAACATGCTTAAAGTTAAGCATATATATATATATAAGCTTCTCCATTTTTGCTGTCACTTGCAGTGTCCAGATTATTTTTTATGCTCTATCGATTTTCCCTCTCTTCTCATACCCGCTCACATGCTTTCCTTTATTTTAGGTAATGTGTTACCAAGTATTACATTCAACTCCTAGACCAACATAGCTCTTTTAGTGGCTGCTAATGGCATCATTGGCCTTGGCATCTTGTTAGTATTAACATGCTTCTTAATATTTCAGTTGTAAATATTCAGTGGCAGGGAATTACGGAAAGTTTCTATCATTGAGAAGAGTCCCGGCTTCAGTAGGGCCCAAAGCTTCAGAGATTTCCTCTGAGATAATAAAAGTTTATGCTATTTACTGTCAAAAAACTTTAAATGTGCCAGCAAGGGGGCAGAAAGACAGAAAATTGCAGACTTTAAAATGCGTGACGAGCTTGCAAACTAGACGGGCTAATTCATTATTTATTTTGGATGGGTAGTACAGTATAAAACCCACAGATAACGATCATTGGGGTGACTTCATTCTGTGTTCACTCGGTTAACAGATAAAAGGAACCATCTTTTGTTTAATCTGAAATCTGACATGAATAAACTGGTTTCATTAGTTTCATTAAGAAGATAGAAACCAAAAAGCAATGACCTTGTATGTTTCTGTAAAGTGGGATACTGGCTTAATTCATCTGCTGCAGATTTAATGGGCCTTGATTCTGATCTTGCTTATACTGCTTCTAATTCAGGTGATTCCTTTGTGATCTTGGTGGATGTAAAACAGGAGATGAGAATCATGCCCAGTAGCTGTTAAGGAATCTTCAGTGTGCCAAATGATCAGAAGGTGATTTGGGTAATTGAGATTAAAAAAACAATTTGTCAAGACAAAGAGACAGCAGGAAAAAAAAAACCCTCTGTGTTTCTGTCCACTACAATAAATCAACAGTCTGAGATTATTATCCACAAAAGAATGCTTTTGACAAGACTGTGACATATAGTAACAATTGGCTTGTGGCTCTGCGCTTAACGGATTGCTGAGCCAGATTGGTGTTTTTTTTTACCAATATTTAGGAACACTGCCCAAACCCTGTTAGTCCACACTAACAAACAGTTTAATGGTTCTACACAAATATGTGTGAATGTACTGCATTAGCAATTTTATTCTATTTTATCATACGCCAGGCAGAGAGAGGTGATGAATAAGCCATCCTTTTTTAGTGCAGTTTGAAAACATTACAAACTTGATAGAATGCAAAATTAATATTTGAGAAATATGCCATTGTTCTGATTGTGTTTAATGTTTAACACCTTTGCTTATTATATATTGGAAAACAAATAAGTGGGAGACCCAAAGCTGACCTGTTTAGGTACAGTATTTGCTAAATACATCTTGCATTATCCGGAGGATCCTTCTCTATACTTTGGCATTAGAAGCTGTACAGGGAATGTGGGATAAAGGTGGCAGTATATCACCTTTCTGTCACCCTGGAGTCATGAGGTCACCACTGGGATGGAGGAGCAGCAATGCAATCCCTGTCATAAATTAAAGCAGCTTTGGGGCTGCTCCAGTTTATGCTGGCAGGAAAGGCTCCCAAAGAGAAGCTTTACTGACTGACGATTGTCTAGCATGCTGAACATTCCAACCCCCACCTCTCCCCATCAGTGCCACAACCTCATTCCTGACATGTACATTAACCTGATTGGGGTGGCATAAACCCAGTGCAGCTGGCTTCATGCTGTTTGGGAATTTCCCCACTACCCGCGAGTCCTCAACTTCCGCTTTAAGGCAAGTTAAAGGTAACGATGTACAAAGTGACCTTACAGGGAGCTGAGGACCGGGCTTGAACTAGGGACACTGGGCCTGATTCTTCACAGGGATGACTCTGCTTTTACTCGGGGATAACACTGTGGGTGTCAGTGTAGTGACTCCAGCACGATGCAGCAACTAACAGAGGGGTGAACTGGGGCTACTAATTCTAACTATGCCAAAAGAATGTCTCTACCACTAAATTGATGAGTTTAGCACCCCCCAAAAAAGAAGAAAGATCTACATTTGATTCTGCCTATACAGTGGTGTTTGCACATTTAAGCCAGGAATGGAATAGATGCCAAGCTGAACTCAGTGGAGTGGAGGGCATAGTTGGTATGATGCCACCTTTCTGCTCTCTGCGTTCAAGGGCTGGCCAGTGGTCTCAGATGTAAATACGAGTGCTGTGATGGGGTGGACTAGGCATAGAGCCCCGCTATTGGAGGCCTCAGTGTCCTACTACACCCCGTCCCAGAAAGGAGCAATAGAGAAATCCTCTGGGTTGCTTAGGGTGCCTGCAGGGGGAAGCAGCCAATTGGGGCCCAGGAGGTCCATACAATAGGAGCTACAGAGCTAGAGACAGCTGCTGCCTGAAGCTGGAGGAGTGAGGACTGTGTGCCTGGCTGGCTGAAGGACTGGCAGGACTATAGACAGATCAGTTGCTGGCGGGGACTGGGGGAGCAAGAGAGAGCTCCTGCCTGGCTGCTGGGACTGAGTAAGATTTCAGCTCTATGGTAAGGGTGAAGCATTTGCAAAGGTGCTGGGACCATGGGGAAGTGGCCAAAGGAACTGTAGCGGCATAGTGACTAGTTAAAGGGGATGTAGTGGCACATGGCTGCCGTTCATAGGGTCCCTGGGTTGGGACCCAGAGTACTGGGCAGGCCAGGATCCCCCCCCCTCCCCGCCCCTGCCATTAGCCACTGGGGAAGTGGCCTGAATATTGAACTGCGATACACCCCCTAGAAAGGGAAGTTAACTGTTAAGTAGCCTAGTTGGAGAGCTGGGGCCAGAAAGTCCTAGAAAGAGTGAAGAGTCTCCAGGGAGGAAGCTCTGGGGGCAGGGCCACATACAAGGGTTGAGGGACAATTTGAAGGCTAGCCAAGAAGGGGCTGCAGGACTGATTAAGGATTGAACCCAGGAAGGGCTGCAGGAAGACAATGTCTCCAAAGAGGAAGCCCTGGGCATACCAGGGCCAGCACTATTTAAAGACTGAGCCTGGAGAGGGCTACAGAGATACCAACGGAGGTGTCAAGGTTCCTTCCCCACTCTAAACTCTAGGGTACGGATGTGGGGACCTACATGAAAAAGCCCCTAAGCTTATTTTTACCAGCTCAGGTTAAAACTTCCCCAAGGTACAAACTATTTTACCTTTTGTCCCTGGACTTTATTGCTGCCACCACCGAGCGTCTAACAAAATATAACCGGGAAAGAGCCCACTTGGAAACGTCTTTTCCTCCAAAATCCCCCCAAGCCCTATACCCCCTTTCCTGGGGAAGGCTTGATAAAAATCCTCACCAATTTGCATAGGTGAACATAGACCCAAACCCTTGGATCTTAAGAACAAGGAAAAAGCAATCAGGTTCTTAAAAGAAGAATTTTAATTGAAGAAAAAGTAAAAGAATCACCTCTTTTAAATCAGGAAACTCAGTAAAATCAGGATGGTAAATACCTTACAGGGTAATCAGATTCAAAACATAGAGAATCCCTCTAGGCAAAACCTTAAGTTACAAAAAGACACAAAAACAGGACTATACATTCCATTCAGCACAACTTATTTTCTCAGCCATTTAAACAAAACAGATATCTAGCATATCTAACTAGATAACTCTTTACAGGAGTTCTGACCTGCATTCCTGCTCTGGTCCCGGCAAAAGCAACAGACAGAGAGAACCCTTTGTTCCCCCCGCCCCCCACTCCAGCTTTGAAAGTATTTTGTCTCCTCATTGGTCCTTTTGGTCAGGTGCCAGCGAGGTTGTCTTAGCTTCTTAACCCTTTACAGGTGAAACGGTTGTTCCTGTGGCCAGGAGGGATGTAAAGGTGTTTACCTTTCCCTTTACATTTATGACAGGAGGGGGACTGGGATAGGCCCCTGTTGGACTGTATTCCCTGGAAGGGTCTGTTTGTTTCACATATGTACTATGTTTGTGACTCAGCCACAGGGCTGAGTCATTGAAAAGCCGCCTGAGAAACCACCAGCATGGGTCATGCAGACTAAGAACGCAGGCACACACGCCTGGACAGAGGGCTCTTGCGAGAGGTGGGTGATACAAAGAGCTGCTCCTGACGCTCATAACCTTGTTTCCCCACCTCAGCGTGGCCCAGCCTCCAGACTTAGGTGAGAGAAAGCCTTCCCAATCTGAGGAAATCCTCATCTACCCCTGTAGTGCAGCTCTAACGTCAGTTGATGGCAAAAAAGTGACTGGATGAGGGAAGCTCGGATCTTAGAAGTTGTCAATTTAAAGCAAAATGTATTCACTTGTTCTCTCAAAGAGAATCATAAAAAGAAAAGGGGGGAAAATCACTTTTTACTCCTGCAGCGTTGGGAAATTCCTCCATGAACACAAAGTTTTCATCATTAAGACTGTGGAACTAATTTAAAGATAGTGGGCCATGAAGTATGGAAAAATGCAAACTGTTTTGCAAAACAATATTTAGTGTTTAGTTTGATAATTAAAATTTTGTGGAGCCCAAAAAAAAACCATGGAGAGCTTTACGAGTCACTGTGACTGTTTCCATTGTTTGGGTTTATGCTGTTATATTTTGTGGGTTTTCCAGGCATTTTCTAGAGCAATCATGCTGCAGGATGTACATGGTATTTTCCCCAAACACAAGTGGACCCAGTCCAATTCCCTTTGAACTCAATGGGAGTCTTTCCGTGGATTTAAATTAAGCTGAATCAGGCTGTAGGTGGCTTCCCTTTGCTAAAACTAACATTTACCACACAGTTCATCACCATGCACATCACATTACAATTGGATACTCATCATGTCTCTCTTTCCTTGCTCAGTTTTATGCACTCTGGTTTTTGCCATAAGACACGTTTTTTTCCTCTGGGAGCGTTCTTATTCTCTTCCTGCCTTCCTTTAATTTGTCCCTTCCTTCCAATGTGCTAGACTTAAAGCACTGCTAACAGTCTGGTTCTGTGAAGGAATCTTACGAAGAAAACGACATGAAATGGTTTGGCACCTTGATTATACAAACACATTTTTCAGCACACCCACATTCCTTCCCTTGGAGACAAGTGCATCTTCCTTTCACAGTATGACACTGCAGGCCGCTTTTTGGGATGAGATTTAAAACAGGTAGTTTCCTGTAAAATGGTGAGCGTGGAAACCCGACAAACGTTCAGGGGAGTTAATTTATCAATGACCCGATTAGGAGAGCTCCAGCATAGAACCACCAGTTCTGTGATGCCACATCTAGCCATTCTCAGACCATATTGGGACAAGTGGGCACGGTGCCATTGACTTGAATGCACCTGGGCTGGATTTGCTTCATGGCCTGTGAATGAAAAAATTGCGTGCAACAAGCTTTTATTTATTTATTTTTAAAGAAGACCGTATTATGTGATGTCTCGCTCAACCTACCTCCCGCCAAACTGAAATAACACCAGCAGTGGTGTGAATTTACCCAATTGTCATCAGCTTTTTTTAGCGATAAAGCCAATTTGTGCCGATAAACGTTCCACCTCTCTGCCTGACGCTGTGTCACCTCAAGACAGGATTGAATCTGCTCTTGTGAGCCCAGTGGATTAAAGCGCAGTCAGTACTTAGGAGGCCACCAGGGATAGTGGTGATGATTCTATAGCCTTTCTCAGTAAATGAGGCACTAAGATAGATCCTACCCTGTGTTTTTGGTCACATCCCCCTCTGTGGGCCCAAAGCTGTCACAAAGCCAGGGTCGAACTGCAATTACAGCACCTGTGCTATACCATTCTATCCACCCCAGCAGTGTGGGTGGCTGGGGGGAAAGGAGGTGGGAGTTCAATCATAGATTTAGAGTTTGAGGACCCAGTCTGATCTGTGTTGGGAATTGGGCAAGGTTCTGTTCTAGGGCATATTTTATACGCACCAGAGAAGCAGATAGAATTCTTGTTGTTGGTATTTGTTTTCTGCAGACGTTTGGTGGGCTAGTTCTTTAAAGAGGTTAAATGTATTCAAGTCCTTATCTTCTGAGAGCTATGTTGTGGCTATGGGGGGGGGGTGTTTAAAACACAAACAAATTTGTCTTGATCCGTCTCACTGATCTGCCAGATTGTGGTGTTGGCAATGCAAAGGTAATATGGCCACTCCCCATTTTCTGGTCTCAGATTTAGTGTGGCCATGGCAGAGAATCAGTCCTGCATAGCTCCTTTACAGGTTCAGTTGTGTTTCCTGGGGCAGGCACAGGAGTCCAGTGGATCGGGCATTGGGCTGTGCGAGTACGTTTACATGCCAAACAGAAACCAGTAGCAGTGAGTCTCCGAGCCCAGGTCTACAGACTCGAGTTTGTGCTGCAGTGCTAATATAGCTCTATAAACGTTCAGGTTCGGGCTCAACAAAGGGTAGGAATAAATGGTAAATTTTCAGAATGGGGAGGGGTAACTTGTGGTGTTCCCCAAGGGTCAGTCCTAAGACCAATCCTATTCAACTTATTCAGACATGATCTGGAGAAAGGGGTAAACAGTGAGATGGCAAAGTTTGCAGACAATACTAAACTGCTCAAGATAGTTAAGACCAAAGCAGACTGTGAAGAACTTCAAAAAGATCTCACAAAACTAAGCGATTGGACGACAAAATGGCAAATGAAATTTCATGTGGATAAATATAAAGTAATGCATATTGGAAAAAATAACCCCAACTATACATACAATATGATGGGGGCTAATTTAGCCACAACTAATCAGGAGAAAGATCTTGGAGTCATCGTGGATCGTTCTCTGAAGACGTCCACGCAGTGTGCAGCGGCAGTCAAAAAGGCAAATGGGATGTTAAGAATCATTAAAAAAGGGATAGAGAATAAGACGGAGAATATCTTATTGCCCTTATATAAATCCATGGTATGCCTACATCTTGAATACTGTGTACAGATGTGGTCCCCTCATCTCAAAAAAAGATATACTGGCATTAGAAAAGGTTCAGAAAAGGGCAACTAAAATGATTAGGGGTTTGGAATGGGTCCCATATGAGGAGAGATTAAAGAGGCTAGGACTTTTCAGCTTGGAAAAGAGGAGACTAAGGGGGGATATGATAGAGGTATATAAAATCATGAGTGGTGTTGAGAAAGTGAATAAGGAAAAGTTATTTACTTGTTCCCATAATATAAGAACTAGGGGCCACCAAATGAAATTAATGGGCAGCAGGTTTAAAACAAATAAAAGGAAATTCTTCACTCAGCGCACAGTCAACCTGTGAAACTCCTTGCTTGAGGAGGTTGTGAAGGCTAGGACTATAACAGGGTTTAAAAGAGAACTGGATAAATCCATGGAGGTTAAGTCCATTAATGGCTGTTAGCCAGGATGAGTAAGGAATGGTGTCCCCAGAACTCTGTCTGTCAGAGGGTGGAGAGGGATGGCAGGAGAGAGATCTCTAGATCATTACCTGTTAGGCTCACTCCCTGTGGGGCACCTGGCATTGGCCACTGTCGGTAGACAGGACACTGGGCTTGATGGACCTTTGGTCTGACCCAGTATGGCCGTTCTTATGTTCTTATGCTGGAGCTCAGGCTCTGAAGCCTGGGGGATGAGGTGCCAGAGACCTGCTGCCTGACCTTGAGGAAGTCATTTAATCTCCTTGTGCCTTTGTTTTACTCTCACTGTTTGTCTGTCTCCACTGTTTAGACTGTAAGATCTTCAGGGCAGGGACAGTCTCTTCCTACGTATATAATATTACACCTGAGAGAATTCTGTGCCTCTGCACAAGCACAGAATTAATGTCCCCCACAGATTTTACTCTTTCCCTGCAGAATAATTGATTCATGTACCCCTCCTGGGCAGTGATCCCAAGTGGGTGCATCTGGTTTAGGTGTTTAGAGCAGCTGTGGGAGATGTGACTCACCACCTCGGGGGGAGGGGAAGGCTGGGTGTGGGTGAGAGACTCTGTCTCTCTCACTTGCTCTCGCAGTGTGCCCGGAGCCAGGGTGGTACAGGGTTGGGGGTTCCCCAGCTGGTGGCTTTTACCAGGCACCGGGCTCCAGCTGCTAGTCCCAGCCAGGCTGGGGGATGGGACTTCCTTTTCCAGCACATGGGCTGCTTCCATAGCCGGATCAGACCTAACCCTGGGAACTTCCGCTGGGTGCAAGAAGTTCTGCACCCCTCTCTCCTACTTGCTGCCCCCATTGCTCCCCAGCTGAGGGGGGAGCTGCCCCCCATCTGCCCAACCCCCATGCATTCACATCCCCACACATACAGACTCCCCTTGTTGAGTTCCCTCCTACATCTGCCTCCCAACATCTAGATTCCCCCCCCGACCCCCCATTCTGTTAATATTCCTGTAGCACCTCCCGAGCACTTTTGCCCTGTTATCAAAGGGTTAATTGTTCAATGAAAACAACTGATCTCTGCACAGCACTTGTCAAAAAAGAAACCACAGTTGGGCTATATAAAGAAGCAGAGAGTAAATAATACCAAAAATATTATGACATCACCATATAACTCAATTGGGCACCCTCACCTGGAAGACTGTGTTCAGGGCTCGTCACTGCATCTTGACAAAGATGTAGCAGAAATAGAAGGGGCCCAAGGAGGGTGAAGTAAAATCATTAGTCGTGGAAAGAGAGGCTTCCACTGCAAACATTGGGATTGTTTAGTGTACAGCAGAGATATACTGATGTGTAAAACGAATGCTATAGAAACACCTGTTTGCCCTTTTTGAAATATAGAAGTTCACAAATGTGAAAATAATAAAAGGAAATACTTTTTTAAACAACAAATTATTCACCAGTGCAACTCACTGCCACAAAATATCATTGATGCCTAGAGCAAGGTAGGATTCAAAAATGGGTTAGATATTTGTATGCGTAATAAGAGTTTTCACAGTTACGAGATGCTTCAGGGTGTAAAACCACGGCTATCTGCCTAGGAGTCGGAATCAACTGTCCCTGTGAGTAGATTAATCCTCAGAAGCATCAGATACTGGCTGCATTCAAAGACAGGATATTGGCATTAGTGAACCCCTAGACTGGTCTAGAATGGGAGTACGTTGGCTTGTGTACCATGTAATGTCTTTGTCCTGTAGTTAATTCCATTTAACCTACCAAGTATAAGCCTTTGACTCTGAAGTTGGATTGTTGTAAAATGTATATTTTTCCAGAGGTCAATGCAAAAAGACTATTGGCTATTCAGCCTTTTTTTAGTGATGTCTCAGGTATGAACTATTAATCTTGTATTTATCTTTGCAGTGGAGCTAGATTTTTACCACAGTAAAATACTCTTTCAGGTTCACTGAATGCATGTTGCAATTAGTCAGCTCATTTGTTTGACAAGTTTCTTCTAAGCCAACTTCTAGTGACAGTTCCAACTTGTAGCTGTCACCTCTTTCGGGTCTGTATTGGCTGCTTTGCTATTCCTTTTGTTCTTGCTTGTTTTTATGGTTTGATTAAAATTCAGCAGCTGTACTGAAGAAAAGGAGGAAAATGGTTCAAGGCAGAAGAACATAAGGTTTGTGAAGATGAAGTACAGTGTAAAGGGTGGTTTTTTGCAAAACAGATACCTCTGAAGGTGAAACTTAAGCAACCCGCTAACTTTGGAGTGTCAGATTTGATTCCGCCGCTCTTACTGAACTCAATAGGCTTGATTGTTATTAAGACTAAGGCCGCTTTACGTGTCTCATTTTAAAGGCCTTGTCACTGTCATGCTGTAAATGCAAATGGGAATCAGTTCCAACGGAAGGTTAGCCTGTGTAAGGATGGCAAAATCATGTTTCAGATTTTTATTTTACAAGGAGAACAGGTGGTGGGGCCAGATTTTCTTTTCCCTTGTAGCTTGCACAGCCATTCACTCCAATGCAAAGCAGGTATAAAGTTGATGCAAATGCTACCATTCCACATTGGTAGCATTTTGCACTCATTTTGCACAGGTGTAAATGACTACATATGGTCAGGGCAAGGGAGAATAGGACCACAGAAAAGCAAATAGATAGTTGGGGCTTCATTCTCCACTCCCTTGTACTTTGTGCAGTTATTTATATCTATTCAAATTGTGTGCAAAGTGGAAGCAAAATGCTGCTAAATCAAAAATGGTAGCAACCTCCACTTACTTCTGCATTCATTGCGCTTGTGTGTAAATGATTTCACAATGTGTAGGGAAATGGCGGACCTCACCGATAGGACTCTTGTCATGTACTTTAAAGAAAACCAGGAGTAACCCCACTGAAGTTAATGGAGTTACAGTGGTATAGAATTGGAATACATGAGAGGAGAACCAAGCATTTTGGTGTTTTGCAAAATCTTGTAGGACTAGACAGGTGAACAATTAAATCTGCAGTACATAAAATATGTACAGTATTCCAAACTTTAACATTTCCTTTCAAGTAGGAATGAAGTTGGCCTGAGCCAACGCTCAGAGAAGTCAACTGAAGTTCTCCCACTGACTTCAATGTGCATTGGATTGGACCATCAATTCTTTAGCTTCAGTCTTTCATTCTAAACTGTCTGAAACCTTTCTAAACATTGCACCCCTGATCTGAATCTCTTCAAGTGAAGCATTAGCAATCATAAGATCAGTATCCAATTTAGTACAAGTTTGCATATGATTGTGCAAAAATGAGTGACCCAAAGTTCTTGTCTAATACAGTATCCACATTCTTGGCAGGCAATGTTGGATATAGTTTTCAGAGGCCCACAGCCTTCTTTGAATTAAACCTACAGATGGTTTTTATGTTTTGCAAGGCAAAATGTATTTAAGTAGACTCTTTCCAATATCACCAAATTGGTAACAGCCCTTTAGGTGTGTCAGAGTTAATATCTGGTATCTGAAAAAAACAACCCTAAAATCTTTTTTGCTATGGGTGACAAATGCCAAAAACTCTAAATTATTGGTTTTAGTTGAGACTTTAGGAATTGTAGTACTACAGCCAAACATCTTATGCAAGAACTTTATTGAAGACATCACTGAAGCAATGTAAAAAAGCATGAGTATTTTAGCAAACCTCTAATTAATATTCTTAATTTTTTATTGCATTTCCCTTACATTTCTTAGAATTTCTCTACAAGTGTTGTAACTGAACCATCCTCCATCTCCTTTTATTTATTAGTTCTGTTTGCAAAGAGAACAGCATCTTGCTTCTTACTCCTAGCAGAGCTATTTATGTGTTGAGATCAACCCAAGCTCTTCTGCAAATTGGTGTTCTTCCACCTTCTGCACACATGGGGTCTGAGAACTGGAGAGGATTGGAGAAAGGTAGTCACTTCTTAAATTACTGAAATCCTGGGCATTGGATGCAGCACAGAAATAGTATTATCCATACTTTTGACACAATATTTTGATTTTATTGCAGTCCCCATGAAAACCAGGCTCATAATTCCATTATGCAAAACACTTGTATCTTTCTACAGAATAGTCAAAAGGGGAACTCAGATCTTGTGGTGCATCAAGGCAGCTTTACCCTGCCACAGCTGTATAACCTGCTCCATCCATGCAGGCAGCAGAGGGCATGTGTCCAGGGCCTCTCTAATATCCCCCTCTATCCTCAGCTGCCGTAAACAGCCACATAAAGTAAAGGAATCACTTTTGCCAGTGTGGCAGCTGCCATCTTGGCCAGCCCTGGGCGTTGACCTGGGGATCTCCAAAGTTGAAAAACATGTGTCTGCAGCTTGAGCTAGCGAGCCAGGCAGACCCATATCATGTGTGAATCACACGCAGGGGAGGGCATGGAACCCACACTGGGCAGTGGGTTAGATGAGCAAAGAGGGAGGCTCAGATTTTGGTAGCATGTCACCTCTCACCTGAGTTGTTCACTGGTTTCACAGACTCTTCTGCGGTAGTTAATTGAGATATTATAGGCACTGGATTCTGACAGGTGTCAGTTACGCTCATCTGAGTGTCAGTTGGTAAAATATAATTTTACTTTGCTGTAAGTAGCTGCTGTAAAATTTGCCAAACTGTATTAAAAAGACAGCAAATTTCAGACATTTGACAAGATCATGGTGTAATTCCCAAAAGGATCAGTTTGCAGGGGATGCAAAATTAGCAAGATTTTTCAATTTATCCAATTTTTGTAGCATAGCCTAGCTCTGCTGAGCAGGACTATATGGCTTATCCACAATGAGGTGCCATATTTGACACAGGCATCCCTGTCGTTTCTCTCACTGTTCATCCTAACTCTTGTACCTTTACACAACTCAGATAAAAATAATGCATTAGTTAATGTATTTTTATTATGGGACCACCTAAGGACTCCAACTGAAATCTGAGCCATATTGTTCCAGCATTGTACAAATCTATTGCAAAACAGCCCTCTCCTTGCCCCCAAAGGGCTTGTAGTCTAAAGAGACAAGGCAGAAAGTATTTTAATATTCATTTTGGCAATAGGAAACTAAGACACAGAGAGATCAAAATGACTTACCCAAAGAGAGGTTGGAGGTCTCTGATATAGATGAGAATTGAATCCAGATCTCCTGAGTCCCAAGCTAGTGTCTTAATCACAAGATCAAACTTCCCCTCACTACAGCTGTTCTAAAGACGGAACAAAACAATTTTCTGTTTTAAACCATAATGGTTTGGATAGTTTTTTATTTCAAATCTTTTAGGTACGCTTCAATGTTATTTAGCTTGAAACACAGGACAAGAAGGGGACTGTAAACATGACAGCTTTTGGGGTTGCAGTACTGGCCGCTCTGCATGAAGTTAGCAGTGATTCCCTGTTGGAATTCTGAAGCCATTGCATTTGAAGATGCAAAATTCCATCAAATTGGCATGGATGGAAATAGAAATTCTCATAGGAAGACTGAAGGAGGGAGATAGGGATGACTCTGCTTTATAATTGGCAATAAAGAAGGAACGGGACAGTTACTAGTTAAAGCCATAACTATAGAAACTCACCCACTCAAATTAGCCATTACAATTCAGTGAAGGATTTTAGACAGAGCCTTAGCTGAATAATTCTTGTTTCTCCAGTGAAGCTGTCTTGTACTGGAGTTTCTAACCAGCTCATTTTTTGCAGCACTTACTTTTTTTATATTTGGACAAAGAGGACATTAGCCTAGGGATCAGATGGTTTACAGAGTGGAAAATATTGCTTTATAATAAAAGGAGGATATTGAATAAAGCCTAGATTTAATACCCAGCCTAACAGAACACCCTGATGAATGTAATTGCATTTTAAGCATTTTGATTAAATTTTTTGATTCATCTTGCATTTGTTTTGCTTGTGAATTTTTTATGAAAAAAAAAAGTGTCTGGAGATTAAAGGATTAGTGAGTTCTTAAGAAGGCCAGGCAGCTGCTAAAGCATCTGATTATTCTTGCTTAAATTTGGTGGGAAAGCTGTATTAATCTCATCTTTTCTAGTGAGTGATATGACTAAAACCAAAATAGCTGGAAGGGAGAAGAGGCCTAAGGGATAATTATTTCTACAGGTGGACAAGCCTGAAGGCATTAATGAGAGATGGAACAAAATAAACAATGTCATAATTGCAAAAGAGTTCATCTGTTATGATTATGGGTGAGGAATAAAGAGTTTTCCTTTTCTCTCTTTTCATTTTCAAGATGAATGGACAAGTAAGGAATGTGTGGAAAGATTAAGGATTAATTTGCATATACTCAGATCCTAAGAGTCACTCTTTCTTTTTTTCTTTAGTGCAAGGGAACTGAAGAAAACAGTAAATTAACATGCTGACATTTAACTCCTAGAAACTAGGTTTAGATTGCTTTTGCAAGCAGGCCAGTAACTCAGCTGCAGAACGGCACTGATGCACAGGAGGTAGACCAAGTTGTATGCAAATAATAATAATGTAAATGATATGCACAGTAAACAATTAACTTCATTAAACCAGTAGAATGTTTAAAATCATTTGTTGTTTGTATTACAGTAGCCCCTAGGAGCCCCAGTCACGTACCAGAAGTCCACTGTGATAGACCGTGTACAAACACAGGCACAGTCCTTTACAAGGGGCGGAGTGTCATCTGCAATATCTCACAAGAGCCCCAGGACACCTTGTGCCTCAGAGACACCCCCCCCCCCCGCATCACAGTTCCTCCCCTGCTTCTTACTTGTGGACAGGTAATAATTTATTATGGGTGTATCCCAACAGGAAATTACAGCATCTCCCATGATGGCTCACCTACTCTAGCCAATGGGTAGTGAGTGGGGGAAGCCAAGGCTCTGCCATGCTCTGCCTCTTCCTGCCCACTGCTATGGGAGGAAGTAAACAGGTGACCCAAGTAATTCTGCCTACTCCTATGTGTATACATTTGGGTACTAATTAAATTGTCCTCCACCGACCCATCAGTAGAGTGCAAACTTGTTGTCAGTTTGGAGAACATCTCTTTCTATTGTTACAGTTGAATTATCATACATAAAGATTTTTTTTAAATGGACTAAAAGCAGACGTGCAGAGAAGCAAAATCGCCACCTCTGAAGGACAGGTTGAGACATACTGAGCATCAGATAGTTAGGGTAGCTCAGTCTGATTCGCTTTAACAGGCACTCCCAAATACAGCAACGTTTCTCCTAGAGCTGACTGCCTCTCAAAATTCTTTGCTACCTGAAAATCTCAAATAGGGAATGACTTCCAGTCTAATCCTTACACCCCGTAAGTGAAGGGCAAACACATGAGTGCTAATACTTGTGGATAACCATTTTTTATCTCTATATCCAAAAGATGCACTGTATGCAGTGATCACTAAAAACCAAAAATCAACTATTAACAAAATAAAGTCCCAACTGATGTGTTGTCCTGAAATTGTACATGCAATATTTGTTTATTTCCAATTTTTCCAGAATTGAAATATGACATTTGATAGGTAACACAACATTAAAGTGCATTTAGCATAATTTCTATGCTAGTCAAAACTTCACAAACCATTAAAAGTGAGAAGAGAACTAAAGGAAGTTAGACAACAAAAGCATGAAAGTAGTGAAAAAATGCCTAGGGAAACAGCTTTTTAATTTCTTTTACTTCCATCCAGTGTCTTTGATTAGACACACAATAATTTTTCATCTTTTTCTTCAAGTTTATATAGGGTAAAATATGTTTGCTAAATTTTTCTTTGAATATCAACCTTTCTGAATTCACAGGAGGTAGTCAAATCACCTTTGCAGCATTGCAAAGTCCTTAATGACTTTGTTCGACTCAGTGAGTCATTGAAAATATATATATAATGTAAGGTGACAATCTATGTGGTTGGTCTTAGGGATGACTGAACCTGTGCAGAGAAAAAATAAGAACCACTCTCAAAACCTTTATCCTGGACAGCCAAACTCAACCAGAACATTTTAAAGGTTCTTACCAGTTACCATTAAGGTTGGGCTCTATCCAGAATTCCAGAGCTGAATCTGTTTTCCCTCCCATAAAAATACCCAACCAAAATGGAAGTCCAGTTTGATATCCTCAGCAGAGCTCAAGTGTAGCAGTTATGTCCCAGGGAGAGAAGTGATCTCTTTTGTAGGAAGGTCTTAAGCAAACTAAGCTATCATGGGATAAGAGGGAAGGTCATCTCATGGATCAGTAACTGGTTACAACAGTGAAGGGATAGCTCTGTGGTTTAAGCATTGGCCTGCTGAACCCAAGGTTGTGAGTTCAATCCTTGAGCAGGCCATTTAGGGATCTGGGGCAAAAATGGGGGATTGGCCCTGCTTTGAGGAGGGGGTTGGACTATATAACCTCCTGAGGTCCCTTCCACCCCTGATATTCTGGTTACAACAGTGTTTCCCAAACATAGGACGGCGCTTGTTCAGAGAAGCCACTGGCGGGCCGGGCCATTTTGTTTACCTGCCGCGTCCACAGGTTTGGCCGATCGCGGCTCCCACTGGCCGTGGTTCGCTGTGCCCGGCTAGTGTGGGCTGCGGGAAGCGGTGACCAGTACGTCCCTTGGCCCACACCACTTCCAGCAGCCCCCATTGGCTGGGCACAGTGAACCGCAGCCAGTGGGAGCTGTGATCGGCTGAACCTGCGGATGCAGCAGGTAAACAAACTTGCCGGGCCCACCAGGGGCTTTCCCTGAACAAGCGGCGTCCTAAGTTTGGGAAACACTGGGTTACAAGATAGGAAACAAAGGGTTGGATTAAATGGTCAATTTTCAGAATGAAGAGAAGTAAATAGTGGTGTCCCCCAGTGGTCTATACTGGGCCCAGTCCGATTCAATATATTCATAAATGATCTGGAAAAAGGGGTA
Organism: Lepidochelys olivacea; assembly: GCF_965140295.1. NCBI lineage: Eukaryota > Metazoa > Chordata > Testudines > Cheloniidae > Lepidochelys > Lepidochelys olivacea. The sequence continues at coordinate 66,493,848 of NC_140421.1, read as the reverse complement.
AACAGTGAGGTGGCAAAATTAGCAGATAATACAAAATTGCTCAAGATAGTTAAGTCCCAGGCAGACTGCAAAGAGCTACAAAAGGATCTCTTAAAACTGGATGACTGGGCAACAGAATGGCAGATGAAATTCAATGTTGATAAATGCAAAGTAATTCACATTGGAAAACATAATCCCAACTATACATATAAAATGATGGGGTCTAAATTGGCTGTTACTGCTCAAGAAAGAGATCTTGGAGTGATTGTGGATAGTTCTCTGAAAACATCCACTCAATGTGCAGCGCAGTCAAAAAAGCGAACAGAATGTTGGGAATCATTAAGAAAGGGATAGCTAAGAAGACACGAAATAGTGTATTGCCTCTATATAAATCCATAATACACCCACATCTTCAATACTGCTACGGATGTGGTTGCCCCATCTCAAAAAAGATATATTGGACTTGGAAAAGGTTCAGAAAAGGGCAACAAAAGTTAGTAGAGGTATGGAAAGGCTGCCAAATGAGGAGAGAATAATAAGACTCAGACTTTTCAGCTTGGAAAAGAGAGGACTAAGGGGGGATATGATAGTGGTCTATAAAATCATGACGGTGTGGAGAAAGTAAAGAAGGAAGTGTTATTTACACCTTCTTATAACACAAGAACTAGGGGTGAACAAATGAAATTAATAGGCAGCAGGTTTAAAACAAACAAAAGGAAGTATTTCCTCCTACAATGCACAGTCAACCTGTGGAACACTTTGCCAGAGGATGTTGTGAAGGCCAAGTCTATAACAGGGTTAAAAAAAAACTAGATAAGTTCATGAGGGATAGGTCCATTAATGGCTTTTAGTCAAGATGGGCAGGGATGGTGTCCCCAGCCTCTGTTTGCCAGAAGCTGGGAATGGATCACTTGGTCATTACCTGTTCTGTTCATTCCCTCTGGGGCACCTGGCATGGGCCACTGTCAGAAGACAGGATACTGGGCTAGATGGGCCTTTGATCTAACCCAGTATGTCTGTTCTTCTGTCCTAGGCCAGGGATCTCAAACTCAAATCACCACGAGGGCCTCATGAGGACTAGTACATTGGCCCAAGGGCCGCATCACTGAAACCTTTTCATACAACGATACAAAAGTATAGTCAAAAATGAAAAAAATGAAGAGTAATATAGTATGCTATTAAAAGTCAATGTATTAACTTTTTTAAAACTGTAATGCGAAGAGGGTTTTTATAAAATATAAACACTCAGTAATGCACCTCACTCAAATGACAAAACACGCATTTACTTTAGAATTACTTTGGTTAAAGCCCCCCCTCTGGCCCTGCTCCCACTCCACCCCTTCCCCAAACCCCATTCCAAACCCTTCCCCAAAGTCCCTGACCCAACTCTGCCCCCTCCCTTCCCCTATCCAACCCCTTCCCCAAATCCCTGCCCTGGCCCTGCCTCTTCTCCGCCCCTCCTCTGAGGGCGCCACGTCCCTGCTCCTCCCCACTCCCTCCTGGAAAGGCCTAAGTTCTGCCAAACAGGTGTTTGGCGGTGGGAAGCACTGGGAGGTAGGCAGAGGAGCGGGGATGCGGTGCACTCGGGGTGGGGAGGAAGGAGGAGGGGCAGGGGGAGGGGAACTTGGCTGCTGGTGGAGTCGGCGCCTATGGCGGGCCACAGGAAATAACTCCCTCAGGACACATGTTTGAGACCCCTGTTCTAGGCCAACGAGGGTATTATAAGTTTATTTCAATGCTTTCGGCTCCATTTGGAAAACTCTAGGCAGCCAGTACAGATGAGGGAGCACTGATTGAGTATGATCATAGTGGAAAACTTCATGTCTGAGGTGTGACAGGATGTAAATTAGCAGCTTAGGAAACGCCAGGCTTTACGTGCAAAGGCCAGCTTGTTTTTTACCTGTTCGTGCATACCAAAGTAATCAGGGACATTAGGCCAACGTGCCAGAAGTGGCACCTGGACAAATTCCTCTTCTTTGCACACTCAAGATTTTTGCCTTTTGCTAGAAAGAATGCATTTAAGAAGAGGCCGCAAAAGGATAAAGCCTTTCCAGCATTTAAATAATGGAGACTGCTTCAGCACCTTGACTGGGGTGTGAAATTTTGAAAGGGAAGCGCGCAGATCAGCGTCGACTATTGAAAGATTCTGGATGAAAAAAGTTACTGCAACCTGCTGGGGGGGGAGCAATAAAAGACAAGTCAATGAGTCATTTTAGGGGTGCGTTCAGTGGCCTGCGTTTGGTATTATATATATATTGTGTGCAGTAAGCAAAACTTTTAGCGTGGCAAAAATCTGTTTCTCCTTACGTAGAGGATATATCGTCATTGCAAATAAATGGTGTCTTCAGGTTAGCTAAACTGTGTTAGATAATTTGGGTTATAAAAGAAGTGAAGACTTGGCAACTTGGGTTAACACCACAAGACAATGTTTATAGGGAAGCCTGGGCCTGAACGTGAGCTCCTAATGCAAGTTAAAAGCTGAGCTGCCGTGTCTTCACTGCTATTTTAACCCGAGTGTGGGTTAGCTAATCCGAGTTAAGAATACACCCTAAAAGGTCACGTTTGCCAGTTTTCCTGTGTGTAAATTTTCACAGAGGCTTATTTTACCAGTAACTACAGGGAGTTTTAAGGCCAGGTTCACTAATGCTTTATTGCCCCCTTGTGCCACTCAGGACCAGTGGCATAGTTTAGAGCAGTGGTTCCCAAACTGGGGTTCATGAAATGTTACAGGGGGTTCTCGGGGAAAAAATTCCCTAATGGCAGACAGAGCTGTCCATAGGGACCTCGGGCAGCACGGGGCCAGCAGCCCGGAGCCTTGGAGACTTCCAAGAGCTAAGCAAAGCATATCTATCACACTGAGGAGACTTAAACTTCAAGACTCCTTATATGAAATAGAAAGGGAGGCGGGTATTTTTTGCTGTTATTAAAATTAAACAGGCTGCTAGTGTTGTTTTTAAATGATTATGAAGAACAGGTTTAAGTTTTGTTGTAATGTGCGTTGTTTGCCTGGACTGCTGAAGACCTGAATGCTTGTGTAGGAGGGACTCTTTGAGTCGACTTCTTAAATACCTTCTTGCTGTTTCACGTCTGATACTCCTTGATGAAACATAGGAGTCATAAAAACAAATTTTATATTTCCAAGATCACTGCTTTTATAATTTATGTTGAGGTAAGGGAGAAAATCCCTGGAAATATTCATTTTTAGAAGGGGGTTCACAAGACATTTTAGTGAAAGGGGTTCACGGGTTGTTAGAGTTTGGGAACCACTGGCTTAGAGCTAGTTCCAGCAGCTCCTGTAATTTGCATTGCAGGTAGGAGCTAGTATTGAGATTCAGGAGCCATAAGCTGCTCCGTCACTTCCCACCAGCCTTCACGTACCTCCAGTTGCAGGAGAGACTCTATGCCTTAGTTCCTTTGAGCTGTGCTCAAATAAATCGGTTAGTCTCTAAGGTGCCACAAGTCCTCCTTTTCCTTTTGCGAAGACAGACTAACACGGCTGTTACTCTGAAACCTTTCTTCTTATGTATGTTATGCAATACCAAGCACATTGTCAATGCTCAATAAACACGAGCAGTTATTGAATAGCAGCAAACTGCAACAGATGCATTCCTTCCACATTAGGAAGTATAGCGTTGCCTTTCATTATTCAGAATTATGAATTGCAGTGCCTAGTCTATTAAATAATTGGATGTCAACAAACACCTAGTTTCATGATCTGTAATTTTAAAGTCTATGGAAAACATATCTAAATATGAGTAGTGCATTCCATATACAGTTACAGCAATACACCCCACCTGGTAGGTATAAGTGGGCTACTGGCAGTGGTTAATTTGTGCCAGGGCTGAGCCCCCGCACCTCTGGCCTTGCTGCATCAGTTATGAATTGCTTGAGCCCCAGCACTTCTTTCATTACAAATGAAGCACTGGTTATTAGTGCCTGCCTTGCATGTGTTTTGGCTTTGTAATTTCGACCATGAGAGAAATGCAGCAATAGCCTACTGCTCTGCTTGCTTGTATTTTATTGCTCTTGGAATGTAACTTATTATTCTTTTTATATGTAATGTAAAAAGTCTTTAAAATGGAGAGGGGAAGTGGACATTATTTATTGTATCCTCCCGCAACAAAATATAGTCGGATGATAGAGTCCCAAGTAGAAGGATTAGAGAACTTGGTAGGGACCAGGATATAAGCCCTGTAACAGGGTGGCTCTGATTACAGGGTAGCTCTGATTACAGGACAAGCCTTACCTGGGTTGAATCAGGTGATCCCAGGAGGAAAAAAAGAGCAGGAAATCGCTTGGGTAGGGGAGCCCAGGAGACAGCAGCTGTCTCTGTGGATATGCAAGGAGCAAGAAAGGCCCTGAGTCAAGAGGGAAAAAGCTGAAGAAGCAGGAGAGAGTTGGGAGAGCGCTCTCCAGGCAGGGAGGCTTGAGAGACTGTCAAAGCCAGCTGGGATGAAGAATGTGTGAGTTTGAGCCAAAATACCACAAAACACAACCAGGAGAGAGAGTCTGAATTGTGCTTGAGGTCTAGAGAGTCATCGTGTACAGGATGACTCCACCAATTGGACCTCAAGAGGGGATTTGTTTGAACCTTTCTTTTGAACTGAGTGAAGAGGGAGATTGCAGAGCAGTGCAGAGGCACCCTGGCCATGCAGGAGCGCTCGGGAGGTGGCTACATGATACAACAAATGCACTTTCCTGCTTTTTAGAAGAGACTTCTTGGTTTATTTTTCTTCTGACTTTTTTAAGGTTCCCCTCTCCCCGAAGCTCGAGTCCTTTCATCAGCCGTTTGTGGCACTTTATCGCCATTTATTTGATTAGGTAAATCAAACACCCCCATTTCCACCACACCTCCAACCCTGCCTGGAGAATATCGAATGCTTCCCATATTAGTCCCCAGTCCTACCCTGAGTGTCATGCAGTTGAACCTGTCAGGCCAGAGCCCTCCTGACTTCAGTGGGGATCTGTGTATGCATTGCTCAGCGTAAGGTCAGGGCCTTAATGTTTACAACAAAAAGTGATTTGAGCCACAAAAGCTGCTGCTGAAAAAGGTAGCTTCATGCTTTGGAACAGGGACAGTTACAAGTTATCTGATTTTCTCCTCCAGCCTCTCCACCTCTCTCCATCAGCTGGCTTTCTTTAATGTCCACTGCCCTGGATGCCTCTCTTATCTTTCCCCCCCCATCACCTGTTGCAACTAACAGGAGTCTGGTTTTTCGGGCATGAGATCCCAGCTGTGCACTGTTGGAAGTGGGTGCATGGTTGTGGCAGCATCAAATAAAAGCTTCACAGGCCATTGAGAATGCGGCTTTGGACAACCGCTGCCCTCTGCCAGACTCTAATAATTCATATTTGGGTTTGCATGTGGTCTGTCATCGTATTACTTCCAATGATAGTGCTTATAGATATGGAGCTTAAGATCATTTTGCTGCTTTTGTTAGGAAAAGGATCCCTAAGCTTCTTGTGTATTCAGAAAAGCTGGTATAATTCATAGGAGTTAAGGGATGATAATGCCTGAGGTATAGTATCATAATTATTTTTGCTAGAAAAAAACAACCACCCCTATTAATCCCAAAGTCTCCTCATTGACAGCAACAGCTGCAAAAGCAGCAGCAAATCATTCATGTTCTTTGGGAATAATTTTCTAGTTGTGTTTTTGCCCCAGCTTTGCCGTTTTCTGACCTCTTCTCTGCACTATATCTTATGCAAAGGGAGGGGCGTGGGGATGGAAGATCAAGCCAGCAGCTCTCGATAACTTTGAGCGTGGTGCTTCTCAGTGGGAGTGATGTATGATGGATAGACCTGTCACTCTCATCCCCAAACCAAAGCCTTTACCTCCGTGATCCACTCTGCTTCTTCAAGGCTGGAGAGTGAGGCAACTCTTACACCTCAGTGTGTCTGTGCGCGCATCTGATGTATAGCCAAGAAAATGATCTAAATGCAGAACTTTGATGGAGCAAACATATTTCTTTTTGAAAGGCCAATTCCTTTAGCATCAGTTCAACCAGGAATAAGCCACTTACAATATCTATAGGGCTGGAAATTATTCAGCTGGACCATTTCCATGACACTTAATTTATGGCCAGCATAATACTGTACATATTTAAATAAATGTTAGGTTTGTATTTAAAAGACAGTTTTAAATATTCATACTTGCATTGTGAAATTTAGTTAAAATACAAGGTGACATGCTACATATTTTGAATACCAAAGCATTTCACCATGTTCATATCTTCAACCTTTTCTCCATATAATAAAATGTATTTAATATAATTAAACTTATCCTATAACTTATAAAGGGCCTGATCCACAGCCTACTGAAATCACTAGGAGGCTTTCTATTGACTTCACATTGGACATGTGGGTCAAATGCTGTAGTCTGTATTTGTCTTCTCTGCAGTGGGATTTACAGTGAAGTCAGTGGTAGTTTGCCTGAGGAAGGGCCATATGATTAGGCCTCAGGTTGTTTTGTAGTATGGGTTTTCAAAGCCACTCACCTCGCCATGTTGCCACCCATGGCATTGTATTTGATGGGAGTCGCATGATTATGTGAGATTCAGCTTTCATTTCTTCGTGATTAATTTTATTGATTTTTCTGAAAGAAACAGATAATGAAAAGTAGAAAACGGTTAACTTTGTATACACTTCCAAATACCTCACTCTTCATGGGATCACCAATAGAATTATGGAACTATGCAATTTTACAGCTTGTCAAAGCTGCAGAAGACCAGATGATACACCATAGATGTAACATGTTAGGGAGGGGGTAACTGTAATAGATTAGAAGAAGTCATCTATGAGTAGGGAGAGGAGTGAGGGAAGATATCAAAAGGAAGGGAGGGAAAAAGCCAGAAGGGTTAGGTGGAATGGAGGTCTGGCATTCTTTGAGCTATCTCAACATTTTATCCAAATCTATCTAGAAACTGGGTCCAAATTTCTTCAAATTCATATCATTGCTCTCTTTGGCTGCCAACTCAGACAGGTCTGAATACCACAGCTCTGTTTTGGACATAAGCCCACACTTCCATTTTTTGTAAAATCATGCAAGCTTTCATTTTTGAGAAGCAGTAAATGTCTAGCCTTCATGGTTGTAGAGAAAACATGGAAAACACCAACCTAAAGGCTCCAACCCTCAGAAAGCAAATAAGAACCTCAAATTGATTGGCTCGAAAATCATGGGGTTTAATTTTTTTTTATCTCACGATTTTGGGGGCCTGACTGCTGGGTGTTTTTGTTTTCAAATGCTTGGACTTGGCAATACTGATCTGTGGGCTTTAAAAGGTTTGTGTGCTACTCCTTACACACATCCAGTAATGGGAATGTGGCATATTTACATTCTACTGGACAGCCACGATCACAGGGTTTATGGTGGCTGTCTCCAGCATCTCACCAAAACAATGGGAGAAATACAGTCACAGCCTATGAAAGGGAATGGAGAGAGGGCATTGTGAGGAGGAAAAGCCTGGCTGCAGAGGTTTTTCCAGCAGGAAGGAAGGGGAATGACGAGGGCCGTAGGAGCACAGAGAGAACAGTGAAGAGGCAGAAAGAGAGATGAGGCCCTGTAAGCGGAGAAGGAAGGAATGGGGCAGGGAGAGGGCTGGGCAAATTACAAAGTGAGAGAGGACAGTTATTGCTACGGGTCGGCGGAGCAAAATGGAGTCCTCATTACGCAGGGAAAGGACCATAAATAGTAAGCAAAGCAGACTCTGTCTCCTCAGCGATCAGCAGCTGCTGTACTGTCTCCATGCCTCAGTGAGTGCTGCTCCACTTCTGCATTCTGCCTAGTGACTGGAGAGGCCCTGTGTCACCAGGGGGGAAGGGAATTAAGCAGCCAGAGGGGGAGAGCTGAGAGTCCATCCTTTCAGAGAAAGGAAGGGAGCTGTGAAATCCCTGGCAAGGGAAGAAGAGGCAGCACCATGGGGAGGGACCCTACTGGACGAGGAGAGAACCCAACGGATAATAAGGGAGAAGGAACTAACTTGCTCTGCTCCTTGTTGAGCATATCACCTCCAGGATCTGTCTAGCTGCTGATATTTTAAGTATGCAGCATCACAGCATCATAGCTTTCTCTTTTGACTCCATACCAGAAGACTGAGAGTAGCTTTCCTGCCACCTCTTTGACCTGCAAATCTCTATGCAGACATTTCCCCCTCCTCTCCAAATATATCAATGACCCCTGTGAATGTGAACTCCTTTCCAAGGAGTCTTTTCTCCAGTTTTCCTTCTCCGTGCTGCACCCTGTCACCTAGAGATGGTGCAATGTTGTGTTGCCACATGGCACAACACCACAACAGCCTGCAAGATTTGTGAGCTCCCTTTCTTGTTCTGGTCTCCCTTTACAACTGGACAGAAAGTCCAACGGCGAGCCCTAGTCCAAATACTATCTCTGAGGACTTTAAACTCCCAAGACTGACTCACCATCCAGGAAATGGAGATATGACTGAGAATGGTCTGTGCTATTTATGTTTAAATGTCGCAAATTATAGTGTATCGAGGGAAAGCAGCATTCAGATAATTTAACATGATAATTTTCCCGGAATCAGAATATTTTGGACTTTAGAATAACGTATGTGTGTGAAATACTTCCTTTTTGAAAGTTTTTTTAAAAAAAAAACTCTTAGAGACAGACACGGACATTTTGCTAATGTATCAGGCTCTCTTTGCCTGTAACAAAAATTGGGGCATTGGGAGTATACTCACAATAGCTGTAGGTTCAGATGTATGTAATTTCAGTCCAAGGTTCAGCTAATTTTAGTCCAAAGTGCTTCTTCAGATTAAGACTTGTTGCAGGGAATGCAGGCAATGGAGCTGAGCCCTTTTACTCAAGGACTGAATTTGGCTCTTTGTAAATAGTGGTACTTTCACGCACTGTTCAAATGCAGCCACATCTTGGGTGGAAAAACGAAAGCCATTTCACACAGGTAACAGTTACTCACCTCTTTTTAGGAGGGGAAGTGAGGAATAACTTATCCATGTGAACTCATGAAAGAATTTAAGTAGGCAGTATGTATTAGATTGAAGGAAACATAGCTGGGATATTGGGGCTAATAATAATCCAATTATGTTGGAAAAAAAATGCTGAAGAATTTTTAATTGTAGAATCATAGAACTGGAAAGGATCTCAGGAGCTCATCTAGTCCAGTCCCCTACACTCATGGGATTAAGTATTATCTAGACTAGTGGTTCTTAACCATGGTCCGTGGGCCACCTGTGGCCCAATCAGAACACAGCTGTGGCTCATGTGACATCCTCAGGATCATACAGGTAATATATATAGTGTGGATGCGGCCCACATAACACATAAAGAGTTGCATATGCATGGTATGCATATACACAATGGTAAATAGGTTGAGAACCGCTGATCTAGACCATCCCTGACAGGCATTTGTCTACCTTGCTCTTTAAAATCTCCAATGACAGAGATTCTACAACCTCCCGAGGCAATTTATTCCGGTGCTTAACCACCTTGACAGTCAGGAAGTTTTTCCTAATCTCCAACCTAAATCACTTTTGCTGCAATTTAAGCCCATTGCTTCTTGTCCTGTCCTCAGAGGTTAAGGAGAATATTTTTTCTCTCTCCTCCTTCTGTACTTGGAAACTGTTATAATGTCCCCTCTCAGTCTTCTCTTCTCCAGACACAATATTTTTTTTCAATCTTCCCCCACAGATCATGTTTTCTAGACCTCTAATAATTTTGACCCTCTTCTCTGGACCTTCTCTAATTCGTCCACATCTTTCCTAAAATGTGGTACCCAGAACTGGACACAATAATCCAGTTGAGTCCAATAAATTGTCAGGACCTTCATTTTATATATAATCTGAAAGATGGTACTATTCGTCCTTGTTTGCGTATTATATATTTTGTGGCTACCTACTCCGTGTGCGTGTGTTTGTATGTATGTGTAAGATAATAAGAGAGAGAAAGTTAATAAAGGAGAGCTGTTTGGTTTAGTGGTCTTAATAGATACTGGACTGCATTGTAATGTCTTAGTTTTCCCATTGATATTACTAAAAGTTGATCACCCTCTCTAATTTTTAGCATGCTTTTTTAAGGACTAGGTACAGGGGAAACCTTTAGGTCAGATTTTCAAACAAGCTCAGGGCCAGATTTACAAATGCTCAGAACCCAGAATTGTGAAGACAGGCTTGCAAAAAATTTCATTTCCCATTTGGACACCGAAATAAGAGCCACATTTTTCAGAAATGCTCAGCATCCAGCAGCTGCTGCTGTGAAACTTAAGGTCTAATTTTCTGAAGAGCTCACCACATTGAGATATTTTAGGTCAATATTTTCCAAAAGTGATTTGGGGAGCCTCGGTTTTTGTGTGAAAGATTTGAGATACCTTGAAGGGTTCTGATGTTCAGAAAGTGCTGGGTACCTACCTACCCATTGAGAATTGGGCCCCTTTCAGGTGTCTCAGGTTGGGTTGCCCAAAACTGAGGAACCTTAAATCACTCGTTCCTTTTGCCTAAATGGAAGCTGAACTGTTTTGAAAGTCTGGCCCTGTTTTGAGGTACTAAGTTCTTTTGAAAATTCTGCTTTAGTGTATTCTAGTTAGAAAAGGTTGGAAGAAAAACAAAGTAGACAGATGAATAACAAAGAAATTAAATTTGTGATTATTGTTGTGGCAAATTGCTAGCACTACTATGATGGGTCTCGCGCTTTCTCTTCTGGGTGGGGGGTCAGGACACCATTTCTTGCCCCTGAACTGGGGTATTAACTGCCCCACTAGTGTCCTAAAGGAGGGGAGTGGAGAGGGAGGGGTCCAGGCCCACCCTCTACTCCGGGTCCCAGCCTAGGGGCCCTAGGGATAGCGTAAACCACTAGAACTAGCGGTTCCTTCCCCTGGGCTACTTTCCTCTTCCGCCCTTCAGCTTGTGGGGCTTCCTGCCCTGCCTCTGCACAAACCAGATGTCCCTTTACCTAGGGTCTTGGTCTTCTTAGCCCACCACAGCACTTATCCAAACTTTCCTCTGCTTCCCTCCAAACTGCTCTCTACTCCAACACCAATCCACTCTGCTTCAACTCCTCCTCTTGTCTGATTGAAGCAGGCGGGTTTTATCATGTGATTGGCTTCAGGTGCTTTAATTAATTTATAGCAAACTTTCTTCCCGCTACAGGAGTAAGGCTCCCTTCTAACACTCTCCTGCTGCCTTCTGGCCGTGCTGTATCACATTGTTTAGAAAAAAAATTATGATTTTAAAACTATTTTTAACAACATGTTCTCAGCATCTCCCGTTATGTTTGGAAACTCTAACCCTTTTTGACTGTTTGGGTCCTACTGAATGCTTCATTGTACAGTATGCATGTAATACTAAGGCCCATGAATTATTTACAGCAATCAGCACCTTTCTAGGACCTGCTGCTTCTCTCTCAGCTTTTTGGAGGTATTGTCAGGATTGGATGGCATAATAGTTAATGGCTGCCAAAAAGTCATTTGAAGGCCTTGACGCAAACATGTATAAAAAGCTATCTTAGCTATATATGTGTTTTCATATGGTTATTTATTTACTTATTTTCAAGTACTGCCAACTAAAGACCAAACAAAAATGAATGTGTCATCTTGGCTTGCAAGCTACCTTTGTGTTGTTTATTCTTTTTTTAAAATAACATGACTGGTTGAATTTTGATCTTATGATCGGGTGAGGTTTTCTTGTTGTTTTGAAGGATGAAATCTTTTGTTTAATCTTAGGCGAAACACAGTGAGATGCCAAGTATTTTCCAGGCAGGCACTGGGGTGGGGGGTGTGCGGGGGGCGGGCGGGTATCCACCTAGTCAGCAATGATTTTCTGGCCCTCTGGAGCATTGAAATCATTAAAGGGCTAGCACCTAGCTGGATGATTTAACAGGAACTCACCTGGGCAAAGAAACTCTGTTTCTGGTTCCCTGAATAAGCACGGAGAATAGAATGTTATGGGGATGCCACATGAGGCATCTATGGATGTTCAAAACTAAATTAGTGAGTGCTTAGATCCCAGATAGTTTGAAGGCTCCCTGTCAGCAACTGGAGCTGATCCCTGTTATGATAAAGATGCCTGTTAGCATCTTTCACTGAAAAATTTGGTCTTTGACTGGTAAAGAACTGTCCCGAAAGAATGGGGAAAGTGCCATGCAATGTGGGCCTGATCCAAGGCCACTGAATTAATTGGAAAGACACTCAAGGATTTCAATGTGTTTCAGATCCAGCCTTTCTAATGTTTATATCTGGTTAAAATTATTGTGGCCTAGTTCTCTATGCCTGACCTGTTGCATTTTTGTCAGTCCTCCTGCCCTCTTGGTGTCAGCAGACTCCCAGAGAATGTCTGCTTGGAGATCTCCTGGTGTTATGTCTGAAGACGATATATGGTCATGGAGAGGCATATGTTCAAAATCAGAGTTACTCTGAGGGTGCATGTTTCCAGACTCTCGAGGGAGGTAGAATTTGTGTTTTTCACTTAAGATTTGCCCAAGGCATATGGTAAAGTGGACAAGAATCTTGGACACCATATGAACAAAACTTTTCAAGGATTTTATAAATTAAAAAAATGATTTCTCAGAGACGTAAAAAGTCATCTGCTAGTTGACGCTAGATTAAAGCAGTTGCTAGCTCCAGCGAAAATAAGAAGTTGGTGGATACATTTTCTGGGACATAGATGAAAATCTAAGCATAGGTGTCAACCTGCAATGACCATACTATAATATTAAGGGGAAAATCCATTCAGGTATTAAGGATTTTAATGGTCTGGAAGGGAGCCTTTTTTTAAACCTCACTTTGTGTGTAAAAGGAAGCTGTCAGCTTGTAAGTACTGCCTGCTGTCTCCGGAAGCATCTGTGCCAGGATTTCAAAGCAAGAGACCTCCTATAAAGGTTTAAGGGTTGAGTGTTCTTCCCAGCAATGTCAAGAGGGCACAGATGTTACTTCATTATATGGACATTTTGCTTCTGTATATAGTAAGCTCTTGGATGCTTCAGTGGAAAATCGGGCTGTTATAATTACGAACTATATAAGCTGCTAGTCTGAAAAGCACAAAACATCACATCACATCCTCTGTTAGAACAATCTATTTAGTACATCAAATAGCAGTATCTCTCAGTTTGGTGGAAAATATATATATTTAGACACTGCAAGAAAATAAAAGCTAAAATTTTGTAATACACTGCCTTACTGAAATGAGCAATTAATTTCCAATATGGAACCCCGATGAGATGTTCTGTCTTCTGCAACCAGGTAAGAAGATAGGAAACAGGGCATATATAGCAAATCGTCTCTCAGCTACTTAAGAGAAATTATAGAAACACTGTAATCAGGGCTAGAAAAAGGAGCACGTTAGCCGAATGCCGTTTGGAATCAGTATATCTGATCTCTCACAGTGCAGCGTGTTCTAGCTGAAGTACCAAGTGTGACTTAATAGATCCCAAATTAGTAACGCACGTGGCCACAGATGGATTTGTCTTGATTAGGAAAAGTAGTTGATCTTAGGTCAGGTTTAACTAACGCATGCTAGTGATGTCCAACGTGTACTTGATCTTTTCGCTAGTGTAGATATGGGGTAGCACCTTGACCTTGATTTGAGCTGGTTAAGCAGGAGTGTAGGCTGTAACATGATCATATGAAATCACGCTTACACTACTACACTGGGAAAACTATTGAATTTAGCTCATGCTTAGCTAGCATGTTTTAGTTAAACCCTACCTAAACTCAGCCATCTTTCATTGTCAAGAAAAACCCAGATAGCAATAGTCATGGTGCTATAGAAGGACCCAGTACAAGTTGTAGCATAGCAACCATGAGAGAGGGAAAGTCACAGTGAACAGAATGGGTAGTGTTTCTCTATAGAAGGAGGAAGCATTTCCATAATAACTACTTCAGATGGCTCATACAGACACCAGAGTCATAAATATGTGTGAATTAAGCAAACCCAAAGACCTGGTTTTGAGAACCTTAATCTGTCTTTCACATTTGAAGACACTCATAACATCTGCCCCATGTTTCTAGTGTTAAATTTGCATAGCACGGCAAACCATACAAATACAATAAAGCATCCAGAACATGAATTCATTTACAGTCTTTTGCAGCAGCGCTTACTCTTTGATCCATACGGGCACGTGGGTTGTAATGCTACAGTATGCATGTAACTAACTTAAGATAATTTAAAGAATCTACAGCACTAGGCCCTTAACAGTTCCACCTTTTGTGGAAGTGACTTTGTTGCTCTTGAAGATGAATCATGTTTCCCAATACTGAGTTCCTGAAATAAAATAAAATGCATTCCCTGCCTTTAGGCCACATAGAGCTCCAGCACTCTAGGAAGGCGGCCACCTTCTGCAATCTCAAATAGATCACCGGATTTAGATGATCCCTTTATTCCAGTAAATCCAGGGTTGCAACACTTACAAAAGAGCTACCTTGGAATTCTGGCTCCTTACTATCATGCCTTGTGTATGTCCACTGTTTACTTTTATCTAGCTTACATTTAACTGTTTGTCCTGTATTCGGTTGTGCTGTAGCTTTTTATTAGAGTTACGCTTTTATAGCTCCTGGGACGCAGCATCTCTTAAAAATAAAGGCAAACATCTGAATTTCTGTTGTCTAAGAGCCACATCTCTTCTGAGTTTCACTGGATGCACACAAATGCAGTTGCTCAACCCAATATTGTTGGGGTCAGTGCTGTCTGTGATAGTGACGACAGAGGTTAAACATGTAGGGTCATTCTGTGCAGATGTTAAAGACGCACATCCATTTACAATTGGCCAGTGTAAAGAAGTGTAAGAAAAAAGATCCATTCTAAGAATAGAGGGCACCAGTTCTCACAATAGTTCAGTCTGCAGGTATAATGACAAGTCTTATGTGTCAACAGTAAATTAAGGCAACTAAGTGCAGGAAGCCACTGAACGTAGGTTTTATGAAGTTATGTAGTCTGAAAATGTTGCAAATAAGTAGGCTAAGGCAGAAATGACACGGATGAACCAGCATCTAATATTTGTTCCTTGGAGTGTTGCTGTCCTCTAGCAGGCAGGTCGTTGTGTGAATTTGGCCATGTTTACAATATAGTGGGTCCACAATGCAGGCATAACTTCGATCTAATGGCGCAATATGGTGCTTGATTACTTTACTCTTTTTACCATAGTCTTCTCTGTCCCACCTGTGATAGTGGATGGATGACACAGGTACAGCAGATGGCCAGGCACAATTGCAGTCCCTTTGCTCTCCTGAGTGGCACCTTCAGAGGTGGTGGAGAAGGGGAGAAGACAAAGTTACGGCCCTGCAAACCCTACCATCGCTATCCGATCCACGACTCGTCCATAGAGAGGAAAGCATTCTGGACGCACGCCTACGGGTGGCTTACTGAATATGCTCCCACTGTACTTTCAAGAGCTTGGAGAGGAAGTAGGAGTACTGCGCACACAAGTGGTGACAAAATTAGCCGGTCTCCAAATTTGATATGTCATCTGTCATTTAAGTCAGAGAGCTACTTTCTGCTGTGCAATAATCCTGGTAAATACTAACAGTGTAGCATTCATCAAACTCCTGAAACCTCGTACCAGATGCAGATGGTACATTTCTAGTTTACAGCACTGGCTTACAGCACACAGATTTTCTTTTAACAGAAAATGTGATGATGTTTTGTGCTTTTGAATTTGGATTTTTTTTTAACAACCTCTGATTTTCTGTAAAAGTTAACAAAGGGCTTCATGTAAACAGCAGTAAAATGAAAGGAACCAAAACATTTAAAAGAAATTAAATTATAGGTTGACAAGTCTATTACATTATAAGTAATATGCATATAATAGGAGCAATCTTTCCTTCTTATGCAAAGGTTCTTCCTCCGCATATTTGTATGTCACTCATGTACTTCTAAATTATCCGTTAGCATGATAACCAATATTTGCTAACTGAACTATGTTTGTCTTTGGGGATTATACCAGTACAGTACTTTTTCTTTTTTTTAAAGCATGGAAAGAAAAATCCAGCATCTTTAAATGTACACTGTTAGAAACATCAGTTCATTTCTACCTTGACGGGGGGGGACCCCAAACATTAATTTCAAACTCTGTTCCCCCGGGGCTCCACAGAATATTGTCTTTGATTAAAGAAGAAAAAGTCTTGAAAGTCCCAAGAGGAACTTCTTTATTTATTTTTGGACTGCACCACAGAAGGTGGGATACTGAAAACAAAACAACACACACACACACACACACAAAACCCAACCCAAAGTCCTCCCTCACACTTTAAGCCTTCAACTACTGAAAAACTGCAGTGTAAACTGAAATGGAAGCCCATTTTTGTAAAAGTTGATATGAAATCTGATTATATGAAATACATACTGTGATGGGGCAAGGCCAGATGGCTATGGAAAAGTAGTGGGAGATAGATATATTAGCTCCAGGCTAAACAAATCCCTGGTACCAGGATAAGTGAAATGGCAGCTGCTCCAGGTCAATTAAGACACCTGGGGCCAATTAAGAACTTTCCAGAAGGCAGGGAGAAGGCTAGGTTGATTGGGACACCTGAAGCCAATCAGGGGCTGGCTGAAACTAGTTAAAAGCCTCCCAGTCAGTCATGTGGGTGTGCGTGTCAGGAGCTGTGGGAGGAAGTTGTGCTGTTGGAGAGACTGAGCAGTACACACCATATCAGGCAAGGAAGGATAACTTCTCCTCACCTCCCTCGCTGGCTTATGATGAAAATGGCTCAGTAGACTGTGACCCTTGTCTCTAGAGAGAGAAGGGTTACGTGGAGGGTCACAGTGAGCCTCTGAGGCTAGCGAAATCCGCCAGGAAACGTGGGACCCACGGAGGCAAGGACAGAGCTTTGTCACAATACTTTCTCACATATTTTCTTCAACTAGCACTAGTGGAAGTAATATTTTGCATTTCTATAATTCCTGTCATCTTAAAAAAACCCTCCAAGTTCTATAGAATTTCTACATAGACTGAATGCAGCCAGTTCTGGGGTTGGAAGACAGTAGCTGAGAAGCAATGTGCAGAAACAGTGAATAACTATATGGGGCAGGAGGTAAAAAGAATATTGCATGCAATTGAAATGGCAAGAAGTATTTGAATGGCACCAGAGAGATTAGTTTCTCATTTCAATGCAGGGAAATAACACACTCATATGTAAGTGTAGATAACATTTCACTTCAGGATGACCGCTGTCTTTCACATTTAATTGTTACAATTTGGGCACTAATATACTGAAAGGAAAATATAAGCATATCTTCTAACACTTAGTAATGGACATATTAATATGCTCTTTATCCACCATTGACACACAACTGATACATCAAACAGCCAATGGATTGCAATTTCCCTGTAACTATAGTTTGTATTTAATTAGAACATTATAACACAAGGCAGTCACATTGCCTTCTTAAATAACTAAACTAAGCATGAGTGCTAAGTGGGAGGCAGCTAATGTGAATGTCACTTGTTAAGCCAATGGGGTAGCTGGTGTGTTACTAAATCACGTAGTGCTGCTGTCTTGTTGCAAAACCTCTGTTCCTGTACGAAGTGAGGGCCTAGCCACATCTGTACGTATCTCTTTGCTGGATCTCTGACTTTCTGACACTAAATGCTGATGAATTTGCTAAAATGAAGATGACAGATCTCCCCCAGAACCACTTTGTTGTCCAGCCAGAAAATAATAATGACAATAAATACCTGGTTGTTACATATATCTCAAAGTACTTTACAAAGTGGGTAAAAGAGAGAGAGAGGCAGAATTTGCTGTTCCCTCTGCTGCAGGGTACTCTCTCTCCTGTGTCGTCGGTAGCATGTGTCACTATCTGCCTTCAAGCAGGATGCGAAAGGGCAGTTTGTGATGTGGGATTAAGTTAATGTCATAAAGTTTGGGGTCCTCCAGTTTTTAGAGAGAACCAGGGCATGTTCTGTGAGTGACTTAATAAAGTAAGGGACTTCTGGGCAGGAGATGGTTCTTTGTTTCTCTGCTGCAGCAGGTGTCTGTTCTCTCACCCTCTGTCCATCCATACTTTGAAATGCCCCCTTCACAGTAGTGTCAGAGCACCTCACAATCTTTAATATGTTTAATCCTCACAACACCATGGTGATGTAGGAAAGCCCTTGTACAGATGGGGAAATTGAGGCACAGAGCTACTAAGTGACTTGCCCCAGGTCACACAGGAAGTCTGTGGCAGAGAAAGGAATTGAATCAGTCCCAGGCTACTCTAACTACTGGGCTGTCTTCCACTCTGGATCATGTTCCCTCTCTGCTCCCATAACACAGTGTCAGACCTCTCTCCACCAGGCATGTAAAGAAAAGATTCCCAGCAGCAGAGAGGTAGTGGGGAAGGTTTGAAGGTGAGGGAAGGTAACAGAGAGCTGCAGTGTAGACAACAACATGGGACACAACCTTCTCTCGCTTGGAGCTATGGAACCCATAATCCAAATGACCTTGCTAAAAATGTCTAATTTTGACAACTCAAGCCGCTGTGTCAGCAGCTATGGAGGGCTCCTAGTTTAATAGACGAAACAGAGGAATGCCAGGTAAATGCCCCTATATTTGCCAAGTGCAATGCTGCTGGCAACATCTGGCTGGTGCCCTACTTCTTTTAAAGACAAAGACTGATCTGAGCTGGAGCTCGTAGAATAGTAATTAATAAAAAAAACAAACCAAACAGTAATGGCTCCCATTACCGCCTCCTCCCCGCCGTCCCTGTTTTACAAATAATTTTGCAAATGAAAGCCCTGAATTTGGTTCAGTCTTTCATGTGGCCTTATTTTTGTTGTTCATTCATATTCAGCCAGGCCCAAAGTGTCCATGAAACTGTTAATGAGTCCTGAAAGTTTCATGGATTTCAAGGAAAGCGATTACTCATCCAAACAGCCCACCCCAGAAGTGTATGACTCATTAATCTCCTGGTACAAAAATGTTTGTTATCCAGTCAGGGAGCAGAAACTATTCACATTTCAGTTCTGTGACCACCTGCAGACTAAAAATAACCAGGGCCTGATCCAGTGCATCATGAAATCAACGAGGGTCTTTTCAGTGAGCTTTGGAGCAAACCTCTAGCGACTAGATAAGTAAACTGTTTGCAAACACTCATCTGAATAATTCAATCGACATGCACAAATAGTGAATACATTTGAAAAAATAAAAATCAGGAGTGATTGGGAGCAATTCACCAGCCACGAAGGGGCTAAATTCATGATAAATATTATTTGTAATAAATAGTTTAACTAGCTTGATTCTGGTCCACTGCACTGTCCTGTAACACAGTAAAGTAATGCTAAAGATGCTGGGAAAACTGCCATGTGATTTGATGTCTTCTTGTGGGATTAGTCTTTCCTGTTGTCTGCTGGGCTAGTTAAATAATGTAGTCATCTCTGTATCGTTTATATTTTCTAGCAAGACTTCTGCTTGAAGGCTTGACACTGAGGAGGTGCTGAAGAGGAGGTGTTCAGACTCATTTGTATTGGGTGTTAATACTGCAATGACCAACTCAGTCATTGTTTCAGTTAGAGGATCGATATTAGCTTCTTGTCCTGAGTCTGCACTCTCTCCTTTGCAATAATTTTCAGCGTTCCTTGGAGAAACGCTCTGCAACTGTCTGAGATTTCTCCTTACAGTTCTTTTCTCTTTCCATTTCATAGGATCTTGGCAAAACCTTTTTTTTTTTTTCCTTTTCACAACTAGTGAAAGTTTCTGTGTTTTCTCTTCCTCCAACTTGGTATTTCCTAGACTAGTTTCTCTGGAATCTCCCCAATGAATAAACAAATGTGTTCTTAAGCTTTCCAAGATGCTGAGACTGGCGATTTCAGGAAAATACGTAAATGGAGTTTCTTGGAAAATAAACATTTGCAATTAAATATTTGCGTCTGTCTCAATCAGACAGGCCAACACAAACTCTCTCAAGGGTCGTTGGGAAAAGGGGATGGTATCACAGATGCTTTTTCTTTGTGTGCATTCACAACGAACGTGGCAATGTCTTCAGACAGCACTCTCAGGATAACTTTTAATTTAGGATTCCATAAAGTAATCTTTGCTTATTTTCCGCACTTGCTAATGTCCTAATGATCACCATGTTTTCTTGTCTCGATTTCTTCTTTCAGGCTGAAGGGAGTCCCCTCTCTGCCCCCCCCATACACACATAATGGGAAGCACATTTTTAGATTCCCATGAAATAATTTTTTTTCTGCATTGAAAATTCTCATATTTTGAGGCATGGCTTTAATTATACCTGGCTTTAAATGTGTGGCAAATTTCTAATGAGTTTATTTCAGATTTCATAGACCTCATTTCAATTTTTTCATGACACTTTGGGAACTAATATTAAACCAAACAGGGTGGGTAAATACTTCCCTAATTCAATAATATGTCTAACACTTGTTTTACAGTAACATGTCTTAGAGAAAACAGCTTTTCAGTTGTCTCCTTTTTCAGTTTAGTCTCAAAGCATGCTCTGAGATGCCCTAGATCAGTTGGCTCATTTGATTGAAGTACACATTTTTATTTGTTCACCTCTAGTTATGTGATACACCGGATGTCCTAAGACACCTTGGTCAGAGAAACCTGGTCAGAGAAACCTTGGAATATTTAGTTTTGTTGAAATTGAAATGTTTTGTGAAATCAGGTTGATTTCAGCAGAGTTTTCATTTTTAACCTTTCCCCCACAGTAAACTTTCAAACAATGTCAGTGTCCTCTTTTAATAGTTTTTGGATAGAAACTTTTCAGTTTTTCATTTTGAAATGAATTTTCATTTCAACTTTTTTTTATTTGGTAGTGTATTCTATATTGTAATACTTCTGTTACATGGTACGATATACAAACACTTCAAAAAGAAGAAATATTCCCTTTGAGCCAACATAGACATTTTTTTGGAATTTTCCTGCAGAGAACTTCAAAATTTTTAGTTTTCACTCCAATTTGCCATGAAGTCAGATTTTGAAATCTTGAAATCTTTTGCAAAATGGAACTTCTGTCATCATAGCTCTGTTCCTAAGCCGTTTTCTCATCTCCCCTCTCCATCACAGCCTAGGAGCCAGATACATAGCTGGTGTCAAATCGAGGAAGCTCCATTTACTTAAGTGAAGCTACCCCATCTTACACCGGCTGAGGATCTAGTCCTAAATCAAAATACAATCCATGCATTTGTCTGCTAACAGCAGCTCTTCTGTCCTTTCACACCACAGCCTTTCCGCTGAACTTGCTAATACAAAGTAGTAAGTATTGGAGATAATAGTGGTTAAACAGAGTCATACACGTAGTGAATCTGGCACCCTGGACACGGCAGCATCTGCCCAAAGCCGGCTTGACATGTCTAGTGATGGGAGAACATATGCATCTCTTACTTAGGGATTATGAGCCTCTGATCCTGCACCACTGAAGTTAATGGGAGCTTTGACATTACTGCATACTGGGTCAGACCCTATATCTCGTAATCGTGGGAAAATATATAGTAGCTCTTTCCACTGTGGATCAGTTTCTGAATGTGGTCTACTTAGTGCTATGGAAGAGTTCATATTAAGAGGAGGAGATCTCTCTCTCTCATTTGGATATTCAAATTGGGATTTATGGGGAATAGGAAATGGGCATAGAAAACATTAGCACACACAGCTGCTGCATCACTCTGCAGTTTTTCCGTTCTGTCATTCTCAAATTGGGGCAATAATTGATTCAGGATTCTGAACTATGTAAGCATTAAAAGGCAATGTCCTTTCCTAGGGCTTTATCTCCACCCACAACTACCACAACTCTCCTGAAACCTCTTCTGCCCTATGTATGTATCACATTGCAGAACACACAGCAGTCTGATGACCTTTGGACCCATCTGTCATGTGCACTTTTGACTCTGATGTTTGTCTGTGATCTCCTCTGTAAGAATCCCTTTGCAATACAATTGTTCCTGTGGATTATCCAGAATATACTATATTAATGAATTATTATTTCATTATGCATTGCAACATAGAAGCCTTAGTCATGGATCAGGACCCTACTCTGCTAGGCACTGTACAAACAGAACAAAATGATCGTCCTGTTTGTGGCTTTATTCTCAGGCTGTCGCTGAGGTTTGTTGCACACAGTCATTACACCTGCGCCTGGGTTTATTTTGAAACTCACATGTCTTCTATAAGTGGGCAAATTCACTCTCTCTAGTTCATCGCTGTTTTCGTTAGAAGTGGCTACGCCCAGAAAGAATGCGGCATCTTGTTCATATGCAGTGCTTACCTTTCCCAACCCTTGTGTACGGCCCACCGTGTATGCGCATTTCCGTCACTTTAGGCCCAGTTTCTCCATGGGTGTAAATCAATGTAGTTTCACTGAAGCAGCTGATCTAACTAGCCCTTTGTGTTCCTGGCTAATCACTAGGCCTCACATATGCAGCCATGCTTACACCTTGTACACCACCTGCTGCTTTTTCTGACCTATCCTTCGATTTGCTTGGGCAGGCTTCCTTTGCCGCTAGGTTTAGGAGCTGCAAATCTTTTGTGACGTCCTTAAAACTTTTTGTTTTCCAGCCCCATGACTGGTTACCTCGAAGAATCATTTCTGAGTGGCTTGCCAGACCTGATTTTAATTGCAGCTGCTCTGATAAATAATTAGAAATGCTAATGATGAGTCGGTCTCAAATGTGCTCACTCTTACTAGCTTCAAAGTTGCCGTGCTCTGCCTCATGTCTACAGGCTTCTAACAAACGCTTCAGCAGATTCCCCAGGCTTGAGGCTGTTCTGGTGAAAACAAGTCCTTTCATAGAGAATGGTACGTTTAGGCACAACGCACATTGCATCTGTGAAGGTCGTCCCTCAACTTTGTCCTCTCTCAAAGGCAAAGACTCTGAAAATGTGCTCAGGCTTTCCACCAGTGACATCAATGAAGGAGTTCACCTGGATTTCGCCTTGCTCTCCTTAAACTTGGTGGCAGCCTGAAAGCGTGCAGTGCAGCATTTACTCTAGTTTTCCTGTGGGGCTGTTAAAAATGAAACACTATGGAGGGCTAAATGTAGGCATTTCTGATCGCTTGCCCGGTGCAATCTTTGCACCCGTTTATTTGTGACACCACCTCACCATATCTGAAACCAAAGCCCTTCTGAAGCAACATGTCTTCATGTGGGAACAACAGCACTTTCCCAATAAAGGGGCAAAACTTCTCCCAATCCTGGCACAGTCTTTGTTTTGTCTCAATATAAGAGACTATAGTGGAATCAGGCTTTAGATTACGCTGATGCGGACGAATTTTACCAAATGCTGCATGTTTGCAAAGCCCCTGTCAATTCAAATGTATTCCAAGTGAAGTGTTTGTGTTGCATCAGATATTTTGCATGACTGTAGATATGGTACATAGTAAAATCACAGCCTGTTTCTAACCTTAAATTCAAAACCATGAAAGTAGGCATCTGCAATGAAAAATAAGGAGGAGTAACGGAATGAAATTGACCATCAGCAGAAATGTACCAACAATAAAGTCTATTAGACTGTGGTATAGTCTCCCAAGAGGAGTGGCAAAAGTTCTGTTTTTTGATTTATTTAAAATTAACCCCGAGAAAACATTTTGGGGCTGTATTTTTATGAATGTCCCTACCGAGGCTTTGGGATGGGAAGGACAAGCTATCTTTTTCCGTCTTCAAATTATTTTTCAGTGAAACTAAGGTCATGCAGATCCCTATGCCTTTGAACCGGAAACTCTTTCTGCTCATTCCAGATGAGCAGTAAATTTTTTCTAGAGAAGAAGTATTATTATGAACCATCAGTTCAACACTTATTTCAGATTGCCAGTTAAATTGTGGAAAAGCAGAAATAAAAGGCATAGTCTCCAGCTCAGCATATTAGTTCAATTAAAAGTAAATAACAGCGTGGTTAAACATTCCCGATGGTATGGTCTGACCCAGTTCTGAATTGGATCAAATTTCCAGGCTGCTCAGGATAGACACTGTGCGCGACAATCGTCGTTACTCGGCTTTCTTTGCCTTGTGGCTGTGAGCTAATATAGAGAAGGCTGAATACATTCAGGGCAAAAATACATGTTTAAAGAGCAAAACAGAGGACATACGGTCAGATCCTCAATTAGTGTAAATTAGTGTAGCTCCACTGACTTAATTGCGATCCTCCATCCGGGGAAAAATAATGGCAAGACTATAGTGGATGCCCCTTTCCTTGGGCTCTGCCCCCTGTACTGGTACCAGGGAAGAGAGTGGGTTAGGAATGATACAGCTGTTCTGTGCCACACTAGGATTCCCCAACAAAGGAAAATCCACCAGAGCATGGTAAAGCTGGCTCCGGGTTGCTGGAGCGTAGTGCAAAGTAGCCTAAATGCAGGTTATATTAAAATAACTCTCCAGACATTGAATTGGAGTTAGAGGAAGTTCAGATGTTGATTCCAAACTTAGTGATTTCAAGAACACAAATGCCCATATCTTAAATGCACAGCACCAGGGATGCTGGAAGAATTTGTATAGCGGGGGGGAAGGGGGGGTGAGAGCCATTGAACCAAACTGTAAACCCTGTCTGTGTAAACCCAGCACCTATAGTCCAGCACCTTTGAGCTGGGAAATAAATACTGGTTCGTTTCCAGCCATCTCATATTTCACCTATGATACCATCTATCAGGTACAAGGGGGTGGGGACAAATGGAGGAGAGAGGGGCCTACTTTTATTGAAACTTAATTCTCCATCAGAATATTCCACTGCTGATCAAGTGCAACATTCCTTGGAGAAACTTAATATCCTATGTCTCCGAGGGACAGAAAGCACAGTTTGAAGCAGCAGGATCAACAGAGGAAATTGAGAATGCCATATCAGATCTTCCAAGTGGCAAATCACTGGGCACCATATGGCTTCAACTTAGAATTTTACAAGTGCTTTTGAAAACATCTGGTTCCGAGAATGAATCAGCTGTTTCGGTTCTCTCTGAACAGATTCGAATGTGGAGGCTTGTCTTCATCGTAGTGCTCCTGAAAAAAAATATAAAAAAATTCAGCGTGCAAAACATATCTGCCTATGCTTTTGATTAATGGAGATAATTAAACACTTGCCAAAGTTATAACCCACTATCTCTCCTTAATTCTGCCTGTTTTCATATGCACAGTCCTGTCTGGCTTCATCATAAAAGGTCAACCAGCCATAACATCAGAAGAACATTGAACATCCTCCATCAGCAAAACTTGCAAGATGGGCTGGTTTTGATTCTGGATTTTGATAAGGCACTCAACTGGGATCTTTAACAATATGTATTCTTATTACTGAAGAATGTCAACTCTGTCCCACCCTTCACGGATTCAGTCATATCTTTCTGAAATTCTCCATGCTCTTTCCAGTGTTTCAAAGGCCAAGTCTGCTCTGTTGTTACTAGTTATTATTAATCACTTTGATTATGCTGTAAGGGATGGATAATCAAAGATTGGACATGCAAAGATGGCAAAAATTACATGGGTGGCTTGGAGTGGTGAATATGATTATCCTTCCTCAAGCTCTTGTCATCTTGTTATAGAAGAAAGTTGCATAAGTACATGTTTGTTGGATGACAGGTAAGAAACCATGGAGAAGTATCCGCAGGCTCCAAAGATAAAACACCTGTGGAGCAATGAATCTTCCCAACTGGCAGCCACCTAATTATGCCATTTCCGTCAGCACATACTTATGGAACTGTTTTACCTATGGGGTTATGCAAGAAGCCAGCTTGGCATGACAAAGCGTGCAGCCTTTCACTGTTCCTCTCTCTGATTGCCCAATCTTATATATAGGGGCAATATGCTTTCTAAAGAAATTAATCATCATCCCATAATCACACCCACTATGGCCCTGATCGACACACCTGACTTTAAGCATGTGACATCAGTGAGACTAACCATGTGTTTAACTTCAGACACATACTTAAGTACCTTGCTTTATATGGAGGGAAGCAGAGACAGAGATAACCTTCCTCCACATTGCCTCAGTCTGTGGATTTACTGGGATTTCAAATAGGGCAGGCCAATCTTAATTTCTTATAGAAGGAGGTTTGAGGCCTGCAGTGAGGAAAAAGGTGCTTTTTTTTTTTTGGAGACCTCTCTCTCAAATGTTCATAGACTGTAAAGCCAGAATGGACCGTTGTGATTATCTAGTCTGATGTCCTGTGTATAACACAAACTCTATAGTAGTCTGCATTAGCTGCTAGGGCTCAGATACATTTCTTGTTCTGTTGTCTGTTCACACTCAAGTGGTGGATAAGTATAATGTAGGAAAGTAACTCTAACAACAGGATCAAACCCATTTAGCACTAGGGTTCTTTTGACTGGCCTTTCCTTGAAGAACTATTTTGGGACAAATGGAAAGATGACTCTTCAGTTTACTAGTGTGATTTTTGTTCTTGTTGTTGTACTTTAGTTTAAAGCTTTTTTGGTAGCAGCTATCTGTACAGGTTCCTCTAGTTAAAAAATGTCCAGGTTATGTAATCTTCCCAGATTAGAAAGAAAAGAAAATGTTAGTGATTTTCATACTGTGGGTTTTTCCCCATCTGTCTGTTAAGAATACATAATTATTTATTAATGTTTTTCAAAGCTCTGAATGTTTCTGCTGTGACATTTTTGATAAATGTGTGATGCTATTTGCCTTTGTGGATGCAAATAAAACAATTTGTTTTAAATGACACATCTGATTTTAAAGGCACTGCTGTTATACCAGTAAAATAAAAACCAGCAGGATCTTATTAAAGGGGAAAAGGCAAAATACCGCATTTATTTTGAATACAGAAAGAATCATAGTAAGCAGTTAGTTATAGCTATAACATTCCATTCAATCTCATATTTATTCACACATTCATTCATACACACACACCCACACACCCACACACACAGGTTCTGCAAGGTTGTTATCATAGTTACCAGCCTTAGAGTTGCTCATGCCAAGCCACTGGCCAGGTGACCTGGACATGAGGAGGGAGCAGGGCCTTGTCAGATGCACATCTGATGCTCCTGGAAGTTGGTTTGCAGAATCAGACCCCAAAGTTCTCACTTTCTAGAGTCCATTTTCATAGGAATTTATTCCTATGCCAGTCTATGGGAATTGATTCATCATGCTGTTGCTGAATCAATCAGCAGATGGCACATTCCTGATGGCGCCGTGCTGCCAGATGTTATCTTGTTCTTTGGTTCTCCCATTCTTGAGGCTGTCGGGTGGATTCCAGTCTGCCCTCCGGGAGTCCTCTGGTTATTTCCACTTGATGCCTTCTTCAGCCGATAGATACTGGATTCTTAAGCTGGCACCTCCCTGATCATTCAGTTGTTATCCACACCAAGCATCCATCCACATACATCCTCATTCTCTATTTTAATCACAATTGTTAACAAAGTGAGATGAATACAGCAAAAGGGCGGGGAGTCTCTGGGTGCCGTTTCTGTTGTTACAGAGTATTGCTTTGAGTCTCTCTCTGTGTGAGTAGTTGTTACAAAGAATTGCTTTGAGAACAGACTCTGTCTTAGAATGTACTAACACAATTAGCAGCTTGCAAGTTTCACACATAGAGGGAGAGAAACAATACCAAAAACCAAGAGATCTCTTAATTAGTAATACCCTGGAACTTAAACTATGGGGAAATCAAACTCATTTGTGATTTTAATACAGAACTTCTTTAATATGATCCAACACTGCTGTCAGATTGGTTGTCATATTTGATAAGGGCATGGTTTTCCTCCTTTTGAACTGTGTGAATTTACCAGGAGGTTGATTGTGTTTTTGTGCAGCAGTATTTACCCTGTGTATAGAGCATTGAGGTTAAGAATAGAGTCAGGAATTGATCCAACAATTTAAGAACTCTAATGAAAATAGGATTTGTAAAAGTGTTTCATCTAATCCATTTGCTACAATATCACCATCTCAAGCTGGAGAGGTTTAGGCTGAGGTTCCTGAGTGCTTCGACTATAGTTGTATAGTTTCGTCATTTGTTTTTAATGACAACCCCTGGCATTTTGACAGGTTGCCTTCTATTTACTTCTCAGAGGGCAGCCATGCCATTGGAGACATGGGCAGGGCAGAAAGGCAGTAACTGTGACAAGTGCTAGAGCAGAGGACATGTTATGGGGACCAAGGTTATCACTGTAATATGAATCCACTATATAAACAAACATTTGGAAAAGACTACTTGCTGTGTTTACAAAAGATGGGGATTTAGGCCTTTGCATTGAGATAAAGTCCTAAATAAATACTCGAGCCTGCTACCATTTTACACCTTCAGCAACTGTTAAATTAGATCCAGTCCGTCTGTCTTTATTTGGAATTGTTTACACAGTTTAAAAAGAGTTTTCATTTTTTCCTCAACCAGGTGGATTGGAAATAGAATGATGCTTGTGCAAGTGGCAGAGAAGTAAAAACTGACAATGCCCAATGATGTATTTTCTGCTTAGCCCAACCTTGCTAGTGGGGATGTCATCAAGAGGCCAGTAACCCTGTATCCTAGGAATGTTTTCCAGACAAGAGCCCTAATGTTGAACTGGGATCTACTGGCATGAATCCCAACCCTCTATGGTATCACATTCTCACTAGTGGATCCTAATGCAGATTCATGGTATAAGTTCTTTGTAAATTACTGAGAAATAGCCATGCCAGTGCAGATGGAGAACTACAAGTATTTGTACTTTGATATTTTTGTGGACATACAGAGAAAAAATTTCCAAAAGAGCTCAGGAACAGATTTTCAAACACTCAGTACCCAGAATTAGGGCCAGATTTTCAGCTCAGCTCTCATTTTGCATCTAAATCTAGCCACTTATTTTAGTGCCTGAATGGGAGCTGAGTTGTTCTGAAAATGTGGCCCGTACAATGGTTACCATTAAAAAAGTCAACCGCATTTGCATGGAGTGATACCTGAAATTCCACATCACTTTTCCTCCATGTACTTAGAATAGGAAATAATGGTGATACATCTATGGACTTGTTATTGTCAAATATTGACATTCCTTTTGTGGTGTAATAACACACTACCTTGTCACTTTCTAGGTTTTCCTTCTTGATAATAGAAGTTATCTGGTT
This sequence comes from Lepidochelys olivacea, assembly GCF_965140295.1. Classification (NCBI taxonomy): domain Eukaryota; kingdom Metazoa; phylum Chordata; order Testudines; family Cheloniidae; genus Lepidochelys; species Lepidochelys olivacea. The sequence continues at coordinate 66,464,935 of NC_140421.1, read as the reverse complement.
CATTTACTAAGTACTGTTATTGCATCAGCCAAGCTTTTTGCCAGTTTCTAATTGCCACTCTGGGAGCTGACTCACTGCATTATCTTAGCTAAGACACAGTTTAGGAAAGACAGTTATTTGGGGATGTATTTGCTTTCTTAAAGACCATAATTATTTAAAAACGTAAACATTAGTTTGTCTTTTATTTGCATATATGTGTTTTATTGACCAAACAGGCAATTCAAGTTTGCTTTGTAATAATGAATAGCAGTAATCATTAATAATATCTTAGGTGTACTCACTGATGCATTTGAGGAAATAGAAATAAGGATGGAAATGTTCCTAAATCTTACAGCATTCTTTAATATTAGCTTTAAATCACTGAGACAATACAATATTTAATGTTGTAATTAGATGTTGATCTTCAGATGTAAGAGGAATTTGGACTAATCAGGAAATAGGTAACGAGCAGCTCTGGAGAGAACTATATGTAAATAATTTATTCTATTTGTCTTTTTTGTGTTTCTGAATTTTTTCACGTTTGTTGCTTATTCAGCATTGTTTGACAAATACTGTATGTGAAATACTGGCTTTGCATTCAGCTATTTGTTCTTTATTTGTGATGTGATTGGTCACCTAAATCATACGGTATTCTTTTCCGTTCCCTGGTGGGATGACTGAAAACTTGTATAAGCAGAGGAGGGAAATAGAAGAGATTTTAAGATGGTTGCATGGACATTTCTGATTTAAACCGGTGCACAAACTCATTTGCACTGGTATGGAGGAAATCTTCCCTTTTTTTTCTTGAGTAAGAAATCACCTGTGCCAGCAATCCCGGCAAACGAACGATTTTTTTGTTTGTTTGCTTGGGGAATGAGCTATGTGTCAGCCCTTAAGAGCATTACTAAGACAAGACAGAATGCTGAGGTGCGTAGCCCCTGGCACTGCTTCACCTCTCTGGTGCAGCTAGGCTGCTAATTTTAAGCATGTGCTTAGATGCTTTGAATACTCAGGCTAAGGATAGGACTTCAGTTTCCATTGTTTTTAATACAAGCTTTTAGGAATCTTCAATTTATCGAGATATAATAAAATCCGGGTGACCCCTGTGGCAGGACACATCTCCATGGCACCCCCGGTGGCTCAGTGTGGCACTACTCACCGTACCACAGGGATCTCTGGATGCAGTAGTTCTTTAGCCCCTCAGCAAAGGCATGTTAAGTCCCACCTCTTCTGGAGAATTAAAGTCCCCCCCCCCTCCAAAAAAAAAACCCACCTAAGAACTCCAAACAGGAGTTCACTTCAGATTGAAAGGCCGTATTCAAAGAGTAGTAGTAATCAATGGCTTGCTGTCAGATTGGTAGGGAATATCTAATGAGGTCCTACAGGGGTCAGTCGTGGGTCTGGTATTAGTCAATCCTTTCATTAATGACTTGGATAACGGAGTAGAGAGTATGGTTATAAAATTTGCAGATATCACCAAGTTGGGAGGGGTTGCAAGCACTTTGGGGATGGGTTTAAAATTCAAAATGCCCTTGACAAGCCAGAGAATTGGTCTGAATTCAACAAGATGAAATTCAATAAAGACAGGTAAATAAAGAAATTCAATAAATGACCAGGGAAGAGTATAAAAATATTGCTCGGGCATGTAGGAATGAAATCAGAAGGGCCAAATCGCACCTGGAGCTGCAGCTAGTGAGAGATGTCAAGAGTAACAAGAAAGGTTTCTTCAGGTATGTTGGCAACAAGAAGAAAGCTAAGGAAAGTGTGGGCCCCTTAATGAATGAGGGAGGCAACCTAGTGACAGTGGATGTGGAGAAAGCTAATGTACTCGATGCTTTTTTGCCTCTGTCTTCACTAACAAGGTCAGCTCCCAGACTGCTGCGCTGGGCATCACAACATGGGGAGTAGATGGCCAGCCCTCTGTGGAGAAAGAGGTGGTTAGGGACAATTTAGAAAACCTGGACGTGCACAAATCCATAGGGCTGGACGAGTTGCATCCGAGAGTGCTAAAGGAATTGGCGGCTGTGATTGCAGAGCCATTGGCCATTATCTTTGAAAACTCGTGGCGAACGGGGGAAGTCCCGGATGACTGGAAAAAGGCTAATGTAGTGCCAATCTTTAAAAAAGGGAAGAAGGAGGATCCTGGGAACTACAGGCCAGTCAGCCGCACCTCAGTCCCCGGAAAAATCATGGAGCAGGTCCTCAAAGAATCAATCCTGAAGCACTTACATGAGAGGAAAGTGATCAGGAACAGTCAGCATGGATTCAGCAAGGGAAGGTCATGCCTGACTAATCTAATCGCCTTCTATGATGAGATTATTGGTTCTGTGGATGAAGGGAAAGCTGTGGATGTATTGTTTCTTGACTTTAGCAAAGCTTTTGACATGGTCTCCCACAGTATTCTTGTCAGCAAGTTAAAGAACTATGGGCTGGATGAATGCACTATAAGGCGGGTAGAAAGTTGGCTAGATGTCGGGCTCAACGGGTAGTGATCAATGGCTCCATGTCTAGTTGGCAGCCGGTGTCAAGTGGAGTGCCCCAGGGTCGGTCCTGGGGCCGGTTTTGTTCAATATCTTCATAAATGATCTGGAGGATGGTGTGGATTGCACTCTCAGCAAATTTGCGGATGATACTAAACTGGGAGGACTGGTAGTATGCTGGAGGGGAGGGATAGGATACAGAAGGACCTAGACAAATTGGAGGATTGGGCCAAAAGAATTCTGATAAGGTTCAATAAGGATAAGTGCAGGGTCCTGCACTTAGGACGGAAGAACCCAATGCACAGCTACAGACTAGGGACCGAATGGCTAGGCAGCAGTTCTGCGGAAAAGGACCTAGGGGTGACAGTGGACGAGAAGCTGGATATGAGTCAGCAGTGTGCCCTTGTTGCCAAGAAGGCCAATGGCATTTTGGGATGTATAAGTAGGGGCATAGCGAGCAGATCGAGGGACGTGATCGTCCCCCTCTATTCGACATTGGTGAGGCCTCATCTGGAGTACTGTGTCCAGTTTTGGGCCCCACACTACAAGAAGGATGTGGATAAATTGGAGAGAGTCCAGCGAAGGGCAACAAAAATGATTAGGGGTCTGGAACACATGACTTATGAGGAGAGGCTGAGGGAATTGGGATTGTTTAGTCTGCGGAAGAGAAGAATGAGGGAGGATTTGATAGCTGCTTTCAACTACCTGAGAGGTGGTTCCAGAGAGGATGGTTCTAGACTATTCTCAGTGGTAGAAGAGGACAGGACAAGGAGTAATGGTCTCAAGTTGCAGTGGGGGAGGTTTAGGTTGGATATTAGGAAAAACTTTTTCACTATGAGGGTGGTGAAACACTGGAATGCGTTACCTAGGGAGGTGGTAGAATCTCCTTCCTTAGAAGTTTTTAAGGTCAGGCTTGACAAAGCCCTGGCTGGGATGATTTAATTGGGAATTGGTCCTACTTTGAGCAGGGGGTTGGACTAGATGACCTCCTGAGGTCCCTTCCAACCCTGATATTCTATGATTCAGGTGCAAAGTACTTCACTGAAGATGGAAAAATCAAATGCACTACAACAAAATGGGGAATAATTGTCCAGGTGGTAGTACTGCTGGAAAGGATTGGGGGGTTATAGCAGATCACAAATTGAATGAGTGTTGCCACTATGATGCAGCTGCAAAAAATGCAAGTATCGTTCTGGGGTGTATTAACAGGAGTGTTGTTTGTAAGACAAAGGAGGTAATTGTCCCACTCTGCTTGGCACTGGTGAGGCCCCAGCTGCAGTATTTTGTCAATTCTGAGCACTACGGTTTAGGAAAGATGTGGACCAATTGGAAAGAGTCCAGAGGAAAGCAACAAAAATGATAAAAGTTTTAGAAAACCTGACGCATCAGGAAAAGTTTAAAAAAAAATCTGGGCCTGTTTAGTCTTGAGGGAAAAATAGACTGAAGGGAGACCTGATGATCGTCTTAAAATATGTTCTGGACTGTTATGAAGAGGATGGTGATTGATCTCCATGGCCAGTGAAAGTAGGAGAAGTAGTTATGGCTTCATCTGCAGCAAGGGAAATTAGGTTCGATATTAGGCAAAGCTTTCTAACTATAAGGGTAGTTAAGCTCAGGAACAGGCTTCCAAGGGTAGTCATGGAGTCCCCATCATTTGAAGCTTTTGAAAACAAGTTGGACAAACACCTATCAGGGATGGTCTACGGTTACTTGGTCTTGACACAGAGCACAGGGCTGGAGTTGATGACCTCTCAAGGTCCCTTCCAGCCCTACATTTCCATGATTCTACTCAGAGCCTGTCTTCAAAGAGCCACTTGTTTGGTCAGTCTACACAGAGCAATTTTTGGCTGTATTACCCACAAGAGATGGGGAGAGACAGAAATTTCTGCATACTGTACATCTCTGCACTAATATAGCTTAGGCTAAAACCTTAAGACTCCACCCAACACCTTGATTCCTTAATCATTGAAGCAGAAATACAAAAGAAGTATCACTTTAATTTCATACAGTTTCTAAAACATTTCATATGTAACCCAGCATGGTCTGCATAAGATCCAAATTCTAGATGACCTATTTATTTTGAACATGTGCCCACTGTACTTCCGTAGCGAGACAGAGCACATGAAAGCGGTCAGTGTAGCTTTTCACTATTTCTCTGCAGGGTTACTTTTTTAGTTCAACCTCTCTCTCTTTTTCTCTCTGACCCTCCCATCCAGCCAGGAGTATTAGTTCTTTAATGAACGGTTCAAAATTATGAGGGAAGAAATCCTAAGGTAAAAAAGCAGCATCTTTTCAGTGTATTTTAAATATGAACTGCTGCTAATCCAGTTTCTCTTCTTTAGGGTGTAAAGTAATTTGTTAATTGCAGAAGGAATGGTATATGAAACTAAGGTGCAGAGTGTTGTCAAGGCAAAATCCTTGTCTCCTATTTGTCTGTACGACACCTGTGTTAAATGATGATGACAAACTTATTGATGGTAAGAAAAATCTTCCAGCATCAATGGAGAAGCTTGTTTTACTGCTTTCTAGAAGGTATTAATATTAGTAATTAGTATACCCACGGCTATAAATGGTCTGTATCTTCCTCCAAGACATTAATATATAAGGGGAGGCATTTTTGGCTAGTGAAAGTGCATCCTTTTCTAAAAAGTAAAAATTGTAACAAATCGTAGGTTTAATTAAGAGAGTAAACACTAAGCTGAGTTGTGTGCGTAAGTGGGAAATTCAAAAGGAACCCCCTGAAGTGATTTAAAAATAGATGCATCTTAATTTGTTTTAGCCTGGAGATGTTTTCAGTGCCCTATTTACTCTTGTCTGGCAAGAATCATTTCATACACTCCGAAAGGATAATTATCCCTGTAGGTGAATCTAATTCACCAAAGGAGAAAGAACTGAATTTTTAATAAAAGGAGGGGTTCTTTTAAAGCATCATAAGAAATTCTTCTGTAAATGTGTGTGCCTCTATTCTCTTCCTGCCTTCTGATATATTCGTTTGTGTGTGCGTGTTTTCCTCATATATGATTTCTCCATGACCCCTAAAGAAACCTTAGCCATATATAGTGCTATATGGTAGCTTTACTTTACAATGCGGGATGCTAGTCTAGCATGCCATTTCTGCCCTTTGAAAGGATGTGAGTTCAAATCTCTGCTGTGCCAGCTGAGAGTCAGTTGCAGATGAAAAGCTGCCAGAGCTTCAGATCGCTGTCTGCCGTGCCAAAGAGGTGAAGGACGAGTGGACTCCCGAATGAAATGTGGTTGTCAAAATGCTGTATGTTACACAGGGTTTGGGGCAGTGTTAGAGAGAACTCAGCCAACTGGATTGTAACATCAAACACAGCACATACTGTACCTGAGACAAATGCATCCCTCTTTTAAGCCAGCTACTGATTATTACTTCAGATGTAGGAAATTGACATCCTGCACTGAACTTAATGAAACTCCCCCTGGACTATATTGTCTCCTGTGTGAGTTACTTAGATGTAAAGGGTAGGAAACTTTTGAGGGGTTTAAATTCGTGGTGTTTCCTTCTAATATTTTTGTCGGGGGTGTGTGCTTTGTGTCAGCCTGGAGTAGGTAGCTACATTTTGACTACCCAAACCAATGGATCCACGTGATCCACACATCTCTCAGGAAACCACCAAGGCCCTGTGGCCCCCCTCCCCACACACTCTGACTACTTTGCACCTCTCCAGCTACTAGCTGGCAGCCAGTGGCATCCTCTCCTCTGCATTCATGTTGTGGCTGAGGACGGTGCCTGTGATAATTGAGACAGCATCAGCATTATGTGATGTGGATGTGAGGAAGAGGGATGAACCTGAGGAGTGGCTATTACTAAACTTCTCACCTCTGGCCATCTCCTTCTCCTTCCCCAACTACAGAGCCCAATCCCCAGCAAGAGGCCTCTGTAGGGTGAGAAGTGCTGAGAATAAGGATGCCTAGAAGTTACTTTTCCCCTCTTCTGCACTGCTCCCTCCCGGAATGTGCTTTGATCTCTGTATCCAATGATCATTTGGACCTTAGAAAATGCAAGCATTGCTTAAACTGTCTGCAGAATTTCTCCTCAACTCACCCTGTTGATTTAAAAAAAAACCAACTTTTTACTGCTTTAGTCAATCACTAACTCCACCGGGAAGCAGCAATTGGGCTGAGAATGAAAACCAAATGCAAACATTTAAAACTGGCACACAAGGAAAAGTAATGGGCATTGCAAGATGGTGCCTGTGTGCGTGATCTATCGAACTGCAGGATGGCAATTGAGTTGGAAGGAAACTGTGACAGACGGACGATGTGCAGAGTGAGCCGCAGTCACTAACTAGAAAATATTATTCACACCAGGAAAAATGACTCCTAGAAGGAGAGGAACCATAACACCACTGAGGCTTTAAATTGACTTTGGGCATTTTAGTATGGCTGAAATTTGGAATACGGAGAGAGGTCTGCTGAAACAATATGTACTTCAGAAATGCCTTTGCGTTGAATTGCCTTGTGTCACACCATGGGACAGCATAGGGCCTCGTCATGCAGTGCTTCTCTCTCCCGGCATGTGAAAAGCTTTGCTAATGGAGAGCTAAGGTTGCAGGCCCTGTGCTACTTGTGCCTTTGCAGAACACCAAGATCAGACTCTGCCACGCTTCCTGGAGGCAACCTGTCACACCTCTGCAATGATTCCCAAGGCAGGGGGTTTGAGCTGGAGGAGCGATGTTCCAAGGCAGTACCTGCACAGGGGAATTCTCCCTTGGCCCTTTGAAGGTTTTTTTACAGGCACTATGTGCAGGCGGATCATGGGGCAGAATCGCTCTCTAAGTGGTTGAGTCTCAAAACACAAATATTGCAAAACAGAGAAATGTGGAGGGAAAGTCTCTTTACTTATCGCTTACAAGGGGAATGAAAAAAACACGGACACAAAAAAAGAAATGCAGCTTGAAAGTGACATTCCTCACCCCCTTAACTCTGCCCCCTTTGATGGCGGGAGATTATAGTGCCTTACATCTCCTTCACCCTTTCATCCAATGTGACCTCTGTCAATCAGCAGCTCCAGTACTCATTAGATTAATGGTCATGTGCAGAGCATGCTGAGCATCCATTGGAGAGCGTGGGTAGAAGTCCTCATGTGGAGTTGTGGAGTGCACAAAGAAAATGGCTGCTCTCGATCGAAGCAGGTGAGATCCAATTTATGGCTCCCAGGAGACTCCCTCTCTCCCATCAGGGCTAGAAAGCCATGTGTCTTGGGCCTACAGAAAATGGTTCCCTTCTTGGAGGGAGGGGCCCAGCTTTGCCCATTTCAACATCTTCTGACCAGTCCCAAAGCTGCAGCAGCTCAGCTGCCTTCTGGGAAGATAGTAAATGGCCTTTTTAAAGTGCATTTTTGATTCAAAATATTGTGGATATGGATTAACAGTAGCTTGGTGCATATGGTCCTTCCAGCATCAGTATTCTGTGACTACCTTGAATAGAATACCAACTGGATGCATCCTGATGAAGCTGAGGGAATAAATGAATAAAATATATAAACAATTGAACTTTTGAAAGCTGGAAAGTCTGTAAAGTTGTTCTGTGCCTGAGGAATCCCCTGGCAAACACGCAGTTTTGGGGTTTTTTTTAGTTTTTACACTTTGGGATCACTTCTTATTATATTATCTTGTCTGCAATTAGAAATCTTGTGAAGCTAAGAACTGCTAAATTAATTGAATTTTTAGTGTCGGGAGTTTGCCCGGAGGCACTCAACTAACTGGCCTTCATGAGATTTGACTTTCCAAGAGTTTTCTTCTCTTCCCCACCTCAGTCCTTTGTAAAAAAAAAACAACATCTTTTCTATCTGCTAATTAACCCTGTAGCCAACAAGCAAATCTTTTGTAAGCTTTGAAGACCGCGACTAACAGGCTATACTAGTACTGCTGGCTTAAGTTGACTTCATAGGCCATTTTGAATAGAACTTTTGAAGCACAAGAGGAAGAAAGTCTATTAAACCAAGTGAGGAAAAATAACCCAGAGCATGTTATTTATCTATTTTTGTCATCTAAATGGTCCTGTCCTGTTACCCACTGGTAACCAATTTTGGGGCCTAGCAATTTCTCACTGGGACAGAAATTGACAACATATACCCAGGATATTTTCGAGCATAATGTACTTATTTACCAAATGCGTTCCAAGTTCCATTTACCTTAAAAAGAGAGGGCAAAAAAAGCTACAGTCATTTCAACTTGCAGAGATGCTGGCTAACATGACTGAGTTCAGCCCTGCGGACGTGCAAGCAGCTGCTTTTGTCTAATTCCTCTCCTTGCTTTCATCACATTGCCTCTTCCTGGGTCCTGCTTCTCATTTGTCCATTCACTGCAGAAACTCTCAGCCTTTATCTCCTTACAAAGTGGGGACTAGTCCTGGTGGTTCTAGGCATTAACTCTTTCTAACTTTGTCTCACTTCTCTTCACTTCTTGACTCCTTTTCCTATTTCCATGGGGTCAGAGGTGCCCATGAATCTTCATCATTCTTTCTGGTCCACGGCACACATTCTGATGTCTTGGAGTTCCAATCCTTTTCTCTTCACAGAGTTTTTCCATAGTACTCTAGGTCTTCCATGTCCTTTCTTGCTCTCCTCTTCCTCCCATAGTTTCTTGGCTGGTCATTCATCCTCCATTCTTATCTCACATCCAGCCCACCTCAAACATGTGCTTTCCAGCCTACTTCATCTTCCCCCTAATGTCTTTCAAGCCCACTCTTTCTAGCATTGTCTACCCTATACTGTAAAAATATTCTAGAAGAATGTCTGGAATGGATGTAGTTTAATCAGTGCTGAATCCAGCTTAACCAGAAGTATGGACAAGGGCACTGTTTCTCTACAGATGAATCTGTTTGGAATAGATTTAATTGCATAGTGGTGGTAATATTACAAGATACAGCTCCTAGTCCGGGCATAAAGTGTGTTCTGCAACTAAATATAGGGAGGAAAGCACTCAGTGGCACAAGCAAGGTTGCACTGGTATTGGTCAGAAACAAGTTAGAATGGGAGACTGTCCAAAATGTGGTAGGCCGTGTTTTAAAAAAAAAAGTCGGCAGTATTGTTTGCTAGACAAGACATTGATCTTACAGCAATTTTATGCCAGTGTTTATTCTGCTTCAATACTAAGTTATAAAAGAAGCAAAAAATTGGGCATAATTGAAGTAATTTTGAACAGAAGGAAATGGGTTAGCTAAAAATATGTTGTAACAGAATGCTAACAAGTTTCTAGGATTAGTGAGTACCATATACATTTGCACAAGAATCATCACCCAGCAGTATAGTACATGCACCAAGGCAAATTCTACTGACAGTCCTACCAGGATTGAAAGCTGAATTACAATTCATACAAAAACTAGGAACAGAAAAACCAATGCATAGTAGCAGTTATTAAAGAAGAAGAAAAAAAAACGAAAGAGACTTTTAGCTATAAACAAAGTGTCATTAGAGGAGTTTTTGGAACAAATTGATAAACTGAACAGTAATAAGTCACCAGGACCAGATGGTATTCACCCAAGAATTCTGAAGGAACTCAAATATGAAATTGCAGGACTACTAACTGTTGTCTGTAACCTATCATTTAAATCAGCTTCTTTACCTACTGACTGGAGGATAGCTAATGTGACACCAATTTTTAAAAAGGGCTCCAGGGGAGACCTATGCAATTACAGACTGGTAAGTCTGACTTCAGTACTGGGCAAATTGGTTGAAACTATATTAAAGAACAGAATTATCAGACACCTAGATGAATATAATTAGTTGGGGGAATAGTCAACATGTTTTTTGTAAAGGGAAATCATGCCTCACAAATCTACTAGAATTATTTGAGGGGTCAATAAGCATGTGGACAAGGAGGATCCAGTGGATATAGTGTATTTAGATGTTCAGAAAGCCTTTGACAGGGTCCCCCATTAAAGGCTTTTAAGCAAAGTAAGCAGTCATGGAATAAGAGGGAAGGTTCTCTCATGGACTGGTAACTGGTTAAAAGATAGAAAACAAAGGATAGGAATAAATGGCCAGTTTTCAGAATGTAGAGAGGTAAATAGTGATGTCCCCCAGGGATCTGTACTGGGCCCAGTCCTATTTAACATATTCATAAATGATCTAGAAAAAGGGGTAAATGGTGAGGTGGCAAAATTAACAAGATAGTTAAGTCCCAGACAGACTGCGAAGAGCTACAAAAGGACCTCTCAGAACTAGGTGACTGGGGAACAAAATGGCAGATGAAATTCAATGTTGATAAATGCAAAGTAATTCACATTGGAAAACATAATCCCAGCTATACATGGAAAATGATGGGGTCTAAATTGGCTGTTACCACTCAAGAACGAGATCTTGGAGTCATTGTGGATAGTTCTCTGAAAACATCCACTGAATGTGCAGCGGCAGTCAAAAAAGTGAACAGAATGTTGGGCATCATTAAGAAAGCGATAGATAATAGAACAGAAAATATCATATTGCCTTTATATAAATCCATGGTACGCCCACATCTTGAATACTCCATGCAGATGTGGTCACCCCATCACAAAAAGATATATTGGAATTGGAAAAGGTTCAGAAAAGGGTAACAAAAATGATTGGGAGTATGAAATGGCTGCCGTATGAGGAGATATTAATAAGACTGGGACTTTTCAGCTTGGAAAAGAGATGACTAAAGGGGGATATGATAGAGATCTATAAAATCGTGACTGGCATGGAGAAAGTAAATAAGAAAGTTTTATTTACTCTATCTCATAACACAAGAACTGGGGGCCACCAAATGAAATTAATAGGCAGCAGGTTTAAAACAAACAAAAGGAAGTATTTTTTCACACAACGCACAGTCAGCCTGTGGATTTCCATGCTAGAGGATGTTGTGAAGGCCAAGACTATAACAGGGTTAAAAAAAGAACTAAATAATTTCAAGGAGGATAGGTCCATCAATGGCTATTAGCCAGGGTGGACAGGGATGGTGTGCCTAGCCTCTGTTTGCCAGAAGCTGGGAATGGGCGACAGGGGATGGATCACTTGATGATTCCCTGTTCTGTTCATTCCCTCTGGGGCACCTGGGATTGGCCACTGTCAGAAGACAGGATACTGGGCAAAATGGACCTTTGGTCTGACCCAGTATGGCAGTTCTTATGTTCTTATGAACATTACTGATTACTATGCTTACATCCACATTATTCAGTTTCCAATCACTCTTTTTATCGATCTCTATGGCCCCCATCATGGTAAGATCAACTCCTATTGGATGAAAAAGCAGCTATTTCATAATATTCAATTTGCCAGAGAGCAGAGGGAGGTTTTGTAGGCTGTCAGATAGTTTCAATACAGGACATTTTCAAGTGAAAGGCACAAGCCCATCAAGCCTTAAAAAGTCTTCACTGGAAATCCTGTTCTAATAGTTGATGTCGTCTCTCAAGCATGGCTAACAACATATAAAGGAAATGTGATATCTTATTTAAAGGGAACGTATGTAAGATATTTCAAATTCAGTGCAGATGGACTCCACTTTGGAGTCCAGCCAGTAGCTTATTAGGTCATTCATTTACAAAAGTTGACATTAAACTTGATCCATCGCAAATACAAGCCAGTAGGCCAATGCCTATACTGAAACACATCTGGAATCAACGGTAGCACTGGTGCAGGGTTATCCCAGGCTATAGCTACATTACGACAGTTTGTAAAGAAAGAGGTTCCATGGAGCTGGGACAATCAAGTTGTATAGCTTTTCAGAGAATGAAGGATATTGTCATTAGATCCAGTTCTTAGGGGGGTTTTATTTGATAAGGACAAGGAGTTTCTCCGTGTTGTTGCCTTGTTGGATGGACATGGGGCAGTTCTGCTCCAAGATAAAAGGCCATTGGCCTTTGTGTCAAATGCATTAGCCAAGACTCATATGAGAACTGCTTACCATAGAATTTGTCATTGATTGTAAAGACATAAAGTCCCAATAATATCAGATCGCTAGCTTCTAGATATTGTACTGGGAAAGCCACTGCATTCAGATGCCACCTCCCTATCCCAGCAGCCCCCTTTTCCCCCCCAAAAAAATATCTGTAGAGGATGCTGCTGATACTAGAGTCGTTTGACTTTCAAGTGGAAAAATTCTCCAGGAAAGGAAGTAGCCGTGGCAAACTGTCATGCTACATTTACTCTCAAGACACCGCACATAAAGAGCCAATGCTAGAAGAGCAAGGAAGTCTCACAGGTACGTATCTCTGCAGTTGGGTGAGATAAATTGAGAGCTGCTACTGGCAGACATGAACCATTGAAGGGTTTGATCAAAATATTACATAGCAAATGGCCTGACAAGGGAAAGCATTTAAGGCAAAGTTGTGGCCAGACTGGCAGCATAGCAATGTGTTAGCCTAGAGAATAAAAATACTGCAAGAGGGCAGGAGTACCACTAGAATTCTGAGAAAACTATTGGAGAGTCCTCCTGGGTTTGGTCTGTGTGGATGAGGAACTCACAGTCTAAAGTTTGGTTTGCAATGAACTAACCCAACTGGTTTGCTTAGAAGTTCACTTTGGCTCCCAGGCCTCCTCTCTATTAGACATCTCAGCAAGGCCTGGTCACTACCCTTCCTGTCCTGCAATTGGATGCTTACTCCGTGGCCTTGACCCTCTTCTGCAAACTCTGTTGACTGTTGTCAAGTAGGGGTTCAGTCTGTCCACTCACGGAAGGGTCTCTGGAGGACAAGGATGGGATGGGTCCCTAACAGGGCAGTGGGAGACAGAAAATATTGACAAGTCCTGCTGTCATAAGATGTGACTACCTAGTGAGTGGTAACATACCCTAGTCTATGGAGGTGCACCATGTGGTTGGGATTACAAGGCTTCTCTCCAGTGCACCCATGCAAAGAGCTATGGGGCACTCCTTGTCCCTAGTTAGTAACACAGCTGGGAGCAGTGGGCATGGAACTGTTTCTAAGTGCCTTTTGTCATGTTTGTGGCTTTGGTCTGCTGCTTGCTCCTGAAAGGACATGTCTAGAGGACGCTTGTAGAGTCTGCAGGTGTGATAGCAGCTAACTGATGCCGCCTGCAATCACAGGGGAGCAGTATCAGAATTCCCTCCACTGGCCACCCATGCTTAATGATGTAAGCCACACACTGAATTAATATTCTACATCCTCTGGAGAGAAGCTGTAATCACAGAACCAACAGCAGACAAGCTATGGAAGAAATTGGGCCTGGATCCAACGTAAGAGGACAAAAAGGATTATCTTCTTGCCGCTTACTTCAGCACCTGTCTGGAGCTGATCTGTCTGACAGACCAGAAAGCTCTTGCTGCAGTAATGCTGTATCACTCTGCTTTGAGTCAGACCTGGCAGTTCAAGAGTGAAGAATGTTAAATGTCCCATGGAGTGGGAAGCAGAACGTGTAACGACAAATCCCATGTATCTTTTATTGAATGGTGTTCTAGGACACTTGGCACCAGGAGCCCCGATCACGTGAAAGGAGACTGCCAGGGGCAGACTGGATTAGCTACTTTGGACAGTGGGCTCATAGAAATACTGGGTAGTGCCCGGCAGGATTATCACCTGAGAACTTTTTTCAGAGTAGCAGCCGCGTTAGTCTGTATCCGCAAAAAGAAAAGGAGGACTTGTGGCACCTTAGAGACTAACCAATTTATTTGAGCATAAGCTTTCGTGAGCTGTTAATAGACAGGAGCAACTACTCCCAGTTCTGGGAGGTCTCATTGTGACACACCCTATGGTCCCTCTGTCAAGCCAGCTCACAGACCTGCTGGCTTCCAGTGGGGATTTTGGGAGGAGGGATGATTCCACTGCAGTTCCTTCCCTTAGTCAATCAGCAGTGCTCTTTGAGCAGGCAAGCTTCATTTCCTCTTCCCCTCTTCCTGCTGTCCTACCGGTGCTCAGCCAAAAGGGAGTAGCTGAATGAGAGCAGAGAAGGGGATTAGGGAAGCGACACACTTGAAATTCAACAGATTTATCAGCTGTGAGATGTTCAGAGGGCCACAGCTGTGTTTTTTGTCACTGAAATCCTTTTCAGCAATTTGCTGAAGCAATTTTGCTATTGCTCGCGCGTCTCTAAGAGGAGCACAGTCAAATAATCGTGTGTTAGAAGAGGAATTATTAGGAAGGAACAAACTGCTGTGTTGTCGTTTGGGTGAGATATTTACCGGTGACTGTGAGCACCTGCCCCTGCTCTATGGTCACAGTTCACACATGATGAAGTGTCCCAAATTGCCCCCTTCCAGCAAAGAAAAGAAAAATAAGATGTGCTTAAGGTTCCTTCCTCTTGACTTCTCAGCCCACACCCTAGGTCCGCTCCCTCTGTCATCTTTCTTATATACAGGTGAAATAACAAGCTGTTTGCATCTGCGAGACAACAGAATCCACCTAATTATTCCCTAGAACAAGCTTCTTACCTTAGTGCAAACACACCAGCCGATGATCCTGCCCTCACATGAAATCTTTAAACAGGTGTTATAAACAAACCGACCATTTGTCTCTGACTGTTGGAGCAATATTGCCCTTCTTATTCAGATACGCATGTCTCTTATTGGCATCAGCCTTTAAAGTGGTACCATCCACAGACACTTGGTACCATCCACAGACACTTTATTGGAGACTCATTATCACTTGAATAATTTGATTTCATTTTTTTTAAAACAGAAGCCAAAAGATTTTGAGACCAAAGGGGCAGCGATTCTTTCATTCCTGAAGCAGCAGGGGGTGGAAGTCTGTATATCCCCAGCATGGGAGTCTGAACAGTGACACAGATACAGATTCTGTGTGACGAATACTTTATCACTTATTTTACAACATGTCACACACATGAAAATAAGACGTATTTATTTCCTTTGCTTTTTCTATGTTCGATTCTATTTGTTACTGAAATTGCACAATAAAAATGGAAAATGCCTTTATGAAAGCAGGAAGATAAGTTGTTAAAGATAAACATTTCCATTGTGCTTATGACTATTACGATTAATCCTTCTTATGGTGGTGTATACGTGTATTCCATTCTAAGAAACCACGTTAAAAGAATGTTAAGATTGTAAAATGAAGCACTCAGAAGTTTGAAAATGCCAGAATTGAGGTTGCCAGTGCAACCTTAATTCAGGTCCCCATGTGTCTACGTTATAATGCAGTCTGTAATTACATGATCACATAACTTTTCTCCTGCAGTACCCATGCCTTGTGAAAGTGGGGAATGTGGAGTTGAGTTGAACTTGTAGAGTTGGTCCATCAGTTACCAGATCAAAGCAGATTACGTGGAGTGGGAAGACACGGTCAGAATGGAAGGGAAAAGATTTTAGCGGCTGAGTTTTGGTCCACCTGGAGATCAGAGAGATGAGAGTGAGGTGAACTGGGCAGCAGTGGATTGTTGTCAATAATAATGATGATGATAATAATTAATACTTGACACTTTTGGAGCACTTTCCATTCAAGAACTCCAAGGTACCTTGCTTTAATGAATTTGGCTTCAATAACACACCTGTGAGCTAGCTAAGCTCTTAGTCTTCTCGTTTATCATAGGGAAACTGAGTGATTGAGTGACCTGCCTAACATGAAAATGATCCCAACTCACTTGGATACCAGTGAAGAAAGGCAGCAATGCAGACCGGTTTTCTTTTAGATTTTGATGGAAAGTGTGAGAGCAGCACCATGGAAAGTGGGAGTGTGCAGCAGGCTAGCAAAAGGAAGGAGGAGATTAAAGAAACAGTCACCTCCAAATTAAGTTCTCACACTTCCTTTAGGAAGGAATCCACTGATTTACTGTAAGTCACAATAATGCAAGTTCAGCAACAGCAACAAAACCCCCAGATGAGATAAACTATAACAAGAGAGACTATGCGAGGATTTTACTTTTAATCATGCTCTTAAGTCCTGTTGCTCAGAACAAGATGATAATAGGTAGGGTCTTTTTGGCTTTATTTGCTTAATTTAGCTGCTTCTGTTGTCTCCAGTTATTTGCGCTAACTCTTCATTGCCATGACCCTTATACCCTTATTTCCCAATGAATAGTCTCTCTGTCCAAGGATTATCTCATTGAAGTTAACAAGGTCACTCATGAAGGAAGGCACTAGTGAACTGGACAAAGGATCTCAGAATCTGGCCTTTAAATATAAGAAAACTAATGCAAGTTCCGAGGTTAGTTTTCTCTTTCAAATACTTTTGCTCTCCTCCTTCCTTTCTGTTGAATCCACACTCATTCCTCCTTGTCAGTTTGTCTCTTCTTTCTCCTCTTGGGCCAGGTCCTCAGTTGGTGCAAATCAGCCCAACTCCATTGACATCTGTAGAACTGCATTTGATTTACATTGGCTCAGCATCTGGCCCCAATGCGATTTGCTTCCTGCTGCTCTTTTCCCAGGAACAATACTTGAAAAGACCTAATAAACCCTGATATGTGTTAAGCAAATGAAGCACAAATGTGATCAATATGCAATAGAGTTACAGTATAATGAACTCATCATCATAAAGTCAACATCTAATTTTAATTTACTGCACTGAAAGCAAGAGATAATGTTAAACAATAAACAAAAGGAAAAAGGCAGAGATCCCAGATTATAAAAACAAGTTGGCAGAGAAAGGTAGACCAAAAAATAAAATAAAATAATGATGGATTTTTTTTCCGCCTCCATATGAAACACCTGAAGTTCCTTTTCAGTGAACTCTTTCTGGGAGATGAGAGTAGAAAATGGAATGACAGCTCCCTTAGTGCATTTTATGCCCTTTAACTGTGCAGATAGGAGCTAATCGCCGTTCAAGAAGCACTGGAAAGAGATGTTCACAATGGGAATGTATTTTAAATATCATTTACTTAAATATAATCATTTTTAGCTTTTGTCCTCTTTGCTTTTAAAATCTTTTTTGCAAATTTGGAAAGTTATTAGTGTCTAATCATTGCATCTCTGCCTAATATAGAAGGTAGAGCACTCTACGCTCGGTCTGCTGCTGCTGCCTGAAATACCCAATACACTGGGTAAATGTCAGCTTCAAAGTTTCCACAGGGGAGATTTACAAAGTGGGATAAAGGATTCTGAAGCACAAGTCCTGTTGACTACATTTGAAAATCTGCCCTGAGATTTGGCTCTAAAAAGAACACCATCTTCCACTCCAGCATAAAGGCTGCAACAGGTTCTGAGAACAGAGAATAGCCCCACCTACTCTTGCCACTTGATTCTGAAGTGAATGCAAAAATTTTATCATCATTACTAGAGCTACTTGACGGGTTAAAAAAAAAAAAAGGAAAATCCTGTCACTCCCATATTTTCTTAAAATAAAGCACCAAGTCCAGTTTGTTATGAGTCATAGGGACACTGTCCTCGTTATTTGGAAAGCTGCCAGTCGTTTGAAGAAAAACACATATTTATGAATCTCTAATATTTTAGGAATGATTATTCACCCAGAATGTCAGACCAGAAATGAGCAACCCATAATATCTGCTCCTTAAAAAGTTTCAATCAGCCAGTAATGGAGCAGAACTCTTACCATGTGACTTAGGTAACCTATCACAGAACATTAGTAACTCATAGCTAAAGCAAACAGTTCACAGACAATCCATCCATCCATCCATCCATCTACAAAAATGTCTCATGCAGAGAATATTTCTGAAAAATGAGCAGATTAGAACATCAGGATCAGTTTATAACTGGTTTGCTAATTACCAAAAGTGGGTAAATCCATCAAATATTATTTGTAATGAATAGTTTGACCAGCTTTAGTCTTTACCATGGAATGGCAGTTGTGATGTGAGCAACCAGGATTGTGACTTCATTGTAGAATAAGGCAGAAGTATGAAGGAAAAAGCTCTTATAAAAAAGCACATATTATCATTCTAACAAAAAAAATAAAACAGAACAGTAGGTGAAGGAAAAGGCTTCTGTTGCATCCTTTCCCCCATCTTTGCACATTGTTTAGACTGCAAGTTCTCTGGGGCAAGGACCTCTCTTCTTATCCATCTGTTCAAGCAACACAAGAAAGGCTCTTCTCTTGAACAGTCATAAATGGCCTGTCTACAGCACAATCACTGATGTTCTACTTCTCCCAATTTCCTGTGCAGATTAAGGCAGCAAGGTATTTTCAGATCCCATAAGGTATCCTTAACTCTGAGCAACTCTGACAGCTTTCACTCCTATTTCAAATGGACGCTGTGTGCGCCTTTCTGAGAGCCGAATCTGTCCCTAAATATTTTCTCCATTGGATCTGAAAGTGATATTACAACTCCGGATTAAAAATTAAAGTTCTACCTTGGGATTTATCAAACCAGAGGGCAGGGAAAGAGAGAGAGAGAGAGATACCATGTTTTTGTTAGCATTTTATTTTTAAGGAGTGGAGAATGATAAGTATTCAACCGGGTGCAAGGATGTCGTCAAACATCCACCGTAACCAGTCAGAAGAGAGATTGCAAATCTGAATTTCAGAAACAAAACTGGAGACCATCTTATACCTCCTAAGACTTTTCTCTGGAAACCAAACAAAAGCTCTGTTTCACAGTATATCATGCAAGATTAGATATTCCAGACTGAGGCTGTCTGTCCTTAATTTTCAAGGTCAGCATCCATTACCGTTGTTGATACTTCTCCGGATGCTGACATTGCCACATCTCCCCATTATCACCCACCAATCTGTTGTCATATCTGTATTACTCTTACAACCTTGTCATATTTCATCCAGGAAGCTGAATACATCAACTCCAGAATGGCTTTGGCCTGGAAATTTCATGCCTGCTCCTTAAACCAAATCTTTTGAGCTACTACCACAGTGGATTGCTGATGGCCCACCGGGAACACACGTCAGGTCCATTATTAATAAGCTATGTCTTTAAAGGGTAATGAGAACTGGGTGGTTTAGGAGAAAATAGCTCATCCATCATCAATCAAGATCTGAAGTTTTTGTACAGATGATTTAAGAAGAGTTGGACTGTGTAAAATTGAAATGTCACATTTGTATTGGGGAAATGGGGGCAGTTTGATAATGAAAATGAGAGATGTAACCTTCTGTATTCAAAGCTCAAAAGCTCACGGCTAGTCAAAGCATAGTCAAAAGCTCACGGATGCGGATGCTGCGTATCAACGAGAAACCCCGGACAGTCTTCCATCTCAATTATACAATTTCAAGTAAAGATTATCTGGGTCATTAGCTGGAAGCTAGTTCAAAGCTTGGTGGTAATGGCAAAATATTCTTTATTTCTGTTCCATTGTGTTCAGTGATACATGCCTATCATGCATGGGGCCAAATTTTCAAAGTGCAAAGCAATCATCCGCTCCCTATGTAGCACCTATGGCCAGATTTTGAAAATCATTCAGCATTCAACGTGGAGTTTAACAGGGAGCTGTGCTCTTTTGAAAATCTGGGTGGGTGCTGGGATCTTTTGAAAATTCTGGCCCCAAGTACACAAAGTCAAACTAATATTAAATGCATAGCACATACTTGCCCCACCTGGTTTTGGTTTCAGTTTTGTATGGTTACAGTGCAGAGGGAAATCAGGTTTTAATTGCTATGCAGGCTGAACTTTACTTTTTAAAGGCAAGTCTTTCATCCAGCACAATACAAAATGTAAACAAACCAAACACATTATTTGCACCAGTGCACAGTGGGTCTAAAGCACTATCGCCCTGAACTTGCACAAGTGTAAATGACTGTAGAAGGGTCTAAGAAAGGCCAGAGCAGACAAGGAGTGGGTGAGGTTCTGTGGCTTGCAATGAGCAGAAGGTCAAACCAGCTGATCACAATGGTCCCTTCTGACCTTAAAGTCTACCAGTCTATGAATGCAATGCTTATTATTGAAATTAAGGGTGGCTAATAGAAGTCAGAGAACTTGTTACATTTACCTTGAGTTAACATTAGTGACAACTTGTGATTTATTGTAGTTGCAGGAAAGGGACCTGATTCTTAAACCCTTTTTCACAATTAGTAGCTTCTTACTCCGCACGTAGCCCCATTGAAACTAGAGTAGAGGGCTATTGAGTGTATCAGAATGTACAGAAGTTTCCTATCGAGCTAACTGAGACCATTTTTAATAAGCATGGTCAAGTGAATGCATGTATAAATAAATTATGCCTTTGGCGGATAGTCAGATATATCAATTGATAGCAACACTATTTAAAACCGATTTGTAAATTATTAGCAGAAGAGGAAGGTGGCTCTTCAATTCTTCAATGTATGTCAGACAATATTTTTTGGATCAGGATTTGGGACAGATTTGCTAATCCCATGTCAATGGGATAAAAAGGAGAAATGGTCGCTAATCATTTTTTTCAAAAGTCCTGCTAAATCCTGCCTTTCTCTTGGGACAGAATTACTGGCAGCTGCTGTGTGGGATATGTCAGGGATCATAAGAATATCATACAGACAGATCAGTAGTCTACCTCTAATCTGGATTCCTTTCTGTGCAAAATAGTTATTATTGTCGCCATTTTAAGCCCCTTTTCAGTGGAAAAGACAAGCTCTTAAACCAAAGATTTCCTAGAAATAAATGTCAATACCGGTAACTGATTAATGTGGAGGAAGGACGAGTTTGCATGTGATCCCTTTAATCATGTTATTTTATGGAGACTATCTCCTTTACATGGTATGTAAATCCTAATATTCGTAGTGAAAAATGCAGGGTCTTATTTCCTTAGTGTTTGTAGATGTTAATATTCCCCTGAGAAGTTTTTAAAGATTTGCTCTGGATCTCTAGACTACAAATAACCTTAATCATCCCCAAAGTAGTCAAGAGTTACTTTTAATGTCTCCTTAAGAAGGATGCCACTCCTAGCAGCAATTGCACCCCTTAATGTCATTCTAAGATGCCCTTAATAAGTAACCTTCACATTTTCTTTGCTGGGACTTGCATCTGTAACACGGAGTGTCTCCTGGGGTTTTAGCTGCACCGCTCTCATTAACTTTAATGAGAGTCACATGGCTAAAAGTTTGTCCAGTGCTTTGATACACTGAAAAACAAGAGGGGAAACAGTGGAACCGACAGGATTTCTGGAAGGTGAAAAGAAATTGTTTTGAAAAGAAATCCTGCTACTGCTGCTTCTACCTCGAGGAGAATAGCCTGCTCTACTGAGATTTGAGAAATCAGATCTTTAAGGAGATAGAGAAATAAGGAATGCTTAAACAAAAAGTAAGCATTGCCACAGAAATTATGTAATGACTAGATACTAATAACATCACAAATTAGCAAAAAATGTTTTAGAAACAAAGAGGACAAACGGTAACAAAGATTATATTTCAGGAAGTTATGGTTAAAGTACATTTCCATTGTGAGTATCACTTTCTAATATGTCTTGTACATGGATTAGCTCCTATCTGCAGTTAGAATGACAGCTCCCACGGTGCATTTTATGCTATCTCCTATTTTAATTTCCTAGAAAGCGTTCAGGGAACAGGAACTTCAGGTGTTTCATAGAGGGGGCGGGGGAAGTCTTTAGGGTTCCTGTCTGTCTTCTTCTGCCTACTTGTCTGTTTTTGTCTTGCTTGCATTGCTGTAAATTACAGGTCCTATGTTCAAGGAAACATTACAGCTGTCAGGCCCCTAAAGTGAGATCCTCACTCCCACTCTGGCCCCTTTAGGCCAGGAGAAAGGACTGGACCAGTGTACAGGGGACTGTAAGCTGGGGAAGGATTTCTGAGGACAGCTGAATGTTGCCCAAGGATTAAGGTGACCATAAGTCCTGTTTTGGCCGGGACAGTCCCCCTTTTTAAGCCCTGTCCCCGACGTCCACACATTTTTGGCAAAAATGGGCATTTGTCCCAGTTGCAAGTTGCTCTGATCAGTTGGCAAAAGCAAGTGGAACAAACCCCAGTTTAGTCAAAAAAGTGGATTGCATCCTCCTAGGGGGGTTGCAGAGGAGCCTTTGGGGAGGCTAGTGGTGACATGAGGTGCTGAGTGGCGGGTCTTGGGCAGTCAGCCCGGGGCTCAGGCGGTCAGCCCCAGTCCCGGGCAGCCAGCCCAGGGCAGTGCGGGGCTTGGGCAGTCAGCCCCAGTCCCTAGTAGCATGGGGCTTGGGCAAGCAGCAATGCCAGGTGGCTCAGGCCAGCCCTGTGTGGGGTAAGGGTGGGGCTCAGGATGCCAGATTGCTCAGACCAGCCCTGCACTGTGTCCAGATGTTGCTTCGGTAAATATGGTCACCCTACCAAGGACCCCATCGAAAGCCCTGGCATACATGGTGTCCTCAGTAACAGAAGGTGCATTTCAGAGCAGGGGTGGAGCACATACATGTCACTGCAGAAATTCTGGCCTGGGCTGCCATCCACAGAAGCTGTGGTCATTAAGACAGCTTCTCAGGGTTGTCTGTTACTTCAAGGACAACTTTACCCCCTGGAGCAGCCCATTCAGGATGGTGCAAAGAGGTTTAAAAGCCATCTGAGCCCTACCTTGCCTTGTGCTGCAAGTTCCGTGTTTTCTAGAGTTTTCCAAGGTGGATCTGTGTATTTTGGATAAAAGCAGATGGGTTTCATCTTACTGACTTGTTCTGAAAAAGAACAAAGCAGGAGGGGCAGAATCTTTTACGGAACCAGATTCAATTACAAAACTCAATTTTGGGAGCTGATAAGTCACATTTTCTGATGACAACTCTTCTAGAATAGGAGACTTTCTTCAAGGGAATGCAAAATATTTTTGGGGATATAATCAATGGTGTTTACTGAGCTTTTTTTCATGGAAAATTTTGACAAAAGTGTAAAGAACAGTTTTTATCTAAATTCTCCAAGGAAAATTTCATTTTTTTCACCAGAAATTCAAAAACCAAAATATTTTGTCTGGAAACTGAAATATTTTGATTTGATTTGCAAATGCTGCCACAGTGCCTTATGGAAGTTGTAGTCCGGGTGCCTCATGATCCCATTCTACTCTATACACTGGGCTCCCTAGTGAGACTGCAGTTCTCACTATGCACCATGGTCTCCTTAATGGTAGTCCCTGGTCATGGCGCATCATAGGAGAGGCAGTCCTGTTGGGGAGCACAGCCCATAGAGATGAATGGGGAGAACTGATCTTCCAAATCAAAATGTTTCTGGGTTTGGGTGTTTTGGTTTTTCAATGAAAAATTGAAGCCAATATTTTCACACCAAAAAAATCCTTTTGTCAAAACCCCCAATTTTTCATCATAAAACAGTTTAGATAGGAAAAAAAATAAGTAGTTGCTGATAATTAGAAATTAAATATATGGTTGAGAAGACATGCGCTTGAAAGGAGAGAGGCTATTTCTGTTACCCCCAGGATAACATGTGGCCCAATCCTAATACTCTGTCTATTTCCACTCCCCTGCATACACCCGCTATGCTAAGGGCTGCAAGGGTGGTGGTGGTGGTATCAGTCAGGAGAATTCTCAGTTACCTGATGAAGAACAGAGGAGCTGTGTCTGGGGTCCAGAACCTGGCCCATAAGGCCAAAGTGTGGTACACAAACACACAGCTTTTCTCCGCAACTGTATTTCAGGTGCATGTGAGAGTCTGGCCTTTATCATAGAAGACTCTAGAGTATTTAACCTGAGAGTTGGCAAGTCCTGCACAGAACCATCTCTTATCAGTAGAGAATAGAATGAAGATAACCTTTCAGATAGACTGCATGGAAGTGTAATTCTAGAAAGTGCTTTTCCATGGTCATGACACATGCCCCAAATTCTACCAGTCCTAAATAAGAGAATTCCTTTCTTCCCACTGCCAGTAAGACCATTTAGTTTATATGTTTTTAATTACATTTACAGCATGGGATTGTGCGTGTCTGATTCAGACTAGAAGAGCGTATCATTTCATTATTTTATCTCAACAAAATCTTGGACATTTACACACACACACACAAATAGATGAGGGGTACATTCCTAAGTAGACTAGAACAGCAGGTGTTGTTCCCACAGACTCATCTGGAGACTGTCAAATCCCTTTGTATGACTGGTATGAAGAGTTTGCACTGTAATCTGTGGCTATCTTCGTCAGGACTCTTTTGTGTGTAAATAGATGGTTTCAGTTTTCAAATTCTGCTAGCTGCTTGCGCTTCGATTTTCGGAGAGTTACAAGGGATTTTAGCCATAATACTCACATTTAAAATCAATGTTCCTTCCCCACCCCAGAAGCAATATATTTAATCAGCTGTACATCTCAATGCTGAAGGATTTGTCGTCTTCTTCTTTGATACAGAAATACTGAATGGAGGGGTATACGTTGGCCAGAACAAGTTTCTTTGCTACGCCGACACCATTCATTGGCAGGATATCGTGCGTAACCCACGGGCTTCCAACTTCACTTTGGTTCCAACAAATGGCAGCTCCGGATGTAAGTATTGGTTTTATTTCCAGCCTTGTAATGAGTACATCATGACATAATATAAATACAGTCCCAGGTATTCCATGGATCCTGCTTTAAAAGACTGTTAGCAAATTCTCCTTCCTTACTGTTGGTGCTTTAAAAATTCATTGACTCCTTTGGAAAAGTGTTTTGTCTAGAAGTGATTTTTTTTTTACGTGTGTATTTTCTGTATTTTTTTCTTTCCTATTTATTAGTAGAGTGCTGGTGTGAAGACAGGATATGTATTGTTAGGATTTCTTTGCTCCTGCTGCTTGTTCTCTGCCTTAAGTCACAATCCCCTGTTTGTGACATCATAATTAGTTGCTGTAGTAATTCTGGTACAAACACAGGGTTATTATTAGTTTAGATGAGAAATGAACTGTTTTCCTGTATAATCCTAGCAATACAAAGGACACACAGGAAAAAAAAAGATACAGAGTAACCAAGTGTTTTTAAACAAAATGTTTCCCTCTTTCCCAGACCTTGAGCGTACGTAGAATTGTATTAACCAGTTGACATATTCCTCCAGCACTAAGGAATCATTAATCAATAATATTTTGGGAAAAAAGAGTCATATTTCTCAGTACCGCTATTATTCCCCCATGCGATGCTATAGTAATAATATGAAACCTAATGTGGAAAGGTGGTAGTAAATTACATCCATAATAGAGTATGATTATGTAACCCAACGCTCCTGGGTGGGCTATTATCTGCAGGGGTTGAACCTGGCACCGCTGGATGTAAATCTACAAGACCTTGGAGAGCCCTGCCACAAGCCCCAGTATCAGGGTTTGCTGAAGGTTTCAGGAGGCAGGGCTGGAGCCCATATATTTCTGTAGGGATACTGGGCAATGGGGACAGGCTGTTGTATCTTAGGCAGTCTCCAAGGGCTATCTAAGTTATACTGATGGCCCTGCTAGCCTCTGCAGCCGCTCCAAATTGGATGGGAGCAGAGGAGGCTTAAAGGGAAAAGTGCAGAACAAAACTACACCCTGGGTAGGAGCCACAGGATTTGCACCCATATTCATAAAGAAGAATACATTTTGAACACATGTACTTATTCTTCACACCATACTAGCTTTCGCGCTAACAGTGAGCTGGCCTTTCCCCGTCTGTCTTCTCTCCCAACCGGAAAAAAGAGAACACAGCCGCTTGACAGACAGGGGTCCCATCTCCTAGTCGGCTGTGAGCATTCATTTCCTCCAGCGGCCCATCAGATTTCATGGTTCCTGCATCCTCCAGCTCAGGAGCTGATCAACAGCTTCTGCCTCCCAGCAGGTACCTTTATGTGTCTCTGATTTATACAGCTACAGTTGTGGCTCCTAAAAAGTTCATTCTATTTTGCTGGAGAATTCCCCACTGATTTTCCCTATTTTAAGTACAGGGAATCAAATCAGTGTAACCTTTTGAAATAGAAAGAACCTCTTCAGAGTGACCCACTGCAACAAGCAGCAGACTTAATTGCAAATTTTCTCTTGTTTTGATTTTGTTTTTGCATTGATCCTGAAAAATCAACAAAAAACAATGCAATGAATGAGACATTTAAGCATGGATTTTTCAGTACTCCCACTGAAGTTTCTGAGAGTTTTGCCACTGACTTCAGTGGAAGCAGAGCTAAGCCAATGCCAAGTTCTTATGGAAACCTCATCCTAAATTAATGTAGCAATCATTATTACCAACCTCAGGACAAAAAAAAAAGAAAAAAGAAAATATACAGGCCTACTGCTTTTTGTCTTTAACTTCTGTTTGCTTTACTTTTGAAATTTTAACACAGGAAAGGGCCAACACATGACCATAGGATGCATGTATATTAGTTACAAATGTAATCTAACCAGTGTTGTTTTATTAATGAAATGCATGAGCGACATTATATCACAGCTTCATAAATACCTCCACGTGGGAACAAATTTAAATATATTTTTCTCCATATCTGGCTCACATAGAGTTAGTTGTACTTTTCAAAAATATAAAAATCCACGTACAATAAATACAGATTCTATCCAAATTAAACACAGAAGTAATATAAATATTTGATGTACCTGGGAAAGCTAAACTGCCTTTATCTACACATTGTGCATAGATAGGAAACTAAACCCCACTCTATTAAAAAAATAGCTAAAATGGGATGACAAAATGTACTGAGGCTTTGGGAGACATCAGAGAAAATGACAGCTTCTTAAAACTTGTTGAAATATTATTCAGGTTCCACGTGCGGGCGTCACCCTTTCAAAATAGCTGCAATTAAGTAGTTGTATACAAAAAAGCCTTCAAATCAAATCACTCAAAGAAACGGGAGAATCTTATTACCACCTGTCAAGAGTTAGGGGAAAGTGAATATGTTACCTTGGTGCTTTGCAAAAGACTTAATGCAAGTTGTTTGTGCTGATACTGAAAGGACTTGGTAAAATGATTTGAACATTGAATTATAACCCTCAGAGTGGAAGTCTGTACAGAAGTGCAAAAGATGAGGCATATGCCTCGCACTTTTGATTTAGAGGTCCCCGTATCCACTGGTAACATGGACACAGCCGGACCAGCCTGACCTGGGTTATACCAATCAAATGTATGCTGAGTATTTCAGAAGGACTTAGATCCTTTTTTAACATAAATTCTGTGGGTGTAGTGTGATGATCTGTTTATGGATACAAGATGAGTGTACTGTTTTATGTGAATTTGTCTGAAATTTCAGGTGCCTCTGAATCTTAGAAACTACACCAAGCTTTATTAAGTGCATATAGGAAGTTATTAAATAAAGTTAATTAGTTGCTGTGGAAACATGTTAAGTAGAAGAGATGACCAGATAGAATTCTACGAGAGCACCTGGGGGAGGAAGGGGGTGTTCCCTTTACTAACCCGAACTATCTGTTACAGAGCAGGGAAATAGCACATGGGAGAGCCACCTCATTTACTCTTGCAAGATCATACAGATATGACTACAAAACCTCGTTGTCAATGCTGACATAGCAGCGGCTGTTAGATGCAATAGAGTCTGTGCAGACGTGTTACCTGTCTCATTGCTATGATATCATCAGCTATGGGGAGCAGTATTGTCTATATAGTGTGCTGTGCTGACATCTAAAACTAGACTGGAGGAATTGAGGTCAACTTGCAGGAACATACTTTGACTAGTTACTCCTACATCACCTCAGTACTCTTCCTCAGAGGGGGCGTATTAGACACTGGGTGATAATTGGCAAGGCAGCTAGTGCCAAGTGTTTGGTCTGGTCTCTACATTTTTAAGGGTTGCAAGCATCCTGTCTACCTACAGTGAGGTGTTATCAAGCCTCCTCAATAATGAACGCAAAGCCTCCCCACTGCTTGTCACCAGCCACGGCTCCAGCTTGATACAAGGATCTCACAATGACAAGTTTTGGCCACCCCACCTACCGTCCCCAAGTCCCTGAATATACCTAAGTGGAACAGACTGAACTCAAGCAGAAAGGGTAATGCATTTATAACCTCCTGTCCTGACCTTGCACCCATGTGCACATGTAGAGATCACAGCCACCGTCCACATTCCACTGTTGACTTCCTTGTTCCAGTCTCCCAGTGCTGCTCTCCGCCCCAGGGAGTAGACCAGCAAACAAGCCCTGAAGCACAACAGTACCGCTACGGGGGATAATTTCACTTGGAGCCCTCCCCTGCTGTTCCAGGGCACCCGGGGGAGTAGGGTTAAGGCAAGAGAGCTGAATGAAATTAAAATGCCCTGAAGTGACACCACTACCATGCTGCGGAGTTCATGTCACTGTAGCCGCTCCACGGCAGTTACTTCCATCAGTATTCCGACAAAGCTGAGTTTGGCCCCATGGGCTCTAGGAATTACTCTCCTTTGCTTTCCTTCTCTGCAGCCTGGGCAATGACTCTCTTAGGTGTATCCGTGCTAAGAAGCCAACTGCAAAGGCCAAAGCAGCTTAACCTCTCTGGTAGCAATGGTGCCAGTAAATTAACAAAAAGAAAAGGAGTCTCGAAGGTGCCACAAGTCCTCCTTTTCTTTTTGCGGATACAGACTAACACGGCTGCTCCTCTGAAACCAGTAAATTAACACTAAGCGCTGCTGCTCCTTTATTTCCTAGATGCATTCTCATCATATTTTCTCAACACATGCATGCAGAAAAACTCTTCTGTGCGGCTTTTGAATGACATGGTTGGTGTTGGTACTGTTCTGAAGAAGAATACAACTAGTAGCTGCCAGCATACTGCTCACTATGCATCACTGAAATGTAATAAACTAATACTGTGGACCAACAGTGGACCAACCCTGCTTCACTGTTCTGGGTCTAAGGATGAGGATCCTTGTCCTGTGTTCTGATTTTTCCACTCAAATAATAGTGTTTACCATTTTAGGTGATTTTTTTCTTCACAATACCTTTTTATCTGAAACTTTACAAAATTATTATTATTTCAGGCATATTCTTCAATGTTAGCTAACCCTAGGCCAACGTTTTTCTGGCCTGGCACATAAAGATGAGATTTTTCAAAAGTGCCTAATTGACATAGATATTCTTTCTTTGGCAACTTCACTATATGGCCCTTTTCCTACTTGTTTGCGTTTTTTTTTTTCTTCTTCCCATCTATCTAAGACGCCTGTCAAAATTTCTGCTGTGTTCTTCAAATCTGACTTAAGAACCTCTGTTGGAATTTTAGCTGGGATTGGTGCCTTTCCACATTTTTTTTTTAACCAATGAACAGCCCTCTCTCCTTCTACTCTGGTTATAGGTCCTAGTTCAATGTCCAGATCTTCTCTTTCCTCTAGCTGGGGGATTGGCCACTGGCTCAGCATTCAGTAGTTGATTAAAGTACTACTTACATATGTTCAATTGTTCTGATGTCCTCATTGTTAAGTAGCACTCATTGTCTTGAACTGGTCAGCTGGTATTTGTTTTTCTGCCTGACAGCCGCCTAATGATGTTGTACAGAATCTTCATGTTATTTTGTGCTGCAGTGGTCTGTGCATCTGTTACCATTTTGCCTAAAAAGTCTCATATGTCTTTCCTAGCCCCAAGGAGCCCTAGCTCCATGCATATTTTGCAAAGTGAGCAATTTTGCAGGATTTGGCACAAAACTGGGTTAAACTCAGAAATTTGGAGTGGACAGATCTTTGCTCTGAGATTTTGAATTTGTTTTAGCAAAGCTTGAAGGGTCCAAATTATTAATTTAACATAATTGAACATAGCAAATGGCATAAATTCAAGTAAATCAATACTGCATGTAAAAATACTGAAAGTATCTGGAGTCACTAACTTTTTAGAAAGATTAAAATTGCTTTCCATTTTGTATTTTTTTAAACTAGTAATGCTTTAATAAATTATTCAGGAAAACTCCCCTATACAGGAC
This sequence comes from Lepidochelys olivacea, assembly GCF_965140295.1. Lineage (NCBI taxonomy): Eukaryota > Metazoa > Chordata > Testudines > Cheloniidae > Lepidochelys > Lepidochelys olivacea. Next base: position 66,434,915 of record NC_140421.1, on the reverse strand, counting down.
CGCACTGAAGTTAGTGAAACTTAAACACATGCTAAAGTACGGTCCTGACTTGAGGTTTATGGGCCTGTTTGAAAGCTTATTGAAGTCAGTGAAAGAATTCCCATTGAACTCAATGGACTTTAAATCAGGCCCCATATTAGTTGTGAAATAATCAAATTTTGGCAAAATGTTTCAAGCTAATGGACTGTAACTGTATTTTCAGTGTTTTTTTATACATAATGTTATGCTATTCTATCATTGCTTTATCTACAATAACACCTGATAATGCACTTCATATAACAAAGTAGGAAGCTCAGCATGGAGCTCAGAAACAGTATATTTTTTTATATTGTTTTATAGATTAGAAAAAAGATTACTCCCTGTCTGCTTGTATTTGATCTGCTAGATCTGTGTCGCATTAATGGGAACAATTAGATTAAAAATTCCTCCTGAGTTCTAATACCACCATCTTAGACTATTCATAGAATTGCAGATTTTAAGGTCAGAAGGGACCATTAGATTGTGAGGTCTGATTTCCTCTATATCACATGCCATTAAAGTTCATACTGCTACCCTGTGTAGAACCCAAACACTTGTGTTTGACTAAAGCATCTTTTAGAAAGGCATCCAGTTTTGATTTGAAGACATCAAGAGATGGAGAATCCATCACCTCCTAGCGTAGTTTATTCCACTGGCTAATCACCTTCACTAGTTATTTATTTATTTTATTTTGCCTTTTTCTCATTTAAATATGTCTGGCTTTCACTTCCAGCCATTGATTCTTGGTGTTCCTTTTTCTGCATGTTTAAAAAGCCCTTTAGTACCCCGTATTTTCTCCCCAGGAAGGTATTTATACACTGTAATCAAGTCACCTCGATCTTTTTGGTAAGCTAAACAAACTGAGTTCCATAAGTCTCTCAGTGTAAAGAATTATATCCAGCCCTTGAATAATTTTTGTGGTTATTCTTTCTGCCCTCTCTAGTTTTTCAACATCCTTTTTAAAATGCGGTCACTAGAACTGTATGCAATATACTAATATTGGTCTCACCAATGCCATACAGTATAATAATCTCCCAACTCCTTTTTATACTTCTCTTTATCCATCCAGTGATTGCATTAGCCCTTTTTGCCACAGCATTACTCTAGGAGCTCGTGTTCAGTTGTTTGTCCATTAAGACCACTAAAGCCTTTTGAAAGTCACCGTTTTCCAGGATGCAGTCCCCCATGCTATAAGCGTTGCCTGCATTCCTTGTGCCTAGGTATATGACCTTGCATTTGGGCATTTGAAAATGCATTTTGTGTGAGTGAGCCCAGCTTACTGAGTGATGCTGATTGCTCTGTGTGACTGCCCTGTCTTCATCATTATTCACCATGCCACCAACCTTTCTGTCATCTGCAAATTTTATATTTACTTTCAAATCATTAATAAAAATATTGAAAAGTGTTGGGCCTAAAACTCATCCCTGCTGAAGCCCAGCAGAAACAATGACGACTATCCATTGATAGCTACTTTTTGAGAGCTCAATTAGCCAGTTCTTAATATTTTACATTGTATTTTACAAGGTGAATTATTTTTTTAAAATCTAGTTGAACTTCTGCCTTTTTTCTTTTTCAGTGTTTTGCACTTCAGTTTAAAAAATGAAAATAGACTGGACAGTTTCAATGTTGTTTATAATCAGTTTTATTTTGAGGTTCCTACCTTATGTAGGAGCACGAAACTTGAGCTGCAGATGTTGCAGGGAAATGTGTTACTATTTTAAAAAAGAAACCGTATCCATTTACATTATATAGAAACATTATATATGGAAATATTTTGTTATTGAATTTAGATTTTGTGATAGCTTGTTTGTTCATCATCCTAGCTTTGGACCTAAATTGCCTGTCCCTTATCCCTTTAATTCTTCCAATCGGCCATAAAAAAAATCAGATATGCAGATGCATACGTGGCTATTCAAGCACACAACACTGGATATTTTATATGGTATGCCTTGGGATTTTATTAGTCAATGTTTGAATAGTGCTTTGTCAGTGTAAAGTGCTATGGAAGCACTAAGCATTCTTCTTCTTACTGGGAATTAACAACATGGTGTTTGTGTCTGATGGTAAGTGATATAAGGATAGCGTTGATATACAGTAGTTTACTGCGGCTACACAATAAGGTCTGAAGGGTAGTCAAACCATTGATTTAATATTCAGTATAATAGAGCTCTCGGTGGGTTAAGTCAGTGGTTCTCAACCAGGAGTATGTGTACCCCTGGGGGTACGCAGAGGTCTTCCAAGGGGTACATCAACTCATCTAGATATTGGCCTAGTTTTACAACACGCAACATAAAAAGCATTAGTGAAGTCAGTACAAACTAAAATGTCATACCATGACTTGTTTATACTGCTCTGTATACTATACACTGAAATGTAAGTACAATATTTATATTCTACTTGATTTATTTTATAATTATATAATAAATATGAGAAAGTGAGCCATTTTTCAGTAATAGTGGGCTGACATTGAAGTATTTGTATGTCTGATGTTGTAAGCAAGTGGTTTATGAGTGAGGTGAAACTTGGGGGTACAGAAGACAAATCAGACTCCTGAAAGGGGTACAGTAGTCTAGAAAGGTTGAGAGCTACTGGTTGAGAGCCCTAGTGGTTAGTGCACCTAGTGCCACCTCCCAGCGGGCAGGTCTTGCAGTTCTGGCTCTCTTTTAAGCAGAGTTGTGGTGAGGTGGGCAGTGTTAGGGGAACCTGGGCCCTCCCACTCCACCAGGGTCCAACCCAGGGCTTTTGGAGAGCCAACAGTGTCTGGCCACAAAAGGTGCCCTCCAAATAACCCTCCCAGGTCACTTCCTGCCATCTGCTGTTCTCCCCCAGCTTCCACTCCAATATAATGTAAAAAGAAAAGGCAACCAAGCCATCTGCCCCAACCGGGCTCAGAATACAGTCTTAGTCCCTCCAGGGGGCTTCTCCAGCACCTGTGGCAGGAGCCTTCAGGGGAGGCCTGTCCTCCTCCCCAGCTTTCTTTTCTGAGCTGGGTTGCTCCCTTTTGAACCCTTTCTTATTTGGAGCATGCTCTGCAGGGCTGGCCAGGAGGGGCTACCTGGGCCCATTCCTACCCTTTAACCACTTCCAGCCCACATGGGGTTTGTATACCCCCATCACACCTTGCAATTCTTCACGCAGCACAGCAACTCATTTCAGGAGTAGCATGTCAAATATTAGGAAGGAGTCATTTTTACACGTAACTAGCCTACCCAGAAATTTCGACTCATATCTGCACCTAACATGTTCCATTTTGTAGTAAGTCTGTGGGAGCCCTGTGTTCAGAACAGTGTAGTAGCCCGGACCTCAAATATGTGCGTACCTATCATGGACAGATGACAATCCAAGGCTCTGACGTTTGGATTAAGTTCAGATAAACATCCAAAATTGCAGATGCTCAGCTAACCCTCCTGAGAGGCACTTCCCTTGGCCGTTAACAACGGTGAAGTTTTACCATGGAAAGTCATACCTTTACACACCAGTGGTTTGTGTCACACCATCTGAAATGGATGCACGAGGAACAAATTTCCTAATTATTTCATCACGTAGAGTCAGTGCCCAAACACTACCACCTGTACCAAGCCTGAACAGTTGGGCTTGGCACAGGGCAGAAGACTATTATGTGGGTTGGATGGATGAAGTAATCAAAGCAGAAGCCTGGTTGCCAATGCCTCAGCAGAGATGCCCCTCTCAATGCAAAATGGGCATCGCAACCTAGAAATTTCTTCTTGAAACCAGTGGATTCCTTCTTGTCAGAAGACAAACTTATGGCTAAGCGCAAAATTATCATTGTCCCTAGTACTCAGGCTCTATGCAAGATTCATGCAAAGCTACTCTGTTCACTTGCAAGCTTTTTTATTTCTTTTCAAAGGAGCAGGATTTATCCCTAAATAAATAAATACAAATCAGGATTAAAATTGAACAAAAATACGTTAATGTATGTAGGCTGAGGGAAGGTAGGCGGTGCCTAATTCATACTTAAAGCCAACTTTAAGACGAGCTAGTATATCATTCCAGGTATACATCTAAATTGGAAACTACCTACGGGGAAAATGACATTCCAGAAAAGTAGATGCTGAAGACATTTGTTATTGCAGAGTTTGTAAAATTATAACCTTTCATTGAGGTGCATTACTTTAACTTGAATTAACATTTTAAATGTATGTTTGGAGAACAGGGAAAGGGGCCTTCGCAGACAGGTGGTCTCTGTATAGAATGCAGTCATTGCGACAGGTGTCACTGTGCAAAGCTAATACCAGTAGCTGTTCTTTCACACAGAGCACCATGAATAACTACACTATCCTGTGAAAGCTCTTTCGATGCTGAATACACCTCACATGCTTGCAAAATTGCATTTTAACAGCAGTAATGCTTCCATGGATTTCTCAGCTGGGAGCACATTAAATAAGAGCTGAGTGGAGAGCCAGTATTTTATGTTCTTAAAAACGTATATATATTTCCTCCTCTCCCTACAATTAAAGAATATCGGTTCAGAGTATAGTCTGCAATTGAAAGAATGATAATACAGAAACAAAACCAATATTTCTTGAGGCATGGATTTTTGCCAAACCTTTGAGAACTAAAGGTGAGGGAAGAATGAAAAGTGGAAAATAAATCCACTGTGCTCCTGGCCTTCAGTAGGTGCAACTTAGAAGCACCGTGAACACATTTTATGTTTGGGGCAGGGCTGGCCTTAGGGAAAATGGCACCCTGCGTGAACTTTGTATTTTGGTGCCCCTGGCCCCCGTGGGCACGGCACCCTCCCCATTGCGCCTGGCCCCTGTGGGTGCCCTCCATTACCTGGGCCCCCAAGGGCTCCCCACTCCCCCTTCACCCCTAGCCCCTGTGCTCCCCTCCTGTGCCCCTAACCTGCCCGTAACCCCTCCCCTTTGTCCTAACCCATGCACCCCACCTCCCGGGTGCCCATATGGGGAAACTGACCTGGATGCACCTGCTCACTCACCCTTCCCGACCCCATTCCCTGAGTGCTGCTCCTCTGTGCAGCTCTAGGGGGCTATGTGTGTCTTGGGGGGGGAGCAAGGAGCGACATCAGGGCTCCCTGCATCTAGGTCACTTTCCCCACCTGGGCTGTGTAAGAGAAAGTCAGCATAGCAGCGGCTCCTGATGCTCACCTCACAGCCCAGGGGGGGAAAGTGATCTGGATGCACGGAGTGCTTAGTGTTTCTCCTCGCTCCCCTCCACGCCCTTCATAGCCCCCTACGGGGGCGCAGAGGACAGTCAGTGGGGAGTATAAGCCGTATCTGTGCATCTCTGCTCGTCCCTCTCCCCCATTCCTCTGCTGGGAAGAAGCAGGGAGAAATCTGGGCACTCCCCCACTTGGCACTCCCCTGCCAGCCAGGAGCAGCTGCTGACTCTACACCGGCAGCACACATCTCTGCACTACTGCACGGCGCCCCTTGACCATGGCACCCCTGGGCAGTCACCCGTTTGACCCACCCCTAAGACCAGCCCTGGTTTGAGGTGTCAGTCACTGATAGGCTGAACTGGTTCTGTAAGCAATAAGAATCTGGACAGTCTTTTCTTTCTTCAGACCAGCATGTTTGGATTTGGAGGGATGAATCTGGAAATTTAGGCCAACATGCCCAATTTCTGGGTGCTTAATATCAGTGGCGTTGGGACAGTTTTTATAGTGGGGATGCTGAAAGCCACTGAACAAACCTGTAAGCCCTGTATAGGATAGAAACTACTTCAAGCCAAGGGGTGCTGCCGCACCTTTAGCACCCCTAGATCCAGCACCCCACTCAATATAGACACACTGAAAAGGCCTGATATTTTTCATTGTGTTGGTACTCAGAACTTGCTGAAAATCTGGTCCCTTTCATGTCTAAGCATGTCCAAGTAAAAATAAATGAAAACATACTTAGGTAACACAAATACAATGGCCAACTTAAAGAGCATTTTTAATTTTTAAGTGTGGAAATGGTTGAGACTATTGTACCCAGAGATAAATATCTTACAAAATCTTCCCTTTAACCCTTTGAGTGCTTTAGTGTATTGTACAAGATCCTATGTGTTATACCACCGCTGTGTTGTTCTAACATCAGAAGAGTTTCTTCCCAAAGGAATCCTAGATCAAGATTATGATGTTTGAAAGAGGCTGAGGGGGACATGAGATTTCAGTTGCTTCAAGATGACATTTAGTGCCCCCCAAAACTGAGGCACTGAAGATCACTAGTCATTTTTTGGCCAACAGTCTATGTTCAGCAGCCCATGTAGGGTTCTGCCACCACTTTTGGTTAGGGTGACCAGATATCCCAATTTTATAGGGACAGTCCCAATTTTTGGGTCTTTTTCTTATATAGGCTTCTATTACCCCCCACCCCCGTCCCGATTTTTCACACTTGCTGTCTGGTCACCCTACGTTTGGTACTGTTGTCACCATTAAAATGTCATAACTTAACAGCCATTTCTACCAACATACATGAGTTACTACTTAGTCCAAGATTAGAGAAATGATATAGTAATTCACATGCCACTATGTGGCAGCTGTTGGTAAATGCTTACGTTTTAATGGCAGTCTCTGTGTGCATATAATGTATTACTGCACACCACCTGTTTACCCGCAGACTGGCTGTTTAAAGAGTCTTTTACACAAGGGAGAAACTTTCAGCTTAAATACTTAGCAACTTACTTCGTCTTAGTCACCAGTGTGTCTTGAAAGTAGGAAATTAACTGCAAATACTCAGAATATTAGAAATGATCTGATTGAATTGTGATTGGCATATTTAGAGTGAGTGGGTGGTTAAAATTGGTCTCTCTTGAGCAAGCTTCAGCTGCTTTAGCTGACTGCCTTTGAAGGGCTGCTTGAGGAAGAGAAAAGAAAGGAAACATTATAAAACCAGTCACTAAATTGTATTGAGCAATTGTCTTCTTGAAACTTCTGGGCAGGTGCATTCCTTTGAAGTTATCTATCTGTTAGTTCAACAAGGTGCCCTATTCCAGCCACTTCTTTTACAGACAGCACCTGTTGAGCACAGGTTTGATTTCATTCTGTATACGTTCTTGGCACAAAGAAAATAAGGAAAGGAGTTTTGGTTGGTGGTTTGTGTGTGAGAGAGAGAAATTTGATTTTCTCATCTTAGGGGTACACAGCAGATGATCTTATAGTGGGCCGTTCCAGCCCAGACTCTTTCTGTTGCTTGCTTGAAAGAGAAACTTCACATTACTACAGCTGCATTTTCTAGGCATATGTCACATGGGCTTGTTTGGCTGAACATCCTCAGAATTTGGGGTTGCCTCTATCACTCAAGGCTTGTGTTCTTTTGCTTTGGTAGTCATCCTGGCATACTTGGTTTCTTTCAGTCCCAAACTTCTCCAGTACACTCTCTTAGAAAGTGCTCCTCTCATACCTTCCACTATTTGGAACAATGTGTTTGGATTTGGGAGAATGAAGCTTAGGGACTTTGGATGAGAGTTATGGCTGACAGGCAGGAAAAAAGATAGCTAAATGAGGAAGAGGAGGGACCTTCTGGCTTTCTTGTATGTACTCTCTGTGATTGCTCATTTGAGACTTCTGGTTCTGTCAGGAAGGACTCCATATTCAAGTCCTCCTGGGCCAGTCTTCAAAGAAGCTCTGACTTCTCAAAATCTTGTTTCTATTTGTTACCCGGAAATCCTGTCTGGAACTAGCTTATGCCTGGCAAAATATAATTCTCAGTCAACTTCAGGAATATCACAATAGTCTTCACGGTAGGTGACCTGATTACAGAGGTGAAGCTTTTTGACCTCCCACAGATAAGATAATGACTTCTAGGCTCTCAACAAAGGTAACCTCAATCAGCACAGCTACGTGTGGAAAAATTCCTATGTCTACATGACAAACTCAATATGAGTCCTCAAGAAAGTATGATCAACATGCGCAGGTCAACTCACTCTATGCAAACCATTGTTATAGATAGCTAATTATCATTGGGATCCAGTACTCATCAAAATCAACAAGTTCCATTGACTTCTGCGGGTGCTGAAACGGCCCTTGCTTTCTCCCATTCACTCCTAAGGAAGCAAATGGGATGTTGACCTCACTTCATTTTATCTGAAGAAGATGGTGAAATGTGTCTGTGTTATGCTAATGGCATCCTTGCTCTTTCTCCACCTCCTGAAAATAGGTTTTTAAAGAGACATTACTGAACCCTTGCAAGCCTTCAGCCGGCCAGGCTTCCCCACTTAACGGAATGCTGGGGATTCTAGTTTTCTCCAGCTGCTTCTCTCCAGAGTTTTGTTTCAGTGGTACTTTACTTGCCTTACATTTCCCCACATCTTCAATTAAGTCTGGTAGGGTTTTGACTCACCCTTTCCTATTTCCCCTCAGAAAACCTGCATTAACAGTGATAGGCCTCTAAAAATTCCCCTTCACCACCAGGAAATATTCAGAAGGAAGAAATTGCTATCCCACCTAATATGGAGAAATAGCAGTAAGAAAAGGCTCTTGTACCAATTTTATTTCACCTAGGATCTTTTATCAGGTTACAAATCCCTTGAGTATTTCCCCTTATTCCTGCCATTCTATATCCTCTTCCTAAATCTTCTGCTTTCCTTTCTTTCCTTTAGCATATTCCCCCTTCTCCCTATTTCTAGATAGTTTCAGCAGACAGCCTAAAATCCTAAATGGATGTGACGACTGAACTGCTTTTTGTGGTGGTTCCTCATATTCAGGGTTATGGATAATTACCTATTCCTTACTATGCATCTAAAAATTAAGAGTAGACTTATTTTTGGAAGAGCCCTAAGCAGAGGATGTTTATAAGATGCACTACCCTACAAGTTGTGACGCTGGCAAACCAGGTGCCAGCTTACGATTAGGTCCCCATGCCTCACTTGGATATCGACACACACAGCTGGTAAAATAGGTATTAGAGTTATAAAAATGTGCTCAGTGTTTAGGCTTTATTTACTGCTTGTAAATTGCTGCATGCATGAATCTCACTTATAACATCTGTACCCTGTATTGGAAGGTAATATATGAGCATTTGCATTGAAAGTCTCTCTAACTGTGTAGATCACCAGACAGGAGAAAAGCGTTAACTGGTGTGAAATACTAGTCTCCAACAGGTGCTATGTCCCATCTGACGAAGAAGGTGCATTGACACCAGATGAACTATTGCGCAACATCAGAGAACAAAAGAGTTGTTTGGTTTCTTTCCCCCTGCTGCCTCGTGAAGAGCTGGAGATGGCAAGTGAATTCCTCCCATCAGCTGAGTTTGCAACTCAAAGCAGAAGGGTGGAAGGAATTAAAAGCCCTAACAAAGAGGAACTGTATTTGTATGCTGCTTGGATTCTGAGGGGCAAGGATTTCTAAGCATAAGCAAAAGATCCCCACTGCTTAGCCTGGGTTAGCCCTAAAGGACATACAGAGTTTGCTTGTCATGGAAGATTTCTAATAGATTTTGAAACTTAAAATTGGAACTCATTTGTGTACATATGTTTACCTGCTTTAACCTTGTAAATAAATCTCTTATTTCCTTTTCTTATATAATAAATCTGTATATAGTTTATTATAGGATTGGCCATAAGTGTTGTCCTTGGTATGAGATCTGAGGTGCAATTGACCTGGGCTAAATGACTGGTCCTTTGGGACTGGGAGTAACCTGAATATTGCCCTGATCTTTGGTGTAAGGGACCATCTATCGCAAAAGTCTGCTTACCTGGGTGACAAGACAGATCGGAGTACCCAAGGGGACTGTCTGTGACTCCCTGGTTTGGCTGCTACTGTGCCTGAGGTGTTTACACTTAATAAAGGGTTGCTGAAAACTTAGAACTCACCACCAGTTTAGGATTCATGCCCTGCTGTTTAAAAGTCTGGCCTGAGTTTGGTACCCTTGCTCTTGAGCCACTGCAGGACAGCGTGAGGCAAGTAACCCTAGGAAATTTTGTGCCTCAGACATACCTTACGTCACATTTCCTCCCCGGCTTACTCCTTGCTGTGGTGGGAGAGGGTTAATATCCAATTATGACACTTTCCTGCACTAGCTCATCTCTGCTTGCCAGTGATACCATGATGTGTATATGTGCAGGCATTTGTGTGCGGAGAGTCAAGGCTCTGTTTGATAGATAGGTGTGTCCAGTGGCAGAAGATGTTGGGGGAGATTTATGCCTTTGTCTGAAGCATCAGCACTGGTCACTTTGGGAAAAGAAGGCTTGACTACTGTGGATGGATCATCAGCGGCTTCTGGTAGAGCAATTCCTAATGGTCGCCAAATCTCAACATTAGAGATGGTAATACATTGCAGAAAGTGATGAGTTTGCATTATTTGTCATTTATGGATACATGTTACTCCTTGTTTGCAAGATGACCACCTGTTTGTTCCTGAACGTGTTTGTGAATCCTGAAAGTTCCATCAGTTTTAGCAGGAATGATTATTCAGGTGAAAGTGGATCTTGGAAGTTTATTTTGTATTTGTTATTCCTCTTTTCCTCTTCGCCGGAAATGTGCCGAAAATATTCATGGTACTTTGACACACACCCCCACATCTACACAGACACATCCCAGCAGTACAGTACATTACAATATACCTTACAATATAAAGTAATGAAAAATACCCTTCCAACTTATCATCTTTTCTGAAGAATATGACTTTATTTTAACAATGGAAGCTGCATTCTGCACCACCCTCTTGATCACTGCTCTGAATGCATTCTAATAGCAACCAAAAGATATCTCGTCTTATAGTCCAATAACTGAGTTATTGTTTTTTGGTATGAAATTAGGGCAAGAACACCACCAGCCTCATCATTCGCTTGTCAACGTGCCTTAGATTTTTTTTTTAGAGCCCTCCTCAGAAAATCTGCAATGACATTGGAAAAAGAAAAGGAGTACTTGTGGCACCTTAGAGGCTAACCGATTTATTTGAGCATAAGCTTTCGTGAGCTACAGCTCACTTCATCGGATGCATTCGAAAGCTTATGCTCAAATAAATTGGTTAGTCTGTAAGGTGCCACAAGTACTCCTGTTCTTTTTGCGGATACAGACTAACACGGCTGCTACTCTGAAAGATGACATTGGAGTTTCTCACACAACATTACGCTTGATCACACGGAAAGTACTTATGGCTCTAGCCTCCGATTCTCACCCATAATTATGCTCCTGTCAGACTGGATACATACAAAAAAAAGTTGCTTATCTTTTTGGTTTGTCCATTGCTGTTGCAGCTAAAAGATGTCGTCCAGCATAATCGATGTATATTAATTATTCTAATGTGGATGCAAACATGTGTTTTGCATATGCATATATAATAACCTCCCACCCAGAACACAGGAGGGGGGGAACTCCCTGCATGTGTAATTGTTGCGTTTAATAGAATTCTACGCAGTTGCTGTTTTGTTGTTTCTTGGGTCAGGAATCACAGATCAAAAGTGTCTATCATGACATCCCAAAAAAGAATAATGTGAACAAGTTATGCCTAAAGATGTATTGCTGCTCAAGAGGATCTTTACCTCCAGGCCCCAGTTGGCATATGTGCTTTGGTTTCAGTGACTGTGCTCAGTTATCTGTGGCTCTCACGTGGGAAATATATTTTTAATACGAGAGACTCCCAAGGGTTTGTTGATCTTGATGAGTCTGCCAAGCAGCAGGTATAACTTGACCTAGCCTTTTAGTCTACTGGCTGGGTTTTCCAATTTGCTTGGGACCCCTACCTCTGTGCTTAGAAATGCATCTGATGCTGCTTGGAACTGATTCTCCATCACAGTGGGGGGAATTCACTTTACATTGCTCTGCGCTAACAGCTATAAGCAGTAATAATTAATAGCGCCTAATTGCTTAATCAGAGTAAAGTTTTAGCCCATGTCATATGTGAAGGGTTTTGGGTTTTTTTTGTCTTTTTCTGGAAGACTAAATTCCCTATTAATATGTTGAGTCAGAAATCTTACCTGTTGTGTCTGTCTCAGGGGGAAAATGTTAGTATCTTTATTATGCCTCTTCCCTCCTCAAGTCTCTTTCTTTACTCATTACGATGGTCTGAAGACATTTTCCTGAAGCAGCAGAACAGTAACATTACAGTGAGCTTCCTATCAGTCCTGTGCTGTCAATGATAAATATGAATCCACTGGCCTGGGCCAGTTCAGAGCTGCCGACATGATGTTATTTGACTTTTCATTTATTCCCTTATGTCTGGCGGTCAATCACTTCCAAGATCAACCCTGTCTGTTGTGGACATAGCCAGTGATACACTGTAATTTAGGAATTCTGTACAGATTCCTCTGATCCAGTCAACACTGACATGCTTAGGGTTGTCCCTATCACAAATTACGCACTCCATTGTTAGCAAGTATTCTGTTTTCCTCAATGCAGGTTGAACTTTATCTCCAGTTTCCTTTTTTTTAAATTTATTTATATTGTCCCTCTATCTCTTTCTTTGCCTGTCTCAATGTGTGTATTGCTCGTTTTGTTTTCATTACACATAGGTATTTCCCTTGTCAGTCTGTTTTCAGCTGCCTATATCTGAATCTCTCTCTCTCTGTGTCTCTCTCTCTCTCTCTTTCTGTGCCTATCTAGAAAGGAAGATTAGTGGATAAATAGAGGGGTCAGAATGGTAGATTCAAATTTTTTGTATTAAAACTAGTTACTGGGGGAATATGCTTTCATTCCTCCAGATGTGTGGACGGTCTTGAGGTTCCAGTGTGGGGTAAGTGAGCTGCCCACCGAGAGTCCAGGCAGGGAGACCGTAACCCCAGCACGGAGTAGAGCAGCGCTCTTCAGTGGGATCTCTGCTGGACCACAGAGTGACATGAGCCGATCCATATAATGAACAGATTAGCTACCAGCCTACGGGCTGCAGCAGTGATCACAGAAGGAGCACATGGGTGTCCTATACCCTTCTTCTAGTTATGGGGAAATAGTCATCCTTCATAATCCCTGCATAGGTCCTCAGTACCAGGGGATTTATTTAGTGTATGCACAGATGATTCCATTCAGGCTTCGTGGGTCTGCTGTGGAAACAATGGATTATGCTGCCAACTGCAAGGTCAGGTTCCACAGATCAAACTTGCCTGTTATCGTTCACCTTATCAAGGGACTTCTTAAAGAAGGGGCCGAGCCTGGTGAGCAAGTCGGGGCTCAGGAGCAATCCCCTTTCAAAAAACACATAGGGACAGATCCTGAACTTCTGCAAATACATGCTGCTCTGTTGAAATCAGTGTGATTATGCCAATTTACACTTTTATGCCCCATAACTTTTTGCATAGCGACAGAGAGAAAGCAAGTGGCGTGTTTTATAGAAGACGAGCATTCTATTTTACCAGAATTTTTGCTTTCACTCTCCACAGACATGCCTGTTTTTCCTTAGAGAGGAAACCCTGAAAAGTGTGAATCTCTCCATTAGGTAATTAACTTTCAAATCAATGGAAGCGATCTGGAGACTAGCACAGGGCTGGTAGAAAATGTAAAATGATTTTTACTTAACAAAGGAGTGTGAATGAATAAACGCGTGACCATAGGAATTGTTAGACAAGGACATGGAAAGCGTTACAGGCTGATAAAGGCAGAACAATTCATCACAACAATAGTATCTTTAATTCCAGTTAATACCATGCAGCAGAGTTTGAATTCTATTTTGATTTTGCTATCAACTGTATCTTTTCATACACAAAACTAAGTAATTTTAGCCGCTTACAAAAACAAAGTGCAGCCCTATTTCAGCGTAGTGTCATGTTTAAACAATGAAATGAAAAAGATGAGGCATCTTAATGCAGAATGTATTGGGATCATCCGACACGTCTGGGATCTCAGGGCAAGTTATGCTTGTATGGTTCCAAACCTCCTCATTAAAGCTTAGGGAAATAGTCAATTTCTTTGGTCACATTTTCAATTAAGATTGAGTTTATGAGTAGTTTATAAAGGGCTAATAAATTATTAATCGTTGTTTTAATCCAGAGTTAATCGATTATTTTAAGTGGTTATATAGAGGTCAAAAGATCAATAGGTTACATATAACTATGGCTTATAACTGTGAATAGTACCTGCTACTAAGGTGCTTATAACCATCAATCACATATGCTGCTTTATATCAGTAATGTGCAGATAACATCCATTAATCATTTATTAACCTTTTATAAGCCATTTATAAACGGAGACCATGTAAAATGAGACCATTTGTTCTCTGAATTCTACTGCCTTCTCTTCTTTCCCATTTCCTGCATGAAAGGGGTCTCCTTAAGGCAGCTATGACCAGTGATGAGCTGCCAAAATCTTAACAACTGGTTCCCTCCTCACCCCACGAGGAGGTCATTGCCAACCCCCAACCCCCAGGACTCCTGCCCCATTCACCCCCTCCCCTGTCCCCTGACTGCCCCCAGAACTTGGCAGGAGGGTCTCGTGAGCCACCGTAGTGGGTGCCCACCCCACCCCTAAGAGCCAGAGGGACCTGCCGGGGGGCAAGGTGGGGAGTCCCAGCAGTGCTTACCTAGGGCAGCTCCCAGGAAGCATCCGGCAGGTCCCTCTGGCTCCTAGGGGCGGGGGAGCGTACCTAGTGGGGGGAGCAGCCGCTCCTCCCACTGATCACATCAAAAGTGGAGCCTTAGGCACCAACTCCGTGGGTGCTCCAGGGCTGGAGCACCCACACGGAAAATTTGGTGGGTGCAGAGCACCCACCGGCAGCTCCCCGCCCCATGCCCGGCCCCAGCTTACCTCCGCTATGCATCCGCCCCTGAACGCACCGCCCCACTCTGCTTCTCTGCACCCCTACCCCGGCTTCCTGCGAATCAGCTGTTCGGCGGGAAGCCTGGGAGGGCTGAGAAGCAAGCGGCGGCTTCACGCTCAGGGAGGCAGAGGTGAGCTGGGGCGAGGATGGGTTCCCCAGGCTCCCCTTCCCCCCCCCCCCGGTTACCTGCTGCGGTGCGGGTGGCCCTCCTCGCGCCCCCCCGCCCCCCACCGCCGCAGCTCACCTCTGCCTCCCTGGGCCTGAGCGGGAAGCCGCCACCTGCTTCTCAGCCAGCCCTGGCTTCCCACCGAACAGCTGATTCGCAGGAAGCCTGGTGGGGGGGCGGAGAAGCAGAGCAGGGCAGCATGTTCATGGGAGGAGGCAGAGGTGGAGCAGAGGTGAGCTGGGGCTGGGGGTGGGGTGAGGCGGGGAGCTGCCGGTGGGTGCTCTGCACCCACCAAATTTTCCCCTTGGGTGCTCCAGCCCCGGAGCACCCATGGAGTCAGCACCTAAGGCGCCACTTTTGGCCTATTAAATTTAGAAGCCCTTTTAGAACTGGTTGTCCCTCGCGGAACAACCGGTTCTAAAAGGGCTTCTAAATGTAACAACCGATTCTAGCGAACCGGTGGGAACCTGCTCCAGCTCACCACTGGCTATGACCATTGGCAAGGAACTGTGGAGGAACACTGCTGTTAGCTTGGGGCAAGGAGGAGAACTTTAATTTTATTGTCTTGTCAGAAACAGCCTTTTGTAGCGTCTTGTCATACTAAGGTCTATCTTGAGCCAAAGGAAAGCTCTTCTCAGTTATTGGGCTTGTGCAAGGTGGAAGTATCCTTAGGATTTCCCAGTCTAATGAGCTTCTAGTTTCTGTTGGTGGCATTTTCAGTTGGTAGAGCAGAGGGAGTAAGCTGTTGATAGATATCTGCCAGAGGTGTAGCCATGCACTGGAAGAGTATGAAGATTTCCTGCCCCAATGTCCATAATGAAAGACATGTTGCATTAATATTGGCCAAAGGGAGATGAGTCCTAGAATCATAGAACCATAGAGTTGGAAGGGATCGCAAGGGTCATCTAGTTTAAGTCACCAGTCAAGATGCAGGATTTGCTGTTTATAAACCATCCAATACAAGTAGCCAGTTTTCTTCATGGGATTTGCCAGAACAAAATTACTTGACATGCTCCTCAATGACTCTGGCCTTTCAACGTTTAGATTAAATACAAATTATATACAATTATACAGTCCTGATTTTTGCCCCCTTATTCCCCTTTTGTGTTTCTGTGAGTGAAACTTCATTATGTATTCAGAACACTAGTAATATTCTGGAATAGAAATGGAGCTAACATTACTAGATGTCTTCAGACATTTTTGTCACTAGGGGCAAAGAAGGGACCACAGATTCAGGCTCCTCTGGAGGCTGCCTTTTCATGTGTCACTTAGGAAACAAAAGTAGATTGGGAAAAAGATTTTTTTTACTGCCTTTGGTAATGAATGACAATTGAGCAGATGGGCAAGGTAACGACTTAGAAGGTAAATTACTTGAGGATTTTTTTCTCTGCATCACATATTGATGGCCAAGTTCCAGCTAATTGCTGAGTCTCAACATTTGATTGCACAAAGAATGTATGTGATGAATGATCAGATCCGGGCTTTCTCTTCCTCAAATAAGGCTTGATCCTGCAAGGTGCTTAGCACTTGTTTCAAGTACTGAGTGCCCTCAACTCCCATTGATCCCACTGACACTTGAGCATGCTCCACAACTTGCAAGATCAATCTCCTAGTTTGCAAAGATTAATGGAGAAAGTCATAGGAAGGAATTGTGGTTCCTTACCTTACCCACCTTGCTATTAAAAAAAAAAAAAAAACCCTCCCCCAAACTCCCCACCAAGGATACTTGGCACTCTTCCATGCTTTAATGTTTCTTTATTGAAGTGAGCCTACAAGGAGTCTCCCACAGATTCCTTCTGCTTCTCACAGGATTTTTATTTTTATAAACACAGTGAGTACGATGAAAGGAATTGCCTACTTTATTCCCTAAATGTCTGATCTGAAAAACAGTTCTTGATTGGCAGCTCACAGTGAACCTTCTAAAATCTACTTGTGTCCATCAAGACCCTTTCTGAAATTCATTGTAGTGTGATACATAGAACTACATAAGAACAAAAGACTATGTAGACATCTCTGTCTCTGAGTGAATCAGCAGACTTCTCTGTAGGAAGGTCCCTATTTTTGGATCTGGGGACAAATTTCAAACAGCTGATGTTTGGACTGATTCTTGCAAACCCTTGTTCATATGGATATATGTGCTTACTCTCATGAGCACTCCAGTAGGACTACTCTTGTGAGAAAGAGTTTCCGAATCAGATCCATAGAGGACAACATTTTTCCCTGAGTTACACTTGTGCAAACAAACCCACTGCAGTCTTTGTAGCTGCATGCAGATAACTGAGGGCAGAATTTGGACCAGTACTTGTTCATGTTGGGAGAGGATCGAGCTTCTTAACATTAACAACTAAAGAGAAAAATGGACAAGCCACTTTTCTTATTTCCAGTATATTTGATGTCTGACCTTCAAAAGGGCTTGTGATAATTTAATTCAGAGATGTGCTGTCTACACACTCAGCTTCTCATTTTGCCTGTGTAACTGAGAGAAGAGAAAACAATGAAGCAGACACTTTGAACTCCCAATGAGAGAAAAGAGAGCTGGCAGCCTTCCCTCTGCTCCCCTGGTCAATATATCTCTACTCAAATGCAAATTATCATCTGACACTGCCAAACAAAGTCATGTAATAGGAAGCAGACAGACTAGTTAAAGTTCTTTAAAAATGACTTTTGAACACACTGAATCACATTTATTTCCAGGATGGAAGGAGCTTGGTGAGTGAATTTTTGGTTCCGTACCAAGGATCATGTTGATGCCAAGGAATTTGAGATGCAAAGACTTTTATTCATATGTGGCACTTTCAAAGATCCCAGCATGCACAGAAGTGTAGGAGGACTCATTGGCTAGGGGTCACCTGTCATAAAGTCTGAAGCTCCTGTTATCTCACCACAGATGTTACTATGGCAATGAAAAATCCAGTGGGTACAGTAAATATAGGGTGGGAATAGAAGTCAGAAAAGGCAGGGATGCGATCTCATTCTGCTTCTGGGATATACAATTAACAAATGATCTGCTATGTATTCTAAGGGTTTAATATGTGTACTCACAAGATTGCTATTAGCTTTCTCCCTAACCATCTTCTCAGAACTCAATGTGACATTAGGCACAACCTTAAGCATAATCTGCACTGCCTTAGGAGTAACTCTGGGAGGTGCTGTGCCACAGAGATATGCCTGTGAGTTGGCATTCCTCACCAGCTTCCCCCTCATTCCTGTACCAGCACCAAATTGCAACACTCCCTGCATTGGCTCAGATGCATTGAGTAACAAGTGTGGATCTTGTATGTGGAATCAAGACTTTGCCCTCCTGCTCTGTGGAAGTGGGAATAAGTAGGTTTACAATATCCGCTGTGTTTGATATGCAGGATCCAATTCTCTAGGGGCATAAGGCGAGTTCTTAGTAGTCCTTACTCAATTGGATGGGCCCATGGACCTATTCACAATCGAGCCTGACTGAGAGTCTCTGCTGTTGAAAGTTTCTCACGTTTGCTGTTCGCCTCACCCTCTTGTCTAATTTCCAGTGTTATAAATCAATTTAGATTTATTAGCTTTCTGCACAGGACTCCAGTAGCCTCTTAATAATAATTATCGTTATTACTGATTAAAGTTGCATTATTCATGCCAGATGGAGTCCCCATCCTGTCAGCCAGAATGAGTTTGCATTAGGTAGTTATAATGTGTTTGTGATCTAAATAAACAGATGGCAGAAACTGACAGGAAATTATATGCTGATGATGTCAGCAACAATGCTTCCCAGGCATAATTGCTTTAAATGAACTTCAGTACAGCAAAGAACTGTTACTTTCAACAAGGTAGTTGGCCCACACCATGTAATTACTGTACACTATAATCAATTGTGCCATCAACACTGTATACATGTCAGAGTGGTGAAAATGGATTTCAAGAACATAATCCTTATGACCTCCTGACTTTATGTAAATGAAATACTGTATCTTCGCTCAACCTCGGCTAGCCACGTTAATAACACTTTTTCTTTGGGGCTAGAACTTCAGGGTTCAGAGTGTTAGCACAGGGATGTGGTCATATTTGATCTGTCAATGTTCCCAAAGTTTGTGTGTACAGAAGTATATTACAAGTTAGTGCCAATAACACATTCATGGAAAGGCTCCCCATTCACTTTAAGGGGCTTCTGGATCAAGCTCTAAGCGGACGCTTGCTTAATAGAGTTTCTGAGCAATATTTTATGAAGAATGAAAGAGTCCTCAAAAATGGGGATAGGTTGCTTTCGGGGGGGACCCCTATTTAGCTAATAAACCTGTCTATTCTTTTACCAGTGCTTTGGCCATGTTTTTTTTATTCGTCACTCTGTGGCTTTCCTTTTCCCCCAGAGAGTTTGTTTGTTCATTTGTATTGACTTTTGTTTTCTATTATGGGGTTCAGGTGTTTTTGCGTACCATTTCAAGCAGCGACATCCACCAGTACCGAGAGGCTGGGTGGATCCAGTATCGCTACCCAGCATAGACCATTGAGTTCACTGCTTGGGATAGTTAACGGTGAAAATATATTTCCATGTTCCCAGTCTGGTTTTCTCCTCTGTAGAGCAGCATCGGTTCTCAAGACCCACAAATTCAGTTTATACCTTTAAGAAGGGGGAACAGAGTTAGGAAATTAAGCGCCTGTGTCCTGTGCCTCAGCCTCATATACGTTTCACACACAGGGCTGGCTGCTTAACTTGACTCTGTTTCGCCAACCATTCAACCCCGGTAAGGCCCAGAAATCCTCATGTCACAACAGTAGTGCTTCCCTTGAGGCATCACTGGAGGCCCAAGATTGAAAAGAAGCCGAGTTTCTAATTGATCTCTAAAAAAGAAAAAGGAGTATTTGTGGCACCTTAGAGACTAACAAATTTATTTGAGCATAAGCTTTTGTGAGCTACAGCTCACTTCATCTCCATTTGTTTTCACCCTGCAGGTGGACGATGCCACAAGTCCTGCACAGGTCGTTGTTGGGGACCCACAGAAAACCACTGCCAGAGCTGTAAGTATGTGAGGACAGGGAAAGAAAGGAGTGGGAAGAACTGTAAGAGGGATTCTACCATTTCCATTTTAAAGGGATATTGTCTTTTTAAAATAGTTTTAGATTTTTCACTGTACAAAAGCCTCTTTGTGCTTTCCCATCTAGCAATTTTGGTTATTTTTTTTCTGTGCTTCTAATTAAGCTTAAGCCAACTGGCTGCTTCTCTTCTCCATTTGGGTCCCAACGTAGGGCGCTTCTCTGGGGAGCATTAACTACTACTTCAGACTGCATTGGAGCAAACACAATAACAAGAATGCAAAACTATGGACTTGATCCTGAAATCCTTGGTGAGGGTCCTATCCTGCAAGAAGCTGAATTGGCTCTAAAATCCTATTAATTTCAGTGGGAATTTGAGGATATGTGTCCCCTTGCAGGATTATGCTCTTGATAAGGATCTCAGGATGCATTCCATTGTATGTAGGTCCTACTGAGATGGCCGATAATGGATATTATTTAAAGGAAGTTCTTTCCAATTAACTGGTAGATTGTTTAGAATGTCTATCTGTCACTGTGTGTCTGGAAAATGTGACAATGGTGATGAGTGAACTTGTTCATATAAAATAATAACCATCTGGAGAGAGAGTCTTTTCTTATAGTATTTCCAAACTGACTATACAGATATCATGGAGCAAGGAGCCAGGCAGCCCCAACATCAGCAAAATGTAAAAGGACAAACAACTGAGAGTGAACACCAGCAATGGCCAGGGGTGACAGAGTCTTTCTAATAGTTGGGGATGCCATGAGGCCCTGCCCCCTCCGTGACCCCACCCGTACCCCTCCTTTTCCCCCTGGGGCCAAGCCAGAAGCCAGAGGTAGGCTGGGAAGCCGGGGCCCCTCCACCTGCCTGTGGTGCGGGGCCTGAGAGCAGCCCCAGCCCACATCCCTAGCCTCAGGGCAGGTGGAGGGTCCACCACTACACACACCCCGAGCAGGTGCAGGGTCCATAGCTCCCCACATCTGCCTGGACTCCTCATAGGGTTGCCAACTCTGACTGAAACTATTCTGGGAGATATTTTTTTCCCCAACATGACGTATTGTCATTTTCTTAAAATATCCTATTAAAATCTCCTGGATTGCTTTCAATGGTCGCTGGGAGATTGATGCCAATCCTGGGAGACTCCAGGCCAATCCTGGAGGGTTGGCAACCCTAGCTCCTCGGGCCACTCTTACCTGGGCCAGGTTCCAGCTTCCAGTCTGACTAGGGGGTGGGGCTTTTGGGGTAAGAGGAAGGGCGGGGGGCCGGGCCTGTGGCAAAAAGTGGACGGGCCAGGCCCGTCCACTTTCAAAATTGGGAAGGCCATGGCCAGGGGCTACTTAAGACCCAGGAGGTGAAAAAAATGATAACCTATTGTTTCTTCTCACACTCCCCACAAGGAATATCTTTGTTTGGCTGTGTGGAGCAATCCATAGATGTTTCTATTTTATTTATATGTTTATTTTTACTTTGCATTTAAAATTGTGTGTGCTCATTGGGTTCACTCTTCCTAGGAAGCCAACTTTTTCCATATATTTCCACAAGTGAGCCTGTGGTTCCACTTGTACTCTGGGTCCAAAGGCAGTAGATATGAGCGAAGTTCTTGCAAAAATAACCTACCGACACACACATGCCCATAATACCTGATTCTATCATCAGTAGTCCAATAGTACCCACCTCTGTTTAACTGGATTCATTAGAAATATCACTACTACTTGCACACATTTGGGACTACCTTCATGTAAGAGGTTACAAGAAATTGGAAAATGCAAATTCTTTTACAGGAGAATTTTACAAGAGAAACAAAACCAGTGTTCCAAGACTATTCTAACATTGTCTACAATGAAGAAAGGGGCCCAAATGACTACTGTTGAGTGCTGTCCCACAGGCTTTGCACTCCACAATGCTGCACCAAGATTTGATGTCACTCAGAAACGTCTGGATCCAGATGTTTGTGGGTCTCAGCAGAGTAAACCATTCTAACTCCACTGACTTCAGGTTCCTAAAGTTTTCTGTTCTGTCTGTGTCCACTGCACTGAGAAGAATCATATTGACTACCATCAACCATAGGGATTCACCTCTCACATTGCCGTACACACAAGGTGTGCATGCAGCAGCTGATATCTCCATACTGGTTACTTCCTTCTGGTTCAGAAATGTCTTTATTGACCACTGTCGTGGTTCATAATGGTGAAGGCTAATCACTCTGCCAAAGTTAACTTATTTCCCACAAATACACAAGCAAAGTCTTCCACTTCAGATGGAATTTGACCTATGTTAATAAATGTGTTCTTGGCCAGGCCAGTTTATAGGAATCATTGAATAATGCACCAGGTACAATGGTATTAGAAAGAGCTTGATCTTTGTTCTGCCCCATGGATCATGCTGGAACTCCTCTTTCATTTCCTGACAGCCTTTATGATTGCAACTGAAGAGGTTAGTGCTGAAAAAAGAACTTAAATTAATGTTTCCCACTCAGCCATCTGGTGAAAAAGTGGACCGTAGCCAGCCAGGCACTGTTATGCATCCAAGCAGGCTCCTTTCTCTAACTTACATAGGACTGTTTGTCTATCAAATGTATGAATGCCCTAATAGCCTGGATAAAAATCCAGTTTTGGGGGGACTTATCCTTTGAATGTTTGGTTGTTCACCTGCCACTAACCCCAAAACAGATTACTATAATTTCATTGTAGCTCTAACCTTAGGTCCCTGCAAGCAAATGCGCTAACTCTGCATAGTTTGGGGTCCTATTAATTTCAATAGGGCTTTCTGTGGCTGCAGAAGTTTATGTTGCAGAATGCGGGCCCTAGAACTGAACGACTAGGCAGAACTGCTTTGAGATAAGTAAATTGATTTGGTGGATTAATGTAGTAATGTCAGGGAGAGAGGAGTTTATCTGCAATGTTGCTCTGAAGTTGGAAGCTTAGAAGAGCTATACGGTAGTTTTACTATTTTAAAGACAACCATCTCTCTCTTTACAAGGACTGAGCAAACATATCTGAACACTAGAGACAGGCCAAGGCATAAAAGTGGCTACCAAAATAATAAACGGTGAAAAAGGAAAAGTTATCTAGGCTCCAGAAAGATCTAATTTAAAATAGCAACTTTTATCTGTAAGCACAGTATCAGGATAGCTCCTTGCAGTGTCTGGCTATCAGGGACTGCAGTTATTTTATCTTTCACGCTTCTCTATCCCCCCATGACCTAATGTGATCATTGGTAAGCACTTGTTTTTTAAGGAAAATATCGTTGCATATTAAACTAGCGATGGGGACTTTTTAAAAACCTTTTATGCATTTTACACTAATATGGGCATTTATCGCATGGCTTTTGTTTAATCGTAGAAATACCCAAGTAGGGACCCAAATCAAAACCCAGAATACAACCAACACCATGCTATTATTACTTTGATCTCTGCTTAAAAAAAGCACATGCATTTTCAGTCTGATAGATGTTATTTTTGGATGCCATTCCCAGTTTGTCTCACACATATTTTATGTACCCTGAACTAGTATATTTGAGAATACCCACCTTTCAGTTGTATGCAGGAAGTCACTTCAAAAAGCATAACATCTTCAAACCTAAATATTTTGTTACTGGAAACAGAACTCAAGGAGGGCATAGCTGCATTTTAATAATTTCATTTTATTACTGAGTCGCCAAAGCAAAAACTCTAATGAGCCCCCCTCCCAAGTTAAGATTTAGATTATTTTCCAAGAAAAGGGATAAAACCAAAAGATCTTAATCCTTGTCTTTCATTTCAAACTACACCAGGGGAAAAAGCAACAGGAAAGTTTTGTTCTTGAACAAATATCATCCACCTAGTCTACTTCTTGTCTTGCCTTCCAGCTGTTTCTCTATCTTTAAGTCTCTGGTACACCACCTGAATCTATATAAATGTAACGTGTACATTTACATGTTTAAGAGGACGTTTATATGAAATTATAGATAAACCATTTTCATTAATAGGCAAAGAAGGGATAATTTCCAGATGCTGTATTGTACAGTTAATTCATTTTCTTAACACTGAAAATGTTAGTAGATATTAACAACAAACATTTTCAAAAGTAGCTATGGATTCTGGGTGCCTCAATTTCAGGGGAGCCAATTTAGCGTGGCAAGTCTGATTTTCAGTAAGCACTGAGCCCCCACCAAATGAAAAAAAAATAAACCTTTTATAGTGAGACACCCCAAAATCTGGGCATTCAAAAATCACTACTCACTTTTGAAAGCCTTTCCTTAGTCTTTATTATCCTGTCTACTCTTGATGTCTGTGTTGGTTTTTTTTCCCACATGAAAGGAAATTGGAACTGCTGTAAACTTAATACATTATTTTATGAGAATGTCTGTGTCAGGATGGCACTGTCCCTTTAAGAAGGAGTAGAGCGAGTGAACGTGTGACAGGTCAGCTGACGCCACCTGAGCTTAAAAGAGGGCACCCGCAGTTAGATAGGGAGAGACCCACTGAGGAGTGCTGAGAGACCATCAGGAAAGGAGAGAGAGCGTGGACATGGGGCTCTCATTGCCTGCTCCCTGGCAATAGGGAGCCCTGGAGAAGCTAGGACTGCAGGGAGGAAAGGCAAAAGGAACCTGAGGACTCAAGGGGGGAAACCCCGTGGGAGCTGAAGCCCAGGATGAGTTGAAGAACTGTGTTTTTGTCTATTTGACTCAAGTTTGGACAATAAAACTGTGTAAAAGAGACTGTGGGAGTGGCAGAGTGTCCTTAGCATGTTGGGGAGAAGCCCTGCCTTACCCCAGAGAGAGGAACAACCTTAAACTAAATACAGTTTGAACCTACAGAAGACAAAGGAGGCAAATAGGCTTTCAATCAACTGCCAATATAAGCATGCATGTAAAGGGAGGTGGAGGGTGGATGTGTGTGAATAGGTGTTTGTCCTAGGTTTGATTGTATTTACAGTCTGTGTGAGAGAAATATGGTTTGGAAAAAGAAGATGCAGATGCAGTAAATACCCACATGGTGCAGCAAAAATCAAGCAGGAGCTGGTTGGGGGAGAGGGAAAGAGCTGAACCAGCAGTCTAGATCAATCAGGGTAACAGAGCGCTTTTGCTAGGAGCCAGCATCTTTAATTAAAATCCTTGTATGTCACTAAGAACTTTGCATGTTCATGAGGCTTTCTCATTGATTTTGGTTACTTCCCATTTTCTCTCCTTCACAGGTTTACAGTTCCCTGACATAATGTAAAATTAAAGGCAACATTAAGATAGACTGATTAATTACACACATTTGTGAAACAAAGCAACATCCTGCCTTCCCCTCAATATGAGTCTCGGCCAAGTTTATTGTTATTTATTTATTACGTGTGTCACAATAGGGCCTACAAGTGTCAGTCCTGGACCAGGACCCCATTGTGCTAGGTGCTGTACAAACAGAGAACAAAGAGGCAGTCCCTGCCCCAAAGAGCTTACAGTCCAAGTATACAGCAAAAGACAACAGGTGAATATGCACAGAGGAGGTGTAGTATAAGACAACACTGGGACACTATTGGTCAGACTGCTAGGTTGTGGTCTAAAAGCAACTGACAAGTAGCCCCCCGCTCAAATCTTAATCCATTTGCATGTGTTGGGCACAAATTTGGTGTTATCCCCATTACTTAGCAAACTGGATCTCAATCTTGCAGTTAGTTCTATACCAGTGGATCCTTTGCTCAGCATGGACGAGTGTGCCTTAGAGGATCTGACTACAGGATTGGGGCCTGGATCATTATGACTAAGACTCTCCTCTCAGTTTCACTGGTGCAGCTTGGAGGAGTATTTGGGCCTATTCTCTGCAGAGTGGCCGAGCGTCTGGCAGCTCACGTGACACTTCTGCAATTGGCAGCCTGGTTGTGCCTGCCGGCAGTTCATCCTCAGTCTCAGGTATGTGGCTGAACTTCTGGTGGGAGCTGCAATTTCACTTTTGGGTTGCACCTGTGGCATCTGCTGCGTGGGCCAGTGGGAAGGAGCAGCGTGAGGTGGCAGCGTCTAGGGAAACGAATGTCAGCAGCAGCACAAGGGGAGTGGTCCAATGTTGGTGCCAGGCTTTGTGATGCTTCCGGGACGTACCCTGGGTTGTGAGGCACCTCGCTACCACCTGTCCTTTGTGGGAATCTGCCTTGTCCTTGCCTACTATGGGTCCATTCCCCAGTACGATCAGCCTCTGGCAACATAAGCACTGCCTTCCAGGCCTCTGTTGGCTGTGCTCCCTCTGCACAGGTTAATGACACAGACACATTCCAACCCCCGAATCCATTGAGTGTCCCTCTGGAGTGCCCAGCCCAGATCCACTGGACGCTTACAGAATTCTCAGCTCCTCTGTTCCCAAAGGAACAGCACAGGGAGGCTTATCAGTCACCCGGTAGAACAAAGGACTGCTTAACACACAGCACTTAGATATGTTTATGGTAAAAACAAGACATTTACTAAACAAAGAACAAGAGGTTCACATCGTGGCAAGCATAAATATCGGAAACAAAGAGTTATATGTAAAATAAAATCAAAACATGCATCTTAGAACCTAAACTTAAATAATAAGACATTGTCATTGCATAAGCGCAAAAACTCACCCAAACCCCTTCCAGCTATTACAGCCAGACTTGGCAGTGTCCTTTCGTTCATGAAACAAGCACACTGTCCTCTTTGATCCCAAGTTTGTCTTTACAGTTATAGTCCAAAAATCCATTGACTGCATTTGCAAACAGGATAACTCCCACGGCTTGTATTTTCCTGTGTAGCATCTCCCACTTTGCAATCACTTGATTAACATTTTGCTCAGACAGTAAATGACCCATTGTGAACCACAAAATACTCAAAGTACGTGTAGCCAGACAGATAGATAAACATCTCTTGCATTAAAGAAACCTGTGTCTTGCCTTTTCTGGTGACCAGCCCCATGTCACAGACCTAGAGAACATAATTTTCAGGATGTGTATATATACACACACATAACTCCTTATATGTTTTCTGTATGTATATTTCACGATGATTATATAGACCAGTATGACACAAGCTTTCATTAGATCTTACATGACACTCTTTTGTGAACTAGTATGTAGATATCAGACCCATGGGATCCCTGTAGCCCTGATGTACCTCAGTGCCCTCTGCCAGCTGACATCAAGAGGTCCCTGGGTCACAGGCACATACCCTGTCTCTCTCTCATATGCATACACTCACCATCACTCACTCCACACAGCTGCAGCAGGTTCCCCCAAGGAAAAATTGCATGCAGCCCCCCATACACGCTTAGCAGCATCCTCCACCCCTCGATCCCTTCCAACATTGATGCCATTAAAATTATCTAGGAATTCCTCTTTAGAATTGAACACTCTAACAGTTGTGATACATGTGTGTCAGGGTTCCCTCCCCAGTCTGAACTCTAGAGTACAGACGTGGGGACCCACATGAGAGACCTCCTAAGCTTATTTCTACCAGCTTAGGTTAAAAGCTCCCCAAGGCACAAATTCTCCCTTGTACCTTGGATTAGGTAATGCTGCCACCACCAAGTGATTTAGACAAACTCAGGGAGAGGACCACTTGGAATTCCTGCTCTCCCCTAATATCCCCCCACACCCCCTTTCCTGGAGAGGCTTGAGAATAAACAAGATGAGCACAGACCAACCTTGGGTTTTTTAGGACACTAAGAAAAACCCCAATCAGATTCTAAAAGAAACAGAACTTTATTAGAAAGAAAAAGGGTAAAAGAAGCACCTCTGTAAAATTAGAATGGAAGATAATCTTACAGGGCAATCAGATTAAAAAACACAGAGGACTTCCCTCTGGCCCAAACTTTAAAGTTACAAAAAAAAAAAAAAACAGGAATAAACCTTCCTCTCAGGACAGAGAAAAAACACAAGCCAAAACAAAAATAAGCGAACACATTCCCTTGCTAGTACTTACTAATTCTAATGGAGTTGGATTGCTTGCTTCCTTGGTCTGTGTCCGGGAAGCACACACAACAGACAGACCAAAACCTTTTCCACCGCCCACCAGATTTGAAAGTATCTAGTCCCCTTATTCGTCCTTTTGGTCAGGTGCCAGCCAGATTACCTGAGCTTCTTAAACCTTTACAGGTAAAAGGATTTTGTGCCTCTGGCAGGAGGGATTTTATAGCACTGTATACAGAAAGGTACCCTTCCCTTTAAATTTATGACAACATGTAATGCACATACCACAGGATTAAGAAGTATAGATCATGACCTTTTTGTAGCGTGGAATGTAGGCATGTTGACTTTCTTGGTAAAAGTAACAGAGCTGATCAGAGAAACTTTGCTAGAACTATACTCAGTCAGAACTTTCCAGTAAATCCAAAACAGTTTTGGAGGGAAATGTCCATCTCCAAGAATTTCATAGTCTGTGTTCCTATTTGGAACAAAGCCAAATGTTGAAATCTCAAATCCTTCATGAAATAGCATTTCCGTCCTCTGCACAGGACCAATTTAAAAAGTCAAACCAAACAAGACCCAGCTATTCATAGTGCAGGCTTTGTAAACAGTGCTATAAATTGTCAGTTACCAGGAACTGAGAATGTTTTCCAACATGAACAGCATGACAGAGGACCCAATTCAACACAGGCCTACCCTTAAGCACATGGGTAGTCCTTCTGAGGTCAGTGGGCTTACGTCCCTTGCTGAACTGGGGCTGGAATCCTCTAGACTGGTGTGTGTGATCACTGTATGTTTGAGATAACATGCTGAGGAAATACAGTCTCTTAAGAAGCTGTGGGATTTATAGAAAAGCAATATCTGTATCCTCCTAAATAGCAGAAGCCTTAGAAGGCTGGGGTCATGCTCCATTGCCCTGACCAGGAGAAGATTTTGCTTGCTATATAGGACTCCAAAATTACTTATCCTGTAGGACTGGGAACTGCTGAATTGGTGTCAGTGCTCTTCTCACCTACCATGCTGCTTGACTCTCTTTTTTGGGGCCTGCCTTTCCCCAGCACCATCCAAATCCTACTCCCCGTGGGACCGCTGACAGCTATAGGCTGGAGGAAATAGCTGTGTGTAGCCTATAGGGTATGTCTGCACTTGGAGTTGGGGTGTCATTCTCAGCTCGATGAGACAGACTCGGGCAAACTCTCATTGAGTAGCATGCTAAAAATAGAGTGTGGCTGTGGCAGGGCAAATGGTGGGAGGGTTTCGCCACCCTGCGTATGGGCCTAGGGTCTCTGATGGGAATCACACTCTAGCTCCAAATGTAGACATACCCGTAGAGGGACAGAGTATAGGTCTTGGCCAGCTAAAATTAGCTGCTCATGGGTTGGGAAAAGGGGACATATCCTTTCCTTCACCTCCCCTCAGTCCCAAGGAGAGTGGTGTGTGTGTGTTGAGGGAAGGGGGGTAATGGACATCTGTACTTTCAGAGAGGGCTCTCCTAGCCTTCTGCTACTTTCAGGATCCTCCCCCACAAAGTGGTGCACTCCTTCAGTCCTTTGGTCACTGCTTTGGGAGGAGAGGAATTCTTGGCCCCTCTCTTTCTGGTGAGCTGTGCAATTGAGCTACCAGAAATACATCTGTCTCTTTAGGCCACTTGGCCCTTTTAAATTCCTCCTTGGCTGACTGTCAGGAAGGTCCCCCTAGATAGGAGGCAGTACCCACAGCAGCCTCTGTGGCTGCGTAGACATAATGGAGAATGTTTATGTTCCCTATGTGGCCTGTTTCCAAATAAGGAAGCTCTGAGTTTCCATTCGTAGAATTTCCTGCCCATAGTTTAGTTGGGGAGCACCAGGGTTTACAACTGTGCAATGAAAGACCAGGGTAAAAGTAAAACAAATCCGATCACCAAAGCCCATCAACATTTCCCCTCTACTCAGGAGATGGGGTTCACATTTGTGGAGGGGAAAACAGAGTTAGTGCTGATTGGCTCGCCGTTAACTCAGGAACTGTACTTAGTGTGGAGTGATGGTGTAGGGCTTTTTCACTGACCCTTCCCAAACTGTGGAGTCTACGAAGGGTGGGAGACAATAGAGCAGAGGCAGCACCACTCCTGCTGAACCCTCCATCACACCTAGACCCGCCAATTTATCAAACCGGCCCATGGGGTCAGTACTTCAGCGAGAGGGTCTCAGAGAAAGTCAACGTTCGTAGTGTTAACAAATACAGCCAGTCATTTGTAATGTGATTTTTGATCTAATTCCCACGTCAATTGATTTTTACAATGCCATGATTATTAGCCTAGCTTCCCGAGGCCACGGTAAATAGATTGCTTCAAGGTATAATTAGCTTGATTATGCAATCATGTTAATTTTCTACTTGCAGCTAGTTTCAGCCAAATCTTTAAGGTTTGTAAAAAATGTTAAATTGTTATGGAGAGAGAGCAAGGAACTTTTTTTAACAGCATTGCTATAGTTAAAGGTTATAATGTGTTATTGTATATGCCTCTTTTTCCCAGTTTCAATATTTTAAATTGCATCAGCCTGAAATTTTGGCTCTCAAACTCTCAGCTGTAATGCAATTTGCTCTTTTTTTTTTTTTTGTTTAAGACAAAATAGTAGTAAATCCTTAGAGCTTCAGAAAAATATGTCTAGAACTACTCAGATCTGCTTTTCAAGGCTTTTCAATCCAGTCTCAACAACAACACAACTAGGCTAATTTTTTTAAGTATAATTTTAAATCATGCATATCCAATTAAAAATGGGCCCTAAGTTGCAGAGCCATTCCGTGGTCCAACAATAAGAGACTGATTTTCATTACTTTCTAAAAGGCACAATTTCCTAATGCTGGCTTCCTGTTGCTCTCTCTGTCTCTCACTCTCTTTCCCTTGAGTTAGTTCATTGGCACCACTAATAATTCCTTGTGTTCTGTAGCTTGTGACTTTTAAAAATAACATCTTGGGATTTTCAGAGCATGTAGACAGAATCACTTTATGTCATATTACTGCTAACCCCAAGTGTTCAAAAATCATGAATCAATCTGCACAAATTTATGAGACAGATTTTTTGTTAAATAATAAATTTTAGGTTCTTTTTATTTTCTTTCTGGTCTGAGGGCCTCCTAGTGGTCAATGTTTTCAAGCTTTTTCTCTGCAGCCCTGGGGGCTAGAATTGAACTTAGTAGCAGAACATCAGAGGTTTTTTTAATCACTTGCTTTAAAAAAAAATCACCAAATCTTGCAAAATTGATGGTAACATCATGAGAGTTAGCAGTGCTGATATGGGTAGAGATTACCATGATGGATTGATAAGAACAAGTGGATATGAATAAGTGGATATGAACAGTGTTAAGACTATAGGCTAACATTTTTAAAAAATGCAAAGTGACTTAGGACCCTACATCTCATTTTCAAAAGTGATTAGGTACTTAGGACCAGATTTTCCAAGGTGTTTAGGTACCTTATGGTATTATCAAAGAGCCTAAGCAGTTCAGGCACCTTTCCTGCTTAGGCGCTTTTGAAAATTCTACTAGGTGCCTAAATATCTTGGAAAATCTGGCCCTTAAGAGGTTAAATCTTGTCCACTTCCAATGAGACTTAAAGATCTTATGGCTAAGGGCTAGATTTTTAAAGGTAGTTATGTGTCTAAAGATGCAGATAGGCACCTAGTGGGATTTTGAAAAGGGGCTTAACTCGCATTGAAATCAATACAATGTAGGTGCGTAGGCACTTTTGAAATACCCAGTAGGTATCTATTTGCATTTTAGATGCCCTCATAATTTTAAAAATCTGGCCCTAACTCACTTTTGAAAAGAGGACTTTCAGCTCCTAAGTTAATAGGATGCTTTTGAAAATTTTACCTACAGGGCTTTGTTAAAAACTTTTAGAGAAGAACAAGTTGACCCAAATGAAATGGGGAAAAAAAGATTTAAACTTTTTCTGGAATAAACGAGGGTGCAATTATGCTTATTTTTAAAAATAATGAAAAATAAAGTTGAAATGCATAATTGTTATGTACTTACAATTTTCCCCCTGGAAATTTGCAGCGATGCCAGCGGCTGGGTGGTAGCTGGATGCTTGCGCAATATTGGGGTTAAGAGATGTATGTATTGAGAAGCAGCTAAAACCAATAAGTCTCTATACCCCCTTGCAGTGCTTTTTAAACTTGAAATCCCCCTCAGTAATTTGTAAACACACTCTCCCTGTGCCCAGACAATCTCACTTCCTGGGGATGGGTCGGGGGGGGGGGAACTTTCTAGGGAACTCCTTAGGAGCCAAGCAGCAGCTGGCTCCTGTAAGCAGAATCTAGCAACACCTACCTCTTTTTGAAGCAAGATTTCCCACCTAGGAGGCAATGAGGCAGAAGCAGTACAGTGACATTGCTGTAAGCCTCACTTCCTGGCTTAGCCTCCAGTGCTGTGCTGGTTTGTTTCAAAGTTCTATTGATTCTTCTTTTGTTTTCTTGTTTATTTTGTTTGGTTGTTGGACATAGATATCACAGAATACAGGATTCTCCTTGCTGGCCTGGCTGGTTGGTTACTCGTTCACTTTAATTTGCCAACATATTTCAGGGATGCAAAACGACAACACACACCCCACAAGATATTGATCGCTCATAATTATGGATGGGTACAAAAGTTGGTTCAGGATTTTGAACTTTGTCACCCAGCGACTGCCACCGTTCACATTTCAGGTTCTGTTCAGCACATTATGATGGAGAACTTTCACAGCCTTTAAATTCAAACCTAGATCTAGATACAGATCCCACGGCTCCCTTAAATTCTTGCAGTTCTCTGAGGGGCTCTCCATATGGCCATTTATGGGTACTGCACCGCTTTGTGGTTTCTCACAGTAAAAACATCTTCTGGCAGTGTCAGAGCGCTCCCGCACCCCTCGCGCCCCTCCACTCAGCATCACAGTGCACTGAGAGCAAGGCTATGCAGAGGGTAGTGCTCCTTCCCACCACCTTCCCCCGCCAGCCTGGATGGATGTGAATCTGCTCCGGTCTCTTCAGAGTCGCAGTGTCTGAGTGCTAGAAATAGTCTGTGTTAACTTGTTTCATATAGTTAGTGAATTCGGGTTTCTACAGGTTCCAGGTGATAGAGGAACTGAAGAAACAGAAGCAGCCAGGATTCAAGAAGTGGGCTTCCTGCCCAGCTGTCTGCCCAGCATCCGATGAACATATGTGGTGCCTCAAGTGCCTGGGAGACAGAGACTTGCCTTCTGGGTGTTGGATTTGCTGAATCTTTAATCCCAGAGCATGTCAGGATAGGAAAATTCACTTGAAACTCCTTTTCCTAAAGGAAGCCCTTGAGGCTAAACCTTTTGGACCCGATCAAGACTCAGATCCCAAATCAAACAGAGCAGTCTCTGTTCCTGTGGCTACCAGCAGCTCCAAGCGACTGGAGGTCTACAAGTCCTGGTGGGGCTGACTCGGTGCTTGCGGCTCCATCGGTGAAGCCTCTAAGGCTACAGATATCCGAACTGAGGGCCATGTGGTCAGCTCCATTGGCCCCTGTTCCATAAGAGAGGTTGAGAGAGTTCGGCCACCCTCATCATTGCCATACCTTGTGCTTCCCAACTCAGTGACCCCAATGGAAACCTTGCATCTATGGGACTGGGGCTGGTTCTGACTTCCGCATCTGCATCCAAGAAGATGGAATTGCTCAGTGTGTCAGAAACTGGGCCATCAGTGCCTCCGGTTCTGTCTGTTGTGGAAAAAGGGGCTGGTAGACATAAAAACAGCCGTGCTGGGCAGTGTTAGCAGTGCCAATTCCCATGCATCAGAACTGTTGGATCCATCAGATGCTGACAAGATGCTATGGTTACCTGGCAGAGAGCCGTTCCATCTTTCATAGCCAGGAATAATGGAGTGCTGTGGAATGTTGGATCTGATGTCGTTTTCAGATCCGCTGTCAGTTCTTTGGTTGGTTCCGATTATGTCCTCAGTTCCAGAAAACTCTGTCACCATGATATTCCAGATTCACCTACCGGCTCCCTTTGCTTCGTCGGTTCTGTGTGGGAAACCACAGGAGTTCCAAAAGGAAACTTATTTCCCCAGTTCCAAGGTCATCTTCCCCATCTGCTGTTAAGAGGACGAGGCCAGAAGACACTGTCGGTCTTCCCTAGAATCATCCTTTGCTTCCTTTACCTTGGACGTCTGCAGGGTCTCCCCAAAGATCTAGATCTCCATTCTTCCCTTTGGATCCACTATTATCACCATTACATTCCATATGGGATTCAGACTCAAATCCTTACCAGGAGGAAGATAGAGGACAGATACAGAGACCTGTGGTTTGCTTTATACCACTCTTTGGTCCTCCTCCTGAAGGCATATTCCCAAACCCTAATTGTTGGGGTGACTAGCAACGCGGGGCCCATAGCCTTACTAGAAGCCACCTCATGAGTTTAATTACCGTCCGAGTGGATGGAGAGTTTCTTCTGTTAAGAATTTAGCAGTCCAGAAATCTTGAATTCCACTCCTCTGAATCTGTTGACATTACAGACAGTGATGCATTAAACACTTTTTGAGTAAGAAGACAAGGAGGTGCCTTCTGTCTTCGGTCAGGAGCATTTGGAAATGGACTATAAGCCTGATTTATCACGGGATGAACATGTGGGGGTGGCTTCATCCTCCTCTCCTTCCAAGGACACTATGGAGTTCCATAACTTTGTGGATCATATAGTGTCAACTTCAAATCTTCCTGCAGTGCCTGCAGAAGAGACTTGTCACCTGGTGTGCGATATTCTCTGGGCTACTACAACTAGTAGAATATCTGTATCCATTATGGATGGTTTGCTACAGCCGGCTAAATCCATGTGGACCACCCCTGCTTCTTGCCAACCTGTTTCTAAGAAAGCTGACAAGCTGTATCAGATACCCTCTGAGGGGCTTTTTTGCTTTCACAGCCACCCTGTCCCCAAGGTAGCTGCTTCCAGAAACACAGTGAGATTTGGACTATCATGTCCCACCCCAGCTGATAAAGAGAGGGAAAGGACTGATTTGTAAGGGAGAAAGATATTCTCTTCATCATCCCTCGCTATGGATAGCTAATTATCAGGCGGTCATGGCCTGTTACCAATTACATCTCTGGGAAGTATGACATTGTTTTTACCAGACTTGTCTGATAACAGAAGAAGGTTGGTGAAAACCAATGTAACGTAGGGCCAGGATGTAGCCAATCATGCACCCAGCATCTCGGTTGATGCTTCAGACTCTGCTGCCAGAGCACTTGTGTCTGTTTTGACCATCATCAGGTGGTACATATGGCTTCATTTCTCCTGCCTAGCTATGGGCACTAGAATTAAGCTGGAGGATCTTCCTTTTGAAGGCAGTTTTTTTTTTAATTGAGAAGAGGGACTGGGAAAACTGAAGGACCTGAGATTGACAGCTCACTTTCTGGGTTTGATTACTTCTGCTAAAGGAATCTTATCTTTTGGTGACCCAGCAATACCAGTATCCTCCTAGGGCCACTGTAGGAAAAGACTTTTCAAGCCAAGATCTGAATCTAAACAAACTGCTTCCTTATCATCGTCATCATCACAGCATAACAAGCATCGGTTCTGAAGGGACAATCAGGAGTTGAGAACCAGTCAGATGAGACCAATGTACCCTTTGCTTTGGAGACAGGCTAGTCCACTTCATCAACAAATGGAGGCAAATTACAGTGATGCAATAGATTCTAGAGATTGTAGAAAGGGGCTATGCCATACAACTAAGAATTTTGCCACCTCCCAACTCCCATACCCTCCTTCTTCATGGACCATTCTCCTGAGGTGGTGCTTATCACAGAAGTGAAAAAATTACTTCTGATAGGAGCAGTTGTGGAGGTTCCTGAATACCTGAGGGGCCAGGGATTTTATTCCCTGGTGCAGAAAAATGATTGGTGGGTTGGGTTTGTTTTTTTTGACTGATACTGGATTTAAGGGATTTAAATAAATACATTTGGAAGTTTTAATTCCACATGTTGGATTCTGGCCACCATAATTCCTTTGCTGTTAGTCATGGACTGGTTCACAACTCAGTGCAAAGGACATATTTCTATTCTGCAAAATCATTGCAAGTACCTTCGATTTGTGGTGGACAATCACCACTTCCTGTACATGGTCTTTCATTTGGCCTTTCAGTGGCACCCAGAGTTTTTACAAAATGTCTCTTTGTGCTGGCAGCTTATCTGAGGAATGAGTGTATTTTTGTTTACCCCTATTTAGAGGACTGGCTACCAAAGTCGTCCTTACATGAGGATCCGTTAAACCATATTGTCTTCACCACCAATCTCTTTTCAGACCTCAGTCTCTTTCTCAGCCACCCAAAGTCAATCCTCTGCCCTTCACAAAAGATCCCTTTTATAGGTGCCATATTGGAGTCCATAGAAGGCAGAGCTTTTCTGCCAGAGGATGCTGGATTCAGCAAGACGGTGCTTCAGCCTCTGGTCAATGAGGACTCTGTTCCCACCTCCAGATTAGGTGCAGCAGTGCTTATCAGACTATCCCATAAGTGGAAATATGCAGAGCCACTAGAAGCAGAAATGAAGGTTTCTTACCTGTAACCAGAGTTCTTCAAGATGGCTCTGCATATTCACCCTTCCCACCCACCTTCCCCCCTCTGTCAGAGTCCCTGTTGTCTGTGCCTCTGGCTTTGTGGTGGAAGGAAATGAGGTGGTGAGAGCACTCAGCCCTCTTTCTGGCCTCATCCTGAGTAGATCATGATGCTGAGGGGAGGGGTTGGAGTGGGGGGCATGGGAGGGCTCTAGTTTACACTGCTAGAAGAGGCTTTTACTGTAAGGCACAGCTTGGTGGGGTGGTACCCATTAATGTGAATATGCAGAGCTGTCTCAAAGGACTCCGATTATAGATAAGTAACCTTCATGTATTTAAAACTGGGCATTGATTGGAACCAAACCTAATCATACGGCAAAATTTGTGGCAGTACCAACTCTCTCACTTAAAAAAATGGGTTGATAATAAAGTAGTAAAACTTTTTATGACTAGTGATGGATAAACCTACAAAAGATTCAGCTTAATTTGGATAAGTATCTAAGAATTTCAGAGACTTTTCTGAAGTTATAATCTGAAATTAATCAAATGTCTTTGATCCAGAAATTAGGTTGTAAATTTTCTAAAATCGTGGTTTCTCTCTAGTTTTCTGGTGCTACTTTATATCAGCCAATTCAAATATCTCGCGAGAATAGCTTTGCATTGAAAAAATCCAGTATTTCTGCTTCTAACCCAAGCTCACATCTAGAAACTGGAGAGCCATGAAGAAATGAAGAGGGGGGGGAAATTATCATACATTATAGAATTTACAAAAAGATTTAGTGAGCTCTGAAAAGGTTAAGCACACAGTGGTTCTTATTTTATCCCGATGCTTCCTCCCATTCCTACCTATAACACCTTGGATTGTTTATTACAATCATTCCTTATTATTTTACATCAACCACATGTGTGCTATGTGCTTTAAACAGAGCACTAAGAGTCACATTTGTAGTGAATTTTTTGTTAAAAAGAGTTAGAAGGTACCAATATTCACATGGGAGTTAACATTGTACCAAACTTTCAGACTATAGTAAAATAGATAGGCTTTCATTAGAAACTTACTTACACTGATGAGTTTTATTTATCTGTATATACCAATTAATAAATATATTGAATAATGAAATGCTATTGAAAGACAGACACAGTACAATATGAGGAAATTCTCAGCTGTTGTAAATCAGCGTACTTCCATTGACTTAAATTACACCTTCTGAGGATCAGACCCTATCAGTTCATATTAGCATGGTGGTTATGTACTGCAGATCACCAGTTGAGCTTAGATATATTTATTGATTTGCATATGTGTTTTGAGATTGCATTGATATATGTTTATTTAAAGTAATTTAAATAAGGTCTGTCTGTTCTTTCTACTAGTAAGTTGGCAGTAAGTGGGTTTGCTTTACAGAAATCTTCCATTTGTGCTGCGATTCAGTTTGCATAAGTCACAAAGAAAATATTTTCTATCCATGAGCTTGTCTTAGTTATCAGGATGGATAAAATTATTCTGAGTGCATCACTTTACTCCTTTAGATCTTAAATGATGATTGCTTCTTACCTTCTCTTTGCTTATTTACACCTTTATTCCATACATAAATGTAAGGTCTTTAAATAGTTTTTTGCATTATCTAAAGTTCTAATAGATAGC
The DNA here is from genome assembly GCF_965140295.1 of Lepidochelys olivacea. Taxonomy (NCBI): domain Eukaryota; kingdom Metazoa; phylum Chordata; order Testudines; family Cheloniidae; genus Lepidochelys; species Lepidochelys olivacea. Next base: position 66,397,026 of record NC_140421.1, on the reverse strand, counting down.
GAGGGGACTTCACATTGAAAAATGGGTTCATTTACACTACACAAATCCTGTATTTTCTTAAATATAGTTTTTTTTTACGTATGAGAAATCAGCAATTTATTAAAATAAGTGTAGAGAAGACAGTTGGTAGGAGGTTTTGGTATTTTTTTGTTGAGCACTTGAAAAATATTTTCCATTCACAAGCAATGAACTGCTTTAGAACAAAGTGGTCAGTTAAGGTTAATTATAGGAGTGTAGCATCATTGCTCCTCTGCCACAGTCAGCTTGAACCAGAACTTGCTGAAGTTCCCCATCTAATGGTCGGTAGGGTTCCCTGTAAACTGTTAACGTCTCCTATTTTTCCCCATTAAACAGAGTCCCTATGTACTATGTCCTACAGCCAGACTGTGGTGTGCTGGGACCCTGTCATAGTTCACAAGCCAAATGGGATTTAATCGGCTTTGTATGTGACTGTGGTATGATTAGCATTATTTGTACCACGTTAACACTTAGAAGCCTCAACCAATTTAGAGGCTCCATTGCACTGTATAGACATATGGGGAGAGACCGTGGCACCAGAGAGCTTGCAGTATAAAGAGACAAGGTAGACAAAATATGTGAAGGGAAACAGAGGTAAAGTGATTTGCCCAAGGTGAGTGTCAGAACTGGGATTAGAACACAGGTCTCCTGACTTCCAGTCTAGTGCATTATCCACCTCTACACTGCCTCTTGTTATCCCTAAAGACACCCATGTGTTTCAGGAAGCAGTGCCAGGGATTAAAGAGGTAGCACTTTTTGCCTCGGTCAATACTGAACTAGTGCCCCATCATGTCATGAGGGAGCTCAGCACTGCTGCAGGTGAATTCAAACTCAAGTATTTTGGGTGAGATTCAAAACTCTGGTCCTAGTCATGTATTGTCATTCTTAAACCACAAACTGTCCTTTGTCAGAGCAGTAGCGTTCATCCCCATACATTGGGCAAATTCTAGTTTGGTTACTAAAATTCTGCCCACCTGAATTCCATCTGCCATTTCAATCAGAAACACTATTTCTCACTTTCTGTCCTTTGCATAGCGGGGCTGTATTTCATCCAGAGGCGGTTGTATTTTCGGCTTTGATGAAGTGGTTCCTGTGCATAGTCTATGTACCAGATCAATTCTGTAGTGCTTTGGGATCCTTCAGTATGAGAAGCAGGGCTACAAAGGGAAGATCATTATGAGTTTGTGGCAAAGCAAAGTGTACGTTTCATCTTACAAAAAATAAAACTGAGCCCTCAGTGAACTTTTCCAATTTCTTACTGAGAACTCCAAAAACCACCTTTTACAGCCTTTTAATACAATGAATCATTGAAGAGAGATTCATGTTTCAAGTAGACAGAGTTCAGTAAGTTCAGTCTAACTATTACATTGAAGAGCACTGCCTGGTTGCTGACTACTCACTTTGAATCACCAGGAATCAGGAATTGTACCTGTTTTTATAAGTATCAAACTTCTCTCATGTTTTATGAGTGTGGACCAATAGTTCTTTCACCTGGAGAAGAGGTCTTACTTTGTGGAATGAAATGTAGAGGGTTTGATTTAGATTTTTTTTTTTTTTTTGTGGTAATGTGGAAGACCTTGGGCTAAATCCTAGTGCCACTGAAATCAGTTAGGAAAGGAAATGTCCCGTGGTTGATGCAGCTTTTAAGCACCACAATTGCTTATGTTTTAAAGAACACGGTGATGCATAAGTACAGAGAAACAGAAGATACTCAGTTGGTTCCTGACACATTAGATCAAATTCAGCCCTGGCATAGATGAGGGTAATGCCATTAAAGGCTTACAACAGGGCTGAATGTAGTCCTTTCTGTCTGAAATTTAGGCTAGAGTGTAGCATTTCCCCCAAAAAATGTAGAAAATTGATATGGTATGTTACAGTACATGACCTATATGCTGCTCTGATAGACCCATTCAACCGCATTGACTACATGGGTGCTTGTTGGGGGCAAAATGTGGCCCTATGATTTTGCTGAACTAACTCTGAGTTTCTGAATATTGTTGCATACCCCTGTCATTCTTTACGGAAAACCGCATTAAAAGCGATTCATATCACAATAGGCTTTTTCCTAGCCAGACATCAACCTTTGCTAACTCCCTGAAAATTAGAGATTCAGGATTTACGCTGACTTCCCTAGGTTAAGAGAACAAATCCTCATAAATCCAGACATACCTGTCTTACCGCCTGGGCATTTTCATGTTCCTTTGTAGATGGGATATTACACAGGACATGAGTAACCCCTGGGCTAGAGGTTATTATAGAGAATCAGATGTTTTCTTCTTAATACTCCATTGTCTTTGTTGATTTGTTTTTTTTTTTTCAATATCCCTGTCCAGTTCAAATGGCTCTCTCTTGACAGCTGATTCCTCTGTCCTTTCCAGTGACAAAGACAGTGTGTGCAGAGCAATGCGATGGACGTTGCTACGGGCCGTACGTCAGTGACTGCTGCCATCGGGAATGCGCTGGAGGCTGTTCCGGACCTAAAGACACTGATTGCTTTGTATGTTTGGGAGTTACCTAATTTCCCTCATCCCACCGGCCACGGTGCAAGTGTTTATCCTTTAATCCATAAAATTCATGATTTTTTGTCACCTTTAATTGAATTACCTCTACGTTTCAAGCTTTTAGCTGCACATTTTATCATTTCATATTTTTCCCATTACATTTACATTATTTATCATCTTACATTACTCATTAAAAGATTTATGAGATTTACAAATACAGATTGGGAACCATTTATATGCTAATCTATGTGATTTTTATCTTTCACTTTTCTAAAATTATCTCTTATAGATGGTGGGGAATTTTTATAGGAGTTTGCCATTACATTTTGGGCTGAAGGGTTTATATATATAACACACACACACACATAATGTATTTTGCTTTTGTTTTTTTTGTCTGAAGTTTGACAATACAGTTTGGCTTCTAAGTTAAAATGTTTTTTTATGCTTCCCAGACTGTGTTTAAACTAATTCACCTGTTCAACTGGGGTGTGCGTCTTAGAAGAAAGAGAAGAAAAATTGTTTCCTATTCACTAAAATCCAAAGGCACACAATACACCCTTTCAAAAAGAAAAAGGGTTAAAACTGAACCAGGAGCTTAATTTTCTCAGACATTCTCAGTATGGCCAAATTCTTTCGAGATGCAGTCAATTAGTTGTATAACTCAGAAAGCAGCCTTTTCTTCTATTATGGAGGAAAGAGATTCATGTACCTTCATCACACTACCCCACAAAGACACACAGTCTGTTCATATCTTCAGTGGAAGCTGGGTACACACCTAAATTTTCCCTAGTAATTTCAGGTTAGGTTCTGAACTAACCTATGCTAATATACGAGCATAGAGGGTGAGGTTTTCAGAGGAAATGGAAGCTGAACTCTTAGACCTATTTGAAAATCTCTGTCAGATAGCATAAGGAAAGACGATTGTGCATGGCATAAGCTGTGCTAATCTTGTATATTTCATTTTATAGCCCAATAGATAGTAATGGACTGGCTAGAATGTATGTGTACATTTGCCTCTCTTGGATGGAAGCAGAACTATTCAACTGTGTCACAGGCACACAGATCTTCTCCTTTAGCTCTAGTGGTAAGGGCCTGTGCTTTGCAGTGTACAGGTCTAGTTCTGTCCCTGTCTCCACTGTGAAATTCTGTTTGGCCTTGGAGTGCAGCATAGTGACAGCCATCACATTATTGTTATTTGTATTACAGCAGCGAGCGACTAAAGCTGCCATCTGCGACCGGGGTCCTACTTAACACAGTATTGAAAATACACATAGTGGGCATCGTTCAAAGTTAACAGGAAGTCTGTGGAAGCCCTTACGTTGACTTCAGTGGGCTTTCCATCAGACCCAGTAAGAGACAGTCCCTCTCCCCGACAGTCTAACTAGACAAACTATGAGATAAAGTATTATTACCCATTTTACAGCTGGGGGACTTGTGAAGTAACTTGCACAAGGCCACTTCAGAAGTCAGTGGCAGAGCTATGACTTGATCCCATATCTTCTGAGTCCCGATCTATCCCTTTAACCACACACCTATCCTTCCTGAAGTGTTAGGAGGCCATGTATTTGTTACAGTCTTATCTCTGTAACACCACAGCGCACAGGAGAAAATGTGATTTCTACGGGCCATTGAACACTTCATATTTTTCTGGAGCTTCTCTGTAGCAATTATGGAAATGCCTGTGCTAAAAATCATGTTAGCACTTTTGTGCTGCTCCAGTGTGAAAATACAAAGGGCCCCAGAGGGATGCCAGGAGCACTTAGTATAAATGAGAATCAAAGCCTTAGTGTTCAACAGCTTTGAGAACTACTCATTTCCTTCCTAACATGTGATGGGCTAGAAGTGGTACCCTTTGGGGCTGTAGTGGGGGACATGCAGGGACACTGGATCAACATCTTGGAGAAAATGTAGCTATTTCCTTTTTAATTGAGATCTGCACCTTGACTTTTCCCTATGCATTTTGTTGTTTGCTTTGCTTTCATATGCGTCTTGGGCACATTTAGAAACAAGTGCGGTAAGTTCTGCATATGTTAGTGAAACAGTGATGAGTGTACACAAAGTTTTACAGCAATAAATTAAAACTTCCTGAGTCTTCTAGATTGGTTTTTAATAGATTCTTCCTGGAAAGTGTCATCTCTTTGAGTAATGTATCATCGGTGTGCCTGATTCTGATTATGCATTTACTAAGGTCATCACCAGAGGATGGTCATGCTGGTGATGACGTACTTGCTAAGACAACAGTGGATGTGGAAAATGTGCTGAGGAAACAAAGTAAATTAGTCTTTATTAGTAAACAAAAGTACAGCTCAGGGTGCATTAAGAAACCCTTTGGCACATTATGGCAGCCTCTCGAAGCCTGTAATAATATCCTGTTGTAAAAATGTTCTTAATGTTGCTGGGAAAAGTTCTCCCATACTCCTCGGCCCACTGGCGTTCATTAATCTGTGCATTCACCTTTGAAAGCAAGCCAATAGCCATCCTGTGGCATAGCTGTTTCATGGTATTTACACACACACAGGTTTAATGATGTTCTCAGACCTGGGGTGAAAATAAATCTGGAGTGGAGACATGATTCTCCTTTTAGGGCCTGATCCAACCATAGAACTTACCTTTATTGGGAATTAACTAAATCAAATGCACTGATTCTGGTGAATTAATCCTAGAGTTGTAAAATTACAGCCTATTTTCAAATACATGATTCTGATGAACCAAAAATGGCAGGTTCGGTTTAGATAGGCCAGGGAAGGGCAAACTTTTTGGCTCGAGGGCCACATCGGGGTTGTGAAACTCTATGGAGGGCCGGGTAGGAAAGGCTGTGCCTCCCCAAGTGGCCTGGCCCCCGCCCCCTATCTGCCCCCTCCCACTTCCCGCCCCCTGACTGCCCCCCTCAGAACCCCTGATGCTTCCAAACCCCCTCTGCTCCCTGTCACCTGAGATCCCCCCCGACCCTAACCCCCCCCCCCGGGACCCCACTCCTATCCAACCCCCCCTGCTGCCTTTCCCCTGACTGCCCCGACCCCTGTCCACACCCCCGACCCCTGACAGGCCCCCCGGGACTCCCATGCCTATCCAACCCCCCCATTCCCTGTCCCCTGACTGCCCCCCCCCGGAACTCCCTGCCCCTTATACGACCTGCGCCCCCCCCTCACTGCCCGCCCCCTTACCATGCCACTCAGAGCAATAAGAGCTCGCAGCCCCACCGCCTAGCCGGAGCCAGCCACGCCGCCCACGCTGCCCAGCAGGAGCGGCAGGCCAGAGCACTGATGGCACGGCGGCGTGGCTGCAGGGGAGGAGGGATAGCAGGGGTGGGGCCAGGGGCTAGCCTCCCCAGCTGGGAGCTCAGGGGCTGGGCAGGAAGCTCCCACGAGCTGGATGTGGCCCGCGGGCTGTAGTTTGCCCACCTCTGAGATAGTCTGTCAACTCAAGAGGATCATGGGAACCAAAGAACTCCATACAAGTCTGACGATTTCATCCTGACTCTCCCAGGTGGGCCCTCTCCCTTCAACAGCACTTATATATCCCCTTCTAGTCTTCTGGGGGAAAGGTATTACCACCTTCTCCCTTCCTGAAATCTTCAGGTTTGGCCCAACTGGCCCCATCCTCATCCCACCTCTGTGATGCCTTCTGAGGCAACTCAGGCCCTGGACTGAGGTAAGGGCTTTGAGACGAGGCAGCAGAGCCAGAAGAGCCTTGCCCAGTCCTCCTGCTTCTGAATGTGAGAGGAGTGCTCTGAAGTTCCTCCCTGGGTATGGGGGCTGTGACCCTTCTTGCTAGCTCTTTGAAGAAGCAGGACAGAGAGAGGAACCAGCTGGCTATTTGCTGACCAGAACGCTGTATACCAAGGCCAAAGAGGTTTTTGAGGCCATCAGGCTGCCGGAAGATATATAAAGTTACGTGGGGAGGCACAATCCTATTGCCAACCGTACAAGGAGGATCCTGGGGCAGAATTGGGGTGACCTCCACTGGCCCAAATTATTTGCATAAACCTTTCATGTAAAACTTGAAACCAGACAGGATTTTTCTAATTTGAGAGTTTTGCTGTCTGCGTTTCTTATCAACTGTGACCGATACAATAGGCAAGATACAGAATGGTAGAGAATGGAGAAATCAGTGTTTTCTCACATATCTAGGTACAAGTCTTGCATATTCAATTTATTTTTTCCCTAGGTTCATCTATCCTTTTTATCCACACACTTGACTCCTCATGTGTCAGGGCCTTGTCCTCTCTCAGTAATGTATGGTCGAGCCTGAATATTGAATCCTATTTTCCCTTCCCAGTGTGTGAATTAACTGACCTGGTTACACTTGCCACTTAGGAAAATGACCCCCTCCTGTGCTAGCTCAAAGGAAATGCTTATCCTCATTGCTGTCTAATTGGGAGTTTCAGTCCCTCTGTTGAACTGTGCCATGAGAGATCAGAAGGTTGGCCCTCTACAGCGCAGATCGTTAGTGTGTGTTCAGCCAGGATATGAGCAGCTTAAGTAGCTGTATGCTGTTGTCAGATTTGGAACTGCCTGTCAAGTTTGCCATTAGTTGATTGCTAATAGTAAGAAGAATAATGAAGAAAATAAGGCTTCCCTTTTAGAAGATGTATTGGCATCAAGTTACATTTAAACTGAAAATGTTCATATGGGTTCAAAATGGATTGCTCAGGGCTTTGGACATATACATGTTTTAATAATAATATCTTTAATAATATCTTAAGAAGAAACTTAAGTGGTTAAACGCAGACAAGGAAAAAACAATCTGTCCCATCCACTGTAATTGCAACAATGCCTTTGTAGATAATGGATAGTCAAGGTTCTGCTCTGAAGTAAGTCAATTCAAAAGGAGGTATGACATGATCAACTTGCTTTCTTGTAAAAAGAACGAGGAGTTTGGAACTGAGTGTCCAGGGAGGTTGAAGTATTCTCCAACTGGCTTTTGAATGTTTTAATTCTTGACGTCTGATTTGTGTCCATTTATTCTTTTGCCGAGAGTCTGGTTTGGCCAATGTACATGGCAGAGGTGCCATGGTGAATCACAGACCTAAAAGTGGCAATTCTTCAACCAAAAACTTCAAAAACAGACTCCAGTGAGAAACTGCAGAACTGCAATTAATTTGCAAACTGGAACCATCAAATTAGGCTTGAATAAAGACTAGGAGTGGATGGGTCATTACACAAACTGAAAGCTATTTCCCCATGCTAATTATCTCCCCTACTGTTACTCACACCTTCTTGTCAACTGTTTGAAATGGGCCATCCTGATGATCACTACAAAAGTTTTTTTTTTCTCCTGCTTATAATAACCCATCTTAATTGATTTGTCTCGTTAGGGTTGGTATGGCAATCCCCATCTTTTCATGTTCTCTCTCTCTCTATATATATATATGTATATATATATATCTTCCTACTGTATTTTCCACTCTATGCATCTGATGAAGTGGGTTTTAGCCCATGAAAGCTTATGCCCAAATAAATATGTTAGTCTCTAAGGTGCCACAAGTCCTCCCTCATTCTTTTTGCTGATACAGACTAACACGGCTACCCCTCTGAAACCTTGCTTTCTTGTGTTTCAGGCCTGCATGAATTTCAACGACAGCGGAGCATGTGTCACTCAGTGCCCCCAGACTTTTGTCTACAATCCTACCACCTTCCAGCTGGAGCACAACCACAATGCCAAATACACCTACGGAGCTTTTTGTGTCAAAAAGTGCCCACGTAAGTTACGTGACTGCTGCCTTTTTCACACTGTCATTGAAGTGCAAGCTGTGCAACTCTGCATGAGGACAACACTATTAAGAAACCATTGCTAGGCAATGTTAAGTTTAAAGCTAAGTAAATTGTGTAATAGCTCCAGGTATGCTCTTTGGCAGTCATACCTTGAAGTTATATGTTAATCAAAGAGAGTGACATTTTGGGATGCTGTTATAAAAATGCCCTGTACTAGGGCCCAAGGGGCGGGGTGGGGGACTTAAGTGGCTTTCAGTTTTTATGACTAACGCTTGTTATGTTTATGTTCTTATTTGGGCTTTGGTAACCTTAGGAAGTATCCTTTATTGAGTAAAACAGAAAATCTGTACTAAATGAAAAAGGTTTTACAAAGGTAGAAATTCTCGTTTCAGTAAAATAACTTGTTTATATAAATTATATGCATGCTAGATGTTAGTTAACTAGGAGTATATTCAGATATTCTCTTTCCCCCAAAAAGATGAAGACTAGTTAGTTCTGACCTTTCTTCCCCAAATTTAGAAATGAGTCACTAATTTTGTAACCCTCCTTTTCCTTAAATTCAAGAGTTTAATAATCCACTATTCCAGTTTGGGGTTATCTCTAACTATAACGATACTTTATACAGTACAAATTCTGAATACAATCCTTAAAGCATTAGGAAAAGCACTGTCATATTTTGACAAGGGCATTCTATCCTGTCCTGTCCTGTTCTATTCCAGTTCCTATTCTGGGCCCATGGCCAGGGTATCTGAGTTTTTTCCCCCATCTTGTTACTGTGCACCCTTTGATGATACAAACAAATGTAAAATGTATGCCAGTCTAAAATCTTCATTATGATGGAAGTAAGCTGTCTGTTTCTTAAAGGAAATAAAACTGTAAAAGAATGCTGAAATTAACAGGGGAGACCACCAAGCATCACTCCCATAGGGGGTCCTCCTATTCCACTCTAGAAACATCTTCCCTCCATTGAAACCCCAGGACTAGAGCTGGACACACACATTTGCAGTTAATTGTTTTAAGGATCATATTCTGGCAGTTTCAATTAATATTATTCTAAAGGATTCATTCAACCAGATGTACCTAAGATCCAACTACTTTACCTTTGGTGCCTTCAGGTGCCTACCGGAACCAAGAATCAACACAAATCTCTTCATCTTTTTCTCTTAGTGACAGGCACCTTTCTTTAACATTGCCTTCTCTCACATAACCATGTAGTTGTGTGTGTGTGTGAGAGAGAGCACATGCACGCATAACAAAAATCCAAACAAAACACACACACTGCCCTGCACACACTTCTTCCCCTGGGGAGAGGATGAGAGAAGAACCATGACACAGATACTAGTCACATTGCTTAATGAACTGCTGGAAAGTCCAGGGATACTAAAATGATCGGCATAGTGTAAAGACCCCTCTATAGAATAGGTGGAGATTAGTGTCATTCCACCGGTAACTGGAAGGCCTTCTTCTTGGCCTATAGGGATGACGGCTGGTTTCATGCTGGGTTGACACATGATATAGCCATTCAGTTTCATCTACCCATGTTTGCAGAAAGCCCTCACCCTCAGCCCCAGGCTGATTTGCAGTTGGCTTGAGGATTTTTGCACATATTCTGCACAGCTCTAATCATGGCATAAAATTAAGTGCAAGTGTAATGGCAACAGACCCCGGTCGTCAGCAAACCTGGGACCTCTGGAGCTTAGTGCATGAGCCTCTACCGCATGAGCTAAAAGCCAACTGGCTGTTAGCTAAAGCTCTAGAGCAGACTTGTATTTCTCTCTCCCCCTCTCTCCCCCCCCCCACACGCCCAGTGCCATTAGATGGGACAGAACACCACACCCAGAAGGTGTGTGGGTTACACAAGTTTATTGGCCACCATTAAAATCATAGCAGTTATCACACTGTAGAATTTACCGCTACTGTGGTATTCCGTATAATTGCAATGGGGAAAACCATGATCATTGTGGTAACAATTAAAAACTGTGACTCTTAATATCAAGTACTAAATTCTTCCACTGTTACTTACATTGAGTAGTAGCATACTCTAGGAGCAATGCCTTTGATTTCAGCAATAGCTCCATTATGTTAATGGTACCCAATATACTTGCAGTCTATGGAAACAAAAGATAGCTGGCATATAGGATATTTTCCCCAAAAAAGTCTAAGATAACTCACTCTCTCTTGGTAGTTTCAGGTATTTAAAATCAACAATTCTTCATTAGTTTTTCTTTCCACAGTATGTTTCTTCTCAAGGCCCTATATACAGGACACATGGGTATTGTAGGCATGTATGTGACTTCTGTTGAAGTCCTTCAGACAGATATCTGCCCGTTGCTGTATTTTCAGCAGTTGGATTCAAAAGGGATGACAATATTTTCAAAACATTTTTCAAAATCATATTGGGTAAAATTGTCATAAAGGTTTGCGTCATGTAGGTGCCTACATCCTATTTTCAGAGGTGACATGGGCACCGAGGAGAATTGGTCTCTATAACTTTCAGTGGGACTTAAGCTCCTAAGTACTTAACTCACTTAGGAGCGCCTGAAAATCTTACCCGTCATTAAAATATTCAAGGCCATAATTAACTCATATTGATTTTCAGAACCCCCCAAATCATCCTCCAATATTACTTAATATACTGGCTTGTTTCTGAGCACTGCACTATTCCTTTCAGATAACTTTGTGGTAGATTCCAGCTCTTGTGTACGTGCCTGTCCCAGCTCCAAGATGGAGGTTGAAGAAAATGGTATAAAGATGTGCAAACCCTGCACTGACATTTGTCCTAAAGGTAGGTTATCATTTATTATAGCCTTGCTTGAATTTACTCTGCACTCTCGTAGAGCAAAGCAGGGTATTACTTTTAAATTAAGTGTATTCATGAATAAGTTCTAGGATATCCAGTACTAAGTGCCTTTGGGCATCCACAGAGCATAGAACTACAATGGCTGCCATGAGAAGAGTATTCCAAAAGATAATGTAGTGCAGGGTTATCGCTGGACCATGGAAATATTGTCAAAAGGCTCATTTCTTCTTTGGGAAAAGTAGGGATAGTTTTTGGCCATTTGAGTGGAATAGACCTGTAGGTTTTTGTTATTGGTGGTGGTTGGAATTTGTTAATGTTCACTGGTTTGAAAGCGTATCTGTTGGAACCTTTCAGGACCATTTCCAAAGCCCTGATTCTTCACTACCTTTATCGTCATCTTTGTGGGATGTCCCAGCAAACTGCTCGTACAACTGCTGGGTTTCTGCTCTCTCAAAGCAGAGACCTGAGGTTCTCCTGCCTCCTCTCTGAATGGCTTTGAGAGACAAGAGACCCTCTCCCTTCCCTCCAGTAGCATTGATGAAATATCTAAATCCCTCCTCTGCCTCACCAGGAAGCTTCCAGATGGAAACCTGAGTCATTTTGCTGTCCCAGCAGCTCTGTGTCTATGGGAGTCTTGAGGCTTCTTCTTGCTATATGGAGGTTTCAACAGCAATGGGAACAAAATACTGCCAATTTTCCTTACCACAAACCTGTGTCATAACAGGGGAGATGCCAGCTAGCTCACCAGACAGCTACATAAAATCTGGTCCAATCAGCAAACAGCTACCCCACACAGGGCATCATGAAACAGATAAATGCAAGGATTTCTGCCTTATGCTGATCAATACAACTAGCCTTACCATGTTCAAAATTGAATGCAAAATTCATCTCCACAACATAGCTTTCCTGCAACAGACACCTCTTTCCCACATAGGCACATGTGCATGTACACACCATTTTCCATTCAAGTGCTTACTCTGACCTGTTGGGCAGAAGGAGAGAAATAACTGATTGTCATTTAAACACCTGGGAGGGGCTCAGATGCTTTGCTGATAGCTGTCACTGTTAGAGCCTAGTTAGGCAGGTAGATTGATATGTTGTTTTATTGTGTAATCTAGGGAACTGGATGTTCCTATGGGCAATGTATACCCCAGAGCATGCAAGGTTGGAATTAACTGGCCATAAGGACCCTGAAGGGAAGTTTCTAGCACTGTTGCCCCCTTATGAAAGATACAACAGCCAAGCAATGATGCTAACGAGGCAAGAGTCTTTCCAGGCCCAGTTGGAATGTCAGTTGGATGGTGAAAGGGAATGAAGATGCCATTGGCACTTCCTGCCTAAAAGTCTATATCACAAGTACTCAGCGATATTTTTCACTCCTTGGGAAGTTTGTCCTCATGTTCATGTTGAGGGGCGGGCAATGGCTCAAATTGATGCTTGTTTTACCAGAACCATTCTGCCCATCCCCGGAGGAAATGAAAGCTCAGGTGAATAAGGAGCAAACATTTATTGATTCATTTAATCTTCTTGCGAGTTGTTTTCATGGGGTTCTTGTTTCGGCAGCATGTGATGGCATCGGCACAGGGAGTTTGACGTCCGCTCAAACCGTTGACTCCAACAACATTGACAAGTTCATAAACTGTACCAAGATCAACGGGAACCTGATCTTTCTTGTCACCGGGATTCATGGGTGAGCACTAACACATTTTTGCACAGTATGTTACAGGTCTGGCTGCGGGACAGAACTAGCTGTGGACACTTCTGATTTGTATGGTTGTAGGAATGCATGACTAAAGAGAAGCCCTGAGATAAATTGGTTTTCTGCTCACTTTTTGAAGTGCTGGTACAGCCAGCTTGATTCTCACATTCAGCTTTTATGAAACAAAGGATAAGAAAGAAAGTTTGTGCTGGGAAAAGGAAAAACAATTGGGTCATATGTTCAGTTTAGGAGACCCTGGCTGCTGGATTGGAGTGACAGCTGGTCAGGGATTGTGGGGAGAGAACAGTTCACTTCCACTGATTTTCTTATCTTGAACTAAAAATGGGCCTAATCTGCAAAATGTGGATCCAGATCTGAGGGAAGAACCTTAATTGATTTAAATGGCCATAACTCCCTTGCCTATGAGAATGCACAGCAGCTGAAGATCCGCCCCCTAGACTTTGAACATAAGACAAGATATGGCTGTGAAATGTGCATTCACGTTTGTATTGCAAATACCCACAATGCTCAAGCGGGTTGTATCTCCTGTGTTTCGGTTCAGACATATCTGTACCTTGAATCCTTCCAAGCATTATCAAAGGTTCGGAGACAACTTTAGAGAGAGAGTTATAAGAACCAAGGTTTGAGTTGGTTATATCTTGCTTAAGGAAGGTATACCAAAGGCTTAATCAGCACTTTAGATTATGTTTTGGTGCCTCATTTGGTCACCATTAAAGTCAACAGTTAGCACTAATGATGTTATCTTGTATGAATGGGCATCATTTCCCAAATGAAAGGCCTCCTGGGGAAAGAAATTCTGTGTTTTAGATATAGGTGATGGTAGCTAGCAGTTTTCTCACACAGTCTTCCTTCCATCCTGAAAGGATTATCTTTGGTAGGACAACATATGATTAGCTCTCCTTTTTAATTCAGCCCTCACGTGAGCATCAGTCATCAGCCAAGATGAATTAAGGAGCCACTTTGGTGAGGTATAACAGTACTCATCATAAAGAACAAAATCCAGCAGATAGATTAGCACAGTCAAGTATGTGGAAATGTTGCTGTTATGACTACAAGTACTTTGCTGTTATGAGTGTAATTTCTTTCTTTGCTGTGTGGTAACAACAAAGACTATTCAATTATCTCTGCCACTACATAGCTTTTAAATCTTTACATCCGATCTGTAGGCTCCTTAAAGTTTTCAGCATCAGATGTTGAGAGCTGAGATCTAATTACCGTTCCCATGCCAAATCGATGCTTGCAACTTTGCCGCCGCATGGGGAAAGCATGGTTAACAACACTACAACAAAGGATCTGAAACCAAATTTTGACATGACTAATAGTGGTGGATTTTTCCATAGTCGTCCTGTGTGTTCTGGTATGTAGGAAAATCATAATGGCCTATATCAGGATGTATCTTTCAGACTGCCCTTAGGGATGAGGCGAAAGAAGTCTGATTCCATAATATTTGAATTTGTTATAGGGGCCAATTGTAGTGCACCATCACCTACAGCATGATCCAGAGCACACTGAGGTCAGTGTAAAGACTCCATGGGAGTTGGATCTGGACCCTAGAGCTTGATGGTGATAAAACAGGGAAGTTAGAGTTTGACTGTATAGATGGTCTTATCTCTCACAGCAGGGACTACAGCATGAAAGGTTAATGTAGCATGGGATAAAGCATAGAAATGGACAAAGAACCAGGTGTAAGCAATTCAAAGAAGTGCTGCGGCAGACTTGGGGAATCACTGAAGAGGGTCACCCAGGAGTCAGTGGTCACACCTCACACTTTCTAATATGTACAAATGGCCAACCAAGGAGGCTGCGATAAATTTGTTAAACTCACATGACAGAAAGAAGGTTAGAAAACACAAGAAAGGCACAAGAAAAATGTAAGGGAGTCTGAACATATTGTGTGCTTTAGCCAATGCATTAAGTGAAATGTAATTTTGAGTATTTTTAGGGTATTAGCTGCAAAAATGTAGAACAGAACTATGAGCTGAATTGTGCTCATGAATCTCTGTAGCATCAAGCAAGAAGTTGGGGCAAAAATGACCATGGAATAAAATCATATTCTCTGAAAAAGGATCTAAATTATGGACTAGAAATAAAAGACAAGCACAAAAGCTAAAATATATTGCTGTGTTGGAACAGTGGAATATAAGCTTGTGACATTCATGTTGAAACCATACCATGCTCTAATCAGTGTCCTGCATGAAAAGACTAATACCAGTCTTAAGCAGCACAGTGGACTTAATCTTGAGCATTACATTGGAAATAGGCCACAGATCTTGAAAAGAACAGGCTGGAGAAATATGCATCATTTTTGAAAAAAGAAGAGCTCAGAGAATGAATTAAAATAACATTATAGTGCGGGGGCTTTTGTTTGTTTGTTTAAATTTATTAAATTTTACAAAGTATATTTACAGAAAAGAAGTTACAAGAGCAGAAACAACTTGCAAAATAGAATTAAACCAAACGTACGTTAAATAAATTGACAGTGTATTGCAATAATAATCAAATACATATTTGCCGCTCATCATTTTAAATAAGGAAGTTGTTTCCATGAGTGCATACATTCATGATGAATTCTAGCCTATTCTCTTTAGAAATGTATACTCTCTCATATTTCAAGTCGTAGGAATTAACAGTCTGTGGGGAACGGGGAATTAAGAGGAGTTTTTACAGTGGGGGAGAATCATTTTAATTGCAGAGGTCATTAAAAGCATGTGTGCATGTGTGTGTTTTTTTAAATACTTTGCCTAATGAAGTACAAGATGCTTGTTTGTATTTTACCCTCACTGGGTGGGGAGTTGACTGTTAACTATTTAAATAGTATTGGCTCTTTGATTAATAGATACATATAGTATACTACCCTTCCCTTTTCTAGAGCAGCTTTGTAAAAATATTGCATCTCCACTCTTTTGATTCATTTGTTAGTTTACAAGACCTGTTAAGATAAATAGGGTCTAGTGAATAGCCCATTGACGTCAATGGATGTTACCTTTCCATTAACTTCAATAGGCTTTGGATAATGCGCGTAGTCTTTGTCAGTGTTAATACACGGCTTCTCCCTAAGTGTATGAGTGAAGTGAACTTCATTAATGCATGTGTGTACAATCTGGCAATCTGAGACTGAGAAAGCATTGGCTGAAATACAGAATGAGATACCTTTATCGTCCAGAGGTGGTACTGGCTGTGATGGATGGTCTGGAAGCTTTGTAGTTTTAAAAAATAGTATGCCTTGAGAAAAAAAGTCACTGAAATCATTTCCATAAGCTCACTCTAAATCATTTTTAATACCTAACCGCAGAGACAGGGGTTGGAATTCAGGAATGGAAATTCATAGAAAAAGATAACCCAGAGCAGTTTGCGCAAAAAGTTTTTAGAGCACTAAATGTGCAGAATGTATCCCCACCAGCAATGCTGGTGATATGGTATTTCCAGGACTGCTTTGTTACCATGTTTCAAGAAGCGAGGATTAAAATACATATGAGACTAGCTGGGACCCAAAATTCTTTGCGTGTTCTTATGATCACACATAGAAGGTGCTAAATGAAGGAAGCTATCAACAGGAAGTTGGCCCTTGCAGTATGAAGTTAGTGAACTGCGGCTCACTTGTTCTCTACAAGTCCCATAATAGGACAGTTTAGTTTAATAAAGGCACTGGTGCATGAGAGGTATTCATTTATGGCCTGATTCAAAGCCTCTTAAAGTCAATCAGAGGACTGTCATTGACTTCAGTGGCCTTTGGATCAGGTTCTTAATCTCCTGTGTTTGGAGAGAAAGCTCAGGTAAGATTGAGCTAACATCAGCATGCACAGAAAATGCATCTTCCGTGATTTTTACGTGCAATGGCAATAAAAATAAGTGGCCTAATGATAAAATATAATTGGAATAGCTGGGGAAGAATGTATTATCCTACAGTTTTGTAAGAAGAGAAAATGGTTATATAAGATACATTGGCTTCACTTCTTTATTGGTGTGAACTTTTTTTGTCCTAAAATACTCACTGATATTGGGATGGGGATGTTTTATCCCGTAGTCTCATGTTTAGCAAAGAGAGCTTTTTTAAAATTAATGGATTTCAAAAGAAAAATTGTATTTCTATGCTGAATCCTCAAAACCTGCCATCTTTTTTTACGAGAGCTCCAATTTGGTAAAATTAAGGGTACAATATTTCTGTGGTCCACTGGGCTTTAGGTTACGTTCCAGAGCTCATTTCACTCCTGTTCACCTGGAAATGCTCTCTGTAAAGGTTAGAAGTAACCCCCATTACTCTGTCACTGCACTTAATCCTGAGGGTTTGCCTGTAAAGGCAGCATGTTTGATTACCCTTGTATACCAATCCCAAGAGTGACGTCTCTTGGAAAGGCAAATAATGAGACGTTGGGAATGCATTCTTCACCTTTTCTGAGATTGCCTTCCATCCCAGGGATGTATTTTTCTTTTTTTTAAAGAATGCAAACATTCCATAGCACGGTATTACACAAGAACCTTTCCTTGTCCTTTTTTCAGATCAGCATTTTCATATAAGTATTCTTCTATGGAGGGGTCACAGTGTAATAAAGTTTACATTAAGGGGGTACCTTTCAGGAGAATGTTCTCTTACTTTCTTTTATATGCTGTGATAGGCAAAGGGTCATGAAATAAGACAACTCCAGCATTGTCTGCACTAGCATATTCTGGCTAAAACTTTTAAATTTCTTTTGAGCACCTCAATTTTGGGGTGGCAAACTTGAAACACCTTGGAGAAAGCCTGATTTCCAGAGAAGACGGGAGCTCAGGACTTTTTGATAATCAACCCTTTGCGGTTTGATTTTCATGAGCATAGATATTTCCCAAAATGTTTTAAAGGTGATGAAGCTGAACCTTCCATCAAGCTGAACTGAAAGATGTTGGGCTCAGGACTTCTGGGGAAACACTCAAGGCTCAGGAAGTTAATGAATTGAAAAATGACTTGGTGTACTTGCTACCTAAAAGCAAGGTGCTGATATTCCGAATACTGCTACTATATAATGTACTTTCATAAGCCTGCTCATTTTATATTAAGAACATTATAATATGTCCTTCTAATCTTCCAGGGACCCCTATCACACAATTGCAGCAATGGACCCAGAGAAATTAAATATCTTCCAAACAGTCAGAGAGATAACAGGTAACTCACATTTGTGATCCTACATAATTAGGGCTCTTTACTTATTTTGTATTTGCCATTTGTTTATATTTAAAGGATACATATTTTTAACTGACTATGCCGCAAGTTGGATAAACCTTTAATGCTTAACCTCTTCAGTATCAGTTGTTGCTTACAAGTACATATTCTTTGTTCCTATTAATGCAGAATGTCGTCTAACTCTGGGGTTCTGAACCTAGGGCATACAAACAGGTGTCAGGAGGTCAGGACCTTCTTGCAAGAAGGCGATCCTGGTTAGATACAAGCAAGATGGGAGGAGGACTTTGGGGGGGCTCCTGATAGGGAAAAAGTGGTTGCTGTAAGGAAAAGTTTCCGTCCTACTGCTCTGACTTAAATATATATCTTTAATTCATTGCTGTGGGGGAGTTTAGTTTGTGAGTCCCATTGGTTTGTGACACTTAATGGGACTAGTATGGTTCGAACTCCATAGAGTGCTTCATGAACTTCCACCATGTTTGCTCCAGTTTCAGCTCACCGGGCCGTGAAGTGAAATACCACAGCTCTGTGTTCTCCATTGACTGCTGTTTCCAGTGATTTATATATAATTAAGGACAAGCAACAACCACATAGACAAGCTCTACCCACTGTGGGATGGTTATCATGGGGAGGAGTTTAAGCAAGCTCTTGCCGTTTTTAAATGACCTTATAGTACATGCCCCTGAATGTTTTACCACTCAAAAATCAGGGACAAATTGTGCCCTAACTTACATCCACTAGCAACCCCAATTGGTCAGCAGAGTTACCAATGTGCAAGTGAGTTCTGGATCTCACCCTAAATAATGAAGTGTCTTAGGTAATATAGGCAACAACTCAGAAAGGTACATAACTAGCAAACATTAAGCACCCAAATAGTCCCATTGAAGGTCACAGCTTTAAGTCCCATTGATGTCAGTAGGACTATTCACATGCTTAAGTTCCTTGTTAAATGAGGGTCATCATGATGCCAGGCACCTGGGGACTGTGTGATTCATGGTCTTCCTGCTATGCATGTGCTGCTAGGGAGGGCATCCGTGCCGCAATGATATGTGTTTCTGTCACTCCTCCCCATCCCCGTGATTCATATTTATATCACCCCAGCGATTCATATTTATGTCACTGCCTGTCCTGGAACATCACAATGCCACATGTGGCAGAGAGGAGACTGGACTACAATGCCTCAAATCCAAATTCTCAGAACTGTTTCAAAACTGGGATATTTTATTAGATTTAGCTATAGCAAAATGAACTCAACTAACATGTGGGTTTTTCACACGTGTGTTCCTCAGCTCATGCATATCTTGATTTTGTCTGCTGACTTTTGCTAGAAAAAAGCTGGGAAACCTAAGAAGTGTTGAATTTGCTCATACATTACAAGACTTCTCCCATCTCTGGTCTCTGGGAGTGGACTAGTTCTGAGTTTTCTAAAACAACATATTTACAAATCTTTGCTCTTCTGGAGGAGTCTATTCTATAGTGACTGACATTCATAGACAGTATCCTGCATCATTCATTACCCACCTATTTCTGCTTCTCAGACCCATGCTATCCTTTTATCATTCTTTCATAATTCAAGTATGTCATAAAGCAGTTTCTGTGGTTTAGATGATGAGACACTTGCTAACATATCTGATTTTATCTCCTTCAGGTTTCTTGAATATTCAGTCATGGCCCCAAAACATGACAGATTTCCGTGTGTTTTCCAACTTGGTTACTATAGGTGGAAGAGCCCTATATAGGTAAGATGTGCTTTTCTCTATTTGTGTTATAATTTATACTGTGCTCTTGCCCTTCAACGACTATCATGTCATAGAATCATAGAATATCAGGGTTGAAAGGGACCTCAGGAGGTCATCTGGTCCAACCCCCTGCTCAAAGCAGGACCTAATCCCCAACTAAATCATCCCAGCCAGGGCTCTGTCAAGCCTGACCTTAAAAATATCTAAGCATAGCATAGAATGTAAAGTCCTTCATGAGGACCAACTGCATAATCACTAAGCATATGTCTCAATTACCAATGTATTCACTAACACTGGACTAACAGCTTTAAACTGCGCAAACGCTATTGACCCTGTTAATTATGTTGCTTTAAAAATCATTGCTTCCCAGTTTCCTGCCACAGTAATCCACTCCCCAGCCCCACAATACCATGAACGATAGAACGTGCAGTGTGCCCAGTCTTGCTCCTCATGCTCCAGACCTTTGACTCATGAAACAGTAGCAGTAGTTCTGAAGATTATGATTTATGACAGATACCGTGTTCTGTTGTAAAGGAATATCACACTTGACTGTGTTGACTCAGATGCCTTTTGCCTCTCTCACAGTGCACTCGTGATAGGGTGCATATTGTTTCCTAAAAGGCAGTAGAAGAGAACAACAGGGATGATCACTGAGCTGCCCCCGGCAGCGTTGCAAAATATGGCACCTGCAATAGTTTGCCAGTTCCCCTGTGTCAAGTGTCGGTTCGGTATGAAAACTGATGTGGAGAGGTAGCTGTTGGAGGGAGCAAATGTAGTAAGACATAATGGGGGAGTGAGACAATACATCTATATGATACATACAGCAACCCCTGGCTCCGGTGGAATGAAATGTTAGGAAATCCTGATATCATAGACAGCCCAAGCAGATTATGAATAGCAGGGAAACCTTGAGATTGAATTACAGCCCCGGATTCAGTTTTGAAGTAGCAATTTTCATTTAGAGCATCTGGAAAACAATTACAATCATTAAAATACATGAAGTAATCTAGAGAATACCCTGATTTCTGGCTTCACTCATTTTCAACTGTAAAATAATGTACATCAGCCTCTCCATGTTGCACAGGGAACTCGTACTCTTCCTATGATGAAGGGAGATAACCAGATACTTTGATACAAGAAAAAAAAAACAAACCCAAATGCTTGAAAGCATTCTGGAGGAATGTTCTTGAAAATAATCATTTCTTCTCATATTACTATAGCTGGCATTAATGTGACTCCTGAGAGAGGACTTTTGCACATTATGTGGGACCGCATCATTCTCTTTCATTTATAGCTGCTCCCAGTATTACTCCCCCCATCTTTTTTTGGAAACCTTCCTTCTTTTCTGCAGTTGTCAGCATAGCACTTGAACTCAAAACAGCGAGAGTGGGTGAAACTGTATTATGTGCCACAGAGGCCAGTAACATCTGTAAACCTCCAGTCAGGGCGGGAGCAGGAGAATCACAGCTTATAGTATCATACCCCTGATAGCACAGTCCCGCTCCACTAGACAAGTCAGCAAGGCTGCTTTGTGGTCTCTTACACTCAGTGTGTCTCTTACACACATGCTCATTCACTGCTTTACAGCCGCGTAACTATACTGACCTGCTATGAATCTTTGAACCATGCTGTGTGTATGTGGCATTGGAAGCACTTGAAACTAAACTCCCTTCTTGAGTTGTCCTTTATTAATACTCCTTTTAGGTAAGACGTGCCATTGTCACTTCATGCATGGGATAAATCACACATTCCAGGGCTATTCACTGCTTATGTTTGCTCCTGCAGCGGCCTTTCCTTACTCATCCTCAAGCAACAGGCAATTACCTCTCTACAGTTCCAGTCCCTGAAGCAGATCAGTGCTGGCAACATCTACATCACTGACAATACCAACCTGTGTTACTATCACACCATCAACTGGACCAGCCTCTTCAGCACGCCCAATCAAAAGACAGTGATCCACCGAAACAAAAAGCCTGAGAACTGCAGTAAGTACTTCTGCTCAATGCATACGTTTTGTTTGTTATGGGTTTGCGGGTGTATACACAGAACGAATGTGATATGGTGGGCCAGATTCCCAACTGGTGTCACTCTGCATTCAGTGCTGTCAGTGGAGCTACATCAATTTACACTAGCTGAGGATCTGGCCCAGCTTGCCTCTGATGAGATTTATAGGCAATTACAGAGCATGCGGGTGTGAGCAACTGAAAAACGATAATGCTGCTGGCTCACCATGTTTTGACTCTCGGACACTGAGCTTCCCACTGTTAGAAACCCAGTTTCACAATTACAATCTCTAAAGCAATAAATGTGAAGTGAATGTAGTGGTCCTGAAAAGGTGTTTGTTTGACAGCACTGAAAACTATAGCCCCACCAAAGTTCCTTAGAGGGCTAACATCGAGGAATATTTGGATGAGTTAATCTCTTTCACTCTCACTCCTTTCTTTCCTAGACCTCTCTGAGAAGGTTACCAATTGGGTGCTAATTAGTGCTGATAGAGTGGCATGTCTGTTAGAAACTGGATTAAGACCACTGTACCGGTGTGGCAGACAACATGATCATAGCTACACTGAAATTAGGCCAGGAATTTGCATGAAGGCAGCCACATCATGGCATCCGTACAGTTCATTGTAAGCATCTGCTAGTGCACTTCCAAGAGATCAGATTCATTAAATTACTTCACCCTTTAAGTGACATTTCCTGGATTTGTGCCTTTGCCAGCCAGAAATGTTACACTTGTGCTTTGTGCTCTCTTAGACTGTCGGACTGCGGTCCTCCTTTGTGTTTCCCCAGTCTCATGGCTCTCCCTTTGATCTCTAAGCTTGTGAATGTGGCTTGAATGCTGAATAAGCCCAGTCCCGCGTGCAGAAAGCACACATTTTTTAGCACCACCATCTCATCAGTCTTCACATATTGTTAGAAACCCCACCTTGGGCCCCACCATAATTTAGAGTAACCTCCTGGCTGCTTTCAGATGTGCCAACTGGAACAGCACCTAGTTGCTGGTCTAACAGCTGAGGGTTACTGGAATGCACGGTGCTCCAGCAATGCCAGCTCCAATTATCCCAGCGCTGGCTATAGCTGATCCTGGACCAATCCCTACTCTGTGGTGAGAGTTAGGGTTATGCCGGCTATATCCTGCACAAGGGAATGCTCAATTATGGTGGCTTCCTGGCTGCTTGCCCCTGCCTGAGCTGGCAGTGGGGAAGTGGCAAGGATCTGGCTGTATGCCTGCAATCTAGTAAGAGGCATGTGTTCAAAATAATTGTATGTGTTGTGACTGGCTATTCTTGGCCATTTGAGGTTCAGGGGGGAGAGAACTTTTTGGGCCAACTGCAAGATGGTGTAATATGGTGCCTGAGTAAGAACAAGTTCTTGAGCTAGATGCAGAAATCACTGGGATGAAATATATGGCCTATGTTATGCAGGAGATCAGACCAGATCCTCTTAATGGCTCCTTCTGGCCTTGAAATATATGACTCTATGAACCTTTTGGAGACAAGAAGCTTTCTCTTTTCTCTCCCACACTGAGTATTGCCATAAAGAGTGCTTTGAAAGGGTCACACCGTGTCAACCGCCGATTGGGTTCAATAGGCTGGCTAGGATGCTGCTGAATCCTTTCTTTTCAAGGAAGCAGCCACCCTCCCTCCTGTCTTGCCACAAAATAAAAACTCAAGCAAGAAATAGATGAGCAGGAAAAAACAGGGAGCCCCATACCTCATACAATAACAGTTCAACATTGCTTCAAGGTTGTTAGAGCTTGGAGACCATGTGTAAGAAGACAATCAAAAATAAATGGTCCAGGGTGAACCCAGCCGCATATGTGCGCTGGGGTGCTTTTCACTTCATAGAACAGTTTCTCATTTGTTGCACAGGCTTTGATTGCTTGGAGGCTTAGGTTGAACACAGTATTAAATGGTTGGGGAGCTGGAAAGTACACCCATATTAGCTGTCAGGAGTAGCTTTTCACCCTTTCATGTAATCTCAAAGTTCAGGAGGTTTTGAACTCGCAAAAGCTATCAGAACATGGAATTCCCTACCCTATCCAGAGATGGAAGCCTGCATCCATTGTCAGATTGTTTTATTGCAGTGTAGAGTCATGTCAGTGGATTTATATGGAAAATACAAACACTACCAGAAAATGTCAGAGGAAAATACAAACATCACCATTTTTTGGCCATAATAAAAAGTGTTTTTCAGCAGAAATAGATCAATATTTTGTGAAATTTTATATTAAAGGGACTGAATCACTGCTGATATTTCAGAAAGTCCTTGGTAAATGATGAAGACTTTAGGATCCTGGAACTTCACATGTGAGTAACTTCAGTGAAGTTGCCCACATATAGAAGTGTTTTCAGAAACAGGCCCCCAAACCAGAGCAATCAGTCTGAAGAACTAAGGAGGATAGGAACAGCAAGCCGATAGAAATTTGAGATATGCAAAGGATTAATGATTAATATACTGGATGACCCAGAGAAGTTTGTGACCGAGAAACTGAAAAAAGCTGTATCTTTGTTGTGTACTTTTGCTCACGTATCAGCAAAAGAAGGGACAAACAATTTAATTCTGTGTTAAGATATATGCAAACTTGAAAAAAGATACGTATATTGCATTCAGATGTTAATACTACATTGTGTCATTCCTTATCTTTGTAACTTATATTAGTGGTATTACATTTTTTTTTCTTGTTATACAAACATTTTAGAGGCCCCAACCATGTTAGGCGCTATTCAAACACAGAGAAAGAGCTAACGGTCTTAGGTCTTGATCCTGCAATTACTTATCCATGTGCTTTAACTTAACTATTGTTACTAGTCCTGTTAACTCCAATAGGAATACTCACAACAGTAATGTTAAGCATGTCCGTAAGTGTTTGCAGTGTCGGGTACGAAATAGGCAAGGCAACCAAAGGGTGGGAGATGAAGTGATTTGCCCAAGATCATACAGTTGGTCGGTGGCGGAGTCAGAAATACAATTGAAGTCTTCTGAGTTTCAGTCTACTGCCCCATCCCCGGAACCAGTGGTGCCCCGTAGATACTTCCATAACATTAACCATTTCAATTAATATTGAAGAACGATTCTTTTTAATGGATGTTCGCATTTAAAAATCAGGTAGTGAACCATCTAAAACAGGGGTGGGCAAACTTTTTGGCCCAAAGACCAGATCCAAAGTCCTGATGGGCCGGATCTGGCCTGCGGGCCGTAGTTTGCCCACCCCGATCTAAAATGTGATTGTTGTATACAAATGTAGGTATAATTTTTAGAAGATATTTTGGAAAAAAAATGATGAAACAGGATGGAGATAAAGAGAATGGGCTTTTGGATCTCTATCACTTTGAAAAACACTAGAGAATTATCCTGGGCAGGAAGTACACATTAATCTCCAGCATCATCAGCATTGGCCCATCATTATGTTTTTGCAGCTTCATAAAAACATGAACCATTTGGTGTTCACTCTGATAATTTATTCTATAGGAATAAAGGCCTGAGCACCTTTTAGGGTGGTGGTTCAGGTCAGGGCAATAAAGAATTTCTTCCGATTTGCAAAAGCAGCAGGTTGATTGAGCAAGCTTGATCTTTGCAAAATTGTCAGGGATTTGAAAGGAGCATCTACAGTTTGAAGAGGCTGAATAAGATGGCAGCTGATAACATGCAGAGAAAAGTTTTGTCCGACTTA
The DNA here is from genome assembly GCF_965140295.1 of Lepidochelys olivacea. Taxonomy (NCBI): domain Eukaryota; kingdom Metazoa; phylum Chordata; order Testudines; family Cheloniidae; genus Lepidochelys; species Lepidochelys olivacea. The sequence goes on along the minus strand of NC_140421.1, from coordinate 66,371,708 downwards.
TTGGTTTAGTACTGTTCTACTGGTAACTGAATCATTGTTGAGTGCAAAATGTTTCTGGGAAAACTTTGAAACCATTCAGCCTAATATTAAGCCCAAATGTTTGAGAGATCTAAAACTATCCTGGACAAAACACAAAGAAGTATCAGTCTTGAGCCTTGTAATTAGACCAGATCTGAAGTGGGATTTGCTGCCTTGAAGGGTGAATACCACTTAATAACACAGGGTTCCTTTAAGAGTCACTCCTTTCATTTAGGACTAGAACAAGAGACAAATCCAGCATCAGTCCTCCTGGGGAATAGAAGAACTGTCCTAATATTTCCTTTCTATCTCATATGATTCAGTCATCCTTTGTGCAGAGTGTACATCCAGGAGTAACAGAGCATTAGCTAGGGCTGACAAGCCAGTGCCCCGATGTTGCTTTCAGGTGATAATTCGCGGCAGACGATAGATGTGTGTGCAGAAATTCAGATTTTTTTTTTTTTTTGCTGCACATAAGATACACATGGTGATGACAGGTTTCGTTCACCTGCACATCCACCAATGTGATATATGCCATCATGTGCCAGCAATGCCCCTCTGCCATATACATTGGTCAAACTGGACAGTCTCTACGTAAAAGAATAAATGGACACAAATCAGATGTCAAGAATTATAACATTCATAAACCAGTCGGAGAACACTTCAATCTCTCTGGTCACGCAATCACAGACATGAAGGTCGCTATCTTAAAACAAAAAAACTTCAAATCCAGACTCCAGCGAGAAACTGCTGAATTGGAATTCATTTGCAAATTGGATACTATTAATTTAGGCTTAAATAGAGACTTGGAGTGGCTAAGTCATTATGCAAGGTAGCCTGTTTCCTCTTGTTTTTTCCTACCCCCCCCCTCCCAGATGTTCTGGTTTAACTTGGATTTAAACTTGAAGAGTGGTCAGTTTGGATGAGCTATTACCAGCAGGAGAGTGAGTTTGTGTGTGTCTGGGGGTGGGGGGATGTGAGAAAACCTGGATTTGTGCAGGAAATAGCCCAACTTGATTGTCATGCACATTGTGTAAAGAGTTGTCACTTTGGATGGGCTATCACCAGCAGGAGAGTGAATTTGTGTGGGGGGGTGGAGGGTGAGAAAACCTGGATTTGTGCTGGAAATGGCCCACCTGATGATCACTTTAGATAAGCTATTACCAGCAGGACAGTGGGGTGGGAGGAGGTATTGGTTCATATTCTCTGTGTATATATAAAGTCTGCTGCAGTTTCCACGATATGCATCTGATGAAGTGAGCTGTAGCTCACGAAAGCTTATGCTCTAATAAATTGGTTGGTCTCTAAGGTGCCACAAGTACTCCTTTTCTTTGTACATGGTGATGAGGGGCATATAACTACCTGGACTGACTGGTAGGGGGTACACTGCACCGTAAAAAAATTAGTGAATGTGCACAGAATTGATCTAGCATAAAATTTCTCTGTTTCTTCTATCAAAACAACTTTCTTTTTCAGTGAATATGGAAAAATTATGAATTTCTCCACATTCACTCCTGAGCAAACTTTCATCTATTTGTCAGAAAAGCTTCATTTTCACATAGCATTTTTTTATTATTATTATTTTACCCCTTTGGCTATGTACTTAAATCTCTTGTTTTTGTGGAAAAAAGAAAAAAATTCATAGCAAACATAAATAGAAGCACATTTTACTTTTTAACACATAGGCAACTCCTGGGACATTTATGGGTGTTTGTAGCCTCTCAGCTGAGAACTGAATTTAACCCCATACATTTCACCTGATTGTGAAATGTTGAAAATACAGTGGGTGGATCTCTTTGCATAGCCCCAGTGGTAAATCCAGAAATTACATTAAAAAAACCACAGCATGCTAGATACTAAACTTGTTTGGGACTAGGGGTGTTGAATGGGCATCTTCCAGCAGGCAGCTGTGTTGTCAGGTGTTTCAATAAATTATCCAGCTCTATTAAAATGAATTCTGGAGTACTATCCTAAATGCAATGCATAGGGCTCTCTTTGAATACAGTCTTTTCCTTTAATTGCTAGTATAAATCCAGTATAAGATATAGTTTATGGTGTGCATGCATCTTAATATTTTATGAAAATTCACTGTAAAAAGTGAAATACTATAAAGCTTTTTCTAGGGAATATAGTTTGGTAGTTAAGTTTACCAGCTTATCACCCTAAAATAAAGGGCCTGCTGCCTTTTTCCAGCACTGGGCCCACTGGTTCTTAACATAATGCCAGCAGAGAGCATTCATTAAATATGAATTTAGAAAGATTGATTTCGTGCAAAAAATTGTTTAAAATCTTCCAGTTTTATAGGCTCGTTCAGTGTCTAATGAAACCTTTCGAGATAAACTGTTACTTGTTGTGAATTGTATCAATTCAGCAGCCAATTAGAAACTTGAATAAATTATTACACTGTAATAAAGCCTGATTTGAGTCAATTGATAAAGTCAATAGAAGTCTTTCTACTGAATTCAGTGGGCTTTGGATCTTGCCCATGAAGAAATGATTGGTCTTTGGCCATGTACTTAAATAGCTAATTTTCATGTTTCCTCTCTACCCTGTGGAAACATACTGGGTTTGATACTTGTACCCTGTGCAAGCCCATTGAGAGGATATAAGCATATTTTCTGAAAATCTGTATGAAAATGAATTCCTGTCATAAGCAGTAACATCTTTTGAAGCTAAATGTATTGTGTGCTTTGATTAGGCTGACCGGATAGCAAGTGTAACCCTTCTGCCCATCAGAGTTGGCAGCAACAAGGGCCGGGTTCGGTATCTAGGGGTTCCATTCCAATAACACAATGCAAACCGGCTCGAGCCCCCACCCAGTGACCTGGGACAAATATATCCCACCCCCACTGGGCACCTCCAAGAGGCAATACTTCCCCTCTCGCAAGCACAGAGTGTGAGTGTAGCAAAAGTCTTTTAATAACAGAGAGAAACAATGTGTCATTATGTTGGGGAAACACCACCAACAGGATTCATAACACAACCCATGAGCAAAAACCCACCCCAAGCAAATTGGGGCATGTCCTTTCCCTTTGGTTCTTGAGTCCAGCAGCCCAAAGACACCCAAAGTCCCAAGAGTCCAACAACCCAAAAGTCTCTGTCCCTGGTCAGTGCAGCGCCAGAGTTTGGAAGTTTATCTGCAGAGCTTTACCTCCCAACATGGGTGGAGATGGGGGGGAGGGTTAAGGGGCAACTTACGTGGTCCAAAGCCGATTGCCCCACCTCTCCATGGGGCTCGGCTCCGCTCCACCAGCTGTCCCGCAAATCACTCCACTCCACCAGCCACTCTGCTCTGCCAGCCGTCCCATGAGACGCTCCAGCCGTCCCACGAACTGCTCCGCAATATATCTTCAGGCCCTCCCACGACTTAACACAACGCTCAGTGATTTCAGCTCTTAGTAAGTTCAGCTCTTTTGTGATTTCAGCTTGTAGTAGTGCTGGTGCACCATTGGCCCAAAGTGAATTCAGCTCAGCAGCCTGTAACTAGACTCCCAATGGAATCAAAATTAGCTCTGATATTCCACAGTGGAGAGAGGAGGAAGTACAATTAGCATGTAAGGGCCCTCACCAGGGGGCCCATGCCACCAAGTATTAATATCTGTCCCCAGCCTCTCTCTCAATTCACAGAGTTTTGGAACCCATGTCCCTTGCCTAGCGAATGCTACTTAGTTGATGGTGAGTCCCTCCATCATAACAAAAGGCTAAGTACAGTTCCACTGTCCTTGATTCACATAACTAGGATAATAACAATTTATTCTTCGTGCCCCAATAACAGAGACACTGGGGATCCCACAGCAGCCAAAGTGACCATTTGGGCAGCTATGGGCTCATGCTAGGCGGGGTGGGTGTGCCTATGCAAATGAGATCAGCCCCTGAAGTTCTTTTCCACAACTTGCCACACCTCACCACCAGATGTCAGGGTGGAGCTCATCCTGACTCTGCTTACACAAGTGTGAAAAATCTGGATGGGGTGGGGGGTAATAGGAGCCTATATAAGAAAAAGCCCCAAATATCGGGACTGTCCCTATAAAATCGGGACATCTGGTCACCCTAGCTTTGACTGTATGGGGAAGAAAAGAACATTTTAATATACAGGAGGACCAATACCAAACCAAACCCGAAAAGACCAGACTAATGCATTTTTACAAAATTTATCTCAAAATTTCAATCCTTCCCTACCAAGTTTCAGTTCAGAACACATTTTTATGGCTTAGTAATAAGCACCTGGAAATAGTGATTTCTTACTTCCTGTCTTCTTTTCATGGGCTGTGAATAGGCCTATCTTGTTGAGATTCCAAGTGGGGTAATTACATTTTGCCTACCTAAAATTCCTCTGTAGTTTCAGTTTGATAAGACTCTCAATCTTCTGTCCTGAGTCATTTCATTACATTGATACATGCTATTTAAGCAGAAATGCCCATGTAAGAATTTATATTAAAAAACCACATTCTAATTACATAGAAAAGTAAAGACGTAATAATTTCAATATAATGAAACCTAATTAATAAGCAAATGGGAAGCTGCCTTTTTTTGACCGTTTGTTTGTGCAAAGCTGAAGTGAGAGTCTCAGTCTTAGCATTAGAAAGCATTGGAAATCGGAGCAGTCCAAAGGAACTAAAATACGACAGCTATTTTTAAAATTGTTTAACAGGTGCTTAAATCAACCATTAAATTAATTAATTAATAAAAACAATGTCTGCAAAGTATTTGCCTTACCACAACTGTGAGACTTTGATTTCTTGTGCTCTTAAATGCCAAAGCCAATTATTAAGTCTTATTTACTTACGTCACCAAAATGAGTGCCTGCTATAAAGTCTTGTTTTAAAAAGCGACAACAGCCTCCTTCAGTGAAGCAAGATACTTACCCAATACTAAGTATATCTTTAAAATATCCTTTTCTAGGGCCAGTTTCTGCAAATGATCTTCCCAGATGCATCCATTTGTCGGATTTAGCCCTTTAATGTATATTCTGTCTAATACATATTTAGTTAGCTAACCAAGATCCCATTCCTGTGCTTCACATTATGGGGCTACTCACAGGATGTAAAGTAACACCCAGGCATAAGTCTTTGCGGGACTGAGACCTAAAGTAACATAAGTTGTCAAACCACTGCCACTTTTCTTCAGCTGCCTTCGTTCCCAGAAAACAAACATCTTATTGATGGTGATTCCTGTGCACTGTTGGCTGAGTGGATAGTCAAATTATTGTTGTTCGATCGGGACATTAGATGAAGGACCCCTCTCTAAATGTTGTGGGTCATCATCAAATTTAGACATGGATAAGAGCTATTGAGTCATCCAATATCTTGAATTATTATTATTTATTATTATTCTGTTGATACAGTAACTTTGTTTAATAAAGTTTAATACTATGGGTACAGTCCAAGGAATCTGTATATATGAGTGGCTGAAATTTGATGGAGATCACCAATCTATATGTTGTTTAATTAGTATGATTCACCTGTAGCTTGGGGATGTGAATGACATGTACTGTGGTATAACTGGGTAAGGAGTAGGGTCAGGAAAAATTCAGATAAAAATACTTCGAAGAAATACAGATTGGAGACAACAAGTAACTATTGGAATTAAACCTGGGATGAACACTTCACTGCTGACGTGAAGTTGGTGGAGCATCGTGCATGTTTTGCGGGGTTTGTGCAAATGCTTTCAAAGTGCTCAGATTCTGCATTTTATAAACTCTGTCCTTTGCTCAAGCTCCGTTCACTTCTTCTCCTGGAGACCTATTTAAAACCAGAAAAAACCTAATGGTTCTCCTGCTGCCAAGAGTGGTATTTTGTTATCCAGTTTAGTCCAATCTATCTAGCTGCCTGGTAACCAATGTGATTTTCAGTATCCATGGATGACAGTACTGTATTGTACATGAAGCTCCTTGAGAAACACTACAGCTGAAAAACTTTCCACATTAATGACTTTTTCCCCCTAAAGAATGGTTAAAACAAGTCAATGCTTTGATGTCCTTTATTAAAAACATTGCTAACATACTCAGGGGTGTAATAGAATGGGAGGTCTGTTAGTCAGCAGTCCCTTCCATGATTGCTTGGTCCAAACCACAACTTTGGGAGATCCTGTGTGGTGACAAACTTTGTTTTGGATGAGCTGAAGAGCTTGGGAAGGCTATCAGCAACCTCAGTGAGGAATCACCCACGTATATACAACAACCGAAATCTACCTCTTCTGTACCATTTGGGACGCAGATCACCCTGGATAATAGACCTGTCCTAGTTAATATTCTTTTCAGAACTCTCGCCAGTCTTGTAAATGATACTTTATGATTCTGTTTATGATACAAATCATAAGAGATGATTTCCACTCCCAGGAGACTAAGCAACAGGTCAGGAAATTCTTGCAGCTGTTTCTCTCAGCTACTGGGAAAAGCAATCAGCGAGCTCAATAAAGCGGTGTAAATGAGCAAGAATTTAAACCTCCCCCTAGCTGGAACCCCTTCACTGTAAGCTGTTTGGAAAAGAAGCAGCAAGTTTGTAGTGTTTTCAGTCAATTAAGCTCATAAAACGTTGAGGCCTAATTGACTTTTTCCTTGCTTGTTTAATTAACTGAGTAATATTATTGTGGAACTTTTGTTTAACAAAGGAGACGGGGAAACGAGGCTCCTAATGAAAGATTACTCAACAGTTTATTTTCTATGTGAATCGAGGATTTTTTGTCTTCCTTTAACACAGTTTGTTTCTTTGTCAAACTTTCAGACACTCCTGGCAGAGCGCTGTTTCCGTTTATGTTTAGAAATAGTCTCTGGCAGAGAAAAGAACTGTAGGCCTGTTTCTCATTTACATTTAAGGCTCCTTTACCTACTCTGGTAGTGTTAAAGGGGCTGTTAAGTGGACATGCATGTTGTTTACACTATTTTATTACTACTACCCCTCAAAGGGCTGCAGCATACTCCCCCTGTGTGGCCAACCAGCTCCTCTGTCTAGTGTGTAGCTGTGGCAGACCGACTGCTTTGCCTGCTCTCCAGCCCTTGATTCTCCCTTTAGAGTGTTGGATGCTCCTCAGGGAGTAGCTAAGGAGGACTCCCTATGTTGAGTTCTGGGACTGCAATTCTGCTCAGGCATTATACAGGCCACATATGGGTGAGTGGAGGTTCCCTGCTCCGAGCTTTCTCCCCCCTACGCTGAGCCCCAGAGTAAGAGCTATGCAGGGTCTGTTCCTATATTAACTAGGATCTCCGCCCTACCACCTTGTGTTATGCATGAGGAGGTGAATGCCAGAGCACTGCTGTCTTCATTAGTGTTACCTTAAAGCATGTTTGCAGCTTAAGCTTCGGTCACTGGCACAATCACCAGTTGTAGGTCTGGGCGGGCTGTTCTGTTTCCTTCTAATCCATTCTGTTGTCTTGGTCAGTTGACAGGGGCACCATAAATCCCCAGATATTTCCTCTCTAGCACATGGATTGTCTGGTTGACATGACATGGGGTTACTCAGTGGTAGCTAGTTCGCATCTCATATTTTCAGTGCTGCTCTCAACAGTGGAGAGTTGCCATAAACCAGCAAATGGAAATCAGTATCATGCCAACTCACAGCCCATGCCCACACCTCAGTAAAAAAGCAGTGGATCAATTTTTCACACTTGGTAATCCAGCCGTGAAGTGCTGATGGTGTTTTTGCCAAGATATCAATAGTAGTGGCTTGGGGAATCTGGCATCTCTACCGCGGAGCTGTCATCGTTCGTGTCCAGGCCTCCACTCTGACACCAAATGTCTAAGAATGTTTGTAACAGGAAGCATCGTGTTGTCTACAATACGTGCGACATTTGCTAGTGGGTGCAGATTCAGTGCCTAAAATACAAAGGGCTAGTGCAAATCCATCGACTTTGGAGGAGATTATTAAGAGGCAAACTGAATGAAATATCAAAAACTGCTTGGGAATATTAGAAAAATAAGCTTAGAGAGCTGTTTGAGAACCAAGCGACATAATATAGGTTTACGGTTAGAATGCTGTTGAGGTGGTTTGGGGCTGAATCTGCTCTCACACTAGCTTTACATCATTCTGGCTCTTTTGACTTCAGAAGCATTTATCCTGTTATGCAATAGTGTAACCGAGAAGAGAATCAGGGCCATTAATGTAGATGAAATAGGCTTTCAGCCAAAATTAACATGTTCAAACAAAAATTGCATAGCCATCTGGAATTATTATTAACTTTAATAGTTTTCTTTCTGCTTGGGTGTAGCTGATTGATGCTTTGAGGAACAGAAGGAAATATGTAACTGAGCCCTCTGCAATAAATGCTACTTAGTTGTTTTTTGTTTAGCATGTGGATATTTTTACTCTTTTCTAGCCTAAAAAGTTTAGAGGAGAGTTGCCAAACTATTCCAGACATGTTTCAGAGTAGCAGCCGTGTTAGTCTGTATCCGCAAAAAAACCCAGGAGTACTTGTGGCACCTTAGAGACTAACAAATTTATTAGAGCATAAGCTTTCCAGACATGATGAATCTGTGTCCTGTTCTTGGTCCTAGATGTCTGTAGAGTTCCAGTATCCTGAGTGTTACATTGTACAGTAATGGATGAGACAATGCACAAATTCTGTGGAACCAACAATATCACATAATGTAGCCATTCTCAACCAGCATTAGCTCTGTACAAGGTGACAAGCTCAATAGTGAATCTCCTGCCTTTTGAAGCTGCTTTTACGCATGGGCTGGAGGACACTAACTCTGATTAGTTCTCCACGCAGTCCCCGGAAGGAGATTAAAGTGAAATACCATAAGCCTCTCTCAGCATTGAAGCCCACAAAAACATTTTGCGCGGAAAAAGAAATAATTTAAATGAAGAACTGCATTCCACAAGCTTTATAAGCCAAGGAACTAGGATAGCATCCAATTTCAAGAACAAAGGGAAGGTACAAGATGCTTCTCAGAGCTGCAGTCCTTGCTTATGTCATTGGCTTTTCAGATACCTTGTTTGTCTTCTTGCTTGGGCCCAGCAAAGAGAAATCTATGAAAATGCAGCACATTGTGCAACATGTGATTGCACATGTTTTTCCCCCTAAGAAGTGCGGCATAGTACATACAGCAGGCAGTAAGCTGGATGATGATGGAAGGAGGGACCAGACAAGCAAAGCAGGTGAAAGGGATGCATCCTGTCTTTGCAACTTGAATATCATCTGTCACAGTATGATAAAACAAGTCTGAGAAAGACATTCTTCAATCACCTCCGCACACTGCTACCCATCATCCACTTGTGGCAGTGCAAGAAAATACACACCCAGAGGCTACGTCCCTAGTAACTTGCATGGGTTTGCACAACCGCCAAAGTAGCGTTTGCATTCTGTATGGGGAATTATGCTTAATTTTGCTATCACCACTGGGTGACTCTGTGTATATAGATGTGGGTGTTATTCTGTATCTATAATATGTGTCCACTCCATACGGCTAAATTCAGGCACTGAATTTAGCCGTATGGAGTGGAAATCTATCAACAAATAAATTTGTTAGTCTCTAAGGTACCACGAGTCCTTTTCTTTTTATAATATGTGTGTGTTTTTTATTGGACGTTTCATTTTTTTACTGTGTTTTTTATGACATTGTGTAAAACTCTACCTAAAAACAAACAACGTATTTTGTCACTTATCACTTCTTTTACTTTTATCAAATCATGGGTCTTCCTACTTGCTAATTGCGACAGAACATTTAAAAGAGAGCTCTTTGCTTTTTAATCTGCACAGTCTATCACATGGCACCAACTGACATAAAAAACCACACATCTAGGAGAATGATAGCCTCCTCCGTCAGGGATCAGGGGCTGGTCTAATCAGTATAAACTGAGCCAGCCCGGAATGGCTGAGAGCCTGCGTTCTCTCCACAGTACTGATTTGCTGCTTGCTCCAACACCTCTCCCTTCCTTTGTCTTTCTGTCTGATTCATCCTCTCCTAACATAACTCCAAAGAAAGGGTTTAAATAACAAAAGAAAAAGAAAAGGAGGACTTGTGGCACCTTAGAGACTAACCAATTTATTTGAGCATAAGCTTTAGTGAGCTACAGCTCAAATAAATTGGTTAGTCTCTAAGGTGCCACAAGTCCTCCTTTTCTTTTTGCGAATACAGACTAACACGGCTGTTACTCTGAAACCTGTCAAAAAGAAAAAGAGCAAAGGCTCCACACTAATATGCTCCTTGCTGTCTTCACATTGGTCAGTCTGCCTATATGTTAATCCCCTATCCCTATCCTTTGTCTTCTCTGCTTAGACTGTAAGCTCTTTGGGGCTGGGGCTGTCTCTGATTTTACAGCTGTATAGTGCTTAGTGCAATGGAGCCCTGTTTTCAGTTGGTCCCTGGGAGCTACCATAATAAACATGGTAAACAATAAAAAATTGATAAAACTGCTTGCATTGCTCTAAGCTCGGTCAGGTCTAATTAAGTTATTTCATTGCTGTTTTCAGAACATACGTTCTGTGATGGATTTCTTGTGACACCCTGCAGGGATTTAATTTTGGATAAAGGCCCCTGAAAAATAAATCCCTCTTGACCCCCAATTCAAGCAAGCATTTCTCAGAAGTGTCCAGCATTGGCCTAACCCCACACTAATTGAAGTCAATCCTACTTGATTTAAAATTGAGTTAGGCAAACATTGAATGCTTCTGCAAAACCCAGCCTCAAGGCTTTATAGGAGAGGGCATATCACCCCTTCCCTCCTATGCATGTAACCCCCCCCCAAATTGACAGGGCCAGTCAATGTAACTGTTCTGCTAAATCTTCCCCTGCTGGCAAATGCCCAGGAGATCCACCATGACGGTTCATCGGCAAGAAATGGGAAAGGGGAAACTATGCAAACATTTACAGTGGGTGTCTAGGAAGTTAATGCCTGATCACTCCAGTCTTTCTGCATCCCATGCATGGGCTGTGCTGTGGAGACCACTGAATCCCTCCCTGCTCTGAGGCAGGGAGCGGAAGAGGCCATTCTGTGGGTAGTAGCTTCTTTGTGTCTGGATGATGGGAGAAGGACTTCCCTTCTGGTGTGTTAGAAAGTAATACTCTCAATCTAATAGCTAACGACACTAAAAATATCTTCATTCCTCTCTCTGTTTTCAGCTGCAGAGGGAATGGTGTGTAACAACTTGTGCTCAAGTGACGGCTGTTGGGGCCCAGGGCCAGACCAGTGTCTGTCCTGCAAACGCTTCAGCAGAGGAAGGACCTGTATAGAATCTTGTAACCTTTATGATGGGTAAGACATCACCCTTGCTTGTTTGTTCCCCAAAGGGTATTGATTATGTTGACAGTTCAGGAATCACAGGGACAGATTCTGATGTCCTGACATTGAGTAACACCTTATTCCACCAATAGTTCCATTGATTTCAACAGAAATACTCCGTGGAGTAAGGTGCTGTTTACTCGGTGTGAGTACTCAAAATCTGGCCTTGAGATGGAGGAACAAGTGGATGGGTTCATATGGTACTCCAGCTATGACAGTACTTCTAGATACATTTTTATTTTCACTCCAAACATTCTCAATTCCTTTCTCTTTATGTTTCCCTCTGGAACAACAATAGTTATGTTACAAGTGATAAAACTGAGTATATACATTCATGGAGCCATAGTCTGTTCATGCTTCACAGTTGTCCTTCCTTAGTAATGATGTTCTTCTTTCTTATCCCCAAGCCAAGGACTTTGGCAGAGCTAACTGCAGGCGTTTTTAGAGTTAAGCTTTGGTAATGCAGGATTCTCATATGCCCTTGCTATTGTTTCTTGCTAAATTTTGGAGTTTGATTTCTTTGCCCTTCTCCCTCCTGCCATAACTCCCACAGTACATGGCATTTCTAGATGTTTGTATAGACCTTCACTGGGAGGATGGGGTCTTACAGATCACGGAGACATAGCTGCGTGAAACTGTCTTTTGACAGCACCTTTAAGCGTTATTTTTCTATGTTACTTATGAAATACGTACAGAAAGAAAAGAAAAAGGTTGGAGGGTGGAATCTCATTTCCCAGATGATGACATAACATGTTGCCCAACATTTCTTTATAATAAGGATCAACAAATCCTCATTGATTTTAATATTTTTTGCACCCCAAGAGGTGTTAATTAAAAATAAAAGCACTATATGGCTTCTTTCTGTTCTTTTTTGTTCCTTGGATACCAGCTTATGTGATTATCATAAAGAGACAATGGAATGAACTTCCTGTAAACACACTAAACTATTGCAAAATCCTTTCTTTCTTTCTCAAAGCAAGGAAATGACATAGAAAAAAACTGTCAAAATTACACTATAGCTAAAATTTTACATGCATTCAAGTCAGGGAAGATGAAGTTGTGAGGCCAGATTGTGCTGCTACTTAGGCCAGGGTAAAGCCGACTGCAATTTACACTGCAGCCACAATCCAGACATGTTTGTTTATACATTAGTAAGCACCGTGTCCTGTTCACATGACCTGAGTAGGAGCTATCCTTTAAGCCAGGGTATTCATGTTCATGTTGATAAGGAAATGGTGTTTGCCCCTTGCACAACGGGCAAGGATACAGTTGCCCAAAACTTCCAGGACCTCTGCAACTTTTGGGGGCCTTCAGTGGAGACCTGAACTGTCTGGGTGCAGGTCCTATGCATTTGCAGTGGCTCCAGGGCCCTCAATCTCCCCTGTAGGCAGCTTCAGTGGAGCTAGGCTGCTAAGGTTGTACCCTTCCACATGGGCAGTGTGTCAGCATGAAGTGTCTCTGCTTCAAAGTTAAAGCAGCCTCTGATTTCATGCTACATTCTCTTCAATGAAAGATTCCCATGGATTCCTTTTTATACTTACTTAACTGGGTTGCCATAATAAACCCTAATGGCACCAAGAGAGCACTTACAACCCGTCGGATTTAGGTTGATAAAGTAACGATGAGGGCCACATCCTCAGCCGTGACAACTTGAAGTGGCGCTGCTGAAGTCCACAAGCTTCACCACTTCATTGTTTGTAGCTGTTTCATGCACACTGTATGTCTGCACCGAAATCAACAGTGTGATGGCAGCATGGGCAGACATAGCCGAACCGGCTTTTATCTACCTAGCGCAAATAACAGTCACTGGGAGAGCGCACAGGCTGGTCGTGCGAGTCCATTCGCAGGGTCCTGGGAGGGTTTGTTCAGCCTGTGTAGCTGCTGCAACTTCGCTGCTTGGGAGACTGGGGGAGGGCGGGGGGCATGCTGTGGAAATCAGCTGGCTGCAGTTCAGTTCCACACCCCCGCCCCGTGATTGTGATGGTGTTCTTATTTCTTAATATGCACACAACCTGCCAAAGGGGCTCAACAAATGATAATACAGGTGTTGGGTTTGGTCCTCATTGGGTGTAAATCAGCATAGTCCCACTGAAGTTGATGAAGCTATGTTGATTTACCCCAGCTGAAGATCTAGTCCATTAAATTCAGATCCGTTCCAGCTTGATTTTCATTAACCACTCACCTGTCTGACTAATGTTTCCGCAGGGAATTCCGAGAGTTTGCGAATGGTTCTGTGTGTGTGGAGTGTGATCCCCAGTGTGAGAAGATGGAAGATAACATGATCACATGCTATGGGCCGGTAAGCACAACATAAATACTTTAAAAGAAAAGGAGGACTTGTGGCACCTTAGAGACTAACCAATTTATTTGAGCATAAGCTTTCGTGAGCTACAGCTCACTTCATCCGATGAAGTGAGCTGTAGCTCACGAAAGCTTATGTAAATTGGTTAGTCTCTAAGGTGCCACAAGTCCTCCTTTTCTTTTTGCGAATACAGACTAATGCGGCTGCTACTCTGAAACCCATAAATACTTGGTAGCTGTAACCTGGTTAGTAAGGCTGCACTAGTGTAGGCATTTTTATAAACGTATGTTATTGTCCAATGGGACTTTTGCCGTCATCACTCACAACCATTTCAGATACATCAGCAGTAAATGGTGACAAGCAAAATAAATTTGACACACCCACAGAACCTTCTTTGATCACTGTTGAGGTGTTTTTCCCCCTCCTATGTTGAGTTGAATCCTGTTCTACTCCATGCCTGCAGTCTCCTAGAAAAATTCTGTCTTAAGCAATTGCATTCTGCCAATGCAGATTACCCGACTGGACAAAGAATTCCTCATGTCCATCCTTATAGCTGTATGAAATGTTGTTGGCAGCACTTTAACCGGTGATGAGCCTCACCGAAAAGGCTTTTTGGTAGTGGGGAAAGTGAAGTGATCCTTATTTTTTTGCCCTTTGTGCACAGTCTGAATAAAAGGTAGGAACTGCATGGGCACTTGAATATATACAATCCCTCCCCCAATATCTGGGAAGAGCTTATATTTTGGGCTTTTTGTCGTTACAGATTGGCTGAGAGAACTTGGCTCATTATTTATTTTTGTGACTCACTGATTACAGAGTGTGCTATATAGATGATCACAATCTGTTTTATTATAATCTCTGCAGTTCACCCATTCGGGAAATTAATGTCCTAAGTTTTCTACCAGTGTAGTATATTTGGATTTATAGCAGGCCACTGGCAAGGCACTTGGGTTCTGCGTCATACAGAATTTCTTTGGTGACAGCTGGTAGCACTATGCATAAGTTTGCCTAACTCACTGTAGGCCCGACTCCATTGGTTTTGGATGAAGCTTGTCATCAAGACCAGTAAACTTTATTTCTTTATACTTCAGGAGACTTGATTTACAGTTTGTAACTTTAGGTCTCCATGCGTAATAATGCAAATGAAATCCCCAGCTCCTGGAGGGAAACGTGACTGCATGCTATTGCTGGGACCAGAAATCACAGGCAAAATACAGTGTGGAGATAAGCCTGTGACACAAATGATCCCATCAAGGTGCCATCAGGACCACTTTGTAGCTTCGTTTAATATTGAGCAGTGGTATAGGAAAATTCCAGGTATAGGAACACTCCAGAATAGGAACACTCCAGAAGGAGCACTCTGATAGTATTCTCTATGTAATACATTTTCAGCATAGTGCCCCAGGATCTCATTGGAGTCACACGGCGAAATCCCTGTTTGCTACGAGGGAAATGTATCCCTCTATCTTTGAGCGTACAGCACCCAGCATATTGTCAGTAGCTCTTGCGTGGTAATAAATAGTAGAGTAAATCTAATACGCTGCGTTTCTCTCTTGCTCCCCAGGGACCAGACCACTGCACCAAGTGTTTCCATTTTAAGGATGGCCCCAACTGTGTGGAAAAGTGCCCTGATGGCTTACAGGGGGCAAACAGCTTCATTTTCAAATACGCTGATGAGGACCGTGAGTGTCACCCTTGTCATCCAAACTGCACACAAGGGTAAGCTGGAGTTCTGCAAATAGCAAGCGTTGCTATTTAACGTTTATGTTAGGTAATGGTTTTGTTTGGTTACTGCTTGGCCAGGAAAAGTATTTATCATTCCTGGAAGTCTATGCATACGCAGCTATGACATCACCTTTGGTTTTAGGATCCAGAATCCAGTCATTAAGGTTTTGCAGCTAATTAGTAGACTAATTAGCACTGCACTTCCAAACTTATCGGAATTGGTTCTTGCAGCAGTGCTCTTGACCTTCCCGATAACAAGCACTGGTATGGAAAGCGTTTCTAATATACGTACATGAAAGCTGGCATGTACACAGATACCATATTGAATATTTATTTGTGTAGAGGCTTTTCTCACGGTGACCATCATCACATCTCAGCATGAATGGATTCGTGCCAGTGAGTCACTACTAATTCACAGATTGGAACTGAGGCAAAGGAAGATTAAGTGACTTGTCTAGGACCACACAGCAAGGTTGTACCAGAGCTGGGAACTGAACTTGGATCTCCCGAGTCCCCACATCATCCTTCCTGCTGAGACACAAAACCAGTGGAGAGGGGAGGCAGCTGTGGCTTCCGCTTTCACCTTATAGAAAGTTGATGCTAGAGGGCATTTGTCTTACCTGTGCCATAGCCTGGCCTGATTCAAGTGCAAATGCTGACGTGGCCTTTTCACCAACACACCCTCTTGTGAGCTGAGCCAAGAGACCAGCAGTTGGAAGTGGCAGAGGCAAAATGGGGACAGTTCAAAGTATCTATTATTAAAAACAGTAGTAGGTAATCAAACATTTTATAGTCCCCTGCCTCATTGTGTCATTCCTGTGGTCAGCAACACTTCTCCCGCCTTCTCCTCACCCGAGATGGGCCCCAGGAGAGAAGAGTGGGAGGTATTTTTCTAATGGTGGTGGCTCTCGGTTATAACGAATCAGTTAAAAAAAGTTCTCACATTCAGAAGAGAGGCAGTGTCCAAAACTATCCATAGGATTCATCTACAACAGTCAGCAGTACTGTTGATTTCACAAACTGGATTACAGTCCTTTTAAATGCATTCTTTCCCCCGCTCTGTTGTCACCTTTGAGACCATCCCTTTCCATTGTCATTCAGCTGAATTACTTGTTCCTCCTCCCGTGTTTCTCTTGTCCCCATCAATTGCCCTATCTGTTAATGGCACCTGGTACCTGATGCAGTGCTCTAAATTTTCAAAAGCAACTAGTGATTTTTGGGTGCCCCAGTGTTTAGGTGCCCAACTAGAGGCACCTGAAAGGAACTCGATTGACAGAGGGCTCATTAATTTTGGAATCAGATCTCTTTAAGGTTTCTCAAGTTGATCCCCGCAAATCACTAGTTGCTTTTGAAAATGTAGGCCATTTTGTCTGGCAGGTAAGTGTCTGTATCCAGATGAGGCTTCTGGGTCATCTGAAAGACCATCTGACATCAGGTATTGCAGAAACAAAGCACCCGTGCCAGAGGACTTGACTTCAAACACTGCTCCTGGTGTGTATGGATCAAGAACCAAGTCATTTTCTAATGGCAGTCCTCTCAAAACGGGCCCCAGGTCAGCACTTTTTAAGAGATGTGAGTTTTTACCAGCCAGAGGCAAGGCTTCAGAAAGTGGCATGAGCATTAAGAAATCCTGTACCCAAGTAACTCTAGAGAAATAAGCAGTTATCATTTTGCACTTGAGTTAAAAATATTCTTATGAGGAGACAATAGGTTATGTCTGAGGCAGAGGAAGAGCAAGAACACTTCATGCAGTGAAGTAATCCTCCACAGGAGGATGTTATTGTTTTGCAGCTAAAATTAAACCAGTAAATTATTCAATATAATGTTGATGTCAACAGCTGTTGCCATTCAAAATGAGACCTTTTGCTGTTTTTGCAAATCTAATTACAATAGCGCCATTAGGGAAATGAAAGCGAGATCACAGAGACCCAGCCAGGATCTGTTGCAGATTCATCTTCCTCTCAGCCCTTTTAAATCAGAGTTATACAATTAAAAAAAATGTAGGAGAAGGGGATAGGAAGAAACACTAAAAAAAGAGAGAGAAACTTACCTCAGGAGCAGGGTTTCTGATGATGGTTTTAATGGACTATGGAAGTGTCATTCAGATCAACTACTTCTATGTCTAGATTCTCCATTTACAGTCTGCCCTGAGAAGAAACTGTAATGGAGCTGCATTGGCCTGAGAGCAGACTAGAAACTCACACTTCTGCCTCTGCTCCCCCCTTCTTCAGGGGCAGAAGAAGGTAAACTCAGCTCAGTCCCTTCTGTATTGAAATCTTTAAACCATGATTTGAGGACTTCAGTAGTTCAGACATAGGTGAGAGGTTTACTGCAGGAGTTGGGGGGGGGGTGAGATTCGGTGGCCTGCATTGTGCAGGAGGTCAGACTAGATGATCATAATGGTCCCTTCTGACCTTAATGTCTATGAGTCTATGAGTATACTCAACCAGCTAATCAGGCCCTGGAAATGGAGAGGCATAGCCAATGAACCTTCCAATCCCCCCACCTGTTGTTCAGAGCAAGGAGTATTGAGCCGATGGGCCCCTGTTTTCCCCATCATGGCTGGAACAGGAGAATATGGGGGTAGGGGAAAAGGGAAATTACCCCTGTGCAGCCTTTGGGTTCTTAAACAACTAGAAAGAAGCAAGTCATTGGGATTTTGCAGGGCCCTGAGCAGTTGGACTTTGAATTGATAATATTCACTGGCAGCTCCTGTCTGAATGGAGCTGCAGCTCCTCGTGCATTGGGTCTTTTGTTTTGTCATTTGACACTTTAACCTTCGGCTTTCCCCTCATCCAGCAGCATCCATGCTGCCGGGACTCATTAGACGAATGAATATGTCACATTGCCAGGATATGCCAGTCTGCAGATGAATGGCAGACACCCATAGTGATGGTGCCAAAAAGTTTTCCTCTGTGCTCCCTGAGTAACATGCACACAGAGGTATGGTTGGCCTCTAGAGCAGGTAGATTAGCTTTGGCCAGTCGAATGCTAGTTCTAGTGAGATCCTCATCCCCGTCTTATAAAAGGGGGAACATTCCTTGAAACCACTGATCAGACACATCCGGATTTAAATTAAGAGTCTGGAAAATACCTATGCACGGCCCTTTTATTTAAAAAAAGTATAATAATCTGGTTAACCTCAAATGTTACTTTCTAGTACTTCTAAAAACATCCTTATATCATCTCAAATGTACTTGTATCGCTCTGCAGTTACGTTAAACTGTGATGGTCATAATGAGTGCCCCAGATGTCTGGTCTTTATACATCGTCCTTCTTCTTGCCAACATTGTCAGGCTCTCATTGAGTATGCCCCGGGAGAGAAAAGGAATCAATTTGTCTTCCCCACCCCCTTCTAATTTAGAATTCTCCAGCTTCACTGCCTTCCTGTAGAAATGAGTATTTAAATTTTCCTCCTTGAGCAGAACTCTTCAAGAAGAAGAAAAAGGGAACAGTGATGGCATGCCTCTCCAGATATTTGGCCCACAACTGAACTGGTTCAGCAAAGTCATAATCATACTCCATCTAGCGTGTCTGTTAGCGTCTGTGCTAGATCGATTGCGGGAGCAAAATTGACCCCAGCAGTGCAGCTAAAATATCTGTCAGCCAGTGTTCTGCTGCTTCCAAGCACCAATCATACGCAGTGCGAGCCCGTTCCTGCAGTGCTGCTCTTTTAGGATCAGGATATTTGCCAAACCGGACCGTTAGCTATCAAGTCTTGTACCCTGCTTCCAGCAGTGGTCAATCCCTAATGCTGCAGAGAAAGGCAAATATCCCACCCCACCCCTTCTCATAATGCACTTGGACGAAACTGCTCCTTGGTACCTGCAGGGGATCAGTTTGCACACTGGAGCAGGGGTTTATTACCCCATCTGAACAGGTATAATTGCAAATACTGTTAATGATCATAAAAGCATCCAGCCCTTTTAATTGTCTTATACTGAGCAAGAGAACTGCCTAGGAGTAGCTTACTGTATGCAACAGCAACCACATTTAGAAACTTCCAGCGTATTTGTCAACAAGTATCGAACGCCAATTTGGAGCAGGTCTGAGGCGCACAAGACAGCTATCTCCTTTAGTTCATGGAAGTTCGTGGCAGGTTCTCCCGCCCAGTGATCCAAACCAGAATGCTTCCACAGAAATAAAACATAATCATTTTTAAAAGTCTCCTCCTCAGGATAGGTTTCAGAGTGGTAGCCGTGTTAGTCTGTATCAGCAAAAACAACTAGGAGTCCTTGTGGCACCTTAGAGACCTTAGAGAAATCATGTACAGATGTCATTAGAATTGTGTGCCGTTTGACTGGAAAACTAAGGACGTTGCATGGATTCTGACTGGGAAGAGCCTTGCCTCCTCTACTCTAAGGAAAATTGTATCTCTGTGTCACTGAGGGAGCTAAGGAGAAAGGATCACTTCAAGAAAGGACAGCTGTTGTTTTTACTTTTACATGTTATTAACCTGCTCATTTCTTTTCAGAGGACAGTTATCTAAAATCCTGTACTGGCCACCAAATGTATCTATTTCTTTACCTATTGTGTATGGATTGTTATAAATCACTACACATCTAAACAGGTATATGTGCTGACTAACCAATTCATTTACAGGGAGATGTTGGAAATGAAATCACATCCAGATCCCCAGTATTCCCAGGAGAGGGAAAATCTGGGGCCGAAGCAGTACCATATGAAAAGTATTATTATTGCCATACGTGGTCTGTACGTCTTAAAACCAATCTGGAAACACTGCAACCAAGGCAGTTATTTCCAGAATAAAAGTGACTGGTGATTTCAGATGGAAAATGGGGATGGTTCTCTGGAAAATTACGAACTAAGCACCAGGTTCTGCCACCCTTGCTCATGTTCAGTACTACCTTACTCCTTGTGTGTTTATCTTGAAATTAGTGAGCCCAGCTGAGGTGTAAATATTACTCAGCATCAGTAAGAGTGGCGGAAGCTGCCCCTAGAGGGACTTCTCTTTGAGACTGAGAGAACAGTGGTTTAAAGATGTTATATGTTTAACTCAAAATCGATGGCATTGCTGTTTAGACCGCAGGAGAAGTCCAAACGGCCTTGAGAACAGTTTCCCCAGGGTTAAGTCTTATTCTTCAAAAGCTTGAGGGAATAAATGCAACAGAGAGGTAAAATGACTCCAAGACAACAGGCTCTTTTTTTACAGTAGGCCGCCAGTTATCTGAACTGATAATGGGCTTTCAGGCCTCTAATTTGAAGAAGGCCTTCTTTTTATTTATAGCAAGGGTCTGAGCTCAGCAGCTTTTGTCATGCTAGAGAATGGGTGCTCTGAACAACTTTTCTGCCTCCTTCATTACTGAGCTGGTTTTTTTTGGGAACTGCTGAGCATGCCATATGAGGAAGAAGAAATGTTACAGATGTGCCTGAGGCTGGACAGAATATAAACCCTTGAAGCCCCAGACAGCTGAAATTTCAAAAGTGCCTGTCAGAGTTCTCTGTACTTTACACTATGAATTGTATTTAAATCCAAGCCTGCCACAATGCACGCTGTCTAGCGACCCGGCCATTAAGTGTATCCACTTCATGTACAGAATTCTGCTTGAGTTCATTATTAAGGCAACCTTTGCAATCTGTTTTTGTTTGCCTGTCACAGCATTTATGCAAAAATAAAAATGTCAGTAAGCAAACAAGAACTGAGGTGCAGTGTTATACTGCTCCTCCCGAGATAAAATGGGCAGGGACACCAGACTTCAGTGAAATCAGTGAATTTATTTTTTAAAGGCAGATTGATATTTAAATATTTTATTTTAAAGGAAGTAAGAGTTCATAAGTGGCAAGTGATCGCGAGGCGGAGAGAAGACCCCATGGGAGCCTATTTAAACTCCCTCAAATCTGTCTCAGATCTCCTTCTGTCAGAACAGAAATGAAAGTATCTGGGTATCTGGCTGGTGAATCTTGCCCATATGCTCAGGGTTTAGCTGATCACCATGTTTGGGGTTGGGAAGGAATCTTCCTCCAGGGCAGATTGGAAGAGGCCCTGGAGGTTTTTCGCCTTCCTCTGTAGCATGGGGCACGGGTCACTTGCTGGAGGATTCTCTGCTCCTTGAAGTCTTTAAACCACGATTTGAGGACTTCAATAGCTCAGACATAGGTGAGAGGTTTTTTGCAGGAGTGGGTGGGTGAGATTCTGCGGACTGCGTTGTGCAGGAGGTCGGACTAGATGATCATAATGGTCACTTCTGACCTTAGTATCTATGAATCTATGAAAGTCTGGGATTTTCAGAGAGTTGCTTCCCTTAAGCTCCTTGGAAAATCCCAGCTCCTTGGCCCTTATTTAAAGACCTAAATGCATGGTTTGCTATTCATGAATCCCAAGGACCTAGCAGCGTTGGTGGGTGTTCAGCACTTCTGAAACTCAGGCTTTTTGTTTGAGTTCCTAAATATTGAAGAAGGAGCTTAACTTTGTAGGCACCAATTTTCTGAAAATCCTGGCCACTATCTTCATGCCACAATTGACTTTCCATTTAAGTATCCTGCCATCCGCATCATAGACTGCTCCTGCCGAGGGGATAGGGAACTCCATAAGGTCCCCTGTCCCATAAGCAGCTCAATGGAGGCAGATCCCCACTGACTTCAGTGGGGCTCCGTGTGGGCACAGGAGTCTTGCCCACGAGGAGCGGTTTGCAGGATCGGGACTTAAATCCTCACTCAGCATCTGCTTCGCTCAAGGCTGTTCGGTCTTCCAAAAGCAGTCGATTGCCCAGGATTCACAGAGGCTCTGTGCCTGTTGCTGGTTCCCCGAAGGCCTTGGTGGCACAATTCTGGTAACACCATGCTACTTAGGGCTCCTTTACTAGTTGCTGCTCTTGGAGCTCACCCTCCCTTTGGGGCTGCAGAAGGAGATGCCACGCTGTGGAAAATCATTGCGGATCAGCCCCGTGGATTTGGTGTGAGATGATGCTCTGGAAAGTGGCAAGCTTCCTCTGCCGCCACGGCTTGATCCCAGCTAAGGGGCTTCATGGAAGAAGACTGGGTGACAAAGACAGGTTCCACTCCCCCTCATGCCTTGCCCACTTCTGCTTCTCAGCTGCCCTGAGATGAGGGGATGACAGGGCTCAAAATATTCCTGCCATGACCCTGTCTATGAGTGAGTACAGTATGAACAACATGAATTAAGGAAAATAGTTCTCCACCTAGCTCCTGTAGATCTTGAGCCGTGCAAATGAGCAGCCTGTGTGCAGTAATCACTGGTCTGATACTTTAAACAACAGCCAAAAAGGCAACTGTATTGTTAGGCCTCCCACGTAAGCAGATGAAACCTGCCTTAAGTATTGTTCGAGCCAAGATTGGTCCAACCTTATGCTGCTGGTGCTGCTTTTATTGTTCTCTGCTGTCTGTACTTTGTGTCACAAGCTGGAATTTCACGATGCCTTGGGTGTCTTTCGAGAATTATAATTAACAGTTTGGAACACGGCAGGGGGGAGACTCTTGTTTTTTCTGTCTGTAAATAACGGATTTTTCTCTCTTTCTCTCCCTGTTTTTCAATTTGGATTTGCTGCAGGTGCATAGGCCCCCGTATTGAGGACTGCATCGGCCTGATGGATAGGTACTTGCTGAATGCTTGCTCCCACTGTCCCCCTCCCATACTCCACGTGTGGGCAAGGGCGCGTGTGTGCATGTCCCTGTGAATGGCGAATGATATTTTCTGTTCTGTAATTGCCTGCAGGTGTAGAGGCCCCACTAGTCATGACTGCATTTACTATCCATGGACACGCCAGTCCACCTTACCACAGCATGCTAGGTAACATCCTCCATCTTTCCATCTTGTACCTCAGGATCCTTCCCCAGTTACCATAGGAGAGTTGTACTAACCAGCTGGGTTAGAAATATGAATTAGAGTGTGTAAAGTGTATCATAATTTATCGGATATACAACTCAGCTTTTCGATTGCTTTACAGTTTGAAAAAAAATTAGCTATGCCATTAATAGAATTGGTTGCAAAATCCCCATAGCTATTCTGTATGACTTTTTTTTTTCAATTTCAAATGTTTTGTCAACAAAAATTCACAACTAAACAAAACAAAACATTTCATTTAATTGAGATTCTCATTTAGTTTTCAGAGTAGCAGCAGTGTTAGTCTGTATCTGCAAAAAGAAAAGGAGTACTTGTGACACCTTAGAGACGAATCAATTTATTTGAGTGATGAGGTGAGCTGTAGCTCACGAAAGCTCATGCTCAAATAAATTTGTTCGTCTCTGAGGTGCCACAAGTCCTCCTGTTCTTCATTTAGTTTTGGTTTTTGAAAGCCAAAATGAAAAAAAATTGAATTACAACTAAGTGAAAAAACCTTTTTTTTTAATTTAAGTTTCCTCAAAATTAAACTGTGTTCATAAAACATTGCAACACAGACAAAACTATTTTTCGACCAAAGAAAAATCTCAAAAATTGTTGACCAGCTGTAGCTACTTCATTGTTAATTTGGCATTCAAAAATGGCACTGGAAGTTGAGAAATTCAGTCTCTCCTTGCATCAGGTTTGTTCTAAAATGCATCCATAATGACCAAGCCAAATTTATGTAGGAAGAATCTACATACGTTTGAGTTTAAGTTAGGCCTCCGTGTTCCCCTTTGTTGTATCCCATTCATGTCCTATATATTTTTTTTCATTGTATTTATTGTCAATTCAAACTGGTTAGTATAGCCTCCAGGCTCTCAGGGTCTAGACCCTGACTAGGATTTTTTCCTTTCAACCAACTTCACCTCATAAAACATTCTAGCTGGTTCTCCTTGGTTTGTCTTGAACATTTCCTTACAATGATACCAGAAGATTAATATGATGAAGCTCAGAGGAGCTGAATGTTTTTTTAAAAAATGTTTCCATGCCTCCAGGTTACCTATTCAACATGAAACTCCTTATTTTCTAGTTGTTGACTGATAGTGTTTATGCTCAAGGCAGAGTGGTATGAAAAACATACAACTAGAAATGCTAGCCAAATCTTAAATGGCAAGATCCGTTAATATTTGTTCCAAAGCCCAATGCAGTGAATGGGAAGAGGTCCAGATTTTCAGACGTGCCTGGTGATCATGGGTGCCTCAGTTTTAAAAGGCCCAGCTTAAGACTCTTTGAAAATGAGGGCCTCTTAAAGAATCTCAGACTGTGCACCAAAAGCTGAGGTGCCCTAAATCAACAGGCACGTCTGAAAATCTTGACTTCATTGCCTTCACTAAGCTTTGGATCAAGCCCTTTGGCCTCAAATGAGCAAAGCATTTTAGCACATACTTAACCTAAACAGCTTCAACAGAACCACACACATGGTTAAAGTTAAGGACGTGCTTAAGTGATTTGCATGATTGCGGCCTTAGTTGTGTTTTTTAATTATTTGCAATATTGTATTTTAAAATGAGAATGGAATAAACAAAATCTTAATAATATGATAAATGCTTTGTATTGGAACGGTTATTGGTAAGTAATGACATCATGCCAGTCGTGTACATCAGCTGTGGTCTCCAGTATACATATTTTAAGTAAAGCTGCTTAATATTGTTAGCACAATAGGGAGAGAACACATCCGACTATTCACTGTTTGATTTAACTGGCAGAACTGTAAGCTTAACTTTGAATTCAGAAGATGGATTTATTGTCTAGAAACTTACTTAAATCTCCAAGATCCAATGTACATTGAAATGAATGGAAACACTCTCATTAATGTCATTGTCTGTTAGATCAGATCCTAAATTTATGTTGTAAAATGAGTAATGAAATATGTGAGAGACAAGCTGGATGAGGTAATATCTTTTATTGGCCCAACTTCTGTTGCCGAAAGAGACATTTTGAGTTTACATAGAGCTGTTCTTCAGGTCTGGGACCAGGCTTGAACGCTTGTCTCTTTCACCAACAAAAGTCGGACCAGTAAAAGATATTACCTCACCCACATAGTCTTGCCCATATCCTGGGGCCAACATGGTTACAACAACACTGCAAACACTAATGTGGAAGTATGCTACAGATGATAGTTGCTAGTATGCTGTCATTTTTCAAGACCTTAAAAAGAACAATGCACTATCAGATCCTTTTATTTTAAGAAGTGTAGACGAGTGAATTCATCTCTCTGAATCTGTGATCTAATGTCAAGTCAGTAAAACAGACTACTGAGGGGTGTGTGGGTGTGAAAATTAAAGTAGGTGTTTTAATCCATTCAAATGAGGCATGTCCTGCTCCATTCAGTATGAGTAATGAGTGACCCTCAATTATGGAATCTGGAGAACCATTTCAAAGAAAGAATGTTTCCTTTAGAACTGACAGCTTTGCTACACTTATTTTGTGCCAATGATGGCCATGTAAATGTGATTAAATTTTAAGATGTGTATGTTCTGTCACTTTTAAACCTATGTAAGAAATTTCAGAGCCAGTTTATGGCTTCCAAACCTATATTTGTTTTTGTTTTTTAATTATCCATTTTTAAATTATGCCCTTTGTTTGGGACAAAAAAATAAGCAAAGGTGCACTGGCAAAAATGGTATATTTTCTGTGTGATGCAAGTGGTGAAAACCAAAGTGTGTCTAGTTCACTTTAAATGGAACGCTTTACATATTCCTCTAGCTATCTTTTATCCACCATGACCTACTTCAGGTCATTAATGTCTAGTCTGCACCTTCACTATTGCTGCACATTGACTTGAATCAGTACTGGATTGAGAGGCAGAGTGCTCTGTTGTTCAACCAGCCAGCAGAAGATGAGAACAAAGTCTGTAATGCAGACAAATGAAATATTTCTCACTTCCTTCATCTGCTTCCATTTTCAAAGCAATGCTGTTTTTCTTTCCAGTTTTGCAATTTGCAAATTGTTTTTGCCATGATCCATTGGCCTGAAGACTTTTGCAAGAGTCTGGTAGGATAGCAAAGGAATTTTTACTGTAGTGTTTAATAAAGATGAATCAGATGTGTGCTACACTACTTGTTTTCCAAAAGACCAGCAGTGAAATTTCAAAACATACCCTCTTTCAGCTTGTGTCTAGAGCCTTTAATAGTTATACATTATAACCCCTTTATTCAGGGATTTTTACTCCTAACATTTCCTAGTAGAATTCCACATCATGTGATGTTAGAAATGCTTTTATTTTCTCATTTCCATCTGAATGGCACTTACAAAGGAGGAATATTTTACCCCTTTCCTCTAGACCAGTTGATTGATATCCAAACAGCTGTTAGATTGCCTGTTAGATCTATAAATACACCGATCCTTTGTTCCACAGCGACCCAAATGTGTTTTCGATAAATTAAGTTTATCTTTGCAAAGGGTTTCACCACATTGTTAACTACCGGAAAAAGTTCAAACTATAAAGAGAGTAAATGTCTCCTTAAACTAACCAGTAAAAGCTTTTAGAGCTCATGGGAGAAATGAACATCTCTTTTATTTGTGGCTAGTTGCCAAATTCCAGCTCTGGTAACGATAGGAGGTACTGCACTGTAGTTCTGGTAATACTGTGGAAAGCCATAGTTCTCCACGTTTCTGACACATTCTGTTGTGTTTAAGTGATGTCTAGCATGGTGGTATCTGATTGTAATTTATGTGTTACGCTGACTTTAGGAGCAGATTCTCTCACTGGCATCTGCCTCTTTGAGGTGCTCCAGTGACACTAAGGAACCAGAAATGGGACAGACCTTGCCAACTGAGAATTCCTAAAGCAAAGGGGAGTCCTTAGCTGGCACAGAGATGGCAGAGTTTATTCCTATATCACCCCTTGCTCTCCAGAACCTCAGCATATGGTACATACCAAGCCCGGGGCGGGGGGAGAAGGGGGAAGGAGGAGGGAAATGAGGGGCCGTGATCAGAATGCTTTTGAACACTGGTATTCTCAGCTAATTTAATTGGGAAATGTTTGCACACCAATCCTTTCCTGAAAACACAGAGGAAAACGGAGGTGAATCATGTATACCATGGAGAGATGTACACTGGGATTTTCCAGGGAACCTAAAGGAGCTACTGTATATGCCTAGCTCCAACTGAATTTCAGTAGGAGCTGAGACCTATTCCCTCAGGTGCCTTTGAAAATTCCAGCTGTAATGATTATGAGACTTTAGGAGTAATTGAAAGGGGGGTAGAGAGAGGGAGTGTGAAGAGAGAAACTCCATCATCTTATTTTTTAAAACAAACAAACAAAACAATGCCCAGCAATACAGATGTGGTCTTTTTCCACAGAATTTAACTGCCCAATTCAGTTATCCAAGCCAGGCCCTGGATTAAATTCAGTAGCGTTAATGTGTATCTAGCAAAAAGAACAGGAGGACTTGTGGCACCTTAGAGACTAAAAAATTTATTTGAGCATAAGCTTTCGTGAGCTACAGCTCACTTCATCGGATGCATGCAGTGGAAAATACAGTGGGGAGATTTATGTACATAGAGAACATGAAAAAATGGGTGTTACCATACATTCTGTAATGAGAGTGATCACTTAAGGTGAGCTATTACCAGCAGGAGAGCCGGGGGTGGAGGGAACCTTTTGTAGTGATAATCAAGGTGGGCCATTTCCTGCAGTTGACAAGAACGTCTGAGGAAAAGTGGGGGATGGAGGGGGAATAAACAAGGGGAAATAGTTTTACTTTGTGTAATGACCCATCCACTCCCAGTCTCTATTCAAGCCTAAGTTAATTGTATCCAGTTTGCAAATTAATTCCAATTCAGCAATCTCTCGTTGGAGTCTGTTTTTGAAGTTTTTTTGTTGAAGAATTGCAACTTTTAAGTCTGTAATCGAGTGACCAAAGAGATTGAAGTGTTCTCCGACTGGTTTTTGAATGTTATAATTCTTGACGTCTGATTTGTGTCCATTTATTCTTTTACGTAGAGACTGTCCAGTTTGACCAATGTACATGGCAGAGGGGCATTGCTGGCACATGATGGCATATATCACATTGGTAGATGTGCAGGTGAACGAGCCTCTGATAGTGTGGCTGATGTTATGAGGCCCTGTGATGGTGTCCCCTGAATAGATATGTGGGCACAGTTGGCAACGGGCTTTGTTGCAAGGATAGGTTCTTGGGTTAGCGGTTCTGTTGTGTGGTGTGTGGTTGCTGGTGAGTATTTGCTTCAGGTTGGGGGGCTGTCTGTAGGCAAGGACTGGCCTGTCTCCCAAGATTTGTGAGAGTGATGGGTCACCCTTCAGGATAGGTTGTAGGTCCTTGATGATGCGTTGGAGAGGTTTTAGTTGGGGGCTGAAGGTGATGGCTAGTGGCGTTCTGTTATTTTCTTGGTTGGGCCTGTCCTGTAGTAGGTGACTTCTGGGTACTCTTCGGGCTCTGTAATCTGTTTTTTCACTTCAGCAGGTGAGTATTTTAGTTGTAAGAATGCTTGATAGAGATCTTGTAGGTGTTTGTCTCTGTCTGAGGGGTTGGAGCAAATGCGGTTGTATCGCAGAGCTTGGCTGTCGACGATGGATCGTGTGGTGTGGTCAGGGTGAAAGCTGGAGGCATGTAGGTAGGAATAGCGGTCAGTAGGTTTCCGGTATAGGGAGGTGTTTATGTGACCATCGCACCATAGTGTCCAGGAAGTGGATCTCTTGTGCGGAATGGTCCAGGCTGAGGTTGATGGTGGGATGGAAATTCTTGAAATCATGGTGGAATTCCTCAAGGGCTTCTTTTCCATGGGTCCAAACGATGAAGATGTCATCAATGTAGCACCAGTAGAGTAGGGGCGTTAAGGAAAAGAATTCCTTAAGTAAGGGGTGAAGCTGCTATTTTTCTGATCTGAGATCTATCATAAAACTGAAGATGTAATCAGGGAGGGAATGACAAGGAAACAGCACCTTAAGATGTTCCCTGAATAAACCTGTATTGATTTATACCCTAACTATATGAGCTTCACGTTTTCTTTTAACTAACAGAAGCTAATTAGCCTGGTCCCCCACTGTGAAGTGGTTACATAAAACGATGTGTAGTTATTAACTCAAATTACAATATCCTCATACTTTCTTCCTATTAACAAAGCACACTCTCCCAACTAATCATCCCTTCACAAACAAAAGATTGTTTTTATATACAGTGTATGTATACAAGAGCTAATTAACAGTAAACCCTTTGTAATGCAGGCAAATCCTTTCATAGCTGTTTCATAACCGCCTACACAGTGTGATTTCATTAGAATTTCACAGTAAGTAAGTAGTACAGAACACATGAGAGGGGAAGGGAAACCCACCTCTAATAAACTCTGAGTGCTCATCATTTTTATAGCACTCTGTTCCAGTGCTTGGAGTAAAGCATTCCATATGTTCCAGTTATTTATAGAATAATTACAGCCATTCCTGAAAGAGTGTGAAAAAAAACAAAAAGGCCCCACAAAAAACTTTCCCCATAAAAATTTACTACAGGGGGGGAAATAAGATTTATTTGTGAGTATAAAACTATAAACCTACCTCTTGATGGGTAAAATATACTATTCCAGAGAGACTTTCAAATACAGTCGCAGGACAAATCAATTCAGGGCACTGATTGTATTTTTAAATATTGAAAAAAAATAGAAAAACTATTTTTGGTCCTGACTTCTATGGATTTGATGGTTGAGGTCACACTTTTATCCCTCTAGAATAAAGCAGAGTGACAGATAAAGTCATGTTTCTCATGAGAGGCGGGTTGATCTAGTGGATAGAGCACTGGTTTGGGACTCAAGAGACCTGGTTCTATTCTTGGCTCTGCAACTGGCCTCGTAGGTGACCTTGGGCATGTCACTTCCCTCCTGGTGCTGCTTTTTCCTGTCTTGCATGTTTACACGGTAATCTATTTAGGGCAGAGACAGTCTCCATCTATGTGGGTGCATGATGCCTGCCACAATGGGGTTCTGATATTGGGTTTAGACTCTAGATGCTAGTATAATGTAGATAACTAATAGTAATGAGTTTAGCGGGACTTGTATATACACACACTGAAACCCACTGTGAGCTATGAATTCTATCCCTATGGGCGCTCTGCATGAGCCACTGCTTATGCAGGCTTGAAGACGATCAGAGGAAGCGTAGAAACCAGGTGGGGGGGATTGCTCCTCAGAGGAGCTACCAACAGCAACAGCCTAATATGAAGGGAAAGAGGAGGGCTCCATTAGATGCAGCAGTAGCTGCCTGCAGAAGGGAGAATTACATTCCCACTCCCCACTGCCTTGAGACCCCTGTAAAAAGGCCAGATGCTCAAAGTTAGAATAAGGCAGTAGATTTGGCACTATAGTGAGTAAAGTAAAGGAGTGCAATGCAATGAACTGAGGCAATTTGGGACTTTCGCTACTCTTCCTGATAGACAGCATCCCCCTGTAGTAGATGATCATGATCAGTGCATGCAAAACCTGATTGTGTGGCTAAGCACTCAAAAGTAAGCAATGCCAAAGATAAGGTTGCACGTGCAACCTTAATACAGCCCGGCCTGGGTGAATGAATTGTTACAGTGCTCTTTAATGACATAATTGCATAGTGTCTATCAAATATAATCTTACACAGCGTGTGCTACACCTTCCTGCCTTCCCTAGTACAGAGCTCCTCCGGTACATTAGAGCAGTGCTCCCTACTGCCTAACCTTACCAAATATGCGAGCAGGCCTCTGCAATCCTTTTGCACCGACCAACATTCTCAGTGATTCCTATGTGGCCCATCACCCAGCCTAAAGTGTGCTGCAACACAGTGCCCTTTGCAAATTCCAAGGGCCACAGAATTCCCTTGGCTTAGCCTCAGAACATCTTGGCAAATCTTTGCAATAGCCCTCCCTAATCATAACTTCAGTACGCTACGTAACTAGGTTACCTATTTGTGCGCCTTCACCACAGCCTTTCGTGAGTGCCTGCTTTTCAGATTTGCGAGAACCACAATGCAAAATATACCCTGCATGCTTAATGTACAGTTCTTGGTCAAATCACAACCAAATTACATCAGCACGTTCAGAGGCCTCTCTCCTCAATGAAGGTTTTTTCCATACCCAAATTTCATCTCTCTGCCACAAACTGTTTCAGCTGCAGAGCTAGTCTGATAAAGTAGGTTGCAAAAATTGTTTCAGGAGAGGAAAATTGTATTTGTTTTAAAACTCTCCAAGTACTTGAAAATGACTGAACTATTTTTTCTCAAACTTTAACAAAAAAAAAGAAGACGACGACAAGCAGGGAGCAAGCCTGGTAAATTTCATCTGAAAAAGTGAGTTCCAAAAAGTTCTGAGCAACTGAAAACTGATAAGCAACGTGCAACCTTATCTTTGGCATTTCTCACTCTTATTTATATGACTTATCACAGTCACTGCTTTTGTCATCATAGTGTGTGTGTACACATCCAGTGAGACATGCTTCTGTGATCTCCGATATAGGTAAACTCCAATAAGAGTGAGGTTGATTCAAAGCTTGAAATTCTTCCAGTAAATTGCAGTGTATGAATTACAATTCTGGTAATAGTGAACTTCCGTGTATAGTGAAAAAGTGCAGTGAAAAAAGTGACTTTGTTGGGGCATGGCTGCACAGTTTATCCCTCCAGTCTCGTTTGTTAATTCAGTTGCCTCAAAGGAGGATTTAATATAGATTTAATAAGTTATTATAAATTAATTATCTATTTATTTTTAAAAATGCATTCATTGAGCTTTAAAAGTATGTAAGATGCAGTGTTTAAGACTCAGTGAATAATTTCTCAATAATCCATCCATATTTAACATACAATAAGTGTGGACGAAAGCCTGCAGACTTTCTTCCATTTTGCCTTAATGCGGTTGCAGGATTTGCCCCTCTTATTAAATGTAGACAATATACATGAGAAAGTGTATTTAATTTTAAAGTCTCAACATCACATCGTTCTCTGTGGCCCTAGCCTTCACTTTTTGATCTGTGGAAAGATGAAGAAGCTACAATTGTTGCATACAATGGAAAATGTGTTGCCGGTGTAGTTGTGTTGTGGGTATTCATGGGGGTCAAATCTGTTTGGATAGATTTCTTCAAGTCAATTTATAATGTTAAACCACATCATTATAATAAAAGATGGATCGCCTTTTGGCAGGGATGGAGCCATTCTTGTGTGTGTGTGTGTGTGTGTAAAGTATTTCCTACTGTTTTACAGTGCTTGATTTATTTACAAGATGGTTAAACCCTGCACACCAAGATGTTACTATATAATACAAATTAGACTGAATTAATTTGCAATCCCCAAAGTACACTGCCTTGCTAATTCTTCGCTCTCTTTTTCTCTCTCGTGTTACTCTGCAATTATTTTCCAAAGCTTTTTCAATATTCGATTAGAAATAGCAAATAACTTGAACTAACCTTACTTCAGACTTGGATTCTTCAGTTTGTTTTATATGAGTGGAAATACAAGATTTTTATTTGTTAAAAGGGATTCTAGTCACAGAGCCATGAGACCTGCAAATACATAATTATAAGCCAATAACATTTTGTTACAAATTGTCAGAAATT
The DNA here is from genome assembly GCF_965140295.1 of Lepidochelys olivacea. Classification (NCBI taxonomy): domain Eukaryota; kingdom Metazoa; phylum Chordata; order Testudines; family Cheloniidae; genus Lepidochelys; species Lepidochelys olivacea. The sequence goes on along the minus strand of NC_140421.1, from coordinate 66,339,063 downwards.
AATAAGTTTCTATGGTGCTAATTGCAAAATACTGAACTACAATAGGTTTCAGAGTAACAGCAGTGTTAGTCTGTATTCGCAAAAAGAAAAGGAGTACTCGTGGCACCTTAGAGACTAACCAATTTATTTGAGCATAAGCTTTCGTGAGCTACAGCTCACTTCATCGGATGATGTGAGCTGTAGCTCACGAAAGCTTATGCTCAAATAAATTGGTTAGTCTCTAAGGTGCCACAAGTACTCCTTTTCTTTTTGAACTACAATAATTACCAAAAGATGAAGGATTACCATAAACATCAGCAATTGTGCAGGTTCAGAGCATTAGCAAATCATGCCGTCATGTTGACTTACTTTCTCTTATTGTGTACAGACATTTTTTCATACTATGAAGTGAAGTAACATGCTGGAAAAAATGCCATGTAAATCATTGGTGCTTTTGAGCAAAGACTTACCAATAACTGAATTTGTATTTGAACTGGAAGGGTGTTCTAAATCATTCATTTCACATGCAACACCCTGCCTGTGTGAAACCAATTCCGCTTCATGGCTCTTGACCATGTTGCAGAGGCATTTTGCCCTTTGTCTCCTTTATTATGACTAGAGGGGAAAAAAATCTACTGAGATGTCAGATGGAACTGTACAGTCGTCTGCATAGTCTGGGATATTCAAAAGCACTGTGTTTTGGCCTAACTCATTGACTTCAATGGAAGCTGAGTTAGACCAATGTTCAGTACTTTTGAAAACTCCAATCCACACTCTTCCACTGACTGTTACTGTTTTCTGATGGTAAGTTTGAACCCTGATGATTTGTGATGATGATAATATGCTTCTGTATGCTCTGTCCAGTAATCTAATGTTGCCAAAGCCACTTAGGCAGGAGTTTGCGCAGGGAACTGATCTGTATCATCATACTGACGGGTGTGGGGAAATTAAGGAGAAAAATGAAGACTAGTGAAGGTTGAATCTCAGGATATTTGGAAGTTCTTGTAGATAAAAATTTGGATACTTGGCAGAACCGTCTAAACTTTGTGAGTCTACAAAACTAGACTGGATACCTCAAAATTGGAGGTGTTTTCTACTATAGGTAGGGTAGAAATACAATGCAGAGAGGTGTGCTTCGAGTACCAGCCAGAACAAGGACATCCAGAAGTCTAGAAAACTTAAAAAATACGGGTTTCAGAGTAGCAGCTGTGTTAGTCTGAATTCTCAAAAAGAAAAGGAGGACTTGTGGCACCTTAGAGACTACATCCGATGAAGTGAGCTGTAGCTCACGAAAGCTTATGCTCAAATACATCTGTTAGTCTCTAAGGTGCCTAACCTTTAAAAAAAAGTCCTCCTTTTTTTAAAATAAATACGGCAGTTCCCCCAAATCCTTTTGCTTGTCAGAAGATTCAGTTTAGGTTCTTTTCAAGTTTTAGGAGAAAGTGGAGGTCACTTTTCATTAAACTTGAAATGATTTGCCCATTCTGAGAGAGGGCTCCAGCTCTTCAGTACATATGTCCTTGATTTAGATTGCTGCTATTGTTATTTGTCTTGAAGCAGCGCCTGTCTGTCAGAAAGCAGGGCCTGCAGCAGAGCCAGTCTCCAGGCAACCTAAGGAGCACAGCTGGCCTGTAATCGGCTGCCTCGTTGGCTATGCCACCTGTTTGGTTGGAAGAGTCAGCAGACTGGCTCTTAAGCCCAGCGGCAGCTGCTCAAAGCATTCTTCATGGCTTCAATAGCTCCTTTGCCTGCTTGTTCCCAGTCCTGCTGCTTTGTTTCCAGCCCTGCTTCAGCCCCACTCCTGCCTTGGCCTCAGCCTTGCCTCACTCCAGGTAACCTGGTTCTGATCCTTGGCTCCAGTTCCTGATCTCTTACTTCAGCTCTGACCCTTGGCTCTGGCATATGGCCTCTGACTCTGGTTTGGATGCTGCGCTCTGGATACTGACTCCAGCTCTGACCATGGGCTCCAGTTCCTGGCTAGCAGCTCTCATTCTAACCATTAGGCCTGACTCCTGCTCTGTCCCTATCCCGTGATACTGTCTCTATTTCCTTTATGCACCCTGTAGTTGAAGAACAGTTCTTTTTTTCTCTCTCATTACCCAGCGAGAGACTCATTTTCATGTTGCATCTCAAGTTAAAGGCGAGGGCTTCATTAGGTGACTCTGGCATTCCCTGGTGATCTCTAGCCCCCGTTTGTCCTAGCTGCCTATTCAAACATGCTAGCTGTAAAGGACGTAAACATCGTTTTCCAAATGAGGTCTTCTTTCAGCTTGTTTGCTAACAATAGGACAACAAGGCTCCTTATTTGAAGCTCAGCTGTGGTATTGTGTAGTCATGCAGTCAGTGAATCTCCCCACTAGATAGTAGCTTCAGCACCTTAGGTCCTTAGTCTGCCCTAGTGCCTGGCCAGAAGCAAACGTACACCCATCGTTGTAGTGAAATACATATTTAATTTTTAGGAGTTCGGTGACGGTGTTACTTCTGAGTTTTCAAGCTGAGCCCCAGCGAGGTGACCAAGAGCATTCAATGGGCCATTCAAAGCTCAAGCCCCCAGCCACCTGAGGGAGCCATGTATTTTGTCTGAGTAAATAATTGGCATATTTTAAAAAGTTATGTCTGAATTTATACATAATGTGGTGCTTTTGGGGACAAGTGGTCTTCCCTGAGTATGAATTTACATTATTGGTAGAAATTTTAGGATCTATATTTATCTCGGGTATTATGCCCCACTCATTAACAAGGTATTTGAGCACCTTGGATTGTCCCTCAATGCAGACGGTTGGTTGGTTTCTTCCTCTTAAAGATGCATTGCTTTGAGGTGCTGTTTGGAGTCTATTCAGTATTACAGAGTTATTTGAAGTCAGTGCAGTTTATGCAAAGGCTCCAAGGGATGTGTAGGTTTACCCAAAGATGCATTCTCTTTAGAACATGTGGGTAATGGGTTTTGCTGGTGTAACCTTTTGACATCCTCAGGGAAGTTGCCTTGAGGGAAGACTGTAATTTTAACAAATGTCTCACATTATTTTTCAATCTGAACTAAACTTTTAACAAACTCAGCTCGATACCCTGGTAAGCAGAGGCTTCCTTCCAGACATGTCAGCCGTTAAGTGCACAACAGATAATGCAGATAATCATTTTTGGAGACATTCGCGGTGGAGCAAGTTATTAAAAAGAGAAGAAATGGTCGTGGGATAACATGAAAAGCAGGTGCTGGCAGGTCCTGATGGAGGTTTGTTGGCAGAGGAGGGTTGCACTGTGCCTGACTACTCAATGCATGTCTCTGGCCAACGCGACTAATCCCTCACTTTCAAGTGTGCAACGTTCAGAGAAAAATTCAAGAAGAATGTCAAAACATAGTGATGCAGGCAAAGGCCAGATTTTGGTTCAACAAAACTGGATGAAACAAGTTTTCATACAAGTTCTGACTTGTAAAATTCATGAAGCCTTACGTGCAGTAAAAATTGGCACAAAGACAATTTCCCCTCAACCTTCACAGTAAAAACATGCCAATCATTTCCTTAAACAACTTGTCTTAGACTCCCTCCAAACCCTGCTTATAACACACACTGTTGATTACAAAAATGCAAACCAATATGCCATAGTGTTTTTTTTTAAAATCTTATTTCCTGTTAGTTTGCAAATTATTTCATTTTAACTTTTAGGTCTCAGGACTTCATACACTCTAAACAATCCTGTGTAGATATTGTGCAGATACATCTAGCTGACAGTACAGGGTAGCACAGGTGGGTCTTAAGAGGTACTTCATCAGTAACCCAAGGAAGTCTGAGGGAGGTGAGAAATAAGATATGGTAATGGAGAAACAGAAGCCAACAAGGGACAAAGGGTGAGTGTTAATTTATCACCAAAGACCATTTTAGTCATAGGCTTAGTAGACAGCCCCCTACAGATGGTTCTATAGGAATAATGCAGAAAATGCTTCAGTCACTCAAGAACATATTAATCTGGAATTACTCTTCTGAGGTTATGGTTTCTGCACTCCCTGTTTCTGCTCAGTCAAGTTCAATAGACACCTTTAATTAACACACACATCCTGAAACTCTTTGCACTGCTGGCTAACAAAGCACTCAACCGAAGCACTGCTGTGTCTCACACAAAGGAGTGTGGAGAATGTCTGGGAACTGGAGACATCCACTGCAGATGACTGAACAAGCACACAGGCACCCTAGTGGAAGAAAGAAAATGGCACAGGCTATTAATTATATTACTATGTATTATTGATCAAGCACCACAGATTAAATATGCTTGCTGTCCCAACTATCTTGTAGTCTAAGGTTCTGATCCTTGCAGCATCAGGGTCTAAATTAGATGCAGTCAGTATAGTCCAAATGTAACCTCATGCATACGATAAAGGTGCATGTAAAACAATCATGCTACGTGCTTGACGGTCAAATTACCAGATAGCCATTGGATTTTTTTCTTGTAAACACCTCATTTATTGGAAGGCCTTATGGAAGAAGTAGAGTTTTGAGGAGGAATTTGATGGTAAAGAGGGGAGGTCATCTGGCGAACAAGGAGAGCAAGGAAGGTTCAAGAGCAGGGCACTGGGTCGAGAACTGAGAGAAGGAGACAAAAGAGATGGTCAAGCAGGAGGAGAGAAGACAATAGGAAGAAGAACAGGATGAAATTCAGACTACAAATATGACTCATCTTTTTAACTGTGAGAGCAATTAACCATTGGAACAATTTACCTAGTGAGATGGTAGATTATCCATCAGATGAAGTCTTTAAATCAAGACTCCTTGTCTTTCTAAATGATATGCTCTAGTTCTACCAAAATTTATGGGTGTAATGCAGAAATTACTGGATGAGGTTCTACAACCTGTTATGCAGGAGGCCAGACTAGATTATCATAATGGTCTCTTCTGGATTTAACACCTGTGTAGGTTGGTCAGAAGAAAGCAGCAGAGAAATAAGTGGGCTAGAGGGGATGAGTTCTAATCCAGCAATTCACCAATGCAGCTGCAGCCAGATCTGTCTTCTACTTGACAACTCTGGGCCTGATCCAAAGCCAATTGAAGTCACTAGGAGCCTTTCCACTGATTTCAGTGGGCTTTAGATAGGCCCTAGGCTGCTTAGTTTAATAACCTTTCTCAGTGAACTGTGTAAATTCTAGAAGCAAATTGTCAGTCTACCTGCCCATCATGATTTTCAGGAGGAAAAGATGTATTGTCACCTCAAAAATGGGCCAACAGCCATTAATATGCATAGTCTCAATCACAGTAAGGATAACAGACACAGAACTGATTGAAAGGATATTCTAGCTTTAAAATACCCATTTCCAGTAAATGTGTGGGGTTTTCCTTGTGAGAGTGATATCCTTTGCATATAGATGAATTGGAGACAAAGTGCAATATTGCCTCACCATTGCAGCTTTGTGTGAATTGGCTCTGTTAAGTTGTCAAACGGCGCAGAAGCCAGATTCCTGTCATCCACAGGTTCATGTAATCTTTTAAGCACTGTTTCTGTTCCACAGCAAAGATAGATCTGTAACTAGGGGTGGATTGGCATTTAGTTAGAAAGGGTGAGGAGGGGGGGAGAGGAAACCAAAGATGTATCAGCATCTTTACTTCAGTTCTCTCCAGCAGGGTGTCCCAAGTTTTCTCATCGTCCTCTCCTAAACACTGAAAATTAACTTGAAAATCTAGCCCTCTACATATTTTAAAAATGTGATGTGTGGCAAATGACCTTTGATTGGTGGAGGGGTGGGGAAGGTGTAGTTGGACCTTCTCTCTGGATATATTCCTTGATCGTGAGTAGGGTCCTGACTTTTCTGTCGGATTAGATGTCCATTCAAGGCTTCAGGGAGCTGTGAATGCACCAACAGCACCAAGGTCAGCTGTCTGGCTGAAATGAATACTGAGGTTTCCTCTGTGGTCAACAGAAGGAAATGTCTGCGTGTTTAAACCAACTCACCACTTCCTGGATGCTTGTCCAAAAATATTCTGAGAAAGGGCTGGCATAGGTAGAAGGGAACTGGAGTGCCTGGAACACTCAGACATCTAGTGACCCTTGTAACGTATGCAATGAATTTTGGGTTGGTCTCCTGCACAGAGATTTGGGAGAAAGTAGGATTGTTTAACCTGATTATATACACCCATTTAGGTGATCCCATCGACGTAAATAAACACATGAAGACAATGGACCTAAACCATTTTTGGAATCAATTATGTTACATCCTGGTTACAAACATGGTAACAGGTTTTAGTGTAGACAGAACTACAGTGATCTGTCCCAGGGTCACACAGCAAATCACTGGCAAAGCAGGGAGCAGAAATCAGGTCTTTTGAAACATAGTCTTTGCTCTGAACAGTGTCCTTGCTTATATGTTTAGCTGCAGATGCCAGTTCAGCCCAAATAATCTGAACCTATTTAGTCTGCAAATTTGGACTGAAAGACTCACAAGATTAAGATTTTTGTATTTCTTCTTTCTGGTAAGGCTGGAGAGAGCAGACGAAAAGCCTTTTGTCTGGTACTGAAGCACATCTAGTTACAGTTCTGTCTCGAAACAGGAAGTGCAAAGGGACTTGGGAATGAAAAATTTTCAAACACCAAAAACAGATTGGTTTGAGTGTTGAATGAAGGTTTGCTTTAGCCAAATAGGTACATCTATTCCTTATAAAGAATAGACTTCTTCATGGCAATTTTTAGTATTATAACTCCTCCCTTAACCACATTCCCTCCCCAAGTTTGCCACCCATCCAGTACAATTGGCTATGGACTGAAAAGGAGGCCAGAAATAGAACTGAAAATTCTGTTTTATACCTTTGATCATTGAGATTTCTTTTTATTTTACTTCTGGGGGGGAGGGGAATTGAGAAAATTAAATTGAAGCCACATGCTATATGGATATAACTATAATTGCCAGGAAATTCAGATTTATTGTTACAAATCCATCCTAGTATTTTGACGGATAGCATAAGCACCCTTGAAGATATTATTTATGCATTGGAATTCATAATATCCATTTATTTTCTGATAAGACTTGCATTTGTTTATATCAGTCTCTTCACTTTCTATTCCCCCCCCCCTTAATCAAATGGGATTTCCCAATGATTGGTATAATTTGTGTAGGACATTTGCACAGACAGAACGCTACTCCTGTAATATAATAGTGGAAACTCCCAAAGTAGCATCAGGCAAAAGCAGAAATACAGTATACCTTGTTATGCATCTACCATGGGTTCTTCTTGATATTTATGAGCACTGGTTAAGTTTATTCCCTCATATGTCTCCCAAAGATAAATTTTGCATTTTTGGAATTTAATGAGAAATAACAAGTGGACATGTTCGAATATAAATACAGTCTCGTGGCCATTTTGAAGCATTTATTAGAATACCAAAAAGTATCAGTGCACATGTAACCCACACACCTTCTGGGTGTGGTGTTCTGTCCCATCTTGTGGCACCGAGACCACTTAAAGAGAGAGAGGGAGATTGAGTCTGCTCTACAGCCTTAGCTAACGGCCAGTTGCCTTTTAGCTCATGCCGCAGAGGCTCACTCACTGAGCTCCGGAGGTCCCCGGTTCGATCCCACCCGCTGATGACCGGGGTCTATCAGCGTTACACACATGCAGGACTAACTACTACCATTGTTGCTAGACTATGAGAGGAAATATATCCTAATCATAGGGTGACCGGGTGTCCGGATTTCGATGGGAACACCTGGTCAAAAAGGGAACCTGGCGACTCCAGTCAGCCCCTCCAACCAGGCCATTAAAAGTCCAGTCAGTGGTGCTGTGGGGCTAAGGCAGGCTAGTCCTTACCTGTCCTGGCACCGTGCTGCACCCCAGAAGCGGCCAGCAGGTCCGGCGCCTAGGTTGGGGAGCCACGGGCCTCCATGTGCTGCCACTGCCCCGAGTACTGACTCTGCCCTCCCAGCCAATGAGAGCTGGGGGTGGTGGTGCCTGCGGGCAAGAGCAGCATTCGGAGCCTCCTGGGACCCCTGCCTAGCTGCTGGACCTGCTGGCTGCTTCCGGGGCACAGTGCGGTACCAGGACAGGTAGGGACTAGCCTGCCTTAGCCCCGCTGAGCCACTGACTGGGAGCCGCCTGAGGTGAGCCCCAGCCTTGAGCCCCCCCCTAAACCCAGAGCCCCCTCTGGCACCCCAAGCCCCTCTTCCCAGCTCAGAGCCTTCATCCCCCCTGCGACCCAACCCCTGCCTCAACCCACAGCCACCTCCCGCACTCCGAATCTCTCAGCCCCTCTCCCCAGCCTGGACTCCCTTCCTGCACCCCAAACCCCTCATCCCCAGCCCCACCCCAGAGCCCGCACCCCTGCCCCAGCCCAGTGAAAGTGAGTGAGGTGGGCGAGAAAAAGCCACTGAGGGAGGGGGAATGTTGGGAGTGGGGCCTCGGGGCAGGGGCGGGGCTAATGTGTTCAGTTTTGTGTGATTAGAAAGTTGGAACCCTATCTAATCATTTATAGAAGCACACACATGATATAGTACCTTAGATATAGATATATGAACGTGCTATTAAAAGGAAAACACATCAAGGCTAGACTGATGGACCCTTCATGCATTGTAATATAGATGCCAAATATAGTATAATAAAATTTAAATGGTCAAATTAAGGATTAATCTTGCAAACTCTTGTTGAACAGAACTCCCATTGAAATCTATGTGAGCTCTGCATGTGGGTGGCTTGCAGGACTGTTACATACAGAAGGGTATCCATTGACAAAGATCATGCACGCTGCTTCAGCTGTGTTCTCACCTCAGTTGTTTCCTGCCAAATTTAAGGCTCAACCTCCAATGCACCAGCCCTTCTGCCCTGACTCATGTGAGCAGTCCTCTTGGTTTCAGTGGGACTGCTCATGGGATGAATTTGCAGGACTGGCCTGTACAGGACCAGTTCTGCAGAGTGCCAAGTTACTACTGAGTTGTGCTGAGCTCCTTGAACTCTCATTAGCATCTAAGGGAACTGACAGTGATTATAACTTCACAGGATCAGTCTCCAGAAAATCAAAAAATGAAGTCATAAAGGCCGGGAAAGCACAACTTCTGAAACAAGGAAGTTTGTAGAGGACTTCAGCACCAGCACAGAGATGAAATCCTAATTATTCTGGTCTGAATTCTTCCTGGAGCCCGAGGAAGCTGAAGTTATCCTAGATAATTCTACAGCTGGGACTGAAGAGTCCGTGTTCACCACCAGTAAGCTAAACTTCATTAAATCTGCACTGTGATTCTTAATCTCTTGGATAACGGTTCTCAAGGGGACTCCAATAACCACGAAGGCTAGCATTCCAAAAACCAATCAAAGGAAACAGAATTGTGCCTTACAGCAGCAAAGACAGACACACGCTTAAAGGGGTTGCCTGTTCTTTAAAGTGAGAAAATGAAGAACTTTGAGTGCAAGAGTCAGTGCTCTGATGCATGGTCAGTTGGGATCCCCCAGGGAAAGGGTGACTGACATGGAGTCCTTCCTCCATTGTCTTTTGTGCCTGACACTAAGAAAGGGCAGTGGTCTAGACACTGAAGCTGAGTGAAATCATAGGCTCTATAAACCTAACCTGAGGATGGACCAAATGCTCAATGTAATTAGTTTTTATATTACACTGATAGGGTGCTTTAATGCTGGACCTCAACTCAAGTGCATGAACTGCATCACTTTAGCTAAAACACTCTACTCTGTCCCCAGTTCTTACCTCTTTCTTAGGCTCCATAACCTTCCAGAGCTGGTTTTATAATTGGGAGAAGCAACTTTTGAATCCTCCAGTCAGGGTTTCCCCAGATTCTGTAAAGGTTAGGGGATTCCCTAACTTGTATGGATCATTATGGGACACATTTAATCAATCACTGGAATGCAGCCATTTCTGTAGTGGAACATAGCAGCTAAGTAATGGTGCACAGTGGCTTCACAAAAACAGCTCAGTGCAGGAAGAGAGGAAGAATACTGTACCCGAATAAAAAAGTGCCATACAACTGGTTGGTTGAAAAATGTACACCTCCAAAAGTTCCTGTTCAGTTCTTTATTCATGGCATGTGATTGGTCACCTGAATCACTTGCTGTTCTTTCTGTACCTTGATTGGATGACTGAAACATTCTAGAAAGCAGAATAATGACTGATTGCTCTATTGATTCACAAATACCCAGGCTCACATACCTGTGGGCATGCTAACAAACAACGACTATTCCCAATTTTTGTGTGTGAACAAACACTTTTCCATGCATGTGTACATAGTTGTGCATAACTGTAAATAAAGAGTGGTGTGAATTTGATTGAACTGAGCTATCAATTGCAATCCTAATGTGTTTCCAGTAATCCAGGATTTACAGTATTTACTCAGCTCTACGCACAAGCTGTGAGGTGGAGGTGGAATCTCTGAATAATTATGCTTGAGTTCTGCCTTTTCTGTGAAAAGTTGTAGAGGTTGGAGGGTGAACGTAATGCAGAAGCTACTATAGCACAGTTGAATTTAGTTTACCTGTCCACTTTTGTTAGGAGTGAATTGCATATTTTGGACACAGAGATTAAGCGATGAAGAAAAAGAATCCTATCCAACAATTCTTGTTGCAGTGTCATGTGATGTTTCCATTCAGGTCAAGTTGGAGTGTTGTCTCCTGGGACCTATATTCTCCATTATGCACACCTCCCTATTAAAATTGTGGTTGTCCATTGATTGAATTGGGTCATACCACCATATTTTACTCATCCTGGTCTCCAAGTTGTATGACACTTTCTGCCATATAAAGTGTTGCTTAATACTGTCTTAATTGACTTAATACGCCAGTAAAATATTGGGTGGAGAAAAGGATTGGCCTAATTATGCACTCTGAAAACCACAGTCTGACCAAATTTAAATTACTGTGGTTCTCGTGAAGTAGGTGTTTCCATGATAGACTGACCTGCTGGCGTATGATAGCCTACAACTGAGTGTGCTACATGCGTAACTTTTGAGGAAAGCACATTTTCAGTTTTAATAATGTCATTTGCACAAAATGCAACATGGAGTCAACTGCATGCAATGTGGTATAGCGAAGCCCATGTACTGTATCCTAACTCAGTTTATTGGACCTAGCATGTACTCTTTATGTATGCAGAGGGGAGCTGCTTAAGTTGAAGCCAATGGTCTTAGTCACAAATCAGCCCATCAGTGCACACTATCGATACGACTCTGGTTTTCTTTCTGTGAAGCAAAAATTACTCTTTCCAAAGAAAATGGAAAATATGACAAGAATATAAATGAACTGTTCTTTGACTTGATGAACCTGCTTCACCTGTGAGTCAAATCTAGTGGATTTAGCTGCCTTTCCATCACTGAAAAATCAATCCACCTTATCCAGGAGCTAACTTGGCATATTTTATAAGACGCATTAATCATTTAAACAACCGGCCTGGAAACAAAGTCATTGTGCAAGTTCTTACCAGTAACTTTCCCTTTCTTCTTTTTGTGGTGGAAGAGAAAAATCTCAGCGTAAAGATATCAAGTATGCTGTAGTGCCCAATGGCCACCTCTACTGTATGTAAATAAAAGCACCTATATTTTACTACAGTGCTAATTGGTACCTCATCATTACTTATTTATTCCCAGGCAAAACCTATATTGATATGGAGTTAAAATTGTGAGTGCACATCAGTCACTTCTGGTGAAAACAAGACAGGGATGTCTTAATTTTCACCAATCAAGCATTCAAAATTCAAAATAAAGGAAGTGTAGTTTAGAAATGAATAGTTACGCCACCCAGACAGTCTTAAACCTGTCATTTGGTGACACCATGCAATAATTGTACAATTATAATTAATATATATTAGTGTCTGTGGTCCCAAATTAGACTGATTTTTAAAGACCTATTATTCTTCCTGCCCCTCCACATATTTTACAAAGTGAAATTACCCATCATACTATTAAAGTGAAACATAAAATTATCACATTAAGAGACAGTTAGGACATATTTTTACCAATTAATTGATCTTCCCACGGTGTTTGTTCATCCCATTGGCATTTGGCTTCCATTTCAGTAAAAACTTTTCTCATAATCAAAACAAGCACAACCCTCTCTAAACATTGGCACCTTGTGTTAAACATTTTTTATTTGTTTTGAGGACAGCTTGATTAATAGTTTATTTTAAGAAGGGGAAGAATTTATTTCCAGAGTGATGCTAGGGATCAATTTTGTAAGGTGCTGAGAACTATGGCACTGATCCAGTAAAGCTTTTAAGCACATCTGTAATTCTAAAGCTTTTAAGCACATCTGTAATTCTAAGCATGCGAGTACTTTAACTGAAGTCAGTTTCCCCCTCTGTAAAATGGGGGTAGTGATACTGTCCTTCTTTGTAAAGTGTTTGAGATCTACGAATAAAAAGTGCTATATAAAAGAGCTGAGTATTATTAAAAAGAAAAGGAGTACTTGTGGCACCTTAGAGACTAACCAATTTATTTGAGCATAAGCTTCCGTGAGCTACAGCTCACTTCATCGGATGCATACTGTGGAAACTGCAGAAGACATTATGTACACAGAGACCATGAAACAATACCTCCTCCCACCCCACTCTCCTGCTGGTAATAGCTTATCTAAAGTGATCACTCTCCTTACAATGTGTATGATAATCAAGTGGAAATGGCCCAACTTGATTATCATACACATTGTAAGGAGAGTGATCACTTTAGATAAGCTATTACCAGCAGGAGAGTGGGGTGGGAGGAGGTATTGTTTCATGGTCTCTGTGTACATAATGTCTTCTGCAGTTTCCACAGTATGCATCCGATGAAGTGAGCTGTAGCTCACGGAAGCTTATGCTCAAATAAATTGGTTAGTCTCTAAGGTGCCACAAGTACTCCTTTTCTTTTTGCGAATACAGACTAACACAGCTGTTACTCTGAAACCCGAGTATTATTGTTGCTCAGGTACTTAAAGTTATGCACATACTTAAGTACCTTGCTGAATCAGTGCCTAAAATGGGCATGAATGTGGTCAAAGGGAATTGCGATTTTGGATACAAATACATGTTTGTCAATAGTGGATGTGTCTACACTGGGAAACATTATTGTGTTTAAACGTTAGTTTTAATTGCTGAGTTAGTTAATTCAATGCTGACCATGACTTTGTGGTCAGTGTAGACAAGAGTAAGTTTTGGTTTAAAACCTGCTGGAACCCAGGTTTAAGCATGACTAGATGACATAATGTTGAACATGGTTGGTCCTTGTCTACACTGAATACAGAGTTGTGGCCAACATTATGTCAGCTAACTTGATTGTTTTTTAAAAAGTGTTTAAATATGATAAAATTTTCTAATACAGACAAGTTTCCCCACTGAGTTCAGTCACTCTTTACTTACAAGCCAAAATAGATAAGGAGTGGTGGAGAAGAAATCACTATTCTCTGAACTAAGAAGATGGTTAATGTTCCCTGAATGAACACAAAGCAAAGCCCATTTTATATATGCAAGCAGTGTTAGCCTATTTCTTCTCCCACTTCAATGGACTTCAGAAGAGCAAAATTATGTTAGCTAACAAGGAATGCTTTCGGAAATCCCACTTGTAGAACTTACTGAGGATGGGTGAAGAGAAGAGAGAGATGCTATTAAAACACATTTGAAAACAATTTACATGCCATTCTGACTTTATAGGGAATATCATATTTTGGTTACAGAGTACCTAAGCGTATGTTCCAGGAGTGTCAGGTCTCTAATAGTAAAGCATTATGGTCGTGCGAATTCTCTACGGAGGGGGATATGCCATATGCAAATTTTGTGAATTGTCTGTCAGGAAATGGTAGCCTCTAGTTAAAGAACTCCTTACCAGAAAAACAGCAAGAAGCTACTGCTTACAAGCATTCAAGGTGATAATGAATCCTACATGGATATATTAAAATATTTTTTTAAAAAAAAACCCTATAGCACTGTAAAAACTAGGCTTCAAAGCTCAATTTATTTACATTTTATAGTACGTGGTTTAATATTGAAGATGGGCTGGGGAGAGAACACCTGTTCTTTCTCCATGGACCAACATTTTGTCTTTTTCTCCGGTTTGCCAATTGAGAGTATGAAATCATTTACTACTATACGTAATTAGGCTGTGTTATCTGGTTTTTGCAGCGTTGTAGATGTTTTGGAGCTGTTGGAATGATGTTATGTGCCCCCTATTGAGTGCCCTTATACATCTTGGAATACTAACTTTGAACTTTCTTATCAATTTTGGTGTGCAGGAATGGCTATTAAATGCTTCTAAATATGAAGACACTGTACACATTTAAAAGAAAATAGCTATTTCTCCAAAGGGAATACTAGGATCCTGCTTTCAGTATTCAGCCACATGTCTACAGCTTCCAGTTTAGAAGTCAGAAAATTTCTTATAGAGTATTTTTCTAATAATTAAAAGCTGGATTGGCATCTCGCAATCTGCCCCCAAGTAAGGGTGTAGTGTGCAGTTGTGCTGTCTGAGGAGTAGAGCAGGGACTGAATGGTGATTCAGGGCACTACATGAGCCTTAGAATGACAAGAGATAGCCAGTGAAGAATTCCCTTTGCAGAATTCTCCACCCCAATGTAACCAAAGGATTTTCTGTGGCCAGGTTCAGTACGGAGCTTACACCAGTGACAGAAGTTAGAGTAGGCTCGGAGCCGTTCTAATTTCCACCAGACCCAGGCAGGATCAGAGAGCCAGCAACCAGCTTCCTGCAGCTGTCACTCTCTACTGCGTCTTAGCATAGCTGGGACATAGCAGAGAATTGGGACCCCAGTGTTTTTGAAAATGATTTATGAAAATCTCCACTTTGGTGAGGAAACTTGCTTTGATGTCTCACAGTTGACATTATTACGCTTAATTTTCATGGAGTTCATTTTAAGCCTGCAGTAAAAGTGGCGGGAGGAGGCAACGGCTGGTGATTGCATTCACAAACAGATTCGTTTGTAACAATAATGTAAGTGGATTAAGCGCTCTGAATGCCACTAGAGATTAGGGGGTTTGTGTCCAGTCGCACATCAAGCTGAGGCCATGGGTAGGTGGCTGTGGCATAAGCAGAAAGACCCAGATTAAAAAATATAATGGGAAAAAGTTTCATGCCTGCGATTACACTCTGATCAACACCACCTTGCACGGATCAGTGTTAAGTCCACTTTCATTAAGGAGCCTTATTAATGACATGGAAGGAAAGGGTAAACAGCATATTAATGACATTTGCAGATGATATTAAATGTGAGGTGTTGCAAACACCAGAGACAGTAGAGAAATAACACAAAGGGGCTCAGTGAGCTTAGAAATATAGACAGGAAATGAAATGAGTCTTAACAACAGCCAAAAGAGCAAGTTAAGAAACAGAAGCGTTAAAAAAAAAAGAGAGAGAGAGGAGTGATGCTTGCAAAAAAATTAGTGCCTAAAAATGATCAAGGGATGATAGTGAACAGCAGTGAAATGTGAGGTTTCAGTGCAGTTATGGTGTCAAAAATGTGATGGGGGTCAAAGGCTTGTCATTTAAAACTACACAGGAGAAAGCATTTAACTCTGGGGAGGAACTCAGCATTGGCAGGAAGATGAACAGGATGATCTAATATCTCTTTCCCTCTGTAATGTTTGCAAGATTGTATGACTTTGAAGACATGATGGTGGAGCTATAAATGAAGTACTATTACAATGAAAGAAATGTTTACTATTCCGTTCCAAAGCAAAACCTACCACAGTTTTATTGCTTAAGTCTTACTGGTTAACACTTAGCAATACTTGTTTCAAGTCCCACATGATCTCTACTATGCCACTTTTGGGGGCATAATAATGAGTAGAGTGTTTACACTCAGCTCCTGAAGTTTTGAATAACACATGCAAATTTCTGCGGTCTTGAGACTCTATTTGGATTACCTACAAATATTTGGATACCTAAGTGATGTGTTAAGCGCCTAAGGATTAGTCACTTTCCTATGGGTAAGCATGATAATGAACATTTAAACATGGGAGTTTTATTACCCAGATCTGGTCATTTAATTTGGCAGATTTAAATTTATGCTGTCTGAATTTGATACAGTGCTTCTGACTGATCAGATCTGTCTGATTTCAGACTGGTCAGAGGAAGCAATTGGAAGAATCCATTGGGATTTTCAGCAGGTTACTCAATGTAAAACTCCTCTGTTTTCGACAAGCAGTACAGCATGATATTAATAGGCCATATGCGTTCTTTCAGTGTTACCTGTGTATGGTGCAGGTGTGCTCTTGTAGAGAAAGGTCGTCTTCATAAAAAATATTTTATCATTGTCCAAGTGACAGCTTCAACTAGAGTCGCTTTTTCAGAACCTCCTTTGGGAGAGCCTTTGTTTTGTTATTTGTATGAGAAATATTAAGATCTACATGTCTTTTTAATGAGAGTTTCTACCTACTGAAATAATACAATACTATAGTAAGAGCAGAGGTAATGGATGAGGAGCAACAACACCTCACAGCTTGATTTCTAGCTATTAAATTAGACTTTTCTGAAAACATGTATTTATAAAACTAGAGAGACAAGATGAGTGAGGTAATATCTGTTATTGGACCAACTTCTGTTGGTGAGAGAGACAAGCTTTCACCACGTGGAGCTGCTCTTCAGGTCTGGGAAAGGGGTGTGTGTGTGTGTGTAATATAGGGACCACTTCACCCCGGACTGAAAAGCAGCCATGTCTGTGGGGAACTGAGATGTCATTGCATAACAACATTAGCAATGTTATACAGCTGATTTGTATCCATTTGAAAATAAAGGAGACATTTAGGCAGGCAGAATGTAATATCAAGTTGTGTGAAACTTTCATAATGACACGTAAAACCAAACAAAATGATTTCATGTTTTCTTAAACACCTGGAACTTTCACCAGGTCACAACATTGCTCTCTCTAACCTCTCGGTGTCTGAATTTCCGCTTGTTGACGATCACATGGTCTCTTTCAGCATTGTCCATCAGTTCTTTCTCTCTCACCCTGTCACTTAGCCTTTCTGTGATGTCCCATCCGTTGCATTGATGACTTCTTATCTGCTTTCAGTTCTGTCCTCCTCTTTCTTTTCTTCCATTGATATGATTTTTGATTCTCTTCATCCCTCCCTTCCTCTCCTTCACCCGTTTCTCTTTTGTCCCCACTCCATTCGGAAAGTCTGCCCGGCCAATCCCCAACCCTGCCTCACACCGCAACATCTGCTTCCGTTCCCACTCTCACAATGCAGTCTCTCTCTTTGATGGACATCATATCACCCAGGCTGACTTCCTCCACTGCAAATTCATTCTCTCTTCCTTTAGATCTTCTGTCTTCCTAGGTAAACAACTCTACTTCTCCAACTAGATTGAATCCCGTGTCCTCAATCCCAGTCACCTTTTGCCGCCTTTGACTCACTCCTCAAACTCTTCTGCCTCCACTTCTCTCTCCACACAGGATCTCACCAATTTCTTCAAAGAGATGATTGACAACCTTCCCTCTCCCCTCCTACAACTCTTCCCTCCTTCTCTTCTGCCACAGACTCAGAACTGTCTTGTCTGCTCTCCTACTCTAATCACTCTACATGAGCCAATGACCTCCATCCCAACTCCTGATCTTCCTTATGCCCACCCTCATCCCCTCCCTTACACTTCTCCTTAACCCTTTGCTCTCCTCTGGCTCTTTTTCCTCAAAATATGGATATGCTTTAATCTCTCCCATTTTAAAATAACCCACCCTTGACCCCACTTGCCTTTCCAAATATTGCCCTTTCTCCCTTTCATTTCTAAGCTCATTGAATGCACTGTTTATTGTTACTGTCTGGAGCTCCACTCCTCAGATTCCATCCTAGACCCTCTTCAATCCAGCTTCTACCCCTTGTACTCCACAGAAACCACTCTCCCCAAAGTTTACAATTGTTTCTTCCTAGAGGAAGCTCAGCACCATGCTCATCCTCCTTGACCTATCAGCTGCCTTTGGCTCAGTTGACTGTGGTCTTTGTGAAATCTTGTCCTTGCTTGGCTTCCATGACTCTGTGTTTTTACCTCTCTAATATCTTCTTCAATGTGTTTTTGGAGAACCCCCATCATCTCCCCTCCAGCATTCTGAGGGAATTCCACAGGGTTCTGTCTTTGGTCTCTTCTCTTCTCTCTCTCTACACCTTATATCTAGGTAAGCTCATCCACAAACACAAATTCAGCTACCATCTCTATGCTAAGAACTGAGATCTACCTCTCTACAGAGGTCTCCTTCTGTCCAAATTCAAGTATTGGCCTGTCTCTGACATTTCCTCATGGATGCCTACCCATCAGCTCAAACTTAAAATGCCTAAAGCAGAGCTTACTCTTCCCTCCAAGTCCTTCCCACAACCTCCTTTCTAGATCATGTGGACAGCACCACCATCCCGCCTGTCACTCAGGCTCATATTCTTGGTGTCATCTTTAGATTCAGATCTCTGTCAAGGTCCTCACATACAGGCAATATCTTAGTCTTTCAGATTCTTTCTACATAACATCTCTAAGACATACCTTTCATCTCCATCTACTCAGCTAAAACTCTCATCCAGGCTTGCATCTCACATCTTGACTACTGCAACACCCTTTTCTCTGGCCTTGACAAATGCAATTTTATCCTGCTCATATGCATTCAGAATGCCCCTGCAAAGATCATTTTACTTGCCCATCACTTGTACCACATCACCCCTCTCTTCGCATCCCTCCACCCACTCCCCCTTCTTTATTGCATCAAACATGCACTACTTGTCTTACTTGAAAAGGTCTTTCCAGCCTATCCCTACCCTACCTATCTTCTCTCATTCACTATGGAGATGTCCACTCCCACCTCCAATTGCCCACTTGTTTTCAAACAGGAACCTTTGGGCTTTCTCTCAGACCACCCCTCAGGCTTTGGAGAAGCTTCTCATGAACATCCGGAAAGCTGCCTTGTAAACCTCCTTCAAATCCCCCTTTTACCATGGTGCCTACAAAAAGCTGACAACAGTTAGGCTTTCGGTATGCTGAGACCACAACCTGCCATGTTGACCAATATTGGCTCATTGTTTCTTGTACTCATCATTTGTCTATCTCTTGTCTTTTGTTTTACACTTTTAGCGATTTGGGGCAGGTCCCATCTTTTGTTCTATGTTTGTACAGTGCCTAACACAGTGGGGTCCTGGTCTATGACAAGGGTTCAAAGGTGCTAGGGTAATACTAAGTGTGATGGGGTATGTAAAACTTACTCTACTACAGCCACTAAGGGGTTCCAGCACAGAGTAGCTACCTCTCCAGCTGTGGCTATTTGTTTGACCAGCAAGAGTTGGGGTGAGAAAAGATAGGGGTTGCTGAAGAAGCTGAGAACTACCCTGCATCAGCAGCATACTTACAGAAAGCTGCCCAAGATGTAGGATCAGAAGCCCTGGTTGGACTGTAGTGAGACTGCTGAGGTGTGGGGAGTAGAAGCCGTAAAGGGTTACCCCTTCACCTATGCTCCTTGAGCAGAAAGAGAACTTAACTCTTTGCTGCCAGGTCCAGGAGGAATACGACATAGGGATTTGAGATTAGCTGGAGTTGAACTAAGAGGCTAGGGCAACAGGGTCGTAAAAGTCTGGTGTACTCCCAAGAAATTCATGGCCAGATGAAAGGGGTGAACTCCCCCCTCAGAAGTTCACAAACCTTTGTGCAGCTGGGGCTGAGTTGTGGGTGCCAGGGAGGGATTTGTAGTTTTTTTGTGCAAGCCATGCGTAATTTGGCAGTGTCACATGGTTTCAACCTTAAACAAGACCTAACTTGGCAGCCTTTGTCTGTCATTTGAGTTTTGGCATTTGTTTGAACCCAAATATCATAGCATAACTTAGGGGGTACAATCACATGCAAAGTCAAGCCAAACAGAAGTCCACTGAACACTTATCAAATAAAACTGCTGAACTGTGCACAGCTCTGATATTTACCTAAGGTGAAATTTATATGGACACTGGGAGCTAACATCCTAACTCTTGTAAAAACATCAGGGCTTCAGGTTTACATCTCCATTGAAACATGGCACCTCCAACAGTACAGTATCTTAAGCACTCTCTCTGAAGAGCCCCATGTAGCAATGTCTCTGGAATTATGTGATTCTTTCAGAACCAGCCTTGATTAACTTATGATCACAGCCCAAAGTGGTATCAGTTAATCTTTCATAATTTCAGTGTTATTTTTTATCTCAATATGCAAAAATAAGAGTTAATCCAGTTGGATTTAAAAAGGAAGACATCAGATTAGTTAACTTCCTTGCAGAACAAGCTTCTGGTACATGTATCCTCATTTTGCCATTGCAGGTTTGCATTTGCCATCAAAGTGCATGTTGTATTTCCTTGTCCACGACTTCACAAGAATGCATTAAAAATAATATCCTAGATGTGAAAATGGAAAGCAATGCCACACTTAATGAGCTTTCCTTGACTTATCATCTGACATGACTGCATTTTGAGAGCTATACGCTTCATAAGTTTCCCAGGTGGTTTATTTCATGCATGCAGCTGTTCTTTGCTCTGTTTCCCTGCCTTGCATTAAAGTCTTTGATTCTGATTGGTAGAACCCCCCTGATTGCTGCAGGCGTGATTGGTGGACTCTTTATCATCGTCATTGTGGGCCTGACATTTGCCGTTTATGTTCGGCGGAAAAGCATCAAAAAGAAGAGGGCCTTGCGGAGGTTCCTGGAGACTGAGGTGAGGATATTTTCTGTTGTACCATTCAGAAAAGCTGAACATTTGGAAAGATGCAGGGTACTACTCTACTTTTTTACACAGAATATATTAGGATTCTATTCCAACCCCCACTGAGTCCTTGGAAATACTTCCATAGACTGGACTTATTGGATAGTGTGAATGAAGCTATTCTAGGACATTAGTTTTCTATTGATACATCCAGAGGTGCTGACTTTCTGATTTCCTGGGAATGCTCGACCCCGCCCCACCTACAACCCAGGCCCACCCTCACTCCACCCTTTCCAGCAAGGCCTGCCTCTTCCTGCCCCTCCTCTTCCTTCCCCTGCTCCACCCCCGCCCTCCCTCTTCCTACCCCATTCCACCCCTCCTCCAAGCATGCCCTGCCTTCACACTGCCTCTTCCTGCCCCCGCTCCTTCCCCTCTCCCCAGCGCCTCCTGCCCTCCACTGAACAGCTGATGCTCAGCATGTGGGAGAGGGAGGAGCTGATTGGCAGGGCCCATCGGTGAGTGCGGAGCACCCACTGTTTTTTCCTTGAGTGCTCTGGGGCTGGAGCACTCACGGAGTCAGCAACTATGGATACATTAGTTCATATATTTTAATGACAAGAAGGGAGCATTATGATCATCTTGTCTCACATACATGTCCCTATCCTGTTCCCAACAGAAATTAGGCCCTAATTTATCTAATTACTTAATTGTATATTCAAAGCCATTGAAGTCAGTGATAAGACTCCAGTTGTCCAGTTGTCTTCGCTGGACTTTGGATCAGGCCCTTGCTGAAAACGAATGGTGTTAAGCACATGCTTATGTGCCGGAACTTTCATTTATTACATGTTTGTACAGTGAGTAAGGCAATGTGGTAGTGAGTAAGTTTGTACAGTGAGTAAGACAACCTTTTTGAGGCCTGTAGGCACTATCCCAATATAAATAATAACAAAATTGCTTACTGCTAAAACTTCCATTGATTCAGATGGGAACTGGACTAGACCCATGGTCCCATTGGCTAAAAAATGAGATGGAGCCTTAGAAGAAACTATTTGGGCCCAACGTACCCTGCCTAACATCCTGGCTTCACTATTGGGTGGGGAAAAAACAGTCTCAGTGCTCTTCAAAAGCTTTATTTTTGGTTGGAAATGCATATTTGATCATCATTAAAATTTAATCTTAAATTTTCAGCTACAAATGAAGGTCGACACAGGATCCCCTAAACCCTACATGTCTGACACACTTTCAGAGATGTATAATACAGACAGATCCATCTAAAGGGAAAAAAAGTTTAGGAAAACCAATAGTCATTGATCTGCTGATTCCATTGTGTTATGATTGGTGTCATTAAGGTCTTGCTCCTGCACCCATTGAATTCAATGGTGCGAGATTGATCCCAAATGACTTCCAGAGCAATATTGTGTTTTCATTAATCTTCTTCCTGAATGGCTGCAATTTTGGGTTGTTTCTAATTTTTATTAATAATAATCAGTCATCCAGGAATATCAGTAGATGGAATTGATACTATCCTGAATATATAATTGTTTAAGGTAAAGTTTGTAACCAAACGTTGGTTAAAGATAAATTATTGCAAAGAGCTTTAGGGAATGACAGCTATTTTATGTGGACACTGAATTTCCATTAACAGCTCTCTGATTCTCTGCTTGGGCTAGCACAGGTGAGGGTGGGTGAGGGGTTACTCTAACCTGTGCCAGATGGCAACCATCCCCAAAGGACTGTCCAGTGGCTGAGCACTTGTGACAGTTGCCATCCTGGTTGAGACACTGTTGAGTGAACCAAGGACATCCACATCTAAAAGTATGAGTTACTATAGCTTGAGCTAAAGAGCCAGGCTTTTTAGCTGAGGTCTGTAACAGATCCATAACCTCTGCAGATCAACACACAGAGATCAATGGGTTACACCTCCACTCTTGTTATATCTCCTTCTTGCTGCTCTCCACCCCAGCGTGCCCCAGTGCTGGTTGGCTGTTGGGGATGGTGGTTGGAGCAACGTACATCAACTCTTCATCTTCTGGGGATGGCCTTAGACTGGGAGAATCCCTGGCATGGGTGAAACCCCAGATTCCATCTCCTTTGCACAGCCAGGGCAGCACAAAGGGGAATAGGAATTATGTGGGGGCAAGTTCTGTGGGAATCTATGAAGTGAACCAAGATCGTGGCCCTGTGTGTGTCCACCTCCCATATCTGTATATATTTTTTTGCTTTTTTTTTACATTTGACCTACATCTTCCACCGTAACAAGTACTGAAAAGTAAACTATATTGGGGGCCAGAGGGAGGCAACCTTTGAAAATATTGCTGTCAGACTCTCCGTACTCACTTGACTTGTTGCTCTTTGTTTTTGTTATATATTTTCTTTAAGTACTTTTTTTAAGTAATTTCCAGCTACTGGAATTTCTACTTGCACGAAAGCAGTTTGTTCAGCTAACAAAGTAGTCCATGATGCTCATAGAAGCATGATAATAGTGCTCAAACTGAAGAGCACAATGCACTTAGCCTTGTAAACAGACACTTTGAAATACTGCAGTGGTTTCAAACCAATTTGAGTAGGAGTAGCCCTTAATTATTTTCCTTCTCCTGAGAGAGGACAGGCTATTTGTCAGTGTTTAGAGTATTGTCCTTTTCATTTATTTTTCATTTATTTTTAAAGAAACATTGTTTTTCAGTCAAAGGCAGTATGTTGCTGAGATTGGCTGGCTTTTTGACTGAGCATACCTCTGTACTTCATTCACAAACTTTGTTGGATTGTAATTCACAAAGTACCAGTGCTTGCAATAAATTAGCTGTGGCTGTAAATTCTTGTTTTACTGCAGATGTTTTCTGCTTCTGAAAAAGCTGCCCTCCTTTAAGGCACAACTAAAGCATAGAGCAATGAACCTTACTCCCCAAAAAGAGGATAAGAATTTGATGAACCAATAAGTCACAATTATTCAAAAGCAAAGCAGCCACTTTAAAGG
The DNA here is from genome assembly GCF_965140295.1 of Lepidochelys olivacea. Taxonomy (NCBI): domain Eukaryota; kingdom Metazoa; phylum Chordata; order Testudines; family Cheloniidae; genus Lepidochelys; species Lepidochelys olivacea. Next base: position 66,315,530 of record NC_140421.1, on the reverse strand, counting down.
GGCACTAAAATTACCAAAAATAGAATATGGTGCACTGATAATAAATGCTGTGTTTCCATCATATAGAAAACATTTATCTTGCTGCAATTAGCAAAAGTCATTGGGGACATATTGTGACACTGGTTCAGTTTCCAGTTCATAATTGCATCATGCAGCGCCTAGTGGAAACTGTATACTCCACTAGGATCCTTCAGTTGGTTTCTGTTGGTTTTTTACTGGCCTTGACCGGTTTCACTTGGAGAATCGATCGCCCTGGCACCAGTAGACCACTAGATCCATTGCTTTACTGTAATAACTAGTTAGCCAACTGGAATGAGTAGGAACCAGATGAAAATTTTCAACAGGAATTCTCACGAGGTCTTCCTGTGTCCGGTGTATAATCTTGATGAATTTTGATTTGCAGCTGGTGGAGCCCTTGACTCCAAGTGGCACAGCACCCAACCAAGCACAGCTTCGTATCCTGAAGGAAACTGAGCTAAAGCGAGTCAAGGTCCTTGGCTCTGGGGCCTTTGGAACTGTGTATAAGGCAAGTATCTTCACTGAATAGCGTCGAGTGGCCTTATTTCTGTTTTGAACCCTATGGATCACTGAAAGTGTTACATCGCAGTGTGGGACCCAGCCCTTGTCTATATAAGAGATGGGTCTGAATCATAACCTGAGGTCCACATGCCACAGCCTTTCAGGGGAGTTCATCTGTAGGTATGATGATGCATCTTGAGTACATATCTAGCTTCAACTGCTGATTTCAGCTTCCCTTGGTATAGGCACAAGGGTTTCTGCATGCAGAGAAAAATTATGCCTCACACAAACATACGGACCTGAAGAATGTACAGGATAAATAGTCTTGATGTTAAAGAACAGGAATGGGATTTTGTGGGTCTATTTGTAGCTCAATAACTGACGTAGTATGCACATTGTGCAAGCCAGTTAATCTCTGTACCTCATTTGACCGAGCTGTAAAAAGGGTATAGTAATAATTATCTCCCTTATACAGTAATAGAAACATAATTAGCTAAGCTTTGGTCCTTTTCCCATTAAAAACAGTGGCAAATCTCCCTTAACGTTTATTAAAGCACTTTGGATTCCACAGTTTAACGATCATAGTTAAAGTGCTTAGAAGCACTAAGTAGAGTTGGTTGAAAAAGAAGTGGGGAAAAATCACATCTTCAACATTTTGTAATTAAACTTGTGATGAAATTTCAAAATTCCAAGAAACCTGACCAGCACCTTATAATTAAGGCTAAGATTTTATCTCGGTTATTTTTAGTAAAAGTCACGGGCAATAAACAAAAATTCACGGAGCCTGTGACCTGTCCATTACTTTACTAAAAATAACCAGGGGGCAGGGCTAGGTAGGGAGGAGAATCCCCACCCCCAGTCTCCTGTAACACCGCCATCAATGGCAGTTTGCTCCAGAGGCCTGGCAAGGAGACAGAGACTCTGCTTCTGGGAGTGCCAACCCTCCTCTGCCCAGCTGTTCCAGATCAGTCAATAACTGCCCCCTCACCCACCCAACAGGGACGGAGGGAGCGCATAACTAGGGGAGCAGAGCCCAATACAGGCTCCTTGTGGAAGTGGGGCAGAGACACGCAGGCAGGAGCAACAGAGGTCAGAGCCAGGTGTCTGCAGCTATGGGACAGAAAGGAACATGGGCAATGTGGCAAACAATGCCTTACACTGGGTAGCTGCGATAGGAAATGGGACCCAGGGTGCTAGAGCCAAAAAGGAACCCAGACAAGCTCTCTGCTGCTGGTACCCATTCACTGTAAGTTGAGCCCTACCCAAATTGCCATTCCTAACTACACCACTGCTTGTTAGCAAGGCCGAGCAAAGGAACATGGATAGTTCTGTGTGTTATGGACATGCTGACATTACTGGGCAGAAATGGAGTTTACATGTCAAGAAGGTTCATTTACACTAAAACTTTTCCATTCTGCAGTTTTGTCTTTGAATTTCCAATAGGGAGGATATATCCAGCGGGGGGTCCTGCAGGGGTCTGTCCTGGGTCTGGTCCTATTAAATATTTTCATTAATGAGTTGGATAATGGCTTGGAGAATGTGTTTATAAAATTTGCGGATGACACCAAGCTGGGAAGGGTTGCAAGCATTTTGGAGGACAGGATTAGCTTTCAAAACAACCTTGACAAATTAGAGAATTCAACAAGATGAAATTCAGTAAAGACAAGTGCAAAGTACTGCATTTAGGAAGGAAAACTCAAATGCGCTACTATAAAATGGGGAATAACTGGCTAGGCAGTAATATTTCTGAAGAGGGTCTTGGAGTTATAATGGACTACAAATTGGCTATAAGCCAACATATGCAGGTGCGAAAAAGGCTAATATCATTCTGGGGTGTATTAATAGGACTGTCTTATGTAAGACATGGGAGGTAATTGTCCCACTGTACTTGGCATTGGTGAGGCCTCAGCTGGAGTACTCCATCCAGTTCTGGGCACCACACTTTAAGAAAGATGTGGATAAATTGGAGAGAGTCCGGAGGAGAGCAACAAAAATGATAAAGTTTAGAAAACCTGCCCTATGATGAAAGGTTAAAAAACACTGGGCCTGTTTAGTCCCGAGAAAAAAAGACTGAGGGGGAAACTGAGAAGAGTCTTCAAATATGTTAAGGGTTGTTATAAAGAGGACAGTTTGTTCTCCATGGCCAGTGAAGGTAGGACAAGTAATAATCAGCTAAATCTGCAGCAAGGGAGATTTAAGTTAGATATTAGGAGAAACTTTTGTAACTCTAAAGGTAGTTAAGCTCTGGAATAAGCTTTGAAGGGAGTGGGATGGAATCCCCATCACTGGAGGTTTTTAAGAACAAGTTGGACAAACACCTGTCAGGGATGGTCTAGGTTTACTTAGTCCTACCTCAGTGCAGGGGGCTGAACTGAGGTCCCTTCCAGCCCTACATTTCTATGATTCAGTGTACTTACTGTGTGTGTTTTGAGTTCTGATATTCCTTGCTGAACTGGATGTTGTATCATGAAAAGAGATATAGCCACGGAGAAAGATTTAACAATTGGTGTGGAGTTAATTTTTGTATCTTTCTTCCCTAGGGTATTTGGGTTCCCGAAGGAGAAACAGTCAAGATTCCTGTGGCTATTAAAATCCTTAATGAGACGACTGGTCCCAAGGCAAATGTGGAGTTTATGGATGTAAGTAAGAGGTGTACAACCTCTCTGACTCTGCCTATATATAATATGCTAGCGCTGACAGTGGGAAAAAATCAGTCTGTAATCTCCACAAACTGTAAAGGTAATTTTCTGCCTATTTTTTTATTTCTTTCTATTTCAGTATTAAGTGGATGCCGGTCTAAGGGCTCTAGGTGCCCTAAAACTTAATTAAGCCTGTGTCTGTGCTATGATCCCCCGGCACATGTACACACATTTGTGCTTGCTGGTATCTACCTAGCATGTGTATAAATAGCAGTGTATCATGGTAGCATGGGCAGCAGCAAGTATAAAGCCTCCTAAAAGCAGCGGGCAGGTACTGGGCAGAGCTCGGCCATGCCTCTGCTGCCAGTACTCATGTTACCATGGCTATTTATACTTGTGCTAGCTAGCTGAGAGCTAGCATGAGTATACGCACACAAGCTGGGGAATCCACTCCTAGTGTAGACGTAGCCTGATGCTACAACACACTACCCCCAGTAGCAACATAGTCAGGTCTAGTGTACAACCCTTGGCTCTCCCGCACCTCCCCGCTGTCATTTTGGAAACTTATCCTCAGCCCTCTCTGTCCTGCAGTCTTCAAAATTAGGGCTCAGAACATCAGACGTGTTAAATCAGCCATGCTCTATGGGAGCCAGTGCAGGCAGGCAGGTATACACCAGTGGAGGTAGTCTCCGCTGGAGCGCTGTCTACCCGGCTCCCTTAGGGGGTAGGGCATGTGTGTAAAGGGTGCGTGGTGAAACAGCTGGCATGAGGTCCCCAGTGGCAGAAGTCGGAGTAGGCCCCTGGCTGCTCTAACGTCCTCCACACCAGGCAAGGAGGGTCCAAGAGCTGCAATAACCAACCACGTGTAAACGGGGGAAAGTGAGAAAAAGTATATTGGATTTTTATTAGCCCGTCAGTTTTAATAATCTAGAGCAAGCATTCTCAAGCTGTGGGTTGGGACCCCAAAGTGGGTTGCAACCCAGTTTTAATGGGGTCACCAGGGCTGGCTTAGACTTGCTGGGGCCCAGGTTTAAAGCTGAAGCCTGGGCGGTGGGGCTCAGGTTACAGGCCTTCTGCCTGTGGCTCAAGCCTTTTGGCTTTGGCTTTGCCCCTGCCCCCAGGGGTAGTGGGACTCAGGCTTTGACCCTCCCTACCTGGGGTGGTGGGGCTTGGGCGGGCTCAGGTTTCAATGCCCCCTCCTGGGGTCTTGTAGTAATTTTTGTTGTCAGAAGGGGGTCGCAGTGGAATGAAATTTGAGAACCCCCAATCTAGAGTGTTGTTAGTGAGAGGTTGGGATCATATTTTTATAAATAAGTTTTATATTCACAAAGTCCGTAAGTGCAATTTTCAGCTCAGTTTTAAGCGAAAAGGTCACTGTCATTATGAACATGTGTGTCTCATGCAGAGACAATATTTTGACAGTCCAGATGAGTTTTCTTCTTGTTTTTGGCAAGCCCTAAATTATAAAATTCCTCTTTTTAACTGGGAAATTACTGAAGACTTTTGCATTTCTAAGGTTGTGTGTGTGTGTGTAACTTGATTAGCATTAATGATAGCAGAAACCAAATGGAAACTGTGCTCCCATTATGTAGTCTACTCTGTCATTGATAAACCAGCAGAAATGTACAATTACAGCTTCAGCTATTTCAGACAAATTACCATGTGTGAACTCTCAGGCTTACACTGAGATCAAGGTATTTTCAACACTGTTCAGAGCATTGCACAGTTCATGCTGATGACATCAATAATCGTTGTTCACAAACAAAGAAGTAAGCCAAAGTAGGCCAAGTTGACTTCTGCTCTGATAGCCCTCCTCCACTGGGTGTTTCTAAGGAGGATTGAATGTTTATTTAATGGGCAAAGTCACTGTCAGTCTTCTAAGTGAGTAGTAATAACTATAGATACCTGAAACATTAGGGTCCTGATGCACCATAGTCAAGCCTCCCTGTGAAATAAATGTGCAAAGAACGAAGGGCCATTCAGTGGGAGCTGAGCCTCTCTACTTAATGGCAGAATTCAACTCTGTGGGCCAAAACCTCAGCTAGTGTAAATTTGGCACAGCGTCCGTCACATCAGTGGAGCTATGTAGTTGACACCAGCTGAGTATCTGGCCCTGTCTGTTGATAAGTTATAAAATAAGAAAACAATCATATATAACAGTGCATACATAATGCCTGTCATCCCTTGATCTCAAAGCACCTCAGAAAGGAGGGCACATAAAGATGGGGGTACTGGGCACCGGGAGGGGAAGTGACTTGTCTGAGATCACCCAGCAGTTCAGTATCAGAGCCAGGCATAACCCAGAGCAATGCTTTATTCACCGGACCACTGCCTTCAGTGTATACGTCATAACATTCGATACATTGCTCAGAAATAAGGGCTGTCTCCTTACCCTTCTAGAAAGTTATAACAGTAGCATGTATCAAAAGCAGTCATGTTAGGCTCAGTCCCACTTCAAATTATGGTCCCTTAGAAGCCGGTTTCTCCCCCGCATCTCCCAATGGTCACAAAGTGGAGAAAATTTAAAGATGAGTCATCTTAGTTCTAACACATCTGAAAACTCTGGCCCAGATTGCCAGCTGTAGCTCTGTTGGAGTCATTAGAGTGACAAGGGACAGCACGATGGAGAGAGCATTAGCTTAACATGACACCCTTCAGTAGATGCTGCTATAATCCTGGGGTCACAAAGACCACATGTATCCCTGAGGACTTTCTACAACTAGGGATAATTATTGGTGGCAGCAGAGTCAATCTCATTCTTTAGAAGAAACTACCAGTGCCCATTTTATTGTGATCTGTTGGCAGAGATTTTTTCCCCCCTACATCTTCTGTGTTTTGAAATAAACAGGAACCCAATCCTGAACTCACTTGTTGCTTTTTTTAAAAATGTATTTATATAAGAGAGTTAGGTCTTGCCTACACTTAAAAGTTTTGCCACTTTCATCAGGCCAGCCTAGTACTTTGAGATACTGATAAAAACTATATATAACAGCTAGGTTTATTATTATTGTTAGTGTAGATTCAGTTGAGCCAATATAAAAGTGCTTATGTCAGTTGATCTTATTCCAGTTTGATGGAGCAAAATAAGCTATACTGATATAAAGCATCTTTATACCAGTATAACTCTGTCTACACTGAGCTTTTTATTGGCATAACAATGTTGTCAAACTGTTGCACCCCAAAAACATGACAAAACTTTAAGTCAAAGCAATTATGTTGTTCTGGAAAAGCATTTTTACAGACATTCCCAACAGCTTGGTTAGTTAAAAGCACTTAGCCTTCAATCTTCTGCAAGCATGCAGTATAACTGTGCCTCTTGTGAGGAATTATTTCATACATCGTGATATGTGTCCTTGTACCTTGCACTTAAAACTGATAAGTTTAGCATTGCTGTCTGAGAGTGTATGTAATGAGAAGAACCCATCATAAAATCCATTTTGATTCATGTACACAATGGTATGTCTTAGGTCATCTAACCATTTGAGTGGCATGAATGATGTACAGAAAAGATCCAGCATCCCATACAAGACCGATACAATACAGCATCCCATACAAGGCCCATTGGTTCTTGTTAAAACTTTTAATGTCGACAGAAAGCAAGTCAGAGAATGCTTTATGAGCAGTTGAGATTCTGCTAAATGTTGCACTAAAAGAGAATAAGGCATGGCAATTTGGCAACTAGGCTGTCATTTCAGCACCCTTGAACACCTGCTAATGGATCCATAATGCCTATAATGGTATAAATGCATCATGTTAGCACGTGGCATAGACAACCCGCTCCTCCTGTCAGACAATACTGAGTGTCTTACCAAACTACATCCCTAATTTGGAATATTTCTTCAAAGAAGCACAGAAGATAGTATTTTCCTTGTTTTCTTTACACATTCCTGGTACAGTTCTTTCCATCTGTTTCTTCCACCTAGCACCGTAGTCGAAAGCATCTTCCAATGCTGAATAAAGCATTGAAAATTCCATTAAGTGGCCTATACATCTCCCTCCTCAACAGGAGGCTGTGGGAATTAAATCTATGTGTGAACTTCCATATTTCTCTCCTTAGTGGAGGTAGTTGCGACTGTTGTGGGAAGACTAGGTTGAGGAGTTCTGCACTTAGTTGTGAAGGTAGTGAAGTCTGTGGTTCATTTCAGCTATTCACAGCATATGATTACTTGCCTGAGTCACATGGTATTGTTCCTTCTCTCTGGTTGGAAGACCACATTTCATCTGCAGCAGATCACCACTGGAATTGATGGAGCAATGTCTCTTGCAGCTGGTTTGTCTGAAAGGAGAAGTTGGGGGAAAGTAGCTGATGTATCCTGAAGGCCCAGGAGGCAACAGGAGGGAACCGAACTCCCCCCATTAGCCAAAAGTTGGCAGCAGTAAGAGAACATAAGGGTCCTGGGTACGGATATGCAGGAGGAGAGGACAGTTATCGAGGGTAGGCAGGGGAGGACTCCCCCTGCTGGCTGGGTCAACAACATTTAAGCAGCAGTCTATAATTTCCAGGCTGCGCAAACTGCTTCCCCCACCTCAAATTAATTTGATGCCCTCATGAATTCCTAACAAGCCATGTACAGCCTTTGGCCCAATCAGGTGGCTTTACATCAAGGCAAAGAGATAAGTAAAACTAGGGTTATTATGGGCTCCCAAGTTATGCTGCAATTAGAAAGCATAATAGACCTTCTGTGATGCTAAAAATATTATAATAGTTTGTCACAGTGAAACAGGCAATCAAGTGGACCCTTGATCTCATCAACAATAAACTCGGTGTTTCCGGGAGGTGATCTCGCGAGCTATGATTTTATCCAGCGGGTTGATCCATTTACAAGTTTAATCTAACCTCGCTGAACTTAAGCATTCCATTATCTGTTAGGAAATAATTAGAAGCTGCAAGCTGAAGTCTGCATACACAGAGATTCTTGGGAGTCCCCAAGCTCATTGAGATGAAGACAGTTTGACTGATGCTGGTCAGCTGATATTGGGCTAGAAGCTAATAATAGAAGGCAAAGTGCTGCTTAGCTACATGAACAAGTTAACTTGGGAAAAATTAAACTGAAGGGTTTGGGATTTATGATTGGAAATTCATTTTCCATCCTCATTTGTTTCATGGTAAGAGAACTGCAAAGGGAGTCTGTTTTATGACTTTATAATTAAGATCTAGGGAGCTTCTTGACTTCAGCCAGACTTATTGTTTTTCCCTGTGATCCCTAGGAATGGCCGGCCAGCAGTGACCAGGAGATATGTTAAGCGATATGTAAAGATAGTAAATAAAATTATCCAGTGATTTAGCAACTACCACGTCTACCAAGTATGTGGCAAATACATTAAAGCTGCATAAGGGTGAGGGGTTGTGGTGGTGGGGGGGGTGTTGATGATAATGCGAGAAGAAAGATGAAGGTTTGTCCAGCCTAAAGAACGATATTAATAAGGCTGCCAATCTGCTGCTTTAACTGCAAAATGAAAGAGAAGAGGTTTCTCTGAAAACGTAGGCACCTTTTATGGCAAAGGCAAACTGCTCTGTTTTGTAAGGCATGCTGTGAATGTGCACTGTTCATTGCTGAACGGGTATTCGCTTCACAAGTCTGAAGTGAATAATCACCTGCCGAAATAGAGATGGTGAAATAAAGTGGCATTCAAAAGCCTACAGTGAGAGAAGCTCTCAGACTTCAACTATTATTCCATGCAAGAGGATTGCGTGGCCTTTCTGGACAAATCACACCATTTTCTGTGCTCCTTCCAGAGTGGCTAGATAACAGTGTGACAAGCACTTTGGAGATGCAGATAGAGCCTTTCTGCTTTTTTCGGTATTTGCGCTGGATTGTGAAGCAGGTTTAAGAGTTTGGATTCTCAGCACTGTCCCTTGCCAACCATTCTATCGTCCTAAACCTTTAAGGAGCTCCATATGGGCAGCCCCATGTGCTCACAGGGACCCTCACTGATGAGGCCCCTGGTCCTCTCATATCAACATCCTTGAAGGATCATAGCCTGTATTACTACATAGCTGGTAGTGGAAAGAAATGGTGTCTCTGTTGCATCCTTCTGAATCATGATTTGTTCCCAACACCATTCCTGGATCCTGGGCAAAGATCGCAGCACATTTCTAAATTTGCCTCAGGAAACTAGCTCGTCTTCTTGGTAAATGTTGAAAGCATCACCTCAGCCACTCTGCCAGTCCCTGCCCATCTGGAAAAGCATTGTGACATTACTGTAATTGGATGTCCCACTTTGTAGTGCAGTTTGCTGCCTGCCTCACGTACAGCTAACGCTTTTCTTGCACACGAAATGCAGCAGCATTGAATACTGAGTCCCATTTTAAAGGGCAGCTTAATGAATAGATTAGGAGTTTCCATAATGGTTTGCCATTTTCCTTTGTCTTTCTCTTCCACCTTCTATACATGCATCTTTCTTTTAAATTGGCTTTAGTGGTCCCCAAAAGAGTGCCTACTAATGAGAAGCAACACCACAGCAGTCTGCCCAGCACGACTATGCTTCCGACAACCTCCAAACACTGTTGTGTTCACCCTGTGATGCTAAGTTATTAGAAGGAAGAAAAAACCCAAGCTCTTGATTGCAGATCCCCTTTTGTGCCGTCCCTCTTGCCCTCCCACTTTACACATACTTTAAGTGTAACCACTTTGAAGAGGAACCTGTTTGCCTGTCACTTCCAGGCACAGAAACTCGCTGTGACTGCAATTACAATTTCCAACTTATCCAGAGGTGCCAGAAATCAAGCTGTCCTTGAAAGCTATACACACGCCATGCACAAGCCCCCTAGAGTGACAGCCGCCACAGAAGCTGGAAGTCTGAGCCCTGCTGAAGGTTAACTGCTTTTAGACATTTAACGAGAACTGTTTCAAGGCCATGTTCCCTTTTATTTCTGCCTTCACCGGTAATTTCCTCTTTAAATATTTACTTACCCCAGTAATCTTTTCTTCCATAGAATTATTTTTGTAAGGTTCTTGAGGAAATAGCCTGCCTTTTTACTGTCAGAGGATAACGTATAAGCACAGACAGAGCAGGCGAGGCTGGTTGGTTACAATCCTTTGGCATAATGGTCTAATGGGAAAACACAGCGAAAGAGACCTTGCTTCCTACAGATGATGAAAGTTAAAATAATACCAGAGGGGAAGTCCTGGCCCCATGAAATCAGTGGGAGTTTTGCTATTGACTTCAGTGGGGCCAGGATTTCACCCCAGAAGTCTGACAAGGCTGCCACTGGTTTTTAAGGGAGAGCCGCACACATGGTTGTGTTTTAGGTATTCAGTCTAATGTTCCTTTCCTGCTCTCCTGGAAGATTGTAAAGGCAGTCAGCATTATTTATTTATTTGTGTTGCAGTAGTACCCAGAGGCCCTGACCAGGATCAAGGCCCCATTGTGCTAGCTGCTGTCTAAACACACAGTAAGAGACAGTCTCTGCCCCAAAAAGACCAAGAATGGTAAGGTGGAAAAGAAAAGTAAAGGTAACATAACATGAACAGACACATCCTACTCAAATTCGGGAGACATAAACTGAAGCTGTTGAAACTTTTATTTTCCCAGTTGCTCCCCTCCTGGAGCTGAACATTTAAAAATATTATTATTAATTGTTATTATTTATTTTATTATTTATATTACCACACACCTAGGAGCCGTAATCATGGATCAGGACCCCATTGTGCTAGGCACTGTACAAAAGGACCTTGACCCTTCTAGTTCCCAGCATTTTGCTGAAGATGGTTGCTATATATCAGAGATGGTCTGGATTCAGAAAGTTCTGATCCAGACTCAGATTTTCCTAGGATTTCAGTGGCTTCCATCTGCATCTGAATTTTGAGTTGGATGACCTAATCACACTTAAGGTCTCTACTCGACCTTCCTGTGAAGAAAGAAGTGCTGGGGACAATCTTACTGTTAGATCAACCAGGTGTCAACTGATAGGCTTGTACATCCACAAATGCAGAACAAGGCAGTTACACCGTTACATGGCCCTTAGTCCAGCAAGTAATGCATGATAGGGAGTGTTGGGAATTTGTGTATATTTTTCCGGACATGTTAAAATGCAACTAAAATTACAGAAGTGAATTATGCCAAAAAATAGTAAAACAGGAGACATAATTACTCATTGTGAGCGGAAATTGACAAAGAACAGCCAACTTTAAAGTCAACTTTGGCACCAAGAACTGGACAATTAATGCCAACACATCACAATAAGAAACTGAAAGCCTATATTTAAGAACTTCCTATTATTTAGGAATTTTCTCTGCATGCCTACAGCTCACATTAACAATACAAAGTAGACACAGTGATGTTTCAATTTCTAAAGGGTAATGTATATGTCAGATTGCTGCTGCATTGACAGTAAATGAAGGTTTTATGGGCTCTCTGTTAATAATACAAGGTATTATTTTCATCGACTTAAACATAATAACTTCCAAACAAGCCACTGTTGGTTCAAGGTTAACCGTCAGCCAATCAGGATTTGATGAAAGCTTGAAGAAGAAATGTCTTGATATTTAAGCCAACCAAGCAGGCTGTGAAAATGTATGTATGTGCCAGCTAAGCAATTTTTGAAGCATGATTCTGTGTGACTGAACTGCCCCTTTGGTGATGAGTTATTACATTACGGGTTTTTCATGATAACAGATTGATATGGCTGAATACTAGCGCTAGAATATTCCTCAACTCAGTGACTCACAAATCAGCAACAATGCAGAAAATACTCGAGGACAAAGGGAGCTGAAGGACCAATGCTATATTTGTCATTCTTGGTGTTGTACTGTAAAAGTGCCCCACTTTTAAAAGGTGGTCAACGTTAGATTAAGGAAGGACAAAGAGATTTTTGTTGCGGTGAAAAAAAATCAAAGCTTGTAAGAAGTATGAATATGAGAGCCACACTATGTTATTTATAGAAATTTAAGAATAGGAAGGAATATAAGCTCTATGTGAACTTGGTGAAATGCCAGTTTCATCATCTATTTTGCCTTTAAATTCTTCCCAAAACTGACAGTTTGGTATACTTCTTCAGAGCAGGTGGATCTGATTTATCTGCCCAATGTTCAATGACAGATGACAATATTTCTTCGTCTAGTTGCTGATTCCTGGCAGCTCTGATCCATCAAAGATAACATTGATTGACCTATACAAATAAAAGAATTAACATCTGCTTATATACATATTCACTGTATTGTCTAACACTGATAAGCAAAAGACGTGGACTGTTGACTGTCAAACTGTTGTATTGTAAGACATAGGACTGGTAAGTCCATTACAGGCAGGAGGTTCTGATAACTTTTGTAATGTTCTACTTATATCTTCATAGACATAACTGGAGTCAGTAGGATATACTGCAATGGAGCTGAGATCATAATCTGTCTGACAACAATTGTTTTCTTAAGGCCTAAGCCAGCACCACTGAAGTAAATAGAAGTTGTACCATTGACTGTAGTGGGAACAGGGTCAAGCTGTAAAAAAAGAACCTATTTTCCTGCAGGGTTGCTGTTTGGTGCATTTACTTAGATTATTGTTTGTATTAGGTAGCATCTAGAGGCCCCAGCTAAGATCAGAACTCCACTTGCACTATACATATGGGCCCCTCCCCTGAAGAATTTACAACCTAAATAGGCAAGGCAGTTGACTTTTGGGAGGAAGGAAGTGGTATCATCTTCAGCCCTATTTTACAGAGAGAAAACCGAAACTGAACCCAGATCTCAAAAGTCTCAGACCAAATTTCTTTTACCATGAAACTGTCTTTTTCTCTGGATTGAACATGCAGAGCTGTCTGTGAATCTAGATCACTAAATTATATTGGCAAGTTACTAGCAGTGAGGAGGTTTGGTAACTAACTTCCTAAAACTTTTTTGTGAGATAACTAAGTTCTCTAATGTTCATGGTAATATAAATGTGTATGAAATGGTAATAGTTCTAATCAGAAATAATTACAGGGAAAGGAGCTAGGCTGCTATTAGTCCGGAATCAGTTATTATTTGCAGGAGAATTTCTATTTTACAAATTGAACTGTTGATACTGATTTTGTTTTACCTAATATAAACCTAAAAGTTTGAAAAGTGAAGGTTTGTAAGAGTTCTAGGTTCTAAAATTGCTTGGACATGCACTTTACGCACAAAATGACAGATATGTAAAGCTCACTTTGAAACAAAACTGCTTTTTCTGGTCAAACAGGAATAGAAACCTGCATTCTAGAATAACTTACATGGACTTCTATCACTCACAATGCTTGCCACCAAAGACTGGTATTTTAAATAAATTGGAGTACACTTGATATAACAAGCAAGCTATATATAGCAATGGGGGGAAATTAGGGGTTCTTATCTCTGAGTTACTTATAAGGTGATTGAAATTGGATCCTAAAGCATTCTGCTTTAATGCAGAAACCCAAGTTTTAATTGGATAGACACACTTTTATTGCACAAATCAGAATTAACTAATGGCCAAACAGACCAGGGCCCAAGTGTTATCTCAGCTCTGAGCATTGTAAGCGTGATCAAAATGTTTAAGAAAAAAGAGGTAATTACTTAAATCACGGAGATGTGATACCAAATTGCTTCTGAAAAGCGTGGTATTAGTGGTCAATAGCCTCTTCCAGGGTGTTCATTAATCAGTTTGCAAAGTTACATACTGTGATATGGAACAATAGCGATGCACTGCCATGAAACATCTGAGCTATAGTGAAACACCTGTTTATCTATCTGAAACCTGAGTCATCAGCAAATGAGATCTGTTTTAAATCAGCACCAGTTAAAGAAGCATACCATGCTTTGATATTGAGTGATATCAACACAAGTGTAGGACAACCTTTAGCCGGAATACCTTAAAAATATACCCTGGTATTGCTGACACTTCTCATGGTCAAATTTTACCCTCCATTTGAGTTTAATAGGAGTTCCACACATGTAGCCAGAGGCAGAATTTAACCCTTAGCAAATTTGTATTCTGTAGCTATTCCACCTCAAGCCATTGTTTTGTAAGTGAAGCGGGATTGGACTAGGTCAGGGCTTGGATGGAGACATTTGGGGACAAAATAGGTGCTATAAGAATGGTGCAAGTGATAGAGCTGGTCGGAAAACAGGAAAGAGAGGAGTAGAGATGGTAGGAGGAGTGAGGCTGATGTGAAAAGACTGAGTGGGTGGGTGGGAGGTTCTGGCTTCTTGTCTTCATGGTGAAATAAAACCGATATTAGAACTGGTTAAAAAAAAAGATAGCTTAAACTTTAGAACTTTTATATTTCATAAAAAATATTTCCATGATTTTTTTAAAAAAAATTCCATTGAAAACCATTATTTGTTTACACTTAAACCTTCCCCTGCAATGTTTGCAACTCAAAAATGACACTCTTGGGCAGTGGTTCTCAAACTAGGGCCGCCGCTTGTTCAGGGAAAGCCCCTGGCGGGCCGGGCCGGTTTGTTTACCTGCCGCGTCCGCAGGTTCAGCCGATCACGGCTCCCACTGGCCGTGGTTCGCTGCTCTAGGCCAATGGGGGCTGCGGGAAGCGGTGGTCAGCACATCCCTCGGCCCGTGCCGCTTCCCACAGCCCCCATTGGCCTGGAGCGGCGAACCGTGGCCAGGGGGAGCCGCGATTGGCCGAACCTGCGAACGCAGCAGGTAAACAAACCGGCCCGGCCCGCCAGGGGCTTTCCCTGAACAAGCGGCGGCCCTAGTTTGAGAACCACTGCTCTTGTGACAGTGCATGAGAACCTGAAAATGAAATTGTCTAGAAACAAAAGTGAAACTGTGAAATCTGTTTTGATTTCTCAGGTGCAAGACATGAAGCAACTGTGCTAAGGCAATAAGTATATTCAATTCCCCACCCCCCAACCATTCTTTTAGTTTTAATATTGGTAATGTAATCGATAACCTTAATTGTGGAATTGAAAAAACAGAGCTTTTAAGTATCCGGTCATAAAGTCAAGCTTTCCTGTGGTGTGAGAAAATTACCTGAATGTGACTTTTTCAAAGTAACATCCCAAGACTCTTCAAAAGGACTGAGAACTAGACGAATGTTTTTCATTGAGACACTGCTATCTCTCTTCTTACGTTAAAGAACCAACCAAACAAAGCAGTAACTCTCTGCTGCTGAAAGTGGTTTACAACTAAAACTATGAAAATATTTATTAACTGGTCACTTATGATTGTTTTTTGTCCTGTTGTTGTAATGATGACAAAGATTAATGGTTTTGGACAATGTAGTTTTGAAAGTTTTTACTATTAGTCATAGGCAATTCTCACCAGTCAAAACCAAAAGCAATTCTCTCTCAATTTTTTTCTGAAAATAATGGTTTATTTCACAAGCTGAAAGAAAACCCTTTGCCAGTAAGTTTGTGAAATTTTCAGAACAGTCATGCATACAATTTTACATGGGGAAAAAAAATTGTAAAATGTTTCACTTCCTTCACAAGATTTTGCTGTATCAAAGTGAAACCCAGAAACTCGCAGAGATCTGGTCAGAGCATAACAGTAGGTCAAATTTCCATCTTGCTGCATCATTGCGGGGGCTGAAATTGAACGTAAAACTGCTTAACTTCAGTGTATTAAATCTGGATTATTGTCCTAAGCTTCAGAGATCCCTGACAGTTCAGCTCCCCATAGGGGCCATGATTTGTAACACCATCCTTGGTTGGGTGGTCTGTGGGAATCGAACCTATGACCTCTGGATATGAAACTGTGAGCCTCTACACTGTGTCTGGGCTGACGGACTTGGTCGCGTGTTAGCATGAGTCTCACTGTTGTTAAAGTTTGATTCTAGTTAGTCTTTCACATAATTGTCTGAAAGTTGGGCTCAATAATATGGAAAGCTGATGCATGTAAGCCACGGTAGCATGACACTTTTAGGAGAAGGTCTAATTTAACTAGTCCTGCTGTTGTGTAGTGCAATCAATGGCAATTTGTGAACTCCCAGCTGG
The DNA here is from genome assembly GCF_965140295.1 of Lepidochelys olivacea. NCBI lineage: Eukaryota > Metazoa > Chordata > Testudines > Cheloniidae > Lepidochelys > Lepidochelys olivacea. The sequence continues at coordinate 66,299,479 of NC_140421.1, read as the reverse complement.
AACACCTGACTCACATTTGTGGTGGATGCAGTTCTACCTGTGGTCGCTACGCTGATCTGAAATCGCCACAGGCACAGGTCAAAAGCATATTTTCATATATGCAAAATGAAGGTGCCAGTATTCTCTGTGCCAAAATATTGACTCTGGCCGTTCCAGTGAGAAATAAGCTGGGCCCGCTGTTTTGTGCGGTCATTGGCCAGGTTGTCAGAAATGCTGTTAAAGGTTAGCACAGCTGGAGGTTTGCTCATGCTGTCGTTCAGTTGAAAATCCTCTAAACGTATTTTGCATTAAGGAGCCGTGCTAAGGAAGTGATACGTAAACAAGCAGAGGAGAACTGGCAATGAGCGTCTAGAACAAAATAAAAATATTTTGTTTTGTTTTTTCCTCCCAAAGGGAATGAAATATCACAGACTGCTGTATAGGATTCCCAACCTCACCCACCAAAATTACTGTACCTTCTTCTGTGGAACAGGCCTGTCATTAAAACATGGTGCTGGGGTTCTGAAGATCTAGGCTCCATTCCCCATTCTGCCACAGACTTCCTGGATGACCTTGGGCAAATCACTTAACCTCTTTCTGGGCCAGATCCTCAAAATAGGTGAAATGCTGTAGCTCATCTGAAATCAGAGGAGTTAAAATTTACACCAGCTGGGGACCTGGCCAAAAGGGGGAGGGGTGTCTTTGCTCAGATAACCAACATGTAAAATAGGAGTAATACTGAACTGTTACCAGACAGAGGTCAGTAAGACAGTGGGGCCTACTCACTGGCCAGTGCATCAAATATAAAGCTCCCAATAGCAGCAGAATTCCAGTTCCTTTCTTCAGGGATGGGTTTGTTTTTCAAAACAAGAACAGTCCAATAACACCAGGTACTTTTATTTGCCTCTCCCACATTGCGGTTTGCTCTCTGCTAACAAAGCAGTTATTTGCCAGCAAGGCCTTCCAAATAGCTGGCGCAGAGACTGTCCCTTCAGCATCTTCCCTAAGACCCTGGATCTCCTGTGGGAAGCCTCCTTCTCCCTGCAAGTCTCTCCCTAACTGAGCTGTTTGCTGGCCTTTGATCTGAGGACTATATGAGCTTCAGGCTACCACCTAAATCCCTGGCCTCAAACCCATCACCTGGGAGAGAGCTAATTAGGCAGAGTCGGGGCTAAACCCACCTCGCTTAAAGAGCTGTCATACTCCATGACAAGCTATTATGAGGTCCTGATTGTTTATAATGTGCTACGAGCTCTCTCCAGGGAAAGTATCATAGAAATGCAAAATGGTTGTCGTCTTGTTTTCTGAGGACGACATACAATGTATAGTTCTCTCGTTCAATGTTTTTAAAAGCTCTGGGATATTTACACATGGCACCAGTTCTGAATATTATACTGATGGAATCGAGCGAATTGAATTGTATTCTTCCAGTGTTTGCCTCTTGGTATTCTTTACAGTGTTCTACCGCGTACATGACAGATACTTGCTTCTAGCTTTTCCTCTCATGAGCAAGTTTGGATAGTTTGATTTTTATTGATCAACCTGAGATTTTTTTTAAAATTGCTGTTATGAGGCTAGTGTGTGTCTTCAAGGCCGCTTTCATACAGAACGTTGGCATCATCACAATATGCTTGAGGTAACTAATATTAGCAGCATGCTAATATGGGTCGCCATAGGCAGAAGGAAAGGAGTACTTGTGGCACCTTAGAGACTAACAAATTTATCTGAGCATAAGCTTTCGTGAGCTACAGCTCACTTCATCGGATGTAGCTCATGAAAGCTTATGCTCAAATAAATTTGTTAGTCTCTAAGGTGACACAAGTACTCCTTTTCTTTTTGCGAATACAGACTAACACGGCTGCTACTCTGAAACCTGTCATAGTCAGAAGGAGTTAATCTGATGACACCAAAGCTCCGTATAATTGTGTACACAATTTATCTTGATAGCATTTGTGTGTGTATAGACAGATACTTATCTATCGGTTTATCCAGAGATACACTTATCTGTCTGTCCACACATGTACAAAGAATTGGAATATCACTCAGGTGATATTTATAGCTGTAATATATACATACATATACACACACCCACATATATATGTGGCTGTGTGCATATAGTTGTATATTTCTATGTACCACCTCTAAAAATCCACATTAGAAGAATGTTAAGGTTGCAAAGTCAAGTACTTAAAAGTTAGGAAATGATAGAGTTACGGTTACCCCTGTGCAGGTGCCTAATGATACAGTCTTTAATTTACATGAACTCATACGATTTTCTCCACAGGTCCCCAGCCTAATTTACTGAATGGATAGTTATTCGATATTTTTTTTTATCCTCCACAGTCCATATGTGGCCCCAGGCCCTATTTACTGCACATATTCAAACCCTGCACTGCATACAAAAATTATGATTTTCCTTCTGGGCATTTCCGTGGTGCTGTCACCATAATATCAGAGTGTTTCACAAACACTGATGAATGTATCTTCACAGCATTTATTTGGTGGAGAACACAGAGATTAAAGGCAGAGTTGTCAGAAAAGCCCACTAATTTCATCAACTTTGGTCATTAGTAGAATTTGGACCTTTAGATCCACCACACAGACCTTTACCACTTAGGCTAATGGAGTAGCTGGTAACAGTAGTAGGTTGTTATCCACTGTGGACCAGCCACTAGGGCGGAATCATAGGCATCTCTGGCCAGCGGGTTTCACAGCTATTTGCTGACAGCAGAGGAATGTAGAGACTCAGAACTCCTGGTTTTGATTTCAGGTTTCGGAGGGCAGCTGGCATTGGTCTCTGTTAGAAGACAGGATACTGGGCTAGATGGACCATTGGTCTGACCCAGTATGGCCGTCCTCATGTTCTTATGTGTTCTCTAGTATTTAATAGAGCATTTTGCTCCTGTGACCTCATCTTATCTCTGACCCGCCCTTATCTCCTAATCACATTTCTTTTTTGTCTCCTGCACCCCTCTGCTCCTATCAATACCCCTACACCCTATCCCCTCCCTCTCTGCCACTCCCCACCATGTGGCTCTTGCCACCCCATCTCCCCACCATTTCTTACCCCTCATTCAAATCAGGTGCTTTCTCCTCCTCCTCCATGTTGGTTGGGTGTGAGCACAGGGAACATTGAGAGTACAGGAGACAGTGGATCTCTCTGCTTTCAGTTCCTGTGCCTGGCATCATGGCAGTCCCCAGCAGTGCAAAGAGCAACTTCAGGGCAAGTCTAGCTCATCCTCCAAAGCCTCATCTGAGCATGCCAATGCAAATCAGCTGCCAAACTCTAACAAGTCTCTACTGAGCCTGTGCAAACTGCATTTTTTAATTAACTAATCTATTTATGTATGTGGAGGCTCAGAACTTGGCCATATTTGGGAGAATTTCCATGGGGATGGCCAAAGGGATGTCCCAGACACTCCAGCAACTCCCTGATCCAAACCATGATCACAGTAGAGTTTCTCAACAAAATGGTTGCAGGTTTTTCTTTAACAGCCAAAAAGAAATGATTTTTCCCCTAATTTCATTCTTGGAAAAAAATTCAGCTGAGGCATGGAAAATTTCATCCCAAATGGTTAGTTTGGCAAAGTTAAAAGCAACTGAAAACAGGTTCTCATATTGGGAAGTATCAGGCAACCATCACCATCTATAATAAATGTGTTTTGTATGTGTGTATATCTATCTCCTGAAGTTTTTGTGTAGTCTACATATGGCCAAGTCAGCTGTAAGCTAAAAGTTTAGCACGGCCCAAAAGGACATATTAACTGGGAGGTTTTGAGAACAAAATGTGTTGAAAATATATCAGTCTATAATTGGATTCTCCCCGAGGCAGATCAGACATGCACTCTAGGCATGGTTTCTTGCTCTAGCTATTACAGGTATCATAAAATTAATGGAAAAAGAATATCCACTGTAGTATCTCTGCTGTCACACAGAACTCATTTTTGGCTTTCAAAGAAATGCACAGCCCAGGAAAAAAAACAGCTTTTTAAGTACATACAATTATTTCCATAGCAGTGAGCTAGGAAAATTAGGTGGAAAATATAACTCTAAAGAATAATTGGATTCCTTCTTTTAAGTTGAAAAACAGTTGGAAGCACCAGGACAAGGAAACAAATTTTGTTGTTGTTCAGTTTTTGGGGTTTTTTTTTTTTTCCAGTTTGTAGGGCATTCGCACGAAAAACATTCACTCCAAGAGCCACGCACTTCACCTGCTCAGAGAAGTAGAGCTTATCTAAGCACTCTGGACTAAATTAAGCTTGTTTTTGTGAGAATGCTCTAGAATGGGAAGATTGTTCCTGCTCCTTTGGTTCAGGAGGGCAGGTGCCGTCTGACGAGCTCCACAGAAGGCCTCTCCACCCCATGCACGAGGAAGGCTACATTTGAAGGAGCATTGGCTACCTCTTTGCAATGTGTGAAAACCCACTCAGCATTCATAGCAGGGTTCAGGAGCTTACCTGCATCCGGGCACGAATGCTGCAGGAGGTGCATCTCCTTGTCCTATCCAACATGATTCAGGCTCTTGGGAGTCATAATCAGGCCCTTTATGGGAAATTAATAAGTAATACATTGGAGCCCTGTTTGTGGTTCTGTAACAGGTTTATGGGTACGAGGGATTGAACCTCTTGTTAGAGGGTGGCAGGATCTACAGCCCTCTGTTGGGGTGCAGGGCTCTTCTGAGGCGAGGATAGGAATTAGAACCATGCATAAAGCAGCTTAAATACATTCTGTAGACTCTTGGTGGCTGGTGCAACTTGTTAACTCCCACCTGTTTATAAAAGAATTGGGCCTGACCCTCCAGTCAAAGAACAGAAACCATCTGGTCAAAGGTCAGAAACCAGGCGGTGCCATGGGAAACCCGAGGAGCAGCCAGGCTGATATACATGTTCAGTTGTAAATTATTATTTCACCAAGAAAGCCACACACCAGAAAAGGGAGAATAAGTTCAGTGTTGCCTTATAGCCTGTGTGTAGATTTTACTCAGAGCAGAGGGGAATGCTTCCTGCTCACATCTTTGTTCTCCTCGTCCTTCATGAGGGAACTGGAACACAGTGGCCCTGTCTGTGCTGAATTTGTGGCCAAGTTACATGGTTGAGGCTAAAACCATTTCGAGCATGGCTTGTCTGCCCTATGTGGCTGGGTCCAGAAACCATTTTAGCTAGAATTTGGGCTTTAGGTGCCCAACTCCCGTTGAAACTCAATGTGGTTTGAGTGCCTAAATCCCATAGGTATCTTTCAGATCTCACCCTTAGTCCTCAATTTGGTTACACCCCCCCCCCCCCGGCACAGACATAGTTTTACTCACCAGCGGTACCTACACAACTGTTCTCTTCATTGGGTATGTCGTCATCTTACTAAATGGCCTTAACATTGGGATCAGTGTTGAACATTAATATAACATTGGCATTAGTTTTCAATTTAGGCTGTGTACATAAATCAGAGTTGAGTTTAATATATCTGGTGACAATAATTAAATTCATTTAAAAAAAAGAGGAGAGAGGCTACGAATGAGCAACATGACAGATGATTTCTTTATATAAAACACCCTATGTGGACATCAGAATTCTAAATGAAAAACAGAATGCTTAATTAAAGTCACTTGGCATTCTCCCTTAGATGAGGCTGATACAGTAGAACCACATTGCTGCCAGCTACCTGAGCAAGTAGCCATTTACTGAATGGAGGTCTTTCTTCACTAACCTTTACTGAACCATAGATTTGGTCTGGCTAGGTCAGTCCCTCTTCTGGTGGACTAAGAGCCCCAGATGAGTCTTCTTGTCACTACAAATGGTCTGTTGTTTTTGTCTAACAGTGAATTAGTGTCCGATGGACTATAACACATCCACAGTCCTGTCATTCCTCAAATTCTGACATAAACAATGGCATTATTGAGATTGCAATATTTTGTGACTGATCAAATGTTTTGTCCTATTCTTTCCCTGCTTTTTCTTTGAGAGAGAGGTTATATCTTGCGGTTAGATTGGGATTCTGGTGATCTGCGTCCAAATTGCCAACTCTGCTGTAGACTCCCCGTGTGATCTTCATCAATTATTGTGTCTCTCTGTATGTCAGTTGCCCATCTGTAAAATGGGGAGGATGGGTAAAACTTTCAAAACCACCTCAGTAATTCAGGATCCTAAGTCTCACTGAAAGTGAGTGGGATCTAGCGGCCAGATCATCAAAGGTTATTTAGACACCTACTGGGATTTTCCAGCATCATTCTGAAAATCCCCCTTGTGGGAGTTAGGTGTTGTCAAGGTTCCTTCCCCACTCTGAACTCTAGGGTAAGATGTGGGGACCTGCATGAAAAAACCCCTAAGCTTATTTTTACCAGCTTAGGTTAAAACTTCCCCAAGGTACAAACTATTTTACCTTTTGCTCTTGGACTTTATTACTGCCACCACTAAGCGTCTAACAAATATATAACAGGGAAAGAGCCCACTTGGAAACGTCTTTCCTCCCAAAATGCTCCCAAACCCTGCACCCCGTTTCCTGGGGAAGGCTTGATAAAAATCCTCACCAATTTGCATAGGTGAACACAGACCCAAACCTTTGGATCTTAAGAACAATGAAAAAGCAATCAGGTTCTTAAAAGAAGAATTTTAATTAAAGAAAAAGTAAAAGAATCACCTCTGTAAAATCAGGATGGTAAATACTTTACAGGGTAATCAGAATCAAAACACAGAGAATCCCTCTAGGTTAAACCTTAAGTTACAAAAAGACACAAAAACAGGAATATATATCCCATTCAGCACAACTTATTTTATCAGCCATTTAAACAAAACAGAATCTAAGGCATATCTAGCTAGATTACTTACTAAGTTCTAAGACTCCATTCCTGTTCTGTTCCTGGCAAAAACAACACACAGAGAGAACCCTTGTTTCCCCGCCCCCCTCCAGCTTTGAAAGTATCTTGTCTCCTCATTGGTCATTTTGGTCAGGTGCCAGCGAGGTTATCCTAGCTTCTTAACCCTTTACAAGTGAAAGTGTTTTTCCTCTGGCCAGGAGGGATTTAAAGGTGTTTACCCTTCCCTTTATATTTATGACAGGTGTCTAACTTGGTTAGGTGCTTCTGAAAATCCCTTAGGTGTCTATCTACATTTAGGTGCATTTAGGTACCTAAATACCTTTGAAAATCGAAAATCTGGCCCTTGGCCTTGTTGTGTTAATTTAGATTAAATATATAGGTCCAAAGAGTTAAAGGTGCTGATGTAGTCTGGTCACTGTCCAACATCAAACAGTTTAAAGTAAGATTCGAGATTTGGTACACAGAGACCTCAGCCTGCTTAGTGTCATGGCAATCACACAATTAAAAATCCTTTAAACTCTGTATTAAAGATACAACAAAGAAGGAAAAAATAGTTAAAGCATTTGAAATGTAAAATACTAAATAAAGCAGTGGTTCTCAACCAGGGGTCCAGAGCCCCCTGGTGGCCCGTGAGCAGATTTCAGGGGGGTCCACCAAGCATAGCTGGTGTTAGACCCGCTAGGGCCCAGGTCAGAAAGCTGAAGCCCAGCCGCACAGGACCGCAGCTCGGGGCCCCAAGCCCCAATACCCAGGGCTGAAGCCAAACCCTGAGCAACTTTGCTTCACAGTGCCGGAGGTGGCATGGGGCCCCGGGCAATTTCCCTGCTTCCTACCCCTTAATGCCAGCCCTGGCTTTTATATGGAGAAAAACAGCTGTTGTGGCACTGGTGGGCTATAGAGTTTATATAGCATGTTGTCAGGGGCCTCAGAAAGAAAAAGGTGGAGAATCCCTGAAATAAAGAGACAAGGTAGGTAAGGTAAGATCTTTTATTGGACCAGCTTCTGTTGGTGAAAGAGACAAACTTTTGAGCTACCCAGAGCTCTTCTTCAGGTCTAACTCTGTGTAGCTCGAAGTCTTGTCTTTCTCACCAACAGAAGTTGGTCCAATGAAAGATATTACCTCACCCACGTTTTATCTCTAATATCCTGGACCAACACAGCTACAACACTACAAGTATGAAATAATCCTCTCATTTTACCATCGTATTCCCTTTCCCTTTGCTGGAAAGAGCACATGGTCTTACCAGCCACTCCGAGAACTGGCAACCTTGTGCCAGCATTAGGTTGTTTAGGGCATTGCTCTTAGTTGCCTCTCTGGTCATCGGTTGACATCAGTGTAACAACATACGCAGTCTTGGCCAGCTGAGCCAGACTCTTATTAAACAGAAGGCAAAAGGAGAGAGAGAGAGGAAAGAAAATATTTAAGGTGAGGAAGGAAAAGGACACTGAGGGGTGAGGGGTGGGGGTGGGGGTGGGGGGAGCCAAAGTGGTGTTCAAGAATTTAGTCCGCACCAGTGGAGGTAGTGGTTTCAGCTGTCTGGCCCAATTTAGTGAAGACATCCCTCAGGATTACTGCATAGAAGGTCCAGGCTCCCAGGAGATGTTGAGGGTGTTGGGGTTGGTCCTGCTTTGAGCAGGGAGTTGGACGAGAGGACCTCCTGCGGTCACTTCCAACCCTGATATTCTATGATTCTATGAGGGTAGCAGCCATGATGATAAAATTTGCTGCAGCAGTTGTTGGCAGACAGTTCCTTTTTCAGCTAATTTTCCCCAAAGTCTTTTCCTGTTAAGAACCCTAAAAGGGAGTGATGGGCAGAATAGCCCGCCCTCTCATTATTTTACCCACCATGCGGCCTAATTCCCAACACACCAGTTTTGTTTCCTTGACTTCTGGTCCTATACTCCTCTTGTTTACCAAGCATAATCCTCACACAGTACTTAAGCAGTATCAGTAAAACCCTTTCTGTTTAAAATAATTCAGTCTTTCTGTCTCCTGACATCTTGTCTTAAACAATTTTCTTTAACAGGTTATTGTGACAATTTCACTCACTTTTTACAGCTGACATTACAGGCAGGATAAATATGTGAGTCCAAATATTACTATAGCCCTGAAGTGTCCAAATTGCTTTTGAAAATGGGACTCAGGCTCCTTAGTCAATAAGGTGCTTTTGAAAATCGTAATACCTCCTTCTTGTTGTTGTTTGTCTGTCTTGTCTATTTAAATTATAAACTATTCCAGTTGGAGTCTATGTGTGCCTAACACACTGGGGTCCTGATCTCAGCTGGGTCCTATAGATGCTAATGTAATACAAATAGCACTAATTTTACCAATGAAGAAATTTGTGCGAAGTCAGGATTCATGCAAAATTAATATTCCTTGCAGATGAATGGTCTAGAGCTGTAGTGAAGGTGTTGCTGCTCTCTGCCACATTACAAGCCTTAATCTAACACAGAGCAGTCCTTAAGAGTTTATAAAAATACCACTTTTTTTCCAGGACCTCTGTCCAAAACTCGTGAGGAAACATGAACTTCCTTATAATACGAGGATGTGACAAGTGGCAGTGCTTACTTTTCTTATTGTACAGAAACGTCTTCCATTCAGACTCAAATAGAGTTACAAATGATATGTGGCTAGAGACTAATAGGAGAGATGCTTCAAAGCTTTTTTGTCCATGCCCTCCTAGTCCACGGTGGGCCAAAAAAGAAAAAAAAATGGCTATGTTCTAACCTGTTCTCAATATAAAGAAAAATGCTCCCACTTCAAAGGTGCTAGAGAAACACCTGTTACATTACCCAAAGCCAGGGACGTGTGCGGGGGAGATTTCCCCCTGGTGCAAGTCCAGGAGAAAATATATGGGGTAATAAAGAAAAAGAAAGGCAAAGTAATTTTGTTTCTCGAAAATGGATAATGCACCTGTCAACATGTATTTAGTCTGGCGGCCTTCAGTGACATTTTCTAGTGACAGCAGAAGAGAGGCTAAAATTGCATTGAGGGGACCCCATATAGAGTCGGGAAACAGAGCTCTGTATTAATTTTAACATGGAGCAAATTGCTTAAGCCAAACTCCCCCCATCTCATTTGTTGCATTAGGATCTCCCTCACACCCCTCCTCCAAAACGCTCCGCTGAATAGTTTGGTGTTGGGGGATTTTTTGGTTTTGCTTCACATTCATTTCAAAAGAAAAAGGGGAAAAATCTGAGGCCATCTGCTGTCTTCTTTATGGGAAAAAAATAAAACCTACAATTAGTGTCTTGTTCATCTTTTCTTTTTCAAAAAAAGAGAACTATTATGCAAATACTCCACAATTTGGTTTCAAATACTCTTTGTACTGTGAGGAACAATTTTCTTTAATACAAACCCAACCTCCTTGCTAGGACTTTTTTTTAATATGGGGGAAAAAAACTTTTATGAGACTTTTCTTTATTGTTGTGTTCTTCTGCTACGAAGGTTTTGTCATCCTCTCTTTGTGCACTATTATTTTTGCCATTATTCTTTAAGTTGTCAGTTATACATTGAACAGGTTTTTTTGGGGAGAAAACCAAAAGAGCTTCATAAAACTCCATTTCCATGTCACTTTTCAGTGTTCCTTTGCCTCAGTGAAACGATTGCCACTGAAGGGCAGAGCTCAGTAAATCCAGAGAGGCTTTGCCCCTTGTCTCTTCTGAAAGCTGCCTGCTTGGCGTGAAAGGAACAGGGGTACTTGTGGCACCTTAGAGACTAACAAATTTACTTGAGCATAAGCTTTCGTGGGCTACAGCTCACTTCATCGGATGCCACTTGGCTGTGGCAGCTTTGTTGTAAGTGAAGATTTGTAGTTGAATTATAGCTGCAGACTGTAGGCTACTTTGGTGTCTGATCCTGCAGGGCTTGCAGTCACTGGGAGATTCCAGAGTAAGGGCTGAGTGTATAGAACCAAGTCTTGCATCCCTTACTAGCAGCAATATTACAGTAGTGTTTAAAGACCTCATTTGAAACTGGGGGCCCCGTTGTACTGTGCAAACAGGTAGCAAGAGACAGGTCCTGTCCCAAAGAGTTTCCTGGTCTAGAGAAGACAAAGGGTGGGAGAAAGGAAGGGTTATTATCCCCGTTTTATGGCTGGGGATCTGAGGCCCGGAGAAATTAAGCAATTGCCCCATGGTCACATAGGAAGGATGTGGAAGAGCTAGGAATTGAACTCAGGAGTCAGATTTTCAAGAGTCTAAGTGCATTAGGAGCACAAGTCCCACTGGCCTTTGATGAGATTTATGAGCCTAATTCACTTAGGCACATTTGAAAATCCTGTACCAGATCTTCTCTGTCCCAGCCCAAGGCATGAAATAAAAAATGAACTTTGAATTAGGGAAAATTCCCATTAGTATCAGTTTGCTACATTATAGGCTGGATCCTGCTGTGTGCTGAGCAGTCTGGCCATCATCCTACAAGGCCCTTCATCAGAGGCTTAGCTTTCAATGTGTGCTTTTAGTACTTTGCTGGGTCTGGGCCGGCATGGTCAACATCGTGTAGGATTGAGCCCCAGGACTGGTGTAGCGCTAGGAGTAAGAGCTGCAAAGTCTGGTTCTTACAGTAGAGCGCAGAGGTCCCCAAACTGTGGGCTGTGCCCCCTAAAAGGGTATGGAGGCATGGTCAGGGAGCACAGTTGGCCTTGGCCAGCCCTCACAGGGGGCGAGAGCACCATCCAGCCCCACCACACTCCCAGCTCTGCTCCGGCCCCACCCCTGGCTGCGGCCCTGTGCCTGATCCTGTTCCTAGCCTCGGAATAGTTCTGCACCCAGCCAGGATTCTGGCTGCTGTCCCGCACTGTGGCTCAGTGTGGACCCAGCCCCAGCCTCAGCCCCTGGCTGTGGCTCTGTTCCCAGCCACACCCCCAGCTATGGCCCCAACCTTGGCCCCCTTACCTCTGTCTGTGCCCCTCCCCGCCCCGAGCCATGGCCCCACTCTGGACCCTGGCTCTGGGCAGTGTGGGCGATGTGGACAGGGGGAAGGAGGGCATGACCCTCAAAAGTTTGGGGACCATTGCTATAACGGTTGCTTAATGCCAAGTGGCCTTCTCCACATTTTGGGAAAGATTCAAGGAAATAAGTATGAGTAGCTACATCTCTTAAGGAGAAATAGATCTCATGCTATGAATATGATCAGCTACACCACTGTTCCCTCTTCAGGGGACTGTCACAGCAAGAGGCGGTGGAGGGCAGGGCAGATTTTCCCGAAACAGCCGTCAGTGGAGCAATGCTGCTTTATAGCCGCTGAGGACCAGGCCCATTGTTTAGCCTTGTGTAACATAAATTACATCAGTTTGGACCTTGCTGAAGAGTAGCTTGTGCTATCTCATCACAACAGGAAGATACTGTGAACCTTTATTGTACTTCAGGGGACACCAAATCCCTTTTGATAGTGTGTGCAGGAGCCATAAATCTGCAGGGCATGGAACCTTTGAATGCAATGATGGATTTGGGATGTTTTTGTTGTTACAGGAAGCACTTATCATGGCAAGCATGGATCATCCACACCTGGTGCGATTATTGGGCGTCTGCTTGAGCCCCACCATTCAGCTCGTCACTCAGCTGATGCCCCACGGCTGCTTGCTGGACTATGTTCATGAACACAAGGATAACATTGGCTCCCAGCTCCTGCTGAACTGGTGTGTCCAGATAGCCAAGGTAAGGTCCGACAGGTTTTTGGATATTTCCAGGACTAAACAAATGAGCACGGTCATTTCTGAAAGTCAGCGGTACCCATTCCTATGCAGAAAACAAGAGAGGAAAATCTTTTCTTATAAGGCAGTTTGGTGATCTTTTTCATTACCTCCGTGCAATAATACAGTATATACTGGTGAGGTAACAATCTGACTCAGCCCCGTACACAAAACGTATTTTACTGTGGGCTTTTGGAAGACTTGAAGAGGAAAGGCCTTCTCTTCCCTAGATCCGAGTCTTGGCACAGAATGATTAGGCAACCTCTTCTGCTGCTGCTTCAGTAAGTAAGAATGATGCCTTCAGAGTTCAGATGTGTACCTGATTGCTCAAAGAGTGTCAGCTGAGAGGTACTAACAGTAGACTGTAAATCCAGCCTTAATATACTCCTTACACAGGAGTGTGTTGTTCAGGAACTCGTTGCAACAAATAAGTTGGTATTTAATGGCATGCTTAGGAACCACTTTTTTAGATATCCGGTCACAATGAATGAAAAGATTTGGAAGTCTTAAGGGACTACAATTTGCATCCATTGTACACTACCAGGGTGGTATCTCTCTTGCGCATATGTCAACCAGAGAGTTATGAAGGGACTTCAGTGTGTGTGTGTGACTGACTGTGAATCAGGCACCAAATACTTGTAAAATTATTGAAAAGTTACATTTTCACAACAGAACAGAAAATGTTAGTAACTCCCATGTGAGTGCATGTGACAGGGCATCCTCGGTGCCCAGTCTGCAGAGGATCTGCTATAGCAGCTGCTAACAAGTCCTGGCTCTTAGCTCAAGTAGTAGCAGCTTTAGTGCTGGGAGTCTTACGTTCAATCCCCAATGTGTCACACCAGAGGGCAGTCATCACAAAAAATATGGTTGTGGAGTTTGTTTGCTTTTTGTTTCAACAAGTGAATATTATACTTACGAAAGTGAAGTACCAATAAAATTGTCCAATGCAAGATGCAGCCCTGCATTTGTGTGCCAGGAGGGAAAGATATCTGAGGGTTCAAACAGGCCCTTCTTTGCCTTCCTGCCTATATCTCCATGAGGGGCAGAACACAATGGCAGTCCTCTTGCTCTCTTCAGAGATTGCTCATTTTTCCAGGACTAGAGATTCCATTATTTTTCATTGGCATTTTCAGGTTTCCTTGTCATCCTCTTCCTCAGCTCTCTCTCTTTTCCATCTGCTCTCCGCTCTCTAGATTATTGATGGTGGTTATTATTTATTACAAACCCCTTACTTAGTACCATATGCATAAAGATAACCTGTCTTTGTTTTCAACTGCTACACTAGTACCTGGTTGTGCAGTGTATACTGAGACCAAATTCCCATTGGCTTAGCCTAATGAGACCGACAATGGCACTTGCTATTACTCTGTAATAGCTATGGATGGTTGGACTGGTTCCATGCAGAAGCTGAAGCACAACTGCAGTGATAAGGAGCAGAGGGTGCTGCCAGACCCTCAGCACTTCTGAAAGGAATTCATTCACAATTGAGGCCCCTTATTTATGGGATTCTGTGTGGATTCAGGCACGTTTGAAAACTGTAGCCTAACGCTCTTCTTGGCGTGTGTGTGTGGTGAGAGAAGGAGGTGAGGCATTACAGGGACTTAAAACTGAGCTATTAGGCTCTCCAGCACTCCAAGGAAGGGTAGACCAAATGTGTAATATTAACAGATGAACCATGAAGAAGATGGAGGGAAATTCCCCGGAACGAAAGGTGGCCTATTAATGAGGGGAAGAAGCAAAGTTTAATTAATCCATCTTTCTCCACATCGCAGTGGCATATGGTTAATTTTAATTCGGCCTCATGTTACAGCATCAGGGTCATCTGCTTGGTTCCTCACAAGGGAAACTGTTATGAGCAGCTGTTTTTCTTGAAGCTGCATATTGCTTGCTAGACATATTTGCCCTTTTAGTTCTTTGTAGTCACAGCTTAATTGGATCTGCCTCCTCTTAGATGCTTAATGTGCATCTCCCTTTATTTTGCCTGCCTTGCTTTCCATGTGGGGATCACTATTGGTTTGCAAGAGGACTGAGAGCAGGAGAATCGAACCTATGTCATGGGATGTTCTCCATTCTGCTGGTGCTAGCTTATCAGTGCATTTCTATGGTATGTAGTGATGAGGTGGCTCGTTTAGTTGGGAAGGTTTCCACAAATGTTGAGTGCTACTGCACAATGCTGGTGTGGCAAAAAACCCAGTGATGGGTAAACCTCAGAGTGTTTAGCGTTTAGTGTTTCTTGAGCACGAAGATTCTGATTGAGCCTGGCTTTTGAGTAGAAGGTTCACAGGGGGGAAAGGGTCACCATCAGCACATGTGCACAATGGTCAAGTACAAGCAAGCCCTCAGTGTGTAATCAACATTAAGGTATCACAGCAGAGAAGAAATAGTGTGTGGGATGGTTCTGACCCCTCTCACATGCTCATGTTGCACGGCATTATCTCTGCATCACATGGCACTCCCCAATGGAAATTCCAATGGAAAGACACGTTTTCTTGCAGCTCTCGCGTAATCTGGGTGTGTCTCACCAGATCAGTTCTCTGCCATTGATGCATCTCAGTTCTTCCTCTTCTCAGCCTGTGGCACAAAATAGTTCAGTCTAATCCAGGTTATTGGGTTAAATACAGTAATTAATTGGATGCAGGTTAGTGGCTTGTGATGTGCAGGAGGTCATAGGTAGATGGTCCCTTCTGGCCTTAGACACAATATGATAAGGCTGTCCTTCATTTAGAGGCAGAGTATGGACAAATTTTGGACGTAATGATGATGAAAAGAAACTTTTGGAGCACAGCAGCGGGACTGCCCTTAGTCCAAAAAGTGGAATAAATGTGCGGGATGGATCCCAATCGCAAGAGAATAGCAGTATCGCTGTGCCACTCATCTGTCACCTTTAATGATCATGGGAATCAGCTGGCATTCTGAAAATAGAGAGATTCAGTTTGCCTTCAAATGGCCAAGTTGCCAATGGAGTGAATGCTGAAACAGGTTGTTGTGTCAAACTACAATTTCTACTACATAGCTGAGTGAAATGCTTTACCTTCTGAGCGTCTCTATCCATGGAGAACTCACTGTTCAGTTTGCAGGCTCCTTCTGGGCGTGGGAATTTCTCTCAACCTCTCACTTTTTTTAGGCATGTTGAAAAGCTTTATTGTGTCTTTCTGAAGGCTACCAAAAATCCACTCGGGTATAACAGGATCCAGAGAATGTTCAGTGACCTCCTAGATCAATGGTTCTCAAACTTTGAGAACCCCTGTCCTACATACGTTTTCAGCTGCCTGAGAAAGCTTCTGAGGTCTGCCTTTCACTATATGTACCCTTTTTGTCCCGTCTGGTTTTGAAGACAGTTTTCTCTGGCAAGAACAGAGATGAAGGAGGTGGGAGAGCCTTTATTTTGGGGGGTGGGTTTGTTTTGGGGAATGATTTAAAATCAAATTACCATGACTGCAATATGCACTATTCCCATGGTCTTTCTCTGTCTGGCATGCAGGCTGTTGTGTACTGAAGGCGTTGCGTCAGAGTTAATTAATGCTGCCTGGGTGCTCACTTCCAGCTCTCTATATTTTCTTATAAGTAGATGCAAAAGCTAGATGGGAAATAGGCCTGGTTGCCAAGGTCAATATGCCTCTGGTGATCTTCTTTGAATGTTGACTATAGGGTGCTTATTAAGTATTTTCCACTTCCAGGTGAATCAGGTGAATGAGAGCTTAGCTGAATTTCTTTGCTTGCATGGATGGTGTATACTTTATTTTGATTATTAGATCATTGTAGACTAATGGTACTTTCTTTCCAGCAGTTTAACTTCTTATTCCAAAGATGAAAGTGACAGAAGCAGAGCAACTGCACATATTCTAAATAAAATATGGCCATTAGGCGGCAGCCAAAGCTATGGGAATATCAGCCTCCTAGTCTACAGAAACACGGAGTAGCTCCAGTGCATCGTGGGATACACAGTAGATGAATCGTGTTCAGGTGTCTCACTTAGGAACTGAAGCTTTGCCTTTTAGCCCAGCGTTCTAATTGCTAAAGATTCTATTGGCTTGAGAGTTCAGCTGTCATTGACTTTAGTGAAGAAACTGAAGTGCAACAAAGCAATAAGTCTGCAGCCATTACTCACATTCAGAACTATTCAAGGTGAGCAAGAGTGGCTGGTGTAGTAGTCTCTGAGAACCTAAGAATGGCTATGCTGGGTAAGACCAATGGTCCATCTAGCCCAGTACCCTGTCGTCCAACAGTGGCCAATGCCAGGTGATTCAGAGGTAACAAACGGAACAGGTGATCATCAAGTGATCCATCCATAGTCGTCTCCTCCCTGCTTCTGGCAGTCAGATGCGAGGGGCACTCAGAGCATGGGGTTGCAACCCTGACCATCTTGGCTAATAGCCATTGATGGACCTATCCTCCATGAACTTATCTAGTTCTTTTTTGAACCCTGTTATAATCTTGGCCTTTACAACATCCCCTGGCAATGAGTTCCACAGGTTCAGTGTACTTTGTGTGAAGAAATTCTTCCTTTTGTTTGTTTTAAACCTGCTGCCTATTAATTTCATTGGGTGACCCTGGGTTCTTGTGTTATGTGAAGGAATATATAACACTTCCTAACACACTTTCTTCACACTGTTAATGATTTTATAGACCTCTATCATGTGTCTCTTTAGTCATCTATTTTCCAATCTGAAAAATCCCAGTCTTTTCAATCTCTCATCAAATGGAAGCTGTTCCATACCCTTAATCATTTTTGTTGCCCTTCTCTGTACCGTTTAGAATTCTAAAATATCTTATTTGAAATGGGTGACCAGAATTGCATGCAGTATTCAAGGTGTGGGCGTACTATGGATTAATATAATGGCATTACAATATTTTCTGTCTCATTATCTATCCCTTTCCTAATGGTTCCTAAGATTCTGTTAGCATTTTTGATTTCCACTGTACATTGAGCAGAGGTTTTCAGAGAACTACTTATGATAATTCCAATATTTCTTTCTTAGAATCATAGAAACATACACTTTAAGGTCAGAAGGGACCATTATGATCATCTAGTCTGACCTCCTGCACAATGCAGGCCACAGAATCTCACCCACCCGCTCCTGTAACAAACCCCAAACCTATGTCTGAACTATTGAAGTCCTCAAATCATGGTTTAAAGACTTCAAGGTGCAGAGAATCCTCCATCAAGTGACCTGTGTCCCATGCTACAGAGGAGGGCGAAACCCCCCCAGGGCCTCGTCCAATCTGCCCTGGAGGAAAATTCCTTCCCGACCCCAAATATGGCGATCAGCTAAACCCTGAACATGTGGGCAAGATTCACCAGCCAGACACCCAGGAAAGAACTCTCTGTCGTAACTCAGATTCCACCACATCTAACATCCCGTCACAGGCCATTGGGCATATTTATCGCTAATTGTCAAAGATCAATTAATTGCCAAAATTAGGCTATCCCATCATACCATCTCCTCCATAAACTTAGTCTTGAAGCCAGATATGTCTTTTGCCCCTGCTATGGGTGGTAAAAATTAATTTAGACCTCATAATTTTTGTATGTAGAGTTGGGATTATGTTCCAGTGTGCATTACTTTGCATTTATTAACACTGAATTTCATCTGCCATGTTGTTGCCCAGTCACCCAGTTTTGTGAGATCCCTTTGTAGCTCTTGGCAGTCTGCTTTAGACTTAACTACCTTGAGTAATTTTGTATCATCTGCAAATTTTGCCACCTCACTGTTTATTCCTGTTTCCAGATCATTTATTAATATGTTGAATAGGTCTGGTCCCAGTGCAGATCCCTGGGGGACACCGCTATTTACCTCACTTCATTCTGAAAACTGACCATTTATTCCTACCCTTTGTTTTCTGTTTTTAACCAGTTACTGATCCCTCTTATCCCATGATTTGTTACTTTGCTTAAGAGCCTTGGGTGAGGAACCCTGTCAAAGGCTTTCTGAAAGTCCAAGTACGCTATATCCACTGGATCACCCTTGTCCACATTTGTTGAACCCCTCAAAGAATTCTAATAGATTGGTGAAGCATGATTTCCATTTACAAAAGCCAGGTTGACTCTTCCCCAGGAAATCTGGTTCATCTGTGACTGATAATTTTGTTCTTTTCTATAGTTTTAACCAATTTGCCTAGTGCTGAAGTTAGGTTTACTGGCCTGTAATTGCCAGGGTCACCTCTGGAGCCTTTTTAAAAAATCGGTGTCACATTAGCTATCCTCCAGTCATCTGGTACAGAAGCTGATTTAGATAATAGGTTACATACCACAGTTAGTAATTCTGCAATTTCACATTTGAATTCCTTCAGAACTCTTGGGTGAATACCATGTGGTCCTGGTGACTTATTACTCTTTGGTTTATGATTTTGTTCTAAAACCTCCTCTGTTGACACCTCAATCTGGGACAGTTCCTCAGATTTGTCAGCTAAAACAAATGGCTCAGGTGTGGGAATCTCCCTCACATCCTCTGCAGTGAAGACCGATGCAAATAATTCTCTGCAGTGACCTTATCTTCCTTGAGTGTTCCTTTTGCACCTTAATTATCCAGTAGCCCCACTGATTGTTTGGCAGGCTTCCTGCTTCAGATGTACTTAAACATTTTGTTGCTGTTAAAGTTTTTGAGTCTTTGGCTATTTGCTCTTCAAATCGTTTTTTGGCCTGCATGGGAAGCCAAATATGGAGTAAATGATCATGGAGCTTGAAATGTTAGGACTGGTCATTCCAGAAATGGCCTGAGGGCCCAATTTTTCAAAAGTTTTTATGGACCTAAAATGCATATAGTCACTTACTGGGATTTTGAAAAGTTTCTAGGCTCTTAACTCTCAACTCTTGACTTTGAAAATCCGACTAGGTGAAATATCTGCATCTTTAAGCACCTAAATACTATTGGCGATCTGGCTCTTAGGCACTTAGTGTCTTTTTTATAAGCGCTCATTTCATACAAGCTTTTTAGTAAAATTACAGAGGCCACAATTTTTAAAGGTGTTCAGGTGCTTTGCTCCTATTTATTTCATGGAAGTGTAGGCACCAAAATACCTTTAAAATATGGCTGTAAGTCCCTAAGGTTACAGCATGTTGTATCTAAAAATGTAAAATAAATTATTAAAATTCAGCAAGATGAAAAACAGGTGCCATGTTGCATCAGAACTTGAAACCTTGGACAGTGACTATCAGCTGACCAAGAGAGCCAAATAGCCTTCCTAACAACGTGGTGGAAGCTCTTTGCTGGCTGTTACCTGAACCTATTAAGATTTGAGTAGAAGTCATACCTTTTTTATTTTTAACACATGCAAATAGAGCAAAACACGATCTAAAGGCTTTTACTCACACAGGGTCTGCAGTCACTAGGTAAGGCCATAAAATAAATTATCATTATTTTGGGCCAGATTCTGATTTTTTTTACTCAAAGTGACTAGTACCTTACTCCATCAGTGGTTCTGTTGAAGTGAACGTGATATCTTGTGGTTTGAGGTGCTGCTGAATGTAAGAGGGGAAATCTGGTCCATTATAATTACATTTATTGTTTGACCTACCGAGGCCTGTCAAGGATTGTGGATCTTGAACTCTGGTCCACAGGGCTCTGTGGAGCTAAAAGGATCCAACCTGCCACTCAGGGATCTGCTAACTGTTGTCAGAATAGGAGCTGAACTCAGACAGAAGACCTCAGGCCTGGGAGCTGATTGGCAGAATGCTGGGGGTTCTGATCCCCTATTTAAACCTAGCACAAGAACAGAAAGTTATCCATGCTCTGGATTGTATGCCTTGTGCTTCCTGCTCCCTCTCCACTAGCCTGTCTTCCTGGTAACCTGACCCTGCCTGCCTCCTGACACTCGACTCTTGGTTCGCCCTCTGGCCTGTCTCAGACTTTGACCTCCTGGTTTCTGACCTGATGTGACTCCTTCTCTGACCACTAGGTCAGATTGCCCACATGCCAGTCGTGACATACCCTGACAACTATTATCATGCTTAGAGAATATTTTAAAAAATTTGGATAGCTAACATGTGGTAACCATTGATTCTGTCACGCTCGCTCTCATTGAGCAGCAGTCCCGTACCACGCAGTTGTTCCAGTAGAACGGACACGTGGCTGTCCTGGTAAGTAGGCTATGTTACTTTCCAAAGTGTTCCCTTCACATTCTGATGCAATGCAACACCTGTTTTCCATCCTGTTGAATTCCATTGGTTTGTTTTTCTTTGCTCCGCACACTGCAACCTGACAAACACCTCATTTTCACTAAAAATCTTGTTTCACATAAGTGCTTATGAATAAAACTGGATCTGTAGCCTTGCATACTGAAGTCCTAATTCACAGAGCAGGTACAGGGAGGAAGTGGCAGTGAATGCTAATGTGTGCAGCCCTACCAAGTGCTTCAACGCTGTTCTGAAATGACCAGCTTAAGAGGTAGGGGTCCATTCATTAGTACTATGTATTTATATTGTCATTATGCCAACAGGGCCTAGCTGAGACCAGGGCCTCTCTGTGCAAAACCAGCGAGAGACAGTTCCTGCCCTGAAGAGCTTATAAACTAAATGGACAAGGCAGACAAAGGGTGGGAGGAGAAAAAAAAGCACAGAATGGGGAAGTGACCTTCCCTAAATCACACGGCAAGTGACTAGCCAAGTCTAGAATACCAGGTGTCCTGAGTCCCAGTCCAACACCCTCCCCCATTCAATCTCTGGTCCCTCCTGAGGCTGCCAAGTCTGCTTATCACATTTCAGAGTACAGTCATTCCATAAGTGTTACTTTAGAATAATAATAAGCCAAAGTAGAGGCAGTTTGATATAGTGGCATGCCGAGGAAGGAAAATCAAGTCCTGTGGGGGATTATTTTTACATCTTTTGAATATAAAAGCTTCTCAAATTACATCAACCTGAGGCCTGCACAACCTCAGTTATCCAGCTATATAGAGAAAATGTTTGAAAATGTCCTAGAAAATGGAATTGGAAAGAAAAGCTGCTGGGATCAAATTCACTGAAGCTAAAGTGTTGAAGGGAGATGCAAATCCACCTCCGTGCTCCAGGTAAGAGTCCTCCCAAGGCACACAAGCCATGTTTTTCTCCAAGACAATGGGTGATGTTGGTTTGCAGGAGGGGCTATATAGGAGCCCTCAAGTCAAAGGTTGCAGAGGTCTGTATTCGGTGTATCTTCCTGCTACTTTGGCTACACCCCTCTCTCAGCTAGCTCTGCTCACTTCATGGGCCCCACTGGCCTCCCACAATTGGCAAATGGGATCTCACGGCTGCTTTCTGCCACTGTAACTTCCCTCCATGCCAGACTTTTTAGCTGAATATATTTTAGTCACCTGGGGTTAAGATTCAAATCCGGATCGTCTGCTGGTGTAAGTCAGCAGGGCTCTAGTGATTTCAGAAGAATTATATTGATTAACACCAGCTGAGAAGCTGGTCCAGAAGCGGCTCCTATTGTACTACCAATTTCGCATCTCTCATGTGTGTTAGTTTCAGTCTCCACTGCAGACTACATGAAAAGTGAGGGATGCTGGGAAAAAAAGGGAGCTGAGATTAAGGACATCTGGCAGCACTGTTTGGAGAGGAGCTGTTGGACTCTCTTTGTGTGGATTTGATTGATAAGCAATGGCTTGCTGGAGACAGCTTTTGTTATTTTGCAGCAGTCAGGGGTGAGAGATGGACAGAATGTGTGTGCAGTGGGAGGAAATGGGTGAATGGAAAGGTTGCAAGGAGGTGAAGAAGAGTGGCTGTGGTTCAAGGTCTTTCTTCTTCATTTAAGATCCCTAGCCTAACGCTCAGTGACTTACTCCATCACGGAGCGAACAAAGGATGAGTTTAATGACAGTCATCTATCAGCTGTCCACGTTTTAAGCTTCAAGATGTCTCTATTCCCAAAGCTCCTTGCCATGACAAGGCTAATTGTATAATTGTAATGCTATACCAGTCCCAGTCGACACACTCACACTGGTAAGGAGCAGGGCTAAAGGCTGCGATAATTATCACTCCAAGCAAGTACATTAGCATAAATGTAGTTTACTAATGGGGCTGCTCTATTAGGAAGTTCAACATGTAGAAGAGTCTGGTTTAAACCAAGGACTATGAAATTAAAGCCATATTGAAACAATGACTTAATTGTGTCGAGCAGCAAATTCAAAATAGGTGGGAAAGGTATATTTTTATGACATTGAATTCACACATGTAGTCACAATTTTCTGTACCCATAATTATCACCTTTCATCTTCTGCTGGCAGGTTGCAGGGATCTACAGACAGCAAACTGAAAAGAGGGGCAGCCGTTCTGCTTCTGGTGCCCAGGGAGAGCTGTGCTGAAAGAGGATATTCCCACTGAGTCAGGGATAGGATCATCCACCCTGGCACCTCGTTTAGTAGCAAACATACCCAGATACAGAGACAATTTTACCCTTGAGAAACACTAGCAGAAAACAGGTCAATCCAGGGCAAACCTGTGAAAATAGTTCTGCAGCCAACCCCCACCCTATCCTAAAATATATGTCCCTCTGAATTTTAAACTTCTTTCCACTGTGATTACATCACTATACATGGGATTGGCCTGGGGGTGTGTGCGGGGTTGGAGATGCTACTGAAATGATTTTTTTGGGAAGACCCCAAACATAATCAAAGCACCTTTGTATTGAAAGTGGGTGTGGAACAAAATTCACAATTCCCCCCAACGTGGAAAAACCCTCCGTGCCCATATAATTATGGGAATGAGGGACCCCCACCCAATACCAGCCTTTCCTGCTGCAGAAGCAGAGCCCAGCTTCTTATGCTAGGGGTAGGGAAGAGCTACCAACGTCTAAGCCTTTTTTCCCCACAAGAGACCGTTCTCCAAATAAACCAAGGGACTGGGCAGCCGGCAGCCTCCAGACAAGATCAGAACCCTATTGTGCTAGGTGCCGTGCAAATCCACAGTGAGAGACAGTTCCTACCCTGTTTACAATCTAGACAGACAAAGAGTGAGGGGGGAACAGAGGCACAGACAAGAGAAATGATTTAACCTAGGTCACAGGCAGGTCCCTTTATTGCACACGGCTATGGGGGTGTGTCAGCAAAGAAGCTAATTCAGCCACAGGGAGGGCATTGTCATGGCAGGAGGAGCCCCAGTTTCGGAATTAGTTTGTTACACCTCCAAAAAATCGAGTACACCTCTGCTATCGTTTCATGGGCTCCAAAAGCCAGCCTGCCCTGCATGAATAATCGACCATCGTTAGGAAAAATCAAAGTGGCAGCTCTTCAGCTCTTCATGTTTTCTAGTCTAATTTCGCAATGGCATGGAGCTAGACAGGTTACTGTTTTGTTAAATGAACGCTGAGCTTCGCACTGACTTTTATAGGGGCTCTAGCATTGGGGACTGAAAACTGTTGGCTCAGTAGGCCCCAAAGGCTTTTCCACCCTAAAATACCAACACTGTCATCAAATATACTGAACGACTGTGAAAAAAAAATTATGATATTCCTAGCAATCCCCAACAGACAGGCTTGGAAAAGCATTATTGAAAACCACTCCTAAATCAAATTCAAGATGTTATAGCAGCACCTGCTAGGGTCTGTCAGGATTTCCATTATAAACCCATATTTTTGGGGTTTATAACTTAGCCATAAATATTTGCTCTGGGCTGTGACTTGGCATAAAAAGTCTCAGCCCAAAGCATTTTTTGTTGTTATTCAAGAAATATATGTACTGAGTTATTTCTAAGTTGCTGGCATGCAAAAGTAAAAGCTGGATGCCTTTTGTATCCCTACACATTAAAAATGACTTTTCTCCTGTATAATAAAAAGTTGAAAGACATAAACTCATAATGCAGCTTATCCTACTTGCAATGAATGGCCAAGACACTAAAGTTTGCAAAGTGGATATTGTAAATTTGAATAGATAAATGCCCATATCAGTCCTTCACTATAAATTTTGGATCCATATTAATATGCTAATTTGTTCTGTTTCTTATATCTTCACCGCTGGACACAGGGGTTTCAAAAGGCCTCTAAAGTTATGTCTACACAGCAAAGAAAAACCCGTGACTGGCCCGTGCCAGCCGACTCACCCCAACCCTTCCCTCCCTGCAGGTTTCTAGAGCCCGGGCTCTAGCCCAAGCCCAGAAGTCAACACAGCAATGAAACAGCCCCCCAGCCTGAATCGCCTAGCCCGGGCCAGCCATGAATTTTTCTTTGCTGTGTGGACATATCTAATCTCTGCAGAACCATGGTGGTTCTGTTGCATGGTGGAATAGCAGCTATGGCGCAAATAAAACCCACTGGCCAGGGTGTGTTACATGTCCCCTTCTGTGCCCAATCCACAGGTGACGTGAGGCTGGCGTAGCCCCCAGTCACAGAGCTTAACTCCTTAGATCAAGCTGTAGAGCAGTAAGCTGCACTGGCCAGTGTACAGGAGACAGCTTTAAGCTGTCTGCATGCAAGGGTGGCCAAGTGAAGGCTGCTTTCTCCCCTCCCCTGTCCCTCCTTATTGTGACCTGTAATAACGGTAACCGGTGTAGGGGAATAGAAGTCATTTTACACACCTGGACTCCCCTGCACCTGCCGTATCCAAGGGCATGATTCTGCCCCATTTAAAGACCTCACAGTCTATCCCTATGCTAATATTCCTCTTTGGTCCTCAGAACATAGTGGTACAGCTGCCATGAGAATGCGATGCGTCGCACTCAATGCATTTTAAAGGAACAGATCCCCCAGTGTGCACAATTGAATATAATGCTGACAGCAAACACTCAGTTAAATAGCTGCTGCGTAAACTGTTCATAAAAGTGCTGCCCATTTAGAAGATTATAGTTTCTGGGGATGCTGTATAATCTCCACTGCATTGTGTGTGCAGTCATGTCCCTGTGTACTACAGAAGACCAAGGTAAGCCTGTTTAATGAAATGTGAGGCGGGACAGGGCTGTTCTAACTGGCTGCTGGCACCATTTCAGGTGTCATAACAGCGCTCATACCTACAGGGTCATCTGGCAGTCAGGTGTCATTAGTCAACACTCTCTCTCTTCCCATCTGTTTCTGTCTAGCTTGTTTGTGGAAATTAGGTCTCAGTATGCAGCAATTCTCACTGTGGTCCTGGTTTTCTTTCTGCATCCTATGACCTTCTTCTAACTTGAGTCTGTACCTTTGCCTGTATTGGATCATTTGGTCTAAATCCTCAGTGCTTTTGGTTTTATTTACCAATTGTCAATGCTGCAAGATAGTTAAAGAGAGAGAGGCTCATATAATATAAAGTGACCAATTATAGCCTACCATCCAGCAACAAATTATTAGCTCCTAGCTAGAGCTGGTTGGAAAATGGATTTTCTGGCCAATGGAAAATTTTTAAGATTTCAAAATAAAAATCATCCCAAATCAGAAGAAAAACCCCAAATTATTTTTTTTGGTAAAAAAAAATTCAAAGAAAGTATCAACTAAAATATTTTGTTTTGATAAATTGGAAATGTTTTGCATAGATTTCAAACCTTTTTAATTTTTAATATAACACATTTCTGAACAAAGTGTCATTTTGAAATAAAAATTTGATACCTTTGCTTCTGAAAATGGCAAAAAGTGGCAGTGTTTCTGAAGTGTTCTTTTCCAATTTTTTTTTTTCAAAATGCAGTTGTGTCTAAATCAATACAATTTTGCTAAAAACTTCAGTTTCAAAATGGCATTTTCTGACAGAAAACTGTTTTACACCAAAACTTTGCCTGCCTGTGCCCAGAACTGGAGGATGTTCTCCAAACTTTTGAGGGGAAGGATAGCTCAGTGATTTGAGCATTGGCCTGCTAAACCCAGAGTTGTGAGTTCAGTCCCTGAGGGAACCATTTAGGGATCTGGGACAAAAATTGGGAATTGGCCCTGCTTTGAGCAGGGGGTTGGACTAGATGACCTCCTGAGGTCCCGTCCAACCCTGATATTTTATGATTCTATGTGCTGTAATGGGATCAGGAACCGTCTTTGCAACCAGGCTCATGTTGAATTACTTACGCTGTAAATTCCTTAAGGCAGGGATCCTCTCTGTGTGTCCTGAACAGCATCCCTCTCAGTGCTCAACTAATAATAAACATAACTTGTTGTAAACACAGGGGGAAATTGGCAGAGGGATGGGGAGAAGGGGAAATGAAACATTAGGAGGGAACCTGAAAAGGGGCAGTAACTGTGAATTTCGGGACATTTGGGAATGAAGGCTGCTTCGGAATCAGAAGTCATGAGGCTGTCTGTGCAGAGGGTGGTTATAATAATTTGTCTGTGTCCAGGGTCTGGGGGCTACACAAATAATTCAGGCTTTGCTCTTGTGGTTTGATGTCAGGAGAGCTTTGCCTTGAAGTTACAATGCCAGCTCAGTGCTAAGGTTGTACAGTGTACGGCGTTGTGTCGTCATTCCTCCTTAATGAAATGAGGTAGTGGTCACATCTCTGTGCATTACTCTAATGTGCACCACTGGTCCACCTGGTGAAATAGCTTGACTTGAAAGGCAAAAGAGAAGTCCCCTTTTACTTATGCCAACTTGTGCATTCTCTGGTACATTCAGTTGTGCGTAGGTCACAAAAATAAACTCGAGCTGGAAGCTGAAGTCCTCAGGGCCGTGCAACTGTGTTTTTGAGCATAGCTCTGGTACGTAGATATACATAGAATCATGCATTTTTCATCATGATTGATGCAATCTATGCTAACTGAGTGCCCCTTTGAAGTCTGGCGTGGCACCACGGCTTCATTTCCCCAAGTGGAGCAGCAATAGCTTTCAATAAGGCAGCCTAGTGCAAGGAGACGCCTGGACACATGAACTAGTGGCCATGTCCCTTTTAATAAGGCTTCAGCTCTTGAATCATTGCAGCGATCAGTTCTTCATTCTAGGAATCACAACAATAATAATTTCATCAGGCCCCAGGCTCAGGGATCCCAAATTTATAGTCTACATCCAAGTCTCTGCCACTGGGGAGCAACTTCCCCAGCTTCTCCACCACACTCCATTCCCCTCTCCCCTCACTCTGCTTCCTGTTCCTGTTTTTATATCACTCAGCCTAGGGCCTTGTTGATTAACCCCTGGCTGCAGGCTCCAGCCTGTCCCTTAAAGGGATAATACCGTTCTTCGCCAGGCACTCTTTCACTGCCTGCATTACTTTATTAGTGCCTCATAATTCTTCGTGTATTTACCCAAAACATCCCCATTAGGAAGGAAAGTATCCCCATTTTATACATGAGGAACTGTGGCATTGAGAGGCCAATGTCACACAGACAGTCTGTGGCAGAGCAGGTCCCCTGGTCTCATGAGTCTCAGGCTAGTGCTAACCACTGGACTGGGTGACCAGATGTCCCAATTTTATGGGGACAGTCCTGATATTTGGGGCTTTATCTTATATAGGCACTTATTGCCCCGCCACCCACTTCCTCAACTTTTCACACTTGCTATCTGGTCACCTTACTGCTGGACCATCCTACCTCCCTAGAAAGAGTAAATGCAACACACACATAAAATAACTTAAATTTCTATCAGTGAGGCTTTACTGCTACTAAAATAGAAGAAATATTTCTGAGCTGAGGTTGGTGTTGACAGATAGCAAGTGAAATGCCATAGGGTTAGGAAAAAATCTGGAGAAATATAAAAACCCTGCAGATGCCTTCTTCTGCAATCATATCTTAAATTACTTTGTGCCCATTTTCTACCTCAGGAAAATAGGGCCTATCAGATTTTAGACCTTTTTTTTAAAGAAAACAAATAGTAACTGGACGGATACGCATGCCTCAATCAGTTCTTTTGTAAAAGGAGAAAACCTTAGCCCCTGATGCTGCAATGAGCTTCTTGCAGTCAGATGACTGTGCCCACAGAGAAGCCCCCTAAAGTCAAGGCAAGAGAAGTCAAAAAGAATGCCTTGCATACACTTCTCTCCTTCATATTGAGGGAGTTCCATCTTGAGCTTCCCTGATGAGCCCTTCTTGTGGCAGTATGACATGAAGAGGGGGTGATTCCTTAGCTAGCTTGGAATTTAGGGTTTTATATGTTAGAATTTACCACATCATTCTGAATATAAAAATAACTATGTTCAGAGCCATGGGTGAACATTTGACAGGTCTGGTGATTTATTAAAATATTATTTGAATCTTTCTGATCTGGAATTCTAGCTGGAAATCTTGTGACATCCAGTACTTCCTGGTTTTGCCCACCTCGGAGAGACTATGCGTATAGTTGTTTGTTTTGCTCTTGATGTTGTTTGAACCAGCTGAGAATCTGGCCCATGTTTTGGCTTAGTAGAGCTATGCCAACTTCACCGCCTGACGACTTGTCCACTCAGTGCAAATACATTTTAAAAAGAGGGAGAGAGAGAAATGTGCATTTTTTCAAACCTAGAGATTGGCTCAAATCACAGATCTAAAAGCCAGAAGCTTTGAGGAAATTCACATGTGGATTCAGATGTGAACTTTGAGCCCTAGATCACTAATAGGACAACCCAACACGCTGGGGCAAAAAACATTTCCAAGCTTACGGTAGAGAGAAGGGTTGCCAACCCTCCCGGATTGGCTGGGAGTCTCCTGGAATTTGAAATGATCTCCCGGTGGCTCCTGAAACCAATCCAGGAGATTTTAATAGTCCAATAAAACTGTGGTCAGTGACACAGCAGGGCTAAGGCAAGCTCCCTACCTGCCCTGGCTCCATGTGGCTCCCGGAAGTGACTAGCATGTCTGGCTACTGGGCTCAGAGGCGACCAGGGGGGTCTCTGCGCACTGCCCCTGCCCTGAGCACTGACTCCACAGCTCCCATTGGTCAGGAACTGTGGCCAAGGAGAACAGCGGGGGCGGTGCCTGCAGACGGGGCAGCACACAGAGCCACCTGACCACCGCCTGAAGTAAACGCCGCCTGGCCGGAGCCCACACCCCAAACCCCTGCTCCATCCCTGAGATCCCTCCCGCACCCAAACTCCCTCACAGAGCCTGCACTCCAAAACCCCTCCCGCACCCAGCCCTGAGCCCCCTCCTACACCCAAACTCCCTCCCTCAGCCCACACGCCCATTCGTGCCCCAGTCCTGAGCTCCCTCCTGTACTTCGAACCCCAGGGTCCCAGCCAAGAGCCCCCTCCTTCACCCGAAACCCCTCATCCCTGGCCCCAGCCCAGAATCTCCACCCCCAATGGGATCCCTCACCCCCTCCCATTCCTCAAACCCCTCCCCCATCCCTGAGCCCCCTCCTGCACCCAAACTGCCTCCCAGAGCCCATACCTTGACCCCCTCTGGCACCCCAACCCCCAGCCCTGTGACCCCTCCTGCATCCAAACTCCATCCCAGAGCCCACACCCCAAACGCCTCCTGCACCCCAACCCGCTGCCTCAGCCCTGAGCCCCCTCTGGCAACTCGCTCCCAGAGCCTGCTCCCCTGCCCCAGGCTCAGCCTGGACACCCTCCCACACTCCAAACTCCTCAACCCTACCCACCAGCCCAGAGCCTGCACCCCCTCCCTAACCCAAACCGCAACCCCCGTCCCAGCCTGGTGAAAGTGAGTGAGGGTGGGGGAGAGTGAGTGACGCAGAGAGCGGGGATGGAGTGAGCAAGGGGCAGGGCCTCATAGAAGGGGACAGGGCAGGGGCAGGGCAAGGATGTTTTGGTTTGTGCGATTAGACAGTTGGAAACCCTAATAGAGAGTCCTGATATGAAATGTGCAACTCTGGCCTATTTCTGCTCGAAGAAGATCTAGGTTTGGTTTGCACTGTGGAAATAGTTTGGGTTGGTTCTTTTATTCTCCCTGGTCCGTTCATCCTTCATTGAAATAGGTTCAGAATGGATACCTTTACTCACATTGAATAGGATCAAGCATCAGAGGTGTAGCCGTGTTAGTCTGGATCTGTAAAAGCAGCAAAGAGTTCCGTGGCACCTTTTAAAGGTAGCCATCCTGCAGCAAAAAAACTTCAGGACCAGACTTCAAAGAGAAACTGCTGAGCTTCAGTTCATTTGCAAATTTGACACCATCAACTCAGGATTAAACAAGGACTGCGAATGGCTCGCCAACTACAAAAGCAGTTTCTCCTCCTTTGGTGTTCACACCTCAACTGCTAGAAGAGGGCCTCATCCTCCCTGATTGAACTAACCTCGTTATCCCTAGCCTGATTCTTGCTTGTATATGTATACCTGCCTCCGGAAATTTCCACTACATGCATCTGACGAAGTGGGTATTCACCCACAAAAGCTTATGCTCCAATACGTCTGTTAGTCTATAAGGTGCCACAGGACTCTTTGCCGCTTTTATTGATTAGTATATTAGTCTGTGAGTAGTCTCATTGAAATCACTGGTTTCAGAGTAGCAGCCATGTTAGTCTGTATTCGCAAAAAGAAAAGGAGGACTCGTGGCACCTTCGAGACTAACCCATTTATTTGAGCATAAGCTTTCGTGAGCTACAGCTCACTTCATCGCGTCCGACGAAGTGAGCTGTAGCTCATGAAAGCTTATGCTCAAATAAATGGGTTAGTCTCGAAGGTGCCACGAGTCCTCCTTTTCTTTTTATTGAAATCACTGTGACTGCCCCTGGATTGAGAGATGATCTGTGGGAGAAAGGGTATCTAGCCTATTACGTTGAGTCTCTGACGAAACCAATGAGATGTAGACTTCCACACTGTTCTTTTCTTACCCAATTGAATCTAACTATTGTCTTGGGTCTGATATCGGTAAATCAGGATTCGTGTGCTGTAGGTGATACACACACTGCAAGAGGAGCACGTAACGGAGTTCTATGTATTTTAATGAGGAATGCATTATTTTTAACCTGAAAGTGTTCACATTCACATTCTAGGCTAATGACCCATAACTTTTCATCTGAGGAACAGGCCTGTCTGGAAAAAAAACTTAAATAATGGTGCTGGGTTTGGTGGCTATATTTATATTTTTACGCATTCATAGACATGAACACATCCTTGGACACAGACTGCCTTGTACACTACATTTCATTTTGAAGGCACTACATTGCCAATCCACTCCCAATGTTCTCCCCATCCCTCTTGTCTTACAGCTCCCTTAGTCCCTTCCATGATGCCTTCTTTTGCACTTCCCCCTCTATGAAGAACAATATCTCACTTCCTGACTACTGAGGCCTGCTCCCACCTCTTCTTTCCTCTTCACATTCCATTTCTTCCAGCTACACCGTATTTCCTTCCTTCCTTCTTCATAGTCTGTCCTCACTCTCTTCAACTTTTCTCCCATATTTTGTTCTAACTTTGTAAAACTGTATTCTCCATGGGGCAGGGCATGCATTATACTCTGTAAAGCGAATGCTAATTTTGACATTTAATTTTAAAAATATAAAAATAGGAAGGCAAAGACGGTTGATAATGGAAATAGTGAGAGAGCTTTATTCTGACAGCTCTATTAGCGGAGTGTAATTATTTTCGTTTATCTCTCTCTCCCAACCCGTGTAGTGAATACAGATTTATTTTCTGTGTGTGAGAATATCACTCCAGAATACTACATTTTATGGGAAAGAAAGGAAGTATGTTTGTATTGTTGGATATAAAAGGAAGAACTAAGTTCTTTGGACTTAATCCTGTGTGCCATGCTAAGACAAAACTTATCGAGGGGAATTTTGCCTGAGCAAGTGGTAGAGGGTTAGGTCCTATATACATTAGTGTCTTTTTGTCTCTTCTCATTGCTGTTATTTACTAATGAAAGGCTCAATGGTGGCATTTAGGTATGGCACTGCATTGGGGAACGGAGCACCTCAAGGGAAGCAACAGGAGGCATACTGCTTTTAGAAGTGTCTCAGTTCATAGACTGCTATGGCTTTTTAAGGTGGGCAATATATGTTACCCCATGAGGCCAGCTCATGTGGTGAGAAGAGCATAGCTCAACCAACACCCTGTCTCTCCTCACCCCTTTTCATCTGAACTCCGACCAGAGCAGAATTGTGCTGTCAGGTGCTGCATTCTCCCAAACATAGAAGCTGCAATTCTTGCAGGACCCTATCCAGGTCTGTGCTTCCAGGTAAAATTGGGCATTGTCGCTCTAAGTGAAGACAGTGTGCTGCTCAGTGCCGTAGAAATCAAGAGCTAGACCTGGGGTTTAAAAAGGTTTGATGGAAATTTCTCTTCATTACATTCATCAACCTTGCTGTGGCTGCTCTGGGTTTTTCTTTTAGGACCAGATCCTAAACTGGCACTGAAGTCAGTGGAGTGAAACTGATTTATCCCAGCTGAGGATCTGGTGGTTAATTTGTTTTCCAGACCTTTTAGTCTGTAGCTATTTTTCCTCTAAATCTCAGAAAAAAAGACAGAAGAACATAAGCCAGGAATAAATGATTGGTAAATGCATGGAAAATAGTTAAACAAGCCCTTATTGAGAAGCATTTTCTGACATTATTCCTGGGTGCAGGACAGGTTGGCCTCATTAAGTCTGAGGAGCTCTTCCTTATAAGCCCCTACTTACCACTGTAAATCAGGCACTTTAACATCTCCCTCCTATTAAACTGAAACCACTTTGCACAAGTTGACACTCATTAACAGTGCACTTATTCTAAATGCATTAACTTTCATTGTGTACTTTTCATGGCACTTTCATTCATCAAAGAATCCTCTCTACTGCTACACGCTTGCTGAAGTGCAAAACTGACTTGGTGGATAGGGAGAATGTGGTGGACACAATATACCTAGACTTCAGCAAGGCTTTTGATACAGTCCTACATGACATTCTGATCAGTAAGCTGGAGAAATGCAGGCTCGGCAGAACTACCATTAAGTGGATACATAATTGGTTAAACAACTGCAAACAAAGAGTAGCTATGAATGGAATGATGTCAGATTGGAAGGAGATCTCAAGTGGGGTTCCACAGGGATCTGTTCTGGGTCTGATGTTGTTTAACATCTTTATTAATGACCTAGCCATAGGTATAGAGAGCATACTGATCAAGTCTGCAGATGATACAAAGTTGGGGTGTGGTTGCCAGTGCTTTGGAGGATAGAGCTAAAATTCAGAGAGATCTTGATAAATTGGAGAACTGGGCTATAGGCAACAAAATGAAATTCAGCAAAGACAAATGTCAGGTGATACACTCAGGGAAGAAAAACCAAATGCACAAATACGGACTGGGAGAAAACTAACTTGCCAGCAGCGCTGCTGAGAGGATCTGGGAGCTGTGGTAGACCACAACCTCAACATGAATCAGCTGTTTTGGGGGAAAAAACAAATGCAATTTTAGGTTGCATTAACAGAGGCATAGCATGCAAGTCATGGGAGATGACAGTACCACTCTACTCGGCGCTGGTTAGGCCTCAGCTGCAGTACTGTGTCCAGTTTTGGTCACCAATGCATAGCAAGAATGGAGCGAAACTGGAAAGGATCCAGCAGTGAGCGCCAAAGAAGATCGAAGGGATGGAATACAAGCCATATGAGCCAAGGCTGAAGGAACTGTATGTTTAGGATGGAAAAGAGGAGATTAAGAGGATATGATAGCAGTCTTCAAATACTTGAAAGAATGCCATAAAAAAGACGGAGAAAACTTGTTCTCTTTTGCCACAGAGGGCAGGACAAGAGGCAATGGGTTCAAACTTCAGCAGAGCAGATATAGATTAAATCTCAGGAAAAACTCCTAACTGTAAGAAGAGTAGGACAGTGGAAAGACTGCCTTGGGAGGTTGCGGAAACTCCTTCACTGCAGGTTTTCAAAATGAGATTGGATCAGTGGCGCTGGAACACTTTTTATAGTGGGTTTCAGAGGAGCAGCCGGGTTAGTCGGGATTCGCAAAAAGAAAAGGAGGACTTGTGGCACCTTAGAGACCAACCAATTTATTTGAGCATGAGCTTTCGTGAGCTGAAGTGAGCTGTAGCTCAGGAAAGCTCATGCTCAAATAAATTGGTTAGTCTCCAAAGTACTCCTTTTCTTTTTATAGTGGGGGAGCTGAAAGCCAGCAAAACTGTAAAGTGGTGGTCCTCAAACTTTTTACCTTGTGCCCCCCTTTTCCCTGTCTGCACCTCACCCCGCATCACTTAGAGCTGGTGCCAGGAACAGGGCCGTGGCTCCAGGAGGGGAGGGGAGCAGACAAGGGTAAGAGAGGTGAGGCTGGGGCCACAGCTTGTGGGGGGGCAAGGAGACCTGGGCATGGGGCCAGCAACTGGAACTCAATGTGCGGGGTCAGGAGCAGAGCGCTGGACGCAGGGCCAGCAGGTGGGATCCTAATTTCTGCACCTATGGGCTGGATAGCCTTCTGTCTTGGATGGTTTAGACACAACAAATCCTGCAGTTGGGCAGTGATTTGGACTAGGTGACCCTTGCAGTCCTTTCTAACCGTGAAGTTCTATGATTCTGTAAAAAACAAAGGCAGCAGTCTAAGGGTATGTCTACACTACCCGCTGGAATGGTGTAGTGAAGGCACGATAAATCGATCCCCGATTGCTCTGCCATCGACTCCTGTACTCCACCGCGGTGAGAGGCAGAAGTGGAGTCAACGGGGGAGTGGCGGCAGTCAACCCTGTGCCATGAGGATGTGAGGTAAGTTGACCTAAGATACGTCGACTTCAACTACGCTATTCTCATAGCTGAAGTTGCGTATCTTAGGTCGATTCCCCCTGCCCCCCCCCAGTGTAGAGCAGGCCTAAGACATAAATTTGCTTCACTACTCTGCAAGCTTTTTCGCAATCTCTACAGCCAATGAGAAATACAAATAATGTGTTTTATTTATTCCACTTCTGTTTAGACTCATAGGCTACGGGGCTATCCAGTCCTAAAGCCCCCTCTGTTTTAATTGGTATCACTTTGTTTTAACCTGTCTTACTATGACACCTTTTTAGTAGCTTTTTCATTTTATCCCTCCAGAAAACTGATCTCTGCTGCTGGGCTATTTTCCTTGCTGAACAAGGCAAAGAAACCATTCAGTTCCTTAGTTTAGCATCCTCTACTGTCATCAAGCTTCTCTTTTTATATTTGAAGGAACTTAAATTCTGTATTATTCTCTGTGTGTTTTTTGTAAACGTGTAACGGTCTACAGGTGAAATCTTGGCCCCGTTGAGGTCAACGTGGATGATTTTTTCATTCTTTTCTTTTTTGTGTTTCCCTCCTTTCTGTCTTGAATTTTTTGATTACTTTATTTGGTAATCTTCTGCTTTGGCCTTACAGACTTGGCATCTCATTCTCTGCTGTGCCTCCTTGGGAGGTGCAGCACAGAACATGAAGCTCAAGCAGGTGGGAGTAAAGGTAGCTTTTAGTCACTTTTTTGTGCTGCCTTGATTCTGGGTCAGCTTGGGAGTGGTGTAGTTCCCAGCACAAATAGCCATTGGGGCTGCTCTAATTTATTGTATGCTCCCCAAGGCTGCCAATGGACTAAGCTGCAGTCTGGAACAGCCCAGAATCTTTGTTGTGACATGGGCAAGAAGACACCTTTGTCTATAGTAGGGGGATCGGCATAGGGCTGTTTAACCAGTCCCTATGCTACTCCTGAGCGAGGGCAGTTCTCTCCTAGCCACATGCAGTGCCCTTACAGATTCTATATGCACACAGTGGGTTACATGGTCTGGAGCAGTAGAGAGAATCTATACCTTCCATTCCCAGCTGTGATGGGAGTTTCTCCTGGTCTTCTCCGCCCTTGTACATCCTGATTGTCCACATTGG
Organism: Lepidochelys olivacea; assembly: GCF_965140295.1. NCBI lineage: Eukaryota > Metazoa > Chordata > Testudines > Cheloniidae > Lepidochelys > Lepidochelys olivacea. The sequence goes on along the minus strand of NC_140421.1, from coordinate 66,263,486 downwards.
TAGTTTTCTACATCTAGTAATTTTTCTTCCAGTTGTTTGTATATGTGTTGACCTCCCTCTGACTTGCCTTTGATTTCCTCTCTGAGACTTTAGTAGGGTATGTAAAGAGATGCTTCCAGTTGAGTTGAGTATAGAAAAAACTCTTAAGGGCAGAAAGAACATTCCTTGTGACTCGCATATTAGAGCTACCTACTATGGACCCCTGGTATCCTGAGGCTCGATTGTTGTAATATCCAAAATGCTCATACAGTGCATCGAACCACAGGCCAAGGACTCTGTTAAGGTTTCTGGCAAACAGCTGGCTGTTTTCAGGATAGGATGGAGAGCCCACTTCTTTGAGAGAGCCTTCCCACAGCAGCATAAACTGATGAATGCAAATAGGACAAGAAGAGAGAGGAAAGGAAAGGAAATAAAATAATGAATGCAATCCCTTCAGTTTAAAAGGACTTGGAAGTATGGTCTCAACGCTAATGCAATACAAGCAATAATAATAAGAGCACAGACCTCTTAGATAAACGTAATAACAATCATTAGTTGTGGGTGGGGAGGAATTTAGATACTGCAGTGATTGGATGTGTTAGGAATGCCTGTGATCGATTTCAGGGACCATTTCAATGTTACTCATCTCTGCATCGTTTCACTCGTTCTTATCTGGCTGTCTGTAACATACCGTGTTCCTTCCAAGCACATTCATTCCACACTTCTAGTTCCTCGTTTGCGTGTATCTTCATGCATCTCACATTTCTCTATTAATATCTTAGTGTTAGGGCTCTTGTTGTTTTGCGTGGTAAATGAAGAAAGAAATTACACACAATAATCCGGAATATATGTGCTTGCTAAAGACCATCATTCTGTCATTGTTTCCTGTGACAAATGTGGTTCTGTCTTGTAATTTGCCCAGATTTAGCAAACTGAAATCTAAGAAATCATATGCATCTCAGATTTTTGCATAGGGCAGGAATCATGCAAGAGGAGCCATGTATAGCATCTTGCAACTGACGCGTGTCAACAAGCTGAAAAATCCTCAGGCACGTAAGGTAAATACGTGATCTTGGGCAATTCTCTATTACACAGTCTACTCCTATATGTAATCCAGCATGAGGAGTTCCCTGGTTTCTCATGAAAATCACATGGTCCTTCTAGGTTACATACAACAATGACAGGCAAATATACTTTTAATCTGGCACATTAACACCATTTATAAGTTCTAGAGTTGAATGAAAGTTGAGAAAGATCACTTTAAATTTCAAGCAATGGACCGCATCTAGTCATTGCTGTTTAAGCAGAAATCCATACTGAAGTTAGCCAGCTGCTGGGGTTCCTTTGGCAGTGCGGTCTGCTCTCTGGTGTCATCTTGGATTGCAAGGCTCATCAAGGGTGGATGGATGGTCTCATGATAACATATGGGACCAAGCCTAGGAGGAACTGGATTTCATTGCTGGCTTTGCCACAAAGCTTTTGGTGTGAGCTCTGACAGGTCAGTTAAACTCCCTCCACCAAACCAGGGTGTGGTGAACCTTAATGACATAAAGCACTTTAAGATCCTCAGACAAAAGGCACTAGTCAAGTGAAAAATATTACTGCTTCACATTGAGATGATATCCCAGTGTTACACATGCCAAATTCAACTCACAGTATTCTAGTTTAGTTGACCATAAAACAAGTGATGCAGATTGATTCCAATATTCTGACAAATCTTTAAGCTTTGGGCTCATCTAAATACATGTGAAATACTGTTTTAAAAGCAGGCCCTAAGTCTGTTTGTCTTCTATATATGCCACACCTCATCCTTTCCGACATACACATGCTTTCTTTCTTTTTATTTCTGTCACTAATTTCCCTCTCATCCTCTTCTGTCAGGCCAAAGAAGTGGGTAGGCATATCCAAGAATATTTAAGTCTATGCTTGTTAACTACTGTGAAAAACCCACATAAAAATGTGAATATTGTAGATATTAATATCCATATTCAGAGTTGTACCATCTGATTTTGCATATCTTTAAATACTCAGGTGCAGATCCCCCACCGGTATGTAATTCTCTTCTAAAAATAAATAAATAAAAGGAATTTGTGGTCCAGTGTTGATTGATACAAAGAACCAACACTTGTCAGAAATGGTTAGAAGAGGCTCATAAGCAGCCTACTATATAATGTGAAATCTAATCTTTCAATGCTTTGAGAGGTAATGGGTATTTTGAGCCCAGTTGCATATCTGTACTCAGAGGTAGTTAAGAATAGCAGGTATTTTAGCATCAACAGATCTTTAATATACTGTTGTTGTTTTTTTAAGTTTGTACCAGTCAGTAGAGACTCATAATGAACATGCAGGTACCTCTGCGTAGGTGTCTTCTGTTTCTACAACAAAAACCCCTAGCTTATTGCTCAGCATCTTATCTGCTTCTCTAGAGAGAGAGAAAAAAAACAAGATAACCTTTCAGCTCTGACATCAGCAATCTCTAAAGTAGCCATGCATTGAACTGCCACATAATTAGTCCTGCTCCAAAGTGTTCATGTACCGTACAGAGCCAGATGGCTCTTTAGCTCCTCCCAGCATGCAATTAAAGGAGGAAAAACAAAAGTTTGTCTGAATGTTTTGGTATTCAAGGCCCTTGCAACTGGCTCGGTGCAGGTAGAACTCTCTGTTCACAGGCAGCTCTGTGGAAAGTCAGAGGAGATCAGTTTGGTGAGCTGGCTGTAGGATTGAGACCTAGGTAAACATATTTAATTGAATCTATGTGTATATATAGAAATCTTTGTGCAGAGCAAGCTCCATTTTTTATCCATCACATCTGTGGTACTCGTTTATGCTGGCATTTGGACACGCTTCTTCCTCAAATAGCATCACAATTAAAGAATGAATTCTGAAATCGAACCAGCATTACTGGAGATTGGCAAAGGGATGTAAAACAATTTCATTTATCAGAACAGCATGCTATTTAAAAGGAAAGTTACGGATGGTTTTACGAGGCTTGTCATTTCTCATTAGAGTCAGTATGACTCAAGTTTGGTCTCCCAAGTTGTACAGTCACAGGGATTTGAATTGAAATTACAGCCTTTTAATAACCTCCCAGGATCCAATCTATCCTTCATGTTGTTTCTATCTCGATTAATGTTACCTACATGTATCATTACCAGCTATAGACACGTACAGGTAGAGAGAAATGACACTACCAACATTGCTGTAAAGTTAACCATTGGAATTCCAGTGAGAGTTGGGTGCGTAATTCTCTTAAGCTTTTTTGAAAATTCCAGTCTGCAATAAGAGAAAACATGGCGGTCACTGGAATGATGTAAACCCCCACAGTGGAGTTCACTTATAGCTAACAAACTATTTTTCTAATGTTACTGTATGAATGCAATAATAAAATTGCTCAGTTCAGTTATTTAGTGCAGGCTACATTAGTAAATAGTTTGACTGACATCTGAAAGAGAACATTATTGTCCATGTAAGGGCTTCTTAGACTCATCGAATATAAAACATACCCCTGGGGGAATTCTGTGCCAAAAGAATAAAAATGCTGCGCACAATATTTTAAAATGTTGCAAAATTCTGCATATTTTATTTGTCAAAATAACAATAGAATCACACCAGTTCCAATTATTTTGGTAATTTATTTCAAAATACCTGTCAACAAGTATGCCTGTAACAATATGGACAACAAAAAAGATTCAGGAAATGTTTTTAGACAAATAGATTCTTTACTAGGCATATTAATACAGAACTTGATTAATTCATTTAAACTACAATACAGAAACGTATTTCCTGTACCCCTCAGAAGCAGTGCAAAGGCTTGGGGGAGTCAGGGGTAATGAGGAGCTGAGGGAGAAGGAAGTAATTGCTGGGAAGGAGCCTGGGAGTGAACCTGGAGGATTGCTGGGTATGGGTGGGAGAAGTGTAGTCTTTGCTGAAATAGGATATTACAACCATTTATTTTTGAAGTGATCAGTGCACTTAATCCTAGATATCCCCTTCCATCTCATAGTCCTCTCATGTTACTTAGATTCTTCACCATAAATTCTCTGTCAATTTTGTCAACATTCAACTTCTTCTGCAAAACAGAGCCTCAACTCCCAAGCAAGAGGCCGTGACATTTCTCTTCTATTTAATGTGAGCACTCCCCCTTCAGCTTACAACCTTCAGGACATTAAAATCCCTCTTATACTGAGCCCAGAATGTAGCATGGTATTATAAGTGAATGACAAAGGATACACAAGTGATACAAAGAGCCAGGGTTTAAAAGAGAACTGGATAAATTCATGGAGGTTAAGTCCATTAATGGCTATTAGCCAGGATGGGTTAGGAATAGTGTCCCTATCCTCTCTGTCAGAGGGTGGAGATGGATGGCAGGAGAGAGATCACTTGATCATTACCCGTTAGATTCACTCCCTCTGGGGCACCTGGCTTTGGCCACTGTTGGTAGACAGGATACTGGGCTGGATGGACCTTTGGTCTGACCCAGTATGGCCGTTCTTATGGGATTGGGATCTTAATAATTAACTCTGATAAATCTGAATCAGGCATGTACTGAATACCAACCAAAACCAAACAAACCATCTGTGGATCAGGCCAATTACCTGATGCTATTTTGTAATGAGAGAGGTTACTATATCACATTTTACTGGCTTTCAGTGATGACATAATGTGAATTTATGGACTATGTACACTTTTGGGGGGACTGTCAAGTTAACTTGAATGGGAATATTCATGCTGAAAGTGACCAACTGGTAGTTTTGTCTTCTCATTAACGTAATATGGTGAATGTACGGCCTGTTCCTGCATTCCTTGAACTCCAGAGTCCCTTTCCACTGTTTGCTATCATTGAATAGCTCACAAAGACATGAAGCAACTGCTAGATATGGCAGCATGTTACCTATAATACTTGCATAATGGTGAGATGCACTGCTTACCCCATTTCAGACACACTCACCCTGCAATCACTCTTGCTGGGTGGATCACATATTATCATAATTCCCAGAAGTACCCTCACCCCACTGGATTGAAAGAGCCTGTAAGAATGACATTGCAATATTAAAATAATTAGATGATCTTTTAACAACATATCTAAAACAAAGCTTTCTGGACAGGGAATTTCTAGGAGTACTTTAACATCCAGGTTCTGTTGCTCAGAATATTAATCTACCACATAGGTGTGTATATTGGGAATGCCCACTGTTATAATTTTTTGACAGCCAGTTCAGTTGGATATTAGGAAAAACTTTTTCACTAAGAGGGTGGTGAAACACTGGAATTCGTTACCTAGGGAGGTGGTAGAATCTCCTTCCTTAGAGGTTTTTAAGGTCAGGCTTGACAAAGCCCTGGCTGGGATGATTTAACTGGGAATTGGTCCTGCTTTGAGCAGGGGGTTGGACTAGATGACCTTCTGGGGTCCCTTCCAACCCTGATATTCTATGATTCTATGATTCTATGATTCAACTCTACTCTTATTCCTTTCAGATAGTCTAGCACATTTCTATAAAAAAAATCAATCTCAAATGTTAGTGTCCAACTGCATTGGAGAAGGCTAGTTTGGTGTCTGGTTGACACAAAACTTATATTAGCAGGATTTAAAATTTCAGACAAAGCTGAACAATGATATTATGAGGTTGCATGAAGGTTAATGTTGTTTAGGCAGATGGTGAATTGCTGATTCAACCTGTTGTCACAATAATGAATGTGTTTGAAAAGACATTTATGTGGCAAATAGGAGAAAAATGAAACAGCACACACACACACACTCACGTGCACACAAATTTAGCATTGCTGGCTACTGTTTCAATATTATTTTTTAAAAAATCTGATGTATTCGACCTGTTTCCACCAATCAATATGAGAAGCAGCATTATAGATTTAAAAGAATGCACCTTTCATACTGATTCACCATAATTTTGCCTGACAGCAATGACAGAAGCACTTGATCCGAGTCGGGCAGAATTTTATAGCTCTATTAAATTTAATTCCCTCCTCCTCCTTCCATCCACCACATTCATTTTTACCCTTGTTTCTCTCTCCAAGGCACAGAGCCATAGCAAAGTTGCCCCCAAAATAAATCTGGTTCATGGAGGGTGGGTATAATAAGGTTGAAGTATTTCTCCTTTGCTGACAAGCTTTGTGGTTGTTTTCTCTTTGGAAGCTATCTTACAAAATAGGGCTGCTCTGCTGAAATGTAGGAAAGAGGAGAATAAAGTAGTTTCTTCCCATTCCTCCATTTATTTGCTCAGCGCAATGTGGCTGTACTTTTAAAACAAATATTTACAACCCTTCTAAAAGTATGGAGCGAGATCCTCAGCTGGTGTAAATCGTCATAGCTCCATTGAAGCCAATGGAATGATGATGGTTTACACCAGCTAATGATGTGGCCCAGGCACTTCTCTCAAGGTTAATGATGCTAAGAGGATTAAAAGCAATTTTGCTTATTAAAAGAAATACTCCTGTTTTTTTTAATTGTTCCCAGTCAGTTGTTCCATACAATGCAATCCTGGCAAACTAGAGACCAAGCTGTTAGATAAACATCTGTTAACTTTCAAAGCAAGTTAAGCGATGTGGTTTAGACTGTCTTGAAGGCATCACTCTTGAAATATTACACATTTGTTTTAACTTTTAAGTGATTAAAAATTAACAATAAGCAGCTTTAAAGAGTCAGACATGTTCTTTCGACAATCCTGGCAGAAAGATCACTTAAAAGAGAGGCAACAGATAATGACTTTGGTGTGGTTCTCGGCATTTTGATAACATAGATTCAGAATCACAGAGCCTGGAAATCAGTTTTGCTTTAATCCTATTGCAAACGTATAAATGGTCCTTTTAAGTATTTGGTAACATGGGGATTGTAATTTAAATTCACAGTAAAGTTTTCACATGAAGGAAAGATGATGTTGAAAAATACATTATCCCAGGCATTCTCCTGCTGGGGTCATGACCTCCTGGGAGGTTAGAAACAAGTGTCTGGGGTCATGACCACCTTGCCCTTCCCATACTGCTAAATGGTAGATCCTGGTAGATGGCTCCTTGGTCAACTGGGTGGAGGATACCTAGTACAGAAGAGGCTGAGAACCACTGAACTAGCCTGTTTTGATAAATTTAGGTCCAGTTTTGCCTTCTCATGCGCATTTGCAAGTCTCCCTGAAGCTAATGGGAATTGTATGGGTGTAGAATTTGACCCACTGAGTACAAATTTTGCTGAGTTTACTTTGTTGACATGAGGAACGTCCTCTGTATCTTACTGATTTTCTGGTAAGTAAAGGAAAAGGATTGACCCTAGTAGGCTGAATTTAGGTAGAGGAGAAGACATCAAGTCTAGGTAAAAGGAAAGCACAGTAGAGCACATCACATTGGGCTGAGCTTTAGGTAGAGAATTTGACTTCTTGTGTCTGATACTTTTTAATACTTTTATTTCTTTTTGATCTCTTTTGAACATAGTGCAGTATAAATCCTGAGTACAGCTGGCATTGCTGTAAGGGAGCAGTGGCCATGTACAGCCGTGTCAGTCCGGTGCACGCTGGGACAACTGATAGGAACAATTGACCTAATGTGCAAGGAGAGATCTGTTCCTATGCCACAAGTGGTAGGTGCGGAGCTGCTCAGGAGATATATGTCTACGAGCACCTCCTCTCCCAAGCAGACTTGCACACGGCCTGAAGTTCTCTCTCCCTTCTACTCTATTCTCCAGCTTTGGACACAGGGATCATTTCAATCCAGGGGCTGCACTGTGGAACTCATTTGCAACTATAGGACAAGGGAGGAGGTGGAGACCAGGTCTTAATGTACACATGTTGTCAGGATGGAGAGAATCACTGGGTTACTGTTGGACTGTCTACCTACCTATCTATAGTTTTATGCTTCTGGGCCATCACCATACTATCTGAGCCTCTTCTGTGTGAAATCAGTAGCAAATGAGGATGTTCCAAGTGGACCAGAAAGAGTCTCTACCACTTTCTTTTAACACCTCTGATTGAGACAGGGGGGTTATTTTTGACTCTTTAGATTTTATTTCCCCCTACTTTGTTTGTGGTTTGCTTGCTTGCTTATGTGGTAGAGGGTTATTGAGTAGAAAGGGCTTCAGTGTCATGAGAGTCATTCTTGTGATTGGAAAGACTTTTTCAAAGAGGGAGGTTTTTCAAGATTTCCTAAAGATGGTCAGGCTCTGGATTGGCTTTATCTGCTCTGGAATTGGCTTTATCTGCTCTGTCATAGCCAGACCCCCGGACATAGAATGCTTTGTCCCCGGCTCTCACATACTTCACCTTGGGTTTTGTGGTGTCCCAGAGGAGCACACTACCGCAGTGGTTCATATGTTGAAATTTGGTCTTTAATGTGGTTGAGGTGTAATTGCTTTGAAAATTAGGACCAATGCCTTAAACTGGTATCCAAAGTTGACTGGGAGCCAGTGGAGAGATTTGAGCACAAACTTGCTACATGTCTTCCCCAACCAACAGCTGCCATGGGCAGGCTCTCCATTCTGATGTACCTTGTCCGTCCAAGCTTCCTGGTGAAAAAATCCCTTTCAGAGCTCATTAGACAGCTCCATGTCAACCTGCCTTTGGGCTGCATGGCCTGTTCAGTCTCCATGGCTGTGACTGAGGATGCCATCTCTCCCCTCTGGCTAGGATATCACGGAAGCACTGGCTCCCCGACAAAGGCCTGACTGAGATATGTAGGCTGTGGAGGGAATCCCTGACTCCCTTGCTAAGGAGAGGAAAGGGTTGGGTGGCTGCAGGTCCGTTGCAATGGGAGGTCCCCCTCAGGATTCCCGGGAGCGTCTGTGGCTGTAGAGCCTGGCCTGCCGGCTCTGTGCCCTGGGTGCTTTTATGGCCAGAATTTGGCCTTTTTTAACGTCCTGTGTATACTAGAAAATCACGTCGAAAGCAAGAAATAAAACCAATGAATAAATCTGTGAACCACCACTGCCACCCTCCTAAACAACACGTTGATCTGATTTCAGCAGGCACTGGGATTGATTCCAGCTGAAAACACTGCTCTGGCTACAGATAGGAGCTGGGTGTATGTTGGATGTGGGAGGTGTTGTATCTTGGTGGGAGGGGAGTGGCCTTCCCAGTCATCACTGTGTAGATTCAGAGCTTGCGTTCATCGAATAGGCAACTAACGAAAGGCTGATATAAAAACTGGGCAGCAGGAAGGTGGTGATGCAGCACAGAATCTGTTCCAGTATGTCTATAATTGCCTATATCGTTCCATATTCCCTGTGTGTACAACCCACGTTCCAGCACATGGAGTCTAAAAGGTCTGTAAAGTAGAAACAAAATGATCTTCATCATCGTTTTCCTTAAATATTAATAAAAACAATATTGTTTTTAATATCATTACTTACAGAGATTATGCACAGGAACAAAACACATTGTTCTCGGATGTAACATTTCTCAGATCTTCAGAATTATTGATTGATTGATTTGCTAGCATTATACATGTATAAATCACTCCTAATAACAGGAGTGATCAGGGGTGGGAGAACCCAGTCCACAATACATAAAAAATTCCTCTTCTTATCCTTCATCTATATTTACACACTATTTTGAGCAATGGTTTCCCCTGAGTGTATGAAAAGTTCAAAAGACTTTTCATCTCTGCGTTCCCACTGGAATCAGGGATGGAATCCAGCCTGCAATGAAGTCAGGGGGAGTTTTGCCATTGGCTTCAGTGAGGCCGGGATTTCACCCCAGGAATGCCCATATTCCATAAGATAGGCCACTCTCAATGTTTATTTCTAATATTGTAGCACCTGGACTATTGTGCTAGGCACTGAACACACACAGAATAAATAGACAGTCCTTGCCCCATAGAGTTTATAGTCTAAGTATAAGACAAAAGACAACAAATGGATACAGACAGACCGATGGGGGAGTACCAGGAAACAATGAGACGATATTACAGGGGTGGCCAACCTGCGGTTCCGGAGCCACACGCGGCTCCTTGTACAGGCACCGACTCCGGGGCTGGAGCTACAGACGCCAACTTTCCAACGTGCCGGGGGGTGCTCACGGCTCAACCCCTGGCTCTGCCACAGGCCCTGCCCTCTCTCCACCCTTTCCCGCCCCCTCCCCTGAGCCTGCCATGCCCTCGCTCCTCCCCTTCCCACCCCCCCGCCACCAGAGCCTCCTGCATGCCACAAAGCAGCTGATCGGGAGGTGCGGGGAGAGGGAGAGGTGCTGATAGGTGGGGCTGCCGGTGGGCGGGAGGCGCTGGGAGAGGGCGTGGGGGGAGCTAATCGGGGGGCTGCTGACGTATGACTGTGGCTCTTTGGCAATGTACATTGGTAAATTCTGGATCCTTCTCAGGCTCAGGTTGGCCACCCCAGCAACATTATCTAAATAGACAAAACAGATGCAGGCCTAGCTCAAAGCAGAAGTTATGAAAATCTCCCCATAAAACCTTGTCCTCATGAGATTCCCCCAGCATGTTTTAGCAAACTCTAGAGGGTCCAGTAGTTAGGATAAGCATCCAAACACTTGGATGCCTGTCCTAGCTGAATCTGAATTCAGAGGGTCTGATTCGCATTTGTGGGCCTGATTCTTCTCTCATGTAAACAGTGGGCCAGATTCCTGTGCCAGAACCCTACTCAGACTAAGAGAGGGGTCTTTGGGAACCAGTTACAGTGTCTTGATTTTAAGGGCTGATCCTGGCCCCAGCACAACTTTGGGCTTCTGCTGGGCCACTCTAAGTTGCACCACCGAGGAAGGGTTCTTAGTGGACCCCATGTCAGTGGAGGACAGGTGGAACAGATCTCTGTCACACCCCCTTCATGCCTTTAAAAGCGTTCCCAACATGCTCCCTATACCAAAGTTGGGATGGCTGGTTCAGCACCAGGCTGCTGCATATTTGCACTAGCAAGGAAGTTCCCCTCCAACAGTGGAGTTCTCTTAAGGCTCTTGGCAATCAGCGTCTGACCCCTTTACATCTTCTGAATGGTGCAAACAGGCTGAATCTCAGATGAAAATACAGCTCATTGACTTCTGATATTCACTGATGCAAGTGAGATCAAAATGACACCTGGAACCCTATAAATTAATACCAGTCAAACAACTCTGGTGTGTATTATGCATTTCTATTATTTGTATTATCATAACACCTAGCAGCACCAGTCATGGACCGGGACCCCATTGTGCTAGGCACTGGGACAAACACAGAACAAAGACACAGTCCTTGACTCAGAGATCTTACAATCTTAAGAAACACAAGAGACAATGGTGGATACAGACAAATGAGAAAGCACAAGGAAACAATGAGACAATATTGGTCAGCAAGATCAGCAGAGGTCTTATTACACCGACAGCCTTATTGTTGTTGAGTTTTTTTGTAGGCCTCATTTCCTCCAACTCCAGCTTGAAGAAGAGTCAAGAAAATTATTGGACTTTGTTGAAATTATTTTTGTTCTGAATATAGACATTCATTACAGCCAGATTTATCCAAGACTTTTTAGCAGCCTCACTGCAACTTTGCTTTTCTTCTGCTAAACTTTCGAGATTAGATTTTCCAGTGATTGCATACTTGGAACGGTTTACCAGTGTGATCAACCTAATAAATATTTAAAGCTGTGATTCATTTAGCAAAAATAGCATGTTAACATTTGTCAGCACTGTTACGAATGTTCTCCTGAGGCTGAAAATCGGTCTATTTGATAAACCCTGCCCTTTTGTATGAACAATTATTGTGCTTGATTCTGATATCAGTTTCCCCAGTGTAAACCAGTGTAAGCGGGGGAATAGTCCCGCTGTTGTGGGGAACTTTCCTGGCTTCTGTACTACCCGGGTGAAGTGGACTAGCGAAAGGCTCTGAGTCCTCGCTACCATTTCCTTTACCCAGTGGCTTCCCTGCCCTTGAGGACTCCCTTTCCACTCTCCTGTCTGGCAGAGTCCTCGTAACCCCAACAAGGCTGGGCCCAGGATTCCTGGGGGGCTCGACCCCCAACCCTGCTGTGGTCACCTAGGACAGGGGCTAGGGTGTCCCCACTCCGGGGTACTCTCTCTGCACTGGGCACTTCTCTGACCCCTGACCACTACATACAAGTTAAAGCAAATGCAAGTTATTTAATCAACAATTAATTTTAAAATGAATAAGGAACAATGGGAAAGGTTAAAGGAAACACATCACCCCGCTCTGTGGCAGGGAACATCACAAACAGTGTCTCTGGAACGTCAGGGCCGTTCACAGTCTGTTCCTTGTACGTCCCAGGCCTCCTGCTCAGGCCCTGGCCGTGCTGCAGGGATGCTGCGGGTTGGACACTTGCTCTGGTGGTGGCCACACGCTCTCAGGCTCTAAGTGGTAGGACTCTTCTTCCCAGTGTCACCCCCACCCTGTCGGGGTTACGATCCAAGCCTGGCCTGCAGAGCCTCTTGGCTGAGGCGTCTCCCTGTGCTGGGCCTGCTGCCCAGGGTCCCCCTCGCTCTCCCCAGCTGCTCACCGCACCCAGCTCCGGACTGCTCCAGCCCCAGCCCCACCACTCGGTCTCTGCACTGCTGCTGCTGCTCTGCCTCCAGCTCCCTGGGCTGCTTCTCTGGCCCCTCTGCCTCTGGTTGCTGCAGCTCTGCTCCCAGGACAGGTCTGCTCTGCCGGCTGCTTCTGTGACTCTGCTCCCAGCACTGACCTGCTTCCTGGGCTGCTTTTCTGGCCCCTCTGGCTCTGGTTGCTGCAGCTCTGCTCCCAGGGCAGGTCTGCTCTCTCTGGGCTGCTTTTCTGGTCCCTCTGGATCTGGCACAGCTCTGCTCCCCAGCTCAGCTTGGCCCCACTCTGTCTGACCCAGGCAAAGCCAGCTCACACAGCTCCCTAGCCTCCTGACTCCCTGATTAGCCTGCTCGCCCTGTCATTCAGGCTGACCTGGAGCGTTGGCCTCTCCCCATTGTTCCTGGTGGCCTTCAGTCTCAGGGTCCTGATTCCCCATTGACCCTTCCCCCTTTTTAGTACTGGGAGCTAGCAACTAAAACACCCCCACTGAACGTTAGTAAGGGGGCAACAGTCCCATTACACCAGGATTAATTCCATTTAAACCCATGGAGTTTCTCCAGCATCACCACCTCACTAGGTTTGCTTTATCAATGCAAACATTATCACATGATGGTTGAGTAGGTTTGTAAAGCTAAGAACAAATCCATGGGTAGGCAGGGGTTGGCTGAATGCATATTCGAGCATGGATCTGGCCAAGAGAAGGCTTTTATTTTGACTGTCTAAGGTAATTGAGCAAGTCTGAACCTACCTTTCACTTTGAAGCCTTGTTCACCAACAGTGAAGCACCATTATTCAACATGTACGCAATTGAACAGAAACAAGTAGTTTTCATGTCTTACTATAATAGAACTATCTCAACAAAATCTATTTACGCTGATGCTGCATTAAAAACTATCTTCCTGTTCTCAGTGCAATGAGATCACTATATTCCCATCAACACTGGGGCACAATGGAGATGAAAAGCTACTTCTATATGGGTGTGAAAGGTATCTAAAGACCTGGAGAGGCTCATTACCTAGCAGGCATCAAGTAGGATTCAAAAATCTGATCTGGACTTAGAATGACAACCTCTCCTCCACTCACGGCCCTATACTGCACTATATTCCATCACCTCATCAATGCATTGAAGATTGGGCTGTCCCAGGTAAATTGCATGTATCATCCCCCTCATCCTTAGTTTCTGAGATAGCTGAATGTCTACAATAGTCCTGGTATTTTAAACACTGGGGTCAGGGTGCATAAGAAAGTCTGTCCCACGCGCTATGTATCATTTCTCTCATGATGTCCTACTTAGTTGAGGGAGTGGTGGAGAAGGGGCATATATACATATAACCGGACAGGGTACAAAGGAGTGAAGAAGCAGGCCCAGGATGTTCTTCTGTTCTAGTTCCAGAAACTCTTTTTGCCCAGTTCAAAATCTTATGTAGTGTACAGTGCAATCAGATGTATACTCTGATCTTGCATAAGTTTCATGAAATACTTGCCTCTCTAAAGATTCCATCCATGCAGGATTCTTGATCTTAGGTTTTAGTTCCTTAGCAAAAGAATGGCTTTGCTCCCAAAGCTTTTAAATTTTTCTTACCCTTAAGGTAGCAATAGCTAGAAAGTATACTAGGCTCTGCCTGGCTGTTGAACACCGCTCCTGGAGCACCTGGAGCATTAATTCTTCCCTCCAAAAGTTCCAGTCGGATCTTTCTTGACAGAGCTCCCTGCAGAAACAGCACCATGTTCGCAATTACTTCAGCTCTTCACCAGAACCATATCACTGTATATCTATACCTTGTTGGGCATTCTTTTCTTGCCCCCCACCTTGCCTTCCAGTCAGACTAGTCCTGTGTTAAATTTCAGAAGACTTTTTGCCTTAGCGCTCTGGCACATTCCTCTAGGATTAGGACGTCCACCAATACTCTGATAAAATGATCCCTGCACTGTTCTGGTACCTCCGTGCCTATTTATTTCATTGCATCGACACCCTTTCTTTGTACTGGGGTGTGTCTATTAGCACCTCAGTACTACTGTTGCACTTTGCTGCCAGTGTTGTCTTGTTGCTTCATGCCCTGAGTTTGGACGTGCATTAGTGCCATAGTTACCATCCACCCTGGACCTAGAACTGGTGAGGAAATGATTTTGCCCCACAAAAAACCCTAAAAAAATATTTTTGTGTTCATCATTTTTCTCCATTTTTAAAAAATTTTTGTTGAAAAATTCCTACCCCATATTTTTCAAATGAAAGCAGGATATTTTTGTGAAAAAAAAATCCATTGTAAAGCCATTTTCTATCCAAAAAAAAAAACAACCAACATGTAGACAGAAAGTTTTACACCTTTTCCAGCTGGACCCACTAAGTGCCACAATGGCTTTGGCTCTGTAGCACCAAGCACTTTTTGCATTTGGGCTCTAGAACTGGGTTGGTGCTTTGGGGGTTTCCAGAGCACTATGTGATATTCTTGTTTTCTCTAGCTCTTATATGTGCTTGTCATACATGTCACGATACATTTCAAGGAGTGGGAGCATCTTGCCACTGGGGAAGGGCACTCCCAGGGTTGTGTCTTGCTTTTGGGTTGATGTCGGAAGGAAGTGTTCTTAGGATATGGTCCTGAGAGTCTCGTGACTTAACTGGACTGGCTGGGAATGTACTTGTTCTACTACTTGTATAATTCATTGAACAAAGACTGAACTTTTGACACCCTCCAAAGTGATGTCTGTGTCGTATGCAGGGGGGCTGGGATCTAGGGTTCCAGATAAACTACCAATAGTGGCAGCCTGACCTCTGCAGGCAATTAGAATGTACGGGAGCCTAGATGTGATAGAAAAACTTTCTTGGTGTCTTCAAAAAAGCAGAATTGTAAGGTAAGTAATTTCCCCTTACATGGAGTATGCATCATTAATACAATCTGGACTCCTTCAGAGGGTTTTTAGCCCTCATTTATTGTCCATGTGCAAATGCTTTCTTGGTGTGTCTGTTATCAGACACAATGTCAAGGAACAGAACCACTCAGTGAAGGGGCTGCTCAAAGTGTAGCCATTTGAAATTTGAGAGAGGATAAGGTCTGTTATGAATTCTAAACATCCTTGTCTTACACTTTGAACTTACCAAATTCAAAACAATACAAAGACCTCTGATCTTAGTATGAAACAGAATAAAACAATTTTTTTGGAACAGCTTGGCACATTTCATTTTGAGGTTTTTTTACTTGAAGCTTGATTCTGTACTTTAGATAGCTGTGCAAACCCACTGAGTTACACTTTGGGAAAACTGGTATTTTTTGTGGGCATAGACAGACACTGAAGCTGGGCAGAATTCCAACAGGGAACACCACTTTTACAGTGATTCCAACTGTGTGTGTGTGTGTGTGAAAGGAGAAGTTAAAAATATGTGGCCTTTTTCTAATCATCATAAAAATGTGGGGTTTTTTTTCTCTTTCCTAAATTTGCAATATGGAGATTGGATTTTTGGACCACTATCCAACATTGAGCACTTTTAAAATATTTTTCCATTATATTTTAACCTCACTGTGATTATTTTGAATCCTGTTGTTTACCTTGTTGGTTGCAGCTGTTGCGTCCTGGAGGGAATCCATGATAAAACCAGAAACGTCACTTGATAATGTCTTGAGACTTGACGATAGCTAACAGAGCAACATCTGGCTCCTTTGCAGAATGACAGTTACAGTAATCAGTGGAGGCTGGAAAAGAAGATTTTATTTATTTTTTCCCCACTTATTCTTTTAATGTGGCATCATCATTCCATAGGTAATCATTCATGTAGGTAAAAAATACCTAGAATCTCAAAACTGAACTAATCAATGACTGCATTTCTATCTAAAGGTTCCAGCACAGGGCATCTTAGAAATAGCCTCCTCTTTCTGGGTAACATCATCCAGGCTGGGATAAACAGGATTAGCATCTGTTACACTCAAACCCTCAACTCTTCTGCTTCCTGGGTACAAATATTTACCTCCAGTACAATCCAACTGAGCAGCAAATTGGAGAATCAAAGGTACAATTGGCTGTGTAGACACAACTGCTTAATTTCAGAGAACAGAGTAAACAAGCTGGAAGAGAATCGGAGGAGAAAACTGTTTGATTTGATCAGCCTCATTACCAAATGATTGCTGCACTCACCTTTTTTGGTCTGGATTCTCTGTTTATTTGTGTCATTAATTCCCTACCTTTTCTTAGAAGGATTTCTGCTGGCACTTTCATGGGTAGAGCTAAAGTGAGAGAAGAGATTTTTGCAGAAAAGAGATATTTCATGCAGTGCCATGTATTTTTATATTAAATAAAAAGACAGTTTGTTTTTTTCCACCAGGGGTGGGGGACAATGGGAGAGGGGTCAGTAGCTCTGGTATTCCACAGGAGAAATCCCTTTTACAACGTAAGTGTGATGTGTATATGCTTCTCATTGGCTTTTTCTCATTGCGGAGTTCTCCAAAAAAAGTAACAAACCATAGATTTCAGCCTTTAAGAATTATGTTCCAGCACAATGTCAGCTGGCAGGGAAAATCTTTTTCATTCAGGGGAGACCGACTGACTGTTCATACAGTACAAAGATCACCTGATTAAGGATGATAGGATTCTATACTTTAATATTGAGTCTTCCCTCTGGGGAATTGGCCACTATCTCTTCTGTGCTGGCCTAGAAGTCTTAGTCTTTTCCCCACCTGGGATGGCTAAGCACTACCTTCACCAAGATACTCTCCCCCTCCCCCCACCTTTCTTTGTTTATGATCTAAATCCCACTAAAATCATTGGGAGTCTTTATTTTGACTTCAGTGGTCCTTGAACCAGGACTATAGCCCTGTCTCTTTATGCAAAATCATGTCATCGTGACCCAGTAGTTAGTCAGAAGAAGCTGCCTTAAAGACAACAGTAGCTCTGCCTGTCTGAGCAGTTGATCTTACAAGAGGCTAAGCCCCCCCCCCCCCCCCCGCCCACTACCATTAGCTACTGAAGAGCTGCTGCTCCACTCAGTTGGAGATGAGGGGGCTCAGCACTTCGAGGTTTGGACTGTGAGGAAAACTGCAAGATTTAAGTGTGTGCGTCTCTCCCTTGTATATAAAGCCAGCTTTGTTTCAGCTGTTTTGACACCATTGACAACACACTGTTTTGATGGTGTGTGACAGGGGGGTGGGGTGTTATGAGGGGGAGAGAACAAAAGCATGTTCATTTTAGAGCACCGTCACATGTGTTTGCTGCTTACCACAACAAAGGAAAGGTCGGAGGGGCGGCTGTTCTGGAGATTACCATCATTCTTTCAGGGAGTGCTGGTGTTTTCCCAAGGAAACACCGACACTTCTTAATTATTCTCTTCATGTGTAGCCATGTATGGAGCTTACTGAAGGTCTCAGCAGTGCATTGTTGTTCTGAAGCCTTGGAGAATGAGAATGCTGGCAGTACAACGCTCCAATGTCCAACATTCGTCTCCTTTTTCTCCCTCTTCATTACACCAGCTAATTACTTTGACCGCTAGTGGCTGTAGAGAATTGTTCTCTCTCTGTAACCCCGGCAGCCCTCTGCCGTCAGTGTAATTTAGAATAATAGCATAACATTCTCTTACTGCTTCAGTTCTGCCCAGGAGAAATGTAAAGGCACACGGTCCCTTTGCTATATTCAGCTGCTAAATCAACATCGTTCAAATGAGTGGCCACCTCTGCTCTTGCCTGGTGAAGATACTGTCAGGGTTCCTTCCCCACTCTGAACTCTAGGGTACAGGTGTGGGGACCCGCATGAAAGACCCCCCAAGCTTATTTCTACCGGCTTAGGTTAAAACTTCCCCAAGGCACAAAGTTTTTGCCCTTGGATTAAGTAAACGCTGCCACCACCAAGTGATTTAACAAACAATCAGGGAAAGGACCACGTGGAGTTCCTATTTCCCCAAAATATCCCCCCAAGCCCTTACACCCCCTTTCCTGGGGAGGCTTGAGAATAAACAAGATGAGCACAGATCAGCCTTGGATTTTTAAGACTCAAAAAACCCAAAACTTAAAAAACTGAACTTTATTAGAAGATCAAAAAAAACCAAGAGAACAACTCTGTAAGATCAGAATGGAAGATAATCTTACAGACAGTCAGATTCAAAACATAGAGAATCCCTCTAGGCAAAACCTTAAGTTACAAAAAGACACAAAAACAGGAATACACATTTCCTCCAGCACAGCAAATTTCACAAGCCAAAGCAAAGAAAACCTAACACATTTTCTAGCTAGATTACTTACTAACTTTACAGGAGTTGGAGGGTTTCCATCCTTGATCTGTTCTCGGCAAAGGTATCACACAGACAAACAAAAGTCTTTTCCCCCTCTCCAGATTTGAAAGTATCTTGTCCCCTCATTGGTCATTTTGGGTCAGGTGCCAGCCAGGTTAGCTGAGCTTCGTAACCCTTTACAGGTAAAAGGACTTTGCCTCTGGCCAGGAGGGATTTTATAGCACTGTATACAGAAAGGTGGTTACCCTGCCCTTTATATTTATGACAGATACCTAAATGCCACTTGAGATGGTTTGTACCAGAAAGAGAGAGTGAAGGCTCTTGTTTCTGACTCTTTGCTGTTTAAAATAGTGAAAATAATTAGGGTTTCACTTTAGCTCTCAGATATGCCCGTAGGTCCCAGTGCTGAATGTAAGAACAGCCGCTCTCTAGACCTTCTATTTGTTCTGCCTCACCTCGCAATAAACAGTTGCATTTAAATAATGCTATGGTGGATATATGCCTGCATTACTATCTGGGTTTGTGGGTATAGTATGCATATGGACATTCAATGGGCGTCAGATGCCTAACTGCCATTTGTGCTTTTGAAAATTTCCCATATACGTCCTCTGTGTGCGTGTTCCGATGAAGCAAAAACAAAACGCTGCCATGTACCGAAACACTGCAATGATAATGATATGCCACATTTAATTTACGCTAGTGCTGCTATTAAATCTGTACACGGGATTGTGAACTATCGTTGATCTCGAGTGTCTAAATGAAGAACTGAAAATGGGTGTGTAGAGCACCCTTTAAATTTTAGAAGGCCATCTGGTTCATGAACAGAATCACCAGCAGCCATGTTTAGAGTCCTAAGAAGTGGGTGTATTAGAGCTATCAATTCTAAAGCTTTTTTCACCCTCCTAGAACCTTTTGTTTTAATTAGAGCTGAAGCAATGTTCTAACAAGCTTTTTCCTGTCAACACCAAATTTTTTCAAGCTTAAATAAATTCACAATTGATGGCTATCTTTGCGCAGCGGAGAAGCAGGCCGTATTATGTCCATTTTTGAAGTTGCATTTTTTCATATTGGGTGCAACAAAGGTCAGAGTTTACACCTTGTCTTACAGGAGGCATCACGTCAGCAGCAATCACTGGTTTGCCACTTAATATGGCAAGAAAGGCCAATACATGTCCCCCTCCCCCTTCACATGCCAATTCAGGAGAACTACATAAGACATCTGAGCATGTCTCCCTGCCACCAAACACACACACTCCTGATATTGAGAGATACATAAAACGTTACTAAACATACAGTGCTGTAGACAGAGAAACCAAATCATGAAATCCCACTTCGCACTAGTGTAAATAACTGCACCAGATTCAGGACAATGGTGAATCAGGCCCTTGGTTTCCACGGGTGAAATCTTGACCCTATTGAAGCAAAACAGAAACGCTCCCATTGACTTTGATGAAGCCAGGATTTCATCCGTAGGTGTTACTTCAATGCATCCGTATCCTGGTTTAAAATCAGATGAATCATCTGCCTTCAAAAATAAATCTGCTAGGATTTCTGAAGCTGTGGGGCTAAATTCAGACCTAATTCAAACAGATACATCTCCATTGACTTCATGAGACTGCACTCTCATAAACTAGATAAGAATCTGGCCTATTATATTCAGGCAGATCCTAGCACACAGGCCATGGTGACATCTTATGACAGCTTACCTTTAAATCACTCTAAGAATATGAAGTCAAACATATCACAACATCCTTTGCTTACCCTTTCCCTTAAAAATTTGCACACAGGGTGTATTTGTGCCTAAAGCATTACCTCTGCTGTCTGCCTTCATTATTTCCAAAATACATCTCTGCACTCTTCCTTAGCTGGGAGCAAGCTTTGTTACTTTGATCTCAGAAAAGAGCCCCGGTCGGAGCTTTCTTTGCGACCAAAATGTTGCCATTTAAACAATGCAGAGATATGACATGGCTGTGAATTTCTACACCATACGTATCTGCCATTCATACTCCTCTGCAAGGCCAAAAACCTGCTTCAGCACCACTCTGTCAAGCCAAAGGATTTGGCTGGCACCTCATCGTACTTGGCCGATGTGCATTGGCAAGGGTGTGACAGCAAAGTCTGTCTCCTTGCTGACCTTGCTGCCAATGCCGAACATGCCAGGGATTGTTTACGATGGCATTGCTCAAAGGTCCTTGTCAAACTTGTTGTTACTGACCTAGAGATTGAGGTACTGTCTGTGACTTGGAAATCAGGGTTGTGTGTTTGTTAGTAACTGTTCCACTAAAGGTAACATAATCCAAATATACCTGTAATCTGTATTTTGACTAGTGAATAAGCAGTCAGAGACTGAAGGAAATAATTTTTAAAGCAATCAGTGACTTCAAAAAAAATTTGCTGTTCTATAAAGAGTTGAATATGGTATATAATAGTAGTAAATCCTTGGGAATAAGTCATTATTGGACTTGGCAATTGTGGTGTTACAAAATTAACTGCCCTCAGACTTGCCTTAGGCTGCTAATGAGCAAACTGGTTATTACTGGTAGTAATGACTGATTTAATGGGTATTAAAGCTTAATTATAAAACATGGAGGTTGCATAAACAGCTGTATAGCTCATTACAAAGTCAGCTATGTCTCTTTGGCTTTTAGGAGGACAGACAGTTGTGTGGCATAAGAATTTCAGTTAATTTCAACACACGGGGAATATACTATATACAGAATGGCAAAGGGTCATTCCATTATCTGAAGACATGATTTGGCTTCTGAAAAATTTACCTGTGCTAGGTTTTGTTGTTTGCTTTTATCGGGTGGTCTTAAGGAGATCAGCTGGGTCACGGGAGGGAATAACCCTATTCGCTAATACAAACCCGAAGCTATATTCTGTGTTTTTAGAGGCGTTTGAACCCATTGTGGTCCGGTGAATCATTTTAAAAAAAAAGTTTCTCCTATAATTCATAATTGGAGTCTCCTGAAAATACTGACGCCTCTGGTTAAATACTGTTGAGTTGGCGAGTACGCTGTGAGAGCCGATCGTTATTAAAAAGGAAATTACAGTCTCAATGAGAAATGGGGCACATTATTTATTTATTTGTGTATTTGCTGTGGAGGCCGTTTACAGAATGTGCGGTCAGCCCCATGGGGTGTTTCCATAAAGCTGATCTTTATGTCAGCCTAAACTGCAGCAATCAAACCCTGGGGTTTCGTTCAGGAGTGTTCCAGCCAGAGCATGCAGCTGAACAAGCAAGGAATGTGGATGGTATCTGTGTCAGGATTGAGGCTAGTGCTGGGGATGTTCTGAGGATATTTTGAAAGTGTCGTGGCAGCTTGCAGTGCAGTGTGTCAGACTGGCCTGCCAAGCTCAATTTGATTATTTCATATTGGTATTATGGTAGCTCCTGGAAGCCCCATTGTGCTAGACCTGTACAGGGACCTTGCCCGAGAGTCCCTGCCCCCAAAGAGCTGACAATCTAAATTGATTAGACAAACGTTGTGGGGGGAGGGAGGAAATATTATCATCCCCACACACAGACGAAGAGGCACATGGAGATTAAGTGACTTTGCCGCAGATTTTCTGTATATCCTGGGGTGAGGCAAGAATTTAACTCGGATCTCCCGAGTCTCAGTCCACTGCCTTAAACACAAGAGCATCCTTTCCTCTGTGGAACTCCTCCTCAGGTGGAATTTTTTCATGGGCTTAGTTCAGATGTCCGCACTGTTCTTGGCTGGTGGCATTTTCTATCAGAAAATTAAACTCCTCCACAACGATGAGCTCTGATGTTCTGAAGAGTCTCCTTCAAACCCTGAAGTTCTCTCAGGTCATCATCTCAAATGTTACAAGTAACCAGTGTAGTGATCTGAGACAGAAGGGTGATGGCAGAGCGGTCTCGGGTTGCACGGCAGGGTGATGGCAAACCCTGAAAGCAGAACTCTACAATGTGATATTCTCAGTTGCCACTGACCCTGGAAGTTGTTTCAATTGGTGCATTTGCCATCTTCTGGGAAAGGGAGACAGAATCACATATCAGAGGAGGAGTTTGAAGAAAGAGAGAGGGACAGCACGGAGAATAGTGCTAAGTGATCAGAACAGTAATAAACATATAAAAGGAGGAAGCAGG
Source organism: Lepidochelys olivacea (assembly GCF_965140295.1). NCBI lineage: Eukaryota > Metazoa > Chordata > Testudines > Cheloniidae > Lepidochelys > Lepidochelys olivacea. The sequence continues at coordinate 66,240,711 of NC_140421.1, read as the reverse complement.
CTTCAGAATCCTAATGTGCACTAAACAGCAATTGGATATATTTTGCCTTCCAGTGAAAAGCACAATGCAGGGTCCTGCACTTAGGACGGAAGAACCCAATGCACAGCTACAGACTAGGGACCGAATGGCTAGGCAGCAGTTCTGCAGAAAAGGACCTAGGGGTGACAGTGGACGAGAAGCTGGATATGAGTCAGCAGTGTGCCCTTGTTGCCAAGAAGGCCAATGGCATTTTGGGATGTATAAGTAGGGGCATAGCGAGCAGATCGAGGGACGTGATCGTTCCCCTCTATTCGACATTGGTGAGGCCTCATCTGGAGTACTGTGTCCAGTTTTGGGCCCCACACTTCAAGAAGGATGTGGATAAATTGGAGAGATTCCAGCGAAGGGCAACAAAAATGATTAGGGGACTGGAACACATGAGTTATGAGGAGAGGCTGAGGGAGCTGGGATTGTTTAGCCTGCAGAAGAGAAGAATGAGGGGGGATTTGATAGCTGCTTTCAACTACCTGAAAGGGGGTTCCAAAGAGGATGGCTCTAGACTGTTCTCAATGGTAGCAGATGACAGAACGAGGAGTAATGGTCTCAAGTTGCAGTGGGGGAGGTTTAGATTGGATATTAGGAAAAACTTTTTCACTAAGAGGGTGGTGAAACACTGGAATGCGTTACCTAGGGAGGTGGTAGAATCTCCTTCCTTAGAGGTTTTTAAGGTCAGGCTTGACAAAGCCCTGGCTGGGATGATTTAACTGGGAATTGGTCCTGCTTTGAGCAGGGGGTTGGACTAGATGACCTTCTGGGGTCCCTTCCAACCCTGATATTCTATGATTCTATGATTCTATGACCACTTACTTTACTTAAGTCAACCTCGGCGGCGAAAAGGTGAATCTCTTTTTCTCTCCAATCCAGAGAGGTGCTTCAATGCTCTACAATGGGAGCAAAGGGGACTCAAGACCTTGAAAGACAGAGTTCTCTCTGACAGATCTTCTTTACTTGTGAAAGTTAATACTTTGATGGATGAGCAAACTTTTTGTACCCCCTTTAAAGGGTTTTAGTAAGTCAACCTCTTGAAAAAGTAAACAGTGCTATGGACACTGCCATGGTCTCCCTTATGTGGCCGCTTCTAGCATGGGGTCAGTGTAAGCTTCCAGAATATTAGGCAGGGCAGTGTTCAAGAAGAGTTCAAGCAATCATAATGTGAATGTTTAGGCTTCAAAATGCAAGTGTCCAGATCAAAAAGGATTAGGCGTACGGGGTTTGCATCAAAAGTTCCATTGGAATTGCTGTGCTCTCAGTTCAGAGCATGCATACGCTTATGTTTCATTATATGGACGATTCTTGTCACATTAGTTATATTCGAGTACAATGTGCCCTTTTTCCTATATCACAAAGTGACTGGTCCTTATCTTAGTTCTTGTATCTTTCCCAAAAGCATCGGGATATTGAATCACTCCCGTAGTGGCTGCATTCAACAGAACAACGTCGCACACAAGGAAAGGCCTCTATGATACTTTCCCTTCCAGATTTGCAATCAGGCAACATCCCCATTTGATGCTGATTTCTTAGACACCTTCTTCTTTTTCAACCAGCTCTTCAAAGGAATTCACATGTCCAGTCCAGGCCTTAAAAGAAAGCTGCTCCCAATGTGCTTTGCAGTCAGAAAGTTCACATGTGAATATTATGCATTAAATAAGACTTAAAAAAAAAAAGAATAACTTTGCCGTGTGTGGGACTACCACTGTCATTTTACACAGGAAAACAACCAGCATTTGAGTTACCTGCAGAAAGGGAGCCAGAGGTAAAAGACAGTAAAAACCAGTTTCCATCCTACTGTTTTTATACAATGAGGATTTTCCTGTGGAAACCCAGACCTTTTTATTTAAATATTAACATTCCAATCCCCTAACGTCCGCATTGTAACAGGGTGGCAGCTGTGCTTTGCAGTCTCTTACATTGGGTTTCCATTCTGTATAGAGCCACACATTGTGTTACTATCTACAAGGTAGCTCCAGCTAGCGGCAGCTGTACAGAACTGCCAATGTCGAGGAAAAGCTTTCTTCCCATCGACTCTGGAAGAGTTACTCCTGGTTTACAACGAGAGCAGAATCGGGCCCTTTATTTCCAATGCAATTCACAGCTGAGAGCTTGAGTGTTCTGAAAGGGGCGCTCATCACAATGGCTATATACCTTCTCTCAAAGGAACCACCAAGTGCCTCGAGCAGGGGTTGTTTGTTCATTGTAAGTGTTGAGTATTTTAAATAAATGACAAAGTACTCACACTGTGTTGTAGAATGGTCCTGGTAGGTTATTACCTACTGACCACCACTACCCCACCGAAGGTGTGAACTTTCAGGCTTGCGCACATATCCGTATTTTTTTTTTTTGATTGTGTGTTACTTGCTGTGAGATTGTGAACAGCATCATTGTTCTGGGTAGGAAAGAACAACATGAGTAATTACCTGTATTCACATGTGTCTCTTTGAATACTCTGCTACAGTTCCATGACGAACACAACAGATCAGTTTACAGGGACGCTAATTAAAGGGGAATTAGACAAACCAATTGTAGTATTAGAGCAACTAAATTGTTTTTTTTTTTAATTTAATGGGGCTTACTATTCTCAACCAGCCTTGTGCACAAGACCTGTGGCGAAACCTGTCCCAAGTTAATGAAGCTTTTCCAGCGTTCTAAACTTAAGGTGAAAGAGGGAGCACAGCTGTGTCACTGGTTTCATGGATTGATTGTGTATTTTGTGTATGTGTGAGCCAGAAATTGTAGGAGCTGTGTTTTTTTTTTGCTTCTGAATTTGTAATTCATTTCTGACATAGGCAAGAATCCACCACAATTCCCCAGCACGTCACCCCTCCTCCGAGGGAAGAGAGGGAGAGAGAAAGATACATACGCCCCCCCCCCCAACGCCCCCCCTCATACACACACCTCCCAAAATGGTGATACATGACAGGCCAGCTTTTTTTTTCTCTTAGGCAGGGGAAGGAGTTTACCTTCCAGCTCTGCTTCGTCTCATTACATGCGGGAGCAGGTTTCTGCCGTTCCAGACTCCTGCACAGCAGCTTCCGCCAGGGTCCTCTGGAGAGCTGTCAGCTTTCTCATCTCTGCCAGTCTAGTTGACAGTGCAGTAGATGAGGTTATGAAGCATAGAGCTGCTACCTTTGAGGGCTTTTTTTAGACTATTTTCTAGAGGAAGAGCACCTTTTTTCTCATTCCATTGCTGGGTCCAAATTATCTGGGGCTTAAAAAAATCAGATTGATGTTTAGTAATAAATCCCCCAGTGTGTTATCTGTTGTTGGCAGTATTTCCTCTATGCAGCCATCCGATTTTGTTTTAAAAAATCTCCTTTTTTTAATCAGTCAGTCAATACCATTGACCTTCCAGTCTGTTTTAGAAACAATGATATCTTCTTACATGGTATCTTTGTGTCAGCAGGCATCGTAAGCACCCCACACCAAATAACTATAGGAGCAGGTGTATATATATATATACACACATATACACATACTGCTGAATTTTTTCACCTGTTTCCACAAATAGAAACATGCTCATCCTAGCAAGTAGACAGACATGGGGACTGGGGGATAGCTTCCTGCTTTGCTTATGGATCTCCTACTATCACAATGCTGTTTTCTGTCTGGCCTTGGAATTCATAGATTCCAAGGCCAGAAGGGATCATTGTGATTATCTAGGCTCACTTCCTGCGTAACCCGGGCCACAGAACTTCCCTGTTAGAAAACCATCCAAACTTGCTTTAAAAATCACCAGTGGTGGAGAATCCATCACAACCCTTGGTAAATTGTTCCAGCAATCAATTACCTTCGCCGTTAAAAAAATCTTTAAACGTCGTCTTGTCTCTGCCTTGGATATCATGGCAGAAACCCAGACAGAGCTGGGCATTTTTAGTGACCCTGCTGCGCACTTTTCTTCAGCTTCTTAAACATGAAGTTTTCCAGCACTGCTTTGCCCCACACCTTACTATTTCTCCTCTTGAACTTACTCCTCTTAGAAGGGATATAGGTGCCTATTTGTTGCATATTTTGTATGTGAATGCTCTCTGTCCTGATCTGCACTGCGGCTATTGCATTGTAAATGTCTATCTAAGCAATCCAAGGCAAGCTGTTCTATGTGGAGTCCCACTGAGTTTCGTGGGGATACAGGAGGGTCCCCATGTTTAGAACAGCTGACAGAATCGGGGCCTAAATTATTCAGGATAGGGAATAAAATATATAAATACATAAAAATGAAGTGGCTGTTTCATACTGGGACTCTTCCCAGGAGATGCCATTTGTATGCAGGCTTATAAGACCAAAATTCAGATACGTATATGTACAAATTTGTCCATTTCAGGGCAGTTAGCTGCTCAGCAACAGGAGAGCTAGAACTGATAGACTTCTCTTATTTATAAAAAGAACTACCCTATCCTACAGCCCTTGTATAGTCATTGTAATGCCCAAATACACAGTGTGGAACAGTAGGGTAGGTTTACATAAGGGATGTCTGCTAGAAACGCTAATGCTGTCCTCTTGCCCCTCACAAGGTGAAAATACAAGAAGATCCCAATTAAGTGAACGTGAACCTCCATATCTTACCTACTTCCAACATATCTTATGTCTTACTGTCTGACTCCCTTGCCATTGACTCTCTACTAAACAAACTCACAGATATCAAACCAACTGGCTGTTGTCATGCTGTTTCATAATCAGGATCTTACAGTAAATCAACCTCCCAAAAAACTTCATTGTAGAAGGAAACCCATTTTTAGGACTAGTCCCATTTGACACTCGTTGACAGTGAAATGTCTGAGCATACAGTATAAGTGAGTGTGACCTATGGGAGTAGAGCACTGAATTCGGAGTCAGGAAACCTGGTTGTATTCCTCATGCTGCCATGCTCACTTTGTACTCTGGGACAAGTCACTCAGGGCTTAATACACAGCAATCTGGGATGTAACTTGACAGCACACCCAGCGTGCCATGTGCTAAGTGGCTGTGTAGAACCTGCTGCCGCGCAATAAAAGTAAATGGCAATACATCCAAGCACGCTACAGAAGTTTTAGCAAGATCCACACAGCCACTTAGTCAGCCGCAGGCTGGTGCACGACATATTCACACCCCAGCTTGCCATGCACTAAGTATCCATATAGATAAGCCCTCAGCTAAGCCACACAAAGGCACTGTTAGGGAGGAATAAGAGTGCCCACATAGAGGGTTTGTATGGCGAAGTTATTGCACTTTAAATTCACACCCTAACTTATTCTGCACTAACTTTCCACATGGACAAGTCCTCGGCCTGTGATTGCCTCATTTTTCTCATCTGGTCACCATTTTACAGATGAGGAAAATTAGATCTCCGTGGTAAAGCGCTTTGAGGTCTACAGAACCATATCAGTGATAAGTATCAATGTACACCAGGACACTGAACTTCTCAATTCAGTAATAACTGCACCTGACTTTGCAATGTGCAAATAAGTAGTGAGGTCTGTTTTCTATTTAAAATTTATTTAAAGGTAGAGCTGGAGTTCAACTAATACAAAGTAAGAACCCTTCTGCTAAGTTCTAGAGGAATTCAGACTTAAGACTAGTATCACTTTCTTGCTGCACAGAGAGAAAAGGAGATAGAACCATTCAGATGTCATTGAAAGAGGGTTTTTTCTCTCACAGCTAAAACATGTTATCTACTTAACTACCTGTAGTATTATAAAGCAACCTTTTACCTATCACAAAACAACTGCTGGCCCTTGAATCTCACTAAGTGAATGCTATTGTGCTGAACAACAATGCCAACTTATGAGGGGAAAGAGATTTTGTGTAAAAGGTTTTATAGAGTCCTTTTCAAAGGCCATAGTGCTTGCCTCTCTCTGAAGCCATTTTTATTCATGGAAGGAATAAAAAAATCTTGAGATGACCTCACAAATGATTCCACCTTATGGTTTCTAACCTTTTGTCAAATGCCGTGAAAATCACTTTTCCACTGGTACTGTGTTTCTGCTAGGCAAGGAGCACATGCAAAAGATTTTGAACTTTACCCTCCGAACCTAGATTTAGAAGCGCAGAAGTACTGAGACTGGAATTATAGAATAAACATTTGCTGCGTCTCCCGGTGGTCCCCACTGCTTTTCAAATGCCTAATTGCCAAGAACAGCCTCTCTTTCTGCAAGGCAACAAAGCTAAGGTCTGCTGCAGAAATGGCACATTTCTGGAGCTGGCTATCGTCCGAGAAGTCCAATGAATGTCCATTTGGAAATGCACTACCTATTACAGGTACTTTCTAATAGATTGTACCCATGAAATATTTGAACTTATGAGGGGAAAGAGAAATAATTGAACGCTGTGTGTTATATACTCTGACTTCAATATAATGCACTACCTATTACAGGTACTTTTTAATAGATTGTACCCATGAAATATTTGAACTTATGAGGGGAAAGAGAAATAATTGAACGCTGTGCGTTATATACTCTGACTTCAATGTAATGAACACACTAATCTTCATAAACGTATGCAGGAACATATTGCACGGGCTCGCATCTTATTTTGTGGGTAGGTTTTTTGTTAAGAACGAGCAGGCAGATAAGATTGTACATGTTCCCAAGTGATTGCCACTCATGGCTCTCAACAATAGTCACCCTTAAAAAGCCAACATTTACCCATACTTACCACACTAGGTCCAACCGCGTTTCCCTTTATGGCGAACGGGCAATACATGCAGGATCTCAGCGTGCTGTGGCACCTGTAGGTTAATGTCACAGTTCAGTGGCAATATAGAAGCAAAGAGATTCCAGGCTGGTTTAAACATAAAATAGCTTGCACAGTTGCTTGCCCATTAAAGCTCTGTCAGCTCCCTTCGTTTTGCAGCTGTGATGACTAGTTGGGATTCTTCAGGTGGGAAACTACAGGGGACGCTCAGGGAATCCCCCCAGATGTCCTAAAGCAAGGTGCAGGTTCTTCCCTGAATACATAGGTGCTGGAACTTGGGTGCAGCCGTACCCCCTGGCTTGAGGGAGTAATAACAATCCAAATACATGGTTTCTGCCCTCAGCACTCCCACTATAAAAATTGTACCAGCACCACTGCCTGAATAAGCACGTCAGGCAGGCAGGAAAGAAATTCAAAGGGACCGTGGCCTGGTTTTTTTCTCTCTTCCCGTTCCCTGACTTACACCAATGTTCCTGAAATTAGATGTTTTAATCACTATTTATTCCAACGTCTATTGATGGGGAAATTAATCAAGCAGCTAGATTAAACAGTTCTAAATACCGCACCTCAGGATTTAACCTGTCTGCAAAGGAAAGTCAGTAAAGGGTGGTGTATGGCCTGAAGTCTTGCCTTTTATTTAAACTGGTGACAACGTCCTCCCCCCCCCCCATAATTGCAAACTATTAAAAAAAATAACTCCACCAAATGTTGACCCCTGGGCTAATACATTTGGCAGGGGGATGGGCAAGGGGTTAATCTGAAATACATAGTGCATACACTGTATTCCGAAAGGGAAGAATTTAGAAAATCTTACCAGGAAAGTGAAAGTCTCTCTCTCTTATTCCACCTGTAACTCACCTTAATGTGTAAGTACCTCTGGTTATTTCAGCAACTGCTATATGAAACTGCATTCCTAAATTGACGGCCACACAATCAGTCCTCATTGAACAATTTGATCCCAATTAAATTTCCTATTGGGTTAGCCAACCTGCAAGGGAACTGCACATGTAGAAATCCAGTAGTGGTGCAGTCTCTTGGAAGTCCCTGAGCAGGCCCATCAGTAGTCCCCAGGAAAGCATTTAGCAAGTCCTCTTGGACTGGTACAGCATGCTGAATTGATAGCTTAATGTGATGAATGCCTTTTCACTGCATAACTTAACCACCCCTGCTGGGAACTGAACCATTGACCCTACCATCCAAAAACAATAGTTTTATCATTTGAGCTAAAAGAAAATTTCCAACTAGAGCCATAAATACTAGCATTTATATGGTTTCTGTAACCACTAGAGGGCAAGGCCATCACACCCCAGGAAACATGTTGAAGTCTGAGCATCACAGTTTTAGGCCACTAGTTTCCCTTTTGAATGTTACTGTAACTGGCAGTATCAATCTAGCAGGCCCAGACCCAGTAAACAGCTGTTACAACAGCCTTTTGTGAGCCTCATTCTTAAGGATGGAAGAGCCAGTTTGAATAATACGGGAACCGACCAGAAAATTCGCCCAGAACTCAAAGTGAACCTGAGCAGAATTCTTTTGAAAGGTTCAAAAAATTCAGTTAAGCTGCATTTTGTTGTTTCTCATTTTCATTCATGTCTTCATTTCCTGGTCCCCGCCCAAGAGAGAAGTGCTGAAATACCTTAAAATAGTCTCCCTCTCATGCTCTTTCTGAAATATTGGAAACATGCACAAAAGTAACGTAGTGAGAACCTCCTTTTACAACTTGAATTTGACAATTTGGAGTTCAAACAAAAGTGTGATTAAGTATCTGAACTTTGGAATGTTTAACAACCCAAATCTTCCGAGTTTCACCCTTCGTAATAATCAAATTCTGTGACAGCAATCTCGGGAAAACCCCAGGACTGTAAATTTATAAACAGACTCTCAGCATCAGAGTTTGTTTTAAGTTCTGCAGTAGTTGTATTGTAACTGAATATTCCATTGCAACAGGGCTGTCTTTCAGGTAAAAATGTGCACAAGTACACGAGCTCTTTTTCTGGGGATCGTTTGCTCCCTTCCCTCGTGTGGAGGGGGGAAGAACTATAACAATCCAGTAGAAATGGGGATGGGGCACAACCCAGATGGGAAAGGTGGCTTTGTGGAATGACTCCGCCCTGTCCCTGCATCTCCCACTGCCACCTTGCGGTCTTCAGAAACTCCTCATGACTCTCTAAGAGAGTAGCCTGGGGTCATGGGGAGACAGTCAAGGAGCAGCCATTCCATGTGGCATGTTCCCAATGCCAAGTGAACGCAAAGGGTTAGTTAACGCTGCTCGGCATAAACTATGACTCCATGCTCTGTGGTCCCATTGGAGGATGATCATCCCATAAGCACATGGCAACCGAGTCAGTCAAGTTGCTATTGAGGAACCAATGGACTTGGAGTGTAGAGTAAAAAATCCTATCCTGTTAGCATGTCTGGTTGGGATCTGTGATTTGGGTCAGGGTCCCCCAGCCTATCCACCATCAAATTTAGGTACCCCTCCCACTGAGCCACCAGCCACAGGTAGAGAAAGGATGATGTGATCTTTAGCTTCCTAAGCCCTGGCCAACATTGTTGATAGCTTGTTGCCTGCATTTTCATGTGAGAGAGTTAACACAGGGGCCTGTCACTATGAAATACTACACCGTACTAATATTTTGTAGTAAATGTTACAAGCCCTTCCCAGGAGCTGCTTTGGAAACAATGGTCACTGTGTGGTAATGCTACCTCATTCCAAATGGCATATAGAATAATTCCTGTTTGACCTGAACCGGTTGAGCATTCTCTGTAATAATAACTACAGTGCTATTTCGTGTGGATTATTGTGCTTCATGTCATTTTCAGTTGAGTATCAATCATTATGCACCATACTGGCATCAATTAAAACATTTGTGTCAGTGAAATACAATGAAATGGACCAAATTCATCCCTGGTGTAACTCCAGGGTCACCTTTTGCCCTGTACATTTTATTAATGTACTAATTTTATTAATTGTTGTGCACTGTAACTGCTCAGTGAACGGGACACTGTCTGATTTACCAGATTAAATTTCTTACCTTGAAAGGGCTTCACTTTGTAGTTGCCTCTCTTTGTATATAACTGAAAAATAAGAGCACAGTAACATGGGTTGATCCCCACTAGACCCTCAAATTACTGTTTTTCTTGTCCTGTTCACTCAAAGAAAACCACCATTGAGCTCAAGTGGATTTTTTTCCCTGGGTAAAGAGTCCAAGACTGAGCCTCAATACCCAGTAAAAAAAAAAAAAAAACTTTTTATGATTCAGGCTAAGTTCTGGCACTCCGGTCTTGGAAAATGCCTTGGTCCTGTGAGTCTCTCTTTCTTTCATAATGCACGTGTGTAATATGAGAGAGTGTAACATATGATATAATGTAGTACTTATACAACATTTTACAGTAGAGAAACATCGTGAGCAAAATGGTTGTCCCTCCTTTATAGAAAGGGTCAACTAAGGTACAGAGAAGCTGTGAGTTGCCAAATGTCACACACCAATGGAGGCAGAAGTAGAACCCAAGTCTCTTGACTTTTATCTGGTGCCTTATCTACTGGAGCACTCTACATACCCATAGAATGAATTGTTAATATTGCGCTTTCACCGAAAGGCCCTGAACAAGATGAAGCCTCATTGAGCTAGGCGTTGTTCAGACAGAGTAAGACATGTGAGGAGTAGAAAGAGAAGCACAGAGAGGTGACGTAACTTGTGTAATATCACACTGCAGTTTTGTGCAGATCCAGATATAGTACCTGGGTCTCCTAATTCTCAAGCCAGAGCCCTGCCCACTAGTCCACACTGCCACCCTATTACAATGTGATACACTATTTGGCTTCAGTAGTGATTTATCATTGGTTTCTCTGCCTGATGAATGAATTAATAACACCATGCAAGTTAATTGAAAAAAAAAGTAATAAAACTGATAAAGAAAGGAAATCTAGTAGATGATGGCATGGGAATTGTGCTGGTGTTATGTGTGACAGCAACTGTTGTGTTGTCTCTTTAATGCCAAGAAAATTAACTATGTATTTTTAAAATATCACATTCAGTCGGTGGTTTCTAGTGTCAGAAATTGGCTTTACCAAATGATGTCAGTTTAAAGTGAGCGTAAATAAAAATTGAGAAAATTGTAGAGCCATGTGAGTTTTGCCCCACAGTTTAAAAAATTCTAACCTTGAAAATAAAATAAAATAAAATCCAGAAAGCAGAAAACTTGTACCATTAATCGATAAGCCAAGTACATGGCGGTAAGTGTGCAGGATTTCCACGCTGTGCTGCTATAAGATGCCAATTTTTGTGTAGCCAACCAACCTCCATCATATTTTTTTTCTCTTCGTAATCATGAGAAATCAGCGTCCTTTGGATTGTTTCTTCATTAACCTTGGTTTAGTCTCCTCCTGAAGCAATGTGGCAGGATTTACCTTTCTTTGATTGCTTCTGCAGAAAATGTCAAGGGATCACTTCTTTGTTGATGATTCTGAAGAGGGACTAAGGGATCCCAAAGCCCTTTCAAGAAAGACACTGTCCCTCTCACGATTGACATTATGAACATCATGCTGTATCAGTCAGCAGTAATAGTGTCCTGCCAGCAAAAGATGCCGTCAATGATACTGGGGGAGGGTGGTCTAGTGGCTAAGGTCCAGGATTGGAAGTGATGTTCCTGCTTCTACTACAGACTTCCTCTGTCACCTTCAGCAGATCGTTTAATCTCTCTCTATGCGGCAGGTTGCTATCTATAAAATGGCAAAAATCTTTCCTACTTCATATAAGTGTACTGAGTATTAATTCATTAAGGTTGTTCAAGATCATGTGTGGAAGGTGTCTTAGAAATGTTCATTATTATTGTCTAATGAAATAGGAAACAAGCGGCTACGTATTTTGGGGTCAAAAATATTTGGATCTTATAAACACCATTCTTAAGGCTTGAAGCAAAGCCAGCTAAAGTTGGTGGATAGACTCCCAATGACTATAATGGGTTTTGAATCAGGTCCTTCATGTACCTCTCTCTCTCCCTCTCTCTCTGCTATTCCACTTGAAATTTTATCGGGGGATTTTTTCTAGCTGTAGCGAAAGTCTGGCTGGAAATGTTATTGTTGTGGTCTAGATAGACAGAGAGAGGGAGAGGCAAACTCAAACTCCAGAAATGATGAGAGAGTCAACAGCAATTATATTTGCTAAGGTCCTATGGAGAAATAGCAGTACAGTTATCTTAAAGCTTGCAGGTGGTTTGACAATAAGATGTGGATAGTTGTAGGGTTACATTTTTTTTTTATTCCTCCTTTTGAGATATATCCTCCAGAAAGGGGCAGGAGGAAGGAGCAATTTTCATTGTAAGCTTATCTTTAACTTATCAGTTGATTCAAGTGCTCTTCCTCGGCGACCTTCATCTCCCGGTGCCTGAGAGATGTAAGAGATGCTGTTGACACAAACATAGGCCCCAGCTGCCTCAGCTCATATTCCAGACACTGCGTTAACATGGCATGTTTGGTGCTGCATATTTCTCTCTTGCCGACAAAGTGGCAGTGAAAGCTATTGCATTGATCTGGGAAGGAGAGTGGAGAGGAATGAATGCCATGGTAAACAACATTGCCTTTCTCCTCCTCCTCCTCCTTCTCCACAGCCATGACATTAATCATGTTTGAATGAAGAGGTCAAAACTGAGAGATCTGGGTATTTAATGCTGCGCTGAGAGTCCGCCCGAGCAAACCACACTGTATGAAAGAGAACTAGCACACTGTGCATTATGAAAGCAAACCCAGACCTTTGTTTAATTGGAACACGAAAGCTTTTCTAATTGCACAGGAAAATCAGCTATGAGAGTTGGGAAATGACTATCTGGGGAATATTATACTACACCTCCCCAGCCATGTTTGGATGGGTCTTTCCAAACATTTATTTATTGTGTGACCAAATAAAAAGGGCACATTCTCATTTGTGTTATGAGCATACCAACTTCGCTGTACGTCTCTTTGTCAGATCAATCTGAAGTGGGGTTCTACAGTGTGAAAATATAATATTAAAAAAACAGTGCTAGGTATACACCTGCAATAGGATTTCCTCTCTAAAATAATGGGTTTGTTTTTCACCCCTTCCATGTTCCCTCTTTCTCCAGATAAAAATAGATCTTTTATCACCTATGGTTGTGGCTATTAGAATGCAAAAAGGCTCATTTTTGGCTGGTGTATACAAGCTTTTGCTCTGTTGTGTAAAGATCTCTCTTGATGACTGTTGCATGGGAATGCATCTTCTTATGTCTCTGTCTATCCGTCCTCTTACTGTTGTCTTCAGTTTACCCTTTCTTCAGCTTTTGCCTCTAGACTCTCCTCTTCGGCTAACCTCAATGCTCATCTTTTCTTTCATTGTTCCCTCTCCCTCGTAGAACTTGTACAAATGATAGGCAAGCCCTTGTCTTGCCCAGCGCAGCCATGCTGGGGAAGAAGGGGTCTGCTGGCTCGGCTGCACAGCCTCCAGCATTGATGATCAGTAGGTGTGAGCGGGAGCAGGTTTCCATGGGGCTGATATTACTCCACTGTTCAGGTAGATAAGAGAGTGGGTGGGGCCATGGGTCTACCCTCCTGTCCCACTGGCCAGTGCAGCTGAGCTGCTACGGAAGAGAAAGTGCTTTGCTACTAGTAACTAGTAGCCAATCACTTCTCCCCACAAGAGCAATATGGGAACAAGGGCGGGACCTGTGACACTCCTGGGGTGATGCAGCTATGTGCTTTCCTCTTACTTCTCACCCTGGACCTTTTGCTCTACTCCCCTCTGCCTACAGTTTGGCATCATCAAAAGTTTTAGGGTCACTTTTCATGGTGTTCCCCCTCCACTCTTTTTGGTCTTAGAGTTCTGTGCATGCATCCACAGGATAATATACAAGAAACATTTCACATTTTTGCATTGAGGGCACATTTCATATCTTAAAAATGAAAAATAAAACCATAATATATAAAACAAATAGTTAAGAGCCAGATTCTGTCCCCCCCCCGCCCACCCTCCCAGGCAGCATACTACCTTATTCCTGAAGGAGTTGTATTGAAACCAGTGTGTGCAGAACAGTCTGGCCCTAAACCAGGAGAGGCAAAGAGAGACTTTGGGATGGTGAGGGAAGGAGGAGGGGTGGATTTTCATAGATTCATAGACTTTAAGGTCAGAAGGGACCATTATGATCATCTAGTCTGACCTCCTGCACAATGCAGGCCACAGAATCTCACCCACCCACTCCTGCAATAAACCTCTCACCTATGTCTGAGCGATTGAAGTCCTCAAATCATGGTTTAAAGACGTCAAGGTGCAGAGAATCCTCCAGCAAGTGACCCGTGCCCCATGCTACAGAGGAAGGCGAAAAAACCCCCAGGGCCTCTTCCAATCTGCCCTGGAGGAAAATTCCTTCCCGACCCCAAATATGGCGATTTTCTTCTTTGTGTTGGGACTAAATGATCTGGACTCTGCAACAACGCAGTCAGCTCGAAAGCATCCGAGCATCTCTTCGGTGCTGCCACCTGCTGTACAAAACCTGCTTATGCCAAGACTAGAATATATTATTTTCTTAAAAGCATGGGGTCTGCAAATTTGAAAGTGTGATTATTTTTTTATGTCGTGTAAATAGCTGTTCTGTTGGGTGAAGTTCAGAAAATTGCTTCCCAGGCCAGCAGGTAGGAAATCATGCTTATAAGTCTATCAGGGAATTACAGTTCGATCACAACCTATAGTGCAAAGACTGCACTGCAGGGTACTCACTTTAATATGTTACATATAAGCCTTCTATTGAAATGACCTTCTCCCTTACCCCCATCATTCAAATACACATTTCCATCCAACAGCAAGCCGTTTCAGCTCAGTTTTCCTGGCAAAGTTCATTGCTGACAGACTAAGAACTGGAATTAAAACGTGTGACAGTGCATTAAGGAAAGACACTAAAGGGGATTTAAAGAGCGTGGTCAAGGATACAAAGAGAGAGAGAGATGGATTGATAGATCCAGCAGGTGCCTAGCTGCCTGCGTGTGGGAGGAGGTGGGGAAATGCACGGTCGTTTCTCTTGGAAAGAGTTTTATAACTAGCCAGCAGACGCTGACAGCATTCTGCCAGCCAGCCAGCAAGTAACTTAAACAAGTGAAGGGGACAGAACAGCGCTGGCAGGAAGCATCTGACAAGCTGGATCAGAACTAGCCAACCTTTTTGTTTGCCTAATAGGAAGAGTCATTACCTTCTCCTGCTATCCCAAGCAAGCTAATGGAGCTCTCGAGGGCCCCTCTATCTGTTCCTCACAGTAAATAACATCAATTACCATGGTCACGATTTATAGAGGGGAGGGAGGAGAGGAGGAGTAAGTTTGAAATGAAGCAAGTAACCCCTTGTATGACATCTTCTATTGACTTTCCTTCTGCCTTGTCCAGCCTTTAAATTCTTGTTCACTGTGTTAGTTCACAAATGGGGGGCGGGGGAAGAGGAGGAAGCTATTATATGTCCGATGAAAATGGACAGGGAAATATTTCATAGAATCATAGAATATCAGGGTTGGAAGGGACCTCTGGAGGCCATCTAGTCCAACCCCCTGCCCAGAGCAGGACCAATCCCAACTAAATCATCCTTTAGACTGTGTGCTATTAGAAAATGGGAATAGCCTATTGACTATTCCAAATAGGAAACAATGTACCCTTCCTTACTGAAAATTGAATATGTGCATGATGATACTGAACACACCACAACACAGAAAACAAATCCTTTAATGGATAAACAGGGGAAGAAAATCCATAACTTTTTAACTACAGATAACAATCACACTATTTAAAGAGGGGCACTTCCTAAAGTTTGGTAGATGAAATGTTGTGGATGTTTTCTAAATATATATCCTTTATTGACATTTAGGTGTTTCTGGGATGCTGGATCTATTCCAGATTTTCCATTGTCTGCCCTCTTTTAAACATCACCACTGTGTCTGGTAAAATAAGGGGCACACATTAGAGCAGGTAAACAGCCATCTGGAAAAGAGGAAAAGGAACAGGTGGCTTTGAGGCCCTAAAGGATTTTTTTAAAGTATTGTCTGTTACAAAGTGTAATGCTCCCACCGTATAGGGAGCCAAGCTCTTTTGTAAGCTATAGTCAAATGCATGTTACATAAAATATGTCTGTGCTAGCAATGAGCCTGAGCTACAAGTTCAGATTGCATCTGGTCTTTGGAAAAGCATAGGGGTGTTTATCTTTTATGGGACGAACCACAATCATGGATCCAATGTTCAGATCTGGATCTCAAATTCAATCAAATCTGGGATGTCTGGATCCTGGGGTTTGGTTCTGGACCACCTCTAATTTGCAACAGACCTGCATGGTGGTAAGAACCACAGAGTGTGGTAACCTGGTGTCAGGGGTATCTCCATAACGTCCAAACCTTTCTGAGTGAGTAGAGTGTTCAAGATTGGAACTGATAGGCAAGAGCTGTACAGAGATCCCAGTGTCCCCATTGATCACGTTCTGGCTAGTTGAAATCCGGTTAGAATTCTCTATGTGTGCAAAACCATGGCAGGCCAGCTAGTCACAGGGATTCCCTGTAGCTCTCATGCCAAATCACTGTTATCATCAGGTGAAAGAACCTGGCAGTATTATGGTGTTCTCCCTCTTCCCATCCGCTGTGTTGGTCCTGCTGTGAACCTTTATTGAAAAAGCGCAGGTAACAGAGCAGTGCAGCAGTAGCATGAGGAGAGATCATAGAATATCAGGGTTGGAAGGGACCTCAGGAGGTCATCTAGTACAACCCCCTGCTCAAAAGCAGGACCAATCCCCAATTTTTACCCCAAATGGCCCAGGATTGAGCTTACAACCCTGGGTTTAGCAGGCCAATGCTCAAACCACTGAGCTATCCCTCCCCCCAGATGAAGAACTAAGACTTGAAAGTAGTAGTGGAGAGCAATTCTATGTCAGCACCCGGAGTGAGATCCCCAGCTGGTGCTTCAATTGGGCTGTTTACACCAGTTGGGGATTTGGCCCCCAAAAGCAAAATATAGTTATGGACAATGGACCACCAGTGACTGGAAATGGTTTTGGAGATCTCCCCTCTTCCAGCAAGCATTAAACTTGAGGTAGGAGTTGACCACCTTCTCCATTACATAGCAAATACGATGTTCACATGGTCGAGGAAAGGGTTTTCATAGTTCCTTGGCAATCTTGTAAGTTGTGATTCAACCATTTTCTATGTGAACAACTGGAATTGTTGTATGGTTCCTCAGGGAACTGGCATCTGTGCCAATTAATTTTTAAAAGTCACAGTGGAACCAGATCTTAGCTTTGAATGCATCCCAAGAGTGCATTGTCGCTGGAATTAACAAACTAGCTGCACTTGCTCCAACCCATAAGAACTCCTTTAAACATTATCCCCGGTCCTTTACAGCAGTCTGGCTAGGCTTTCTATGAGAGCAAAAGCAGCCTGATTTGGATCGATCTCATGAAGAATTGTGAGGGGAGGGAATTGCGATCAATTTCAGTAACTAATATTGATTAGCAATAGCTTGGGGCTGATTTACTAATGTCCGGAATTGAAGATTCAGTGCAGAGATTTCATTTATCTCATCTTCCTGGGCTGTTCTCAGAGCCATTAAAGTATTGAGTGAAGATGATCCAAAATAAAATTGTAATTTGGGTAGCCAGTGAAGAGACACAGAGAACAGTTGTCTGTTTGTGCAGCAATATATTTAACTTTTAGGGCACCAGTGATATGATCATAACTGGATGAATTTTATAAGAGATAAAAGTACCACATGAAACCTGTCACCGGCCTGCCAGGAAATACCCAGCAGGAATTAGAGGGCATGTCTCTTATTTTTGAAGTAGTAGATATTGATCTGTTACCCAAGTATATGAAAATGGTTGTAGAGGTATATTGATAGCTTGTAGCTCAAAGACCTACAGGTATATTAATTTCTCATATTTATGAGTCATTACTCAGCTAGGACCCAGTCTAAAAGCCATTGAAGTTGAAAAGTCTTTCCACTGACTTCGGTTTTGGATCAGGCCCCTAATTGCCTTCACATATTAGGGTAAAATTTCATACATGCCTGCCAGGCAAAGTTTATGTATTCAGCTGAATTGTTGAATGAGTTGCCAGTAAAGTTATATATATATATGCACTTCAGTTTATTCCCTTTATGTCTCTTGAGCTAAATTCTATGACACTTAGAATATCGAATAACTCATTCAACAGCTTATCTAAATATACTGTGCTTACAGTACAGCTTAAATGTTATCCTGATGAAAGAGACTGAGAAAAGAAGCAAACACTAGTACTTATTAGGAAAACACATTTTGGAAGTTTATATAAAATATTATTTTCCTATTATATTTGGTTGTGCTTTCACTTATTTTTGGAGTAAGTAGTTAACATTTTTTCTGTCCTCCTTTATGTTTGCTGATGCTCTTTAAAAATAGTCTTCTTCATGAGAAGAACAATCAGCTATTAACAAGGTGTCTGATTTTTTGCCTCTTTCTTTCTTTTTTTCTTTCTCATCTGTCATACCCAGCACCCTAGTACCTGGGAACTTCCATTCTGATGGGAAGGTGCACATGTATTGTGGTAATTTCAGGGTCAGATTAAAATCTGAACCCAATTATTTGAGGTTTAGATTGGAAATTGCATTCCCCCCACTCCCTCCCAAGAACTTCAGCTGGCTTCTTTGTCTTCCCTGATGGCATGCTAGTTCTCTATGGCTGTTCATGTTTCCCCTTCCAGGGCTCTCTTATACTTACTGAAATTTAGACCCATAGCACTTCTCAATCTTCAGTGATTTTTTTAAGTTTAAAATAAAGGTTCTCCACAGCTTACTGCCCTTTTAGACTGCTCAAGATAGTTAAGACCAAAGCAGACTGTGAAGAATTTCAAAAAGATCTCACAAAACTAAGTGATTGGGCAACAGAATGGCAAATGAAATTTAATGTGGATAAATGTAAAGTAATGCACATCAGAAAAAATAACCCCAACTATACATACAATATAATGGGGGCTAATTTAGCTACAACTAATCTGGAGAAAGCTCTTGGAGTCATCGTGGATAGTTCTCTGAAGACGCCCACACAGTGTGCAGCGGCAGTCAAAAAAGCAAATGGGATGTTAGGAATCATTAAAAAAGGGATAGAGAATATGATGGAAAATATCTTCTTGCCCTTATATAAATCCATGGTATGCCCACATCTTGAATACTGCCTACAGATGTGGTCCCCTCATCTCAAAAAAGATATACCGGCATTAGAAAAGGTTCAGAAAAGGGCAACTAAAATGATTAAGGGTTTGGAACGGGTCCCATATGAGGAGAGATTAAAGAGGCTGGGACTTTTCAGCTTGGAAAAGAGGAGACTAAGGGGGATATGGTAGAGGTCTATAAAATCATGAGTGGTGTGGAGAAAGTGAATAAGGAAAAGTTATTTACTTGTTCTCATAATATAAGAACTAGGGGCCACCAAATGAAATTAATGGGCAGCAGGTTTAAAACAAATAAAAGGAAGTTCTTCTTCACTCAGCGCACAGTCAACCCATGGAACTCCTTGCCTGAGGAGGTTGTGAAGGCTAGGACTATAACACGGTTTAAAAGAGAACTGGATAAATTCGTGGAGGTTAAGTCCATTAATGGCTATTAGCCAGGATGGGTAAGGACTGGTGTCCCTAGCCTCTGTTTGCCAGGGGGTGGAGATGGATGGCAGGAGAGAGATCATTTGATCATTACCTGTTAGGTTCATTCCCACTGGGGCACGTGGCATTGGCCACTGTCGGTAGACAGGATACTGGGCTGGATGGACCTTTGGTCTGATTCAGTATGGCCATTCTTATGTTTTTATATTCTTATGTCTAGAACAAAAACCATTGCCCCAGTATTCATTCCACAGATTGTCCAGGATAGGGGTGTGAGGATCAAATTTTTCAAAATTTGGACACTAAATCCACATTTGGGCACCCTACATAAGTGGCCTGATTTTCAGAAGTGCTAAGCACATTCCACATCTCTGAAAAGCCACTTATTTAAGAGCCTAACTTTAGGTCCTCGAGTTTGAAAATATTGACCGACATTTTCCACCTGCTGTGTAACTTTCATTGCACGTCAGCTCTGGGGTTGAAAAGCATCACAATGTCCCTAATTATTGCTCGTTCCCATGAGAAAATAAGAGTCATTGGTAGCCACCAATCTTGTACTGAAATGCTTGGAACCTCTATCACCCTTCCGAGCATTTATATGGTTCCTTAAAACTCCACCCCAGGCGCCAGGAGGCATGGATGTGGATGTAGCTGGCAGATAGTGGTTGTACCCATTGTATATCAGTCTTAGTTGTGAAAGTATCTGAAGGATGAAAATACTAATACAAAACAGAGATGGGTCCAAGCCATGAAAATCTGCAGCCAGACTTGCCCAAATGTCAGGAGTTTTATGGTTTTGGAATCATTATAGAGATAGTCCAGGTCTATAACATTTGGATCTGGATCTGAAGTTGCATGAAGTTTGAGGGATTTGGCTATGGGGGTGTGGTTTGAGCTGACCTTTAGGACAAATGTTAGGGGCCTGATTCTTCACTACACTGGAGTTACGCCATTGATTTTAGTGGATTCCCAGTAGAGTAAAATTGGTGTAGCAGAGTGGAGAATCAGGGCCTAACTTTTTACCAAAAAATTTATTTCTAGCAGGATTGAATTTTAGAAAAGGAGATGCCCAGTTTGTTGGATTAGGCAGGGTTGCATTAAGATTTGCATTTACAGTGTCATTATCCACAAGGTCTGCCACAGATAATTGTTTCTCTTCATAATTATTGGAAGACTGGGGAAGCTTGCTGTTTTTTATTTTTTTAAATAATGAAATGAACTACTTTGAAAGGGCAAAGAATGTTACTACAGTGGTTATTTCAGAGTGTGCTAAATCCTGTCATTAAAAAAGTATGACAGGTGTTTTAGATATATTTAAAAATGCAGAACAGTAAACACAGTGGAACTCTCTGAAAGTACTTCAGCTTTGACACACACACTCAGCTCATAAAAGCAGAAAATATCACTGTTACCTTCAAAACCATGCCAGTATGGCAGCTGAACAAAGATTCAAATAACTACCTGAGGCCATCTGAAAACTGAGGGCACCGCCCTTGTGAATTCATCTTTCTGTCTTGCTCCCCATTCCTTTCTGACTTTCACAGTGTAAATGGTTTATAAGAGCTCCTGTCTCTCTTGCTGACCACCACTGATCCACATCCCCCTAGCCAAATTAGTCACGCCAAAAGCAGCAACCCCCGTTGCCCACGTCAGCGATTCCTCCATTTCCGGGGGGCCTGATTCAGCATTGCAGGATAAGTGGATTATGGGCTACCCGCAGCACAAACACAATAGAATGGAAAGACCCTGAGGATTCTAGAAGCTGAATCCTGAAGTTAAAAAGCAAACAGAGGCTCGGGAAGAGACGTTGTGATTTGATCACCCATGTCATCAACATAACTAGTGATGGTTGAGCTCTAAATTTGGGCCCAGTTCAGATAAACCCCCAAAGTCTGGAGACTTCTACAAAGCTGCTTTGACTCATCTGTTGGCTCTGAAGACTTTCTCTGGCATTCTCTCATGAGCAACATTTCTTGGTGTGTTTTCAAGGGCCAACTGTCACCCCCGGGACATGCAAAAATCAATATTAATGAATCATCAATAATTGTTACCACTTTTGACATAAGCAGTTAGCCTGTATTCTGGGTCTTGTGGGTTGTTTCTGTTAGGAGGACAGATTGACGATGGAGTTAGATATTTCTTTGATGCAATCCTCTTTATTTACAAAGCATGCGCAGAAAAAGATCTGTTTCCCTAAACACAGTATGAATCAAACAGCAGGAGAGACATTTTATTTGCTCACAATTTCAGGTCTCTTTCCATCCAGCACTTTACCCAAATGCTCTTACTCTTAGCTTTATCTCAGGATCATGCTACAAAAGTCCTTCTCTGGCTGTCCTTGACTTTCTGCTGCTTTCTCTCTGGACATCTGCTATATTTCTCTCTCACACATACAGCTGCAATCTAATCAATCCCCAGCCCCGCCATTTCTCCTCAGACTCTGGGAAAACCCTTGGGCCACCTGGCTTAACACCTACTCCAGCCTGGTGCGTGGCCTATGTTTGGGGCCGAGGCTCGTCTTTGTTTCTATAAAGGAGTTCAATTGCTTTTTACGTTTATCTTGAAGGAAGGTGGCTGTTAGACTCGCCAATTTCAACAAGACTTCCATCCAACCCTCAACATAACATTATGAATTCTCCTATGCCGCCATTCATAGAACAGCGATGTTCCTCGTACAAATCTGCAGACACCCTGGAATCCCTCCTTAAAACACACCTCGGTCAGGAGGCTTAGAAAACACTTGACGGTGGCTATGCAGTTGGTGCGCTGTGACACTGCTCATTATACTAATCCCTGTTATTTAATTCTCCCCTGTTAATATTTGTTATATTTAAGGCTACGTTTTAATCACGGGTATTTTTAGTAAAAGTCCTGGACAGGTCATGGGCCGTAAACAAAAATTCACAGGCGTTGGCCTGTCCAGGACTTTTACTAAAAATACTTGCCCTGACTAAAACTTGGACAGGGGGTCGTGGGTGCTCTGCGGGCAGGGTGGGGGAGGTCTGGGGATGCTGGGAGAGGGGGATGCCAGGCCGCAGCATGTGGCCCAGGGCCCCCCGCTGGTTCTGGGGGGGGGAGGGCTTGGGGGCGGAGGCTGGCAGGGGCTTCCTACCCGGCTCCGCATCTCTGCGACTCCTAGGCAGCGGAAGCAGGGGCCAGGGCAGGCACTCCGCTGCTCCCGCCACAAGTGCCAGCTTCTGCAGCTCCCATTGGCCAGGAACTGCAGCCAATGGGAGCTGCGGGGCCTGCGGGCAGTGCGCAGCGCGGAGACCCCACCCCCACCCCTCCGGCACCTAGGAGCTGCAGGGGGGGCCATGCCAGAGGGAGCCCCCCACCCCAAGGTAAGTGCCCGCCCCCAGCACTCCCCAACCCCTGCTCCTAGTCCTGAGCCCCCTTCCACACACCCAGACTGCTGCTGCTGCTGGCCCAGAGGCTGCCTGGCTCGCTGCCGAGGTCACGGAAGCCAGCACCAGCTGCTGCAGAATCATAGAATCATAGAGTATCAGGGTTGGAAGGGAGCCCAGAAGGTCATCTAGTCCAACCCCCTGCTCAAAAGCAGGACCCATCCCCAATTAAATCATCCCAGCCAGGGCTTTGTCAAGCCTGACCTTAAAAACTTCTAAGGAAGGAGATTCTACCACCTCCCTAGGCAACGCATTCCAGTGTTTCACCAGCCTCCTAGTGAAAAAGTTTTTCCTAATATCCAACCTAAACCTCCCCCACTGCAACTTGAGACCATTACTCCTTGTCTTGTCCTCTTCCACCACTGAGAATAGTCTAGAACCATCCTCTCTGGAACTACCTCTCAGATAGTTGAAAGCAGCTATCAAATCCCCCCTCATTCTTCTCTTCTGCAGACTAAACAATCCCAGTTCCCTCAGCCTCTCCTCATAAGTCATGTGTTCCAGACCCCTAATCATTTTTGTTGCCCTTCGCTGAACTCTTTCCAATTTATCCACATCCTTCTTGTAGTGTGGGACCCAAAACTGGACACAGTACTCCAGATGAGGCCTCACCAATGTCGAATAGAGGGGGACGATCACGTCCCTCGATCTGCTCGCTATCCCCCTACTTATACATCCCAAAATGCCATTGGCCTTCTTGGCAACAAGGGCACACTGCTGACTCATATCCAGCTTCTCGTCCACTGTCACCCCTAGGTCCTTTTCCGCAGAAGTCACGGAGGTCACAGAAAGTGACGGAATCCGTGACTCCCGTGACAGACTCACAGCCTTAGTTATATTCACCTGTCATCTTAAACCCCAATGCTTAACTTTATGCCCATAGCTAGCCCCACTGGAAGTTCATAGATTTATTCACATGCTTAACATCAGTAACAATACTAACAAGGAGTTAAAAAGGTTCACCAAACTATTGGAACTACTGGAAAAAAGGGTTTGGGTTTGGAAAGCTGCTTTCTTTATCCATGTCTCTTTGCACCTCCCATTTCTGTGATTTTTATTGCACGTCTCACAATATTGGTGTTTTCCTTAAAGCCCCAGTTATCTGAATCAACAAGCTACATGAGAATCTCAGCTTTCATTTAAAAAAAAAGACAAGAAAAGTTTGAAATTCTGACCAAAATGTACCTTAAAGGCTCAGACACCGGAAGGCAAATAAAAGGCACATAATATAGATTTTTTTTTTAATCTTCTGATTTTGGGGGCCTGGCTCATGATGTTTGAAAGCGTGGGATTAGCAGTAGTGCATGTATCCAAAAATGAAGCAGGTTAGGGAGTGATAGGCCTGAAACAGGAACAGACTTAACCATCGAAGTGGCAGCAAGCCTATTGCAAAATAAAACATTCAAAATATATTTGTATTAAAGAGTCGTGCATTAACCGACCTTCTGAAAAGCTTATTGCTTCTGAGGAGCTGGGGAGTTAATGATTTGCAGCACTCTGAAAATAAAGAGAGAAGCTGGCTGGAACTCGGCTTGTCCTGCATAGATCTGCCAGTGAAGCAGTAGCCTGGTCTGTGATACACTGCTGCTCCTGTACATTCGCTGTCTTGCTCAGTGGTTCGCAGTTCAAATGAAGCAGATGGTACGTATCAGAGCTGTGCTAAATATGCCATCCATAAAATAAAAGGGCCAAAATATTTTAATTGTGTTTTCTCACAAGCTTTAGAATGAGACCAAAAACACAAACAAAAACACCAAACAAACAAACAAAAAAAGTACTTTAAAAAAATTTAAGGGCATCTTATTTTATTGGAAAAGAAAATAGTTTTGTTTTCCTTCAGAGCAGCCCATGGCATTGTGTCTGAAGGTAGCAGATTGGCTAAAGTCACTACCAGAGTTTCTGCAAGGGACCCTACAGGGTTGTATATCCAGCAGTATGTTATGCTGGCAAGGAAGTGCTGAACCACACCACTGTGGAAAGGCAATAGGACATGACACCCCATAAAAAAACAGACGGGCTGGTTATCCCATTCTGCCTGTTGTGGGGTTTCTTGCACCTTCTTTCAAAGCATCTGGTCCTCTCCACTGCCAGAGGCAGAATTCTGTACTAGATGGACCAAATGATGACCAGCCTGGCAATTTCCGCATTCCTGGGGAAGTTCTCAACCTCTCTTATAACATGCACCATGTTTTAATAGCAAGATTCTCGCAGGGACCTTTGGCCATCTCATTTGTGATCACGTGAGCTGCCACCTCCCCTGTAAGGATTGCACAACATCTGTGTGGCAATGACGGCAGGATACAGCAGTGTCCCAGATTGTGCCCTCTGAGATGTGTTCATGGAAAGGTCCTCCACATGCCAGTTTCCCACCTGTTTGTGGAGATGTGGTAGAATCAGGCAAGACAAGAAGAGCAGGGAAAGCACATTGTCTTCCATCTGGCACCCCAAAAGGCTCTTAAAGTCAATAGAAGTCTTCCTGTCGACTTCAGTGGACTTTGGATCAGGCCCAAGATGCCTCAGAAAGGTAAAACAGTCCCCGTCTGCATTAACTCTTCTGTGGATGCTTTCTGGGTTTCCCAGGAGCCACCATGGCTACATAGAGAGTCAGTGATGGGGGGGCTCTATTGGAACCAGAGGTCCACAAGGCGGGGGCTTGGTGCAGTTAGCCCGTACTTTTTCAGAGATCTTGCAGGATCCTTTAGGCTTGGGGTGAGGGGTGGAGATTTTCCACAAGGGGGAAAAGCACCCTTGGCCCTCTGGTGGAACAATTTGGGTTAATTTCCACAGGGAATTCCTTAGAGAGATTGCCAAATAAAAGGTCCCCTCCAGTGTTTTTTTCTGCAGGAAAGGATAATCTGGCCCATTATTAGAAAAAGTATTTAGCATATTTTTAGCCAAGGGCATATCTGTACTGCCCTGTAATTCAGACTACAGAGTGTGTGAATAGTGCTTCCCAAAGCGCTGTGCTATAACTCCCCCATGTGGCATGAACGAAAAGGTTCCTAGGTCACATTAAGGTAGTCCTACAGGACTTCTGAACTGCAGGGAAGGATAGACATAGCCTTAGCAGCTAGAAATAAGAAAGAGCCATGTGACCATGTGACCAGTCATTAAACTCTGTTTTAAATCTATCAATCAATATAGAGCCAAGTGTTTGGTTTTTTGTTTTTCTTCAGTAAAACTTTATAGAATTCCTGATCTCTTAGAACAACTAAAGCTATAAAAAAAAACAGAACAAAACAAAACAAAAACACGCTCACCAGGTAGGAAAACATTTCTAAACTTTATCAAAAAGAAAACAAAGAACGGTGACTTACAGGCTTCTCAGAATGGGAATGGCACTGCAACCACTACATTTAATTTAATTTCTGAGACCCAAAATGGATTTAATCCATATTTTGCAGAGCTGACAGGCTGATGCTCTGCATATCTGGCAAATCATTAGCATTCAGTTTCTAATTAACATCATTTACTACCAAGACCTATTAGTGGAGGTTTGAATATGTCCTGTACTGTATGGGCTAATACATTGAAAGTAATTTCATATTGATGCAGTATGGTTGACCTCATTATTTCAAGAACGTGTGACCATTTTTATGGGAGGAAGGGAGGAAAAGGGGAAGAAATTTCTTTTGTGTGTGTGTGAGGGTAATGATCTTGTGAGTAATAAGACAGTTGATGTGATTGTCAGTTACTGTGGCTCCTGCCGAAGAGAAGTACTTTCAGTTAATATTCATGCCACCTGGTGACAACGCGGCAATTACTGACGTGATATTTTTGTGATGGCAACTGGATTTCTCAGTGACAGCCTGGTTCTGCCTAACCCCTGTCTTTAAAGAATCTTTCTCCTAAAGACCTTTTTGTGACATTTCTCTTGGGGTCATCTTGGTGTTTTTCAGGCATGTGTTTTAATCAGTGTGTTTCAGTCAAACTGCAGAAACATATTAAGTCTGGTGCCACTTAGTTTTAATTGATGAAAAAACCCCATGATTAAATCCTTGGGGAAATGGTGAATTTTCCACAGCTGCACCTTCTAGCTATAAGACAATCTGAAAGAGGAAGAGAAGCAACGGTGGGTGAAGCAGCCAGGAAAAACAGGTGTATTAGAAAAATTCTACCAGAGAGATTTAGATGGACAGTGGGCACAGTGGGGCTGGTGTATTTGGCCCTCATCAAACCCCATTGAAATCAGTGGCAGGCTTTGCATTAACTTCCATGGGTATTGAGTCAGACCCCATATTATCTTTTACCAGAGTTTTGATTTCAAAACAAACAAGTCACTTGACGAAGAAGGTGAATGTTAAATGATATGGACTGTAGGGTGAAACAGCAGTACGGACAAAAGGGCCGATAGGGTCTAGCAAGAGCGATGTTATGGTAGCTATGGAGGAGATGCCTCCTGAGGCAGGACAAGAGCACGAGATCCCCACCAGGACTCTGACAGGTTGAAGAAGGGAGCTGATTCCTGGTGAAAAGGGCTTTGGCTACTCTAGGCAATGCCCCTCTCATATTCTACAGCTAGGGCTTGCAGTTTGTCATTGTAAATTATGCAGAAAGTCACAGCCTAGGTGTGGGATAAAGGGCAAAAAGTCATAAATTTATAGTGACAAGCAAAAAAAGGCAAAAGTCACAGTATGCATCACTTTTATGAACCTTTTCTTAAACACAAAGGTTTGGATTTCTAAAGGAGCTGAAGGGAGTTAGAATTCTAATAGTTGGAATTGTCTTTGAACTTCTCATTGAAAAGTGCAGCCTACTCGTTAAACCAATCATTTAAAACCATTTAAATACACATTCCTGGTGCTTGCTTGACGTTCTGCAACAGCAACCACGATTTCCACCCTGTCATGCCTGGACTCTCTGCTCCACCACGCCCATTCTGTGCCTGTGGGTAAAATTTTCAAAAGTGCCTAGCTGATTTAGGAGCCCAAGTCTGTCAATGGGATTAAGACTCATAAGTCACTCTGCACTTGAACCTGCTCCCATTAAAGTCAGTGGAAAAACTCCCATGTTACCCTGGATGACAAAGCAATAACCCTAATTTCTCATTGTTCCTGTTCTTCTAGTGACCTGTTTTAACTTGGAAGCGCTCAAGCTCTTCAGCAAAGCTTGTTCATACCCGCCCACCCGTATGCTAAAATCCTAAACTGTCAAAAGTCATGGATATTTTTTTAAAACTAAACATGAAAATCATGGAATCTATGACTCTTGTGGCAGCTGTGACAAAGGCGAAGCCTTAATTACAGGATTTGCTATGCTACAGATTTCCATTAGAACCCTCGGCTCATACCTTACCTAGCTCTTTGAGCTGAAACTTTCTATGCTTGGCTTCTCCCTAAAGGCAAACAGTTTTGGAAAGCTTGAGTCAAACATGTTTAGATATTATTGACTTAGGCAATCAGGACTTTTTCTGCTCTAAGAACATTATGAAGACTTGTCCATAACTTTAAAACTAGACTTCTGTGTGGCATTGTGACGCTTGGTGAACTTGAAAAACCCATGTAAAAGAATAAGGTAGAACCAATTTACAAATGTTTTGCGGATGCACAGCACAAACTGTTACTGTGGTTTAAGTTATGTAAATATCTGGGTCACTATGGAGCTGCCTGGAAAATGAATACACACACGTTCTACCAGATCATCACTTACCTTGCACACTGACGCACAGTGACATAAGGGCCTCACTCCCCTGCACTGGTTTTGTGCCTGGCAGTTCGTATCACATCAGGGAGAGAGCACCTCTCTGCTACCAGTCTCTGTAATTCATGACTGTGACGTTGAAAAGAAAAGAAAATTAGAATGGGGAGAGAGAGATTCTTTATAGAGCTTTCCATCCAGAGACACTCCTGTCCTCTTGAGCTAAACACTTGTGCTTTGTGATCTTGCTGGAAGTCCCTCATAGCCATTGTGGCCTTTACAATAACTGATAGCTGCCTATCACTTGTTCTACATGTGTCTGCTGGCCACATGCATTAGACTGTATTTTGCTACCGCAACAGGTCTTCCTCTGTTTAGGGCTTCTCTACAGGGTGCATTAGACCACACTAGAGGGCTGTAAATTCTAGTGTATATTAACTGGACCTCATGGATCCTGCTGGCATGTACAAGACGTTCCTGAAGAAGCTGTAATGTAGTCCCGTTTCACGCAGTGCTATGTTAACATGCACCAGGGGACTTCTAGCGCAAGCCAGCTACTGCGCAGTACGCTCCTGTGAACTCGAATTTACAAGCCTCTAGTGCAGGCTGGACACCATGTGGACAAGCCCTTTGATTATCTGTCTGTCTCTGAACCCCTCACTCTTTAATGTATTTATTTTATATTTATGTATTTAAGTAATCTGCCCCAGGTCATACAGGCAGTCAGTGGCAGAGGAGGTATCAGAACTCTGATCTCCTAAGTCCCAGGCAGGCACCCTAACCACTGAACCATCCTTCCTCTCCTGATTCATTGCTCCCCAAGGACCTCTTTCATATGCCAAAAGAGCATGGAGCTTGAGAACAATTACAGCCTTTTCATGTGTTCCTGGGTAAATTAGACATGTTTAAAACAGCGTCATGATTTTTTTTTAATGCATTGACTTATTAAACACTCAACAAAGGGTGTTCGGGTCGAAGGCACAGAACTAACATGGGCATGGTGACAACTTGACTCTCACTCTGGGCTCTTGCTGTCAACATACAACTGCCATGATCTGTTGTAATTTTAGCTGGGGAAAAAAATCCGACTCTTGAAACCAAAATGTGTTTCTCTCACCCACTCCATCTCTACGATATCTAGGCTCATTGAATTATGCTAATAACCTGTTTCGTACTTTTTTCCACCTATTATCCATCGGCATACTCTGAGTGTTTGACCAGTTTGTCCTGTTCCATAAATCACGACAAGTTTCTCAATTAAAAACAAAAGCTAGCATGGAATAGGTAACTATGGTTACCGGTGCTGTGGATGTCTAAGAAATGTGCAGAAACCTAATGGCAACAGAGTTTGGAAGTTCAAGGCTTTAATTTAGTCAAGAACTCTTGAATCAGGGTACTGAAAGTATTTAAACTACATTGAAGACATGTTGTGATCCAATAGCGTAGCTTCTACGAGGTACCTGGATACTGGCCCTGCTCAGAAAACGCAAAAAATAAACCAGAGTAAAATATTTGTACCCTCATCCCTGTTCTCTGTAGAACGCATAATTGTCTGTGGAATGGAATAGCTTGTCCAGATGACAGATCCATGGGAAACAGCTCCTTCCATGTCCCACTCTGTATAATGCACATGGGTATACTAAAGTACTGGTTTTCAAGCAGTAGGACTTCATGGGGCAACCCATCACCCACACTAAAGCATTGAGAGGCACTTTCCAAAGAACTCATAAGTAAGGAGTGCAATATCTTCACATTCCTGAAGGGAGCTTCAGTAAGCAGCTGAATATTATTGAATAAGCTGTTAGCCACAACTCAGAGGACTTGGGGGGGGGGGACTTGGGGGGGGACACTTTAATAAGTACATTTACGGTTAGGGCAAGTTACAGTGGCCCACCTATAATGTTGACCTGAAGGGGCCACTAAGTGAAACTTCACTTGGGTCTTAATTTGATGAGAATATGGGGTAATATGGATCTTCTTTATTGAACCAAAAATGCTTTTATAAAATGCGCATCCTGGGGTCTAAAGGTCCCATTTCAACTGTTCTCAGGGACAAATAGAAATATTTTTGTGTAATGCAAATCTGATGTCCTCCAGTTGTTATCTTCATTGCTGTAGTGCCTAAGAGCCCTCGTCATGGATCAGGGCCCCATTACAGTAGGCGCTGTAAAAACACACAACAAAAAGGTGGTCCCTGCCCCAAGGAGCTTACAGTCTAAGTTGTATGATTCTCATCTGTACACACAAGTTAACCAGCAACAACATAGCTTTTGTGTACTCAACAGGCCCTGCCAAAGGGTAGGACAGGCTAAATGTCATATAAAATTCTTTAGCTGTCCTAACGTCTCCCATAGGTGGGCCTCAGGATGGGCAGAATCTATTCCCATAGGAAAGAATTATTGTTTTATATATTTTATTGTAATAATTTGCATTATACCCTGACATCTGGGCAATGTCACATCGTAAAACCCCGCCAGTTTATAACAGCACCCCAGGAGTGGGAATGGTAATCCCCCGGAAGGAAATCAGAAAGAATAAACAAGACAGTGTTGTAGATTAGAGAGGAAAGATGTGTTTTGTGGTTAAAACTTTGGACTGGGATTCTGGAGCTCTGAGTTCAGTTCCCACCTCTGTCACAGACACCTTGTGATTTGGGCACATCACTTAATCTTTCAGCTCCTTCTGTGTAAATGGGAATAATGATACTTTGTGTATTTAGATTGTAACCTGTATGAGGCAGGGACTGTCTCTTACTATGTACATGTGCCATAGTACATAGGACAGTGGAGCCCTGGACTTGGGTGGGGCTTTTAGATCCGTCTGTCAATGGCTTGTCTAGAAACATGCGCCTTATACAGTACTTTGAGTGCTAACAAACTCAAGCTCTGAATGCAGTACCAGAGAGAACTGTGACAGCTGGAGACCAGCAACAAGAATGCCCTGTCTCCAGTCCACATTCAGACACTGTTAGCACAATCACCTCAATGGATCTCCATCATCAGCTGCAAATAGGTCATTAGTATTCTCAGGATGGCAAGCTGTTATCATCAGAACTTTGTCAGGGAAGTCAGATAAACAGTTTGCATGCTCAGGCTCACCAGCTCACACCAATGACATTCCTCCTACAAAGTTATCCCTCTTCCAGAAGGTGGTTGCTGGGATCCTTTAGGTCTGTGCTGGCTGTTACAGGTTGTGCATTACAATGAAGGTCTTGTACGGAAAGTCAACAACATACATACAGAGACTCTAAACTCTTAATGCATGTATTCCTTCTACTGAGCCCCTCACAAACAAGTAGTGCATTGTCATTGGGGGCCAGAAATAGTGGGGGAATTTTGCGAGTCAGTGAAATCCTGAGTCAGAATACTTACTCCGTTGTTTGAAGTCTGCACTCTGCCATACACTTACTGCAACCCAGAGAAGGCTGGGCTTGTATCTGTTAATCTGGAGGTTGCCTTATTAATAGGCTGCACACATCATCGATTTTTAATTAATTTCTAAAGAGACAGAGGATAACTACTGCAGCCCACGGACATCTCTGTACTTATTGCAGTCCACATCTCTATTGATCGTCTGCCTAAGGAGCAGAAGTAATCCATTTTAAATACACTTCTTGGAGAGAGTGTATGCACTACACAATATACCTTCCCAATTGTAGTTGTGTTGGCAAGAGGTCAGTGGTAGCAGGGAGGGGGCGGATAACACATTGGTTAGTAGTCTACTGGCCATGTGAGGAGTTGAGCCTTTTATACATGCTTAATGTTTCAGGAAAGCCAGGTTTTCTCACTTGTAACTGTGGAGTATTAAGAAAGCACTGGTAAGAAAGCAGCCTCTGCATTTGGCCCTGGTGAGACTGCTGCTGGAATACTATATCCAGTCCAGGTGCCCACAATTCAAAAAGGATGTTGATACGTTAGAGAAGGTTCAGAGAAGAGCCATGAGAATGATTAAAGCATTAGAAAACCTGCCTTATAGTGAGAGACTCATGGAGCACACTCTATTTAGCTTCACAAAGAGAAGGTTAAAGAGTGACTTGATTCCAGTCTATAAGTATCTACATGGGGAACAAATATTTAATAATTGGCTCTTCAGTCTAGCAGAGAAAGGTATAACATGATCCAATGGCTGGAAGCTGAAGCTAGACAAATTCAGATTGGAAATAAGGTGTAATTTTTTTAACAGTGAGGATAATTAACCGTTGGAACAATTTGCCAATGGTCGTGGTGGGATTCTCCATCACTGATGATTTTTAAATCAAGACTGGATGTTTTTTTCTGAAAGATCTGCTCTAGCAATTTTGGGAGGAAATCTTAGGGCCCGTGTTAAACATAAGGTCGGACTAGATGATCACAATGATCCCTTCTGGCCGTGGAATCTGAGTCACAGCTGCATAGTTAAAGTTGCATTGGAAATTCCTTTTTGAAGACTTATTTTGCCCACCTAACTTTTCAGAGGAAGGCCCAAGTGCTATTACAATTGCAGAGATTAATGTAAGGGAGGACAAAAATGAGATACAAATCTTTCAAATGGAAAGTGCTCAGATATGAACCATCTCGAAAAGTACCAAATAGTTCTCATGAGTTTTTGACCATCTGTGGCTTTAAAACTGAATGCCCTACAATCTCCAATATTCAGAAATAGGAAGATTCTTTTATATATTCTCATGTGTAGCACAGGTTATTAGGATTATGATTTTTGAAACAAAGTTACATATTAACCATCTTTGTTATAATAAATTGCATTGCTTCCAGGCACTTAACTTTAATCAGTTGGCAATGAGTGTTAATTGACTGGCAAGAAAACTTTCGGTTACTAAGAAGTTAGTACTTAAAGGCCTTGTTTACACTAGGAAATGTTGCCATCATATGTTAGCAATGGTTGCATCTGAACCAGTGCTGAGCATACTTCAGAGAAGGACAAGCCATGCCCATTCCAGTTTCACCTAGCTGTTATTAAACCCTATTGTTAAAAGCCTAACCTACAGAGTCCAGGCATTGTAGTGTAACTGTGGAACGGCTTCATCAAACTGGAAGGAAACATGCTGCAGGGCTCCTTGGTCCCTTTCTCACACTGGAATCCCCAGTGGCTTCTGCCTTGCTTTCTCCTCTACTTGCACTGATGGTGATGGAGAGAAAACGGCCTTTAAAGAGCACCTGTCTGGTTGGTGCTACCGTTATAAGCCCTTGTGAGTAATACGACATGGCAGAGCAAGCACAGAGACATCAAACTCCAAGTGGTTTAGCAGAGAGCTAGAGAATTACCTCCTACCCAGAAGTCCTTACTTCACTAAATTTCTTCTACAGCCTCTCCCAATCATTTCTGGTAACTGGAGAACCAAGAACCATTTGGTTATGTCTTCACTGTGATTGGCAGCCTGCCTCTGCCCACCCCCCGCTCACTCCATCCCCCCTCCTTCTTTTGCTCGCTCTCCCCCACCCTCACTCACTCGCTCATTTTCACTGGGCTGGGACAGGAGGTTGAGGTTCAGGCTCTGAGGTGGGCCAGGGATGAGAGGTTTGGGGTGCAGGAAGGGACTCCAGGCTGGGGGGTGGAGCAAAGTGGTTCGGAGTGTGGGAGGTGGCTCTGAGCTGAGGAAGGGGGTGGGGTATAGAATAGGTACAGGCTCTGGGCTGGGGGTGCAGGCTCCAGGATGGGGCCAGAAATGAGGGGTTCAAGGTGTGGGAGGGGACTCCGGGCTGGGACAGGGGGTTGGGATACAGGCTCTGGGATGGAGTTTGGGTATGGGAGGGGGCTCAGGGCTGGGGCAGGGAGTTGAGATGTGGGAGGGGGTGTGGGCTCTGGGAGGGAGGTTGGGTGTGGGAGGGGACTCAGGAGAGGGTGTGGGGTGCAGGCTCTGGGAGGGAGTTTGGGTGTGGGAAGGGGCTCAGGGCAGGGGCAGAGGGTTGGGGTGCGGGAGTGGGTTTGGGTGCAGGCTCCAGGGGGCTCTCAACTCAGGGGGCTCCCCGGAAGTGGCGACATGTTCCTCGGCTCCTAGGCAGAGGCATGGCCAGGCGGCTCTGTGCGCTGCCTCCATCTGCAGGCACCACCCCCATAGCTCCCAATGGCCATGGTTCCTGGCCAATAGGAGTGGCGGAGCCAGCACTCAGGACGGGGGCAGCGTACGGAGCCTCCCTGACTATGCCTCCACGTAGGAGATGAGGGACATATCGCCACTTCCGGGGACTTGGGCGGAGCCAGGTAGGGACCCTGCAAGCCCCACCAACCGGACTTTTAACGACACCTGGCAACCCTATTCCCAGCAGAGGAAGGGAATACAATTTTTAGATTCCTAATTTGTGTGTCATACTATTACTGCCATTTTACACATTTATACCTCATATACAGACCTCTCTGGGGTGGGACAAGCAGTAAGAGATGAATGGCACACTGAAAAACAATGAAGGGAGAGAAATGTTTCACCAGGACAGTGGGACAAACTCCTCTTGCAAGAAGTGCCACAGGATCTTCAATGTCCATCCACAGCAGACACGTTGGCTTTAAAGGTCTCATCCCCAAAATCTCCAAGCAGTAAAGGGCACAAATCTGCCTTGGGCGAATGAAGGGCTGAAATGAAACTGCTAAAACTGAAACTGATGATTTCTGGGCATTTGGACATTTCAAAGTCAATATGTACTTTGTTTCGCTTCTGATTTTTTCCCCTTCCAGCTCCATCATTCTCTCTTTATGAATCACATGCTATTCTGGAGTAGCTTCATGCCCAGCCT
Source organism: Lepidochelys olivacea (assembly GCF_965140295.1). Lineage (NCBI taxonomy): Eukaryota > Metazoa > Chordata > Testudines > Cheloniidae > Lepidochelys > Lepidochelys olivacea. The sequence goes on along the minus strand of NC_140421.1, from coordinate 66,205,643 downwards.
GCATATTCTTTGAAACTGGCCAATCTAAAGTTTTATCTCCCTGGTTACTAATTTATTTCCTTTCCATATTATTTCCTTGCCCCATTTTGTCCAGTTCTGTTTTAACTCCTTTAATTTTGTATCTCATTGAGGCTATGTCTTCACTGCAGAATTGACTTGTTGTCTATGCTTCAGCTAACTCAGGGGGAGTTAACTTATCTTGTGTGATACTGGCATGCTGCAAAAGAACACTTGAGCAGCATGGAGCAATTGTGTTAACTGTTGATGAGTTGTGCTAATTTGAGCTATAACCTGTACCTGTGCTTCTTGAGCCGGCCAACTTGAGTTAAAAGCACCATCACGCTCGAGTTCAGGCTTTTTGTGTGGGGGTGGAACTCAAATTCAGGGCAAAATTACAACTCAAATTAACTCTGCAGTGAAGACAGGCCCTCAGAGAGCAGGGAGGAAGGACATGTGCTTTAGAATAACTAAGTCCTTCTCTTCCTCCATGCAGAGGAAATCCAGCAAGGAGGACATTCTCTTCACCCACATACAGCCTGATGGGTGAAACCACCCCCAACTTGAAGGCCAGGGGTCAGGCTACAGTGCCGAATCCCCAGCCTCCACGGTAGCTCACTGAACAGTAGGCATTTTCAGAACACCTTAGCAACTGATCTTGTGGAAGAATTGCATAATGCAGGCTGTAAATCCCCAGTTCGATTGTACCTGCCAATTGGATTTAATTCTTTTATCATCCCTCACTATCTCCACGCTGTGGGAATGGCCCGGAGGTCTAGTTTCATCGACAGAACCACATAGCAAATCATATTTCTGCCGTGAATGAGTGTTTTTAAAAAATCCTGGGCAGTTGAGTCAATATATTGCAGAGCAACTTCAGTTCTTCCTCCCCACAGTTATCTCAGGGAGTTCCCACGACCTAGATGATGCCCCAGTTGCTTCTGACAACAAAAGGTGCCTCTCTCCCTTGAAAGTGTATTCAGCTTTCGCCCTAGGTAGAATTATACGATATTTTTAGTGGGGAAAGGGGAGGAGAGATGATCATTTCAAGCTGTCTTTACTGATGATTTCTGTTATTAAGCAAGCTTCAAGTTATTAAGAAGAAAAGAAGATGATGTACTCCTGCCAGCTCTGCAGATTAAAATCCATGAGGTCCTACGTTGGCTTGAAATTTCCTAGCTTCATGCACCTGTCTGATGATTCTGCTGCATGGTATGGCTGTGGTAAGCTGAAGTTATTATCAGAGTAAGTCAGGCCTCCCTTGACTTCCTTTAGCTTCCTAGGGAGAGTCAGATCAACATTCTCTCTCCTCATCATTCCACTTTGCGAGAAGTTAATATTTGTACTCAAGAGTAGAATACTAGTCACACTGAGAACATAAAAACGACCTTACTGGGTCAGACCAATGGTTCATCTAGCCCAGTATTACTGTCTTCCAACAATGGCCAGTGCCAGATGCTACAGAGGAAATGAACTGAATTTATCGAGTGATCCATCCACAGTCGTCCATCCCAGCTTCTGGGAATCAGTGGTTTAGGGACACCTGGAACAGGGAAGTTATTACAGCACATCTGCTCACTTGTAATACTGTGAAGAATAAGTACAGCTTTATTTAAAATAATAATAAATTGCCATGGAGAATTAGGCCGCCGATCCTGCAAACGCTTATGCACATGTTTGACTTTACATGCATAAGTAGTCCCATGAAGCTGACAAATTAAGCATATGAGTAAGGGAATGTCTACACACAAAAGTTCTACCACTTTAAACTATGGTGTTATAGTTAAAGTGGTACAACCCTGCTAGTATGGATGCAGTTATGCCAATATCAAAGTGCTTATACCAGCATAGCTTATTCCTGTCGGGAAGGGGAATAACTATACTGGTATAAGGCACCTTTATACTGGTATAACTGTATATTAGGGCTGGTCCTGGTTTATTATAGCCACACTAAATCGCCCCTCTAACCATCATAGTTACACCAGTAGTCTTTCAAGTGTGGACTAGGCCTAAGAATTTGCAGGATTGGGGCCTCAGTAATTCAGGAAAGCACTTAAATACCTGCTTCAGTTCATCCCTTTTAATTATCCCAGAGTGCACTTTGACTTCAGTGCAACTTAAGTACATGCATCAGTGCTCTCCTGAGTAGGAATGCTGTTCTGAACTGGAGCCTTACATTGTCACACAAGCACCTTATGGAAGCAGACTTCAGACAGAGCTCTTTTGAAATCGAAGTGTTTGACTTTTCCTAAGCAACTTGCAGCAACTGTGAAAGACTCAAAGAGTGCTGAACGGGTGATCCTTTGAAAAGTACAAAAAGGTACCCAAAAAAATCAAATAAAAATGTCTGAACAGCCCAGACTTGCAACATCTCGATCACGAGCTGTACAAAATGCAGCTCTGCTCAACAACTGCCCTCAGGAACTGGGAGACAAATGATAGCTACAGAAAGTAATGCTCGGCGATAAAGTAAAAAAACAGCAAAGGTGCCCACCTCTTGAAGGCAAGGAATCTCAGGGGACAAATGTATAACTCAGGGTTACATCTGAGAAGCTCAATTTTATTTCTTTGAAAAGATCTCCCTCTACATACTTTTACTTCCACGCAGTCCTTGGCTACCCTGCTTTCTGGATGCCTACGTTAGCAGCAGCCCTAATGCTTTATGAACCTATTAGAGACTTTTCTGCCGCAATGCAGCACTTTATCTAACTCATGAAGCTGTTTCGTGTCTTAACTTCACCCCTGGAATTTTTGGACAAGAAGTCTCCTTTCTTCTGTCCCAGGGTGCTTTTATTTGTTACAAACGCGTTGTCTACTGGTCCTCTCATTTTCTGTTATGCCAGTTTTCTCACAGAAGGATACTGATGAATCAGAGCTGAGGGCTCTGAGTTGCAGTCTGTTTGAGAGCTCAGAGACCCCAGCAAACAATCCCTAACCAATGTGAGAAAGGCCTCTTATTCTGAGCCTGTATAATGGACCACGCTCTGCTCTGAGTTACACCTAAGCTACCCTGCTGGAGTCATGGATATTGCACAGGGGGTTACTGGGAGCAGAATTTGGCCCATTCAAACTACACGTATGTTCTTGTATTTAATTATAAGAGACATTTTCAAAAGCGCAAATGGCAGATGGAGGCCTGTCACTGACTTTTAATGGGAGTTAGGCACCTACGCACCATTCCTGCCTTGGAGTCTCCCAGTGTCCCTTACCTGTCTGCCTTCCTTCTCAGTAAAACCACCTTATCTTCCTACGAGCCTGATCCTGCACCTCTGAAGGCAATAGGAGTTTTGCTGTTGTCTTCTATGGAGCAGCACCAGGCCCTCTGCAAGGTTAGTAAAGCTCCTGGTTAATGTATGGTGCTATGTACGTGATTCTATGTAGTGTACTATGCACTCAATAGGCAGAGCCCTCCTAGTATTAGACTTGGCTTAGATTATTCAGCAAGGCCATCAGAATGATGCAGTAAAGTCTAATATGGCAGAGGACTCTACCGCCATAGCAGTCTCTCTCGGCTAAACGAGTCCAGACCTGACCAAAATCACTCCCGTTCAGCTTTAACTTCCCTTCTGTCTCTGGGAGGCCTGTACAGGAGGCGAGGGTCTCCTAAGCGTCAGCCCTGGATGAGGGGAAGGTGTGTGTGGTGTATTATAAACTGTTAAAATTATAAGCTGTCACTTTAAATGGTAGAGGGCTTCCTGGTCCGACTTGCAGGCTAGAGGGCTCTGATCCAAGTGTGCAATCTGGCTGCTCAGCAGTTAATCCGCAAAGAGGCGGCCTAGAACAAGCTGGCTTGAGTTGTGCCTCTCTACCTTAGGGAGCAGCCTGTTTTGTCACTTTGTTTTTGAGCGTTAGGGTTCTAAGGGCTTGTCTAAGTAGAGAGATAATGCACCGCAAACTGGGGTGCAAATCAACAGCAGCACTAGCATGGGATGCACTAATTGGCTTTGTGGCCCCTGCTGCTGTACATTAAAAGTTCCCTCCTGCACTGATATACTCTGTTTGAACTGGGGAACAGGTCAACGTGCACGATGGAATTTCTAGTGGCCCTGTACCAGGGTCCACACAGACAGTGATTGCGCAGCAAGCGAGTGCAACGTAGATTTACAGCTCAGCTTGCCACACACTAACTCCCTGTCTATAGAAGCTAGGGTGACTGTATTTCCCAAAGTGAAAATGGGACACCACATGGGGCTGGCCTGAACTCCTCCCCTGTGCAGGGCTGGCCTGAGCCACCTGGCATTGCTGCTAACCCAATTCCCACCGCCTGAAATGGCCGCCCAGGGCTGACAGCTAGAGCCCTGCTACACGATCGTCAGTTGGCAAGAGCAAATGCCCAGTTTTGCCAGAAAAAAGTTGTGATATCTGAGACAGGGCTTAAAAGGGGGATTGTGTATGATCACCCTAAGACAAGCCCTAAGAAATAAAGTAGTGTTATATTGCCACCTGCCAGCAAGAGTATTTAACCTTTTTCACTAACTTCTCTGTTTGTATGCTGTGACTATACCAGCTTGAGAAAGAGTTTGCAGCCAGGGGGGCTGTTAAGGTTCAAACCAAGCCTGAGGAGCTGTCAGGAGGAGAGATGTTTGACCTGTGGAATGCCTGGGAGCCCCAGCAAACTCACCAGGCATCCCCATCAGATGCAGAGCTCCTAAGGGGCTCAGGAGAAGCACTGGCCCTCTCCATTCCCAACCAGTCTTGTCTACTAGGACCCCACTTTGGTGGAGCTTATAAGGTTCACAGATGAATCTTCTCTTCGGAGCTCAGCAGCTAGAGAAGACCTTTATGTTGCAGGGTTCCTAAGCTCTGTTGGAGCAGTACAAATTCTTCTTCTAAAATCCTCCCACTGTCCCCCCTGTCTGTGACCTACTCAGGTGCTCATTGGTCTTATCTTATTGAAGTCCCAAGATTTCTGGAGAGCCATTTATGCAGTATATTTACAAAATGAAGAATTTTATGAAGCATTTGGACTGCTGCATAATCAAACAGTAAAAGAGTCCTTGGCTATATACAGTATATTATATTTAGACTTGGAAAGATTCAATTTTTATCGATAAATGTTGATTTCACCTTGCACACTCAAACTGACAAAAAATAATAATGGAAATTTACAGATAGGCAAAGTAAGAAAAATACTGCCCAAGAACTTAAATTAGAGACTGTCATTAAATCATTATTGTCTGACGCTCCCATAATTTTCTGCAACTGTGAACATTTAAATCATGCTTAAAAAATGCTTTTAAGCTTAAAAAATGCTTAATACACAAAATTCCGTGCAACTGTGAAAGTGTAACTCACTTAAAATTAAAGAAGCTTAAAAATAAACATCAATATTATCCATCAAAATTATCAAAAAATAAACGTGAAATTCTGCAAAGCCTAAGTATATTTAATGTTATATATGTGTGAGTAAAGACGAGGTGTAGTACAGGTTATTATCTCTGTATGTGGTTATTATACTGGGTTAGGATGAGGGGTATGATTATTATAAATAGCAGGCCGATCCTTATTCATGCTAACGTTCAAAAATGGCTTACTAAACTTATCTGTGTCCCAACTGTGTGCAGTGTGTGTTTAACTTCTTACTGGCATTAACTGCTGATTCAGAGAGTGATTGTATGTTAGCGGATCCTGTTAGTAATTGCACTTCCAATGATCTCCTCAGTGAGGAAACCATTGCAGTGAAGAGGTTTTGATGATGGGTTAGTCAGAGCCGATCCTAACATCTGTAGGAGGTTAATCTGGGCATAAGGATCGTGGAAGCAACCACGGTTTATGTTTTAGCCTTTTTAGCATTGGCTCTTCCCCTTTAATGTCTCATCATAAAAATCACACCTTTTAGCGAATTTTCGGGTACCAGTGGAGACACAAACCCGCAGACCTCTGTACAATCCTGTCCAGTCAAATTATATTCTGATGGCATTTTGCAGTCCTCATTTGGAGGGGGCTGATCATGATAGGTGTTGAATTTCAGTGTTCTCATGGACAGCAGACCAGAACATTCTCAGGATCAGGCTTTTAATGTAGTTTTTTAGAAATCAGTCTCCCTCTCCCCATTGGAAGGGTGTCTCATAGCTCTGTCAATGTATCTCACATAAAATATTCGTTTGATATTTGACCATAAATCTACTGGGTGCTGTTGACACCAGCTGTGAAATGCAGATTCATTTATTTTTTTATCGCAATATGCCTGCATCTTATACACAGGTTAAACGTACATATATAAGACTGCTCCTGCCAGGTTTGAGAAGGTCTTCAGACGATGTTTCCAGCATAATATATGTTTAAAAGGTGCTGTGGCAATGACCACAGGTTTCTCCCGTCCCTTCCCTCCATTGTTGCGCTTTGTTTATATTATACATGGCCCACTATGCACAGCCCTTGTTAATCGGATGCAGAGGAAAATCAATATGTTGTTTAACTTGGATATTCCCAAAAGCACATGCAATCCTGGAGGTTGTGAATCTGCAAAAGGAACTTCATGCTGCCAAGAGGATCTACCCACATGACTATTTTTGCAGGATTGGCTCCATGAATCTTTTTTCAGGTAAACCTCTCATTTGAAGTTATTATTTGGAGTTTTGCCCAAATAAGGACTTAAGGAGTGATCCCAGGGTGGTGGAGGTTTGGATGCTTTTCCTCTAGTTCACAAAATTAAGGCCATGTTGTAAGATGTGTAAGCGGAGAAGGGGTTAAACAGGTGCATATGGAGTCCTCTGTTTTAGGGAACATTGTTGTAGCAAAAATGTACAAGAAAGAAGATGAGTATGGGAAACTGCATGGAACTTGGAGGGAAGAGCACAGGTTGCAGGTTGCAGGAAGAGTTTAGAGGTTGCATTGGAAAGTGAGGTTGCAGTTGGAGCATCTCTGAAAATAATTCTCTTAATAATGAGCCAGTTCAGAAACATGGAGTCCTCTCAAGTTATTACCTAGCACAGGGTACACTAAACAAGAAATATATAAATTCACAGCCTTATCGGGATTTCCTGAATTAAGGGTAACTTTTTAAGAGCATAAGAATGGCTATACTGTGTCACACCGGAAGTCCATCCTATCTTCCAACAATGTCCAGAGACAGATGCTTCACAGGGAGTGAACAGAACAGGGTACTTTATTGAGTGATCCACCCCTGCTTGTCCAGCCCCAGCTTTTAGCAGTCAGAAATTTAGAGACACCTAGGGCATGGGGTTGCGTCCCTGACCATCTTGGTTAATGGCCATTGATGGACCTGTCCTCCATGAACTTATCTCATTCTGTTTTGAACCCAGTTACACTTTTGGCCTCCACAGTTTCCCAAGGTAACTGTTCCACAAGGTGATACAGCAGTGCATAAAGTGCTTGCTTATGTTTATTTTAAACCTGCTGCCTGTTACTATGATTGGGTGGCCCCTGGTTCATGTGTTATGTGAAGGGGTAAATCACACTTCCTTATTCACTTTCCTCCATACCGTTCATGATTTTATAGACCTCTGTCATGTCTCTTCTCTGTCCTCTCTTTTCCAAGAAGAACATTCCCAGTCTTTTAAATCTCTCCTCATATGGAAGCTGTTCCATATCCCTAATAATTTTTGTTGCCTTTCTTTGTACTTTTTCCCATTGTAATATAGCTTTTTTTAAGTGGGGCAACCAGAATGGCATGCAGTATTCAATGTGTGGGTGTGCAATGGATTTATGTAGTGGAATTATATTTTCTACCTTATTATCTAGCCCTTTCCTAATAGTTCCTAACATTTTCTTAGCTTTTTTTGAGTGATTCAGCATATCTGAGTGATTCAGCATATGGATGTTTTCAGAGAACTATTCACAATGATGCCAAGATCTCTCTCTTGAGTGGTAACAGCTAATTTCGACCCCATCATTTTGTAATTGTAATTGGGATTATTTTTTTCAATTAGCATTACTTTGCATTTATCAACATTGAATTTCATCTGCCATTTTGTCGCCCATTCACCCAGTTTTGGGAGATCCCTTTGTAACTCTTTGCCGTCTCCTTTGGATCTAATTATCTTGAGTAACTTAGTATCATCTGAAAACTTTGCTACCTCACTGTTTACTCCTTTTTCCAGATCATTCATGAATATGTTGAATAGCACTGGTCCCAAAACAGATCCTTGAGGGATGCCGCTTTTAACCTCTCTCCACTGTGAAAATGGACCATTTTTTCCTATCTTTTAACCAATTACTGATCCATGAGAGGACCTTCTCTCTGTAACTGCTTACTTTGCTTAAGAGCCTTTAGTGAGGGACTGTGTCAAAGCTTTCTGAAAGTCCAAGTACACTATATCCACTGAATCCTCCCTGTACATATGTTTGATGACCCCCCTCAAAGAATTCTAAATAGATTGGTGAGGCATGATGTCCCTTTTCAAAAGCTGTTTGACTGTTCCCCAACATATTGTGTTCATCTATGCGTCTGACAGTTCTGTTCTTTACTATGGTTTCAACTAATTTGCCTGGTACTGAAGGTAAGCTTACCAGCCTGTAATTGCTTGGATCAACCCTGGAGCATTTTATTAAAAATCGGCCTCACATGAGTTATCTGACAGTCATCGGATACAGAGGCTGATTTAAGTGATAGGTTTTCATATCACAGTTAATAGTTCTGCATTTTCATATTTGAGTTCCTTCAGAATTCTTGGGTGAATACTATCTGACCCTGGTGACTTACTGTTGTTTAATTTATCAGTTTGTTCTAAATCCTGTTCTATTGACACCTCAATCTGGGACAGTTCTTCATATTTGTAACCTAAAATGAATGGCTCAGATGTGGGAATCTCTCTCACATTGTCTGCAGTGAAGAACGATGCAAAGAATTCATATAGCTTCTCTGCAACAACCTTGTCTTCCTTGAGTGCTCCTTCAGCACCTCGATCACCCCCTGTCCGCACCAGTTGTTTACCAGAGTTCCTTCTTCTGATATACTTTAAAAAATTCTATTAATTTTTGTGCCTTTTGCTAGTTGCTTTTCACATTCTTTTTTGGCCTTCCTAATTATACTTTTACACCTGACTTGCCAGAATTTATGCTCCTTTCTATTTTCCTCGATAGGATTTGACTTCCAATTTTTAAAAGACGTATTTTTGTCTCTGACTGCCTCTTTTACTCCATTTAGCCACGGTGGCATTTTTTGGAACTCTTACTTTTTTTTTAAAAAAAAAGGGGGTATACATTTAGTTTGAGTCTCTATTACGGTGTTTTTTAAAAGTTTCCATAGTGCTTGCAGGCATAGCACTCTCGTGACTGTTCCTTTTGATTTCCATTTCATTTTCTGTTTCCTTTTGATCTCCTCATTTTTGTGGTGTTCCGCTTTGTTATGTTAAATGTTACTGTGGTGGGTTTCTTTGGTATTTTCTCCCCTACAGGGATGTTCAATTTAATTATGTTATGGTTGCTATAAGGTTAACCTCTTGGACCAAATCCTGTGCACCTCTTAGGACTAAATCCAGAATTGCCTCTCCCCTTGTGGGTTCCAGGACGAGCTGCTCCAAGAACCAGTCATTAATGGTGTCTAGAAATTTTATTCCCAGTCTATATGGGGAAAGTTGAAATCTGCCATTATTATTGAGTTTTCTGTTTTCGTAACTTCTTCAGTCTCCCTGAGCACTTCACAATCACCATCACCATCCTGGTGAGGTGGTCAGTAGTATAGTCCTACTGCTATACTCTTATTATTCAATCATGGAATTTCTATCCGCATAGATGCTATTGTATAATTTGTTTCATTTAAGATTTTTACTATATTTGATTAGGTTTTTTTCATATCCAGTGCCATTCCCCCACCAGCGTGACCTACTCTGTCATTCCCATATATTTTTTATCCTGGTATTACCATCTTCCATGGATTATCATTGTTCCACCAAGTTTCTCTGATGCCTATTATATCAATATCCTCAGTTAATACCAGGCACTCAAGTTCATCCATCTTAATATTTAGACTTCTTGCATTTGTATACAAGCACTGTCAATATTTAGTTGTCTGCCTTCATGTTGAATGGGAATCTTTTTTTCATTTAACTGTTTCTCTTCAGTTCCTACCTCTACTTTTATCAACTTCTGTCCACTCCTCTTTACTAGGCGATAGAGTATGCCCTTTAATAAATTCTCCCCTAAGACATACATCTCTCCAAACCAGGTGCTCCTCTGCGCCTGTCAGCTTTTATTGTTGCTGTTGATGCTGCTACTTCTGTATCCTGGAATGTCACTGGTACTGATCGATTGGATTGTTTTATACAGTATCACGATACCATCTGAAGCAGTCTGCCTTTTCATGACATGCTTGGTTCATAACCATTTGCTCTGTGAGATTTATTTGTCTGTTTTTTCCCACAGCTTTTGTTTTGATGTCAGAAACTCTTAATCCTTCAAAGTGTGCGGCTCTGATGTTCAGCCACCAGCAGCACTGGTTTGTAATTGGCATGAGAGAGTGCTTGCTTCCACTAAAAGTACCTTTTAAAAATAATTCTGTTTGCTGTATGCCATATAGTCCCCACGTCCCTGTCCGAACTCTCTTCGTGTTGACTGCAGCAAAATATATTGCATTAAAAATAAAATAGAATTTATGCTGAGGCCCCCCCATGAGCCTTTCATAACCTTCTGTGTTGATTGCATTGAACCCGTCTTGTTAAAAGCGAAGTGCTATGGCTACTGGTTTCCTTTTCGCTGAAATACGTTTCCAAGTGCCCTTTGGTGACTTCTGTCGAGGTGTCCCCTTTTTCTGTCAGCACAGGACTAGATTCGACCACATTAAATTGAATAGTGCCTTAACCTAGACCCAGAGCTGTAGATATTCATAGGGCCAGTTGTGTAGCCTCGCAGTGTAAGGGAATCAGAATCTGGCCCATGATACTGAGTAATGTGCTTACTTCAATCACTGACTGTGACTCTTCAAATGATCATTTTACATGATACTACAGCTTCCAATATGTTTTTTCTAAACTACTGTGTATGTTATAGAGTTGATATATTAAAAGTTACCGTAAGGGTAATTGCCAGGCATGTAATTTCATCTGCAGGTCCCTATAATGACTGCTAATGTCATAAATTCCTCCCTACGAAATTACAGGCTTGTAACCCTCTCAGGGCATCTTGCATTTTCCATATAAGTACTAAGGCTAAGCTTTGGTGGTGATCTCAGTGCCACAAAGCCTCCTGTAAACTCACATGCTGATCGCAGGCGCTTAGTCTGTCATCAGACTAAGTAAATGGTTAGAGCAGATGCAGACCAGACAATTTGGGCATGTGTTACCGTATCTGTTAAGACACCTGGACGGCTTGTTAACAAAACTACTTGTAACAGAATGTATACACTCATAAAAGACATTGACCATTGATCTTATATCCAATTATAATGCAAGAGGTAAAGTTTTAATGGGGTTGGAAAAGCAACTGGATTGCAGCCAGAGGAACACAGAGTTGTTTTCCCCATAATTCACTAAGAATATTGAAAATTTATATCCAGCTCAGAGGCTTTGGATATAGAACAGGAGCATTTTCTTGTAATTAGCAAGCTGGATTGGGCGTCAGGAGATCCGGAGTCAATTCCCAGCTCTGCCACAGACTCCTGTTGAGGCCTTGGGCAAATCACTTAATCTCTCTGTGCTTCAGGTTCCCTGTCTGCAAAATGGGGAGGATAATCCTTCCTTTCTCTATCTTGTCTATCTAGGTTGCAAGCTATTGGTGGTGAGGACTCTCTCATTATGTACAGTTCTTAGCATCCATGTGGCTCTGAGCTCTCAGTACTATTTTATAATACAATAATAAGATACTCTGTTTTTCAAGATATCATGGAAACAGGTTGCAAAAAGAGGGGGGAAATATGAAAAATATTTAAGGGTTTATTTGACTTAAAGGAAACGTTTTGTGTCCCCCAGGGAATGATGTACCTGGAAGAGAGGAGACTGGTTCACCGGGACTTGGCAGCCCGGAATGTCTTGGTAAAATCACCAACCCATGTGAAGATCACTGACTTTGGCTTGGCCAGACTCCTGGAAGGTGACGAGAAAGAGTACAACGCTGATGGAGGGAAGGTGGGTGCATTCACGCCAGCAGTCCTGCCTTGCTCTTTTGCAGGGGCCTTCGTTCATTCCAGTGCAAAGCTCTTGTTCTCTCTGTTCTCTCCCTTGAAAAGGGGATAACTATCGGAGTACCGCCATGTGCAGTATTAAAAGCAAACTTCATAGATGAAGGCTGAGATTTTCAGAAAGAGAAACTGAACGTTAGGCTCCTGAATCCACATTTTGGCACAAGCCTCATTTTTCAAAAGTCCTGAGCGCACTAGAGCTGCCTTTGACCTCAGTGGGAGCTATGACTATGCACTCAGCACTCTGGGAAATCAGGGCCCAGTCCTGCAAGCTATTCCATTCTATTCAGTGGGACTCTGCAAGGTAGAGGGCTTGGCCTAAGATGAGCAGAACTGAGCAAAACAGGATCGTGGCCGGGCTTTGTTCTTGCGTCTTCCATTTTGTGCTGCATTTCTACTGCTGTGAAAACATCTGAAGTCAGTGCACTGCAGTTGTTCCAGCTTGTCATAGAATCAGAGAATATCAGGGTTGGAAGGGACCTCAGGAGGTCATCTAGTCCAACCCCCTGCTCAAAGCAGGACCAATCCCCAACTAAATCAACCCAGCCAGGGCTTTGTCAAGCCTGACCTTAAAAACCTCAAAGGAAGGAGATTCCATCACCTCCCTAGGTATCATTGTAGGCTATTGCCAGCATTGAGTAGTTTGCAGGCTACTTTTTCTAGACAGATCCAGCAGCCACAAGGGAAGGGGGCAGGAGATGTTTACTTGTTGCAAGTCCATTAAGGTTTTACATGTGGTTTCCAACAATCTGCCTGTTGGCTCACAGTCAAGGAACCGGCGCATGCTCTTCCCCAGTTCCTTGTTGCAGTGACAACATTTGCTCAAGACATCTCTGAAAGGATGCAAAACACTGGGGCATTCAGGAGATCGGCTGTGTGTAATTAAAACAGGCAGGTTTTAACCTTGACACCTGGGACACTTCCCTCTGTTCTTCCCATATTATTGCCCATTGCACCGCCACAGGTTTAATTCCATATCGCGTCTTACATAGACTCACCTCGACAAGACTTGATAAAGGCACCCACATAGAGGCATCACAGTATTCAGGCGGTCCCAGACACAAGTTCCAAGTGGTTATCCCTTACGCATCTTTGAAATGCCTCACCAAAAATGCTCATCTTAACTTGCCTTAGTCTCTCCTCCAATCCCATAAAGTCCCTGGTGGGTCTATGTCTCTCCTCATCCCCTTTCCCAAATCCTTGGTCTCTCTGCTGCTTTACTTGTCCACCCCCCCCCCCCCCGTCATTTTCTCTGTTCACTTATGCTGGTGGCTGACTAGAGACTGCTGCCATCCCCTGTTACTTCCTGGGGAGAGTGGCTGCCTTCCTACATGTCCTGCTGCTGAGTCCAACTATGCCATGAATAGGAATTGTGGGGAGACAGGCAACAGGGATACAGCTGGTGGGGCAAGAAGCATCAAAGAAACCAGCAGCAGGTCCGGGCGAAATTTTTTGATTAAAACTTTTTTTTTTCGGGGGGTGGGGGGGGAGGGGGCCGAAAAATGCAGATTCAGGTCAAACTAAACATTTCACTCATTCATGCAGAACTTGCCCAGGTGTTCTGGTAAAAAACAAAAAATCTAAAAATATCTCAACATTTCCGATTTGTATTCAAATGACTTTTCATTTTGAAATTTACTTCACTATTATTAAAATAAAACTTGATTTTTTTTAAAAGCAACACCAAACATTTCACTTGGGGTCAAACGAAATGTTTCGTTCAACCCAAAAAGGAAGGGATTTTTTTTTTAACTTTTCCATTCACCAAATTTTTTTTTTTTAAATTGGGTCAAGTGGAAACCCATTTTTCCCTGAAAAATTGGTTATTTGCACAGCGATAGTCAGTGGTTGCTTTCCTGCTCCCCAGCACCGCAAGGGCCTTCTGGCAATGAAGATAGAGATTTGGCAGCCTTCCCTGACTCCTCCAGTTCCTCTGATCTCCCCTCCAGTGCCCTCTCTGCCCCTTCTCCACCCATTCCTTCCCGTGAAGGACAAAGGCAGCCTGTAGATTCTTCCTGCAGCTCTTAGAGGGTGTCCTGGACACATGGGTCCAAACACACTACAAATGCAATTGTTCTGCTTCTGAGAAGTATCGCTTCCCAACCCAGAAGTTGTTTGCATTTCAAAGCTTTACTGTAAGTTTGCTAAGGAGGGTTTAGGCAGCTGATGAATAATACAGCTCTGCTCCTGAAATTGTTCCTGTCTGGAAAAATCCTACAGAATGTAATAGACTTCTGCAGAAATTACATAGGTCTCTATAGAACTCAGTATGATTTCCTTTCTGTCAAGGCATTAAACCAACCTATAGAATTTAATAGAGAATGATATCCCGGCCATAATTATAGAGATAACAGTTCTCTAATCAACTACACAGGGTATTTTCACAATGCCGACCCATTTACTGCTTTATCCAGCCATTAAGATTTTACCAGGGCACCTGCAGTTGTAGGTTTATTTGGTGGGGAGGGTTTCCTTTCAGTGACATGCTCTATAGTTTCAAAAGAAGATGACCCTTATTTGGCAGGATATAGTGTATACCCTGAGGCTCTGCTCCTACAAGGCAATATTCATGTCACACACTGCCCATTTGAAGTCAGTTGGTGTTTTGGATGCAAAGAGCTTGCAGGATTGGACCCTTTACACACACACACACACACACAAGTCCAGAAATGGAGAAGTTAAAATTCTCATCCCACTATTAACTCATTGTCTTGTAGCATTGTTGATGACTATGTAGGTTGTTATGTATCTGCACTAGTGAGTGGCCAGGCTGCCCGTGCTTTGGTTTTACAAAACCTTGTCAAAATCAAAAGGGTTCCGTTTTTTTCCAAACCACCTAAATTTTAATGGTTCGGACACAATCATTATATTGGCCAAACTGTTTTGATTTTATAATGTTAAATCCAGGGGTAACAAGGAACTAGTTGTTCCAATGTATCTGAACCACCAAAGCTTGGGTGCGGTGAAGGGTTTCTAATAGAAGGTTCTGCTTAGTTCTAACCTCAATATATGCTGTGACCCAAAATCTGTTCTGTTCTCTTTCATTGAAGCTCTTTACACCATTCCCATTACTATGATAGCTGAGTGCCTGCTCTGCTTTTCATTACGTGTGTGCAAAATCACCAGGTCAGATTCCGTACCCCGAGCAACCCCACGGAAATCGAGACATGAAGAATTCCATGGGGTTGCACAGACTGTAAATCATTGCTACACTGTCTCTCTGAGGGCTCCTCGCATGTTAATGAGCACAGAATTTGGTCAAGTATTTATTGTTGTGAGCCTTAATTTTTTTAATTTTCTGACTTTGGGGGTTTTAAATTAGTAACTGAGAGAGGGAGAGAGAACTGGATACCTGGGTTTAGGACCCATTCATATTATTTTATTCGTTATTATTTTTTCTAACGTTCATGTATATTTTTGCTCCCAAGATGCCGATTAAGTGGATGGCTCTGGAATGTATACACTACAGGAAATTCACCCATCAGAGCGATGTTTGGAGCTATGGTAAATCTTCCATGTGACTGTGCTTAAGAATTCATCGCTTGTGAAATACATAACGTTCTTTTATTGCGTCACTGATGTTTATTTATCAACCCATATTTCCAAAAGGAGATAACTGTTACCTTGTGTTTCTTCTATTTTTTTAAAAAATATGTCTAAATTGCATTGTTACCTGTCTTCTGTGTTATTTCCCTGCTCACTAAAATGTTATTTCCCTGCTCACAATGTCCCTGCTGGGTTGCCTGCCAGAAGCTCTGGTTTGGTAGCAGTTTGGCCGATCATTGTGACAGAAAAAAGCCTCTTTTAGTTTTGCCACAGATTGGTAGAAATATGACTGCGGGTCATAATTTCCAACAGTTCCTTGAAAACCGAACTCTGAAAGCCAGGAATGTCAAAAAAACATTTGCTGGCTTATGGGAGTTTCTGTACTACAATCACATAAAAGGGAATATGTCATAACATAGAACAAACACAGCAAGAGAGAGTGGGAGGGGGAAGAAAGTGAAGAGACTGGCTTATTCAGGCTTAGGTTTAATTTCACAAACAATTTTGGAATGGGTGAGAAAGGTCAGGCCACAAGGAATCTAAACTGAAAACCAGGTGATTTCAATATTTAGAGAGTTTATTTAACTGTGTTAACTACGAATATCAGAATGAGCTGTTAGGCATCTGCTTGGTTGTTTGCCTGTTTAACTTGTCCAGCTGGTATTGAGAAAGAATCCTGCACCTTTACAAATGGAATCACACAGCATCAGACCCATAATAGGTAATTAGAGACACTGGACCTCATCCAAAGTTTCTGTTGCTGAATAGTTTTGAAACAAAGCTGTACGGTATCAGCTGAAACTCATTACTCACTTTTACCTGTGGGTAGCAGTAAAATACAGTTTGCTATTGCCAGGTAGCGATCTTCTTCTGTCCAGCAAAGAAAAATATATGATTATATGAGATTAAAACTGTATGCATAAAGCAGCTTCTTCCCCACCCCCAAACTGTGGATTACCCCAGTTAGCAAAATATGCATCTTCCTCCATTATTTATGCAGCTCAATTTAAAACAGGAAGCCCAGCACATCTGTAATTTGAAAGAATAAAACAAGACAATTGACAAGATTTAGTTATTAAACATCAGTGTGGAGGTGAATGGGGGAGAAAACAGATGCATGTTTCACGGATATGTATTTTTACTTCTCTCTCCTCAGATTAGAAGTGACAATCTGCAAAATACGATTACCAGGCTGGAGGCATATTTAAAATGACCTTTACAATAAAATAAAAGCAAAACAAAGGAGAGTGTTGAGAAAGCAGCAGTATTTTTAATATTAAAGATTGTCTTTTGGGATAAATTCTGTTACTTGTGATATATGTTATTTATCTTTTTGCTTAGCTGCCAAAAAAATCCTCGGGCTATTCAAAAAGAGGATACCAGGTTTAAATCACAGTATTATCATAACCCAAATCCATAAGGTGATTTAAGAGAAACAAACACAACTGACTGAATGACTTACAAGGCAAAGATAATGACATAACCTTATTCACTCTGCATCATTATGGGAAGTTGATGCTACAATTTAGAGAACATATTTAGGTTTTTTGCCCCTTACAATAACATCAACTATTCATTTTCCATTTTGATATGATAAAAGAGCAAGGCATATTCTTCTGTTATTGTTTCCATGTATATGTTCTGAGTCTTCCCTATCTGTCATGCCTGCACTCTACACCGCTAATTTGTTCTAAGTCTCCCCTATCTGTCATGCCTGAACTTTTTCTTAACCCAATACAAACAAGAGACATCATCGTTAGAATCGAACTCAAGTGCTGTTCCACAGTCTTCCAGTAGCCGTTAAGTTGTGGATCCAACGTAAGTCTGAGCAAGCTCTGGACACTTTATACGTGCACTGGTTCTGAGAATGAATGAGACAGGTTCATCACATTGTAATCCAATATTGGGCCTTAAACTGATCCATAAGGTGTTTTGAACAACTTAAATAAAACATGCCCCTAATCTTATACTCGTTTGTTCCCAGGTGTCACTATTTGGGAGCTTATGACCTTTGGCGGAAAACCCTATGATGGAATCCCAACGCGAGAAATTCCTGACCTGTTAGAGAAAGGGGAACGGTTGCCCCAGCCGCCTATCTGCACCATTGATGTTTACATGGTGATGGTGAAATGTGAGTATCTGTTGTTTTAATATCACTGTGCTCAATGCTTGCAGAATGTATTCCATTGCATCTGACAGCGCTTGCTAATAATGCAGACTGTTTCAAAACAAAAAGCTTCCTACGGTTTTAGAAATTACATTTGAACATAGCATGCACCTTTCCCCTCCCACCTTCCCCCCCACCCCCCCATTGCAAAGGATATGAGTTTAGCTGTGAAGGGTTTGAGTTAGCACCTCTTCTTATTACTGTGAGATGGTATCACACATCCTCGCTATGAAGTCAAAATTATATGATTGTGATTGTAAACACTTGTCATTTCCATGACAATTGATTTTGATGTAAAAAATGATAGCATTAAACATAATTATGGTACATGGGTAGTCAGGCATTGAAAGTGGCAAAGGGAAGAGTTGGTTCCAAAACAGAAATCTCAAATATTGAGGAAAGAAATCTATAATGTTTTTTTATTAAAGAGAAATTGACTTAATATAACAAATATAGCACAGCTGAGGATTTGTTTTTGTTTGTTTAGCTGGATCCAGTAGTTTATGGACACGTATATTTTAGCAAAAAATGAAAATAGTTTATATCTGGATTCTCACTTACCCTGCCCTCCTTCCCCCGCAAGAGAGACACAGAGAGAGATGTGCACGCAAATGGATCCTCAAAGCCTAGACTTCTAATTAAAAAAGAATTAGGAACATCTCTGTCGTGTTTCTGACTTCATTTAAGTGAAATTAACATACAGCCATCTCTTCGTTCTAACATGGGCTTTTCCCTTTTGATTTGCACACAAAAAAGAGCAGAACTAAGAAGATAAACTGGAGGAGGTAAATATGTATATTCTTAGTAAGAAAATGGGATTTCTCTCTTCTCAGAGTTGCATTTGTAGCCTGAAGCTTGTCATATGGGTGCAGTAGATCACTCAGAGATTGTTAATGGGATATAGTTCCTTTCACCCCTAACTGCAAGATTAAACCCAACCCAGGTCATTAGAGGCTGAAGACTGCCACACATGTTCAGTACAGGGGCTCTCTGGTGGCTTGTGTTTTATAGTTTCATCTAATTCCCAATGAACAAGTGTCCACATCACAAAAATCACAGTCCCTTAGTATCAATATGCACCTCCTTCCTGGAAGTGTTAGCAGAGAGGCCAAGGATTGTAATACCCTAATCTTAGTAATGGCTGTAGGTTTGAGGCACATTGGTCAGACGTTATAAGGTAATTTGCAACCTCGCTTCCTGTACTATATACACTCTGTGGGTAAATAGGAGCTGAATCTTCCACACTGTCCATCTGGAACCTACATGGGCCCTAAAATCCAAACACAAACAATTCTGATAGGGATAAATGGAAGATTTTGTTTTTCAGCAGACTGCCTTTCATTTAGTCTTTCACAGTGCTGATACAAGGGCAATCTACCCCTTGTACAGTTTGATTGTCTATGGTTCGGGAATTGTTTTTGTAAGAATTGCATGACATTTCCTCTAATATAGGAATTCTCCTCAATATATCATTTCAGCCATAGAAACTGATTCTGCATGTTTTACTCATGCTGAAGAGTCCCTCAGCCATGTGAATAGTCCCATTGACTTCAGCGGGACTACAGATATGCATAAATTTGTGAGAAAGGATTGGAGCATCTATAAGATATGGATGATAAAAGAGCAAGGCACTTGATTATCATGGCATCTAGTAATGCAACGGAATGTAGTTTAGAAGTCGACTAGAAGAGCTAAACACATGGAAGGGGACCATTTGGATCAAACTCAAGAATATTCTAATAGAATACAGTTCTAATGAATAAGAAACAATTCTATAGTGTTGAAAGCAGATGCGGGTAGACGGGATATTCTGGACATCTGAAATTGGGGAAACCATTGCTAATGGGGTACCCCTAATCTTTTAGCATTCTTGCCAAACTGCCTTCTGGCTAAGGAAACTTTGGTTCTTCTACTTTGGTCACATCTTCAGTGTAATAGGACTGTGGGAGATAAGGACCATTTCACTGACAGTCCCTGCTAAATGAGGACACATTCCTGGAAAATTGCTGATAGAATCTTTTCGTAGCAGAGGTTGGCACTGAGATAAACCAGCAGCTGTTGCTGAGTGGCATTTATCAGTTGCTTTGCACTAACT
Organism: Lepidochelys olivacea; assembly: GCF_965140295.1. Classification (NCBI taxonomy): domain Eukaryota; kingdom Metazoa; phylum Chordata; order Testudines; family Cheloniidae; genus Lepidochelys; species Lepidochelys olivacea. The sequence goes on along the minus strand of NC_140421.1, from coordinate 66,185,762 downwards.
GTTTTGCAGCAGGCATTCAAAGAGGAGGCTGTTCTTTCTAATGAACTTTTCTGAGAGAATGTGAGAGGGAGAGGAGGGGGGGAAACGTCTTTCCTTGTTTAAGGCGGAATGTGTCTCGATAATAGATATAGCCTACAGCAGGGCTTATGCCTGCAAATAATCTTAAAGTGTAGCCAATAGCTTATGATGGCAGCACTAATACAAAGTTACCCGAATGGTGAGGAGGGAGAAAAAATACTTGAGAGAGGTGAGAGTGTTCAGATCTGTTTAACAGTCTGCTATAACCTGGAATACATTATGGATTAGCAGATACTAGTAGTATTATGATAGTGCCCAGAGGCCCTGATTGAAATACAGGCCCCATCGTGCGAGGCGCTGTACAGATCAATAGTAAGAGACATTCCCTGCCCCAAAGAGCTTCTGATCTAAATAGACAAGACTGACAAGCGGGGTGGGATTAGAAAGACACTAGTACCATCCCCATTTTAAAGATGGCAAACTGAGGCACAGATAAATTAAGCTACTTGCCCAAGGTCCCACAGCAGCAAAGCCAGGAATTGAATACAGATCTCCAGGCCTTAACCACAAGATCCGCCTTCCACTATTTTAGAAGCATTGTTTATTATCATCTTTCCAATTTTCCTGAACAACTGAATTGTGTTTTTTTCCTTCTGCAGGCCAAATACACCAAAGGCATCGTTGTACTTCAAACTAAGGATTGTTTCAAATGTTGTTCAAAATGTAATGACAGTCCTTGTTACCAATCAACTTTTTTTTCTTCTTAAATCTGCCCGCAGGCTGGATGATTGATGCTGACAGTCGGCCTAAATTCAAGGAATTGGCTGCTGAATTTTCTAGAATGGCTCGAGACCCTCAGAGATACCTTGTCATTCAGGTCAGCAACTCTGGAACATCTGGAAATCATTTTAATTCTGCTTGTAAAATCCCTGGAATGAATATAAGTGCATCAGAAGCTCTCACGTCCCCGCTAAAAGAAAAAAGCAGTTGTGATAATAATAGAATCATAGAAATGTCGGGCTGGAAGGAACCTCGAGAGGTCATCTAGGCCAATCCCCTGCTCTGAGACAAGACCAAGTAAAGCTAGACCATCCCTGACAAATGTTTGTCTAACCTGTTCTTAGAAACATCAACTAATACTCTAAGATAGCTCAATAGAGAGAGAGAGAGAGCCATGCTGAGATTTGAAAAAACGGGCGCATGGAATTCAATTCCTAAATCCATATTTACATTATCCCAAATCTACCCCACACTCCGCTGGCGCACTGTGTCCAGTTCTGGGCTCCACGCATCAGGAAAGATGTGGACAGATTGGAGAGAGTCCAGAGGCGAGCAACAGAAATGATAAAAGGTTTAGAAACCCTGACCTGTGAGAAGATTTTCAAAATGAAAACTGGGCCTGAGTAAAAAAGACTGAGCTGGGACCTGATAAGTCTTCAATTATGTTAAGGGCTGTTATAATGAGGACAGTGATCAACTGTTCTCCATGGCCACTGAGCAATGGACAAGAAGTAATGGGCTTAATTGGCAGCAAGCGAGATTTAGGTTAGACATTAGGAAAACTTTCTAACTATCAGGGTAGTTAAGCTCTGGATCAGGCTTTCAAGGGAGGTTGTGGAATCCCTGTCACTGAAGGTTTTTAAGAACAGGTTGGACAAAGAAATGGCGATGAATAAAAATTGCAGTGCCAATAACATAATTATTAAATACCAGAGGCCAGAACATGGAATCCGTTTGGGCCAGATTCTGATAGGCTGACTCACAATGATCAATATAGACAGTTCAGTGGAACAATTTGATCAGTAAAACAATAGTCAGCATGAGTAATAGTATCATAATGTGGTCTTTTCCTCACAATACTCCTCACTGAGCTCAAAGGGGAGTAATGTTTAAAAAATGAAGGCCGCAGAAAACTTGCCTGGATAATTATTTCACTAACTAAAAGAATTTACTGCATTTGTTATACTTCCTTTTGTTATCTTTTTAATCTCATTATCAAGGTAATTTGCTATATAATCTGGTGGGTATTTCATCATTTGAGGTCACCCATGTGGCCTTTTTCATTGTGCTGTTTGGCCTCTTCCATAGTGGTCTTTTAGGACACTAAATGACAAATGCTCACCTCAATTTAACTCCATTGCAGCACTCGTGTCTCGGCCCTTGTGGAAAGTCCTATGGAATATAATCAGGAATGATAACCTCTCCATGAGTGAGGTAAGATCTTTTATTGGGCCAACTTCTGTTGATGAAAGAGACAAGCTTTTGAGCTCCTCTTCAGGTCCTTTCACCAGTTGTCTCTTTCACCTGCAGAAGTTGGTCCCATAAAAGATATGACCTCACCCACCTTGTCTCTCTAATATCCTGGGCCCAACAGGGGCTACTACAACATTGCAAACAACCTCTCCATTGGAGTTTTAAACCAAGCTATAGAATTCTATGGCAAGGATATAATTCTCTGTTAAATTCTACAGCATGGTTAAACAATTCTCTAGATAGGACTTTATTCTCTATTAATTTATATAGGTTTTTAGTGTAATGTCTGTAGATCACGAGCTCTTTGAAGCAGGGGACTGTATTTTGTTCTGTGTTTGTACAGGACCTAGCACAATAGGGGCTTGATCCCTGACTGAGACCATGGGCACTAAGGCAATCCAAATGTTGTCATTACCTAGTTTAATTCCTATTGATTTCATCCCTATTAAATTCTTATAAGGCCTTCCATGTGGCTAACAGGGGAGTTTCACACAATAAATCTTTAAAAGATCCAAATAAAAATAAAATAAAATAAAATAAAAAGCAAAGAAGCCCACTTTCCATATTTTATACATATATATTTCCTGCATTAGCCTTCATATCTCAAATATTTCACAACATACATCAGACCTTGCCAGAAGCTGGTCTACTGGGTCCAGAATTGAGTTTATTTTAAAAAAGAAAGAAAAAAAAGTTCAAAAACAGGAATGTAAAACATTTATTTTTGCTTGCTTAATGCAGTTACTCCCTTCCTGTCATCATATTCCCAGCCAAAAATCAAAATAAACTCTGTAGCTGTGGTGATGTAGGGCAACCTGAGTATAGGCATAGTCTCTGCACCATGACTGCCAGGTAGTATAGAAAGCAGGTCACCATGCTCATAGAATTAATTCTACTCTGTGTTATCTTCCTCCGTCCATGTGACACATTCAGGGTGATGACCGTATGAAGCTCCCCAGCCCAAACGACAGCAAATTCTTCCAAAATCTGCTAGATGAGGAAGACCTGGAAGATATGATGGATGCTGAGGAATATTTAGTTCCTCAGGCCTTTAACATCCCTCCTCCTATCTACACCTCCAGGGCTAGAATCGACTCCAACAGGGTAAGAGCAGTTACTGACTCGCAAAACCATGTCTAGAGTTTTAAGTGCTCTAATCAAGCATAAGCCTGAGTTACCCTGGGAAATTTGAGCTTAAAGTGCATGGAGAGTGACTATAAAAATGGCATCATGAGGTTCCAAGTTTATTGTGTCTCCGTGAATTCCAAATCAATAGCTCCACTCACCAGTGAACAAAGGTATTCTTTGAACAGCCAGTCCTGAATCCTCAGCTTAGGATTGTAAGGCCATGCTGTATGCTTTCTGGACAGTGAATCATCAGTGCCAGTAATCACGAGTCTTTCAGTCTACATCTGCCATGCAAACCCATTACCTGTAAAGGGACTGCACAGGTGTAACCGAGAGCAGCTGGAATTAAGTACACAATCTTGTCGATGCATCTTGAGTGAGAATGGAATCTAGCTCTTTCTCCAGTCTGTCTATGGGCTCTTTTACTATAGTATCTGAGCATCTCACACTCTTTACTCTATTTAGCCTCACAACCCTAAGAGGTAGGACTATTATTCACATGTTACCAATGGGGAACAGTGGCACAGAGAGGCTAAATGACTTGCCCAAGGTCACACAAGAGGTCTGTTGCAGAGTAGGGGATTGAGCGCCAGTTGCCTGAATTGCTGGCTAGCTCCCTACAAAAAAAATTACTGTGGCAACAAGTCTCAGAGCCTGGGTCAGCTAATTCGAGCTCACATTATGGGTCTAAAAATATCAGTGTAGATGTTCCCCTTAGGCTGGAACCTGGGCCCTGGAACTCGGTGAGTGGGGTTGGTCTCAGAGCTTGGGCTTCAGCCCGAGTGGGAATGTCTGCACTGCTGTTTCTAGCCCTGTAGCGTGACAGTGAGTCAGTGGACCTGGCTCTGAGACTCACTGCTGAGGGTTTTTTTGTTTATTGGTTTTTTTGCTGTGTGGACGGACCCATGGACTTCAGAGCATCCTGCCTTCTGGCTCTGCACTTCTAACAGGAGCTTAGAAATGTTTAACTAGGATTGGTGATCTGGTGTCCTCTCTGAAGTGAGGAGAGATGACTCTAAATGCACCAGATTAGGATAAGAAGTTGTCATTTTTGCATAGACACATTTTTCCAAGGGAAACCACATCTAAAGCACTGACCACAGTCTCTCCAGAACAGGCATGGAGTTTGATTTCCAGCAGTGCTAAACACCCACAGCTCCAGCTGGAACCAGTGGGACCTCAGCATGTGCTTAAAGTTAAGCAAGTGCTTAAGTGCTTTCCTGAATAGAGATGCTTTCCTGAATGAGGGCCATAGTTTGCTGAGCTTGCGATATACATCCATAATGCGTCTCCAAACTGTCTTGGGTCAGCGAAATTGGGCTGTAAATTGGCACAGACTATAACAACATCCAGTAATCACCACCATTATTGTTTGATACACACAGTTTGATTAACAGCAATGACATTTGTTCCTTATTGCTGAGAAATCTTCCGATTCCCTCCTTAAGCCAAGCAGTTCCAAATTCATTCAGTAGGATGGATTAATCATTTTCCATAAATAAAAATAGATGTATTTGAACCTCAGTTCCACTTGCAAGGTGCTTCTCGTGTTCACTGTCAGCTTACACTGGAGAACTAAAATAACTTCCTTTTACAGGGCCCCATCTCCACATAGGGAAAAACAACATGAGTTTGAGCTCACAGGGTTGCCACCTGAGCACTCCTGTGTGAGGGTGTGGGATTTACTGCCATTATCGAAGGGTCTTGGCTCCAAGTCCCATGAAACTTGGGAGAACCCTCACCACACTACCTTCCCTCCTGGCTGCTATGGGAGCCCGGATCAGGCAGGAGCCATGCAACCGTCATGGGTACGTCTACACTGCAATAAAAACCCCACAGCACCGAGTCTCAGAGCCCGGATCAATTGACCCTGGCTCACGGGGCTTGGGCTGCATCCTTCCCCTGAGTGGGTTTCAGAGCCCAAACGGCTACACTGCTATTTCTAGCACCACAAGCCTGAGTCAATTGCCCCCAGCTCTGAGACTCGGGGCCATGGGTTTTTCTTTTCAGTGTAGACATACCCAGTGACACCTGCCCCTTCAAGTCCTCTTCCAAGAAGAATGTCACATTATAAGAGGAAACCAGCATTATCTAATGCTGAGAGGGCAACGTTTTCTGACACTGGGCTGCCAGTGGGATTGGGTATAGGGTTGGCTCTGAATTTTCCTAAAGCATCCTATAAGTCTAGCATTTTCACCAATATAATATTATACTTTCTCAATAGTTTTCACTCTATGGGTCAAACTTCCTGGGCCAGCTATGGAAGGCCCCAAATGCAGGGTAATCAATGAGATATCGGTTTACTAAAACGGTGGTAGGACACGGAGAGCCTACAGAGTCCATTCGCACCCTCTGCATGCCATTGTGCTGTACTCCCCGGGGGCTCCATTCACCCTAATTGACAGGTGCTATTTTTAGAGGGGGTGGGGAAGGAGACTGCTGAGGGTGTGGCCGATGAATGTACAATTTATATATAATAGCAGCTTCTGGAATCAGCAGAGGCTGACTCCTCTCATGTGACACAAATATTAACCATTATAACGCAGAGCCATGTCAGATGTCTCAGGTCAGGGCATAAAGCCTGATCTCTTGCTAGCAGTCGTGTGTTTTACATTTATTACAGGAATCACCAGGCAGCATGCACACACATGCAGGCATACACATGGCTAGATTTCAGGAGAACTAAATCAAGCATAATGCTGAAATACCTCCCTGGTGTATCAGACATGCTGTGTCTAAGATACATAGTTGCCATAGAAGCTCCTGATTTGTAACACAGATAGTTTTTTCCCCCTGGATATAAGCTCTGCTCTGTTTGCTCTGCAGTTGCAATAATGCAGATAAAAATCAATGGCGATAAGACTGCCAATGTTCCTCCTCTAAACATTCATGTTGATCTAAAACTAAATGCGCGGTAGCTCCTTTAAGAAGTATTCTTTCCACTGTGCATACTTTAAGTACAGATGGATGTCAGTTGCAGGAATCACACAGAACTGAAAGACCTTCAAGTATCTGTACATGCAATGCTTTGAGTCTGGCTTATTCTGTTTCCTTTGGGTGGCTTGGATTTATGCTTGTTTGCTGTAATGACTATTAATATTAAATGAACTCATTATGATCAGTGTTATTACCATGAATACCAAACACATTGATGCAGCTCAGTCAGTTTCTGTTCATTGTTACTGGAAAATTAAATTTTATGTGAACGTCTCCATGCTGCTTGGTTAGGGCAAAACACAGAGCCAATAGCTACGGAATCTTCACGTCTTTCCTGGTGATGAGGTGCTTGAAATATACGGCCCTGCCCTTATTGCGCTGGTGGTTTTAATTTTAAAAACTGAGGCACGCGTACTGTAAGCCGCTAATGTGCTCTTTCTCTGGGCATACTGCACAGAACCTCTTGGCTTGAATGTGCCCTAGCACAGTTCTAGCAAGGGCTCAGGAAAGCAGGGAGTTTCTGAGCCTCTTTGTGTTTAGACACTGAAGTCAGTGAACTGAAGTAAGAGCACTTGTTCGCTAAGGAAAGCTGTGAAGTTTCTGCTGTACAATCCTACATCCAGGCAAAGCGATGCTAGGGTTAGGCACCAATGAATGAGGATATACATAAGACAAATACAAAAAAAAAACAGTTTAATATACAGTAGTGTCTTAAAGCTGTATCCCGTAGGAAAAAGGAAACCTCAGTGGGATGGGATATGACCTCCACTGAAATAAACAAGGCATTGCCTTCCTAATCTTCTGGAATCTGTTGAGATAGGCTGGAGGTACAAGGGCAAAGCCTCCCGTTACTCCACACACACTGTTTTCCTGGCAGCCCATGCGACCAAAACTCCTGTTTGTGGCTAACTCATGGACTCCCTTGGAGAAGAGTTCCTCCTTAAAGGGGCGTTCCCCAGCATGGAAGGGGCGCCCTGCAAAAGTTAAGACAGGGGTTGGTCTGTCCAGAAAATTGGGATTTCAGCTAAACTACATTTTTCGCATCAAGTGTCTGCTTTCCGCGGAAAATGTTGACTTGTCATCATCCAAAAAGTTCCAAAATCAGCAAAGGGGTTAACGACTGGTGGGTTTCCAGTACTTCGTGTTCTGTTTGGGTGAATAACGCCATGCTGGTGAAAGTGTAGTCATTGCCACTGCAGTGATTATATAAGCCCAAGACTTTCGTTGCTAGCACTAGCAAACCACCTACATTCACAACCATACAATTATCGACTCCGGTTTTTTAACAAGTACGGTACTGTCTGAACAGGTACAGTGTTAGAACAGAGGGAAGTCTCTTTTGTTTTCGCGTTTGTGCACCACAATGCTTTTACCTTGGCTAATTCTCACTGCTGCTAACTGTTCATACTGTTCAGCAGCTCCTCTGAATGCGGCCCTTGTTCCTGTGGTCTGTACTCTGTATATTATAGACGCCCTTGATGCCATCTGTGTAGGCAAGAGTCAGGGGATATTTCACTGCTGAACCTCTACTTATAATTAAGTCACTCCAGAGTGAAATAGGGCAAAGTCTCATCAAGGCTCTTCATTTGTTTTTAAAAACACATAAACGTCCGGGTTTTAAAGGGAGCAAAGAAAAGAAGAATGAGCATGATTATAAACAGTATTTTATAGGGACATGGCAACTTTCGTTACAGATCTCAGGCACAATTTTTAGAATTGAGACGTCTGCCATGTGGAGCACACCAGAGCTCTGGCTTGACTAAACTCCTTCACCACATAGGTGGCTACATAGGAGCCTAGAAGGCAGGGCCTCTGCTGTCAGTCGGACTTCAAAGCAGAAGTGGAGCTGGCCTATGCTGTGGCCGTGGCCTACTGCGCCTGTTACTCAGATTACATTTCCAATACACCGAGCACCAAATCAATTCCTTACAGATTAGCCCCTTTGTGTATCTAACAGGTTTATAATACAGGTCATGAATCGACAGTTGATTTGGTACTAAGAGAAAAAAATATTTAAAATTGCTGAGCCGATAGGCCAGCTCTGTGTCCTGGCACAACCCCATTGACTATTGCAACCCTACTCTAGTCTGCAGGGTGATGCAAAGGGTAAACAAAAGGTGGAGTTGTCCCACTGAATTTAAAACCCGCACATTGCAGCGATGTGGCACATTTCACCAATTTAAGATTTCTTTTCTGCATTTTTTTACATTACAATTATGCCTTCGAATTATGTCATGACAGTAACATTAATTGCATCTAGAGACATATATTGTAGTAATTGCAATGACTATAGAAGTATGTACAAACTTCAAAATTGCCTTTGGAATTTGAAAAATCACTGGAAAAGTGGTCTAATTGTTGTGAGAAAACGCCACAAAAATGAAGAAATTCACAAAAAGAGTGGAGAGTGCTTAGAGGATTGAGCCCTAATCTTCCAGTATTCTCAAATTATGGGTTGGGCAATAGAGACCTTTTAGTCAGACACTTCTATAGCCTCTATTATGAATTCTTTTCTTTTGGGGGCTTGCCTGACAACTGTGGGGGGAGATTGTGCAGGGGAATTACAGGGAGTAAGCATCTGCCTTATGCCCTGGCATGGACTCTCTAGACTGCAGATGGTGGAGTAAACAGATGTTTTGTGCAATGCCAGTCCCCCCAAGCTAAGTTGGTGCAAGGGGTGTTGTAATTTGCTGATAGGACAGGCTAGCAGTCAATCACTTCCCTCTGCCCCCCCACCCCCCCCGCAAGGAGGAAGCGGGGTGGGAGTTGTTTTTCCCAGCCTTTGCATTGAGGGCTTTAATAACAAGATGGCTATGATGGTGCCCTCAGTTACACTTACTCATCCCCACTAGTTTCAATGAGTGGAACTCAGTAAACGTTTCTGCTGATGATGCATGAGCCAGAATAGAAGCCAGCTGCTTCTACCAGACCTCTGCCAGCTCTGCAAGGGTAACAGGAGGCAAAAGGAATTATTACAAGGAAGTCCTATGGCCTGTGTTATGCAGGAGGTAAGATGAGATGATTGCTAGGGCCCCATCTGGCCTTAACTCTAGGAATTTATGAAGCAGAAAAAAGCATACTTTGTCCTAATGGTCAGCAATATGACTCTGTAGTCATAGATTTTAGGGCCAGAAGGAACCATTGTGATCATCTACTGTGTGACCCCCCTGGATAACACAGGTTAGAGAATCTCACCCATAACTTCTGCATCAAGCCCATCACTTGTGTTTGAGCTAGAGCACCTCTTTAAAAAGTCATGAGTTAAAGATTGAAAGTGATGGAGAGTTCACCACAACCCTAGATAATTAACAACCCCTAACCATGAACTTTTTTGCCTTATTTCTAGTCTGAATTTGTCTAGCTTTAGCTTTCGACCACTGGATTTCATTATGCCTCCTCCCGCTAGATTAAAGAGCTACCGACTAGTTGAAATCTCTTCTGCTCAGGGAGCAGGTTTGCTGAGCAAAATGGTGCCATGTGTTATATACTCACTGTTCAGAGCAAACCTGTATTTCATGTTGCCTTTTTGTTCTGGTTGACTTCTGCTGTATGCTGCCTTCTGTATTTCTTCAATACCTTCTTCATAATAAACCGACCAGAACTGCCAATGTTTTTGCCAAATGGGACTTCTCTCTCTACTAACCCCATTTCCACTGCAAGACAGGAACTCTCTGACTCATACAAGACTTAATGCTTTTATATATGCAACCAAGAACTTAACTGTTTTAACTTTGCATCCAATTTCATTCATTCTTCTCCCAAGTCCTGGTAATCAAAATAGGTGATCAAAACTTATCCTAATATCTTAGTACCATTCCATGTCTTGCCACTAGTTTGTGTCATTTCTTTATGTATTCAAGTGCTGTAGTCCATCTCCAATACAATAACAGATGAACTTGCAGATTAACAGGATACCGTATCAAAGGCATTCTTAAAATTCAGGAAAATTATGTTGACGGTGTCCCTCCATTAGCTCTCTTGCTTCTTCAAAACACTTGGTTAGGCATAATCACCCCTTTTATTAATCCATCCTGAATGTCTTTCATCGCATTATAATGTTCCAGATATTTCCCTACTCGGTCCCTAATTAGTGGTTTTAGTATTTGGTGCAATGATAAAGTCAAATCTATAGATAAGTTGTTTACCCAAGAATCGTAGAATCATAGGACAGGAAGGAACCCTAAGAGGTCATGGCAGGGCTAATTATTATCTAGACAATTGCTGACAGGTATTTGTCTAACCTGCTCTTAAAAATCTCCAATGATGGAGATTCCACAAGCTCCCTAGACAATTTATTCCAGTGCTTAACCATCGTGACAGTTAAGAAGTTTTTCCTAATGTCCAACCTAAACCACCCTTGCTGCAATTTAAGGCCATTGCTTCTTGTCCTATCCTCAGCGGTTAAGAAGAACAATTCTTCTCCTTCCTCCTTGTAACAACCTTTTATGTACTTGAAAACTGTTATCACGTCCCCCTCAGTCTTCTCTTTTCCAGACTAAACAAACCCATTTTTTTTCAGTCTTACCTCATAGGTCATGTTTTCTAGATCTTTAATAATTGTTGTTGCTTTTCTCTGGACTTTCTCCAATTTGTCCACATCTTTTCTGAAATGTGGTGCCCAGAACTGGACTCAATATTCCAGTTAAGGCCTAATCAGCACAGAGTAGAGCGGAGCAATTACTTCTCCTGTCTTGCTTTCAACACTCCTACTTATACATCCCAGAATGATGTTCGCTTTTTTTTGCAACAGAGTTACACTGTTGACTCATATTTAGCTTGTGGTCCACTATGACCCCCAGATCCCTTTCCGCAGTACGCTTCCTAGGCAGTCATTTCCCATTTTGTGTGTGTGCAACCAAGTGGAGTACTTTGCATTTGTCCTTATTGAATTTCATCCTATTTACTTCAGACCATTTCTCCAGTTTGTCCAGATCATTTTGAATTTTAATCCTATCCTCCAAAGCACTTGATATCGTCCACAAACTTTATGTGTCCTCTCTATGCCATTATCTAAATCATTGATGAAGATATTGAACAGATCCGGACCCAGAATCTCCTCTTAGGTATTGCCAGTTAGTTTTGGTACCATTTCCTGCTTTTTAAGGCGTTGGGTTTTTTTAGTCCAAGTCCTCTACTCTTTCTGCTTTGCGTCTCCCTTAAGAAGTTTTGGATGGATTTTAGAGTTTAATCAATGTTTTTTGTCATCAGACTATCTTCAGTCATTTTTGTCTCCTTGTCCCTGGAAAATGTCTCATGTCATGTATCTGTTTCTAGCACCTGTATTGGAAATCCAACATCAAAACACAGTTTTTATGCCTAATACCCAGATAGCATATAAACAGAAATTGAAACTGACTGGTCTAATTCTATTGCTTAGGATGAGTAGAATATAAAAAAGCATCACATCTGATGTAAAATAAATTAGATTAAAGCAGTTCAGTTTTACTGATGTAGCTTAAAAGATAGATAATTTACAATGTCTCTTTAAAACATGCTACATTTGTGACCGAAAAAAAAGGAGAGGGAAATTCATATGTAGGGCTCAACAAAACACATGTGGTCCGACAGGGTATATTTTTAGTGCCAGATTCCGTAGCCTTATAACAAGTAGTACCTCGCTCCATGAGCAGTCCTACTGAAATTAGCAGTGCTGCTCAGGGAGAAAGGCACAGCATGAGCAAAGGTATCAGAAGCTGGCTCTTAACATGCTCCATGGTATCTAGCTGTTGAAGGTCACCTTGCAAGAGTTGCCCTAATCTTGTCCCTCTTGTTTTTTCTCTGACATATATGATCCCGAGCCACAGCGTTTAGCTCCAGATTCAACCTTTCTAGTTTTGGGGGCTATTTGTTCTGGGTTTTTTAGTTTGGACACATATTTGCTACCAATTTAATATATATATGTGCTCAGCCGGCTGTGCTCTTGCCTTGCAGTGGGCTTACCCTCCCACAGTTAGAATTACCATGTGTTCACACTCCCACCAAAGGACAGTAACCAGTCTAGGGGACCACAGCTGTACTTTGCAAAAGCTATCAGCATGAGAAATGGAAATGTACTGAGCTTCACTGTCCCTGGTTTAAAATCACGGCGCATCTGCCTCATCTATGAATAGCTGTTGGCTCTGTTAACAAACAAGAGAACTTGCAGCTGATTCACTTCATCGTCTCTTCTCCAAAAAAAAGTCAATGGCTATAAAGGGAGTGACTGCCAAATATTTCTAAACTCCACTGAGGAGGCACTCTGTGAGTTTCTAAAAACCATTTTTATTCGGGAAGCACAGCTGGAAGAGAGAGTGAAGCTGACCAGAAAGACCAGACCCCAGATTTTCAAATGCCTAGACCCCTCAGTGAGGGTCAGAGTTCAGAAAGAATCCCATTTAGGCACCTAAATGGGGACCAATTTTTTTAAAAAGTGCTCAGCACCAAGAAGATTGACTTGTGGTACGATACATGTGGCTTATTTTCAAAAGAGTTCAGTACGCAACATACTGAGTTTTTGGAAATTTGAACACTTATTTTGGTGCCTAAGTGGCAGCTGAGCTCTTTTAAAAACCTATTCCTGACTTGTGGGTGCCAAATTCACTTGAAACTTTAGCCTACAATGCAAGTGGCTCCTAGGCAACCAAGTCGATGGTACAAAGTGTATGAGTCTCCACCACACACTCACTTTAAAATGCACTGACACTCCAAGCGTCGTCCCATCATTGCAGATACCTTATACAGCCCTTACTGGTACCAAGGGATGTTTGTAGCTGGCCCAGGAACTTAACAGGGGGGCCTGGGCACAGCGTGCTCATCATTCTGGATGATAGAAGCAGTTGCACTGAAGCACTACAGGAAGGGTCAAGGTGCAGTAGTCAATGTTGTATTGCTGTACACCCACGCCAGCTGGAGGGCAGAAAAAAGTCTTGGAAAAAGCAGAACAGACAATTCTGCATAGTTCAAGAGCTAGGACAGCGGACTAGGAGTCAGGAAATAACTGACTCAATGAAATTTTTGGCCAAAACAAAAATCACGTTTTTTGAAAATGGTCACATTTTTTGGCAAAAATCCCTGAATACCCCAAAACATTAAAGTTTTTGGCTTATAGGTGAAAACCAAAAAAAAAAAAAAAACCTGATTAGGAAAAGCCACTGAAGTGCCTCAATAAGAGTTGCTGTTTGTGTGCCTTTCGCCCCGTTCTCCTCTATGGGTTGGGCTTCTGAATGGGACTACCTCTCCCATGAGTCCATGGAACTCCCATGATGCATCACAGTGGTCCATCAAGGGGGAGATGATGGTGCATCATGGGAGATGTAGTCTGTCCAGCTATTATACCCCCTAAACATATTTTTAATGAGGGCCATATCCACTTGGTATAAAATGACTTTTGGTAGCCAATGTAAAGATGCTGCCTTCCTTATTTGTTAAATGCTGATAACGAAAAAGAATCAGAGCTATAAAAAGAAGCAAAGCTAGATGGAGTGGAATAGGATGGAGGGGAGGGTTAGATTTAGAACGCTAATGATTACTTTATCCAAATCAGTTGGATGGCTATTTCTTTTAAAGTATTATTGCCACCAGATTCCCAGCCCTAAATCATCCTAGCATCTCATCAAAAAGCCTATTCTTTGCGTTAAGAGACAAAGAGTGCACAATTACGGGTTTCTTTTCCCTTTGCATAACAAAATGGAGAGATTATCATCAAGTTACTATTCAGATTTTAGGAGAATTTTTTTTTAAAAAAAACCTACCATCTTTATCTATTGGAGCTGCCTGTTCAGGCCAGCACGCTGTAATGATTACTCCTGTAAAGGCTTCGGAGGAGATGTGCTCTATTTCATTCTCAATGAGGGCTGATGGCATTTTGAGAGGCTCAGAATAGCCTTTGATTACTGGGTAAAACAGAATGGGGAAGCTGGTTGGGGGGGGGGGATTGCCATGAGCACTCCTCATCAGCTGTCTATTATGCTTTTTCTGCTGGGAACATATCACAATCACAAATCACAAGCACGTTGTGTTTTTAGCTTCCTTTCCCTGCTTTTCAAAAGTTGTGTGCTTTAAAGTTCAGAGTTTTGGTTTAACAGCCATGTACAAAGGGGTGATTTTCAGACTCTATGGTTCCATCAGTAACCCACTGCATAAAAGCAAGGCCAACATCTTGACACTGTCATTGTACAGACTGTTTTTATAGTCGTTAGAAACTGGCACATATTCTCCTCTACACTGTGGGGACATGCCAAGTGTTATTGGGGTATCATTCGTTGTACAGTGCAAAGGACCCAGTATGGGCGAAAGAATGACAGGGGATCAGTCCTGAGGAAAGTGAAATGGATTGAAAAGAAGGATTAGAGAGAGGGACAAGAATATGGAGCCTCCCCCCACCCACAGGCCCTTGGCTTTCCTTCCAGCCTGTTTGATCCCCAAACTGAATTAATGTAAAGTAAGTCAATTTTATATGAAAAAAATATTTGTGCATATATCAATATGGCATGCTGAAAGCCAATTAGTTAGTATGAAGGTTTAGGCCTATTTTGAATGCCTTTCCCAATACTTCCCCTGATGTCTTTTCAACAGATAGTTGAAGCAAAACACTTCTGGTTTATTCACAGACAAGGTATAGTGCTGGGCAATGGCAGTGTGTCTGGACTCCCAGCTGCAAGGCTGTGGAGGGCAGCTCATTCTAAAACTTAGGATCATGGGTGTCACTGGGGCCACGTTAGCCTCCACCGTAAATTGGATCAACCTCAGAGGCCATGGAATCTGCCAGTGATTGCCAGAACACCAGGTGTTCTGATGTCCCTCTCCTGTTTTTTGGTGCACCAGCTCTCTGTGAGCCAGGACTTCCCCTGCACGGGAAATTCACTGCTGTCCTATTAAAGCAACTTTCCAACCCCTTTGAGCTGTTCCAGTTTGGTTAACAGCAAGGGGCAAAGCCACCCTCTTACAAAAAGGTCCCTGAACTCTTTAATGTCCCCGAAGAGCAGACAAGACCTTGGTTTATAAGGTCTCCTCTGAAAGTCCCATGCACAGTAAGCTGCATGGAACCTGCCGTAATTTATGTTCCTTGGAAGGACTGGCAGGTTGAATCGAGTCAACCCTGTTGGGATAGCTGCAGGGAACCAAGGTGTTTCAAAGCCGAGACTTAGTCTACAAAGCTAGCTATCATTGTACAAACATTGATTCATTTATATGTATCATTACATAGACCAATTTTGTTTTACAAAATTTCCCTTTCTCCTTTTGGTTTTGGGTCAGATATATTTGTTGTGGGTGGTATAAAGCCAGAGCAGAGTAAGCGGCTCGTTCAGTGGTCAGAAGGAGGCCCTGAATCTTCTGGGAGGAGGTGGATGTTTTCCAGGGGAGCGGTTTCCAATTTCCATTTAATTTCAATTTGGGTCAGTTGTAAACACCAGCCTGTTCCTTTGAAACGTATCTGGTGTTTGCTCTGGGCTGATGGGACAGCTATGGATTGTTTATTCTGTCTGTAGCACTACCAGAGTATCCAAAGCACGTTAGTCAGATCCACTGGCATAAACCAGCTGTCCTTATTCCTGGTGGACGGCTGAAATCTTTATGCTTACAGCAGCAGCTGTGCAGTCAGGTACATTTAGGAGGCTATAGTTTGGTGACTTAAGGCTGGATACTCACTCAGTTTCTATCAAGACAGTTTCTGTTGATTAGCTGTTCTTAGGTACAAGCAGCCCTGGCATGGAATTCCACAAAGAGAGGTAGGCCGAGGATGTCTGAGGTCCAAAACGCATGTGTAAAAGATGATATAAACCATGCACTGTGGTGCAGTCATTTACTCCTGTGAAAAATGGGTGGGAAATCTTGTCATTTGGATGTTGGGAGTATTTTACTCCTACTTTGCCCTCACTTTGTGCAGGTGTAAATAACTATCCAAGATGCATAGTGAAGTGCGGGAGGGAGATTTGTATGTGAGCATGAGAGAAAGATTTATGAGACAAAGCCTGAGGTTATTGCTTCATTTTTATTAAAGCAAACTCCAAGAGCCTGGTGCCGGTTAAGGTCAGTTGGCTTTCTTTCTGAGTACCATGCAGTAGAACTGTTAAAGAATCCCCTTTAAGAAATTCCTAATTTCCTGTGAACATTTTTGGGGTTTTGAATGAAAAAAACAAACCCCAAACTCATTTTTAAACCATAAACAGAATCAAACCCTACAGATTTTCCCATAAATTATTTTGGTTTTCAATTTCCATTTTTTTGCTGAAAAAAACCCAGAACATTTCAACCAAAATGACAATGTTTGCTTTGGTCAAAAGAGCCATTTTTAGTCCAAAAATGTTCCACAACAAACCTCTTTTGACTAGCTCCTTCATTGAGTCATTTTGATAGGGCGTAAACCCTGATGCCTGAGAGCACTTTTACCCAGCGGTCCTGCCAGAGATTTCAGCAGGGGTGTAACTCCCAACAGGACAGCTCTTCTCTGCTACATAAATTGCCAAGTATATCAGGCAAAATGCACCTCTAGTCCTGACCACTGGACAATATACATCTGAGTGTTCTTTGGAACCACGTGGCAGCCCAGATACTGGAGAGGAGGTCCGGCAATGAAGCAGTTAAAAGATTGTATTAGCATCGCATGTAGCTGACTGTAGAAGACAAGTATTCTTCCTGAGTACAAGCCTCCCTGACCTCCCCGGGTCTGTACGCAGGTGGCTACCCCGAGCCATTGCCAATGTTCACACTGCTAGTTTGAGTGTCAAGCAAATCAAGTATGTGTCTCTCTGCTGTAGTCAGTGGGGCTATTTGCAGAGTTTGGTTTGGCTCAGCTTGAGGTTGGCAGACTCTGCCCTGTAGTAACGAAAACACCCTGGATAATGTGAGTTTAGGGCGGATTTATAACAAGAAGTGGCTCCAGTTTTGCAAACTTCCTTATCAAATGTTTGTGTTTCCTGCCTGACAACAATGAAAACCAGCATCCCAGCGGCACTCAGAGCTGCTGCGTGAAAGAACCAAACGTGGGGATGTTGGACCCTCACCAGGGATAAAAGGGATGTGGGTGCAGGGGTGAGCACCCCGAGTCTCGTCTGGTCGTGTCAAGACTCACTGATTCTCAGCACTTCCTGCCACCTGAAAGATGCCGAGTGCGGCTCTGGAGAAGACTGTGTGTCCAATCAACCTGGTCCAGGGGAGGGAAGTGGGGAAGATGCTGTGAGCAGGGTCCCATAAGCACTGCAGAAGGGGCTATTGGAAATGGCGTGTGAGAAACACAGCTCAGAACGATAATGTGGGCAAGATCCCATCAGCGTAAAATGAAAGGAGACGCGGAAGAGGGGCTGTTCCAATGGCTGTGTAGAGTCCAGTATGGAGCTGCTGGTTTATCTTTGTTTTCATTACATTTTAACGCATCACCACAACAACATTCTGTCCCCGCTATGAAGAGAGGAGCTATTGACCGAGCGAGATTGCAGAGGCTAGGCGATGGAAAACAGATTAGCAGACAGAGAGCAATAACACAAAGCAATACCCACAAAGGTCTTATTTACCTTTGTTTTATTGAAGCTCATTTTACACGCATGTTAGAAGTTATAATAGCTGTTATGTCTGTGGCATTTAATACCACAAGGCCCTCTGGAAGGAGGGAATGGTTTTGCCTGTTTTTATGTTTTGCCTGTTGTACTTTGCCTTGTGCTTGAAATGGAGTCACAGACCAAAGAAGTTGGAATCTCACATGTTCCTTGTGAGGGATGCTGATGGACCCTTAGAAATGCTGGGTTCTCTATGACCTATAATCAGGGTTTAAATTTAGGGGGATGTATATAACATAGATGTCCAGCCTACATGTTCAAAAGTGACCATTGATTTTTTCAGTCCCCAGCTTGAGATACTTTCTGAAAAATCAGCCAATTTTATTTAAAGTGCTGAGCATGTGCCCACCAATAATCAGACTTCCTCAAAAGGGATCTCAAGTTGAGCACCCGGACCTGGAGCAAAGCAAAAATCACTAGTCGCTTTCGGAAACCTAGGCCCTATATCGGAGGGAAAAGGCACAGTATAGAGTTCTGTTTATTTTCTATCATTCAGACCCTACTTATACTAAAACTTTTCTTTCCAACGAGTGTGTAAAATGCAAGTACAAACCGAACGAAAAATGTAATAATCCACAAAGTATTTTGTATCAGATTTATAATTTCAGCTATTGAAACTTCACCATTGGAAATATTAAAAGTATTCTGTGCCACCCACCCCCGCCCTCCTCCCCAGAATGTAATTTGCTGGCCAACGAAAAGAGACACAATAAAATACAAGTTGGCTTGGTTCTGAAGTACAAAAAGTTGTTTTTGAAGCCTACAAAATTATGACATCACATTGTAATTAGGAGGCAATTTAACAACATTTAAACAACAATTATATCACATTTTCAACCCACTAATTTGCACCACAGCTGTTCTCTTTGCCTCCTATTTTGGAAAAATGACTGCAGAGCTTTAATGATGGCAAAAAATAAAATGAATTTAAAAAGTAACTGCTCAGACAACAATAGATATGAACAGAGGCTTGTTTAGTAGTCTATGGTGAGAATTCTATGGTTAGCATTTATGGCGAGATAAAGGAAATGCATGAGGGAAACATCATTACTGTGATGTTACTTGGCAGCATGTGTAGTGTGAAGGTTGCTGACCAGAGGTTATGAGCATAAGCTACCATAACTGCATTCATGTTGGTATGTCCCCTCCAGATGTCTTGGAACGGGGTTATTCTAAGAGGGTCTTGTAATGGGTTATTCTAAGGGGGTCAGTTAATTTGTTACGGTCAGGCAGCGAATATTTAATTGAAAGCCTAATAGCCAAGAAAATATGGAGACAGTATAGAGCTTTTAGGGATGACTGCATGATTCATGGTTAATGCAGCAAAGCAAACCCATGGTTGTTTCATCTTAGAACAAACAAAAATAGAAGGTGTATTGTTGTGTATTCCTTCCCTATTATACAAATATGATTCCATTGAAACTGAATAATATAGTCGTTCCAGTTGCAAGCAAGTAAGGCAGCAAAAAGTCCTGTTTCCTCCCAGCTGACAGACAGACTCCTGTTGACTCAACTCTTTTTTTTTTTTTTTGCTGTCTGCAGCCTAGAGGCATACGACCCCCCCACCCCCCGCCCCCGTGTTGATTCATACACAGCGTTCCTCTGGCATCTGACTCTTTTACACTTTTCTAATCTCCTGGACAGCAGGAAGAATGTTGAGATGATCAGAGGACAGATGAAGACAAGAAAGCAGCACGAAGAGATAGCTAGAGAACTCCTATCCCTGATTCAGGTTCCTTGCTGTTTCCGAGAGTGCCCCTCTGAGATCATCACTCCCTAGTTCTCAATTCACAAAGGATCAATCTGCAATCATCAGTTTTGCCTGAAGCCTCTGTCTTCTCCACAGACTCCTGCTTGTCTACCTTCAGTCTTTGCCTCTGTCCCATCTTTTTGGAGTAGGCCAGGAATGTTCCCTGAATGTAGCATTTTAGAGGAAGAGAGTTTTCTTTTGAGCACAGGATCCTACCTTTCAAGTGCGCTGGTTCTTCCCTGGTGCAGTACTAGCCACTGCTGATCAGCAGCTGGCAAGTTGGGAAGCATCTTTTCCCAAACCTTTATCTGTCTCTTTCTCAGTTGCAGTCTCATTGCCAGATCCCAGCCCCAAAATAAAAAGCCTGATGGATGACATTATGTCTGGAGAACAGGCAAGACCAGTAGTGTTCAGATCTCAGTGAGCAGCTCTCCACCTCTTGTATCCAACATCTTTTTCCCTGCTTAAAAGGATATACTCTAGTGCCCCAAATCCACCTCCGAGATCCTACAGCTTGCAGAGATTGGTTGGCAGTGATCCCAACTCACAGACTGTATTCAAGTGCCTACTGCATGTCTCTCTGCTGCCGTGAACACACTCTTGTAAAGTGTCTTCTGGTTTCTCTTCCCCTAGCAGCTCCTCTTTACTCTTGGTGGAGATAGGTTTAGGGAGGAGTTGCAAAACTGGTAGCTTCCTTCCCTCTATAAATCTATTCTGTACTCCTTCATGACAAACAGATAAGTATATAAGCCTCTTGCTAACCCTAGAGCCACAGTGAGAAAACCCCCTCTTTTCTCAGAGGAGTCATCCCAAATTGCAAATATCCCTAGAGGTGGATGCAAAAGTCCTGAAACTCTCCTCCAAATCAGCCTTCCTAATGGGCACCATAAGTTGGGCCATCTGTCAGACGCTATGGAAGAGCGGTGGAAGCTGCCATGCCTCTGGAGGTTGCATTTCACACTGTTTTGCAGCTCAGGCTGCTCAAGGGAGAGGATTTTTTTGCACACAACTGGGATGGGACTGAGGCATTTTCTTGCTGACTCCTCCAAGTCCTCTTCATTCCCCTGCCTTGGACAGTGCTTTCCGTGCAGCTTGTATCATCCTCTGTTGTAGACCTGGCAGCAGCCACAGCTGGCTCAGAAATGATATCTCTCTTCCCAGAGCCAAAACTGTGCTGCAGCTCTGCCCTTCAGAAGTAGAAAGCAATTTGGCAAGGACTTAAGGAACACAGCCAAGCATTTCCAGCCTCCAACCAGAGCACCTGCCATGCTCATCCAGCGGCGTTATTTTATTCCCAGAGGAACTGTAGAGTGGTTGGGGATTACTTCCTCTCCGTCCATGTTTCTTCTTTCCTTTGGGGTTGTTTGAAGATCCAGGGTACCCACCACACTTATAAGACCAAATGTTGCCTTCATATGCCCTTGTATGGCTCCAAAAGGCCCTGTTTTGGCCCTGGAGGATAATTTCAACCTCCCCTGCTCCAAATCAGGATAAAATTCTCAGCAGGTTTCTCCCAAGCAGTCTAGCCTAATCAGTCCTGAAGGGGAGATAGCTTTCCAGGCCTGCAGCTTTCCCTGTTGTTGGGGCATTAGAGACAACGTTTTGAGCAGGCAGGGGCTGAAAGCTCCTTGGACACACCGGCCTTCAAATCGTTCTCCCAAGGGCATACGTTGGGACTTCTCCAGGCCCCTTGGCTCTCCAGATTCAGGGGCCAATCCTCTGCTCAGTGTGATGATCCAGGCTTCAGCTCTGGAAGCTCAGCTCCAGGAGCTCTTCAAGGAAATTACTGCAAAAGCCACTCACAGCTATGCTGTTCTTAGTATTGTTTCCTGATCCCCACAAAAGAGGAGATTCATAGCTCATTTTGGAGGCGTCTCAGTCATAAGCCTCACGTCCTGAAGTAGATTGCAGAGAGAAGGCTATCCTGTAGGTCCCGCCTCCTGAATACTCGCTTTGTTTGCTGGGCCTGAAAGGTACTGATGGTTGCTTGTCATCATCCAGCCCTCAGACCAGCAGTTATTTCGGTTTCGCAGACAAGCCTTTTCCAGTTCTTCATTCTGTCTTTTTGTCTTGGTTTCGCCCGTAAATTCTCACAAGCTGTTGACGGTCTTAGTCCACTGTACTGCCCTGTTGGGGGATACACATCTCTCCCTTCCTGGACAGTCTCTTTCACTACAGAATTAAAGACTATATCATGACGCATATGCACAGGGGGACTGAAATAAACCTGCACTGTTCGCTGACATGAGAGAAAGGTAGATTCAGGATTCCAGGTTCTCTAGAGGAGTGTGTTCAGGTGGTTACAGACCACTTCTGCTTCTGCCTCCCGCCAGTTGCTGTCCCTCCATATTCCTACCCACTGACTGGGGGAGGGAACGGGGACTTTCTGTGATATTGGTGTGTGCTACCGCTGCGTGCACTTTCTGGATGCAAAGTCCCCCCCCCCACACTTTGTCTCACATTTTTCATCTTTTTCCAGTTGAAAAAAATGGGCCACATTTTTTTAAAAGTAAGAAAAAGTGGAATTTTCCCCCTCACGGAAAGAAAACAAAAAATGTCTACATAAAGTATTTCAACTAAATTCAATTACCGGTAATTTTTATCAAGAACAAATATTAAAAAAAAAAAGAATTAAAATGAAACCTTTTTTCAAAAAATTTCATGGCAAAAATATTAGTTTTGACCAGCTTCTAGTGTGTGCAGACCTGGGGTGAGAGCCTCACTTCCATGCTGGCCTAATACAGCAGTTAAAAGAAGCAAAGCAGTGAAAAGAGGCCCTATACCAATTCCCATAGCATAGGTTCTACAGAAGATTGCACTGCCCTTCAAGCAGTCCCTTAAAAGCCCTGGCATATGAAGTATGCTGGGGGTAGAGTTTGGGGAAGAGGTGAGTCAGGAGCAGGGGCCACATCTGGAACAGGGCCCCAGCATGCAGATCTACCAAACTTGCAGGCAATGCTGGGGCCCATAGGACGCCCCAGAGAGGCTTCCAGAACTTACAGAGGCCCCCAGGGCTACGTAAAAAGGCCAAGGGCTTCTCCATCTCCTGGAGCAGCTCAGGATTGGGAGGGCACAAAGGTGGTTTAAAGCCACCTTAGCTCACCCACTGCCTGAGTTCAAAGTGTACATAGTTTTTACCCTGTCCTTGCTGGTTGATAAGAGTGGAAAAGGAAACTTTCTCTATATAGACCAGGCTGATTAGAAATGGTGGCACTCCACACCCTTCCCTGCTCTGCAGTGTTTTTCTGGGATGAGCCTGCCTTCTGCGTGCATACCTCATTCTCTCTGTACAATCTGTCCTTTCAAAAATTAAACCAAGGATATTGGCAAGACACACTCATCGCTCAGCCAGTGCAGCACCCATTCTTAATCAACTAGGGACAAATCCTGTGGTCCTTACTCAGGTAATACTCCCATTAACACTGAAGGCTTGCTGACTTCATTGGAAGTTTTGCTTGAGTAGGAATGGCTGGAATTGACCCCCTCTTCAGTAAACTTCACTGTTGTGCATGTTTTTCCCCATTAGTTCATAAGCTCATGTGACTTCTTCTTATATCCATCATTCCATTTTTCTTTCCTATTAGAGTGAACTTGGACACAGCCCTCCTCCTGCCTACGCCCCTATGTCAGGAGTAAGTATTTCACAATCAACCTTCATCCTTTAGGTTTTTTTCGTCTTTTTAAACCTTCTGTTTCCTCCCCTATTCTCTTCATAAATTGCCTAATTTACTCCAGTGCCAACCATGACCAGAATTAATACATAGGTTGGGCAAACATACAAGGTCGCTCTAATCCCAGTCTGGATTCATCAGGAAGCCCAGAGTTCTATGGTACTATGCATCCCAAAAGGGTGATCATAGTTCATAAAACAATCTAGGTAAAGTGTTTTGATGATTGTCTGTTTTGGCATGATTCTGAAAGTGATATGCTCATCCTGACAAGCCGTTCTTAGGTTGAGCCAAAGCAATGAGTTGATGCACCAATGGGAAGTTCCCAATGGAAACAGTATATCATTTACATGACTGCTCATTGACTGTTGCTACTTATTTACACCAAAACCAGGCCCACTCTGAATAAAGATAGTTCAGAGATGGGGGCCTTTTTCTCTCCTCTCTGGAGGAAGGTCTCCACCAGGTCAGGTTTAAGGTTTGTTGTTAGGAGAACATTTGTTCTTGCCAGCCCAATAGTTAAGGAGAACTACACATTATGGTCCCTGCTACTGTATATCTCAGTATTAAGCCTTGTATAGACTGGGGATTTGCCCTACTACCAGCTGTTGGTGGCCAGCAATTTGTGTAGTTGCATCAGTGTAAACTGGCAAAACCATTATTGTCTCTATTGGAGTTCCAGTCTGGCCGAAACCCAGGTACGCACAACCAGTGCAAATAGAGGCTTTGTGTATCTTCACCAGAGGTTGTAATGGTGGCAAGCCTCCCCAGCCTAGACAAGGCTTTGCCCATTCAATAAAATGAAGCATTGAGCCAACACTGATGTGAAACCAAAGGAGCTTCCACATCTGTGTTTAGTCAGTTGCTTTATTTTGTCCTTCTCTCTTGCACCACTTTGTCTTTCTCACAGAACCAGTTTGTGTACAGAGGTGGCGGCTTTGCTACAGAACAAGGAGTGCCTGCACTGTACAGAGCGGTTAGCTGCATAACTCCGGAGGCACCAGCCATCCAGGGGGCCACGGCAGAGATCTTTGACGACACTTGCTGTAATGGTACGCTACGGAAGCAGGTGGCCGCTCTCGCACAAGAGGACAGCGGCACTCAGAGGTACAGCGCTGACCCAACAGTGTTTGTACCTGAGCGGGGCCAACGGGGCGAGCTGGATGAGGATGGGTACATGACTCCGATGCGAGACAAGTCCAAAACAGGTAAACCGCTAGCATTTTGTGGTGAAAGATCTGACTGAGCCAATCACAAATTTTTGGCTGAAATACACACACACACAACCAATACCAGCGTGCATAATTACGTGTTCCTACTGTACCTAAATTCCTTCTGTGTTTTCCATTGGAGACGTTATTGTGGACTTTCCTATGTTTCTAAAGAACGTACGTTATGTGGCTGACACTGTTGAACAGCAGCTGAATTCCACTGCCCAATATATAGAGCTGGATTGTGACTGCTCAGCTGCCCAAGGGAGGTGAAAAGGACACAAGGAGCTTTGCTCATCTGCACCCTCATTCAGCAAAGCACTTGAGTGTGTGCTTAACTTTAAGCATGTCCTTAAGTGCTTTGATGAATCAGGGCTCAAGAGAGCTAGTCAAAAACCTTGTATAAATTGTCTGATTGGACTGTTTGGGATTAGTCACTGTAGCCTCCTGAGAGGGGGAAGGAAGTGTTGAGAGTGGGGATTAGTTGCTTTGGAACAAGGTGTAGCCTGATAGATTTTTATACTGATTATTGATTAATCTCTGAGCCTGCAGTGGTCAATATGGTTTCAGTCTCGTGAGCGGCTACAGCATCAGGAAGATTGTTACCAATATTATTAGAATGAGTGAGCCAAGGAACAAACAAGAAACAATTGCAGTTTATCACAAGTCCCTTTATTAACAAATCCGCTGAGCTGATAAGCAATCCTGCAAACAGTGAAATACAACAGCAGACAGAGAAGTAGTACAAAGTGTCTGGTCCTATGATTGTCATCACTCACAACCGCTGAATGGGAACCCATTAGTCATTATCATTAGTCATTATCTTCTTCAGCATCATCTTCAGCATCCTCTCCCATAGCACACAGGCCGCTTTATACCTTTTATAATGAGTTACACTGATGCCCATTGGGGTTCATATGTATTTATGAAGGTTTCAACTCCTTTTCCTTTGGTGCTTTCACACACCATTACATTTGAGGTGCCCTGTTTCCCACAGGTTAACTTGTTAGTTCCCATTATACTCATTAACATTTAGGTCCCTCAGTCACCATAACAACTTGTGGTTAGCACATCTGCTGACGTAGGTCTGCAAAAATCCGCAAAGTCTTCTAACCAGCTTGAGCTGGTCCATTGCAATATACATTTCCTAAATACCAGCAGCTAACACATCTATTACTGAAACTGTTTCAGCTTGTGACATAGGGTCACTCATTGGTTAGCTACTCATGTCAGCATATCTTTAGGCCTGTGGCCTTGTTTGGCTAAGCTAAATATCTTACAGACCTAAGGCCTCTTGGCCCTCTGTTATAACATTAATTAATACTGATATTTCACCTCTATATCCTAAATGTACCTGATCTCTTTAATCCTTGGCTACAATGGAATATCGCACATTGCACCCTCTCCAAAGGTGCAGCATGAGCTACCCTGTTCCCTGGAGACAACGGCCTGAATCTCCACTGCCTTGCACGGGGTTCTCCACTCACTCACACCAGAGTGTAAAGGACACACTAGGTGCAAGGCAGTGGAGATTCAGGTCTATTGTGCCTACTTCCCAGTGAGGTGCACACCACCCCCTATCCAGGGCTGTGGCTTAATGCCACTCTTAAGTGCATAATCTAATAAGATGCATTGGGATCCTTCAGGACGAAAGACAACATCCATTCAAGAAGCAGATTTTATCCAGCTGTTTTTGGACTTGAATGAACTGGATACTTCTGACATTTCTCACTGCAGATGTCCCCCATCAGTGTTTTTTCTTTTTCCTATAGTTAACCTCCAAGCAATTCCATTTACAGTCCACTAACCTTGCAAAGAGCTCCGTTGACCTCTTGGTCACCCTGACCTCTCTGCATCTGATGTGCTTTGTATTTTACAGTGAAACACTGTTTCTCACAGAGCGCTGTTGAGACCCTGGAGGTCAGTTAACACATGGTAACCAAGGCCTGAGGGCTACAGGCTCTGACCTTGGGAGAGAACTTGCTAACAAAGTTGCCTTACTCCAGAAGGGGTGTGCAGTATCTCACAACCATCCAGCCTCCTAACGTTTTGTTCCTAATGGGTTTCTGTTGGAAATTGAAAATCCTATGTGCCGTTGTGTGAGAGTGACTTAGCCCTCTTCTTCCCCCCGAGCACCATGTGCCATTAACCTTTCCTCATTTCAGCTGTGACCCTCAGTATTGTTTACATCACAGTGTTGACATTTTGTACTAATTTCACACAGTCCTACTCTCCGTTTAGTGCTAGCTCAGGAACTCTTCTATGTCCCTCTCCATGCTAATTAGAATCTTTGTTCCTCCGCATTCTGAGGCCCTTTGTCCCTCAGTCGGGGCAGCTTTTAATCAGTCAGATAGCTGCGTTTTTAATAAAACAGCCATACAGGGTTAGACTGTGGAAAGGTTTATTGTACAGAGGAGACTTAAGTGGAGGTAATGCTAATCTAGCATTTTCCAGGTAGGGATGCTGAGAGAGTGGTGAGTTTCAGTGACTTAGACAAGGTTGCACAGAGAGTCGGTGGAGGAGGCAGGCATAGACCCCAGTATAGATTCATAGATATTAAGGTCAGAAGGCACCATTATGATCATCTAGTCTGACCTCCTGCCCAATGCAGGCCACAGAATCACCCACCCAGTCCTGCGACAAACCTCCCACCTATGTCTGAGCCACTGAAGTCCCCAAATCATGGTTTAAAGACTTCAAGGTGCAGAGAATCCTCCAGCAAGTGACCCATGCCCCATGCTACAGTAGCCTCCTTCCAGTTCTTTCTTCACTGGACCATACAGCCAGCTCTTCTAGAGAGTGGTTAGTGGTTAAAGCACTGGGATCAGAGAGATCTGGGTTTAGTTCCCAGTAGAGCTGTCAAGCGATTAAAAAAATTAATCGGGATTAATCGTGCTGTTAAACAATAATAGAATACAATTTATTTAAACATTTGTGGATGTTTTCTACATTTTCAAATATATTGATTTCAGTTACAACACAGAATACAAAGTGTACAGTGCTCACTTTATATTTATTTTTATTACAAATATTTGCACTCTAAATAACAAAAGAAATAGTATTTTTCAATTCACCTAATACAAGTACTGTAGTGCATTGTCTTTATTATGAAAGTTAAACTTGCAAATGTAGAATTATTTACAAAAAATAACCGCATTCAAAAATAAACCAATGTAAAACTTTCGAGCCTACGTCTGCTCAGTCCTACTTCTTGTTCAGCCAATCGCGCAGACAAACAAATTTGTTTACTTTTGCAGGAGATAATGCTGCTAGCTTCTTGTTTACAATGTCACCTGTTTTGGATCGTTATCAAGCAGAACCTGTCATTAGCATGGAAGCATGTCCTCTGGAATGGCAGTTGAAGCATGAAGGGGCATATGAATGTTTAGCATATCTGGCACACAAATAACCTTGCAATGCCAGCTACAAAAGTGCCAGGCAAATGCCTGTTCTCACTTTCAGGTGACATTGTAAATAAGAAACAGGTAGCATCCTCTCTCATAAATGTAAACAACTTGTTTGTCTTAGTGATTGGCTGAACAAGAAGTGGGACTGAGTGGACTTGTAGGCTCTGAAGTTTTACGTTGTTTTGTTTTTGAGTGCAGTTATGTAACAAAAAAAATTACATTTGTAAATTGCACTTTCACGATAAAGAGATTGCACTACAGTACTTGTATGAGATGAATTAAAAAATACTATTTCTTTTGTTTATCATTTCTGCAGTGCAAATATTTATCATCAAAAATAATAATATAAAGTGAGTACTGTACACTTTGTATTCTGTGTTGTAATTGAAATCAATATATTTGAAACTGTAGAAAAACATCCGAAAATACTTAATACACTTCAATTGGTATTCTCTTGTTTAACAGTGCGATTCAAACTGCAATTAATTGAGATTAATTTTTTAATCATAATTAATTTTTTGAGTTAATTGTGTGAGACAGCCCTCATTCCCAGCACTACCACGTACTCCCTGGTGACCTTGGACAAGTCACTTAGTCTCTCTGTTTCCTGTCTTCTGCCCTTTGTCCATCTTGTCTGTTTAGGCACTAAGCTTTTTCGGGCAGGGATTGTCTCCAATTATGAGTCTGTACAGCACCTAGCGCAATATGGCCCGGATCTCAGTTAGGGCCTCTCAGCACTATTTGATAGTAGTGCCGTGAAAATAAGCAAAGTGTGCTGTAACCATTGGGAACCTTGGTCTGAAGTTTACATTCACATGAGCTGCCAGGCAGAGATGCTTGCTGTTGTGTGAACACATTACCATGTGTTGACATGCCTTCTATCTTTTTTAGATTACCTGAACCCGGTAGAGGAGAACCCATTTGTCTCTCGACGAAAGAATGGCGATCTTCAAGCTCTGGACAACCCCGAGTATCACAGCGCCCCGAACGGGCAACCCAAAGCAGAGGACGAGTATGTGAACGAGCCGCTGTACCTCAGCACCTTTGCTAATACCTTGGAAAACGCAGAGTACCTGAAGAACAATGGGCTTCCTTTGCCAGAGAAATCCAAGAAGGCCTTCAACAACCCAGATTACTGGAATCACAGTCTGCCACCGCGAAGCACCCTCCAGCACCCGGACTACCTGCAGGAGTACAGCACAAAATATTTTTACAAACAAAATGGACGGATCCGGCCCATCGTGGCAGAGAACCCTGAGTACCTCTCTGAGTTCTCCCTGAAGCCTGGCACTGTGCTTCCCCCACCACCCTACAGACATCGAAACACGGTGGTGTAGTGACATCAGTATTAAACCAGTGGAGAGGCAACCCCTGCTAGCCACCAGTCTCTCTCTCTCTTTCTTTCTCTCTCTCCCTCAAGCTTCCTCTTTTTGCCGATCACTCACTTTGATATTTCCAAGTAGAAGGACACCTTTGAGTCATTTGCTGATCGGGTTGGGAACCTAGAAGGAAAGCAAGAAAGACTGAATGAATGCACGAAGGCCAAAACCTGGCATTTCTCACCTTCCGCAGACCCTGAGGGTCAGAAGGTCAGACAAGCCAGTGAACACCAGTGAAGGCCAGTGGCAGCGTTGCCTGCTGCCAAGTTAGTTCTCAGTGATTCAACTCAGATGCTGTAGGGGAAGCCACCCCGTGTCTGTTTCTGTCAGCAGGAACTGAGGAGAGCCTATTCAGCATTCCTGGAAATCGCAATGCAGTTTCCATTAAGGGGGGGAAAAGGACAATTTTTATATCACATGTGATAGCGTAATAATTGCGATTTCAGAATCCAATTTCTTTCTCTAACACTTTCTATCCTGGCAACTGAAAACAACTAACCCAGCTTTTCATAACCATTCAGTTCTTCCTCACAGCCATCAAAGAAATAACTCATAAAATAAAAAATGAGGAGACTTTGTCTCTGGCCAGTCCCCTCTTCTTAGCCACTCCCACGGTTTTATCCCGTTGCCTAACTGCAAAGACTTTCACTCCAAGCTCCTGTGCATGACAGTGCAATTTTTTTTGTCTGTGTCGCCATGATGACAAGTATTTTCAACACAAAAATCCCGTCAGGAAAGAAGGAAAACACAAAAAGCTCACATCCTCCATTTAAGCTAAAAGAGAGGCCAAGATCCATGATTTGTATGCACAGAGCCTCACCTTCATGTTTTATACCTACTTAATACAAACAAAGAAAGTACCCGTACAAATTTCTCCTCTTGTTCTTTTTGCTCATCGATTGAAATAGTTGGGGATGCAGCAGGCAACACTGAGGACAAGACAGAAGGAGGAGAGTTTAATAGGTTCAGGAAACCTGGTGGTGTTCTAGGGGGTGACCGACTAAGGAGTTCTTTAAACTGGAAGAAAGACACTGGAGTGGGGAAAACGCACATAGCAGTTCACTGGAAAGTTAGTTTGCACTTAAGCTATGATTTTATTTGTCCTCCCTCTGAACTGTTTTCTGGATTTTGAACGAAGCAATATGGAAGCGACCAGCAAAATAAAATCATTTTAAATTAAAAAGCGAAATTATATATAAAGGACGACTGTGGAAACGCCAAAATGAAGCAAGTCACGTCTTTGGAACAGTATCCGCTGGTTCCAGGCCAGTATATTGACTACTTCAGAGAATACAGTGAAGGAGTAACCAGTTCAAACACTGCTGCATGAAGGAAAAGCAGAGCAAACAGTGAAGGGGATTTGGGGAGAAGAATGGCCAGGTCTGGTTTGGGCTCCTGTAAGGACTATAGTTTTCTAAAAGGAGGATTTCTCCATCACATAAGCTGGTACATACAAGGTTTTGCAAGTCAATATGTGCATGACACACAGAGCTTTCAGTCAAAAATGTAAATAATGAGTCGATCTCCATGCACTTATTTCCCCTTTGTCAACTTCAGCTGTCACAGGACCTTTGGTTTATCCCCCCATGGCTAAAAACATTTCCAGCCAGAGTTTTTGAATCATTTTAGCATCAAAAATGGAACACCATGTGAACTGGAAGAGAATACTGGGGTTGGTGTCTTGCTTTCGATGCACTACGGTTCTAGCTGTTTAGGATTTTAGAGAAAATATATCTACCTAATTAGACTCAAATTCTAGGAGGGACAACAGTATTCCAATGTATGCCCTTTAGTACTATTAAAATGATGTCCCTTTGGATGATGGAACCCAGCAACGGGGCGAACAGTCTGGAAGCAATGTGCATTTTCTCTTAAATCCTAACATTTTAATGGACAGCCACCATGAGCTTTGGTGAGCTCCCTGTCAGGGAGACCTGACCCCTCAAATTGAAAGAGGCAGACTGGAGAGTAAGCCCCGACCCTCATCCTCAGTCTGCCATTTCAAGTCAATTTTAGGAGTGGCTGCCATGCCTTGTCACACAAGCAGCCAGTGATGGATTCATGAGGTGACATTACATAATTGCCTGATCCCTCCCCGCCCTATTCCCAGGGCCGCCCTGCAATAATTACTTAATTCTCTGTGTCCTTGTGCTTGCTAGACAAAGTCAGCTCTGGGTCGGAAAGAGACCCCAGATTTCAAACCTGGATTAGTTCTTAGTCCTGTACTTTGAAACAGAATTTGTGGCCGCTCCTTACAGTGTCCATCAAGACTTCAGGTCAAGGCTGGTTCAGCCAATGTGGCATTACTGAATTAGGTGCTTCAAGTCAATCTGAACTAGCGGAACTTAATTACCAGCTGCTGTGCACTTATTAAGCCCATAAACCTTGTATGTAGATAAATGGTTTATAAACACGAACACAAAGTCTTTGCAGCTATTAAAAGGAGGCCTAGTGGACATGTGGCCACATAATAAATCAGTTTGTTGTGGCAGAATGAAATGAACAGCTGACCATTAAAGCAGGATGGATGACCACAGAAGCACCATGCATCTGAAAGAAGGTCTGTGCAGAGAGGTCTCTTCTGCTCTTGATGCCTTCCCATAATTCCCAGTGAGGTTAATGGGAGATACAGGCAAGCATTAGGGGGAATTAGACCCCCTCAGACTTTCAAAAACGTATGCCAGTGGGCGCACTCAGAGTGCGTAATATTAAGCCTCTTGAGAAGTGAGAATGGACAAAGGATAAAATTCGGGGACAAGTTTTTTTTTTTTATGTCCCTTTTGTGAGTCAAAGAAAGCTTAGAATATTAAGGAGGGGGGCAGGGGGCTTGATCTCCATCATTGAACAGATGTAAGATAAGAGTAATGTTTTAATGGAAATCTACGTACAGGTTGTGTATTTGCATTTGGGGCAGTGCGCTAAAAGACTGACTGTGAGAGGAAACGTGCATACCTTGAAAATATTGAAGGCAAATCACTACAAGGATCTTAGAATCCAGCTACTAACGGAAGGTAGAAAACCTGTTTTTGTTCTTTGATAATTCAGTAAGGTCAACATTAAAACCAAGCCCCATTTTAAAAAATGATGTGTAAATATGGTTGTTCTTTAACAGTTTAACTTTTTTGCCCAAAAGCATTTTAAGAATTATTTGTTTACTTTTTTAATTGTTGATTGTGGATAAAATATACTCAGTCACATGGAGATACAGCGGCTCCTTGCAGGAAGCATGAAATCCAGAAGTGGGCTCACAATTACAGGCTGAGCAGTGTCAAATGTGTCTTTAAAAAACCCAGACAGTTAATACAACAAATGTAAATGCAGCCTGTGAAATGCAAAGTAACAAATGACTGCCATTTATGTCTCCTGGGTTACTGGTTTGGGTTAGTCCTGTTGCCAAACATTGGCTTTAACAGTTCATTGCCTCTGGTTACAAGGTATTGACCTAAACATCTAGATTCCTTTTTTTTTTTTTAACCTCAAGGGATGACTAACCTTGACCTACACCAAAACACAAAGTCAATAGTATGTTTTGTTACATACAAGCCGAATGTTTTCAATAGAAATATCTAGCTACGTTCTGACCCACCTCCCGATAGAAGCCGAGCACGTCCCAAGAATGAAATAAAAAAATAAAAATCTGTCACTGCTAGGTTTAATTTTAATTATGGTGAGGGGAGGCCACAGCTCATGACAGATGTTGTTGGCTTTTTTTAATTACATCAAATTTTTCTTTGGAAACAGATGCTTTTCACCAAACATTTCATTTAAACTCAGTTTTTTCCATGAAAAACAAGTTTTGACTGAATGTTTTTTTGATCCCCTAGTCAAAACTCCTGCTATTTCTGTCCCTAAAGTCCACAGTCAGGTTTTAATGACTTTATAAGCATATTTTCCTGTTTCTTTTTCCCCTATGGCTGGAGCACAATGATTACTTTTTCAGGGGAAACAAACGGGGCATGTGCCAAGTATTCACATGCAAACCGAATGAAAGAGGAATATGCTGTTGGTTTGGTTTTGTTTTCAGTCTCTTGCCAAGCTAGGTGTTACATGTAACACTAGCAGGTAAACGAATTTTAGACAAAAAAAAAATGGTGCTTTTTTTTTTCCTGATTGTGCGAAACACCATTGGACTAGACGTCATGTAAACAGCATCCATTTTAATTATTTGCGGGGGATGGAATTTGACTAGACTTTAAATTGACAGCATCCCTTGTAACTCATTCCTTTTAAATTGACAAATGTAAAAAGATTCTTTAAATTTAGGGGTTGTTTTTTTTCCTGGCCAATGGAAATTACCTAGTTAAGGTAGAAAACAGTGGAAATAACCAGAGCCTTAGGTCAAGAGATACAGATCTACTGCATTGCTGAAAGGACTAACCTCAGACCAGAAACCGTCCTAGTGGTGTGGAGAAACTCTGTGTTAACACTGCCGGCTGTTTTGCAGCTTTTAATTGACTGATGCCATCACCTGACTGCACAAGTTGCAGCCCAATCAGCTTGTGCCGTTTATTTCTGTGGGTTGATGGAATATGGGGTGGCGGAGCAGGGCTGTCCTTCTTTGCTCCTCCCACAGCTTGTAGTGCTAAAGGGAAATCCTCCTTGAAGAGGCCGAAGATAATTCGGGTTGTTTTGTTCGGACAGAGTAGCCTGGTACGCACACATTAGTGACCCGATCCTGCACCCCCTGAAGGCAATGGGAGCTGGCGTATGACCTACATGGGAAACCTTCCTTCGCTCAACACTTTACAGGAAAGTGAACACGCTGCGGTTGCGGCTGCATCTCAAGTGCCCTCACCGTGTGTAGTCACGTATAGCTGTGCAAAGTGGGTAGGGTATACCTAAGTTTTGGTGTAAGCGACAAGAGACTGGGGCGGGGACCTGAAGCTTAGTTACTCCAAGGCACCTTTGTACAATGGAGGCCTGACTGCTCATTTGCACGAAGGCTCTTTTACATCACTGTGGCAGCATGCAGGGACTTCAAATGAAAGCCTTCTTTTTGTGGTGAGCAAGCTATAAAGGAGTTTTAGCACCACGCTGAATCAGGCTGCCTATGTTCTGGGGCCGTGCCCCTTCTCCAGTGTAACAGCCTCAGGGTTGCTCTAACTTAAGCTTTGTTTCCCACAGCTCCCTGTGTACGTGCCCTGGGACGTCTAGGCTCTTTGCAGGGAATTCAGGACCCCCCCTCTGATCTGTT
Source organism: Lepidochelys olivacea (assembly GCF_965140295.1). Lineage (NCBI taxonomy): Eukaryota > Metazoa > Chordata > Testudines > Cheloniidae > Lepidochelys > Lepidochelys olivacea. Next base: position 66,151,286 of record NC_140421.1, on the reverse strand, counting down.
CCAGGGGCTGAGCCAGTGTAGAGCTATTGTGGACCGGGCTGGGAGGGGGAAATTTGCCAGAGTGGTATTAAGGGGCCTTGATTAGCATTTTACAGCCATTCACATTTTCCTGGTTGTAAACGCAAGGTGGGTGCAGAGGTGCTTTAGCACGACTGCTCATTTACACGGTCAGTGATAGTGGCACCCACTTTAAGGCTTCTTTACACACTGGTATATAAGGGCCTTTGTATAAGTGAGACTCAGGCCATTTGTTACCAGGCCGCTGGTTGGCTTTTGAAGAGTTACTCCAGGTTGATGCTGTTGCCTTTATTTTTCACTCTGTAAATACCTTTTTAAAGGTACATTCTTCTTTCTGTCGCAATAACAACATGAAGCCTGTAAATTTAGTTGTATCGGTTTCCTGCTCCCTTTCAAATCTGCCACTTGTAATTCCCTCATTATCGTTGACTTCCAACGTCCCACTGCTGGTGTATTCATTGTAAAGTAACCATATCTATTTGTTTTAGAAAGATGGGCCTATGCATTATTCAGAGGTGTTGTTTCTCTTATTTCCACGCTTCATAACGTGGTAGAGACTGTTGCAGTCTAATAGGGCATCCTTTGCCCACTGTTGCTTTTTTCAGCTGATGTTTTTAAACTGTTTTTTTCAGTGAGCTTTATGCAGATGGGTCGGAAAAGTTATTTGTTCAAATACATTTTTAAAAATAGAGGACAAATGCACAGAAGCAAAGTTGTATGGCTAGAGGCACTAGCTTAGACTGTCCAAATTACTTTGTTGACAAACTTTTTTTTCCTCTGCCACTTCCTAGTTGGGATTCTAACACTGAGCCACTTCTTTTAAAGATAAGGGCCAGCGTCAGACACCCTTACTCACAGGAAGTACCTTACTTCGTAGCATTAATGGCACTGGGATTACTCAAGTCGTAAGGTATTATTATTTGTATAGCAGAACATATCAGGGATTGGTGCTGGGTATTGTGCATAGCTATAGGTCCCAGTTCAGGAAAACATCCTGATCCAAGCACTAGCGGAAATTCCACTGAAGTTGGTGGGATTACGCACAAGCTTCAAGTTAAGGTGGTTCCAGCCCCACTTATCTTACCATTTTCAGTATATGACAAGAAGCAATAACAGATGGGGGAGTAGTCAGATGATCATGATTAGAGAAATAACAATCATTGCAGCTGCCTAGTCATGTCATTGGTGGTAGTCACAGGAGTGGTACAGCATGAGTGTGCCCAAATCTGGTCCAAAACAATGAGTCGTCAGCTCCTCACAGGTATTTAATTCCCATTCATTTCAATAGGAGATAGGAGCAGCTCCTCAGTGGAATTTAGGTGCTTAAGTCCTGTACTTGCTCTGATGGGAAAGCAGTTTCATTCTGGTTGTTTCAGATGTGCATTGTTTGCAGATACTTCCTTTCCAGAGCCCTGTTACCCTTTCAACCTTTGTAGGGCGGAAACACTGTATTTTCCATAGCACTCCGAAGACTCAACCATTTTGGGAAAACCACAGTAACAAACTGTGAATGGTATTTTATAAGTAAGTGTAGATATCTAAGCCGTTTCTTTTGAAGTAAGGTACTATGAAATATGTAGCATAAACTGATACTGCTGTTAAATGGGTCGATTATTAAACTGAGCAGCTGTCTAAAGGGTAACTAACTTTGAATGCACCAAAACAACCTGCCCTTTGAAGATGACACAACTTAGATGGCCTGTGTGTATGCTGGAAGCTGTCTTTTTATAGGCTGATTTTTGGAAGGGTTGGCTTGGAATATGTAGAGACGGGCCCCCAAATGATACAGCATATCTGAGTGGCCCCAGAAATTAGAGGTGATGAAAATTTTCTATTGTCTAAAATATTAGAAATATTTTCTAATGTTAAAGAATTTTTTTTTAGAAATTAATGTTCAAAAATTCTTTTTTTACTCATTTTTCAGCCAAAGTGTAGAGCAGGTTGAAATATTACAAATTTTGAATTTGAACTGGGGGGAAAAATCAAGAAAATTGCTATTTTCCCTGTTTCAACCCACTCTAATCAAAATATGGCTCTGAAATCCACTGCGTAGGCTCACCTTTAAACATTCCTCCCTCTGAAGGGGCTCAAGGCCGTAGGATAGGTAGACTTTCAAGAGTGTGGCTTCAGTGGGCATAGGATCAATGGATCAGATTCCAAGAAAGATCACACCAGAGGAATTATATGAGCCTGCAAGAATCCATGTCCTATTTGCAGTGCAAGAAAATTGTTGAGTTCATTGTTCTTTCCCATCGCACTCCCATCTTCTCATCAAAGCATTCTCTTGTAGAGTCAACATGGGGTGCTTAACTGGAGGTACCTGAAAAGGCAGAAACTTAGAGTGTTATATTTTTTAGCCAATTCCCTGTGTTCTTAAAGTGTAAAAATACAAACAAAAAGATCTCTGCCTTGTGAAGTACCTTCAAGGAACAGAGAAGTAACATCATGACATCCTCATTCACATGACACGGTGCACTCAGAGTTAGCTACCTTTTTGAAACAAACAAAAAAACTACTGTATGTTACTTTGAAAATGTGAATAGTATTTTTATAGCTTGTTAAAGACATGGCTAGTTGCATTTGTAAATAAGGATAATGTTGTTTTTGTTTTCTTTTTGTGGACATCATTATTTAGAACATAATTGTCTTTAGGGTTGATTTGTATATAAGTAATTTGCTGGTGATTTATTTCCTTTTTTAGCTTTTGTTGGAGATATCATTTTGACATTCGGTGTGACTGTGTTTAGCACTATTGTGGTATGTTCAGACTTTCTGCACTTGCTTACACAGTAACGTATGCCAATTGTGTGTGGCGTAATGTTACTTTAACCTTTTGTCTCATATTTCAGCTATGAAGGATTATGCACTGTTCAAATACATACTGACTTGGGTTAATATTAGCTATATAGTTTAGTATTATTTCCCTTTGCCTTGATTTTTCATGTTTTTTTTTTCCCCTTTGGAGGCTGGGGAGGCTCTTTTCTTTGTCTGATTAGGACCTTCTTTTCAGTGTACACACTCCCAAATCCCTCCTCCTGGTGATAGTGCTTTTACCTGTTTGTTAAGACAAATGTAGATTGGGACCCGCTTAGCTCATCCCTCACTGATCATCCCAGCTGAACAATTTGAAAACTGTTCTGCATTTTTGTTACATGAATCTGTCAGAAATATATTTTTAATTTAATATAAATGAAATTCAATAAAATATGAAAGAAATGTTCCTTTGTGTGCCTCAGATTTTTCATCGATGGCTCCATGATTGCAGCAATTGAGTATGCCTGTCTGGACATAACATAGGAGGAAGGGTAAATATCCTGAAACGGTCCATTTATTTCCCCCCCTTTGGAAGATGGAATGGAAATGCAAGATTGTGGCTTCCCCTGTGCAGTGGCGCCAGCAGGCTTTGCACATCTGTCAGTCCATTCCCCCAGTGCGTTGGCCATCAGGGGAAGACATTTTCAACTAATCTAGACCACGAGAAAATTACTTTTCCTTTGAATAAAGGAACAAACCACATCAGCTACCCAGGAAAGCCCTCCCGCCCCCAATAAACAGAGGGGTGAATTTGTTACTAGCCCAGCTCCCTGATGCAGAAAAGGAACTTGAATTGGGGTCTCCCCCATATCCTAGGTAAATGCCCGAACCACTAAGCTGTACTGTCATTCTCCCTGGCCTAATGACTTCATAGATAATGAACAGTCATTGGGCCAAGGAAAGCAAACAATGACGATATGGGCGGTTGGTCAGAGCACTCCCCTATGCTGTGGGAAACCCAATGTCAAGTCCCTGCCCCACTGAAAGGTATTTGTTCAAACTGGAAGAGCTTTAACAGGAGAGATTGAGAAAGGCCTGTAACCGAGTCCATAGACACATCGCTAGTACTGGCGTCTGGGCTGGGGAGACCCAACTTCCAATCTCCTCTCCACAGAGCAGGGACCTGCACATCCCGTGGGGCTACAGCAAACTCCAAGGTGTGCCACACTTGAAATGACTCACAGGGCCCTTCCCCACCCCCAATGCAAACATATGAGATAAATTTGCTTATTGCAGTGAAACCAATCAGGCCTCAGGGAAAAATGACAGAGAACGAGGAGCAGCAGCACAATTGATAATGAAGAGGGAAAAAATCAGCCTTGGATGGCTAGCTAAGATCATCCCCTTGGGGCATGCAGAGAGGCTAAATTTTCTCCTACCTTCAAACGGTCAGTAATTCCCAGGAAATCTTCCCAGCTAGCTGAAAATCGTTTTCATAATGATCTCAGCTCCTCACAGCATGCCACTGTGCGGATAGGGATTTCACCACTGCGCCGTTGCCAACTCATGCAGTCAATGATTGTGAGACTCTCTCTCGGCTCTCAATTAAAAGAGTGAGTTTCTAGCCATCCTAGTTGCAGGAAAAAAGCCTGAAAATATGACCCAAGTGCTCAAAGGTATATTGGTCAAAAATTGTTTTATAAACAAAATCTCAGTCTTTCTGGGGGGGCCTGATTTAATGATATTTGAAAATCTAGGGTTGCCAATACTGCCCATTGCCAAGCAGTTATGTCATCGTACGGTGCATTGTTGGGGAGACAGCATAGTCAGACCTGACAATTATGTAACAGTATGAAGCAGCCAGGTCTTAACCGTGCCCTGTGCATTACCTGAAACGCCTGCGTCTGTATCAGCCACAGTATACACTGGCCCAATAACACACTGTGACGCTTCCCAACACCTGTCGTCTGCACCAATTATACATTGAATAGCCTGGCCTCCAGACAGACTGAAGAGTTTTTAAATTGAATTCAACTGGCTTCTCTTGCTGAGCTGGGAGGTGCTTGTAGGATTTTATTCCACTGTGTGTTTTTAAATTTACATTTCAAGCCCCTTCCCCAGCTGTTTTTAAAGCTCTGTTAGCTACCTGGGTAGGGAATTTCTACAGTCAGAGCCAAAGGTGCTATGTCTAGATTCTGTAACTGCTGTTTCCTGATGGATCATTAATAACCACGGTATGTGAGTTGCTACTGCATTGGACACAGGCAGACCCTGAATGGGGGAGAGGTTTGCTTTGTGCCTTGGCTGGATAGTTTTCAGGATCCTGAGAACCATCAGGCCTATGTGACCTACTGCTTCAGTAGAGAGTGAAAATTATTGCCAGCTGATGACCATTTTGGTGGAGATTTTCAAAGGAACCAAATCAATAAAAGTTAAGTCACACAGGTTATGTAGAAAAACGGAGGCTGAGATTTTCTCTATCAAATGATTTGCTCTCATTCTTGTACCTGGTGGACATGTGCCTATGTCACAAATATTAGAATAATTAACTAGAAGCTGCCAACATCAAGGACTAAATTGGCATAGAACCTGAAATACCTGTTCCTCTGGAAAGGCGAGTCCTCCAGAAGAGGACTGTTCGCCTATTCCCGGGAAGGCTGGGGAAGCCCATGCTACACCTGTTTTGTACAGGAAGGGTGACCTTCCAGCACTTTGGTGGGCACTGCCCACCAACCCTAGGATTTGCCTACACCATAGTAGCACTGCATTCACCTAAAATATTTAAGAAGTTTAAATCATACACAAATGAGGGAAGATCCTTGAAGTGTGATAAATACAATAAGGCATCATCCTGCCCTCACACTGGTGTGAAACCAGTATAACGCCATTAACCTCAATGGATTTACGCCACATTTACACTCACCTAGATCAGAGCAGTGTTGGGTTAACAGTCTGCATTGGACATAGACAGTTTACGACTGGGTTTGCTCAATACATTTCCATATTTGTTTCCTCTAGGCTGGATTCACATCCCAGGCTTCAAGGCCCACTCTCCTTTCCATGCATGTTAACGCCTGTTAATGCTAACAGGAGTTAACGTAAACGTGGAAGGGGGAAAAAGACCCATCCATGTGTGAAGGCTGACAAGTTTTCTGAGCGGGCCCTCATCGAAGGTTAATATTATCATTTTGTTAGCTAAATGGCCACCATACCACATAGCCTTCTGAGACACATATGATGGAGCGTTCGTCCCTGATTTGCGATCCGCTATTCAGTTCAAATTACAGAGATGAAAAAGAAGGGTAGAACTGAAGTTACAAACACCAGGACATTATCTGCAAGCAACATCCCATATCCAACTCTCCCGTCACAGTCCTTTTCACCCCAGAGTCACCCCACTGAGAGCTAATCTGGGATCTGCACACATTGCATGCAAGAGCAGTGGGGAAAAGTCTCTCCCATTCAAAGGTTTCCATCATAAAATTGTAAGCAGAGCAAGTGCACTTCATTAATTTTCTTTTTCCCTCCAAAAAAAATCTTTCCAAACTGCACAATTAACAATGGGGAACAAAGCCACTAGGTAACCAGCTGAAGATGCAAAACAGACAGATTGTCAACCAGATAGCAATTTGAAAGCTATAAACAGACTGATTCACCACATGATAGCAATCTGAGGGCTATAAACCAAATGGTCCACAGGAGACATATGAATACTGAAATACCTCCACTTGCAAATTACCTGCATGTATTTAAAAAGCAAACACCCATATTTCCAATATATTTTTTACCTGTTTCCTCATCCCGCTTTCGCTAAAGAATGCTCCCACATTTCTTGTGCGAAAGGGTACATGCAGTGGCATGACATGTGATACAAAAGCCCTATGAACAGAAATCAGACACTTGGTGGCAGGGATGTCTAGGAATTAGAAAAAGGGAAGCTAAGGGAGCTGGCTTCTTATCCAAACTAAACAACACAATTTCCCACAGTTATTGATTCTCCTTGGGTGAATCATATGTCAACTTCCCTCTGCTTCAGTTTTGCAAGCTGTCAAACCGGGGTGATCATAAGTATCGTAAATCACTTTGAGCTCCTCTGGTGAAAGGAGGATCTGTAAATGCAAAGCACTGTTGTTTTCTCCATTTGCTAGTTAAACTCAAGACTACACCAAACATCATGTACTCTGAAACGTAGCCCATATGAGTGAAATGTTACTGAGAAGTTGAAACACTTCAGATTAAAAATCAATCCTCCATTTATAGCACCAAGAAATCAGCGGTATTGGGAAAATTTGCTCCCATTTACATCAGCATGAAGCAGCAGCACATCCATTGATGTCTGTGTTGAACATAATTATAACTAAGATCAGACCCATCAGACAACTGGGGGAGGTTTTGTGTATGGTGTTACAGTGTGTGGTCACAATGTGCAACACGTTATTGGAGGCACTCAGACACTGTGGTGAGGAGTGCAATATAAGAACCTTTATAGAAAGGGTGAACACTGAAACACTGGGCTGTGTTTTGTACAGCTAATAACCTGGGTTTTGTTTCCTGGTTGAGTATTGTTAAATTGTCACCTAGACAATGAACTGTACCTGAACAATAAAAAAGTAACAGTGATACCTAGCTCCAATCTAGGAGCTAGGTATCCAATACCTTTTCAGCAATAGATCTCAGCATGTTACAAAAGTGTGTCAAGTATCATTATCCCAATTTAAATACATTTGATTATCACACCCAAGGTACTAATGGCAAGTCAGAATGCAAGCAGAGGCTTCCGCCCAGTGCCTGTTGAAGCCAATGGGTGTTTTTCGCTTGACTTTAATGGGTGTTGGCCTGGTCCCAGATTAAGATCTCTGTCATAAATACAAAGGGAAGGGTAACCACCTTTCTGTATACAGAACTATAAAATCCCTCCTGGCCAGAGGCAAAACCCCTTCACCTGTAAAGGGTTACGAAGCTAAGATAACCTCGCTGGCACCTGACCAAAATGACCAATGAGGAGACAAGATACTTTCAAAGCTGGGGTGGCGGGGGGAACAAAGGGTCTGTCTGTCTGTGTGATGCTTTTGCCGGGAACAGAACAGGAATGGAGTATTAGAACTTGTTAGTAAGCAATCTAGCTAGAAATGCATTAGATTTCATTTTGTTTAAATGGCTGGTAAATAAGCTGTGCTGTATATTCCTGTCTTTGTGTCTTTTTGTAACTTAAGGTTTTGCCTAGAGGGATTCTCTATGTTTTGAATCTGATTACCCTGTAAGGTATTTACCATCCTGATTTTACAGAGGTGATTCTTTTACTTTTTCTTCAATTAAAATTCTTCTTTTAAGAATCTGATTGCTTTTTCATTGTTCTTAAGATCCAAGGGTTTGGGTCTGTGTTCACCAATGCAAATTGGTGAGGATTTTTATCAAGCCTTCCCCAGGAAAGAGGGTGTAGGGCTTGGGGGGATATTTTGGGGGGAAGACATCTCCAAGCGGGCTCTTTCCCTGTTCTTTGTTTGACATGCTTGGTGGTGGCAGCATAGGGTTCAAGGACAAGGCAAAGTTTGTACTTTGGGGAAGTTTTTAACCTAAGCTGGTAAGAAAAAGCTTAGGGGGTCTTTCATGCAGGTCCCCACATCTGTACCCTAGAGTTCAGAGTGGGGAAGGAACCTTGACAATCTCTTATAGGTGTTTGTTTTTCACCCGCAAGTTTATTCCTAATATTGCCTCAGACATTACATCTGCTCAGTGTTTATGTGTGGGCTGAGGGTCTTTCATTCAAACAAGATGTTTCCCTTGAAGCATTCGGTTTACCTTTTTCCTGAGTGCTGGCTGGTTGGTCGTTCCAGGCTGTTATCCTGTTGTGAAGTATTCCGTGGCCACACTCCAGATTACTCTGCTTCTGACAGTTCATTCTGGCTGTAATTTCCCATGGCCATCTGGCTGCGCTGTTCACCACAATTAACCATAGCATGAAAGGAAGTGTTAGGAGAATGGGAACCAGCATTTTTTTCTTTCTTGGACTGAGAGTAGGTTTAATTTTTTTTCTTTCCTCAGGGCCCTGCCCAACACTCCTGTGTGAAGCCTGAGTAAATGGGCTCTGCCGGTAGGACCTCTGCATTTGTCCAGGGGGATGGAATCGCATGTCCCAGGATGCAGGACATCAGCACATTCAGTACTATAACAGATAGACTATGTTAGAGACGGATCCAAGGCTCATTCCAGGCAATGGAAAGACTCCCATTGACTACAATGGGCTTTGGGGCAGGCTCACAGCCTCAGAGCAAGGACAGTGTCTAACACAGGGTGGGCACCAAGCAAAACAAAAAGTAATCAGGGCAGCACAAGCCACAGCCCTCCCCCGTACCAGGTTTGGGGTCAGTCAACCCCCATAGGCACAGAATGACAGGCTGAGCCCCCAGCCCAAACCCTTTACTGCAACGCTGAGCTCGGTTGCTGCTGTTGTACTTTACCCCTGGGCATGCACAGGGCGGGCAGAGGCTCCTCTGCATGGCTTCTGCACAGCCTCCGCCCCTGTGGAGGGAATGAAGGTGTTTCTGGTGCAGCTAGGGGCTTCTCTGCTCAGAGAGGAAGAGCTAGGATTTGCCCAGCAGAAGGTTTATACAGGTACCTACCATTGTTTTCCCTGAAGGGTAAACAGCAATGCAAAATACCTGAGTTTTCTTTTTAGCCACGTGACAACTTCCCGTCTAACTTTCCATGTACTCTCTGGCACAGCGTACCCCCCAAGAGTCTGTCAAGGAGGCTTCCGTGGGGTGAGAGTGGACAATAAGCCTGATCGAACAATTCATTCAAGTCAAGGGGCATCTCTCCACTAATGGATGAGGCCCCAGCCACAGTAGAGCACAATCTCCAAATGGCCAAACCAGTTGTGCTCTGCTAAGTTTATACAAATCACAGAGCCTGGAACAACGCTCATGTGGATTGGAACAAAATATTTACAGCTGAGGGGATCCGGCCTTGGAATGAAATTCCAGAGGAGAAAAGACAACTTCAGAATCTGCCCATCTTCAGAAAACACACTACGTGGCCTTCCTGCATCACAGCCTCAACTGCTCCTCTCTTCCCCCCTTCAATAAATATATATATAACATAAAAACAAAGCGATCCTTCCCTGAGCAGTGTGTCCCAAAACCCTAAAACTGATAAAAGCAGGAGGCTTCATATGGTCCATTAGGGATTTTGCTGTCAAGTATTCCACGATAGGGTCTCAGTGCTAATCAAGCACCACAGAAGAAGCCAATTGCAGTACACAACAAGTGGTACTGGGCCTGCAAAACCCATGAATTATACAACATATTCTTGAGCAACCTATTAGCTCACTATCGACACCTATGCCGACACCTGTTTTATAGACCGCTCCTAAAATAGCCAGATGCTACACAGACTGACTACAATGGCCGTTGAATCAGGGCCTACAACAGGTCAGGAAGTTTTGTGCTGAACCTGATCAGGCACAAGCCTCTAAATAACAGTGCTCAGAGCCATGTGTCTTCTGTACAAATAGACCTATCACTGGGTGTGTGCCACTGTACCAAGCAGAGCTCCTAATCTACCTCGGCCAGCAGCTGTTCTTTCTGTTATCCAGTGCTGGGGAGTGAAAAGATGCCAGAAAGCAATGGATGAGGAATTAAACTTAAAAAAACCCAACTACTTAAAATTCATCCTAGAAGTAAGTCTAGCTATTGAGGTTACAAATGACCATTTATTAGCTCTGATCCAGTGAAATTTTAGCAGTCAGAGAGCTGGATGTAACATAGTATTTTATAGGACTATTTTCAAGCATTATACTTGCGCAAAAGGAATGTAATTGCATGGAGGTCCTTAAGTAAACCAGTTGACCTCCCTGCTGTTTTCCCAGCGATACAGTGAATGACAGAGAGTGCGTGTGTGTAATAACCAGGCATTCTGAGGCATCACAGCTTTAATTCTCACAAGAGTCCAAATTCTCATTCTGTATGGAACATAAATTTGTGCTCCCATGGTAGCCATCTTTATGGGCTAATTCAGAGATTGTATACAGTGAAGAATTGTATAATAAAAATATTGACACAAAAGTTTGGGGGGTAGGGCGTTGAAGGGATAAGATAGACAGCAGCATTGACTGGCTGATTGTGCAGGAATCTTTGCAGGTTTTAGCAATGAAGCTGCAGTACTTCCCCAGTGCCAGGTCACTGCAGTTGACCAGAGACTGGGGATCAGAATTAACACCTGTGTTATGGTACCACCTAGAGGCCCCTACTGAGATCTGTGCTAGGTGCTGACCAGACACGGTGAAGGAATGTCCTAGCCTGAAAACCTTACAATCTAAGCAAGCCTAAGGCATTGGGGGGCAATAGGGGCCAAGCACTAGATCCACAAAGAGCCTTGGGCTCCTTACTACCTCTTTAGGCACCTAAGTTCAACGTTTAGGTGCCTCTGACATCCTCAAAATGACAGTTCAGCTGCCATCTAACCCTGCAGGTGCCTAAATCCTCCTAGGCAAAAGCCTCATCCCTGACACTGCCTCATAGCACTAAGCCTTAGCTCATGCCTAAACAGCAGCGGGATTCTCAAACTAGGCGTTCCCCATCTATCGCCCCAGGGCAGTCCCTAAGAGAGAGGTATTGCAATGCCTAATCCCATTTGTATATCTAGCCTGAAGAGACTTGCCCAAGGTCACTGCCCAAGGAAGGCAGTAGCAAAGATGGGGCAAAGATCCCAGTCCAGTGTTCTAGCCATCGGCGCACACTGTCTTCTTATAGTTGGGAGGGGGGTGGAAGAGTAGCATGGAGTGAAGACTCAGCAAGAGAGATAAAAGATGGAAGACAGACTCGGGGGGAAGGGGGGAGGCAAAAAAAGAGGAGGGTAAAAGGAAAGTAAATAAGTACCCCCCCCAGCCCTTGAGGTGCGGCTCAAAGTAAGTGAAAGCCGTGTCCTCCATGCCCCTTCAGAACTAACTAGTATTGATCAGCGCCCCATGATGCTTGAGGCATGTCTTCAAAACATGCCACAGGCAAACAAAACAATTGTTTCCTGGAGCTGTTTTCTTGCAGATCATCTTTCTTGTCACCTGGCCTATGCCCTGCCATTTATGTTAAACAAATAACAAGAATATGCCATTGCCATCTGTGTATCCATCTCTCTCGCTGCATGCAGGGACATTACTTAGTGCCTTCCTCTGCAGGAACTAGGGACTCCTAACATTAAAATGGTGTCCTCTGGGGCGGAAATTAGTTGGTGGCTCTCAGCCACACAGCTGTGTGCTGGTTTAACTAAAAGTGAGAGTTTCAATGAATTTAGTTAAACCAGTGTCCCATTGGTGGAGTGTGTGGACACGCCTGAATCTATTTAAATCTGGTTTATTTCAGTTTCACTTAAATTGATTAGGTTTATGCTAGACCTCGATATGATACTCTTAAACCAAAGAAGAGTGTTCACACAGCCTTTAACTAAAGTGGTGTAACCAAGGCCTCCGTCTGGGTTCTAGGAAAGTGTAACTATTATAGCAACCATCATAACAAGTGGTGCCACCTGACAGCCCTATTAGCACTGTTCTTAGGAACCAAGTATGGAATAAACATTAAGCTATCTCCCTCTGCAAAGAGGTGGGCCCTCCAGGTCAGACCTGAAGGCATGTTGGCAGGGTGATGCTGGGACATGTTCCCTGCCTGCTCTTGCTGTATATCCTTGCAAAGATAGGGCTAGGTTCTCAGCTAGTCTAATGGCACAGTTCCACTGATTTCAAAGGATCCCAGCAGATTTACACCGGCTGAGAATCTGGCTCCACGTTCCTATTTGCAGTAGTGTCCTCTGACTGTTATTTCTTCAGCATGGAACTCAGCCATTCCGACGTATTCTCATCTCTCAGAGAAAGCAGCTACCATTGTCGCCCCTAAGCATGTGCTGGAACTTACTTTCTACTATTCTCTCCATCTCTCTCTCATGTGATGAGGCCAGCAGGCCCGAAACCCAGAAAACATTTATACTTCATTTTACCATGAAAAAACCCTGGGCATTAAATCCTCTGCATGCCAGTGAAAAGAAACCTAACAATTATCCAAATGTTATTTAATGAAATTACTGCAATTAAATGCAAATTGCTCCCTGTTATTCCACCCCCACCCCCCACCTTGGCTTGCTTTGAGTTCTTTCAGAAGTGACATCGCCTCACTTGCGCTGAAAGCTCCATCCAACCATGCCCAAGTGAGGCAGATGATAATGTCTATTCATGCAAGGCTGGAGACGCAGTCGAGGCCTAGTTGTCACTTTAAAGGCTCTCTTGTTGCACTGTCGTGGCGCTTGCCAAGAGACCAGTGGGTTTTGCGGGCTTCTCAAGACCTCATTCCCAAAAGCATGCCTCCCGCTTCGCTAGTCTTGCCAAAATAACACAAACATTATGGCAGACTACAGTTAAGATTTCTATTGCACATTTCATATTCATTCTCTCCAGTTGCTACCAGTCATATGAAATGGGAACAAGCTCTTCTGAGCCAACAGCGCATGTGTGACATGCCAACATAAGCAATTAAGTCCAGAAAGTAGGCTCAAGACTTGCGTCTAGAACCTTTACTGATAACAATGATCCTTAGAGTTTATCTAGCACGAAAGATTTTGAAGTGGGTAACAGATTTCAGAGTAACAGCCGTGTTAGTCTGTATTCGCAAAAAGAAAAGGAGGACTTGTGGCACCTTAGAGACTAACCAATCTATTTGAGCATAAGCTTTCGTGAGCTACAGTTCACTTCATTGGATGCATACTGTGGAAAGTATAGAAGATCTTTTTATACACACAAAGCATGAACAAAATGGGTGTTTACCACTACAAAAGGTTTTCTCTCCCCTCACCCCACTCTCCTGCTGGTAATAGCTTATCTAAAGTGATCACTCTCCTTACAATGTGTATGATAATCAAGTTGGGCCATTTCCAGCAGAAGTGGGTAAGTTACGATCCTCGTTTCACTGTTGGCTATGCTGCTACAGTGGAGAGGTTGAGTGATCGTGCAACAAATGGAGCATGGATGCAGAAAGGAATCCAGCTCAGTAGCTAAAATGACATTGCCCTGCTTGACCTGTTGGGTGAACCGCAAAGGTTTGCTTCAGATCCAAGCTTTCAGATGCTTCTCTGCACTGACCCATAAGCTTAAGTAGACTCTGATGTGATACTTCCAGCTTCCAATTAGGCAGGGAGTACTTCAAAAGTAACCTCTCTCATGGCATCTCAGCACTTCAAATGGTCCAAACCTGAAAGTGCAGGGGGATGGGAGAAATTACTCAACTTAAACCAGGAAGTTCAGTAAAATGTTCCATTCAAGATTTTTTATCTGATCTGAGCCAGATCACCCCCCTCCATCTGGAGACCTGCCATAGCATGGAGACCTGCCTTTGGAATCAAGATGGGTGGGCTTGGGCTTATGCTCTAGGCCCTGATTCTGGAACGCATCCTTATTCGGGGCCACGCATGCTCAACTTTCATCTCAGGTATAAATCCCATTGAAGTCAATATGACTTAAGCACACACAGTTAAGCATGTGCTTAAATGTTTTCCTGAACTGGGGCCTTGGTTGCCCCTCGGGTAGCATCTGTGCTCTACAGATGAAATCTTCCACAGGGAGCCTTTAGTTTCAAAATCCTTGGTTAATGCAATGAGTTTTGGCAAGTGCCCTAAATCTAAATGCGCTAACCTCCCCTGGATCAGCCTCTCTCACTAACTGTATTATCAGGACTCATGAGAGCATTTTAAATTTAGTGAGAAACAGTAAAGGTCATTTGGCTCTTCAAGGCGCATTTTAAAACACTCCGATCTCCCTGGATTGCAACTATTTGTTTCGTGAATGACCTCAACATTTTATACTCAGTAGCCTGGAAAGGTCATTTCGCAGATATTTTTAACTGTAAGCGTACATGGTTTCCAACGTTTGTTTGGAATCTATTCGTTAACTCCCACATCTAGTGTCAGGGCAGCAATAGTGGTGCAAAGGAAGCTTGCAAAAATATCCATGCATTTGAAATATGTGCTGCATATAATTTCCCCACCTGCTGGGAAGTTCCTTATTAATTATTATAGCTTGATTAAATAATAATTAATAATTTGCATCTATGTAGCAAACAGTCTCTAAATGCTTTACACAGATGGACAAATGTTGTTAGCTGCATTTTACAAATGGAGAAACTTAGACACAGGATGGCTAAGGGGCAGATTTCCAAGTGTTTGGCAACCATAGTTAGAGCCAGATTTTCAAGGCATTCAGCACCTCAGCAGCTCCCATTGTGAAGAACGGAAGTAGCTGGATGCTGAGCACTTTTGAAAATGCATCTGCATGGCAGAGTCAGGACTAGTACCTAGATCGATCTTCCAACTCCCAGTCTTTTAAAACCATTAAATCACCTTTTCTATGTGTTTCCTTTACTCCAATCATAGACACGAGCATTTCAGCTCTGGAGAGTTCAACGGTGTAAGTTACGATCACAATAACCAAGCCAGTCACCTGAACCTCTAGGGGATCCTGTTTTATAAAAAGAGGTAAAGAGCTTATCAACAAGCTGGGCAATATTGGAGCAAACAACAGACATCATTTGAGAACAATGTATCATGCTCAGCAGGTTCCACGGGACAGGCATGGATCAGTGTTTACGTCATGCTCCCCATCAGTACTCAGCACAATGAATCCTAGTCACATACCACCTGAGGGCACGTTGCGCATACACTAAGAAGAAGCAGGGTCCACAAAACTTTGGAAGGTACCAAGTGAAAACTTTATGAAATAGGAGGCAGTATAACATGTGAGCATGAGCCATAGACCATAAAGAATCAATGTACGGTTCTGATTCAAAGGCCACTGGAAAAGGTCAATTGGAAGACTCCCATTGCAGGTCCTGAGTGAACAAAAATTGAATGGTAACAGCTAGGAGGATGACACTGACAAACAGAAAGGAATAACAGAGGAGATTCTCAGCATATGTAAATTGGGATAACTCCCTTGACTTCAACAGAGCTAACTCTGTTTATACCAGCTGAGGATCAAATCTGATGTGTCTATATTTTACACATTTTCCACTGCTTGATTTGCAGGCTGTCTTGGAAGCATTTGAGAATATTCACGAAGAAAGGATTTTAAAACTGTGCATTATATAAACGTAATTAACACTTCACACTGGAGAGCAGTGTAGGTCTATTCTGACAACAGGGCTGGGACTGGCATAAAAAAACTTCTTGATATGATTACTGTAAGTCTTTGGCAATGCATCAAAACACGCAATTCACGGCACCTGTGGAAGACATGCAACGGACCAGATTATTACTAAATGCCTTGTTTTTTTCCAATTGAATGTTATTTAACTAGCAAAAGAGATTAATCAATCAGCATTTTGCTAGTGAAATGACATTAATTTGTGGCCCTGCAATGCTCGTTTAGGAAGGTTGTACAAAGACTGTTGAAGTCAGGTGTTCACTCTCCAGAGAAAAGTGCAACTTACTATTGACAAGCTAGTTGTCTACACTAATAGGTAAGTTGTTATCTAAAGTTCTACTCCTTACGTTAAATGGATGGCCAACCATAAATGAAATTACTCAGGAGAGGAGGTCTTATTTTTGCAAAAAGGATAAGCTTTCAGTAGCCCTCTACACCAACATTCCACACAAAGATGGACTACAAGCTACCAGGAACAGTATCCCCGATAATGTCACGGCAAACCTGGTGCCTGACCTTTGTGACTTTTTCCTCACCCACAACTATTTCACATTTGGGGATAATATATACCTTCAAGTCAGCGGCACTGCTATGGGTACCCACATGGCCCCACAGTATGCCAACATTTTTATGGCTGACTTAGAACAATGCTTCCTTAGCTCTCATCCCCTAACACCTCTACTCTACTTGCGCTACATTGATGACATCTTTATCATCTGGACCCATGGAAAAGAAGCCCTTGAGGAATTCCACCATGATTTCAACAATTTCCATCCCACCATCAAACTCAGCCTAGATCAATCCACACAAGCGGTCCATTTCCTGGACACTACTGTGCCAATAAGCGATAGTCACATAAACACCAACCTATACCGGAAACCTACTGACCGCTATGTCTACCTACATGCCTCCAGCTTTCATCCAGGACACACCACACAATCCATTGTCTACAGCCAAGATCTAAGATACAACCGCATTTGCTCCAATCCCTCAGACAGAGACAAACACCTACAAGATCTCTATCAAGCATTCTTAAAACTACAATACCCACCTGCTGAAGTGAAAAAAAACAGATTGACAGAGCCAGAAAAGTACCCAGAATTCACCTACTACAGGACAGGCCCAACAAAGGAAATAACAGAATGCCACTAGCTGTCACCTTCAGCCTCCAACTAAAACCTCTCCAGCGCATCATCAAGGATCTACAACCTATCCTGAAAAATGATCCCTCACTCTCTCAGATCTTGGGAGACAGGCCAGTCCCTGCTTACAGACAGCCCCACAACCTGAAGCAAATACTCACCGGCAACCACACACCACACAACAAAAACACTAACCCAGGAACCTATCCTTGCAACAAAGCCCAATGCCAACTCTGTCCACATATTTATTCAAGTGACACCATCATAGGACGTAATCACATTAGCCATGCCATCAGGGGCTTGTTCACGGGCACATCTACCAATGTGATATATGCCATCATATGCCAGCAATGCCCCTCTGCCATGTACATTGGCCAAACCGGACAGTCTCTACGCAAAAGAATAAATGGACACAAATCTGACATCAGGAATAATAACATTCAAAAACCGGTAGGGGAACACTTCAACCTCTCTGGCCACTCAGTAAAAGATTTAAGGGTGGCAATTTTGCAACAGAAAAGCTTCAGAAACAGACTCCAACAAGAAACTACTGAGCTTGAATTAATATGCAAACTAGATACCATTAACTTGGGTTTGAATAGGGACTGGGAGTGACTGGGTCATTACACATATTGAATCTATTTCCTTAAGTTAAGTATCCTCACACCTTCTTGTCAACTGTCTAAATGGGCCATCTTGATTATTACCACAACAGTTTTTCTTCTCCTGCTGATAATAGCTCATCTTAACTAATTAGCCTCTCACAGTTTGTATGGTAACTTCCAACTTATCTGTATGTATATATATATATATCTTCTTACTATATGTTCCATTCTATGCATCCGATGAAGTGGGCTGTAGCCCACGAAAGCTTATGCTCTAATAAATTTGTTAGTCTCTAAGGTGCCACAAGTACTCATGTTCTTTTTTCAGTAAGGGAAAGATACTTCCTGTGGGGTATGAGAACCAGTGTTCCAGAGATGTATCAGCATCAGACTTCATGTAAGCCATGCAGATATGGTAAGTGCGAAACCCTGAGCCAGACAGCATGCTTAATGGCTAGATACGGAATAGAATACTGAAGAACCAATTCATAACTGTAAAGCTTATCAGCTCGTATAAACAAAAGCTTGTGTAAGACCAGCAGATCCCTGGATATTGCCACCATCCCCATCGCAGTGAGTAGGTATTGATTTTGCTCTTCCATTATATCACACTAAACAAGAAGTTATCTGCACTGTAAAGCCTCACTTAGGGCCCAATCTAAGGTCCACTGAAGTCAATGGTAGTTTTTCCATTGACTTCAATGAGTGTTAGATCAGCCCCAGAATTCAGTCAAATACTGTTAAGGCTTTGTGATTAGTTTGAGAGTCATGGTATACACAAAGAATTAATATCTAAATAAATGGTCCCAAGATACATCTCAGTATTCAAGAACTTTTCCCAGGTTAAAAATATATAGGACCAGATCCTCCGCTTGTGAAAGCCAGCATAACTCCACTGAAGTCAATGCAGCCCTATCAATGCATACTAGCTGAATATTTCCCCTCCCCTCCTCCTGTATTTTATCAGCCTTTTTTACCATCCAAATTCTAATTAGGCAACTAAGTCCTTTGTAAGAAAATCTCAAAGTTGCTATGAGAAACACCAAAATAGAGAAGGTACCTAGCGCCTTTCATGCTATTTTGTTGAACAATACTACATAGTTCTATCTAATTTGTCTGTCAGCATTTCTAAAGTGTCTATCACCCTTACAGATAGGTTTTGTATGGAAAAACAAGAACATTTGTTCAGAAGAGAGAGTCAATTTTCTATCCTTCTACTTGGCTTAGCTTCTACCTTTGAGTGTGCAGTTGATTTTCTTCTGCTATAGTGATCGTAAAAGGTTTGGTGGAGCATGACCTGGGGCTGGCTAGCACTGGATGTTTCCTGATGTCCTTTCAAGATCATTTCTGACATTTGGGAGTGCTGTTAGAAGACTCTGTTTCTGGAATCCTCAAGTGGACACCTGGAGGGTTCCAGACTCTGCACTGGGTTGGAGAATCCCAGCTGCCTCTGCAGATCCCGGGAGAGGCCCTTCACATATTGTCCTGGCCCATTAAGGTCTTTGTAGTTCTGCAGTAGAATCCTAAAATGGATTAAACTACTGCTGGGGGAGCCAGTGTAGGTTGAAAGCATGGTATAATATGTTCTGTTGGTCTAGTCCTGCTTAGGACTAAGCCACTGTGCAAATTTACCAGCTGTTACTTCCCTGTGAATGTCTATAAACTATACACCGGCCAAACACCTAACTGGAAGATATTTACATGCTAGACTGCAAGTTCCATCACATGATTAGGGTCACCATATCTGGGAAGGAAGCAAGGCCTATAGTAGGAGTTGAAGACCGAGTACAAATTTGTGATGATAGATGTGGAGAAAAAAAAGACATTTTAATTCAAAGTGAGGTTAAAAAAAATCTGGGAGCGGTGATGTTATCAGGTCCAGGGAGGAGACCTTTCATAGAATCATAGACTATCAGGGTTGGAAGAGACCTCAGGAGGTCATCTAGTCCAACCCCCTGCTCAAAGCAGAGCCAATCTCCCACTAAATCATCCCAGCCAGGGCTTTGTCAAGCCTGACCTTAAAAACCTCTACGGAAGGAGATTCCACCACCTCCCTAGGTAACCCATTCCAGTGCTTCACCGCCCGCCTAGTGAAAACATTTTTCATAATATCCAACCTAAACCTCGCCCACTGCAACTTGAGACCATTACTCCTTGTTCTGTCATCTGCTACCACTGAGAACAGTCTAGAGCCATCCTCTTTGAAACCCCCTTTCAGGTAGTTGAAAGCAGCTATCAAATCCCCCCTCATTCTTCTCTTCCGCAGACTAAACAATCCCGGTTCCCTCAGCCTCTCCTCATAAGTCATGTGTTCCAGTTCCTGGAAAAGGCGACTGGCTGTGGGCTCAGTCACGAGCCTGGCTGCACACTCATGAAGAAGGCTAACGGGGTGTAAGGAGGTCTCTTACTCACCTGCATTCGATACCTGTATTGTCAAGTCCTGTGCAGAAGCGAGCAACTACTGCAGCACGGCTAGCCCTGCCGGGTGCAGATGGGTGGAGCCTTCGTTCCATCCTCCCCGCCTGTCAGCCAGCACAGCTGAGCCAATACGGAGTTGTGCCAGGACGCGGGCAGGTGCAGCTTTCTCCGCCCACTGAGCGAGAGCCAGGCGGGGTCTGACCTATACCTCTTAGAGCCATGAATTGGTTCCAGACCAGCTCCTGGGGTAACTTACTTATGTGCACCCCTGGCTCAGGCTGGACTGCGTGGTTACAATCTAGCCCTGACTGATTTACCAGAGTCTGAAGGGTGAACTCAGAACGTAAGAGAGGATGGTGAATATCAAGAACCTGCTATCGCTCCCGTTCTCCCAGATTCCAGTTTTCCAGCCGCGAGGTGTAACAGAAGAAAATATACCCGTTTCCTGATCAAAGCACAAAGTAAATCTAAGACCCACTGGTCTTAGAAACACAAAGCACTAGGCTACTATCCAGTTCTTTTCACCACGTGAGCACTCACGGATTTCAGTGTTTTTGAAGCATGCCAGTCTATTTCTGAGATGATTAAACAGATTATGCATAAAATGGGTGAGGTAAATGACAGGGCAGAACCATTCCTTTACTACATGTAAGGATTTAAAGCAGAGGTTCTCAAACTGGGGGGCGGGCGCCCTTGGGGGCTGTGGGAATGTATTCTGTGGGGGGAGGCATGAGAAGCTTTAGGGGGAAAAACTGTACTGTGCGCTTATTACTCACAGCATAGAATCATAGAATAACAGAGTTGGAAGGGACCTCTGGAGGCCATCTAGTCCAACCCCCTGCCCAGAGCAGGACCAATCCCAACTAAATCATCCCAGCCAGGGCTTTGTTAATCCTGACCTTAAAAACTTCTAAGGAAGGGGATTCCACCACCTCCCTAGGTAACGCATTCCAGTGTTTCACCACCCTCCTAGTGAAAAAGTTTTTTCTAATATCCAACCTAAACCTCCCCACTGCAACTTGAGACCATTACTCCTTGTCCTGTCATCCGCTATCACTGAGAATAGTCTAGATCCATCCTCTTTGGATCCACCTTTCAGGTAGTTAAAAGCAGCTATCAAATCCCCCCTCATTCTTCTCTTCCATAGACTAAACAATCCCAGTTCCCTCAGCCTCTCCTCATAACTCACGTGTTCCAGTCCCCTAATCATTTTTGTTGCCCTTCGCTGGACTCTCTCCAATTTCTCCACACCCTTCTTGTAGTGTGGAGCCCAAAACTGGACACAGCAATGAATCACTAGCAAAGCTGACTCCTCCAGACATAGCAGGTCCTCAGATGGCACGGTGCGTTTGACTCTAGATGGTGCTGTGCATTTTGATGGATTTCTGTTAGGCTTGCACAGCATTATACAAAGTCGTTGCCATCTGTACAGTAATCCCTTGGCTATGACACGATGTGCACAACTGTCGACCAAAATCGCAGTTTTGCTTTTGCTCGTATTACAATGGATTGTTGGCTCTGTTTGAATCAAAGCCTTGCTGGTTTTAATATTTAGTGAGAGTTGCATGTTGGTTTTCGTATTGGTATACATGTACTTGTGTGCCCGGGTGGGAGGCACAAACTACTACAGACACAAAAGGGGAGGGGGGTGAGATCAAATAAGCTTGAGAACCACTAATTTAAAGGTTCAGTTAGTCTGCCCTGACCCTGTACTATTTTAGTTTATGTTCAATCTATAGTGCCTTTGTTACAAGTATTCAAGGCAATGTATTACAGGCCTTTGGAAGTACTTTGATACTCCAGAATCTGGTACTCTTGATAATCTTAGAAAGACATTACTGATGTTTGAGCTGGAGTGGGGAAGTGTTATGAAGTATGCTAGCTGGCTACTTTCAAACTCTGCAGCATTTGGGTCCATTAGTGGCAGGAAAGCTATTCTGTGCTGATGGAAATGAAAGGACCAGACAGAATAAAGCTGCAACCATTGACCCGTCACCCCTCTGTTCCCCCGTGTTCTTTGGTAAAAGAACAACAGATTCCACACTAGCTCAAGAGAGGGTGATAGATGGTTTGTTTGTTTTTTCTTTTGGCAAGTTCTATGCCTGCTGAGTGCTGTTGATGTGTATACATATGTATACAGGAACAATGATGAACTCCTGGTGGACCAAATGCCCATAATAATTAGCACTTGATTGTTGTACATCAATTTCTGTGATCCGTACAGGGTTGATACATGCTTGCAAGGACACTGGAAGGGAACAATTCCTGTGTTTCTCCATGTGCAGGAGTTTTGATTGACCCTGGCCCTTGTGCAGGATTGGGGCCAGGGACAATCCATCTCGTTCTGTTTGCCCCAGCAAAGCAGCTGCAGAGACTTTCCTCCAGTTCAAAAGCAGACCGGGCTACACCAATTCAGCTGATAACAGAGCACAGCCAATTGGACCTCAGCACTATTCCGGCCCAGCCTCAGCCACTTGGTGAGTTGCTTCTCAGGGCAAATCACTCAGCAATGCAGAGGGGTGACATTTACAAGCACAGGAGAGTTCCTGGTGCTAGGCTGTGAGTTCACACATGCTTGCACTGTTGAAGTGTAACTTCCTCATTACTACTCACGAGCGTTTTAAGATCCTGTAACCATAAAATCAAGGCATTTAACACACACTCACTCTTAGCATGCAACATCATAAATAACATTTCATTGGTACTACAGAGTCTGGAAGCAAGCCACAGGTCTAGCTGCTCAGCCCAGGGGGAAGCTGCAACTGTGCTGAACTAGGTGTTTAATTTCTCACAGTGTGGTGGATAAATAAGCCTGCCATGTCAGTGCTAAGGACAACAGCAAACCTTCTTGGCTGTAGTAGTTGGAGAGTCTGTCTTGCAGGCGATCCTGCAGCTCATTCTGAACTGTCAACATTTGTTACATGGATCTTACAAGGCAATGGAGTTTGACACTGGCCAATCCAAAGGCAACAGGCCTGACAGGCAAAACAAGGGTCACCAGCGCCTTGTGTGCACCAAGTGGAGATGAAGTATATACCGCTGACCAAGCAGACACCGTTAGGGAATACGTTTGATTTCTACCTGCCATGCCCGGCCAGTGGTAGGACAACAAGAACCCATATATAGTCCTGTCCTTGAGTCTTAGTCCTGATCTAGAACACAGAGGCCTGCTGATCTGATGGTGCCACATCACACCCTTAATTTCCATTTGTCCTGGGATTTCCAATGCAACAGCGTGAATCTATTAACACTGAGCTCCTATCAAAAAGCCCCTCTTTTTCTCCTCCCCCCACCTTTCCTGCAGGACTGAGGGGCTTTTAAGGCTTCTTGTTACAATACTCCACTGCTTGGTAAATCTCAGTAAGATGTAGCCATCCACATCAGTCCGGTATTTTTTATAGTGCCCTACTGTTCTTATCGGTTCCTCCTCCCAGTTCTCCAGGGCTCATCCTTGGCATTCACAATAATAGCCTGGCAACAAGACTGTCACACATGACCTAGACGAGAGAGGAGACTACCTGCAGTAACTGAGCTCCATTCGTTTTCAGCATCTGAGCACCACACAAGCTTTGACACAGAGAGGCTGTGACAGACTGGCCTCAGGCAAACAGAGAGCAAGTATGGAGGGAATCAACATGGACTCCCTGAGAGCCATAAGCACACCCCAGGTAGCTGGCAGGGACCGAAGCTGGAAGCTGCTAGCTTTTTCAGACCGAGCCACATCATGCTGTGGAACAACTGCTAAATGGAGCAGCTAAGCAGATGCCAGCCTCACTGGGTTTTTGGCGTTTATTTTCATGGACGGTGCCCTGATACCACAGTGATGGGTGACCATATGAAGGCCTAAATGGAGAGACAGACAGCCTTTCTCTGCAACGTATGACAATGAAATTGGAATCAATCAGCTGCAGATGCTAGAGATTGACTTAATTATCAGAAATAAAGGATCATTCAACATCTAAGGCAGAGATGTGAGGTTTAGCAGTAGATGACAATATTGGCCATTCCCTCCTGATATCTCCAGGAGAGGGATCATGAGAGAGAGAGAGAGAGAGAGAGAGAGAGAGAGCACAGTCCCACAAGCAGTGTAAGCTAAGTATTTTAACCATGCAGAAACTCCATACAATAGGGCTATATAAGCCCAGGATAGTTGCGCTCCACCTTCTACCCCTGACTTCAACTGCAGGAAGCAGAAACACCACTTTCTCTCCTCGGGTTGTATGGCAGGAAGGGGTGGAGGACTGAGTTGCTACCTTGGAAGTGGCTGAGGGATGGAATAGGAGCAGCAGGGTGGAGCCTCTGTTTACACTCCTGATGGGTCCCAGTGACCATAGGATATTGGTACTGTGTCAGCTCGTGGGGTGCAATTCTCCTATGAAGCACACCCCAGTGGTTGAAATGTACTGCACTTCAAAGGCAAGTGAGCAGCAGAGAGGAAAGATGGCGTGGATCTAGGGCCCATTAAGCACTCAGCCATGGAGATGGTGTGGCATAAAGCAAATGAAAGCTCCCAAGTTTCCTCTTAGGTTGCTGACATTAGATATCACCTGTATGAGTAGCTGTTCCCTATGTGTATAAATAGAGTATGGCCCTGCCTGCACTATTATAGGAAACGGCAGAGCTGGTCTGAAGAAAAGAAGAAAGCAGGGGGTTGGAATCTTTCCCATTAAACATTGCCAACAAAATGGAGATTTTTCTTCATTTGGTGAGAAATTTTTCACTGAGTTTTCCAACAAAAATTTCAGAATGAAACATTTTCAATGAGCTAGAAAGCTAAAGCTTTTCAATTAGAACGAAATGCAATTTAAATTAGTGGCGGGTGGGTTTTTTCCTTTGTTCCAGTGGTTTGGTAGAAAAATAAATCAGAAAATTCACTAACATGCCTGTATTGTCCAAAATGTTTGGATCAGCCCTAGCAAACAGGGAAAAGGAAAGGTTTTAAGGGCAACCAATGCACAATAACTACGGTGAGATTTATTCAAAAACTAAACCAACAGCATGCCAGACTTGAACATAGAGATACAGCACCACAGTGCTTCCTAGTGTTACCCACTGAGCTATGCAAATATAAATCTCACTGAGTCTAGCTCTGCATCCAGTAGGATTTAATTTGAGCTATACTAATTATGCTGATAATGCTAATGGTCTTTTTTTTTAATGTTCTTTGTATTGAGTTTTCAGTGCATTTCTAGAATAAGGATGAGTTGAGTATAGAGAAAAAGTCTATTCAATATGCAGAAACAGCAATATATGCTGGGCTTATATACTAGAAATGTACGTACATATTTATACACATTCAGGGAAGGAGAGATTAGAAGGTTAAAAAAAAAAAACACCGTGTGGTTCTCCAGGGAGTAGGAGGCAAGAGAAGAAATTCAAGCAGCGGGATAGGCAAGATATTCACCTTGAAGGATAAACTTCAAAGTGAAACCATAAGAGGAAAAGCAATATGCTATCCCCAGGATGATTTCCTGCCACCAGAACCACACAACTAGCAGGTGCATATTTTTCTGATCCAGACCCAGAGTATAAACATTCAGGGCCAAACTCTCTGCTGAAACAACTCCTCTGAAGTCAACGGACCTACACCAGCAGAGTTTTAGCCCTGAAGTTTATATTCTGGAGCTGAAGACAGAGGATTTGGGGATTCCACTTGGCAAATCCTGTTCCTTTTGCAATTACCCCACCCACCTTCACCCCACCCCACCTTCCTATCACTATAACGCTTCAGGACGAGGATTGTCTTTTCGTGTGGTGCTTTGTGCAGCGCCCAGACCTCTGAGCACCACCACAATGGAGATAACACCCCCGATCTGCGGGTTACATAGCACGTCTCCGCATTTTCAAGACATCTTTGGAGAGGAACTCACCCCATGCCTGGGGATGTTCGCTCGAAACACGCTGCTCTGGTTTTCAACTCATGCTTCTCCCTCAACCCAGGTTTTAACCAGGTGGGCTCTCTGGCACAATGGTTCCCTATCAGGTTCAATGTACAGATGTTTCCCCTCCCCCCAGTCCTGACTATTCGCCGTCACGTACAGACGACCATCACTCAGTAACCTTATTCTGCTGACTTTGCCGTTTAGGAGTGCTGTTGGTTCCAGTGCAAAAAAAACAAACAAACAAAACAAAAGCTTATATTTCTGTGGGATATGATGGCTTGGAAGGCTAGCAATGGTTTATGAAGGCTTTTGCCTTTAGGTCAGTAATTCAACTCCTGCCCAGATGACTGAAGATGGGAGGGCCAGATCCTCAGGGGGTGCAAATTAGCATAGCTCCAATGAATTAAACTCAATGGAACTATGCTGATTTACCTCAGCTGAGGATCTGGCCCTGAAAGCCATTACTGATAGCTTTTCTGAAATGAGTTGGTGGTCTCACTCCATTTCCTAAAGGACAGTGATCTGTGTCCCAAAAAAACAACCTGCAACTGGCATGGTTTGTTCCCCTTTGCTGGCAGTTTTAACAGCCATCCAAGCTTGATGTCTGAATGGTCCTTTTCTCTCCAGAGATACAGGTACATGGGGATCTGAGGGGTGTCTTTTAATTGTTTACCACAAATGTACAAGGAAAAGGGGAAGGACTCTGACCGTAAAAGGTATTAAGTATCCTCACTCGCATTGAAGTCAAGGGAAGTTAGGAGCCTAAATACTCTGGAGGACCTGGGTCTCTGAAAAAAATCATTGGCAGACTGTGCACACTGCGACAGGATCCAACTTCCATTAAAGTCCAGGAAAAGACTTGCTGTTTTCCAATGGGAGCTGGACTGGGAGACGGGGAGTGCTGTCCCTCTTTCTGCTCAGAAATATGGCAGTGTCTGTAACTGCCTGGTGGCTTCTTTATTCATCTTTAGGGCTTGTTTCTCTTTCTAATTACATGTCCACTTTACGTTTGGAGCTTTATGCTACTCCACGCCAGCTGTGTCCCGAGCGCAAAAGAGTGCTATCCGTCTGAAAAACCAGCAAAGGAAACAGATGCTACGGTTTGGGGATCACTGTTGAAAGGAGCTCAGGGGGACTGCAATCTTTAAACATGAGGGTTGTGCAGGGCAGAAAGGGGGACCCTCCCACCCAATTATCAGTTCCAAGGCAGCCACAGAGAGTGTTTTAATGATATGTAAATATTGTCCTCAGAGTTTATGCTGAATGCTGTTTGCAAGGCTCAGCCATTACACCTGCCAGAAGGGAATGAAATAACAGAGTGATAATAAGAATGTTTCTGTCTAATCCAGTTAACCTAGGAATTAAGACTACACCCATCACAATGGGATCCTTGGCCCAGATTTTGAAAGGTACGTAGGGTGTTGTGCTGCATAGTGGCACTATGACCCTCTGGAATCCCTCAGTAATTTGTGAGCATCATTCACAGCTTGTATGTGTAACCCTTCTGCCCGTCAGAGTTGGCAGCAACAAGGGCCCGGTTCAATATCTAGGAGATCCATTCCAATAACACAATACAAAACCGGCTCAAGCCCCCACCCAGTGACGTGGGACAAATATATACCACCCCCGTGGGGTGCCTCCAAGAGGCAATACTTCCCCTCTCGCAAGCACAGAGTCTGAGTGTGGCAAAAAGCCTTTTAATAACAGAGAGAAACAATGTAGCATTATGTTGGGGAAACAACACCAACAGGATTCATAACACAACCCATGAGCAAAAAAACCCACCCCAAGCAAATTGGGGCATGCCCCTTTCCCTTTGGTTCTTGAGTCCAGCAACCCCAAATCACCCAAAGTCCCAAAAGTCCAATGACCCAAAAGTCTCTGTCCCTGGTCAGGGTGGCCCCAGAGTTTGAAAGTTTATCTGCAGAGCTTTACCTCCCAACCTGGGTGGAGATCGGGCGGGGGGGGGGGAGGGAGGGAGGTAAGGGGCACCTTACATGATCTGAAGCTGACTGCCCCGCAGCTCCATAGGGCTCCGCTCCGCTCCGCTCCACCAGTCCACGTCCCACAAGCAGCTCCCATCGTCCCACAAACTGCTCCACCAGCCAGTCCACGAACTGCTCTGCTCCACATCCCACAAGCAGCTTCTGCCGTCCCACGAACTGCTCCACACTATATCGTCAGGCTCCCCCACTACTTAACACAACGCTCAGTGATTTCAGCTCTTAGTCAGTTCAGCTCTTTGGTGAATTCAGCTTGTAGTAGGGGAGCCTCAGTGCTGGTGCACCATTAGCCCAAAGTGAGCTCAGCAGCCTGCAACCAGACTCCCAATGGAATCAAAATTAGCTCTGATATTCCACAGTGGAGAGAGGAGGACGTGCAACTAGCATGTAAGGCCCTCACCAGGGGACCCATGCCACCAAGTATTAATACTTGTCCCCAGTCTCTCTCAATTCACAGAGTTTTGGAACCCATGACAACCCTTGCCTAGCGATTGCTACTTAGTTGATGGTGAGTCCCTCCATCATAACAAAAGGCCAAGTACAGTTCCAAGCACAGTTCCCATAATCAGGGTAATAACAATTTATTCTTCCTGCCCCAATAACAGAGACACTGGGGATCCCACAGCAGCCAAAGTGATCATTTGGGCAGCTATGGCTTCATTCTAGGCGGGGTGGGTGTGCCTATGCAAATGAGATCGGCCCCTGAAGTTCTTTTCGACAACTTGCCACACCTCACCACCAGATGTCAGGGTGGAGCTCATCCTGACTTTGCTTACATATGAAAATATGACATGCCAAGTAATATATAACAGCTAACTGAGTCAGCCATTTGAGGTTACTTTGGGCATCAGAGAAAGGTGTCTTCCTTTTCACGATCCACAATCTTTCACTGGTGATGGATTGGGTAATGAGAAAGACCACATCACAACTAAGGGCCATACAATGAACTTTCACACAGAAGTTAGAGGACCTTGACTTTGTAGATTACATCAATTTGCAGCCCCATACCCATAGAGACATGTGAGCCAAAACTACCTACACACAATTAGTAGGGTTGAAAATGAACACTGCAAAAACTAAAACTATGAGAATCAACTCAAAAGAAACACCAGTAACACTTTCTGGGACTGACTTGGAACAGGTCTGATATTTCACATAGCTTGGCAGCATTGTATGTACAATGAGTACAACAGATGGAACAGGCAAAGCTGGAATAACAAAAGCCACACATGCCTTTGTAACTCTAAAGCAGATCTGGAGAAGCAGAAATCTGGCCATCCATACTAAACTTCAGCTATTTAACGCCATTGTAAAGACAGTCTTACTATGTGGTGCTGAAATATGGACACATTAAGACCTTACTATCGAAACTCCAAGTTTTCATAAACAGCTATCTAGGACAAATCCTCAATATCAGATGGCCAGAAAAAAAAATCACAAAGAACCCTGAATGAGGATGAAATAAAAAGCAATAGGACAGGAAATTACAAAACAAAAGTGGAGGTGGCTGGGCATACCATAGAGATAAAACTCGAACATAACAAGACAGGCATTGGACTGGAACCCTCAGGGCAAGAGGTGATGAGGTAGACCAAGGATAACATGGAGACGCACAACAGAAGCAGAACTGAAAGCTAACAAAATGCTATGGGAAGATGCTAGGACTGCAGCAGGTGACTGGTGAACATGGAAAGCATTGGTGAAGGCCCTGTGTTCTGCACGGAACAACTGGATCCCAGGTCTCCTACTTCCCAGCTGAGTAGGCTATAGGGTACTATGGGGTGAATCTCTCACCTCTTCTACTTTGTAAAATAAATATTCTTTGGGCCAGAGGGAGAGTCAGAACAGGAGCCTAAGTCCCACTGACTTTCAATAACACTTGGGCTTCTAAGGCCCAGATTCTAAAGATAGTTAGACTTAACCCCCAGGCCCCCTGCCACCTAGTGGAATTCTCAACCCTGCGTGAGTCGGCCAGGCTGCCCATACAATGCATGGGGAGAGTTAGGCACCCAAGAAAGGGATCCTCAAAACCCAATAAGCTGAGCAGGGAGCCAACTAAGCAAGTCGGGAGTGAAATAGAGAGGAAAGGTACAGGGCTTAGGGCCCAGATACTCAAAGGGACTCCGGCACCAGCACACTGTGGTTGAGCTAGAGCATATAAGCATAAGACAAGTTTCTGAAGCTGGGCCTTCAAAATCGCTAGTCACTTTAGAAAGCAAGCCCCGGGGGATCATCAGATACAGAGGCCTATGGGTAGGGCCCTACCAAATTCATGGTCCATTTCACGATCATAGGATTTTACAGATCATAAATGTCATGATTTCAGCTATTTAAATCTGAAATTTCACAGTGTTGTAATTGTAGGGGTCCTGACCACAAACAGGAGTTGTGGGGGTCTCATGAGGTTATTGTAGGGGGGTTGCAGTGCTGCTATGCTTACTTCTGCACTGTTGCTGGTGGCGGCGCTGCCTTCACAGCTGGGCAGCTGAAGAGCAGTGACTGCTGACTGGGAGAGCTGAAGGCAGAGCTGCTGCCAGCAGCAGAGAAGTAAGGCTGGCATGGCATGGTTTTGCCACCCTTACTTCTGTGCCGCCTTCAGAGCTGGGCCTTCAGTCAGCAGCCACCACTCTCTGGCTGCCCAGCTCTGAAGGCAGCAGTGCAGAAGTAAGGGTGGCACGGTACGGTCTTGCCACCCTTACTTCTGCACTGCTGCTGGCGGGGTGCTGCCTTCAGAGCTGGGGACCTGGTCAACAGCTGCCGTCTCCAGTGGCCCAGCTCTGAAGGCAGTGCAGAAGAAAGTGTGGCAATACCGTGACCCCCCTAAAACAACCTGATGACCCTCCTACAACTCCCTTTTGGGTCAGGACCCCCAATTTGACAAACGGTGGTCTCCCCTGTGAAATCTGTGTAGTATAGGGTAAAAGTACACAAAAGACCAGATTTCACTGGGGGAGACCAGATTTCACGGTCCGCGACGTGTTTTTCATGACCGTGAATTTGGTAGGGCCCTAGATATAGGCAAAGAAAACAAAACAATTTTGTAAAGAAAGTTGCCTACTTCTGACTGGCATGCTGATTACAAACACCTCTGAACCAAATTGCTGTCCCCATGAGTCCTCCTAAATAGTTTCATATCAGATTAATGGCAGATGCATGACTCAAACAGTCATTTAAATATAGACACATTTATTTTCACAACAGTAAGCTCGTGGGCTAGTTCCTTGAGTGTCTATATGCTGTGCAGCCCTAGTTCAGCACCCTAACCCCAGCAGCCTGCCTACAACAGCCCCACCCTGGTCTCCACCAGCCTTGATTACTACTAGCTGAGGGATCCCAACACATCCCCAGTCCCGAATTTCCCCAAAACCATCTACACTGAAGCCCTCTCATGGAACATACTAATGAGTAATAAGGATCCGTTGCTCCTTTAAAGAGACAAAACCACAGCAAAAAGAAAAGGAGTACTTGTGGCACCTTAGAAACTAACCAATTTATTTGAGCATAAGCTTTCGTGAGCTACAGCATGAAGTGAGCTGTAGCTCACGAAAGCTCATGCTCAAATAAATTGGTTAGTTTCTAAGGTGCCACAAGTACTCCTTTTCTTTTTGCCAATACAGACTAACACGGCTGCTACTCTGAAACTACAGCAGTTTGTTGCTTTCACTGGAGTTAACAATCACTTCAATTCAAACACAGCATTAGGCTGGTTTACATTAAAAGTAAAACAAGTTTACTAACAAAAAGAAAGAGGATTTTAAGTGAGCTCAAGTGTAACAGACAAGACAAAATGGTCACAAGTGAATAAAAGTAAAATATGCTTTCTAGCGGCTTAGAGTTAACGTGCTACAGCCTTGGTTCAAGGTAGGTTTCTTACCAATCTTCTCCTTTCCAGCCATGGCTGACTTTCTCTGTCAGGATCTTCCACAGAAATACCAGGCTTCCCTTGTCTTCCTTGGTGAAAGATTTATGCCTAAGCAGGTTTGTAACCTGTATTCAGTTCCCAGAGACTTTAACCCCCTGGGTAGAAGGACCCATCTTTCTCAGCTTGTGAAAGTTCTGGGCCCTTGTGTCTGTCTAGTGATGGATGTCAGGACAGTGTCTTTTCTCTCCTCCTTACATCTTCCCAAAGTCACTGTTTTGTCCCCAGACTCAAGATGACCTCATCCTAGTCTTCCCTTCCTCTGGACTTCCCATCCCCTTGCTGATTTGGTTGTAAATGGGGTTTCCATTGTTTTTGGTCAAACCTTGCTTAACTTAATTGGAGACAGGTAGACAACTCCCTACCCACCTGTCTGGGAGAAATCAGAAAACCTCTTTATCAACTCTTCCTGACCTGCCTAGTTTAAACAATTTTTAGTCACAGACTTTATGAAGCATAATTTTAGTGAGTATTCATAATTTTTATATAATATTAATACCTACTTTTCACAGTGATATAAGACCCCCTGTGTTTATAGTTAACAGGCTCTCTTCCCCACTCACTAGATTGTTGGCTTTGTTTACCTTTTATGTGCCTTCATTGTTCCTGCCTGATAACCAGGATGGTCAGACAAACAAATACATATTCCTTTGCCCAAGGCAGACTGTGTTTATGCATTGCTCGCCAAACAGATTTTAAGAACATAATCCGAGCACATATTCATAACTCTTTGTACACAGCCAGTCCATACATCATGAAAGAATATTAATGATCAGTGAGTACTGTGACTGGAGTCCTACTGGGGTGCCAGCTGTGGTCACTCAATTAGGGTGAACTGCAAAGAAGGGAGCAGACAATCCTCAAAAAGCTGGTGAATATTCCAATACTAGTACTAATATTCCAATACTAATAGTTGGAGTTCCTCAGGGAACCAAAGGTAATTAAGATGACTTTGAAGGAGGTCCATCACCTGTACTTAGCTATATGAATTAACAGAAGGCCATTTGCTTGTTGCTCCATCATTCACAGTTCATTTCTAAGAGAGATGAATATCGAGATATCCCGTGTTTACAATTCATTTAAATGTTAGGATGTTCTTTTGATCTCTGAACTATCAGAATACAGCATAGACAGGGACTGTTGATTACTCATACATATGTAAATACACAAAAACACAAATATTATCTCCCCACATGTCTTTCGAGGGTTATTTATTTTTCAGGATGTTTAACCCTTTCTGGCCATGCGTCACAGAATTATTTACCTGACACCTTTTAGATGCAGATTATTACAGCAGTGTGCTAGGTGCAGTGACTATGTCAGGTCTGACAAGAGCAGATGACACAGAGGAGTGAGCCATCAATGGGCTTCTGTGTCCCATAGTCTAAACAGACAAGACAGAAAAAGGAATTATTCTTAGTCCCATTTTACAGATGGGAGCTGAAAGATTAAGTGATTTGCCCAAGGTTTATAGTAGAGTTGAGAAGTCAAACCCAGAGCTCTGAATTCCAAGTCAGTGCCTTATTCACTAGAATATCCTTCCTCCCATTTAAACACCATAGAGACCTTGGTCATTTTCTTCCCGAGAAAGTCTGGTAACTAACATCCTGCCCTCACCTGAGCTTCTCTGTGGGCAAAGTTTAAATAGAATACTAAACTGAATTCAGGATCTGTGCATAACTCAGGACTACCACTGATTTGCTGGGTAGATACAGGTAAGTTACATGCTCTACCTCCGTTTCCCCTCTATGTTCAAACATAATAATACCTACCTCCTCCAGAGTGGTGCTTTGCAGACTAATTAACAAATGCTCATGAAGCACTTGGCAAATGCCAAGCTTGGTACAAATGCCAAACAGTATTCTGAGTAAACAGCTTCCCAGAGACGAGGGAGCAAGTAGGCAGGATGAGGCAGACCATCATACCTGTTACCTGTAGGGCCCTGCTAAGAATCATTTATGTTTAATAAAACCCTTTCTGTTGATTTACACTGAAACTGTGCCTCTCGCCTGCCCTAAGTGCAATCTGATGAAACACAAATTGAGTTTGAAAAGGTTTATCACAGCACCTGCACCATGAGGCCTATGCATGGCCCTAGAGGCTGTGAATCACCCAGGGAGACAGGAGTACAATTCACCAGGTGCCTTTTGCATGGCATTTAAAATATTTCTCCACAGTGCCCCACTTTCTCCCCCCAAGATGTATTGCATATGATGGGCAGGAGAGTACATTTCCCTGCAGCGTTTAATATACATACATTGGGGAAGGGAGGATTTTTTCCCATGCTCTACCTTAGGGGAAAGGAGACACTGGCAATATTTCAGAAAAGCCTTCACTCAAACAGAAGGTGCCATATGGCAATGAGAGGGATGGACCCGCGTGCACTTTGCCTGGGGTTGACGAGAAAAACACCGTACCAGCCTTCAATGCTGGGTTCACCATGTAGGAACAGCTTGTTCCCAGTGCCATCCGATGGCCCCACAGCCATGTCACTTTATTAAACCAATGTCCTTTGCATGGAGTCAACAAGCCCAGTGAGAATGTTATGCTCTTACAGGGCTCGATCGAAAGCCAACTGAAATCTACAGGAGCCTTCCACTGATTTTTGGATCAGGCCCACTGAGGACAACTTTGCCCAGATGGGAACAGTAAGTACTTACCCCTATTTTACAGGTGGGGAAACAGACACAGATAGGGTTATGTGTCTCGACCAAGGTCACACGGTAAGAACACAGCAGATTCAGGAAGAGAACCTAAGTCACCTGATACCTGGTCCTGTGCTCTAAGCACTAGACCATGTTGCTTACTGAGACATATGTCCCAACCCAAGAGGACTGCAGAATCAGCTTAGTATCTGATGAATCACAAGGCAGTGGCCTTGATGACTTGATTAAGGTCTTTTGGGTTTTCAGTCTCTAATTATTATAAGCCAAATGCGTGGAAACACCTTCCGAAGTTCTGATGTATTTTCCTTCAGTAAGTGGAGAATTATAACTAGGCAATTAAACTGCAATGATAAACAGTCAGGTAGACAATACAGATGCGTGCAAGAACAGAGCAATTAACTTGGTTCCTGTGTATTAAGGGGCAAATGAAATTCACAGTCCACTCTTCCCTCAAAGTCCTGCTGCTCTCAGGCACTTCAATTCCTTCTGTACGTGACTTCATTATTTTGGAGTGAATGTGAATTACTTTTATGTTTGTCACTGTTAAGTTTCACTTGACACCTGGCAGCCTATTTATACAGCACATCAGACACCTTTCAAATTCTAATTGATACATAATGGGCCCACGGCCTGGCCTCATTCGTTACACAGGCAAACTCTCACTGAAACCTTTGGCCAGATTCTCAGCTAGGGTAAGTCACTTATTTTGCCAAGTTACACCAGCTGCAGATTTGTCCACGGGCTGAGTAGAACCCTGAGTAATAACGCCAGGATGTGGCTGTCTTGGCTACAGGACTAGCTGCACCTCGGTCCCCTTTCTGGTGTCTCTGGATGCATGCCCTCAGGCTTCAAGTCTTGGGCCTTTGCCTCTCCTGGGGTGCAATTCCCCAACTCTCTGACTCTTACGGTACCTCTACACGGCAGCTGGAGGTGTAATAAGATCCAGTCCCTAGGCTACAGTGTCCAGTTTATCGACTGTGTTTGTGTAGAAGGGTCTGACTGAGCTTAGCACACGCAGCTCTTCCCCTCAGGAGTCTGTGATCAGGCAGCCCTGTGAAAACCAGCGTATTGCTTATTTTGCAGTGGAAAAAAAACTTCAGAGAAAAAGGATTTCAAAATAAAGTCTATCTGCGAGGCTTCAGCCAGTTGACACCAAGGGGTCACACTATGTTACCTAGTCTCACCTTCTCTTGGAGAAGAAGCTGGGTCATCATTGGTTCCCGCAGATAATTATTGTCCTCTCTCGATTAAGTGCGGCTTTTAAAAACCTGCCCGAGTTCCTTTGTTCTTTGGTGTTCATGGGCCCTTTCCTGATCTGGTCAAAACCAGTTTTGTGGGTTGGCTGCAGAGGAGGCAAAAACATCAAGGCAAATAGCTCTGGGCATTGGCCTTTAACAACTCACAAGTGTTTGCTCAGAGGTGGCTTATCTTGAGTCAATCTTTTCTCATCTGCCTATTTTCCCAGACTCCCTTTGAGTTACCTATATAGTCATATAGAAAACACCACCACAATAACCAAGCGGACATACAGTCCTCATCAGTTACCACAGGAGAGCTCCAAATCAATTGCAACAGCCACAAGTGGAAAAATATATGGAATGTGTTTGCTTCTCTACCATGAAAGTGGTTCCTTGTTCTACAGAGATTACAAGTGAGGGTGACTGGCCAGTGGGACAAACTACCAAGGGAAGTGATGGATTCTCCATCTCTAGATGTCTTCACATCAAGACTGGATGCTCTCTGGAGGATGTTTGAGTCTATCACAAGTTACTGGGATCCATACAGTGGTAAATGGGTGAAATTCTGTGGCCCGCGATAGACAGGGGGTCAGACTTGATGATCTAAAGGTCCCTTCTGGTCTCAGAATCTACGGAAAATACTTCTGAACTATCCTGACTCTTCATTCAATCATTCTTTATCATACTTATTCTTTCCCCTCACTGTTTCAGGAGTTGCTAGTATGCCCCAAAAGTCACTTTTTCTAAGGCTGATTGCTAATCACATGCTAAAATCCTTTGGTTATTGCTAATTCTGATTTGTGTAACATGATTGACTATAGCAGACTTGTCACAAGCTCTTCAATATTTGTAGCTGCAATATTTGCCAGCTACATCCCTGATTTTCAGCACCATTAAAGGGTTGGTGATGCTCTCTTGAGCTGTACTAAGGAATTAAGTTCTGTTAGGGAAAAAGGGTTCCCCTCCCGTCTAGGGTTAGGAGGGTAGCCTTCCCTGGACTTCTGTATTAGCCAAACAAAACACAGAGTCTTGGCTCTTTGATAAAGTGAGGCACTTTATTGCTAGCAAATACGACAGCTGAAGGGCTCACCAATTCCTTTTCAGAGGAAAATGGTGAAGCCTCGAACAAAGAACAGGGATGAGCTTTTATAGCTTGGTTCAACATACATTGTGATATCTCTTCCAGTTCGAACCGGTTAACCCAGTCTGTTTGAAGTTCTGGGGTAGGTCCGAGCATGGAGGCTTATCTGTATAAGGAATTCTCTCCCCAAAAGCAGGGAGTGCAGGTTACACACAGTTCACATTCTTTCTATCCATAAACAAAGTAGAAAGGACAGATGAGCATAGAAAAAAGACAGCAGCGTAGCTTTACATGATTATAGGGTCATTTTCTGGGTTTTTTTCCCTATCAGTTCCTTTTTATATCCCACTTATATCATTTTTTTATTCTTCTCCCTCCTTTCCACCAGTGCTTTCAAGAGCATGTTCTTCAGCATCCACGGGCTCAGACGCAGTTACCCTGAGATACGACATGGGCTCCCAATGCTCACTTCACTGGGAGCTATAACTAGACTCAGCACACACACAGAATGCCTCTTTGGTGTCTGAGGGAAATACAATTCCAACTGGATAAAATAATCAGAGATCACTGCCCTCTATTGCCAATCCTCTAAAGTGACAGGACCAGACCCTCAGCTGGTGAAGCAGGGCCCCCATTTACTTCGATAGAGCAACACCAAAACACAGCAGCTGAGGATCTAGCCCACAGACTCAATGTGGCCACCGGCCTTCTGTAATCCCCCTCCTGATTCCCTACTCCTGGGAATTGCTGCTAGAGCCAGATCACCCAATGCCCATGGCTGTTCCCAAACTCAGAGGGATTGCACTCCATTCTCCCAGCTATGGCCCATGGAAAAGAACTATTTTTTGTTTATTTAAAGTTGTACCCTGGAGACATTAGCACATGGCTGCAAGGGAGCTAACATGGTTCTGGCACATGTAGCCCTTCTGTGTGGGATAGTGTGGTGATCCCAGAACTCAGGGCCCAGAGGTGGGGGAATATGCCGTCCCATTAAGCCTAAATCAAAGGCTCCCAGGGCTTCCCTATGGGCTGAAGTGCTGCATGCAGTAGCCACGCTTCCCTCTCATGTCGCTAGCCACAACCACAGCTCTCCTAATTCACCATGGCTTGTGAAGGGATCTATGGGAGGTGGCTTTATGGCTGTCTTCAAATCCTCACTAGGGAAAACGCTCTCTGGGCTGGATCCTGAGCTTCTGGGACTGCTTTGTGCCAGTCTGTTCCTTTCAACGGAGCAGAGAAGAGAATCTCCTCTGCTCTGTGTAGCATGCAGCAGGTTCCGTACAGCACAGCAGAGGATCTAGGTGGCCAAGAAAGCACAGAGGACCAAGAAAACCCAGTGGGCCAGCACCTCAGCTGGCGTAATTTACCTCAGTTCCATTGAAGTGGGCCAGTTCTGTTTTGTTCTTTAAATTACCCATTTCTTTTGTGATGCTTACAACACAAGCAGTTGCAATTGGGGAATTGGCAATCTGGTGCACAGCAGGGGCATGCTGCCAGGGCAGATCAGTGCTAGTTCACTGGGGGCCCTAACCAGGAATATTTCTCCTCCTCCCCCCTCCCAACACTAAACCAGGCAAGTTCTCACAATAAAAAGCAAATAGGGGGCCCCCTTGAGCTGTTCAGGGCCATAAGCACTTGCTTATTCTGCTTATGCCTAGGACCTGCTCTGCTGCCAGGGCAGAGGGGTGGCAATAGGGTGTGTGGGCTAAAGAATGTATCCGCTTGTATAAAGAATGTATATATATATATTTTTTAACAGCAGGAAAATGCATTTGAAAAATGCAGGCACTTTTAGAAATAACTGAACTTCGACCTGTGTCTGCTCTCCCATTCACAGGGGGGGGAAAACCAGACTAGTAAATAACTGGAATCACAGCTGCTGATACAGGCTCTGATTCAGCAAGGCACTGAAGCACAAAAGTTCTTTGGGGCAGGGACTGTCTCTTATTCTGTGTTTGTCCAGAACATGATAAATAACAACAATAATAATAAATGCCTACTGCTTCATGGGCTTAAAGTTATGCACATGATTAAATGCTTTGCTGAATTGGGGCCACAAACTTGGGATATGGAATCCAGAAAACAGAAATTGACCATTCCATTTGCCATAAATCACTGTCTCTGGCAAGGCCGAATTAGTTTACGTGATACATCATCCCCCGACTCAAACAACTTCACATTCATTATGGCTGCTATTTTTTAAAGCCTTTATTATTACTATGCAAAGAAAATCTGTCTGAACTGGATCCTGTGCAGCACCAGCTAGTAAACAAGACTGTTGCAACAAGGGAACAAAACATGGTTTCCTTTCAGCTATTCCCAGAGCAATCTGCTTTTGTCCTTGTTATATAAGGCAAATGTTGTAGTACCCCATGTGAGGGCATTGCAAGGAGTAGATCAGAGGAATTAGAACAAAGAAAACCTTTTACTCCTGAAGAATGGAAATGTTCCCGATTTCTTAGACCTCCATACCAATGCGTGCTCTTGGCAAGGCAGGGACTGGGAAGCAAGCAAGGAGGAGTTGTAGTATTGTTTGCCTGCCTGAAAGGCATACTGGTCTCCTTCACGACTTGCTACTTTTGCACCCACGTCTCTCTGTGTTTCTTTGTTTTGCTTCCCTTCATCTTCCTGGCCTGGCTGGAGTTTGGAACTCTGGAGCTCCCCCATCCTTCCCTTGTAGCTACCCGTTTGAAAGCATTGCACGCTGCAGCATGACAAGGGGAAGGTGACCTGAAAGGCAAACACATATGTGGCTTCAGTACAAAAGGTTCTCTCTGACACTAGACGATCGTACCAAACTATTCAAACACAATTCAGGATTAGCAGTGAACCAGCGCATATGCCGGTCGACTCAGGCACTGAGCCATTCACACCGGAGTCATCTGCTATGATAAACACAAGGCAGACACCTGCAGATACAGGGGTCTCATTGGAAAATGGGAGGTGTTGCGTTTTTCCATGTTGGCATTGTGTTGCATTGCACTGATTGCATTGTGTCAGGGTGGCACAGTAACCCTACATCGAGGGGATGTCCCTTTTTGCCAGATACAGGAAGGGAAACGTGCTGTTTTCCAAACAGCTGCTGAACTGTATTGTCAGGCAATATTTGGGGGTGCAGGAGGAATAGCTCAGTGGTTTGAGCATTCGCCTGCTAAACCCAGGGTTGTAAACTCAATCCCTGAGGGGGCCATTTAGGGATCCAGGGCAAAAACTGGGGATTGGTCCTGCTTTGAGCAGGCAGTTGGACTAGACGATCTCCTGAGGTCCCCTCCAACCCTGACATTCTATAGGTAACTCATTTGCATGGTGAAGGCACCAGTTAAGTTCCTTAGCAAATTAATTTTCACCGCTGTGACTAAAAGGAACCAGCCTGGCAGCCTTTTCATAGCAGAGCAGTCCTTGTTTCTTGTCTTCTTCAGTTCCTTCTGGCTTTTGATCAGCCATGTTAAAGGCGAACTGCAGAGCAGCAAATGTAAGATGTTTGTGCCCTTCACTCCTCCTTTGTTATGGGTGAAGGACGCTTCCAAATATATCATTTTGTTTGATATGATTTTTTCCTGCTTGCTTTTTGTATCCCACAAATATCAAGCCCCGACTTCCCTCTTTTTTCTTAAGTAACCTTTGTAAGGCTTTGGACCACGACATCACAGCCCGAGTTTGACAAGGCAGGCAAAAGCAATGGCTGCCCTTACTGTTGACCATACCCAACATATCGTGGGTTTTTTTAAAGCTGTGGTGATGGGACTTAACAGCTGTTTAACATGGTTAAAAACTACCTGTTTTCCGAGTTTAAAAAAAGGCCTTAATGGTGTGTGAGAGACAGTATGTGGTAACAGTCTGTCAAATGAAATCAAAAGTCATAGGCCTCTAATACAAATATATGAACTTTTTTGTGTAGCTCCTAGCACAATGGGGCATCTAGTTGCTACCAAAGTACAGATAATAGCAATAATAAGCAGTTGTATTTTTTATTTTCCAGATTGTGTGAATTATGGATGAGCGTGCCCTGGTCTGGTAAACAAGCACACGGTACACAGTATGCTGATCCAGTTCTACGAAGAGCGTGGGGCCAGATTTTCAGCTGGTGCAGTTCCACTGGCTTCAGTGTAGCCACGTTGATTTACAGCAGCTGAAGAAATGGAGGTGCCAAGAGGATGTGACGGGCTGCCATGTCACAACTCAGTGCCTCTGCTTTGTACCACACACCTCTGTGATTCACTGTCACCATGTGGTGATGTTACAACTGCCCTGAAGATATCTTAGGGCTCTGTGGCATGCTGCATGCCAAACTTGGAGAACATGTTGAAAACTTGACAAAGCCGTGGCTGGGATGATTTAGTTGGGGATTGGTCCTGCTTTGAGCAGGGGGTTGGACTAGATGACCTCCTGAGGTCCCTTCCAACCCTGATATTCTATGGTTCTATGAAAACTGGATTGTCCTGGGAAAACTGGAATGGGCAGACACGCTAAAACCAGGGGGTTGCCTACACTGAAAAGTTATACTAGTATAAATGAAATGTGTATAGTTACATTGGTATAACTCCCAGGTGGACACCCTTATTGTGAGGGTTTTTTTTACAATTTAGCTTACATTGCTTTGGAAGGAGTCTAAGTTAAGTTAAAACAGGGGGGAAAAACTTATTTCAAAATAAGTATACATACAGGGAGTTATACACTATAACTGGTAAAATTTTCCCATGTAGACAAACCCTAACCCAGTCTCTCATGAGGCATGTCTTGAATGGTGAACATTTAGCAAGAACTCACTGTGTTACATATATAAAACTACATCATCTATTGAAGCAAAGAGAAGTTAATTTCCCCTAGCCTCTCATCAGTTCAACTCTCCTCTCTCCCATCTCCCAGGATATGCTTTTGAGAGTCAAGAGCAGGTTTGGCCATACCTATGGTATGACAAGCCATGGTAAGCGAGACAAAAATGAGTTGGCAATGCAACCTAATGCATGAGATGCAGCACTTTCCCCTTAGTCAATATTTTCACGTGCAACCTGAATTTTGTGCAGATTTTCATCAGTATTCAAGAGGAGTGTGACAGAGACCTCTGAGCTGCCCAAGGATTTAAGGCAAGGTATTAAGCTAATAGAACAGAAGTGACAATGCAAATAAGCGTGGATTAGTGCAC
Organism: Lepidochelys olivacea; assembly: GCF_965140295.1. Classification (NCBI taxonomy): domain Eukaryota; kingdom Metazoa; phylum Chordata; order Testudines; family Cheloniidae; genus Lepidochelys; species Lepidochelys olivacea. The sequence goes on along the minus strand of NC_140421.1, from coordinate 66,109,243 downwards.
GCAGTCATGTCTCCCTCTAGTGACTATCCATGGTGACTAGAACAGCCTGCTACTTCTTCCACCTCAAAGAATTACTTGCTTAGTTCCAAGTGGCAGGAGCTTTGCTTTTGAGACTGAAGGTCCTGAATTTGATCCTGGTTGTTAACTGTGGTGTCTCCATTAGAGCTGGGTGGAGAATGGTAATTCTGCTTCATGGAAGATTTCAAGATTTCAAAATCTGGATTCCAAATGAAAACCAAAAATTTTGAAACAGCTGCCTGGAGCCTTGATAACTACCCAGTGGAGAGCTGGGCAGCTCAGAAAGCCAGAGCCCTCAACGCTCCGGGCTGCAGAGGAGCGAGGAATCTGGGAGCCACAGGTCTGGGGCAGTCCATCTGGCAGGCTGCGGAGTAGCCAGGGACCCTGGGCTACTGAGGAACCCTAAGCCTGGGAGACAGGGCTTCCAGGCTCCTGGCTCCCCATCAGCCCCCCAGGCAGGCTGACAAGCATTTGGGCATGGGGTGGCAGGAAACCAGGCAGCTTTCCAATGGAGCCGGGCATGGTTTTCCGTGGCGTTTCATCAAAATCAGCATGGTCCCATGAAACACTGAAATTTCAACAAACCAGCAAATTCCAAGGAAAAGCGTTTCCCCAGTTTTTCCCCTCCAGCAGCTCTCATCTGCATGTCTACAGCCACTGTTCATGGTATGTTGTTAATACATGAGGGACTGTGCTGATACCAGGCACTGCAACAGCTTTAGGCCCAAGGGCCACCAGCATCACCCCCATAGCCGCTGGCGCTCCCTCAGAACTCAGGCAGCTGCAGTTTCGGTACATAGCAAGGCGGATATCCAGGGTCCACCTCCACTCCACCTCCACTGATACAGCTGCACGGCAGAGCAGTCTCCTGCCATTATCAGACCGTCCCTGCCTTTGGACTCTGGACTGCCAGTAGGTGCTGCTAGTGGTTGGTGACCCTTCAGTCCCAAGTACAATCCTTCCACTTCCTCGCCCCAGTCTATTCAGAACAAGGCATTACTCTTAACGGTGAAGTGTTGGACTGTAAACTGGTAGCTGGAGCCCTCCTCAGGTCCCTTAGAAGAGAAAATTCCTGTCTAAGCTTTTAGTTCTTGGGGAGTTGTGTCAAGTTTGACAGTAGTATTACCTGATCCATTGTTGAATTTCTCTTGATCCCTTGACTGAATGAGGAACTAACACTGCTTTTGAGTGAATACTGGAGAGATGAATAAGGCAGCTGTGTGCGCAGCTGTCCGGCCATTGTATGTACTGTACTGGGCAGGGAAGAGAAATAAGGTATGGACTTTCTTTCTCTCCAGTTTTATCTGCTCTTTGCAGCGTTGCCAGATTACACAGAACGAAGGAACAACGGCCAATGAAATGTTTGCTCTGCCTTTCATTTGTTTATGGAGGAGAATAAAACATGTTCCTTTTGATTGGAAGTATTTATACGTGCAGGGAAAAAAGCACCACAGTGATACAGGAACATGGATGCAGTGACTCTCTCTTACTAGCCCAGGGCATACTTAGCATGGCCCCAGCCAGCATGAGAAGCCTCAAGGGCAGCATGAGAGCTGCAGGCTACCTCCTATGGGCCTGCACCTGTGCCGTGGAAGTCAACAGGGGTTTTGCCATTGCTTTCAATGGGCTCAGGCTTGGGCCTCAGAAAAGAAACAAATTTGACACCTGTAATGGTGCAGTGAAGGGTCAGATCCATCACTGGTGTTTATTAGCATAGCTCCAATTAAAGTCAATGGCGCTCTACTGAATCATACAAGTGGACGATCTGGTCCACTGCACATAGGAAACATACTGCCCTTCGCCCGGTTCAGCCAGCTTTAATGTACCAGTCCAGATCTACTTGTATTCCATTTGTGTCACTGGCTTTCTATTTAGATGGTTACCCTGACTCTGTCCCTTGACAGCAAAGAAGGGGATAAACCCCACCCGTTAGGAAGAAACCACTCTCTCCTCCCCACATGCAACTAGATTATCTAGGGCTTACTGCTGAGTTACTGTAGCATGTCCTTGTGTCTGGATCTCCTCTTATCCCTTTCCTCACAGCCCACTCAGTCTCCAGCTGCCTTAAGCCCAACAGTGCTTCTGTACCGATGCTCGCAGAAGAGCAGTCGAGCACTCCAGGCAGTGTGACTAGGAAAAATAATTCCCCCTCTCTGGGATTTGGGAGATCTGGGCAAGTCACTTGGTCTGTCTGTGCCTCAGTTCCCCATCTGTACAATGGGGATAATGTTACTTCATAGGAGAGTTGTGAGAACAAAAACCATTAAAGATTGCGAGATGCCCAGACAATAGGGTAATGGGGCCGTAGAAGTACCTTAGACAGAAGTATGGCTTTGTCCCATAAATCATGGCTAGGGAGATAAGCTACAAAGAATAGAGGTTTTTGCTTATTCTAATTTTGTACTTTTCTAAGGACCAAAGTCTGACTCACTGTTCACAGTGAGTAGTAGTTTAGTTCACAAGCAGTCCCACTGAAATCAAAGAGGGTTGAGATAGTTAAGGCGCTGCATGTGACTGAGGAGGCCTGGGGTCAATTCCTGGCTCAAAGACATCCCGTGTGACCTTGTGCAGATAACACACTTGGTCTTGTTCCCTTGGTTGCCCACCTACAACAGAGGAGAACACTTCCTTTCGCTACATGGTGTTATGAGACTAAACGCATGCATGGCTGTGAACTGCTCAAATGCTACGGTGCAGGGGGCTGGACATGTAGACAGGTATTCAGAAAGGGAAACTGGCTTTGAATGATAAGCAGCTATAAATAAAGGAGGGAAATCCTGATCTTATTGAAGTCAATTGGGGTTTTGCCATGGACTTCAATGAAGCCAAGATTTCACTCACAGAATGCGAATCTCCTGTCCACTTCTCCACAGAAGCTGTATTTTAGAACCAAGGAAACTGGAGGTTATAATAGGGATATTTTACAACTAGGTGGGATTACAAGGCAAGTCTGTGTGCTGGAAGCCTGAGCACAGCAAAGTGAAACAGCGGCAGCAAGCAGCGTGCCTTACATTCAAGGCGTAATGTATTTTTAATTATATCTTTTGAGTGCCCTTGATGGAGATTTTCCACTCCATCACCACCTCCTTTGTCAGTTTTAATGGATTGCATTGATTATGTGATTTGTAAATTTTGTTACCGGTCGGAACAGGATGGTGAAATATAATCTTCTAATTGATTACATTTTGAAATTTATTAGAGTCCATGCGTTGTTCTGGATCTCAAATATTCAAGAGGGTCTTACATCAGATGGTCAGAATAAATTTAACATAAGGCTCATGAATAGTGTCGTGGCTAAAACAACAAACTCCAATTTCAGCAGGGCCCTTTATAACAAGCACAACTTTGATGGGAGTTGTCTCAGATCAATGCAGTTGAGCAGCTTTGCTCTACAGTGGAAAAACAATGGACTGTCATTCTTCCCTTGGCGATAAGTATTCCATACCTGTGATAATAACATGCCCTGTATTAATGGGAATGGATGAATATTTTAAGAAGCACACATCGGATAGTTTTGACTCCACCTTTGAAATAGTTATCTAGTCAGCCATGTCCTTTGCATGGAGGACAGGTCCATCAATGGCTCTCAGCCAAGATGGTCAGGGATGCAATCCCATGCTGTCAGTGTTCCTAGCCTCCGATTACCAGAAGCTGGGAGTGGACAACAGGGGATGGATCACTCAATGACTGACTGTTTTGTTCATTTCCCCCAGTGAAGCACCTGGCATTGGCCACTGTTGGAAGACAGGACACTGGGCTAGATGGGCCATTGGTCTGACATAGCACAGCCATTCTTATGTTTGCATTCTAAGGGCCATGTGCACCATGGAACGTCGCTGCTGGTCACAAGAGACTAGAGAAACAGGCTAAGAAGTTGCAGGCATTGTGTTGTGTAACAATAGTTCAGTTCTCAGCTCTCTTACAAACGGCCTGCGTGCCCATGGGCAAGTCACTTTGCCTTCCATGCCTCCATTTTCTAACTGTGTAATAGAGACTGGATTCCCACTCTGCTAGGAGCAGTACATAGTAAGCAACAGTCCTGCCTGAAGAGCTTACAATTGAAATAGGCAAGATGGACAAAGAATAGGAAGAGAAAGAAGCAGAGAGAGGGCAAGTCACTTGCCCAAGGTCACCGAGTGGATCAGTAGCATAGCCAGCTCTCCTGAGCCCCACTCAGTGCTATCCACTAGACCAAGCTGCTCTCAGAATACTTGCCTACCTTGCAAGTGTGTTGCAAGGATAAACTCAGTAACACTGGCAAGGCAGTCAGATACTACGGTGAGAAGGGGCATATAAGTTCCTGGACAGATAGACAAATAGTCAGTTCCGAAAGGCAGAAGTGCAATCTATCTGCACCTCACCTGGACAAGAACAGAAAGGTGGGAGGAGTCATTGGAAAGGAGGGAGGAGTCATCCCCAGCGGCACTTATGCTTGATGATACCCATAAACCAGAAGAAAACCTGACGCCAGAAAACCATCCCGAGTTATGGCTGCCTTATGCTCCAAATTCTGCCTAAAGAACAGATCAGAGGATTGGGGGGAAGAATTTTATTTTCATGCTGCTAAGAGGGTATTCCAGCATAATGGGGAAGAAAATATGTAAAATTCTATTTTTAGAAAAGACTTAACATAACTTCCCATTGTGCTTAACGTCCCTGTTGTCAAAGACCTTATCTGAATCTGAATAGCACCAAGATTTCTCTCAGTTTTTGTTTTTAAAAAGCTAAATTAAAATGTAGGGTTTTCACGCCTGCTGTACTGATGGAAAATGCCACAGTTATGCAAACACCTGTGAAGAGCACTGGAACTCAGATGTCACCTCCAAGGAGGATTGGGACTTTGGGACAACTGAAACAAAAACACCCATCATCCTACAAAATACACCACAGATTATACATGATACCCAAAATGAGATAGCTGTGTGCCCGCAGAGACAGGATACTGTGTTTTAACAACGCAAGAAAAACCCCTATAATGAAATTGTATATGCCTTCAGGGGAAGCTACTTCCTAATCACAGGTCATTAATAGAATCATAGAATATCAGGGTTGGAAGGGACCTCAGGAGGTCATCTAGTCCAACCCCCTGCTCAAAGCAGGACCAATCCCCAATTTTTGCCCCAGATCCCTAAATGGCCCCCTCAAGGATTGAACTCACAAGCCTGGGTTTAGCAGGCCAATGATCAAACCACTGAGCTATCCCTCCCCCCACAATAGGTGGCTTATAGCCTAAAGCATGAAGGTTTATAGTCCTTTATACATTTTCATGCTATGTACTGTGACAGCAGATATACTCATTTATAAAAATGTTTCATCCTTTTTTTTGAATTCTACCGTAACCTGTGGCTCACCTATATCTTGTGGTAGTGAGTTCCACATTCTAACAGAGCATTAAGAAAGTACTTTCCTTTTTTATCAATGCAACTTTCGTCTGGGGAGCATGCAGTCATCTCTACAGTGATATCTTGTGTGGTTGGAAGTGTTCATTAAAGCTACCAGTGCCTGACCTTAATGCTAAGTCTTAGGCTATGTCTACACTATACACGCTGCCGAAAGTGGTGTAGCATACATGTAGCTACCCACTGCAGTGCAAAGCACACCACCTCCACACTGTGGCGTGTAGCTACATGTGTGAGTGAAAGACTCTGGCAGAGGGGAGGCAGTGCAGAGCTGCCAAAGTCTGTCCTGATGTCTTCCGCCCTGGCAAAGTCTTCCCCACTGACAGTCTTTTCCAGGGAAAGACTCCTGCAGTGGGCAGACAGCAGGACACTACTCTGCTAAAAATTCAAGTGGTAGACGGGGCAGTGTGGCCTGGGTGCTTCGAGTATCTAAGATCCTCGTGAGACAACTCCCTTGTACTCACCCACATCAGAGCCAGATTTTCTAAAGAGCAGCCCCACACTGACATGGCTATAGCCAAATATTCTAAATAACTCCACACCCAATGTGCGTCCAATGCTCTGCACTCCGTTGAAGATCTGACCATTAGAATGCAATGAAAGTTCAACCCCAGACAAAAGCATTCATGGCACCTAAGATCAGCTCAGGTGCCCACATGAACTGTACCTTGGTTGAAATGGGGAAGGGGCTGACAGTAAGGCATTTTCAGTGAGTGCATCATGCCTTTATTATTGTTATTTATCTTACAGTCACGCTCAGAGTCTCCAACCAAGACTGAGGCCCCATTGTGCTGGGTGCTGTACAGACATGAAGTAGGAGATGGCTCTCTGCCCTGAGAAGCTTCCAGTCTAATACCCAAGTCAGACAAAGGATTGGAGGGGAAAACAGAGGCAGGGAGGGGTGAAGTGACTTGCCCAAGGTGACCCAGCAGGTCAGTGGCAGAGCTGGGAACAGAACCCCACATCTCAGTGCTCCATGCCCTAGCCCACACTGTCTCTCATTGCTTTGCAACCTATCCCACTCATGCAGCTATGAAAGAGCTCTAGTTGGTGGCCCTTAGGGGCACCCTCGAGGATTCTCTTTTATCACAGACTATGGAGGAGGCTGGAGGTTAGAGAGGGGAGCATGTTACCAGTCCTGTTGAGCTGCATGGGCAGGGAGGAGGTCAATACTGATCTTGATCTAGTTTGAAATCACCAGGATGTATGTTTTGTAGAGGACGGTTTGTACATTTGCCAAGAGGCTGGGACAGGATCATTTAATCAAGTAACATAAAATAGGAAAAGGTGAAATCGGCACTGAATCCAGGCACAATTTGGGGTTCATCATGCCCTAATTCTGAGGGGTTTTAGACTTTTTTTTTCCTCACCTTCTTCCGGGTGTTGATAGCCTTTCAAACACATTGGTGCGGGAGGCTGTTCTTGGGGCTGTCATCCGCACAGGTTTTGGGGCGGCTGCGGGAAATATAAGAGTAAAGCCTTTTCCTTATCTGCCTCTTTTAAAGACTAGGATGGGAGTGTGGTAGGAAAAAGACATGGGCCCTTGAGGATGGTGCCATTCAAATTCAGCTGGAGGCTTTGCTTCCATAGCTGGGAAGTGCATTTTTAATGACCAATGGTGTACATAACATTATACCAAATGAGCATTCATGCAGTGCCTCAGCGCAATGCACATTTTCTGCTCAAACGAGCCTCCCAAAGGAGCTGGAAAGAAATCACTCGCCAGTCAAAAGGAAAGACAACTGGTCTCTCTGAGTGAGGGTGAAGGTCTCTCTGCAGCAAGGTATATGGACGCAGACAGCATGACTAGCTAGCAGAGTTAAAGGAAAGCTTTGTTTTCAGTACTGTCAATCCACTCCCTTCCTTTGCTCATCACAGTTGCACACCACTCGGTTCACTAATGTGACAGCAAGTTCATCTACACGTTCAAGAGACTAATTTATAGAGAAAGAGGAGAATCGAAGGAGACATTTTTAAGAGCTGCCTGCAAAAGATGAAAGTCCAGAGGGGACAATGCAGAAAGGAAGCGGCATTTGTATAAGGCAGAATTGCTCAGTACAACCGGCCCAATGTTGCAGTATCTATTTAGTCTTCATTTTCTCTCAACCTATAGCTCTCCCTCTCATTCTGCCATGGCCTCACGTATACTGCAAATCCTGCCATGTTGGAGACTGGGATACCCCACAATTGTTCCCCATTCTAGGTACAATCCAGTCCTTTTTTGCAATGGAGATGGAACATTGCCTGTGCCCCCAAGTCAAGCTTGAATTCACTCATAGCCCAGCCAACTTGGGCACCTCCCATCACTCCCCCCAATACCACAGACACCTTTGCAATATGGACGTGACATTTGCCCTCTATCTGGATGTAGGCTAGAAGGTGCACCATAATGTAAGCACAGAGCTGCTGGCAATTCTATTGTAATGCCTATATTCTGCACAATGGGGACCACATCAATTTATTTTGAAAGAGAACTAGTGGTGATTTCAACCAGGAGGCCAAGCAACAGCAGAGGGGCAGAGTTAAGACTGGCAGGGGGGACTGAACTATTTCCAGATTTTCTGCAGGCAGGTTCTGTTTTGTTTTATTTAAACAACTTTCTGGTTTTCTGTCTTCCGATGGGGTGATTTTTAAACCTTATTCACTTTCTAACATATGGGAGGGACTTGCTGGGAAATATTTGTTTGTTTGGAAATACAGGGAGAATGCAGGAGATGTAGAAGAACACAATAGATAGTTCTAGTCTAACTGGTCTATTGACAGTGCTTTCTGATGGAGAGAAGTTAAAAGCCATGGAGAATGAATTCCCACAGAAACAAATTGTGATACCTTTACCCTACGTCACTGCACAAGTGGCACTAGCCATGGGGCCTGGCATTAGTCAGCATAAGACTATCGCAATCTGGCCCATGTTTTTCTTTAGATTCAGGATTATAATGGTAGTACATTTACCCCATTGTGTTTACCTGATTCATTTCAACCCACTGACCTTTGGGGATCACTCCATATTAGCATAAGAGAAAGAATTTCATTTCCATGTTCATCTGTTCTTAGACTTCTTTTGATTAGAAAATCGCTGACGATGAAATAGGGACATATGGGAGATGAAGGGCAGCTGATTAAACTGGTGTTTCCCCCCTGACCCCTCCTTCCACCGGACATAAACCAGGGTACCAGAAGCAAAAGCCTGTGACATTTACGTTATAAAGAAGGAAAAGATTCTATTGTCCCCATGCACCTATTTACCCAGGCAAAAAAAAGAAATGACTTTTCAACTTAATTAACAATGCAAAACCTGAGGAACGGGAGAGATATGCAAAAATCCAGACAAAAAGATTGCAAGAAAATGAATTTGCTGATAATACAGTACTTGCAAAACAAGCTTCTGATATTCCCCTCTTGACACAGCGTCTGTTGTCTACCAGGGCAATCATATCCAACCGTAATTGTCTAACAATTGTTCCACACTGAGAAAAATAGTTCTGATTACAGACATTAACACGTTTAGGCATTAAGCTTCCTCACCGTAATTACCCTTGAGCTTCGTCTCACAAATGAATTAATATGCTGATTGCTTGGACTAATAGAACCAGAAAAAGGGTGATGAATTGCTTCCAAATCAGATAAAATCAGGCATGACATCATTTAACTAATTTCAAGGTTGGGGGAGGAAGAAGGGGGAGGGGCGATGCTGAAAAGAAATGCATCTCTCCCCCACGGGGACTTCTTCACAGATAGAAACGCCCCCATAGGGGAAGCAACGGAGGTGTCGGGGAAGGAGGGAGTGTGCCCTGTGTGAAAAGAGGATTGCTGTAGGTGGATGGGTGTGTAACTTTTGTATGTGAGCGTGCAGTGCCAGGCTGATGTGCTGTTACAGACAGGTAAAGTCAATGTGCTAGGGGCTATGCACTCCCCCACCCCCCAGTATAACTAAATAGCTATGGTGCTGTGAATGAAATCGCATGGCTTAGCTGTTGAGTGAATCATCCTCTGACTGCTTGGTGGCCACATTCCATCCATCTCTTCTGAGACACACAGGAAGAGACCACACTAATCAGGGCACTACTGCTACATCCGCCAGGGTTCCTCATAAACACGGGTTTTGTACTGCGTGGATTCTCCATAGCAGGTGCTACAGAGGACTATTTTGTAGCTTGGAGGATGGGGAAAGGGGGCCAAGCCCATGGCCGGTGAGTTATGCCCTGTGTACCCCATCTCTTTCCTCGATTGTGACCATACTGATAGGAAAAAAGGGGCATGCTATCCCTATGTAAGGCTGCAGCTCAGTCCTAGCATGGGACGCATGGTCACTGTAGCCTAGATTGGGAGCAGTTATTCCCACGGACTTCACAGGCCTGCCTACCAAGGGCCTGTACTGGTTCTCTAAAACAAGTAATAAAAAACTAACAAAATAGGAGTAAACTGAAAGGCTGTGGCTACAGCATGGGCTGCTGGATTAAGTGGCGTCCCTCTCTCAGTCTCAACCTAAACCTACCACATAGGTCACTGCCCCTCTCACGGCATGGTAGAAGAAGCTTGCTGTACCTGATGTGGATACAGCAGCCACTCGCTTCTTGTAGCCGGGCAGGTAAACATCCATCTTCCATTTCAGAGCCCGCATTACTCGTGCCTCCTACGCAGAGAGGAACCAAGAGCAAAGTTACTTAGAAAGTAAAGTTACTTTTAAAAGGAAATGGGTGGTTGGTTTAATTTTCAAAGCAGTCGGAGTCACATAGGGTTTGTGTGTGCGTGTGCATAAACACCCACATCCAGGTACAGTCCTATTCCCACTGAAATCAATGGCAGCAAAACTGGATAGATGCATGTACACATATATAAATACACATACCGAGATATACCTGCACATATATACAAAAGCTGGGAATCTATGTGCACACAGCATGTGTGTACATACCAGCTTTTTAGAGCTGTGCACTCCCATCTCTGTGGTGTATACGGCACACATACAGAATACATTGCACGTACATGCGCGCAGACAGCTTTTTTAAAAAAAACCCTCAGCTCCTATTTACTCACTGAAACAAGCGACTATAGTTTCAGAGGAGCTCAGCAAGCTCGACTCCGAGTTTGTTTTGAAAATCAGGCTACAATATGGCACAAGAGGAACTACTGAGTGTTGGCCACTTCTGAAAATCGGCTGCTTATCTAAATAAGAGATGACCTCTTCAAACTGTGGCCCCAACTGTGGGTGGTGAACAGCTGAAAATGTAGCCCTATGTTACCAGGGCCCAAGATTTCAGCTTGGGGGAGAAGCCAGCTTCACCAGGCATAGATACATGTAAGAAGAGAGAAAGGATGGTCCAATGATAAAAGCATTAACCTAGGCTATGGGAGAACTGGGTTCAAGTCACAGACATCCTGGGTAACCTTTGGTAAGTCATATAGATTCTAAAGCCAGAAGGGACCACTAGTCTGACCTCTTGCATAACAGGCCATAGACCATTCCTAAAATAATTCCTCTCTGGGCCTCATTTCTCCATCTATGAAAATGGGAGTAACCATACTGCCCTTCCTCACAGAGGGGGTGGTGTTCTGATCAGCACTGGTTAGAAAATGGATTTTCTGTCCCACAAGGAAATTCAAAATTTTGGCTTTTTGCCCCAATGCAAGATGGAAAAAATTGAAAGTTTTAGCAACACAAAATCTCCCCCACCCCCACCCCCAAAAAAGGAAAAAACTCCTGTTGGGTCAGTCAAAACATTTTATTTTGATAAATTGTATGTGTTTGGTTTCTGTTGTGACCCTTTTTTATTTTACCATTTTCTTGGTAAAGTTCTTTCAAATGAAAAGTTCTTTCAAAATGAAAATATATAAAAAAAAAACAACCCTTTTCATTCTGATGGCAAAGCGACATTTTGACATTTTCTAAACCTTCTTCCACTTTTTTAAACAACATTTAGTTGAAATTAATACATCACACACAAAATCAGTTGAATTAAAATGGCATTTTCTGAGGGGAAATTTCTGACCAGCTCCTGACGCATTAAAGATTGTGAAGTGCTCAGATACCATGGTAGTTGGGTCTCATAGGCACCTTAGAATGTGAGATATCAAAGACAAACAAAGGTCACTGCCACTGTAAGAACTTCATGGTTTTGTATAAGTCCGAAAGAGGGATTCACGTTCTACAACATGACATTTGCTAAGCAATCAGGGTGCAGAGTAATGCAATCTTATCACTTTTAGTGTTAAACGCACATGTGTTTAGAAGCCATGTTTTATGCACATATAATCATGTTTCACAATTTATAAGAATCTTTGCCACCAGGATGTGGTCAGATTCTAACTGAACAGTTATCACCCACACCATATTTTTCCCCATTGTGTATTTACTGCACCTAAGAGATCCAGAAGCAAAAGGATCTGGGCTTTCCTTACTTAATAATTGTTTTGGGGTTCAGCTGTGTACCTGTGGGGGGAGCATAACTTAGCATCATCTAAGATACTAGAATAGCTAAAGAAAAACGTACCATGCACTTCTCATTGCACGGTGTCTTAGGCACCTGCATGCTACTTACCAACTTACTCAACATAACATGATTCCCCCCCCTCCCACCATTTCTGCATATTTTTCTCTCTGCTTGCTCAGAGCTACCTTTAATTCTGTGTCTATATTTACATGTTTAGGAAGTGGCCTCTTCTATCATAATGCTATGGGAACAAAAACCACCACCACCAGGAAAATGAAATCAGAGTATAAGAACATAGGCGCTGCCATAACAGATCAGACTATTGGTCCAGCTAGTCGAGTATCCTGTCACCAACTGGGACAGGACCAGATGCCCCAGAGGAAGGTTCAAGAAACCATGCAACAGGCAGCTACAGGAGAAGCTGTCCCCAAGGAAAGCTTCCTAGTCCTAACCCCCCACAATTATCATCATCCCCATTCTTCAGCTGGGAGACCTGAGACAGCAAGGTGAAGTGACTTGGACAAGGTCACATAATGAGTCAGGAGCAGAGCTAGGTTTAGCACACAGGACGCAGACTCCCAATCCTGTGCTCTGCCCTCTAGGCCACAGTGCCTACTTTAACAATAGATTTTTAAAGACGATGCCTTATAGAAGTAGTAATAGCATTTGGTCTGTGAACCTTGACTGTTCACCATTCCTATGTCAAGAGGATGTGGTTTGGCCGATGTTATTTCTGCATCTAGCTATAACCCACTTAATAACCTCATAACCACTCAGCAAAGCTATCCTCTTCCCCACGCTAGCGCAATAAGCTTCAGGATCACCCCTCTTAGTAATTTGAGTGTTCTAGACAAGACTTTACCAGAGGTGAAAGTAGCCACACACAGAGGGGGGAAAAAGAGTCTTGGAGCTGTTTCCACTTTCCCATGGGAGGGCAGTGACCATGGAATGTAAGAGTAAAGTGGGTGGGCATTATCAAGGGCTCTGTTCTGATCCTAGCCACGATATTGTATATAGCCTTTATTAAAAATAGCTTCACCTAGCCAAGAGCCATCAGAATGAGTGCTCTCTAAAGATGCTGCTGTACAAGTAGGAAACAGTACCTGGCTGAGATAGGTGGCTGCTATTTCCTTGTAGCTAGGCAGCAAAGAAGTGAAAATGAACCTGAACAATCAAGCTTGGCTCTAGAGGTAGAGAGAGAAAGAGGATAAAGCTGGTAAAGGTGACTCTAGATTCAGGTTCAGATCCACCCCACCCCACAATACAGAGGCACACAGAGGTTTATCTTCAGGCCCATCTTCAGGGTAAGAAGATGCAATGCACTGGTAAATCAGAAGATGTTATTTTTATCTGCAGTGGCCATGCATTGAGAACCAAAGTAGACACTGCAGGCCAGATCCTCAGCTGGCGTAAACAGGGGATGCTCCACTGAAGCTGAGGATCCATCCCTGCCTCTTTAAAGATCTTATGGTTTGGATTTCTGTTTGCAGGATGTTAATATTCATATATTTGTATGCAGCCAGCCTTTGGAGCACGCAAACGTCCTCTAACTGTAATTTCAGCCTGGTCAAGGTAACAGACCTTTTTCATTAAGTGCCTCCAAATTTCCAATCTATCCATGAATGTGAAAAATCTGTGCTAATTAAGGTCTGTCGTATAGGCCAATAGTGCAGAGAGAAGTTAAGGAGGTTCAGAAGAATTTGTTAAAGACACAATGTCGACATTCATGTGACTGGGATTTTTTTCCCCTCACACTCAGTGACATTTCATCCTGGTCTTTATTAATCGGACAAGTGGTTATTTAAAAAATACCTATGCCTCCTTCTGTCTTAAGTGGTAAGGGGTTTAGTTGTTGGGAAACTAGCCAATTCTCAGGAGGTCTGTGGTGCATAGGAGGAAAGGGTTTCTGGTCACGGAAGTGCACATTATACACACACACACACACACAAAAATAAGTGGCCAAAAAACTTCTACTACATTTTTCTAATTATAGGCATGTTAGTTTTAATTCCAGATCACTTACAAGTAGATGGTAAGAATATTTATTTCAAGGGAGGGGGAAGATAACCATATTTTTAAATTCAAAATAAAGGATACCTTTATGGCAACATTTTAAGGGAAGCAAAATCCTCCTAGAAAAGACATAAGTACCGTTTATAAAATGTGTTCCATTGTTGGTGCTTCTAGCTACCAACTTAGCAGCAAACACATACGTATTCCTCAGTCTTCAGGGTTTTTTCCAGTAACTTGGTATCTGAATGAGTTTGTCATGAAACACTGAGCAAACACTTATCACTCATTTTGAGTGAAACAAGAGCTTCGACAAGGTAACCTTCATTCAGCTTCTTCTCTTCACTCCAAACCCTGTTCATCACACTGAGCACTCGTTCCACTGAGCCATTTGCTTCTGCTAAACACAGAACAAGTTCTAGTTGCCGTTTCAGCAAACGTTTTTAGAGTCCTACAAACATTGTGATTGATGAAATGGAAAACGGAAGTATTTCAGGCATTCCTGGAACACTATAGCAAAAACAAGCCAAACAAAAAGAAAACATAGGCCTGTCCCACTGCAACTGAGATATATGGTCTCTTTAAGGAAGGGGATCCCAAGGAGCCTGTAAAGTTCTTGAAGTCCTGAGGCATCAGAAAATGCCATTGACTTAAATGGACAAGGTTAAGCCCTTCCACCAAGTTCAGCAGCTGAGGAGTAAAGCTCTCTGTGGCTCTGATTTGTGTCCTAGATACATGTCTATTCTGATTACCGAACATCTGGTAGCCCTGATGTACTGTGTAATAATATTCCAACTATGTGTGTGAAACACTTATAAATACTAATTAAAATCTAATCATTTATTAAGACCACATATATCTATCATCTGAGAAGCGATTGGAGCTCATTTTCCTTCACATCCTTTATTAATAAAACACAGTGAAATGCACTGACTTTTTTTTAAAAAAAAAAAAAAGCTTCCTTGGCATTGTGTGGATGGACCCCATCAGTGGAATATAATATAGTTTATTATCACTAACACAGGAATGGACCATAACTCTAAAGAGACAAAGCCTCGAGTAAGCTATGAAGGTCATTTTTGTGCATCTAGAAAACAAATGTAATATGCCAACTGACTGTGTTAGCATCCCATTTTGGGGACAACATGGACTGCTTTCACTTTAATAGCAAAAATGAAGGTTTTTGAGAGGGATCATTACACTGTTAGTCCTACTAGACCTGGACAAAATGAAGGCAAAAATCAGTTCAGTTTATACACACTTGTATTTCGTGCTTCTCTTTTTCAAGCATCTTTAAAGGACACAAGACTCAAACATTCCACACCAACATTATTTTTGATACGTTGCAAAAACAATACACCCTGACCATCACTTTTGCCATTGGAACCTGCTTTTCACTTTTGGAAATGTTGATGCAGCCATCAAATGGAAGAGGGCCTAGATATTGACTTCAGATGCCACTAGCCGCTTTATTTAGTCTCAGTCTGAACATTACCCAGGTGACCATTAGAACTCTCTTGCAATCAATCGGTGGCTTTTGATTCGGGAAATTTAGCCTCCCTTGAAACCAACGTGCTGCGGATTTTGATCCCTACTAAGGGCTCTTAGGACTGATTTTTAAAAAGGCCTCAACCCAGCCTTTGATTTTGAGCTTGTGTGTGTGTGTAATTAACTGTGTTTACACACAAAGGCACAAAAGCTTGTTAGAGGCACCAGGCTGTATAATTGTACTAAGAAAAATGAAGATGTTAGTGATAACTCAGAGCCTTGGGGTAAATTCCTGCTGTTAGTTAAAACTGTGCATCCACAATGACTTTGGGAGCCTTTACTTCTACAGCCAAACAGAACTTTCTGCAAGAAGATAGGCCCAAACCCCAACTACTCTATCACTGGGAGTTTTGAAGAGCAGGTTGGACAAACACCTATCAAGGATCCAAGTTTACTTGGTCCTGCCTCAGCACAGGGGACTGGACTTGATGACTGTTAGTATATAGGTCTGTTTGCTAGCCTGGGATTAAATTTTGGGTTTGACTTTTTGATACTCTTATACTAAAATGCGTAAACAAGGGAGAAAGACATGGTGATGTTGCTTCTGCCTAGTCAGCTGGATTTGTTAGTACAATGGGAACAGATAAGAGCAATTAAAGTGTTACTCGAGAGCACACTTTTAAGATTGCCTCAATCCCTATCTCAAGGCACAGTCAAGCAACCAGTCGGGAGGTGCAAAGGAGCTTGTGGGGGGAGGTATAAAACACTAAAAGACCAAAGAAATGCCCGCCCCTGACCTCAACACAACCTCACTCCTTACCCCTCCCATGGGGTACAAAAGAGGTGGGATGAAGACCCCATACCCAAAATGGAACATGACCCTAAGTTGTAAGGGGTGGGACTCTGTGCATTGCAGGTATATTTGGGCCTGCTAAGGAGGAGGAGGTGGGAATAGGGAAAATGGGGAATGAGAATAGGGAATGGGGAACGGGGACACAGGCAAGGCTCTGTGGCACCACAGCTGGGAAGGGGGACATGGGGTAAATGGTCTGTGGTGTCAGAGCTGGAAACAGAACACTGGGAAACAGATTCTGCCGACATGTAGCGCTATGGATATGTTTGTTTATTGGGGTTAGTTCCCAACATTGCATGGTTTGCACTTCAGACTTCAGGTCTTCTGGTCTTCTGCTTTCTTTCTGTGTGACAAGAACCAGAGAGGGGGGGTGAAGGGAAAGCCCTCTAACAATGACTACTCAAGGTCCCTTCCAGCCCCACATTTCTAAGGCTCGACCCCATCCCAGTTTCTTACACCTCCTATTGTCCTTCTTGATTCCCACCACCTCCTGACTTACGTTTCTGTCCCTGCCTTTCCCTACTCACACACTTGTACAGCAGTAGCATTAATAGATGATGATTCCACATTGGCTGTGATGCAAAGGAGTGATCAAGCGCATTGGGTGCTAGGTAGCATAATAGGTTAGCATAGCAGTACTTCCCCCTTGACGAGCAGATTTCAAGTCCTCCTGAGATCATAAATGAAGTCCCTAATTAGGGTCTCCAGGTGCTATTGCCATACCGATAATAAATGACACTTAGCAGGAAAAGACTAAGCACACCGCACACAAACATCATACAAAGACAGTCACTGCCCCCAAAAAACTACGTTTCCCAAGCTCCCATTTGTCCACAACCCAAAGGCACATTTCTGCATCCCTGGCAGCCTCTGTTCTGCATCCACGATGGGATAAGGATGCTTTTTTCGCATCCCAAGTGGGATGCATGTTCAGAATTGTCTGGGGTGAGCTTTAACCCTCTTATTATGCTTAACCCTACCCAGTGCTCTTAGTCCTTCCCTGTCACAAGGTTCACTGACCACCACTTTTAACGGCCCACTGCTCAGCTACACGTAACCAACATTCACTAGATACACCAGCATCAAAATCTTCTGTCTATATTTAATCACATTGCCTCTCAAGGTAAGACTAGGCACCTGGGATTCTGGGGTCCCAACATGCTGAGGTTCATCCACAGCAAAGGCCTATGATACACCTTGCTTTGGGTGTTGCTCTCCTCCCCTCTGCCGTAATTCTATTTGTACACTAAGTTGTGCGTCACTCTCGCCAGCTCAGTTGTGCAAGCCGCAACTCGGATACACTACTGCTATTTTCTGGGGAGTATTATTTGAGTAATAAGAGGACGAAGCGGACCAAAAAATACCCAGCATCTCTCTCATACCACCCCTTTCCCCCCCCACCTCCAATCAAGCCACCCAGCGTGGCTTTAGAAAGCCTTTCAGCGTTCTAAACAGATTTTGCATCAGCTCTCACTGTCAATATGCTGACTCTTGTGTGCTACTTCATTTGGCCTTGGAGACTTTGGGCCGGGCCCTCAGCTGGCGTAAGTCAACTTAGTGCCAGCGATCGTCACCAGCAGATGATCTGGCCCTTTGTATTTGCTTTGAATACAGGGGTTGTCTTAGTACCGCACTAGCATGAACCACCATTAAACTACAGGGCCTTCAATAATTCTGCCAAAACGCCAGGCAATTTCCCTCCCCCGTCCCAAGCACCAAACATAATTTTTTCCCCACAAATCACTGGGTACCCTGAAGGGCTGTGAAGATTGGTATTTAGTGATGCAAAGAAAGGGTCTGAGTTTATTAATCCCAATCCAGCATTTTGATTTCTCTCCCCAAAGCACATGTACCATGAACTCTGACTACACAGTTCCTCTCAGAGGGTGCAAAATAACCCTTTATTCACCACTCTTCTAGAGATGGAGAAGGAAAATTCCCTGCCTTTTCTTCACCAGTACGACCCCCCACAAGAAAGGTGCATCTACAGTAGAAAAACTACAGCAATTGTGGCCAGGTTTTCAAAACACAGTGCTACAAACTCTCTATACTAGCATGGTGCTTAGTAATTTTTCTAGTGCAGACAGAGTCTAGAACTGAGGCTGATCCAAATCCACATTTTTATACCTTCCCACATGATGTGACCCAGCCAGGTAAAGCGTTAGGGTTAAAATGTGGTTTGGAGCCACAGCTCTTGGCAGGGGGCTAAGCAAAGGTGCAACATCCAATGGGAGCTTCTGAGAGAGTTACTCTTGAAGCAGGCAACTGGGAAGGGCAGACATTGATACATCATTTGACAGGTTACAATGCGCGCTCCCGATGTACCAGGCCAGCTCTGCCAGGGAAGAGCCTATTTGGGCAGAATAATGGTGACAACAATGCTAATTTTCCCAGGGCTTGGTGACAAATCTTAGACCCATTGATGGCGGTGGTAATACTCCCATTGGCTTCACTGGAGCCAGGACCTGGCCCAGGAAACTCAAAGAGCAAGATTCACAAAGGGACTTAAGCATGGTGATGCTCAGTGGCACCACTCCTAACGTTTTAGGCACCAAGGGGGGGGGGGGCGGAAATCACTGGGATTCACCAAGCCTGAATTCAGCACCTTGTCTCCTTGCACAGATGCTTTACAATGGGATTAACAATAGCCAGAACACAAGGCAGCACCTCACCTAATCCAGCCAATGGGAAACGCTGCACCAACGGGTGTGTGCTAAGCCCTGCCCCTCATAGGGAGTTTGGGGCCTAAATCCAGGCTGCAGGGAATAGCCCCTCTATGCTTGAGATTCTCAGCTGCAAACCCTCTCTTGGTGTTAGGCACCTAGGCTGTTTTAGCAAGGAGGAGGACCTCCCTCAGAACAACCCATTGGGAGACCCCAGTTCAACACCTGCCTCTGCCTCCGCCTGATGGGGAGAAGGGATCTGAACAGGGGTCTGCCATCTCAGGTGAGTGCCCTAACCACTGGGCTATTCTAATGCAGGGCTCCTCCATCTTGTCTGTTGAAGCTATTCCACTGTGGATGTATAATGAGAATCTTCTTCTCGCAGTTGTTTTGTGTAAGTTCACCTATGGGGCCTGATCCTATAGGTGAGCTCTGAGCAGGCTTCCCTGATCGGGCCCTGCAGGCGAGTTAGAGAAACACTGATCTTCCCCCACTTTGTGAATCGCTCTGGGGCTTTGGGATCTGGATGCCTAGAGTAAGGCTGTCGTGAGCATGCTCAGAGGCAGAAACATAGGTACCTAGGGAAGCTTTTCCTGCAAAGATCTGTGTGCTGAGCAAATTTAGATGCCTAAAGGGTTCGACAGAAGCTGAGCAGGGGTTTCGTGAATCCCGGTGGGGCTTGATTCTGAGATTTTGGCACCTAAAGTGGCAGTTAGGCACCTCCGTCCTTTTGTGACTCTAGCCCAAGGAGGAAAGCAATGCTAGGCCCATGTGCAGCACAGCTGGGGTACGAGTCCTTAGCCATTCATTCCTTCTCTCCCACACATGGAGAGCCAGACTGACTCTTGTCCATAAACTGAAGGCTTTCTTTTTTGGGAGCAAGCAGGAAATGCCACAGTTACTGGGAAGCTACTTTGCTTTTCCAAATAATAAATGTGACATTGCATGGAAAAAAAATCAAGCCACTATTTGTGTATCCAAAGCAGCTCTCCATTCAGACTACCCACTGCTTTCCTAGAAGCTGTCCAATTTTATGCCAATTAAGGCTTTGGAACCAAGTTTTGGACCAGTTTAACAATGCAGAGGGAATATTTGTGTGTGCTTGCTTTTGGCTAATTATAGCCCTTAAGCTGTTGCCACTGCTAGGAACTTGATTCAGGAAGCCATTTAAAGTGCGTAACAACCACCTTATTGAACTACTGACTTACAGCCAATGTTACATATAATTATGCACTAGTAAATGGTGCTCTTTATATTACTTCTCTAGTTACATATACACTTACACACAGAGTTCTCTCTCTTTTATATGGCACTCCCATAGCAACCAACACAAAAAGCACTTACCAAAGTGAGCATCTGGTACTGGAGATCTTTTTTCTCTCTCTCTACAGCCTGTATCTCTTCCTTAGACAGAATAGGAGCGGATATCCTTTGGGTGTAACAGTGGCACTTCAACTACAAATCAGAGAGAGGAAAAAGCAGTGGTTTATTATTTCTACTTCACCTGAAGCCAGCCCTAAAGTATGAGGCTGTCCATGCGCGACTGGCTTGGCCCTTTTAGTTTTTCTAAATAATTGCCAAGCAGCCTCATAAATTATCCACATTGAGCTTCATCCTGCTGCCAGTGAAGTTTTGCTAATGCTCCTCAAAAGGGGAGCAGAATCAGGACTATTTTCCTACTCATTTAGGCATTCCCTTTGTCATACCTTTGCAGTGGATTTGACAAATTCTCTCAGCTGCTACAAGTAGCATTGTGATAGTGTTTGGAATAGTTGCATTTCTATATGTAACGTGGTACTATTTGTGGCAAGCCTTTGGTACACAGGATAATGCAAAGGAAGAAGGAACAAAAATGCAAAAAAGGGTTTATACGTGCATTATTCTGTTTACAGGTTGTACTCCTTGGAGAATTCCGCACCACGGCGCACACGCAGAATTCATGTCTCCTGCAGAATTATTATTATTTTCCTCTGCAGAAAATGTAACTGCAACACATCTCCAGCAGAATGTGCCTTTCACCCACAAGGGGCTGCTGTGGTGCCAGAATATAGGACAGCCGCTCCTGGATAGGGAGAAGAAGAGGCTGCATTCCTCGCTGCACCCTGCCTGCGGGGCCAGATGAGGAGGCATGGGATATGGGGGGGATGCATAGAGCAGGGCACATGGGACTCCTGGGGGGGGGGGTGTCACAGACTGGGGTTCAGAAGGGCTGGTGGTGGGAACAGTCTGGGGCAGGGTCTGAATAGGGAGTGGCGGTGCAGGGCTACATGGGGATGGGGCAGATGTGCCTGACAATGGGAGAAGCTAGGGGACATCCAGGGTCTGCATGGGGGAGGCTCCCCAACTCCCTAAAAATCCCCCCCAAAAAACTATTGTTCCCTACTTCTCTCACCCACACCCAACAAGCCTCCAGGTTCCCTCCCAGGTTGCTTCTCTCTCCCTCAGCTTCTCCATTACCCCTGACTCCCCCAAGCCTTTGCACTGCTTCTGAGGGGTGCAGGAAACACATATCTGTATTGTAGTTTAAATGAATTATTACTCAAAGTTCTGTATTAATAGCCCTAGCATGGAATCTATTTGTCAAAAGACATTTCCTGAATCATTTTGTTGTCTATATTGTTACAGACATATATGCTGGCAGGTATTTTGAAATAATATTAAGAAAATAATTGAAACTGATGTGATTATATTGTGTTATTCTGACAAATAAGATATGAAGAATTTTAAAATATTGTGTGTTGAATTTTTAATTTTTTGGCATAGAATTCCCCCAGGAGTAAGACTGAACAGTAATCCAGACACAACCAGTCTAAATTGCCCAAACTCAGATTTTTATAGATGAAACCTTGGCCATTTTCACCAATATATGCCCATATGATATATGATATATACCCATCTTCTGGCTGACAGGAGTACTACCTACAGTTTCCCCACACCAACTATTTCTGCCAGGCTGGGATGTACACACAGGACGTATTGTCAGGTCAGGCTTACGTGCCTTTGAAGCCTCACTGCTGGGGCCTGAGTTCCATGACCTTGCACCTTGTTTAGTTATTTACAGGGGAACAAAGGGGGGTGGGAGTCAAGAGAAGCTCTCCGATTAGAATGGTGAAAGTTCACGCTCCTTTTGCACAGGTGTTAGTGACTGCACAAGAAGTGCAAGGTAGTAAAGAATCAGAATCCTGAGGTTCAGTTCTCAGCCACGCTACTTTCCCCGCCAGCTGGGGGTCAAAACACTCCCCTGGTATAATTTAGAGCAGCTGCAGGGCTACTCTAACTTATGCCCCCTTGCCGCCAATGGCTGCATTAGCCAAGAATCTGGCAGAGCACCATCCATATGGTCCTGCGCCAGGTGTGCTCCATAAAATGAGGTGTAGAATTGGCTATGAGCAATCTGAGGATTTCCCAGTGGCAGAGGTAATCCTCAGCTGCTGCTTTAAGTTATCTTTTTACCTGCTGTGTGCATACAGAATGACCCTCTCCAGCTCCCCTTATGGAGGGCCTACAGGCAGACACCCCTGGGTGTAGCAGCTTACACTGTGTTCTCCTGAACCACACCAAGCTGTGGCAGTTTGTCTTCATGTTAGGCAGTCTTATGTGTGGAGTTGGAACGAAGAGTTAGAAAGGAGCAAGTTCTCGTAATGAAGTATCCTTCTAGTCTACATACACCATTTTACAATTGGGATCTGAAAAGCCAGGGCAGGACTGGACCTGAAAACACAGATCATGCTGTCATGCCAAGAACTTTCTTGCAGATGCCTAAACAGAGCAGCTTGCCTGAATTCAACACCTTACATCTTTTAAAACAAATAGTGCTGATATTTGGAACAGGGAGGAAGACAACTCTGCAGAATATTTAGAGGATATTGTTGAGGGACTTCCCAATTTGCTTAACATTCATTTTACTCATTTTTTTTAATCCTTTGTAAAATTCCAAATTTACCATAGCGTGTCCAAATAGAGGATTTCCTTCACTGCGAGTGTTAAACTTCCATATACAAAGAGTACAACATCTGAAGTCAAGTCTCCATGAGAGCACAACACGTATGCACGTGGATGGGTGGCTGTAAGAATTTTCTGCTTTGCAGGATTATTGGCCTCACTCTTCACACCTCCTTGTGATGCTGTCAGGAAAGACTCTGTAAAGCTACTGCGATGCACAGGGGTTACAGAGTTTCCTTGCCCACTCAACAGCCCACTCCTCCCAGCACATCAGAACCACAACAAATCCAGGTTGTGTAAAATCATCAGATTTACTCTGCTGATAAGTTATTCACTGTAATCAAGAGTCAAACATGCTATTGGAGTGTATTTCTGGAGGTCAAATTAGCACAAATAATTTTCCACTGCATTATGATGTTTGCTAATACAGTATGAAAGCCTTATTGTAATAGTGGTCTCCATTAAGTCAATTTGTCATATTAGCAAACACCATAAAACTTGTACCACACAAAGCCAATAAGACACTCTGCTGTGCAACATTTCAAATGATTTATATGTTGCTACTACATTTCCAAGTATATTTGCAAAGAGGATAGAGACTAATACAGTGGACATTTGCCGAGCCAAGAAACGCACCCACAGACTCGCTATGTAACCATTTCTGGGCAAGTCTCAGAACCACACTTTTATTACAACAAATTACAGAGATTTAAACTGTTCTTCACCGTGCAGCTGGTTTATTACAGAACAGTAAATACTATTTAATGCCGCAATATAGGCACACCCGTGTGTTGCCAATGAAGCGATTGCAAGTTGCCTACTAACTACAATTCAGATGCTACAAACAGTTATCCACAGATGCGAAGCTCAGAAAAGAACATTAGACCAGTGTTTCCCAAATGGTGAGTCCCAGCCCACCAGTGGGTCGCAGGAAGGGTCTACATAGGTGGGCCGCCTGTCACTGCCCCCACATCACTCCATGCCCTACACGTGCCCCAGAAGCGCTCGCCCCCAATGAGGGCCCCCCAGGGCAGACAAAAGAGGCAGTTTGCTCTGGAGCCCCCAACCAAGTGGCACTGCAACCTGACACCTGGGAGCTCAACACCATCCAGCACCCAGCTGCTCCTCCCTCAGGCTGGGCCAAACCTGAGGGGAGGATCAGCTGGGCCATAACTGAGCGGCACTGTGACCGTGTGCACCAGGTCTCAATGCCCAGAGCATGGAGCCGGGCCTGGCCTTGAGACACAGGTGCCATTGCTGCGGTGGGAGGGCGGACAGACTTGTTTTCCAACCACAGTCGCTCCATAGGGGCCTCCAGCCAGCCGGGACTGCAGGATGGGGCAGGGCTGGGAGAGACAGAGAAAGCAATGGGGCTGGTGGTACCCAAGCAGGAGGCTTGAAGGCCAAAGAGAAGGGAAGTTCTCCGCTCGTTGACACAGAGGTGGCCATCCTTGCTCGGGGGGGCATCTCTGTTGTTTTCAGTTAGCCCCCCTCAGATATAAAAGGATCTTTGAGATGCTAATCCTCTCCCAGGACAGAGACTGCCTAGGGAGTGGTTTGGTGTTTTCTTTCATGTTTTTGAAGCCTGTCTTTTACTTCCCTTTCAAGTAAAGTGGTGACCAACAACAGGGGTGTAGCAACAACCCTAGTAGAGTTCTCTATCCATAATAAGTGGTGGGGCTGGGAGAGCAAGGGATTGTGGGGGGGGGGGGGGGGGGAGGGAGGAAGCCAAGCACAAGGGGCTGAAGGATATTTGCAGTGCAGAAAGGACAACGTGGGGGGGGAGGTGTCTTCCAGGTTTGAATTTTTTTAAAACAAATTACAATAGTAAACAACATAATAGGGGGTCCCCCTGAAAAAAAAAACAACAAAACATGATGCCAGAGGCCTTAGTTAAAGGCTTGGGAACAACTGCATTTGGTCACCTATTCTAACTTTCTGCACATCACAGACTAGAGGATGCCATCCATTTGCTACTATATTGAGCCCAACAATGAATATCTTAAACCTTATGAGTGTAACAGTTCCAATGAATGTCTATAGGTGTGACAGCAGACAAAGAGATGGGGAAGGGGGAAATGGCAGCAGAGGTAGCTGGAAAAAGATTTTTTTTTTGTCCCATGAAAAAAAATTGAGATTAAGAAAAGAAAGTTCTTCCCAATTCGGGGGGGGGGGGCAGGGATCGGGGGAGACCACCTCCAAAATCAAAAATTAATTCTTTTATCCAATGAAATTCTGAAAAATGTCATTAATCAAAACATTTCATTTCAACCCTTTTATTTTATAAATTTTAAAAACATAAATTATGAAATGTCATTTTGAAAAAACAAAAGAATTTAAATTTTTCATTCTAAAACCATCCAAATGGGACACTTCGGCAGTTTTGATTTTCTTCCACCCCCATTTTTTGCCTTAGCATTTTCATCAAAATAATTTTTTTTTTTTTTGGTGAAAAGTTTTGGTTTAGTCTCAAAGGCATTTTCCAAAAGACTTTCTTTTTGTTTTGTTTTTTTTTGGGGGGGGGGGGGGAAGGGGAGAAAGGTTCTGACCAGCTCTGAGTAGCAGCAATCTGCAAGATGGTAGAAAGATGCTGAGGTACCCAGCACTACCCCCAGTCACTTGCATCTCCCTTCCACCAACCTACCAGGGCCATGCTTGGCATAACTGCTTCCTCAGAAGGTGCTGTTAGCTCCCCCAATACACCCCAGAATCCTGCGCTCTGGCTACAGTGTCGCTTTGGTGCAATGGGAGTCTCTACAAATCCAGTATCTGAGCACACCTGAGACTCAGAAATAAGAAACAGATGCTCTTTTGGAGGGGGAAGGAAGCAGAAAACTCACAGCTGAAAGAGCTCGGTTTGGCACTGGCCTGTCAGCAAAGGACCACAGTGGTCCCAGTCCTATTCTAGGGCCCCCTTATGTGTGTCTCCCTAGAATAGCTTTAACTGATGTCTCCCAGGTGGTCATCTAGTTAGCCTGTGTTTAAAGGCACAGATTAGCCCACTTCTACGGGCCACACCCCTACGTTGGCAGTGGGGTCGGAGTCCCTCTGCCACCACAAGATTCTCCCTGAACGGTGCAATCACTCTGCGGCCACTTACACAGGCTCTGTGGGGGACAGGAAATGGTGCTTTTTTATACTTATTCACGCCTCATTTTCTCCTGGATCGGGCTTATTTAATGACGAATAGAACATTTGTAGTTACTGGGCTAGATTCAGCCCTGCCACTGAAGGGGTCGCAGACTGTACCCTAGGGGCGGTTGCTTGTGAGGGAGGGCAGGTGGTGCTTGCATCATCTCCTGGCCCTGAGGGTTCTTCTAGGGGATGGCATGTTTAGCTTATGGCTGGTGCTCTATACGGTTTTTGATCATGGCTGCTGGCATACGAGTAATGAGGCCATGTGAGAGAGATATTGAACGGGGGCTGTGGCCATGTCCTTCCTTTCACTGTTCCAACTACTTCCCCGAGCAGCACGGACCAGCTTTAACCCTCCCCCCCCCCCCGCCCCGCCCCGCCCGCCCCCACAGAGTAGGGTTGTGACTACCCTAGCACCACCGTAAGCCTCCCGTGCTGATGGGTAGACTTGCTGGTGCGGGGGCTGACCTAACCTGGGGCTATATACAGACCATTTTGTGCAACCACAGGGGAAATGAATTTTCATGCTTCGGGGCATAAAATGATCATTACAGGGATCAGAAGGAATTATCCACTAGTAGGAAACAATTGGGAAGGCGTGGGGAGATTTTCCCGCTTCTTCTTGAGCCTCAGTCTCCATTACTGCCAGAATTGGAATAGGAGGCTTCATGGGTACAGCATCCTGCCATAGCATGGAAAATCCTGTATTCCTGTGTTTCAACTCCCAGTGGCAGCTTTTGGTCCTCTCACCCCTGGTCTATGCTTAAAGATTACACATCCTGAGTGCTGCAATCAAGTCGGACGTAACCGCCAGTGGAGATGCAGCTAGGTTGACAGACAAAATTCTTCTGTCGACCTACCTACCGCTGCTCAGGGAGGGGGAATTAACTACATCGATGGACAAAACCCTCCCATTGATATGGGAAACATTGACACTATTCAGAGTAGCAGCCGTGTAAGTCTGTATTCGCAAAAAGAAAAGGAGTACTTGTGGCACCTTAGAGACTAACAAATGTATTTGAGCATAAGCTTTCGTGAGCTACAGCCCACTTCATCAGATGCATTATGGCACTACATCTGCAGTTGTGCCACTGTACCACAGGCATGCCCTAAGGCCCCCTCTACGTTAGGATTTAAAGATGTTAGATCATGTTACCACCTAAAAGTCTAGTCAAGGCAAAGCAATTATGCTTTAGTATGTATTAAATATGCCTCGAGATCCTCCTAGGCCTAACTCAGTTTAGCAACAGGCTAACATACAGTTGCTTCGTTTTGACTGGGGTTTTAGGAGGTGTTAATTTGATTAAACTAGATAACGGGATCTACCTCCCCTCCCCCTTTAAATTCTAGCCTGGAGAAGGCCTAACTGGCTCTTACTGTTTTTCATACAATTCAGTAGTTGGGTTATGGGTAGGGACAAGAAGATAAAGTGAAGTTACCCAGGTCACAGAGGCAGGCAATGGCAGAGTCTTGGCTAGAACCGGGACATTCCCGATTCACTTTGGGAACATTGCACTTTCATTCATGATCACTTGAAACAGCTTCTTTATTTTAATTTGGCTGCTTAATTGTGGAGAAATTGTGAAAGGCACCAGACTGACAGCACAGGAAAATAAAGGCTTTTATGTATCCTCCTCTCCCCCATCACTTCATCCATGCCTAGGTGGATCTCTTCTAGGGGCAAGTAGCGCAGTTTCCAGGAGGAAGGCAGACAAAAGTAAATCTACTGCACCCTTTGTAATGGGGGGGGAGCAGTATAACCTGCCCCAGCCCCTCCAGATCATTGGCTCAAGTGGACCAAGAGATCCTATGAGGCTTCAGAACACAGCTCTCCCCTGAGTCCCAGTGCTGTTCTATCATCTCCGGGCTAGTCTTAGCCCTTCATTTCCAACAGCGCTCAAATATCATTAAAAGAAAAAAAATCCTTTTGTTAAGACTGCGGAAATTTTCAGTAAAATGAAAACAAATTGCTCTAAGTAAACCATTTGTCACAGTCTGATTACTTTGCTGCCACTCTGGGAACACCAATTTGTCATGCTAGATCAGGGCAACAGCAGGCTGACTATATGAAATGGCAGGCTGCCTTCTAGCTCCTAGCTTGCAACCAGTGAAGAGAACTAGGATCTCCCACCCTCCACGCCAGCACTAGGGATTTTTAAATGGTAGGAAGGATGGTTTTGTTATTAAGACACAGGACTGAGATTCCAGAGACCTGGGTTCAGTTCCTAACTCCACCACAGACTTCCTGTGTGACCTTGGGCAAGTCACTTACCCTCTCTGAAGAGCACAGAGAAGTACCTCCTTCGTCTGGCTTGTCCATTTAGATTGACAGCTGTTTGGAAGAGGGACTGTCTCTTACAGAGCCTAACACAACAGTGCCCTGATCATGGCTGGGGCTTCTAAGGCCTGCTGTAAAACATACATAAACTGGCTTCATCATTTAAGAAATGGATATGCCCTTTTTGAAAGGATGTGCCCAGGCAGTGATGAAAGCTATAGGCCAAGCCTACAGATGGTATTGCAGGGACAGATGTGTCACTCAATTCTGCAATGTAATATGGAAAATATTCTAAATGACACTATCCCCTTTCTAATACATCCTTTTTTATTAATATTATTATTACCACTGCTACACATTGAACAGATGTCTTTAGTAATGTCCACATAAAAAACAAACACCATTAACTGGAAAGGACAAGAGACACATACAATGTGACCATAACTCCAGAGGCATATTGCAATACATACCAAGCATTCCAAGATCACAAGTAAGGCCCACAAATATTATGAGATTTGCTTAGAAACAGGAGAGTTCATTAAAAAAAAATATATTGGGGACTCTTTATTTGCATTGTGGTGTTTGAACCTTTAGGGTGAATTCAGGTCATATTCCCAAGCTTTCCTCAGCAAGTCTGAGGAGTTGAGTTTTCACATATTCAGACAACTGTAGAAGCTGAAGCTTTAAAAAAAAACCAAACAAACAAAAAAAAAAAACCACCACCACCACCACCCAACCAACCACCCACCAAATATTGTAAGACTCAGGATAAAAAGTCACAAGATTTGGTAACGCTGCTATCGGTCACCACAGAGACAATGAGTCACTAGGACAGGTACCTCAGCAATACATAAAGAGGGCAGGGATAATAGAAGGGAGGAGAAAGAGACTGACATGAGGAGATATGGGATAGGAAAATGGCAGTGAGAAACCTCATGTGAGAGAGCTGCACCAGCCCCAGTGGCCAGCTAATGAACAACAAATAAGGGGGGTTCCTCTCCCCCACTGCCATCCCTTCTCTCTCTCTCTCTGGAGTTATAGAGGGCTCTTGTGGGATGTTTGTACTGCAGATCTTGGAGCTGCCCAAGCACTATATAAGAGCATGTTTTAACCCCAGAAAGACCATAGTGAGGAACCTGTTAAATTTCATTATGTGCTGCATCAGGGAGACACCAGTGCTCCCCCTCATGGCGTGACAAGGCTGTACACAGACATTCCACGAAGTTCCTCCTTCTTCCGGGATTCACAAATAAATCAGTCATCCAGAGTCTCTACACAATACTGCCCTTCTCCTGAAGTCTAGCTGATTTAATCCACTTCCCCCAAAAAACCCTCCCTCTAGGTTCAGGAGTTCCCAGCCCTGCTTGTCAGGCCCAACGGTTTTCAGTCCTGGCATCCACAGCCAGTAGATTCTCCCTCAGGTGCAGGGGACTTCCCAGCCCTCCTTTGGGGCTGAGGGGATTTCCCACTCAGCTTTTCCCATCTTGGCACAGGACACCCAGCCCTCTCTGTTGGGTCATGCCCATTAATTCTGGCCTCCAAGCAGCACCTCAGCTGGCCCCTTTTTTTACCATAGTCCTTTTCTCCCTGGGTTAGGATTGCTCAGCAGACAACGGCATTCCTTGACTGGGGTCTCAGGGTGCTTAGGAGCAGCCTGTCTCTAAGAGCACCTCTTTCCAGCTGAGCTCTGTAGTCTTTTCAGGACCAGGTGCTCATTAGTCAATTGATTGCCTAGGAGCTAATTGCTTACAGGTGGGCTTGTTTTCCCCCTTAAAGCAGCCCATCACACAGCACTGGGGCCTGACTCTGCTTAAAGGGCCAGCCACCCCAGGACCGACAAACATATGTAAAAGTGTCCTTTTGTGACCAAGGAGTTAATCATCCAAATAGCTAATTTACTCCTCCTGTTGCAGTTACTACTGCTCTTTTTGTGCCTCTCAGCACTGCAGTAACTTTGCTTCATTTAGCACAGGGCCTGAGCCCGAATGTCTACACCACAATTTTACAGACCCATAGCCCAAGCCCAAGCCAGCTGCCATGGGCCAGCTGCGGGTGTTTGATTGCAGCATAGACGTACCTGGTAAATCCAAGTAGTGTGAAGCTGTACTGCCCCAGAGGGGAGAGCCCCGCGAGGCAATGGCCCCTAGTCAAATACATTTTATTTCCCATTAAAGTTTTCAAAAGAAACAAAGTATTTTTGTTTGGGGCAAAAATTTTCACAGATTTTTTTTGGGGTGGGGGGGATGACAGGGAAAACATTTTTTTGACATACAGAAAATTTGGGGCATTCAGCTTTTTGATCATTTTAACTGCTCCTTCCCCCCACCCCCCAAAGAGAGAGAGAGAGAAATAGGCATTTTATGGCATTTTTTGCAAAAAAACAAAAAAGAGAAAAAAAATTCAACCAGCTGTCTTCTAGGCATCTGTGGGGAACACGTTCATCGACACACTTCTTAAGAGTGCATGGATTCCACTTTATAGTCATCTAGCCCTACTGCCCGGTGCTGAGCTGGGGGCGGTCATAGCTGCAATATGTCCATGCTTTTGTATTGGACACTGTCAAGGTTCCTTCTCCACTCTGAACTCTAGGGTACAGATGTGGGGACCTGCATGAAAAAACCCCTAAGCTTATTTTTACCAGCTTAGGTTAAAACTTCCCCAAGGTACAAACTATTTTACCTTTTGCCCTTGGACTTTATTGCTGCCACCACCAAGCATCTAACAAATATATAACAGGGAAAGAGCCCGCTTGGAAACGTCTTTCCCCCCAAAATCCTCCCAAACCTTACACCCCCTTTCCTGGGGAAGGCTTGATAAAAATCCTCACGAATTTGCACTGGTGAACACAGACCCAAACCCTTGGATCTTAAGAACAATGAAAAAGCAATCAGGTTCTTAAAAGAAGAATTTTAATAGAAGAAAAAGTAAAAGAATCACCTCTGTAAAATCAGGATGGTAAATACCTGCACAGGGTAATCAGATTCAAAACACAGAGAATCCCTCTAGGCAAAACCTTAAGTTACAAAAAGACACAAAAACAGAAATATACATTCCATTCAGCACAGCTTATTTTATCAGCCTTTTAAACAAAACAGAATCTAAGGCATATCTAGCTAGATTACTTACTAAATTCTAAGACTCCATTCCTTTTCTGTTTCCAGCAAAAGCATCACACAGACAGAGAGAACCTTTGTTTTCCCCCCCTCCAGCTTTGAAAGTCTCTTGTCTCCTCATTGGTCATTTTGGTCAGATGCCAGCGAGGTTATCCTAGCTTCTTAACCCTTTACAGGTGAAAGGGTTTTTCCTCTGGCCAGGAGGGATTTTAAAGGTGTTTACCCTTCCCTTTATATTTATGACGGACACAGAGGGAGCTACAATACAGACACAAGCCAGGAGGATCAAATAAACCCCTTTATTTGATATTATGCTGCCTGTGTCACAACTGGATCCAGCTAGTACAATTCCAGGCACTTGATGCTGCCGACCTAATAGCCTTCTACGGTGAAATAACTGGCTCTGTGGATATGGGGAAAGCAGTGGATGTGATATACCTTGACTTTAGCAATGCTTTTGATACGGTCTCCCACAGTATTTTTGCCAGCAAGTTAAAAAGTATGGAGTGGATGAATGGACTATAAGGTGGATAGAAAGCTGGCTAGATCGTTGGGCTCAATGGGTAGTGATCAACAGCTTGATGTTTAGTTGGCAGCTGGTATCAAGCAGAGTGCCCCAGGGGTCAATCCAGGGGCCAGTTTTGTTCAACATCTTCATTGATGATCTGGATGATGGGATGGATTGCACCCTCAGCATGTTCGCAGGTGACTCTAAACTGCAGGGAGAGGTAGACATGCTGGAGGGTAGGAATAGGGTCCAGAGTGACCTAGACAAATTGGAGGATTGGGCAAAAAGAAATCTGATGAGGTTCAACAAGGACAAATACAGAGTCCGGCACTTAGGACGGAAGAATCCCATGCACCGCTACAGGCTGGAGACTGCCTGGCTAAGCAGCAGTTCTGCAGAAAAGGACCTGGGGATTACAGTGGCCAAGAAGCTGGATATGAGTCAACAGTGTTCCCTTGTTGCCAAGAAGGCCAACAACATATTGGGCTGTATTAATAGGAGCACTGCCAGCAGATTGAGGGAAGTGGTTATTCCCCTCTATTCGGCACTGGTGAGGCCACATCTGGAGTACAGGGTCCAGTTTTGGGGCCCCCACTACAGAAGATACGTGACAAATTGGAGAGAGTCCAACGAAGGACAATGAAAATGATTAGGGGTCTGAGGCACATGCCTTATGAGGAGAGACTGAGAGAACTGGGCTTATTTAGTCTGCAGAAGAGAAGAGTGAGGTGGGATTTGATAGCAGCCTTCAACTACCTGAAGGGGGGTTCCAAAGAGGATGAAGCTCGGCTGTTCTCAGTGGTGGCAGATGACAGAACAAGGAGGAATGGTCTTAAGTCACAGTGCGGGAGATCTAGGTTGGATATTAGGAAAAATTATTTTACTAGGAGGTTGGTGAAGCACTGGAATGGGTTACCTAGGGAGATGATGGAATCTCCATCCTTAGAGGTTTTTAAGGCCTGGCTTGACAAAGGCCTGGCTGGGATGATTTAGTTGGGGATTGGTCCTGCTTTGAGCAAGAGGTTGGACTAGATGACCTCGTGAGGTCTCTTCCAACTCTAATCTTCTCTGATTTTAGATCTCAAACTACAGACCACTATTATGGTCCTCCTACTCTTGTTCATTTTGGGGGCACTGGTCCTGCTAACAATGCTAGATCTGAACAGTCATTGTGTTAAGGTGAGCTCATGGACAGAAATTGTGTCTGTCCTGTGGAGGGAAAAGAAGTTGCTCCTTGTTCCACCCTTTTAAGCAGCCATACAGAGGCTGGTGGTGCACAATCTGGCCAGATTCACTCTTTAAAACATTATGGAGATGGGGAGGGGGATTACTTGCAAAATCTTTGTCCAAACATCACAGTGAAAATTGAACCCTGTATTCTCCCACCAAAACCATGTGAGTTTGCAATGGGAGGACCAATGCAAAAAGTGTAGTTTAAAGGCTCAGAGATGTGCCACATTAGAAAGAGGCAGAATTTCCACAAATAGTATAAATGCTTCCTTGTTTACAGCACCTGGAGACCAATGAGCAGCACAGGGCTTGTAACCATAGCAATCAGCTCCACTGAGAGAGACCCTCATTTTGCTAAGCACTGAAGTAGTGGACGTCTAAGGGGTGCTAAATGGGGATCTTGCTCTGGCACACGGGCTGCACTGGTTACACTGGAAATTGGCATTACTAGTTACCCCAACTGCTGTTTTTCTGTGCATAGAAAAAGCAACCATGTACCTTCAATATGAATAACTTCGGTTTTAGATGAAGGAAAAAACAATAAAAGTAAAGTCTCCTTGGGAAAAATCAGAGCTGCCTCAGCAGGCTTCTAGATGTTTAAATGGGCAATACCCAAACAGCAACACTGTGACACTCACCTAGCTATATACTCTATATGGATAAAGGGAAGCTGGCATCAGTTTAGTGGGGTGGTTTGGTTTCCTATAGTGGGGGGAACTGATACACTGGCTATACTGGGAGATATATTTTTGGTTTACTAGGGAAATGATAAGCTTCTTATCATGGGGAACTGGTTGTATTAAAAGCCAAGGAAGCTGATTTCTCTGAGAAGCTGGTATATTGGTTATACTGATTATAACAAGAAACAGATTCTTGTTCTGCTTGATTTCCTAGTATAACCAGAATATTGGTTTAAGTAGCAAGTCTAGATTCCCCATTTAACTAGTCAGATCATTATACTGGTTACAATGGTAGTCGAGATATGAAGAGGGTACATTTAGTCAAACTAATCAGCAACATGTTAAAAGGAAGTGAGATCATCTCCAAAGCATAGCACCCCAACGGGGTATGGCTCTGGCAGGAGACGAGATAGGTGGCTAGATAAATGAATAGGTAGGTTGATCTAGACTGACACAGTGCCGCAGTTTACCCACAAAAGCTCATGCCCAAATAAATCTGTTAGTCTTTAAGGTGCCACCGGACTCCTCGTTTCTGTGGATACAGACTAACATGGCTACCCCTCTGATACAGTGCCCCAACACTCAGTCATGTAAACTTGTACACGAAACAGCATTCGGAACAAGGCAAACAGGTTATACAAACAGGCTGCAGATTGTTAGTGTGAAATGTCACCAATAAGCCATCATTTCACTTTACCATCCGTCTTGTCCACAGATATATTGCTCCCGAAGGAGCAATAACAGCACACTCACAGCAGCGTGGGCAGCATTCTCACAGAGCTGGCTTTGAGGAAGGCAACAAAAGTGATCTATACTGGGCTTGGGGTGGCTTTAAATCACTTAGTCTCCCTCTTTAAAGCTGCTCTTGGAGGGGAGCAAGAGTAAGTGATTTGGCTCTGACTATGACTCTTAATTTCAGGAGGCCACACCCAGTATTTCTACAAGGCCAGTGAAAAGTGAGCAAGGCACGTGCCTGACATTAGCCCATGGTCCCTTGCTCATGATGGCAAAAGAGCACAGTCTGTATTTTATCATTTACACTCATTGGGCCACGTCCTCCTTTGTGTGAGAAATATCTGTGCAGGGAGCAGGAACCGTGAGGGTTTCTATTTACAGAGTTTCTTTCTCCCAGGTCTGTCATGGGATAGGGGGCGAGGGGTTGTCACCAGTGGTGAGCTGGAGCCGGTTCGCACCAGTTCATGTGAACCGGTTGTTAAATTTTGACGCCGGTTTAGAACCGGTTGTTAAAGGGGTGGGGAAGCTCAGGCGGGACAGACTGGATGTGGCCCGCAGGACCATCCTGTCCGTCCCGCCTGAGCTCTCAGCTGGGGAGGCTCCCATGTGAATTTTTACTGATCCGGGGGCACTCCAAGCCTTTGGCGGCACTTCAGGGGCGGGTCCTTCACTCACTCCGGGTCTTCAGCAGCATTTCGGCGGCGGGTCCTTCAGTGCCGCCGAAGACCCGGAGCAAGTGAAGGAACCGGTTCTTGAGCTTCTGCCAGCTCATCACTGGCTGTCACCCCTTGTGGACTGGGCAGGAAGTCTGGCAGCTAAACAAGTAGATGTCTCATGACATACACAGCAGCCCACAGCCATGTGCCATGCGGATTCCTGCCCCTCCATTTACCTTGACAGCAGCTCAGGACAGGTGACCCAGTGGGAGTTAATGCTGCTTGATGGATATCCCACTGTAAATCCAGTATGTCTGCTGGGAAGCATGTTGTGGAGAACAGCTGGGTCTCCAGCCCCAACCCAAACCCATATAAAGTCCAATCAGCAAAATAAGATGCATGGGAAAAATGTTCCAGAGCCTGTATTCCCCTGAGCTGGTTCTACAGGGCTGGACTTGCCTCTGCTGAGAGGAGAATATGCCCTGTTCTGACAGGATGGGGTATAACTTGCTCTCTTTCTGTCAACTACATGCTACAGGAGTGGGAAAACCGGAGCTGAATATGCAAGGGAGACGCAGTAGCGCCTGTGTTTCAAGTGCTTTATAGTCTGAGTTTTCATGAATCAAGGGTGAAGCTAATTATACCTACAACAAGACTATATTGTAGCAGGGATATAACTAATAGCCTTGTAGCGGATGAGCTTTGTACCATAATGTTTTGGATTCAGTGCTGGTAACATGGACACGGTATATTGATCTAAGGGCTTTCAGAGGCTGTGAACATCAGCATTATCTTTAGGAGAGATGTGAAATTTAAGCTTTTAACTGTTAATAGAAAAATCCTACAGTGGCTCTCTGAGCGTAAATTCAACTTGCAACAAAGCGGGGAAAACAACAAGCCAACACTATTTATTTTGTTACTTTCCAGAGATGCTGCCAGAACATGGAGATGCAGTTCAGGAAACCAGAGAGGAGAGGATTTACCTATCTGCTGTCCTGTCTCATTTAAAAGCACAAACAGGTCCACCATGATTCATTAGGGGAAATGTATGAACAAGAAAGGAAACAGGATGAAAAACTTCTGCTACACTTGAAAATTGTGCTGAATAAGGGCTTTGGCTTTTGTTTTGTTGCTAACCCAGCAGTACACTGATCAGTGCTGTGCAGAGCGAAATATCGACCGAGTATGAGCTAAACACAGACTTTGATTGCTTCAGGTTCCTCTCCTCCTCTCTATGACAAGCACAGCATGGACAAGCTACTTGTGTGTGTTTTTTTAACTGTAGTGATTATAGTTCATAATTAATTGTCTTACATGAATTGAAATGTAATCTCCATCTTGAGTATTTCTTGAGTGACTCTCAGCTTGATGGCTGAACATTGTTACGTCAGGGCTAAACTGTCCTTTGGCTGGACATGGACAAAAAGGGGAAGAAGATGTACCCACTGGCACCTCCTCCATTACTTCCCCAGACCTTGGGTCCAGCCAGCTCTGCTCTTGCCTTCCTATGATGCTGTCATTCAGCATGTTATGGGAGGGGCAGAGCAGGGATGGGCATGTTTGGGGTCAGCCTGTACTCTAGTGATTCAGTGCTCCTGCAACGGCCCATAGGGGCCACTGAAGCCGCAGTGCAATTTAGGGAAGTTCCAAGGGTTGCTCTAACTTGTGCTAAAGGCCTCACAAGCCTCCAGTCATCCCACAATAGGTGAGTCACAAGCTGCAGAAAAGGGAGCAGAAAACTTTCCCACCCTCGTAACAACATTTCCCAACCCATGTTGTCATATGGGCGTACTTCGTAAAGTGTAAATAAGCCAACATGGCCAAGAACTTTAAAATTGGAGAAAGAAGCGGGGGTAATATATTTTATCAAAACTTCTGGTGGCAAGAGAGAGAAGGTTTTGAGCTACACAGAGCTTTTCTTCAAGACTGGGAAAGGTACTAAGAGTGCCATAGCTAAATACAAGATTGAAAAGATAGCACCTAGTCTAAGGGACTAAACTAACTACTTATTCTAAACTAGCTGTTTAATCTTTACTCCTGGGGGAATTCTGCACCAAAAAATTAAAAATTCAGCACACAATATTTTAAAATTTTGCATAGTTCATTTGTCAAAATAACACAATATAATCACACCCGTTTCAATTATTTTGGTAATTTACTTCAAAATACCTATCGGCAAATATGTCTGTAACAATACAGACCCACAAAAATTCCTCCATCAGTAGAGTACGACAACCCAGTAAAACCCTGTTTCTCTGCCCAGTAAGAGGGTCAGACACTCACACCACCTCCACCCCAGAGCCCAGCCGCAGAGCACCCCCAGCCCAGACACTTGCATGCACCCCCTCTCCTCCAGAGGCCAGCCGCGGGGCACCCCCTAGCCCAGACACTCACATCCCCAAACCCTAGCTGTGCCCCCCCAGCCCAGACACTCACACCCACTGTCCCACAGTGCTCAGCCGTGGGCAGCCCCCAGTCCAGACACTCGCACCTCTCTCCCCCCCGGTAGGGTGACCAGACAGCAAATATGAAAAAATCGGGACAGAGGGTGGGGGGTAATAGGAGCCTATATAAGAAAAAGACCCAAAAATAGGGACTGTCCCTATAAAATCGGGACATCCGGTCACCTTACTCCCAGGCCCCAGCTGCAGCCCCCCCAGCCCAGAAACTCACACTCCCTCCCCTCCCAGAGCCCAGGGATCCAGAGGGAGAAATAGCCTGATGCTGGGTCCCGGGCTTGTGTGAAGTTTCCTGCACGTGGCCTCCTTCCTTCAGGGCGTACTGAGAACTGCAGCTGCCGGGAACCCTCCCCGTCCCGCTCCCTCTGGCAGTGTCTTCTACTTGTGAGCTGCACTCGGCCAGGCCCAGTGGCCCCTAATGACGGACAGCAGCTCTGCAGCCCCTTTCTGTGGAGGAAAAGGAAATTCTGTGCAAAAAACATTAATTTCTGTGCAAATTCTGCATGCGCAGTGGTGCAGAATTCCCCTGGGAGTAACTCTGGTATTTAGCTGTGACAGCCTCAGTACCTTTCCTAGATCTGAAGAAGAGCTCTGAGTAACTTCAAAGTTTGTCTCTCACACCAACAGAAGTCGGTCCAATAAAAGATATTACCTCACCCACCTTGTGTTTCTAATATCCTGGGACCAACATGGCTACAATAACTCTGCCCAGTTTTAAAGTTGTAGGCAGTAACAGACGGTGAATCCCAGCAATGATTGAACCTTGTGATATTCCAGACAACAAGAACTCTCTGCCTGCTTGCAGCTGTTTCCATCACTTCAGGCTGACTCAACAGACATTCTAGGCTTCAGAGTGACACACAAACAGTGTGACACTTATGGAATCTGGAATCACTGGGATTTTGAACAGCAGAAGAGTGTTTAGACTAGTGGTGCCAGTTAACAACCTGCAAACTTTTCCAACATCCCACTGCCTACTGTGGATTATTTTTATTAGCCCTAGGAACCCCAGGGAACTTCTGAAAATAAGAAGCCACAGGATGTGTTGATCTTTATCACTACACCCAACATAAATAGACCGAGCCAGGAGTGATGTAATGTCGTCAACAGGCCAGATATTACACAAAGCCAACAAATACAATGCAGGCTCCACCATCTTACCAGTCTTGATCTTGATCATTCTGCTCTCCTCATTTAGACCCTTTTTTTACTCTGTTTTGTCCACTTTGCTAGAGGCAGAATTTATTTTATTTATCTACCATCACCGAGGGAGCTGAAAACATGTAGTGTTATCCTTCAAAAAGTCATTTTGATCAGTGGCATTTCAGCCACTTTCTCAAAACCTAGAGATGGAGCCAGCTGGGTCTCTGAGGTGATATCTGAAAGACAGCATCTAATTCACTGATGAGCGTGCTGGGTTAGCACAGAGCATTCAGAGAATGAAAAGCATGAAGTAAGCTTTAGAAGGGGTAAGGAAGCCTGCCACTAACAGAATATGGCACTTGTTTACTGAGATGTGCTATGAATATAGCAACCTCTTCCCCTTTAGATTATATTTCCATCAAACACATTATCATGCAAGCGCACATTAGTGTCTGTTTATTCCTCTGTAATTTACAAACTTCCCAGGAAGTAGGTGGCTGTTGGCAAAAGGATAGATTCTCATCTTTTCTTCTGGGTAGCTGAGTTTGGAAAGAAGACGGGGTTATGGCGGGAGCAATGGAACACTGTCCCGCAGCCCTGGAGCAGTGGTAGAGACAGTGTGAGGACAACCCTAGAGGCAGTGTGGCCTAATGGACAGAGCACCAGACTGGGACTCAGGAAACCTGGGTTCTATTCCCTGCCCTGCTTGGTGACCTTTGACAATTCACTGCCCCTTTATGCCTCAATTTCCCCACCTGTAAAATGGGGATAATGATCCTGGCCTCTTTTGGAAAGCATAGAGAGATCTCCTGATAAAGCGTGCTAGATAAGAGATTGTTAGCATGGAATGCTGGAGAACCCAGAATTCCATCCGCAATCTTCCCTTGTTGCACTGGAGTAGTCAGGCAGGCCACAAAGAGCGGAACGTTGGGGTGCTCAAGAACTGCCATCCTGCCAGGCCATTTCCCCAGATCCTTCCTTCCCACCCTGCACAGCAGAATGCCGTTGACTTCTGTTGCACCCAAGGTAGTCTGTGACTGTGGAGGTGGTGGCTGGATTTGCCTCACCGGTCGTAGGAAGGATAGATCAGAGCAAATCTCTGTAGACCACTACCTAGAAGAGCAGCAAGTATTATGCAAGGCTAGGCACAGG
This sequence comes from Lepidochelys olivacea, assembly GCF_965140295.1. Classification (NCBI taxonomy): domain Eukaryota; kingdom Metazoa; phylum Chordata; order Testudines; family Cheloniidae; genus Lepidochelys; species Lepidochelys olivacea. The sequence goes on along the minus strand of NC_140421.1, from coordinate 66,069,350 downwards.
GTCTTGAAAACAAAGAGAGAGCACTTGTCAAGAAAGCTGTGGCCCTTGCCCTACAGTTCATCAGATCAACACCGTATTACTGCCAGAGGTTATGCCTTATGGTCATTCCAAAACCTAAGTGCATGAGGACTGCAGTTGCCTACACTAATGTAGGTTGTCTTGCCACAAGCACAATGCACAGCAGCCAGCATCCGATTTCCAGGGGGATGGGGAAGGTGTTCATTTTGACCTATCATTCTTTGACGGCTTTGGCCCTCTACTACCTGAGGAGCAACCTCTTTTCTCCTGTAGCAGGTTAGGTTTTGCGTGCAGCAGCCAAATAGGGCTGGTATATATCCTGTGATATATACAGGAAATCAAACCAGATGATCTGGTGGTCTCTGCTGGCCTTATCCTCAATGACTATGACTGAGAAGAGGTGCTCAAGCTAGTACCTCCCTGGTTTAAATGATAGGTGGATCATGACTGGGCTTTCTTGGGGACACCAGTGTTTATTTTAATCCTTGGTCCACTGAGGCCCATATTGGAAGGCCTGGGTTTCCCCCCAGGACTAACTGTGAACAGGGTGGGAGTGGAGTGGGATCTTGGAACAGCTAGCCCTGTGTCAGCATTTTGCCAATCACGCATTATTACAGACTGTGGACAGTCTGGGGCAGGGACTGTCACTGGCTATGGGTATGTACAGCACCTATCAAAGTGGTTTGAACCTGCAGGTACTAATGTAATAGAAGTGAGAAATAACAGTAGTGGTACTAATGACATTTGAGGTTATTGCTCAGGACAGTTTTAAAATCTAAATATATAAATGATAGACTCCTCAGTGCAAGTTAAATAGTTATAGCTACTAAGGGGAAACAGAGTAGAAGTAGAATTACCTAAAGAACAATTTCTTAACCAAATCTTTAAGCCCTGCACAGAAAATTCTCACTGAAAGGGCAGAACACTCCCGACTACACAAGAAGAAAGGTGGCTGACAATTGTCAACCCTTAAACTCATACCACAACAGTAACAATTGACTTCCTGTCCCAATTCTCTCTGTATTCTCCAGAAGAGCAAACAGTCAAAGCAATGAAATTTAAATACTAGCAAAATCCACAGAGTAAACCGCAGCAGTGGGGTGGGGTAGGATGGGGTGGGGTTCAGCATACAAAAGTGGTGTATTTTCCTCAGCAGAGACCATTAGCTACATCATGCTCATCCCCAGTACCAGTCAACAATTCAGCAAAGCTCTTCCAGTTAACGTACTGCATGGTATTGGAGAGAGGGGTGTAAACAGTTCCCAAACAATGTTTAGCGTGCTCTTCTCTAGCTTAAAGAACAAAGAGACTTCCCTTTTTTAACACAGAACAAAATGTACTAGAGCTGTCAAGCAATTAAAAAAATTAAACAATAATAGAATACCATTTATTTAAATATTTTTGGGTGTTTTCTGCATTTTCAATTATACTACAATTGTGCAATGCAAACGCCTGTTCTCACTTTCAGGTGATATTATAAATAAGAAGCAGGCAGCATTATCTCCCATAAATGTAAACAAACTTGTTTGCCTGAGCGATTGGCTGAACAAGAAGTAGGACTGAGTGGACTTGTAGGCTCTAAAGTTTTACATTGTTTTATTTTTGAATGCAGGTATTTTTTGTACATAATTCTACATTTGTAAGTTCAACTTTGATGATGAAGAGGTTGCACGACAGTACTTGTATGAGGTGAATTGAAAAATACTATTTCTTTTGTCTATCATTTTCACAGTGCAAGTATTTGTAATAAAAAATAATATACAGTGAACACTGTACACTTTGTATTCTGTGTTGTAACTGAAATTGATATATTTGAAAATGTAGAAAAACATCCCAAGTATATACCGATTGATTTGAAACAAGCTCGCACCACTTCCTAAACACTGCTGCTGGGTTTGAACTCCAGTGTAACATCCATTTGGTAGAAATGAAAGTCTCCAATTAAAACCAGAGTTTGTTTATGTCACTTTGGGGAGTAGAAGGGAGAGAGAGAAGGGAAAGCTGAATAATTCAGTGAGTGATCCATATTGTGCCACTACCGTACATAATCATCGTTATACTAATATGACTTTCCCACACAGCCCTTCCATTGGGGAATCTCAAAGCACTCTGCAGCCATTAGTGACAGCAGCAACACTCCTGGTCTTCTTTACAGAGGAGGAAATTGAGGCAGAGAGACAAAACAAGCACCATATTTTCTAAAGAGCAGCCTTCCTTCTGCAGGTGCCTATGAATTATACCCCTTGAAATCAGGCTGAGGCACAAGCCCTCAGATTTGTATCGCATCATTCATGGTGTGGGTGCCAAAATGGAAGCAAAAAGGGAAGCGGACCATGACCTTGGTGCAAATGTTCCACTGAGAGACTGGGCTAGGTCACCCCAGAAATCTGGTTGATCCGGGAACAGACATCATGGGCCTCCAGACTCAGAGTCCTGGACTTCAGCCGCACGACCACTCTTCTGCCCCTGTCAAATGGCAATATTTAGAAAGTTGTCCCCATTACTCACATGTGGCACCGGCGTCACCAGGGTCCACTTCTCTGAACCCACAGCTCTAATCCCAGGTTCACTGACTGAGGGAAAAAAGGAAATGGGAATTAAGATAAATATATCTGGTTTAAACTGGACATTGAGTATCATTTACTAGCAGGTACATCCTTGGGAGCAAATTCAGCCCTAGTGTAAGCAGCTCAGACTCCCCTGGCTGATGAGCACTTCAGATGAGCACACAGTTATCCACCTGTTCAGAAAAATGACACCACAATGAAGTTGTTCCAAACTCTGTTGTGTTCCACTGAACTTTCTTGAGGCACTGAAGATGCAGTGGGAAACCCTGTGTTTCCCAGAATTCAGGCTGTATATGGTGTGTAAAGAGTTAATCAAAATTAGGCATTCAATCTCTGTACATTTTCCCTGCTGTTTTATTGGTTCAAGTTAAGGGTGGCCCTCATTTCCTTCTCTCAGAGTATCTCTCTTAAGAGAAGGGAAGAGACACTCAAGATGTGCTGGAATATTGCTAGTTACAGCTGTTTTCAAAAATGACTGTCAAGCACCCAGAATGATGCTTGATAGTGGTTGTAACATGAATCTAGACAGCATGATTCTTCTCCGATTGTGGACAGGGACAAAAAGAGCAATTAAGCAATGGAATAAACTGCCAAGTGTGGATGTGAAACCACAGGAGATAATTCACCATCACTGGAAATATTCAGAACTAGACTTGACATCATCTAGCAGAGATGATTTAAAGATAACTAAATTAATTCTGCCATGATGTAGAAGAATGAACTAACTAAATCAATGCAGGATTTAGTCCTTCAAACTCTGATAACCCTCAAATCATTTAATGATTCTATGAGGACAGATCTGTTCCATTGTATTTAAATCTGCACCCCAAGGTAAGAAGAATTTAACAGAACAAGAACTTACCAGATCTCGGAGGTGCTGGTTTTGTCTTCCTGAAAGATTTTTCCTGAAAAGGAAAAAAAAAAGTCCCATTTATTGCAGACCACTCTGAAACCTACCAGAGAAAAGGTCAAGCACTCTCCTTTGTATTCTTTTTTCAAACATTTCACTTCCAAAAATGAAATTAACTTTCTTATTAAAGACATTGAAATTCCCTCCCCAACCACAGAGCTGAGCAACATTAATATTAATTTTAATTCTGAATACTGTATAAAAAGGGGGGATTTTTTCATTAGGAAGGGAAGAAAAAGCCTACTTAGCTTATCTAAATGAAGAATGTAAGATTTATAATGGCATACAATAGCAATCATGTAAAAGCTACAAGACGGTACTATTCTCTCAGGGCTTTTATCAAGGTAGTTATCCTAAGTAAAATGTGAAATCCAATCAGAAATCACTCACTGAGTTCAGCATTCACACACTGTTGTACTGTAAATAATATTGCCTATGATAGCAAATGTTCTCTGTTTATGATTCCATAATTTAGGTGATGTCAGGAGTTAGCACTCACAATTATTATGCACTGCCTTGTTAGGAGTTAGGAGGAGTTTAAGTATGGCAGGAAGCCAAACTATAAACTGATTTGTGATGCTACCAGAATAAAGGATGGGATTCATCAAAGAGAGAACATGATTGTGACGTTATTGACATGAACTGTGACTATATAGATCATTGTTGCAACCAGGGTCCTGTGGTTGCAGCAGGTCTTGTACAGAGGAGGTCAAGTTGGGTGTCTATGGAAAGGCTGTAGTTTGCTGGTTATGATTATGCTGTCTGTCTGCGTGCACCATTTTTGTATTTGAAGTTATGAATATTGGCTATGTACTTGTATCTCAGTGTGTTTGATTCTAAGTAGCCTCAGTGAAGCATTTGGTCAGCTTCTTGAGAAAGGACTATTCTCAGTAAGTGCCAAATTAAGAAATACTTAACTGACAATGGACTTTGAGAAATGCCAATCCACATCTGAGCTTTCCTGGGAACATTCAAACAACATGTAAACAATGGCATCAGCCTGCAAAAAGCTGAATCATTCATGGACATGTGACTTGCCCAGGTGGCTACAAACTCCATCTTGTTGCTGTGACTTTGCACAGAAGAACAAAGGGTTTCCCACCCACAAGAGAGAGAATATAAAAGGCCCTGGAAGCCTCTCCATTTTGTTTTCAGCTGGCTCAAGAAATGTCCTCTCCACCACCAAGAGATGCCTGAAAGAAACTGGAACAAAGGACAGTAGCTACAGGGATGTGAGTGATTGCTGGACCCAGACAGGAAAGACTCCAGTCTGTGAAAGAAGCTTATTGGAACATCTGTGGGGGTGATTTCATCTTTAATTAGTTTCTTAAATGTATTAGGCTTAGATTTTTGTGTTTTTTCTTTATTTTGCTTGGTAACTTACTTGTTCTGTCTGTTATTACTTGGAACCACTTAAATCCTACTTTTTATATTAATAAAATCACTTTTGCTTATTAATTAACCCAAGGGAGCAAACAGCTGTGCATATCTCTCTATCAGTGTTATAGAGGGTGGACAATTTATGTGTTTAGCCTGTATAAGCTTTATACAGAGTAAAATAGATTTATTTGGAGTTTGGATCCCATTGGGAGCTGGGTATCTGGGTGCTAGAGACAGGAGCACTTGCTAAGCCATTTTCAGTTAAGTCTGCAGCTTTGGGGGTGTGTGTCAGACCCTGGGTCTGTGTTGCAGTAGATTACCATATCTGGCTCAACAAGACAGGGTTCTGGAGGCCCAAACTGGCACAGAAAACAGGCTCAGAGATAGTCTCAGCACATCAGGTGACAATCCTGAGGAGGTATCTGTGATTGAACCCATCACAAGGAGATTGTTAGCTTTTCAAACTTGAATGGCTATATCATGAATGGGACTTAGGTCCTGGACTTGCATATCTCATTCAGGAACAGTTTTAGCCACCGATACTTATGCCAAGTGATACCTTAGCTGCAAGTCGTGCATTCGATTCCAAGGGAATTAAAGGCCCATTCCTGTCCCCATTGAAGTCAGTGGGAGTTTTGGGATGACCTTCTGTGGGAGCAGAATCAGGGTCTAATTGCAGAGTAAAGTGATTGTATTACTCAACATGAGTGAGGGAGGCACAATCTGTCCCTTAACACGAGCTTTGTCTGCATGGAGGTGCGTGAGACCAGGTCTTTTTGTAATTCAAATTCAAAGGTCATTCTAGTGAGATTCCTGTGCTATACAGGGTCCACGCTAGAGAGGTCATTCTCTATCCATAAAATATTTGCTTCCAACACACACTGGGGGAAATTAGTCCAGTATGGGAAATACACTAACCTTCCACCCCACACACATATTTGGAGCGGACCAACACATATTTGACTCATAGTCCATTGGGGTATTTATTAACTGGAAGCTTTCTAGAAATGCCAGGGGGGCAACAAAGAACCAAATGCACTCAGGCAACGAACATATCCCCCTTCCTTGCTCCTACCCTCAACTCATTGGCCTATGCAAGCAGTGAATTATTAACCCCAGCAGACTGGCAGGGATCGAGACAAGCCTCCAGCCATCTGCCTTCATATAGGAAAGAGTAGACAGGCCACAGAGCCCCTTACTCCTGTATGCCTGGATCCAAGGTCTGGATAGCCCATGCAGGGGGTATCACAACATACCTTCTGGATGTGTCCTAAACTTTCTCCATACCCGTGCTCTGTGTCTGTTCTCATTACAGACCCATACTTCCCTGGGGATGAATCTTAATGGTCAACATCTCGACCTACAAAGATACCTTTTCTACAATGCAAAATTGTCCAAAGGATCAGTTTGGCCATTTTAAAATGATGGAAGTTGGAGCCGGGGGGAGGGGAGATAAAAAACAACCAACGACGTGTTTCCCATTCTTTTGAGTCAGAAAGTACTTTAATTTGAAAACTGTAAACAATTAACTTATTTTAAAAGGTCTAATCCCTTTTGGAATTATGGAGAGGAAAAAAGGAAAGATAAGGTGGATGTCCAACTTTTGCTCTACAACAGTGGGTTTGATCCTGCCCTCAAGGAAGTCGGTGGCAAAATTCTTATTGATTTCAGTGGGAATAGACTTGGGTCCTAATTTTAAAAGAAGCATCATATGCATTGGTCATCCCAAAAAATATGCTAATTGCCTTAGAGAACTGTGTAACGTTAGTTTAGCAGGCCAGATACAGATTGTGAGCTTCAGCAATGCGAAGTAGCTGTAAACCCACCTTAACTACATGGATCAGATTGTAGTTGTTCCAGTCATTGTATGTAAGCATTTATCTAAGTTACCAGAGCAGCAGAAAATGAAAGAAAGCCTCTTGGGCAGAAAACATGTGTGACGGGTTAGATCACAGAAACCCCTTGGGAGCTGCCACCTGATGTGCCAAGACTACTTCTGCTCCTGCTTTCCTGCCTGTCAGCTTAGGACTTCAGTGCCCTGTCTGGTTTAAGCCAGACCTGCTAGCCTGCTGCAAACCCAGACCTAGGTTTGAACCACGTCCCCTAACGGCTGTAGGCTTAACTGAAAGCAACTTACAGAAGTGTTCCTGTCCTTGACACTCAGATGCCCAATTCCCAGTGGGGTCCAAACCCTGAATAAATCCATTCTACCCTGTATAAGCTTTATACAGGGTAAACTCATAAACTGTTTGCCTTCTATAATGCTGATAGAGAGATGCACAGCTGTTTGCCCTACCAAGCATTAATACATACTCTGGGTTAATTAATAAGTAAAAAGTGATTTTATTAAGTACAGAAAGTAGGATTTAAGTGGTTCCAAGTAGTGACAGACAGAACAAAATAATTACCAAGCAAAATAAAATAAAACACGCAAGTCTATGTCTAATCAAACTGAATACAGATAAAATCCTCACCAGTTCCAATAAGCTCTCTTTTACAGACTAGTCTTTCTAGTCTGTGTCTAGCAATCACTCACACCCCCTGTAGTTACTGTCCTTTGTTCCAGTTTCTTTCATGTATCCTTGTGGGTGGAGAGGCTATCTCCTTAGCCAGCTGAAGACCAAATAGAGGGGTCTCCCATGGTCTTAAATAGACTCTCTCTTGTGGGTGGAGACCCCCTCCTCTCCCCTATGCAAAGTCCAGCTCCAACATGGAGTTCTGGAGTCACTGGGGCAAGTCACATGTCCATGCATGACTCCCAGTTTTTACAGGTGGAAGCCATTGCCCACATGGTATCCTGAATGTCTCCAGGAAGACTTCTTATGTGGATTGGAGCATTCCAAGATGCATTGTTCCTTAAGTGCGTCTTGACTGGACACTTAACTTTGTGAATTCCTTTCTCCAGGAACTGACCAAATGCTCTACTAAGGTTATTTAGAAATCAAGCCAGTACACGGCCAATATTCGTAAGTTCAAATACAAAAATGATACATGCATACAAATAGGATTAATAGATTCAGTAGAGCATAACCGTTACATAGCATATGTAGCACAGAACATATTCCAGTTATGTCATATATATCCATAAGCATATTTACATAAAGCCTTAGGGGGGCACCATCACAACATGTATGTATATTGTTACATTAAATCTTACTATTATGTTAAACATATTAACAACAGTTCACATATCAAAAGACTTCCATTAGAGATTTTTGCCTTCTGTATTAACAGGATCACTATGTTTGTAGCACTGTTCATTATGTTAATATATCACTTTTGTACTGTGAGTGTCCATTCTCATTAACTGATTTTATGTATTGTTTGTCCATGATGACTAAAAATAGTAACAAGTAAATTAAATACAAAAACCTGTTTAAATTATTCTCTTTGGACCAGACCCTTATTCAGATTGAGTAGAACATCATTCCACTAATACTCCTAGAGAAATCAATGGGGCTATTGCTATTGGAGAAGTAAGGTACTACACAACGTTAGTAAGGAACCCACAGTCAGACCTTGAGGACTTAACCAAGCGCCAGTGAGCAGAGCAGTAAGACTAGATGTGCAGTCCACTGTGTCCTCTGAAAGGCTAGTTTTGCAAGCCAAAGGGAGATCACCATAGAGCGGAGGGAACACACTGTGGGATGCCCTTTGCAGACCTTCTGCGCAGAAGCAAAATGCCACCCCTTCACCCCCTCCCGGTTGCTGTGGAGTGTGCCACCAATGACCATTGATGGGCAATGTACAGGAGATGCAGAGTTTCCCAGAGTCTGTGCCGTCTTCCCATGGTCTTACCTCCCAGCAGAGTAGAACCATGGTGGCTCAGCTGCTTTTCGGGCCTTGTGTGAGCATGAGGGAAGGGTCATGACTGACCCCTAACTGCCTATATGTGGGGGAACAATTCAGAGAGCAGAGGGCTTTCTATTCTAGCAGCTAAAGGCAAAACAAGATCCAATGGCTGAGAACTAAAGCTAGACAAATTTGGGCTAGAATGAAGGCAGAACATTTTAACAGTGAAGGTAAGTAATGATTGGAACAATTTACCAAGGGATTTGATAGATTCTGTATCATATGAAGTCTTTTAAATCAGCCCTGGACGTCTGCCTAAAATATACGCAACCAGAGGTTATGGACATAGCTCATGAATAATTACTGGGTGAAATTCTATGACTTGTGTTTTACAGGACGTTAGACTAGATGATCATAACAGTCCCTTTCTGGCCTTAAAATCTACAACTCTGTGAAACTCCTGGGTTCTCCTGTAATTGGTCCTTCTAGAGGAATTTTAAATGGCTGAGTACATCTATTTGACATCTCAGACCTTTTCAGAAACTGAACCATCGGCAACACTTATCTGCTGTTGGAACATGAATTTTACAACCCATGGGCCAGATACTGAGCTGATGTAAAGCAGCATAGATAACTTCACTGAAGTCAGTGGAGTTTCCTCAGTTTATTCCAGCTGAGGATCTGACCCCACATCTATTGGAACCTATATTTCTCAACCTTCCCATATTACAACCCAAATTTACCCCTCATTAGCCTGAAGAACAGAAGCTATGAACAAATATGATCTCTCCCCCTGCTTACATCTTCAGAGCTGTGTCCCGGATTTTTCACAGCATTTCCTTAATAATTATGTTATATCTAGAATATGCCATGTGTACACTTTGTTTTGAACCCATCCTGCGGGCACTCAAAGGGAATAATCAAGCTGAGAGCTAATCTGTAAATAAATAGACTTAGTGAGGTTATGGCAACAGGATAAGCAGGATTTATACTTCAGGAGGAAAAAAATGAATACAGATGGGCACTCAAGCTGTGGGTTTCACGGTTAAGCTAAGAGTGCCGTGTTAAGTAGGAGCAAGGGAGGGGGGTGAAAGAGCCTGGATTTGTGCTGGACATGGCCCACCTTGATTACCATGCACATTGTAGGGAGAGTGGTCATTTTGGATGAGCTATTACCAGCAGGAGAGTGAGTTTGTGTGTGTATGGGGGTGGGGAGGTGAGAAAACTTGGATTTGTGCTGGAAATGGCCCACCTTGATTATCATGCACATTGTAGGGAGATTTCAGAGTAACAGCTGTGTTAGTCTGTATTTGCAAAAAGAAAAGGAGGACTTGTGGCACCTTAGAGACTAACCAATTTATTTGAGCATGAGCTTTCGTGAGCTACAGCTCACTTCATCGGATGCATACCGTGGAAACTGTAGCAGACTTTATATACACACAGAGAATATGAAACAATACCTCCTCCCACCCCACTGTCCTGCTGGTAATAGCTTATCTAAAGTGATCATCAAGTTGGGCCATTTCCAGCACAAATCCAGGTTTTCTCACCCTCTGCCCCCCCACACACAAATTCACTCTCCTGCTGGTAATAGCCCATCCAAAGTGACAACTCTCTACACAATGTGCATGATAATCAAGTTGGGCCATTTCCTGCACAAATCCAGGTTCTCTCACCCCCTCACCCCCCTCCAAAAAACACACACACAAACTCACTATCCTGCTGGTAATAGCTCATCCAAAGTGACCACTCTCCCTACAATGTGCATGATAATCAAGGTGGGCCATTTCCAACACAAATTCAGGTTTTCTCACCCCCCCACCCCCATACACACACAAACTCACTCTCCTGCTGGTAATAGCTCATCCAAAGTGACCACTCTCCTGTACACGCAGGAAGAGGTCTGTTTGTTTCACATACAAACCATGTGTGTGACTCAGCTGGAGGGCTAAGTCATTGAAAACCCTCCTGAAAAACCATTGACAGAGGTCACCACAGACTAAGATTGTAGGCACTTTCAAGAGGTGGGTGCCATGCCGTTATAGCAGCCCTCTGAACAGAGCACTGGATTGTGATGTGAGACCTGGATTCTCTTCTGGGCTCTGCCTCTGACCAGCTGAATAACCTTGGGCAAGTCACTGCACCTCTCTGTGCCTCAGTTTCCTCATCTGTAAAATGAAGATAATACCAACCTCCTTTGTAAAGCGCTTTGTGATCTACTGATGAAAAGTGCTGTATAAGAGTGATGCATTATTATTAAAAAGGAAGCCAGCTGTGGCATACTACAGCCTGAACAATTATTACACTTATAAGATTATTTATTAGGAGGCAACATGCACTTGTCAGAGATAACTGGTTCTTTTCCTAGGCAGCTACTTTGATAAGATGGAATTTGGTAAAAAATACAAACGTTATTTTACACAGACAACAATAATTGAAGTCATAGGAAAATTTAATATACATAATGATTAGAATAAGATAAGTACAGTTAAGTGGTTTCATGCATCGTTCCATATTTACAATCTTGTTCTGTGCATACTTACAACTCTGTGGAGACCACTGGAAACAAAGATAGTAGGGAAAGTAAGTGAAGCCCATAAGAAGATTATAAGAAGATCAATTCCTACCCCATCTGTATGTAGCCTTTGGGGTGGGGTCCATAATTTAGCATGGGTTAACTAATAACCCATTTATTTCTGCCTCCCTATTTGCCTCCCATGCATGTTCCAAGTTAATAAGCAATACACCCCATCAATGTTATACTCTTACAATGTCATTTTACCTCTAGCAAGCATAAAAACACCTGCAAGACAGGGCCATTAGTCATAAGATCACATCAAAGATTAACAATACGTACACACCATCTTCCAGACTCGCTGTACAGCCTAGCAAATGCAGGCCCTTTAAAAGAGGCATCTGCAGGTATCTTGAGGCATAAGTAGGGAGAGTAGACCACAGTGCTCAAAAATCCTTTTTACACCATAATAAAGTACTACATCTCCTAGATTTATTTTAGTGCACTCCAAGCACGGGACCATTCCTGGGCACAGAAGAGAAGAACCCTGTCAGGTTTTGATCAATAAGAGGAGGCGATGCGAGCTGTAATAACATCAAAAAATGTAAGAAACCCTTTGATGTAGAAAAATGTCATATTGCTGTTTGTCTGCATATCTGGTAAATCACTCATCAGGAGAGCGACTGCTTCAGTTAGAGCTGGCTGGCAAAAGGGATAGGGTGGTTTTTTTTCTTTTGGTATTTTGAGACTTTTATATACACGTTTTTATTTTAATTATTTGTGAAAGTGACTAGAACCATTTGGGAAAAGGCACATTAAAGAAATCCAAATAAGGAAACCAAATAAATTCACATTCACACACACACACACACACACCTTTGCCAGTTCATACCACTCCTTGGGGGTACAGAAACTTGCACTGGACGAATTTTAGTGCTGCCTGGAAATCAGAAGGACACAGATGAAATAAAAGCTTGTGGATACAGCCAAAACACTAGTTATTAAATTCAGTTATGCCAAAAACATCTCACAACACAACTGGTTTGGCTTGTGAGCACACGCCCAAACTGCTATAAACAGTCTCAAGGAGAACACAAGATGCTGCCTGATGCTGCCTGCAGTATACAAGACTGCCCACCCAGACAAACAGTTCACCTGGATCTTTGGGAGTAAAACACCCCAATTCCCAGAGCATGTTCAAATGTTTCAAACAAAAAGGGATATTTTTGTTGAAAAATGCCCCCCCACCCGAAAAATATTGTGGAAAACTGCTGACTCATTCAAGAATCATTTTTACAATATTATTCAGCATCACAATCATTATCATAAATATTATCAAGGTTGTTTCCCAAAAACTGTTGATAGCCATTTCAATAACACATAATAAAAATATCTATCAATGTTTTGAAGGGAAAAAAACCCAGAAGGGGTCAGTTTCAAACCAGACAAACCATAACCACTATCAAAATTTCACAGGCTTTTTCCCCCATTCCTTGAACAGCTCTACACATTCCTCCCTGAAACCTCCTGACAACCCTTGAAGAGATTACAAGCTCGCAGCAGCACAAGTTACTTCATTGTGATGGTATTATGCAATTAGACTGTCTGAACAGTCACAATGTCACTGACAATTTTCAACACAGTACATTTTTGGCCAAAGGCCTTTGCCTGCATTTTGGCATTATCTCAGCACAAGGGAATTTCTACTGCAGGCCAGCTGAGACATATAGAGGACTCAGGAATATTGCAGCCATAACTGAGAACATACTAGTATTTGGTTGTCTAGAAGAGGAATTACATGCACACCTTTGCACTGCATTCCAGATATCAAATTAAAAGGTAAGTCTGGATCCAGTGAGAAGCATCATCTGCATTGCAGAGATGAGCTGTTTAGGTTGTTTCTTTACAATGCATGAGATAAAATCAGATCCAACTATAGTCATTGAGATGAAGGACATGGAACGTGCATGTAATTGTCAGGAGCTGGGGACATCTCTTCGTGTAATTAACTAGCTATCCAAAGAACTGGTCTAACGCCCATTGATTTCAGTGGAAATTACATTTGGCCCCTAATCTGTGTCAAACTTGTTTGCTTCTTTATGCAACCCTCCTTTGGAGGTCACCTTTAAATAAGATACATAACAATGAACTGGAAAACTATATTATTTTTATTGTTACTATGGTATTTTTAATGTGATCACATGATGTCTACCTGGCTTTTCCTTTAGCTCCACATTATGGATTAACCTAATGCGATAGATATCATGACTCTGAAGTATATACAGTATGACATGTTTTTAAAAGTGTCTAAATATATAGTTACCCCACTGGCTGTTTATTATAGCATGTCAACTCTAATCTCTCCATGAGACAGATTTCTTTTTAAAAAATTGTAATATTTTAAAACAGAAACAAGTGAAAAGACAAACTAATTTACTTTCAATGCAGCTCCATTTATGGCAATGAAACCTGAATTACTCGGATCCAGAGGTACTGGGACCTTCTGTTACAGCAGCAGTGTCTTATGTCTTTCAGCACCATGGTCAGTGACTTCAGAACCCATTTCACCATCAAGGCTGACCACACTGAATGAGTCAACATTCACCAAAGGTTTCAGTTGTCTCTGAAAACAAGACATTTTATGCTTCTTTCTCCAAGAGTCCTTTGGTGAGGAGGATCGTGCCACTCTTGCAAAATAGCAATGGGAAACACAGTCCGATTACAATCCCAATTGTACCAATATAAATCATCAGGAACTATGCTGAAACCAATACAGTTACACTGGTGTAAAAATTCTGAGAGCAGAATCAGGCCTTTCATCTCCAAAGCAGAGACACAGGCGGAAGACAGAATGTGATTTTTATGTTTATGAGGCCTTAAAATCCAGGTGTTTTCTGGTAAGGATTTGTTCTGTTAAGTTACTATATGAGATCCAAGCCAGATAGAGATTTTTTTAAAAAAATATTCTTCAAACTCTCTGAAAGAAATTAACATGATCAATAATAATAGTAACTGACAGCAGCAGTAACTGTTTGTTCTTTATATAAATACCATAGATATGCATGGCATCTGTCGGAGTTTTATAAAAGGGACCAATGAAGGGAAATCATCAGGCAATAGAGCTAATTCTGTGCAAGTTCCTTTTGGCCCCTTGCATCCAAGCATTGTGTGAAGAAGGTGGCTGAAGAGTACAGAGCTCCAGTGAATCTGGTTGGTTATGAAGCCATTAAAAGGTGGTAAAAATCAGAGCAACCCTTAAGGTGCTATGTCAGTTTCTCACGGACTTGTTTTTCCCCTGGCAAGCCACAAGACTGAGGAGAAGTTTGAAGTGGCTTAGAAACCACCTTTGCCTTCTCCACCCCAGTTCTGCTTCAGCACAGGTGGGGATTTGGCCAGGCTCTTCCAATGAATAATTTCACCAGTACTAATAACAAGAGGAAAATGTAAGTCCTGTGGATCATTACTGAGCCCTTCTTCTCAGGTTAGAACAAATTTCTGCAGGTTGCAAAGTATTCAGAGAACTCATTGGCATGGTTGGAGATAACTGTCTTATTCTCAAAGAGAAGAGGTAGAAGAGACTGAAGTGACTAAGATGGGGTTGTCTTGTCCCCAGGAATTGGAATGCATGAAGAACACATTGCTTTTAATTATGTATTCACGGCCTCAGCACCTGGAGGCCTCAACCAAGGCCTCTTTGTGAGGGGCAATGCACAAACTCATAGTAAAAGACAGTCCCTGCCCTGAAGAGTTTACAAGGTAAGTAGACAAGACAGATAAAGAGTGGAAGGGGAAACAGAGGGATAGAGAAGTGAAGTGGCTTGCCCGATGTCACACAATGAGTCAGACGATAGAGCCATAAACAGAATGCAGGTCTCCTGCCTCCCAGTCCAGTACCATCTCCACTAGGCCACGTTGCTTCTTAGAGGACAAGTTAGACTGCCAGTCTGTTGTTAAAATGCTTCACAATCAGAAAGACACAGGCGGCTTGTCAGGACTTACAAAGAACTAAGATTACGTTAATTTCATTCTCCACCAATATTTCAACTCCTCACATCCTCAGAAGTATGGATTCCATCTCAAAACAATAGAATGGGGTTTACTTTAAAAAAATCTGTTCAGCTCCCAAAAAGGAGCCACAGTCTGATTAAATTGTACTCATCCATGTATCAAACCTGTCCTGTTGGAAAGTACTATGGAATTTAATAGGGATGAAACAAACGGGAGAAGTTTGATAGCATTCTCCAGAAATTACTATATAAATCTACAGACTTTAACAAAGAATTATCTACACTCTGTACAGTTTCTTTTAATCATCCTATTGAATTTAATAGAGAACTTCTGTAGAATTCTATAGAATGGTTAAAAAACATATAGAAAGGAGGTAAGTTTCTACTCGAGACAACTGATTCATAGAATCATAGAAGATTAGGGTTGGAAGAGACCTCAGGAGGTCATCTAGTCCAACCCCCTGCTCAAAGCAGGACCAATACCCAACTAAATCATCCCAGCCAGGCCTTTGTCAAGCAGGGCCTTAAAAATGCTAAAGATGGAGATTCTATCACCTCCCTAGGTACCCATTCCAGTGCTTCACCAACCTCCTAGTGAAATAATTTTTCCTAATATCCAACCTAGACCTCCCCCACTGCAACTTGAGACCATTCCTCCTTGTTCTGTCATCTGCCACCACTGAGAACAGCCGAGCTCCATCCTCTTTGGAACCCCCCTTCAGGTAGTTGAAGGCTGCTATCAAATCCCACCTCACTCTTCTCTTTTGCAGACTAAATAAGCCCAATTCCCCCAGCCTCTCCTCATAAGTTGTGTGCCCCAGTCCCCTAATCATTTTTGTTGCCCTCCGCTGGACTCTCTCCAATTTGTCCACATTGTTTCTGTAGTGGGGGGCCCAAAACTGGACGCAATATTCCAGATGTGGCCTCACCAGTGCCGAATAGAGGGGAATAATCACTTCCCTCGATCTGCTGGCAATGCTCCTACTAATGCAGCCCAATATCTCATTAGCCTTCTTGGCAACAACACCACACTGTTGACTCATATCCACTGTAACCCTCAGGTCCTTTTCCGAGATTCCAGGGCCAGAAGAGAGCACTGTTATAATCTATTCAGACCTCCTGCATAACACAGGCCATAGGATTCCCCTGAATTAATTCCTGTTTTAATTAAGTATATGATTAGAAAAAACATCCAATCTTGATTTAAAAATTGCCAGTGATGGAACCTCTACCACAACCCTTGGTAAATTGTTAATTACCCTTACCATTAAAAATGTATATCTTTCTTCCAGTCTACATTTGCCTATCTTCAACTTCCATCCAGTGGATCATATTATACCTTTGTCTAATAAAGTAATTTCTATAGCACCCTTTAGGTTTCATTTTTAGGATGAAGTCTCTACAGTTTTCCCATTACATTGCACAGGGACCTTCTACTTCCTTTTGAGAGGGAACCCTCAACCTTTACTATGGATCCTTCTCAATCCAACACATTGACCATGTGGCTTCTTCCACAGGAATCTTCCACAATTAGGCCCTTCTGAGTTGGCCTACCCTGCTAGTGGCAGAGAAGGGAGATCCAAAGCTCTAAATTCAATGTTTAATGATGAGCTGCATTTTTCCCTTTCCAACTATCCTCTTTCCTCCAAGGATTCGTTCCTGCCTAATATAACACATTCCTGGTCCTCCAGGAGAAGCATCTGTAATCCTTTATGCACCATGGTCGTGCCATGGCAAGTCTCATGCAATAGGAAATGGAAGCCAGGCTGCTTTGGAAAGTAATTTCCATCCTAAATGTCTAGCAGGATCTATGGTGTTAAGAATCATGATGCCTCTGCTTGGGGCTGTTAGCCCTGGGAATGGAGAGCCAAGAACCAGACACAAACTCTAATCCCTCACACTGTAGCAATGTGTCAGCACTGGTCCCACCTGAGGTTACTTTCTGAAAAAGCCTAAACATCCAACGTACTTTACCACTAAACTCCAGACCCAAATTACTTAGATTGCGTTGGTGGAGTTACTCTTACTGTGCAATTTGATCCTTGAGAGCATTTTTGACAGGATACTGCGGGCACAGCTAGTCTAGTCCTTACATCCATCCTTAAGAGTTTCCTATACCTCCAAGATGTGATCCAGGTTGTGCCCATAGCTTTATGACTAAGACTGTACATTTCTAGGCAGGCTATGAGCCATTGTCAGAGCTAGGGCTGCCAATTTCACACCCCTCATGTTCATTTCCACTTCCCTTTTTTTCCTCTGTCTGAAGGATTTATTTCTCCGATCCATTGGCAAAGCAGCCCCTTTGAATGCATTCTGACATGCTGTAATTTATGCAAAACTCTATGCTGAGCTTATCAGCTTGGCTATGGAAAGACTTTTCCACACTAGGAGGAGTTGTAATTTCCTTTAGAAATGGGGCAGAAAATGTCTTAGAAAAATACAAAATCCTTACTGGTGCTGAACACCAACAACTCCTATTGAGGTCAACAGCAGTTGTGGGTGCTCTGGATAGTGCAGAATTGGTCCCAAGAATAATATCACTGCTCTTAACTATAACTTCAGTGGAAACCCCTGCCCATTCTCTCTCAAGTCTCTGCATTTCCCTGGGCTGCCAGATCTGTCTCTGCTCCATCAGTTCTGTTATTTCATTATTTCGTTTCACTCAAATATCTCCCTGGTGCACCTCCACTGTAATCACTGAAGTCACAGCAGGGGAGAATTTGGCCCATTTTGCTGGATTTGTTGATTGAGTTGGTAACCTAGTGCCAGTTGGTAACCTAGTGCCAACATGGAAAATTTCTGACATCTTAAACTTTTTAACAATCTGTAGTGGTGACCCAGAAAGCCAGCAAGTATACCGCACTATCATCAGCCCCTACGCAAATAGGGTAGGATTTACTTAGTTAGTGGACTCATGTTAACAACCCAAGAGCCTTTAGCACCATATATAATGGCCTACTTGAGACTCTTGGTAACAATCCAGGCAAGCTCTAGTTGGTACTGCCTTTGTACTTCCACAGTCCCTAGGCCTGTCCCCTGGCATAAGTTGGAGTAGCCTCAATTGGCCCCACTGGAATTGCTGGGGTACAGTGTGCTCTAGCTACACCCTCTTACCTCTATCATGCTGACAACTCCTAAGGGATGGCATAGAGCTAGGTATGATGGTTTTACACCACTCAGGAATTCTTCTTTGGCAGGAAACACCCCAGCTGAGCACTTGGGCCAGTTTTAAGACTGCTTGGCATGTACACAATAGGCACAAGGCAGCCGCCTTTGATCTGGCCCAACGTCTCTATTGGGTGAGTGTGGCTTCTTGTTTTTTGAGGTAAGAGATCACTGCTGGGCATATTCTTCCTATTCGGCATGTAGCCCGGATGTCAGTTTCTCCAGCACGATGTCCTCTAATTGCCTCATCCACTGGGTTACTTCCAGTCCTGTATTCCAAAATGTCTGACCTTGTGAGTACAATCCATCTACCCTCACTTCATATCCTTTTGTGGAACAAACTCCTCCATGGTCACTAGGGCTTTTTAGCAGGAATAAATCAAGTGCTATGCTGTAGCTATTGCTGTATTACATGATGCATCTGGCTTACCTACGGCCGTTAAAAGCTGTGTTAATTCAAAAACACACTTTCTGTCCACCCCTTCATAATAGTCAGGTACTTTTTGGCTTTAACAGCAACATCACTGGATTATGAAACCCTTTCCTTTCCATAGTGTCTGGTAGATAGAGAACCACAGAATGGTTTGCTCTGGAGACACTGGAGAATAGCTTGCTGTGGAAGCCTGTCAGTGGGTGTAATCTTTCCATCACTTCCCCTTTACAAACTCATAGACTACAAGGCCAGAAGGGACCATCTTGATAATCTAGTCTGACCTCCCGCACATTGCAGGCCACAATCTCGCCCAATCAGTCCTGTAATAGACCCCCTAACCTTTGCCTGAATTACTGAAGTCTTCAAATCATGGTTTAAAGGCTTCAAGTTACAGACCATCCACCATTTACACTAGTTTAAACCTGCAAGTGATCCATGCCTCATGATGCAGAGGAAGGCAACCCTCCCCTCCCTTCTAGGTTCTCTGCCAATCTGACACAGTGGGAAATTCCTTCCTGACCCCAAATATGGTGATCAGTTAGCCCCTGAGCATGTGGGCAAGGTCCACCAGCCAGACACCTGGAAAATAATTCTCAGTAGTAACTCATCACCCTTCCCAGCTAGTATCCAGTCACCAGCCGGCAGAGATATTTGCTGCTAGCACTCACAGATCAGCTACATGCCATTGTAAGCAGTCTCATCATACCATCCCCTCCATAAACGTATCAAGCTCAGTCTTGAACCCAGTTAGTTTTTTGCCCCCACTCCTCCCACACTGTTCCAGAACTTCACTCTGTTGGTTATAACCTTTGTCTAATTTCAAGACTAAACTTTTTAATGGCCAGTTTATATCCATTTGTTCTTGTGTCCACATTGGTACTGAACTTAAATAACTCTTCTCCCTCCCTGGGTATTTATCCCTCTGATATATTTATTGAGAGAAATCATATCTCCCCTTAGCCTTCTTTCCGTTAGGCTAAACAAGCCAAGCTCTGAGTCTCCCTCTTATAAGACAGGTTCTCAATTCATCTGATCATTCTAGTAGCCCTTCTCTGCACCTGTTCCAGTTTGAGTTAATCTTTCTTAAACATGGGAGACCAGAATTGCACACAGTATTCCAGATGAGGTCTCATCAAGGCCTTGTAAAATGGTATTAATACTTCCCTACCTCTGCTGGAAATACCTCACATGATGCATCCTGGGACTATATTGGCTTTTTTCACAGCTGTATCACATTGGTGACTCATAGTCATCCTGTGATCAACCAATACTCCCAGGTCTTTCTCCTCCTCTGCCACTTCCAACTGATAAATCATCAGTTTATAACAAAAATCCTTGTTGCTAGTCCTTAAGTGACATAGCACCTTGCACTATTAAATTTCATCCCACTTCTATTACTCCAGTTTTCAAAGTCATCAAGATCTTTTCCCCCCTTTCATAAAAATAGGAACTATAGTAGCAATTCTCCAGTCATAGGGTATGAACCCCAAGTTTACAGATTCATTAAAAATCCATGCTATTGGGTTTGCAAATTCATTTGTCAGTTCCTTTAATATTCTTGGATGGAGATTATCTGCGCCCCCGATTTAGGCCCATTAAGCTGTTTGAGTCTGACCTCCACCACAGATGTGTTAATTTCTACTTCCATATCTTCATTCCCATAAGCCACCCTGCCACTACCCCTAAACTCTTCATTAGCCTTATAAAAGCTGAGGTCATGTATTTGTTTAGGTGTTGGGCCATGCTTAGATTATCTTTGATCTCAATCCCATCCTCAGTGTTTAGCAGTCCCACTTCTTCTTTCCTTGTTTTCTTGTTATTTATATGCCTAAAGAACTTTTTACTATTGGTTTTAATTTCTTTTGCAAGGTCCAGCTCTGTTTGGCTTTTGGCAGTTCTCACTTTCTCCCTATACTTTCTGACCTCCAAGAGGTAGCTTTCCTTGTTGATCCATCCCATCTTCCATTCCTTGCAGGCTTTCTGCTTTCTCTCAATAAGCCGTTTGAGATGCTTGCTCATCCAGCTTGATCTGCAACCCTTTCCCTATGATTTTTCCCCTTGCTTGGGATACAGGCTTCAGACAGTTTCTGCAACTTTGACTTCAAGCAATTCCACGCCTCCTCCACATTTGGATTCTTGAGTTCTTCAGTCTAGTCTACCTCCCTAACTAATTCCCTTAATTTTTTAAAGTCTGACCTTTCGAAATCAAGGACCCTAGATGCAGATTTCTTTTGTTTATCCTTCCATTTAGTTAAACTGAATTAGCTCATGATCACTCGAATAGATTCCTACTCAGGTCGGATTGACCGTAAAGGTTATTTCTGGCAAATTTAAATATAACAGTGCTCAGCGTTGGTCTAACCCTATTCCTGTTTAAGTTAATAGACGTTTTTCCATTGACATCAGGGGCAAAGCATTAGATCAACACTAAACACTGTTGAAAATTTCACCAAGTCTCCATCCATCCCTGGATTGAAGTGGTTGTTTTCACCTTTTTACCACACCAGCTCTGAAGCTAGCCCAGTGGGTTGAAGCCAGCTGGAGAAAAGTACATGCACAAGATATGCTAACAGACTATCAGCGAACAAGCTAATACCCTAACACAGCTACCAAATACATTATGGCAGAATCAAGTTAAATTTTCTAGCAGTGCAGAGATTCTATTCTGCTTCTCTCAAGAGCCAAAATCACTCTTTCATAGTGCGGAAATAGTTACAAATATTTCCAACATATAATAAAGTTAATAATTATATAATAATTATACAGCACCTGGAATAGTGTTACAATAATATTTACACTCCGCTTTTGAGTGCTCTCAAAGCACTTGACAAAAGCAAATATCACTCTCACTATTTTACTGATCAGAAACTGAGGCACAGAGAGATCAAGTGACTTGCCAGGCAACACACAGGAAGTCTGTAATAGAATCATGGAAATGTAGGGCTGGAAGGGACCTCAAAAGGTAAACCTAGGCCATCCCCAACAGGTGTTTGTCTAACCTGTTCTTAAAACTTTCAAAGATGGGGATTCCACAACTTCCCTTGAGTTCCAGCAACTGATCCAGAGACCTGGTCCATAACTCTGTTCTGAAGTGAAATGGGATGGGGGAAGGAAGAAAGGAAAAGAATATGAAAAAAAAAATTAAAGTGTCTTTTAATAAAAAAACCCCTCACATTAATTTAATGTGGGACCACAGGCACTAAAATGTCTTAATAATAATTGTATGGTCATTGCATGGCATCACTAGAGGGCAGAGTTAAGGTTGTTTGGGTGCCTTCACTTGCAAGAAAACCAAATTAGCCTTTAAAAAAGGCTGAAAAATGTGCTGCTCCCTTTCTTATCTGACGTGAATATGCGGACACACAAACCCTACTGCATTGTCTCTTTTGTTCCTCTGTGATTCCTTACTATGGGGAGTAAGAATAAGGAGTCAGTAAGCGTGGACGTCTTTGCACAGATCCAGAGCAGGCCCTCACTCAGGAAAGCATCCCCATTCAGGAAAAGAGTTAAGCCTGTGCTTAGCTTTTAGAGCATGATATGGGATTTTAAAATGTGCTTTCCTGAATCAGGGTATAAAGCCATAGAAAACTCTTAACTACAGCCCTCTGAGATCTACAGATGGAAAGTGCTGTCTAAGACTTAGGTATTATCATTATTCTACAATGCACCTGTTCCTGCAGCCTGTCCTCCCAGGAGTAGTCCTCATTCCCAATGGGACTACTCACATGAGTAAGGCCTGTGGGATCCCTCCCCACAATCAATGTTCGAATTCACCCAAACAGCTGGAATGATAAAAAATATATTGTATTACACTCTCTGGCTTAGTTCTCTCACCCACAGCAATGTTCCCAGTTAAATCCATTAATAAGGATCACCTGATGAACTCTGGGAAGATGACATACTGTTTTCCATTCAACAGATATTGAAATCTATCCCAACACCAGGACTAACTCCTGCATTTGTACTCTGGAAATTTACAGTTGTCAAAAGATATTAAAAGGGTTTTCAAGCACTCAAAATACTATTTCTTTTAGAGGAGGTCTTTCCTTAATTTACATACTAGATGTGAGATGAAGGGAAATTAGGTTCCTCATATTCATTGTGAAGCCTTTGTGAATATGAAAATAAGGGAATTTGTATTGCATATAAGTAATTTATGGCATTCAAATTTCCTGGCAGATCCTAAATATGGATTTAATAATCAGGATTTCTTATTTGCTTGTTTTTCTTCATCGCTGGAAAGGAGGCTGAAAGACCCTTGGAAATCTCACTCTCTTTTCTCTTTTTTCCAATTAATTAAAACTTTTAAAAAAATCTTTCCCCTTTACAATATTTTTTATTTTCATTAGGACTATAACTTAGTCCTGTCTCCAGCCACCATTTCCTCCTTGCTGCTGCTATTTGAAGCTTAAGCTACCACAAAAGTTTAGTTTTTTCCCTGAAATGAGGATCATGTTATGTCTGAATAGTACCTATGAAAAGATTCTCATACAAATAGGAAGAGAGAGGGTAATTATCATTAGACAAACAGTTTCTTTTACAAGATTTGGCATATTCAAGATTGCCAGCTCCTTGTCAGATATTGATGTCATATCCTGTCACATCAGTCTCTTTGGATTTTCTTGAATAAGACAATGCCCAAAAAAATTGCATGTGATCCTAATACAAAGTAACATATGAATTTTGCTTCAGCTTGCTCACAATACTTGATTTTCCATTTTAACTCTTCAATTTTACCTTCCAGATACGGGTAAAAAGTCAATAACTTTCCCTGAGAATTTGATCCAAAGCATAGTGAACTAATAGGGAGTCTCAAATGGGCTTTGGAAAAGACCCTAAGTGAGTATTTAATGACTAACTGTGTACATGAAAGACAGAAAATGTATGAAGTCCAGGACAGACACTAGGCTGGGGATGTTAGGTAACATTAGGCCTAGATTTCAGATCCCAAAACACCCAAACCGAGACACGATGGTGAACCTTCATTGCTACTTTTGAACAGTTAAAGAAAACATTCTCTGTCATCATAGAATCACAGAAATGTAGGGCTGGAAAGGACTCCAGAAGTCATCAAGTCCTGCCCCTTACACTGTGGCAGGATCAAGTAAACCTAGACCATCCCGGACAGGTGTTTATCCAACCTGTTCTTAAAAATCTCCAATCGTATGGATTCCACAACTTCCCTCAGAAGCATATTCCAGAGCTTAACTACTTAGAGAAATTAGAGAAATTTAGAGAAATTTTTTCCTAATATCTAATCTAAATCTCCCCTGTAGCAGATTAAGCCCATTACTACTTCTCCTACCATCAGTGAATGTGGAGAACAATTGATGACCATCTTTATAACAGCCTGTGACAGTCTGTACCCTTCTGTTCAGCCCTTTTAGATGATTATGCTAAAACTTGTATAAAGTATGCCTTCTGAGGTGTCACTTGAAAATTCATGATTTGCTGATCATTACTGTCCTGGTAAAATACATGTGGCAGCATTGTATGTAAAGTTATCAGATTCCCTTGTGTGATATTACTGGGACATATTCCAACATGTTCTGGAGGGCAGTCACAAACCAGTCCCCCAGAGATAAAAGGCTAGCTTGCACGTCAGCCAGGTCACAATGAGATCAAATGGACCATCACCTGAGTCAGTGGCCACTCTTTGGCAGAAGAGAGGATATGGGCAAAGAATCTACATTTTGACAAAGAAACAGCTTGAGGTTCCTGGCCACACAGTCTCTTGAACCTCGGCTGGAGATGATTCTTGCACAAGAGAAATTACTATAAGAAGAGAGAGCAAACACCCCAAATCACTTTTCCCTTTCTCTCTCCCATTGGCATCAACAACACCTGAAGAGCTGCAGCACTGGACTGGGGAGAAATCCTGACTGAAAGATTCAGCCAGTCAGACTGATGAAACTTGTGGTGAGAAGAGACCTTTGCTATGAATTCACTTAGCTTGTTAAGTTAGGGGTTAGTTATGTTTTATCTTTTATTTCTTTGTCACCAATTCCGACTTTTGTGTCTCATTACTTTAATCACTTAAAATCTAGCTTTCTGTAGTTAATAATTTTGTTTTATTGTTTTATCTAAACCAGTGTGTTTGGATTGAAGTGTTTGGGAAACTTCATTTGGGATGACAGGATTTGTGCACATCATTTTCTAGTAATGAAACCATGGAGCTTGTATTGTCCAGGAGGGTGCTGGGTAATAAAAGACTCACATTTCTGGGGAAAGTCTGGAATTGGGAGTTTGCTTGTGTTGTCCTGCAGTACAATTCAGGAGTGGCTGGCTATAGCACTCCTACACTATAACTGGGAGTAACTTACATGCTGGAGGCTGTGTATGAGCAGACCATGAGCGGTTGTTCTCATAGTGAAGCAGTGTAAAAGGCACCCCAGGTTGGAGAACTGAGGGGTCACAGCTGTCCATCAGTCCAGATTGTACCCTGGGTAACATCACACAGTCCTTAAAATATTTGAAGACTTATCAGGCTATCACTCAGTCTTTTCTCAAGACTAAATATGCCCAGTTTTTTTTTTTAAACCTTGCATCTTAGGTCAAGTTTTCTAAACCTTTTATAATTCTTGTTCCTTTCATCTGGACTCTCTCCAATATGTCTACAATCTCCCTAAAATGTGGCATCCAAACGTAGACACAGTAGTCAAGCTGAGGCCTCACCAGTGCCAAGTAAAGTGAGACAATTACCTCTTGTGCCTTACATGTGACACTCCTGTTAATACAGCCCAGAATATTAGCCTTTTTCACAGCTGCATCATATTGTTGGCTTATAGTCAGTTTGTGACCCACTATCACCCCCAGATCCTTTTCAGCAGTACCACCACCTAGCCGGTTTTCCCCATTTTGTAGTTGTCCATTTGATTTTTCCTTCCCCAGTGAAGTACTTTGCACTTGTCTTCATTGAATTTCACCTTGTTGATTTCAGACCAATTCTCCAATTGGTCACAGTTGTTTTGAATTCTAATCTTGTCCTCCAACGTCCTTGCAACCCCTCCCAGCTTGGTGATGTCCACTGGGTGAAATCTTGGCTCTCATTGATATACTCAGTCAGGATCCCAGATACACTCAGAACCGTGTATTGCTCCCTCACCGCCAACCAAGATTTTGTTAATGCGAACAGCTTAAAAAAGTTTGGCCCAACTTTCCATTAAATTGCCATTTGGAAGGTGAGCCCATGGACAGTTTCTTCCCATCAGAGAATTGCTTGAGTAAGGTATGACCTGAAAATGGCAGATTACAACAAATACATTTTCAGTCTTAACTATTGCAGGGCTGGCTGCCTTGGTCAGACCACTCACTGTGTATCTGAATCTCCCGTTGACTGCAATGGAACCAGGAGGTCATACATTGAGAACTGAAATGTCCAGTTTCTTGAGAGCCTATTCAGTAAGGATCCAATCTTAAAGTCACAACACGTATGTATTCTTGTTATAGACACATAACATAGATGGTATCTATAGTAGATATTTCCCTTATGTGCTTTTTAGTCAAAAAGGATGGATGGATCTGTATTACTTTTTAAATGGAGGATTATTTTTCCAATTTGGGACTGGAAAACTCAGGAGAACAGTGATGGGTTATTAAGCTTCTCCCCTTCCAGGGCTATATTGTGCCATCTGTTGTTCAGAACTGTCTGCCCCAGAGGCTGCTTCCTCTGCTGGAGAACATGGGTTGCGGACCACTGAAGTCCCATTTGCTTTCTCAGGCAGAAGGGAGGAAAACCTATCTGCTCTTGGGCATACAGCAAGGAAGTGGGTGATAAGTGCCCCAAGGGGCATACGGAGGGAGCTATCTCTGTGCTCCCCCTATGCTCAAGGAATGTGATTCTCCCTGGTCCTTGCACTGGAAACACAAGTGTGTGGGGAAGACTCTGTGCTCTCACCTCCATGCAAGGGTCAGGGACAACCTGGGAACATTCCATCCTGGACTGTTAGCATGCAAACACCACTGCTCGCTCCAGGACCTACTCTTACATGAAGTAAATTGGAGATTCTTAATCCAGTTCCAGACTGACAGATGCCCATACCACACAAGCCACCACCACAGTTGTCACCCTTGTAGTTTCAACAGGAAGGCCAAAGACTTAATGGGCCTGCACAGTGAAGTATTCTCTTACACCTGGGAGTGGGCCCTGCAGGTTAGAAATAGGGCATATTGGCAAGGAGGACTTGAGAGGTTTGTCCTGCCTCTGCCCATGCTATGACTGCTCTGTGGCTAAAGAAAGGACTTCAGTCTTTATCTCTGCTGTGTTGGATGAACTGACTCCTGCACGGGTAATTTCTGCGCAGGTGGCTGCAAAACTGGCTAGTTTTCACTCATGGAATTTCCTTCACTAAGTCCAATCGGGGCAGAGAGGCAACAGGCATCTAGCCTCTTTATCTGTGGTCGTCTCTAGCGCTGGGTGAAACTTTTCATCCAAAACTTTTCCCGCCAAAAAACTTCTTCACTTGAAACAAGAAAAAAGAAAAAGAAAATGTTGAGCTGTTTCATCATTCTCCAACTAAAATATTTTGATTTTTCAGGCAGATTTAGGCAACATTCACAAAAAAGGATGAGGCGGTGCTGTTCATTTTATGCCCAATGGTGATGGCACTTTCCCCAGATGCAGTAGATCCAAGTTCAAATCCTTTTAACGACTTTGGAGTAGGGTCTTGAACCCAAGTCTTCCCCTTCCCAGCTGAGTGCTTTAACCACCAGGCTGTTGGCCAAAAGGTCGGGCTCATTCTCTGCTACTGAAGCTGTTCCACTTTATATCAATTACCTGAATAGTCACTGAGCCAGAGAGAGAGATTGATAATGGTTCCACAGACAAGATAGATGCAAGTGTTGGTAGAAGAAAATATGAATACCTTCAATACAAAGATGGGGAATTAAGGCCCAGAGGCCCAGATTTTTAAAGGTATTGCTGCACTCAGGGTTGCAATGCCTAACTGATTTAGGAACTTATATCTCATTTGAAAAAGGGAACCAAAATCCCATTGACAGTCAAGGGGATTTAGGCACCCACATGCTTAAATACCTTTCAGAAATGGGACCTAGGTGTTACAACACTGAGCACAGCAACACCTAAACCATCTGGGTCTGAGAGAATAAGGGACTTGGCCAAGGTGCAAGGCAATCAGGAAGTTGTTGAAAGAATCAGGAAGCAAACCCAGATCTTAGTCCAGTGCCTTAGCCACCAGATCAACCTTCCTCTTATGATTTGGCCCGATAAAATCCATACAAGTTTCTTTGGAGAAATACATTTAACTGCATGAGGACAGCTTATAACGGGGTAATGATGTACTGCTAACTTTTTCAGTGCCGCATCTAACACACTTGCCTGTCACTCTTGTTAACGTAACCACTACAATAAAAAGCACCAAAATATATTTTAATGGCATTTAGCCCAAGTTCAACTGTATTTCATAACCAACACTGAGCACCCAGATCTTGATGAACTCTTTGTCCTAGTGTTGAAGGATCAGGATCTATGTGCACCGAAAGAGTACAGAGTGCAGTTTCTGCACCATTATTAGGACATGATGCTTGTTTACTGTTTACCAAATCCCAAGGGGGCACGTAACTGAGAAACTGCCAAATGAAAATCTAAGTATTACATCCACACATTATATGGGAAAAAAGAGAAGCTATCAAAAGGGTATTTAGTGAAAGAGGCAGCTCCTGTTTATGAACCAAAAGCCAAATCCTGGCCATCTGAGGAAATGGGCTTTGTGCAAGGGATCTGTGGGGGAGGAATCCTCCCCTGTGACCTTGTGCCAAGGTGTGCAGCACCAGGGCAACCATCTTGCATCTGCAGCTACTTGCCATCCCCATAGGCCAGTGTAAATAACCAGAGCTCCAGTGAAGTTTATGATTTTCTACCACGCCCATCACCACAGTATCTGAGCACCTAAAAAACAGGCTCCCATGGAAGCCACAGGTCCTCTGTACACTTTGCTACATGCACTTTAATAGCTCTTTAGGTGTATCGTATAGTCTTTTCTTCTACTTTGCCTTCCTCCATCATGATGTGTTACCATCAGGTGGAGAAAAGATTCCAGGCCTGGACTATTGGTCTAATCTAATGTGGAAAATCTCATATTTGTTTAACTCAGTTACAGGCCAATCTTAAAATAAACTGATAGTGGAAAATATTTTCCCAGACTTCAATGCTAGCTTTATTTTTAATAAAGCAGGATGGGGCGCGGGGGGGGGGGGGGAGAAGGTAGGAGAGCTGTCAGTACAAAATCTTATCACTATAAATAAGATTCAGCTGAAACTCTGATTCCACACTTCCTAGAACTCTTGGGAAGTTTGGATCCAACTCTTACCTTTACAGCTTCACCTGGCCTGTAAAATTGGACAACCAAAACCCTAGATCTTGACACCTCCAAATCTGGGCAAGTTGGATTTGTCTTTGGTGCCCCATCTCTGCTTAGGAAGAAAACACTTTCTGCTCTGCTGGAGTTTAATTGCTGCTCTAGGGAAATACGATACAAAATAGCTACAAATTTTTTATTGAAGACTGAGTGAAAACAAAAACGAATCTATTGACCATGTGGCCAACTCATGCATGAACAAAAAAAGAGTTTCCTCTTTAGCCCTGTTCACGTATTTTCAGCTAAATTCTATGCTGATCTTCAGGATATGCATGGTACACTGTGTGCGCATGGAAATCTCAATACCTTTGCGTATTCCACATAGGATCTGTGGTCAAAGTTATGCATAAAAAGACTGAAGAAACACATTACACTTTACTGAAATAGGGCCCAATGAGTACTGCAAAGTTATTTTTAATATTCTCACAGCATGATGCCCATGCTACAAGGTATTCTGGACAACTATTCTGTGTTTGCTTTCATGTCTGTCATCATAACATCCGTTGACACAGATCTGTGCAAGATTTAAAAAGCAGCACATATGAACGGCCATACTGGGTCAGACTAAAGGTCCATCTAGCCCAGTATCCTGTCTTCCGACAGTGGACAGTGCCAGGTGCCCCAGAGGGAATGAACAGAACAGGTAATCATCAAGAGATCCACCCCCTGTCGCCCGTTCCCAGCTTCTGGCAAACAGAGGCTAGGGACACCATAGGCACAAATTACTATAGCTTCTATAAAGAAGAGATAATGAAGCATCTAACAGCTTTCTGGTTCAAAGAGTATATTAGAGTTACCAGGCTTTAATAAAAAATACAAGGCCACAATGAAAAGGATACTTTGTTTCCTTCTCGTTATAACAGAATCTGGTTGGTCGGACTCCTTGCTGACTAACTGTTCGACTTGCCTTACTTACAGTTGTCCGATGCTAGTTCTGCTTGCCTCTAGCTAAGATGGAATTCCAGCTCTGAAAACTGAGTTCCCATAGCATACCATTGCATAAACAGGCGAGTTACACACTCTTTAGGTCTACATTTTTTTAATCAGCAGATATATATATATATATATATACAAAGTATGATTTTAAATCCAACCTAGGTTAACAATGCTGGGGCAGATTCTCAGCTAATATAAATTAGCCTAGCTGTTAATATTATTTACTTTTTGCAGCACCTAGAAGCATCAGCTGAGATCAGGGCTCCACTGTGCCAGGAGCTGCACAAACACACATAGTGGGAGAGTAGTCCCTGCCCTGAAGAGCTTGCAATCTAAATAGGAAAGACCAAAACAGGAAGTATTCTCATTCCCATTTTACAGATGGGGAACTGAGCAATTAAGCAATTGGCCAAGGCAAGACAGACAAAGGATGGGAGTGGCACAGAGGGTACCTCTACACTGCAATAAAAGAACCACTGTACGGCTGCAGCTGCCCCGGGTCAGCTGATTCAGGCTCGTGGGGCTAAAAATGGCAGTGTAGACATTCAGGATCTAAGACCCCACAAGTGGGGTGGGTCTTAGAGCCCAGGCTTCTGCGCAAGACCAAATGTCCTCACTGCTACTTTTAGCCTTGCAGCCTAAGCCAATTGACCCAGGCCCTAACACTCAGTGCTGTGGAGTTTTTATTGCAGTGTGGACGTACTCAGAGAGGCGAAGTGACTAGCCGAATGAAATGCAGCACGCTTCAGAGCCTGGAATAGAACCCAGCATGCCTCCATCCCAGTTCACTGCCCCACCCACTGGACCATATTGTCTTAGCAGAGCTCTGCTGATTTACCCCAGCTGAAGAGTTGTACCTGAATATTAAAAATCACCTGTTAGTATAAACCTGACACTGGACCAAATTTAGCTCTAAGATATGGAGTAAGCGAATGTAACTCCACTGAAGTCAGAGTTACAGCAAGACCAAATGTGGCCTGTCTGTTGTAGCTTACACAACTTGACTTTAAGGGCCCAGTCCTGAGGCCATTGATGTCAGCAGGAGTTTTACATTGCTGAGCCACCTGATCAACAATAGAGGGTGTCCATTCTTCCGCACTGGCAAATCACTATGGCTCTACCCACTTCAATGGAGCTAAACTGGATTTACACCAGCTGAATATCTGCCCCACTGACACCAGTTTGCACACACATTTGTGGTGGGATTTTCCAAACTGCTGAGTCTTGTCCCAGCTCTGCTCCCACAGAAGGCAATGGCAATTTCACCATTGACATGAAAGGAAGCGGAGGTTAGCCATTGCTGAGTGTCTTTAAATCTGATTTGCCAAGCAACGGTAGATATAAAACAGAGTGACCAAGGGCTGAGCTTCCCTCGCTTGTACTTTGAGGATCCGATCGTTGCAAAATTCCGCATGTAATCAGGCTGGGTTCCAAACTTTCCTCATCAAAGCATATTAGTCTCTCCGTGAGCTCAATCTTTTCTACCTGAAATATAGAGCTGGGATAAACTGTTCCCCCTCAATGGCTAAAGCATAAATTCATTATATTGGCTTTTGTTACAAGCAGACTTGATCAGTGCATTGCTCTGCACTTGCTTCTTCTGCAGCTATTGCCTTTTCAAGATGTCTAATGGGCACTTGTACACAGCCTAAAAGATTGAGATTCTGGAAGGTACTGGGCATCTGGGTCATGCCCCATAAGAGTTCATGACTGACCTCTATTTCCACTGGCTGCATGCATACCAGGATCGGACCCTAAAATTGCTGTCTGCATCATTCTGCAATTTTTTTGACTCCACATTTGCAAGCCAATTGCCAAGTTTAAAAGTGTGGTTCTTCACAGGTTTGCATCGACCTGCCTGTCCGAGTGCCTTAAACTATACATTTCAGCCATATCTGTTAACTCCTGGGAGCCTTAAGATTTCATTTAACATATTATGCCTCCAATCACAACAATGAAATGAAATGTTTCTCAAAATGTAGCTTATTTCTGAGTTGTATGTTGCTGGATTTTTTTTTGACAGGGCTGGGTTATTGAATTGATTAGCCCAGCTTCAGACAAAACTGGAGTCAGACTCACTTAAAATGTAAGGAAATGTAAAAAAAATCTTTAATTAGACTGATCTGAATTTTGAGTCTCTAATGACGACTGAAACCAGGAGATAAAATTTGATTTATTGCTTGCAAATAACAAGAATTCCAAATTTAGGCCTATTTTCTGCCTGATTTCTTCACATGTAATTGTTTTTCAGAAGTATTCACTGAACAGTTTATGCAAATAATTTTCAGACAGCATGTTTTTTTAAAAAAAAACAACAACTACACAAATTGTTCACTTTGACTAGTGAACTCTTTAGTATTTTTGTTGTACGGGAGGTCACCTAACACACAGAGTATGGTTTCTGCTCCATTACTGATTAACTGAAAGGTTTTTTTACAAACAGACAAATACTGAATTAAGAATAGCAAATAATGAAATCTCAGTATGAGACAAATAATCCATGATTTATGGTAAATGTTGTGAAACCCTCCTGACCCATAAACATTTTCACAAATGCACAGTGGCTATTATTTATATTACAGTAGCATCTGAAGCTCCAATCAAGATCAAGACCTCATTTTGCTAGGGTCTGTACAAGCAAACACAGTAAGACAGTCTATTCCCCCATGAAGCTAACAATCTAAATATGGAGGCCAGCCGAAAGGGAAAACAAAGCAGAGAGGTGAAGTGACTTGCCCAAGGTCAGCCAGCAGACCAGTGGCAGAGCTGGGAATACGCAGATCTCCTGAGTCATAGCCCAGTGCTCTATCACTAGAGAATAAGATTCTATAAATGATGGTGGACTGCATCAGGCATTGGATTTGCAATTAAATGTGCAAATCATAGCTTTCATTCTTTGACCAGCTTCGCCCGAGAGGAGAGTTTCATGTGGTATAGGCTTTAATTACAAAAAATTCATAGTGCACCTAAAATACGATGGGAATGATACCCATTGCCAGGTAAGAACAGTTTATTTATGAAATGCTCTGTGTACCTATTAAGGTGTTCTTTTGGCAGGGAAACACCTTTAAATGCCAGAAGAATAAAATAATTAAAACATTTGAAATATACAGTATGAAACCCAACCAAGATACTGCCCTGTCAAGGTGACATGATTCACACACATAGGCTGGCAGTTTCAAAAGCATTCAGCATTGACCTAACTCTGATCCCACCAAAATCCCTGATTAAATTCTCCACAGACTTGAAATGGAGCAGAATTAGGACACACAAAGTGCTTCTGGAAATCCCACCTATAGGCCAAGATTTTCTAAAGTGACTAGTGATTTTGGGTGCTCACATTAAAGGGCCCTGATTTTCAGAGAGCAATTGCCCAACACTTTGTTACATCCAATCTCTACGGTTTTTCATGCTGAGCACATAAAAATCACGACTCAGCATTGAAAATCCTGGCTGTAAAGCACATATGCAATAACAGAGCATGAAAGGCATTAAATAGAAATGCTGTGGTACTGACATTCGATTGAGCTGCTGGAACTCATGCTGGGGACCATCCCCATCAGGCCCAGGATCAAAGGAGCATAAAGGTTGCATTACAGGTTATATCCTCGAGTCCTGTGCAACATGAGGCTCAGCCACACTCAGGGCTGGGGGCCAATATGTGCAGAGTGATCCTGAGATAAAAGGCACAATGCTTTTGCAAATTATTATTATAAAACACCATTTTAATTAGTTAGTTTTGAGAACTACACAAGGAAGAACTCTATAGAGGTGACTCTCAAAACATATTGCCTTGTGACTCAGAGATAGAGCAAGGAACATTACCATTACAAGCTCCAAGGAGATACAATGAAAACTATTACAGCTCCAGGAAAAGCACATAAAGAGGAGCATAACAATTACCTGACTCAGAGCGGGAGAAAAAGAGAGATACATAATATAGAATACTGCTGTTACTGGCCAAAAGAGAGAGAGATAATGAAGACTATTGCAGTTACCTACTTCTGATAGAGATATAATGACAATCATTAGTTATTTGACTGTAAGGAGGACATGTAATGTGCAATATTATTGTTACCCAGTCCTGAAAAAGAGAGAGAGAAATGATGAGAAACTGGTACTGTTACCTGACTCTGGAAGGCAGAAATTATGACAAGTTTTGCTGTTACCGATGGCTCTGCTTTACATGACTTACTCAGGGAGTGAGAAGGAAAGAGAACAGAGTATATGGCAAGTTATATAGCTCATGGATATAAAATCAGGTCCTCAGCTGATGTTAATCAACATAACTCTGTTGCCTTCAGTGTAGTTATGCCAATTCCCACCAGTAAGGATCTGGCCCCTGCAGATGTAGTTCAGTTATCAGGAAGGAGAAGGCGAGGGAGAGAAAAGACTGACCTTTCCTTTTGCCTGGCTCAGAGAACTGGACACAAGGAGTATTTCTAGAGTTACCTGGCATAACAGAAGAAAAGAAAGGACAGTGTTTGGCTCTGGGTCTTATGTTCAAGGATGCAGAGCTCCACAGATTCTATTGCTACGCCCCACAGCTCCCAGGGATTCTTTTGGTACACCCCAAAGCGATGGAGTTCCACCTTCTCCTCCTTCCTATGAACAGAGCAAAAGTCAGGAAGCTGGGGAGAAGAATTCTTTTACAGTGCACCCCATGGACATGACCAGTGATGAAACCCAACCAGGTGTTTCCTGGGGCAGGGTGGAAATACAGCCCTTGAGAGCCTCTGAAGTCACAGGAGGAGAAATGTTTTACTAGCTTTTTGTGCACATCTGCAGTGAGCAGGATGCATCCTTCCTGGAGCCTTCTATGGCCTTCAGTGGTATTAGCACCTTCCCATTAGGGGCGGGTGAAGATCTCTTGTTGGGCTCCCTACCCCCAGGCCGGCAGGGAGGAGATCTGGAAAAGCCCAAAGCCTCAACTAAGGTAGGTTCTATACTTGGTGTGTTCATTCCAGCTGCTTGGTACGAGTGAGCTGGCAGAAAAGAGGCTGCCTGGCACAGCTACAGAGTGAGAGATACGGCCTAATGACAAACGATCCAGCTGAATGAGCAATGTTCCAGTGAGTTTTCTAGCATGGGGGCATTGCAATAACAAGCACTAACAAACAGGCACCAGGAGTGGGAGCCACGGAGGGCCTGAGGTTCATCCCACTTCAGTCTTTTTTCATTCTGGTGTAACTCCACTGACGGCAACAGAGTCATTCCTCATTTGCCCTGGCATAGGTGAGGCTAGCATCGGGTCAAGAAATGTGGGGGCTGGATGGAATGAAACATGTAAGCAAAGAGAGCGGTTAAAGGATGGTATATGTGGGGTTTTATCACACACCGAACCACAGAGATTCAGTTAACCCAAAGCAGCAGGAATGTAGGAAAATGCTGTCTTTTGAGAATCTAAGGGACATAGCAAGGACCGAGTCATCCAGCTAGGATGGCTCTGCGAACATGGCACACATACTGAGTCAGTGACCCGCCCCTTAGATTTCGACAACACTGT
The DNA here is from genome assembly GCF_965140295.1 of Lepidochelys olivacea. Taxonomy (NCBI): domain Eukaryota; kingdom Metazoa; phylum Chordata; order Testudines; family Cheloniidae; genus Lepidochelys; species Lepidochelys olivacea. The sequence continues at coordinate 66,033,745 of NC_140421.1, read as the reverse complement.
TTCTCAGCTATCACCACGTAAAACCTTTGGATTTCATTTCTCCATTTTATATCACTCCTAGGGCCTGATCCAAAACCCACTGAAATCCATATTGCCATTGACTTCAAAGGGCTTTGGATCAGGCCCCTACCTGGGCTCATTGCTCAAGCAAAACTCCCACCGACCCCAAATTAATAACTTTATCCCTTGTCTGACTAAGATTTGTGATCACAGATAGAAAGATCTGTAATGCTGCTGAAAGCATTGACTCTTGCAGTGTTTAATTTGTTATGCACCAAGAAGAAAGATAATCCTGAAGCCCTACTGCTTTTCACAAATTGCACAACACTAGCAAGAACTTGCTATTACAATAAGCTGCAGGTGGGGGGAACAAAAAAAATCTGTCGAGGAAGATGGCAATAACTGAGGAATGCTTTGCTATTTAACCTACTTACAACGTGATTAGCATCACCATGTCTTTGAATATGCAAAGCGCGGATCCACTTAAGAGGTCTTAAGGCTCCTAACTTCCATTGGAATCAGTGGCAGTCAGAAGCATAAATGGCGCTGTAGATCTAGACCTAAGTCTCTAGCTCTTCCTCTACAGAACACGTAGACCGTGAGAGCAACTGCTCAAACCCACCCTCTGCTGGTTTTATTTTACTGGTAACTCAAAAAATCAATGAGACATAAACCTCAGCCTGAGATTCCCCCCTGAGTCTAGCTGTGCCTAGGGACTTCTTCCAGGACTGCCTCCATCTGAGCCCCATATTTACAGCGGATCCAATAATAACAACACCTAACATTTATACAGCACTTTTTATCACTAGAGCTCAAACCACTTTACAAAGGAGGTCAGTATCGCCATCCCCATTATACAGATGGACAAACAGAGGGACACAGAGGGGAAGTGACTTCCCCAAAGTCAGCCAGCAGGTGAAGTGGCAGAGCCAGGAGTAGAATGCAAGTCTCAGAGCCCCAATCCATTACTCCATCCACGAGCCCACACTGCTTCCCTATAAGATAAGATGTTCTTGTCCTTTATAGATCTGGGGTGGAGCTAATTGAGACCATCTACTAGCATGGCTCAGGAGTAATTATCCTTTGAGTCTAGGGTTAGTCAACCGAAAAGATGTGTTTCCATGTACAGTCTTAGGAGTTTACTGCTACAGTCTCCAATGGATAATTCTTCAGAGTGAGAGCAGGGCTGCTCAAGTGCAGACAATACAATGTATCTGTGCCTGAGACATGTATATGCTACTACAGAGACCCATTCTTAATCTTATCAGTCTTACCCACTAAGTAGACGGAAACTTCTTGAAGTGAGAATTATTTGACTTTCTATTTGAGTGAAGATAGCTGAGTCCAAGGGATTAAACTGGTTCAGAACTGACGTAAATTTTCACTCCAAGATCAAACTATGTTTGAGGTCCAGAAAAAAAAACCTCAGGTATGTTTTTTAGAAAAAGTTTCCTGTACGTGACTTTTTTTCTGTCCTGAAGTGGAAATGCCAAAATATTCCAGCAGGGTCTTTTGTGGAACTTCTGTCCCAACCAGAAGAGAGCAAGCACTGGGAGTTTCAGATGAAAACCTGCTCTCACAGGATTCCCAGGCTAATTTTGCAGAGGTTCTGATAAGCATCCAAACATTTATGTTCTTATCCCAATCCAGCCGCCACACTTTTTGAGAATGGTCAATTGCTACTTTTTGGAACTCTGTAAGTTGCTCTAGTTGGCACTTGAAATGCTTTTAGAACATATTAACTAAAAGAAAACAACTGGATTCCCTTATAGTTCAAGTAAAATAGAAGACTTTTTAGCATCAGTCATAAGTGAACACCCAAACTGGCCCTTGAATTCCTTGACTTAATACAAGTTCTTACCCCTTAACATATAACTTCTTAGGAAGGTAAAGTAATATTTGCCTTTTTTCAGAGGAAGGGAAAGGCTGTGGCCTAAAATAAGTCTTTAAGTTCACCTCTCTTGCTCACACTGAGTAGTATCTTACACCATGAGTGGGTAGTCCTCATTCTCACTTACACCATTCTGGCAGCGTAAGGGGGCCGTAACTGGGCCTCAATTCCATGTAAGGCTACTTTACACTTCCAGAGTGGTGTAAAGTGGCCTTAGAGTAACTGAGAATCAGTCTCAATTGCACTATTTGTGGAGTCAGTCTGAACAAGGTAGCAGGATCTGGCCTATAATCATTTCTTAATAAAATAATTAATTTGTCAAATAAAATCTGTCTTGGCTATTACACGTACATGTGACATGGATAATGGTACTACAGAGAAAGGAACTTCTATTGGTTCCCCATGGGGATTTCCAGCTGTTCTTTATTAACAGTTCTGCACAACACACAATATTATACAGACAAAACACAGAAATACTTTGTCTTTTTTCTTTGTTTCACCTCTGCTCCTAACTCTGACTTTTCTCCTCTCAGTCTGCTTTCCCCACTCTCCTTTTCCTCTTTTCTGTTCGTCGTGTGTCATGACACAAGCTGAGTTTTGTTTTTTATTTTGTCCTTTTAAAAAGCCAGTGCTGCAGGAATCGCTGATCCCCACAACCTCATCCATGAGAATCTCAGAGCCTGAATTTTTATCAGTATGATTTTGGTGCACGCCAGCCATGTACAGTGCTAGCCCAGAATTGTAGGAAGGACTATTGTGCCATACGGCTACCAACCAATACCTATGCTGGATTTTCATTGTCACTACTTGCTGTCCTCTTCACCCTCCCATACTGCAGCCAGCGTCCAAATACAAGCTAAAATACCAGTGCTAGGCAGGGTAGAATCCACACAGTGGGAAGACACCTTCTCTATGTCCACTTCGCTTTTAAATGCTCCATATATCATGATCCCGGAAGGCGATATCTTGGGCTCCAGTCCAGCAAAGCATCTAAGCATGTGCATAACTGAGTACCTAAGTCATCCCACAGAAGCCAATATCATGCGTTTCAGGTTATGCAACTGTGTATGTGTTTTGCTGGATCAGAGCCTTAGTCTCCAGAGTATTTTATCGAGGGCAAAAGGCCAAGGGGTCATTTCATTCAAGGAAACAACACACACACCTCTTAAGGGCTCCTATCTCCTTCCAGTGACTAGCCCTTTGGTACCCGTCATCACAGAGCTTGCTCATTATCAGCCTGTCTCTGAAGCAGTCTCACAGGAACATGGAAGAAGCAGCAGAGATGCTTCATTTGAGAAGTAATGATGGGCGTCCATTCACTTATGTTCATGGCTTGTTGAGTTCAATGGTGTGTGACGCCCTGAAACGTTTCACATTTTGTTCCTTAACCTCTTCTGCACTTTTTTTTGGCACAAGGAGGTGATGAAAGGATGCCAGCGCAACAACTAATGACCAGTTAAGTGAAATCACACCAGTTCAACTTTAATTCCTACAGTTGTCTCCAGTCAGAGCTGCACTGAGGTATATTAATCATGGAGTCAGCTCTCTGCTCGCTCAGACAGCTCGGAGAGAAAAAAAATACAGGTCATGCTTCAGCGATCTCACATAGTTCAGGAAAGATAATAATTCGGGCTCTTTGCAGGGTTTAGGAAATGCCACTACAAGCTCATATTTGCTATGGAGACGGCTGAATTAACTCTTAAAAATGTTCCTGATGCATCTTCAATGGCTTCCATTCATTTCCTGTTCAGCAACTGGTAGTAACAAAACTTAGCTTGAGTTCGTGCCTCTTGCAAACTCAAGTGTCACCGACGGTATACCAGAATGTCTTGTCTGGCTGTAAAGAATGTTATGAATGTTGTGGATCTCCAATCCGGATCTCATCAGCTGCTCTCCTGTGGGCTCTATGGAACAGGCCCACCACTGATGTCAATGGGGTCACAGCATTGCACCTCTGAGAGCACGCTCTTTGGTGGATAAGGGCTTTATGGAGTACAGAATATTGGATAAGGAGAATTTTGGATCAGCAACTCAGCATCAGACAAGCATTAATAAACTTCTCTTCACCCACAAGAGAGGCATAGAGAGAAGCAGGTCAGGGATGAAAGCAGGGAGAGGGCTGAGGAGGGCAGATACAACATCATTTTATTGCAGATGAGACTTCTAATAAACGACAGGTTTCAAATTCTGAATAAAAACTCGGGTAAGAAGACCACGGCCATTCAACTGAAAATCGGTGACTCCCTGACTGGGAGGAAAATTCAGAAATAGCACTAACTTCCCCTTTTAAATGCTTTGAAAGGAGGACAATAAAAAAGAAAACTTCTGAAAAAACCTCACACAACTTCCTGCATCCCACAGTTCCTCCAGTGTTGGTTTAATTATAATTTTAATTGCCTTTTCCTTATAATTTTTTTCAAGTTAGCAGTAAAGAAAATTCAGACAGATTCCTGATGTTAGCCCCAGAGAGCTAACGACACACAGCTCCAAACAAAATCACCCCGGACCTGTAAACTCTTCAGGAAATTTAGAGACGTTTTCAGGTTTCAGCTGTTATCCTCATCACATATAGCTTTAAAATTAATTCCTTACATTACCATTTTTTAAAAAATATATGCAAATAATTGTGATAGGTTTTTGTGCAGTTCAAATAGTGGAGGCAACTACTACAGGCCAAGCACTCACCCATTCACCTCCCCCCCCCCACACACACACATTTACACATTCATCTACCATACACATACAGCCAGACTCTCTCCTGCATCCAGGGCGGTCAGGGAACTGGTTATGGTTCCCTGGTTTTCAGCCCTGGCCCCAGAGCAGTTTAGAGCATCCTGGGAGTTCCTCAGACTGCAACAGCTGGCTATGGTCCCCATCTGTCCATGATTCCTACCTGCCTCTCCTCACCCACAAGCAGCTCCCTGCAGTGGGTGCTAGGGAGTGAGAGGAGTTGGAGCCGGTGCTCTGTCCCCAAGAGGAGATATAGGGGACCTGTGCAACACTAAACTGCACCCAAGGAGTACAAGTTTCAGAGTAGCAGCCGTGTTAGTCTGTATTCGCAAAAAGAAAAGGAGTACTTGTGGCACCTTAGAGACTAACCAATTTATCTGAGCATAAGCTTTCGTGAGCTACAGCTCACTTCATCAGATGCATTCAGTGGAAAATACAATGGGGAGATTTATATACATAGAGAACATGAAACAATGGGTGTTACCATACACACTGTAACCAGAGTGATCACTTAAGGTGAGCTATTACCAGCAGGAGAGCGGGGGGGTGGGGGACCTTTTGCAGTGATAATCAAAGTGGGCCATTTCCGGCAGTTGACAAGAATGTGTGAGGAACAGTGGGGGGTGGGGAGGGGAAATAAACATGGGGAAATAGTTTTACTTTGTGTAATGACCCATTCACTTCCAGTCTCTATTCAAGCCTAAGTTAATTGTATCCAGTTTGCAAATTAATTCCAATTCAGCAGTCTCTCGTTGGAGTCTGTTTTTGAACTTTTTTTGTTGAAGAATTGTGACTTTTAGGTCTATAATCGAGTGACCAAAGAGACTGAAGTGTTCTCCGACTAGTTTTTGAATGTTATAATTCTTGATGTCTGATTTGTGTCCATTTATTCTTTAACGTAGAGACTGTCCAGTTTGACCAATGTACATGGCAGAGGGGCATTGCTGGCACATGATGGCATATATCACATTGGTAGATGTGCAGATGAGCCTCTGATAGTGTGGCTGATGTGATTAGGCCCTATGATGGTGTCCCCTGCACAGATTCACTGGCCCATATCTTTAGAGCTACACAAGAGCTGTGTATTACGTACTGCAAATTGAAGATGCATTCATCAGATACAAATCCTACAAACATTCAACTTTCATTTAGGAGCTCGGTGGCGGGGGGGGGGGGTGTGAATTCAAAGTTGGCTGCAATCTGCTTGAAGTGCTGCAGCCATCTCCAATCATGAACAAGAACCTGGAAGATCTCTAACATTTCTCCTTTATACACGCCGCACCTTCCTAACTCCATATGTGATTAACAGTCCCTTCAAGCTGAAACCCTTGGGAGAGTCTGTAGGTTTTCAGGGCAAGCGGGCCTAGAGCTCCACGATACATTCGATGAAAATGTTTGAGGATAAAACATTTGCAAAGCAAAATAGCAGCAGCATTCCACAAAGATACATTTGACGGGGCATTTTCTCTTGCTCTTTTTATGTCAAAGAATCTTCTTTGCTCCTCTAAAAAGGGCTTTGATAAAGTGTCTTGGTCTTAAACCAGTCACGTAGAGCCCCATATATGGATAACAAGCATACCCAGAGTTACATTGCTAACAAAAATATTGGGAGGGATGGTAAACCTCTTGTTTCAGGGCTCAATCCAATCTCTAAATATCAGGGATTAGGATAAAATCTCACGTGGGGGGCAGATTATCCCACAGCTTTCTACTGTGGGGTTCTTATACCTTCCCCTGGCCACTGTCAGACACAGGCTAAGGAATTAGATGGACCTTGGGCCTTAATCTGTCTGGCAGTTCCTATGTTCCCATATTCCATGAGTAGTTATGTGGTAGGTACCTGTTTTAGGAAGATCTAGAGAGCCATATCCTAAACTAATGTAAATCAGCACAGCCCCTTAAAGCCAACGCTGGTTCACAGCCAGCCAAGAATTTGGTCCTGTGAGTTTTGGGCCCACTTCTGCAAAACTAACTTGTGATGAGTAAGACTTCAGCGATTTCAATGAGACTGTTTTCATGTGTAAATGCTGTTCCTCACAACTAAAAATCAGACCCTTACAGAAGAGCTGTCATTTAAAATTATACTGCTAGTGCCACCTCAGCTCCTGGAAACATATTTAAAAACTCACAGGAGGTCCTGAGGGTGAATCTGATGCAAGCGAAGAACTTGGGCTTCTGCTTTTGTCAAGTTACATAGGGCTTGTCTGGAACTGCTGAATATGGCAACGGTATAAACAAAGTAGGCAAGGCCACCATTCAGGGTGATCAGAAAGAAGCCACTGGTTACCTACCTGCTCCCCCCTGTAGAAAGCTTTAGGTTCCACAGTCTTCTTGCTCTTCCTGGGAAACAACCACCTCTCTTGCAGCTGCAGGTTCTGCTTCAGGTGGATGGCCACCTGCTCGTCAGGATCTGCCAGCAGAGATCTCAGGTTTTCCTGTTTCAATCGAAGTTAAAAAACCAAAACACACAGGGTACAAAACGTCATTATATAGCGACCTTATTATCATTAACGATAACCTAGGATGGAAAACCAATGAATAGCACCAAAAAAATGAGTTTGTTTTTTCATGTCCTTGTAATACTTAAAGTCACTTTCAGATCTTGGTCCAATAGTGGGTTTTTTATATACATTAAGAAGAGAATGAAGGGCCCACTCAACAGAAAATTGTCCGAGAGGCAGTGTTGCGTCTGGATATTCTCCATAAATTTTCCTGAGCTGCTATCATGGAGCTATTTCAAGAGAGAAACTGAGATGTATGTGGCTATGCTACAATGAGGCCTTTTCTTTATTGCGTACCTTTCAGGTAGTTCCATAAGATGCCAATTTCATTTGCACATGCCAAGAGAGCTGGTATTACATGGGCACCCTTTATATTAAATGCTTCTTTTATAAGTGGTTTATGAAAGGGTAACACACTCTTAGTAGATATTTTAATAAATGTTTAAACAACTGCTATGGCTTGTTAGAGTCCAACAGGTTGCTTAAAACCATGGCTCATAACCATCTGTAACACCACTTGCTTACAGCGATACTGCTGACACATACCATCGTGTCTGGAACATGTTCATTACGTCAGCCCTTTATAAATGGAACACTAATATAAGGCATGGCCTGTTATATTCTCAGAGCTGTTGCGTCTCAATAGCGAAACAGGGACAGGAGGAAACAAATGAGTGAGTGAGGAATAACAACTCTCGGTGCTAACTTCCATAAACTCCACATCTCCCCGATCAACTCTCAGCAGCAAAGTAGCAGCCTTTCACCCACGCACGGGCCGGCCTCTACCCTCAGTGTCTTGAGCTCATCAAGGCAATCTTTAAAACATAGACCTGACAAATCTCATACACGTCATTTCTGGCTTAATGGAAGTGGCTAAAAAGCTTGATTTTTGGTCTGGTATATCATCACAGTTGAAATAGGGGGGTGCACTGGTTTCTAAGGAGCAAGGTGCTCACTGTCGGTCAGACCTTTATTCACACTGAATTAAGTAACGGGGGGGTAGCCCTGTTAGTCTATAGCCACAAAAACAACAAGGAGTCCGGGGGCACCTTAAAGACTAACAGATTTATTTGGGCATAAGCTTTCGTGGGTAAAAAACCCACTTCTTCAGATGCATGGAGTGAAAATTACAGATACAGGCATAAATATAAATGTGCCAATATAAATTTATGCATGTATCTGTACCCACAAAAGCTTATGCCCAAATAAATCTGTTAGTCTTTAAGGTGCCACTGGATTCCTCGTTGTCACACTGAACTGTACTTTCCTACTGTAGTAGTCCCATAAGATGTCAGTTTCATTTGAGGCCAAACACAAGAGACCTATTGTAAAATAAATGCATGGCTATAGAAAAGAAGGAAATTTGTCCCATAATCACCAGTGGCTTTTTCTGTTCTGGACTGAAGCTGCCTAGTAGAGAGATGGACATCCTGGGTGCTAAAAACTTCAAAACAGCACCAGCATTTTGCGTTTAAAATGTCTGCATAATCCCAAACTTTGTATGGTCCCTTTCCATTCAACATATGGTTTGGTCCAGGCTGGCTGTGTGATTTAAGCAGCATTTGAGTCATTCCCATTGCCAGTCAGTCAGAATGCAGCCAGATGAGAGAGTGCTAGCCTGGAAAGACACAATATGGAAGAAAGAGGTGGAGGTGTCAAATGCATACATGGGCAAATGTTGGCAGTGCCCACCAATTTGACGTCACTCTCCTCTCTGAATGCCCTATATTGGTTCATCATCTGCATCAAATTTAAATATTCGGTCACCAACTTTGCAAATCTACACCCCCCTCCTTATCCTCATTTCTTGAGATCACATCACACCCGACCCGCTCAGTTTTCAGCATTCCCATGCCTGTCTATTTGTCAGTCTCCTCTGTGCCTTCTTCCAGGCAACCTGCTAACATGGTTTGACCTCTCTGACCTCTGAAAGGCCTGACCTTTCCATGAGTCTTAAAAGTCCATCCTTGCCATGCTGGCTATAATGAACCATACTGATTTCTATAGAAAATCCCCCTAGTTTCCCTTCCCTGACTTGTTTGTCTTAACAATCTAAGGTATTTAATAAGGTTCCCTTTACCACAGCATGAGTACCTCACAATCTTTAATGTGTTTATCCTCACAATGCCCCCTGTGAGGTAGGAAAGTGCTATTATCCCCTGTGACAGGGTCGGGATAGATGGCTACAGGACAGTGATAGAAGGCAGATATATTAGCCCCAGATTAAGCAGATCCCTTTTCCCTGGGTGAGGTAACAGGGGCGGTTCCAGAACAATCAGGAACTTGCTGGAACCAATTAAGGCGTGCGAGGAGCTGGGAGCAAGAGGTGAGCAAGAAGCTGAGAGTGAGTAGGTGTACTGCTGGAGGACTAAGAAGTACAAGTGGAGGCATCAAGTGGTAGGTCCTGTGGTGAGGATAAAGAAGGTCTTGGGAGGAGGCCATGGGGAAGTAGCCCAGGGAGTTGTAGCTGTTGCACCTGTTACAGGAGATACTGTAGACAGCTGCAATCCACAGGTCCCTGGGCTGGAACCTGGAGTAGAGGGTGGGCCCAGGTTCACCCCATCCCCCCAACTCCCTATTTGATATAAGAGGAGTCGACCTGGACTGTGGGTCCCAGTGGAGGGGAAGGTCTCTGGCCTGTCCCCCGACCCATTAGGTGGACCAGCAGAGACTGCGGGGATTGTTCTCCTCCTTTTCCCCATGCTGGCCAATGATGAGGTTAGCTTAGTGAACGGCAGTTTGTGCCACTAATAAAAGGAGCAAAACTGAGGACTGCCGTGAACCTCTGAGGTGAGCAAATCCGCCAGAAAGCGCAGAACTCACCAAGGCAGAGGAGGAACTTTGTCACACCCCGTTTTACAAATGGGGAGCTGTATAAACCAAGTGAGTTGCCCAAGGTCACACAGGAAGTTTGTGGCAGAGAAGGGATGACGTGAGTCACAAGCTAGCACCCTGACCACTGGACCATCTTTCCTCTCCTTTGTCAGTGAGTTCCTCAGGGCAGTGATTTTTTGATATCTGGAAAGTGCCTTGTACATTGTGGGTGCTGCCACAAACAAACCTCCTCAGGCCATGGATAACGGATGTGCTACAAGCACACACAGAGGGTAGGGGAGATAGAATAAGGAGTGTGAAATCAGAAGGGTCTAGGAGAGATAGGCCTAAGCCAAACCCTGAAATGGAGAGGGGATGGAAGGGAGAAGAAGGGCCTTAGGAGGTTTGGAGAGAGCCACCCCCATTCCAGGGAAGCTTAGAGTGAGCATGATCTGCTACATCAGAGCAAAGAGGAGAGGATGGCAAGCACAGCCTCACCACCTAGTCAAAGGGACGGGGACCTGATTTTTTTAAAACCACAAGGCACAATCCAGTCCATTAGAAAAAAACATATTTTTGGTCAGCTTTCAAAATCTAAGGGATTGACATGCCCGGTTTCCATTAAAACCAATGGAAATTGGGTATCCAAACCCGAGCTGGCTTTGAGAATCTCAGCCCTGCAACAGTTCCATCAGCAATATTTTACCAGACTTAAAGCAAATTAGTGTCAGGATCCCGTAAAGGGCAGTCAGGGCAAACCCAAGGCTGGGAGTAGTAGAGGAGTCCATAGTCAGGTTCCAGGCCAGGGTCGATACCCAGGATCAGAGTCCATGTCAGGAGGTGAAGTCCAAATCAAGAGAAGGTCAAAGCCAGGAATTAAGGAGCAGGAATAGTCTTGTAGCTACAGGAGATCCACACTGTTACTTGGACATTTCCTGGAATGCCTCTTGGGTTTATATCGGGCAGGGAGTCAATCAGGTGCCATGACACTGTTGTCTGTCAAACCCTTGAGGCAGAACTTCCCACAGAACAGTCTGTGTCCACAGCAAGTCATGGGAAATGGAGTGCAAGCTAGTTACCACTGTCACTGGATGGCAGGCTGGGGATGCCAGCTGTCTGGTAGCTCCGTGGGCCTCAGTTCAAGAATCCCTGGGGCCTCACAATTAGAATCTTTGCAGGTCTCTACCAACTAGGAAACAGGAAAATGTTGGTAACAGATGGAACAAGCTGCAACAGTGAAATATAGCCCTGGGAACAAAGTTAATCTGGATGAGATAAGTGTACCTAAATTCCTAGCATTGTTAGCAAGTTTACAAGAGTTAATGGGGGAAGGAGGAGGTCTGTTTGCATGAAGCACAGGATGGCTAAAAGTACTGATTAAATTACCCCAAGCAAGAGACAAAAGGCTCTCTCTTAAGTGTATACCATATGATAAGGCAATATGACAGCTTGCCACAGGGTTGCTCTGGGCAATGTACCAGTGTGGCCACCAGAGCATCAGAATGAGATGCCAATACTGTAAAGGTAAAACCACCAAGCAGGTGAAAAATGAGGAAACATATTTATACACACAGAGAGGCTAGGTTTAAAAATATGAATGCTGCTTTCTTCTAAGAGATATTACGCCTCTTTTCTTAGGTTAAAAGCATATCCTGAGGCAGAAAGTAGAAAGAATATAAAATTAATTCTCCTACTAAGGAATATGGTCTATCTTCAACTGCTATGCTTCACTTTGTCGAAGGGAGAAGGGGAAAGACTTCTGCTTTTAAAGCTTTTTTTTTTTTGCATCCCAGCTGGAACTTCAAATATATTTTTGGCAGAGTAATTCTTTGAACACTATAAGGACAAGGTGTTAATAAAAAGAATTCTACAATTGTGAGTTTTGCATTTGTGTTTTGTGAAAAAAAAAATCTGTGGATTCCTTTGGTGCTGGCATTCCTGGTTCTCAGTCGACATTATTCTTTCATTAGCTTCCAAGGTTTTCTGAAAACAAAAATCTATTTGAGTTTATGACTAAACTAAAAGGTTCTAATATATTCACAGAGGGGATTACCTAGCTCCTGGTATTTATTACTGCAGTGTCCTGGTCCCATTGAGCTACTGAAGAGGACATTGCATCCTTTAAAAGAGGACCCATTCCTTATCTGGTGTAAATCAGTGAAGCTAAATTGAAGGTGTGCCAGTTTACACCCACAGAGGATCTGTCCCAAAGACTTTTAGTGCAGAGCAAAATATTAAAGTGACCAATTAAGTGTTTACACTTGCACATGACTACTCAAAAAAAAATTTGGCCTCCACAGTCTGCATTCCGCTCACCTGCTTGTTTTGACATGGAAATGCTTACTTTTCTTGAAAAGGAAACAGTTACGTTTCAAATTTCCTACTCTGGCAGGTTATAACATTCCACTCTTTTGTACAGTGAAGCGGAAGTGGAACTCGTCAGTCTTAAAAGACTTAAGTTTGAACAAGGTTGAAAGGAATGAGCCAACAAAGAGTTAACACTGGGATGGGCCCATGCTGGGACCTGAGAAACTATGAGTGAAATCCTGGCCCCACCGAGGTCAATGGGAGTTTTGCTGCTGACTTCAGTGGAGCCAGGCTTTTACCTCATGTCTCTGAACTTTGTGAGATGTTTGCATACAGATCTGGGGATGAGCACCTGCGCCAGGTCCATATTCGGAGGGAACTCTCAAGGCAGAGAGCTCATCTCAGCCAGCTTTCCTTCACCAACTTCTTCCATAATCTGGACCCTGAATTGGAATGCCAGGTTCTTTGCATTCAGGGATGAGAGCTGCTTTTGTGTTGTGAAGCTGCTCCAGGCCCCAGGCTCGGAGTGTGCGTTTCCAGGCTCTGAGCAACTCCAACACATTCAGGGTCATAAAACTAGGCCTTACGCTTGGTCTATGCATAGATTTTGTACCTGTGCAACTATTTTAGCTAGGGGTGTGATTTTTTTTTTTACCAAGACAGCTGTTATACCTTCAGAACCCACCTTAAAACTCTCCTTTGCCATAAGGCCTACAAGAAAGAAAACTCTTGATAACAGCTAGGCTGCTGGTGTGCAGAGACCGTTGCCTATCACGCTGACCTATATTGTTCCATGGCTTCCATATACTCCGCCGCCAGTCTGTCCTTATCTATCTGTTGGCTGCTGTCTTACACCTAGATTGTAAGCTCTTTGTGGGAGGGACCATCCTTTTGTTCTGTGTTTGTACAGTACCCAGCACAATGGAGGCCTGGTTCTTGACTGGGGCCGCTTGGCTTTAAAATACAAATAATAATATTTTAAAAATACTGGTACCAGTGTAGATGCAATCATACCAGTAAAAATGTGCCTTATACTGGTATAGACTTATAGAATCATAGGACTGGAAGAGACCTTGAGAGGTCATCTAGTCCAGTCCCCTGCACTTAAGGCAGGACAAAGTATCCCTGTATGGTGATAAACTATATCAATATAAGCACATTTATATCAGTATAACTGCATCCACACTGGAGGAGGTGATGGAGAGTGGATTGCACCTCCAACTCTACCAGTATAGTTAACAGAGTACAACATTTTGCTTTGGACAAGGCCTTTGAGCTAAAGTGGCAAACTTCCCATTGACTTTGATGGGAGTTGTGCTTGCTTACACCCAGGCCCAATATGGCCCTTAATGTGTGTTGCAAGAGAATTTCAGCATATAAGCCTTTGGAATCATTGTCAGACAGAATGGAATTGAACTAGATTGACTGGGGGAATTCTGTGAGCTTGACAACACTCAGTACCAATCTGGAATTGGTAGTACTGTGTTTTGGGCGGAGTGCGGGGGTTAACATTCAGTATCTCTGTATAAAATTATATTTCAAAGGATCAAGATGCTACTTTATTTATTAAATTTCAGTTGGTGTCCACTTGTTCTCTGATGAGAGGAAAATATATTTATAATTTGTATTGCAGTAGTACCTTTAGACCCCAGAGCCCTGTTAAGTTAGACATTGTATAAAGATGCCTCTTTACCCCCAAAATGCTTACAGTCCAAACAGACCATTGAGTTAAAAACCTCCTGATGGTTCAGAATGGTTAATCTATAAGGTTTACCTTACCTAATTAATCACCAAGGCGCAAATCCTCAGCTGATGTCAATTATCATGGCTCCACTGAAGTCAATTTACACAAGCTGTGAATCTTCCCTCCACACCCCCTTGAGTTTATAAATGGCTGCTAACCTTAAATAACTGCACACTAGAGTGAGCACATGGGAGCTCTCTTGCTGTGGCTGAACATGGGCCCATAGTTCAGAGCCACTTCTTCCCATGGTGCCGTCATGTGACACCATCATGGGAAGTGGAGGCAAGACAGGCCAAGGCACCCACTGCTGAACATCACAGGAGAGAGGGAGAGTGGGGCCGTTTTCAGTCCCCTATTCCCCAGCTTCCTCTGGGAGGAAGTCTCCACTGTACCATCTCATTTTGGAGCTCCGCTGAGGACAGGAAGAAGCACTGGTTGTGGCTGATTCTTATGAGGCAAGAGAATAACTGGGGAGGCCAGACTGCATGCTGGGAGGAGGAAGAACTGGCTGTGAAAATCCCACATCTGGATTGGCTGCCACCTGCCAGACGACTGAGATGCACCAATTCATTGACAGTATGGGGCACCCATGGCATGTAAAGACCGTCGCAAAATATTTTTATTTGGTTTATTAAGTTTTTAGTAATTTCAGCTCTTCTCATTCCTGCAGCAAATCTCTCTCAGACAGAACCTGGAAGATGTCCCAATTCTGTACCTTCCATATTGCTTGAAACTGAATTTGGGCACAGACAAGATTTCATTGATATATCCCCTGAAAGTACTTATTGATTCTTGAGGTTGTCTTGGATAATATCCAATTATTATACATCTGCTGTGTCAAGAACCTTGGTGTGAATGCTGATTTTAACAACCCTGGAGGAATACATCAGTGGCTTGGCCAATGCTGCTTTCCCCACCCGTCCCTCTCGGCAGGTTATCAGTCTGAGACCTCCTGCTTTTGTTAGGGCTGGAATTGATTACTGTAATTCTCTGTTGGCTGAACTCCCAGATCATGTTCTACATCAGTTTTGACTCACACATAATGCTGTTGGCAGGGTTTTTTAGGAGTCCAAAGATTTGTTCTCATTTTACACCTTTTCCAGCATCTTTATCCACTGGCTTTCTGTGCCTTTGTGGATGAAGGGTTGGCTTTTAGCAGTCACTTTCAAAGCTCTCCACAATTATTCCCCTCATTACCTGGCTGATTTCTGACACCCAGATGAAAACACAAACAACCAGATTTTCTAGTCGGTTAACAGCCCATTTGCACCACAAAGAGGCTATAATCTGCCCGTCAATGCTCAGCTGAGAAGTCTCTTGGTGTAAGGGAACTCTCTGTTGGGCAGAACAGTGCCAAAGCCCCATCTGGTGCAGGGCGGCACGTGAGGAGTACAAGGGAGTGCCAATCTGCGATGCCAAATCTCCACCGACAGAGGCTCCCAAATCAACAGCCCAAGTAGAGCTACCCAGCCAGCCCTCATAATCCAGGATCCCTAATTGGCTCCCTGCCATCTTCCCCACTCCTGTGCCCAGCAGAGCTCTGGCTCATGAGAGACTTTGATCTATATTATTCTGGGAATAGACTGGGAGAGAATGGCTGCCCATATATCATTTGTGAACAGTGGGAGAAAGGCATTGGGTCCTGCATCAACAGTGCACCTAAGCACAGGCTTAATGTTAAGCACATGTTTAAGTTTCATTGCAGGTACTTAAGAATTTTGCTGAAGAGGGATGAGCTTGAGCCTGTGTTTAACCTTAACGTATTGACCTAAAACCAAAGTTTAAACTGAAATCATGCCTCCCGGCTCTGATATTTTTCACAAACCCTCTCGTCAATATTATTCATTTTTACTGCACTAGCACTTAGGCGCCTGAATCAGGGCCCCATTGAACAGGCTAAACATGGAAGAACCCACAGAAAATGAAGATAAGCTACTAGACAAAGAAGAGGAGGAAACAGTGAAACCGTCATATTGAAAGCAGCAGTACCTTTTCACTGCTTTGTTATTATTGGACGGTGCTCTGGGGTACATTGCATGAAAGGTTTTATATAAACATGCTGAGTGACTGGCTGATTGATAAGAAGAGAGTCCTCAATTCTTACTAGCAGATTCAATGTTGATTGCTTGTGTCATATCAGGCAATCTTCGTCCTCCATAGAATTTCGAAAATAAAATCCTCTCTCTCGTGATGTCTGGTATTATCAGCTCACCGATCAAATGAGAGAGAAGAATAGAGACTATGGAGTGCAACCGAATAAAGAGATCAGGAAAATACATATAGAAATCCAGAAATACTGATACTGATTATAATCTAGTCAGATGAATACTGGGGCTCCAATCTATTACAATTAAAACTCAGTCATGCTAATAAACGGGATTAAAAATGGGTGAGCAGCTTCCTTTTTCAAAAAAAATTATAGCTGCTGTAGCAATGATTCCTCCTAGTTACCAGCCTGGGGCCTGTGACAGTCTGTATCCCTATGTTCACCCCTTCTACAAGACTATGTTAAATTCTGTACAAAGCATTCCGTGTAAGGTATCATTTGAAAACTCATAATTTGCTGATCATTATTGTCCTGGTAAAATATGTGCGGCAACAACATTGTATGTAAAGAGATAAGATTCCATTGTACCAAGACATGTTACCAAGACATGTTCCAACATATTCTGGAGGCCAGTCATAAACAAGTTCCTCAGAGGCAAAAGGCTAGCCAACTCCTAAGCCAGGTATCAACGAAATCAAATGGACCACCCCCTGATTAAGTGGGCACTCTTCGGCAGGAGAGGTAGCTTGGGGAAAATCTACATTTTGACAAAGAAGTAGTTTAAGGTTCCTGGGCACATAGACTTTGTCTCCTAATCTCATCTGGAGATGATTCTTGTGCAAGAGAAAGAGCTATAAGAGGAGAGGGCAGCTGCCTCAATTCATCTCCCTTGCTCTCTACCCACGGCATCATCAACACTTGAAGAACAAAGGAAGCAGCACTGGACTTGGGGGAGATCCTGACTGAAATTGGTTCAGCCAATAAGACTGCGGGAACATATGGTGAGAAAGACCTTTGCTTTGTATTCACTTAGCTTGTTAAATGAGGTTGTAGTTGTGTTTTATCTTTTGTTTCCTTGCAACCAATTCTGATTTATACGTCTCATTATGTGTCGTCACTTAAAATCTATCTTTCTTTAGTTAGTAAATTTGTTTTGTTGTTTTATCTAAACCAGTGTGTTTGGATTGAAGTGTCTGGAAAGATCCATTTGGGATGATAAGATTTGTGCATATCATTTTCTAGTAATGAAATGATGGACTTGAAATGAGTTTGTATTGTCCAAGAGGGTGCTGGGCAGTCCAAGTCACACATTTGTGGGGGAAAGTCTGGGGATGGGATTTTACTGGTGTTACTCTGCAGTGTAATTCATGAGTGGCTGGCTACATCACTCACAGTATAGCTGGGAGTGATTTACATGCTGGAGGCTATGTGTGAGCAGCACAGGAGTGGTTGCTCTCTCAGTGAAGCAGTGTAAAAGGCACCCCAGGCTAGGGAATTGAGGGGACACAGCTGTCCATCAGATCAAGATTGTACCCTGGGTAATGTCACAGGGCCCGATCCTGTTACAACTGCAATCAGCAACAAAACTCTCACTAAATTTCTACTGGAACAGGATCAAGCCCCAGATCCTCAATCATTTGCCCCATCTGGGTAACCCAGAACCTTCACGTAGAGATTGATCGAATCCATTTTACTAGCATTGACTTGAGCTGCTTAGATCTCTTGCTATGTCTCGTGAGACCTGATGAGCCTTACAGAAATAAGCCATTCCAGTGTATACAGATTACCTCTGTATGCAGCAGAAGTAGAAGGTTGATCTTCAGTTGACTCAAACAAGCTGGTGTGTACACTGTCCCCTTGAGGATAGCAAACCTGACAATGTGTGTGTGTGAGACATGGGGAAGGGATGGACACAGCAGGGAGCATTCCAAAGAGCCGGGGGTTGGTGTGTCCCTATCGCTAGCCAGAGAGAGTGAGAGCTGCGGTTTCAGGGAGCTGAGCTACAGCAGACGCAGACAAGCCCACGGCATTCCAAGGGCAGGTAATGGTGAGGTGCCTGGGCTCACAACCTGGGTACTCCTGTGAGCATCACACTGCCTTTCCAGGAGCATGGTGTCTGTTCTGTCTCTGTGCTCCTAGGGGCACACAGTACTCCATGAGGGCCAGACTCGGCTTTGGGCTGCTGTTGTGGGCATGCAGAATTCTGCTTCCTGGGGATCTCGCCCTGTGCCACCCTATACTATAGGCTGTGCCTAAATGGCTCACTGTAACACCTAATGATGTGAAAATGAACAGCTGTCAGGGGACTCTGAATTTCTATGCTTTTGCTCTAAAATCTTACCCTTCATGTTGCACTAAATTTAATTTTTCTTCTGTGTTCTCCCTTTGGGCAAAACAGAACGATGGTAGAAAGTATTTTCATGCTGAGGGCCTCCGAGTTTCTCCCCAGATGCTTACACAATAAAGTAATGACCCCAAGCCCACTGAAGTCAATGGGAGTCTTTCCATTGACTTCAAAGGGATTTGGATCAGGCGCTAACATCAAAGGAAATAAAAGCTATTGACTGGTTTTAGTACATAAAAATGTGAAGGCCCAATTCTTCTCTCTTACACTGATGTACATCAGGAGTAACTCCACTTAAGTCAGCTGAATAACACCAGTGTAAAACCAGTGTAAGGGAGAGGAGAAGCTTACACCATTTTTCCTGAGGCCTGCTTCTGCCCAAATTTCCCAGTTCACTAATAGTGATGGTTTTCACTTCTTCAGCTGATTACTTCACCTGATTTGATTCAACTTATGCAAGTGGTGTAAGATGTCTCCATGCAGTGTGATTCATTATTACGGCTAACAGCAGTGCAATCACCCCTTTGCAAATGCAGGAGAACCTATTTTGTGTTCTTTTGGTTTGCTGGCAGTGATCGGTTCAATGGCAGGAGCAATATATGTTTACTCTTTGCTCTGCTGTCATTGATGAGCTGGTAGGTTCCTCGGTGGCTTTGCACAGCTAATGGGTTGTCCAACCATTTTATTAAACAGACAAGAAGTGTTAGAAATAGCAACAATTTACATTAACAAAATGATCATTTCTGGCCATGTAACCTTAGTGAAGAAGTGAGAAAACACAACATGCCTACATAAACACTCAAACATGAGATACATTTCAAGACTCTGGTTAGTTTATATAATGTGTCTGCAAACTATTGTGAAAATGATTTATTATTTTTACTATCATTATCATCATTAAAAAAAACTAAACATCACTTATAATTTACTTCTCGGTGGGTTGTTGCATCTAGCAGGAGTCTCTTCTCTTCTTTTTTTCTTTTCATTACTAGGACAGATATGTGAATTTTGTACTTTGCTGTAGTTTATAGTTTTATAGAGTAATGGTATTTGGTAAGTGTATTTGTGAAGGTTGCATTTAGAAATGAAATGCTTATGGCTATTATATTTATGCTGTCTCTTTGAAAATGTCAGGTTTTTTAATAACATTTCTGCATGTGTCAGATTTAAACCACTCTGACAACTAGATGGTGGAGATATATCGTTAGTGGGAATTTGCATTAAGTCGCATAGCCATAAAACGCAGAATGGAGATGAACTGATTTCTGACCTGTCATCTTACCTTATTATTCTCCAGAATAACATGTAAGAAACTTACACTATATTTGTCAACAATTACTGAATGATGTTTACATTACAAATGGGCCTAAGCCAGAACGCTGGTTCCAGCCCCTCTGAAATCCAGAGTAAGGGCACGTCTACACATACAGCACTGCAGCAGCGCACCGGGTGAAGACGTTCTATACTGAGCAAACACAGCTCTCTCATCAGCATAATAAAACCACCTCTGCAAGCAGCGGTAGCTAGGTCAGTGGAAGAAGTTCTCCCACCAACATAGTGCTGTCTACACTGGCGCTTAAGTCAGTGTAACTCATGTCGCTCAGGGGGTGGTTTATTCACACCTCTGAGCATAAGGTATGCCGACATAAGCTGTAGTACAGACATAGCTTAACTCAGACCTATCTGTGCAGCAGGCCAAAAACATAGGCCTCAATTTTCCACAGAGACTAATGATTTGGGGAGTCTTAATTCTTGGTTGCCCAACTCGAGACACTTTAGAACGGGGCCTGGTTTTCAGGACAGATGCTCCGCACTTTTGTACAAATCAGTCTCTCCAAAAGTTGCCTCTGCAACAGCATAGCATGTCTTCCTAAGAGTCAAAACTTGCTTGCATGCTAAGAAAAAGAATTTGGAAGAGTTTGGGTAGTAGCATCACCCACTAACACTTTCCACAGCAGCATTATTTCCCCATGACATATATTAAACAGTTTCAGCAATCACTGAACTTTCCCTCTGAAGAATTCATTTATTCTTCCTCCAGAAAACAGCTTACATAGTGATGGGTTACACTGACCTAATAATGGGAGTGGAAATGTAGACTCTAGTTGTAGAAAAAAAAGTCTTGAGGCTACAGTAGTAACCCTGGGGCTCAAGAGATCAGGGTTTATATCCTAGTTCAGGACCTTGTCTGACCTTGCAGAAGCCACTTAATGTCCCTGTGCCTCAGTTCCCCCTCCAAAAATGCTTTCTCTCCCTCATCTTTTGTCTTTGTAAGCCTGGAACCAGCAGATTCGTAGGCACATAACTAACTTTAAGTATGTTCTTACACCTATTGACTCCAAAGGAAACACTCACATGATTAAAGTTATGCCCATGCATTAGTCACTTTGTAAATCAAAGTCTTTGACTGTAAACTCTTTGGGGGCAGGGACTGTCTCTTAGTGTGTGTACAGTGCCTAGCACAATAGGGCCTAGATTCGGGTTATGGGCTCTAGTTGATACTGCAATGTGCATAATATTGGTGCCTATTATAGTCAGTATGGACCCGCATTATGTTAGCAGGAGCCCCATGCCCTTAAGTGGCACAATCCCTCTCAAGCTGCCAGTAACACAGGGCAAAATTTCAATTCTGATTTAATTCTTCTTACCTCAAAGATTTAATTCTGCTTACCTCAAAATCTTCCCTGAAAGTCACAACCATATTTCGGACCTTCTTCACTTTATCTGAGATCTTGCTCTTTGATTCACAGCTGGAGATGAGGAAAGATGGTGATGACATGGGTAAGGATTGCTTTTTTAAAAAAAAAACAAAAACTTGAGATCTATAGCCATATTTAAGGTCAGGAAATCAATGCACTTTTTCCTCTATATACATTACAACTATGCCCTTATCAGTGTATTTCTTTTGAGACATTTTCCCTTCTATCCCCTCAGTATGTTGCATTCCATTTCTATTTTTCCTCCTCTTCTTTTTTCTTTAAAGGGAGATTATTTGCTTTTGCAACAATTATAAGGTCCCAAGAAAGAAGTTATCAATCTACAAGTCAGCTGAATCTGCAAAGACAGTTTCCCTTCACCAAAGTTGCCAGTTAACTCAGCTTTGACTTGGAGACATTAACCTCTCCCAAAAAGAGATGAATGACAGTCACCCACCCCTCTTACTTTTTATCTTAAATGATGGAGTTAGCACTCCTAAGGACACTAGAAACTGAAGCTGTCTCATTAGCTACATTCTGCAAAGCAAGCACCATAGCAGGGTTGGCATCCATATATTTTCCTCAAGAGTATTCTCCACGGACCAGCTCTGTAACTGAGACTTTCAAGGGATATTGTCAACTTGAATGTCTGAATTTGACTAGTTTACTAAAAAAAATAAATTTTCTGATGGAGCAGCCTTACAACAGTATGGCCTGATTTAAAAAAAAAAATCTTTGAATATTGAAATATTTCTTTAAAATGTTGATAAAGTGGTTTGTTTGTTTTTCTTTTCCTGGTGATATTTATATGGGCCTTTTTCAGCAGAGGAGAATAGGTGGGCCCAATACCTATGCACACTTGTCAATGTTGCTAACAGCAAAAAAAATTGTTGGAGTGATATCCCTAATTTCAATTTATAAATCAGTAAATGAATATTATAAGGTCACTAACATGGTTTATATAAGACACCAAGCCAGCAAAGCATTAAAGCAGGTGCTTAATTTTAAGTGTGTGAGTAGTCACATTTAAATCAATGAGATCACTCACATGCTCAGAGTACTTTGCTGGATATAAGTTTAAATTTCAGTTGTTTCATAGGTTTTCCTAATATGCACAGAAAATGATAAGAAAACATAAATACACACACAGGCGCACACATACGTACCTGAAAGTTTAGTCAGAGACATGAATTAGTGATCTGAGCACAGAAGCCAGAAATTCCTGAGTTCCAATGTCACTTCTGACTCCAATTCCACTCTGTGACCTTGGAAAAGTCATGATCTCTGTGTCTTAGGGCTTGTCTACACAAACATTTAGTTCACAGCAAACTGGGATATAAATCTATCCCGCACTAGCCTGCTATGTGCTACAGGTCTGTATGGACCTGCTGACACGCACTAACAGTTCCTTAGTCCTGTTTGAGCTACTTTAGTTTCAAAGTGGGGTAGATCAAAAGGCACCAAGGAACGGTTAGCGCACATCAGCCGGGTCCACAGGGACACTTAGGCTACGTCTATACTTGGAGCTGGGAATGTGATTCCCAGCTTGTGTTAGACATACTTGCACTAGCTCCCATCCAAGTAGCATGCTAAGAATAGTGTAGCTGTCGTAGCTCTGGCAGCGGTGACACAGGCTAGTGCCCTAAGTACAAACTGGACCCCTGAGCTACATCCTCAGGGCTGCTAGCCCATACCGCTGCTGCCCATGCCATTGCGGCTACACCACTATTTTTAGCATACTAAGTTGAGGGGAGCTAGCAGAAGTATGTCTACTCCAGCTGGAAATCGCACCCCAGCTCCAAACACAGTCATAGCTGTTGTGTGCGGCAGACTGGCAAGGGATCGACTTAAACCCCAGTTTGCCGCAAACTAAATGTAAGTGTAGAGAAGCCCACAGTTTCCCTATCTGTAAAATGGGGACAATAAAACGTATGCACCTGTCTGTCACAGAGCAGCGCTCTGAGACGTAATCAGTTTTGTCTGAAAAGTGCCTACAGGATGCAAAGAATGGTACAGGTCTTCAGTATTCTATTACGATTGTGAATTCTTTGGAGAAGCAAGTATCTCAGAGTAATAAATACCTGTATAACAAATGTAACTAAATCCACATGAGGAAATAAAGGATTTGGAGGGGGAAATATTCCGTTTATATTAAATTGTCATGGATATGTATAATAATGAGCAGGGGGGACACTGACTGATGTGCTGACACCAATACAAAAACCTTCTCCCTGTACGAATTGAAAATTTGGGGTGAAATCCTGGCACCACTGAAGGCAATAGCTAAGTTCCCACTGATCTCAGTGGAAGCAGGATTTCATCCCTGACAGTTAGTGGCCCAGGGACCTCCGGACACCAACTGGCAGAGGACACAGGGCATGCATAGGGTTTTACAGAGATCCCCTGGTTGGGATATCTGCATAATAGTTCACCAAAGGGTGGCATGTGAGGTCTCTACTGAGAGCCAGTAGCCCACTCGTCATCATAATCATTGTGAAATGGATGCACAGATAACATTTACAGAATTATGTATCTATATGGAAAATTATGTTCATAAGGTCTTGGAGTTTAGGCAGGTCATCAGGAGGTGACGCTGTGCTAATTTAACTTATACTGGATTTGACTGTAAACATATCTCAGTGCTGTGAGTTAAGCAGAGCGGTGATCTGAGGAGAACTGGGAAGCTGGGGTGTGCTGCTTCTTTGCAAGCAGTGAACCTGTGAACACCGTGAGTGCCCAGTGGAGCAGGGGCTGGACACCTACATCAAGATGCTTAGAGGGCTTGAGGTTTGGAGTGGGCCAATCTGTAGAGTGACAGTGAGGCCTGCGAGGCCTAGAGCTTGTGTTGCACATGGCCAGTGGGGTTGGAAGGTGACCCACAGCAGGTACAGATGAGGCTACCTCATGCTAAAGGCAAGTGATAGTGAGATGCCTCACAGCTCTGGGAGGATTTGTCCACATTCATCTTTCAGAGCTGCTCCCTTCTATTCTTCTTCAATTCATTACTTGTAGCTGTTGCAAGATACAAGGATTTACACATAGCACCAGAACAAACTGCCTAGGAAGGTTGTGGATCTCCATCACTGGGGGTTTTTAAGAACAGGTTAGACAAACACCTGTCAGGAATGTTCCAGTTATTACGTAGTCCTGCCCTGAGTGCAGTGGACAGGACTAAATAACCTACTGAGGTCCCTTCCAGTCCTACACTTCTATGCTTATACAGGAAATATAAAAAGACATTTTCTGTAGTGTTGACAAAGGCAAAGGCTGTGAGTTACCTATGCTCTTGTGCACATGCTTATCTTTAAGCAAAAATAAATTTTTAAATGGGTTCTTTAAGAAATATAGTACCTTTTGTACTGTCCCAAATGATCTCAGAAACAGAACAACACAGACTCTTCAAACTCCCCACATAGTTAAAATTCACTGAAATCTGTATATTGGCTATATATGATTTTGGGGAGAGGGTTAATCATCATTTCCCCACATTATTTATTGCATTTTATATATAAATGCTTACTTTGAAGCTCCAAGAGCATTGATTAATGTTGACACATTCAGCAACGTGTTGGTTAATTCAGATTGGGAGGGAAGGGTTTCTTACTCTTAAAGAAAACTTTAAAAATTCAGGCTATATAATTGCTTAAATAATCTGGAGTACTTGTGGGAACACAAGAAAAGAGGTCAAATATAACTGCTTCTAGGGATAGAAGATCTGTATGGAGCATATGTTAATATATAATTTTTAGAGGATTATTTTTAAAATATGTAAATAGCTGATTTTAAAATTATATCCCTCAATCGGAAAGGTAATCATAACCTCAGTATAATTGAAGAGAGAAGTACTTCCCTGTTGAGGAAACAAAATTGCCTTCTTGCAAAAGAACCACTATTTCTAAAGAGCATGACAAATTGACAAATTAAATGGAGTATGTATTGATCTGCTATACGCCATCTCTTATCACTCTAAAAATACACAGAGAACCTCCGTTTGAAATCTCCTCTAACACCTGGGATACAGAGATCTGTTTTTATGTTCTAGAAAGGGGATAGAAGGCATGGAGTTATTGTTGGAAAATGTCTCCCTACAGTGCTATTGTGAAGAAAGGTTGAAAGAATTGGTCACATTTAGTTTACATAAAAGAAGACTGAAGGTGGGACATGATAACAGTCTTTGACTATGTAAAAGATTATTGAACAGGTTAGACAAACACCCATCAAGGATGGTCTAGGTCTTTTTCCTGCATCAGCATAGGAGATGGACTCTATGATCTCTTGATGTCTCTTCGAGCTCTGCATTTCTATGATTCTAACCTCTGGGAGAGACGAAAACCCAGATCTTCTGAATCTCAGTCCAGTATCTTAACCATTAGACCATCTCCCCCTCTCTTGACTGCTGTCTTTCAGGTGTTAAGTCCAGAGCCAGCTCTGAGTCATGAACTGAACAGGTTCCAGTCAACGCAGGTCTGACTCACCATTTTGAAGAAGGAGAAATGCCTCCCTTGACAAAGTGGTGTTGTGCACACCTGGAGTTGTGTGCTGAGGTACTGATGGCCTTCAATACATACCAACTCCACCAGTGCTTCAAGGTCTAGCTGAACCATCTGTATGCTGGGAGGTTTTGATCTGCAGTTTACTTTAAACATTCTGAGCGATGATCATATGGTACATTCTCATTGATGAGGACAGGTAGGAGTTGAAACTTCTTAACAATGACCCTACTGTATGTGATGAAAGTATTGGACTCTGTACAACCGCCCCAGTTGCAGACTGTGTTTTGCAACTTTGAAAATATCATCAGATGTATTTCATGTTCCAAAAAAAGGATCTGGCCATGTACTGCTTGAGCGTCTCCACAACATTTCCGACTATAATTTCTTAAAAACTGACTGCCCTCTTTAATGGTCAACAAAAATCATACAGGTGAATTAAACTATCCATTGTTCAGTTTTGATAAAGAATAGCCTTGAATAGTAGTTTGATGTAAGAAAAAGGAGAAAAAAAACAGTATGAACTGTAAGTTCCAGCACCACATGCTGACCGCAATGAAAGGAAATAACGTAATTTTTATGCATGTGATGTCAAATGTTGGCTTTTCTTACCTCAGAAAAAAATAGTGTTTTGGCTGGCTAAACTGCAATCTGAAGTGACATTTAGGAATATTTACATCACTTTTGCTCACTTTACTAGTCAAGACCAGTTTTTGCTATTTCGGCTTTTATGGGGTCATCCGAGTTTGCAAAAAATCAAACACTTTTCCTTCCTTTGTTTCACACTTCATCCCTAATAACAATCAAAGAATGCTGAATTCCTTTTGCTAATGAAGCATTTGTGCTGTAAGTGTTCAGATATGCAGACAGAGGCAGCAGGTGAAAATATACTAAAACCTGTTATTTGCTCGAAAAAGAAAGTAGTGAGAGACAAAACGTCAGGATCCAGAAGAATGCCAGCAAAAGGTAACCTTCCATTTCTGACCCATGCAGCTGCGAAGAACGCACGGTAGACAGGTCAGATTCTCTGCTGGATGTAGCTGTGCGTGTGCGTGTGAGGACTTGTCAGGGAACTGGCTACAACTCCCTGATTCTCTGACCAACTCCAGCAACTGGAGATCTGCTCTAATTTGTGCCAACAGACTATGGTCTCCAAGGGAGTCTTTTACTGAGCATATAGATTCTCACCCAGAGGCCCACTTTTGTTTGCTACAGCTGAGTAGAGCCTATTAATTTCCCACCATACTCTGGCGGTGTCTGAGCCAAGCCCTCATTGCCTCTCCAAATGGTATTTCACTGACTGCATAAAGCCAAGCTCTGCATGCCACGTCAATTGAGCAAGCGAGCATGATAGTAGTATTCACATTCACTGCTGCACTAGACTGCAATGGAGAGCCTAACTCTGAAAGAAATATGTCAACCCCTACTCTGAACAGCAATGTGTAGAATGCTGTGAATGGTGGGTTTGGGGCAAACAAGACATTTTCACAGACATCTCTTGTCATTAAAATATTTAAAGGGCTTGACTGACGGTTGGATCAGGTCTTTCAGGACAGGAAACGTGTGTTTGCCCACTTTGCTGGATCCTCCATTTGAGAGCATTATGCTTGCTAACACCACATCTTCAGAGACTACTTTTGATAAAACTGCCGAGAAAGAAGAAAGAACAACTGAGTGATCATAGAATCCTAGAACTGTAAAGAACCTCAAGAGTCATCTAGTCCAGTCCCCTGCACTCATGGAAGAACTCAGTATTATCTAGACCATTCCCTGACAGGTGTTTGTCTAACCTGCTCTTAAAAATCTCCAATGACGGAGCTTCCACAACCTCCCTAGGCAATTTATTCGAGTGTTTAATCACCCTGACAGTCAGGAAGTTTTTCCTCATGTCCAACCTAAACCTCCACTGCTGCAATTTAAGCCCATTGTTTCTTGTCTTATCCTCAGGGGTTAAAGAGAACAAGTTTTCTCCCTCCTCCTTGTAACAATCTTTTATGTACTTGAAAACTGTTATCATGTCCCCTCTCAATCTTCTCTTCTCCAGACTAAACAAACTCAATTTTTTCAGTCTTCCCTCATCGGCCAAGTTTTCTAGACCTTTAATCATTTTTGTTGCTTTTCTCTGGACCTTCTCCAATTTGTCCACATCTTTCCTGAAATGTGGCACCCAGAACTAAACACAAAACTCCAGTTGCGGCCTAATCAGCACAGAATAAAGCAGAAGAATTACTTCTCATGTCTTCCTTACAAAATACATCCCAGAATGATGTTTGCTTTTTTTTGCAACAGTATTACACTGTTAACTCATATTTAGCTTGTGTTCCACTATGACCCCCAGATCCTTTCTGCAGTACTCCTTCCTAGGCACTCATTTCCCATTTTATATGTATGCAACTGATTGTTCCATCCCACGTGGAGCTCTTTGCATTTGTCCTTATTGAATTTCATCCTATTTACTTCAGACCATTTCTCCAGATCATTTTGAATTTTAATCCGATCCTCCAAAGCACTTGCAATCCCTCCCAGCTATGTATTGTCTGTAAACTTTAGAAGTGTACTTCCTATCTGTCATTATCTACATCATTGATGAAGACATTGAACCGAACCAGGCCAAAACTGACCTCTCCAGGACCCCACCTGATATGCCCTTTCAGCTTGACTATGAACCACTGATAACTACTCTCTGGGAATGGTTTTCAACCAGTTATGCACCCACCTTACAGTAGCTCCATCCAGGTTGTATTTCCCTAGTTTGTTTATGAGAAGATCATGAGAGACAATATCAATAGCCTTACTAAAGTCAAGTTTACCACATCACCATTTATTTTTTTCAGTATGCAACTGAAGTTGCACTGCTTTGCACAGGTGTCAATGATTGCCCTGCAATGACTACACAAGGTGCCTGGCAACAGAGAACTAGTCCCAGCTGGAAAAGGGGTTCTCAAACCTTGTCAAAGTGTGGATCATATCTTCATGGGGAGACTGTTTCATGTGCCATTGCATTTGCAAGCTTAATGCATCTTTGTAGCAACCACAGCAATTCCTGACATGAAAAACAATAGGAAAATATTCACTATATCCTTAGCTGTCTTTTAAGCAGTTTGGCAACTGGAAACAAGAAACTCTGAGGAATGCCGGCAAGTGCTCCATGGACCACAGCTAGAGAACCACTTTTACATGCTGGAGAGGTTGAGTATTTACCATCTGAACAATAGACCCTCTAAGAAGAGAAGGAAAAGAAAGCAATACACACTGTGCCTGTAATCAATGGTTAAAATGTAAGAATATGATGGAACAACCTCCCATAACTTCCTTTGTCTCAAAGGGTACGTCTACACTGCAGTTACAGGGTGAGACTGCAGCATGTGTAGACATACCAGAGCCAGCTTTGATCTAATAGCTTGGGTACCAGAGCAGTGAAGCTTTGGCAGAGCGGGCCTCAGCACAGGATGTACGAGTCCCCATGGAACCCTAGATAATTACTCACAGGACTAGCCCACACTGAAGCATATGCTGCCACGGCCTCCCTGCTGCTGTACCCAAGAAAGCTGGGTTAAAGGTAGCTCGAGTATGTCTACACAATCTGCAATCCCACCCTGTGATTGCAGTGCAGACATACCCTTACTGATGAAGTGAGGAGGTAAGTACTCATACCAGGGTTCAGTCATGAGCAGCTGCTTGGTGACAGCCAGGAGTAACTGTGTTGGAACACATTCTGACTGAATGCATCCAGGGCTTCTCAGGTTCTGTGTAAGCAATGACCCTGAGCCTCTGTCCGTGGGAAAAGGAGATCAGGAAGTGACGGAATGACCTCGAGGAGCAGGGTGATATTAAATGTGCTGGGACTTGCAGACAACAGTCCTGGAAAATCAGTGGAGGGGCTTATTATCCAGGGAGTGAGGAGACGGCAAAAGACCCATCTACTCTCTGACTCACAGATGCTGCAGGGGAGTTGGGTGGAGGTATAGGACATTCCACCCTGACAGAGTCCAGCAGCAGTGCCTGAAGTGACTACTGGGGAAGAAAGAGACGCAGCTATTAGACTGAAGTCAGACGTTCATATAATGCTGGGAATGCTCTGATCATTTTCTGCGGTTGACCCCCAAAAGAGCAGCTTACGTTAAAAGTGCCCCAATTCGGAAGGGCATGGAAACAGCTGAAAAGGGATATTTTTATTAAAGATATAAAATATGCATATTCAACAAAAATATATTCAATAATGGGGTTACTCCAGTTACTGCAGTCTCAAGGCTACACTTACTTAAGTACACAGAATTTACCAAGATTATTTCATTGATACAGTACTTGATCAGTAATTCAATTACCATGCACAAATTCACATCAAACAGCTACACAAGCAGAAGATACCTTTGGCATGCTTCCCAAAAATGCACATTCATGCAGTTTTCATATAGCCAATATAATTAAATTTATGTGTACGTGTAGCAGAACAAGAACTTTAGGTAATAGGATGTAATTTTACAGCAACTTGTTCTTTTTAAAGGAGAGAAAAGCAATTCACAGTGAGAGAGAAAGAAAATGACAGACAGAGGGATAGACAGAGGAGGAGGGAGAACACATTGATACAGCGATGCTCATAAGGGCAGATCCAAAGCCTAATGCAGTCAAACAGAAGTTTTTCCATTTGCTTGGAAGTGCCCTAACCAAGCCTATTTAGGCTTTGCATTGGTATAAGGTTCTGATGAGCCTCCTCAAACTCAGCTGGGAACCCTAATGATCCTGTTTAAGGCCAGTAAAGTGGTAAAATTCTATCTGCTCTGCTGCCCCTATTCCCTTTCTCCCTTCTCCAGAGGTCTTTGTTCTGCAACGCCTCATATTCCCCCTTCTCCACTGCCCCATGCGAGGGTACTAATCTCATCACTTAATGCACTACTAGAAGGCACTCAAAATACCACGGTGATTTGCACAGTTGAATCCATATGGAACAGAATATGCTCCCCAACCAACCCTCGTTCACATACTCCCCAGAGAACTATTAAGGACTTCAACAGAGTTCGGAAGACGGGGACGAGGGGATACCAGGACTACCAAGGGACGTAGAGAGCCAAAAGTGCAGGGAGCCAAGACCCTTCTCACTGTCAAATAAATGAATTCAGTGCTTTTTGTTATAACTGTTTCATGCTTTCTCTTCTCGAGCTGAGTTTGGTCAAAAAAAGAGTTTGAAGAATCTCCTCACTGTAGCGAGCAACCACTATTACAAAGCATCTTAATTTCCCACCCCTCATCCAGTGAACTTGTTGATGGGAACAGTCTCCTTTTCCCATAGCCTAACACCCTGCCAACTGGATTTCATTTTGCGCTCTACTTCCAAATATCCAGCTGTCTCCTGCCATCCCATTTTAAACCCATCAGAACTGATGAGCCATCAGTATTAGAACCCTAATAACTTTCAACATTAGATTCTCTGACCTGTGCTTCTGGTAATCGGTCTTGACTATATCCACCCAGTAAACTAATTTTTCTCTCTCCCTTTCTTTCAGTTATTGTTTTGCTATAAGGCAAAGGGTAAGCTGAGGGTTACCAATAAAGAAAATGTGCAAGCAACACAAATAAAAGCTTTGGTTTTAAAGGTGACACTTAATAATAATTTATATGGGCTCATAATTTTTACAACCTTCTACACATTTTCAGATTTACATGCCTAAAAAGTATCCAATCATGCACATATTTGTAGTAGCTTCACATGTACAGCCATTGTTAAGTAGATGATATGTTTAATATTGCCTTGGACTACAGGAAATGTCTACAGAGCTGTAATCATTTCTAAATAATTATGTGCATCAATGTAGACATGAAACTAAACACTTAGGGCCAATGGCTTCTCTGCCTTCATGAGTATTCCCACTGCACACACTAAAGGAAACAGGACTGGAACTTTAGTAAGATCTAGGAAGCTCTGCAACACAGAGAAGTCATGCTCATTTGCATGCTAATACCCAAAATGCTTGCCAGCCCTTTGCTAATGGAAGTACTCGTTAGTGTACTGGATTCTCAAGTTTTCCTATGGCTTGTCTATGCAGGAAAGTTTTACCAGTTATACTGGTATAATTAAATCAATAGACCGGTATACTGAAATAAGAGTGTACAGATGGGGTTTATAAGAGTGGCCTTTTTTGGTTTAGATTAAACCTCTTCCCAAACAATTTGAACTAAACCAAAAGAAAGCTACTGAAATTAGAGTGTCCACATGGGTAACTATACTGGTACAACTATAGCAGATTACAGTCAGACCTTAGTTGATACCAGTATAGATTTTCCTTGTAGACAAGCCCTTAGTGTGGCCTAAAGGCAACAATTCAAGGTCTTTGGGTGCAAAAATGAATGGATCAGGCCGGACGTCCATCTAGTCCAGCAGCCAGCACCAAAGGCTTCAGAAGAATGTGCCAGAAACCCTGCAGAAGGCAGTAATAGAATAAGCTGCCCCCAGGGAAAGTTTCGCTCTGACAGCCATTAATTAAAAGCTAGCTTTTTCCCTGAAGCATGAGAGTTTCAAATCCCCCAAAAGTCTTGTTTTTAAAAAAATTCTTACAACTATAAATCTGGATTTCCATTACAAATATCTAATCCCTTTGTGAAACCTGCTAAGTACTTGGTAGCAATGATATCTTGTGGCAATGAGTTCCACTTCCTATGGTATGTTACATGAAAAAGTTATTCCTTTTAGCAGTGTTAAATTGGCCACCTTTAAAATTCATTAAGTGTTCCCCTTGTCTTGAGTGAATGCTTGGGGCCCTCAGTGGAGGGTCTAGATACTAGAGAGCTGAGGGACAGAAGGATAGATGAGAACAAGACTATCCCATTACCAGAAAACCCAAAACTCTTCTTAAATCAGGCGGGTGAAATAAACCCTTTATATAACTGCCTATCTCTAAAATCTCCTTATACATATATGTAAGGGGTCTTTTCCTATCAGTTATCCTGTATCTACTGCAGAATCCTCTCAGTATATAGGACCTTTCTGTAGCAAATGTACCCTATCCAGGTAATATTTGCCCTGCCTAAACAGGTTGTTGGAGAACTATTGAAAAATTTACTTTATCTTGTATTCAGTCATCTCTGTTAAAATTCAGCTTTCAGGAGATTTCTCTCTCTAAGATTTTAAGTACAGTGCCTCTCCGTCATTGTTATTCAAACTCCTAGACTTATGGCGCTGATCAGTTCATTAGCTGAGTTCACTAGGATGACCCTGATATCACCTTTGCTGTTTTATTTGGCAAGGACACCATTCAAACTATGTGCATCTTGCCTCAAAAGAAGCCCAGAGATATTGTACGAAATTCAACGAGTACGACTGTGCAATGATAAGACCTGCACCTTCCTTCGAGTTCACAGGGTAAGCGCTGAAGTCAGAGAGTCAGAGGCACAAGCCTGCAAAAAAGTGCAGGCAGAATGATGATCAAGTCTGGAAGACGTGGGTAATTCCCTGACTAAATGTGTGATGTGTTGCGCAATGCCATCTTCAAGTGCCTCCACAAATAAGGGAGCTGTCACATACATGAGAGGCAGCATGGTCCAGTGGACAAATCATTAGCCTGGGAGTCAGGAAACTTGAATTCAATTCCTGGCTCTGTCACTATCACTCTTTGTGGCCTTGGCCAAGTTGCTTCCCCACCTTTTCCCTCCTACCTTTTGTCTGTTTAGGGCAGGGGGTGAGCAAACTTTTTAGTCCGAGGGCCACATGGGGGTTCCAAAACTGTATGGAGGGCCATGTAGGGAAGGCTGTGCCTCCCCAAACAGCCTGGCCCCCACCCCTTATCTGCCCCCTCCCACTTCCCGCCCCCTGACTGCCCTCCTCAGAACCCCCAACCCCTCCAAGCCCCCCGCTCCTTGTCCCCTAATCGCCCCCTCCCGAGATCCCCCCAGGACCCCACCCCCTATCCAACCCGCCGCTCCCTGTCCCCTGACTGCCCTGACCCCTATCCATACCCCTGCCCCCCGACAGGCCCCTGGGACTCCCAGGCCCTATCCAACCCCCCTGTTCCCCATCCCCTGATCCCCATCCTCTGACCACCACCCCCCAAGAACCTCCACCCCATCCAACCGCTTCCTGTCCCCTGATTGCCCCCTGGAACCTCCTGTCCCTTATCTAACCCCCTCGCTCCCCGCCCCCTTACCATGTCGCTCAGAGCACCAGGACTGGCCTACCCGTCCAGAGCCAGCCACACAGTCTAGAGCACCGGGGCAGGCCAGCGGCTCTTGCAGCCATGCTGCCCAGCAGGAGCTTGCAGCCCCACCGGATGACATGGCGAGCTGAGGCTGCAGGGGAGGAGGGACAACAGTGGAAGGGCTAGGGGCTAGCCTTCCCAGCCAGGAGTTCAAGGGCCGGGAGGAGGGTCTTGTGCCTGGGTGTGGCCCGCGGGTCGCAGTTTGCTCACCTCTGGCTTAGATGAAGTTATTTGGTGTATGGGACCATCTCATTATCATATGTTTGTACAGCACCTAGCACAAAGGGGCCTTGATCTCAGTTGGTAGCACAAGGAAATAAGAAAACTCTGCTGGGATCTTGCAATGTTTTTGCATGCTGACTCATACTGAGATTTTGCAAAGTGTCTAACAATTTAGGGTTGTCGAGGGTTTGGGTGCCCAACCAATCAGCTTAAAGGGAGCTGATTTTCAGGAATTGCTGGGCACCCACCTTCTGAAAATGTTGCTCTTTGAGTGTCAAGCTGGGTATCCAAAACTGAGGCAGCATTCAGAAACGCACACCTGGAAAATAATGTTTATCATTACTGGCAGGCCACAACCTCAGCAAAGCAGGTGTCTGATTTCTCCTTCAGCAACTAAAATCTATAGTTTAGGAGGAGCCTGACTGCAAACAGATAAACTAGAAAGGGTAAACAGATGCAACCACTGATATTTTATTTGCTGAAATCAACTGCAGTAATAAAATATTGCATTTTGTATTCTGAACTGGTGGTAATCCTGATTGAGCAGCATAGCAACAAGTTACTGCAGTTACATAGATAGCAGGAGATTACACGGCTACTGATGTACACTAATCTACTGACTTATATTATCCTTGATTCCCTTGGATTTACGACAGTTATTTCAGGGAAACCAACTCCTACCACTGTTAAAGACTATGGAAAGATTCTCTCTTACTGTGTGCATGGACGTGCCTAGCACAATGGGTCCCACATCTCATTTGGAGCCTCTAGCCCCTATTGCAATACAAATACTAAATAACGATTTGATTATTCTCCGTAATGTAAGCAAATAAATAAAACTTACAGAACCAGCAATTCCAGAAACTCATAAGGCCGGACCTCTCCCTTCTTCACCAGGTCCCTGTTTCTGTGCATCATGCCAGTTTCTAGAAGTACTTTGCCATGCCACATATCTGTTACAAAATGGACAGAGGTACATTAAGTGCCTACCCCATAAAAGCATCAACAACCTAGGATCAACCTTCTTTCAAGCAAGCCCAGTATAGCTTTGCTTTTCAGAGCACGGATGCAATACTAACCAGGAAGAGAATCATTCAGCTTTGTTGCTTTGGTGACCCAGCTATGTACAGTCAAGAATCACAATTTCTACTAGTAGTAATGTACCATTAAACATATGCCTCACACCTTGTACTGAGTCCCAAAGTGCCTTATGATGCATTAGGTTCTGGTTGGGTCATACCTTGGTTGATAGAGAAAACAGACATTCACAAGATAACAGCGTATACATTGCATTGGACATTATAGTTTGTTATAAGGCGTGATCCAAAGCCCATTATGTCTATGGAAGAATTTCCATTGACTTCAGTGTGCTTCGAATCAGGCCCTAAATGAAGGGGGAAATGCTGGGTAGGGCACCTGACTAGGCAGCAGTGGCCTTGATAGAACATCTCCTTCATCAGTGCAGCACCTACCTGCTACTTCACTGCACTCTCAGTACTATTGTTAGCCCAAATCCTGGTGCATGGGGCTTTACCCCTCACATTTTTGGCCCAGTGACAAGTTTTATTATTGAGTGAGCTATACCAATTACTACAACAATCCTCAGCAAATAAGAAGTGGCTACACTGTAGAAATGCCATTGCAACAGGACTAGAATTCAATGCAATCCCATTACAATTTTATTCACCATCAGTAAGGCAGGTAATAAAAGCAAAGCCTAAGAGAACAGAAAACAAAAAGGTTCTCATATAACAATACTGATTTATTTGCCGATTATAAAAAATACCAGTTGACTAATTTAGCATTAAGCACTACCTTCAAAAACTGCATGTTTCTTTCAACATCATCTGGATAATTTACAGAGACCTAAATTAATTATGTTTTAAAATCTCACATTGCTGTAGTCCATTATAATGCATAGTCTCATTTGCAAGATTGGCCTATCAATAGCAGCTGTACACATTCAGTGAGCACATCACCACATTAACAGTCCCACACGTGCCAAGATTTGCATAAAATAAGCAGTTATCAGCTATTATGATCTGCCAAGGAAAGATTCTTCAAGGACCCCCTTACAACTAGTGACAGATGTAATGTTCCCAAGTTCAGACTCTAATTTATTCCCAGACTGGGCAGAAGCAGAAGGAAAACACATTGTGCATTTTACAAATCAGTTCATTAAAGGGGGAGAAAGCACAACGAACGAATACACTCCATGCGTCAACTCAGAATTTAACATTCAACAAGTGTGGCAAATAATCAGACAGACTCACTCACAAGCTGTGCAACTTTTACCCTCAAATCCAAACCAGAACATGCTAAAAACTCATACATTACTCAGCTATCCTATTCATTAAGGGTTTAATCACAAGCTAACCTACATGCCTGCCCATGCAGAATGATGGGGTGCAATCACTTCTTTGCCTCCCTACCCCGTGCAGGCTATATGCATTATGGGTAGGACTTCTGATTTTAGGGTTTAACAGATAAACTCCAGTGAAACACCTCTGATTAAAAAAACCACATGAAATAACACCAGAAAGACACTGGAAATGGTTACTTGCACCTAAGGGCTTGTCTACATGCAGCAGTAAAGTGGACTATGGGAATGTGATGTCTAAAGAGCACTAATGTGTTGCTCAATAATTGACCTGTATATAATACACATGACTCATTACCATATATACAAAGGGGAAGCTCCAATAAACCCTGAGTTTTGGACATCTACATAAAACTCAAACATTGCTAAAACGAAGCTCCAAAACAAATGCAAATAATAAATCCAGAAAAACAGAAGCCCGGATTATGGGTCACCATGCAGGGCAAACCCAGGTGGGCAGGGAGCTTTGACTCCACCTACCCACTGCCCCAGGTAGCACAGCTAAACTGGTGCGGAGAGGGAAGTAAACTGCATGAGGGAAAGGGCTGGGGCAGAGCTGCATTAGTCCAGGTGGCTGCTGGACCAGCTCTGCCCCAAGGGCTGTGGTCGGGTTCTAAACAGTCACCAGAGTCGCTGGACCCCAGAGGCTGCAGGGGCACTTGGTGGAGTTGGACTCTATGCTACTGCAGGGCTCGGTGAGGACTCCTCACACCCTGACTCTTCATTGCCTGTGCCGTGGGACCACACCAGTTCTGTATTAAAGGTCTATGGTGCTCAGCCAGTCCTAGTTTCCTCCTCTCATCTCCTCTGTCTCTGCCCTCCCTCTTAGTGACTCCTGGTTCCAGTCTCCTTCCAAAGGCTCTTCATCCAATTTCAGTCTCCCCTGCACATCCGCCCTGGCTTCTTGCCCCAGTTTGCTCCCCGCATAGCTCCTCATCAGATCTCATCAGTGTTCCCCACCAGCCCCCTGGCGCCCAGTCTCCCTCTCCCATTTCGCTCACCAGCTCCCAGTCCCCACTCACTCCAAGTCCCAGCCTCCCTCCCTCCCCCTCAGGGGATCCCAGTCCCCATCTCCTTACCCAGTAAGTCCCAATCAGTTTCTCTCTGCCCTCTAGTCTCACCAGACTCCTTGTCCCAATCTACTCCTTTTGCTCTCCTCATCCTGCCTTTACCACCTCTGTATTTGACTCAGAAGGGGCCAGGAGATGCCCCTTAGCAAGGCTGGGGCGGGTGTCAAACATCTTAAAATGTGGCCAACAACTGCTGTCCAGATTGCAGTACTCTTAAGACATGGAGATATGACCCATCAACGCCAATCATTCGAACGAGCTGGAGACCAGGGGCCTCATGTTGATGTCACTTCCACCAGTGTAAACAAAGAGTGATTCCACTCAGCCAATGCCAGTGTGGAATCGGTGCAAGGGAGATCACAATCTGGCCCCACCTCTGCCATTCTTCTGCAAGGTTCAGTGAAAGTGCCTAGACTCTAGGAAGTGGCCAGTAGGTCCGGCAGTGGCTCCTGAAGGGTGGGGGCAGATGGCTCCGCCACGTGCTGCCCTCGCCTGTGGATACCACCCCTGAAGCTCCCATTGGCCGTGGTTCCCCATTCCCGGCCAATGGGAGCTGCGGGAGGCAGTGCCTGCAGGTGAGGGCAGTGCACAGAGTCCTCTGCCCCCTTCCCCACACCCCCCAGGGGCTGCAGGAACATGGTGCTGGTCGCTTCCGGGAGCAGCGCAGGGCCAGGGCAGGCAGGGAGCTTGCCTTAGCCCCGCTGCGCTACAGTGCTGGAAATCCTGCGGGCTGGATTGAAAGCCCTGACAGGCTGGATCTAGCCCATAGGCTGTAGTTTGCCCTCCCCTGGCCTAAACTACTCCCCTTTGGCGAACTTATTTAACAAACAATTTTTAATTCCATCAAGAGCAATAAGAATAAGCAAGCATATCTTTGTCTTTTATAAAAGCATGTACAGTTGTATAAGTGAATAAGATGCACCCTTGAGAATCCTGGCACTGACAAACTTTTGATCCTTGTCTACTTCAGCAACCTTTAATGCATGGTCCTTTGTCCCAGAATGAAACACATGGGCATGTGACGTCTTCTCTAGCCTGCTTTCTTTACACCAATGTACTTCCTGAACAGTTGTAAACTCTGGTACAATCTCACACCAAAATTCTGGATTCAAACATCCTCAAGTTTTGGGACACTTCACAACCCCAACCAAAGTTTCTAGCTTGGATCCATCTCTATGGAAAACCCTTTCAAAAACCACCATGTAGCTGGCAATTATTATATTTATCATTGGTTTTTTTCAGCTAGTTTTGATGGTGTTCCTTTTCTATTTGATGCCACAGGCTAGATACACGTCTGCCCCTTGTCAACGGCAAACTGAAATCACTGCTAACAGAAAGTCATAAAGATCCCATCATGCAGGTAGAAACATCTGAGTTACAGGAAGGGTCAATCATGCCTTGGCTTCTCTTGGAAGCACTGGAGAGGATGGGGGTTGTACAGCTGCAGCAGTTGAGTGGAGATGCTCTTCCCACTTGCTGCTGAAAAGTACAGCATCTGCTCTGTGAGCTTCCAGATGCTGGAAGGCGTTCAAGAGTGTATGCGCTTGCCACACCACTAGTCTCACTCCGTGCACCCCTTGAGGCTGTGGGGCACTGCTGGGTAGAAGATCTGGTTAACCTTGCAGTGAGGGGCTGTTAGCAGCAGCAGCTGCCAGCCAATAGGGGGTGCAATTTGCAGGAAGTAGAAAGGAAGAGACTCCTTCTGCCCTTTTCCAAGCTGTGAAGTTTACCCATTTAAAGGGCACCAGAATATAGCCCGAAAGGTGTTAATTTCACATGGCTAATATGAAATGCCCAACCTGCCAGGAGGAGATAGTTGGCTGTAGACTTTACATATTAACATACTAATCCTACCAAGTAGGCTCTTATGGTTGGAGCTTTAAAATTCCATTTGATCCATCCACAATGTTAACAGAGCAGCCAATAAATAAAAGAACCAGAAGATAGAAAATGTGGACACCTTCCTTGATATCTTTAAAATTTAAACACTGTTCCCGGTACATTCCCTGGAGAGTGTAAAACCATTCAGCTCTAATGATTTAAACGGATAAGTGAGATGTATTTGGTGGTTTTGGCAGACTTTCGACATCTATAATTCAAAAATCACTACATATTTCACATTGTTTCTCTTTTCAACACTGCCCTGAGTGAAGTTTTACGAGTGTGAAATACTCCTGTACTGAGACTGTTCATCCCTCACTCAGGCAATATTAAAGAGGAACTTTAATGCTGAATAAATCGTTCACTTACACCTGGCCTCGGCGTAAATCCATATACACACCAAAAACTGTGTCAAGCACTCAAAGGTTCGCAAATGTCTGCGCAACCTTAATTCGGCCCCCAGGTGCACATGCATTCTGATACAATCTTTAATTCTATGATCACCTCCTATTTTGTCCACAGTATCCCCTTGCCTCATTCAACAATGGATAGCGGCAGAAAGTTGTGGAGGTGATGTGCCAGTAGGTTTCATGGATAATTGCTGACAGAAGAGAGATGGTGAAACTGGCGACTCTAGGGTTCCATTGCAGATCTGAAGGGGAGCATGATCTAGTGGGCACAGCCTCCTCTGCCCCATGCCCTCCAACCTGTCCCAGTCCTGTCTCTTCCTGACCCCTGGCTCCTTGTCCCAGTCCCCACTCAGGCTTTTCATCCTAGTCTCTTGGTCAGCTGCTCTTAGTCTCCCCCTCCAGGTTTGCAGTCAGAATCCCAATTCCCCCACTCCCAGTTTCTCCTTGCAACCAATTCCAGTCTTCTTGCTCAGCCAGTCCCAGTTCCCCTCCTGGTTCCTCCATCTCTGCCCTCCAACCTACTCCCTCCCAGGTCCAGTCTCCTTCCCCAGGCTCTTCATCCAATTTCAGTCTCCCCTGCACATCCACCCTGGCCTCTTGCCCCAGTTTGCTCCCCGCATAGCCCCTCGTTAGATCTCAGTGTTTCCCACCAGCCCCTTGGCACCCAGTCTCCCTCCCCCATTTTTCTCACAAGCTCCCAGTCCCCACTCACTCCAAGTCTTAGTCTCCCTCCCTCCCTGCCACAGGAGACCCCAGTCCCAGTCTCCTTACCTAGTGAGTCCCAATCAGTTTCTCTCTGCCCTCTAATCTCACCAGACTTCTTGTCCCAATCTACTCCTTTCCTTCCCCCATCTCGCTTTTGTCACCACCATAACTGACCCAGATGGCTTCCCCCGCCACACTGCCTGGGTGCAAGCATCCATATCATCGAGAGGTAGGCTCTCCGGTCTCAGTTCCTGTGTCCAGCCCCACAACCCAGCCCAAAGCAGCTGGGAGCAAAAATTACAGGAAAAATCTGGCTTCGTCCCTGTGGCCATGGACTGGAAGAAGCCTTATCAGTCACTCTGAGAGGATGGTGCATGTGGCATCTGGTTAGCACTGGGGCTGTGAAGGCATGCTGCTTTTTCAATGAGGGCAGAATCTCCAGAGATTTTAGCTGCTAAAATGGAAGAAGTCTCTACTGAGCATGTCAGAACAGTGTTTTTTCAAAGGCTTATCATTTGGCCAAATTTGGGCAAATTTTCACAATGATGACAGGGTGGCCCAGCCCTGACATGAAGGACATTCCCTGCCAACTTTCAAGTCCCTGCTCCAAAGCACGTTGGTGCTAGCACTGTTCAAAGAAAAGGACACCAGGATTTTTTTCCACACAGGCAAAGCCACGTATTTTTCCCTTGCCTCGTTCTTGGAAATGGTTGAAAGATTTTGGCTGAAATTTTTCACACACAAAAATCAGCCAGAGGCAGACAGCTGGTTTGGAAAATTTCATCTCAAATGGTTAAAGTTTAGCAGCGTTATAAGCAACGAAAGCAGGGCCTCATAATAGGAAATGTGGGAGAACCTTTAACAATCCCCAGTGCTACCAGCCCCACCTCTATGTTTCACATCTATTTTCCTGTAACGTTTTTGCTAAATACCAAAGCTCCTTTTGCTTAACCAAGGTATTGCTCCTGCCAAGCCCATCACTACCTTTCTGATCTTGCAATAACAACAGATGACAATCTTCCAAAAATTAAGCGACTGTGATATTGGGAACATAAAAAAAGAGGACAAATTCAGGCCTGGAAAAAGAAAGTGTAACTCCCATTGACTTAAATGGGACTTTGGTCAGGATAAAATTGGTCCTATATCCAAACTGCCAGATTAAGCCAAAGAAGTAGCTGAGCTATGAGGAAGAAAGGCCTTATTAAAAGACACTTCTTCCATCAGAGCAAAGGGAGCTAACAGAATGCAGGCTAAAGTTTTCCCTATTTATCCCATCATGACTTCACAATAGCAACACATGACCTGGCAATAGCCATAGTAACCATCAGGCTTGTTTAGTGCTATTCCAGCCTTCAGTTTGTTCAGAAGGCAATGTTTGCTCACTGGTTTGAACACCCAGGATCCTATTATGTCTCCCTTCAAGTGGTGACTTGACTTATCTCAGTGTTCTAAGTGTGAGCATCAGTTACAGTGGAAAGGCTTTTCCTAAAGATGTTCAGATTCTGGATTCACCTGATCTCCTCTGGAAGATTGTTCCATAGCGAGTTCCCCTGACAAAGAATGGTTTATCCCCAGCTCTCACATGCTTCATCCTGAGCGCTCTGTGATCTGCCTTGTCCCAGAAAAGCACAGCTTTGCTCTTGGTCTATAGATCAAAATTTGATCTTTGATGTAGCTGGAGCCGGAGTCATGAATTTGACCTCCAGCTGGCATTAAAAGTGAGTCATGGTGCAGGCCATGGCTATATTCAGCTCGTCCTTCTTGAGCCCGTGTCTGTGTACCTGTTGTATTTATTTAGATGGAATAAATGGGCCCAAACAGTCAGAGGTGTTAATATGACCTCGCAACTGTCCAACATTAAACAGTTTTAAGCAACTTTTGGGGTTTGGTGTACAGAGACCTCAGCCTGCATTGGCAAACACATAATTAAAATTCTTTGTAACCTTTTATTGAAGATACAGAAAAGGAGGGGAACTAGTTAAAGCCTTTGAAATGTAAAGTGTTAAGTAAGGCTTTCATTTTAACAACATCCTTAGTTTACTTTCCATTTAGCTGGGAAAGGAAAGGGAAACCCCTGGCTTCACAGTTTCTTTGATTGCATTAAAGATAACTGTCCTTTTGGGGAGAAAGAGAAGAGGTTAGTTGAAATGGGCTGCAGCTTTTCCTGCTGCTAAGACAAAACAAGAAGGAAGAGAAAAGAACAGCACAGATAGAAAATGAAGCTTCTGTCTCTGGTTTTGACTTTTACCTGCAACCTGACTGATTGCAGGCATAGCACAGGATCTTATCAGTCACTCCAAGACCTGGCAAACTTGTACCAGATTGCGCTGTTTAGAGCATTGCATGTAGTTGTCTCTTTCTGTGTTGCCAAATAGGCAATGCTGGCCACTAGCTAAGCCAGACTCCTATTAAACAGAAGGCAACAGAGAGAGATAGGAAAGAAAAGGAATAAGGTGGGGAAGAACATGTGTGTGGGGGTGGGAAGGGTTGTCAGAGTCTCACATCCCAGATGGCATTCAGGAGTTAGCCAGTGGAAGTGATATCATCTCTAAATCCCACTCTGTCTGGTCCGCTCTGGTCAGGACATCTCTCAGGATTAGGATGAAGGTGGTCTGGGTCCCAGGAGCCAGTATAACGATAAAGCTTACCCCTTCCCCTTCTGTTGTCTTTCAGTTAGCCAGCACTGTGGTTGCCTTTGCTAACTTTTGCCCCTCAAAGTCTCTTTTTGAGGACCTCCAAAGGGAGAGATGGATGGAATATTCCATTATTGTTTTTCCCACTAATTAGGTTTAATTTCTGACATACCAATTTTGTTTCATTGATTTTCAGTCCCACACTTCTCATTTACCAGACTTGACCTTAATGCAGTCCTTGAAGTATAATCCAGAGAAAAAGACCTAATGCTAACCTATTCTTATTGTCTCCCTTTTGTACCTTTTCCCACCAACATTTATTGTTTATAGATTGTTGTGACATTTTATAAACTCTCACTCACTTTTTACAGTTGGGCTCACAATTAAGGTAAATTAGTAGGCCCAATTATCACAACAGACCCCCCTCTCCTTTTGGGATCCCACCGTCATGTATTAGAATGGCTGGATATTGTGCTCTTCTTGTAGTGGGTCCTATAAGGTGGATCTCATTCCTCAGGCATCTGCCTCAAATCCACCTTTCCTCCTCACTTTTAAATATCACCAGCAAACATTTTCCTTCAAGGCTGTTTTTGGTACGCTCACTGCTGATTCCATATTTATTACGTTTCTCCCTCCATTTTTATTCTGTATTGGACCCTCTCTACTGGTTCTTTGTGTCTGACACATTAAACAGGTGGTTTAATAATGCTACAGCACAGTGCCCTGTGTACACTGTTGGAGAGAGAGGGGAGCATGTTATAAATATACTTATTAGCATATGACTTTCTTAGTAGTAAGATTTATACATATATAATATACATAGACACAGACAATTTGCTGTAATGTGAAATTCCTTCCTGAAGATCCCAATTCAGCAATGTATTTAAGCATATGCTTAACTTTAAACACATGATCAGATGAGTTGTAGGCTTCAATGGAAGTACTCATTCTTAAAGTTACACATGTCCTAAAGTACCATTTGT
Organism: Lepidochelys olivacea; assembly: GCF_965140295.1. Taxonomy (NCBI): domain Eukaryota; kingdom Metazoa; phylum Chordata; order Testudines; family Cheloniidae; genus Lepidochelys; species Lepidochelys olivacea. The sequence continues at coordinate 65,989,711 of NC_140421.1, read as the reverse complement.
TTGCACTAAGAAGCTCGAATTACATGTGTGCCTTCATTTAAATCTACATTCTATGCTTCTCAGTGGTTAGATTAGCATACTTTAAGGGTATTTGTCCTTCAGGATGAGGGAATAATAGCAGAGGGAGAGCTCAATTAAGAGAAACAGTGCAAGCAATGGAGGAAAGAGCGTTGTTCAGCCAAGATTTGAAAAGAGATGAATTTCTGAGGATGGTACAGGAAAGATGTTTCATAGGGTGGGATTTAAAAGGCGAAGGTTCTTGTGAATACAAGACTGTGGGGAAGAACAAGGAGGAGGCCAGTGTTTGGTGAGGTTAGTAGGGAGATACACAACTTAATGAATGATATTTCCAATCCTGTCTCAATTTGAAGCCATCTTGTACTTGTCTCCCTGCTGATCAACATGATCAACTACACAATGCAAAAATTACCTTCTAATTGGTTATATCATTCAGATTTCATGGGGAAATTCTGTTACCAAAGAGGCAACTCATTTCAAACAAACAAAGTATTAAAAAACCCACAAAAACCACACACACTCTCTTTAGATTATTCATTGAATAAAAAAAAATTGGTCAAACATTTAAAAGAGATTTTGGGGGTCTCACTTTTTGGGTGCCCAATCTGGATACTGATGCTAGCCACTCACCCTCTCAAAACCAGGGAGTCTAAAGGTATACCATGGAAAAAGAAGAGAGCAACAAAAATCACTAGGCACTTTTGAAAATCTTGGGGAGGGTAATAGCTTAGGAAGAAAACCGGTATTGGTGGAAGGTGACAAATGAAGCCAATTGATTTCAATGGGAGTTAGGTGCCTTTGAGGATCTGGGCCTATGTATATTAAATATGGCAGCATGAGATAGACCAAGATACCCCAGTCTACCACAGCTTCATCCTTCTGGAAAGAGGGAACAACTTTAGAAATAGTAGGAAAACAACAACTACTCAAGCAGTAATGCTTAGTCACCTTTTATCATCTTGCAAACTGAACGTGCCACAGATTGGTGCATCACTGTGAACTTCCTGGGTTCAAAATCTTTCAATCATTAGGGTAAAAAGAGAAACAAAAAACAAAGTCAACTAGTGGCCAAAGCAAAGAACGTTTACACTCTAGCATGCCTATTTCTACTAAAGAGTATTAGGAGCAGCTTTGGAAGATCCTTAACGTTTCCTACTGAATTTCTGCCAGAGGTGGCCCTGTAATAATGCAGAGTCAAACAAGAACAGCTGCTACAGCTCTCTCTGAGCCATCAATGCCAACTGCCCTCTTTGGAACCTTCTCCGAAAAGGGGCAGGAGAAAATTTCTCCATCGGGTTATAATAGCTGATAAAGGTTGGGAAAGGATAAACATGACCACTGTGGTGTTTTGCATGGTAACTAGAGATGGGACATTCTACTAGTACTATGAACCTATTGTTCACTTGAGATCCTGGCCCTAAATTGTCCTGATTTCTGCATGTTACACAACAAGGATTCAAAAATGATTGAAGTCTACATAAGGCAGCCTTCCACTCCCTTTAAATGCAGCACATTCAGCTAGCTCCTACAAGCAGTAACATTTGCAAATTAAAAGGAGTACTTGTGGCACCTTAGAGACTAACCAATTTATTTGAGCATGAGCTTTCGTGAGCTACAGCTCACTTCATCGGATGCATACTGTGGAAAGTGTAGAAGATCTTTTTATACACACAAAGCATGAAAAAATACCTCCCCCCACCCCACTCTCCTGCTGGTAATAGCTTATCTAAGGTGATTACTCTCCTTACAATGTGTATGATAATCAGGTTAGGCCATTTCCAGCACAAATCCAGCTTTTCTCACCTCCCCCCCACACACAAACCCACTCTCCTGCTGGTAATAGCTTATCTAAAGTGACCACTCTCCTTACAATGTGTATGATAATCAAGGTGGGCCATTTCCAGCACAAATCCAGAACGTCTGTGGGGGCGGGGTAGGAAAAAACAAGGGGAAATAGGTTACCTTGCATAATGACTTAGCCACTCCCAGTCTCTATTCAAGCCTAAGTTAATTGTATCCAATTTGCAAATTAATTCCAATTAAACAGTTTCTCGCTGGAGTCTGGATTTGAAGGTTTTTTGTTGTAATATTGCAACTTTCATGTCTGTAATCGCGTGAGCAGAGAGATTGAAGTATTCTCCGACTGGTTTATGAATGTTATAATTCTTGACATCTGATTTGTGTCCATTTATTCTTTTACGTAGCGACTGTCCAGTTTGACCAATGTACATGGCAGAGGGGCATTGCTGGCACATGATGGCATATATCACATTGGTGGATGTGCAGGTGAACGAGCCTCTGATAGTGTGGCTGATGTGATTAGGCCCTGTGATGGTGTCCCCTAAATAGATATGTGGGCACAGTTGGCAATGGGCTTTGTTGCAAGGATAGGTTCCTGGGTTAGTGGTTCTGTTGTGTGGTTGCTGGTGAGTATTTGCTTCAGGTTGGGGGGCTGTCTGTAGGCAAGGACTGGCCTGTCTCCCAAGATTTGTGAGAGTGTTGGGTCATCCTTCAGGATAGGTTGTAGATCCTTAATAATGTGTTTGAGGGGTTTTAGTTGGGGGCTGAAGGTGACGGCTAGTGGTGTTCTGTTATTTTCTTTGTTAGGCCTGTCCTGTACTAGGTGACTTCTGGGAACTCTTCTGGCTCTATCAACCTGTTTCTTCACTTCCGCAGGTGGGTATTGTAGAACCTACTGACCGCTATTCCTCCCTACATGCCTCCAGCTTTCACCCTGACCACACCACACGATCCATCATCTACAGCCAAGCTCTGCGATACAATCGCATTTGCTCCAACCCCTCAGACAGAGACAAACACCTACAAGATCTCTATCAAGCATTCTTACAACTACAATACCCACCTGCGTTCTTGTTAAACCCTGGATTTGTGCTGGAAATGGCCCAGCTTGATTATCATACACATTATAAGGAGCTGTGGTCACTTTAGATAAGCTATTACCAGCAGGAGAGTGGGTTTGTGGGGGGGGGGGGTGAGAAAAGCTGGATTTGTGCTGGAAATGGCCCAGCTTGATTATCATACACATTGTAAGGAGAGTGATCACTTTAGATAAGCTATTACCAGCAGGAGAGTGGGGTGGGGGGAGGTATTTTTTCATGCTTTGTGTGTATAAAAAGATCTTCTACACTTTCCACAGTATGCATCCGATGAAGTGAGCTGTAGCTCACGAAAGCTTATGCTCAAATAAATTGGTTAGTCTCTAAGGTGCCACAAGTACTCCTTTACATTTTGCGAATACAGATTAACACGGCTGTTACTCTGAAACCTGTCATTTGCAAATTATTTCTCTAGTCAGCTACCTACATATGGAGATTTCTCTAGTTATGGCTGGGTTGCAACACACATTTCGACTTGGGGTTCTGCTATCAGCCATCTTTTCAGACACCTTTTATATTGTTCCCTCGGTCATCCTGCTAACGTATTTAGGTACTGATGTGCACATCATAGCCACACCCCCGCTTGCTGTTTAAAGGCAACTCTGCAGCACCTCCTGGAGTCCAGGGAGGACTATTACTGCACTTCCAACACTCATGTTGAAGTATAATTTCCAGGTTTGCCCACCACTTTCCATGCAGGGTCACACAGGTGCTCTGATTTTAGCACAGTGATAAGATCTGGCAGGTGATATTTTGTGAGGTAAATGACAAGTATTTCCCTAAAATGAGATCAAGCAGTAAAGAAAGAAAATGGGAAGAAAGAAAATGAAGAAAGGAAAGGAATTGGCTCCGGCTTCGAGGTGTCCTGTAAGTTACACTGAAAGTGAAAGTTAAGCACTTCCTACAGTCTACAGTAATGCTGGGAGAGGATTGAAAAGCTCATTGGCAATAACAAGTTGACCTATGCAGGCAACATTTTCGGGGGGTGGGGGGGATAATATATTTCATCCAAAATTCTAATTTCAAGGAAATTTTAATTGAATTTTATCAGGGTAGGGGATGTTCAAAGAAACAATAAAATTGGTTGAAATTTTTTGACTTTCAAAATATGTCATGGAATGATCGCAAAAAAAAATTCTTACTGATTTTTCAAACAATTCTAATTAGGAGTAACGGGATGGAGCTAAGCAAGGGAACATTTAGGATGAATATCAGGAAAAACTTCCTAAGAGTAAGATCTATCAGGACTGTAGAATATCTCCCAAGGGAAGTGGTAGAAGCTTCACTGCTTGCGGGAAATTTAAAACTGGACTGGAGAAACCATTAATTAATGAATGTAGTGAACAATTCTGCATTAACAAGCAGGTGGACTAAATGACCTCAGTGGTCTTTTCCTTCTCTAACCTTCTCTGATCCTAGAATCCTTCACAAGATAAAGGGGGACAAACAAAGCAGAGAAAGAAAGCATCTGCTATCATTTAACATCCAGAACAGTACACGTGCAACAGGTGGATGGAACAATTATGTTCTCATACGGCACTTGACACAGATGGTTACCAGGCTGTCAGCTCCATTGTGTTTGCATTTGGGTTACATAATGTGTCACTGAGATTGTCTGAAGTTATCTAACGGCCCTCTAGGCATCATCTGATTCTTCTAAAGGTTTTGATGGTTTCCTTTGCAGGGCCTCTATTCTCTCTCACTGGAAATCATCCAAATCATTAGAGATTTCAATATGTTTGCGTGTTTTTTTCCTTAAGGCATAAGACAACCAAGGATAGACAGATAGATAGATATGAAAAGCAAGTTGCGTTTTTGTTTGGTTTGTTGGGCTTTTTTGAGTGTTAGAATTTCAATGATATTTCAAATTTTGAAAATTTGAAATATAAAAAATTGGGAAAGTCTTGATAAAATTGTCATAAAACTATTTCCTTTTATTTTACCATCTGGTTGATACATTCTGAATTTTGAAATGTCAAACTTTTGAAATGTAAAAAAAGGGGGGGAAGTTTAAAAAACTAGATCTCTTCAGACTGCTCTGGTTATAATTCCCAGATGATTGGCAAGACGTTTAAAAATGTTTGTAAGTGAAACATTTTGAAGCCAGGGTTTATCTTTTTGGCTAATTTCAGCTACATCACTGGCCACAACGAGCATCTGAGAGTACTCGGAAGTCACTCATTCCGTCATGGCAACACATCTACCACCACTGCCTCACTCTTACAGAGTACTTTTAATCCAGAGATCTGAAAGCACTTTACAAAGCAGGTCCTATCTTTTCCATATGGGGAAACTGAGGCACAGAGCCAGGAAGTGACTTGCACAAAATCACCCAGCATGATATTGACAGATTCAGGATTAAAACTCATCTCTCCTGGATCCCAGTCTAGTACACTATCCACTGTGGCAACCTAAGTTCCATTCACAGGCATGGAAAACTGCAGCATCATATAAAAGTTCACCAGCACCAGTTACCTAAATCTGTTGGGTGTGATCCTCAAGTCGGTGCCAAAAGAAGCAACTTCTCAACCCTCTCCCCTTCCTTTTGTGCAGACTGTGTCAGGGCCAGACACACTTGTGATCCTTGTGCTTTTGTGGTTCTAGTGTGGCTGACTCCTCGTGAGAGCAGCTGTTCTCGCCAAGTTTCATTTGAACATCTTACAAGATTTCAGCAGCATCACAGCTGACTATGGACATGAGCCCTGGCCCCGACTGGTCAGTGAAACCAAATCTCAGTCTCAAGCAAGCCAGAACCAGGTCTGAAGACTGCCTCCTAGACCCAATCTTGCCAAATCTGAAAGGTTCACTTGTGCCCACTATAAATTCACAAATACACAAAGGCTGGGATTTTCAAAGTTATTTGAAATGACTGGGAATTGGACGTACAAACCAAAACAAGTAGGACTCTATTCCTGGCTCTGTCACCTCTCTCTGCCTCAGTTTCTCCCTTGTAAAACAGTGAGATCATCTGATGAAAAATGCTTTATAAGTGCTAGATATTATCATCTTGTTCCCTACAAAAATCTGCATATATCCTATATAGCTACACCAAATGCAATATATCTCTGAATGGTACCTATGCTGAACCAGGATGAATGATCCATACAGTAAAAGTGAAAGAGGAAGAGATTTCATATTTATTGTTAGAAAAGGGCTAAGGAGTATAAAAAGAAAGATTTTCATAAATACAAGTTTTATTTTTAGGCTAGAAATGCTAGCTAAAGAAACTCCATTGCAAGAGTTTCCCTTTTAGAATGGCTCACTGATCACTCAATTAATCCTTGATGTACTCAGACTAGCATTTGTATTCAAGTTCTGAGATGTTCTCAACATATAAATTTAACCCCGATTTCTTCTTTTGCTGAGGTCTAAGAAGAAATTCAGCCTTCAGTCAATTGCATGGTACTCTAGTAACCTGAACAGCTCAGACGCTGCCATAGTATGTTTACATTGCAGAGCGAAATCATTTGTATAGCACTCTGCATTTTTTTGCTCTGGCCCCTCCATATGCATTTTGACAAATGGGTGCTCAAGCACCATTCTGTACCCCATTGTACTCTCCTATAATAAATTGTTTACGGGCTCCACCTGGGAGGGTACTCTGGTGCAGGCACAAAGCTACACAAAGCACCTGGTTCTCAGTGAAACACTCCATGATGTGACCGCCATCAGATAATTTACTGGAGCAGAGGGATCTGGGATGTCCTGGCCAGTTTCATTGTTCTTAAATCCAGGCATCCAAATGTCATCTTGAAAGCAATTGTTTATGTTAGTGTGGTCTATGAGGCAAATTGAATTGTTCCTGCTGTGATTCAAAAATCATCATCCCCCCCAGCCAGTGGTTCTTTGAATAGGAGAGTACGTCAGAAAGCCAGAGGAATGGTTCTTTTGGCTGTATGGCAAAGTCAGTGGAACTTCTCAAAGGTATCACTGCACCCATGAGATTTAATAGATTTGCAAGTGACACAATGATCTTGTCAAGACAATTTCTTTTAAAACAGAAGATGCCCATGTGTCCTCCTTTAGTTTAGACAATTCAAGCTCCTGAACACCTCTATGCCTTTTTAGCCTAGTGGCATTACCTACTTAATAACTATAACATGACATCATTAATGCCTTGTGACTCCAAGGCCGAGCATTCCAGGAAGATGTGTATTATCAGGAGGGTGGGGGGAGGGTCTATCATTTATGTTACATATAGTTAGGCTTGGAAAGATTAGATTTTTTACTGGTACAGATCTATTTCACCATACACACAAACCAACAAAAAATATTTTCATCAACAATAGAAATTTACAGATAGGCAAAATAAGGAAAATGCTGCTTGAGAAATTAGAGTTTCATTTAAGGATATTTACTTTGTATGTTTTGACATGTGATGTTGAGAATTTATGTTTTAACTGTTAGCATGCTAACTTTTTAAATCTCAACCTTTACTGTCATTAAATAATTATTGTCTTACCTACTATAATTTCCCACAACTATGCAAATTTAAAATGGATAAAAACAAACAATATTATCCATCACAATTATAAAAAAACCCTAATTCTCCCAAGGCTATTTATAGTGAAATGTACTGATCAACCAAGTTGAGAAGAAAGCTATAATTCTACAGAAAAAGACCTATCTAGGACTCAGATTATTGATATAAACAGAAGATGCTGGACTGTGGGTGGCCCCATTTACTATGATATATGCTTTTAATTTCTTTAACATCTCTAAATTGTAAATTAATGGGACATGGTCCCTTCAATTATTACAGTACCTGGAAATAATGTTGAATGATTTAACCCTAAGTGTTTTTTTTTAAAGGAAAAAATGGGTTTGTTTTTTATCTCGGAGAATGACCCACATGTTGGGGAAACTGATCAATTGCTGACTAGCTCCATTCAGGCGGCTCATTTCATTTTCATCCTGGATTTAATCCATCATGCTGCCTTTCCTTGTCAACACAGCCTAGGAGCAGCCACTTGATAATGAAGAGCCACAAATGCTCCTTTCTGTCTCTGGAAACAAATGAAGTTCATTAGGTAAAAGATAGCAGAGCTTTTCCTGGGCAAAGATAGATCCTTGATTTGCTGTGGTGGCCCTGGGCCATAGGTAGGGACCATCTAAGAAGTGCTGCAGCTCGCTTGTATACAAGGACACCTTCAGTCGAGGGAAGGAAGGTGATATCTTTCTTTTCTAATTGAACAGGACAGCTAATTGATCATGCGGGTTTGTTAGAAATGCTGTTACAATGAAAATACATATGTGTCACCCAGGAATACTGCGTGCTTAACAGTGCTGCCTAAAAGGACAGTTCATTAATCCCAGGATACGATTTCCCTTGTACTGACATTTCTGAATGGAGCGTTTTTATTTTTCACACCAAATCCAAAGAACAGGCTTAGATCAATGCAAAATCCAGGGATTAACTGTGGAACCTTTCCAATTTAACTAACATTTTGTGATCTTCATTTCCTAGGCCAGAGGTGCCCAACCTACAGCCCACGGGTCATACCTGGCCCATCAGAGCATTTCACAAGGCCCGTTGCCTGCTTCAACACAATATACTAACAGCCAATTCATGAGTATTTTGTCATCATGTTTACATCATTTTAGTTTATACAACAGACATAGAAACCACCTGTCTAAATATATACAAAACAAGCTGAACTTAAAATATAAATCAATACAGATGAGTTTAAATCTTATTAAAATATGCAGAAAATGTTTGGCCCACACAAGGCTGTGCTTGAGTTTATGTGACCCTCCTGTGTTATAAGGTTGAGCACTACTGTCCTAGGCCTTTGACAGAAAAGCAAGAACATGTCACTTTCATAAATAAGTTATTTTATTTCCATTTGTGAAGCAGCACCAGATCTTAATCTTCTCTCAGCTACACTAGTGTCAATCAGGATGCGGGCCCCTGGGTAAAGTGGCATAAATGGGATTGGAACCAGGCCCTCCACTTTCCTTAACAATTCTTTCCCCCAGGGTGCTGATGAGGGGAGATCATCTGCCCAGCAGGACACTGATTGCTGCTCTTCCTCGTCATTCACTGATTTCCAGGACATTTCATATTTCATTCTAGGCGAAGGAGTCTTCTTTGCAGGTATCAACACCTGCTTCAGAAGAGGTTTCTTTAAGAATCATTATTCATGAAGCTGATTTCCTTCCCCTCATCTGGCTGATGTACTTTCCTGTTGCGCCATCAGCTTCAGCAGGACGGAGAGCTATAATCATCTTCCAAATTAAAGCAAGCTCAAGTCTGAACAGCAGGACAAAAGCCAACAAAGTTAACCTTTGATGGCCTCAAGTGCTGGTCAATGCCTTAGAAAAGCCAGTTATTCCAGCTAAGACAACAAGCCACAGGGCTTATGGTCTTGAAAATGCTAGAAATATTTTCACCTCTTATGAGTCACACACAAAGTTTTCAAACTTGCAAGTTCCTCTGAGTCTGTGTCATCCGAATGCTTTTCTATTAGGCTTGCCCTCTTTCTGCAATGTTACTTTGCATCTGCTCTTCTGCCTGAAATAATTAAGCCCTCCTTTATCTACAGCATTTACTAGTAAAGGCATGATTTCCTTGCAGCCATTAAGAGCAAAATCTTCTTTTCAGCTGGGCACAACAGTTCACGAAGAGTCTAGAAGTGAGTTAGAAAAGTTTTAACTCATTGTAACACGAGTAAAAGATTATCTGATCATACGTGTTTCCTGGTATCTTAATCCTTGGGTGACACATGCCCCACATACTCCTCTCAGAAGTGCTAAAGGGACGTACAGAATCATCTATGTTAAGGTAGCACCTAGAGGCCCCCATCGGGGATCAGGGCTGAATGGTGCTAGGTGCTGTACACACACACACACTGAACAGTCCTGTCCCCCCAAGAGCTTACACCTAAGTATAAGATGAAAGACAACAGGTGGCTACAACAGATGGGGTCCCCGCACAAGATAACCATGAGATCATTATGATTAGTGTAATAAGGAGGCACAGCACACCAGCTGCCTCGACATGAATAAGTGCTACTCAGCGCAAGGACTGAAGAATCAGGCTGGGAGACTACATAGGAGCTCCCTCAGGGCCTGATCCTGCTTCCATTGAAGTTAATGGGAGCTATTCCTCGACTTCTATGGAAGCAGGATCAGCCCTTTCAGGAGTGCCAGAAACGTTTGGTGTTATCTAGGATCAGCTATTAGGCAGGGCATGGCATGTAGAGAGTTCAGTTAGAAGCGAGCTATGCCAGCATTATGCCAGCGAAAGATTCCTCCTTAGCCAGAGGTGCTGGAACAATTTGTATAGTGTGGGTGCTGAGAGCCATTGAATGAAACGGTAAACTCTGGATATAATGGAAACCACTTCAAGCCAGGGGGTGCTGCTGCACCCCCAGCAGCCCTAGTTCCAGCACCTATGTCCTCAGCTGTCTCTCTAAAGCAACTTCAAGTTCTCTTGCTACCCTGGAGTAATGTGAAGAGGACCTAGGGAGAGCCAAGGATCTGGCCCATGGAAACTAAGGCACCTGTCTTACTGGTGGAAGGCCACACACACAAAAAAGAGGACCAATACAACTTGGAAAAGCTCTCTACATAGTCTAAAATAGGTTCCTATACATGGCATATACAGAATGCAGGATCTGGGGGGTGGCAGAAAAGTTTTACTGCTACTCATTTGGGGCATGGGACTCCCCGCACAAGTCACTCATTCATTCCCCACGCATGAGTAAGGAGGCCATCCCAAACTCATGCCACTCCACGACATGACGGTGCTCCATTGTACGTTAGACATCTCAAGTTATAGTGGCACCATTAAAACGATACTTCACAAAATGCTAGTGAATGCATTGAACAGGAAAAACTCTGCATCGGATGGGTCTTTATGGCCCTGACCCGGCACAAGGCATAAGCAAGTGCTTAACTTTATGTTGTCAAGCACGTGCTGAAACGTTTTGCTGGATCAGGCCGATGATTCTGTGATATACATGGTACAAACACTGCCATTTCTTCTCCGGATATCAAAACGCCACAGAATATATCCAGAAACTATTACACCAGTTTGCTCTCAGTGTAGCTCCACAGGAGTCTTTGTAGGTTAACTTCACCAAATAGCCTTGCAGAAGCTGTAATTCATATCACTTTATTACTAGGACTTGACAAGACATAAAGAGTACCTCACATACTGAGAATCTCTAGTTAGATCACCACAACACACTGGAGTGACGTTTCTGATGTCGCCTGGATGCTGAGATATAGTTTATATGCACAAAGTATAGGTACGAGAATACTCTCTTGGAGCCACGAAGACTAATTGCAGGAGTGAGGATTACTGATGTGGTGAAGGATAGCAAGATGGGGGCCTTATCTTGGTTCATAGACGGTAGTTCTATTGTTTTACATGGTGTAATACTATGTATTCAATAGCAAGTATTCCCTTCTCTCTGCCCTATGGCATAGATACTTAAGTTCTCTTTTCCGAGGGTCCTGGCCATGCCAGCTACTCAAATCCCCCTTCCTGTTTCTGGCACTGATGCAGGGGCAGGCTGGAGCCGCACTTTTACCCACATCTGTGCCTTTTTATTTCCATGCTGCAGCCTTTCCTCATGAGTAAAAGCAAAATGCATCAGGAGCAGTTGGGAAGTACGAGCGGGTGTCCATTGCGGGGAGCGGAGGGGTATCTGAAAGCCTTAGGTGACTACGTTTACATTTATATAGTTAGATTTTTTTTAAAAAATGCAGCATCTTTGGCTTTAAATCCTGGTTTTAACAGCTTATTGGCCAGATTTTCAAAAGATGCGGAGCACTTTTGAAAATCTGGATTTTGAGGAGGTCCCTAAATGTGAGGCAGGCTCTTTTAATTAAACGGCCCTAAAATGTGTGTTTGGTTTAAACATGATCCTATCATTCACATGTGCAGCTTCCATCGTTGAGAGAACACTGGCAAATCACCGCCTTTTTATTTCCAGTATTTCTGTGGGAGGCTTTTGTCTCGTCTGTGTATTACATATTATGTCATGGCCCCCATTTGGCGCTTAATTCTCACAGTGTGTCTCAAAACTGCCTCGCCATCAAGAGATATCTCATAGCTCCACTGCCATTGAACTAGAACAAACTAACACGGGGGCTAACATTTTGCAGTTCTGCTGACTAAGGACATTGGAACCATGATATTAACAATCATGTCTTGACTCCTGGATATGTAACAGCTACATAAAGTTCCCAGTGACTTGGAAAACAGTAACATATGTTGCAGTCACTAATGACTTGGTTGCTTGTTTAGCAACCAGGGAGACTGACACAACAGATTTGCTTTAACCTCAACAGCGAAGAGTAATTATAGAAGAATTTTTATAGGACATGGGATGATTTACTCAGACAAATACAGGAGCAAAAAGAGCCCATCCAAAAGAAACCCAGGTTTCCACAACACCATGTTGCATCCCAGAACGCTATTTATAATAGAAACGTTGACCCTCACCATATGATTATTACTATGGATGCTAAGAATCTGATACTCGCATCACTGGAGTCAATGGGCCTAGCTCTTCATTACCTGGCACCTTGTCCAGTCATGTACAACAGTAGGGTTTAAAACTACTACCAAGCCAGAATGGAGGCATTTTAAAACCAACTATGCACAATGTCAAGTAGGGTTGCCAACTTTCTATCTGCAGAAAAGCAAACACCCTTGCCCCGCCCCCTGCACCGAGGACCCACCCCTTCTCTGAGCCCAACTCTGCTCACTCCATACCCCCGCCCTCCGTCGCTTACTCTCCCACACCCTTCTTACTCGCTCATTTTCACTGGGCTGGTGCAGGAGTTTGGGGTGCGGGAGGAGATGAGGGCTCTGGCTGAGGGTGCAGGCTCTGGGATGAGGGGTTTGGATTGCAAGAAGAGGCTCCGAGTTGGAGGATGGGGCCGAGGGGTTCTGAGTGTGGGAGGGGGCTCCGGGCTGGGGCAGGTAGTTGCGATGTGTGAGTGGGTATGGGCTCTGCGGTGGGGGTGCAGGCTCCAGAGTGGGGCCAGAAATGAGGGGTTCAGGGTGCAGGAGGGGGCTCTGGGCTGGAAAAGGGAGTTGGGGTGTGGGAGGGGATACAGGCTCTAGGCTGGGGCCAGAAATGAGGGGTTCAGGATGCGGGAGGAGGCTCCAGGCTGGGTCAGGGGGTATGAGAGGGGGCTCTGATCTGGGGCCAAGAGATTCAGAGTGCAGGAGGAGGCTCAGGGCTGAGGCAGGGGGTTGGGGTGCGTGCTCTGGGAGGGAGTTTGGGTGCAGGAGGGGGCTCAGAGCTGGGATGTGCGAGGGGGTTCAGGGTGCGGGCATCGCTCACCTCAAGCAGCTCCCGCAAGTGGCCAACATGTCCCACTGTCTCCTAGGCACAGGGGCGGCCAGATGGCTCCACGCGCTGCCCCTGCCTGCAGGCACTGCTCCCACTGGGTGGGAACCACCAATGGGACCTGCGGAGCCAACGCTTGGGGCGGGGGTAGCCTGCGGGAAGCCTGCGGGTAGCCTGAGGGAACCCCCTAGGAGACAGAGGGACATGCCAGCTGCTTCTGGGAGCTGCACAAAGCCAGGGCAGGCAGGGAGCATCCCTTAGCCCCACTGCACCACCAACTGGACTTTTAACGGCCCAGTCAGTGGTGCTTATCGGAGCCCCCAGGATCCCTTTTTGCCTGGGCCTTTTGATCAAAAACCAGACAAAAAATTATTCTGGAAACCCTATCTGCAGAGCAGTGATGAATAAGGCCTAACTGGAGTTTTGCCATTGTGTTCAATCAGCCCCTAATTTATTGCACAGTAATGTGCTTACCTTTAACTGGAAGTTCTATTATAAACTGAATACTTTCCAGAAGTATTGCTACATCGTACTATTTTGAGAAACCTTAAAAAGCATTCTCCAACAGCGTTCCAGACACAAAAGAGTAATTTCTAAGAAACCCGAGACTGTTCCATCCTTGTAAATGACAAACCGCATTAGAGGAAACAACTTCTTTGCTTTTAAGCTAGCATCTCCATACCTACTGTATTTTTCTTGACCTCTGGATTGTGGTGGTGCTCAGAATATTTAATACAAATGCAACTCTTTCCTTTTCTGACAATACAGTATTTTTAAACGTGTCAACTTGTGTGTTTGTTCACACTGCCCTCCTGAATACATAGCAACACATATTCGTGGGGTCAACTTAGATGTTTCACTGTGACATTGTCATATTTTGATTTTTTTTCTTACCATCTCTTGACTTTTCTCTCTCTTAAAAGCTTGAAAAAAGGATAAAAGAAATTGTGTGATATTACCATGGACTACATATATTTATTTCACCCAGCTATACACAGCTAGGTAAATGATTCACTATGTATGTCATGATATTTTTCAAATAAAACACTTCTTTTTTCCATTATCTTCCCAGCTCTGCTGACGAGTCAGTGAGAGTTTTGCTTGAGTATCCTCTTCAAAGCTGAGTCCACAGTTTATGTGTTATCTCCTATATGGGTAAAATTCACCCCTGTGGAGAGGGCCAATTCAAGGCCAAGGCCCCATTTAAGATCCCCAAAGCAAAGGCCACTGCCCAATGGGAGTCTTCAGTGAGCACTGGATGAGATCTTAAATGGAAATTATCTTAAATTGGATGAGATCTCAAAATAAGATCTTAAATGGAACTTTGGCCTTGCCCAGGAATGTATTTCCTGTATGACCTTTATCGGCATACACCTGAAAAGCCTTGTGGTTAAGATGAACTAGAGTAATTTCCTGGCTCAGTCACAAGTTTCCCATAAGACATTGGGCAAGTCAGTTTATCTCATTATGCCTCATTCCCCATCCATAATATAGGAACATTGATGCTTCTTTTCTCGCACACTTTGTCCCATCTCTTTAGACTGTAAACCCTCTGAGGCAGGAAAACTGACCTATTACATGTTTGTACAGTGCCTAGGACAGGGGTCAGCAAACTTTTTGGCCCGAGGGCCACATATGGGTGAGTAAGTTGTATGCAGGGCCATGAGTGTAGGGCTGGGGCAGGGGGTTTGGGTGCAGGAGGGAAGGAAGTGCAGGGTGTGGGAGGAGGTATGGTGTGCAGGAAGGGGCTCAGGGCAAGGGGTTGGGGTGCAGGGTGTGGAAGGGGACTCAAGGCAGGAGGTTAAAGGATCAGGGCAGGGGGTTGGGGTGCAGGAGGGGTTCGGGGTTTAGGTTCCGTCCTGGCTCCACTTACCTCGAGCAGCTCCAGGGTGGCAGCGGCACACCGTGAGGCTAAGGCAGGCTCCCTGCCTGCCCTGGCCCCGTGCCACTCCCAGAAGTGGCCAGTATGTCCGGCAGTGGCTCCTGGGGGTGGGGCAGGGTAGGCAGCTCTGCTGCACGTTGCCATCACCTGTGGGTACCACCCCTGAAGCTCCCATTGGCCGCGGTTCCGTTCCCAGCCAATGGGAGCTGCGGGGGGTGGTGCCTGTAGGCAAGGGGAGTGCACAGAGCCCTCTGCCCCTCTCTTTCCCCAGGAGCCGCAGGGAGGTGGTGCCAGCTGCTTCCAGGAGCAGTGCGGGGCCAGGGCAGACACGGAGCCTGCCTTAGCCCCCCCCCCCTGTGCCACGGGGCTGGCAATCCCGTGGGCTGGACTGAAAGCCCTGATGGGCCGGATCTGGCCCACGGGTCGTAGTTTGCCCTCCCCTGGCCTAGGGCAATCGGGCTCAAATCTTGGATGGTGCCTTGAGTCACTACTGGAATATAAGTAACAATCCTGGTTTTCCCCCTTCATCTCCTGCCGTGTGCTCTGGATCCCTAATGTTTTGCTCAGTTCCTCATTGAGGCCTCAACACTGAGCATGATCTCTGGAATATTTCTTGCTGTTGCATGGATCAGATGCCATTCGGGTCTAGAAAGCTTCATTTGTCACATGAATGTCGTGCCAATGAAAGACTACTGTGCCCATAGAATAATTTTTTATCAATGTTCAACAGAGGATGATTTGGCTTTGCATTCTATCCACAAACAATTAACCCCTACATTCATTTTGTGGACAAAAGGATTTTGAATTCATTTTGTTGACAAAATGATTTGGGACCACGAAGGAAACACTATTTGACAATCCCTGCACATACTTCATTCTGCGGAGAAAATGCATTCTGCTAGCTGTCCAATCAATTATGCAGACAAAATGAATTTCATCATAATTCTGTCAACAAAATGTTAACTTGCTTAAATTATTCTCCCAACAAAATACATTAACTTAAAATCCTTTTGTCCACAAAATAGATTTAAGCATTTAGTGAAGTCTTGTAAATAGTGTAGTCTATTAGTTTAGCATGTGTAATGCAAATATATGGATTAAATGAGTCAGCAGTTCTTGGTCTACAAGGCAGAGAAGGTCTGGACTGTCTCATGTTTTCCATTCACTGTAAGGTCAGCATGAAGTCAAGGTGAGTTATCTGAGATGCAGCATGTAAACAAGTGTACCAGGACCATACAGCAGTATCTTTTCCCCATTTTTATTTAATCGTTGGAGCAGAATTGGACATAACTTATAAATGCAGCATGACTTGGCAAATCCATCTGTCATTCAGTCTAACAAACCCTTCCGTTCTTGGAATGGAGTTTTACAAGGAGTTTCGAAGACAAGCCTTAGAATAAAATAGCAACTTAATGATGGACTACAGCTTAAATGCCTCGGCAAGCTTTACATTAAGGGGATAAAAACTTCATTGTTCTGCTTCTGGATATTTTTCCAATAAAGTTTCCATGATCGCCTTGTGGCATGATTTCCCTTTTCTCTGCTTCTAGTGTGAGCGGCACTTCCCATTACGTATCTATAGAGAACTGAACTCTAAACAAAAGTTTGAACTAGCCTTTGGCACATCTGAGTCATCTTCTTATAAAGAGACAGGTGAGAACCTGATGTGACAGGTTGTGGGAACCAGTATTCCCACAATCAGAGCAAAAATATTATCACTTCAACATACAGGAGACCAATGAAAATGCAAAATAACTCCACTGAACTCAGAGGCCAAATTCTGCCTCAGTATTGGCACTGTAAGTCTAGAGTAAGACGATGAGGTTTATGTCAGATTTATATCACTGTGATTGAGGCCTTCTTTACACTTAGAGATTTTAGGAAAAAATGCCCTCCAGTGGACTAGAGGTAATATGAATGGGAGCTCTAGCGTAGACCATCTTTCCTCTGTCTAGCAGTTAAAGCATGAGCCTAGGTTCTGGAAGACCCAAGTTCAATTCCCTGCTCTTCTACAGACTTCCCTTGTAACCTTTGGCAAATCCCTTAACCCCTCTGGGCCTCAGTCTCCACATCTGTAAAATGGGACGAATAGCACTTGCCTACCTCACAGGGGTGTTCTGAGGGTAGGTACATTGAAGATTGTGCGGTGCTCAGATACTGCAGTAATGGGGCTCATAGACCTGGCTTCCAGCATTTTTGTCTAAGTAGGCAGTGATTGTCCTTAAACATTTGGTAATTTATTTAGGTAACTAACGAGCCTTACTATTTACAGTACTTTTCCTTGTACTTCCCTATACTTATGATAGGAAATACCTTGGCTACTGCACCTCTGGAGTTAAAGGCATTAAGCTACAGCAGCTAAGCAAGTTTTTAAGGTTACCTACTCTACGTTGTACTATGAACTGCCCACCCCATTATTATGCCCTATCTTAATAACAAAGGAACATGCAAGGAACAGCTGGGCACATCTCTTCGGTACTGCCAATCACAGAATCTGGCATGACTGTGGAAAAATTAATTTTTGCATAGGGCATTGGCAATTTTGTTATTAGTACAAAGGGTTTCTCATCTCTTTTGTTTTGTATTGTGGTTACAATGCAGTTAACTGAAAGGTATATGTAAGTGTACAGTGGCAGGAGGAAAATGCCTTATTAATATTTAATATAACACTTGTTTTATGAGCGCAAAAAGAATGAAAACCATTCAAATGCAAATGCAGCCTGCCAAGGTGGATATAGGTCTTTGTTTTACCAGTAGTGCCTTCGTTTTGCTGAAGACTGACTTACTCTAAAGCAAGCTTACAGCGCCCATGTGTGTGCAGTTCCAGGCATTCAAGAAAGTCTGCCTCTGGTCGAGGCTTCCCTCAGTGCATGAGAAAGTTCTGCCATACCATCTTGTTACAACACTCATTAAAAAATACAGTGGGGATGTTTAGCCCTTTGCAGCTACATATTCCATGCCCTCAGGGATGACACATCCCACAGTGTCTGCCCTGCCTTATAAAACTTCAGTAGAACAGCCAAATATTTGGCATTGTTCCCTAGAGCCTGTCCGGATGAAATTTTTTCAGGATGTGCTTTGAATGCTTCTAGTGCAACAAAATGGATTAGATGGAGATTTTCAACTGAGTTTATGGGGGGCGGGGATGGGATAGGGACCTAATTCCCATTGAATTGCAGGGGGATTTGGGCACCTAACTCCCATTAGGTTCTTCTCATATTTTGATATTCTCAGCCTAAAGTACCATATTCTGTTGACTGAATTCCAAGTACTGTGTAACAGCGACTAAATGTCACGCGGGACTCCTGCTTTTGCAAATAGTTGTGGCGGAGAGATATAAAAGTGCGTCTAAACAATGAACGTTTCAGTAGCAAAATAATAGCAGATGCTTTTATGGATCTAAAGCTGGAAAGCCTGATTCTCCTCATTCTTATTCTGGTTTTACACTTTTGACTTCAGTGGAAAGAAAAGGAGCACTTGTGGCACCTTAGAGACTAACCAATTTATTTGAGCATAAGCTTTCGTGAGCTACAGCTCACTCAGATGAAGTGAGCTGTAGCTCACGAAAGCTTATGCTCAAATAAATTGGTTAGTCTCTAAGGTGCCACAAGTCCTCCTTTTCTTTTTGCGAATACAGACTAACACGACTTCAGTGGAGTTACTCCTGATATGCACCTACTCCCACAGAGAGCAGAATCAGGCACACCGCTACTACTGCATCTGCGTATCCTATTTATGGACAAAATGCAGCTGCTATAACATGAGAAGACCTACCAAATAACCCAGAGTATCCCCCCCCAACATGGACATTATAGTGTCCTCTGCAAACAGACACAAAGCAGAGGACAAATAGTCTTGTGGTTAAGTCCAGGGCACACGAGACATGAGTTCAATATCTGGCTCTGCCATGGATAACCTGTTACTTTGGGCAAGTCCATTCATCTCTGTGCCTCAGTTTTCCCCCATGGATATAAATATTATTTCTTTTCTCCCACCCTTTGTCTGTGTTGCTTATTCAAACTGTAAAATCTTCGGTGCTTTGCTGCATGTATGTCCAGGGAGGCCTGGATCCCTGATTGGAGCTTCCAAGACTGACTGTCATACAAAGAATAATGAACAGGTCTACAACTCAAGCATGGAAGCCTGACTTGCATGAGCAATCCTTCATCACATAGGGTTGGTGCGTCAGAGCCCTTACTCAGCCATATAGGAGACCAACGCTCCTCCTTGCCTGAGTCAGAGATGCACAGATTGCAACTCCAGCTGTGAGAGATGGGCTATTCTGACAGTTCCCTTCAAGTAGACACAGAGGAGATTAGCACTGGCTCCACCCCTGTCACTCACCAGTTAGAATAGCTGGCCAGGCACAGGGCACAGAAGTGAGCTGCTCACCAAAAGGGGTAATGTGATTAAATTTATGTCCACCCCAGAGGAAAATGGAGAGCAGGGGAGAAATGGTGAGACATCCTCTGGTCTGCCCTGGGTCTGTGCCACTACACACTGCCCCTTACTCTGGGCAGACAGACACACAACTGAGTACCAATGGTCCAGTGAATCAGACTTACAGGATCAGGTCCCTAACTAGGGCAAGAAACAACACAATGCTAGCAAAGGACACCAGGATATACAGATGGGACATTAAAGCAAACAGGGAATTGAAGGCTTCCAGGAATGCATTCTTCTGATTCAAATAACTCAAATTCCCCCAGAACCCCATACACTGGCAATTTCCCTGCATGAAAGAGAATTTAAGAGGACATGAATAAGTGGACATTTAAATGGAAATAAACACCCAAACATATATAAGAAAGGGGGGGAGGAAAATTGTGATTCATTATTATAGCTGAAATATCATTACACATTCATAAATTCCAAGGTAACATTATTTTCTCCATTATTGGGATCACAAACCACCATTTGATTACAAAGGGGGAGTACTTGGCTGAAAGAGCAGCCTTTCTGCAAAACACTCCTGGCAGATGAAGGGCAGTAAAATGTATAGAGAATTCTTCTGACTGCCCATCTTGTATATCAGAGGATCGTGCCAAGAGCTAAACCTTTCTTGACAATTCTAGTGGCAGACACTCTCCCGGATAGAGGGAGCTTTCCAGCCTCGCTTTTCATTATCCCTCTCTGGCAGCTGGCTGAATGTCTATTAGCGGTGCAAAAAGGTTAAAAAAGAGCCAGGCAAGTTGCTTCTGATCTCACACTAGCAGGTCTGTCTCCGTGATCTATGAAAAATATATCCCTGTGTCATGCAGTTAGCAAGTTGCCCAAACAATCAAATAGACCCTTCAAGGATCACTGGTCTTCAGGAATAGAAAGAGACCATCCAGTCCAACAAAGCCTGGCCTTTATTTGGCTTATCTTCATTTCACCTTCCATCTTTTTTCACCATGGCCCTTAATTCTCTCCCCAATACCTTCCCTGGAAACAAATCTATTTATCGCTTCTTTTCAATTGCCTTCTTTGACTCATTCTTCATTCTCCCCATTAGACTCGCAATGAAGAGCCAGACGACAATAAAGGTAAAAATTGTACCATCAAGTCAAACTGCTCCAAGGGCAGGAGGCAAAAGAAGGGCGATGGAAGGAAAGGACACTACAGAAGGTTGCTGTGTACAGAATTCATCCTCACTGTGACTGAGAGCAGATGGCTGTGCTCCAAGTCTGAGGCCACTATCATATGTGGCAGCGAAAGATGAAAACGAACCATGCATGCATCTGCAGGAGCATCTGGAGTCCTACCTTTGGTAATGGTTCTTCATCCCTCCCTGCAGTTTTGTGAGCTCCCAGCTAGTCAAGAATTTTCCAGTGAAACTTTTGTCAGGATGGGGGAACCCAGCCCAGGCTAGGCAGCAGGTTAGGGCACACACCTGGGATGTGAAGACCCAGGTTCTACTCCTTACTCTGCCTGATTCAGAACATAACCATCGCACATTTCCCAGGCTAGACTGCCCACATCCTAGGCGAATGCCCCGACCAATGGTTTATTCCGAGGTGGGTCTCAGTTTTGTCCCAATGTGGAAAGAAAAACAAACTCCAAAATTATGTTGTGAATTGTAATTTTTGATATATCTAGCCAGACCTACCCCTAATTAATACTTTTAAGTGCATAGTTTTCTGTAATTGTCCTCATCACTAGCTCAGAATGGGCAAAAACCAATCCTGCACAGAGGACTAATTTCTTTCCTGGACCCCTATGAGGAAGACTCAGGAAGAAATGGTAAGGTGTATTCCCCTCACTTCTTCACAGAGCTCACATTCTTATTCCTCCTTCTCTTCCTCTATCTCCCCTTCTAGCCTGCACCCCATTTCTCCATGGTGCATCCTGGGAATTGTGGTTCCTGGACCCTAGGGTACAGCAACCACCTAGGAGCAAACCTAAAATGCAAACTGGTGTAGCTATCTGCACCTATCTGGATACAACAACTAGGGACAAGGCCTGGGCACCACTTAAGCCCTCAAAATAGGACTTAAGTGATGGATGGGCCCTTTACTGGCATCTGCACAGGGGTGAATTTCACTTAATACAAACAAGCACAGGAAATGTGTAGATTTTATTTGTGTGTTGTTTTATGTGAGGGGTCATAGCATGCTAATGCTTTCACCTTTGTGCTGCCCAGATTTAGGAGTTCAATGGCATCTACTTTGCCCCTGAGGCATTGGTTTCCTCACAAAACCAGCACACAATTTGCCACAAAAGGCAATCTCAGTTCAGGAAAGGCCCAGCACGTTGGCTAGCAGGAACAATGCAGGTCAGGGCAGAGGGGCACTGGAGAAGTTGTATAGAGAAGCTTGAAAAGTGGGCTTATTTCTTCCCTGCCTTGTATCTTGGGCAGCCATTTAAAGTTATGTCAAGTGAGGTGTAAAATGCTGCCATTCTGAATATGTGGCATTTTGTACCCACGGTGCATGGATTTAAATGACCACACAAGGTATAAAGAAGTTAAGAATCAGACCTAGGGATCTGCTAACCCATACGCCTGGTTCACCCAGTTCCATCAGTCCACAGAATTCAAAGAGCACCAAATTCACCCTCAGTAAGGCACTGAGATGGGAACTCTGCACACCAAGTGAGTTTTCTGAGCACACTGGAAGTTGCAAAAAATAGTTGACTTGTTATGTGGCTGGAAGACATTTGGATACAGATGAATACCATGTGATAAGAGCCATGACATTGTGAGCTTTTAGCACTGAGCTCTCCTGGCACACTCCAGTCCTGACTTGGAACAACCTCCCTCTTCCAGTCCTGAGCCTCTTCAGAGCACAGAATGCCAAGTCATAGTAGTTCTGTGCCATGGGCAAACATTCAGTAGCGACTAAGCAGCAAATACCTCATTCATTTCACTTGTCACCACTTGCCGTCTGGAAATCCAGTTTCTAAGGTGACAGGTTAAAGGGACCAGCTGGTATAAATGAGTGAAACTCCACTCAGACTCCAATAAAGCTATGCTGATTTACACCCGCTGGAAATCTGGCCCTAATGCAACTGCATTATGTAGCCCTAGGATATGGTTTTTTTTCCCCCAATAGCATCTTCTCTTCTGTGGAATATACAAGCCTTTGTGTGTATCTCAATTACCATATCAATTGGCACAATTAGGATGCCAGGGTATTTTGTTCCTGGCATAGAAAAGAATCAGTTTTAAGTTTTCATATGGCCATGGCTTGTCAGTCTTTATCAATCTCAACTCAGAAGCCCTAGGGCCTCAGCTAAACACTGTAATATAGTAGATCTGATTAGCAATTTTGGAGAGGTAATCTAACACGAGATTAATGTTAAGTGGCCTAGCTAAACACAACACACTGAGGCATCTGGAAACATTTTCTGTTGCTCTTGACAGAAAGGAAAACTGGAATTAAAGTAAAGAGACAATATTTCTTTGGATGCTTTCAGACACTTATTTACGTTGGATATAAACTACTCAGTGATTAATGTCTCAGCGAGCTCCAGTCCTCATCAAAGCTGAAATGACTTCAAATATCCTATCATGCGACTTGCTAATAGATGGCTGGATAAAGTTAAATTGTAAAATGATCGGTGCTCTTGAGTCTCTTGAGTGAAGACATGGACTCCCTCATGTGAGAAATGTGAGGAACCTGAATCCTCTTCAGGGAACAGGCTACGTGCAGTAGTGGCACGGAAATCTATCATTAAGATTTCAAGAAAAGTTGGAAATCAGCACAGGAGAGGCTTCCAAGGACAATTAAATTAGTTTTCTCTTTACCTGTTAGTATCTTTGGTGAAGTTGCAATATTGGCAGATGGCGGAAAGACAGAATATATAACCTACCTTGAACTGGATTAGTGACTAGCACTGGACCGTCTCGTATCCAGAGCCTAAAATATGCAATACTTCCCCAGTTCAAAATAGGAAATCAAGTCCAGCTGGCAGTTCCATAAAAATCTGCTGGGAAGTCTTGGAGTAAATAGAGAAGCCAAGGCCGCCATTTTAAAAAGTGACTAGTGATTTTGGGTACCCAACTTAGATACTTCAAAGAGACCTGTTTTTCAGAATGCAGGTGCTCAGCAGTATCTCTAAAATCTCTCAAGTTGGGCACCTTATATTTGGTTTAGGAAATACTGGGCTAAACCTTTTTTCACAAGTGGTACTTTTCCTTCGTGAGGCATCTCAAACATTTTCCAGGACGAAAACATAAAAATTCATTGCACAGATCTGCATTTGTTATGGTCAACAATAGTTTTAATGATTTTAGATTTAGTGCATGATGCTAACTGATGAAGAATTTTAGAATAGTAAACAAAAGAGCATAACCAGCCTTCTAAGGAGCCTGAATGATTTATAACTTCCCAAGCTCCTGAGACTGATTTAAAACTCTAATGACTTTCTGCTGTAGGCACAGTTAATAAAGCTTGAATTTCTAATCTTAGTTTTTCCCCAAATGGAAGTTTTAACTAATCAAAGCATCCAATTGAAATACCAATGAAAGCAGACAGCATTCCAGATGCCCCTGCAGCAATAGGCATGCTAAAGATATGGAAAGAGGTCTAGAACATGCAAGAAAAGTGTATAGCCCATTGCTTGCACTTTGGCTCTAAGTGGAAGATACATAATGTTCATCTGTTGAATAAATAATTCTTATTGGTTTACTGGAAGAAGAGGAAATTATCATTCTGCTTCAACACTCTCTCTTAACTAGGAAGAACCATTAATAACAATTAGGTCATAACAAAAAATGAAAACTCGCCTAACATTCTTTATAGGCATCAGTTGATCATATCATTATTTTTACCTCACAGCTGTGAGGCCCCAACTGAGGCCCCCTGTGCCGGGCACTGTGCAGACTAACAGTAAGCGACAGTCCCTGCAGAAAAGAGCTTGCAGTCTAAAGAAAAGACAAAAGAGTGGGCGAAAGGAAGCATTATCATCCCGTTTTGCAGATGGGGAGCTGAAGCATAAAGAGATTCAGTGACCTTTCCAAGGTCACTGAAGACTGTAGCAAAGCCAGGATATGAATTGAGCTTTCCTGCCTCTAGTGCAAGAGCCTGACAACAAGACCATCCTTCCTTGACTCCCAAGTAGATCCTAATTTCCTTTGCTTCCTCAATACAAGCTCTATCCCAAAGTTCGGCCCTATGGACATCCTGGAAGAAAGTGGCATGTGAATCATCTCTTGATTCTCAAATTACTTCATTAAAAGTATCTCTCACCACAATTTATTACCGACTTGGTTTGCAAGAGGAAGGTGCCTCTTCAACAGCATCAGCTGTATAAAGAAGCTACCGTTAGCCCAGCTTAGTTTCAAAACGTTCTTGTGATAACCAATTCATGAAGGGCACAAAGACTAAAGAGATGATCCTGCACCTGTTGAAGTCAATGGTGAAATTCCTTGTGACATCAATGGCAACAGAATTGGGCCCCTACTCTAAATGAACCAAATCAGATCCACTTTGATTTGGAGCTATCGACCTGTTCTCAGAGATACTCTGGCCAGCTTTGAACGTGCCTATAAATCTCACGCCATTTGAAAGAGGTAGTGTCCAAAAAGAGCCTTACTCTTTGCCATCTACTTTCCAGATGAGGCTATGTAATCAGCTGAGGATTTTTACCCTGGAATCTAAGGAAATATGGCCCTGATCCAAAGCCCTTTCAAAACAATGGAAAAACTCCCATTCACTTTGGAACAGGTCCCAAGTTATTTCACGGTATTAGGGCTGGCACTGCTCAGGCATTCACAGACAATTACCGTAGTCCCATGTGTGGCTTCTTTTCAAAGCTGTACATTTCTAGTTGTTACAGTCAGTCTTTGTTTAAGTGACCTCTCACTCTCAGATGATGATTTTTGTTGTACTCCTTTGGACTTTGTTTCAGCCATAACCTTTCTACAGATGGAGAGAATTCCAGTTGTGGTTTAAGAGGAATTATCTCCTTGGCCTAATCATACTAGTAGAGGTGGACAGAGGAGGAGGGAGCGGAAAGGAGTGGGGAAAGGAAATATGTTTTTTTTAATTCATTTTTTAATCCAAAATTTGAAAAAATTTCAAATAGCTTAAATTAATCATTTTATGCAACATTTTCCATGAGAATTTCTCAACATGCTTCGTTAACATAAAATAAACTTCACAAATCCCTGAGAGGTACTCTATGTTAGTATTATTATACTCATTTTACAGTGGGTAAACCCAAGCACAAAAAGGTGAAATAAGTTTCACAGAATCCCATCATGAGGCATTGGCAGACACAGGACTATAATCAAGGAGTCCAAGTCAATGGAGTTATTTAAGATTACACCAGTGTATCTGAAAGCAGCGTTTAGCCAGGAATATCTCCTTCCTTTTAAGGTTCATTTGCCTGAGTATAATGACAAATTATCCATCAAAGTGTGACTTCTTCTTAAAAAGATTTTCTTCTCACACTGTTTTTGCTTTGGCACATCGCCAGTGTTTAAGTGTATAAAATTGCTGTTTAAAAAAAACAACAACAACAACAACATCATCCCATCTTATCCCCTATGCAATGGTTCCCTCTCTCTCATGTGGTGATTACCTATTCCTATACAAATGATGATTTATTATTTTAGTGACAGCACGCTGTAATAGCAAACCAATGAAACTGGCTAAAATTGTAACCACTTTGGCTGGCAATTATACATACGACAGTTTCATTTATCTACTAGTTCAGCAACTTAATTTACACCACCACTTAACAGTTAATTATGGAAGTGTACTTTTCTACCATAACAATAAAGATTTTTTTTTTAGCATCGTGAAAGAGAAAGTCCTTTTTAATAAACACCTCTGCAATTATACCATCTAAATAGCCAGTGGCAAGAAATAGCTGCAAGGCAAGAAAACGTCACAATACTTGTGTGAAGAAATCAAAGCTGGAAAGATGTAAATGGTATGCATTCTATGGATTGATCTAACTCCCACTGAACCAGCAACAAACTTAAAGGTGTAATGGAAAAAAAAAACACACACAGTCTATAGAGTCTATATAATATCAGTATTGCCAAACCCAAGTTTTCAAAACTTTTGAGTCAGGCCCCCCCAAAAAGATCAGGAGATTGTCTTAAAAGTGATGAGATTTTTTTTAAAATATCAGCTATTTTTATTTGCCTTTCTATTTGCCTTGTGAGCCTAATAGGTAGCACTTGCGTCATGTTTTCAAGCTTTTCTCTGCAACCAACATGGCTAGAAACTTTCATTTAAAAAAAGTAAGCTGAGATTTCCGCATATTCACATGACTCTAGGAGCTGGGGATTTAAGAAAAACATCAAATATCATGAGACTCTCAATAAACTCAAAAGAGTTGGCAACTATTAAATAGTTTTTCAGGCAATAACAGATCAGCTTTTAGAAGGTTCTTTATTAAAGCCGAACTTTTCAGCTATGCAATGAAGGAGCCACTTGGCCCACATTTCCTGAAACTTCATTTAGGGGCTGATCCAAGCCCACTGCAGTCAATGGGAGGTGTTTTGTTTTGTTTCTTTGATAACTTTGGCTCATGCCTCTATTTCCTTGAAGGCTTTTGGTAGTAATTATCTCTTTGTCAAACAAACAGACATTTTGTCTTTCCAATACTGGCTCTCTTCTTTCCTTTCCAGACAAAGCACTGGCTTTTTTTGTGCAAAGCCATTCATGCCTTTTCCAATCACATTTAGCTCAGATCCAGTACACGTGCAGAGAGGGAGACAATGTGGTGATGTTTTTTTAAGGGTTACAAAGTCTAATGAACATGAGCAGCACACTTCGGAGAGTGGATGAAGACAGAACACTTCAAATATTTTGCAAATTCTGGGCCTAGTATTCTCACAATCCTTTCATTTTATGTGAAAGCAAATGCCAGAAGGGCCAGTAGCTCAAGTCAGTGAGACCTACTGTCTTGTCGTACCATGTAGGATTGGCCCATTTGGCCTTTGCTGTCCCATAGAAAACAGGCATTGTGAAAACATTGGTATTGTGCGGGTACCAAAAAAATCAAGTATATTTGCAAATTTGTATGGACTGTTTAAAAAATGTCTCCAATGGAATCTGGGACAGCCAATCAGATTGGTGCACAACCAATTCTTATGTACTAGGAAAAATTTAAATTGATCTTTCAGTGATTTTGAAATGAGTTTGTTTATTTTAAAATAAAAACTACCCTATCTAAATAGCTGTGCTTTTATAGGTAGGCAAGTGTTTGATTGGCTTAGGAGTACAGGCATTTAATGTTCCAGCCAATCAACACAGCTATTGCATAAAGAGGAACTCCCCCTGTACAGAGGACCAGAGTCAAGTGTATGTGTAGCTGACGTAATGAGCCCTATTTTGAATGTTTACGTGGAATTTAAACGATGCAAAACTCCTGTGCTGCCCCCTCCATAGAAGTGAATTCCAGACTAAAGGTTAAAGCCATTTTATCGACATAAAGCCCAAGTAACAGCTACAAGCTGGTAAAGAATGGCAGGGGGAAACAAGTAAGAGGCAGGGGAGCTGGGTGCTGCAGCTGTCAGTGAGGGATGTGTTAGGCCAATGCTCAGGCCCTTTCCACAGCCCACAGGTTGCAGAAGCACTCTTGCCTAGTCTTCACGCACAGCATAAGTCATGCATAGAGCATTCCATGCCCCATTGGTTAATTTCACCCTGACAGAGTAGGACAAGGAGCTCCTATCATGCTACTGAGCCAGCATCTATCAGGAAAAATAAAATCATCACCACATCGTCACCAAGCACACTGTATAACGACAGAGTAGTTGCACTAGAATGTTGTCCCAATATCGGCGAAGCCTGGTTTGGAAAGAAATTCTTGTTTCACGTCAGCATTTATTTTCAATAAAAACCTATAATGACTTCAGTGGACTTATTCAGGGTTCACTAGGAGGTAAAACCATGCAGAATTTGTCCCAATTTGCTTGAGATAGGCAGGATGCAATCATACAAACAGAAATTGGTTAGACCCACAGTAACACAGAGAGAGAGAGAGACACAGACAGACAGACACACACACACACACACCCTTCTTGCAAAAATAAAAAAGGCACAGAATTTTTTCAGTTCAAATTTGTGTCAATTAATTCTTTCTATCTCATCCAAAACACATTGCGTCCAGTGGCACAGAGACTCATAATACCACACGGAGGTTTTGATTCCATACCAACTTAAAGGGGAACAGCTACTGAATACCATATGACACTTTTTGGAGCACCCTGGGTTTACCTTAGATGAGCGCAGAAGGGCTGCTACAATCAGTGGAACTGCCTTGAAGCAGACACAATCGATGTGATGCAGTTCTCCGCCTTATGAGGGGAACATTTAGTTATAAACATCCACAAAATAATTTGAATTCACTGGGTCTGATTCTTCTCTCACTGGTGTAAACTCAATTGATTTCAGTTGAGATACTCCTATCTGACACAGGATTGAGAGCAGACTTAAGCCCATTTACTGGAATTTAATTAAGTCTTGAATTATACTAATATTTAGCAAAAACAATGAGGAGTCCTTGTGGCACCTTAGAGACTAACACATTTATTTGGGCATAAGCATTTGTGGCCCATGAGAGCTTATGCCCAAATAAATGTGTTAGTTTCTAAGGTGCCACAAGGACTCCTCGTTCTTTCTGCTGATACAGACTAACACGGCTACCCCCTCTGAAATCTGCCATTAATATTTCAACATTTTATGTTGCTCTTAGTCATCTTTGGAGTTGGTAATTTAAAAGGCAAAATTACCACTTATTAAGTGGAAATATACTTTATCAGATACAAATCTTTTGAAACAGCTCAAACTGTTTTGCATTTTGTTCTTAAAACTGCACTAAGTGGAAAATGTCAGTTTTAATCATTTTTGTTTTGGGGGGCCAGCCAGATCTCTCCTTCTAATCTTTCCTAGTATAACTGTATAATCAGATCAACAAGCATTGAACCTAAACTCCAAGATCTCTGTTTTTTCTTACTCTCTGAAAGTACAGGGAAGCTTTTCCCCAAGTGGGATTTGAACCACTAATTATTATGGAATAATTAGAAATAACAGATGCAAACTTTTGAACCGTTTGAGCCCAGCAGAAATTCCCAGGAGCTCACAGTTGCTGGAAATGCTGAGATTTTGCTTTTGTAGAGGGAAAATGACTTATTTCATCCAGAAGCATAGGATGGTATCAGCGTTATATTGACCCATAACTGAATAACTAAGTAATGTTGTGCAGAATCTATGGAGTCGCCATAATTAGAGTGGCTTTCCTAATACTTATTTTTTCCTGATACTAGATATATTCCATAAATTAATACTTTAACGTAGCCTTCCCAGCAGACAATGATAGATTCCTAACAAGGGTGATCCCCCTTATAAATGACATGATGGTCTTCTAAAAGATGTGGCAAATAATTAAGAGATACATTTTTCCTAACTACTCATTAACAAAATGTGTTAAAGGATAGGATAAATTTTTATTTGTTTCTTTTATGAAATCAACTTACCTATAGTAAGAAGGACTAGCCTATAGAAGGTTTCCTTATAGCTGAAAGTGATTGTGCTAAATTAAGTGGGTCTTCCTATAAACAAGAGACTCAGTCAAGTTTTGATTATTTTCCTGGAATATTTAAATTTAAAAAGACTAGATAGGCACATCTGTATGCCAGCAACTGTAAGAAAATTGACCTGCTATCCAGAAAAGGACATCTGACTAGCATTAAATTCTCTAAGGAACGGTCTTATCAGTGTCTATGTTAATTTCATCAGCTATTTGCCAACATCCGCATTATGTGTGACATTGATTAACAAACCTGGTCATAAAAACAGGGAGTGGGGGAATTGCAAAAAATTGTTCAATATTTTCCAGATTTTCATCAAAATGTTATAATTCGATTTTTTTTAACCAACTGGTCAAAAAACACGGGAAAAAACAAGTTCATGAACATTTTGTCCATTTTTTTCATGTTTGTCAGAATTCTGAAATTTAAAAAAAATTAAATCAAACTCTATTTCTACTAATGAGCCATTCATATTCCAAAGTCAGCCAACAAGTGACCTTCAAGATCTCAACTGATTTACTTAAAATCATGCTGGAAAATGTTAAGAAATACAGAAATGAAGCTTCTAATATGTTTATTTACTCAGACATTGATTTTATGGGGAAAAAGGTAAATTTTACAGCTTATAGTCCACTACTACATTGTGCATATATTATGCCCTGCTCCTTAGGCATCTCCAACATTGACTCTGCTATATGTAAAGAACAAAAGCGGTGTTGAGAGTACACCTAGTATCAAGTTTAACACAATGTAAGAAGCATGTTGAGTGGAAAACAAAGCACCTTGTACCAATCCACCAATGTAACCTGCAAGATCCATGCAAACCAAAACACAGAAGGTTCAGTCTTGCAGACTGCTTATAAATTATGTTGGAGAGGGAGGAAATGAACCTAAGAGTGGGGCAGAAAATAGGCAAGGCAGCAGCATAAACAATGAACCCCCATACTTAATATATTATTTAGGGCCATGTTTATTGCTACGGAAAAATCATTCTCCTGCTGCAGAACCAGAACAAGGCCTGAAGCACTGACTAGACAGCCAGGGTGCTGGGAGCATGTACTTTGCTCACAAAATGGTAACTCCTTACTGTACTGAGCAATCTCAGTTGACACTACCCAGAAGTCCCTCCTTCACTACCAACCTATTGTCACAGAAGCGCTGTCTCTTGATTGACAGCCACTGTCAATGGGGTTCACAGGCAGCCAGTATTCTGCCATTCTCACATAACAAAACACCTTTTCTAGATCTGGATACAGATTGACTGTCACCATTCAAATCCTTTATCCTCAAACTACAGATAAACAAACTAATTCAGCCTAAGACCAAAACTCACCTTTCATGCACAACTTGAACCAAACCCTATCATCTACTGTAGGCATGAAAAAAAGTGCTGATTCTATGCGTCATTATTGTTCGGGCATAAAAGACACTTATGCCCATAGGAAGTGGGAATCTCCATTATTTAGACGGATCAGTCATTTTGGGTAAGGCCCAAGGTGACCAACAACAGCAAAACATGCAACAAAACCAAAAACAAACAAATAAAAAATTAACCAAAGACTTGTGAGCCTATTCCATGATTAACTTTTAATACTATTCACAACTCTGTATGGAAAACTAACACAGCAAAGAAAAGGGGAGGATGGTTCTGCGACAGCTCCAGCAGGCTGATAGAAAGGAACAAAGAGACCTTAAAAGGGTACTGATACACTTAGGTTGAAATCACAAGATTGTCACCGATGGAAGTGGAGCCAGAATTTCACCCATGGTCTATACAACATTTGGATCAATACCTGTCAACTCCTGCTTCAAAACAGATGGCTAACCATGACACTCCTATGCTGAGGTTCTGTGAAGGTAATGTCACAAAGGAGAATCGCTTTTAATCCTACCATATCTTTTTGGGCCTGATCCTGTAAACCCTTTCTCATTGGACTATTTAGAAAAACTGGACATGCACAAGTCCATGGGGCAGGATGCAATGCATCCTAGGGTGCTAAGGAAGTTTGCTGAAGTGATTGCAGAGCCACTGGCCATTCTCTTTGAAAACTTGTGGCGATCGGGGGAGGTCACGGACGATTGGAAAAGGGCAAATATAGTGCCCATCTTTAAAAAAGGGAATACTTTTAAAGGGAGAATCCAGGGAACTACAGACCTATCAGCCTCACCTCTCTCCCCAGAAAAATCATAGAGCAGGTCCTCAAGGAATCCATTTTGAAGCACTTGGAAGAGAGGAAGGTGATCAGGAACAGTCAACATGGATTCACCAAGGGCAATTCATGCCTGACCAAACTGATTGCCTTCTATGATGAGACTCTGTGGATATGGGGAAAGTGGTGGACGTGATATATCTTGACTTTAGCAAAGCTTTTGATACGGTCTCCCACACGGTATTTTTGCCAGCAAGTTAAAGTAGTATGGATTGGATGAATGGACTATAAGTGGATAGAAAGCTGACTAGATCATCGGGCTCAACGGGTAGCGATCAGCGGCTCGATATCTAGTTGGTAGCCAGTATCAAGCAGAGTGCCCCAAGGGTTGGTCCTGAGGCCAGTTTTGTTCAACATCTTTATTAATGATCTGGATCATGGGATGGACTGCACCCTCAGCAAGTTTGCAGATGACACTAAACTGGGGGAGAGGTAGATATGCTGGAGGGTAGGGATAGAGTCCAGAGTGACCTAGATAAATTGGAGGATTGGGCCAAAAGAAATCTGATGAGGTTCAACAAGGACAAGTGCAGAGTACGGCACTTAGGATGGAAGAATCCCATGCACCGCTACAGACTGGGGACCGCCTGGCTAAGTGGCAGTTCTGCAGAAAAGGACCTGGGAATTACAGTGGATGAGAAGCTGAATATGAGTCAAAAGTGTGCCCTTGTTGCCAAGAAGGCTAACAGCATATTGGGCTGCATTAGTAGGAACATTGCCAGCAGATCGAGGGAAGTGATTATTCCCCTCTATTCGGCACTGGTGAGGCCACATCTGGAGTACTGTGTCCAGTTTTGTGCCCACCACTACAGAAAGGATGTGAACAAATTGGAGAGAGTCCAGCAGAGGGCAATGGAAATGATTAGGCGGCTGAGGCACATGCCTTATGAGGAGAGGCTGAGGGAACTGGGATTATTTAGTCTGCAGAAGAGAAGAGTGAGGGGGATTTGATAGCAGCCTTCAACTACCTGAAGGGGGGAGTTCCAAAGAGGATGGAGTTCGGCTGTTCTCAGTGGTGGCAGATGACAGAACAAAGAGCAATGGTCTCAAGTTGCAGTGGGAGAGGTCTAGGTTGGATATTAGGAAACACTATTTCACTAGGAGGGTGGTGAAGCACTGGAATGGGTTACCTAGGGAAGTAGTGGAATCTCCATCCTTAGAGGTTTTTAAAGCCCAGTTTGACAAAGTCCTGGCTGGGATGATTTAGTTGGGGTTGTTCCTGCTTTGAGCAGGGGGTTGGACTAGATGACCTCCTGAGGTCTTTTCCAACCCTGATATTCTCTGATTCTATGATTGGAGCAGGATGGGCCATTTTGTTTCTAAAATGTAGCCTTCCATACCAGGAGGCACTTGGTTATACATCAACCAATTGCTAGAGAAAAAGTCATGACAAACTCTATGATCTTCTAGCCATTGTATCATCTACCTTAGATAATAAATAAAATGATAGCTTTGAGAATAAGGGCCATGCAATCAGGCCCCAAAGTTAATGTGGTCTTTTGCAGCTGACTGAAGCTAGACT
Organism: Lepidochelys olivacea; assembly: GCF_965140295.1. NCBI lineage: Eukaryota > Metazoa > Chordata > Testudines > Cheloniidae > Lepidochelys > Lepidochelys olivacea. The sequence continues at coordinate 65,955,892 of NC_140421.1, read as the reverse complement.
GGGTCCCAATATCTTAACGTCAGTGTGGTACTTTCAACCATTAATGGAGAACACTACCCATTTTTTTTTAATAAGGGACTCTGTTGGGTGGTTTTATTACAGCCAAATGGGGAGACTGAGGTCCAAAAGTTAACTGATTTGTTCTGGGTCATACAGCAAAAAAACAGGAAGAGCCTTATTTGCAATCCCCATCTCTAACAACTAGTCAATACACTCAAGGCAAAACCTTTGTGAACATTTTCCTATTGTTGTATATACATTTTCAGTTTAATGTTCAATATGCTTTGGTATACAAGTAAAACTACAGCATGGACATTAATATCTTCAGTCTCCATTGGCAACTTTTCAATTCCAAAGTAAATAGTAATGTTGAATCGGATTTTAACCTCTCTGGCTTTACAAATAAATATTAAGTGCTTCTTCTGTAATAGTTACAGGGCAACTATGAAGCTAGTAGCAACTCCAATAAGTAACTGTAACTGTCTTCTATACAATTATGGTAATATAACAGATAATCTGGTAATCTCAAATCAGTGTAGAAGCCACATCTGTTTGGGGTAGCTGTTTTATCTCTTAGATTAACAGAATAAAAGAAAGTTGTGTAAAAGGCACATTTTATTGGAAAGGCTGTTAGTTACTGCAAACAGTTAACCTCGTATTAATTTGTAAAACAGTTAAACCATATTATCGGCGAATCAATACAAATACTTTTTAGGCAAACATATAGGGTCAGAATTTTTAAACCCAGTTTGCTCGCCATTTGTTACTGCAGTTTGCTGGCCCACAGTATTGCAGGGGCAGCCGACGTATTTTAGGTGCCTGACTACCTCACGTGCAGGCCCTAATCAAATGCTGAGATATCTAAATGACCTCAAAATTGTGGGCAGAAAAAAATAAAAGAAGGTTGATGCCAGGCAGAAAATCAAGCCCTGAGGATGCAATTCACCCCTGTGTGAAGGAGTCATTACAAGGTCTAAGCACCAAAATTGGGCTTAAGAGGGACTCAGCTGGTACATTGGCCTAGTACTGGTCTTTTGTATAGGGGTGAAATTCACCCCGAATCACTGGCCCAACAGGACATACTTTTGTAGGGTTAAATTCATGCCTTAGATGGCCCATGCACCACTTAGATCTCTCTCAGACCCTGGCTTGAAGGCTTTAGTGGTGCACAGACCGCATGCTGGCATTCTGCACAGGGGTCAATGTCATCCTCCTTACAGACCAAATAGATGGAAAAAGGAAAGATTTCAAACTGTCCTTGGATAAACAAAGAACTAAAAGACGCCATCTGAATTACAGAGATACCAGTGACTGAAACAGATACAGTGATTATGTGTTGTCTGTGTCATCTCTGAATAACCACAAAGAACTAAGGGTCCGTCCCTCACCTGGTGTAAATAGACTATGCCAATTTACCCCTAGCTGAGGATATAGCCCTAACAATGAAATCGATCCTCCCTTTAACAAAACAGGGACTGTTTGAGCATCATGGAGTAATAGAAAATAGAGAACAAAATGAGTTAGGCTACTAAGAGAACGAAAACAGCTATTGTGAAGATGCATGTTGATATATTGCCGAATGAGAGGGGAATTAGTAAGATATTTATCCTATACCAGCTGAGTAGTGGTAAAGTATTATAAAGCTACTTCAGTTGCCAACAGCACAGTCAGAACCTAAAGGGATAACAGAATGATGTGCTACACTCGGCCCCAGGAGAACTAGCAAAAACAGAAGAAAGGACTGGAGTGCAGAGGCATTGCTCTATAGATTCACGAGGGAAACTACTTTATGAATCAAGAAATATTATGTATGTACATATACCACCCTCATCACTGCAATATCCGAGTGCCTAGTTCAGGGGTGGCCGACCTGTGGCTCCGGACCCATATGAGGTTCAGAGGTTAATCTGCGGCTCCTTGTCTAGGCACCAACTCCAGGGCTGGAGCTACAGGGGCCAACTTTCCAATGGGCCAGGGGGTGCTCACGGCTCAACCCCTGGCTCTGCCACAGGCCCTGCCCCCTCTCCACCCCTTCCCGCCCCCTCCCTTGAGCCTGCTGGGCCCTCACTCCTCCCCCTTCCCCCCACAGAGCCTCCTGCATGCCACAAAACAGCTGATCGGGAGGTGCGGGGAGGCGCTGATCGGCAAGACTGCCAGTGCGTGGGAGGTGCTGGGAGCAGGGCGGTGAGGGGGGGGGGGAGCGGATGGGAGGCTGCTGACGTATGACTGTGGCTCTTTGGCAATGTACATTGGTAAATTCCGGCTCCTACTCAGGCTCAGGTTGGCCACCCCTGGCCTAGTTAATGGATGCTATCCTCACAACAGCCCAGTGAAGATGGGAAATACTGTCCCCATTTGACATATGGGGAACTGAGGCCCAGAGCAGAATGTGAGACTTGCCCATCATCACACAGAAAGTAAGTCACTGAGCCAGGAATCGAACCTATGTCTTCTGAGTGCCGTAGCCCCTAGACCACTCTTCCTTCCAACAAGATAGGCGGCCAGCACCAGGGAAGCCCAGGCAAGTAATGCACAAAGACTGTGGAAGTGAGTCCTGACAAGACAAAATGCATCCTAGGTCACCACTTACAAAGTATGCAATTTACTGTGGTTTTCTCCGAGCCAAGCCATGTGTGTGATTAGAATGATCCAAGTCCAATGATCTCACTGTCTAAGAGACTAATTTAGGTTAGCAAGAGCCAAGGCCATAATTCCTATTTTAAAATGTACAGTTCCCTGCATGGATTTTCATATGCAATTAATCTATAAACAGAAGAAAAATGCTGGCCATGACAAACACCCGAAGAGTTATGTTTTGTCACACACTCTAGAGCAATATTTAGATGTGCGCACATCTTCAAAAAGCTTTTAGTCGCCTCCCTACATCTTAATCCTGAATGTACATGCCCCACTCAACCCATTCACAAATCACCCATAAAGGAAGCCATGTTTCTGCTAACAGTGGTCCTGGCTTTACTCCTCTTGGAAATCAACAGCAAAACTCCACTTGGCACAGGATCATCCTACACAGAAGGATGCGGAGAAGGAGATACTGGGACACTAATACCACTCCCAGACATGAAGCTTTTATTATTCATGATCCAATAAACAGAGGTGTTTTTGGCTGGCAAGAACATTGTCCCCGGTATTCATCATGAGGCACTGAATGTCTGCCGGCGCAAGATAATGTTCATGGGAACATTTGGAAAGTGGCCCCTCTTCTTACTCTTGCTCTCAGCTGTCAGTCGCACCAGTGCGAGCCTCTGCTCATCCTGGCAGCAGGAGCAACTGAAAAATCCTAAGAAATGTCACTATACCCATCACTTGATTGCACTTAAACACCAACCTGTCCCGGCACCCTTTTGTTGGGGTCCTGTCCTAGCCACATCCACCTTTTCTTCTCCCCAGCTTCCTCATATCAGTGCAAGGCACAGAGTTTTGTTCACTTCACATTACTAAGATCTAAGCACATTCCTCTGATGTGGAAGCGTCTCAGTACAGGGGCAGAGTATATACCAGTGAGCAACACTCTGGCTTCCAGAAATTCTCTCAGCAGCCTGTAAACTGTGCTCCTCAGATCCTGCCTGGTCTTTCCAGTCATTCACTGGGGGGGGGAGGGAAGGTACATGAATTGCCAAGGTACATGTGTGATAAGTGGTGCTGTGGGTCATGACTGAATTGCACGGGCAGGGCTGAGTGGGGACAATAAAGTATGTGTCTCCACTAAGTCTAGTGCTACATTTGCATGGGCGTTAAAAACGTTACATTCGGCCCACGCTCCCTTAAGGACTGGGACCTCAGATTTTTCTTATTAGTTCTGTTTCCCTTTGTGAAGAACTCATTTCTGAAACATCTCTGCTAACTTCATTGTCTGTTTGCACCAGGAGCTGAGGAGAACCTTTTGGTTCCATTTGCAGCTCACATGTCATCCATCTCTCACTGCATCCCTCTCCTCTCCTCCCCTCCCGCCCCCCCCCCCCCACACACACACATACTTTTCAATTCACAACAATTAATCAGGCTCTTTGTGTCTCCTTTTACCAATTCTCCCCGTGAATACAAACAAGCTGCAGAAATGAGCAATGCATTAGAGCAGTGCTTCTCAAGCTATCTGATGGGGGGGGCGGCAATTTTTTTTCCCCAATGTGCACGCAGACCGGCAGCCAATGGCTCGTGGACAGGCACGGGTCCACGGACCACCACTTTGAGTAGCACTGCATTAGAGGACAGAATTTACAAACTGTGTTTTATAAAAGTCTGTTTCATTCAGCACATCAAACTTTTTTCCTGAAACTCTTAGCATAATTTCCCAGTGTTATCCATTATCATGATTTCTGATCATGTATTCATATACTGCATATGTTTGAAGAACCACATTAATTTGGTATTGCTACTGTTTCTTCAGTGGTGTGAACTTGCAGGAAAATTGCAGGCAATTCACATAATTTATTAAAGCATCACAAAAAATTAAAAACTGAAACATATTTCAAAATTTTGAAGATGTTTTCATTTTGTGGGATTTGAAACATCAGTGACCATTCTGATGTCTAAAATTTTTCATACAAAAAATTAGATGTAGGGGGAAAGGCCATTTGTTGGTAAAAAAAAAAAAATCATTTGAAAAATGTTGACCAGCTCTAATCATTATGTATGTTATTTAGGTCAGTAAATTACGCTGTGTTGACTTTTCACTTTATCAAGTAGGATTTAAGTTCCTAACTCCTGGAATTTACATTAAATAGCTTTTATATTGTAGTAACAACATATGTTCATATTGCATAAATTGAGAAAAACAGATTATAATTATATTTATAATGCAATCAAAGTGCTTGGAGCAGGTTCTATCTTCATAAAAACAAATTAAAATAGAAATGGACCTAACCCAGAAGTATGATAGACCCGAATACCCCAAAGGAAGTTCAGATTGCATTGTGATCTAGGTTTATCTTGAAAACAGAAATGAAAGGACAATCATTCTCTTAAACAAAGAAGAAAAATAAATTAGGATAAAGAAAGCCACAGAACATTCAAACACATCACTATCCTCCTTGTGCTAAAGGGTGAAAGAGAAATAGGAAGAATAAATTGAACCATACTCAAAATCTCTTACCACGTGAGACTTATACTAGATACAGAGAGACTATGTGCCGGACAAAAACACAGCTGTTTGCACTGTCTTCAACAATCTCACATGCTCCATGACCAAGGTAAAAGATTACAACCCTCCCGCCCCCCATTCCTTTCCAAACTGCCTCTTTGAGGTCACTGGATTCCACAAACACAGTCTGATGTCATCACATTCTATGCTCTCTCTCTTTGCTCTGGATTGGCATAGGCAAGCTCCAAAAGTAAGTGCAACGCCTCAGCTCAGCAAAGTACAAACATGCAAACAAACCCACTCCTATTCAGGAAGGCACTCAAGCAAGCACTTACCTTTAAGCGCATTTCAAGTCAAGGGGACTTAAAAAGGTTTTTAAATAGGTGCACATTCCCATGAACTTTGCTGAATCAGGACCATGGTTAACTCACATTTTTGTATAATTTAGCTAACATTGCTGAGATTTAATATCCATCCAGGGCCTAGTCAAGCACGCACAGAAGTCAAAGTAAAGATGCCCATTGAAATCAGTGTGCATTGGACCATGCCCTGTATGCTCATCATGCATGACCATTAACTTTAGAAGTGTAAACAACATCTATTTGGTCCAGTGTCAGCCCGAGGGAAAACCATTGAAAGGTCTGAGCTAAAGAGAGGGTAGGCAGAGGTGGCTGGATGTCTTTTTGTCTGGTTCTAGTGAAGCCAGAAAATATCCTAGATCAACTACAACTGGCCAGCACTTTGGGATAGCTCTGTATAATGGGAACAGTTCTGGTAACCTGAAGCATCTGGACAACACCTTCCATTTCTGATTGGCTTTCCAGATCTGTAACCAGCTATAAAAGGCTTTCCATTGGCCCATCTTCACACATTCTGCCACAGTTTAATACAGAGAAGTTTTCAGATCAGATCATCTCATCTTGGTGACAAAGAAATTAAATGACTCTGCACATTGTATTTTTCATATGAACAGCCCTTTGTTCCTTACAACAAGGCCATCTATAAATAATTCATGTCCTGGGGTTTTAATAGCATTATTAATAATATCTATGCATCTCAACCAAATGCTGAACAAAAACAAAACCTTGGAATTATTCCATACTTCTGATTGATGATGAAGATCTAGGCCTTCAAATAAATTATTGTTTTATTCTGTGAATTCTTTAATATTAATAGCCATTAACCCAAGGGTAAATAACCAGAGGATCTTCTCCTTATGTGACATCTCTGTTACTGAAGGTTTGCAACCATGGTAGCCCTTTCTGTATGATCCTCTGTTAATTTCTTTGTGGATGAGCAGTCCTTTTGATCCACCCAGGATACCACATCACCCATCCAAGACTTCTTTGTCTGCCTCATGTTCTTCTGCCATCAACTATCCCTTCCAGTGCCTGTAAACGTGCACTGCCCACTTAACTTCTTAAAACGTGTCCTGCCATTCAAATCTTTCTTTTCATAACATCTCTGACTAGCATTTGCTGAGCTCCAATCATCTCCAATAGTTCTTCACTGGTCACATGGTCTATCCATAATATTTTCAGAATTCTTCTATAAACACCATACTTTGAAGGATTGTAGTTTCTTTATTATCAGTTGTTTGAATGTCCACATTCCACAGCCATAATTTAACAGACCAAAGGTAAGTTTTTAAGAGTCAGAATTTAGTCTTCAGATTTATGTTCCTTCTTATAAGATGTTTATTCTTCTGGAATGTCTCTTTCGCTCTTACTATTATGGTTTTGGCTTCAGTATCTGATATTCTAGCTTCTGTAATAATTTCTCACGTGCTGTACAGCCGTGTCATTCACTGGAATCTCACGTTTTCCCAGGATCTTTGCATAACCACATAATTTTTTTCTTGTCCACATTCAACTCTAGGCCATATTCTTTGTGATAGTCATACATAATCTCCACTAACTTCACGATACCTAATTCTGAATCAGCCAACAGCACTGTGTCATCTGCATAGTGAATGTTATTCATCCATTTTCCATTCATATTAATACCTTTTTCTGTTTCTTCAATTTGTTTAATCAAACACTCGCTATAAACTTGAAAGCTGGAGACATTATACAACCTTGCCTCACTCCTCTCTTGATCTCTCAGATTACCAGATGTGACAGGTTTCAATTGGACCACCGAGCCTCTCGGGGGCGATGGAGAACTACTGTCCCACTGGCAGGCCTTAGTCACACCTTTCGGTCACTGGGGAATTAGCGGAAAATGTGTGCCGGCCCGAGTCTGCAGCGCACCCCTTGGGCGGGGGGGGCCCCCCGCTGGCACAAGTCTGCAGCATTCGGGATTCCGCTACCCAAGGCGGGTTGGCTGGGGTAGGAGAACGCAGGCCCACCCGACTCCACTGCGTTCCAGCCCAGGGCCCTGACAGTGGCAGGAGGAGAGGGTCCCGCTGCTGGGTCAGCAGGGAGCCATCCGCACCCCATTGACCAAATACACCCACCCCACGGTGCAGTTCTGCCCCTGGGCTACTTCCTACCCGGTCTCTCAAGCGGGCCTCTCTGGTCCCTCCAGCTCGACCGGGTATTCCGCTGCTGGCAGCTCCAGCTCCCTCTCTGTGTCGGGCTCACACTGGCCCCGGTTACCGCCTGGCCCCTCCAGGTCCTCCGGGTACTCCTGGTCACTTCAGTCCTTCCTCCAGGTCAGGTTTCTCCTGGCCCAGGGCCTCCCCTGGGTCGGCAGCAGGGTCTGGAGGGAGCAGCCAGCAGCCTGGGTCTGTCTCCCGCCCTGGTGCTGCCCTCACTGGGCAAAGGGCCCCGCCCTTTGTACTTCCTGTTCCACCCCTTCCCTTCCTGGGATTGGGGTAAGCTTGGTCTGGCCCCGCCCACTCAGGCTGAGAGGGTTGCTCTTTACCCTCTGGTTCGGAGGGAAGCCACCCTGGCTTCCTACACCAGAGTATAGTATAGTGGAAAGTTGAACAACAAACGTGTTTTGTTCAGTATTTCCCTTGAAAATCATTGATAAATATAATAAAGCATATAACTACAATGTGAATTTGCAGACCTGGATTTGTTCTCTTGTAGAAAGCAATAGTTAAGGTTGAAAGATAAATATCTCTTTTGATCTGTAAACAAGAGCATTGTTACTTTTAGTCCCACAGGATCAATACTAATCATGCACTACATCCAACCAAGAACGATTGGTAACAATCAGGAGGCACTAGATTCAATTCCCCTTTACTGACAGCACTGGGAAGTCAATAGACACTGAAGACACTCTTTCAAAATCTAATTTTTAGACAAGCATATAATAGCAACCCATTTAGGAGTCAGGGCTTTCAGTATACATGGAGATATAAGCATGGGGCCAGTAAACCTTCGCAAGATATTTATCAGTGTCGAATTTTACTTAGCACCGACTCCTGAGAGCTGCTGCACCGCATAACTTGTATAATATGTTATAGCACATATTTTTGTTTTGTTGACTCTGTGTGTCTCAGTGTTCATGCTCCCATAGGCTAAAAATCTGGTAGACATGGAAAGAGGCTCGGGCATGTACAACCAGGGAGCTGCCATGTGATTTTTTTCTGGTCTTCTTCACCAATGATCCTAGGCTAGAAGGAAAACCCACTCTAGGGGTATGTCTACACTACGAAATTAGGTCGAATTTATAGAAGTCTTTTTTTAGAAATCGTTTTTATATAGTCGATTGTGTGTGTCCCCACACAAAATGCTCTAAGTGCATTAAGTGCATTAACTCAGTGCAGTGCTTCCACAATACCAAGGCTAGTGTCGACTTCTGGAGCGTTGCACTGTGGGTAGCTATCCCACAGTTCCCGCAGTCTCCACCGCCCATTGGAATTCTGGGTTGAGATCCCAATGCCTAATGGGACAAAAACATTGTCGTGGGTGGTTCTGGGTACATGTCATCAGGCCCTCCCTCCCTCCGTGAAAGCAAAGGCAGACAATCGTTTCGCGCCTTTTTTCCTGAGTTACTTGTGCATACGCCATACCACGGCAAGCATGGAGCCCGCTCAGCTCACTGTCACCGTATGTCTCCTGGGTGCTGGCAGACACAGTACTGCACTGCTACACAGCAGCAGCTCATTGCCTTGTGGCAGCAGATGGTGCAATAGACCTGATAACCATCATCACGTCCGACGTCCTCCTGGCCGCCTCGGTAAGGTCGGTCAGGAGCCTCTGGGCAGACATGGGTGCAGGGACTGAAATAGGAGTGACTCGACCAGGTCATTCTCTTTAGTCCTGCCAGCAGTCCTACTGCACCATCTGCTGCCAGCCAAATATGTAAAAGATAGATGGAGTGGATCAAAACAAGAAATAGACCAGATTTGTTTTGTATTCATTTGCCTGAAATACCCAGGGGAGGGATAGTTCAGTGGGTTGAGCATTGGGTTGCGCATTGGCCTGCTAAACCCAGGTTTGGAGTTCAATCCTTGAGGGGGCCATTCTGTGTGACAGTTGTTTTTGTTTCTCCTTGATGTAAAGCCACCCCCTTTGTTGATTTTAATTCCCTGTAAGCCAACCCTGTAAGCCGTGTCATCAGTCACCCCGCCCTCCGTCAGAGCAATGGCAGACAATCGTTCTGTGCCTTTTCTCTGTGCAGACGCCACACCACGGCAAGTATGGACCCGCTCAGATCACTTTGGCAATTAGGAGCACATTAAACACCACGCGCATTATCCAGCAGTATATGCAGCACAAGAACTTGGCAAAGCGAAACCGGGTGAGTAGGCAACGTCAGCGCAGTGACAAGAGTGATGAGGACACGGACACAGACTTCTCTCAAAGCACGGGCCCTGGCAGTGTGGGCATCATGGTGCTAATGGGGCAGGTTCATGCCATGGAACACCGATTCTGGTCCCAGGAAACAAGCACAGACTGGTGGGACCACATAGTGTTGCAGGTCTGGGATGATTCCCAGTGACTGCGAAACTTTCACATGCATAAGGGCACTTTCATGGAACTTTGTGACTTGCTTTCCCCTGCCCTGAGGCACAAGAATACCAAGATGAGAGCAGTCCTCACAGTTGAGAAGCGAGTGGCAATAGCCCTGTGGAAGCTTGCAACGCCAGACAGCTACCGGTCAGTCGGGAATCAATTTGGAGTGGGCAAATCTACTGTGGGGGCTGCTGTGATGCAAGTAGCCAACGTAATCAAAGATCTGCTGATAACAAGGGTAGTGAGTCTGGGAAATGTGCAGGTCATAGTGGATGGCTTTGCTGCAATGGGATTCCCTAACTGTGGTGGGGCCATAGACGGAACCCATATCCCTATCTTGGCACCGGAGCACCAAGCCGGTGAATACATAAACTGCAAGGGGTACTTTTCAATAGTGCTGCAAGCACTGGTGGATCACAAGGGACGTTTCACCAACATCAGCGTGGGATGGCCAGGAAAGGTACATGACGCTCTCAGCTTCAGGAACTCTGGTCTGTTTCAAAAGCTGCAGGAAGCGACTTTATTCCCAGACCAGAAAATAACCATTGGGGATGTTGAAATGCCAATAGTTATCCTTGGGGACCCAGCCTATCCCTTAATGCCATGGCTCATGAAGCCATACACAGGCAGCCTGGACAGTAGTCAGGAGCTGTTCAACTACAGGCTGAGCAAGTGCAGAATGGTGGTAGAATGTGCATTTGGACATTTAAAAGCACACTGGCGCAGTTTACTGACTCAGTTAGACCTCAGCAAAACCAATATTCCCATTGTTATTACTGCTTGCTGTGTGCTCCACAATATCTGTGAGTAAGGGGAAGACGTTTATGGCGGGGTGGAAGGTTGAGGCAAATTGCCTGGCCGCTGGTTACGCGCAGTCAGACACTAGGGCAGTTAGAAGAGCACAGGAGGGCACGGTGCGCATCAGAGAAGCTTTGAAAATCAGTTTCATGACTGGCCAGGCTACGGTGTGAAAGTTCTGTTTGTTTCTCCTTGATGAAACACCTCTCCTCCCCCCGGTTCACTCTACTTCCCTGTAAGCTAACCACCCTCCCCTCTCCCCTTCGATCACCGCTTGCAGAGGCAATAAGTCACTGTTGCTTCACATTCATGCATTCTTTATTCATTCATCACACAAATAGGGGGATAACTGCCAAGGTAGCCCAGGAGGGGTGGTGGAGGAGGGAAGCACCAGGAGGGCTGGTGGAGGAGGGAAGGACAAGGCCACACAGCACTTTAAAAGTTTAAAACTTATTGTATGCTAGCCTTCTGTTGCTTTGGCAATCCTCTGGGGTGGAGTGGCTGGATGGCTGGAGGCCCCCCCACCGCATTCTTGGGCGTCTGAGTGAGGAGGCTATGGAACTTGGGGAGGAGGGCGGTTGGTTACACAGGGGCTGTAGCGGTGGTCTGCGCTCCAGCTGCCTTTCCTACAGCTCAACCATATGCTGGAGCATATGAATTTGATCCTCCAGCAGCCTCAGCATTGAATCCTGCCTCCTCTCATCACACTGCTGCCACCTTTCAGCTTCAGCCCTCTCTTCAGCCCACCACCTCTCCTCCCGGTCATTTTGTGCTTTCCTGCACTCTGACATTGTCTGCCTCCACACATTCGTCTGTGCTCTGTCAGTGTGGGAGGACAGCATGAGCTCAGAAAACATTTCATCGCAAGTGCGTTTTTTTCGCCTTCTAATCTTCACTAGCCTCTGGGAAGGAGAAGATCCTGTGATCCTTGAAACACATGCAGCTGGTGGAGGAAAAAAAAGGGACAGTGGTATTTAAAAAGACATTTTATAGAACAATGGGTACACTCTTTCACGGTAAACCTGGCTGTTAACATTAGATACATAGCACATACTTTCATTACAAGGTCGCATTTTGCCTCCCCCCACCACGTGGCTAACCCCTCACCCCTCCCCGCTCCCCGTGGCTAACAGCAGGGAACATTTCTATTCATCCACAGACAAACGCCCAGCAGGAACAGGCACCTCTGAATGCCCCCTTAAGAAAAACACCCTATTTCAACCAGGTGACCATGAATGATATCACTCTCCTGAGGAGAACACAGAGAGATAAAGAACAGATGTTGTTTGAATGCCAGCAAACATACGCTACAATGCTTTGTTCTGCGATGATTCCCAGCTACGTGCTTCTGGCCTGGCGTGGTAAAGTGTCCTACCATGGTGGACGGAATAAGGCTGCCCGCCCCAGAAACCTTTTGCAAAGGCTTTGGGAGTACATCCAGGAGAGCTTTATGGAGATGTCCCTGGAGGATTTCCGCTCAATCCCCAAACACGTTAACAGACTTTTCCAGTAGCTGTACTGGCCGCGAATGCCAGGGCAAATTAATCATTAAACACGCTTGCTTTTAAACCATGTATACTATTTTAAAAGGTACACTTACCAGAGGTCCCTTCTCCACCTGCCAGGTCTGGGAGGCAGCCTTGGGTGGGTTCGGAGGATACTGGCTCCAAGTCCAGGGTGAGAAACAGTTCCTAGCGGTCAGGAAAACCGGTTTCTCCGCTTGCTTGTTTTGAGCTATCTACAACTTCATTATCATCATCATCATCCTCGTCCCCAAAACCTGCTTCCATGTTGCCTCCATCTCCATTGAAGGAGTCAAACAACACGGCTGGGGTAGTGGTGGCTGAACCCCCTAAAATGGCATGCAGCTCATCATAGAAGCGGCATGTTTGGGGCTCTGACCCGGAGCGGCCATTTGCCTCTCTGGTTTTCTGGTAGGCTTGCCTCAGCTCCTTAAGTTTCACGTGGCACTGCTTCGGGTCCCTGTTATGGCCTCTGTCCTTCATGCCCTGGGAGATTTTGACAAATGTTTTGGCATTTCGAAAACTGGAACGGAGTTCTGATAGCACCGATTCCTTTCCCCATACAGCAATCAGATCCCGTACCTCCCGTTCGGTCCATGCTGGAGCTCTTTTGCGATTCTGGGACTCCATCATGGTCACCTCTGCTGATGAGCTCTGCATGGTCACCTACAGCTTGCCACACTGGCCAAACAGGAAATGAAATTCAAATGTTCATGGGCCTTTTCCTGTCTACCTTGCCAGTGCATCGGAGTTGAGAGTGCTGTCCAGAGCAGTCACAAAGGAGCACTCTGGGATAGCTCCCAGAGGCCAATACCATCTAATTGTGTCCACAGTACTCCAAATTCAACCCAACAATGCCAATTTCAGTGCTAATCCCTTTGTCGGGAGTGAAGTAAAGAAATAGATTTTAAGAGCCCTTTAAGTCGAAAAAAGGGCTTCATCGTGTGGACGGGTGCAGGGTTAAATCGATTTAATGCTGCTAAATTCGACCTTAAATTCGACCTCAACTCCTAGTGTAGACCAGGGCCAAGACTGCACCTCCTCTACTCTCAAAAAGAGTTGCAAAAACCCCAACACCACTGCTTAGTGTGCTTCAAGACCACCATGTGAATGCTTTAAAATGCTGTGGGTCAGGTCCATACTTGGTGCGTACTGGTATATCTCCATGGAAGCCAGTTGATCTGTACCAATTTACACCAGCTGAGGATCTGTCTCTTATATCTATATACACCACCAGTCAAAGACACGTTCCGAACATTGCTTGCACCAAACAGTTACATAGCCAGGAGACCCCAACGCTGGATGAACTGATGTGTCTATTATTGCATAATATAAATTATCTCCCAGAAGTGGACACTGGCAATTAGGCACACACTGTAGCTGTCTTCAGTAAATGATGGGCATTATACAGAAAGAACTGAAAGATAACACAGGCTTATATGCCGTATATTTCACAGTGAGTGCTATGTAATAGGGTCCTTGGAGCACATGCATCAGCCATTTCTTGGAGCAAATTTGGCTGCAGTTACAAGAAGTTCTGTCCTAGTGTAGGATGTTATTCACTTGCTGCAAGTAACTACAGTGCTCGCATGATTGCAAAACATCTGAAATACTGTGCTAACTACCTCTACTATTTTTCTTGTTAGGTCTACACTAGTGATATTTGGCAAATGATCTATGAGTGAGAAGGTAGGAATTGATGAGGTGAAGCCGTGGGGTACAGGAATTTTACAAGCTGCACGTATTCTCCACATTTAAGTTTTCTGCTTTCACAGGCTTCTTAAAGCCCTTCTGGAAAAAGATGATGAAAGGAAGCTGGAGGATGACACTATAAATGACGATGAATTGCCACTATGAATGCCCATGAATAGGCACTTGGCCAGAAAAAGAGAGTAAGAATGATTCTAGAGCCTGGAGGTTGGGGCTCTCACTTTGGATTTGGAAGAACAAAAGTTCAGTTGCTGGAGAAGTGACTTCTTTAATTACTTACGTATAGTGGGTCAGCTTCAACTGGGAGACCACGGGAGCCCCACAGCAGACTATCGCAGAGCCCAGCGGTTAGGGCATGAGTCTTTAATGGGGGAGACCCAAGTGTAAATTCCTTCTCCACCTCAGGCAGGTGGCAGAATGGAATCTCAGTCTCCCACATCCCAGGCGAGTGAGCTCCCCACTGGGATGGGAGTTATAAAACAACGACCACCACCACCACCCCCCGTCTACTTCCTCCCATTTTATGACTCTAGACCAGCGATGGGCAACCTGCGGCCCATCAGGCTCGTGGTTGCAGGCCACGAGACATTTTGCTGATGTTGACCGTCTGCAGGCTCTGCCCCCTGCAACTCCCAGCGGCCATGGTTCTCCGATCCCGGCCAACAGGAGCTGCGGGAAGCGGCGGCAAGCCTGTGGACGGTCAATGTCAGCAAAACGTCTCGCGGTCCGCAATCAGCTTACCCTGATGGACCGCATGCAGCACCACTGTTCTAGACCATTAAAAATGCTCAAAACTGATTTTTTTTTTTCAATTTACCAAAATGTTCACAATATTTTGATTCACAACAGGTCAAATTGAATTTTCTTCTGATTTTGGGGAACTGCCAGTGAACTGAAAAATCAGTTATAAACAGGGTACTAGCACTTCCTCCAACTCCTCATTAGGGTCCAATCTGTTAGGTATCTTCTGAGAATGCCTAGTGGCTTAGGCCTCCCAGTGAGCTAGGTGGGGAATGCCTCATTTGAGTATCCTACCGTGGCTTAGGGACCTGGATATCAGGACTGAGGCATCTGTGCGCATATCCAGCGACAGATTTTTATGCACCTAAAGGACTTTAATCAGTGAAAACTTACACAACTAGGGACTTGAGGTGTCTACAGGGCTAGGCAGCGGGTGAGCCAGTGGAATCTAAATTTTGGACTTAGGCACTTGACGTGGCAGTTAGACACCTAAATCTGCATATGGATCTAGCCCTTTTTACCTGAAAGTAATATACATTTTCAGTACATCTGATAAAACTGAAACCATAAGATCAATATGCAAGAAGACTATGCCAGTTAGCTGCATCATGCCCATCTGACATAGAGCTTAATTTACTAGAGATCATATATTTTGTGGCACCAAAAGTAAGAAACCAGAGTCCTTATGTTGCAGAAATCAGTGCTGGAAGTCAATCATGTTGCTGCAGTATTTCCAACTCTATGCATGGAAATCTCATGATTTTTGTAGGTCATGACTCATGAGATTGGTTTAACATCATGACACTTAAAATAATTTTGGGGCTCTATTTATTTGACTTCTGCCTTTGCAGCCTTTAGTGTTTTCATATTCAATTTTTTTTCACAATCATGGGAACTAGAATCTTATTTAAAAAAAATATCCTCCTGAACTCATAGAATCACTTGTCTCCAGGAGCTGGGAGTATCAGGAAAATATCAGGATAAAACCATGAGAGCTGGCAACACTCATATGCCAGAGCAGTATACAAATCAAAATATAGTCTTAAAAAGCATAAAAATATCAGACACAGAGAACAGCATACACCATGCACAGATTTAAAATAAAAACCAAAACAGCAAAATAAGGTTCAACAATACCCGTAAGTAGGAGAAAACCTGAAAAGCAAATGTGGTCACTGTACAGCACTAAATGCACAAGTCATTAGGCATATGCACACAGCAGTAGGAGCATATCAAACTAGGAGTGACAATGACACTTACAAATATGTAGTAGCTGATACTGCACTTCATGATGGAATGACCATTTGCAAGCTAGACACGAAAAAGACTTTACTCAAATTTTTGAATAATTGATCTGGAGCTGTTATTACAAAATTACGTTCTCTATAATTGCAGTAGGATCATAATACTGAAAAGCAGCGTGCCCAGAATTTCTGACATGCATGTGTTATGAGTCATACTGGGGATGAAGCAAAGCAAAATCCCAGTTGTCCTATAATGGAGAAATATGAACAGTCTTGATGTCTGCGCAGCATTACTTCCCAGCCAGTCAACAAAGGGAACCACTTATGAGGCATGAAATACCTGACCGACCTTGGAGCAAGGTAGCCAAGGATTTATGTACAGTGAGCAATCAAGAATACCTTGTGATGGCTGAAATCTATTCTAACTTTTGGGAAATACAGCAGATCCCTTTCAGGCAGTAGCAGACGCTTCTTTAAATGCCACATAAATGTTTGCCCAGCATGGAATTCCAGAGAGAGTAATTATAGAAAATAGACCTCTGCTTGCCTGTCAGTGATTTGCACAGTTTGCTATGTCAGCAGAGTTTAAACATGCCACATTCCCTCTTCATGAAAGCCAGTCTAATAGCAAAGCAGAAGCAGATGTCAAAATCACCAAGATGATACTGGGATAAGAGACCTGTGGAATGCATTGCTGGAGTAGACAGATAAACCAACAGAAGACATGGGCAGCAGTCCAGCACAAAGTAATGTAAGGGGTGGTTTTCCATATGTTTGACATCAGCAGTAGTGGAAAAGGTGTAGGGAAAAACTAAACAGTGGAAATAGCAAGAAGAATATTACCACAATTCAAGAAGGATGTTGATAAATTGGAGAGAGTTCAGAGAAGAACCATGAGAATGCTTAATAGATTCAAACTTATAGAAATAAGCTACATAGATTGAGCTCCTTGAGTCTAACAAAGAGAAGGGGTGATTTGATTACAGTCGACAAGTACTTACATGGGGAACATGATCCAATGACTGGAAGCTGACGCTAGAAAAATTCCGTCTGGAAATAAGAGAGAAGTTTTTAACAGTGAAA
Organism: Lepidochelys olivacea; assembly: GCF_965140295.1. Classification (NCBI taxonomy): domain Eukaryota; kingdom Metazoa; phylum Chordata; order Testudines; family Cheloniidae; genus Lepidochelys; species Lepidochelys olivacea. Next base: position 65,938,782 of record NC_140421.1, on the reverse strand, counting down.
ATAATTATCCATTCAAACAATTTACCAAGGGTTGTGGTGGATTCTCCATCACTGACAATTTTTTAAATCAAGACTGAATGGTTTCCCAACAGATCTGCTCTAAGAATTATTTGGGAGAAGTTCTATGACCTGTGCTGTAGAGGAGGTCAGAATGGATGATCACAATGGTGCCCTCTGGCCTTGGAATCTATGAATACTATCAAGATGTAATGACAAAACAAGAGATGTACTTCAACTGTATATGAACCCTTACTGCTACGGTTTATGACCTTCTCATGTATTTCTGCTGTATACGACCTTGGCACCACCTTTTGTATACTAGGATAACTCTATTGCCACAACTATCATTTCCTATAAACTCCCGGGAAATAGATGTTGCAAACAAATCCCACCCTCACATCTCCAGATCCAGAGTCTAATAGAAATAAGCAATGATTCCAAACAAGACTGGCCGACACTGGCAATGTCAGTAAAACAACCAGCACATAAGTCCGTGAAATAATCCCTTTGAGGACGTACCTCCAGAAAGGCAGGCCACAAAACAAAACCACATGATGTGAAGGAGTAGGAAAGTTATCTAGCAATTTCCAATACATTTTTATGGCTATCTAAAAAACAAACTTTTGAACTACTCAATTCTGCAACAATGAGATATACGAGAGATCTATACAAAAATCCATATATGCATCTCTGATGGGCATGTATATAGACCACTAAAATATTCCATTACGTCAGTAGATGGCTCTATCTAGTTTTGTTATGTTTGTAAATTCAATAAAGCTGTTATTGCTCCATTGCAAGGAGCTTCCGAACCTTTGCATTTAGAAGCATAGGCTTGAAAGGAGAGTGTATTTATTTAAAGTTTGAGAGCCAGTGATACAGGGTGATGTGACTGTTGCTGATTGTGATTTCCATGTGAAGGCTAAGGATGGAAGTCTCTCAATTCTCTGAGGTGAGCAAAATGATGACTGGAACATGAAACCCAGAAATGCTGCTTTTTCTGCTGCAGTGCTTAGATTTGGATCATTTACCCTGTATCACATGACTTAATTAAGAGAACATTTGTAAATCCTTTGCCATGCTTAATGTGTGACCTTAAAATAATATATTTCATTTATTTTTACACTTTCCTCTCTTATTTAATAGACTAGAGATGGAAAATATGTGGTGCCCTACACCACCCTGCTATCAGAGCAGGATTGTACCTGACACTATATTCCCCAGTTCACTGTCTAGTCCAATTTTAAATTTACTTTTCTTGTTGCTCTTCTGGGAATGTCTAAGACAATGAGATTTTGGAACAGCGAATCAGAACATGGAACAATTTCCATGCACAAATTATTTCTGTTGAGAACGATGCTGAGATTTTAGAGTGATAAAGTGATAGGAAGAACTGAAATGTGGAACAAGCCATTCCCTCTAATAGGCTTCCACATTAATAGCATATTGACGTATTATACACAGTACCACGCATAGCTGCCAGACAACCAGATTGCTGAACAGCTGACAAGATAAAGAAACCAGAACCTCAGCCATTCAGAGTCCTGCCCAGTCATAAAATAAGGTGAAAATTTTAAAAACTCCTTTTGGGTGATGTCGTTTATGATCAGCTGATGCAAACAGCGCAGCTGAAGTTGAAGCCAAAAAATGAAACAGGACAGTGGCAGCATGGTGTACCAGCATCACGAGGCAACGTTAGCTTAATATATCATGTTTGTAAAGCACTTTGAAGTTGTAAAAACAGATACTGAACATGCTATTATTTTATTGACTCGACATCTGTTGCATTTAGTAATGATATAGCCATTGTCATAAAACATGATAATAGGATCCCTGGTGCCTGCTTTAAAACATAATCACCATCTCCATGTCAACAACTGTTTTCTACAAACGCCGGAGCGACTGTAGCAATGGGAGGTCACTGGGCTTCAGTCACGTTCTATTTTTGTTGTACCACGTTGGGGAGAGAAATTACACAACAGAGCACTTGCTGGTGCCTTCCCATTGCTGCATTTACTCAAGCCCTTCTGTAAGCAAGTTCTGATAGGTCAGTAGTTAGCATGAGCAGCAGGACACAACTTAGCTCATGTGCCTCTTGTTCAGCTCTGCTGATAATTGATAGGGTTTTTCTCTCTTGAATAATGGGGTTTTGATGGGCTGGGAGGATGCATTCTTAAATACAGTGGCATGAACCAGATTTAATTATAGGACTCAGAGTAACAGCCGTGTTAGTCTGTATTCGCAAAAAGAAAAGGAGTACTTGTGGCACCTTAGAGACTAACCAATTTATTAGAGCATGAGCTTTCGTGAGCTACAGGACTAGCAGTCAGTGGGAGTTGCAGGTGCTCTGCACCTTTGAGAATCAGCCCAATAATGTAGGCGCAGAACTTTACACTCAAGTGCTTGATTTTCAAAGACACTGAGCCCCGCCTGCTGCTTCTGTCAAAGTCAGTGGAAGTTGTGGGTACTCTGCACCTCTGAAAATCAGTTCCCAAGAGTACAAGCATTAGCTTTAACTGGTCTGTGCCTCAACCCAATCCCAAGGGCATGGGCATCCATAGCACAACTCCCATCCTTATTTCATTTTTCTTCATAATTGTAGCGTAGCGACTGCGAACTGAATTTGCCTATAGCCCTCCCCCCCCCCAAACAACAAAAAACCCCAGTGTGAGCCTGGGGAAGTATAAGGAGTTCAAATGGCTTTTGAAATGTGCCAGATACACTTTTAGGACAATATGTGTTAAGTGAATTTGCTGAGGAATCCTTGGGCAGTAGCTAATAGTCCACAACCCCGTTTATGCAGAAAGCCAGCCTTTTGAAGCTGCACCCTGAAGAGAGGGCCATTAAGGGTCAACACTGTAGCTAGACACCTGCAGCTGGTCCGTGCCAGCTAACTCGGGCTAACGGGCTAAGGCTAAGCAGCTGTTTAATTGTGGTGTAGACGTTCGGGCTCAGGCTGGAGCCCAAGCTCTAGGACCCTCCCCTCTCACAGCATCCTAGAGCCCAGGCTCCAGCCCAAGCCTACATCACAATTAAAGACCCCACTAGCCTGAGCCCCATGAGCCCGAGTCAGCTGGCACAGGCCAGCCATGGGTTTTTAATTGCAATGTAGACATACCCTAACTGGTGATCACCTGGATCCAGGAGACTGGAGATCAAAGACCCAAGCTATTTAAAGAAACAGCTGAATTGCCCTGCAGGGGTCTGGTTCCTGTTCTAAAAACAGACACGGATTGTAAGCAAGGGGGCAAACCCAGGTGTCAAGTATGAAAGACTGACACCCATCAGAGTGCCTAGACTGGAGCTGGAGGTGACCTCTGATTCGCTTTTAGCATGTGTGTAGGTTCTTCTATTGTTTTGTATATGTTTTCTCTGTAGTGCTTTTCCAGTAAGAATAAAGGTGCTTGCTTAGTAGAGCTGTGTGGTAATGTATAACTGCTGGCTATACACTATTCATTGCCTTGAGAGAGAAAGCAAAGTGCAGGTGCTGGTCTTTAGGCGCACTGGCTTGCTGGGGATATTGCAGTGTGTCTCAGGGGCATTAAAGCCCTGATCAGAAGAGAGAGAAAGATCAGTGGCTCCACCCAAGAGAGGTGACAGCTGGGAGCTGGAAGCCTTAAGTGGTGCCCTTAAAGGGGGTAATACCGGCTCAGTTACCCTGAAACTGTGACACGCCTCCCCCAAACCCTAAGCCACCAAGATGCATACATAAAAACCAAAGCAACAGCATAGTTTGACTTATGGTACCCTTGTGCGCCTATCTCCCTTTTATCTATTTTCTGTAGTGCTAGCGGTCATATGAGTCCTTAGTTAGATAAGTTACAAGCACTGGGGAAGTGACTGTAGCTCTTATTTGTTCTATAAAGTGCATATTTATTGTGCTACATAAATAGCGGCAATGCCCCATGCAATTAGATGGGGGCAATGTTTGATAACGTTTGAATTGTTAGCTCATTAGGTGGTGCTAGAGGAACTCATGAGAAAAACCACCCATCTAATGGTCTTGGATCAGAGAACTGTGGGCATGTAAAAGCCAGGAGAGGTATTAACACAAGCATGCATTAGTGTTTGGCCTTGAGAGAGTTGAGGCAGGATGTATGTCCATGCTCTTCCTTATCATAGCCAGTCTCAGCAGAGACCCCAAGGGACTCAGATCTGGATTCTGAGCCTAACTTCTGGTCAGTACAAATGCTTCCCATCGCGTAAATAGTCAAATGCTGATGCCGTATTGTGGTTGCTTTGCTGAGTGATATCAGAATCAGCCATAGCCCTGTTTACCAGTTTCAATTTTTACGTACCTTTCTAGCAGCAGAGAGTGAATGCTGTCAAAGGCGACTTACATGTAATATCCCAAGACAAGCATGTGACACATGAATGACTCAGGCCTTATGATGTGAGGAAAAATCCAGGCCATCTATAATTAATGGCTGTTCATTACAAATTTCACAGTGTTGGTACCTAAGACCTCATGAAGCAGAGGTCCATGACAAGTTTGCGAGTATGACAGATAGGCAGTTTCTGGCAGGAATTGATTTTCCTAGAGTTGACTAAGAAGCACAATATGAAGTTAAAGGTACAGGAAAGTTTTCTGTTGGGTCATTTTTATCCTTATTAGTAGCTCTAAAAAACTTAACGATCTTGCACAGAAAAAACAAACAGAGATAGTGTTACATATTAATCACAGATATTTACAGGGAGCTAAAGACATTTACATGCTGATCATGCCAGCCGTGGCCATCACATTATCATTGCAACCATCAGGATTATTATTACTTTATTTAATTATGTTATTATTGCAACCACGGAAGGGAAATCTAAGTGCTTTATTGGTGAGGAAATTGTTTTTGCAAAAAAGAGCACATGCACTTTTATCTGTGGAGAATGGCAATTTAAAAAGAAAATGCGGAACTCAGCTAGAATCCATTAGGTTGGAATATAATCATTAATTAACATTCGAGCAGCATTTTGAAGACATAAAGTACTATAGAAGTGCAAGGTGTGAACACTGTCATCTCATCCGGGCTCATACAGTTCTGCTGAAAGGGAAGACAGCTTGTAAGTGAAAAAACGTGTCAGGAAGGCCCTGATTTAGAACTGTAATCTGTCTGCCCCAGCATGGGTGTGCTGAGCAAGAGAAGAGTTCAGGGAGCATTTCCCCTCCAACTACTTATGCACAGCTGAAAAGGTTCTAAGAAGAAAACGGACCTTGCACCTCATGAGTACTAGGGTGTCTAACATCCCCAGCCCTGTTCTGTAGTCACTGTTCTGAAAGTGGTCTGCAAGAGAGAGACATCTGTATACATATTACATATTTTATATATATATATATATATATAAGACACAGCACCAATATATATATATATATATATATATATATATATATATATATATATATATATATATATATATATATATATATATATATATATATATATATATATATATATATATATATGTGTGTAAGACACAGCACCATCCCCTGGCACATTGGAACATTTAGCATTATCTATAAGTTAGTAGGTTCAATCAGGTTGCTATTGTGTACTGCAAATGTTTCCAAGCATGCATCTTCTAACAGCCCCAAGGAGTTTTGGTCATCTGTATAGGCGATATAGCCAGGGCACTGCCTCCATCCTGGTTCTTGTATCAGTAGGAGGTGTTTTCTGATGCAGCAGTAATGGTCACTCTTGAATGAGTTCCCCACATGATGCAATTAGTTATTCAGGCTCTATCTGTCCTGTTTACAGAACCTCTGCTCAGCTGCTACAGCTCCTCTCTCCCCCCTCAGAGAAGAGCAGCCAAAACTTGGCTCTGATTCTGCATAATTTTTGACCCTTGTCTCACCTCCCAACTCTAGATGGAAGGCCTGATTCTGCTCACCATTATACTAGCATAAATCTGGGGTAATGCTACTGAAATCCACAGAATTACAACAGCGGAAAACTGATGAAAACAAGAGCAGAATGATCCTAGAATCCACAGAAGTTTTAGCAAAGGGAGAAGAAAGAAAGAAAAAGAAAAAAGCAACTAAGAAATGGAACTTCCCTTTGAAGTAATTGCGGAAAAGTCACAGAAAATTCTTGAGAGAGAGAGTCATAATGAACAAACAGAGATCTTCAATTGACTTTCTATAATATTCCCTACATCAAAATATCACTCATACACTTCAAGATAGTTCTTTGCCTTCAATCTGTATAGTTTATTACAAGATGAAAGGAAAACAGTCTATTCTTTAGACTTCCAGTGCACACATTGGGTAATCATACCAAGATATCGAGCACAACTTTTCTTCATGGGTACAAAGCACCGCAATGACATTAAAATATTCATACTCTTTAACCAGTGGATTAGACTGTCCTTGAGTTCTTGACTTCATTCAGTGAGTCAAGAAACAGAGAAGAATGACGGTCACACATAACATGAAAGGATGACCTTGGCAGCAATACAGCATGTCATTCTCTCTGATACGTGGAAGATTTGGCAGATACTTGTCAAAGGAATTTTTGCTGCTACACAGGACAGATGGTTGCAGGACAGTTCTGCTGAGTTAATAAAGCACATCACCACTGGAAGATCTAAGCTAGATTTCAGTGAGCTAATCAAATCTTCATGGATTAGCAACCATCTTAAAGGAGTGAATTTTACATATACTGAATTTCCTAATGGTAGATCATTCATAACCACATTATTAATATTACATGAATGGTTGAACTGTTTGGGGCAAACACAACTGGTCTGAGCCTTCACCCATTCCCTAAAATGAATCAGATCCAAACATTCCATGACGATGTCCTTAAAGCTAGATGAAGCAGTCCTGAGGCTCCTAGCCAGATTTTCTTCCTATGCAAGCCTGTTTTCAGGGTGTGGAAGGACAGTCCCTCTATGGGGTTTCAAGACAGTCTTCAGAATGCAGCCAAGCAATCTTCTCCTCCTATCCCAAGCACGTTATTTCCACCTGGCGGTGGAAAAGTTGTAGCTGGCTCCTCCCTCTCCGGAATATGTCACTCTTTGGGGAATAGCCGAGCAATTCTCAATCACCTCCACTCCTGTGGCAGGGCAGATGGATAGAGGGACTGTTGGGTTTTATTAGTGACTGTATTTTGGGTATCTGCAGGTGAGGTGACTCGGATATGTATGGCAGGGTGACTTGGATATGTATGGACAGTGAGAAAGACAGAACCTGGATGACTGCTACAGGAGCGTGGGAAAGGGAACTACAATGTTCATCTATTAAAATAAGCATCGAAAAAGGATCTGAACAGGAGGTTCAGTTCTGAATGTCCCTTTATAATTAAGAGGGGATTAACCTAAGGGAATAAATAAGAAATGACTCACATAGTTGTCCAAAACTTTACATGAACCAGAAATCAAAAACTTTTACGAATTATTGTTTTCAAGGCCTGTATACTTCCTGGGTTTTGATGGAAACAGAGGTATGTGCGAGAGATTATCTTGCAGTATTCCTGGCCCAGTCCAAAACAGAGATTACTCCAACTGTCTTGAAGTGTGCATGAGTGCTGAAAAAGCATCTGAACTTTTGAGGTCTTTTCTGAACTAAACTGCAGAACTATCAGGTAATTTGCTCCTGGGCACTTCAGCATTATCAGGATTCCTGCACTCACTCTAATCCACCTAACAATGCCAGGGGTGCAATCTAGCAGCCAATATTGCAAAGTGTAGCTATTACCTTGAAGGCTACACTGTAGGATATGACAGATTTGTTTATCTGGCCAACTCTGTTAGTCTTTCACTGTTTTGTTCTGTTTATTGATTTTCTGAAGGTCATTTATTATTTTTGACATTTCCTATCCAAAATGGACTAAAACACCTGTTTTATTACAGCCCATATATTTTACTTAAGTATCATAATAACCCAGAAGAACTGAAAATACCTTTGTCATCAGCATCTATTTTTTCCCCCCATGCATAGCATTCCAAAGTCAAAATTAGACCACATCTACATTTGCAGTGCTTTTCCCTAAATGCATCCAAGTGTTCGTTAAAGAATAATAAACTGCATAGTTCAAGCAATTAGCATGCCATGAAAAAAAAAAGTCAGGAAACTGATGTGAAAACTGAGACAGCATGAGCCACAAGAGACACTAGATCAGACTCTGATCCCATTACTTCAGTGTAAAACTCTTGATTTACTTTGATGAAAGTGAGGTCAAGTGTGTTCAAGTTCCAAAGATGACAAACACTAAATCCTCTCTTCCCAGAAGTCTCTTGGGTTAGGTTTATCATTAATCCTCATATCTGAATTAGAAGACAGGACTCTGAGAACATGCCATAAGCAGCAGAGTGGTTGCCGTTAACCACCTTAGATATGTTTGGTATCCCATATATAGCATATGGAGGGCACTGGTCCACATCAACAAACCACCAAAGGTAAAATCCAGCCTCTGTTGCACAATAGTCTCCCCTCTGACTTCATCATGGGAGATGAAGTCCAGATAAGGAGCACAGCCCATAGGAGAGTATGAGAGCATGAACCACCCAAACTTCAACTCCTACGAGGCACCACTGTACGTTAAGCAGATGTAGTTTAACGTCAAACTGACTCAAAATGAAAAATAGTATGGCTGTTCAACAAAACAAAAATGTTTCATTTATGGTCAAACTGACCCAAAACAAAATATTTTGTTTTGATTTTCCTTTCAGAAAACTATGTTTTCCATCAAAAACCCACTTTGATGGAAAATTCCCAACCAGCTCTAGCACATGAAATTTAAAATCAGTGGGACGTAAGTTAATATGTGCTTAATTGGGGCCTTAATAACTATGGTCTTATAAGGGGCACAGGAAGTTAATTTGAAGCTGTATTAATGTTAGATGAGGTTATGAGCCCTTAAAGAATGTATAGGAACGATATTCGCCCATAGCAGGTGCAATCTATGAATGTTTTAAAGTCTTCTCCCCAAGTGAGACAATTTGCAAATGTAGGTCTCAATCCTGCAGAGATGAACCCAAATAAATTTACTCACATGAGTAGTTCTATTGATGCCAATGGGACTATTCATCTTTGTAAAGTTATTCACACACACATAACTATTTGCAGGATCGGGCTCTTTAGGCCAAATTCTCTTCTCAAGTACACAGGTGTCAATCCAGAATAACTAGTGCCTTCAGTGGAGTTGCTTCATATTGACCTCCGTGTAACTGAGACCAGATTTTAGCCCTTCTCAGAGAAGAAACAGTGGAAGGCACAGGGTCAAAATTTTTCCTTTCACTGCTTGTTTATCACACCAAATGAAGTCAAGAAGTGTTGTACTCAGACGACAAAATTAGAATTTGGCTGCACAGAGAAATGGGGAGAAAAAAGAATTTGGATTCAGTAGCTCTCTGTACTATATCCTGATTATGAGGAAGGCTACATATTAAAGGTTTCCAAAGCATGGTTAACACTAGTAACATTGACATAACAGGAAAGCCTCAACCAAGAGTCAAACTGCTAATCACTGGATTTAAAAATCATATCACTAGCAGTTAGTATACCTAACTCCAGGGAATATAATGTAACACCTAATTTTTCGGAATCCCATAAATCTTTGAAAGCTTCTGCTGACCACGGCTGTAACGATGATGAAATATCATTCCCCCTTTGTTCTGTTACATCCCCAAGCACCACAAGAAGAAAAAAGAAAGTCAGTCTGCGTGTCATGAACTCTCCAAAAAAAGCTGTTCCAAAAGGAAATATTCTGCCTGAGCCCATCAGCGATCTTTAAGGTCCTTTGTCATATCTGACCCCAGTGTTTTAGAATGTAATGAATCATGATGAGCCAGATCCTCAGCCTAGCTCTAATGATTATTAGGGCCAATGGGTAAGGCTGATTTACACCAGCTGATGATACTACCCAGTGTTCTGAGAGAAAGAGCATTGTGTGTTCCTCCACAGAAAATGAAGTGAATGAAGTATTGTTTAAAAAAAAAGAGAGAGAGAGAGAGAGAAATTCAGTTGACACCATTTAATGCCATCAAAGGATTTCCATAGCATGTTCTCTTTCAGACCCGGTACCACAATGAATTGTTAAAAAATAAAAACAGAAAACCTTTTCTGAATCAAACAAGGATTAAGCTTCCAGCCAACAGCTGTCTGTCAGCATCACTGCATCAAACCTGAGTCACAAAACAACTTTTTTGCTTACAGAAAAAAATATATTTCATTTTACCTTGGCATTGGCCTCCTGCTTCTGTGTTCAGGTAAGGAGAGGGAGAAGAGGATAAAAGCTCCTGGAAAGTATCTTCAGAACTGATTGAACCATCAGCCTCCACCACCTTCTATCTGGCAATAAGACAGTAGCTATGGGCTGCCAAACTGGAGAGAGAAGAAAGTTATAGATAAACTTTTGTAGTTTAAGAAAAAACCTACTCTCTAAAAGCAGCCACTAGCAGCAGTAGATATTGGATCCCACCACATCATAGGGATATACCCCTTTGTAATCCTAACAATGGTATATGATTGGGAGCTGTGAAGCACCAGGCTTGTCTACACTAGCCTGCTACATCGGCACCACTGCGATCGATGCAGTGGCGTCAATTCATCGGGTCTGGTGAAGACATAATAAGTCAATGTCAGAGCGCTCTCCTGTCAACTTCAGAGCTTCCACCTCTCAGGGAGGTGAAGCAAAGTCAGCAGAAGAGAATTTCCCCCCAACGTACTGCGGTGTAAGTGGGTAACTTACATTGACTTAAACCGGTGTCTACACCATGCTGTGTTGACGGGAGAGCGTTCTCCCATCGACTTAGCACGTCTTCACTAGACTTGCAAAATCGATGTTGCTGCATCAATGTCAGTGGTGCCAATTTAGCTACATAGCAAAGACCTGCCCTGATAGAGTGACATCATCTGCATGGCCCTATTTTGCGGGCCCAGAGGCAACAATACAGTCTACAGTGTGAGTGCACAAAGGAATGCCATCAAATGATACAATATCTATGGAAACATCTCTAGAATTTTATTCTCCTCCATTATCCCACTATACAAGAAATTCACCCAAGTGCACAAAGCGCTGCAACATTGCAAAGCCAACTTTAATTTTGAACATTTAATTTTAATGCTGCTTACAGGTGAGAGTTTCAAAAAACACTTAAGTGACTTTGGTGAGTCTCATGGACTTTCAATGGGAATTGTGCTCTTTAATCAGCTAAGCTCTTTTGAAATCCACCCCACACTCCTTAAACCACCCAGACGCTTTGGAAAATCCCAGCCTAAGTAGACAGGGATTTGCGTCGGCTTCTGCACTGGGTGATTTTTCTCATCCCTGCTTCATTTTTTCTATGTAATTTTATCCATTTCACCTTCAAAGTATTCTGCTAACCAGTCATGCCACTTTACTCTGTAATTTTTAATATACATGCTCTCCTGTGTGCCATTAAAATCATCATTTTATAATACCTCACCCACATGCAGTCATGTGAAGACACCACAGATGTTTGAAAACAATCACACAACGGCTTGATTCTGGTCTCATATCAGATTTACTTTACTTAAATTAAATCTACTGACTTTAGTGAAGTTTTACTCCAGATTCACACTGAGGAAAGAGAACAAAATGAGGCCTGTTATGTTAGGCTTCTCACTGAATTAGTCATCCTGTGTTCCTAACACAAGAAATGTTTTAAACTATTAAATCCCATGGCAAATTAAAAACAACTCTTCGTAACACATTCAAGTTGAAAAGACATCAAGTGTTGATGGACAGCTTCTTATCCTTAACAACAAAGGCTTTCCTTCCAGTAGGACACCCTTCCTTGAGTGCTGAAATAGTACCAGGCTAGGAAAGATCCTGAACAGTAAAAGATTGTCTCCCTTTTTAAATATTAAATATGATAGTTACTGAAATTAAGCACTGTTCTTTTGAAAGGTTTGACTTTTTATGGCAGACTATAAGCAATGTCCCTGATCTTCTGTCATTGCAGAAGTTTGCCTCAGAATTAAGATGTTGCTGCAAAATTCACTAGGTTGTATTTTAAAGGTCAACTCTTCATCTGGTGTAAATCAGTAAAGCCCTATTGACTTTAATGGAGCAAGGTTGGCCCTATCAGTTCTTCTTTCTCTTCGGTTGCTTGCTTATTTGTGCGAAGTAATGCAGATACAGAACCAGATCCCCAGCTGGTGTAAATCAGTGTCACTACACTGATGTAATTTCCTGATCCATTGACATCAGTGCCAAGACTCACATTGATTTTAACGCAGCAGGTTAATGGCTCACTGCATACTAAAATCCCCCTCCTTTCTCTGTGCGAGAATTCTGTTAATATCTGTATATTAGAGTAAAAGGCAAGAGCACAGCAGCATTTACTTATTCATCTTTTAAACAAAATTTATAAATAGGCCACAGCTAGGCATCAAGCCGCAATAAATTCTTGTTAGTCAGCCAGGCTAGATTCCATGCCCCAAAACAGTCTATTTTACTTCTATCCCCACCTCACCCCCAAAAAGCCAATATGATTAATTGAAAAGTCACGGCATGTTCAAAGGAACAAACATATGAATATCGCGTGCCTACATTTGGTATCATTATACTGCACGGTAATTGCTGGGTCTGATTTACATCTATCTATGTATACCTAGCAGCATGGGAACTAAACCAAATGCTGCTTGCTCTAATTTCAGTACAGAATGTGGCTTTCCCCCACTACTTCATTTTCTCCTCTTTTTTGACATAATACTATGAACTAATAGTCACTGCACTCTTATTTGAATTGATTTACACATAAAACCAAAATGATGGGAATCATTTATGTAAACATGAAATGGGTAAAAAAGAAAAGCCATCTGTTATCAAGATTTTTACAGGAAAAACTCTGGTAAATATACATAGTAGTCTCTATTAAAAAATCGTCATTTGCCAACTGTTGTGCACGGCAGACCTGGAGATAACACAGTTGTTCCACTATAATTGAAGTTGGAAATAATGGCTGTATCTTGGTATTCCATGTGCTGTAATGGTCAGTAAAGGACAACTCCAGGGTTGCGCTCTGTACTAGTGCACTCACTGATGATGTAAAGTAAACAAAAATATTCTGTAATATCATCATTATGGAGATACCAAACCCTTTGCAACAGTGCTGTATCTTTCATTCCAAGAAAAAGATACATTCACGGCTTCAGTTGAGCAATTCTTCACTGTAATTGGCAGGTGAAGGCTCAAATGGACACAAATCAAAGAGGATATTCATGTATGTTTTTGTAGTGGACTGTAGTGTCTAGAGTTGTCAATTAAACATGTTTCATATGCACTAAAAGTCCCCTATTGAATCACAGAATAGGGATAGCACAGACAGTATCAGGAGAAGTCCCACTGCGCCAATAATGCCTGGTCATGTTCCTAAACCCTAATTTAGAGGAATCGTTTAAGGATAGCAGGGTATTTCCTTCTCCATCCCCTCCGTGCTCAGATATGCAGTGAGGTACCCTATTAGCACCTGGAGTTTTTGTAACCTGGGCGACTGCCCATGTGGAAATGAATTAAAACCATCAACTCGTTTCTGAAAGACCAATGCACAGGCATCAGAGGGTAACAATATCCAGTCATTAGTGACCTGGGACTGGCTTTGAACCAATAATCTAGATACAAAATATTCTACACCCATTACCAATTCCGATGCCATCCAGTTGCACTCGATGAAACTGTTACCAAGGGAGAGAAGTTGTTTTCTACCTGCAGTCTAAATGTTAGACCCATTGAAATAAAAGATAGAAAAAAAGATTGGTCGGATTACTGACTCCATCTCCTTGCCATACATAGTCCCCATACAGTGGGCATATTTGAAACATTCCCTTATCATCCAGGTAGCTATTTCACTTGGTTTCCTAATGTCTAATGTCCACAGGAAACAACTATGTAACCCCTTACAGATCTAATAATCAATGTACACAATCACTGTGGGAGACTGACATCTTCTAGAATCGAGTTGTTCCATCCCCACTACCACTGCCATGCCTCTTAACGAATTATCTGTTTTTCCCACTTCCTTGACCTCACCCAGGTGATCTCCATGCCAACATGCTTCCATGGATACTTATTTGGATGGGTGAGTGAACATCAATCAAAGTTTAGCAAGGCTAGTAAGAGAGAAGAGCAATCAACAGAACATGTGGGGAGAAAGCTCCGCGAAAGGGAATCTCAAAGAAACACTCTCCTTTATCCACCTCCCATTGGATTCTTCATGGGAAGGGGCGATTGGGCCCATTTCCCGGCTAATTTTGGCTGTGGTTCCATTTTCCAACTGTGCTCATTAAAATGGCAACCTGGTATAAATGTCTAATAATATCTTCACTGCAACAGATGTATTCTTGGTAAGGTCTGAGGCATCTCATTTAATCTGAGCCACTGAGATTAATACCTCTTTCAAGCAAGTAGGTTGTTTGGGTTGTTTTTGTTTTTTTAATTGTGATTAGAGCTATGGGCTTTTTTACCTCAACCTTCCCGGTTATTTAAAGTTACGTATGGGGAATTTGAGGGAGGAGTTGCAGGGGAAGGTCTATGACAACGTTAAGCATTTAAGAAAAGTTGCCAGTACATTTTTGCCATTAAGGATCCATCAGGGATCTGCCATTAGGTGCCCCCAAGGCTGTTACTGCTATAAACACTTTTATAAAGCTCTGAAAGAGACCAGCAGTACCATCTTGTACAGCAATATGATCTGTGCTAAAATGACTCATCTATGCTACACAGGAGGGTGAAGTACTGTATATAAAAGAGCAAATTGAAGTTTACTGAAAGGATTGACATTAAAGCCCCAATATAGCAAAGCGTTTAAGCACATGTTAAAGTGCTTTGTTGAGTAGGGATGGACTACTGAATCAGGGCTTAAAATATCAGTAAGCTTTTTGGCTCGTATACAGCTGGGTCTTTTCCCTATTCTAGTAAATTCAGTTCTTCATTAGAATGTAGATAAATGTAATTAGAAGTGATACAAAATATTATCTGTTTAAATCCCTTTGGCACAGCCTTGTATATCTGCTCCTTCTTGCTGTTTCTTGCATGGGAAAGAATGTTCCTTTTAAGGAGCACATGAGGTTAGAGCACTACCCTCTAGGACTTGGGAGCCCTGGGGTCAACTTCTTGTGTGACCTGAGGCAAGTCATTTAGCCTCTGTGTACCCCAACTCCCCATCTGTAAAATGGGGATTACAGCACTGCCCTACCTCACAAAGGTCATGTGAGGATAAATACATTAAAGATTGTGGTAACGGGGGCCACATAGGTACTATAGATAGAAAAATGCCCCTGAGCCAGGCCATAGTCAGGACAGGGGGCAAAGCTGCAGGGGCAGAAAAATGACAAAAACCTGCTAGGGGGCGCAAATATGCTTGCTCGCCCTCAGGCGCTAAAATGCTTAATTACAGCTTTTCCCTTGAGATTCATGTATTGTCTGACTGCAGTGAAACTGTTAACACCCTGCCAAAATTACACAAAGATCTGGAAAAAAAAAATCCTTTGTTACTGAGCTCTTACATATGGAACTTGCTAGAAAAAGATTTCACAGTGATAGTCAAGGCTTTGTAGATCGATGGGAATGCACTGTAAACCAAAGGAAATGCCACATGAATAGCAGGGAGCTAATGATAGTTGAAGCCAACCGCGCTTTGGAATCTGAATGACCGGCTGCACACACTCTTTTGCACTATTCAACCTTATCGAGTAAGACCCTGTACATTTATTAAGAGCACATACAGCGAGTGGACATCATGAGATGTAAAAGCAGCTGCTTCACTGACCCTGTTAAATTATATGGTGCCCCCAAGGTCTCTCTATTCCTGTCACATGGTGACTCACAAAGAGTTTTCGTTTTAAGCTCCAAAACGGTGTTTGATCTTGCAAAACGTGCTGAGTGCTCTGTACTATACAGCACATGCTTAACTTTAAGCACAGGAATAACCCCCAGGTGCGAAGCACCATGCAGGATCAAACCATGCTGCCGCAAGAACATGGAAATCCAAGTATATCTGTTAATGGGGTAATTCAACAATGGGTGTTACAAAATCCCTTACTGAGTTATCAGGAAAGGCTCAAAAGAGATGCAGGAAAGCCGTCCATCAGCTGCAGAGCTGGCTAGTACCTTAAAAGGCAGAGAATTTAACATTCTTACCTGAGGCAACATTTTTTCTAAGGCTTTTTCTCTGGAAGCAGGAGAGGCCATAGTGTTTGTTGCTACCTACTGGACTCCATTTTAGGTCATGTGAAGGGGCATGTTGTAAGTGCTTCTTTTTATATCTTTACAGAGCACCACCTGGTGGTAGGAATGCACTACTTCCAGGGAATATTGCTAAATATTGGTTGGGTGGTTTTAATTCTGGTTTCTCAGTGGTGGCAGAGGAAGTACGTGGAGCAATATATCTTTGGTGTCAGTTGTGAAGCCTTTGGCGATATACCACTATATAGCAGGCCAGATTCTTATTCACCACCAGCTTATTCAGTCATACACCCTGGTGCAATGTCCTGGTGACAGAAACTCTGCAAAGGGGGTCCATGCTGTGTTGACAGGCTACCGCTGTAACTTCGCTGATAGGAAACAGGGTACTAGAGGGGTGTGAGGGTCACAAAATGGGTGTTGAGAGGTTTACTGGACAGTGGAATGATTCAGTGACTCCTGTCAGAGGAGCCTAGTGGTGAATGCCCTGTAGGTAGTCAGTGGGAATTTAAGTCCTCCTTTGAGGTACATTCTTGGTGTCAGTGGCAGGAAGATTTCCAGCTCTCCAAAGTGTCTCTCTGTGAAGACACTTAGTGTGCCCATCACTGCAATATTTGAGCACCTCACAAGCAAATTACCTGATACTAACAATACCCCTCCAAGGCAGGGATGTTTATCTGCACTTTACGAATGGGAAACTGAGGCACAAAAAGACGGCGACTTGCCCAAGGTCAGACAGGAAGTTTGTATCAGAACCCAGACTGAAACTGAGGTCTCCTACAGCCCAGTCCAGTGTCTTAAGCACATGACCAGCCTTTCCCCTTGGCCCCATCAGGGTTAGCTGATGCAGGGTACTCAACACCTGAACTTGCATGCGCTAAAAGAAAACATAATCCCTGCTCGAATGGGCAAGTTGTAGATCAAAAAATCCTTTAAGACTTTTCTGGCAGAAGATCAGGGTATGGCATATTTTGGAGGATAAAATAGGCGACGTGTGCATCTCTGGGTCTGTCAAAGCAGAGATCAAATCAATTTGGTGAAATATGTGCATTTCCTGAAGTGTAGCCATTTTGTGTGTTACATTTTACCATAGCCCATATTATATATATATATATATATACACACACACACACACACACACACATATATACACTGTCATGAGATCTCTTTGTTATTAAGTTCATGGATCTGCTGCTGGAAAGAAATTCTGTCTAATAAGGGGATAGTCTCCTAGCTTTTTGAAGATAGTCCAAACTGAGGGCATGATTCTGATCTCAGACTGTTTTTATATAGTCGGAACTCAATTGTCTCCAACTAAGTTACTCTTGACTTTCCGTGGTGTAGCTCAGAGGAGACTCTGTCCTCGGAACTCCAAACCTCTTTTGCATCATCCACTTCCAATAGGTCACCCTTAGAACTCAGATGTTCAGAAAGAATTGTAATTTCAATATTGCAGCAAAGTGTCTCCCAAACTAACCAGATTTACTACTCCATTATAAGGCCATATGCAGAGAAATTATGTAACTATACATCCCTTAGCCAGAAAACTGACAATGTAGTTTATTCATTTCAATTGCAAAAGTCATAAATATAGCAGGAAGGTGAAACAGAGGTTACAGTTTTACTACTTATAATTTTGCTTCTCTCTTCAGATCAGATGATGAAATTGAAAGAATTAAAGCCCATCAGACCTGAGTGTGTGTGTGTGTGTGTTTTCAAAATGTTCAAGAAAGATAATATCCAGTACACTGAAAAGTCAAATATTTAAAGGGAAAGTATTGTAGGGTAGCACTATTTAATAAATATTTTATTAAAAAGAGGAGGTTACTTACCTGTAATTGAAGGTTCTTTGAGATGTGTGGTCCCTACCTGTATTTCACACGTGGCAGTAAGGGGGAACTGGAGAGGTGTCGACTCACACTCCCTATTCTACCCTAGGCTGGAAGCCCGAGGGGACACACGATGACTGTGAGGGTCAACGGACATTGCTAATAAACACTTCTAATAAACACATTGCTAATAAACACATGCGCACCCAACGTGTGGAATACACATCAGGACCATCAGTCGAAGAAGAAACAGTCGTTATAACAACAATAATGACGAATATTACTGTTCACTTCCATATCCCCTTTCATTCAGAGATCACAAAGTGCTTTACAATTATTAATTCAGGCTCACAATGCCTGACTGAAGCAGAGCTACTGTGTATATTGGGCATAGATCAACAGACTAATCTCTGCCCCTTATACATACATAAGCTCCGATCCTGCAAACTCTCTCGTTCTCAGCTTACTGTTCATAGTCCCATTGAAATCAGTGGTAGTAAAATTAAGCATATGGGTGTTTGCAGGATCAGAGCAATAGTCTGAAGCTTTTGGATCACAGGTTGTCATAAATATAAAGGGAAGGGTAAACACCTTTAAAATCCCTCCTGGCCAGAGGAAAAACCCTTTCACCTGTAAAGGGTTAAGAAGCTAGGATAACCTCGCTGGCACCTGACCAAAATGACCAATGAGGAGACAAGATACTTTCAAAAGCTGGGGGGGAGGGAAAAATAAAGCCTCTCTCTCTGTCTGTGTGATGATTTTGCCGGGGACAGAACAGGGATGGAGTCTTAGAACTTAATAAGTAATCTAGCTAGAGATGCGTTAGATTCTGATTTCTTTAAATGGCTGAGAAAATAAGTTGTGCTGAATGGAATGGATATTCCTGGTTTTGAGTCTTTTTGTAACTTAAGGTTTTGCCTAGAGGGATTCTCTATGTTTTGAATCTAATTACCCTGTAAGGTATTTACCATCCTGATTTTACAGAGGTGATTCTTTTACTTTTTCTTCTATTAAAATTCTTCTTTTAAGAACCTGATTGCTTTTTCATTGTTCTTAAGATTCAAGGGTTTGGGTCTGTGTTCACCTATGCAAATTGGTGAGGATTTTTATTAAGCCTTCCCCAGGAAATGGGGTGTAGGGTTTGGGGAGGATTTTGGGGGGAAAACGTTTCCAGCGGGCTCTTTCCCGGTTATATATCTGTTAGACGCTTGTGGGTGGCAGCAATAAAGTCCAAGGGAAAAAGGAAAATAGTTTGTACCTTGGGGAAGTTTTAACCTAAGCTGGTAAAAATAAGCTTAGGAGGTTTACATGCAGGTCCCCACATCTGTACCCTAGAGTTCAGAGTGGGGAAGGAACCTTGACACAGGTTATTTGGGTTACATGTGTAAACAAATTTTCAGAATAAAACTATACATGCATTTCTTGATCATACAATTAAAGTTTGTTTACAATGCACATAGCTAAGGAGCAGAGTTAAAGATGCACATTCAACCTTCAACTTATACATTTCCTCATTTGAATGCGTAACTATGCCACTTTAACACTGCATTGACATAGGGTTGCTTTGGAGAATGAGACACATTTAATTTTACAGATCTAGGTTCTCTTATTTGAAACAATAAATTGGGGTGGGGGGGATAAAATATAAAAGAGCCCAAGCCACATCCAGTGCTGCAATATCCACACTGCTATTTTTTAGCATGCCATCTCAGGCCGAGCTAGTCTGAGTCTGCCTTCCCATGATAGGAATCATACCTCCCAGCTCCAGTGTGGACATACCTGATTAGGCACCAAAGGTGGAATCCTGGCTTCATAGAAGTCAATGGCAAAACTTCAGTGTGGCTAGGGTTTCACCCCAAGTCTCTGGTCTACACTGGGGGAGGGGGGGAATCAATCTAAGTTATGCAACTTCAGCTATGTGAATAACATAGCTGAAGTCGACATACTTAGATCTACTCACCACGGTGTCTTCACTGCTGTGAGTCAACAACTGACGCTCCCCCGTTGACTCCGCCTGCACCTCTCGCACCGGTGGAGTACTGGAGTCGACGGGAGAACGCACGGGGGTCAATTTATCGCGTCTAGACTAGACACAATAAATTGACACCCGCTGGATCGATTACTGCCTGCCGATCCAGTGGATAGTATAGACATACCTGAGAAGTCCTTCTGGTATAGTTGCCAGCCTGCAGGTTGGAATTTAAAGGTCATCTGCAAACAGGGTGTGGGGGGGGAGAGAAATGGACTAGCTCCCTTTTTTGCTTCTATATAATGCATACAGATGGCCAAATAGGAAAACTGAACTGTTTTGTTTTCTGTGTTTAACTTCAGTGATTAATTAATATTCTAACCACCGTCTTCCCATGATGCCGATAATCATTGTTTGGTATTGGTAAGGCAAGTGGTAAGCTGAGACTTCTGCTTTTAATGCTAAACTCTGTTTTGCTAATTCATCCTCCCACCCACCCATCCCCCATTTGCCTGTTTTGTCCAGCTGGCGTGTCCTGCCTGACACCAAATCTACAGCTGAGGATCTGGCCACAAAATGGTAAGATCTCTTGGCGCAGGGACTGTCTACTGTGTAACTTGTCTGTGCAGTGCCTAGCACAGTGAGGCTGTGATCCTTGACTGGGGTTCCTTGGCACGAATGACCATTAAAAATATCTAGCTCTTATATAGTGTTTTTCATCAGTATATCTCAATGGACTATCTCCACCCTACAGATGGTTGAAACTGAGGTAATGTGAATATTTACTGTACGTGCTAATCATTTCTCTCTCTCTTTCCCATTACATGTCTTTTTTGCTTCTCTTGGTTTGAACATGGATTCACCAAAAGCAAGTCATGCCTGACCAACCTGATTACCTTCTATGAGGAGATAACAGGCTCTGTGGATATGGGGAAAGCGGTGGATGTGATGTATCTTGACTTTAGCAACACTTTTGATATGGTCTCCCACAGTATTCTTGCCAGCAAGTTAAAGAAGTATGGGCTGGATGAATGGACTGTAAGGTGGCTAGAAAGCTGGCTAGATTGTCGGGCTCAACAGGCAGTGATCAACGGCTCAGTGTCTGGTTGGCAGCCGGTATCAAGCGGAGTGCCCCAGGGGTCTGTCCTGGGGCCAGTTTTATTCAACATCTTTATTAATAATCTGGATGATGGGATGAATTGCACCTTCAGCAAATTCACAGATGACACTAAGCTGGGGGGAGAGGTAGATACGCTGGAGGGTAGGGATAGGGTCCAGAGCAGGGGTGGGCAAACTTTTTGGTCTGAGGACCACATCTGGGTGGGCAAATTGTATGCAGGGCCGGGGCAGGGGGTTAGGGTGTGGGGGCAGAATGCAGAGTGTGGGAGGGGTTGCAGTGTGCAGGAACGGACTCAGGGCAAGGGATTGGGGCAGAGGAGGGGTGCAGGGCTCCGCGCACTGCCCTTACCACACCTCCAGGTACCTCCCCCTAAGTTCCCATTGGCCGCAGTTCCCCGTTCCTGGGAACCTGCACGTAGGAAGGAAGAATCCCATGCACCGCTAAAGGCTGGGGACCAACTGGCTAAGCAGAAGTTCTGCAGAAAGGGACCTGGGGATTACAGTGGCCAAGAAGCTGGATATGAGTCAACAGTGTGCCCTTGTTGCCAAGAAGGCCAACAACATATTGGGCTGTATTAATAGGAGCACTGCCAGCAGATTGAGGAAAGCGATTATTCCCCTCTGTTCAGCACTGGCGAGGCCACACCTGGAGTACTGTGTCCAGTTTTGGTCCCCCCAATACAGGAGGGATGTGGACAAATTGGAGAGAGTCCAGTGGAGGGCAACGAAAATGATTAGGGGGCTGGGGCAAATGACTTATGAGGAGAGGCTGAGGGAACTGGGCTTATTTAGTCTGCAGAAGAGAAGAGTGAGGGGGGATTTGATAGCAGCCTTCAACTACCTGAAGGGGGGTTCCAAAGAGGATGGAGCTCGGCTGTTCTCAGTGGTGGCAGATGATAGAACAAGGAGCAATGGTCTCGAGTTGCAGTGGGGGAGGTCTAGGTTGGATATTAGGAAACACTATTTCACTAGGAGGGTGGTGAAGCACTGAAATGGGTTACCTAAGGAGGTAGTGGAATCTCCATCCTTCGAGGTTTTAAGGCCCAGCTTGACAATGCCCTGGCTGGGATGAGTTAGCTGGGGTTGGTCCTGCTTTGAGCAGGGGGTTGGACTAGGTGACCTCCTGAGGTCTCTTCCAACCCTGATATTCTAGGATTCTTTTGTAGGATTCTATGATTTCCCATGAAGAAGAATGGGCCTGTAGTTAAGGCACTGGACAGAGACCGAGGAGACCTCAGATAGCCAATTCCTGGCCCTGCCACAGACTCTTTGTGGGACTTTGGGTAAGTCACTAATCTCTCAGCACCTCAGTTCGCCCTCTCCCTTTCTCCCATACATTTTGCCTCTTACCTATTTAAGATTTTAAGTTCTTCAGAAGAGGGTCTCTCTCTCTTACTGTGTTTGTACAGCACCTGGCAAAATGGAGCTCTAACTATGGCTGAACCTCCAGGCATCTTATAATAATGCAAATACTATTGGATAATGGAAGTCTGTTAAAGAATTAAACACATTCATTTCTTTCAATTCAGGTACTAAGAGCTCACAGTAATCAACCCTGAAGCCTCTCAGAAATTCTCCAGCAAATCCAGTGAAGACAAGACCTGACATTCCTGCTATATATAAAGTGAAGAAATGAAAAACCCACACCCCTTTCTGAACTTCTTAACCCACCATAAAGAACTAAAAAGGACAGCCTAATACTTTTTGGTATGCTTCTTTGCAGATCACCTTTAAATCTGCATTCTAGCTCTGTATTACAGTCAATGGAGACCTTATTAAAGTATTTATGATAAAGGGCATGGTATAAAAAACATTCAATCTCTCTTTTTTTTGTATTGGCTCATAATATGAGAACAAGAGTTCATACAATGAAATTATTAGCATGGGAGTGTCAAATTAAAGGAGCTACTTCACACAGCACATAGTCAGCTTATGGAAATCACTATTGCAGGATGTCTAAATGTCAAATATCCTTGGAATTTAGCATGAACCACAATAAAATTGCATGAGCGTGGAGATGCCTTCAATACCACAGTATCTGTGAGCTATTGTTCTGCCTGTGAAAATGTGGGTATGTGACACATCCCTGGAGCATCCAAGGTTATGAGGCACCTGGCTACAACCTGCCCTTATTGTGCCGGCTGTGGATCAGCTCCCTGAAATCACCAGCTGCACAAGCACTGCCTTCTAGACCTCCTCAGATATCACTTTCTCTGTACAGGTAACAAGAGGCACACACCAACCCCCAAGTTCTCCAAGCATCCCCCCTGGAGTACCCACCCCCTGTTCCACTGAACACTCAGATTTATTACTCCCAAAGGAATAATAGACACCTGCTGACAAGGTTGAGTGGGTTGCTCCACTCAACCCACAGCACTTAGGTATATTTATAGTGAAAAAACAAGAATACATTTATTATCAAAGAACGGAGATTCAAATGATAGAATATTATACATAAAACAAAATCATAACATGCTTTCTAGAGCCTTAACTCACAAGGCATTTTTTGGGTCCTACAGGATAACTTACCCCAACTCCTTTTCCCAGCAAGGTTGGCTGAGATCCCCCTTCACAAGATCAAGCCCACTGACAGCTTCTCCTCACAGATTGAAGGATGCCGGGAGTATCGCTCTGCATCCCAAATGTACCAGAACAAACCATTGTTGTTCACCTGAAAATAAAGCTGTCCCCCTCCTGTTTACCTCTCCTTGTTAATTTCCTTCTGATAGCTTCTTAAGCTCTTCGTTAGCATTTGACTCAGTATGTTATAATACACTTCTGTCCCAACAGATGCAATGCAAAATGGTCTACCCGGGAGATAACTGTCTCCCACCTCCTGTCTGGAGATGTTTGTTTCAAGACTTGTTGCCTTTATCTAAAAGACCTAGAGAACCTAATTTTCAGCATCTATCCACAGCTCCTCACACATTTTCCATACATATATCTTGCAATGATTATGACCAGCAATGTGACACAGGCTTCATTAGAGACGTTATATGACCCCTTTTGGATCCAGGGGATCCCTGTATCCTTAGTACCCCTATGTCCTCTGCCAGTTGGCATCAAGAGGTCCTTGGGTCAAAGGAAAACTCTTACCATAAGTTTTAGAGTCCATCAGTCTATAAATGTGAAGAAAGTTACTTGAGTTTGAAGTGGAATTACTTTCACCTGTGTGCAATTTCCCAGCTGATCATTTCCAAGATGCAAAATTGGCCTTTTCTTGGCATCATTCCCAAGTGTTAGTCTTTAAATCATAATTACACTAAATTTTATAGACAATATTATTGCAACTCTATACAGCATAGCTATATATCACTAGGTAATGGGCAACAGATGTGCTTTCAAATCTGGAATAAATGATCCTTTTTAAAAAATCTTTAAGTTTAATATACTTCACAAAGACAAATGTGACCCACAAATACTGGATATGACACATCTCGAGTATGTTCCCTGAAACTTTTACAAGAAAGTATATATTTTCATTTCATGGGAATAATTTGCAGTAAGTATGTTGCAGCTACACCACCTTAAGCTGGGATCTCATCAGATCCCATTAGGTAAAGAAGTTCAGGCTTTGTAAGTAATGGAGGGTATGTCTACACTGCGATTAAACACCAGTGTCAGCTGACTCTGGCTTGCAAGGCTCAGACTGGGGACTATAAAATTGCAGTGTAGATGCTCAGGATGGAGCCTGGGCTCTGGAACTGTAGGAGGGGGGAGGGTCCCAGAGCCCGGGCTCCAGCCTGAGCCCAAACATCTACACTGCAATTTTAACCCCACCCCACCCCCAAGACTGAGCCTTGCAATCCCGACAGGCTAAAGCTGACAGGGGCCAGTTACAAATGTTTAATTGCAGCGTAGATATACCTTCAATGGCAGACATCCAGCGTCTGAACATGCACCCACTAAGGTAAATGGCAAAGTTCCTAACAGCTTAAGAGATACAGAGTCTTAATGAAAACCTAGGTGCTGCCAGACTGATGGGGTGATTCTATAGGTAACACTCTTGCCACTGAGCCAGTACAAAACTGATGCTTCCCATAGGGTGGTTGAAGGCATCTTCTTCTTGGAGTTGTCTTGCTTTGTACGAGATGTAAAAATGAGATCCTACTTAGTTCGTTTTCCACAGTACCTTTGATTCTACATGGTATTCTTCACTTCCTGTCCTAAACAGTTGTAAAGAGTCACTCCGTTGTATTAAAGAGTTGTCATGTTTCATTACAGAGGTTGCTGCACCATAGGGAGAGTGGAGTGAATCCTGGAAATCACTCTGGAATCTACCTAGATGATGGATACTAATAAATGAAACATCATCGTCATTGCACAAAGCTCCTCAACTATTCTTCTCCCAATGGGTCTGGCTGAAGATAACAGTTATGATATTACGCCTCTAACGTACCACTTTAAATAGTAATGTACTCTTTATGGTAGTTGACATTTGTAATTCACCATGACAACAAGACTCACATGGGTAAACACGCACAAGGAACCAAGGGCAGGGACTAGGGAAAATAATCCGAATGTTTGTCCTGTGACCAATATCTAATAGGAACTATCAAAGTAAGAAGCATTTGATTAGATGAAAAATGTGATTTCAATCAATAGTCACATAATGAATCATGCACTGGTTGCACCATGAATAAAAGATGGTGGGTGTGACGGGTTGGACCCCCTGCTTCTGGGATGCCACCTGATGTACTGGGATCCTACTCAGCCCTCCAACCCTGCCAGCCTGGGCGTCCCTTGCACTGGGTTGCTGCGCCAGGCTCGCAAGCCCCTTTCCAGCACACACCCTGGCAAGACCACACCCAGCTGCAGACACAGACTGCAGTCAGATCTGTGTGAGAGGATTCAGCCAGCACTCACATGCACACCCACTGTGGAGAGGTAAACCCCAGATCATATTATCTTGCGCTGTGTAGAAAGATCTGCAAAGTGCAAGCTCATAAAAATTCACCCTCTCCCTCAATGTGGAGAGAGATATGTACAACCTTCTGCCCCCCACCACCCTCCCAGTTAGATATTGAACAAAAACAAGTTTATTATCTATAAAAAGCAGATTAAGTGATTATAAAGGATAGCAAACAGAACAAAGCAGATTACTAAGTAAATAAAACAAAACATGCATACTAAGCTTAAGATCTTAAAGAGACTTGTTTCATGAAATAATTTCTCACCCTAAATGTTGTTTTAGGCAAGTTACCAAGTGTCTGTAGCTTAGAGTTCCAAGTATTTCTCTTTACAGACTAGACTCCTCTGTCTCAGTCTGGACTCAGCCCTTGCCTTTCCCATTGCTCAGTTCCTTTCTTCTTGGGCAGGAAGGCAATGGGGAAGAGTCCTGTTTGCCTTACTCCCCAGCCTTAAATAAGATTTACATAAGCTGGGAAAGTTTTAGTGGGAAATTACTAGAAGTCCAAGATAGCGTTTAGTATCAGGTGACAGGACCACCTAACCTCATAGTGCCACAGCTAGGTCCCAGAAGGCCTCTCAGGAAGGAGAGAGATGAGTATCTTTAAAGTCTTAATGTTTCTTCCCAATGGCCCATCAAAGCTGATGGCCTGTTGTCTGGTGGGTGTCTCCCAAATACACACAGTTGTAAATTGTTACACAGTCAATATTCCTAACTTTAGATACAGAAATGATACATGGATGCAGATTGGATAATCACATTCAGTGAATCATAACCTTTCCAATGATACCTTACAAGACCCATCTTGCATAAAGTATTTCTTAGTTAGGCCATATTTATATCATAACCATATTTCTATGACGTATATGGGGTACGACATCACAGTGCCACGGTGTGCTTCAAAACCAACAGAATGTGGTTTTACTTCCAATAACTCTGTACTCTACAGTATGGCTGCTACCCATTTGTTCCACTAGTCTGCAGTGAACTGTGGAAGCAATGTCATTGGGGACAAGATTCAGCTACAATGCTTACACTGGTCAGAACACATGAATTCTCACGGCCACCACACAGACTTAGAGTTTAGGAAGAAAATCTGAATCACCTTGATATAACAGAATTTCATTCAGAAAGGCCAACATTCATGATGTTTTAATTACAACACTTTTTGCTTTCACTGTGTGTCATTTTACATCATTTGCATTATTAACATAAATTTACATATCATGAAGATTACATAAATGTCACTATGCAAAGCGAACAAACAGCAAACTTTAGAAGAGTTATTGAATTGGATTTGCATTCCATGAACAGCTAGAAAGAGGGGCAAATTCTGAAACAGAAACTTTTCCTATTTACCCAGTCTAATTGCTTCAAGGTTCCCTGCAATTAGATTCAGTGAGACACACTGGTTTTACTCCACTAAGTTGTCAGCCTCCCCTCTCCAAATTAGACAAGCTCTGTGACAGTAGACAAATAAAATGAACAGGAGAAGACATTCTTAAAGGTCAATACTTTCAGAATACTTGAACAAGTACTTTACCTGACATAGAAAATAAACCAGAGTTCTGAACCATAATCTATGTTTTTCTGAATAACTATGAATGTATTGGTACATATTTATGGTTCACATGGTTAATTATTTTAGTAAACATCAGAGCTGATTGAAACTTTATCATCAAAAGTCATTAGACTTTGAAAGTTTTGCAGAAAAATGTCATCCAAATTTTTCCAATTGTTCAATGAAAAACTGACAACCAACAAGTTTTCAATAAAAATGTTTCAGTTTCTTTAAACCAAAATATTTAATCATAAAGGAATAGTAGCACTGAACTTTGTGGGGGGATGACAAAATGCCTTTGAAACTAAGTGCTACAGTAATACAAACCACAGCAGTACTGGTGTGCTGACATCAGAACAGGGGGAAATTGCTACTTGTCCTATTGTCATTCAGTCAGAATTCGGAAGTACATTTTGGAGTCAGGGTATGTTTACACAGGAAAAGCTGTGCACAAGGTAGCCTACCTAAGCTAGCTTGAATCCAGCATGGCTAACACCACCAGTGATGACAGAGCAGACAGGTTTCAGCACAGACTAGCCAGCCAAGAATTTACCCAAGGTCTGTGCTGAGTTTGTACTACTTGAATTGAAGGCCACACAATGCGGTCTTCACTGCAGTAGTGTAGTTGAGGGAAAACTCAGGTTTATCCACTTCTCAGTTGGGAAATATGGAGTTTGGTTTAGTGTAGATATATCCTTAGAAGGAAGGACAGAATGAGTGAGGTCTGTTTGGCTCTCCATTGGAGCCATTCAGGAAAAAAATAAAACCAAGTTTGAAAGTCCACATATCCCACTAAATCATAAATTCCAATCCAAAGCCCACTGAACTCAGCAGGATTCTTCCATTGACTTCCTTAGTCCGTTGTGGCTTTTAAGATTTGAAGTGCTTAAGAGCTACCCTGTTCTTGTTTGCTGATTTGCTCAGCAGGGGGATGATTTATTTATTCTCTCAAAAACCTTCTTCAGTTGTTCAATACAAGCAATTTATCATCTTATTGGGCAACCCACCATAGGCAACTACACAAGAGGGAAACAGTGCCTGTGTTTGCTTTTGAGACTACCAATTCTGGTGCAGAGGAAGTCAAGCAGTGAGGGAAGCCTTGTCGTGAGGATCTGAAGTTGCAAGTCACACTGAAGAGAAGACTGTGTAGGGGAAAAAACTGAGAAACCTAACTGAAGGAGATATGAGATAAGACTGAGGGAGAGAGACAGAGAAGGAGGGAGGAGATAGAGCTCACGCAAGTAAATATATTTAAGAAGCTGCCTTAAAATGTTTCATGAGAAGTAAAGAGCTTGACAGAGGACTCTGATGGAAACACAGGGACCAGGGCATTCTGGTCATACCATTTGTGCTGGGGTGGCATAGAAGCTGCTATTCATTTTTAGCTGCTATTCATTCCCCAGCTGGCTGGTTCTGCCAGTTTTAGGGCAGCTTGATGTCACAAGAGTGTCACAGAGCTACCTTAATGGGAGCCAGGGATCTGGCCCAATGTACAGTACTAAACTTTTATAGTATAATTATGATCCCCTCTCATGTGCGATTTGGATTTTTCAGTGGATTATACCACAGATATTCCAAATGGAATGTTTAATGTAATGGATTATATGTCTTTATACTGAAAGACTCGAGAATAGCAGGAAGCTGCTCTTTTTCTACACTGGTAAAGACAGACTCCGAGGACAAGAATGCTCAAAATATCAACACTTTAGTAAACTTATTTGAGCATGCAAGTTGCATTTGAGGGCTGGTCTGTCAGAAGTGCAGCCAATTTATACATTTCAGAAGGGGTTGTTTGTTGTTTCTTCAGAAAGCACATCAGAGACCCACTCCTGCATGGCAGACATTATTAATGTGGGAGTTTGGGACTGGACTTGTGGTTTTGCTCAGGTCATTCCTGAAGTTTAAATGATAAAAGAGAAAATGGATGTTTAGATCCATTTTTCATAACAGTGTTGCCATAGGAGCTGATGTCTATTCTCATTCGGAGCAGCCCACATTTTAAGCCTAAGGAATTTATGGCCCAATCAGAAGAGAGTAGAGTATTTCCTTTCCTTTGCATTTGCTCTGTGTATTTTACATTTGTGCCTGTGAACTTGGCTACATCTTCCCAGAGAAATACATGGTATTTTTTCCTCATGCTATTGTCTCTCAGGATTCCTCCTGGTGGGTTTGAATTACACTAGTAAATATGTTCCTGTGAGTCTCTGCATCCCCTTCCTAATTAAAACGTCTTGCAGCCTTATCAAAGCAGAGACATTAGCATTCTGGGCCAGCTAGCTCTGATTTCTAACAATTCCCTGCATACCCAGGGAATAAAAGTCAAAAAAGTCAGAGAGAGAGAGAGAGATTGTCTCTCTTTAGGCCCCAAATTAAATCTATTTGAGCAAGTCTCCTCTAAGCCTCTCCTATCCTTGTCGGCCATCACACTATTTTTACAAAGCTGCCACTGCATGCAAGATTTTTGGCTTCAGGGAGAAAGTGATCAAGATGAAAGAATTACTTACTCCACTTCTACCAATCTAGTAAATCATTCATGATCCTCACCTGAATCAGAGCCAGCTGTATCTGTCATATTCTTGATATAAGCCATGTGCTTTATAACATTTATCAACGAGCATTCAAAAGCTTCTGTTAACACTCCTGAAAATATATACCATCCGTACTGAGAAACAGGAGAAAATAGAATTTATTGTTCTAGTTAAAGAATGTCTAACTCAAGTGCCATTGTTTTAAATGAAAACCATTTAACCTTTTTTAGGAGCACAGAGTGTCTTTGTTTGCTAAGTGTCAAAGGCCATATCCTATTTATCAGATACTAGTTTCATTCTGGTTCCTATTGCTAGCTTATTTCAGATTCTTAGTGCAGTTAACAGGCACGAAAGCAGAACAATGGAAAGTATAATCATGCTTTTGATGTCACACCAGAAATTTTATGGCTCTTTGCTGCATCAGATCATATTTTGTTTGTTTCTTTACTAGAAACAGCCTAGTACATCCATATTATCATAGTTTACAAATTACATTATATACCTTATTGACACTGCCTATTTATAACATGTATTGGGCTAGATTTTTATGCCCATACTTGCCGTGAGTGCAATCTTACTCCTCTAGTACCCTAGCTTTCATTGGAACTGTGTGTGTAGAAAGGTGCTACTCAATGTCAGTGTATCAGAATTGGTCCCTTAGTTAAGTTATTTAAATCCTATAATGAGTTTGTCTTGCAATATGCTCAGAATAACAGGAGGAAAAGTGCCAGTGGACTGCTTATTAATAAGGCAATTAATAACAACAAAAGGCCTGATCCAAAGCTCATTGAAGTGGTCCCATTACACCTTACAAGTGATTGGGCTAAGTACAGGAGTAATGGGTGACATTCTATGATTTGTGTTATATTAGACATTTAATGCTCCCATCTGGCCTTAAAATCCATAAATCCCTAAATTCCACAAAGCTCAAAGCTAATGTAGTAAACACCAGGCCAGTGTAAGCCAATTTTTAGCCACTAACAGAGAATTATCCATTACATTTTGTAGCTCACTCCTTCTTAATGTTTACTTGGCACATCCCTATGATCTAGCAGAAGGGATTTTGGATATGTTTTCATTCCTTTGTAATATTTTTCCTAATGACCAGAGCAACACAAACCCCTGCTTAATCATTTCTGGCACGATCAATACTGTTGCCTCTTGCAATGCATATTTATAAGTGTGCTGGCTCAGCATGTTTGAATAGTTATTCACTTATTCCCTTTGTTGGCTAAGTGTATAGACGTTAAAATGCTCCAATAACCATCCTCTACCAAGCTTGCAGTCTGCATGCCCTCCACATCATACTGCAAACTGTCGTGTGTAAGGAACGTCTCATTGTCAAGCGGTAGGAAAGTATCCATACAAGTAAGTAGTGCTCTGCATAAACTGCTCTGAACTAGAAGAGGGAAAAGAAAGGAGACAAGCAAGGGCTAATATAGCTAGATGCAGTCTATGACAGCAAAATGAGTTCTGCCTCCATAGCTGTACCACGTTACCAAATTACATTAGCTAAGCCCACAGAAGCACTCTTCTGTTCGTACAGGTCATCTACACCAGAGGTTTCGTAGGCATAGCTATGTCAGTTGGGGCTGCGGGGGGAGGGGCAATTTTTTCACACTCCTAGCCAACATAGCTGTGCCCGAAAAATGTTGTAGCTTTGACCATGCCCCAGCAATGTTAGGGTTAGCAAGGAGGGTGGCATAAGAGGGATTAATTCCCAGCTGCCTGCAAGGCCCGGTTAAGAACTAATTGAATGAAACTCCGTGTGTTAGTTCACCCTGAAATTCCATTCCTCATTGCCTCAATTAAGTGGGAGCTTTAAAAACAGCATTCCAGCTCAGAGAAGTCCACCACAAGTCGTGACTGTTTTGCTTTCTCCTGGCCATTTTCCTGTCTCCATCTTGAATGGAGGATTTAAGATTTTTTTGTTTTGTTTTGTGTGTTGTATCTTATTCTTTACACAGGATGCTTCTGTTAATGTTAGGGCCGTCGATTAATCGCAGCTAACTTGCGATTAAAAAAAATCTTAATCGCGATTAAAAAATTAATTGCATTTAATTGCCATTTAATAGAATACCAATTGAAATGTATTAAATATTTGTGGATGTTTTTCTACATTTCCAAATATATTTATTTCAGTTACAACACAGAATACAAAGTGTACAGTGCTCACTTTATATTATTTTATTACAAATATTTGCACTGTAAAAATGATAAGCAAAAGGAATAGTATTTGTCAGTTGACCTCATCCAAGTACTGTAGTGCAATCTCTTTGTCATGAAAATTCAACTTACAAATGTAGATTTTTTTTGTTACATAAGTGCACTCAAAAACAAAACAATGCAAAACTTCAGAGCCTACAAATCCACTCAGTCCTCATTCTTGTTTAGCCAATCGCTAAGACTAACAAGTTTGTTTACATTTAGAGGAGATAATGCTGCCCACTTCTTATTTACAATGTCACCTGAAATTGAAAAAACCAGGCATTCTCATGGCACCGTTGCAGCCAGCATCACAAGATATTTACAAGCCAGATGTGCTAAACATTCGTACGCCCCTTCATGCTTCAGCCACCATTCCAGAGGACATGCTTCCATGCTGATGACACTCATTTAAAAAAAAATGCATTAATTAAATTTGTGACTGAACTCCTAGGGGACAATTGTATGTCTCCGGCTTTGTTTTACCCACATTCTGCCATATATTTCATGTTATAACAATCTTGAATGATGACTCCGCCCATGCTGTTCGTTTTAAGAACACTTTCAAAACTGCAGATTTGACAAAGAAGGTACCAATGTGAGATTTCTAAAGACAGCTACAGCACTTGACCCGAAGTTTAAGAATCTGAAGTGCCTTCCAAAATCGGAGAGGGACGAAGTGTGGAGCATGCTTTCAAAAGTCTTAAAAAAGCAACACTTTGATGCAGAAACCACAGAACCCAAAACACCAAAAAAGAAAATCAACCTTCTGCTGGTGGCATCTGACTCAGATTATGAAAATGAACATGCATTGATCCACACTGCTTTGGACTGTTATCGAGCAGAACCCGTCATCAGTATGGATGCATGTCCTCTGGAATGGTGGATGAAGCATTAAGGGACATGTTTCAGAGTAACAGCCGTGTTAGTCTGTGTTCGCAAAAAGAAAAGGAGTACTTGTGGCACCTTAGAGACTAACCAATTTATTTGAGCATGAGCTTTCATGAGCTACAGCTGATGAAGTGAGCTGTAGCTCACGAAAGCTCATGCTCAAATAAATTGGTTAGTCTCTAAGGTGCCACAAGTACTCCTTTTCATTAAGGGACATATGAATCTTTAGCACATCTGGCATGTAAATATCTTGTGATGCCAGCTGCAACAGTGCCATGAGAATGCCTGTTTTCAATTTCAGGTGACATTGTGAACAAAAAGCAGGCAGCATTATCTCCTGCAAATGTAAACAAACTTGTTTGTCTGAGCGATTGGCTGAACAAGAAATAAGACTGAGTGGATTTATAGGCTCCAAAGTTTTACATGGTTTTATTTTTGAATGTAGGTATTTTTTGTACATAATTCTACATTTGTAAGTTCAACTTTCATGATAAAGAGATTGCACTACAGTACCTGTATTAGGTGAGCTGAAAAATACTATTTATTTTGTTTTTTTACAGTGCAAATATTTGTAATCAAAAATAAATATAAAGTGAGCATTGTACACTTTACATTCCGTGTCGTAACTGAAATCAATATATTTAAAAATGTAGAAAGAAATCCAAAAATATTTAAATAAATGGTATTCTATTATTGTTTAACAGTGCAATTAAGCGCACGACTAATCACGATTAATTTTTTTAATCACTTGACAGCCCTAGTTAATGTGCAATATTCCACCCAGTCTGTGGGCACCAGATTACGTGGCCACCATCAATGGTCAATTTGATTTTCACAGGACTGCAGCATTGGTTACAACTCAGGACCTTCCGTTCAATAAAACACAGGCCTCTACAACTTCAGTTAAAGGAGAATATGCTTTAGAAGAGTTGGTTGAAATTTTCTGCACACAACGTTTTTCCATGGACAAGTGTCCTTTTAAAAAAAATCATGAAAAAAAATAAACATTATCAAAATACTCATTTTGGTGAAATTGTCTGCAATATATTTTACACTACCATTTTAACTGAACCTTTTATCAAAATCATTTGCCAAATAAGTTTTCATAATTTTTTATTTACTAAAGCCTGATTTTTAGTCAGAAATCCTAGTTTTCAGTAAAAGCGAAATTTCAGGTAACCCATATTGGAGAAAATGTCATGAAAAAAAAATAGGAAATGGGTCTATTTCAAAGTCAAACTCGTGAAATAGAAACAACTTGGAATTTATTTATTTTTGCAACATCTTTTTCCTGGTTTTTGCCCAGCTCAATTCATGAGATGTAGAAGTGAGGTTAGTTGAAGATTTTCTGTCAAAATAGTTTTTCAATGGAAAATTCAGCTTTCTGACTAAACAAAATTTTTCACAAAAGGTCATAGAGTTTAAGGCCAGAAGGGTCCATGAAATCATTTCAACTGACTTCCTGTAAATCACAAGCCACCACCACCACCACCACCTGTACACTAAACCCAATAACCAAACAACGGTTGAAAACCTAAATGCCCAAAACCAAAATCTTTAGATTCTGCAACACCACCATATTTCCCCATGGGAACAGTAGTGTGAATGTCTCATGCTCCCATTTCCTTCCATGGGCCAGGCTCCCAGCCAGACCATCTCCCATAATGCACCATGGCTGTGCAACTGCCATGATCTCTGACTTCCCCTTACCCAAAGGGAAGAAAGAGGTGCATCGTGGGAGAGGTAATCCTACTAGGGAGCCTTGCCTATAGAGAAGAATAGGAGTATGAAGTGCCTGAGCTACAATTCCCACTGGGCACTACAGCAACATTTCAGAATGAAAAAATATTACAGTTTTTGATTTTTTTTTAACAAAATCAAAATTTTCAGGGGAAAAAAAACCCACTTTCTGATCTAATTAGTAGGTCTTATTTCCACCAAAAAAAAAAAATGGGTAGTACTACTCATACATATTAACTAATACATGACACTATCTGGCCCAGGACCATTCAATCAGCCATGGAACAAATGAGCTGGGAAACCCCAGCCACACCGTCGGCATTGACCACAGAGAGGCTGATGCTGGAATCAGTATTGTGACTTTGTACCCCTGAGATCCCGCACTACATGGTGTTGATCTTCCTGTGGCTGGCTGAGGCAGCTTCAGGACAGCAATGCATGAGTAGAGCAGTGCAAAGCTGCCTTAAAGCAGGGCAGTACATGTCCCTCTGTGTCTTGTGTTTCAATAAAATGCTCTGTATGTCCTTTGCTTACTCTTCACTTGCTACATTCAGTTCTTTCACACAATGCCACCGTAAAACGCTCAATTGAGGGGTCAGAAGTGATGCTTTAAGTGCGTTAGTTTGAGTAGTATAAGTTAAGGCCACCTAAGTGGTTTACTTTAAGTTGAGTTTCCAGAAACTTGCTGGTTTCTGGGAAGGACCTTTCTGCATTCCTTGCCTTAAACTTACACCTTATCTCATTTTTGTTTGCTCTGTGTAAGACACTGCCATTCAGACTTAACCTCATACCTGATCTAATTTGTTTGCAGTTACATTGTAAAGGTGGGCAGCATCGATCAGCATGTAGGACACAGGACTGGGAGTCAGGAGTTTTATTGTCAGCTATGACATAAACTTAAACTTTGGGCAAGTCAGTTTACCTCTCTATGCTTTGGTAAAATTGAGATAGCTGCTTTTGTAAAGCACTGACCTGCTTTTGTAAAGCACTTTGGCATCTCTACATGAAAATGACCATTTAAAAAACACATTTTGTTTCAAATGCCAGTTAAGTGGCAGCAATGTACTTATGCAATACCCTGCACTTAAAACCCAGGCAATGAACAGTTAAGGGTATCAGAAATCTGACACTCATTGTTCTTCCTAATGACAAACAAATGGATATTTCTGCACTATATACCAAAAGCACAACTGCAGCTCTAGTGTTCCCCTGAGCGTGGGGTGAACACGGCTAATGGACTTACGCACCAATTCAGCAATGCACTTAGCATTTAGCAGTTGGGGCCTTTGTGGGTATGTCTGTGCTGCATTGTAAACCTGGGTCTGGGAGACCTGGGCTTGTGGAGTCGATGTTCCCAAGCCTGTGTGTGAATGTCCACACTGGATTGTAAACCTGGATCTACAACTCCTGGACTCAGGTCGCAGAGGATATGTCCACACTGCACTGTGAGACCAGGGTTAGTAGAACTTGAGTGAGCAGAGTTTGTTAACCTAGGGCCTGAGTGTCTACACTCATTGGTACCCCAGGTTAGGAATTGTTGAACCCTTGGTCCCAGCCTGGGTCTCCAGTGCCTACGCTGCATTAAGCAGGTCTGAGTCTAACTTCCTGGCACCGCAAACATATAGCCGCTCTCGCCCTTTGTTCACGGTGCAGTGTGGAAAAACTTGCCTGTCCACCAATCTTGACTGTCCAGAGGGCAAAGAAAGTTGGCCTGTGGGATTCTTTTGGTAGACTCCCAGAGCATATGTCCAGTGGAGTTGTGGCTACACTGCAAAGCAGTAGGGCTTGAACCCTGGGTCCTGGCTAGACTCAAACTTGGATCCTCCACCCTTGTGGGGTCCTGGGACCCTAAGTTGAGCCCTGGATCAGTGTGATTTGTGTGCAGACGGAAGGGGGGTGGGATAGGCTTGAGCCTGAGTTTGAACCCTGGGTTTACACTGCAGAGTAGACATACCCACAGCCGTGCTAACACTCCATACTGCACTATGCAGACCTTCTGACTCAGCTCTGCAGCTTGATCTGTGATCACACTGCAAAATAATAGGGCTTGGCCCAGAGTCTCAGTGAGACTTGGGCTCTGACCCATCCCCCTCACAGGATACTAGGATCTAGGTCCTGTGTGCTCGCTGACCCAATTCAGACTCATTTGTGTCTAGATGGAAGTGGGGCTTGGGCTCAACCCTGAGTCAGAGCCTGGGCTGGGTGTGCATTTTACACGCACACTGCAGCATCGAAGCTGTGTTCCCCTGTGCACCAGGCAGCCCACAGATCCCTCTGAAGAGTGCGCCTTCACCTTGCCCCCAACCCAGATCTGTGCCCATAAGGCACAACTGAGCCCTCAGGCTTTAGTATTAATGAGGGGCTATTCTTTCAAGATCCGTTTTAAAAATCCAGGGCTGATAGAAGGGTTTGGTGCAAAGAGAGTTAGCCAGGCTTTTTGTTCATGAACTTTCAGCTTGCCAAACTAACGAGATTACAGCGAGCGATGGCTCAAAATGAAATAAAGCACAAAGTTAAAGCCATCAAAGACAGTTGCTCTGCTGTCAGACTATTCATTTTCTGCCATAATTTCTTAAAGCTGATTCTCAAAAGTCCATTTCTGTGGAGCTAAAACACCCTTCTGTCAGATGCAGTCATAAAGAAGAGTCTGGCAACAGGAACACTGTCCTCTCCTGTTTATAGTTTGAAAAGTGGCAAGGAACAGCAGCCTCGGAGTCTGACAGTACAAGCTAACAGCACAGCTTGGTGGATGTTTATACGGCCGTGGAAGCAATTATATTTTAAATGGGTTGATGTTACACTGATAAAGTGCACTCCTGCCCAGGTCTCGGTTCTTTTCACCCATTAAAAAAAAAAAATCTGAATAGAGAGACAAAATCATGGTGTGCTTGCTACCTGTGGCCCTGGGAATGGACCGACGCAGCAAGCCCGAAGTAAGTGCATTAAATTTGGCAAGTTCGCTTGATCAGGGAACAAACAAATGTATCAAATTACAGGGTAGGCATAATGTAGTTTTCCATTAGTTGCATAAACAACCCTCATGCATCAGTAAAGGCTAAATCCCAATCCCACTGAAGTCCGCGAGAATTTTGCTATTGATGTCAGTAAGACCAGGCTTTAGAACTATATTATTACTTAGCTCAACAGGTGCTATTTAGCAAGACTTAATTAGCCATTACATATCATATAAAGGTCTTACCAGACCGGACAGGAGTTTAACTGGTGAAGTGACAGGTAGCATAGGAAATGGTCAGATGGCCTGGGTAAGGTTTGTACATGGCTACATTATTTGAGCACCTCGCAGTCTTTAGCATATTTATACTCCACAGCCCTGTGAGGTAAGGAAGTGCTATTATCCCCATTTTAGAGACGGGGCACCGAGATGCTAAGTGACTGCCCATGGTCACACAGGAAGTCTATGGTATAGCAGGGAATTGAACCCAGGTATCTCAAATCCCAGATTAGATCCCTAACCACAGAACCATCCTTTCTCTCAATTAAACAGCCACTTCCACTCAATGGGCCGGATTCTGATCTCACACTGACTTCAACAGCGTTATTCCTGATTTACACCATTGTAACGGAGATCAGAGTAAGGTCCTGTGATTTAGATATAATCACCACTGGAGGGCAGCTCAGATGCCATAAAAATCAATGTACTTTCTTTAAGCAAAATGTAGCTGAAGAGTCTAAGATTAGTCTATGCAAAAAAAATTGGGAAGGACCTGTATACAAAAGGGCAGATCCTCAGCTCATGTAACTTGTCATAACTCCAGTGACTTCAATGGAGCTAAGCACCTCAGATATCAGGGGACACTGGAATACAATATAGACTAATTCTGCGGAGAAAGTACAATACAGAAGCCTTGCAAAAATTCAGCTCCCCTATATGCTTGGAGTAAATTCTTTCTTTGACTTTCTTTGTGAGTCAGCTAATAACTTTCTCCCAGTTCAAAGCTATTACCATTCTGGTAAAGGCAAGAGTAGATTTTGTGCCCGGACTGGTTAATTTTCATAATTATTTTGCAAGCCATCTGGTTTCATCACTGAGGTATCTGTGCATTCATTGTACCACAGTGAGGCCAGCAATGAATGAATATATGAAGTTACAAGATTCTAGCTCAAAGGGAACATAGAAATTGTGTCAGTGAGTCAGTCACCTGTAAGAAGCTTCTGGTTACTTGAGATAATATCAAAAAGAGAGAGAGAGAGAGAAGATATTGCTAAACAAAAAAACTAAAAACCAATTGCTGCTATGCTCCTGAAATGGAAAATAGGCAAAGGCTAACCATGAAAATGGTCACTTTGGATGCATGTCCGTCCAACACACACACACACACACAGACAATGTTAAACCCCATCTCCCAAAAATAAATCCAAATCGAAAGCATAAAGCCAATTCCTGTAACTCTAGGGATTTCTGACATAGCTTGTCATGTCCAGCATGTAATGGAATCAATGCTATAATCCAGTGCCCATAAAATCTTTTCAAATGGTGTACAGCAGGAGGGGTTCTGGTTTCCAAACACCTTTTGCACTTGGTTGGTGAAATGGTTGGGTTAGATTTAGAGCTAATAGACAGGCCTTTGCCACGAATGAATTTTGTTAGCAGACAGATTTTAATTGGGCCAGGAAGGAAAATAAAGTTTGCTAATATCATCCATCCTACATAATACTTCACTGCCAGGAGGAGGAAACTAGTACAAAAATGACAAAAACCTACTCATTTCTATTACACAATTTTTATATTCTCACTTTTCATCTCGCTCTCAGATGCGCATGAATTTTAGCCACTGAGAGATCAGATTAGAACAGCCTATCATTTTTACAGCACCCGTAAAATAATTTTGCCATGGCCCCAGAAGGAACGCAGAATGTCTGATGGACCCTTTTCATTTTTTAAAGGCCATTTTTAAATGGTTCCTCATTCTAAAAAAGGAACAGAAATATTCCCTCCATTTAAAGATACTCACCATATTCTCCAGGACATTTGGGTTCTTGTTGCCATATTATGAATTTGGACTATTACACAGGTGAAGTCAGCTGTGAAACTTGCAAATGAATTCTGAACAGCCACTGTGAGGTGCTGAGTGCCTCTCGGAGGGTGCTGAAGCTCTACAATCCAGCTGAAGTCCGTGGAAATTCAGAGCCTTACAGGATTTGGGCCTAGACGAGCATTACTTCTGGACTCTAAACACCCTGAACATTTGGATTTGTGGCCTTGGTTCAGGCCCAAGAAGTAAAACCACAAATCTCTTCAGTTATAAAAACAATTCTCTGCTAGACACAGCCAGGTTTCAGCATCAGAGGCACGGTACACCGCAGTGACAATGCTATTGTGCTGGAGTTTTGAGGGTTTTTTGGCCAATTAGCTGACTTCTAAAGATAATGAAGTTATCTTCAATAAACTAAAAAGCTCTATGGCTTCTAAGCAAGGCCACAATGTGGCATGCGACAGTCACCAACTGTTCCTTGGCTAATCGATGAACAGTATGAGGCTCTGTGCCAACACTTACTGTTCAGTTCCTGCAGCCTGGCTTCTGGGAATTTCACTCACCAGACTCCCAGCTCCTAAACACTCTGCCTGCAGACTCACACAGATTGTCAACACAGTTAATTGCCAGGAGGAGCAGCAGCTGTATTAAGAGAGCAGGTCTCACTGTAAAATCTTCACACCCGTTAACGTGAGTCAGAATAGCAAGATTAAAACAAAAACCCTGTGTGGACTCAAAAGCTAGAGATGAACCATGAACTGTGTTCAAACCACTAGCAGTTGACAATCTATCTCCATACGGGGGGGAAAAAAATCTGCTAAATACCAAAATAATCAACTTTTGCCTCCCAGTGAAGTGCAAAGAGCAGACGTCAAAGCAGCCTTCTTTGTAAAACAAAGTAAAGACATTCTTTGAAATCTCAACTATTCCAGGTTTCTCTACTATGGCTGCATTCAAACTCTACTTCAGGAAACGTAACGACCATCTAGTTACTGAAAACAGTGCTAACAATGACAAATGACATTATTTACGCATCTCTCTCTACATTACACAACTCCTAAATACAGAGTGAATTCTCCTCTCACTCCCACTGAGGTAACTCCATTGACTTCAGTGAAGCTATTCCCCACCACACAAGTGTGAAAGCAGAATCCTTATTCTCTCTTAGTCTTGCAAATCTGTATTTCTGAAAGCTGACTTACCCAGATTTGCTGTGAATGATGATGCTTAATTTGTTATTTACTGGATTCTCAAACACAGAGTTCAATACCAGATCAACAGGCCTGATCCTCAACCACTCTGTGCACATTGTAGCATTCTATACCCACTTTGCATGGCTGTAAATAACTACACAACGTCAGAATGGCAACATTTAATTATCCACTCATTTCTAGAGCTGTCCCTCAGGCCATTCAAACCCAAAGCATAGCAGTCCACCACACAAGGTTCTTCTAAGCTCCTATCTGGTAGAGACTTGCCCCATTTTATTGTCCACCTCATTATGGCAGATGAAGATGAATTGATCACTGGACTGAAAGTTGGTGGTTGCCTAGGGACTACTGATCATGACCTGACTACATTCAACATGGGCAAAGAGGACAGTACAATTAGCAATATATCTCTCTAGGGATGAAACAGGGAGACTATTTTCTGTAGGTCTATAGAACTTCTGCCTCTTTGGTTGGAGGAACTGGCAGATGGGTCTGATTCTGTACTTCAGCTCCCGTTCTGTAAAACTGGAATAATATCATCCCCTCACCTCACAGGAGTGTTGTGGAGATAAATTAATTAATGCATATGAAGCATTCAGATGAGCACCACAGTAAAGCCCAGGAGGAAATTAATAATTCCATCTTCAGAGCAACGTTTGAATACTGTGCAGTAAATAAGACATGGGGCCACACATTGAAAAGTGAGAAAAATGCAAAGGATTTAAAAAAGGCTCATTAATTGAGCACCATCCATTTTGTGCACTGAATGAGGCAGGTGTCCTGTGGAAAAAAATATTTCGGGATCACATAATTATACACTGTATCATAATGGATATGGACAAGGGAGACAAATTAAAGTTACACAGGCAACCTTGATGCTGACATTTCCTAACTATTGAGTGCTTAATTTTGCACCCTCAATAACGTTTTTAAGTTGCCTTTGTGTTATATTATATATAAATACACAGGGAAGAGACAATGAGTAAGGTAGTATGTCAATAACAGTACTGGTATGTTTCAGTCTTTCTAAGGGCAAATCTTCCCCTCTTAGGGTGAAACCAACAAGCTAAGAGAAATTGCTCAAACCAGATTCTCCCCCAGGGAGAGGGGTATGCATGTACAGGGAGATCTTGACAAACCAGTAAAGTGCCCGAACCACTGCCGCTTATTGCTAAAAGTAGGCGAGCTGGCACGGCGTAAGTGGGCCTATGCAGGAGCCTTAGCATGACTGAGTCAGGAGGGAAGGGGGATTGGGTGCCAGAGAAAGGGCAGCTTAACCCTGCGTCCTTCCTGATGAGATCTCTCTCAAAATCACTGAGATATACATTTTAGGAATATGGGAAACTTGTCTATATGTGCCCTCAGGGATGTGTCTGTCAGAGCCAGAAGGCATACAAACTCTGAAAAAACACATCTGGCTAATTGATGATCAGAAGGAAACCTCTTGCTTAACCTTTGAAATTGCTTGCTTAACAAGTTTTCTTTTAGTGACGTGTTATTGTAATACTAATGAATAAATAAGGGAAGAAAGTTTGGGGTAGTTGGACTCTTCAGGGACTCTCTCTGTGAACACATTCTGTGATCCCCACAAGCAGACAGAAGATTGGCCATGGGAAGACTGCCGCTGTGCCACTCGAGAGCCACACCCAACTTTGGTAATTATTCAGGGTTGGGGATATTTTACTAACCTGTTGTGGACGTGTGTAAGTGCTTGACACTAAGTAAAGTTTAGCTTTAAGTGAAAGCACTCTTATGTTGTCCTGTTTGTGCCAGCCATCTATCGGTCGGATAGCCATGTCTCCCTTGATTTATTTCCTGACACCACCTCGCATAGAGTAAAGTTACCAAGAGCTTTGGGTTGAAAGAACCCAGGGTAATATGTGGAGGTGTGTCTTGGGGGCAACAATGATCATGTGAGTCAGTGAGTACTGAAGGAAGGGGTTAGAATCCCCCGATACAGACATGAAGTAAGGGTCTGACACACAGGACTGCTGGTATGACCCAAACAAATGAACATGTTATTGCCTGCCCTTTCACATGACCTGGATCAAGCTGCCAAAGACACATACTTATGTCACATGACAAGGGTCAGTTTCTTGTGGTTTCCATTACACTAAGAACTCCACAAGGCTTGATGACCTGTTGGAAAGCGTTCACCTCTCCTATTGATTCTGGGCATCTGCATGCTATGTTTGCCCCTATGTTGCTATTCCCTACACCCACAAAGAGCAGCAGGTGCTCAAGGAACATGTTGCTATTGGCTTCCCCTCTTAAGCAAGATGGGCTTTTATGCAAAGTTGTCCTCTTCCTTGATTGTGGAAGGTGTTCTTTTTGCTCATCTAGCAAACTTCTTAAACAACTCTCAATTTTCATTCACACTTCTCTGGCTAAATTTTTTCTCTCAAACAATGTCACTCATAATTTTCCTCTTCTTTGGGAAAGTTGGTGCTTCAAAAGCACTAAGTATAAATATTACTGACTGGGACTGTCCGCTGTTTGCCTGTGATGAATATAATCAAGGTCATGATCACTGGTCTCTAAGCAACCACCAACTTCAAGTCCAGTAATCAATTCATCTTTATCCATCATAAAGAGGTCCAAAATCATTACCTTGTGTTGGGTGCAACATCTGTTGTGCTGGAAAATTATCTGTAATTTTTAGAAACTCTAAGTTGTTCTACCGGGGCTGCATAAGACCACCTGTGTATGGCTCCCAAATTGAAGTCCCCCATGAAAACACCATTTTCTTTCCACACATTAAAGACAGGTGCTTAAGGAGCAACTCTTCTTGCTCTCTGGTTTGATTCCAGCATCTGTAACAGACCCCTATTAGGTTTCAGAGTAACAGCCGTGTTAGTCTGTATTCGCAAAAAGAAAAGGAGTACTTGTGGCACCTTAGAGACTAACCAATTTATTTGAGCATGAGCTTTCGTGAGCTACAGCTCACTTCATCGGATGCATACCGTGGAAACTGCAGCAGACTTTATATACACACAGAGAATATGAAACAATACCTCCTCCCACCCCACTGTCCTGCTGGTAATA
Organism: Lepidochelys olivacea; assembly: GCF_965140295.1. NCBI lineage: Eukaryota > Metazoa > Chordata > Testudines > Cheloniidae > Lepidochelys > Lepidochelys olivacea. The sequence continues at coordinate 65,894,642 of NC_140421.1, read as the reverse complement.
GCTTATCTAAAGTGATCATCAAGTTGGGCCATTTCCAGCACAAATCCAGGTTTTCTCACCCTCCACCCCCCCACACAAATTCACTCTCCTATTAGTTGCCTTCCTGAACTTTGTTACTTAATACCTTGATCAATATGCATTCGAGAGCCTCTGGTTCTGAATTACTGATCATTACCTGTTTTAGAGTTATGTCTTTAACATACCTTCCCCTGCCCTTTCACCCACTCTCTCCTTTCTATTAGGTTGTAACCAGGACTTTTAACATTCCAATCATCCCCAGGCCCAGTGCAAGGGGCTGCAGGGGGCTGTGCTTGGAAATCAAGTCTCATTTGGGGGGAGGAGTTTCTCCCCCATTTCTGTCTCTCCTCAGACAGAAAGGGGCAGCCACTAACGAAATGGTGAACGGCACTTGCTGCAGAAGATGAAGCACTGAGGCAGATGTTCTAAGTCACTGCCTGCACCTCTCCCTCCTCCTCGCTCTCCTGGAGGGGGCACTGCTCTGGGGTATTACACTACCCCGCTGGCAGGAAAGGGTACAGACCCTGGGCAAATGACCATGTCGCTAAAAACAAGAGCAGGCCTTATTGCCAAGGGATGGGTTAACTTTGGCCTGCTGCTGGCTGGGGCCCAGAACACTGATCTAGTGTGGTAGAGGGGTTATACTTCCCATCTCATGAAGCCTCCCAACCCCTGAGCTATAAGGATTGGGACCTGCCCCTCTTATGGAGCGCTGTGGCCTCGGCAAGGGATGCCACAGTCTCACATGAAAAGTCAGTGGCGGAACCCAGAAGTCCTTATTTCCAGGGCCCTACACGAAATGCTACAGCACGCTCCCTCTCAGCACTGGGAATTTCACCCAGGACCTAGTTCTTGTTTCTCAAAGCCAGGAAGAATGGGGTCATCAGGAGACTGGGAGTCAGGACTCCTGGATTCTATTGCTGGTTTATTATAGACTTGTGGGATCTCGGGCAAGTCACTCCCACTCACTGTGGCTCAGCACCCATTAATAAGGTGGGGATCTAATACTTACCTGCTACTGTAAAGGGCAGTGAGATTTACTCGGGAGAAGCTGGTCCATAAGTGCTAAGTGTCAAATGATCATTGAAGGTCAGACCCAAATTCCCAGAGTGTCAAGCATTTCGATCTGAGGTTTCAGTTCAGCCCAGTATGGAAAAGGGCTCAGCCACGGAGTTTGAATCAAGGAGGATCAGCCCGTACTGTGTGTGGTGACGAGCTAACAGGCCTTTCCCTCTCAGGTGCCTGTGATTTTGGGCCTACAAGGCCAGAGGGACATTCATCACCTAGGCAACCAATGGCCAGCAACCCAGTAGAACTTCCAGGCCTGTTAACATCCGAGCATTCAACCTCAAGAGACAGTGGAAAGCAGCAGGGGACAGAGGGTGACAGGGAATTACCAGCCCTGGATTCCATGACTGAAGATGGGTTATTATTGACTTTGGATGGTGACCAACAGGAAACCAACAGGGGTTCTTGCCCCCAAACAACAATCATCCATTGTCCTTCTGAGCTCAGAAAGTTTACCACTGATTATCTGATCAAGATTCACTGTTGCCAAGGATTAGGGAAGTATCTCTATCCCCACTGGACAGATGAGGAAACTGAGGTACAGAGAAGGGAAGTGACCTGCCCATGGTCACACAGCGAGGCTGGGGTAGAGCCAAAAAGAGAAATCAGTAGTCCTGATTCCTTCTTTGACCCATAAGCACGTCCCCTGAAGGCAGAAATAGAACCCAGGAGTCCTAACTCCCAATGCCTTGTGCTAATCACTACACCTCACCCCTTCACAAGCAGAGAAAAATCCTGTCTCCCCCTCTAAGACCATCCATTCTAGGCTTTCAGTTTTGCAGTAGCCCTTCGCACTTCTTAGGGGCAGGGCATATTCCAGTGTCTGCACAGACACTCTCAAGTGGATCCTCACTGCCCCCAGTGAGGTAGGTAATGGATGATTATGGTTCCCCAGTTTGAAGAAACTAAGGTAGAGGAAAGTGAAGTGATTTCTAAAGACATATGGCTAGTCATATCGGAGTTGGGAATAGAACCCAGGAGTCCTGCCTATCCTCAGCCTCTAGAAGGAATAGGACTTATAGTCCTGACTTTCAAGCTATCCAACTGCTGGAATTTCATACTGGAAATGCTCTCAATAAAGTGGTCTCAAAGGATCTTCAAGAATTTATCACAGAAATTATTCAGCAAGTGTTTTGGAAGAACTAATACTCAGGAGAATCCAAAACTACTTACAGATAATTATTGGAGAGAAGATGGCAAAATTTATCAAATAGATGGATTTGTTATGAAATTGTACCTTGGTTTTAAAGGGGAATAACTAGAGGGTTGCATACTTCATTGCTAACAGAAACCAAGCTAGCAAGTGGTGGAAGGGGCAGGAATTCAGACTGTTTCCCTGGACCTGTAGTAATTTTTATCTGAGCAAAGTGAGGCCTAACACTCAGCTCAATGGTGTTTCCCTGTCTGTAATGTAATAACTTGTGAAAACAATGTGTGATCAATTCCAACATTTCAGGAAACGTTCCAGGCATCAGTGGGAAGAACACTATCTAGTTTGGTGAAAACTGGAAAACTAGGATGCCAGAAAAGCCTGATTTCCACATAGTGCCTATTGGTGCTGTGGCAGAGGAACATGGTGAGATAAGAGGTAACTCAGCCAATCACCATTCCCTCCCTCCAGTTCATTAGTATACTTCACAATCATTAATTGATGAGCCAGCAAATAAACCGCAGGTCGGGACTGAGGTACTTAGAGTGTGAGGCTGGGAGGTTCAGGATTGGATTAGCAGGAGCTATATTGAGACGGTCAGAGACTATTCCAGTCCCACCTCTTTGACAGCATTCCCCAATGAGAGCTAATGAGCAGCCCCTTCCTTATGATGGGGGAAGGAGAACGAAAGAAAAAAAAAAGAGAGAGTGAGAGAGGAGGGAGGGAAGATCGAGGGATGTGATCATTCCCCTCTATTCGGCATTGGTGAGGTCTCATCTGGAGGCCTCACACTACAAGAAGTATGTGGAAAAAAATTGGAGAGAGTTCAGCGGAGGGCAACAAAAATGATTAGGGGGCTGGAATACATGATTTACGAGGTGACGCTGAGGGAACTGGGATTATTTAGTCTGCAGAAGAGAAGAATGAGGGGGCGGGGATTTGATAGGTGCTTTCAACTACCTGAAAGGGGGTTCCAAAGTGGTAGTAGATGACAGAACAAGGAGTTCTTGGACAGTCAAAAGGTTTTTGATGGAATGTCAACATTTCTTAATTAAAAATTCCACATAAATTGTACTGGTTTTATTTTTAACCAGCTGTAACCTGTTCTGTGCATACTGCAGTGGGGGAGGTTTAGGTTGGCTATTAGGAAAAACTTTTTCACTAGGAGAGTGGTGAAACACTGGAATGGGTTACCTAGGGAGGTGATGGAATCTCCTTCCGTAGGAGGTTTTTAAGGTGAGGCTTGACAAAGCCCTGGCTGGGATAATTTAGTGGGAGATTGGTCCTGCTTTGAGCACGGGGTTGGACTAGATCACCTCCTGAGGTCCCTTCCAACTCTGGTATTCTTTATGATTCCATGAGGGAGAAGGGGAGCCAAAAAGGAGAAAGCCAAAGGGCCCCAATGATTCTAAGGGGCAGAATTGTGGAAGGGAAACTTCTACCTTCTTAACCTTCTGTTTTCAGTGCCTAGAGCTTGGCCAGTGATAGATGGATCAGACTGAACAGGTTCCACACATCAAGGAGGCTCTTAAACTGGAGAGCTCTGTTTTCTATCAGAATCCCCAGCCCAAGAGGAGAAAGCTCTGAAGAGGCTCCTTCTTTGCACTCAGGTTAGAATCCTCATCTCCAGCTACAGCCCCAAGAAGAATATTTACTGCAGCAAGGACACAGGTTCCCCAAGGTTGCCGCTGTCCTGCATAGCTGATGTCAGATGTCTGAGAGGTTACTTTCTCCCCACCACCTTCGACCAGTAGGCTGAGGCTCCTGTGAAGTCACTGCCAGGCCCAACCCTCCCCTGCAGGGCTGATGGCCTGACCCTGTCAAGACACTCTCGATGTTTGAGTAGCTCCCTCTGTATCCCCTGAATAGCCCCACACAGCTGTGGATGCTCCCCGTGCAACAGTGAGTTTTACAGATTCACAGGGTTTAAGGCTAGAGGAAATCATTAGATCATCTAGTTGGACCTGCAGTATAACACAGGCCTTTAAATGTCACCCAGTTACCCCTTTATTTAGCCCAATACCTTGCGTTTCACTAAAGCATTCCTTCCAGAAATGCATCCAGTCTTGATATGGAGACTTCACCACGGTAATTTATTCCGCTGGTTAATCACCCTCACTGTTAAAAAATGTGTGTCTTATTTGACTTTGTCTGGTTTCAGCTACCAGCCATTGGTTCTTGTTCCGTCTTTCTCTGCTTGAATAAAGAGCTCCTTTAGTACCTGGTATTCTCTCTCCATGAAAGTATTTACATGTCATAATCAAAGTCATCTCTCAATCTTCTTTTTGATAAAGTAACAGATTGAGCCCCCCAATTCTCTCACTGCATGGCAGTTTCTATGGCTCGTTAGTGCACCCTCTCCAATTTTTCAACATTGTTTATAAAATGTGGACAGCTGAACTCCATACAGTATCCCGGTATCATCTCACAAACACCACATTCAGAACCAAAATCACGTCCCTACTCCCTCAACCAAAAATTATTTCCCCCCACATGTCACTGAGGGGGAAAAAAAAACAAAAAACAAAAAAAAAGTGTCCTTGGGGAGCAGCTCAAAACAATTTTTTAAAACTTCTTTTGTTTTGTTTGGCCACTCTTCTGTGTTTGGAATGAAGCAGGATTAAGTGCTCATATCTTCTGAGTCCATTAGTAACTAAGGAGGATGTGAAACCTCAACTTCTAAGGAATCAACTTTTTAAAAATCAGCTGGTCCAATTAACTTACATCCAAGAGTCCTAAAAGAGCTGCCAAGGGAGCTATCTGCCCTGCCCCATACCATACCATGTTAATTTGCAATAAATCATGGAATATCGAGGAAACTCCAGAAGAGTACTAATGCGTTGAAACTCAAAAAAGGGCAAGTGGGATGACCTGGCAACTATGGGCCAGTTAACTGGATATCAATCCCAAGCAAAACAATGGAAAAACTGCTGATGGAAAAAATGGCTTTCAGGTGATAAAGAATTGAACGTTTGGAAAGAGACTAAATGCCAGTCAACTTGGTTATATGGAAAATAAGCCTTGTCAAAGCAAACCTCATCTCATTCTTTGATGAGATTACATGTGATTGATAAAGGTAACTGTAGACAGAGAAGACTTTTATAAAGCATTGATTTAATGCTGCTTGACATTTGTATTAAAAAATTAGCATTATGCAGTATCAATAAAGCACATAGTAAATGGATTAAGAACTAGCAAACTGATAGGTCTCAAAAAGTAGTCGTCAATGGGGAATCATCACTGAATGGGGGTGCTCTGCAGGGATCAGTACTAGGCCCTGTGCTATTCAACATAGTCTTCAACGAGCTAGCAGTAAATATAAAATCAGTGCTGAAAAAATTTGTGGCTGGCACAAAGATTGGCAGGGTGGTTAATAACAATGAGGACAGGGAGCCATTCAGAGCCATCCGGACCCCTTGATAAGTTGGGCACTTCAAACCACACACATTTTAATACAGCCAAGTGCACAGTTATACGTCTAGGCTAATGCAAGGAATGCAGGCCACCCCTACAGACGGAGGGACTGTATCCTTGGAAGCACCAACTCTGAAGAGGAGCAAGCAACTCAACTTGAGCTTCCACTGGGAATCTGTGGTAAAAAGGACTAATGCCCTGCTTGGATATATAAACAGGGGAGTAGTGAGGAGATTTTACCCTAGTATACATCACTGGTGAGACCTAGACTGGGATACCACATCTAGTTTGGCAAATTTACTCCAGAACATTTTTGTGAATACGTTTCTTTATCATATTGCTGGATTTAGAGCCACCTTTCCCCTCCCTTCCACTTTTGCTTGTTCTATACAATCAACACACCTAGCCGGCCACCAATTTTCTTACTAACGAGACGTTCCCAACCTTAGCTCAACCTCATTCAAGGGCTCGATGTGCATTCTGAGATGATATTTCAACCTATTCCAGGAAAGTTCCCTATGGATTAGTTCCAGAGTGCTGCTGGAATAAGCAACAATGTACCACGAGGTGTAGCAATGTTGGAGGATAGCTGAATGGCAGGAGAAGTTAAATATTCAGGTTGGGCTTTATAAAAAGGAGTCCAAGGTTTGAGTGTCCAATTCCCACTGAGATTCGATGAGAACTGGCACCTAACCCGTAAAGTACTGCTATACCACAGCCAGGGCGGTGATTTGCAGCTCATGTAGACATACCCATGCTAGCTTTAATCTACCTAACTTGGTAAAAATAGGAGTGAGGATGCACTGGCACGGGCTTTAGCATGGGATGCACAAGCAAGTACATGCCCATGGGGGAAATGGGAGGGTCTGGCAGGCTTGTGCAGCCCAGGCTTGTGTATCCTCAGTGCTATTTTTAATAAGCTTGCTAGAGGACAGCTGGCATGGGTACATCTGCCCAAGTTGCAAATCACGCTCCAGCTGCAGTGCAGACATTCCCTTAGGGCTCCTTTGAAAGCCTCAGCCTTAATCAAGATTGTATATTTGCTCACTCTGAAGGAATCTTGACATAACGGATTCTTTTCTTTTAAGCAATACGTGCTGGAAATACTGTATACTTATGGTCATCATCCGGAATACTGGAAGTTATTCTACTTTATGCACATACTGATACTTGGCTAGTTACAGTACACAGCTGCAAAATGAGTTCATGGTGGGGTGTATTCACTTTAATGCCATATTTGCCTTCAAAATCCCTAAGGAAGGGCACAGAAGCCACCTTTGCCATCTCCTATTGGAACTATTTATGCTTTAAAATTCCTGTCTGAAATAAAATGTACGTATGTTAGACTGGATTCTCTACTGGTATAACTCTGACTTCCATGAAATTACAGTAGTAGAGAATAAGTGATTCCCCACCCCGTCCCCATATTCAAAATGTACTGAAACTCACCTTCAAATACCAGAGTAGACTAGTTAACATACCTGGATATTGCATGCCTAATATACATTTTTAAGGTTATTTGGCTCATGGAGTCACTTGCAAAATCTTTTCCTTTAAAACATGTGGTTATGACTTTCAAGGTAAGCAGTTATTCTATGCATGAAAGCAACATCTGAAAATGTTTGTTGTCTCAAATCCTCTCTCTCCTAATTAATAAGCAATTAGTAGAAACTGGCACATCAGCAGAAGATAGTTCAGTAGAGCTAGTTAAAAATAAAACCAGTACAATTTATGTGGAATTTTTAATTAAGAAAATGTTGACATTCCATCAAAACTTTTTGACTGTCCAAAAACATTAATTGGCGCCAAAGATAGCCAGAAACCTAAAACTATATTCAATGATTTTTCTCCCTGAAAATTTCATTGGTGGCCAGAGAGAGGAGGATTTAGTTTAAGATCAAGTTTGACCAAAAAATTCATTGAAAACTTGAAATTACCAGAATTTCAACCAACTCCGCATTTAGGCAGCTGTGCGGGTAGTTAGGATATCAGTGAGGGCCCAGAGGCTCAACAGAAATTTATGCACCTGGGTGCCTCAATGCCTTTGAGAATCTGAACCTGTGGGACTAAAGAAGCTTGTAGCAGTCATTAATCAATCTGGGGCGCTGGACTAGGGGGCAGGGAGCAAGGAGCCAGGAGAGGAGTGAGCTGCAGGTGGAGTCTTGGGGGGGAAGCAGCGGTGTGAGGTCAGAGCCCCAGGGGTGGCCCGAGGGGCAGCGTGGCAGTTCGGGCACCTGTGACCGCCCACACAAACTTTTAGGGCACTTTCACCGCTCCCGGAATCAATCCAGCTATTTTGTTGATGAATCATTTCAAAAACGATTTTCACATAGTGGCACATCCCTTTCGCAGTGCTCAGACCTAGATATGAGATAGCTCCTTACTAATCGTGACCTCCTCAATGGCCCTCTGCTCCCTACCCAGGAAGAAAGCACAAGGAAATCATAATGGCGCTGCAATTTACCACCACCACAGCACCACAGTGTTAATAGAAGCACAGTACTGCATAAATGAGAGAGGATTTCATCTCCTTCATCCAGAAAGTAAAACACAGCTGAGACAAGACCTTCATCTTGAAGGGATCATCTATATTCTCATTTCTTCTAGAACCTTTGCCATACACTGAGAAAACTGAAGAAAGACAGATGGAAGGGAATCTTAACACCTATGAAATCAAACAGTTTAAACACACATGTATTCCTGGAACGTGACTGCCAGGCCTAGGGAGGGAGCCAAGATGTGACACCTCCAATATTACCCCCTGTCCTTTACGTCCCATCCCTTTTGTCGAGAAGAAAGAAAGACTGTCAAACATATCCATAAAGGATCTTGCTCGTCACACGTGATAAGGCTCAAATGCTTTCCTTTGATTCTCTCTTCCTCTCTTTCTGTTTATTTCCCACCCACCCCACATTAGGCTTTCACCAAACCAAGTTACTTAGCTCTTCTTTCCTATAAATTGGTTCCTGTTTAGCTTGTTCCTTGAAGACACTGCTCAGGTTATTGTCCATCGATCACTTGGCTCCTGGTTTCCCTCCATCTTCCGCAGGTCAGAATGCTGATTGGTGATTAAGTTGACACAGAAAAGAACCCTTTCTAGTTCCCACATTTCTTGATGTCCTTTCTTGCAACTCCATAACGCTCAAGTGGCACCTCTTACAGTTTCTGATTTGGATTCCTTGGTATTTCTTCAGTGACTTCAATGGCTGTGCCTGCCTCAGTAGTTTTCCTTCAGAGAGAACAGTACCACTCTGCTCACTCCAAACATTGCTCCTCTTCCTGAGCCAAAACCAGGAAGGCTCTGTGCATTTACAGATCATTACATTTCTTTCAATCCTTCTTTGCTTTTACATCCCACTTCAAGGAAGTTTCCTCACTTCTTGTGTTCTGTGCCAGAAATGTCCCCAGATTTCTGTGGGGAAGTCTTAGATTCAGTCAGAAGCTCTCACATGAATAAAAAAAATATGAGAGAGCTAGAAACAGATAGGGCTTCTTACCCTCTAACTTCAGAACTGTTGTTCCTTCTGTAGTCCCATGAAACACTGTTGACATCTTCCCCCTTCCTGCCTACTGCTCAGGTAGCCAATCGTTAGCAGACAAAGCAGGAGTTCTCAGTTATCAGCTGCTCTGTAGTGTCCCAGTTGCTTTTCAAACATATCACTGCTGAATTAGACCCCGCTTTCTTTGTTTTGATAGACTTCAGAAGTTAACCTCCACTTCCATCCTCTGGTCACACATCCAACCATTTGCTTTGAGAAACACAGCACGCATTTGATGATCCATGGAACACACTGTGTTGCATAACCTACTTGGCAATACACCTCCGGTTTTTCCAAGCATGGTTTCTGGGTCCAAGGTGAAAATCTGGTCTAGGGCACTGCAGTAATTACTAAATTAATGACTCTATGGAATGTCTCCACGCACTGCCAATCTCCCTATGACATTCTAGGCTGCTACACCAAGTAATAAACGCACCGTGTGAGCAGTAGCTTGGAGGATTTCAGAATAGATATTGGTCTCACAAGCAGGCTTTGGAAATGTAAACGTATGTAGGAAGCATAGTGCTTCAGGCTTGTTCCTCATAAAACAACTTTTAATTAATTTTTTTTTTAAAAATACCGCCCCCAGCAGCTCTTAAGCTGACAAGAAATGCATTCTGTTATTCTTTGCAGAAAGGCACTATACACTGCACTTAAATTAGGTAGAGAAAAAAGGCCTGATTCGGTCCAAAGGGCTTTAACAACATCCTTTTAAACAGAGGACACTGCATTTTTGTCAAACCATTTTAATATGAGACAATGCATATCTACCCTGTCATCTTAAAGTTATTAAATCGTACCTCATTTACCTCCTTCCTAAGAGACACTTCTTATTTTACAGAGAAAAATCTTGTGTAAAAATCTTATTCCCACCAAATTGTAATTTACTGATTTTGAAAGTAAAGAATTTAGAGCAAGACAGCTTTAAAAAATAAAGAAATAAAAATAAAACACATTCCCTCCCCAAAAAACAAACTATCCACCAATGAGCCTTGAAACTTGTATCACGGTGGATACTATATTTGCTTTCATTTTCACTTTTTGGAGAAAAAAAAATCATAAGACTTTTTTAAATTTTAAAAGACACTAGAATTCAGGAGTGGGGTATGTCTCATGACCATTGCTTCTTTTTTGGCCTGCTCTTGTAAACACATGAATAATTGTCCCCATATGAGTAGTTAGGACCACATGTTGAAGTCAGAGAGACTACTTACAGTCTTGATCCAAAGACGAGATAAATAAATGGAAAGAATTCTATTGCCTTCAATGGATCAGGTCCATAGGGCTACGTGTATCTCTGCAATCGACCCTGAGTAAAGTGCAGTGCATAACTTTACCATCCAAGAAGGAGACCACGGAATGCAATGCGACTTGGTCACATTTTCTCCCTTCCTCCACAGAAGGAGTAAGTTCTACCTATGTATGGATAGGGCCCTCACCTCACCACAGTAGAGTCTGAACACCTTAGAATCATTAATGTTTTGACAACAGTTCAAATGATAGCTGGGGTCAGATCCTTTTTGGGATCAGGGCCTAAAATATCAGTAAGTTCCCAATCTTAGACCCCACTCTATAGCTATTGGGAAATATTGACTTTCTATGGGACTTCTTTTAACTAAAATAATTAGTTGACAGAGGCTTGAAGATAATCTTCCTCATTCTTTCCATTGAAAGTCATGAGAATCCAAACTCATTTGAAGAGAGAGAGACCACCTCTTACAAGCGACCACTTTTGTTAACTTCCATGAGTGGTCGCTCTTGGCAGGTTTCCTTTTTTAAAAGGAAAAAAAATGAAATCAGAAAATAAATTAAAAATCCACAATAATAAAACTGATTTCATAGGGCCCTAGTAGTGGGATTCTTAGGAATGTCTTGGGGAAGAAAGGGAGAAAGCATGGACAAGGAACTTGTTACATTCCTACCCTTACCATGTTATCCAACCTTCCCACACAGGATCTTGCTAACTTCTTCACAGGGAATATGGACAAGATCCCAAAGGACCTAACAGGAATTTTGCATAAACAGCACAAACTGAGAAACAGTGAAACAACATAGGATTGCGAGTGAGTTCGTAAGAGATAACAGCCCACAATACACCAATGGCTCATTTTGGCATTCCCTTTGATATATCTGTTCCAGAAGAGCATATCAAGTTCTTACCATCCACAGTCCAACGAATCAGCAAGAAGAGTCCGTTCAAATAGCAAAGAACTTGATCTAAAAGGTCCTGAATTCATTGGCAAATTAGGATGTCCATTGCATAGCAAAGAGTGCAGCAGATCTATTCCAAATGGATACACCAGAAACACTCAACAACTGTGAAATGGGTAAGAGGCCTACAGGACTAAGGCTCACCTCTCAAAAAGAAAAATGTCCTTCCATTGCACAAACTCCTCTCCACCAGAGATCTGTGAAGCCAGCCACTCTCACCACCAACCATATTAAAGAAAATGGCAACTGCAATCTGCTCCATATTGCAATAATACAAGTTAAAGGCAATATGTTGGTATGTTCTCTCTCCATGGGGAAGCAATTTCTGACAGTAGAGGACCCTTTAATCTAGCAGACAAAGGCCTAATGAGATCCAGTGGCTGGAAACAGAAAGCATAAAAATTCAGACTAAAAATAAGATAAATGTTTTTATCAGTGAAGGTACCTAACCATTGCAGCAACTTAGCTAGGGATGTAGTGGATTCTCTATCACTTTAAGTCTTTAGCTCAAGATTGGATGTCTTCCTTAATGATATGCTCATAATAGAAGTTAGGAGCTTGATGTAGGAATTACTGAGCAAAGTTCTTTGTCCTGCATTATACAGGATGGCAGAATAAATTATTCTAATAGCCCCTTCAGGCCTTAAATCTATGGAAGCTGAGAACATTGATCTGTGGCCCTATGCGTCCCTGTATTCACATCCTACACACTACTGCAGTGATATTTGTTTAAAATATGCCTTCTGAGGTACCATTTAAAAACTAACACTGCACTGGTCAATAATATTGTTGTGAAATGTATGTGGCAATGCTGGATATGGAATTATGGATACAAACTTTAAAGTATAATAAAAATGAGTAACTAAAAGGTATTTAAACCAGGCCTGTCAGGCATAGTTGATAAACAGGTGTTTTCCAGACAAGGGAAAGTGACCAACACCTCAAACCAGGTGTGGCCAAATTCAGTGGGCCATTCATTTGTATAGAAGGTTTCAGGAAGAGGACATTTACATTGTAAAATTGCAGCAAGAAGCATCACATGGGAGCACACCAGGCAACACCTTAATCAAGATGGAGTCGGCCTCGCAGAGGAGACAGGAAACTGAACCCCAGGGGATCAATTTGACTTTGGAAACAAAGACAGGCTTTGAGATAGAAGGACACACAGAAAGGCTTTAAATCATCATCCACCTTACAAGACAAGGAAAACCAGTGCCTTGGACTCTGTGGAGAGCCCAGAAAGGAAGACTGGTGAGGAAAGTACCTTGAACAAAGACTGAAGCTTGTGAAGCTAAGTCTTAGCTATTAGAAAGCATACGTTTACTTTTATCGTTAATAAGCATTTATCTTTATTCCTTTTACTTGGCATCATGTGACCTATGTCCTGTTATTAATAAATTCATTTAATTTTTATTATAAAACAGCATAGTGCTGTGTTTGAACGGAAGGGTGTATCTGTCCCAGTTGAGCTCATAAACTGTAATGTACTATCTCTTTAAAAGAGCAACAAACGTAATATCTTCTGCGAATGTACAGTCATAGAGGCTGTGCAATGCAGAGAGATGTCTCTGAGGAGCTCGGGGGCTGGTGTTCACTGGTTCACTAGAGTCTTGAGTTTGCTGGTGAGGAAGACAGACTGGTGTGGCAAGGATCTGACACAAAGACTAATCTCCAGCAAAGTTCACTTTTGCTGAGGCAGAGGTAAGACTCTGCTCTGGTTTTCCCAGCAGCATGTTACAGTATCACAGCTGGGGGGAAGGATAGCTCAGTGGTTTGAGCATTGGCCTGCTAAATCCAGGGTTGTGAGTTCAATCCTTGAGGGGGCCATTTGGGATCTGGGGCAAAAATTGGGGATTGGTCCTGCTTTGAGAGGGGGTTGGACTATATGACCTCCTGAGGTCCCGTCCAACCCTGGTATTCTATGATTCTATGGACAAAGCATAGGTGCCTGATTATAGACTATCCTTCTCAGGAAGCAGTGATTTAATTAAAGAATAATGGCTGGTTTAAAATACTCCTTCACAATTTACAGCAGGTCATAACAGATTATAAAAGGGGGTACACAAGATGGTACTCTAGCAAATTAGATGCTTTCAGGCACTATGCAAGAACAACAAGTAGGGCAGGGACTAGGAGGAACTGAGGAGACCAAAGATGTGAGTTGTAACTATACATATTCTTCGTGTCTTTTAAAGAACATTGGGATTCAGGTAGAGTAGAGCCTCAGATTTATGAGCACCAGAGTTACGAACCGACTGGTCAACCGCATCCCTCATTTGGAACCGGAAAGACGCAATCAGGCAGCAGCAGAAACAAACAAACAAGCAAATCTGGTACAGTACTGTGTTAAACGTCAACTACTAAAAAAATAAAGGGAATGTTTAAAAAAAGATGTGACATGGTAAGGAAACTGTTTCTGTGCTTGTTTCATTTAAATTAAGATGAATTAAATTAAAAGTACCATTTCCCTTCTGCATAGTAAAGTTTCAAAGCTGTATTAAGTCAATGTCCAGTTGTAAACTTTGGAAAGAACCATGATAATGTTTTGTTCAGAGTTATGAACAGCCTCCATTCCCAAGGTGTTCGTAACTCTGAGATTCTACTGTACAATGAAGGTGGCTAAAGCGGATATTTCCGTGGCAGATCTTACAGTACAAAGAAAGTCACTGAACTTGATCTGCAGATTAAAGAGACATGAGATATTAAGAAGACAAGCTTAAAACAAACAAACCCATCCCTAAATCTAGTTGCCTAGAGGCTGCTTAAGTTAAAAGTCCGAGAAAGAAAACTGATCCATTTAATGAATGATGAACTTTCATTGTTAACACCAATTTTACAATAGACTTGAGACATGGATTTATGTATTAGAAAATTAGAGAAAGTAAATGTAACAACAGGATGGATAATAGTTACAGATACAGAGCCAAATACATTTGCCTCTGGAATACAGCTCCAACCCATTGGGTCCCATTCTCTCTCAGCTGTGAAAGTCCAGAGTAACACCATTAAACTCCAGCTTATCACCACTGTTTGGGCTGGTGGCCTGCGTGATATTTTCCCCAACCTTCAAGCTTGAGTTTTAGGTTCACTTGTACATTTCATTTCAATCCTCACTAGCCTGACTTCACTGACTCAGGAAGTGGTAGTCATGTGGCCATTTGCCACTTGGCCAAATGCATCAGGTCTGTTATGGGGTCCCGCCCCAGACTGAGCCCCATGTGTACAGAAGCAACTCACTGGCCAGCACTCCTTGTGGCTGGGTGTGGAGGTTGCTGGGCCGTCCCCTTGGTCACTTACATCAGGGTCTGCCATGGCCTTGAGCTAGGTCACTGAAAAATTCAATCCCCTTCCAGGGTACTGAAAGTCCCAAATCAGCATCACTTTAGACAATAATCCCAAATTAACATAAAGGAAAGATCTTTCAGCCTCCTGGGCTCAACTCTCAGCCCTTCTCACTCTTATCAGCATGCTGACTCCATGGGCTTTTCCTCACTAGGAGCCCAACCACAATGGTCTTGCACCTCCTAGGCTCCTTTTCCATTCCCAGTTCCACATGTGGAACACTGGCCCCAGGATGGCCTGCCTGGAGTCTGTCCCCTTGTCCCAAGAGCTTACCACAGGAGTTTGCAACACTCCTACAGCTCTGGTAGTGGTCTTCCACAGCCAGCTCCCAGCTGCTGGACTCCCACTCTTTTTAAATCCTACACCCCACATTGGTGTGGCAGGGCGGGGTGATTAAACAGGATGGGCCAACCCCAGGCCTCTTGACCCTGTTACAGGGTCCTTATTCTAATCTTTCGTTTTAGGGGGCTGGCCTGCCTTGTTCTGCACTGGTGTTGAAAACAATTCCAAATTCTGGCAAACACCCCAATAGGAAAGGGCTTTCTAAAGAGAGTAATGTTTCTATTACTTTTGGAGCATGACTGTTGCCCTAGAAGTCCCCTGAAAGGGTCAGTGAAGTCTGGTAGGGATGTCGGACTAGGAGTTTGAGAACTTCATGGCTGCACACATGAGCCAGTCCTGGAAATCTGGAGCCTTGGAGAGCTATTCGTATGACCCATCTCCCCCCTGTGGCTTTCTACTTTGCCCTTTTAATAGCAACAGGGCAAGAAACTCAATTAACTCCTCTATGTAGAGAAAGCATTGAGAGGGGAAGGCATGCAGACACAGAGATGGCAGGCAGAATGGTGGGCGAACAAGCCCATGAGCCAGGAGACGAGAGGGAAACAGCCATTGACGACGGATTTATGTGATACAGGAAGATTTATGCAGTGTCTTGGCCACTAGTAAGCACTGTGGCCACTTGCCACATAATCATCATACTTCCATCACATAATTATGCACTGGGTCCTGATTATAATGAGCCCTTTCCCCTTTGGGGGTTAAGCATACTGGTTTCTTTGAGAAATACCTACTTGTGCCGTAGTAGCTGCAATATGTCCCATCATACAACCTAAAACCACAGCCTGAGCTCCAGTTAAAATGCGAGCAGCGCCTTCTCTAGTGCCCTAATGGATTTCTAAATGTTGTCTTATCACTGAGCTCCTGCTTTCCCTTGCCCCTGGGGGCTATTCCTCATCGCACGTCCTCGTTTATCAGTATAGTGATCATCATCTGTTTCAATATTGTCCGTGACACGCATTGAGCCCCCCCCTACTCCCACCTTCCGCCCAAATCTGATTTAAAAGTAGATACTGAACCTAAGGGATCATTTCCCTTGCACGGCTTTGATCCATGCTAAATGCTGAGCTTACATCTCCCACTGACTGGCATTACCTGACATCAGACTTCTACAACGTCTTGGAAAGAGATAATATTAGATGTTATCGAGGACCTCTGCTGAGCCCCTTTGGCTGATACACCACCCATAAACCTGTCACTGCTTCCCAGTGCAACTTCTCATTCCTCCTTCGTTCACTCATTTCCCTGCATTGCTTTTTAAGGTTCTCATGCCATTTATGTCATTCATCCATCTTAGTTAATTACATCTCACTATTCAAAGTGAGTAGTGGAGAGTTTTCCTCTGGTTTATACCCACCGATTTTTTGGGGGGAGGGGAAGAGGAGCTGAAATAGAACACAACTTTGCTCAGTCCATCTCCTTCCCTCCATCCCCAGCACACAAGCTTTCCTTTGTCAGGTTTGTTGGCCTGTGACTGACAAGCAATTACAATAAGTAATTTCATTTCAGTGGAAGATAATAAAACGTGATACCATAACTACCCACAGAGCCTCAAAAGTATTTATGTTCACTCTAATAACCTGGTGTGATGCTGTTAATCTTGACAAAGACTGCCTAGCAGGTGCCGGGGACCTGAATCTTCATAGTCTTTCACTGTTTGCTGATCCTTCCGCAGGGAAAGCGCCAAGCTGTTAAAATGCAATGGCCCTGCTCTATTTTTCTTTTTTTAATTACCTTTTAGTTTATTCGAGGCACTCTCAGATGCGTAACTAATACTGGAACCTGCCTTGGCTCTCCAAAAGAGAGGCAGGCCTGGAGCATTTCAGCATTTGCAGTGTAGGGCATAGGGAGCTGTTTTCCACTGAGAGACAAAGAGAGAAGACATTAAAATGGAATGCAGAATGAAAAAAGAACACTTCTCATTTTCAAAAGCACTGATTCCATATTGAAACTTCTTCCTGCTCCCATAGCCTCTCAATACAGGTTGCCTTTGTTTTCAGATGCTCTTCATGGAGGCAAGGCAAGCCAAATTCTCTGCTGGGGTAATGTGGCAGAGCTTCCCTGAAGTCACTGGACTTCCTGCCAACTTATTCCAACAGCAAATTAGCTAGCCATCTAGACAAACTGCTATGTACTTGAAAAATCATCCAAACAAGCGCTCCTGAGCTCTCCTGCCAGCAAGCTGTATTACCATTCACCATTGTGCACGGGGATTTCTATAACGCCTTCTCCCTTTCCCAGGTAAAGCAAAGAGATAGAGCCAGTAGAGTGATCCTGTATTTCCCATGCTCTCCATCCATTGTCTTTACTTTCCATTTACTAGAGGACTAGGTCTTAGACAGTCTTACTGAATTAGTTACCGCTAGTCAGAGCAGCAGACAGATCTCAAAAGGCGAACACATATAAGGAGTGGCTATGCTTTCTTCTTACTGTCGTGCTAGGATTTTGTTAGGAACAGTGCTTAATTTGTAATGAAAGAGTTCCCGGGGCTCAAGGAATTTTTTTACATTCATAATAACTGGCAGCAAGCCTAAAGGTGCCAGGGCTCAGTCCTGGCAAGCCCTGGCACAAATTGAGTACTGGTTAGAGAATCATGAACATAATTCTTAGAGACCAAGAGACTTAAGGAATGCCAAATTAAAGCTCTTTAGATTTTCTGTGTACCAGCATGACTCTAGCCACATTAAAGAATAACCTTCTACATAGCAGAGCCTGCCCTGATGCTTTACTGACAGAAATGGCCACATATATCAAGACTTGGATTATTTACCATGCACAATAATATTTTGGTCCATTTGTCCTCCTATGGCCAGAGAACAAGTGAGCATGGTGTGGGTGGGTCTGTGTAAGGAGGTGGAATGTGCATGGAGCCTCGCCCTTTCCTATGACAGGTGCCACCTTTCAGAGAGCACAGGGACTGCCGCCTCTGGGTGCCACTGGGATGAATATATTGCCACAAAGTGGGTGAAGAGCCGCAGAGCGAAGACAAGAAGCAGCAGACTCCACCATCCCTACAGGTGAGTGCAGCCTATGCACTTCTCTGCTAGGGAGTTTGTGGAGATGGGAGATCGTGCCACCGCATTCATTGGGGTGGTGCACTTTTCTCCATGCAGGATGCACATGACTGGCATTATCTAGCCCTCAGTCAGAGGAGGAAGAAAATCACCTCCATCCCTACACCCAGAGGTATCAATATTGGAAAAGTGCATGAGGAGAAAACAGAAGGGGAATTAGGCCTTAAACTGACGCATCAGGCATCAGCCATGCTGGCATATAACCTGTCTGTTCCAATATCTTAATGACCCCCCCACAGTGGCAATTCCCGAGTTCTTAATCTAAGAGAGGAGAGTTGCATCAAGGGTGAATTTGTCTCCAAATGCACAAGTTTTGATGGATAGGGCAATTGTACCATCACCGGTGGCATGTCTAAGACACTTGGCAAATGACCATATGATTCCCAGCTCCTGAGCTAATGTAGTCACGTCCAGTGGCAGTTAAGACATGCATCCTTAGTCTGCCACCAGCAGAACGAGGACCAGGACTAAACTTTAAAAACCTCAGGACAGATGCTTGCAGTGGGGAATGGTATGCAGGCTAGTATGAAATTCTGGATAGCAAATCCACAACTATGGCACTTAATCTACCCAAGCCCAAATACTGGACATACAGTGAAATAGTGCAGGGAGCCTGATGTGTGACAAGTTCTGTGTGACAAGTTTCCGTTGCATTAATAATGTTTCTGGCAATTGTACTTCACACAGCATTTCTCTTACCAAAAAGGTGCAGAAACAAAGGCAAGAAAACAGAGGTTTCTTTTGGAGAGTGATGACTTGGTACTAAACTGGGGGATATTTTTTCTAGCAAGGGACCATTGAAACAGCTGAACCCAGTTTAGGGTATGTATTCTCAGATGGTGTGATCAGATTGGTGGTTAGACTCACTTTAGGCCTGTGTGCTAAGCAGTAGCCTTGCCAAAGGATTTCCTGGAGCATCAGCATGTACCTGATTAAAATTGGCCTAGATTCTGCTTGACATCCTGTTGATCTTGTCAAATCAGCAATCATTGGTCTACACCAGAGGTCCTCAAAGTGTGGGGCATGCCCCCTCTAAGGGAGGTGTGGAGGACCATCGGGGGGGAAAGGGGCGTGGCAGGGCCCAGGCCAGCCCCCATGGGGGCGAGGAAGGAGCACCACCCAACCCTTCCCTGCCCCCCACTTCGCTCTAGTCAAGGCCCCAGCCTCAGCCACTGGCCGCGGCTCCATTCCCAGTGCAGGGCCGAGGCTGGGGTCAAGGCCAGGAGCAGAGCCACACCTGGCCATGGCCCAGCTGCCAGCCCCCACTGCAACCCCGCTGTGGCTCCGCATCCACCCCACTTCCAGCCTCAGACACACCCTCAGCTACGGCCCCAGCCTCGGCCTCCTTGCCCGTCCCCATCCCCCACCAGCCGCAGCCCTGCTCCTGGCCCCAGATCTGGGGGTGGGGTGGGGAGGGTGAGGACAGGGGCAAGAGGGGGGCACGACCCTTAAAAGTTTAGGGACCGCTGCTCTACACATATTACTGGGTACCAATGAACAATTTATCCAAACTATCACAAAGTAAATTGGAATAATGCCAAGATCAAACCTCTCTGTTGTAAACATCAGAACATGTGGCATCTTAATCACAAAGGAGGCTTAGAAATATTTTGAGGGAGAGGGCAACATACTATTTATGATTCTCCAACTTCCAGAGATGCCAGATAGCGAGTAATCTACTTTCCTACCAGCAGACGGAGACAGAAGTAAAAGCCAAGCTGTCAGCTTTCTATACAGGTTGCTGTCCATGGTTATCACACCAATTCTTTCCCATCTCTGAGCAAAGAGAAAGCCCCTTCCCTGGCTGGAATAGTTCAGTTGTTTTCTCCTTAACAGAGTCTCTCTCAAACCCCTTTGAATTCCAGGGACACTCAGTACTATTGCTTAGGTGCTCCCCCATATGGGACCATTCCCTTTTAGGCCACTCTTGTGGGGACTGATCCACCCTTCTCATCAGCTCCAATCACCTTAAAGAGGCAGGGATCATCTTCACAACCAATGGCACTGGATTTCCAGTCCCTTGTCTTGTCTCTCCATGGCCATAGCCTGTGTGTCAGAGAGATGTCCAAAAGCCAGTATTCCCGGCTCTGTTCCACATAAACTGGGACCAGGGTAAAGAGAAATGAGGAGTTATAGGCAGGCTACTAAAATAAGTAATACCTTCTTGTATTGCTTAGGCTAGCAGTCACCTGTGACCACGATCACACCAGTCTCTACTGTTACCTTTCCATTCCCCTCTCCCCCATTTGCCTGTTTATTCACCAGCTGTCTATTGTCTAGTCTGGTTCAGAGACTGTCTTCACATTATTTGTTTGTACAGTGCCTAGCACAATAAGGCCCTTCTCCCTTTTTGGAGGCCCTAGGGGATACCACAGTAGAAGTAACAAACAACGGATAACAGCAGAGACAAGGGGTGGGGAGAAAACGTTTTCAGCTGGGATAAGAACAGAGATGCAGAGACAAAGGATGGCTGTTCCATATGGAAGGAGTGACACAGGGGAAGACTCTTACATTAAACAATGTCAAGGTGGAGATTTTCATTAAAATGCTCCTCCTCACAGCCAGATCAGAAGACATCACTGTGCAGAAGATAGGAGGGATTATAGCCAGGAGATCCCACTGGATCGAGGGATGAGAGAGGGGACACATTGCTCTGGCCATAGACGTGTTTTTTTACAATGCTGATGGTTTTTTGCATGTTCAGTCGCTCCTTTAATGTGTCTGGTGGAAAGTATGCAAGTCTGTTATGGGGCTGATGGTTGTGATTCATTGGTTGTTTTATTTGTCACGAGCAAGCTATAATACTAGGTTAATATTGCAGATAAATACCAGCTTTGGAATTTTAATCCCCTCCATAAAATCTGCCTTAATCTTCTACAATACAGGATTTGTTGGGGAGGGAAGGATGGGGGGAATTCTACACGCCTGGTAAAATAAGAAGGGCTAGGAAAAGGGGAAATGGGCAGCCAGGCGAAAGTTGGTCTTGTTAAAACAAAACTAGTTTAGAGGCCTGCGTCTGCAAAGGGAATTCAGGTGCCTTTTCAATTGCTTCCATGATTTGTGACCTTTGTTGCACACTTGGCTTTAGCAACAGCAGGCCAGACTCTTGGTGTAACCCTATTGAATTTGAGCGGAAACAAGCCAGTTAATGCCAGCAGAGACTACAGCCCTAAATACTGACAACTTTGCTCTTTTTTCCAAAGAGCGGCTTTATTATTTCCACCTTGATCCAGTAAGTTATTTAATCTGAAACAGTTACAAACAAACAATTTCCCCCACGCACTAGCTCCCCATAGTATATGATTCTTGGTATTAATACCACAGGGCAATACCAAATTGCATTTTGTCGAGAACAAAATATAGCCATTTCACCATCGACACTGACGTTATTTATAGTCTAGCAGAGTGTTCAGCCTGCGTCCATTTGAAGTAGGGCTGTGGTGGGAAGAGCCTCCTGTAGGATATTTCTGGAAAATACCTGCCATTTGTGCAATTTAGATCCATTCTGAAAGCCAAAAAGTTCACTTTTCAGAAGCATTTTGACCAGCCCCAGCAATATATGGTCTCTGCTGGGATTTTATTATTATTTGTATTATGGTAGCATCTGGGAGCTACAGTCATGGACCAGGACCCCATTGTGCCAGGCACTGAGCAAACACAGAACAAAGAGACAGTCCCTGCCCCAAGACAAGAGTCAACAGGTGGATACAGACAGACTGGTGGAGGAGTAATAGGAAACCATGCTGATTTAGCATTCCCCATAGAAGGGTGAGCTTCACCAGAAGAAAGAAATTACCCCAGCATTCCCTCAGATAGCCGAGTTCCAGCCAGGGGCTAATATTGGACACATCATACTTTACTCATGGGATGCATTGCTGCTACAAGCTCTTTGTGCCTATCCAAGCCACGCTCCAGCCGTAGAGCGTAGATAGACCCAGGCATCTCGTAAAGTAATACATACTCACAGCAGAGTCTTCCAGAACCTGGAGCTGGTTCTGGCTGAATCCTTCAATTCCTCTGTCTAGATCTTGTAGCGGCTAAATCTGAAAGGCTGAGCAATTCCTCTTTTTCACAGACATACAGACACACTGGCCTTGCCTACGCTGGTGGCGGTGCATAGCGAAAGGGCAGCTACACATGGCAGTGTAGGTTCTGGTAGCCTACAAAAGTAGGCTCGGTCCGCACTGTGGTGTGTAGCTACACATGGTAGTGAATGGCTCTGGTAGCTCCCTGTGGTAGGGAAAAGCTCCAGCAGCGTGGAGTCAGCTGGACACTACACTGGTAAAAATAGCAGTGTAGACGTGGCAGTCACTGCTCTGGTGTGTAGAGAGCCAGGTAGGGAATGTACCCTAAGGTTCTGGTGTGTCTTTACTCACCTAAGCAGTGCCGTGCTGTCTACACTGGTATTTGTACCCATGCTAGGGGGCATGCAGTGTATGTACTCCACACACTGCCACAGGAGAGTGTACAGTGTAGACGTGTCCAAAGAGACTTCAGTAGCCAAAACACTGTGCTAGTTATACAAATGGCAACATTTGCACCCGTTTATTTTTCAGTGCATCCTATAGTAGGGGAGGAGGATACTTGAGGCTCTCCAGATCAAGACCTTGGTTCTGCAAACATTTTAGCCCATGTGTACGTTTACTCCTGTGAGCAAACAGGGCCTAAGTGGAAGTTCATGAGCTTTATCTAAGAGACAGGAGAAGAGGAGAGCTAGCTGAAAAACAGTAAAAATTCAGCAAATGTGTTCTTTTTATTTTGTTAGGTCTTTTTTTAAAAAAATTGAAATTTAAAAACTTTAATGACATTTTTCAAAAAAATATTGACCAGCTTTAGAACTGGTCAAACCTCCCTAAAGAAAACTAATCTGGAAAGTTTTGTAGAATTTTTTCAGAGGGATTGGTTGGGGGAGGTAGAAATTTGAATTTTTGATGAAAAATTTAATCAGAAATTAAAATGATTTAGGCCGGGTCTAAGTGAAAAATCCATGAGTAAATATCTGAAGGAAAGCTCCAGCAGCTGTTTTAATCCTGCTGAAGATAATGCTAGTAAGTTTACTAGACAGGCATAGTGATGCCACAGATACTATCTTAGGTACTTAAATAGACCCCACTACCATAGTATCTGAAAGCCGCAATTATCGGTACACTTATCTTTACCACACCCCTCTGAGGTAAGGAAGTGCTATCATCACCATTTTACAGAGGGGAAACTGAGGCACAGAGCGACTAAGTGACTGACACAAGGGCACAGAGGAAGTCTGTGGCAGAATAGGGACTTACACCCAGCTCCCACAAGTTAATGCCTAACCACTGGGCTGGCCCTCTCATCCTGGGGGTTTTCATAGAATCATAGAATATCAGGGTTGGAAGGGACCCCAGAAGGTCATCTAGTCCAACCCCCTGCTCGAAGCAGGACCAATTCCCAGTTAAATCATTCCAGCCAGGGCTTTGTCAAGCCTGACCTTAAAAACCTCTAAGGAAGGAGATTCTACCACCTCCCTAGGTAACGCATTCCAGTGTTTCACCACCCTCATAGTGAAAAAGTTTTTCCTAATATCCAATCTAAACCTCCCCCACTGCAACTTGAGACCATTACTCCTCGTTCTGTCATCTGCTACCATTGAGAACAGTCTAGAGCCATCCTCTTTGGACCCCCCTTTCAGGTAGTTGAAAGCAGCTATCAAATCCCCCCTCATTCTTCTCTTCTGCAGACTAAACAACCCCAGTTCCCTCAGCCTCTCCTCATAAGTCATGTGTTCTAGACCCCTAATCATTTTTGTTGCCCTTCGCTGGACTCTCTCCAATTTATCCACATCCTTCTTGTAGTGTGGGGCCCAAAACTGGACACAGTACTCCAGATGAGGCCTCACCAATGTCGAATAGAGGGGAACGATCACGTCCCTCGATCTGCTCGCTATGCCCCTACTTATACATCCCAAAATGCCATTGGCCTTCTTGGCAACAAGGGCACACTGCTGACTCATATCCAGCTTCTGACTCTGACATGTTTTGTGACAGGGTGTATTGAAGCTTCCAAATGTAGGGCTGAAGTTGTTGTTTTTCCCAAAATCTGAAGGAAAAAGGAAGAGAATGACAATGTTCATGAATCCCTTCATCCCTTCCTATTTTTCAACAAACCATAGAGCTGGTTGAACTTTGGATGAGAAAAGGGAAGATATTTTGAAAATATTTATCCACTTTTTCCCCTAATTTTTTAGTAGCTCCAAATAGTGTTTGAAGAAAGAGCAGTGAGAGTTCTAATATCGCTTGGAAAGCTGAAAATACAATATTGACCTCTATCTCTAAAGATATTGCCTTTTTTCCCCTCAGGGTCATATGTAGATTGCAGGATGACAATGGAAAATTTGAAATCATTGGAGGCCAGTACCTGTAACGTGTTATTGGGCAGGAAAGTAAGTAATCCTGGGCTTTAACCTCTCTCCTGTGAGGAGCCTGGCACTGTAAGAATATGGCAAATGCAGGAGAAACAACCCACAAGTCTGGGTTCAGAAAGATGGTCCAGGTAAACAAGAGACAAAAGACTTTCTTGTATAAAATGAAAAGGTCAAGAGTATAAAGATGTGATCTCTATGGGGAAAAAGAGCCAAGGAAATGGTTATCTATTTAAATAGCTGATTAAACAAAATATAATTAGGGCTAACTTGGCCTGTTTCCCAGAGTTTATAACCCTGCACAAGGGAGCTCTTCCAGGGGTAATATAGCCAGAAATGTGCTGTATTAAGTGAGGCCATTTAAATGGCTAACCTTTTTCTATCTTGCTTCTGCTTGTTCCGGCAGTATTGTTGCTTTATGCAGCTAACCTTTCCAGATTGCAGCCTGACTGACTGCGTACATTTTACAGGGGGGTTTGTGTTTTTTCAGTCCGTACAAGAGTCACGGGAGTGACTTGAGCCAAGTCAGAAAATGAAAACTAGCTCAGTTATGTATAGAACAGTGAATTTGCTGGGAAATCCCAGGATTAGCTAGGCAATAAAGAGCTCTAGAATTTTATTCTGCGGGTGATTTTGCACAGATTTAATCACTCTATCGGTGTAGGGGTTTGATTACAACTCAGTAATCAAGGTAGTCCTGTGCCTCGGTTTCCTATTAGGCATCTGCTGATAGTTAGCACCCCACTCTATCCAGGTAGGCAGTCCTCCTCTCAATGGTTATTAGATTAGTCCCCAGCCGAACATAAGAGACCATCCCTTCTAGGAAAGCTATCTGTCCTCTGCTTGTGCGTATGGGTTTTCACAGATACCTCCTCCCCCTTGAAGGTACCTTATTTATAGACTTTGGATACAAGTATCTAGATCTTAATAACAACTAAAGCAAAGGTTTTGTGTTAGCTCTTCCCCTTAGTAAAATTAATATTTCACTTCTAAATTCTATTATATTTATGGACCAAGATGAGAGCCTTTTGGTAGCTAATGCAACACCTGTAAATTACTATTTCTGGTAAAGAAACACAGGGGCTAAAATGCTGGGCTTGTATTCCAAAGTTGCAAGTTCTAATGCCCAAAGGTTTGGTTTTTTCCAGTTAATAGATCTATTAGCTGGTTTGTTAGTTAATGTGATTATGGATTAATTAAGTCTCACCAATTCTTAAAGCAAAATGCGCATCTATATGATGTGATCAGAAGTGTTTCGCTCATGCCAAATAAATCCCACTGGGGAAAGAGGGGAAACTTTACTGCCTGCCCTGCACATTACCAGGAAGCAGCTCACTTTGCAAAAGGCCTCATTTGTTCGCACTCCATTGCAAATCCAGGAGGTTCCATGAGAGTGTGTCACAAAGTGCTCAACTCACCGCTAGGATGGTGCCTCTTCCCGGTCACTCTGAAGAATATGTGCCAGGTCAATGCCCCTTCCTGCAGTTGCACTCTCTCTGCAGCCCCTCTCTCACTTCAGGTTTTCGTGCTTTGGTCACTCAGTGGTTTCCCCTTCCGGGGTATAGTCCTTCCAAGTCGGTGTGACTCTCACCCAGGCAGTCTTCTAGTTCCCTGCCCTACTGGTGCCACTTCCTCAGCAGCAGGTAGAGGAAGCCAGGCCTGCCCTGTACGCTGGGTTCCAGCCCAGGGACTCTACAATGCACAGCCAAGGTCTGTTCAGTCCCCAGCCTTGCTGCTTACTCCCCAAGCTGCTTCCTACCCTGCATCTCACTGGCTCTCTTCCCACCCTGGTCTCTTCAGAGTATGCCCTTATTTCCAAGCCATACTCTTTCCCTGGTAATCCCGCCTACCCTCACTGCTTAACAGAGGGTGACCACAAACTACCACCCCGCAGTCTCTCCGCTGCCAGCTTCCTGGGTTACAATAACCCAGCCCAATCCTGCTCAGATGAGCATCTCTCCACTCAGGCTCTCTCTCCCTCTCATTTGCTGCCTAATTGGCTGATTGGGCCCACCTGGCCTAATTCAGCCCTCTCAGAGCCAGTGTGGGCAGGACACCCCATCACACAGGGTGCTTGCAGATCAGTGACCTGAGTCAAGCCAGGCTGTGTCTACACTGCAAAGCAATAGCGCTCGGACTCTGAGTGCCAGATTAACTCGAGCTCGGACCCTCCAGCCCTGCAGGGTCCTGGAACTGAGGGTCTGAGCCCTGAGTTAGTGCAGATGCAAGGAGGGTTAGGCTTGAGTTTGGGCTCAAGCACAGGCTTATGTTGCAGTGCGGACACACCCTAATGATACACCTACACTGCCAAAAAGCCACGTGGCAGCCAGTCTCAGAGCCCAGGTCAACTGACTCTGGTTTGCCCTACGGGGCTGAGAATAACAGTGTAGATGTTCCTGCTCGGGTTGGAGCCCAGGCTCCGAAACCCAGATGAGGGGAAAGGTCTCCGGGCCCGAGCTCCAGCCCAAGTAGAAATGTCTATGGTGCTACTTTTAGCCCCAGGAGCCTGAGCCCCACGAGCCTGAGTCAGGTGGCCCGAGCTCTGAGACTCCCTGCCGCAGGGTGGTGGTTGTTTTTTTTTGTTTTTTTTGCACGTAGACACATCCTGAGTATCTGATTTAATTTCATATTTAATTTGACGTTTAAAGAAGTAATCCCTGATGTGGCCGTTTTTATAGATGTCACCGCTGTAGCAACCCTTTCAGTACCCATTCTCACGTCAATGTTATGATGCATGGGAAATATTTTTTGATCAACTTGTTCTCACTCTGCAGTTTCTTTTACAATGAAGAAGGTAAAAGGGAGGAAGGACATAAAAAAGAAAGAAGTGCAAATGTGTCCTGTCTAAGATATACAAGGGCCTGGTTCAAAGCACACTGAAATCAGTAAGAGTCTTTCCATTGACTTCAGTGGGCTTTGGAGCAGGCTTCTACTTGGGTTGGGAGGGGAGTACAGTGATCATCATCAGTTTTTATCAAAGGACAATAGCAATTCAGTGCACAACTCCAGAATAGCCGAGACGCCCAGTTGTAATGTACTAGCTAGTGTACAATGTACCACGGCCCATTGCAATACATCATGTAGTATATGACAAATAAATTGCTTACTGTCTAATTTCATTGATTTTGATTTTTCCTCTAAGTTTGTTTACAGGAAAATATCAGTTCAGAAAGTGATCTCTCAGCCATGTGCTTATGGAAAATACATGAATTAAGGAAGACCAAATGCCACCACATCAAACATCACCTCCCAGTTATTTACAATGCTGAACATAAATCCTAATTGCCTGATTAAAAAAAAAATCTGTATTGATTTCATTTTGAATTGATACAGTCCCACATGTACAGTAGGCAGGGTTTGGATTGTTTGCACAGACAGTTTTATATTCCTCTAAGGAACAGTAATTTCAAACGCTTTCAGAAAAGGAAAGAAGACACAGATCTAAACAAACAGACACAGAATATCTAGTCATTTGCGGAGAGGAGTTTGTCACTTTCATGTCAGAAGCACTGGAAGATTTCTACCAAGGGTCTTCAAAATCCCAGTTACACTGGGCAGCACAGATGGACATACACTCTGGCAAGCCACCGTACATTTATATATACTGTGGAGCTGCCCTGAGGTCAAGGAATAACTCACAGCAGCCTTGCAGACTTGCTGGATTTACAGTTGCCTCCTTCCTCAAAGAATTTCCCTTGAGTTGTATCTATTGAATGTCAAGCCTGACATGACCTATCACAGGAATTGGTTTTCATGTGGGTGTATCTGACACCATTACATTTGGCTCAGAGAATTAGCACCACAAAGTGGAAAGCCTAAAATAAAATTACTTGGAGATTTCAGATCGTACATTTAAAACTAAGGAGTAAGATGAATGGAAATTCCACCAGCATTGCATTCTTAAATTCCTAGCAGTGAGAGGAAAACTTAAGGATGTATTAGGAGCTGTAAACATTTGCATCTCTTACTTTCATTCAGGATATGTCTAACTGCAATATAAGCCCAGGGTTAGTGGGACTCGAGTCAGCTGACCCATGTTAGGAAACTCTGGGCTTGAGCGTCTACATTGTTTTTTAACCCTAGGTTAAGAATTTTCTGACTCATGCTCAAACCGAGGGCTCTGGCGTTCACACAGCAGTGCACAGCATGAGCCAAAGTAACCATATCCCATAGGCCTTCGCATCCCACTCTCAAAATGTGCCCTGGGAATGTGGGAAAAACTTTACTGCCTGCCCTGCACATTACCAGGAAGCAGCTCACTTTGCAAAAGGTTTGCTCGGTTCGCTGTCCATTGCAAACCCAGAAGGCTTTCTGATAACGTGCTTGCAGGCTGGTGATCAGAAGAGAATGGGTTAACACTGTTATGTGGCATGAGGAAAGGTTGCTACTGAAACCTTTGTTTATTTTGCTGCCTGTAAACCAGAGCACATAAAAGAAAGCCTCAGATATTCTAGGAACGGAGATCAGCATGAGAATCCAGATCTGGTCACAGCTTTGCAGCAAGGGTCTCCCAAATACACTTTTGATATGAACAGCCCCAAATTTTGCAGCTTGGGACCAACTCTAGTTTGATATCGCTTTAGAGAGTGAACAAAATCTCTGCTGTTGGACCTCACAGGGTCAGCGATATGGTTTCTTATTGCCTAGTACAATCCCCATCAAATCAGTCACCTACTTGTACATCATACTTGCCTGCTTTCTCACTCAGGGGTCATTCCAGTCATTTCAAAAGAGTTCCTTCTGAATTACACGGACTGGGAATAATAATTCCTATTGTTGTTAGAATTTGCATCTGGATCTAACAGTTCTGCAGTTGCTGCATGGCTGGGAATAAGGAAATTCTGTTGAAACCAATGGGAAGTTAGTATATGCAGTGGGACCTTAAATTGTTAATTTGTACTGTTTATACTAGCTGGGTGTTAAATTTCTATACAGAAGGTCAAAACGTGATTTTGTTGTAGTTTATTACACATTATTGTATTTTGAGATGCGCACAGCATCTCCAAGCAAGGAACCTAGAACAAAGGAGGACCCTAGGAGATCATTCCTAGGCCCTAGACTAGACCCCCCCACCCCCTTCACCTTCTCTCTCTATTCAGCTTGGATTTCAATATGAAATCAAAGTCCATTACCTGTGACCTCAGAGTGACCTGCTCATTTCCAGGGCATATCTGCACAATTCCTATGCCCTTTCATGAGTACAATAAATAATAATAAAAATAATAATCAATCATCTCGTATCATCTATACAATCAACACACGAACAAACGCCAAAGAAATCAACAAAACTCAGTAGATGGAATTATGGGTAAACAACATAATAATTAATGCAGATGAAACTGGCTTTACCCCTTCTCCCCTGTAGAGGGAGCAGAAAGCTCCATCCCTCAGAGGGTATGTCTGCACCGCAATTAAACACCCGCAGCTGGCCCACACGAGCTGACTTGGGCTCACAGGTCTCAGGCTAAGGGGCTGTTTAATTGTAGTGTAGATATTTGGTCTCAGGCTGCAGCCCGAGCTATGGGTCCCTCCCACCTCACAGGGTCCTAGAGCCTGGGCTCCTGCTCAAGCTCAAACATCTACACTGAAATTAGACAGTCCCACAAGCTGGGTCAGCTGATGGGCCAGCCTCAGGGTTTTATTCACAGTTCAGAAATACCCTGAGTATTCTGTACCTGGGGCTTACATTAGATTAAGGGAAACAAAATCAACAAAAATAAAGGATCCATCAGAGAGCACAGTGTGTGTGTTTCCTCTGCCATAGTCAACAGCAGCTATAAGAACAAAATGGCTGCTGCACATCCAGAGAAGCCTTAGAGATTTAAAGATGCAGAGCACAGAAATTAAAAGGCATCCTGGTTTCACAGCTATCAACACAACCTTGGAGAGCGTGGAGACTAGTGATTTGCTAAAGAAGGTAGCTCGTCTGATTACACTAGCGCTCAGAGGCAGCATCACCTACAGTTAACAGTGCCCAACACTACCCCGTATAAGACCCTGTTTTCAGTTTATTATACATGTGCGACCTGAATAGCATGACTGTTATCATGTCTGCAGAAGAGAAATAATGTGTCTACCCCCTGAGCACTGCAAAGTAGACCAAGCCTTGACCCTAATTATTCTGATCAGCAAGCTCATTCCGGAATCCGCTGGTTTGAAAAAAGTTCAGTTGTGAAGTTAGGTGAAAACATGAATCATCAATCAGGCATTTTCACCATTGCGTGAATTAATAACCCTCTCCCCACAGAATCATCTTAATGGGACAGTGAAATCAGATTTCTACTTCTCTAGAAAGGAGTTTACAAATGGCTGGGCCATGAGCCCTCCTGCATACCTGCACAAGGGAGTAACGGGGACTGCAGACTTCCCCTTTGGCCCAGCACAGGCTTCCCACACTACAAGAGCCTGGACAGGTGTGAGAGGGGTACATGCCACTGGATTGCTACCCCTTACCACACAGGTGGGCAGGGAATGGGCAACCTGTGTTTGCCTCCCTGCAACATACCAGCTCCAAGTTGGTGCAGGAGTAGCAAACACGCTGGAAGAGGTGACTTCCCTGCTGGAGAGAGAGAGAGGCAGGAACTAAATTGCAATTCTTGGAGTGACCATCTGGTTCCTGCCGTGGTCCTGGGACAGCCCAGCTATGCCCTGCCTGGCCCCTACTCAGGTTGCATTGTAGGTTTACGGTCCAGCCCTAAATAATTACCGTATGCCCTTCGTTCTCCAACACACAGAGATAAATAAACGTACTGCCTTCTGAGTCCTCTCCTACATGTTACCGTTAATATTTTTCTCTTGCTGCCCAGCCTCTCTCTCTTTCTCTCTCCATACAAGATAAACACATCACAGTAACGGAGGTTGAATGGGCTCTAAAAATGCATATTCGGCAAGTTTTGCAGAATGTCCTGACTTCAGCACAACAGAATCCGTCCTTGCAGGAGAGTTTCCAACGGCTGAATCAATTTATATAAAAGGCGAACAGAACTTCCTTTGAGCTTTTTCATAAAATTATCTCGGTCACTGGAAGATCTGCAGCATGGATCGGCTTGATGAATCTACAGGACAAGCCATGTCTTGTGGTTTGTTGTAAACACCACTTACATAATAGTGATTAATCATCGCCGCAGATGCTAATTCATGTATATGTATTTTGTATAAAAGCTTTTCTTAGCATTCC
Organism: Lepidochelys olivacea; assembly: GCF_965140295.1. Taxonomy (NCBI): domain Eukaryota; kingdom Metazoa; phylum Chordata; order Testudines; family Cheloniidae; genus Lepidochelys; species Lepidochelys olivacea. Next base: position 65,862,916 of record NC_140421.1, on the reverse strand, counting down.
CAGCTTGTTTACTTTGAAGGACTTGATGCCCCCCTCAGGAAGATGTATTGATCCTAAAGGAGGCCAGTCTCTGAAGAGCACTGGTTCTTGCAATATTTATGGCATCTGAAGCTTCTTCTCCACTGCTGATCTTTTGAAAAGAGATCCCGGAGGAGGGTGATAAAGCATAGGCAGAAAAGGGGAAGAAAGTAGGACGGAGTTGCTACAAGAGGAGTCCCTTTGCTCTGAGTGCGCTATCAAAATGTAAACAGGAAGGTGATCAGGGATGGCACCAATTGCCAAATGAAGCCTTTCAAATGGATGCTAATGAATCAAAGAAAAAGAAAATTTAGTAGAATAAACTTTACAAGGAGGCAAACATTTTCATCCCAGCCTCGGCTTTCCAACTCGGCTCTGCTTACTTGGGCCAGCTGAACTGCTACGTTAAGGCAAGAGTTGCTGCTAACAGGCGGCACCATAAGGTAATTTCTTCACAGTCTAGCACGTCCAACCTTTCTAATTACCCAACCTGGGCACATTGATACCTAAAGATGAAATAAATATCAAAAGCTTATACCCTGCTTTTTAGCCACAATTGAAATGCAATAAGAGAAGGTTGAAAGTGGGAGGAAAGTATCCATTTGCTCCTTACCTGGGGTTCTTCTTGAGATGACAGTCCAAATTATACCACACACATCCCAACATCATAATTCCCAGATTAATATATCCTTTTACTTGTGTAGCAAGGAATAGGGGAGGTAAAATGTGAGAGGAAGGAAGATCTTGTAGAGAAGATGCCTGACTGGGCTCAGAAGAGCGGGGTTCGAGTCATGGATCAACCAGTGTCTTTGTATGTGACGTTAATCAATTACTGTTTTGGGTGCCTCTGTTCCCTATCTGTAAAATGGGGATCGTTTCTTCCTTGCACTTTGGGCTGTCTTTAGCTTGTCAATTGCTTTAGCAAGCACTGCTCTTACTGTGTTTCTACAGCACCTGGCATAAGGGGCCCCCAATCCCACTCTAACCCAGGAATAGATGGGCTCTAGAGATGATAAACAAAAACTACCGAGTCCTGGACAGACTTCCACATGAGGAGAGATGGAACAGATGGGATTGATTAGTTTAAAAAGAGAACAAAATCAGAGGGGATATGATAAAGGTATACAAAAAATGAATGGGATAGAGAAGGAAATCAGATGGTTGTAACATATAATAATAAGTTAAAAGCAGATATTGCCTGAGTCATGTAGTCTTTTTATTATTTGTGTTGCTGGCCCTCAGCCAGGAGGCAGCTTCAGGTTGGCTTCCTAATGGAGGACAAATCAGTGACACATAGTCTGGGTATGCTACAAGTGTAACTTGTTCTATTGACACATATACACCAGTCCTGGAACAGAGGTGGTCACAAACAGCACAGAGGACAATCCTTTCTTTCAGGAATCTGAGCTCACAACAGTGACCAGCTCGCAGGAGATAATTCTTCCTTGAAAATTGACTCCAAATCAGAGACCAAGGCAGAGATCAAGCTGTCTGAAGCTCACACAGCTCCCTCTGCCCAGTGCTTGGTATGACAAAACTAATTCCACGTCTGAACATTTGCTCACACATGAACAACTTGGAAGGCTACTTAAAACAGCGCCACCTGGTGATGCCTGCCATAACAGTTATAGTAGCAGTACCAACCAAATATCAGGATCCTATTGTGCTAGATACTGTACAAACACACAGCAAAGAGAAAATCTCTGACCCAAAGAGCAGTGACTCATTTGGTCATACATTGGATACATGTGATACCCAACAGCCAACTGTAGTTTTATATATATGTCAGTCATATTGTTGAACTAAATCCTGCATTGTTAGCAGTGTTAGGATATAGATATTCAGGCCTGTCTATAAAGGCCTATACTCTAAGAATGTAGGTGTATTCTTATCACTTAGCTAGTTATAGAGGTATAAAAGAAAGAATCAAAATCACTGTCTGCCGGTGTTAGGGCCTTCTCTTACTGTGACAGTCTGAGGCCCTGTTCTTAGGCTAAGGCCTCTGGCTAAGCAGCAGAGGCAGCCATAAGCTGGGAAGCGACTGTTCACATCCTCACATTCCAAACGAGTCACATTGAAACTAGGTGCTATTGGGCTGTTAGGAATACAGTCCTGTCCTGATAGTGCCTATCCCCACCAGAGAAAGGGAAGTGCCTAGAAGATGTAAAAGGAAACTTAGTTTGATAGCATCCTGTCTGGCAAGAACTCACTTATCAATAGCTGGGATGTGAAATCCTCATTTCTGTGTTGTTCTATCATTGTAGTCCCCATTTCCCTATTGTTTGTCTGTGTAGTCTCTGTCTGGTTCTGTGATTGTTTCTGTCTGCGGTATAATTAATTTTGCTGGATGTAAACTAATTAAGGTGGTGGGATATAATTGGTTAAATAATCATGTTACAATGTATTAGGATTGGTTAGTTAAATTTCAGGAAAATGATTGGTTAAGATATAGCTCAGCAGAACTCAAGTTTTACTATATAGTCTGCAGTCAATCAGGAAGTGGGGGGGATGGGAATGGGGGTGGGGAATTGGAATCATGTTTTGCTAAGGGGGGGAATGGGAACAGGGACACAGGTAAGACTCTGTGGAGTCAGAGCTGGGAAGGCGGACGCTAAGGAAGGAAACTGGAATCATGCTTGCTGGAAGTTCACCCCAATAAACATCGAATTATTTGCACCTTTGGACTTCAGGTATTGTTGCTCTCTGTTCACGCAAGAAGGACCAGGGAAGTAAGTGGGTGAAGGAATAAGCCCCCTAACAAGCAGTCACTCATTCACCCCACCTTTGCATTCTTCCCTGTTGACATATGCCAGTAGGAAGTGGGGGGAGAAAAGCAAATAGAAAACAATCGTTGTTTCTCCTATTTCCCAGGTGCCACACAAACTCATCCGCCAAGAGCAGGATTACAAAAAAAGGATTAGGCATTTTTCTGGATAACGAGAACACACACACACACACAGAGATATATTAGCTAGGATTTGAAGAGTATGAAGACTGTACATCCTCATGCTTCAGCTATGAATCTACCACAAATGGTTGAGTGTTAGGATGAAACTCCTTATGGCCAGGCTACTCCATAATTGTCCATGGCAGGGACAGGAATTGTCTTTTCTTCGTGGATGTGTGGGGCAGGGGTGTATGTGCACACATAAAGCACCTGGCACACTGCAGCCCTGTCCCCTGATAGGGACTGCTAGGCATTCCTGCAATGCAAATAAGAAGTAATATTCTGCATAGTGAAGGGTAAACTTTAAAAGGCTTGAATGAGTCCTCCAAAGTCTGGGGTGTATCAATACAGGGCCTGACCCAAAGCCCACTGAAGCCTTTGGAAAGATTCATACTGACATCAATGGATTTTGGAGCAGGCCCTTCATGAGGAGAGAAGTAGATACAGAAGAATTTTTTTTTAAAAGAAGCCCTAGAAAAGCAATGGCTCTTTAGTGAGCTGTGAGGAAAGCAATGTGTATCAAATAGTTCAGTACAAGAGAGAGAAATGGACATTCAAACTCATTTCACTACATAATGTTATTAGGTATAGGACATTAAACCAGCCAATACAGCTTCATAAAATGCACAGAGAATAAGAGAGTATGAGCCAGAAAGATGGAAAACACCGGGGAGAGATCACTGTCATTCATAAAAGAGTACCTGGCAGACTAAGAATTAAGTTCACTCTTTGGGGCAAGCTAATCCCGGATGTTATAAATACATTTTAATGCCTCTGTCAGCATGCTGAATGAAAGAGGCAACCTTCACAAACACAGTGCGTATCAGGTATTCTCAACAGTTCACAGGGAGTGAAAGAGACACATTTTGATACCAGTTTTTTGCCACTTTCCCTTTTAGCTCTGCTGGACAATTTTCTGATCAGTTGGACAGGACAGGTAGGCATCCAGGCGTAACAGAGCACATGAGTGTTCTGATTCAATGTGCTCTTTGGCAGCAGAGCTGTTTCAGGTTGTAGCTGGGCTCTAGCCTTCCATGCCTGGAAGCTTACATTCAAACTCTACCTCTCACAAAGGCAAACGCCTGCCGTGGTTAGAGTGTTGAAGACTCAGTGTAGATATGGAGGGTAAAATATCATAGAATACCAGGGTTGGAAGGGACCTCAGGAGATCATCTAGTCCAACCCCCTGCTCAAAGCAAGACCAATCCCCAATTTTTGCCCCAGATCCCAAATGGCCCCCTCAAGGATTGAACTCACAAGCCTGGGGTTTAGCAGGCCGATGCTCAAACCACTGAGCTATCCCTCCCCTGAAAATGGAACAAGCCTGGAAAGACATTGCCAATGTCAATTTGCCAAACTGGAGAAATCTGGGAACACTGAAACCCATCCCAAGATACATTGCATCTCTCACCATGGGAATCCAGAGCCAATTCCCAACCAGTCCTTTATGAGAAGATAGCCATGCTGACACGCGATGTGTTCCTTCAGACCGAAAGCTGTGCTGGTAGACAGAGCCTACTAGTCAGCAGCTAGATATTTTCTGCTTCCTTCCCACATACTCTGCACTGCCACAGGCTAGCAGGGCAACATTAGATCACTGCAGTTAGATCAGTGGAGGAATGGGAAATATGTGCCTGCTTCTGTTGATCCTCAGCTGGTGTAAATCAGCACAGCCGTATTGAAATTAATGAAGCTAAGCCAGAGTGACGTTCAATGCAGGGAGAAACCAGGGCAACATTTTCAAAATAATAAAGGTTTGTCAGCTGTGTTCTCATCCGGTGGCCACGTGGTGCTACTTACCCCAGCCCATCACAGCAGTAGTTTATGTACAACAACACGACAAGCTATAGCAAAACATTCAATTGGCAGAGATTTCATAGATTCATAGATAGTAAGGTCAGAAGGGACCATTATGATCATCTAGTCTGACCTCCTGCACAATGCAGGCCACAGAATTTCACCCACCCACTCCTGCAAAAAACCTCTCACCTATGTGTACACCTTGCGTACTACTGAAGTCCTCAAATCATGGTTTAAAGAATTCAAAGAGCAGAGACTCCTCCAGCAAGTGACCCGTGCCCCATCCTACAGAGGAAAGCGGAAAACCTCCAGGGCCTCTTCCAATCTGCCCTGGAGGAAAATTCCTTCCCGACCCCAAATATGGCTATCAGCTAAATCCTGAGCATATGGGTAATATGTAACTTAGCCCAGCTGTCCTTAAAGGGACATTTCAGCTGTCAGATGGGTGCTGAGCACGTGAATTTGGCTCACCTGATATGCCAGTTGAGAGAAAGATTTTTCGCAGCTTACCTGTGGCAGTGTTACTTTTAAACCAACGTATGAGCTCCTGTTTCTAGCAGCAAGTGCATGCAGCTTGCAACTTTATAGCTAGCAGCACCAAGGCACAAATTACTTAATTCATCTTTTCCTAGGAAGGGAAGACAGCTGCTAAGGCAGAGTGAGATTTAGTTGGCCGAAGTGTAGCCAATATCCATTAAAATATGGGCCTCAGGAAATGCAAGTGACTCCTGTTTCCAAAATTTCCTCCAGAAGCATCCTCATACCCAAAGACTTGGAACTCCCCATCTCTCATCACTAGCAATAGACAGTCAAGGACTTTCATTAGAGTCACTTCTCCCAGGAACGGTAAGTATCAATGTTCAAGGCAAGGAGGGACAATTAGGCATCATTTTTCACCACTATTCTACTACCACCAGTGTAATTCCATCAGTTTGAAGGCAGCGGTCATGACTAAGGTCACCAAGATATTCTGCAGCAAGTGTTTTAGGTTGTGGTCTTGTTTGGACCCTGTCGGGAGAGCAAAGGAATGCCATTTTGCACGAGGTAATACTGCTTCTGTTGGACAGCTTCTGCCCGTTGGAGATGGCAGTCTTTCCACACTGCAGCCTGTCCTGCTGACTCCATCAGAGCAAGGCTTGGGAGGCCAGTCCCAGAGTAGGTTTTCAGAGGGTGGAGGAGAATATGACTGATGTAGAGGACATTTGGGGGAGGGGAGAGAAAGAGGAAGCAGTTATAAATCTGCCTGCCCACAATTACGGGCAGGTGCTTTTTCTAGCTTCTTGCTACATTTCCTCTCATGTCAGTGGGAGGGAGAGATTCTAGCACCAGTGTCACTAATCGTCTCTGATGTGTGGTTGGCACGGTTGGCTGTGAGAGAGTCTTTTTGCGGCACTCTCTGGGAGACAGAAGCCTTTGAATCTGGGAGTTGGATAAAGTGTTCCTCTCATTTCATATATAGGTTGTCTGAAAATGTATAGTCAAGGTCCAGGTACCTGTCAAAGTGTGACAAAGAGATAAAATAGCCTTATTACAAAGGACTCTCCCATTCAAGTCATTTACAACCTTCATAATAAGGGCTTTCTTTTCAACGGGACTAAGACGGCTGCCATCAACTATAATATAACATCCTCAGTCATTGCAAACTTCTTCTACCTCACCATAGTATTTATTTTTTTTACCCAGGCCGTAAATTGAGAGGAAAAGCATTTTCTGAGCATGGCACATGCTACATAAACCTCATCAGAAGGTGATAGCAGAAAAATCCGCTAAGATGATCAGCAAAAAGAACAAGGAGTACTTGTGGCACCTTAGAGATTAACAAATGTATTTGAGCATAAGCTTTCGTGGGCTAAAACCCACTTCCTCGGATGCATGCAGTGGAAAACACAGTAGGAAGAGATACACAGAGAGAGAGAGAGAGAGAGAAAGAAAATGAACACGAAACAATGGGGGTTACCATGCCCACTATAACGAGAGTTGCCATACCCACTATAGCCAAGAGAGGTGACAGCTGAGGATCCTGGAGCCTAGAGGGGGTGTGCCCTTGTAGCACCACAGAGGGGGAATACAGGTGCAGTTGCCCTGAATTGTGACAGCAGGTACCAAAATGATTGCAGGAAAATACAATATGTATCCAGTTCATAGCGCTGGCTTCCAAAGGAACATGTGCCAGGATGAGTGTTATGCTCAAAACCTCTCTAGCCTCCCAGGCCCCAAATGTTTCCCCAAGAGTTTACATAAGTTAGGGTCTCTGTGATCAGCTGGTTAGAAACACAAGCTGTGGGAGTTTTTAAAAGGAGGGGGATTCAGACAGAACCCACAGTTCAATGCTTTAAAATCTTCCTGTCACTTTCTGCTAGCTGCTGCCCTGGGCTTCTGCAGCCTCCATCACCCCGGGCAAAGAGACACCATCTCCAGGGCATCTCTAATGGCCCGCTGATTTAAAAAAAAAAATCATCACACATCCGAGAGCCTTGCTACAAAAAAGTGACAGTTATGGTCCAATGCTGGCCTCCTGCCCATCCACAACAGCAGAGAACAAGTAATCCATAACAGTTTGGTGTCTCGAGCGACACATGAAAAGAAAATCATCAACTTGCTGAGTTGCAACTGCATTGGAACAAACGACAAACTACCTTTACCGTGGTGATTAGGTTCTATGCGCTGGACTAAGAGATCTGCCTTGGATGGAGCAAAAAGCACAGCCCGGGGACAACACTTTAGCTGGGGTAAACTGGTGCCAATGGAACTATGCTGGTTTACACCAGCTGACCTGCTGTGTGAATTGACACTGCCGAGGGGAAAATGTGAGCTTCTCTTTGTCAGGAGTTCTTTGTAAAAACACATCCTTCTTAGGCAAAAGATGTGTGGAAAGATTAAAACAAAACTCTAGGGTCAAATAGAGAGAAAGAAGGAAAAGCAATGTCATTCTTTGATTGGAGCCATCAAATTCACTGTCATGTTGTGGCTTTTATTTATTATTAACACAACTCCGTTCTCATCCCTCAATGTATCAGAATGGGGTGTAATAATATTAGAGTGCTTGGATATATGTGCTTCCCACGAGGCTCTGTGGTTTGTAAAAGGGGATGTGCCATTCCCATGCATGCCCTTGCCAACCCTGTGCGGCACTGTTCATGTCTTAACTCCCTATTTGGGCATCATTCAGATCCCTTTAACGGATTGGGGCAAGGAGAATCCAAAACAAATAAAATAGCATGTCCCCTTTAATAAGGTCTCAGGAACAATTACAGTAAACAGTTCACAAGGGCCTTGCCCCAGGACCCTGGCTCAGAGCTCCCAAACTCCGTCCTACAAAATCATGACTGGTGTGGAGAAAGTAAATAAGGCTCAAAATTATCTCATAGCATCAGATAAGACAGACAAGCAATATATGCTGCTTTAATTGTTGAAATGGGTTTCTGAATCTGTTGATGAGAAAAATAGTTTAGAAACCTACATACATTTTTTCCCAAGCAGTTTTCATCTCTTCCAGAGCATTGCTTTTTTGTTTGCTATATACAATTAAGTGATGCTATAGATAGTGCCCAGCATAATATGGGGACCCTACGGCTAAAATGGTTTTGCTTTGAACTCTGCAAAAATAGTCATTAGTTCAGTACAATATACTGCTAACTAACTGACCCAAACATGAACCCAGACCATGTTCCGAGGGGGATCACAGATACTATGGCTCTGAACAATCTGTGAGCTATGTGGGTTTTTCACTAAAGGATTGACACATGTATAAGGACACATGTGTGTCTACCGCTTCCCCCCCACAAGCAGTGTACCACTTCTTCTACAGTTAATGAGTTGTGTGGTTCAGCAGGGCATAGATCCACCACCAATGGAATGAAATTGAATTTCTATGAATATACTCTGCAAAGCAAAAAACACCAAACCAAACGTAAGCTGCTTTTAGTACAGAACATTTTGGCCAAGGAGCCTACACGTATGGATGTGCCCTAAGATCTTTAATGTTCACGGAAAAAGAGAAGTCTTTGGTTTTTAAGGGCCTGCCCAAAATACCCTCTCCCAGTAAACTGCATGGAACTCACTTCGTCGACCTTGGGATGGGGAGACCGGAATGCTGGCATGATTTGAACTGATGGTTCATGGGAATCTAGGCATGCTTACCCCATTTAGCCATTACTTCTGGAATGCTTATGAAACATGGGATTGCAGTGCTGGATCAGTTCAGAGACTCACATAGCCCAGGATAAAGCTGAGCAAATCAGATTTTTTCGGTTCAGTGGCCAAAATAAAAAAAGCCAAACAAAAAAATTGTTTTGGGTCAAACAAAATGTTTCACTCAATTCAAAATGAATTTCTCCCCCTGCCCACTGTTTTTGGGTTGGGGGGTTAAAACTTTTTTAAAAATGGACCTAGCTAACTTTCAAAACAAATCATCATTTTGAAGTGAAAAAGCCTAAACATTTTGCTTAGAAAACGTCAAAATGAAATGTTTCAACTTTTTTGAAATGTAAAAAGAAAAATTTCAGCAAAAGTATTCACTGAATTTGACCTGAATTCACAGATAGTTTTGGTCAACCCAAAACTGCATTTTTCTTCAAATAAACTATTTACCCCCCAAGATTCATCCAGCTCTTGTTCAGAATACTGCCTCTGACATTGATAAATAGTGCTCCCAAGGAAAGTATCATTCCCCACACCATATAGCAACTAGCAATCATGGGTTTATATAGTCCAGAGTACTGCTTCTGTCATTGGCTAATACCCATTGCATCAGAGGAAGGTGACACTTCCCACACCCTAAGCACCTAGATATTTGTGCAGACCTGCACTTGGGAGGAGAAAGGAGATGAAAAGAAGTCAATCATCTCACATCGTGAAGCATGAGGTTTAATTACCCACAGCATTATCTTAGCTTGCTTCAACAGTATTCTTAAACCATATACCATAAAAGAGCTTCCTGCAATTTCTTTACCTCCAAACAAGTTAGAAAAGAAATGATTTGTTTGCTGGAATTTAAAAAAAAACACAAAACACGGGAGAAGCAAACAAACAAAGTAGATTTAGGCTACATATTAGAAAGGGTGTATTAAGGAGGAATGTTTAAGTTCAGGATGGTGACTTTCCTTAAGACAGCTCTTAATAAATAAGAAATTGCAGGAGCAGTGTGAAACAAGCAGTAAAGACTATTTTTAACAAAGATCAATGTTTCTGCAACAGATAACATCAGTGGTGTTTTTAATTTAGCCTGTTTCCAATGCAGTGTGCTTTATGGTCCTTCTAGGTATGGAGCAAAACTGTTGGGTCTTTGATAGTGCAAGCCCGCACTGCAATCAGTATCTCTGATGGTTCCTTGCCTCTTTGAGGGGGTTCTGCCAGTGGGAGGCTGCTGCTCATTTCCCTTGGCACTAGTTTTTCAAATGCACAGCTAAGAATGAAAAATGAATAAATAGGATTTGCCAGGGCCCCTCTCGCCAGTCAAGAGAGCAAGGAAGGAGAACAAAGAGGAAAAGTTTGTGTGACCTTGCACCATTTTCAGAACGCTTGCTGGGGATGGAAGGGGCTAAGTTTTCCTTTTATTTCCCAGAGAGGGAGTGAATTTTAATGCCCATGAACGTGAGAGAGACTGGTATCAGTGGCTGGTGCTAGGCACAGTTTGGACAGGCTCGCCCCACAGTAACTATGTCAGATCTGCCCTTCTTCTCTGGCCTGCCAATGCCCCCTGCTATTTCATACACTGAGCAGAGAAAGCCAGATGGTGCCAAATTAAATTGTGGGTGCAATTGTGCCATCTGGACAGACATCCACTAGTGATGGGAGCAATATGATCAAATTCAGGTCACTTATGACCAAAAGCAGGTTGGAATTCCAGAGCTGATGAGCAAGCAAATTAGCCTTGCGCTGCAAACCTTGCCTCCTCCTATTGGGGGTGATCATCACACACCGAAGCAACAGAAGAGTCAAAGAAACAAAATACAGATGGGGGGTGGGCTAGATTCTAACTGGAGTAAATCAGCCTAACTCCACTGGCTCCAACATGGCTACACCAGCTGAGGATCTGCTCCCTGATCGACAAAGGACTTCAAAAATACCTTTGGGATTCTATTTGCTTTCCAAAGCTGCTTCAGCCCCCTGTAGAAATGAATATCCATTTCCACTCCCCTTCCCGCCTCACCTCATAAAGCTCTTTTTAAAATGCATCTCACAGTGCCAAAAAAAAAAAAATTAGTGTCTCCTCTCCTCCAAAGAGCAATTAAATCCCATTACCCTTCAGCAGGCCCACTCAGGCACAACGGTCACTGACAGCCTGTGAAATTGTCATCAAGGAATCATCATCAAGGTGGCTCAGAGCTTCTGTCACGGAGAAGCCAGCACAGCTCAGCCTGGAGCCCTGGCAGCTTGGCGGGAGGAGTGCACAGAGGGAATCCTCATTCCGGAGTTTTCTTAATGGTCAGGCGTTACTTGCCCAATGCCTGCTGGGGCTCCCTACGGGGCAAGGCACTGTCATTTTTCCACCATCGCTGGTAACAATAAGAGCAAGTATCAGTGGAGTGTAGAGAAACATGAGCTCCCAGAAGGAATAAGAGTGTGTTACTCTTATTTACCTAGCACTGGAGAACAGAAAAAAAGAGGGAAAAAAAAACCCACCACAGGAAACAGCTACAATAGAAAACACGGATAGGAATTGTCCCACTGCATGGCAACACCTGCAGGCATTTTGCTTTCCTTCCACTTGAATTAGTGGAGCTGTGAGTTTAGCCTGCTTGCTTGGGGTCTGGCTTTCAAGGACTGGGTATAATTCGCTTTGCTGGCTTTATGAAGTGTTTTCAATGGGTCCAGGAGCCATGTCCTGGTATTAACCCTTACAATAGTGGCTTTTTTCCAGGCCCACTGCCAAATGAATGCTTTTAGCTGGTGTGTGTGTTTAACTGTAACATTCAGAGAGTTGAACTTGGCACTGCCAGGTCTCAGCTTGTCCAGCAGTCTAGAGCAATGGTTCTCAAACTTTTGCGTTGGCGACCCCGTTCACACAGAAAACCTGAGTGCGAACCACACCCGCCCCCCCATTATGTTTAACACTTATAAATGCTGGAGGCAAAGCGTGATTTGGGGGTGGAAGCTGACAGCTTGTGACCTCCCCATGTAATAACCTCGCAACCCCCTGAGGGGTCACGACCCCAAGTTTGAGAACCCCTAGTCTCGAGGTTAGTCTCTGTAACTGCCCCCACCCCTACCCCAACATGCCACAGAAGTGGGCAGCTGGGTCTTGGGAGAACAGGAAATTCCACAAGGCAAAGGGAGAGCCATTCGAGGGGTGACAACCCTCTTTAGAAAAATTCAGCCAAATTATTTTCTGTGTTCTTTCTATAGGCTCAGCCGTGGTTTTGGCCCACGCCCTGAGCTCCGGGGGAAGCACCTTCTCTTGCTATCTCAGACAGACTGAGTCACGTTTGGCTTCCCAGAGATTTAGCATCTGTTTCTTGCTTGCACGTCCCTTCAGGTCTGGGTAGCTATACTAGCTGGGGGTGGGGAGGAGAGGGGTGGAGCCAGTAAAAACTGCCCTGCCCCGCTTTTGTGGGGAGAAGGCATAGCATCCCCGTGGCAGCCGTTCTCCCCATTGTGCTGCCATCCACGATCCATGGAGTCAGCATCATGAAGTAAGGCAGTACCCACCTTATTGAAGCCAGTTGTCCATCTAAGGCACCCAACAACTGAGGCACTCAAAATCACTAGTCACTTTAGAAAAATATTGGCTTGTATTTTTGGAAGGAAACTCCCTTCTTTGGAATTTCCCACAAAAAATATTCCCTGTTAATCCTCTTTGTTCCTCATTTATTTTTGTGGTGAAAAGAAGAAGAGTTCTCAGTTGCTCTGCCTTTCATCTTAGTTCTCTTCATCCAGAAAAGGTGTCCCATCAGATCAAATAAACTAGAAACAAAGGAGAACAAGATCCAATGTAATAACACAGGGGGCTAGACCAGGACACCCTTCTTCACCATGAGTAGTACATTACTCCACACTAGGGTGGGCAGATGCCCAGTTTTCGACTGGAAAGTCTGGTCGAAAAGGGGACCCAACAGTGTCCAGTCAGAGTTACTGACAGGACACCCACCCAATGTCCGGTTACTGAAAGTGGGGGAAGCAGGGAGATGCTGCGTCATCACCCATACCAGCCCCTACTCAGTCAGGGCCACCTTCTATGTGCGTCGGGCAACTGCAGCTCCCAGCCCTGGCTCCACAGGTGAGTCCCTCTTGACACGGGCGAGGGGTAGTGGAAGGGGAAAAGCAGCAAGTGACGGGGGAGAGGGGAAGAAGAGTGGATGGAGATCATGGAGGCAGGGTCTCGGGGGAAGAGGGGAGGTGGGAGAAGTTCCGGCACTCATAGAATCATAGAATCTCCAGGTTGGAAGGGACCTCAGGAGGTCATCTAGTCCAACCCCCTGCTCAAAGCAGGACCAATTTTTGCCCCAGATCCCTAAATGGCCCCCTCAAGGATTGAACTCACAACCCTGGGTTTAGCAGGCCAATCTCAAACCACTGAGCTATCCCTCCCTCCCCATTCCCTGCTGGAATGTCCATTTTTAAAATATTAATCAAGTTGGCAACCCTACTCCACACACAGTTGACATTGACTTGAATAGGGCTGCTCCTGGTGTAAATTGTTATTCAGCATGAGCAAGGCTAGCAGTCTGGCCCACAGATTAGACTCTTCTACCCCGTCCACAGTATGCAAGTTGAAGCTGGGGAAGAGAGCATCATTGACTGTTAGTGTTATATAAACATTACATTCTAATACATAAACCATGTCAGGAAAAATAAACCAGGCTGCTTCTCCCACCCATTTAATGGCCATTTCCTGAAGGCTGCTTAAATGAAGGCCTGGGTCAGAAGAGATTATTGAAGGGAAGCTATTTCCCAGCTCAGCATCAATTATTTAACCTGGTGATTAATCATTTACAGAGCACTTTCCATTTTACAGTATTTAACAGACACCGCAGTTGGTTACAGGCCATTTCGCTTCGAGCCAGAGCTGGACTACCCAGCAGAGTAGGAGTGACCAAATGGATTGTGCCCGTACGAGGCAGAAGCCATTCTCATGCCACCAGGTGGGTTGGGAGAGACCAGTCACTGCCTGCCCTTGCTACACCTATAAAAATAGTTCCACCAGTCACTTAGCTAAACCCAAAACACAAGGGGTGAAATCTTGGCACTACTGAAGTCCCCCTATTTATCCCCTTCCTGTATAGGGCCTGGGGAGAACCCGATTGCCTGCCTTACCCTCAACATTTTCAAAACACCTGCAATTCTGCATTGAGACAATCACTATAATCAAACCTTGTGCTCTAGCTGATCACCTGCAGGGGTCAGGAAGGAAAGTTTTCCTTTTTTCGCTTTCCTCAGAGATTGGCCACAGTTGGAGACAGGGCACTGGCTGGGAGGGTCTTAAGCATGTGCTTAATGTTAAGCACGTAGTTAAGTGCTTTGCTGAGCCAGGGCTACAGTGCTAACTCAGAACCTGGCTCGGCGTGCCCTACTCACATTATACACGTCTTCTCAAGGGCCCTGACTGATTTCATTTACACTGGTTGTAGACTGGGGCAGTGCCATTGACTTCAACACAATTATTATTGATTTACACCAGTGTGAGATCAGAATCTGGCCCACTGACTTCAGGTGTGAATGTGCCTAGAACTGGGCTCGTCTCTTGGAATCTTCAGTTAAAAAAAAAATTGACCCCAGTCCCCTCAAAACTGTGAAATTGCCGTGGCCATTTAAGGAAATGTTACGTTTTCTAATTATACCACAATTTGCATGTTGAGTTCAGTTAAACTCTTCTCTGTAAAAACAAGCTTGTGTTTACACTGGGCATTCAGAACACTGCTGTTTCCTCTTATTCTGAGTGGACCACAGAATTATTCATTTGAGGCCAAATCCTGACTGCCTTTTTACTCCCACTGCTCCAGATTCTGGCCTTCGTAATATCTCTGCATACATCCAGAGTGATCCCAGCGAAGGCAATGGAGATGCAATGTTACAATGAATTTACACCAGTGTAACTGAGACCAGAAACTGGTCCACTGATTTCAATGGGAGTTTGGCCTGAGCAAAAATCTCTCGCCCTGATCTCACTTCCACAGACAGCACAGTGGTCCCATGGCTTCACTGGAGTCAATCCTGATTAACCTGATACAACTGAGAGCAGAATCAGACCTTTTGTAAAGAATGCAGAACTTGTTCCAATGTCATAAAACTTTACATAAAAGTTGTACAAGTGACCCAGCTAATTATTTCCTGAAACAGTCTTACCCTGAACCCCCAGAAGGCCAATACTAATGTGGAGCCTTACGACAATACATTCTGGGCCATTTAAAGGGATATATTTCATGTTTTACGACATTTTTTTTAAAAAAATGCACCATCAGCTAATCTCATGGAACATTAAAGACAAAAGGAATTTATAAATATTCCACATTAAACTTTAAAGTTTGCTGCTAACAGTCTGCAAACTTGCTGCTCTAGCATAATGCATTCGATGGTTCACTTTGTCACTGGTTATTGGATTTGGGACCCATCCAATAAACTTTTGTCATGTTAGACTGTGAGATCTTTAGGGCAGAAATCGTCTTTTCCTTCTGGGTATGTGCAGCGCCTAGCACAACAGGGCCCTCATCCAGGACTGGAGCTCCTAGATGCTACAACATCTGGAAATCTTGAAGGGTTGTGTCACGGGATCCACTCAGTGCAAGTGGTGTCTCCTCCTGGGTCACTCTGGGGATGAGCTCTGGTCAGGCAGTGCACCCTCCTCTGGTGGTGTCTTCACCCATCCTCTCTCGCCCTGCAGCCCCTCTCACTCCAGGAACTGCAAATTCCTCTCCAGGAACTGCAGCTTCCTCTTCATGACTCAGCCCTCCAGCCAGGTCATCATAAGTGTTCCCCCCTTCTAGGGTATCAAAGTCCTTCTTGACAAATGGGCCTTCCTGCTCACTGCCCCGCCAGTGTCACTTCCTCAGCGACTGGTAGGGGGACCCGGGCCCACCCTCTGCTCTGCGTCCTGTTGCAGGAGCCTTCTCACTGGCAGCTAATGTTCAACCTACCCCCGTATCTCGCTGCTCTTTCCCCTGAGCCTTGCCTACCTCTCTAGTTCCCCTCCTTGTCTGGGTTTGCCAGTCCTAATCCTCCCTTCCCAGGGAGGAGGCTACTTGCCTCTAGCCACTAACCTCCCACGTCCCAGGGAGTGACTGCAAACTCCTTCCCCACAACCCCCTTCTGTTCCAGATTCCTGGCTTCCATAGTCATAGAATCATAGAATAACAGAGTTGGAAGGGACCTCTGGAGGCCATCTAGTCCAACCCCCTGCCCAGAGCAGGACCAATCCCAACTAAATCATCCCAGCCAGGGCTTTGTCAAGCCTGACCTTAAAAACTTCTAAGGAAGGGGATTCCACCACCTTCCTAGGTAATGCCTCTAGGTCCTGCCTCTCCCTACCCAGCTAAGCCTCATGTCTAATTAATCAATCCCTACTCCCTGGCTCCTCCTCCAAGTGCAGCCTTGGCAGTTAATTAGGCCTAATTTACCCTCTCAGGGCCAGTGTGGCAAGTATAGAATCATAGAATATCAGGGTTGGAAGTGACCTCAGGAGGTCATCTAGTCCAACCCCCTGCTCAAAGCAGGACCAATCCCCAATTTTTGCCCCAGATCCCTAAATGGCCCCCTAAGGACTGAACTCACAACCCTGGGTTTAGCAGGCCAATGCTTAAACCACTGAGCTATCCCTCCCCCCATCACAGGTTGGAAGCCATAATTATGTTTATGAAAATATTCCCTCTTGCACAGTTCTGTGCTAATGGAGAGGCAAGGATAACAAAGATAAGGATGGACCTAGGACCAGGATGGGAGAGGGAACCATGCTCCAGCAAAGTTGAATCCAATAGCCAATGGCAGCATTGGGAAGTGATGGAATCTGCCCCCCCCCAGGGTTCAGCAGGGCACGGCAGGGCAGGGGGGCCACACGCAGTGCTGCACAGCTTCTGCTCCCAGCCTATGAATCATTACCGTAGGCCAAGATTTTCAACAATGACTACTGACTTGGGGTTCCTCTAATTTTTGGCTCCCAGCTTGAGACACCTTCAAGAGACTTGACCTCCAGAATGTGCTGGGAACCCAGCCTGTGAAAAAAAGCAGGCCTGCTCATGGTGTCTCATGCTGCGCACCCAAAATCCATCGGTGACTTGGTAAAAGGCTTGAAAAGTCCATCACCTATTCCCCATCCAGCCCTGGCTCTCCCCAGCCCCACGCAAGGGAAGAACAATACCGTCACACACTCCCGCCTCACTGGCTACCCCCGAGTCCTTTCTGCCAGGCCTCTTCCCAGCTACTTCAACCTCCCAGCCCTTTCACTTAGCTCAGCGCCTAAGGTGGGACACCCTGACATTGCAGCTCACTCAAGAGTCTGTGCTGTTGCCTCCTTTCACGTTCCTAAGACATCCCCCTCCCGCTGCGCTACGGGGCTCAGGTTCCCTGCCGGAGAGTGGCTACAGAAACCCCCTCTGGGCTGCCGCACTCCAGAAGAGATTAGGAATAGAGTCAGACCCGCCCCACAAGGAACAGCGCATCCACCAAAGCGGAAGGGCGACCAGCTCCTTGGTTTCACTACAGCACGTGCCCCAGCTTTACAGGCCAGGACGTGCGTGCTGCCCAGGTGGCTCCTGCATGCTTTCCCCCCGTCCAGTTGCACACCCTGTCTGCGGAGGTATATTATGAGAAGCCACCACTTTCAAAAGTAAAGTCGGTGGAAATTGCAAATTGTGTGACAAACAATCCAATCTAACCCTCACCACTGGCTCCTTGATGATTAACATATACTACTTGCAGCTGGGCACAGGCATGTGGAGAAGGCTGATGGGCTACTCCCAGTGGTGTCATCCTCCCTCTGCATGCCCTGACTCCACTCCCTCGGAGAAAACGGGTTCAGCATTGCTGCTCTTTCCTTGGCATTCTACCCCAGCCTTGCTTACCTCCTGCCACTACCACTGCAAAACCCACCCACCAGTCCCACCTGCTCCCCTCTGAAATCCCTGGGCCTGTGTGTACCCCACCTCTTTTAAACTAGGGCAACCAACAGACAGCTGGGTGGCAACCATCTCTCCTTGTGCCTCCTAGCTTGTGTCTGCCAAAGTCAAGTCAGTCGTCCCCAAATTTTTCAGGGTCTTGCCCCTTGGGGCTGAGAGTAGGGCCAAGCTACAAGGGCAGGGACATGGACAGGGGTAATGGGGCCGAGGATGGGGCTGGGGCAGGGGTGCTTGGCACTCCCTCCCCACACACCATGAGGTCTGGCTTGGGCCTCACTCTGCCTCTCCCCCCCCAACATTCCTCCGTGCCCTCCCCCAGGGGGCGCACACCCCACAGTTTGGGGACCACTGGCCTAAGTGGATCCCAAGCAGTTTTTAAAAATAGATAGTGCGTGCCTATCCCAAGGCCACACCCACAACTCTGTCCATTTAATTGGACGCAATGACCACAATGGAAAATCCTTTGTGTGTGTGCGCACTTCACATTCTAAGTTGCAAATGGTTCCCCCACCCGCCCATGAAACCTGATCAAAATGTAGCCCTCAGTGTTTGTGAGAAACCAAAACACTGGCATCTCTCAACTTCACTAAAAGGAAACGTAAAATGCAGGGACAGGACTAAATCAAAAACCTGGACAAAAAAGCACTTTCAGAGACTGGGAATGTTCCAATTCAGATTTTGTGTTTCACAACCATCTGTACTACTGTAATAGCAGGGCAGTGTTTGGCTCTGTGGTAGAATCAGATGCACTTGGCAGAAATAAGGAAAGAGCTATAATTCTGTTCCACTGGGGAAAATGATCATTAGAGAATATTATCTGGATAGCGGTTATCTAAAACTGGCTGAATGGGCTCGATTTGCAGTGAGAAAATTTGCCAGAAAGAAATCAAAACATATGCATCCGGATGAAAACACTGTACTTCAGCAACATGAAAAGCCAATAATCTGGGAGGAAGTGAAAGCTGGATCGCTAGGAATTTTAAGCAATGATGATCAAGCTGCATCTAAGGTGGATTTCAAATCTAATCAGATCATCCAAGATTCCAAATCTTTTCTGAATTTTGGAGTAATAAACAAAAGGCTGCAACCAGTCCGAATTCTGGACTGATTTATACCCCATTGATTTCAATAAGGGGTATACACATCAGCACACATGAATTTGGCCCCGCTACTGTGATATGCAGTAAATACTAGAGGCTAAATTCTGTTGTCGTGTACTGTATCTGCACGTGGCTCCCACTGACTTACAATGGAGGTCACACCTGTCTTTGAAGGAAAAGTGTGGTCCTTTACTGCACCAAAGTAAACCTCAAAATCTTCCACATCACATGTATCAGCAACTCCAGTCAAATTCCCTGTGTGATCACCCTACTCACAGGGTAGATTTTTATTTTATCTTTGTGAAGTTGTAATCATGGGCAAAAGCCTGCAACCCCTTGCCTAGCAAAATAGCCACATTTAAACCTACAGGTTTGGACCCATAGATGATGAATACCAAAGCAAAAAAGCTAGGGACGGGGAGAATTCTAGGTAGGTCTGGAGTAGAGTAACTCAACTGAGCCAGTATTGAGTGCATGAATCTGATTCCCCTAGTGGTCCTTTGGTTCTACATCCACAACACTGTGTCTGGATCAAACCCAGTAAGGGTTAGCTAGTCTTCATTCCACATATGGCAGCCCAACCAGACAAAGAGCCTGATTCTGAATATTGAACTCAATGGGAGTTTCACCATTGATTGCAAGGTAGGTCTGAACACAAGTCTTGGAATTCACTACAACATAGTTTCTCAGCCCATGGTCCCTACCCTCAGTTCATGGATATGTCTGGGGAAGTTGTGACCATCCTCCTTTTCTTTATGACTAAATATGAAGGGGGCCCTGGAGCTATGAGTGGTGTTTCCCAAACCTTTCCCCCCCACACACTAACATGGTGTCACATTATGGAAAAGTTGGAGACCCATTTCATTACACCATGCAGAAAAGTGTTTTTATCTAGCTACATGATGTTAGAATGCTTGGAACTCTCCAATTAAATATTTTGTCTTGTCTAAAACTTTCATGGTCCTTAATTTCAAAGTCAGACAAAGCCACCTCTTTGTAGATCAGACCATATGTCCCTCTCCCATGGCATGGGAGCCACCTGTAATTTCTCACACAGCATATGGAGGGACTTAGAGCTGCATTTGTGTGAGTCTCATTCATTCTGCATGATTAGTCCTAAATCTTCCAGTACAGATGTTAACACATATGGCCACCATCATCACCACACTAATCATACAAAGAAGACAAACTTTCCCCTTAACTTTGAGATTCAGATTGACAGAGCTGGGCTCTAATTATCCCTGTTCATTGTTTTCCTTCTCTGTTCAGCTGATTAAATTAATACGCCACTCTATAAACCAAAAAAAAGTTGCAGAGCTTGTTCGTTTGGAAATTGGGGCTCATAAAATTTATAAGAAAGATGGGTAGGACTGCATAGTACTGTTTCCTATTGCTAAACTTTTGAATTCTGTGAAATCTTGCATGCCTTCTGCAGGCATATTGTCTCATGCTGATCTTGTACGTTAAGTAGGGTCAGATCTGGTGAACACTTGAACAGGAGACCTCTAAAGAAAGTCTAGAATTCAATGGTTCAATAACATGGTACTTTTCCTTCAAAGTCAACACTCAACCAATATCTCAGCATGATGTTTGGGGGGGTATTGTTCTCTCTGAGCCCATCAGTGGAAGGTTCCTCAGGGCCAGATCACCTGTTGCCATTAAAGAACCCATGACTAGAGCATGGTCTCCATCTTCACAGAGAGAAGGTCTCATGGACACTTCTCCTTCCTTCCACAGATGGGAGGGGTGATGTGCTTCATAATCAGATAACATCCCTGGGGCAGCTACAGCCTTTGCTTACCAGTCAAATTCAGCACCCATCAAAGTGAGTGGAAAGACTCAACTAAATGTAATGGGTCTTGTGGCAGGACTCCATCATCATCATCGTTTGTGAATGCATCACAGCTGTTAATGGACTTATCCTTACAATGGAAGAGTTATTATGTTTGTTTTACTTGTGGGGAGCTGAGGTAAAGAAAGATTAAGAGCCAGACTTTTAAAGGGATTCAGGTGCCTAAAAATGCAGACAGTTGGATTTACAACAGCACCTAGGCATTTAATTCACATTGACTTTGTGTGTCCTCAGGCACCTAAATACAAGAGGTGTGCAAATAACTGAGTTTTTTGATGCACTGGCAATTCTGAAAAGTGGGAGGAAAAATTCAGCAAATTGACCAGTAACCAAAAAAAACAAACAAACAAAAAAAACCCACAACACCATTTGAGGTCAACCCAAAACATTTCATTTCAATTTTGACCAGTTTATTAAAGTTATATATTTGTATATTGTCATCTCTCTATTTTGTACATATATAGCAGTCTTTTTAAATAATGAAGGACATTTCTAAACAGTCATTTTGAATTAAAAAAAAATCAAAACATTGAGTTTTCCAAATGCTATGTATTTATTTTTAAACACAAGCAATTTGGTGAAACCAGTGCCCATTCCAGTGCAACCAAATCTGCAGTTTTTTGATGCAAAAAGTTTTGGCTCAAAAATTTCACCCATCTCCACTAAATCCCTTTAAAAATCTGGCCCTACATGACTTGCATTCAAAATATTCTCTTCTTTCTATAGTGAAAAGACAGGTTACTTCTTCTTGCTGTGGTTAGCCCTGGAGAGCTGACAGCTAAGACAACAATATAGCTTCTGCTCCTTCATATGCATCTCCCCCAGAATTGTTTAGTAAGCGCCCATCAGTTACACCTGTGTACATCGATTGAAGACAATGGGTTTGCACAGGTGCCATTGAGAGCATTATTTGCCAGCAGAACATTTATTACTGGCAATTATGCATAAAAAGTATAGAACCCAGCATGACTCAAGCAGTTCAGACTGAGTTTGCAGGGCTAGTAGGTAGAAGTGCATCTTTACCTGTCAGCTGAGCACATCCAAATTAGCGTCATTAAAGAGACAATGCACATGAAAGCACAGGGGCATTTTTTACAGTGGCTCTTTATTGTCCCCTAATTCTGAGATCAAACAATTTTCTACTGTCATTATGGCAATTACAGCCCGGCGACCATTATAGTACAGAATGTAAGGCTACCAACATCAGAAGACAGCACAACCTCCATCCAAGCCCTGGCAACCAGCACGTCCAGAGACTGTATTGTTAATATCATTAGCTGGAAGCAGCGTGGGAGACAGCTCTGATTTATAGCATAAACTATTATATACCAGTTCATGCCTCAGGACATGGAAGCTAAGACGTACAGGAAACTTATAAAAGGCCAGTCCAGGAAAAGTGAGGCCTAGCGTAAAGCCGTTAGCATAGAACTCAGAAGAGACAGATTCCAGCCTTGACTGATCTGTTGTGTGACCTTGAGCAGATCACTTCTCCTCCCTGGCCCTGTCTTGTCTTTAGCTTAACGCTTCAGGGCAGGACTGTCTCTTGCTATGTGTGTACACAGCACCTGGATATCAGTTTGGTCTCTAGGGGCTACCATAATACAGCGAATAACCATCAAAATAAGAAACTCAGACAAAGGGAAGCCAAAGTACATGGGACAGAGGGCAGGGGCAGAAGTAGTAAATTAGCACTGTGGGCTTGATGTATCCAGGCAAGCCTCAGAACCTCAGAGGCCAGCCCTGTTCTGAACAGAACAGGGCGGGGAACAACAAAAAAACAAGCATATGCGTTCTTGTCATGACAGCTGTGAATCATCAGCATTACCAATCTGCTTTAAACAAGCAAACAAACGACTGAACGAGGCCAATATTGTAATGGCTTCAACAGCTAAAAATACCTGCTGCCAAGCAGTTATTTGCTATCTGAATATAAATCTTGACTTGACATATGCATGCATTATGTTTTCCAGGTTTCTGGCTCTCTTTCCATTGTTTTGTAGTCCCAGAGAGATCATAATTAAGGAACACTGCCCCCATCAAAATGCCTATCAGTGCACTCGCCTGTAAATACTTCTAATAAGTATGGCTAATAAAATCCAATTTATTAGCCACCCTTGTACAGTATTTTTGCAGCCATTTCCACTCATCATGGATGAAAACAGCTGTGCTGGGGTTGGCATCACTGCCAGTCTCATTCAGGCTCACCTGTAATGTGGCAAGTAATTAAAGCCCTTATAGGAACAGTGGGGCTTTGATTGCTTGGCAGAATTCCATCCTCTGCGCTTCTGTCTGAGTCAGGGAGATAACGTCACAAACACCATTTCCAATATAGCTCAGCAATTAAGCCACCTTTTATTATTGTGACCTGATGGGAGAATTTAGGAGCTAGCTCCTCAGCTGTTGTAAATCTTTATGTCTTGTCCCAGGATGCACTGGGCAAGTTCTGTGGGCATACACCAGTTTGACTGGTCAGGAATGTGAAAGAGCTACTACCACTGGACCACTGCAGGTAGAAGGGCAAAAGAAGTGTTTATTTGGAGTAATGAAAAAGTGTTTGCTCCATAAAACTTCTCAGCAAATTGGTTTGGGGTGGCATTTGATGAGCCGTGATTGTTTGGCGTTAAAGGTGGACATAAACTTTTGGTTTTATTTACGTCATGACCTTCCCTTACTCAGCAGCTGGCTGGTCAAAGAACCACAAAACAGGAAAGTCATTAAAATCTTAAAATAGTGATTACCAGGAGGGCATTACTTAGCGAGCGCAAAGACTGCACATCACGTTCTCTTAAAGAAATGACAGAGTGTATTTCAGATGCTGTTTTATAGGGAAGGCCTCTTTTCTGGGCAGTCGATAGTCAGTTGTGTAATATAGAGTTCTTTTCAGTGAGATAAAGATAGATCCAAATGCATCACAGGAAATATGCACTTCCCTAACATTTCCTCCTCTTCTCTCAGTCCTTTTCTCTCTTTTATTACATCATTAAGCAGGATACATTTGTAATTTATTGAAAAATGAATTTTAAAATTTGCTAAAGGGGGAACATTAACTTTCAATTTTTGGTTACAAATTTCAGTTTTCAAAATAAGTATTAACTAAAAAACAAACAATGAACAATGGAATTGGAAAAAAACAGTTTGGCTGTTTGGTTGAAAATTTTAAAAAATGTTTGTTGGAAATTATAAAAAGGGACTCATTAAAATCCGCCCCCACCCCAATGAACTGGTGTTTTTTACCAGCTCTAATCATTGGTATTAATACTGATAATTGTTTACAGTGATAATTACTTTGAGAACAAAATCAGCTTGTTTTCATTATTGGTTTCTGGCATTCTTACTTTTACATCTGCAGTGTAATTCAAGAAAGCATTGCATGTCGGGTAGTCTGAACACAAAGAGGGAACGAAGAAAAACAAGAAAGATGAAGGAGGGGAAAAAATCTCATCTGCCAGCCACCAGACCCCCAAGAATCATCGCAACCTGTTACATTAGGTGGACCCAGGACATGGGGGGACCTTATGGTAGAATCTGGGTCTATGACTTTAAGAAAAGCCAGTTACCGAGAAACAAACAAGAGAGTGATTTTTCTCCAGAAGTTAGTTTGGAAGAAAAAAAAATCTTGATGGGGCAAAACATTTTAAAACAAAAGGATCAGTAAATTAGGCTGAGTTGAGTTGGTCAGGGTAGATGAATTGTCATGATTAACTGAGATACAAGGTGGGTGAGGTAATATCTTTTATTGAACTAACTGCCTTGTCTCTCTAATATCCTAGGACTGACATGGCTCAACAACACGGCATATGTGATTACTTGAGGTCTACTGTTGGCCTCAAGGTGGAAATTTTCCCAAATACTTCAAATGAAAGAGAGTGGAAGAGGAAACTTATTTGGGAGGTGTCACAGGATCCACTCACCTCTGGTGGCACCTTCTCCTGGCCCTCCTAGGGATAAGCTCCAGACAGACATTGCACCCTCCCCTGGCAGTCTCTTTCCTATTGTCCTCTCGTTCTGCAGACCCCTTGCACTCTAGGAACCGCAGCTTCCTCTTCAGCAGTTAGCCCTCCAGTCAGGTCACTCCATGGTTCTTCCTTCCCAGGTAAACATAACCAAGTCTTTCCAGGACAAACCATCCCAGGCAGTCCACTGTCCTCTGCCTGGCCTGTGCCAGGTCCAATAGCTGGTAGGGGAACCCAGACCCACTACCCTGGGTTCCAGTTCAGGGACCCTCAACCCAGCCATTGCGAGCTTTACTCTCCCAGCACTCGCTACTCCTTCTGTGGACTGCTTCCTATTCTTCTGGTTCCTCCTCTTTCTCTGGGTGTACCAGCTCCAACTTACTCTTCCCAGGGAGTGACTGCAGCCTTTCCCAGCAGCACCTGTCTGTTGCCAGTTTCCTGGCTTTCTAGGACCCTCCTGCTCAGCTAAGCCTGCTTTCAATCAAATTCCCTGCTCCCTGATAGGTGCAGCCTATGGGAATTAAATGGCCCTCAGAGCCATCTTAACTCCTTCCAATCTTGTGAGAGGTGGACACCCCATCACAGGAGGCAAATGGAAGGATAGATGTGATTGCTCCAAGTTAGTGAAGAGGCAAATGATTTTGTGTGTGTGATATATATATATAGTGGCAAGACCATGAAAGCTTGAATTCGAATGCAGAATACCAGAGCCTCCCTCAAAATCTCCCTTATTTAGAGAGAGAGCCCTCATTTTAGTCCCATCAGTTATTTCCAATCCCTAAAGAAAGTGGAAAAGGAAGAGACAAAAGGGATAAAAACAAAAAAAAAACCTGAAAACTTATTTCAATTCAATTTGATATGAATCAAAAATTTATGGTTTTGAATGGTTTTGTGGGGGGGAAATCCATAAATGAAACAATTTCAAGTAAAGCAAAACATTTTCATAGCATTTGACATTCTTTATGGAACATTTTCCCCATTTTATGACCAGCTCTAATACAGACTCAGGGCTTGGAGGCTAAAGAGAGAGCCATTTACATGTGGGGAATGATCTCCACAGTAACATACAGAAAAGGGCTACTAGGCTGACCAGAGTAATGGAGAGCCTACCTTATGATGGAAAACTAAAGGATCTTGACTTCTTATAGCCTTGCAAAATGAAGGCTGAGAGGGGATTTGATGGCTCTCTAGAAAGAGAGCCAGGTCTCTGAAAGGTAAACTCCCAGGAAGGAGGAGAAGAGCTATTTAAGCTCAAGGACAATGTTGGCACAAGAACAAATGGATATTAACTGGCCATGAATAAGTTTAGCCTGGAAATCAGAAGATTTCTAGCCATCAGAACAGTGATGCTCTGGAACAGTCTTCCAATAGGAATAGTGGGGGCAAGAAACCTAACCGGTTTTAACATAGATCTTGATGAATTTATTAGTGGGATTATAGGATGGGGTTGGCTGAAATAGCAGGGTACTGGACTCTATGACCTAAGAGGTCCCTTCCAGTCCAGTATTTCTATGTTCCCACCGCATTTTTAGCTTCCTGCTCGGGTCATTTTTCTGGGCCTACTCATTATGGGTCTTTGTCCGACACCACATCAGGTAGCTGGACCATGGCAGGTTGAGAGGCATATTGAAGCAAACAGGTCAGTTGGAGGAGGTGGGGAAAGCACTGAAGGCAT
Organism: Lepidochelys olivacea; assembly: GCF_965140295.1. NCBI lineage: Eukaryota > Metazoa > Chordata > Testudines > Cheloniidae > Lepidochelys > Lepidochelys olivacea. The sequence goes on along the minus strand of NC_140421.1, from coordinate 65,836,525 downwards.
AAATCAGGGTAAAATGTTTAAGGAAATAGGTAGTTACAGCTTGGGATCAGGGTGGGAGATGAAGAAATGTTGGTGATGTAACCATGAGGGAACTGAGGCTAACCAGAGATTGGCCCCGGTGTCACAACAAGTCATCGTAGTACAGTGTTTACTGAGTTGCCAAAAACTAATGCAACTAATGAAGGTGTAGGCCTAAAGAAAACCTCTTTTGCACAAGCCTGCATTTTTACGTACATTGACACTCTTAGTATCAGCAGTGATTCTTGTACATCAGTGTATACGGTGCAATAGAAACCTCTCTCAACAAGCCACTTTTATATGCTTAGCTGCTCACAAAGAGGCCATCTCTAGAGATGCACACATGCCACAAGATGTGCCTCTGCAACGCAAAGGTTTCCGGGGCGGAGGGGGTAAGTTAGCAGCTGGTGCTCGATTTGGGGCACTAGAATGACAGGAGCCATTCTCAAATCTCAACTCTGGCTCCAGGTTTGGCTTTTGAATCTTCCCCTTCACACACCCTGTCTAGGCCCTTTGGGCCTGTCTAGCTCTTGCCAATGTCAGCCTCAAGTTCGAAAGGCAGGGGAGGAAGCACTATAATGACACTCCTGTAATGGCAGGGGAGACTCAGCAGTTGTGGCAGTGATGGGAAATGTACTGCAGAGTCTACTTCCCCTGGCTAAGCGTTTGTCAGGGCCAGACCAGCTACCACCGGCTGCTGGCCTGCTCCCTGCCAGCAACCAAGGAGCCCAGCTGCTCTGCCTTGGAAGGGAGAGTGGCCACAGCCCCTGGCTGGCTGCTGGGTTAGCAGCCCTGCTTACAAGCCTGACCCCCCCCCACAGCTGATCAACCCATACCACGTACTCAGCAGCACTTTCCTTTCCTTTATTCCAGTCCCTGCTCCCACTCTGCTCCCCTCCAGCTTCAGGCTTCGAACCCCTGCTCTGCCTCCTGCTTATGACTTGGGTTGACCCTCTGGTTCTGGCTCTCCAATACTGACCCTGGATCTGCCTTACAACTCCAGTTCGGCTTCTACCCTTCTGGCTTGCTAGACTCCGCCCACCCTGGATCCAGCTCTAACAGGCTGAGTTCTCACATCCACCCCTGGGCCTGACCACCCACTGCCTGGCTGGCTACACCATTGCCACGGGCGGCTACCTATCTGTGGTTACTTTGCACTGTCATTAGCACATGGCCCTAAGTTCAGGTCGTTGGCAATGAATGTGTTGTTTAGTTCTGCCGTATTACAGATTAGGCAATGTTAACATTGTAGTATCCATAGAAAACTCGTGCCTCCTGATACCCAGAGGGCACAATCTAAAGGAGAGGACACGTGACCACCCTGTGCCCAGCCCAGGGACATCACGTTCTCCCCACCGCATCAGAGTTATCCACGGTGGGGCTCTGTCCTTCTCCTAATGTGGCCCAGCACGTTCAGCCACTCGCCCTAGCACCCGGGCCCAGGCAGGGAGCCACTTCTTCCGCAGGCTGAAGCCGGCCACTCCAGCTCGCTGCTCTGTGCGGCACAGCAGCTGCCTGAGAGCCCAGCTGCAAAGAGCAGCAATCTGGAGCGGCCGGTGTGAGAAGTGGCTGGTCCTAACCCCTCTGCTCCCTGCCTGGGCCCAGATGCCAGGGACAGGGGCTGAGTATGCCAGGCAGCAGGCACAGTGGGAGAAGGACAGAGCTTCTCTCCCTCCCAGGAGAAGAAGAAATCTGGGAGGGCATATAAACTCCACATGTCCCCACTACAGGTTGCCTATGACTATATCCCGTGGGTCGACTTTTCAGTCCTCTTACAGAGATCCAAAATGATATTTCTGTCAGACATTTATCTAAAACAGCTTTCTCTATGAAGCCCAAAAAGGGGAAATCTGTTCAAGACCTATCTATTAATTTTTCCCCGGTAGGGTATTACCTCTTGATCCTTGTAAGTCTTTCTAACCCAAATCCCTATAGACCATTCAACAGCTGAATTGAATGATTCCAGGCATTCCTGCTGTAATTTACACATTTTAATTAAATTCATTGTTTTTTAGTTGAGGTTTTCCTGCACCCAAAATAATTCAGCTGGACTGGAAACTGTTCAGACAAATCTTCTCTGAATATCTTGCTTATACAATCATATTTATAGCCACACTGAAAAATTCATCCCAACTTCCAACTATGGGAAAAGTTAATAGACAATGATAACTCTTCTTTAGAATAGAATTCTCAAATAAATTATGTTAGTCCCAACAAATCTATACAAAAGATGTGATTTTCTATACAATCCTATAGGATTTTTGAGCAATTTCTATAAAGCCTTAGTTAATTTCTAGAGAAACTGAGTATATAAAAATTCTAAAAGCCTTTTCCATAAGAGGTTACATCCTGTTTTCACAGAAAAGATTTTGTTATTTGCATTACAATAGTACCTCTGTTTCCTGCACATATGAGCTTGCTGCCTCCCTGGACCACTGCCTACCTGGCTCTGTCTTGGGTCTTTGCCTCTGCCTCTTCCCAGGCCCCCTGCGTTCTCTAAGCCTCTTCCCTAAGCTCACTGCAGAGCTTCTCAGTACTTCCTGCCACCCAGCTGGTTCTGCTGCAGGGAAGTTTTCTCTGTGCCCCAGGCAGGGCAGGGCACTGACTCAGCTGAGTCTTCCTATCCCTGAGCCCCTCCACCAGCATGGAGAATCCTGGGCACACTCACTTCCCCCAGCTTTCCTTTACCACTGCCTTGGGTTTCCTAAGGCAGTCCCACATTCCTTCCAGGAAGCTCTGTCTGCCAGCAGTTCCAGTCCCATTCCCACTCAGCAGGCTTCTCTCCCTGTGTCAGGAGCCAGATATCTGCTCTCCTTCCTGGTCATCCCCCACCTGAGCCAGGTTCAGCCTTTTAACTCCTCCATCTGCAGTGACACCTTCTACAGTTGTAGCAGGCCAGGGCTGATTGCACCCACAGCCTCTCCTTAACCCCTTCAGGTCCAGTGTGGCCTTCTGCGTGGTTTGGTGGGCATCAACGTCCAGGACTAAGAGCACCACGAGCATTTTGTAGAGGCATGCACCGTTCTGGTGTGGGGCATTTTAAAAATCTAGTCCTTTTTGCTTTCCATTTCCCTTTCACAATTTATATTTCTGGAGAAATATAAATATATATATATATATATATATAATGTAATATAATGACACTTGGAGAAGTCATTTTGTTTAGTTAATTCCTATCTGTTGAGGAAGATACATTAAATCAACACATGTCACTTTAGTAATTCCGTAGGGTGAACAGGCTTTGCAATGGATTTGCCTTGGCAGGCAACATAATGCTAAGGGATTGTGGTAAATGAATGAATTCTGCAAAAAAGCCATCTTCCTATTTAAAGGAGATAATAAGCACCAGAGCTAGTGTGGAGGCAATTAATCCTAATCACTTAAAAGACAATAAAAATTTAATTATGGGTTCTTTGAAAACTAAAAACCCAACAATTATTGTTAATAGGCTTTTCTTGATCATAAATAGTGAGCAGAATTTGTTGAGGCTATTTTTCCTGTAGTTAATTAAAAAAAAAATCCAGCTTCTTGTTAAGGATGCCTTGGTTGAACACAAGCGTACATTAACGCACAAAATGGTTCTACGGGCCGAAGTTTTGATCCTGTAGAACAGAAGTGCAGTTAGCAACTGAATTCTTGGACATGCTTTAGACTAATTGGCATTCTCCACTCCACAGAGGCTTCAGATCTTTATTATCTGTTCATGGAAGTAGTTTTCTCTCATCTCAACAGCTGGGCATTGCTAACTTCATTTCAGGTATATTAATACTGGAAAATGCAAACGCTGCAAATCATTATTTTGAACTGTGTTTATTTTAAAGTTTTCTGCATGGTTTGGTGCTCAAAGACCAGAATTAATAGCACCAGTAGCTAACACCCAGGCGGTGAATGGGTACATCTCCCTATTCAAATGACCATGGGCCCAATTCACTGTTGTCTCTGCCTCGCATAGTTATGTGCACCAGTGACAAGTGGGTGTAAAATGCAACCATTCTGATCGGGCAGAGTTTTAGATCCACCTTGCACAGCTGCTAATGACTGCCCAAGGCCCAGGCAATGATGAACTGAGCTCCTTGTCACGTTGCCCTAAGGCCTCTGTGCACGGCCACTCCTGCCACCTAGAGCTGGGCAAACACATGATTATTAGGTTCAGTCGGTGAACTGAAAAAAATTGCAAAAAAACCCAAAACCAACCCCAAACAAACAAAGGGGGGGAAGTCATTGAAATTGACCCAAATTGTTTCGATCAACCTGACTCTGCATTTTTCAGTGGAAAAAAAAAAAGTTTTGCACAAAAACGTTTGCCCAGCTCCACTAGCAACCTTGACGCTTTCTCTGACAACCATCTATCAGGAATGAGGCTTTGCAGCGGGGCCTGCCCCGTCTCTGAGCAGAACACAGCTGAGCCAAAGCCGGATGGACCACTCTGCCTGGCCGGTCGAGGAAATCAGCAAGTCTGCTTGCTTGCTCCTGATTCTGACGCCTCACTTCTCCTCCAACTACTCGGCCTGACCACCCACCCCCCCACTCATGACAACATCTCCAGGGGGGTATTCCACGCCATGCCTTACACTCAACCTCCTTCAGGGGCTGACCATTGCTCTCCCCACCCTCCAAACCTTTCACCACCCCCCACCGCGGCTATGCTGCTACAAGCAAAGAGTCAAAAACACCCATTTTAAACAACTACAGCACTCTGATCATGCATATGTTGTATCCCTCTCCCCAGCCTTCATCTGCTAGTGTGTGGATTTTCCTCTTTGGTCAAAAAAAAAAAAAAAAAAGAAAAGAAAAGAAAAAGACTGTCATCTCTTCCAAGCTGGCTATATGTTTGTGCCAGGCTTACCGCATTTTGGACACTAGTTTATTGGAAATAAATATTAACCCCCCACTGTTCTACCAGTGTATCCCAGATCTAAAACACAGCCCCTTCTGCCCAGCTATTTCACCCCTCTTTGTACTCAGTTGTGTGATGGTTTTGTAACATGGACAGATAACTGCTGAGGACTAGGGTGAGACCTTTGAACCCGGGGGAGGTCAAGGTTTGAGAACAACTTGCCCTGCTGACAACTGTGGGTAAATGTCTGTCATTGTTAGCATGATTTCAATGCAGGAAAGACCCAGTGAAATACAACTGGCTGTAGGCTAGCTGTACAATGTTAAGTTGCCAAGACTTTCCTTTCATAGTCAGCCATTTGTGCCCACGTGCAAAATAGCTTGTGCATTTCGAACTCTTATGAGGGCCCTCTAACTGATACCTCATCACCTACATTCAAGAACTGATCTACAGTAAGCACTTGCAAAAAGAAAAGGAGGACTTGTGGCACCTTAGAGACTAACCAATTTATTTGAGCATAAGCTTTCGTGAGCTACAGCTCACTTCATCGGATGCATTTGGAATCTTCTTGGTAAGAAACAGAAACTAGTTATTTGGTGTGCAGTCTGCCACATCTGTACATTCAAGATTGGGAAAGATATTAGATTTGACCTGAAAACAGCTCAGATTTGACCAAGGGTTGAAGCTCATTCTAAAAGACAATTTGAAATGTTGTTATTGATTTCCCATCTTCCTTCACACTATTTCCTCTGATCCAGCCCACGGGCCAGAGAAAATGGCAAGTACTGCATTCCATGGCACTTGATGTTCAGTCAGACCTCCTGAGCAAGGAAGTTCCACCTATTCGACTTCGTTTGCATTTATCGATCTCCAAGATGGAGAACACTAGAGAGCCATTTTACATTGCTGCAAGTAGGCAGGAGCTTAGCAGGATTCAGAAAATGATGGGCCATTTTATATGGATGTCATGGTGTGGCGACTCACCACTGCAGTGCTTCCTGCTGGTCTCTCAGGGAATTAGCTCTTCCAGCCTCCAGAGCGCCCTCTGAAGGCCGATATCCCACTTGCTACTGACCCCCATGTCCCTCCCAGACCCCGGTGCCCCTTTCCCTGGGGTGGTGCCCCCTGGCAGTAGCCCCCCAGTCTCCCCGCCCACTGGAGGTTGTCGATCACCCTGCCCGTGAGGATTCACCCCAGCCCTCTCTATGAAGGACACCATCTTTGCTATGCTGTAGGGGGCTGTAGCATGGGTCTCTGCAGGAGCCAGGTGCTCTCCTTCCTTTGGGAGGGGGGGTTCTCTATGATCTTCCTACAGGAGACCCACACGGCTCCAGCCGTCGAGGCTAGCTGGCGGCTGGAGTGCGGGGGGCGAGGTTTACTTTAGCCACCTCGGCGCCCGTTCGGCTGGGGTGGCCACCCTGTTCTCCCCCGAGCTATGGCCCGAGGTGCTGGGGGTAGCCGAGGTCGTGCCGGGTCGCCTGTGGCATGTCTGGGCCTGCGTGGAGGGGCTGATATTAAACCTGGTCAATGTTTATGCCCCGAACGCAGGCCAGGAACGAGTGCGTTTCTATCGGCAAGCATTGGCCTTCCTTGGCACCCTGGCTCCTCACGAGTGCCTGGTCCTGGGTGGGGACTTCAACACCAACCTCCAGGGCCAGGACCGCTCAGGAGTTGAGACATCCCAGGCAGCCGTGGGCATCCTCAGGGAGATCGTGGGTCATCACTCCCTTGTGGACGTCTGGCGCGACCGCCACCCGGACGACGATGTTACCCTTACTTATGTCTGGGTGGAGGAGGATCGGTCGCGCCGCTCCCGGTTGGACCGCATTTATATTTCACGTTTCCATCTCGCACGAGCCCACACCTCCAGCGTCCGGCCGGCCCCGTTCTCGGATCACCACATGGTGACCGTGACAGCCTCTCTCCGTTCGGAGAGGCCAGCGCTGGCCTATTGGCATTTCAATAACAGCTTGCTGAAGGACGTGGGCTTCGTGGACCTCGTCATCGTCTGGGCCAAGTTCTTGCAAAGTGGGTTCCTCCCTCTCTCGTCCAGGCGAGCTGTGCTCGCCTTATTGCCGAAGAAGGGGGACCTCCGCGACCTACGGAATTGGCATCCCGTCTCGCTCCTCAGCGCGGACTACAAGGCCGAAGCGAAGGCCATCTCACTGTGGCTGGGGTCCGTGCTGGCGGAAGTGGTCCATCCCGACCAGACCTACACCGTCCCGGGCCAGACCATCTTTGACAACTTGTATTTGGTCCGGGACCTCTTGGAGCTGGGGCGTAGGGATGGTCTGTCGTTCGCTCTCCTGTCCCTAAACCAGGAGAAGGCGTTCGACAGGGTGGACCACGGGTATCTCCTGGGCACCATGCGGGCATTCGGCTTTGGGCCCCAGTTTGTGGGCTTTCTCCAGGTGCTGTACGCCGATGCGGAGTGTCTGGTCAGGCTCAACTGGACCCTGACCGAGCCGGTCAGCTTCGGGCGGGGAGTACGGCAGGGGTGCCCCCTCTCGGGCCAGCTGTATGCTCTAGCAATCGAGCCCTTCCTCCGTCTCCTCCGTCAGAGGTTGACGGGGTTGGCGCTTCAGGAGCCGGAGCTGCGGCTGGTCCTGTCGGCGTACGCTGATGACGTGCTCCTTGTGGTCCAGGACCCGGACGACCTGGTGCCGGTGGAGGCCTGCCAGGCCGTTTACTCAGCGGCCTCCTCCGCCCGGGTCAACTGGGTCAAGAGCTCTGGCCTGGTGGTCGGAGACGGGTGGCAGGCGAGCTCCCTCCCACCTGCGCTTCATGCAATCCGGTGGAGCGCGGGTCCGCTGCTCTATCTTGGCGTTTATCTATCCACCACACATCCTTCTCCACCGGAGAACTGGCAGGATTTGGAGGCCAGGGTGGGTGAGTGGCTGCGGAGATGGACAGAACTGTTCTGGGGTCTCTCCCTGCGAGGGAGGGCACTGGTACTGAACCATCTGGTCCTGTCCATGCTCTGGCACCGACTCAACACCCTGAGCCCGGCCCTGAGGATCCTGGCCAGGCTCCAGAGTATGGCTCTGGAGTTCTGGCCAGGGCTGCACTGGGTCTCTGCGGAGGCTCTGAGTCTTCCCCTGGAGGAGGGAGGACAGGGCCTGGTTTGCTTGCACGGCCAGGTCCATGTCTTCCACCTGCAGGCCCTGCAGAGGCTCCTTTACGGTGCAGGTAGTCCGGCATGGAGCATGTTGGCGCGCACCTTCCTCCGCCGCCTCCGAGGGCTCCGATATGACCGGCAGCTCTTTTTTCTCCATCCAAGAGGCCTTCCGCAAGACCTCTCCGAGCTGCCGTCTTCTACCAGTACCTCCTCCGGACCTGGAAGCTTTTTTTGGTGACCAGGTCATTTGTGGCCACCGAGGGAGCAGACCTCCTCACGGAGCCCCTGCTACACAACCTCGATCTCCGTGTGCAGGTGGTGGAGGATCCCTCGGTGTGTCGGAGGCTGGTCCTGGCAGGAACCACCAGAGTCGGAGATCTCCTGGACTACGACTGGGGGGATTGGGTGGAGCCCCGTGAGCTCAGACGACGCATGGGGCTTTCCACCCTTCCAACCCCTAGGCGTGTACTCCAGGAGGTGAAGGCCGCCTTGTCACCCAATTCTCTCGCTTTCCTGCGGCAAGCCCTGTGAGAGGGCGTTCCCCGCCCACCCCTCACCCTCCGGACATTTTTCTTGGGCCCCTGTTCCGCGAGCCCCCCGGGCCTCCCCGCTCCCACACTCCGAGCTGGCTGCAAACCCTGCAGCCGGTTTGGTTTCGAACCGCCCCTAGAAACCATCTGTACACGCTCGCGCTCCATACATCGCATTTCCTCACCCTCGTGTCCTGCCCCGACACCAAATGGCAGGACTATCTTCCACCTAAAGAGGGTGAAGAGCCCCAGTGGGCCAGCCTTTATTCCACCTTGGTCCCACGGCCCGCCAGGGACATTAGTTGGCGGCTCCTTCATGGAGCCATGAGCACGGGCATGCACCTAGCGTGGTTCACCCCTACACCTGAGGCCTGCCCCTTTTGCGGGGTGAGGGAGAACCTGGCACACACCTATCTCGAATGCGCCAGGTTGCAGCCCCTATTCTGGCTCCTCCAGAACCTCTTGTTGAGGTTCTGGCTGCACTTTTCCCCACACTTGTTCCTCTTTGCACACCCTACCCGTGGCCCCACGAAGTCAAGAGACCTCCTCGTCAACCTCCTCCTGGCTCTGGCCAACGTCTCCATTTATAATACCAGGAGGAGGATGTTGGACGAGGGGGTGCGCTGCAACTGTGGGGCCTATTTCCGTTCCTCCCTAGTTTCACGCATCTGGGCAGAGTTCTACTGGGCGGCGTCTGCTGGCTCCCTTGACAGCTTTGAGGAGCAGTAGGTGCTGTCCGGGGTTCTCTGCTTGGTGTCCCCATCCAGTATCCTCGTTTTGAACCTCTGACCTTCACTCCGATCCCTGATTTTCATTAGTTGTCCCCTGTAATCAGTTGGTCCCTGGGTCCAGAGGTCCCTCCCGCTAGGCTGGGAGAGGGGCCTTTAGTGGTGAGCGGGCTTGCGCCTGCCCACTTCACAGGTTTTCCAATACGACCCCGCTACAATGGACAAGAATAGCCAGAGCTATGTTTTCTTAAAATGGGTGTGATTCTCCACTGCCTGCACTGTATGTAATTATTTACCCCAGTGCAAAGTGAGTGTAGAACTGGTGTAAAATCAAAATGGTAGCACTGTACTCACTCTGCACTGGGCTAAATGATGACACAACATGGAAGGCAACAGAAATTCATGTTCCAAGAGTTTTGGAAGGGATCTAAACCTCCATGCTTCAGGGCACAAACTGACCTCTACTACTTGGAGATCAGGAGGAAATTTTCCTTGGGGGTGAACTATCCCATAAGTGCCTACTGCAGGGTTTCTTTGCACCTTCCCCTAAAGCAGCAGATACTTGTTACTTTTGTAAACAGAAAGAAAAGGAATACTTGTGGCACCTTAGAGACTAACAAATTTATTTGAGCATAAGCTTTCATGAGAAGTAAGCTGTAGCTCACGAAAGCTTATGCTCAAATAAATTTGTTAGTCTCTAAGGTGCCACAAGTACTCCTTTTCTTTTTGCGAATACAGACTAACACAGCTGTTATTGTAAACAGGACACTGCATTAGATAGACCACAGGTCTGATCCAGTCTGAAGGGTACTATATTCCCAAGAACAGAATAGTATCCGTTAGTGAATATTAATTTCTTAAGTGAATTTTAATGAATCTTGAACATAATTTGTATCAAACGTTTCTCTCTCTGTTTAATCTTTGCAAACTTCCCTAAATTAAAAGAGCTCATCTAAACTGATATCATCATTTTGCAGCTTTCAATATATTTTAATTATGCGTTTGAATGAGAGTTTATCCCACCTAGTTAATGACAAAACATCATGTTCTCAATTTAATTAGAGCCCATTAGAAAGCTTCATATTCACATCCTCTTGAATGGTAAGATTGAAACAAATGTTACTATGTAACTGAATTATTCCCTGTAAATTACATTATTAAGTGTACTATATTTAAATGGGGACGGAACAGAAACAGAGGCTCTGGGTACTGTTTGGCAGCAGACTTCAATGCCCTGCAGAAGGCTATAGCAGCATCCTTCATACAGCATGGCAGTGCCAGCTGTCCTTGCACAGACAGCCAGAGCGCTAATATGAAAGCTCCCCATGGCCCAGAGATGTTCTGATTCCAAGCTGGTGTTACGAATGCTTTCCCTGAAAGATGCCAAGGTCCACTCCTCGTTTTACCATTGCAGCTCAGTGTCTGCTACATCCCAGCTCTCCCTCATTGCTGTTTGCTTAAGATTGTTCTGTCAATAACCTTCTGCTTGAAAGAGCACTGTGTCAAGCACACCCTAAAACTTTTGAGTGCTGCCTCTCTATTACGGATCCTTACTGCTCCAGGATGCTGGTGGCTTAGCAGCTTGAATACTAGAGAAAATGTTCTCTATTATTGCCGACAAGGTTCTCTCCCATTTCCTCGACTCTCAACTCTGCTTCTTGTGGTGATCAAAAGCTCCATTTCATGTCATCTCTTTTCTTGTGCATCTGGGTTGTTTATTCCCTCCCCTCCCCAAATCTATTGTGTAATCAATGGAAAAGAATAAAGTGATCTGACAGTTCATAGAGTAGCAAACGGGCAGTTGCAACTTTGAAGAGTGTCACATTTTGCCAGCCTCAACGTTCCCAAGATAAATGAGAAAAAGCCATTGACACGTCAACAATAGTTCATGGCAGAAAAAGAGCGTGGTACAAAGGATACTAATTGTAGTAGGGTTGTGTTTTTCCACGTCTGCACTGATCCCAACAGCTGTAGACACTTCAAGTCTTTTTCCCACCGTGTTTGCACCCTTCATTACACAAAAGAAAAGAGGAAGCTGGAAAATAAATACAATCATGTATTTTTTTCTGAGATCACAGGACGTGGGAGAGGAGGGAGCGGGAGGATTTGGCAGCTCAATACCTGCATCTTTTCTGGTCGTGACAGAAGCCACCCGTTCACCCTGTATCATGCAGCGTGACAGAAAGAGAACATACTGGGTTTTGTCCCCAGCAAAAACAAAGGAGGAGAGAAAAGGTAGTGGTGAGAGGCAGGAGTGCTTTGCTGTCTAAGGCCTTTGGAATGGCATGTAATTAAATGGGCCTGATTGTGTGGGGATTGGTGCACCTGTGCCTTTGGGGTGTTTAGCAGCAGCAGCAAAATGGTAAGGCTGGTGTGTAATTACAGAGCGCTTAGCGAGCATTCAGCCCTGGCGTGTTCCTCTGCTAATTTCCACTTGCGTTGTGCAAGCGGCTATGGACACTGCAGAAGCTGCAGTTCAAGTACCTGCAGCTGGTGAGACAAATGAATGTGATGGCTATAAAGCTTGCTGGGGGCGGGGAGCCCTGTTGAAGAAGAATGTTAAGCTATTTCTCTCTCTGCTTCCTAAGGGATGAGATCTGAATGCCCGGTTACTTCTTTAACATTTCCATTATCTAGATACTCATTAAACAGAGCCTTCGTTACATCATCAGACTCCTTGTTTGCATCTGACATGTCTCCAGTAGTCGATGGGGTCTCCGTCCTTTTCCGGGATCATCTTTCCTTTCCGTGTTTTTAACATTAACAGGTGGATGGGCTGTGGGTTCTCTCTTACTGCTCTTTCCCACTGCTGCCTTCTCTGTGATGTACAGAACTTTCCATTTCAAACATTTGGTAAATTATTTCAATCAAGAATGACAGCTTCCCACTGGGGCTGAGGCCATCAAACCTTCCTGCAAAAAGCTGTGTCCTAATTTAAAAAGTCTTTACCCAAGTTGAATCATGCCTCACTCCAAAATACTCCATTCGTTTCAAATGGGGCTAGTCACAGATGACGGTAAGTGAGAGTGGAAGAACCTGGCCCACATGTAGTATTTAAGAATGAGTTGGGTGTGATATGCTGGAGGGTTTCGGGTGCACGGTGACAGAAGCAAAATAGAGAAGGAAAGAAAGACTGCACATGGAAATTTCCAGCCATTACATTGTTAATTGCCAGAGGGAGGGAATGAGACAGAACTAGTTGCTGGCTGGATTTTTGCCACTGAAAATGCATAGGGTATATTTGGAAGGCACTGCTCAGTTAACTCCTATAATTCATCTCATTTCACCACTGAATGGGCAAACAGTCAGTTGCTCTGCGCTCATTTTGAGCTGAATTTAAAAAAGAAAAGACAGACAAAAAGACAGACATCACCATTCTGAAAAGTGCAAAAACTTCACACGATAAGAAGCTGAAAGGATTTTGTTCATCATAAAAGTTAATATCTGAAAGAAATGCAAATGATAGGAACATAGCAGTCGCCGGATGGGATCAGACCTTCGTCCATCCAGTTCAGTGTCCTGTCTCAGACAGTGGCCAACACCAAATGCACGGAACCCCATAGTAAGTCAATGTGGCATGATCTGTCCCCAAGGTCTAATCCTAAACCCTAATAGTTAGAGATTGGCTTAAACCCTGAAGCGTGAGCATTAATAATTTGTTGGTATTAACTATAACAACTCTGGAGGTTTCTGTTGTCCATTTAAGCGTCCTATGCCTCTTTGAATCCTCCTAAGGCTGGGCACTACATGTATATGTTAAGAGAGAGCACAGTTTGTTACAAAATTAAGCAACAGAGAGAGGGACAAAAAGTACTTAGATTATAAACTCTATGAGGCAGAGCCAATCTTTTTATTCTGTATGTGTGGACTGTGCCTAGTACGATGGCCATTGATCCTTGACTGGAGCCTGTAAACACTGCTGCAACAGAGACAACAAATATTGCATTAGCACGGTGGGATCTTGGGCCATGCCTCAGTGCTACTGCAATACAAAACAAATATAACCATTGGGATGGGATGGCATCCAGAAAGGAAACATTGGGTGAGAGGCAAAGACAGAGTAATTTCATCAGAATGAGCTAAGAATTGCAACACTCGAATCTCATTTTGAAAGTATTCCAGTTTAATGTTCACAATCATAATCCAAAATGTTTGAGAGCAGGGTGGCATTTTGGGAGTATCCTCCTTTGAAGCAATATATTAGATTGAGAAAGAATCCTGTGATGCACTGGTAGCAGTCCGGGATTCGTATAATAAACCAAATTCAAGAACTAAGGACTGAACAGAATTCAGAAGTGATTCCAGCACAAACCCCCTTCAAATCTGCAGCCTGGAAAAGCTGACACTCTGCCAGGATTAAACCAACCAAACAAAAAGTAGCTGTATACCCATCATTTGTTGTCGGAGAATAACAGTGAATTCTTGTGTTTTAACTTTAAAGAGCTCCTGTCACGCTCAACATATCCCGCTGGTCTGTACTATGGCAGGCAACTGCGATAGCATCAGGTTTGATTATTATAAAGGAGAAAGTCGCAAAGATTTTGATAGTCAACAACAGGAAATAGACAAAAACTACCTGACAGTTCAATGGGGTGGGGTGTGGAACAGACTCTAGCGTTTGCACCTGAGTGTGGCAGGGGCTGTCTAAGGAGAACACAGAAAGAAACCTTCAAGGAATTAGTATAAAAAGACAGAGTTAACCACTGCTGTGTAGGACCATATACTTTTTCTTCTGTCTCCTTCAGCATAGTAGGGTCTGGCTCTACCAATCTACCAGCTAGTGAATATTAGCTCCAAACAGGGAAGGCATGGATAATGTTTTCCAACAAACATCTTGAGGGGGAAGGCTGACTGGGAATTGCTAGGTAAGAGTTACTGTGTCTCCTTGGTAAGTTACAAAGATAAAAATGTCAGATCCTAGGAAATAAATGTAAATAACCAAATATGGGCTGGACAGATGGTCTCAGCAGCCAGGATTGGGATTCCTCCTTTATCCTGGTGTGAGAAGACTTGGATTCACGCTGGTGATGCCTCTTCTATGGTGGATTGCTGGTATTTAATTTTCTGTAGTGGAAAAGACTCTTAGCGTCCACTTTCCCAGAGTACTTGATGGCTTCAGCAAAAAGCTTTGTCACCTGGAAATATAAAGCAGAGGAGACCGATCATTTTGCAGCCTTTTCCAGGGGGGCTGATTAATAAGACAAGCACACCAGTTCTACACCCTGATCCTGCAAACTGCTCCATGCCAGGTCATCCCAGGGCCCACCCTGAGCAACAGACAAGCCTGTAAAGGCTTTTGGATCCTTTAGGAGGAAGGCATGATATAAATGCAAGATATTCTTTTCTGCTTCATCCCAGTCTTTATAGAGAAAATAGGGTTATTTCCTCCCTTTAGGGATTAAAACTCCACTATAAAAGAACTGAACACAAGCTGTTGGCAGGTTGGCTAGCTCCAGCCCGTGAATTTTGGGTCTGACCTTGCTCCCACTGAAGTCAACAGGAATTTGGTCACTGACTCCAATGGGAGTAGGATGGGCCCTTAATGATTGTTATACATAATTGCAGAGATGGTCTATGTTCTGCTGGGAAGCAGAGTCCAGCTGTCTCCTATCAGAGATATGTTGGAATTCATAGATTTCAGACAGAAGGCAAGTGTCCCTACCTTTATCAATATCTGAAATGTAGTTTGCCAGGAACCCCAGATAGCTAACAGATGAAGCTTTGTTATCAGTTAGGAAGCTAACTGGGGGGAGGGATAGCTCAGTGGTTTGAGCATTGGCCTGCAAAACCCAGGGTTGTGAGTTCAATACTTGAGGGGGCCATTTAGGGATCTGGGCCAAAAATTGGGGATTGGTCCTGCTTTGACTAGATGACCTCCTGAGGTCCCTTCCAACCCTGATATTCTATGATAAGCTGCCCCAGAAAGTATCAAATTCATTTGGACTGAGATATTGCAACAGTACAGATTTGCTTCAAGATTTTTAAAGAGGGGGCAACTTCTTGTTCTGAGCTTCGACAGCTATGACAGGAAGCTGCTACTAAGCATGATTTACTGATGTTATAATGATCCTGTACTGGAGAATTTGCTCTAAAGATGGAATTGAGACATCAGTGGCCCTAGGCAGTGACATAGGATCTAGCCTATGCATTTTTAAAAATCTTGTCCTACAGCACACAGTAAAGAAAATGTATTCAGGCAACCACTTTGCTACAATTTCAGATACATCATCATTTGTTGAACATTAACAGGGGTCCGGAAATATTGGATCCGAAGCTCAAAATGGCCCCAGCACTTTTGACACTACCGTGACTAAGAGAAGAAAGAACGGCGAAGGAGATACCTGGAAGTTAGTGAGGAGAGCAATCCCGCTGTCAACAGCTGTCCTGCGGATCACATAATTATCATGGACGAACTTGGTGTTGCTGTTGGGGAGGTTAATCACCAGGTCTATGTTCCCATCTTTTATCAAGCTGAAAAGACAATACCGAAGACACTAAGGGATACTTTGCTTACTGAAAATCCTCAGTGAACGTATGTGTGTTCAACTGAAGAGCACTGGCATTTTTAATTCACTTTAAAATGTAATTTTAAAATGTAATGAGGAAGGACAGGCTAGTGGATAAGGCATTGCACGGGGACTCAGGAGCTCGGGGTTCACTTGCTGGATTTGCCTGTGTGACCTCGACATAGGGCTAAATTCAGCCTTGTTGTAACTAGGTGCAACTCCATTAGGGGCCTGATTCTGGGAACTGCTGAGCACCTGCAGTGCCCCTTCATGGTTGCAGGAGGTGCTCAGCACCTTTAAAGGTTCAGATCCCAACTGTCCTAATTTAAAGCTATGACATACACTGCTGCATATGCTAGAGTGTAGTCATATACTGGTGCTTTGGTGAGGTATGAACCTCAGTGACGTGCCAGGAGCCTAGGAAAGACTTGGAGTAAAATTGCTCCAATGCTATAAGAAATGGGTGCTATTAATTACACACTTCTTGATTAAACAGGGGTAAATTTCTTTCTCATCACAATTACAGGCAGAGCTGAATACGCCTTTCCGCAGCAGAACAGTGACCCATAAAGCCCTGGAGTAAAATCCTGGCCCGGAAGAAGTCAGTGTGAGTTCTGCCACTGACCTCAGTGAGGCCAGGATTCTCTTCTCTCTCCCCCCACCCCCATGACTTCACTTTTTGCTGAAGACTCCCATCATCTCCACAAACTGGGCTAAGGTCTTACCTCCTGATTGGGGGGAGGTTGGTAGTGTGGCTCTCCTGGGATGGCCAGGCCACAGGAGTTGTAGGTACACTGTTGGCATTGAGCCAGTTGGAAGTTGCTTCTGTGGCGTAAAGCTGCATTGAGAGGGAAAATATATTATTGCCTACTTCATAACACAAATGCTTGTAATGTAACCATGCATTGCACTGTCTGGGCCTGATCAAATGAAATCAATAGAAAGACTCCCATTGATTTCAGTGGGCATTGGATTAGGCCCCATTTTGTGTGTCTTTATATACAGAGACACCCACCTGCAGAAGCATAACTTTCCCGTTGTTTGTGTTATCAATGATCTTCTGACAGATGAGTGACAGTAAACAGCAGGTAATATTGCCAAAAAACACCTTAGGAGTCTAAGTCCCACTGACTTTCAATGGGACTTAGGTTCCTAAATCACTAGTGTGAATGGTGCCATACAGAAAACAGATCAATACATCTAATATTTACATCAATACCCTGCAGCTGCCTGCCAGTTCTCCTTAAGGGCTTTCTATTAAATAGGGTCTAATGCTTTACAGTCATGATGTTAATATTCTCTAGTGATGATGGATCCAAGATAACCCAGAAAAAAGGTTCTACATTGGACACACAGTTGCCTCATTAAAAGTGAATTGAAAGACAATACAAGTTTGTACACCCTTAGATGCTGCTTTGTAATATATTAAAGGCCCCATACAGATTTTTCACCGTAAAAGGATTTTTCCTTCCCCTTTTGTGTTTAAAAATAGGACTTCCTGGCTTGCTTCTTTTTCTTGGAGAACTCTGCAAGCCTCTGGAGGACCTGTATCATGACTGCTGTATCACATCACTGCTGCAGGCTGAAAATAGAGCTGCAGTTCTTCCAGCCTTGAAAGCAAAAACCTCTGGCTCTAGCAAATTAATCCTGTTTCTTCAATTGAATAATTGTTCAGAGTTTTAGTTGTGTAACTCTCATTGACTCTGACAGGAACAATTCCGCTAAAAGTCCTTACTGCACTTTGAAAACGTAGGTGGTATGTCTCTCTTGTTTTCCTTTGTCCTCGTCTCAACTCAGAGGATCTCAAGAAGTCATTCTGCTGTCCCTTGACCAGATTTCACATGAAAACCTAGCTTTAAAACCCAAAGCAATGTACCTTGAAACCTTCTTCATGCAGCTGCTCTGCTACACCAAGGAATTTGGGACGGAAGGAATGCTGAAAAGGAAACGCAAAAGAGAGCATCAAAGCTATGGTCTAGCAACAGGAAACTTTCCCCTTCACTGGACACCACGGGGCTTTTTCAGAATATGTTAAGAGGGAGATATGTTTCTTTGCTTGGCCAATCTGTAGCTGCATGTGTGGATGTGGGTGTGTCCATTTTTTTCTTCCTCACTAGATGGCTTTCTGTGTCATTCTCCTTTATGAAGACACTTGAGGACATGTGCAATATTGTAACATTACAAATTAATTGCCTGGTATGAGACTGAAGCCCAAATCCCACTATCAGCCAAGATACCTCAACATGCTAACACAATACATCCCCCAGAGTGTTTTACTGCAATTATTACATGGCCCTGCAAAATAAATGTCAGGACAACCGGACTTTTATAACCTACTTTACAAGTCTCCTCCTATGGTTTTAGCAACCGTTCTTTTTAAGGCTGCTCTATAACACTTGATTTCAGGGACAGCTAACAGCAGTGCCTGGTCTCAAACCCAGAAGAACTATCAAGAAGTAGCTTCAAACGGGAAACACAGGCTTTGGGCTGCTTTTGGGTGCCATGTTTGCAATTATACGACAATATCCAGGGAAGTCACTGTTTGTGTGCACACTTTTCACATACATACACCACCAACTTGCCTAAGATTTAGGCACCCAATTTCCATTAGAAACTAAGGCAGTTGGGTGTCCAGATCCCCTTGGCACCTTTGAAAGACTCTCTCATAATGCACTTGCAAACCCCGCAACCATACCGAAGAAACAAAGACGTAGCATCTTTTATACATTTGCGTTTGACTTTACATTCATCAGGCATTTTAGGGCACAATGCAAATAACATTCTAGTAAGGACATATGCTGCCTCTGTACTTTGGGGGTTTAAGGAGTGCAGAGATCAAAAGCAATGTGTGACCTTTTCACTGTAAAGTCATTCTGAATCTCAGCTGTAACGTGACTCTGACCAGTAAAGAAGCAGGATTATGCAAAACACTTTCCACACTGGAACTGCTGATGCTCTAACCCTCGCAGAGGTCAAGAAGGGCAGAGGAAGAAAGAAAGTGAGTCAACAAGTCTTTTGAGCTCTACAGACCCTGGCAAGAACCTCATAATAAAGTCATTTCTGTTCTATACACTAACTGGAGAATACAAATATACAACGTGACATGATTGGCAGCTTTCCCAGCCAGAGAATTGCTCTGCCTTCTGGTCAGAGGTGTTGGCTTTCACAACAATCTTATAAACTTCTATCAAACCTGTACTGAACACTTGTGACACACAAAACAGCCACTCCACAAAAAGAAATTACATCTGTCAGCTTGCATCTGAGCAGCCCCAGATTTAGAAGCTGACTGAAAGTACCTATGTAAGAAACCATGAGTAACTAAAGAACAAGCAGATTTAGTTACTGGAAGGTATTTATTGCAGGAGGGGGACGCTTATTTCTTTTCTTTAAAGGAAAAGTTTTATAGCCTGTAATATCCTTCTTGCACTGCTGGGACATCTGGCTAGTGGTAAAGGGACAGATCTTCGACTGGTGTAAATCAGGGACTTCAATGGAGTTACATCAATTTACACCAACATCTGGCTCAGTAGGCAACTATATAATCTTGATTCTGATGCTTTGATCGTGAGCTTTGCACTTAAGTCCAGTGAGGGGCAGACAGCAGGTTTTGCTCCTAATAATCTAGGATGGTAGCTGTGATACAGGGTTACGCTGAAACTACAGGCTCAGAGAGATGGGATTTAAAAATAAAACACTCCTTTAATGTTCTCAGCATTTCATGGCTATCAGCACAGATGTAAGACAGATGCAGTCCATCCTATAGGCATCACTGAATAGCCCAATCAGGAAGGAAAATGAAAAGAGCTTTTCAACTATTCTTGTATAAAATATTTAATGGCAAATATAGGGTTCTAGCCACCCGCACATTCCACAGCTTCACAAGATTCTCCATTATTAAAAAATACAGCAGACTGTTAGGACACAGATATTCAGGCCTGTCTATAAAGGCCTATGCTCTAAGAATGTAGGTGTATTCTTATCACTTAGCTAGTTATAGAGGTATAAAAGAAAGAATCAAAATCACTGTCTGCCGGTGTTAGGGCCTTCTCTTACTGTGACAGTCTGAGGCCCTGTACTTAGGCTAAGGCCTCTGGCTAAGCAGCAGAGGCAGCCATAAGCTGGGAAGCGACCAGTCACATCCTCACATTCCAAACTAATCACATTGAAATAAGGTGTTATTGGGCTGTTAGGAATACAATCCTATCCTGATAATGCCTATCCCCTCCAGAGAAAGGGAAGTGCCTAGAAGATGTAAAAGGAAACTTAGTTTGACAGCATCCTGTCTGGCAAGAACTCACTTATCAATAGCTGGGATGTGAAATCCCCATTTCTTTGTTGTTTTATCACTGTAGTCCCAATTTCCCTATTGTTTGTCTGTGTAATCTCTGTCTGGTTCTATGATTGTTTCTGTCTGCGGTATAATTAATTTTGCTGGGTGTAAACTAATTAAGGTGGTGGGATATAATTGGTTAAATAATCATGTTACAATGTGTTAGGATTGGTTAGTTAAATTTCAGGAAAATGATTGGATAAGATATAGCTCAGCAGAACTCAAGTTTTACTATATAGTCTGCAGTCAATCAGGAAGTGAGGGGGCGAAATGGGAACAGGGAATGGGGGTGGGGGAATGGGAACAGGGACACAGGTGCAAGGCTCTGTGGTGTCAGAGCTGGGAAGGGGGACACTAAGGAAGGAAACTGGAATTGTGCTTGCTGGAAGTTCACCCCAATAAACATTGAATTGTTTGCGCCTTTGGACTTTGGGTATTGTTGCTCTCTGTTCATGCAAGATGGACCAGGGAAGTAAGCGGGTGAAAGAATAAGCCCCCTAACACAGACCCTCAGCTGTTGTAAGCGGGAATAGCTCCATTTAACTTCAGTGGAGTGCCACTGATTTCGATCTGCCGAAGATCTGACCTGTAAAGTTCTGTGGAACGCTACAGCACACACAATTATGATCTGTGACCTGACTTGGCTGATAATCCAACCAGAATTTTGTTGCAAGGAAAAGGAGAAGTAATGCCTCTTTGCTATTTTTAAGGTGCTACTCTATTAGCAGCGATTAGAAACGGACATTGTCTAGTGGCCTCTCTAAAAGGGCTGCCAGGACTAGAAAGAGATACTAGGACGAAGCAATTGGAATGTCTCAAAGATGCTGTGTGTCATTAATTACAAATCTTTGGTTCCATTTACAATGTTTGATCAATAACTTAGCTGAGCCTTTGAACCTTTAGTGGGAACAATATATGCCAGAAGGATACAATGTTGAGGAAAATTAAAGATATCCCTTTTACTTCTGGTTTTGTTTCTCCATCCTATGAGGGATGTACTCTCCTCATCTCTGGATAGTTAATACAAATGAGACAAAGCCATATTAGAGTGAAGAAACACAATATGCTAAGCAAGGGCCCCCTAGTCCCATTCAGGGAAGCTAACTTTGCCACCATTTTGGCTCCTTTTTTCTACCTTTTATAACTCTGATGGCTCTGCAGGACCTAAAAGTCCAGCCAGGAAAGCAAATGAAGCAGTTAATCACTGACCACTGAAATGTCCGAAAGGGAACATTTATGTTCAACTCAGCTGGCCTAACATCCCCTGCAGATCAAATGTACTACCTCTGTACTAGTGTAATGAACAGGTGATCATCCCAGTACATCAGCACCCTCTCCTAGATGGATTCAGCCGTTCAGCTGAGTGCATCACAACAGCTAAGAGAGACCATCCTGTAGTTCAAGAGCCAGGGGCCTGTCTCTGGGAACTCTACCCTGCTATGATGTTCTGAATGATCATGGCGTCTATCACAGTGAAGTCCTTGGTGGCTATAGATACTATTCAGTTTGTTTCTGAATCTGTATTTGCTACATGAGCATATATTGCCACCGTGTCCATTGGAGTTATCTGTTCTAATGTATGTGAATGAAATAAGAATGGCATTTCCTACAGTTATAAACCACCTCCACCCTCTCATGGCTCATTATTTACAGAGACGGGGGCTCCTTTTTTCCTGCCTGTTTATAATGGTGTCTGCTCACGCCGCTATACTTCATTTATATCTCTCATTGTCTCAAACACACATCACTCTGGAGTTTAGTTATCTAAGAAACACACTGTGCCGAAGCACTGGGAGAAGGGTGTATCCCCCTGATTTGTTGTTTTCTTTTCCAACTGTACAACACTCATAGAAAAGGACAGGCCTTTGTGCGCTCTTTAAAGTTTGTTTGGGTTTTTCTTTTTGTGAAAGACCTTGGTCCCAAGCACCATTTGGCTCCCGTTAACAGGTGCTGGTGCAGACGTCAACTAACCCTTTACATAACTCAAATCACTGCTCACTCTCTGTTTCCCCTGCAGCACTGGCATCAGGCACACAGGCTCAAATTTTACACATCAGTGCTTTCTTGAGCTGGTATTTCAAAATGTTAGCCCTACAATGATTAGCTGTGAAGATACCAACTGCAGGGCATGCTCTCCATGGGAAGAGCCCAGGGTCTGACATTAAACGATCTCTGGATGGCAAGAAAGCGCTTTGATGCACGTTTGTAGTAATTAGCAGCTGTGGTTTAAATCCATTTATCATTCTGATGAGTCTAAGAAGGAGGTTGGGCTCGATGCTGTGTTCTCACTAGTGCAGTTGATTTACATGTTGCTTTGTAATCAGTCATCTCCTAGGCACCCTCCGCTGGCAGAAGAGACTTTCCCCTACAACCCTTTCAAACTCCCCAAGGACTCACTTCTACCATTGAACCTTGGGGCCCAATTCACTCTTATGAGGATAGTGTCTGTAATAATCATCTTCTGGCTGGAGAACCAGTGTTGTTTTAATTATTTTTTTATTGACTTTGTGCAACCATGTAGGATGCAAGCTCATTACAAGCACAGCAGTGGTATGGCACAGGGCCATCAATTGTTTTTATGGGACCCTAGAATTTTCCAGTCTCGGATGATGTGATTGATCATCGGCGGGACATACAAGACCTTGAGAAGATTTATGAGCATATCTGACTTCAGTATCTCCTGCAGATGGTAATTACTGCAGTGTCGAGAAACTGTATGTGGGTTGTTGTTTTTCCCTGGCTTTTTTATCCTGAGATGCATATTCTCATTACAGATCCAGAATTGTAAATGGGCTAGGCCAAATATCTCCTTAGCTCCCTCTGCAAAAGCCCTTGCAATGAAGGACTTCCCCAATGACACCATTTAAACATGCTGCCACTTACAGTGATTTGGAGGGAATGCTGACAGTAAGGGCTGCATCCACAGATTCAGGGCCCAAACTGGAAAAGAGCCATTAGACCCAGAAAAGGTTGATCTGAGATTCCACGAGGTGGCCCTGCAGGCAGAGAGCGCTGTGGTCTACCATGGGTTCTGGGGATATAGTATATAGGATGGTTTGGGTTAAGAAATAAGTAGAAGTTAGGTCTGGGGCTTAAGTTAGCCTACATATAGAGGAGTATGGGAAAGTGATAAATTGGAAACAGAGTGTTATTGGAAAGTAAGAGTTAGCAAGGACATAACCCAGGGTTATGTTACCTTTATGTTTTGGTTATAGTTGGTCTGAGCAAGGTTTTAATGAGTGTTTTTGAGAACTGTGAATGTTTTATTAAAATGCTATCTATACTGATAGTATGGGAAGGACAATGGTGCAGATGTTAATTTAAATAATGTGTAACGTCAAGACCCAATAAGAAGGTGGCGGACATCTAATTGTGGTATAGGGCTGTTTAATGTTAATTAGCATTATACTGGAGTATAAAGGGAGTCAGGTTTCCGAGGGGTAGCCCTGTTAGTCTGTATCAGCAAAAACAATGAGGAGTCCTTGTGGCACTTTAGAGACTAACACATGTATTTGGGCATAAGCCATGAAAGCTTACTTTACTCTGTTGTCAGTGGACTGATTGATACATCACTTCATCTTTGTCTGTGAGTGTAATAGTAGCATTTGTGTAAGTAGTAACTGCATGTCTGTTTGCTTAACTAACCATTTTGCTTTTGCATGAAGTTTGGTTGTATCATTCCAAGTGTCGCCTAGTGGTCCTCTACTAAATATGTCTTCTGAAACCAACCCAGAGGCTTGAACCTGAAAACTAAGTTGGGTTTTATTGCACCTTTATCTTTTAACCGTGTCATATTAATTGGGAATATTTCAACATCAAGGTAACGGTGAGCACAAAGGAACGGGACTGGAAGCATCACAGCACTGCTTTGTCTTGGTCCCACTCCTGTTTCACAGCTTCCTGCTCTAAGTGCCCGGTGCTGCATGCTTCCAGCTGGCTGATAGCAACAGCATCGTGAGGCAGAGTGCCGGCTGCAGACCCCAGCAGACAGAAGAGGAAGTAGCCGTGCATACTGATCTCTGACCCTACCAACTAATTGGTGCCACCCTTTCACTCCTATTAGGCAGCCAAGACAGCAGAACTCAGCCTGAGGAGATTCCTGCACCTCACATATACTGAACTGTAATATACTTTGCAAAAATCTTTCATCCTAGGAGACTCTACTACAGCTCTGTCTGGCCATGCAATTTCGGTGGAGACAGAGGGACAGAGATGGCCATTTTCTGTACAGATTATTAAGTGTGCAGGTTAGCAGAGTTCCACTTTATGGGCTTGTGAGATGCCTACCTAATGGGCTTCTGCAGCAGTGTGGCTATGATCTGACAGAAAGCTCAGGCCCCAGGACCAGAGAGAAATGCATGAGAGTCACAAGCACTTTGTGGGAACAGGGGGCAGATTTTGATTTCTTGTTGGAGTGGATCTTTGGTTAGATATGATCTGGGCTTCATCCACCACAGTGAGGCAACTCAGACCCATCTCTGCCCGGGTCTCCCAGTGCAGAGGTCCATGGTCTCAACTCTGCCCACAGATATACTCCCCTACAGCCCCCATCAAAGCCATTGGATGCCACGTGAGCATAGGTGAGGGAGAGATCACCCACTATGTGGAATCCAGTAAAATTCCTCCTCCAGCAAGAGAGTACACAGGTTTACAGCTCATTCCCGCCAAATACTCACACACCACTGTCTGTTGTGGCACCAGAAGGACCCTCATGCAGAGAGCTTCCATTTAAAGCCAACATAAATAAGTGAATGGAAAGTGAAGTGCCAGTTACACCATCTCTATACCGTCTTCCCTTTTTTGCTCTGATTTGCAAACTCTTGGTACTCACCTGGATTCCAACCAGAATTCCCTTCTGTGGAAACTTAAATCCCGTGGAGAGCATTGCCTTCAGGAAGGCAGAATGGATGCTCTCCCCGAAGCAAGCAACCTGGGAGGGAAGAACAAGGCAGAGGAGTGAGAAACAAACAACAACTAAAAAAACATTATGGAACATTTTGTTTAAGGCGTGCGCATTTCCCCTCTTTCTGTAGCACCCGGCTTGACTTCTTTTGCATCAACAGAGTAAAAGCAGATCAGCACAGATGAATCTTACATTTTTAATTAAGCAATAATGAAGGACTAAGCAATCTTTTACTCTCAAGCAGCACACCATGGAGCAACATAAATGGATTCTGCTCTGAGTTATTTGGACACCGAACACAGCGTCTGGTTCACAGCATGTGAGCTTGTAACACAATGTTTAATATGACTTAATGCTTAAATAACAGCAAATATTAGACATGCAACGGTGTGCCGGTGCCTGAATGTAAAGTTTGCAGCAGGAAACAGAAGTTCTTTGAGATATGTGGTACCTATCTGTATCCCACACATGTGTGTCCATACGTGCTGGAGTCCAGAAATTTTAAAAAGCAGTCAGCAGTGTCCACTGGCCCACATATTCACAGTAGGTCTGCTCATGCTCCCAACCAAGGAGATAAGAGGCAGAGTGGCTTGATGCCTCTCCAGTTCCTCTTCTTACCACGGATTCAACAGGATCCATAGCAGAGTGGAAAAGGGCAGGTGGTGGACTACAGATAGAGACCACACATCTCAAAGAACCTCCTTTTCCAGGTAAGCAACCTCCATTTCTTCTTTGAGAGCTGGTCCCTATGTGTATTCCACACTGGGGTGACTGACAAGCAGTGCTCGGACTGGAGGGGGGTGTGAGGAAGCTGGCAGCAGAGATGAATGTGGTACTGCAGTTCCCACTGCTGCATCCACAGGAAATGCCTGAATTAGCGTGAATGCCTTGCAATGCCTTGCACAAACGTGTGGCTGCTCTGCATAAGTCTAGCATTGGAACGTCCTGCAGGGATGCTGGAGAGGCAACTTGCGCCCTCATGGAGCGTGCCCTGACTCTGTCAGGAAGAGGCATGCTTGCTAACCTGTAGCACTCCAAGATGCACCCAGGAATGCACTGAGAGATTCTCTGAGAGGACATGGCTTGCGCTCGTGATCTTTCTGCTATGGCAAGAAAAAGTCTTGGTAATTTTCTGATAGGTTTGGACCTTCGCAGATAGAACACCAAGGACATCCCCCTGACGTCGAGGGAATGAAGTCTTGTCTCTTTGGCAGAAGCATGGAGTTTTGGGAAAAGGACAGGTAAGTGGATACTTTGGTTTATGTGGAATTCAGAAGAAACCTTGGGGAGGAACTTAGGATGGATAGAGGCAAAGGGATACCTTTTTTCCTGTGAAAAACCGTATATGGAGGGTCTGCCATGAGGACTCCCAACTTGCTCACCCTCCCGGCTGAAGGGATAGCAACTAAAAATGCAACATTCATGGACAGGTGGGACATGGAGCATGTCATCAAGGGATTAGATGGTGGTGTGGTGAGTGTTGACAGTACAAAACTGAGGTCCTATTGAGCTATAGGTTTGATCCCTGACCAGTACCAATGATAAGTCCAGAACCATGTTCCTAGATGGAACCAGAGGATGATAGTCCTTGTGTTTTGGAGCTGGAATCACCATTGGAACCAGTGGATCTTTCTTCTTGCACACTTTACCCTCCATCCTTTACCCTCCAGGGGCTTTCAGTGGTACCATCCTTTAGGACCTGTGAGCGAAGGCTCACCCAACCTTGATGGGCTTGGGGAGGGATTACATCTCTTGTGGACAGTCCTGAACAGGGACCTGTCCTTGTGACAATGACAGTGCACCCTACTCTCACCAGAAGAGTCCTTCTAGGCTTAGGAGCTGCCGACTCCACTCCTAAGCAAGAGCTTAGATGGGCACTGCTCATGTGTTGGGGCCGATGTACAGTGGGTCTCCCTGGCCCAGATCAGAATGGGGCCTGACAGCATACTCAATAAGATGCTTCCTGGGACAAAGTTCACAAGCTTGGAGTGTTCTTGGTGGAAATGACTACAAATATGGCATTTTGCACAGATATGTGTCTCACCCAAACAGTAGAGGCAGTGTTGGTGATCATGGCTCATGGAGAATAAGCAAGGGCAGAAGACGTAATTCTTGAACCCCAGGAATGTGGGCAAAGTCCCAGACCACCGGGAGGGAGTCCCCAGTAGAGGGAAAAACAGTAACTACACTATAAAGCTCTAACTATACTAATATAAAAGCTGTGAAGAATAAAACTATTTACAAATCTATTTACAGGTTCTATCAAGAGAGAAACTCAGGCCACACAGTGTTAAAAAGCATCTGGAGAAGCATTGGCCTGCACTGTCTCTTATGCCCTTGGGCCGGGAGCATGAGGAGATCTACTGCACATGTGTGGGCCAATGGACTCTACTTGTTACAATTTCCAGAGTCAGGCATATGGCACACATGTGTGCCCACATGTGGACGACACATAGGGACCAACTCTCAAAGACGAATGCACAGTTGCTTGTCGCATGGCTCTAAGCATTTATTTATGGAAAGAGTTCAGAGACCATAAATAAATAAGTAAATAAATATCTTGCTCTTATATAGTGCTTTTCATCAATAGAGCTCGAACTGCTTTACAAAGGAAGTTAGTATCATCAAGTAACACGATGTTCCAGTGAAACCTCAAAGAGTCCACTGATTGTAGATGGTAATTTTAGGTTGTACCAAAAAACCCACAAACAATAAACAGACACCGTGGGAAATAAATGCTACTGAAACTCCTGGAGGCTGGTTCAATGATGGCCTTCAAAAAGTCAGCATTTGGTAATAGCTATCACGTGGTTACTTCCTTTTCCAAGAGGAAGGCTGTGGTTTCTCAGATGCCACTGTTTGGTAACACAGTGACTATTGTACAGCTCTTTGTACTGCATGCAGTATTTTAGATTGCTAACAGGCACTATTTTCTAGGGCTGGTCAAACATTGTCAAAATATGCAATTTCGTTGAGAATTTTCATCACAATTTTGAATCTTGACCAAAAAAAAAAGGGTCTATTGATATTTCTAAGACTTCTCACAAACATTTTCTCTCTTTCTTTTTAATCATTTCTACAGGTGGTTGAAAAAGAGGGAATCGTGAAAAAGACCTTCATTGAAATGTTGAGTTCAGAGGAAAAAAAAAACAGGGATGAAAACTTTGTCTCACTTTTTGACCAACTCTATCATTGTCCTTCCCAGTGAAACACATCACACTGTATTGCTCAGTATACCGAGACACACCCATACTTGTAGTAAACAGAAATCTTGGGGAAATGTCAAGGACAAATTACAGTTTACCAGCAAATATTGAAAAAAACCAAGGGAAAAAATTCATGACAATTAACTTACTGCTTTTTCATTCAAAAATCTTGATTTTCTCCACATTTTACCCACTATTAGACTGGGAGTGGTGCTCAGGTCAGTCTGGGTAATAGCCAGGTGTTATTACTGTAATAGCCTACAGCTGAAGCTAAAAACTCATCCTTTAAGCCGGGGTTCTCAAACTTTTGGCCACATGAATCAGTTTATCATACCAACACCTGGATCGCAGCTGCTTGCTCCAACTCAATTGTGCATGTTCTAAACTACGCTGATGCTTGGATGACTCCATCTGTCAGACTTGCAATATCAGTGTGTGGCTGGTCACCTAGAGATTCATCATGGATGTATGGAGAAGGCAGAGCAGAGCACCAGTCAGGCCCGTCGAGAGAAATTTGGAGCCCTGGTACATTTTGTTCTTGCTTATATTTCACTTATACTTCAGCCTTGTATTCATCAAATGTATTTATTTATGGAAATATTGGTACTTTATTCACACAGACCTTGGAGACATTGGTGGGGGAGGGGCTGAGCTTGGAGCCCTCTCTTACCCACACTCTAGTCAGTCCTGGCACCAGTCTCCAAAACCAAAAGTGCCAATGCCAACGACACTTTTGCTAACGGTTGGGAACTGCTACTTTAAGCAAAACACAGCCTGTGTCTTCTCTGGCACATTTGGTGGATTCAAGCCCAACGCACATCATGTCTGTGTTGAAATGTCTTTGTAGCATAACTGAGCATTTTACCAGTAGAGAGTTATCATCCTTACTTCATATGTAAGAAAGATCTTCATAACAATCATGTTTCATGGCATTTAGAATATGGATCTTTCCAATTTGTAAACATTAATAATCCCTCCTTTATGACTAAAATATTCTCTAACTCCATCTAAAGCTCAAGAAAAGTAATTCTCACTCCTTGGCTACATTTCTACATTTCTGTTCTTTTCTCCACCCCCCCTTCCCCCACAATGAGTCAATTCCCTTCTGAAAGTAGGAAGGACACGTGTGTTTTTTTCTGTCCATTAATTACTATGAAAGCAAATCAGCAGCTGTACGGATTTCACATGCAATATGAAGAGCAGGCTAAAACAGTACCAGAGAGAAGCAGGAAACATGAGGTTATTTCAACCTTATATGTAGGCCTGATTCTTATTTATAGTAAGATTCCTTTACATAACTCTGACAGTGGGCTTTGTTCCTGTTATTGCCTATTCCAGCATGTGTTCGCTGGAATGGGTTTCAGAAAGTCATAGCGTGTCCACAGCAAAGTTGGAAAAGACAGCCAAACCCCAACAGTTGTACCTGGAGTTAATACTTCGACTGCTACACTTTATTCACACTTGCTCTCTCTCTCTCATTTTGCTCCCTGGCACACATCTCGCTGGTTTCCAGGCAACCATAAAAATATCACCACACATATTTGTTGCTAGTAAGTAACCTGTACATTCTGAGACCAAATACTCATGACCTGGAGTCTGCTGTTGGCATTCTGACGTGCATCGATTGGGATTCTGAAGGCTGTATATACATGTCTGTCAGGAATTAGGCGATTCATAAAATGTACTGACACGCTAAGAACTTTCCAGAACCTGACAGCTCTCTTTGAGAAAGACATTTCATGCTTTCATGGAAACCCTTGCTGACTGATGGAATTGAGGCACAGGCAAAGAGGGACATCCAGTGGCCAAATACATTTTATTCTTCAGGGGAATCCTTTTGGTTGTTTGTTTGTTTTTTTAGAGACAAGGCAGGTATCTGTGTGGTGGGGGAGGGAAAGAAATCCCAATTTTACATTTTTGTAAAGACTTTGGTTCTTTTCAATACAGCATACAGATTCCATCCAGATACTTGCACTTATAAGATCATTAACAGTATCTGTTAAAGAAAGCTTAGTAAAAAATGTGAACGGTACCTCCCCAGTGGAAGCCATCTCACATCGGAGAATAGGGTCAGCATCTCTCAGTCGGGGCCAGGAGAACATTGGAGCCTGGCAAAAGGAAGGAAAAGAATATAAGGGAGACTGGGTATTAAATGAATTAGAATTCAGGTTATAGATTACGGAAGTGAGAGATATACAGGTCCAGGTTATGTACAAGGTGCATAAGTGTAAGAGAAACATTGGTCTAGGTTGATGACCAGAAAGAATACTAGGCAAATGGATTTCAGGTATCCCTAGAGCCTCGGTCAGGGAATGGGATAAATGATCATGGATTTGACCAGCAAAATGTCCCTGTGAGTAACCTGAGGCAGGATTTCTAATAAATTGTGATACACTGTGATTTTTAAGAGCCTATTTAACACAGAAAGGCCATTGGATGTCTGATTCCCGAGACAAAGAGACAGATGTGCTGCTGTCTGAGACACACTAAGTGGTACTGATCAGATATTTTTGCAACAGAGCGTTCTTCTGTCAGGAAATACCATTTCATTCAAATAAAGGTTTTCCATGGGATTGTGTCAACTTAGACTAAGCTTTCAATGGAAAGCTGCCTTGGTTCCTGCCAGCTCCCTCAGCTGCCTCCCCAGGCTCCCTGGCTCCAGGCTCCTCACCACCCAGCTGGTGAGCTAACGGGGAGCTCAGCATTCACAGCTCCCCGGCTCCTCAGCAGCCCACCTAGCAGGCTGCTGCAAAGTGGGGGCTCTCCTGGGTTTCCAGGTTCCCTGGCTTCACAGCAGCCTGCCTGGGTGTCCAACCTGAGCAGCCAGTTCCAGATGTTGGGCAGCCCAAAGAGCCACCTGTCCAGAGCGTTGGGCAGCCCAAGCAGCTGGCTCCCTGGAAGGCAGAACTCTGGACAGCTCAACTCCCCTGCCAGCTAGCTTCCTGGGCTGCTGAATCCTTGTTGCTCTTATAGCTGTGCTGGCTCCGCAGTGAAACACAGCAAAAATATATGTCGGCCACCCAAATCAAGAAGCTATGACTCTGACTACATCAGGGAGCAGATCTATTGAGAAAGAAGGTGACATTTTGACAGGCTTTTTTCAGAGCTTTTAAGAAACAAAATCCATTTTCATGCAAATGTTCCTAGAAATAAAAATGTGGAAGAGGGGTACGGAAAATACAGATGTGTATAATGACGATTGAGTCTCTATAGAATATTTTTCAAAGTTCAAAATGTTTCCAACCTATTAGCAAGTCTTTAAATTTAACAATACCAAATAAACACAGCACATCAGCAATGCAAGAGCTTCCCAGTGAAATCTCCAGGACCAAATCTGGGAGAGCTCCTGAAAGAGATGTAACTCTGGACCGTTTAGCTAACAAGACTGCAGGATCCATGGGATAAACTATTAAAACCCCAAATCATTAATTTCAGAAAACTTGACCACAGGTATAAAACAAAATTCTTCATGATATGGTAGTTAGGTGGCTACTTGCCTTATCTAAGTCAGCCATCAACCTCCGTTATAGTCTAGTAGGATAGCACAAAGAAAAGGAGGACTTGTGGCACCTTAGAGACTAACCAATTTATTAGAGCATAAGCTTTCGTGAGCTACAGCTCACTTCCTCAGATGCATCTGAGGAAGTGAGCTGTAGCTCACGAAAGCTTATGCTCTAATAAATTGGTTAGTCTCTAAGGTGCCACAAGTCCTCCTTTTCTTTTTGCGAATACAGACTAACACGGCTGCTACTCTGAAACCTAGGATAGCACAGTTTGTTTTGGACATTAGATTGGTAGAGGGAAGTCGCATTCATTCCCTGTAAGTGTATTCACTCCCATATACAAGATATACTCTCAATAAATGCAAAGTCTTGCTAACAGTTCTGAAAATTCTGAACTTTGAAAAAATTCTATTTAAACACATTTCTACTTATACATCCAGCAGATTGTCTGCACTTCTCTTCCACATTTTACTTGAAACATTGGCCTGAATACAGAACTTTATTTTTTGATGTGTGCTCAAAATGTCTAGAGTACCTATCATTTACGTAAGTGTACAGGTATAGACTTAAATAGGGTGAAATGTTGGCCCCATTTAAGTCAAGGAGAGTTTTGCCATTGACTTCAATAAGGCCAGGGTTTCACCCATAATGTACTAGTCATATTTTCAAAAGGAGATGCCCCCTGAACCCTTTTTTTAAAAAAACACACAAAACTCCAAACCTAAATCCTTGGGCATGCAATTTTGGGACACTGAAAACTCAGATTTGTGCACGCTCCTCAGACAGCGCTAGCAAGAGGTTTAAACTTGGGCTGTACAGTTTTGGATATTCACATTTAGAGCCCAAGTTGAAGTTAATTTGAAAGATGGCTCATGACATTCAAACCTCACAAATGTCTATGACCATTGTGTCAATGGATAACATTTTCTTTGATTCTTCTTATACTGTAAAATTCCCACCCACCACCATTGTTGTAATAAAAGATTGAAAAGATCTATTGCACTACCCAGTCCATCTCCTTTCCCAGGCAGGATTGTTCCCTATTCATTTAAAGGTAGTGAAGGGATGGACTCCTAATGCCGACCCTATTAACAGGAGCCAGTGCAATTTCTCTGCTGCTTCCTTCATCTCATTGTATTTTAAAGCCATACCTTAATCCCAACATATTCAGATGGGATAATGGGCCGTTCCAGTGTAGGCAGGGATGACTCATCGATCTTTTCTCCAATCATCACCTTTGTGGCCACATCAATGAAGTCCACACCAATAGTCTTGGACACAAAGGGGAAGGAGCGTGAAGCCCGCAGGTTACACTCTATCACCTGAGGAGGTACAGAGTAGATACTTCAGTGCCACAGATTTGTTTAGCAAAGAGATAAAGCCCCTCCTTGGAATGCTAATTCACAAGTGTAAACATACTCTGGAGGTTTCTGGAAGCTAGTCACGGTTGTTGCTGGGGTAGCACTCACAGTGGCTGGAGAGAAATCTCTCCAGATTCCCATATAAGAGGCACATGCAGGCATGGGAATTGTGGTCAAAGATTCTGAGTGTTGGGAGCCCACTTGATATGTGCTCTTTCTATGGTCACGCACTGCTTCTGTTGTGAGTGAAGGTGTGTTCAGGTAAGCAGCTGGGAACATGGATGTCTGGGCCCGTAGCTGGAGTTTGTTTAGTGATAAAAGCTAGGAACAAAGATGGGCAGTGCCCATCACAGAATCTCACGTGGGGTTTGAGGGTAGAGGAGGAATCAGGTTATGTGAGAGACAGCAAGAAAGGAAGAGGAAAGATGGGTGGAAAAGAGAAAGAGATCACAAGGGAAGAGGAAAGAGAACAAAGGCAGACAGGGCTGGGAAGATCCACTCTCCAACTAGTAGTTCAACCAGATCTTGTACAGACCAACAACACTCTAATCTGGTAAAATCTCCCATGCTACGCCACAGCTCCCAGCTGCCCTTCCCGTCACAAACCTCTCCCTTTCACACATGGCCAGTACTCACTTTGACTTTCCCCATTACTGACAGCAAGCAAAGCACCCATTAATGATGGTCATGAAAGGTCAGACATTGGCAATACATCTGTTATTAATAGGTAGTAATACCACACTCTTTAAAGATAACCTTTTAGGGGCCCACAAACATGTTTTGTCCTTTTCACGTCCACCCATACTGTCCTTCTAGCTTTTTAGCATGCTGCCCAGAAAGAGCCGGACTACCGAAAGATCAGCGGGTGTAGGATAATGTCAAGATTGTGCTCAGTTAATAAGATGAGGCATGTGTCACTTTCCTGTAAATCACATTTGGAAATGACCCTTTTGGGTGGGATTTGAGCACAGTCTCACACTAACATTTGCTGACAGACAGCAATTTCACAGAGCTTGCTTCACCCGCAGATTACAACATCGTGAAGGCAGATGGAGCTCCTTTCTCACACTGGACCAGAGCGCTTTACAAAGCAGCGAATGACATGTCAATGGCACAGAGATCCGTACGCTGTCAAACGAGGCCGGTATTATGCGCGCAGCCCCACCCTATGCGCTACAGCATGCTGCTGCAATTGTCTTAGCCCCTCTGCTTTGGGGCGAGCACAGACAAAGGGAGCACTGGAGGGACACAAACTGAAACTGTTTTGAATATTCTCCTCCTAAACTGCGGTGGGAATTCTTACCAAGACATCATTTCCTCTGACCAGGAACTGAACATTGAATGGGCCAGAGATGGAAAAGGCACGTGCAATCTTCTTGGTGATAATTTTCACCTACAAAAAACAGGCAGCATAATGTTATTTATTACAAACAGATCCGCTCAAACGTGGCTTTCCTCACCCTTTGAGTTCTCTCATTACTCAACCCTATTCTCTCATCCTCACAACCAGTAGCATCTTTTGGAGACTATTTCTGTCCTATTTGCCTGAGGAATCCAGAGCCAGAATGTCCACTCCAGGTGATGGGAATGAAAATGGAGTCTCCCACATTTAACCTTTACATGTTGAATGGTGACTCCCTAAACATTACACCCTACAGTGCAGGAAGGGGCAGTTCACGTTTTTTATCAACTGAAGATAACTGGACCACGTTATACTGGGTTTCAGCTAAGTGCATATTTTACAGTTTGAAAGAAGTGCTTTGCCCTGAGGTTTTCCCAAAAGCCATTCAGCAATATACTTGTGTCATCACAGATCAACAGTATCTATACCAATAGTACACTGGAATAAACTGGAAAAGGAGCCACCATCTCATGTCCTAGCCAAATACACAATGTCCCACAAGTTTAATAAAGGGGTTTATATACCTCAGTTCCATATTATGGACCATTGTGAGGAGCAAGTTTCTGGAAATTTTTGTAATTTAAATACCACTACTTGCTTAAATGCTCCTGAATATATAGGCATCTTCTGTGGAAGAGGAAATGTGATTCTGGGTCTTTACTTTCTGATCTGCCTATTCAATGTTAGTGAAACACTCACCTTCTCCAAGGCTCCTTGGCTAATAGTCTGTGTGGGCAACATCAAGGTGGCATCTCCAGAGTGAACTCCCGCATCTTCCACGTGCTCAGAGATCGCATGTGAGACGACCTTTGCAAAGAAAAAGAGTCATTGATCATCCAGTCTGACATGCCCAGCTACATACTCACCTCCAGGTCCACTACAAAGAAGAGTCCTGCACAGGCCCATAGAGAGAGATTAAAACAGGTGGGGAATCAAAACAAAAATAGATTTCTCCAGGCACTGAAAGCTAATTTAGCAGGAGTAATCAGTGATGCTGGACATCAAAAAGGACTAGGGAATGAAATTATGGCCATTACTAACTTCTGTACTGTAGCACCACAAGCAGCAGTAACGTTAAGGAAAAGCAAATCTCCAGCTTCAGGATATCACCCGGTTGTCTGTGTGGTCCGGAGGAGGCAATTCCCTCCCGTGTGCATCATTTCTACAAAGGGGTGGCTGTGTTGTGGATTTGTTTCACTTCCTTCTGAAGCAGCATGTATTGATCATTGCTGGAGGGAGGATAATGGACTTAATGGACCAATGATCTGATCTGTCACTGTGAATCCTATGTTCCTGTTTTAGGTCCCAATCTAAAGCCCAAAAGAAGTTCTTTCATTGACTCCAGCGGACACTGGATAAGGCCTTGCGAGAAGCACTGTCGCTTTTGAATACTGAGTGCCAGACAGAGGGAAATGCTAAAGAAGCATGAAGAGAAAAGCAAAGGCCTTGATTAGGAAATGTGTGTCATCTAATGCTGGATATATTCACTCTCACTCTTTCACCGTACGAGGAAGTCTAAAGGCACAGAGAAAAGGAAGAAAGGCAAATCTTAAAACAGAAACTGCAGACTGAAGAACTACCAATGGTAGCCATCTTCACGAGGCAGAAGAGCAAGAAAATCTCAGGAGACTGCATATGTTTTCAGTTCATCCCTATTCAGCTCAGCTACAAAGCATATCTATGCACCGTTGCACAAAAACCACATCTTCTACCAAGACTTTAATCAAACCCAGGTGGCTCACACTTTGCATGCCTCTGGGTAAAAACATAATTAAATAAAACAAAAAATAGGAGAAATTAAATATAAGGAAAAAACAAAATTCTTACTTTTCCAGCCTTGGCGACAGCATCCATTTCCACCTCTCGGGCTCCCTCGATGAATTTCGTGAGTACAACTGGGTGCTCCTGTCACCAGGACAAGACAGAAAATAAAACTTTTATGTGGAAGCATTTTTGGTACTGAGGGAGTGATCTGCCTTTGGCCATTGGAAACATTTTGGTGCACCACACCATGAGGGAAGTACTAATATCCTCATTTCAGAGGCAAATAAACTGAGGCCCAGAGAGATGAAGAATCAAGCCTTGCACAGGCTGAATGTCTCTTGAAAAGTGCTGCACAAGAGGTGCAGAGCCCTTTGAAGGATTGGGCCATGTGTGACTCACCACAGTGACAGAGGAAGTGTGTGGCAGAAAGAGAAATACAGCCCAGGGACGAAATCCTGACCCAATGAAGTTATTGGCAACACTCCCATCCAGTGCACCCAGGATTTCACCCCCAGGGTCTTGACATCCAAACCTGTATCTTAACTACAAGATTAACCTTCCTCCTCTGAGACAGCCATAACCTCCTCCTGGTTTGGGTTACTGGTCCATAGGATAACTGGTTATCTGCACAACTGAGGACTTTGCACTACTGATTGTTTGCTCACTCAGTCATGTTACATATTTCAATTAATTCCCACCCCATAAGTGAATCCACTGCACTGCCTAACTCCCAGGTTTCCCCATTGATGAGCCACCATTACTCATCCATGGCTCTCACCACATCCCCTCACCTGTATCAGTCACTTTCTTCTTCTTCCTGGCCTCCTGCACCCTCTGGCTCACCTGCTCCATATGAGACAGCTCACCCGCTTCCACCGCTCCCTATCTCTGTCTCCCTGTCTCCTCACACGCACAAAGCCCGGGTCCCACTGCGGATGCCACCATGTCACTCCCACACAATAACATGGGTGTCATCTTTGACTCTGCCATTTCTCTTGCCCGCACATCCAAGCTGCTTCTTGCGCCATAGCATTGCCAAGATCTCATTTTTCCTCACAGTCCACGCAGCAACACTATTATCTAGGCTGCCACCACCTCTACTCTGGACCACTGTAACTTCTCCCAGGGCTCCTCAGTACCCACACATCGCCCCTCTCATGTCCATTCAAAACTGAGCTGCTAAGATTACCTCCCCTGCCTGTCACTTCACCATGTCATTCCCCTCCCTGCATCCCTTCACCGGCTCCCCCTTCTCTAACAAATTGAATTCAAGTGTCTTGTCCTTACTTTTAAGGACTCTTTCCCTCCTTACCTAGCCATTCTTTCATCCGACTGGTTCAATTCCACAGCTCCATTCCTCCCACACTGTACCTCCCATTTCTTCCACAAGCCTCTCTGCAACTTTCTTCCATGCCACCTGCTACACGTACCACCCCCTCCCTGGATCAGTCCATAATCTAACCTGCCCCCTGTCAAATCCCACCTGAATTTTACTGTAACGAACATGGCAAATTGCTAACTCTTCATGGCTTGGTACATGGGCAGTGGGAAATACTGGTATCTATTCTAGTTCCGTGTTTAACCATATCTTATGATTGAAAATAAAATCACACAGAACCATCAAGTGATGCATGCAGCTGGTCTGCATAATTATGTGCTGCTGTCAGTGATACCCTCATTCTCCATCTCCCATTTCCTCTTTTTGTTTTACCACCCTTAGTTTGCCATCAGCAGTTTGGGGCATGGAGCATGCAGGACAGAGAGGGAGTACAGTCCAGTGGTTAGAATACTAGCCTCGGTCTTGGGAGGAGTAGCTTCAAAAGTCCCTGCTCTGCTACAGACTTCCTGTGTGACCTTGGGCAAGCCACTTAGTTCTCCATCTGTGAAATGGGGATAATAGCCCAGCTCTACCTCCCAGGGGTGTTCAGAGGATAAATACCCCTCTTAGGCTGGGAAGGGCTTAGATACACACCTAAAATAAATTAACAGAAGTCTTTCTAGCTGCCTGTATACCATGTCTCCTAATGGAGCCCCAATCCTGATGAGAGTCTCTGGTGTTATTGTAGAGTGTAAATAATAATAACAACAATCCACGTAAAGGTGACAGCCCAGCCGAATGGCTTTGCATATAAACAGGACAGGGATGTGGTAACAGAACAGAGCAGAATAGCTAAAGAAGAGCACCACACACCTATGCTGTACACACTGACGGCTGATCACTTTTTAAGCGTAATTTGCACTGTTGGCTTTGACTGATAATGGCACCTCCCCTGTTCCTCCCTAACCCTGGCTCTTTCCAGCCCCAGCTGCAGCAGATCATTTGGGCCACATTTACGTCTCAACATTTTACCTGTCCCACCCACTATTAACTGCCTGTTATTTATTAGAGAATAAAATGCAATAAATGAGATCCTGTGGATGCGCAAAAGGCTCCTCTGGGGAAAAAAATATAGCAGGTCCAAACGTTACAAAATGCAATCCCTTATATTTATTGGAGCGAAAGTAAATTCCCAGGAAAGGACAATGCCACCAGCTACAGTGCTTCATAAATTTAGAAGATTGTATCGCGTGGCTTTTGGTCTTGATGTAATTTGTCATCAGCACTTCCAAGTGTGCCCAGGACCCTACTTTATTCCAGTTCCCCTCACTGCTTCTGAGGAGGATGGAAATTTACTCGTAGAACTTTACTGATACACGAAGTGCCCGTTTGAGGCTCTTCTATGGAAAAACTGATGCAAGAAGTAAAAACCGCACGGAAAGTGATGTGGATAAACATCAGAACAAGCTGTGATGCTGGCTGGCCCTGTACCTCTTTGGAAAGGCTTCGTTGGATAGTGTGAGTTGGTTAAAAAAAAAAAAAGCCACATAACCCATACAAAAATCCTAGCCTGCAAAAACGTATGCACATGCTTAACTTAATGTTAAGCAGTCCCACTGACTATAACAGGACAACTCCCAATGTGTGAAGTTAATCATGCGCGTCCTTGTCTATGCCAGAAAGGCTTTGCTGGTCTAGCTAAACAAACAAACCCTTCTAGTGCAGATGAAATAAGACCCTCAGGGATGTTATTATACCACTCAAAGTTTCCAGTGTAGGGATAGCCTAAGTCTTTGCAGGATGAGGGCCACAGGGCTCAAACACTGGAGATACATCACAATAGCCCAAATAGCAGTGACAACCACTGTACCATTTGCACAGGGACACCTCTCAATCACAACCACAGGGGACTGCATAAGAACCCCCACTCTTGTCCCCATGAATATAATACAATAAGTACTGCCAAGATTCTTCAGCCCCAGCTCCCAGAAGAATCTCTGTGTACTAAGGAGCAGGTCCTCTGTGGGTGCAAAGTGTCAGAGCCCCATTGATCGCCAATGAAATTGTGGCTCCTAATTCCCTAAATCTTCTCTTTTGAAAATGAGATTTTGGCTCCTAAATAAGTTAGGTATTACAAAGCTCAGCACAGCAAATGTCTAAATACCTTTAAAAAGCTGGGCTTTCAGCTCCATTCTCAAAGGTGCTTGGTATGTTGAAAATCTGTCTCCAGCTGTGGGTGCTGGCCCTTAGCTCTTCAGAATAGCTGGCCCTTAATTTCTTGTTTGTCTAAAGGAGCTAGTCATATTCACCCTGCTTTGTAAGGTGATTTAAGATCTACAGATGAAAATGTACTATGTATTCTTATATATTATTGTATTGACTTCTCTTCTTCTTTAAAGGTATTAACTCCAGCAATGTCTTATAACTTTACTCATCTCACCTTGCTGGAGGCCTAACCCCCATCACTCTTAAAAATATCTAACTTTGTCAAACCTTCATGAGCTTTGTCTGTGCCAGAATCCTGCGTCACTGAAGAGTTACTGCCAGATTTTTTTTTTACCCCCAGCTATTTGTGATGTAAGTGTTTATTGCATGGCAGGTTTGCTCAGATCAGAGGCCACACATGAAAGAGGAAATAACTCATAGTGACATAGGAAGAGTCAGGACCAAACCTAGA
This sequence comes from Lepidochelys olivacea, assembly GCF_965140295.1. Classification (NCBI taxonomy): domain Eukaryota; kingdom Metazoa; phylum Chordata; order Testudines; family Cheloniidae; genus Lepidochelys; species Lepidochelys olivacea. Next base: position 65,796,321 of record NC_140421.1, on the reverse strand, counting down.
GACTGTTAAATACAGTGATGAACTTTGGATACTTCACAGTTGTTTAATGTTCCTATCCTTCCCCTTACTCAACCTCCCAAATATCTATTGTATATTAACGCTGACATCAGGCATGCAGAAACTCAACAGAACAAATAATTGAGCAGAACAAGCAGAGTTCTTGGATTTTGTTTGCTAGATCCTGCTGTATGCTGCTCATTCCTCTTGGAAATAATGCCCATTTCACTTTTCTGCTCCCTCTAAATTTCATAAACATGAGATCAAACTCTTCCCTGTATTAAAAAATAATTACCCCAAACTAATTTTTGAAAGCATTTAAAAGGAAAAAACAGCTTTCATCTTCTGCATTGTAAGCTACATGGATCGATGATCCCAAAGGATAAATATATTAAGCAGAGAGCAGCACTTGCCTTGTGCCACAAGAAAAGAATACACAACATGAGATGGGAGGATGTTAAATGTCACCATGAAACTTTACAAAGTTTTATGCATTTCAACGAATGGAGTGGAAAAAAAAATCAATAGTAGATGAGATGTCAGTTTAAAATCCAAGTTGTGCACAGACGCCAAGTGACAGGATTTAGATATTTAAAAGAAAAAGATAAGATCTCTCACTAATAGCTACCTTGGATGGGATAGCCGGAGAGGTATCAGCCCCAATATATTATGCTCAGCATATAACAAAGGCAAGCCTCTAAATAATGGCTACTTATGCAACAACCATAAATGGCTTTTTGCACTTGACCTTGGTGCCCAGCCTCCATAAGGGCCAGATCCCTATTCACGTGGAGTAGCACCATATTTCACGGGCGGCCTCATGGACATCAGTGAGGCTGCTGGCAAAGTAAGTTACTATTCAGTCTATGGATGATCAGAATTTGCCCCTTAGGGAAGAGAGCGAAGGGGCAAGTGCCATCAACTATGTTTAAATTGTCTCATCCGCAAAGGAGAAAGCAAACAGCTGGGAAGAGGTTTCATGGAAAGAGACAGGGAAGAAGGAAGTACAAATGAAATGAGCATAATGAATGAAAAGAGATGTAAAGGCACAGATAGGGCAAAGGCTGATACCTGGGAGACTCTGGTGGCTTCTGCTAAAAACTTCTTCATCTCTTCTTCTGTGAATACCACGTTCATTGCAGACCCGCTGAGAGAAAGGAGATCAAATAAAACGGAACAGGTCAGCTTCCTTTGTGTTTCAAAGCAGCCAAGCAAGCTAGACATCAGCGTGCTCGCTCTCAGAATACCTGACTCTTACAGACTATCCAAGCATAGCCCTGACTCAAACCACTTGCTCCCCTTTTTGGCTGGCTGAAAGGAGGAGTTGGTCTCCAAAGCAAATCTCTATTGTACTTACCCAACAAGCCGAGTGACTTCAAGAAAACACTGGAAGAAAACCAGTGCTTGAGTGAAGAATCAAAAAAGAAGTGTGGTTGTATAGCATAACCCTCCCCAAAGATCCCCTTTCTGATACAATGTTTTAAAGGGTTTGCAAAACTCTTTTTATGTTCTAGGAGATGCCTATTCAGCAACTGCTTGCCATTCAGGACCAAGCCTCTCTCACCTCAGCTCACCACTAGCTTCTGATCTTTTTCCATGTGTGCATGTTAGCTATGAGTTCACTATCAAAAGGGATACTTCTAAACTGATTGCCTGCCACAATGTCACATGGAGCCAGAATTGCATAGGATGGTGATGTTTATGACAGCAGGAGAGCACCAAAAATGTGTTGTGCTTTGCTGAGAATTGTTTCATTGGGTCTTTCCCCCGAATGCTTATCAGGGCATGAATACCTTATCTGACAAACCTTTTCTTTGAAATCTCACCATCCATAGTATCAGGGACGGGGGACTGGAAGAAAGGGGAAGTTATTTTCCTCTCTTGCAAACAATTGCTTAAACTTTAAAGAACTGTAAAGTTGTTATGCTTGGGGTTTTTCTATGTTGCATGCCCAGTAATTCTCAGCCTCCCCTTCACTTTAGTATATAATCCTCAAGGAAGTTTGGGGAAGAGGCGTTTTATATTCATAGATACTAAGGTCAGAAGGGACCATTATGATCATCTAGTCTGACCTCCTGCACAACACAGGCCACAGAATTTCACCCACCCACTCCTGCAAAAAACCTCTCACCTATGTCTGAGCTATTGAAGTCCTCAAATCATGGTTTAAAGACTTCAAGGAGCAGAGAATCCTCCAGCAAGTGACCTGTGCCCCATGCTACAGAGGAAGGCGAAAAACCTCCAGGGCCTCTTCCAATCTGCCCTGGAGGAAAATTCCTTCCCGACCCCAAATATTGCGATCAGCTAAATCCTGAGCGTATGGCTAAGATTCACCAGCCAGATACTACAGAAAATTCTTTCCTGGGTAACTCAGATCCCACCCCATCTGATATCCCATCACAGGCCATTGAGCCTATTTACCTTGAATATTTAATTACCAAAACCATGTTATCCCATCATACCATCTCCTCCATAAATTTATTGAGTTTTAAGGCTATTTCGTAAAAAATCCTTATCATTTGAGTTGCAATGCTGGCTCTTAAAAGTCTGTGAGTTTTACCTAAGAGAAATAGATAAAATGCCTCAATATCGGCAGTACTGTCTTGTTTTCTCCTATTCTTACTGGGTTAGATCCTCAGCTGCTGTAACTGGGGTAGATTCACGGATTTCAATGGAGTTACTCTGATGCACACCAGTTGAGGATCTGGCCCACTGTGTATAAGGCAAATACTGAAGTAATCTAAAGGTTAAATATTTTGTTTTCCAAGTCAATTGGCAAACCTTAAGGACCTTGATTGTATTTAAATCGAGCAACTGAGGAATATAACCAAGAGAACAACGATAGGTGCCAGTAGATTTTTTCTATATTGAATTTTTCCATGTTTACCCATTCTACTCAGACGAGTTGCGTGTGCGTGTATACTGCTTGCACACACATACACACACACACACACAAAGATACATGCGTGCGTATGCACCCCACCCGACCTAAGTTTGTCTAAAATGTAAATTTACTCCAAAAAGGGTTATATCAGCAACTACGCTAAGGGGAAAGTTCTACTGAATTTGATAGGGATGAAACAAATAGGATATATAGAATGTACTCAAAACCCCAGAGAATTTAACAGAGAATGACATCCTTTCTGTAGGATTTAACCATTCTACAGAAGTTACCAGAGAATTCTATCCCAGCCACAGCTAGAATGGTGTAAGTTCTCTACAAAGATCATCCTGTATTAAATTCTAAAGGACACTTCTATAAGCATACATGAAATCTCATTTTTTTTAATAGAAAGGATTTTTTGTTCCATTCAAAGTGAATATTGTGCCCCTTCATCTTGATATTTATCTCTTTTTATTACGAAAAGGAGTCCATCTCCCATTCCATTCAGACTTGCAAACCGTGCCCAGCAAACTACTTCTCTTTTTCTATCCACTCGGGAGTGAAGAAGCTCCTTTCAGCATTCATCTCCAAAGAGTGGTCACTCAGAACTTCTATGTGCGCTGACGCAACTTGTTTCAAAGTTTCGCTCTTGGAAACACTTGGTTTTGTAAAATATCTATTTAGAGACAAGCCGCCACCAAGGGACATAAAACATGACCATGCACAAATGAGCTTATGCAAGCAAGAGGTGCTGATAGTATATACAACGAGAGGCTGTCATTTCTGGCAGGATACGTGTTCCCTTCCCCTTTTCCAGATGCCAAACCACTTTTTCCTCCACCATACAGATAGACCCCACAGACTGCTCCAAAGGATCCATAGGAATATCAGATGGAATATCACAGATGACTCTTGCTTTTGGCCCCCAGGCATAAAGAAAAGTATTAAAGCAAACAGCTGTTATTAGGACTGTGTCCTGCCTCTGATCCGTGCCCAAAGGGTTTAGTGGTTTTTTGGATCCTTTTGTCGTCCTAGCAGGTGATCTATTTGTTAAGCCTAAAAGCTCTATGATGTCTGCTCTCAGCACAGTGGTTTCTGTCTGTCTCCTGGAATGGTAGCCTACCTCTCACCTTTCTCAAAGAGGATCTGCGGATAGCACATGCAATTTGATTTGCACTGTCAGACAAGCTTTACCTCAAAACATAAGACGGTCTCAGCAAACATGGGTAGCCCACGGAGTTTGCAAATTCAACAGCATCTTTCTAAAGGGTTGGAGGGGAAAAAAACATACTGTGAATATTAAAAAAAAAAAAAAGAAAAATACCTGCAATGGCAAATAGTAAAAACTCAGATATGAGTCTACAGCCTGCACTGAATTGCTGTTCTTTGGTTCTGCTTCTTCAGATCTTCCCAATCTAACTCAGATACACAATTGTGAGAAAATCTGATTGCATCCCACCGTAGGCTGTGAAGAAGCCATCCAGATAAACTACAGGGCTGGATCCTCTGCTCTGCTTTGGATTCTTCATGTTGCTCCAGCGATGCAGCAATCCTTAAATGCTTTGGAGCTGCCATAGCATCTGCTATGTCACCCCTCCAGCTCTCAGTGAAGAGAGTCTGTCCAGGGAAAAGGGGCATTGTTGAGAAGTCCCTACTCTCTGGCAATCCTCAGTCACTATAACAACATTTTGGAGGGGGCATAGACAGCTCAGGGTAAGTCAGAGCAGCCCTGTGGTTGCTCTAATTCATGCCAGGGCCTCAGGATCAGGGACATATAACGGTGGTTTAAAGTCACCTTCCCCTCTCATCTCCAACAACATCCTCCCATCTTCCACGGGGCACTGCTTGGCCAGACCAGAAGACCAGGGCTGCAGTATAAGAATTCATCCAACTGCACAACAGAAAGTGGGAGTGAAGCAGTTCACAAATCCTGGCGGTATGGTGCTTACTGAACCCAGATGCAATGACTGCTAAAGCACTCGAAAGTAACCTGTAAGCGATGCCACTCAAGGAGAAAGTCCTAAAAAACCCGTCCCTTGCATTCTCTCCGCCCCAACGTACCAAAGTGCTAACAGCCTTCCAGGGTGCCTGAGCCACATTCAGCTCATCCAGAACAGCTGAGAATACGGAGCGGTCTTCTGCTCGGTCAATCTGCATAGGGTTAGTGCCCATGATCTTAACTCCGTTCTTGTACAATGGCACTGCCAGGTTATTGGGGATTTGCCCTCCGACAGAGATAATGCAGCCAGCACATTCCTGAGGGCAGAGAGAGGGATAGGGTGGTCAGAGATAAAGCCATTTAACCATTTGTCACCTGCTGTTGATATTTAAAGTGCATTAAGAGGTTACATTACAATCTGCCTGCGCAAGGGGCTGTGCATATCCTGGCTGATCCAGGAGCACCCCAGGAAGCAAACTACGATTCAGAGTGCCTCTTGCTAACATGAGTTCAAATCCTAGTGAAGACAAGGTGGTTCGTGGCTTTCAGATGTGTTAGCAGGTCAAGGCAAAGAGTTCCACAGGTTCACTGTGTGTTGTGTGAAGAAATACTTCCTTATGTGTGTTTTAAACCTGCTGCCTATTACTTCCATTGGGTGACCCCTAGTTCTTATGTTATGTGAACGAGTCAATCACACTTCTCTATTCACTTTCCTCCACATCGTTCACGATTTTATAGAGCTCTCTCACACCCCCCTTCGTTGTCTCTTTTCTATGCTGAACAGCCCCAGTCTATTTACCCTCTCCCCATATGGAAGCTGTTTTGTACCCCTAATGATTTTTGTTACCTTTCTCTGTATCTTTTCCACTTCTGAGATATCTTTTCTGAGATGGGGAGACCAGAACGTCACGCAGGAGTCGAGGTGAAGGCCCCTGAACCCCTCTCCCCGGGCCCGTCACGGCCCTACCCCCTCTCCATATCCCCCCCACGCCCGCTGCTCTTCTACCGCAGCTGCACATAGCTGCTGCGGTCCTAGTGCCGTGGAGCCTGCTCAAGCCGGGGGCACAGGGTCCGCGATCTTGCAGGGTGGGAGGGCACTGAGCACCCTGGCCTCCTGCCGATGCTGCTGGGCCGGATCCTGCTGTGGAGGCTGATGCCGCTGGGCCCGATCATGCACCGCCCCATTTTAGCGCACACCTACTCACCAGCTCTGCATCTGAGACAGGTGCCCCTTCCGCCCCGCCCTAGTTATGACCCTGAGGATGTCACATGGGCCGCAGCTGGGTGCGGACTGGGCCGCAAGTGGCCGCTGGCTGCAGGTTGAGCAGCAGGGATCTAGCCTCTCTTATAAGTGCTAGCAGCATACTCATTGCTTGGCAACACAAATGATAATACATTCTATCTAACTAGACAGTGGAATCAATCAAATGATCTGATGTGAGTCAATTATTCGGATAAATTTAGCCTTTTCCCCCCCATTCACAAATTATTAGTGAATGTAGGCCTAACTTAAAGCTGTTTACACTGCCAGAGTTTTGTAAAGAGGCTCAGCACTAAGGAGACTCAGGCCCAAAATATGGCTGAATTCACAAGTGTTTAGAATCAAGTGAGCATTTGCAAACACTATTTTGCAATATCTGACCCCCCCTCTATCAGACAGAGAGAACCAATCAAACACACAAGACATAGGATGATCCGGAGGTTGGCTCTGTCTTTGAGAGTATCAAATCTGTTTTAATTGGCGAGTGGATTTTTACTGACATGAGTGAGCGCTGACGGGCTTTGCTGAAGAGTTACGTTTTAATGAGGGATTTAAGGGAAAAGAGGATTGAAGCCTTGTATGCCCAGTGTGGAAGGGACTCTGAAAACAAATAGGCAATAAAATGCCAGGGGAATTTTAATAATACAAACCCTGCTTATATTTGTTTAATTGCAATGTGGTTATTTCCTCCTCTAATATAGATTCATTATATAGCACCTTTACACAGCACCTTTCAACTCAAAGGGCAGGAGAGCTTTTTACAATGCGCGTGCAGAAATATACAAACTATATACAGAGATCATGTCATCCATTTCTGACATGCAGCCATTTCTGGGATCAAAGGCTTTTGAAACCAATACACGCAAATTTAAGACGGAGCGAAACCCAGCTCAAGGAGAGTTAGGTTGAAAGGATGTAATTATCTAACCTGAGGTTTCGCCAAGCCACTGGAGCTGATCACCCCCACGCTTATGAAAAGTCCCACGGATGTGTAATGTCCAGCAGTGATAAGGCCCTTGGTTACATGTCTCACCCAAAAGAGAGCACCTCCCGCTTCCCAGGAGTTCCTTACCATCACCCTATGGCACTGGATCGATATTTCCCATTTTCATCGCCCAGCCAAACCATGCTTACATTGCATGATCAAAACACATGTTCATTAATCCTAAATTTGTTTTAACATCCAGCCTTCCATCAAACATTCTCGCTTTTGCTTCTTTTCTGTCTCTCTGTATAACAGCCTCAGGCCATGCCTACACCAGCACGTACTATGCAGCAAGCTGGGCTATAAATCTACAGCACTTCAGCATGCCGCGTGCTAGGTGTCCGTGGGGACTCTGCTGATGCGCACTAAAAGTTTCCTGGTGCGCACTGAGGTAGTGGGCATCAGCGGGGTCCATACGCACACTTAGTGCGTGGCGTGCTGGAGCACAGTAGATTTACACCACAGCTTGCCTTGCCTAAGTGCTCATGTAGATATGCTCTCACTCAGCGTATCTCCATTTGCGGCTAGTGGACTGGCATATACATCTCATCTATAAAAACACAACATTGCACTGCCAGATATTGGGAATGGTATCTTGGACTCCAACCCCAGGAGCGCTGGAGAAGATGGGCTGCCCAAGCAGACAACAGAGGTCATAGGAGTTCCACCCCCAGAAGACGCATGGGCTGCGAGTTAACCCTCAGTGATAAGCCACTGAGAACACGGTTGTATTTTACAAGGGCTATGCTTACTAAAAGAATATTGCACTGACCAGCTAAGAACAACACTGTACTGCAGACCAACACGTGTGAAGGACAATGGGCTGTGTCACATACCAATTTATCTTCAGTGATATTTTAATTCTAAAGTGAACCAAACAACAACTTGGATAGTACTTATTTTAAAGGTACATGGTCATTCCATAATTTCATGAAGATTTTATCCCGTTTATAATAAAATCTCTCTTTTCATTTCACCCTTGTTTTTACGCCATTAGTAACAGAGTTGGGATTTCTTTTTCACAGAGCTTGAAAACAAATTTAGACCATTAAAATTGTACCAGAGAGCCTCCTTTAGTTTTGTGAACTGCTTTGGAATAATCCTGGGAGCTTGATAAAGGATAGGAAGAGACCCTTAAACAGCCAGGTATTAAAAAGAAGTAGCAGCTCTGCTGGGAACAAGAACCCAATAAATCTGGCAACAGGAATTTTTTAAAAAAAATCATTGTCTGCCATCTAAATTTTCAATAGAAAATCCCAGACGTTCATGGTCAATTACGGTGCTCCAAACGGTAACCGTTAGGGTCTGTCTCCACGGCAGTCGTGGGGTGTGACTGCCGGTCCTGGAGACATGGCTGAGCTAGCTTTAATCTAGCTTGCTCGGGGACGGGAGCAGCGAAGCTGTGGTAACCCAGACTCCAGCACCTGGACAAGCCCACCTGGACCTCACGTGGCTGGCGCACACTGCCACAGCTTCACTGCCCCGTGGCTGCAATGTTGACACTCTGTGTTGGCCTGCCGTGCTCTCTCACTCTCACCCCTTCCTTTAGTTTAACAGAACGAGTGTGTGTGGCAGAGTTCAGAGTTGTGTCCAAAGACTATAAGGGTTGGCAGGACTTAAACCCAGGCTGAAGAGCTACCAGGCAACCAACCTCCCCACGCTACTGCCTGGCAGCAGCTGTAACCTGGCCTTTCCATGAGACCCCCAATCCACAGAGGTTGCATGCCACGAGAAGTTTTCCCTCTTGTGATATGACTGAGTGATCCTTGACTGACCGAGTGATCTGGCTCCTTGATCCAATAGAAGACCATAGAAGTGTCCAGGCAACAATGAAGACCTCTAGCTAGCTACCACAACTGCCCTGCTTCTCTATTTCCAAGCTCCTAGTACTGACCTGGGCTCTGACTTGCATTTTGACTCCTGATGAACCCCTAAAGCCCCAACATGGCCCCTGATAGCTGGTATTGACCCTCAGCCTGATCCCTGACTCTGTCTCCAGCTCTGACCCTTGGCTTGACTCCTGACTCAAACTCTGGCTTGACCCTCAGCTTGACTCTTGATGCTGATACTGGCTCTGAACCCTGTCTACAGGTCCTGGCTCCCAAGCTTCTGCCACTAGTCCTGCCTACCTTTGCCCAGGATCCTGGCAGAAGTTAATGGGACTATTCCTGTGCTTAAAGTTAACTATGAGGGTGAGTATTTGCAGGACCAGTTAGGTTTAGTGTTGCAAAATTGCTCCCTCGTTTTTATTTAATCTTTCCTCAAGCATTGACTTTAATGGACATTTGCAAGCATTTGGCCCATTGCTTTTTAAAATAATATAATGTAGCAAGGGGTATATGTTAAACTATGCATTACAGGAGACCTGAGTTCTATTCTACTATCTGTCACTGCCCTGTTGGGAGATGATGGGAAAGGCACTTCACCACTCTGTGCCTCAATTTCCCCATCTGTAAAATGGGGATAATGACTCTGTCCTCCTTTGTGAAGAATGTTGAGGTCTACTGAGGAAAAGCACTAGTTAAGAGCGAAGGATCAATCATCATCACTGTTAGGATATGTTCAATAACATAATCCGACATTTGCCTAATAACCTGAATGGTTTTAACATCTCCCTAGCAAACATCAAACAGCCCATGTTGATACTGCATGGAACCCAATCTAAAGTCTGTACAGTAGACTCTAAACCAGCAAGCAATTTAAAATATGTAGAGACAATTATACAGAGCAAATGAGGGTTACCCAGCTGGATACTTCAGCATCACGCTATAGAGGTGCCCTTAGGGGTCTGACTTCAACACATGAAAGAAATAAGTCTAATAAGGAAATCCTTTACCTACCCCATTTTAAATGCTTCTCACATCTCCCCAAAATCCATTAATCCCTCTTTCACTTAATTACAGTCACTTCATTAGGACAAAGTAAACATGGTAACAACCGAATAATGAAGGAAACACAGTAACAACCAAATAATGAAGTCAGAGCAGTGAAGCAGTCTTAGTTTTACACAATACATCCAGCCCCACCTCATACTTCGGTTCAGACTCCAACTTCAACACCAGGTGCCACAGAACGTCCCAGACCATGCAGGGACAGACACTGCACCTGTCAGCGTAACCCGGGTCAGAATCTGGACCAAGAAGTATAAATTCAGACCCACAAAGAACTATCCTGTTGGGGGGAATTTACAGATAAACCAGATTTCAATATAAATCCATTATTCTCTTCATGTGCATTTTCTTACCCTTAGTTGCTAATTACCAAAGCTATTTGTGTTTAAATGAGCATTTTCTCCGTCATTACCCGTCTCTACCTTCTCTTTAATCCTGCTGTTAATATGTGCTGTGTTTCATCAGCATTATTTCTCTGACAGGCTGTCAGACTAATTTTCCCCACACTCAAGGTTCAGAGCTTCAGTTTTGGTTAAGCAACTGAGTTTAGATGCTTATTTAGATGAACCACATGCAAACTTTTCAAGTGAGCAGAACTGGGCTGACAGTCTGATGAGCGGAATCACAATTTGCAACAGTCTATCCAGAATCTGTGCTTTTCAACTACTGTCTGTGTTTTTACCAACACTTTATAGGAAGTAGAAAGGAGCGAGAAGGTAAATGGATCTGTCCATGCCAGGAAAAGCCATTCTGAAGATGGACACTGATTGCATTTTCGAGAATGGCTTCCAAGAACAAGTAAACAGCATTATAGGTCTGATTGGCTTTTTTCTTGTTTTTAATGTACCATCAGAAAATGGCCAAGCTACAATAATATCCTTAGAAACCTGCTTCCATTTGCAAAACAACAGTTGAAACAACTCGTTACATATTGAAAAGAGAGTCCGGAAAATATCAAAATAAACCACAGCCATCGCATAGGCTGGGGTTTGCAAAGTTGCTTAAGGGAGTTAGGCAGCCAACTCCCACCAAATTTCAACAAGGCTTCAGTGCATAATTCCCCTAGGCTCATTTGAAAATCTCAACCATGAAGTCCACATCTGTGGAATACAAAAAGAAAAGGAGTACTTGTGGCACCTTAGAGACTAACCAATTTATTTGAGCATGAGCTTTCGTGAGCTACAGCTCACTTCATTGGACTAACACGGCTGTTACTCTGAAATCTGTGGAATATAAACACTATGCCAGTGGCTCTCAAGCTTTTCCATACTGGCACTGAGACCTTTTCCAGACCTCCATCCCGCCAAATCCCTCCCCCATCTAGTCATGACCCTTCTGCAAAATGGACTCCCTCCCCTCTATTTAGTAATATGGGAAGGGCAGGGTGGTTGCGACCTCCCGACACATGTTTGTGACTCCCCGGTTAGGAATCCCTGCACTACATTATTGGCCCAACTCTCACTGCACACACAACTGTCATTTGCATTCCCTACCTCCTTCCTCCTGGCCTGCCTGTCTGCCATCCGCCAGCCCCACCTTTGGAAATCATCCAGCATGTAACCACTACACTATAAGGTCTGACCTGAAAGCACTTCAGTTCACTTTAGCTTTAAGCATGTGAGCCGTTCCACGTGCTTCAAGTTAAGCATGTGCCTAAATGCTTGCAGATTTGGGAACTAAGGCTCAGAACTGCAAAAGCAGAAAAATGTGGGCAATAAATGACTGTGCAACAAATTAAATCTGCTTGTAAATATTGCATCATATGTCACCTTTGCAAAATCACTTAATATTTATTTGGCGTTATTGCACAGTCTGCTAGGAACAGCAACGGTGCGCAAAATGGGTCTAAAAGCACCCCAGCCAAATCAGCAAGGGAGATGAATGTTGAGAAGTTTGGTCTGCTTTAGGGGCTTTTTGTTGTTGCTGCTTAGATTTCTTTTCCTTTACCTCGTGATGGTAGATGTCCAGGATCCTCTCCAATGACAGCTCCTCGAAGTACAGTCTGTCACACTCATCAAAATCTGTGCTCACTGTCTCTGGGTTGCAATTCACCACAGCGGTCTTGTAGCCCAGCTGACGCAGCGTGCGGATGCTGGAGACAGCACACCAATCAAACTCCACGCTGCTGCCTGTCAGGAGGAAGAACAAGAAGAGTAAGAGGGAGAAGAATGCAGTAACAGCAGGGAGTACAGACAAACACTTATGGCAGCCACGCTTAAAGGAAAAGAACAACATCACTTGTCAGGTCAGGCCAAGAAATCTAACTGCCCTTGCGTGGTAAGGGTACGAGCCCTTAAATATAGGTTCTCAAGCGTAACATGTGCATTGGCTCAGCTGCTCAGGAAAGACAGGCCTCCATCATGTCTGTCTGACAGCATGCATGCAGGTACACTTGTCCATCTTAACTGGCCAACTGCTGCTGCTTTCCAATACACGCACTTTGTCTGGAGAGCCTTTAAGCCAAGAGGCATAAGCTAGGAGGTGCCTAACTTCACTGGGCAGTATTAGTTGTGATTTATCATTTATTCCATAAAGTACAGAAGTGCTATAAAGAGGAGGAAAAGCGTATATCTACAAAGATACTGTTTGAAAGAAAAAGCAAAATGATAAGGAGAGTGTGTGTTTGTTTCTTCCCCCCTAGCTCAGTGGTTTGCAACCTTTTTTCCATGTGTGGACCCCTGACAAATTTCTAATGGAGATGCGGACCCCTTTGGAAATCTTAAACGTAGTCTACAGACCCCCAGGGGTCCACGGACCACAGGGTGAAAAGCACAAGTCTAGAGAGCAGAACACTTTTAGTTTACATGTTGTTTAGTTAACAGACAGTAAGTCTGATTTTCCATTCGCTTGCACCTCATGTAGTCAAATTAGAATGGGAACATTTTACAGCAGGGGTGGGCAAACTTTTTGGGCCGAGGCCCACATCTGGGTATGAAAATTGCATGGTGGGCCATGAATGCTCATGAAATTGGAGGTTGGGGTCTGGGAGGGGGTGAGGACTCTGGCTGGGGGTGTGGGCTCTGGGGATGAGGGGTAGTGGGTGCAGGAGGGTGCTTCACGCTGGGACCGAGGGGTTTGGAGGGCAGGAGGGGGATCAGGGCTGGGGCAGGGGGTTGGGGTGCAGAAGGGAGTCAGGGGTGCAGGCTCCGGGCGGTGCTTACCTCAAGCAGCTCCCAGAAGTAGCTCCTATGTGGTGGCGCAGCCAGGCACCTCTGCGCGCTGCCCTATCCATGAGCACCGTCCTTGCAGCTCCCATTGACAGCAGTTCCTGGCCAATGGGAGCTGCAGGGATGGCGCTTGGGGTGGGGGCAGCGTGCAGAGCCCCTTGGCTGTCCCTACGTGTAGGAGGCGGAGGGGGGACATGCCACCGCTTCCAGGAGCCTCATGGAGCAGGACAAGCCCCTGACCCCACTCCCTGGTGGGAGCTCGAGGGCCAGATTAAAACATCTGGTGGGCCAGATGTGACCTCTGGGCTGTAGTTTGCCTACCCCTGTTTTACAGCAACTCTGCCCTATGGTGTTAATGACTAAATAAGACGCAGGTCAATGAAGAAGCATGCCTGTGGTGTCCAGTGGCTAGTATTACATACATTTCTGAGCTACAATGTGTAAGTGGCTCATCATAAACAGAGAAAGATGTGTCTTCAAATTTAAGGAACATCGTAAGATTGGTATGCTTATGATCTATTCAAAAAGAGCTTGAACTCAACCTGAGTTACACGATCGTTAACTATATGTATGGTTATTTTATATATAATTGTGTTACAATTTCTGTACGAAATTCAAACAGCACAGAATTGCTCTTTCCACAATATCTAGTAACATACAGGTCACTCACTGATGGACACACAATTAAATTTCCACGTTCCTCTCAAGCTAGAATCTTGAGTGAACTGCATGTTTCATTCATTCATTGTGGGCTGTTGAGTATAGAAAAAAAATCCCCAAATTGGTACTGGACCTTTCCAACAGAGGTCACCGAAACATCATCAGCCATTTTAATTGAATTTCAATTATTCAAGTGTCCTTACATTTACAGGAAGCCCAATTTTGAGACATGAATGTCATTTGTGGTCAGCATTTCAATGTATTGGATTTAAACCTGGAAAATCGCAGAATGTGTGCAAGTATATTCCAGGCACATCCAGGAATTGCCATGTCCAGCTGCAGAGGGCCTGCAGCCAATTAGTAATACTGATAAGCACCCGTGAAGAGGTCCACTAGTGTAAGCAGTCAGTCAATGTATTTGTGCCAGTTTACATCATATCTTAATTTGGCACCTTATATTTATCAAAATGACAACAAGACAAACAAAAGTTTAGGAGCATGGGGCACTGTTTAAAAATACACAATATAACCTCGTCGTTTTTTAATTACTCTTGACTTGTGCATGTTGTCACAATTATCTTGCACAGAACAGGTCCACAGTTTCTAAACAGAAAGCTTTTTCCCATCAAAAATGGCCTTTATTTTAAAACAAACTTCCTGTGTAAAATTGTTGGCATTATCAATATTTTGTTTTTTCACAAAATTTTCTGAGAAATGTTTCCCAATATTTTGATACAAAGATGTACTGAATCATTATCGACATTTCTGGTTTACCTAAAAATCAGCTGTCGAGAAGAAAATGTGGGTTTGGGGAACATTTTTTAATGATTTTTACAAAAGTTTTGATTTGAAATTTCAATTTCAAATATTGTAGAAATGTCTGTGAAAGAAACAGGAGATTGATCCATTTTAAATCAAGAGAAATGGAAACAATTCTGAAATTTTCACAGACACACTCTTCCCATTTTTGACCAGTTCTAGTCCTGCAAATATAAGAATGTGGAGAAAGCTAGATGGATCTCACTGAATTACAACTTCTCTTTGATTTTACGAGAGACAGCATATGAAACTACAAAACTGCCTTCCAAGGATTAGTAAAGAAGAAACTACCACCTCAGTCATTGCACTAGGAAAAGGTATTCAGAAGTGCAAGTAATCAGTCCCTGCATCCCCATGCTTTAAGCTTTCCTTTGCTTTTACTGGAGATGATCATGCTTTTTTCTAAATGACAAAACATAGAGGATCAAGGTCAGGACCATGCTCTTTATCCAAAATAATAACTAGTTCTAGGTGAATACTGCAAAATAGTTTCCTCAAATATTTGCTTGAATTGTTCAACAACATTGCAGCCCTTTTGTGTTTACTTTCTGCTAATATGTTTACTGACAGGAATGCTCATAGATACAGCAAATAAAAGAGAATACTCCTGGAGAATTAATTCTGATTTCATTCATCTGAATATTCACATTGTAAACCTGATTTGAAGAGCTATGATCCTCGAATCAGGGACCTGAAACATACCATGTGACTTGCATGTCCAAACAAAACTAATCAACATAGTCTGAATTTCAGATATTGACGGCTTTCAGCAAACTTCTTGTGAATGACTTATAGACCAAACATTGCACAGCAAATATTTCTGAATAGGGAATAAATGTTAATAATTGCAAGCTGTTCGGGGACAAGTCATCAACAGAAGAAGTGGTGAAAATTACCAAATTACTCACTGCAAGCTATTGGCCCAGCTCAAAGAATTACAAAAAACAAGTATTTTTCTATTATTATCACAGTGGTCTACTGAAACAGCACACTTAATCCTCCAAACAAGAAGGGGCTGAACACAACCATATACTATCATCAGCATAAATAAGGATTTATCAGCTGGCGCACGTGCATTCAAACTATCCTAGGTGTAACAGCAATGAATTTGGATACAAGATACTAAATTCCAAGAGCCTTAATGTTAGCTGTAAATAAGAAATAAAAAACATCTCCATGGAAATCACCGATAGGTGTTATGATCCAGTTACAGCTGAACAATAACAAGAAGGCTCCTTTTTTATTTCCAGAGCATGAAATAAAGTCTCCAAGCAAATGGAAAAGGCAAGCTCTGTATTTGGAATTCACATGCTATATACTGTGTCCTTGCAGGTTTTGTTACCATTGAAAAGTGTATCAAATGAACCACAAGAATTCCCAGGATGGCTTTAGTGTGGAAGGGGACAGATTTACCTATGTGATATGGTCCACAGCCCAACACCATCATTCCATGGTCATCAAATTTTACATCATTCTCCTAAGGAAGAAGGGAGAGAAGTCATGAGGAGCTATACCCAGCAGCCCTTACTCTGTGTTTATGAGAAGAAAACATTTCTAATGCTCAGCCCATATCCAAAAGCAAGGCACCCAGCGCTCGAGTCTGATCTCATTTACTGCAGTGTAAATCAGGCAAAACTCCATTCAAGTCAGTGGAGTTATACCTCAATGGGACGAGGCCCTCAGATTCTGCTGGCCTTAAGTACTATAGTCGATGTGGATCTCTACAGTTTCGGAAGAACAAATGTCAGTCCCATTATTCAGTGTAGGATTCTTTCTTAAATTATAATGATTTGCTGCTAACAACCTGAAAAGGTGACTCACAAGTGCAGGAAGAAGCCCCACAGAAGGCACCATACAACAAAATAACAGTAAGAGACCCTTCCTATCCTGTGGTCAGCCCAGAGCACCTGTGCTTGGCACTTGATGCTACAGCACAAGAGACCCGGGTTTATGTCTGTGCATGGCCTTTCACTCAAGGAAGCTGGCTACAAAGAGGAAATTTGAGGGAGAAGGAAAAAGAGAAAATCCCCTGAGGAGGAGCAAGGGGATAAAGTCTTCAGTGGAAGATGTGGAAGTGAAAAATAAGACAGACAGCTAATGAGGAAAGGGTTATGCCGGTTTGACAGAATGACTTAACATATTCTATTTCTCTGGAAGTATTTACCACACATTGCAGTCACAGTTCAGACTACTAGGGAGCTAACGTTTCCTTTGCTATTTTCCTAACAGTTACATGACCGAGTAAAGCTAGGGTAGCTATGAATAGCCCATAGTTTTCATAAAGATTTCCATCATGCAGGATATTCAGTGGCCAATGGATTGGTGGGCCTAATTTCTCGGGGATGGGTTGTCTGCAGCGTTCCCTCTAATTTTTGACAGGCCGTGTGCCCAAAAAATTTCTTCTGTGCCAATTTTTGACAGGCCATGTGCACAAAAAATGTCTTCTGTGCAAATTTTTGTGCTTCAGTGCAAATTTTTGTGCACGCCCTGTTTCGCTGTGTGCGCAGGGTTTAGGATCTGTGTGCACACGCACACAGCTTAGAGGGAGCAGTGGTTGTCTGCATCACAAAACAGCCAGCGACAAGGACCCTGATGGCCCCCTGATTGGCAGATTCAGCAGAGAAGCCAAAGATTGAATAGCCCCTGGATCATAAGATATGGATCCACTCCCCCACAGAGGGCCTAAGGACTGAGGCACATTGGTGGGGCGTTGTGGGGAAGCTGTTGGAGTGCACACTATGCCCATTCTGCAGTGAGAGACCTCAAGTGCTGTCAGTAGAGAACCTTCCAATTAATGCACCGAGTAAATGTTTAGGAAGAAGAATGCTCCAGCCCTGCTCAAATGGGACTATGCATAATGCCATCTGAAACAGTCACCAGCTATAGAAAATGAGCATTAACTGAAAGGGCTCTAGAGAATCTAACCATGGAAGAAGGAGAGACATTAGAATATGCTGAGGCCATACTGTAGCATTTGACACCACCTACCTCCCCGTTGTATGTGACATAGAGGTAGTTCGTTACTGCAGGGTATTCTGCTGCCAGTGTGTCAATCTGTAAAGGGGGAACATTATGAATCAACAGGTGCAAGATTTTTTTTCTTTTGTTTCCCATTTTGCATTTCTATCCAGCCACTCACTCGCTGCTTTCCAGCCACTCCCTCGCAGAAAGAGAAGGTAAATTAGCAGTTCTGATGCCCTTCTTTCACAGTCTGACTTCCTTCCCTTGTGTCCCTAGCTTTCAAGTCAATCCTCTCCTCCACATGAGACTCCTTTGTTTCCCTCTCACACTGCTCCCTCCACACGCCAGCTTTCCCTCCCACACTGCCTATCCATGCACGCTGCCAAGCTCCTTTAGGGAAAGGCATCGTGGTCCAGAGACATTCTCCATGGTAAATCCATCCTCTTGTCCCTCTGCACTCCCCTCTCCTTCTAACTATCTTTACTTCTCCTCCACGGGTGAATCTTGTGCTGCCATCTGTTTCATTAGCACAGAATGAAGCTAAATGCAGGTTAAGTGGAACACTTTATTAAACCCTGCGCATTGCATCCAGCCTAACTCCTCTTCCTGTTCCACTGATGTCCTATCGACGACAGCCCCCCACAGAACATCGGCCCACTGCCTCCAGTTCCACTTATCCTGACGCATCCTCCGCTAGTAGTAGTTCTCCAACTTTGAGGCTGCACTGCACTCTAACTGCCCTCACCAAGTTCACCAGGGACCTTGGGGTGCTTTTCTGTTCTTATTGCTGATCTGCCGGCTGCCTCTGAAAGAATTAGTCACTCTCACTTCCACGGGGAGCACAAACACTCTGTTCTTGAGGATCATCATGACCACGGATGGTAGAAATATTCACTAGCAGTCGTTATAATGTAGCCCCTCCCTTGGTTAGTTTCTTCCAGTGTATTTTTTGCATGTAGATATTCACCAGACAGCCTGGAGGAATAATTTTCAGACTGTGGGTGGTTCACAAACTATTTCCATCAACTGTTTCCCTCTCGTTCTACATAGCATACGGTTGACGATCCATAAGTCATGTGCTGTTGTTACAGCTACCAGAATGGATAGCTGAAACAAGGAGCATAATGAACAGGGAATACCAATAAAGCACTGCCGGGATGAATTTTACATGCTAAAACTCAAGAAATTTTCTAGATTATTAAATATTTTCATGAATACCCATCGGCTGCCCAAACACTAGTGAGGAATGAATAAAATGACTGTATGTTATTAGCACCATATAAGTGTCTGCCATTCATTACTATTATTATGGAATGTATTTGCAAGACTTGGCAAGTCTGCCTAGACCAGGTGAGGACAAGAAAGGAAAACACCAGCTGGGGAGCAAAAGGATATTTGGCATCTGGTTTTGGGCCTACGGATGCAGATGGGCCCTCCAAGCACTTTCAAGAACATTCAATGATTTTTTTTCTAAGGACAAAAACCAGTTGCTAGCACTTGAGTATCAGCATCCCTTAAACGAAAGGCGAAATGACAATGGAACACCTATGAAGCACTTATGACATCGTCATGAATACCAGATGAACTCATTATGTTCAGTGCTATCACAATGAATACCAAAGGAACCCTTAATGATGGGACACTTAAAATAAAGCATTTCCCTCTAAAAAGTTACTACCAAGAGCAAACAAGCTAGCTATACTTTTCAAGGTCACAAGGCGGTGGGTTAGCAGTGGTGCTTTCAGCCTTTTGCATTTTACTGCAGCTATAGGGCAAGGTTTCAACCCAGGCCACTCAAAAGAAGTGTCTCTCTCTTTGGGGGCTGAGAAAGGAATTGTATTCTCACTTTCCTTCCACTGTTGCCAGCTGCTGCATTAAGGGCTGCAGAACAGGACCAAGAGCTGGGGGAGAATAAGATAGAAAGGTAAAATCTTGACTCCATTAAAGTCAATGCCAAAACTCCTCTTGACTTCAGTGGAGCTTGCTTTCCTATATTGTTCCTACCAGCCTATTAACCTCATGTCTCCTCCATCATCACAGGTCCCCAGACCCCCAACCCAACGGCAGTGTTGCCAAAGCAGACATGCTTCATACTGTACCTGTTTCACTGAAGGCTTTATGTTGTTCTTCAGCCTCAGCTCCCGGGTCTGGGCCTCAGTCACTCCAAGGCATTTCCCAATCTGCTTATCTGAGAAGCCGATCTGTTTGGCCCTCCTCATTGTTTCTTCTGGAATTGACTCACTGGGATTAAATATAAGACACACACAGTCCTTTCGATAACAGATGAGCATGTGTGAATCTGTGTCTGCCATGTGGTACCCAGAGATGGCCACTGCTGGACCATGTGTGTTTACAGGGAAGACGGCGGAGAAGAGATGGGCTCAGCTAACAATAAGCCATCAAATCCTTGTCTTACACACAAGAGACTACCTCTGTATGTCCCCTGCAGACAACTACTCGATAAAGCATATATGCACATCTGGGCGGCTGGGATTCAAACCCTTTTCTTTCAGCAGCAAAAGCACCATTCTGAACTAAAGGACAGCTCCCCTAGCTAATAGCCCCATCCCCTCAGCCGGCAAGCCACTAGAAGGCCACATCACACTCATACACACAAAGCCAGTCCAGCATAATATTAACTGAACAGATATCTCACAGGTGCCTGTTCCCCATCTTCAGGTTCAGGGTATCCAAAATCTCCCACCCACACCCGATTCTACCACCAACTTCACTCTGGTTTGTCTTTTTTTCTCCCATTGTAAATTTAAAAACATAGGAATTGCCAGACTGAATCAGACCCAAAGTCTGTCTAGCCCAGAGTCCTGTCTCTGACAGTGGTCAGCACCAGATGATCGAGAAGAACGTGCAAACACCTTGAAGGAGGTGGTTATGGTATAACCTACTCACCAATGGAATTTTCTCCTAACCCATCAGTCCACGGTTGATTTATACCCTGAAGCATGACAGTCTATATACCTTTAAACAATCACTCATCCTAGATATATAAAATGGCGAGTCCTTAGCTAAACATTTAGTCTCCATGCTATCAAGTGATGACGAGTTCCACAGGCTAATATGCCGAGGTAAACATTTTCTTCTGTCAATTTCAAATGTGTTCCTTTTCACTGAACTTCTCTTCCTTCTTGCATTAAGAAAGATGATAAACAGGCACACCCAATTTACCTTCTGTATCCCATTCATTATTTCATATTTAATTTCAACAAGATTTCTCAGCATCCCCTAGGTTTAATTCTTCTCTCTCCTTTTTTGCTCTTTTCAGACATCACATATTTTGGTACCTTCACCAAGTCCCCTATGCTCTGGCCACCTCTGCACATCCCCAGCTGAACTGCATGTGTCTTGCCAGCTCTCTTTTTTCATTTTTAATCTCCATTCCCATTTTTCTCCCTCCTCTATCAGCTTATGTTTCTTTCTTTGCCTCTATCTGTTGCTGTGGTAAAGCTTCTATTCTCTCTCTGGTTTCTAAGCTACCTTTTCTAAGCTAAGCTTTTGCAAACCATAAAAAAGCCTACATACTTTTATCAGCACTTCTGTTTCCATATTCATTGCCAAGAGCATCCTTGCTTGCCCAATAAATCAATATTTTATATGCAAGCAAGCACTGAATCAGGAAAGAGGAAATGATTAACAAATAAGCTATTTTCCTAAATCAGAGCTTTTGAATTATTGTCCTTGGCTTTGTAGTATTTTTAAATAAATATCACTGTGTTATCTGAGGGGGAAGAGAGGCGGGAAGTCTCATTTACTGGAATGCTTCCGAAAGCAGAAAGGCATTGGACTGGATTTGTCACTCACACCGGTTTAAATAACAAGCTGCTCAATTCACTCCATTGGAGTCTGACTGATAAAAAACAGGTGCAAGTCACAGGAGAGTCAAAGCCCATGGTTTGGATTCTAATCCCTGATCAGACACTTAAGTATTTCAATGAGAGTTTGGCACCTATGTGCCTTGAAAGATCTGGGCCTTACCCCATTTGTTACTTGCCCAAAGCCACATCTCACTTCCTCAGTTTCCCCATCTGCAATGTGGTGATAATATGACATACCTGTCTCATAAGGGAGTTGGGATTCGCTAGTTAATATTTGCATAGTTTTAAAGATGAAATGTGTGGTATAAATGCTACACATTAGAGTTACAGTGAGAAATTCATTCCATAGTGAAAGTAGAGCTTGGGGGCTCTGTCTTGCTGGCAGAGGGCTGAGCACGGGAATACCACCTTATATCCTTCAAAGTCTGCTAATACTCCTCTCCTTATTTCTCACTGTAGAACACTATTGTTTCCTAGTGTCGAGAGAGAAAGGGCCTGATCCAACACCCACTGATGTTAATGGAAAGACTCCCATTGACTTTACTGGGTTTGGATTTGGTCCCATATGCATAGAAAATTCCCAGGGAATGACCCACCGCTGCTGCATCTCAATGGATTTATTAAGGTCCAATTTCCCCTAGATTATCTTCCCTCTCCAGTGCAATACTCATTGGTTCACTTTGGGCTAGTTCCATTTCCTAAGCATCCCCATTGCTTTCAGCGGAAGGGCAGGCCATACAGCAAGATCTGCATATGGCACTGCTGGATTCAGGCTTGAGACCCATTTGTGTGTATGCAAACAGAAATTCTTGGGGCAGTAGCTTAATATTTCATGTGCCCATGAAGTCGCACAGACACGCAAGGCTGTAATGCTTTCCCAGAAGGGAAGAGGGCCAAAAACGTCTGTCTCTTCTCTGGCAAAACAGACGCCCAGCCTCACTAGCAATTAGCGAGGACACATCTGAGTTTGATTCATCGCTTAGATTCTGTTTTACCTAAGTATGAGTGAGTGGACCTGACCCCAAGAAAATGAGCTGGTTGCTGCATGCTCTCTCTGCTGTCTCCAGAAGACACGGGGCGGGCTGCCATTTGATTACTGACAGAGAAAGAAAATTGCCTTCATTTGCAGCTTGCTTCAATTCAGCTTTTTTTATATCTCATCATAATGATACCCTCCCCCCCCCAAAAAAAAACAAGCCTGTAAATCTGAAGACATGACTCATTAGCCCTGGGCTAGTGACTTAGACAAGGGTTGAACTCTTATTCGTCAAACAAGAAGATGACTAATTTTGCGCGGGATGACATGAGTGACTAGCTAATTTGCCGTACCTGTGGGGAATGAGATAGTATCTTTTCTTATCATCTTTAGAACCCCATTTTGGGGTGCTCTGAAGAGATATCACTTCCGGGAGACTAGCGATGAAAAGGGATTTCAGTGTAGTTAATAAGCAAGATGCCATGAGAGCCTCATATCAGACAGTGTTCAACAAGGCAAAATGAATGTCGTGTTTTCTCACCTCTTCATGCCTTACTGAGTGAACGTAGTATACAAAGGAGAGTATGTATAGTAAGTGGATACAGAGAGAGATGGGTGGTATCCTCACACCATTCAGGTTAATAGACGTTTTGCCTCTGACTTCATTGGGGCCAAAATTTTACCCTAAAAGTGGGCATGTGCTAATACCCTGAGTTAAAACACCCTCCCCCCCACAAATATTGGGAGGTGGTTGAAATCTGGGTCCAGATGAGAACTTTGCAAACAGCCCCTAAGCCAGATTCTGTCACACCAGCTGAGGATCTAGCCCACTGTCTTTAAAATGGGTTGAACTAGACCAGGGGTCGGCAGCCATTCAGAAGTGGTGTGCCGAGTCTTCATTTACTCACTCTAATTTAAGGTTTCACGTGCCAGTAATGCATTGTAACATTTTTAGAAGGTCTCTTTCTGTAAGTCTATAATATATAACTAAACTATTGTTGTATGTAAAGTAAATAAGGTTTTTAAAATGTTTAGGAAGCTTCATTTAAAATTAAATTAAAATGCAGAGCCTCCCCCCCGGCCCTTGGCCAGGACCCGGGCAGTGTGAGTACCACTGAAAATCAGCTTGCGTGCCACCTTTGCCACGTGTGCCATAGGTTGCCTACCCCTGAACTAGACCCTGAATCCAAACTGCTCTGAACTTTAGGTGTTTGGAAACCCAGATCTGAATCCACATTGTGACAGAAAGATACAGTTATGTTTAGATAGATTATGTTTTAATAAAAATAATGCTTAGCACTTATAAATGAAATTACATTTGAGGATTTCAAAGAGCTTGGCAAAGATGGGTTCATCATATCATACCCATATAACAGATGGTGACACTGAGGCACAGCCAGATTAAGGATGCGGTTTTCCAAAGTGCTCAACATTCACCTTACTCTCCTCCCAGTCCCTCACTGGGAAACTCTAGCCTACAGTCTCTCCAATCACTGACTGAAGTCAATGGGGGCAGAGTTAGGCCAATGCTGAGCACTTTGGAAAACCCCAAGTGATTTGGAGAAGATGCTAGAGTGAGTTAAAACCAGGAGAAGATAGAAAATGCAGGTCGGTTGCTGACTCCCCATCTGGTCACCCACCAATGGGACTTCCTGGCCTCCCTTTTTACCTAGAGGTTTTCCTTATTCCATAGATCAAGGGCAAAAAAATCTTCCAAAGATTAAACCTCACCATTTTGTAACCAAGCCTGAAACAACAACTGATAAAGTGGCAGCGATTCTAGACTTTTATAACATTCTCTTTCCCAGTATTATCTTTCACCAAATGACAGTTTGAAGTTTTAGAGCTTCATAGCAGACAATCAGACTTTTTACACACTGCCATAATCATTTAATAGTTACACAGCGCAGCTCTCTTCCCACAAACCTAAATCTCCTGTGTATTTTGCAGTTTATAAACTATATAAGCCTTTGTCCACTCTCTCTCTCGCTCGCTCTCTTTTCAGCTTCCAGTGTGAATTTTCTGTTGTTGTTTTTGTTTAAAATTCTACCCTGTCATCTTTGAAAAGCCATCCACTCACGCTTCCTCTTCAATAATAAATGATAAAAGGAAATGGAATAAATTCCCCTTAATGGGAAATTTTCACCTGGCACAGAGAAACTGGGGAAATCTATTAACTGACTCTAGCAACGCCTGCAGAATTGCAATTACCCAGGGAGCCTGCATGCTTCAGTACGATCCTCTCTTACACTTGACCAGCTTTCGTCTGATCCGCCATCCCAAAAGTAATGCTAAACAAACGTGTCTTGAGAAAGCACCAGCTCTAATGCGAAAATGAGCCATGCAGTTATTGGAGGCAGAGCTTTGGAAATGGGATGAGTATAAAGGGTAGAATACATGTAAAATTCCAAACTTGGACCCTGTGTCAGGGAAGCAGAGAAGGTTTAAGTCCATCCCCATACAAGATAGCACCTTTGGGACTTAATCACATGGTTAAATTTTGCCCTAAAAAAGGAATGCAGTCCTGAATTGGGGCCTGAGTCACTAGCTAACATGAACACTGGGCTTGACAGGATTAGCAGTCCTGCTGCTTGATTTTAGACTGGCATACTGGGCAAAAGGCATATTCCTGACTGCCCTCCCTCGCCGTTCTTCCAAGGTTCAGATCTGTTTCCTTGATTGTTTGACATTTCACAAGATTTAGAATAAGCTGTAATTACAAGCATGAGATCAGTATAAAAATTGTTTGTCTCCTTGCCTCTTCCTTCAAGTAACTTCAAAAGTTACTTATTTTCCTCCCAAGAAAAGCACGAGATGATGGACAAAATGTCAGGAACATTTAGGGAGGCGGGAGACATAAACCAACAAATCTCACTCTCTCAATTGTCTCTCTCTGGATCTACATCTTTAAGGCTCAGCACCCAGGCCCAGTAAATCTCACTGACTTAAGTAATGTGAACCTCCCATTATTTCCTTATACCTAGATGGTTCACATCTAGGATGAAGTTGATGAGCTGCAGGAGCAATGCAGGCAAATACACAGCAAAGAAATGGATTGCAGTCACTATTTCAAATGCCATCTTCTTCCCCAGGTAAGGGATGGACTGATACAATATGGATTATTCCATACATAGCATGCAGACACTAGTGTGTTGAGATGGGGATTCACATCCAAGTGATACAAGTATTTGGGGCTTTGGAGGAAAGTGTGAACCACAAATTTATTTACGACGCCTTTGTAACACAAATGAAATCTCTCTCCCATGACATCCAGCGCAAAGCACGACTGTTAGGTCTGCTTAATCAGTGTACATCACGCAGCCTATACTCATCTCACTTACCGAGTCAAACATTTGCCCCACTGGCTTCCATCCCTGCAGATGCAGTCAGAGAGGAAAGGGGCATACTCGGGCCTTCATACATTCTTTCTAAATAGTTCTGTTGGGGCCAGATCTTCAGCTGATATAAATCAGTGCAGAGTCCTTGAACTTCAGTGAAGCTACTCCAATACACACCAGTGAGGGTGTGACCTATGACCTCTCACCTGTCTAGCTAGGGAACAGGTTAGCCACATGTCTGCAAACTGCAGACAAAATTCATATCTGAAGAGGCCACAAAAATCCATTTTATGACACCCACTTAGAATGAATATGGTTTATTGACGGCCCTTTGATCTCTTTCCTTTGCACTGCCTCAGATTCTGAATGCTGGAGCTAAACTTTAATTTCAGCGGCTGTATTTTGCAGATACTTCTCTGCAGTGTGTTTGGAAATCAAGTCAGGCTTCCAGAAAGCCATTTTCAAAACATACCATTTGCGGTCCCAAGGACATTAGCCTGGGAAAGGGAGTCTCAATAAATAATTTTCTGTTGACTTCTAGAAGCCACTGAGCAGAGTCTTGTTAAAAATGCTTCTCTGGGGCTGGCCCTCTCTGCTGCCCAGTGTGTGCTATTCTGTGTCTGATTACAAGCCACAAGATCTACATTCAGAATCACACTTGCCCACTCTGTGTATGAGAAGATCTGTGTCATAGAAGGTCACATTTGCTAATTCTCACTCGTGAGAGCATGCAGATGTCCAGTGACAAATCCTAAATATCCCCAGCATCTCAGTACAAGTCATTGATCAGCATATTATCAAACGCAAGTCATTGATCAGCATATTATCAAACTTGTGTCATCACGGTCTGCTGGCATTAATAGCACAGCTGTACCTTTCCAAGTAAAATTAATCAAAGAGAAAGAATGACCTGGCGATGAGAGCACAGATCTGGGTTTAATTCTTTGCTCTGACACAGACTCCTTGTGTGACCTTGGGCACATCACTTAATCACTTTGGGCCATCGTTCCTCATCTGTAAAACAGGGATCACAATACTCCCTCTCCCACCTTTTGTCATCCTGGACCATTTAGACTGTAAGCTCTGCACAGGGCAAGATTTCTTACTATGTGTATGTACAGCAACTAGCATCTTTTCACAGATTCTGTGGCTGGATGGGACCAATGCAATCATTTCGTCTGACCTCCTGTATAACACAGGCCATAGAACTTCCCTGAATTCATTCCTGTTTCAACTTAGTGAGGACCAAGGAGACTCTATTGGAATACCAATATTATAATAAACTGCTATCGGAAATAAGGACCTAGAAAATACACCAGCTCCTGTAAGAACCTGTGAGGCATGGCTCACCCCGGCACAACACACCCCTTCTCTGTTCCAACACCGCACAGAATGCCATTGTCACTTCCATGCGAAACTTCACGACCCCGACATTTCAAATGAAAAAAGGGGATGCGGAAGGTCATATTTCAAACCGACGATATCAGCGCCATGAAATTCCTCAGTGCCACGAAACCACCCACAATGAAATGGGGAACAGTTCCAAGGAAACTGCCATGAGAAAATCGTCACCTCTTTCTACTTATTAATAACTCAGACACAGCAGTTGATTTAAACAGGTGGTTGCTGACCTACCAGTGTCCCTTTGAAAGTCTTTTACGGTTCTGAAAAAAAATTTCATCGGACAATAAAAGTAATCCTGTTGGTATTGACAGAGAGACAGATCCTTGGCAGGTGTAAATCCGCGCCACTCCTGAAGCAACTCGGATATGCATCAGCTGAGAATGTGACTCAGGATGTGATGGGTCTGATTTTCAAATCCGCCCCCTCCCCCCATTTTGGGCTCACAAGTAATGTTGAGTACAATTAATTGCAGGCACTGATCAAGCAGCTAGGTAACCAGAATGGGATTTTCAGAGGACTTTAAATAATTTAGAAGCCTGAGTCCTGTTGACTTTCTAAGGGCCTTGTGCTCCCACGTCCTTTAGGTGCTTTTGAAAATTTTCACCCTGAGCTGTCATCATATCTACAGTTAATAGCATTTGGCATACGCTGTTCCTATTAAATGGAGCCTATAGTAACATGGACAGAGCAACAGGAGAGCAAAGTATTGTTACAAACATACACAGTTGGATTTTTCCAACGGCCTGCCCTGTAAACTCAACATGGGCTTTGGAAACCAAGCTGTGTGCTCTCCATTTCTCATATTGGAACCACTCAGAACAATTCCATGACTGGGTTCACGATATAAATGCTCTACCAAAGATGATAACCTTTTCTGGCTCCGTAATGACACACGGTAAGCGATCATTTACAACAAATCACTAAGTTATTGTTGATTAGTTGTACCACAGAGGCACCTAGAAGACCCAACAGACATAAAGGCCCTGTACAGACCCAACTCCTGCATGTCTTCAGCATAATGCACCAGGATAGACTCTTTTTACATGTTGCTTTCTTTGGTTTCGCTCTCCCACCTCCCCAGTTCCTTGGGAGTGTTTGATTAGATTCACCAAGGGCAAGTCATGCCTGACTAACCTAATTGCCTTCTATGATGAGATAACTGGCTATGTGGATGAGGGGAAAGCAGTGGAAGTGTTATTCCTTGACTTTAGCAAACCATTTGATATGGTCTCCCACAGTATTCTTGCCAGGAAGTTAAAGAAGCATGGACTGGATGAATGGACTATAAGGTGGATAGAAAGCTGGCTAGATCATCGGGCTCAACGGGTAGTGATCAATGGCTCCATGTCTAGTTGGCAGCCAGTATCAAATGGAGAGCCCCAAGGGTCGGTCCTGGGGCCAGTTTTGTTCAATATTTTCATTAATGATCTGGAGGATGGCGTGGACTGCACCCTCAGCAAGTTTGCAGATGACACTAAACTGGGAGGAGTGGTAGATATGCTGGAGGGTAGGGATAGGATACAGTGGGACCTAGACAAATTAGAGGATTGAGCCAAAATAAATCCAATGAGGTTCAACAAGGACAAGTGCAGAGTCCTACACTTAGGATGGAAGAATCCCATGCACTGCTACAGACTAGGGACCTAGTGGCTAGGTAGCAGTTGGGCAGAAAAGGACCTAGGGGTTACAGTGGATGAGAAGCTGGATATGAGTCAACAATGTACCCTTGTTGCCAGGAAGGCTAATGGCATTTTGGGCTGTATAAGTAGGAGCATTGCCAGCAGATCGAGGGACGTGATCATTCCCCTCTATTCAGCATTGATGAGGCCTCATCTGGAGTACTGTGTCCAGTTTTGGGCCCCACGCTACAAGAAGGATGTGGAAAAATTGGAAAGAGTTCAGAAGAGGGCAATAAAAATTATTAGGGGGCGGGAGCACATGACTTATGAGGAGAGGCTGAGGGAACTAGAATTATTTAGTCTGCAGAAGAGAAGAAACAGGGGGGATTTCATAGCTGCTTTCAGATGGGTTCCAAACTGGGTTCCAAAAGTGGGTTCCAAAGAGGATGGATCTAAACTGTTCTCAGTGGTATCAGATGACAGAACAAGGAGTAATGGTCTCACCTGGGAGAGGTTTACGTTGGATATTAGGAAAATCTTTTTCACTAGGAGGGTGGTGAAGCACTGGAATGGATTACCTAGGGAGGTGGTGGAATCTCCTTCCATAGAGGTTTTTAAGGTCAGGCTTGACAAAGCCCTGGCTGGGATGATTTAGTTGGGGATTGGTCCTGCTTTAAGCAGGGGGTTGGACTAGATGACCTCCTGAGGTCCCTTCCAACCCTGATATTCTACAATTCTATGCACATTGGCCCTCATCCTCTGCTGATATAAATCAACTTAGATGTACTGAAGTCAGTGAAGCTGTGCTAATGGATACCATGGAGAATCTAGCCCATCAGGACTGATACAAAGCTTTTAAACTGCACTGATCCATTACCAATTCCGTGTGTTGCTTCCCTTTTATGGCAAGAAGTGTGAGGTCATGGACTGATGTGTGACTTGCAGGAGCAGGCCAGTCATGTACTTTGCAGCTCAGTTGTTGGCTGTATGGCTAATAATGTAGCAGTGTAATGGCAATGCTGCACGACACCTACAGTAGAAACAGGGCAGGGGAAGGGCAGATGCTTAGAGGACTGGGAAGAAGTGTGCCAGGGAAACAAAGGAGGCAAATGGAGACATAATGGCAGTGGCAGATCAGATGAGAGCACCCATGCAGGGCGGAGACAGGAGGGTAATCAGGGAGACAGAGTGTAAGGTGCACGTGGACAGGGCACAGTAGACAGGATGGTGGGGGCACTGGCTGTTGGGTGGGGATGGGGACACACAGCAGCGAACACCCAATTCCTTTCCTTTTCCTGCTCTCCCCCTTGGTTTTTGTGCGTGGCGGTTCAGCCTGTGAACCCCTGAAAACATTGGGTAGGCAGCACTCCCTCTGCCTGCCCTCGACCAGCCCCTCCGCTGTGGATTCTTCTCAAGCCAAGCCAACCGTGCAAGCCTTATGGGAAGCCAGGGGCATAATACGAGAAATAAGGAAGGGGAAGAGTGGTGCCCAGACACTGTACCTCGGCAACAGAAGTGCAACATGAAGAGACCTGTATTACCCAGCTGAGCCCCGGGCTAGCTAGGTATTGAGTCGGCGACATATGCTGCTGCTATGCAGCTAAAGCGACAGATAAGCAAACTGAGTTCCAAAGGGGAATGCTGCTTAGCCTAATGGAGCGGCACTCAGGCTAACCCCTGCCTCCCTTTCTTTGCCACACTACAGAGCGCTGCAACTTCCTCGGTCACGTGACTCACGTTTCTATCCTCCCCACCTGGAAAGGGGTTTCTTGCTTCTCAAAAGCCAGTCGTGCTCAGTTATCCTGCCATATCTAGCACGATACAATCCATTATTTCACCACCCTTGGGTATGTATCCTCTCAATATATTCCCTGTCTCTGTGTGCATGTAAATATAGGGCCACGTCCTCAGCCCCACTGCACCACTTGGCGAGCCGATGGAGCTGGACGCCTGAGGATTTCCCCGACAAGAGGGAAGCTCTACGGTATCTTCCCCTTGCAGACCTTGGTGTATGAAGCATGGCTGGTGGCGGGGGAAGAGGGCAGAGACAGATGACTGCTATGCCCTGGCAACTACTGGCTGGTGGAGCAGCCATTTGGTGGCTAACAGCTAGAATGAGATTGCTCTAACTTGCACTGATGGGGGGAAGCAGGGGAGCTGAACCTGTCCTTGGCTGGCCCAAGGAAGCTCAAATATGACATAAAACTGCCTTTACCCTTCTCTTAGGTCCTGCGTTGAGTTCATCTCACTCAGACGTGAGGCCTAGGGTTATACGATATCGCAATGTATTTGTGTATAAAACACTCACCTCCCTTTCTGTGTGACTTTAGAAACATGCAGATCACAGGCTGCCCAGAGCCACAAAGTTTGGCTGTGAATCCATGTCTAAGGTTCAGTGGGTAGAGCGCTGGATTGTGACTCATTCTATTCCTGGCTCTGCCATTGCCTTGCTGGGTGACCTTGGGCAAGTCACTCCACTGCTCTGTGCCTCAGTTTCCCCTGACATCTGTACAATGGGGATAATAATACTGCCCTCCTTTGTAAGGTGTTTGAGACCTACTGCTGGAAAGCACGAGATAAGAGCTGGGCATTGTGATGATGATGATGAACTCATTTGAGTGTTGGTTTGGACCATTATAGAAAGATAAGGATCAACTGCAAGGTCTGGATATTATCATATATTATACACATACATACTGTGTGTGTATATCAGAATATCCATGTAGAGAGAGTCATGTTTGCATAAACACAGAGCTTGCTAATGCAGCTGTGCTTGTAATAACCCGTTCAGCCATTTTTCTGGGTTGTCCTTATTCCCTCTAAAAACGATTATGTCCAATTTGCAAACACTGAATCTTATAGCAGAATGAAAAATAAAGCAAGTAGCTCCAGTGAATACACACATGGAAGACCTGAGCACTGACTAGGAGAAATCTCTTGTTTGCATGCAACAGCTGAGCCAGCTCTCATCCAATAATGGCCGAAAGGGAGGAGGATGGAGAGTGTGTTCTAGTTGTCAACACTCCAACCTGGAAGTCAGTAACACTTTTTGTTCTAGTTCTGCCACTAAATTTCCTCCATGACCTTGGGAAGGTCATTTGACTATGTGCCTCAGCTAATCCATCTATATCATGGGTGCAATAATGTTAATGTACCTATCTCACAGAGGCATTGTGAGGTGTAATTAACTAATGGGCCAGATCGTCAGCTAACAGAAATCAGTTCAGCTCCCTTTACTTCAATGGAGTGATGTCAATTTACACCATGGGAGGACATGACCATCCTCTGGACCGTGTTTTGAGATCCTGAATACATAATTGCAGAGTATTCTAATTACAGCTGTGGCTGTAATTTCCTAGGAAACAGTGGGGGAAATAAATTGGTTCTGTGTAAACACAGGAACTTGATATGCATGAGATTTTTTTTAAATGAAACCAGCAAACAAAGGAAACATGACATGGAAGTTAGAGAGGAATTACACATGTGGGGTAATAATGGAGTTTTGTAAGTACCCCTCGAGAAGACATGCTCCTCTCTGTTCCTTTATTTCTGCTTAGCTAGAATCCCAGCTCACTTTCTGGGCGGAAACAAAAACTACTCAATTAAAAATGTACAGCTTGTCAAAGAAGCAGAACTCAGGGGAGGTGAAAGCATATTTCATAACAAACGCCTTGTATGTTTCTGCCCAGCCTCTACTTACAAGTGCTGTGTACTAAAAGTTTCTGGTGCCCTCTTGTGGTTCAACTGCAGTAATGCAACATGTATCCAAAACGCAGGCAACAGAGCAGACAATAATAACTCAGCAACAAGGTTCTGCTGGCCTTGTAAACCAGGAAGAGAAAGCTGCGGTCAGCAAAAGGCTGAGACTGATATACAGCCTGGAGCTTCGATTTACTGCTATCTATTGTGGTTCATTTTATATGGTTTAAGAAACCGGAAGATTTATATTTAAATGTGTTGGAAATTATAGCTGTTCTAAACTGAGGAGGAACAGCGCGTGAGAAGAAAGGCAGACAGCTTAGAAAGCCATCAGCCAGTCAGAAATGCACTGTTTGGCTCTCCGGTGTAAAAAGCCAGGGAGAATCTATTGAGAGTATTAGCTGAAAGGTTAACCATACCCTCGCTATGCAAATGTAGTCTCAGATCTCACATTTTGGGGGAGGGTTAGCAAATCCTAGCTTTGAAACTACATCAAGGACTTTCTAAATCCAGGTGGGATTTCTAGAACCCCTAAGATCAGCTGAGATGGACAAGATGCCTTTACTCCTAGAGCAGCGCTCTTCAGTGCAGTTGCTGCTACATGGGCAGAGGTAGCCTCTTAGTGTAATACATTAGGGTTTAAGATAACTCAGGCTGCACTGAGGACTGACATCACTTTTCGGCCTTGCTCGTGTTTGTGCACAAGCCTGCAGCTGGTTTCCCAGCTGTGTGATGCCAAGCAAAAAGGCTGTATCCTTAGAGAAAGCTGTTTGATTTCCTTACCTGCTGAGTTCCTTCAGGCTTTTCTCCATGTTCACAATATCCCGCATCTTATAGATGAACCATCTGTCAATGGCTGTGAGTTTGTGAATATCATCCACGGGGACGCCGTCGGACAAGGCCTGCCAAAGAGAGGAGATGGTAAGTCAGACTCGTTAACAAACACGTCATAAATATCTAATTTGCCTGGAAACGTGTAGTAATTATTCCTCATCTCCTATTAACATCAGCAAGACTTTTGCCTGAGCAAGGAGTGCAGAATTTGGCTCCCAATGAAGTCTTTGCCCAAACTCCAATTGACTTCAATAAGGACTGATGCTGGTTGACACCTGCTGTAACTTCATATGCTATGTATGCTTCATGCTCTCTCTTTATATATACATATATATAGCATGCTCATCCCCTGCTGCTGACTTCTCATCTGTACCTCTTATTACCAAGGTCCTGCACATTCCGTAGTCCTGTGGTCTGCTAGAAGCAAATGTCATCAAAGAAAGGTTTAGGTTTTCAATGGTTGAGAAACTGGCTGCTTTTGAAACTGACTCTGATTTATAATTTAAAGATAGATTGGCTCAGAAACCCTGACCTGAAATACCCCTGAACTATGGAAAAGTTCACATCCAGAACCAAACTTTGCAGCCGTGACACCACTCTGGTTCTTTCTCATTCTGAAGTAATGCAGGCTTCATACTTTCCTGGACATGCTTAATTATGTGGTTTTGGTTTTTGTAATTTATTTTTAGCAAACCATCCACATTCACTGGGTAAAAAGGAAACCCAGTCTATCATCCCAAAGGCAATGGATACAGTATTTTGTTTAAAAATCCCCAAAGGTGAATAAAGTACAACTATAAGAGCTGAATATTAATCATTATTATGATGTGGCGAAATATTTAACTCTTTTTTCTTTTAAACATTTCTTTTTTTTTTAATAAAGCCCATTTCCCTGTGACCATTTCACAAACGGGCTACATCATCTTAATAATCTTCTCTTATTATCTGCTCCAGATACATCTAATTTATGAGGGCCCCAGCATGGTGCCAAGATTGGCTCATGACCTTGGCTCAGTCCGAAGTTCCATCGGGTTCCACATCTCTCCTGTGTTTGTCTTTTGACTATAGTAGAAGAACACGGGTAAAGGCAATAGCTGTCAATGGCATCTGAGCTCTCGCCTTTTCCGACATAACAGGCATCGTATTCATCACTCCAACAAACAGTGAAAAACCTTGACATGGGGCAGGGAGGGGGGGAAACAGGGAAGGCATCTGATGAGACGTGACTCAAACAGAGCTCAGTGGTAACAACGACTAGCGGCTGGTCTTTTAGATGTCAGAGAGCTGGTTAGGGATTTCTGATCCAATCGATACCAGCTGTCTGAGGGGTTAAAGAATATTACACTCTACTACCTCAACCAACACAGTCTGGTAACTATAGTCAACAGGGTAGATCCCATAGCCTCTGTGTCCTTCATTACCTTGGCCATTGCATAGACTCGAATGCTGGAGGGGTCAGCCAGTTCTTTCTGGAGATCCAAGTTGGCCGGCCACTCTTTATTCATTGGCAGCCGTGATGTGAAGCCATCCACAGACGGGTGGCACATTCTCAGGGCCTTCTGGAAGCACTCCTCAAAGGTGCGCCCAATAGCCATGACCTGTAACAAAGAAATCTCTCACGTTAATGTGCTGAGGTGTTGCCCCTCTCAGTTATTCAGATGGCAATGATGCTTATTAGGTAAGATTAAAGCCTATGGGAACATGCTACGGGACACAATGAACTGACTCGAAGGAAGATTACTGTCTCGGAGCTTTCAAAAACCACCTGTGTTATATGACGGGAGAATCCTGTAAAGTTGGAAAAGCCTCATGCAGATGGAATTTTAAGCCTTAGGAGTGGGCAAAGGCAGAAGACTACACTTCTTCCATTGAGCCCATGTCAAACCTTAAGTAACTATTATAGTATGTTTCTGTTCAATGATTATTTCACCTAAAAAAATGATCCCATTCCCAAGTTCCAGTGAGTCCATTCCGCATGGAAACTTTGCAACTCATTCCAACGTTCACATGTATATTTCACCAGAAAGCAAAATCTTAAAAGGACACAAAAATAATCTGAAACCAAATGGGGCAAAAGTGTCATGGGAAAACTTTCTCCCCTTTCACACAGCTCCACTGTTCCGAGCCTTCCGCCGGTCACTACAGAGCTCACCAACAGTCAGGCTGAGGCTAGCCAGTTCAACTAAGAAAAACCACAGTGGTCTACAGTCTGGTTACCGGCACAGGCCTAGGGAGAGGACTTAAGCTTTACCATGCCAGATGCAGTCACAGGAGACACTCTGACTG
Organism: Lepidochelys olivacea; assembly: GCF_965140295.1. Taxonomy (NCBI): domain Eukaryota; kingdom Metazoa; phylum Chordata; order Testudines; family Cheloniidae; genus Lepidochelys; species Lepidochelys olivacea. Next base: position 65,760,771 of record NC_140421.1, on the reverse strand, counting down.
AGAGGGGTCTCTTTGAGAAACAGCTCCTCTGCTCTGGGGGTTGGTAATTTCTTCTTTGTCTGTATCAACAGTAAATTGCAATACTCTCTCTACCATCACAGCTCAGCACACCCCATGCTAGCTGGGGAGTATGAAGCCAAAGCTCTGTCTATTCCCCATTTCTCCCATTGTCCACTGGCTGCTGGCTTGAACCCAAGGTCCAGGTAGTCTGGGCAGGAGAATACGTGGGTGCGGGGGGTTCTTATCCTTCCTTATTTCCCCATACCTGTGGATAGTCCAACTCATAATGCAGTTCAGTATTCATACAGTGGGACACTCCAGAGTATAACCCTTTATTAGCTGGAGTAAAATGTGCAAAGTGCATGTATAACATGAAGTCACGGGGCATTAACACCATAAATATTTGCAGGGACCTTCTGTACCACACATTATTAAAAATACAATCACCCTGGCAAGGCTTTCCTCTAGAGCTCTAATTAATCCTTCCCACCGTGCTGAGGGTGTGCTCTTTGAGCGAGGAGGAGTGGATGTTTGTAAGGCCTCACTTGTCAAAATAATTTAGCAAGAGAGCTTCTTGAAAAACATTAGGGGGAAAAAAAAGACAGACAACAAAGTACACAATTAATTATTTTGCTTTGGATAACTGATGAGTAATTAGCTAATTAAATGGATAATTTACCCATTTTGCTTCATTTCATTCCTCTTCAAAAATTAGCTGAAGATGTCACATTGTTCTCACCAGTCTTAAATTCAGATTTTAAAAGTCATTGCTGTTTTGTTCCTCATTTCCAAAGGCCTATCCTATCTATTTGGAGGGGGCAACTAACTGTCTAAGACAAAGCAATTTGACCCTTTCAAGAGGAAATCAGGTGCTGCGTTCTATTTTCAGGTGCAGTATCAGGCTAGAAAGAAGGTGCACTTTTTTAACAGTGAAGGTGATTGACCACTGGAACAGCTTCCCAAAGGTTGTGGTGGATTCTCCATCATTGGAAATCTTTAAATCTTTCAGAGTAGATGTGTAGTGGGGCAGTTTCCCCGCTCTGGGCTGACTGGGGAGGCAGCCACAGCTGGGGCCACACCCCAACTGGGCCACACCTGGCCCTGTTGTGGGGGCTCAGGGAGGAGCTGGGTGGGTCTCTCTCTAGCTGTGGAGGGGGAGGGACCTCGCTGTCTGGGAGGTCAGGGTACCGGGAGCAGAGCAGTGCTGGGGAAAGGCAAGAGGAACTGGGGACCTCCAGCCTGGCAAATACCCAGGCTGCGGGTCTTGCTAAAGGCCAAAGCAGGTACTGGGGTTGCAGAGGGGCAGCCAGGGATTAGGCAGAGGCAGCTGGTCCGATCCCCTTGCCAGTGATGAGTGGCCTTTACAGACTGCAGTTTGCCCCAGTGAGAGGGGGCTAGCTGATAACTGGCTGTAGCCACTGAGGCAAGGCAGGGGTAGAGGGTTGGGGGTTCCCCTGGGAGGGGAGACCCAGAGAGTGGAGGTACTGCTGGGGCAGTAAAGGGGCACCGGAGTCCAGGAGGGACGCAGGGGCCTGAGACAGGCGAGACACCGGCCACCAGGAGGTGCTCCGAGACTGAAGCGCTAATTCCCAGATGACCAGCAGGAGGTGCTGCGTCGGTGAGTCTTCGCTTCACTCTAGGATGTTTTCAGCAAAGAAATGCTCTTGTTCAAACACAACGATTGGACCTGAAGCAGGAATTAATTCAAGGAAGTCCTATGGCCTGTGTTATGCAGTGGTCCCTTCTGGAATCTACGAATCTCAAGAGTGGCCTACCATGCTATTGCCTAAAATGGCCTTTACAGTCCCAAATCACTCTAATTGAAAAGGGTACTGGATACAGCTCAGGCGATTTGAATAAGCTCTCAAAAGATCAGATGTTTATCCACACCCTCTGAATTAACTGGGGCTGAAAAGCCAGGCTGCACATATTTGGAAAACAAATTTTCTACAGCCATGCTAGAAACACCCCAATGGTATTTCCACAGGGAACCAGAAAACGTCCAGGAAGGTGAAAGTGAACAAGTATTGACCAATAAATGGTAATAAAACTTTTACAAACCAAAGACAGTTTGAGGTTCAGGACAAGTTTGCTTTCAGTTTAGGGTGATTTCTTCTCTCAGTTCTTATTTTATTTCTACTGAGTTCATTGATCCCCAGTCGACCTTCTGGACAGCAACCCAGCATGGAGATCATGCAACAGACATGTTAAAAATGTCCCAATTTGGTCGCTAATTTTGCATTCAAAAGACATTGAAGACCCAGTGAATGAATGCTAGCTGTTAGCTAACTCCCTGATTAGTGGGCAAAACCTTGTTGACTGATGTCTCCATGGTGTCATGTTCAACCACAAATACACACAACACTTTTGTAACTGCAGTGGATAACTGGAACCAAATTGCGAGTGCATAACTAGCGTCTGCTTTTAGAAGAGCGGCCCTTGAGGTTCTAAATCCTCCTCAGCATTCGTTTGGCTGGCAGACTAGAAAGAACCAGCATCCAGAGAGTAGACAAGGGAGAAAAGTTAAATTTCATAGGAGACAGAAAGGAAATGGAGAGAATTTCTCCACACTCACCTCTCCCACGCTCTTCATGGAGCTGCCAATCTGGCTAGAGGTGCCCTGAAAGCGGTCCAGGTCCCAGCGAGGTATCTTGGCAACCATGTAATCCAGGCTGGGCTCAAAGCACGCAGAGGTTTTTCCTGATACTACATTCTTGATCTCCGGCAAGGGGATCCCCAGGGCGATCTTGGCGGCAATAAATGCTAATGGGTACCTGGCAGAGATGAAGGAGGCAGGCGTTTTTTAGTATCATGGTTGGTACTGTAGAGGGCAAGGAAATCTATAACCCTCTGAAGCTGCTTTAATAAAAATAGTAACTGCAGTCTGTAGGGATGGCGCTCCACTCCTGGCACATGGTATGTGACTGCAGCTCACTGGAGAGCAGCAGTAAGCTCGGCTACAGCATGTAGATCATAAGGGGCATGTACAGAGCGCTGGAGTAGGAATCAGCTATTAAGGAGGAAAGATGGTCTGTGGCTCAGGCACCGGATTGGGACTCAGGGGATGGAGGTCAGCTCCTGGCTCTGCTACAGAGAGCCTGTGTGACCTTATGCGCGGCACTTAAACCCTCCATGCCCCAGTTCTCTAATGTAAAATTGGGATGATGAGAATAATATTTCCTCTCTCCCACCCTTTGTCTGTCTTGTGTCTTTAGCATGTAAGCTCTCTGAGCATGGCCTACATTTTACTATGTGTCTGTACACGTCTAGCTCCATCGGGCCCTGATCCTGATCCTCTAGGTGCTACTCTAACACCAACAATTAACAAAAACAGAAAGGTTTACTTCTGCCTGGGGGAGGGAATGAAAAGCCCACATATGGGGGAGCAGGGGTTATACTATAGGTATGTGCTTATATAAGTAAGTTTAGCACTGAGTGACTTAGGTTGGAACATGGACTGGACAATCATTAAAAGCTGGCAAATTGACTATCCTCTGTGAAATCTTTGCAACACCTGAAAAGTTTGGTGTTTCACTGCAGTTAGGCAGCTCAAGAGGGAAAGGAGGAGGAGGGAGAGACACGGAGAGTGAGTGCTATGGGAAAGCGGACACTTTACAACAGGGATGAGCGAGTGCCCTTTAAACATAGTCGCAACGCAAGCATATATCTGCATAACCTACAGTGAGAGTCCATCTTATTTCAGCAAATAAGGGCAACTGAACATCTTAGATCAGTGGCTGGACTGTAGCAGATCAGTGCTGGGATTAGTGTTTATCTGCATGTACTAGAAGCCAAATGTTTATGCTCAGAACAGAGGAGCCTTTGTGTCAGTTTGGAAGGAGCCAGAATAGCCTTTGCAGTCGTTCTTCAGCCAGCTCTGTGGTGGTTGTTGGAGTAGCATGTGGCATTCTTGCAGCCTGAGTGACTCCAGCGCAGAAGGAAAGCTGAATTAGTAATGTCCACTCAGCAAATGAAAGCGAAAAGCAGATTTCAGTCTTTTTAGGTAACAGATGATTGCCCCAGTCTGCTGGGGAACATTGCTGGACTCGACGAGTCAGCATGATTGACGTATTTCTTAAAAGCCCCAAAGGTACCCTTAAATTCAGAGCTAAATTCTCCCATCAGTTACCCTGGGCAGTGTCCTGGGCTTTCAGGGGGTTGAAATCAGCGAGATTGGACAGGTCTAAATGGGGGCAGAAATCAGCCCAAAAGCAACAAGGGCTGGTGATAACTGGGCAGCGAAATTGATATAATTCAGTCTGCGGAAACCAAGTGATTATAAATCATCCAGCAGGATTCCCTGTTGCCCGAACGTTTGCCACGAACGTCATCTTGCACAACTTTCATCTGACTCAGAAAGCCTCGTTGGCTGGGGTAGAGGTTAGTTTATTTCATTATAACAGGAGTGTTCTCATCTTTAAGAACTGCCTACTTGGAATCACCACCAAACCATGGAACAATGATAACTGCAGAGCAGCTGGAAATGCTAATAACTGAATATGAGCTGCTGGAGTACCTCTTCTGGCATGTGTTCTTTCATAGACGGTAATTGACAGCAAACCCATTCAGGCCATTATTAATTCTTATTATTATTTATATTGCAGTTACCAACTAGGGCACCATTGTAATAGGTGCTATACAAGCACATAACAAAAAGACAGTCCCCATCCTAGAGAGTTTCCAATCCAAATTCCTCTTCTCCATACAGGTCACAAAACCATTCACTCTTTCACCAAAAAAGGAACTTTTGTGGGCATAGGTTAATATAAGATAATGTATGCCCTCAAGCTAGCAGACTGAAGGAATTCTTTAGCTCTCTGACTCTGAGCACTTCACAGATAGTCAGAGGCAAAAATCCAAACTGGGATTTTGTAGCCTTCTGTTGAACAACACCCTGGAGGAACAGTCCTCTCTCACATTCCTATAATATTTGTACAAAATGCAGAGGTCCTCATTAGCTGCAAAAGCATCATCCAACCAGTCACAATCCACACAGCACCATTCTTAGGGAAAAGCCCAATTCTGCAGTGTTTTTCTCATGTAGCCAAATGGGGACCAAGATCTAAACACCAAACCCATTTCCATTTGTGAATCGCCAGGACTGGAATGTCCAGAGTAGGGTTCTAAAGCAGGTGGAACAGGTTTTACAAGCTGGTGCCTTTTTATTTTTTTTTTGAGAATCAAATGATGGTTCAAATTTAAGGAATGCTGGGTGCCCTCAACTCCCCCCGAAGCAATAGGAGATGTGGGTACTCAACACCTTTCAGGATTGCAATGGTAGATCCCTCGTTGCAAAGCTTTCTTTGTTCTGTGTATGCCAGGCTACTATTTTATAGACATATTTACTGCGACACAAGACAAAAATGGATTTGTGTCACTGAGAAGTCGGCTAACACAATGAAATCAATCAAATGCTTGCTGTCACTTATTACTGTCTGTCTCCAGTTTGCTACAGGGCTTCAACAACTACAAGAGTTGTTGAGAACTGTAAATTAAGGACTAATTTGCACTTCTCAACAGAAGCCGCAGAGTACAATTAAGAAGCCAATTTTAACCAGCCAGATTTGACCATCGTTATCTCGATTAGTTTATGATTAGCCAACAAAACAAAGACAGCTAGCAAGACCATTTGATTCAATCTGGCAGAGAGCTCATTAATAACCAAGTCCTTTGCGTTCCAGAGATGATTTGAAGCCAACGTACCGATGCCAGAGAATGTACTCTCTAAAACCAGTTACTAGGTCCCCTTCCTGAGAGGGTTTCCATTTGTAATACCCTAGTTCCCTGCCCCTTTCCCCTACCCTAGCTTTTATTTCCTGCCTTACCCTGTGGCCTTGGATGCCAAGGCAGAGCTTCTGGAGAGTCTGGCATTGACCTCAATGATGCAGTACTCCAGGGAGGTAGGATGCAGGGCATACTGGATGTTGCATTCCCCCACAATGCCCAAGTGTCGGACGACCTTGATGGCACTTTCCCTCAGCATCTGAAATTCCTCGTTGGACAGTGTCTGGCTGGGAGCCACTACGATGGAATCTCCTGTTTGCCAGAAGGAAAAACACAATAGTTTGATGGCGATAAATTCTGGTCATGTCTCTGCAAACCTACTGCGTCTTACAAGTTTTGAACACCAGGTGTGATGGAAGATGCCTGTTTTGGGGCATTTCAAGGCAAGGGACAGACTATGTTATCGTGTGAAATAAGAGACAATAGGGACGGACTTAGGGTATTGAAAAGTGTGTTCCATCATATCCAGTAGCACTTAGATCTGCTAAGTATTCGACATCCTCTCTCTCACCAGCCAGGTAAGTGTATTATCTATAGTCGGCAGAAAGACATTATATGAAAATGCTGATCTAAATGCAATCTACGGTGAGCTATAAAGAACCTACCAGTATGAACTCCCATAGCATCAACATTTTCCATATTACAGACGGTGATACAGTTGTCAGATGCATCTCTCACAACTTCATACTCTATCTCCTTCCAGCCAACAACAGACCTCTCCACTAGAATTTGGTTGGTTACTGCAAATGCCTGGGGAGTGGGTTGAAGAATCAGTTAGGGAAGACAGACAGCAGGGGGATACAAAGGAAGAAATACATTTTTATTAAGCACACGTAACTGAACTGGACCCATTCCTGTATTTAAGGCTCTGCCACCACTGAGTGACTCTGCGCAAATTATTTCCACCCTCTGTGCCTCAGTTTCCCCATCTATAAAACGTAGGTGAAACTACTGGCTTCCTTTGAAAAAAACTTTGAGACCTACTGATGAAAAGCACTATGTAAGAGCTAGGTATTAATTATTATGTGACAATTGCCCTGTAACTTTTATTTTGCATTAGCCTCATTTAAATGTCATGGAAACAATGTGATTGGATACAAAAGAAATGAGGACCTTTGGCCTAGCAACAGAAACAAGAAATATAAATTAAAATAAAAAAAAATAAAGTGCCACTTCTGCAAACACACACACGCTTAATTTTAGGGCTGCGAGTAGCCCCACTGACTTCACTGGGACGACTGCTCTTTGTCAAATTAAATAGCGGACGAAGCAATGGGTGCTTGGACACACTGCTGAATTAACAACACTATTAACACCGCTAGTTACTGTGACGTACTGACCAGAAGCAAGAGTTATGAATTATTCTAAAACTAACCCAGAAAACATTCCTGAGTTGCTAAACGGGTACAATCCAAATGGATACACTGACATTAATATTAACTCTTATACAAGGGGTTAGTTAAATCTCACATGGAACATAGAAAATAACACACACATTATCAGACCATCCTTTCCTCTGCCTCCTTTTTTCCCTTAATTTTGCAGCCAACGTTTAAATTACTTAGTGTCACGGTAGCCTGTGAACACAGTTGAGCCACAGCAGGGCCGCCTGATGGACCACAACACTTGATAGGACAAGGAAGTCAGCAAACCTGCTCTTAAACCCATCAGCCTAGCTCCTGCTCCGACCACTAGGCATCACCACCCACATCTCAGTTCGTGACACTTAGGCCATGTCTACAACATGTAACATGATAAATGCCAACTATGTTATAACATATTTGTATCTTGCGATGGGGCCTTAAGGCCTCACGCTGTGCCCACTGGTATCAATGGCACTGCCCCCATTGACTTCAGTAGCAGAGGACCTGGGCCTTTGACAGCCACTGTTGTCCTCCAGCGTCAAACACCATGGAGCCCCAAGCTTGCTGGCACTACGGTAATGTAGACTAATATTAATCACCCGTTTTCACATAAAAGCTCTTATTTGCATCAATGGAATTCCCTTGCACAGAATCACAGACAAACAAGAACCGAATAAAATTAGACTCGTTTGCATTGGGAAAAGGAGTCTTAAGGGCAATATAACTGAACATTTTCAGATATTGCAGGGAATGAAGACAACAGAGTTTGATATAAAAAAAAAATGTTCCTTGGTCGAGTGTTTACAACCTTGCACTCCCTCCTTTCTAGCAGTAATTCGTCTGCTTTTTCTATTCTATTCTATATAGGTTTTTAATTCCATGCTCATCTCCATCGTATCTGAGAGCCTTCCAATAGTAAATTAAACAACATGACTACCCATCTGTCATGTGGTGTTTGTTCTCTCATCCTCTCCCCAGAGAAGCATGTGGAGTGGAGTGTCTTGTTTTGGTAGGGCTGGTTGGGTTTTGTTGTTGTTGAATATAATTTATTACTGAAGTCCAAAATAAACATGAAATGTTTGTATCCGAGTTCATTTACTTTTTTCCGCTAAATATTTTTAATCCATTCTGATGAAATGGAAATGTGTCATCATAGACATGTGTGATATTAGTAATCTACCTGCTAATTTACCTCTTTGTCCTAATGAGTCTGATGGGTAAGGAAAGCATTAGCACATTCTGCTTAACTAAGAAAAAAGGAGATACTCCTGCTCATGCTGGCTCCTCAGTTTAGATCTTTCTCCAGGGCCCCATGCCTCATAAAAACGGCAATGCAGTGAGGAGCATCAGTGCATTGTGTCAATCAAACTCCAAGGAACACAAGGCCAGATCCCCCACTGTTGTAAATGGGCAGATGCCCACTGATTTCAATAAAGTTACACCTAAGGTTGCCAGGCATCCAGTTTTCGACTGGAACGCCCCATTGAAAAGGGACCCTGGCAGTTCCGATCAGCACCGCTGACTGGGCCGTTAAAAGTCTGGGTGGCAGCACAGCGGGGCTAAGGCAGGCTTCCTGCCTGCCATGGCTCCGCCTAGCTCTTGGAAGCAGCAGCATGTCCCCTCTCTGTCTCCTAGGCGTAGGAGCAGCCAGAAGGTGCCATGCTCTGCCCCCACCCCAAGCACTGGCTCCATAGCTCCCACTGGCTGGGAATCACGGCCAATGGGATCTGTGGAGGTGGCACCTGCAGATGGGGCATCACGCAGAGCTACCTGGCCACACCTCCAAGGAGAAGCCAGAGGGGGGACATGCCACTGCTTCTGGGAGCTGCCTGAGGTAAGTGCCACTCAGAGCCTTCACCCCTCAACCCCTCCCATGCCCCAGCCCCCTGCCCCTGATCTGATCCCCCTCCCACACCCAAACGCCCTCCCGGAGCCCACACCTCAAACCCCATCCCTGCCTCTGCCCTGATCTCCCTCCCACCCTCCGAACCCCTCAGCCCCATCCCGGAGCACCCTCCTGCACCCCAAACTCCTCATCCCTAGCTCCACTCCAGAGCCCACACCCCCATCTGGAGCATCTCCCCCCCCCCGGGCACTCCAACCCCCGTCCCAGCCTGATGAAAATGAACGAGTGAGTGAAGGTGGGGGAGACCAAGTGACAGAGAGAGGGGGGATGGAATGAGCAGGGACAGGGTAGGGGGTGGGGCAAGGGTGTTCGGTTTTGTGCAAGTAGAAAGTTGGCAACCCTACCTATACCGTGTGCACCATCAGGTCCCACTGTACAGGATATTCTAACCTGGAGCATAGTGGATTTTGTTGACTTCAGGACTGCCTACACTGTACTGCTCTTTGCTTTAATCACTAATCTAACCTTTGCGTCACAGAGTCCTACTTGTGCTGTTCCATGTTTTAATCTAGTTAATTATCCCCATCAGAGCAAATGAAACATGAGACTGAAATTATAGAAAAAAACACATCACGTTAAACTAACTGGTCCTTGATCTATATTTATCTTTGTTAGGATTCCAAGTGTTTGTCCTAGATGTTAATACTGAGTTTCCAACATTTGGGTCTTGGCAGGCTAAAATACTTTTTAGAGAGTAAATTTTAAGCTTTTTTAAAAAAAATATTCAATAATATTAGTAAAGCTGGCTGGGAAAAAATATGAAGATTTTTTTTAAACTAAAAAACAGCTTTTTAATCAAAACAAAAATTTTCATTGTAGTCAAATTGTTTTCCTGTTTTTCCATGGAAAATCAAAAACCCAGGCTTTCAAAAATGGAACAATTTTAACCCCAACCTGAAAAATGTTACCCACATTTTCTGCTTTCTGGTTTGTTTTTATGGGAAATTTTTAAAAAATGCTACATTTCCTGTGGAAAAATTATTGACAATTTTTGTCCCGCTCTAGTGAGTACAAAAGATCTGACAGGCAGGTTCCTCACAGGAGTCTGGCACCGCACAAATTTCACAGTTCAGAACCAAATACAAAAATGTCCTAATCCTGTCAGTCTCTCTATTTCTGGCCCTTAGTTATAGCTAAGCTCAGTGTAGGCTTTTACTTTCTCTGCATCTTCCCTGTGACTATAGCTCCTGAGAGCAGAAGAAAAGAGGCCATTATATTGCTTTTTGACCAAAACTGCTGAAACATTTGTTCAAATTATGAATAATTTCTGGCAGAATTTAACAGCCATGAACAATGTTACTTAATCATTCATACTACCCAAGTCAAGGGCAAGTATTATGAAGACAGAACCTTAGAGGGCATCAAGATAATGTTTTACCAGTAAGATAAAGTATGTAGATCTAGACTAATCTGTGACTATTACAAGAATATATTAAATCAGATGGCAAGGTAGATCCCTATAGCTATCAACTGCACACATACCTTGGTCCCAAGATCCAGCAGTCTCTCTTTGTCAGGACATATACCTGACCCTAGTCCACCCAGAGCATAGGCAGAGCGTATCATGACTGGGTAGCCGATCTTTTCTGCTGCATTCAAAGCATCTTCAATCTTAAAGCAGACAGGAATAAACGTCAAATAAAACGACAAGGACTAACCTGATTCAAGTGTACACATCAGGTTATATAGTGTACTGGGAAACCCATCAATAAGGCACTTCCCCAAATTAGACAAGAGAAAAGAATTATGCCTTTGTTGTGACTCCAGGAGCCAAATTTTTCCCTCAGATACACCTGGCCATCCCTACTGACTTCAATGCACCAGATCCTACTTGGTACATCTTCATTGACTTCAATGGATTTACACTAGGTATGCTTTTGGTTTCAGCTGTTTAAAGAACAATAAAGCCGAGCATGGCAGCCTTGCGTCTCCGAGCTCCTCGCATTTACCGATTCCACAGCAAAGCTGGGAGCGATCTTCTCATTAATCTCGGTCAGTTTGTCAGAAAACAGTTGCCTGTCCTCGGTGGCCATGATGGCTTCAACAGACGTCCCCAGGACCTTCACTCCATACTCCTTCAGAACACCTCGTCTGAACAGCTCCACTCCTGTGGAAAGAATGGAGTTAGAATCAGAGCACCTATGCTGTACAGAAAGGAAAGCGAATGGGGAATCTGGCTTTGCAGCTAGCTAGCTGGGTCCATACACGGTCCCCACCGCCATAGTTTCTCAATTTGAAGTGTCAAAATTCAGTGCCAAAACCAATACATTCAAGAAAGCACTTAAGTATGTGACTAAATTTAAGCATTCGATGATGTAACGTCTAGAAATAGGGATACTTTCCTGAATTGGGGCAACGAGTACCTGAAGCAGATTCTGAGCAGAGGAGCAAGCAGGCCAGTGGCATAGTCACACATATATGGCTTAATTCTCTTCTTCCATGTGTCAACATGGATGGCTGCACATAAAGGATGTAAGAAAGCACTACCATTTTGATTTGGAAACATTTCACACACACTTTGCCCGGGTGTAGATGATTACACAAGGTATAGGGCAATAGAAAACAAGCCCCATGTCGTTCTAGTTCCATCTAGTCAATGAAATTGAAAGAGCATTAAAGTTAGAGACAGAAAAGTTCTGTTAGACAATCTTAACCCACGTCCCTTTATATGAAGGGATGTTCCATGGAGTGCAGTCTCAATGCTAAACCTGTGTAATTCTAAATGATCCAAAGAATGGGCAATCCTAAAGAGCCATTAGGTAGTGATAAAGTTTAAGTTTGTAAAGACAGTGTGGGTTTCTCCTTCCATATCTACTGTAACAGGATGGAATTATGGGAAATTCTAAATTACCACCCTTTTTGGAAATACAGTATATACTCATTCATAAGCCAAATATTTTTGGTAAAAAAGGGACGCATCAAAGAGCAGTGGTCGGCTTATAAATGGGTCTACACCAAAATTTGATGATTTTTAAAACTCTTTGGATCACCGAATTGAATATCTAATACATTGTTGTTTTGTTTACCTGGAGAGTCTGCAGGCATGGAGCCCCTCAGCTCCCTGTGGCTGCAGTTTGCTGTTCCCAGCCAATGGGTGCGCCACTTCCCGCAGCTCCCATTTGCTGGGAATGGCAAACCGCGGCCACTGGGAGCTGAGGGGCTCCATGCCTGTGAATGCTCCAGGTAAACAAAACGTCCAGGCCTGCTAGTGGCTTGCCCTAATGGGCCAGGAGCCAAAGTTTGCCAACCCCTGAAATATAGGGTCGGCTTATGAAAGGGTCATACAGCTTTTTCTATTTTTACCTAACCATCTTGGGGGGTCATCTTATAAATGAACAGGCTAATGAACAAGTATATACGGTACTGTAATAAAATAAACATGAAACATTTACATTTAATTTGACACATTTCAGGTCACAGCTAAATGTTCCCGTTTTAAACATTGTTTTCTATTAAAAGTGGGATAATGCTAACTAAGGAAATTCCTAAATACAACAGCACACAGATTCAAATACCTGCAAACCTTGGGGACAGCCACAATCTGCACCCAGCTCCAGTCTGGATTTTGCAAATACATCTTCCTTTTATACTACTTAGGACCAAAACCTTGAATTTGGACACACTTATTCTTTGAAGCATTAGAATGGAATGTGGTGGATTTCCTCTCACTTTAAATCTTTAAATCAAGACTGGATATCTTTCTAAAAGATAAGCTATACTTCCATCAGAAGATGATGGGTTTGGTGCAGAGATTATGGGGTGAGGTGATTTGGTCTGTGTTATACAGGAGGTCAGACTAGATGATCACAGTAATCCCTGTAGGCCTTAAAATCTATGAAAGCTGCATCTAGATCTGAATTTTGTGGTTTGGAGCCATCTCTGATCCTAAATGGAGCAGTGCCAGTTGGAGCTGCCATGCTAAGCTAAACTAAGCACCACTATCCCTCTAGCTTCCCTTTTCAATCTTCATCTTAATGTTTAGGTACAGAACACGCCTCAAATCTGTCGTCCAAACCAAGGTTTATAAACTGCAATTGCAAAACACTGTTGCATGAAACGTCTATAAGAGTTCTGTATAACTGATAACTATAAAATATAGCCACTACAAGTCATATTCAATAGGTAAAATTAAATTAATACTTATATCAGTCCATTAGACCAATATCTCTGCTTATAAACATTTGTAAGTGAATTAAATGTTCTGGCTGAGATTGCTATAGGTTTGATCAGGCAGAGCCAGGTATAAAGGTGACGGATGTGGGGCTAGAGAGATTAATACAGCTACAATTCCACAGTACTTACCACAGTTGAGAGCTGTCTGGCCACCCATGCCCAGAATTAACCCATCTGGCCTTTCTGCTTTGATGACCTCTGTGACAAACTGTGGGGTGATGGGGAGGAAGTAGACCGTGTCAGCCTGCTTTAAGCCAACCTCATTGGTCTGGACTGAGGCAATATTGGGGTTCATCAGGACTGTCTTCACATTTTCTTCCTGAGAAATGAAAATCAACATTAAAGTTTTAAAATGTTCTGTATACTGAGAGGTAAACGCACAGAGATACTAGAAACATGACAACTATGAATGAAGATCTTAACAAGTGACTAGGTATCATGCCAGTAACTGAAAATAATGTTTTCTCTGGCTGAATAGCCCAACACCAGGTGTCTTGATCATGGTACCTGAATATTTTTCAGTTCTTTGTACCTCCCCAGGACACTACAAGAAGGAACTTCCTGTATGTTTTTCCAGACATTCTTCGAAAGAGAGAGACGGTGCAGTAAGTTTCTGTTCTCGTTTGCACCACTGCAGGTCTTTACAGTTGCTGGAATTACCACACTGAGAACCCACATTGGCCCAGTGTCTCTTTCCGCTCAGCTAGAAACACTTAAGAAAGTTCTTTAGTATTATTTGTTTTACAGCGGTGCCTGGAGGCCCAAACCAAAACCGGGGCTCTGTTTTCACTTGGACTATGCATCTAGCAAGAGAATCCTGCCCCAGCGAGCATCCAATTTAAACAGACCAGACAAAGAGGGGGAGAAAAGAAGCATTTTCATCCCCATGTTACAGATGGGGAACTGAGGCACAGAAAAGTTTAAGGGTGAAATCCTGGCCTCATTGACAAGGAGAGCTTTGCCACTGACATCAACAGAGTCAGGCACCTGGGATGTTTGGGAGACAGAGGTGGGAACTGAAACCAGATCTCCTGAGTTCCAGTCCAGGCCCCAGATCACCCTTCCCCTTCCTCTGGAAACATTATAAGTAGGTAGCAGAGAAGCCAACAGAGTTACACCAGTAACAATGAGAGCAGAATTCAGCCCGGTGCGTCTATAATACCTGTAGGCCAGAGGCAGACTCAGAACATGGCTGCAGCGAGAAGGTTGTATTGGGAAGCAGAGGGATTGTGGCCCTGAATGTTGATGGTCTGTAGTGCTAACACTGACTGACCTTGTATTAAAAATGACACCCAATATAGCATTCTAAAGGAAGGAGTCTGAATGATCAGTTTTACAAGATTAGTGTGGAGGAGAATAAGGAAGACGAGTATGACCTTTACAGGACAAACTGGACACCATAATATAGAAGGCTATTGATCATAAAAAAAGAAAATGGTCAAGGGCTTGGCATGTCAGGGTCAGCAGCTCCTCAAAGCAAGAAAAAATTGCAATGCAATCAGGACCGGTTCAGAAAACGCTGCCCAGGCTGTAGCTGTAGGAGTCCCCAGCAGTGCTGCGTACTGCGCCGGCAGCAGTGTCTTGGGAAGGGGAATATAAGCAGTTTCCTGCTGACTGAGAGCTCTAGGAGGAGAATAACTCAAGCCCCCGGAGAATCTAGATGTCTTCCCTTATTATACCATCCTGGTAGGAAAAACCCCTGCTGGCTCCCCACCCTTTCTGTTTAAAAGAAAACTCCAACCACTACTCTCCTGACTCTCTCCACCAGTTCCAGGCATCTTACTTAATCCCTTCTCCTTGCAAGACTCGCCCCATCACATCCATTGCTTGCAGCCCAGAGGAGTTTGGGCACATGGAGGGAGGAGGAGGTCACACACCAAACCCTGGGACTTGCACATAGTAACCCTATTCCAATTACTTTTGTAGGGGGCTCCAAGAGGTGTTTGAACTGCCTCAAATATCATGACACCAGTGTGGATCAAACCTATTTACCAGGTCACTTCCTGACATGCACTGGGAAGAACGTAATGTCAGGTTCTTTCCTACTTGAGAGGCTGGAATACCTCTTAATTCAGCAATTTGAGAGGATGATTCGTAATAATACTAAATGAAACACTGGGACAGTTCAACCAAGAGGTCCTCTGATTAGCTTACCAGGACAATCAATCTCTAGGGTTTCTGAGCTGAATAAAATGGGCTCTGATCCTCTGCCAGGAGCTAAATATCCATTGACATTACGAAAGAAGAAAGAAAAACCCTCACTTGCTCTCAGACTGGGAGTAAAGATGCATCTGGGACACATTATCCAGGAAAAAGCAAATACGGAGTAAAATACAACTAGAGTAGAATAATATAATAACCGCGCACTTACCATACTGAAGCTTGTCAGAAAAGAAAACTGACATGGTCTCTGTGTCATTTCTCAAAATACATTGAATTGGCTTCTGACTGACTCAGCTGTATACTGAGAAACCAAACTCAGCAAATTATAATTTGAAAATAATTATTTTAATTACTTTAGCCCTTTTCTCTGTTCACAAATGATCTGTGAACAGGTTGGCACTGGTATGTATATAGTTTTTATTCAAAATTACTTGTGTGAACAAATGTATGGCTTGGTTTCACACTGGGTCACCCAGAATATTCACTATTTGTGCTTCATGATTGGTCAACTAAGTCACATGCTATTGTTTCTTTTCTCTATGTGGATAACTGAAATTATATCTTCTAGGGCTGGCTAAAAATAAGTTTCCACTGAAACTTTTGGTTGATGGAAAATTGGGAGTTTGTTTAAACAACATTTTTCAGAAAGCACCAGCTTTCCTTGCAACTTTGGGGGGTTTTTTTGGTCAGAAAACCAAAAAGCAAAAGGAAAATGTTTGGTTTTTCACCAAACTGCGAAAATTTTTCAGTTTTGCAGTTTGAGTTTTTTTCCATCAAAAAGTCAAAACTTTCTGCTGGAAATTTCTCTGGAAACTTCCTCCCTCACCCCACTTATGTTGAAATTTTTCAAGGGAACCCCTTCCCCTTCCCCTCCCCCCCACCCCATTTTCCAACCAATTGTAATATCTATCTATTTCAGATCCCTCCTTTATACTCATCTGTGCCAGGGTATCTGCAAACCCAGCTGGCTATGGCAAGGCCGCTCACTAATGTTCATGACAAATGCCTATTGTGCTAAGATATGCTTTTATTTAATTGTATTGCATCTTCTCTCCTGATGGTTTGCTTTTCCCCACCTATCATTTTCTGGTGTGACAAAACTGCTCTTCTTAGTAAGTGTTAGAACTGTACTTTGCACAGTGGGCCCTGAAATCGGATTGCAGTTCTTGGGTGTTACTGTGATACAAATAATAAATGAGTCTTCACCATAAGACGGCAGGAGAGCTCCCTGTTTCTGAGTCTATAATACCTACCCGTATTTAGAATTGTTTCAGTGAATCTACCACACAAATAACAAAAAGGGCTTTTTTCAAAAGGCCATTTCCAGCGCATATGCACTTTCAAATATTTATAGGTGCTACAATTCATGGCACACGTGCTTTCCATGCACATCCTTGCGAAGAAAAACTCACTCACCTGCGGTTTCAGAGTAGCAGCCGTGTTAGTATTCGCAAAAAGAAAAGGAGTACTTGTGGCACCTTAGAGACTAATAAATTTATTTGAGCATAAGCTTTCGTGAGCTACAGCTCACTTCATCGGATGCATTCAGTGGAAAATACAGTGGGGAGATTTATTCATTCCACTGAATGCATCCGATGAAGTGAGCTGTAGCTCACAAAAGCTTATGCTCAAATAAATTTGTTAGTCTCTAAGGTGCCACAAGTACTCCTGTTCTTTTCACTCACCTGAATGTCTGTGAATAATGCCTCGATTCAGTAGCCCTTTCAGCTTAAAGGTAGACACGTGCTTAAGTGAACTGGTGGATTTAAGTGCATGATTAATCGCTTTACGGAGCCAGGGCTTAAATGACTAGAAAGGTTGCAAATAATAGCAATATGGTTCAGTGTGCCTGGTAATGGCAATTGTTACTGATTATTTCTCCAAAAAAAATAATCATTAAAAGTTTGGCAAAGAAAAATCCTTAGCCTCACATTTTTTGCTCGTTACCTGTCCCCATTTTTCTCCCACCTACGCGATCTAGCTGTCCCCTTGCCAGATGCTGACCAACTGCCTCATCTTCTGCATACTACTGTAAATCACACTACCAGAAGCAAGGTCAAGGAGAGCAAGTAGTCTGGCTGATTAGCACCAAGATCAGGACAGCTGGCCCATGGTATGGGGAAGAGAGAAAGGGTACTTTGGAAGGGCAAGCTGGCAAGATTTATTGCAAAAAATAATTTTTGGCTCCGAATTAGAACTGTGAGAGAGGACAGAGAAGAAGAAATACGAGATGCCCTCCTTGAGAATTCAGACTGCTATCCGTATGGCTCTAGGCCGCTCCTCTCCTGATTTGATATGCATTGCTTGAGTATGTAGCCACCGTAGACTTGGAGCCAGCAGTGGTAATACACAGTGCAAAGAAAGCACAGAAAATACATGTTTCACCACATTTGGAATTCAATTCTCAGCTACACCAAGTTTAAACCCGATGCAGTGTGTGTGTGTGTGTGTGTGTGTGTGTGTGTGTTTGAGTTTGAGAGAGAGAGAGAGAAAATGTTGGGGGGGGAGGTAGCTCTAAGCCACCATTCCTTTCCCCTGATCTTCGGCCAGCTATCTTACCTTAAAGCAGCCTCACAGCTGCTCTAAGTTACCCAGTCTGCAGCCAGCTGTGATTGTGGCAGAGTGCCATGAGCTTTCTCTTCATACAACCCCATGTGGAGCAGGTGATGGGGGCACAGGGCTGCAGAGCTGACTTTGCACTACCCAGTGATGACCCTGTCTCAAGAGCAATCCTCAGCTGCCCCTTTGGGGTCATTTTTCAACAGCTTTGCTATGAACAGTGCAAAGCTGCCAGAGCTGGGGTTGAGCCTTTATGCTGTAAACTAAAACACACATAAGTTTGTTCCCTCTAGCTCTGCATATGAAACGCCCAACAAGCATGTACCAGTCAGGATTCTGGTGATGCAAATCCCTAATTCACAAGCATTCACAGGGTGTTTTACTTGTGCAATTTAGGCACACAGAGACGTGCACAGACACTTTTTCTGACTCTTGAAAATGTGGTGCGATACGTGTTAGAAAGGAGACACCAACAGGTCGTACCAACATGCCTGCTCATTAAGCTTACTGGGCAAAATTCATCCCTGGAGAAACCCCTTTGACAGTGGAGTTGCCCCATGGACAAAAATGGAACATCTGGCTTTTTAAAACCTATTTTATCTCATTTATAATAAATAATAGCCTGTTGGGGAGAGCTGACTGGATAGCACACAAAGAAAATTCACACGTATTTTCACCAGCAAACATAGCTTGTGCATGTCACTATTAATAGTGGGGTCATACCATTCATTTCCCATCAGCATTTTGGTGACTGGCACTTTCTGTATGAAAACATTCATGGAATCACAAATGTTTCACTAATTTTAGCGCAGATATTTATTCATCTGACAGCTCATTTCAGAAGTAAGTGCACTAATTGCCATTCATTACTCTCCTGCTGATGAAGTTTCAGTCATCCAATCAGGGAACAGAAGGAACACCATTAGACAGCGTTCAATGGTCAAGGGGACATAGTCAAAGAGAACAGATCACAACAATACAAAGGCTGAAATTCAAAGTCAAGCTATTTCCATAAGCTGGTTGGTGAGTACTTATGAATAAAGTAACACAGATCAGTTGGTCAGTAATTCATAAACAGAAATAAGGGCTAAATTTACCAATTAATTTATCCTCCCCAAATAATTCAACCAGCTCTACTGCTCAGTAACTTACATAAATCTGCAGCTTTCGACTAGGGTGGAATAAATAATCAGGTTAGCTGCAACAAGGAAAAGCAGATTAACTTCTGTTAATGTACCTGGAGCCTTCTCTTACCTTCATGGCCTTAACAGCCTGTGACCCAGAGTAATCGAATTCCCCCGCCTGGCCAATTGACAGACCTCCAGATCCTAGGATGAGAACTTTGGAAACCTAAAAGTCAATAATATAAAATGATTAGAATGATTTCACAACAGGTGCAAAGGAGGGGAGTTAAACTGGGGTGAAGGGAGACTATGCAGTGTGGAATGGCCTTGAATCATGAAAAACTAGGTCAAAGAGAGAAGAAAAGCCAGCTTCAGAAAACCTGCAGCTTTCCGTCCAACTTTCCAAAAAATAATTTATTGAACCCATATCGTGCACAGGCGGGTAAAGAAATGGAGGCAACTGATGTTTTACACAAAATATGCAGTAAACGTACTGATTGTTTAATTTATTTATAGACAGCCAGGCTTCACTTTGGCTTCCCACATCTCTGTGTTGTATTTTTTATTCAGCTGCATTTTGAAGGCACAATTCGCTGTGCAACTCGGCTCATGCTAAGAATTCCAAACTTCTTCTCTAGCAATGCAGCTTCAGCTTGATGCTGTCAACCAAATCTCATAGCTGGATACGACTGCATGAGGTGCCATGAAATACAGAGATCACCATAACAAGCATAGATTCTGCTCTGGAGAACATACAAAAACATATACACAAACCTCCATGTTTCAAAAACTTCCACGAAGGAACAGAGAGTTAATAAAATAATGAGAGAGAGAGAAATCCATAATGAGAAGAAATTAAATCTTAATGTAGCTTTTGTAAGGGAATCCTGTACTTCAGTTTCACAGGTAATTTTTTATGCTCTGCATTCTCTCCATCTGATTCAATACAAGTTATAGCTGGTGTATGACTGACAGCTAAAAATAAAGAACATTAATATACTGACCTCAAGTCTAGAAGCTAAAGCTGTGGGCTTGGGCAACACTGAGGCAACAGTTGTACCTTTTCCCCTCTTGATCAGCGAAATGAACGAATCAAACAGGAACTGGTAAAGGTAAACACATGTATTTTAGTGCCCAACCAGGACTAAATAAATACGAATGAAAGACAGAAAAACCAGGCCTGCCATGGGTCAATCCACTGCTGATGTAAGTCAACATAGCTCCATTGACTTCAGATGACTTTGACTTACACCAACCAAGAATCTGGCCCCATATTTCTAATTTCTATAATGATCTTTGGCGTAATGCCATATTCAAGGAAGCAAGATGGTATCAGGGGGGAGAATAGGGAGAGAAAGCCTACAGAACCCATTCAAAAAGAAAAGGAGGACTTGTGGCACCTTAGAGACTAACAAATGTATTGGTTAGTCTCTAAGGTGCCAAAAGTCCTCCTTTTCTTTTTGCGGATACAGACTAACACAGCTGCTACTCAGAACCCATTCATTCATTCACTCATACCCATCCCTCCCCAACACACATACTTTACTTGTACATGGGTGATAACACGTACAAGGGAAGAATGAATGTTAAAAGTTAGAAATCAGAATATTGTACTCTTAACCAGATCAGTGGAGCTATACTGATTTACACCAGCTGTGGATCTGATTGGGCACAGTGCGCCTTCAAGGACACTCTAAACCTGTCAGCATATGCAGTACTCTACAGTATTCAAAGACTGGACCTGCACAAGGGGTTACAAGGACAATTCTGGGGTGGTTTTCAGTTCTTTTCAATTCACAGATCACTCAGACAGGTAAGAATTTTTACCAAGAGATTCACTTATATATTTAATCAACAATATCAAATTACAATTAAAATCAAATCAATTCCAACTATTTCTGCTTCCTTTCCCAAGAAATACTCAATAATAGATTTATGTTCAGACATGCCCTCTCCTTGCACCACTGCCTGCAACTGCTGCTTTGGCATTCACTGAGACTACACAACCAGTTGCTATCGGAATTTGCATGAAGTCACAGATGGGGGATTAACGTTTCATTTCAGTGAGGAGAACAAGAAAGAGTGAGTGTGAATCCATTTATATAACTCTACAGTTACAAAATCTGAAATTAGAACTAAAATGTATGAGAAAGTTAATGGGATTTATTCAAAAAAAGCATCTGGGTTTCTTTTTTTTTTAATAAAATAGAAAATTTTCTTTTACAGCCATCTCAGGTAAAAGGGGTATGGGTCCCGTCCTGCAAAGATTTAAGCCCATGAGAAACTTTCTGCACGTGAGTAATCCCATCAATGTGAATGAAGTCACTCAAGGACGCAAAGCACATGAGATCGATTTCTGCTACTCGTGTTAATGGAGTCACTCGAGAGCCTGACCCAAAGCCTACTGAAGGCAATGGAATCTTTCCACTGATTTCAATGAGCTTTGAATCAGACCAAATGCAGGCAAGTCTATGCAGGACTGGGATCTTGGTTAGGGTCCTGACATTTCCGAAAACAGGACCTAGGAATGTCACTGCATCAAGATTGTCAGGGCTCTTCCATTAGCTGCTCTATACTCTACATGCATTCCTTCAGCCACCCCCATAGCAACCCTGAATCAGTCTCTGTACAGTACCTCTGTGTCTGTTGGCCCCGCACTGGCCTCCGGGTTAAATTGTGCTGTGAAAATTGGTTTGGTCTCATGCATAATTCCCTGCAGGGATAAAAGAGATTGCCTTAGACAACGACATCCTGGCAATGAGGGGGATAGAGGAGGGCTACTGCTTGCAACCCTGTAGGCACTGAAGGGCAAGCGGCTGGTATGCTTTTTGAGGCCTTTGAGTTGAAACTTATTTCATTCCAAGTCTTCACAGCGTGTTTTATCCATTAAAGCATTGAGCCATTCACCATTTTACCGGCAATACAGTACCCATGTAACCTACTGGATTGTGCACTACTGAATAGCGAATGCTTTGAACAGCGCTACTGATTGCCAAGCACTTACCAGAGAAGATATGCTAGTCTCCTTCCAGATGCAACATTGGAGCAGGTGGTGGTGGGGGGGGGGATACATTGGAGCAGGCTGGGAGGAGGGGACACATAGCAGTAAAAGGTCACCCTGGAGACGGCTGAAGTAGAATGACTACTTCTGCTGCTCTGATTTCATATCAGTACTGCTCAAAACACTGGGCCAAAAACATCCCTGCTCTAACTCCACCGGCGTCAGTAGTTTCATTATTCTAGCGTTGGACATGGCACCGTGTCTGTAATTCAACACTGTGAGGCAAATTATGGATGCTGCAGCCGCGGACACAGGTTGTCTCTTCCCAGGGCCATTGTCAGGAGATGACAAGTGGGAACACTCTGCCAGACCAAGGACAGCTGGAGAGTTGCCTGGGCTGGGTTTTCAGCAGATGCTGGCAGTTCCAAGCAAGCTGCAGCAGGAGGCACCAGACCTCTCTCATGAATGGCATGACACAGGCTGCAGCTTGTCCCTGGGACAACACATGAGAGAGGTCTGAAGGAGCAATTGCTGCATCATGAGAAGGTGACCGTGTCAGGTAGAAGATGAGAAGCCCTGGCCGCTGAGAGGGCCCACTGCAGGCTCCACCTCCACTCCCCTGAGGAAGGGCCAAAGTAGGCCTCAGCGAAGGCGTGCTGGGTGGGAGCAGGGATGAGAGATGTGGTTGAGAGCGGAGGGAGACAAAGGGAGAGAGCCTGGGATGGTGGTGAGGGTGGAAGCGAGAGATGGGCTGTTGGCTGGGGGCCTTCGTATAGCTACCACAAAGTACAGAATTCACAATTAGTTAATTATTGTGCGAGCTATGCCCTGCTTCTGGTCACAAAATATCATGAGCTGGCTACAGTGTCCCTTAATGTATTAGTTATTTTTATTTAGTCTACATATGTCTTTTCCAAATTTTTATTCCATGGCTTGATTATAAATATTTGGTATCTGCATTGGTTTGCTCAGCTGGGACTGGCCAGATCGGTCGCACGGTTTCATTTCTCTTCCCTGAACAGAAGAGAACACAACTTACACGTGGGGTTATCAAATTCAGTTTCTGTGAATGTTTTCAGAAAGTGGGCTAACATCGTGTGGCTCTTTGTTCCCTTCTAATGGCTACAACACGTATAGCTGTTTATGTGTCTGCTACTGTGTCCAGTATAACAGACCTCGTTCTTTAGATCAAGCAATAGGGTCTCGTGTTTTTTAGATGCAGAGGTTGTAAGTTTACCCCCCCCACAGATGACCCAGCCCGGGGCATCATTCTTGATCATCTGACTCTGAATTTTGCTTTCCACAAATATTTTTGCCAGCCCAGTTTAACTGCTCCAATCTTCATATAAAGTGAACACAAAACGGGGTGTGCGAATGAGGCCAAAGCTAACTAATTTCAACACTGAAGCAAACGGTGGTGGGAATTTTTTTCTCCACTATTTGTCCAGCTCTACTCAGAACTGTAGCCAACACCAGCTGGCAAACAAACTTCTGCTAACAGTGTCTTCCAGAAAAGGATTTTGAACACACACTAGTACAATACAGCAGTTTCCAACCTATCAAGCTTGATGTGGGGTGGGAGCAAAGAGCTAATACAAGGGGATAGGGAGGTATCCACCCACACGAAATGTTTTTTTCTAAACAGCTACTCTTAAGCAGCATTTCTCTGAGTCTCAAGAATAACACAGGTTTACAGAAGGCAGCCTTGGTTAGTGGATAGGGCACCGAACTGGGACTCAGGAGGCCTGGTTCCTATTTCTGTTTGTCCACAGACTTACTGTGTGACCCAGGACAAGTCATTGCTCTCTGTGCCGCTGCTTCCCCTCCCACACTTTGTCTATTAAGGCTGTAAGCTCGTTGGGGCAGAGATTGTGTCCGTACAGCACACTGGGGCACCTCAAGAGGTGGGAAGGGATCATTGCACTGATTCTGCAGCTTGCTTAGCTGGCCAAGTGGTCACCCACAGGTCACAGTAACCAATTCGGCTGACAAAGCAGTGCCACCAAATAAAGGTAATTATCAGATAATGAAACAGAGAGAAAAGATTTCTTAGGGAACAACTGGTCGTGATGGATAACCTGCAATGCTGTTCCTGCAGATAAAGCAGGCTTGAGTGATGCAAGTGAGTGAAATAAATGACCATCTTTCCCGTCTCACCCATTGCCTGAGCAGGTATCTGGAGAGAGTGTGTTTACCTCATTTGTCTGATCGTTGACATTCACAAAAAGAGGTTTCCAGCCAGCAGGAAGGGTGTTGCTGTCAAGTGCATAGCCATGGTTCTGTGCAGTAATGAAAGCTTGTCCGTTCAATAGGTTAATAACTGGCTGATTCTGACCTCTAAGAAAAGAGAGGGGGAAAGGACAGAGGCAGAGATGTGGGTGATGGAGGGAACGGAACATCAAGGGCAAGAGGAGAATATCACAGTAATGCATGGCAGTTAGCAAAAGCAAAGTACTGACCATTCTAATTACGCACCTGCAGAATGACACAGATACTTTATCTCCCCAACACAAATTAATTTAGAAGGTCTGGCTGGAGGAGGGAGTTACAGCTAAGCAATAGCAGCTATTCGATTTCTATAGTCAATATCACAACCACAATGATCAAGAAATCAAACTCGAACAGTGATATTCTTTAGCAGCATTGGACCAACTCATACAAACAGTTTCTAACCTGCCTTGAAATGAACAATTGATTTAGGGGAACAAGGTCAATTGCTGGAACGAATAAATAAAGTTACTGCTATCCAGGTTATGATGGAGTCATATCAGTGTGCAGGCTGAGAGAGAGGCCCGCTGAGAAGTATGGTGGAGACAGTGCACAGAAGACAGTATCCAAAGGAGCATCGGTACTTACAAGCCAAATGTATCTGTCAATGGTAAAATCTCATCATCTGTCCAGAGTCAGATTTGTAATCTGAGCAATACACTGAGCAGAGATACCCCATTGCAGCTGCAATCAGCTTCCAGCAGGAGCAGCAATGGAGGGTGTACCAATGTTATCTTTGAAGGTGGTCACACCTACTCCAGCTCTGATCTCTTGGGCACACGATGCCCAGTGTAAAAGTGCCATGGCTGGCCTGCTGCATGCAGTGATGAGCTGCCAAAAACTTAACAACCAGTTCCCTCCTCACCCCACGAGGGGGTCGTAGCCCACTCCCGCCCCGCCGGGGACTCCTGCCCCATCCAACCCCCTGCGTTCCTTGACGCCCCACCCCCGGACCCCTGCCCCATCCACCCCCTCCCCTGACTGCCCCCAGAACTGGGTAGGAGGGTCTCATGGGCCACCGTAGTGGGTGCCCACCCCACCCCTAAGAGCCAGAGGCACCTGCCGGGGGGCGAGGTGGGGAGTCCTGGCAGTGCTTACCTGGGGCAGCTCCCAGAAAGCATCCAGCAGGTCCCTCTGGCTCCTAGGGGCGGGGGAGCGTAGCGGGGGGGGAGCAGGGGGAGAAGCCGCTCCCCCCACTGATCACATCAAAAGTGGCGCCTTAGGTGCCGACTCCCCGCCCCGTGCCCGGCCCCAGCTCATCTCACCTCGGCCTCCTCCCCTGAACGCACTGCCCCGCTCTGCTTCTCCACCCCTGCCCCAGCTTCCCATGTATCAGCTGTTTGGCGGGAAGCCTGGGAGGGCTGAGAAGCAGGCGGCGACTTTGAGCTGAGGCCCAGGGAGGCGGAGGCGAGCTGGGATGGGGAGCGGATCCCCTGCACCCCCTCCTCCCTCCGGGTTACCTGCTGCGGTGTGGGCGGCCCTCCTTGCACAACCCCACCCCAGCTCACCTCCGCCTCCCTGGGCCTGAGCGCAAAGCCGCCGCCTGCTTCTCAGCCCGCCCTGGCTTCCCGCCGAACAGCTGATTCGCAGGAAGCTGGGGGAGGGTAATGGAGAAGGAGAGCAGGGCGGCGTGTTCAGGGGAGGAGGAGGAGGTGAGCTGGGGCCAGGTGCGGGGCAAGGCGGGGAGCTGCCGGTGGGTGCTCTGCACCCATCAAATTTTCCCCATGGGAGCTCCAGCCCCAGAGCACCCACAGAGTTGGCGCCTAACGTGCCACTTTTGGCCAGGTGTTAAATTTAGAAGCCCTTTTAGAACCGGTTGTCCCTCGTGGAACAACCGGTTCTAAAAGGGCTTCTAAATTTAACTACCAGTTCTAGCAAATTGGTGCGAACCGGCTCCAGCTCACCACTGGCCATATGTAAATTCACAGTTTCTCCTAGTGAGTTATTTAGCAGGGAGGATTAAAGCAGTATCCTTTGGACCTGAGCGCCAAAGCTGGCAGGGGATCTAGTGGAGATGTTAATTAGTGACCAGCAGCAGGCATAGTGCACAAATGAACACTGCTGGTTTCTAGCTGTGCTTGACCCAGGGAGAAAGATGTGCATTCTGCATCCATGGTGTTCACTCTACCCCTTAGGTCATGTTGAGATGTGACCTATGGGAAGAGGGACAGATATGCAGCAGCATATGTAGATCCCCAACTCATCTGGCATCCTGGACATTGGAGAGGGGAAGGCAAAATATTGATGTATTGGGTTCTTTGCAGTCCTCATAGAATCATAGAATCATAGAATATCAGGGTTGGAAGGGACCCCAGAAGGTCATCTAGTCCAACCCCCTGCTCAAAGCAGGACCAATTCCCAGTTAAATCATCCCAGCCAGGGCTTTGTCAAGCCTGACCTTAAAAACCTCTAAGGAAGGAGATTCTACCACCTCCCTAGGTAACGCATTCCAGTGTTTCACCACCCTCTTAGTGAAAAAGTTTTTCCTAATATCCAATCTAAACCTCCCCCACTGCAACTTGAGACCATTACTCCTCGTTCTGTCATCTGCTACCATTGAGAACAGTCTAGAGCCATCCTCTTTGGAACCCCCTTTCAGGTAGTTGAAAGCAGCTATCAAATCCCCCCTCATTCTTCTCTTCTGCAGGCTAAACAATCCCAGCTCCCTCAGCCTCTCCTCATAACTCATGTGTTCCAGTCCCCTAATCATTTTTGTTGCCCTTCGCTGGACTCTCTCCAATTTATCCACATCCTTCTTGAAGTGTGGGGCCCAAAACTGGACACAGTACAGCACACATCCTGAGGGCATGTGTTCAGATTCTGTAAAGCAGCAGTGTCATCATACCTGTTGGCCATGGGCATCTTGTAGGACGTAGCTCCCGCTGCTATACCAGTTACCAGATTCCCCATGCTGACTCCAAACAATGGCTCCTTGCGATCACTCTTCAAGACCTAGGCGGAGATAATTTTCATTAACCCGACTGTGAGATCCATGGGAACAGTGAATCTCCAAGTTCAGCAATAACGCAAACTAGTCCTATTCTTTACGCATTTAAATGCAATGTTTTCAATTAGGATTTAATTTGTCTTGACAGATTCCATACAAAAATGAGCTAGTCGCTTTGCTGCCAGGGTAGTGTTTCTTATACACTGCTAATGCCCAGGTGGAAATTCAGAATGCCCAGCACACATGCACAGCTAGGGGTCAATGCTCCGCCCACCATCACATCCCTCATCCAGGTGTTTCGAGGCCACTCCATACGGCGGAACTGGTGTGGTGCTGCTGGGTAAGATCTGGGGAGGCCACTCAGTGAGTGTCTTTGTTCCTGGTCAAAGTGGTAGTGACCTTGGAGGTTTTTTGCCTTCCTCTACAGCGTGTGGTGTGGGCAACATGCCAAGAGTATGTGGGTGTATCTGACTTAATCATTTCCCTGGGGTCTTGGGCAGTGGAGCACCTCCTATTCTCTGCCCGTGGCGCAAAACAGTCTACTCTCCTGTGGGCTGTCCTACCGTAGTCTAATTCCAGTTGTTGGGTTTAGCAAAGGGTGTGGGGTGCTGTTAGTGGCCTGTGACATACAGGAGGCCAAACTAGATGATCTGGTGGTCCCTTCTAACCTTACGCTCTATAACTCTACGACTACGGGTAGTGGATGCATGGCTCTGCAGATCTGCTGAGATTGCTCCCTGAGAAGCAAGGAAACATGCCCCCCAGAAGCAACTACAGTCTCAGGGCAGGGGCAGGGGCAGCCACAGCCAAGCAGAAGCTCTGTGGCCTCTCTACAGCATGTGCAGGTGTGATACCTTCTCTCCTTTGCTCCAGAAGAAAACCCCAGTGCCCAGAGCTGTGACTCAGGCTGTTTTCCTGGGCCACAGGGAATGAGCAGTGGCATCGCGCATCACTGGAACTGAGATGCTCCAGCCATTTGTAAGTTACATAATTTAGAAGAGAAGGGCATATTTCTCAGGACAACCATACTGCTCCATAATGCACACGTTTGCCTTGCTTGACTTCAACACAGATATGTACTGACTCATTAGAGTATTCTGCAAGACACCACCAGTTCTTCTTCAGCGCCCATAACTGTGCTAAAGACCTTACAACCCTATGACTAGGCAGATCCTTGGCCCAGAGCTAACAGTCTAACTAGACACAAGACAGGGATATATCCTACTAGCAAAATGACCGAGGTGAACTTGGGCACACAACTCGTTAGCTCCATGATCATTCATTTTTCAAATACATGATCTGCTCAGAAAAGACTGAGTCCTCCTAAAGGAACCATCAGGTCAACACCGGCAAGTGACCCCCGTGCACACGCTGTACCTTCTTAAGATTCTGAATCAGCTCTTGTGCCTGCATCGGATCCCCCGGGCCGCCGGAAAGAAAAAGCCCATCATACTCCATTCTGGTGAAATCATGATTCCATGGGACCAAATGCACCTCCGCACCTCGCTGGCAGAGAAGCAAAAGAGGAAGGAGGAAAATGCTTTAAGTCAACTTAGCCTCTTACAGGGCGAGTTCATTCTAACTGCTCCCTTATGGCCCAGCAGACATATTCCACCAAAACCAATCCTGCATGCCAATATATAGACTCTCTTTGGTAAATCTCTACTTTTAGGGATGTATTTAACAGTGTAACAAGCTTGTGGCCACTGAGGACTTCATAGTTGTCACTGAGCTGTTCACCACGACATTAAAGTCTTCACAGTCACAGCACGAATAGCCCATGAAACCTATTAACCTAAAAGCACAGGATCCCAGCTCTTTACCAAAAGGAGGCAGGTTAGACCATGATTCAGTGGAGACAGGCGTGGCAAAATTCAATTTCATAATCATTTTGATGGATAGTCTAGATGTTTATTTTTAAGCATTTTTTATTTTTATCAATTTAAAGTTTCACATTTGCAGGAATTATGTGAGGTTCAGGCACTGGTGAGGAATCAGATGATGATTTAATGATTGTAGATGCTGAGATTCAAAAGGATAATGTTTTGTAACCGTTAAAACACAAATGGTCAACAGCACATGTCAACATAGACAAAGTAAATATCCTTAAAACCAAACCCTAATAAGATAATAATAATTCTTCTTCTAAGTTCTCAAGCCGCATTTCTCTTCCTTTGCCTAGCTGGAAATGTCGATTGTTCTCTCCGGAAACCTGTTTTGTCAGTTTGTGTACATATGGTGAAACCGACGTTTACTGGCGTGTACGGATAAAAATCTAATCCTTGCAAGCCTAGGTAAGTAACTTGGGCACAGATGCTCAAAGGTATTTAGGCGCCTAACTCCCACTGAAGTTAAGAATCTGGTCGTTAGGCACAGGCTTTACTTTACATCTGTGAACAGTCCAATTGACTTTTCTTGGCTCCCAGGCGATGGGCCCACACTGGAGCTTCAAGTGAAGCACATCTTTAGTGTTTTGCTGAATCGCAGTCAAAGTTACTTGCTCAAGGCTATCCAGCATGTAAGTGGCAATACCAGGAATAAAACCCAGGAGTCTTGTTGTATAGTTTTCTGCTTTAACTGCTCAGTTACATTCCTTCTGTTAATACTAGTTCAATGGACTTCTCTTCGACCACACATATGTTGTGCGTGTCATCCAGAGAAAATAGTGCAAGGATCGGTTACGATTCGATCTTGGATTTGTGCTGCTTAGGCAACTCTAGATGGCTTTTGCTGGGCTGACTTTCCCTAGTACCACACTGCTTCCTAAACTCTTTTCCACTGGAAATGCTCCCACCTTCTCTCTTTAGCTTCACCGACCTTTTGCTATACCCTCTGTGAAGTCCAAACGGTTTCCTTTGGCCCAATCATTTAAAATGGGGAAAACAGTCATGAGGCTATCAAATATTAGGTGCAAACTGTAACCAAAAACGGCTGCATGATGCAATGCAAAGCATGCTTTCTGTTACAGCCTTAATGTTTGAATTAGCAGAGAATGATTTTGGACATCAGGAGTCCCAGTTCCTTCAGAGAACAGAAGGCCACCAACTTAACTCCTTCTGCTGAGAAACAAGATGAAGGGCTAGTGTGGCATAAAGGCCGATATCTCAATTATGAGAAAGTCTGCCAAGAAAAAAAGCATTAGTGCAGAGTTTTCTGCTTTAAATAATTTTTTGCAATGCAGGGCTGATTCTTCCTTGGTTGCTATTAGGCAGGTAGTGACATATCCCTTGAAGTCTCCTCAGTTCACACGTGAGTCCCCCAATGAAACCATCTCAGTCTCCTGCCAACAGAGCTTCTCATGGAATTCAGACACAATGGCTGCCTTATGGCTATTCTTCACCACCATGTTAGCTTTAGGGACCATCCGTAAAGTTCAAAGAATGACTCAGCCCACTGGGAATCATCTAACAAGGATTATACTGAAATAAAAACATTGAGGTGGAGGGCAGTGGGTGGGATGGATCCCTATCAATTTTTCAAATAGAAAGTTCAGTAAGAATGAGTGGCATGCTCCCTGGGACAGATACAGCTAAACAATCAGCCAGTCTTGTACTAAAGCAATGCTGCAAAAGAAGCTCCCTGGAGGAGAAGGACACAGAACACTGACTTACCTTTACTAGCAAACGGATAGCGTTGTTCTTTAACCCACAGTCCACAGCTACAATTTTAATTGGATTCCCTTTGCCATACACCTTGACTTCCTATTGACAGGTTTAGAAAAAAGATAAATTACTGTAAGTGAAAAACCACAAGCCATAAACACAGTAAGGGTGTTTTGCACACAGGTTGGTAGCAGATTGATTGTTCACTGCCAGAAATGACTGGCATTTACCAGTCAATTTACAAGGAAATCTCAGGAAGTGCCACAGAGGTTAATTTTTGTTATGAAAGGCAAAAACAAGTGTAATGCTTTTTCATATACTGTTCACTTCAGTCATAACAATGATCCCTAAGAAACTGGTTGTTTCCATAGTTAATGACTAGCTTTTCTGTGTTTCACCTCATTAACAGAAAGTAGCAACTGAATTCTCAAGAGCTGTGGCTTAGATGTAGCACTAGAGACAGACAGTGATAGATACCTTGGGCCAGGTCCTCAGCTGGTGTGAACTGGAGTCATTCCACTGACTTTAATAAATCAAGGCCAATTTACACCTGCTCAGGATCTGACCCATTATGCTTTCAATGTCACTTTGATTCTCCACTTGCAATAAGGCTGGGATGTAACAGAATGAATCACTACATGTTCCATCTACACAATACAGAATCACCACAATATCAGTACAATTTGCCATACCAGTACAGACCAATAGCCCATCTAGAATGTCACTGAGAGTGGCACATGTTTATCCGATGTGGATGGTTTTATGTATTTTCCAACTCCTTCCCTGCAAGACACTTTCCCATCTGCTGTCATGTAGCCCCCTTCTTCTCATTTATCCTAATGTAGCACATTGTTTTGATAAGCTGCATGATTCTATAATGTAGGCAACAGCATGTCCTTCTCTATGCCAGTTCTGATCATAAGCATGGTGTGTGACTGATTGCTATGTTTGAAGAAGGAATTCTCCTAATGGAGTGACCACTATAGGACAGTAAGACGGGTAGGAATTAGCCTTCCTCTACAGCACTGAAAACAGAGATAATCTATTGGGATTTGTCTACTGATTTATAGATCATACCATCTGGTAGGAACATGCCCCACAATCCATTTCCGGAGTCTGCAGAGCATTGGTGGATCTAGGTCCTCCCCATCTTCTTCTAAGTTTCTAATACTATTTGTCATGCCTGTGTTCTGATTTGCAAAGGGGTTATCTGCCTGTTAGCCTCTTTGGTACATTATCTTATAATAAAACAGTGGTTTAATTTAACTTAGTAAACTGCAGAACCACATTTATGCAAAGCAAATTTGGTTTTGCTTTTTTACAGCTCTTCTACCTATGCAGACATTGTCGTATATGCTTGTTCGAACAAGTTAATGACGTAGGTTGGGACTTTCAAAAGTGCCTGAAGTCATTAGGCACCAAACTCATATTGAAAGTCAATGAACACTGGGTGCCAAACTCCCTTGAGCGCTTTTGAAAAATTTCAACCACAGTTTTAAATAGGCTTCCAGAGGGCTTTTGGCTCCTTGCAGCTCACATATACAGGGATCTATGCAACACTAATGATGCAACGCTTCACTGGGGGTGACTTTCTTTGGTTGTTCTACTCCCCATACAATTAATTACAGGGCAAAGCTGCTCTGAGTTATTTGGACTAGAAATGGGCCTGAACAAAAAGCTTTCATGGGAGCTAAATCTTTCAGAAATTCAGATCCAGATTTGAAATTTGTAATTCAGAACAATCTGTTATACAGGTTGCTAATAAAACCCCAAACCCTTAGTTTTTGAGGCTGGATTTGTGGCTTGCAGGTACCATAACAATGCAGCATTAATGATTTTACTCTGTCCAATTGATTAGGTTCTTGTGTACATAAATGACTTGACCTTCTCAAATGGTTAAACAGTTCATCTGCTCTGGGCATCTGAATATTACACACTCAAATGAACAGCATAATAATCTCTACAGAAACTCCCTGCAAAAGGCAGCTAAAGTCTACAAGTCTGGCCTACATAAACACCTTCCATAAACAGAGCCTATCTCACTAGCATACAAAGAAAAAAATCACTTCTAATGTACCACTGATAAGAAAACTCCTGGTCTTACTGCATCCTGATTTACATGAAAATAGCTGTTTGCTAGCAAATAGATCAACATGTCCAGTAATTACCACCATTGAAGAGTTTAGCTAATTGTCAGCTTTATTTGTGAAGTTGCTTTTTAAGACTATAAAATGAAGTTATAAACATAATGAGACCACAGAAGCTGTGTTAATCTTTTTATATCTCTTTTATGGATGGTATTTCCAGTATCTTTATAGTAATTCTGCCATTACCAAGAGAGTCAAGAGGCGGAAATAACAGAGAGGGGTTTTATTGTAATGTTTTGATCAGCTGACGGCAGATGGACATTCGCATGTACGGAATGGTCAAGTTTCATTCCAAAAATACAGTGTAGTTGGTGGAGAAGTGTACAGTGCCTGATCTGAGGGACTCACCAATTTCATGAGATGCCCCAAGGAATCAAAAACCAACATGCATTAACCTGTCATAGTAGGCCACAATAAGGGGCTCTTCAGAAACTGAGGAGAGCACTGACCTGTCAGCCTTCCTCACTGCCATCAGGGGCAGATACAGAGTTAGCACTCAGCCCTACCCAAATCTGTGTGAATGCAGTAGCCAACATTTGCGTGGTTGTGGATCAGGAACTCCTGGCTAATTAACAGGTGGCTTTCAGCCCATCTGCCGAATGCTATGACCAGCAGGGAGCAGAGTAGCCCAGCGGGCCCATGCCACTGCCTATGCTCAGCACTGGAAATGTCTCCCAGCCCCAGACTACTTTGCTAAGAGCCAGGCCCTGTGCAGGCTCCACCTGGCCCGCCTGACCCAGCTTAACCTGTGCTTCCCATGGGGCGGTGGGGATCACGCCTTCTTCACTGGCCAGTCCAGCCCCCATGCTCCCTGCACTCAAATCTCTTCTGTGCACCCAGTTATCTACCCCTACAATCAAGTATTCAAATAGATGCTATAGAATAGATAATAATGTACAATATAATAATATGCAATGCAAATGATTTGCTGTGACATCAAACCTCTTGTCTTTGCCTGTCCACCCTAAACTGGGGCCCACCCAAATGTCTACTCCTAGCTTTGCCACCGACTGCTACCCTTTCAGCCCTGTGCAGATTGACTGTCTGCACTACTGCTACATCAGGGTCAAGGGACCCATTACAAAAACATTGCCCATTGACTCAGTTATATCACAGTTAAAAAGTGTAGTGTAGACATGACATCAGTGCATGCCCGTACTGGTTTAATAGTCTAACCTTGTTAGGATGGAACATGGTTTGCAGACCCTCATAACACGGTTACAATCTGTGTTCCGTTACTGGTCTATACGCTACCTAGAGCAGTGGTATGCAGCTATGGGTAATACCTACCCTGGGGAGAAAAAAAATCCCTGTCCAGTACAAAAATGCTGACTGCTACAACCAAACTAGCAAAAACTGTGCTGGAAGAGAGTGATCCATCAGGATTATGAGTTTTCTGGGATTTCCAACTTTTCACTGACATTCCTTTAAGAGAAATCACATTTTCCACCAGCTGAAAATTCTTCTCACGGTGTGAAAATCACCCCCATTCACCATGGCGATACCTACCACCTACTACAACTTGGTCTCACCCTTCTCTCAGTCCCCTATCTGGTGTTGCCAGTTCCTAGGCTAACTTTTAGACCATTCCTACTCAACACAGTACTCCTTCTAATGCCACCTGGCCCCAGCTCCAAGCAGAGGACTAAAGGGGTGCTCTTTCTGCAGTCTTAAAGTCATTAATGGGTAATCCTCAAAAGCTTTGGCGCATGGTACAGTTTGCAGAAGCACTGCGGCACATGGTACAGTTTGCAGAAGCACTGCATAGTCAAGTGACAATGGTTTATCGATGAACACGCAGTGTTTACTATGATAAGGAAAAAGGAAACTCTCTAGGGCAAACGGGGAGAAGTTTTATTAATCAAGTGTACAGCACCCACATTGGAGAGAGAATTCTCACCTTGGTTGAAACGTCTGCAATCAGGTTCCGCTTATTTGGATCTACAAACTCCACAGGCTGACCTTCAAATTCAATCTTGCCCAGGACTGTGCCCTGTGGAAACAAAGCATTAGACAGCTAAGTGCAAGCAAACAAGAAGTTGCAAACAGTGGCGCAGGTGCTGACAGACAAAAATCAGTAGGAAGTAGAACAGCTGCTCCAAGACTTTAGTTTAACATTACAACTTCAAAAGTTTGCTAGCCTTCACCAGTATCAAAAGCAGGTAAACACCCTATATTTTGGGGGAGGCAAAGCAGGCAATAAAATCAGTGGATATGGGGCTAGGTCAGCTGTCTAGTGGTAGCAAGGTGGATTGCTACTCAGGGGAGATCAGAATTCAGCTCCCAAGATGGCAGGCTTGCAGGTCTGGGAGCACTCCCAAATCCAGCATGCACCTTAAATGCTTTCCCCCGCGTGCTGTCTTCTTGCCAACCACTCTGGCTGACTGCAGGAGCAGCTCTGGTGTCAGGCACAGGGAGTTACATCCTCTCTTCTCAGTGGAGGCATGGCTGGACCTTTCAGCATGGTAGGAGGAAAGTGAAAGGGAGAGAGGGGGTGTTTTTATATCCCTTCCTCAAACTCCTATGGTAAAGCATGGCATCTTTACATTCTGAATCCCCACATTAATGTGCACAATGGGACTCCATACAGGCTTCAAAGGTACTCCCGTGCACAGCTGGACCATAGCCAGGCCACACACACTAATACCTGAGACATTGCAGTCCTTTCCTTATTCTTAGAGCAAGAAGGAACCCCAGTCTCATGGACACCAGTGTGTGCAAACTGTGGGTAAGTGACAATGGCAGGCACTAGAAGGGCTAGAAGCTGTTACCTTTACTCACACCACCTAGCATCATACACCGCACATAGCCACAGGTTTCAGAGTAACAGCCGTGTTAGTCTGTATTCGCAAAAAGAAAAGGAGTACTTGTGGCACATGAGAGACTAACCAATTTATTTGAGCATAAGCTTTCGTGAGCTACAGCTCACTTCATCGGATGCATACTGTGGAAAGTGTAGAAGATCTTTTTATATACACACAAAGCATGAAAAAATACCTTAAAAAGATCTTCTACACTTTCCACAGTATGCATCCGATGAAGTGAGCTGTAGCTCACAAAAACTTATGCTCAAATAAATTGGTTAGTCTCTAAGGTGCCACAAGTACTCCTTCACATAGCCACAGTGGGACAGGGACAGCCCCCATGTGAGCACAGGTGGCAGAGTCTCTCTCCTCTCATTTCAGGTACAATGCCATTAACAAACTCTTGTCTAATTTGCCCTCTTTCTGGGGCTTTGAGGAGACTTCTCTTTCCCTTCTCACATTTGCTGCTTTGGTGAAGTTTATATGGGGCAGAAGTTGAAAAGGCCCGTACGACCTTCAAGAGACAGCCACTTGGGAGCTCTGAAAACTGCCTTGCAGCTCTGGAAAAGCCGATTACAACACCCCACCACCACCACCACCTCACAGGCACAGCGTCTTACCTTGACACTGGATTACTTAATGAAATGGTGCCCCAGGTTTACTGTTCATTTATGCATTGACCATGCTGAAACCCTCTCCTCATCTCCCATTTATAAACACACAGAGTGAAATACTAAGCTAGTTTTTCATCCTGACTGAGATTAGTGGGAGAAAAGGCAACATGATGCATTTTTTAAAAAACATAAACCAATATCGCTCTGAGTCCAACATAATGCGCATTACTACTGTACAGTGTAAGCTAAGCAAATGGTTATTGAAAGCATATTTACTATGGATGAAAGTGGCACTGATCTATTAAGGGATACATATCAAGGAAGTACAAAATGTATTTCCATTTACAAACATACTATATTCAACAGTACTTGTCTTCTGTCTACAAAAACAGGCATTTTCCTTAGTATTCATTTGTGCAAATATTCAAGTTAGGTCATTCATACACTGCTGGGTGGAGGGAATGTAGGTTTGGACTGTATCATGAAACCCAAACACTTAACCAAAAAAACCCCAAACAAGAGCAACAGAAAAGCCTCAGTGGCACAATGATCTTCATTCCAGATGGATTTGATCATTGTTTTACCCAAGATGTGAAATGTACCTTGCCATCAACCTCCCTCCAGTAACGTAATATTCCACATGTCCTTCAAGAATCAGTGCTGGGAAACCAGATAGGACTAATGGCCATAAAAAAAGAAAATAAAGGCTTAGCCCCAAAAAGGTGTAATCGGCCTCATCTTTGGAGGGTCTAATATGAAATAAGACGCAAGGAGACCCATCAAACTCTCTCTCTCTCTCTCTCTCTGCCTGTATTGGGGTCTGCCCATCTCTGCCTACCCACAACACACACACACACACCTGCCTGCCTGGGACTCCCTCAGGCTGTAGCAACCCCTCTCCCCCCAGCCCGCACCTATGTCAGCACAGCTTTGTCCTAACCCACTTGTACAGAGCGGGAAGCCAAGAGGAGAAGAGCTCAAGGACAGTTGGGGAGTTCCTGTTCTGCCTCAACTCCGGGGTACTGGAGTCGTATGGGGTGGCAGATGGGGGACTCTCATCTGGAGCCGTGCTCTGGCTGGCAGGTCAGAGTGTGTGCGGTGCACAGTGCTTGGCAGAACAGGGTCCTGAGGAGCAGCGTGAGTCGCGTAGCCCCACGGCCACCAACGGCTGTCTGTGGTTCTCTCAGCCATTAGGGAAAGCACAGGATGAGGCGGGGTTTAATATACTTGGAATCAGGGAGGGGGATCGTACCTTGCCCCGAATTATTTTAGTCAGCATCCTTGTGTCAATCCCACACAGAGCAGGCACCTGGAGGAAACATACAAGAGAGCCCGGTCAGAGAACAGCCAGGGGAATATTACAGACACTGCACTTTGCTGGGCAGCCTACCAGAGAGAGACAGTCCCAGGACACACTTCTCCTTCTCTTTCCCTCTCTCTCTCTCTCCTTTGCACATTCCCTCCCCTCCCCACATCCCCTCTCAGAAATAGCAATGTATCTAGGTGCTGTGCTGGGCAGCTGGTACCTGTACAATGAAACACCTGTGTGACACATGCCTTTCTGTCTAGTCTGCGAGCCCTGTTCTGGCCTAACACCAGGGGGCTGGGTCCTCAGCTGATGTAAACTGATATAGCTCCACTGACAAGAAGTCGTTGACTTCAGGAGTGTGGCCCTGGTTTTCCATCAGTGGGATTCAATTAACTTGGAGGGGAGGGATAGCTCAGTGGTTTGAGCATTGGCCTGCTAAACCCAGGGTTGTGAGTTCAATCCTTGAGGGGGCCATTTAGGGATCTGGGGCAAAAATTGGGGATTGGTCCTGCTTTGAGCAGGGGGTTGGACGAGATGACCTCCTGAGGTCCCTTCCAACCCTGATATTCTATGAACTTCAGTGCACTTACTCCCAATTTACACTGGGGTGAGCGGCCTCAGGATCTGGGCCTACATGAGCAGGCCCCTGATCTCTTAGCAGCACACACTGAAGTAGTTTGGAGAGAAATAGTTGGAAGGGAAAGTAATGGAGAGTAATCGCACAGGGCAGGGAGAGAAACTGAAGTGAGGATAAACTTAACCTAACGTGAAAAAACAAAGAACCAAATATCCCCACTTAATGAGCATTTCTCCTAGTTAGTCTTGTCCGTGTCTCCTCATTGTCTCAGAAGTAGGAAACCCAGAAAAAGCCCAGTGCAAACTAAAGAGAGCAGGGGGGTTGCCAGCACAATCCAAAGGTCTGATGACAGGAACTGTCGCTCACTGTAAACCAGAATCTCTCTCTCCTGGTTTCCATTACTCAAGGAGTCACTTAGCAGTTTCCTCAGAACAGATATTCCATG
Organism: Lepidochelys olivacea; assembly: GCF_965140295.1. Taxonomy (NCBI): domain Eukaryota; kingdom Metazoa; phylum Chordata; order Testudines; family Cheloniidae; genus Lepidochelys; species Lepidochelys olivacea. Next base: position 65,721,984 of record NC_140421.1, on the reverse strand, counting down.
TCAAGTATACGGTCTGGTTGCCCAAAGATCTCTCACCTTTTCTTCTTGCAGCCACTGTCCCAGAGTTTTGACTGCCCGCCAGTGACTGTACTCATTACTGTAATCCAGCACCAGCAAACCTGATACCTGCAAAGAGAAAAGAAGGGGTAATGAGTTGTGATTAGTGGAAGCATTCACCATGTACAGCTGATGCATTTTAACACACCTCTATCTTTGTTTACACTAGAAGTGTTTATAAGCCTGTGCTGACTAGCACACTTGCTAAGTACACCTCATGTTCCTATTCTAAACAGCGACTTGGCAAAACTGTAATCCTTGCTGTGTCAAATGGTCCTGCTGAAGGATATTCAGATTTTAAAGGCCAGAAGGAACCATTAGATCATCTAGTCCAGCAGTTCTCAAACTGTGGGTCATGACCCCATATTAAGGGGGTCACCAGGGCTAGCATTAGATTTTCTGGGTCCCAGGGCTGAAGCCAAAGCCTGAGCCCCAACACCTGGGGCTGAAGCCAAAGCTCAAGGGCTTGAGCCTGGGACGGCAGGGCTCTGGTCCTGCCCCACCCTGCCCTGGGCGGAAAAGCTCAGGCTCCGGCCTCCTCCCACCCGGGGTCATGTAGTAATTTGTGTTGTCAGAAGGGGATCATGGTGCAATGAAATTTGAGAACCGCTGATCTAGTCTGACCCTCACCAATCTCTTCAGTAAAGACGGCCTGTGTGCTCAGATGGCTCTCTCTTGCCATGATCTGATCTCTCTATGGCAGTTTGCCTCTGGGAGACAAAATCATATCTGAGGCACCAGAAATAAAGATGAAGGGGAAAAAAAACAATCTTCTGCATGTTTCTGGGAAGTTCCATCTAACTTTCCTCCTCCGAGGATGAGCCTGAAAGATGTCAGTAAACTCCCATCCACCCCACGGATTTGTATTTCTAAATCAGGTCTCCACTGGACTAGTTTGTCCAGTCCTGATTTTGCTGCTGCCATTACCTTGATTCCATCAGACTCTAAAAACTTGCTGAGGCCCATTTCATCCAAGGCAGCGGTGTCTGGCGCCCCACCATTGCCAACAATGGGGTTAACCATTGTGAGAATCTGCCCCCGGTAGCTGGGATCTGTCAGGGTTTCAGAGTACCTGAATTAAAAACAAACAACAGACAACTGTTGGCATGGGGATGGGAGTGAAAAAGCCAACATAAACCAGCCAGCAGTGAACTCCCAGATACAAGGGAATGCTGAGTCTGGAGAAAACTCCCAAGGAGGGTTAGATTTAAACACACGATTAAATGTTTTGCTGAACTGATACTCAAATCTAAAGGTTTCTATGAGGTCAGTACTGGAACATTTTTAGCCTCATTTTACAGATCAGATAATTGCACTCTGCCTACATTTCCCTCTGCAGCTCCAATTGAATAAGTAGTTCTTCACTTTCTCTATGTCCTGTAGCTGTGAACTGTTAAATAATTGCTGTCTTAAACCCCAGAAATGGCTGCATTTCAGCAGTGGATGAAATTATCCTTTCGTATACTTTCCCAAGTGCATTGGGTGTTTCAGGATGAATTTGCCCTATATATATGCATAATGTATTATTATTGTTGTTTAAATGGTATGTAATTGGAAACTCCCACAGTTTACCAGATATCAGCAATTTGCAAGAAACATTTTTATGGAACGCCAGCCCCACTGCCAAAAGATTAATTGTCAAACTCTGGAAAACTCTTTACAAAAGCCAGAATGGTTGCAGGCTGATACAGACGAGTGAGTGCTCTAGCCAACTAAGAGAAATGACGTGTCAGTTAAACAAAGTCCATGAAATATTCCTCGGTATGCTTGTCCTGCTTTTGGAAATATATTTCTTGCTCTGGTTAAATATGCATGAGGTTTTCAGTGTTAACATATGGTTACAGTAAATGCATGGTATGCATACATTTGGCACATATAGTATGTGCCTTATATATATATATCTATATAGATATATATATATATACATAGAGAGAGAGAGAGAGAGATTCTCCTGCCTATTGGATTGTTTACGCTACCAAACATCCTTCATTAATGCCAGTGCCAATGTAATTAACCTTTGTGTGTTGTTTGTATTCAAAAAACATTGAAAAAAAGCCACTGGGTTTGGCTGTGACATACAGGCACAGCTCTGCACTGGGACATAATGCCCTTAACGCATGCACAATGCCTCCTATAGCTTGGAGGAATGGCACAAGGAATGACACACATGGCACAAGAACTAAAGAAGCATCAGGGTCCAATCCTCTCGGGGCTTGCACAACAAGTCCTGCCTGATCTCTGTAAATTCCTGTCAATCACTTCCTCTGCTAGAATATCCATGGGAAACAAACACAAAAAAAGGGAGCAAACATCTCAGGGGAAAAAAAGGGGAACTTATGTATCTTTTGCAAAAGCGTTTTCAATTCTTCCTGCTTTTTTCTTCTAAAATGAAATTATTTGTATACAACTAGTTGAATTTTTTGTGAACATTTCTGTGAAAAATCATCCCATTCACCAAAATTCAAAAATTTCACCAAAAAGCCTTGTCAAAAAATTTGAACTGCGCCAAAATGTCAGCCATTTCTAATCATGTAAAATTCAAACACCTCTCCAGCATTCCTTCTCTGTAATGTTAAGTGACAACTCAAGAGTTCAGTTTGTCATTGAAAAGACATGGCTCCATGTACTAATTTTCACAAGCTCAGTCTGAACATAGTCAGGATTCTAGTAACATTCAGTTCACACAGGGCATTGCTCAGAGGCTTACGAGAGGTCTTGGCATAGTCACTCCTATGCCAACACTACATCAGCTCATTAGCACACTCACTTCCACACTAGTAACTTGCTATCTATCCTGACCAGGTCCTGTGCCTGACAGGGACTTAAGGCCAAGACGTCTATCTACTCCTGCAGACCCTTATCCTGGTACAGTGTCATTAAAGTCAATCCACGGGTGAATGGATTCCTTTGGATACTTGAGGCCTTAATTATTCTGGGACTTTGAGAGCTATGAGGTCTCACTCTCTGCCCAGCAATCCCTGTTTGTGACAAACCCAGCCACATTTGTGCCCTGCAAGAACACTGCAAGGTTTAATTCCTGCTCCCCTCCCCCCGCCCCGCCACATTCTCTTTTCCATAGCAGTCAGGGTTTCCTACCACCCTAAAGCGGGACGCAGCTGGTCACCACCAATCCCTGGGAGCCATCTTTGCTGTTGCTCCTGGGCTCAGCACCTCATCCACCGAGTCTGCACGATGCTCAGCCCCTGCCTCCCAGCCCAGTCCACCCTGGTTTGGTCCCGCTCTCCAGCCCTGAGCTCCTGCAGCCACTGCGCACTCCCAGTGGGGCTGAAGCCGCTGCCCTTCTGAACTCTGCCCCTGCCAATGGCACACACCATGCATAACGTACATGTGGCTGTGAGTGCCACTCAATATGGAAAATGTTCTACTTCAACCAGGACAGGGGGCTTGGGTTCAAAGTGGGACAGTCCTGCAAAACCAGAGTTGTTTGGGATGAGGTTATGCCCATGGACAGTAAAATAAACCTTAACCTCATATTTTGCTTCTTCCCCATCTTTCCCCCAGCACAGGCCATTCCTTCTGAGTGTGTCCTCTGCGTATCGTCAGTAAACGAATACTAAATCCAGCTCCTGCTGCTGAGCTGCAGTGTTGAAGGGAAATTAATCCATCAGGTGTTGCTTGACTTTTGCGATGTGACAAGATTTATTACCCATAATCTATCACAGGGACGAGAACTCTAGTGCCCTCCATCATTTTGATCTATATTAAACAGTTGTTTGTTGGCAGGTATATTAACACAGCTAGTAATTAGTGCTGTCGAAAAACATAATTAATTGCCTTGTGATGCAAAACTTTGCAAACAGATTTCCTAGGCTGTAATTTAGTGTTCTCACCAATGGAACTATTTAAAAACCCATCTTGCGGTATTTGTTCCAGTTAGGAAGAGCAGAGTTTGGGGAGAGCGGAGCAGGTGCACAAAGATTTGCACTGAAACCTTGAGCTTCAATTTTACCTCAGAAAAGTCTTGATTCTCCCTCCCATTGAGGCCTGCTGCTCCTCACTAATGATCTTATTGTATCAAGCAAGTTTGCACTATGGCTGACTTTCTCATCTGGACAATCCTGCAGAAAAGGTGGCCAGTGATCTTGTTTGATTGACCAGGTCCACTAGCTCCAAGGCTATCGCAGACTCATGAGCTTCTACGCTGAAGCTGGACAAAGAGTCCCAACATGCTTGTGAGCATCACACACTCCTGCTAGATGAGGGGCTCAGAGCTCAACAGGCAGTGGTTTGAGCATTGGCCTGCTAAACCCAGATTGTGAGTTCAATCCTTGAGGGGGCCATTTAGGGATTTGGGGCAAAAATTGGGGATTGGTCCTGCTTTGAGCCACGGGTTGGACGAGATTACCTCCTGAGGTCCCTTCCAACCCTGATATTCTATTTTTGATCCCTGTATGAGTCACCACTTGCAATGATGCCCCTGGACAGAACCTCTGGGAGGGCTGAACTTGGGTCCTGTGGATTTGAAAGCATCAGCCTCTACTGCTTGAGCTAAAGGATGTGCTTTATTGGCTTAGAGACAGAAGCAGACTCATATACCCCTATATGGGACCTAGCCACTCAAGGGAGATGAAGACACGCTTGGCCAGTTTGTTACAATTTATTGCTGTGTGCCATTAAGCTGTTACCACGTTTCAACACAGAAGTGGCTGCATTTCAAAGCTGAGTGAAGGGATTTACCCTAGTTATCAGTTTGCAAAATAGGGATGGCATGATAGAATGTTCAGAAAGTCCACGTGACCACTCATAGAATATCAGGGTTGGAAGGGACCCCAGAAGGTCATCTAGTCCAACCCCCTGCTCAAAGCAGGACCAATTCCCAGTTAAATCATCCCAGCCAGGGCTTTGTCAAGCCTGACCTTAAAAACCTCTAAGGAAGGAGATTCTACCACCTCCCTAGGTAACGCATTCCAGTGTTTCACCACCCTCTTAGTGAAAAAGTTTTTCCTAATATCCAATCTAAACCTCCCCCACTGCAACTTGAGACCATTACTCCTCGTTCTGTCATCTGCTACCATTGAGAACAGTCTAGAGCCATCCTCTTTGGAACCCCCTTTCAGGTAGTTGAAAGCAGCTATCAAATCCCCCCTCATTCGTCTCTTCTGCAGGCTAAACAATCCCAGCTCCCTCAGCCTCTCCTCATAAGTCATGTGTTCCAGTCCCCTAATCATTTTTGTTGCCCTTCGCTGGACTCTCTCCAATTTATCCACATCCTTCTTGAAGTGTGGGGCCCAAAACTGGACACAGTACTCCAGATGAGGCCTCACCAATGTCGAATAGAGGGGAACGATCACGTCCCTCGATCTGCTTGCTATGCCCCTACTTATACATCCCAAAATGCCATTGGCCTTCTTGGCAACAAGGGCACACTGCTGACTCATATCCAGCTTCTCGTCCACTGTCACCCCTAGGTCCTTTTCTGCAGAACTGCTGCCTAGCCATTCGGTCCCTAGTCTGTAGCTGTGCATTGGGTTCTTCCGTCCTAAGTGCAGGACCCTGCACTTATCCTTATTGAACCTCATCAGATTCCTTTTGGCCCAATCTTCCAATTGGTCTAGGTCCTTCTGTATCCTATCCCTCCCCTCCAGCGTATCTACCACTCCTCCCAGTTTAGTATCATCCGCAAATTTGCTGAGAGTGCAATCCACACCATCCTCCAGATCATTTATGAAGATATTGAATAAAACCGGCCCCAGGACCGACCCTTGGGGCACTCCACTTGATACCGGCTGCCAACTAGACATGGAGCCATTGATCACTACCCGTTGAGCCCGACAATTTAGCCAGCTTTCTACCCACCTTATAGTGCATTCATCCAGCCCATACTTCCTTAACTTGCTGACAAGAATACTATGGGAGACCGTGTCAAAAGCTTTGCTAAAGTCAAGAAACAATACATCCACTGCTTTCCCTTCATCCACAGAACCAGTAATCTCATCATAAAAGGCGATTAGATTAGTCAGGCATGACTTTCCCTTGGTGAATCCATGCTGGCTGTTCCTGATCACTTTCCTCTCATGCAAGTGCTTCAGGATTGATTCTTTGAGGACCTGCTCCATGATTTTTCCAGGGACTGAGGTGAGGCTGACTGGCCTGTAGTTCCCAGGATCTTCCTTCTTCCCTTTTTTAAAGATTGGCACTACATTAGCCTTTTTCCAGTCATCCGGGACTTCCCCGGTTCGCCACGAGTTTTCAAAGATAATGGCCAGTGGCTCTGCAATCACAGCCGCCAATTCCTTCAGCACTCTCGGATGCAACTCGTCCGGCCCCATGGACTTGTGCACGTCCAGCTTTTCTAAATAGTCCCTAACCGCCTCTATCTCCACAGAGGGCTGGCCATCTCTTCCCCATTTTGTGATGCCCAGCGCAGCAGTCTGGGAGCTGACCTTGTTAGTGAAAACAGAGGCAAAAAAAGCATTGAGTACATTAGCTTTTTCCACATCCTCTGTCACTAGGTTGCCTCCCTCATTCAGTAAGGGGCCCACACATTCCTTGGCTTTCTTCTTGTTGCCAACATACCTGAAGAAACCCTTCTTGTTACTCTTGACATCTCTGGCTAGCTGCAGCTCCAGGTGCGATTTGGCCCTCCTGATAACATTCCTACATGCCCGAGCAATATTTTTATACTCTTCCCTGGTCATATGTCCAACCTTCCACTTCTTGTAAGCTTCTTTTTTATGTTTAAGATCCGCTAGGATTTCACCATTAAGCCAAGTTGGTCGCCTGCCATATTTACTATTCTTTCGACTCATCGGGATGGTTTGTCCCTGTAACCTCAACAGGGATTCCTTGAAATACAGCCAGCTCTCCTGGACTCCTTTCCCCTTCAAGTTAGTCCCCCAGGGGATCCTGGCCATCCGTTCCCTGAGGGAGTCGAAGTCTGCTTTCCTGAAGTCCAGGGTCCGTATCCTGCTGCTTACCTTTGTTCCCTGCGTCAGGATCCTGAACTCAACCAACTCATGGTCACTGCCTCCCAGATTCCCATCCACTTTTGCTTCCCCCACTAATTCTACCCTGAATTCTACACTGAACCTTTATGCTTTCTACCATGATGCTGCCTATCACATTTGGGAGAAGCTCCCCAGAAATATCCACAAAACTACATTTTTTTCCACCTTCAAATCCCTTCTCAAAATCTCCTTTGCCATGATGCACACAAAAAACTTGACCACAGTTAGGCTACTGACCACTGCTTGTCATGCTGATCAATATTGTCTCATTGTTTCTTTGTACAGTTAGTCTGTCTATAGCCATCTGTTGTCTATTGTCTTATACTTAGATGGCAAATTCTTTGGAGTAGGGGACTGTCTTTTGGTTCTGTATTGTGCAGCACCTAGCACAATGGGGTCCTGGTCCATGACAAGGGCTCCTTCACGTTATGGTAATACAAATAATGCATTATTATTAATTTAATAATAAATAATAATAATGAACAGGCAGCTGTTTATCTTTTTTCCACAGCTTAGTGCTGCATTACAAAAAGCATCCCTACTTATGTATCCTTTGTGTTTGCCTTACCCAGCAAGACCAGTGTTGAAGACAACTTCACCAGCTGTGGACGATGGATGGCCAAAGGAATAGCCCTTCATCTTCGTTCCATCATCTAGCACCAAGTTTGCCGTCTGTGCCTAGAGGAACAAGTTACATGATGACACTCAGATCTGTATTTTAAATGAGCACCCCCCAAAGTTGGGAAAAGACTTGAGGTTAGTAGGAAAACATCCAAGGTACACGGCACTTGTGATGCAAAGCACAAATTCCCTCATCCCCAAGAAATTGTCTACTACCTTAGCCCCCTCAAGATGCCTCCTTCTGCCATGATTCTTACAGAGCACAGTCAGTTGGGAACAGCTAAGTGGGAGACAAGTTAAACTGAGTACAGAGCTAGGCTAGACATAAACATGCTTGTTGGACCATTTTGCCCCCGCCTACCCAGACTGTTTGTTCATTTCATCCTCCTTCTGTATCTTGTAATTAACCGAGGTTATAAACTCTTTAGGCAAGTCATTGTTTTACTACATGTTTGTTCAGGGGTCAATCTGACAAGATAATGAGCATGCTGGCCCCAATCCAACAAAGTACGTAAGCACCTGCTTAACTTGAACTTCAATGGGATAACTCATCTGCTTAAAATTAAGCATGTGCCTAAGTGGTTTGCGGGATTTGGGTCACAGTGCTAAATGCCTCACAGGTCCAGCTTTTAGTGCATAGGAATTGCCAGACTGGATCACACCTTGGTCCATCTAGTCCAGCATCCTGCCTCAGACAGTGGCCAGCCGCAGATGTTTCAGAGGAAGATGCAAGAGACCCCACAGCAGATATTTATGGAATAACATGTCCCCAGGGAGAGCTTCTTCCTAACCTCAATGAGTTAGTGGTTGTCTTAGGGAGTGCTTACCACAATAGGTCCCATGCATCACTGAGGCCTTGCAACAGGGTGGCTCGCCCCTTAATGGCTAGAAGGCTGGGGCTAGCCAACCCTGAGAGGAATCAGGTGATTCCAGTAAGCTGCGGGGGGGAAGCTATGAATCTCTGGCTATACCAGCAGAGAGTTATGTCTTCCCTCAAGGTTATGTCTTCCCTCAAAATGCTGTAGCGTGCTGCCATGCAGCACAGACACTTGCTCCTGTGATGGGAGGGGTTCTCCCGTCCCTGTTGTAAAAACACCTCCTTGAGAGCCAGTAGCTAAGTCAACAGACATTCTTCCATTGACCTTCCACGGTCTACCCCAGGGGTCAGTTCGGCTTAATAACGTCACTTGCAGGGGTGAATTTTTCATACCCCGAGTGATGTAGCTGGATTGACCTAACTTTTTACTATAGCCCTGGCCTAAGAAAGCTCCTGCATGGCCCTGACTCAGCTGGGGGAAAGGCACCAGTGGGGAAGGACAAATTCTAGGTGGGAGGTGTCAGGAAGCAGAAAGACAGGAGCGGGTTGTGCCCCGCTGAAACGGACATGAGGACTGCGTGAGTTTGGGATCCATTTTGGAAGACTGTAGTATTTCAGATTATCAGGAGAAAGACACTGAACTGAGATTGGGGCCTGCAGGACCAGTGGACTGGAGGACTGAGTAAACTGGACACCAAGTAGGGGATGTTTAATTTCCTTTGCACTGCATGGAGTACAAGAAGGGGGAAAATGAGGTAGGGTACAGCCGAGGTACCTCTGGCCACAAGGTGGCACTCTGAAGGCAGCTGACCCCACTGCAGGCCTCTGGGATAACTATGATATAAACTATAACTGCCGTGACCGTTTTGCTAGAGTAGCATTGATACTAAGTGTTTCTGTCACTTGTCCATCACTTTCAAAGAAACGTTCTTGTCATCATAGGTACTTTGCCTTGTTTTAAAATTACTTGATACAGCAAGGTAAAAAACATCCATCCAGAGCACATTCATGGTTTCTACAGCTTATGCCTGCCGCGCTGAACAGGAATGAGATGGCTAGGTATGGTATTGTGGGCGTGTCGTCTCTGATTACTGCAGTTTGCATGCCTTCTTCCCTCAGAAGTGTTTCATAGATTCATAGATATTTAGGTCAGAAGGGACCATTATGATCATCTAGTCCGACCTCCTGCACAACGCAGGCCACAGAATTTCACCCACCACACCTAAAAAAGACCTCACACCTATATCTGTGCTATTGAAGTCCCCAAATTGTAGTTTGAAGACCTCAAGGAGCAGAGAATCCTCCAGCAAGTGACCCGTGCCCCATGCTACAGAGGAAGGCGAAAAACCTCCAGGGCCTTCCAATCTGCCCTGGAGGAAAATTCCTTCCCGACCCCAAATATGGCGATCAGCTAAACCCTGAGCATATGGGCAAGATTCATCAGCCAGATACTACAGAAAATTCTTTCCCGGGTAACTTGGATCTTACCCCATCTAAAAACCCATCACAGGCCATTGGGCCTATTTACCATGAATATTTAATTACCAAAACCATGTTATCCCATCATACCATCTCCTCCATAAACTTATCGAGTTTAATCTTAAAGCAAGATAGATCTTCTGCCCCCACTACTTCCCTCGGAAGGCTATTCCAAAACTTCACTCCTCTGATGGTTAGAAACCTTCGTCTAATTTCTAATCTAAATTTCCTAGTGGCCAGTTTATATCCATTTGTTCTTGTGTCCACATTGGTATTGAGTTTAAATAATTCCTCTCCCTCTCTGGTATTTATCCCTCTGATATATTTATAGAGAGCAATCATATCTCCCCTCAACCTTCTTTTAGTTAGGCTAAACAAGCCAAGCTCCCTGAGTCTCCTTTCATAAGACAAATTTTCCATTCCTCGGATCATCCTAGTAGCCCTTCTCTGTACCTGTTCCAGTTTGAATTCATCCTTCTTAAACATGGGAGACCAGAACTGCACACAGTATTCCAGGTGAGGTCTCACCAGTGCCTTATATAACGGTACTAAAACCTCCTTATCCCTACTGGAAATACCTCTCCTGATGCATCCCAAGACGACATTAGCTTTTTTCACAGCCATATCACATTGGCAGCTCATAGTCAACCTATGATCAACCAATACTCCAAGGTCCTTTTCCTCCTCCGTTACTTCTAGTTGATGCGTCCCTAGCTTATAACTAAAATTCTTGTTATTAATCCCTAAATGCATGACCTTACACTTCTCACTATTAAATTTCATCCTATTCCTATTACTCCAGTTTACAAGGTCATCCAGATCCTCCTGTAGGGTATCCCTGTCCTTCTCTAAATTAGCAATACCTCCCAGCTTTGTATCATCTGCAAACTTTATTAGCACACTCCCACTTTTTGTGCCCAGGTCAGTAATAAAAAGATTAAATAAGATTGGTCCCAAAACTGATCCTTGAGGAACTCCACTGGTAACCTCCCTCCAACTTGACAGTTCACCTTTCAGTAGAACCCGTTGTAGTCTCCCCTTTAACCAATTCCCTATCCACCTTTCAATTTTCCTATTGATGCCCATCTTATCCAATTTAACTAATAATTCCCCATGTGGCACAGTATCAAACGCCTTACTAAAATCTAAATAAATTAGATCCACTGCGTTTCCTTTATCTAAAAAATCTGTTACTCTCTCAAAAAAGGAAATCAGGTTGGTTTGGCACGATCTACCTTTTGTAAAACCATGTTGTATTTTGTCCCATTTACCATTGACTTCAATGTCCTTAACTACCTTCTCCTTCAAAATTTTTTCCAAGACCTTGCATACTACAGATGTCAAACTAACAGGCCTATAATTACTTGGATCACTTTTTTTCCCTTTCTTAAAAATAGGAACTATGTTAGCAATTCTCCAATCATATGGTACAACCCCTGAATTTACAGATTCATTAAAAATTCTTGCTAATGGGCTTGCAATTTCTTGTGCCAATTCTTTTAATATTCTTGGATGAAGATTATCTGGGCCCCCCGATTTAGCCCCATTAAGCTGTTTGAGTTTCGCTTCTACCTCAGATATGGTGATGTCTACCTCCATATCCTCATTCCCATTTATCATGCTACCATTATCCCTAAGATCCTCTTTAGTCTTATTAAAGACTGAGGCAAAGTATTTGTTTAGATATTGGGCCATGCCTAGATTATCCTTGACCTCCACTCCATCCTCAGTTTTAGTGGAGGGGCACATAAGTTATCAAGACACTTTGTACTAGAGTTTCTGTAACTATACCATCACATTTGTATTCCACTCCCAGCCCATGAAAGTCAGTGACTGCACTCCCACTTAGACGAGCTAATTTTCATAGGTAGGAATTATGCCCAGAGAGACTGCTGTGGCTATGGACTGGTGACCTAACACTTTCATTTTGTAATTACAACCACTGCTCATAGGAGGATTTCAAAACTCTTTATGACATTAATTAAGCCACAACACCCTTGCACGGAAGATAAGTACAGCCATCCCCATTAAAAAGCCAGCATTTCTTATCGATGGTATCTGACACTATTTCAATTTTCTCCTTTACTTCAAATAGATCTCTGTGGTAAGTGTGCAGTAACAGATAGCGAAGGTTAGCTTTTTAATGCTTTGTGGAATTATGATCTATTTTACAGCTGAGCAAACTAGGGCAGAGAGGTTATTTGAGGTGCCCACAGTCATATGAGTCAGTGGGAGCACTGGGAATAGTCCTGCAAATGATTCCTCGTTCTGAGCATTAATGACTACACACTACGCCTTTCCCTAGAGCTGATTTAACAAATTAGCAGTCCCCATCTGGCAGCCGAACTCTGCATGCAGTCCTGACAAAATACCACAGCTAGGACCCAAATAGGGCTGGTTCAAAAGCAGTAGCAGTAGTCTTGTGAGCCAATATGGAAACTCCACTGGCCAAGGCTGGAGGAGCTGTGCTAAGCTTGTCGCTGCTGGAAGCAGCTTTCTGCATATCTTAGAGGGTGATCCCTTGCATTTTGTTGTTAAAAAGAAAACGCCACCATCACTTTGCTGCAGAAGGGGATGGAGAAACTACTTTCCATTTGTGGCACATTAGATGAACACTCAGGACAGGAGGAATTTCATTTATAGCACTGAACAATCACAGCAAACATTCATCCAAAATGTCACATATTAAGAACTTCATTGCTGTTATAAATACACTGCAGTTAATTTATTAGTATATGACAAGACATTGTAAAAACTACATTTGACAAGTAACTGAATTCAAATACATTTGAAGTACTATCTTTGCGTCTTCCTTTCTCTTTTCCATTCACTTACTACTGTGCAACATTCAGTCATTTTCAAGGGGTCTCCCAGTCACCTGGGCAAATTAGTACGGTTCTCCTCTCTATGGAAGAACCCAGACTGCCCGGGCCTTTTTTTTTTTTATTTAATTTGTGGGGACTAAAGGTGAAAATTAATAAAAACATTTAGCTGTTCAATATAACATTAATGAATAGTTTTGTACCATGACTAAATTTGTCCATGCTTAATCAAGTGAGATAAATGAGTGTCTGTTCCAAACTCAGTATTTCGTTTATTTATGAATGCAATCCCTATTTTTTTTATGGGGAGGTGCTAAAGACATGCCCCCCCCCGACATACCCCTAGGCGTCTGTATCCATGGGTAGAGATATACAAGGTCGCCCAACTCCCACTAAAATTCAATAGCAGCTGTGTGGCTAACTCCCTAGGGCCCCTCTGACAATTCCAGCCTCAACTATTACTTAATGAAATATAGCTTGATCGATTTCCAAATCTCACAGTGCTGATCAGTCCGATGAACTTCTCATTCCAAAGTAGTGGTTCCTTCCGCAGAGGGCCTGTATGCTCCGTTGCCTATAGAAGAACTTTCTTCCTCAGAGAGACCTTCTACAGCCACTAAAATAAAAAGGGTCTGCAGCACATGGACCACAAGTGGCATTTGAAAATGAAAGGTGATTTCAATAGAAGTTGCCGGTTGCCCAGAACCTTTGAAAATCAAGGCACTCATCTGGGGGCTATGGGGTTAGATTTTCCATGGGACTTGTGCTCCTAGGTCCGGGGTGGGCAAACTACAGCCTGTGGGCCAGATCCGGCCCCTCAGGGCTTTGGATCCGGCCAGCAGGATTGCCCCCCACATGGCGCTGAGCTCCCCGTGCCACTGCTGGAAGCAGCCGGCACCACGTCCCTGCGGCCCCTGGGGGAGGGGGAAGCAGAGGGCTCCGCGCGCTGCCCTCACCTGTGGGTTCCACACCCAAAGCTCCCATTGGCCATGGTTCCCCGTTCCTGGCCAATGGGAGCTGCTGGGGGCAGTGCCTGCAGGCGAGGGCAGCCTGCAGAGCCCTCTGCCCCCTCTCCCTGCCCGCCCCCCCCAGGGGCCTCAGGAACATGGTGCCGGCCGCTTCCGGAAGTGGCGCGGGGTCAGGGCAGGCAGAGAACCTGCCCTGACCCCGATGTGCACCGCTGCCATCCCGAGCTGCTCCAGGTAAGCAGCGCCAGGCTGGAGCCCACACCCCGAACCCCCTCCTGCCCCCACATCCCAGCCCCCTGCCCTGAGCCCCCTACCGCACCCCAGTTCCCTGCCCTGAGCCCCCTGCCTGCATGCCACACCCCTCCTGCACCCTGAACCCCAGCTCTGAGCCCCCTCCTGCACTCCACAACCCTCCTGCAGCCCAACCTCCTGCCTTGAGCCCCCTCATACACCCTGCACCCCTCCTCTGCCCCAACTCCTTGTCCTGAGCTCCTTCCTGCATACTGCACCCCCTTCCACACCCCGCACTCCTTCCCGCACCCCAATCCCCTGCCCCAGCCCTACATTCAGGGCCCTGCATACAATTTCCACACCCAGATGTGGCCCTAGGGGCAAAGAGTTTGCCCACCCCTGTCCTAGGTGCTGTTGAAAACTCCAACCCTGAATATCAACTTAGGAGCCCAACCTTAGAACTCTTGGCCTCAGAAGATGTTGTTCTCTTAGAGGATAATGCATGCAACCTACATAAAGCCAGCTCTATGCAGGTAGAGTGGTTTAGGGAGTTAAGACCTAGCCCTCAAAACAACCTGGGATAGGGGCTACTGCTGTAACCTCTAGCCCTCTGTACCATTTGTAAATGTGCACCACCACCCCGTGGGCCTGTCCCCATAACAGGCTTCTGCTCCAGCAGACACAAGACCAGCCCAGAAGTCTTTTCTGCAGCACACAGCTGGCTCTCAGACATCCCTACACAACCATTGTAAACCATTCTACCTACAGACACCCACACAGTCCTATGCAGAGATTTAAGGAGTACAATGGACTTTGTACAGGCCCTTTGCAGCACTGGTGAACTATCCCCTGCATGCATGCATGCATGCCTAGAGCTAGGGTGAGATGTGGGGATATTTCCCTCTCCTTGGTCTATCATCATCTAAGAGCCTTGTTTGTTTAGTCAGCATCCTTGGAACAACTACTCTTACTCACATTTCTAGTGTGGGCATTAGCACATCCCTGAGCTGCTAGCCTACTTTTATTTAATAGGAAATGTGATTGAGGCTACATCTACCCAGCAAAAAACACCCATGCTGGCAAGTCTCGGAGCCTGCGTCAACTGACTCGGGCACGCAGGGCTAGTGCTACAGGGATAAGAATAGCAGTGTAGATATTCTGGCCTGGGCTAGAGCCCAGCTCTGAGGCCCTCCCCACTTACGAGAGCCTAGGCTCCAGCCCAGGCAGGAATACCTATGCTGCTATTTTTAATGCCATGGTGTAAGCCCAAGTCAGCCGACCCAGACTCAGACTTACGGCTGTGGGTTTTTTTTTTATTTTTTGCTGTGTAGATGTACCCTTACAGACCACAAAAAGGCCCCTTGGGCCTATCAGTTTTTACTGTAGAGGAGATTTCCACTTAAAAACTGAGTTCCTTTTAGGGTTGTCACCCATCCAGTTTCCACCTGGATAGTCCAGGTTTTGTCTTGTGTGTCCTGATGCCATTTGACAAGACCTGATGTCCGTTGTTGGTTTTTTTTTTAATCGGGGTTGGGGAGGGGAGAGGCAGAGAAAGGGTGAGGCCTCAGGGGTCTGGCTACCAGCCATTAGAAAGGTTTCAACCCTAGTTCCATCCTACTCTGTATGAACTCTGGCATTTTTCAGAAGAGGAGTTTTCCTTGGTAGCCTGCACTAAAATTTCATCTCCTGCCACAACTGGGAAGTGTATTGGCTGCTGTCTGGCTAATCCCAGCAGTGACCGCAGTTTAACAGTGCTGCCTGAATACAGTTTGTGAAGCACTTTAACACCTTTCAGGATTAACATGTAAATTATTATTGTTAGATTTCCTGGATACTTGCAATAGCACGTAGAAGCTTCAACTACATCAGGACGCCATTGCACTAGGCACTGCATAAATGTGTAGTAAAGGAAAACCATTTTCCTCAACTGATATGTATTTGCCATGCAGTGCATGGACTTAAAAAGCTTCTTTTAGCCACATTCCCTATTCTAGCAGCATTCCATTTGTAGTCTAGAGAATGTTTCTGAGACCTGTAATATCACTATCCCAGAATTAACGTTAATGCACCTGCCATAATCCTTTCTACTTTATTAGAATTTTTCATAATTCCAGGTTTCTCTTAAGGTTTTTTTTTTTTTCCTGCTTCAAATCGCTTAGCAAAATGAACCAATAAGCATTTCTCCACTATTTAGGCTTGCTAGGCAGGGTAACCCCTCATTTACTTCCAGGATTTATTTCTCCCCGCTTCAATATACTCTTGCTACAGCCAGTATAACGCCGACAGCCTCCGGTCGTCAGTGGGCGAGATCGAGCCTGGGACCTCTGCAGCTAAATACATGAGCCTCTACTGCATGAGCTAAAAGCCATATGGCTCTTAGCTAAGGCTGTAGAGCACACTCATTAATCTCTCTCTCTAAGTAGGCTCAGTGTCACTAAATGGGACAGAATACCACACCAGGAGGTGTGTGGGTTACACTGGCTCCCACACTTTCTTCAATTGTCTTTGTAATGCTATGTTTACTTGCAGTCTGCTATTCAGCCACTAGATGTGCTGTAGAGTTCCAGATAGTACGTGGTCACTGGTAAACAAAGGAAACCACGCTGGAACTTGAGCTGTGTGGGAGCCCGTTTGTTTCTCTCTATTTAGAAGCAGTTTTCTGAAGCAGGAAGCATTTATTAAGGACAGACCACGATTGTTCCAGGATACACCCTTGTCTTCTCATGGAGCAGTCAACTGGCCAGATGGGCAGAAAATGCCACGGGTGTAGCAGTGCCTAAATTTCTTCAGCAGCAGATTCCTGGTGCTGAAAGTGTAATGCAGCCTCTTCCTCAAGATCAAATAGACTTATAGCAAGCTTGGAGTCTCCCCGCAGAGGCAGAAAGGCCTCTTGAAGCAAACTCTAAGCAATTTTGGTCTAGAAATCCAACTGAAAATTACACATAATCAGCCCCTCCTTTGCAATTTCCAGTACTCCTGATTTCAGCCAAGCCAGATATTTATATTTGCTCCTGGCTAAAAATCAGAAAGAGCAGAGAAGGAGGAATATTTCTTATTTTAAAAAAAAAACACGAAAATGAACTCAATTTGTTTTAAAACTCAAGAGAGATTCAGATTCAGTCTGACCTTAGGGTGACAATTTGGGCCAGCTCTGATTTTGTTCAAACAGAGAGAGAAACAAACCAGAACACTGGATACAAACCTCCTAAACTGTAGAGACGTTCAGTTCTGGATTCAGAGCTGGATAGGAAATTTGTAGCTTAGGCCTGTCTCTATAATAGTCCTGAACTCCAAATCTCCAACTCCCCTGGAGCCTTGGGGAACTTTGGCTCTGTATCTGAATTCCATGGGTCAAAGCAATGTGTAATCCCTGTGCTGGAAGCTACTTCAATAACTGTTCTATTCTAGTCACAAGAATTTCATTATTAGTTGTGTTACAGTGGTACCAAGAGGTCCCAGCCAAGATCAGGGCCCCATTGTAAGAGGTGCTGTACATACATGTAAGAGTCCCTGCCCAGAAGAGCTTACAATCTAGGTAGACAAGACACACAAAGGATGGACAAAAGAAAGTATTATCCTCATTTTACAGAAAAGAGAACTGACCAAAGAGATTAAGTAAACTTTT
The DNA here is from genome assembly GCF_965140295.1 of Lepidochelys olivacea. Classification (NCBI taxonomy): domain Eukaryota; kingdom Metazoa; phylum Chordata; order Testudines; family Cheloniidae; genus Lepidochelys; species Lepidochelys olivacea. Next base: position 65,704,396 of record NC_140421.1, on the reverse strand, counting down.
AGCAAATCTGGGGATTGATCCCAGATCCCCAAAGTCCCAGTTCACTCTTAATTACAAAAGTGCCTTTCCTTCTCTTGTATATCTGTGCACTAACTTCTCCCCAGCCCATCTGGAAATAGGATCTCCATTTCACTCATCCTCCTCCTTCTCTGAGCAGACAGAAGTATAGCAACTCCTTAACTGATCTGCTGTTTCCTCAATCCCTCTCTCCAATTTCTATGGACCAATTTTCTCTTTTACTTTCTGCCTGCCTCAAATATTTTTGCACAGCCCTTTGATAGCTGTCTGAAATAGTCTCAAAACCCAGCATTGGATTTATTTATTTTCCTCTTCTAATTATATTTTTAGCTTGCTCCTGGTGGGTTATTTTGTGTTTGTTTTTTTAGATCTTCCAATCCTCTCCTTACCCGTTTGTCTCTCTAGTTACACGCCTTTCTGGCTTATATTACTCTTTACGTCCCTACTTAACTGCATTGGACTTGGACTACGTGATACGAGCTGCAGTATCGCTGCTCGTTTCTGAAATGCAATTAAACTCCATTAGAGTGAACTCTATTATGTTAACTCCCCTGTTACAGTAAACATTCCCTGAGGCCCCCTTCTTCCAAGTGAAATCAACTAGTGGTCTCAAGTCTGCTTCCAGTTGACCAGAATCCCCATGACAAAGCCAGCCATCACCCCGGTCAGTAGAAGAGGTAAGGGGTGAATTGCTCTGAAGACTGAATTTCTCTCTGAGGCATCCCTTCCTTTTCAGGGTTGACATATGTTGGTGGAGCAGGGTGGGTCCCATTTCCTGGGAGCTCATTCTTCTATGTTCTCCATCAGCCACTTTCTAGAAAAATTTACTTAAATCATAAAATCTTCATGCAGGCCCAAATCCAGCGACTCAGCAGACTTTGCTCTGGCTGGGTGTATTTAGGGGAGGGGACAGGTCGGGTACAATTATGCAAAAGTTATATAAAATCTAATATGGATGAAACCCAGAAAGTTCTAGGATAATTCAAGTCAAAACCTATACAATTTAATAGAGAATTATACAATTTCTTCAGGGTTTTTTAAAACAATTTTATAGACTTCTACAGGCAGGATTTGATTCTCTATTAAGTTCGATGGGATGATTTTTTCACTATTTTTCTATTAACTCCCATAAAAGTCCAGACTCCATGCTGTGATGCTGCTCTAGAGACTGTTACACATTAATAGGTCCACTGGTCCTTATTTTCTATGTGGGGCTCAGATACAACAAAAACAAGTTTTGTGCAATGAATCTGCATGCAAACCCTATCCCTGACTGTGCCTTAAACCAGAACCTTGGCCTAAAGCTATCTAGATCTTTGTGGTGTCTCAGGCCCATCTCCAAATAAAATATACCCACATTTCTGCCCCTCTCAAGCACAGAGGTTCAAAAAAAGTTCAGAAAGAAGGTATTAAAAGAAAGAACAACCGTGTTCTTGCATGTGCCCTGTTCAAGATAGGAATGGAAGCAACAGAACCAAATATATATAAAATATTTTTGTAAAGGCTGCTCTCTTGGTCTACCTGGCCAGAGCAGAAACAGGAACATCTTACACGAGAGACTGTTCAAACAGGATTCCAGCTGACAAAGGGCAAGAGCAAAATTTTAATGCAGTAAAAGTGTCCACGATGTACCACGATGGCAGAATCAATGGACTGTATTGGATTGCAATGCTGTATCACTGTGCTACATGAGTGAATGATGGTTTTGCTTCATGCACGTATTCCAGTTCCTGCTTCTTTTTCCCTAAAGTCTACTGCACTTGTGTCAACAGTAACATCAGCATCCATAGAGCAATTGCCTAACTGCTGTCTTAACCATAATATCAATACTCAGTGTTGACAACTCTATTTTATTTATTTTTACCAACTCGTCACATCTGCTATCCTATATCTTAAATCCTTTCTTTCCTAGTTCATCCATGTTAGTTTCAGAGTAACAGCCGTGTTAGTCTATATTCGCAAAAAGAAAAGGAGTACTTGTGGCACCTTAGAGACTAACCAATTTATTTGAGCATGAGCTTTCGTGAGCTACAGCTCACTTCATCGGATGCATACCGTGGACATGCATCCGATGAAGTGAGCTGTAGCTCACGAAAGCTCATGCTCAAATAAATTGGTTAGTCTCTAAGGTGCCACAAGTACTCCTTATCCATGTTAGTGTTTTACTGGGTGTCATACTCCTCTTGGGAAACACGCCAGTCCAGTATCAGACTCAGCATGCTCTTGGTGACACTGTCTCTTATTTCTTCATCTCCCTAATTCAAGCAGACCAGGTCACAATTTTCCACACAATTTTTATCCGATCAGAAAATGATTGTTGTTGGTTTTTTTTTAAATGAAGCTAACTGCAAAAAGACAGTTGGTGTTCTTAACATTGTACAACTTTTGTGGAATTTTCCAAAATATTTTTCCAAACCAATTTTCATGGAAATTTTACTGAAGTCAGTTGCAAATTCTCATTTACTGACTCACTGAAAATGAGGGAACAAATTTGGGTAAAAAAATTCCATTAAAATGTCAGAAATATATTATGAAAAATTTAATTGAAAATGAGAATGGGTCACTAAATGAACAGTAAAATGGAAACAACAAATTTTCGCCCCATTTTTTGATCAGCTCAGAAGCCAAACTCTTCTCCATTGTAGGAGCCAATTTCTTTCCTCCCACACAGCTGAGATGCACTTGGTCTGGAAATACTGGATCCAGATCTAGATCTGAAGTTCCCCGAAGGCTGAGGAGAAACAGCATTCTGGTCAGGAGTTTTGTTTCAAGCTCATCTCTAAATGAGCTGCAACTAATTCATCTGCTTTTCTTTTCTGTTCATCCACCTCCAATAATCCAGGGTGCCAGTGAGATTTTTCAAACAAGTTGACTACTGTATGCAGCATTGTAGCCTGTCAGTCATCAGATTTTAGAGAGATAAGGTGGGTGAGGTATTATCTTTTATTGGACCAACTTCTGTTGGTGAGAGAGACAAGTTTTCGAGCTACACTGAGCTCTTCTTCAGGTCTGGGGACAGGTCTACACTTAAAACGCTGCTGTTCCTACACCAACAGGAGAGCTTCTCCTGTCAGCGTAGCTAATCCACCTCCCCGAGAGATGGTAGCTATGTCAATGGGAGAAGCTCTCCTGTCAACATAGTGCTGTCTACACAAGGGTGAGATCAGTATAACCGTTGCTTAGGGGTGTGGATTTTTCATAGCTCTGAGCAAGGTAGCTGTCGTGAGGAGGCGTGGCCTCTCTCCGAGATTGACAGGGAGGGACTACTGCCCCCTGGTGGGTGGGGCCAGGAAGGCCATGCCTGCCATGCTGGAGGCAGAGGGACAGTACCGGGAGTGCAAAAGGTGAGCCCTGCAGCTCACTTGGGCTGGAGCCACCCAGGAAGATGGATGCTTCCCACCCGCCCCGGCATGGGAAGCCGAAGAGGACGTCTGCTGCCCCAAGGATTCGCCAGATCTTCCGGAGCTGTCCGTCGCCCCAGACCTTCCAGAGCTGTCCGTCGCCCCAGACACCGAGGAGCTGCTGGGACTGCCACTGGCAGTGTATCCTGGAGAGCTGGAGGACGACCCCCGGATCCAGGTACACCCCGAGGGGAGGGGAGGAAGTAGCCCAGGGACAGCCGACGGTAGTCTGGCTGAGTTGCTGCCTGAGGCCAGGTGAGCGTGTTGCAGCCGGATCCCCGCTGACCCAGTGGCGGAACAGGGTTAGGGCTCTGGGCTGGGACCTGGTGAAGTAGGGTGGGCCTAGGGTCCCCTACCCCCCGCTGTCACCCCACCCCTGGGGAGGCAGCCTCCGCACCTTAGGCCATGAGGCCTGTGTTTGTTTGCTGTCTGCCAGAGCTAGGACGACAGGTTGCAGGTGCGTGAGAGTAAGGAGGTGTGGCCTCCCTCCGAGAGTGACGGGGGGGACGGCCACGCACTCCGACAGTACTTATACCGATACAGGTCTGTAGTGTAGACCTGAGCTGGGAAATGTACTCAGACCGAGGCCATGTCTACCACTTAGGTCAGCAAAATTTTTGTCGCTCAGGGGGGTGAAAAAAAACACACACACACCCCCGGGCGACATACGCCTTGTCGGCATAAGTGGTAGTGTGCAAAGCGTGGTGTTGGTGGGAGAGCTTCTCCCGCCGCCGTAGCGACCACCGCTCGTTGGGGGTGGTTTAATCATGTCGACAGGAGAGCTCTCTCCCGTCTTTGCTACACAAGCCATCTTACAGCAGCACGGCTCCATAGGTACAGCTGTGCTGCTGGAAAGTCTCCAGTGTAGACATAGCCTGTGTGAAAAGTGTTCCCCCTTGGGTGATAAGACAAAAACACTATTACTTGTGGGTGAACATGATCGCTGACCTCGCAGTCCTCATCCTCAAAGGCAACCCGCACAATACCTTCAAAAGACAAGCCTGGGAGCTTAAACTCATAACTTTGCTTGGCACTAAAAATCATGGTCTTAATAAAGACAGTGGATTTATGGCTTATTACAACAGTCTGTTGCCCACTAACAACCCCACCAGGGCCATCCCTAGCTATTCTGGGGCCCTACGCCGCCCCTCCATGGGGAGGGGGGCAGGCCTCCATGTGGGGGTTGGGGGTAGGCCCAGACTTCCGTGCGGGAGGGTAGGGGCTGGGCTTGGGGGGCAGGGGGAACCACCCCCGGCTGGGGCCGGGACACTGCACTTCCCACCGCCGGTGAGTGCAGGCCCGGCCCTGTTGCAGTCCTCAGGGGATTGGGGACAGGGCAGGGGCGGAGCAGTGCGGGGGCTTTGGGGAATGGGTGGAGTGGGGGCAAGGCTGGGAAGAGGTGGAGCAGGGGCGGGAGCAGCATACAGTTGCGTAGGGCACCAGGAAATGTGGTGCCCCAAATTTCCTGGTGCCCTACGCAGCTGCGTACTTTGCATATGGGTAGGGACAGCCCTGACCCCCACTGCCCAGCTCCTAGCTCCCCCTTCTTTCCCCCCCCATCACTGGAGGGGTGTTAACGGGCCACTTCACCTTGAGTAGTTCTTTTAAATGTGTGTTAACCACTTATGCAAAACAATCTGTCCCTTGTATTTAGCTGTGACACTGAGTAAGTTTTCCAGACTGAAGAGGAGCTCTGTGTGGCTCAAACGCTTGTCTCTTACCAACAGAAGTTGGTTCAACAAAAGATATTACCTCACCCCTTTGTGTCACTAAGTGGACTACTATTCATGCATACACAAGTCCTTACCTAATACATCATCCCACCACCAGCAACCAGCACAGGAAACCTACTACTTTGTCTTTGTTAGTTTTCAACCTGATATCAGAAATACTTTGAGAATTCTTTGCCTCCTAGAGTATTAGCAAAAAATCAATCCGATTCGGATCTAAGATTGGATGGATAACTGAACATTCCCATCTCATTCTGCTTATATAGGATGATTCTCACTCTCCAAATTTAGTGTGTTGAGAAAATATTTGTTAAAATTCCCTGTTTCTAAATAAAGTTGCTTGGGCAACATTCATCCTCTCCCCCCTGCCCCAAGCATGTTTGCTTTTCTCACACATTGATGACATTTAATTTTACTGTCACTAAAGTTTGCAAGAAGAAAATTTCTAAGTGCACAAGATTTTGCGAAGATCAGATTTTACATTTGTATTAAGAGTTCTCATGTACTTATCTATCATAGACCAGAAATACCCTCTCATATTTGATCAGCATGAGTCAAATGGTGGATACCAACAACTTGCAGAAAACTGTTCTTGATCAATGTAGAGTTAGAAGTAATTTGCCAAAATAAATTTAAAGAAACAATCAAATAATTTTGAACAATGAATCTGCTATCTGCTCACCTGATAATCTGTGAGAAGAAGATAAAAGTTTAATTGCAAACTGTTTGCTCAGCTCTAACTATATAAGCTAGCAAGGTAGTTTCTGCAAAGATATGAGCTGAATAAGAAGGTGGTGGCCAAATGATCCATAATGAAAGTCAAACCTGGAAGTTGAAACATTCACCACTTCTAGAAAAAACTGCAAAAAATCAGGTCTGCTCTTCACTGTACAAACACCTGAGACTAGTGCTTAGTGTTGCAAGGGACATGTATTTTATTTTCCGTGAAAAAATCCTAAGAAAATTGAAGTTATTTTCATCAAAAGTTTTGCTAAATTTGAGGGGAGGGAGGTGTGAAAAAAACAACAAGCAAAGTTTTTTGGGGGGGTTTATTGAAAAAAAACTATATGAACCTATGTTATGAGAGAATTTCTGTTTTCTCAAAGACAGGTTTCAGAGTAACAGCCGTGTTAGTCTGTATTCACAAAAAGAAAAGGAGTACTTGTGGCACCTTAGAGACTAACCAATTTATTTGAGCATGAGCTTTCGTGAGCTACAGCTCACTTCATCGGATGCATACCGTGGAAACTGCAGCAGACTTTATATACACACAGAGAATATGAAACAATACCTCCTCCCACCCCAGGACAGTGCCCCAGGACAGTGGGGTGGGAGGAGGTATTGTTTCATATTCTCTGTGTGTATATAAAGTCTGCTGCAGTTTCCACGGTATGCATCCGATGAAGTGAGCTGTAGCTCACGAAAGCTCATGCTCAAATAAATTGGTTAGTCTCTAAGGTGCCACAAGTACTCCTTTTCTGTTTTCTCAAATGTCACTTTTCATCCAAAAATTTTGAATTAAAATTTTTGACCTAGTCTACTAGTGTCCTACATCACGTACTCCTGAGGGAATTCTGTGCCAGAAAAATGCAAATTTTATTTGTCAGTAAATATATGTGGAGGGTCCAACATGGCAGTGGGGCACATAGGCCACCGGCTTCACGGAGCTGGAAGATCACCCGGCAGCCCCCCACCTCCAGGACACTGACTCATCAGTGAGATGCACTTGACACAGCACAAGGGCTGGGTCTGCTCCATAAACACCTCAGGGCCTTGCCCCTCCACGCCAGCCACACCAGCTGTGGGCAGGCAGGCTCAGCAGGAACCAAGTGTGGGGGGATCCAGGTGTGGGTTGAGAGAGTTCTGAGTGGGGCAATATGGGTGCAGGCAGGTCAATGGGGGATCTGGATGCACAGGAGCAACGGGACTCTGCAGAAGGTTCCAGGTGAAGGTGGGTGGGGCTCAGCGGGGGGGGGGGGGTTGCAGCTGGTTGGGGCTCAGTGGGATGGGGGTCCAGGTGCAGGAGGCTTGTCAGGGTGGTCCAGGTGCAGGGGGGATGGGGCTCATTGAGTGGGGGTTCAAGTGTCAGGGGAAGACCTCAGTGGGGTTTCTGGGTGTGGGGCATTCCAGATGCAAGGGTGAGGCTCAGCAGGGTGGGTGAGCTCAGCAGCGGGGTCTGGGTATGGGGGGGTTCAGATGCATGGGGGTTGGATGGATGGGGGGACAGCTCCCTATACAGTAACCCCTCCTCCTGTGGCTGAGGAGCAATGAAGGCTAGAAGCAGGGGGGTGGGGGTGGATCTTCCTTCAGCCAGGAAGGTTTCTGGTGGTGGTTCTGACCCAGACCCAGCTTGACAGCTCCTTGCAGAAGAAGAGGAAGTTCTGTCCTCCCCAGTCCAGTCAGGGCTTGCAGCTGAGCCTGGCGCAGGGCAGGAGCCTCACACACACACCCCCCCCGCAGTGATTTACCTCTCCGCCAGCTGCTCCAGGTGCCTGAAATGATACACCTGTGCTGCTGGGGAGGCGCATGACCACTCTTCCTGTTTCCCTTTGCTTCCTTGTCAGAATATAATTGTTTTCTTCAGGGAACAAAAAAATCTGCAGGGGACATTAATTATGTGTGTGCGCAATAGCGCAGAATTCCCCCAGGAGTAATAACAGCCAGGCAAACATCATGTGGCTCTTTGTCCCCCGCTAGTGGATAAATTGTGTCTAGAGGTTTATGAGCCTGCTGCTGCCTTCAAGGTAATGGACCTGGCCTTTTAGCTCATGTTTTTAGATCCAAAATTCCAAAGTTCACCCCTGCATATAGCCCAGCCAGCGGTGTGTTTACATATCTTTGCTGTGACCTTCATTAAGAAGATAAAGCCAGAAGATGTTATTTCCACATTCATCTTCCATAAGTTTAACCATTCCCTGGGCAGAGCACACATTTGGAAGGCATTAACCACACATAAATGAGCAAAACAAAAAGAACATGCATGTTATTTGCTTGCATCAGCCTCCCACCCACCCCTTATGCCATTATACAATAGGGCAGGCCACGTGCCTGAAAACCCTTGGAAAGAAGCTGCTGATGCCAATTGTCTAGCAGTGAAGGAGTCATGATGAAGATAGCAAGCAGCCTGTCACAACCCACTTATAAACGTATAAATGCTCAGCTCTTTTTATACATGGTAAATCTTACCACACTGCCCTTGATCAACCACCCACCAGCCAACACATAGCTACGCTTGCATTTATCACCTTCAATGGCTTTAAGGTCACACCTTCTTAAATATTCCAAAAGCTGCCATTAAAAAGACCGCTAAATAATACAGTAGATGAACAGGTGTATTTTGGGATGAATGTATTATCGACAAAGAGCTAATTGTGTTAGGAAATCACTCTGTAGCCTTATGAGCTTAGAGTTAGCTACCACACAGAGGACACTAAAACAAGACCAAAACAGCTGGGCAGTTTTCTGTGTCATAACCTTTTTAACTGGATGCGCCACCCAACCTAGCAGACTCCTATAAAGTGACCATGCGGGCCTTGTCCTTATGCAGTCCCGTTGACGAGTTACAGTATATGTGCATACCCCCCTATAGATCTGTCCTTTAAAAAAGTACAAGATGCCAGACCAGAACATTAAACGCCAATATACTTGTCACTGGGAAAACCAAATCAAATCCATCAACAATCTAAAGTGGTCCAGAGCCCAGCATATGACTATCACCCTAGCGATACTAGTATCACCAGATACTTCACTACCGTGAAACGTAAAAAACAAAGGGAGATTTGTGCCAAATGCTGAATCAGTGACCGTGGGAAGAAGGCGAGAGATGGCAGAAATGACACTGCAATCTGTAGCAACCTGCCACCAGGTCAGGAATGAACACTGGTGACAAATGGAAACCGGGGATCAGATCCCCAGCACAGAACCCTGTCCCAAGCAGATCCTCTAATACACATTGGAAGGGTCTGTCTTGCTTTTTCAGCACTTCAACATACTCTAGCCTCTCATGCCAATAAAGTCTCATTGAATTGAACTGAATGCCTCTGGCTTGCATATTTACAGTGTGGAAAGCTATATCATTTGTTCCACATGCATGATTTTTATTTAAGTATGTCTCTTCTTCAAATGGTTGTGTTGGCTAGAGCTGTAAGGATGGCAGGTGTTTAATTTGCCAAGCAGGATTGCAGTTGCCATCACAAGAGGAAGATCTCCTGCTCTCCTGACCTGAGCAGAGGCTGAAGCAGCCCTGGGTTTCATTGCAGAAGGAAGGGTTCTGCACTGGATTTTAAGTCAGGGGCAGACATGGGGATAATTCATGTCCACAGTAGATTCTTGGGAAAGGGAAGAAGCAAGATGGCAGGCTCCACCAGAAATAAACCAATAACAATGCAAGTATCCTAGTTTAGAATGTTACCATATTTGCCAACTTCCATAATTCATGCTTCTTTTTCTTTCAAAGCCCATAGTCCTAGATGTCAGATGGGACCCAACACGAGTTGGCTCCTATGCAAGAAGCAGAGATGCCTTTTTCCTCCTTCAGTTTTCTTCATCTTTACAATGATTTGTGGTGTAAGATTAACAGATCTCTGGTGGGAGCTAAGAGAGCTGCTCTCTGTTGTAATTCAATGGCCTACAAATGTGTCTAGGGAAACTGGAGGCCTCAGTGGATAGAGACAATGATGATTAGTCTCATATGGTGGAAATTAACTATGTTAGATAACACCCATTGGCTTCCCCTACAGCTTTTCCTATAACACTCCCCATAGTTATGATTCTGATGCTTGTTGATAGTACTGTGGCAGCAGGTTACATAGGTGCTGGAACTAGGGGTGCCGGGGGTGCTGCAGCATCCCCTGGTTTGATGTACGTTCCATTACATATAGGGTTTACAGTTTGGTTCAATAATTCTCAGTACCCCACTATCAAAATTGTTCCAGTACCCATGGCAGGTTACATAGGCAGAGGCCTGTTCTAGTCTGGGTCTGTCTGATGATGAAACTTTTGTTGCAAGTGCTACAGAATTTACACACAGGGCCCAATGCCTCACTGCACTAGCTTTACACCAATATAACTCCACTGAACTCAACTGAGTTACACTGGTAAAGCCAGAGAAAGGAGCGGCTGGTGACTTCAGCCCTCTGTGTTGAAGACTGGGAGCTAAACTGATACTATTTCAGCCACTTAAATAAAGGGCTCCAGTGTGAGGCACAGGACTGTGCATCTCCCATGTATTAAGAGTTTCAGGGCCAAACCCCAGTATAACCCCTTTTAATAAGCATAATCACATGCTTAAAAGTTAAGCACAGTTTAACAGGCATGTAAGTATTTTACTATTAAAACAAGAAGATCAGCTCCTTTCGCTATCAGCACTCTGGAGATCTAAGGTATTTGAAAAGAAAATACCTCTATAATATTTAACAGGAATAATGAACTTTCACCTTTCAGTGCAATTCACCCTACAATTTCAGCTCTGACTACAGAGTCCTAGACAATAAAACCCTGTAGCCAAGCAGGCTCAGAGTAAGGCTTAGAAGCCTAATTTGGCTCAGTTTTAAGTCAGTCAACTTATCTGCATCAAGCGGTTTATTTGCACACTAAACATATACTAGCGAGAGCTTGGTTATCATTACCTTGACACTTAAAAATCTGGTACCGGACCTTGACAAACGCCAGTGATGATGAGCAGTCACTTTGCAAAACTCAAATCCGCCTTTCAAAGTCTTCACCACTTTGCAAGCAGTCAAAATTCTTGTCATCTTGAATAGATTGATTGGTAACTAAAGTTAAAAAAAGAAAGATATATCCTACTTGTATTTTTTTAGACTTAGATACAGGCAATCAGGTACTTCTGCAAATTACAGTAAAAAAAACAGAGGAGCAGCCAGCGTGTTGGATTGACTGCACAGCACTCTCTTTTGCCTTCCCATGCTTTCTGGCATTAAAAGTCCTCAGTGTGGCCCCGCCTTCTTCCCTCCCCTCCTCTGAAGAGCACTTACAACAGAGATGAACTGTGGTCATGTTGACTAGGTTGCATCATACATCGAATACTAACTGCCCCTACTGGAGGACTGAGAGAATTGCAGGAAGCAACCAGAGAACTTCCCGATACATCGGCTTGATACAATTTTTATGTGTGTAATATTGCCAATGTTTATTTAAGCATTTTCTCTATTTGTATCACATTAAATTTTAACATTTGCATGAAATTATTGCGGGCGGGAGGTCAACATCACACAAAAATATACAAAGTAAATATCTTTAAATCAAACTCTAATAAATCTTCAGCAAGCATTTTTCTTACATTGCCTATCCGTAAATTTAGATTATCATCAATGGAGATATTTTTTTCAACAATTTGCATGTGCACTGTGAAATTGTCATTTACAGACATTCACCAATAAAAATCTAATCCTTCTAAACCAATTTATACAGTGAATAAACAGAGCTCAGATACACTAAGGCAGTACTCTGGAATATTATTTAACAAGTAGATTAGGAACAGCTGCATTTATTCTTCCAGTAGTCTCCAGGACTGTAATCTTAGAAAGATTTTCTACCCATTAGGTTTCCTAGAGTTCTGGTGTGTGATGTTGGGGACAGGTTACACATATTGGACAAAAGGGGAAAAAATAATGTGGTTGCTACCAGCATATTGCAAAAGAAAGTAGGGAAATGGAAAGCTTGTAAGCTCTTTGGGCCAGGACCTTCTTCTGGTTCCATACTTGTACAGCACCTAGCACAACAACAGCGTCCTAGTTTATGACTGGGGCTCCTAGATGCTGCTGCACTACAAGTAACAATACAAATATGTATCAGCAAAGATCACAAAGTCAGCAGCTGAAATGGACTCCATGCGGTTTCCTAATTCTCGCCAAACATTGGTGAGCATCATGTATTTCCTGCAACTCCTTCCAGTATGTTCCCCAAATGTAATGGCATTCCCCATTAGACAGAATTGGAGTGGGGGGGGAGGGAATGTATAATGAACCCAGAAACTGAGGAAGAAAGATACATTTGTTTTCATACATTATTCTCAATACTGATTTAAAACTGTGGCCCCAGTTTTAAAGCATGAATGCCTTAAATAGAATCCCTGGATCTCCTAACTGAACACTCAAAGTAGCAGGTAGACACATAAAACTGGGCGCTCAGCTCAGCACTTAGGCATAGCAGTGGGGGAGGTTTAGATTGGATATTAGGAAAAACTTTTTCACTAAGAGGGTGGTGAAACACTGGAATGCGTTACCTAGGGAGGTGGTAGAATCTCCTTCCTTAGAGGTTTTTAAGGTCAGGCTTCATAAAGCCCTGGCTGGGATGATTTAACTGGGAATTGGTCCTGCTTCGAGCAGGGGGTTGGACTAGATGACCTTCTGGGGTCCCTTCCAACCCTGATATTCTATGATATATTATGCCAAAGGATTTGAGTGCCCTATGTATGTACCCACATTCTCTCAGCAATACATATGCAATTGGAATAGCTTTAGCTGAACAGAATGCAAGTACCGTATGGTAGTATTTCCTTCAGTTACAGTGCATCGAGTAACTAGTTTGAAGAGCTGGGTGCCTGATACAAGTTAAGGAGAGGGGAAGACACTGGGGTAAGGCTACATGATGAGGTCATGCCCAGAATGTTGTGGGCCTGTATGAGAGAAGGGTTGAGAATTAAGAAATGGGCATAGGTGGCAGAGGAAAGGAGATGGATGTAGTTGGGGGAATGGGAAAGCAAACCTCAGATCAGTTAGGTAAGCACTACAAAGGCGGAGGGGCTTATCTGAACCCGGCCAGCAAACCTCTTGGATATTCACTCATCGCTAGAGCTGCGGTGAGGGAAGGACAACACTTCCAAAATAAAATAGCACACAGCTGTTCAATTTCAGATTCAAAGAGGGGAATGATAGGAGGTGTTTTTCCAGGCAGCAGAATGCCCTTGATGCAGCCTGACGGTATGTATTGAAGAGGGGACGTGTACAAAAAAGGCAGGCGTGTTCATGAATGAATGAATACCAGAGAAGTGCACTTTGTACTGGAAAGGTCATTCTGAATTCATGCAAACACACAAACTCGTACATGCAATTCATAAACTAGTATTTTTTCCTATGGACTCAGCATTTTGCATCTGTTAAGTTATATTCACACTATCACAGATTATATTTCGAGCCTTGAGTTGTTGTTTTTTTCCTCCTTTCATTGTGTTGGATAATATTCAGTGCTTGAAACGCAAACTCGGATTCTGCATTTTGGGTGGGTGACATAATATCGTTTATTCGACCAACTTTTGCTGCTGAGAGGGACAAGTCTTTGAGCTACAGGGAGCTCTTCTTCAGGTCTGGAAAAGGTACTCAGTGTGTCACAGCTAAACACAAGATCCAATGAAGAGTTAGTATAAGCAGTTAGAATATGTGCTAAGGGACCATTTTAGGGGAAGTGGCTAGTTAACCGCCCTGTAGTCATAGTTAGCCATTTTTCTTTGTTTTTTGGTATATTGAGGTACAAATTGTGCTCCCAATTTTACTTTGTAAATCTCCATTGAAGTCAGAGGAGTTAGGCCATGTCTACACTACCACTTATGTCAGCAAAACCTATGTCACTCAGGGGTTTGGAAAAAACCACACCGCTGAGTGACCTAAGTTTAGTCGGCATAAGCGCTCGTGTGCACAGTGCTAGGTCAGCGGGAGAGCCCACCATCGAAGTGGTTTTATTATGTCGAGGGGAGCGCTCTCTCCCATCGACAGAGAGCAGCTATGCAAGCAATCTTACAGTGCCGCTGTACGTTTGTTAGTGTAGACATGGCCCAAAGAGTTTACTCTTTTGACACTGTTTTGCATTATTTGTGAATTTGTACTTGTCACAGGGCACCTCAGTCACTACCCGGTGTACTTTGCTGCCTGGCCAGTTCATGGGGTCACAAACACACCCAGGTTATTATCCTTTCACCAGCTCCGTATTTATTCTTTCCTTGCAAAGTATCGCTGCAGGCTTACAGCAAGAGGTGGTTTCCCCGCAGCCTTCACTCCTCAGCCCAGGCTCACTTCTGAGCCTTCCTTCTGAGCTTCCCCTTGCTCCCTGTTCCTTCCACTTATGTCCTCCCAATTACACCGGTAGCCCAGTGATTGCCATCCTGGTACTAACAATCTCCCAGCACAAAGTGTAATTGTTCAGAGCTGAGCCTACAGCCTTCTTCATGCTGCAGCAACATCAGTGACCAGCTACTTATAGTGCCCTGTCACTACTAAGAGTGCCTTGTCTCTCACACACACCCTGACCCCCTTTATTTCACTTGAGGCCTTTTCTGAAAGAGGTCTTCTTTGCTTCCTGGACCCTACCCTCTTTAAAGGGTTGATATTCTACTGAGGGTTCCTGTTCCCTTTGGGGCTGGCCTTCCATGGACCACCAGTGAGGGTCTCCTGCTTTCCACCCAAAAAAGACACCTAGAGGGTGGAGATTTTCCCCACAGCTCCATCTCTGCCCATTGGTCATCACACCAATCACATCCCACAGATCTTTCTTCCAGTTTACTTTGCTCTTGGCTTATATCTACCCATGTGAATTGTCCCTCTAGAGCCACCACCTCGGGATCCCTCTCTTCCCCTGACTTATCTTGCCCCTGGTTCAGGACTATCAGGGTAGGTTCACCCACCAAAGCTTCCTTGGCAGGACCCCTCTCTTCGGCTTCTTCTCCATCCTGTGCCTTGGCTTGGGCTTGCTCCTCCCAGGAGCTAGCAGAGCCTCCTCCCTCCTTCTCTTCCAAGTGTCCCTGAGCTAGCACACTCTGTTCCGCTGCCCCTCCTCGCATTTTACTCCTCCCGCCAAGTCCTCCAGGGTCTCACATCTTTCTGAGCGTGTTACCACGTGTCTAGGGTTCTCATGCACTGAACCTGGAGGACTCCCTGGAGCATCCACACTCGTGAGCTTTTTGTGCTGACCCAACTGGTTGGGGTCCCTTCCCTCGCCCCACCATCTACCCTTTTCACATAAGGGGAATGAGGTCCCCTCTGTTCCTAACATTACCGAGTAAGGCAACGACTTTACTATCCCTACCCTAAAGTTTACATCTAAACTTTCCTTCTGCTTCAGCTGCCTTCTTCTTCAGCTTACTTTGACAGGAATTGTCCTTATCCCCGTGCCCCCTTTTAGACCTGTTCACCGACAGAACTCTGTGAACCTGTAATGCACGTAGGAACACTCTCTCTTTATGTGTCCTTTGCCCCTGCACCCGGGGGGGGGGGGGGGGAGAGACGACTATTGTGTGGCCAATTGGGGCCCCCTTGTTAGTCCCGGGCATCCCTTCCTGGGCTTCACAGCATGAGGTTCTTCAGCCTTCTTCCCTCCGTCCTTGGTCCTAGGGCTATGGAGCTCTTTCCAGGGAAAGTCTGCCTCCACATACTCCTCTGTTAATTTTACTGCCGCCTCTAAAGATTCTGGCTGATGCCTCACCCAGACTCTTGTCATCTCAGGGATGCTGTGTGTAAACTGTTCCAGAATAACAGAGTCCATTAAGGCCTCAATTTCCTGTCTATCCATCTGTACCCATCAAATGGCTCAGTCTAACAATTTCTGCAAAGGCCATAGGGACGTATCCTGCCATTCCACTTGGGATGCCCTGAATTTTTGGCAGTATTTCTAAAATAGTGGCCTTCAGCGTATAATAGTCTATGGCCTGGCACTCGCTCAGGGCCATATCAGCCTCATCAGCCAGATAAGGGGCTAGTCAAAGGTCCCATGCACTCTTGTCCCATCTGAAGCTAGTAGACACCTGCTCAAAGTAAAAAGGCAACAGGGTCATCCCCTGGTGCCATCTTACATAGTCTCAGGCCCATTATTCACCAGCCTGTACAGCAGCTGTTGCTGCATCTGGGTCTGTTACTTGAAGAACTCTTGCAAGATTTGCTGCTGCTGCACCTGACAACCCAGAAAGGCTTGCCCCTCCGCCTGCTGGGTCTTCTGCATCCCCTTTTCTTGTTCCACTAGCCAGCGCAGCATCTTGTCCCTGGTGCCCAGATCACCTGCCTTCGCCCAGGTTACCCCTCAAGGTTCCTTCTCTCAGCTGCAAGGGTTAATAGTCCTGGACAAGCCTCCACTTGTCACAGGGCACCTCAGTCACTATCCAGTGTACTTTGCTGAGCGGCCAGTTCATGTGGCCTCACGGTCACAAACACACCCCAGGTTATTACCCTTTCACCAGCTCCATATTTATTCTTTCCTTACAAAGTATCACAGCATTCTGCAGACTTACAGCACAAGGTAGCTTCCCCACAACCTTCACGCCTCAGCCCAGGCTCACCTCTGAGCTTTCCTTCCAACCTTCCCATTACTTCCTGTTCCTTCCACTTATATCCCCCCCAATTACACCATTAGCCCAGGTGCTCATCATCTCCCAATACAAAGTGTGTAATTGCTCACAGCTGAGCCTGCAGCCTTCTTCATGCTGCAGCAACATCAGTGCCCAGCGTGCTATTTATAGTGCCCTCTCACGGTATTGTATGAATGAGCTGCTCTGGTAGAAAAAACCAGTGCTGTTATTATTATTATTTTATCACTGTAGTGCTTAGGTATTGGACTAGCACCTCCCTGTGCAAGATGTTGTACAAACACAGAACACAATGGTCCTTCTTGTCGGCCAGACCCTCCTGGAATGTAAAGTGGTGCCATACCACTGAGTGAGCACGCTGAACTACACTACCTGTATTTTTTGATACCATTCCCTCTTTATTATTAAAAAAATGATTTGTAAAGTCTATTAACGAGCTCTCCAGGGACCAAAAGGAGATTACCCCTCAAATCTGGGAAGCACTTCCCTTTTCAAAGTCACTGCATTTGCATGAGGCAGGAGAAGCAACCTATCTGCAAAGACCAGGAAACAACTCTCAAATTGTGTGGTATGATATCAGCTCAGACCACACAAGTGATCACACAGAAGCGATGAACTGCTGACTTTCTACAGCCAGCAAATGTATCAGGCATTACTAAGAGAGCTCTTAAACAAGTCATTAGTCTGTTCCTATTGAGGGCAGCATTAAACACTTACTTAACTTTAAGCACATGCTTAAATGTGATTTCAATGGGACTTAAGCATGTGCTTAAAGTTAAACACATGTTTAAGGGCTGTCCTGAATAGGATTGTTGTCTTGAGTCAAAGCCAAAATGGAAATAATTGAGAGAAAGAAATAGTATAGGAAAAATAAAAAGGAGGACTTGTGGCACCTTAGAGACTAACAAATTTATTTGAGCATAAGCTTTTGTGAGCTACAGCTCACTTCATCAGATGCATGCATGCTGTAGCTCACGAAAGCTTATGCTCAAATAAATTTGTTAGTCTCTAAGGAGCCACAAGTACTCCTTTTCTTTTTGCAGATACAGACTAACACGGCTGCTACTCTGAAACCAGAAAAATAAAGTGTATCACTGTTAGAGCTAAAACTTTTATCAGATAAGAAGTGGGGGGTTGGTTTGTTTGTTTGTTTGTTTGTTTGCTAGTATGTTTCCTTCCCTCTCCTCATCCCTTCTACAGGTCAGTTTAAATTCATTCCAGGGCTCCAAGATAAAAGACATGCATTTGAGAAGTTAGGGACTTTAAAGCCACAAAGCCAGAAGATCTGTCAGATGGTAACATCTAAAGTACTGAAAAAACAAATCTGAAGAAGGTGACCAGTGTTATTTGGCTGACACTATACTGGAAAATAGTCTTTTAAAAAAATTTATGGCGGGGGGACACTGAACTTTATTTCACATTTATTTACAGTGTCCTGCCGAGGTACAGAGTAGAAGGAGGAGGCAAATGTGCGTATTAAACAGAGATACATTTTAAAATTGTTCTAAGTGTAAAACCCAGAAGCGAACCACTATCATACAGTTACTTTGCAATGTGGAAAGCAGCAAGAATCAATATTTCATGGCTTGATAAAAGCCTCCGACCAAGATTTTAAAGTGAGTAAGGATTCTGGGTTCCCGACTGAAGATGCCTGATTTTCAGAGGATGGGGGCTCAGCCCCTTTAAGGTTTCTCAAACTGGTCACTCAAATGTAGAATCACCGAAAATCACTAGTTTCAGAGTAGCAGCCATGTTAGTCTGTATTCGCAAAAAGAAAAGGAGTACTTGTGGCACCTTAGAGACTAACAAATTTATTTGAGCATAAGCTTTCGTGAGCATCCGATGAAGTGAGCTGTAGCTCACGAAAGCCTATGCTCAAATAAATTTGTTAGTCTCTAAGGTGCCACAAGTACTCCTGTTCTTTTTGTGAAAATCACTAGTCACCTGTGAAAATCTTGGTTGTAACTGATAGCTAGTTCAGTCAAAATAAAATTACGGGGGAACTTTCATCAGAGGCCTGCTCCTGTTCCCATTGAGATCAATGGCCGCAGAATTGGGCCCATACTGAATGAAGCTTGTTCTACCCAAAAAATCGCCAGAAAACCTATTTCATTATGCACAGAGGTTCCCAGTAGCCAGAACTGCAGTTCATTCATCGCTGCTCATGAAAACTACAGGAGGGTTTCATTCTACTTCAACTGAGCTTCACTGTAGCAGAGCTTACTAGAGGGGAAAGTTCAAATCCCACAGGAAGCCTAGGAAGTCAGACTTCATGTCACTGTCCTGCACTGGGGGCGGAAGGAAGAGATCCATACTTATGCAGTCTGCCAGATCCAATAGTGTGCAGCCTTTCTGCAACTTAGAGACTGGAGAAGCAGCTGCTTCCCTTCCATGAGGTTTCCTGGCCCCTGGATCCGTGTGAATTAGCTCCCGTGATCCTTCCCTGTTTTACCCCCCAGTACTACCCTCTTCACTAGTAGATTCAGAATTGGCATGCACCTATTCTGTGGGGCCCATGGACCACAATGCATCAACACACCTAAGCTCATGCTTAACTTTAAGCACATGACACATTCCATTTCAACATACATTTAAGTGCTTTGTTTGATTAGGGCCAGGATGTGCAGCAGCCTGCTTGCATAGGCACCCTACTTGTGCCTCCTATCAGAAGGGTCCCGTGCAGATCTCATGAGACCTATGGCCCTGTATGGATGAGCCACCAATGAGGGAACTTCCAGAATTTTAAAAAAAAAATCAGTCAGCTGCTTTGTGCAGTAACATGGACTCAGCGATTCCACCTTCCACTAAGTCACACAATACAAAGCAAACAGCTTGAGTGGAAAGGGGTTTTCTTTTTATCTAAAGAGTGCAAAAAGGCAAATAAGTTAAGCAAGGCTCTGAATGTAACCAGTGATCATGAGAAGGGGTTATCTGAAGTCAATCAATGGGTTATCTGATGGGGGGCGTGAGTGGGATTACCACAATTCTACATTAAACAGATTTCTTTTGCAAAAAAATACTCCCTACAAATAGGACATTTTGCAATACCCTTTGTAGTAGCTGACCTGGACAACAGGTCATGCTTAGGGTCATGGTGGGAAATTCTGATTATAAAACAGGACTGATATACCTTATATAATTTCACACCCATGCACACGCCAATGATCACGAGTTTGACACACCCCTTCTGATTTTATAAGTACAGTTTTGCGTCCACAAAATTGTGCCCATAATTTTGCACCTGCAATTAATTGCTAAACCAAATAATTACAAGCCAGATCCTCAGCTGTCATAACTCAAGGTAATTAAAATACCACTTCACGCTGAACCATAGCTCTCAAAATGCTTTACTGAAGGAGATAATGACCATTATCCCCATTTTACAAAAGGGAAAACTGAGGCACAGAGCCGTGAAGTAACTTGCCCAAAGTCATCCAGCAGGCCAGTGGCAAAGCTGAAAACAGAATCCACATCTCCTGAGTTCCAGTGCATTTTCCTATCCACAGTGAGCCACAGTCCCTCTGTCAATGAAGCTATACTGACTTACACCAGGTGAGGGTCTATCTATGTTTATCTATATGACTGTGCCCTTAAATCTGGTACATAGATGTTACAGTTTGGGCCTGCAGTCAATCAAGAACCTAAGCTGTATTCAGAGACAGGCTGGTCTGAGATCTTTAAAAGTCAGGCCCACTCTTTGCTTTAATAACCAGACAGAAAAAAACTTTAAGGGTTTCTATGCTGAAGAAGGAGGTCACGCACTGTTTACATTCTGACTGGATTTCAATTCCGCTGCTTAACCCTGCACTTCCACTGACCTATATTCTTTGAGCACGCGTTCCCCTTTGTGTGTTATTTTTAAAGTAATTTCTGCTGGTAATCCCCATGAACAAGATATAAAACTCCCCATTCATCCATATGTACAGGTTGATCAACTGATCCAGAGTTTAAACCATCAGGGCTTAGAGAACACAACAACTGGGTTTTCATGGTTCATCTGTCAGACTGGGATGTGCCTTATCAATTTTTGACCAGGGGCTAAAAGTCTGTGAGGAAAATTGATGCAATGCAAGGTTAAGGAGTAAACTGCTGTTTGTTTTCATGCTAGCACTGGAGCAGTGAGTAGAAAGACCTGACATGGATTTGAAATGCTTTCGCACATGTGAGTCTGGCTTTTTTATTGCTATTGTTTCTATTACATAGCACCTACAATTAGGGTTGCCACCTTTGGACCACTGGGGCACCACCCCTTCATCTGCTTCCCCTCCCCACCCACCCCCACTCCAAGGCCACACCCCTGCTCTGCCTCTTCCCCCCAGATTAAAAAAACTGACACCAGGGCTTGTAAATGGCACCGGGACACATAAACCAAAACCCGGACTGTCTGGGTGAAAACCGGACGGGTGGCAACCCTACCTAGAGTCCTCAGCTGAGATCGGGGCCTCATAGTGCTAGGCCCTGTACACATGCACACATATATAGCTGACTTCAACAAAATGAAATTCAGTAAAGGTAAGTGCAAAGTACTTCACTGAGGAAGGAAAAATCAAGTGGACAACTACAAAATTGGGGAATAACGGGCTAGGTGGTAGCACTGCTAAAAAGGAGCCGGGGGTGATAATGGATCACAAATTGAATATGAGCCAACAGTGAGATGCAGCTGCGAAACAGGCTAATTTCATTCTGGGGTGTTGAGATGGGGTGTGTTCTCCACACTCGCCCTGAAGGGGTTAACATAGGCCAGATGGGCCAATTAACCTATTAGGCTGCAAGCTGGGGGATATTTACACTGAGAGGAGAGCCCTAATCCAGGGAAGCTCACCATTAGAGGAACAGGAGGGGCTTCTATAAAAACAGGGAGCTGGTAGTGGCCAGAAGGCTGTAATCGCTCTCCTTGGGGTAAGGGAGAGAAAGGGGTTTTGGACCAAAGAGGAAGGGTTTGTCTAGCAGACCCAGGCGATAGGGGCATAGCTAAGGTGCAGAATGAGAGCCTGGGATAGGCAAGGTAGGAAGTAGTCCAGGGGAGAGGCAGGAAGGTTTGGGGTAGTACAGACCTGGGCTGCTGGAGATAGGGCCTGTAAACTGGAACCCAGAGTACAGGGTGAGCTT
The DNA here is from genome assembly GCF_965140295.1 of Lepidochelys olivacea. NCBI lineage: Eukaryota > Metazoa > Chordata > Testudines > Cheloniidae > Lepidochelys > Lepidochelys olivacea. The sequence continues at coordinate 65,682,833 of NC_140421.1, read as the reverse complement.
GAGTTCCCCCTAGCAGCCATTGAATGAGTGGCCCACTCTGGACCGTGATCTTGAAGACTGTCCAGGAGCATTTGTCCCAGTCACTGAGGGAGTGACTCACCCAGGACAGTGGATGTAAGGACTGGCTGGGATGCTGTGGAGGACTTTCATAGAACTCCAGAAGGGACGGACTACTGTGACTTGGCTGGAGGGCTAAGTTACAATGACGAGGCGCTGCAGCTCGTGAGGAGCAAGAGAGAGGCTGCAGAGCAAGACAATGGGCCAAGAAACCGCAAGAAGAGGGAGTTAAGCTGAAAGAGCTAATCCCCAGAGTGGCCATGAAGAGGCATCCCTAGCAGTGACTAGTGAACTCTGTGACAACGTGGTGGAGAATGCAGCAGGACCTGTTGCTGTCCCTCCCCCATGTTCTCCTCCACTAGGGACTCTCTTGATCATCCTGGGTGTGGTCAACTCGCCTACCTTCTTCACTGAGTCCAGTCCCTGAAACATCAGTAGTTCTTTCCTGGGAAAGTCTGCATCCACTAACTCTTCTGCAAGCTTTACCGTTTCCTCCAGGGTCACTCGCTGGTCCCTCTGGACCCAAATGGGTGCACTTTCAGGAGGCTCTGGAGAAACTGCACCAATGTTATCGAGTCTATTATTTTCTCCATGCTTAGGGTGTCTGGCCTTAGCCAGTGAATTGCCCAGTCTGTTATTTTTTGCGCAAACACCCTGGGTCACCTCCAGTCCATCTAGCGGCCCAAAATGTCTGTCATTTTTTGACCAAAAGGCCAACCCAACCCAGTCCAGGATAGGTGCCTTCACCCCTGTCATAGTCCTGGGCCTGTTCCTCCTGGTCTTGAACAAGGTGCCACTCGGAGGGCCCACGATCCCTTATTCCACTGGGCTTTCATTGCTACCCTCTCAAAAGTTTGTAAAAGTGCATCAGGGTCATCTGTGGGGCCCATCTTACACAGGCTCACCCCCTGTGTCCCACTGCTGTTCTCTGTCACGGGACCCACCAGGCCCTGTATCGGTTGCTGCTGCATCTGTTCCTTTATGAACTCTTGCAGGCTCTTTGGCTGCTCTGCCTGCCACGTAAGGAGGGACTGCCGTTCCGTTGGATAGGGTTCCTGGAACAAATGCATAGCCTTCTGCATCGCTCTTTGATGATCCACCAACCATTATAGGGTCTGCTACATTGCCCGAACGCTGACTCCTCGCACTGGCTTTTCCCATCTGCTCTTCTGTCACCGTCAGTGGGGAAATCACGCTCCCAGACAAGCCCTCATGTGTAACAGGGCGTAGCTTCTTCCCCATGGAAACTCTACCAGCTCCACCAGGTGTGCACTCAGTGACCTTTTATTTCTAGTTCCCTCCACCAATACTATTCCAGGTGTACTGACAGGAGTCTTTCATGTAACACACAGCACGTAACTGTCATGATCTACTTGACACTGGTGAGGCCTCAGATGGAGAACTGTGTCCAGTTCTGTGGCGCTACTGTGTAAGAAAGTTGTGGACAAATTTGAGTACGTTCAGAGGAAAGCAACAAACATGATAGAAAATTTAGAAAACCTAACCTATGAGGAAAGGTGAAAAAACTGGGCAAGTTTAGTCTTGAGAAAGGAAGACTGAGGTGGGACCTAATAGTCTTCAAATATGTTAAAGGTGGCTATAAAGAGGACAGTGATCAACTGTTCTCCCTGCCCACTGAAGGTAGGACAAGAAGTAATGGGCTTAATCTGAAGCAAGAGAGATTTAGGTTAGAGATTAGGAAAACTTTCTAACTATAAGATTAGCTAAACTCTGGAATAGGCTTCCAAGAGCTGTTGTGGAATCCCCGTCATTGGAGGATTTTAAAAACAGGCTGGACAAACAGCTGTCAGGATTGGTCTAGGTTTACTTGGTCCTGCCACAGCACCCAGGGCTGGAGTAGGTGACCTCTCACAACCCCTTCCAACCCTCCATTTCTATGATTGTATAGTAAGAAACAGTCCCTGCCCAGATGACTTTACAGTCTAAATCAGTGGTGGGCAATCTGCGGCACCTCAGGGTAATCCACTGGCGAACCACCAGACAGTTTGTTTACATTTGCATGGCCTCCTGCAGCTCCCAGTGGCTGCGGTTCACCGTTCCCAGCCAACAGGGGCTGCTGGAAGTGGCACAAGCCACAAGGACGTGCTGGCCACTGCTTCCTGCAGCTCCCATTGGCCAGGAACAGCAAACTGCAGCCACTGGGAACTGTGGGCGGCCGTGCAAATGTAACCACACTGTCTAGCGGCCCGCCAGCAGATTACCCTAACGGGCCGCAGGTTGCCCACCACTGGTCTAAATGGATAATACAAAGGGGGAGAGGGGAAAGAGAAGCATAGAGAAGGAAAGCGACATGCTCAGGGTCACACAGCAGGCAAAGTCGTACAGCCAGGAATAGTCCCTAAGCCTCCTGAGTCTATACACCACCTACTAGACCACACTAGGATGTTTAATGTTTCTTTCATCTATGGGTGTTGGTATTGTTGGGTTATGTTTCAACCTCTTTACCTGTGTCATGGCAAAAGGGATATTTGCCAAAACAGCAAATTTTAAGCAGATTTCAGAATATTATGGAACGCAAATCTCATATTTGCAATGACATGCATTCTCCCCAGAAACCTAACCCTAACACTCATCTAAATCAAAGGAAAGAACCGCCTCACGCGACCTGGGTCCAATCAAGCAGGGCACGTTTCAAGTTCTCCTCATCGATTGCCAGCTCCTGCTCCACCCAAGCAAGTGAGTTGAGTGGGGATTCTTCCCTTAGATGTATCTGGAAGCCATGGAAGCAGTCAGCATAGGGCAGCATGGTCCCTATATGAGTGCAACAGGGAGACCAGCATGATGTCTCTCTAGCCACAGGCTCTCTATGAGTGTGACAAGCGTACAGATCATGGGACAGCCACTGGTTTAGCACACCACCGCCCTGCCCATCCCAGTGGATATCACTTTCCTCACCTCCTATGGAAGGATTCAGAGGAGATTCTCCAATCCGAACTGATAGAATTTCCTGATCCATGTGGGTCTTCTCCACAAGGCGAGAATGTGATGTGTATGAGTTATAGAGAGTAAATGGGACACTGGGCTAAAATGAAAATAGTGATGGGAGAACCCTACGGATTTCTGGGTTTTGTGTAACAGCCATAACTCCCATGACCCATACCAAAGAAAAAAAATCACAAGGCTATCTAGACTGTCTGTCATCTAGAAACGTATTATTTTCACCCTATGTTAAAATTATACAGCTTCCCTTGAGGACTTTAATGGCAAAACTATCTACACACCCAGCTCAGCTACTGCAGTAAAATGACTGTCATTTCCATGTTCTCCTTAAAATTACAGTAGTAGACCAATGCTTATTTAAAAAAAATAAATCAGAGCATCTCTGACATCCATGAAAATCTAGAGTAACTCACATGAAGTCAGTGGAGTTTTGGTGGAGTTTCACTGACGTGAGATGAGACTCAGGCCCAACATAGTAACTGAAAAGTTTAAATCAGTTGAGTTACTCTGGATTTACACTGGTGTACCTGAGATCAGAGGGAGAGATTTGGAAAAGCAGCTGATGGATTTAGGAGCACAAGTTGCATTGACTCCTAAAGCCTGAGGGTTTTTTAAGATCTTCCTCAGAATCTAAGGCCTTAGATTTCTTTTATTAAAGAGTAAGGATATCATTTGCAAAGGCTCCTAAAATCCCTTCAAAAGTGGCTCACGTTCCTATGTTCCATTGACTTTCAATGAGACTTCACCTCCTAAATTATGTAGGTGCTTTTGCACATTTTACCCTACGAGCCTGTTCCTGAGATGTACCCAAGGCCCTTCTGATGAGGCTTTAATTTATCTTTACCAGACAGCAAGATTGCTACAGGGGATTCCACAGCAGGACTGAACTGGAGCCAGTGAGGTTAGTTTTTGCTCACACTGCACTATTAACAACTTTATGAAATCCCCCTGTGATGCTGGCAAACCAGCCAGCTCCTGCCCAGACTTCAGATATTAGCTAAGAAATCAAACCAGGTCACCTGTATGATGGTTTTGCTCAAAATAGATATTCGTCTTATAAGGATGTATTTAGGTTTTAGACTGTATGAAATGCTTGTAAGTTCTGCATGCATTAATCTCGCTTGTAAAGACTGTATTCCATGCTGTAAGAAAATATGTAAGTTTTGCTTTATAACTTTGAAAATGTATGCTTTAAACTTGTAAACCCCAGCACTGGAATCATGCTCCCTGCTCATCCAGACAGATTATCAAAACCAGATGTTCCAGCAAGGAACATCACAATACAAAGGATTTGTTAATGGGCCTATTACACGGTGGAAATGCTGTGTGCAAGGAAGCTTGTCCTGTGGACTTGGCAGCTGAATAACGGAAATCAAAGTCACAAAAAATTTTTCCATCTCTTTGCTGTTTGAGCTCTGACTGGGTTAGAGACACCAAACTAAAGTCAGAGATCCCCAAGGGCTGCCTCCTGGATCTGCCCTGAAATTCACTTTGAATGGACAGATCACTACAACTCTGTCACTCTTAGGATTTAGATGATAACTCATTTGTGTGTATATGTTTGCTTGCTTTATCCTGTAAAAAACTCTTTCTTTTTCCTACTTTATAAACCTTTAGATAATTTATTACAGAATTGGCTACTGGCATTGTCTTTGGTGTTGGATCTAGAGTACATATTGATCTGAGGTGAGTGGCTCGTCTCTTGGGACTGGAAACAAACTGAATATCGTAGGTTTGGGTTTTTTTGTTTTGGGGGGGTTTGTTTGTGTGTGTGTGTAAGTGACCATTTATCATGAAGTCCAGTTTGTCTGGGTAGCAAGATAGATTGGGGAATCTAAGGGCATGTCTACATTTACCTCCAGAGCGATCGATTTAGTGGGGGTCCATTTATCGCATCTAGTGAAGACAAGATAAATCCACCGCCGAGCGCTCTCCCGTCGACTCCGGTACTCCACGGGAGCGAGAAGTGTAGGAGGAGTCAACGGGGGAGTGGCAGCAGTTGACCTACTGCAGTCAAGACACCGCAGAAAGTAGATCTAAGCATGTCGACTTCAGCTACGTTATTCACGTACCTGAAGTTGCGTAACTTATCTCCCCACCAGTGTAGACCAGAGAACTGTCTGTAACTCCATGGTAAGACTCAGCGCTGTAACCAGGGCAAGGCAACCAGGGCAGCCGCCTAGGGCGCAAATGGATTTTTTGGAAAATGACCAAAAAATCCAGTAGGGGGTGCAAATATGCTTGCTTACCCTGGGCACTAAAATGCCTAGTTTGGCTTTGGTATGACTGTTGTAGTGATCCAGGAGTTCACATTTGTTATTGGCTTGGTGAAATCTAATTATAGAACACACCACCAGTTTGGGGTGTCTGCCCTGGTTTTGGAAGTCTGCCCTGAGGTAGGCACTCAGTCATGAGCCACTCCAAATAGCGTGACACCCCTGTTACATCGGAGTTTGTAACTCCAGGTTTTTTTTCTCTCTGTAGGAATCACAAAAACTATGTGTTATCTTGTTCACATGCAAATGTACTAACAGCGTCCAGGCATATGCTATCATATGATCACTCTGGGAATGCTGCAGGAGAGAAAGCATGCTATGCTACACTTCTACACCTGCTGCTCTGAGCAAAAAAAACAAAAAACGGGAATTTGGACAGTGAGGAAATCATTATCCACACTGTCACAAGCCCAGAATTTCAAAACGAATGCTGACCCTCCATGTGAGTGCAGGGAGAAATGTTGAAAGAGAAGAATTGGGATAAGAATAGTGTGCCAGGCTTTACCTTTAGATTTCCTGGCTTTTATTATCTTGAGCCATGACCATAATGGTTTTTTAAAAGTAGTTTGTTCTGTTTTGTGGGTTTAACGTTTTTTCTTCGTTCTTATTTATGTATTTATTTTAAAAGAAGGAGAACACTCAGAGTAGATCACAGATCACATTAAGGGTCAGATTCTGCCAACCTGATTCAGTGTTTCCAGCTCTCACAATTTTATCTCATGACACTTGGTGGTTTTCTTAAGGCCCATACTGCTGTTAGAAGTTTATTACCAGAGAACTTCTGCCTTTGCTTAAAAAAAAAAAAAGTTTCTAGCCCTCAGAGTTGCAGAGAAGCTTGAAAATGTGATCCCTAAGACTCCAGCACCAGAAGGCAAATAAAAAGAACTCAACAGTGATTTAAAAAAAAAAAACTTGTGATTTTTAAGAAAATTCTCATGATTCGGGGGAGGAGGGGCTGATGCATGTTTTTTGGATTGGTTGGGGTTGACAACTCATGCTGAGTAGGACTTTATTCTGTGAGGATACTCCACAGGAGTAAAAGGGGGCAAAGCCATCCATCGTAACTCCTGTGCCAGTTAAGTCCAGGGGGTGTTCTGGATGAACAAGGAATACAGGGTCAGGTCCACATTTTCCTTTATCATTTTTCTTGGTCCCTTCCCTTAGTTTGTTTCCCATATTTAAAAAAATCTAATAAAATGATATACCTAATAATAATCTACCCCTTTGTTCTCAGAGAGACAGGAAAAGTGGAATCATCAAAGAAGCCAACATGACTGTGATAACAGCATTCTTTTGTACCTATTATGGTACTGTACATTTGAATACATGTGTAAATGTGTGATCATTCACCTTCCTGTCCAGCCTTTTTGGAAAATACATTCTGTATTTAGGCAGCTGCTTTAATTTACGCATTGTTTCCACATTAACCCTGAAAAGGTCTCTTAGGAGCCTTCTCATTTACTAGTCAAAAATTGGATGTTGTCACCCTTTCTGTCACATTGGATAGTTCCTTACTCCACAAGTAGTTTCACGGTGGTCAGTAGCTCTAAGAAGGATAAGGTACTAATCAACTTAAGATATCAGAATAAGATTGTAAGTGCAAAATTTCAAGTCTTTTGAAAATGCATTGTTTTAACCACCAGACCAAAATGGTACGAGCAAGCCATATTCTTTACTCAGTTCTCAAATCAAGTAGTATGTTACATTGTCAAAACCTTTAGAAAATCTGGTCCTTTGGTTAGGTGTCTCATCGAGAGATGAGATCTTTTGAACAATCTGGCCATTTAACTGGGTGGCTGACGCAGGTGATGAGCATTTTGGGAGATCTGGCCCATGGTGATCATGGCTAGAACAAACACGTCTTATTAGCAAAAAGAAAAGGCGTACTTGTGGCACCTTAGAGACTAACCAATTTATTTGAGCATCAGCTTTCGTGAGCTACAGCTCACTTCATCGGATGCATACTGTGGAAAGTGTAGAAGATCTTTTTATATACACACAAAGCATGAAAAAATACCTTAAAAAGATCTTCTACACTTTCCACAGTATGCATCCGATGAAGTGAGCTGTAGCTCACGAAAGCTGATGCTCAAATAAACTGAAAAGGAGTACTTGTGGCACCTTAGAGACTAACCAATTTATAAATAAATAAATTGGTTAGTCTCTAAGGTGCCACAAGTACTCCTTTTCTTTTTGCGAATACAGACTAACATGGCTGCTACTCTGAAACATGTCTTATTAGCTGCATGTTCAGCTGTTAGGGTTTTTTGTTTATTTCTCTTTTCAATGCTACTCCTTACTCCTGACCTTCAACCCCATTGGATCATATAAGGAATCAGTTAACTCACAGGATAGATAAATGGAATAAGCAGATTACCCCAGGTATTCCCTGTATTTACCTGATTAAGTGAGGTTAGCTAATTGCAAAGACAAAGTTGTAAAGATTTTATTGGAGGCTGTATTTGGCTTGTAAAAATCATTCTGAATTGCACTATAGCTACTTTCCCAACTTATTTTTTTTCTTTTTCACATTTTTCTTTTAACCATGCCTTTTCTTGTGTTAAGCCCTCATCATGTTGTGCAATATCTTATTCCATGAATAATCCCATTGCAATGAGTCAGACTAGTCACAGAGTAAGGTGCTACCCAATGGAAGGGTATCAAAGTCTGTCCCCAAAAAGCACATTAGAAATCTAATTCCTGGGTTCCAATCTGGAGTTCTTACTCAGACAAAGATTCTGCTGATGTTAATGGGCTGTTCCAAGGACTCAGGAATTCTAGGTCTGTGTCTGATGGGGTTTAGATTCAGAGGGAAGCCTGTACAATTGTGCAAAACTCTCCAGGTAAAACCCAAACCAGACAAAAAACTCAGCTTGTTTTAGGTTTTCATTACAGGCTCAAAATTCAACCTAAGTGCTGTGAATTCTTCACTAGCTTAGGCCCAGCTTTAAGTGCACCTGGGTAGATTTGTGGTTTCAGATGGAAATTATGTAATATTTAGTGATCTCTCACAAGATGGACTGCAACCAGGAAAAAATCTTGCTGGTTTTGGCTATCATTGAGTTTTGGGGGGTTCATTAGAACTGGAAACGTGAAAGGAAACGTCTAAAAAGATTTTTCTTAACTAGAGCTATTTCTGCGGGGAAACTGCAAAAAAAAGTGTTTGAATTTTTTTGTGGCCAATTTTGATTTTTTTATTTAAAAAAATTCATAATGATATGAAAATTAGTTTTCTTTCCAACTGAAATTTGTTTCATTTCAGTTTTGAAAATACCAAATGAAAATTTCAATTAAAACACTAAACAAAAAATCTCTTTTTTTTCCAATTGAAAAATCAAAAATTTGGTAAAAATCAAACATTTCTACACAACTGCATTGTTCAATGAAGAAAATTCAGCCAGCTCCAATATGGACTGACTACTACAAATAGCAGCCACTAACTCTATAAACAGACCCCTATAATTCACACACAGTTCTATGGCCCAAGTCTTAGACAATCCTTCATAAAATGGAGAAAACATTACTTTAGAACAAATGTAGAGGCATGCAGGTAGAGTAGTGAATATTATAAGCAAACAGAATTAGGCATCTTCATGATCAATCCAAAGGTTTCTTGAAATGTCAGTTTACTATCCAATATAATAATTTTAAGAGGCACTAAACATAGTTCCTGTTTTGTAAAAAGAGAAATTAAAGCAAAATATTTGAAAAAGTCAGACATCATATCAAAATGAAAGTAAAGTTTCGAGCTACAATAGACTCTCACAGTTATGAACTGACCAGTCAACCACACACCTCATTTGGAATCAGAAGTACGCAATCAGGCAGTCGGAGAGACAAAAAAACCAAAAATGCAAATACAGTACAGTGTTGTGTTAAATGTGAACTACTAAAAGAAGGGAAAGTTTTTTTTAAAAAAAGATGTGACAAGGTAAGGAAACTATTTCTGTGCTTGTTTCATTTAAATTAAGATGGTTAAAAGCAGCATTTTTCTTCTGCATAGTAAAGTTTCAAAGCTGTATTAAGTCAGTGTTCAGTTGTAAACTTTTAAAAGAACAACCACAATGTTTTGTTCAGAGTTATGAACATTTCAGAGTTATGAACAACCTCAGTTCCCGAGGTATTTGTAGCTCTGAGGTTTTACTGTGATCGATATCAGAAATAATAAACTTTCATATTAACTCCAAATTACCCATCTCACAACCGCTTGTCTTTTCCAAACTTTGCAAATGAGCAGTTAGAAAAAGCTTAGCTGTGTGATAATCAAGACAAATAGACTATTGACCATTAAGGTTTATACACTGTTTAGCTGGAAACAAGATGGCCATATCCATTCCAGGTTAGCCATAACCATTTTCAAGGAGATTAATCTTTTTCTTTTAGGCTTGAGCAGCCCAGTCTATGCACATCTGCTCTCTGGGATACTGATTCTATGTCCCTTCCAAGCTGGAGAGAGATAAGGCTCTTTCCTTATCTCCAGCACAAGAAAACGAATCAAAGGTTTGGGAAAGGGTCAAATTCCATTGCCATTAGGATTAGCAGCCCAATTTAGAAGGAATACGGAAAGCCTTTGTAGTAGTTAATGGAGGATCACATTGTTCCAAAAGGCTATCTGGAAATCCTTACTCAGGTGAAACTCAAACTGTAGCCAAGGAGAGTTTTGTATGAGCAACCTGGGATTGCAGTACTTATCCTAATAACAGTAGTTACTCTCTCCTCCATACATTTTGCTTCCACCTCACAGAGTCCCAATGTTTGAAGATTACTCTTATTTTTGCAATAAAGTGTTGCCTGTACTGAGAACACCCATGAGAGCCTTAGAACGAGATAGATGGGGTTTGTAGGGCCTGAACAGAACTTTGAACTCAATATCCAGTGTTTAAGCCCATTTATTATGAGAGGCTCGCAGTTATTGAGGTTTCTCATTCACAGCCATCCTCACCAAACGGATATTCACAGAGGGGCTATTGGGGGAGAGGGTCAACTTTATTGTGCTTTTTCACTGGGCTGCACTAAGCTTTCCATGGCCCATGTGCTCCAGCGATCAGACCATGAACTCATCCAGGGTGAGACTGATCCAATCCCAGTGAATTGGGGTTTGGGGAGTGAATTTATCAAATGCAGGGGATACATTTCCCCTCCAGACCATAGGCAATTACTGCCTTCCTCCCCCCGCGATGAACTGTGTGGGTATGTCGGTATGGTTTCTCTCCACATCCGTCTTCAAGCCTCCGTGTTTGCTAGCTTTCTCAGAGCTGGCGTGGAGCCCCATCTCCAGCGTGCCAGCAGTGTGCATGACCCACTTCATGGCCACTCTGCCTGCACTGGCTTCTGTGGTGCAGAGAGCCCAAACTGAGCCAGCGTGTGTCAGTTAAAGGCAACTGATAGAAGGTGTTCCCAAACAAGTGCTTAAAATGCTGAGAGCAGGGAAAGGGTTCCATATGGCTAGAGATTGAAAAGATCAGGACTCAGTCACTTGGGGAAGGTAATGAATAAGAGGGTACATGATAGGAGTATGTAAAATAAAGCATGGAATAAAGAGGTAAACTAGGTGATCCTATTTATCCTCTCTCATGGTAGAAGAACCAGAGGACATCTTGTGAAATTGAATGGCAATGAGTTTAAACTTGATAAAAAGAAATACTTTAAAACACCCCCAAATAACCTGTGAAATTCTCTGCCACTAGATATCACTGAGGCCAAGGTTACATTTGATAGGATTAATACACATGTACGTGTGTGTGTATGTAGGAACTCTGATACTATAGAGGGGGCGGAAGTATGAAACCCAAAGATGAATAAACTCTCATGCTTCCCTTCACCACTGGTTTCAAGTAAAAATAGGTCAAAATAATTTCTCTCCTCCTCCCCCTACGCTCAGTTCTGGGAAGGACCCAATTCTCCTGCAATACTAAGAAGGAAGCTACTACTTTCTAAAAATGACCTGATTTCATCTTCAAACTAGTAAATAGCCAACTCTCCTCATTCATTTGAATGCACATCTGAACCAACGGGGACTGCCACTAGATGGCTCATGGGATACGGAGTTTTTAACTGGTTAGTCTCCGCTTTCCATTCAGCTGACATGGGTAGTGACTAAAAGTCATCCCCAGCTGATGACTGCCTGGTGATCAATACAAAATGCACTGGTGATCTTGGGTGTCTGCATCATAAAACCATCCCCGCAACTTGTACTTTGTTACGAAGACCCAGCAGAGAAGCCAAGAACTGAATAATGCAGGAACTATTCCTGAAAGGAAGCTTTTCCAGTTTTAGCCTGGATCAAGGCTATGGCTTTCTTACATGCTTGTGCAGTGCCTAGCACCATGGGGGCCCTAGCATCTAGGCACCAACATAGTACATAGAATACATAAGATTAGTAATTGGTGGGGTAGTGGGGGAAGCTTACACTGCTGCTGCCCATGTTCTGTAGATAAAAGAGAGGATCCCATGCTATCAGATGAGTACATTTCAGGCCTGCAAAGCACTTGAGAACCTGTTGAAATCTGAGCACATGAGCAGTGTCATTCAAATCAGCTGGGACTAACAGATTGCAGACAATGGGACTACTCATGTGCTTAAAGTTAAGCACCTGCTTAAGTGCTTCGTTGAACTTGGGCTTCCATGAGAGAGGAATACCCTGCTAATGCCAGACTTGCACATTCCAGACACTACATAAAAACAAAACAAATTCTTTACCACCCTATTTTTTACATATTTCAAACAAGGATACAAAAAATGTCACTCCATGCCCAGTGCATTACCCAAAAGTACAAATTCAGAGGATAGTGCCAGCCAGTTCTTCCCCCCACCCACCCCCCTCCTTTTTTTTTTTTTTTGGAGGGGGGCAGGTTACACATTTCATTACACTTAAAATGGCCTTGAACTCTTCAATCTACGTGCAGCATGATTGATCAATCAGCGTTTCACCCATATATTCATGCCTTGTGGTGGGGGAGGTGGGGTGGGTGAACTTGCAAAATTTGTTTGCTTTATTTTCGTTACTCTGGACAAAGCAGATAACAAGCTGCAACTGCGGCACATTGCGTAGACTCCAAGCAGTTGGTAACATATAGATAGATACACCCGGGCAGAGATGTGCCCTGGGCTGGAGATAGCTTTCTGTATAGGACAGCACATTTGGGCTAGATGCATTTCGTTATAACGCTGTTTAGCTAGGAAAGGGGGAGAAGTGGTAGAATGGTGATGAGCCAGAAAACATGCCTGAGGGGAGAGCGTAAAATCTAATCCCTCCGCTGAAATAGCTGTTCAACATTGTAACCCTATAACTCCAAGGCTTGCCCACTCAGCTGAGATTTTTAATAGCCCCCTTCACGCTTAAAGTTGCTTCACTTGCTAAATTACTCATTAGGCCATGATACTCCCTCACGGGGATTCAGACACTTGGCTGAGCTTTAGGCCTTGGGATACACAGTGGTGTAATTGTGTCCTGATAAACACACCCCTTCACGTTCGCGTTTTTCTTAATGAGCCTATTTCCATACAAAAAGCATTTGGCTTGGAGTAGAGCCGGTACTTCAGAGATAAAAACTCTTATCAGCTTACCCTTATGTTGTAAAGATGGGTATGAGTCTGCCCTAGGCCCCTGAGTGGGACAGAGTGTACTTCCTAGGCTATGAAGTGTGTTAGTTTCCCCCAGTGATTTATAGAGCTTTGCCACCGAGGACTTTCAATCTGCCGAGCCTGCAGCCATTGTTGTTGTGTTAAACAGAGCCAGACATCCCCAGTGAACCAAGAAGAGTGACAAACTGTTCAGCACATGCCTGGGCACTGCCAGCAAGAATGACTCGAGTACAGTAATGCTCCTCCCCATTGTAGCTACCAGCGTGCAGACTCCGCAGCAGACACTGAGCCTGGGACCTATAACCTCTTCACCACAACCCTCTACTGCTCACGCAGCGTCACGTCCCCCACCACCCAGTTCTCTCTTTTAACGTTTTGATGGGAAAGCCCAGGACCCCGCCTCCAGCTCAGCAGGGTGTAACGTCCTTCTTTTCTTCCCAGATGAATATATTCGGCGGCACCTCCAACACCGCCTTTCGCCTTCCTGGCAGTGTCACCAGGGCAGCTGGGAAGGAAAATTCTAACCCCAGGGTAACCCCCAGTTACGTGCCAGATAGTTGGAGACTCCCACGAAACAAAACACAAACACCCAATATATTCATAGTAATTATATTAAACAAGAAGTAAATATAACATAACAGGGTAGAACATTACTCAGGGTCACAGGTGCCGAGGCTGATAATTCCCTTGTATTTCCCCACTCACATGACCTGATAGACGAAGCTGGTACGCCTACTTTGTAGGGGCCCTTGGTGACCTGTGATAACAATCTCTTCTGTAACAACAATAAGCAACTTGGCTGACTTGGTTCAGCACAGCCCAAAAGACTCTCATGTGGGATAAGATGCAAGCCTCTCCCCAGGTTTAATAGGCAGCAGGTAACAAAACCTCCAAACCCTCAGCTCCTGGCCTGAAGATGCAGTCAGGGAACTGGGGGGAATGTCTCCAAAACCATTTCCCTGACTGGTGCACTCACCACTCTGTGAATGATCCCCAGGTTCAGAGATCCATCTGGACTGCTCAGACACTGCAGAGGGGCTGACAGTCTCAGTTGGTAGGCATCGTCTTCATGCAGGCTGCTTCTCTTTCTGAGATTTCCCCTCATCATAAAATGATGCAGGGATCAAGGTGCAAATTATAATAACTACTAAAAATCCTAGCTCTAATCTCCTACCTTCATGCTCAGCGACAATCACAGCAGGCAGGCAGCCCTGAATGAGCAGCCAAAGCAGAACTTGCCACATAGCAGCTGCTTTTGGAGCTGAAAGACTCGTTCAGCCCAAGTGGGTATGGAGTTTTCCCACCAAGATGCTATAAACTGGGCCTCATCTGGAACAGGGAAAGGGCCAAGCTTAGGGATATTGCTTTCAGGTACTCAGAGGCCAGTTCTGAAGAGGGAACCAGCCTGGGACTCAGGAGCTCACCATAAGGCAAGTCCTTCCCCTTTCAGTGGCTGGCTTCAGACTCCTCCAAATTGGCTTCTTCCTTCTCGCCATGCTCCCAGGGGAAGGCATCTCACTGAGGACCTTCCTGTGGGTCAGGCTAACTCTTCTTCCCGGGCTTTTACTTGTCAGGCATTTGACTCTAACACGCTCCTTTCTCTGAGACACTGCTCCTCCTCTGAGCAGGCGGCTAGTGGCCATCCAGGCACCCTGCTATCGTCCTCCAACCTGAGTGGGGCCCCATTGCTCCAAATAGGGGCCACATTACTCTCCTCTCTTCCTATTGCCAAGCAGACTCTCAGTGAAGCAGTGGCCCCCCTTCCTCCCTGGGATAGCTGTGCCTCTTCCCGAGTTACAAGCACACAGAGATCCAGGAGCCAAGCTCCTTGGAAGGTACAGCAGTTACCACTACACTGTTATACTCAATGGGCCTAGCCCCTCAAGTGAGGCATGATCACATACACACACACTAAGCCAGTGAGTCACGCTATTTTGGAAGCCTTGCAGTCTTCATAGGAGATAGAGCAGAACAGGCATGTAAGAGGAGACATAAGGGCCAAATTCAAACTGCTCCCTCCCTGGGATGCTAGAAAAGAAAGGGTACAAGAAGCCCATTCCTCCTGCAGGCATATGCCATAATTAGCCTGATAGGAACAAAGGGGCAGGGTGTGAGGACTGCTACTGCTGATTGCAGAGTTAGCACCCCAAAAGGGGCATTTCTGGCCACTGTGAAGGTGGGGCAATGCCCTTCCCCACTAGCTAGTTTGGCTCTGTTATAGGGTTGTTTGCTATATCTGTTCACTAGATGTAATGGGGCCATGTCTCCACATGCTTCCTCGGTGTCATGACCCACAGATCTTGAACCTGGGTCTACAGGAGGAACCACACTACAACCCTCCCTCTGGCAGCCTGCTGATGCTTGCGTACCTGGGATCCATGAAGCCCAGCACCAGTTTGAGGCTCCACCCCTGCAGTCCTATTGGTGAAGTCCTGGAACAGCTGATTGGCCTGCTGGCCCTACTTAAGACAGCAGCAGGAACAGGAAACTAACTGAGCAACTGGGCTCTACTCTGTTCTGGACTCTGTGCTTACTGCTCCCCTGGCTTGATTTCCTGGCATTCTGACCTGGAGTGACTCCTCGCATCTGATTTGTGGTTCTGATCTCCAGTTTGTCTCCCGCCTCTGACCTCCTGGTATCCTGACTCCTGTCCTGTGACTGTGAACTCTGGCTCTGGCTACTTGGTCTGGCCGCCCATAACCTGGCTGTGACACTCAGCCTCCCCTCAGGGCCACAGGGACGTGCTCGGGGCCAGGGCAGGCAGGGAGCCCACCGTAGCCCTGCTGCACTGCCAGACTTTTAGCTGCCTAAAATCTCCTGGTTTGGCTTCAGTAGCCTTCTGGAGATAGAGCCCAATTCAGGGAGACTTCCAGCGAAACCGGGCGGGTTGGCAACCCTCTTAGTAATCTGTATAAACTGCAATGGGGAGCTCTAAAACATAGGGCCATAGCATTAACAGAGTTAATTACTTGGACAGATGATGTAGAATATTATCAGGCTTCTTCTTATGTGGCATAGCATTACTAACGGTTTTCAACCATGGTAGGCCATTCCATATGATCCTCTGATAATCTCTTTGTGTATGAACAGTCCTTTTGATCCACCCACAATACCATATTGTCCATCTAAGATCTTCTATTTCTGACTGGTATTCTTCTGCCATCAACTTTCCCTTCCAGTGTCCATAAACATACACTGCCCGCTGAGTCTCTTAAATCATGTCCTGCCATTCAAATCTTTCTTTTCATAACATCTCTGACTAGCATTGGCTAAGTTCCAATCATCTCCAATACTTTTTCATTGGTTATGCAGTCTACCCATAATATTTTCATAATTCTTCTCTAACACCATAATTCAAATCATTGAAGTTTCTTTATTACCAGTTGTTTGAACGTTCATGTTTCACAGACATAATTTAACACAGACCAAATGTAAGTTTTTAAGAGTCTGAATTTAGTCTTTAGAATTCAGGATTAGTTAAAAAAATAGTAACCTAAATGTATAGGATAGAGATAAAAATAGTGGTATAGTGATAGGTTTATTCATTTCAGAGTATTGATTTAAGTCATGCAAATATGCCACACTTCTTTAATTTATATAATAAATATAGTCAAATCAATTTGATCCATTTAATTCTGCTTGCTCTGATTTCTAATATCCCACAGTACATATAACACAGCCTGTTCTGAACCAGCAAGCCCAACATTATAAGACTGTCCTAAACTGATAAAACCAACAACAGCCAAATACAACAGAAAGGTTCTCAAGCCATTCCACAGCTCAGGTACCCATAGCTTGGACAAGGGAGCTGTACAATTGCACGTGTTCTAAGAGTTAGCGGCAAAGGTGGGGATTTAGGTGACATAGGCCATAATGTTCAGAAGTGGCTTCTAATATGGGGTACCTGTCTTGAGAAAAGATGGGCCCGAGTTTCTGAAGCGCTGAGCATAGGGAACTGGGGGTGTTCAACACCTCTGAAGACAAGGCCCAGGTTAAGCACCCAGGCACTGAGGAACCCAAGAGCAGTGACCATTTATAGCCATAATGCCTTTCATCTGTGGAGACTCTGGTTTAAATCTATTTCTATTCCTCAGGAACTTTCAAAATTGCATTTTTTTGTTCTGCTTTGGAACAAAATCTTTTGAAGTTTTGGAATTTTCTGTGGAACAAGGATTCCAGTTTCTGGCCAGCTCCAATTTACACACTTAAACAATACAGACCTTCCAGGTGCATTTCTTTCTGAATTCTCTAGCCTACTCAGTGACCACTCATGTCCCTTATGTGCACGTGAAAAGATTCTCTTAGATACAGAAAGTAACATCAGAGTTCAACATAGGAAGCAGAAGTGAGAAAAGTGGTGAACAATGGGGGCAGTTAATCAGGGGCATGGCCTTCTTTTAACAAGAGGAGAAGCTGATGCAATAACGGTGAAAGCTGAAGTCTCTAAGGCCATGTCTACACTGCAAAATTAAGTCGACCTACCTTACGTCGGTATACAGCTGCTGCAGTAATTACAACGCTTGTGTGAGTCTACACTTTGCTCCTTGTGTCAGTGGTGCGTGTCCATACCAGGAGTGCTTGCATCAATTGTATTGTCACTGTGGGGCATTGTGGGAAGGCTCCTGAAAGCCAGTAACAATTGACATAAGCAACGCAGTGTCTACCCTGGCACTGTGTCGACCTAACTACATCGACCTTGACTCTGCGTTGCTCGTGGAGGTGGAGTTATTAAGTCATCGTAGCAGGGCAGTTAATGTTGGTAGGAGCGAAATTTAAGTGTAGACACTTAGACTCATAGACTTTCAGGCTAGAAGGGACCAAGATGATCATCATCGTCCCACTTCCACAGTCAGATCAATGTAAGCTGCCTTGCGTGGATCTATCTCTGTAGTGTAGACCAGGCCTAACAGAGTTTGCTAGTAGTGAGAGATATTATCAAGTGTTGTGAAAGAATAGGCCTTTCCAAAGATCTTCTGCTAAGTTCTCGTGATTAACACACTGGTGGCGCAGGTAATGGCATGCAGCTGTGACTTAGTTTGTTTCAACCCTCCTTGCAGGTTTTCATCCATAATCTGATATTATAAAATGCCTGTGTAGGCAAGTAGTGTCACTGAATAAGAAAGATTCAACTGAATTAAACACAAAGCTTTTGCTGGGCTCTGAAATGACACAGGGATGCCCTTAACCACAAGGGTTGATTTTTCTAATGCTATTCATTTCTTTTCAGCTTTATGAGTTTCTGGACTTCAGCATGGAAAAGTCTCCCTGTTGTGTACTCCAGTAATTTTGTTCTCTCTCTCTTTTGGACAGAATGCAGAATCCTCTCTCTCTCTTGC
Source organism: Lepidochelys olivacea (assembly GCF_965140295.1). Lineage (NCBI taxonomy): Eukaryota > Metazoa > Chordata > Testudines > Cheloniidae > Lepidochelys > Lepidochelys olivacea. Next base: position 65,664,619 of record NC_140421.1, on the reverse strand, counting down.
CCTCTGTATCTCACATCAATCAGAGTTGCAGCCATGGTGCACTGTACAGTGTTCTTTGCACCTTTTGGGGTAGATTAGTGCCCGCTCTTCCCTTCCAGTACCAATAGCCTATGGCAGCTGCAATTCTGTTTTCCACCCCTCCAAGAATAATGAGCTTATGAACTCTTACACTTCGTAAGGCTTTGCGGGATCTGATCCCACTCAGCTGAGTGGGTCTGTCATTTCTACCTGTGAACCCAGTGGCTGGAACTGCAGCACTAACAAGATTTGATTCCTCCTTCTTCCAAGCCAGTTTCCACCATTATCCTACTGAGGGCTCCCCACAGTTGGGTTAGGGTGAGAGGCCTAGAGTATAGCAGGAGTCCGAAAATATTTATATGAATAAGGAGAACAGCCACTGTTACAGTAACAAGGATTAAAAAAGTCTGAGAATTCTGGGAAACATAAATCCTCATGCGTATGGATAGAACACCTATTTGGTAATGTGCTTTACAAAAAATATTTCCCTGTAGACAGGTTCATCTACTGGCAGGTTTCTTGCTTCTTCACATGAGACAGGTGGTACTGGCCTCAGTTGGATATAGGATACTGGATTAGATATGCTCCTGATTTGATCCAGTATGGGAATTCCTATATTCTTCTGCCTAGGTTTCAATCTAGGCTGATGGCACCCAGTGCAGAACCTCTAACAAGTAGTGTTTCCACTTCGGCTGCTCTGGAGAAATCAGTGGGAGTTAAGAGACTAAATACCTTTAAGGATCTGAGCCTCAGTCTCCAAAACCATCAGTTTATAATCCCTGCACTGAGCTCCTGAGCAAGGGAAGGTGAGGATCTGAGCTGAAGTTAACCCCTTGTTCACTGGACACATGGTAGTACCACTAACCTTTGTCACATGACAATTATTTTTTAGCCAACAGAGCAAAAAGAACCTGTGAAGAATTCTTTATGCTTTGTTTTTAACTGCTGGAGGTTTTCCATTTCTTAACATTGGAAGTGGCAGTCTGTATCACTGCTCAATAGTAAGAGACACAGTAAACTCACACACATACCTGGGGTTTTTTGGTGGGCGAATCACAACTCAAAACTGTTAGCAGATGAATTAGTAAGAGTACCTTCTAATGCAGAGAATGTCCTTAATTACCACCACCATCTCCCATACCACATTTCATTAGCTCAGTCTCCTCTCCTGAACCAGACCTAGGTAAATACTGATGAAAGACTTGTTGTTTGCTCAGTTGGTTCCCCACCCCCACCAGCAATACCTTTGCACTCTAGTTTGAAAAACAGAGATAAATAACTAACCATACCGAAGCTGAATTAATCCCCAGAGCTCCCTCAACCAAGCATGTAAATTTTTAATATTGTATATAAACCTTGTGTTTAATATAGTGTATAATATTTTTAACTACTAGTATATAAACCTTCCCCGGCACTTACACATCCCAGAAGAACTGCCAGAAGACACACTTCCATAACGTTATTCCAGAACTGAGTGGTATGCAGCACTGCAGTAGCCTATGCATTACTCAGTTATTCAAGAGGAGCCAGCACCAACAAGTCCATCCAAGACAGGTTCTTGACACTTCTGTAGTGGGAGCCATTTTAAGTGCTGGACCTTAAGTGCTCCTCCAAGAGTCCAATGGCCTTGTCTAGGCAGACTCCACTCCTGAGTAGGGGGGATTGCTCCTGGGAGGCCTAATCTGTCATTTTGTGGCTCCTAGAAAGGGGATGTAGGAACTAGACATGAGCCAAAGCTCGAAGCTAAACATCTTCATGTTTCAAGGACAGGGGAATAGATGTGACTTTCTGGATCTGAACCTGTTTTGATTGTTCTGGTTCTAGGCCTGATCAGAAAGCCTTCAAGGGCCTGTTTTCTACTTCTGGTTCAGAGAAGACCAAAATCTTACTAGAACAGCTGATACCGAAAGATTCCCATGATTTGAAATGTCCATAATCTCAAGGGATCAGCTGAGCAATCAAGATACCCATCATTTGGCACCCATATCTCAAAGTAACTTTGAATGCCAACCTTAGACCGACTTCACTTTCAAACCAGATGCTAGCCTCGCTTTTAGCCCAGATATGGATCACACACTACCTCCTTTGCCCATTTCTAGTAGACATCTTTATGACTACAGAGCCCAGGAATTTCACGAGGTCCTTAGGCATGAATTTTCAAAGCAGCACCGGAAACTACAGGCTTGCAGAATAACAGGCATAATGCACTGGCAACAAATCTCAGCATCATGAAGCAGCAGACGATCTAAGAAGAGGGAAACAAGAATTATTCCTCTCTTTGTGAAGAATTTTGTGCTGTGAGCAAGCATGTCCCCATCTTATTTTTCTCTTTCTCCATTCAGAAAGAAGGGGACTGTGCATGTTGTCATCCTGTGTATAGCAGGTGGAGGACACATCCACGTAACACGAGCCCTCCACTTTGGCCTTCTCAAACACGCTGAGTAACAAGGGTCAAAGGAACATTCACTAAAGAAAGTGAAAGTGAACTTGGATGAAACTCAGTAATTGCCAAGCGGAGAGATGTAAGGCAGAGAATGTAGCAAGGAAATCACTCGGATGGATTTGAATAGCACAGCTAGTTAACAGAATTTCCTCACTTTTCAATGGCTCAGCTTTCAGAAAGAAGATCTACACAATTCAAAATAAGATTTAAAAAATGCTAAAGAAATATCCTACTGCCCCTCCCCTCAAAAATACCACGGAAAGGGAGAGCAAGAAATCCTTTCACACGGAGAGCTTTGTTCCAGGCAGTGACCCATCAACAGATGTCACTCCCTGGAGAAGAAAGCAAGGCAGGATATCCTGGCACTGCAGCGTGGCATGCATCTGAATGATAGGCAGATGTACTGCATCAGGCCAGGAGGGGATGAGCAATCTCTTTGAAAATATCAGTACTACAACTTCAGTTTTAATAAAGGGGAGGCGGTAACACTGAGTGCTATTTATATAAGTAAGAGACAGTCTTTCCTGTTAGTGAGGAAAGTTACCCAGCCACGCATTCCTGTAGCACACTTGTAGCATGCTGTTGTCAATGCTGATTAAAACCCTGATCCTGCTTACACCTGTGCTTAACTTTATGCAGAAGAGTAGCCCACTGAAGTCAATAGGACTATTCACATTTCAAGTTTAGCATATGCTTAAGTCTCTGCAGGATCAGGGCCTAGTTGAAATTCTTTATTTTTGGGTTGATTTCATTTGTCATTAAAGTGAAACCTTATCATACAAAAAAGCAAGGGTCAAAGCCTGGCTAGTCATTACTGTTTGGTAGTGCTGTGTAGGCACTGTGGAAAAAACCAAATATGGCCCTGAGCCTGCAAACAGTTACACATGCACTTAACTTTACAGATGAGTTACACGCACGTTTAAAACTTCACACACACAAGTAGCCCAATTGATATCAATGGGACAAATCAATTGCTGGCACTGCTTGTGTTTGCCAGGTGTGCATGTGTAACTGCAAGACACTGGGCTGATTTTTGCAGGTGCTAGGTGACCACATCTCTCTTTGACTACAAAAGATGCTGCAAGAGCTTTGTATCTCCAGAAGAAAAAAAACCCACTTATTTAGATGCTGTCACCAAGCTTCCTGTTCTTCTCTTGGCCCACCCTGTGAGGCATGGCTGTTCATAATGTTGGAACCCACTGGGAGATGTGAATTGATTCTGGCTGACTCCCAGTAGCAGGTGTGGCTTGTTATCGCCACCCAAGGTGGAAATGGCTCTATAGGAAGAGTCATCTAGGACAGAACTGTGCTACAGGAGGATTTCTAAGAATACTAAGGGTATGTCTACACTACGAAATTAGGTCGATCTTATAGAAGTCGATTTTTAGAAATCGATTTTATACAGTCGATTGCATATGTCCACACTAAAAGCACATTGAGTCAGCCGAGTGCATTCACAGTACCGTGGCAAGCGTCGACATTCCGAGCAGTGCACTGTGGGTAGCTATCCCACAGTTCCTGCAGTCTCCACCACCCATTGGAATTCTGGGTTAAGCTCCCAATGCCTGATGGGGCAAAAACAGTGTCACGGGTGGTTTTGGGTACATGTCGTCAGTCGCCCCTCCCTCCGTGAAAGCAACGGCAGACAATCATTTCGCGCCTTTTTTCCGTGCAGACACCATACCACGGCAAGCATGGAGCCCACTTAGCTCAGTTCACCATCACCGCTGCTGTTGTGTCCTGGGTGCTGCTGTCAACAGACGGTGCAGTAGGACTGCTAACCGTTGTCATACTCTGCTTCTGCTGCAATTCTGCTCTCCTGCTCCCCAGTGCCGAGCTCGGGGGATCTGTTCTGGTCCTGCTGGATGCTGTACGACTGCTAACCATCGTCATCCACCGCTTTCGCTGCAACTCTGCTCTCCTGCTCTGCTGCAGGTGCCATACCACGGCAAGCATGGAGCCCACTCAGCTCACCATCACCGCTGCTATTGTGAGCATTGTAAACACCTCACGCATTATCCTGGAGTATATGCAGAACCAAGCTAAGAGATGCCAGCACGAGGAGGATTATGTTGAGGACATGGACACAGATGTTCCTGAAAGCACGGGCTGTGGCAATTGGGACATCATGGCGGCAGTGGGGCTGGTTGATACAGTGGAATGCCGATTCTGGGCCTGGCAAACAAGCATAGACTGGTGGGACCACATAGTGTTGCAGGTATGGTATGATTCCCAGTGGCTGTGAAACTTTTTCATGCGTAAGGACACTTTCCTAGAACTCTGTGAGTTGCTTTCCCCCACCCTGAAGCGCAGGAATACCAAGAGCTGCCCTGACAGTTGAGAGGTGAGTGGCGATAGCCCTGTGGAAGCTTGCAACACCTGACTGCTATTGGCCAGTCGGGAATCAATTTGGAATGGGCAAGTCTACTGTGGGGGTTGCTGTGATCCAAGTAGCCAACGCAATCACTGAGCTGCTGCTATCGAGGGTAGTGACTCTGGGAAATGTGCAGGTCATACTGGATGGCTTTGCTGCAATGGGGTTCCCTAACTGTGGTGGGGCGATAGATGGAACCAATATCCCTATCTTGGCACCGGATCACCTTGACAACCAATACATAAACCACAAGGGGTACTTCTCAATGGTGCTTCAAGCACTGGTGGATCACAAGGGACGTTTCACCGACATCAGCATGGGATGGCCTGGAAAGGTGCATGACACTCACATATTTAGGAACTCCGGGCTGTTTGAGGAGCTGCAAGAAGGGACTTACTTCCCAGACCAGAAAATTACCATTGGGGATGTTGAAATGCCAGTAGTTATCCCTGGGGACCCAGCCTACCTCTTGCTCCCATGGCTCATGAAGCCTTACACAGGCAGCCTGGACAGTAGTAAGGAGCAATTCAACTATAGGCTGAGCAAGTGCAGAATGGTGGTAGAATATGCCTTTGGACATTTAAAAGCTCGCTGGTGCTGTTTGCTGACTAGGTCAGACCTCATTCCCATTGTTATTGCTGCTTGCTGTGTGCTCCATAATATCTGTGAGAGTAAGGGGGAGATGTTTATGGTGGGGTGGGAGGTTGAGGCAAATCGCCTGGCGTCTGATTTTGAGCAGCCAGACACCAGGGTGATTAGAAGAGCACAGCAAGGCACGCTGCGCATCAGAGAGGCTTTGAAAACCAGTTTCATGACTGGCCAGGCTTCAGTGTGACAGTTGTGTGTGTTTCTCCTTGCTGCAAACCCACCCCCTTTGTTGATTTTAATTCCCTGTAAGCCAACCATCCTCCCCCCTTTGAAATAAAGTAACTTGTTTTCAAACCATGCATTCTTTCTATATTAATTAAAAAAAATAATGAGATAGCGGACAAGGTAGCCCAGGTGGGGTCGGGGAGGAGGGAAGGACAAAACCACATTGTTTATTGTAGCCATACTAAAAATCAAACTGTTTGAATGACAGCCTTCTGTTGCTTGGGTCATCCTCTGGAGTGGAGTGGGTAGGTGCCTGGAGCCTCCCCTCCACCCCCCAGAATTCTTGGGCGTCTGGGTGAGGAGGCTATGGAACATGGGGAGGAGGGTAGGCAGTTATACAGTGGATGCAGCAGGGGTCTGTGCTCTTGTTGGCTTTCCTGCAGCTCCAACAGATGCTTCATTGTGTCCGTTTGCTCCCCCAACAGACGCTTCATCATGTCTGTTTGCTCCCCCATTAGCCTCAGCATCGCATCCTGCCTCCGCTCTTCGCGCTTTCCTTAATTCTTAAGGAAATTATTCTTTCCTGGCCTCTGCCACTGAATACCTCCATGCATTAAGCTGTGCCCTATCAGTGCAGGAGGACTGCATGAGCTCGGAAAACATGTCATCGCAAGTGCATTTTTTTCACCTTCTAATCTGCGATAACCTCAGGGACGGAGATGATAGGGAGGGTGTAGAAACATTTGCACCTGGGGGGAGATAAAAAGGGAGAGTAAAATTGGGTTGGCTTCTTATGCCTTCATAACATGTGGGAATGTTTTCAAACTGCAGCACCCCCATTTACCAGAGCAAGCAATGGGTTGGGTTTCACATTTAAAAGGAGGGGCTGCAGTATTCAGGTAGATGTGCAGCACACACCTACCCCCACCCCACCGCGTGGCTATTCTCCAGGATGATCCCTTCAACCTGCCTTCCCCCCCACCACCACCATGTGGCTATTCTCTGGGATGATCCCTTTTAGCCAAGCGCAAACAGCCCAGCATGAACAGGGTCCTTTTACTGTTCCCTTACAAAAACTCCCCTATTTCAACCAGCTGACCATGAACACTATTGCTTTTAAACCCTGTACTGTAGTTACAAATGTGCACTCACCAGAGGTGCCTTCTCCGGCTTCAGGGTCGGGGATCCCACCCTGGGAGGGTATTGGCTCCAGGGTGATAGAAAGGACCTGGCTGCCGGGGAGAACAGATTCACCACTTGCCTGCTGCACATTCTCCCCCTCTTCATCCTCCTCCTCTTCCTCATCCACAAAATCCTCCTCCATGCAGCGTGAGACTCTCCCCTTGCAGGTGTCCACAGACAGTGGTGGGATAGTGGTAGGGTCCCCCCGTACAGCAATCAGACCCAGTGTCTCCCTTTTGGTCCATGCTGGAGCTCGTTTGCGATTCTGGGGGGACTGCATGGTCACCTGTGCTGCTGAGTGCTGCTGAGTTCGCCACACTGACCAAATAGGAAATGAAATTCAAAAGTTCCCGGGGCTTTTCCTGTGTACCTGGCTAGTGCATCAGAGTTCAAAGTGCTGTCCAGAGCAGTCACAATGGAGCACTGTGGTATAGCTCCCGGAGGCCAATACCATCAATTTGCGTCCGCACTACCCCAAATTCGACCCAGCAAGGTCGATTTTAATGCTACTCCCCTCGTTGGGGAGGAGTACAGAAGTCGATTTTAAGAGCCCGTTAGGTCGACAGAATGGGGTTGGTTGTGTGGACGCAGTCATTTTTAAATTGACCTAACGCAGCTAAATTTGACCTAACCCCATAGTGTAGACCAGGCCTAAGACTGTGGAGACAGCCTGGGCTGGAATTGATGCCGTACATTTCTTTATTATTTAAGGCCAAACCACAATCAGTGGGGGAGTCTGACCCTCCACAGTGGGCCCAGACTTTGTTTGGAGAGGAGTGAGAAATCACAGGTGCCTAATTTCAGGCTCCCAAGTTTGAAAATGCTGGCCTTAGTATTCATGAAATATACCAGTTTCCATGTGATGTCCTTGGAAGAGGTCAGCTAAGCCCAGGGACAACCAAATAAGTGGCAGGGACAGAAGTAAGGGTACAGAGTCAAAACAAGGGATCCAAAGGGAGTCACTGGGTGGAGAACCCCAGACAACGCCCACAGCAAGAAGTCAAGGGGGGACAGAATATGCATGAAACACACCAGCCTATCTAAATGTTGAACTTGGAAACATGAAACCCACCAAACAACCAAAGCCTACTGTGACAGAATATACCCATGTGTTCACACCCTACACACTACTGTAATAATTTTTGTACATAGTATGCCTTATGAAGTATCATCCAAAAACTCATAATTTGCTCATCATTATTGTCCTGGTAAAATAGGTGTGGCAACATTGTATGTAAAGTTATAAGATTCCACTGCATATTACTAACACATGTTCCAAACTGAGATTAGTAAGCATGTCTGTCTTAAACAAAGGAATGGGTGCTCTGCTAAGTTGGCATATAAGCAGTAAACAGAGTCATCAAGCAGGAATGGAAACAAAGGAACCTCAAACTGGTGAGAAAAAAGCAGCAGGGAACAATCTTCCACATACACTTTTTGTGTCATGGTACCCAACTGGAAATGTTTTTCGTGTGAGGAACTGAAATTATAAAAAGGAGGAACAAACCCCCTAAAACTTGCCCCCCTGCTCTCTGCCCATGGATTCACTGCACCTGGAGGGATAAAAGAAGCAGCTGTTGGACTGGGGGAGGGGTCCTGACTTACAGAGTTTGGTCAATAAGACTACAGAAAGCATGTGGTAAGAAAACGTTGCTTTGAATTTAACAGTGTGTTGTTAGGCACCAGTAGGGTTGCCATTTGTTGTTGGACATATTCCTAGAGGTTTCATCACAAGACATAATCTTTAATTAAAGATGAATCTTTACTTCCTGGAGACTCCAGGACAATCCTGGAGGATTGGCAACCCTAGGCACCAGTAGCATTTTATCATTATTTTTCTTGTAACCATTCCTGATCTTTATGCCTCATTACTTCTACTCACTTGAAATCTCTCTTTTTGTAGTTAATTAACTTGTTTTATTGTTTTATCTAATCCAGCGTATTTAAATGGAAGTGTCTGGGAAACTCCATTTGGAGTGGCAAGTCGTGCGCATATTATTTCTATTAAAGAAATAAACGACTTTATATAACTTGTATGGTCCAGGAGAGGGCTGGGCTGGACAGGACATACATTTCTGAGGGAAAGTCTGAGACTGGTGGGGGTGTTGGGGTCACCCTGCAGTGTAACTCAGGCTGGTGAGAGCCAGAGTGTAGCCCAAGCATGGCTGGCAGGTTGCAGTTACACATGGACACTCTGGGTACAGTTTGCCTGCTGGAAGGCTGTTTGTGAGTGCCCAGGCGGGAACTCCTTCAGCAAGGCATTGTAAGGCACCCAAGGTTGCAGGGCAGAGCTGATACAGCAGCTCATTAGTCTGGATTGTACCCTGGTATGTCACACCCACCCCCTTGGATGAGGGAGGAGCCAGGGGACCCCACACCAATGTCCCCTATAAGCTGCGTGGCCATGCAGCAATCTTGTATATAGGGTGCAGGCAGAGAAACTGTCACACGTCTCCAGCAGGGATGTGGGGTGTCCCTTTATGAACCTGCTCTGCTCACCCACAGCTCCTGGGATGGGGCATGTGCAGCCCGGCTCCTCCCTGCGGCGGTGTGGAAGGACTTCCCATTCTGGGGAGGAACATGCCCGGCCTGGCCAGGAGCAGCAGCAGCAGCTCTGGGACGCTCCTTGCACAGGAGCTCGGGTGAGGGGCTGGACAGGGTCTGTGGTGCTGGCCTGGGGCAGCAGCGGCTCTGGAGCTGCGGCCTGACGGCCAAAGCACCAACCCCCAGCCTGGCAATTAGTGTTCAGAGACACAGCAGCTTCCACTGCCAAGAGGCAGTGTGGGAGGAAGCTATGGCCCAGGCCTCTTCCTGGGAATGCCTGGAGGGGGGTCTGAAACCCCTGGACTGGGGAGGTGTGGTGTGACCCCTCCCCGCAGCACAGACCCCTGGCCTGGCTCCTAAGACTGCTGCTGCAGAGCAAATCACCTCCCTCTGGCACCCCACAAATGGCAGGGACAGAGACTAGTATGTGATACTGAGGGGACCCACCCTGGTGCAGTCCTCTACACACCCCTCTTTTCCCCATACACAACTTCCCCTGCAAACCCCTCACCTCCACCACCTCAGTAGACCCGTCATCCCCCTCACAACCTCCCCTGCTTACCCCTCACCTGCCCACACTCCCACCCCAGTTTACCCCTCACCCCCTCACAACCCGCTCTGCACACCCTTCACCTCCCCCCCAACCCCAGTACACCCCTCATCCCCCTCACAACCCCCCCTGCATACCCTCACCTTCCTCACCACAGTACACCCCACATCCCCCTCACAACTCCCCCTGCATACCCCCATCTCCTCCTACCCACTATGCCCCTCATCCCCCTCACAATTCTCCCTGCATACTCCTCATCCCCCCTACACAGCTCCCCCTACACACAACCCTCTGTACACACCCTTCAGTCCCCTTACACCCCTCACACACACACCACCCTCCCCCATAAGCAGCCCTCACTTACAAAGTATAAGCTTGCCCAAGGACAAAAATTAGTGCTCAGAGGAGTTTGTCGCCTGCTCAGTAAACAAGAAAAAAATTAGAGGGAACATTGCCCAGGACCTACCTAAATACAGGGAACAGCAAATGGTAAAAAACACGGATGGGAGAGAGGAGCAAAGGTTCAGAACAAGGATACCAGATGGGGGCATTGAGCCATGAACCCCAGACAGTGCCCACTGCTCTCAGAAAAGATCAAGGGAGTCAGTGACGCATGAAATCCACCAGACTGACAGCCCTGGAACTGAAGCCCTCTCTTTACCCACTGAGAGTTACAGTGTAGGGTACTCATGTCCCATGGCTCTGGATGTGTCATAAATACCAAGGTGCAGTAACACACTCCAAGGTGTTGCTGCGAGTGCTGCAGAACACCAAGCCACTTGATATTTGGTAGCGTGCTGACTGTACCACGAGGCCAGGACTATAGGTGCTCCAAGCACTAAGTCCTTTGCAACCTATTCACTGGTGGGTTCCTCTGAGTAACTCTGAGTAGCACAGAATTCCTTTATTAGGGCCAGCAGAAATAAAAGGTGTAAATGCCCTAAGCACAGTTGCTTTAATAATTACAAGAAAGCAAGAGAAACCTGGCCTTAGAGACAGTCCTGGTGTAACTCCTCTGCACAGTCCTCTGGGCTGCAGCCTTGCACCTTCACACTGTGCCTATGGGTGGCTCCTGGCAGCATTAGCGTGTGTCTTGACCCAGCTCTCAGGCCACCTGCTATCTCGGCTTCCCAGGCTGCTGCCTTTGACTTGTTGCTCCTGCTCACACATTGACCCCAGCTCCCAGGTTCCACTCTGGCATTTCTTCCCTTCTCTGTGCTGGAGGGAAGACAGAGTCCTCCACTGATGTTGCACTTGGTGCTAACACAGTGCTCAGTAAGAAGCCAGTATGATCATTAGCAATAAAGCACAAATGTTTAACAGCAAGGTGGTTAAATTAACCATTTGAACTATGTAAATTGTGTGGATTCTCCACCACCGCCAATGTTTAAATCACAATTGAATGTCGGTCTGAAAGACATGCTCTAGTTCAAACAGGGAAGTCCTATGACCTGTGTTATGCAGGAGAGCAGAGCAGATGATCACAATGGTCTCTTCTGGCCTTGGAATCTATGAATCTATGCATTACTATCTAGACAAAGCATAGCAAGGAGAGCAGCAATACAAGCTTCTCCAAACAGTCTCACCAAGATACATGACCTGGAGGGATCACCTCTCTCCCGATATCTGAAACCACAGACCTTCTTAAACAAGACAAATATATTTATTTATTTATTATTTTTCATCCTTTGAAATGGTTTAATATGAGAGAAAGTGAATCCATAATACAAAATTTAAAAACCAGCCCTTTGGTTTCCCCCCTTTTTTCTACCCATTTAGGAGATGACAAAAAATGAAATAAAATAAGGGAATGTGGCTGTCCAAAGCGCTGCATGGCGGTGGACAGGCCCCAGGTGGAACATCGGGATGGCAGAAGGACTTCAGACAGAGAGAAGTGGCTTACAGAGACTTCTCCCATCCCGACAGTTTCTCCGGATACACACATACAACACGATGCTGATACACAATTGGTCTTTTTATCTTTATCCCTTGTGATGTGGTCTGGATCCCAGCCTGGCCTGGTCCCGACATGCCCATCCTGGCCCAGGCGTGCAAGCTCACTTCTCTTTTTTATCTGTTTCCCTCTTTGCGTCTTTGGAGTCCCCAGGCTCCTCCTTTGGTGTGGAATTCTCCTCATAGCTGAACATTTCAGTTACTTCTCCCTTCACCAAGGCCACGAGGAGAGGGAACCCAGTGCAGGCAGGGACCAGGTGCAGTAGGGCTGGCTGGGCATGTTTGAAGATGTGCATGATGAAGATGGTCAGGTCCAGTCCAAAGATGTATTTATTAGGGAGTAGGGACCACAGTCACAAATGACAAACTAAGCAAACTGACTTCCGTTGCGGCTTGTGACGGGAAAGCACAGGTTATCTGGCATGCTCACTATAGCACAGTGACATCTAGAGGCTCAACTGGAAATCTGCAGCTAACTATTGCTACAACTGCCAGAGTCGTTCATTTTCACCCCCAATGGTTCAGTCATAGGAACAATGGACTGGAAGGCACCTCCTAAGTCCTTCAGTCCAGTTCCCTGCTATCACAGAAAATTCACTCACATAATACCCTTTATAATCCTTGGCCGCTGTGCTGAGACTGCTAACTATTTATGCAGCTAGAGGTTTTTGTGCTGTCATCTCCTTCCCATTGGAAATCGGAGTGAGGCTGCTAACGAAGGACCTGATTTTCTCAACTTGGCGGTTTTCCTTTAAAATGAAAGGTTTTATCACTGCAAGGCCAATTATGATGCTTGCCTTGCCTGAAAACCTTCTGTTTTGCTTCAGAACTGCACTATGATTTCCAGTGTCTTACTATGTCAAGTTTTGACCAAGATCAGATACAGTGAGCCATGGCTCTAATCTTTAAGAACAACAAAGTTGCGAGGATCATTGCTGTTTTATGGATAGTTTTATGATGGAAATAACATCTGATTTTGTTTTATGTATATATTTTTAAAGGGGAATAAAATGCATTGTAGGCTTTGATCTATGAAGCCCACTCTGGACTGCAAGCTTTTGGATTTAATATCTCCAGCTGTGCTGTTGCTGAATAAATCATGAGTAAGAGAGGCGAATGATTATCACTGGGAGACTCCGCTCTCTTGTTCTATCCTTTCAGAATTTTGACTAGGGAAGAACCAATGAGGAAGAAGAAACCAGCAGCATTAGAGTCATGGGGAGAGAGAGTCCGAGTATATTAAACATGATGCCAATTTTTGAAAAATCTATCTTCAGAAGACACTTAATGAAATGTTTGGGGCAGGATATTTCATTTCAAGGCAGAAGTATTGAAACAGCTTGTTTCAGATCAAAATGGAAAATCATCAGCAGGGCATTGTGAGGCTATAATTAACTAGCTAGGGTTGTGTCTGGGAGGATGGAGTGGGTAACACTTCCCATCTACTGGATGAAATCAGAACTGCTCAATTTTTGTAGGTCCCATACTGCTAAAAGCTAACAGGGATTCTCCTTTAATGCATGTGGTGGTGTCCTGTGCTTTTGGAGCAGGAGATTCTGTGTTCTAACCCCAATATTGCCATGAAGCTTTGAGTGCCCATCATGTACTGAAAAATTATGTCCTAGGTGATCACAGTTTGTTACAATATTGTATACATTCTCCGCTCAAAACCAAAAGATTAAGGACAAAAAGGGAGATGCCTCAGGCACTGAGGTACAGTGAACAAATCAAACCTTCTGTTTCTAGGTTGCTTTTCTTATTAATTGATGAAAACAGGAATATTTGTGATAGGATCATCAGCTGCTGGAGAGCGGTTTGACCTTCAGAAATATGATCTCGGCAAACCAAAAGAAATTAAAACCCAGCTGCTCTCGGCTAGCGGCAAGTTGTTCTGATGTTTCATAAATCACTGACAGGCACACTACTGGAGCTCCTGTGTCACTTTGTGGGGACAGTGACAACTGGACTGACTGCTTTCTAAATGAGCAGATTTGCACTGTTTAAGCTTTTCACTAATAAACCCAGAATGACTGGTATTCTAAAACTAACATGGCAGCAGCTTCTCTTTCTCATGCTGATTTCCGTAAGTTTGTTCCTCTACTCTTTTCATCATTTCCACGTGGTGTGTGGCTTTGGGGAGATTAGTGGGGAACCACAGTACATTGCCTGGCCAAGTGATGTCAGCAGCAGGTCACACCTGAGTCATCTTGGGCACAGTCAGCTCCAGAGAGGCCTAAACTAAACTAAATGGGACATGGACCCATTAAACAACACTACATCCAAGTAGAATCTCTTGTATTGGGGGTTGGCTGAAGGGGAGAAAAAAGATGATAGTTTGGGGAAAGGATCTTTGATATTAAGTGGCTATTATTTTAAAAGAACTTGAAATGAATAAGGGATAAAAGAAGTTCTGAAGATAAAACTGTGCTTTATGTTAGATCTTTGCTGTTGAACTGTAAAGAGGATATAATTCTAACATGGGAATATCAGACAATATTACAGGGCTCTCTATAACTCTCTGAATTTTGACATGAGCAAAAGTCCCAACACTATTTCTGCCAATACTCTGCTCACTGATCTGAATGCTAACATTTCACAACTTGTCTGGTTCGCCTTGAATTTAATGCAATGATGGCAAGATTTGCAGATTAAACAACCAGAACTATGTACTGTAGGAATCACTGTGCGGAAGGGGAGTTGAAATTGAAGGTTACTGTATTTTCCCCACTGCCTCTTTGAATAAATTACACTCTTTGATCTTTAATTTTATAAACTGTAATACAGAAAAGGACAAAAAGGACATATGGACAGAAAACTGGAAAGTACAATACACTATAATCCACTAAAAGGTGAATGCAAAAGCCTAATTTTTTACAACATATTCTCTTGTATGTTCCTATCAATGGCAAATGAAAACAGTTCCAGTACACCCTTATGTCTGGACCTTGCACTTGGATCTTTTTGGGTTGCAATGCCACAGAGCCCCACGGTCTGTTAGCAGGGCTGTGCATGGGCCCAGGGGTTCAGCCATATGGATCCAACTCCTACCTGGTGTTCTGCCACTCCATGCATTTAAAGCCCAGATGCATTTAATGCTGGCCTCATCCAGCACCTCCTCGCTGAATTGTGAGACACAAGGGAGTCTGGAATGCTACAGTTCCGGAGTGCACCACACTCAGGGTTGGCATGTCCAAGATTGCAAATCAGTGAGTCTGAAAGAAGTTGCTGTTGACACACTTCTGGCCCTAGCTGCTCAGATACCATCAGGAGAGCAGATTATAACTTTCCAGGCCGATAGGTGGTAAGAGCTGGACTCAGGAAGCTATTTGTAGTGTGCAACAATTCTATTGAATTTACATCTTATAAACTATATCACATATTCTTATTGCCAGCAGAGGGCAATCTTGATATGAACTGTCTCCATAGACACACAGACAGCTATAGACTGATAGATAGATTTTATGCAGAACTCTTGTAACAAGAGATGCACTAGGGGATGTGGCCCTCAGCAGGGTTTGAATCTAAGATTAAAAGCATGAGCCTCGACTGCTTGAGCTAAAAGAGTAACCCCTGAGCTCGGAGCAGGCCCGATGTTCAGTGAGTGTTCAGGTGAGGGGTATGATAAGAGTTTGACATACAGGAGTGTAGTGAGAAACTGCATGTTATTTCCCTGGGTCCACCAGTCACATAATCTTGACAAAGATCAAGTATCCATCGATTACAGTAGGTACTGTCACAAGGGGCAAAGGGCTCAAGAAAGTACTTCCCTTTGTGAAATGCTCTTTCAATCTCCTCCTCTTTCATCTGCCATCCCCTGGCTTTCCCACAAGGACTAGGGTCAAACGCCCTCAGCAATCCACTTCAGAACATTAGATGAGGCCTGTGAACCCCATAAAATGTCATCTACACAGCTACCACAACCATCAGCAGCCTCTCTTCCTGTGACAACACTAGAAACGGTGGCCTAATTCTCAGCCCCAACCTGGTTCTTCTGGCAGAGGGTGAATGATGAAAGAGAGTCAGGGGAGTGGGGGAGCTGGGAGTGCTGCAGCAGCAGATCAGCGGATCGTGGTCCAGGCAGGAGGGCAGATGCTGGAAAGGCCAGCCTCCTACAGCAAATTTGAGAAATTTTCAACTTCAAAATAGGGATCTATTTCCTTAAACTGCTGCTGCATCTGCCACTGACCTGCTGGGTGACCTTGGGTGAGACATGTTGCCCCTCTGTGCCTCAGTTTCCCCTCGCAACCATGTCTGTTTAGACTGCACGCTCTTAAGGGCAGGTCTGTCTCCTAGTATATGTATGTACATGGTGCCTGATCTCAGTTGGGACTGCTATAATACAAATCATAACAATATTTTACAGAAAAATACCATTAAAACACCCCAGAGCAGAATTCTGCTAGGAAAGGGACAAGTGTATTAGTCTTATAAGCAACGTTAAAAATTCTGCTGTGGATGAGTGTAAGATCAGGTTGGCTATTTACCTGACTATCTAAAAATAATCAACATATTATCTAGCTCTCTCCATTATTTGATATGAATTATTCTTAACCCATCTTACCCCTTAAAAAAAAAACCCTTTGGAACTTGGCAGAACACAATGTGCTGGGGAAAG
Source organism: Lepidochelys olivacea (assembly GCF_965140295.1). Classification (NCBI taxonomy): domain Eukaryota; kingdom Metazoa; phylum Chordata; order Testudines; family Cheloniidae; genus Lepidochelys; species Lepidochelys olivacea. The sequence continues at coordinate 65,648,127 of NC_140421.1, read as the reverse complement.
CGCAGCAGAGCCAGGAGCTGCGCTCAGCTTCTTTCATGAGCTCAGCATTGGGAGCACTGCCCAAAAGTTTGGACTGGCATAAAAAAATGCCCTGCAAAAGTAGACTTCCCTCCCTGTCTCTTTAAGAAGCCGAAGGTGTGTGTGTGTGTGGCTGGGACTCCAGGCCCTCTCGAGCTCTCATTGGCTTGTGGCAGCAGGAAGTGGGAGGTGGAAAAGTCAGATCTGTGCTTGTTGTTGTCTGAGCTGCAGGGTGAGGTGGGGGGAAACGTGGTTTCATGTCAAGGATTCCTTCTGTTTTCCAGGCAGAGTTGTATGGTTCAGGAAGGGGTGGGGGGGGAGGATGTTAGTAAGCTGTTGTGTTGCTTCTTTAGATCCCTGAGATCTTCTCTTGTGTGTTCGATTTGGGTGCAGCACGCTGGTGCAGCTGCAGAAGCTGGCTGGCCTGCCTGCTCTGCATCTCCCAGGAAGCTGGGGCCTGGGGGCAGGTAGCTGTCATAGCAGCAAGCAATAGCCTCAGCCTGCTCACATAACTGGATCCCAGCTTTTTCTCTTCACTCTCTTGCAGGTTTGCTGTTGCCATTATGGCCCAAAGGGCCTTCCCGAATCCCTACGCGGACTATGACAAATCCCTGGCCACAGGATACTTTGACTCTTCAGGGCGGGTGAGTTGGGGCTCTAAAGCGACTTAATTTTACAGCGCTGGAGTGTTTCTTTCTTAACAGGTGTCACGGGCTTGTGTGAGCTTAATTTTTCTTTCCGCTGTTTCTGTGGCATGGCAGCAGTGCCCGGTCGATCCGGAGAAAGGCAGGGATTGCACTCCTAATATGCCTCAAGACAGGGCTTGCGCGTTCGATGTTAATAGCGTCCCGGACGTTTCTTTTTGAAATGTTTTTATGAGCTTCCTTGAGCCTTCTCGTAGGCTTACCTGAGCACCCAAGCCAGGTCAGCATTCAGGTATCTGCCATTGTCCTCTGGGACAGTTTCCCCATTTATAGCCGCCTCATCCAGTTACTGAAAACAACTATAGCATCTAGTTTAATCCTATGAAATCATGAGCCAAGTTAAACTTTTGTAAGGAGTGGGGGGGCAAATGCTAATGGAAAAATCCTAATGTAGGTTAAAGGTTTGGATGCAGGAGAAAAAAGCCAGTCTATGCACCTGGGCAGTGGTGCTGTGTGACCAAAATCACTGGCTCTTGTGAGAGGGTTCAAAGGGGTGTGTTAACAGTTTGGAGAAGAGAATGTATATGGGGAGAGAACCAATTTCCGAAGCAGCTATCTGTGACATTGCAAACAGGATTCTGACTTCACTTATGTAATAAACTCCCTGAGACTATGAGCAAATAAACAAAGCTTTTGCTTTCCCACTTGCTGTAGGTTTATTGGATATTGACAAGACAAGAAGCCACTCCATGTGGACATAAATCAGAAACACTGACCCTTTCCCCTGGGGACTTTATAAGGCCCCAGTAGTTCTGAGTAAAAAACAGAGGGAGATTGTATAGTTTGTGTGTCTAAATCTCCCAGTCGATTCCCATACATCTGTTGATATGGATCTTGAGTTAGGAGCAGTGTTGCATTTTATTGTAATAGCGGGAAAGGTAAGATGAAAGGATCTTGCAGCCATTCGGGCGCAGGTGTGGTCTGAGAACATGTCTGGGAGCCAGAAACTCCTGCATTCTAGTCACTGACTCTCTCAGTGGCCTTGGGCAAGTCACTTTATCTCTCTGCTTCAGTTTCTCAATCAGTAAATTAAAATTTCCTGCACAGAGGTGCTGTGAAGCTTAAGTAATTAATGTCTTTGAAGATGAAATGTGCTGTGTAAGTGCTAAGTATTGTGAAGACGATGAAGCATTCAAACACCACAGGAGTGTTTGCTTTGGCAGCCTCTCATCCACCCCGTTTAGACTGGCTCTGTATTTTCTGAGCAACGCATCTCAGAGCCAGGAAGAGATGCCCTGACATGTAGTTATTACAGAGGGGCCTTGAGGCTTTCTGCTTTACTTTGGCAGAGGAGATTTACAGTCTCCCATTTCTGAGGATGCATCATATGCACAACTACAGAAGTCTTCCCAGTTGAAGGTGCAACATATCTGCTGTCTCATCACTGCTAGGAAGCACCTTAAAAGCTTTAACCTTATATCTCTGGATTTGGAAGTTCTTAAAGATCTTTGGGCATCTGGTGTTTATCTTGATTTGGTGGTGTTGCTACCTGAAGTTTTTATTCCACAATGTTTCACTGAGATTTGCTTCCAGAGTCTGACTCCAACAAATCAGTTCTGAGCCACTGCACTTTTATCCCCTCAGCAATTTTAGAAGCATATATATATATGAAAAGTCTTTAGTCACACATTTAACAGAGCAGATCTTTGTATCTAACCCAGATTCCCTAGACTAAAAACAATAATCACAATTTATTGCACAAAGCACTTTTTGTGACATGTTCTGGAAAACAGACTCAAACAAGCAGAACTAGTTCAAAATCTTTAAGCTCAGGGGATTGGACCCACGAGATGTGCCTTCTTTAATGTATTAACCCAAAGACCACGGCATGGATTACAGTCTCTGAGTTACTTAAGTGGCAGGCTACAAAAAGAAATGAAGGGATCGTGACATGGTTAGATTTTTAAACTGATGAGCTGGATCTGCCTAAACTGCAGCAGTCTTTTCTAGCCTACACAGCTAAGTACAGTGTGAATGCTTGTGGCACACAGTTTAATAATACTCATCCACATCATACCATCACTTTTACTACAAACGGTCCAAACAGAAAAATACTCTTTCCTTCAAAACATTGGTCCCCCCAGGCCTCTGCAAAGGTGTGTAGGAAGCAGACTGTATGTGTGTGTGTGCATACACAGCCAAGCCTTGGCATGAGACATTCTGATGCATCTGAGCTCTCAACTACTGTTCAATCTTGTTAAAACAAAACCTTTTGTTATTGCTTAAGGCTCTTACTACATTGGTGGGTGCTGCTGGAATTATCACAAAAGCATGTACCCACACAGTATGGTAGATACTTTATCATAAGGTGATGCCATCTTGTGACATACAGTACCATATCACAGCCCTTAGACTGTCTTATGCTAGAGACCTGTTCAGTCAGTTGTGGTGATCCAGAGGTGGTGATCCCAACGGTGCTATGAATGGACTGCAGTTATAGTAGTAAGTATGGAACTAAGCTCTACAAATTAATTTCATTTTTTCCAGCCAATTGCTTAGTTTCATTATCTTTTTTTTTTTTTTTCAGGACAAAGCAATTAAAATATGCCTGTAGGGGAATGAACAAAATGTTGCAGTTCACATACCAAAATCCAGCAGCTTGGAAAACCACAGCAAATAGGCCTTGATGAATGCTAGGTTTTTAAAATATAAAAAAGTCATCATGTAGCATGTTTAGCCATATGGGAGACGGGGTGTGGAAGGTTGAAAAGGGAAGGATTTCCATTTCGTGGATTGCTCCCTACAACCCATTTTATTAGTAACAGCTAGGTCAAGCCTGGCCTGGACTAGCCTACTTAAATTAGGGCCTGAATTCTTAAGATCTTATTTTGCCCTGATGGACAGCAGGAGTAACTCCTTTAACATCAGTGGAATTTTTATGCTGGTGTGAATGAGGAGAATCAAGCCCATGCAATTTGTTATTATTAAAGTGAGATCTCAGTGCTGGGCAATCTATCACCTCACAAATACAGGGATTAAATCACAACACCCCAGTCACTCCTGCAGTACCACAGCTTTAAGGACAGAGAATCTAGGTAGCTAACCAAGGGCAGTTAGTGAAAAGCCAGCCCAAAGAGCTGCACCTTGCACCACATTCTGGATGGGAGCAGGCTGGAGCTGAGTTGGATTTCTTTTTGGAGCAGTGGCTACCCTGCTCTCAACTTCCTCAAGCCTCACCTGTGGGCCAGGGCCAGGTGGCGTGTTAGAGCTGTGGAAAAAGGCTGCCCCTGAGGTAACAGGCCGAGGTTCCAGTCCATTTTACTACTGCCAGCCAAATACAAAATTGAGCATTTCTGGCTACACTCGCTGACTGAGAATCCCAGTTCCCCAGTGTAATCCCTGCTCTCCGCCATGCACACTCGCAGCAATTTGATGAGCCCTCGCCCAATCTGTTTGCTGATATTTACTTATGTGTGGTATTTCTTTTCTATCCACAGCTGACTCCCGAGTTCACTCAGCGCCTGAACAATAAGATCAGGGAGCTGCTTCAGCAGATGGAGAGAGGCTTGAAATCTGCCGACCCCAGGGACTGCACTGGCTACACTGGCTGGGCAGGTAGGGCAATGACATGACAAGGACATTTGAACTAGCCGGCTGTGTGGGGAAGAGCAAGTCTGCTTGTTAGCTGCCTTTGAGGTTAGGCTCATCCAGCCTCTGCCTCCTCTAGTAAAGAAAAAAACAGTGCTGCTTTATTGACTATGATGCATGGTCTCAGTCAGAAATGATCAGTGTAGACTAATGCCATGAAGCAGCCCTGGCACTTCTTGTGATAAAAAAGACATCCTATATTTGAAGCTGGGGTCCACCTGTCCTCCCCATTTCTGGCTGCTGTGGTCGGAGGGTGGGAACATGGTATCCTTGGCATTGCACTGCAATATAGGGCATGCTCTTGATCCATTCTGCTTAGGTGCTCTTACAAATAAAGCTCGGCGGGTTAGATGCCTTGTGGGGCTGATAAACATCAGAGCCTTTTACTTTTAAGGTGCTGGCTCAGATCCAACCCATCAGTTGTGACAGAGTTGTTGGCTCCCTACCCACAGTTAGGTGAACATGAAGTGAGCAGGTGGGTGTCAGTCCAATTCCTGGTGGACATGGATGCCCATGACAAAAGCTGCACTCGGCACTGTATAGGCAGGCTCAGCAGAGAGGCTCCATGCCTGTGGAGACCGAATTCCTCTCAGCCTTAACGGTGGCCCTGCCAGTTTGGATGGAACCATCTGGGTTGGCCAGCATGTGGGAGCTTCCATTGCCACCGTCCACAGCTACCTCTGCCTACTGTAGATAACGGGTAACTGGCTTGGTTACGGAAGATGCCTCAGCACTGAAATCAGAGTATATTTATTTCCTAGTAAATATTTCAGGGTAGTTTATTTTTTACCAGTATTATGTGATGTAGCATGATCACCAGGCTGTTCTTGCTCTTGTTCTGGGTTACCTGTTAATGCCAATCGACTGCTCCAAAACTGGTTCTGGCCCAGTGTCTTTGAGAGGGGGAGGAAGAAGAAATGCAAGACAGCATCTAAGTCAGGAGAAACCCTGTCCTTGAACTGATTTTTCTCCTCAAAGCTACCAAAAATAGCTCTACCTCAGATCTGGAATGTAGCCAGACTTGCCATGACAAGCACCAGGGGCTGCTTCAGGTAACTGGTCCTCAGTCCCTTGTTCATCCCAAGCTTCCCTACACGAGGACCAGGATTGGCTTTGTCTTCGATCGCACTGGTCAATAAGCTTGTCTGGGTTAACAATAAGAAGTCAGAGTCTAAGGTTACGTCTACACTTGGAGGGTGTGATTCCAACCTCAGGTAGACCTACTTGGGCTAACTCTCGTAGAGTTAGTGCGCTACACGCTGTGGTGTGACCGCAGAAGCATGGGCAGCAAGGAGCAGCTGCCCCAAGGACAAACCCGCCCAGACCCCCTTGGCACACATTCAGGGCAGCTAGCCCATTCTGCTGCTCGCCACTGCCCGTGCTTCTGCGGCCACACTACAATTTGTAATGTGCTGGCTGGATGGTGCTTTAGTATAGTCGCAGCCTAAGACCATTTCCCCCTGGTATTGCAGCAGCCTGTAGTGTTTAGGACGAAACCCTGCCTGCTCCCTTCGTAGACAGCATTAAGAGAGAATGAGCCAAGGGAGAAGACTGCCACTATCCCTGCCCATTTTCTCTGTTGTGTGACTGTTTTTGCTTTCCCTGTACTCTCCTTCTCTGGACCTAACCCAGACTCTCTGTTCCCTGCCAGCTGGGCCCTCCATTGCCACCACATGCTCTCCCTTCCCCAACTCTTTTTCTCTTACTTCTTCCTGTAGCAGGCCCCTCTGCAGAGAGAAGCCCTGCATAGCACCCCGATGGTGGAGAACCTGACATCACACACACCTGACAGCAGTGACATGGTTTTTGGTGACAATTCAGGGGGTGCCAATTTCTCTGCAATGCCCATACTTGTACCCATATTTCCTTATCCTGAGATCTTCACGCTGGCCTTGGTATGGGTAGGTCTGTGCTAGGTGCTACAGAAAGTGGTACTAAAGAGAACACTTCTTGCTAAATCACTACTGGTCGAGTGCCCAAGCATGGTGTTAGAAGGCATAGTAATGCTGAAGGTGCCAAGCTTTTGAATGAGTTGGCAAACTGGGGCCCAGACAACTTGTGACTATTACTGATTCCGAGGCACCTTTATAAAGCGGTGAATTGTGGCTTGCTGGTCAAATTCCAACTCAGGAGGCCTTGCCCAGGTTCCTTTTGGAGGAACCTGTATCCTTCACTTCCTGTCCAGCACTGATCTGTGATGTCGCTGTTCAACACCTTCTGTATTTCTTCCTGGTGGTGACTGATCTGATCCCCATGGACAGCCTGTATTTCCATCTGCTTGCAGATCCCTTGGGATGAAAGGCACTGTGTGCAAGAAATCTACTCTTAATGTGCCAGTCTCATAAGTGAATGGTGGCCTATGGAGTGGGGCATAGGCATGTTATTTGAAGTTCTATTGGATTCTGCCTATTTCCGGTACAATTCAGTATGGAAGGTTGGAGGATAAATAGCTCACATGGGCAAGACTCCTATAGTTTATTGGGAGGAAGAGCTCAACTCCCACTGCGGGGAAGGCTTCTACCTCCATAGGGTAGCCTTAAGGAGCATCCTGCACACCTTGATTAGGAAGGAAAATGACTTGAGGGATGAAGTAATGAGCAATGCTATGGCTAGGACTTCCACCCATTTTTATTTGGAAGGGAGTTACACAAAAGGGATTCTTCCTTCTCCCCTTTCCATTCCTTCCGGGCTTGTCATTTAGAAGACTATGAAGATTTCCTGTGAGTCGCAGCCAGAGAAATGGAACACGCTGATATTATTTTGTATCCGTTTTCCCCCGCTAATCGTCGCTAGATTAATTTATTCAAAGTTGTTTCTGGATAGAAAATTAATTGGGCCATGACAGCAGCTTTTCCTCTTAATTGCTTATGTAGAAAAGGCTTGTTGAGTATCTTCTCATGTAAATCAGGCATCTGAAATCAGTCGGCACTCTGTGGCTGCTAATAAGAGATATTTGAAATGAATAGCTGTGGCTTTCAGTGAGCATTCTTCCTCTGTATGATGTAGCACACCTGAGTGTACTCCATTATGCCTAGGCATACATGGCACATGCTGGAATGGAACTTCAGATGTGTTCGGTGTGTTCCTTCCACTGTACATGTGCAAGAACCCCCATCCTACTGGCCTGCATTAGTGTCAGGGGATCCCTATTTCTAGTGCGAAGAAGCACTAGTGTAATGGGGAGGAACTTCACTGCCTCTAAATAACAGAAACTTACAACTCACTTAAGCTGCTGTACTGAGCTAATCCAAAGTAATGAACAAACGCCCTTGGAGCACAGGTTTAATGTGTATTACAGTAGCACCTATAGTCTCCAAGAGAGATCAGGGCACTGTACAGACACACGAGCTGGGTCTATATCCAAAGTTGCAGCAGTTCACGGTTTGGGGGGTTTTTAACCAATTTAGCTAAGTTGATGCAAAACTCTGTGTGGACACTTAAATTTAAAACCTGACTGATATCTGTATAGCCTGCATGTAAGTTACTGATCTCAGTTAAACTGTGGTAAGCCCCTTTTGAACTGATACGCTGGTCCTTAACTGAATTGTTCTTAAACCACTGCAATTTGTGTATTGACACAGTTCTGAAGAGTGTACAATCGAAACAGGCAAGACATGGGTGACCTCAGACAAGTCACTTCACCAACTGGCCAGTGGTAGAGCTGGGACTAGAACCCAGGACACCTAAGTCCCTATCCTGCCCCCTGTCCACTGGACCATACTGTATCTCTAAGTCTATGAGCCTGATCCATAAGCTGAAATGGAACAAGGAAAATCTGGCCCTCCAGTGCATTTGCAGATCCTCTAGCCACCTGTTCTCCAGGTTCTTGGGCATTTCATCTATTTATACACACGGTGCTACACTTGCCTGAACTAGAAGGAGACAGGGCGAAGATTTATGTGCCTGAAATGTGTGTCTGTTTCAAGATTGTTAGGCAACATGTTAAAAAACGAGGGCAAGTAACTGTAGCCCCAGGATGCTAGTAATTTACATGTTGATCTTTCCAAGCCATTATTATGGTTTCAAGCAGTTGTTTACTCTGCTGCTCTGAAAATGTATGCACTGTTTGAGCTGCTAGTTTATCATACGCTTCTCAGCTGCCTCTGGGACCCTGAGATCTTCTGAAACAAATAAGACCACAAAGCCCATGTGTCTCACCTATGTTTTGCTGGTGGGGAGGAAGTATGGAAGGAAGGTGCATTGTGTGCCACCAAGAAATGACTGTCCCTCCCCAGAGTGAGGAACCAGGAACCTCCAGAGCTAGAAGCATCTAGAAAGCCAAGCTCTCTGGATGGGGGCTGTAACAGACTCACACCCTTTGCGAGTGGGGCACAATGGGGACACGAGCTGACTGGTGGGCTACATCTGGACCCAAAAGAGAGGCTACCAGAGCTATGTGGGGCAGGTTGAGGAGCAACAATGGGCAACTGCGTGGGGAGGCTTGAAGGCGAGTTACGAGGGGAGTGTTTTGAGGGGCAGTATAACAACTCAATGCGTAAGATCCCTTTTTCCATTGTATCTCTTGATCCCAGAAAAGCAGATAAGATGCCAACATAAAATGCACAAGTATTCCCCAGGTCAGGGGTTGTTCCCCAGACCCACTGCTCCAAGTGTCAGCAAAGAGCCTCCTTCCCCACAACCGCTCTCCTTCCTGTTTCTGGAGCAGCTGCTTTCATAGCCCTCCTTCTGCTCACCTAGCTAGGCTTGCAAGTCCTTGTTTGCTAGTAGCAGGATAGGGTTTCTACACCCTGTCACAAGTAGAGTGCAGGGGTTGGAAGGAAGGGTAAGCTGGGGTATATGGAGGGAGTCTGGGTTCTGATAACTACTGACATGGTATCTCTGCGGGTTTCCCATCACCAGGGTATACTCAGACAGCACTGTGCCATGGCCACTAAAGGTCTAGGAGCGCATGAGCTGCAATGATTCTGAAGCTATCCTTTGTTTTTAATTTAGGATCTCAGGCTCTTCGTGGTTTGGGAGGCAGTAAAGTCAATATAAGGAGCCCTATTTAAAATGGTCCCCAACGTATTTACTAGCTTGTTAGTCTGAAAGCGGAGGCAGAATCTAAATGACTAACGCCATTTTGTGGAGGTCAGGATGAGTTCTACCGTCCTTTAGTCACATCACTTGAAAGGAAAACTGCTACTTGTTAAGAAAAATTTAAAACTCAGAAGTCTTAAGGGGGAGAAAAACATTGGCTCTTTAGACTGAGTGTTTAAAAGTTAAAGTACATATTTAAAACAACCACCGCAGACTGTCCCACAATGAATAAATATATGACTGAACTGTTCCGTCACCCCTATACAATTCACATGTCAGGTGAGCCCACCGGGTCAGTTATAGCTGGTCTCTGCTCCAGTCACACCTATTACCCTAACATTACAAGGGGGGGTTTCAAAGGTGCTCAGCATTGCCATCACTCTGCTTCCATTGAACTGACTTCGGAGCGGGGGTGGGGGAGCAGAGCTAGGCCAACACTTATCACTTTTGGGAATCCCACCCTGTTGGTTTTGAGGCAAGGGCTGGTAGCAGCGAGGACTGTAGAAATGGCACAGTCAGATCTCTCTCTAGCCGTCCATTGCCCCTGTCGTGTAGTATCTGAATCCCTTGCACCATCCCTGTGAGATATGATAGTGCTGCTGTCTTCACTTGCACATGGGGACCAGAGGCCGCAGACAGACTAAGACCCAGATCTGCAAAGGTATTTTGGCTCCTAACTTCTATTGATTTTGCTGGGAGTTAGCCCCAGATCCACAAAGATATTTAGGCTAAGTGACTTGCCCAAGATCACACAAGAAGGTGTCCTGGGTCTTCCAAATCCCTAACCACTTTCGCCTCTGGGAGAGTGTCTTTCCTATGGCTGAATTACCACATTTGTCATTTTATCTGTAGAGTGAAGCTATAGAGGAGAGATGCAGGTACATCTATTTGTATGAGCATAGGTTTGTCACATATTGATCACTTCTCCAAATCCATTGGGTTTGTGGATTTAATGGGCTGGTGGAAAGGGAGGATGATGCGTTAGCGTTTGAGTTGCAAATGGTACAAAGGGGGGGGTGTCTTATGGTGCATTTCTGCTCTGAAGAGTAATGATGTGAAAATGGCACCTTTGTACACCACAGATTATATCCTTTGTTTTCATTCTTATCACTGTCTTTAGCAACCTATATCAGCCATGATATTTTTTAATTTCTGTTCCTATTCTCTTGGATGAGTAAACCCAGCCAAGAACGCAAGCTTGGTTCTATTCCTTCTGATGTGGCAACAAATTTGTAGTAAATTCCAGTCATTTACATCCTTATAATCCCATTGACAGCAAACAGATTGCACAGCTGTTAGTGAGCCCCTGGTTTGGCCTACAGAACTCTTCTGAGTGGTGACTTTGTGTGAGATGGAAAGAATACAGTTTGACTTTCGGAATACACGTTGCGTTGCAGGGCCAACCATAAGAAATTAACTGTCACACTTTAATATAAAGTTCCATTTATAAATGGTTTTTGAAAAGGGTTAATAAATGATTAATAGATGTTATAAGCACATTAGACATGAGTAATACATTATAGATGGCTGTAAACACATCACTGGTTACAGATGATTATGCATTTTTGTATAAGCAACCAAGTGAGCTGTTGGACTCTTTGTCAATCTATGACAATTGAGGAATACTTAGAAAACATCTAATCATTTCTTAACACTTGTATATACTATTTATAAATAGGACCTCATTATAATGTGTGATCAAAAATCTTTTTGAAAACTGAGCACATAGGGAGACCCGTAAGAAGCAAAAAATATGGATTTTCCCCCCTGTCGTTTTACAGAGTCACTTTTCAATAAAGGTCTATGCTTGCAGGGCATGATTCAAAGCCCACTGTAGTCAGCAGAAGTTTTTCCATTGCCTCCCATGGGCTTTGGATCACACCATAAATAAGTAATACTGAAAATACTAAATACAGAAAATATTCTGCCTGAGGGTAGTCAACTGCAATTTTGCCTTTACTAACTGTATCTTGGAGATAGACTGGTCAAAGGGTGTTTAGCTTTCTTCTGTCTTCATGGTGAAATTAAATGGCATTTCTACTTGACGTGCTCCAAGCATCAAATATTAACTAGCCCTCAGTCGGCCCCTCTCCAAGGCCCCAGCCCCTCCAAGATACCTGTGTATCAGAGACAAGCAAAAGGAGAGAATTTTTGTGAATTTTTTCACCCCTGAGATGCAGCAGGGCACCTGCCTGTATGAGCTGCAGCAAAGCTGAGACAGAAGAGGTAGCAGGCAGGCATGTGCATCAAAAAGAATGGGAAGAGGGATGCGTCCAATAATCTTTGAAGGTGTTACTTTTGAAAGACTTATAAGAACAGAGCTGAAAACCTCTAGTTAAAAAGTTAAAGATTTTTTTAAAATTCTGTACATACCAGTGAAGGTGTGCACCTTGAGAAATGCTCTTTGAAAAACTCAGTTACTTTAATAATAATACTTACCTAAGTGCTAACACTCTTCTTCCATAGATCTCAAGTTGCTCTACAGAGGAGGTATCATCATCTATTCCCAGTTTACAGATGGGGAAACTGAGACACAGAGAAATGAAGTGACTTGCCAAAGGTCACCCAGAAAACCAGTGGCAGAGCCAGGAATAGAAGCCAGGTCCCTAACCTCTGGACCACACTATTTAAAATTCAAGTTGCTAGTGTCCCTTTAGGAGAAGTCAGCTAGTTCTCCTCTTTCCCCCCCAACTTCACTCGCATTTGGTGCCTGTGGATTCTGGTGCTGAGAGGTGTTACAGAACATTACAAATGCACATGATCTTGTGAGCTCAGCAGCATGCTCTGTATGCCCAGTGCATGATCCCCCATCCTCAGTTTAATTAAAACAACTTAATATTTTCCATTAGATGGCAATATAGGTGGGTTTTACCCCATTTGTAGCTTCCTGCTTTGAGGCCACAGGATGGTTTGCTTTTCAGGGTTGATGGAGGGAGTGTGAAGCCTTTTCTCCCTCCAGTTCGCAGGTCTGAATCTGGCCCAAGTTGGCAATAACCAAAAATCTCCTATCTCATGGCAGTTGCATGTCCTTTGTTACACGAGTTCACTGCAGTTCAGTTCCTAGTGGACTGCACGCTGAAAACCACCATCTAATTGGTGTCCTTAGCAGCAGTCTGGATAAAGAGACTAAGATTGAATTGATATTGAAAGTATGCTATCCCCTTGCCTTCAATCCCTTCTGTTCAGGGTTGGCGTGGTTCAAGTCAGCGAAGTTTGCATTGCTACTGCTTATGCTGTCCCTTAGCAGTGTATCACAATGGCCTGCAGTTTGCAGGTTGCTGACAGTCCAGCATCAGTCACAAGCCCTGAACTCAGTATATACCTAAAGCAACATCTCAGCCTCTCCATTAACTAGTGTGTGTGTGTGTGGATGAAATAGTCTTTTAGCTGGATGGGAAGATTGAACTATACGCGCCCTATACTGTGACAAGATTTTAAACAAACTAAAACATCTTACAACTCTGGTGCTGCTGCAATTAATGGATTTAGCAGGTGCTAAAGTAAAGGTCATAAGCACTAGATCTCCCGTGTCGCTGTACAAATGCACCACTGTGCCAACACAACCCCCCAGCACAAAACCTGCGCACTCCACTGGACACACAGTTCGTCCCCTGCGGAAAGGATGAGAGCAAGAACCAACGACACGTGACAGATGTTAGCCAGGTTGCTGAATGCACAACAGGAAGATGCTCAGATTTGGACACCACCGTTATCGCCATAGTGTCTATCTAGAACAGACCCTGCAGATCCCCTGCTACGGCAGGCCATCGACTGCCGGCTGTGTGGTAGTTCTGAGGGGCACAAATGGGAATCGGAGTGAGACAGCCACATATGTTTGAAGCAATTCAACTGGATCCAGGTTTCCAGAGATGCAAAGCTAGGGGAACTGACCTCTGCTATCTAGCCCCCCGCACCTCATTATGTAGTAATTATTTGATATGGTACTTTACGCATTAGAAGCATATTTCAAATATTATCTAGCTCATCTTCAACCCACCATGCACATGTGGGAGGTTAGGTATTTACCCTTATTTTACAGATGGGGAAACTGAGGCAGGGAGGCGCAGTGACTTGCCCAAAGCCAGACTGAGTGTGTGGCAGTGCTGGGATTATCATTTAGGACCTCCTGATTCCCAGCCCCATACTCTGTCCTCCAACCATGCTGCCTCTAATATACATTGACTAGATATTAATCATGGGTCAGCCTACATTTGATGCTCTTATTTTTTTAGTCTATCTACTTAAACATGCTTGCTTTCCATGTTGGATGTTGCTCTTCACAGTTCTAGGGAATGGTTTGTATACCAGATTATAAAAACTTTTTGGTGTAGAGAAAATCTTGCCCCATTTGGGAAGTGATGCCAACATTCCAGTTCTACAAACCCTCTCAAACCTAACTGTGTTTTGATGCTTTTGGAGCTTTTAAGAGCAGTCATACTGGGTCAGACCAAAGGTCCATCTAGCCCAGTATCCTGTCTTCCAACAGTGGCCAATGCCAGGTGCCCCAGAGGGATTGAATAGAACAGGTCATCATCAAGTGATCCATCCCCTCTCCCTCATTCCCAGCTTTTGGCAAATAATTGTTCATTGTTCAGGATGGGGAGGGAGGGAGTTGCTAAAAGAGATTTTTATGGGAAAAGGGGAAGATGGGATTGGAAGAAAAACTCACCAGGTAATTTTATTTTTCCAGACTTCAATCCTGGCATTATTCTTATCATGGTAGGTACATAAACAATTAAGCTTGTTCCAGTGGCAGCTGCTTATGAAGTGAAAAGCTAAACATTAAAACAGGTAACTCCATAGTCTGAGCTGTTTAAATGGATATCAGGCCTATTGAGAACCTAAAGATGGTGATAGGTCATAGAAAGACCTAGTAGGTGAGTATTTCCCTTTAAAAAGAGCTTCATGCCCACATCCTTACAAACATGAATGATGGTACTGTACATCTGAGCTTCTCTCTGTGGAAATACTAACACTGAACTGCGTAAAGCGCAGACAAGGTTATTAACTTTGGCAAGAAATGGAAATTTGCCCTTAATATACATATGAAATTGAATTGTCTGTAGCACGAAGCTTTGGAGATTACCCATGCAAAATGAGAAAATGATCTAAATTTAAAATTGTCCCCAGTACAGTGGAAAGTAATTTTTCAGGCTGCCTTTTTTCTTTTTTCTTTTTTTTTTTTACTGGATTGAAATCTGCAGAGACTGGCTCTATTAATTTAGGCTTAAACACAGGACCTGTGTCTTCTTAGAAACGGTTAATGAGATGGAAAGCATACTGTAAGGGGCAAAATGAGATTTTTCTGGAAGTGATGCAGGCCGCTAGCTTCTCTGATACATATTCTTTGAGGATACCCCGAGACCATATAACGTTTTGAGGGTGCCTTCTGATTAGCGGATGTTTAGAGGGGAGATTCTATCTACTGTGACAGACCTTTTGAATAACGACATGCTGATGATTCCTCAATTATGTATAACGGGCAGGATGAGAGAGGGACAGAGCAAGGCTCCGGGCAAAACCAGCGACATAGCCTTTTAACAGAAGCATTGTTTATGTAGCTGGATGCCTGGTATGAAAGACTCAGAGGCAGAAGAATGCATTTTCCTGACTCTTGAATAGCTTTTTATGTTTCAGACAAGGGCTGCACTTAGAATTAGTGTGTGGTGTGTGCTTGCAGGAATTCTCTTTGTTTACAATACTTTTCTTGAAAGCAGCTGATTCTCTGTGCAGAGAGAAATAAAGGCCATTCTCAGTCTCTCCCCTTTTCTATGAAGGTCCAGTTTAGTCTACCGCTGCTCTAATTTAGGAGTCACCAACAGGTGTCAGGGGATTGCAAGCACCCTGCCATTACCATATTGCTCGATGGGAGGGATGTCCCAGACAGATGACAGGCTGGTGGGGGTGTCCTGCTATGGAAAAGGGGGTCCCAGGATGGTTGCAGTTGAGAACAGCTGCTATAATGCAAATATTTTCTTGTCTATCACTAATGCTTATATATTTGTCATTGCGTTTCGGCAGGTGGCCTGTTTAATAAAATAAATTATAATGATACCACCTTATAAGATGCTTTTCAGCAATAGAGCTAAAAGAACTTTACAAAGTTACACTTTGTACACTTCACAATTATTACTATTTTACAGATGGGGAGACTGAGGCGGAGAGGTGCAGTGACACATCCAAAGTCACCTAGTGGCCAAGCAGGGAGATACTAATGTCCCAGTACAGATAAGCTGATCAATAAATCTGTTTCATATTTTTTGTCTCCACCATAAGCAGCTGGGATTTTATGTTTTAAAGTTAGAGCAACAAAAGTATATAGTGCCAGGGGAGAGCAATAAAACAGCTGATCCATGCCCCGCGCTTAACCCATTTATTTCTTTGCAGGCATTGCTGTCCTTTACTTGCACCTCTATGATGTGTATGGAGACCCTTCCTACCTCCAGGTAGCAGAGGCGTACGCGAAGAAGAGCTTGAATTGTCTGACAAAGCGCTCCATCACCTTCTTGTGCGGGGATGCTGGACCTTTAGCAGTGGCTGCCGTAGTGTACCACAGACTGCAGGATGAGACGCAGTCGGAAGCCTGCATCACTCGGTAACATTTCAGGGTTTGTTTTTGCCCACCTGTTTCTAAAGTTGTTGCTTTTGGGACACACGAGCTGGTGTCCAAAACTACTGGGCTTTTCCCCATGTTGAACATCCCTCTCAACCTTGTTAGGGTGTGCTGTGGTGCTCTGTTTGAAGGAGAGCGTTCACTAGCTGGACAAGAAGCATGCAAGAGAATCTTCACATCCTAGAGAAATGGTTGTCATTAAGGACGTAAACCAAGTTCGGGTGACTAACTGGCCCTTTGTTACAGCCTTCTTTTCTGGATGGGAGGGTAGAGTGGCTGTACTGTCATTCAGCAGGGATTGCCACAGCACTAGAGCTGGCCAGACAGGCTGGGGGAACTGCATGTGGTTGGTTGGTTTTGTTATTAATGTTTCCATTTTTCAGAGTCTTCAACAAAATTAGATTTTTTTGAAAACTTTACACCAGTTCTATAGTTGGTTGAAAGTGGGGAAAATCTTGGAAATATTTAGTCTGGACTTTTCCCCATTATCTTTTTCTTGGGGTGGGGGGTAGAGAGAAGGGGGAGATTTGGAAATTTTTTACCAGTTCCACCCTTACAGTCAAAGAGACATTTTGTCAAGGTGAGGCTTATCTTTTCCATTTTATCTTATGTCTTTTTTCATCTGTATTTTTGTTGTTATTTTTTAAACACAAGCCGCTGTACGCTACCTGAATAGTGCTAGCATGTGATAGAGAAAAAACACTTAGCAGAGGAGCAGATTTCAATTGTAAGCTTTCAAGGGTATATGATGGAAGGAGTCTTAAAATGATGAAAAATACCTTGGGGCAAACTTTCCATTTAAAGTTGACCAGTAAACAAATCTACCCGATCCTATCAACTGCAGAAACATATGCTGAATTATCTGGCTATGAGGGTCATACAGCACAATTGTTTAAAAATGAAGTGGGGGGGGGGGTGAGGTTCAATTGCCTAAAGGATTTGGAAACCCAGTTTCCATTAATTTTAATTGAGATTGAGATGTTCTTCTTTTTGGTGTGAATTTAGTGCTCATGAAATATGCAGCTTGGACCAGTCTAGAGACAAAAGTCCCTTTTTTTATTCTGGAAATATGTACATGTGATCTTAACAATACTGCATTGGTCAACAACATTGCATCATATTGGTGAAGCTTGCTAATGTGATGTAGATATATTTGCCTACAAAAGGGACATCTGGAAACCATTCTTTCAAACTGTGATGTACAATTGTAGGGGGAATTAAACCCCAAATTGTAACAGATCACAAACCATGTCCCTTTATTGTAAGTGTCCCTTGCTGCATCAGTTTTGTGGCAGAGCAGAAATTCAGATTAATTCTGCACTGCCATCTAATGGCATCTGGAGGACAAAGCACTGGAAATGGGTCACTTCTGAAAGGCAAGCAGAGAAAAGAAAATGGGGTATTCAAGAAGCAATGGTTAGGTCAAACTCTCCTACTGCCTGCCCCCTGATTGTTCAGAGCAGGCCATAGTATCCTTTAAACAGGAAAAGCTGCTTTCTACAAGAAATATTTCCATTAATCAAAATGCGGAATGGGTTTTCAGTTTATTACTGAGCTCCCGAAGAGTTTGCTGAGTTCTGGAGTGGAAAGCTCTTAGCTTCTCCTGTGGAGAAGGATAGCAATCGCTGTGCCTGTTTCTCTTTGGTTCCCTGTGCTTTAGAGAGTGCATTCGATCTGTACAAGAGCTGAAGAGGGCCTCTCAGCAGAGCTTTCTCTGCAGCGGAAGACACACAAACTTCTTTTTTTCTGGGCGGCTAGTACTTGCCTAAATGAGTTCATGACCCCAAAATGTGCTTTATCCCCCCGAGAGGCTCCAGCACTTCAAGGTGGCCAATTTTCCAACTGCCAGTAAAAACCTGGACTACATTCTTACAGACTGCGTTCCACGGTTTTCCTGCCATCAGAAGATCAGGTGGTTGCTTCTAGAGTAATTGGCGCACAGAATCCTGTCCCACTGCTGCATTTTCCCTTCTTCCAGAAACTGTTACTTTTCAGCCGTTAATAGATTGGTTTAGTATCTGTGGTGTCTAACTGTCAGGAACCTTTACTGCTGTCCCCGTGCTGGAAAATGGCATTCTGGGTACTGTCAGAGCTGCCAGGAGTCTGGCACCTTGTGTGACACACCCAGGATTGGCAGCCCTGCCACTCTTGACCATATTACCTTTGATTCCCCTGTTTACTCTGCGGTCTGGTCCCCCAAATGCTGACCGGAACTGCTCTGTGGGCTTCCTCTCCTCCTCCCCTCCCTTCTCCAGCTGGGGGGAGCAGCTTGCAGCAGCAGTACAAACACCGGCCGTAGGTGCTCCAGACCATCCCTCACCCACCAAACTGCCCCAGGGAGCTCGTCACACGCTCCCCAAAGACCCCTGCCGTGGCATACCATCTACCCACCCCCTCACCCATCCGGTTTCCCCAAGCACCTCCACCCAGTTACAGTCCCGCAGGCTCTGGCATCTCCCCCAGCACTGCATCAAACCCCAGGCATTCCCACTCCACCTGCCATAGGTATCCCACCCCCTACTACAGCCTCCCAGCCCAGCTCTTCCAGGCACCCCTTTCCTCCCACACAGCACCCAGGAGACCACACTCCAGCTGCTTCTCCCCAATCCTCCCTGGAAATAGGGTCACCAGGGGATTGTGGGCAGCGGCATGAGGCAGGGAGATCTCCTCCTGCTGCCTGATTGGGGGGAGTGTGTAGGAGACCGGCTCCTGCCCCCTACTCCCATCCACATTTGCCCGCACATGCTTGGGAGGCAGGGTGAGACGTCCGCGACTTGCTCTCCCGGGTGGGAAACATCTTGTGGGGAGGGGTGCAGCACTCAGTTGCCGCCTGTTGTGAGGAACCTGGACCAAATCTGCCTCGAGACCCTCGCTCTCTAAATATCTCGAGTCACATTGAATCCAACACCAAGCAAAGATTTGTCGCTGCAGGGGAGCCGGAACACAGCGCCTTCCATCTGATCCCAGGGGATTCAGGACAACTGGCCGTTGCCTCCTTTTAAAAAAGAACAGGCTGCCCAAGAGCAAGCGCAGACATTGTACCTTTGCTGTTCCCGCACGCGGCTGTGACGGGGAGCCCTGCCCCAGAGGTTCCTCGGGGCTGCTGTTCTTGTGCCTCTCAGAGTGGCAGCAAGAGGCGCTGAAAGGCGCAGCCTCGAGGAAACGCAGCACCCATGCTGTCATTTTGAAAGTGACCGTGTTTTCCGGGCTGCTGATCTGGGGGAAGGGAAAAAATACGACTCAATGCTCTGACAGGGAAGAACTTCTGACCTTGTTGGAAGAGCGGCGAGAGGCAAAAACGGAGGGTAATTTGCATCTGGAGCGACTGGGTTGCAAAGCACCCGAGTGAAGAGTTGTCAGT
Organism: Lepidochelys olivacea; assembly: GCF_965140295.1. Classification (NCBI taxonomy): domain Eukaryota; kingdom Metazoa; phylum Chordata; order Testudines; family Cheloniidae; genus Lepidochelys; species Lepidochelys olivacea. The sequence continues at coordinate 65,628,803 of NC_140421.1, read as the reverse complement.
CGTTCTTAGCGCTGGCGGGAACGTCACCAACTTCTGGTGCAGTCAGGCAATCCATACGCTCACTCCTATGGTAGGTGACTGCACTGAAAGAAGCCAGTGGTTAACCCAGCCTAGATGGATGAAGAGCGAATGGCTGCTTCTTTTGAACCCCATAGAGGCTAGTTATTTCATAACCACCCCTTTCCCACTCCACTGTGCACTGTTGCCTAAGTGATTCACATTCCTTCCCTCAGCCCCCTCGCCTCCCCTCCTCATTCAGATGACCCCAGCTGTTTTGGAACAGCACAAGAGAGCTGTTGGGTTTTCACAGTCAAGACTTCTAAACATAAGGGATGGAGGACCTTCAAAAATGGTCAGCCATGGCTTAGGTCTGCTCCCATTTTGGTAACACTCCCTTTGACGTCTACGAAATTAGAGTGAAACTGTTGCCGATCACTTCTGGAAGCGCCTCTTGGCACAGAAGCTGAATTTCTGAAAGCAAGGCTAGGCCTGTGATGGGGGAGCTGGGAACGGAGGAGAAGTTTTCCTTGCTTTAAAGGGTCATCCTGCCTTACCCACGCAGTTATCAACTTGGGTTTGACTATCAACGTTATTATCTGGATTCCAGTAATGCCTAGAGTCCCCAATTGACCCATTGCACTAGGCGCTGTACAAATACATAATAACTGACAGCCCCTGCCCTGAAGAGCTGACTGTCTAAATAGACAAGACACAGGCAGGATTATGTCCATTTTACAGATGAGAACTGGGGCACTGAAAGATTCAGTGATTTGCCCAAGGTCACATAGAGTGAGCCTGTGATGGACCTGGGATCTGCACTCAGATCTGCTGAGTCCCAGTCTAGTAGCCTTCAACTGGAGTTACAGTTTGGGGGTGTTTTTGTATAGCTCCATCCCTGTCAATCAACTTCCTCACCTGAATCTTTCTTTCCAGCTTGCTTCAGCTGCACAAACTTGACCCCCGAGCACCTGATGAAATGCTTTATGGGCGCATGGGATACCTCTACGCACTGCTGTTTGTGAACAAGCATTATGGAGAGGAAAAAATCCCTCAAAACTATATTCAACAGGTACTCTGTCATCTCTCCAGTTGCTCGCCAATGTAGGCTGAATTAGCTTCCCGCATCCTACTCGTTTGTCCTCTGTGTTTTGTCGCTTCTCACCCAGCACATCCTTGGAAGGGTTAAAATAGATGCCGGTCTAGATAACTCTGGCATGTGTGAAAACATGACATGACACGTGTGAAGGCCACAGCACGGAACCTCCAGCTGTTGTTGCAGGCCCCATCCTTCCAAAGGGATATTGTGCCAAATGTCCTTCCCAATCCTAGGATTCTGTGCCTAGAGTCGAAGAAGCCCCTGTTCCTCTCCCCCATTCACAAGCTAGGATTTCCACGTGCAGAATAACAAAGGTGCATGACTGTATTTTGCACTGATACCTGCTGCACTGGCTACTGTCAGCCAGGCTGGAGGGGAGAGATTATACACCTCAAAGCTGTTGTCACTCACGTCTGCTTTCCACCTGCAGGTCTGCGATGCAGTCGTGGCGTCCGGGGAGAGCCTGGCCAAAAGGAGGAACTTCACAGCCAAGAGCCCATTGATGTATGAGTGGTACCAGGAGTATTACATAGGGGCCGCCCATGGCCTGGCAGGAATTTATTACTACCTTATGCAGGTGAGAGACACCTGGAGAGAAAAGGCCTTCCCAGCTGTTTCACTTCTAATGTCCTCCAATTAGAACGTGGAACACCTGGGGAGCTTTCTGATTGGCTATTAGTGATGTCACAGTGGTGTCAGTCATGGTTAGTTGTCCATCAGATGCTCTCTTTTGTTTGGTTTAAATCCTATTTCAAAACGGCTCCAAAACGCTCCAGACTCTGTGTTTCTAGGGGGCTACTACACCTTTGCGGTGGTTAGTCACTCAGGGCTAAATTCATAAAGAAACTTAAGTGTCATCATGCCTAATTTTTAGGTACCTAGAAAATCAAGGGGATTCAGAGAGCCTGAGTTTGACATCTTGGCTCCCTATACAGTGACGTTACAAGCTGAATCTGGACTGCATGGGATATAGAAAAGAGCAGCCAAGCATAATGCACCATACACTTACAGGGAAAGCGTACCAGGGAAGGTACATTGGAGGACATTTGACTCTGTGCATGTCTTTATCACTGGTGGCTTTACAGCACAGGTATTGATTTTCAAATTGCACATTAGCAATTTGGGAATGAGATGATTCTTAGCTCAAAATGCTCATTCCAAGGGGCTCAGAGCTGCCAAGTTAAAAGAGAACTCTGTCTATATAGATTTTGGCCAATGCAGTGCAATTAGGGGAGGACATGGAGGATCCACTCCTGCTTTCAATGAGGTCAATGGTGACATTGCTCCCTTAGTTTTAAACTAGTTTTTACCCTTGAACCTGTTTACATGATCTGTGTACAACTAAGAATTGAGATCTTCAAGTTGGGCTGGCCTTGCAGCTCACTATGGGCCCGTGGTGCTCTGCCTGGGTAACACTGATCTGCTAGGTCTCCGTGTCTGGGAATCATTCCTGATAGTCATCCTGAGTTTTTCTCTTTGCTTCATTTCACCTCACTAATCCTGATCATATCCTGTAAGCAATTCCTAACTGCTTCAGATTTGTAGGATAGGCTTTTCCTTGCCTCTTAAAATCCAAAGGGATCCCCTTAATTTTCTCCCTGTAATGGGGTTCACTCACCAATTGGGGCGCCCCCTTGTGGCTGGGTCCGGGGATCAGCCCTTGTCGAGTCGAGCACCCCCTTCTGTTGCTCGCCTGCCCCGCAGCCCCTCTCCGGGCCTGGGAGGTGCTCTCTCTTTGTAACTCAGCCCTCCAGCCAGGTGACGATATAGTTTTCCCCTTCTGGTGTATCGAAGTCTCGCCAGACCAGTGGTCCAGATGCCACTTCACCAGTCCTGCACCACTTCCCGTTGGCTGGTGGGAAACCTGGGCCACCCAGCAGACAAGGTCTACACAGTCTGAATCCTCACTGCTCCTTCCTTGGAGCTTCTTCCTACTCTGCCTTCTACAGGCTTTCTTCTCCACACCTCCCCAGGGTGAACCCTTCTGTCAGGGACAGGAGCCCAGGTCTTTTGTCCCCCGTCGGGTTTCCCAGAGAGCGACTGCAGACTCCCTCCCTGCAGCCCCCTTCTGCTGCAAACTTCCTGGCTTTATACCTTACCCAGCTTCTCCCCAAGCTGGGCTTTTTCAGCAATTAGTAATTTATCAGTCAAATCTGACTCTCTCTGAGGTGCAGCTTAAAGGTTAATTTGTCCCTTCTGAGCTACTCTAACCCCTTCAGGGCTAATATAGGGTGAACACTCCATCACACTCTCCTTGCTGGGGACTGGCTGGGGCACCCTCCAGAGCCAGTCACTGTTGCTGCCGACGAAGAGGCATTAAAGGATGACCAGGTGCACGCCCGCACCCGAGGCATTGAGCAGCCTGCCCCCACAGTTCTCCTAGCCTATCTGTAGAGGAGGAAAGATATGAGCCGAGGTAGCACAGCTGAAGAAGCTGGAAGGAATCTGTAACGCCAAACTCTCTTCTCATCTTTGAAGCATAAATTGCTTATGCCTCTAAAACTAGCACTGCCGGAAGGGGGAGGGAATAGTACAGCACTTCTTTCCCCGTTTAACAGCCTCTCTTGTCTGTCTCTTTCAGCCCGGCCTTGGCGTGAGCCAAGTGAAGTTGCATAACACAGTCAAACCCAGTGTGGATTATGTCTGCCAGCTGAAGTTCCCATCAGGCAACTACCCCCCTTGTATTGATGACGCCAGAGACCTGCTTGTCCATTGGTGTCACGGGGCACCTGGCGTGATCTACATGCTCACACAGGCCTATAAGGTACAGGACGTCCTGGGAAACGGTGACAGGAGAGCTTTAATGTGGAACTTGATCCCAGAGCATCCTCTAGCCAGGAGTCCCTGTCAGGGCATGTAATATTCTAATGAAATAACCCACCAGCACCTCCATGCATGCCCACACTTACACACCAATCAAAATGCAAATTAGACTTTTAATGAATGATTTCTGAACATGTCCCAGTGTCTTGTCCCAAGTGCAGGATGCTCTCATTGCTTGAGGAGTCAGCCATGTGTTGTATTCTTTCTGTGGCAGGTGACTAATGGTGACAGCTTGTTGTGAGTTCATTTATCACTTTAAAAATCTTTGACAGTAGAAGGCAAAGTCACGGTGCCATTGCTTAAGTAGGAGAGGTCACTCTTGATAGGAGCTAATTAACCAAGTAGGTGGGGGCCTGCTCCACCCCAGCATGGATGCTGAGGGGATAATTGCAGTGAGTGGAATCTCTCTCTTGTCTCCACAGGTGTTTGCTGACCAGCAGTATCTGAGTGATGCGCTACAGTGTGCAGAAGTGATCTGGCAGTGGGGATTACTGAAGAAAGGTTATGGGTTGTGCCATGGGACAGCTGGCAATGCTTATGCCTTCCTAATGCTGTACAACCTCACTCAAAACATGAAATACTTGTACAGGGCCTGCAAGGTGAGCATCCAAATGAGCAACAGACACAGAGAGAGACTCCTGCCACCGGGTCATGGAAAGACTGGATGCTGGCTGGGATAGCTCACCTTTTAAAAAAGTTATCTGATAGAAAATCATGGGACCATCTTTGGTGAAGGAGAGGAACCAGTCAGGCTAGTGTGGCATGTAACTAACATTCTAGAGCCAGTTACCTTGAAGGATGGTTTGATTCTGCACTCTGCGTGATGGTTCTTTCCTTTGTAATCTAACTTCTAGCCTGGCAGAGATGCAGCTAGCACTAACCAGTTCATTTCACGTAGACCAGGATGGTCCTTAAACAGTCTCTCATTACTGTCCGTCAGACCAACAGTGTGCTGGGCTCCAGTCAACAGCAGTGCCTGGCAACCGCCTGTGTTCTGTTCCATTGTCACGACTAGTTGGGAGATGGAGATCTGGAGGACAGTGAGGTGGGGGGGCGTCTGTATTTTTAACGTCCATGTCACGTCTTCTACAAGGTTTGGACGCTTTGTTCTTCCTTCCTCAGTTTGCAGAGTGGTGTTTGAGTTATGGGGAGCATGGGTGCCGGACTCCAGACACTCCCTTCTCTCTCTTTGAAGGTAATCCCTGTCCAGCATTTTCTACGTCATATGTTCTGAATTCTGAGTCTGATCTCACACTGGTGTAAATTGAGAGTGATTGCATTAAAACCCCATAAAATCAGTGTCAGGAGAATTGCACCCACTGTTTTGACCCCCTCTGAATGAGGTTTTAACAGCAGTGGATAATGGCTACAACTGGAATTCCTTGTTCTGTTGCAACCCCAGCTGGGAGGGCTGGAGGTTGGCATAGCACGGAGTCCTCCTGCACTCAGCTCTGGTACGGTTCATAACACTCACTGAAGTAATTCTTTATTGGGGACAGTTTAAACCTACAGTAATTGCAGGCTGGCTGCCCAGACAACCTCTGCACTCAGAGTGCTTACTGTTTTGTGCAGGTCCTTTTCCGTTTCCCTCCAAAGAACAATGAAGCAGCCATAAAAAGCAGCCATAGATCTAGTCCATGATTGGGCAACAGAAAGCGTTCCCAAATGCTGATACCTATGCTGCTCCATAAATCTGCCAGCAGGGGGCACCCTGGGCCAGTTCCACAGCCATCATAAATCACAGAGTCACTCCCTGTCAATGGAACTAGGACATAAGGTTGCCAACTTTCTAACTGCGCAAAACCAAACAGCCTTGCCCCACCCCTGCCCTGAGGCCCTGCCCCTTCTCCAAGGCTCCACCCCCACTCACTCTATTCCACCCTCCCTCTCTTGCTCGCGCTCCCCCACCCCCGCTCACTCACTCATTTTCACTGCGCTGAGGCAGAAGGATTGTGGGGGAGCTCCGTCTGGGGGTGCGGGCTCTGGGGTGGAGCCAGGGATCAGGGGTTTGGAGTGCAGGAGGGGGCTCCGGGCTGGGACCGAGGGGATTGGAGTGCAGGAGGGCGTTCTATGCTGGGGCAGGGGGTTGGGGTGAGGACTCCGGGAGGGAGTTTGGGTGTGGGAGGGGGATCGGGGCTGGGGCTGGGGGTCACGGCACAGGAGGGAGTTCGGGGTGTGGGCTCTAGGCGGCACTTACCTCAGGTGGCTCCCCGGAAGTGGCGGCATGTCCCTTGGCTCCTAGGTGCAGGGGTGGTCAGGCAGCTCTTTGCGCTGCCTGCGCCCACAGGTGCCGCCCCCACAGCATGGTTCCCAGCCAATGGGAGCTGTGGAGCTGATGCTCGGGGCGGAGGCAGCGCGCGGAGGCCCCCTGGCCGTCCCTCTGCCTAGGAGCCGAGGGACATGTTGCCACTTTCATGGAGCCAGGTAGGGAGCCTGTCAGCCCCGTGCCAAACAGACTTTTAATGGCCAGGTCAGCAGCGCTAACCGGAGCTGCCAGGGTCCCTTTTTGGCCAGGCGTTCCGATCGAAAACCAGACACATGGCAACTCTACTAGGACGGTTTACACCAGCTGAGGATCTAGGGTACAAATTTCAAAAGCATTGAAAGGCCAGATCTTTAAAGGTATTTCAATGTTTACAACTGCAAATAGGCGCCTAAGGAGATTTACTTGCATCTTATTTGCATCTTAGGCACTTACATACCTTTAAAAATCTGGCTACATCCCTTTGGGAAAATGGGCTTAGACTCCTGAGTCACATAGGTACTTTTGAAAATGGCCCCTGGCTCCCTGTTTTCCATGATGCACACTCACACTCATTATGATTTATTCTATAATAATACTGACGTGCAATGAGAATCTCCCTGTTATATACTTTGAGAAATAACAATTTTCTTTTTTTCCTTCAGGAATGGCTGGGACAATATATTTTCTTGCTGATCTTCTGGTACCAAAAAAGGCCAAGTTCCCAGCATTTGAGCTATAAAACCCTTCCCAGCTGTTCCCTGCACGAATCCCACTGCACTCCACATCCGTTGGACAAGAAGATAGAGCTTGCTTGAGTCTCTTTTCAAACTCATCTCTTGTAAAGTAAAGGCGTTCTGTTGTTGATGATTTCAGTTCTTTTCCATATTTAAATTTCTCTAGTGCTCTTTTTGCTTTGTTTAGATTTTAAAAAAACATGATTTTTGTTATTGGTTCCTAAAGATGGGAAATGTACAGTATTTTGTTGGATATGCAAACTCAGAGCTTTGCTTATTTTATGTATCTGAATTCCAGGGAGAAAATTTTTTCTATTGAATGTAACTTTGTCCATTTAACTTTGTCATGAGTAACAGTGATAGAAGCTTAGAGTATTGTCTTTAGAAAACAAGAAATGAAATCTTATGACTGTTACCTCCTATTGGCACCTAAGTATTCTCTCTCCTAATCATGGAGGTAGGCAGTTCTAACTGAGCTCCTCCTTGGGCAGTTGACTGTGATGGACTGTGGAGACAGAAGGTATTTCTTATGCCATCCTCTTGACAGACTGCAACTGTCACAGCTATCACTGACATGCCAGAGTCCTCTCTGAAACCTCACACCTTTCTGCTTTTATAAGCAGACTGTGTTTCACTCTTTGTGCATTTTGTCAGTGACAAGAATACAGGACATAATCCATAACCTATTGTTCAGATTCACCATATTCTGCTAAATGCTGCAGGAGAAAACCCTCAGTCACTGAAGTGTCAGTTCAAAAGAGTTAAGTTACTGCCAAGTGTGATCTTTCATGTTCAGTTTTGAAAGCTTTCTGCGGTCTTGACTTAAAATTATATGTAACACTGCAGCTGTTAGCCTGGTGAACCAGGCCTGGAAACAGAAGTTGTGGGAAAAGAAACCTATTTCTTTAAGTTTTGTCAGTGTTTAATGTGTTATGTATGTAGGAGCTGTTTGTAGCTTTACAGGCTTCTTAATCCCTCCTACTTCTTTAATCAGCTTCCATGAACCTTAGTAACTTGGCTCGCTTGTTACTACTCATTGTAGCCTAGTACGTGAACAAGAATCCATCTGACCAGTAGCTGGAAAATCTGCCCCAAATTGGTATTGATTGAATACCTTGTCCAGTCAATGGGCAAGATCTTCGTTGGCTGTAAATCGGAATTAATCCATTGATGGAACTTCACTCATTTACACCTGCTGAGGACCTGTCCTAGTAAACTCTTGTCCTGCTAATGAAGGTGCTCTGGTAAAGGAGCACTCTCCATAGCTGCTGGAGTTCCTGAACCTGTTTCATGGCTCTTCTATTGGCCGCTGGAGGTGACCTCTTCTTCTTCACCTTGCCCCAGGCCTGAAGAAGGGTGGAAATGGTTTTGATATTTCAAGGCTGCTGATAGTGAGTAGCTAGAAACACTAATAGAGCCTAAAGACTGCATTTCTCTTAGAAAATCATCTCCAGCTCTCTTCCCTGAACTGCCTGAGCAAGCAGCGTAAACTGTATTCTGCACACAGTCCTTTGCCATTGCAGGCAGGGCTTTCATTGACTTTCTCACAAAAGGTTTCAGCATTGATTGTGTGGACAGCTAATTAGAAAAATTGGAAACACAGTGGAGCTAATTTGCTGTTCGCTGGGTGTCCCAGTTAAAAGCATCAAGCTCATTTGGACTAGCGAAGACTCTCACTGCAGTGTTTCTCAGCGTTTAACACTGCAGTGAATAACCAAAAAAAGTGACCTCCAGGAAGGAGGGTTTGACTAATTGAATAGTTCTGGGGAAGTGCTATAGATGAAGCCTACTGTAAGTTAACTTGCATCTTGCCTGTAGTGACAACTGACTTGAGACCCCTGTCTTGGTTTTTTGGCTTTCTGTTAAACATAATTCCTAAAAAGTTCATGCAGCCTGTTGCAGAGTATTCCAGCAGCATGTATGCTACTGTTCTTGTGTGTGTACTACTTGAAAAGAGCTGGGGACGTGGGGTACAACTCTTAGGTTGAAAGCAGTTTAATAAAATCCTGAAACAAACAAGGGGTAGGTCCTTTTTTCTTAATCCTATTCACTGATAATGCCCAATAATTGTATCTTGAGAGGGCAGCGTATGCCAGCAGCTTCTGGGACTCTACTTTGGATGGCGCAGTCAGAAAGACCCAAATGGAACCTGTTTGTAGGATCCTGCCGACGTGCTGTGAATGCCTGCAAAGAGAAGTCCACCTGTGGCTTCACAGAAGTGTGTGAATTTGTCAGTTTTGCCAGCTAAATCCCATCGCTGTGGTACTCTGGTCACAGCCATCAAACGTTGGCTTTATTGCGAGCCTCTGACTATAGCATTTCCAACACTCACAATTCTCTCACGTCTTGCTTTCCTTAAAGCCCCAGCTCGTGTAACTGAGAGATTTCAGGTTTCATTTTGAAAAGTTACCAGCCCTCTAGAAAGGTTTGTCAAAAAGCCTGAAAACATGACTGAGTTTGACCTAAGGGCTCAGAAAGCAATAAAAAAGGAAGCCAAAACGTATGTTCTGAATCTCACGGTTTCAACACTCCTGATTTGCTAGGGGGAGGAGAGGGTGTCTGATTCATTTTTGAACATTTGGGGTTGTCAACACTGTGACCGTAACACCGCTGGTTTGTAGATACAGTACCTACATGGACCTGCGTACTGGTCTCCACTGGGGGCCCAATTACAGCTGACAAGAGATTTGCATGGCTGAGCTACAACTCCTCTTTCCCCAGTTTAGTTTGGCTTGCTCCAGTAACCATAAGGCCCTTTGCTGGCTGTTGCTTTTTGCAAACTAAACTGGAGGAAAAAAAGCTGAGTAGTTGGTCCTTTTTCCTTTGTGATAAATAGTGTTTTGGGGCTTTGTTTTGCTTGCCTCTTATCCTGCCTGGCCTTTTCTGTCCTGTTAGCGAAGGGGGAATGGAAATGCTCTCACTCTGTCTCTTGAACATCTTCTCCCCCACCCTCACCAAATAAAACATGGTTTTATTTTATCCTGAAGACAACTCTCTCATTTCAGCTCTATGTACTCTGTACCCCCTGTGGCTTTCACATAAAGTCCAGGCCTGAACTACTCTTTATTCTGGCAAAACTCCCTTGTAAGCAGCGTTAGTCTTTACAGACTGTGTGCACTCTGTTAAAGGGACTCGATCCGTTTGAATATCCTGTTCCCATTCTAGTTTAAAGGAGTGCTGTCGAGTGATTAAAAAAATTAATCACGTGATTAATCACACTGTTAAACAATAATAGAATACCATTTATTTAAATAGTTTTGGATGTTTTCTACATTTTCAAATATATTGATTTCAATGACAACACAGAATACAAAGTGTACAGTGCTCACTTTATATTTATTTTTGATTACAAGTATATGCACTGTAAAAAAGCAGAAATAGTATTTTTCAATTCACCTAATACAAGTACTGTAGTGCAATCTCTTTATCATGAAAGTTGAACTTACAAATGTAGAATTCTGTACAAAAAACCTGCATTCAAAAATAAAACAGTGTAAAATTTTAGAGCCTGCAAGTCCACTCAGTCCTACTTATTGTTAAGCCAATCGCTCAGACAAACAAGTTTGTTTACATTTGCAGGAGATAATACTGCTCAGTTCTTGTTTACAATGTCGACTGACAGTGAGAACGGGCGTTTGCATGGCATTGTTGTAGCCAGAATTGCATGATATTTTTACGGGCCAGATGCACTAAAGAGATGCACATATATAGACTAAAGATGCACATATATCCCTTCATGCTTCAACGTCCATTCGAGAGGACATGCATCCATGCTGATGACGGGTTCTGCTTGATAAGAATCCAAAGCAGTGCAGACCAACACATGTTCATTTTCATTATCTGAGTCAGATGCCACCAGCACAAGGTTGATTTTCTTTTTTGGTGGTTTGGGTTCTGTAGTTTCCGCATTGGAGTGTTGCTTTTTTAAGACGTCTGAAACCATGCTCTACACCTCGTCCCACTCAGATTTTGGAAGGCACTTCAGATTCTTAAACCTTGGGTTGAGTGCTGTAGCTATCTTTAGAAATCTCACATAGGTACCTTCTTTGGGTTTTGTGAAATCTGCAGTGAGAGTGTTCTTAAAATGAACAACATGTGTTGGGTCATCATCCGAGACTGCTATAACATGAAATATATATTGCAGAGTGTGGGTAAAACAGAGCAGGGGGCATACAAGTCTCCCCCAAGGAGTTTAGTCACAAATTTAATTAACACATTTAATTTTTTTAAATGAGAGTCATCACCATGGAAGCATGTCCTCTGGAATGGTGGCCAAAGCATGAAGGAGCATATAAATGTTTAGTATATCTAGCATGTAAATACCTTGCAATGCCGGCTACAAAAGTGCCATGCAAATGCCTGTTCTCACTTTCTGTGACATTGTAAATAAGAAGAGGGCAGCATTATTTCCTGTAAATGTAAACAGAGTTGTTTGTCTTGGTGATTGGCTGAAGAAGAAGGACTGAATGGACTTGTAGGCTCTGAAGTTTTACATTGTTTTGTTTTTGAGTGCAGTTACGTAACAAAAAAAATCTACATTAGTAAATTGCACTTTCACGAAAAAGAGATTGCACATCAGTACTTGTATGAGGTGAATTGAAAAATACTGTTTCCTTTGTTTATCATTTTTTCAGTGCAAATATTTGTAATAAAAAATCATATACATTTTTATTTCAGTTACAACACAGAATACAATATACATGAAAATGTAGAAAAACATCCAAAATATTTAATAAATTTCAATTGGTATTCTATTGTTTAACAGTGCAATTCAAATTGTGATTAATCACGATTAATTTTTTTAATCACAATTAATTTTTTGAGTTAATTGTGTGAGTTAACTGCGATTAATTGACAGCCCTAGTTTAAAGTAATGCTTAAGATACCCCGTCACTGAAAGAAAGGAGAAAACAGACAATATTAGTTAGTTTGGGTGCTTGTCAGTTGCACTTCCTGTCTCATGCAGTACCATGGCATTGCTAATGCCCTCTTGCAGGGCCTGGGGGAAAAGTGTGAAGCAGGTCTGAGCGAGTTCAGTGGTGGTGGTCCCATGCCTGTCAAGGCTCTTCTAGAGGTTAGCAGGAGACCAGAAAAAAAGGATGTCTATGTGTGCTGGGCAAAGGGGGGTGTTTAAAAGATTTTTTTTCTGTTTTCTCTACAAGCTACTCGAGGAGCGTGCTGTCAGATACACAAACTTCAACAAGTTAGTTTACAAACCAATCAAGTGGAATGTCCCATTCAGAAAACACAACTGGTTTTCACTTTGCCTCCATCCTAACTTAACTTGGGTTCAACTTCTATGTTTGACCAATGCTGGTAACATGAAAAATGCATGTAATATTGTTAGCCATGAACCATCCTCCGTTGTCCAGTCCTCCATCAAGAGCCAACTCTAACTAGCTCTTAAGAGCTGACAGTCTGTGCTGCTGTTAGCAAGCAGCAAGCACAATTATGAAAGAGGTGAAATAAAGACAGAGGGGGCATCTCGGGGAGGGACAGACCTGCTATTGCTGCTCATGGCCAACTAGTTTCTGCATTATATTAACTTTTCAGAGGCACATAAATAACCATCTGCACTGACAATAAGCCAGCCGTTAATGTTCTAGCACCACATGAATAAGTGTTAGAGAAATGTTTGTGAGGCATCATATCTTTATGCAGTCAAAGGGACAGCTCCTTTGATAAACTAGTTTATAAACCAGCTTCACAATCGTGTAATAGATTTTAGGTGATGGAGCTTGACTCTCTATGAAAACACTTAAGACTAATGTGGTCCACAGCAGACTTTGTGCTAAACTTTGTACAATCGTATTGATATATTTGCCAATATGAATTACTTATTACATGCACAAAAGCTATGTTTAAAGGACATAAAGATTGCAGAGTCAAACACTCAAACATTAGGAAATGCCTATCCATCCTTAATTCAGCCCCCTTTGTGTATGCATTATGACACAGTCTTCAATTACATGGTCACAAACTATTTTTCCCATAGGACCCCTGCCTCATTCAGTGCACAGGATGGACGGTGCTCCCGGAATAAGCAGCGATTTGATATTTTGTTTTCTCATTGTTCAAATTATGACATCAGGTCTTATTGACTGCTTACTATTCAAACCCTGCTCTGAAGACAGAATTATTAATCTCCTGATGGGCATTTCTATGGTGCACAATCACTACAGTATCTTAGGGCTTCACAAACATTAATGTATTTAACTTCAGAACACCCCCATGAGATGAGTGGGTGGTATTCTCCCTGTTGCGCAGATGGGTAACTGAGACAGAGAGAGTAAGGTCAAAAGTGTGTCCACTAGTTTTGGGTGCCCAGCTGAGATGCTCAAGTCCTGATTTCACAGAGCACTGAGTATTATTTAGCTCTGTACATGTTCTACTCCTGTGGGAATTCTGTGCCACTGTGCAGGCACAGAATTAACGTCCCCCGCACAATAATTGATTCTGACAGGGAGGTGAAGGGAAGCTGCAATTATATCTTTTGCCCACCAGATGTGGTGCCAGAAGAGAAGGCAGCTGCAGAGAGGGAGGGAGCAAAGGCTGCCTTCCTCATAGCTCCCTGCTCATGGGGTCAGGTGAGGAGGCATGGGATAGGGGGGTGGGCGCACAGGGAGGGAGGGGCACATAGGGCTGCTGGGGGGAGTCACATAGACTGGGGTCCAGAAGGGCTAATGGTGGCCGACCTAACAAGTCTCTATTTATCATGTAGAAACTGAGATTTTTCAAAGGCTATAGCTTGGCCAAATGTGAGTGGTTTTTCACAAGAACAACAAACGGAATATCCCTGACACCACAGCAACTACCCTGCCAAATTAAATCCCCACTCCAATGCATGGGGGTGCTAGACCTTCACAACAACAGGTTGCAAGAGGTTTGTATTTAGCATGAACAAAACAACATCCCCCACCCCACCCCCCAATTAATTCTCTGACATGCCAAACTATTTTAGCTGAAGCTTTCCAAACAAAGAAAAGGAGTACTTGTGGCACCTTAGAAACTAACAAATTTATTTGAGCATAAGCTTTCGTGAGCTACAGCTCACTTCATCAGATGCATGCAGTGGAAAATACAGTGGGGAGATTTATATACACAGAGAACATGAAACAATGGGTGTTGCCATACACCCTGTAACGAGAGTGATCACTTTAGAGACTGTCCAGTTTGAAAAGGTACATGGCACTACGGTGTTAATAAGCGATGGTCACATAAACACCACCCTATACCGGAAACCTACTGACCGCTATTCCTACCTACATGCCTACAGCTTTCATCCAGACCACACCACACGATCCATTGTCTACAGCCAAGCTCTACGGTACAACCGCATTTGCTCCAACCCCTCAGAAAGAGACAAACACCTACAAGATCTCTATCAAGCGTTCTTACAACAACAATACCCACCTGCTTAAGTGAAGAAACAGATTGACAGAGCCAGAAGAGTACCCAGAAGTTATCTACTACCATGACAGGCCCAACAAAGAAAATAACAGAACGCCACTAGCCATCACCTTCAGCCCCCAACTAAAACCTCTCCAACGCATCATCAAGGATCTACAACCTATCCTGAAGGACGACCCATCGCTCTCACAGATCTTGGGAGACAGGCCAGTCCTTGCTTACAGACAGCCCCCCAACCTGAAGCAAATACTCACCAGCAACCACACACCACACAACAGAACCACTAACCCCTTGCAACAAAGCCCGTTGCCAACTGTGTCCACATATCTATTCAGGGGACACCATCACAGGGCCTAATCACATCAGCCACACTATCAGAGGCTCGTTCACCTGCACATCTACCAATGTGATATACGCCATCATGTGCCAGCAATGCCCCTCTGCCATGTACATTGGTCAAACTGGACAGTCTCTACGTAAAAGAATAAATGGACACAAATCAGATGTCAAGAATTATAACATTCAAAAACCAGTCGGAGAACACTTCAATCTCTTGGGTCACTCAATTACAGACCTAAAAGTGGCAATTCTTCAACAAAAAAACTTTAAAATCAGACTCCAATGAGAGACTGCTGAATTGGAATTCATTTGCAAACTAGATACAATTAACTTAGGCTTGAATAAAGACTGGAAGCGGATGAGTCATTACACAAAGTGAAACTATTTCCCCAGGTTTATTCCCCCCCCCCCGACACACACACACACACACACATGCTGTTCCTCACACGTTCTTGTCAACTGCTGGAAATGGCCCACCTTGATTATCACTGTAAAAGGTTCCCCCTCTCCCCGCTCTCCTGCTGGTAATAGCTCACCTTACCTGATCACTCTCGTTAAGGTGTGTATGGTAACACCCATTGTTTCATGTTCTCTATGTATATAAATCTCCCCACTGTATTTTCCACTGCATGCATCTGATGAAACGGGCTGTAGCTCACGAAAGCTTATGCTCAAATAATTTTTTTACTCTGTAAGGTGCCACAAGTCCTCCTTTTCTTTTTGCAGATACAGACTAACATGGCTGCTCCTCTGAAACCTTTCCAAACAAAGGTGAACCTGAGGCAATCACCCGGCACGGAAAATTTCAGCCCAAATAGTTAAAGTTTGAGAAAGGAAACTGAAAACAAGGTTTTATACTGGGAAATGCATGAAATCTTAGAACTAGACAAGGATACCAGCTTTAGCCATAATATACATGAGGGGTTAAAGCCCAAACTAAAGTCAATGGGAGTTTTGTCATCGACGTCAGGGGGATCATGGTTTCATCCCCAGTGCTGAAAGTGTCCTTTTGAGCTGCTAGAATTGTGCAGCCCACCCTCTTGGAGAAGCCTTATTAAAAATAGCTGCATGTATATTATTTGCCTTTGTTTTTTGTGTTCATATTTCTATTGTGCTGCATATTTGTCTACAGCAGTAGCTTAAAAATCTAGAAGTGTTATTTTTTTAAAGATACAAGCTCTCTCTTTCTTACCACAGTCTTAGCATATAAGGTGAGACTGGAAATTGATGCAGGTCAATATTCTGCCAAAGAGCCAAACTTCGAAAGACATTTTAACCTTGGTTTTATTTCACAAGTCGGCACACACTGGGCATGCAGTTATGAGGCTTTTTACAAGGCATGGGTGCTAAGGCCTCAAGCCTGTATATTATTCTTAAAATGCAGAGGAGAACGGATAATTGTTTGTTTTGCTCTGCAAACACATACACCCCTTGTACGTGGGGGTATCTCACAGGCAAAAAGTCATATTTTCATGGAAGGCATGTTAAAATATTGGCAGGGGTGATTACAGAAGAGGGAAGTTTTCCCTCCAGTAGATGGCAATAGAGTTCAATTGTTTTATTGCTATGATGAAGCACAAGGACAATGACAGGTTTCTGAGTAGCAGCTGTGTTAGTCTGTATCCGCAAAAAGAAAAGGAGTACTTGTGGCACCTTAGAGACGGGGGGTATGTCTACACTATGAAATTAGGTTGAATTTATAGGAGTCGGTTTTTTAGAAGTCGTTTTTATATAGTCGATTGTGTGTGTCCCCACACAATATGCTCTGAGTGCATTAAGTGCATTAACTCGGCGGAGTGCTTCCACAGTACCGAGGCTAGCGTCGACTTCTGGAGTGTTGCACTGTGGGTAGCTATCCCACAGTTCCCGCAGTCTCCGCTGCCCATTGGAATTCTGGGTTGAGATCCCAATGCCTGATGGGGCAAAAAACATTGTCGCAGGTGGTTCTGGGTACATGTCATCCCTCCCTCTGTGAAAGCCACGGCAGACAATCATTTTGCGCCTTTTTTCCTGAGTTACCTGTGCAGACACCATACCGCAGCAAGCATGGAGCCCGCTCAGTTCACTATCACCGTATGTCTCCTGGGTGCTGGCAGACATGGTACTGCATTGCTACACAGCAGCAGCAATCCATTGCCTTGTGGCAGCAGACGGTGCCATAGCCCTGAAAACCATCCTCATCGTGTCCGAGGTGCTCCTGGCCACCTCGGTAAGGTCGGTCAGGAGCGCCTGGGCAGACATGGGCGCAGGGACTAAATTAGGAGTTACTCAACCAGGTCATTCTCTCTAGTCCTGCAGGCAGTCCTATTGTACCATCTTATGGTGAGCAGGCAGGATATGTGGATGGCTTGCAGTCCTACTGCACCGTCTGCTGCCAGCCAAAGATGTAAAAGATAGATGGAGTGGATCAAAACAAGAAATAGACCAGATTTGTTTTGTATTCATTTGCTCCCCTTTCCCTCCCTCCCTCCCTCTGTGAAATCAACGGCCGACAATCGTTTTGGTGAGGTCTGTCAGGACCACCTTGAAAACTTTAATGGAGATTCAGTCCTGCCTAAAATACCAGAGGGAGGGATAGCTTAGAGGGTAGAGCATTGGCCTGCTAAACCCAGGATTTTGAGTTCAATCCTTGAGGGGGCCATTCTGTGTGACAGCTGTTTTTGTTTCTCCTTGATGTAAAGCCACCCCCTTTGTTGATTTTAATTCCCCGTAAGCCAACCCTGTAAGCAGTGTCGTCAGTCGCCCCTCCCTCCGTCAGAGCAACGGCAGACAATCGTTCTGCACCTTTTTTCTGTGCAAAAGCCATACCACGGCAAGCCTGGAGCCCGCTCAGATCACTTTGGCAATTAGGAGCACATTAAACACCACACGCATTATCCAGCAGTATATGCAGCACCAGAACCTGGCAAAGCGAAACTGGGCGAGTAGGCGACGTCGGCGTGGTGATGAGAGTGATGAGGACATGGACACAGACTTCTCTCAAAGCACAGGCCCTGGCAACGCAGGCATCATGGTGCTATTGGGACAGGTTCATGTGGCGGAACGAAAATTCTGGGCCCGGCAAACAAGCAGACTGGTAGGACTGCATAGTGTTGCAGGTCTGGGACGATTCCCAGTGTCTGCGAAACTTTTGCATGCATAAGGGCACTTTCATGGAACTTTGTGACTTGCTTTCCCCTGCCCTGAAGCGCATGAATACCAAGATGAGAGCAGCCCTCACAGTTGAGAAGCGAGTGGCGATAGCCCTGTGGAAGCTTGCAATGCCAGACAGCTACCGGTCAGTCGGGAATCAATTTGGAGTGGGCAAATCTACTGTGGGAGCTGCTGTGATGCAAGTAGCCAATGCAATCAAAGATCTGCTGATATCAAGGGTAGTGACCCTGGAAAATGTGCAGGTCACAGTGGATGGCTTTGCTGCAATGGGATTCCCTAACTGTGGTGGGGCAATAGATGGAAGCCATATTCCTATCTTGGCACCGGAGCACCAAGCTGGCGAGGACATAAACTGCAAGGGGTACTTTTCAATAGTGCTGCAAGCACTGGTGGATCACAAGGGACGTTTCACCAACATCAACGTGGGATGGCCGGGAAAGGTACACGACACTCGCATCTTCAGGAATTCTGGCCTGTTTCAAAAGCTGCAGGAAGGGATTTTATTCCCAGACCAGAAAATAAGTGTTGGGGATGTTGAAATGCCTATAGTTATCCTTGGGGACCCAGCCTATCCCTTAACGCCATGGCTCATGAAGCCATACATAGGCAGCCTGGACAGTAGTCAGGAGCTGTTCAACTACAGGCTGAGCAAGTGCAGAATGGTGGTAGAATGTGCATTTGGACATTTAAAAGTGCGCTGGCGCAGTTTACTGACTCAGTTAGACTTCAGCGAAACCAATATTCCCATTGTTATTACTGCTTGCTGTGTGCTCCACAATATCTGTGAGAGTAAGGGGGAGACGTTTATGGTGGGGTGGGAGGTTGAGGCAAATAGCCTGGCCGCTGGTTACACGCAGCCAGGCACCAGGGCGGTTAGAAGAGCACAGGAGGGCGTGGTGCGCATCAGAGAAGCTTTGAAAACCAGTTTCATGACTGGCCAGGCTATGGTGTGAAAGTTCTGTTTGTTTCTCCTTGATGAAATGCCTCCCCTCCCCCCAGTTCACTCTACTTCCCTGTAAGCTAACCACCCTCCCCTCCTCCCTTCAATCACTGCTTGCAGAGGCAATAAAGCCATTGTTGCTTCACATTCATGCATTCTTTATTCATTCATCACACAAATAGGGGGATAACTGCCAAGGTAGCCCGGAAGGGGTGGTGGAGGAGAGAAGTGCCAGGAGGGGTGGTGGAGGAGGGAAGGACAAGGCCACACAGCACTTTAAAAGTTTAAAACTTTAAAACTTATTGAATGCCAGCCTTCTGTTGCTTGGGCAATCCTCTGGGGTGGAGTGGCTGGGTGGCCAGAGGCCTCCCCACCGCGTTCCTGGGTGTTTGGGTGAGGAAGCTATGGAAATTGGGGAGGAGAGTGGTTGGTTACACAGGGGCTGTAGCGGCGGTCTGTGCTCCAGCTGCCTTTCCTGCAGCTCAATCATATGCTGGAGCATATTAGTTTGATCCTCCAGCAGCCTCAGCATTGAATCCTGCCTCCTCTTATCATACTCCTCTCATCATACATACCTCTCATCTCACCTTTCAGCTTCAGCCCTCTCTTCAGCCTGCCACTTATTCTCCTCAGCCCGCCATCTCTCCTCCTGGTCATTTTGTGCTCTCCTGCACTCTGACATTGTCTGCCTCCATGCATTCGTCTGTGCTCTGTCAGTGTGGGAGGACAGCATGAGCTCAGAGAACATTTCATCACGAGTGCATTTTTTTCACCTTCTAATCTTCGCTAGCCTCTGGGAAGGAGAAGATCCTGTGATCCTTGAAACACATGCAGCTGGTGGAGAAAAAAAAGGGAAAGTGGTATTTAAAAAGACACATTTTATAGAACAATGGGTACACTCTTTCACAGTAAACCTTGCTGTTAACATTACATACATAGCACATGTGCTTTCGTTCCAAGGTTGCATTTTGCATCCCCTCACCACGTGGCTAGCCCCTCCCCCCTCCCCGTGGCTAACAGCAGGGAACATTTCTGTTCAGCCACAGGCAAACAGCCCAGCAGGAACGGGCACCTCTGAATGTCCCCTTAAGAAAAGCACCCTATTTCAACCAGGTGACCATGAATGATATCACTCTCCTGAGGATAACACAGAGAGATAAAGAACGGATGTTGTTTGAATGCCAGCAAACATATACTGCAATGCTTTGTTCTACAGTGATTCCCGAGTACGAGCTACTGGCCTGGTGTGGTAAAGTGTCCTACCATGGTGGATGGAATAAGGCTGACATCCCCAGAAACCTTTTGCAAAGGCTTTGGAAGTACATCCAGGAGAGCTGCAAATGCTAGGGCAAATTAATCATTAAACATGCTTGCTTTTAAACCATGTATACTATTTTAAAAGGTACACACACCAGAGGTCCCTTCTCCACCTGGCATGTCCGGGAGGCAGCCTTGGGTGGGTTTGGGGGGTACTGGCTCCAGGTCCACGGTGAGAAACAGTTCCTGGCTGTCGGGAAAACTGGTTTCTCCACTTGCTTGCTCTGAGCTATCTACAACATCATCATCATCATCTTCCTTGTCCCCAAAACCTGCTTCCGTGTTGCCTCCATCTCCATTGAAGGAGTCAAACAACACGGCTGGGGTAGTGGTGGCTGAACCCCCTAAAATGGCATGCAGCTCATCATAGAAGCGGCATGTTTGGGGCTCTGACCCGGAGCGGCCATTTGCCTCTCTGGTTTTCTGGTAGGCTTGCCTCAGCAACTTAAGTTTCACGCGGCACTGCTTCGGGTCCCTGTTATGGCCTCTGTCCTTCATGCCCTGGGAGATTTTGACAAATGTTTTGGCATTTTGAAAACTGAAACGTAGTTCTGATAGCATGGATTCCTCTCCCCATACAGCGATCAGATCCCGTACCTCCCGTTTGGTTCATGCTGGAGCTCTTTTGTGATTCTGGGACTCCATCATGGTCACCTCTGCTGATGAGCTCTGCACGCACCTGCAGCTCGCCACGCTGGCCAAACAGGAAATGAAATTCAAAAGTTCACAGGCCTTTTCCTGTCTACCTGGCCAGTGCATCTGAGTTGAGAGTGCTGTCCAGAGCGGTCACAATGGAGCATTCTGGGATAGCTCCCAGAGGCCAATACTGTCTAATTGTGTCCACAGTACCCGAAATTCAACCCGGCAAGGCTGATTTGAGCGCTAATCCCCTTGTCGGGGGTGGAGTAAGGAAATCAATTTTAAGAGCCCTTTAAGTCAAAAGAAACGGCTTCGTCGTGTGGACGGGTGCAGGGTTAAATCAATTTAACGCTGCTAAATTCGACCTCAACTCCTAGTGTAGACCAGGGCTAACAAATTTATTAGAGCATAAGCTTTCGTGAGCTACAGCATCTGATGAAGTGATCATTTATTATGCTCTAATAAATTTGTTAATCTCTAAGGTGCCACATGCACTCCTTTTCTTTTCACCAGGACGTTTGCTATTTTGGTTTGCAAATTTCACAATTAAAATTAAAGAACTTGCCAAGTGCATTTGGCTTTTTTGCTGCATAAAATACCCTGTGGCACTGGAAATAATGTTTGTGCATGTGTGAATTCTGTAGGAAGTGCTGCTATCACTAATAACCTCTGGGGAAAATCAGCTGTGGTGTAAGCGGGTCCGGTGCCATTGACTTCAATGAGAGTTTTACCTCCCCCCAGTGAGGTTGAATGTATCCCACTAACTGAAACAATGGATCGCCACAAACCAATTTATACATTGTTTGGGTCAGTCCTAAGCAGGAAACATGGCAACACAGATTGGTGACACATGGAAATAAAAATTTTGCTGGGGAGAAATAGTGTCTATTACATGGCTTAGAATTTTCATTTCTCTAGTCTGTTCCACCCGGGAATGTCCAGACCATTTACAAATATTTAATTAAGCATCACACCCTGGTTTGCAGAGGGATAGATGGCATGATAGAGCTAGCAATATAACCTATGAGTTTTAAATCCTAGTTTCTTTTAACCACTATATATCACTCTCTTCTATTTTGATAACACTAATCAAATTTGCTCTAACTCTGCCCTCTAGCAGCTGTCACATTGAAAAGAAAATTAAAAGAAACTAATTTAACAGATTAGATCTACAAAGGCAAAGACCCAGTATTAAATTGTGCAAAAATAAGAAGAGTTGGGTTCTCTTTAAATCTTGAAACAGGATTGGTGCCTGCTCTCTTAAAGTGGCAAGAACAATTGCTAACATGCATGCAAGATTTCTCCTGTGCTGCCGTGAACATCCTCCATCCCAAATCCCTGAATTCTTCCAATTGTTCTAACAAAGGATGAAAACAGGCAACCTTGACAATACTCCTTTGAAAATGTCTGTACTTCCTAGAGAAAGACTGTTCCCATCTTAATCTTGCTCTCCCTCATACCCTGCCTTTGCACACACAAGATGGGAATGGAAGTTCTGTTGGGAAAACATACCCTAAGAGGGGGAATAGTGAAGAATGTAATTACTTTGTTATTCTGGGAACATAATATGCCAATTACTACATTTAATGAGGAATTCTGATGGCACAGTTTAGCCTCTGGTTACCATCCTTTATTTTTTAAAATTCCTTCTACTGCTCCTTCAACACTGATTTCAGAAACACTGAGTTCTGCTTTCTTTAAACTGATTAAAACCCTTAAAACATTAAGGGCAGAGAACTAAAACCAATAGCACCAACTGAAGAAATAGATAAGAGAGCACTCAAAGCTGTCTAGTTGAAAGGGCCTAGATCAGAGGTGGGCAAACAAAGGTCCGCAGACCACATCCAGCCCGTGGGACCGTCCTGCCTGGCCCTTGAGCTCCCAGTCCAGCCCGTGAGACCGTTCTGCCTGGCCCTTGAGCTCCCAGCCGGGGTGGCTAGCTCCTGGCCCATCCCCTTCTGTCCCCCGCAGCCTCAGCTCGCTGTGCTCCCAGCGCTCTGGCTGGTGTGGCTGGCTCCGGCTGCCAGACATGCTGCTCTGAGCAGCATGTTAAGGTTGGATAAGGGGCTGGGGGTCCCAAGTGGCAGTCAGGGGACAGGGAGCAGGGGGCAGTTGGATGAGGTGGAGGTTCTGGAGCGGGGTGTCAGAGGAACGGGGGGGTTGGAGTCCCGGGGGGCCTGTCAGGGGGCGGGGGTGTGGATAGGGGTTGGGGCAGTCAGGGGACAGAGAGCAAGGGGAGTTGGATAGGGGGTGGGATCCCGGCAGGGGGCGGTCAGGGGACAAGGAGCAGGGGTGGGTTGGACAGGTGAGGGGTTCAGAGGGGGGCAGTTAGGGGGTGGGAAGTGGGAGGGGGCGGATAGGGTTAGGGTTTGGGGAGGCACAGCCTTCCCTACCCGGCCCTCCAAACAGTTTTGGAACCCCAATGTGGCCCTCAGGCCAAAAAGTTTGCCCACCGCAAACTAGATAACTAGAGTAAATGTTCTTTCCTGTGTTACTAATTTGATGTTATTGAAGTCTACTATTGTCTTCCCATTGATGTTGTGTAAGGCCCCAATTCTGTATCAGGATCCACTGATATAGATAGACCTCTGCTTCATGCAGTTGCATTCCCTTCATTGAGGCTCTGAAGCAGTCAGCACCACAAGATCCCAATGGAGAACTGGGGTCTTTGCCATCACAGTTATCTCTGAGAGTATAGGAGAGTTGAGAAGTACAATGGTGACTGGCATTATTAGTGAGAAGAAACACGTTACCAGGGAACACAAGAATTGGAGGAGCAGCACTAACTAGGCCTGACTCCACTTTCATTTTCACCAGTGTAAATCCTTTGACTTCAGAGGAGTTAATCCTGATTTAGGCTCTGATTCAGCAGGGTACTCAGCTTTCATCAAAATCTCTCTGTCACATACACCCACACCCACACAATATTCTATTCTTATCATGTGACTCCCAGAGTCGTGGCCCTATGCACATGCCTATACACCTTTATTTTAATCCAGGCCTGATTTCAGACACCGTTATTTTCTGTTGAATCAATCTACAAATTTAACCCTGGGTGAGTGAGCCTGCTCGATCTAGAGTGACATCTGCAAGCCAAGCTGATGTAGAACTCCAAACACTGTAACTGGACAACTGGAGTGCACAAGGGGCCTGATTCTCCACTGCCTGGCACCTGGTGTAATTATTTACACCTCTACTTAGGCAGAGGGTTCCAGGTGGCAGTCAGGGGACAGGGAGCAGGGGGCGGTTGGATGAGGTGGAGGTTCTGGGGCGGGGTGTCAGGGGAGGGGGAACAGGGGGGTTGGTGCAAGCTGATGCAAAGTTACTGGAGCTACTCTGATTTACGCAGGCTGAGCATCTGGCCCAGTGAGTGCTAAGTCCAGTATTGCCAACCCCAAGAGTTCGGCTACCACGGGAATGGCTTAAAAATCATGCGTTCTTAAAAATAAATGCGCTTTGGGGTTCTTTTTTATTTGACTTCTAGTTTCTGGGATTCACAGATTCACATTTTCAAGATTTTCTCCTCAACCAATAGGTATGGAAACCTAATTTTTTTTTTAAGTACAATGAAAGAAAGCTGAGATTCTTGCAAAATCATATGACTCCAGGAGCTGGGGATTTGAGAAAAATACTATCACAAGACGCACAAGAAAGCCAGAAGAGTGGACAGCACTGAAAGTGGTTGTAAAACAGAACGGTAGTGTTGTTGTCCCTACTTTGCTTGGGTATTATGCTCTCAGAGATAACAAGATGGGAGAATTGACTTCAATGAATTAATGAGCAGAGCCCTGGTAGGCATTGATAGTTATTAATGGTTTCAAATGGGTCTGTGACATGATTTTCCTTTATTAGATTATTATGGGATAAGGAATTGAGTTAATCAGTCACCCCAAGAGGACCCAAATCTAGCTCTGCCATTGGCTCTGGGTAGATTGATGTTCCTAGAACTGCCAGGAAAAATAGGTATATTGTCCAATGGTAGCCCAGGTGTAAGGTGTTGCAGGGCTTAGTTCACTTCCTAATGGACATCACAGAAACTACTGTCACAGTTAGCATCCATGTCAGTAACCTCAGCAAAGAGGCCAAAGATTCAAACAAGGAAACAGAGCCTGAATGGCTTCTTTGGGCCAGGGGTTGTCTCTCCAGAGGAGATACAGGCCCATCGAGTGGGATGATCTGGGGGAAGCTTGAACAGCTATTCCCTCCGCTGTTGCTGATCAGTAAGCAGAGATTCAGTCTGTCGAGCCAATGCCTTTCATAAATGTGCCATTGACATGTCTCATGAAGCCGTGGTCTCTAAGATATGCAGAGAGCCACTTCCAGGTGAGATGAGCTTCTCACTGTTCCTGCTGACCTGACTGAGGGAAAGCTTGGTGGCTTACCTGCTAGCTATTGCCTACTACAGACCATAGTCTGTCTTTGAGTCTTAGCTGCAGTAATATACAGAACACACATGGACTGAGTCCAGTCACCAGACAGGCGCCTCCACTAACTGGCTAAATCTGCTGAAGTGTCTGTCCATGAGGTGACAGGCACCATACCTAGCGAGGACAGGATTAGCTCCCACTTGCTACTGCCAAAGGGGAGGCAAACGTGAGATATGCCGAAGCCATTTCCAGGTGAGACAAGCTCAGCCCTGCTGCGGCTACCTTAGCTAAAGGATGGTTCCTTTTTGGGTTAGGTGGTGGGGCTTGTGCCTTTAAAACACATAGGGGTCCCCACCTAAGCCTTGGCTAAGGCAACTGTCTTATACAGACAAACAACAAGTCAGATGCATACACCGAGCATGGCCATACAGCTCTATGTAACCACCAAACACGGCTAGTGTCTAGCAATTAGTTGGCAGATACAACATACTCCTCTGGTACTAGAGAAACCTCAGATAAATTAGCCGGGTGACAAAGGGTGATTCAGTGTGTTGCCAAGATAGCAGCAGCATTTCCAGAAACTGAGAAAGGATGATCTTGTGGTTATGGCACTAGAATGAGCCTCAGGCAATCTGGGTGATATAATACCCCACTTTGCTACAGGCTTCCTGAGTAACTTCAAGCAAGCCATTTCATCGCCATGTGCTTTACTTCTCTATTTGTAAAATGGGGAGAGTTAGTTATATTTCCTCTCTCTACTTACATTGTTCGCTCTTCGAGGTAGGGACTGCCTCATAGTATGTGTTTGTACTGCTCTTAGCACAGTGGCTCCCTGATCTCAGTTAGAGTCCCTAGGCATGGCTGTATTATAAATAATTAGGCTTGGACGGATTAGATTTTTAATGGCAAATACAGATAAATGTTGATTTCACTGTACAGACACAAACTAACTAAAAATATTTCCATCAATAAGCAAAATTTACACCGAGGCCAAGTAGGGAAAATGGGGCTTGAGAACTTATTAGAGTTTGATTTAAGGCTATTTACTTTGTACACTTTGACATAGGATTTTGACAATTTGTGTTTTAATGGTTGTAAAGCTTCAACTTTTTGAGTCTCAATATCTACAGTCATTAAATAATTACTGTCCAACGGGCACCATTGTCTGACCCCCTATGATATCCCACAACTCTGAAAATTTAAAATCGATAAAAATAAAAGAAATGCTTAAAAACAAACATTGATGCATGTTGAAATTATTTTTTTAAAAAACTGAATTCTGCCAAACCTCCAAATAATAATGTTCCAGATACACAGTACCATTTTATCAGCTAGTCAGTGTTTCCACCATTGCCCTTCTCCATCGCAGCCTAGAGAATAGCCACATAACCTCTCTTACATGGTCTGGGTTAAGGTTCCAAATGCATGAGAGTAAAACAATAACTGGGGCTCCTTGGAAGGAAGGTTGTGAGACAATGCCTTGTTACTGCTTCTGACCTTAGTAGTGAGATTTTATCGGACAAGCAAATAAAAGCAGGGCAGAAGGAAACAGCACTGATTTAAAGCGGATGGCCAATGTCCGTTATTCAGAGCAAGGAGTATTCAGAAGGGTGCAGAAGCTGTGATGACCACAAATGGAATCCTGCCTGGAGCCCACTTTACAGAGACAGGGGACCATTCCTAGGGAGAGGCGGAGTCTCAGTTTAGGACGTTAAATCAATTAACTGGTACTAGACACCGTCTATTTTGCTAGAGTCCTTAGTTTTAGAAGCTCCAGTGTGAAACCTTCTCTGGCCTTTGCAGTCCCACATATAATCTCTCTACTTATCTGTATGATTTAGGAGATAAGAGTTGTAGCAAAAAGATGAGCTGCCTTCCCCCACGTAAAGCTCCAGATCTTGGTATACTCTCAATATGAACTCCAAGGGCCTGATTCTCCATTGCCCTGAAGTCTGTGTAGCAATTCACACTACAGTGCTGCAGGTGCCATAGGCTGCCAGGTTACCCTGGTACTGTTTTGCACTCCCTTTGCATCAGAGTACATGACTACACATAGTCAGGTCAGTTGAAAAATCAGGCCCCTAATTTTCAGGGATGGATTAACATCAGACATGGCCCAGATTAAATCAGGGACTGAGCCTTACTTATATATTTCCTGGGATGTTGGAGTTGTGAAAATATGGAGGCCCTTTAGAAGTGCATGACCTCCAAAAGTACTCATGTATATCAATGGGAGTGCAATCACAAGATCTGGAAGCCTCAGCTCGGGGGAGGCTTAGACCACCTTTCCCAGTCTATTCAGTTCTGCCTTAGTCCACCACAGCCAATCCGCACCCCTTAACACTGAGAAAGCCTACAAAAAGGGCAGAATGTTCACAGTTACCTGCATGCATGAAAACAGATTTTCAACAAAATTCTCCATGTTCTGCCCTGTGTAAAACGTAACCACTTTCTCTAGCAAAAATAACGGAGATGGTTTAAACAAAAAAGCAAACATATCTGCAAGCCACGCTTCCTTCACAGCAACTACTAGAGAAACTGCAGGCTGACCAGTTGTTTGTAAGGAATTTCATTGCCGAGCAGACTCCACTCAGACACAAGTCATTCCCGGATGTCCCTGGAGAGTGGACTGCAAAGAGCAAGAGCTTCTAGAAGACCCAGACAGATCCATGTGGGAAGGTGGAAAAGTTTCTCCCTAATAAGGTTTAAAATTAAGAATAAGGTAAAGGCACAATCCAGGGTTGCAGCTGCCTTTGGAAAAGCCCAGCAGCTCCTAGTGCCTGTCCCTTGAAGGGACAGGACAAAGCCTGAAGTCTGAGTGACATCAGAAGCTGATTCTCCATTCTGCTGCCCCTGGTGAGATCATTCTGGGAGTGCTTGACACCCACGGGGCACCGGTGTGAAGGACTGCATAAGGCGCAAGGGAATGTGGCCTGCGAGGGTGGGCAGGAGTGCAATTAACACCAATGTGTATCTAATCAAAAGCCCAGTGCACCAGAGCTGACAGAAAAGGATAGTGGAAGATATCCTAGCAATACATTGTACCTAAACTAGAATAAAAGGTGTTGGGGTATTTTTTTTTTTTTTTTTTTTTTGCTTTTTAAAGTCCTGGTGTGGACAGGGCACGTCGTATTTAACCTGTGAGGGCTGTTTGAGGTAATTGCTTACAGCAGCCTAGGGTCTGCCTTAACCAATTAACACAGAGGTGGGCAAAGTATGGCCCACGGGCCACATCCGGCCCGCGGAACCGTCCTGCCCGGCCCTTGAGCTCCCGGCCGGGGAAGCTAGCTCCCAGCCCCTCCCCCGCTGTCCCCCCTCCTCCGCAGCCTCAGATCGCTGTGTCGCCAGCACTCTGGGCAGCACAGCTACCAGTCCTGCTGCTCTGAGCGGCATGGTAAAGGGGCGGGGAGAGGGGGGTTAGATAGGGGACAGGGAGTCCCGGGGGGCAGTCAGGAGACAGGGAGCAGGGGATGGTTGGATGGGGTAGAGCTTCTGCAGGGGGCGGTCAGGGGATGGGGAACAGGGAGGGTTGAATAGGCATGGGATTCCCGGGGGGCTGTCAGGGGCGGCGGTGTGGATAGGGGTCAGGCCAGTCAGGGGACAGGGAGCAGGGGGGGGTTGGATAGGGGATGGGGTACCGGGTGGGGGGTCCTGGGAGGGGGCGGTCAGGGGACAAGGAGCAGCGGGAGCAGTCATGGGATGGGGGTTTTGAAGGGGGTAGTCAGGGGACGGGAAGTGGGAGGGGGCGGATAGGGGGCGGGGGCCAGGCTGTTCGGGGAGGCACAGCCTTCCCTACCCAGCCCTACATACAGTTTCAGAACTCTGATGTGGCCCTCAGGCCAAAAAGTTTGCCCAACTCTGAATTAACATGTATTAAAATACAACCTACTCTGTCTATAGAAAGGTTTTTAAATGTTACCTGACATGGTGTCACAGAACACCTTTGATCCTAGTTTAGACCCCAGAATAGATGGGAATCATAATGCCTGCTTCTCCATTGCACCTTGTGCAATCATCTCTAGCGGTGCAAAATTCTGACTCACTTCGCTCTCGTGCGAATGACTGCAGAAGGCAGCGTAGGTTCAGGACTGTACACTATTACAGCTGAGCTTCATCACTAGGGCCCTACCAAATTCACAGTCCATTTTGGTCAATTTCATGGTCATAGGATTTAAAAAAATCGTTAATTTCATGATTTCAGCTATTTAAATCTGAAGTTTCATGGGGTTGTAACTGTAGGGGTCCTGACCCACAAAGAAGTTGTGGGGGTTGTCACAAGGTGATTGTACGGAGCTTGCCGTACTTCGACTCTGACTTCTGGGCTGCTGCTGGCGGCGGCGCTGCCTTCAGGGCTGGGCAGCTGGAGAGCGGCGGCGGCTGGCCGGGAACCCTGCTCTGAAGGCAGAGCCGCCGTCAGCAGCAGCGCAGAAGTCAGGACGGCCTGGTACG
Source organism: Lepidochelys olivacea (assembly GCF_965140295.1). Taxonomy (NCBI): domain Eukaryota; kingdom Metazoa; phylum Chordata; order Testudines; family Cheloniidae; genus Lepidochelys; species Lepidochelys olivacea. The sequence continues at coordinate 65,599,291 of NC_140421.1, read as the reverse complement.
GGATCGCCACCCTGACTTCTGTGCTGCTGCCTGCAGAGCTGGGCCCTCAGTCCGCAGCCACCACTCTCCGGCCACCCAGCTCTGCCAGCAGCAGCGCAGAACTCAGGGTGGCGTGGTCTGGTCTTGCCACCCTTACTTCTGCGCTGGTCCTGGCGGGGCGCTGCCTTCGGAGCTGGGTGCCCGGCCAACAGCCACCGCTCTGCAGTTGCCCAGCTCTGAAGGCAGCTCAGAAGTGAGGGTGGCAATATCGCAACCCCCCTAAAACAACCTTGGACCCCCCTGCAACTCCCTTTTGGGTCAGGACCCCCAATTTGAGAAACGCTGGTCTCCCCTGTGAAATCTGTATAGGATAGGGTAAAAGCACACACAAGATCAGATTGCATGTGGGGGAGACCAGATTTCACGGTCCGTGACGCATTCTTCATGCCTGTGAATTTGGTAGGGCTATATTCATCACTAAGGTGGATAGTAGTTGTGTGTAGTGTTGCTGGTTTATGACTCTGTCTATTTAGCTCTCCAACTGCAGCTCATTTAAATTGTAGAAAGTGAAAACAAATCTGGGGGTTGACGTTATCGGCTAATCCCAAATGTTTCTCATTTAAACCTCTTAAACAAGAATTATTTGTTTGTTTTTCACCCCTTTGTTTCTGCATCTAGCCTGTACCTTGCATTAGCTTTTTTTGGAGGGGAGATGTTCTAGAAAGATTACTTACAGAGCCCAGATTCTCAGCTGGTGTAAAATCAATGGATGTATGCTGATTTACAGCAGTGTAGCATCTGGCCCCTTTGCAACAGCTGAAAGTAGGAGTCAGTGGGAGTTTAATTAACTCTGAGTGGATGATCAAAGTCCAACACTATCTATTAAATCTGGTTGTGTTTGACCTTAACAAGTTTCTTGGTATATTAATTAAAGGCTTCCACTAACTAGGACATGACAGTATTTTACTTTGGGAAAAACGGGCAAATTTTTTACCACTGAAACAATAGGACATATCCCCATTTAGCACCTTCTCTTAGAGGACCACATCTGTGTTCTCTGACAACAATTTGGAAGGTTGGTAGAAGCGCATCCATCTAAAATATATGGATTTATAATTAGTTTGAGGCTCCTTTGCCTTCTTAAGTTACCAAGATAAGGGAATTCAGGCCTGACCACAGTCTGACTTTAGAACTGATTTAAAACAAGCGATTTTGTGAAAGACCCTACAGTAGCTAGTTTAATTGCCTAGGGAGTGCTAGCCCATTTCACAGCATTGCCTTCCACTAAAAAGGGGAAATATATTACCATACAACTTGCATCATTGCAGTCAGCCGGGGCTGATGCTGTGCAAGTCCATGTAGGAAATCTTGATTAGATTCACTGTCATAGCAAAGGCAGATTGGCTGAGAGAGTGGTAGCAAACCTGTGTGACAGTTTTGGTGGGGGAAGGAACATGTTTGCATCCAGCATCCTCTCCCATTAACTGAAGAGCAGAGGGTGGCAGTGTCCCGAACACAGAACACGTGTTGATTGTTGTCAGAGGTAAAGGAGGGGCAGGAAAATTACATCAAGGAAGAGCCCTTCCCAGGATGGCTCAGTTGATTAGCAGAATGGGCCCTTGAGAATCGGCATGCAAGTCCAGTACTGTCTTTCTCTCCCCTGAGGGTAGTATAGCTCAGGTCTGTGGCAAACACCTATGGTCAAAGAGCACCACTGCATTATAGTACACTTCATTTTCAACAGCTTCCTTCATGGGTAAAAAACAAAACAAAAACATAGCTGGGTCCTAGATACACCTAAGGAAAAGGCAGAACAAAGACTCTGCCAACATTCCTTCCAGCTCAAAATAGAGCTTGCTTTGACCTCTTTCACAACCCTTCTAATTCACAAACACTGGTGCAAGCGCATCTTTACTCCCGCTAACGTTCCCTCAGAGTGAGCTTCTGTGCACATTCAATATAAAGGAGCACCCATCCCCAGCACATTTAAAAAACACAGGCAAACAACCTGGAACAAACCCTTCACTCAATCACAATCTCTCAGCTATAAAACAAGCTTCCAATCAGAGAGGGAGGAAGAAGACCTTTCTCTACATAGCAACTTGCTCCACGGGGTCAGGAGTTATCCCCCTTTGCCAAGTCCATCACTAGAAGGAATGCCCCTTAGAAAACCCTTACTGTTGGAACGATCTGGGTTATGTAGATTAGGCTAGGTGATCACTGTGGTCCCTTCTGGCCTAGGAATCCATGAATGTCCTGCAAGATGAACCTCAAGATGTTTTGCCCAATGGATTTATTTTTATGGGAGGGGGCAATCTGGCCAGAGATGGGCAAATGAGAACTGGATCCTGATATAAATGAGCCATCAGTGCAGCTTGTGGATGGCAATGGTGTGATTCTGCTTCTCTTATTGCACTGAAGCTAATGAAGTGGTGGAGAAGGAGCCCGCAATGGTGCAGGAGCCCTGCAGCTATAGAGCAAAGGCAACTATGAAAGTCTTAAGAGGGAAAAATATGAAGCTGGGTAAGGATGCCGTTAACTCCCGCAATATGTTTCCTCATGGCTCAAGAATTTCCGGCTGGCAGGGTAAACTCTAATTGCATGGCTCTCATGCTAAGGCTGTTTTGCAGTGATTGCAGTTGCCACAATTTTTGCTGTGATCCCAGACTGTAATTGAATCCACCGTTGGTTCATCATTGTCCATAAATCCAGTTGGAGCCGGGCCCGTAAATAGTTCCACTGCAATATACAACAGCATGCAGAACAGGAATAAATGTTCCACGCAGAGGCTGTTGCTCTAATCAGATTAATTGAGGAGTTGATCGTATTTCCAGCATTCGGCTTAGTTTTATTATAGTCCCGGAGCCCCTTTCCATAAAGCATGCTTTTCCACTGGTGAGGAGCATGCAGTTGTGATGGATTGATTCACCATTTACAGCAGCCTAACAGTGTAGTTTTACAACAATCTGCTATAATCGCTTGGATGATATGTTTTCATGCTCCCTGAGATTAGTGATACTTGGAAGAAAAAGGTGGTGACAGTTTGTCAACTGTTATGGGTGACAGAAAAACAAGACACTTATACAAAATGAGAGACTGAAGCCTCAAATCAAAGAATAGTCGTTTAGGCCCAGATCCTCAAAGGCAGTGATACTCAGACTGAGGCTCACAAGCCACAAATGGCTCTTTCGTGTGTCTCCTGCCGCTCTTTGCGGCGCATATTAAAACCAATCTAAGTTATTAGCCAATCAGGAGGCTTTTACTATGTTATTAACCAAATGTAGTTGATAAAATAATAATACTTGGTCAGTCATTTTGCTGTGAGAATTTATATATTATACATAAAATAGTAAATGAAACAATGAATTCACACGACTGTGTCTCTTTTCGCTAACGTTGATTGCTAATTTGACTCCTAAACCACTGAGGTCTGAGTATCACTGCTCAAAGATATTTAGGCACCTAACTTCTGTTTAAATCAATGAGAGTTAGGCACCTAAATACCTTTGAGGATCTGAGCCTAAATTCTGTGATAAGATCACAGCAAAAATCAATTTCTGCAATTACAAGTGTCCCCGAGTGCCCTATTAGGAATTAAAAGCTAGAGACCTGATTCTGATCCCAGTTACTTCAGTGGAAAACAGGAGTAACTCCACTGAAGTCAGTAGCATTACAGCTGGGTAAAACCAGCGCAAGTGAAAGAAGAATCAACACATATTAAAAACACTGAGTGATTTAATTATTAACCAATCTAAGTTATTAAGCAATCAGGAAAGTTTGGAAATGTCTTCTTCCAGTGGGTTTGGCTCAGCCCTTTACAAGAGGCCAGGCATAAAGGCCAGGTACAGATTTGGAGACAAACATACCCAGGTTTCCAAGGTGAATGGATCAGAGAATTTTGGTCTGGGCCCTGTTTAAAAACAAGGCATTCGATTTCTAGCTTGTATTACAATAGCAAAAATAATAGCTTCTCTTGGCTTTCATCAGCAATTAACTGATTCATTCATTCTGATAAATTATTTGGCCTTCTACTGCCATGTCTGTGCACTCAAGTATTGAGTTATTACCTTGTAAAACAGAGGGGCAATAATATTTGCCTTACTTGCAATATCCTTGCATTGTGCCAGGAGATATCAGTTAGGGAACAAAGGGAATTCCTAATGATAAGGGGGAAAAGTGGCCAGCTTTCCACTCAGTTCTCCCTGCTCTATAAAACGTTAAAAAGATAGGCCCACTGCTATGACTAGGTCAACTTTGGCTCACTGCTACTCTGCACAACCAACCAAGAACTGAATATCTGCAAACTCCAAAAACCAGAATCTGCTTCCTCCCTGCTTCAGTGGGGAAGTAATCTGTTCTGTCCTTTTTGCTACTGCAGATCACCCTCTACCTCATCTTTGATGCGCTAGTGGGTGGTCTGTTGTTGGAGCAGATCAAATGTTCCTCCCTCTAGCCATCCTCTCGGTGCCCCCCACACAGGAGGGGAAGTAACAGCCTGGCAGTGCTTGCTCTTGCTCCCTCGTGCAAGCTCTGGAGATCCAGGTAGCCCACAGAGGGAAGTAAGAAAGCTCTGTGTGGCCAGGCTCAAAATTGAGCCTTTAATTTGCACAGTACCAATGTCTGAATTCTCTCAGTTGTGAGAGAGTAGTAAAAGCCACTTGGCAGCACGCTAAGGTAAACCAGGTGAAACCCAGAAAATCACACATGTGCTAAGTATGATTAGCTACTATTTAGATGGTAACAATGCCCACCTTGTGCTAAGTGCTTTGCAAACACAGCTGGTGCCATGAAGAACATACAATCCACTGATCTGGGGTGGGCAGTCAGCCTTTTAAAAGGAGAAATGACTCTGAAACTCTGCAGCAAGTAAAACATTAGGGAGAGGGATAGCTCAGTGGTTTGTGCATTGGCCTGCTAAACCCAGGGTTGTGAGTTCAATCCTTGAGGGAGTCATTTAGAGATCTGGGGCAAAAATTGGGGATTGGTCCTGCTTTGAGCAGGGGGTTGGACTAGATGACCTCTTGAGGTCCCTTCCAACCCTGATATTCTATGATCATTTGCCTGCATGGAAACTGAATTGTAATAAATACACTCTATTTATTGGCTGGACTGCAGTGGAGGTATTAAAGCCGCAAGATCTTGTTGGCCATCCAACCCAGCCCCAGGCCAGATGCCCTGGGAGACGTGCACACTTTCCTTCAGATCCAACGAAATCACTAGAAGGAAGTAACGATTAGGTATGAACACAAAGCTTGGTGCCCAATGTATGTGGGTCCTCAAGCATCCCAGGCAGGAGATAAGATAATAGAGAGAGGAAAATCAGATTGGTAGTTGCAGGGCCTCTGGCTAGGCAAAAAGCTACAGCAAACGGAATGTGAAAAAAGAAGAAATAAGCCATGTGCCCGCAATCCCCTTGGATCCTGAAACAGAGAGTTAGCAAGTACGCTCTGAATTGTGATCCAGTGCCGTCTAAGCGAATGAACGTGAACCTCCTAAATTGTAACCCTGGATCTGCCACTGACTCCCTATGTGGCCATGAGCAAGTCTTCCTATGTGTTACTGTGGGAATTGCAATATTTCCCTACCTCTCTTGCCGGGCTATTAGCAATAACAAATATTTATGGTAGCATTCAAAGCCCCAAATTGGGATCAGGGCCCCATTGTGCTGGGTGCTAAACAGACATAAAATACAGATAATCCCTGCCCATCAGGGCTTAGAATCTGCGAGGTCTCATTAATTAGTTCCTGTTAGTTCAGTGTCTGATCACAGACAGTGATGACACCCCCCAGAGCTAAGTACCACAACTGCCTCTGCATGTTTTTTCACATTATCCCCTTCGTCTTGAACTCCCTCCCTTGTCATGCCTGCCCCCATGTTTTTTTGCCTCTATCATCTCCATTTTCTTGCTTTCCATTGCTTCTTGTCTTAAGCCCTGATCATATAACCACATCACACACACAAGTAACTTCACAGGTAAGTAGTTTCATGGACTTCAAATGGAAGCAAAGTTGGTCCAACAGTGGCTGCTTTTGAAAATCCCATCCATAAGAGCAGAGATTTTCAAAAGTGACATGATTTGTGTCCCCTCTACTTTTTGGTGTTCAGCTTCATATACATTAAAGAGGCCTGATTTTCAGTGCATGAGTACTGGACACTTTCTGATAAGTGGGCTCTAGTTGGGTGCTCAAAATCATTTGTGAAGTCCTCGGCCAATAAATAAGAATTACCATCTTCATTACTGATGCAAAGGAGGACAGAGAACCCAGGCAGTTGCTATACTCCAAACTGAAGTGTACAAAGGGGAAAAGCAATCCTAAACCAACAAACGTTCCAGCGACACGTTCCTCCTGACAGATGTCTTCTTATCCTGAGAGCTCACACCAGTGTTATGTTTGACTGTTTCCTTCATCTGTCTAATTCTAAGCCGCTGCTGCAGAAAGGGCACAGCTCATCTGATCCCAGAGCAGAGAGAACAAACAGACTGAGAAAACCGTGGTTCAAAACTATTCTGCCATTTTATGCTTTAATACCCAGACAAGCAGCTTTTGTTGTTTCCTTTGAAGACACCGTACAGTAGGATACTTTTACAGTTAATTACAGAAATGTCAGTTTTAAACTCTTGTGAAATAAAGCAAATCTTCTGCTAAATTAGAGCATATTGGGCAGGTTTTTTTTTTAAAGGTACTCTTCAGCATTTATTGCCCTCAGGTAGAGAAGCGAATGCACATGACAGGAAAAGCTTCATACTGCGTATTTAATCTCAATACCCCACAGCAGGGCTGTCAGACTTTACATTTCATCTGTTAAATATCATTAAAATAAAATAATAAAAATAATATAAAAAAGATTTGGGGAACATTTTGTTTGCTACACTGAGTACGTGTCAAGTGTCTCTGACAGGACCGGACTAGGGCAGCTAGCCCCTCCCATTGCTCACACCAACACGGCTTCTTTTTTTAGCATGCTAGCTCAATCAGAGTTAGCACCGGTACGTCTCCTCCGGCCAGAAATGACACATCCACTGTAGCCATACCCAAAGACTCTGAAGTGACTTAGGCACATGAAAAATGGGATCTTAGCCACCTAATGCCTGTCTGTGTCTTTGACAATCCTTGAAGCCTAACTCCCGCTGACTTTTTTAGGCGTGGGGCACCTAACCGCCCTTTGTGCCTCTGAAAATCTATCCCAAGTCACTGAGGTGCTTCTGAAAATTTTACCCTTTGGCTGAGATTTTCAAGGCAGTATATTCATTTAGATGGGAATTGGGCTTCCAAATCCCTTACGAAGCTTTCAAAAGCTCAGCTTTAGTCATGTGCTTAAGGCCTATCTACTTCTATGGGATTTAAACTCTCTTGCCTCAGTGCTTTGGCGAACTGGGGCCTGAACAAACATCTCCCTTTTCACTAAATCTTCTTTTTAGTTCCCCTTATGTTCCCTTTGCCCTCTTTTTGAAATAGTGGCCGATTCTCCACTGGGCTAGAAGTCTAAATACTAAGATAGGTGACCTTGAGTGCCTGGTATTACATGAGGATGATGATATACTAGACATCACATAAACTTGGTGGAATGATGACAATCAATGGGACATGGAACACCAGGGTATAAAATATATAGGAATGACAGCGTAGGTCGCACTGGTGAGGGAGTGGCACTCTATGTGAAAGATGATCCTGGCAATTACAGGCCAGTAAGCCTAACTTCAGTACCAGGCAAAATGGTTGAAACTATAGTAAAGAACAGAATTATTAGACACACAGGTGAACACAGTATGTTGGGAAAGAGTCAACGTAGCTTTTGTAAAGGAAATCATGCCTCACCAATCTATTAGAATTCTTTGAGGGGGTCAACAAACACATGGACAAGGGTGATTCAGTGGATATGGTGGTACTTGGATTTCAGAAAGACTTTGAAAAAGGATCTTAAGCAAAGAAAAGAGCTATGGGATAAGAGGGAAGGTCCTCTCATTCATCAGTGAGTGGTTAAAAGATAGGAAACAAAGGGTAACAATAAATGGTCAGTTTTCAGAATGGAGAGTGGTAAATACTAGTGTCCCCCAAGCATCTGTACTGGGACATGTGCTGTTGAACATATTCTAGTTCAACTAGTCTTCGCCCGCTTTACGCAGCACCATCTATTATCTTCAAGAGAGTGAATCAAACAAAAAACCCACCAAAATATGACTGGAAAATACAGTAGAACCTCAGAGTTACGAACACCTTGGGAATGGAAGTTGTCCATAACTCTGAAATGTTTGTAACTCTGAAAAAAACATCATGGTTGTTCTTTCAAAAGCTTACAACTGAACATTGACTTAACACAGCTTTGAAACTTTGCTTTGCAGAAGAAAAATGCTGCTTTTAACAATCTTAGTTTAAATGAAACAAACACAGAAACAATTTCCTTACACTGTCAAAACTTTTTTAAAAACTTTCCCTTTACTTTTTTAGTAGTTTATGTTTAACACAGTACTGTTCTGTATTTGCTTTCTCTCTCTCTCTCTCTGCTAGGGTGACCAGACAGCAAATTTGAAAAATCGGGACCGGGGTAGGGGGGTAATAGGAGCCTATATACGAAAAAGACCCAAAAATCGGGACTGTCCCTTTAAAATCAGAACATCTGGTCACCCTACTCTCTGCTGCTTCCTGATTGCGTACTTCCAGTTCCAAATGAGATGTATGGCTGACCAGTCAGTTCATAACTCTGGTGTTCATAACTCTGAGGTTCTACTGTATTTTCATAAAGAAAAACACTAAGTTGGGTTCACTATGCTTCATGGGGTTTCACGTTAGTCATTATTTACTAATATTCAAGCAACTGATGAGTGTTTGTGAAATTGTTTGCCAATTCTGAAAGTTGCCCAATGGGGAATCTGAACCAATACCGTGTGACACAGGTGATCAACAATACAACATGAAAAATGAATAGCCAAAATGCTCTGTTCAATAACCCGTAGGCTGAAAATTATTTGTCCAAACTATTCAGCAAATTTCCACAAACAACAAATACATCATGTGTATGGGGGCAGGAGCAGTAGATGTGATATATCTTGATTCTAGTAAGGGGTTTGACACATTCCCACATGATAGTCTCATAAGCAAACTAGGGAAATGTAGTCTAGATGAAATTCCTCTAAGGTGGATGCACAACTGGTTAAAAGACCTTAATCAAATAATAGTTATCAATGGTTTGCTGTCAAATTGGGAGGACATATCTAGTGGGATCACACAGATGTCAGTCCTGGATTCAGTACTAGACAATATTATCACAAATAACTCAGATACTGGAGTGGAGAGTATGCGTATAAAATCTGCAGATTACACTAAATTGGGAGAGGTTGCAGGCACTTTGGAGGACAGGATTAGAATTCAAAATGACTTTGACAGATTGAAGAATTGGTCTGAAATCAACAAGATGAAATTCAATAAAGACAAGTGCAAAGTACTTCACTTAGGAAGGAAAACTCAGGTGCACAACAACAAAATGGGAAATAGCTGGGTAGGGGGTAGTACTACTGTAAAGCCTCTGGGGGATACAGTGGATCATAGTTGCAAAAAAGGCTAATATCATTCTAGGGTGTATGAACAGGAGCGTCAGATGTAAGACACGGGAGGTAACTGTCCTACGCTACTTAGCACTGCTGAGGCCTCAGCTGCAGTAATGTGTCCAATTTGGGGCACTACATTTTAGGAAAGATGTGGACAAACTGGAGAGCATCCAGAGGACAGCAACAGAAATGATAAAAGGTTTAGAAATCCTGATCTATGACTAAAGGGGTTTTGTTTAGTCTTGAGGAAAACAGACTGATGGGGAACCTGATAACAAGTCTTCAAATATGTGAAGAGCTGTTATAAAGAGGATGGGTATCAATTATTCTCTGTGTCCACTGAAGATAGGAGACAAAATAATGGGCTCAATCTGCAGCAAGGGAGATTTAGGTTAGGTATTAGGAAAAACTTTCTAACGATAAGGGTAGTTAAATTCTGAAATAGGCTTGTATGGGAGGTTGTGAAATCCCCATCACTGGAGGTTTTTAAAAACAGGTTAGACAAAATACCTGTCGGGGATGGTGTAGGATTACTTGGTCCTGCTTCAACATAGGGGGCTGGACTTGATGACTTCAAGATTCCTTCCAGTCCTAAATTTCTATGATAAATCATGAGCACTAAGTAGCACTATTGATTCCAGCTCTGATATCCCTGATGTAAGCAGAGGAACTACGCATATCTTCTCTCCTGCCTTGTAGCTGACATGATACTATAAACTAAGATAATGCCATGGAGATTATGCAGACAGAGTAAGCTTCTCTGGTATGTTTCCCCTGTAGAAGGATGACCTTCATTTGATTTTATTGCATGGTTACCTGGAAAACGTTAGCCTAATTCTGGTACATTGGGCTGACATAGGAATCACAGCTGAAAGCTGAAATAGCAGGCAAATAACAGTAACAAGTAAAAATAATTCAAAATTATGCAAATAGCACTGGATTCCCTCCCTTTTCGGTAAGAGAGCCGAGTGAATACTGCAAATACTCATATGAATTTTTAAACAAGTTCACTTCAGCTTTATTGAAATCCCTCTGTCTTTGCCGTTCATGAACAGTAGAGCAAATGAGTTTATTGGCAGGTATGTTTGCCAAAAGAGCTCACTTTCAGTGAATATTGCAGAATATTTGCTGAAAGCAAATTATGAATCTGTAATCACAAGAATTTTCTCTGGGCAATGAATTCAGTGGCTCATGTGTCCAATCAAAACAGCCTGAATTGCAAATACTGAATAATTGCAATAAACCACTCATGACATATCTACAGGCTAAAAATCATTACTGGGCAAATAAACTTTGACTAGGATAATTCTTAAATAGAAAAAGAGGCACACTTCATTAAATAAGTTATTACTTCTGAATTAATTATTCACCCAGTTCTATAACAGGGTTAGGAATTTTGGGTTTGTTTTGGTGTTGTCTTGGAAGAAATTCAGATCTGTTGTGTACTGTCCTGTAACCTTTTTATAATGAAGTTTTCAAAATGATAGAAGCGATGGGAAATACCACTGTGATCTCAAACTCCCCTTTCCATATACATTCACCCAAATTATCTCTCCACACATGCAGGGCAACTGTATTTGTTTTGCCCAGTTCATTAGTCTAAAATTTCACCAGGTAGAAAGCACTTGTCAAAAATACCTGAAACACAATTTAAATATAAAGGGCAAAATTCACCCCTGTTGTAGCTCTGTTGACTTCAGTGGAGTTGCCCCCAGGATGAATTTGGCCCAAAGTATTTAATAAATAATAATAATAATAATAATAATAAATAGACACTTCTGAACACCCCTTCGGTGGTAGCCATCTTCATACCGAATATCATCAGCCTCTGAAATTGGCAACTTTGGAGCCATAAGACATTGGAAAGCATTTTGTACTTTGGTTTGACAAGCAGAAGAAAAGATTTCAGTGTTGAATATTTAAGCACAAAATGAAGTTCTTGGATTGTGTAATTGGCTTGGCCTATGTCACTTCCTTCAGCATTCCCCCAAAGCCCCCAATCGTGGATATAGTGTGGGAAATAGTCACTTTCATTTTAATTATTAAAAATGTTCCACATGACGAAAGCTGCAGCTTGAAATTACCCCTATGCAAAGGGTACAAGAGGAGAGATATATGAAACACTTCATATGATCCCTGACTCTGGAGTCTCTCACCACCCGTGCTTTGAAATACTGCCTGATTCACCAAGATGTATGCATCTCTGCTTCAACAGTACTTTCTATCAGAGCAGTTAGATGTCTCTATAACAACCTCTGATCTCATAGGTCATATGAGACACAGAACGACATTCTTAAGCTACATCCTGTCACTTGACTCCCTAATTCTAAATAAGGGTCTCAGGGCCTTCTGGCCGTTTAAAGAAAGTTAACAGGTCTTCTTGAAGGAGACGGGAAGAAGTAAAAAAAGAGGGAGGAGGAAAAATATTAAAATATAATGTATTGATACTCCTCCAAAAGCAGAACACTGAACTTGCATAAAGCCTTCCATCTGAGGGTTTCGAAGTGCTTGACAGATGTTAATTCTCCAAACGTACACGTGAAGCACGAGTGTTGTTAAAAACATTTACAAATGGGTAAACTATGCCACAACAAATTAAAGTGGATTGGCCAATGCCACAAAATGAGTCAACGGCACAGCTGGGATCTGAACCCAGTAGTTCTTCCTTCCAGTTTCCTGCCCTAAGCACCAGGTAACACTCCTAGGGCAGGTTTCAGAGTAGCAGCCGTGTTAGTCTGTATTCGCAAAAAGAAAAGGAGGACTTGTGGCACCTTAGAGACTAACCAATTTATTAGAGCATAAGCTTTCGTGAGCTACAGCTCACTTCCTCAGATCCTAGGGCAGGATCCTTTAGTCCCCCAGGACAATGGGGCCCCATTCTTGATCAAGGCTGCAGAGCCTCCACTCCCTATGTCAGTAGTGTGAAAGAGACAGTTATTTTTCCCTGAGACCTCACTGATTAGGGACAGGTCCTTCTGCCACCAGAGCCCTAGTTGGATAGAGGACTGGGGGGAAATCCCACCCTTGACTTCTTGCTGCCAGCCCACCTCTCATTGGAGAAGAGGAATGACGCTCCAGAGGGGGTGCTCAGACCTGCCCACATGGGAACAGGCAATTGGTTTCAGGCCATCTGATTGGCTCTGGGCCAGTCAGCTGGCATAGGGACCATGCTGGAAGAAGACGAGGTGGGTTGGTCAGTGAGCCCACGCTGCCGCTATTAGCGGGAGCACAGCCTGAACCAGAAACCAGGAGACTGGTCCAGGGGGCAGGCCAGGGGCACAGCCAGACTGGCAGAACAGCTCAGGCTCAATGGCTTGACCAGCACAGTGAACATGAATATAGATATTAGGGACCAGGATTCTCCACGCCAAGCTAGGTAGTCTCAAGGCCTTTACAAACTCATCACTGTTCGCAAATGCTCAAGTGGTATCAGAAGCCAGAAATGCCTTTAACCAGGAAACTTCCTGTTGGAAGTGGACACCCAAGCATTGCCCCTGCAGGAGAGTGTACCTGGGGCTGAAAGTGTATTCCATGAAGAAGCTTCACATGGTGCAACTTGCAAAAGTCGCTCAGACCCATCTCTTCCATTTACACTCCTCCAATAAATACCCTGTCTATTGGTACCAAATACATACATTCAGAAGATACAAAAAATGTTCTCAAGCACACTGTCACTGTGTTACACAAGGAAGAGGCGGACAATAATGTTAACAGACTAAATCTGTGCTTTATATACATTTGTGTGTACTCAGATGCCATGATAGTGGATGTGTTCAAAATACCCAAATAGACTTTTATTCATTTATTCATTTTATTCAATTTTTTGTTGGGGGTGCTAATGCCAAACACTGTTTATGCCACCTAGACTATTAGAGGGAGCAGCTGAGCTGTGCAGAACACAACAGATAATTTACAAGGGTAGAGCGTTCTGAATAGCAAGGTGTTACAAAGGAGCCTTATGTAGGTATTTTTAGAATATCTTCCCGATGGACCTGCTCCAAAATACCGTGAAGTCAATTAAAGTCTTATAAGCAGATGTTTGCTATAACCAGAATGTCAATGCATAGAAATAGCTGAAGAATTCCAACCTCCATCGCCTTGTTCCTGCAAGCAGGTTCTAATTTATGTGAACAACTGTAGCTATAGGCATACTTAAATAAATGATCCAATATAACACCAGGAATCAGGCATACTGCTGGAAAATATGGGGTTCAGGCTGTAACTCACCATGTTGTACTTGGTTATTCCAATATATTTTGAGCGTCCCATATGTGCCACTATACTTAAGCAATGTACATCCTACGTTTGGCAGAACTAGGAGTTTTCACTGGAACAGACGGAGAAAAGTACATTGGCAAAGTCTGAGATATGTATCTCTTAGCTTTGGGTTCGAAAAGTTGTCAGTACCACAAGTCACTGGAAAGAAGACTTGCGAAGTGCTGGAGAGGAAACAGGTTTAGATGGTAATGATCCTAGATTTTCCCAAAGCTCCATAGACTACAGCACAGTAGAAAAGGACACATTTCCTGAATTTTTCAAGTCTTCGGGCCAGATCGTCAGCTGGTGTAAATTAGCAGAGCTCCATTGACTTCAAATGACTGGTGATTTATGCCAGCTGAGGGTCTGGCCCTTCCATTCTGAATTGGTTCAAAACCTTTCTGGGTTTTGTTTTGTTTGCTGTGCCATAAGTCACATTGAAACTAGACTATACCGGTATTTGGGGACTTGGTGCTATTTACTTAGCCATCCTTTAATGCCCTTTCCAATTCTGAAGTCATTTTGTTTTGTAGCAGATTATTGAAACGGGACTCGAGAAAGACACAGCTCATTTAAATGAACAGTAATATCATTCTTTCATTACACATTCCAGCAATGAGACAAGAAAGGAGAGGCAGTGAATCTCTACAGCTGGTGCACAGGTTGTGGGGCATTGATGCTACAAGAATTCTAATTGCCCAAAGTAGCACCAAGGGGATTTTAATATGTACACTACGAGTGACTGTGCTGGGAATAGCATCTTGTGTGGTGCTTAATCTTTATATTTAAAACCAAGTAGTGAGAACTATCCCCACCGGCCCTGTCAGCTCACATTTTCCCCTGTAAAGAATCCTGCCTGATGAGAATTGATACATGTGTCTTGCCTTAACTACAGAGCTCGCTGAAGGAGCTATGAACAGGTGCTGGGGGAAGTTGCTGTCACTAATTTTTCAGCCACATTTTACCAGTCACTTGTATTTTGTACTCTTGGTGGGGTTGTTTCCTACAAGCTCTAGTTTGAGTGAGCATAAAAGATATTCTTCAATCTCCATCAGAGGGATATGAAAAGCCACATAGGAGGGTGGAAAATTAACTGAAAAGCATGTGAACCACTGGATTTCTTTTTCAGAGAGGCCTGAAGATCAGGGGAAATGGCCTCTTGATTGTTCTGTGAGTGTCAAGAGGCAAATGCAACTTTAGGAGGCTATTTTTTCCCCGGCAGGTCCCCCTCACAAGGGGAAAGAAGCTAAGGTGCAGGAGAGTTCTCAGAGGAAAGTCTCGCATGCCTCACTAGTGGTTGCCTGGAGACACTGATATCGCTCTGCGACAGAATTAGAAAGCCTTGAACAGGAGGGCAATAAGCCACAAGTGCAAAGTCAGCCGTAGGCTATATGTGGCGTGACAGTTGGTGCCCTTCTTCCGCACTGCTGGACACGCTGCGTGCACTTTTTCTAACACTCCTTAAATCTCTCCTTTGGAATTAAAGCCAGTCCTCTCTCACTTTTGTTTTTCATAAACTCGCAAGGTTGATTTTATTTCTCTTTCCTTGTTTAAAGAATAATTCCTCCTCCCCTTCTCTTTCTGGCACTTTAACCCTTGGGTGTAGACATTGCTAGTTTCCTGCCATGGCTGGAGACCAGCTAGCGGGAAACATATAAGAGTGGATAGAGCTATTGAGCAAATATTCCCTAAAGAACACATACACATTGCCCCCTTCAGTGTATCCAAAATGTTCCTGCTAATGTCGTCTTCATTGCCCGACATTTGGATTGTAACAAACAAGGGTTTTATTTAATAATTAGAGACCTCAAATCAGCCAGCTCCATCGATTTCATTTAAAATATTCGCAAAAAGAAAAGGAGGACTTGTGGCACCTTACAGATTAACAAATTTATCTGAGCATAAGCTTTCGTGAGCTACAGCTCACTTCATTGGAGGCATTCAGTGGAAAATACAGTGGGGAGATCTATATACACAGAGAACAGGAAACAATGGGTGTTACCATACACACTGTAACAAGAGTGATCACTTAAGGTGAGCTATTAACAGCGGGGGAGGGGGGGCACCTTGATTATCACTACAAAAGTCCCCCCCCCCGCTCTCCTGCTAGTAATAGCTCACCTTAAGTGAGCACTCTTGTTACAGTGTGTATGGTAACACCCATTGTTTCATGTTCTCTATGTATATAAATCTCCCCACTGTACTTTCCACTGAATGCCTCCAATGAAGTGAGCTGTAGCTCACGAAAGCTTATGCTCAAATAAATTTGTTAGTCTCTAAGGTGCCACAAGTCCTCCTTTTCTTTTTTCGAATACAGACTAACACGGCTGCTACTCTGAAACCTGTCATTTAAAATATTTTTATTGGATGCGTAACAGAAAAGCATATTCATATGCTCTTTGCACTGTTGTCTCTTTTGGTTCTAAGGTTAGTTTACAGTTTGGTACAATTATACGGCTGCAAACAGTTTCACCTTCACCCATTTCCTCTTTTTCACAGACAGAAATCTTATTTGTACCCATAAATTCCCAATATATTTGAATATCTGTTTATCTGTCTGGTACATCTGATTTTTGCTAGCATAAGGGTCGGCTATTTATTGGTTTGGACCTCTCTAAAAGTTATATCCCTTACTTAACCATTATTATAAAAATTGTTAAATCTTTTATTGATAATTCGTAGCAAATTGTTTTTCTCAGCATGACTCCCAAAGTATTATGGGGAAGTCTTCCTCATAGTCAAGCTATAGGCCTTATAAAAATCTGGCTTATAAATCAACAGGACCATATGATTTCCTTCTCTGAACCTAGGGTTGCCAACTCTGACTGAAGCTATTCTGGGACACTAACAAAAAAGACTAACGAAGTTTTTCAAATCTCAGTTCAAGAGATGAAAGCAAAGGTTTCTCGATCAGTTCTGTGGCTAAATACACCCACCCATCTCTTCCCACTCTACTGGGGAAGCACTTTGGATTAAAAGAATGTATATGGTTTAAAGAAAGGTCAAGTAACTTCAATTAAGCAATGCCAACCCATGCAAATGCGGAAAATTGCTTATCAAAAGAGCTAGAGATATAGACTCAAGGAAGTTGGAGCCCAAGGCTTTAGAACATCCTTCCAAAGAGACCAGGAAGAGTTCTTCCCTCAATCTCAAGTCTTGCGGTGACACTCTCAGACATACCTCTTTGTCACAGCATTCCCCAAAGCATTAGGCCAAAGAAAATTGGATTGGCTCACTCAGAAGCAACCGCACCTAGAGCCAGGTGGATCACCTTCTCAATGCACATTCAAAATGACACCAGAACGGACATCATGGTCAAATTACTGGACTGCATCCAGAATAGGACAGAGAACCATTTTCCACCCACCAACTTGGGCAACTCTCAGTGTGCTTTTAGTCCGTATAAAGCACTTGGATATCAGGGTGATAAGTGCTTGGTAAAAGGCAACAGAAAGAGGGGAAGGCATGAAGATCTAGCAAATGCATTCCAGTCATTTTATTATTTTTAACTGAGAAAGAGAATAATATTATTATACTATACACACAGGCCTAATGTTTATGCTCTACACTTTTCAGGAGCCTTGATTGTAAATCCTGGAGCCTGATCCTGCTCACGCTGAAGTCAGTCGCAAATTCCCCATTAACTACAGTGGGAGCTAGGTGGGTTCCTGGTTTCTCTTCCCCAGACAGTCAGTTGCTCAGGGATAAAGAGCATTTTGTATTGTTCTACAGTGGCCCCTCTGGCTGGAGCTGGGCTCTGAAGGGACCCCTAGCTAGTCCTTGCTAGCTGGATGGATCAAGTTTTGGGGTAGGAGTAGGGGTGAGGTTAATGGAGGAAAATGTTAGAATCTTCAGAGCTCAGCTGGGGAAAGAGAGGATGCATCCTCCGGGAGGGGAAGGAAGCGCATTAGAGAGCTGAGATAGGCAACCTTCAATTAGGAGAATGTAGCTTAATATTCTGCAAGTCTTAATATGTGGTGAAAACAGCCCTCTTAAGAGGGCAGACTAAACCTCAGGTGAATGAATTCGAGTAAATATTCAGAACCTGAGGTAAAATTCCTCCCCAAACTCACCTAAGTGGCTTGCAGCAAGCAGGACAGGAAGTGTAAGGAACTAACTGAACACGGTCTAGGAGCTGAACCTGTAAAGCGACAGCTGCCACTAAGAGCAAAAATCTTCAGCTGCTACTGTTGCTTTCCCTCACAAGTGGCCCTTGTCAACCTAGTGCTAGGGAGCAGCGGGAGAAAGAGCACTTTGACACTGGCAACCACATCAGGTTATTCACGGTCAAAAGCAGAAGAGGAGCCTTGTTGCTGTAATACCTGGAAGTGGAGCTGCGTCTGCCACTATTGACTTAAGGGTAGCATGAAACAATGCTGTCAGAGTGTACAGACTCATCGCTCAGCCAAATGTTCGCGAAATGCAGTTCCTAATTGTCTCTCAGACTTTTCCTCCATGACATCGGGGTATCTTTGGTACTGATATAGCCTTCATGACCAAACTAACTGAGCACCTCTTTAACATGTTTATCCTCACAACACCCAAGGAGGTCACATTATCGTTACCCTACTATTATCCCCACTTTACACATGAGGAACTGAGACACTCAGTGAATTGCCCAGGGTCACTCAAGAAATCTGTGGCAGAGCAAGGACTTCAACCCAGGTCTTCTTAACCACTAGACCACCCTTCCTCTTTATTAGTTATAGCTGTTTATCTTCTTACGTTCTATCTATAGGCTTATTTTGCATGAACTCCTGACTAAAGCTAACTGTTTTTTCGGGGGTGGGAGGCACTGAGGAAATATGAAACATCTCTAGATCAATCCTTTTTTCCCACATACACCCTGATCTGTGGAATTGGATTCAAAATGTTACCACATTCCAAAGTTTAGCTTTTCTTTTTAAATGTGTTTAGTTTTCTTCTCATTTTGTTCTAAAGTCTATGGGCTTGTAGCAGTGCTGGGGCCCTTATGAATATCTGATTGCCACAGACCTCATGGAGTGAATTCTAACAGTCCTAGAAATGTGTGTCCATCTGAGTGGGTGTGTTTCTGTGTTTTAAATTGTTCCCACAGAAACAAGTGATGGTGCCTTGGTTCAGGGCAGTGAGTGGCTTTCACTGCAGCTGTGCTTCCACATCAAAGGTAGCTTAGTCAATGGAGACTCTTGCCCTTCGGCATGTTAAGCCGTACAGAAAATCTTACGGTATTATTTTATACTGTGGGGATACACTATGGTGCATACACCAGAAATGCAGACACTGCTTATGTAACCCACTGCTGTGTTACAGGTCCCCCGCTGTGCCCAAGCCACAGAGGATAAGAGCTGTTACAGCCCTTGCCTCCAAACGCCTGACTCTTTAGCTCAAACTTGAGCATCTCATACTTTTAGCTCTGGAGATTGCCTGTTCAACCCTGGGTGTGTCAACCAAAAGGGTGGCCGTCACCCTTACTACACACGTGTGTGTGTATAGATGAAGGATACACGCATCTATATACATGGCTGTTAGTAGTTACAACAGAAGTATTACAGTAGTGCCTGTCAGTATAAACCAAGACCAGGGCTCCACTGTGCCGGCTGCACTTACACATAGTGAGAGAGAACATAAGAACGGCCACACTAGGTCAGACCAAGGGTCCATCCAGCCCAGTATCCTGTCTTCCGACAGTGACCAATGCCAGGAATTTCAGAGGGAATGCACAGACCAGGCAGTCATTGAGTGATCCATCCCTTGTCCTGTTGTGATAACTGGGCCAAAAAATTTACCCTAATTGTGAGTACAATTATAAAAAGCATGTAAAAGTTTACAAGATAACACAATAACCAATAACAACAAATGCTGATGGGAAATACTCAAGTTGTTTTCAACAATGAAGGCTATAAACAGGTGCAACAGAACCAGAGACACACTAAATTAGCCCTCTCTCCCCCCAAAAAAGGCCACGGTGAGCTGATTCAAAAACTATGCTGAAATCACACTTGGTAAAAACAAAAAATAAAAAACCCATCAGAACCAAATTTGGTGTGTTGGATATTAGACCTAATTGGTGGACAAAATAATAAGGAGATGGGCTATTCCACCCATCATTCGCTTTGTGGGTCCTTAAAGGAAGAGACTTCAGAGAGGAGAGTGGAGGGAAATACAGAAGAACAGATGGAGGCTACTGGAGTAAGGTCCATCATTGTCTGCCACCCCCACTGTTTCCTGGAACCCCAAGGCTTCATCATCCTGATGCTGAGAAATGTCCTGAACAGACCAGGCCTGAGAGAGGGACCCTGATGACATCACCACCTCTACTGGCTCCAGCTGAATTCCAACTACTGCATGGGATGAAATTGGATCAGACCAACAACAGCAGCAGCTCCAGCCCATCTCAACTAACTTCTCTTTTCCCCGAAAAGG
This sequence comes from Lepidochelys olivacea, assembly GCF_965140295.1. NCBI lineage: Eukaryota > Metazoa > Chordata > Testudines > Cheloniidae > Lepidochelys > Lepidochelys olivacea. Next base: position 65,579,105 of record NC_140421.1, on the reverse strand, counting down.
ACAGTTACCACCATCTTTGGTACCATCTAATAGACTGTGAAACAGGGGGGGGGAATAGAGGAGGGGTTTCCTTCTAAAACTCTACAGCTAAAGGGAAAGGCAACATGCAGTGCTGTTACAATGAAAGCCTTTTTTAACAATTTACATTTCAAAAGCTTTAACTATGTTTCCTTCTTTTCCATATTTTTAATAAAAGGTTAAAAGGATGTTTAATAGTGTGTTTGCTGTGGTGACTGGGTTATGTTAACACCTTGGGCCCATATATTTCATCTAAATACAACATTTTCTGCTCCTAAAAGTTTACAGACTATAATGATAAAGTCAGGAGAGAGGAAGCTTGATCTCCATTTTACAGACGGGGACCTAAGGCACAGAAGTGAAGGGCCACACCCTCAACTGGTGTACATCAGCCTAGTTCTATTGACTAAAAGGAACTGATCCAAAAAAGTCACTTGCCCTGGATCACACCAGAGATCAATGGCAGAGCCAGGAACTGACCCCGGATTTCCTGAGTCCCGGTCTACTGCCAGCCTTCTCCAGCTCTTTGTTGGTTTTCTTCTTGTTGGTGTTTCTGTAAGTTTATCTTTCTGAAAGTCCAATTTTAAAATAATTCAAGTCCTTGCATGGCTGACAAGATGAGACGAGGAGCTGGAAGGGTTCTGTAAGAGCCTTGGATGATTTCTAATTATAAACACTCTCCAACCTGGAATCCTCAAGGACATAAATAATGGCTCTGTTAATAGCCTTGCACTTATTAGTATAAAACTGCAGGAGTCTGAAGCCTGTATCAGCAGGAGTTTTCTAGGCAAGAAGAAAAATATTCTACCCTTGAGGTGGCTGCAGGAATTCTAAATCCTATGGACTTGGAGGTGAAGTAATTGAATTAAGCAGAAATGGAAGCCTTTTTGCTTTGCTGCATAAAATATCAGGGATCCAACAAAAACTCAGTTGTCTTCTCCATAGTGAAAGAAACCGGAGAGCATGGGAAGAGGAAAGGTCTCTACGGAGACTGAAGTGTGGAAAAATAAATAGGAGACTTAAGATGGGCAGTTAAATTAGAAGAGAAAACATAAATGCTTCCTTTGATTAATAATCCTTGTGATTATAAATAGGGGAAAAAGCATCAGCAAGGGAAAACATATCATGTAGAGAATCTTTTTTTATCTGAGGCTCAGTTCATCAGCTAAAACATGACACTGGATTAAAGGAAGAGATTTTGAATTTTAGACACAACTTTATCATAGCTTTTTAGGATAAGCAGGAAGAGGCAGAACAGCAGGAGAGCTTAGGGGTTGTTCTCTCTGCGGGAGAGACTGTGGCTGAAAGCATGAGGGGTTTTCCATATACGTCTGATTTATTTTTAAAACACTCCTCTCCCCCCCCCCCCGCCCCAGTCTTTGCTTGATCAGGACTTTCTGGCAGAAGAAGGAAGCGGAGGAGGAGTAAAGGAGGCTGTAGGAAGGAGGTCAAGGAGGATGGAAATTGGTGATCTTTCCAACACTTAAATTAAAAATTCCAGCTTGAAACACAATCCTCTCATAGTGACACATAGGCATGGGCAGAGGTGGGGAGGGCGGGGGGAATCAGATTTATTACTTCAGGAGAACTGAAATTCTACCAAGAAAGAGTACAAGTCAATCTGTATTTGAATGTCAACAAGTGATCTGGAACTGTCTTTGTCATATTTCTCTCTCCTTTTCATGTATCAAAAAAAAAAATGCAGGGGAGGCTTTTAAAAAAAGGCCACTGAAGTCCCCTGATCTGACGTAGCCCTGACCCTTTATATGCCATTTATAGTCTGAGTGAGAATGACATCCCCCTTACTAGCAAACTGTCCAATCCAGCTGCATGTGTCAAGATTGTATTAGGCACTAAGTGAAATATATATATGACCTTTTAGTGTTTTACACATTGGGTCCTCCTCCAAGGCTCTGGGCTGTAGATCATCTCGACCACTGCTCCTGACCCAGGAATCACTTAAGGGTTTTTTGGGGTCCTTTACTTTTTAAAAACAAACAAAATGGCACCAAAGAAGGACGTTAAGAAAGCTGCACCAGCATCAGCACCAGCACCGGCTCTGGCTCCGGCTCCCGCCCCAGCACCTGCCCCAGAACCAGCTAAACCCAAAGAACCAGTCATTGATCTGAAGAGCATCAAGGTAAATGGCTGAACTTGTGTGGTCACTGAAAGAGCTCCCAGAACACAAGCTGGAAAATTTAGCAGATCCCTGCAGTAAACATTTGCATTTGTTTGTGGGTGTGAGACAGCAGTGAAATGAATGAGTAACCGGAATGGATTTTCTGATTTATCTGAGCTTTTTATGTATTTACATTGCTGGAAATATCGAAGGCATGGCACGCAATTTAATGCAAAAGCAAAGCCTGGCAAGTTCAAAAAATTTTTAACCTAGTGGCCAGTATAGCTTTTATCTTGTCAACATCAGCCTGGCTCTGAGTCATTGTCTATTCGGTGGAGCTCCATGTAAGAAATTTTTAATGGTAAAAGACACACACAATTAGATGCATGAAAACTGAATTAGTAAGACTACAAACTCCACTCCTTCATTCCCACTGTTTCAAAGTGACTCATTACTTTGCAACTTTCACTCTGAACTCCTTTCCAAATTTTAGGAAGCAGCTGTTGTCTCTTTAGTCCTGGGTGCATTTATTTGACAGCTGCTTTGCTTATCCTCCATAAAAGATAACTTTGGCAATTCCATCAATTTCCTTTTAGCTTTGCTCCTACAAATATTGATCCTATAGTAAATGAGATCATGAGGTGGAAAACCTTTAAGGAAAACGTTTCAGTGACTATATTTCTCATCTACATGTTTTTGTTCAGAATTTGCTAGTTGCTCCAAAGTGAAACTAACAAACAGGAAAAGCCTTTCAGAGGTTTTTCTTAGATTGCAGATTAATCTGAACTCACATTTTCTTTGGCTTTTGCATGCTAATATTAAGCTAAATTGAATGTTGTCGATTCTTTACGTGACACTCTAAAGAGAACTGTCTGCAAGGAGGAATTCTGTATTTGGGAAAGGGGAGATGGGGAAGAGGAAGGAGATAGATCAACCTATATCTCTGAGCAACATTATAAATAGTCATTCCCCACCTACCTGGGAAGCTTCTTGTCAGATTACCAATTTGGGAATCTCTACATAAGAAGTCCTGCCTAATATGGAGAACTGAAGTGTAGAAGATACAGAAACAATTCTGAGAACCCTTTTCATTTTAGCCACAAAACCCCATAATGAATTATGTTTAGGTTAAGTCCACACATACAGCTTGGTGTTTCCCTGACATTTGACTATTCAGACACTTTCAATTTGTTTATTGAAATCTTTTAAGTTTTCTTTAATTTTCACAGCCTGACCTTAAATGTTAAGTCAATATTTTATTTAAAACAATAAAAAAGTTCGAGGATAAAATAATACACACCTACTACATTCCTCAAAATATTGAGTCTGAGCTGATTAATGAAACAAAAATTGAAAGCCTTTTTAAAATACTCAGAATGGTCAGAATAGAGGATAAGAATATAGACCCACCATCTTTGGCAATATTTTCTAAAACTAGATTAAACCTTTCACTTTACAAACATCCAGTTATGAGGAGGAACGTGGGATGGATTTTCTACTAAATTATTTAAGTTGGTTTGATGGCTGCATGTGTCCAGTTCATTAGGAGAAAATAGAATTTTCCACCCCAGCAATCTCAGCTAAACTATCTTTGCATAAGTAGGCAATCGTGCATTGCCATATAAAACATGGAAGCTGCACTCTCAGGCACGACAGCAGTTCAGCATGATCCCGTTCTTCGCTCATACAGCTCTGTATGAGATAAAGATAAATAGTTAAATAGATAAATGGAGATAAATAGTTATTGGTAACAAAGCCAGGGCTCTGTGTTTTGTCTGATTGGTATTGGTAACATAGCATGGCTCATTTGTATTCGGTATAGTTATGTTTTAGAATAAAAGAATTCTATCTTTCCTCCTGGATAAAAAAAATCCTGACTGCTTATAAAAAGAGACCCTCCTCCTTTTTAAAATAAAAAGACTAATAAGGCAGCATGTATGAGGTAGGTACATATTATTATTCCCATTCTACAAATGTGGAAACTGAGTCAGAGACGTTAGGTGGCTTTCATAAAGCCACAGAATGAATATGAGACAAAAATAGAAATGGATTTAATGTATTTCTTGCCCCAGTTCTGTGCTCTGACCAATAGACTCCACTTCTACAAGTGTCTCCCTCTTTTTCTTCCCCTCTAGCCAAGTACTTATGACTCCTATCACCAAAGAACTTCTCAATCATTAGTGTATTTAACTTCTCAACAACCTCACAGAGGCAGGGAAATATTTCCCTATAACTGAGGCATAGAGAGCTTGACTTGGCCAGGGTGACAAGAAGTTTGTAGCAGAGACAGGAATTAAAAACAGGTCTTTTGAGTCAGTCTAGTGCCTTAATCACAAGAACATTCAGCCTCCTTCTAGTTCAACAGGAGAAATGTCAGGAAAAGCGTGGCACCCTTGTCGTTCAAGCTGCTAGAATTAAGAATTCCCACCCAGACTCTTAACAGGAGTTGATGAACAACCTGAGCTTCCTATTTTATTGTAAAACTAAGCCCTTAAATCAGGAGATACGGCCAAGAAGCAGAAGCTGGCAGATGTTTATTGCTTTAAAAATGTATCAGATACAGTAAGTATTATTTTAAAATGCCTCGGGACAAGATTTTCAAAATCTGACTAGTGACTGTTGGGCACCTTATCTGAGACCTCAAAGTGGCTTGGTTTTCAGAAAGTGCTGAGCACCCACCCTCTAAAAACCAGCCCCCTTTAAGATGGCCTAAACTGGACACCTAAAAATTAAGGCACCCAAAAATCCCTTTTGAAAATCTTGGCACACATTTCACCCCATTCCTTAACCTCAGCAGTCCTTTCATCTTACATTAACTCAGTTAAAGACAAATATGTAGCAGCTCATTTGAGCTGTCTGGGGCTGGTGCCAAATTTACTGCTTTCTAGCACCACCTATCGACTATAACATTGATTAACATTGATGCTGGTCTAAAACGGGAATATTCCTTAAACTCTGCCCCATTCTTGACTGATAGCAGGTTAGTGTATGATGACTGAGGGGAGAAAGGTTGGGGAAAAAATGGGGGAAATAGGATTAGGAAGATGAGGACATACTTTGTTCCAGCTCAGATGTGTGAGGCTCTATTTTGTCCCCATGCAGAGAACAACAAATATTCAGGAGCCCAGTTTCCCCAAACCTTTCAATGATGGAGTTTTATTATAGCTTTTTATTACTACCGCACTTATGATTTTATTATCAGGTGTACAGGTTGATACAGCAAACATAATAGGAATGTATAAACAAAGGCAGAGATACCGAATGATGCATGCATATGAGAATTACAAGAGTGTGCACAAAAGGAACCAGTAGCGATTAAGGAAAAGAATGTCAAGTTTTGTCAATTCCGTAAGAATACCAGTAACCTTGCAGACATGGATGTGAAGACAGATATTCAGTAGTCAATTACTGCAACGGAAGTTAGAAGCCTAAATCCTTTTGTGGATCTGGGCCTGGGTGAGTAGAGGTACTTTAGCTGACTCATGCTCTCTCTCAAGAGGAGAATATACACCTTAAAACAGATACAACCGACCAGACATTTGTATCATTGACAGACTGCTTAAATACAAAGAGTAGGCTTCTGCTACATCAAATACTTTCTTTCCCAGCCATTCCAATGGAAACAAAGGCTTGAATTGTGCAGCATAACATTACGCTTTGCTTCTGTGTACACGCATGGGCATGGTATTACAGTCTTTGCAGTAGTGGTACTTAAGTTACTTGAAAGGCATTTTGAGCTATCTAAAGTATCACAGGTGCTGGATAAGATCAAATTCTTGTCTTGTGTATTATTACACTGCAAAGAAATGGAAAAACTGTACATATCATAGCTAGTCCTCAAGAAAGCGCAGAACTGCCAACATGCTGTTTGATATACCCACTGTGCCCAACTTGGCAACCCTCTCCTATCCAGGACAGATTTTGGCCCTCTTTGCAGGTAGGGGGAGTTCTATTTGTGAAGCCTCACCTTCACCTGCCTTAGTGTTCTGACTTAATTATAATTGTAAATGCCCCTCCAAGAGCGCCTCAGCAATCAGTGAACCACCAGCATAGCTCCCAATGTCAATATTTTTGTATCCAGGTGCTGGAGACAGTGGGCTTGATTCTCCATTTTCTGGCACCCTATGTAATCATTTACATTTGTGCAAAGTGAGTGTAAATTGCTACCCTTCTCTACCAGCACTCCCTACATAAGGTTCAAGGCAATGGAGAACTAGTCCCAGGATCAATGTCTCAACAGAAAATAAGGCTATCTGCTGCTATAGCATTATAAATGACATCTGTTTTGGAAACATGGCCTCCCAAAGATGACATTTTCAGGACTAGGAGTACTTGTGGCACCTTAGAGACTAACAAATTTATTTGAGCATAAGCTTTCGTGAGCTACAGCTCACTTCATCGGATGCATTCAGTGGAATGAATAAATCTCCCCACTGTATTTTCCGCTGTATGCATCCGATGAAGTGAGCTGTAGCTTACGAAAGCTTATGCTCAAATAAATTTGTTAGTCTCTAAGGTGCCACAAGTACTCCTTTTCTTTTTGTGGATACAGACTAACATGGCTGCTACTCTGAAATCTGTCATTATCAGGACTGAAACCCCAGCCTGGTGAGCATTATTAGACTACACATCTTCAAATTTAAAAAAAAAAAGTCTCCTAGGTAACTGGTTACTGCATGATACATAAGAAAACCTGTTGCATGGATGTGAACTGTGAATTTTTTTCTTTTATAGATGACTCTTAAGATGGTATAAAGTAGTTCTCAAATTTTCTTTATCTCTTGTTGCATTCACTACTCAAGCAGGTCATCTCTGAATGGACGTTGCCAGGGGTATAACAAGAGAGGTAACTGCTAAATGCATTGACAGAAAGCATCTAGGATGGAGAACTTCAGTACATCAACCACTACGTGGTTAGTGTGATCACAAATGCCAGTGGAGTGAAAGAGTACAATGCAGACTCACTGCCTTTGGTGCTGCAGATTAAGGAACTGGAATGTTAATAATAGTTCAGGATTTCCTTTGCAACTAGTAGATTCTGGACTCTTTGTCCAGATCCTCAGCAAAGACGCGATCCAATGCCCACTGAAGTCTATGAAAACAAAGGCCACGGACTCAGTTGTATATTGGATCAGGCACTAGTGGCTACTTGCAGGGATTTTTGGGGGGGGGGTGGGAGGGGGATGTTCAAAGGTGACTAAGACACTTTTGAACTCCCCAATCCTATGCTGGCTCCACACCAAACCAGTCCCCTGATATAAGTCTGACCAAGGGGATGCTGCAGCACATAGGGACCACTGTGGGGCAGGGAAGACTCAGCCATGCCCTTTCCCACACCCACACACCAGGCTATAACTGCTTTATACCCGCTGAGGACTCTCTATGCCAGCTTTAAGTCTGGTTTGTACTAGTAGCACTGGACAAAGTGGCCTTAATGCGGAGGATAACCTGGACACCAGAATCAGATAGATTCTGAAATCCTGTCATGTGAAAAACAAAGTTCACCGCTGGTGACGTGTTGAAGTCTACCTAGTTTTGCCAAAACAAAAGTTTATGAGACAATACTTTTTTTTTTTTTTTTTGGGGGGGGGGGGCGAGTTCAACTCAGATTTTTCATAATTTCATCTGTGCAAGGAGCCTCCCGTAGGTGAAACCTGGCTTTACTTGTAGCAAATCTCTCATTCCCGTGTTTGCTAGCCTGAAAAACTGTTTGAAAAATAGTTTGTGCCATGATGCACATCTGGCATACTTCAGTGGTGTTTAAAACAAGAGAATAGTACCAATTGTGAACTTCTGAAGGCATTTATCACATTTTTTTTTTTTTGGCCAGGAATAATGGAAATTAAGGCAAATTACACAACGGGCTAAATTGTCCAAAACTCAGAATAGCCTGTTTTGCTGATAATAGCAATTAAAGCAAAAAAGAAGAAAAAAAATCAATAGTTTGAAACTGCTCCACTCACTGGAACATCATTGTAACACCCTTTGTGAGAGAAGTTAAAAGAATGAGCTGAGCTCACATAAGCTAGTTAGAGGAAGGTTACTTATTTAGCGAATGAGCAGTAAAGAAACAAGTAATCTGTAAGGAGATATGAAATAGCCACAGCTAGAAATTCTCCATCAACTTCCCTGATGTTATATTTGGATCTTACACTAGATCCCGAAGAGCAACTTTCAACTGTCTGGCTCATTACACAGGACAGCTGGCTGGGGAAAGTGAAGATTTTAAAGATTTTCACATCCCAAAGGGGACAAAAAACAAAAATCTCAAAAGTTTTCACAGACTGAAAATCCGGAGGGGGGGGAAAAAAAGATTTGTTTCAAATCTGACTTTAAAAAAAATCATAGATTCATAGATGCTAAGGTCAGAAGGGACCATTATGATCATCTAGTCTGACCTCCTGCACAACGCAGGCCACAGAATCTCACCCACGACTCCTGCGAAAAACCTCACCTGTGCCTGAGGTATTGAAGTCCTCAAATTATATTCGAATCAGCTTACATTTTGAATTACAAAGCCATTGGGAAAGTTGGAATTTTTCATTCTGAAAATGTCAAAACAAACCATGTCAGCTGTTTTTTCAAAATGTTTACAAATCAAGAAATAGATCAAACATGAACCTTTCCCATGATAAGTTTCGGTTTCAACAAACCAGCATTTTCTGACACAAATTTTTTTGTCAACAAATTCCCAGCCAGCTCTATTACACAGTACTTTAATGTCAAGCAGCAATCGCTCAAGTAACGTTAATATACTAACATGACCACTGGGAGGCATATTAAAACAACGAATCCATTTGAGACTATCACTAGATGTCAACAGCATTGAATTTCCTACTCACATCCTCTAGATTTTCATGCAGTGCCAAATGCAATTAGAAAAGGGACACTTTTACAAATTAGGCCAAATGAATGCTACTTCCCTCTGGAAAGCTAATGGAATCTGTGCAAAATGATACCATCAACGCTGCAGCTGTCCCACATTTCACTTTCAGGCATTTTAGGACTGCAATTGAATTAATCAGTTAGCTTCATCCAAAAGTTGCTCCATAACTGCCAAGTATGATAATATGCAGTGTTGTTGGAGCCGTGTCGGTATTGTAATGTATTTCTGACTTTGCACGCAAAGACTTTAAAAAATAAATTCATCTGTACGTAGGTCCATTAGATTGAAGGATGCATCTGACCTTTTATATTTATAGAGGCAATCCTGATGATATAATTAGATGAATTCGTTTTTATTTCCTTCTTTTATTGTATTACCAGGGACTTGTTATAAAACCAGAACCTTTGTTACTTTGGCATTAATCTGCTCCTGAGGTTTATTCCCCAGATAAAAGACAGAGTTAAATCCATTGGGCCTAATTCTCCTCTCCCTTGAACTGGTGATGAGAAGTAAATGAGAAGTAACTCCACTGAAGTCAACAGAGTTATGCCAGTTTGATACCAGGCTAACTGCGAGGAGAATCAGATCCCTGCTCTTTAGCGAGGCTACTGTGGCTTCAGTAAGGCGTGTAGACTTCTGTGTCTCTGCCAAGTAGGTGCAGTGGAAAGGACAGTTAGTTGCAGTTAGTGTCGAACTTTACTGGTGATCGGTTCTCATGCTGCAGGGCATTAGCAGATTGCCACCTGATGTCCAGTGAAATTTCCCCCCACCCCCACCCCCGATATATGATGTTGAACAATTAATATATTTTGGGGGCTTTAGAACTTCCTCTGAGACATCCAGTATATGGTAAGCCATTGCCAGACACATGGCATTTTGAACTACAATGAGGGACCGCCTATCAAGTCCTGTTCTAGTGATTTTAATGTCTCAAGAGTTTTATGAGTTGGTTTCTCCACACCTTAACACTCCTGGAATCAATGAAATCATGCTGGTGGAAAACCAATGTCACCAGTGGCCCCTGGACTTCATTGTTATTTGTCTTGTATTAGGCCTGGTCTATACTAGAAAATTAGATTTCAGAGGTGTGAAATCCATACCCTTGAGCAGCATAGTTAAGCTGACCAAAGTCCCCATATAGACAGAGTTAAATTGACAGAAGAATTCTTCCACTGACCTAGGTACCGCCTCTTGGGAAGACGGGTTACCTATGCCATCAGGAAAACCCCTCCCGTCAGTGCAGATAGTGTCTACACTAAAGGGCTACAGCAGTGCAGCTGAAGTGTTTCCAGTGTAGACCAGCCATTAGTTTCTAGCGGCCTCAATCAGGGCTCCTTTGTGCTAGGCACTGTATGTCAATATAACAAAGAGATGGACCCTGCCCAGAAAAGTGGGGGAAACACAGGAGGAGTAGATGAACTTTCCACATATAAAGATCTTAGCCTCATCCTCCAGGGCCTTTCACCTTGTGCAGGCATTTATCCCTGTGAAAAGTGAATGTGAAGCAAGTGCTACCAGATCAAAAATGGTAGTGTTTCTCCCTCACTTTGCACTAGTGTAAATGGCTTTGCAGAGTAGCAGGTTCCCTGCTTTCATGCCAATAGTCATTTTTTATTCTTAGGAAGTCAGAAAAAAGCAAACCCTGCAAATATGCTACTTAGCAGCCATTGTGCCTGTAGAGAATATCATAGATATTAGGGATGAAAATGGCCTATTGCATTGGTGTAGCTCATCTGTCCACACCCCTTGGCCAGTTCAGGTTTGTTCCTACAGTACTTTGTCCGATCTGGATTTAAAATTATTTAAGTGGTTGGGCTCCCATTGTGCCTTGGTGAGGGTATTTCCCAATCTAACAGACCTCAGTGTTAGGACTTCCCTTTGTTCTTTTTCATGCACTGTAACTCCCTCCTACCCCCTTGGAACACTGCACCAGTGATTCTTGACCTTTTCTACGCTGCATCCCCCTTTGAACTCCCACTCTCTCAATTTGGGATCTAGTCAGGATCCCACATTGGAGCGAGTGATCACAAACCTCAGGTTGAGAACCCCTGACCTAAACAGTATCCTTCCCTTTTTTGGTGTTAAAATCCTTCAACTGCATCTAGACAGTTATCTATTCACTTATTATTATTGTTGACTAAAGTGACCACAATTCAGTTCCTTTGATCTCTCCATACATTGCAATCCCTCCAGCCATTCATTATTTTTGTTGTTGTTTTCTGAATTTCCCTGCAATGTGAGTATCTTCCCATGGGTCCTGTAGTCATCACGTAGTCTGACAATACAGAAAGAGTTACTCATGAAAGTTCTGATCTATCAAAAGCCAGAGAACATTTTGCAAACGTTACCAAACATCACTGACAGAATTTGAAACAGGACCACAGAGCATGTTAAATGAAGAGAAATAAACTAAAAATCAATGTTGAATTTGTTTTAATATGTTCTTGCAATATTTTCACGCTGAAGGCCACATTCCATTGCCCTTCCCCAAATGGAGAAGCATCTTACTCCTGGAGCAGTCTGATTAAAGTCAGGGGAATTGACCCTAGCATTACTCGGTATAAGTAAAGATATCAGAATCTGTTTCTAAATCTAAAATATTGCTTAGTTCATTTTAATCTAGAATCTGTAACAATATGGGGAATGTCTCTGGCATACCTATATTTCCCCTTCTGAGCCAAAGCCTATTGAAGTCAGTGAGAGTCTGTTCATTGACTTGAAGGGGCTTTGGATCAGACCCTTATTTCAGACATATATCAATCCATGCAATTCAGCAGCATCCTTCAGAGTCCATCAAAGCCAATCCCATCGTCAGTTCTGTAAAATGCCTCCCTTATGCCTCCATTGATCTGATTGCAGGATCAATGATTACATGTATATCCATCCCCTCTTCACATAACTCCCAGCCTCTGGAAGTAGAATAGATTGAAAATAAAATGTAATACGAAAATTTATGTCCAAAAATATTTTAGTTTTCATCAAAAATATTTTTGGATGAAGTTTTTAAGCCAGCCATAGATCAGGTCAGAAAATGCAATAACGTTTTCATTAATGTTTTCACTGAAAAAACACTCCATGTTTTCCCGTGGCAAAAATCTTTTCAGTGGAACATTTTCCAGCCAACTCTGCTAGGCAGTGAATGGCTAAGATTGGGACCGAATTTTACATTCCATAAGCAGCAACACGCTGCATTGAGACTAGCTGAAGTAACCCACTGAGTAATATTTAGAGGTGGTAATAATTTTTTAAAAGTTCCCATTCTCCCCCCCCACAACTGCCCCATCCGCATTAACCAATCAGAATCTACAGCTAAGCTCTGTTCACAGCGTTCTTACTTCTTCTGCCACATCCTCAGCCGGTGTGAATCAGTGTAGCTCCACCTCAGAGATATGCCAGTTTACAACCACTGGGGATCTGACAGCATCTCAATGCATCAGAAAACTGGGCTAAGCGAAACATCTGAAGAAGTGGGGTTTTTTACCCACGAAAGCTTATGCTCAAATAAATCTGTTAGTCTTTAAGGTGTCATCGGACTCCTAAACAAGAGCCTCAGCCCAGTGTACGAGGGCAATCCAACCTCCACACTTGGGATTCACAGAGCTGATTGGCCGTGGGTAGATCATGCAAATGAGCTCCCCACAATCCAAACACTACTACTATCTATCCTGGATACGTCCCTGCCCACCCTCACTTATATAAAATAAATAAATAATATACCATAATAATTCATAACAACACACTTCTCATGTTCAGGAAACGTTTCAGACACAAAGTCACACTCATCATTAATGTAACTAACTCAGTCCCCAGTGAAAAAAGGCAAATTCCTTTACCACGTTTTATAGGTGGAGAAGCAGAGGCAGAGAAAGCTCAATGAACCTGCTCAGTGACATACAGCAGGTTAGAATGAAAGCCAGGATTTGAACTCAGATCATCGGGTCCCATTTGTCCAATAACTTTACCCACAGGCCCTCCCATGAGGTGAAGGGAAAGCTTCAGAGCTAAATTTCCCGGGCTTTTTAGGACACCTCATATCTTGAGTTCGGAGGTGTGGGCTAGTCTTTCCTCTGGTTACTGGATGCAGTCACCAGGGTGACTAGACCTGTGCCACTTACCACTCCTTCCCAGTACACATCTGGGACTTCTCCACTGGCTAGCCTGCCATGAGGTCCTCTCCTCTCCTGTCCATTCTCCATCCCACCATTTACAGGCACTCTACTCAGACCCCCATCCCCATCACTGGGAAAAGTGTGTTAATTCCCCCTGCAGTACAACAAAACCTTCCCGAGCTCCCCTCATTCCGATCAGAAGACGACCCTCTCCCCTTGCCCCACAAGGGAACTATACAATTTGCTTTCTGGTGCTCCTTCTGGACAGATGGAGGGATTCCTGCCCCCACTCAGTGGTGGAGGCTCCAATCCATCACTGCTGCCGTGGATGGGTGGAATCTCACCCGGTTGATTTTTCCCCCTTGTCTTTTCTTTCCTCACACTCTCAAGCATCATTTTCCACACATAGTCGAAGACGTTGGGAGAACCTTTGGCCTAATGTCACCCTTATCTAGCTTTGAAATAAAACAATCAGTTGGGAAATATAATTTTAGGGGTTTAGGGTCACATACCACTTAATGTTTTCTTCATGCCCAACAGATACCAACGACCCAGAGAAAAATAAACCATCTAGTCTGCCCATTCCCTCCATATTAGTGGGTCAGGCAACATACTATATATGTCCATCACATCCTGTAATGTCATTAGGAAGGAGTTAGTATAGCCATGCAAGCCCCAACCTGGCTTCACTCTGCTGTGCATAAAGAAGTCCTGTGGAACACAGACCTCAACAGAAGCAGAGACTGGGAAATCCGTAGTGCCTCAAAAATGAATTACTCATTGGCATGCAAACCATTAACTTCAATTACAGCCTCAGCAATAGAGAGGGTCTAAACATTCTGATAATTTTTCCATTAAAAATGTGTATTGAGATACTGGGCTCAGTAGGTCAAGTCAACCTTTAAAGGAAAGACAGGATGGATCAGCTAGTCATTCAGAATCAACATTTACATTGTTAACGTCAGAACTAAACCAATAATTGTTCTACAGACCAGCCCTCTTCACATCATAACGGCCATCTGCAGCACCACACTGGCATAAGAAAGGCCTGATCCAAAGCCAGCTGAAGTCAATAGGAGTCTTTCCATAGATTTCAATGGGCTTTGGAACAGGCACCAAGTCTGCTGGCTGGAAAACCTCAGCCAGTTCAAGTACCCACAGCTTTCTGGGGAGTCAAGAATCTGTATGTGAAAATGTAAAACCAGCCAGATGGACAGACACAGAGCTCCTCCCTCTCTGTGGCTGACTTTATAGCCTGTGGAACAAATACGAGCTCCTCAGAAAGAGGAGCCCCAAGCAGGTTGAGAAGGAATATTCCTTCTTTACGTTACAGCTCTAGAAAGTGCTGACAAGATTCAAACCTCACTGAATCTTGTCACTCCCTGCCCCTTTCTGGCCACCTAAAAATAGCCCCAGTAAAATGTCTGTCAAGAAATGGATCTCTCTCTTTGCCCTAAGAAAGCTAAAGAACTCTACAAGGGGAGTGGCCGCTTCATTCTGACACTCGAGCTGGTTGTGATGTCACACCCTTCACATATATAAGAAGAAGAAAAGCGAGGGAGGAAGGACCACTCTCTCAGGGACTCAAGAAGCCCTCGGCCAATTCCTCCAGCCCGTCTGCTCTTCTTCTTTTCCAACCATCTCAATCATGGTGGGTCCACAGGAAAGATAATTCTTAATAGTGAGCCAATCATTTTAATCCGTGTATCTAGCTTCTAGTTTGGGTTAGTTGTAGGAGGAAAGAAGGCCAGAAAAAGCATTTGGTTTGAGGTAGGAAGTCAAGCAAGCAGGAACCTCTAAAGTTTTAGTTTGGCCTTGGGGGAAAAATGAAGCTTAATGGATTCTGCTAGGCTGTCCAGTTGGTCTCGTCTCTTGCACTGGTTAGTGGTAGCAGTGTAGTTCCTATAACTTTACACTGAACAGATACTATTGCAGTATTCTATGCTAATTTTTTTGTATATGATGCACTCTGATGTGGTTGCAAAGGAACCATATAATAAAT
The DNA here is from genome assembly GCF_965140295.1 of Lepidochelys olivacea. NCBI lineage: Eukaryota > Metazoa > Chordata > Testudines > Cheloniidae > Lepidochelys > Lepidochelys olivacea. Next base: position 65,563,971 of record NC_140421.1, on the reverse strand, counting down.
TATTACCTTAGGAACAAAGTGCTGATAAACAACTAATTTAAAAACAAGGAGGCTTTAATGTATAGGTTTATTTGTTATCCTAATGTTGAGCTGTTGGTTAAGCAATGATACTTCAAATGATCTTAATGTTGTGTGTCTGTAGTAAAATGATTAATGGCCTGGAAGTACATTAACAACTTCTCTGTTTGTTAAGAGACACTTGATTCATTGCTTAAGCTGCAGCCCTGGTGTAGCCCTAGATATACATTTCAACAGAATCTTTAAATAGTCTTAAGATGCTTTAAAAAAAAAAACCCAAAAAACCCCAAGCAGACACTTGCTAATATGACTTGTCATGGTTTAGTTACACTGGGCAGGACACGGATGCTAGAACTCTCCGCTACCTTGTGCTATTTTCTTTCTTCTGTCAATGCATTTTCAACAGTACTAGTTCTCTTTTTCTCTCTCTTTTTTCCCTCCCAACTGCAGTCCTTCGGTGCTGACCAGGTTGCCGGTAAGTAGAACAGGAATTTAACTGCTGTAGTACTGAGGTAATAGACTACCAAATACTAGACGTTCCCTAGTCTAACCAGAACTTTCTCCATTGCTAGCCCTGTTGGTATTCGAGCTACTCCTGAGAATTGGACAGATAAGCTCATTTTTTGGATCTTTGAAAGATGATTCATGGAGGTAGTTGGATGCTTTAAAATCCAACAGGTCCCCCGCCCCCTTTTTTTAAAAGCTATTTTTGTGATTGATTTCTTTCCAACAGATCGAGTTCTCCCAGGAGCAGCAGGATGGTAAGTCACAAGACAGCCAATAATATATCTGCACATGCATTCTGATAAAGTTTAACCTTAAGGAAGACAGGAAGACAGATCTTCAGCTGATATAAATCAGTATAGAACCACTAATGACACAGGAGTCATGCTGACTTATACCAGCTAAGGATCTGACCCTAGATTTCCAGGTCACTTATTTGAATGCTTACATTCTGCCTAATCTGCCAGGTACATGGATCCAAGAGGACCCCTGATATTGCCTCCTGTACCTGGTACATCTTCTTCAAAGTGTGTCATTGATGTGTCAAATGGATGCTGAGAAGCAGTTTTTAATCATAGGAAACTAGGCTGACACCATGAGAAGGGAAAAGCGAAGCTGAAAAATTAACTTAGCTGCAGTTACACTGGATTTGTTATTTACATTAATGGAAGATTAAAAAGCTCTATGAAATACCTGCTTGTCACTCTTGGCTGGGAGATGATACGGGGGAAAAAAAGAGAGCTATATTGCTGCAAATATACTTATGAAGCATGGAAATAGTTAGCAAATTATTCATGTATACTGGTGCGTATAATAATCTGGATGTATTGCTATCCTATGCTTGCTGCTATATTTCCTGCTTCTATATCAGTAGCTAGCAAGGTACAGGATTATTCAGTTAAACCTGTAGTCTTCCTAAACAGGTCTGGCTCAAATCCCGAAGTTTTAGAAATTCCCCTTTAAAGAGCTTAAAATCTGCTCCAGGAATGTTTATTAAATATCCTAATGGACACATTTTGGTTATGTTACATAGTATAATGTAGGCTAAAAACAGCGAAACCCGGTACAAAATGAATTTGATCCCTGCTGTGAATACCTTCTGTTTCGAGGTGAGGTACAAAGGATCAACTAGAAATCAAAAGTGACAGAAAGGGAAAATTCATCAGAGCTTTCAGCTAAAAAGACAGACCTAAATCATGAAGTCTCAATCTGAACTTCCAGGGTCTGATTCCACTCTCGGTAAAACCAGAGTTAAATGAGAGTAACTATCAAAGTCAAATGAGTTACACCAGCATGTAATCAGAACTAGGCCCCCTGGTTCCAAACACTCCTGATCACTAAGTGGGTTGATCTGGACTCATCCCTAATTATAACTAGGGTACTTTCACAAAGTGGTTGGGAATGGTTATGGAAAAATTGTGTCAACTAGAATGCTTGTGTATAACAAAGCAACAGCTTTTCCAGCCTCCATCCTGCTTTTCCAGTCTCCGTCCTGCAAAGTAGCCAGCTGTTGCAAAGTTGTGATGACTGATCCAAGTAATGGAGCAATTAAAGGCCACTTGGAAAACAGAATACATTAACCCTACCCATTACAACTATTCAGGCATATTACAGAATCAGCAGCTGAGCATAACACTGTTCAGGGCCAGATTTTGGACTTGCTTACACCAGTATAAATGAGGACTGGCTCCATAGAATTCAAGGGAGGAACACTGCGGGGGTCAGGGGGTGGGGGAGTGTCAGTGAGAGACTGTAATTGGGCCCTTTTCACTGAACTGGGAAGCTGCATCAATGAATATTAAACCCTTTTTGGATTTAAAAAAAAAATATCAAGAGAGGAAAAAATTCGGTCTTGGAACACTCAGTGTGTTTTTGCTAATGGGAAAAAAAGAGTCACATTTTAAACTTAGCTCTGGATAAATATCTTTAACACACAAGACGAACGACCAGATCAGCTGGCATAAATCGGTCAAGTTCCATTGACATCCATCTCTCGGAAACAGCCAATACAAAGTCTGTAGATTGCAAGATGCTGTTTTGTACAACTCTAAAAGGTCCAAATTGTATAGCCTGCTGTAAAAGGGGAGTGAGGGGAGAGGGCTAGCAGCAATGTGTTGTAGGTCTCAACACATCAGACAGGAAGGGGATTAATTCCAGACGTGTTCTATTGCAGTCTAGCAGAACCACATACTGCATCAGCAGTTTTACTGGGTAGCAAGACTCCTCCAGGCAGACTGTATATGGAGTTAGCACAAAATACATCAGTTTCACGTGTCCCCCAGAAAGATGAATGAAGACAATTTGGCACTTGGCTTATTGACCTAAGTCTGTCCCAAGACAGAAAGAACAGCCACCTATATACAGTGCAGTTGATGCCTTCCTCCAAAATGCGTTTTCAAAATGAATAAGCTGCTGTAGTGAAATACACAATTAGTCCACATTGCACTTAACACACAGGATGGTCAAACTTTTTGCTGTTAAATTACAGTAGATCTATAGCATAGAAGATGCATTCTTGACAAAACAAAGTCAACTGAGATGGATCTTTAGCTAAGTTCTTTATCCCAATGCTATTAAAGCACAAAATAAAGGTTATTAAAGTGGAGTATAGCAGTTGAATATGAAGACTGAGAAAAGTGTCGGTGTTCCAAGGTGTCAACTGGCCTTGTCAAATGGACACTTGTCATCTCGGGGCAGATTTGATTCAGTCAGAATGTACTGGCATGAAAAACTATACAAGGGCTGCCAAAGAAAGAAAGACAGACTCCTTGGGTATCTGTTATATGGGAATGACCCGCCCAGGATGGTGCTATAGAATATGAAATGACAGATGTGGAGAGACATTTCATAGCAATACAACATTGTGAGAGAAGGCAAGGGGTAAAATTCAGATGTGTCAGATTTCATGTTAACAGCCATTCTGCTGAGTCACAGTCAGTGTTCTTCAAAGCAGACAGAGCTCTTGTACTGCAAGGAGCTTTTGCCAAAGGTTTTCATGCCCTTGGTGAAATAAAATCAAATAGAGTATTCAAGAACTTTTTACCTTCCAGTGATTGGCTGTGTTAAGAAACTTGTTCATGAATGGAGACATTTATAGCCAGCTTATCTTCCTTGGCACTTAAGGTAACCACATGGGACAATTACAAAACTACTGTTGGCTATTAGAACCAGGAAAGAGATGAAGGGTTAAAAATAGTGATACTAACATGTCATAGGATGTGAAGTTTTGCTTGAGACCATAGGCCAAAGTCTCTGTGGCCTAACTCCATTGACTTCAGTGGTGTTACACTAGCAGAGAATCTGGCCCCATGTCTTGGTCAATACTGGCTAGTTAATACTGAGCTGCCCATCTCATCTAACCCTCTCATTTTCTCCTTGCAGACTACAAGGATGCTTTCCTCCTCTTTGACAGGACAGGTGAAGGCAAGATCGTCTTAAGCCAGGTTGGTGACATCATCCGTGCTCTGGGACAGAACCCTACAAATGATGAGATCAAGAAGATCCTGGGCAACCCCAGCAAGGAAGGTAACTGTCCTACAGTCTGTAGGCGCCTAATGAGGAAATGCCTCCCCAGCTAGTTAGGGAATGGCACTGGTCACAATGGCTGGGGGTGGCAGCTGTCATTCTGCTAGTTGGGTAAGAAAACCTCTTCACCAGAAAAACTTGAATTGTTCCTAGATCTGTTTGAGGAGAAAGGTGGGAGTAGATTTACAGAGGGGGATTGGGCATTCCGATTTAGGCTTTGAGGAGAATCCATTTTTGATCATTTGGATACCAGGTTACAGTAGGTGTTACCCACTGGTGAGTATGTATTCCAGGCCCCACTCTCTGTCCGATCACAGAGTATAGGAGTCTGTTACAGCCCCAGCTACAGAGCTTTACCTTAAGCTTTACCTCATGCTTTTAGCTCTGGTGGTTCTCCAATTCAGTACCTGGTGTGTCGGCCAAAATGGAGGTTCTCACAGGGGAATAGGGCTAGATCCCCAGCATAACCCTGCTGATTTCAGTGGTTGACTTACACCAACTGAGGAGCTGGCATGTAGAGTTTAACATGGAAATGGGGAGTCTTATTTTAACCAGCACTCAGTGAAATGGCACATTTCTTTTGTTAGGCATTTCTGTTGGCATTGCTCACTTCAAAGATAAAGGCAACAGTGAACATGAAAGGCCGTCTCGATTTATTAATAGCCTGGCTTAAGGTATCATTTAGGTTACATTAAATCTCGGAGTGCTTTTAAATTACTTTAGCAATAAAAGATAGTGACTTAAAGTGAAATAGTAGAACAGTTTCTATTACACTACTGCATTCATATGCTCAAAGCTCTTGGATAACAGCCATCCACTATGTTTCACCTGAGTCCACATGTTTTAAAGTTTGGGCAAAAATCTCTATATTGCAGCTATGCTTTAATTAAAAACCACTCGATGTGGGCCTCACTGAGGACTAGTGCTTCTGCTTGGTTTGAAAAGAGATTGGGTTTAATTTGCTAATGTCGTGAGAAATTTAAAATGATGTCTTAAGCATAAACCTAAGTAGATGTGCTGTGTAGGTGCATGTTCATAAGACTTTTTTAAATTAACAAGCTCTGGTAGCAAAGCCAGTAGAGTCTGTAATATAGACTGTAGAGTCTGTAATAGCCAGTAGAGTCTGTAATATCCCCGCCTGAGCCCTGCTGCCAGAGCCAGGCTCTGGCGAGGATTTAAAGGGCCCGGTGCTCCGGTCGCTGCGGGGAGCCCCAGGCCCTTTAAAGTGCCAGAGTCCTGCCACTGCTACCAGTAGGGGCAGCAGGGCTCCAGCAGGGATTTAAAGGGCCCGGTGCTCCAGCCGCTGCGGGGAGCCCCGGCCCCTTTTAATCACCTCTGGCAGCAGGTCTTGGGCAGTGCTTTAAAGGGCCCGGGGCTCCCCGCAGTGGCAGGATCCCGGGGGCCTTTAAAGCGCCACCGGAGCTGGGTTCGGGCGGGGGCTCCCCGTAGTTGCCGGAGCACCGGGCCTTTAAATCCCTGCTGGAGCCCTGCTGCCGGAGCCGGGCTCTGGCAAGGATTTAAAGGGCCCGGTGCTCTGGCTGCTGCAGGGAGCCCCTGGCCCTTTAAATCACCTCTGGCAGCGGGGCTTGGGCAGTGCTTTAAAGGGCCCAGGGCTCCCCGCAGTGGCAGGACCCCGGGGGCCTTTAAAGCACTGCCGAAGCCTGGCTGCTGGAGCCGGGCTCTGACGGGGATTTAAAGGCCCGGTGTTCCCCGCAGTAGTAGGAGCACTGGGCCCTTTAAATCACCACCAGGGAAGCCGATGCAGCCCGGCGTACTGGCTCTTACCGGTACACCGGACTGGACTGGCTTACTTTCACCTCTGGGGTTGGGGTATAAAGTGGCTTTAAGGCACCTTTGCACCCCCCCAGTCTTGGGCGGATCTGGGGACTGGAGAAGCCTCTGGCATAATTTAGACAACCCTGTGGGGCCTGTGTAAATTATAGTTGCCCTATCAACTGCAGCGCTGCCCAGAATCTTCACAGTACTGAGTCCTGCAGCCCTGCTCCCAGAACAGTCTTCCTGGCCATGCCAAAATCCACCACTGGCTGGAAACCTTCCATTCCAAAAGAATAATATTTTTAAAAAAGTGAAAAGAAGGGTGGAACAGTGGTCTTAACAAACACCAGACTGTAACCTTAACTGGAACTTCCATGATAGTAACAACTAGAATCCATATGGCAGTGGGATTGTTAAAGGCATGGGGAAAGAAACAGGATTAAAGCCGATAGAGGTAATGCGGAAAGAAGGGATGCTTGAGATGGGAGAGCCTTTCTTATTCCAGCATGCAGATTCAGGAGAATTCTATGGAATGGCTTTGTCTCCTGTAGTGTTATAATAACTAAACACTTTCTTTCCAGAGATGAATGCCAAGAAAATTACATTTGAAGAATTCCTGCCCATGATGCAGGCCGCTGCCAACAACAAGGAACAGGGTTCCTTTGAAGACTTCGTTGAAGGTCTGCGTGTCTTTGACAAGGAGGGCAATGGCACAGTCATGGGTGCTGAACTCCGTCATGTACTGGCTACTCTGGGTAAGGGATTTTCATTTCAGCGAGGGACTCAGAAAAGCTAGAATTGTTTAGAGGGCATAAGACAGAGAGGGAAGGGGTGTTACAATCAGTGCTGAGACAGGCATAGGACTATACAGCTAGACTAGCAAGTATTCTACAGGAAATGATAGCATAAAAGGACAAAGACTAACAACCCAGTCTAGAGTCTAAGGCAAAAATATTTTTACTATTTCGAGGCTCAGTCTAAGACATTATAAAAATAAAATAAAAAAAAAGACACGAGACAATGCTGTAGTTTTCAGGGACATAAAGTTATTCGGCCAATGGCAGAGACTTCCACATCTTGTTGAATAGTGAGTACACTCTTTCTGGGAGTTTGGATGGCAGACCTTACAAGGAAAGGTGAACAACAATTGGGGGGGGGGGGCGGAAGGAGAGAAACAAAACATTTTTGAGGATAGAAGGAACTCATGATAACTGACCAAAGAGGCTGGAATAGATGCAAGTTTAACATGATTTCTGAGAGTCTATGGAATGTGGAAACCAACCCAATTCTGTCTGTGCTTCAGGGGAGAAGATGACGGAGGAAGAAGTAGAAGAACTGCTAAAAGGACAGGAAGACTCTAATGGTTGCATCAACTATGAGGGTAGGTATTAATAATTAATAACCTCAGCACTCTCTTCTGCTGTAGATTTGGTATTTCTTTCAGAAATCTTCGTAACTGATTGTTTTTAATGGTGAAATCCTTTATGCCAATAATCAGTGAGTGAGTCAATGAGCCTTCTAGATACATCAGTTAGACAAGGTATAATGAAAAGGATTACTCCAAAAGACAGCTTGTTAGCAGTGATTGCTAAATGGTTGCATTCAACATGCTCAGCCAGAAATCAAGATATGAAAATAAAGGGCTAAAATTCAGCCATGGCATAAATTGCTTCTGTTTGGGCCAACACTAAACTTGGCCTAGAGTTTCTTACTTAGGAAGAGTTCTGACTGCAAGTACAGTTAACCAAAGCCAATGCTTCGAGACAACTCTTGATTTGGCACTTATTCAGTTGTGTCACAGTATAGTGGGAGGGGAGTTTGACTTGCACAGCATTGAAGACTAAGATTGTAATAAAATTATCAGCAGCTCAATCTGATTAGTACTACATTTTATCTTAAAACAAATAGAGCATTAGTGCCTGGAGCTCCTCAAAACTGTTTAATCTGTGAAATACCTTTAAAATAACACTCCCCCACCCCACTAATTCTCTATCAAATCTGCATTACTCCACAGCATTTGTAAGACACATCATGTCTCTTTAAATGGATTTCACAAAATATAAATACGGTATGTCCCTCTGATTTGCATGTTTTATCTTTCCCTTAGGCGCTTTGTTTAGTGGCTTTCCATCTGCATGCAGCCAGCAGTAATGGATAGTGGTTCCCAAGTGATGATAAATACCAGTCTCCTGCTATACAAATAAGGGGAGGGAGTGTTGTCCAGTGGCAGTGGAAAGGAACTGGAAGTCAGAATTCTCTGGTTCCAGTCTCAGCTCTACAACTGACTTGTGGTATGACCATGGGCAAGTCCCCTAACCTCAGCCTCAGTTTCCCAATCTGTGAAATGATTAAATAGCAAACTTATCACTTAACATGAAACTGCTGAGGCTTAAGTAGTGACATCTACTTATCTTCACTGTGATATACAAGAGCTTACTATATAAAAACAGCTCCTTGAGACTTACTGTATCCTACCTCTTCTTTCAACAAACTTGTAGATTAACATGAAAGAGAGGGCAGTGAACTTTAAATACCTGTATGAATTACAGATAATAGCTCCTGAAACTAAATGAAATAGTTATTTAAAAACAACTATTGCAATGGTTATAATATCATTGGAGATAAACATTTCCAGGTAGTACATGAATCTTCAACATTACCACAAATAACAAGACACTTTGAGATCCAAAACTAAGAAATAAAATGCATGGCATGTCAGTTTGCAAGGCTTGCTTCTAGAAGAGAAGAGATGTCATGGAATCTAACTCTTCCCTCTCTCCTTCCCAGAAAAAGTCTAGACTCTGAAGACCAGAATGCACTTCACTCAATGAGATTTGCCTCAGTAAAATTCTTCTTCCATCCAGCACCATCAATATAGAAACCACACAGGACTGTACTATATGCCTCCCACCACAGCAATGTTTTTTAATCAGTAGGTGTCTCCCTCTCAATCATACTTATGCTTCATAAATTGAACATTGAGGCAAGCTAGATGGAATAAATTGTACAGGTATCAAGCCCGATTATTTCTCTTTCCATGTTGTTTGCCATGAAGCAATGTATCCCCTTGAAAAATGTGACAATAAATCCCTGTGGTCAGTCTGTGGCTATAAAGTCTTTCCTTTCTACCAGGCTGTTCAGATCCCATTCACAACACTTCTCAAGTCTTAATTTATTTTCTCTGTATATTGTATTTCATAAAATAAAGTGTTGTGAAAAAATAGTTCTCTTCAGGGGTTGGTTTGCTTCATCTGAATCAAAGCGGTTTTCTCTTGGGGCTGGGAGACGGGCAATTGGAGAGCCACTCCCCTGTGTTAGCACCTAGTCACTCTTTGGAGAAGAGTCATGGTTATTGTCAGAATGCCTTGAATGGTGGCATCCATATAAGTCTTTGAGCAGTTCACCAGTCTACAGTAGACGGGTGCGGCTGTCGTGCCAACCTTTTCATCCTCCCCCTCCTGCCCATACACCCAAGTCTCACTCCTAGACATGTCCAACACGACCCAAGAAGAGACACAAAGATAATGGGACAGTAATCTCACAAACAGAGGCGAGGTCAATGAGTAGGCCCCAAAATACCATTTAGAGAGGAAGGAACGTGGTCCTCCAACCTGAGATCAATTGGTGAACAGAACAAGTGATCAGAAACATATCAAGGACTGTTAATGGCAATGGATCAGTCACATTAACTTCATATCATTTATAGTATGTGGCCACACACTCAGCACTGACAATTAAAGTAATTAAATCCAAAAGCTGCTGCGCTATTGGCATGCCTCTCCCTTAAATGTAGCTCCTTTTCCTTGGGCACTCATAAAGCTGCTTTAATCCCCTATCGGAGTGTCAGCTTGTTCTATTACAGTCCGACTTAACCGTCTTAAGTTACTATGTATGAAATGCCTATAATTCAAGTGATAGCAGGTGCAACAGGGAGGAGGAGGAGTGGAGAGTGACAATAATCCTTAACATGTCAACCAGCTGGAGAAATGACAGGTGCCTGGTTTCTAAGTCTTCAGAAAGAACTTCTATTTAAACCCTTAACATGCAGACCAACGTGGACAAATTCATCTCTGAATTATTTTTGCATGGAGACTTCAGTCAGCAGGTAATTTACTGAGTTTCCTGCATGCACCAGAGAAGAAGCCACCCAGTTCACGTGTGCTCATCTGATGAGAGAAAAGACAGTGTTTCTTTATTTAACTTTGCCCTAAAAAGGCAAGGGGGAAAAAAAAAAGACTCAGACAAATTCTGGCAAATTATTTATAACTACAGGATTGGGGGCCTGTCATTCCAGAGAACTGCTAGCACTAAGGGCTTTTAAAAAAAATAAAGACCAGACATTTAAACACAATTCCTCTCCTAATAAGCCCCCTAAACTTAATTAAACCCAAAGAAATCTTAAAATCTAACTAATTTTCACCACGTATGCTGTTGGCTTACAATAACACGAAAGAGAAGTGAAAAAAAGTATTTCACTGTCTAATTTTCTTATAGTAGCTAAATGCTTGTGTGTTTGGGTCTCTAACACTCCAGGGAAATATCTAATTTTTTCTTCTCTTTTTTTGAGAATTATGATGATTTTATTTTTTTAAATTACTTTGGGCCTTATCCTGTAAACAGAAACACATGGGAGTAGTATTACTGAGGTGCACGTAAAGTTAAGTAAGTGCAGGAACAATTTTTATTGTGGGGGAGAACTATTGAACCTAACTGTAAACCCTGTATATCCGATGAAGTGAGCTGTAGCTCACGAAAGCTTATGCTCAAATAAATTGGTTAGTCTCTAAGGTGCCACAAGTCCTCCTTTTCTTTTTGCGGATACAGACTAACAGAGCTGCTACTCTGAAACCTGTACATAATGAAAACTACTTCAAGCCAGGGGCTGCTGCAGCACCCCCAGTTCCACCACCTATGAACACGTGTATATGTGTTTTACAACCAGGGCTTTGATTCTGTGCATTTTTTAAAAAACAAGTCTGTTTAAAACAAAAACCTGGATTTTGAGGTCTAATCAACTTGGCAATATCTCTTTAAACATGAGTTGCAGGCATGAAATCATTGCCATTACTGCTCCTGGTCCACACAGAGATGGGCAGAAAAAATTTTACCAAACAGAACAAAGAATAATATAGGTAACATTCCATTTGTGTAAATCAGTTCAAGTCCTGAGGTATTTTATAGAGCTGGGTTGGAAACCGTTTTGGAGTCTGGATTTAGAAAATTTGTTAGACTTTTGGAGCTCTGGAAAGTCAACATTTTGAAAATTTTCACAAACCCAACATGCAAAAAAAAAAGAAAGTGTTTTGTGTCAAAATGTTTTGTTGAGACTGACCTTTTTAAACCCTCTTTTAGCATAAGTTAACTAAATTGTACAAACAAAAAATCATTTCAAATTTGAAACTTAATTGCAATATTTTTAAAACTTCATGTTTTTACATGTTTTAATTTTTTCAAATTGAGAGATTCATCAAAACAGACCCAAAATGGTTTCAGTTTTTACTAAGTAACACTTTTCAGTGAAAATCATGTTGTCAAAAGTCACCAACCAGCCCTTGTACTTTATATGTTGGAGAAGGGGAAAACATTTTGCTTGCCATTGAAATGATTTAAAGCTTGGATGGGTTATTTAAGTACATTTATAATCCCTCTATGCCAGCCACTTGCCCACCACCAAGGACTCTGAATTCTTGGGGATGTGGGTTATCCAATTCAAGCCTCTCAAGCTATCTTATTCTTGCACCCTGCGGACAACACAAAAAACACCACTTGCAATTGACAGTGTCAGGAGAGAGGCCAGTGACTGAACAGCCACAGAGACTGAATTGCCTTCTCACCTCCACAGCGGTCCCTGCTGATCAAGATAGAGGCACATGGGTGGGACACAGGATGGGAAAGTTTGTCCTGGGTTTGCTCATGTTATGAGCAGAAAAGAAGCTACCTATCCTGGCAGTCTGACACCTCTCGCAACCATTAAATTCACTGTATGTTTTAAATATAATGTTAATGAACTCTCTTTCCATTATTCACCATCATTGACCATTTAACTCCTGAGTACCAGAAACAAATATCCTGTGATACTTCACCTGCAAAATAATGATTGCTGGTGTGCAGAGCTAAATGCAATGGTCAGGCCTTCAGACACCACAGTAATGGGTAGAGTAGGAAAATCTAAACAGATAGTGAGGTCTATAAAAGACTTCTAGAGAGTAGATAAAATAAGTGTACCACTTGATACAGGATGTACAGATCCCATTGTGACAGTCTATTCCATTTTGGTCACCACTTTTACAAGACTACAATAAATAAGTATGCCTCATGAGATATCACTTGAAAATGCATAATCTGCTGAACATTATTGTTCTGCTAAATATGTGTATCAGCATTGTATGTAAAGGTGTAGGATGCTACTGTATCACATTGCTGTAACGTGCTCCAAGTTTAAGAAAAGCAGGCCCAAACCAATTTCTCAGGAACAAAGAACAGACCAACGGCCAGCCAGGTGTTAAAGGGCTATCAGCCCATACCCCCTCCCGCACTCCAACCCCCTGCCTTAGCTGGAGCCCCCTCCCATGCCCTGAATGCCTCATTTCTGGCCCCACCCCGGAACCTGCACCCCCTCCCAGAGCCTGTACCCTGTTCTGCACCCCAGGCCCCCTGCCCCAGCCCGGAGCCTCCTCCCACACTCTGAACTCCTTGGCCCCAGCCTGGATCCCCCCTCCCGCACCCTGAGCCCCTCATTTCTGGCCCCACCCCAGAACACACACCCCCAGCCCAGAGACTGTACCCCCTCCCACACACCAACCCCCTGCCTCAGCCTGGAGCCTTGTGATGTTATTGACGTAATCTGGGACCGTATAGATCATTGTTGCAACCAAGGTCCTGTAGTGGCACCACATCTTATATAAAGGGGGTCAAACAGATGTCTAAGACAAGGTTACGGTTTGCGGATTATGATTATGCTGTCTATATGTATGAACTGTTATTGTAGTTGAAGTTATGAATATTTGCTCTATACTGTCTGTATTCCAAACTTATGCTATGCTTCTGGGTGACACCCCAGACAAGTTGGTGTCAGCTCTGCCTAGCCACCTTGATGGCCCATTAAGGACCATCAGCTATACAATTGACCCATTGAGAGAAGGCCTTGTGATTCAGCAAGGTATGCAGGGACCTGCCTATGGACAGTACTCTGAGGTTTTTCCCTGCCCTGTGATGGACAGCTTGTCTTTGGGACAAAGAAAGCAGAGACCACATGGCAAGAGACTATAAAAAGCTGCTGCAGCTCCTCCATCTGGTCTTCAGTCCTGCTTCTTACCTCTAGAGGGACTTTGCTACACTGAAGCATTGAACCAAGGACTGAAAGACCCATCCCAGCTGTGGATGTACTCCAGAGACTTGATTTGAACCTGCAGTTTATTCTATCACTGCTGCAAGCCTGAACCAAGAACTTTGCCATTACTGTATGTCATTGATTCCATGTAACCAATTCTAGCTCTCATCTATATCTTTTTCCTTTTATGAATAAACCTTTAGATTTTAGATTCTAAAGGACGGGCAACAGCGTGATTTGTGGGTAAGATCTGATTTGTATATTGACCTGGATCTGGGGCTTGGTCCTTTACGATCGAGAGAACCTTTTTTCCTTTACTGGGGTATTGGTTTTCATAACCATTCATCCCCATAACGAGTGGCACTGGTGGAGATACTGGGAAACTGGAGCATCTAAGGGAATTGCTTGTGTGACTTGTGGTTAGCCAGTGGGGTGAGACCAAAGTCTGCTCTGTTTGGCTGGTTTGGTTTGCCTTAGAGGTGGAAAAACCCCAGCCTTGGGCTGTAACTACCCTGCTTTAAGCAGGTTTCAGAGTAACAGCCGTGTTAGTCTGTATTCGCAAAAAGAAAAGGAGTACTTGTGGCACCTTAGAGACTAACCAATTTATTAGAGCATAAGCTTTCGTGAGCTACAGCTCACTTCATCAGATGCATATCGTGGAAACTGCAGTTTGGATGAGCTATTACCAGCAGGAAAGTGAGTTTGTGTGTGTATTGGGGTGGGGGGGGATGTGAGAAAACCTGGATTTGTGCAGGAAATAGCCCAACTTGATTGTCATGCACATTGTGTAAAGGGTTGTCACTTTGGATGGGCTATCACCAGCAGGAGAGTGAATTTGTGTGGGGGGGCGGAGGGTGAGAAAACCTGGATTTGTGCTGGAAATGGCCCACCTGATGATCACTTTAGATAAGCTATTACCAGCAGGACAGTGGGGTGGGAGGAGGTATTGGTTCATATTCTCTGTGTATATATAAAGTCTGCTGCAGTTTCCACGATATGCATCTGATGAAGTGAGCTGTAGCTCACGAAAGCTTATGCTCTAATAAATTGGTTAGTCTCTAAGGTGCCACAAGTACTCCTTTTCTTTCTGCTTTAAGCAGTTTGTCCTGAATTGGCACTCTCAGTTGGGTCCCACCAGAACCAGCATCTTTACAAGCCTCCTCCCACACTCCAACTCCCTCGTCCCCGGCCTCATTGCAGAGCCCGTCCCCCCAGCTAGAGCCCTCACCCCCTACTGCACCGTACCCCCTTTCCCCAGCCTGGAGCCCCCTCCTACACCCAAAAACCCTCATCCCTGGCCCCACCCCAGAACCCGCCCCCTCCAGCTGGAGCCTTCACCCCCTCCCACACCCCAACCTCCTGCCCCAGCCAGATGAAAATGAGCAAGTGAGTGAGGGTGGGGGAGAGAGAGTGACGGAGGGAGGGGGGGGGGTAGAGTGAGCGGGAGCGGGGCCTTGGACAAGGGGCAGGTTCCGTTTTGTGCAATTAGAAAGTTGGCAACCCTATGCTGCTTGAATTGGCTACTTATATTGACATTACAAGAACAACTTTAGCAGTTTAGCTTCTCTTGCAACAGACCTACATTTTAAAATGGCCAGTTCAAACTACCCTTCTCCAGGCAGCTGATTTTAAGGGCATTCTGTTCTAGCTTTAAATCTGCATCCTTCTCTTGTCATGAAAACTGACATATAGAAATATGAGAAAGTCTTTAAATGTATAAAGAAGAAAAGACACTGCCACTGTTTCTAATTTATCTTGCATTATAAAATACAATTCTCCTTTCTCCATGAAGTTATACTTTAGAATGAAGTCTGAAATGTTGCTGAAAATGTAAGATCCTACTCCCACATTAACCTTCTAGATTAATTAGCACAGTGTATATCAAATTGTACTTTATTAGAGCATTAAACTGAACTTTCTATTGCCAAAAATCTATGGTTCAGGAGGACAGTATAGATTAGTTAATAAACATTTCATTGCTCTACCTAATGTAGCAATGATAGGCAACAGCTGTCCTAAATCAGACTGCTTGTTGTAAGGATATGCTATTGCTGATCCTGTGGAAGGAATATGCACTAAGCAATGAATGAAAGATTGATAAAAAATGCACTTTGATATTGCCTTAGTAGCAACGTAGAGTCCTACAAGGGTTGTTCACTTTGGTTAAAAGAAAAAAGCATAATAATCATTCTAATTATTTTTAAAACAGAGGAATACATTTTTATTGGGTCTTTGAAGTTGATGTATATTATTTGCAAGCAGTTTATTTTTTAATCCCTAGAGGAGGAACATTTAGGCATGAAATTCACCAAGTAGCATTCCACTGGCAGGCGGAATGGCTCCTGAGGAGCAGAGCGTCTCTGAATCGGACCAGCTCTGCTTGTACTATGATGAGTGAAACAGAAGAAAGAGGGTCAGGTTTGAGGAGTGACCTAGATTGGGCAGGCAACAGCAACTATATCAATGATGAGATAGAATGTAAAGAAATAAGAAGCGATGAAATGGATATGACTGAGTCTGTCTGGGCAACAATTAAATTGGGGAAGAAAACTATTAGAGCCTCCCCTGGGATAGTGCTTGGGGTGTGCTATAGACCGCCGGGATCTAATTTGGATATGGATAGAGCCCTTTTTAATGTTTTTAATAAAGTAAATACTAATGGAAACTGTGTGATCATGGGAGACTTTAACTTCCCAGATATAGACTGGAGGACGAGTGCTAGTAATAATAATAGGGCTCAGATTTTCCTAGATGCGATAGCTGATGGATTCCTTCAGCAAGTAGTTGCTGAACCGACTAGAGGGGATGCCATTTTAGATTTGGTCTTGGTGAGTAATGAGGACCTCATAGAGGAAATGGTTGTAGGGGATAATCTTGGCTCAAGTGATCATGAGCTAATTCAGTTCAAACTGAATGGAATGATTAACAAAAATAAATCTGCAACTAGGGTTTTTGATTTCAAAAGGGCTGACTTTCAAAAATTAAGGAAATTAGTTAGGGAAGTGGATTGGACTGAAGAATTTATGGGTTTAAAGGTAGAGGAGGCCTGGGATTATTTTAAATTAAAGCTGCAGAAGCTATCGGAAGCCTGCATCCCAAGAAAGGGGAAAAAATTCATAGGCAGGAGTTGTAGACCAAGCTGGATGAGCAAGCATCTTAGAGAGGTAATTAAGAAAAAGCAGAAAGCATATAGGGAGTGGAAGAAGGGAGCGATCAGTAAGGAAAGCTACCTTATTGAGGTCAGAATATGTAGGGATAAAGCGAGACAGGCTAAAAGTCAAGTAGAGTTGGACCTTGCAAAGGGAATTAAAACCAATAGTAAAAGGTTCTATAGTCATATAAATAGGAAGAAAACAAAGAAAGAAGAAGTGGGACCGCTAAAAACTGAGGATGGAGTGGAGGTCAAGGATAATCTAGGCATGGCCCAATATCTAAACAAATACTTTGCCTCAGTCTTTAATAAGACTAAAGAGGATCTTAGGGATAATGGTAGCATGATAAATGGGAATGAGGATATGGAGGTAGACATCACCATATCTGAGGTAGAAGCGAAACTTAAACAGCTTAATGGGACTAAATCGGGGGGCCCAGATAATCTTCATCCAAGAATATTAAAAGAATTGGCACAAGAAATTGCAAGCCCATTAGCAAGAATTTTTAATGAATCTGTAAACTCAGGGGTTGTACCGTATGATTGGAGAATTGCTAACATAGTTCCTATTTTTAAGAAAGGGAAAAAAAGTGATCCAAGTAATTATAGGCCTGTTAGTTTGACATCTGTAGTATGCAAGGTCTTGGAAAAAATTTTGAAGGAGAAGGTAGTTAAGGACATTGAAGTCAATGGTAAATGGGACAAAATACAACATGGTTTTACAAAAGGTAGATCGTGCCAAACCAACCTGATCTCCTTCTTTGAGAGAGTAACAGATTTTTTAGATAAAGGAAACGCAGTGGATCTAATTTACTTAGATTTTAGTAAGGCGTTTGATACTGTGCCACATGGGGAATTATTAGTTAAATTGGATAAGATGGGCATCAATAGGAAAATTGAAAGGTGGATAGGGAATTGGTTAAAGGGGAGACTACAACGGGTCCTACTGAAAGGTGAACTGTCAAGTTGGAGGGAGGTTACCAGTGGAGTTCCTCAAGGATCAGTTTTGGGACCAATCTTATTTAATCTTTTTATTACTGACCTGGGCACAAAAAGTGGGTGTGCGCTAATAAAGTTTGCAGATGATACAAAGCTGGGAGGTATTGCTAATTTAGAGAAGGACAGGGATACCCTACAGGAGGATCTGGATGACCTTGTAAACTGGAGTAATAGGAATAGGATGAAATTTAATAGTGAGAAGTGTAAGGTCATGCATTTAGGGATTAATAACAAGAATTTTAGTTATAAGCTAAAAGAAAAGGAGGACTTGTGGCACCTTAGAGACTAACCAATTTATTAGAGCATAAGCTTTCGTGAGCTACAGCTCACTTCCTCAGATGCATATCGTGGAAACTGCAGCAGGCTTTATATATACACAGAGAATATGAAACAATACCTATTCCCACCCCACTGTCCTGCTGGTAATAGCTTATCTAAAGTGATTTCCAGCACAAATCCAGGTTTTCTCACCCTCCACCCCCGCACACAAATTCACTCTCCTGCTGGTGATAGCCCATCCAAAGTGACAACTCTTTACACAATGTGCATGACAATCAAGCTGGGCTATTTCCTGCATAAATCCAGGTTCTCACATCCCCCCCACCCCCATACACACACACAAACTCACTCTCCTGCTGGTAATAGCTCATCCAAACTGACCACTCTTCAAGTTTAAATCCAAGTTAAACCAGAACATCTGGGGGGGGGGGGTAGGAAAAAACAAGAGGAAACAGGCTACCTTGCATAATGACTTAGCCACTCCAAGTCTCTATTTAAGCCTAAATTAATAGTATCCAATTTGCAAATGAATTCCAATTCAGCAGTTTCTCGCTGGAGTCTGGATTTGAAGTTTTTTTGTTTTAAGATAGCGACCTTCATGTCTGTGATCGCGTGACCAGAGAGATTGAAGTGTTCTCCGACTGGTTTATGAATGTTATAATTCTTGACATCTGATTTGTTATAAGAATGTTATAATTCTTGACATCAGAGGCTCGTTCACCTGCACATCCACCAATGTGATATATGCCATCATGTGCCAGCAATGCCCCTCTGCCATGTACATTGGTCAAACTGGACAGTCTCTACGTAAAAGAATAAATGGACACAAATCAGATGTCAAGAATTATAACATTCATAAACCAGTCGGAGAACACTTCAATCTCTCTGGTCACGCGATCACAGACATGAAGGTCGCTATCTTAAAACAAAAAAACTTCAAATCCAGACTCCAGCGAGAAACTGCTGAATTGGAATTCATTTGCAAATTGGATACTATTAATTTAGGCTTAAATAGAGACTTGGAGTGGCTAAGTCATTATGCAAGGTAGCCTGTTTCCTCTTGTTTTTTCCTACCCCCCGCCCCCCAGATGTTCTGGTTTAACTTGGATTTTAACTTGAAGAGTGGTCAGTTTGGATGAGCTATTACCAGCAGGAGAGTGAGTTTGTGTGTGTATGGGGGTGGGGGGGATGTGAGAACCTGGATTTATGCAGGAAATAGCCCAGCTTGATTGTCATGCACATTGTGTAAAGAGTTGTCACTTTGGATGGGCTATCACCAGCAGGAGAGTGAATTTGTGTGGGGGGGTGGAGGGTGAGAAAACCTGGATTTGTGCTGGAAATCACTTTAGATAAGCTATTACCAGCAGGACAGTGGGGTGGGAATAGGTATTGTTTCATATTCTCTGTGTATATATAAAGCCTGCTGCAGTTTCCACGATATGCATCTGAGGAAGTGAGCTGTAGCTCACGAAAGCTTATGCTCTAATAAATTGGTTAGTCTCTAAGGTGCCACAAGTCCTCCTTTTCTTTTTGCGAATACAGACTAACACGGCTGTTACTCTGAAACCAGTTATAAGCTAGGGACGCATCAACTAGAAGTAACGGAGGAGGAAAAGGACCTTGGAGTATTGGTTGATCATAGGATGACTATGAGCTGCCAATGTGATATGGCTGTGAAAAAAGCTAATGTCGTCTTGGGATGCATCAGGAGAGGTATTTCCAGTAGGGATAAGGAGGTTTTAGTACCGTTATATAAGGCACTGGTGAGACCTCACCTGGAATACTGTGTGCAGTTCTGGTCTCCCATGTTTAAGAAGGATGAATTCAAACTGGAACAGGTACAGAGAAGGGTGACTAGGATGATCCGAGGAATGGAAAACTTGTCTTATGAAAGGAGACTCAGGGAGCTTGGCTTGTTTAGCCTAACTAAAAGAAGGTTGAGGGGAGATATGATTGCTCTCTATAAATATATCAGAGGGATAAATACCAGAGAGGGAGAGGAATTATTTAAACTCAGTACCAATGTGGACACAAGAACAAATGGATATAAACTGGCCACTAGGAAATTTAGATTAGAAATTAGACGAAGGTTTCTAACCATCAGAGGAGTGAAGTTTTGGAATAGCCTTCCGAGGGAAGTAGTGGGGGCAAAAGATCTATCTTGCTTTAAGATTAAACTCGATAAGTTTATGGAGGAGATGGTATGATGGGATAACATGGTTTTGGTAATTAAATATTCATGGTAAATAGGCCCAATGGCCTGTGATGGGTTTTTAGATGGGGTAAGATCCAAGTTACCCGGGAAAGAATTTTCTGTAGTATCTGGCTGATGAATCTTGCCCATATGCTCAGGGTTTAGCTGATCGCCATATTTGGGGTCGGGAAGGAATTTTCCTCCAGGGCAGATTGGAAGGCCCTGGAGGTTTTTCGCCTTCCTCTGTAGCATGGGGCACGGGTCACTTGCTGGAGGATTCTCTGCTCCTTGAGGTCTTCAAACTACAATTTGAGGACTTCAATAGCACAGATATAGGTGTGAGGTCTTTTTTAGGAGTGGTGGGTGAAATTCTGTGGCCTGCATTGTGCAGGAGGTCAGACTAGATGATCATAATGGTCCCTTCTGACCTAAATATCTATGAATCTATGAAACTCAGGAAAGCAAATTGAGGCCAATTGGTCAATTTGGCTACTAGGCAACAATTAATCCAGGGTGTTTAACACAGGCCACTCTGCATGTTTATGTTTCCTATAGTTCTACCTGTCTGCTGCAATGCTTATTGCAAATGAAACTGTTTAGAGAGAACACGCCACCGCCCTTGCTCCCTGCTTTACCCCCACTCCCTCTTTAGAGCAGCAGGCATTCCTGCAAACAGTCCTTATGCTCAAGCGCACAAGCTCTTCCTTTATGCACCAATGCAGTGAAGTAGATCTCACTTTGTGCAGCCATATGCAATTTGCAGTCTTTCAAGAGGGCTCCTTAGGAGAAATGAAGAGGTTGCCAACTCTTGCAATATTTGATGTTTTTCTAAAAGCCCAAACTGTTGGACTCAAGAGATTGCACAAGAATCTCATCTTTCATTTTTTTAAAAAAGTACATTTCTAGCTGTCATGGATGCAGAGGGAAAAAAAAAATCTTAAAAATGTGAAGCAAGTGCACCCTCAAGGTTCAGAAACTGGAGCAGAGAGAGCCCATCAGTTATTTTTAAAAGCTCATGATTTTTGAATGTTTTGGGTTGATAGCATTGCTATTTAAAACTGGATTCATTACAGGAGCGAAATCAAAACTTCATAAACAACTATTGGCAGAATAACCATTTACTAGTAGCAAAGTCTGCTTTTTATTATTTTCGCTTTGTTTTGAGTCCTTCTGGAACTGGCAAACTTTTATGAGTTTCTTGTTAAGAGTCTGTTGCCATATATGTAGCTTTTTCATTAAAAATAAAACACAGAAAATACCCAGCACTTAGCATAGCAGCCACTTGCACGAAGCATTGTATGGTTCCATTAACACAAGGCAAATCACCCTCTTTAAGCGTCATGAAAATGCTATATTTCATTCACATAAAATGATGCAACTTTGAATCTACTGCATCCTGTGTTCTAAAGACACATAAACGTAAAGGGTTAAGCTCACTCCAGACTTTAGCATGGCGGTGTTTAGCTTTCTACTAAATCTAATGATAGTTTAGCTCTCATCCACCCTGCAGTCAGTTCATCTGGGGACAAGAGACACACCAATCACAACTCAGGGAGAGGACACATGGCGCTGGCTGGGAGGGTTGGTTTTAGAACATCACTGAAGAACTGCAACAAAACAGGACCCTATAAAGCGCAAACTGAACAAGAAAACTCCCCTCAGCCTATGGTTAAAATAAAGAGTCGTGTATTGGAGCCAGTTCCCAAAGAAAACAAATAAAGTTTCAGTCCTGGGCTCTCAGCCCTCAGAGTTCACAGGAGATCTGCCTTCTCTCAGCTAGTTAACTCCCATCTTCTCAATCTCTTCTCCCACACCAAATGCACTCTTTTAGGGGAGGTACTCTTTCCACTGCCTCCTGAATGTCTCTGCACAAAAGAGAGAGTTGGGTCCCTTTTCAGATTAAGGGGATTAACTGTTTCCTGCCAGCCTAGGGACAGGGTTTCTTCATCCTGTCACATGCCCCAAAGTAGATTCCATTCACACAGACTGAGTTCTAAATGTCAAGGGACAATATATACACTGTAAAAAGAAAAGGAGGACTTGTGGCACCTTAGAGACTAACCAATTTATTTGAGCATGAGCTTTCATGAGCTACAGCTCACTTCATCGGATGCACACTGTGGAAACTGCGGAAGACATCCAGGATATCTGAGACCCCTCTCTCAACAGGCCGAGTTTGCTGGCAGCCTGCCTCCTCTTATGAACGATAACTCTGGGTTCTTCTGCCCCCCAGATAAAGCTCTAGAAGTTCACGATCTTTACTCCCAGCCAGGATAGCCTTTGATGGGTTTATTCTGATAGTGTGGCTGATGTGATTAGGCCTTTGCTTACAGACAACCCCCCAACCTGAAGCAAATACTCACCAGCAACCACACACCACACAACAAAAAACACTAACCCAGGAACCTATCCTTGCAACAAAGCCCGTTGCCAGCTGTGTCCACATATCTATTCAGGGGACACCATCACAGGGCCTAATCACATCAGCCACACTATCAGAGGCTCATTCACCTGCACATCTACCAATGTGATATATGCCATCATGTGCCAGCAATGCCCCTCTGCCATATACATTGGCCAAACTGGACAGTCTCTACGTAAAAGAATAAATGGACACAAATCAGACGTCAAGAATTATAACATTCAAAAACCAGTCGGAGAACACTTCAATCTCTTTGGTCACTCGATTACAGACCTAAAAGTGGCATACAATTAACTTAGGCTGGAATAGAGACTGGGAGTGGATGTGTCATTACAGAAAGTAAAACTATCCTCCCCTCCCCACTGTTCCTCACATGTTCTTGTCAACTGCTGGAAATGGCCCACCTTGATTATCACTACAAAAGGTTCCCGTTTCCCTCCCCCCCCCACTCTCCTGCTGGTAATAGCTTACCTTACCTGATCACTCTTGTTACAATCTGTAGGTAATACCCATTGTTTCATGTTCTCTGTGTATATAAAATCTCCCCACAGTATTTTCCGCTGTATGCATCGGATGAAGTGAGCTGTAGCTCACGAAAGCTTACGCTCAAATAAATTGGTTAGTCTCTAAGGTGCCACAAGTCCTCCTTTTCTTTTTGCGGATTCAGACTAACACGGCTGCTTCTCTGAAACAGGTCTTCATTAGAGACCTTACATGACACTCTTTGGCAAAATAGTATGTTGATCCCAGACCGAGGGAATCCCTGTAACACTAGCACAAAGAGTTCCCTGGGTCTCAGTCACTCACTCTCCCAGAGCTGTCTTGGCTCTGCAGTACTAACAAAAGGAAACTTATTTTGTTCTCCAAAGTAAGCAGCTACAATGCTGAATACACACACGGAGCAGATTTGTTGAGGAAGAAGGTGCCATATTTATAGTGTTCCTTTTCAAAGCACAATCACATTTTAAATGTTCTGAAATACAAAGCTCAGGTATTAATGGCTACATTGTTTTAGTTATGTGTCTTGCTGTACTCCGAAGACGCTTTTCTAGCTTGTTACTTGTCATTCTCCAATGAATCATACTTATAAACAGGGTTCAATGTGTGGCTGATTAATTTAGAATGGGGTGGACAAACTACAGCCCGCGGGCTGGATCCAGCCCACCATCCGTTTTAATCTGGCCCTTGAGCTCCAGCCAGGGAGCAGGGTCAGGGGCTGTTCCTGGAAGCAGTGGCATTGCCCCCTTCCATCTCCTGTGCATAGGGGCAGCTAGGGGGCTCCACTCTGCACTCTGTCCCTGCCCCAAGCGCCGCCCCCGCAGCTCCCATTGGCCGGGAACCATGGCCAATGGGAGCTGCAGGGGCGCATGCCTGCAGACGGGGCAGCGTGCAGAGCTGTCTGGCCGCGCCTCCATATAGGAGCCGGAGAAGGGCTATGCCACTGTTTTTGGGAGCTGCTTGACATAAGCATTACCCGGAGTCTGCACCCCTGAGCCTCTCCCCGTGTCCCAACCCCCTGCCCCAAACCTGATCCCCCCCACCCTCCAAACCCCTCCCATCCCCGAGCACCTCCTGCACCCCAAGCCTCTCATCCCCAGGCCCGCCCCAGAGCCTGCCTCCCAACCCCCTGCCCTAGCCCTGATCTCTCTCCAAACCCCTTGGTTGCAGCCCGGAGCACCCTCCTACACCCCAAACTACTCATCCCCAGCCCCACCCCAGAGCCCACACCCCCAGCTGGAGCCCTGAACCCTCCCGCATTCCACCCCCTTACTCCAGAGCCCTCACCCCCTCCTGCACCCCAACCCCAATTTTGTGAGCATTCATGGCCCGCCATACCATTTCTATTCCTAGATGTGGCCCTCAGGCCAAAAAGTGTGCCGACCCTGATCTAGAATGTTAGGATTGGTGAAAATGTCTGATCACGAGACACACTTCATTAAAACTCTGATTTCTTCTTAGCTGTGCTTGGGAAACACCCATTCTTCTGCATTATTGTGTGGGAAGGTGAACACAAGCCTGGCAAACTTCAGAGGTAGATTAAACTTGCTTCTCTGAGTACTATGTATAACCAATTCTTTCTCAAGATGAAAACAATACATTTAGTCTGGATGTGATAACATCTCCACTGGCAATCTTTGCTCTAAGGCTGCTGCTTCTTGACCTTTGGCAGAAGTGTCTTTGATATCATTTACTTGACAACTGACAAATTCCTGTTCCAAACCAGTAATACAATATGTCAAAAATCTTGTTGCTTTTGTTGGTAGAAAGGTTCAACAGCTTACTGTGGTACATATATCTCTGCTTTTCTAAGATACTGAACACCTTTGCATGCTTCTGAACTGCATCCTGGACAGGCAGCACCTTTAGCATACCATACTCCAGCAAACTGCTCAGGAAAAAAAAAATTCTCATCTCCTGGAGAGAAAGAGAGAGAGATTGCCTGTCTCTATCATCTTGGTGCCAGCTCTATCAAGTTAGCATCTGGGTTTTTATTGAAAGAAGGAAACACATGAGCTTTAGGTAATCTACTGAGAAGAAAAGCCACTAGGTCCATCATATCAGACATGAATAACTGGGTCTGTCATATCAGAGACAAATAACTGGGACTTCCTTTTGCAGCAAGAGATTGAAAGTTTAAAAAAAAGCAAGGAAAGATGCATGCAAAAAAAAAAAGCAACATAGTCTAGTCATCATGTTCTCAAAGCTTCATATAAATCTCTGCAGCCTGGCTTCGCTGGCTCTATCACCATCAGATGTTGATAAAATACAGGAATGCAGTGCATCATTCTTTACACTAAGTCAAGTCAAATATGTTGCCAGCCCAAGCCATCTGACAGGACTGATTACTTCAGCATGGGTTGGTGCACAGAAAAATCCACTTACAGAATTCAGCATAGAAATTCTCTTTTGGATGAGTAATCACACCAGAAGAATACATCTATGAACAGCTCCTCCAAATCACATTTCTTAATTTGGATACAGAAAGTAGATGGAGCTCGTAAAGCTGCATTGGGCGCCATATGGGCATGGACAACCCCATAAAACAGACATTTGCTGTCAAGGTATTTTGCCTAGATTGATTTGTGCTTTTCCATATTCACTGATGCACTAAAATGTTTACCCCATGGGATAGAACGCTTTTCTATAGTATTTGACATTGCAGTGAACATAGTAGCAGCAATGCTCTCCTTGGTTAAGAACATTTAGAAACTTGTAGCAGACTTATTTGACATCAAATGAGCATGCTGTAATAGGATTCATTTTTCAGTGCCTTGATCATTGCCTCCACCCACAAAAAGGCGGAAGAACAATGACTTCATTCCAAAATAAGATGACTGCAGGATGTGTATAGAGGATGCTTTGGTTTGAGCACACACATAAGCTTCTACAGTCTTCAAATCTAGGAGACACCTGAAATTATCTGTTGCAGCAACAGTATTATGGTGTTCAGCTAAAGAGAAAGTGAATATTATTTCAGCTTCTCTTGCAAATGAGTTCTCACTTGACTGCTCCTTTGTCAGATAGCATAGAACCCCTTTATGTTTTAGCTTTGCCTCTTGCAAGGCATGGTGTTATCAATCAAATTCACGCTGATGAAGACATGAAATATCATTCTCAGACAGCAGGCACCAAAATGAACACAGATCATTTTCAACTGGAGGAGTCACCCCGTAAGAAATTGGAAGTTATAAAAAAAGAATACAAACAGGTGAACAAAACAGAACAAACTTGAGCCAAACAAATCCAAAACAAAGCCCAAATCCCCCCGGACAATGTCTTCACATCAGGGCAGCAACAGGGACAGCTGGATTAGCCTCTTATGTCATACCGGTAACACTCCTAATATGACAGAAGTGGTAATGTTTTGTTGAGTTTGACCTGTGGGTCTGGTGTTTACAAACATAACACCTTAAATAAAGCCCTAGCCATCTAGAGGTTTCAAAAGAAGAAGTCTGACACTAACCAAATAAAACAAGAAGAATGATGTAGCTTAGTATACTATACTGAAAGGACTAGCCCTATACTGAACCCAAAGTTTTGGGGGTGGGAAGGAATGGATGGGTCAGTTTATCTCCACTGGAGTAGAAATGAAATGTGTGAAGGAGGGAGTGAATCAAAAAGAAGAGGAGATCACAGAGAGGAGAGAAATGAGACTCACAGGCCATCTCTACACAACAAAAGCTTTTGTTGGCAGAGCCTCCTAGTGGAGATGCAGCATAAGCCAACTGAAGGATGCATCCGATGAAGTGAGCTGTAGCTTACGAAAGCTCATGCTCAAATAAATTGGTTAGTCTCTAAGGTGCCACAAGTACTCTTTTTCTTTCTGCTGGCATAGTAACCTACGCTATGTTGCTGTTGCAATTTCAGGATCTCTCGAGAGCACCCAGTTAAGGTTTCTGGCTCCCTGTTAAGGTTACCTGTATCCCTTGCTATCCTGACTAGGATTTTAAGGTTGCACATCACTCTGCCTTACATGACAATATTCTCAGCCAGCCAGCCTGCCTAAAAAAACAGTGTCTGTGCTTTGCTTCCTTCTCTGAGGGCAATGAACAATGTATTGTCAACCGTTACAAATTACCACACAGTTCTTTCTAAGCAAGCACCTTTATTCTCAAGATAAAAGCATTACACAGAAAACATGTATCAAATCAAAAGTCCCTAGGCACATGCTAAAAGCTTAGCAGAGATCATCCCTCAGCCTTAGGGGGCGTGAGTAGACCAAAGTCTTTCCAAATGTTCTGCAAGGTTTGGAGCGATTAGACAGAAGGGCCTGTCCATTTGCAGGATCAGAAAGAAAGCCCTGAGTCAGTTTAAACCCAGCTTTTTATATCAAAAGCCCTTTCTTTGTCTGTTTTCTCGAAAACACAGTTTGAACCAGCATACACAAGCCCACAGGGGATGGCACCTCTCTGAAGGTGTTTACAATCTAATAATTCCCCTTAATCACCTTACTGGTTTTACTTCCTGGTAAAGCTGTGGCAACCCTCCCCCTTGGAGTTATTCACACTATTCATAGATAAAACATGTCTACATTTAACACAAAATGGTCCCCACAGATATTGCATTCAGTTGCAATATCTGTCACAGTTATGTCTAGACTGGGGGTTTTACCTGCACAGCTGTGCCAGCTAAGGGATGTAATTTTTTCCCATCCCTAGCTGCCATAGCTATGTTAGCAAAACTTTGTATTTTGGACCAGGTCATAGACTTGCATATGCAGTGAATGCACGGTCTTCCTAGGAGCTCAAGTGTCAGGGGGCATTCCTGAAAGTGGACAGAGTGGGGATGGGCCAAAGGTGAGAGAGGGAGCCGCTCTGAACTCACAAGGGGTGTGGCAGGTTTGCAGCAGCACCTTGGTAATTGTATCTCAGCAAAGTCCCATATGGCCATGGCAGCAAGGGCACAATTTAGAGCACCCTCAGGGCTACCCTAAACTGAAGTGGAGCCCATACCTGCAGGCTCTGACTATCTCTGAAGAGAGAAAAGGCAAACTGCCTGCCTTCCATGCCTGTCCTGGTGCAGGGATAAATCCTCCTCCGGCTCAGCGTGTGCAAGGATGCCAAATGGCAATTTCCACAAAAGTCACGTGCCTCAGGGTGTATACTCAGCTAGTGATTAACTGGAGTATTCTCATGCAAGTTGGAAGCCTCCCTCTCTCTGCCTGACTCAGAGGCATACCTCCTAGGTGAATGCCTTAATCACCAGGCTATACAGTCACTCACTTGCCCTTTGGCCCAATGAATATTTAGATATTTGTACAAAGTAGAATAACTTCAACAAGAGAGATTGAGAAACCCTCCCTCAATAAAATAGCCAATAGCCCTGGTGGTTAAAGCACTCACCCAGGAAGGAAAGCAATCCAAGTCTCAGTCTCTACTTTGGAGTACAGGTTTCAGAGTAACAGCTGTGTTAGTCTCTATTCGCAAAAAGAAAAAGGAGGACTTGTGGCACCTTAGAGACTAACCAATTTATTTGAGCATAAGCTTTCGTGAGCTACAGCTCACTTCATCGGATGCAAGTCCGATGAAGTGAGCTGTAGCTCACGAAAGCTTATGCTCAAATAAATTGGTTAGTCTCTAAGGTGCCACAAGTCCTCCTTTTCTACTTTGGAGTAGGGATTCCAACCTCCCAATCTGAGGCAAGTACCCTAACCACTGGGCTAAAGGTTATGTCTACACACACACACACACGCAGTTTACTGGCCGAAAATGGACTTTTTCAGTTTTGCTGACAAATTCCAAACATTTCTGGAACTGAGACAAATACTTTCCTGATTTTACAGGTTGCTGGGCAAAGAGACAACAACAAAACCCACAATTATTTGCCAAACTCTAATTACAATGATGTGGGAGGGGGGAAAAACCCAATCCTTATGGCTGTTTGAGCAGGCACCACCCTCAACTACACCCCATGGTTCCTAATGGTCATTTCAGTGCACTGCCCTCTGCAGCTGCTGCGATTCTTCCAACTACCCAGCTCAGTTTATTTCAGACAAAATATCCCCTTCGTAGGGTTTGATTTATTAACTTTTTTTTTTTTAATATATATATATACACAGAGTGCAAAGCACTTCTTTCAGTATCTCACATTCACTCCGGGTCCATATAAGAACACTAGTAAGCCCCAGGAGCTGGGTGGTACTTCAGGCCACCTGGAAGGCTTCAGCCAGCTTTTCCTCCAGCTAGGCCCTTTCCATAATCAAGGTCTTTACCTTTTGGTTCAGGAGGCTTAGCAGGTAGACAAGGGGTGGGCAAACTACAGCCCAGGGGCTGCATCCAGCCCTTCAGACATTTTAATCTGACCCTTGAGCTCCCACTGGGGAGCAGGGTTGGGGGTTTGCTCTGCTCCATGCATGCTGTGGCTCCACACGGCTCCTGGAAGCAGTAGCATATCCCCCCCTCCAGCTCCTATGTATAGGGACCGCCAGGGGATTCAGCACACTGCCCCCATCCCAAGCGCAGCCTCTGCAGTTCCCATTGGCCAGGAACCTACAGCCTCTGCGTAGGAGCCAGAAGGGGGACATGCCTCTGCTTCCGGGAGCTGCTTGAAGTAAGCATTGCCCGGAGCCTGCACCCCGAGCCTCTCCCCATGCCCCGACCCCAGCCCTGATCCCCCTCCTGCCCTCCAAACCCCTTGGTCCCAGCTTGGAGCACCCTCCTGCACCCCCTACCCCTCATCCCCAACCCAGAGCCCACACCCCCAGGGGGATCCTGCACCTCTTCCAGCACCCCAATCCCCTGCCATGCCCAGAGCCCCTCCCACACCCTGAACTCCTCATTTCTGGCCCCACCCCAGAGCCTGCACCCCCAGCCAGAGCCCTCACCCACATCCACACCCCAACCCACCAATTTCGTGATCATTCATGGCCCACCATACAATTTCCATACCCAGATGTGGCCCTCAGGCCAAAATGTTTGCCCACCCCCAAGGTAGACCCACCTCCTGCTGGTATCTCCTTGCTATGCTATGAGGGAGGAGGCAGCATATATGCTCATCCCTTTTCCAGAACTCATCCCAATTGGCTGAGAAAGAGGGATGGGGCTGTCCCACCAACTCAGCAAGGCTCCTAGTCCTGGTCCTTTAAAGACACAGTAATGTTTTTTTTCATCTAAACCAGTGGTTCCCAAACTTGTTCCGCTGCTTGTGCAGGGAAAGCCCCTGGCAGGCCGGGCCGATTTGTTTAACTGCCACGTCCGCAGGTTTGACCAGTTGCGGCTCCCACTGGCCACAGATTGCTGCTCCAGGCCAATGGGAGCTGCTGGAAGCTGCACAGGCCGAGGGACGTACTGGCCGCTGCTTCCAGCAGCTCCCATTGGCCTGGAGCAGCGAACCGTGGCCAGTGGGAGCTGCGATTGGCTGAACCTGCGGACGCAGAAGGTAAACAAACCAGCCCGGCCCGCCGGGGCTTTCCCTGAACAAACGGCGGAACAAGTTTGGGAACCACTGTCCTAAACATTACTTATTCCTGGAACCATTTCCTCTTTACTAGTATCTTTTATTTCCTAGGATCTTGCATTCATAATATCTCCCAAAATCTTAAAGGGCCACACCGTGGGTCAGGGTGGACTGACCCCTAGACCCCACTATCCTTCAGGGGACAGACTACCCTGCCACAGGTTGTCAAATGAGTGCAAACAATGAGTGATGTCACAACAGTTTTCATGAGAAACTAAAACTGTTGCCAGCGTCAACGAATTTTTTACAAAAACACCAAAATCATGTTTTAAAAAGGCATTTTTTTTTGGCCAAAATAAATTTAGGATGAAAAATTTCAACCAGCTTTGCTCATGTCTCTTTTTGGTGTCTTCAGTGGACAGAGCTTGGCTGATAGGAGCCAGGTTTAGGAGAATATCACCCCTAGAGCTGACCCTTGTACATCTGTGCTAAGTACTTCTCAGAGGAGTCTATTCTATGTGCTGCCCCTCGAGAGGCAGGGAGCTCCACCCACACAGGTCCCTGTCCTTTATGCTTCCCCTTCAATCTTGTAGGATACCACATAGGATCACTCTCATCTTAAAGGGACAATATCCATTTTCATATTGCAAGTGGTGTTCTAATGAGGATGCTTCTGATTGCACCTTAGAAAGTATATTTCTTAACCATCAATATGTCCCGTTGGTAGGAGGAGAAAAAAAATACATTCAGGGAGATATAAGATTTGTGTTAGGTGTAATAATATAGATGCATATTCCTGTACTGCCATCTTGTGGTTTACGAGAGACTGCTGAATTGGAATTAATTTGCAAACTGGATACAATTAACTTAGGCGTGAATAGAGACTGGGAGTGGATGGGTCATTACATAAAGTAAAACTATTTCCCCATGTTTATTCCTCCCCTCCCCCACCCTCATCCCCCACTGTTCCTCAGACGTTCTTGTCAACTGCTGGAAATGGCCCACCTCGATTATCACTACAAAAGGTTCCTTCCCCCCCCCCCCCCCGACCCTGGCTCTCCTGCTGGTAATAGCTCATCTTAAGTGATCACTCTGGTTACAGTGTGTATGGTAACACCCATTGTTTCATGTTCTCTATGTATATAAATCTCCCCACTATATTTTCCACTGAATACATCCGATGAAATGAGCTGTAGCTCATGAAAGCTTATGGTCAAATAAATTTGTTAGTCTCTAAGGTGCCACAAGTACTCCTTTTCTTTTAGTGTGTAAAAAGCAGCTTATTAAAGAAGCAACTGATGAGAAGTTTGACTATACTTGTGTTAAAAATATTACACTTAGCTTAGTATATGGCAGACTACAGAAAAAGTTCAGCTATGAAAAATCTTTCATCCGATCACTGCATATCTCAGTGTAACAATGTCTTTGTCCTATAGATACATTCGTGTTTAAAGGTAATTCTCTGCTCCCTGCACTGGCTGCCACTAGACTACTAGGTGAAATTAAAGGTCAGATTACTAGGAGTGCTGAGAACCTACAACACCCATTGACATCAAAGGGAGCTGTGGCTGCTTGGCACTTCTGAAAATCAGGCATTAAAGTTTTTGATCACTCGCCACAAAAGCATAAGAGGCCTAAATTCAACTTGCCTTAAAAACTACATGGGGGGAGAGGGGTGGTAGGAAGGATGGTCTTTGAGTTAAAGAGATGTTGGAGATCTGGGTTCACTTCACACAAGTGTCCAGTGTGACCTTTGGCAAGTTACTTAATCTCTCTGTGCCTCATTTCCCAGTGCTGGTGTTTGTCCAGCAGGGGCTCCCTGCAAAGCTCAATTCCAGGGGCCCCACAGGACTGGGAGGAAGATGGGGACAGTAGGGGAGCAGAAAGAGGCCCAGGGAAGTAGGTGGTGACTGTTCCAGAGCCTGTCCCATCCCTGGCTTCCTCTGCCTGTGCCTGACTCCAGCTCCCAGTGAGAGCTCCACTGTCTGGGCAGCCAGGCTACTCAGCTCTGGCTTTGCCCCAAGATCCCCCCCGACTGCTCCCAACAGCTCCGGCCCCTGTGCTCCCCTGTCCAGTCTCAGTCTGCTGTGTCCCTGCACTGACCCACCTGTGCACACCCCCTCACCTCCCCACCTGGGCCCAGCACTGGCACCTACCGGCTCGGAGGATGCTCTGCAGTAAAAGGAAAGGGTCCGCCTGGCAGGGAAGCACAAGGACCAGAGCCGCCCGTGAGGGCCTTCCATTTGGCTTGCCAAGCATCACCTGTTACTTCTTGCTCCCCACTAAGGGATCTGCTGTAAAGGCAGTCTAGCTATCTGGCTCCGGCTGTCCCCGGCCTCAAAGCATCCCTCGCCCTTGTGGCCCTTTCCCTCCCGGCTGCAGAGCATCCTCTGAGCTTGCAGGTCGGGACAGTGCTCAGAGGCAGATCAGCATGGGGACACTGCAGACAGGACTGGGCATCAGAGCACACGGGTGCTGTAGTGAGGGGAGCCCAGAGTGGAGTTGGAGCCAGGTAGCAGGGCTGGTCTTACAGCAGAGCCCCCAGCAGGGAGCATGATAAAGCAGCTCACGCCTGGTGGGCCAAACGGAAGGCCTTGCAGGCCGCATTTGGCTTCAGGGGGCCCTCTCGCTGCTGGTGCCACCACTGTCAGTTCCCCTATTTGTTAAGTGGGGACAAAGATACTTCCTTTGTCTATCTTGTGTATTTACAGTGTAAGCTCTTCAAGACAGGGAGTGACTCTTACCATGTGTATGTACACAGCCTAACACAACAAGGTCCTGATCTTGGCTGGGGCCTCCAGACTTGCAATGCAAATTCAGTACTGCCAACCCCAAGAGTTCAAGAAACCATGAGCCTTGCATGAGACTTGATTGAAAATCATGTGATTCTGGAAAACCTCCCCCCCCACACACACTTTTCTTCATCTTCTTGTTTTTGAGCCTTTTGGATCATGTTTTTAAGTTTTTTATTTCTTTTAAAATGAAAGTTCAGATTCTAATGTAATCTAATGATTCCAGGAGCTGAGGCCTGAAGAAAATCGCCAAATATCGTGAGACTCGTGATGAAATCCATGAAAGTTGACATCATCATTATTATTAATAATTATCATCATTGTCTTTATAAAAATTCACTGGCAAACATTCAGCTCTGGTGATTGATGTCTATCAGTTTACATTTCTAAGGGCTAGATGCTTGCTTTTTTTAATGAAAGATGTATTTCAAAATTCCCCAAAACAGAATCCCAGTGGCTGCCTCTGGTAGGATTAAACATACAAATACAGTTCAGCAGCTATAGCACCTTTGTATTCTGTGTTCACTGTGCAAGCATAGGCAAAGAGAACCAAGACAGTGCAACATTCAGCCTTTATGCCTTCTTCCACTTATACTGTCTTCTCTTGTCAAGCACTTCCTGAAAGTATCATTCTCTCAGTTCCTAGGCATGACCCTTTACACAATCATGTAACACCCTCATTAGGAAGCTATTTATCATAACACTGATTCATGGACTGCAGAAAATGCCTTAGTGTGAGACTTAAAGAGCTCAATCTGTTTAATTTATCAAAAAAAGATCAAGAGATGACTTGACTGTGGCGTGTAATTACATTTGATGTAATCTCATGATACCAGGAGTTGAGGCTTTCGGAATATCTCCAAATATCACAAGGCTTGTGATTAAATTGTGAGAGATGGAAACTCTGCAAATTAATTACTAATAATAATCTTCATTAAAATTCATTGGCAAACTTTCAGCTCTAATGATTGATGCATATCAGTTTATATTGGAACAATTAAAAACAAGGGGGAAGGAATGCACCCAAAAACATGGAAATAACAGGTTAAAGAATATTTAGATAAATTAGATGTATTCAAATTGGCAGCACCTGATGAAATCATCCAAGGGTACTTAAGAAACTAGCTGAAGTAATCTTGGAACCGTTAGCAATTATCTTTGAAAACTCCTGGAGGATGAATGAAGACTGCAGAAGGGCAAACACAGGTAACTGCCTTTAAAAGGGGGAACAAAGAAGATGGGGGGAACTATAGACCAGTCAGCCTAGCTTTGATACCTGGAAAAATACTGGAACAAATTATTAAATAATCACATACTGTAATCACAGGAGGATAATAGTCTCAAAGGAAATAGCCAGCATGCATTTGTCAAGAATAAATCATACCACACTAACCTAATTTCCTTTCTTTGACAGGGTTACTGGCCTAGTGGATAAGGGGAAGCAGTAGATATGATATATCCTGATTTAGTAAGGCTTTTGGCAGAGTCCCACGTGACATTTTCATAAGCAAACTAGGGAAATGTGGTCTAGATGCAATTACTACAAGACGGGTGCACAAATGGTTGAAAGCCCGTACTCAAATAGTTGTTAATGGTTCACTACCAAACTTGGAGAGCATGTATAGTGGAGTCCCACTGGGGTCTGCCCTGGGTCTAGTATATTAGTCAGTATTTTCATAAATGACTTGGATAATGGAGTGGAGAGTATGCATATAACATTTGCAAATAACACCAAGTTGGGAAGGGTTGCAAGCACCTTGGAGGACAGGATTAGAATTCAAAATGTCCTTGACAAATTGGAGAATTTGTCTGAATTCAACAACATGAAATTCAATAAAGACAAGTGCAAAGTACTTCACTTAGGAAGGAAAAATCAAATGGACAGCTACAAAAAGGGGAATAACGGGCTAGATGGTAGTACTGCTAAAAAGGATTGGGGGGTTACAGTGGGTCACAAACTGAATTTGAGTCAACAATGTGATGGAGCTGCGAAAAAGGCTAATGTTATTCTGGAGCGTATTAACAGGAGTGTTGTATATAAGACATGGGAGGTAATTGTTCTGCTCTCCTCAGCACTGGTGAGACCTCAGCTGGAGTACTGTGGCAAGTTCTGGGTGCTGCATTTCAGGACAGATATGGACAAAT
The DNA here is from genome assembly GCF_965140295.1 of Lepidochelys olivacea. Lineage (NCBI taxonomy): Eukaryota > Metazoa > Chordata > Testudines > Cheloniidae > Lepidochelys > Lepidochelys olivacea. The sequence goes on along the minus strand of NC_140421.1, from coordinate 65,528,940 downwards.
TGGAGACAGCCCAGCGAAGAGCAACAGAAATGATAAAAGGTTTAGAAATCCTGACCTATGAGGAAAGGTTAAAAAACTGAGCTTGTTTAGTCTGAGAAAAGAAGACTAAGTAGGGACCTGGTAACAGTCTTCAAATATGTTAAGGGCTGTTATAGAGAGGACAGTAATCAATTGCTCTCCATGACCACTCAAGGTAGGACAAGAACTAATGGGCTTAATCTGAAGCAATGGAGATTTAGGTTAGTTTTTTTCTAATATCTTTCTAACTATAAGGTTAGTGAAGTTCTGGAATAGGCTTCCGAGGATGCTTGTGGAATCTCCATCACTGGAAGCTTTTAAAAACAGGTTAGAGAAATACCTATCAAGGATGGTTAAGGTTTATTTGGCCCTGCCTTAGTGCAGGGGGCTGAACTTGATGACTTTTCGCGGCCCCTTCCAGCCCTACACTTCTATGATTTCAATGCAATCTTAATAAGAAAAAGAATTAGATGCTTCCTTTTTTAAAATGAAAGATGTGGTTCTTTACATTTTAAAATTCCTCAAAACAGGACCCCGAGAGCAGACTCTGGCAGGTATTCTTTATCTGAGGAATAAATGTAGAATTATGGCTCAGCAAGGTTACAGAACCTTTGTACACTAATTGCCTGAAATAATATCAATTCAGGATAACTTAAAATAAAAAACCCCTCCCATCTGACTCTTATCCTCTCTTTTCTTCTCCCCTTTGTGTGTCTCGCCCGCTATGTCTCTTCCTTTTGTCATTCCTTCTCAGTTTAACAATGTAAAGTTTTAAAATATTTACATTACAAAAACATACAGATGTTTTATTATAAGCCTATTATAGGCTTAGATGTACTAGAAAGGATTTGTAGTTACAAAAGCCTGCAGTGCACTTGATTACATGGATCCCTATTGTGCCAGAGGTTTTCGTAAGTAGAAATATTTTATTCTGCAGGACTAATTGTCAGAAGGAATGCCTCTAAATATTTAGTTGTTTTTTTTTTATTTGCAGCGGATTTGGAGACACATAACCAGGAAAGAGGCATAAGCTTATGTAATAGAAAAGCTTTTCGTAAGTGAATTAACATACGTTCCAGCTCCATTTCTGGAATTATAATGTGGTCCAAGGAGACATTATAATGAAATACATTTATAAACCACCTGTCAAGGAGCATCTCTGTGCCACACAATAAAATAAGTACAATGCACATGGGGCCTGGTTTTCAACGGAGCTCAGCACCTAATAGCTCCCATTTAGGCACTTAAATGAAGTGGCCAGATTTCCAAAAATGCTTAGCTCAGACATCAGCAATAACAAGCGAACAAGCCCCAAGAGATCACCAACCAGAGCTAAAGGATCTGGCAGTAAGGCGAATCCAAGAGCTCTTGGCAAACCTTTCAACAGACAAAATGGAACAATTCCCAATTAGTACAAAGAATGGGGAAGAAAATGAGTCAGCAAGCCCTAGCAAGAAATGCATCTGTGTTTGTGTACTGCACACTCTGGCAGGGAAGTGCTGTGTGTTGGGTTGTATTCTTTCTCTGTGTGTGTATTGTGGCTCTCTGCGTGCCTGCTGCCCATTCTGGCAAGGAGGTGTCATGGCACAGTGTAGGGATGTTGTCAAGGTTCCTTCCCCACCCTGAACTCTAGGGTACAGATGTGGGGACCTGCATGAAAAACCTCCTAAGCTTATTTTTACCAGATTAGGTTAAAATTTCCCCAAGGTACAAACTATTTTACCTTTTGTCCCTGGACTTTATTGCTGCCACCACCAAGCATTTAACAAATATAACAGGGAAAGAGCCCACTTGGAAATGTCTTTTCCCCCCAAATCCCCCCAAGCCCTATACCCCCTTTCCTGGGGAAGGCTTGATAAAAATCCTCACCAATTTGCATAGGTGAACACAGACCCAAACCCTTGGATCTTAAGAACAATGAAAAAGCAATCAGGTTCTTAAAAGAAGAATTTTAATTGAAGAAAAAGTAAAAGAATCACCTCTGTAAAATCAGGATGGTAAATACCTTACAGGGTAATCTGATTCAAAACACACAGAATCCCTCTAGGCTAAACCTTAAGTTACAAAAAGACTCAAAAACAGGAATCTATATTCCATTCAGCACAACTTATTTTCTCAGCCATTTAAACAAAACAGAATCTAACGCATATCTAACTAGATTGCTTACTAACCCTTTACAGGAGTTCTGAACTGCATTCCTGCTCTGGTCCCGGCAAAAAAACACACACCGAGAGAACCCTTTGTTTCCCCCCCAGCCCTCCAGCTTTGAAAGTATCTTGTCTCCTCATTGGTCATTTTGGTCAGGTGCCAGCGAGCTTGTCTTAGCTTCTTAACCCTTTACAAGTGAAAGTGTTTTTCCTCTGGCCAGGAGGGATTTAAAGGTGTTTACCCTTCCCTTTATATTTGACAGATGTATACATGTGCGATTGCACAGTGGCAAGGAGATGTGTGTGGCTGTGTGTGCTGCATACTCTGACAAGGTGTGCATAGCGTACATTGTTGCTCACCGTGTCTGCTTCCAACTGAGGTAGTGAGGTATGTGGCTGTGTGGGCTGCACACTCAGGGGTAAGTTGTGTGTTTTGGCTCAGTGTGAGGGTATGTATGTTTGTATGTGTTTCATACTGGTAGAAGAGATAGGCGTGCTGTGTGGCTCTCCGTGTGTTGTGGTTCTGACATTCCACTAGGGTTGCCACCTCCAAGAAGCAGAAAAACCAGCATCCACCCCCACTAACAAAAGGATCTTAGTGTTGACTGTAGCTATTACTGAAATGTTGTTTTGACCATTTAACACACAATAACACAATATATGTATTTTTATGTTATCATTTTTTTCTTACCTTATCGTAACATGGCACTGCAGCCCAGACTATGGGAGTGTGAATTGAAGAGTACTCTAATGTGTCACAAATGAAAATAAATCCTGGCACATTAAATCTTTTAACCAGCAAGGCAGTGCAATAAGCAGCTAGGTGCCAACCCTAATATGTGGCTGTGTGTGTTGCATACTGTCCGGGGGTGTAGGTGTGCGTGTCACAGGCTGGCATGGGGTGTGGCAGGCTGTGTGTGTTGCATACTGACAGGTGCTGTGTCTCACACTGGCAGGGGGCTAGGCACTCTGGTAGGAGATGTAAGTGTGAGTAGCTGTGGGGGTTGCACACTAGTAGGGTGTAGGGGGTGTGTGTTTCACACTGACAGGGTATGTGTGTGTAGGTGTCCCCACACAGGCAGGGAGGTATTGTGTGGCTGTGTGTAGTACACCCTGGCAGGCCGGGCAGCTGTGTGTGGCTAGGTGTATGGGTGTTTCACAGTAGCAGGGGGTGTAGGGGTGTGTGCCTGTGTGTATTGCTGACTGGCAGAGGGTGCAGCTTCGTGTGCTGCTCACTGGCAGGGCGGGTGTGCGGGGCGTGTCACACACCAGCCGGGCGGCGGCGGCGGCGGGCGGGCGGGGTGCGCGCTGCCCGCGAGAGGGCGCCCCAGCGGGCGGCCCACTCCGTCAGCCAGGCCCGGCGAGATGGCGGCGCGGCGGCTGCTGCTGCTGAGCCGAGCCCTGCGGCCGCTCTGCCCGCTGGGGGCCCGGCCGCCGGCCAGGTGAGCGCTCCGGGGCCGGGCGGCGGCGGCGGCCGGGCTCAGCCAGCGCCGCGGCCGGGCCTCCCGGTCTCCGCGGGGCAGGGCCGCGCGGGCTGGGGAAACCCCGAGGCTCGGCGGAGCAGCAGCCTCCGCTGGGCGGGAGAGCGGCGGGCGCCCGAGCCGGGCGGCTCCGGCCGCGAATGAATGGAGGGTGCCGGCCACTCCGGGCTCTGTGTGTGTGTGGGGGTGTGTGTGTGTGTGTGTACTGTCAGTGTATGGGGTGTGTGCGCTATTTGTGTGTTCTGTGTGTGTACCGTTTGTGTTTTGTGTGTGCGCACTGTTTAGTGAGCGGTAGCTCACGGAAGCTGATGCTCAAATAGGTTTGTTAGTCTCTAAGGTGCCACAAGTCCTCCTTTTCTTTTAGTGTGTGTCTGTGTGTAGTGTATATTGCTGGTGTACAGTGTGCTCGGTGTGTAGTGACTGTGTACAGTGTGCGCTGTGTGTGTGTACAGTGTGTTCTTTGTGTACTGTGTGCGCGTGCACTATTTCTGTGTGTAGTGTGTACAGCTGCCGTGCAACAGGGCCCAGACCAGGGTCTTTGAACCATACCATAAACAAGGGTATATTAACCGACAGAATAATGCTAGCGATCTGGGCTCCCACAGATTTTGGGTAGGTTGGATCAAGGTTTGTCTTGGGGTGATCTGGGCTCTCCCTGGTTTGGGATGGGTTTGGATCAGGCTTTGGCATTGGCTGTGGCCCAGCTGTGAAGTCCCCATCCAGATCCAAAGTTGTCCTAAGTTTGGGAGTGCTCAGGTCTCCGCTCTCCTCCTAATGGTGCTTGCTTATTTTGTGCCTCTCTGTTGGATTCTCTGTCACACTGCATCTCTTAGGGCTTGTCTACTCTTGAAGGTTAATTTTTATTAAGGTAGGGGTGTGAATTTTAGCACGTTTTCGGGAATAACTCCCACGTGAAGGCAGTTCTTTAGAGGGAAAGTAGCTGTGACCTTTGGTCCAGATACTGCCAGCATGGCGATTTCAGATAATGACAAAGCTACACCCAGGCAAACTTTGTTGTTTTCACAGTCAGAATTCACCCAAAAATCTTTCAAGAAGCTCATGTCCCCAAATTATTTGAGATTTTTATTTATATAATTAGTCTCTTGAGTGTGCCCACCTTGAGCTCGGTACACAGTACACATGTCTAAAAGCTAAGAATTTTAAAAAATACATTCAGTAGATCTTTAAAGTTGAAAATGTAGTTGTGGGTAACACACCAACATCTCCTTTTATTCTAAAGTTTTGTGATTTAGGATCATAGGAGAGTGGAGGAAAAGACCTGTTAGATCTTGGAGACCATCCCATGACAGTGCAGAATACAGCCTCTGTCCCCCAGCATGACTACCCAGGGGGGGTTTAGTTTAGTTTTAAAAATGTAACCCTATGGTTTTATTGGTTTTTTTTTTAGTTGGGGTTTGTATGTGTGTGTATAGGGTTGGGGTGTATTTATTTTGTGTTTGGAAAAAAATACAAAATATAGAATAAATAGATTGCAGTAATGTATTGCATACAAATGTCATTACAATAACCTATATACTACTTCCTACATTTCAAATCCTGTGTAAGGCTTGAAACCAATGTCGGGATCAATCACTGCATTACAGGTTGGCCAATAAGGGCATGATCCTACAAACACCATTGAATGTTGTGCTTGAGACTTGTGCAACTCTGTACAGTCTCGAGCACCATGCTTGGTAATAAATGTTCAGAGGGTTGGGCCCAAGGTGAACAAACTAGTCTGTATTGGAGAGTCCATTCTGCTAACTGTAGCTTGCTTTTATTTATGCAGTTCCTAGTGTACTGTGGCATTTGTACTTAAAAAGAATCACAGCATTAAACTACAGAACTTTACTTCAGCCATTTGACAAATCTTTGCTGTGAAAGCAGCAAGATTTCTTTTTTAAAAATGTGTAAGTTAGCAAGACTGTACTGTAAAACAAGATACTGACCAAAAAGGAAAAACCCCAAAGAGACTAATTCATGGGATAACTACTATATAGTGATGTCTGTCAGGATAAAAATCTTATCCATAATCTTTGGAGGGACCTTTTATTATTTTGGTCATTTAAACCCCAGATATTGCTGTTAGCCTCTCCTTGGCTATTTTTTAAAATATGCAGTGTTGTTCTAGCGTGTTGGTCCCAGAATATTTGAGAGACAATGTGGGTGAGGTAATATCTTTTATTGGACTGACTTCTGTTGGTGACAGAGACAAGCTTTTGAGCTACAGGGAGCTCTTCTTTGGGTCTGGGAAAGGTATTCAGAATGTCACAGCTACATGCAAGGTACAATCTGTGTAAACATATTGTTTAGCGTAGGTAGTTAGCACGTAGTCTAAGGCAGGGGTTCTCAACCTTTTTCTTTCTATAAAAACTCCACGGCCCACCTGTGGCACAACAACTGGCTTTCTGCATATAAAAGCCAGGACCTGTGTTATGGGGTAGGAAGCGGGGCAATTGCTTGGGGCCCCCATGAAGCTAAACTGCTCGGGCTTTGGCTTCAGCCCTGGGTGCTGGGGCTCAAGGCCTCGGACTTCAGACCCATGCGTTGGGGCTTCAGCTTTCTCACCTGGGCCCCAGTGAGTCTCATGCTGGCCCTGCTTGGCGGACCCCTGAAACCTGCTCACGGCCCCCCAGAGGGCCCTGTACCACTGGTTGAGGTGGACTGGCCCATTAACACCTCTGCAGTCATAGGACAAAAAGGGGGAGGGGAGTAGTGGGTTACAGATTGTTGTAATAAGCCATAAATCCAGTGTGTCCAGTCCATGAAATTTTAGTATCTAGCGTAGTTATGAATTTAAGCTCTCAGGCTCATTTTTTGAAAGTGTTGTGCAGGTTTCCTTTGAGACGAGGACTGACAGGTCAGATATAGAGTGATCACTTTGTGAAAGCGTTAACCCACAGGTGATAGGGTGTGTTTGTCTTTTATAATTTTCCTTTGTGAGTTCATTTGAGAACGTAGTGATTATCTGATTCACCCAAGTAGTTGTTCAGACATTTATTGCAATGGATGAGGTATACCATGTGTTGCAATAGACATGTGTAGGATCCATGAATCTTGAAAGGCGTCTCAGGGGGGAAAGGGGTGTTGATCATCGTAGCAGTGGAGGTATGTCTGCAGGTTTTGCATCTGTTGTTCTGCCAGGGTCTGCTGCCGCTTTGAGTTGGTGGGTCCTGGTCTGTGGGGAGCTTGCTTCTGATGGTGAGCCCTTGGGGAGGTTGGGCAGGGGGTGGGTGTTTCCTCTCTAATAACACCTCATAACAACTATGTGGGTGAAACCAGACAATCACTATGCTCTTGAATGAGCTCACAAAAGAAGAGACAAAAACACCTTGTATTTAGCTCTGAGTACCTTTACCAGACCTGAAGAAGAGCTCTGTGTCGCTCAAAAACTTGTTTCTCTTTCCAGCAGAAGATTGGTCCAATAAAAGACATTACCTCATTCACCTTAAAAAGAAAAGGAGTACTTGTGGCACCTTAGAGACTAACAAATTTATTTGAGCATAAGCTTTCGTGAGCTACAGCTCACTTCATCGAATGCATCCGATGAAGTGAGCTGTAGCTCACGAAAGCTTATGCTCAAATAAATTTGTTAGTCTCTAAGGTGCCACAAGTACTCCTTTTCTTTTTGGGAATACAGACTAACATGGCTTCTACTCTGAAACTCATCCACCTTGTCTCTCTAATTTTTAAAATGTATTTGTGGTTGTGGGTTTATCAGCTGAGGTTTAGTGCTGTTTCACTTTTGAACTTTTTAAAAAGATGATGCCTCTTATTTTTAGAGCTCTGTTTATCAGAGAGGGAGGAGGGGATGGCTCTTGCTGCACAACCTAGTTAGACTCATAGACTTTAAGGTCAGAAGGGACCATCATGATCATCTAGTCTGACCTCCTGCACATTTCAGGCCACAACCTTGCCCGCTGCTGTAATAGACCTCTAACCTCTGGCTGAGTAACTGAAGTGTTCAAATCATGATTTAAAGACTTCAAGTTACAGAGACTCTACCATTTACACTAGTTTAAACCTGCGAGTGAGCTGTGCCCCATGCTGCAGAGGAAGGCAAAAGAACCCCAAACCCCAAGGTCTCTGCCAATCTGACTCCAAGAAAAATTCCTTCCTGACCCCAGATAGGATGATCAGTTAGACCCTGAGCATGGGTGGCAAAAGAAGCAGCAGAGTTTAATTGTTGAGTTTTATTTGTAATTTAATATTGAACGATGATGGTATTGATTGAATTTGAAAGTGAGGGACTGCTGCTGTTGGACCTTAGCCCTGCATCAGTGTGTTTTTTGGAATGGTTCATTCTAGCCTGTCTGTGTAGCTGTAACGAATGCATGTCAAAGTTGACCTGAAACAGCCTCTTGCTGTACTGATCTCGTTTTTTTTTTTTTTTTTTCTGGTTGTCAATCACGCCAAGTAGCATAATGGCCAAATGTCCATGTCTATTAAACTTCCGCGTTGAAAATTTATGAACAGAATTCTATGCGGGGTTTGCCTGCAATACCAGGAGTCTGGACTTGGTGACCCAGGAGTTCCCTTCTGCTCCTATGTTCTTTTGGAAGGCCAGTGCCATTCATTGTGCCCACAAGTATTTGACCAAGATAGGCATTAACTGTTTAAAAAAGTTAGGTAGCATTCCTGACAACTGCTCTGACTGTCTCTTTTTAGGTGTCTGCAGACTGAAAATCATGAGTTGGTACGTCAAGAAACATCTTCTGCTAAAACATTAATGGATATTGGAACTCGAAGGATCTTCTCTTCGGATCATGATATCTTCAGGGAAAGTGTGAGGAAATTCTTCCAGGAAGCAGTGGTCCCTTATCATGCAGAGTAAGATATAGTTCAGATATTTTATGTTGCCTACTAATTCCAGGCTGTTTCACAGAACTCTCTGGGAATAATATTCTGAGTATAAGAAGCAAACGGTAGAGTTTATTTTAATTTTAAAAAAATTGTATTATTGGCTTGTATATTATATATATCTTGGTTTGCATATCTCCTACATCACATGTTTGAAGGAAGAAAAAAAGTACATGGTTATATTTGTAAAGCAAAACAAAAGAAGCACTTTCTGTATTTCTCATGAAAGGATGCCAGGTTGATTAGCTAACACAGTCGTGGCCGACCTGTGGCTCCAGAACCACATGCAGCTCTTCAGAAGTTAATATGTGGCTCCTTGTATAGGCACCGACTCCGGGGCTGGTGCTATAGGCGCCAACTTTCCAACTTGCCAGGGGGTGCTCATTGCTCAACCCCTGGCTCTGCCACAGGCCCTGCCCCCTCTCCACCCCTTCCTGCCCCCTCCCCTGAACCTGCTATGCCCTCGCTCCTCCCCTCTCTTCCCCCAGAGCCTCCTGCACACCACAAAACAGGTGCAGGGAGGGAGGAGGAGGTGCTGATTGGTGGGGCTGCTGGTGGGTGGGAGGCCCTGGGAGAGGGGGTCGGGGGAGCAGATGGGAGGCTGCTGATGTATTACTTTGGCAATGTACATTGGTAAATTCTGGCTCCTTCTCAGGCTCAGGTTGGCCACCCCTGAGCTAGGTGCTCATTATTTACAGGAACAAATGCAGAAGACAGTAAAATGCAACTTCTGTAGAAGTTTGCCTTGCCTCTAGGGATGAAAAGGTAGTTTAATCTCTTCGTTAACGTTGCTGAGGCTTTCAGTATTATCACTTTTTATTATTTGCATTGTAATAGTGCCTAGGAGTCCCAATCATGGACCAGGATCCTAGGCACTCTACAAACCCAGAACAAGAAGACCAGCTCTTGCTCCAAAGAGCTTACAATCTAAAGGTGTTAGTTGTGTTGGTTTTTATATTGTGGATATCTGTCCCCTGAAAAGTGGACTTAATGGCTGGTGTATACAAAAACTTGCCCCAAAACAGCTAACTCAGTTTTAATTCACTTTTATTTATGTGCAAGTCTCTGTGTGGGCACTCTTACTTCAGAGTAAAAGTGTTCTGTTCTGACTGAGTTAAAGTGGGGTTGTTTTTGTTGTTTTATTAGCTAAATTAAAATGAGATGAAGTTGGTTAAACAACCAACCCTGTTTTAGCTCAGTAAAAATAGGACACTTTTAGTTGAAATATGTGTCTACACACGCACATTTGCACAAAAATAACAAAATATGTGTATTAAAAGAGTGTTATTTTAGTGCAATTTTGTGTGTAGACCAGTCCTAAAATTAGCTCTTCTAGAGGTCACAACCGAGACACCAGATGGTAATGATTTTGCATTGCTCCCAGCCAGGGCTGGAACAGCAGTCTAGAAGTGAAAGATTTCAGTTACCTGTCCCCTGATCTATTCATCCCCCTCATAGTTCCATTGCTATATTTGGTGTAGCTAGCTTGTTTCAGGCATGATCCTTAGTGTATTTTTGTTTTGTAATCTCCTAGTCCAAATTCCAGTTTTGAAAACTGTTTGGAAAAAAAAAAAAAAGGGTATGGTTCTAGGAGAGCAGCTTCATTTCAGAATTAATTTCAAGATAATCAAGTCTTAGCGGGTTAATATCAAACAGTTGTCTTTAATTCTGGTAGTGAGGGTAATGGGGTGAAATATGGGATGGTGTTCTCCCGCTTAAATTTAGCCAGTTAGCCCAGAAGGCTAGCTGTACCTCAGATATGGTGATTGTTCTTTCGAGGACTACAGTGCATGTCTGCAAAACCATAAACAGTAGATTGTCCCATTTTCCAATAGGGACCATCTTCCAACCAAAGATTTAAGCAACTGTATTAGTTCTGGACTGGGAAAGCAAACAATAAAAAAGTGGATTTAATATATTTCATATTTTCACATTTATTTCATTCCTTCCCCCTCCTTTCTCCAACTCCTCCACCTGGAATTTCTCTCTGTCTGTAATTACTGTTCTGTTTCTGTACAATCTCCAGAAGATAAACATGAGAGAATGCTACAAACTTTCACAAACAAATATTATTTATTTGTATTACCATAGCACCAAGGGGCCTTACTCATAGACCAGTATCCCACTGAGATAAGCCCTGAACAGACACAAACAAAAAGATGATCCCTTCCCTTGGGGCTTAATATAGCTTCTCTTCTTCCATTTATAGTTACTGAGCAATGCCATTCAACCAAACCAAATAGAGACTATAAAACTCCATCAACTTAAAATCATTCTCATGTCTGAAATTTTCACTTCTTACTGTTACAAGTAAGACCAATTGCTAATATAACTGAGATTAGAAGAGAGGTTTTTTTTTTAAATTTACTTTGTACGTTTGAGAGTGCTTTATGGGTAGTCACATTCCCCTTCTCTGTAAAGTCAGTCACTTTCCTTCTGTTGCTAGCATGGGTCTTTTCACACAGCAACAGGGGAAAGAAACACTTATAAAATGGGAAAATGTCTGTAAAGCCAAAGAAAAAAAAATTGTACTGGAATTATGGCAGGTGTAGAACCTGACACTACTTTAATTATTTTTTGCAACTGACTAGATTTCAAGGTGACAATGTCCCTTTAAAACTTACATGCCAGTCCCTGTAACCTCCAGCTATTATTCGTTACTTATGTAAAACTATAGATGGACATGGCTCTTTCCAGTAGAGTAATTTAGTGATGTGGAAAAGGGGGTGAATAGTTAGTGGCAAAGTTTGCAGACAATACAAAATTATTCAAGTCCAAAGCAGACTGTGAGGAGTTACAGAGGGATCTCACAAAACTGCGTGGCTGAGCAACAAAATGGCATATGAAATTAAAAGTTGATAAGTGCAAAGTAATCCCAACTATACATATTAATAATGGGTTCTAAATTAACTGTTGCCACCCAAGAAAGAGATCTTGGAGTCACCTTGGATAGTTCTCTGAAAATTTCCAGTCAACACGCAGCAGTGGTCAAAAAGGCTAACAGTATGACAGTAACTATTAGGAAAGGGATAGAAAATAAGACAAAATATAGTACCACTATATAAATTCATGATGTACCCACACTTTGAATATCCTGTTCTGATCACCCCATCTCAAAAAAGGTATAGTGGAACTGGAAAAGGTTCAGAGAAGGGCAACAAAGATGATTAAGGGTATGGAATGGCTTCCATATGAGGAGAGACCATAAAGATAAGGACTAGTAAGCTTAGAAAAGGGACAACGGGGCAGGGGGGAAATGATGATAGAGGTCTATAAAATGAAGAATGTGGAAAAAGTGAATAGAGGAGTTTTATTTACCCTTTCATACAATACAAAAACCACTCATCACCTGATGAAATTAATAGGCAGCTGATTTAGTGCAAACAAGAAAGTACTTTTTTTTTTTTTTTTTTTTACACTATGCACAACTAACCTGTGGAACTCACTGATGTGGGATGTTGTGATGGGCAAAAGTGTAACATGGTTCAGAAAGAACTGGATAAGTTTCTGGAGGATAGATCCATCAACGACCATTAGCCAAGATGGGCAGAGACACAGCCCAATGCTAGGGGCAACCCTAAACCTCTGACTGTCAGAAGCCAGGAAATCAGGTGTGGTCACTCCATAATTGCCCTGTTCAGTACATTCCCACTGAAGCTCTGGTACAGGCTTCGGTCGGAGATAGATACTGGGTGAGATGGACCATGGTCTGACCCAGTATGGCAGCTTTTATATTCTTAATATGCAGAGTCTCTGCCCTGAAGAGCTTGGTGTCAGATTTTCAAAAGCACCTTGTAGTAGGAATAGAGCCTGAGACATAAGCCCTTGTATCAGAGGCCTGGTCTGAGGCAGGACCTGCTTACAGAATTTGGCAACAGGGCTAATATTGCAAAAATACACATTCCTAAGAAGTGCTAGTCAAAGTACTCACGCAAACGCATCCCGATATCAAGTGGTACCAGAACATCCCAGTATCAAGTATGGTACAAAAACATTCCCCAAGGATAACAGGAACACACTGACCCCTCCTAAGAGAGAAGGTCAGGATAACAGTTCGAAATAAAAATGTTTTGATAGAACCAACATGTGCAAGGTAATGGGTAATAACTAGCCACATCACAGCGCTGTAACTATGTCAGAGGAGCAGTACTAACTTTTGTATTGGGGTATAAAGATGTAGCTCAGAGTGACTATCTTTGCCTGACCTGGGGAGGAATGGAAAGTCCCGCCGTTCACTGAGCTGGTCCATTGTTACGGGCATAAGTGTATTAGTGGTCTGGTGGAGTCTGCGAGATACTAGTACCGGGCTTCATTGACAATAAGCCTGGCTGGGTGCCTTTGTCCCTTAACTGATCTTGTGCTCATTGGGTGGTTTGGTCGAGGTCTGCTGTGCCAGCTGTCTGCATAGGGCTGGGGCAGCACACATGCAGCCAAACATCTGTCAACATGGAATCACACACTAAGTGACTTAGGACTACTGATTTTCAAAGGCTGCATCTTCACTAGGGAAAAAAATGCATTCTTAACTCAAGCTAGCTAATGCATGGTAAAATCCTAGGGAAGACAAGTCTTTAGCTTGTGTAAAATTGATCTACTGCCTTGTCTTCCCTAGGATTTTACCTCAAGTTAGTAACATCCTTTCTTCCCCCTGGAAGATAAGGCCAATTGGATTTTTGCACCTGCAGCATTTAGATGCTTTTGAAAAATCCGACTGTAAAGGAACAAATGGGTTTAATGGTAACGCATAGTAAGTGGCTGGGCAGACATGGAGGGGCTACTGTGTATGTTAGCAAACACAGGCATTGTGGAAAATGTGTGTTTTGTTTTTTGTTTGTTTGGTGGGGGCGTGATTTGGAGGTATGAGAGCTCATCGCAAATGTTGCTTGGAAGGAATAGAGTTTGGAGTGAATGAAAAACACAGGGAGTGTTTGGGAGAGAAACTTATGTGGGCTATCTGAAGTGGGGGAGGGATTGAGGAGTAGTTTGAACTGCCTGGATAAAGAACCAGTGGGACAGCCCACCCGTGCATGTCTTTCTAAGGCTGTGATCCCCAAACTTTTTACCTTGCACCCCGCCCCCCCTTACCTGTGCTACGATCTGTCTCTCCTCACGGAGCTGTGGTTGCGAGCCGCAGCTTGGAGTGGGGCTGCAGCTGGGCTGCGGGCCAGGGGCTGGGAGTGGAGTTAGGGCTGGGGCTGAGGCTGGGGCCTGGAGTGGAGTCACGGTTGGGAGCCGTGGCTGGGGGCTGAGCAAGAGCCAGGGGCCAAAGCCAGGAGTGGGGCTGGGGCACAGTGAGGCTGGGTGGCACTCCCTGCCTGGCCTCTGTGGGGCCTGGCCACACCCTGCCACCCCCTTCCCTCCCCCAAACGTTCATCCGTGCCTCATAGTTTGGAGATCTCTGCTCTCCATGAAGATGGGTTCATCCTTCAAATTTTAAGCTAATAATCCAAGGAAAAGTATCATCCAAAGAAGTAGGAAGGTGTGGATCTCATTAAGTCTTCTAGCACATGCAGTGTTTTATAGTGTAATGTATCTTGCTTTTGCAAAACACTCTTTCTTTGATATTTCTTCTACTACTTTCTCAAAGTGCTTGCTCAGTGAAGTGTCTGTTGCTTACACTTTACATCCATTTCAGTTGCAGCTGATAAAAGGCCTCCAAACTAGTCTGTGTGGCTGAAAAGATGAGCCTTGCACTGCATCTTCAAGTCCATCCAACTCTGGCTCTTGCAGACAGCCTGAGGGAGAAAGTTTCACAGATAGGGAACTTCTGCCATGACTCTTTAATTCTCCTTCCGAATTAAAATCTAAGGACTATCACCAGAAGCTCCTCTGCTGTCAATTTACCAAAGTACCACAAAAATCAACTCATCTGAGGTAGTGTTCCGCAAATTTATCAGGTATAAAAGTTAAGGAAATTGCAGGTTATAAATTGGAAGCAGAAGTTAGCTTTTTACCACCTACCATACTGCATGTAATTCTGTGGTGGCAACTTAATCATTAATGCATAGACTGGGAGACTACAGATCCTAAGTACATTGCATGAGTCCAAGGAGCCTACCTCTCCCCAGCTGGCAAAATACACATGCCTGTTTTATGTTACCTCATGTGTTGTAGATTGGTTTCTGAGACTGAAAGTCTTATTCTTAAGCACTGAAACTTCGTAGCAGATTTTATGGTGTAAAGCAGCAGCTGTGGCAAATAGGAGGGGAAGTCCACTAACTTTGCATTCCTGTATCATTTGCAGATGGGAGAAGGCTGGCCAAGTGAGCAGGGAGCTGTGGGAAAAAGCTGGACAACAGGGACTGCTGGGTGTCAATGTATCAGAAAAACATGGTGGCATTGGAGGGGATCTACTCTCTTCAGCAGTGGTCTGGGAGGAGCAGTAAGTACAAGACACTGCAGCAAGAATCCAGTTGGTATCGTTAAAAGATTGTATTTGTTCATATGATTTCCTGATTCCTATTGTAAGGAGAGTGTGTTCACAGACCGTAATAATCTTTTCCTTTCACAGAAGTGATAATTTAGACAGGCATAAGTACCCCCTACTTTAGATATTTCAGATGATTTTACTAAATATCATAGTAGTATATTTTTAGGACTGCTGGGAGAGGAGGGGAAATGTTCTCCTTAGACTGGTGGGTGAGCCAATGGTTTGGCAGTGAAAGTACATTCTATAAATAAAAACATGGATGTCCCAAGTTAAAATTGTGTTAGTCATTTTGAGGGCTTTTAGTGTACATTTCTTTGAGTTTTGGTTCTCTGGTTTTAACAGTGTAAAATTCAACAGATCAATCACTGTCACATTTTCTCTAAAGTTTACTTTTACTCTTCAAGGATGTATGTTAATTGTACTGGCCCAGGATTCAGCCTTCATTCAGATATTGTCATGCCCTATATTGCAAACTATGGCTCAGAAGAACAGATTGAACGGTTTATCCCTGAAATGTCTGCAGGCAAACGTATTGGTGCTATAGCCATGACAGAACCTGGGGCTGGCAGGTAAGGCGGAAAGGATAACAGGTGGGCTTTACATACATGTTGCTTACCTAATCTCACTGTGTAAAAACTTTGCGTTTCATAGTTATGACCATCTTACTGATTAGGCAGTAGCCCGGAATAGGTAGAACCACAAAAATAACCTTTAATTATGCATTGCTGTTTTATGCTTTGTCATTTCAGGATGCCTGTTCCAAACCCATGAACTTGTCATCAGCCCTAGGACAAATAGGGTTTTGTGTTTGTTTTAGATTCTCCATAAACAGTCACTAGCCTACTTGTTGCATGGACATTCTTTAATGTGAAATGTAATAACTTAGTAAAGAAGGCTTGACTTATTCCATATAATGCTGTCAGAATTTGGCAAGAGGGCCTATTTCCTTGTCCCTGAATCCTGTATAGGATAGAGTTCTCTTTCCTGTACGCCATTCCTATAAGGGCAGACAGTAGGATTATTGGGTAGATTACTGATTCAGGATTATTCTCTTCAATCTGCTAAGCAGAGGGGAGCCCAGTGGGGAGCTGTGCCTTCTATGCTGTGTCCCCGCTGGTCCTAGACAGCAAAAGTCTCTCTGCATGAGAACCATAAGCTGACCTCTAACTATATGTGGAGGGTGCCAAGCTGAGTGGCTGATATCTGCTTTCTGGGGCAGCCCTAAATTGGTGGGCCATGTCAACATAAGATGCTGCAGAGCTAATAGATATTATTTGTGCACATGGTACTTCGGCTGTGAGACGGTATCTCACTTTGAAGTAGAACCATGTGCTGTACTGAAGATGCAGAGATTCATCATTCATAGACATAACACACTTGTGGTTTCCATAATATTCTCTCGTCCCTTTTTAATACATCCCTGAATCCTATTGTACGTAGCGCTATCCACAGGGAGTTCTAGGCTCTTCATTATTTTATACTAGGATTATTTTTTAAATATGAACTTCATGCCACTGATGGATTGTTCTCTTAAATAACTTTCTTTTCTTGCCAATCAATTTTAGTGATTTGCAGGGTGTACGAACATATGCAAAAAAGGATGGAAGTGATTGGATTCTGAATGGAAGTAAGGTATGTGAATGGATGTGCTCTGACTTATGGTGCTTGGGTACTGAATTCATCCAGTTAGTGACAGAATTTATTTCATTCTACAGCTGCTTTCCCAGAATTTAATGTTTCTACCCCTATGTTTTTCCTTTTCTATGAGTTACATCTTATAGAAGAATTCGTGTTACCCAGCCATCTAGCTTATGATGCTGACAATTTATGGGTCAATCAGCAGAGCAGACTCTTCTTTGCAGCTTTTATTGGAGAACAAAAAGGCAGCCCGATCATAAGATTTTTGTTCTTTTCCTTGACTGGTATAGTCAGGCTGCACAATATAGCCAAGGGCCAGACTGTTTCTCAGTTCAGTGGAGTTGGTAGCAGAATAGCCACCCTGCTATGCATTCCCCTGTCAGTTGAGGGAAACAAACTAAAACCTTTATTCCTTTACTGCGTCAACATAAAAATGGAATCTTTATTCAGTGAATGTATTGTTCAGTGTATGGGATAAATTCCATATTAGATGCCAACCACATATTGAGCTGCTATAAGGCTGGCAGCGTGTACCCATCTCATTTAATCCCTAATACAAAGAATTAAGAAGATTGAAGTAAGTGATTGTCATTCTAAAAACTTTTAAATGACACTGCTGTTAGTTGAAAACTTTTAAAACTAAAAACCTCTTAGTGTTATAGATCTGTCCTGGTACTTGATTTTTTTTTGAGTATTGGGATAGTTGGTTTAGTAAAATTATTTTTAAAAACGATGAATCATAGGTGACCACAGGGTGTAGTGGTTAACAGGTAGACTAAGGGTATGTCTACACTACGAAATTAGGTCAATATTATATAAGTCTATTTTTAGAAATCGATTTTATACAGTTGATTGCATATGTCCACACTAAGCACATTAAGTCAGTGGAGTGCGTCCTCACTACCGTGGCTAGCATCAACTTAAGGAGCAGTGCACTGTGGGTAGCTATCCCACAGTTCCCGCAGTCTCTGCTTCCCATTGGAATTCTGGGCTAAGCTCCCAATGCCTGATGCAAAAACATTGTCGCGGGTGGTTTTGGGTACATGTCGTCAGTCGCCCCTCCCTCCGTGAAAGCAATGGCAGACAATCGTTTTGCGCCTTTTTTCCATGCAGATGCCATACTGCTTTCAGCAGATGGTGCAGTAGGACTGCTAACCATTGTCATCCGCCACTTCCGCTGCAACTCTGCTCTGCTGCTATTGTCTCAATAGAGAATTTCTCCATGTTGTCTGTCATGGGCTCCCGGGTACGTGTGGGCAACAGCAGACAATCGTTCCGCGCCTTTTTTCTGTGCAGACGCCATACCACGGCAAGCATGGAGCCCGCTCAGATCACTTTGGCAATTAGGAGTGCATTAAACACCACACACATTATCCAGCAGTATATGCAGCACCAGAACCTGGCAAAGCAAAACCAGGCGAGTAGGTGACGTCAGCGCAGTGACAAAAGGGATGAGGACATGGACACAGACTTCTCTCAAAGCATGGGCCCTGGCAATGCAGGCATCATGGTGCTAATGGTGCAGGTTCATGCCGTGGAACGCCGATTCTGGGCCCGGGAAACAAGCACAGACAGGTGGAACCGCATAGTGTTGCGGGTCTGGGACGATTCCCAGTGTCTGCGAAACTTTTGCATGCGTAAGGGCACTTTCATGGAACTTTGACTGACTTTCCCCTGCCCTGAAGCGCATGAATACCAAGATGAGAGCAGCCCTCACAGTTGAGAAGTGAGTGGCAATAGCCCTGTGGAAGCTTGCAATGCCAGACAGCTACCAGTCAGTCGGGAATCAATTTGGAGTGGGCAAATCTACTATGGGGGCTGCTGTGATGCAAGTAGCCAACGCAATCAAAGATCTGCTGATATTAAGGTTCGTGACCCTGGGAAATGTGCAGGTCACAGTGGATAGCATTGCTGCAATGGGATTCCTTAACTGTGGTGGGGCAATAGACGGAACCCATATCCCTCCTATCTTGGCACCGGAGCACCAAGCCGGCAAGTAAAGCACAAGGGGTACTTTTCAATAGTGCTGCAAGCACTGGTGGATCACAAGGGACGTTTCACCAACATCAACGTGGGATGGCCGGGAAAGGTACATGACGCTCGCATGTTCAGGAACTCTGGTCTGTTTCAAAAGCTGCAGGAAGGGACTTTATTCCCAGATCAGAAAATAACCGTTGGGGATGTTGAAATGCCTATAGTTATCCTTTGGGGACCCAGCCTACCCCTTAATGCCATGGCTCATGAAGCCATACACAGGCAGCCTGGACAGTAGTCAGGAGTTGTTCAACTACAGGCTGAACAAGTGCAGAATGGTGGTAGAATGTGCATTTGGACATTTAAAAGCGCGCTGGCGCAGTTTACTGACCCGGTTAGACCTCAGCGAAACCAATATTCCCACTGTTATTACTCTCACAGATATTGTGGAGCGCACAGCAAGCAGTAAAGGGGAGATGTTTATGGCGGGGTGGGAGGTTGAGGCAAATCGCCTGGCTGCTGGTTACACACAGCCAGACACCAGGGCAGTTAGAAGAGCACAGGAGGGCGTGGTGTGCATCAGAGAAGCTTTGAAAACCAGTTTCATGACTGGCCAGGCTACGGTGTGAAAGTTCTGTTTGTTTCTCCTTGATGAAACCCCCCGCCCCTTGGTTCACTCTACTTCCCTGTAAGATAACCACCCTCCGCTCCTCCCTTCAATCACCACTTGCAGAGGCAATAAAGTAATTGGTGCTTCACATTCATGCATTCTTTATTAATTCATCACACAAATAGGGGGATAACTGTCTGGGTGAGGAGGCTATGGAACTTGGGGAGGAGGGCAGTTGGTTACACAGGGGCTGTAGCAGCGGTCTGTGCTCCTGCTGCCTTTCCTGCAGCTCAACCATACACTGGAGCGTATTAGTTTGATCCTCCAGCAGCCTCCGCATTGAATCCTGCCTCCTCTCATCACGCTGCTGCCACCTTTCAGCTTCAGCCCTCTCCTCAGCCCGCCACCTCTCCTCCTATTCGTTTTGTGCTTTCCTGCACTCTGACATTGTCTGCCTCCACACATTCATCTGTGCTCTGTCAGTGTGGGAGGCCATCATGAGCTCAGAGAACATTTCATCACGAGTGCGTTTTTTTTTTTTTGCCTTCTAATCTTCACTAGCCTCTGGGAAGGAAGATCCTGTGATCCTTGAAACACATACAGCTGGTGGAGGGGAAAAAAAGGGACAGTGGTATTTAAAAAGACATTTTATAGAACAATGGGTACACTCTTTCACAGTAAACCTTGCTGTTAACATGACATACCATAGCACATGTGCTTTCGTTCCAAGGTCTCATTTTGCCTCCCCCCAGCACATGGCTACCCCCTCACCCTTCCCCGTGGCTAACAGCGGGGAACATTTCTGTTCAGCCGCAGGCAAACCAGCAGGAATGGGCACCTCTGAATGTCCCCTTAAGAAAAGCACCCTATTTCAACCAGGTGACCATGAATGATATCACTCTCCTGAGGATAACACAGAGATAAAGAATGGATGTTGTTTGAATGCCAGCAAACATACGCTGCAATGCTTTGTTCTACAATGATTCCCAAGTAAGTGCTACTGGCCTGGTGTGGTAAAGTGTCCTACCATGGTGGATGGAATAAGGCTGCCGTCCCCAGAAATCTTTTGCAAAGGCTTTGGAAGTACATCCAGGAGAGCCGCAAATGCCAGGGCAAATTAATCATTAAACATGCTTGCTTTTAAACCATGTATAGTATTTTAAAAGGTACACTCACCAGAGGTCCCTTCTCTGCCTGGCGGGTCTGGGAGGCAGCCTTGGGTGGGTTCGGAGGGTACTGGCTCCAGGTCCAGGGTGAGAAACTGTTCCTGGCTATCGGGAAAACCGGTTTCTCCACTTGCTTGCTGTGAGCTATCTACAACTTCATCATCATCATCGTCCCCAAAACCTGCTTCAGTATTGCCTCCATCTCCATTGAAGGAGTCAGACAACACGGCTGGGGTAATGGTGGCTGAACCCCCGAAAAAGGCATGCAGCTCATCATAGAAGCGGCATGTTTGGGGCTCTGACCCAGAGCGGCCGTTTGCCTCTCTGGTTTTCCAGTAGCTTTGCCTCAGCTCCTTAAGTTTCACACGGTACTGCTTCGGGTCCCTGTTATGGCCTCGGTCCTTCATGCCCTGCGAGATTTTGATGAATGTTTTGGCATTTCCAAAACTGGAACGTAGTTCTGATAGCACGGATTCTTCTCCCCATACAGCAATCAGATCCTGAACCTCCTGTTCAGTCCATGCTGGAGCTCTTTTGCGATTCTGGAACTCCATCATAGTCATCTCTGCTGATGAGCTCTGCACTCATGTGCAGCTTGCCACACTGGCCAAACAGGAAATTGAATTTCAAAAGTTTGCGGGCCTTCTCCTGTCTGCCTGGCCAGTGCATCTGGGTTGAGAGTGCTGTCCAGAGCAGTCACAATGGAGCACTCTGGGATAGCTCCCGGAGGCCAGTACCGTCTAATTGCATCCACAATATCTCAAATTCAACCCAGCAAGGCCGATTTCAGCGCTAATCCCCTTGTCGGGGGTGGAGTAAGGAAATCGATTTCCAAGAGCCCTTTAAGTCGAAAAAAAGGGCTTCGTCGTGTGGACGGGTGCAGGGTTAAATCTATTTAACGCTGCTAAATTCAACCTCAACTCCTAGTGTAGACCAGGGCTTTGAGAACATTTCTATACCAACTTGGGCCTCAGTTTCCCTATTTGTAATGTGATGGTGGTGCTGATTCTTGTCTGTATGGGTAAAAATGCTTTGAAATCTTTGGATGAAAACACAAAGTAGTAATAGTATTTTGATTTCAATATATTTCAAAGATTCTTCCTGCTGTGAATTGCCTATTACTTTTAGGCATATTTATGGGCTAAATCTATGTGTTGGCAGAGCCTAGCACAGTGGGGCCTTGTCTAGATTGTGGCTTTTGGTCACTGCAGTAATAAAACCATAAGTGTTTATATGTATTTGTCCATACGTAAGTAAAAGATACTGTTTTAAATAGATAAACTTAATAGGTTGCATGCCTGAACCTAGGCAAGACAAGGCAGTGCAATCATTCTTTGGTTGGCATAGTTTCGAATATGAATCTAATTTTTATACTTGGCATGTCTGTGTCTATTCTGCCTGTCGTGTGTGTGATATCAGAATTTGACTTAAAACATACAATACAGCGAAGGCAACTGTAAGTTTCCACCCACTGTAGCATGCGTCAGTGTTTCATACAATATTAAATATGAGTAGACAGCATATTGTACAGAATTACAGAGATTTGCTATAGTAATGGAGAACCTCCCAGTGATTTTTCCACTTCATACCTTAACATTTTAACTTTTGGAAGAGGTCATCTGCATGTTAGTTGGCATTCTTGTTCATAAAAGGAATCTTTATAATAGAGATAACACTGAATTAAAAATCTGAATTTAAATGCCTCTGAACTTTAGGAATATTAAAAAATAAATACAAATGTGGTTCTTTTATTTTTAATCTGTCCCCTGTCTTTATAATGGGGTAGAGTCAACCAGAACCTCAGACCCCAGCACCCTTTAGCTTTGGGGTGTTTGTTTGCAATCCAGATCTGAATTATGCCACTTGAGCCCATCTCTCCTTTTATAGACTGTTCTGGAGCACTTTGGTGTTTTTTTTTATGCATCTGGACTTTATAAACCTTTTGGACACTTACTTACAGCTTTCATTTTTTGTATACTGTTCATTTGTAGAAGTGTGTGATGGTTCGTGTACTACTACTTTATAATCTTCTTCCTAGCTACCTGCCAGCTAACATGCAGCATTATTCCATCTTGGGGGTGTGTGGTGTGTTTTTTTTTTTTTTTTTTTTTTTACAGGTATTCATCACTAATGGCTGGATGAGTGATTTAGTGATTGTGGTTGCTGTTACAAACCGTGAGGCCCGCTCCCCTGCTCATGGGATCAGCCTTTTTCTGGTGGAGAATGGAATGAAAGGATTCATCAAAGGACGCAAGCTGGAAAAAATAGGCCTGAAAGCACAGGTAAGTCATCTGAGCCTTACCGTGTGCTAGACTTTGAGGCAATCTAAAAGGACTTGTTACTCCTTGGGGTACTTTAAGTACAGATCAAATGTAGCTGTAGTAATTCTTCAGTTCGTAGTTTTAACTGCAAGAGCAGGATATTCTAAATTAGACTGTAAGGGTGGGTTGCAGTTCAATGAAATTTATATTGAAAGCGAACAGCCTCCAGGGAATATATGTAATTTGGGCTGTAGAAGTCAGGAACTGGATAAGAGGAAAATCTGAGGAAGAGTGAGTTTGATATTAGATATTTTATTTAAAACAATTTTTAGGACACAGCAGAGCTGTTTTTTGAAGATGTACGTTTGCCAGCCAGTGCCTTGCTTGGACAAGAGAACAAAGGGTTCTACTATTTGATGGCAGAGCTCCCTCAGGTAAGACTGACACAAACCTACACTGTTCAGGAAAAGCACAAAGATTTTATTTTGGTCTTTGCTTGGAACTGCCACCTGCAGTTTATGGATTATGGCGAGACAGCTTAGTTTCAGAGGATGCCTACAACCACAGTTTGCTGATGCTTTTATTTTTTAGTGGTAGGAATTCTGCACTGCAAATCAAAGTGAAGCATCTTGGTATATCAGTGAAATAGCTTGCAATCTAATAGTTTCTATTCAAATAATTAGGGTACTGTTTTAGTCAGGGAAGGTATAATAATTGCTACAGAAAGGATTATTACATGTACAGTAACTCCTCACTTAAAGTCGTCCTGGTTAACATTGTTTCATTGCTACGTTGCTGATCAATTAGGGAATGTGCTCGTTTATCACTCGTTTGGCAGCCGCCTGCTTTGTCCACTGCTTGCAGGAAGAGCAGCCTGTTGCAGCTAGCTGGTGGGGGCTTGGAACCAGGGCGGACCAGCAGCCCCCCTATCAGCTCCCCGCTCCCCTAAGTTCCCTGTGCGTCAGCCGCCCAGCAGGCTATCAATTAATGGGCATTTCAGCTGTCCCTCCCCCCACGGCCATGTGCTGCTCCTGCCCTCTGCCTTGGAGCTGCTCTCTGAGCCTCCTGCTTGCTGTGGGGGTGGGGGAACCCGGACATTAGCCTCCCCCTGCTCCTGCACCCCACTTACTCCATCTCCATAGAGCAGGGGGGACACACGACGGGACTAGGAATGGAGGGAGCTTCCTGGTAGCAGCTGCTGTGGTCTCAGCTTGCTGATTAACTTAACAAGGTAGTGCACTTAAGAGTGGTGTCAGCGTACTTAAAGGGGAAATGCACCCCACACACACACACACGGTGTGTCTCTGTCACCATTAAATTAGGCTTGAATAAAGACTGGGAGTGGATGGGTCATTACACGAAGTGAAACTATTTCCCCATGCTTATTTTTTTTCCCCCTACGGTTACTCACACCTTCTTGCCAACTGTTGGAAATGGGCCACCCTGATTATCACTACAAAAGGTATTCCCCACCCCGATAATAGCTCATCTTAATTGATCACTCTTGTTATAGTGTGTATGGCAAAACACATTTTTTCATGTTCTCTGTGTGTATGTATATATATAGCTTCATCGGATGCATGCAGTGGAAAATACAATAGGCAGTGGGTTTTAGCCCATGAAAGCTCATGCTCAAATAAATTGGTTAGTCTCTAAGGTGCCACAAGTACTCCTTTTCTTTTTACCTTGTAGAGTGTGAGGCTACATTAACCACAATGAGTTAACCCTTGAGGGCTCAGCCAATTGCTAGTTCATCATTTAGCAGTAAGGTGTTCCCTGGGAAATATCCCACCCTCTGACTCCTTCACCTCAACCAAGCTTCACAATCATCATCACTGTGTACCAGTATTAAATTGTTTGTTTGTTTGTCTAAAGCTTATACTGTGTGTGTATACATATATAATCTTCTGTCTGGAAAAAAAAATTTCCCTGGAACCTGACCACCACCCCCCCCCCCCCATTTACATTTAATTCTTATGGGGAAATCGGATTCGCTGAACATCATTTCGCGTAAAGTCACATTTTTCAGGAACAGAAGTACAACGTTAAGTGAGGAGTTATTGTATCAAGTTCTCATACCTGATTTCAAGACCAGATCTCTGTCAATAGCACGGGTGTGAAGAACACAAGATTAGAACAGACTTTAAAAATTGAATGCTACGAACAACTGTGCTATCATCTTAACACTTGTGCACTCAGCTCAATAGTTTTAAATATGCTCTTTTTGCCCTCTATAAGCCTCTTAGTGCAGAATTGACTTTTCTTTGTGTTAAAGGCGAATGCAAAATGCACACCTGCAACTCTCTTACCAGTGGGAATATATGCTAGATAAACTACTTTCTCAATCTATTCAATAAAAAACTGAAAAGTGGAAACATTTTGTAGCGCTCAAAGTGGCTTGTCTTATTAGTAAACTGAACGCAGTTGATCAGTTAATGCAGGTTTGGAAGAGCAGAGAGGAAACTCAGATGCCAAAACCATGACTCTGCTTTTGTCATAAAGCATAAACTATGACTTTGTAGTTACATCATCTAATAAAAATCATGTTTACTTAATTTTACCCTATATGTTAAATATGAGACCTACTGTTTCACTGTGCAAATTCCATACATTATTTAGTTCTTTCAAAGAAAATATTTCAGTGGTTTGAAAAAAAAAACAAAAAAAAAACACAGCAGCAGTGCTCATGAGCACCCCTACAATAGTGAACCAGATTATTTACATGGTTAAGCTAAAAACAATTCTGCAGGAAATGGATCTTAGTTTAAATCTTCTCAGCATTTATGAGAATGGGGAGAAAATTACAAACTTTTAAATGTATTTAGACCAGTGGTTCTCAAACTTTTTTCCGCAGACCACTTGAAAATTGCTGAGGGTCTCAGCGGACCACTTAATTGATCTTTTGATCTGTTGTTTGTACCATTAGCTAACTATTGTAAAGCTCTTCAGATAAAAGTGCTATATGAAAAATCCCTTAATAATTTGTTTTTTTGTTCTACAAATAAAAGCGCACACCTCATATTTTAATATCAGTAGTCTTACCTTTCAAATGTGATGGATGTGCCCTCTCTCTCTCCCCTGCCACGGCAGCCGCCGAGGTGGGGCTGGGAAGGAGGGGGTCTCCTCCGCCACAGCAGCCACAGAGCTGAGACTGGGGGAAGGAGGGCCATCTCTCCCTGGCAGCCGCTGCCCTGGAACTGGGGAAAATCGCATCTTTCTCTGGCTGCCACAGCCCTGCACATCCCAAATTCCTCCACCCCCTCTTCTCACCCCACTGCCCCCGCCCACTTACCCTGTATTCCCCCAAAGGTCGTCACCTCAACTTACATGTGCATCTTCTTCAGGGTCCAGGCACCTAATTAGTGGAGCCACGCCTGCACGGCTCCACTAATTAGGTGGGTGGTTCTTCATTCTCTTGTGTGCGGCCACCCAGGCATGCACCTTGGAGGGAACTATCCTTGGACCACCTGAATAGAGCTCATGGACCACAGTATGCGAACCTCTGATTTAGACAGTGTCCTTCTAAAACTTATTTACATTACTGTTTTATTTGAACTGAAAGATGAAAACCAAATTATTGAAAGATCTGAGCCAAATTCTTTCCATTAAGTCAATGGGAGTATTACATATCACTTTTAGATTTCTTTTTTTCCTGTAGTCCTGTTTATGAAACTTTGGAATGTCACTAAGAACTTTTAAAATTTGGGTCCCAGCAAGACAATTGTGTCCATTAGAGTGACAATATTTTCAATTATGCAATATGTCTAGTTAAAACTTAATGGCACAGAACAAAACTAACAGTCATAACTAAACTTTTGTTTTCCAACCTATGTGTGTATCTGTTTGTGTAGAGAAATTTGAGATTAGTTGCATTGGATAAGAACTCTCAGATTCTTTATCACTTCTGTCTCCAAGGAAAGACTGTTGATTGCTGATATGGCACTTGCCAGCTGTGAATTCATGTTCGAAGAAACAAGGAACTATGTTAAACAAAGAAAAGCTTTTGGGAAAACAATTGCACATTTACAGGTGAGCTTAAACCAAGAAAAAGAGACCGAAATCCTTCTTTTTGTCTGTTTCTTTATCAGTATAGATATATGTAATTTTCATTTCAATAGAGGTGTTAGTCCAGTGGTTTTGCTTGCCTGTTTTCAAAGGTTCTAAAGTTGGATTAGAAGCAAGTACACCTCTAACCCGATATAACGCAACCCAATCTGACATGAATTCAGATATAATGTGGTAAAGGGGGCTGGTCTGGGGGGTGGGGCTGCGGCTGCGCACTCCGGCGGATCATCAGCAAGTTCGATATAACACGGTTTCACCTATAACACAGTAAGACTTTTTTTTTGGGCTCCTGAGGACAGCGTTCTATCGGGGTAGAGGTGTACCTGGAATGACTCTGCTTTCTCTCTCATGTTCGGTTTTAAATTGAACATGACTAAGTGCTCTTGAGATAACATTGCTGCTGCTGCTCTCAGATTGGAAGTAGATGTTGCATTGCTGACCTGGTTTATGAATATATAGTGAAAATAGTTTTGTTTATAAAATGGCATTTTACTGTCTAAGGCTCTGATCCTACAGTGCATTGTCATGGATGGACCTCTGCATATGAGCTGAATCCTATGGACTTCGGTGGACTTCCAGGCATGGGGGTCCACCTGTGCACAGTGCATTGCAGGATCGGGGCCTACCTGAGATTGATACTAGGCAAGTTTTTCACAGAAGGGAACTTGTTGTTTTTAATGCCTGTGAAGTGTTAAGCAAATAATTATTTTATAAAGTCTTCAGTTTTATGGCTAGTGTAAATGATTCCTCAGCTGCGAGGCAACTAAATGCACAAGTGACTCCACATAAGAAGTTGTATATTGTCCACAGTGCATATTATTCTTGCAGCCATTAATGAGAGTCAGGTGTGAGTTTTGAGACTATGGCTCTACTTCTTGTTCAGAATCATGAAAACAGGCTCCGCTTCTCACAGTATCTTTTTTTCTAATCAGAGTAACTTTTGTTAACCATAGTCTAGTAAATACAGACTCAGGGATTCTACCTGCGAATGTAGCAATTTTCGGAAGGTACTGCTTATTTTTTTTCTTAATACAGGAATGATCTTAAGAGTTTCAGAGTAAAACCCTAGGTAGGGGGGCTATTCTGAAAACAATGTTAAACATTTTAATGAGAACGTTGGCCAAGTTCCAGTGTTTGTGATGCATAGAAACTGAATTATACAGGTTGGAGAACGGTAGCCGCCTTGTTAATTGAAATGTGCCCTTGAGATCTAACTAAAAACGTCAAGAATTCCCAGTTTTGAGTCCTGATCCTTTTCCTGTTATGTCAAAGGCAGATCTGTCATTGATTTCAGCAAGAGCAGAATTGGGCCCTTAGAAGTGAGACATCTTAAGTATCAATTCATAATTTCCAGGTGTCATTTAGCATTTCCAATGTCTATACTTAGCACTATGGAAATACCTCTTTTAAAAACTAGTTTTAGTGCGGAGAGTTTGCTTTAAAGCAAGACAACCACTCTCCAATAAACTTTTTAAAATAAAGTATTTTTATCAAAACATCATGCAGTCTGTGCTTTTCTGTGTTTCCTTTCCTTTCATTGCTGATTGCTAAAATGTGTCTGTAATCAAAAGCTGACTGCTTTCTAATTAGTCTGCTGTCTTGCCTAATTCATTTATTACAGGGTTTGAAATCAGTCTATTTGTTTCTGTAGCTTGGATAAAGGAAATGATGAAGCCCACTGATATAGGAGTTTAAGAACTTGTCTTTTTCATTCCCCTGGCTAGTGTAAGGACTACTACCACATAGTTGAGTCTTTGCCCAGCCTAGCTTTATGTAATGTTACAAGTGGACTTCTTCTTTTTCCACGGTATAGCAGATCTCAACGTTAGGAAACTTTCCCTGACAGCCAGTCTAAACTTTCTTTTGTTCAGTTGTATCCATTTATTCCTATTTGTATCTCTTTGAACCTCTCGTTTCCCTCTGTGGACTTGAATTTTAATTATTCTTTAATAAAAGATATTTGATAAATAAAAGTTTTTTGGATTGTGATATTGTACCTTTAAAATTTTACATTGAAGAAAATAGTACTTTATGGAACTGCTAATAAACTAGGGAAATTCCTGTATGCGGTATGGTTGTACTTGTGTCAATCCCAGGATATTAGAGAGACAAGGTGGGTGAGGAAGTTGGTCCAATAAAAGATATTACCTCAGCCATCTTGTCTCTCTAGGGAAATTACCAGCTGTTAAGAATAGAAACACATTTTTACCAGAAGGGGGAGCTCAAGTTGCTGAAACATTCGGTAAAGGGCACTGGGTTTTACAATCTAGGAATTTATAGACTCAAACTTCTGTTATCTATTTTTAAATAAGAAAAACACATGACTTTGTGAGTGAAAGACCAGATTTTATAGCTTTTCTTTGATTCACAGGTTCCTTGACTCTGAGCAAATCCTATTTGATTAGATTGGCAGAAATGAGTCTGTTAAAAGAAATGGAAATGAAGCTGCTTTTAGTTTAACAGAACTCTAGCTGCTGTATTGGTATGCCATCTTTCCTGTGGTGGTGTTTCCTTCATGCAGAACATTGCATTTTTTTTTTTTTTAAAGGCATTTCCTTGCAATGACCTTATGGGCATCTTTTGCTTTCACTGGTTTGTTTTAAAATATTTCCTGATTTTTTTTAAATACAAAACATTTTCCCCTCCCAACAAAAATCAGACAGTGCAGCACAAGTTAGCAGAACTGAAAACTCAGATTTGCGTGGGCCGGGCGTTCGTGGACAGCTGTCTCCAGCTGCATGAGAAGAAACGTCTGGACTCCTCCACAGCTTCCATGGCAAAATACTGGTATGCATGTTAAAACAGTTTGAAAATGTTACTTATATGAACTTTTCTGGCTAGAACATTGGCGTAACCAACCCAAATTTTTAGCCCTAAAGGTAACCTTGTATGTGATTAAATCATTGTCTGCATCCAACATCAGAATTTATTAGCCCAACTACAGTGATGCATGTGGTATACAGAGAGATACATACACTGAATATTGGTATTGGTTAATCAAATAATTTCAAAATTACTTAGTGTTGGCTTTTAGGAGAAAGGTCTCTTGAGCAATGTGATCCAAATTCAACTTAAATAGTTTTTCACATGAGAATTAGTTTGAGTTTTTAAAAACCATTTAATTATACAGCTGAAATACTTTAAAAACCAAGGATTCGCTTGCATAATATTTATAAAATATAAAATAAAAGTTTTAGATATGTTTGATAAATCCTGACATAAGAGTTAGGTACTTGACCTAGCCATTTTCTGAGAACTATCTGATTTCAGGAAGAAATAATTAGCTACCTCTTTATTGCTGTTGCTGAGATTGAGCTATTCTTCCTTTTCATCGATCCATTTTTTAACTGGACAGAAAAAGCCCCAGGAACTATTTTTGCAGTTATTTATTAACTTGTGTTTAACCAGACAAAGTTAGACAAGTAGAAACATCTAAGGTAATACGTTTGTCCCGGTGCCAGATTGTTAGCTGCAAAAGTGGGGGGGGGAAATGAAGACTAGAAAGTGGCAGAACATTTGCAGAAAATGTATAAGTTTTAATCCTTTTAAAAAAGTATGCAAAAAATGTCACAGGAATCCAGATAGAACATTTACATTAAAAGGAACAATTTTGATTGAGTGTTTCTTGGCACGGATTATACCAAAATACCTGGTACAGAAGCAGAGGCATTTAGCTTTGTGGAGGAGGATATAACTAATGCCAGCCTAAATTCTTTCATCAGTGGATTTTCCAAAGCAAGAAACTTGCAAAATCACCAAAATTCCTACACCCACAATATTTGGTGGCCTTGTCCATATAGGTAATGGAATTTCTGTAACTTTTCCACAGAACTTGAATAGGTTTAAAAATTGCTTGAACAGAGAAACTGCTTCTTTCTCTGGCACCAGTGTCCTGCACTTCATTTGACTATACAGTAGTCGATATCCTTTCTTAAGATTTAACCAAAATTGACTATTTTGGTTGGAGGTAGATGCTTAGTTAAATAAGATAAATTTTTGGAAAGCATTATACATCTTTACTGCTGATTTCTGTTGAAAGATCTATAGGTTTTATTGTGTTGTTAACCATTACAGTATTTAAATTAATCTGAAAATCTATTTAGGATGGATAGTTTCATCAAGACATCATTTTATGGTTAAATGTGGTGTAATATAATTCACGAGAAAATTTTGCAGTGGAGCATGCTTGAGGAGAGAGAATTTTATGTACTCTTTCCTATGAAAAGGAAATTGACTTGACTAATCATTTTTCATTTCTTTTTGCTATTATTGAAGTTACTTTTTTGCATTCTGCAAGCATGCAGTCTTTCAAAAAAGAAAATGCAGGAAACAAGTTATAAAGCCCATGCTGTCTAGGATAAAAATGTGTATCAAATTCTGGTTGGAAAGTCCACAAAAATTAACATTATAGAGACAGCTAAACGTAGGGAAGGGGGGAAAATACTTGGAGCATTTATTAGCCAGCATTTATATTAAAAAGTGCAATATAGTGATTCTTAGCATTTTAAAAAAAAAGGCATCACCAGATATTATTGGTGTACAGAGAGTATCCTAGTATGTTGCCAAAAGAAAAAGGCTGTGAACAAGAAACATTAGGAAGGATCTGACAGAGGAAGAACCCCCATTGGTTTTAAAAAAAAATCTGTTCGAAGATTGGCATATACAACATGAATAAGCTAAAGGTAAACAAACTTGTCTGTATTTGAAAGCCCTCCTTTGTGAAAGTTCTATAAGAGAGGCCAAATTCTTGAATGTTAAAGTTAAAACATTTGCCAGTTATTCTTCTTTCTGGTCCTCTTTTTAAAAGACCAAACTTCATCACGGTAATTCCTAACATTCTGGATATGGCTATTATATGTAAGAAAATTTGATAGTTAAATGTTTGTTTTACTTCTTTATAGATCTAGTAGCATAATGCTTCAAAACCAAACTTCTGTTCTTGCTGTTTTAGGGCTTCTGATCTCCAAAACAGCGTGGCTACTCAGTGTGTACAACTTCATGGAGGATGGGGGTACATGTGGGAGTATCCAGTTGCAAGGTGGGTGTAACATTTCAGTGCTGAATTATGAAAGATTAACAGCGTTGTAAAATGAGGCATTTTCTTCATATGTATTTGTAAACTGGGAGAAACTAATCACTACTAATACAAAGCAGTTTACCAATACATGTAAAGGAAATGCCTTTGTGTAGTTGGTTTTACTATTTCCCCTGTACAGTCAGTTAGGTAGCTTTTCCTCTTGTTTGTGTCTTCCTCACACCAAAAGGTGGAGAGAGTAATTTAAAGTCTCATAGCAAAACCCTCAAAAATGGCAGGACTTTAGGGCAGATGAATTGTCAGAAATTACTTCTAACTCAGTTTTTTTTTTAAACTGACCTGATTTCAAGTTGTCCCTTTAATAATATTTTATCCTGTTAATGCTGCTTTAAGGTAACTTTTTTCTCTTTATTATTGTGCATGAGCCTGTTCACATTTTGAAATGATTGTTCCATCCTTTGAGTAAATAGGACACTGAGTTCCATTATCGTATCGGCATATCTAGCAACCCCTATGCAGGTTTGTAGGGCCCCTGTTGTTAATGTACTGGTAGTAACTATCTCCCACAGCCCTGCAACATTTAAAAAGCCATACTTAGAGTCTTACATCTTCCTGGATACTAAATTTTAAAATTACTTTCTGGGGAGAGCTGTGGTTGTGATGCTGTGTTTAGTGCTTCATGGAGTGAAATCATCAAGGATTCTTATCCATTTCCCTATGCTGCTGCCCAGGCTATAGTATGCTCAGGAGCACAGCTCAGTCCCCAACCCACTGGGAGGGTAGGGAAAGGGGAACTGGATGGCTTGGATCAAGAGCCTTTCATTGTTGAGTTCAGCCACCAGTTCAAATGAAGCTGAAGTTAGAAGTGATTAAAAGCTACAGCCATCAGATGGATGTTCAGTGGTTTGTGTGAAATGAATTGATAGTTTCAGTTCATTTCCTAGTGGGCAAATATTCACCTCTCAGAAAGAACCCACTGCACAATTAGAAACCCTGTCAGCAAGGAATGGATTCAATGAGTATGGCACCTAAATTACTACCTTGGACCTAGAGATGTTCTTTTTCTTGGGGCACAGAGGCACACTAGTAAGTGTGGGCGAGCTTACAATTCGTATGTTGTACATGTGCTGTGTATAAATGAAGGGTTTCAGTCTTCAGAGCTGTTAATCAAGCACTAAATTAACTGAAAA
Organism: Lepidochelys olivacea; assembly: GCF_965140295.1. NCBI lineage: Eukaryota > Metazoa > Chordata > Testudines > Cheloniidae > Lepidochelys > Lepidochelys olivacea. The sequence goes on along the minus strand of NC_140421.1, from coordinate 65,496,065 downwards.
TGGGGAAGGGAGAAAATGATAAAAGAATTGGGAAAGGGTGAGCAAATACCAGCAGGTATTACTTCTAGACTATAAAAGACATTATTTTGAATTAAAAAAAGGAGGGGGACATAGAAAACAATAAAATAGAACTTTGCAAGGCAGCCTATGGAAGAGAAACACAAAAAACGAAAGGGGAAAAAAATGTTTAACCCCAAGTGCCCAGTTTGGGACAGTTCCCCAGAGATGTACAGGGTTTCAAATGTAAGCATGTTCTTACCCTGTGAGACTTGGCATAGGCAAGGGAGCGGGGGGAAGGGGGGCTTGGATAAGGGGCAGGGGATCCCAGGGGGCAGTCAGGGGATAGGGAGCGGGGGCAGTTGGATGGGTTGGAGGTAGGGCGGTCAGGGGACAGGGTTGGATAGGTGTGGGAGTTCTGGGGAGCCTGTCAGGGAGCAGGGGTGTGGATAGGGGGCGGGACAGTCGGGGACAGGGAGCGGGGGGGGGTGATTAGGGGTGGGGGGGTCCCAGGAGGGGGCAGTCAGGGGACAAGGAGAGCAGGGGGGTTGTATGGGTGGGGGGGTTCTGAGGGGGGCAGTCAGGGGGCAGGGGCCAAGCTGTTTCAGGAGGCACACCCTTCACTACCCGGCCATACAGTTTCAGAACCCCGATGTAGCCCTCAGGTCAAAAAGTTTGCCCACCCCTGTTTTACCCTATACTATACAGATTTCACGGGGGAGACTAGAATTTCTTTAATTGGGGGTCCTAACTCAAAAGGGAGTTGCAGGGGGATCACGGTATTGCCACTTCGACGCTGACTTCAGAGCTGGCGGCCGGAGAGTGGCGACTGCTGGCTAGGTGTCCAGCTCTGAAGGCAGCGCCCTACCAGCTGCAGCGCAGAAGCAAGGATGGTAAGACCCGTACCACGCCACCCTTACTTCTGCGCTGCTGCCTTCAGAGCTGGGTGGCTGCAGATTGGTGGCTGCTGACTGAGGGCCCAGCTCTGAAGGCAGCCGTGCTTCTGGCCAGCAGCCACTGCTCTCCGGCTGCTCAGCTCTGAAGGCAGCGCTGCCATCAGCAGCTGCACAGAAGTAAGGGTAGCAGTACAGCAACCCCCCTACAATAACCTTGCGAGAAAACACACACACACACACACACACTCTCCTTTTTGAGTCAGGACTCCTACAATTACAACACTGTGATATTTCAGATTTAAATAGCTGAAATCATGAAATTTACTATTCTTTTTTTTTTTTAAAATCCCATGACCGTGAAATTGACCAAAATGGACTGTGAATTTGGTAGGGCCCTACGTACAGGGTATCAGCAAGTATATTTAATTGTAATTTTTTATTTATTGGTGAAAGTTTCTAGAATTTTACTTGTTGCATTTTGAACACTTCTATTGAGTAAAATTCTAATTTTCCTATTTCAACTTAAGAAACTCTGCCAAACTCATACATGCTTCTGAGTCAATTGTTTTTTCTTCTCTTAAGCTTAGACTATAATCGCTTCACATGTTTTCACTTCTCTACCAGAATAGTGCTGACAAACTGCAACATGAGCATTAAAGCACAAGTTCCCTTATTTGGAATTTGATTAATCAAATGATCACAACCTGAGCAACCCAGGATAATAACTGAATTATGCTTTTTGTTTTCTCCTTAATAAAATATCCTGAAAGAGGGATCTGAGTTCTCACTGCAGACAGATCACACTTGAAGTATGCTGGATCTTTAAAGAGAGATTTTCCCATTTACTAAGAATTTGTTATATGGTTATTTTCAAGAAGTGTCTCTTTAACCACTCACTCTGCCACTACTTCTCACTTTTTCAGAGCTTTTGTGGATTCTCGTGTCCAACCAATCTACGGTGGAACCAATGAAATAATGAAAGAGCTCATTGCTAGAGACATTGTGATTGATAAGTAGGCACATGGCTATACTGGAGACTGCTTCCTGAATCCTATCACAATTAATACGGTATTAAATCAGGCACCAGAATGCAAGTAAAATTAGTAGTGTGCTTTGTTGAGGAAAAGGAACTGTTAAAAACTGTTGTACTGTAGTTAAACTACAATAACAAAATGTGGTCTCTAATATTTAATAATATTAATTTGTAATGCTGTCTTTCCTGGTGGAAAACACTAGGACTAATCAATCCTCTGAATGATTCAAAAAAGTTTGAGGCAAGAAGATCGTACGTATTGGTAGTGAAAAGTATGGTCACTTTGGAATGATACAATTAACTTGAAATCTTTGAAACATAATGTCATTATATTAAATCCCAGTCCTAACTGTTCAGAATTAAACACAATCAGATCGTCAAAGAAACCACTTTTTTCTTAAAGTAAACAACACCAAACCACAACTTTGGACTTACAGTGTTAAATGTAACTGTAGAACTTGGACCTGTCACTGACTCACTGCCACCCCTGTTTAATAATTTATCTGTTTGAGAATGTACTTGATTTTTCTCTTATAATTATCTGGCTTTTTGCATTGCATTCCTCTATGATGATAAATGAGTGAGTGACTTTCACTTTTGAGCTTTATAATGAATTACAAAAATGTAATAAGCTTTACAATGAAACTCAATGTGCCTTATTTCAATACGTACTTATTTTGTATAAATAAGCTTAATAAATTTAAAATGCAAAATATCAATGTTCTGAATTCTTTGAAAAAATCAGAAGTTAAATACTATAAAATAACTACTTGGAATTGCCCTAGTAAAATCCATATGTTGATATAGTTTGTAAGAAAGGACACACTTGAGTAGCACATCCTCTGATTGTTAATAATCTGTGTGAATACCTCTGTAAAAGGCCTATTGGCCAATTCTCAGTAAGTCTTCAATCATCAGTTGGAGGTTTAGTATTTAAATAGAGCATGCTACTAATACAAGCTTTTATAGCTTTTAAATATGTGCTTTGAATCAGCCGAATTACACAACTACAGAACTGTGGTTTTTTTGCTAAGCCACATGTGTAATTAGTGATTTGACTACTGTGCATTTACAAGTTTGTTATCTTTTAGAAATAAGCTGTGCTGACATTATGGTTTCTATAGTATGGCATATAAGTTTATGGTTTAAAGGGACATTGTCACAAGTGGTAAGCTTACTGGCAGTTTCAGCAACAGAAGCCAGGAACTGAATGGAGACTGATCAACCCACTTAACTTTAGAGGTGAACTTGTCATATTAGGATTGAAAAATGTTGGGGCAGTAAGAAAAGCTTATGGCTGCTTCTGTTGGTGCTAAAATTACTGTTTGGATGAACAGATTTCTGGCTCTAGGACTGTCCGTCACAACCATTAAATCAATTAAATTCTACAAATGCTAAATTCATTCAGAATTAAAGGTGATGGACCAAAAACTTGACCAAACAGATACACGTATACCTTATTATTTCCATCTTGTCACAGTGTGTATGTCCTTGCAATGCAGGTCTATTGAAAGTTGATAGGGCTGCATCAAGACATACCTAGGTGAATTTGGAAACATTAGCAATTGCATTTGCATGCACCGTACAATCCTTTGCACTAGTTTTAGTGCACTGCATCCAGGGAGATGCTATGGTAGCCCGTGCAAAAGATGCTGGGGTGCATGTTTGAGTCTCTGCTTGTCTCCCCCCCCCCCCCCGCCGGTTTTATTATTCCAGGAATGGAGAAACACAGCCAGAAGATTCTTGCAGGTGCTGATGGAGGATGGTAGCAATGAAGGGGGAAGAGATTCCAAGGGAACATGTAGCTACTGGGGGCAGGGGCCTATGTCCAGGCACGGCTACCTGGGCGCCCTCCACCTGGGTGCACGTGCTGGGGTTATCCCGGGGAGGCGGGTAGCTCCCCGGGCTCAGGGGCACAGCTAGGCACGGAATCCTGGAGCCCCCGCCCTGCCCAGACGTTCCACACGCCGCTGTCAGGCCACGCCCCCTCCCCAGTTTTGCATAGCCCCACCCACCCCGCCGCAGATTGGCCAGTTCTACCCCTCCGGCCGCGGCCCCGCCTCCGCCCGCCGCCTTTAGTTGGGAGCTGACTGTTAAACAGCGGCACAGATTGAGGAGAGCGCAGCCCGGGTGGGAGGCGGGCTGCGCCGCCGCTGTGGAGACGCCGAAGAGCGGAGCCACCGAGCAGGCGAGTGTGCGTTGGGCTGCGGGGACCTGAGCCGGGCACAGCCGCGGCGGCGACTCCCCAGCCGGCCTCTTGGCAGCGGCTCCCAGAGGCGGTTGGTTCCCGCGGCCCCCCTCCCCCCCCCCCGTCCTCGCGCCCCAGGGCCGGGCTCAGTGTTAAACTGCCAGAGGGGCGGGGCCAGGGCGGGCGAGGGGAGGCAGAGGCGGGGTTGGGGGGGCGGGGCCTAGTGGCAGGGGCGGGGCTTGGACGCTGTGGGGAGGCGGCGGGGCCTGGGCCGTGGGGGAGCTGGAATGTTGGAGCGTAGTGTAGCTGCCTCCGGGCCCCGCCCCTCCCGCGAGGGCCTGGCGGGGCGGGGCCTCTGGGTGGGGGGCTGTGCCTGTGCGGGGCCAATGAGAAGAGCCCGTGCGCGCTAGTGGGCGGGGCCGGCCGCTGTGCTCAGGCGGGTGGGGCCCGCCTGCCCTCGCTTCACCCCCCGCTGGGAGTCGTGGCCGGCCCCCGGCGGGGGCGTCAAACAGCCGGCGATGCGGGGGCCGGGCTCCGCTGTGGGGGCAGTGGGGCTCCGCTGGCTGGGGGCGGCCTGGAGCGGCTGCGTTGCAATAGGCGTAGGGAACGAGAAGGAAAGCCCAGCGCACAGCGGTGGTGGGGCGGGGGGATGCGCTGGGGAGGTCGGGGCGCGATGGAAGGGGGGGGGGGGTGGCTTGGCTTGGCTTTCTGCTCTGTACGTCGGCGGCGAACACGCTGCCACTGTTTGCCATTGTATCCCCCGGGAAACCCACTGCAGCCTGCCGGCAGAGCCAGCGTGGAGGCATACAGGCCCCTCCGCTGCGGAGGAAATTAGAAACCTGCCTCTCACGTTGGCTGGCGTTCTCCGCCCAAAAAACAAGACACATGCAGATGGATTCAGTTACGACGTTTGTTTTAAATGTAGCTTCTTGAAAACAGTGGTATCCCCATTTGGTCTATAAAACTCAAAATATGTTTTGGATTCGAAGGTGGCGTAATACAGAGAGAGTGGAAAAAGAGAGTCACTTGTTCTTTGCAGGATACTTTACCAAGAAAAGTTGTTTTTTTTGAAGAGGGGAGCTGAATCCCTAAATGCCTTGAAGGGCTAAATTTGCTCTTTCCACTTCTTCCTAAATGCTGGAATTTATAGGTGAGATAAAAATAAAACTGTTTAACATCAAAATTCCCATTTTCCGTTACAAAAATGCTCGTTAAAACTTGAACTCTGTCAGATATGGGATAGAGTTGGATACAATCAGATAAAAGAAAACTAATTTTAGACTAGGTGGGGCTGTAAATTAAAAATAACACAGTTTAGGAAATATACAGAGAAGGATGAGGTACGCCATCCTTAAAAGGGATAGATACTATACTGAAAAATCACAATTCTGTCTGAAAAATCTTATCTAGTATAGTTACAGATAACACCTAAGGTTAATTGAAATAAAGTAGAATTTTTTTTCTCTTTTTAATGTTTGCTTTGTGCATTTCTTATTTCATTGATTATACAGGAAAAACAATGAAACTGCCTATATACAGAGCCAGTTTCCTCTTTTAGTTTGTGTGGATCTTAGAAGAATGTGCACCCTCTAGTTTCTAGGGGGGTCTCTTTGCTGTTCTACTTTCCTCTGTGATTTGTCCCCTCCCCCCCATGAATATTGTTCTTTCCTTGGCTGTTTTACTGCAGTTTCTGCCTAGGCCTTGGATGAGGTATTAATACATTGCCCTTGTATAGGACGTTCCAGTCAAGGAGCTCAAAGTGATCTACAAGTATTAATTGTTATATAGCATAATAGATGTGCATGATACTTCAAGTCTCCCAACAGTACAATGAAGAAGGTAGGCATTGTTGCAGTGTATTGGTTTTCCAGTTGGGCAAATGGAAACACAAAAGTTTGGGTCACCATTTTCAAAAGTAGCCTTTGATTTTTTGGATGCCCATTTTGAGCCTAATTATCAGATTCCATTGCCTTGATCTGGAGGTGAGGATAATCAGCCTGTCTCAAAATCAGGCCCAGACTACCACAAGTTATGTACCCAGAATCACAGATCATTTTTGATGGGGTAATCTAAAACATTAGTGGGTGTGGAATGGGTTTAGGAGTGGGACTCAAGAATGCTTGCAGATGTCTTGTGTGACCTTGAGCAATTCATTTAATCTACCCTGTGGCTCAGTTCCTCATCTGTAAAACAGGAATGATGCTTCCCTATCTCAAAGGGTGTTTTAAGAGTAAAATCCATTAGTGAGTGCGAAGCACTCAGCTATACTACAGTGAGGAACATACTGTTACCTATGTAGGTATGTAACTTACCTGTGTTCATGGGTGGAGTCAGAAACAGTCCCTTGGTCTAATCATTAGATTCGGCCACTGATTAAAAGGTAACTATGTTTCATAATATTGACCAAAAAACTTCCATGAAACTTCTTGAACAATAAAGCTGGAAAATGCATAAGGTTACTGAGAGAGCAAGAACATAAACATAGAAGACTGATCTATTCACCCAGAAGGCTTGTTCATTCCATTGGTCTGCATTGGGAACTCCCATAAATGTTAATACAGTGGATCTCAAACTTTTTTACTGGTGACCCCTTTCACACAGCAAGCCTGTGAGTGTGACCCTCCCTAATAAACACACTTTTAAATATATTTAACACCTTTATAATTGCTGGAGGCAAGCGGGGTTTGGGGTGGAGGTTGACAGCTCCCCCATGTAATAACCTCGCGACTCCCTGAGGGGTCCCGACCCCCAGTTTGAGAAATCCTGTGTTAATAGAATTGCAAGTATAAAGTCTCAACATGTTAACAGGAGAATAAACACTAAGTTGGTCTTGTTTAAAAAACATTTTATGGAACCTCTTCAGAGACTGACTGATTCAGAGGGATATTTGAAATAATCACATACAGTTTCTTTATGGAGCTTGTAATGTACTTAGAAGTAATACAAATATTTATATTAGAGACATATGTACAACATGTTGAGAGCCCTGAGTGATCCATTTAATACAAAAAATCTCCTAATTTTAGCATGATAGATTCAAAACCCCAATTTTATTGGTTAGTCTCTAAGGTGCCACAAGTACTCCTTTTCTTTTTGCGAATACAGACTAACATGGCTGTTACTCTGAAACCTGTCAATTTTAGTAAATGTTCTGTTACAAATAAACAGATAAATATGAGGACACTAAATATTAGAACATCTGAACTAACTGATAGAGGGGAGATACACTTTGAAATATTGGAATAGCATATGCTCCTGGATTCAATATCATTGAGGAACAAGGGGAAAATATCTTCTCCATTCAGGGCTTTTAATGAGTTACGGATTTATCGTAAATGAGTAGTAATGAGTTCCAGTTGAAGTATGTCCTTTTTGATGTTTTGTGTAATTAAAACAGTGTAGGTGGTCTGTTGTAAATTGGCAGGTTTCAGAGTCGCAGACGTGTTAGTCTGTATCCGCAAAAAGAAAAGGAGGACTTGTGGCACAAGAGACTAAGGTGCCACAAGTCCTCCTTTTCTTTTTGTTGTAAATTGAGTCCCTTTGTGTTCAAAGAGAGACCACTGTAGGTGTATAATGTATACTCATTTCAAAGATGAGTAATTTATGATTTATAACTGCTGGAGCGTACATAATGCTTGAGTTCATAGCTCCCTCTGTACAGTACTGACTGCACAGTAAGAGCTGTTGAAACACAGAGACTCCCCACATTGCCCTCTTTTTCGGAGTTACTAATAGAACAAAATAGTGAAATATTTACATATTCATAGTAAGTAACCGTGCTGCTTCTGAACAATAAACAAAAGCTGCTGAGCAGGATTATACCTTCTTTTTAGGTCAGTGTAGAGTCCAAAGTGGTTAAGGGTGGACTTCTCTTTGCCCTTCGTAACTTTAACCAGGACGCTGTTGGGGCCAGCATCTCTTCAGTTATGGTTTCTACAAACCCCTACTCCTGCAAGGAGTCCCAGTGATTAAGTGGCTAGTGCGGGGGCAAACGTTTTGGCCCATGGGCCACATCTGTGTATGGAAATTGTATGGCGGGCAATGAGTGATCATGAAATTGGGGTCGGGGTCCAGGAGGGGGTGAGGGCTCTGGCTCTGGGGTGGGGCCAGAAATGAGGAGTTTAAGGTGTGGGAGGGGGCTCCAGGCTGCGGCATGGGGTTGGGGTGTGTGTGTGGGGGGGGGGGGGAGGGAGGGCTCCAGCTGCGGGTGCAGGCTCTGGGCTGGGGATGAGGGGTTCGGAGGGCAGGAGGGGGATTAGGGCTGAGGCAGGGGGTTGGGGCATGGAAGGGCTCAGGGGTGCAGGCTCCAGGTGGCACTTACCTCAAGCAGCTCCCAGAACCAGCAGCATGTTCCTCCTACGTGGAGGCGCGAGTATGTGCCTCTGCACGCTGCCCATCTGCAGATTGCCTCTCCTGCAGCTCCCTTTGGATAGCAGTTCCCGGCCAATCGGAGCTGTGGGGGTGGCGCTTGGGTCGGGGGCAGCACACAGAGCCCCCTGGTTGCCCTTAAATATAGGAGCTGGAACATGCTGTTGGTTCCAGGAGCCCCGGCATACATGCGCAGAGTGGCCCCCGACCCCACTCCCTGACTGGAGCACGGGAACGGGACAAGCCCCAGACCCTGCTCCCCAGCAGGAGCTCAAGGGCCAGATTAAATTCGCTGGTGGGTCAGATGTGGTCCGCGGGCTGTAGTTTGCCCACCCCTGAGCTAGTACATGAATTGTGATTTTTCAGGAACAGGTCTTAGAGACACTATCAACTTGAATTCTAGTCATTTCAAACATTGTATTAAATGTGGTTTTGGATATTACACCAGGCCCTAGCTCCTGTAAACTTTTGTTTATACAGTCTAATTTTCCTATTTTTTTTTTAAATGCCTTCTCATTTTTTAAAATGCTAACTCATGTAGAAGAAACAGTGTAAGTTTCTATACATTAAATCAGGGATGGGCAAACTGTTTGGCCCAAGAGCCATATCAGCATTGCAAAACTGTATGGAGGGCTGGGTAGGGAAGGCTGTGCCTCCCCAAACAGCCTGGCCCCCACCCCATATCTGCCTTCTCCCACTTCCCGCCCCCTGACTGCTCCCCTCAGAACCCTCGACACATCCAACCCCCCCTGCTCCTTGTCCCCTGACCACCCCCTCCCGGGACCCCTGCCCCTAACCTCCCCCCGGTACCCCAACCCCTATCCAACCTGCCCTGTTCCCCATCCCATGACTCCCGTCTCCAGAACCTCTGCCCATCAAACCTCCCCCTGTCCCCTGACTGCCACAACCCCTATGCACACCCCTGCCCCTAACCGCCCCCCGGGACCTCACCCCCTATCCAATCGCCCCCTGTCCCCTGACTGCCCCTGGGACACCCTGCCCCTTATGCAACCCTCCCCACCCCCCCGCTCCCTTACCATGCTGCTCAGAGCAGCAGGAGCTGCCAGTCACGCCGTCTGCGCTGCCTGGCAGGAGCGGCAGACCAGAGTGCTGGCGGTGCAGCGTGCTGCAGCTGTGGGGGAGGAGGAACAGCAGGGGAAGGGGCAGGGTCTAACCTCACTGGCCGGGAGCTCAGGGGCTGGGTGGGATGTGGCCTGCGGGCCATAGTGTGCCCACCTTTGCATTTAAAAACTGCTGATTCAAAAAGTAACTAAACTGAAAACAATATTTTTTTCCTTTAATCTCTGTTATAATAACTTGAAGTGTTACTTGTAAATAAGGTAGGTACAAAAGAGAAGAAAGGTTGTCAAGTTGATCGCGTCCCCTTAAGCAGTCTAGTTTGAGGCTAAAAATTTAGAATTTGATTTCAAAATGTGGGAAGAAGGGTAGGAGTGCACAGATGGGGTTTACAGGACTCTATTAGGAATAGAAATGTTCTTTCATTTTAAAAAAATCAGTTAAACATTTCTATTTAAAGGTTTTCCTGAAATTGAAGCTAAAGCCTCAGCACTATGTAAGTTCATGAGAATCAGAAAGTGAAAGTAGCTATAAACAAAAGTGAAACTGATCAGTCTATTTATGTTGCTTCTTCTGAGGGAAATACCCAAAGTAAACCAGTATCTTCCACATGTAAAAGTAAACAGATTTTAAAAGTTCTTTATTTTTAATAATCCAAGATGGGTAGTAGTAACCAACATGACATTTTACTTAAGTTTTGAATGCATCCCTTTAAACACATTTGAAAATAGAAAGCTAAGGAAGTCTCAAAGAGGGAGGTCAGGAATGGATTAGAAAAGGACAGGAATAAGGAAAAGATGCGGAAAGAAAATGAGAAAATAAGACAAAAGTGAGAGTGGAGTAGAAGATAAGTAGGATGTGGTGGGGTGCGGAGGAATTGAACAACAGTGACTGTTAGGGGGATTGGAGAATATTAGTGATCATTTAATTAGTTTTTAAAAATGTTGTTTTGTGTGTGTTTATAGTAGGTGCAAAGGTGTCGCTCATATGGAGCACTTACACTATGTGCAAAACTGAAATTCCTGGCTACGTCTTACTGTGTAATTAAGGCTTTAGTTTGGATAAACATAGAGTCACTTTAAACACTGGTTGCTCTACTGTGCATATACAGTACTTCTGTTTCTTTAAACAAAAATTTTCTCCTACTCCTTTCTTTTCACGTTTTTAAAATCAGATTCTCAGTGTCAAAAACCAACATTTAAGTGAAAGTTGAACTTCAAATAATTAAAAATAACTTATTTGCTAGTCTAGTAGAATTTTTATTGCTCTAGTTTGGAAACCTAAAGTATTAGACAATGGAAAAATATCTTCAGAAAGTATTACCTTTGACAAGAAAGCTCTTTCCAGTGTAAGATTTCAGCCTTTTCATAAACATCATATTGCACTACTTGCTTCTTTGTGGAAGCAAAGGGCTTGGTCATAGCAGTTTGCTTCCAATGAAGGTGGAGTGAAATTATTTTTACTACTTGATGCCAGAATGCAACAAAATACCCCAAACTTGTCAAAAGGAAAAATGGGCAGTTTTTGTGGAGCTCAGGACAGTTTTAATGAAGAATGTTTAGTCTTGTGGATGATGCTTTGTTTCAGCCCTATATCACTGACAAGGCTGTCTTTGTTTTCAGTGGATGTTATGGAGAGATACCAAATTCTCCATAGTTAAGGTTGGAAGTATACTGGTTTATAATTCTGACTCCACAAAAACAAAACAACCTGAATATTTTCTGCTGTGGCAGACAATCATGTGGAAGGGTTATTGGGCAAGGTGTTAATCAGCTTTGACAGTTTGAAAAATCAGGAGTTTTCTCCTTTGAAAAAGATTTTCTACCATTTTTAACCACATTGTAACTCAAGCAACTTGCTTCAGGAACTCCAGATCTGGTTTTTTGCATTGTCCCTCATCAGGAGTATTGCCTTCCGTTACTTTGGTCAAGCTTGATGGATTAGTTTGCGTTTTCAGTGTTTTTTCCCAAACCTATGGAAAATTTGGAATTGTATTTGTTGGAATTAGGGAGTTTGCAGCTCAGCTGGAAGGATGTGTTGTTTAAAGGTACATGATCAGTTTCAAACATCGCATTTCTGTGTGAAAATTTTGTACTATATTGTTCCAAATAGCACCTTAGAGTATATAGGTATATATGAAATTTGTCTTTGTTTTCAGTTTGTTTACTTTGTGCGTTTTGATTGCTCTTTGTGTGTAGTCATGTTTTCCTGATGTTTATATGGGTATTTCACAGCTGTGGAGGAAGATATTTTATTTAGAAAAGGAAGATGTAATTATAAAACTGCACAAATCGGCAGGTTGGATTCAGGGGCAGGTGTAGTAGCTGAAACTGCTTTAAACTTGCTGTATAAGCCTAGATTTCAAGTTGACCATATCCTTTTAAGAGATCCTCTGCTGAGAGCTCAAAGAAAGTCTAATGTGGGGACTCCCTTTGGGGTTTTAGTAAGCTTGTAAACTCTGTAGGAAGCCTGACTTCTGCCCCTGCTTTAATTTTTAGCACCTCCAGCTACATCTTTTCCACTTATCACAGTTATTTCACATGCCTGTCTGGGAAAAGGGAAAAAAACTAATCTCCCAAACCCCCAAATTAAAGGATATGTCTGACAAAAGCTTTGTTACGATGGACTTAATGTTGTAAAGACTAATTACTTTTAAGGATTTTAATGTGGTAGTTATAAAAGAAGAATGTTGAGAAATCAGACTTCAGCCCTTCATTTAAAATGTTGACAAGTCTGGAGAGTCTGCCTGGATTCTAATTCAGTGCATCTCCCTGGCAGCCCCTTGTTTGTATTTTTTAAAAACTTTCACAGTAAAGTTTATTACATTATTTTCATTAGAAATATTATAAAATAGAATATTCTGCCCAGCAGAAAAATAATGCCAGGGTTTAAAAACCCTGCATTTGTGCAAACAGTTTGTTTAAACATAAGAAGTCAAGTGTTCAGGTTCCATCACAAAATACAGTAAATTTCTACAAAAATAAATGTGGTCACTCCCAAATAGATTATAACAGGCATTCCGTTGAGCCCCAGCCAGGATTTATAGCCGCCCTCCTTAGGGGAGGGCAGTGATTGTACTGGACTAACAATAGCTGTAGACAACAGAATATCTCACTCTCCAAAGCTAAAGCTTGTATTTTAATATTTATGTATTTATTCCTATGTTGGTAGCACTAAGGGCCCTCTGAACAGGGTCTCAATATATGAGGCAGTGTACAGCCTCCCAGAGCTTACAATCTAAGTATAAGAAGAAAAACAACAGGTGGAGACAACAAATAGATGGGAGGGAGCACAAAGGAATGGTGAGATGATTATGTGGCCCTTCACACTTAAATTATGTGACAAGACCCAAGATTTGAGGAGAAATGAGCTAGGCAATGGCTGTGAGGGCCAATCAAACTGAAGACAGTAGAGGGAGGCTAGTGGAGAAGGCACCCCTCCAATGGAACTCTCTTAAGATAAGGGAATAAACAAGGAGCACTGACTTATAGTCACCTCTTCAACAAACCTATTGTTTCACATGGTTTTTTTTAAAACTTCCCTGCCACAGTCTTGTCTCAGCTTGCCCAAGACCTCAAGCTGACCATAGATTCTCTCCTACTAATCTGCACAACAGAGAAGCCCTGCTCCTGTGAACCTAAGGAGCTGGCCAGTTGGGAAGGTGCCTGCAGTGAAGAACTTCTGCTGGAAGGGGAAGCCTTTTATTGCATTAGAAACAAGCTCTGCCCGATACTGAAAAACTGATCTTGTTTGGCTTTTGAGGGAATCCAGTCAGGCCCTGTCGATCAGATGAATTTGCATTAGTTGGGTAGGTTTAAAATGATTTTAAAAGAATTAAAAAAAAAACATTACATGGAATGGTCTTTTATTTGTATATTGTAATTAAAAATTAGAGAATTTATATATCCCCTGTTATTTTCAGGTTTGCTGTAAACTACCTACAATAGCTATAATGACACCAGCCCTCAGAGAGGCAGCAACAAAAGGTCATGGTATCTACTTGTCACCTTCTTTGTCCTCTAGAGCTATGGAGTCTGATACAACTTTGTGCATGGAAAATTCCAGAGCAGTCGAAGAGACGATAAAGGAGGATTCCATCACACAGATTACTTGCTCAGTCCTGGGGTTTCCCACTACTGAGCCCAACCTCAGAAATGATATCTTCAATGTAAAACACTTTGGTTCTCCTCAGTCTTCCAGACATTATCAATCTGTTTTATTAATGAGCACAAATTCTCCATTAAACATAAAAAACAAAAACAGTAAGCAAAGGACTTCAGAAGAGCACAGCTGCTCCCAGATGAGAAATCTACTACACAATAGTGCTACCGCACAGGTCAGTCAGATTAATAATTCAGAACCTGAAGAGCAGGTCAGAGGGGAAACTTTATCGGAGACCATGACCCAGAGTTTGGCAGAAATGCAGAGACTGTTGGATTCAAATGTAACTGAATCCAATAATGTGGAAGAAATGCAGCTTCCAAACTGTAAATGGTATCGGAAGAATGGCTTTTCGGATAAGGGTCTACTAGTACATGCTGAAACCAAAAAAGGGAATTCATTGCATCAAGTTGTGCATGAGCCTTTGAAAGCAATTGTGAGCTGCACCCACACTAGTAAAGAAGAGGAATTGAATGCTCATTTACTTCAGTGTGTCAGTAAGCAACAAGTTGTGCTCAGTCGAGCCAAAAGAGCTCAGAAACGTTTACAGATACTCCTGGCAAAGCATGTTGTCAAACACTGTGATCACCAGCTGAAATGCTTTGTGAAACATCAGCTCCAAAGAATGAAAGTTTTTCATGATTCAACCAGTTTTTTGGATAGTAGCTCCCTTGGATGCACAGAAATTAGGGCAGAAAGCAGTATAACTAACTTGGACAATAATTCAAATAAAGACACACAGAATGGATTCGGCATTGAACCTGGTGAAATCTGGGGTTTTGCACACTCTGCTACAGGGCTGCTGACTCATGTGGAGAAAGATCTGGACTCTGATGCCACTTGCAGTAGCTCAGATGATGATTGTGATGAACAGACTGTCAGAAAAACTGTGGAAGCGTAAGTGTTAAACTATTGCTAGACTTTTTATGTGTTTATTTAACAGCGGTTACAAACCAAGAAATTGAAGGGCCTGGACCTGGTTGTAGCATGCAGAGAGCAACACTTTGCATTGCTGTGATATCTATTTATATGATAGGCACAGTATTGACAAGAGTGGTAATTAAGGACTGCACCAGAGTAACTTTAATGAATTCAGTACTGTAAATGAGAGCAAATTTTGGCATATGTTTTGTAAAATCTAGATATTGAATTTTACTGTTTTGAATTAATCAGTGTTGAGTAGAGTGGATTTTTCAAGCCTTTACTCAGACTTATCAGTGTGAGTGAGAAATTCTCTGGTCTGGTCTGGAGTCAAGACATCCACTTTCTGGAGAATGTTAAGTTTTGGGGAAAAAAATCTTGTTTTTATGATTTCATCAATTCAGTCAGAAAATATCTTCGTAAAGTTGTCTTCCTGAGCCTCTGTACAGATAGCAGTAGCGCTTCGCTTCTTACTGATACCTTTCCCCTGGGGGGAAGGAGGCAGAGCTCAATTAACAACACTGATAACTTTCACTACAGTTAGCTGACATGAATCCGTTTCATGCCGCTCTGCCTTTGGAAATCTGTGAATAGACAGATGCCACAAGTACTCCTTTTCTTTTTGTGACTAGACAGAGGCAGGTATTAAAACTATTCTCGGAGAGGAGAAATGGAGGCTGGGTTTAAGATAGCATAGACATTTTGCCACCTTGCAGCATCCAGAGTTATGTCTACATAGCAGCTGGAAGTGTGATTCCCAGCACGGGTAGACATACATGCATTAACTTTGCTCCAACTAGCACCTAAAAGTATCCGTGTTGCTCTCTGTGCTGCTATAACCACGCTATTTGTAGGCACTAGCATGGTCTAGGGATAGCAACTAGGAATCCCATCACCCTCCCCATTCCAGCACCTGAGGTTTGGACTGGGCTTTTCATAGGGGGTTGTCCTCCGATTTGTTGGTGGGGTCTCCAGTCCTTCGTAATGGTCTCTGATTAGGAAATTGGTTTACTGATTAGTAAGTGCCCGATAACTCTTATTTCTAAGTCCTAAAGTTAATGTATATTAAAATATTTGTCTCTTGTTCTGACCTTTGAAAACCACAACATTCAGTAAAAACCAGGAAAGTTTCATCTTAAATTGGACTGGATCTCAGTACTTGTTGAAAAGGGCTCTCTGTCCTTTATTATATATTTATTAGCTCCAGTTATGAAAGCCTTAAAAATAGTACAGTAGTACAGAATAGTGTCTAATATGATATCATGTTACTGTTGCCTTCTGTGAAACTATTTGAGTCTGGAAAGGTGATGGGAGAGAAAAATATACAAAGTGTATTTGAATTTGTTTCTGTCCGTTGTGAAAATGGTACGTGCTGTATTAAATACCAAACCAAAATGTAATGAATTGCCAACTAACTTTTCTGTTTGAACACTCTGATCTTTAATATGATTATATTTTATGCTCTCTCTGAATTGTTTTAAATGGAAAAAATAACATCATTAACTCCTCCCAGTGGAGAAGAATCAACAAGCATGTTCTTAGCTGATCTTTTTGAACTTCTGAATAATAGTGCTGCTCTGAGATTCTTATTTCATGATTATTTCACGTGAATTGAATAGGGAAAACTGATGGCAAATTTACTTTCTGATTTCAAAGGGAAGGGAATAATCTAGGATTTGGAGTGAGAGTCTGCTTGGTGTTTTTTTTGTTTTTTACTTGCAAAGAATGGGCCAGCTCTTAATCCTGACAGTCCTTCATCTTCCTTATTTCCTCTTTTCTGTCTTCACTTTGTTCTGCATTCACAGCTACGTGTCAGGCTTGTTTTCAGTGCGGTGTTGGCTCCGATTAACTTCTCTTGAGTTAGCTTAGCTCCAGTAAGAGCAGCACCCACTGCAAAATAACATTGAAGCAGCACAGAGTGATTGTATTAGCAGCACAGAGTAGTTTAGCCCCACTTGATTACTAGCTCTAGCATCAGCAGCATTCAAGATTCAACCCACATCCTGATGAGCCAGCTAGAGTTTAATAATAATGTCTCTCTCTTTTATGTAGCACTTTTCCTCTGTAGATCTCAAAACACTTCACAATCTCTAATGTATTTATCCTCACAATTTCCCGGTGAAGTAGGCAAGTGCTATAATCCACATTTTACAGGTGGGGGAACTGAGGGGCAGGTAGTCTAAGTGATTTGCACTGGGTCACACCGGAAGTCCGTGGCAAAGCAAGGAATTGAATACTCCTGGGGGAATTCTGTGCCAAATTAAAAATTATTCAAACAATATTTTAAAATTCTGCGTATTTTATTTGTCAAAATAACACAATATAATCACACAATTTCAATTATTTTGGTAATTTATTTCAAAATACCTATCAGCAAGTATGTCTGTAATAATACAGACAATAAAAAAAGATTCAGGAAATGTTTTTTGCCAAATAGATTCCTTCTTAGGCCTATTAATACAGAACTCTGAGTAATTATTCATTTAAACTATAGTACAGAACCATATTTCCTGCGCCACTTATAGAAGCTGTGCAGAGGCTTGGGGGAGTCATCAGAGGAGCTCAGGGAGAGGGAAGTAATTGCTGGGAAGAAACATGGGTATGAACTTGATGGGTTGTTGGCTGACCCCTGGCCCCTCCCATTCAGTCAGGCACATCTGCTCCTATCCCTGTGTGTCCCTGCACCCCCATGTGTCCTTGCACCCGTGTCCACATGTGTCCCTCCACCCTACTCGGACACTCACTCCCCCTACCCGCATGTGGCCCTGCACCCCCTCAGCCAGCCCCCCTTCCTTCAGCTCCATGTGTCCCTGCCTCAGTCTGTCCTCCACCACCTGCCCTTATAAATCCCTGTCTGACCCCCATATCCCTTGTCTCCTGACCTGGCCCGACAGGTGTGGTGAAGAAGGCAGGTTCTTTCTCTTCCCTATCATAGTTGGGATTGGCCAGGAGTGGCTGCTGTGTTCTAGCACCACATGTATTCTGAGGGGGTATGAGAATGTGCACATTTTTCCCACAGCAGTGAATAACTAACAATGCTGATTCCTCCAGACATATCAGGTCCTCATATGGCGCTATGCATCTAGATGGTGCTGTGCTTTTTGATGGATTTCTGTTAAGCTTGCATAGCATTATACAAAGTTGTTGCCATCTGTACGTTAATCTGTTTGTTATGACATGATGTGCACATTTAATTGTAAGCATTGACCACAATTTTGCTCTTATTACAATGGATAGTTGGCTCTGTTTGAATCAATGCCTTACTTTTTTAATATTTAGTGAAAGTTGCATGTTGACTTTTCTTTTTATCGGTATATGTACTTGTGTGGCAGGGGAGGGGTGGCGTAAACTACTACAGGCACAAAGAAGGGGTGTGTGATCAAATAAGATTGAGGAACCGCTTGTGACAGGTTCCCCCCGGGGTGCCTCCTGGAACTGGGGTACCATTGAGCCCCCTGACCCACTGGCCTGGGCTCCCTTTTACATTGTGCTGCTGTGACAAGCTGCCAAGCCCTCTCCAGGCTCCAGCCTGTACTTTCACCAGCACACATACAGGAAGGGACACACCCAGCTGCCGTTACATGCAGATGCTCTGACCAGTCCCTGCATGGGAAGGCTCCAGCTAGGGCACCTCCCAGTTCCTGAGGCACTGGAGTATAAACTCAAAATTATGCCGTTTTACACTGCACAAGGAACTGTACCGCATAAGCTCATAAAATTCGTCCTCTCCCTCAATGTGGAGAGGAATATGTAACAGCTTTCTGCCCCGAGTTATGATTCCCATGCACTGGTTTTAGATAAAGCAAAAATAAGTTTATTAACTACAAAGGATAGATTTTAAGTGATTATAAGGGATAGCACACAGATCAAAGTAGATTACCTAGCAAATAAACAAACGCAAACTAAACTTAATATGCTACATAGATAGGGTGAGAATCTGCTATTCATATCCAGAGTGATGATACAAACAGGCTGCAGATTCTTAAGGGGAAAGCTACACTTGCTTACAGCTTGGAATCCCCAGGTGTTCCATTCACAGGCTAAAAATCCCTTTTAGCCTGGGTCCAGCACTTCCCCCAGTTCAGACTGTGTTTCCAAAAGTCTCTTTGGGTGGGGAGTCAGTGAAGAACCACAATGATGTTACTCCCCTGCCTTATGTAGCTTTTGCAAATGGCAGGACCCCTTTGTTTCAAAGCTTGGTTCCCATGCCAGTCCATGGAAAAATACGAACATCCCAAGATGAAGTCCAGGTGACCTGGTCACATGTCCCTGTAGTGTCACAGCAGCCATTACTCGGAGGCTGTCTGTAGCATCCTTCCAAAGGCTCCCCAGGTGGGAGATAAGCTTCTACTAAAGGCCTATTGTTCTTTCTAATGCTTCATTAACTTGAATGGGCCATTCCCAGCCAGCCATCTACATTGAGAGCCTTTTGCCTATTGGGCATTGCTCAGGAATAGCTACATGTGAAATAAATATGTAGTCAATATTCATAACTTTGGATACAAAAATGATACATGCATACAAATAGGATAATCATATTCATCAAATCATAACCTTTCCAATGACATCTCACATGACTTATCATGCATAAAATATATCATAACTTTTATAATCCTATCATATAATATCACTGTGAAGAATATGGGTGCAGTGTCACACTGCTGTCCTAGATGGATTTATGTTGCTCTGTATTTGGTATTTATTAGCTCTCTAGGAACTGGCTCTTACAGCTTTCCCTGAGTAATGTGACTGCTGTGTATGAGAAAAGCACTGGTTTCCTTACTTGTAATTTTTATTCCTCATAATAGAGGGGCTCCATTGATCTGGAAAGATTTTACCTGTATGTTAAGGTTCTTGATAAAACTAAGTTTGTAGCTGCTGTGCAGCTTAAGTCTATCAATTCTGTAATCTACAATAGTGGGGTTGTTTTCTGCCAGTAAATGTTGCTTCAACTTCGGTAGTCCTCTACTGAGGTCATAGTGTGGTGTTTCAGCAGAGCAAGTCTGAAGTCTGGGGAGGACATAATGGCAAAGAAAGCTTAGCCTGTCTCCACTGTAGTGGAATTAGCATATCTAACTTGTGAGCAATGTCCATACCAGTCAGGGGCCTCACTATGAACATCAAAAAATTACATGAGGAAAATGGGGGAATTTTTGCTTTCACCTCCTCTCTCTCAAGCTGATGTGAAAAGATAAACATTTGTGGATTGTATAGCAAGTTTTCCTGACACCAGAACAATAATCTGTCTCATCAACGGAGCCAGACTTTGGTTTCAGCTCCAGGTTCTTCATGATGATAAAAAGAACTGGAATTACTTCTGTGATTCTGGATCTATCCATCCTCAACCTCTCTGAGTATAAAGCTCATTTCAGAATGGCAACTTCAACTCTTGCGATCCAAGAAATAGTTCCCAAAAACTTCTTATGCTCCATAGATTTCAAGAAAGATTGGAACATGATGATGATCTATCTATGCCACCAATAGTTCCTAAGCTTTGTAATTGTAAATGACCAGCATCAGTCCCAGGCAATATCCTTTGGCCCGTTTCCTCTCCTCATGTGTTCACATAGGTGCTTGTTGTGCTAGTTGCCATCCTGAGACTACCAGTACCTGGATGATCTTTTGGTGAAGACACCATTGTATGAGGTGACAGCTCACCAGATTTACCATTCCAGAAACTGGATGTGAATTCTTAGAAACCATACAAAGAGCTTCCTTATCCCATTTCTGAAGCTCTGTTCAAAACCAATTTGGGACGTGTGGTATTGCCCAGATGTCAAATTTCTAAACTCTTATCAAGAAATTCCCCAACATCCTGCTTACATCAACTCACCAATGCTTTCAGCTGATTGACATGATCATAGCTTTTGAGGAAACAGGCTCCTAGACACTGCTCCAACTCTGCTTGCTTCAGAATTTCATATAATGCACTGGACCTATGCCAGAAACAGTATATAGGCATCCATCTGGCTGTTAGATCAGTTTAGTAGTAGCAATTACTCATGCCATGTCTACACTACAGTTTATGTTGATAAAACTTATGTCACTCAGGGGTGTGAAAAAAATGGCATAAGTGGTAGTGTGCACAGTGCTATGTTGGTGGGAGGAGCTACTGCTGCTCATTGGGGGTGGTTTAATTATGTTGACAGGAGAGCTCTCCCATCGACATAGAGTGGCTGCCCGAGATCTTATAGCAATGCAGCTGCATCGGGACAGCTGTGCGGCTGTGAGTTCTCTAATGTGGACATAGCCTTAATCTTTTGAAAGGGCAAACCTTTGGCAGATGTACGAGCCATCTGCTTAATAGCTAATGCAGCCTGTCAGGAACGGGAGCTCAAATGAGACTTTGTGTTTCATGGTAAGTGGTCTCCTTAAGAATCTCCAGCTAATCATCAACCACCTGACATTATAAACAGTAATTGACTTCCTTCTCAAATCCAGAAAAGATTTAATCAGCTGAGTTTACAGAGGCATTTGGAGGAATTGGTGTTCCTTTTACATGAGGAGGAAGATGTAATCCCCAGATTGTCCAAAAAGAGATTCTGGATTCCTCACAAAATGGTTTTCAAAAAAGTCTGGGCTCAAGTTTCTCAGCAGTGCAAGTCTTTGCTGTGTGTGCCATGTATCCTTTCTCACCAGTTGTAGCCTGGTGCTTCGTTCACATGCAGTGGTGAGCTGGAACTGGTTCGCACTAACTGGTTGTTAAATTTTGAAGCAGTTTTACAACTGGTTGTTAAAAATTGTTATGGCTCCCCTGGCGTCTCCCCTGCCTTCCCCCCTTTCGCAGAGCCTCAGCGTGCCGCGCCGCCAATGCTCTGGACCACTCCTGGGCAGCTCTGCAGCTCCTGCCGCTTTGAGCGGTGTGGTAAAGGGGTGAGTCTGCGAGCTCCAGCGGGCTGCGTGGCATCCGTACACGCTGCCCTGAGCAGCATGGTGCTGGGGCTGGGAGGAGGGGTTGGATACGGGGCAGGGAGTGGTTGGAGGAGGCGGAGGTTCTGGGGGGGTGGTCAGGGGTCGGGAAACGGGGCGGGGGGGGTTGGGTAGGTGTGGGAGTTCCAGGGGTCTGTCAGGGTGGTGGTGGATGGGGTCGGGGCAGCCACGGGATAGGGAGCGGGGTAAGTTGGGTAGGGGTAGGGTCTTGGGGGCAGTTAGGGTGGGGGGTCTGGGGAAGGGGTGGTCAGGGGACAAGGAGCAGCGGGGGGTTGATGGGTTGTGGGTTCTGAGGGGCGCAGTTGGGTTTCAGGAAGTGGGTGGGGGTCGGATAAGAGGTGGGGACAGGCTGTTTTGGGAGGCACAGCCCCCGATACAATTTTGCAATCCTGATGTGGCCCTCGGGCCAGAAAATTGGCCCACCCCGTTCTAGTTTATTATTTTATTAAAAGGGGTTGCACTTGCCTTGCTCGTTATGTTGATATGCGTTTAGTAAAGCAATACTTTGTTTCTATTGTAATAAACATGTAAAAATGTTTTTTATTTTTTTTTTTGTTAAGTATGACTCCCAATGAGTCAATGCATTGCCACTTCTTATGGAGAAAGGTACAAAAAATAAATACTGTGACACATCCCTTAAATCAGAACTTCTTATAGGGAACCGGTTGTTAAGATTTTGGCAGCTCATCACTGTTCACATGTCTCGTGTGATTGTGATGTGGTTAGGAGGATAATTTTCTCGTTGCATAGAAATATACTACAGAGGAAGTCTGGTGCTGGAGTGGTGTTACGAGGGAAACTAGAAGGAGGTGCAAAGCATCAAAATTCTCTCTTTAGGTGGATTAAATCTGTGACCTTCCAAGGTTACAAGATACTTAACTGAGATTCTCTGAAAGGTGAGGTTTCAGAGTAGCAGCTGTGTTAGTCTGTATTCTCAAAAAGAAAATGCATCCGATGAAGTGAGCTGTTGCTCACGAAAGCTTATGCTCAAATAAATTGGTTAGTCTCTAAGGTGCCACAAGTCCTCCTTTTCTTTTTCTGAAAGGATAGCGGCTTATTCCACTAGTGGTACATCTACTTATTGATGGAGAGGCACAAAGCCTTTTCTGATGAAATTTGCTGGGCAGCTACATGAGTGTGTCTATATGCTCGTTCAAGTAACACTACAAAATTCATGTGCTTTCTTTTGTTCGATGCTTCTTTCAGACATAGGGCTAGTCTACACTGGCAATGCTAAAGTGCTGCTGCGGCAGCGCTTTAATGTGCCTTGTGTGGTTGTGGTGAAAAAAACACACCTCAATGAGGGGTGTAGCTCCCAGCGCTGGGAGCCCGGCTGGGGCACTGTCTATACTGGTGCTTTACAGTGCTGAAACTTGTGTCTTTTCACACCCCTGAGTGAGAAAGTTGCAGCGCAGTAAATTGCCAGTGTAGACAAGCTCTTACAGTCCTTCAACACCTTTCAGTGCTCTTACATAATTCTCCGCTCCCAGACATGGGCTCTTTGTGAGGTGGGACATTTCTCTTTTCCCCTCTAATGGAAGATATTCTTTACACCTTGCTACTTCCCAGCAATTCCAAGCCTGACTAAGAAGCAGATTTACTGTAATTTTGTCTTCTCTGGATGGGAATCTGCTGCTTTGTCAGGACATACCTTGGTTTATTGCATCTGGCAACTCTTGGGTAATCTGAATGTATGGAGACAGTAATTGATCTTTCTCTTTTGAGTTCTCTGGTTAGAGAGAGAAGAGATGGTAACTCTGCTTTTAAAATATTCCCCACCGAATGTCTCCAGATCCACCTGATGTCTCCAGATTTAATCTAAGTGTTTTTGTTAGCCTTGTCGTGGTTTGTTGAGCAACATCAATTGCAACATCAATATCACCAGGCACACTGCTTTAGGGTCTGGGATGATGGGAATATTTTGCCTGCTTTTGAATCTTGGAAAAGGTAGAAAAAGTCAATTTTTGCAGTTTTTTTTTTTAATAGGATCAAGGCCTAATTTTTGCAAAATGCAGTAATATACCACACATCTGTGACGAGAATTGGGCTTTATTGCAAAAAGTCTGCTAGGACTGAATGCTGCTCTTATTTTTATTTGTTGGCAATTTTTCTTTTATCTTAAGGGCAAAAATCAACTGTGGTTTTCCGTGTTCAGCATTTAATTCATCTTTCCTATACAAGTCCTTTGCATAAAAAAAAACCAAGATATGTTTATTCTTGAGTACTCAAATCAATATATATTCATAACTGCTGACATGTTGATTTTTAAAATGTTTATAAATTTATAAAGTCTATTCTCTCTCTTTTACTGGCTGCCCCTCCCTGAGTATAGGAGGAGAATTATCTTTAGCACAGAGGAAGAGAAAAGCCAGACTTCTATAGGCTTATATTCTACTTTACTATTTGGAATACATTATTCCAGAATATAGTCAACTTTAATTGGTTTGTTTTCTGTAAGACAAGCATAAAAACTCTTTAAGGTTTTACACATGTTCATTTTCACTTTGGCAGTTGACCTTTTGCAATAATAACTTGTGCTTTGAGCAAGACTAATGTCTTGTCTTATATGAAAACAGGGTGTTTGCTAGTAAAGATACTGATTCCTAACCTATAATTATATTAATATTTTCACAGCTGCTGGAAGCAGACTGAAAGATTTTAATGTAAGGCAGAAGGTTTGACATGTTGTGGCATGCAAGGATCTCAAACCAAGAATGTCAAAGCCTGTTAGATACATTTTTGAATGCACAATAAATAAAAACTTGGCATTACTGTTATGAAAGTGATGAATTAATATATAATCAGTTAACATAGTGTGGCAGAACAGAAAATGTAATAATTGCGCATGTGGGAATATATGATAACCTCACAAATCTAATTAAATGGAACATTGAAAACACTTTTATTCCTGAAGTAAATTGCTGATTTATCATTGGCTTTGTATTTTACTAAGCTTTGTAAGTTAGCTATTTTAATTACAGGCTTTTTGTATGGTGCTCCTCATAGTAATTGATCACCTCAGAAACAGTAATTAATTTATCTTTGAAAATTTCCTGTGAGGGAGGAGAGAATTGTCTTGGTTTTATAGATGTTGTTGGCTACAATGGAAGCTGCACATGGTCAGCACCTTTAAAAATCAGGAGTCAGGCCCTTTTTCAGGAAAGCAATTAAGCATGTGCTTAACTTTAGGCATGTGCTAAAATTAAAAATGTATTACTCCTTTCATGAAAGGGGGCCTTATTTAGGCAACTAAATATGGATTTAGGAGGCTAACTTTAGATACCCACTTTTAAATACCTTGGCCTAGATATTTAAAATTATTTCAGTTTAAACAATTTAAAGGTGTTGTTTAGGTAAGGGACATGTTATAAATAATAAAAGCAACTACATCTATAAGAAAAGTGAATGAGTTTGCAGGATTCTGTGGCTAATTCTCCCTTCATGCATTTCATAAAGACATAGATTTTACTTCATCTAAATGCTTTACCTAGTATCTGAATTTCTTTTAAACCAGACCATCAGTCTCCAAGTCATCTTCTGGAACCTCATTCTCCCAAGGAAGTAAGTGTGCTCCATACTCTAGGTATTTATTATGGCTTTTAAGTTTTTATTTGGACAGAATGAAGATATTTAGAAAGCCCTTTATAGCTTTTATAACATTTGGGGATAAGGGTAACCGGATTGCTATTTTCACTTAGTGCCTATTTTAAAATATATTAGATTATGTAACATGTTATGCTTTAGCTCAGGGGCAGGCAAACTTTTTGGCCTGAGGGCCACATCAGGATTCCAAAATTATATGGAGGACCGGTTAGGGGAGGCTGTGTCTCCCCAAACAGCCAGGCATGGCCCGGCCCCCTCCTCCTATTCAAACACCCCCCCACCCTGCCGCTTCTTGCCCCCTGACGGCTCCCCAGGGACTCCTGCCCCATCCGCCACGCCCCCCTCATTCCTGACTTGCCCTGTGGGACCCATGCCCCATCCAACCCCCCCTGTTCCCTGCCCTCTTTCAAACCCCCTCCCCCCCCCCGCCCCCTTACCATGCCGCCCAGAGTACTGGGTCAGGCCACGGCTCTGCAACTGCACTGCCCAGCTGTCCAGAGCATTGTGCCAGCAGCGCGGGCGCGCTGATGCTGCGGGGGAGGGGGAACAGCAGGGATGGGGCCGGGGACTAGCCTCCCAGGCCAGGAGCTCAGGGGCTGGGCAGGAGGGTCCCGTGGGTCGGATGTGGCCTGTGGGCCATAGTTTGCCCACCTCTGCTTTAGCTAGTGTGTCGGTATCTGATGGTCTTAGGGTTGACTTTAGTAGGGCTAATGCAGCAGTGATGGCCTTTCTCTATAACGTTTCTGTTGTAGATATCTGTAGGGCTGCCATCTTGAGTTTTGTTCTCTTACTTTGTCTTGACTTTGCATCTAGACCTCATGCTTATTTTTCAGGGGGAGTTCTGCAATATTTGTATAATTGGAACTCCTCAGCCAACATTCCTGGGTGTTGTACTCTAGTTAGACTATAGGCATATGAAAAGGGCATTTCAAAAGCAGACAGAGATGTTACCGGTAAGTAGGGTTCTCTCAGGGTTCTCTGCATATTCCCACTACCTGCTCACCTTCCCCTCTTCCTCGTAGTTCTAGTCTAAAAGATTCTAAGATTTAGTGGAAGGCACTGAGGTGGTTGACGCTATAAAAGGCCATATGATGCCCAATATCGAACTTCTGGAGCTACAGATCTACAGAGAGATGCATTTTGCATTTCTTTCTAAAAGTGACATGGTTAATGCTTAATTGTATTTCCATGGGTTGCTAATTCCAGAGGAATTAGTGTTCAGTCTGACCCCATAAATTGGCCTTTTACCATACAGGGCATTAATGTTATCAGAGCTGTCTAAACAGAATCCTGGGTTAGAGGTGGAAAGGACATATTGGGTCACCTAACCAATTACCATAACAATTCTGGAGTGATCTAGACCATGGATTTCAGCCCAACTGGATGCATTTTTTGTATTGAGCCCTAATTCAGATTACCAAGCATTCAAGACATCTCTAGCCTGGTGATTATGTGCATTCAGGAATTCCATAGATGCAAACACTGTTTTGTCCCATACTGTAGATCGTATTTGCTGTTGCAGTTTGTTAGGCTGGAACATGCAATATCTCAGATGAGGAGTCATCTGAGGCTGCTATGCCATTCTCCTTTTAAGCTTTCTCCAAGTATTAAAGGCTCAACTCGTGTACTTCTGTAGATGAATAAAACTTTTGGTTGCCAAGTTCTCAGGGCAGTCATGCCTGTCTAGAGATCTTCCATTTTTCTTCTGTTTTCACTCTCGGATCTCTTCTGTAGTTTAGTTTGCTTTGTTTGGGGGAATTGCAGTTTATTCCTGTATCTTCTGAACTGATATGTGGGGGTACAGAAATAGAAATCATACTTGATTGGTTTTTCCCCCCGTATATCAATATGCCATCAGTTCCCTGAAAAGGAATTTTAATCTCTGCTACAATTAATAATTTCAATATCATATATCCGTTGGCATTTACCCTCCTTAGAACTTGTGGCTAAATTTAAACTTTAAAGTTATTCAAGTTGGAAAAGAAGTTGCGGCGTGTGTGTGTGTTTGAACACATGATTGGATGCAGTTCTGAAAGTACTAACTAGTAACAATATATCTGGGGTGGAGGAATCAGGAATAGGTGCTAGAAATTGTTGTGATAAGCAGTTACTGATGTCTGCAGATGATATGGAGAATGGTAACTCATCTGTTCTGAAGCAATGTGCCATGATGCAGAAAAATCATCAGGTTAAAAAAATAAATCTAGTAAATTCCAGAAAATATTGCTGGAGGCTCCAGAAGAATTAAGTGATTACAGATCTTTGTAGAAATAACAATATATTTCTGAGTTCCACTGAGGTTTGATTGAATTGATATTCAGTACATCGCTTTGTTTGGTAGTAGTAATCATAAAGCAACAGTATGTTTATCCTGTTTTCTCTGTAGTCATTCTTCTGTGATGATCTGGGTAAAGACCACTATTGAGCTGTCAAAGTAAATGGTGTTTTGTTATGTGGTGGTGATTGCCTCTGATATGATATGTTACAGTTTGTTTTCACATTTTTAAACAAGATTTGGCTGCTTGGAATGTATGCAATACATTGAGCACATAAAACAGCAGTCATTTTTTCAATTATGCGGGTATAGATTTAGCAGTTAACTGGTCCCGGGGAATTAATGCTTCAGCAGTGACCAATGGTAGTTCATTCTGAAAACAAACATTAGGTAGGCGTGCTAGAAGACTTAGTCCTTGAGAAAGCATTTACAGGTCATTTCATAAATTGGACATGTTTGTTCAGCTGTGGCATGTGTTAGTTTTTGTTAGCAGTGGGCATTTTTATTTCATACCGAAAACCAACTGTTAATTTCATTTAAAATACATTCATTATGCAACATAACTATGCATTCGTGTACACTTTAGTTTATGCTGTCTTCATTTGTCTTCATAAGTAATGTCTGACTTATTAAATATCAATTTTTGGAGGGAAATGAGATTTCACTGATGTACTGTTGAAATATAGCAGGAACCCTGCTTTTACAATAACGACCTGCAATGTAATGTTTATATTCAAGATGATCATTTTTTGAGTTTAGCTGTATGTTGGGGCCATAATGAAGCTGGCTGTAATGCTGGTGTAACATGCTGCAGGGGACATCGGGACCAGTTCAGACAGTTCTGTCAAACATGCAGTTTCAGTCATGGGGGGGGTCTGCCTGTGCTAGTTTACTGTTTGTGCTGCAGTGCTAAGTGGTATGAGCTGTTTTAATCTGTGTAGATAATTAGTCAAGGCCCCTAGGGAACCAGGATGCTTGTCACTTTCCAGAGTTGCTGTCTCTCATGATTTTATCACTACTTGTGATATTTGGCTCATTTTTAAGGGTTCACAAGAATTTCTGATTTTTTTTTAATTTTTTTTTATTTTTACCTTCAAATTTGCAAAGCTGTGCTCTCATCCAAAATGGAGATGTTCCTTTATTTTTAATGAGTATGAAGGCTACCTGTTGCTAGGAAAGATGATGACCCCGTGGTCAGTGTGTGAGGACCAAACAGGGGGTAGGAGAATATGGAGTTGCCAGAAATGAGAGTATGGCGGCAGTAGGGGAAACATGAAACTGAAGTACAAGAGGATGAAGTTTAAAGGAATGTGAGGAGCAGGAGGCAGACTGAAGTGGGGTGCAAGGGAATGTGTAATGGCAGAGAGAGGAAAAAGTATAAGGGATAGGAGACTGAAAGAAAAGGAAGAAATAAGAGTCAAGTGCACAGAGAGAGGTGTTGGGGGACCATAGAGGGATGCTCGAGGAAGTTGCCGTTCTGTCCTTCTATATCCACCTCCCTAATTAAAGGATAGGAAGAGTGGGGATAGCTCAGGATAGAATGGAAGCTACCCACATTGTAGGGTGGAGGAGAGAGTAAGCTGAGTCACCTCTGAGTACTGAATAAGGAAGCTGCATTTTTGTATATGTGTTTAAGGTTAATTTTTTCACCTTTAGGGTGATATCATCCACTCCCAGTTTGTGGGAGATCACCTCCGATTCAAAAATTAAGACAGGCAAAAAAATATGATATTTAAGCCAACTTTATGATTTTTGAAGTCTGATCATGATTTTGTACAGTTGAGGTTGCTCTTACTGCTTTCTCAGAACACTGGTGTGGGCACATTAAAACTTGTGCCTTCTTCTGTTTAATAGGAAACTTCCATTAATTGTCCATTAACTCTCTCCCCACTAATGCATGTACTAGTCTGGGCACACTGTTTATCCTCACCAATACCTTCATTCCTGGTGAGGCTCTTCCCCACAGTTTTCAGGGCATAAGTGTTTGGGGATGTACATCATCACATACTGCCCCTTGAAGTTGCATGGCTCAGTCTAATGACTTCTCAGCTGTCTCCAAATTTGGACCATCCCTGCAAAACCTGATCCTGTGTTCCTTCTGTACCCTAAATTCTCCTTGATTTGCTTGTCCATTACTACTGCTTTTCTACCTAAGACCTATTTTTCAAACTGTATTTACAGAAGCAGGAAACCCCTCACAATAAAATATATGTGCATAGCATGAGGCTGCTGTTTACTTCAGTTAGCAATTCCCCTCTCCATACAGTTAAGTTGCCTTTTTGGTTTCTTGGCACTGCTGAATTATAGACAATGCTGAAACATAATTCCCAGATGACGGATGAACAGTAGCATTTGTAAAATGAATTTTTTTTTTAAGCTTCTTGCTGGCTTCATCTCAATATTTTAAAATATAATTGCAAATAGTTTCCATACTCACATTCAGTTTTTTGTTTTCTTTGTTTTTTCCCTTTGTGGGGGCAGGGATGCAGAGGGTTTGGGAATGGGGAGGAAGGATGAACTTACTATTCATGCATTTGTCCTGTCAACAGCTTTTGGACTAAGGTCTGTCCTTCCAGTCAAGGAAGGCTGGGAGTGTCTTGTAGTAGTAATAATACATTCATTTTCGTTTCATTTAGTGCCAGTCGAGGCTTAGGCTGCCTCTACTGGCCTTAGGAATGAATTTCTTCATGGACATGTAATTCACTGCCCCTACACCGCCAGCCTCAAGTTCCTTCTAATTATAGATCTGATTATACTCAGACTTCTTGCATTTGTCTGAGCTTTTTGTGGTTTGGTTTTTCTTCTGTATTTATTTGTTGTTTTCTTCCATGCAAGTCACACAGGATTGACCTGCTGCAATTTAACCAGCACAGTAGGAATTCAAGCCAGTTTTTCAGATGAAAAACAGCTTCTTTGAAATAGTCATGTGGGAAAAATTTAAATGTATTGATTTAAATTAAATAAATTTAAATAAAATGTAGCCATTAAACAAAATCAGTGTGACTCTATTAGTTACAATTCTCATACTCTAGGGTAAAAGCAGCTATTCTGCTCTAAGTGGTGCGTTGGGATAGATAATAAGACAGAAAATATCATATTGCCTCTATATAAATCCATGGTATGCCCACATCTTGAATACTCGTGCAGATGTGGTTGCCCCATCTCAGAAAAGATATATTGCAATTGGAAAAGGTTCAGAAAAGGGCAACAACAGTTATTAGGGGTATGAAACGGCTGCCATATGAGGAGAGATTAATAAGCCTGGGACTTTTCAACTTGGAAAAGAGACAATTAAGGGAGGATATGACAGGTCTATAAAATCATGACTGGTGTGGAGAAAGTAAATAAGGAAGTGTTATTTACTCCTTCTCATAACACAAGAACTAGGGGCCACCAAATGAAATTAATAGACAGCAGGTTTAAAACAAACAAAGGGAAATTTTTTTTCACACAACACAGTGCCAACCTGTGGAACTCCTTGGCAGAGAATGTTGTGAAGGCCAAGACTATAACAGGGTTAAAAAAGAATTAGATAAATTCATGGAGGATAGGTCCATCAATGGCTATTAGCCAGGATGGGCAGGGATGATGTCCCTAGCCTCTGTTTGCCAGAAGCTGGGAATGGGCGCCGGGATGGATCACTTGATGATTGCCTGTTCTGTTCATTCCTTCTGCGGCACCTGGCATTTGCCACTGTTGGAAGGCAGGTTGATGGGCTAGATCAGGGGTCTCAAACACACGGGGTTTATTTTGTGTGGCCCCCCAGCATTTACCTAGAGTGGCTCTGGCCCGGCCCGGTGCGCAGTGGGGTCAGGGCAGGCTCCCCGTCTGCCTTCCTGCCCTGCCTCCTGGCTGCTCCGGGAAGCAGCTGGGGCGGGGGGCCACAGGGTCTGTGTGTGGCTCTGACCGCACCTCCAGGTACCTCCCCCAAAGCTCCCATTGGCCACGGTTCCCCATTCCCAGCCAATGGGTCCTGCAGAAGGCGGTGCTTGGAGGCGGGGCCAGGGCAACACACAGGCCCCTGTGGCCCCCCTGCCCCAGGTTCCGGCCACTTAACGGAGTGGCGTGGGGGTAGGGCAGGCAGGCAGGGAGCACCTTCTGCACCCCAACCCCCTGCCCTGAGCCCCCTGTTGTACCCCGCACCCTTCCAGACCCCCTGCCTTGAGCCCCCGCCGCAGCTCTCCTGCACCCTGATCCCCAGCTGCACCCCACACCCCGACCCCCTGCCCTGAGCCCCCTGCCGCACCCCACAGCCCTCCTGCACCTGGACCCCCTGCCCTGAGCCCCCTGCCGCACCCTGCACCCCTCCAGCACCCCCTGGGGGCAGGGAGGGGGTGGAGTTGGGGTGGGGATTTCAGGGAAGGGGTGGGAAGAGGTGGGGCAGGGCCTCAGGGAAGGGGTGGGGTGGGGGTGAGGCGGGGGCAGGGGGGTCAGTGATGCGACCCTCGGGCCAATGTACTCGTCCTCATGTTGTCCCTTGTGGTCATTTGAGTTTGAGACCCCTGGGCTAGATGGACCTTTGGTCTGACCCAGTGTGGCTGTTCTTATGTTGGCTTAATCATTTTAACACATTTTAAAAACATAATTTACTCTCTGTTTCAGCTTCGGTAAGAGTAATATTTCACCTTTCTAGCATACTGAAAAGTGGAGAATCCTGAAAATGTAACGTTGCTAATGGTCTTGGGTTGTACCGAGGCAAACACACTTGGTTTTACTGTCTGTAAGTATATGAGGTTAGGGCCCAATTCTCATCGCCAGCACAGAAACTGAGTAAACAGGCTTTGTAGTGAGGACACATAGAGAAAGTATCTGTGTCCTTTCTTGTCCCTTTTCCAATGTAGAACCAGAGCATGGGGCTTCCTCCCCTTAATATCTACGATAATCTCCTGGTTTTTTTAGCAGCTTTGTACTCCTTCATGGAGCTTTGTTCTGTGGATCTGTGTAGTTATTGGTCCCACTGGCCCTGCCTTGAGACAGCTTCTTCCTGCTCATGCACATATACAGTCACAGGGCAGAGTTCAGAGGTATGCACAGGAGTGCAGAGTCTCCCTGCATAGTCTTATTTCAGCCCTATAGTTTCACTGTAAGTATGATCCTCTACTTGCCACTTTATTGGGATGACTTAATTTGTTAGCTGTATACTACAGAATGATCTAGTACTCCATCCTCACGGTTATTTTATCCCATTCACTTCTGTCCTTTATCCACAAAAGGAATAAGTGGATAAATTGTACGTGTTCTACTCGTATCCATCGTAAGTAGGCTTGGCAGAATTCAATTTATATTTTCTTTTATCATTTCAGTGGATATCAACGTTTATTTTTAAGCATTGTTTCTATTTTTGTCAATTTCAGTTTTCACAGTTGGGCAAAATTATGGGTCTTAAGTGTTTTCCCCCCGCCCCCCCCCCCAAATTTTAACTGTTATGTCAATCCTGATACCCAATGGCCTACTCTAACCACTGGAAACACTTCCTTACAGGGTGTCCTAAGGGCATATATATTGTAGTCTAATTTAAATGAATACAGTGTATGTTTGCTATTCTATTCTATTCTAACTATTCTAAGGCCAAAGTCTGCTCTCAGATGTGGGCATGCAACTCACATTGACTTTAGAGGGAATGATAAATACATATTTGATGGCAGAATTGGCTGTGAATATAGTTAGTCCAAGATCTGATACTGCAAAATAATAATAAAATGCTTTTTTTAATGTAAAGGATAAGGGTACAGATACTCCACTACTGATAATGACCTGTTTCCATCAAATAATGTACTGCATAGTTTAACAAGCTCTTTCTTTATCCATTGTGGTTTGGTATCTGAGCATGGATATCTTTACTGGCATGCTGTCTTCATACCATATAAGTGACATAAGACTAACTCTGGCTCATTCTTCCTCTTTCCAGCTGTGTAGGCACTTTCTCTCCTGTTCTGTGTTGTTGATCTTGGTGAAGAGGATTTTTCCAAGTTCTGTAAACTAAACAGGATTTGAATCAGGCAGTGTCTCACCCTGATAGTACAAACAGGTTACAGATCTTAGGTACACAGGCTGGAATTCTCCTGCAGCATGGGTCACCTCCCCAGTTCAAAGTCTTCGTCCTCCAGACATGTTTCCAGGTGTTCAGTTGTGGGGGGAGTGAGGCCAAGTGGTGAAGTTACTTGCCCTCTTTTATAGTTTCTTTCAACTTCCTGGAAAGAGCCTTTGCTATGATGTGGGTCAAGCTGCCTCCATTGCCTATGTGCTATCACTGAGAAGTCTCCATATAAAGTTCCTGGGATAGTCCTGGGGAGTGTGGATTCCCTTAAGTGGGCCATCAGCATATCTGGCTCCTCCATTGTTATACCTAAAAGGCTGGTTGTGGGTATTCCCAACCTCCTGACATATTTCAGTAACACAGACATAGCAAAACATCATAACTTCACATACAGTGA
This sequence comes from Lepidochelys olivacea, assembly GCF_965140295.1. NCBI lineage: Eukaryota > Metazoa > Chordata > Testudines > Cheloniidae > Lepidochelys > Lepidochelys olivacea. Next base: position 65,462,182 of record NC_140421.1, on the reverse strand, counting down.
TAACATGTGCAATCCAACAGGATATTAATATTCAGCAGATCAAGACTCTTAAAATTATACATCACAAGGCATACTTTGTAGAAAACATATCATAATTATATGATAGTGGTGAATGTGGAGGTTCCAGGGTGTTGCTTTGAGGCACAGAGTGCTACAGAAGTTACATGTTGAAATACTGCTTTTTGTGACACTGTGGCTCAAATACATTTGAATGTTAAAATAACTCTTTGAGGGGTGAAGTACCATATGTGATCTATTTACTTAATAGGCACGTTGACCAAAATTCATTGACACTAGGGATGAATGTGGCTTAATAATATCAAGAGGTCTATTTAGAACTCTACTAGTCATTACATAAAATAAACAGATACATATCACATTGTACAAGTAGGTAATTTAACAGTCCAGGAGAGGAATTTTTTAAAACCTAACAGTTGAATCACACAAATCTGTAAATTTGCTCATAAAATTGGTTAAAAAAATAAAATAAACCTAATCTACTGTACAGTTACAGCTTTGAGTAGCATGACATATATAATTGCTAACTGTTGAGTCGTGCCTTATTAGAATAGAATTGTCAGTGAGATGATATCTGTGGAGGCTTGTGGAAGTCCTCAGTATGACTTGACAGAAATAGAAGTGTTTGGGGTTTTGCTAGTAGTTTTATTGGAATTCTTTTAAAATCTGTAACTTGCTTTAACTGATCTAGTTCAGTAGTTACACTTGCTTTTGGCTTTGGAATATATCAGAGAAAAACAGCTTTTTATAGGAAAGTTGCAATATCTATTGAATGATGAATATAACATTGGGTGCAAAAAACTTGTACCAGTTCTTAATTAAGGAAATGAGATGTTGATGTTGTAATTGTGTTATCCTAATTAGATGTCCTCTGAAGGCAAGTGAGATGCTTGCAGCAGTTGAAAGTACATTTGTTAAAATGTGCTTGTCTTTATTCTTGGACTAACCAGTATTTCTTCATCTTCACAGCAACTATAGTTCTGAATGGAAGTGGCTTGTAGACCGAGCTAAAGTTGGCTGCCGTTGGACATGGCTTCAAGCCCAGATTTCGGAGTTAGAATACAAAATCCAACAACTAACTGACCTTCACAGGCAGATACGTGCCACCAAGGTATTGTCTGTGTGCTCATAAGTAGGCTTTTCAAATAATCCATGTACAGTGTCTCCAGTAATTTTTCTTTTTTTCTTTTTTAAACAGTTCTGGTATCCAGGCAAAGTATTGCAAAGAATTACAAAGGTTAATGAGAAGATGTCTGAAACAAGAAGCATGGTGATCTAGAGGGCATGAGCACAGGGTTGGGAGTCAGGGACTCCTGAGTTCCAATCCCTGCTCTGTCACTGATTCACTGTGGCTTTAGGGAAATGACTTTAGTTTCCCGATCTATAAAAAAAAACAGTAATTTTTTGTGCCTACTATACAAAAATATTTTGAGGACTAATAAGTTAATGTTTGTACAGTGCTTTGAATATGTCAAATGCTAGTTAGAATTACAGTATGATACCAACTGTTTTGTTTGTACAGGTTTGAAATAAAAAGTAAGGAATTCAAGGTTGCTAAACTCTGATAATATTTCAGGAATGTTATGCTAAATCATGCTATTCTTAGCACTTCAGTTCTGTAGGCCAGCCAACTCATTCCCTGCATAGGAAGCCAAAAACTTGGCAAGTTCCTTCTCACTAATTGTTCCTGTTGTGGTGGTGGTGGAAAGAGTTTCTAGGGCTTGCCTTGCCCCTCTCCATCTGTGGAACTATCAAGGAGGTCCACTCGTGGAACTCTTGAAATTCATGTAGTGCCTCTATGGATGTCCTCTGTCTCTGCACTTATTCTTGGGGCACCCCTTCAGACCCCACGCCTATCAGCATGACTGTGGGGTTTGGGAAGAAATATACAACATGGCAGTGACTAAGAGCCAGTATTCTTAATCATGTATTTCCTTAGTGGTAGGAGGTACTGTATGTTGCCATGTGTCCCAGCCCCATCCCTTCCCAGAGGATAATGCTGCGGAAGTAACACTTCCTCCCTCACGTCTGGGTCGGTGGTCTCAGATTGGATTTTCTCTTTGCTCCTGCAAGCGGAGGGGAAGATTTGGTCCTATATTTTTAGTTACAACATCCGTGTGTGTGTGTGTGTGCATGCGCGTGCAGTTTTTCATCCCCTTTTATCAACAGTGTTGTTCAGTATTTGGCTTTATATCACTTAGTGCATGTCAATATCTGTTTGCTTTACCATTTAGATTGTTCATCCTGGTTCAGTTTTTAAAATAATTTGGGACTTGATTTGTATAGTTTGAATATTGTACCAAGGCAGTAGCTATGAAAAGGCATGAAAGCTGATTGACAACCTCTTTCTTTTTGATCTCCTGGCTGGCAGATAGTACACTTAACACACAAATTCTAATGCTAAATTTTTAATTCTAAATTTTAAGATTTGGGGTTTTTTAAAATATGAAACAAATGTGCGTTTACAACTTTTGGGGAAGGTGAAACATCTAGAACACTAAACTAGAGTGGTATGGGGGAGATCCCACTCTGTTGTCATCCAGGGGTACCAGGCAAGACGCAGTCCCTCTTCCCTACCCTTATGGATTCAGAGGAGGAACTGCAGGGCTCTAGGGAGCCGAGAGACTCTTCTAATTGGAAAATAGTCACACAGAAAAAGTCAGCAGAAAACCAAAAACTGCTTTGTTGCCAAAACTAAATGCTTTTGTTTTCAGGTTCTCTCTCTTGTTGTTTTTTTGGTTGGTTTAAAAAAAAATAAAATCCTTTTTATTGTATTTTTCTGTGGCAACTCTCACTTCCATTTTCCAACTATTTCTGCTTACAGTCTCCCTGGCTACAGGCCAGCCTCCTCTCCTTACCCTCCTGCCTTCTCTCCATTCCTCTTCCCCTTTCCTTTTTGTTTCTCCTAACCCTCCCGTGTTAATGTCTCTTGTCCCTTCCTCCCTTCCTTTTTTAAAGTCTCTTGTTTCTGTTAACTCCTTTCATTTCTTCTTTCCCCCACCCCCCACTCCAGTTGTGTAATATATTCATTAAAAAAACTCCAGTGAAAAAAAGTTTCTAAAAAATTGACTTTTGCCTGCGTCATGTGGCTTGTGTGTTCTTTCCCTTTCTTCTACTCTTTGAATGTTGTGTTTAGACTGTAAATTCTTCAGGGCAGGGATTGTGTGTCTTCCTTTTGGTTTGCAGAGTATCTGCTACAACCAAATCATGCTTTGTGCCTTTTTGAGTACCCACACAAAACAAGTAATAAATAAGCTACATACTAGAAAATGAAGTGGAAGATTGCCATAGCAAATATCAAAGTGGGCTCAAACTACGTATTTTTCTCTTGTTCTAAAAGTCTTTTGTTGATGTGAATGGCAAAGAGACATGATTACCTTTACAAAGGGCAATGAAAAGGATTTGAATTTTCTTTTTCATCCACTCCGAACCAAGGTCTGCTGAGTCTGTCAGCTTGCATTAGAGAGATTCAAGGCTGGCAGATCCTTCCTTTTGACCTAAGAGAAGGATTAGAAGAAACTGGATTTCCCTGGTCACAAGGCCTCGTTTTCAGCTGCTCTGGCTGTGTGGACCACAAATTATCATATCAAGTACACTTATGTTTGGGATAAACTTTAGTCACACCTGGAGCTTCTCCTGATAATTAGCACAGAGAAACCAGAACCAGCCTGATGTAAGGCCAGTATGTCTGTAAACATTTCCGTTCAGTGGACATGTAGGTTACCACGCCTAGGTTCTCTGCAGCAGTTCTTCAGTTTTTAACTTTGCTCTTGGGTACACAACTTGCTGTTTAGTTTGAACAGTGGAAACAGTGGACAGAATCGAGAAGATGAGGGCATCTTCATGTTGCTTATGTCCCTCCGAGTTTTCCTTCTCAAAAAATAATCCTAATTCCAGATTGTAGGGCTAGTTGCCACTGAGGCAGGACTCACGGTGTCAGTGTGATGTTGGGGAGGACCATCCAATAAAACCATAAACATGGAAGCATCACAGGAGCCTCAGCAAAGGCAGAGACCATCTTCCTATTGGGTATTAGAAGTTATAGAAGCATCTTGATTGAGTTCCACACCATACCATTCCTTCACCCTCCATAACTTTTAAGTGAGCGCACTCACTAGAAACCAAAACATGAGAAGATGAAGTGGGAAGATCCCATTCTTTCATCACTGAATAGTAGCTCTGATTTATATCTGGATAGCTCTAAGTACCAGATTTACACTCCCAGCTAATGCCATCAAATTCCAAGTTTCTGTAGGCTTTGCTAAATGGAAAAGAAACACATAAGTTCAGACTAATGGCCATTTAGCATGACCAGTTGAGGAAATAGGTTTGGTTGTCTCAAAGCTCTGTTTTGGTTATCGTTTTATTTTACTTTTTGCAATAATGTCTTTGACTTTGCAGTGTCTTATTTTAGGAAATGGATTTGAATGCTTTTGACACTTTATTTTTGTAACTGGAGAACAAAGTAAAATGTTTTTTGTTTTTGTTTTTTTTAAAACATCTGGTGTTCATTACTATGAACGGTGATATTTATCTCTTTAAGGTATTTATACTCCAGATGAGATACTGCAAAAATACATTGAGGCTATTTTATTCCTGCAGATGCCCTTGAAGAACAATGGGCTTCGTAGAAAAATATTTTATATAGGATTGTTGCCTCCATAAATACAAAACCAAGAAAGTGCATAACTCCAAAAAAACAATTTATCTTGAATTATGGTGAAAGGCTGTTTGTGTTGTTTTATACTTTGATGGATTAGAGAGAGAAACCTTGACATTTTGCGTGGGTGGCAGCAGTGGTGGGAGAAGGGAACATTTTAAGGACTTCCAGAGTAAACCTCTGAGCTGTAAAGATGTTAACTAACTTGGAAATCAAAGGCTGGGGTTTTTTTTCCCCTATAAAGAGGAAATCATCTTAAAACATCAGGCAAAGGATCACATACTTGATATAATCAAGTATGGATTTCTAATTTAAATTTTGGCACAGGCTCTGAGACAGTCCTATGACACATAGGTTTAGTGCTGCTAAGGAAAAAAATGAATGTTACAGCTTTGCTATTGCTTAAATGCATTTAGTATTATTTACATGTTGCATGTACTGGGCATACTCAAAACTGTTCCAAAGAGTTGCTGTGGACTTAAGAGGTATGTTCCAGGTTGACTGCCACTTGAAAATGATTTAGGAAGGTTAATTTGTTGTCCACCAACTGTTTTCAATTGCTGTTGTCTAGGGGATGGTGATCTTAGAAGAATTCCCACTTCCAAAAGACATTTTGAAGAAGCAAACACAATTGACAAACCCAGAAGCTTTATTAAACACCACGGGGAATTCTCAAGCTACTCTTGAGAGACAGGATTCCTTGCCGGAACACGATTTTGAAATGTCACCAAGCAGCCCTACTTTACTTCTACGAAACATAGAAAAACAGGTAAAGTAAAATAAGAACTGAGTGTCAAATGGAGCCAAGTGACCTATTACAGAATTAGGGCAAGCTACGTGGTATTTATTCACAGAACCGTAAAGATATTTCACATTCCTAACAGTGGCTGCTGATGAATTTAAGATCTTAAATAAATAAATTGGTCACTAGGTTTACAAATTAACTTTTCATTACTGAAGTGTCTATAATTCTGTTTTGATTTAATCAAAGTGGCCATCTCTTGCTTCAGAGAAATAAACATCAGGTTTCTGCACAATAGCTCTAACAGTTCCCCATGTAACTTCTTGTCCTTAACAATTTAGTTTAGTGCATTTTTGCTACTGTTTCTCATTTCACAGAATTATAGTCCTGTAAATGAGTGCAACTTTTCTGTGAAAGTACATTACATTTAAAAAAACCAAACCTTTGCTCACCTTCTCTCCTCAACAAATATAGGGCCAATTCTGTGAAAAAGTTACATCGCAGTAACCCCACTGACTTCTGTGGAATAGGCATTGCTGAGAACAGAATTTTGATGCATGGTGTCCCAAATATTAATTTCCACATTGGATTCCAGGAAATATGGTGTAGGTTTTCCTTTCCTTACAAAGTATATAAGGGGAACATGTTGGTGAACCAACTGTAGGAAACTTGTTAGGATAATGTGGAGTAAAACTTGCCTTTTTATTATGTCAAACAAAGAAAATATAAGATTGATCATACATTTAGATACATCACTGGGAAAACTAGAACACTTTTTAAAAGGGAGATAAGTCATTTCAGGTACTACACCTGCTCCATACTGCCCCTGCCAAGTTTTTGTGACTTTTTATGGTAACATTTTCCTATTTTTAAAATGTTTCCTCTCCTGTTTACTGTGAAAGAGGAAACAATAAAACACAAAGTAAACTGGAGGGTATTTTTTAGAATGTCCCATCTTAACTTGCTTACTTGGAGCATTCAACATGCAGTTCTTTGCAAAGCAGGTTACTTAAAAGTTCAGATTTAAGGGTTTTTTTTTCTTAAATATATTGCTCTAAAAATATCTAAACTGTGTCCTTGGCAGTGGTTCAGCAAGAATCTAACAAACATAATGTATTGTTTTTTAAAGTTCAAAATAAAACTTGTGAAATAACAAGCATAGCATTTTTTATATGTACAGAGATCTTGTGTTTACTTGTTCATCATGGAGAAAACTAGATCAAGAATACTAAATGGGGGGTGGGGGGACACTTTTTAGATTGATGCTTTGTGTGAATGAAAAGTTCGGCTACTGTGTTTTTCAGAGTGCTCAGCTGAGTGAAATCATCAATAATCTGATTGCTCCACTCAATCTGTCCCCCACGTCCTCTCCTCTCTCTTCCAAGTCCTGTAAGCAGAAACAACTGGTCAATGGCATATCTCTCAGGTAGGTGACCGTGTGATGTAATTTTTGTTTCTTGAGAACAGGCTAGTACTGTAACCTCAGCAGTTTTTTTTGTAATGTTAAATCAGTAAAACTAGTAATTTTACAGTAGTAAATATAAAAAGGAGAGAACTTTTGCTTCTGAACTTAATTAAAGGTAGCAGCTTTGTTCCTGAGGTTGCCATAAATTCCACAGACTATTACACACATGTGAAATCTTCATATGACAAACACAGCTGTGAAGTGGGGTAAAAATAACACAGTAGGTATGATCATTCATTATTGCAGACTTAAAATTATATTTATTGTGCCAGAATGAAATCTTCTGAGGACAGTGATGTAATTGATTAGACTTTGGAGTATGTTGTCTGAAAACAGTCCTGTTTTATGTGATGACTTTCCTTTGTTAACAATGAAAACACTTCTTTAATAAGAAAAAATATTAAGGTATCATAATTATATATTGCAAACATTCAGTGATTGATTTATCTTTTTGATAATTTACTTTCCTGCATAATTATAGCATATTACTTTGTGAAATGAATAGCAGACAAATGTTTGTCAGTGATGCCATTTTGCACTTGTTTAGAAGTTGTATCTTTTGTTCAAAGCTCTTAAAATACTGTACTAATAAACATTAGCTTCAAAACAAAATTGAGATAAGTACTATCCTTATTTTACAAAAAAAAAAAAAAATGTAAGCACAGAGGGTGTGTGATCTTGAGAAATTAGTAGTCTGCTTTTGCAGAGCTGCTGAGTACCCACAACTGCTGTTGATATCAGTGGGAGAAGAGAATACTTGCCATCTGTGGAAAATCAGTCCCCTTGTGACTCCGCTAAAGTCACAGAGGGTGTTTATGGCAAAGTTTGGAGCAGAAGACAAGTCTCCGGACTCCTGGTCCTGTGCCTTAACCATAATATTGTGATTTCAGAAATTATCTTTGATTTGTTTAAACAAATTTATTTCTAGAAATATTTTCAGAACTATCTTTTTAGAATGAGATATGTCAAATTTTAAACTATACTTGCGGGGGAGGGAGGAGAAATTCCTTGCCTTCTGCTGTACACTACTCTTCTAGTATAGTCTTGCTGTCATGTCTTAGCCTAAAAGATGTAAACATGTGTGTGTCTGTGTGGGGGTGGAGGGGCACTGTCATGTACTTGCTGTAGGGTTTCTAGGTTTTTATTGTTTGCTAGTAATGTAAGAAACTTTCAACATGTTTAACTGAGGTTTGAAATAGAAAGTGAAAAGGGAAATATTGTGGAGGGTGATATACAGCGGAAGGGGGAATTTGGTTTATTTGTGCTGTCTGATTTTTAGTAGAACTGTGTTATAGGGTTTGTGTTTCTTGTATTTGTTGGAGGCACATACAGTGTTCATACAAGTGTCTCTTGTTTTATCAATCTAAATAAATGAATCACTGACACAGTAGATTTGGAGTGTTTTTCAAAACAGTGAGTTCTGTTTTCACCGCCTTCCAACTCTGTGTAATAGCTGTCATCTGTGGAGCATGGAAGCAGGCATTGTTTTCTGGAGAAGCATTTACACTTTTCAGAGGGTAGAGGGTAGAATGAGAGGGCTGCAAAGCAGTGAAGTACTACTGGTAGAGAGCAGTCCATACAAACTAAATTGAACACATTTGAAAAGCAAACATTGGAGCTTCTGAATTCCTGTCTCCTACCCAAGCCACTTGTGTTGGTCGGATTGACTTTTAATTCATAGAGGGGAAAATGTTCTGCCCTGAACCAAGGCTTTTGCCAGTGACAGAGTGGTAGCAGAGCTTTGCTGTAGCAGCTTCTGCAACCCCTGTGAGCTCCGTTGGGTGCAGGAGGGTTTGATTGGTAGGTCCACCTAGGGTGTGTCTACATTGCAGCTGTCAGCAAGCCGCCCAGCCCGGGTAGGCAGACTCACTCTAGTAGTGTGGCCGTTGAGGCCCAGGCTGGAGCTCAAGTCTGTCTACCTGGGCTGGAAGGATCACTCCCCTCTGCAATGTAGATATACCCCTAATGTTTGAGTCAGTGACTCCATTCTCCCCCTGATCCCTCATTATGGTACACAGGCAGCACTTGCAGAATTGTGGGGGTTGCAAACCCTCTATATAGGCTCCCTGTATCCTTCCTTCCCATTAGAACAAAAACTTACTGTTTAACTCTGGACAAAGCCATCTGTGTCTGAAGAGAGGGTAAGATTTGCCCTGTGAGTTGTACCCAGCTCATTAACATTAAAGAGGTAAACTTGCATGAGAATGAGCCTTGGTTTTGGTATTTTTCCAGCTTTGCTTAATGCAGATCCCAACATCATATCCTTTTGCCAGCAGGTGGAAAGAGTAAACAAAGAGAAATTCATTGTAACCTCCCCTTGTAAATGAAGTCCTGAGGACTTGAGCGCACACACTCTTGACAGATCCTCACTGTTGGGAGCATGCATCTTAACTCCTCTTTGTGTAGAAAACAATGACTGTTGGGCTTGCACATGTGGCATGCACCCCTCCATGGATCCAAACTGGGAAAAGGTATATAAAGGATCTAGTCTCCAACTGTTCTCAGTTCATTTCCTGCCACTAAGCATTGGAGTCTCTGAACCGTTATTCATCCTGACCGCACTGCAGACTATCTGTTTTTCTAAATGCTACTATTTATTTGATAGGTTATAGTTAAACAACATTTAAAATTGATTAGTAGGTTGGTGCTTGGCTTAAGATAGCTAGGTCTGTGTCAGTCATTGCACAATTCCAGATTGGTGTTTGTCCGTGCTATGTGCAGTTCTGATCTGGATATCATCCATTTCCTGTTCTAGAATAGTCATTGACCATTCTGTTGCCTCTTGTTTTGTGGTGTCCTACAATATTTTGATGCAGATGGTGGTGTGCGTCATGAGAAAATGTCTAGATGGACCAGCACACCAAATGCCTTCAGAGCCTGAGGGGAAAAAATCTAAAGAACAGGCACCATGATCTGAGCCTTCATCAGATCTGAAGCATAGGAAGAAGTAAGATGCAAACAGACCCTCCTCAATCTTTCTCTCTTCCACCCTTACGAAATAACAACATGGATCTGGGCAGTTGTCCAGTGCAAACTGATCCTTCACTTAGTCACTTCTCCAAGGCTTCTTGCCTTTGACTGATGACTCCAGAGGGTTTTCACTCCCATTATTTTCTAATCTCAAATTAAACAGGTGAGTCTTCAAACTTTATTATAACGGAAAGCCCAGATCAAAATCATGTGGAAATTCAGGTTTTGTATGGTTAAGCTGGCCACTGTTCCTCTTTTTATAAATTGTCAAGATTGATTCTAGGCTTTTGACAGAAATATGTTCTGATACATTTCAGTCAGGGCTAAACATAGGAAGTACCTCAGATTCTGGGTAGGCACACAATCCTTGTGCTTCAATGTGGTTCTCAAGTCTTCACCAAATACATCGTGGTGATAGTGGCCCATCTAAGGTGCCCAGGGATACGGGTAAATCTCTTGTTTGTCAAGGCCCAGTCTCCTCAGTGAGTTTCTTCCGAAGAACATAAGAATGTCAATACTGGATCAGACCAATGATCTGTCTAGCCCAGTATCCTGTTTTCTGACAGTGGCCAATGCCAGATACTTCAGAGAGATTGAACAGAACAGAGACTTAGGGACACCCAGAGCATGGAATTGCATCCCTGACCATCTTGACTAAAAGCCATTGATGGACCTATTCTCCATTAAGTTATCTAATTCTTTTTTGAACCATGTTATGCTTGTGGCCTTCACAGCATCCCCTGGCAATGAGTTCCACAGGTTGACTCTGTGTTGTGTGTAGTACTTCCTTATGTTTTGTTTTAAACCTGCTGCCTGTTAATTTAATTGAGTGACCCCTGGTTCTTGTGTTATACGAAGGGGTAAGTAACACTTCCTTATTGACTTTCTCCACACAATTCATGATTTTATAAACCTCTGCCCTATCTCCCCTCAGTCATCTCTTTTCCAAGCTGAATAGTCCTAGTCTTTTTAATCTCTCTTCATATGGAAGCTGTTCAATATCCCTAATCATTTTTGTTCCCCTTTTCTAATTCTCTTTTAAGATGAGATGACCAGAACTGCACACAGAATTCAAGGTGTTGGTGTACAGTGGATTTATATAGTGGCATTATGATATTCCCATCTTATTATCTATCCCTTTCCTAATGGTGCCTAGCATTGTTAGGTTTTTTTGGCTGCTGCTGCACATTTAGGAGATGTTTACATCTGCTATCCATAGTGACTCCAAGATCTTTTTCTTGAGTAGTAATACGAGTGAAGGCACAAAGCACCGTTTTTTAATCCCGGAACGAAGGGCATAGTCTCCCAATGAAGTCGGGGCGGGTCCCAAGTGAGGCGAGGGGGAACTAACTACACTAATGCTAATAACTAACTATACAAGAAAAACAAAGAGAAATAATGAACAGTACTGGAACGGATGAGAACACTCTTGTAGACAAACTATGAGCACGGAGGAACAAGGATTCTGACTCTAACAATGCAGCAGTAAGGGAACCAAAGGGGCGCTGCCCCGCACATCCTCATATAACCTTGCCTGGAGCTTGAGGTGACATACTACACACATGCAGGTCAATGGACACTGCTGCAGAAATCTTTCAGAGCATGGCGCACATGCGCACCCATGTTTGGAATACATATAGGGCCCATCACTCAAAGAAGAATAGCTAATATAGACTCCTTCATTTTGTATGTATAGTTGGGATTATGTTTTCTAACATATATTACTGTACACTCATTAACATCGAATTTCATCTGCCATTTTGTTGCCCAGTCACTCAGTTTTGTGAGATCCCTTGTAACTCATAGCAGTCTGCTTTGGACTTAACTATCTTGAGTAATTTTGTATCGTCTGCAAACTTTGCCACCTCACTGTTTTCCCCCTTCTTCCAGATCATTTATTAAATGTTGTTCAAATGTGTTGAACAACATTGGTCCCAATACAGATTCTTGGGGGACCCAGTTGTTTAACACTCTCTCCATTGTGAAAACTGAGCATTTATTCCTACCCTTCTGTTTCCTCTCTTTTTAACCAGTTACTGATCCATGAGAGGACCTTCCCTCTTATCCCATGACTCCTTACTTTGCTTAAGAGCCTATAGTGAGGGACCTTGTCAAAGACTTTTTGAAAGTCCAAGTACATTATATCTACTGGAACACCCTTTTCCACGTTTGTTGACCCTCTCAAGGAATTCTAATGGTACTGAAATAATTGCCAGGATCATCTCTGGAGCCTTCTTTAAAAATTGGTGTCACAGTAGCTATCTGTTGTTTGTCTGGTACAGAGGCTGATTTAAGTGATAGGTTACATACCAGTTAGTAGTTCTACAACTTCATATTTGAGTTTCTTCAGAGCTCTTAGGTAAATACCATCTGATCCTGGTGACTAACTACTACTAAATTTAATTCCAAAACCTTCTCTATCAACACCTGAATCTGGGCAGTTCTCTGGATTTGTCACCTAAAAAGAATGACTCCAGTGTGGGAATCTCCTTCACATCCTCTGCAGTGAAGACCAATGCAAAATAATTCATTTAGTTCCTCCACAGTGGAGGAATGCTCTTTTTTTCTTCCCTGAATGCTCCTTTAGCACCTCGACCGTCCAGTGACCACACTGATTGTTTGGCAGGCTTCCTGCTTCGGGTGGTCTTGCATTTGTTTTTGCTGTTTTAATTTTTGTGTCTTTTGCTAGCTGTTCTTCAAATTCTTTTTTGGCTGCCTAATTATACTTTGACGCTTGACTTCTCAGAATTTATGCTCTTTTCTGTTTTTCTAAGTAGGATTTGACTTGCAATTTTTAAAAGATATCTTTTTGTCTCTAACTACCTTTTTTTACTCTGTTTAGCCATGGTGGCATTTTTTTGGTCCTCCTCTGGGTTTATGACATACAGACACACACTTTTAGTTTGAGCCTGTATTACGGTGTTTTTGAAGTTCCCATGCAATTTGCAGGCATTTCAGGCTTGTGATTGTTCCTTTTAATTTCCATTTAACTAGCTTCCTGATTTTGTGTAGTCCCCCTTTTTGAAGTTAAATGCTACTATGGTTGATTTCTTTTACTCTCCCCACGCCTCCCGGGGATGTTAAATTTAATTACTTTATGGTCGCTATTGATGAGCAGCTCAGCTGTATTATTAACCTTTTGGACCAGATCCTGTAGTCCACTTAGGACTAAATCAAGAATCTTGTTGAATCTCCTTGTTGGGAGAATTCCCAATTCATTTTGCATAGAACTTTTCCTTCACTAAGACATAGAGACTAACGTTCATAGGAGCAGCTGTCAACTCTATAGTGTTGGCTGCTTTCCTACCAGGAGAGAGAGAGTCAAAAATACATAGCTTTAATAAAGGTGCAACCTCATGGCATGGAAAATAACCTTTTGAGTCTTCTGGGCTTATGGCCTCCTGCACATATGTGAGTCTGTTTCTCTTACTGAGAATGTGGGCTCTGCAATCCTGGCTAACCATCAGTTTCAGAACAGGAAAAGACAATTTACTAGCACGGTTGAGAGTGCCATAGCAAATTCAAGAATTCCACATCTGGTGGTGGTTAATTTCCAATATCCTTTTGCAGAGTCGTATTTTGACAGCCATCTGAATTTCCATTTATAGGAATGGATGCTTCAAACCTGGGTTGGGGAGTCCATCTGGTCGACTTTGTCAGGGAAACCAGACTGTGTACTACTGGTGCTGAGACCTTTACTTTCCTGTACCAAGAATTTGTGACAAAGCAAAGCCACAGGTGTTATTTCAGTGGATATGGAGGGACAGGATCTCACAACAGATTTTTTTGGTGGCTGCTCAGACAATTTTTCCGAAAATATTTAATTAACTTTAGGAAAAAGAAATAAATATGCCTGTAGACATGTAAAAATCATTGTAACTTATTTATGTAGGGTTTTCTGAAGACTCAATAAAAATAATGTACAGTTGTCTCTATTTAGGGTGACTGTATTTCCCTATGCTGAATACGGGACACCTGGTAAAATTACTCGTATTCAAGTGAATTCAACGGCAATCAATCAGAACTATGCAGTACAAACGTTCAAATTAACATCAAGTTGACTGAGCCACTGTTAAAAAGAATCGAACTATGCAGTATTGCTTTTTATTTACTGTCTTATCTTTAAGGCTTTAGGATTCACATGGGCAGAGGTGGCACAAACACACACACTCACTCACTCCCATATATCTCTCTCACACAGGGATGGGAGGGGTGACCAACTGATCCAACCCTCCCTGCCTGGTGCTCTCCGCCATCCATGTCTGGCTGAGCCCCTGGGACAGACCCGCCTCTCCTGGTATCTGGTGCTGCGTCATCCTGAGGCAACATGTGGGGGGGCGCCACAGGGTCACATGGCCCCCCTCCCCAGATTTCTATCAGGGTTCACACCAGAATGTGGCCAGCAGCAGCCTTTTGGAACTGTGTAGGAAGGAAGGACAGAAGCTGCTTCCAGTCGCGGGGCAGGCGGGAGGGGAAGGGGACGAGAGGGATGACCTGGACCATGTCTTTGCAGAGCTCATCTCTTCCCACTCCCCTGTGGCTGGAAGCTGCTTGTCCCTTCCTGCCTGCACAGTGTTGAAAGGCAGCTAACACCTCCACCACCTGTCCCACGACTACAGTCAGGGCAGAAAGGGTTAAACCCTAAGGACACATTGTGCACCAGGGACCTCAGGGGCTTCAGCAAACCCGGCCTGCGAGGTGGCTCAGCAGGGGAGGGTGCCATGGGGATGGAGCGGGTGAAGAGGGTGCTAAGACCCTGCCTGGGACCCTACTGTGGAGCCTGCAGGGTCGGGGTGGGAACAGGCTGGAAATCGCTTCTCCCCACCACTCCAGAGCTGAGGGGCGGATAGGCTTCCCCATGCCAGCTCTGTGGGGGCTTTGGCACATACCGGAGGGTCTTGGGCTTTCCTGGGGCACCGGCCCAGCCAGAGGCAGTGGGGGGAAGGAAGAAGCCTGCCTGCCAGCCAAGCTGTTGGTGAGCTGAGTGTCCGACCAGGGGCTGGTTCTCTGCACAGCACTGGGAGTGGGACGCACCCCACCGGGGGGGATATGGAGGAGCTGAGGGGGTGGGTGATGGTGAAGGGGCAAAGCAGGGAGAGGACAGCGAGAGGGGGTGCAAGTTAAAGGGCATATGGGTGGGCAACAGAGGTGACCCGTAACTGGCCACTGCCTGGCACCTATCCGCACACACCAGCCACTGCAGCGTGCAGCCAGTGTGGTCCGGAAATGGGACGGGGCGAGGACCTGCTGGCCGAGAGCTGGCAGGAAGTGGGGGCTGCAGTGACGGACAAGCAGGGGCAGTGGCCGGCCCTGCAGGAGCTGTAGCTTTGCCTTCCACACCCACCCCTATCGTCAGTCACTGGAGCCCGCCACTCATTGCTGGTGGGTGAGTGGCTGGCAAGCAGGGATCTGACCAGCAGCAGGACCCGTCAGTATTGATGGGGGCGAGACAGAAAATATGGGACAGTTTGCCCATTTTTAAGAAAGAGTAGGCCCACCTGCAGGAGGGCTGAAATACGGGACTGTTCCTCCTAAAAACAGGACGTCTGGTCACCCAGTCTTTATTGGACTTAAACAGAATAGAAACACAAATAAGGTTCTTTGCACATTCTTGTCTTTTTTGTTGTTGTGTTTTTTTAAAAGATGTGCTAGCTAGTAAGTCTGCTACTGTGAAAAGTGATATTTGTATGTTTAATATCATTTTTCATAGCAGACTTACTCAACTGGGGCAAGCCGGGGACTTGGGAGGTGGATTGGGAGGTGGGTAGGGAGGCAGCATGGGCAATGGGGGAAATGGATGAGGGGCAGGCAGTGGGGATGGTCAGGGGCAATGGGGTGTAAGCCTGGGACCAGAGCCCACCACCGTGCAGCTGAGGCCGGGGATGGGGCCAGGGCCCGAGCCCCCCGCCAGGGGATGGAGCCTGCTGCTGCATGGCTGACATCCGGGGCTAGAGGAAGCAGCGGGGGTCAGGAGCAATGCGGGGTGGTGGTAGTGGTAAGTCCACAGCAAGAGCCTGGGGCTGGAGCCCACCATTGCACAGCCGGGGATCAAGGCTAGATCCCAAAGCCCTGTGGCCGAAGCCCAGGACCAGAGATAGCAGCGGCGGCTGGGGTGATGGGTGGGCGGGGACTAGAATCAGAACCTGTTGCTGCCCAGCCGAGGCCAGAGTCAGAGACTGGAGCACTGGCACTGGGGATGGAGCCCAAAGCCCTGTGGCCAGGGGACAGAGCCTGCCCTCTGCCACCCCAGGGCTGAAGCCCGAAGCCCAAGCTCCCTCACTGTTTGTATCTCTGGAGGGGTGCAGGGTACAATCCCTGCTGGGGTATCTAGGTGGAGGGGCTGCTGCTTTGCACTAGACCATCCTCTCCCAAATCACTGCCCAGAAGGCTGTGGCCACAAGAAAAGCCCCTGGTGGCTGCAGGTGGCCACTCATTTGAGAAACTGGTCTTAAAACAGACAGTGGGAGGAGCTGGCAAGGACATCAGCTGGGCATTTGAAGAGCCGGACAGAGCAGCAAGGTTAGGGAGGCAGAATTCACAAGGACTGGGGAGCTGGGCTTGGCAGCAGGGCTTCTTACTGAGTCATTGACTGTGCTGCCCAGTTCCCAAAGTCCCAGCCCATCTTCCCTGTTTTTTGGACCTCTTCTCCTACTCCGTACTCATTTCCACAATTAGTTCTGTTTTTATTAATGATACTATTAATAACAATAAAAGAGGAAAAAAATAGAAACGGTTAAAAATGAAATACAAAGTGTAAGACCTTCACTGTGGAATGGAGTTTGGGACTTGGAGAAATGGGAAGGGGTCCATAGAACGAGGCTGCTGGTTTAGGGCCTGGCACCAGGCTAAGCAGGAAGCCTGGGTACCATTGGCCTCTGCCACCCATCCCAGCTCCCCAGCTGTGTAGTATGACTCTGTGGCTCCCATTAATGCCCAGCTTCTCTCCGTCCATATACTCTCCTATACAGCTCAACCTTTAAACTCTGATAATTATCAATATTAGAAAATGTCACCCTTTTTAAATGGCATGGGGAATGAGAGTCAGGGAACATCAAGAGGAGACGTCAAGGGGAGGAATGGAAGAGAAGAGCTTGTGACCATGAACATGGAGAAGGAGCAAGAGTCCCTGGGGCAAGGAGACTTCAAGGGTTGGTGAGGTATGGAAGTGAACATAGGATAGTGTGTAGTAGGGCATATAATAGTCTAGGAGGTAGAGATGTGGGCTATAGGGGATAAGAAGGCTCCCAGAAATCGGCCGCCTCTGTCCGGGAAATTGGACGTTAGTCATGTCATGAGAGAACAGAGTGTATAAAGTAGTGACATTTTTATGTGTAGAAAAACTGTTTAAAATAAATTTGTATAGGCTTTAAAAGAAGTTCTTGTCTTCATAAGTGTGCGTGGTTGGGCTTGTGAAAATAATGTGGCTTTGCAGATGGAGGGAAACAGTCATTTAAAAAAGAGAAATCAATTTTTAAAATAACTTTCTAATTTTTGTTAATATGTACAGAATACATGATAGCGTTGGGTGGTATAAAGATTTTATTAGCACTTGGTATTTTCTGCTTAACTCATTGACTTCATCACTGATGAGTAAAGTGGTCATTGTGACTCATGCCAAAGAATACCCTTCATACCATACCAAGTCGTACGTGTGTGTAATATAGTATACGTTTTTATATGACAATTGTTTTATAATGTATATGAAATGAAATGTCTTATAGGCAGACAGTCCCATTTTGTAGGGCCCCGTTTTGCAGCTTAGAGCTAGTTGTCAGAAAAGATTGATTGTTGGTATTGTAATGAGCTCATTTCTATTGTTTTATTGTCTGTTATCACGTAACAGTTGTATAAGCAATCTGTGATTTGTGGATTTTATCAAACTAAGATAAAAAATAACAGGAGTTGGTGCAGACAGATTACCTATTATGAAATCAGGGCATGAATATCTCATCTACTGACATTTCTCAGGCAATTCAATGTTTTGTTGTTTGTGGTCTTTGATGTTATAAAAATAACGCACACTTGAATGCTTTTTGTAGTGAGCCTTTAACTTTGCAGGCAGATGTTGCTACAGCAACAAAATGAAGCAGGATACTATAAAAGTTAAATGCACTCTTATTGATTCATTCCCACCCAAGTGGAGGGTATTTTGGATTCTTATACTGCATTGAAATTGGTCTGATGAGGCAAACCAGCTCTAAATTAGTAACACCGATTTAGCTGCTTTCAGTCGTATATGATTATCGTCTCTGGGTGCTTTGTACTATTTTTGGCTTTTTAATACTTTCTCACAGTATAGTTTTTTTGTTTCTTTTTAAAATACTGCATGCTAATGAGTGTTGGTTTATAAGCAGCGTGCATATGGATCAAGTTTAGCGAGATGTTTGGAGAAATCCACATGTGAAAGAGGTTAGGTGTTACAACTTGGCCCAGTACCCCTCTGAATTGATGATGCTATCCTACAGTGAGGGGACTTAATTGCTGGATTCAATGTGCTTCAAAACCAGCTGGGTCTGGGCAGAGTCTAATCACTCTTTCTAGCTCTCTGTCTGTAAGGCACATTCCCAGGCTTAGACCCTGTGCCTGGGCCTTTCCTTGGGGGATGGGACTCTGCAGTTCAGCTACCCGAGACCCTGAAACCAGTGCTTCAGAGCCTCCCACTCACACATGCTGCTCCTAGGCTGAGGGCTCTCTGGGCTTCTATTTTAAGCCAGGCAGTACCTGGAAACAAAGCAAGGAATCCAGAGTGACTATTCTTAAAAGCTCTTGAGTAACCGATCTTTGAAAACAACAAAAAGCCTGGCAATGCCCCCTATACTAGTCTGATCTGGCCTCATCTGAGAGTTGGGAGTCCAGGGTTTGTCTGTGTTCAGACTGGGTGGAGTTCCTCTCTCCCTCTGTCTCTCTCTCTCTCCTGTAAATGCTCCTCAGAATAGAATAGAATTTCTGTCTCCTTACCATGTGCTCTACTGCAGCGGTTCTCAAACTGTGGGTCGGGACCGCAAAATTGGTCGCAACCCTGTTTTAATGGGGTCACCAGGGCTGGCGTTAGACTTGCTGGGACCCGGTGCCAAAGCCCAAGCCCTACCGCCTGGGGCTGAAGCCAAAGACCGAGGGCTTCAGCCCTGGGTGATGGGACTCCGGTTACAGGCTCCTCACCTGGGACTTCAGCTTTGGCCCCCCCCCACCTGAGGCTGCAGGGCTGAGGTTAGGGTCGTGTAGTAATTTTCATTGTCAGAAGGGGGGTTGCAGTGCAATGTAGTTTAAGAACCCTGGCTCTACTGGAAGACTCCAGGTTCCCTCCCCTAGTCATGCTCATGCCCCTGTGTAGAAAAACCATTGTTCGTTTGAGGGTCAGAGACAGCAGTTGAGACACAATCAAATCCAGTGGCTCCAGATTGCTGATAGCTTCTCAGCATAATCCTTCAATAAGACGTTAAATACCTTTCCCGGGCAGGGCAGCTGTCTAGAATGCAATTCCTTGGGTTTGTCTTAGGCAAGATTAGACATGTGTTGAACACACACAAAATTAAGTTTATAATTTGATACAAGTGTGTCACACTAGGCTGATATCTTTTATTCTGAATGAGCCTTGGATTATAGTAGTTTTTTTTCTATTTAGTTACATTTGCCAAATAATTTAAAATAATTTAAGTAGCCATGCTACCTTGAGACAAGATGATGGGCCTGATCCCATGTTACTTATGCCAGTGTAATTCCATTTACTTCAGTGGAATGTGGATAATTAGGGAAATGTCATGAATTGAGGTGTAGAGTTCTCAGCATTAAGGGTAAAATGCATAACGGAGTTGGTGTAGTTATTCTAAAAGCAAGTAGTATAATTCCAGAAACTTTTTGTACTCTCAACCTTAACTCAGTTTTCGCATAGGTTTTGTCTGGGAATAGAAAAGAAAATGTGAACAAGATATATACAGAATTCCTTACAGTGTCACAAAAGGAAATTCGTAATGTTAATAAATCAGTGACAAACTTCTTATGCCACCAGTTGTGATTTCTTGAAGTAGTATGTTAAAACACAAGTGTTAATTTTGGGTGCCTCTAGAATTATGGGGCTAATACGCTTTAGTATATAAATCTACTAGTTGTGAGAGGTTGCCTTTATATATTGAGCATTCTTGACCTTTTTGACTGATTTCAGTATTTTCCTGGCATTTCAGAGCTTCAGACAACAGAGAGGAAATGTCATCTTCTAGTAGCCAGTTGCTTGATCATCAACACATCAAAAAAAGAAGAAAAGACAGGACAAGGCTGAGATCTCCGTCTGTAACTATCATGAGCACATCTGCCCGAACAAGGCCACTTCAGAGTTTCCAGAAGAGGAAACTATACAGAATGAGCAGTGCATGTTGTTGGAATCAACAGGTAGAGCTGTCTCCTATCCTTTAGAAGACAAAAGCAAAGATTCCAGCTGGCAGTGTCTGTATGTGTCAGTCTGCTATAATGGTATATTACATGCTGCTGTTTTGATTGTTCAGTACATTCAGACAGCATGCAGTACACGTGACGGGAGTTTAGCTGTGTCAGCGGGAGTTCATAGTTAAGGAGTTGAATATAAAAATTGTTCAGAATCCTGCTTTATCAAATTCATGCATTTGTTTTACAGTTATCTTTACATTCACTTTACAGTCGGGGGTGGGGTGATTTAACGATTTTTTTAAGGAAACTTTACTGCTGAGGAAACAAGCTACAACATAAATCTGCTAGCTGTTTGCTTTTAGAGCATTTGTTTAACTAAAGAAAGTTTACACAGCTGGTAGTGCATTATTGTGTGGGAAATTAAACTGCTATATCTTAATCTTGTTTCCGTTTTTGCCATTCCCAGCCAACTCTGCTCGCTTCTTCCTAGCATCAGTAGTGCCTTAAAACTGTCTGTTATATATTAAGATTTTGTCTGTTACAAAGAAACTGAATTGAATTAAATGCTTAATGTGGAAAAATCTATTTTAGACTGCTACTTGTGTAAGACAAATGCTGTTTGTAGCCATGTCCACTTTTCCAGGAGTACTCTGTGATTCCAAATGTTATGAATACTGAGTGAGTTTGCCACTTGCTCCTAAAGGGTTGAATTACCTGCTGTTTTCCAAATTTGTTGTAAGGTCATTATTAAAGCAGCATTAATCCCGAGGGATTTTGATGCTTTGCATGACCTTCCTGTACCTTTTAGACACTGTATTATAATGGTGCTTTTGCATCACAATAACACAGCCTGTTAGCATTTCCATTCTAAAGTTGGATTGGCGTGTAGGTGAGGAGGGCATTAGTGAACTAGGATTTTGGAAGGTACTGTTTTGCTCTCTCGCTAGTTTTTTGTGTGTACATATGCTTATACTAACTTGAAATTTGTTTTGATTTTTAATTACTTCCAGTAGTATGTCATCTTTAATCGCACAAATTAAATTTTATGAGCACCTCTGAAAATAGGAAATACAATGGATATGTGAAAGTTATAATGGCAGGACTGACAACCCCTTAAGGGAAAGAATAATAAACACTGTGGGTGAAATCTGGACCTCATTGAAGTCAATGGCGAAATTCCCATTGATATCAATGAGCCAGGATTTTACCATATGAATAGATAAGCAAGCCTTTTTGAATCTGAATATGAACAGATATTCACAGATAGTGTGGTTAAGCCATTGCCAATAAGAAGCAAAATTTCAAGTTGTTATACAGTATATTCTCCTTAGATTAAGAAAAAGATCTCCACCTATCTGCAGCAAAAAGGGCCAGATTTACAAAGGTATTTAGTAGAGCTGGTGAGAAATGCTGTGACAGAATGTTTTTTTCATAGGAGAATGCTGATTCATTGAAATCAAAATGTTTTGTGGAGGTGGCTTGATTTTGACAAAAGTCTGATGGAAAGTAGGCAGGTTTCTCTCTGAAACCTTTCTGGTTTCCTACCAGCTTGCTCATTCAGCTTCTTGGCAGCCTGGTCTTCCAGACTTCCTGCAGTTTGGCAGCCTGTCTAGAGGATTGCTTGGAACTGAGAGTCTGCAAGCTCTGGGAGTTCTAGCTCGTAAGCTTCAATGCCCCTCAGCTTCTTTGTGGTTCACCTGGCATGCTGCCATTGAGTGAGGCTTCTAGGTTCCCAGCTTCTCTGCAGCTTGCCTGAAGGGCTACTGCAGAACTGCTTCCAGGCTCCTGTTTCCCCTTCAGCCCATTGGGTACTGAGAGTGCTGGCTCCAAAGCTCAAAGTCTCCTCGCTCAGCTGGGACTCCAGGATCTGCGGCTCTGGTGCAGCCAGTCAGGTGGACTACCATGGAGTCAGGGATCCAAAGGCTTTTCCAAATAGGAACAAAACTAAATTTTGAAATATCAAAATCCTCCATGAAACCAAGTGACCTTCCTCTGCCCATAGCAGGGGTTTAAGCCTAATGATCCCAAGATAGGTGCCTAGTGGGATTTTCGGAAGTGCCATCTGTACCTTTAGGTACCTAAATAGCTTTGAATATCTGGCCCAAAGTTACTACAGTGCTGACCAAAGAGGGGGAAAAACCCATAGAAAACAGTAAAACTAGTAGGTATGTGTGTGAACTGAAAAGTAGTGACCTAATGCATCAGCTGCGCAGGACCAGAGGATGGGGCCACTAGGGGGTGGAAGACAAATGTGACTCTGTCTCACCTTTTCTTTCTTGGATTGTGGGACTGGCTGGGGATGGAGATGGTCCTGGCTGCATGTTAATTTGTCAGACTAGGATTTAAAGGTTAGCTGCCATCTTTTACAGATATAGCATAGACTTCAACATGCTAAAACAGTTGAGTAAAAGACCTTCCGTGTGTGTCGTCGTCCCCCCCCCCCCGCCGCCCCATTCCTGCCACCCTTGGCTTTAACTCAGCCAGTTCATTATGTGTTAAGGGCAGTGTGCCTTGTCTACTGGGATTTTTCAAATACGTTATTTAGCGCATTACCTGCCACCTTAAATCTTAGTCTGGACAAGCCCAGATTGGCCACCGTAGTTTGCACTTGATTGTAATGGCTCCCTAGGAACCATAACGCTGGTGAGAATTGATGGAATGCAATGTGCTTTGGCAGTCCCTCCACTTCCTATGCAAGAAACCACCTATACCTACTGTGACAAAGTTCCTCCTCTACCTTGGTGGGTCTTGTGCTTATTGGCGGATTTGCTTGCCTTGGAGCTTCACAGCAGCCCTCAGTTTGGCCGTTTTCATGAAACCACAGTCCAGGTCAACTCCTCCTGTGTCTGACCAGGAGTTGGGAGGTTTGGGGGGAACCTGGGCCCACCCTGTACTCCGGGTTCCAGCCCAGGGCCCTGTGGAATGCAGCTGTTTAGAGTGCCTCCTGGAACAGCTATGCAACAGCTACAACTCCCTGGGCTACTTCCCCTTGGCCTCCTCCAACACCTTCTTTATCCTCACCATAGGACCTTCCTCCTGGTGTCTGATAATATTTGTAGTCCTCCAACAGTATGCATTTTCAGCTCCTAGCGCCTCTTGCTCCCCACTTCTTACCCGCGCACCACAAACTGAAGTGAGCTCCTTTTTAAACCCAGGTGTCCTGATTAGCCTGCCTTAATTGATTCTAGCAGCTTCTTGATTGGCTGCAGGTGTTCTAATCAGCCTGTCTGTCTTAATTGTCTTCAGAAAGTTCCTGATTGTTCTGGAACCTTCCCTGTTACCTTACCCAGGGAAAAGGGACCTACTTAACCTGGGGCTAATATATCTGCCTTCTATTACTCTCCTGTAGCCATCTGGCCCCACCCTGTCACACTACCTATACATCTGTAGGGGGGGACCAAGAGCTGGCTGTGCAGGCTCTACACCAGCTGAAGGTTTCCCTCGCCTCCTAGGAATCCTTATGTACTCATTTAGGATGGCTTTAAGGTTCCTTTATGTCACTTCTACAGCCCAAAGGGACCTTAATGTGGGCCAGAATGTGGCCACTTCTGGATCTCTGGATTCAGTTCCTAGTTGCCTTTTCAAAGTCCAGTTTTTAGATTAATTTAAATTTTAGCAGTGGGCTTTTACAGATGGCAAAATGATGTGTTCATTTCTGAATCCTTTGCTTGGATGGTGTTCTCTTTATTGACTAGGCTCTGTCTCAGCACTTTCGCAGTGTTTTGCAAAGGAGGAGCCTACAGTATGGGAAGCCCAAGGAGTTGATAATAGGATACGGAGATAGGATCCAGGTCCCAGGGGACCGTTGTCATTATCACTATTGCGGTAACTGGAAATCTTAGTAGAGGAACCAAGGATTACATGAGCCCAGAAGACTGCACTGAACTTTTGCATCTAGAGCAGTTCTCTCCAGCCTGGTGTGGAGGCAAATTGAAGGAGCAACCTGGAGAAGTTAGCACTGCTGCTGCGTGTGCTGTAACTCTTGTGGAGAAAAAAAATTAAAAAAAAAAAAAAAAGAGATGGTGATCCTGCACTGTCAATCTAAGGCCTTTCACAAACGTCACACTCATTAAAACGTTAAGAATGAAGGAGAAAGAAAGAAAATGCTAGGCACATAATGCCTCTGCTGGAAACGAGGGGAAAGACATCTTGCCAAGGAAGTCAGTGACAAAATCAGACTGGGCATTTTAAACATGTTCTGACAACCTAAATTAAATAGATATCAAGTCCTTGAATTAAGAGCTGTCATCAGTGTATCACTTCCTTCAAGAAATTTTATTCTTTCTGTGGCCTAGCATCCTTTCTGTCACTTTCTCTTCATCTTAGTCGCTACGGTTGGTTACCCGGCCATTGATGAGATTGTTCAGCGTGAAATAGAAGAACAGAGTATCAGCCCAGGCTGATTGTTCGATTAGGCAGAATTTCTAAGGATGAGGCTGCAAAATGGCCACTGGCCCTTGAGATTGACCGTTATTTTGTCAGAGAATGCAACTATCAGTTTGTCAATAGATTGCTTGATCTCGGACAGAGAAAAATGGATTTCACCTTAAAGGGATATATGAAGTTTCATGCTGGATTCTTAATTCAACTTAATAATGTGATGCTGGTCTCTCTAGCAAGAAATGACCATATCCTCTTTATTTTGGATACTTATATTGCCTCTGTTACCATAGTATCTGAGCACCTCACAATCTTTAATGTATTCAGCCTGACAACATCCTTGTGAGGTAGGGAAGTACTGTCATTCTCATTTTACAGATGGGGGACTGAGGTACAGAGAGATTAAGTGATTTGCCAGAGATCACAAAAGTCTGTGAACGTGCAGGGAACCAAACCTGAGTCCCAAGCTAGCACCCTAACCAGTAGACTGTCTTCCTTCTGAGAAGTAAAAAAGCTTGTCCTCCCTTTGTCCCCTTCCAGTTTTTTACTGGCTCATTTTAATAACCTTCTCCAGGATGCCGTTGCCCCAGAATCGTGGTGGATGAGGTAATGCAGTGGAGTAGTTCGACTGAGACAATTTAAAGGTGACTACATTGTCTGAAAAAAGAAAAGGAGTACTTGTGGCACGTTAGAGACTAACCAATTTAAATTAAGGTGCCACAAGTACTCCTTTTCTTTTTGCGAATACAGACTACCACGGCTGCTACTCTGAAACCTACATTGTCTGAAGTATCCTTCTAGCTAGATTTGAGATTGTATTTTGAGATAACTAATTACAGTAGATTCCACTCATTAGCAACCTCTTGGTTCCCAGCAAAAAAGTTGCTATTGTCTGAGAGCTGCCAATAAGCAAAAGGCAGATTTGTGGGGCTGCAGCCAGGGAAGAAAGCGCTGGGACATGTCCCACAAACCTTCCTGCGGTGCTCGGCACATCCCAGTGTAAACCTTCCCGTGAGGCTACAGCTAGGGAAGGAAGTGCTGGGATGCGCCGAACCCGGGTCCCTGGCGTTAGGGCAGGGCATAGCATGAAGCATGCAGGGAGAAGTACTGTGCGGCTCTGTGGGCCCACAGTACCTCGCTCCTTGTGGGAAGCCCCAGCATCCAGGCTGCAGCCCCCTCCTTATTGCTGCTCTGCCCGTAGCCTCCCCTTCCAACCTCATCTTCCAGTCCACAGCACCAGGACTCGGGCAGAAGCTCCCCTGTTGGGTGGTGATGTGGGTGCCACACCCACCTGTGCGGCAGCAGGTCCCAGGCCACATGCAGGTTTGTGGGGCTGTAGATAGAGAATGAAGCACTGGGATGTGCTGAGCACTGGCTGTGGACAGGTGTGTGTGGCTGCAGCCAAGGAAGTGCTTCCTTCATGGCTGCAGCTCTGCAAACCTGCTTGTGGCTGGGGCCTATCTTCCAAAATGTTGTTGCTAAGTGGTATGTCTATTGCCAGTAGCCGAATCCAGTTAACATTAAAGTCGATGAGACAGGATTGGTTCCTAACAAAATGTTGCTGTGAAGCAAAGTTGTTAACATTGGGATTGTGGCTTAGCAGCATCCACTATATCTGACTTCCTAAATTGAGGGGATCAAGTAACTCTGGTATAATAGTTTGAACGGTTTCAGCGTGGTAGACTGTTAGTCTGTATCAGCAAAAAGAACAAGGAGTACTTGTGGCACCTTAGAGACTAACAAATTTATTTGAGCATAAGCTTTCGTGGGCTAAAGCCCACTTCATCAGATGCATGCAGTGGAAAATACAGTAGGAAGATATATATACAGAGAACATGAAAAAATGGGGGTTGCCATACCAACTCTAACGAGAGTAATTGATTAAGGTGGGCTATTATCAGCAGGAGAAAAAAATTTTTGTAGTGATAATCAAGATATATTCCTACTGTATTTTCCACTGCACGCATCTGATGAAGTGGGCTTTAGCCCTCGAAAGCTTACACTCAAATAAATTTGTTAGTCTCTAAGGTGCCACAAGTACTCCTCGTTCTTTCAGTTTGAACAGGGTTGCTTTATTCTGTGGTCATAGGCAATTTTATGCACCCCTTTATATTGGCACCATATGCTTGGAATAGCTTTCAGTTTCCCATTTGCCAAATGCTGCCTCTTGCCCTTCACATCCCTCCATGATCTTTTGGGAAGCTATTTTTAGTTAATCTCTGCATTGCTAAAGTTCATATTGCCTTATTCCTGAACTCTTGTCCCATTTGTCAGTTGGATTGTAAGGCCTTTGGGAGAAGGCTCATGTGTGTTGTGTTCTGTGCCGTGCTCTGTAGATTTACACTGCTATAGAATACTCATGATAGTTCTCAGATTCTTGTGTCCCAGAATCTCTTTGGGTTTATTCCAACTCAGTGTCTCTACACTGGCCTCTGTTTTGCCAATTTCTTCTTTGCAGAAAATAGCTCGTTTTGTTTCCTCCTCCTCTACTGGATTCTGTTATCATTTGTTATTATTTAACATTTATATTGTGGTAGCACAATAAATGACACAACTTGGTAGGATCCCTTTGTGATAGGTAGGTACTGTGCAAACATAGTAAATGACAGTCCCTACCACAAAAATCTGTACAATTTGAAAGATGAGGCATAAGAGATGGGAGAGACTAACAGTCAGGCTATTGGAGGTTGGGGGAGAAGGGATAACAAATAAATATAATAGGACATGGGTCATCAGGCTCTATTATAACCATTTGCTGATGATTAATATCCTCAGGAGCCTGTTCATCCCTTTGGGCCAGGCTTTGCCTGTTCAGCATGACTGAGTACCACTACTAACCTGTAGGTAAGAAGAATGGTCTCTCTTGCTCTGCAATCAGTTTTTCTCTTGATTCCTAACGGGACTCTCTTGAAGACTCTTCTCTGATTACAGACCCTAACAAATACTAGTTTTCTGAGCATCTGTTAGACTCTGAAGCAAGATAGGTTTGTCTCTGGAAGCGTATTCATTCTATTTTTATTTCATTGTTCAAAAGACCTTACAGTATTAGAAAATTAGGCCATTTCTTGACCTCAAGAGTCAGTACATAAGCCACTTTTAGCAAACCATCTTTCAAAATAGAAGCTATGATTGTAATGCATCTGTGCAGTTCATCAAGATGATTTTTGAACAATTATTCAACTGTAGGATCCAGGTTAGTATGTTTTAGTACATCAGAGACACAGGAAGTACAGTAGACCCTCAGAGTTATGAACACCAGAGTTACGAACTGACCGGTCAACCAGACACCTCATTTGGAATTGGAAGTACACAATCAGGCAGTGCAACAACAGAGACCCAAAAAACACCTGTATAGTACAGTACTTTATTAAATGTAAACTACGGGAAAAAAAAGAGAGAATGTTAAAAAAAAATTGACAAGGGTAAGGAAACTGTTTCTGTGCTTATTTCATTTAAATTAAGGTGGTTAAAAGCTGCATTTTTTTTCTGCATAGTGAAGTTTCAAAGCTGTATTAAGTCAGTGTTCAGGTGTAAACTTTTGAAGGAACAACCATAATGTTTTATTCAGAGTTATGCACAATCTCCATTCCCGAGGTGTTCATAACTCTGAGATTCTGCTGTATCGTGTGTTAGTCTGGAAGCTCAAGAGCTCCTGAATTCTAACTGTGACTTTGCCACTCGTTTGCTTTAACAACTGGCAAGTTATAAACTTTCTCTGTATATGTATATAACAGTTTTCAAGTACATAAAAGGTTGTTACAAGGAAGAGGGAGAAAAATTGTTCTTCTTAATCCCTGAGGATAGGACAAGAAGCAATGGGCTTAAATTGCAGCAAGGGTGGTTTAGGTTGGACATTAGGAAAAACTTCCTAAGTGTCAGAGTGGTTAGGCACTGGAATAAATCTCCTAGGGAGGTTGTGGAATCTCCATCATTGGGGATTTTTAAGAGCATGTTGGACAAACACCTGTCAATGATGGTCTAGATAATACTTAGTCATGCCTTGAGTGCAGAGGACTGGACTAGATGACTTCTCGAGGTCCCTTCCAGTTCTATGATTCTGTGTTTCTGCATCCACTGAATGGTGATAATAACTTACCTTGCCCACTGTGGTATTGAGAGCTATGTAAATGCTTATGAATTATGAGGAGAATGGAGTTATGAAATTGTGGAGAGTGGACAAGAGAGAGGTTTCAATCAGGGAGCTGTTTGTATTGCTCGGTATTATTTTAGCTTTTTTAAATGATAAATATAATTTAAAAAGCCAATCTGTAATAGGAAGAGGTTTAAATGTAAATATATTTCTAGTTATATGCAAAAGCAGAATTAAAAATAACCCCTGGAAACTAGCAGAAGAGGTTTGAATTTTTTTATTTTTTTAATTTATTTTTTAAATTAGGCAGAGGTAGAAATTTTAATTAAACAACACAAAAAACTTTAAACTAAATTGATATCAAATTGTGCACTAGCTAACCCATTCAGCCGCAGGATCTTATCATTATAACTATCGTTCTCCTTCCTCTCCTGCTGCTTATGTCACCAATTTGTTCTTGCATCTTGTCTTAAGCCATCCAGTGGTTGTTTCTTGCAGTCTGACCCCACTTCGTAATTGTGATAGTATGCAGTCCCCTTACTTAAAAGTTCCGTAAAGCAATGCGTTGAGAGGACTGCAACTTAACAAAATGAAACTTCTCCAAAGGAGTGTTTTTACTTTGTGTGCAAAAAAGCACAAAGCTTTTAAATTCTAGTCTCAACTTGGCCAAATAATAAAATGTTTTCATCCTTATAGTACCATTTTCAGTTGCTCCCCTAGTTCCCATTTTGTTACTGGTTTTGACTGATATATGTTCTAGTGGTTTTTTTAGAATTTTATCTATGCTGTCTGCTGCAGTGTATGTGGCTAATAATGAAGTGGAAAAGTAATTGTTCTTGCCTTGACATTTGATTTTGGTAGCTTTTCACATAACGTCCCAGGTAAACCCACAATTCTTGCTATTTGGGTTTTTGTGTTTAATCTGTCCACACTAGTAAATGTCTGTGCGCCTAATTAGAGACACAAGGTGGGTGAGGTAATATCTTTTATTGGACCAGCTTCTGCTGGTGAGAGAGAGAAGCTTTTGAGCTTACACAGAGCTTTTCTTCTTATCCGATGTTTTACACCTTATTGGTTATTTACATCTGAATTGGTGGAGTTTTATAACTACTTCACATTCCCTTTACACAATTATTAATCACTATACAAAGTAAACAGCAGTGGAGTATCAGGCTCTGTGAATATTCCCTGCTAGGTTCTTTCCTTTTGAAGCCGCGCTTGGCTTTTCATTGTAAGGGTGAGAAATACTAATTTCTCCTTGTTTTAAAATTTCTCTATGTTGTGTCTCCATCTACTGGTTAAACATGACAAATTTGGTTGTCTGGACTGACTTAAAATTACAAATAATGTACTAAAGGTGAATTACCTTAGATGTCAGTAAGAGTATGAATATTTTTCTCACACAGTGGGAATAGGCATGAGGAGTAAAAATTACATCATAGCAGTGTTGTCAACTCTTGCCATTTGGATCTTGCGGTATGCTGTGTCTAAAGCCCCAACAGCTGGAGTCAAGTGATTACATAGGAATCCCAGATTTAATTTCTTTTAAAATATCTCAAGATTTTTCTGGGTCCCAGCTCGTGATTTTTGAAAGCGTAGGGTTGGCATAAGGATGGCAATAGTGTTTTATGGTTATTACAGTACTTGTTATTTTTAAATGACATACACACATTACTATCTAAAACACGTAAAGACTGAATATCTGCTCCAGTTTTAATTTATGTTTTAAGCTTTTTAGGGCAGGGAGTGTTTTAATATGCCCTGATCTTGACTGGGTGGTCTTTGCACTACTGTAATACAAATTGTTGTTATTAATAATTATAATACATGGAGAACTTCCTGTCTAAATTAAGACAAAAACTGGAATTGACAGCGATGCAGGGAGGGGTTGGGAGAAAGGCAAGTGTTAACAGAGTATGAACATGCACTTACTTAGGCTAATGCATGCATCTTGAGGGTTCCACCGCATTTTGGTTGAAGGGGGTAGGTGAGGGAGGGGAAAAGAGAGAGAGAGAAATTATATATAAATATTTGTAAGGTGTTTTGAAGACTGTATTTGAATCTCCTCCAGGAAAATCTGTACCGTATTAGCCATATTGTCACTCACTTACATGAGGTAAGATACTCATGTAGATTTCTTTGTGAATCATTATTACAATTACCTGCTTTCTCTCATTAGTTTATTCAGCCTATACATATTTAAAAGTAATCTTTCTTTAGGGCAGTAATACAGTCCAACATGTTCTTCCAGAGCTGTCTTCCATATAATGAAGTAATTTTCCTCCTTTAATTGCACTAAAAGTATTCTGTTGATCTTTTGCCTTGGTATCTCCAGATGTTGACTGCCCCAGTTGTCTGTGCATAGCTTCTTGGCATAGCCAGTCTATGAAAAGCTGTGAATATAAGGAATGCTGTTGTGTTGCCAACTCTCCTGCAAACTTGTTTCAAGTAGAGCAGGGGTTCTCAAACTTCATTGGACCGCAACCCGCTTCTGACAACAAAAATTACTGCACGACCCCAGGAGTGGGGACCGAAGCCTGAGCCTCTCCGCCCCGGGTGGGGGGGCCAAAGCCCAAGCCCCACTGCCCCGGGCCAGGGGGCCAAAGCCGAAGCTCAAGAGCTTCAGCCCCAGGCAGGGGGCCTGTAACCTGAGCTGTGTCACCCGGGGTTGAGGGCTTTGGACAATAGGCTTCGGCCCTGGACGGTGAGGCTCAAGCTTCCGCTTCAGCCCTGGGCTGGTGGGGCTTCAGCAAGTTTAATGCCAGCCCTGGCAACCCCATTAAAATGGCGTTGCAATCCACTTTGGGGTCCCAACCCACAGTTTGAGAACCGCTTAAGTAGAGGATCAATTCTATTTCTACAAAAGTGCTTAGCACCTTTGTAGAAATATAAAATCTTTCTTCTTGATTAGTCTGCTGGGGAGCAGTACATTTCCTGGAGAATACGATCAGCGTTCTGTAAATACAAGTAGTAGCTGACAAAGTTTGGAACAAAAAAAACCTAGTCATCAGTTTTAACAATAAAAAATCCTATTCAGAAAGAAGAAATCTATAACCCTGTAGCCCCTGTGGGTTTATGTGTTATCTAATGGGAAAATAGCGTTATCATTGGAACACTATGTGATTTTCTGGATAGCAGTAAATCCATCTAATGCAAACTTTTGTGGAGATAGCTATGTTGGCCAACCAATCAGGCCAGGCAGGGTTTCTCAGCAATAAGGATCTGGCATGGTCCGTTTCAGATTCCTGCAGCAAAGAATTTATTGTGTTATTTCCTTCCAATAGTTTCTTGACCATAAATCTGCTTCTTTAATTTCTACCTTATAGAATTTTTTCAAAATGTGTCAGCACAATTACAAAAGTCTTTCATTTGTCTTATTTAACTGATCAGTGATGAAGCACAAAACTTCCATGTTCAATTGATATTTTTTTAAAATTAAAAATAAAAGGTCAGTGTTTCAGGCAAAACACACAACTCCCATTGAATAGAAGTACAGTCTCTCTAACTGTCAGTGTATTATAATATGGCTCAGGTTGGAAAGAAAATCTTAGTCTGCTTCTGTGAGGGAATGGATGGCCCACGAAAATGGTAACAGTTATAAAACCTTTTCTGACCTTAGACCAGAAATTTTAATTTGGACAGGTTGGCTTATAAGTAAAAGCGGTTATCATCTGATAGCTGTTTTGTGAAATAAGTTGATAGTGTCAGTCCAGGTCCTTGTCAAACTTGTCTATATCAGAAAACCCACCATTCCAGTTGGTATCCTTGTTGGTAGTCTTAGTAAAGAGGCCATAGACAGACTGATTCCCTCTCACCCTTTTAGGGCGGCTTGCACTGCAATTGGCTGTAGTCTACCTATCATGTGAATAAACAGAAGACCTCTGTCTCCAGCATTTACAATCTGTCTAAGATAGTTTGAGTTTATGGGTCCATACATTTTAGTGCTATCCAGAGATTGAGAATTGTTTTTTAATTATTAGTATCTTTACTGTAAAAGAACTGTGTTAAACTTACTCTAGCTACATGATTTTGTGTGGTCCTCCAGTGAGGCACAGAAGAGAGATATTGAAAATTACCCCAGTTGGGTGTTCGATAAAAGTCCTCAGTTAGTAGCCTGAGTGTATATAGTCTTGCAGGCAGTGTTATAGGAAGGCTCTATGGATTTGACATTGTGGGACAACACAGGAAAATCCACCCCAGATTTTATTCGTAACTAATAATGTAGTGTATATTATTATCTCTAGGTATATTAGTGGCATTCTAACACATTATGTAGATAGTGGTATGCATACATAGCAAGCACTGAGCTAATAATATTCATATATAGGAGTATTCCAAACACTTTTCTCCATGCCTGGCCAGTTACATTGTTTTTCCCCGGAGTCGTCTTTTGTAATAGCTGGAGGTAAAATGTTTTAGGTCTTCAGTTGACAAATGTGTCACCACACATGTAGTGCATAGTTTCAGAGAGCTAAATTTGACTTGTAATAGTAAAATCAGAATACTTACAGTTTAGAAACAGCTAAATGAGTTTAGTTTGTTAGATTAAACATTCAGTACCTCATACAACATGAAAAGTTTGTGTATTTATCCTGTATGCACTCTGTCATTTATTAAATAAATGAGGAACTCCGCTTGGAGGAGAGGCCAACAGACAGACAAATGATCCGATCGTGACACTAGGCTCTATTATTAAAGCAAAAAATGTATAATGAACAAATCAATGATAATTCACCAAAAAGTTCACTTAAACTCTGCCTATATGAATGCATAAATCAGTCCTGACAAAAAAGACAGAAAAACAATTCTTGCAATTTGTTTGGTGCTTAATTGGGGCTGCTAGCATCCCATTTTGAAATGTGGCAACTTCGCAACAGGATAATTCGTCAATTCCATATCAAAGTCCCTGAATTCTAGCTGACAACTGATGGCTTATGTGTAGGCTTTAATCTGGATATCTGTAGTGAGTAGGCATCCTCTTCCTTCAGATTTTCAACTAGATTTTTATTTCGGATTGCATCTCTGAGGAAGCGTTTTCTTTTCAGCTGTGTCCAGGCTCCTCACAAGCATAATCTCAAGCAGACCTGCCATCTAGTATATGGAGTTTATTTGAGGTAACTCCATTGACTCATTGGATTGACTCCAGATTTACATTGGTGTAACTGAGAGCTGAATTTTGGCCAATTGGTTGTAACCACAGAGCTCAGTGCTATTTTATTACATTTAGGCTCACTTCCAAGAATTGCTCAGAAACATCTTAACACATTTCGCTGTTGGATTTTTTTTGTTTCATATACTGATTCTGATTAGTATTCACTTCAGAATTTCAAAACTTGAAATGCAAAAGATTGTGCACTAAATTTATGTCGCTCTTCCTTGTAATAAGCTTTCTTCCCTTTCTTAATATAACTGGCATTTAAGCAACATTGTTCAGTTTATAATCCTCCCAGAACAAAGGCAGTAATCTCACTTGCTGAATGATTCATCATCAGTTTATCACACTAACAAGCTACAAATAATCTTGTTGGCTCTGGATGTGTTTTGAATTTGGGAATAGTTTCTGCTTGCCCTTTCTGATTTCTTCTGCAGCAGAGTCAAACAGTGCTGAAGATAAATTGTTGGATGAGTAGATTAGAATTCATGGGTAATGTTTAGAGAATTGGCTTTTCCTTTGGGTGTATTTTCCCCTTGTAGTTTAAAATAAAATAAACTTCTGATACTTGTCTTGTCATTCTATAAGCACCTTCTTTAGTTTTCATAGACTCCAAAGAACAGAAAAAAACTGTGTTCCTTCTAAATACACTGCATCTCCTTATAATTAACACAATCATGTACTCTTGTTATTAAATTTATACTAGGAATGACATTATACCTCAGATTTCATAGGCACTTTCAAGGGAGAAAAAAAAGGGCGAGGGGGGGATAAGTTTGGAGATATGCAAGCTCTTTGGGGGAGAAGCTGATAAAGAAATTGAGTTTCCATAGATGTTTTCTCTATAAAAGATTGCTGTAGATATTTCTCTTATAAGGCCGTTTAGATTCTTTATGGAGAATGTCCCAAGGTTTTATGAACCACTTGTCAATTGTTGGAGCTCTGTATTCAGTGTGGATAATGGATAGAGCTGGTCAATACTCCGAATTTTCATTGTGTGGGAAATTCAGACTTTTTTTGTAATTTTCTTTTGTCCTGAATTGTAACGGAAAAGTCGAAATTTCCCATTGAATGAAAATTCCCCCCAAAGTTATTTCAGAAATATTGAAACATTATCAAAAAGTTTTATTTTGATAGTGTTGACGTGCTTTTTTTCAACCTTATCAATACAGTTAAAATGCTTCAATGAAAGTTTGAAACAAACCACTTAGGTAATTTCTCATCAAAAATTTCAACAGAATCAATAAGTTCCTGCAAAACATTTCTGTTTTAGTTAAATCAGCCTTTTCCAACAGAAAACTGTTCTGTCAGAAATTTTTCAACCAGCTGTAATAGCAGACATTCCTAACAGTGCAAGGTCAGATTCTTCTCAGCTCTTCATTGTTTGTAGTAACCTTCTTAGGAGTTTGAAAATAAAATCTCTCTTCCTAGCAGATATTCTTCTTTTGCATGTGTTAATCATTATTTTCTCTTGAATTACAAATTGGCTAATATAGGGTTGTTTGTTTTTCTTACTTCCTTGTTTGTGTACCATTACATTGAAAGATTTGAACACTAATTTGGGAATAGAGTCTCTTTAGTTGACTTACTGCAGAGAACATGAGCAAAAACATAAAAATCCTTTAGCCACTGCTTGTAAATTTAATTACAATTTTTAACTAGATTTAGAATTGAAACGATATTTCTGACCACACTGCATGCATTTCAAAGTAGGTGAAAAAGCAGACTTAACTAACTTCACAATATGTCCTAAATAAGGTTGGGGAACAAACTGATTTAAAAGCAGGAAATTCAAAGTCAAGACTGAAACTCTAGATTTTAAAGATGTCAGCCTTATCTGTGTATTTTCTGGGGTTTGTTTCCGCCCAATGATTAATGGTTAAAGAAAAATAGATCTCAAGTGAAAGTTTTGTAATTTACCAGATTTGATTGATTTCTCCTTGGAGTCATTTAGGTTTCTCAAGTAAATAGGCTGATACAGCAGTTTGAAAAATACATATCCAAGAGATTGTACTGGCTTTTTAGAAAGGTACTAGTCTCTAAAGGAAACAAGACTATAACTATGCTACAGAAGCTATGTTAGCATAGTTATGTTGGCATAGCCCTCTACAGTACAGGTGACATACTTCAGTGGGAGTTTTTCTGCTAGTGTGGAAATACTACCTCCCCGAATGATATTAGCTATGCCTACAGAAGCACTTTTCTATCAGCACAGCTGCCTCTACACTAGGGGGTTTGTCAACATAGCTAGGTCACTAGGAGGTGTGGTTTTTTCACACCCCTGACTGATACAGCTATGTTGGTATAAGCTGTAAGTACGGAGCAGGTCACTTATTTTTGTGCAGTTTTAAAAATAAAAGTCAAAGTGGCTTCCTGTGAGCCATTCAAGTTTGCTTATGGTGTTCAGAAATGTGTTACTACTTTCTGTCTGTCTGTCTGTCTGTCTTCAAGGACCACCCTTAGTAAGATTTGTGAAATGTCCAAACAAAGACCCCAATCCTGCCAACACTTAATGTGCATGCTTAATTTTAAACATATGAATAGTCCCACTGACTTCAATGGGACTGCTCATGTTTAAAATTGAACATGGATGCACATGACTGGAGGAACCTGACTATAATCATAAATTATATTTTACCAGGAAAAACATCATAATGACTTCCTTTGAACAAACCTGCAAAATGTAATCCCAAGCAATCAGAGATCCCCCTCTGCTCTAAAACCCCTATTATGCACTATGCTGATTAGTGTAGAAGTCCCTATGATCAATACTGGAGTAGGGAATCTGTTAATGGAGAGAAAAGAAAGCATTTTTATTTAACACTGAGTGGTCTCCAAACATTTTACTTTACTCCTTAAATAAGAATATTGGAGTCACTTATAAGAACCATTGTTGGAGGTGGGGGGAAGGAAATGGATTTATTTTACGCTATAGATAGAATCAGTGCTTCACCACTGATGAATGAGAGTGTTGATGTCATCAGCAGAATGCATGTTGGAACATCTCATAAGGCAGGAAGCAGGGAGTTTTTATGGGGACTGCTACTTTCTGAATCTAGGAAGAAGGGGAAGTTAAAATTACAGATGTACCCTTTTTTGTTCATTTGGTCATCTGACACGTGTGTCAACAAAGTCAGGCTATTTGTTTGTCATTCACATCACGAAGATACTTGTTAAGAAAACGAAGAATTCATATATGCCCATTACTGCTATTGATTATTAAGGTGAAGTCAGAATGCATGGAAAGGGAAATAGTCCTATTTAAATAAGCTGCTGTTGCAGGAGGCCGTAAAGTATCCATACTGTTCCTGTTCCCCTCCCTTCCCTCTCATGCAACGTTCTACTGAAGGACAGACTTTATTGCCTGGAATGTTAAAATTGCTAAGAGCCATTTTGGACAACTTGAAAATGGAGAGTGTGTGAAACTTTCAACTAGTGAGGAGAAAGACAGAAATGTCAGCTTTTGTATCTGTTAGTACTGTTCATGTCATTTGCGGCATTGTATTTTATATGAAATGTTTTTATGAAGCACAGACATCTCTTGTAGTTAAGTTGTCTTCCTCTGCCACTGCTCCCAGTCCTTTGAAGTGTTGGCCTATGAGACATCCTATCAGATTCAAGATCTTCATCCTTGCTTTCAAAGCTCAGTATAATCTTTCCCCCTTTGCTCTCATTTCTTCCTGCTTTCAGCATATAGTTTTGCATCATCCAGTTCTCTAAACTTGGATAAGTTATCTTCTTGTTTGTCAAAACCTCCACCCCCTGTCATCTTCTTTCAGATCACTCCTCCCAGAAATTCTTTCTACATTCTCCTCTTCATTACTCCCCACTGCATCTCTTTCCTGCATTATTCCCATGTATTGTGTTGGGGTTTTTTTTGTTTGTTTGTGCCATCTATCTTAGATTGTAGTTTCTATGAGGCAGAAACTTTGCTTTCCTCTGTGAGACTTTATGTAAATGTATGGCATGCTCAAATCAATTTTTAATGTTGTTAACTTTATGTATGATTGGGTTTCTGTGTAAGAGTTCAATAATGTATGGAGATGTACAGGTACCAAGACATTCAGGTGGTTTAAGCTGAGTGCAAGATTTCTAGTTTGGTATTATAATGGCAAAAATATTTTCTTTGTATGTACCAATCTTGTTTGTTGTGCCTGACTAGAAAATTAACTGGAATACTGGCTTTTTTGTTTCTTGTTCATAGGGAGTACCACATTTTTCATATTTGTTGGGGACAATTGCCTTCTGATTTGGAAACTACTTTGGAAATAAAATACTGCTACTCTATGTTCTTTCCTAGCTCCAAATGAAGCAAATGAATTTTTCATTCAG
Organism: Lepidochelys olivacea; assembly: GCF_965140295.1. Taxonomy (NCBI): domain Eukaryota; kingdom Metazoa; phylum Chordata; order Testudines; family Cheloniidae; genus Lepidochelys; species Lepidochelys olivacea. Next base: position 65,423,996 of record NC_140421.1, on the reverse strand, counting down.
ATATGGTATACACAGTCCACAGTCACTTTTCCAGACAGTAGATATTTATCACTTCTATGCGAATCGAAGTTTGTGTGAGAACACTTCTGATTTACATAGCATTGAGTCGTTACTCTCACTAAAATATCTATCGCTTTGGCCCAGTTTTAGAAAGTGAAAAAAGGGAAAATGAACATTTCAGATGATGTTTCTGTGAATATCCTTGCAGGCTTTGCTGTCTAGAGGTGCCTCGTTTCCATATAATACACAGATGTCTTGCATGGCTCCAGCCTCCATTTGGAGCAGTTCTGAGCATGGTGCAATATCCAGAATAGTACAACAACATATACCGGAGGTGGACTCCTCTCTTCATCCTGTGTTATCATTCCCCTCAGGTAAGACATCCAATTCCCCAACAGAACAGCCAGTTGTATTGTAAAAATCCTAAAATTTATGGTCTGTCTTAGTTTTTATAAATGTTTAAAGCTTTGGTGCTATGAACGAACCTCTTAAAAGAAATACTTCTTGCTTGTTTATTACTTGCCAAAAGGTGCTCTGACAGATGCCCTTAGTATAATTTAAAGGGACGTGGTCAACTTAAAATTTCATCCTGCTTTCTAAAATATTGCATCTATTATAGATGCGTGTAGCAATTAAGATAATTACAACTGAAAAACACTAGAGGGAAAAATATTTTTCTCCTTTTTTAGTTCATTTATTTTGTACGCTTGATAGCATTTAGTGTTTAATTATTTCTCTTGCACAGCTGGCCAATTCACCTTGTTGGTTATGTAGGTCTTTCATGCAATGACAGGTGAGATATGTTTCTTTTAAAAAATGTAAGACAGACTTGATTGTAAAAGCAAAAAAACTCATTGGGGGATCTTGGACATGTGCAGAGCTTAAAACTAATTTTTAATGTTTTTAATTGAGTAAGTTTCAGGTGATGAGGTCCCTTTAAGATAAATGTATGAAATAGTAATATTGTAAATGCAACGTTTTAAGTTGGTGTAGAAAAAATCAGGAAATTCAAAGCTGGTGTGCTCTGACAGGGACACTAATTCAATTGCATTGCTCATTAAAGTATATGTAATGCTATATATTTAACACTTAAACCAGGAGAATTGAAATAAAAAAATACTACATATCTGCAATGTGGCTAAGGTAATGTTGATGTTAGAAACGGTATTACTTCAGAAATTGCCTCTGTATATTCCCATATGAAGAATATGCATTGTGGAATCAAAGAAATCCATGACCCTTCAAGAAAACAAAGCCTATTGAAATCACAAGTACCTTCTCTTGGCACTGAATGTTTGGGGCTGAGCCTGTCAAAAGGGCCATGCAGTTCCAGCCATTTCATTTCCTTTTGTTTACATGGCTAGCTTTGGTCACAGGCCTTTCATTCCATGTCCAAAGAGCTTTACTTGTTTTGCTTTTTTCTCAAGTGTTTTTTTTTCTGGTGGTTCTGTAGTTAGAAGTTTGTTTTAATTTTTTGAATGTTCTAGGAGTTCAGAGACTTTCTTTAAAATGAATGTTTTATTGGCCTTTCTGCACTGTTGTGCAGAAAAACGTGTTTGACCCCGACTTAGCACTACAAGTGTCATGACTGATTCGACTCTGGTTACACCCAATCTATCTGTGGGTCTCTGAGTGTGCATCATGCCCCTTCGAGTCCCTGGAGATGGATTTATATTCTCACTGCTTTAATTTGGCCTGGAGACTTCTCCACCCGAAAGGAAAGCTGCTTCTAGACCAAAACAAGCCAGTGCAGGGACTCTGTTGGTGTTGAGGGCTCCCCAAGCACAGACGCTTGAACGTGAGGCTGGGAGCTCCTTGGGTCTGTCCCTGAGACCTCCCAGTCCAGGACCATTCTTTCCAGAGTGAGGCTCATTCTCTTCCATTTTAAGAATAAGATTGAATTAAATTAAAATGGTGAGGAATCTTATGCTTTTGAGGACTGTGCACCACCCTACTAAAGATGAGAAGACAACATCATGGACATGGGGAATGTATTAGGGAGTCTTAGTTCTGTCAGTGTTTGGCTCTGAAGGTCTCTCTGGCCCTTCCTGTATTCCTGACCTCTAGAGTGGATGCTTCTAATGATAGACCAGCTCCCTGAAGAGCATAAGAAGATAGAAAAGAACATTTGTCTCAAACTGAAAAGCCTCCCTTTTTTAAGAAGATGATCTGTTCAGCATAAAAATAGAGAAAATGAAGGACATTTGATTACTACAAGGCCACTGGGGCTTACTCAGCCTGAACAGACAAAGAGGGATGTCGCATTATACTCATTCTGATACCAAAGACAACACCTTTCTTCTGAGGACTTTCTTCTCTCCTTCCCAGAAATTTCAGCCTCCCCCATCATGAGACAGAATGAAAAAAGCACTTAAATAGAGGCTAGGCTACAGTATCTGCTGTATGTACACCTTCTGTATCTGGCAGGCCTCACATGTGAAGTATTGCCAGGAGCTTACTTTGTCTACTTTCCTGGCCCTCCTTCTTTTGGGGACCGTTTGATTTATGTCCTAGCAGCATATAGTGGAAATACAATGGATCACTGCATGCTTGAGATTATACAGTTCAGCTGTGTGGCCTAATTCTCATCTATGTTGCTCCCAAGTCCATTTATATATCCCTATTCAGAGATCTCTCTCATAAGGCACTGCTCAGAGCAGAGATGGATTCCGTCTTAAGAATGGGAGCCCTTAAAAAAGTTGCTTAACAGAACAGAAGGCAAGGAGAAGGTGGTGATGGCCTTTTCCCATTTTGTAGGCAACCAAATAAGATAATGCAGTTGGACTGGCTTACCAAAAGATATTTGCTTTTGGATAGGTAACAGTCATTGCTATACGGAGTCTTGTCCTCAGCAAATCTACAGCAACATAGATATTTACCAAGTATTTGTCAGTGGCTGCAGGATACCTTAGGCATATAGACATCCATGTATATGTGTACTAGACAACTGGCAGTTTCAGACTTGCATGGAACAAATCTTGAAGGAGAATCTGCATGTGGTATGTGCTGATTGTGCCCAGAGCCTGTGAATAAACTGGAGGAGATATCCTTATCCTTTTAAGTACAGTGTGGGAGTACATATTCACAATCTCTAAGACATCCAGGTGATCCTCTCACCTTCTCTCCCTCTTCACCCCCCAAAACAAGCAGAGAAGATAGTCATAATAGTTCTAAGATTAAATATATATATCAGGTATATTTCTAGGGTAAAAAACCAAACCTTTCTGGCATTTTTATACTACATAAAGAAGCAGAAAATGTACAGGCCCAATTAAAAAAAAATCTTTTGCAGGTCCCCATTAATCCTGTGACAAAGAACTTACTTAGATCAGTACCAATTACTGAAATAAGCTGTTCTTTTTGGTTAGCAAAAATTGCTTGTAGAAAAATTTTTGTATTTGCAAATCTCCAAGACACTTGAGATTAAGATGGTATGTAAATGTTGGAAAATTATTGTCCAGCCTTTGGCCCTTAAAATTAGTCTAATTTTTCTTCTTGATTTCCCAGCTGCCAAATTTACCTCCCTTGACTCTTTTTACCTTTCTTTATTCCAAGCACAAAAAGTCTTCATTCCTCTTTGCTCCCTTTTTCTAAATTTGTTTCCTGAGGGGCTTTTCAAACAGAGACCTGTTTTGTACATCCTTCTGCCTTTTTACGATGGCTAAATTCCCAAGCACTTGAGATACTTTGTAGACTAAGTCTCCCCCAGGAAGCAAGTCAGAGTTCCCTGTTGCCTTCTTCGTTAGAAACAGAAATAGGGCACCTACCTTGAAATTACCGCAAGGCATTCAGCAATAACAGTTTTCAAAAATACCAAATAATTCTATCCAGATGGCTAGCTTGAGGCTTTTGCAGATCACAAAATAAAAGTGCAACGTGTGCTCTCCACAGCACTGACTTTTTGAGCACCAGTGGGTGCAGATGCGGCCATACATCCACACCATATTCTCGAGGGCTTGTCTACACATGGAGATGTTCTGGAATAGCTATTCCCGAATAACTTCTTGTGTGGACAGTCTTATTCTGGAATAAGAGTACCTACGCATGGAATTATTCAGGAATAGCTGTTGTGCTTTAAATTAATCTGACTTAACTTTCAATGCTAAACAAGCTGTCAGAGCATTGGAGTGCTTTGGGTCATGTTAGCCTACGATCGTTACCCTCACCTTCTGGCTTGTTTCTTTATGGCTTTGTCTTCACTGCTAAAATCAGGTGGGGTGGGTTCTTTTTTGTTTTGTTTTTTTTACAGTGGGATAATTGGTGTGCTTAAGATTCTAATGCAGACCAAGCACCTGTAATTTTTACTGTAGGGTGGCTAGGTGAGGTCAGCCACAGGCAGGGGCCACAGTGTTGATGTCACTTGTCTACCGCACAGTAAAAATTACAGGTGCCTGGTCTCCACTAGGATTTCACAGGGGCATAGCTAATGCATGTTAGTTATCCCACTGTTAAAAACAAACACACACTTTTTTGGCAGGGAAGACACATTCTGTGTGGACAGAGATGAAAGATTGTCAGGAATAACTTCACATAAGAGTCCATGTCTGCATCTTTCACTTCTTACTTTCTGAGTCTCTCTCTCCCCACTCCCTCCAGCCATTCGTCCCACATATTCATGACTGGGTGTGCCAGAGAGCTAATATTTCAGTTCTCCAAAAATGTCTGTTGCTGCTGCTCATAGTCAAGCTGCACTTTTGTCCTTTTTTAAATACATCCCCTTGGCCCCTCTCCAGTTTCGCTATCTGAAGACATTGTCCAGCATGTGCAGCCAGTCAGCTATGTCAGGGCTGCCTCACCATCACTCTTTGTGAGCTTGTGGGCTCGAGGCAGCAATGCTGTTTGTACAGAATATAACACAGACTGTATAAATAGATTTTCCAGAAATGTAATACCAATGTATAACTCCTGGGTCCACAGCTGGCTGACTATCTCAGATGTATATATCTCTTCCTTTGTTTTATAGATATTCCTCTTCATATATATTTTGAAACATTGTTGAAGGAGGACAAGATCAAAGGAGATCCTGCTGACACCTCAGCACTAGGGGTAGAGTTTAAAATGTCTCCATCCAGTGGTATGTGATGCAAAATATTTTAATGAGTGCAAGATTTCTTTTTTAGCTAGTTTCTCAGCACTTTCTTTTTGTATTACTGGATGCTGCCTTAAATATTGTTTAGTGTTTTTAGATGGGCAGGGATCATGCTTTTACTCACTATATGGCTAGCATCCACAACAGAGCTTACAATCTGAACAGATCACAAGACTAGTTGGGGAGAATAACAAGCACTGGAGTTAGGAGGAGGGAGGTAATGAGGAATCGAGGGAGAAACTCATCCCACTCACCTAGATTCCAAATAGCTGGGTTTTATGTGGGAGAAGTGTGAAGGGAATGGGGAGGTAAAATCTTCTATCCTGCAATCTGTACAGGGTTTGAGGCTTCTGCACAGTTCTCCCTTCTTGTTATTTCTAATTATGAGCTGGAATAACAGGTGTAGTTCCTCCTGATAGTTGGGTGTGAGCACCATTGGACCTGCATAAACACACCTGGTTCTCCTTTTCTTTGGCCTTCTGCACCAGTTCCCAAGAATTCGTGAGGGGGCTACCCAAGAGATTAAAATGGTCCACCCAGTGTTGGAAAGTGGCCAAAGCTGTAATGCCACCAGGCCCATATGTTTCCATCTAATATATTGTATTTGTGAGAATATAAAACCAACCAGTGCCAAAAGGTGTTTCACACCAGTATGCTGTTGACTCATCTAATTCACTAAATCCTTGCTAAGCAAATTATGTAGAGACTACTTGGAAATAACCCATAGTCCTGTTGCTGATTGCTCTCATTAAGAGGTGCTGCTTGCTGCAGTCAGAATGAGCTCAGAAACTTCATAACAAACCCCTCCAAATGGTCACTACAGGCTTATTTAAACACTGTTTTTGTAACGCTATAACTATATTGGTTTAGAAACTGAGCAGGGTAGTACAGTCCCCTAACATTGATGCCTTTTACCAGTATGAAGGTGTGTATAGAGATAAAGCATATTCTTATTAGCTTATTCCCATTCAGGAATAAGTTATGCTGATATAAGCACCTTCATACAAGTATAACTGTGTCCACACTGAGTATTGCTTTAACTATATCGACTTTTAACCTGATACAATTATAGCAGAACAAAAATAAGGGGTATGGACCATCCCCAGAATCCTTGCACTACTTGGAGATGTCAGTGTGCTGGAAGAGTTAAAAATGAAGGCATTGATACAGTAAAGTACTTAAATGCATAAGTGAAGTCAATGGGACTGTTTAAGTACCTTGTTGAATCAGGGCATGACTAATTATTTTAAGTGAGTTTGTCTGTTACTTAAAGCTATAGATTTTTCCTTCTTTTACTATGTAAACAATTTCTTTGGTTAATCAGCTGGTCAGCTGCCTAGTAGTTATTAGTTGTTGGTTAGACTTTGTCAAGATAAAGGAAAAATGACTGTGTGTATTGAAAAGCCAAATAAAATGACGTATGTATGGCAAAAAAGGTAGCAGCAGCAGCTGTAATAAGGCGGTTTTACGTGAGTTCTGTGGGCTGGTAAAGTATTGCATTCTGCAGGAAATCTGCCTTACCTCATATCCCTTATTTCCACTGTACCATACATTGCGCCTCTTCCACCTTAACTGCTTTTTGCCCTGTGCTTGGTATTAAAGCTGTTCTTATATCTCTAACTGCTTACATATAAATGGTCCTTTTAGAAAGATGAGTTAACACTAGCTGAAATGGGAATTAACCCTTGCTGTAGTACTGTTACGAGCAAAAAAGACACAAAGGGCCAGATGCTCCTCTGTTACACTAGGATAAATCAGTTGGTCAATATGATTGCATCAGTATAACTGAGAGGTGAATTTGGCCCCCACGGTTTGAATTTTTTGTGTCTACACATATCAGAGATTGTTAAACTATTTATTTGGTATGTTTCTGATTATAAGTACCTGTAGCTCTTTCATTATTGTTTGTAAAGTGAGCTTGGCTGTAAGTTGCATCTAATGAAAATGAATCTGAAACTTTGCAAATGTTGCAGAATTTCATCAACATAGTGCTTCTCTCAAACAATGGAGCAGTGGCTATTTACTTAATTCCAAACCTCAAGCAGCATCAGGAACATCTGAACAGTTGTCCGAGGGAAGAAAGAAAAGGCACCTAAGTGAGACAGCGATAGGTAAGGGAAAAATAAGAGTATATAAGCTACTGCCCTTTCTGAAGATTCCTTTTTATCATTGGGCCTCATACATTATTCTAAATTGTTTCTTCAGATAAATGGATGGATAACTTTATGAAATTGTATTTTACAGGGTTGTGAGAAATAGGCTTAAAATGCACTATGCAAAAAATAAATGCACACCATTTAAGGCATGCCATTTTCTGCTTATTTTTATTTCTTCCATCCCCCCGACACGTCTCACCCCAATTGTACTTAGTGTGATTACAAAACTGGACATGCTTCTGTTTTTCATTGTTAGAATACTCCTTAAGGAAATTGCTTAGCCATACAATTGCATTTGTGTAATACTAGGTAGTGTGGTTTTTATTATGTTTTTTTTTTTTAATAATTCTCCATGAAACAGACTGTGAATAAATTTGTAAATCATACACTCAGCCAAACATTGACTATTTCTGAACTCAGTAAGCTATGTTTCATTTATTGTATGCTGTGGTTCCTGATTCTGGCTTCTTTTTAAACTGTTAAATGTAAGAATTGTGGACAAGACTCTTAATAGGGATGGTAGGTAACCAGTGTTTTTAAGAAGGTGCTAGTGGTGATCATGATAGGTAGTTATAGACTGCACTAAGTTAATTGTAACAGCAGTTAAAGATAGAATTCTGTAAAGCACCTTGGTGAATATGACCATATAGGGATCCAGCACAACCTCTGTAAAGGAAAATAGTGTCTCGCCAATCTCTCAAAATTCAACTGCACAGTGGATAAAGGAAAATAGATGGATATAATGTATTTGGAAGTTGAGAAAAACATTCACAAACTTCTTCACAAGAAACTTAAGAAAACTAAGTCACGGGGTAAGAGGAAAAGCAGTTAAGGAGTAAAATTTGGATTAGAGACCGAAACAAAATTTTCAGTGTGGAAGAATAGTAATAATGGAGGACTCAGGGTTCAAAAGTAGGACCTGTATTGTATAATATATCCATTAATATGGAGGAGCAATGAAATGACAACATTTGCGGATGACACCAAATTTTTTTGAGTAGTTGAGACTAGAAAGAAGAATGAGGAACTTCAGAAGGACCCAACAAGGGTAGGTGGCTGAACAACATGTCCGGGAGACTCAGAAAAGCGCACTGTAATGCACTCTGAAAACAACAGTCTGAACTACTCGCACCCTATTATGACATGGCAATTCCTATGATTGTAGTAATAGCACTTAAAGAAAGAAAAGGAGGACTTGTGGCACCTTAGAGACTAACCAATTTATTTGAGCATAAGCTTTCGTGAGCTACAGCTCACTTCATCGGATGCATACTGTGGAAACTGCAGAAGACATTATATACACAGAGACCATGAAACAATACCTCCTCCCACCCCACTCTCCTGCTGGTAATAGCTTATCCAAAGGGACCACTCTCCTTACAATGTGTATGATAATCAAGGTGGGCCATTTCCAGCATAAATCCAAGTTTAACCAGAATGTCTTGGGGGAGGAGGGGGTAGGAAAAAACAAGGGGAAATAGGCTATCTTGCATAATGACTTAGCCACTCCAGTCTCTATTTAAGCCTAAATTAATAGTATCTAATTTGCAAATGAATTCCAATTCAGCAGTTTCTCGCTGGAGTCTGGATTTGAAGTTTTTTTGTTGTAAGAAAGCGACCTTCATGTCTGTAATTGTGTGACCAGAGAGATTGAAGTGTTCTCCGACTGGTTTATGAATGTTATAATTCTTGACATCTGATTTGTGTCCATTTATTCTTTTGCGTAGAGACTGTCCAGTTTGACCAATGCACATGGCAGAGGGGCATTGCTGGCACATGATGGCATATATCACATTGGTGGATGTGCAGGTGAACGAGCCTCTGATAGTGTGGCTGATGTTATTAGGCCCTGTGATGGTGTCCCCTGAATAGATATGTGGGCACAGTTGGCAACGGGCTCTGTTGCAAGGATAGGTTCCTGGGTTAGTGGTTCTGTTGTATGGTATGTGGTTGTTGGTGAGTATTTGCTTCAGGTTGGGGGGCTGTCTGTAGGCAAGGACTGGCCTGTCTCCCAAGATTTGTGAGAGTGTTGGGTCATCCTTCAGGATAGGTTGTAGATCCTTAATAATGCGTTGGAGGGGGTTTTAGTTGGGGGCTGAAGGTGACGGCTAGTGTCAGTCTGTTATTTCCTTTGTTAGGCCTGTCCTGTAGTAGGTGACTTCTGGGAACTCTTCTGGCTCTATCAATCTGTTTCTTCACTTCGGCAGGTGGTATTGTAGTTGTAAGAATGCTTGATAGAGATCTTGTAGGTGTTTGTCTCTGTCTGAAGGGTTGGAGCAAATGCGGTTGTATCGCAGAGCTTGGCTGTAGACGATGGATCGTGTGGTGTGGTCAGGGTGAAAGCTGGAGGCATGTAGGTAGGAATAGCGGTCAGTAGGTTTCCGGTATAGGGTGGTGTTTATGTGACCACTGTTTATTAGCACTGTAGTGTCCAGGAAGTGGATCTCTTGTGTGGACTGGACCAGGCTGAGGTTGATGGTGGGATGGAAATTGTTGAAATCATGGTGGAATTCCTCAAGGGCTTCTTTTCCATGGGTCCAGATGATGAAGATGTCATCATTATAGTGCAAGTAGAGTAGGGGCGTTAGGGGACGAGAGTTGAGGAAGCGTTGTTCTAAATCAGCCATAAAAATGTTGGCATACTGTGGGGCCATGCGGGTACCCATAGCAGTGCCGCTGATCTGAAGATATACATTATTAAGGATCTACAACCTATCCTGAAGGATGACCCAACACTCTCACAAATCTTGGGAGACAGCCCCCCAACCTGAAGGAAATACTCACCAACAACCACATACCACACAACAGAACCACTAACCCAGGAACCTATCCTTGCAACAGAGCCCATTGCCAACTGTGCCCACATATCTATTCAGGGGACACCATCACAGGGCCTAATAACATCAGCTACACTATCAGAGGCTCGTTCACCTGCACATCCACCAGTCATGTGCCAGTAATGCCCCTCTGCCATTTACATTGGTCAAACTGGACAGTCTCTACGCAAAAGAATAAATGGACACAAATCAGATGTCAAGAATTATAACATTCATAAACCAGTCAGAGAACACTTCAATCTCTCTGGTCACGCAATTACAGACATGAAGGTCGCTATCTTACAACAAAAAAACTTCAAATCCAGACTCCAGCGAGAAACTGCTGAATTGGAATTCATTTGCAAATTGGATACTATTAATTTAGGCTTAAATAGAGACTGGGAGTGGCTATTTCCCCTTGTTTTTTCCTACCCCCCCCTCCCCCAGACGTTCTGGTTAAACTTGGATTTATGCTGGAAATGGCCCACCTTGATTATCATACACATTGTAAGGAGAGTGGTCAGTTTGGATGAGCTATTGCCAGCAGGAGAGTGAGTTTGTGTGTGTGTGTGGGGGGGGGGGGGGTAGAAAACCTGGATTTGTGCTGGAAATGGCCCACTTTGATTATCATACACATTGTAAGGAGAGTGATCACTTTAGATAAGCTATTACCAGCAGGAGAGTGGGGTGGGAGGAGGTATTGTTTCATGGTCTCTGTGTATATAATGTCTTCTGCAGTTTCCACAGTATGCATCCGATGAAGTGAGCTGTAGCTCACGAAAGCTTATGCTCAAATAAATTGGTTAGTCTCTAAGGTGCCACAAGTACTCCTTTTCTTTTTGTGAATACAGACTAACACGGCTGCTACTCTGAAACCTGTCACTTAAAGAAAGGTACAGCTTGACAGTATAAACCTTTTAGAGAGCAAATTCTGTGAGATTCTGACAATTTCATTGAGATTTTTGTTTACAAAAAAAAAAAGAGGATACCATCAGGGTTGCAATTTCCTGGTGCCAGCATGCTGCTATGCAATACATTTCTACATAGCAGCAGAAGCTCTAGCTCAGTGGTGGGCAAACTTTTTGGTCTGAGGGCCACATCGGGGTTCCAAAACTGTACGGAGGGCCGGGAACTGTATGTAGGGAAGGCTGTGCCTCCCCAAACCCTAACCCTATCCGCCCTCTCCCACTTCCCGCCCCCCTCAGAATCCCAGACCCATCCAACCCCCCCTGCTCCTTGTCCCCTGACCACCCCCTCCTGGGGTCCCCTGCCCCTAACCGCCCCCCTGGGACTCTGCCCCCATCCAACCCCCTGGCTCCCTGACTGCCCCGACCCCTGTCCACACCCCCACCCCCTGACAGCCCCCCGGGACCCCACCCCCTATCCAACCCTCCCTCTAAAGCCCCTTTTAGAATGCGGCCCTGCGAACATGGGCGGAGGACTCAGGAGGAGCAGGGGCAGCCACACAGCTGGAGAGAAGCAGCGGTTTCCCCTTTAAAGTGCCGCTTCTCTTCGGCTGGCTGCATGGCCGCTCGGTGCGCCTCCTGAGTCCTCCACCCACGTTTGCCACGCTCCCGCCACCCATACTGCCCACCTGCTCCCCTGAGGCTGCAGGTGAGCCTCCCTCCCTGCTCTGCCCTGCCCCCGCACTGCAGACCCCTCCTGCGCTGGCGGCATGGCGAGCTGAGGCTGCGGGGGAGGGGCCGGGGACTAGCCTCCCCGGCCGGGAGCTCAAAGGCTGGGCAGGACGGTCCCGTGGCCAGATGTGGCCTGCGGGCTGTAATTTGCTCACCTCTGCTCTAGCTCATTAGTGCTATATATGTATTCTTAATTTGGGCTCTGTCTAGGAGAAATTATCCATGAGGAAGGTCAGCAGCCTGGTGAGCAAGGCCAAAAATAAAATACTCTGTGCCAAGGGAGTTGCAGAGTTGCTTATGAGATGAGAGTTCATATACTTGACCCACGCTGTGCATTACGATGCTTTATCTAGGGTCTGTTACCTCTTTCTCCCACATTGGATCCACTGCTCTTGACAGACCCTCTTTATATTTAGTTAGTGTTCTAAATATGTTTAGGTTAGTATGAGATTCTCTTTTCTTCCTTTAAGTTGGGAGAAGAGAGAATTGGGAACAATGGTGGTTTGCTTTTAGAGTCCAAACAAAATTGCAGGAGGGGCTATATTCACTGGGATTGAATGAAAATTACCCATAGATTATTATTTGTCTAGAACATTGAATCCACTTTATGGGAAATCAGACTTGCGGGGAGAAAACTGACTTTGCCTTTGTCATCTTTGCTGCCAATTCCACTTAGCTCTCAGTCGGAAAAAGCTGTTGGGTATGGAAAAGCTGATTGGGGACTCTCATGGCTACGTGATATGCAGCCCAGTCAGGGAAGGTTACACTCTCTATTCAGGTGGTGGCCAAGATTATTTCCACAAACCTGATTATTGTTGGTTGTACGTAGTCCGGTAGCTTCTGTAAAGGAGGCAGGATCTGACACGATGAGACTGCTTCCAAGAGGGAATTACCCCCTTGAACTAGAGAGAGAGTTTTTGTGAGACAATAGTGATGGAGGTGAATTTGTGATGGATAGAGCTGTGTAAGTGATTATTTTTACAGCTGGTTGTTAGGTGTTCATGAAATCTCATGTGTTTAGCTGTGGGCTTTCAGAAAAGGCCTCATTTGCTACTATGTCGGGAATATTTTTAACGTAATAGACGTAATATTTAACGTAATATTTTTTTTTCCAAATCTTTTTGTGGCAGGAGAAAGTAATAGTAGGCTTGAAGCTTTTTCCTTTCGACATGCAGAACCAGAATCCCATAACGATTTTACTGCTGTGACCCATGTCAATCTGATGTCTAGATCTACCCAAAACTCATCATCACAGGTAAATGAAAAATGAATATATTGATGGATTAATTAAAACTTCACCAGAGAGTTGTGCAAATTAGTAAATAAAAAATACAAGCCTTTCACATTGTACTTCGCTTTACGCAATTTTACACATGCCTAATTAGAGTGAGATTACTCGTCTGTATTGGGAAGGGAATGTTCTAAAACATAGAAGTGCATTCTCAAAGACAGGTATTTCACAGACCGTGAATTAGTTTATCAATAAAAGCGTCAAAGAGTCCTGTGGCACCTTATAGACTAACAGACGTATTGGAGCATGAGCTTTCATGGGTGAACTCCCACTTCGTCGGAGGCATGGAGTGGAACTACATGCATCCGACGGTTTTTTTTAAAAACCCTGCATTTAAAACTAATTAAATGAATTATGATTTAAGTCCCCACTGAAACTGTGACTGGAGGCTTTTATAATGCCACCTCCTGATGGAGCTACACAATATTGGCTGGCAATGTAAATACAATTGTGGTACTTTATCCTGTTGCATCTTGATTTACCAAACCATGACTATTTCAAACTCCTATTTACTGAACTACTAGCAAAGCCTCTGCTAAAGTGGTGGTGACATCCAGGCCCCATTGAAATCAATGCCAAACTTCCCATTTATTACAGTGACAGAATTTCACCCTAGAAGTGTTCAGGTTTCAGTGCTTTGGAACTTTGGAATTCTGTAGGACAGAAATATGAAGACTTACAGTTTACAAATACTGTACCTGATAATCGAAACCTAAGTGATGTTCCCTCCGCAGTTTGGGTAATGCAAATTCTACTGAATTTCTTTCCTTGACTGAGTCTTTTACACATCTGCATCTAGTGAGAACTTCTTTCCTTTACCAGATTGAATGAAAGTGATTTATTCTGAAACCACTTTTTCAGTTGAAAACAGAAAGCTCTATAATTTAGATTGAATCATGTTTTAAACCCAAACCGCCTACTGTAATCCAGAAAAGTCAGTCCACACACTTGAGAGAAGAGGTTGGATAGCCCCAAAAAGGAAAACACTGAGTTCAGCATCCTCTTATCCCTACAAAGGCATTTCTGCGGATTTCCAGACAAATATTTTCCATCTAGATTACTCTATATTGATAAATTCATTTCATATACTGCATTTAGGCTCTGACCTCTTGGAATTCTTATTTTTATGAAGTACAAGAACATCTGTGTAGTGGTCAGGTTATAGGTTAGTAGATTTATCCTAGAATGCCTTCAGTATAGCCTGAACATTATGAAGAATATAGCTATCAAGAGTGGGATTGTCAACAGTGGTGCTCAGTATTAACTGTAATTGTGAAATCAGTGTTAAAACTTCCATTGACTTCAACGGGAACAGAGTTAGCCCAAAACTGAGTACTTCTGAAAATGTCATTCTAAAAAGCCACTCTGCGTTTGTCTATCTGTTAAATGTACAAAAAAATTGTTAGTTCTATTGTCTTAGAGTTACCATGCAGCTATTATCATTAAGCTAATGACTCTTCTGTATTGTTATACAGCATAACTCTAGACGGAGACTGAGAAGTGAGAGCTCCTATGATATAGACAACATTGTTATTCCTATGTCACTGGTTGCTCCCTCTAAATTGGAGAAGCTGCAATACAAAGAAATCCTTACTCCAAGGTATGCTCATTTCATGCTCTTTGCACCCCACTGATATTGTTTTCTGTTTTCATAAATGTTCCTCCTTTCCCCCCTGTTGCATGAAAGAACCCCCCAGCAGTGGGGAAGATTGACTGACAATCCAAGGGAAATGGTCAGACTGCACAGTGTCTGATGCCCAGAGTAAGCAGACTGTAAAAATAAAGAGGAATGTTTTTCTCTAACCTTAATTCTAGTACTCATTGCAGACACAAATGTGTTTTAAGAAGATTCTCTCTCTCTCTCTCTCTCTAAGTAGTTAGGTGGAGATTATCTTTTTTTAAAATTTCTTAGTTCAGCAGAAAAAAGCAACCTCCCAATAACATGCACAGAAAAACACACACCTGTACATTTTTTTTAAAATTCTCATTTTATTAATTGAATTTAACTTTTTCATGTAGCATAACCCCATTATTTCTGATATCTGATTCTCTATACTTGTTTGAAACACGTAGATCTTTTGATTCTTGGAACAGTTTAAGCAAGTTTTTGTTAAACTAAATAATGAGTAAGTCATCTAAATTAGCAATGCCTGGTCCTTTTATCTGCAAATCTTTGACTTATGTTTCAGGCTGTTTTTGTTTAAAGGCTTAAAATAATATTAACAGGACAATGTTAAGGAGCTCAGATTCTGTATTTTTTTAAAGAAAGATTTTCTAGAACCTAATGTTAGAAGACAAATTTTCATGACTTTTATTTAAATTAAAATCATTTTACTTAAATATTGACATTCCCTTACAAAAATTGCAGCATAAATACTGCAGCATTGTGCTATTTAATGAGAACAGGACAATCTCATTCCACTGCTGAAGTGATAAAACGTTCAATTTGGCTAATCCTGTATTAACTATCCTTCTCCAATTCATAGCTGGAGAGTTGTTGAACTTCATCCTCTGGGGCGATCTCATATAGATGAAGAAGAGGTAAGCTATATTTTAATGAAACCAAGCATTTGATAAACCACTTATTAATGTATGTTTTTAGTAGTCACTGGTTTCATGAAAACCCCTGGTAAGTTTGAAGTTGTAAAAATAAGCTGATTGTGCTAACTATGAATGTAACAGCATTGTGTGAACACGTATGTTTTATATACTTATTTTGTCGGATGTCTCTTCTCCCATCCTACCAACCTCTTAGTGGCAACACTAATGAGTGATGGCAAGGTGAATCTCCATTAGGAAGCAAGGAGACGAAAGAACTGGGAGTCAGTGCTAGTGTATAAGCAGCAGCCTACCCACATCCTAGAAACAGGAAGCATGGGCCTCTAGCTTCTTGCACCCTGATTCTTTCCTCTTTTAGCCCTAAGACTAAGAGGAAAAGAGGAAGGAGAAGAAGAGGTTAGAACACATGGATTGTTACTCAAGAAAGAAAGAACACACGGAGAGTTGAGGCAGCTAAGGTTTTCTATCTCAGAACCTGCACCTTGTTGGGCGAGGCTCTAGCCCCCCGGGGTCCAGCCAGTGATTCAGCAGCAAGCCTCTTCTACCAACCTCCTTCCACAGTCACTGCCATTCTCTTTCCGAGGACTGGGACACTGGAGATTAAGTGGGAAACCCTCTTCAGGGAGTGGGTAATCAGGTGGATCTCCAGGTTTGCTAGCAGCCCCTCTTCCTCTGCATTGTCTACAAGCAGCACCAGAAAACTAACTCCTTGGGCTTTGTAGCATCTTAGCAGGTATTTCTGCGGAAAAGGACCTAGGACCTAGGGGTGACAGTGGACGAGAAGCTGGATATGAGTCGGCAGTGTGCCCTTGTTGCCAAGAAGGCCAATGGCATTTTGGGATGTATAAGTAGGGGCATAGCGAGCAGATCGAGGGATGTGATCATTCCCCTCTATTGGACATTGGTGAGGCCTCATCTGGAGTACTGTGTCCAGTTTTGGGCCCCACACTACAAGAAGGATGTGGATAAATTGGAGAGAGTCCAGCGAAGGGCAACAAAAATGATTAGGGGTCTAGAACACATGACTTATGAGGAGAGGCTGAGGGAGCTGGGATTGTTCAGCCTGCAAAAGAGAAGAATGAGGGGGGATCTGATAGCTGCTTTCAACTACCTGAAAGGGGGTTCCAAAGAGGATGGCTCTAGACTGTTCTCAGTGGTAGCAGATGACAGAACGAGGAGTAATGGTCTCAAGTTGCAGGGGGGGAGGTTTAGATTGAATATTAGGAAAAACTTTTTCACTAAGAGGGTGGTGAAACACTGGAATGCGTTACCTAGGGAGGTGGTAGAATCTCCTTCCTTAGAGGTTTTTGAGGTCAGGCTTGACAAAGCCCTGGCTGAGATGATTTAACTGGGAATTGGTCCTGCTTCGAGCAGGGGGTGGGACTAGATGACCTTCTGGGGTCCCTTCCAACCCTGATATTCTATGATTCTATGATTTTTGCCTCTTTTTTTTTTTTTTTTTTTTTGTGAGGGCCACTAGGTTTTTTCAGACCCATCTCTATGTTTGCCTACTCCTTGCCTTGTAGTTTGGTTTTGCATTGGTGGGAGGAATCCATTTCTCCTTCCGACTTCCTGTCTGAAGCAGTGCAGCCTGCAGCACTCTCCTCAGCAAACCATTAACCATTTCTTCATCACCCACTGCTACTGTTCCTTCAGCAGCATGGGTCAGCCGGCCTCTTTCATGGCACCCCCCTGGGCTTATTGGTTTGGGGAGCTTTCTTTCCCTCGAGCAGGCATGCAGGGCATTTTCCAGACCCAGTGTGAACAGACCAGATCCATTCTCCAGTCTGTGGTTCCTCCTCCTCTCCATGTTTCTGTTGCTGTTTCCCCTGACCTGGGTCAAATGCCTAGTAAGAAACCTGCCATTTTTGCTACCTTCCCAAAATCTTTGGAGGTATCTGATTTCTATCTCTAATCCTATCACTGACCTGTCCCACTTGCCTGACCCCTACTTGGACTAACAGTAAACACAGCAGATCCAAGACCAGCATCCAGACCTTGATCCCAAACAAAGATATTGCTGCCCTCCTGGATAAGAATATCCTTCCTAAAGCCCCTTACTCTGAGGGCCCCTTCTGTGTGGGAGTTAGATGCTCCAATAAACTAGCCAAGGAGTAAACTTTTCAAAGGGTTCTCTCTCCCTTCGAGACTGAAGAGGTAATATCTCGCCATACAGCAATCCTAGAGGTTATTCTGAGGAGTGGGATCAAGTAAACAAATGATCTCCTGGCTCCAGAAAATACTCCAGGTCACAAAGGATAAAATATTTATTCTTCCCAACGTAGATGCCACCTCTTGTCTCTCTGAAAATGTACTTTGCCTACGTATTCTATAATCTCCACAGACAAGGCGGCCAACCTTTCCCATTGCAGTGCCCAGTAGGTCCTAGCTGTTGATTTCACTCATTTGGCATTGTATTCTGGGCTCTAGAGAAGGAGAATGTCTCCATCCTAGTGTCCCCTTCTCTTAACCTAGCTGGTGAGATTCTTGGTTTTCTTACAGATTCTATCTAGTGTGCCTTCTTCCTGTTTAATGCTGCCTTTGATAGGCTCATAGATTTAGAAGGGACCCCCTCACTTGCTACAGCAGCTGCTATATCTGTGTTCGGAGCAGGAAGGCTGCACTGAGTACATCACAGACCTTTCCTACAAGGGTATGAAGCTATTTGGAGAACAGCTAGGTAAGGGTAACTAAAGGAGCGCTTCTTGCTCAAGAACCTTCTCCCTCAGCACTCTTATCCCTCCTCTTCCTCCTCTAGACCTGGTTATCGGGGGGAAAAAGAATTCCCACAGCCATCAACTTCCCTCTTCAGGACGCTAAGGAACACGATCTTCACTCAGAATCTTCTTCTGCAAAACTCTAAGAGCGCCTGTGTGGCTTTGGATCCCATACAGAGCTCCTGTTATGTTACATTCATCTCTGTGGCTGAAAGAACTGAGCTATCCATCTCTAAAATCTGCATGGCAGCTACGTGGTCATATAAGTATGCCTTCATTTGCCATTACTAGTGGAACTGGTGTGCTTCAGGGGACAGTTCCTTTGGCCAGAACGTGCTTCAAGCAGCACAATAAAGTAACCCTATCTCCTGCTCTGTTTCATTGCCTGTGATGTTTGCTGTCAGTTGCTGGGTAGAATGAGAGAAGAGACACATCTGGCAAAGGAAAATTACTGATAATTTCTGATAATTTCTGTTTATCGTAGTCATTTTCTCCCATCCTACCTTTCCTTGATTTGGAGAGGGCCTGCTGTCCTGGAATTGTCGTATTGTCTTGGAAGCGCTCTGATTAGAGGAAATAGGCTTGTTGGTGTTCATCTGTGATTCATTGTTCGTGTTCTTCCGCCTCTTTACCTTAGGATTCAGGCTGCTGATAGTCATTACAATTACTGGGTAGCTTGAGAGAAAAGACATGTAGCTTCTGAATTTCCTGATTTCTGTGTTGAAATTTGTGATCTATTGTTTCCTTAATGTGGGGTTTGAAATTAATATTGTCTAAGTTGAAGGCTGTAGCGAAACATAGTTGTAACCAATACTAGCAGTTTATATAGTAATTGCTGTTTGTTTCAGTAGACACACGCACTTTTTAATATGTTATCAGTGTGGCGGGGATGAGTTCATAAACAACAACTTTTCAAGGTTGGAGGACTCTTTTTAAAGTTTCCCAGGAAGTTCTTTTGATTCATATTCCCACATGGCATCTGGTTCAGCAGAGTGGAAGCTTGACCAGATGCTGTGGAAGGATCCAAACCTAGGTTTGGTTAAAGCTTTTTCCTCAGACCAGTCATTAGACATGCCTAATGGTGGATATACCTATTAATTTTATTTTTATAGCGGTTGTCGGGGGAGCAACTGGGTTCTTCGAGTGCTTGTTCATGTCCATTCCAATTAGGGGGTGTACACACGTGCATGGCAGGCAGAAGTTTTTTTCCCATAGCAGCATCTGTCAGGTCGGCTTGGGTGCCCCTTGGAGTCGCAACGTCGTGGCACTCAGTATAGAGTCCTGCCAACCCGCCACCCCCTTAGTTCCTTCTTACCGCTAGTGACTAAGCTGTAACATCCCATAGCCCTTGCTTTAGCAAGCACCTTTCCTTGTATTACCTGTTATCTGTAGTTAGTAGTTGTTGTTATAGTTAGTTTGTTGGGGGTTCCCCCCGCCCTTCCCGCCCCTGATACCCGGAGCCGTGGTATGCTGTGGTTCCCGGGATTCAAAAAGTGTGAGATCTGCTTTAAGCGCAGGCCAAAAAAGGATCCACATGCTGCATGTTTAGGGTGCCTAGGTGAGGGTCACGAAAAGGACCGCTGCAGAATTTGCTGTGAGTTTCACCCCATAACTTTGAAAGAGAGTTCTGCTCATGGAGGCAGCTCTTTGCCCCCATTCAGACCCAGAGACCCCGCGCCCAGCACCACCTTCTTGGTGCAGAGTGCCCTGGCGCCATCATCCAGGGAACCGGTGCCGAGAAAGGACTCTTCCCAAGACTCTCGGCACTGTCATGGCTTCTCCCATGTCCATTCGTCAGGTAGGCACCATTCTCAATTGCCAGAGCCTCAGAAGAAAAAGAAGCCAGAGAGGGATTGTTCTTCCCTGGCCAAATCTAAGGAGCCGGTGACTGAGAGCCCCCCAGTTGGGCCACAGCTCCACATCGCCAATAAGGGCCGTGTCAACTTCTGCCCCAGAAGGGCGGTTGACTCCGGCCCCACCCTGCTTGCCGGACCTCAGGAGTCAGCAGCTGCAGCTCCAATCGACCCCGGAGGCCTTTAATGCAGCTCAGGACTTGTGCCTCCAGGCGCCATTCTCACCTCCAAGGAGGGACACACGGCCAGCGTTGAGAGCACCAGTCCGCCTCGCAGTACAGTCAAGAGGGAAACCAACTATGCTGTCCCGGTGCTCGCCTTCTCCACAGTGCTCTGATGCCAGTCGTTCAGGAACAAGAGCCCAGTCGGTCCCCTAGTTCCTGATGCTCAGCACCGCGCAGTGTAGCATCTCCGTGGTCTTCCTTTTTGGAGACCTCGGAGTCAGAGTCTGACTCCTATCGCTCCGACACAAGTAGTAGCAGGTGGTCCAGGTCACGGTGGGAGAGACGAACTCACCTGGCACCGTGGCCTCTGCAGTGGCAGAACCTGAAACTGTGGCCCTTCTGGATGTCCTGGGCCTTCTATCAGAGCCAGGGACAGAGCCAAAGGTAACACTCGGCAGCAACATCTGGAGCCTTGACTACTTTCGTTTCAACCTCCCGCCCCTCAAGGACCTGCGATCTCCCAGGCACCACAGCCAGCTATGGAGGCACCGCCGCCAAGTACATCGACGCTGTCGGCTGCGGCACCGTCGCCAGCACCATCGGCAGCAATGCCTGCAGTGCAGCCTGGTATGGGAGTCCTCTGTCTTGGCACCTAGGGGCACGGCACCGTCCAGGTCGGCTCCAGCCTGGGATCCCCAGGAGTCACGGGAACTTGGGCACCGAGGGGAGGGAACAGCCACCCTTTATGGGGGCTTCTTCCTCCTCCTCACCAGATGGAGGTGACCCTATAGCTCCAGCTCTGGAGGATAACTGGATGTTGCAGCAGTTGCTGTGGCGAGTTGCCCAGGCCTGGGCATTCAGGCGGAGGAGGTAATCAAGGACGCGGATCCCATGGTGCACATCCTCGCGCCCTCCAGACCCGCACTCATTGCCGTGCCTCTTATCAAAATTACATCTGCTACAACCAAAACTTTATGGTAGACCCCAGCCTTGTTGCCCCCCAAAAGCTAAGTGCAATGAAAGTCGTTACTTTGTGCCAACTAAGGGTTATGAGCATCTTTCCTCGCACCTGCCACCTGATTTCCCTGGTTGTGGACAGTGTTAACCAGCGCGAGCAGCAAGATTACCAAGGACCCTCCCCTAAGAACAGGGAGGCGAAAAGACTCGACTTTTTCGGTAGAAAGGTCTAGTCTACAGGCGGGTTGCAGCTCCACATTTCAAACCAGCAAGCCATTGTTGCAGGTACTGCTATAATACATGTGAAGCAATGGCAAAATTTGCAGAGCTGCTGCCACAATACTCCCCTTCTGAGTTCTCGGCTTTGGTCGAGGAGGGCAAGTTCATCTCCTGAGCTTCCTTGCAGGTGGCGCTAGACGAAGCTGATGCAGCCTCCAGGGTGATGGTTACAGGGGTGGTCATGAGAAGGGGCTCTTGGCTCCAAGTTTCAGGTCTGCCATACAAGGTCCCACAGACCATTCAGGACCTCCCCTTTGAAGGTGTGAATCTGTTTTCCAAAAAGGCAGATAAAAGGATTCATAGCCTAAAAGACTCAAGAGCCACCTCAAATTGCTGGGCCTCCATACTCCCACCTCGCAGCGGAAACACTTCAGACCACAACCTCCTCCGTGGTTCTGCTAACAACAGAACGACAGGACAGTTACTAGAGGAGGAATTGGAGCGGTAGGAAGAGGCTGCACCTGTTCTCAGGCCAGGGCTCTGGCCAATCCAAGCCACTTCCTGGTCCCAAACTGGCCTTTTGAAGGTGTGGTTGAGGATGACATACCAGAACAAGAACTGGATCTACTCCGCCTTACCTTTTCATCCCGACTATCCCCTTTCTACCGTGTATGGTCCAGTATCACTTCAGACCTCTGGGTGCTCTGCATGGTAGAGAGGGGATACTCCATCCAATTCTGTGCCCTCCCGCCCTTCTATCCCCCTTCTCTGTCCCTCTTCAGGTACCCCTCTCACGAGCAACTCCTTATACCAGAAGTGCACTCGCACCTTTCGCTAGGGGCAGTGGAAGAGGTTCCTCAGGAGCAGAAGGGCAAGGGTTTCCTATTCCCAGTATTTCCTAATGCTGAAAGCCAAAGGCTGGGCTCAGGCCCATCCTAGACCTGCAAGAACTCAACAAGTTCATGAAGAAGCTCAAGTTCCTCATGGACTCTTTGGCCTTCATCATTCCTTCATTGGATCCAGGAGACTGGTATGCCGCCCTCGACTTGAAGGATGCATACTGTCACATAGCAATAATTCTGCCCTACAGAAAATACCTCAGGTTTGTGGTGAATAACAACCAATATCAGTTCACAGTCCTGCTGTTCAGTGGCACCTCAAATGTTCACCAAGTGCATGGTAGTTGTGGCCGTGTTTCTGCGCAGGTGTTAGGTACAGGTGTTCCTGTACCTCGACGACTGGCTCATCAAGGGCCGCTCCAGAGCTCAAGTGGAGGCACAGGTTAACTTCATAAGGGTGACGTTCGGCAATCTGGGCCTTCTTCTGAACGAGGGGAAATCCAGCGTTGTCTCGAGTTCAGCGGATAGAATTTATAGGGGTAGTGCTGGACTCGACCCAGGTCAGGGCGTACCTCCTGGAAGTGAGGTTCTAGGCCTTTGGCAACATCATTCGAGATCTCAGGCAGTTCCCCACTACCACAGCAAGGAATTGCCTGAAACTTCTAGGACGCATGGCAGCCTGTACCTATGTGGTGCACTCAGACTTCGGCCTCTTCAGTCGCGGCTAGCATCGGTGTATCAACCGGCCCGGGACATTTGGATAAGGTTGTAACCCTGCCCCACCAGGTTGTCGATTCCCTCCTGTGGTCGCTCGACGCACAGGTAGTATGTGCAGGGGTCCCCTTCTCCAACCCTCAGCCGTCTCTCTCCCTAGTGACGGACGCATCAGCACGGGGCTGGGGAGCACATCTGGGGGACCGCAGGACTCAAGGCCTCTGGTCTCGGGCAGAGCTTGCTCTCCACATCAATGTCAGAGAGCTGAGAGCATTGCACCTGGCATGCCAGACTTTCCATATCCACTTATCAGCCAGCTTTGCAAGCATGTGCACTAGGGCCTGACCCAAAGCCCAGTAAAGCCAATGGGAGTCTTTCCACTGAAGTCTGTGGACTTTGGATCAGGTTCTAGGTCCCCAGCAGGAGCTCACAGGAAGCTGTGGAGTGGAGTCGGACTGTGGAGTGCTATGTTCAGATAGATTTACCAGAGAATAATGCAGCTGCAATAGTTTGTGTTCACATCTAACACAGTTACAAACGCCCTCATCCATTCTGTAAAATCATGTGCCTAACACTGTTGCAGCAGAAACCACATGGCTGTGTGCGCTCTGTTATAGGGTATTACCAGGGTCCACTATGCTCTTTGGCAAAACTTAACCTAAAATCTGTGGTTAGCTCCCTCCGGCTTTGTCTACACTATCGCTATAGCTACACCTCTGTAAGGTCTCCCATGTACCTGCTCTATGCCGGCAGGGGAGAGTTTCCCGCCAGCGTAATTAAATCACCCCTAACGAGTGTCTCCCACTAACAAAGCGCTGTTCACACTGACTTGTCGGTGAAACTTATGTCGGGCAGGGGGGTGGTTTTTTTCACACCCCTGATTGACAAAAGTTTTACATGAACAGTGCCATTAATGTAACATCCATTGTTGTTTAAAAACAAGGTGTGGCCATAGCACCCTTCTGCTCTGAAGAGTACATTACAGCAGTCCTGAACCTGTTCTGAACTATGCCAGAGAGAGGGCCTGTGGAGAACTGGTCCTCGGGTGTCTTGAGGAGGGCAAAACACAGCTCCTTTGTATGCATATCCTTGTTCTTCTCAGCTGTGACTGAGCAGCAACCTCAATTTTCAATGTGCTGCAGAAGAACGAAGAGTCAAAGTGTCTCAAAATGCAGGGCAGATCTGGTGTCTGGATCCAGAGGGCTTCACTTAGCAGCCTGGGTCTTGTTCTTAACTGAGCAACCAAAATTCTCATGAGCTTGGATCTAAGTGTCTTGCTGGAGTTCTGCAAACCATTCACTAAGAAATATTTTGCGTTGAAATGGTGACTGTTTTCTGCTGGATTTCGTAGTAGGAATGTGGCATTTCATCCTTCCCCCAGGGCCTTTCATTTTAGAATGTTTGGTATTCTTAATGAGGTCATGCTTACATGCTCAAAGCACATTGCTGCTTCCCACTCCTCCAGCATGAGTATCTTTTTTTTTTTCTCTCTCTCTCTCTCTTCCATGCACCCTTCTGTGAAACATTAGCTTAGAGTTGTTGCATTCCTTCATACCCTCTGGGCTTCTGGACCTTGCCAAGATATATTGGACTTCCTCTTCAAGCAATTTTAGTCTGTTCTAAACATCATTTTTCTGGTTGCAGATATGGTAAACATCGGTCTGAGCAAAATCCAAGCCCGTATGGCCCATGCTCCATTTAAACTATTTCACAAAGATAACATTGTGTTGTATCTTCACCTCAACTTCTTGCTCCACTCCTCTGAAAGCTTCATAGTATGCCTGGTCAGGCCAGACTTTAAAATTTGGATAGGTCCAAGCCTTCTAGGAAATTCTCTCAGCTGATCATATTTGGTAAGACATCCAAGGCAGTCTCTGTTTGGAGACTGTCTAAATTGGATACATATGATAGGCTAAACTTACAAGGCTATGAATAAGCATAGAATTGAGCATAGAGTTCCAGTGTTGAGAGAATTAAGGGTTTTTCTGGTAGTGCTGTGTGTGCCTTTCCCTCTCCCCTTTGCCATGTCTCGCTAACAGATATGTAAGTCTGCTGCACAAAGTTCAGTTAATCCAGCACTGTTCTTTCAAATGGAAGCCCAACTGAAGGATGAAACACTGTTTTCTCAGTCTTTTTTCAGCTAAGCACTTCCAAGCCCTTCTCCTGAACACTGCTGCAGTTCGTTGTTCTCTGAAAATTGGGTCTCTGTGGAGGGAATTTTTGAAGAATGGAACTTGCTTATTAGTAACTGGAATTTTCCAAATGTATTGCCTCTGCATATTTACACACTTCACCTCATCCCCAGACTTCCGTTGAGTCTTGGATGCTGAAGTAGAGAGGAACTCAGGCCAGCTGGAGACACTGGCTTTTTATAACCTGGAGTAGAATTCTTGGGGTCGTGGTTAATGCTCAACAGTTAACTTCATAAAATAGCCTGGGAACTTTTTTTAAGGTTACTGTTACCTGAGGATCTACATGCTTAACTCTTAAAAACTTGATTTGCTCTGCTAATATAGAACCAAAATGCAAAAGAATCGGATAGTTTACATCTCTGAAGGAAAATGTAGTTGCTCTTAAGTGCTATAGCTCACTTCTTCTGTGTCCTGCTCCAGAAGAGACACAAGTGTGCATCCACAAATGTAGTACGTCTCCTGTTTACTTGACTTACAAGTAAGTAACCTTCCTCTTATTTTTCAATCTAGTGTAGTCCTTGAGTATTTCCATAGAGGTGTGAATAATTTTTATATCAACTTGAGATCCACCCCTTCCAAATGTGTAAATTAGCGGGCTAAAAAGTTGTATCGTATAGCTGTACTTTTCTGTCATGTTTTAAGATGAACACATACAGTTTACTATACTTTTGTACCCTCCACTGCACATTCTTTTTGTTGTGCATGTGACACAGATTCCCCACAGGACCATATAAAACCATTGTTTTAATCTTTAGTGATGCTTGTAATCATGGCAACAGCCATCTCACTTATAATTACAGATCGAAGATCTGTCAGATGAACTTTTTTCTTCACGTCATGCAAAATATGAAGAGAGAGAGAAAGCAAGGTGGTCGTTGTGGGAACAGAGCCGATGGCCCAGAAGAAATAGCAGGCAGGTGTATTGTCATAAATGGAGGACTCTTACAGAATTATTGGGATTTTCTGTTGGTAGCTCAGCAACTTTTAGAAATGCTATCAGTAGAGTGAAGCATCTTTGAAAATGAGGGTCAAATATTCCCCATCAAATAGTTTACCATGCACGGTATCATGCATATTTAATTTGTTGCTCGAAAAGGAAAGCTATATAGCTTTAAATCTTATGAATTTTAAGAAAATCTGGGTTATTGGCATTTTAGTGAACAAAATCTTAACATTTTCTGAACTCATCCCACTGCTGCTGTTCACTGCCATGCTCAGTAATTATTGCCTTAGACAAACAAATAGGGTGTCACATCTTACACAGTAATTTCTGATTTAGATGAAAGACTGGGGTGTCACTTTTCTGGATCTAAGACTGAAAGTAATTGCATTCAGAGACCCACTTCAAGTACTGGATTCTGTTAAGTTTGTACTTTCAAAAAAATGTTGTCGAAGATACTAAAATGTATTTAAATATTTTATACCAAGGTCAGCTTTACTTTAGAGTTCCGTTTTCAGGTTATCTTTACTTCTAAGCATATAAATTTAGAAGCCATTATTAAAAACTTGGAGTAGTGCCTCTTTTTCCTCATTTTAAAAAAAAATCTGAATTGTTTCCAGTCACTTGACAGAGAAGTTATTAACCAAAGCTTAATTTTCTCATTTTGTCTTGTACTAGATCTTATAGCAAAAATGCTGAAAGACAGCAGGGACAAGATCCAGTACTGAAAGAAAACCATCGCAACTCATGTGCTTCACTGCATTGTGCTGCTGAAGCTGCTTCTGATCTTACTTCAGAAATCCACAGTTCTGTATGTTTAAGGGTCCAACAGTCTTCAAAGGAAAACCAAGAAGCAAAGGTATGGTGGTTTTTAGTAAGTAAGGGCCTGATCCAATGCCCATAGTTTCCCTGACTTCAGTGGCCTAAATTCAGTGGTCTAAATCTAAAATTGCAAATGTAAGTGTTCTCATCTCTAATTTTTGGATTGCATGTAGAGCTTGTGCAAATTACCAGATTGAGATCACTTCCAAATGAAGTCCTCGATTTGTCAACAGAATAGGAACAGCACAGGCAAAACTTTCACTACTGGGTCAAAATGTCTCAGCCTCAGAGATGAGAGAGTAGCAGGCTCTCTATTGATACATTCAGTAGCTTTTTTTTCAGAGGATGCCAACATGGGTTCCAAATAGTACTGATTGTGATGGTAATATATGTTCTTAACAGTAGAAAATAGAGAATTCCTTTTTACGTTCCTCGCCCCTTACATTGTAACTGCATTGTTTAACCTTGGAAACAATGTTGGGATACAACTTGTTTAAAAGATTCCATACAAAATGAAGTTGTGCTGTATTAAGCCAAGCTACATTGAAAACTGGTACCCATCAGAATGGTAATCTTCCTTGTATCTGAAGAACCCTGCAAGCAATGTAAAGAACAAGACTCATTTGTTACTTGATAACAGAATCATTCTGCACATAGCTAACCAGGACCCTTCTTTTCCCCTCTTCCCCCTTTGAATCTTTTCAGTCTGAGCTGTGGGAACTTCGGGTTTTTCCGTTAAAGGATGAAGACATAGAAACCTTACGGTGCCAAGACAAAATAACAAATCAGACTGAAAGTTCAAGTGCAGCTTTCCACAGCGACTCCCTCTGCACTTCATGCACTCCCATCACGTTGCCAAACAATGGCCATCCACCAAGAAAACAATCCACAGAAGAGCTGGAAGACTGCAAAAGTGTTTTCCTGGGACTCTGCAGCACAAGAAAACACAGGTGATAGGGAATAATGTGGTTCATTAAGAAAGCTGATTAAGGTGGAGAAAAGTACAAGGTAAAATCTCTGTTCTTCACACAAGAAATAACAGCACAATTCAAATACTGTACATTAGCAGCATATAATATATTTTCTTTCTTGCTTTGTAACAGGCAGGATAAAATCCCAAACGCAACACTTTCTTCTTCCTGAACCACAAGAGAAACTAATTATTTCGAGCTGGAAGTCTAGTATTCCCCATGTTGAAAGTGGGCACACCTAAATAGCTGGCACGGTTTACTGCTTTCTGTTGTCATATTGCCACATTCTTTGATATTCTTCCTTTTTTTCTTTCAAATGTGTTTATGGTTCTGATGGATTCTGGGACAGCAGAACACACTTTATTCCTTTAAACAAACAACTTCAAAACACAGAAAAACTACTTGAAAAGACAGTGAGGAAGAGGGGGTAATTTTAAATAAAGTTGTTTTCTTTGGTGGCATGAGCATGTGACAAATACCTGACTTGTTTAAAATGCATGTCTGAAATCCCTTGAATATTTAAGTACCAGTAGTTTTTAAATGACACTTTCAGAAGCCTTATATATGGCTTAAAATTAGTCACTCATTCAACTCTATTGTTAGTTTCATGCAGAAATCCTCAAACACTAACACACAAATATATCACTATATTTCCATAGTTGATTTCTCTACTATACAAAAAGTAGACAGTTTCCTATTTCAGTCACATGGGGAGTAGAGAAGCTTTGGAGTGGTGAGGAAGCGAAAAGTGAATTAAATGAAGATACAACTCTGAATTTCATTTTGGATCACCAGATATTTGGAGACCTAACTCCTAGACCTGCAGTAGCTAATGCTGCTTATAATTGTGTGCTATAGTATCTTACCAACAAGTATAGTTTGTTATGGTTTCTAAGCGATATCTTGCAAGGTTCTACCAAGTATGCAAAAGCAGAGTGACTAACCAGAAAGGAAAATGTTAATAAGGACATCAGAAGGGCTTAAAAACACCTTTCACAATGTTTCTAAACACAGATTGATTTTTAAATTTCCAGCCATTTCACTCTCTAAGAAAATAAAAGCAAATTGTCTAAACTCATACATTCTGAATTACAGTATTCA
The DNA here is from genome assembly GCF_965140295.1 of Lepidochelys olivacea. NCBI lineage: Eukaryota > Metazoa > Chordata > Testudines > Cheloniidae > Lepidochelys > Lepidochelys olivacea. The sequence continues at coordinate 65,394,959 of NC_140421.1, read as the reverse complement.
GAATTTATCTGCATCCTCAAATGATGCTAATAGAAGATGACGCATACAAGAATTGATTATATAGCAGTATTCTTGTAGCAGAACAATAATTTGACACCAGTAGAACGTATGTATAAACCACTGTCAGCAGGAAGTTTTTCTGTGTACAACAGTTGAAGGCAACTATATAGGAGTCTCTGTTCTTGTACAACATTTTTCCTCAGCTTGTAATATCCAATACTGACAGATGACCCGTTTGTTAGTGTCAAACTTAATTTTTTTTTCCTGTCAGATTAACTGGAAATATACTCTGGACCTCGGAAAAAAGTTCAGTCACGTTTCAACACTACAGCCTATGCTACATTGTAGTTTATTGCACATTCTGATTTATTTTAAATCTTTTTTTAACACTGGTTTGTCCAGCAAATTAAACTCAAATTTTGCCTCAGTGTCTGATACAATAATCTTCAATGCTAGGTTTTTTTAATTAAAAGTTATTTCCATACAATGTGTAGTCTGAATTTGATTAGCAATAGAAGTATTTAGATTCCCTTCACAGGTCTGTAACATCAAATTAGTGGTATGTACTTTTAAGAGCTGAAGACCTGTATGATCTTTTAATGGCTTTGTGGGAGCCACAAAGTAGTAATGGTACAAAGCCTTGCTGTTGCATTTGTTAATGTTGCATTAGTACATGATGATGATGCATTGGATAACTGGCTGTGAGACTGTAGTTTCCCCCTCTATTATCCCTTCTTCCTAGTTTCTGAGTGGAATGGGGTATTTCTCATTTCTCTCTCCCTCGTCTTCTGGCTGCTGCTGGGAATGTGAGTTGGAGAGCAGTCTGAGGTGAGGCTCTTTTCTTCTCCATTCCCCTGCTCCTTCAGAGTGAAGATAGGAGCAGCTCAGATCCTGCTAGCTCCCATCATACAACTTTATAGATTGTTCAGTGCCTCCTGCTCTTGTCTGATCTGTTTGGCAGTGTGAGGAGCAATCCTGGGATCTGGGCATCAGTCATGTGAACTCCCTGCATGCAGGACCCAGAAGAACTACAGGTGAGGAACACTGACTTAGTAATGAAGTCTGAATCATCCAAGATCCTGAAGGAAAAAGAGAGCGTTCTCTGTTAATGTTAAGAGAATATTTTAAAAATGAAGTAAACTTTTGAGTTGACTGCTAACCAAACTGGGCTGGCTTGGTGGGTTGTCAGGCAGCTTGCTGCATTGCTTTTCAGAGGATCTGGATATGAGACTCTTGAACTATAAAATCAGTATCGACAAATGGTATCACATAGGAGGGGGAAATCTTTGCATTGCCCCTGAGTAGTTCCTGGCAGTTTCCTTTAGAAGAGGATGTTAATACTGCTCAATAAAGATGGTATTTGTTAATCTTGCTAGCTGCAGAGCCTATACAAATGGAGATTGCACACAACTTCTTTGTCCCTATTGAGATGCTCTCTGCCCTACTCGTTGTGCGAACAGGCTAAAATAGTGAAACCACCCTGGCAACGATGAGATGGGCAAGAAAAAAACTGAAAAACTCAATGCAAAATGGAGAACTTTCCTTTTATACTTTCTCCCCATGCAAATATTTAAGGCATTTTTTTCCATCAGAAACTTTGCTCTTAAAGTCCACATCTCATCTGATAAAAAACAGATTGTGGGCAGCAAAATAATTTGCCTGGGTGCAGATTCTAAGACCATCTCCATCCATTGAACTTCATGACAGAAGGCAAGAATAGAATATAGTTTATTGTTTCTCTTCAGCAGCCCTGCACTCTGTAATCCTTCCAATCCCTGTATGTCCTCCCATAATTACCTATATGCTTTCTCCCACTGCCCCAGTGCCTGGAATGGCCATCATCCATCCCCACCTGCCCCCATCTAGCCTACACACCACATAACCTCTCCTTCAAATCTCCCTCCACTACTCCCCAGGCTCTGCAGGAACCTCATTGGTATAAACCTCCCTCCTCCCTGGTGTCATCGCTCTGACTCTGGAAACTCTTGGGGCTAGGGGATGCTACTATTTACTTGTATTACAGTAGACCCTAGAAGCTCCAGCTGAGATCGAGGCCGTATTATGCCAGGGTGTGTACAAACACATTGGAAGAGACAGGCCTTGCCCCAAATATTTTATAATCTAGAGCCAAGACAGAGTGGGATTACGATCCCAATTTTACAGAGAGAGAGAGAGAGACAGTAAGTGACTTGCCCAAAGCCATACAGGAAGTCTGGACAGTTAGAAACTGAACTGTCTCAGTCTAGCACCTACACAAGCCCCAGCCCCACCCTCTTTCTTCACATCTGCTGTTCAGAGCTGTTGTGATGTCTTCAATTCTTAATAATAAAAACTTATTGGGATAATAGATGCAGCCTTTCTCTCTCATGGAAATGGCCTCCATCAATTTCCTGCCTTTCCCGCACCTATAGTTTGTGTATTGTGTCACATGAATTTGGAAACAATTAGCTCTCTAGGTCAGAGCATGCTGAGAACTGCAATACGCACAGCTCAGCCCCAGGGCTGCATTTATAAAAACCCATGAAGCCCCTTACTCAAGTTTTTTTCCTCATACCTCCCTTAAACTTCCAAAAATTTCCTCAACTTTTTGGCTTTTAGCTGTTACACAAAGGCTAAAACAGGTCATTCCTCTCCTCCCATCCCCCTGTGCAGCTGTGAAGCACTGAGCATTATGCAGTCGGGCACTGTTGGACCAGTGACTTGTTTCAGTGTATTTGTGCTTTGTTTATCATTTTGGATCAAAAGGCATGTTTTCAGGTCTCCATATCTCCGTCCCTGGCCCTGTTGCAAGAGGTTTCACATCCTCTTTCAGATCCATGAACTTCATCAAAGCATGGGAAGGGCAGGAAAGTCCTCAGATGTGGTGAGCAGAGCATATTTTCTGTATAGTTTCTCGCCCTAGTTGGGTGCATGCTAGCTTGCTTACAGTACTGTCCTTTGGAGGACCCCACATCCAAGTAAGGCTTGAACTGGACATCTGGAATCTTCCTCCATTGACGATAGTGAGCGCCCTGGACCCTTCCCTTGTTACAGAATATCATTTACCTCTTAGCCCTCCGGTCCAGTAATGCAGTAGTGCACAAAAGTCTGCCTCGGCACTACAGTCTAGATGGCTTTATTGGCTCGCCATTGGAACTTTGAGACAAATAATTCTCAACTGGCCCTCATTTTAGTCCCAGTGATATCCCTGCACTTTTACTGTTGAAAATGTATTTACAACATGAATTCCTCTAGCTCTAGAATCATGAGACTGAGGTTATAGAAAAGTACAAGTAACTGTGTTCCTCACTGGGGATCTGGCAGGTTGAATGTATGAGACTGATGTGCAGAGTGTCTGGAAATTTGATTTAGGCATGAAAGTTTAAGTCGAAGTTCTCTATTCATTGACCCATGACTGGCTGATGTAGATTCTGTGTGGTTAGTTTTAATGTGAAAATACTTTTTCCATTGGGATGCCTGATCAGACTGGGTGTCTCCCTGTTCAATATGTACTTTCAGGGATGAGGTATAGCTGCTGTTTTCTGTGCATAAGCATATTTACATCACTTATTTTTAAGTGCAGGAAGGCATGCTGGGACAAAAAATTGTCATTTGTTTGCTAATAGTGAGGAAATGGGCAATTCTTAAGGAGTAACAGAAGAATTTAATCAAGCATATGTGAAAGTAGTAATTGCCATGGTGACTAATAATAGCCTTTCCCTTAACCTTAGCTGTAACAAGAGGCTGTGGCAGTGAAGAGGTCACACTTACAAAGTGGGGTGCTCTAGTAGGAACAATTAGCCACTCACTCTGCTGGTGAGGTGAGGTGGTTTTCTTGCATGTATGTTTTCCTCCCCTGAATTACAGCCCTAGGTTGGCAGTTTACACCTGCTCAAGGCTGTTGACAAAAAAGGCGAGAACCCACAAACTGCTCTAATCTAGGACCTGACGAAGGATTCAGTTCTCCTTGGGACAGAGCATAGTATTTTGTAGCCGAAAGGCTGTTAAATGACAACAAGCGACTGCCTGCAGTTAAACATTCTCTCTAGAGTAGTCTTGGGGATACTGTGTGAATGCGTTATGACAACTAGTTATACTTGCAAAAGTGGTGCACAGCAAGTTTGAGCAAATGATTCCCTGTGGACAGTTATCCCTGCCCCAATTCCGTTTAAACTCTAGCTGGCTTACTAACAGCATTGAGGATGCCATGGCCCAGGTTTCCAGGCAGGCCCTACAAGCCTGTCTGAGCCCCTTGATACTTTCTTGTGCAGCTCATGCCAAAAGCCTTTGTTGCTGCATCCTCACATTTGCTTTTACTGAGGGAGCTAGAGTGGCTATGTTTACACAAGCAGCCTTCACCACTGCCCTCACACCTATAGTACACCTCTACCCCAATATAATGTGGTCCTCGGGAGCCAAAAAAATCTTACCAAGATATAGGTGAAACGCCATTGGATTGAACTTGCTTTGGTGTCAAGCATTTCCATTATTAATAGTCACTTCCTGCCCCCTGACCATACTGCCACACCCTGGGACTCCAATGCCCCAACCCCCCAGACCCTTATCCAGCCCTGGCCCAGCACCCTTAACATGCCGCTCAAAGCAGTGTATCGGAGCCAGACACGCTGATCCGCTGGAGCGTGCAACCCTGCCCCCCAGAGCAAATTTGTGTTATATCAGGGTAGAGGTGTATCTCATCTCTGTTGAACTGGGGTACTGGAAAGAAGTGTGCAAAAATGTTCCCTCTAATCACTTTCTTTATGCAGCACTAACATGGGGCTTTGGCTTTTTTGAACATGAATGTCCACCATAGTTTTTCAGAGAGACTAGCTAGAGGAATTCTTGAACCAGTCCTACCTCTCTCGATTAACATCATTGCTTAGAAACTGAACCGCTGAAGCAGATTCACCATGTGGATCCAAATTATCTTACTACTTCTCTCCTGGAGTAGGCCTTTCTGTAAGTCATGTATGCTGGTTATTACATTTTATACACAGGCAGCAGCTGCTTGGTCTTCCACCCATGGATTGCCTGAAGGATACTGTATCTACCTATAATTAGTCACTAGAGCCTATTTGAAGAGCTAGAATGCAAAAGACCTAGCTTAGGATCCCCATGTGCTTTTGTACAAATGTGAGATAATAGCCTATGGCTGCTCATTCTGCAATAATTAAAATTTTGTTAACCCACAATAGCAGGCAACTTACTCATTGTAGAATAGTAACACCTATCTTTAGCTGTTGATTCCTGAAGTTTTTACAATAAATCTAATAACTGTACCTTCAGATCATTTAACTTGGACTAGTTTTCATAGGTGGAAAGTTTTCACTAGCTAGTCGTAAGGATACCAAGAGACTTAGCTTCCACACTCCTTCCCCTCCTCCCCCCTTTTGAAAAACTATGATAAAAGCTTATTGTGGAACTTTTATTTCCCACTGCTGTGAGAATGAAATATTGTACCATGCTTTATTGGGATGTACATACCTGTCTAATTAGTGAACTTATTTCTGGAAGATGCTCTTTCTTGGGGTAGATGGGTTCATCCTGAACAGCTAACGGATGAGTTTTGCAAGTCGTAAGATGACTTATCACTTTAAGAACAGTGTTTTATTTGAAACAGTTTTGTAGGAATGCACAGAGCAGACTCTTAAGTCTTCCACACCTTTCAAGCAAAAACTGACTGAATTTTGTTTCAATTCAATCCAATCCCTGTTATCTGCTATAAAATGAGTCTCCAGGCAATTTAAGGGATAGCACTGGCTGATTGTGTTTCCAGCCGTGGCAAAACAGCTGCTTGCAGTGAAGGAACAATTCTTCAATGCTGCAGTCCTGGTTCAGCAGCACTGTCTCCATACTGGACTAGAACCCGTTCACACCCAAGCTGCCTTGGCATGAGTTGGCCGTCTCATCGGTCCAGGGAGCGTTTCTGAGCAGCTTCTGAACACACATTCCTCAGGAGGTTGATTACAGATCTAGGATCTTCACTTTTCATAATGGCACTGCCAGACACAATCATGTTTGCTCCTGCCTGGAAGAAGGTTAAATAGCCAGCTGTGTAATATGGACCACCACCACCACATAATCCCAGTACACTCTAGTTACCTAATACATAATTTTCACAAGTTATCGTCCAATTGCAGCATGCATAGACTTCATCAGCACAGGTTCTGTACGTCAAAAAAATTACTCTAGTGAGAAAAGGGTATTATTTTCCCAAAGAGCTTTCCTGCTGCACTGTAGCCTATGTTAGTTCTGGTTCTATCCTGAGCAAAGAGTGAAAGTCTTTAGACTATCTGAAAACAAAGCAAATGGCAAAAATGAAAGACCCAGCAGGGAGATTATAATCTCATGCACAGAATTAAAAGGAATGTCTTAAAAGGAGAGTCCTCAGTGTGCTGTTCAGTTTTTAAATCTTACCTCTGCACATTTATGGATGGTGTCTGGCCCCACACCACCATCCACTTCAATATCCAAGGAAGGAAATTGTGTCCTCAGCCACTGAATCTAAAGAGCCATACAAAAAACCCACAAAAGTTAAGCACTTGGCTTTACACTCAGATACTCTCCCCAGGTCTATATAATTTTTAACATTTAAATGATTAAGGATTTTTTGTTAATGACATCTCCCTTCCCAGTTCTCAAGGCACAGGGAGTAGAAACAGACTAGTTCCATTTAATAAAACACAATCAGTATCTACCTTTGGCATCATGTCTTCCATGAACTTCTGCCCTCCAAATCCAGGTTCCACTGTCATCACCAAAGCCATGTCTATCTGATTGGCCCATGGTGCTAAATATTCAACTACAGTTCCAGGTTTGATGGCCAAGCCAACCTACGGAAGGAGGGAAAGATAAATGAAAGTGCATCTGTAGGACAACAGAGGCCTTGCACCTCTGTTAGCATTGCCCTGATACTAGCTACTACAAGCTTAAAAAAATTACTGATTCAATATTGTGAACAGTATTTGGAATATTATGTAGGATCAATTAAGGCAAAAAAGTATTGACTGCATTAAAGCAATGGTCCACAAATTTTATGTTGCACCCCACCCATAATGTAACCAGTCCATGGGCCTCAGGGTATGGGGCTGCAGCTGGGAGCAGGAGTCGAAGCTGGGGCTTGGCCTGGAGCAGAGCTAGGTGGCCCTGCCCCCTAGTGGGGTGCACCCCACACTCTAGGGACCACTGCATTAAAGCAAGATTCCACTTTGTCTCTAGGACTTCTGTTAAAATATAAATTGCTTTCATTCTATTAGTCCTCAAGAACGTTATTGCCCAGATCTTTCAATGCCAGAGGGAGGCAGCTATTGCACACTACTCTTGCCACACCAACTCCTCACCTTCATCCCATTTTCCCGAATGTCTTTAATCAGTGCCCCTGGATTGTCTGTAGCCTCTAGGTGAAAAGTGTACTGGTTTGCACCTGCTACAGCCATTGGTTTCACCCACTGCTCTGGCTTGGCAACCATCATGTGCATATCTGAAAAGAATCAAAAAGAACAGAAGCATGAGTAAGCAAGATACACTTGGCATGCATCACTGTACCAAAATATACCAATATGTGTACTAGCTGTAATTCATAACAGCTGCTTTGGAGTCATTACAGAAAATGCACATTCAAAGCATGCGCTCAGAGCTCAAAAAGAGTAGCAACAGCATAAGCTGTTCAAATGAGTGCATATTATTTGATGTTATTAGATATGTTTAGTAATAATTACTACTCAAGCTTAATAGCACACTGATTACATTATAGTGACATGCCACATAGGAGAGTGTTTCTTTAAAGTACTAAAAAACAAAAGCTCACATAATATAGTCTCCCCCTCCCTCAGTTTAGCTAAAAAGAAAACCATATTTTTACAGCATTTTGCTTGGCTATAAATATTTAGTAATCACTGAACATGAGGCCCTGGACCATGGCTCCTTTGTGCTACTGAGTTCTAGAAAGGGGCTGGAAAGCTGGGGAAATCCTCATCTGACATAGCTGGCTCTACACCAGCCCTCCTCAACTTTCTCCACATGTAGGGGGATGGGTTGTAACCACAGTCCAATGATTCCTGCCACCATCATGGCCCCCAGTGTAAGGCTATTCTAAACTAAGACAGCGCAAAACAGTTTTGAAATTACCCCACTGAGTTGTGGCCTGAGCTTACAGGCCACCAGTGAGGATTCAAACTCACAATGTTTAGTGGTTTCCTCTGTCAGTATAGCAACATGTACTCAAGAGTCTAGAAAAATGAAGTCCTTACCGAAGAAAGGATCCTGACCCAGCTGCTTTCGAAGGCTCTCTACTACAGGGTGTCCAAATGTGATGTTCGGAACAAAGTGCCTACCAATTAGAAAAAAGCACTTTATTTTTCATTATTAAAAAAAAAAAAAGCGGAGGTTCTTATTAGGCTTGATATTGTTTTACTGCATGGTGACTAAAGTAAGGAATTCTATATTGACCTACATTTATGGGAAATATAAAAACAAATCTTTATAGACTATGTTCAAGAAGCAGTGTTGTTAATACAACAGAACCTCAGAGTTACAAACATCTCGGGAATGGAGACTCGTAACTGAACAAAACGTCATGGTTGTTCTTTCAAAAGTTTACAGCTGAACATTGATTTAATACAGCTTTGAAACTTTACTAGGCAGAAGAAAAATACTGCATCTTGATTTAAATGGAACAAGCACAGAAACAGTTTCCTTACCTTGTTGCATCTTTTTTAAACTTTCCCTTTATTTTTTTAGTAGTTTATGTTTAACGCAGTACTTGTACTGTGTGTGTTTGTTTGGTTTTTTTTGGGTCTCTGCTGCTGCCTGATTGCATAATTCTGGTTCCAGATGAGCTGTGCAGTTGACCAGTCAGTTCATAACTCTGAGTTCTACTGTAGATAGGGCACACACGGGGATCAGGAGACTGGGGTTTATTCCCAGCTCTGCCACTGATCTACCATGTAACCCTCAACAAACAGTCACATGTTTCTGCCCGTTTTCCCTCCCACCCTTTTTCTGTCTTGCCTATTTGGGCCATAAGCGCCTTGGAGAATGGACTGTCTCTTGCTATGTGTTTGATCAGCTCCCAAATCTCAGTCTGGGCTTCTAGGTATTATCATAATACAAAATAATCAGTGTGGTGTACAGAAACTTGACATTCAAACATTTTTAGCTTTACAACATCTGAATCAAGTTCTGTGGCAAATAAGTTGTTAGGGAAGAAACGAAGATGAATTTAAAAGGATAGAAATCTGGTACAACAGGTTCTGCAGGGCTTTCAGTGGGATTGCCACTGAAAGTGCATGAGAGAATGCGGTTACTCAGTAATCCTCTCTTTATATATTTGCCCCTAAAGAAGGTAAATGGAGTTTCTAGATTGCACACAGTCTCTTTCCTTGAAGCAAGAAAAGGATGGTGAATGGAAAATCAGCTAGATAATTCATGAAGTTTGCTAGGGACTTCTCTATGGTCAATCTATTTTTCCTGGAAGGCATTCAGATACTATGGTGATGAGTGGCAGTATAATACCCCAAGATAAGATACAGCTCTCAACCTGGCTCCACACTGACTGAGCTTCCCATTTCAGTTCCTTTTTTCAGAAGCTGCTTCCACTTCTAAACACATTTCCTCTTCTTCCTCCTAACTCTAGTCAATAGGATATTTTAGCCTCATGAGGAAGGTTTGTTTTTTTTTAAATTGTACAGCATTAGAAGAGTTAATCTCTAATTTCCTTTAAATCTTATTTACACACTTTGACATTATAGTGCACTCCCGATAACTCAGAGCATTCCACAAACGTTTGGCAACACTCAACACCCCTGCAAGGAAAAAATCACTATCCCCATTTTACTGGTGGGGAAACTGAGGCACAGAAAGGTGCTTACCCATAGTGACCCAGCCAGTTCTAATACAGGAGTCCTGACACCCACAATATATTGGGAGCAAGAGAAAGATGAAGGAAAGCACAGGTCTCCTCTGCTTAGTGGGGGAGGAGAGCTGATAGCGGACAACATCAAGAAGGCTGAGATGTTTAATGCCTGTTTTCCTTCTGTCTTCACTAAAAAGAAAAATTGTCACCAGATACTTCATACAATTAACCTTAAAAACAAGGAAGGAATGCAAGCCAAATAGGGAAATAACAGGTTAAAGAATATTTAGATAAGTTGGACATATTCAAGTTGGCAGGGCCTGATGAAATTCATTCTAGGGTACTTAAGGAATTAGTTGAAGCAATCTCAGAACCATTAATTATCTTTGAGAACTCATGGAAGATAAGGAAGGTCCAAAGAGGACTGGAGAACGGCAAACATAACACCTGTCTTTAAAAAGGGAACAAAGAGAACCTTGGGAATTAAAAAAACAATCATCCTAACGTCAATACCTGCAAAGACACTGGAAAAAATTATTAAACAATCAGTATGTAAGAACCTACAGTATAATAGGTAGGGCACTACCAAATTCACAGCTATGAAAAATGCATCATGGACCTTGAAATCTGGTCTCCTTCGTGACATCTGGCTAATGTAGGGGGATTGCAGTATTACCACTCTTATTTCTGTGCTGCCTTCAGAGTTGGATGGCCGGAGAGTAGCAGCTGCTGGGCAATCGCCCAGCTTCGAAGGTAGCACCCCTGCCAGCAGCAAGGCAGAAGTGAGGACGACATGTGGGGGAGGGGCTGTCACTTTTGTAGGGACAGGGCTGTCCTTACAGGTGAGTGCCATGGTCACCACACCCCACTCACACAGCCAGCCAGCCTAAGGCCCCTTTAACTCCAAGCACTGGGCTGGGGAGGGGCAAGGCTGAGTGTGCCCCACCCAGGGGCTCCTACCATGCACCAAGCTCTAGCAGCTAGTTCTGGCCAGGCTGGGTCTTCCTCTTCCTCAGCATGGGCTGCTCCTGGGGCCAGGTGAGACCCATCTCAGTGAACCTCTCCCACCTGCAAGGAGTTCTGCTGGCTGAGAGCTCTGAAGGCAGCAGCACCATCGCAGAAATACCGGTGCCAATATTGCAATCCCCCCCAACGCCCTTTTGGGTCAGGACCCTCCCCCCATTACAACCATGACATTTCAGATTTAAATATCTGAAATCTCAGATTTTAAAAATCCTATCACTGAAATTTACCAATATGGACTGTGAATTTGGTAAGGCCCTAATAATAGGGTTATAAGGAATAGCAAGCATGGATTTGTCCAGAACAACTCATGCCAAAGCAACTTAATTTCCTTCTTTGACAGGATTACTAGCTTAGTAGATATACAGTAAGCGAGATGCGACATGTCTTCATTTCAGTAAGTCTTTTGCCACAATTCTATATGACATTCTCATAATCAAATTAGGGAAATACAATCTGGACAAAACTATTATCTGGTGCAAATCTGATTGAAAGACCATACTCAAAGAGTAGTTATCAGTGGTTTGCTGTCAATCCAGTGAGGTCCCACACATCAGCCTTGGATCCAGTACTATTTAATATTTTAATAACTTGGATAATGGAGTGGAGAATATGCAGATGACACCAAGATGGGAGGGGTGCTAGCATCTTGGAGGACAGGATATGATTTCAAATCAACCTTGACAAATTAGAGAATTGATCTGAAATCAACAAGATGAAATTCAGTAAAAACAAATGCAAAGTAATACACTTAGGAAGGAAAAATCAAATGCACAGCTACGCAACAGGAATAACTGGGTAGATTGTAGCACTCCTGAAAAGGATTTGGGGGTTATAGTGGATCACAAATCGAATGTCAATAATATGATGCACTTGCAAAAAAAAAAAAAAAAAGGCCAGTATCTTTCAGGGTGTATTGACAGGAGTCTCCTATGTAAGAGGTGGGAGGTAACTGTCCTGCTCTACTTGGCATAGGTGAGGCCTCAGCTGAAGTTCTTGTCCAGTCTGGGCACCACATTTTAGGAAAGATGTGGACAAAATTAACAGAGTCCAGAGGAGAGCAACAAACAAGATACAAGGTTTAGAAATCCTGACCTATGATGAAAGGTTGAAAAACTGGGCATGTTTATTCTTGAGAAAAGAAAAGCATGGGGGGGGCGGGGGAGAGTTGATAACAGTCTTCAAATATAGCTGAATCACTTAGTAATAGTGACCATAATGTAATTAAATTTAACATCCGTGTGGCAGGAAAAACACCACAGCAACCCACCACAGTAGCATTTAATTTCAGAAAGTGGGACTACACAAAAATGAGGAAGTTAGTTAAACAAATTAAAAGGTACAGTGTCAAAAGTGAAATCCCTGCAAGCTTCATAGAAACTTTTTAAAAGCCCCATAACAGAGGCTCAACTTAAAAATATATCCCAAATTTAAAAACAACAAAGCAAAAAGGCATCCTAGTGAGGAAAACAGAAAGGAGTATAAACTCTGGCAAATAAAGTGTAAAAATGTAATTAGGAAGGCCAAAAAAGATTTTGAAGAACAGCTAGCTAAAGAGTCAAAAAGTAATAGCAAATGTTTTAAGTACATCAGAAGCAGGAAGTCTGCTAATGAACCGGTGGGCCACTGGATGATCGAGATGCTAAAAAAGCACTCAAGGGCAACAAGGCCATTGCAGAGTAAATAAATTCTTGGTATCAGTCTTCACGGCTGAGGATGTAAGGGAGATTCCCAAACCCGAACCATTCTTTTGAGGTGACAAATCTGAAGAACTGTTCCAGATTGAGGTGTCATTGGAGTAGGTTTTGGAACAAATTGATAAATTAAACTGTAATAAGCCACCAGGACCAGATGGTATTCACCCAAGAGTTCTGAAGGAACTCAAATGTGAAATTGCAGTACTACTAATTGTGGTATATAACCTATCATTTAAATTACCTTCTGTATCAAATGACTGGAGGATAGCTAATGTGACGCCAATTTTTTAAAAGGGTTCCAGAGGGGATCCGAGCAATTACAGGCCAGTAAGCCTGATTTCAGTACCAGACAAACTGGCTGAAATTATAGTAAAGAACAGAATTATCAGACACATAGATTAATATGATTTGTTGGGGAAGAGTCAATATGGGTTTTGTAAAAGGAAATCATGCCTCACCAATCTACTAGAAGTCTTTAAGGAGGTCAACAAGCATGTGGACAAGGGAAATCCAGTGGATATAGTGTCTTAAATTTTCAGAAAGCCTTGGACAAGGTCCCTCACCAGAGGTTCTTAAGCGAAGTAAGTCATGGGATAAGAGGGAAGGTCCTCTCATGGACTGGTAACTGGTTAAAAGATAGGAAACAAAGGGTAGAAATAAATGGTCAGTTTTCAGAATGGTGAGAGAAATAGTGGTCTACCCCAGTTTATACTGGGACCAGTACTATTCAACATACTCATAAATGATCTGGAAAAAGGGGGCAAAATGTGCAGATGATACAAAACTACTCAAGATAGTTAAGTCCAAAGTAGACTGCGAAGAGTTAGAATGTGACCTCACAAAACTGGGTGACGATGACAGATGAAATTCATTGTTGATAAATGCAAAGTAATGCACATTGGAAAACATAATCCCAACTATACATATAAAATGATGGGGTCTAAATTAGCTGTTACCACACAAGAATGAGATCTTGGAGTCATTGTGGATAGTTCTCCGAAAACATCCACTCAATGTGCAGCAGCAGTCAAAAAGCGAACAGAATGTTGGGAATCACTAGGAAAGGGATAGACAAGACAGAAATGATTATATTGCCTCTATATAAATCCCTGGTACGCCCACATCTTGAATACTGTCTGCAGATGTGGTCATCCCATCTCAAAAAAGAGATAGTGGAATTGGAAAAGGTTCAGAAAAGGGCAACAAAAATGATTAGGGATATGGAACGGCTGCCGTATGAGGAGAGATTAGTCAGACTGGGACTTTTCATCTTGGAAAAGAAAGAACTAAAGGGGCATATGACAGAGGTCTATAAAATCATGACTAGTGTGGAGAAAGTAAATAAGGAAGTGTTATTTACTCTTCATAACACAAGAACAAGGGGGCACCCAAATGAAATTAATAGGCAGCAGGTTTAAAACAAACAAAAGGAAGTATTTTTTTCACACAATGCACAGGCAATGTGTGGAACTCTTTGCCAGAGGATGTTGTGAAGGCCAGTCTATAACAGGCTTCACAAACAATTTGATAAATTCATGAAGGATAGGTCCATCAATGGCTATTAGCCAAGATGGGCAGGGATGGCATGTCTAACCTCTGTTCGCTAGGAATGGGCGCCGGGATGGATCACTTGATGATTACTGTTTCTGTTCATTCCTTCTGCGGCACCTGGCGTTGGCTACTGTCTGAAGACAGGACACTGGGCTAGATGGGCCTTTGGTCTGACCCAGTACGGCCGTTTTTATGTTAAGAGGAGTTTTAAAAAGAACAGTGATGACTTGTCCTTCACAACCGCTGGAGTAGTACAAGTAGTAACGGACTTAATCTGCATTAAGAGGGATTTAGGTTGATATTAGGAAAACTTTATAAGGGTAGCTAAACCCTGGACTAGGCTTCCAAGGGAGGTTGTGGAATCCCCATCACTGGAAATTAAGAACAGGTTAGCTAACGACCTGTCAGGGATGGTCTCAGTTTACTGGATCCTGCCTCAGCACAGAGGCTGGCCTTGATGACTTCTTGGGGTCCTTCCAGCCCTACATTTCTATGAAAAACACACACACTTCCTGTTCGTTAACCATTAGGAAAAGGGTGCATCCTAAACACCGCTGACCGGACAGGGCGCTGCACCAGAACAGCTCCTGATCCCGCGACTGGTTCCAGGCGGCCGGACCCTCTCGCCTAGGGGCGGCCGCACTGGGTGTGTCTACACGGCACTTCGGCGCCCGCGGCCGGCCCATGCCAGCTGCCTCGGGCTCACCGGGCTCGGGCGGAGGCTGTTTAATTGCGAGGCCGAGTTTGGGGCTCCGGCGGCAGCTGCCCCTCTGGGACCCTCGCACCCTCCCAGGGCCTTACGGCCGGCGCCCAAACGTCGACACCACGACCGACCGGCCCCCGCCCGCTCAGCGGGCGCGGGCTTCCCGCGGCGGGGCGGCACAGGGCGCCCAGCCCCGCCGCAACGAGGCGCTGAGCAATCCCCCGGCGGGCGGGCGGGCGGGCGGGCAGGGCGGCGAACGCCCCACGGAGCCTCCCCTCAGCAGCGAGCCCGCCACGCGCGCAGAGCGGCAGCCGCCCCGGCCCGGGCACCCGGGGGGGGGGAGGGGCGCGGGCTCGAGCCGGCCCCGAGGCGGCAGCGCGCGCGGCGGCAGTTACCCGTCCATCACGTCCAGGTGCAGGTAGTCCGCCCCGGAGTCCAGCATGCGGCCGCACTCGGCGCCCAGCGCCGCCAGGTCGCTGTTGAGGATGGACGGGCCGATCCGGCAACCCGACGCCATGGCCGCCCCGCCCCCGAGAACTGAGCGGGGCGCAGGCGCCGCAGCCTGAGGGGCGCCACAACCCGCTCCCCGAGGATCCTGGGACATGTAGTTCTTCTGCCGCCCGCGGCTTGCCGAATGGCAGGGACTACTCGCCCCACAATGCAACACGGCGCCTGGGGAAAGGGTGGCGCCGGCGCGCTTCCTCAGCCTTTGCGTCCCTCCCGGCGCCAGGGGGCGGGGCAGAAGGGGAGACCCCGCCCCCTGAGGGGCGGTGCAAAGGCCGTGATGGGCGGGAGGGGGGAGAGGCGAGCCCCGCCCACAGCGCACAGCTGGCCCAGGCTGGCCTCCCCGAGCTGGGCTGCCCTGCTCTGGTCACTGCCTCTGCAGCCCCTGGCAGCAGGCGGGACCCTGTCCTTGCTGGACCCTTGGTCTGGCCCAGCGTGGCCGTGTTGCTGTTCCTTCTTCATGAGGTTTGCACCTGCAGCTCGCCTGCCCGCGGCCCACACCAAGTCACCCTGCTGCCTGGCTGGAGGTTGGGTACTGGCTTCCACCGCATAACGTGGCCATCGAGAGTCACCAAATTCCGGCGATACCGTCACCAACTAAACTCACCGTTTCCTGAGTTCCGGGGCGCTGTGCCGAGCCAGCCGCCTTCACCCAGCTTTGTATCTCATGTAGGCCAAAGCAGAGGTTTATACCTACCGTAATGATGGGTTATCATCAGCTTAGGCGGAGAGAGTCAAATATTTAGGAAAAATACAAGAAAGGGGGAGTATTTGCTTGACTTCCAAAGTAACCCATTAAGAAGTGTATATATGAGTGCAAAAAATGATGGACAGGCCTCCAAACATGGCAAATACACCATAGTGGTTGTTAGCTGTGGGGCATTTGGAGGGAATTGCAGGAAGAAAAGTTTATCAGAGAATGTCAGCTCCAGCAAAGACAAAGTTTGGAAAGACAGAGGCCCCCTCTGGAAGAAGTAGCCATGGTAATGCCCTAACAAAAATCTCACACCACATTAAATATTTGTGATATATTTTATTATTTGTGCATATTCAAACATTAAACTCTTATAATCTCTTTCATAAACATAATTCACACATCTCTGTTATTTGTATTTTATCCCTGGTCTTTGGTCACTTGGTACACATCACAGACTTTGCTATTAGGTATTTTTGGGAAGTACAGTAGATGGTTTTCTCATTTTAGATCTAAGATTTTGGGTCTGTAATCCTTCAAATTATTTTTAAAGGGCTTTCATTTTTCTAATGCGGATTTTTGTTCTCCAGTTGCATTGATTCTGAAAATGAATTACACAGTTGTAATGCAGGGAAATTATATATTTTGACATGTTTTTATCCAGTTCAATGTAAAGAATTTGCCTTAAAGCCCTCAAATCTCACTTGCTTCAAATAAACTCTATTCTCTGTTTGGCACAGCACGATTGCCTTCCTTTTAGTGCAAGACTTAACTACTTCCCATACAACAGAAAATGCAAATGAGAAGGTAATATCCTACTTAACTGCCCTGAGATAATATTTTAATCACATATCCACTTCGTTGTGAAGGTTGGTCTATTGTAATTGGTTTTTTCTCCGATATTTTCTTTCCCTCTAAACATTTCTTTGGTAATGGGTAAGTCAAAAAACACTTTGTTAAAGCTTAAGATTTGTTCAAATTTCAAAGAGAATGCCCTTATTTGGAGATTGGGAGGGAACTACACCATTTATAAAAACTTATACTTGGCTTTAGGGTTTCAACTCAACAAGATTTGGAGTAGCAGCCGTGTTAGCCTGTATTTGCAAAAAGAAAAGGAGTACTTGTGGCACCTTAGAGACTAACCAATTTATTTGAGCATAAGCTTTGGTGAGCTACAGCTCACTTCATCGGATGCATAAAAGTGGAAAATGCAGTGAGGATGTTTTTATACACACAGATCATGAAAAAATGGGTGTTTATCACTTCAAAAGGTTTTCTCTCCCCCCACCCCACTCTCCTGCTGGTAATAGCTTATCTAAAGTGATCACTCTCCTTAGAATGTGTATGATAATCAAGGTGGGCCATTTCCAGCACAAATCCAGGGAGAGAAAACTTGGATTTGTGCTGGAAATGGCCCACCTTGATTATCATACACATTGTAAGGAGAGTGATCACTTTAGATAAGCTATTACCAGCAGGAGAGTGGGGTGGGGGGAGAGAAAACCTTTTGAAGTGATAAACACCCATTTTTTCATGATCTGTGTGTATAAAAACATCCTCACTGCATTTTCCACTTTTATGCATCCGATGAAGTGAGCTGTAGCTCACCAAAGCTTATGCTCAAATAAATTGGTTAGTCTCTAAGGTGCCACAAGTATTCCTTTTCTTTTTGCGAACTCAACAAGAGTTTCTAGTTTTGATGTTTTTTGAACTTCCAAACAAATGATAAGATCAGTTTCAAACCTACATTATATTTTCCTTCTGGAACACAGTTTTCCTTCCTTCAAAAATCGAGGCAATAGTATTTCAAATACATCCTGTGACATTCTTATGCACATACATGTACATATAAATACACCTAGACATTCAGCACAGTTAAGGTCACATTAAGAGGACACAAATGCACACAACAACAAGTGGATCACACCGAAAGTTCCCAGTACAATAATCCCCCCCTTTCTAAAAGGCGGGGCTGGGGAATGTATGGCAAGTTTTAGCGAGGCACATATTAAAAGATGACAGATAAACATATTAAATTATAACAAACTTTGTTGGCAACAGAGCAAAGTAATCTCATAAAGCAGGATACAGTGCCTTTTAAAAAGGGAGACTTGTCTAATGTTGTACAATAGGATTAAACAGAGCCTTGTCTTTTAATTACTATTTGTTGAACATGATCAGTGTGAACAGACTTTTCTATCTTTAATCCTTTTGACAACTGCAAATTAGTTTAAAACTTTGAGGCAACACAACAGAACCAAACACTGACAGATATTTGTAAGGGCCAGACATCTGACATGCACTTAAGGCCTCTAACACTAATTAAGCAGCATAATTTTCCTTCACAGCATAAATATACCAGTCACTTTATAGAGATACTGGAAAAATGCACAAACTCTGCTAAATTACATGTTTATGCACCTTATTAGTACAATATTAAGTGCAACCTATATGAAAGTAAAATTTACAAGTACACAGACTGATCAGCCTGTCTTAACTACCTAATGAAATTATAGCCCTCTCCTGGGCCACCTGAATAATGTAATCTTCATTTATACACTGCACTTGATTGGTTGGAGGGTGGACTTCAAAAAGGCATTTTTAGTCCTTGCTAAGATGGATTCAGCTTGTAACAGTGGGCAACCTTAATGGAAACATTTATCACCAATACGGAATTTAATGTAGTAAATCACAGTTATTTTTCTATAATTAGATTAGAATATCATGGCAGGCATCTATCTCACATTAATGTAAATGCCTCCTTTCAAAGTATATTATCAGTGAAAAAGTGACTACAAAATTCATCATGGGGTTTCATGTTTATTGTCTCTCAGTCATTTCTATATCAAATTTACTTTGTTTATGAGTAAAATAGTTTCCCCTCCAACTGCCAGTTAACCCAAACTGGGATCTGAAAGTGAAGCAGTGTTCCTTCTGATTTGTATGTCATCGTTAATAATAGCAATTCCTCATGCGGGAGGTAATTAATAATTCTTTTGATGATGCCAACACTAGGAAAGAGTCCAGTGCAGTCTCCTACAGATGGGTGGTACAGGCTCTGTAGTTCTGAGAGACGTAAGAAGTAGTCAGATATATTTAAGTCAGCGATATAAGCAACTATTATTCAGAATACCCATGATCTGTGCTGAGCAAGCTGCCATTTTTACATAGACGCTTTTTTTTTTTTTTTTTTTTTTTTTACCACAAACCACTTTAAGATTGCCCACTATAGAGCAAGGGCTTAATCCTACAAGGTGACTAGCACTTCCTATGAGTTGCAAAGTGCCTTTAACTCTCAATGAACACAACAGTAGTAGAGGGTGCTCAACACCTCTGGACTGGGGCCTAGATAGACAAACTTGAGAAAATAATACATTTTATTGTTGCTAGGGTGTGTGTGTGTGAATAATATATAGGACCCAATTCTGTGCTCTGATGTACACACAGGGCTCCTATTGACTCATATGTATAGTAGAGGCTACATGATGGTGAGGTATAAAGGTTTGATTGGTTGAAATTACCAAAGCCACCAGTCAGTTCTGGAGTTGATCCTAAATTAATGCCAATAAAACTTCTGTAATACTGCACCAGGCCAGCATATAGGCTGTGTATGACAGTGTTTCACAGAAAAATGATTTTAGAAAAAAATAGCTATTTAAAAATATATAGTGGTGGTGTTGGGTGGTGGTGTTTGCTTAGTGGGGGTTTTGTTTTGTTTTTGGTCATATCATTTTAACTCTAAAATTATGTTGTTTTAATACCATGAGTCCAGATTGAAAGGTCAAGAAGATGGTAAGTAATACATTTGAGAAAGCTCTAAAAGTGATCAAAAATAACTTTTCTATGCATAATAATGCCACAATTATAAGGTCTAATATCTCATTCTACCAAGGTGACGAACTGAAAATGTATTATGTGAACACACAAACAGACACGTAAATATGGGCATTGCTTGCAACTTCACAGTATGCCTCACAGCTATTCTGCAGCTTTCCCATATGTCAGTGACTAAAGTCCGGTTTCAATTTAATCCCATGATTCTGAAGCACAGATCATAACTCACCCACGACTTCAGTCAATTCCCAAAAGGGACACGATATACATATAAATATTATGCATTTATATCTACACATGCAGAGTCATAATTAGTGCATATTCATATAACACACATAGAATGGCACCTTTTTAAATACAATCTCAGTGTGCAGAAAATATATTCTTTCATCAGGTCTATTCTCTGCAATATCCATTCCTAGTTTATAGGAATGTGAAAATATGGATTATATATGTTTACTTAAAATATACATTTCCAAGTGCACACAGAGTAGATATTTGCATCAATTAAGTTGTTGCCCTGTACTAGAAAGTCCACACATTCTAGCTGTGTTTTTTTTACATAAATTGCTTAATATATTTAAGCAGAACAGATAGTACCATTTATGTCATCTACAGACCACTCACCCCCTGCCCATTTATCTTTGAGCACAGCATGTGCATTCTTTCCTGTAGTATGTAGTATATTTAGTTTTATACAGAATCACTATTTTTCTAGCACTAAGGTACTATCTTACAGAGTGCAATGAAACCAGCAGACAAAAGTAAACACTGCTAAAGCCTGCAGTGCTAAAAAATATCTTTCTAATCATTCAATGGTATGTGCCATTGCTATGACGATTAGAAAACACAGTCACAGTCCTGTTTATTTAAAACAATCTTTAGTTCAATATCCCTGGTCAGCATTTTGACTGTCAATATTCAGTCATGCGAGTCTTTGATTCAGATACTATATAACCCTTCTGAAATTACAAAAATAAACTTTTGGGGGGCAGTGTTAAAGTGGCTAACCTCAAAAAGGTTGGGGTTTTTTCAGTCTACTATATTAAACTAATGCATGTTACTGGAGAAGCTGCAGACTGCAGTAGATTTCTGGCAGATCAAGATTTTGGGAAACAGAGATGTGGCCGCAGAATTTTTTAGAATTCTCTTCTGGTCTTTGCAGTCTGCCCTGAACCAAATTAGATTTGCCAAAAAGGCTTAGCTTATTTTCTAAAACATATTTGCCAATCTGTAGCAAATAGGTTGTTAGATATTTTCCCTTGTTGGATATAAAGTGCTCTTTTTGATTAGTTCATCAATAGTTATCAAAAAACTCTATGGAGAAGGTACAGTTTCTCTACCAAGACTCTACATTCTCTCTCCTCCCATGCTAATGCAGTTCCCTGACATTTAAACATGGGACTCATCTAAGTCAACATCAGTCTCACCAAGCTCAACATGCGTGAAGCTAAAGTGGCTGGTAAGGAGGGGATTCTCCATCCCATTGTCCTCGCTGATGTGAAGGACAGTGTCTCCATGTTGCAGTAAGCTGGTTGTCTCAAGGCCTGCAAAGTCCTCTGTATCAGAGAGCTGTGTGGGTGGGGTGCTATGTACTTGTGCTGGCCGGGGCTCCAAATCCTCCTCTGTTTCTTTTTCCTTCTCAGTGGGAAGCGCCTCACTCTGAAATCAAGGAGAGCTTATGGTCAGGCTCCACTCATGGGAAGAGAAGGGGGTGGGGGACAGAATATAAACCAGCGTGTGCAAAATATATTCAGATCTGTAAACTAATAAAGGCTAATCCATAACTGCCCCTTGGTTTATTTGAAATGTTTAAAAGGGTATAAAACCCTAAAATGTTATGCAAAAACAGTTAATTTTTTTCTGGCTGGTGAATTTGTAGTGGGAACTACAAAGATGACATTGCTTAAAAGGACACCGCAATTTGAAATTATTTTTTTCCCCTCATAACTTTTCCAAAATGTTTTTTTCTGTCTCTTCTGCACATAGCCAAGGATGTATCCCCCTGGGGAACCAGATAAAGAGACATCAGAAAAGAAACCTTTGTCTCATTGGGCTGGCTCTAAATTCTGGGTTACAATTTGTAATTTACTTACACAGCATCCTCCACCCATTAGTGATGTCTAACACCTGCTTTTTCCAGCAGTCAGTGCACGACAAATAGCTTCTTTCTAAAGGTATCCTACTGCAATCAGATATATGATTTACTCTAGCTAGCGTGAGTACCACTAGCAGTGAAGCTGCAGTGGCATGGCTCTCAGCCTGCACTATACAACCCTGTCCTGGACCCTGGGTACTTACGCGGGTGGCTAGACCGTGCTCAAGCCCATGTGCCGCAGCTCCACTGCTACGGGCACTCATGCTAGTTAGATTAACATTAGCTCAGGTATGTCTACACGTGCTGCAATCACACACCCTGTCGACATACTCAAAGTCTGGCACCTTTGCTACTGCAGTAATGTGGTTTTGGTAGGAATCCTTCCATACTGATGCATTAGTCTACCCTACCCCAACCCCCATTCCTCAGAGACCAATGTAGCTGAGGAGAGAGTTGAATTAAAACTTTCCTGGTATAGAAGGATGTGAGAGAAAAGATCTGTACAGACAGGAGGAGGAAGACATAGGATCAGTCAAGCTAAGGACATGTCATGATGAAGTGCCAACGGAAGTGGAAGGAAAGAGAATCAACACAAAGATCTGGGAGCTGGCAATTTAAACAAGAAGTGGCATGGGTAACCACCTCACTGTAAAGAAAACAGACTCTGCAGTCTTCACACACCAACCCCTTCTCTTTACGGCCACAAGTGAGATCATTAGCCATTTTCACTATTTTTTCAGCAGCTTAAATCACTAAGTAGAGAGGTACTGCATATGCATGTACCCACTAGAGATTGAGCAGCTAACCTACTTTCTGACTTGTCAGACGGGTTACCTGGCTGGTGGTTTGGCTATGGAGATCAGCAACAACAATGGCAGGTGAGGTGGTCAGCACAAGTTTATTCACAGCTTCTGGCTTGCTGACTTCTGCAGGGCTGCTCCTGCTGCAGCTAGGTTGCAGGGCTGGGATGGGTGTAGCATCTGTTGTTGAAGATGTTGTTGCCTCTGGCTGAGTTTCAGTGAAAGTCACTGATCGCTTTTGATCCACTGGGGGACCAGGATGTGGGGAAGGATAAATACAAAATTACTCCAATGTAGAAAAAAATATCAGAATATAACAAATGCTTTTATGTTTATACGGTGTCTTTCATCCCAGATTTCAGAGTAACAGCCGTGTTAGTCTGTATTCACAAAAAGAAAAGGAGTACTTGTGGCACCTTAGAGACTAACCAATTTATCTGAGCATAAGCTTTCGTGAGCTACAGCTCACTTCATCGGATGCATATGCATCCGATGAAGTGAGCTGTAGCTCACGAAAGCTTATGCTCAGATAAATTGGTTAGTCTCTAAGGTGCCACAAGTACTCCTTTTCTTTTTTCATCCCAGAGTGATTTACATATATTCATAACTGCCATGTGAGTTAGCTATTACGATCCTCATTTAGATGAGGAAACTGAGGCACAGATGGTTAAGTGACTTGCCAAAGGCTGGATAGGAAGTCTGTAGTAGAGCTGAGAATACAATCGAGAGCTTTTGACTCCTATTTCTGAACCTTACCTAGAAGGCCACCAAGCGGGAGTAAAGAGCAAGCAAAACATAGTTACCTACACTGAAATGTACCCATTAAAGTTAATATCCTTGCCCTTGTTTTTAATTATGGCTAAAGATTTAGGTTGTAGCACATCTCCTGCAGCACTGTTCCTCTTAGGACCATCTTGATTCACTAATGCAAGGAAAGGTCCTGCCTGCTAGATCACTAACCAATGTGCTCTGCACAGGCTTCCCTTGAAAACCACTTGGACGCTTCAGGAGGTGCAGAATTCATCAACTGCCTACCCTATTGAGCAATGTTAGCCACAAAAAGAACATAGCACCAGTGTTCCAAAGACTAAATTGGCTCCCCTATTTGCTTCTATGTTCAGCCTTTAAAGCCCTGTATAGTTTAGGTCCTCGCTATTTGAGAAACTTTCTCTCCTCCCATGTTCCACCAGGACACCTGGTGTTGGCAGAGGCACTCTCACTAGCAATCTCTAGAGTTGCACATCTGAGTGCTGTTGACAGGGCATTCGCAGTGGAGGACACCTGACTCTTAAATACTCTATCTATGGGTGAGAAGATAATTCAATGTCTATGTCCATTCAGATGTCGGTCTTTGGAGAAACTACCAATTTTGTGGAAGTGTTTTTTTCTGATGTGATGTCTGCCCTCCAGAAACTAGACTGAAACCACTAAAATTCACATCACATGGACTACTGAAGAGCAGCTGGATGATAATTGCCAATTCCTACCTGCCAGGGCTAGACATGAACTGATAAAAGACTATACATCTCATTACCAATCCCCCGAAATGATCCAGAACTTCTCTTCAGAACAGTCTACAGCAAGGGTGGACAAACTTTTTGGCCCGAGGGCCCGATCTGGGTATGGAAATTGTATGGCCAGCCATGAATGCTCACAAAATTGGGGGTTGGGGTGCGGGTGGGGGGGGGGTGAGGGCTCTGGGGTGGGGCTGGGGATGAGGGGTTGGGGAGCAGGAGGGTGCTCCGGGCTGGGACCAAGGGGTTCGGAGAGCAGGAGGGGGATCAGGGTTGGGCAGGGGGTTGGGGTGCGGGAGGGGTCAGGGGTGTAGGCTCCAGGTGGCATTTATCTCAAGCAGCTCCCAGAACCAGCGGCATGTCCCCCCCCTCCGGCTCCTACGCAGAGGCGCAGCCTAGAGGCTCTGTGTGCCGCCCCATCCACAGGCATCACCCCTGCCCTGGTTGCCAGCCAATGGGAGCTGCAGGGGCAGTGTGCTGCTTCTACGCATAGGAGGGTGAGGGGGGACATGCCACTGCTTCCGGGAGCCGCTCGGAGATGCGGGATGCACGGAGTGGGCTCCCTGACTGGAGCTCGAGGGCTGGATTAAAATGTCTGAAGGGCTGGATGCAGCCCCCAGGCCACAGTTTGCCCACCCCGGTCTACCTATGTACATTTCACACACAGTAAACTGTCTTAGAAGGAAAAACAAAATCTAGTAGCTCCTACTTTAAAATATTAGATGCCAGCTGTGGAAAAGCAGAAGTTGTCTCACCACTTGGTTTTGTTTTTGGCTGTATACTTCGACGAGTAGTTGAAAGTCGAGCCCCGTGATGGCTACGAGATTCAGTTTGGGTCTTCTGACGTGAAAGAAGAGGTCTTCGTAGCTAAGGTACACAAAGCAGAGTAAAGTTAGACCAAGGAGATACTAATGTACAACTGAAATATTCACCTTTATGTGACTAAGTCATATCATTTATACCATTCTCCTACGTACAGCCACCAATTTTTCTTTTTGTGGGTATACATGTTTTGGCATCTTTAATTTAGACATCAGTGTAGTATAAAAGCAGGTGATGAAATAATGGCACTTCATACCAATTCAATTTTAATGCAGTGACCTTTGCTCAAATAATATAGCTATAGGGGAAAGGGTTTGGGGATTTGAAATGAAGCATAACTTCTTGCTCAGTGGTTTGGCAGACCTGAATGGTTCAGCTTGCCCACGCACTTCCTGCTAATTCAGAGGATTGTGATGTGGTAATACATTCTGGGCAAGGGGAACAGAAGATAGAAGATCTCAGTAGCAAATGGACTGCAACAAATGGAAATTGTCATGTTCACTTCGTCCTGTGATCTTACCTGCCGGAGGCCTCTCTTCCTTCCTAGTGGTTGCTGAAGAAGAAGATTCTGTTGTCCAGGTTCGCTCTGCACACTTGTTACCCTGTTAAGTGTTGACAGTACAGTATTAGCACAACCATAAAAGTACAGTGGCTGATTAGAATAATCCCTGGCAATCATGACTAAAAAACAATAATGGCACAGTCACTTCAAAGACAGCAGCATCGTCTTTGAAGGATGGGGGAAAGTATCCGCTGGGTTGCAGCTTCCAGGGTTTGGGAAGGGGATGGGAGTAGGAATCATGGCATTCAGGACTAGGCCACACAGAGGTAGCACAGAGCTATAAAAATTGAGATTTTCAGTTTTCAGTCATTGATTGATGCATCCCATTCTGCAATACCCACTTCTCTGTGTCCTTTGTCACATTGGCCTACACAGACAAAGGGCAAGAACGCCATTTTATTATCTCCGTTTGTTTTTTGGTGAGGGTAATTACACAGGCCTATTTCTCCCAATTGGATTCCAAAGCCCTCACCTCAGGTTTATCTTTTGGTTTCAATGCCATTTAAATAAATGAAAACGAAAAACGAACACAACTGACAAAGGTTCCGTTCACATAAAGGGTGCATGACTTATGCAAACAGGATGCATTCAGCATGTTTGCAGCCTCAAGTCTCTTTGTGGCTAATGAGCAAAATAAATACAATTAAATATAAAAACAAATCTACAGTATTCTTTTAGGCCTTAATACGTTGTCAAAGAAATCTGAATAATTGAATTAAAAGTAAAGGCGCTTTAAAATAGAACAGACTGCTAAATGCTGTAAAGTAGTCTGTATTACTGTTCAACTAATTCCTCTGTTAACCTGAGATGTGTAGCAGATTGTTCTTCTCCTCAGTCCTTTTCACAATACTGTATTATTCCTCCCAGTTCAACCACAATCAGAGTTACTCATTAGCAGGCAATGGTCACAAATGTTTTAGTTGAGTGAGCTGAATCTGAGACAGGTACGGTTGCAATGGTAAGTAACACTTAGATGAACTTCTTTCAAAAGGGACAGCTGCCTACTTGGGACAAATCCGAACCACTGAGGCATGCATCCCAATTAAGCAGCTTCTAAGATTGTTTAGTATGCACTGCTGAATATTCAGTGCGTTCTGGCATTGGCATGTCTTAATGTAAGAAAAAGAACATTCCCTTTCTTCTCACTTTTCCGGGGCTTTCTTGGATCTTCCCTGGAAAGAGGTCAGAGCCTCTAGGTAGGTGTGATTTGACACAGAGCCTTACCAGGACTGGAGGAGAAAAAGACAAAGCTAATACTTTTGTGGGTTCATTACAACAGCATGGCCAGGAGAGTAGTTTAGCTCAACACCAGAAAATAATGTATATTTGGGTCCTTTCTCTCTTGGACAACCCTTTCAAAAGATATCACCATCCTCTAGAGCAAATACTCAGCACAGTGCAATTTGATTTACAATGAAACGTTCTAAATGTCAAGACGAGACTATGCCCCTATGATCTGCATGATCCCACAAGCTACTTCTAGCTGCCAGCATTACATTCTTGACCCAGACAATGGCCCTACAGCACATACAACTGCTTAGACTGCAGTAGACTCCAAAAGTGATACATCCTCAAGGGTATCAAGGCAAATAGGCTGAATTTACATTTTTCCTCACGTAAGAAATCCAGACAGTTTGACATTATATGTATACATTCTGTTAATTTTCTGCTTCTAGAATTACTTGAGAACTTGGCTCCAGCAAATATTTAGCGACTCAGAGATAGATATTAACATGTGAATATTTTCTTTAAATAGAAAAAATATTGAACCTCAATTTGTTTCTAAAGAGGCTGCAGAATATATATTTAAAATGGTGCAATAAAAAGTTTCTGTTCAACCCAGTAGCTAAATACCATTGAGTTATGGTAAGATTGTTATTACAGTTTCTGAGGAAAAAATGATGACGTTTAGTTCTATGAAGTTTGAGACCGACCTCTGACAGAAAGACTAAAATTATGTTAAATGTAAATCAGGGGTTCTCAAACTGGGGGTCAGGACCCCTCAGGGGGTCACGAGGTTATTACATGGGGGTCACGAGCTGTCAGCCCCCACCCAAGCCCCACTTTGCCTCCAGCATTTAATATGGTATTAAATATATTTAAAAGTGTTTTTAATTTATAAAGGGGGTCGCATTCAGAGGCTTGCTTTGTGAAAGGGGTCACCAGTACAATAGTTTGAGAACCACTGATGTAAATAGTCTATTACAGCAATGACAGGTTTCAGAGTAATAGCCGTGTTAGTCTGTATTCGCAAAAAGAAAAGGAGTACTTGTGGCACCTTAGAGACGAACCCATTTATTTGAGCATAAGCTTTCGTCATCCGATGAAGTGAGCTGTAGCTCACGAAAGCTTATGCTCAAATAAATGGGTTCGTCTCTAAGGTGCCACAAGTCCTCCTTTTCTTATTACAGCAATGGAACAGGCATGTCAAAAGGCGAACATAACGAAAACACCTTGAAAAACTCATTAGGTAAAGATAATTCATTATACTTGTGAGTGTGATGTTACCATACTACATGTATGTTAGACATAAGGAAAAAACGATTCCCATGGACTAATCTGTGCATTAAAGACAAACAAAAAGAGATGAGTGACAGAAAGGTTGGATTCAGTTACTTTTCCTCTCTGTTGGCCTGGGTTTAAGCCTCACTTACATCAGATGCGAAATTAGTTTAGTGTTCTAGTGGACAGACTTATGCTGTCACATGAATTGGCATAATTCAGAGTGATCTTATGAGCGTGAACGGCAGACTGGAGGTAAAAGTTGGGGGAGTGCTAACAGTGGAATTTGGCAGGAAAACCTGCACAGAGCCCCGCCCTGTCCTTTTTACTTTCCTATATACTCAGATTCACCCCACATTTTGAGAGAGAGAGAGAAAGAGTGCAAGTGTAAGATGAATGACTGAATTTCCTGAAATAGTTATGATTCCATTATGGTTGTTTTTTCCTCCTCCAGAACAGCAACAATAATCTGGCTTCAGTGAAAATTAGTTCCAAAGGGTCTCTTGACTCCATACGTACCCTCCCCTTCTTTTCTGCCTTTCATTGTCTAATAAACAGGACCAAGAGTGCATTCTTGCTTTGTTCTTGGTTTGGAGCAATCATTATATTTGGGAGGTCAGTTTGTGGAGACGCTACTGAACTGCTTTGAATCAAATCCAATGCCATTTTCACATGACATAGTTTACTCTACTTCTCCTGTGAACCTGGAATCTACTAGAGGATTTTTGTTGGAGCACATAAATCTCATTTGTTGGAGCAGAACACGCTTGTAAACTTTCCTGTCTATCAAGTGTGCTCTACTGGGTACCTATGACAAGGTGCCATGTCCCCATAATCATGTTACATGGTTAGCACAGAGACAGACAGACAAACAAGCTGTTCATGAAAAATTATTGCCAACCGTACAACAAATGTCAGGCCAGTGTAAAATTCATACCACACAGAACATACTGGAATAAGCATTCTCAGGTTGGCATTTATGAGAAGTTATTTTCACGAATAACAAGAAATAATGCAACAAATAAAAGTGTGGGTGGGGGGAAGAGGGAGGGGAGAAGAACAAAAACCAGAAAAAGCAAGCAAGTACTGTAGCTGTTAAACTATATTGAATGGACTTTAGTGGTTGCCAGACCTTCAGATAACATCCAGAATGCACCTGCTGAACTTCTCAAGACACCAGGCATGACCTGGGATTTCAACAGACTGTGAAATTTCCTCCACACTTGCCCTGTTGATATTAATTTGCTCTAGTTTTCCTTATTAATCATGAATAATTTAAAACAAGCATAATTAGAAATGTTGAAATGGAATTTTTTTGTGCATCAGCTTTCAATGATAGAAAGTTCTTATTCTCTTTTCCCTTGTGCTTTGGGGAAATCTTCCATCTTTTGTCAAGTTATAACCTCAACAAATCATGATGCTCAATAAAAGAGTTCCCCCCCCCAAACCCTTTCTGCATAATCTTGGGAATTTGAACGTTATTCTCTTCCTGTGTTCATTGCTATTTACCTATGTAACTCTAATTGGTACAAGCACAAAAGAAAAATTACTTTATTGTTGTCTTTATTTATTATTGTTCTTTTGATTTATTTGAAATTCCTGTTTTCCATAATGTTCTATTCTTTGTTTGTTTCATTCCATCAATTGTGACTAAATATCAGCTTCTGAATTCAGTATGCTATCCTAAGCAGTTTTTATTCCTGTGCTCCAGTGAAGATCAAAGATATCTAAAGAAAAATCTTGGCCTGTTTTATTTAAACTAGTGTTCCTGAATAGAAGAATGTATTTATCCTCTGCTACAACAATGATCTCAATAAGCAGCTGTACTATCTCTCTGTTCTTTTGCTTCTCTCCTTTACAGAAGGAATGCAATTTGCACTTTTAAATACACACAATACAGCTAAAATGTTGCTTTTTTCATTTTACACAGAACTATAATTGTAGCCTTTTCACAAAGATCAGGTTAATTATCTTGAGTCTCTTTTAAGGACTGTGGAATAAAAGTGTGGAATAAAAGTGTCATTTTTTTAAAACAAAGAAGTCTATGACTATGTCTTCAAAAAATAACAAACCCCATCAGAAATAGTCTCTCTGTAGAAATCTACCTCACCGAACATGTCAACTGATCTTCTCCTTTACTGAAACTCTGTAACACAGAACAATACAGGAGATACAAACCTGTTCTGGGCAAAGGTTGATGCGTTAGTAGCGAACGGAACTCACTGTGCATATGTTTAGACTTCACAGATCAACATGAATTGTTTTGACATTGATCTTGTCAGCTGGCTCAGCTGTCTTAAAACTCCAGGACTTGTCACCAAGAGTTGCTGTGTAGCCTGACTCCCATTTATCAGAGTCAAGACATTTCACAATCAACATTAGGATGTGACTCAATCTGCAGGTCAACCGCCAAAGGTAATCAGGTTTTCACACTAATAAAGTGAATGCATTTAACTTCCTCTATAAAGAAATATTTGTTTGTTTTTTTCTAGGCTTCTGAACTATTGCTCAGTTGACTCTCAAGAAGACCGGGTTCTTAATGATCTTCTTTGCAAGAGTAATACATTTTGCTATAAAGTAACATCCCTGCCTCGGCCAAAGGACAAATGTCTGTTCTTTACAACACCTTCCACATTACCACCAATCAGAGACTGATCAAGGCAGGGCACACAAACACAAGTGACACTATGAATCATGGGGTTGATCTCAATGACACATCCAACAACAGACTTCATTTTCCATTTTTCAACATTAAAATAAAACTGGAGAAATCTCAAACAAAACAAAATTAATTCACAAGAATACCTCTCAACACATCCTCATCTTTAGGCAAGAGTGATAAAATAACAAAGAGTGATGTGGTATATTTCAGGGAGCAGACTGTATTCTCCCAGTATGTGGGAATGCTCTCTGAGAATGAAATAAGGAGCTTGTGATGAGTGAGAACTTCCCCACCTCATGAGGATCAGTTGAGAGGTATGACCATAGTAGTACACCAGGAAGAATGATTAACATGGCTGAGCTGACTGTTAAAGGTGCAGTCCTCCTTTTAAAATCTTACGACCTACGTATTTTAAAGGCACAGTAATAACACTGTTTGTTAATAGCATCTGCCTGAAAGCTCTAAGGCTAGTGTTTGTAGAATGACAAAACTTTGTAATAAGTGGGGATTCCTATAAAGGCATTCATAGGGAACTGTATTTAACATGGCTTATGAGGATTAGTATTATTAATGAATGCTAAAGAAAATAATAATGATTAAAGTGTTTCTTGATGGTAATGTTAGATTAATATAAGGACAGATTTTTTAAAAAAGGAGGTCCCCAAACTGGTTCTCATAAAAGGTTACATTTAATGAGGTGGTGAAAATAATGCTTCTTTCTTATGTCTTCAGAGCAATAGCTAGCAATGGAAAAATCCACAACAGGCAGACAAATATTTTAGCTTGGAAGATTTTTCTTTTTTTAATTCCCTCACAGTTGTTAGGAATTAAAAGCTGTTGGCAATCAACGCTGAAAACTGAAGTCGGGTTACTACACCTTTGACTTGCAGGCCTGAGTATCGATGAACAACAAGAAACAGACATGGAAAGAGAGACAAAGGATAAAGAGAGAGAGAGACAGAGGATATAGGGAACTGATTATTTCCCAGCACAGACACTGACAGACAGGTAGTGTTGACACTGTACCTAGAGAGGCTGCCCTCAGCGGCCAGGCTCTGGGAGTCATCGAGGACATTAGGTTCACTGCAGGAGGGGCAGGGAGATGAAGCATTTAGGGAAAGAAAATGCAAAAAGCATGCAATTGTCTCTGTTTTCAAGAAAAAAAAATATCAACGGAATAAGAAAGGAAAAGGAGGACGGTAAAATATTTGGTCTTGCACTGGGTCATCAGAACATATGACTCAAGGCGTTGAAAGAGGAACATCTGATCAATCTAATTCTGGATAAAAGGAGCAATTTACAAATGGAGGCTATGATACATGGAGACCTCCAAAGCGATACAATACATTGCATGAGCTAAGAACCTCACTGAGGTGTGATTCTAGTGCAAATAAGGGAGGGGGATGATGGGGCTTAGAAAGTTTTCAAACCATGTTGCTGCCTGTATTCCCTGTGATGGTATTCTGTTTACTTCCAGTTTCATTTAAGATCTTCCCCCTACAACCACCCCATAAACTCACTTATTCAGGCTTCTCCTTGAAGCGCGAATCAATTTATCATGAGCTGCAGAACAACATTCTAGTTCTGATGCCATTAAAAGGCCAAACTGCAGGAAAGCATGATCTTGCATTGTAATGAAACTGTAAGTAAACAGCTGGAATGTGTACTGGCAAATCTGTCCCCAGTCACGCTGCCTCAACAGCTGCCTACTTCCCCTGTTAAGCAGGAGCAACCAGCAGTATTCCATCCTGTTCACTCATATGTGAAATATGAAAGATAGAAAGAGGTCTGGTGGATTACCAGCAGGAAAGCAATAATATTACTATACATGTATTAGTTCATTTATTAGTTTGCATGTGTAATACACTCAAAAAATCCCAGAGACCATTGCTCATCCATGACTAAAATGGGTATGCAGCTGAGAACAAGGATTATGTTTGCTGGGCCAATGAAATATCTACCTTAAACATTAGATTGCATGCTTACAAAGCTAAGAGTCCAAATCTATATTGCAATTACACTACACTATTTTTCTGAGCATCACCAATTAAAAAGCACCACAGCCCACAGGAAAAAATTTATAGTAAAATATACTTATTTTAAAGACACTAAGGAAATGGAATGAAATGAGTTTAAAGGTGTCCTCACAAGCAGTGTCATCCCTAACCATTCTGGGGCCCTACGCAGCCCAGCCCAGCCTCCCCCCATGGGGGAGGGGGTGCCTCTCCGGGGGGGGGGGGGAGGGAAGGGCTGGACCCAGGTCTCCGTGCGGGGGCAAGAGCAGGCTTGAGGGGCACGGGGGAACTGCCCCCCCAGCACTCACCAGTGGTGCGGCTGGGGCCGGGTTGCTACACTTCCCGCCGGCGGGGAGTGCAGGCCCCGACTCCTTAGGGGAGTGGGGGCGGGACTGAGGCGGAGCAGGGGCTTTGGGGAAGGGGTGGAGTGGAAGGGCTAGGGCGGAGGAGGGGTGAGGGCCATGGGGTAGAGGTGGAGCAGGGGTTGGAGCAGCACGCAGCTGTGCAGGGCACAGGAAATGTGGTGCCCCAAATTTCCTGGTGGCCTACACAGCTGCGTACTTTGTGTATGGGTAGGGATGGCCCTGCTTACAAGTACCCTTTATACAAACTCTGGGATAAAATTTGGAATGGCTTCTAGTTCAACAATTACCTCCCTTATCTTTGCCGGTATGTACTATAGCTGTTTCTTTTAGCTGTTACATGCTCCACACACTGAGGGATTTCTAACTGAATTACAAACAAGGCTGGGCAAAGGGACAATGGCCAGTCATAAGATAACGCAGTATTCACATTTTCAAGGTTTATAAAAAATGACATAGATGAATCTATACATTGACCTTTTATCAGCGCTCTTTGCAAATCTATGTCACATATAAATAAAAAATAAACATTGTTTAATGAAAAATAACAGAATTTAACTGGAAAAATTCTTGTTCATCATCTTCTATGTCACACACCTGACTAATGAGTGCAATGTCCAATACCCAAATCCTCTCTCTCTCTTTCTCTCTCACTCTAAAAAGAGGCATCCAAGATTAGCTCTAACAGACAGAGAAGTTTATGGTTTAGAATAATCCCACTTCTCTTTCTGCCATTAGCTAATGTCCAGAGGAAAACTAATTTTTGTTCTGACTTGGGGTTGAGATTGTACTGAAGAAACTTTTCCAGCACCCTGGGATTTCTCCCTACTCATTTTAAGTGTTGTATGCAGGACTCTGGCTCAGAATGAAACCTCTAAGTGTACTCTGCACCCTGAAATCATGCCTATATCTTTGAAATCCACCACATCAACAGGCATGGCATTAGCAGAGAAACAATAAAGATGCTGTCAGTTTCTCAAGGGAACGTTTCTAACAATGAAATGTCGTTCTCATGAAGGTTATGCAGTATACATTGCATTGAAGAATTGTTATGTTCTAACCTGCGGCAAGTATTTGCACTGACATCAATGGGACTACTCGAGTGAGCAAGCACTGCAGGTGGATGATTAGCCTTTTAGTACTGGGGTAATGAATTTACCACCCTCACCCTGCTGCTGTGTCTGAGTTACACACAATATACCTTTGGAATGTCTGCTCTGGAGAACAGAGTGGGAAAGGAGAAAAGCACATATTGTTACCTTTGGCTGGGTAACATGCCCACCTCAGCCTGAGGTGCAGACATGCTGGAGATATGGCTGGAGAACCGCCGCCTCCCAATGGCACCCATAAGGTAGGTTTCCTGTTCACTTACCACACTGGGCATGCTCACTGAGTCATCTAGAAAGGACATGGGAAAGAGACCAAAAAAGAAAAAAATTCATCCAAAACACCAATGACACATTTAAAAGTTTCCAGGTAATTCCAGATCCTGTCCCATGTTCATGCCTAGTGCACGCAGAACTCTCTAAGTCACTCAGGTCCGACACTGCAAACATGTGCATCTGCTTAACTTTTCTACCACAAGTAGCCATAGTAAAGTAACACATGTGCATAAATGTTTGCAAGCTCAGGGCTTTAGACTGCAGGCCCTTTGGAGAAGGGACCCTCTCTCTGTTATATATTTGAACATTGTTTTGGACAATGAGTTCAGGGCGTTTAGATGCTACCACAGTACAATTATTATTTTTAATTTATCCAACAAAATATAAGGCCTCTTGAGAATGAAAACTATAACTGGACATTTTGCTCATAAAAAAGTTAATACATTTCAAGATCCAGAAAAATCAACCTTATTAAAAGATTAAAGGAAAGAGGAAGAGATGTACAGATGCAACAGTGTCTAACTTGCAAAATGCAGTATTTTCTCAAAATGCTGATCTTATATTCATGAAAATATGGGTGAACTTGCATAAAATAAGTCTATCACATATGTTTAATTTTGATTAGAGCTGGCTGAAATTTTCAATAAAATTTTGAAATTAAAAAAACCTGACCAACTCTATACAGAGTCGGAAAACAGAGGACAAATTCATTGAAATTTTTCCATATTTTATTTTTTTTTTACATTTCAAAATAAAAACTGGAGAATTTTTCATGTAATATTTCTAGCCCCCCCCCATTTTTTACCAGCTCTAATTTTGATATGTTGGGATAATCTGTGGGTGAATAAATTCCTGTTTCTAGAAAAAAATATTGCATATTTATATTGTAGTTGGATTTAAAGAGGGCATGTATCATTCAAAAATAAATCCAGTACTACCTATATTTTCAGTTACATCCCAAGGGAACCTGAAAGCTGTTAAGTTTTAATTTCTTCTTATGAACACCAAGATGTGGAAGTTTTTCTGCATTTAATTATGTGAATTTGAATGCTATACCAACGCTGCTGCATTTATTTGATAAAAAAAAGTCTGTGTATTTGTAACACAACACAATAACTCTCCTATGACATTGGAGGATTCTTTTAATCAAATGATCA
This sequence comes from Lepidochelys olivacea, assembly GCF_965140295.1. Taxonomy (NCBI): domain Eukaryota; kingdom Metazoa; phylum Chordata; order Testudines; family Cheloniidae; genus Lepidochelys; species Lepidochelys olivacea. The sequence goes on along the minus strand of NC_140421.1, from coordinate 65,359,245 downwards.
CTTTTGACCTGCAACCCAACAAGTAGTTTAAATACTACTTATAGAAAGGTTCATGATGCATGTTGTTCCTCCGACATGCCATTAACTAAACTGCCTCAATAGCGTCTCTTTTAGAATTAATTTTCCCTGGAGAATTTAGGTTCATTTCTTTGGGTTATTTTGGTGGCTCTCTCATGCTTCTTTTCGGCATGTCAGCCAGCTTTAAATCAGACTGGAGGGGACAGTGCTGGTGCTAGAGTCTTTACTGGCCTAGGCAAACAGGAAGATGTCTATTCATCACAGCTGGCAGTCACTTGTAATGAATCAAAGACTGTCACCAGAAGATACCATGGTCACCAACTACAGTGTATAGAAACCAGGACACAAGCTGTGCAATGTTTTGTAATAAATCCTTATGTATCAAGTTTCAGGAGGAGCACTCTCTCTGTTAGGGACATCATCTCCACACAACAAGCTCCTACACTTTTTCATATTCTAGGGCCATTGCCTCTCTCATGTCTGAAGTTTTCTGGGAATAGGCAGTTGTCCCCAAGCACCAAAGGTGAGTGGCAAGGGTTTCAAGCCATTAGGACAACCTCTGTACCACCAGAAGACAATAAAAGCTACATGAGTGGGAAGCCCAAGCCTCCTGGATAGAGATGACAGGGGCTCCTGGCTGATGGTTTTGAAAGAAGCCAGGAGCTTCTTGGATGTTTCTGATATCAAAACTTAATTCAGGCAAACTCAGTGGTTTCAATGAGCTTCCCTTCAAACTCAAAGTGAAACTCAGACTGTACAAATCCACACAAACTATAAAAAACTAAACCCTCTCTGCAAAGAGACACCAGGATGTTTCATACAACTCAGAACCTTTTCTGCCTCTATCACTGGGTATAAAGGAGTGGAGTATTGGCTGACAGAAGTCTTAAGGCTTGATGTCCTCTGTTGATCAGCTAATGTATTACAAAATGCGCACAAATGCTTGATTAGGTCCTACATCCCAACCAGCATAGACACTAGCCACGGCTTGACCACACACAGTGCAGGTACAGGTACACATAGAAGCCCGTGGTTCAGAGATGAGCAGGAAGTGCACAGCAAGCTGATACTGCTGCAATGTGATGCCTGCTACACAGCCACCAAATTGCTCCTGCCTAGTAGCAGGATTCAGGCCAAAGAGGGGACTGTTTAGCTAAATGCCTTATCAGCATTGTGAAGACTGCCATGTCTCTTCTGCGTTATTCACGGTCTACACCTGCACCTTACCCTTCCTCAGCCCTGTGCTCAAGAGTATGGAAGGAGGCACGTAAGGACTTGACATTAACAACTGCATAGTGCGGCGACCACCCCTAACGCTGAACCATGTGCCCGCATGTACCCTCTGTTCACACGTGCGCTGGAGAGCAACAGCCTTTTCCTCCTGGCTGTGCACGAAGAAAGGGCTTGCAGCATTAAGGCCTCAAGCAGTAAAGAGTCCCTGATCATTCTACTGCCCAAAACAACACCCTCTTCTGCCCGTACAGCAGAGCTGGGCCTGGGCAACGAGGGGCCGCAACTGTACTCTGATCCTGCCCCGGCAGCCACATACTTTCTTCATCCTCCTCATCGGTGCGGCTCAGAGTGTCCTGCGAAGCCTGATGGGAAGGCTCACTGTCCTGCTCCCAGACAGTGCCGGTGCCCGTGTTGGAGCGGGACATGGTAGCGAGGCTGAGGCGGTACGCGGAGGTGGAAGTGCCCACGGTGCTGATGGAGGTCTTCCCTTGGTAGGCTGCACAGAGTGGAGAAAACAAAGCCGAGTCAGTTCCAAGGCTGAAAGAAATATTGTTCCCCGTAGGGCGAGGGCATCTTCCTCAGCCTGGGTTTAGGGGAAAGGCGACAGAAGTGGGAAAGTCAGAGGGCCAAATGGCCTTCTGCAGCGGCTGTGAAAGAGAACTCTACCACTGCTTGTGCTTACTCGACACCAGATCAGTACAACTCTACCAGCTCAGCTAACCTGCAAGACACCTTTGTCACTGCAAAGATTTCTTATGTTCTCCCTGAGCCATATTGCCACATCCACTGCCCCTCTGTGACGTTTAGCAAGCAAGGCACATTATTATGGGGCAAAACACGTAGAGCTACTTTCTTTCTGAGAACAAAGTACTCGATATAAAGTTTCCCACAGTCTGGAAGTAATGAGTGCTCTCTAGTGGCAGCAAATGTACACAGCAAAGGAGAAAGTTTGCAGAAGTGGCCACTTCATGAATGGTCAGGAGTTTTCCCGTTGATTTCAAGGGCGTAGATTTGGGCCAAAAAATGCTCAGCTGTCCTTTCACAAGGAAAAAAGAAAATAAATATCTGCTGCTGATAAACAAGTAGCTAATTCTAAAAGAGGGGAGCTGAGACTATCTAGATTTTAAAAACTACTTTCACCTCTACAGCCTTGGTTACAGTGCACTTTGGTCAGTAGTGACTGAAAGAGGTTACCACCTGACAGCTGCGTGTAGGTATATGAGAAGTGAGATGGTGTTCTTAGTTTAGTTAGTGGAGAGGTGAATGTAACAAGGCTGCCATTACAACTGGCCGTAATCTGCACTTTCGTTGGCTGTCTCAGCTGACGGGGCAGTGATTGGCAGGGCATGGAAACCAACCCTGTCGCCCTCAGTGCGTTGCGGCACATTAACGAGGCAGTGCAGGGGAGCTTTGTATGCTGTACCTCATCTTTTCATAAAGAAGGGGCTTCAGTCTCCAGGGCTGTCAGGCTAGCACCTTTTGCAAGCACAAAACTCACTTTAAAAACATAATAAATTACCATGCATAAAGCACCTGTTGCTGTGGGTCTGCTGTTGTACCCCAGTGCACCCCAGAAGAGAGGACGAAGCAGTCAGAACAGTTCCATGCAGTGCCTTTCTGTTTTTGTAAATTCCATGTATTTGCGATAGAAGCGAGAGCTGCACATTTCTATGCATTTAACTTTCCATATATTAAATCAAGTTTCGCACACAGAGTGCTATACTATGGGCAAAACTATTGACTCTTGCCGTGCGTACCCACACAGAGGGGTAAGAAATCCTCTTTCCTCTGTGTGCGAGCATCCTCCCCCTCCCAGAACAGCCTTACCTGACCCACTGTGTACTGCCTCCTTCAGGATTTTGAGCTCGCTGTTGAATTCCGTGATGAGGGAGCTCTTGCACAGAGGGCGTGGTATGAAGCGCCTCTCTAGCTGGTCAGCGATATGTTGCCGGGCAGTCATCTCCTCGTGATTCTCTGCAGGTTGGGCCAGCAGCTGACAGAGAGGCATAACAACCCCTGTTAGCAAAAGAACACTCCAGCATCACAGAGAAACACTCTGTCCCTTTCCAACTAGCTCATGAGTGTCTGGCATCAGAATCCCTTGGCTGCTTGTACACCTACAGGCTGAGGATTTTTGTCCTTGTATGTAAGAAGTTGATACAGCAACAAGCAGAGGAATGTTATCTACCTAGGGATGAGCTTTGTAAGTGCATGTGAAAACACAACCGAACACGTAGGTTTTTTCTCAGGTTTATGGAATACTGTATGATTATCTGATTCAATGTACATTGAAACCAGTCACTGTTGCTATTAATATACTAGTAGGTAGGAATCAGGGCTTCCTTGTGCTTCCAACCCGGGTTAACTGGCCCATCCTGGGTTATCGGGTTAAACCCAGATTCTGCTTTCACTAAGGTGGGTAACCCATCCACTTTGCAGTGAGTATGCAGGCTAACCCACTTGAGTGCCAAGTGTCATCCAGCACCTTCCCATAATTTCTCCATCATGTGCCAAAACAGACAGACAAGTTCTCCCACAATCCACTGGGAGAGAATCACAGCAGCACAAAGAACCATGGGATGTCCCCTAGAAGTCCCAGTGACCACAAAGCAATGTTGGGGGTGCCGTGCAGCATGGCTGCTCACTCCCGGGCTAGGCTAAGTCAGATGCTGATCATCCGGGCTAACTCTGCAGTGAAGACGTACTCTTATTGGCTGGGGCAGAGAACTAACCCTGTCACCAGGGTATCTAGGAATTGCAGCTCACTCCTTCACAGATCTCCAGTGTGTGCCCACCACAGACGTCGACAGTTACTGCTAAGAGCCAGGGAAAAGAGTGGGGCAAGTGTAAGGCCCCTCTGGCCTGTCCCACTGAATACTTTTAAAATGTTTCTCATTCTGTCACTGGGCCATCCAGGAATTAGACAGGCCTTTGAGTTGGGGGAAGAAGGTCCCTCATGCAAGATTAATTCATGAGGGGATAGCTGGTTTATGAGATCTCTCTACCAATCCCAGGCTTCATCATATTATTTGGCAAGCCAGAGTTTATGGGGGACTAGCATTTGGATTTTTCCATACACAGATCTGACACCTGCAACCACTAATCTGACATTACTACAAACATTAGCCCCAAAGCTGGGCCAATTAATATAAAGTCACCTCAATAGTGGCCACTTGTGACCTCCTTTCTAAGGCTCTGATCCCAGGAGTTGACGAAATTCCTGCAATTACCGTTGAAGTCACGGGGTGGTGCTCAGTGCCTTGTGGGATAAGGCCGTAACAATGCAAGGTGAAATGCCTGCCCAGTGAGTAAGGATTCCCCTGTTAGCACCTTGAATGCTGACCCATGAGAAATCTTCCTGGCTTGTGGAATGCTGAAGGCTTCCTTTACTGTACTCCTTCCTATGTCTGCCTGAGAGAGCTACCACCCAGCTGGAAGGCGGAGGTTGAGCTGATGGATAATTGTTGTTTACGCTAATATCCATTATTACATCATCGACATCATCATCAACCTATCCAAATTCCAAGAGAATTTCAGGAGGAGGTGATGAGTACCATTCTGCACCAAAGTGGTGTTGTGGATCTGCTGCATTAGAATTCCCATCATTGTAACTTACTCTTTGAGTGGCCCCTAAAATCCACTGTAATGGATGCTCCTTAGCTGCAATAGGGTCTGTACACAGGTCTACTAGAGAACCAAGATCTCGGAAATGCCTCCAGCCATCCTTCCGAGACAAAGCATAGAGTCAGGGGTCATTTCCTATGCAAAAATACTCTTCTCCCCAAGACCGCGGTTGCCCCCAAAGCCCGTGTCACATTCTCCTTGCAAGACAGTATGGGGTGTCTTGCCTAAAAAATATTATCTAATGACGCAGCTGACACTAGGGTGAAAACTGGTGTTACCTTGCACTGAATGAAGGGCCGCAGAAGCACGAAGATAGGGATCCGGGTGCGAACAATAAAATCCAGGAAGTCCCAGAGGGCCAGCCCTCCCACCTTGCGCAGGGCCATTTCTTTGACTTGCAGGCTCAGCCAATACCACTGGCTTCCAAGCTGGCGCTCAAAGCACACAAGGATCACCTTCAGGGCTGCAGGGGAACAAACGCCAGCACGTGTAAAGTGCTGCAGAGCCAGAGCCAGAGCCGTTAACTCCAGCCTTTAACAGCTGGAGTATTCGCAGTGAGCAGTGGAGTGCACACACACCTAGGCCAGTTTCTTTACCATCAGCTGCCAACTCCTACTGGGGAGTAGGGCAGTCTTGGGGTTAGAGCCACAGGACTTGGCATCAGGAAGCACGAGTTCTGTTCCCAGCTCTGCCAGTGAGTTACTAGAAGATTTTTCTTCTGTACAATTATGTTCCTTTAATTTCTCCATGAGATACCACCCAGTCCAAAGTTTCCAGACTGCACTAAAGAATTCTTTCCCCTTCCTCGGGATTTACTTCTTTCAAAACCAGTCCAGAGTGGGGATAGATTCCAGTCTCTGATCAAGGACCATGGAGAGAAATCTAGGCTGTGCAACCCCACAGAGGGAATGGCCATGTAACTGCTGTCAGGAGGTCGTTAATGAGGCTACGAAGAGAGACCTTCCAGTACTGCAGCTGCAAGAGCCATACACCAAAGGTTATTTTGGATCCAAGAAGCCAAGTATCAGAATCCATTAGCACAACCCATCGAAAAGGTAATTTACAAATGAACAAGGTTTAGGCTGGAAATGAGGCTGCTTATTAAAGGCTAGATTATGACATAGGGGGTATATCCCCAAGTGGGGCAGAAAGAACTGCCCTTACACTCCCACTCGGGCTACACAGACCTTGGGCCCAGGCACAGAAGAATAAGCAGGGCTATGTGTCTCCTTGCTCCTTTCCCAACAAAAGGCGGTTGGGGAAGTGGGGGCAGATTTGACTCCACCTCTCTCTGCAAGTTTGCCCAGACTAGCTGACCAGCGTGAGTGCTAGCGTAGCTCATCAGCCAATTACCTCTCCCAAGAGCAAATGGAGCAGGAGAGGAACTATCAATCGGTGAAGTATCTCTAAGACCATGCCTGCCAGAGCTACTCCTGGCTTGGTGCAGCATGCGCACCACTCAGTGCTCATGGCTGTGGCTAAAGCAGCTGTAAATAGCTCAGGGTATGCCTTCACTGCAGCCGAGGGTATAATTTCCAACTTGAGGAGACATAACACACTAAAAATAGCACACAACTGCAGTGGCCCAAGCGTGGGACAGGCCAGTGGCCCCAAGTAAGTATCTAGGGGCTTGGACGGGATCACTGCCCTTCCTGCTGCATGCACTGCCATGGCTACACTTCTGTTTTTGGGGGGGATGTGTCTACTCCAGCTGGAAATAACACCTTCTGGCTGCAGGGCAAACATAACTTCCACTCAGCTGGTGCCTGTGAGGATTGTCTCTGCCTTCCCAGGGGTTTCCTAAACGCTCCCTTTTATTTTTCTCTCTTTTGATGGGTGAGGGGAAGCACTCACTCACCCAAGTAAGCCGCTTGGCTGGTGGACTCTGCGAGCCCTTCCCTGCGCAGGTCCTTCCCAGCCTCCCCTGGGGTGGAGCAATGTGCAGGGGAGCTCTCCATCATGAAGTTCTTGCTGCGGGAAGTGCTGATGATCCGAGGCGGCAGGAGGATGTTAATAACAGTCTGGAGCAGCAGAAGGACTTCAGGCTGCTCCAGCCAGGGACTGTCTAAGATCCATCGAAGCGGGTGGCAGGCAAAGGAAAGCAATAAAATAGATCAGGCCATATCCTCTCAAAGCCATGCAAAAGCCACAGCCTCGTTTTCAGTTCCCAGCTGTGATGTAATCAGAACTTCCCTCAAACCAAGCCCATCCCCAACCTTGTTATGTTGCTTCTCCTTCTGTAAGCAAAGGCAAAGTTATTCTATTCCCAAAACACACGCTTGTGTGGCAGCACCAAACCCTATGAGCGTAATGACTCAGCCTCGTCTCTTCCCCTCACTCTTTGCTTTCACGCCTGCATTTGAGGGAAGTGCTTAGAAGTGACCACAATCTACAGAAGAAGACCGGGAGTGAGAGCATGATTTGGCCTAGACAACTGGCAAGGAACTGCGTGAACAGCAACCAACAGTGGCAAATTCCTGCCCCCGTAGCTCTGTATCTTACACTATGGTGAATTTTGTCTTGTCCAGAACTCTGTCATTGCTCTGATTTCAAAAGGAGGAGCACATCTGTTAAAGAGTGAGTTTGAGAACCACTGATCTGTGACACAGCTGAAACAAAAAGGAGAAACAACAGCTCCCATTGTAGCTCGCTTCCACCACCCCGATGAGTTCTAACCAAGCCAAGAAGAAACCAAATAAGAAGCAACAACAGTAGGAAAGGCAAATATTTGTTGTCTGGGAAGGGGGAACTCTTTTTGTTAAATAATCATCAGACCTTTGCTTCCAGATCCTACTGTGAGCACAAATGGAATCAGTAGGTTTAAAAGCATTCCTTCTCTTCTCTCCTGATTGGTGAATGGGGAGATCACATGGCTTAAGGGAAAATCTTCTTTCAAAGCCTGTGCAGTAATAATAAGAAAGGATTAAATGATTTCATCAGAAGATTAGAAATATAAACCACTGTGGAGAATGATGATTCCCATAGGCTTTGTTTACATAGCATAACACAGCTGATGGACTGATAAAATTACAAGCTCTGAGGCGGCCTGAATAGGAGTAGAGCATCTAAATGTCACCTGTTTTTAATATAATCAAGTGATAAAGGGCATTCTGATCTCAAATACACCATTATAAATCCAGATCAATCTATTCGAAGTCAATTTGTTGTAATTCCAAATCGAGAGTGGTACAAATGAGATCAGAATCCAGCCCGAATTACCTGGAAAAAAAGAGCAGAGGGAGTTATACCAATGTCAAAAACAACATCTCCCCATTTGCTGAATGTGGAGGTTACTCCAGGATTCACCCTCACTTCCCAGCCTCTTCACTTTGCTTCACTAACCCACAAAACCCTGATGTTATGGTGGCCTCCCTTCCTGAAAACAAGGGAAACCCACACTTGGATCTTGACAGTTATTCAAGTCTGAATGAAATGCCCCCGCAACCTGAACAGGTCTGTGTCCAAGGCAGAAGAAGTTTAGTGGCAGTGAAAGAAACATATGTTGGGTGAACCTCTGAAGGGTCGAAGCCTGGATAGAGCATCCAAACTATTAGATACTCCAGTGTGAATTGAAACTGAACCGCAGAACCACCTGAGTCTGCAAAACTGGGGTGGAATTCCCAGGAGAAGAGGTTTTTCTTGTGGGATTTCCAGCACTTCCACTTCAGATCCTGCTGGAAATACTGGTGGTATTATGGCATTTCCAGTATTGATCCCTTCTGAAACCCAGGAAAAACATGTGAAAATGGAAAAAAAAGCAAACAAAAAAACCCACATATGCAAAGATCCCAGACTGATTTAAAAAAAAGATTCATTTGGAGTTAGGTTCTAAACAGGGGTAAAGATTTGAGAGAAGGTAAGGGTGGCTCTTATATTTTTAAGAACCAAATCACCCAGCCCAGGAAGAAGCCTGCAATGTCTCTGCACCGATCAGTGCCAATGTTCACCTTATGGATGTCATCTCCGGTTTCATGGTAAATGGGACTGTGATGTGCTTTGATGCCTCATCCCTATACCCCTCTTTCCCATAACACCCCCCATACTCTGAAAAACCTGTCCCAGCGCTCATCTGGATGGTGGACGTGCCACTCATTGGTTAATTCATAGAATCATAGAATATCAGGGTTGGAAGGGACCCCAGAAGGTCATCTAGTCCAACCCCCTGCTCGAAGCAGGACCAATTCCCAGTTAAATCATCCCAGCCAGGGCTTTGTCAAGCCTGACCTTAAAAACCTCTAAGGAAGGAGATTCTACCACCTCCCTAGGTAATGCATTCCAGTGTTTCACCACCCTCATAGTGAAAAAGTTTTTCCTAATATCCAATCTAAACCTCCCCCACTGCAACTTGAGACCATTACTCCTCGTTCTGTCATCTGCTACCATTGAGAACAGTCTAGAGCCATCCTCTTTGGAACCCCCCTTCAGGTAGTTGAAAGCAGCTACCAAATCCCCCCTCATTCTTCTCTTCTGCAGACTAAACAACCCCAGCTCCCTCAGCCTCTCCTCATAAGTCATGTGTTCTAGACCCCTAATCATTTTTGTTGCCCTTTGCTGGACTCTCTCCAATTTATCCACATTCTTCTTGTAGTGTGGGGCCCAAAACTGGACACAGTACTCCAGATGAGGCCTCACCAATGCCGAATAGAGGGGAACGATCACGTCCCTCGATCTGCTCGCTATGCCCCTACTTATACATCCCAAAATGCCATTGGCCTTCTTGGCAACAAGGGCACACTGCTGACTCATATCCAGCTTCTCGTCCACTGTCACCCCTAGGTCCTTTTCCGCAGGACATAAACTGAAATGTCTGTTCCACAGGTGCACTAGTCCACGGGCACAATATTCCCGAATGAGGTCATTGTATCTTCTGACTCGCTGAAATACAGATTAGGATCAGGAAACATGCACCTTCATTCTGCCCCTGTGTAGCTCTCTATTCCCTTTGTTTTCATGCCAAAATGGAGGTATAAAGCATATGGAAGCAGACAGGGTCCAAGTGCACATGGAATAGCTGCCTGCAAATGTATTTTAAAAATCTATTCGTGTCCAAAATAGTAAACATATGGCACTGAGCTGAAAAGGAATATACTGATGAAATTCCTCCCAATGGGATCACCGTGTGTTCACTATTCTTGACAGTCAAGGATGATATTTGATAAGCAGTTTAAAGGCCAGGCATCGGTGTGCATTTGGGCTTTTTTCTCTTCTATGTATTGCTTGCACAAACAGCGCCAGTTTGGTACTGGCTCAATGGGCCCAAATCCCACTCAGTAATCTCAGTTACGCAAATGACGCCCCATTAAGTTTGGTGGGGCTGCATGGGGGCGACCGAGGATAGGACTGTTCACAAAAGGTAATAGAAGACTTTCTGCTCAGTTCCTGGATCCTGAGAGGAATCAAAGTATGGAGCTTGATTCCCAGCTGGTGTAATTCAGCATAGCTCCACTGACATCAGTGGTGTTACGCCAATTGACACTGGTTGAGGATCTGGCTGCTTATTAAGACCTGAGCTCCGTTCTGGTGCTCCAAACCTTGACCTACAGAGGAGAGCTGACATTTTGTTCCACAGGTTTTGCCCAGCTGTTGCAGAAAAAAGAGCACCTATGAGTTGGTGTCTCAACCATAAGCTAAACGGGCCTGATACCAGGCAGGGCAGGCACACCTGTATCTGCAATGCTACAAGCCGGACAACAGCTGTGCTGAAGGGCAGAGGTGGCGAGAGATAAGGGCTGAGATGAAGAAGGGGTAATCCATCAGCAACACTGGAAGGTCCTACTACTCCCATCACCTGCAATACAAACAAAGCACATCACCAGCACTGACTACTGCAATTCCACCCATGGCATACCCTCCAACATTTGTGAAAGAGAAACAGGTACACTTCAGACGGTGTGGGACTGGGGTGCTCGGGGAGCAGGAGTGCCTCCGAATGCCTCATGGCAGCTGGGGCCACAAAGGAGAAGGGATGGTTCTAGCAGGGAAAGGGTGGAAAGGATAGGGAACCTCTACAGGGAAGCCAGAGGGGGTGGACAGAGCGCACAGGGAAACTGGTACATTTCATGAATGTACCCAGTACCAGCCCTGAGTAACCAGCACTGGACTGGTAGAACAGGTAGAGTTGGTGGGTATGCCATGTAGCTACTGTATTCCATGGGAAAATGTAATACAAGCAGGAAGTTTGCAATTAACTTGTAACCCTTTTCCTTCCCTTGCTGATCTCTTGGAAGAATAATGTCCTGAGGTTGATCCAGTATTAGCCAGATCCAGGCCCAGTTCTGTACAATGTTCAGACTCTCCGTAAGCACAATGTATTATTGGGGACTCTGGTTTGTAAAATTAACTGAACTAACCTCTCAACCCACATGACAAATTTAGGCTTAAATTCAGAGGTGAAAACCCCCTATTCTTTTCATTTAAAGGCTTCCCCATGTTCCTGGCTACCATTTTTGGGGGGGCTGTTTGCTGCTATTGGTGCAACACTGAGTAGTGTAAAGGGTCAAATTTTCAAAGCTGGCTCCAGACAAAAGGTCTCCAAATAGCCATTGAGCAAACATGGCTGCCACAACAACGAAGGAGCCACCAGAACTCCTGCCATTATTGGAGCTCCCCGCCACCCCCTTGCGTTGTATGTAAACGCTCTGTGGATCCGGAATGAAGATAAAAATGTGGATGAATGCCAACATGGCCAAGGTAGAAATGCGTTTTTATTTTGTTTTTAAGCTCTTCGGCGCAATCATCGACTTCATCAGCTTTTCCAAAGCATCAAAAAAAAAAAAAAAAAAAAGGCCACACATTTTCATTCTAGAACTCAAAGTCGATATTTTTAACCCAAATGAAACTAAAAATGCTACTATATCCATTTCCCTCAATATTGGTATTTCTTCCAACTCAGACTGAAACATCCTCCGCAGGCATAAACGGTCATAGCTCCATTGACTTGATACTTCCTAGGTATCATGGTCTTAGAAGCAATATTACATGTAACTATTGCTTATCACTATCAAATGGTCAGACAGGCTCCAAGAGTTCTGGGCATACCATCTCTCTAGTCACGAAAACCACAAAAGCTGTCTGTGCTCAAGTATAAAACAAACACACACCAACATTATTGTGTATTGATTAAGGATGAGAACTGAACATTGTACACAAAAGCCTGCACTAGATCAAACCAGGGACATTACAAATGGCAGAGTGAATCTACTCATGTAACCCTCTAACTAGCCACTCAATGCCCTTTTACAGAGCAGTAAAGTTTCCTTCCCGGCTATAAACTGAAACTGCCCCTAGTCCCACCCTCCCATTGCTACCAGGTGTGTGCAGTCTCCACCACCCCACTCTCCAACTTGCAGCCCTCAACTCTCAGCGCAACATGCAGAGGTGGATTTTCAAAGTGGTGTGTGGGAAGTAACACAAATAAATCACTTGACCCTGGGGATCAGTCCCTGTATCTTCCCATGCACCACTTTAAAAATGTACCTCACTATCTCTAGTGTCACCTGGGAAGTCTGCTTGCACAGGTGGATAGGTGACAGGAAAAGGGATCAACTTTAATCTTCAGTCCAGAAAAGTCAACAGCAGAATGAAGCTTAGCAAAGGTTCATAATATTGCCACTTGGCTACTCACCAGATTGACACAGACATTGATCAGTGACCTAAGGTGAGGCAGGAAGGATATGATTGGCTGCCTCTGAAGTGTCAAACAAACCCCTTCAATCAAATTGCTGGCAGGCTCCCACTCAACCTGTCGCCTGGAATACAACAGTAGTTGCTGTTAGCTGTTTGGCTCCCCCACCAGACACACCGAAACAAGGTGACTGATACACGGTGACTCCAACAAGGAACGTTTAAGACAGCAACGACATCCATGATGGCAACAAGGTGCATTCCAGGGGTAACAGTTTTACCCACGTTGTTCAGAGAACACACTGGGAGTTAGAGATGAGACTGGGAAGGTAGCAGAGGCACTCCTGCCCCGCTGGATTAGTGACACAAAAACCGTCACAACAAAAACAGAGAAAGAGAGAGAGAGAGAGGATGAATGGATTGCGATTCAAACCCTAACTTTTCCCCTTTGCAAGCAAGCCTGTGCGTGCAAGCTGGGACATCCACGAGACAGCCAGCTCAGATGAACTTGTCTGATGACTGCTGCTTGCTTTACACTTAGGGAAGCTGGTCTGCCATTGCGGAGGCAGACTGACACAGTCATTCCACTCGGGCTTGTGAAATCCCTGTTGATTTAATGTAGACTTCACCATAAAATCTTGAGTGGAACAAACTCCAGTACTTAGGAATATCTCCTCCCCCACTATTGCACAGCCTAGTCTGCTATATTGTGGGGACTCCCACTTAGCCTGAGCCCAGAGCACAGACAGACGGAACACTACAGACTTCACCTTCTGCATCCCCCCCTCCCCGCAGCAGGACAGAACCAATAATTTGCCTTAACTACATCCCTTACTGATTGCTTTTTCCTTTATAGTGATTTTAGAGTCTGTAAAAGGAGCCAGATTGAGAGCCCTGGAGACAGAAGATCTCTTTTACCAGTTACAACACAGGCAGCATCAATGTGCTTCCCATGGCCCTGATCCCCAGAGGCGGTCTCTTTGGATGGGAGTATACCTCCCAAGTCTGTGCGGCAGGGTGAGTAATCCCTGGATGCTGGGGGCAAGAATGAGGCAGACACTGCGTTACTAGAGGATGTGGTACTACTGAATCAGATTCCCAGTCAGATTCCATGGTAGACTTCTTAAAAGGCTCCTTCGCCCAGGGAGTACCAGGTATGCAGTATGTAAGCCAGATACTGTACCACAGATATATACCTGGGGACACGTAGGTCAATCCCTGTCAGGATTTCCCCAAACAGGAATGCCCTCCAATAGTGAACCTGTACTCTGACGCGTATACCATCCAGATCAGACTCAGACTCCCATTTCTGAGCTGGACACCTATAGGAAGCTGTTCAAAACCTACAAATGGGTCCAGTGAGTCCCAGTGGCCTGCTCCTTTAAGCAGCAGCACTGAGCTGGACCGGTGCTTGCAGCCCTGCTCACCATGTAATAGGCTGACTGGCCAAACTATGTGAAAGCTGGTTCGTGCATTTGGGTCAGCTGGTAGAAGGAAGGCGAGTGACCCAGCAGCTCCTCCTGTGCCTGGGCCTGTCAGAAGGCGCGATTCTAGTCAGGTGGATTTGTACAGGTGCAGCTGGAGTTACTGTGAGGCTATGGCAGGGGTTCCAGCTGCTCAGCAACCTGTGAACAGGTTACAAAGAGAGGGGGGCTTTTGGGAATTTGTTTTAAAAACCCTGGGCTGCTTTTTTGGACCCAAGATGAAGAAGGGATGGTAGAAAAGACAGCAAGATAATGGCAAAAAACAGCACTGGCCAGATGAGGCGGCATTAAAAGTGGGTCCCAATTCCCTGCCAAGGCAGGGTTTTATAAAAAAGGTTTCTTTTAATGAAGGGAAATGCAGTAGGAAGGCGGGAGAAGAGGGGCAGGGAGAAAGATCATATCTCCCCATCTCGCTTGGTGCCTGCGGCACTCCTCATAATCAGAATTTCAGATGTTCTACGGTGGGATCAATGGTATTTGAGAGAGAGTAGTTCAGTCTCCATACCCTTCCATCCTTGGACTCTCAGCTAACACTACTAACAAGGTTACCAACTCAAGGAAACTGTCATGGTGGTTTTTGCAATGTGGGCATTTGTCCAGAAGGGACCGGACTGAGACCACCAACTCCTTTGACACAGGCCACCCAAAGGCCATCAGATGGGAATTTTTATGCTACTAACCTGGACTGGAGTCACATGAGTGAGGTCGAAAGGCCCCATGTTCAATTATCATTCCCTGGAGCCTCCCATATTGCTTCTTGTGATGCTGCTTTCACCATTCACCTGCTAGAGGAACTTCCTACACTCATGTCTTCCATTGCCAGGTGCATTTGAATGGTACTACAGGCCAAGACTATTTTTGATCATTTGTACAGAGCCTTACAGGATTGATATTGTAACCACGGACTTTAAAAATACTCTTCCCATTAATTTAACTTTATGTTTTTTAAAACAGCAAATGTAAAAGACACAGAGAGATAATGAGAATCTTTATAGCCTCAAGACTTATTTTGGGAGAGAGGGTGGTGTTAGATTTCCATGATTTCTTATGGGTCATTCTCAGTAAAATATGCATTTCCTCTATTGCTGCCCGGAAGCCGGCACCAAGAAAAATGGCGACATAAATATACACCAACAGGAGAAATGCGTCTTTGTTTTGTTTTGCTGTAAAAATTCAGTGCAGCATGACACTGTCAATAAAATGACATACCCTTACTTCAAGGCTTGCAACATCAGAAACGGACCCAAAGGTTTCCGTTACACCTGCTCACCTCAAAGTAGGCATCTTGTGAATTTTATTGAACATACGATCCAATCGCTTTAAGATGAGGATAAGGGCAGGTCTCACGGCCTCGGCTGTCCAGTCGGTGATGGGCAGCATCTCCATGATGTAGCGCCGGAGCCCGCGGCTTTCCATCGTCTGGGTGTCATAAGGTGCCAGCTTCAGAAGGGAATGTGCAATTTCTGCCAACCTAAAATTATGGCTTGTTAAGAGGGAAATCTGATACTCTGCAACGTGAGCTTCTCCACCGCCTGGTGGAGGTATCACCAATCTCTTTTAACAGAAGGATATTTGAGGTAAGAGCACTGCAATTTAAACTCTTGGGTCAAATGATCACACATTCCTGGCCCCTTAAGAAGCTTCTTGTGGAACCAATATTTATTCATGTTCATGTATGGTATATAAGGAATACATCATCATGTGGATAGTAGATTGGTAAATTGCACCAAAAGGAACATAAAGAAAGGCTAGTTCATGTTATTAAAACAGTGGTATCATAGTATCTGTGTTCAGTTGATAATAATATATAATATGGGCAATCCCAGTGAAGGGTATTTGCTAGCTTGCTGCAATCACCTGTAATGTGTCAGTGAAGCTGGAGTGGTTTGTCTTTTTGTAATGTTACCAGGTCAATATAGGGGGACGACTATGTGAATTTTTGTGCAATTTAGATGCATTTAACTTTAAAAAATAATGTGGTTCACAGATCCATGTAATCTGTGTTATGTATATAGGATTATTTCTCCCAACATGCTTCATTTTGTTTCTCCCACTAGCCTCACTTATTACTTTTTTGGCTCTTTCTGACTCTCCCAGATAGCCATGCTTATGGGGTTTCAGTATCTCCCACCGGCGCCCCGGCAGCATTTACCTCATGCTTGGAATATGAAAAGCAGTTAAACAGATACTTGAAGACTTGCTGTAATTTTTTTTTTGATGTGCTGAAATTGACACATTCCCACAAAATGTTTCCATTTTGACAAAACTAAATTGTCCAACAGAAAACTGTTCTGTTGAAAACTGCTCAACTAGTTCTAGTAACAACCTTGGAAAGGTGAATCTTGGGGACCAGTACTGTGTGTTGGAAGGGTGTTTCCTCTTAGGCTTCAGGTGCTTTTCTAGCTCTGTCTCAGGCTGAAATTAATGTGCTATGCAATGGCTGAAGGATACTAAAGCAGAGATACAGCTCCTAGCAGGAAGCCATAACCCAGATAGCGTAGGGAATGTACTGTCTGAAATCTTGTTGCTATGTAGTGCCAAAATGCCACAGCTCCTTAACTCTGTGAAATCCACCTTTTGGAAGCACTGTCATTCTTGAATGAATTTAACTTATGGTTAAAAAGCTTGGCACTATTCCATATTTTTTCTGCATAGGTAGGGATTATTTTATGGTCATTTATAATATTATTAACAATGTGGTAATAGGGATTTGAAAAAGCCCCATGATCTTCTTTTACCTGCACATTAACAAAAATCTCCCCCCCATCCCTCCAGTCATATATTGTTTTGGCAAAGGTGATTGGGAGTTTAGATCTACACAGAGAATCCTAATGGCTATCAGCTTTTGTGGCTAAGTTTCTTACTTTTGATTCAACAATGGCACTTGAAATAAATCCAAACACATTCCCTTTGCTGTTTAGACACCCTAAGCATGGATCTGATTTTAATGCAAGTTGGTTAGGCAAAATAGTCACCTACTGTATCTTATTATATGTGACTATGATCAGTTTTATCCGGCAAGCTTTAAATTCTAAAGACAGTCTATAGTGTACAAGTGTATTTAAAAAAAAATCTTTGTAGCTGAGATTTGTTCTTTGAATCTGAGACTGGATTTTCCCATCCCTTCCTCAGAACAGTCCACTAAAGCTCCAGGGACCCTCACAACTCTCAAAGGGGAACCCTCAACATTTCCACTATAAATTCTTTGGAGAAAAAGATGATCCACCATTTGATTTCATGCTAACTACGGATGAGACTGTATTTGTTTCAATCCCAGCAAGCCAGTCATTTCTAGCACTGAAACTGAACCAGCAATTTCCTGGAGCAGTAGAGGAGTTACATTACTCATAGCTAGCTTACACTGTGACTTCATTGATTCAGGCCCTCAGCTCCATTATGATAACTTCTAATCTCTTAAGGACTTCCACCTTGGAAAACAGGCAGAAATGACCATGAGCAGTTTTACCACCTACTCCCCTACTTCCTGATTCATTATAATCTTTCAACAAAATTCACTGATGACACTATTAAGTCATCTGATGAACGATACAAAGATGGGCTTAGTTCAGTGACTCCAACACATACAAACTCATGAAAATAAAGTTTCCATATTAGTATAAAACAGAAATAGTCCCAGCCTGTGCAAATTGAGACACCTTATACTGCGTGCAAAGGCAAAACAAGGATATCAATGTAATATGGAAGATCCATACCCCTCACTTAATGTTATGCTATGAGCTAAATCCTTGCATTGGATGTACATTCCTGAGGCTCACTGAAGTCAATATGAAATATTTGGAGAATTTGTACTGCAACAAAATGGGGCCATACAAATAATTATTCCTTCCTATTTTTGATATTCTCTAGCACTTACTTTCCAGAGGAGAATATATTACAATGATCTACACACTGCCAGACCACACACGTCCACCTGTATTTAAATCAGTTTATGTTCCAGCCATGCACCACACAAGAATTTCATGCATCTACTGTAAGAAGGAAGTCCTATGTTGAAGAGTTAACCACTAACCACTAAATACGACTCTCTTTACTGTACAGAAAAAGGCATTCTGTTCGGATCGTACATAAAAAATGGAGGTGAAATTGCAGGAATTTGCAAAACAAAATCTAAATTAATATTACACAAAAATATTGTGATTTTCATCCAGAGACCTCTACCTATGAAAGAAGCTGTCTGGCAAATTCTTTGGGATAGGTTCTGCATCCCACTGCAGCACCTCTGGATGTCTCCAGTGGTGCAAATCGTCCATAAAAAGCACAGATCTGCCTTCTGAGGATTCCCTTTGTGTAAGGGGAATCTCTGGGTGGCACAGAGCTGGACTGGTGGGTCTACACCAGCCCCTATACCCCAACCTCCAGTGTAAGGGTGAAAGGATATCTGATTGGGGCCTGGATATAACTGGTTGCCAGAATGTCCCTTTGGGACTGTGGGCAGCCTGATATAATTCAGAGCTCTACTTTACTCTGGAGATCAAGCCAGCCCCAGGAATGGGGGAGCAGAAGATCGGTTTAAAACCATCTTTGCTCCCTTCCTAGTGAATCTGGCCTATCAGTGTTTAGTCGCTTTTAGTTCAAGGAACAATCCTGAAGCGTCCAATGATATCCTCTGAAAGCATTCAGATACTCTCAAGTTATGGTGAGAGCTACATTAAAACTGCTCCATATTAGTCCTGGTTTTCATTGTATAACAGGATACAGTACAGACAATTATATAAGAATGACAACACTGGGTCAGACCAAAGGTCCATCTAGCCCAGTATCCTGTCTTCTGACAGTGGCCAATGCCGGGTGCCGCAGAAGGAATGAACAGAACAGGTAATCAAATGATGCATACCCTGTTGCCCATTCCCAGCTTCTGGCAGAGGCTAGGGACACCATCCCTGCCCGTTCTGGCTAATAGCCATTGATGGACCTATCCTCCATGAACTTATCTAGTTCTTTTTTGAAGCCTGTTATAGACTTGGCCTTCACAACATCCTCTGGTAAGGAGTTCCACAGGCTGACTGTGCGTTGTGTGAAAAAATACTTCCTTTTGTTTCTTTTAAACCTTCTGCCTATTAATTTAATTTGGTGACCCCTAATTCTTGTGTTATGAGCTTCCTTGTTTACTTTCTCCACACCAGTCATGATTTTATAGACCTCTATCATATCCCCCCTTAGTCGTCTCTTTTCCAAGATGAAAAGTCCCAGTCTTATTAATCTCTCCTCATACAGCAGCCGCTCCATACCCCTAATCATTTTTGTTGCCCTTTTCTGAACCTTTTCCAATTCCAATATATCTTTTTTGAGATAGGGCGACCAAATCTGCACGCAGTATTCAAGATGTGGGCATACCATGGATTTATATAGGGGCAATATATTTTATTACCAGGGATCACTCCGAAAATACCTATGCGATCAGAACACACCTGCAGCGCAGATAGAACCAAAAATACCCAATAGGATGTCTTTCCACCTGCAGATTATTTTTCATTATTATATCAAATATTATACATGCCCCACCCACGTGGAAAAATAATGATCAAGCAAGTACATGCATGTTTTAGTGACTCTCGAGACAATTGCCAACTTCAGCAAAGTACTTCATAGTATGAACTTCTGCCACTGGTTGTGAGTGTATGAAATCTCCAGGAAATGCACAGGGAATCAGATACAATCTAGCGAACACCGAATACATTTTCTGCAAGACTCTGCCAGCGTGCCAAGAGTAATTGTGGGATAAGGAAGGAGATTGGGCTTCTTAGAACAAAAAAAAAAAAAAAAAAAAAGCAAGTGGTTACTTTGGTTTTATGAAAAATTAAGAGTCAGGGAATGAAAATGGCAAATCCCTGAGATGAACCCACTTCCCTATATGTCTGTGTTCAGAATTCTCCTCCCTCTGCATTCATAACTCTAGTACACACTTTCCACTCCTTAGGGTACTAGAACTTGCTGTCTTTCCCCATCCCCTCCTCCTCATGATTCATCTCCCTTTTTGTGGAACTGAAGCAAGTCGACAAGATATCCTGATTGGAAGCCTACTGAAATAGCCCATTCTCAAGGCTGAGCGATGTAAATTGCTTAGTCAGCCTTGCCCTTGGAATTGAATACAGCATCCTGTATACAGAGCGTGCATTTCTTCACCGTTATACAGACAAGCACACATAGATTTGTACAGTGAGTGGAGTACCTCATGTGAGACTTAACATCCAGCAGCTCCAGGGAAGTTACCCTGGGCTCTCCAGCCAGGTTCTGCAATATCTTCAGCCTAGGGCCACAGTGCTTATAGAACTCAGTGCAGATATTCAGTAGGGACTCCCTGGGCCTCCTGAATTCCTCCCTAGCAATTCGCTCGTCCAGCTCCTCCCGGGGGAGACCCTGGCCTTCCTCCAGCAAGTGAAGGTTTTCCCTGGGGATTAAAAAAAGTGAGGGTGTATGATGTATAGCTGGAAGATGACACGAACAGCTTGGTAAATGAGGAGATTGTAATGAACCCCTCCTCCATAACAGGTAGGGCTGTATTTCGGTAGGTAATCACTGCTCTGGAAAAGGAAGACAAAGCAGCTGGCGTTTGTAGTAAGGAAAAAGAGAGAGAGAGAGAGAGAGAGAGAGAGAGTGCGATTGTTACCTCCAGGACCCTCCTGAGAATTAGCTTTGAAATACCTTCTGCTGGTTTCCCCTGAAACAGCATCCCTTGTCTCAATTACTGTAAGTGGAACCCGATGAACTAGGAATCCATCTCGGAGGAGTTCATCACAAGATGCCAGGGAAAAGGGGTGTAGGTCTTACTGTACCTGATAAAGTGTAGTTTGGCTCCTTGATCCGGGTACCTGGGAAGTTGAAAATGCAGACACTGTGATTCCAAATAGGAATTCAGGAACATCAGAATTGCCATATTGGTTCAGATCCTCTGCCTCACAGTGTCCAGTATCAGATACTTCAGGGGAAGGTGAAAGAAACCCCACAGTAGACAGATGAGAGCTAGGCTGCTCCCCAGAAAAATCTCATCCTAATCCATAATAATTAGAGATTGGCTTAAACCCTAAAGCATGAGGTTTTATATCTCACTCAAAACTTCTTTTTAAAGTGTTTACTATTGTCCTTTTTCTGGGTTACAAGACAAAGAGAACATAAGCTTTGTGTTTTTGGAGTCTACATCATCTGGTATTTTGCATAATTTTATCATGCCCCCTCTTCTTCATCTCCTTTGGAGGGTAAATTATCCCAGTTTTTTCAATCTATCTTCATATGAGGGCTGTTCCCTTCCCCTAATCATTCTCATTGCCTGTCTCTGAACCCCGTTGGTTCTGCCATAGCCTTTTGACATATGGTAACCAGAACTACACACAGTATTCCAGGTGAGGGCATATCATTGTTTTATAGAATGGCATTATCATATTTCCCATAACTGTCTACCTCCTAACATTTTATTTTGTGAGAACAGCTCTCAACTAATGGAGAAACTCTTCTAACATGAGTTGGGTTTTTGTTTTGTTGTTGTTGGGTTTTTTTGCTTTTGACTCCCAGGAAGAATAGTTCGGAAGCTGGAACAGTGATCAAGTCTTGTATCACTAGACTCCTGCTGACACCACTGAGTTTCTGTTATGAGGAAAACATCACAGAGAAAACAAATTTGAAACATGGAGCTTTAGAAAAAAATATTTTGAATAGCTTTTAGAACACTGAAAATTCTCTATCAGAAAGTCTGGAGATTTCAGCCACGAAGATTTTCCAACTACACAATATCAGAGTCTCTAGACAGACAATTTAACAATCTGTCAGGACACAGTTTTACTGTAATTGTAGTCCAATTTTTGAAGACTAATAAAATGAGCATTGGCTAAGATTTTTACTACCTTTGTATCCTACTTTTAGACTTCAATCAGTGGATGGGTGCCTCAATCCCACGGTTTAATGCACTGATTTCAGTGACTGGACTAGATTTGTGCCCTAAACATATACATGTTGTCACACTGTGGTATGGAGGAGTAGTGTGGAGAACTGGGGTTGTATACCTAGCTAGTTCAATGTGGGGAGAAGAGATAGGGACCAATCTAGATTATCTTTAGAAAATGATTCTCTTTATTTATATGCAGCCCATGGGGCTAGTCTGGATCATCCATTGCACGTACAAACACAACATTTGCCATCTAAACCACACAGATACCGCAAGGGAAATAGAATTCAGAACAGAACCTTTTGCTACAAAAACACTGGCTTCTACCGCTTGCATTAAAGGAGAATTTCCCTTAGCTGTTGGTAATACCTGGACTTGTAACCTCTTTGTAGGCTAGCAACGTGACAACATAGAATCTGACCACAGAAACGTGTAACGTATCCAACAGAGAGATATGTTAGCCAGCTGTGCACTCCACACAGATTCATAAAATCCAACGATTTGTACCAGGCTTTTGTGCCTGTGCTTTTGTGCCTCTCTACAATGTAATATCCGGAGGTTTTGTGCTCACAGCAGCCTCATGTGAACTGCCTTGCCATGAGTGATAGAGCAGTGTAATGGGCGACACCTCCACTGGGTTTTAGTTAAACAACCCTTCAGACTTTCCTTTCCTTATTTCCTTCCTGGTGTTTTCAAACAAAGTAGGGAAAAAACAACACATCAATATCTGCTCTCTCCTGCATTCTGTGCCACCCTCTCCCTTGCTGTTTCTGCCTAGCAGCAAAGGGAACCAGATAAAGGCAACTGTAAGAAGATGATCATAAAGGAAAAGCAGCAAGTAAACTAGTGAAAATGCAAATCCCCATTCATTTCAACTGGAAATGCAGAACGGTTCAGTCACATTGTCCTAAAATGAGAATCCAGGACTGGACTAGATTCTTACTTAGCAGTTGCTTACTTAGCAGTTCATTTTGGGGCTTTGTTTTCTCTTCAGGCCTTGTCATCCTTAGTGACTGATTGCTCTCTCCTACACATAGTGCCTTCAGAACTGTTCCCAGAACACAGAACAGACCCTGCACTTCAAAACTCCAACAGAGGCTAGTGGGAGCAATGGATTGAAAAAAAAAAACCCCAATGGAATTACCTAGTATTCACCCCAGCTGACATGGTGTGGTTGGCTGTTGTGGCTCCTTTATGGCCTTGGTCACACCTGCTCATTTGAGGGGCAGTCATGGGCCTGTACAAAAAAGATCAATAACATATTGAAGACAATCTCTCAGAACCAGACTGGCTCTTCAGCCATGACCTGGTAAAACACAGTGCTAATTTTACCGAGGGTGAGCGCGGCCACTATACACTAGCACGCTATGTGTGCATCACAGCTTCACAGTATGCAGTTCCCTGGACTCACGTTATCCAGCGAGTTACAAAGTACAGTCTGTAGTCTGACTGCCACAGGGGTTACCTAGTGAGAACTTCCACGCTGTACAAGAGGGCCTGCAGGGAAGTGGCAAGAGCAGCCGTAGCAGCAATCTCCTCACGAGCAGCTGGCACCGTCTCCACTTGTGAGGTCTGCCTCTTCAGTTTCTGCAGGTAACAGGGAACCAGTGCTTCCAGGACCATCAGCATCTGGAGGCTGGGACAATAGAAACCACACAACCTTGCTAGACAGGAGTGTGCTGCAGAGTGAAATTCACTTCAGGCAGAGGTTTGAGAGTCCAAAGGCAACCCAAGGGCCACTGGATCTCATCTCAGGTTGTGATTTCATGATATCTCACTAGCTAAACAGGGTTGGGCTTGAGAGGTACTTGGATGGGAGACCCCGCTGAAGGAAATCCAGGTGGTGCAGGAAATGAATATAATACAATTACTTGGTTTCAAGACAGCACCTTTAGTCTGAGGATCTTGAAACCCTTTACAAAGGTAGTTGAGTTATACCTGTTCAAATATAGGCCTAGAGATGCCATGCAATTGTGTAACGCCCTAATTTGCATATCTGGTTCATATGCATTCTCTCATTCCAATACACTCATTTTCCCTCCCAAAGATTCCTTTTCTCTCAGGCTTCCCTCCTGAATTCCCTCCATACCTGCTTCCCTCTGTTTCCCCAATTCTCCTCCCCTCTGTGTTTGTCTGCCTCTTCTCTCTGGCTCTGCTCCTTCCCTCACGTTCCCCCTCCATGACCACAGAGACCCTAAACCAGACAGCGGTCCCCAACCTTCTTGTGGCTATAGATAGATGGCTAGAGTGACTGCCTTTCTAGTGCTGCTCTGTCCATCACGCTGCCCGGGGCTTGAGTCATATGGCTGTTGGCAGCCTGGGAGCTGTGCTCTACGAAAGGCGCCTATGGGTTGAGAACTCTTCGGGGTCTCTATGATTTAGAGTCCCAGAGCAGACATCCAGGACCCTAACCACAAAGCATATTCCCCATACAGATGCCCTCCTTGACCAGTGAAAGTGGTTAGACAGCAGCAGATGCTTGAGGTATGTTCCAGGCGCCCAGGATGACTGAACACAGCTGAGTTTCCTATCATCATGCCTATGTTACTGATGGTAAAGCGAGGCATAGAAGGGCTAGGTGACCTGCCTAAGGTCACACATCATGTCTGTGGCAGTCAGGGACAACCCAGGTCTCCTGACTCCCACTCCCAAATCATTTCTGTACCAGTGCCCCAGCAAGGTGTTAGGGGAGGGACAGTGCTTGCTGCTGGAGGTGCTTTCTTTCAAATGAGATACGAAAACAAAGTCTTGTCTGCTTGTATTTATTAAAGCTTTCTTGCAAGAATAGGGCTGTAATGAGTTAACAGCCAGTTTTAACCTGGATAATTGCCAGAGATGTGCTGAGTACACAGAGGTTTTATTTAAATTCCCAAACTTTTCACTAAAGAACATTACAAATACAGCACGTTTCACCAACTTTAAACTCTTTTTTTTTTTTTAAGCAGTAGAAGATTGTGAACAGACAACACTTCCTTCTAAAAACCAAAAAGCAGCCATGCTTGGAATCCTCTTGCATAATCTTTACCTCACACCCCAAGCTATTATTTTTCCTTTCCAAACATGCATAAACTAAGACAGAAACCAAAGAGATGTTACCTTCTAAATGATTCAGGAGCATATGCCACCACAGTTACACACAGTTTGATGGCTTCACTGATAGAAAAGGTCAGATCCTCATTCCCATAGCAGAAATCTGAGGGGATGAGAATAACTTATGCAAATGGTATAAATGGAAATGGAGGCAGGTGGAATTCATTCAAAGGGTGAGCATAAGGCCTATACACCACTTAGGTCCTAGTTTGAATTTCACCCACTGTCAATGTACTCTGATTTGCACATGAAAATAAAGGTTTTAATAACAAGTTTTGTTACTCAGCTAACTGCCATTTTACTAAAAATTGACATCAAATGTGACACTGACCATGTGGGACTTGTTTCACCCCCTGAAAATCAGGTCACTTTTATTTAAGTGCCTACATATGGATTTACAGCCAACATTTTCAAAAGAAGCTAGCAATTTTAGATATTTTTTTTCAAAAGCACTTAAGTCCCATTTTCAAAAGTGACTCAGGCACTTAGGAACCTGAATCTCATTGAAAGCCAATGACTTAGACTCTTAAGTGGTCAGGTCATTTTGAAAATGGGACTTAGGTGCTTTTGAAAATGTTACCTTTCAGTGCCTCAATTTTTAGGTTCCCAACTCAAGACACTGCAAAGAGTCCAGATTTTCAGAGTGTGGATGCTCAGCACTTTCCGAAATTCTCTTAGAATGTCCCAAGTTGGACACCCAAAAATAGAGGCAACCAAAATTACTGGTCACTTTTGAATATTTGGGCCTTATGGGCCAGCATTTTCAAGAATTCAACTTTCATTAAGGCACCTATATGAAGGCCAGATTTTCACAAGTGCTCAAGTACCCTGGGACTCCCATTATGACACTTATGGGCAGATTTTCAAACAAGTTCAGCACACAATGCCCCCTTCTGAAAATCTAACTACTCATTTAGGTTTCTGAACTCTTTTGAAAATCAAATTCCAATTGTGAGTGTTGAGCAACTGAAAATCTGGTCAGAAGTGTCTGAATTGGGCAACCAAGTTTGAATTTTTTGCCTTATATTCTCATTTTAAACAATAAATCTGGGATTTTCAAAGGTTCCTAAGGGAATAAGGTGACTAACTCCCTTAGGCAACTTTGAAAATCCAGCCAAGGAGAATTATAGAGCTTTTCTGGTCTAAATTTCTTTTAAAACTTAACAGGTTGAGAGATGCTGTATTGTGCAATTTGCTCCTGAAAGAGCAAGACAATATCAGAACCCCTTAATTATTTCATATGGTAATTAGTGGTACTGCTGTACAATACTGCTAAATCCCAGAATATAACCAACCTTTCCTGTAAATCTCAGAGGGCTTCATGGTTCCTTGAACCCCATATTACTGGGATACCAGTAATGAAAAGCTTGTGTATAAAGTGAAACTAACTGTCTAAAATAGCTGAAAGATCCATACAGTAGCAGCAAACATTATTTCCCCACAAAACAGCAAAGCAGCTGCATTGCTAAATGTAGCATCCCATTGCTTCGACTACTGAAGGAAGGGAGGATCCTTCATGTTTCTGAATAGCCCTAAGTAATGTCCTTAGAGATGGGCCAGAACCAAAACCTCAGAGCTGAACACCAGAGAACTGCTGATTGGTGTCCATGTCCATCCTGGGGATCTGATGCCTTTGTTTCTTGCCAGCATGGAGCAGAGTAGGGGACTGCATTGATTTTGTCTGCATGATGCAGCCTGTTTGGGATCTTTGTTCTTTACTCCCCATTGACAAAATTCAAAATGCCAGTGGCTGGTCTCAAACTTTCTCTCTCAGCACAACAGAAAATGCTTTTCAATGAAATAAATAACCCTTTATAAATAAATAAATATAATAAATAACCTAACGGACGACTGTGACAAACCTAACCTTCGCAGCTGGGTAAAGTGTAAGAAGCTGGTACTGCTGCACTCAAAAATCAAAAAGCCTACAGCAAATATTACTGAGTCAACATATTAGATACTAAACAAATAATCATGTCTCTTGAATACAGGGGATAACAAAAGGAAGAATTGCTATTACCTAATGATTTGAGAGGCTTTTCGGCTTTCACCAGCTCTAAGATGTCCAAAATGTCAGGTGTATCTCCCTCTAGGGACTGCAGCAGGTCAAACAGGCACTGAGCTGACACTCCCTTGCTGGGTCCATTGTTTGTAGCATCCTGTTTAAATGACACCCATTTATTATTGATTTTTTTATTATTTTATTTGCATCCCAAGTGTCTTCATTTGCAGACAGAAACAGTTCAGTTTTAATCATGAGTTCATAGCATTTACAAGTTCAGTTCAGGAGTGTAATCATATAAAACAATATGTGCGCTGTATATGTGCGCTTTATTCTCCAAACAAAGGTAACGTGGTCTGGAAATTGAGTCTGGAAATTGTATATCTTTACTTCCAAAGGGTTCATTCAAGTGCTGCCCTCTGAAATAATGGTGTCACAGATACTCAAGGTCCCTAACTCCCTCTGGGCCTTTATATTCACAATCATAGAATCATAGAAATGTAGGATTGGAAGGGACCTTGATAAGTTATCTAGTTCAGTCCCATGCACTGAGGCAGGACTAAGTATTATCTAGACCATCCCTGACAGGCGTTTGTCTAACCTGTTATTAAAAAACCTCCAGTGACAGAGATTCCAAAACCACAATAGGTGACTTGTTCCAGTACTTAACTGCCCTTACAGTTAGGAAGTTTTTCATAATGTCTAACCTAAATCTCCCTTGCTGCAATTTAAGCTCATTGTTTCTTTTCCAACATAAAGTTATAGAATTGATGGTCACACTTTATATTAAGGTTCCATTTATAAATAGTTTATAAAAGGTTAATAAACAGTTAATCAATTGCTAGAGTCCAACAGGTGAATAGGTTGCTTATAACCATATATCATGTCTGTACCATGCTTACATCAGCTATTAATCATTTATTAACTCTTTATAAACCACTTAAAATAGGAATTTAATATAAAGTATGACTGAATTTATCATACTGGATCAGATCATTAGAAATATAGATAGTTGGGTTTGCAGTGACTGGGAGAACTGCATAGTGAATTGCTGCAGGAAAGGCAGGAGAGAAGTTCTGGAAGCCACATTTAGGCTGCTAGGTAAGAGAGTGGAGGTTCTGGACTTTAATCTCTTACCTAGCAGAGTGAAGAGAGAGTGAATAAGGATAATGGAAACAGAAGGGTTACATGTGATTTTTGTTCTATAACATGATTTCTAAAGTTAACTTAGCAGTCTAACCCTCTGTCTCAATAAGTTTCTCTCACCCCTTTTTGCAGCATTTCAACCAAGCCGCCTGTCTCTTCCCAGTAACTGGGGTTCTCTCCCTCAGAGGTATCCTCAGTGCAAGAAGATACCATGACATCATCTGAAAGGAGGGTTCCAACTATGGGATCATTTTCCTCAACTCCAGTTGGATATTTTCCTTCCCTGAGACTTCCATCCTCCTCAATAGCACAGAGGCTGTCAGACTGGGTGTGAGACGGTTCTACTGTGTGCTGGAAAGTCTCATCTATGTACCTCTGTCTCCCTTAGCTCCTCCAGTTCAGCCACTCTCGTCTCCAGAGCCCGTACTCGGTCTCTGAGGGCCAGAAGCTCTTTGCTCCAAATTCACACATACGCCACCTGGCCATAGGGCAGGTAATGCTACATGCTGCATTCAGTGAAATGAACTGGATAGCCCCCCACTCTGCTTCTGGGTTTGTGCATGCATTGTTTTTACGCCTGCAGCTTTTTTTGTTTTGTTTTGGAGGTTTTTTTTTGTTGGGAGGGCAGGTGGTTATTGGCATAAGTTTAGAGTAGGTTAGGTATGTCTGGATTTCACGCTCCCCCTCTAAACTCCTGTTTGCTAGCTCCTCTGGTCACTGAGGAGCTGGTTTTATAAATCCCTGTTCTCCCTGAGTAGCCCTGCCCCCTGGTTAACAGTTAATAGATCCTAAGGGGATTAGTGTAACAAGTACAGTGCTCTTGATTTCCATGAGAATTCCAAGCATACAGCTCCTCTTTTTCCCAGATGCTTTCCCCTTGCTTTCTCCCATGTGGAAGCCTGTCTGCATATCCATGCTCCCCAGTGTGAATCTAAGGATCAGGTTTTACTCACAGGGAACTCGAGCAGAGGAGCCACACTGGCAAACAGTTGCAGAACAAAGGGCTTGCGATGCAGAATGTAGAACTGGCGGCAGGCAAACTCAATCGCTTGGCGTAACTGTGGGTTGCTTTCGTAGTCAGCATACACCTGGGGGGAAACGGAAGAGGAAGCGTACAGAAGTGACAATCCAATTAAAACAGCAAAACAGTGAATTCTGCAAGATATTGTGGGCCTTGAAAACAGTATTTCCACATTTCCTTCATAACTGGCCCCCAGAATCCTGCCCTGCAGGTGTTCAATTAGATGTGGGATTCAGCAATCGTTAATTTCTCTGAGCTTTGTAAACAATACAGTTAGCTAGTAGCCTCTTTTCTATTTATAGTGCCTGCCTGCTCTATTTCCCTGTTGATATAACAAGTTTCCTTGAAAAACAGCTACCGATATTGCTCTTGCTGTAGTCAGGCAACAAACCCCACTAAATTCCTGCGTTTGGGGTGGATTTCACCCCATTACAGAGAGCCCACATAAGACCTTCTATGCCATAGAAATCCAACGGGTAGCCTTGGGCAGGGGGTGCAGACAAAGTAGCTGAGGTGTACACCAAGGAGAGGAGCTCAGTTTCTGAGGGCAGAAAATGAACTTTTTGGGGAAGATAAAAAGATACCCCCTTGTCCTGCCCCTGAGGAAGTAAATGGACAAAATATTTATATTCATGGAAATGGGATCTCAACCAGGCTTGGTTGAAATGCTGCAAAAAGGGGTGAGAGAAACTTATTGAGACTGAAGGTTAGACTGTTAACTTAACTTTAGAAATCGTGTTATAGAACAAAAATCACATGTAACTCTTCTGTTTCCATTATCCTTATTCACTCTCTCTTAAACCTTGATCTTTGATAACAGATTGATTATTGTTTTCACTATAAGTATATCTCAGCGCTGTGGTATTGTATGAGGAACTGATCACTCAAGCTGGTGTGTACACTGCATTTCTGGTATTATTGTGAGTGCTCAGTGGATAAGGGGCTGAACACTACAAGGGAAGACTTCAAAGGGGATCGGGGACTGGGGTGCACCTACTGTTAACTTGCAAGGCAAATTAAGGGTGAGCATAGCCCAGAGGAGGTTGGTTGGGTGGCTAACAGGTTGCTGGTGTCCATACGGCCAGTTAGTGCGTGACACGTGAGTGCACTGTAGATTCACAGCTAGTGACTTCAAGGTCTTAGATTGTAAGTCCTCTGGGGAAGGGACTGTTCTCCTATGTGCTTGGACAACACCTTGCATGCTATGGGCAGATCCCCAATGCAAATGGAGATCAATATACAGTAAAAATATACAATCAAAATACAATACCGCTGGAGGGTAGGGATAGAGTCCAGAGTGACCTAGACAAACTGGAGGATTGGGCCAAAAGAAATCTGATGAGGTACAACAAGGACAAGTGCAGAGTCCTTCACTTAGGATGGAAGAATCCCATGCACCGGTACAGGCTGGAAACCGACTGGCTAAGCAGCAGTTCTGCAGAAAAGGACCTGGGGATTACAGTGGATGAGAAGCTGGATATGAGTCAACAGTGTGCCCTTGTTGCCAAGAAGGCTAATGGCATATTGGGCTGCATTCGTAGGAGTATTACCAGCAGATCGAGGGAAGAGATTATTCCCCTCTTTTCGGCACTGGTGAGACCACATCTGGAGTATTGAGTCCAGTTTCAGAACCCCCACTACAGAAAGGATGCAGACAAATTGGAGAGAGTCCAGCGGACGGCAATGAAAATGATCAGGGGTCTGGGGCAAATGACTGATGAGGAGAGGCTGAGGGAACTGGGCTTGTTTAGTCTGCAGAAAAGAAGAGTGAGGGGGGATTTGACAGCAGCCTTCAATTACCTGAAGGGGGGTCCCAAGAGGATGGAGCTTGGCTGTCCTCAGTGGTGGCAGATGACAGAACAAAGAGCAATGGTCTCAAGTTGCAGTGGGGGAGGTCTAGGTTGGATATTAGGAAACACTATTTCACTAGGAGGGTGGTGAAGCACTGGAATGGGTTACCTAGGAAGGTGGTGTAATCTCCTTCCTTAGCGTTTTTTAAGGCCCAGCTTGACAAAGCCTTGGCTGGGATGATTTAGTTGGGGTTGGTTCTGCTCTGAGCAGGGGTTGGATTAGATGACCTCCTGAGGTCTCTTCCAACCCTAATCTTCTATGATTCTTCTACAACTCGTTCTGTGACTGACCCTGGGCAAAGCCCTTAACCTTCCACCTTGGTCTCCCCACCTGTAAAATGGGAGATGCTAATTATGTACCTCACAGCAGCACCATAAGGTATGTACTGCTGGTAAAGAACTCTTAACAATGGAAACTACTGAGTACTCAGTGTGTTTATTATTGTTGCTTTATCAGAGAGACCTCTGATGAAGCAGGAGAATGCTTGCATCGCTCGCTGATTTGCTGCTTATGATGACTCACAGCAGCTCTTCAGTCTTCGGTGCTAACCAGTGGGAGGAAGACACTCACCTGCAGCATGGTGGGGAGGATCCACTGGTACCCACTGAGAGAGAAGAGATGGTTGAAGTGCACAGCGGTGTTGATGACAGTGGCAGCGTACTGCCTCAGCAAGGCACTGTCCTCTGGGTGCAGGATCAGGGCTCCATTGAAGACATTTAGGAACAGCATGATCTCATCCCCCCAAGGAAATTCACTGGGCATGCCGAGGAACATCTCCTCCAGGAGCTTAATCCACAGGCTTTTTTGAAGAGTATCAAGGCCAAAGAGTTCCTTCCCAGCTGCGAGAACAATGCAGGCAACATAGGAGCTAATTAATCGCCTTAGCCCAGCAAGGCATTTCCAGCCGGGTAACATTCCCGAAGACCAATGGAAGGGATCTGCTGAGCAATGGCCTCTACAAAGTTTCCTCCAGTCACCACTTTGGCTACAGGTGCTTTTTAAAGGAGGATTGAAGCAAATTAATCTGTGGTGCAACACCACTGAGGACAACAGATTTTGGCCAATTGCGTTTAAAAATAGAAAAGAGAAGTATAAAAGGGGCACTGGAGGAATGTGATGAATTATCACAGGGATTTATTAATCTTTAGCCTATATGTTTAAAATTCATTTGATTTTTCATTTCTCTTTTAAGTTAAAGCAGACCAAATCTTGCACATACCATTGGCAGTTTATCGGCTTTATGGATAAATACTATCTATTTTTTTACCCTTCAGGTTATCCCAGAAGGACATACACTGCTGCTTCTGAAACAGAGTGCTTTCAGTGCCAGCAGACGTCCAGTTGCATGACCTGCCAATGCTTACCACACAGTGAAAAGGGCACTCCAGGGCAGGGGTCTGTCTAATCCACCCCAGAGTTTGATTAGAAAACCTACTTGACTATCAGGGTTAACCTCTGAAATGGGACAGTTCCTAAATTCCTCTTGCAAAATTTTGCACATCTGCGCATCATGGCAGGAGACCCCACATTTGCACATGCAAGTTGTGTAACTACGCACATATATTTCCCTGTAGATATGCAGTTACCTAATTTCCATGTGCAATGTTGCATGCACAAATGCAGAGCTTGCACACTCCATACAAAGTTTGTGAGCACAGCTTTAGGTGCCTTAGCAGTGATTGTCAGTAATCAGAGTGTAGAGAGTGCCTGTAACTGAGGCACTAATCCAAAGCCCACTGAAATCAATGGAAAGCAGCCTTTCTTGTGGGTTCCTAATAAATGAACAGTTTTATACTGCAGCACCTTTACTGCAGTCACATTTATGTCCTAATGTCTGGACATCATGTTCCTGGGCAGGGTATTTTCTTTGAGATGAGCTAAACCTCTATTCTGTTCAGTCTTTCTGAGAGAGTAATAAGATTGCCTGAATGAAGCTGCTGGCACCAAGTTCAATATGCAAATGAAGCCAGTGAAATCTTTGCCAAGTGCTTTCCCAGTACCTCGAGGATCACTGAAGAGGGAGAATTCTGCATCAATGGCGCTCCGAGGGAAGGAAGGCAGGCGGAGAAGGTCCTCTTGGAGCATAGACACATGGGATTGCTTGTGGGCCACAGGGATTTTCTGGGTCAGTGATATGAGGAACAGCACCCGTCCTACCTCCTCCAGCTTGCGGGTGAATACCTAGCAGAGAAGGAGACACACACAGCAGAATCGCTCCAATCAGAAGGGGTTTTAAAAGAGTGTGACATCTTTAAAGATCAATCTTGTCACCTAAGTGCAAAGACAAAGTGGAAAGAGTGGGAGGCAAGTGCCCTGGATTAACTCTCCGTGAGTGCTACTGATACATCCTGGCTTATCAGAAGAGCAGGGACTCTGAGGATGGATTGGAGGCCACTCCCGTAGGTGGGGCAGGTGGGCCCAGTGACAAAGCCTTCACCTTTCTTCCCGGGGCTGGGTGATGACACCTTATTCTTCGAGGAGCTGATACTTCCACTGGTACATGATGGGATGGTCACTGCCCCATTATGTGGGATCAAGACCCAGTGGGAGAGCCTATGGAAGCTGAGGTGAGAGCGAATGGAGCAAATGGAACACCATGAGGCATGGCAATCAATGCCAATTGCTACAGTTGTGCCCCAGGTGATGGGGAGCAGAGAATCCTGTCCCAGGAAGGAATATCTGAGAGGCAGAGCAAGGGAGGGGCAGAGGAGACGCTCCCAGGAGGGAGAAGAAACCACAAGTGGTAGTGTCTATTGCAGAGACAGGCAGACTTGTGGGGGAAAGTCATCGAGCAGGCTCCCAAAGGCCGGGGGCCGGTGCCTGGAAAGAAGTAATGTGGATATTCCTGCCTTTGAAGCTGAAGTATGTGGAGTTTCCCAGCCACACATATAAGAACATTTGCAGACCAATACAGCTAAAAGGATCCAGTTGGAAGGAATGTACACAGCCTTCTTCAGTGCCTTGATTGTCCCCGAATATGCAGCATGCCTGGTGAAATGACAACCAGGAGGCTTTCATGCCACAAGCTGCTCTTCTGGAAAAACGTGCCCCTCGCAGTATGAGGGGAGCCCTTTGAAAGGACAAAGAAGAGCCACTTCCAAGGATGTTTTTTGGCTGGAGATGCCCTGGTGGTGGTGAGATACCTGTTTCTGAATGAGCTCCTGACCCTTTTCTGGATGCATCTGTACCAGATTGAGCTGTGGAGACACTGACCTCCGGAAAGGATAAATATCCCGGACATAAGTCTGCAATGGAAGAGAATAACAAATCAAGTTTTTTAAAAATACCATTGTAACTGTAGCCAGAAGCTGGGACTGGATAACAGGGCATGGATCACTTCCATCTCTCTTCATGGACACTAAGACCCGTAATTTCCACAGGCCACAGCTCTGTATCAATGATGATACAATTCTGGCCACATATGGCCCTCTTGCTATATTCTGGCCACTCCCAATATTTAGGAAGGGATGCAGAAAGAACAAAATCAGCTGGACCAGGCCTTTGCCTCACCTTGTTGTAATGAATAAGGTTCCATCGTTTATCCATTAAAAAATAATGAGCAGACTGGGTTTCAGGTATGTTAAAAAACTCCAAGCACTCCTAAGGGGGAAGAAAAAAAGACCAGCTTGTTATTCATGAAGTAGGTTGTACAGAGACAAAGCGTTTTAAAACCAGTTATACAAGGACCATTCCCAAATGCCTTGCTGACGCCGGCACATTGTTCTTGCATTTAACACTTTTCTTTCTTTGTTTAAAATGTATATATCTATATATCTACACGCACCCATTTCAGCATTCCTAAAATCTGCTGGATTGACAGCTGTGGGGACTGATGTTACCTGTGTTTATCCACAGAACAATTATTTCTGCCTCCAGACCTGTTCTGTCTCTATAGCCACATCATCATATGGGTATCATTGCCTCCATTACTACAAGACCTGAACACCTCACAGACTTATGTATTTATCCTCACAACACCCCTATGAGGTAAGGAAGTGCTGTGTTACAAAACGTGGAACTAAGGCTGAGAGAGACGGAGGTTATAGCTACACTTATGGCAGTGTGTAGACAACAGACACTTCACGATCACCTAGCATGGGTATCAATAGCAGCGTAGATGGTGAGGCACTGCTTAGGTGGGTGGAGCAGAGTGCCTGGCATGCCTGACCCCCCAGTGCCCTACACACCCAAGCAGTGCCTCCCACGTCTACACTGCTTATTTTCAGCAGCGTCGTTTGCTGCTGCCTCGCTGCTGCAGAGAAAGTCCGAGTTACTACAGAGAATTCTTCCCCAGGTGTCTGGCTGGTGGATCTCGCCCACGTGCTGAGGATCTAACTGATCACCATATTTGGGGTTGGGAGGAAATTTTGCCCCAGGTCAGATTGGCAGAGACCCTAATGATTTTTCACCTTCCTCTGCAGCCTGGGGCACGAGTTGCTTACTGGTATGAACTAGAGTAAATGGTGGATTCTTTGTAAAATGGAAATCTTTAAATCATGATTTGAGGATGTCAGTCACTCAGCCAGAGGTTAGGGGACTATTGCAGTAGTGGGTGGGCAAGGTTCTGTGGCCTGCAACATGCAGGCCCGCAATATGCAGGCGATCAGACTAAATGATCACGATGGTCCCTTCTGGCCTTAAAGTCTATGAAAGGTTCTGTCAGCAGGGAGGCAGCAGGGAAAGGCAGCTTCACCTTTCTCTACTGTGTATAGACGCAGCTTGCCTTTCACTGCAGTATGCAGCTACATATACAGTACTAGTCCCTGTACTCTACACCTCGAAGCAAGTGTAGACGTGGCCTTAGGCTATGTTTACACTAGCACATATGTTGGCAAAACTTTTGTCATTCAGGGGGATGAAAAAACTCCCCCCGTAGCGATATAAATTTTGCCGGCATAAGCACTCGGTTGCACAGCATTATGTCAGTGGGAGACGCTTTCACACCAACAGAGCTACCGCCACTCGTTGAGCTGGTTTATTACGTCGATGAGAGAACTCTCTCCCATCAGCATAATGCAGCTACGCGAGCGATCTTACAGCGGTACAGCTGTGCACTGTAAGCTTCTACGTGTAGACATGGCCTGAGTCAGTGGCTCTCTACCTGTCCAGACTACTGTACCCCTTTCAGGAGTCTGCTTTGTCTCACATACCCCAGGTTTCACCTCACTTAAAAACTACTTGCTGACAAAATCAGACATACAAATACAAAAAGTGTCACAGCCCACTATTACTGAAAAACTGCTTACTTCCTCATTTTTACCATATAATTATAAAATAAATCAATAGGAATATAAATATTGTACTTACATTTCAGTGTATAGAACAACATAAACAAGTCATTGTCTGTATGAAATTTTACTTTGTACTGACTTGGCTAATGCTTTTTATGGAGCCCGTTGTAAAATGAGGCAAATATCTAGATGGACTGATGTACCCCCTGGAAGACCTCTGCGTACCCCCAAGGGTATGTGTACCCCTGGTTGAGAGCCACTGGCCTAAGTGACTTGCCCAAGGTCATATTGGAAATCTTTAGCAAAGCAAGGAACTGAACCCTGTCTGCCAAGTCCCAAGGCTAGCACCCTAACCACTGGATTATCCTCTTTCTCCTTGAAACGCTGATTTCTCCATTGAGGCAAAAACAAATCTGCAATTATCATGTGATGGAATCAGGACTACCTGGGCCATCAAAGAGTTCTTAGTGGAAACAGCTGTTTGGTTCATTTCTTGGGTAGGTAATAGAGCTGGTCAAACACCAGAACAAAATGAACGGACGAGTATGTCAGTGAATTGTTAACTAATTTATTTAGCAAATTGTATCTGATCTGCAGCACGCTGTTGGCCCCAGAGTTCCACTTGTGGGGCATTGGCTGGCAATGGGATCTCCTATAACCCTAGATACTGAGGATGCGGAGTACCCCACATTAGCCATCAGATCACTTCCCAGTTTATACAGTAGTGGTCACCCATCTTGAGATGGAAGTGGATATCAGAGCAGTATTCCTCCACCATATTGAAATCGGGGTGTTTGTAAGACTGTATTTCTAAAACTTAGATGTGACAGGCACAGGCAGCTATCAATATCAATATCAATATAAATGTATCAATAAACAGCTCTACCAAAAACCTCATTCCCACCTTCAGAAGAGCTTCAAATTGTGTGTCCTCATGCACTGGTAACTGGGTTGGGATGTCACACTCATTCTGTCCATGCACTACCAAGGTCTTTGTGCCTAGAGTAAAGAAGAGCTGTCATTCTCTCTCCCCTCCATTCTCACGTAATTCATGTTATTCCAATGGGACTATTCACAGACTAAGGCCAATTGGTGAAATTTGCCCTGTGAGGAGCCAACACAAGTCCTAGGTATTTGGAATCCATTATGGAATACTTATACTCCCATATAATGAGAACTTATCTTTTCTAAGGAGTTACAATGGGTTTTAACTGTAACAGTTACACAAGGAAGAAATACATATAAAATGACAACTCCGTTTTTCACAGAGCAATTTCTTGTCTGGCTCGTGAAGATGTAGGGTTACCACTGTACACTCTTGGTTATTAACTCCAGGCATTGCCATTATTTACACTGGAGGGTTTCAAGTTGAGCTATCCCTGAGTGGCAGACTCTTCAAATGATCAGACGTGGCAGTCCTTCAGGGACTGATTGGCATATGGCTCCACACTGAACAGACTCTTCTGTTGTCATGTTTTGTTTATTTGCCTACAGAGTTCTGAAGGGGCTGTGAACTGTTCAAGAATTATTTTACAGAGCCCAAATTCAAGGAGGACAGGCTTAAAAATGTTGGTGATATTAAGAGAGAGCTTCCACTGACCTTCTTCCAATGGATCTCAAACCGGCAATTCTATATTTGAGGGGTGTAGGAGCAGTAAGCAAAATAGCAAATATAGAAGATAGGTAAAGGATCCCAGCTACGTCTTAAAAGATTGTACATGTCCCTACCTGGCATTGAGGCAGTCACCAGCAGTTTTACTTCACACTGCTCCTTCTTCATAGTCTGTTTGAGATCCTTGAAGAAAAGGCCCTCTACATAACCCACCACTTCCCAAAGGAAGGTCAGTGTAGCTGAAATGGCGTCCATGCCCCATTCACATGGAGTACGCACAAAGTACATGATCAATCCCACCTGCAGGGCAGAAACAAAAAAGTGGCACTCAAGCTGCTTTTGTATACACATCACATTGTTTTACTGGCATTAGTCCTGCTTCAGCCAACTCCATTATTCTGGGGAGCACTCAGTCTGTGACAAACCCAAGTCAACTACGTGGCTCAGTAAGACAGAGGAATTTGTGATGATCATTTATGTTTGTACTGTCGTAGCACCTAGGAGTCCAGTCATGGACCAGGACCCTGCTGTGCGACGTGCTGTACAAACACAGAATAAAAAGACGGTTCCTGTAGCGTTATTCGTCATTCATAGAAGACTCAACCTGTCAAACCTAATGCTTGAAAGTTCATGTCACTCTGTCCGACTATGCCCAATGTCAACTTTCTAACTCCTTCTGTTCTGGGTGAGTATGGGATGCCACTGATATGTGCTGAGGGGCTGATCCAGAACAGCCATAATAGCTAGGATGGGCACTGGGCAGACGGGTGGGTAGGGAAGAAACCACCATGGTCCTTTATTCCCTATCTCTATAGAATGGAGGAAAGGGAGGATCTGTGCAGCAGTGTATGAGGACCAGGGCACGGGCAGTCATGCCTAGTGGTTGGAGTCAGGTGCCAGAAACTGGAGCTGGAGATTAGAGCTGGAGACAGAATCAGGAGTCAAGCAAAGCCAAAGTCAGAGTGAGGGGCAGGGTGGAGGAGAGGGGACCTGGAGCAAGACAGGAAAGCAGGAATTTGCAGCAGAGGAGGATCTGGGATAAGGAGGGCAGGAATAGGCTGGGAGGCAGGAACCAGGAAAATGGCAAGCAAGCAGGCAGGGTCCAAACTGGCAGTCAGCCAAGCATTCACCTAGTTGGTCTGACAACTTCTTGTGCCTCCTTCTGGCTTAAGTAGCATGTCCAAGCCAATCAGTGGGGCTGGACGTCTCCCCCAGTCAGGAGCTTTGCGGGCAGAGCTCTTGTTGAGCTAGACTTCCACTAGCCCCCTTCCCTACTGGTTCTGGTGAGCTGCTTGGTGGTGGCTGCAGTCTGAGTACTGCCTGGGTATCTCTAGGCTTAGGATTGAGACACATGATCCTTCACACAGACTCTCCTGGAGTGCAGCATAGGGGGTAAACACGTTGCATGGTCTCCCCCAGCAGAACTCCAAAAGGGTTGTGTGCAGCTGTGGGTTTGGCACGACAGGGTAACAGTTTATTTCACTCTTTAATAAATATGGGGGGGAGGGGAAATGGAAGCCTGTCTGAGCCAGGTGATCTACACTGACAGCTAGAGGCTTGATGTGCATAAATTGTGTGAGCAAAACCACAGGGCACTCTCTCCTTCTAGATTGTAACACTTGTGCTTTAGGAAATGAGCAGCCAAAGATTAGATTTATGGACTGTAGGCTGGTACTGGGAGCTACTCACCAAGTAGTTAAACAGGATGTGAGACGTCTGGGCAGGGAAGTCTCCGATGTTCAGTAGGAGCTTCCTCAGCATGTACATCAACTCATCCTGGAAGAAGAGCAAGAGTTTTTAATTTCCATCACAAAATGGCCTACAGTTTCCTTCCTTCCTTTCTCATTCTCATTCTCTCTCTCTCTCTGCATGAAATGGAACCATATGCTTAGGAGAAGAGTACTTAGAATTCTAAGTGCAAGTCCAAGGCCATAATGAATGTATTATCTAGGTCAGTGGTTCTCACTGTTTCGCACTGTGGATCACCTTCTTACCTAGAGATATCACCATGGACATCTGCCCTGGCAACCTCCTAATCCTGTCGCCGTACCTTCCCTGCAGCAATGCGAGTTCTTACTTACAATGGAAAAGTGCTATTAGGACAGTATTGGAGAGAGTATATGAAAATTAATTCACTTTACTGTGATCACTGTCACTTCTTGGTTACAGTCCCCATTTTGGGCCAGATTCTCTGTTGTTTTTTCCTGTGGGCAGCTCTAATGTGTGTAGGCTGGCATAGGGATCACCCACCAGTTGAGGATAGACAGAGCACATCACAGTCTGGCAGTGTCATAGTGTACAAGCCTGCCTGGGACCCTGGGTAATACTCAAGTGGCTAGCCTGTGCTGTCGCCCATTTTGCTGCAGCTTCACTGCTACTGTTATCTGAGGTAGCTAGATCAAAGCTGGCTCGGGTATGTCTACATATGCAACTGCAGTGTAGACATCACCTGTATTTGTAAAGGTTCCCCAGCCCCTCACCTAGAATCCCCTTCAACAGCCATTGGTGGCCTCACAGCAGATTCCAACTTCCTACTGGTGATCAGGGCTGCAGGGGAAAGAGCTACTTTTTCAAGTCTGGATGTTTAACAAGCATCAGTGGCTGACTGGGCTGAATTCAAAGGAAACTTCCAGGTCTTCCCTCTAGCCTGAGTGAGAAGCTGTAAAAGTGGCTCGGCCTCTGTGCACAGCCATTAAAAACAGAGGCAAAAAGTATCTGACCATCCTTTCTCCCGGTTTTCTTTTTATTCATTGTCTCATTAACGCAGCAAGTGTGAGCAGTCAACTTTGATATACATGTGATGGTCAGGTGAGAAGGATGGTGATATCGCTATCTATAGTGATATCATCATTACTGGGACTCTGATGATATCTGCTCAGTGTGCAGCAGCTGTCCAAAAAGCAAACAGAATGCTAGGAACCATTAGGAAAGGGATATATAATGAGACAAAAAATATCGTAATTCCGCTGTATAAATCCATGGTACCCCCACACCTTAAATACTGTGTGCAGTTCCGGTCACCCCATCCCACAAAAAAGATACATTAGAATTGGCAAAAGTACAGAGAAGGGCAATAAAAATGTTTAGGGGTATGGAACAGCTTTCGTATGGAGAGACTCTGTTCAGTTTAGAAAAGAGATGACGAAAGGGGGGATATGATAAAAGCTCTGTAAAATCATGAATGGTGTAGAGAAAGTGAACAAAGAAGTCTTATGTACCCTTGACGTAACACAAGAACCCAAGGGTCACTCACTGAAATTAATAAGCAGCGGGTGTAAAACAAATATAAGGAAGTATTTCTTCACATAATGCACGGTCAAGCTGTGGAACTCATTGCCATGGGAAGTTGTGAAGGACAAAGTATAACTGGGTTTGAAAAGAATGAGATACATTCATGGAGGATAGGTCCATCAATGGCTATTAGCCAAGATGATCAGGAATGCAACCCCATATGCTCTGGGTGTTCCCAAACTTCTGACTGCCAGATGTTGGGACTGGATGACAGGGAATGAGGATCACTTGATAAATTGCCCTGTTCTGTTCATTCCTTCTGAAGCACCTAGCACCAGCCACTCTTGGAAGAGAGGCTACTGGGCTAGACGGACCATTGGTCAGACCCCGTATGCCTGCTCTTATGTTCTTATTTATATGGTGTCCTGGTGTGCACGGTGTTGTCTATGTTATTATTTATATAGCGCTACAGGGGTACCTGGTGCTCTTCATACAAACAAAAGCGACAGATCCCTGCCTCATAGAGTTTACAGTCTAAACCAGACATAGCACAGAAAAGGATTATGATGATATGTATTAACTACTTATGTTAAACAATCTGTTCCACCTTGTATTTAGCTGTGACACTCTGATTAGTACAGTTCCCAGACCCGAAGAAGAGCTCTGTGTAAGCTTGAAAGTTTGTCTCACCAACAGAAGCTGGTCCAATAAAAGGTTTTACCTCACCCACCTTGTTTCTTTAATATCCTGGGACCCACATGGCTACAACACTGCAAACAGGGTGCTGAATGTCAGGCCTGTACTTCAGGGAGGGTTAAACAGAGTGGCTCCGATGAAGCTAGGTTCATCTGCACCAGCTGAGGAAACCTAACTCAGTAGGATTCAGGACTAAGAGACCTAAACAGAGTCAGAACAGGACCTTGGACAATCAGGTGGTGTAAATCAGCATAGCCCCATTGACTTGATAGGGCCTACACTGATCTACACCAGCCAAGGATCTGGTTGTTAGTATTCTAAGCCATCTTATAGTAAAGATTGTTTTACCCTTTAAGTGATTTTACTTGTTCCTGTATTTTTGTGCATTAAGTGATGGCTAAGCTCTCCTTTAATATGCTCTGGGAAAATATGTCTATACTGGGAAAAGGAGAACCTACTTGTCGGTTGCTTATTGTGAGTTTCTCCAGGAAATGCCGTAGAACTGTAGAGGGATCTTCAATCAAGCAGTTCCATAAGACCTGCTGGGCCACGGCACTCACTATACAGGAGGAAGAAAAAGAACTAGTGAGAACCTCATCTTCAGGAGAAGTCTTAAAGGGGCATATTTATATTAAAATGTTTGACGTCTACCAGCAAACCAGAGAACCATGTGCATCTACAGAATTGACACTCAGATGCATGATTACATATGGTCAGTTAATTAAAAACTGCAAATATTGTTGTGAATTTTTTGTTATTCACTAAATCATATTGTTTGTGGCTACTATTTGAACAGATATTGCGTGTTTGTGAAAGGGTTACTAAATCCCCCAAATGTCACCAATTTTAGCATAAATGATTATTCATCTTCAAATTTACATTAGCAGCACAT
Organism: Lepidochelys olivacea; assembly: GCF_965140295.1. Classification (NCBI taxonomy): domain Eukaryota; kingdom Metazoa; phylum Chordata; order Testudines; family Cheloniidae; genus Lepidochelys; species Lepidochelys olivacea. The sequence continues at coordinate 65,316,594 of NC_140421.1, read as the reverse complement.
TATTCACTGTTTTTCTGTAATTCAGCCATCTAACCAGGAAGAAGCTCAATCAATACATGATTTGAGGGGCCAGCCACACCTTATAAACAATGAATAACAAATAGTAAATTAAACCATTTGTAAATGTCTGAAATATTTCAGAATAGCATCAACCCCTTCATCTGAGAATACTGAGGAATAATAAACACAAAGGAAGCTACAAAGGAAGTGACTATTTCACAAATCTAAAAAGAAAGACTTGACCAAGTAGGACAGGAGCTTTAGTTGTCCAAAAGAGAGCATCGCAAAGAAAGAAAACATAAAATAATAGTTACACATATTTATATCTAGGACCTATTTATAAATGGTTTATAAGAGGTTAATATATGATTAATAGATGTTTTAATAAATAAGTAATTGTTATGGAATTTGACAAGCCAATAGTGTACGTTGCTTATCATCATGGCTTATAACTGTGAGGCAAACCCACAGCTGAACCAGGGTTGCTCACTCAGCTATAATGACTCCTGCCTCCAGCAAACCCTGCACTGACTCACCCCTCAGGCATGCTGCAGCAGCCTATCCCTGAGCAGGGCCCGGGTCTGATGACCCCCAGGTACAAGTATTTCACCCTCACTGCCAGAGCAACAAGTCAGTCTATTCAATAGCACCACTGGACTAGGAACTCTCCTGCTGCCTCACAGTGTTAGACTCCCTAGGCTTCCATTCTGCCTTGATCCTGTCCCTGTTCCTGCCCCAGCCTTGCCCAAAACTTGTTCCAGCCTGCTTCAGCCTTGTCCGTACATTATTCTGACCCTGCTCCAGCCTTGCACCTGCCTCCTGAACCCCAGAACCTTGGACTGACTTCAACCCAGCTTCGACCTTTGGCCTGCTTCCAGACTCTGAGTGCAATCCTGATTTGGCTTGTTTACGGACACAGACCTTGGTTCTGACCCATGGCCTGTCCCCAGACCCTGGTTTAAGTGCTGCCCTCTGCCCAGTCCTGACTCTGTGGCTAGCTTTGACCCTTGGAATCTGTTCTTGACCACTACTCCAACTACCAGGACTCACGGCCCAGAACCAAGAGCCTGTCAATAGCAGTTTATAAAACTTTCTATAGGCTTATACCCATCAATGACACACACTGTTTATGTCCGTAACATGATTATAAAGTCAAATAATTTATAAACTCTTTATATACTATTTATAAGTGGAATTAGAGACAGCGCTGCTAGTGATGCCTATAGGTAAATTGCCTGACACTTCCCATTGTAAGATCCTCTTTTCAGGTGTTCACAACTTTGCCAAACTTTAACTGTTTGGGTTGACATTTTCCATGCTGAGTGTCTGCCTTAGGTTGAATATTTTTGGTACATTTAAGCAAAAATGATGGTCACTTTTGAGAATGAACTGTTTCACTGAGAAGCTCTGACACGTCCATGCTTTGGGGCAGGGACTTAAAATTAGGCAGGTGCTTCACTCAGGTGCCAGAGATGTGTCTTCTAGCATCCTCATATTTTTTTTCAAATTTTGCCAAGTTATGAGCCTCTGAAAAGCTCAGTTTTCACAAGCTCAGTAGAGTTTAGCAGTTAGATTTTCCAAAGGTTCTGTCTGCACGGAGCATGCTCCATCCCAGGGCTGTGGGGGCCGAGCAGGACTTTCCCTCCAATTGCTCCTCTTGGCAGCCAGGGGCTGGTGTGGCACTGGGCACTGGAATTGAGAACAGGGGAACTGCATCTCCTGTGCTCTCAGTGATCCTCCTGCAGGCACCCAGGCAATGAGAAGGAAAAGGAGGAAGCAGCTCGATTCAAGTGCAGAGGGGTGAGGAGCCAGGTGAGGTGGAGAACTAAAGGGAGGAGCCAGGGAGGGTTAGGGGACTGGGATTCTGACCTATATGTGAGCTAGGGAGGCAAGCGTGGGGGTAAGACTGGACCTGGGACAAGAAGTCGTGGCTGGGTATGGGGGACTGAGACATGAAGATAAATTCATTAACGTTTGTCAAGCACTCACATACTGTAGTGATGAGCGCCATAGAAAAGCCCATGAAGAAATTAACAGTTCTGTCTTCAGAGCAGGTTTTGAACAGTGTGCTGTAAATAAGGCATGGACCCACACACTGAATCATAAGGATAAAATAAAATACTGAAGAGCTGCTCATTAAGTATGCAGCATCCATTCTATACACTGAATGAGGCAGAGGTCCTGTGGAAAATATAAAATGTGCTCAGGTAATTACAGACTGTATTATAATGCATTCACACAAGAGGATCACATTAAGGTTGCGCAGGCAACCCTGATTCTGGCATTTCTTAAATTCTGAGGGCTTGACTTTGCAACCTTAAAACTGTTCTTTTAATGTGTTATTTTTTGTGAGCAATTTCCTAGCTTTTAAAAAAAGCGTGGGTGCCACTAATAACTGGATTCTGATGCTACTGGCCTAGCTGCTCTTACTAATCTGAGCCATTGTTCAAACTGCTAGAGATTTTTGTAACCTCTGATTAAGAGCCCATGAATGTTTAATCTAGGTCAGCACCTGCTACTCCATCCTCTCGGACTTCTCCATCTTCCATCAAGTGAACAATGGGGAGCACAGCTGCACAGATGCATGCTGGGAACACTGCCTGTGGGGGCTGTGGCACATGATGGTTTGGAGTGTGCTCTGTAGTGTGTTCCTCATCTAGAGCAGAGAGGAGTAAAAGGCATGCGTTAGCCAATGTGCTGTTGGTAAAATCCTTTTCAATTACAGTTCTCCACCCGGAGTGCTTCACATGACACAACTCAGCGGTAACTCACAGTGAAACACTGGAACTGAAGAGAAGCTACATGGGAATGAGCAGCAGTATATAATGCATGGGGCTGACTAGTTCAGAACTTCCTGAGCTTTCAAGCAGGCCTGACAAAAGGCAGGTGTAGCTTTGGTTAAGACCAAGGAAGACATGAGACCTGTGAGTCAACAGAATGAATCTATACATTGTATAAGGAGAATTAAAAACAAATGTAAAGTCGACGCCCACCTTCTGCACTGACGGCTGAACGCACTGACCAGACAGAGCCACGACGGAAGGAATAGTTCCTGTGAGAAGTACTGGAGGTGCAGGAGGGACTCACAGAGAGACGGCGGGATGCCAGGTTGGTGACTTCTTCTACTGACAAAGAAAACAGGGGATGTGAATTTTGGTTTATAAATTCGACTGCCACAATTCAAGGCATTTCCCAGAGAGAAGCATCATGCTGCCAGATTGGAACAGAGAAAAATTCAAGTCAGACTTCTTGTGAAATGTACAATTTAGAAACGAAAAAGATGATTTAGGCAATCTCGTCGATCCCCTGGGAGCTAGAGCAGGCCTGTTCCTTAACATATATTACCCAGTGCTTTGCTGAGTCAAGTTTCAGTTGACTCAGGTGATGCAGCTCCACAGCTTCAGTTAGACGATTATTCTACATCGTAACAAACCACACTGCTAGGTAATTTGTTGTCCTTCCTCCAGGTACTGTCTGGGTGCACTTGCAATGCCACTATTCTGTTTGCAGATTTTCCATTGCATACACAGCTCAGGACACATCAGCATATTTGTGTAGCTGCAATATGCAAAAAGAGGACATTTAACTAACTCTATTGCATTAGCTTGACCCAATGAAATCCTCAACCCAAAGGCTAAGTTTTCAGTTTCCTTTATTCTCAGACAGTAAGGATCTGATTTGGCAACGTGCTGAGTGCCTCCTGTGAGGTGCAGAGAGTCCTCAACTCCCATCGGTCAGTGGGAGCTGAGAACACCCAGTTTCTTGCAGGCAGCACTCAACATTTCACAGGTTTGGGCCCTTATTACAGTAATTATTGGTAACACTTCTTTCTCATTCATTTTGAATCTTTTATTTTTTGACATGGATGCCTTACATCTGTATGGTGCTGTTAGGTTCGTAAAGTGATTAAAAACCAGTTCCTTTGAGTGATCCGAAATGGTGAAGATGTTAAAGTGGGGTCTTCCCTATCACTAATGATGACTTTCCATCCTCACTGCATCCCTAAGACCTGTTCCATGCTGGAGGCATATGCTTATTGGTTCCTGGCAAGCAGTTCTTGGCTTTGGAGCGCACCTTCCTCTTCTTGCTCTGAGTTTGGCGTGCAGGTGGGCTCATAGCAGGCCTCCTGGGTGATGGGAATGGCAGTGATAAGACTGGCTTCCCGGCCTAGGCGCTTCTTTTCTTCCTCCTGCTGCAGGTTCTTCAGGATGTGCTCTGCTCGCTGATGAGAACGTGACACTGCCCGGGCTGAAAACGACTTCTGCCAGAAAAGCAAGAAGAAAGAAACCAACATGAAGCAATTGGTTTGGTTTTCATGCAGCATGTGTTTTAACATTTAACCCACTAAAGAGCAAATCCATTCATCTATCTATACACATACACACCCACAACAAGTAGGTGTTAACGGAATAAAGATTCACAAGGATGCTCTTGGTTGGATTTCTTGTCTTAAGTCTCTTGTTGAAAAATAGGAAAAATACTAACACAGTATATGTGATGTCTATGCACTATACTAACAATGTACTCAAAGATCTCTTGTAAACTGACACAAGTAAGGAAATTCAGAGTTTAGACTACTTGGTCTTCTTTAGCTCCCTCCCTCTTCCTCCCCACCCCCACCACCTGGATATAGTCTGTCACTAAGTAATAACAATATCCCCTCTAGGGAGCTCTTTAACTTACAGACTGGTCCTCATTAATTGGGTCCTGCACACTCCCACTGCACTGTGGAACCCACGGGGGGTCAAACATTGGCACAGAGGGCATTCCCAGTACTGGAGAGGGCAGGGTGAAGTTTATACTTGGAGGAGGAATCTGCAAGAAAACACAAGGAGAGAAAATCAGGTAGAGGGAAAGAGAAATTTTAGGTGGTGGATTTAAATGCCGATTGATTACTTCCCTTGGGATTCCAGCCTCTTCCTGCAACCTGGGACAGAAGGAAGGGGAACTGTGCTCAGTATCAACAATATTTTTTTAAAACAATAAAACATTTTAGGCAAAAGATAAAACATCTGAAATCATTTTGCACTGTCCATTATAAAAACTGAATCTCAGACGAAAAACAAGGAACCAGAAACTGTTATCCCATAGAATTATAGAACATGGATTCTTTTGCATAACATGATGCGAACCATCCAGACTATGTGACCACTTTTTACAGCTGGCCTCTCTTTTCACACATCTGTGCTCTTGTTACATCATGAATAACAATAACTTCTCAAAAGATAAAGGAAAGACCCTTCAACCACAATGAGAAACAGATAAGCGAGGGAGAAAATCTTCCAAATTCATCACTTTTACTCCTCAAAGTCCACATAACAATTATTTGTGGTATACCAAAGGGTCAATATATGAATCCTTACAGTGGTTTTCAAGGGAAAAAGCTGCTAGACTGGGAACTCCGAGTCCACCTCAGAGGATACTTCTCGTGAGTTACCTAGAATGGAATCGACATGAGCAAGCACTTGAAGAAGAAAAAATGGTTACCTTCCTTTTCGTAACTGTTGTTCTTTGAGAGGTGTTGCTCATGTTGATCCCGTTCTAGGTGTGCACGTGCCCATATGCACAGTCATCGAAGATTTTTGCCTTAGCGGTATCCGTAGGGTCGGCTGTCGCACCCGCTTGAGTGTCGCACTCATGCGTTGGTATATTAGGCGCTGCTGACCCTTCGCCCTCTCAATTCCTACTTGCTGGCAACTCCGACATAGGGGTAGGAGGGCGGGTAATGGAATGGACATGAGTAACACATCTCAACTCCTGGGCTCGGTCCTTCAGGAGGGCCTCCTTGAATTTGTTAAGGGAGTCCCACAGGTTAAAATTGTACCGGCCTAACAGGGCCTGGTGGTTAGACTCCCGAAATTGCAGACTTACCATCAAATAAATCTTTCTGCCAAATAAGTCCAATCTCTTAGCATCTTTGTTTTTTGATGTGCCACTGACTTGGCCCTGCCCGTCCCTTTCATTAACAGCAGACACGACCAGTGACACCGCTGGAGGGTGTGTACACAGATATTTGAACCCTTTTGCAGGGACATAATACCTCTTTTCCGCTTTTTTAGAAGTAGGCAGAATGGAAGAGGGGGTCTGCCACAGTGATTTGGCAATCTTAAGGACTCCTGGGTGGACGGGCAGCACGACCTGGACAGGGTGGAGGAGGATACAATGTTAAAGAGGTAATCGGACTCCTCCATGATCAAAATTTTAAGTTCAAGTTGGTAGCCACCCTTTTAAGGAGGGCCTGGTGCCCCTTGAAGTCAGCATGGGGGCTGCATGCTTGGGAGGGATCCACCACCGCTTCGTCTGGAGACTATGACAATGACTGCACCACCTGGGAAGGGGCAGGTTCTCCTTCCTTTTCTGGGGATGGCTCCCTTGGTGCTGGAGTCCAATGAGCTGCCCCCGCGTCAGATTTGGTACCATGTTCCAACTCTGGTGCTGGCAGTGCTGGGGGCGGTTTCTCCGAGGCGGCCTGGGAGGACTGATGGGAATATGGGACCGGCATTATGGGCATGCCTCATAGGTTCCAGTATGGCCAATGAGCGGAACACTGTCCCTGCTGCCATGCCATCACTGCAGGTGCCGCGCCAGTTTCGTGGGTTGGCAGCGAATCGCCCCTCCTTGGCAAGGGGCCGAACTCCCGGTCTGATTCTGACCATTGCCCTTCCAGTGACCAGGGCAGAGCCGTCAAGGCCTGCGTCTGCTGACTGACCCTGGTTGGCGACTGGCGAGGTAAGGGTGAGAATCGGTGCCTGTCCGATGAGCAGTAATGGGGGCATGGAGACCGGTGTTGCGACAGGGAGCAATTCCGCGCCAGTGAGGACTGATGTCTGGGAGACCGTCTGGGCGAGGGTGACCTGCACTGTGGCAATCTTTGGAGGGAAGCTCACCGGTACCGGTGGTACGGGGACTGGTGCCTCAACTCCGGTGTCCCATGTCTCGTAGGGAGAGAGCGTGGTTTTAGGGACCTGGGTCTTCTGACCAGAGACCAGGATGCAGTGCCGGGGTCCTAGGCCATGGAGATGGGGATCTACACCTACGGTTCGGAAACTGAGGGCGTTCCACTGCCCTATTGGGCAGTCCCATGATTGGCTTGCCCTAGGTATTGGGGCCTTAGCCAAGTCTGGCGTGGTGTTTGTGGTGCCAGTTGTCTGGCTTGTTCTTTAGCCGCCAGGGCCGCTTTGGGCAATGAGGGCCCTAGGAGAAGCTGGGTTCCCCTGCTGCTCCTGGCAGTTGAATCCCTGGCTGGGCTAGGGGTCCAACCTCAGCGGTACTCCCCGTCAAACCGGACACATGACCTGACATAGGTCCTTTGCCCAAGGCCCCTTTCCCTTCCAATGCCAGGGGGCTCTTCTTCTTTTGCCGCTTCTTTGGCACCGGTGAGGGGGAATGGTGCTGTGCAGAGCCCGGTGCCGGCGGCACGCTCAGCACCAACACTGAGGTGCTCAGCATGGCATCCGAGCGGGAGGGGTCCGAGGCAGGATGAAGCGCAGCCTCCATGAGGAGGGTCCTCAATTGGATATCCCGCTCCTTCTGGATTCTAGGGCGAAAGTTCTTACATATTCTGCCCTTGTCCTTGCTCCCCAAGCACTTCAAACATCTGGCATGGGGGTCACTAATAGGCATTGGCCTGCTGCACGATGAGCATGGCTAGAAGCCTGAGGAACGAGGCACACCCTGCTCCAGGTTGAAGTCCCAGCCAGGACTCTAACTACCACACTAACCTAACACTTAATGTCTAACTAAGTACCTACAAACTATACACAAAGACGACAGACAATGGGCTGTGAAGAACCGCTAATGCTCTTGTGGAGCAAGACAAGGAGCTCTCACCAACCATCATGGGCAGTAAGAAGGAACAGAGAGGGCATAGGGTTGACAGAGCCTAATATACCAAAGCATGAGTGCGGAACTCAAGGGGGCGCTACAGCCCACCCTATGGATACCACTAAGGCAAAACACACCTAGAATGGAACTGACATGAGCAAGCACTCAAAGAAGAACATCTGTTCCTTTAAGCTAGACATCAGAAGGTATCTGGTATATCAATCTGCAGTGAAGTAGCCCATTTCCCAGATACATCCATTATATAATTGAAAATTAAAGTGGTTAGGAGAACACTGTATGATCTTCTGGGATGTACAGAATCTTTATAAAAGTGAGCAGACAACTCGACAGGCCAATCCCATTAATCAAAGAAAACCATGATTAATATTGCCGGAATGGATTCTGCCATCCTTGCTCGGGTCGAGAAGTACCTGACTCCACAAGTAACGGCCAAATCAGGTCCTATATATTTAGCTCAATGCAATTAGTTATAACAGGCACAAGATATTTTTGTTAATAACTATGGAAATGTTGTATCATCTTCTAATTTAATATTGGTGGAAAAGTCAGAGACACTAATTAGTTCCATTCATTTTTCCCCCTGCTGAACTACATCTTACTATACTGTGACAATTGTCTATGGCAATATGTTTCTTTCCTACTAAGTATTTTTCTCTCATCTTCACCCAGAATTCTGTGGGTTTGTCTCTTTTTTATACAGTTCCTCACCCTACAAACCTGGCGTACAGAATTAGTTTTTCCTCTTCTGAAATGACTTAACGCCAATTCCTTGTCATCATGTCACAATACATCTGTCCTACAAGCCAAAACTGCAAAAGACAACCGTGTGTTTGTTCTTCTCATCTACCTTAAAGATCTGTTGAGCGCCCTCCTCCATTCGAGGCCAGACTTGATACCGAAATCTCCAGAGGGTATGGAATTTGAGAACAGCATTCAGTCTTTGCACTGTTTCAGGGTGATGAAATTCGGACATCAGCATACCAGAAACAGCCTCAGGCACTTTCACAGCACACAACAGGAACATGGCAGCTGCAGGGAGTGAACATTTTATCAGCGAAGTGTTTTCAGAGTGTATTTGTTTTGCAGACAAAATTGCAGTCACGTAAAAAAACCAAAACCCTACCAAAAAAAATGCTCCACAGAAAATGAAATCAGCAATATACTAGCACCAGCAAAAAGTGTTTTGCTTCATGAAATGGAATCAGTGTCACTCCACCTCTCATAGCCACCACAACTGCTCATAAAAAGATGTTAGCAAAGCTGTTTTTTAAAACAGAGAATGCTTTTGTTCTCATGAAAATCTCAGCAACGATTAGTTTAGAATAAAAAGTAAGTCCAGGCTTCATTCATCAATAACAATAAATAAGAAGCAGCAGCACTTTTACAGGACTTTCCAACTCAAAGTACTTTACAAAGGACAGAGGGGGAAACTGAGGCACAGTGTTTTAGTGACTTTCTGAAGTTCACAGAGCCAATCAGTGGCATGCTGGGAAGAGAAATCAGGTTTTCTGACTCCCAGTCCAGGATCTTATTATCCTACTGTATAGATCTGCATAGAGGGATATTCCAATTGTAGATAGACAGTGACTAAATTATTGAGAATGTCTCAGTGCACTGGAAAAGATCATTAATTTTTTTAAAATCTGGTAAATTATCCCATGCTAAAAAATAGAAAATAAGAAAAAAAAATCTATGAATGAATACTTCATAACTCTCCAAAAGACCAGACAGGTTCAGAATCCAAATATTTACAATGGAATTTCATTACATTTTAGATGAAAAAAAGATTTTACAGTGAGATTTGGTTCTCAATCTTGCAAGGTGTTGAGCAATTCTGGGAGGTGCTGAGCACCCTCATCTCCAAGTGAAGTTAGGGGGAGTGAAGGGTGCTGAGCATCTCATAGAAGAGCTCAGCACACAAGCACTACTGATCTGAAAGTAAGTGGCTTTTGGGCAAACAATACAAGCGTTAATTAAGAAATAGTTTGTGTTTTCTTTCCTTTGGTCTTGTCACAATGCGGTTATAATGCTGTACAAAAATGCCAAGGATTTTTAAATTACGGTGTCTAAATTAACCTCTACAGTCAGCCTCCTGGGCACGTGAGAACATAAATGAGAAGGAGTTGGGTACCTTAAGTTATGTATCTAAGAGATCCCATGAGGGCTCAAACGGGTCCATGTTAGTGGATCCCAGTGCAAGGTTGGGCCCTTTGTCCTTAATTACTTTGCAGACTTTAAGCCAGAAGTAATACTGGTGTATTCCAAATGTGATTTTTCAAATTTTATAAAATTTATATCATCATTTGCATTGCAGTCATGTCTTGGAGCACCAGTTACAGACCAGGAGCTAGGTGCTGTACAAACACACAGGACAAAACATGGTTCCTGTCTCAAAGAGCTTACAAAGTAAATATAAGACAAGAGAAAATAGAGGGCTGCAAACCGGAGGCATTAAAATTAAATGGGGCAAAATTTGTTGGAGGTATGACAAGTTTGATCTTAAGTGGCTTCCTCTCTCACAAAGGCCCCCTATCACAGGGATTTGAGGGGAATGGAGCTGGATGCAAAAGGTTGTGTTTTGCTGTTGTAGCTGCCAGATAAGAAAACAGAAAATTAGAGACCTGTTTACCCACAAGCAAATATCAATGCCAACAGCATTAATTTCCACAGATATCAGTCTCCAAAGTGTGGCTGGCTGCCTGGAGCTGGTTTGCCCCAGGAGGCCTGGAGGTATTGAAGAAACAATGTATTGTTGTTAAGTTTTGTGATGCAGTTTCTTTTTTGGGGAAGGGTTATGGCACACAGCAGGAGTGTGTGCTCTCTCCTTTAATATCTCTAACTAGAGTCAATTCGTGAAGCAGAGCTGTTTCCTTCTAATCTGGCATTGGCATCTCGGCTGGGATACCCAAAAGAGGGGATTGCCTGCCTGCTGTTTGTGGCTGCTGTGTATAGTGTAAAATAAACAAGTTGCCCCAAGAACATACCCAGAGGTAGGGTCACTGATTCCTCCTCCAACAGGAAGCTGACCTGCAAGGCCCCAATATCTGTTATGGATGGGCAGCAGGGCAACAATACCAATCTCTGGTTCAGGTTCTCTTACCTGCTGCTCCAGCCATGTGCTCATCCACGCTGAGCAGCAGCTCCCATGCTGCGGGCTGAATGTCCCCATACATCTCCTCTGTTAGAATAGGAGCTGCCTTGATTAACAGTGACAAAGGTGCTGGGGACAGGCTCATTACCTAAAGAAAATGAAAGTGTATTTCATAGCAGAGTTGAGTAAACTATTGTTAGCAAACAACATATTCACTGATTTTACCCTTTTATCTGATCACGAATTACCCACAGTGTCTGGTTTTAGCAAATTAAATTAACCTGATATGAACATATCACACTTCGATGTGAACATATTTCAGCCTGTATGCTGTTAGCAAACTATTCATCTTGACTATCTGCTGTTTGTTAATTGTGGTGTGCGACTGGGCTATTGTTGCTGCTCCCTGACGCAGTGACTGAAACTCTGATAAACTACAAGAAGGGAAAGCAAAGGCTTTTCAGGTTGGCAGCACACATGCTGCTATAAATATTCACACAAGTCTTCACAAACTTCTACTGCAGCAAATTCACAACTGGTATCTAAACACTTGCTTTTTTTAACCCGTATTATTTGAGGTATTAAAATACCCAGACACGTAAAGTCACGTTGGATTAACTGTCCTGTGGGCCCAGGGCTATTAGATTTTGTGGGGCCTCTGTATAGAAGTCTTTTTCCAAATTTCAAACAAAATGATCACAATTATGGCATCAAGACTACTAACGCTATTCTAAACTTTGCCTTTTGATTAACATAAAGCTGTTCTGTGGTTACATTTCAGTCTTAAAACATGTAGAGTATAGTTAAGTTAATTCAAAATAGCCTACTTCTTATCTTAGAAAAGCTGTTATATTAGTTTCTTTCTGGGAGGGAGTTTGGATGCAGGAGGGGGCTCCAGCCTGGGGCAGAGGGTTGGGGTGCAGGAGGGGGTTTGAGGTACAGGCTCCGGCTGGAAGGCACTTACCACAGGTTGCTCCTGGCCAGCAGCACAGCTGGGCTCAGGCAGGCTGCTTGCCTGCCATAGCCCCATGCTGCTCCTGGAAGCAACCGGCTGCTGGCACTTCTCTGCGCGCCCCTGGGGGGAGGCGGACAGCGTGTCTCCATGCACTGCCCACGCCCGCAAGTCCTGCCCCTGCAGCTCCCATGGGCTGGTTCTCATGGGAGCTGCGGGGACAGTGCTGGGGATGGGGCAGTGCGCAGAGCCACCTCCGGTCTCCCCCCTCCTGCCACAAGCCGCAGAGACCTGCCAGTAGCTGTCCGCTTCAGGAAGCGACGTTGGGCCATGGCATGCAGGCAGTCTGCCTGAGCCCTGCTGCGCTGGGGCCCTGGGCTGCAGCCACCAAAGCTCCTGCGCTAATTCGGCCATGCTTAAAGGTAAAGACTCCAACTTGGGGTTCTTTTAACTGCTGCTCCAGCTCACTCTTTGGCACGTCCTACCCATTTTGGGGATGCCGTTTACCTCCATGGGTATTATTCAGGAGTAGTCACGCACTCCAACTCTTCCCACTCTCTGCACAGGCTCAAGGTTCCACAATCCTTTCTCCTCTCACTGCTAGGGTGACCAGATGTCCTGATTTTATAGGGACAGTCCCGATATTTAGGGCTTTGTCTTATATAGGCGCCTATTACTCCCCACCCCCTCTCCCAATTTTTCACACTTGCTGTCCGGTCACCCTACTCACTGCAAACCCTCCTAAAGGGCAAGGCAGAACCTAGCCTAATCAGCATGTCACTGTGGTAGGAGATATAGTAGTACCTGCTGTCTGATGTATTTCAACATTCCAGAGTCCTTTTTTCCTTCCAAGTTGATATCCATTACTCTCTTCTTCAGAGACGGAGTTCTCAAGCATGATTTGTCCAAGCACTGAAAAAGAAATGGAGTTCAGTTATCTGACAATCTCTGAGACACCATATTTGTAAAGCCAGGAAATCTAATTCAAGTGGATTCTGAAGCCATGGTTCTGAAGCTGTCCATATAAGGCCTTATGTTCTGACAGTGTTCAGCAGCCAGCGAGCTGGCATAAGTAACCCTAATTCTAAAGGTTTAAAAAAAAATCTATTTTTAATGTTAATTTCCTTAATAAGATCAAGGCCAATAAGCCAAGTCAGAAATTTGAATGTGTTCCCTGAAAGTGCCCCAGAATACTCTCATAAAAAGGTTACAACAGTGTGCACTGTAGAACACAAGTGTTTTAATATAGTTCAAAGTCAAGAGTCCACAAATTCCAATCTAAAACCATTCTAGCCAGGGAGTTTGTGACCCACTGCACCAGTACATCCACTGTTTGTTCTCTTCCTCTCAGGGAAACATAAGCAGCAATAGGTACCTGGACACGAATTTACGGCTGCCTGAAAGTCAAACCAAGCTGATCATCATGTAGCCCAGTGACAATGAGAAACGGGATTTACCAGCAAACCTACTGTTGCCAGCCATGATATGTTCAATATCCAGAGCACCACAGTTTCTCCTGTATATTGTGTGGCTTTAGCTTTTCCTTCTAATGGTGGTAACCTATCAGCTAACACAGGGGTTCTCAACCTGGGGGGTCGTGACCCCCAAGGAGGTCGCAAACAGGTGTTAAGCATTGCAACCATCCTGGGCGTCTCTTATTGCTAAATGAAAGCGTAGTTTCAGCTAGATCCTGGCTAGATGATTGGGAGTTGCCAGAGTGGTCACAGTATGAAAAAGTTTGAGAACCACTGAGCTAACACATAAAAAGAAATGGATTAGATAGAAATAAATGGCATATGGTTTTTTCCTATGTAAAGATCCCCATCTTTGTGTGTGTATGCACAGATGCCTTATTGTCCAGTGACCATTTCTTTATCTCTATTGTTTGATAGCCTTTACTCGTAAGGCATGGGCTATGAAATCGTATAGCTTAACATTTTGCACTGGAATTCAGTGTTTGAGCTGAAATAACACCCAAGAGTGCAGAGTAAGCTCTTTAGCTACTGCTCATTTACTCTGCCATGTGCTCACCTCAGGCCTTTCGGCTGGCAGAGGTGACAGAGGTGACAATTCTAGAGGTTGCTTCCTTTCCTTGGTGCTTAACTGCAGCATTGCAGTTTGTGTCAGGCAATATGAACATATGAACACAGTTTAGTGTTCTGAAGAGCAGCATTTCTGCATTCTTTGTTTCCTCTCTGCTTTGTTCTGTATCAATATATCCATTAATCCAAGTGGACATCTAATCACCTATTCTGTGACAGGGAAATGTTACGAACTTGCAGAGCAAAAATTTCCACCCACGGGGATGCTGAAATCTTTGCATTGATGAGATGAAGAAGTGAATTTAACAGTGCCAAGGACACAAATACTTCTGCTTCCAATTAAGGGGTATTATTATCACTTGAACATTGGAATGACTCCTACAAGACTCCTATATTACATGTATTCAGAAAATCTGCATCTGGTCTGTTTCAGCTCAGGAATATATTCAGCCAGTTATGGGCCCTGAATGACCCAAGTACTTCAGCATGTCACAAGCTTAGGTACCTTGCTGAACTGGGACTATAGTCTGGGTGGTATTTACTGGCCTTCTCACCTCCTTCTGCTTTTTGCCTCTTGCCACATTGTTCAGCACATTGTTTTCTCGGAGCGAGTCCACAGTGTCACCATACAGCAGTTTGATGGCTCGGACCAGGCGAGCACAGGAACGGCTGTGGTGGAGGTAGCAGTGCGGGTGGCAGTAATCAATGTGGGTACATATGAAACTCTGCTGGTTGCACAGCAGGATCATGACCTGGAACCCAAAGAGGGGAGTGGTGAGTTACTCAAAATTGAGGAGCGCTAGTTTGGTGGTGAGAGAATGCCCAAGATGAGCAGCGTTCCCCTCATTTCATGTGAAGACTATTTTGTCACTGACACCGGTGAAATAAAAGGGGAGGGCCAGGGTTAGAAACTGTCATATATGTGACCATCATTAAACGCTGGCAGCCCCACCGCAGATTTGAGTCCATTCCTTTCAGGGTGGGGAGCATTAGGATATTCCCTGTTCCCAAAATAGGAATAAACCCAGCCCCCTAGGTTGACATCTGAGAGAGAACCTCCTAGGGGCTCCTTGCAGCTGCTGCCTCTGAAGGGTAGGAGCAGCTCCTGCGGCACGTGGGCACTGGAGGGAACTTTCAGATCCTGCGCTGTGGGTCAAGACACGCACTAGTGAACCCCAAGTACCTAGCAGTGAAATACCCAAAGCCAACAGAGGGGGGGCACTCACCACACATTTGCCTCCAAGAGGGGAGGTGCTGTGCATTAACAAACCCCCTGCCCAAAATAAGACAGCTCCAGCACTGCCAACCCCAAACATTCAAAATTCATGAATCAGGCCCCCAGAAATCGTGAGGTGGACTCAAAAATCATGGGTTTTTAAATTATATATATTCTAATTTGCTTTTCAGCTTTTTACCTCACTTATGTTGATGTCAATAAGGAGCAACTCCACTAAAGTCAGTGTATTTACACCAGTGTAAAACTGGAGTGAGATCGGAATCTCATTGCTTGCTACGGGTCAGAGTCTGTTCCCTTCCTCGTTTTGAGCAGTGACTTACTCCACCAGTTGTGGCATTAAGAATACCAGAATTTTGCCTTACACGAGTTGTAGGGTGAAATGAATACCAACACGGTTGTGTACAGAAAAGGGCTTGAGCCTGGTGTTCCCTTTGAAAAAATTGTTAATAACTGTTAAATAAAGCAGGTTTACTCAGATAGTCTGGGTTTTTTTTTTACCCTGGTTTTATTCCACAGAGCAAAAATATCTCCTGCTTATCAGAGATGTTGATCACTGCATGACATTAATTGCAGTACACACTCCTTAAAATTCTCCAGGCTTTCATCTATGTGTACTAAATACCAGACAGGCACAGGCACAGAAATATTTTTAGCTCCCTCCAATCTATGCCTTACATTGATGAGTGTGTCTATCCTCCCATAATGGGAAAATGTGCTGCTGCCCTCTACACCTTGGTGGCCAGATGCATATGATCAAGTCGTCCACCAGTGACTGCATCCTTTAGTGTCTCATACTAAGAGTCAAACAAATGTACTGATATTTCTAAGGTGGGTGTGATCATAACTGGTACTACAGTAGTGCCTGACAGTAAGGATGGACTAGTAGTTAGGGTACCAGTTTAGGATTGGAGAGACCTCGGTTCAATTTCCTGGGAGACCTTGAGCAAGTCACTTGCGTCTGTCTGAGTCTCAGTTCCTCATCTGCAACATGGGGATAATAGCACTGTTATGCTGTGAGGATAAATACACTGAAGACTGTGAGAAGCTCAGATGCTATGGTCATGGGGGCTATATAACTCAGGTGAATCCTGTCTTCTTTTTAACTGAATTTACAGTTTGCAAAGGTACCCAGATTAGGAACTCTTACGGTAGAGAGATAGGGCCCAACTGAGATTGCAGCTCCACTGTGTTAAGTGCTGTACACACACATATCAAGGGGTGATCCCAGGCCAAAGAACTTATCATCTTAATAAAGGAGACAGACAAATGGTGGGAGAAACGAAGTATTATCTCCATTTTACAGAGGGGGAGCAGCCACCCTTTAATGGCTGCAGCCTACAGACACTTTAAAGCCCTAATGCTACGCTAACTAAGCATGAATTGTGAACAGTTTACCACTACTGTATCATAATCATTCATTCTGAAACCTGAAAGTGCTAGGTCTGAGAGCATCATGAGGGTCCTGTACTTACATGCAGCCACGACATGTTCCGATGGTAATTCTCCTCCGTGCCTGTGTTACTCAGCACTTCAGGCTCAATGCTGGGCTCACTTGCACTCCAAGGGCTCCCTTCTTCAAAAGAAAAATACCCCAAAATGTGGTGGTTTTCACTGCTACCCATGTGTTTAAAAGCTAGGGAAAGTACTTGTAAGACAGGCCAGCCTTGCTGAGACCAATCACAGTATACAGAACCTGCTGTATGACATAGACTGCCTTTGGAACCCTCCTCCCTCTTGTCATCAGCTGGACTGGCAATTACAAGCACCATTCTCAGTCACTCTTAATTTGCCAACTAGTCAGTGGTGAGCATTGTTCCCATTTTTGGGAGAGGGGAAGGAGCAAAAACAATGGAAACAAATTCCTTGCATCACTAAGATGCTGCAAATTGTCAGTTCAATGATCTGCATTGACTGGGCTCTGTGGTTAAAACCATCAACAAAAATCCAGCCCGAAGTGGAATCAGCCTGCTGCTGTTGCCACCACCAGGTAATGTCACCGTTACTTGCCCATGAGAAGACACTAATATAAACGGGGATGAAAGGGGAAAAAAATCCACACTCTGTGCACGCTAATTCTAGAGAACTAGGGCAAGGGAGAGAACTCTGACTTGTCACTGAACTGATCCCAGTGTTTCCGGCAGCCACTTATTGCTTAGGGGTCTTCCATAATGCCCACGTTTTAGAACAGAAGTTGCGTTTGGAAACATTTTACCATAAATATCATTAGGGGGTAGCTCTGGTTTAACTCAGGTTCGTCCTGTCTTCTTTTTTCTTTTTCAAGTGAATTTATGATTTGCAAAGGTATCCAGATTAGGAACTAGCTCTCCTATTTATCCACAAGAGGTACAGCATGGGCAAAGCAGACAGGGTCAGAAGGGCTTCTGAGATTGGGAGATTAGTTCAGCCCTCAGGCTTTATCCAATCCTTGACATCTTTGTTGATGTCCCTATCACTTTGTGCCAATTGCAATGGAGATTTCTTGTGATGTGGGGTCCATTTTGTTTCCATCAAATAAATGTATAAGGACAAATTTTTTGAAGACGGAGGCCATTATATATAAAATAATTTTACATTCTACATATATTAATAGATATCTATTACACTCTCAAATGACATATATGTCTGGAATATTATATGATATAATATAGAATATAAAATGTACACACATATAATATCATACAATATAAAATGTGCATGTATACATATACAATATCTACTGTCATGGATAATAAAATATCATATATAATGTAATGATATTTTATATATATATATTACATATAATGGCATATATATATATATATATATATATATATATATATATATATATATATATATATATATATATATATATAATATGATTTGTAAATGTCATATATCTATATCATATGATTTGTGTGTGTGTACCTCCTCCTAAGCACAGCATGAATTTGGCTGCCAGTCTGGTAAATGCCAGTATTTTAAGAGTTCATACACTAACACTGAGATTTAAATTGACAACCTTTGTGTGGAACAGAATTTACATTCCAGTGTGCATCAATGGCAAGATTTGAACTCTGGCCTTCTTGGGTGTTAGCTTATGCAATCCATGAAGAGGAAAAGACAGCTGCTTAATTCAGAGAGATGGAGATTTCTCCTACTCTAATGAATCTTTATATTTATTTATTGTTTCTGGACCTGCTTTAATCATTTCAGAATCTGAATGCTGCCTAATAGCCCCGCTCCCTTTTTAGACCATCTCATCTATGTTACCTATGTCAGTGACAGTGTCCCTGCTGTGGGACAGCTGCAGCTCCTCATTCTCAGACTCTGAGTCCTGCCGTGATAACTTGGTGCTCTTTAGGCTGCCGGCCCGGCGAATGCTGGACAGGGAACCCCCCTTCTTCACCCGGAAACTGCGGGTTCCTTTAATCTGGAGCAAGCGGGAGCCTCCTATCCTGATCTTCCTGCTGGGAACTGTATTAAAAGAATAAAAGAGGACTTTTTTCCCCTTAATTTTCCCCCATTTTAAAAAACTCCTAGCCCACCCTTCCCCCTCCACTCCTTATTGTCAGCCTATATTGCAGCACCTTTACTTCTGTCAAGGAAAATGGGCAAGAGGCTCCCTCCAAAGCCAGCGCCAATGCAGCTCTATCGATCACTCAGTGTTGGATTCTTTTTACAGAAATGTACTCAGAATCTTCTTTCCTGGAGACATGTAACATCAGATCTGAGCTTGTTTATACTTGGGATTAACCCTGCTTTGACCACTCATGTCCAGCAAATGGGTAAACTGCACTGGTAGAAACCCCAAGCAGAGACAAGGAACACCACAAGTGGCACTGGTAGCGTTAATTCCTGCTTGAAACTCGAGTAGACTCAACTGGTGCCAACTGTGGCTTTCTTTGCTCACCGTTGGACTTTGCACTGGTGCACATACAACAGCTGCTGTCCACCAGTGGTTGAATGCCAAGTGCAGACATGGCTTCTCTGACAAACCTATCCTCCTGCTGATTCCAGGTCTGCAAACCCAGATCTGCCCCTGTAGCGGGATCACCTAGTTCATTCTCACAGCATTTGTGACTGCAGATAGCTAGCCTGATTCGCCAGATTAGTAGCACAGTACATGTTACTTCTTTGAAGTTAGATTTGCATAAATCCCTGTCTTTGCATGATACTCTTCATAATTAGAATGCTTTAAAGGAAAACCAGCATGTAGTTCCTCTCCTGCAGACAAGGCAGCAGCTTTCAGGCACTAAAAATACATCTATTGACACTGTGCGTTTCTGATGAGCACAAACATGAAATGGTTCAATGTTCAAAGCACCGATCATTTGCATTTTTTTCTCCTCTTATTTCAAAGGCAAAACAATAGCAGCACATGAGTCCAAATGTTGCAACACTCAGTCATTAAACTGTTGATCTATTCAGAGAAGAACATACAAGATCACCTTTCGGTGCACTGTAGAGACTGGCCTGGTGTACACCTTTTGGTATAAAATAGGTAAGAAAAATATATAAATGTAATTATATTTGGACTTGAAAAATCAGCCTTCTGAGTCTTGAAAATCCCTCTCACTTCCCCAGCTTTATATCCTCCTACCCTCACCCACAAACCCATTTTTGTGACTAACATCCTATTGACAGAATAGGGCTGGATGGGTCTCCTTTTTGGAACTAATCAGTGCTGCTCATTAATCAGCTGGACAGATCACTGTTGAGTGATTTGAGAATCTCCCTCCCAGTGTCTGAACTGAGACTTAACTCACAGCTGGTTAGATTCTGTTCAACCTCAGCACAGCTGGCTAAATGCACAGCTGTTTTGGCACACCTCGCCACATTTCATGAAGTCTGTAGAAACCTCTTAGCACACAATTAGTACATAAAACTTTCTAGGGGCTACCTGTTAATCTAAATTAGTATATCTATGCTTTGGACCTACCTGTAGCAGGTTAGACACAGTAAAATCATAGTTTTTGCATAGCTGTTAAGACAAACCTGGGTTGACCATCAAGCAAAGTAATTACCACTCAAGAGGAGATGAAAGGAAAGAAATGGATTAGTACTTGTCAAAGAGATTCGAGTAAAGAGGCCTGTCCTTTTGTCACTGCAGGTGAGAAAAACGTAATTACTGTCACACAACAACAATTTTCAGCTAGACAATTATAGATTCAGAAAGATGCCTTTGCATCTGCTATGTTTTAGCCCAGGTAAATTCCCAGTAGAGTAGGCTGTAGCCAGAGCAAAGAACACTTCAAAAAAATAATATCTTGTATTTGTTTAGCTTATTTCAGAACAAAATATTACAAAGCACTTTGCTAATGTATAAACTGAAATACAGCCTCCACATAGGGATCACTTTTCCCATCACTAAAATGCAGCTGCCTCTGGATGCAACATAGCAGCTTTGTAAAACTTGCACAGCAATACTACACCAAACCTGGGGGCAAGAAGTGAAGAAGGACCCCCATGCTTTACTGAAACGGCAGGGAGAATTTAGTTAAGCAGAATGAGCTGGAACTATTCTTGAGAAAAAAAAGATTTTACATTGTATCCAAAAGTGTGCAGCACAGTAACCATGCGGGGGGGGGGGACACCCCCAATTCCATGTTGTCACCACCACCATTTCTTGCAACACCTAATGTTTCAAGGAGGCCTCCTATACATGTACTCTGCCACCTCAACCTTGCTATCCTCAAAAGATCTGATGGCATCACAGCACAGGGTGGTTGCAGGCAGTTGCTATGGAAGCCTTTTTAAAATTTAAAAGATTTGGCCACCTAATACATAAGGGACTTCTCATCCTGATTTATTTGGCAATGTCAAATTCTGGAGACTTGTGCGTTCCATGGCTGCTACCAAGAGTCAGAAGAAAAGGAAGTGGGTTATATGAGAAATCTTCAAGATGACTCTGCAGTTTGATGGTAAGCTGCCTTCGCTATCAGTAGCTGTCCCATTCCATGTATTTTTTGAAGCAGTTTTACAAGTAATTCTTGGAAATGTTTCATATATGAATGTATCTACTTGTGAATGGAATCACAGCTCAACCATGAGCGTGAATGCAATACGGGCCTGATCCAAAGCCCTTCATAGTCAAGGGAAATCTCATGGTTGACTTCAAAGGCAAGCTACAACTGTGGATACGCTTCGATGATCTGCATTGTTTAGCACACAAGTATAATTCTTCACAAGATCACAAACCATAAATCCCATCCCTTTAAAAAAAATTGTTACAGAAAGTCTTTGTCTTTACATGTCTGTTATGAAAGAGATTTTAAACAGTGTGCCTTGCAAATGTTCTACACTAAAACACACAAACTCGACTGTCATTTACAGGTAACTGTCCAGAGCATTCAGTCTCGAATAGCAAATGTCAAGTAACTACTGACTGCATATTGTATTGCAACACTTGTACCGTCATATAGTATGGGGATTTTGCATGAGATGGTTTTAAAATGGAAAACATTCTGCTGCCTTCACCAAACACAGTGAGCTTGAGCTTTGCTTGTACAGTACGCAATATGCTGGTAATATTAACCTGCTAGCCATCAAGAGCCACATAGGTAGGTGTTTTTCATGTGGTAGTAAAGAACCAAAAGAGGTCCGGGGTTCTGTTAAATGCCATGACCTCTGAACACAGGTAGGGATTTTTACATAAGGATCCCATCTTTTGGCCCATGTGTGGTTTTTATCCCACATTGAAGAATAGTATAAGAAAATACAAAAATCAGATCAAACACTGTTACTTCTAACTAAGCATTGCACCAAAAGGTACTACTGAATTTACACCATTTGCTTTTCAGAACCACTGTTTGGTTCTGCTAATATCATTACCTGGATGACTTAAAAATCTTTGTTTTTCACACATAACATATGCAACATGGCAGTCTAAAGGTAGCTCAAAAATTATTCATGCCATGTGGCTCTATGGCTTCCTGCTTTTTAACACAGCCTATGGAAATGAAGAGACATAAAATACAGCATCACATAACAAGCCCTGACAACATGAAAGCTTCACTCTACTGACAAACCTTTCTTCTCTTCGCAGCCAGTGTCAGATTTGAGCGTGTGGCTGCTGCTGTGCAGGGAGTCTTTTGAATCTTCATTTTCATCCAGAATCCCAGCAAAGCTGATCTTCCTCTCATACCTGTGCCTGTCCAGCTCAGGGTCCAGACGCAACCTGCAGCTCTCCAGGTCCTGTCGCATCATGTGGACCATAGAAACATGTAAATAGCATAAGCTCTTATACTTTTCTCCAGCAACAAAGAATTATCATTATAGCAAGACCTGCCCTCAAATGGAAATCCTACTTCTACCATCTGGAACTAAATTTCCAGTTAACCTAATCCCTTCATAGCTAACCTACACTGACACATTTTCAAATCCTGATTGAATTTGGCTTTCAGCTACTGTATACTCAATGCAAGGGGATATTGTTCTGCTGGAAGATATTAATAGCTGCCATCAACTGGGCCTCTGATCTATAGACGATCACAGATCTGGTTAAAGACAATGGGTATGCTAATCACCCTTCTTTCAGGCTAAACGGATAGAGCAATATAATGCCCCTGTATGTACTGATATTTGGAACCACCAGGAGGGTACTGCCTGAGCCACTAGGCTACATGAACTGTGTGGTCAGGGGGATTTCCCTGGGACTGGTGACAAACACAGCGGGGATAGGGGATTGCTTGCAGTTGGCTATGTGTGCGTGTGTATGTGCGCACGCATGCGTCAGAGGCAGAAAAACAAAGAAAACGCCAGCAGACAGCAAGAGAAGCAGTCGTGAGCATGGCCCTCAAAGAGAGTAGAGAGACAGAGCTCCTTGGGCACAGAACTGACTAGAGAGGCAGACCTGTAAATAGCGAGCAAGGAAACTGCCTGCTGTTTGTTTCTGCTGCTTTCAAGAAAACAGGACTGTGTGTTCTTTCTTGGTAAACAAACAGGACAGCACCCGACTCGGATCATCCATTTCTCCTCCTGGCAGAAACAGCCCTGCAATGCCCTGAACACTGACGAACCATTCGTTCCAAAGCGGCAACATTACCCAATTATGCCAGTATTCAGATATACACATCCATTTCCCTTAGCAGAGACTGAAAAAAAGGCAGGTTAAACACATAGGGTTCTGTTTTCAAAATGGCTGGTGAGAAGCACATACAGTGAGTGCAGTTAAAAAGCCCCACTCGTTTATAATTTTATATACAACATCCACTTGATGACACTGATATCTTGGAGACTGTTCCGCATGAAAACCACTAGGGTATAGAAATGTAAAATGGCAGAGCTATTTGTCAGGCTTAACCGAGGAAGAGGTGTTATAGTAAATGAGGGGTAATCAATTATTTTTTGTCAAGATCCAAATTTCTTGGCCAAGGTATAGTCAAGGTCCAGACTCCGGAGAAAATAATACAAAAACAATAACAATAATGATAATAAGTAAATAAAAAGATTTTTGGGTCTGTTCAAAAGCATCTGGTGGTCCGGACTTGGCACATGGTCTGCCTACACACTACCCCTGCAGTAAACTGTCTTAAAACAATCAAAAAGGTTAATCATGAGGAAATATCAGTTTCTTATCTCACACTCAGGAGATTTCGTCCATGGCTGTACACCTGTAACTCCTACTGAAGTTATTGGGAGTTAATAGGAGTGTGTGACGTTCTGTTATATTAAAAGCTGCTTTGAAAAAAGTGAATTTTCCCGAACACAAAAACAAACACACAAACATACAAAAGAATAGAAACATTACAGACTTAGTGGTGCTGAACATGTGTAATTGCTTTGCATGAGAGAAATTAGACCAGTTACAGCCCTTAGAACACTTGTAGAACACTTTGCAGCCCCTCAGAAAACCACCTAAATGGTCCAACAGATGATATAATAAGCGATAAGAACAGATGACTTTTCCACTTGCTTAACCATCAGTTTAAGGCTGGATTTTCAAAGGAGCGTTTGGGGAGTTGGACACCTCAGTTCACTGGGAATTGGGCACATCAACTCCATTAGGCAGTGCTGAAAATCCCAGTTTAACTGGTTTAATCTGAACAAATGTGGATGCAGACTAGCTGAAAGGGTTCAATTAATCTTTCATTGACCCCCCCCCCCCAGTGTACCTTTGGCTTTACAAAAACTCCCACAACATACTGCTTGTGGTAGATGACCCAGGAACTGTGAGAGAGGCATTCAGATCACATTGCAACTGAAATGGTTTTGGAATACAAGGCAAAACTTAAAGCAAATCAGCCCATAGGCGCTGACTTCCCCTCTGCCCAGTGGCTGCTTGACTCCCCCACCCCGCCTCTTCCCACCCAGCCCCGCCCTGCCCCTTCCCCGCATCTTCTCCGCCTCCTCCCCAGAGCGCGCTGCGTCCCTCCCGGAAAGTCCTAAGTGGTGCCAAACAGCTGTTAGGCAGCAGGCAGGTGGGAAAGGGAGGAGCAGGGACGCGGCGTGCTCAGGCGGGTGAGAAGGAGGTGAGGAGTGGGGAGGTTGGCTGCCGGAGGGTGTGGAGGGAACTGTTGGTGGGTAAACTGGCTCATCATTATTGGTTCAGATACAAACGGTTTAGTTCTCTAGTCCTCTAGTCTAGACAAGGCCCCACTGACATGTGTGGAATCTGCAAATGCTTAGAACATCTCGGAATCAACCACGCATTTAGGGAACGTTTTCACTGCAGACGTAAGTCAGGCTCTTATCCAGGTTTATGTCTTATCCAGGTTTATGTCTGTATAAACTTGGCTTTATCAGTAACAACAACAAAAAGGAACCAAATCTTCATACGCCCAGTTCTCTTTAAAAGCACAAGCAAGCCAGAAAGTTTTCTTTGTGCAAAGAAACCCCCATTAACCCATTTCTAACTCAAAACATAACACTAAGTTCACCTTATTTCCTGAATGTTAGGGGCCATAATTGTTCAGCACTTGTATAAGATTCAAACTGTCAGGCTAATGCTATTATTTCTGATAGACTCTTACATAGTGAGACTAAGTTTTCTTCCAGCTTCACACTACAAAACAAGTCCTCCTCTTCCTCTCCCATAGCAGAGTTTGAAAACTTCTTAATCGGCAGCATTTCTGTGTGGCTCAAAGACACAGATCCCTACAGATCCTAATTACCCAGGATGTTCTTACTTTCAACATATCTGTTTTAGTAAGATGCATTTCCACCTCTAAGACCCTGTAGTTTTGTAACACTGTTTTATAATGCTGCCATTTATTACATAGTGAAAATGTCAACAAAGAGCCACGCTGATTTCCTCCTTTTGGCTGACTCACTCCATTGGAGGTCTGTAAAATATTTTAGCAACCAACTTCAAACTCTAACTGCTGTGATGCCACATCATGTCAGCCTGTCAGGTATATTGCCATTAGTGACATACTGAGATTTGGGTCTAAGACTCTCATTAACATTAATGGAAATGGTGTGTCTTAATCGTTCAGCCTTCTGTGGAAACTTCACCACAGTTAAATCCCTGCCACCAATCTATCCTTTTCATCAGGTGTATGAGGAAAATAACCTCATGGGAACTTCTTCATCTCTAATTCCTGTGGCTCACTTACCAGGAGAGGCTCAGTACGTGGCCTGGGCATGTAGGGAAAGGTCTCTCGAAGAAAGGTGGTGATCTCCAAGAGAAGCTGGCATGCTGCCATCTTCAGGGCAAAAGGACAACCACATTTAGTAGGGTTCACAGTGCCTGGAAATGAGATTTGCTTGGTAAGAGAAAACATGATACAAAATTTGGAACCAAGAATTGATGGACACACATGGTGCACGATGCAAGGTGCATATGAAAAAAGTGTTATGATTAAATTCTAGACTCCTATATTACTTTTCTAATATTAAAAGGACAGATCCATGCACATATCTATCTGTCAGCACAAATCCCATATACTGTATGGTACGTTGTTATCAAAACATCTGCTAACTCGAAGAGATCTCAAAATATAAACTCTACATACAATACTATATATTAGCACAATACAGATTTAGAAACAGATACTCTTATGTCCTTTACACCTTTGCATCCAGCCAAATAGATTACCATTATGGCTAAGCTTGTGTCCTAAATGAAGATGAACTCAAACCAATACCAAATCACCAGCCATCTTAAGTGAGATTATCAGGGCAATAATCTTGGGAAAGGGTAGCATCATTGTCACGCTTGTTCTTTTTAAAATCATACACATCATTGTGAACAGTCAACATACAAGTATTGTTACTGTTACTGTTAATAACTGTCCAGAAGACTAAATAAGACAGCAGCCCTGCAACTTTGTTCTACATAATGAATACAAATGTCATTTAGAGATGGGACAACAACATGCAGTTATTGCACCATCAAGTGTTTAGAAATTAGTAAGGTACAAATTTCCATTAAAGAGGGATTCAGCAAAGCAAAGTATTTACAGGCATGCTTGACTTTACACAAATGGGACTACCCACATGCTTAAAGTTAAGCACATGTTCAAGTGGCTTTGCTGAAATGGAGTCTATATGCTCAGCTTTAAAATCTATGTTCATGATATTTTTCAACTGGTCCAACACCCATCCAAACCTTGAAGACAATGAAGTGTTCTTGTGGCCTTGACCAACTTGCAAAGAATTTTTTGGGCTAACATACAGAAGGAAAAAAAGCTGGTAGTTATTTTGGGGTCCCTTGAAACTGCTAACAATCCTGATTTTTTTGGAATGCTTTGGGCTTGTCACTTAATGAACCATCCAAATGTCTTCTGGAGATATTTTATGTTCCCCCTGGTTTTTCTCACGTCTGATCCTGTCGTGTTGCACAAAGAAGCACGCAGAAACTGAACCAACAAGGGAATGTTTCAGGAATGGAGAGGACGCTATAGGCTACCAGACAAAGCCTGATTATGTTTACCTCGCTTGCAAGCTCCTTGTTTATTTCTCCTGTCACGAGTGATGGAGTTCACAGGAACTAAAATGATCTGAACAGGCAGATACACTGAGGTACGCATAGGTTCTCAGGGGAAACTCGAGGAAGTACTCTGTCTTAGGACTTGTCTACACTGCAGAGCCTTGGCTGGCAGAGCCATGCTGGCACAGCCTCCTAGTGGGGACGCAGTGTAAGCCAACAGAAGGAGTTTCGCCAGCATAATGGCCTCTGCCCCAAAGGTCATTAGCTAAATGGACAGAAGCACTTTTCTGTCAGCATAGTTGCTTCTGACATTCAGCTAAGGGGTGTGATTTGTTTTCATACTGCTGGCCGTCACAGTTATGCCAGCAAAACACCCAGTGTAGACGAAGCCATAGTGTGGAGGCTGAGTGGCATTCTGAACTCCCTGGCATGTAGAGGGAGCACTCCTGCTTCTACACTGCTTCATGGGGTGCAGTCTGCCAGCTTCCACCATGGACCTATCTGACACAGTAGCCCTGCCTCCTACCCACCTGTCCTTTTGGAGTACCTGGCACACCCGGTGGAGAAAGAATGGAACAGTCCAGGCACTCTCAAACACAGGGACTGCAGTTCTGCCTAGCCTCTCATGGGTCATTCAAGGTATGTAGGGGAAGGCTCCACCCCTTGTTCATTCCACCCCTTCATGTGTACCAGCATAAAGCAGAATTTGGCCCAGTACAGCTATCCATGGCCACTTCGGCTAAGGCACTGTGGTCAGGAGCAAATGGCATATTACAAAGCGCTGGGAAGGAAATTCAGATACTGAGGACCTGATTCTCCTCTCAGTGATTTCACAGGAGTACAATTCAATTGCCTCTAGCAGAGTGGTCGTTATGCAGTGAAAAGAGCAGCTCCTTAACCATAAAAAGGAAGCCAACAGATACATAAACAGCGCTTATATATTACATTCAGTGAAAAAACAGTAGTACACGTACACACAAGCCAGTACATTACAGACCACACATATACAAATGGTGTTTGGAGAGGATATAATGTTCATTGCTATCTTCACCTGTAGCCTATGTCTGTATGTGATGTGATTTTATTTATTCTGATCACACATCACATCACAATTTTAGAATCTGTCAACGTCCTTAAAATGTGTTTATTTCAGTGATTTGGTACATTGTACGTTTTTTAATGATACTTTCTGTACCACCTCACTACATTTTTGTGTTAGAATCAATACATGGACATTAAAATGCTTAAATTCAAAGCATTTCGTGCAGCTATGCCAATTTACACCATCTGAGGATCTGGTCCTTCAATATTAAGAAAATTTAGATGTAGCTGATTTTGCAAAAAATGTGTTTTTTAGGTTTTGGTAAGGATATCTTTGAAGAAGGGGAATCAGAATGGTGTACAAGCACTTGAGCCTAGATATAAAAGATTGATCGGATTTATTTATAATCGCAATCTACAGTAATTGCAACTCACTTGCCTGTGTTTTAGATGCTATTATTTTCATTGTCTCTTATTGCTCCTACTCATATGGTATATTTTACATCAGGCACAGAAAGAAAGGGAAGGGAATTGGTGGGGAATACAGTTGGGTGGCAAGAATATGAAAGAGAAGAAGAAAAATTAAGTGCTCCTAAAGCAGAGGTTCTTACAAGCGGGGGTTCTTGTAGTAAAGGGAGTCTCCTTACTGTCATCTAAAAAGTCTTCCTCCTCATCCTCCTTTCTCAGTCTCCGCTTGGCCTCCTCATCATAAATGAGGCCCAGCAGGTTGGCCGGGCTCTCACTCTCACTGTGGCACAGCTCGTTGAGTCGGATGCCAATTGCCTGCCGGAAAGAAGGAAGGAAAAGAAAGCACAAGGGAATGAGGACCGGAGGGGATTCACCTGGATCTTGCTCATTCTGAGGCAGCTGGAAATTTCATGTTAAGAACAAAACATTTTGTCATTTTTTTAAATCACTAGAGCAATCGAGAAAACTGTTGGTTGCGGGGGAGGGCCGGAATCACCACCAAACAAATTGCAAATATTTTCTTCTATTTTTGGTCAAAATTTTGAACAGTTATCAAAATTTGGAAAAAGTGTTTATATTTGGTTGAAACTACAGGCACTGATTTTTCATACTGTTGGGGGGTGCTCAACCCCCAACCCTGCTCCAGGCTCCGCCCCCACTCCACCCCTTCCCCCAGGGCCCGACTCCAGCCCCGCCTTTTCCCACCCCTGCCTCTCCTCCTTCCCCGCCTCTTTGTTCATCAAAATTATGCAGTGACACGTGCCATCCTTCTGCTGAAGATTTTCTGCTGAGGAAGGATGGTCTGGTGGTTAGGATACAGCCTGGAATTTAGGAGACTGTGGTTGAATTTTCTGCTCCACCAGAGACTTCCTGGGTGACCTTGGGCAAGTCATTTAGGCCCAGATTTTTAAAGACATTTAGGCAGCTAACTCCCACAGATTTCAATGGGAGTTTGGCACCTTAATATCTTTAAAAATTTGGCCCTTAGCCTTTCTATGTCTCAGTTCCCATCTATAAAATGGGGATAACAGCAATGCCCTACTTCACAGGGTGTTGTGAGGATAAATACATTACAGATTGTGAGGCGCTCAGATAGTGAGGTGGGACATGTAAGCAGCTAGGAGACAGAGATTCCCACTGAAGGAAAAAAAAATCTAAAAATTTTTTTTCTCCAGTCAAACAAACAAACAAAAACTGCTCTAATGGCTTCGTTACTGAATGTTAGGGTAGCGGAGGTTCTGAGGGCAATGCCACAGCTGGGTCAATTAACAAGCAGAATGCTTAACATTAAGACCATTTCAGAACTCCTGAGGTTTTTTTCCCAAAGTGATGCTGTATGTAAGCAACGTACATCTAAGAGAACATGGAAAATCACATGGAACATTTTACTTTGCTATAGCATCATTTTGTAAGATAGCAAATGGGAGTCATTTCTTTGTTTTAATAACAATTTGGCACTGAGGCCCTCTTGGATTTAGAGGGAGTTCCTGAGAGACAGGCTAAAGCTGATTTTCTGACCCCCTGAATCTCAGAACTGACGTACCAGCATCATATAATTTATCTGCCTAAACTGAAGTGAAGCAGAGAAAGAAAAGCAGTCACAAATAGGTATGATTAAGGCTCATTCCTATTGCTACTAAGCAGCTACTATTAAAATGGAGATGATAGACTCTGTATGGGATAGGAGAATGTGGAACTGTGTGGTCTGCAAGCTGATCTGGACGGTTGTCAATCTCAGTTGTCTGTGAGGTTACACATCGCTGAGTAAACTCTAAAATCCTTCATACTATTTTCTCTCTCCTCACTTCAGTTATTTAAGGAAGAAATGTCTTGCTTGGTTTTCAAAGATGCAATAAATTTACCACTCATTACTACTGCTGTTGTCTACCCTGACTGATGATATAACAATCAGCTATAATTACACAGCAGCCTAACTAATAATGCTAATTTGTACTAAATTCCTAATAGGAACTGATTGCCAGAGTTATCCTGGGCTAGCCTAGATAATGGATAGAGCAATATATCTCCACGTAGACGAAGGCAGCTTAACAAAAGAAGCCACAGGCAATGATAGACTAGACTGACCAGAACAGACTGAAAAGTCTGTCATTTAAAAAGACAATGTCACTAGTGGGATTGGATTAGCTGATTCAGGGGATCAGTAATGGGCCCATCACTTTTAGTGGCTTTCTGAATCTTGCCCAGGTCAGTAGAGACTTAAAGTTCTTATTATGGGAGGGCTATTTGGTAGGTTAGGTCTGGTGGCCTGAGGCTAATTCTTTATCTAACCCAGGGTTTTATAATGGCACCCCCACCGCAGTATCTGAATGACTCTCAGTGCTCAAGTGTACCTCCTAGAAAAAACATCACCACAGTTAGCATAACTCAGCAACCTTGCTGGCAATCTGAAGGAAGAGGCCAGGGATAGCTCAGTGGTTTGAGCATTGGCCTGCTAAACCCAGGGTTGTGAGTTCAATCCTTGAGGGGGCCATTTAGGGATCGGGGCAAACCTTGGGGATTAGTCCTGCTTTGGGCAGGGGGTTGGACTAGATGACCTCCTGAGGTCCCTTCCAACCCTGATATTCTATGATTCTATGACTAAATGGGCTTCGAGAGTGACCTGCCCTCTCAATCCTGTTGACTTTGACCCAGAATCTCCCTTGTGGTACAGAAGCTTCGTGTCCCACTGCTAAGTGGCTCTTGAGCCAGGGTTGCAAGTTATGGGTTGCACAGGGATCCTCTGGTGGCACAGAGCTGAGTGTAGTGGCTCTTATGTTCCCTGATGCTGACACAGTTGGGAAGG
Organism: Lepidochelys olivacea; assembly: GCF_965140295.1. NCBI lineage: Eukaryota > Metazoa > Chordata > Testudines > Cheloniidae > Lepidochelys > Lepidochelys olivacea. The sequence goes on along the minus strand of NC_140421.1, from coordinate 65,285,264 downwards.
TCAGGTGAAGGAATATGACCTGAGCTTCCTTATACCTAGGCAATCCCCAGCTAGCACAGTGGCCTCTTGAGGTCATTAGTAGCCAGCATAATTTAAAATGCCTTCTAAGCTGCGGCCACAGGTTACACCAGAGGACCAGCCTTGCATACAGTTAGCTCAGGATTGAGACAACACAAAAGCTGTCTTTGGAGCCCCCTCCTGAAACGTGTTTTGTGCTCCTCAGCCATCACCAAGAAAATGGTCCTAGGCCAAAGGGAGGTGCTGACCATGCTGCCCTGGCTCTGTAGATAAACAGAAGACTTAAGTCTCCAGGGATGCATGTCAATATGGCACCTTCCAAGAGCACCAGACGGGTGTTAAATATGGGGAAAACGTTGCACTGTCAAGAGTTGGCTCTGAATTTTCCCCTACTTTAAAATAAAGTAAAAAAGAGAGGGAGAGGTGCAAGTAATAATTAACAATAATAATAAAAGAGTGTGCTCCCTCTGCACAACTGCTGCTAAGCAATTAGCTCAAAAATTCAACTCCAAGAGCTGAGCCCATTTCCACAAACATGTGGTATGGTGCCGGAAGAAGTAAACACAAGAGATCTATGTTGGCACCTGCTATATTTGAAACCCATAAGATAAAAAAAATCAATATTTGCTGCAGGGAAAGACATTTTATGTAAAAGCCTCCAAAAGGGAATTAGAAATAAAACAGAAGCTAAAAAATAATAAACTGAAAGCTATAAAAATCCCCAAGCCCCTAACATTGACAATATCCTTATGACCTAGTGTGATGACAGAATGTGTCTGAAGGCTAGCGAGAACCACAGCTTTTCACCATTGCAAAGCTTCTCTTTAGAGTAATTGCTGTCTTTATACACTGTGCCCTTCACGAACATCACCGATACCATTGGGGACATGGGGGAGATTTCACTTTTGGTGACTGTAACCCGTATCTGTAATTAATATTACAGGGTGAGGAGAAAGGAGGCACTAGAAACAAAGAAATGGGGTAAATCACAGGCCCCTCCCTCCTCAGTATTTCACAGCTCTCCTTTGTGGGTGAGTGGGCCAGAGTTGGGAGAAGGGGGATGGAGGAGCAACCCTGAAATGTCTTCAATTTGAGTTGAAGGGTGTCCCTGAACTCTCTCTTGCAACGTACCACTGATTTCTGTTGCTGCAGGTTTTTCTACCTTTCTTGAGCAGGATAGCTAGTTCTGACTCACACAACTACGTGCTTAAATAAAAGTATTTACACAGAGGCAAATTCTGTGTATTTACTTCTCAGCTATGCTAGTAAATCAGCAGGGATGCAGCAAATGCCAATGGAAGCCAGAGCCATCAGGATTTCATGGCCCCCTCCTTGTTACCTTGGGGCAGGAGAAAGCCCAGCATCTCAAAACACTGAAGAGCCTTTGTACTGAGGTAATCAATTATTCGTTTTCAGTGTCTGCTCATTGGCAATAGCACCAACTAGTTCCCTTGGCATGAACTGCGGCTCTCACATTATGGACACTGGGTCTTTGGAATCTTGTTCTCCAGAGTCACAGATCTGGAGGCTCCCTTCAGTCTGTCACTGTGAAACCAGAAAAGCCCACCTTGAGATGGATGAAAATGCCTAGGGAAAAAAAGTGCAAGTACCAAATTGCTGCAGCAGTACACACAGGCCCTTTGAGGTTTGGGAAGGGAACCCTCGTGGACCAAGCAATATTCCATTCCAGCATAGCTTTTAGCAATTCCTGTGGACAGCGGATGCCCGGACTGTGAGGAGGAAACAGTTTGAAATTCATATTGCTGCTGACCCTGGCTCCATGGGGAGGGATCAAACTAGCTCCTGGTGATTACAGCCAACCTCTGTCTCCCTCTCTCAGAACCTTGAGAAAAGAGCAAGCTGGGAGATGCAGTCCACCAAGGCAGCCATGTAAGCAGTCCTATCCTGGAATAAGGCATGATGGGAAATAAAAGGAGTACATAATCCCTGTCCTTTCCACAAATAGGGTAGATTAGACATAGAGGGAGCAAGGCTGTGCTGATGATCTCTCCTGGAAGGTGCAGAGCAATTGCATCAAGTGCCTGTACTTTTTTAAGCCTATGATTTGTTTTTAATGATTTTTGAGGCAGATGCCCCTGAAAGGAATCTGAAGTAACCAAGGGGATTATGGATTGGTTTGGCTGTCCATATGGAGAGGTTTACATAAAGACCCTAGGCTGGGGAACATTTTATTTACAAACTCCAATTTATATATTTATTTTTTGTTTGGCTTGACACTCATTATGGTATATCTTTGCTCTTATTAAAACAGAAAGGTAACACAAAACTCACTTAAAGCCAGATACCCAGGCTTCAAAGTGCTGGAACCTCTGCAGTGCAATAAAAGAGAAGAGTAAAAATGAGTTTTCCCCAGCATTTCAAACTAACAGCTGCATGATGCAGCTTCCAATAAGGGCCAGGCACTCAGCAGGTATATCCTGGCATAGCCTCTATGGAACCAGGCTGATTTGCACCTGCTGAAGATCTGGACCTACATGTCTAAAGTGGATGCTAGGAGGAAGGACATTAAATGTTGAGCCCCCCTACTCCTCTTGATTTGATTGCCATTTAATTATTTTAGCTTAAAGAAAAAAAAAAGGTGAAAACTTACATCTCCCCACTGGTAGAAGAGTTTGGCTGCATTCCACTGCAGCTTCTGGTTCCGTTTGTTCCCCACTATTGGAGAACGTCCACGGGACAGGCCTTTCTTCGTGATGTTCACATGGTGCCCCTTCATCCACTCTGGCCAGTTGCCGCGATTGCAGCGGTGAACGAAGCGAGCACATTCGAGAAACAGGGCTGCTCTTGCCACTACAGGAGCTTCCTGAAATGTTTGCAGAATTACATTAAAAACTATGAACCAACCAATCTAATTGAAGAGGTGGCATTATCTGGACTGGTTTGCAAATGGAAAGCAGCTATCTCTGGAGGATCACAGTTAGTGTGATTATCCTTTAGGTAGGTTCTTTGCTAGTATCAAACCCATGACCTCTGCATCTATTATTTAGGGTGCAAGACCAGGTATAAATTTCTATACCTGGTTCAGCCACTAGAGGAATGCAAGATCCACACTGGTATTAATGTGGTTACAGTAATGGGTGTCTCTTGCCTTCAAATCATCTTTAATGACATCCTTGTTTTCTGTAACTGGTGGTATACCTCACTCATAATGGAGACAGATAAGATGGGCTGGTTAAGAGTGTGAAATAAACAGAGATGTGTCTGAATCAAACCCCTAGATTTGAACACCCCTGAATCTTGGGAAAGTTCAGATCCGGATGTGAATTATGTGTCTGGCCCCTACATCTACAACACACCAATATAAATGCTTAAGATGTTTTGGGTTGCCTAGAAGGGAGAGAATAACAGTAATATAAATAAATAAATGAATTCTCACTTCTGTGCACACAGATATAATAGAACTTACTTCCATTTTCTGCCCAGTCCCTCCTGCTCACTAATGATCACTTCTTTTGAAGCAATTTTATTGGTTTTTGTAAATAACGTGACAACATAGACAAATATACACATATGTATGCAAATCAAGGCATGCATACAGCCTCTTCTTGACATTGTGTTTTTCTTTATCTATTATGGCGGTATTTAACAGCACACTGCGCTATGCTACAATTAACTGTCTGTTTCCCTACTTCATTAGAAACCCTTTTATCCAGAAATTTGTATAACTGCCAAAAAATAAAACAGATTCCAGCTGAAACTTTTCCCAGAGCAGTGAGCCAAATTTTCAAGCTGCTTACATCAGCATGCAGACAAATACTACAGACAAAAATGCCAGTTTGGGCACATATACACCAGCATTTCCATGCATCGTGATTTGTTCTGCCTGGGTGACACAGGTGTGGATGCCTTCATGGAGGCTTGCTGAAATGGAGGCCAGCACATTCTGTGCTGACAGCAATTAGACATGGGTGGACCAAATTCTGTGGTGGTATAAATCAGTGTAACCCCACTGACTTCAGCAGAGCTCTGCCAATTAATGCCAGCAGAGAATTTGACCCGAAGCCCTAACATTAGGTATCCAAGTTTGAAAATTTTTGCCTTAATTTTTTTCAAGCAAAATTTGTTCATATGTGTCCCAACATACCGAAAATTTGTTTTTCATAACAGGGAGAAATGATACCTATCTTAGCTGAATTTGATTTAAAATGCCCCATTTTAAAAGACACTGTGCTTGCCCTCATGAATATGTTGAGGGTTTATTTGGTAATAACGTAATCTTTTCAGTGTCATATGTATTTTTCCAATTTTACTTTTGGGCTTGATTTAAGCTTAATTCTGAATATTAGTATAGAAAGTGAATAACTGTTATTGAAGTACAAACAGTACAAATAAGGTGAACAACCAAATACAAACAAGTTCCAGTGAACTGCAAATAAATTACACAAGGTGGCCTCAAAATAGATAGGACTCCTGGCAGGGTTGGGCCCTGCTAAGTGATTTTTTTTTACATTGCCTGTCTGTTTTTTGTTTAGCGATCAATCTTTCTTTTCTCTGTCTGCATATTTAACAGGTAGGACTTCAAAAGCACTCAGCATTGGCCTAACTCTGCTCCATTTAGATTCAATTGGAGTTTTATGATTGGATTCAGAGGTTAGAGAGTTAGACCAATTTGGGGCTTCTGAAAAAGTCTAGCCAACATGTTTAAAAATAGAAACTGTAATTTGTAACTTTGAAATTAGAAGTCTCCTCCCACACCCAGTTTACATCACTGTCAAAATAAATAATGTTTTTACCACTTGGGATAGAGAGACAAGGTGGGTGAGGCAGTATCTTTTATTGAACCAGCTTCTGTCACTGAAAGAGACAAGTTTTCAAGCTAAACACAGCTCTTCTTCAGGCCTGGGAAAAGCACTCATAATGCCACAGCTAAATACAAGGTGGAACAGAAGGTTTAGCATAAGTAGTTACCACATATTCATTTTTAGTGTCAATCAAAGTTATGAATTTAAGCTCCCAGACTCATCTTTTGATGGTGTTGTGCAGGTTTCCTTTGAAGGCAAAGACTGAGAGGTCAGATATGGTGCGGTCATTTTGTGAAGTGTTCACCCACGGGTGATATGGTGTTTTTGTCTTTTATTATTTTTCTGTGAGAGTTCATTCAAGAGCAGAGTGATTATCTGGTTTCACTCACGTAGGTGTTAGTGTGGCATTTCGTGCACTGGCTGAAGCACACCACATTTTGTGATAGGCATGTGAAGGACCCAGGGATCTTGAAAGGTGAGTTGTGGGGAGGAGGGGGAGGGTGACCAGATGTCCCGATTTTATAGGGACAGTCCCAATATTTGAGACTTCTTTTTAATATGGGCTCTTATTACCACCCAGCCCCGTCCCGATTTTTCACACTTGCTATCTGGTCACCCTAGCGGGGGATTGGTCATTGCAGCAGTGGAGATATGTCTGCAGATTTTGCATTTGTTGTTCTGGGAGGGTCTCGTACCATTTTGAGGTGGGGTGTCCTTGTCTATGGGGAGCTTGCTGCTGATGAGGAGCGTGGCGAGGTTGGGGGGTTGGTTGAAGGCCAGAAGAGGGGGTTTGGGAAAGATTTATTTCAGGATGTGGTCCCTATAGAGTATGGTTGTAATTGTTTAATGATACCCTGTATGGATGGGTTTCAGCGTGAGAATGATCACTCTGACCTCTCAGTAATCACCCTCAAAGACAACCTTCACAACACCTTCAAGAGATGACCTTTGGAGCCTAAATTCACAACTTTTCTAGATACTGAAATCAGTGTCTAAAAGACACTGGATTTATGGCTTGTTACAACAATCTGAAACCCACTCACACGTCCTTTTTGTTCTGGGACTACAGGAGAACATAAGAATGGCCATACTGGGTCAGACCAAAGGTCCATCCAGCCCAGTATCCTGTCTACCGACAGTGGCCAATGCCAAGTGCCCCAGAGGGAGTGAACCTAACAGGTAATGATCTAGTGATCTCTCTCCTGCCATCCATCTCCACCCTCTGACAAACAGAGATTAGTGACACCATTGCTTACTCATCCTGGCTAATAGCCATTAATGGACTTAACCTCCATGAATTTATCCAGTTCTCTTTTAAACCCTGTTATAATCCTAGCCTTCACAACCTCCACAGGCAAGGAGTTCCACAGGTTGACTGTGTGCTGAGTGAAGAAGAACTTCCTTTTATTTGTTTTAAACCTGCTGCCCATTAATTTCATTTGGTGGCCCCTAGTTCTTATATTATGGGAACAAGTAAATAACTTTTCCTTATTCACTTTCTCCACACCACTCATGATTTTATAGATCTCTATCATATCCCCCCTTAGTCTCCTCTTTTCCAAGCCAAAAAGTCCTAGCCTCTTTAATCTCTCCTCATATGGGATCCATTCCAAACCCCTAATCTTTTTAATTGACCTTTTCTGAACCTTTTCTAATGCCAGTATATCTTTTTTGAGATGAGGGGACCACATCTGTACACAGTATTCAAAATGTGGGCGTACCATGGATTTATATAAGGGCAATAAGATATTCTCCGTCTTATTCTCTATCCCTTTTTAAATGATTCCTAACATCCCATTTGCTTTTTTGACTGCTGCTGCACACTGCGTGGACGTCTTTAGAGAACTATCCACGATGACTCCAAGATCTTTCTCTAGATTAGTTGTAGCTAAATTAGCCCCCATCATATTGTATGTATAGTTGGGGTTATTTTTTTCCAATGTGCATTACTTTACATTTATCCACATTAAATTTCATTTGCCATTTTGTTGCCCAATCACTTAGTTTTGTGAGATCTTGTTGAAGTTCTTCAGTTTGCTTTGGTCTTAACTATCTTGAGCAGTTTAGTATCGTCTGCAAACTTTGCCACCTCACTGTTTACCCCTTTCTCCAGATCATTTATGCATAGGTTGAATAGGATTGGTCCTAGGACTGACCCTTGGGGCACATCACTAGTTATCCCTCCCCATTCTGAAAATTTACCATTTATTCCTACCCTTTTTTCCCTGTCTTTTAACCGGTTCTCAATCCATGAAAGAATCTTCCCTCTTATCCCATGACAACTTAATTTACGTAAGAGCCTTTGGTGAGGGACCTTGTCAAAGGCTTTCTGGAAATTTAAGTACACTATGTCCACCAGATCCCCCTCGATCACATGTTTGTTGACCCCCTCAAAGAACTCTAATAGATTAGTAAGACAAGATCTCCCTTTACAGAAACCATGTTGACTTCTGCGCAACAATTTATGTTCTTCTATGTGTCTGACAATTTTATTCTTTACTATTGTTTCAACTAATTTGCCTGATACTGATGTTAGACTTACCGGTCTGTAATTGCCAGGATCACCTCTAGAGCCCTTTTTAAATATTGGCGTTACGTTAGCTATCTTCCAGTCACTGGGTACAGTAGCTGATTTAAAGGACAGGTTACAAACTATAGTTAATAGTTCCGCAATTTCACATTTGAGTTCCTTCAGAACTCTTGGGTGAATGCCATCTGGTCCAGGTGACTTGTTACTGTTAAGTTTCTCAATTAATTCCAAAACCTCCTCTAGTGACACTTCAATCTGTGACAATTCCTCAGATTTGTCATCTACAAAATATGGGTCAGGTTTGGAAATCTCCCTAACATCCTCAGCCATGAAGACTGAAGCAAAGAATTCATTTAGTTTCTCTGCGATGATTTTATCGTCTTTAAGTACTCCTTTTGTATCTCGATCGTCTAGGGGCCCCACTGGTTGTTTAACTGGCTTCCTGCTTCTGATGTACTTTAAAAAAACATTTTGTTATTACCTTTTGAGATTTTGGCTAGCTGTTCTTCAAACTCCTTTTTGGCTTTTCTTATCACATTTTTACATTTAATTTGGCAGTGTTTATGCTCTTTTCTATTTACCTCTAGGATTTGACTTCCACTTTTTAAAATATGCCATTTTATCTCTCACTGCTTCTTTTACATGGTTGTTAAGCCACGGTGGCTCTTTTTTAGTTCTTTTACTGTGTTTTTTAATTTGGGGTATACATTTAAATTGAGCCTCTATTATGGTGTCTTTGAAAAGTGTCCATGCAGCTTGCAGGGATTTCACTCTAGTCACTGTACCTTTTAATTTCTGTTTAACTAACCTCCTCATTTTTGAATAGCTCCCCTTTCTGAAATTAAATGCCACAGTGTTGGGCTGTTGAGGTGTTCTTCCCACCACAGGAATGTTAAATGTTATTATATTATAGTCACTATTTCCAAGCAGTCCTGTTATAGTTACTTCTTGGACCAGATCCTGCGCTCTACTCAGGACTAGATCGAGACCTGCCTCTCCCCTTGTGGGTTCCTGTACTAGTTGCTCCAAGAAGCAGTTATTTAAAATATCGAGAAATTTTGTCTCTGCATTTCGTCCTGAGGTGACATGTACCCAGTTAATATGGGGATAACTGAAATCCCTCACTATTACTGAGTTCTTTATTTTGCTAGCCCCTCTAATCTCCCTTAGCATTTCATCGTCACTATCACTGACCTGGTCAGGTGGTCGGTAATAGATCCCTACTGTTATATTCTTATTAGAGCATGGAATTACTATCCATAGAGATTCTATGGAACATGTGGGTTCATTTAAGATTTTTATTTCATTTGATTCTACTTTTTCTTTCACATATAGTGCCACTCCCCCCCGCATGACCTGTTCTGTCCTTCCCATATATTTTATACCCCTGAATGATTGTGTCCCATTGATTGTCCTCACTCCATCAGGTTTCTGTGATGCCTATTATATCAATATTCTCCTTCAACACAAGGCACTCTAGTTCACCCATCTTATTATTTAGACTTCTAGCATTTGTGTACAAACACTTTAAAAACTTGTCACTGTTTATTTGTCTGCCCTTTTCTGATGTGTCAGATTCTTTATGTGAATGTTTCTCATCTAAGCTGGCCCATACTTTATCCTCTTTCATCCCCCCCTCCTGACTAAAACTTAGAGAATCTCTATCAATAGACTTCTCTAAGAGAAGTCTCTGTCCAATCCACGTGTGCCTCTGCAGCAATCAGTTTTCCCCATCTCTTAGTTTAAAAACTGCTCTGCAACCTTTTTAATGTGAAGTGCCAGCAGTCTGGATCCACTTTGGTTAGGTGGAGCCCATCCTTCCTGTATAGGCTCCCCATCCCAAAAGTTTCCCCAGTTCCTAATAAATCTAAACCCCTCCTCTCTACACCATTTTCTCATCCACGCATTGAGACTCTGACGCTCTGCCTACTTTCCTGGCCCTACGCGTAAAACTGGTAGCATTTCTGAGAATGCCACCATAGAGGTCCTGGATTTCAGTCTCTTTCCTAGCAGCCTAAATTTGGCCTCCAGGACATCTCTCCTACCCTTCCCTAGGTCACTGGTACCTACATGCACCATGACCACCGGTCCTCCCCAGCACTACACATAAGTCTATCTAGATGCCTCGAGAGATCCACAACCTTCGCACCAGGCAGGCAAGTCACCATATGGTTCTCCCGGTCATCACAAACCCAGCTATCTATGTTTCTAATGATCGAATCTCCCATTACTAACACCTGCCTTTTCCTAATGACTGCAGTTCCCTCCCCCGGAGAGGTAACCTCAGTGCGAGAGGATACCCCAACATCATCTGGACGGAGGTCCCAACTATGGGAAGGTTTCCCTCTCTTCCCGGTTGACTGCTCTCCTTCTCTGGGCCTTTCATCCTCCTTAACAGCGCAAGGGCTGTCTGACTGGAGGTGGGACAAATCTACAGTGCCCTGAAAAGCCTCATCAACATATCTCTCTGCCTTCCTTAGGAATGTTAATGGTCCACTTCCCCTCAATTGGTCCCTTGGAATATGTGCTAACTACTTACGCTAAACAATCTGTTCCACCTTGTATTTAGCTGGGAGACGCTGAGTACCTTTCCCAGTCCTGAAGAAGAGCTTTATGTAGCTCAAAAGCTTGTCTCTTTCACCAACAGAAGTTGATACAATAAAAGATATTACCTCACCCATCTTGTCTCTCTAATATCCTGGGATTAACACTGCTACAACAACACTGCAAATAATAAAAGAAAATTGTTTTTCTCACTTTTATTTTATTTTCCCACCCGCTCATTTCCTGCAATTTTTATAGGCAAAAAGCAATTTAGCAAATGCTCCACATCTTTTTAAATGTCCACAGCTCATGAGTAGGCGCTAGTGACTAGGTGATTGTTAAAGAGTTGAGATGATGATTCTGTATCCATAATATATTGGTTTCATGGTGCACAAATGCATGTGTAAAATGTATTTAGGTATTAAGACAACAGCAGCTTAAGCAGGTGAGGATCTGCATCTAAAGAACCATACACCATTGATTCAATTACAGTCACAAAAGGTTACGAATACAATTGAAAAATGTGGGGCCTCTTGGAAGACTGGCAAAAAAAAAGAGAGATTTTGGCTAAATTAAAAAAGAGAAACATTTCGGGGAACGGGAGGGGTAATTGCTTTTTGGTGTGACATTCTGTTGTAGTTTGTCTTTCTTTTCAATTCAAATGAGGGCAGAAAATATCTACCTGTTAGGATACCTATGAACAATGGGAATATGCATCATGTTAGAGGTTCTGAAATGATGCATGACTATTTGGGTTAGTAGCTGAAAGTCAGGGATTCAGTGACACCAAAGAGGTGGGATTATACCTAAGGCTTGTATGGACTCTTAGCTACCTAGGACAGCCATCATACATTATGGCCCATATGTATCCAAGATACATGGAACAAGGAATAGGTGAGGATCAACGTACCCCAAAAGGGCATAACATTAACCTCATCTGTAGCAATATTCCCTCTAATTTTTAACAGGCCATGTGCACAAAAAATTTCTTCTGTGCCGCTGCTGAAGCAAAAAAAAACCAAAGAAAGCTGCTGCCGAAGCTGGAGTGCGCGCGGTGTTTCACAGTGTGGGCGGGGTTTAAGATCTGTGTGCGCACGCACACGCCCACAGCTTAGAGGGAACAGTGGTCTGCAGATTTATCAGCACCAGGAAGATTGTACCCATGATGTCATTCTCAGGTCCATGGTGCAGCAGTTATGGTGTTTCACCTATGCTTATATATCCCCTCGGGTACAAGGAAATGAACCAAGATGATGGTCCCAAGCAGAGAATTAATCTATTATTATCCAGGGGCTTGTTTCTACATACAGCGCTACAGAGGTGCAGCTGTGCCACTGTAGCGCCTTTATGAAGATACCCCTATGCCCATGGAAGAGCTTCTCCTGTTGGCATAGTTAATCCACCTCCCCGAGAGGTGGTAGCTACGTCAAAGGCAGCAGCTCTCCCATCAACATAGTGCTGTCTACATGGGGGTTAGGTTGGTATAATAATGTTGTCAGCGACGTAGTTATACCAACATAGCTCTGTAGTGTAGATCTGGCCTAGGTCTTTCAAGGGAAAAGGAGACTGAGGCAATTAAAGATGGTGGGTGGGGGAGTAATAAGGGATGAAAGAGGAAGGATGGTCCAGTAGCTGAAGTGCTGGAACTAGGGCTCCTGGGTTCAACTCCCCGCTCTACCACAGACTTCCTGTGTGACCTTGGGCAAATAATTTGCGGAAGGGAGGGACACAGAGAATATCTGTAACATGAGGATAATAGCACTTCCTTTCCTCAGAGGAGTGGTGCAAGAATAAATAAATTAAAGGTTGTGAGGTGCTCAGATACTGCAATGATGGGGTTCACAAAAGTACCACGGATGGACAGATGATCTGCCTGCACACCCGGGGAGTTCCTCCTGGACCCATGTGACTCTGCACCCCCTACAGGGAGGGTTCTGTATAGCAGGCACAATAAAGTTCTTAAACAGATTTACTGGATATTGCTCTGTGGTCACTGCTCTCAAAGGCAGTAACTTTCTCATAATCACCAACACCCAGTGGTGAGCTGGAGCCGGTTTGCACTGGTTCACTAAAACTGGTTGTTAAATTTAGAAGCCCTTTTAGAACCAGTTGTTCTACGAGGGACAAACAGTTCTAAAAGGGCTTCTAAAATTAACCGGCCAAAAGTGGCGCCTTAGACGCCGACTCCATGGGTGCTCCACCCAAGGGGAAAATTTGGTGGGTGCATAGCACCCACCGATAGCTCCCCGCCCCACCTCACCTTCGCTCCGCCTCCTCCCCTGAACGCGCTGCCCCGCTCTGCTTCTCCGCCCACCCCACTATGGTGGCCCACGAGACCCTCCTGCCTGGTTCTGGGGGCGGACAGGGGAGGGGGGTGGATGGGTCAGGGGTTCTGGGAGGGGGTGGGGGTGGGGGCATCAAGGAACGCGGGAGGTTGGATGGAGCAGGAGTCCCGGGGGGCAGGGATGGGCACTCATGGGAGATATCAAAATGAGATAATATCATGCTACTGTCTGATCTTGTAGAGGTTTGTGACCAGAGAGCCTCCAATTCCATTCTTGTTTCCTTCAATTGTCAAGTAATTTTGCAAGACTAATACTACCTACTGATAGTAACTTTTTTGTGGCCACCCCTTTCTTGAGGAAGGAACCAGTTGTTAAGATTTTGGCAGCTCATCACTGCCAACACCCAAGTGACAGGGAAGTTGGATCTCCTGGGCCTAATTCAGCAAACCCTTCCTCACTTGTGAAATCCTTACTCATGCAAATAGTTTCAGTGGTCTTGCATGTTTGGGGAAGGATTTCCCTCCCAAGTAAGGGCTGGGGGATTTGGCCCCTTGTTCTGCAGAGTCCTGCTCAGATGTTCCTAATTTAAAACATGAAGTGAGTCACCTGCAGAGAGAACGACCCTGCTAAACGTGACAGTGCACAGACTCCCTGCAATAGCTTACCTGGAGCCCAGAGCAATCGGAAGCAGCAGCAAAAGAAAGATGAAGATGTGATAGAATGGACAGGGATGGATTCACATCACAGAGAAACACATCACAAATGGAGAGAAATGAATCGGGCAGGCGATGCGTAGCTGAAAAGAACCACAAGTTACCACGGTTACTGTCAAAACTCAACACAGCAGCAAAATCCTAAGTAGCATTGCTACTTTCTATGGAATTTTGTTTACAAGTCATCAAAGTAAAATCTCCACCTTTTTACATTAGAATTCCCATAACACTTTTTTTGTACTGTATAGATCAACCTGAATAAGAATCCACATTTTTCTTAATTAATATTTTACAGAACCCCAGAGGGGCTCCTCAATAGTCTGTTCAACTCATGCTATAAAATGCAAGGCTGATCTGGATGAGCAGGTGGCTTAAGATGGAATCAAAATGAGATAATATCATGCTACTGTCTGATCTTGTAGAGGTTTGTGACCAGAGAGCCTCCAATTCCATTCTTGTTTCCTTCAATTGTCAAGTAATTTTGCAAGACTAATACTACATACTGATAGTAACTTTTTTGTGGCCACCCCTTTCTTCACCATGGCAGTTCAAACGAATTTATTCCCTATTCCCCTATTCTCTCTTCTGGGGAAAAAACAGCTATTTTTAAAATAAACTGTTAGTTGCTTGTGAAAGATGTCAGACTGACAGCTCTTCTCGCTGTAGCCATAAGGCAAGTACATCGCGGGCAGCAGCTGAGCAAGTGTATGAATACCAACTCATCACTGGGCATGGAACCCTGAACTGGGAGCAATTGCTCCAAGAGTAAATGGTTAATTCAGTCTCTCTGCCCTTTAAGCACTTGAGCTTTCTGTCAGTACTTGGTGTCAAGTATTGCCATTTGCATCAGTCAGGTCTGGTCTCGACTAAGATACATATGTGGTGTTAGAACATATTAGCTAACACATGTTGATTAATACTTTCTAGAAGTCCAGTGCGGACAAAGCAGTATTGACTTTAACATGCACTAAGCAGGTCATGGTAAAGAGTATTGTGCCGCTAGGCCTTAACTCGATCAGTTTATCACATGTTAAAGGTAGTGGCCCCTCTCTACACTAGACTTTTCAAACATGCTCATTAGAATATTTTAGCCAGCACATTCTAACAACACACCTTTGATCCTAGTCCTCTGTTGTGGGAATCTATCCACAAGGGACTAGAGTGGCATACCAAACCCATTCAACTTAGACCTCGAAATTATCTTCAGTAGGTAACAGATTTAATTTCCTACCAGCCCAGACTGAATTTCAGCTGGAGACAAAGGAGTAAAATGGCCTGTAACCAATTATTAATGTTCATAAAACACTTGGTAACCCATCATCACCCAGCTTTACAAAACCAAACCTGGGATGGATGAAACTTCTTGGATAATATGTTACTAAGTAGCTTCTAGTCTTCAAGGCAGCCTGTGGTGCAATGTATATAATAAATCATTACCTTTTAATACCTATGGCTCTTGTTCCACTGCTCTAATTTCTCTAAGTTGCAGTGGCAAATATGTTTAAACTATCTGTGCTAATCAAAGACCCTTTGATCACTTTAAGAATGGAATTACTTGTGAAGTCTGCATGAAAAACATGCTGATGAAGGTTGAACTAGACCGAAATTGGAGCCGATCGCCCCTAATTTTTAACAGTTGTCATAGCAACATGGCTAGGGAAAATCATTTAAAATAAGGAGCTTTTAATTTGCATCAAATTTAAATCACACAAATGTTTGAAAAGCTTGGAAACATCGGTTTAAAAATATACTTTGTATTAAACTGTGTTTTTCTTTGCTTTAAAGAAGTTGAAAGCATTTTTTCATAATAGTGTAATTTGCCAGTGGCCAATGCAGTAAAATAACATACTGACAGCTTTTCAAATGTACAGTGAATATGACATCTTAAAGCTAAAACATGTCACTGACTGCAGAATTGATAAAAAGCAAATGGAATATGGTAAGGACTACTCCATTCTTGCAGATTAAACAACAATTGAGAAGCCTTGGTCGTAAAGACATGTTTGAATCAAACTGGACACAACTCATACCCACAACTTCCCAAAAGATAAACATCTGCTTATGGCAGGCTACAGAGATCAGAACGATCTGCCAAAATGTGAGTAGAGAGAGCCAAATGCAATAACCCAGGACTGACTGCCATTGCTACTGTCATAGGAAAAGGCTAGGGCAGACACAACTCTGAAGGGAAAATAAAAGAGGGGATAGTGAAAGCAATATTGATTTTGACATGTGTTGTGAATTTTCTCTCTGTCGCACTAGATCCCTGCCCCAACTTCCCAAAAATGGAGCAAGTTATTCATCCCAGCACATACTGTGCATATCTGGCTCCCATCTGTTGGGTTACAAGGACTTCAAGCTCAGTGACCAGATCATAAATATAATTCTGTGCTCTGTGCCAAAAGTAGCCATCTTCTTTGAGACTACAGAAAAGACAGACACAACAGGAACGTCAAGAAAACAAAGAAAAGAAAATACCTCAGGAAGCTTCAATATTTTTTCTGCTCTACCTCCCATTCCCAGATTCCAACTAGCTAGTAAGATGCTGGAAAGAGCAAACTCACTGTCACTCCCTTATTAGTTCAACGTTCTTGTAATAACAATGACTTCATAGCCATACACCGTTCTCAGTGATAACTAAGGATTTCCATCACTTTTAGTTCTTATATCCCTGCCCCTTTCTGCAGAGACACCCTGTCATGAACAATCTGTTGGCTCACATTGGAACCCTTTAATAGAGCTCTTTGATCAATTTAGGGGGTTCTTTACTTTTGGAGCAATAACATGACCATCGGCTCAAGGGCTTCCAACCCTTCAATGCCCCACTGGGCACCAGAAACCTCATATAAAACTCTTTGATTGATTTCCTCCTCCCTTAGCTCAGTGTTCTCCTTCTCAAAACCAGAGAGAAACACTAGTGCTATCACGACCCTAGGTGCAATGTAGCTTCTGAAACAAGAGGATCAGTGGCTGCTAAATTAAGGGCAGCACTGGAAATAATTCAGATTCCTTTCTTTGCCAGTCCTTATGACCAGGAAATTTGATCTTTCTAGGCTTGTGAACTACAGTTTAACATCTTCATTTTTAAAACCAAACCTCAGTCCTTTTCCAGATGTCCAACACAGAAGGAGAAATAACAAAAGTTTGGTGCTCCAATCAAATACTCAAGATCTAGATTGAAAAGCTGTGTTGCATTGTCTTATTTCTGAAAGATTAAATTTGCTGAAAAACACAGTTTTCATTCCAAGTGTTTGTCTGTTTTCTTTTCATTTGAAATGACTGAACAAATCCTGAGAGTTGCTGAGCTTCTGCTTAAATCAGTGAGAGTTGTAGTTGCCCAGCAGCTGCTGAATGTCTCTTTCTACATATGTATTGCACACACACAAACTATGCGAAAAGAACATTATTAAGGTTGCAAAGTCAAGCATTCAAAAAGTTAGAAAATGCCAGAATTAAGGTTGCCTAGGCAACCTTAATTCACCGCCCTTGTGCACATGCATTCTGATACAGTCTGTAATTACATGATCACATAGCATTTTTTCCACAGGCCCCCTGCCTCATTCAGTGCACAGAATGGACGGTGCTCACTTAATGAGCAGCTATTCAATGTTTTCCTTTCTCATTGTTCAGTGCATGGCTCCAAGGCCTTATTTATTGAACTCTATTCAAACCCTACTCAAAAAATGCAATTATTAATTTCCTTATGGGCTTTTCTGTAGTGCTTATCGCTACACTATCTGAATCCTTCACAGACATGTATTAATTTATTTTCACAACACCCTTGTAAAGAGAAGGGATGGTATGATCCCCCATTTTACTGATGGGGGTCTGAGGCATAAAGAGATTAAGGTCAAAAGGATTCAGTAATTTTGGGTGCTCAATTTGAGATGCCCAGGGCCTGATTCTCCAGATCACTTAGCATTATATAGCACTTTATATGTGCAAAGCAGAGCTCCCACTGACTTCAGTCGCAGCGGTGAGGGCTCAGCACTCTGTTAATCAGGATCCAGAGTCCCAAGTTAGGCACCCAGAAAATGGGGAACACATAATTAGTGACCATGTGTGAAAAGTTTAAGTGACATCACATAGGAACTTTGTGGCTGAGGCAGGGATAAAATCCAGTTCTCCTGTGTGGCATTCAATTGTCTTACTCACAAGACCAACCTTTTCCCTCCTGCAATCCCCTGCCTCATTCACTAGACACCTCCCAACTTCTGCAACAAATCCAGCAGGGGGCCTACAGACAACAGTCTCCTTCCCCACACAAATCTGATTCATCCTCCATTCTGGACCATGAATGAGGCAGGGCTTTCACGGAAAAAAATAGTATGTGATGATGCAATATAAAATATACTAAATACAGACTACCCTTTTGTGGAGATTACAGTAAAATCAATACTGTTTTTTGACTAATTGTAATCTCAGTTACACTCTGGATTTACAGGCACTGTAACTGAGGTCAGATTCCAGCCCAGAGAATTTATCAGGATATTCTTATACCATTCTTTCTTGTCAGGCAACCCCATTCCAGACTCGAACCAAAGGCTTTTACCCATCTAATGATGAAGGACGGAGAGTGAAACTCAGCTTGGCAAGCCAGCTCCTAGCATTCCCCAGGTCATACATAGTATAAACACATCACTGTCCTGTCCTGTTGGTACATGTGCAGTTATCTTAATAAGTGAGAATGCAGGGAGTGGTCCTGTGGTTTAAACACAGGACACATTTTACGAATAAGGAAGGACATTGTCACTTGCCAGATTGATGTCACATGGCATGTTTCTCTCTTACACAGGTCTTGAAGGTGATATAATTTGTTACAGTACATGCCATACAGATTTCAAGAAAGGTCTTAAAGTGATACAGTGCAGCGTCTATGAGGCTGTAGTGAAAGTTTTTTTCTTACATTTTGTGTTTGTTAATCTAGTGCTGGTGATGGGTAGAAGCTTGACAGTCTTGGAGAATGAAGTCCTCTTGCTATAGCACAAGCATTTGGAGTGAGTGCCTTCCCATCCAGCCCTGCAAGCCTGCCTCAACCCTGACTGGCATGGACCCCATGACTGAGGGTGAAAAGGCAGTTCAACCTCCTGGATGATTCAGCATTCCCCTACTCTGCTGGCACTGCAGCCAGCCCAGGTGCCAATTAGTGCCCGCCACGGTGGTGGGCTTTAGTGAAGCACACACCTGTCCACTGGGAAATGGACTGAGGCCACCTCCCTAATTGCACGCAGAAAACTGAACAGCCATCAGATGGCAACAGCAACTTTTGGCCAATACTGATCTAGGTTGGATTTGAACCTGCAGCGTAGGGGGGTGGCAGGCTGTGGTTTACAGTGTTAAAAACAATACAACCTATGTAAAAAAAATGTGTAATTCACAGGTGTGATATCCAACCCATGAATGATGAGATTCACCCAACCAACACTGCCAGGACAGAAAGCTAGCCTGGGTGGACAAGCCACTGAGCAAATCTAGAGAGTAGTGAAGAGGAGGGTGCTAAGGCTGCAAATGAACACAGATCAAGCAACAGTCACAGAGAAAAGAAGGGTGTTGGAAGTCAGCAGCTGTAGATGTCCTCAGAGACTGGGCTGGGAAAAGAGAGAGCGAGCAGCACAAAGGGAAGAAAGGGGACAAGCACAGCAACGGAGGGAGGGAGTGGAGGAGATGACAAGACAAGTGGGAGCAAGGACGGAACAGTCAACTTGGATTGTCTGGGACTTGGATCCATGAGTTATTAGTATATACATTAAAAACAGCCAAACGCTGAGCCTTGGTGTTTTTTCCATTGAGCGTCTCTGGTGACTAACAGCCATGCTTCACTTTACTTATGAGACCACCAGAAGCCCTCAGTGCAATGATAGCCTCACATCTGGCAGTTACCTGTCCTTTATTCTATATCCTGTATCTTGGTATTGTTATAAGCTATTTGCAAAAGGACAGCTTCTGACCGTTAGTGCAATTTGCAGCATGAACATAAAAACTTCATGTTAGCAATAATCTTATTAAGAGGATTGATATAATAATGGAGACCCATTTTTTGTGCATATTTATGCAGTCACACACATTAAAACTTCAGCTAATATTAACAACACTTCATATTTATATAGTGATTTACCAGTTCAAAAAGTGCTTTATAGACATTAACTAATGACAGTAGCATCTCAATACACTCCAGTTTGTACATTATTGCTCAGCAGGTAAGAACTGCATTAATGAATGCTTGCTCAATAACTTACAAGATCGAGGGCAGCTGCCAGGATGGAGGCATCGGGGATAGTGCCTGGCTCACAGCAGTTTAAGAGAAACTGAAAGCGTTTCATGCCTTGTCTGATTGCTCCCAGGTTCACTACATTCTTGGATTTTCCACCTTCCTGGTTGGAGGCCAAGTGATCATCAAAACTGTGGCAACCTGAGGAGGTAGAGAGTACAAAGGGGGTCCAGGGTGGGGGGTGGGAGATGAGAAGCAGCGAAGAGAAGGGGGACACAATACCTCACAGAAAAAAAAAAACAAGTTGTACAGGAATCCTGGCGTGCATGATCCTGACCCGGTTCCCTTCCCTCAACTTGATACATGATCTGAGCATGTGTGACAATTTCCATGGCACCCAGTGACTGTGAAAACTGTGAGCCTGATTCTGAACATGGCTATGCTGATGTAAGTCCAAAATGGTTCCCTGGACGTGGATGGAGATGCTTTAGATTTACTCCAGTATAAATTAGATCAGAGTATGGTTGGTCCGTGGCCTTTTTTCAAATATGTAAATACAGTATCGAGTCTTCTGCGTGTTCAGGCTCTCAGGCTCTCTTCCTCTCCACACTTCCTGGTCAGTTTATTTAGATTATTTCCATTTATCCGTCTCTATCTTAGCTTATCATCTTCCTTCTCCCTAAGAAAGACTATGCATTTATCCTCACCTATGAATTTAACAAAGGTTATATTATATTTTGAGCAGGACAAACATGAGTAATAATTCTTCCAAAAGGACAAGGCAAGGATCAGCTGTTACTTATATAGGCCTAAATCTTCAGAAGTGACTAGTTATTTTGGGGAGCCCACCTTGAGACACCTTATGTCAAGGCCTGATTTTCAGAAACTGCTCAGCACTCACCTTCTGTAAATCCTTTAAGATGTCTCATTTGCAGTCTACCTAAAAATGGAGGCACCCAGAATGACTAGTCACTTTTGAAAATGAAACCCATAAAGCCTCCTTTGAACACATTAACATGTTACTTGTATGGGACACGTCAGCTAGTCACAATGCAGTCTGGAACCAAGGTTCCCCTGAGGAAGGTAAGTAAGTAGGCAAAGCCTAACAAGTTACAGAGTTGGTGTGGCTTGTGAAAGGTACACGAAAGAAATATTAATTAGTTGGGAAAACACAATGAAATTAAAAATATTCTAACTAAAGCACCGCTGGGGAGTTGCCAAAAGCTTTCGTTTCAGCCGGACACTCCCCTAAAGGCAAAAACAAGGGAGATCAATTGGATTTCTTCACCGACATGACCTCAACATGGTACATGGCTCAGCTGCCATTTTTGCCTTCTCAAAGGAAAGCTCTTCTGAAAGCTTTGACAGAAGATCTACATAATACATTATACGAGCACTTCTATCACCTCTAAGGGAACAAAGCTAGAAAAACTGAGTACCTGAGTAGAGCAGACAGAGGACTAGACAGGACTCAGAGGATAAATCTGAAAAGTAGTTTCAAGTCTAAGATGATTACCATTCACCACAATCAAAAGTATAAACTCTCCACCTCCCTCTGCAGAAGCATATGCAGAATCAAGCCAAAGTCAAGAATCTCCAGATCATGGGCTTTCCTGGTTTGTCCACAAAACTACCCCAACTTCCTTGATTTATGGGCATAAGGAAGAACCTCTCATCATTGAGGAATCTTATAGAATGCTCAATAATAAAGCAACTTAGAACTTTGGGCTGGGGACTCTAGTTGTTTCTAACATGGATGTAACAGAGAAAGGCAGGGCACCAGCTTTGAAGGACATTCTTGACCTAGGGAGAGGAGAAAAGCAGAAAACTCCAAGTCCACTAAGGGACCTTGCCATGAAGACTTACCTTATATAGTACAATGACAACCCCAGAATAGATAGATGGAAAATCTTTTCCAAACTATTAAGCCTAATTATGCAAACAAAGATGTATTAAGTTTAAAAAAATCTTCTTGTAAGAATGAAAGTACATGGCTGTCCTACATCCAGCTAAGCTACATAGTGCCCAACAGCAAAACATTTCTATCCCGGGACAGATTTCATCCAAATGAAAACAGAAAAGGAAATGGACACTTGTATTAGTTGAATGGACATTGCTGCCTTTTCTTCCAATGCCTTTGTTTCCTAACTACCTGGTATATTTCAACTGATACAATTAATGGCCTGTACCTTGGCCAATATCTTGTTGGCCAAGATAATACAATAATACAATACTAATACAATTAATGGCCAATATCTTGTTTGGGCTATAGACAGACAAATAATGATGTTTGCCCTTAAACATGTCTAACCAATCTCTCAGTGTCAGAATCTGTGCTGCACCTCTAAGAAGTACAGCACAGAAACTCACTGCCTTGGTGGAGGGCACAGCTAAGGATGCATTAAGCCACTTTTGTGCCCTCCTAATTTGGGGCTGAGCCACAGCCACCAGCACAATTTAGACACCTCTGGGGCCCTGTCTCAATTGTTGTGTCCATCCTGGTTTTCTGTATGGATGGCAATGATGAACAGAATCTCCAAAGTTCTGCATATTGTGGTCCCGCCCCCATCATGTGCCTTCCATCCCCAGCCCTGCCCCTTTTCTGGGGCTTGTGAGGAGGTTCTGGAGAGACAATCTTATGACTAGCTCATGGCCTGCACAGGGAAAAATCCCCCCCGACACAAACAGGGCTTTTGAGGGTCCTTCTTTACCTTTCATAAAGGGGCCAGGATGTGGTGACGATCTCATCCTTGACTTTTGGGCCTGCGGTCTTAACTATGGGCTTCATTCTGATATATTAGGAGGGGGGAAAGGAGGAAAAAAAGGAGAGGGGGGCCACAAGCCACCATTCTGTTTTTGGTTCTTTCTATATTCCTGATCACCTAACCAACTGTTCTGGGCTGGATCCTGCTCCCACTGAAGTGAATGGGAATTTTATCAGTCACTTCAATGAGAGCACGATCAGTCCTCATTGTTAATAATCCAGAAATTGGTTCCTCTCCACCATCAATGAAGGACAAGATGGCAATAGCCAATGGGGCAGATCCTCAGCTGCTGTAAATGGGCATATCTCCATTGGCTTCGACAGTGTTACTTTGATTTACACTAGCTGAGGATCTGGCTCAGTTAATGGAAATCATTGCCTATCCTAATGAGAGAGCTTCACCTGTTTAGGGAGTTCTATATTTTTCATTCCCATTTGCTGGATGTACGCAAGATCTCTTCTCTGTGCAGGCCTGGTGGGTGCTATGCACATTATTATTATTTTTTTTTTGCTTTATGTTGTATAAACTGAAGAATATTATGAACTTTGCATTGAATGAAAAATGTATTAAATATAAAAGATATTCACAGACTCTAAGGCTAGAAGTGACCACTGTGATCATATAGTGCGACCTCTTGTGTAACACAGGCCATAGAACTTCCCCAAAATAATTCCTAGAACATATTTTAGAAAAACATCCACTCTTAATTTAAAAAACAGTCAGTGATGGAGAACCTACCACAACACTTGATAAGTTGTTTCAATAGTTAATTACTCTCACCATTAAAAATGTACATCTTATTCCAGTCTGACTTTGTTTAGCGTCAACTTCCAGTCATTGGATCATGTTATACTTTCTCTGTTAGACTGAAGAGTCCATTATTAAATATTTGTTCCCCATGTAGGTACTTATAGATTGTAATCAAGTCAATTCTTAACCATCTCTTTGTTCAACTAAATAGATAGAGCTCCTTGAATCCTTCCATGGAACAGAAGCAACTTTGTCTGTACAAAGTGCAAGCTGGTCTCCATATTGGAGTACTGTGTCCAGTTTTGGGCCCCACACTACAAGAAGGATGTGGAAAAATTGGAAAGAGTCCAGCGGAGGGCAACCAAAATTATTAGGGGACTGGAACACATGACTTATGAGGAGAGGCTGAGGGAACTGGGATTGTTTAGTCTGCGGAAGAGAAGAATGAGGGAGGATTTGATAGCTGCTTTCAACTACCTAAAAGAGGGTTTTTTACCTGGATGGATGGATCTAGACTGTTCTCAGTGGTAGCAGATGACAGAACAAGGAGTAATGGTCTCAAGTTGCAGTGGGGGAGGTTTAGGTTGGATATTAGGAGAAACTTTTTCACTAGGAGCGTGGTGAAACACTGGAATGCGTGACCTAGCGAGGTGGTGGAATCTCCTTCCTTAGAAGTTTTTAAGGTCAGGCTTGACAAAGCCCTGGTTGGGATGATTTAGTTGGGGATGGGTCCTGCTTTGAGCAGGGGGTTGGACTAGATGACCTCCTGAGGTCCCTTCCAACCTTGATATTCTATGAATCTGTCATTATAACATGTTTTCTAATCCTTTAATCATTCTCACGGCTCTTCTCTGAGCCCTCTCCAATTTATTAACATCCGTCTTGAATTGCTGCTTGCCAGTTTAGCTGTATTCTGATTACAGGTAAAAGCCCTTTTAAATAAATGATGAACTGTATAATGCATACATATATTTGAAATATATAGAACTCCCAATAACCTAGATGACAAATGATGATGAAAGCAACAGCTCGTAAAGAACTTGACAAAGTGACTCTAGGTTTAATAGGTTTTTTGTTGCTGTTCACTGTAATGCATGTTTGTTTTTCTGTCCTAGTTTTGCTCAGTTGTCATATTTTTAAAACAAAGACAGAAGGAAGCACTACATGGAGAAAGTGTGAGCAGAATGATGTCACAGCACAGCATCAAGAATGCTGAAAAGGAGAAAGGACAGCACAGTGACAAAAAACACTGTCCCAGGTCCATCCAGCCATCAGGTTCTTCATGATTTAATAGCACCTATCCAGTCTAACAAGCCTTTGTTCTCCCCTCTTAAAAATATAATTCCCATTGATCTCAATGGAAATTATGAATGCAAAGGAAAGTTTTCATTCCTGTATATATTTTGATCTTTCTATTACTTTTTTGGTGTTTGTTAACACTCATGCCCCAAAAGGCCTTGCACAGAATATGATTAACTCAGACCTGACAAATGTTATGATAATTCAACCACATGTTCAAATGAAATCATTAATTCAGAAATTGACATCTGAAGCACAAAATATACTATAAGGTGTGTGTGCACTATACAATATTATTATATATGTGTCTACACACACACATTATATACATCCACACAGGCCTTGATGCTGTAAGTTATGCATATGGTTGCAGGAAGTCTGCCCATGCACAGTAATTTGCAAGACTGGGGTAATTTTATATAATACACACACACACGTAAAAATTATGTATATGTTTACACACACACACACAAACGTGTATGTACAAATTTTACTGAGCTACATCTCGTGTATAAAAATTCCATTCTGATATGGTCCCTTGACTTTCACAATTTACCTTTCAAACTAGAGATTTTAAAAAAAATAGTCTTTAAGCTCCCCTGATTTTGAGAAACTCACAGGTGACAAACTACACTCATGAACATCACTGGCTGATTTACCTGTTTGGGTTTTTTTCATAAAGACCTTTTCTTAACTCTCATGCCCCCTCATTTATTAAGCATTTCTAATGTAGACATTGTGTTTAAAAGCCAGATATGGCCCACTTAGTTCCACTTACGTACAGACAAATAAATATTAACATACATTGCTCTTGGGCAGGTGAAAGAGATGTTCCGATTTTTCAAAATAAAAGTAGTTACATAACATATTAATCACAAAGTGCTGAAATACTTTAGATAGTTCAAAGTTCATATAGGTAATAACCAGTGAGACATCCTAGCAGAACAAATGCATAAGATATGTTACACGTAACATAACACAGAATAAACAAACTTTATTTTTGACTTGCATCCATACTTTGAATTCTGTGCATGAAATGTTGGCGACTTAAATTCAATGGGAATTTTGGATGTGCAAGATCAGGCTTAGATTTCCAGTCTGGACATTTGTGAAAAGCAATAGATGTTGAATAGCTTATTGCATTCACATCTCTAGCTCCTAGCCTTATGCTCTTACTTTGCAATATCAAATTAACAGAGCCAAAAAGTAACAACAGGAGCTCTCTGGCTGTCACTCCATGCTGAGAATAAAGAAAGGCTCTTTGCATTTTATGATAAATGAGGAGAACATCATGTTGGCTTAGCCTCTTCCTGGACATTTTTTGGCCATATTTTGCTCAGACATGCCTATCTGAAGTTAATAGCTGGGAAGAGGCAGGTGTTGAAAAGCTGCAAGTATAGATAAAAGCAAACAAGACAAAAAGATGCTAATGAAATGTAAGCGATGGGCGGTACATTATTTTGCAGATGGGTACAGTTGCATCTGAGCTTTGGGAAAAGGACTGTTCCTGAGGCTCTTAGGGCCAGATTCCACTGGGATGACTTTTTCAGTGACAGTGCAGTTTGTGAAGAGTGGGTGCAAAGATAACCATGAGCCGCCTTTACATGCCCCCTCCCAATTCTAGGGCTGTGGGTGCTGGGTCAGTCCCAAAGTACAATTTAGTGTGTAGTCTCAGGGCTCCTCCACCTTGTGCCATTATGGCAGCCAGAGATGAGCTGAATGAAGCAGCTCTTCATCCAGGCTCTTTTCTTTGGTCATGCCCCCAACCCTGGGGCCCAAGATAAGGGTGACAGAGAAGCCACCACACCAGCCTGAGCGTGCCAGAGTATTTCCCATGAGGGTGCAATGCTGAGGTTGCATATTGGGCTGGCACTGAAGCCTTTGTGTATTGGAGAACTGTTGCAGGGGAGCTGCAGCAGGGGCCTGTGTCTGGCCTGAAGTGTATATGTACCCAGTTAATGCAACTGCACATACAGAAACAATCCCATTTATATACCTCCATAATACATGGGAACATGCCATGCATATTATGACCTGAGAACTCATATGAGGGTGCATCTATTAGTTCCGAAAAGAAAAGCCACGACAATACTTAGGCATGTGGTATGTTGATAAAAGTCATGCTGTATGAGAAAATCAATCAACATATACTAGAAATAGCTGATCAAAAGGGACTCCACTTTACCACTGACAGCCAACATTTTGAAATGTATGTAAAAACAGGATATTTACACCTCTTCTACTGGATGTGTGACACCCACTGGTGTAACTGGGAACTTCAGCTGGGGGAATGCCAGCTCAAGGGAGCTACATCAGTTTACATCAGCTGAAGTTCTGGTCCATGGACTGAAACTGTGTATCATCCTTAGAATGTGGACTGTTTGAACATGACTTAGGTTTTCAGTGGAGATGCATAGATATTATTCATATCAAGTGTGACATCTTTGATGACAAGACTATGGGCCTGATTCTGATCTTATTTACACTGGTGTAAATTAGGAGCGTGGTAGCTCCCTGTAAGTCAGGGACACTTCAGTGGTGTTAGTGAGATCAAAAATCAAGCCTTCACTTTCTGTGTGAAGCTAACATTGGAAAGTGCACTCGTAGCTGACAGCTATGGCTATCCCCGACCATGTGACTCCTGTGCAAGCCTGTGCCATATGATGGCAAAATGAGCATATTACAGCTACGGTGTAATGTCAGATCATGTAAAATGTAATGTCAGGGAATGTAATATACTATAAAAATAGCAGAAGCAATGGGGTGGAGGATCAAACTCTGTGTTTTTTTTAAAACAAAAATAATAGAATGTCAAGATGCAAGGTTTGTCTCCTTGGTAACAAGGATCAGGTTTCTGAGCTGAGTTTGGATGGCTGTATAATATTTGAAAATATAATACCCCCTTAATAAAGGCACTTTTCAAACAAACATCACTGCTTTTAAAAAAAATTGCATTATGATAAAATATTATTATAATTATTTCTTTTGTTGAGTAAAAGGGACAGCATCTCTTTAACGAATGGTATGCAGACATTAGACATGCAAACACAGAAGAAAAGAGATAATTAAAACAAGGTTTGTACAGGGTTTTCCATTTCATCGGTGCTGAATTGTTCTAAAACTGTCATATGGTCACTAATTGGAAAAAAGAACTGATGGAGCATCCATCTTTATATGATGGAATGAAAGATTCACACACCCTCTTTTAGACTGAATCATTGTTTTGAAGTAAATATAAATTTTTCAGGTGTGTTGATTTGATTTAATTTGACTTTGTTTTTGAAAGTCCAAATGTTACATTAGCTTAATTTATTTGGACATATTTGCTTTTTTTTTATTTTCACATTCTACGCATTTGTTAGAGTTTTTTTTAAAATCAAAATGAAAGAAAGAAGGAAGAGAAAGAAAATGGTTACTAAGAATGAAAAGTTGGAGAAGAACAGAATGGATGCAAAAACCATGGAAAAGTACGGAGTGGGGAAGGGGTAAAAGAAAGAAAGAAAGAAAAAGAAAACCCTGATTTCTAACCATCTTTTTCTTCTGTGTGATGAAGCTTGGATGGGTATCTTCGGCAGATGCGCCATTTACCAAGACGCTTGAAGAAATTCTCCTCTTCATCTCGCCCATTCTCCAGGCCACCTCCTGGTCCACCTTCTGACAGCTTCACCGCACTAGTGAATTTCACCTGAACAAATGAGGAGGAGACAAGACTCATGTTCTGATGTGTTATAATTTCTCTACCAACTTTGCCATAGCAATGCAGCACTTAAGGACAGGCAGTAGTGTGGTACATTACTATAGCAACCGAATAGGAACTGTGCCCATATGCACCAGCTGAGGATATTAAGTATTCTGTAATTTGGCTAGGTAACCATTCCCCTTCTTTCACAGGGGTTCATACACATACAAGTAAGGAAAAAGCAGTATGACCAACTAGTAAAGTACATTAAGTATATTCAGAGGACCCAGATAACTCTCTGAGTGAAAAGAACTAGCAGGAGAAATGAAATGTTAATTACACTGACACTTCATTCCTGTGACACTGTTCATATGGAAGACCAAAGAAGGCACAATGACAAATCTCTAGCCAGCCTATAACAAGAATGAAACATGGAGCATATTTAACCCAGTTTTCTTCACTTCCCCAGAAGGAAGTCTTGAGATGCTGCTAGATACCAGTCATTACACTCTTCCTTTTCTGTTATTGCTTAGACACACATCCCCCCTCCTCAATGCTATGATAACATCATTTTACTGCCATCCTTATTCTATTACCTCATCACTGCCTCTTAGCCTTTCAAATCACATGCATCCTCACAAAACTGTGTGTTTCAGCTGTTCCCTGATCTTTCCAAAGACCGACTGCTTCTAAAGGTCCTCTTCAGTGTATTTCTAGTGTGTCCTATACTACAGCACTGGGAGCTGCTTAGAAAAATATGGAAGGAGAATAATTTCTGTCCAGTTATGGACCATCTCCACTCTGCTCCGCCCTCCTCTCAAGGGAAGGGAAAAAGTCACCTGCCATTTTCAACCTCTTTCCTTGAGGGAGGACCTGTCTTACATTATGCTCAAGGGACAAATTCTGCTGCCTCCCCCATGGTGGGATTATGCTGGACTTTGGGGAGAAACAGGATTTGGGAGGTCTGCACAGGGGTGTGCGAGTGCAGCTCCACTGGATCTCTGTGCATGGAAGCACGCACGGCAGGGAGGAGCGTTGGTAACGGACCCGCCACTGAACGGACTCTCTGGCCTTTCACTTCTGTGAGGGCTGGAGTTGGAGAAAGCTAGGACCAAAGAGACTACTCCTGCCTTTTGTCTGAAACAGCTTCCAAGGAGCAGCTGTGCTACAATTCCATGGCCCAGGGGAAGGATTTCTCTTTCCCCTATCCCCCACCCGCTTCTTCCTGCAGACCTCCTGCAGCCAAGGTATTATGCTGGATGCTGAGCAGTAGATATGCTCCCAAATATGGAAAGACAGACTCCTCCTAGCCTTTGCAGGTGAGGAGTTGCACCGCTGTGGGCTCTCTACCTAAAGCCCCAGCTTCGAGGATTTTGTCTCTGGGTCCCATCAGCTGCAATATCCATGCTAATCATAGTATTTTCTCTGGGAGCTAGAAATGATCTATGAAGTAGCCAGACCCTATCCCTTTATCCTCCCTACTAATCTGAAAAAACACATTTACCTTGGAACTTTGTCTGATGAAAGACAGACGGTCTACAGAGCTGATATCCAGGAGGTCTTCCACCCCGTCAGCCAGCCCAGAGAGGGAAGAGCGTTTCAGCCAGTTCCCTGATGCAGATAAAGCCAGTCAGGACAATTCTGCAATTGTTCCAAGCTGAATACATCAGCAATACAGGCATATTTCTCTATAGCGCTGAAACAGTCATACCGTGACATGAGCAAAGGGTGAAGGACGAGGCGTGTTCATGCTACATGCATTAAAGATCATAGTTGAATTCATAATATAAGAGGCTGAGTTTTAGGGCTGTAAAAGTTGAAAATCAACACGGGTCAGTGAGAAAGGATAAATTACATTTATTCTTCCTTTCTTATTGAAGTCTGCTTGGAAAGCTTCTCTTAGAGAGAAAGAAAGGATGGTCCAGTGATGACGGCTCCAGTCTAGGACTTAGGAACCCTGGGTTAAACTCCCTCGTCTGCCATAGACTTTCTGTGTGACCTTGGGCAAGTCACGTAGTCTCTCTCTGTCTCACTTCCCCATCTGTAAACTGGAGAAAATAGCTCTTCTCTACCTCACAAGGGGTGCTGTGAGAATAAATATATTAAAGATTGTAAGGCACTCAGACACTATGTGTCTTTGCTACAGTATCCAACACACGCACAGAACAGATCTATTCTATCTGCACATGCAGTACATAGATATAATATAAAGGGACATACATTTACCTATGGGGAGTTTGAGTTTCTTTCGGAGTGAGATCCGTCGGGAGCGGGAGCGCGAGCGCCTCTCGGTGGTCGTTCCAGAGAGAGCAGTGGTGCACTCTGATGTGTCCTGCTCTGACTGGCTGCTGGTATCACTTGCTGCACTTTGCGACTTGAACATCTTTCGCCAGAAGTCTTTGCGTCCCAGAACTGCCCCTTGCATTTGCTCATCACTGCGAGAGAACAACACAGGGTTAAAAATACCTCGCTGTGGTTTGTATGCTGCTAAGTACATTTGAACAAGTTTCCCCGCTTCCAACCTCTCTTTGTTCCTTGTCATATGTTACTCTAAAAATTTAAACTTATTCTTCTTGATGTAATTTGTTAAGCTAGACAGTGTTCTCAGTATTGCACAATGAAGACACATTTTACCCTGGAGACTTTACAGTCTAAAAAGTCATTCTGTTTTTTGTCATTATGCTAAAGCAGCGTTTCTCAAACTTGGATCTGCAGACCTGGTACTCCAGGGGGTCCGCAAGTCATGCCTGGGGCCACTGGCTCCGCTGATCAACTCCTCCCCCTCCCTCTCAGTGCCTACTGCATGCCATGGAACAGCTGTTCAACAGCATGCAGGAGGTATTGGGAGGGAGGGGGATGAGCTGGGATGGGGCGCACTCAGGGGAGGGGGCAGAAAGAGGCGGGGAAGAGGAGGGGCAGGGATGGAGTGGGGGTGGGACCTTGGGGGAAGGGGTGGAGTGGGGACGGGGCCTGGGGCTGAGCAGGGGGTTTAGGGGTCAGCGAAAAATTTTAAATCATAATTCAGGTCTTTGGGTTGCTAAAGTTTGAGAACCGCTGTGCTAAAGAATCATCCTCTATTTGGTCAAAGTGACCACTAATGTACAGGACCAATGCTTTTCAAGACTGTGTCCCTTACAAAGTGTTTGTATATCAAAATATCATTTCAATACTGTGTGTAACTATATGAAATCACAATTCTTAGCAATCTTTTAGAATAATGACACTATATTCTGCTGCATACCTGTGACCCCAAAGTTCTGTGGCAGGACTGTGAGCAGAATGACTAATCCTAATTTTTCTCAGGAGATTCAAATTTTCTGTTCTCTTTACAATCGCACCATCAGATGAAAGTTTCATATTCATAAACAACCCTTTCTGGACTTTCCTCTTTTCTGTATTCTGGATTTTAATTGGCAAATCTATCTCCACTCCAGGAGAATACAGATTTGAGAGACATACAAAGGCTGGGCAAAGGAACTAACTACAACATTCAGATCTCAAAGCCAACCTCTTTTTCATAAGTTTAGGGTTTAGCCTTTAATTTCAACAAATCTTCTTTTGCTACAGAAAGTTTGAATAACTTCTGGACTAAAGGATGACCCTGAAACATTTAACAGAGCAGCACAATACAATAATCACCCTTAAACACTGTCTAATTTTGACTTAAAATAACTAGATTGTTCCCTCATTATTTGCAGTATTCCCTACACTTCTCTAGACTTGATATAGGGAATATTACAAATACTGAAGAAAAATTATATAGCTTTCTAAGGGCTTGTCTACACTGGAACTTCCAGGAAAGTTAATCTGAATCACTGCCAAAGTGAATTTAGCTAAACCAAATTAAAGTCATTTTAATTCTGAGCAGCAGCATCCACACAGGGATTTAATGCCGTCATAAATATAAAGGGAAGGGTAATCACCTTTAAAATCCCTCCTGGCCAGAGGAAAAATCCTTTCACCTGTAAAGGGTTAAGAAGCTAAAGGTAACCTCGCTGGCACCTGACCAAGATGACCAATGAGGAGACAAGATACTTTCAAAAGCTGGGAGGAGGGACAAAAACAAAGGGTCTGTGTCTGTCTGTGTGATGCTTTTGCCAGGACAGAACAGGAATGGAGTTTTAGAATTTAGTAAGTAATCTAGCTAGATATGTGTTAGATTATGATTTCTTTAAATGTCTGAGAAAATAGCTGTGCTGAATAGAATGAATATTCCTGTCTGTGTGTCTTTTTTGTAACTTAAGGTTTTGCCTAGAGGGATTCTCTACGTTTTGAATCTAATTACCCTGTAAGGTATTTACCATCCTGATTTTACAGAGGTGATTCTTTTTACTGTTTCTTCTATTAAAATGTTTCTTTTCAAGAACTGAATGCTTTTTTCATTGCCCTAAGATCCAAGGGTTTGGGTCTGTGGTCACCTATGCAAATTGGTGAGGATTTTTACCAAACCTTCCCCAGGAAGTGGGGTGCAAGGGTTGGGAGGATTTTGGGGGGAAAGACGTTTCCAAAGAACACTTTCCTAATAAAAATAAACCCAGATAAATGTTTGATGGTGGCAGTGGAAGTCCAAGGGTAAAATAGGTTGTACCTTGGGCAAGTTTTAACCTAAGCTGGTAAAAGTAAGCTTAGGAGGTTTTCATGCAGGTCCCCACATCTGTACCCTAGAGTTCAGAATGGGGAGGGAACCTTGACAAATGCAATTTTACTAATCCACTTCAAATTCACACTTTTAGTTAATTTGGATTAATTTTCCTGGCTGTCCCTGTGTAGGCAAGCCTTAAGGCAACTGAAAGTTTCTAAGGGTGACCTTCTGTATTGCTGTGGGTATCTTTCCATTGTTTTAGAGCATGAGTAATATTGAAATAGTGACCTCAGCACATACAGCAATAGTTGCAAATCTATTGCATAAAATATACACAAGCTTCCTTTTTCACCTCTGATCGAGTCAGAACGGCAGTGTGTGTTTAGAAATGGCCCAAGGCCTAATCCTTGTTCCAAAATCTAGATCCTAGAGTCTCTTAAACTCAGATGGGTTCAGATTCAGCATACTGCTCTTAACTCACCTCAGCATACAATACTAAAGCACTCATCTATCGCTGAATCCTGTATTCTAGCTGATATTAAAGACCCTATGGATGTAGGAGAGTTATCTCCTTTTGTTCTTGCCCACCAGCATAAATCAGGCCACTGGGCCCCAGCAGTGGGAAAGCTGCCGTGGCATAAGATGACAAAAAACCTATCTGTAAGAAGACGCATTTGAGCCCAGAATGTATCAAAAACTGGGCAGTGTTAGCCACATCCTTTCCCAGGCTAAGTTTATCAGGGTAAGTCGATTCAATGCATCTACTGGCAGAGCTTCTATGGACTAAAGCTACGCTGCACCTGACATAACCCCTGGGGTAAATCCCACCCCCTGCATCCTGGTGCAGGGCAATGTTGTTTGCATAGCCTTGCACCATCTGTGGTGTCTCTTGGCCCACAGTTTTTAACCTTTCCCAGCCTACCATTTTGAATGTTAGGAACAGTCTTTATTTCATTATCAGCACATCATTTGAATGTGTGGGTTATCACTCTCCTAGGACATGATGATTTAACCATGAATGGGAAAGCAATGTCTAAAGAAAACCTCTCTGAGCCACATATTAGTCTTGTATTACAGGTTTCTAAGAGTAAAGAGCAAAACAAGAACTGAACAAAGATTTGATCAGTTGGGACACTGGTCTATCAACGTGAGATTTTCAAGAGCGCTGATTTTGCTCACCACGTACGGATCTTCGGACTGGGCAAAACCTCCAAATAAATCAGACTAAAACATAAATCAATTCACCACTCATTTATTTTGTTTAACTACTCTGACCATGCTTGCTAATTAGAAAATGTTATTTCCCCTTAAAGCAGGGCTTGGCTCCTCCACAATTCTCCCACTTGATCTTGCAATCAAGTCATAACGCTGCATTTGTGATTACACAATCATTTCCATGGCAAAAGAGATTATTCTCTGCAGATTCAAGTAGATCAGCATGAGGAGGAAAGATT
The DNA here is from genome assembly GCF_965140295.1 of Lepidochelys olivacea. Classification (NCBI taxonomy): domain Eukaryota; kingdom Metazoa; phylum Chordata; order Testudines; family Cheloniidae; genus Lepidochelys; species Lepidochelys olivacea. The sequence goes on along the minus strand of NC_140421.1, from coordinate 65,251,674 downwards.
GAGAGAGAGAGAGAGAGAGAGAAAAATACCCCAGCTGGGGCCTACTGTCCCACCACAGGATATGAACAGCTTCCTCTGAATTCGGAAGATCTGTTAGGTCTTCAAAGAACTGACACAGGGAACTACCGCTATCTTCTCTAAAGACACCCATCTTCACACATCTCCACTACTGGTGACCAAAAAAGCCAAGGAAGTTTCCACCAAGAGAAGAAAACTGAAAAAATATGACAGGTAATGCAAGAGGCAGCAGTAAATAACTAAAGATAATTTAATTACAGAATTAATAACAAGAGTCTTCAAATATGTTAAGGGCGGTTATAAAGAGAACTGTGATCAACTGATCTCCATGTCCATTGAAGGTTAGACAAGATCTGTAGCAAGGGAGATTTAGGTTAGCTATAAGGAAAAACTTTCTAACTGTAAGGATAGCTAAATAGTGACACAGGCTTGCAAGGGGAGGTTGTGGCATGCCTATCATTGGAGGTTTTAAAGAACAGGTTAGACAAACACCTGTCAGGGATGGCCTAGGTTACTTGGCAGGGGGATGGACTTGATGACCTCTAGGGGTCCCTTCCAGCCCTCTATTTCTAAGATTCTATGAATATTTCTATGATTCAATTCATTTTGGAGGGGAAAATAATAAAATCAGTGTGACTCAAAAAAGGGAAAAACAAAGAAGAGGAAGATGCTAAAGCTGGAGGGTTTTCTTGAGAACTGTCACTTTTTGTTAGACTAAGTTCCTTGGGCAGAGATCATCTTTCCATTACGTATGCATACAGCACCTAGCACGATGGGTCTCCAGTCTATAGCTGGAGCCTCTAGGCATTGCCCCAATACAAATACAAAAATAATAATCAGAAAGCCGGTAGTGCAGCTCTGCTGATAAGGCAAGTGCAACAACCCAAGGGTGAGAAATGAACCAACCACTGGATGAATTAAGGGGCATGTAGTTATCCCACCAGTGTCGTTTTTAGATTTCCTGCAGGAGCAACAGCTTAGAATGCTGAGACCTACCTGGTATCACGTTTGGAGCATGGACGCACAAACAGGGAATTGCTCTGATGATGAGAATAAATGTTCTATTTATTGCTCAGTCATGGTTAGAAGTGCATTGGCAAATTTTGTTGCAATTTCATTTTGTGCTGTTCCATTTTGCGCTGGCCTGTGATGCCAGCTTTAATGTATCTTCCTCTGATACATGGTGGTACGGAAGGTGGGCATTTGTTGGACATAACCTGTAAGTTCAGCAGCAGCTAAACAAACACTCAGTACATTTCTTGTATCACCCACAGAGAAGAACCCTAACTGAACAGCTGATTGCTACTACCACAGTGGGAAATTCTCTGGTACAACACATTCAAACTACGAAATATTTACTTACTGCTCTGGGGTCTGCTGAGGACGGCTGGAGATGTAACTACGACATTCATCAGGGGCAGATGATGCCTGGCCTTTATCAATAACAACACTTCCCACCTCAGATCTATGCAGACAATACAGACAGTCAAATAACGTTAACAGATGGCATATCTTGCTTCTCATATAATTAACATTGTTCCCCGATCACTGAATCCAGCACTTCTGAAAAACAAATTTAAATGTGTGCCCCCATTACAGCAACTGGCCTGCCTATGCACATATAAAAAATGTATTGGGGCAGGGACCTAAGGCCAAGATTAGAGTCTTGCATGGGACTTTCTTAAAATCTCACTCCCGCTACTATGGCAGTGGGTTCTGCGGAACCTGCAGGATTCTAGTTCTGCTGCAGGGTTCTACACTAGTCACGCACAGGGCTCTACCCAAGATTTTCAAAAGCTACTAGCAATGTTGGAGCCTCATTTTGTGAGTGCTCAGTCTGAGGTGCCTTAAAGAAGGCAGATTATCAGAAAGTATTGACCGCATACTTTTGGCAATCTTGGCCAGTGTGGTCTGCGTGTCTCCGAGGCCAAGAAAAGCATGCAACAAATCTGATGCTGCCAGTTTACACGAGACGAATTCATTTAGTTCCATTTGAAGCTCCCTTTTTGATCCATACTTCCTCTTTTGTCTCACACTTGAATGCAACACATCCCACATCCCAAGACAGCATGTCAAATTAATAAAGCAACCTAGGTTTCTTTTGTATCATGCTCCCCACACCTGAGCATAGGCATTCAGACCAACAGCTCTCCGCACCTCAAGGTACTGATGCTAATACTAAGCCATGTCCACATGATGTTGGGGGGTGGGGATTGCAATCATCCCTTCACACACAACCTCCATCCCTCCTCTTTCTTTCTCCTTCCCTGTGAATTTCCACTGCTTTGCTATCTTACTTCCTTTGTACCAGTTATTTCTGTTAGGATCCACATTTTTCATGGCTACTTCCACAGCTGCCTCACTTTATTAAAATTTAAGTGTGGCTTCTGTCACTGCCACACTCAAGTCCTGTACATTAGGAGCGGACATGTGCTAACAAGATGAAAACAAGCAACCCCTTGTACTTTCCTACATTTGTGTCTGTCGTCAGATGTTTGGCTGCCTGTGTGTGTTCTCCCTGTGTGCTGTCCCAGCTCTGTGCAACAGCTGGCACAGCAGATCTCGAGTGAACCGCCCAATAACCACAAAATTCATTTAGGTATGAAGGCGCTTGGTCAGGTTTACTGCCGACGAAGCACGGTGCTAATGCCCCAGCTCAATGGTTACAGGTACACTAACACGTGTATGCTCGTGACAATGGATCGGCTCACTTAGTGGTGGGACTTTCCACTATTCCTGAGGCCAGACAAAGCTATTGCCTCTGAGATACATCTTTATACACCAAAACAAACAAGTTACGTATCACTCTTGACTTATCAGGGTGCCACCCTCTGACATACTGGGTGCCAGCCATTGCCTTGTACCTGTATCTTGTTTATTGAGGTGTTCTGGTACCTGCTTTCTGGAATGTGCTTCCGTGAGTGTTTTGTGCCGAGCACCTCTTAGGAATATGTGGCTTTACAGTATCAACCTTATGCTTGCCAAATTCCGTGAGCAGGGCCTGCCTCTTGCTCACAACTTAACTTTGCTTTATATTAGCAAGTTTTGACCATTACGTTAGCCCAGGCCTCTGATACAAGGCCTTATGTTTCAGGCCCTCTTACTACAGTGTTCAGCATAATAAGTTATACAACAGTATATAAATCATTCAGACACAAATCTCTCCCAGGCACAAACTTTTTGCTCCCCGGAGGTTTCAGATCCTGCTCCGTTGTTTCATCTGTTTTCTTCCCCGGAATTAACTTTTCAGCACTGTCCAAAAGGGCGCTCAGTGCCACCCTTCTAAAAACATTCCCATGAGCCTCCTTGATAAATTGGACCAATTGCCGGATGTCACAGTACAATCCCTGAATAACAAAAGGAGAGAGAGAGAGAGAGAGAGGGACAAAGAGAGCTGTGTTACTCAGTTTGCATACAAGCAGGGAGGGAAACAAATATTCCTTTTGTATGCAGCTAGGGTGATGCACTAGATCATGAAGAATTGCATACCTCAATAATTTTGCCAGCTGTTGTCTGAACTGTTCTTTACTTACAGGTTTATGTTTTTTCATTAGGGTCAAATGTTTCTCTTTGTAAGAGGAAAGTCAATCCAGGAGCCAGCTAAGAGACTCTGTAACCATCTGGGGCAAACTCTTTTGATAACGTAATCTATGAGTTACTGATCTGCTTGATGGTGTACATGACTAGTTTTTAAATTATCATCATTATTAAAGGTGGAGCAGGGGGCTGTAAAGAAATAATTTAACTAAGGCAAGGTTGCAGCTGACCTTCACATCAATCTATTAACTATCATAAGCATGTCATTATTGTTATGGGGCATATTCTGTACTGGAAAAAGGCAGTTTTAGATTATGCCAGGGTTTGTGGACCAGAGGATCTGGGAGCTGTGAAGGTGGTTTGAAGCCTCTTTTACCCATTCATCTAATCCAAAATGTTAAAAGGCAGGAAAAATCGTAGTGAAAAAAGCAGCATCTCAGATTTTTTCTTAATTATTTGAATAGATTACATCATGACAATAGAGAGGAATGACTCATACATTCACCAATCTAACTCCCACAATTAGATTTTTTTTTTACCTCATTACATTTGCGTGCATAACTGTAGCCCCTGGGAGGAATTGGTATGGAAAGGGCACCCCTATCTCTGCAGGAGAGAACTTTCCAAAGGACCCGACTTCTGTTTCAGGAGCTTTCTTGAGAGCCCTCAGTCTATTCTGAAAATTCCAGCTGTGGAACAATGTGGCCAGTTCTCTACAAACACCAGATCAGTTGATGGACTAGCTGGTGCCCTGGCTGAGATACTGATTCCACAAGATACTTATGCACATGCCCATCTTTAAGCACACACGTAGTCCCACAATAGGAAAATCCCAGACATAGCCCTCTCACATCAGCTCACCATCTTTATAGAGTGTGTAGTGGGCACTATGCAGCCTACTCACATGTTTGAAGTTAGGCATGTGCTTATGTACCTGGCTGAACCGGGGTCTTAACCACCTACCTCTTCACCTCTGGAAAGGCATATATCTTCTCAAGCAAAAGTATACCTGTTGGTCCTAACTGAGCCCCTAGCAGATGTCTGCCCTCTTCCCAAAGCTACACATTAGTTCGCTACGATTGGCAGCCTTTGCTAAGAGAGTTCCAAGAGAGAAATACAGAGGTACTGCAGGTCAGGACTGAGTTACCTTAGTAGGACTGTACTTGGGAAGCTTGCACAGCACCTACCAGAACTGGGTCACATCCAGCTCATGTAAACCAGCATATCTCCATTTAAGGCAATGGAACTACTCTGATTTATCCCAGCTGGGGATCTAGCCCATTATTCCTGGCTCCAGTTTAGTGCTATTCGTTTTTCCCTTTCATTAATGTCAAATTCACAATTAAACAAATGGAGTCCCCATTTGAAAACACAGGGGATCAAAGACCAAACACAGTGTATAACCCTATGTTGTCTGGGTCAGATTTGCCCCTGACAAACATCTGAAGGATATGACTTTTTCTTAAACTTGTGTAGCCAGCCATGCCAATAAAGTCTCATTGAATTGAGACCTGATTTTCAAGCTCAGCTGCTTTACGGGGGAGAGAGGAAATTCAACTTGTAAAACCTGCACCTAAATCCTCACCAGGTTTTCAGAGCTATGCAGTTCATGTGTAGTGGAAGCACAGCGAGTGATCAGTGACTTGAACATGGCGCTGACAATAATACCTTCCACACTTTGGGCTGTAGACTTGTTGTCCACTGTGGTGAAGTTATTTCCAAACCCAGCCTTGTCTGCAAAATGCAAGCACAATAAACCATTCGGCTCGGCTGAGATGTTAACAAATTACAGATTAAATACATAATTACTTTTTAAATGTATTAAAAGATGTAATTCACACAGAATCATATGTTCAATTTTTGTGGCCCAACCTCATAAACAATACAGCAGATATAAGTGGCACGAATAAGAAGAGGGATTGAAATGATCAAAACTGTTTATCCTCCCCCTTTATTTCCTCTCTAAAACAGAGGGATACAAAATAACGAATGGAATAAGAAAGGCAATTCAGGCATTCCTTTTTCCCTACTCAGATGACATAGAACAAGGGGGCATTCAACTAAATTTACAAGCAATTTAAAACTGATGAAAGGAAATTCTTTTCAAACAATGAAACTCTGTTCTCACAGGATACTATGGAGGCCAAGATCTTAGAATAATTCAAACCACAGATTAAACATTTATATGGATAATAAAAACATCCACAGTTCCTTAGACAGGGCAAAAACATTCACAAGAGAGGGCTTATCCTTTGAAGGTGTAAGCCAATATGTAGCTGATGGATGTTAAGAAGAAACTTGCCCTGTGGGCCAGTTATTTCACAGTTGTCCACTATGGTGTTTCTTGCACCTTTAACTGAAGTGACTGGGATCATAGACAAGGAGATAAACTACTAGTGTGTTTTGATATGTCAATTCCTATATTCCAAATGCCCACAATTAACTACTTTTGCATGCAATGACCAGCGTACATGTACCATCATCATAATGGTAAACAGAATTGTTTGCCTAACTGAAAAAAAAATGGACTTACACTGTATGCACATAAATCTGAATGCAACTATTCTTGTTTACATGATCTGTTTAGCTACTTGCTGCCTCACCTTAGGCTCTGCAGAGAGATTTAATGCTCAATTATATCTCCATTCAGAATAAACAAAGAACACACAGTCCACTCCAGCTGGCATTTGGTCAAGCAGAAAACCTTCTGCCTGAGGCACAGTTGAGAGAAAATTTTCTTTCACAAAGCCATAAACAAACAGGTAGGATGCATTAAAAGAGAGAGCACATCTGCTTCTCTAATTCCAATTGTACTGGAAATAAAAGAATTTATAGGGCCAGATCCTCAGCTGGTGTAATTCGGAGTAGTTCCAGTGACTTTAATAGAGTTACACTGATTTACACCCACTGAGAATTTAACCTAGTAATTACAATTACATTTTCCTTTAGAAATTCAGTGCAACTTTTTGATAGTGGCAGCCAGCATTCCCTATTGTGGTGTCATCAAGTACAATGTGACTGGGGCTTGTGACGCCAGCTGTACTTACTGTCAGTGACCGGCTCCATGCAGAATCCTAGCAAAGCGTGAAGGAAATCCACTACATTATTGAGGGAATCTCTGTTCACATAGTCCCTCATGGTCTGCCGGAACTGCATTTTATCCAGCTTGTACAGCTTTGTAAGGCAATTCTGAGCCTGTGAAGATGTTACAAAAATGAGAAATATCTGCTTGAGTTTTGGTAACAGTCACAGGGTCCTTCAGGTGCATTTCTGCCCTTGTTTCGCCACTGCTGTGGGGTCATAACTAATGTCGCCTACTAGTCAAAAGGTTTGAATACCACAACAAGATATGGACTCTCAGCTAATGCCGACCATGCAATTCAGTCATAGGAGCCATTACACCACATTATCTTTTGGAGAAGATGTTAAATCAAGGTCACTTCTGCCCTCCTCTTGCAGTCCTCCAAATGGAAGTTAAAATTTCACAGCTGATGAAATGAGTAGGAACCCAATTACTCTGGCCAACGGTATAATGTTGATAAAACAGACTGTGGTGTAGGGGTGTCAGATTTTGAGCCTATAGCCCAGATCCAAGCCTGTTCATGTGTTTATCTGACTCCAGTGACCAATTCAGATGCTGCGGAACGCAAACTTTTATTTACAAAAATAATTCAGTGTTGACTCTTTATTGCAAAGTTAACTATCTAGGTGTGACCCAATGCAGTGAGGTGTTAGAAAGCCTGAAATATCAGCTCCAAGAGATGGGTAAACTGTCCGTTTCCTCACAGTGTGGTGTTGGTTCTGAAGCCCAATGGTAATACTATGATTTTCTAATAACTTAGATGCACAATGGCGCATCCAAAACAGCTTGGCCAAATAAACAAACAGCAGAAATAGCAGTCATCCCAAAAATGCCCTACAAATCTCTTTCCATAAAGACCCCAGATCAGCAAGGCACTTAGGCACATACTAACATTAAGCATGTCCCACTGAGGCTAACAGGATTATTCACATGCTTAAACTCAAGCATGTTCCTAAGTGTTTTGCTGGATCAGGACCTAAACGACGCAAAACTTAATAGCAATTTTACTAAGTAATAGCTTGGATGCTACATGACACTAGTATTGTAGCCCTGTCTCTCTGGTACCATAATGGCAAACAGAATTTGGTCCTCTCCAAAGAGTGAGTTTGACAGCCCTGCTCTAGGGCCTGATCCAATTCCCACTGAAACAAACTGATCAGCCCAAGGGAAAGGCTCCCATTAACTTGAATAGTCTTTGGATCAGGCCTCTAATGCTCAAGAGTATACTGCGAAGTATTGCTGACTGCATCATGGATGCGATGTTTGCCTACACAGTCATGACCAGTATCTTTCTCGCTGCTTTGGAAAGCATTTTGAGGAAGCTTGTGCAGAAAGGCACTATATGAAAATAAATTCTTTTCTATTTTTTTCTTAGTTTCACATCCCTGACTTTGGAGGTTTATTTAGACAGGAAAACAGTAGCGCAAATTACAGTGAAACAGGAGAACTGGTGAATTAGGATTTAAAAAGGAATAAAATAAAAAAAAACAGCACACAGACATTTGGAATTGCCTGATGACTATTTTGTATTTTCAGTTTAAAATGAAATTAATTACAATTTTTGTCTCCAGGAAAACAACTAGCTAGATCCTCTAATGTGGTGCAGCTGCTTTGCATTGCACTGTCAGCATAATCTGAATTTAAAGCTGTAGAACCCAGTCTGAGGATCACACTACTGCAAAGCAGTGTAGATCTGATTTAGGGTCTCTGATGTTTCTCCTCATTCCTGCTGCTAGTATAGTTTGGACAAGGAAGCACTGCTAAGACATTCCTATGCCACACCAATCCTCACTTGTGTCTTCAGCCTCTTGTGGCCATTACAGCCCAGCATAAATTAAAGCAACTTTTTCACTGCCCAAACCAGAGCAGCGGGACCAGCCTGCACAGAGCAGCTTTGGAAGCAGGGGAATGCAAAGGAGAATTTTAAACACAGGGCCTGCTACTTATGTGCTCTGTGTTCCATCCCTGGCTCAGCCACAGACTTTCCGTGTAAAACTGGGCAAGTCAGGTAGGCCTGAATTTTTAAATGTCTTTAGGCATTGCTGTGCTCAGTGTTGCAATGCTTAACTTATTTAGGAGCCAATATCTTATTTTCAAAAGGGATTTAGGTTCTTAAGTGCCTAAATTGCTTTTAAAAATGAGACGTAGGCGTTGTAACACTGGAGCACAGCAACGCCTAAATACCTTTAAAAATCTAGGCCTTAGTCTGTGTGTGTCTGTTAAATAGGGGTAATATTTCCCTGCCTCATGGGGTGTCACGAAGGCTATGAAGTGCTCAGCTTCTATGGTGATGAGGTCATATAGGTACTTAGATAGGAAGATCTGACCCAACATGCTGACGAAAGCCAGGATAAAAATCAGCAACGAGTACCTTCAGGAGTCCTATCTTTTAAAGTTCTAGTCCTTATTCTGGGGTTTTACAGCATGAATCCATCTCTCAAAACTGGTAAAAAATGCTCAGGAAATGGCAAGGAAACATGCATCAGAACTAAAAGCATGCAAACAAACTGCAAAGTAAATTGAAGGAAATAGAAATACATCTGCATTTTACAATGTAATCAAACACTTAGAGAAGTTTAACTGTTCCTGATCTTGACTGGAGCGGGGAAATTTTTTTTTTTTTTTTTTTTTTGCAGCAAATATAAAATTTACTGGAAAATGCATTTTTGGGGGGACTGAAACTATTCGCAAATTTGGCAAACTGTTTCAGCTGAAAAAATTATTTTGGAAATGTTGAAACAATTTTGAAAATGTCATTTTGACTTGACATTTGAAATGTTTCATTCAACCCAAACAAAATTTTTCAGTTCGAAACAAATACACTTTTTCCCCACGTTTTTCAGTGTGGCCACCAAGCCAAAAAATCAGTGACTTGCTCTGCTCTAGCCTTGAGCCCATAGCACTCTGAGGTTCAGGATATACAGCTATACGCTTTGAATTCAAGGCTCAGTATCGAAATACAAAATGCTGCATGCACCTCTACTGTCAACTTTTTAACTAACTGAGTCAGTTAACAGGGGGGATCATATAAAATCTCCCACTCTAGGCCAGGTTTATAGCCAGGTCTCAATCCCACCTCCACCTCCATTTTCGTGGGCACAGTCTACACCCGCTAACGAAGCCAATGGGAATGCTCACTGTAGCAAGCATGATGGCCAGTAAAAAGTGTTTGTGAGACTGGGCCTTTAGAATTCCCCTCTTTGGCAGGACACTGGGCGCTGTGTTCCCATTGAAATCGCCTATATCTGGGTTTTAATTCTCTGGGATGCAATCAGAGCAATAACTGAGCAATTCTGGGCCCTTTATGCTGCTCGCATGGCATCAAAGGGCCAGCAAACTAGGTAAAGCTACTCATGATGGAGGAGGGGGTCTGCAGCATGGGAGCATGCCTAGAGCACAGTGCACCCTGGCTATTTGGGGTTGCTAGAGCAGCCCATAAGCAGACATTCAAGGCCACCAGCAGGTAACTCAGGGCTTGTCTACACTTATGGATTTTTGTACCGATGTAATCAAACTGATATAGTCACCACTGTAAACCTCCCCAGTGTAGCCATGCTGCACCAGTGTACAAAGTAACTCTTGCTAGTGCAGTATGTCCACGCTAGGGCTTTGCAAATCTGCATGGCAGAGAAGCCCCTGGGCCTGCTCTAAATTGTGCTGGGCCCGAGACATGCCCCTAGCAGGGACAGGAATTTGAAAGGGACAAAGATGGCTTAAAGCTGCCTTGGCTCGGCTGCAGTGCTCAGTAGGTGCTGCTGAGATTGGGGGACAGCATTTAATGACGAATATGAAGGAAGCTGTGTTGACGGGGAGAGCGTGGGCTTCCCAACATCAGCAGACTCATTTCAGAAAGAAGGGGTTAGGGAGAGCTGGAATCTGCTTTAGTTCTCTTACATTCTCCCGGAATACCTGGTGTCTCAGACGATCTCCAGAGAGCCCTCGGTGTCCTTCTCCGCAGCCAAAAGCACAGCCCAGGGATTTCACTATTTTGATCAGCATCGTCAATGCCAGCCTGTGGGTGCTTATGGGAGTGCTTTCATCCTAAGAGCCGCAGAGGGGAAACAACACCACGTGACACTGAGGTCAGGTAACTGGCATACCTTTAGCATCTGCTCAGAACACACCGCTGCACATTTTTGCTGGCAAACAGTCCAATATTAGTCTGAATAGCTAAGTAACTCTTGAAAATGCTATTGATTTTTGCCTATTCAAGCTCAGGACTTAATCCTTCAAAAACTTGCTATCAGGTGCAATTCTGACTACAATGAACACTGATGTCAACTGGGGTACTCCTAGTATTCAGCTATCTGCCAGGTAGTAAAGCTCAGATTGTGCTACCTGGACTGATAGTGAGTACTACTTTACTGAAAGTACTCCCATTGAAATCCATGGGACTACTCATAAAGTACTACTGAACATGAGTAAGAGGGGCAGAACCAAGTCCTAAGGAACTCAAGGATCAGAACCCTAGTCAAGTAACAAAATGAAGTCTGTGTTGTCATCTAGTGGGTAAGGCCCAAGATGTGGAGTCATGAGACCTGGGTTCTATTCCTAGCCCTGTCATGATCTGCTGTGTGACTTTGTCTGTCTTGTCTCATTAGATTGTAATCTCTTCAGGGCACTGTCTGTCTCTTCCTGATTGCACAGTGCCTAGAATGTGGGAGCCTCTAAGTGCTACCGTAAGATAAATAATAAAAAGCAGAAAAATTCAGCAATAATTTTTCCTGTTTTAAAAAAGCACTTGTACAGTATGTAAAACAGCACCTATTCAAGGCATCAGGAATACTTGTTTTATCTTAAAAATGCAGCCACGCTAGGCCAATTAGGGCTGCTTAGCGGAGTTGCTTTGCTTGGGTAGCCACAGCAAAGGGTGCTGAATTCTCCATGGTGATGCATGCACTGGGTTTGATGTGGGTACCGCAGTGACACAAATGAATACATCTTAGAGGTGCAAAGAAAAGAAAACCTAGTGGTTTCCCAAAAACAGAAAGGGAAAAGGAAATGATAATTACTCACCCACATATGCACACACACACACACACACACTTGACATACCTTATGTCACATGCATGTATTCTCTATATTACGTGGTACCCAAACATACCTTTTCTTGATTTTTATCATTCTTTTCATAAGGCCCTCCACCTCCTCCTCCACCACCTCCATCAGCTCCGCCGCCACCTCCTCCTCCACTACTTCCTCCACCTCCACCTTCTTCTCCTCCCCCATCTCCAGTTCCACTGCCTGGGGGGGCCCCGAATCCACAGCCTGGGCTGCCCGAAGCAGCTCCCTTGAGCTGGAAGGATCCCTCACTTGGTCTCTTTTCCGCGGCCTCATTTTCCTTGTTCTCACTCTTCCTTCTGACTTTCTCCACGCAGGGCACCACGCCAAGCTGCAGCAGGCACTCGACGATATTCAACGCCACATCACAGATCCGGGAGCTGATGTCGTGGTTCAGGACCAAGTAAACGGCCTTCAGAACCACCTGGAGAAAGAGGACAACAACATGTTTTGGTCAGACTTGTTTTCTGTATTATCATCATCATCATTTCGTATTTGTATTACATTGGTGCATAAGAGCCCTAGCCATGGACTGCTTACAATCTAGATGTAAGTCAAGAGACAAGAGGTGTCTTGTCACAGACACACAGTCGGGGAGCACAAGGGAACAATCAGACAATATTGGTCATCATGGTAGGCAGTGGTCTCAGCACACCAACAGCCTAACCATCATCAAGTTTTTTGTAGACATCCCAGCAAGAGAGAGTTTTGCGGAGGGATGTGAAGGAGGATAATGCATTTGTTTTGAGGATGTTTATGGGGAATTCCTTCCAAATGTAATGGGCAGCATGGGAAAAAGCACAAATTTAACAAGTGGTCGATGGAGCTCGGTGTTAGAGGCCAGCTGGAGGTGGAAGTCAACAAACATCTCAATGGTGAATGAGAGAGGCTAGAGAGGCTTGAGAGGCTTGAGAGGCTAGAGAGGCTTGGTGAATGAGAGAGGCTATGAAGGACCTTGAAAGTGAAGACAAGCAGCTTTATGTTTAATGTGATAGAGGAGGAAGAGCCAGTGGAGGGATGCAAAGAGAGGGGTGACATGATCAAAGCAATGGGCTAGAAAAATGATCTTTGCAGCAGCATTCTGAATGGATATGAGCAGGGCAAGATTGCATTTACCAAGGGCTGAGAGATGGACATTGCAGTCACTGAGATGTCAGACTATGACAGCCTGGACAAGAATGTCAGCTGTGTGGATGGAAAGTAAAGGCCGAATCTCAGAGATGTCATTCAGAAAGAATCTGCAAGGTTTAGATATAATCTGGATGTGAAAACCCTCAGAGAGATCTGAGCTGAAGATGACACCCAGGTTATGGGCATAAGCAACAGGCAGAATGTTGAGGTTTTTCAGAGTGATTGAGAAGGCGGAGGGGGAAGTTCTTGTGGGGGTGGAAAGATTAAGAGCTCAGTTTTAGCCATGTTGAGCTTGAGCTAGTGGCTAGACATCCACAAGGCGATGTCTGTGAGACAGGCTGAAATTTTAGTTTGGGCAGAAGGAGAGAAGGTCTGGAGTGGAAAGGTAGATCTGTGAGTCATCAGCATAGAGAAGGCAGTTGAATTTGTGTTTGCGGATGAGATTGCCCAGAGGCAAGGTATGGAGGTAGAAGAGAAGGGGACCCGGACAGAGCCCTGTGGAACCTCCCAAGAAAGATGGTGGAGAGGATGAGGAGGATCCTTCTAAGGACATGCTGAAGGAGTGATTAGAGAGGCGGGAATGAGAAGCAGAAGAGGTCAGTCATGGAAGCCAAGGGAGGACAAAATTCCAAGAAGCAGTGAATATTTTAAATACAAGGGTTTGATTTTGAATGTCTTCTTCTCCCTTGGCTATTGTGAGAGTTTGGATTCACTACCCAACTCTATCTGCTCGCTCCCTCAACAGAAGGAAGAAGGTAAACGATCTGCCAGAGCTGGAGTCTGGGCGGTGGTGGGCTTTGCTGAAATTTTGACATGGATGAATCTCTCATCTTTCAAGGAAATCTATTTCCCTCACAAAGATCTTTTCTGCTAGTCCAGTGTCAGAAACCTCTGTGATAGCACTAGGAAATGACTCTCAGATAGTTAAGGCAGCATGGTCTACTGGGTAGGCCACAGGCATGCAGGTCAGGAGACGGGTTCTATTCTGCCACGGATTTACTGTGTAAACCTGGGCAAGTTACTTCCTCTCCCAACGGGCAGGGACCATCTCTTACTATGTGTTTGTATCACTGAATATGTTAGGATCTGCAAGGCAGATGCCTACAAACTTGACTACTTCTTTTAATTCTTACTAAATCCTGTTAAATGTGAAGGATTTATCTCAGCAAGTACACTGAAATAATCTCTCTTTTCATTAGAGCTAACTGCAAGGATCTGTAAGGCAGATGCAGTGAGAGGAGAGATGGTTACCTGAGGAATTCTCTGCTTCCAAACAATTAACAAGCCTTTTAGCTTGCCAGAGGAAGGATCATAAATGAGAAGAAAGAGAAGGAAACGTTTTCTGTTATAATTTCTTTGCTTTCCTAGGTTTCAATCAGAACTTTATGGGTGTATTCTCCCTTGGTGCACATGTATTACTCTCTCGTTAAGAAGAATAGAAGTTGCATTACCTGAAAGACTATACCCTTTAGTATTTTTCAAATGTACCCGACAGGTCTTGAATGACCTCCCTGCCATGCTGGAATGGATAGGTATATAAAGAGACTACGGAAAAAAGCTCTCTCAGGTTAGCTCAATGGCACAGCTGCATTGACAGAAGAGGGCTGAGGCTTTTCTTGTTCCTTTGCCAATTACCGAAAGATCCAGCATGCCATTCTTGTGGACAAAGTTGTTGGTGCCGTCAATGTGATCCGTGTCCTCTAGGCAGCTGTAATTGATGCAGGAGTCAGTCAAACTCCGTGGGAGATTGGCGCAGGCCAGCGGCTCATGGGGCATCTCTGGAATGGGCACCTGGTTGCACAGCTTCCGCATGTGCTCGCTGAAGAAGTCCGCGTAGCCCACGTTGAATGAGGCCAGGGTGGTGTTGAAGGTGGCCACAGTGATGGTAGAAATCTGGGATCGCACTGTAAGACAGAAAACAGGTATCTTGGCCTTTCCCGTTTTAGTGACAAAATTACCCGTTCAGGCTGTGCTTATTACGGTAATTAGCACCACAGGCAATAGTGTAATTTGTTTTATTATTTCTAAATTTGTCAGCACATAAGTATCTTAAGGATCAGTTAGAAACGTGAGCATCACAGCTCTCCAACTTTTAGAAAGCCTTTCAGATACGGAGCTGACCTAGTGCATGGCAAACTGCTCCCGGAATGAATGCAGCTCAGACGTGAGGAATCTGCAGAGCACCCCAGAGAGGAGAGCTTTGCCTGAAATGTGTAAGCACCAGGGAAGAGGGAGATGTGCCTACACTAGATTTTAGCTGACACAAATCCAGCCTTTCTCAGGCTATTCAGAATTGTTCAGAGAGTGACTTCGGAAAATGAATCCCAAATGCTCATTTCACGCCACCCAAATACATCTTCCTCTACTAGCTGTGTGGCCTGGTAGCTCATTCATAGATAGTGCCCTGCTCAGCATGGGGGTATAAGGTAGAAGACGGTGCTCCTGTGCAGGGGGCAGAAGGCACAACACCACAAGCACTAAGAGGTGCTGGTAGTACTGCTCCAGATTAGCCATACAAGCCTCTCAAAGGAGACAGGGGGAGCCAGGCTCTGTCCTCTCAACCCACCTCCGCAGTAGCCAGGAGAGCTGGATCCAATAACTGCATGCTCCAACTTTCCAAAGGGTGCAGCAGCAGCAGCGCTCCCAGCCTGGTCCTGGAGGCACTTCAATCTGCTCCCCAAGGAGGGCTGTGGCTCCAAGCTACTAGCTAGCCTGGCATGTTTGAAACTAATTCCAAACCATTTTGTGCCAGGCCTCCAGTTGGAATCTGGGGGCACAAATGAACTAAAAGAAAAAAAGAATTCAACTGAGTCGGAGACCTGCACTGAGTCTACCCCAAAGGCTCAGTGGGTACTGCAAGGCGCCCTCCGGTTCAATGGCACATCAAGCCATTAGGAGGCTCAGCATATGGTGCCTTCGGGATGTTGGCGACAACCTGCTCTACATCGCCATCTTTATGGACCCAGCTGAGCAATGTATTCAGCATCTGAATGAGACTGGCTGCAGTGCAACCCAGAGAAGTGATGACAGGTGGAAGGAGTGGCGGAGATTATATCAAGTGCCTAGATTGAAGGTGCACAGCTGCTTTTTGCTACTCAGGTTCTTCCCTTAGGGGCTATGTCCAGAATACGCATGTTGTAGCTGCAGTCAGGACTTTATCTAGTGAAAAGTGTTGTGTTGCAAACCCTCCCTGAGCCCTGTCTGGGGCAGAATGACTCAAGCACTCAGTTCTATGGCTAAAAACTGCCTTGTTTTCTTTCATTCCTTTAAAATACGCTTTTAGCGTATGGCTCGGTGAAGAGTGGGTTAACATTTGGAGGACATTTTCACAAAAACGATATCCTCCTTTTTTTTTTTTTTGCACATCAACATTTTGAATGAAAAATTTCATTGCAATTTCAAATTCTGAAACTTTTTGACCAGCTCTATTTCTTTCCTTGCTAAAATCTTCAAAGCTCACTAGTACCTTGGACTGTGGCTGCACACACACAAAAAGATTAGCTAATCAAGTAAGAACAAATAAGACGCAGAGTTTCAGCAACTTGACAAATTCCTATGTGGAGGTGGACAATACACCACCAATATTAGTGAGAGTGGATTGCCACTGAGTTAAGTATCTGCATGGGAATAGAGTCCCCTTCTTTGCCAGGATTAATGGATTTTATATTTTACGTTTTATAGGAAAAATATTGTCAAATGACAACGGAAGAGGAAGGATGGTCCAGTGGTTAAGGCATTAGCCTAGAACTTGGGCAACCTGGGTTCAATTTTCTGTACTGCTACTGACTTCCTGTGTGACTGTGGACAAGTCACATGGCCTCTCTGTGCCTCAACTCTCCATCTACAAAGATTACAGCACTTCCTGCCTCACAGAGGTGTTCTGTGGATAAAAACGGAGAGGTGCTCAGATACTCCAGGGGCCATCTGAGTACAGCAGAACCTCAGAGTTACGGGCATCTCGGGAATGGAGGTTGTTCATAACTTCGAACAAAACATTAGGGTTGTTCTTTCAAAGGTTTACAACTGAACATTGACTTAATACAGCTTTGAAACTGTACTATGCAGAAGAAAATGCTACTCTCCCTTTATTTGTTTTAGTAGTTGACGTTTAACACAATACTGTACTGTATTTGCTTTTTTTGTTTTGGTCTCTGCTGCTACCTGATTGCGTATTTCCAGTTCCAAATGAGGTGTTTGGGTGACTGGTCAGTTCGTAACTCTGGGGTTCGTAACTCTGGGGTTCAACTCTACCAATGATAGATGGAAGACTTAAATGTTTTCTGCACCTGGCTAAAAGGGAGGCAGCAGCTGTCTATGCTTGATTCCCGTCCTCCCCACCCTAAGGCAGGAAAACTTCTCATTAGTAACAGTGCCAGCCTGTTAAGACTGAGGTGTCTTGTATAATTTTAGCAGCCTTACTATAGGGAAACTGTGGAAGTGCTCTTGCTCTATTGGTAGCCAGTTCTGTTACTGTAAGAGGAGGGGGTCTTAGCTCTGATGGGGTGGCCATATGCTGATAGGAGCAATTACAATCTTCCTACCTTTATGGCTCTTGCCGTTTTAAATGGATAAAGCACTTTTATCAATTTCCCAGAATTGCCAACCCCAAGTGTTCAAAAATCATGAGTCAGGTCCCAAAAACAATCATGAGATTATTGTTAAAAAACTCTCATGATTTTAAAGTCAAATTCTGGGTTCCTTTTCCTTGCCTTCTATTTCTTGGGCCTTTAGGGTTTCACTTGCTTCATTTTTTTTTTTTGAGCTTTTCCCTGAAATCATGTGGGTTATAAATGAACTTTTTAAAAATAAGGGGAAAGCTGAGATTCTCATGCAATCTCTTGATTCCAGCAGTTGGGTCTTTCAGAAAACCATCAAATATTGTGAGACACACAATGAAATCACAAGAGTTAGCAAAATTGACTTCCTGCCCTAAACTTCCGTGCAGTGTTCCTGTACACTGTTAAAAAGGTGCTGTGTCCCACCCTAGAGGTGGGTGCATGTCCTTTGCAAGAGATTATAATGATAATCCTAAATAGGACAAAAAGAAGAAACAACAAGATATATAGAAAAACCAAAATGGGAAAGAGGGGATTCATCAGATATTAATCAATTAAAAATATAAAACTATCTCAGCCTCCTGACGTTCACACTCCAGTGTGGTATTTGCTCATCGCTATATTTGACACACCTTCTTTAACGGTATTCTCTCCGTGGCTGTTTGAGTGGTCAGGCAAGTCAGCGACCAGGGTGTGATGAGAGTGAGAATGTCTAGCACTCAGGCTCTCCATCTCCGTAGCTGTGTCAGAACTCCCCCGTCTGGTGAACTTCCCTAGGATGAACACACCAAACAGACATTTAGTTTGCAAGTCTAAGGAACGCGTGAGGGCTAGAAGTTGAGATGTGAGAATGGGGGATGGGGTTCACTGAGATTAGCAGGAGTCCAGACCTCACTTGAATTGTGTGAAACAGAGCCCAAGTGGAAAATCCTTATTGAGGCTTTGTCTACACTACCACTTTTGTCGGTCAAGGATGTGAACCCCTCCCCCCCACCCAACTGACATAAGTTTCCCTGGCAAAAGTGCTGGTGTGGACAGCGCTATGTCAAGAGGAGAAGCTCTCCTTCTGACACAGCTAATGCCGCTCATTGGGAGTGGTTTAATTATGCCGGCAGGACAGCTCTCTCCTGCTGGCAAAGTGCGGCTACCCGGGAGACCTTACGGAGGCACAGCTGTGTCCATAGTGTAGACATAGCCTTAGTGTACATCTAGTTACTCAAGCAAAACTCCCATTAATGCCAGGAGTAAGACTGGGGGAGGGTCATTCTCCTGGGACTGACTGGAAATATGTTTTGCCCAACTCCTATTTACTTATTAGAAACAAACTGACCTAAACATGGTCATTCAAGGTCAGCAGTCAGTACAACAACGAACTTCACCTTAGAAGCTGGCAGAAAGACTCTGCCATTTCTACAACAGGTGTGGCAAACTGCAAGTCAGGGCAAAGGACATAACCAGCCATCAAAGGGAGGGCCTGTTTTCCCGTGCCAGAGTGATGGAGAAATAAAGAGCCTCCGTTCCACTCTGCTATTCTTGGAACATTCTGGAGCAGAAAAATTAATCAGAATACAGGGTTGCGATATTAATCCTTTCCCATCAGTCACCTAGTATGGCAGTTTGCCATCCTCCTCTCTCAATGCTGCGCCGGTCCTCTCCGATCCCAGAAAAGCTGCCAAAGGAGAATGTGCTGCGAGTGGGTGACACATCCAAATGATCCTCGTGGAGCAGAAAGGGCACCCCCATCCTTCGCTGCCGTTTTTTCCCAGTGTGGTGGAAAGGAATAGAACCCTTGCGCTCACGTTCTCGATCCTCTTTGCGGCTCTTAAACTGCAGAAGGAAGAGGAGAGGGGTTAGAGCCAGGCAGAGGCTACACGGATTTCACTACAGTTAGAGGGGAAGGACACAAACAGATGAAGGACAAGCATGCAGAGCCCAATCCTAAATTTCCCCACTCTAGCCCTTTGTCTATGATGGGTATCTGCACTCCAGCACCACCCACATTTAAGGAGCGCACCAGTGCACCTCATGTTGGGAAAACAACCACACTTTGCTACGGGAAATGCTAAGGTGATGATTTACTTCCCTTGACATCTGTCTCAACCCATCCCTCCAGTTTTATAATTAAGACATTCTTTATTTCAAAGATTTTTCATTACTACTGTTGTTGGACCTATATTTATTTTCTTTTCCCATTTCTCTCCTTCCTTTTTTGTGCATTGCATTCCCTTGTTTGATTAATCTGTTTAATTTTTTATATTATGAATCTTAATTTGTTTGTATAACCTTCAACTCCCAGGCAAGGACCTTCCGGGGAGAGTGCTTTACAGATTTAGACTCAGATCTCAGGTGTAAAACCAGCATAGATCTATTGAAACTGATGGAGGTCCTCTGATTAATGTAATTTGAGGATCTGGCTGCAAACCACCGCCACTTAGGGAAAACTCCCATTGATTTCAATAAGAGCTTGATATGAATACAGATTTCATCACTGGGCTCATAGAGTAAATATGAATACATACATGTATATATCATACACGGACACATAACATGTCCATCGAAAAAAACAAATGTTTGCCTCATGTTCAACCTAAATATAGACTCAATGTAAACTTTTAACAGTTGTATACATGGTATGTGTTTTGGCACTGGATTGTAGATAAACCAAAAACATATTACTGTGCTACTCACCTTCTTAAAGATGTTCATTCCCATGTCTGTGGAGAGATCTGGCACAGCTAGCCTGCGCAGGTTGGTGAGTGACACCTTAGCAAAGGCCTCAGTGCTTAGTGATTTTTCCTCCTCATTGCACTTCATTGTGAGATCCTTCACTCCCCAAAAGAAGAAAAACATGCACAAGTAGAAATAGCAAGTAAGCAACTAAATCAGGGGTGGCGAACCTAAGCCTGAGAAGGAGCCAGAATTTACCAATGTACATTGCTAAAGAGCCACAGTAGTACGTCAGCAGCCCCCCCATCAGTCCCCCCCCACACCTCCCAGCGCCTCCTGCCCACCAGCAGCTCTGCAGATCAGGCCCTCCCCACACCTCCCAATCAGCTGTTTTGTGCCCTGCAGGAGGCTCCAGGGGGGAGGGGGAGGAGTGAGGGCATGGAGGGCTCAAGGGAGGGGGCGGGAAGGGGTGGAGTGGGGGCAGGGCCTGTGGAAGAGCCAGGGGTTGAGCAGTGAGCACCCCCCGGCACGTTGGAAAGTTGGCGTCTGTAGCTCCAGCCCCGGAGTCGGTGCCTAGACAAGGAGCCGCGTGTTAACTTCTGAAGAGCCGCATGTGGCTCCGGAGCCCCAGGTTGGCCACCGCTGAACTAAATCATCTACTTCAATCCCATCCAAGGACAGCTCCAAAGGAGAAGAACCTTAATTCCATCAGACAAAACTCCACTCTCACATTTTAGGGTTAAATATATTTAGAGATTCAGAGACGAATGATTAGTTCTAATAGTTTATCATTTAAAATGACAACATTTTGCCACTACAAAAACCATCAATGGCAGGAAGCAGTGCATTGGACTGGGAGTCAGGAGACATGCAGTCTACTCCCAGCAAGAACACTAGCATAGTGTATGAGCTTGGACAGGTTGTTTCACCAGTTTCACCAGCAGCTATGGATAATTATAATTATCTTCCCTTATAAAGTGCTTTGAAATCTAGGACTAAAAAGTGATGTGTAAGAGACAAGTGTTAGTTTCATGAAATATACCAATAATATCCAAAATACATTAATACAAGGGTTCTCAACTGGGGGATGGAACACCTCAGGGGGTCGTAAGGTTATTATATGGGGGGTCGCAAGCTGTCAGCCTCCACCCCAAACCCCGCTTTGCATCCAACATTTATAATGGTGTTAAATATATTAAAAAGTGTTTTTAATTTATAAGGGGGGGGTCGCACTCAGAGGCTTGCTATGTGAAAGGGGTCACCAGTACAAAAGTTTGGGAATCACTGCATTAATGTTTCTGAGTTAGCGTGTGGATTGTGATGAACAGCATTGTCATCACCCTCTCCATCTAAATAATGTTAAGAATTACTTGGTTTGTACAAATACATACATTTTTATCATTTTATTAAATGTTTTTTAGAGGCTCAGGCTTCATTAAATGAATAAAAAACAAAGCTGATGTTTGCAGTGAGCATCCTTAATTCCAGCAATGGTGCTCTGGGATATCTTTACTTGTGTATCTTTACTTACTGCAACCTCCTTAATTTTTTTAAACGCCTCAGGCCTCAAAACATCCTAGGAATCCACTTATCTCTAGGTATCCAAACCCCTTGGTGGACTGGAAACTCAGCAGGTTTCTCTCTTGAGCCTGAGTTGCTAGAGCTATATGATGGTAAAGAAGGAGGTGCAGGAGGTGGCATCCTTCAAGAGAAACATAAAGCCTGGTCCTGTCCACTTGTGGTAATCAAAGATTGTTTGGCACGTGTCACAGGAGCAGGGCTGTTCGCTCCTGTGACATGATCAAATCCCATGCAGGTAATTCCATTCTGCCTGCCTAAATATCACCATATTGTTTCAGCTGGAGAGGTTACTCTCTTCATTCTGACACCAGAACTAGTGTGTAATGCTGCTGTATGATGTTAAAAGAAATCCTGCCTGTCACTCCAGAGGTGGCTGCACCTCAGTCAGAGGTGAAGTGATTTCTGTACAGTAACAGGTTCAAGTCCTGGCTACTTTAGGCCCAGTCCTAGAAACACATAAGCATGTGTGTAACTTTACTCATGTGATTGATCCCACTGAAGTCAGTGGAACTACTCACATTAGTAGAGTCAAGTGTGTGTTTAAGTGTCTGCAGGACTGGGCCCTTGAGACCCTTTCCTCTTCATACTGTTTTCCAACTTTAAAGATCCCTGTAACCCCTACAGTTTTATGCCCAGAATAGGGCATTCTCACTTGCCAGCCTTCCACTGAGTAACTCACTCCCCACACCTCCATGTGATAAAAACCAGAACACTCTGCAGCGCTCATGTACCGCTACAGGTTCGAGGGAGTCATCTAAGGAGATAGATCTTTTTCAGGGAGAGAGTTATTTCAGTACAACGGACATTTGGCCAAATTGGACACATGAAGTTTTGCATGTGCTCTTAAAACCATCTGCAAATTTGACTGCAGATTACAAGTGGCACATGACAGAGTAAATCCAATAAAAAGGTAATCAGGGCTTGGTTCTGGTGCTGGGCACTCTCAACTCCTATTAACATCAGCGGCAGCTGAGGGCAATCAGCAGTTCCTAGGATCAGGCTCTTGGATTGCAAAGTGCTTTGGGATCCTTGTGAATGGAAGGCACTACACAAATTTAACTCAGGGTTATCATCACTGTGCATTACTGATAATCACTGTATTATTTGTATTGGGGTAGTGAAAAGGACCCAAACAAAAATCAGGTCCCTACTGTGCTTGGCACTGTACAAACACACAGGAAGTCACCCTGCGCAGAAGAGCTCACAGTCAGCTATTCAAACAAACCACTGTATATGAATTGAGTCACACAGTCAGCTTTACTATACACTATGCGATACGGCCTATTTTGAGAAATTAGTCTAATGTTCTAGTTGAAGACTGGTTAAAAATGTGGCTACCATCATAGCCGATCATGCAACTTCTCTAGTACACATAAGGTGTGGCTAATAAGAAAACCCACAAAATTGTTTAAAGGCTGTTCCTACATCTCTTTTCTCCTATTGCCCTGTATTGGCCTGGCTGTTTAGCTATGAATTCATTTGTATTTCTATCAGCTTCTGAGTATTACACTTGAAACTCTTGGGTTTAAATTACCATTACATCTAGTCATCACAGCTTTGCTGTTTTTAGGTTTAAGTTTTTGCTCTTAGCTCCTGAAGAGTTATTGCAAAGCTGTACAGTTTTGAAAGCCCTCAAGGTTTTTATTTCCTAATTCCATCCCTATGCTGGATTCACTGCATATAGGTGCACTGCAGATTTTTCCTGACACTGAAATACATGTTGACTAGAGTCATGGAGAAGGTATTTGTTTTATTCATACGCCTTCATTCACTTGCCATTCTGCTTTGCAACAAGGAACAGGATATGTCATTGATGGCATGCTGCATGAAATATTAAAATATATCCTTCATTCTATGATTCTATTATTCCCCTACAGCCTGAACTGAGATTCTCTTTCTCTAGATATATAACAGTACAACCATTTGATCAGAACTAGTTTGCTGTGATATGCACAGAATTATATTTTAATGGTATTTCACATATAAATAGTCTGCATGACAGACATGCTAAGGCTTAGGAAGGTAGAAGAGGTTACGTGACAACCCCACAGCTTTTCTATCCACTCTGTACTCCATCACTAAACCTACTTACTTGCCTGTTCCTGAGCTGATTTCTGTGCAGTTCTTTCTTTCGCCATGTCTAACATCAGTTAATGAAGACAAAAGGACCAGATGATAGAGAAGATGACCAACGTACCATAAAACCCAGTGCTGTCACTTTAAAAGTGTGGGTCTCTCCTATATTGCAACATGAAGCCCTAATGAGAGGAGGCCATGGACTCAGAACCAATTTAGGGCTCACATTTTGAATTTGTACCATCTGAGCATGGACGCCCGATATTTTATTCTGAAAGCTTGATTTTCTATTGGAAAAGAATAACTTGGGTTAAGTAAAAACAGAGGAAGAATGCAACTTGATGCGGCTCCTGCCAGAAATGTAAGAAATATGCTGCAAGCCTACTTTTTCAGCTTAGCACCATAACTCACTCACTAGTTAACAATTTCTCAGCCTGCAGAGCCTTCCTGAGAGAGAAAGAAATGCCAAGCAGGCAGAAAAACAGAGAAGAACATGACTTCTTCATTTCTGTGCCTCAGAAGCCTAAACCCATCACAACTGCCTCAATCACTGACATACTCGTGCATAATATGTTTACTTGTGGAATATTAATCAGCCACTAGATGTCGCTGTGTGCTGTATAGCAGTGGTTTTCAGCCTCCAGTCAGCGGGGGTCCGCAGACTATGTCTATGATTTTCAAAGGGTCTCCACCTCCATTTGAAATGTCTTAGGCGTCCGCAAATGAAAAAAGGTTGAAAATCACGGCTGTATAGAGCTCCAGACAGGGAGTGGTCTCTGGTGAATAAGGGAGACAAAGCTGAAACTCCAGCTGTGTGGAAGTTGCAGCTGCTCTGTTTATTAAACACCTTCATTTTAAGAGGGACTCTGATTCCATGTAGCATGACAGAATGTATGAAACTCTGATGAGAAATTTCAGAGTAGCAGCCGTTTTAGTCTGTATGTGCAAAAAGAAAAGGAGCACTTGTGGCACCGAACAAATTTATTTGAGTGAGCTGTAGCTCATGAAAGCTTATGCTCAGATAAATTTGTTGGTCTCTAAGGTGCCACAAGTACTCCTTTTCTTTCTGATGAGAAAGTCACCTTTAGCAATCTAGTCTAGCCTTGAAAAAAACTGCTGTTCTGGATGGAACCCTCACATCAATGACCAAAAGACCATCCCCCACCCCCAAAAAACCAACCAGCAAAGTAAAATACATTTACATTTAACTGTGAATAACCAAATGGATTTCACAAAGATGTTAGTAAAGAACAACAGAGTAAAGGGCTCTCCTGTAGGAGAAAAAGTACTTAAAAACCAGGTAGGACTTGAGAATGTGAAGCTGGGAGAGGCAGATCTGCTACATTGCCAGGGGATCTCCTGTCATGTACAGAAACACTGATTCCAGAACTCCAGTGTGATGTCTAGCTGATGCAAATAACACATCCATCCACACTGCTGCTGTGCTGAGAACCTTTGAACAACAACTTTATTATTGCACTAGCATTCGGGAAATTACACGCACAACAGCAAGTGTACTTTGCTGTGCTCCAACCCCACGGTGTGCTGTTTGCTGCCACGTTTTAAAGAAGGTGGTCTTGTGTCTTGAGTCTTGTTTTTCATTTCAAGGAGAATACTGTATCGAGACTGTGATACCTATTCTTTTTGTTTCTCTTAGAATAGCAATATGGCATATAGTTAAATCAGACCTGAATGCTGAATTCCAGTGCAATAAGACTGTCTATGCAATCCACATATGGACATTTCCGATGCTACAAGTGACTTCACCACAGTTCATGATATAATTAAAACCACAGTGCTGAATCATGACTAATCCTGCCATCACTGTAAAGAGTTACTAAGATTACTTTTAAATGAGGGTCTCTGACCTGAGTTTTGTGGGTGTTCACCAGAGAAGGTGCTGCTGCTACCATGGAACTGCTACGGGGCCTGGGCAGGTGCATGGTCTCCGGCTCAGGGGGCTTCTCCGGCTTCTCCTCCAGCATATGTCTCAGTCTTTGTAGATAATACATCAGAGACCACTGTGTACCCTCCTCAGACCAGTGTGCCTGCAGCAGGCAGCGCAGTACTGCCACATCAAAATAGGTGGCATAGCGAGACTTTTGGCAAGGCGGAATCACTAATGATACCCTGTTCCAAATAATAAAAGGAGAAGCATTAGAAATCAGCTAGAGCTAATACTTTCCCTCAAGGTGCAGAGCTCTGCCAAAAGGTTCCTTCCAGAAAGAAACTTATGGCAGGTCTATGCTGCGATAAAACACCCCATGGAACAGAGTCTCAGAGCCCAGGTCAGCTGACTTGGGCTCACAAGACTAAAAATTGCAGTGCAGATGTTCAGGCTCAGGCTTGAGCCTCCTCCACTTGCCAGGTTTCAGGGCCCAGGCTCCAGCCCAAGCCCAAATGTCAACACTTCACTTGAATTTTATAGCCCCACAGCCCAAGCCCTGGAAGCCTGAGTCTGCTAACCCCCCTGCCCCGCCAAGCTGTGGCCCTTTTATTGCTGTGTAGACATACCGTTAGGGTTGCTTTTCATCATTCACTCTAGGGCACCACTTAATTGGTCTTCTTCTTGTAGGTGGAAACTATTCCTGTGTTACCCTCCAGTTTGGGGAACAGAAGTCACCCCAGAGACCAACACTAATGATGCTCCATTTACCGGCCACTAAGAAATGGTTATAGACTGAGAAAGAGAGAAGTTGTCCCTCTCCACAGAGACTCAAGTGCACTAACAACTGACAGGCTTAAAATCCACCTGGTCATTAAAGAGAGAGTCTTAAGGCCTCTTCCACTCTCCTCACATCTGCAGAACTTTCAGCTACTTTCCAGCTACCAGGATGCTTAAGTAATTGATTCTGTTTGGGCTGACAGAAAGGTTTGAATCTGGGGATAAGGCACTGGTTCAGGAAAGCATCCTTGCTGAAGAAAGCACTTAAGCATGTGCTTAACTTTAAATCCCCAGTGAGACTCAAGCACATGTTTAATTAAGCATGTGCTTAGATGTCTTCTTGAACAGAGATGCATTCCTAAATCAGGGCCTAAAAGCACAACAGGCCTCTACCACTTGCAATCAATGACTAAATCCTCGAGCAGGAATCAGGAGCAGACTCAAACCCCTGCTGGTCAGGCTCTAATGGGAGGACATGTAACATGTGAAGGAGCAGGTTACACAGTCAGGTGTTACTAAAAGAAATGGCAGCATTCTGGGAACGCCCGGTAAAATAATCACTTAAACTAATTGAAACGGATCTGGTGGCTCTCATGTGAGTAAGTGCTACTGCTATATAAGATGACCTCCCTTTTTGCCCCTGGATAGTAGAAAATATGACATATGTCACCTTTCCCTACAAGTTTCCTGGCTGCTTTTGGTGGTGTCATTCCTGAATGTTCTTTTGATATGGTTTTTAGTGTGAAACATCCCTGGTATTTTTGTTTCCAGACTTGAATGTACTGGACAGAGAGAAAAGAATGAACTATGGGGTCTCAAAGGGTGAGCCCTGGTTCTTCCACTGAGTTGCTGCTATACATGAATTCTCACTCACACACATGCAAGGTTCTTTTTTCAATAAAACCATCAGAAAGTATTAAATTATATTTTTGTTGTTAATCTTCTCAAGCAAAAGCGTAAGCCCCAAATTCCCTCTCACTGAGAATCTACAAACTAGGTGTGGTCCCAAAGAAATGTTTGCCCGTGATGCCATAATATTTGCTGGCAAAATTCTATGTTATTGAGAATAATCAGGTCCATGTTAAGGAATGGGCACTCCAGGCCTGTGCTTAATGCCCCAGCACCTGGGGGAGGCATTCATATCAGAATTTCAGCTTTCATCAGAAACATTCTAGCCCTCATAGCTGCAAAGAAAAGCTTGGAAATCTGATTTCAGTGTAACTGATACAGTGGTGTCTGCCCAAGTCTGCAGACAGCATGAAACAACAGCTCTGAGAGGGGTGAACTGTCCCATTCACCCCTGTGGGGAGTTAACTCCAAGGCCCATTGGCATGTGGGGCCTTGACCAACACTATCCCAGCAGAGCACTCACAAGGGAAGAAAAGCACAGAAAACCCAGCCCCTCACTTATACAAACACCCAGCAGTTGGGTTAAGTACTGGGGGACCCCCTTGCTGCTAACCCTGCCTTCTTGGCGGGAAGGGGGATCCTCTGCCATCATCACTCCAAGTAGCAGATGGAGCCATAATGCCAGGCTAGGGCAGGGTCAAGAGGTGGGGGGCCAGTGCTGTGGTGACCTTGAGCCCCACATTGCCTTAATGGGACCCAGGTGAACATGACTGATCTCCCTCTGTGTATGGAGATTGAACAGATCTGTGGTTTGATGTGCTATTTCATAACCTGGAAGATTTCTGGATGCAGTTCTAGAAGCACAATTGTGTGAACTGAGTACCTGTTGCATTTTAAAACTTTCCATAAGACACAAAAGAATCAATAACTGCCTCATGAATGATGTTCTCGTGCATTTGGGACAAATCACAACAGCCAACAATTTTTACCATTAATATTGACAGGTCTACGGAGCCACATGAGGAGGCAGGCTTTCAAAGACAGGCACCCAGGCAGGATGTCCATATCTGCATTCGGACACCCAGCCCGGTACTGAGCAGCCCAATCCAGGAAAACATTTAAGAATGAGTAGTTCCATTGACTTCAGTGGGACTGTGCTATTGCTTAAAGTTACATACATGCTTCAGTGCTTTGCTAGATTACAGCTTAACTGGATACAAGACACTTGACAGAGTTAGGTTGCTGGTGTGCTGGGACCACTGCCTATCGGGCTGACCAATATTGTCTCATTGTTTCTTTGTACTGCCTATGCAGTCTGTCTGTATCCATCTGTTGTCTCTTGTCTTATAGTCAAGTTTGTCTCAATGAACAGTTAGTTCACTTCAAGCTGGGGTGTGAATCTACCCCACAGTAGCCTGCTGCAGACAAGCTGCCCACTGGGACTCTGCTGACACACATTAACAGTTTGTTAATGTATTTTGATCTAGTCCAGGACTAGAACGGTTAATGTGCATCAGCAGGGTCCACATGGATGGTCAGTCTGCGGCAGGCTACTGCGGGATAGATCAAAGCCCACCTTGCAGCGAACTAAATAGTCATGTAGACAAGCCCTTAGATTGTAAGCTGTTTGGGTGCAAGCACTGTCTTTTTGTTCTGTTTGTACAGCACCTAGCATATCGGGGTCCTACACCATGACTGGGGCGCCAAGGCTCTATGATAATACAAATAATAATAAAAATATAAGCCAATTTGAGCATTCAAATGTAGGTTTTTGGATATTCAGTTAAGTAGGGTTCAGCAAAAGGTTTGCAATGCTGACCCCACCTGCAAGCAGGGTAGGTTGGCAGTTTCTTCCTGGGACACATTTGAAGATGGGGTGGCTGGGAAGGATTCATCTCCAAGAAATGTGTTCATTCAGAACTCAAAATGTTCAAGCAAATCTGCAGGAGATGGTTTGCTGCCAGCCTCTGTCAATGGAGGACACCATAGACTTCCTCTAGGTCTTTTTTAAAGGCACTCACTTTTGAAAACTAGACCTTAGGTATTGGCATATATTGCTTTATTCAGTCTACAGTTCAAATGTTTCCATTAATACTGCAGTCAAGATAAATTGTGATTACAAGTGGGGTGATTTAAAAAAGACTTTAAATAAGAGAAAAAGAAAACAGTGATAATTTAAAAACACCTTTCCCACCAGACTGACATCAGGGCTCCCATCATACACCCTTCTCAAAACATTACAAAGAGAGAAATGAGTGAAATGCACATGAGGAGAAAACAAAAGGGCCAAGACTGGATCAGAAAGACAGCCTGTACAAAGGGTTGCTGCACCACTCCAGCAGCATTCCAGAAAAAGAATTATCCCCAAAGAAAAATAAAATCTGCCCGCCAATATCTCCCAGACCAGCTCAGCTGAACTGACCAGCAAGCACAGAGGATGAAGCCAGAACTCTGCCTATTCCCACCCCCTTGTAGAAAGGAATAAGGTGATGCATCTTTCTCTGCTCACTCCTCTGCGATCAGACCCAAGGTCTGGGGGAGCCCCTATTGGAGCGTAAGGGAGATATGTATTCCCTCATGCTCCCTTACGTGGGCATGAACTCCAATTCACAATCTAGCTCAAAAGAAGGACTGTTCTTCTGAAATAGTTACCATTCAAGCCCTGCTTGCAAAGTCTATTTCCAAGGCAGAGACTGACAGCCAGCTGCAGAATAAATGGCTGGGGTTTTACTACTGCAATGGTTCCAGTGAAATGAAGAACTTCACTGAATGGAGCGGGGATATTTATCCAAGATCAGAGGAGCAAACTGGAGGTTTGCTGAATGAGGTTCCAAGAAAACATAATTTAAAATCTTGTGCTTTGCTTTGAATTAAACCCTGTGGACATTTCATCAGGTACTTGACGGATAATTGCGGGGTGAGTGGGTGGCATATTTTGTCCAGCTGTGGGCCCAAGGACAAAGGAATACTGGGCCGTTGATAACAGGAGTAAATAACATTTGTTTCTGAATTGCCTGTTGCTTGGCAACCAAAACTCCCTGTTCAGTTTTAATTGATCAATGAGCTCTCCAAATGAGGAGACATTAGTGACGCTCTCTACAAAGCCTGTCGGAAGCTTCATCTCCATAGCAACCACCAGACTGAGCTGGATAAACTGATCATCTGATTCAGTCTTCTAAAAGGTTGCCTGCTCCCTTACTTTTTATGGGCGTGTGTATGCACGCTGAACGATGGCGTACATGAGGAACAGTTTACATTTAGTAAGACAATACTCAGAAGTAACAGATGACTTAGTTTTACCAGGTAATGTTAATAAAATGAAATAAAAACTCAGAATTTATATGACACAAAACCCACTGAAGTCAACAGAAAGACTGCCAACTAGATCAGGTCCGTAAAGAATGGTTTTACCCACTGAAGCAGGTGACAAGATAGATCAATAATACGTATTTTGAGAAAATAGTTGGGAGGCGTTTTCGGATTCAGAGAAATTTTGAAACAGAGATAAAGTGTTACTATAATGAAGCAAATTCTGAAACTCTTGAGTGTTTTTGTTTGAAATTTTCTGGTGCAACTGAACATGAGGGCCAACATTTTTAAAAATAGGAGCCTAAGAAAAATATGTTCAGATTTTCAAAAGTGCTGAGTATTCACAAACCCTAATGGGAGCTGACCAGTGCTCAGTCCTTCTGAAAATCTGCCTGTACCTTTATCTTCCCCAAATACGAATTAAGGAGGTTAAATTTAGGCTCCTGCATTTTAAAATCTTTGCCTAAGCCCTACAAGGATGGCTGAGAAGAGATTTGAGAAGCTGTTCTTTTGCCTGCCTGCCAGCCAGCCTGCAGTAAGTGAACTGAACAGCTGTATGTGAAGAAGGGGAAATGGAGGTAGCGGCCAAGCAGCACTAAAAGGGAGGAGAGGTACAGAAATGCTCTGCCACACAGGGAAAGAGAATTGCCCAGAGGGCAGCAAAGACAGATCAAGCCCCAGAGGACATGCCCAGCCAAGGAACAATGAGCCTAAAGTTTGGGGTTTTTTTTAAATCATCAAACTCCAAAATATAAAAGGTCCTTGTCCTCTGCTCTGTCCTCATTGCTCTATAGTTGCTATCCTAACAGGCCAGCTGGGCAGTCCTGTAAATGAGATGGAATGAAGTCAGTGTGACTGCCACCATCTCAGATGACACACCGGCAACCAAACTGAGGACTTCCAGAGCTAAAAGCATGAGCTGTTAGAGTTTGAGCTGAAGAGACAAGGCTCTTTAGTTGGCACTGTAAGACTTATATCCTTTGGGGATTGGGCAGAGGGGACCTGTAACACACACTCCCCAGAAAGTTATACCAACATAGCTTTTCGTAGGACTCTGTACCTGGAAAGTGGAGGTCCTCTGTCTTGGGATGTTTGGGACGACACACTTCCATCAAAGGAGTTTCCCCGATGACAGCCTGAAACAGTGGCCCTGGGAGGCACAGCATCTGGCTGGGCTGTTTCACACACCACCTGAAGTCCCTTAGGATATTTTCAATATAGAGAAATAAGTTTAAAAATAGATTTGGATCTTCCACATTAGCCCTCTTACTATGTATTTATATATTAGTATTATTTATACTAAGATAGCATAGAGGGGACTCGATCAAGATTGGGGCTCCAATGTCCTAGACACTGTGCAAACACATGGTTTTCATTCCAGACAGTGTATAAGCTAAGGCCCTAATCCTATAAACTATTTCACCTGGGCAGACCCTTAAACCTACATGGAGTTCCACTGATATCAATGGAAAGTTATTTGTTGCTTTCAAGGTCAGGGCCTAATGCAAGATAAGACATCACGAGTGATGATATGTTGTTATTAATTATAACAGAGGATAACAGTAATTTGAACATGCAGTAATTTAGGCTGGATAGTGCACACCTTGATGGCTCCAAATCATCGAAAAACGTGTTTTTATTTAAATGAAAATGGAGGGCACTGGCCCTCTCTTCTTAGCTCTGCCATGTGTCTTTACAATATTGATGATGGCTTGTTTTCTCTTTTTATATAGGTTTGTAAGCTTTATATTGATCCTTTGCCCTGAGCCCCAATCTCATTCTTTGCAGGGGGTAGGCCTTGGAAATGATAAAATCAATTATAAAACACACAATTCGATAAAAGCATTAAGATGCTTCGGAGACCTGCATAGTAATTGCAACTGTCATTCCAAAATTCCCTTCAAAAGACCCCATCAATTTAAAAAAAAAAAAGAAGAAGATCTCCCCACAGCTCCCCACTCTTGCTTGTCTAGCCATATGCCCACCTCTGTGTGTCCAGTGTCCAGATTAGGGGATTCACAAGCCAGGCTCTGGTTGCTAGTAGGAGAACTTCTCTTGGCTGGGATAAAAATAAAAAGAGAAATTTTAAAAATGTAATGCTCATGTTGTACTAATCAAACAAATAAGCTATTAGCCATTGTAAAAAATGGCATCCCCCTGACTGTAACATTACCAGATGTTAGCTACACCTGTTGGAAATTATAGCTGGTTGGCAATTTGCTGTTGATTTTTTTTTGGGGGGGGGGGGGCACAAGAAGCGCAGTTACCACAAAATCAAAATTTCCTGTGGGAATTGCTGCCCCTTGCAAAATAATTTTGGTTTGCTGAGCTGAACTGAAACATTTCATTCCAAGACAGTTTGACATTAAATTGCATCGGCCTAGTGTGCCACAGTGACTCAAGTGTGCTGTAGAGTTCAGGGGCTTCATGCTCCAGTTCTCTCATGGGTCGGGCTCCTTGGCCAGACTACTACTGCTGCCAGGATGCGCTTTGGTCTCCTCTCTGATGGAGCTACATGATGCATGGGAGTTTGTGTTGTTTCCAGGGAGAGGTAGTCTGGCCAGGCAGTGTAGCCCATAGATAAGAATGGGGCCATGAAGCATCTTAACTACCACTCCCATGAGGAACCATGGCAGATGCAACTTAATGTCAGTCTGACTCAATATGAAATGTTTTGACATTTCCAAATTTGAATTTTTCTGAACTTTTGACATAGTAAAAATACTGAAATTTTTCACAATCAGAGGGGTAGCCGTGTTAGTCTGGATCTGTAAAACCAGCAAAGAGTCCTGTGGCACCTTATAGATTAACAGACATATTGGAGCATAAGCTTTCGTGGGTGAATACCCACTTCGTCGGATGCATGTAGTGGAAATTTCCAGAGGCAGGTATAAATATGCACGCAAGAATCAGGCTAGGGATAACGAGGTTAGTTCAATCAGGGAAGATGAGACCTTCTTCTAGCAGTTGAGGTGTGAACACCAAGGGAAGAGAAACTGCTTTTGTAGTTGGCGAACGAGTCACAGTCTTTGTTTAATCCTGAGCTGATGGTGTCAAATTTGCAAATGAACTGAAGCTCAGCAGTTTCTCTTTGAAGTCTGGTCCTGAAGTCTTTTTGCTGCAGGATGGCTACCTTTAAATCTGCTATTGTATGTTCAGGGAGGTTGAAGTGTTCTCCTACAGGTTTTTGTATATTGCCATTCCTAATATCTGATTTGTGTCCATTTATCCTTTTACGTAGGGACTGTCCAGTTTGGCCGATGTACAGAGCAGAGGGGCATTGCTGGCATGTGGTGGCGTATATTACATTGGTGGACGTGCAGGTGAATGAACCGGTGATGGTGTGGCTGATCTGGTTAGGTCCTGTGATAGTGTCGCTGGTGTAGGTATGTGGGCGGAGTTGGCATTGAGGTTTGTTGCATGGATTGGTTCCTGAGTCAGAGTTACTATGGTGCGGTGTGTAGTTGCTGGTGAGAATATGCTTCAGCATGGCAGGTTGTCTGTGGGTGAGGACTGACCTGCCTCCCAAGGCCTGTGAAAGTGAGGGATCATTGTCCAGGATGGGTTGTAGATCACTGATGATGCATTGGAGAGGTTTTAGCTGAGGACTGTATGTGATGGCCAGTGGAGTTCTGTTGGTTTCTTTCTTGGGCTTGTCTTGCAGCAGGTGGCTTCTGGGTACACGTCTGGCTCTGCTGATCTGTTTTCTTATTTCCTCGTGCGGGTATCGTAATTTTGAGAATGCTTGGTGAAGATCTTGTAGGGTTTGGTCTCTGTCTGAGGGGCTGGAGCAAATGCGGTTGTACCTCAGTGCTTGGCTGTAGACAATGGATCATGTGGTGTGTTTGGGATGGAAGCTGGAGGCATGAAGGTAGGCATAGTGGTTGGTGGGTTTTCGGTGTAGGGTGTGTTAATGTGACCATCACTTATTTGCACCGTGGTGTCTAGGAAGTGGACCTCCCGTGTAGATTGGTCCAGGCTGAGGTTGATGGTGGGGTGGAAGCTGTTGAAATCATGGTGGAATTCTTCCACAGTTTCCTTCCCATGGGTCCAGATGATGAAGATGTCATCAGTGTAGCGTAGGTAGAGAAGGGACATGAGTGGATGAGAGCTGAGGAAGCATTGTTCCAGGTCAGCCATAAAAATGTTGGCATATTGTGGGGCCATGCGGGTGCCCACAGCGGTGCCACTGGTCTGGAGGTATATATTGTTGCCAAATTTGAAATAATTGTGCATGAGGATAAAGTCACAGAGCTCAGCAACCAGTTGTGCTGTGGCATCATCAGGGATACTGTTCTTGACAGCTTGTATTCCATCTGTGTGTGGGATGTTTGTGTAGAATATAGAATATCAGGGTTGGAAGGGACCTCAGGAGGTCATCTAGTCCAACCCCTGCTCAGAGCAGGACCACCAATCCCCAATTTTTGCCCCAGCTCCCTAAATGGCCCCCTCAAGGATTGAACTCACAGCCCTGGGTTTAGCAGGCCAATACTCAAACCACTGAGCTATCCCTCCCCCACAAAGTATAGAGAGCCTCTACATCCATGGTGGCTAGGATGATGTTTTCTGGAAGATCACCAATGCATTGTAGTTTTCTCAAGAAATCAGCAGTGTCACGGAGATAGCTGGGAGTGCTGGTGGCGTAGGGTCTGAGTAGAGAGTCCACATATCTGGACAGTCCTTCAGTGAGAGTGCCAGTGCCCGAGATGATGGGGCGTCCAGGATTTCCGGGTTTGTGGATCTTGGGTAGTAGATAGAATAACCCCGGTCGAGGCTCTAAGGGTATGTTGATTTGTTCCTGTGTTAGTGTAGGGAGTATCCTGAGTAGATGGTGCAGTTTCTTAGTATATTCCTCAGTGGGATCTGAGGAAAGTGGCCCGTAGAATTTGGTATTGGAGAGTTGTCTGGCAGCCTCCTTTTGGTAGTCAGACCTGTTCATGATGACAACGGCACCTCCTTTATCAGCCTCTTTGATTATAATGTCAGGGTTGTTTCTGAGACTGTGGATGGCATTGCGTTCTGCACGACTTAGGTTATGAGGCAAGCGATGTTGTTTTTCTACAATTTCTACCTGTGCACGTCGGCAGAAGCATTCTACGTATAGGTCCAGACTGTCATTTCGACCCTCAGAAAGAGTCCATATGGAGTTCTTCTTCTTGTGCTGTTGGTGGGAGGGTATCTGTGTATCAGTATGCTGTTCAGTGTTATCTTGAAAGTATTCTTTGAGTTGGAGATGGCGAAAGTAGGCTTCCCAGATCACCGCAGAACTGTATCATGTTTGGGGGGCATGGCGGGGCAGAAAGACAGTCCCCGAGATAAGACAGACTCTTCTGCCGGGCTGAGTGCATAGCTGGATAGATTGATGATATTGCTGGGTGAGTTAGGGGTACCACTGTTGTGGCTCCATGTGGCAGGCAGGATTTTAGACAGCTTACAGTACTTTTTCCTTTGTAGAGAGGTGAAGTGTGTAATGTCGATCTCCTGTCTTATTTTAGTAAAGTCCGTTTGTATGGAAGGTTGGTTATTTACTGTATTTTCACTGAGTATTTTTACTGTTCATCCTAATTCAGGATGAAAACAACTGTCAAGATGTTGTAATTTTCCATGGGACCAAAAAATAAAAATAAAAAAAATCCAATGTTTGCTCAGCTCCATGGGGAATGTTTTCAAAATGTAACATTTTATATGTCAGAATCAACCACTGAAGTCATGTTAGGGGCCTGAACCAAAGTCCACTAAAATCAGTGGAAAGAGACTCTGATTGATCTCAGTGGACTTTGGATCAGACCCTTTGAGGAAGATACTGAGCTGAGATTCTGTGTTGCACCTCCAGGATGAAAAAATACTTAACAGGGTATAAGTAAGGACAAAGGCCCAGATCTATAAGGTATTTAGGCTCTTAACTTCCATTTATTTCAATACCTGCATATACCCTAGAATCAGTTGGAGTTAGGAGCTTACGTACTTTTGAGGATCTGGACTCAAAAGACATACAAGGACTTGGGGAACCATAAGGAGCTGATTTTTATATCATTTATGCTGATGTAAATAAGGAGCAACTGCACTGAAGCATGCGAGATCAGATTAAGATTTTACATGATCATCTTGGCCAGGCCTTTTGAACCAATCCCATGTTATTATAATACTATAAAATCAGGATTTGGGTTAGGAAGAGCATCTGTATTATTGACTATCTCTTTGCTACCAATAGTATGTGGCTGCTAGCTTCTGTACCTTCCTCATCTGCGTCAAGCTGTTGCCAAACATTGTCTCTACTTCTTCTTAGAAACGTATACATGGAAACAGACATGTGAAATTGTCAGGAAATGATCTTGCTTCCTTCTAAATTTATGCAAATATTGATGGCATTGAGGGGAAGAGTCTTAAAATATTGTCCAAGAGTTCAAATTATTCCTGTAATTTTAGCATATTCTACAAAGATAAAATCTACAGGAAATATTAAAGGATTTATTTTAATCTAAGGGACATTTAAAATGTATGGTTCAACTCCTCAGCTGGTGTAGCTCCACTGAAGTAAACAGAAATACAATGATTTACATCAGTTTAGGATCTAGTATTAGACTTTTTTTCTTTTTCTCTTATATATAGGAAGCCTGTATGATTAGTCAGATTAATGTAGAGATTAAGTCAGCTGGCATTACAGTAGATATATGGCAGTACATGAGAAGTAGTATCAATACAGATTTGATACTTCTATCCTACACATTTACTTCCAAGGGCTTGTCTAAACACATACTTTGTAAAAAGGCTTGATGTTAAACCAATTTAGTTAAACAAATGCAGGTTAAATGTATATAAAACAGATTTAAACCAATGTAAGAGTGTCCACACACAAAGTTGCACTGATTTAATCAAGATGGATTAAAATTGAACCTTTAGTTAAACTGGTGCAACTTGTATGGGTAGATCAGGACTAAGAGTAGAGAGACTAAAAATTGGGTAACCATAGCAATAAATCTGATTGATTTTGATCCTGGTGTAAATGGTGCAGCTCCCATTGAAGTTAATGAGAGACTCATCTTATTATGTCAAGATGATTTTGGCCCATTAGTTTTCATGGGAATTGAACTGAGGGCGTCTCTACATTCAGCAGTTGTACCAGTTTAATGAAATAGGTTAAATTTAGTTAAAATCGACGCCATTTCTAAATGTAGACTTGGCCATGAAGAGAGGGTTTATTTTGATATGGCACAAAAACAAAACAAAAACACAGGACTGCACACAGATCTTGCATGCATGGCAAATGGGGCTCAGATAACCGTACCACAAGGAAGAGACTTTCTGATGCTTAACATCTGTGACTACACAGCAAAGTCACACACCTGTAATAATGTTCCTGATTGGCTTTACCAGAGCGGTGAAGGCAGAAACCTCAGGCTGCCTGTGCTCCCACATGGGCTGCCAAATAACAAGGCCACTGGCCAGCCGAAAAGTCAGGTCAGACTCCTAGAAAGACATAATGGGATCATCATACCATATGTGGATTAGTAAGGCTGACACAGAAGAGCATCGTTTTCTGTGTGTGCTGACTGTCCCTCCTACTGCGACACGGACCTTGAAAGCAACAACAATGATCACACGCTGTTTGTGTGCAATAAAGGTCACTATTGTAACTATTCAAAGAAAGTATAAAAATACCTACCCAATGGTCTACTAATAAAGCAACGTGGAATTCTCAGTACAAAGCTAAGTAAAGGGCCTTTGTGCCTTTGATCAGTTATACCGATCAAAACCTGTTTTTTCCAGGATCTCTACTACTACTGAAAAACCTACCCACCATTTCAGCAAAATCCTTTGTACACATTATTCTGCTTATTGCTTTAGATCATACAGTATGTAAATCTTTCCTTTAGGCTCCCTTTTCCTATAATGCCTGCCTGCACAAAATGAGCCAAAAATAATAATTATTATAAAAAATATTTATTTAGGAAATATGAACATTTTTACAAATTATTACAAGTGCCAACATATAATGGTCTTATTATTACTATTAATTTTTAATTTAAACACCAAAATCATTATGCTGCAAAGATTTATGCATGTGTGTAATTTTACTCATCTGAGTAGCCCTATTGATGTCAGTGGAACTATCTACTTGAGTAAAGTTACACATGCAGGTAAATCTTTGCAGGACCAGGGCCCAAGCATGCATGTACTTAAACTAAGTGGCTCCATGATCTGACTGCTGGAAATATTGTCCTTCCTCACCTTTTCCGTTCCCTACTTTTTGTTGTGACTTCTTTCGAGGCAGCTATCATGCCTTTTGTATTTGTATGAAAGCACCCAGCAACACTTTCAGGTGTTGTAGAAATAAGCATAAGCAAGACATTGCTTTCCCCTGTGCTCTGTTAAGTTTTTGGTGGTGCACTGGCCCTGCTACACTGTAGTTGTATAATTATGAACACAAGGTTAATGATGTTATTTTGGGATTAGATTTTGTTTTTGCTGCTTGCCCTGAGTCAGAGGTGAAATGGTGCTGTATCAGCACTGGAAGAGCTTTGGAAAGAACTGGGACTCAAAGATTACCAGCTAGAAGAAATTTGTGCCACCCCTTTACCAAGTACCAGTAACTTTAGACTCCAGTGCTGGCTCATTTCTGCTGACTGGTGCGTGTACGTGTCCATAAGTAGCTGACACTCCATCCACTCCCTACCTGGTTGGTAAGGGGTGGGGGAGTACCAACATCTCCACAACGCCTGAGTCAGACTGCAGAAAGGCCATGCCAGAGGGCTGGCCAAATCTTACTCCTCTGTGCAGGCACTTTAGAGTCAGGATAATTAGTTACAACATATGCTGTGAGAGTTCAGATTCACAAAGGGGACGAGAAAAGGGTGGTGAGCTTTATGTAGTAGCTATCTGGTTAAACACAGCCATTTCCCAATAACTTACTTTCTAGGAATGTCTGATTGAGAACAGCCAATTTCACTTAAGAGGCTAGCCTTAAAACATTAAGGCTGAAAGGTAGCCCTCTAGTGAAGCTAAGGACAAGTGGCAGGAATCAGAATGTGCAGTGAGATAAGTCCTGATTACATAGTTCTGCAAAGCTGGCTTATACATCATAAAATAAAGAGAAGGACTTCAGCTGACGAGAAGCCTGCAGCTTACTTCTGACATCAGAACAAAGAAACACTTAATTTGCACCTGCCACTAAAACTATCACAGATCCTATTAATTAATTAGTATCAATGCTATTAGTAATAACAAGAACAAATCAGTGACAACCCCGTTTCTGGAATTACTGAGCAGACAGAAAGGCATTTCTTAACCATGAATGAGCGTCAACCAGACTGAGCTAAATTCCACAATCCTTGCTCCAGCTCTGAAACAGTGAGGAACTCATGCCCTCAGCACTCACTGATTACAATGAGAGCTGCAGGTACTCAACACCTCTGATAATCAGGCCACTTATGTAGGTGCTAAATATAGATGCAGGTGCTTCACTTTGGATATTCTTGCTTTAGTGTCTTCCCAGTGCTACAACCTGTATTCATATCACTGGAATTACTTTTGATACTTTTACTCTAAGGTACTATAGTTTTAGTAAAAGATGGGTGCACAACTGGTTGAAACACTGCACTCACAAAGAGTAGTAATCAATGGTTCACTGTTAATCTGGGGGAATGTTTCTAGTGGAATCCTGCAAAGGTCTGTCCTGGGTCAAGTACTATTCAAAATTTCCAATAATCATAGAATCATAGAATATCAGGGTTGGAAAGGACCTCAGGAGGTCATCTAGTCCAACCCCCTGCTCAAAGCAGGACCAATCCCCAACTAAATCATCCCAGCCAGGGCTTTGTCAAGCCTGACCTTAAAAACCTCAAAGGAAGGAGATTCCACCACCTCCCTAGGTAACGCATTCCAGGGCTTCACCACCCTCCTAGTGAAAAAGTTTTTCCTAATTTCCAACCTAAACCTCCCCCA
The DNA here is from genome assembly GCF_965140295.1 of Lepidochelys olivacea. Taxonomy (NCBI): domain Eukaryota; kingdom Metazoa; phylum Chordata; order Testudines; family Cheloniidae; genus Lepidochelys; species Lepidochelys olivacea. Next base: position 65,211,200 of record NC_140421.1, on the reverse strand, counting down.
CTGCAGCTTGAGACCATTACTCCTTGTTCTGTCTTAGTTAATGGACTGGAGAGTATGCTTATAAAATGTGTAGATGACACCAATTTGCAAGGGGTTGTAAACCCTTTGGAGGGCAGGATTAGAATACAAAATGACTTTGACAAATTGGAGAATTTGAAATCAACAAGATGCAATTCAATAAAGACAAATGCAAAGTACTACATACAGAAAGGAAAAAATCAAATACACAAATGCAAAATGGGGAATAACTAGCGAGGCAGTACTATTGCTGAAAAGGATCTGGGGGTTAGAGAGGATCATAAATTCATAATCAACAATGTGATGCAATTGTGAAAAAGACTAATATTCTGGGTTGTATTAACAGGAGTGTTCTCTGCAAGAACTGGGAGGTACCTGTAACTCTCTGCGTGGCACTAATGAGGACCCGATGGCAGTATTATGCCCAATTTGGGCACTACAATTTTGAATAGATGTGGACAAAGAAGAAACAGTCCAGCAGAGAGCAACAAAAATGATAAACAGGTTAGAAAACCTGTCCTATGAGGAAAGGTTAAAAAAAACTCGGCATGTTTAGTCTTGAGAAAAGAAGACTGAAGGAGGACCCAATAACCATCTTCAAATATGTTACCAGCTGTTACAAAGAGGGCAGTAATCAATTATTCTCCATGTCTGCTGAAGGTAGGACAAGAAGAAATCAGCTTAATCTGAAGCAAGGGAGATTCAGGTTAGATATTAAGAGAACTTTCTAACTATAAAGTACTGGAACAGGCTTCCATCGAAGGCTGTGGAATCCCCATCATTGGAGGTTTTTAAGAACAAACACAGCTTAGACGAACCCCTGTCAGGGATGGTCTAGGTTTACTTGTTCCTGTCTCAGCGAAGGGAGTTGGACTACATGACCTCTCGAGGTCCATTCCAGCCCTACAGTTCTATGATTCTATTATGTCCATGGGACTGCTCTCCTGTGTAAGGGCAACAGGGCTGGACCTTTATTCTGGACTGTATGCTAAATCCAATTAGCCACTATTATGATCATTCGCAGCCAAGGCTGAATCACAGTCTCCTCCTCACACTGGCATCACTACCTTACCACTCCTGACAGTTCTTCCACTTACTTTAATCCTGTGGACCAGAGGAGCAAACAGGAACACAAAGAGCTCCACTGTTGCCATGGAATTCTGAAAGAACTTCCTTCGGTTATTCTCTTCCTCTTCATTAGTGCTGCCACGCCGAGGGTGTCCTGGAGAGCCCTGGTTTTCAACCTGATGAATAAAGGCGCTACTGCTCCCTCCCCAGCTGGAGCCTCTCTCTCCTCCAAACCGGTCATTGCTGCATTCTTGAGGAGCCTCCAGTAGCATCCAATGGAGGGTGTGAAGAAGCTTAGTCTCTGCTACGCCAAGCTTGTCCTGATGTCCTGAATGGAAAAAATGCAGCATAGTGGGTGTCTCTGTTCACACAGGATCGGTACAGTGGAGATTTTCAAAGCTGCATAGGGAATTGCGCACACAAATTCTCTATGTAGCTTTGAAAATCTCACCCCCGCAATTAGAAGTATCGAGTTGTTCCTAGTATGTCTTGGTTAAAATCACCTGATTCAGAATGTTACATGCCCCTGCACATTCCCCTTGCCTCTTCCTTGAAGTATCACTCAGTGCTGTCTGCATATGTGAAAATACAGTACTCATAAAAGGTGCTAACTTGACAGCCCTGGATCTTGAAACACTTCTACTGATCCCCAAGCTGTAGTACCGCAAGCGTTCCTAGACTGTGCTCTGCTACCCATCCCCACCAGTATGCTTCAATTCTGGAGGAACCAGGCCAGATGAGAAAGTAGTTTGATCTTGATGAGCATAGTGCAAAGCTGACTGACATCAGTGGAAAGATTCTTATTGATGATAGTGGGCTTTGGATCAGGCCCTATGCTTATGAATTCATTGTGTTTTTTTTCCGTTAAGACTGTCAATCTGTGAACCAGTTAGTGTCAGTTCTGGGGGCAGATTTTGTAATGTGGATACTTACCCACCTGCAACTGGACCAAGGCCAACAATTACTTACATGTGAAATACAGAACTTTCAGACATAAACCAGACCACCTTAAGGACCTAGCCAAGACCAACTTGGGTGATGCCCGATCGGCAAGGAGGCCACATCTTTTTTGAGATTTGCCATGCTGATGATGACGACGACAACAACAACAAATGACAACACTTTCAGTGCCTTCAAAATCTGACTACTATGGCATATGTCTTACAGAAAATTAATAAGCTTCTTCAAGGGCTATTTCAGTTAGGTGGCAAGACTACTGCTAAAATCCATCCCAGTTCCTCTTGGATATGGTGACCAGATAGCAAATGTGAAAAATCGGGATGGGGGTGGGGGGTAATAGGTGCCTATATAAGAAAAAACTCCAAATATCGGGACTGTCCCTATAAAATCGGGACATCTGGTCACCCTATTCTTGGAAAACAGTACTGAACTAATTTGACTCTCAAGATTGTGACTCCCTGTTGACAACAATTTCCAAGACGTCACTCATTCATTTAGATGGCACCCTGCAATGCTGAGACGGATTTGATCCTTTCATGCTTAGAGAAGGATTTCATCATTCAGGACCTTTCTTCTCACTTTTCATTATCCAGCAGTGAAGTCAAAATGATGTATCTTACATCACCGTTCCCAAACTGTGGGACCAAGATTTAACTGTAGCATTAAACAGAAAGGGACTCATGGAGCTTTGTTTGGGTAAGTGTTTATATAAAATACAAATCTCTTCAGTGACAAAGAAAATGTAGAAAAATATGAGCTAATATTTTATGAGGCATATATTTTTGTAGCGCTAGTCTTCTGTTTGGGTTCCCCACCCCCAGTTTTGATCTAGTGTTAAAATTTCCTTTAAAAACAGAGAAAGGTTTGGTGTAATATCAAGTTTTACAAAAAGAAAAGGAGTACTTGTGGCACCTTAGAGACTAACCAATTTATTTGAGCATAAGCTTTCGTAAACTACAGCTCACTTCACTGGATGCATACTGTGGAAACTGCAGAAGACATTATATACACAGAGACCATGAAACAATACCTCCTCCCACCCCACTCTCCTGCTGGTAATAGCTTATCTAAAGTGATCACTCTCCTTACAATGTGTATGATAATCAAGTTGGGCCATTTCCAGCACAAATCCAGGTTTTCTCACCCTCCGCCCCCCCCACACAAACTCACTCTCCTGCTGGTAATAGCCCATCCAAAGTGACCACTCTCTTTACAATAAGAAAAGGAGTACTTGTGGCACCTTAGAGACTAACCAATTTATTTGAGCATGAGCTCATGTCATCAAAGTTAAATTGGTTAATGCTCAAATAAATTGGTTAGTCTCTAAGGTGCCACAAGTACTCCTTTTCTTTTTGCGAATACAGACTAACACGGCTGTTACTCTGAAACCTCTCTTTACAATGTGTATGATAATCAAGGTGGGCCATTTCCAGCACAAATCCAGGTTTTCTTATCCCCCCCTTTCCAAAAACCACACACACAAACTCACTCTCCTGCTGGTAACAGCCCATCCAAAGCGACCACTGTCCCCACAATGTGCACGATAATCAAGGTGGGCCATTTCCAGCACAAATCCAGGTCTTGTCACCCCCCTCCCCCCAACACACACACAAACTCACTCTCCTGCTGGTAACAGCTCATCCAAACTGACCACTCTCCTTACAATGTGTATGATAATCAAGGTGGGCCATTTCCAGCATAAATCCAAGTTTAACCAGAACGTCTGGGGGGGGGTGGGAGGTAGGAAAAAACAAGGGGAAATAGGCTACCTTGCATAATGACTTAGCCACTCCAAGTCTCTATTTAAGCCTAAAATAATAGTATCCAATTTGCAAATGAATTCCAATTCAGCAGTTTCTCGCTGGAGTCTGGATTTGAAGTTTTTTTGTTGTAAGATAGCGACCTTCATGTCTGTAATTGCGTGACCAGAGAGATTGAAGTATTCTCTGATTGGTTTATGAATGTTATAATTCTTGACATCTGATTTGTGTCCATTTATTCTTTTACGTAGAGACTGTCCAGTTTGACCAATGTACATGGCAGAGGGGCACTGCTGGCACATGATGGCATATATCACATTGGTGGATGTGCAGGAGAACGAGCCTCTGATAGTGTGGCTGATGTTATTAGGCCCTGTGATGGTGTCCCCTGAATAGATATGTGGGCACAGTTGGCAACGGGCTCTGTTGCAAGGATAGGTTCCTGGGTTAGTGGTTCTGTTGTGTGGTATGTGGTTATTTTGGAAATATTCCTCAAATAAATTGGTTGGTCTCTAAGGTGCCAAAAGTACTCCTTTTCTTTTTGCGAATACAGACTAACATGGCTGTTACTCTGAAACCTATCAAGTTTTTAAGGCACAATTCCAAATTGGAGAAAATATTTATTTTAATGTCTTTTTGCATTTACCTCAATAAAAACTAATATCCAGTTCTACAAGGTTGGGTATTTTTTTTTTTTACAAGAGGTTGATAATTATTTGTATTATTTTAGCTGAGCTGAATTTTACATATAGTGTAGTCTGATTACTACATCTGCCTGCAAAGTAACCAAGCGTAAGATTACACAAACCCTTACATGCAGGAACAATGCTATTATAATTAATGTAACTAATCACATAAGTGAATTCTATCCACAAGAATAAAGCCATCAAGGACTGGGTTCCCATCATATTTTCGAGGTTGAAATACAATAAACAGGAGGAATAAGAGAACCTATCTTGCTAAATTTACTTATGTGAATAATCCTTACTAACACTAGTTGGGCCACAGACCTAAATGGAAATTATTTGCTTGAGTAAGGACTGCTGTGTGAACATGGATTTGCAGGATTGGGTCCTATAGCTTGGAGAAAATGGGTATGTCTACACTAAAATATAACACCCACGGTTGGCCCGCGTCAGCTGACTGAGGCTCACAGGGCTTGGGCTGCAAGGCTACAAAATTGCAATGTAGATGTTTGGGCTCAGGCTGGAGCCTGGGCTCTGGGAGAGTATGGTCTATGGTATATTGAGCACAACTTCGTGATATTTTAATGGAAGGTTAGGTAATAGTAAAAAGCAAACTAACGCAAGTACCAACCTAGCTTGTTTCGGTTAGAAAGCAAAGTCGCTGTGCAATGAAGTACATGTGGTAGGGCAGCTTGAACCAGTTCCCAACGAGAAATGCTCTGGATGGCTTCAGAGAGGGCTGGAGAAAGACCATGCAGCTTGTTCTCTACTAAAACTCGTTCGAAAGACTAAGCAAAAAAAAGGAGAAAAAATATTATCCTAGCACATGCTTTGCAAGACAATGTATTCTCTTCTAAAGCTCTAGCTGTCACATACTATTTTCCACAAAATATACCTTACAGTTCCTTTCAGTAAAATTATTTCTTAAAATATTTTCTTAAAAGAGAAAGGCCACAGCCAAAGCTCACTAGATGGATGGTTAATCAGGAGACAGCAGCTAGAAGAATTCAGAAGCAGCATGGTTCATTTAATATACTTTCCTTAGTCAAAAGAATTAAAGAAATGAGTATCAAATTCCATACAAACATAAGTACTCTGGGTCAAACCTGGCATACAGTTACGCTGGTGTAAATCTGGAGTAATTCTGCTAAAGTCAGTGAAGCTGCTCCAGATTTACACCAGCGTGACTGAAAGCAGGATTTGACACTCTCTTTGAAGGTTTTATGAAGCATGAAGAGCAGCCCATTAAAAGTACATAGGACTTAAGAAATATTTTCACACCCTGTCACAAAAGTTAATCAGCGTGTAAAATCCTATATCAGGACATTATATAGATTATATAGATTTGGGGGCCAGCGCATCTGTTTTATAGAGGGGGGAAAAAATCCTTACAGAAGCTTATTATTAGACAGCCAAGCTATTTCTACAGTCCATTCTTTCGAATATGGCCAAAAGACCTCCTTATATGGTCACTGAAGCAATTATGTTCCTCTGAAGTTACTGTAGTCAAGGACTGTATTAGTGATATCACATGCCCTTGCCACAAACCAATGTAGCCTTCTGGCAATCTACTCATTCACAAATTGTTTAGCCAATTTTACTATGCTCATGGAGATAAGTAAGTGTATGTACATGACCTAAAGGATGCTTCAAATGCCATCACACCAGATTCATAAAATTCATTCCTCAACAAGAGGCACAAAAATCCTTGGTAAAAGAGCTGCATTTACCAGGAAGAAGCTTAATCACAAAGGAGTAAAGCAAAAGAAACTTGACTTTCAATCTGGCCATCAAAACGCAACCACCATTCAAAGTGTGCAGTACCTACCAGTCAAACAGGCTGTTTAATATTCCTTTACATACACCAAGGGCAGGAAAGTAGTCTTTGCATATGTTTGTTCTATAAGAGAGAAACACCCTAACAGTGCTGGGTATAGACAGAGTTCAGGGCAGTGAAAATGGAACATGTGACTATTATGCAGAGTCAGCTCATGGACAGACATACTGGTGGATATGCAGGACTGAATATGACGATAATGAATCACATGCTGAAAATAATAGTCAAACTTTGGCAAGAAATTTACTGTTATGCTAGAGGGTGTTTACAGCTGCCAGCAAGCATATCTGATCTACACGCAGTCAAAAATCTCACTGACACTGATGGATTTCTAGCTGCCCCTCGTTCTGGCTCAACTGAGAAGCAATTAAGCTCCTTTATGGTGTAAGATGTCTGAAACCACCATCCAAAGCACTGGCCATCCAAAGCACTGGCCACATGGAAGGCCAGAGCAAGAACTAACTCAGACAGAATAAAAGGGGCTTCCCTGAAAACTGATTGAAATTCAGGGGCTGGGGCAGTGGTTGAACTGCAGCTGTTTGTTTCTGCATGCCTCAAAGGGAGTAAGCAAATAGAAAGTCAGAGCGGCACTGGTAGCATGATGCTGGGAGTTAGCCAAAAGAGAAAGCATCTTTTGGGCACAGAACTGAGTAGAAGCAGGCTTGGATTCCTGAACAAGAAAATTGCTTCCTGTTATTCGTTCCTACTGTATTCAGGGAAACAGGACTTGCACCAAAGATATATCTTACTCATATAATTAATCTCGCCTTCTAATGTAAACAATCCACAAGCCCCCTGAATATTAGCTAACTGCTTGGGCCAGAAGGGGCAATAGTATGCTTTTCCATCTAGAAAAAGTGGTTGTGATGGGTTTAGTGCAGAATAGGAAGATAGGATTTTATCACCATTTGTCAAACCCCCTTCTCTGTTAACATGACTGTTCTCTCCACAGAGACTTCATTCAGGCAACAGAATGGAACAAAAATATGCCTACTTCCATATATTGGCATGCAGCTGGGAAAAGTTATTGCCTGCTCTGAACTAGTCTGAAACGATTGGGCTGGACTACTGTAGCCTAAATCTATTTATTTACTCTGGCAGCTACACATAATAGACCAGATTATGCTTCCCTCATTCAGAGTGAGTAGTAACTAACTCAGCCACTAACCCCATTCACATCAATGGGCCTATTCAAGAAATAAGGGACCACTAACTGTGAGTAAGGCCAATACAATTTGTCCCACACAGAAGTATGAAAGGGACTGCTCATACATACACCTTTCTGTATACAATCTAGAATAAACAGGGCATTTAACTACCATTATTTAACATTAAGTTTGATTTGTTAATGGATCATCCTAACAAAGGAACAAAATAATAGAGGCCCACACTCTTGCGTAAATTGCCAGACTACATTAAATTTATCAGGGAAGGGATAAAAAAAACCACAAAGCAGCTATTCTATGCTGATGGGGGGGGGGCAAGATGTGGGGTCATTCTGTTGCTCTGCATAATGTACTGGCTTCTCATCCAGCACTGGATCCAATTCAAGCTTTTGTCCTCATGTTCAAGAGATCACAATGGCATAGGACCCTAAAAGCTATAGAACAGCCTCTTTAAAAAAACCCACAGCCCAGATTCTGAGCACGCAGTACAATTCAGGAGGGGGAAAGGGAGTGTGCAAAAGTGGGCTGACCACGTTGATTATTGTTGCCTCAAGTAGCACAAGATTTGGGGGCCAGCGCATCTGTTTTATAAAGGGGAAAAAGCACTTTTACGTTCCTGCAATCTTTAGGGCATCTGGGTCTTGGGAAGGCTGTCAGATTGGAGCCTCCTTCAGACTGCTCTAACCTACACCAACTGTCAGGAATAAATTGAGCTAAGAGGAACTCAACCTTTATGCCAGTGGGTTGAAGGGGGATGGCCTATGAGCCATGATGCTAGTGTAGGTTTGCAAGAGGATACCCCTGTGTATGAGGGATTCTCCAATGGCCAGTTAAGCAAACTTTAGAGCGAGTTAATGATTGTGTGGTACAACGTTTCCCATTTGTATGGGAGAACCAGGCCTTATGGTTACAGTGTCAGTCCCTGCTCTGGCTCTGGCTCACACGAACACAAGTGACAGCAACATCTGGATCCTTCCCTCCACTTCCTTAGGGCCTTGCCCTGCCTTGTTTATGCAAGCACAGCTCCCTGCAAGTTCAGCTCATGTTCTGCCCGCACACTGAGTGCAAGATATGGTGCTTCGGGTCAGACTCTGCTCTCCGTTGCAGCCATGCAGGTGTGCAGTGACGCCATTTCCTTTATTCTTTCCTGAAAATAATGCAAAATCAAGATGAACAGCCCACTTTTTACCCTCCATTCACTCTCAGTTACATATGCCCTTGGCGGGGGGGTGGGGGGGTGGGATGGGAGAGCTGAAATGTGTAAAATAGAAGAGGGATCCCAGGGAACTATAAATGTAGCTGAAATCAAAGGGTCTAGCTATAATAGGCTAAAACAAAACAAAACAAAACAAAACCCCAGCCTATAGAGGCGTGGCTAAACTAGCAAACATAGTGGTGAGCTAATCCAGGTCTCTTCAATACAGGGAATAAATTAAAGCAATATGAGAAGATAAAGAGAACCAGGCCAACCTGAATCCACAGATTTGTGCCCTAAAAATGAACAATCAAACAGAGCCAGATTTGAAAAGAAGAAAAGGAAGGCTGAAGAGGGCTGGCAGATGCCAGTAACAGAGAGCTGCCTCTGGGGGGAAGGAAATCCAGCCACAGAATCCAGTACCATCAGCTTAAAGAACATATTAAAATTGACTCAGAAAGCTCAGAGATGTTGAACTGGACCCTCCTTATCCTGTAAGGAGTTAGTGTGTGAGTGCAATGAGATGAAAAAAATAAAATAAAGTGGAACTACTGTGGCTGGGGGAGGAAGTGTGGCAGTGGCTATTTTGGAAAGGACAAACCAAAGGGGAAGTGTGGTGGCAACAGCCATCTTGAAAGAGGCGCATCAAGCCAGGAGGAAAGACCAGAAGATCTATATGTCTAGGAAAAGAAAGAAATCCTCCACTACAAAGATCTGTCCATCCCACCTTCCCCCAAAAACAAAATCTCCCCCTCCACCAAACAAACCATGGAGGCAGTTGGACAAGAACAGGATTAGTACATGGGCTAAGACATTGTAATAAAAAATATTTTATCCATGTGGTTATTATGACAAAGGGATATAGTTAAATGGAAGCTGGTTTGTATAGCACTTTGGATAGTTTACTTTGTGTGGATACAGTACACTTAATGGGAATAACATTATAGATAATATAAATCACAACATTATAAACTAAGTTAATAATGCAATAGCAAAAGACCCAGATCTCCCCTAATGAAGCAAGCTTGACTTGAGTTATCTAAAACATTCCAAAATGTATATTAATTGGAGAAGGGTCACCTATGGTGGAAAATGTCAGAATAAGTGAACTCAAAGATGGTATAATAATCTCATAGTGCCCGATGTTATAAAGATATTTGATAAGATAAGACTTGGTTCTTAAAAATATATAAAGAATAGTTCCCCGTTGCAAATTTACACACCCATGGAGGAAGTAAGGGGAGCCTGGGCTCTCACAACTAGAGAGGACCAGGCAAGAGGGGGAAATACATAGGGAGGGAGGTGGGAGACTAAAAGGGAACAAGAGAATATAAACAGATGTTAAATATTGTTATATGTTTTAATAGAAAAATATATTAATAGAGCGTTAGGGCTCAGAATTAAAAAAAAATATGGTAAATCAGCCTCAGAATCACGGTACACCAATACAGGTGTTACAAAAGGAGAGAAAAAAGGGAAAAAGCAATGTATGTCGGAGTTTTAAAATTATTGTGTATGATGGGAACTCTAAAGATGTCATATTTAAAGAAGAGATATAAATGTAATGGAGACCTGGCACCTGACTAGGGAGTCTCACTGCTTTTAACAAAGGGTGATATACTGAGCAAGAGCAGACTGGGTACTAACGGGTGAATTTATTAGTGTGATAACTGTTAATGTGAAAGGAATGAACAATGCCACAAAAAGGAAAAGGGTATTCTGTTAACTGAAAAGGGATTTTTCACTGAAAAGGAAATTAATTTACAGGAAACACATACCTTAATTAAAAATGATAAATACTTGAATACCTCGTGGACACAGCTACCATGTCTCTCTCCAGGTCAATCTAATAGAAGAATGTTGACACTACTGTTTGGTAAACACTTCCCTTTTATTGTTTCAGCATTACTCACAGATATAGAGGACAGATTTTAATTAAGGGGTCTTTGAAAGATAGATTTCTCACCTTAGCCAATAAATATGCTCCCAATCAAAAACAAGATTTTTTTTTTGAAAAAAGATCAGTGTTTTAGGAACGTAGGAAGTTTTAGAGAAGGGAATATTATTCTGGAGGAGGGGGTTTTAAAGTGCATTAATCCCACTTTGGATTGATCGAATGTACACAAAGAACAGCCAGGAGGAACTAGTGAAAATTTGTTGCATCACTTAAAATATGAGGAAGTGGTGGGAGATGAATACATACAGTCCTGACACCTGAATTATTTTGTTCCTCATTGATCTTATTCCAGGATTGATATGATTTTTGTTCCTAGTATCTCTGCTAATTTAGAAAAAAAATCTAATCTGGGAGTTATAAGGGGGTCTGATCATGCCCCTTCACTTATTGGATTGAAAGTTTGTTTTTTCACTGAGTCCCAAAGAGCCTGGTTCTTGAATAAAACTTGGTTGTATGATCCCTTTAGAATTCAAGAGCTAGATGAAAATTTCCAGAAATATACAGAAACAAACAATAAGGAAGAGATCAATAAAAGTGTTCTCTGGAATGCTAAAATGGCAGTAATGAGGGAAATCCTTATAAATAAAGCATCATACCTAAAAAAGATGGGAGGTCTTGAAGAAGAGAGGTGGGTTAAAGAACTTTCTGTTTTGAAAGGTAGACATAAATCTACAGGAGTATTTATATAGTGTTTAACAAAATAAATGTGTAAGATGGAAGATTAGCCTGTTACAAACACTTAGATATATTGAACAAAAATATTATGAACAGGCCAATAAAGCTGATAGTCAAACGTTAAAAAAGAAACAAGATAAATCAGCGAACCCTCTGATTAGAAATACGAAGGGAGATTTAGTAACTGGCATCTGAAACATTTGCTAACTTTTTCCATAGTTTGTATGCTTCAGAACATCCAAATCCTAAAAACTTATAAGTAGATATCTGAGAAGTGTGACATTACCTCAGCTCTCAGAGACTGATGTGGCAGCTCTTGATAGGCAAATTGCTACAGAGGAAACTGAAGCTGTAATTAAGAATTTAAAATCCAATAAAGCCCCAGGGTTTCTGGGGAGTATTATAAATCCTTACAGTAAGTGTTGGTCCCTATTTTAACTGAATTGTTTAATGTTGTTTTGCTGGGGAAACAAGATGCCAGATAAAGGGAAAGAGGCAAAAATTGTGGTCATTCCTACAGAAGGAAAAGATCTTACCAACCGTGAATCATACAGACAAGTTTCTTTAACTAATGTAGATGCTAAAATTTATGCTAAGCTGCTAGAAAACAGATTGAGTGTCACCTGGCCCAAATGTGTTCACCCACACCAGTCTGGATTCATTGCCAGCAGACATTTTTCTGATATCAGAAAAACTCCGAATTTGACCTAAAAATGTTAATTCTAGCAATTTTTCCTGTGTGCTACTTTCAATGGACGCTGAGAAAGTCTTTGACCAGCTGTAGTGGGAGTACTTTAGACAGATTTTGGTAAGGTTTGGTTTTGGAAATCAGTTTCATAAGTGTATATCAGCCCTATTTATTCCTTCTGAAGCCATTTGTAATAAATGTGAGAAATACCCTTGATAAAGGGCATCAGAATGCTTTCTGGATTAGAACACAAAATAGCTTTGGATGCTGATAATGTCTTGTTATATTTGTACGATCCAGAAGCCTCGATAAAAATGATAAAACAATTGACTTTGGAATTTGGGCATGTAGCAGGCTTCAAAATAAACTATTATAAATCTGAAATTTTAGAAATTAATACTCCAGAAAGGGCCAAATCAAACTGTCAGCTGCGTCAATTTAAATGGATAAAAAAGTCTTTACAATATTTAGGAATAAATATTGTAGAGAAAAACCTTTTTAAGGTAAATTTTCCTCCAATGTGGAATAAAATAATAAAATACTTGAAGGAATGGAACAAATATGATTTTTTTTGGCTAGATAGGGTAGCCTCAGTAAAGATGAATGTCCTTCCAAAAAATACTACTTTTGTTTTAGCACATCCCAGATGAGACATTAAAAATATAGCAGGAAGCACTATTTAAATTCATATTAAAACATAAAAAGAGAAAGGATGAATTCTAACATTCAAAGGTGGGGTGGACTAACTTTCCCTAATTTTCCTTACTATCCATCACAATTAAAATGTGATTAATTGGGTTAACAGACCATCCAAACACTAGGTAAAATTCAATCAAGATTGGAGTCCAAATAGTCATAGTAATTGTTGGGTTAAAAAGAAATCCAGGTAATTAAATATAGAAAAAAAAATAACCCATTTATCCAGACCACCTCAGCAGTTTTGCACTATTTTTTTTAAAAAATTCCTGTCAGGGAGGCCTTCTCCCTTAGCTACTTTCATTAATAATCAGGAATTTATCCCTAGAAAATATCAAAGTTACTAGTTGTGGGTAAAAGCCAAGATTGTTCCATTCAGACAGCTGTTACTGGGTCCTGATTTGAAATCATACCAAAAGATATGAAATAATGATATACTAAAATAATATAAAGATCTTGTATTTCACAAGTCAAACATTTTCTTGTGAAATGTGGATGCAAGGCAGCTCTCTCTAGACCTTTAACCACATTCTAGGAGTTCAACCAGGAGCAAGCTAAAGAATGGTATGTATCTTAAAAATCAAACCTATTTTGACTGAAAAAGATACTGATAAAAAGACAACCCAGATGAAAAGATGGGAGAGGGATTTTGGAAATAAATCTGATATGGAGAAGGGGGTCTCTATATGGGAAATGGGATATACATCTTCAATTTGCGTAGCCCATATTTATAAATTGCTGTATAGATAGCATTTGAATCTAGTTAAGATCTGGCACATTTTTGCTACCAGAGAGTCGCTCAGTTGGACGGGTTGCAAAGAAAGGGGTACATACTTGCACACATAGTGGTTAAGTCCAGGAATTAGATGGTTTGGGGAAGAAGTTATTAAAGAGATTCGTTTTCTGACAAAATACCAGTATCCTAGAGCCCCCTTGACCTCCTTACTTAATGTTCCAGGAGAGGATCTACATATTAAACAGAACCAATTAATTTCTTCTTTATTGTTAGTGGCTAGACTTTATATTTTATATTACTGGAAAAATGTAACTCTTCCTCCTATGGAATTGTGATGTTGTAAGATATGGACTGTCCTTGTAATAGAAAAGTTTTCATACCAAGTATGTACACAAGAGAAGTGCCAACAAGAGGACAGGTGTTTAGAAATGTGATCACCCTTTTCAACATACACACAGAAGGATGGTTCACCTGTCAGATGCTGTAGATTAGCCTTTGAATATTAACCTGATCCAGAAAAAGTTATAAAACTGATGTATGATGTAGTATATGAACATTTTATTGTAACTTTGCCTTAATAGGTTTCAAAAGACAGCCTGACCAACTACTCACAGCAGACTGACACATTACAAGGGCTCCACTGCCACCTGAATTACAGAAAGGAAGGGAACATCTGCAGAGTTGGCAATCTGGAGAGCAGTATTGAAAGCTGATGTCATGAACTGATTATAATGATTGCAGACTCATAGGCAATGTTGAATCTGTTCCTGGTGTGTGCTCTGCTCCCCCAGGGTCACTTACATTATGATTTTCCTTTTGAGGCCATCTGTTCTGTGCCATCAACCGGTTCTGAGTTTGTTCGTACCATCAGTGTTCTCTCTTCACCCTGTTCCCTAGTGACCTTCTGGTCTATTTCCCTCTGCAGTATTTTGCATTCCCTTGGGCACTTCCTTATAGGGGCCAGGTAGCTCCTTACACCTGAAGTTTACACACATTCTGTCAGAGCAAGGCTAATCACGGGGCTACAATGCCAGACAGGATGATACAGGTGCTTTTGGGACTGACTTTGCCACAGGCTTCCTGTATAACATTACTCAAGTCACATGATCTTTCATGTGCGAGTGAAACAGATAATATTTACCTGCTGCCAACAGCACAAGCAGGCATACTGCTGGCTAAGTCCCAACCCCAACCACTGCAGAGCCAGGACTTTGGGGGAATGTGACCCTAGCAATCCTACCTCTCAGGACCACCAAATGGGCAGGGGTCCTCCACAGAATTCCCCAATGGAAGGGTCCTTTAGGAAGGCCCCAGCACCCTCCTGGAGGAAGAGACTCAGCTGCCACCAGTAATAAGGGGTAGGGGTAGCTGAGCCAGGACCTCAGGGGCATTGTGGATTGAAAGAAACATTTGTTAAAGAGGTTTGTTTATTTAAAAAATAAACCTAATTAAATCTGAAACTGACAATCTTTGATGAGGCCTAATTTATTATATTCTAAAGTCATTTAAGTTAAATACCAAAAAAAAAAAAAAATTAATCGGTACATGTTTGTAGCCAAGTTTTCAAGAAAGCCAAGCCACTGAACAGCTGAAGGTCATTGGCTAGGCACCTGGAACCAGAGTTTGGTGAAGTGCTGAACTCGATTTTGACAGCAGTAGCCTCTTCCGCAATTTCAGAGAGAATATTTTCTTTATGTCAGTTTATTCAGCTAGTTCAGTGGAATGACTAGTTCCTTCAAAAGTTAACGAATCAATTTGGAGTTGAACAAGCTGAAAAGTTTGGTGTCCCACTTTCAATCTCTGACTAAATACTACA
The DNA here is from genome assembly GCF_965140295.1 of Lepidochelys olivacea. NCBI lineage: Eukaryota > Metazoa > Chordata > Testudines > Cheloniidae > Lepidochelys > Lepidochelys olivacea. Next base: position 65,195,942 of record NC_140421.1, on the reverse strand, counting down.
TGTGAGAGGATATCTGCTAGTTCTAAAATCCTGAAGAACATAATGAATTGAACTAACTACAGATACTAACTGTTTATTTAAACAAGGAAGTTGTTATCAGAAACTGTTAGTTTTAAATGCAAAACTAAAAGTAAATTATATAGCTTAAACAAATGTGTATTGATAGAGTGTTCTCCTGGTCAGCAAAAAGACTATATTTAGTTGCTGATCACCGTTAAAATGTTGATCAGCCAGCAAGAATCAACCTTTCTTTAGGAAGATAACTAAGATACTACAAATGTAGAGACATAGAATCATAGAATATCAGGGTTGGAAGGGACCTCAGGAGGTCATCTAGCCCAACCCCCTGTTCAAAGCAGGGCCAATCCCCAGTTTTTGCCCCAGCTCCCTAAATGGCCCCCTCAAGGATTGAACTCACAACCCTGGGTTTAGCAGGCCAATGCTCAAACCACTGAGCTATCCCTCCCCCCATGATTAAAACTGATTAAAAAAAAATAAATCAAGATTTCCTGCTTGCTGATGTAAACAGAAATTAAAATTGGTGATTTCAATCAATCCACCCTGCTCAGGTCCCTGAAGCCCCTCCTTCGCCCCATCCAAAGAGGCACTAAGTACAAAATGTGTTTCGCTTAAGACCGTTTTTCAGCATGACTTCTCTTTAGGGCCTTATGCCCTCTACTTACAGCCTGCCCATATCTAAAGCTGTATTTGCCCCATTTATATTAGCACGGTATACCCTCACTGTCTCATTTAACTGTGCTTCTCAGGTGCTTAAGACACTGTTTACAACCCCCTACTCAAATCACATGCGAGAATGTTGTGATCTCATACTGAATATTGTCGTACCCATCTAAGGCAGCATGTTCATTCTCTTCCACAATATGTGAGGTTCCTGGGACTTGGGAGTATTTTTTTTAAAAACTCTGTTTAATGGTGTGGAGATGGAGTGGTTTGAAGTACAGGATTAGAGATCAGGAGATCTGCATTCTACTTTACCTCTTCTACTGATTTACTAGGGTAAGGGACCATCGACAAGGCACTCCACTCTCCATGCTTCTATTCCACCACCACCACCACCACCTTCACCGCCTCAAAAAAGGATTATAGTTCTACAGAAGAGTATTGTGACATTTTAAAAAAACCCCACACTCTCAAGCAGGAAGATAGCATAAAAACTTAAAGTATTCTTTAATGCTCAGTCTTCATTATACTCAATAGCAGAAAAAGCTTTAGTGAGTTTGTTCAGAGGTTGTTTGGGGAAAAACCTAGTTTCCTATCAGTTTACAAATCAAGGGTATGTCTACACTGTAATTAGACTGCAGCTGACATGGACTCACGGGGCTCAGGATAAGGGGTTGTTTAATTGTGGTGCAGAAATCCAGGCTCAGCCTGCAGCCTAAGTTCTGGGACCCTCCCGCTTTGCATGGTCCTAGAGCCTGGGCTCCAGTCCAAGCTCAAATGTCTACACTGCAGATAGACAGCCCCTGAACCTGAGCTTGAGTCAGCTGACATGGGCCAGCTGTGTGTTTTTAATTGCCAGTGGGAGCTGCAGGGGAGTTGATGTTCCTCAAACTGATGTGAAGAAAGGCAGGGGGCACTAGAGGAGTACCATGTCATGTAGCCTGTTGATTTGGAGGAAGAAGGCAACAGTGAATGGGTCATATTTGTCAATGACAGCAGAACTGTTTCATTTATCAAAATGTATATAGGACCATAAAAAAAGGCAGATCCAGTCAGAATAGTACACAGTTTGGCAGCATGATAGTTTAAAGAAGTGTAAGTTTACAGAGAAATAAGACACTAGCCTTCTTCTGTACACTAGTAAGCTCTGAATTTGCATGATCCTTTGCAGAAAGAGATGGGGTTTTCAGTGGATAACTCACTGAAGCTGTCTGCCCAATGGGCAGCAACTTTAAAAACATTTATACTTAGATCATTCCAAACAGATAGACAATGTCAGATGCATCTACCAATAGTACCTCTCCTTCTGCCCCCACTACCATGTACAACAACAATTGCAGTTTTGGCTACCTCACTTTAGGAAAGGTACGAAGAATGTAAACCTTTCTGTACCTCTAACTGGGTTTGTTTGAAATTTATCACAATGTGAGAAATTGAAAAGAATAGTAATAAAAAAAGCTATTTAATCTACTAAGATTTAGAGACAAAGTATGCCTGTCTAATTCACAGTAGTCCACCAGAGTCAAAAGGACTACTTGTGTAACTAAGACCAGAAGAATTTGGCCCTTAGAGCAAGACTCAGCTAAGGATATTAAAAATTATGAAGCATCTAAGGAGAACCAATGAGTCCTTTTATACCGGGGTGGGCAAACCAGGTCAGACAGGGCAAATGAGGGTGGGCAAACCAGGACTTTGAATCCAGCCTGCGGGACTGCCACCCCAATGGCGCCGCTCCCAGAAGCGGCCGGCACCACATCCCTGTGGCCCCTGTGGGAGAGGGGGCAGAAGGCTCCGCACGCTGCTCTCATCTGCAGGCACCACCCCCTGCAGCTCCCATTGGCTGGGAACAGGGAACCATGGCCAGTGGGAGCTTCGGGGGAGGTACTGGCAGGTGAGGGTAGCGCGTGGAGCCTCTGCCCTCCCTCCCCCAGGGGCCGCAGGGACATGGTGCCGGCCACTTCTGGAGTGGCGCGGGGCCAGGGAAGGCAGGGATCCTGTCTTAGCCCAGCTGCTCGCTGCTGCCATCCTGGAGCCCGCACCCCGAACCCTTCCTGCACTCTGCACTCCCTTCTGTACCCTAACCCCCTGCCCTGAGCCCCCTGATGCACGCTGCCCCTTCCTGAACACTGTACCCCCCCACACATCCCAACCCTTTGCCCCAGCCCTATATTCATGGCCCTGCATGCAATTTCCCCACCCAGATGTGGCCCTGTGGCCAAAAAGTTTGCCCACCCCTGTTTTATACCCTAATATGGAAACAAGTGAAACCAAAACTTAAAGTGCAGTGAATTTAGAGCCAAGGAAAAAGTGGCACTTCTTTGCATGATGTATGTACAATCAACCAATGAAATTCACTGTCTATAGAAAACAGTCCTTGAATCAAATATGTCTGAGATACTAAATATGGATAGACAGTAACGGCTACGGAACATTGTGTAGTTGTGCCAGCCAATAACACTATATGATAATCACATCCCATCCTTCAGGGCATGAGCTGATTGCCTGCAGAGATCCAAAAATATTAAGCCCCCTCCCCCCGCCCCCCAGCATGATATAATTGCATAGGTGCATTATTGGCATGGAGAGAGGCTTATCTTTCTTTTCCAAGAGTAAGAGACTGACTAGAGGAATCAGTAGCTTGATTCAACAGATCAGGTCCTATATTCTTCTTTTCTCAACTTCTCATAGTTAAGTCTCACATTTGGAAATTTCCTATCATAAACTACATAAGGACATTAATTCACAACTGCAGGATGCAGCTGAAGAAACAAGTGTTTTTTTAGTGTGCTGAGTGGTGGCCATAAGCATGAAGGCTACAAATCCTTTGTAATGCCAAATTCATTTGCTGGAGTAGGTTGCCTGAATGTCTGCAGGAGAGATATTCTACCAATAAATACAGACAGAATATCAATGTGTTGCTGAATTATTCTCAGAAGCATGAAACCTCTTCAGCCATCCATGTTACAAATATAGACAACTGTAAGTACTTGGATACACACATAGAAGGACAAATGCTGAGTGAGCTTGCATCAGCATTGTAGGGGCTTACACAACAGGATGACTGTTGGACCTGTACTTGGTGGGATAAGCATGTAGGTAGGAGAACTCACATAGGTAGGAGTCTGCCTACCTATGTGGGCATACATAGGTGAGTTTCTATAATGGACCACAGAGGTGGAAGCACAGGTGTGTTAGGGCATGACTAGGGAAAATTCATGAGACCCCAAATTGGTGAAGGAGTGCAGTGCAGCCAGCTGTAATTTTTCCAACACATATCCAGCTAGGTATTGCTACTGACAATGGCTTGGTGCTTAGGAATCCAGACCTGCCATATTAGCATATATTACCCAACTCCCCCACCTCCGTCCACCCACACCAAGCACTTCCTTTGACTACTTTTTCAGTGGTCCTTTTTCAGTATTTGAAAATAAAACATTGCAGAATTCACAGCATGATAAGAAGAAAAAATGGTTCTAAATCTTCCAAGTGATATGTGGCACACATACTCAGGGTTGCTCCAGTTCTCCGTCTTGTAAGGAGGAGTCAGAGAATGCGGTAAAGACTTTAAAAAAATCATACTCTAGTCTCTCAATTTGTGTCAGGATTGCTATTTCAACTCTTAAAAAAAAATTACATCCAAATTTGACAATTGACTTAGTTTAATACATTGGAAGCTCAACTGCAGTGCACAATAACTGTTCAAGGAATCATGAAGTGTCCTAGACACATTTAATTTGACCTTGTCAAATAATTTTCTTAGCGAATCAGCTCTCTCAGAAGTCAAGCTCTTTAAAGACACAGCTGGTAATATACAGATAATGGTAACTATTTTATAATAGTTTCTGTATTTGACTGTACTGTTAAAATATTGTGTTCTCTATTTTCTGATTTGTTCAGTTTCATTAGTAGTTTGCATATGGGACTACAGAAATACAAGTTAAGGCCTTATTCCTGAAAATATTTATGCATATATTTCTTATACATATTCATATTTCCATTAATGTAACTGGGATTAATTATATGCACAAAGTTAAGCACATAAGTGATTGCAGGATGAGGGCCCAAGATATTGTTGCCCCCACCCAAATATTTTACTATGGTCTTTGAACATGACAAATTTCTCAACTAATATGCTTTTAAGTGCATTTTGGGCTGCATGTCTGGTTTGACTTCTTTGCATAGGTATTTGGAACATTTTTCCATCTCTGGGGTAACTACTGATGTAAATGGATTCACACAAGAGATTATTTGGCCCTTTGAGTTCATTCTTTTATCAAGTTTCCATATTTAGCCAATGCTGCATAAAACTAGTAAACTACGATGAGTTTAAGACAAAAAACATACCACGCAGGAAGCTTCATACTGTTTTCCCAGTTTGGGCCTCAAAAATGCACTAAAAATCCAACAAACAGCAAAAACAAGAGTTAGCTTTCATAACAGTAGTTATAGATATGCACATTAAGCACGTTCTTTATTGAGTCATTTTTAATTAAATTATTTTGTCAGTGTGACAAGGTTACTTAAGTGGCTAGATAAGCCCATGTAACAAACAGGAATGAAGCCATGAGAAATTCAGATACCTGTTGAAAGCACTGTACAGAATGTTATTATTACCTTTTCCATAAACAGAAGGTTTTCGCAAATACCAATATAAAAGCAAGACATTTTAAAAATATGATTTTCTTCCATTAAAGGTAAATAGAATTCAGCCATTTTAACTCATCAGAACGAAGCCTAGTAGTCACATTTACCATTTATCAAAGTATTTAGGAGAATAAGAATATATTAAGTATTACTGAAGCTATGAGTTGAATAGCTTTAGTTTGCTAGTAGATTGTGTTAATGATCTTTTCCACTCTGTTTCTTTCCCTCTAATTATTAATACACAGCTATCTGAATGGCTTGGAGGCCTCCATTTCCTCACAAGTTTTAGCTAGAAAACTCACCCACCCCACAACAAGTAGTTAGACTTGAGGACGTCAGTGACCCAGCCAGAGGTTAAAGGTCTGTTACGGGAGTGGGTTGTGGGGGGCTGCAATGTGCAGGAGCTCAGGCCTTGAAGTTTGAGGCTATTTCGGACCTCATAATGCAGTGTTTGCTCAAACTCAGCCATCCCTTGGAAGTTTGCCTTAGCAGTCTACCACTGGATAAACAACAACACCCCCCCCCCCAGAGACCCTACAAAAACAAACATCACACTAACAGGTTGACAGTCAGAGGGTTTGGGGGGTGTTTTTTGGGGGGGGGGTAGAAATACTAATCGCATAAAGATAGCCCAGATTTTGAAGTGGGGGGAACCCCACCCCCCCAATATTCATCCAGCCCTCCCCTCCTCAGGCAGTCCGGGGCTGACCCGGGAGCCAGCTCAACTAGGGGCGCCCGGACTTGGGCAGAGCGCCAGTCACGTCCAGCCCGCGGGCAGCGCGGCCGCCGGCCCGTCAGCCCTGCCGGCGGGGGCCCCCGAGGCCCGCCAAGCGGGACAGGGGGCCGGCGCCGGGTACCCCGCCCGGCTCCGCTCGCACCTGGTTTGCCGCCACAGGAAGGTCTGGATGGGCAGAGGGACGCCGCGGCCGCCCTCCTGCTCCGGGCCCTCGGAGCTTTTCCTCTTCACCATGGCGGCGGCGGCGGCCCGCGCCGAGCCAGCCCGGGGCGCCCGCGGCTGCTTCCCCGCGCCGCGCAAGATGGCTGCAGCAGGCTGGGAGGCGGCGGGGCGGGGGCTGGGTGAGAGCGAGCGAGCGACGGTGTCCGCCTCCTCCCGGCCTTCAGCACCTCCCTCCGCGGACAGCGACCAGCGCCAGCCCCCGGCAGGGCAGCGCCGGGCGCCAGCCCTTGAGCCCCCAGGGCAGGCCGCGCTCTCCTACCGCGCCCGGCCCACAGCCGCGGCTGGGCCAAGCGCCACCTGTGGCGAGTGCAACCCCAGCCCGTCCTTCCCGAGCAGCGTCCCGCTCTCCCCGCAGGAGGCCCGGGGGGGGGTGTGTGTCTGCCCCTGCGAGTAATAACCGTCTGCAGCCCCCTCAAAGGGCGCCTGCTGGGTAACTACCCAAAAAGAGGTGCAGGAGAGGGGTCCTCCCCCTGCGGGACATCAAGAGGTGTGTGGGAGTTCCCTCGTCACAGGGCGAGAAGAGACGGGGACCTCACCACTTTGTGTGGCAGCAGGGGATGAAAAAGGCTGGCCCCTGTCCCAGAGAGGCTGTTACCGTGGGTTGTTTACAGGGCAGGAGAAGGAGGGGAACGACTCAGGTACCTGTTCCTTTATGAGGGTGCTTTGAGGCAGGGGTTCTCACAAAACGTTTCTTGGGGGCCTCTGATTGCGGCCACCAACTCTTGCTGGTGGCCGCTTGGACAAGTTTTTCTAAAACACTCAGGTTTCAACCTTTGGGACAAAAAGTAAATATGCCTGTTGCCATGTCCAAATCATTGTAATTTATTTATGTACAGTTGTCTCTACTCTTTACTGGACCTAAACAAAATACAAAAAATACGGTGCTTTGCATGTTTTTGTCGTTGTTTGTGCGGTTGTTTCCCCCCCCCCCCCCCTTTTCCTTTGGACCTGTCAGCTAGTAAGTCTGTTTCTGTGAAAAGTGATATTAACAAACACACAGATATCACTTTTCACAGCAGAGGAGCTAGCTAGAAGGCAGTGAAAAGTGACATTAACAAACATCACTTTTCACAACAGCCTTACCCGGCCCTGGCAAGCCAGGAGACAAATTAAGTTCTGGATGGGGAGGTGGGCAGGGAGACAGTGGGGGCTGGTGTTGGTGAAGGGACAGGAGAAGCAGCGGGGGCCCAGGTGCGGTGGTGAGCTTGGGACCCCAGACCAAAATGCGACAGCGAGGGGATGGAGCCTGCTGCTGCATGGCTTAAGTCTGCTACCCACCACCCCAGGGCAGAAGTCTGAGCCCCACCACGCCTGACAGGGTGGGGAACTCTGGTTGCTACTTGTACTTGATATGAAGGAGCCATACATGTGTGTGCCAGCTGTATAATGCCAGCACTTCAGCCTGTGCTGCCTCATTAACTGCCCCACTTGTTCCATGTAGATGCCAAATGTGATAAAGGAAAGATTTAGCCTTGTGGGACTTTGCAGGCAAGGCCATCGAAGGTAGAGAACAGTTGCCCGTAACATAGCGTTGTTAAGACCCAAACCATTCATTCATGCATCTTCTTAGAGATGGGACTGCAGAAATGTGGTGACCAACAGTACCAAATGCCAGACATCCAGCAGGAGGTCTATGATTTTATACCCTGGCCTTTGGGCAGGAGGGTGTCATGCACCATGCCACAACCCTTTTCTAACAGAGGAATCCAGGAGACTGGCTGCTGAAGCATGTTCTGGGACCTTCTAAGTTTAGTTACAGTGGGCAGCAGCTTGCAAGAACTCCAGCAAAGAATTATTGTTTCTTTAGTTTTGGTAAGGCTACTCCATGTTTTAATGTGGATGGTAGATTTCCCTCAGAAGAAGATGGTCTCTGCGTCAGGGATCAGGTATTCTCTAGCAACCCAGCAAGACAGGGGCAGAGAAACAGGTAGCAGCCCTGTTTGCTATGAGAGTTTCCATGACTCTAACTTGTCAAAGGGGGGTCAGCTTCTTGAAATCCATACCACCCTTGTTGTTCTTAGCTTGTTATTTTCTGATGTGTGGAGAGGCCTCCGGGAAGAGTCTAACTTACAGTAAGAGATGCCAGGTTCTAGGGCTGCATGGGATGCTTTCATGAAATAATGTGTGTTCTGCAATATTTCTGTGCAGTGTCTTTTTGCTACCTCTGCTGCAGTGGCTAACGAGGCACCCTGGATCCTTCATTGCAATGGTACTAGTTTTGTGTAAAAAAAAAAAAAGACTCTTATGGCCAAGTCTATCCATATCTGCTACTTCAGAGCATTTCGGGAGGCTAAATGTATAAAGAAAGTCAAAGCCAACAATCGAAAGGTGCTCTAGAAGTGAAAGGTAATATAGGCTACAGTTTTCAAACCTGGGGGACTGAAATAAAAATGGCCTGATTTTCAGAGAAGCCTAGAGCTCACAACTCCCAGGCTGGGTACATCAAGTAAAGAGGCCACAAGCTACCTGCAGGATCATGACAAGTTCAGGCTTGTGATAAACAATACAAGTAGCTTATGCTTTATGACCTACATAAGGTGCCCTGCCCCCTAGATGTCAGAGATTGCCAATAGTTTTGATAAGATTTAAGCCTGGTGTAGTCCTTGCATTGGCTGACCTTACTGAAGAGCCAAGTTGATCTGTGACCAAGAGGGAGTTTTAAAAAATACTTGTTTTTATTAATCCCAGGCATGCCTCAGTTTTCCTCTGTACATTGCATTGCTAACATGTAGGTGCAAAAGGGTTAACGTTGTTCTTGGAACAGTGCAGGAGGGGTGCGTGCATGCATGCTTGCTATCTGGAAGGAATTAACAGGATCATTGAAGAACTGTTTCAAACCAAACAGAGGGTCCAGAATGACAGACATCCCAGTGACTGAGCAATCAACAGGAAACCCCAGCAGGGTAGGACTCGGGAACTAAGCAGGAGAACAAGGTGTCAGGCAACCAGAAGGGTGGCTCTTTTGGAGGGCCTCAGGAGCCTTGACCTAGGGGAGACAAAAAGGAGGAACAGGTAGGGAGAGCCAGAGATGGAGTTCATCACAGCTTGGTGAGCTCCTAGTGGCACTTGTTTGACCAGAGTGAACTATAGCTTAACTTCTGCCCCTCTGTGCTAACCTAGGGACTCAGATGCCAGGTGACTAATAAATGGTTACCTTGTTTTGTAAAGGCTGCCTATGTTGATGTAAAGAGGGGCACAGTAAACAAACACCTCCTACAGAAGGATTTGGATTTGCTGCAGGGAGTCACGGGAAGAGATAAGGGGAAAGCCCAGGCTTCGAGTCCCCTGGCCTCTGTGGGTGCTAGCACACTAAAGCGGTCACTCCCCAGAGACTGGCGACAGCATGGGGCAGACTAGACCTTGTGATGGGATCAACCACATTCTTCGAGGCTCAGGAGGATATAAGCATATGTGGATGCCATTTTGAGTGGCTAGCCAGTCTTACCATTGAGATTAGGACTAAAATAGCCACTAGTGCCAAAATACAAGGGGGAATCAGGTTTGAGACCTCTGTATTCCCTGATAATTAAATGGACCAACCCATCCTGCCCATCCTCTGTGACTATTTTACAGTCTTTTCCTTTCTAAAGAAGTCACTGACAATAGGACCCTGAATTCATAACTTGATCATTTTGAGCAGATTACTTCCAGTCCCCACAAGAGCATAGACCAGGGCAGGGATTGGCAACCTTTGGGGGCTGCGGGAAGTGGCGCGGGCCGAGGGATGTGCTGGCCGCCCTTTCTGCATCCCCCATTGGCCTGGGACAGCGAACTGTGGCCAGTGGGAGCCACGATCAGTCGAACCTGCAGACGCGGCAGGTAAATAAACCAGCCCGGCCAGCCAGGGGGCTTACCCTGGCAGGCCATGTGCCAAAGGTTGCCAATCTCTGGACTAGGGGAAAGAGCAGTACAGAATGCTCAGAGAATTTTAACAGAAAGATCCCACATTAGGTCTGCTAACAGTCACCAGCCATAGACAATGCCACCAGCCTTATACAAATCTTTGTCATAAGTGGCCCTCCTTAAAGGATGCAAGACTGAAAGCTAGCAAATTGAGTTCATCATCTTTGACTGTTAGAATGAAATGCAAGTCTTACTCAAACTTAAACCAGAATAACTAGCCCTGCTAAAAGTGGAAGACAATCCCTGGTTTAGTGAGACTTCACTTCCTATTTCAGGTCTACTCTGACCACCAAGAAAGTCTTTTACACCAGCTGTTGTCACTATGAGATTCTTTCCATGAGATTCTATATTGTTTTGAATGATAAAGGTTCCAAGAACAGACCCAAAAAAGTGGGATGTTGGTCATGTGACCTTGCTGCCTTAGGGAAGGGAGAGACTCCTACTTTTGAACCCTTCTCGACAAGACTATCAGATGCTAGAGGTATAGTCCAATTGAAATGGATAAAACTCTTTAGGATCAGAAGATGAATAGACCTGGATGAATGATGAGGCCAGTGGAGACTCTGGAACTGTAATTTGCTACAAATGTTAGTTCTCATTTATAATAATTAAAAAAAAAAAGATGGAGGATGACAATAAGTGTACTGTTTCTTTATAAGTGTGACAGCAAGCCAGGAAGGATAGGGCTGTGGAAGTTTCTAGGGAGAACCTTTAGGGACTATATTATGTTCCTGGTTTAGTGATGGCAATGCTTTGCATTATCACATGACAGTACTCAAGATGACAATATAGAATTGTAATGGACATACTCAAGGAGGGAGTGATGCAGGCAGAGCCTATCACCAACAAGTCTTTCCACCGCCCAAGCCAGATTCAACAGTGGGATGGAGAACTGGGACAACCTGGCTGATCTCAACAGTCTTATGCCCTGCCAAGACAAGATATGCTCTTGCCAGTGGGAAAGATGTCTTTTAAAGTATATAAACCCAATATCAGGTAGGCTAACTGATATAAGAGACTGGATGAATTCCCCAGACAAGCTACAGTATTTAAAGAGACTAGGGTTTCTTTTTTAAAAAAAAAACAAACAAACCACACAATTAGATGTAAAAGCAAGTAGAACAATTTGAAAAGTCTGAGTGAAAGGGTTAATTGTGCAGTTTATGCTCCAAATATGCCAACTTTGACACTTTGGGCCAGATACTCAGCTGGTGTAAGCCGTGCCGGTGTGGTCTTCAGTGGACCTGTGCCAATTATACCAGCTGAGTATCTGGCTCTTTACCTGTGCAAACTGGTAAAATTTCTACTACATACTTGCCATTTTAAGTACTGGGAATCTCAAACTAGTGGAAGAAATCTGAAGTGTCATCATAAATAGAGGATTTTAAAACATGGAGATTCCCATCTGCTGGTGCAAAAGGAACAGTGAGGAAGAAGAGTTTCAGAAGGACAAGGATCTCAGATCTAGGTGAAGATTCTCTGGTCTGGCCAAGCTGTAATTAGCACAAGACAAAGGAAGAGAGGCAAGGGTGGCTTTATGCTTTTTATGTGGTTCCCAAATTCTGGAGTAGCTGCAGGCCAATTTGGTCCCTGCTGCAATTTACAGCAGCCTCTGCTCTGCAGGGGTTCCCTAGCTGGGGAACTGGCAACTAACAAGAGAGAATCAGACTGCAAGTTAGGAACACATTTTCTATTAACCTTTATCCTACTTGTAAAAACCACAGATTATCTGCTCACAGCTGGGGCTGTCATTCACACTAACAGCCACCATTTGGGTGTACTTACATACTAACAAGATGGTGCCCCAGTAAGAAATGCCTCAGACCCACCCCAGCTTTCCTTGACAGCCAAATAGAGGTCAGTGATTAAATATCTAGGAAAAAAAAAATCTCTGTATTAAGGGGATGGGTTGTTTCCTTTATATCCCAGGGAGTCTCTCTGGTGCTGTTTTGCCGCTTAGACATGCAGGAAACAAATCAGAACAAAGCGACATGCAGTTGCTATGATACCTACTTGTGTTTTATGGCAGTCAGAGTAAATAGGATCAACCTGAATAATTTGTTTGAGCACAAGATAGACACTGATATGCAACAGGCCTATAGAATAGGAGACAAGTAAATGAGTTACATGGAGTGTCACAGCATAATACACTGAGGAGTCTAATAGGGCAACCTCTGCAGTGTATTAAAAAGAGAATAGTGACCTGTTGGCTTGTGATGCTATTTGGGGTCAGGAAGGAATTTTCCTCTAGGGCAGATTGGCAGAGGCCCTGGGGTTTTTTCACCTTCCTCTGCAGTGCAGGGCATGGGTCACTTGCTGGAGGATTCTCTGCACCTTGAAGTCTTTAAACCCGGATTTGAGGACTTCAATAGCTCAGACATAGGTTAGGGGTTTGTTACAGGAGTGGGTGGGTGAGATTCGGTGGCCTGCGTTGTGCAGGACATCAGACTAGACCATCATAATGGTCCCTTCTGACCTTAAAGTCTATGAGTCTAAATATCTCGTGACTTTTGCTTGGTATAACTGAATAGCATGGGCCTCAAGACATGCAGTAGCCCCCACACTTAGGCCCATATTTTCAAGAGACCTCAATGCTACATTTTCAAGTGCTCAGAACCCACAATTAAGTCCAGATTTTCAAGGAGTGCTGAGCTCTTTTGAAAGTCTGACCATTTATTTTAGGCCCTAAATGAGAAGCAAGCTCTTCTGAAGACTGGACGCTTTGCATAGGGAACACCTATGTAATGCCAGAGATACTGAGGTAATTATTCCCCACATAGGGCCCAAAACCAGTTCTGGTTTCTTGTCATGATTCAAGATAGCCAGAAGAGGTTGGGGTAACAGCAAGAGATCGCAACTGGAACCTGATTCAACTAGATTATGAAGGGCATGTTGAGCCACCTGCCCCCACTACACAGCTGAAGTAACAGGATTGGCTTAGGGACTCTTAAGGAGTGCTCTGGGGTGGGAAAAAAAAATGCCCTTTTCCAATATGGTGGCTTAAGACAGAACAGAAGCCCACCTACTCCACTGCATTTACTATATATCATGGGCAGTATTAATCTGTTATTTGTAGCCTAGTAGCACATCCCCCAAAAGTAAGGCCCTCACTGCAATTTGCGCTGTTCAAATATATTGTTAGAAGCAGTGCCAGACAGATAAAGGAGGGGAAGGAAAATGAGGCAATGCAACATCCTTAAGATCACACAGCTGGATAGGAGGACAACCAAGGCTCCCAGAGTCCCAGTCCAGTGCCCTAACCACTAGACCACACTTCCTCTTGTAGTGTTTTACAGTAGCAACAGGGGCCTGGTCTATACTTGGGGTGGGGAGGGAAAACAAAATTTAAGTTACGCAACTTCAGGTACGTGAATAACATAGCTGAAGTTGATGTACTTAGATCTACTTACCGCAGTGTCTTCACTGCGGTAAGTCGACAGCTGACACTCTCCCATCAACTCCGCCTCTCGCCCTGGTGGAGTACAGGAGAGCACTCGGCAGTTGAATTATCATGTCTAGACTAGACACTATAAATTGACCCCCATTGGATCAATTGCTGCCCGTCGATCTAGCAGGTAATGTAGACAAGCCTTGGGACTCTGCATGTCCACCATAAATCCTTTCCAGACATAAGGGACTACACCTGTCTCACTATACAATATAAAATGCATTATCTATTCCCTTGGTTCTTCCTCAAGGCCACCAGCCTCCTCACCCCACACTGCTGCTGCAAGCAGCACCATGCAGCCAAGCTCTGCATCGTGCCAGGGCAGGAGTTGGGGGCGGAGGGGAAGAGAGACATGTTCTCTGCTGCTCAGTTGTCTGGCATAGCAGTGGTGTCATTCCATTTAGGGCCTTCTATGCAAGTGTGTCCTGGTCCAAAAAGGTTGAGAACCACTGGCTTAAGGTATATCAGATACCATGTACTATTAAAAATAAGATATTAAGCCAGCAAGAGAAGGCAGGATTGCTAATTGAAGTACCTAGCTAATCACTGCTCCTCACCTGACAGTGCCAAGACAAATCTCTCCAGCTGCACTCAGGGATTGCTTTAGCTGTACCTGCTTAAAGAAGATTTTTTTGCCTCATCCACTGTCTTTTTTCTCAGTGCTGACTCCTTCACTGAGGATGTTTCCCCACAGCTGAAGCATGTTACTAGCATTAGCTCTTCCTTTCAGTAGATGATTAATAGCACCAACTTCCTTGTGCAGGGCAGTTCAGAGTAGCTTGGTTACGTTTTATTTCTGAACCTTGCAGTATTGTGCCATGTGGGCTGTGACCCATTCCCATCCAAGGGCTCTGAAGTTCTAGTGTGTAAGTGTTCGACTGCCCACTTTAATTCCTTTATATCTACCATGCAGAAGCATGGCTTCAGGCATCCACGGCTGTGTCTACAGTGGGATGTTTTTGATAGAATTTTACTGTTGCTATCCCCAGTCAGAGCACTAGTATAGACAGGGCTCCATGCAGGAACAGAGGTCATAAGCGCCATGTCATCTAATTCTGCTCTGAGCAGGCCTACATGGCACAGATAAGCAGCTTAACCACCATCAGAGGGGTTTAGAAGACAATGTAGACTAGAACTTTCTAGAAAGACTAGTCTTGCAGAATTTGCTTTCTTTACTATGGGGACGATATGCTCAGCTTGAAGTTGTTGCTGCATCAGGCTGATTCTCTCCCCCCCGGCTTAAGTTTCCTTAAGATCACCAAGCAACTCAGGCAAGCATTGGTCTCTAAATATCTATTGATTAAATAAGCTCTAAAAAAGGGAGTTTGAACTTCAGTGATGTAGCTCACTCAGTGTAGCGAGAAGAGGATTTAGGAATTACTTAGAACACCCCCCCAAGTCTATAACCATCTGGCCAATTGCAGTGAAAAGGAAAATAAGACACTGCTTTTTAGTCTGAGGCATTCCAAAGTGATTTTAAGCTTTATAAGGCACGGTTTAATGAGGGATTAGAGTACTCTATCCAATTTTGGTCTCTATTTTAATGCAGAAACCAGGAGTGCTTTGGAGCCACAATAAAGTAGGATCAGCAAGGAGATGCCCATGTTAAAGGGCATTAGTTATAAAGCAAAGCTAAAGCAGCTGAGTTTTTTCTTAGTAGGAGATAGAGGCCTTCAGGGTGCAGGTAAGAGGTTTGATAAAGTACTGCAAAATAAACTTCAATACAAATCTAAGTAGTAGATGAGGCACCTTTCCCCCTTAGGAAGTTAGAGCTGAGCAGGAATAATAGCAGAAATATTTCATAGCAAATCAACTACATGGCTCTCTCAAGGCCTAGATCCTGCAGGCCTCTTTCATGCCTCACTGAGGTGAAACTCTCACTGTTATCACTTTAAGCCCTGCAGGATATGGCCCCACATTAGGCCACCCAGGCAAATGGCTGAAATGGAACAGGGAGGTCCCTTTTCACAATGACCAGAGCAGCTGCTGGAGATAGTGACACACCAGGGAAGTGGGCAGGGGCTATGCCATGCCAAGAAAGCACAGACCAGTGGGCTCTGGTAGCCTGCATGTGTCTAGTAATTCCTAATGCAGGTCCATGCTTCCTGGTTAAACATGTTCACACCCAGCAATGGAAGTGAGCAAAATAGATCACCAGCATCTTTGTTCCCCTGCCCTCATCCATAGCAAGCACACAGAGACCAAGGTGTTCACAGAACAAGTGGGGCTCTCCTCTACATAGCTGCTTCAGTCAAACAGGGGTGGGGGTAGGTGGAAAGGGCTGTGGCTTCCCTCTCCCCCAGCTGCCGCTGAGTAGTTGTTGAACAGGTCTGTGGCCCCCTCCCCAAACACCCACCCAGTGGTGGTGTTCATTCCCCCCCAGTTCTTCCCCTCCAACTAGGGATTCCCTCACACCACTGGGGCAGGGGTAATTTCCTCAGTAGCTTTGCTGCTCTTCAGGCTCCTTCTGCCTCTGCCACTTACCCATCAGCAGGGTACCTTATTCTGCTCCCCTGAGCACAGAAACTCAGGGAGAATCACTGCTTTCCTGGCCTGCCTGCCAGCCAGCTTTTATACTTCTCCCACAAGGCCCCCTAGTGGTCTGTCTAAGCAGTAGCTTTACAGGGTCTCAGCGGCTCACCCACACTCCGGCCCTCAGCCTGCCCCAGTGAGAGGGTGAGGCAGGAAGGAGGGCAAAAGCTGCAGAAGGCGGGACAGTTCATGCCCGTGCATCCCATTGGCATTCTGGTGCATCGGGGTCTTAGATTTACTCGTGGTGCTGTGTCCTGCTGGGTTATAATTCCAGCTTTGTTTTTAACATAAAGCCATCCTACCTCCTTTGGGCCTGATTCTCCTCTCTCTTACACTGATGTAAATCTATTGACTGCAGTGGAGTTAAGTCTGATTTGCACCGATGCGAGTGGAGAAGCAATTCATGTCTTCACTCCTGAACGTCCCTGCTTGACTCTCCCTTGAGACTAGGGGCTGACATCCATAGCAGGGTGCTGATTGTCCACCCATAGCATTTTATTAGCTAATGGGCGCTAAAAGGAGGGCAGTGGCTCCTTCATTTATTGTGTTAGTAAAGTTTGTGCCATGTTTTCCCCTCTCAAAAGCTATGTGCTTCCATACACTTTGTTTTTCTATTTAAAAATACCCTCCCTGCTGCCTGCTTTGCTCCCAGAGCATCCCAACAAACCAGGGAATATGCTCAAGGAAGACAAAAATAATTTGGGAGCAGATCATGCCCTCATGATCTGATGGAGCAGGGGGTCCCTTCATTCATAAGAACAGCCATACTGGGTCAGACCAAAGATCCATCCAGCCCAGTATCCTGTCTACCAAGGCCAGGTGCCTCAGAGGGGGGGAACCTAACAGGTAATAATCAAGTGATCTCTCCATCTCCACCCTCTGACAAACAGAGGCTAGGGACACCATTCCTTACCCATCCTGGCTAATAGCCATTAATGGACTTAACCTCCATGAATTTATCCAGTTCTCTTTTAAATCCTGTTATAATCCTAGCCTTCACAACCTCCTCAGGCAAGGAGTTCCACAGGTTGACTGTGTGCTGAGTGAAAAAGAACTTCCTTTTATTTGTTTTAAACCTGCTGCCCATTAAGTTCATTTGGTGGCCCCTAGTTCTTATATTATGGGAACAAATAAATAACGTTTCCTTATTCACTTTCTCCACACCACTCATGATTTTATATACCTCTATCATATCCCCCTTAGACTCCTCTTTTCCAAGCTGAAAAGTCCTAGCCTCTTTAATCTCTCCTCATATGGGACATGTTCCAAACCCCTAATCATTTTAGCTGACCTTTTCTGAACCTTTTCTAATGCCAGTATATCTTTTTTGGGATGAGGGGACCACACCTGTACGCAGTATTCAAGATGTGGGTGTACCACGGGTTTATATAGGGGCAATAAGATATTCTCCATCTTATTCTCTATCCCTCTTTTAATGATTCCTAACATCCTGTTTGCTTTTTTGACTGCCGCTGCACACCGTGTGGACGTTTTCAGAGAACTGTCCACGATGACTCCAAGATATTTCTTCTGATTAGTTGTAGCTAAATTAGCCCGCATCATATTGTATGTTCATGGACCATATCCCTTATACACAGAATGTAGGATCAGCCAGATCCAGGGCACTGTCTTCCCCCTTCCTCCAAGCTGCACCAAGGGCTTTCTACAGATTGGTGGCTCTGTGAGTGGAAAGGGTGCAGGTAATGGTTGGATTTGGGGAGGAGTGGGGAGGACAGGGAATCAGCTAGAAGGGGGTGCATGTCATCCCAGCACCTATGCTGCAAATATTCCTTAAGAAAGGTAATACAGCCCCAGCTTCCTGCTGTCCCTTCTTCTGAGGGAGATCTGCCTTTATGGGTGTCCCCAGGGCAAGTTCCAGCTGATGAAGCTCAGATGGGGTAATTCTGTTCGATCTGTGCTGGCAGATGGGGAGGGCAGGGGCGGGGACAAGGACGGGGGCTGGTGGCACAGAGGCAGCCAGACATGGGTTCTCTATTGGGATTGTCCTTGCTTTCCAGTATTCTCCGAAGATTTTGAAAGTAGGAAATGTGATTTATTCTGGGAGTGCTATCCCTGCCCCTCCACCAGTGGAGAAATCAGTACCAATCTGAGTCAGGAGAACCTTATGGAGATTTTCATCCCTTTAGCCCTGTGCCATGTTTTTTTTTTTCGTGCAGAAGGGAGCAGCTGTTACCTTGGTAAGAAAATAGATTTCAGTGGTATGATTCTAAAGAGTTTTATTTCAAATACAGTAATAGTGATGGGGGGAAAGGATGTTTTAAATGAGAAACACCTTGGCAAATCATTATTGCTCGTAATAAATCTCAATACTAATAATGTGTAATTGGATGGGCTATCTCAGTCCCTCTGCAATTTAAGGGCCTGACCCTACTACCCTTACTCATATAAGAAGTTCCACTGAAGATAAAGCAATGAGATGTGAGTTAGCATTGCAGAATCAGGGAAAAACTTGATTGCTCCTAAAACTTGAGTTAAGATAGCAGTAATAACAGCTACAAATGTCATGTTAGGATAGTGAAATAAAGAGGCAAATCCATCTGCTGCAGGATGGACATTTTCCTTATACAAGTCAACAGCACAGGAAGGTGGATGACCTGGTTCTTAGCCCAAAGAGTATGTAGTGTAAGGAAGAATACTGAAGATAGCTTCCTCCTTTCATTATGTAGAACTCAACCCTCTCCATATCTTCTTCCTCAGAACAAATTCCATTTGTGAGATTGGGTAAGTAAACCTGCAGGATTTCTTGTTGCCCAACTGGCTATGAGAGTCCCGTTCATGGTGTGGAAACAAAACATATTTAAACTGGGGGTGGGGGGGTTCTTTCTTCTTCCCTCCAATCCAAGATGTGTATTCTGTAAGCGTTTGCAAAAGAAAACAAAGTGCTGATTTATGGTGGCATATACTCAGTAGCAACTTTAGCCTTTTGGTAAAGATGGGCAAGCTTTGGTGTGGAGATTGAATAAGGCTGAGATCTAAATAAACAAACAACTAAGAATATATGAATGGTTGAGTGTTGCACTTAGGGCAAATTTACTATTGGACTTTTCTTCTCAATAGACCATCTGAGGGCCCCAGTGTCATTGTTTACTTTGTAAAGAAAATTGACTTGTAGAACATGTTGACAGTTCTCACTCCAGTTCCCGGGGGGCAAGTGTGCATAGTATAACTGGGTTCAAAAGAGAACTGGACAAGTTAATGGAGGATAGGTCCATCAATGGCTATTAGCCAAAAAGGTCAGGGATGCAACTCCATGCTTGGGGAGACCCTAAAACTCTGACTACCAGAAGTGGGGAGCAGAAGACAGGGATGGATCACTTCATAATTGACTTGTTCTGTATAGTCTCCCTGAAGATCTGGTGTGGGCCACTGTCAAAGACAGGATACTGGGCAAAATGGACCGTGGTCTGACCCAGTATGGCAGCTCTTATGTTCTTATAGAATAAAAATACCATCATGCTTGGCACGAATATATGCCCTTGGCAGACACACCATGGATTAAGAGAGTTAGAGATGGAACCTATCCATTCTCTCCTACAGGTGTTCTTTCCAAATCTGGAGTGAGGTACACCAGAGGGGCAGTACAGGGAAATTTGTAAAGTCACTGTCTGTGCTGTACCTGTTCTGGGGTGCAATAGACGACTTCAGCTCCAGAGACATCTTCAAAAGTACTAAAGTCAGTCTAAAAATTTTGAAGTTGATTTACTCATGAGGTCAGTTATTTATCTTGGGAACCTAACTGTTCAATCCACAGTCAAGCTAAACTTCGTATTTGGGCTAGAACTCCAGGATAAACAAGAAAGTAACTCATTCATATGAAGCAGAGAAATATTTCCCTAAAGGCTGATGTGCTGGCTGTAAAACTGAGTACTTTGGCAAGAAATAAGGGGAAGTAAGCGAGAGCCACTACTTCATCTGCTCTGACTCGTCTTAAGACGGACTGTATGCATTGCTAGTAGGTATATTGTTATTTTATATTTTCTTAATAGCAATATAATGATATGCAGTGAGTGGGTGGGGAATATGATCTGCATCACAAATAAAAGATACAAGCGGTTAGATGACAAGCAATTTTATTTTGCAAAACAATCACTATACAGCAACAAATACAATTGCAAATTGGATTGAAAAACATGAACTAACTACCACCAGCTATTCAAGAAATGTCTCTTTATGGTAACAGGCTCTAGAATTATCAGAAAAAACACAGGTTTGTAACAGCAGACTGTATTCCTCCAAATCCCAGCATACAGAATATGTTGGTTTTTTTGTTTCTTTTTTCTCTTTGCTAAAGTTGAAGTGGCTTTTATGCCTGACCTTTCCAAATCTGAAAGTAAATTATTTTCCTGTAGAGGGCATTGCTTGAGTAAGATTACTAGCAAGGGAGCTCTACACACACCTAGGCTAAAATTCTATCTGCTTCATTTTATATAACAAAAGTGATCTACACTTAAAGACATCTGTCTTTGAAGGGATGTTCATACTTGATTTTCAGAAAATATTTTGGTCCAGCCCAGCAAAAACTTTTCTCATATACAGTAGTCCACATAGACCGCCTTTCAACTCCCTTTGGGTTGTGTAGATAGGCCAGTTTATATATATTTGCAAGCAGTCATAATGAGGGAAGAAATGTTGCTACTGTACATTAACATAGTGTTAGCTGGCTAATACCATTTACTGCTATACAGTGAAAATATGTGTTGTCTAGTGGTCACAGGAGTATCCTCATCATTATTAGTTTCTCCTTCATTGTTGCTGGACCAAGATCTGCTCAACTTTTTACTGGATTTCTTCCTGCCTAGGTTTACATAGAAACAGATATTTTGCTGATGTGGAGACACTCAGAGTGCCTTTTCCATTGTCCTACCACTCAACAAACATACTCAGTTTTGATTCTCCCATGACTAACCGATTTGGATTAATTTAAATTTTCTATTTATTCATTGTTACAAATAGAGAGAAGTTGGCTCTTAGATGTCACTGACTGGCTAAACCTGCCAATAGAATAGAACTGTTAAAGACGTGGGTTCCAGAAAACTGGAACATGGCCACCAAGTGCTTGCAAAGTTTTTAAACTGACACTCTTCTTGAGAAGGTTCTTATGAGCTTTTTCAATGACTATCTAGAGTTGCGTAATGTAACTTGCATTTTATTTAATATAAACTCTTGGTTTCTTTTATCTTCATCTAGCTCCTCACAAAAGCTCTAGAACTCTTTCTATGGAAGGACAATTATTGATTACAAGGACTTTGCTTGAATGAAGACAAGAAAGCTCATTTCAAAGCATGAAGTAAATGACTTGGTGTGTTACGTCAGTTTGACTTTGGATGTGTATGTGCAATAACTAAACATCACCATCTACAGAATGTTTTTTTTTTAAAGCAGGATAAAAAGTACTTGAGTCACAATTTAAATACTGTTCTGACCAGCTGTGTTCAACTTCAGTGAAGCTGAGGTTCAGCAGTACCTTAGGCTCTTCCTAACATTGGCAAAAGGCATAATAAAAACACTGCAAGGCTAATTTGCATTAATTGATGGAGAGCAACATGATCAAAAATATTGTTCTTCTTCCTCCTTTTGTTTTTTTAAACAATGGCAAGATATTTTTATGGACCACACCAAACATTATTTCCATGTAAATTCCCATTGGTTATTCTAAGCAACAGTACAGCAATTACAAGGCAGAAATCAGAATCCTCTTGATGCACTTAACATGTTTGCTAAACTCCCTGTCTTTTGTATAAAATAACTGACTTACAAACAGCATTAGGTGCTTTATAGTGTGAAAAAGCTTTTTGCAGAGTTGATGTGTGGGGCTATTTAGGAGTTCATCTTCAGTAAGATGCATGGAGTTTGAGCCATATAATTCATCTTAATGCCACAGGGAACAACTGCTTGGCCAAAATCTCCATTCATCACATTGAAGATTTACTCTTTAGTATTTGTGAAGTTTAATACTGTGAATTTAATTCTGTGGAATCCTTTGCTATTAATTATAAGAATCCTCTGCACAGACACAAACTTCTTCTCTCTGTTCTTTTCAATCAACCCCCAACACACACACACACACACACATAGTAAAAAGAACAGAGTACTCAAAAGCTTCCAATACACAAGGTTGACTTAATACACAATTCATGTCTAGCTCAGTTGACAGTGTAAAGATTAGCTAGAGATTTCAAAAGGAAGAGAGCCAACAATCTGCAAATATGTAAATTTGTCATTTTATAATGTCTACTGTACATAACATCAGCAGATTTGTTATCCACTGATGAGTAATACCACCCTATTACCTTCAGCAGTGTTTTCTTAGTGTCCATAATATTGTGTTGGAGTTCTCTCAAGTAACTCCATTAGATCTGATGTTTATGTATCTCTCTGCAAGTTTATGCACACTTTTCTTATACTTTTTATAATCAACATACACTTGCTGCTTCTTTGTTGAGATTTAAAGATGCCCTATTTATCTATTCAGTCACCTTGGTGATCCAGGCTAGGGAGTTCATTTTATTTATCTATTTAATTTATTAATTATAATTTATTGGCATCTCTACAGTGTTTACTGCTATACTACCAGAGTGCCCGAGTGTACACATAAGACACTACTGAAGGTATGGAATGACACCCAAATACTTTTTTCAACTTTAGCAAAAGAAAAAAATTCAATAAAATAAATCCAACATTCATTGTTACTATAGAAGCTTTAAAAAAAGCTAAAATCAAACTGTTTTTGATTTAAAAAAATCCAGAATCCAAACCCACCGCTTTGGAAACCCTTTTTCTAAACATCTGGAACTCACAAAATCAGTCTTGGTGAAAAAAGGAGGGTGGGGAAAAGGAATAATTTTTCTAGCATCACAGAAGAGACTTGCATCTGACACTAAAACAGGGTCACGGCTTTTAGTTGTTACAGAAAGCAGTTTCATGCTAAACGTTTTTGTCTTTTTATGTATTTTTTTCTGAATAGGGGAAAAAAAACCCTGCTAACATCTACTTTTACATACCTAAAATTGCAACACCAAAGGGTGCAAGAGACACAGATACTGTGAATAAAGAAGTATAATATTCAAGTATATGAGGGCGTATCACAAATGGCCACAGAGAAATATATATATCTATAATACTGTATCAAACAGATGGAAAGGATGTGAAACCGGTAGTGTGTACACAAATCTAGCCGCTTAACCGACATTCTAATCAGACACAAGCCCATTGAAATGGAAGTGCTTCCTTTCAATAGTGTTTTTGTTTTAAAAATGCCACTTCCTCAAGCACAATTCAAATGTTTTTCAACTACTATTTTTAGTTATCAGTTAAATAATTTATTGGAATCAGCTATACACTGACATAATTATCCAGGCCACAAAATGTTAATAACTTAATCCAGTCTTTCTCCTTCTACCCATTTATACAAAATAACACTTTTTTTAAATTAAACTTGATTTCCTTTATATGCCATTCCCATCCGGTAACTAGGCTCTTCAGTTTAATTTAACCTGTAATAAGTTACAGTGGGTGACTTTTTTTTCCTCCCACCCATCAACAGAACCGTGAAATGAGCAACTTGGGATAGTCAGAAAGAGGCGGATGGCCCTCAGGCACATGGAAAGGTAAAAATGCATTTTATCATAGTACAGTACTCCATGCAAGACAGAGCAGAGCAACAATAATCATCCAATGTCATACACTGCAATTGCATACCCATGTAAACCCAGTGTCTTCCTGCTGTAAATGGAGATCAGGCCAATTTCTGCATCTATTTAATGATTTGGGGTTTTTTTTATTGTATGGTTGCTACAGTCTTGGGATGTGACGTAATTTTAGACATGATAAAGAATGAATGTAACACCTGCTCTGAGCCCATTCCTGCCAAGAGCTCATGTCTAAATATTATTACTTCATACACTGCTAAATGGAGCAAATTCATAAGCCCTGCTTAGCAAGGGCGGCCGTGACATCTTCAGCGAGGGTAGCAAGCTGAGGGGATTCCAGCAGGTTGATGCTTCCAGAGGATGAGACATTGCTGAGTCTGCGTGGTGAAGGCACGCTGGACCTGCCTGGTGACTGCGTAATGATCTCAGCCCCGTGATCTACACGGGCTTTAGCATGCTCTCTGAAGTTTAGCTTCTGGCTGTCAATCTGTTCAAGAAAGGCAAAATGTATTTAAACCTTTGCTTTTAAGTAATGATCTTCTATTGCTGATTTGATTTGAAACTCCGGTCTTCTGTGGTGACACCCTTTCTTATTCATACACCATCCCACCTTTTCGGTGTGCGGCCAACTCTCTCCTTCCCACAAAGGACCTGTTGCCATATGATGCTGAGCACCTTCAGTTCTTGAAGTCAGTGGGAGTTGAGAGAGCTCAGCCCCTGCCAGAAATGTGATCAACAGCCTCACAGCACTGGACTCAGGAGTCACTCATCACCTTTGCCTGGGCTACCACTGCTGGAACACGTCCTCTAGCAGAAGGGTCCTGTCCTATAAGCCTGCCAATGATTCCCACCAAGGCGACAGCTGAGTGAATAATTCAATCTAGGCTGGGATTCCAAAGATGCCTAAGGGGATTAGGCACCTAATGTACATTGACTTTCAGTGGGAGTTGGGTACCTAACTCCCTTAGGCAGGACTGAAAAATCCCATCTTTTGCCTCTATTTCTGAATATCCATGAACATATCATGTCTTTATCGAATAATATATTATTCTACATTTTATTGGTCTGAAATGTCTTTTCTTTTTTAAAAAAGCCTTGTAAGGATTGAACATGAGGGTATCTCTGTGAGCATTCAAAATCCACCCTTGTGCAAAGCATCATCCCAAGGTTTAAAGTGGGAGTTAGGTGGTGCATAGGCATTGAGCTGGCCCTCTGCACAGACGTGAATTTCACCCTATTTGAATTGCACTGGTTTGCTGTGGTTGGCAGTCGTGATATTGTTTCCGTTCTCTAACTGGATGATCACACAAGCAATGCCAGTGTAAGTATTTGCTTGTGCAAAGTGAACATGCACATGTGTGTATGTGATTCTAATATTTGCATTGTTTGAATGTTGTTCAAATGTTCACAGGAAGCATACACAAAAGGCCAGTGAGCATGGCTGAAGGGAAGGGAATATACATAAAACCCCAGTGTGGATTTAGAATAGCAGCAAAGGGAGAGAGCGGTCTGGAGGCAAAACAGAAGTTCAGCTGGGGAAAGGGAAAAGCATTGGGCATCAGGAGGAGCAGACTGGGAGTCACTGGCTCCAGGTTGAGAGGATCAACCACAGAAAAGTAGTCGCTTTTCCTGCTCTCACCTCTGTAGCCCTGTATATAAGTGACACACATTTTTCTGACCCATGTATACCTGCTGTGTAATTTACACCACGATTCAGGTCACTGCTGACATTGGGCTGAAGTGCATTCTCAAAGAGAGAAGCTCAGTTCATCAGGCTGATTTCTTACCTTGATATTGCCACCTCCAGGTGTATGGTGGGCATTTTCTAGGGAACCAACTTTAGCGTGAGCTTTTTCTTTGAAATCCAGTTTCACACTCTCAATTTTCACACGTCCCCCACCTATTCAAGCAAAATAAAATACAATTAAGAAAATGAAATAGTCCTAAATTTCAAATACACTTTGTTTTGTTTCCTGAAAATGTAGCTTGAGGACCAACCAGGCAAGTCAGCGGAGAGCAGTAGCTATTAGTGTCTTATTTTTCTGGGAAACAATCTGTTGCTACAGTAGCAGTAATCATGACGCAAAGAGATATGGACAAGCACAATATTAACTTAGTCCACTAGAGGATTTTTGTTTTGAGGTTCTACAGCTCCATGAGTGGTTTCGTTTTGAACAAATTTAATCAGGCTAAGTAATTTTCACGTGGGACTTTTTCATGGGTTACCCAGGGAGACATATTTTTCTGCCCCTCCCAGTTCTGTCCGGGCACAGACATTTTTTACTTCTCTGTCAAATATGATCTAATAATTCATAAAGGACCAGATTTAGAGAGGCGAAGAGCACTGTGCCCTCTATTTCAATACAGTAGAACCTCAAAGATACGAACACCAGAGTTATGGACAGACCGGTCAAGCGAACACCATGTGAAACTGGAAGTAACCAATCAGGCAGCAGCGGAAACAAACAAAACAAAACAAACAAACAAAAGCAAATACTGCACTGTGCCTGTACTGCATCTTAAAGGTAGGCACATCCGGGCTGCCTGTCCCCACCCCAACCCCATGCGTGGAGTAGCCACTTACATCTAGTAGTGAAGACGCTGGGGCTGCCAGCCCAAGGCACCAGCAGAGGAGAATCAGCGCTGGGATCTGCGCTGCTTTCACCTCTCCCACAGTTGGGGGGGGGGGTGCTGTTTTCACACACACCCAGCCGGGAGGGGAGGGCACTGTTTTAAGGCCCCCTCCTCTGGCCGGGAGAGGGACAAGCTATTTTCACCCCATCCTCCTGGCTGGAAGGGGGACAAGGTTACAGTCTGATCCAGGGAAAGAAACTGCCTGCAAGGAAGCTGCTGGCACCGAGGAGGGAGTTTAGCTGCTGCTTGAACCTGGTTTGGCGTGTCAGCTGCCGGAACTGGAGCCCAAACTGCACTTTGTTTAGAGTTATGAACATTTCAGAGTTACGGGCAACCTCCACTCCCGAGATGTCTGGTACTCTGAGGTTCTGCTATACATGCTTAAGCATATGCTTAAATCCCATTAACTTCCATGGGATTTAAACACTTGCTCAAGTACTTTGCTGAATAGGGATGGACTCAATATCTTCATCAATGATTTAGATAATGGCATAGAGAGTACACTTATAAAATTTATGGACGATACCAAAATGGGAGGGGTTGCAAGTGCTTTGGAAGATAGGAATAAAATTCAAAATGATCTGGACAAACTGGAGAAATGATCTGAAGTAAACAGGATGCAATGCAATAAGGAAAAATGCAAAGTATTCCACTTAGGAAGGAAAAATCAATTGCACACAAACAAAATGGGAAACGACTGTCTAGGAAGGCATACTGCAAAAAGGGATCTGGAGGTCATAGTGGATCACAAGCTAAATATGAGTCAACAGTGTAACACTGTTGCAAAAAAATGCGAACATCATTCTGGGATGATCATTGGTAGGAGTGTTGGAAGCAAGACACGAAAAGTAATTCTTCCGCTCTATTCCGGACTGATTAGGCCTCAGCTGGAGTATTGTGTCCAGTTCTGGATCTTACATTTCAGGAAAAATGTGGACAAACTGGAGAAAGTCCAGAGAAGAGTCACAAAAGTTATTAAAGGTCTAGAAAACATCACCAATGAGGGAAGATTGAAAAAATTGGGTTTGTTTATTCTGGAGAAGAAAAGACTGAGCGGGGACATAACAGTTTTCAAGTACATAAAGGGTTGTTACAAGGAGGAGGGAGAAAAATTGTTCTCTCTGAGGATAGGACAAGAAGTAATGGGCTAAAACTAAAGTAAGAGCGGTTGAGGTTGGACATTAGGAAAAACTTCCTAACTGTCAGGGTAGTTAAGCACTGGAATAAATTGCCTAGGGAGGTTGTGGAATCTCCATCATTGGGGATTTTTAAGAGCAGGTTAGACAAACACCTGTCAGGGATGCTATAGATAATATTTAGTCCTGCCATGAGTGCAGGGGACTGGACTAGATGACCTCTCAAGGTCCCTTCCAATTCTATGATTCTGTGTGTTTAAGTACTTTGCTGAAGTGAGGCTCAGTGGAGAACCTGCAATTCCCACTTGGGTCAATGGTATCTTGTGGCAGTAGGTTCCACAGATTAAATTTGAACTGTGTACAGAGAACTGTTATCTTTCAGTTTAAATGGAGCATTCCCCTTGTATTTGTATTATGAGAACAGGTAAATAGGTGCATCTGTATCATTAGTTTGTATATCTCTATCATGTCCCCTCTTATTAATCTTATCTCTAAACTAAGCAGTCCCAAACGTTTTCAATCTCTCTTTATATGAAAATGTCTCAATTAAATAAAACAAAGAATATTATTTCCATTTGTAACTTCTCGTGATTTGTACTTGGATTATTTATTAAGTGAAGATTAGTAACCACACTCTTTCTTTCGTAGATGAACAAACCCAACATGTGGAGGCCTGTAACACATTCATAGAATCATAGAATATCAGGGTTGGAAGGGACCTCAGGAGGTTATCTAGTCCAACCCCCTGCTCAAAGCAGGACCAATCCCCAACTAAATCATTGCTATATGGACTCAAAGTCCTCAGGATCACATGTAATTTGCATCTGAATAAATTTGTTAGCTTATATATGTGAAATCACACACACACACACACACATATATATATATATATATATATATATATGATCATTTAGTTCTTTATTGACTGTACATATGAAGCTTGTGTACACTATATAATCCAGAATACTGAGCATCTGAAATATTTCATATTCTGGTTTCTGACAGGAGTATGTAAATAGTTAGGTCCAAATTCAGATCTGGTGTAAGCAAGTGCAACTCCGCTGACCTCAACAGAGGTCTACTTATATCCCTGAATTTAGTCCCCACTTATGTAAGGGTAAAAACTTCCCATTTGGGGGTCGAATCATGCACCATGAGCACAGGCACATTAGATGTGTGTTTATTAGATTTGGGTAATGCGCTTTCTAGAGGAGAAAAGTTTTGTAGGGAGGATGTTGGCTCATCAAATACTCTGTCTGGGATTATGTATATGCGAATTTGAATTTGGAATAGAGCTCTTAATGTTCCAGAATGCTGTCACTTAATAATCAGCTCATGATGGACTGCAAGCTGTATCTTTATCATTTCTTCTGGTACCTACCAATTAGCATCTTGAGTTGTGGGTTTGAGCATGCACTGCTGTACACTCTAGCCTTGAACCAGCAACACATTTAAACACATGCTGAATTTTAAGCATGTGAGGGTTTTGCTAGATTAGGCCAGAGTGCTTAGCATCTTGCAAGATCCAGCCCCTAAGAAGTAGGTACATTAGAGAACCTCCACTTATCCTGTTCACATTACTTGCATGAGTAGTAAGTTGCTGCAGTGGGTCTATTCACATGAGATAGGCAAGCAGGATTTGCCCCCTAATATTCCATATTAGTCCAAATAATTCCTACATTACCTGGTCTGTGACGGATGTTCTTCAGGGAGCCACATTTGGAAGTGACATGGCTCAGATCTATTTTCTTAGTTACAATTTGTATCTGTTGAAAGTGCACAAAACAAATTTTAGGAAGGCAAAAGGGCAAAGAGGAAGAGCACTAGCTTCGAAAAACACTGAAAAAGAAGAAATAGTTAGCGAAGGACAGATCATGCCAGAAAGGTGAGAAACATCTGGATTAATACAACAAGCTTCCATTCCACCAAGGAACCTGACAGTGGTGTGTTAAGTCTTTTCATTAGTAAAATGAAGATGTGAATCAAGAAGATAAACAAGGGTTATTTTCTAAGTTGCTTCTGAGCTTTCCTCTTGTGGTGAAAGGCAGTGCCTCTAAGCGCTGCGTGTAGCATGATACATACTGTTGTTCTAGTCTGCTTTCTTTGTTCCTTTCTTTAATACTTATTTCCCGGGAATCTGGGCTTTTTATATCATCCCTTTCACATGGCTTATCCTGACTTTCAGATTCAAAACTCTTCCTATGTCCCTTTGTCCCCATAAGTACAGTGTAAACACTGAGTGTGATTCACAACTGAGTTACTCCAGTTTTACATCAGATTAAATCCATAATGGGGTTACACTGGCATAAAACGGGAGTAACACAGTGGCTAATCAGACCTTCTGCCTAAACCCTGTTTTTCCTGATTTTGTATTTCTTTTATCTGTCATCTAACTCTGTTAATTTAATATAGTCGTCAGAGAGAGAGAGAGAGAGAGAGAGAGAGAGAAAGACTCTGGGACCAAGCGCACACCCAACCTTGAATGACAGATGGGCTACGCTTTCAGTCTGTCTGTTACTTTATCTGGGGTGACCTAAAGAAGGCAAATATATAGATCTGCTGTACAGCCAGGACAAGCTTCCCCTTCCAGGAGCTTGAATGACTGCCTTCTGTGGAATTGTGAGCAACTTTGAATGAAGCCACATTGCAGCAGTGTGCATCTAGGCAGTCTGGCCTTTTCTCCGGGGATAGAGGGAGAGAGAACGTTGCAGGTTTAGAAAAATGTAATAAGTGAAAAGTGCGTTTGTCACTTCCTTGAAATTAGTCACCTTGGGCCAGATCATGTAAGAACTGAGCAACCTCAGCTCTCATTGGGCTCCTATTTTGTGGTTCAGTGGATGCTGTAGCCGCTTAGCACCTCTAGGGGCACTCAGCTCCTTGCAGAACTAAGCCTGTGGCTGTAAAGGCGCACCTCATCCTCTTCTTCCTAATCCATTTCCTGGCGGAGCCCTAACCATTTGCTGCGGTCTGTGGGGAAGGATCAGAAGCCCACCACTGAACACACAGGGTTGACAGACTACCAGACCAAGTTAACATGTGAAACATAAGCAAGAAGGAAAATAGTGCTTGGAAGGAGGGGAGACAGAGGGCTGGCTGTGCAAGGTGGGGCATCACAGTCAGGACGCCTTCTGAGGTAGCATCACTACTTACATTTCCTCCCCCTGCAGAATGTTTGATGTTATCCTTGGAACCACATCTGGACTGAATATCGCTAAAATCGATCTTCTTATTTAAAATTCTAACCTAAAAGGAATTGGAGGTAACTTACTATGCTGTACACATGTTCTTTCAGTCTGCAGGTTAGAGGACCCAAGACGGCTGTGACTGCTACTGCTGGTGTGGGCAGTTAGGTTTAAACGTTGGCCAAATGGATACAGCCAACTATGGAAAGCAGCCTCAATGTTAAAACAAATCTATTGCTCTTTTCACCTCCTTCCAAGCTGGTTGCTGGTAAAATGAAATATAATCGGTGAGAATTATATTCTGGGAGTTCTCCCTGTTAGGCCTAAGGATCCAAGTTTGTCTCCAATTTATATAGCCATTAACCTCCTGGCCAAGAAAGACTGGAGCGGATGCTCCTGGGAGGTTGCCAGCACCTCTCAAGTTGCCAGAGGGGGTCCATGCAGAGAGAGACCTGGGACAGAGGACTGTGCCTCCTGGAGAACCATACCAGATCCAGCCAGCCCAGGGAGCATGGAGTCAAGAGTTGGACTCTGGTCTCCTGCTTAGCACTTACTCCTAAAGAGCCCTCAGATTGCCTACAAAGGTAACCAGTGATATTTATTGCCATTTTACGGATGGGAAAACTGAGCCATGGGGAGGCTGAAGGCTCACTTATACCTCTCACCAGATTAAGCTGTGACAGGGAAGAGGGGTGCCCCACCTGGTCCTGGGAGCTTTTTGCCTTTGTCACAGTTTCCAGGTCACTGGGAGGAGAATGACAGCCAGTGAGATTTGCTACACCTGTGTAAAGTGTAACCAGTGCTGCCCCGCCATATGGACAACACACCCCTCTGCGGCCACTGTGCTCCTCTGTGCTCCCCATCACTGTCAGCCACATCCCTGGGGGAAAAGGGATCCCTGTACCTTGCCCCTCACACACTCAAGTGCCCATAATTTGGCTCTATGTGAGACAGCAACAGAGCCAGGACTAGAATCCAGATCTCCAAATACCTAGCCCTACCCTCAGCCCACTGGACCACAGCTGCTCCATTCAGATCCCCCCACTACAGCAGCATCTTCGCCTGGCAAAAGGAGGAGCTTATTGGGACACCAATAATTTTGCTTTGGTAACTGTGCTTCTGTTTTTCCAATAAACAATGCAGGGCAAAACTGTGGGTGTCCGGGGGGGGGGGGGGGAAGGCTCCATCCCACCAGAAGTTCACATCTGCACCAACCAGCCCTGTGCTCCTCTTTGTGAGCCCTGAGCACACGGGGAAGGGGGATTAGTGCTGCTAGTGCTCAGCTCCCCAAAGGGGACGTGAGCCGACATTTCTGGAGAGTGCCCATGGCTCCACAGGCCTCTGTCGGTGCCCGGAGTCCTCAGCGCGCCTTTTAAAAAGTGTAGCAAATGCAACTTCGGAACATGTTCCCCGCTCGCTTCGCTGGTGGCATTATGCCTGACTGTCCTTCACAGTCATTATGCCTCCAGCGTACAGCACGGCAGCCTCTGCAGCGCACACCTGATCACACAAGCCGTACGTTCCCCGGTACGCCTGAAACAAAGCCCTAAGAGTAAGACAATGACAAGCAATCTTGTCACACACACGTCTTAGATATCATAGTGAATGACAGCCTCAAACAGAGAGACAGATGAGATAAGATAGGTAGCATCCACCACAGAAGGTCTGGCTGGTGCAGTGGAACAGAAAACCCAGAGTCTGTGAAATCACGAATGAGGACAAGATGGCTGACTTCTTGCAGAGAAGAGAAAGACGATGTTGGTGGATGGGGCGTGGGGGACCACTCGAAGAACAGGCAAGAAGCACACCTGAGGCTGCGAGAGCACTTCTGCCACCTGTGACTCAGGTTTGTAATCAAGGAGTTTTACTATATCCAGGGCTGCTTTTGGAACATCAAATACCAGCTGTAGCCAAAAAAGTTTCCATCTGCACCTGGGTAAGACAATGCCACCATTCCTTCCAAATGACCCCTGGGAGCCTCATCCACACCGGTCGCCTCACCAGGTGGCGACTGCAATGGGCTCTACTTGGGGCCACGCACTGGGAATAAGGCTTAGAAGCGTACACAGAATGCAGCTGACCATAGGCTGAGCAACACACCATCACGCAGGGAGCGTATTACACGAATGCTCCACAGAGCGGCAAGGGATGCCACTATGTTTCCAAGGAGAGAATCAGGTGCCGATTTAATATATAAAGCCCTACCTGATCTGGGATCTGGTTATCTGAGGAAGCTCCTTCCTACTTGGGTCAAGCTGCCACAGTGGCACAGCTTGTTGGTGTATCACACAAAATCATGTCCCTTTGGGCAATGTGGAGATGGGGAAAAGCGTGTGTTTGACAGTGCTCCTTCCTGACTCATGCTAGATCAGACCATGAAACTGCAGGCACATAAACTAGCTCACCCCATGGTTCTCCCATCTAACCACCAAATGTCTGGGTTTCATCCTTGCATCCAAATGGCGGTTAGGGTCCCGTGTTAGAGTCTCAGTGGTGGAGTAGTGTCATATTCTTTGTTATGTTTTTCTCTATGGCCTAGATCCTCAGCTGGGATGAATCAGTGTCGTTCCATTGACTTCAATGCCAATATAAACCAAGTGAGCATCCCCAGTGAGGGATTTCTGCTTAAAAATTGAATACCTGGTGTGGCCCAGTGTAATTCCTTGGGGGCCACATCCTAAGGTCTTTACTCAAATATTGCATGATTTTTATTCAACTATGCCTGAGTAAAATAAGGACCTCAGGATATGGTTTATAATACTAATGTACTTGTGGCATCTTAGAGACTAACAAATTTATTTGAGCATAAGCTTTCGTGAGCTACAGCTCGCTTCATCGGATGCCACAAGTCCTCCTTTTCTTTTTGCTGATACAGACTAACATGGCTGCTACTCTGAAACTAATGTACTTGGAATTTACAATGTCTTTCCATACAAGCGTTATATTTTTGTAAGGCTTGCTGATAGGCATTTCTAGATCACTCTTCAACACAGCATTCATCACAGTCATGTCTATAACGTAGCTGACAGGCAGAATAGGAAAAGCTAAGTTGACTGACTGATATTTAGCTGATAGGTAGATAGATTAATAGAGACAGATTCATTGGTACCCTCTAGCTGCTTACTGTCCATCTTGTAACACAAAGCAGATGCAAACCCAGCTTAACTGTCCAGTGGGAGGAAGGCAGTCTTGTGGCTAAGACACTACACTGGGACATATGTAATCTGGATTCAATTCCCAGCTCTGCCACGGCCTTCCTTTGTGACCTTGGGCAAATCAGTTAATCTCCCTCTGCCTCAGTTCCCCATCTATAAACTAGGGACAATAATACTTCCTTGCCCTACAGGTATGTTGCCAGGATTAATGTTGTGAGGCTCTCAATTACTATAATCATGGTGGGCATGTCAGTACAATACCTTAGTAGATAGCTAAATTGGAGTGTACCGTTGAATCAGGTCTTTTGTCCATGCTCCTGTACCTGAGTACAACATTTATGCTATTTATTTTCCTTCCCCGGGGTGATGCTGTCAGACCAGGTGCCAGCTCATGCCAAGGCAACTGGACCTCACTAAACACTGACAAATGCATAGCTGGAAACCAACCTGCCTCACCTATGTGTTACTCTTATTAAAATAGATATTAGAGTTATAAGAATGTCTTTAGTGTTTAGACTTTATGGGATACTTGTAGGAGGCTGCACATATTAATCCTACTTATAACATCTGTATCCCATGTTATAAGATAATGTTTAAATGCTTGCTCTGTAACTATAAAAATGTTTGCCAAGACTGTGAACCCCCACCGTCAGGGGAGAAGCATCAGCAAGTGTGAAATACTAGTTTATCACAAGAGGTGTCATCTCTTCCTCATAAAAGAAGGTCTACAGACATCAGACAAGCCACTGTGCAACATCAGTGGACAAAACACTTTGCTGATTGTTCCTCCCACACCCATGGAGAGGAGACATGCACCAAATGCTCATCTCATCAGTTTGATTGCTGGGGGAAATCCCTGTGTGACGCATGACCAGAAAGGATTAAGCATCCTGTAGGATGAATGACTCAAATTCAACCCTTAAAGACATATGGGGAGATAATGTTTGTGCTTTTGTGTATTTACATATATATTAGTCGTGGTCAACAATGTAATCAAACAGTCGCTGTCTATGCTGTATTCTGTTAATTCAGAGATCAAAAGAACATCTTAACATTTAAATGAACTGTAAACATAGGATGTCACTGTATTCATCTCTCTTTGAAATGTACAGCAAATCATCTGCAAATGGTGGAAAAACAGGCAATTGCTTTATGTTAATCTGTGTGAATAATTACTGGTGATCCTTAGGAAATATACCTAGTTCAAAGTCGCCCTGATTGCCTATTGTTTACCCAGGACTGTATGGTCAAGTGGATGCTAGAACATTGTATAAAAGACCCTTGGGTGCTGATCCTGTCATCTCAGATCTGCTTAAGCTTCATCAGGGGAAGTTTGAGTCGCAAGATTGAGATCTTGGTTAAGCTGGAACACCCTGAATATGATATTGGACATTGGACTATAACCTATGGATTAAATTCTAAAAGAACTCTTTGCAACTACAAAGCTCACCATCTCTGCTATGAATCTGAAGCACTATGCATGTCTGTATGTATATTGATCTTTTAATCAATACTCTCTCTCTTTTCTTTTTTAATACATTTTAGTTTAGTTGTTAAGAATTGGCTGTAAGTGTGTATTTGGGTAACATCCAAAATATTCCTTAACCTGGGAGGTAATGTGTCCGATCTTTTGGGATTGTACAACTTTTTTATATGATGAAGATGATTTTCATTAATCCTCATCATATCTGACTTGGGTGTCTAGGTGGAGGCCTGAGGCTGGGTTACTTTAAGGGAACTGTGTTGTTGACTTCTGAGTAACCAGTGAGGTAATAAAGGAGCTGTTTTGTGCTGGCATGGTAAATCTAAGTATTGGAATATTCACCAGCTTTGGGGATTGTCTGCCCCATTCTTTACAAAAAGAAAAGGAGGACTTGTAGCACCTTAAAGACTAACCAATTTATTTGAGCATAAGCTTTTGTGAGCTACAGCTCACTTCATCGGATGCGTCAAATAAATTGGTTAGTCTCTAAGGTGCCACAAGTACTCCTTTTCTTTTTGCGAATACAGACTAACACGGCTGTTACTCTGAAACCATTCTTTACAGTTCACCATAATTGAGTGACTTCAACTGGCTCCCCCTGGGACTCCAGTCACACCCTGTGAAGGAGAATTTGTATCTCTGTGCTGCTTGAACTCTGAGGGCAAAGACCCCACATCACTGTCATCAAAAATCCCCCAAGATTATGAGATTCTGTAGCATGAAAAATAGAAATGAACACAAAACGAAACACATAATAAATACAAATATACAATATGAATATTAGGGCTGGAATTGCCAAAGGAGCGTAAGGGAGTTACCATTCAGGAATCAAAGAGAAAATTCCCTGAGAAGTAAGTACCAATAAGGCAGAAAAGAAAACGTAGGGAGTTAAGATTCATCTTCAGAAACTCCTTCTACAGCTTTTCAATTATGTACAACATCATGCGAGCATTTAAGAGCCTCCAATATCAGCAGCCTCAATTTTGGCAGACTCCTCTCTGCTAATCTTCTCTCCATGTCTGGTTTCTCCCTGATAGCTAAAATTATGTCACAGCAATATGTGATTGGTTACCTGAGATCTGGTGCGATGCTGACATTAGCCGCTGGCCAAACTGGATGTGAACGAGAGAACAGCACCATTCGTCTGATGTGCTAGCTTCCTGCTGCACAGATTTGGCAGCATACTTTTTCATAACCTTTACGGTACCCCCACTGGACTGAAACTGCTGGGTTTCCTCTTATTCTTCTGACACTAAATTACCATGGTATCTAGGAATGCATGGAGGAGTAAATATTTCTTACAGTATGGAGGAGAGATTCCTTCAGCACTCTCCTTAACAAAAACAATCCAAATGAAGTGTACTGAAAAAGTTAAATTTTTTCTGACAATGGCCCCCTGTGTTTGTGTGGCTGGAAAGGGTTTTATTGCATTATGCTTAAGCTAATTGCAGCCCAATGAGCTTCCGCTGAATTACACTGCTCCCTGTCCCTGCTGTTGGACGTCGGAGTCCCACAAGCCCTGGCTTCATCAGAAGCAGGAATTCCGGGATAACACACAGAGAGGGCACAGCCGATGGCACAACAGGTTTCCGAATGAAAACTTGGCTGATTGGATTCTCTAGGTTCTGCAATAAATATTATTCCAGAAAAGGGTATTGGGCCAAATTCTGCTCTGATTTACACTCATGGCAGCTCCACTCAGGGCACCTCCCTTGACTTCTGTAGCACTGCATCCTGTGTAGATCAGGGCAGACATTTGCCAGTAAGCTCTAGCTGCGTCTGCTGAGTTTGAATTCCACTTGTCTGAACATCTGAGGAAGTGGTTCATCTCTGGAAAGCTTCATGGGGGGAAAATGCCTAAAGTACTTTTACAACTGCTGGTTCTCTCAGTACATTTTGAGACCTGCACTTTATGAGGTAAAACCTAAGCCCCCTCCATAGACACAGAGGGCCTGAATGACAGTTGTAATAGCAAGGAGTTGGGCACTGAGGGGGCACCATCCATATGGGGGGGGTATGTGTATGTGTTTTGAGTTTTTTTAGCAGGAGTAAGGGTAGAAGGGAAGACAGGAGAAGACCAAGAGAGAGGTAGGGAGGACCTGTGGTTCTGCAGATTTCACCAATGTAAGAGTTAGTTCTGCTCCTACACAGGGGTATGCTCATGGCATAGAATCTGAATCTGGATTTCAAACATCCCAATGTGCAAGGGCATTCAGACCTGGCATTTCCATTCATGCCCATCTCTGCTAGCAAGAGAGAGTTATGTTCACAATGGACATGTGTATGTAGAAGTACAGAGTGGAAGACCAAGAGCTGGAAGACAGACTCGAGCTCAGTTTTGCTCCACAGCCAAAGGCAGTGTCCATGCCTGCGTGCAGCTGGTGAAAAGAAGAACCGCATTTCATTCTCGCCAATGTTAATTCTCTTCAGATGCCATTCACAGCAAAAATAAGACTGCTGAGAACCCTTCTCTCTAATGTTCAAATTACTTTCCAACCGCTGGGCAGACTATTCATAACTGATTTCCCTGGCCTACCCTACCACCCGGATGCCCACTGAAACAAAGAAGAAAAAGTGAGATACAGAAGGAAATTATAGGCTGTGAATACATTTTCCACCAAACTGATCTTTTATGTTCTCCCCAATTTCCATACCTTGTAATTATGGCTGTGCATGGTCTCTCATAAGCTTCCCCACAGGCACTAAAGCTAGGTCATTTAAAAATATTCCAGCTTGGCTTCATTTCATTAATGTACTCTTCAGCGAAAAGAGAAAATTTTCATGTATTTTGAGCCACTGTTCATGATTTTCTCCCTAGGATGTTTACATCCTAGCCCTACCTCTTAATATGTAAAAGAGAAAATTTTCATGTATTTTGAGCCACTGTTCATGATTTTCTCCCTAGGATGTTTACATCCTAGCCCTACCTCTTAATATGTTTTTGTAAGATTTGTTTGAGATCTATTATTCTGTCTTTGTGCCATATTTCCTGCTCAGGTTTTTTGTACTTCAGACTTGGGCTCCTTTGAGGTCAATGAGACTGCTTACATACTTAAAATTATACCTACGCCCTTGTACCTTGCAGAATTGGGGTCTTGGAAAGTGCTCTAAGAGCAGTCACTCTACTTAGGCACCCCACAGAGCTCATCAAAATAGGGGGCCTGATTCTCTCCTTACCTACATCAGTTACCCACCAGTGTAACTATACTTACTTTGGTGGAGTGATTCCCGATGTACACTGGTGTTAAGTAAGATCAGAATCAGGCTCATTTGGGGAAAAAAGGGTGAGGAGAGTGGATAAATGAAAACCTGATCAGCACCAAGCAAGATTCCAAACATGTGAGCTGGAAATGACCATTGATCTCAATGACCATTGATCTCAGGGCTTTTAGCAGAGGCTATGGAAAGGGGTTTGGTTCTCTTGTATGGGCAAGAACCTGAAGAGAATTTACTGTGATCAGCACTTTCCAGAGACATACACACTGAACTTGAGGCTAGATCGTGCTCTTGCCTCACGGAGCCTAGTGGAGTGATTGGTTTAAAGCCACTGGGTGTATTCACCCTGAGTAGAGGGACAGCACAAGGCTTCTGCATAAGTTAAATCCCACTATGAAGCCCCCAATAAAGGGGGGCTTAACTGGTGCATACGCCTAATGGTGGCCCTCTGCATTGGGTGAACGTCACCCACTCTGAGAAGAGAGTCAGGCCTCCTGCAACGAATTTTCCATGTTAAAAAATCTCTCTACAAAGGTCAGTGGCCCAATCCTGTAGTCATTATTCAGGCAAAACTCCCACTGACCTCATCTCAATGGGATGTGTTTTCTCCAAGTAATATTGATATCACTGGGAATAAGAACAGCAGGGCTAGGCCTTATGAGAAGGTCATCTAGGTCATTAAGTTCATACAAACCCATGTTTCTTTGTCTCTTTAGCAGAAATACCCCTCTGAACAGTGATATATGGAGGGGCACCAGCTTCATAGTTGTGACGAGTGGTATGAACATGATTGCACGGAAGGGGAAAGGAGGCTACATGATATCATGACAATCTGCTATTGACATCCAGAGCCTGATCCAAAGTCCACTCAAGGTGATGGAAGAGTTTCCATTGATTCCAATGGGCTTTGGATCAACCCTGAGGTGGCAGCTGTAGTTAAGAATCCATTCTTCATCTTCAGCTGCCTAAGAGAGCGTGTCCAACCAACTCAGACAGGGACCTGGCTACAGTGATCTCCATGTCTGTCACTTCTAGTGATGATCATGATGATGCCTTGATAATATGTTCATCTTCATTTTGGCAACCAGGGCCACTTGGGAGACTTCAGCTGGTGCAGAATGGGGCTGCCTATTTTCCAAGCGGGTCAGACCCTTGAAAACCTAGAAAACCTGTACTCTGCACAGAGGGCCTGATCATGGTGCCATTCACATACATGGCAAAACTCTTCACAGCTTCAGTGGCAGCAGGATTGGGCCTACCCCAGGAGAAATTCAAGGTGCTGGCTACTATCTAGAAAATCAAAAATGTTCTGGGATCCAGTGTGAAACTGGCACCTTTCTCAGGAGACTCAAAACACATCACTTCGTTCAGGGTAGCTAAATAAAAGGTCTGGAATGT
This sequence comes from Lepidochelys olivacea, assembly GCF_965140295.1. Taxonomy (NCBI): domain Eukaryota; kingdom Metazoa; phylum Chordata; order Testudines; family Cheloniidae; genus Lepidochelys; species Lepidochelys olivacea. Next base: position 65,155,902 of record NC_140421.1, on the reverse strand, counting down.
CCCAGGGCACACCAACTCTTGAAGAATGAGCATCATCTGCCTTTTGCTCAACAAGAAAGTTCCCTGTTCTTTGTCAAATAAGAAGGTCTGATACTGTGGTATGCTCAAGTGAGTGCTCAACACTTTCTGCAAATCAGGACTTTAAGGTGACTCAGATGAAACACCTAAAATATTGAGGCACTCAAAATCTCTAGTCACTTTGGAATAGGCCCTAAATTTGGGCAGGTTGGCCAAAATGTTGTAAAGGACTCCCAGAAACAGTGGTGATAGACATCATATAGAGGCATGTAATAAATACAGTAGTAATTAAAAGAATATTTAATTTAAATTAATATGTCCCTTTAAAAAGATTACATTTGTGGTGAACATGTAATTCTATTACACACACACACACACACACATTAAAAGAACATTATTAAGGTTGCAAAGTCAAGCACTCAAAAGTTAGGAAATGGCAGAATTATCTCTATGCAACCTTAATTTCATCTCCTTGTGTGTGTCCATTAGGATACAATCTTTAATTACATGGTCACATACTATTTTTCCCACAGGGCCCCTGATTCAGTCTGTGCACAGTAAGGACCTACTTTGGGGATGGCATAATAGACAGGTTTTTGTGTGTGCAATTTCCTAGGTTTTTAAAAAAGCAAACTGAACCCTGCCCAGAAATTTCAATATGTGGCATCATATTGACACCCACATGGGTCATCAGGAGGGCTGGAACCTTTAGATCCACCACACAAATCTGTCCACTTGAGTTAACAGAGTAACTGATAGCAGTAATAGGTTGCCATCCTCTATATGGACCAGCACGAGAGGGGGATTTCATAGACGTTCACAGACAGCAGAGGAATGGTGAGATTCAGGAATCTAGGCTCTGGAGGGGAGTGTTCTCTAGTGGGCATAGACTCCTCTGTCCATTCCTCCAAAATTTGACCCCTGCTGCCCTGTCCCCTCCAAATTTCCCCTGTCCCAGTCTTGTCTCTTCCCCACTCCTGGCTGCTTGTCCCAGTCCCATTCTCCTGGCCTATGCAATCCCAGTCTCAACTTCTCAGGCTTCTCATCACAGTCCCAGTCTCCTTACCGATGAAGAGCTAGTGTCCCCCTGCCAATTCCCTTTCCAGTTTCAAGTCTCCCACCCCACTCCCAGCCATATTGCCCAGACATTTCCAGTTTCCCCCAGCTCCTCGCCCAGCCACGCCCAGCTTCCCCCACCTCCTGGCTCCTCATCCGATCTCTCTCTTCTCCACACTGACCTCCTCTTCTTTCCCTTCCACCACCCAATCACATTCTCTGCTCACTCTGGCTCCTAGCCCTGATCTACCTTCCTGAGATCCTCATCCAATCTTAGTGTCGCTGCCTCCCAAGCTCCTTGTCTCCACCTCTTTGCCCAGCCTGCCTCAGTTCTCCCCACGGACCCTGGCTACTCATCCCATCTGTCTCCCTTCCCCCTTCACCTCTTCCTTCTGCCCCACTGGTTCTAAATCCTAGTCTCTTTGCCCTCCCAGCTCCCTGTCTAAGTCTCTTTGCTTACTAGTCCCACTCTCCCTGGCTCCCAGTCTCCTTGTTCAGCTAGTCCCAATATCCCCCCACCTCATTCTCAGTCCAAGTTTCTCTCTTCCCCACCACCAGCCTTCAGTCTTCCCTAACCCAGTGAATCAGGTACCCATTTGCATCTCGGTGGACTGGAGGCAGCCTTTCTGTATGAGATCAAGCAAGACTCTGACCCCTGACTTTTAGGATTGTAGCCAAGCACCTGGAGCACTCAGCCACCATGCCTCATATAGGCTTATACTTAGGCCAAATTTGAGCAGACACATCCCAGACACCGAGGCCAGTCCCTCCCAAATTTCAAGTCCCTCCTCCAGAGCATAGGAGTGCGAGAGCTGTTAAAAAAAAGAATTTTTACTGTGGGAAAACCAATGTGTTATTCTCCTAGTCTCATCCTTGGAAACAGCTGAACTGTTTTGGCTAGAAAGAAAGAAAGAAAGAAAGAAACCAGCTTGAGACAGACACTTGGCATGGAAAATTTCAGCCCTAACAATTAAAGTTTGGCAAAGTTATATGCAATGGAAAGGAGTCTTATAATGGGATGTGTCAGGCAACCTTAATAACAGGCAGTACTACCAGCCCTGCCCGTGATCATTTTTTAAGCATAATGATCACTGATTTACATCTTTGAAGGATTCAGTTTATTGCTTTTTGCAAAGCTTCATTATAGCTAAAAACAAATCATGGCATTGTAGCGAGGTGGGCTGGCTCCCCGCTGCCCTGGAGAGGGATGAGCCTCTCCGGACACCAAAGTGCGTGGAGCCAGTGAACCCTGCACCCACCCCTCGGAGGTCAAGGCGCAGGACAGGAAGTATAAAAGCCCGACCACAGAGCTCAGTTGAAACACAGCCACCGGGGAGGCCAGCCACCTGTGGCGGAGCTCCCAGCTGGGAGACCACGGCGATCGGCGGCCGACCTGAGGACTGGCCAGACCAGCCAATTCCTGATGCTAGCCCGAGCCCAGAGACGCTGCCAAGCTTGCAGATCGCCAGTTACCCCGAGGAGCTGTCAAGCCAACCGAGTGCCAGTTACCCCGAGGAGCCCAGGGTGTGTGACCCCTTGGAGGACGCCAGCTGGACCCAGGTTACCTCTAGAGGGGGAGATAGGAAGGTAGCCCGGGGGCAGCCGACCCTAGTCAGGCTGCAACACTGCCAGAGCCCATGTCAGTGTGTTGCGGCCAGGATCCCCACTGACCCAGCAGCGGGCCTTCTGCCGCTTCTAGGGCCCCGGGCTGGGACGCAGTGGAGTGGGTGGGCCTGCGTCCCCCCCGCCACCCATCTTGCGGGTGGCCGTCTCCCCCTCTCCCAGGCCGCTTGGAGCCAGGAGCCTGGGTTTGCTAGTGAACTGTTTGCTCAGCCCCTGCTTGAGGGCCTGAGCTACTGACTGTTGGCTCCGCAGCCAGGCTAGTTCCCTGACACTCCTGACAGAAGTAGCGAGGTGGTCTGGCTCCCCGCCGCCCTGGAGAGGGTCAAGCTGGCCAAAGCCACCCAAAGGCATTTATCTAGTTAATCATATGGTCACTGAATCAGCTATTCCCTGAACAGCAAAAAATATCCCATGCCATCAGAATACAACAGGGAAAGTAATAACTGCTGGGAGCATAAATCTTTTAAGTACTAATACTCTTATGCACCAAAGAAAATTAAATGCTTAAATTGTGACATTGTCAACATCACAAACCCATGAAATTCCTAAATGCTCAAATCACATGGAAGAGAGTTAAAAGATGGTGTTCTCATGTGTATCATATGGAAAAGCTCTCCCTCCAAAATTAACAAGTGGGGGGGGGGAGGATTGTAAAATATTCTTTAATGCTGAGAACAAAAATCTGTATGTGATCTTTAAACCCAACCACTATAAAGGTTATTTTTATTGTTTATAATGTATGTTGCAGCAGCACCTAGAGGCCTTATCCGCACTGCGCTAGTTGCTGTACAAAACTCATAGCAAAACGATGGTCTCTGCATCAAAGAGCTTGCAATCTAAGTATAAGTAAAGAGACAGCAGGTGGATTTACTGAACAGACCAGGGGAGCACAAAGTCACAATGAGATAGCTGTGATCGGTATTCTCTACACCTTTTATCAGTAACTCAGGGTATCTGATAGGAATAAAATAAATGGTAAAAAACGAATCTTAGAGAACATTCCCCTCGACGCACAAAAAAATGAAGATCTGAATTAAACCCACCGAAAATAAATGCCATGATTCAGCACATTTTGTTTCTGGTACTGGACTTCAAAAAATAGATTCACAGTTTGCTTGAATAATGGGCCTGACCCTATAAACTTTACCAATAATCCTTCCTCGTGCAAACAGTACCATTGACGTCAAGATCTTAAGTAGCTGCATTTGGATGGAGTTAGGCATACAGATTAGGCCCAGCATGTTTAAGGGGAGTGATTTTCAATCTTTAGGGCTTGTGTAACTGAGGTGAGGGAATGGAGAATCAGGCTCTAAGGATATGTCTACACTGCCAAAAAATCCCCAAGGCAGCAAGTCTCAGAGTTTGGATTAACTGACTTGGGCTCACGGTGTTTGCACTGCGGGGCTAAAAATCGCAATGCAGATGTTGCTTCTCCGGCTGGAGCCTAGGCTCTGTAACCTGGCTATCTGGGAGGGTCTCAGAGCCTGAGCCCCAGTCTGTGCAGTAACATCTACGCTGCTATTTTTAGCCCCATAGCTCAAGCCCCGTGAACCCAAGTCAGTTGACCTGAGCACTGAGACTCGCTGCATTGGTTTCTTTTTGCAGTCTAGATGTACTCTTGGTGTCTATCATGATAAACACCCATTTTTTCATGTTCTGTGTGTATATAAATCTCCTCACTGTATTTTCCACTGAATGCATCCGATGAAGTGAGCTGTATAGCTCATGAAAGCTTATGCTCAAATAAATTGGTTAGTCTCTAAGGTGCCACAAGTCCTCCTTTCCTTTCAAATCTGCAATTTTAAAATGAAAACAGTGCCCGACAGAATATTCTCTTTCCACTTTAGCAACATAAATGTACTTCATCTCCGTTGACCCAGAGTAGAGCATGGTATTTAACATTTAAAATACAAATACAAATCCGATCCCGTTTGTGCCTGCATGTTTTTGTTGGGCAGAAGCACATTCTGTGAACCACCGTTTTTGTTTCAAATTGACACAAGGCAGGTTCCAGACGCACATCAATGTGGCTATTGCATATGCTCACTAACAGGCATAGCTGCTCCCCGTGAATTACTGAAATGATATTACACAGTAACATATGTAGTGCGCATAGAGCATTTCTCATGTTCAAACACATAGCAACTCATTTGTACTCACTACTCCTCTGTGAGATCCAAAACCTATTGCAGTTAATGGGAATCTTGCCATTGACTTCAATGGGCTGTGGATTGGGCCCTACCCCTGTTCACATTGGGTAGCAGCTACTCACATGAATAGTTCCAGTGAAGTCAATGGAGCTAGATAATGTGAAAAAGTGGTTCACAATCTGACCCTAAGTCTTATCCATGAAGTGACTGACCCAAGATCACATAGCAAGTGGGTGGCAGATCAGGATTCAGATTCCCAACTCTATGCTCATTCCTATAAACCTACCCTCCCACCTTCCCACAAACAGAAGAGACTCCTCCACCTGCTTGCCAGAGTGTCTGTAAAAAAATTAATAAATACATGTACAAGTAGCAGTAACCTTCTTCGTGGCCAAAATAATTAAAATAATTCAGGACCGAACTTTTCAGTCATGATTCCAAAAAACCTTCCATTAAATCAATGGGAGCTTTTGTAAAAAAGGACTGTAGAATAAGGCCACCCGTCATTATTTTTGTACAAACCATTAATAGTCAACAAAATTTCGAAAGTTAAAAAAGCTTTCAGAAAAAAGATGTTGTTTGAACAAAAGGAGAGAGTTTTAAAATAGGGCCTGATGTACTGATTTCTGATTTTCAAATTAAAAAATGCTCTTGGATACAGACATCTTCTCCAAGTTCCAGCCTGGAAGGAATCTCTCCAGCTATTTTTTAAATCCACAAAAACAGACCCTTTATGATGGAAATGCAATTGTGTGACACTATCTTACTCCTATGAACTGTTGCCTTGGTAAATATGCAAACGGAGACAGTTGAACTAGGTCTAACTATATGGACACAACTGCCTTATAGTGACGTGTTAGCTAAGTACTTTGGCAGTAGCTGAGTTTCAGAGTAGACCTACACCCTTTAAAATTTGCCTGCTATGTCCCTGATTCAGGAACGCACCTATTCATGCGCTTAACTTTAAGCACATACTTGAAAATATACATAAGATGCTTTCCGGAATCAAGGCCCAGATGCTTAAGGCTCAGTTATGTCTCCCAGCCAGAGGAGGGTTGGTGGAGGCAAGAGGTGACTGAGATATTATGCCTGGGTAAGGCAGGAATGGGCATAATGGGCCAGATTCTGCTCTGAATTTCATCGGTCTTCTCTACTGTCTTTAGTGGATTTACTCCCCATTTACACTGATGCAACTGAGAGTGGAATGTAGCACAATCTCTCTGTTGGTAGGGGAACACACTCACCTGTAGCCATAGCCACAACCCACCCAGATACACCCCTCCACGGTGTTCGTGCTGTCAGCAACACCAGCAGCTCCCCAGCCATTACACTTGGAGAGCCCTGGCTGCAGGATGGTTTCCTGCATGCTGAGGAGGGAGGGGATTCTCTGCACGCTTCACCTGCTAGCACACAAATACTGAAGCTGCATGTAATTTGACCCTGTTTATTTTTCTCCTTTCATTAGTGCATGTACATTTTTTTCAGAGCTGGTTTAAAGAAAATTGAGTCAGAAAGCGCCTGGTGGACAGATTCTGCCCTCACAGCTCCTCTTGAAGTAAGAAGGACTGGACACAATTAAGGGGACCTTAATGGGAATTTTATGTGGCAGGATAGAACCCTTAGTTTACACAGCCTTCCCACTCTGAGATGTTTAATTAAATCATACAATCATAGAGTATCAGGGTTGGAAGGGACCTCAGGAGGTCATCTAGTCCAACCCCCTGCTCAAAGCAGGACCAATCCCCAACTAAATCATCCCAGCCAGGGCTTTGTCAAGCTTGACCTTAAAAACTTCTAATGAAGGAGATTCCACCACCTCCCTAGGTAACGCATTCCAGTGTTTCACCACCCTCCTAATGAAAAAGTTATTCCTAATATCCAACCTAAACCTCCCCCACTGCAACTTGAGACCATTACTCCTTGTTCTGTCATCTGCTACCACTGAGAACAGTCTAGATCCATCTTCTTTGGAACCCCCTCTCAGGTAGTTGAAAACAGCTATCAAATCCCCCCTCATTCTTCTCTTCCGCAGACTAAACAATCCCAGTTCCCTCAGCCTCTCCGCATAAGTCATGTGTTCCAGTCCCCTAATCATTTTTGTTGCCCTCTGCGGGACTCTTTCCAATTTTTCCACATCCTTCTTGTAGTGTGGGGCCCAAAACTGGACACAGTACTCCAGATGATGCCTCACCAATGTCGAATAGAGGCGAACGATCACATCCCTTGATCTGCTGGCAATGCCCCTACTTATACATCCCAAAATGCCATTGGCCTTCTTGGCAACAAGGGCACACTGTTGACTCATATCCAACTTCTCGTCCACTGTAATCCCTAGGTCCTTTTCTGTAGAACTGCTGCCTAGCCATTCGGTCCCTAGTCTGTAGCGGTGCATGGGATTCTTCCGTCCTAAGTGCAGGACTCTGCACTAGGCCTTGTTGAACCTCATCAGATTTCTTTTGGCCCAATCCTCTAATTTGTCTAGGTCCCTCTGTATCCTACCCCTACCCTCCAGCGTATCTACCTCTCCTCCCAGTTTAGTGTCATCTGTAAACTTGCTGAGGGTGCAATCCACATCATCCTCCAGATCATTTATGAAGGTATTGAACAAAACCGGCCTGAGGACCAACCCTTGGGGCATTCCACTTGATACCGGCTGCCAACTAGACATGGAGCCATTGATCACTACCCGTTGAGCCCGACAATCTAGCCAACTTTCTTTCCACCTTATAGTTCATTCATCCAGCCCATACTTTAACTTGCTGACAAGAATACTGTGGGAGACCGTGTCAAAAGCTTTGCTAAAGTCAAGGAACAACACATCCACTGCTTTCCCCTCATCCACAGAGCTAGTTATCTCATCATAGAAGGCAATTAGATTAGTCAGGCATGACTTGCCCTTGGTGAATCCATGCTGACTGTTCCTGATCACTTTCCTCTCCTTTAAGTGCTTCAGAATTGATTCCTTGAGGACCTGCTCCATGATTTTTCCAAGGACTGAGGTGAGGCTGACTGGCCTGTAGTTCCCAGGATCCTCCTTCTTCCCCTTTTTAAAGATGGGCACTACATTAGCCTTTTTCCAGTCATCCGGGATTTCCCCCGATCGCCATGAGTTTTCAAAGATAATGGCCAATGGCTCTGCAATCACAGCCGCCAACTCCTTTAGCACCCTGGGATGCAGTGCATCCGGCCCCATGGACTTGTGCTCATCCAGCTTTTCTAAATAGTCCCAAACCACTTCTTTCTGCACAGAGGGCTGGTCACCTCCTCCCCATGCTGTGCTGCCTGGTGCAGTAGTCTGGGAGCTGACCTTGTTCGTGAAGACAGAGGCAAAAAAAGCATTGAGTACATTAGCTTTTTCCACATCCTCTGTCACTAGATTGCCTCCCTCATTCAGTAAGGGGCCCACACTTTCCTTGATTTTCTTCTTGTTGCTAACATACCTGAAGAAACCCTTCTTGTTACTCTTAACATCTCTTGCTAGCTGCAACTCCAGGTGTGATTTGGCCTTTCACTCCTGCATGCCCGAGCAATATTTTTATACTCTTCCCTGGTCACTTGTCCAATCTTCGACTTCTTGTAAGCTTCGTTTTTGTGTTTAAGATCAGAAAGGATTTCACTGTGAAGCCAACTGGTCGCCTGCCATATTTACTATTCTTTCTACACATCGGGATGGTTTGTCTCTGTAACCTCAATAAGGATTCTTTAAAATACAAGTCAGCTCTCCTGGCCTCCTTTCCCCCTCATGTTATTTTCCCAGGGGATCCTGCCCATCAGTTCCCTGAGGGAGTCAAAGTCTGCTTTTCTGAAGTCCAGGGTCCATATTCTGCTGCTCTCCTTTCTTCCCTGTGTCAGGATCCTGAACTCGACCATCTCATGGTCACTGCCTCCCAGGTTCCCATCCACTTTTGCTTCACCTACTAATTCTTCGCAGTTTGTGAGCAGCGGGTCAAGAAGAGCTCTGCCCCTAGTTGGTTCCTCCAGCACTTGCACCAGGAAATTGTCCCCTACACTTTCCAAAAACTTCCTGGACTGTCTGTGCACTGCTGTATTGCTCTCCCAGCAGGTATCAGACCTCCTCCTTCTCTGCAGTTGTCACTGTATCACTTATTAGCAGATCACTATTCATTTTCATAAAATTCATGTGGTTTCTGGGCAGGTTTTACCCTCTATTGAATGTTGGTATGTCACGGGGGTGGCCACCTCACACACATCCCCTTATCTGGATAGAAGTCACCCTGCCTCCGTTTTCCCTCTCGATTCCTCAATAACCCGAAAAGAGGCTTTCACAAGTCCAATAACAACCTGTCTTGGAGTCTGGTTTTATTAACACAAAGTTCCAAAATAAGCACAAAAAGGTCTTCCATCCCAGGCTTACCCTGGGCACAGCCCCGCCTCCCAGAGGAACTCTCTTCCTATGTTCTCTAAGTCTCTGGAGAAGACCCAAGGCCTGGCATGCCTTCTTTGCCTTCTCCCCAAAAGGAAACCAAAACGTACAGGTGGGCCTTTCTTCCCAGCCCCAATTCCTTCCTCAGGGACCACTTCAGGAGACTGACTGACTGTCAATCTGTCTCAGGCTCTATCTTGCACTCTGCATGTTCACTCTGCAGTCCCCCTTTGGCTATCCACTGACCTCTGTTTTTCTACCCGGACAGAGGCCTGGTTCAGTCTGTCATGTGACTAAATTCCTTGTCTGCACTTAGGGAGGCAAATCGGCTGCAGGACAGGTGGGCTGAAACCGCTATCTTCCTTTAAAAAGGGCTGGTCACCATATAGCACAGTACCATATTTATGCACTTCAGATTTTATAAAACGTGGCTGAATGCAATTTATTCTCCACAGCTTTGGGCAGACAATGAATTTCTGTCTTTATCTCCAAAAAAGCTTTTGGAGAGACTCCATTCCACAACTGGGTGTGGATACATATTTTTTCTATTTGCCAGATTACTCATTACCAATTGCTTGGCTATTCCTGAAGTCAGTGATGCTAATAAATACTTAGGACCAAGTTCTCAGCTCGGGTAGATCTATGTAACCCTATTGACTTCATTGAAATCATGCTGATTTACACCACTGAGGATCCGGCCCATGTCTTAGATTTGATTTTAGCATTTTTTTTATTTTTATTTTTAAAACATAATTTGGATTTATCATTGATTGCTGACATGTCGTATTTAACATACATTCCATGTCAGTGATTAGATCAATGTTCTTTGGTACAATCAGTACCTTTACAAACATCTTCTCACTTCCATAACATCTTCTCACTTCCATGGGTATAATTCCATGAAGAAAACACAAAATAGCAAAAACACTTGATATCTGTAACAGATTTTTCCCCCCATTCTTCCCAAAGGCCATCTTAGAAAGAATATATGCAAATTGCATCCTTCTGAAAGTGCAGTATTTCCTTCATGGCTGAGGCATTGCTAAAATCCTTCTGAAGCTGGGTTGCCAATTTTATTTGGACATATTCCTGGAGGTTTCATCACATGACATAATGTTTAATTAAGGATTAATCTTTAATCCTGGAGACTCCAGGACAATCCTGGAGGGTTGGCAACCCTAATCTGATGCCCAACAGCTGTACCCATAAGTAAGTCGTGTCTGAGCTTTGCCAAGAATCCTTCATTTCATCATACTTTTCTATAAGGAGAAAACCAGACAACTGCCCAGTGGCTAACATCACACAGCACAGAAGCCCCTCAGTTCTCAATGCTGCAGAACACCCATTAAATACTTCTCATACCGCATGCTACTAGTAGGGACCTATTATGATGCAACATGAACTTAGATTTTCCCCAGAAGTATGTTTTTTCTGTCCTGTAAAGCCGCTTTCCTTTTAAACCTTTTTTAAATGGTGAGACAGAGCTGAATTTAAATTAATTTGTTGGCTGATGAACTTCTAAAGAGATTCAAGGATGAAACTCTGTATTTCTTTCTTGATTTATTTAACATTCGAACACCTCCTGCTTCTTCAACCATGCACATCAAACTCTGGCACTGCTGCAATGCAACTGCTTTCTCCAGGACTGCAGTAAGCCAAGAATGGACTTTGTGTTAGGTTAACACATGCCTCTGGTGAAACAAAAGATTGTGTCTCTAAATGACACTTTAGGGTTGCATAGTTATACACTTGATATAATTTCCCTGTCATGTTTGCTTACTTGCCCATACGTTTTTTTCCTATGGTTATTACTATCAGTACTGCAACTTCAGCTCAGGTTATAAAGTTCAAGTTGCCTTCTATTTGTTTCATACATCACCAGTAAAAGCAGAGAGCAGACAGCAGTTCATTTCAGCCGCTGGAATATACACTGCCAGACATGATATAGGAAGGCAACAACAAAGAAAATAAATTTGTTTTCACGTTTTAACATGATAAGCTGATGCTGTAAGACTGAACAGCAGAAAAGAAAAAAACAGCAACCCAGAACTCTTGTTTAGACTGAGGAAGGATGATCTAGAGAAAGTACAAAGGAAGTACTCAGTGAGTCATTCTCTTTGCCCAAGCCATATATAATGGTCACAAACCACTGAGGAATAAAGTATCAAAATCCTTAGTTTCAATCATATTTTTTATATTCACCCATCAAATTTCCCCTGTGATCCCCAGAAGAAAGAACTACCAGCTGCTATATATCATTGAAAGACAAATAATACTTATTTTTTTGAGAAAAAAATCTTAGCATATAAGGCCACAATATCTGGCAGAAAAATAAGGTAAAATTGTAAGTAAGGGCTTGTACAATAACTGATTGGAGACACTGATATACATACAATACTGTAAAAATTGTTAATCCTCACTGAATTAATCCACCTGATAATTCTTTATAATAACAAACACAAAATCAACTATTCTCAGGTCCCTTCTTACAGCTTAGCAAAGATTTTATGCAGCATGAAATTACTAGGAGTAAAAGTTTGCCAGGGTGCTGTATTGAGGTCTTATATAGCTTTTACAACATGTACTACAGAACACGTACAGGGCGAGATGAAGTAGTATCAGAAATAATCAAAAAGACGTGTCAAAATAAATGAAGAAAATACACTTGTTGATGTATTATCCTTATTGGGCTTATTTGACTATTTGGCCACAAGCCCAATCCTGCAAGGGGCTGATCAGGCTAAAGCACCTGGCAGGATCAGAATCTACATACTGAGAGCTGCATTGGGATCTAATATATCATTAACCATTTTTTGCACTCCCAAATACCTGCAATGAATGGATATGCAAAATTAAAATGTTAAGATCCAACTTTTCTTTAAAATTAATGAAGGGTGAACCTCAGCGTTTTGGAGGTCTGGATAAATATCCAAAAGCTTGGACATTTATCTGAATCACAGGTTTGGAAACCTTGTGAGAACTGGCTTTCATGCAAGATTGTCCAGCAGGTTCTGGTATCAGTATGGATATTTAGCATTTTGATATCTGCCCTCTTCTGACTCAAACAAATGTTCTGACCCTGCACGCGATTAGAGGCTGCAGAATTGGACCCAGAATCCATTGGAGTGGCAGACACTCAGTATGCTATTCTTGTGAGGCGTTGAGCACTCTCAACTTCTGATGAAGCCAATGGGAGCTAAGGACGCAGAGTGCTTTGTAGGGGGCACTCAGACCCTTGCAAATTTGGATCATGAGTCAACATGAAGAGCAGACAAACATTTTATGATAAATAAAGTAACCAACATTTTTGTAACCTCAAAAGGAGGTTGAATTTGGTCCATGTTTTAGGCATATGTCTGGTTGGTTTTAGGTTTACTGATCCAGCTTGTCCAGTGTTATATTAGATTGGTTTCCTTTCTGAAACAATAAAACTAATAAAACTGATTGCCACTGCCTCTAAGTTACAAGATACAGCAATGGCCTTTTGTGAGCAGAAAACTTGCTCGGTTGCAAATTCTTCTGGCCTCTACTGATGTATGTACAGACATTTCCCCTTTCCCTTAAAGGAGATAAGGAACAGGAGTAGCTGTTGCTATGGAAATGAAGAGCTATGCAGACCAATCTGTAACCCAAAGGCGATAGCCATTGGAAAGCAAAATGTGAGCTAACAAAGCGTGCATTAGTATGATGTAATTATTTTAGACAATACACTCCGTCTAGGAACATAGGAACCGCCTGGCTGAACCAGGCCTGAGGTCCAACTAGTCCTGTGACAGTGGCCAGTACAAGATGCTTCAAGGGGGAAGGTATAAGAACCCCAGTATAGGCAGATGTATTAGATCCCATCTTGGTCTCTAACAGTTAGAGACTGGCTTAAAGCCAAAAGCATGAGGTTTAATATTCCAAAATTGTTTTAAGAATTAACTATAATAAATCTAGATATTCTTGTTACCCATATAAATGTCCGATCCCTTTTTGAATTGTACTAAGGTCTTGGCCTCGGCAACTTCCTGTGGCAATGAGTTCCACAATATAATAATGCAACATGTCAAATAGTATTAAATTTTATAACTTTTGAATTTGTCCCCTTTTAATTTTATTCTCTGATCCCTTGTTCTTGCTCTGAGATTGGGAGAACAGAAGCTCCCAATCTATCTTCTTTATGCCACTCATTATTTTACATACTTCTATTTCCTCTTATTCATCTCCTGCATTTTACAGTTGTTTAAAACTAATAAAACACTTCACCTCTAATTAAGGCTACTACCTGTCTGTCTGTTAAGCTTATTAATTCGTTGCTATTTAAACAGGGGACTGAATAAGCAGTAGCTTCTGGTTTTTAGGCTAAAACACATCTTTGACTTGGAAGGTACATCAGACCTCTCAACTGATCTCAGTGAGGCATGAAAAAAATCTTTCCCAGAGTTAATTTTCAGTTTACAAGACAATTTCTGAAGACAAGCCAGGCCCTCCCAATTGAAAATCATTTAAATAAAAAGCGTCTAACTGTGACAACAGATGCAATGCTCTGACTGTTATTTATGGGGCATCTCAAAATTGTGACCTTCCCAGCACATTAATACCTTCACTGTGCATTTAGAGTAAATTCTTACCTGTCCCCCTTTTGGCTGGTACCGGATGTTGTCTGTCGATCCAATTTTGGATCTGACATTCTTGAGGTCCGGCAGAGGCTGGTTAATAAGTCGTAGTTGCTTAGGTGTGGCTGGAGATTTTGGAGGAGTGCGTATGATGGCGACTTTCTTCTCAGTGGGCACCAATATAGCAGACTTGGGAGTGCCTGGAGTATGAGGGGTTCTGGAATAGCTTGGGGTCCCAGGAGTGCCTGGGGTACGGGAGGAGTAGCTGGGTGGGGTACCAGGAGTGATGGCAGTGGATCCAGGGGTAGTGGGCGTAGAAGTGCCACTCTTTCCTGTCCTGCGAATTGGCTCCGATCCTATATTGAAGACACAACAGCGTTAAAACCATATGGATAAATCGCTCTTTTCTTCATATTGCGTCTCCAGAGACTATGACACCTATAATTGTAAGTAACCTGAACCAAAGCCCACCAACTCAATGGACAGACCCACACTGACTTCAGTGGGCTTTTGGATTAGGCATTAATGTATCCTATATAGTGGAGATGGTTTCGACTGTAAACTTTTGAACAGTAGATTTCAAATACATGGCTGCATCTGGTCATGTACCATAGCTAGTAGCTTTGTATCTACAGTAGAATCCAGAGGGTAGATCCTCAGCTTGTGTAAACAGTCATACCTACATTGACTTCAAAAGAGCAATGATCGTTTACTCCACCTGTGGATCTGCCCCCAGGTAATTATTGTTCTATTCGCGCAAGTATCAAGGTAATTATTACAAGAATACCTCAATTATTATTTAATCTACACCTGGAATAGAGGTCATACAAACAGCATCAGCCAAGGCATGAACTGTCCCCCCCGCCCCCCTTCACCTCAATAAAGTGTTCACTTTAAAGCTTAGTCAAGACAATTGCAATTCTAAAATTATTAAATTAGGCAGCAAGGAAAAACCCCGGAATGGAGTCAGAAGTCTACATTGTACTCCTTTCCTTGCTGTATGGACATACATCCTTGGCTTCCACCGAATTTTCTGGGGAGTCCTCTTAGATCAGTCCCTTTGAGTGCACTAACAGCCAGTGAAGTCAAAGGGACTCATTCTATTTATGTCACCGGGGACGGATGAGACCCAAGGCACTGGTACTCCCGGGGCTAAGGAGAAAGCCTCTTTGTTGAACATGACACACTAAATGGATTAAGCACTCTTTACTCTCATCTCTGCTTCTCCCAGATTGGGCTCTTTCTCTCCCGATCAACTGTCGATCAGGGTTCTCTCACTGCACTGACTATGCAGGAGAGAGAATGGGATTTTCCTGCCTCCCTGCAGCCTTTATTTTTTATTCCTCAGGTGTCCATCCCTTTTGGCAAACACACTCTGGTATACGGCTGCCCCAGACAGGAGGATGGGCATGTTGTTCATTTGCTGCTATGCCAGCCAGGGGTCACTGTGCACTGAGATGGGGCTGCACTTTATCCTCGATACTCAAGATGGGATTTTCAAAGGATTTTCAGTGGGATTTGGGTATCTAACTCCCTTTACATAACACATGAACTAAGGGTTGTCCAATGAAATTAAAAGTCAGCTGGTTTAAAACCTACATAAGGAAGTACTTTTTCATGCAACACACAGTCAACCTGTGGAACTCACTGCCATCTGATGTTGGGGAGGCCAAACATATAACTGGGTTCAAAAAAGAATTAGTTCATGGAGGATAGGTCCATCAGTGGCAATTAATCAAGATGGTCAGGTATGCAACCCCATGCTCTGGGTATCCCTAAAACGCTGACTGCCAGATGCTGGGAATGGACAGCAGGGGCTCGATCACTCAAAATTGCCCCATTCTGTCCATTCCTTCTGAAGCAGCTGCCACTGTCAGATACAGGACACAGGACTAGACAGACCATTGGCCTCACCCAGTGTGGCCATTCTTATGTTCTTAGGCTTCTTTGAAAAAAAATGGCTTCTGAAGAGGCAGAGACAGAAGAATTCTTGTGGGACAGGAAAGTACCAAGCCAGGTTCTGAGGCCTGAGCTGAGTGCTAGACTGGCAAGGGAGGATGTCTGGAAAGAGGGGTGGTTACATTTCCTTGGTTTTAGGGTAACTTGTTTAGATGTATGGTTCTATAGATTTGCTTCTGTGCAAACAGGTCCCCGCTTCAACTTCTGGAAATCCTGGCTGGTAAACCCTCTGGATGAATTAAACAGCACACACCTTCCATTGTGTCTTTATTATTGCTTTCTCCCTTGTGCTCCAGGTACAACACAAAGATGGCAGGAGCTAGAAGCAGCCCCCTTTCTGGCTTGCTGGCTCAGCCTTTTATACTGCTTGCTTTCTTCTCCCTGCTACCCAACTGGTGAGCTGATGATTGGCTCTCTACAGATACAAGTGCTCCCGTCTAACCTTCCAAACCTCCTCTTACTTTAACCACACCCAGTACACTGGGTGCTAAGTGCCGGCTTCTATAATGCCCTGTTTATAGCTGCTAACAGCACCATCACACCCTGATAAAAACACCTGGCTGGTTAAGTGCTGTGTCTTTCTTCTGATGAGTCACCCCTATAACTTACATACAACTATTTTTAGGTAAAGCTTCTTTCTGGCGTGGCATTAACTAAGCACCAGGAGACCATTAAACCAAAACAACAAATTAACTAATCTTGGGTATTTTATTAAATAAGCCCCCCATTTTCATGCCATCATCAGAATTATTATTTTTTAAAAAAATTATACTGCTCACAGTGTGTGTGTTTCTTTTTTTGTTTATAAATGGTCTCTATTAAATGTGTCACACAACTGGGAAACCCACACGAAGGGATTTTTTTATACAAGAGAAGGGCTTCAACTGCAGCCCTAGGTCTGAGCAACCCAGACTTTGGGAAAGGTTGGTTCCACAGCTGGACTCAAACCTTTGTCGCTATATTGGGTCACAACAGCACCCCATAGCTGAACATGCCCAAATTTGGGGTCCAGATCTCTGGTCCCAGCTGTACAACTCAGGCTGACTTTTCAAAGGCAAAGACAAGGTAGGGATGGATGTAGCAAGTGTGTGAAATATATAGCAAGGGTGGGCGAAGACCCCAGGAAAGTTAGGTTGCAGAGAAACATACGGGTAGTCCGTCGTACTGAAGAGGAGATGGAGCTATTGAAGGAGAAAGAATTCTCATCTCTGTCTCGGTCTCCTGATATACCTCTCCGAGTGGGGAGGATGGAGGAAGGTCTTGGTAGAGAGGAACGCTTTTCTGGACTCTTGGTTATTCCATCCTGATAGGAGCAAAAAGGAAAAAAATCGCTTTACAGTAAACGTAATTATCCAGATTGTGATCTCTCACTAGTTTAACACAGGAGCCATCCCATGGTAGCCCCATGCAACTGAGATCAAATGACACCCAGTTCCTTTACATTTCATGCAGGAAACTCTGATGAGTCACTTAAATCCCTTGGGATTTACTGACTCTGGGCATCTAGCTTTTAGATTGACTGCCTCATAGGGGAAGACATTTCAAAAGTGCTCAGCGTTGGCTGAACTCTGCTCTCACTGAAGTGAATGGCAAAACTCCTTCTGACTTTAATGAGAGCTGAGTTCGGTCAATACTGAACCCTTTTGAAAAGCCCACTCTAGATTTTCAGTTTGCCTAAGACTATGCTGAACAATCCAGCAAACTCATTTTTAGAAGGCTCCTTAAATGTATGGTTGTCTATTTCAGGGGAAACTCCCCTCTGTTTATTTCCAAACTTCACTGAATAGACCCTGAATATATATACTGTTTCACTGATTTGACCAAAAATGTATCAAGGCTGATTTTGCTCCCACTGAAGTCAATGTCAAAACCCGATGTGAGTTCAATGGGGCAAAAATGGACTCTTGGAGCTTGATCCAAATCCCAATGAAGCCAAATCTGGGAGTCTTTCTATCCGTTTCAGTGAGCTTTGGCCCTTAGTGAAAGAGGAGTTCTGGTTAGGAAGTCATGGAACAAGAAATCCTGAATACTAAATGAGTGTAAATTACAAACTTCCTGAAAGTCATGTTGGTGCTGCTGTCCTTAGCCACTTACATTTATTTTATGACCAAATTACACGGGGGCTAGCTACTCTGCTTTTGTAAATAGGCGCAACTCCACTGAAGTCAAGGGAGCTGTGTCCATTTCACCAAGGGTGGAGCTGGCCCTACATGTATAACTTATGGTTTTTGAAGTGTTGTTGTAGCATATTAGAGAGACAAGGTGGGTGAGGTAATATCTTTTATTGGACCAACTTCTGCTGGTGACAGAGACAAGCTTTTGAGTTTACAGAGCTCTTCTTCAGGTCTGGGAAAGGCACTTGGAGTGTTACAGCTAAATATAAGGTGGAAAAGACAAGGAGTTAACACATGTTGAAAGAGACCATTCCAGGTGAAGTGGGCAGTTAACACTTCTACAGTCATAGGACAAAGGAGAGTTAGTGGTATAATTTATGTCATTTATGATACAGCTGACTTTATCCTGAAGAATCGGTAATAATCTCCTTAGTTTCTATACATGTTGTGTCAGGCTCTAGAGCCTGGAGACCAAGTCTTGGGCTCTAGAGCCTGGAGCCCAAGTCTCCTGCCACTGGATCTGAGTAACTCTCCAAGTAACTTCACTGAAGCGTTGTCTACACTACCACTTTTGTTGGTCGAGGGTGTGAAAAAACACCCCTCCTGAACGACATAACTTTCCCCGACAGAAGTGCTGATGCAGACGGCACTATGTTGACAGGAGAGGCTCTCCTGCTGACATAGCTAATGCCGCTCGTTGGGGGTGGTTTAACTCCTGCCGGCAAGGAGAGGATACATGGGAGATGGTAGAGTGGCACAGTTGTAGCAGTATAGCTGTGCTGCTGTGAGGTCTACAGTGTAGACGTAGCCTGAGGCCCAGTCTACACTACAGACC
Organism: Lepidochelys olivacea; assembly: GCF_965140295.1. Taxonomy (NCBI): domain Eukaryota; kingdom Metazoa; phylum Chordata; order Testudines; family Cheloniidae; genus Lepidochelys; species Lepidochelys olivacea. Next base: position 65,137,165 of record NC_140421.1, on the reverse strand, counting down.
TATATCAGTATAACTATGTCACTGAGGGGTGTGAATGTAGTTATACCAGCCGAACCCCTGATGTAGACAGCGCTAGGTCTACAGGAGAGCTTCCCCTGTCGACATAGCTATTGCCTCTAAGGGGAGAAGAATTAACTATGACAACAGTGTAGGAGCGTCTTCACTTAGGTGCTACAGAGGTGCAGCTGGGCCACTGTATGTGACGACAAACCCAGGTAACTTCACTGAGACTTACTTAGATTCAGCAGGGAGAGAATAAGATCCACAAAATTCACCTGTGCCCCTCTCTGAGCTACCTCTCTCTAACTCTGCTACCTTACCTTAGCATCTGATTTTGAGTATGGCAAGCAGTCTCTTGGGCCCGCCGAGGAGGGCCGTACAAGGTAACTGTCTGTATCGAGAAAAGTAGCCCTTTTAGTAGTTAGTGAGCAAGCTGAGCTGGGTCTTGGAGGAAGCAATGACTTCGCTCTAGACTTTGAGGCAGGAATCTTTGACAAAGAGGAAGTCTAGTCACGAGAAAACAAACAAAAGAAACATACCATGAAGCTGAGCAATGAGACGAAAGGAAAACACATGCAAAATGGATAAATGAAAAAATGCCAAGCTATGAATTCAACTTCCTTTTTCCAGCCAGCATATGTAAAATTCTGAGACACACGTGCAAGTCGGTATTGTAAAATGCAGCATTTGGCTCTGAGATAGCAGCTGACTCTACAGGTACATCCAGACACGGTTCCCAGCTCAGGTACACGTACACCTGCTACCTCTGTTCAAGCTAGTGCCAAAAAACAGCAGCGTGTGTGCCGGGGCATGGGCAGTGGCTCAGGCTAGCTACCTCAGTATGCATCCCAGAGGTCGAGTGGGATTGTCCTCAGGTGGCTAGCCTGAGCTGCCGGATGTGCCATCACATCCACACTGCTGTTTTTAGATACTGGCCAAAGCAGAGCTAGTAGGTGGGAATCACCTTCCAGATGCTTTGTGGACATACCCTAAGAAGGGCCTCAATACAGCCCTCCTTTTGTGTAGATGCAAGTTCGCCCCCTCTATTAAGTGCAGACGCAAAGGCTAGTTCGTAAGCGTTTACGGCAGGTGGGAATTTACAGGACCAAAGAGAGCCTGCTTGTTTAAAATCGTGTCCTGTATATGAAGTATCTCCTTCTCTGGCAATGTTCCACAATAAAAGGTTAGTAGGAGATTTAGAAAAAAATTGAACGGTACGACTCAAAATGGGGAAATGACTTGATAATAACACCTCTTCTACCGTATTAGCCCTTGAAATCCAGGGTAATATGAATATTCGGTACTCATTACATTTCCTTAGAAAGATGATCAGATTGTGAGCCCCTGGCTGAACATTGGCAAGCAGCGTCACAGCTAATTCCACTGAAGTCACTCGGACTACTTGGCTTAGTAATGCCTCACCAACATAAGGGGTTTGCAATCTGGCTCTAATTTTTTTTTTCTTAAAGGGTATAAGGTATAATGAAAAAGAATAATTGGAAGCTATTATCGTGGCAATGAAGGCCTGATTCTGCAACACTTTACTCACACAGAGGTGAAATTACTCATGTGAGCAGTCCCAATGGGACAACATATGTGTAAGAGCTACTTAGCACAAGCAAGAGCTGCAGAATTGGGCTCTTAATAATGCATAGTAGGACTGAAAAAATCAGCTTTATCAGTAGACACCATAAGAAATCAGGGTACCGTAAGTTATATCACTTATGAAACACTGGGTCTGAATCTTTTTTCCCTACTCTCGTTTTATACTGGTGTAGCTCCACCGACCACAGTGTAGTTATTCCTCATGTCCACCAGTTTAAAAGAGATCAGAATCAGGGATATTGACATTGCTTAAAACAATTTTTAAATTGTGAAATGAAATAGAGGAATTCCTGTACAGCTTGGGAATGCTCTAAATTCTAATGCCTTCTCATGGAAACAGCTATCATTTCAGTCCTGCTGCATTATCAAACTGGGCCTCTGTTGAAAGTATCGTTAATTTGGCAGCCTCTATTGTAGGAGATGAGCTCAGTTCAATGACTGGAGATACTTTAATATGGTGAATGTGTTTCTAAAAACACTGCTTTTATGTACACATATTCTGCATTGTGAAATATTTATTATTTTGCTATCTGAAGTACAGGGAGGCATATAGCTGATCAATGGCACGTCTGCTTTAAATACAAAGTAAATAACTTCCATAAAACTGTTCCATCGTAGTGAAGTGTTCACCTAGTTAGGCATGCCTCCGTTTTTGGGTGCCCAACTTGAGATACTTTGGGCCAGAGTTACAAAGGGTATTTAGGTGACTCAAGATGCAGAAAGTCAGTGGGAGTTAGGCACCTAACTCACTTAGGCACTTCTGTAAAGCCACTAAACATCAACTCATGTTTTTAGGCATCTAAATGCCTTTGCAAATCTGGCCCCTTGTGCCTGATTTTGAGAGGGTTGAAGACCAGCAGTTGGGTCCCACGGTACTTTTATACCCTCCATCATTATAGTATCTGACCATTTCTGTGACTTCTGAGCACCTCATAAAGACTAATACATTTATCTTCACAACACCCTTAGTAGGTACAATATTACAGCTGGGCAATGAAGGCATAAGAGGGGCAGCATCTGCCTCTTTGCTCATACTGAGTAATATCTCACTCCATGAGTAGCTGCATTGTGTAAAGCACATCTAATTTGGATCCCAAACACAGCCAGGACAGGGTACTGCAAAATATCTTCCTGTCTTTAAAAGGGTACGGTAGTTAAGGAGAAAGGATGGTCTTGTGAACCACTCTGGGACTCAGGAGGTCTATGCCTCACTCTGCTACAAACTTCCTTTGGCACTGTGGTGTGAGGTACTACTTAGCATGAATAAGGGTGGCAAAATGTGACCCAAAAAGATTAACTGAAATACGCACTGGAGCCCAACTCAGTGCTTTATCTGCAATATCATCCTCTCTCCTTGACTGTCCAAGATGGGAAAATATTTTGCAAAATCCTGTCCTATCTGTGTTTGAGGGCCAAACTGAATGTACTTTTGCTTTCGAACAAATGCCCATTGAAGGCCATATGCTACCTTCAGTTTCTGGCAGAACTCCTGCTGCTGGAAGGGCAGGCTGCTTATGTGGGACCGAGCAGTATGTGGCCCTTACAATAAGAATGACCGTTTTGCAATGGTTAAGAGATTGCCCAAGATGAAACACAGAAATGTCATTTTATACCAGAAGCCAGCTAGGGAAGGGGCCGTCACAATGCATACTTCCTAATATGAATTAGCCAATGTTCTTAACACACACCTGGGAGAGGGACATGATCCTCCCCAGCAGGGTGGGACTGCTTAGCTTTTCCTGAGCACTGTTCAGAAGTACAACATGTACATTGCAGTCAGGTATTAAGGCTCTGCAAATGGGCAACGAGTGTACTCAGCTGCAATTCTACCTGACACGACAGCTGGAATGGAGTTGGGAAACTATTATGAGAAGGCCACTTTGAGAGGGTTGCGCAACACAACACACAGTGAAGCAGGAGGGAATGCAACAGTAATAGGGGATAGGTGCTTGAAAGGTCAGGATGTGGACTGCCCCAGGGAATTAGGAGAAAAGGCAGAAGGTGGGAGGGGTATTTCTGGAAGGGGATGCACTGGGGACTGAGAAGGAAGACAATAGTGGAAGCAAGAAGAGGATAGATTTCAGCTCTTTGCCCTAAACAACTGACAGGAAGAAGAAAGAAGATACAAAGACAGGAGACAGACCCAGAGGAAGAATGCACACTGCTTGTTTGTGCCAGTAGCTCTCCAAGGGCACCAAAGGCTTGGGCAACAAGCAGATACTAACTTCTGCTAAGGTGACTATAGACATTTACCTCAGAGGAAAACAAACCTCGCTGTTGACCCAAGCAGGAAGTCAGTGTATGCATTGTGACCTATATTTCTGAATGTTTGACTGAGAAATATCTACAGATCTCTCAACAGTGGCTAGAAATGGGCCAAAATTGTAGCACTGGATCAAATACTCATTTGGGGAGAGTTCAGAGCTGGATTTGGATCTAAACTGGCACATCACTCATGATGGCCACAAATTATGTAAGCTGTTGCCATCGTCTTCAACATTATTGATTACAATATCATCTATTATTATGGGCTAAGCACTGACAGTGTGGTTAGCACGTTGCATGGTCCCTGCCCCAAAGGAGCTTACAATCTATGTAGACAGACAAAACAAATCGGGCATAAAACACACTGGGAGATCCAGGAGTACGGTTCAATCTTGGAGGTCTTTGTTGTGGTTGTTGTTCAAGAATGGGTGAGTCACCGGAGTACTACAGTTGTGAGCTAGCACATGTGGACTTCTTGGAGAAAGAGTTACACAGTGGGGATTTGAAAGAAAATAAGTTGGGCACCTGGAGCGCTGGGATGGGAAGGGTATATGGGCAACATGTGAGAAGGGCGGGAGAGAATGACTAAAGGGGAGGTGGGGCAATACTCACTGGCGGGCTGGAGGGAGTCAGAGGTGTGGCGTGGATGACAGCAGAGATGTAAGTGGTGGTGTAGGCTGTGCTGAACCTTGAAGGTGAGGACGGGAAGTTTGACAATTTTGTTTAAACCTAACATTCTAAGATGGAGAGTGGTCCAGGACATGACCTCAGCTAAGCCAATCAGGAGGCACATTTGTATATGAGATGTCATTGGTTAACATTTTCCAGAAATCTGTGACCTCTGAGGAGAAAAGCAATAGAAATGAAATGACTCATCACAAGACTCTTTTCAGCCAATCATGAGGCAGGATTTTCTTCTTGCATGTAACAATCCAGCAAGATAACAACAGTGGCCAGATCATCAGATCAGGTAAATCAGTGCAGCTCCAGTGCGCTCCAATGGAGCTATGCTGATTCACACCAGCCGAGGGCCTGGCCCTAAATGCTTCACAATATTAAACTTTATTGTAACTCAGAGGCTGTGTGTCAACAGTGGATTGAGGGACTGTCTTTTGTTATATGTTTATACAGCACCTAGCACAATGGGGTCCTTGTCCATGACTCCTAGATGATACAATACTACGAACAATACATAATAATAAAAAACCATTATCAAAAACTATATAATTATCTATTTTTGTAATTCAGGTGCTATGCAGGGAAAGTGGCTGTAATAAAAAAACGAATATGACAAATGAATTCTAAAGGGAAGGCACAGTTATCTACTGAAATTAAAACAAAACCACCCGAGACAGGACAAAAAGGAGTTTTTAGAAAGATGAATGACAAGAGGAGTATTTTACTCACTGAAAGTTTTTCCTTTGCTTGTTTAAATACACCCGGAGCCTGGTTTGTTTCACCACCAGCCGCTGTTAGACCCAAAAACAAACAAACAAACAAACCCCTGATGGTTAAAAATAATCATTTTGAATTACAGGACACCTTCAGTATAATCAATTGTCTTTTAAACACCGTGCAAGGCAATGATCTGATGAATTACTGTATGCAGTATACGCAGCTGCCTTAAGAAATAAAAGAATACACGTTACCATATTTGTGATAGTTACAGTTAATCTATTAATTCTAGCCAGCAAATTAGAATTATGTCCTCCTCTTCCTAGTGGTCTAGGATTGAGAGCCAAGATTTTTGAGGAGTGACTTGTGATTCTGGGAGTCCAACATGGGACACCTTAAAGGGGCCTAATTTTCAGAAAATGCTGAACAATTGCCCTCTGAATATCAGGCCCCTTTAAGGAATCTCAAGCAATCTCACTAACCAACTTTCAAAATCTTAGCCAAGAACCCTGAATGAAAAGACACCGATTCACTGCTGTGTATTCACTCCAATTTACACTGCTATAATTCCACTGATGTCAATACAGTCACACTGGTATAAAAAGAAAAGGAGTACCCCACCTTGATTATCACTACAAAAGGTCCCCCTCCCTCGCCCCCGCTCTCCTGCTGGTAATAGCTCACCTTTCCTGATCACTCTCCTTACAGTGTGTATGGTAACACCCATTGTTTCATGTTCTCTGTGTATATAAAATCTCCTCACTGTATTTTCCACTGAATGCAGCTGACAAAGTGAGCTGTAGCTCACGAAAGCTTATGCTCAGATACATTTGTTAGTCTCTAAGGTGCCACAAGTCCTCCTTTTCTTTTTGCGGATACAGACTAACACGGCTGCTACTCTGGAAACTGGTATAAAAGTGGAGTAACACAGAGATCAATCAGACCCTGAGACTTTAGTTTAATATCTTACTATTCAAGCACTTAGCACCTATCTTCTTTCAGCGTTATCCTGTGGTTCTTGTCTGATGAAACATGATTTAAGTCACATTTGAGGTGACAATGATATCGTTTGACTTGGACTCCATCCTAGGGGAAAGTCTAGAAGCTGAGGGGCATTTCAGAAACTTGTGTAGTAAGTGTTCACCATGCTGTTACTCAGGAAGCTACGTGTTATGTGAAATCTAACTACTAGTGAAATCCTTTGCCATAGCACAGTACTGGACGCGGAGTGGGCATAGGAGGAAGATTGGGTGTTCTCTTAGCTATAATCACTATTTTGTTCCATCTGTGAAACCAACCCCGAAACTTTGTCCAGGGTAGCAAAGATGGGTTTCCCCTTGACCTTGAGTTGTCCCAGCACATTCCCTTGCCTGTAACAGTGGTGTGGTATTCTGCAACCAATCTCCATTGTGAACAAGGCTGCCTTTCCCACTCAATAATTTTGCCCTCTTAAATAACGTTTGTCTTGTTCTTTTTCTTTTATTTTAAATTCAGGGAGTAGGAGAGAAAGCTTGAGAGAGAGAGAGAGAGAGAGTGGGAAAGAGAACTGACAGTTTAGTTCTGCATTTATAGCTGAACATGTTCAATAAAACCCTCCTGCATTACATTTTACCACATCTGTTACTGTTGTTTTTTGGGTTTTAAATGTTTCTCCTTTTTCCGTTGGTATTTAACTCCAACTGCCTGCAGCTATGAAGTAAAGAGCACAGTTTTGTGCTTCTGTGACTGACTTACCTGAAAGCATAACAACTCCTCCATCTGAGCAAAACACCTGGATCATGACGTCACACTGTCCCTTCGTGCTCCGCTACCAGTTTAATCACACAATAAACATATTTAAGACAAGGAAGACAAGCCTAATGCATGTTTGCCCCAGTTCAAAGGCTAAGCAACTGTGCTGGCCACCCCTATGACATCCATGATATGATGTCACAAAGGCAGCAGTGTCTTCTGACTTCAGCCAATCACACAAAACGATGGAAATTAGGATAAAGTTCAGATGATCAAATAAAACTGTCTTTTCCTTCTGCCTTCTTTCTCTTTTCATGTTCCAAGGAAGGAGCATCTTTTAATAATCATAATTACTGAGAATCCCACTCTAAAGGAGACTGTGATTGCCATTAAAATAGTCAGCTTCTGCCCATAGTTACTACACAGTGACGTGAGTTATTTTCTGTCCCTTGAGATTCTAGGGAAATACTGTGATATCTCATTTACTGTCTCACTCCATGGTAAATGTGGACACAATTTTGACGTTTTAATGGAGACACCTGTGTCCCATACGATTGCTCTTTGGACAAGTTTCATTTTTAATGCTCAGAAAAGGCTAACATGGAAGTTTTTGCTGCTTGGAATGTGCTCGGAGTTACACTCTGGGGCATTTGTGGCTAGGCATCCAATTCAGCTCTCACTAAAACCAAAAAGAAAGCTTACACTGATTTCAATGGGAGTAGACACTAACCTCAAACAAACTGTTTTACATTCATCAAAAAGGAAGAATGGAAAACAGACTTCTTGGTTTACACCATTCAGCTAGGAAAATATACGTCCCCCTCCAGCTCCCAGATCCTGAAGATGCCTGGGGATGGATCCAGACCCTGTGTTGGTTAGGTGCACCTGATGGGTGTGCATATTTAATCCTGGATGCCTACACCCCAGGGGGCAAGTCTATGAAATATCCTTCTATGCCCCCTTACCCCCCGCAGCAGCAATCACTGGAGTGACTGCACTGATACAGAAAAGGGGAGGAAAAAGAAAACCAGGTTTTCTGTGTGCTGTCTTGTGATTTTTCAGCTGTCTTGAGGATGTGCCAATGTTAGGTTGTGGGGACTTTCTGTTCATTCAGTGATTGGTTCATGTTCGTCTGCTTTACAGATGAGCCCAAACCTCAAAGTTCAGTTCCAGACCAAAATTATGCCAAATTTCAGATCTGGGGTTCTGGTTCAACCCATTAGAAAGGCCATGAAATTTAATCTGATTCAGAATTCTCTCAAAGTTTGTTGATGTTTTGGACGAGGGGTTTTTATTTGATCTCAACTCTTACTGCTTGAATAAATTTGGAGTTTGTCCTTAAATTATATTTTCCACTTTCGCTACCTGTTGGGTTTGTTTTTAATTTGAGTGAATTCCTTTATACATTACAATGAGGGGCAGATAGCACTACCTTGGGCCAGAATGAGTGTGTCTAAGCGATGGGCAGGCTTCCCCCTGTTTTTCTACTGGCACACCTCAATTCTGACTAGAAGGCCACAGGAAGAAATTTTTGTTTTTGAGGGTTAGTGGTAGCCCATGGGAGGGAACAATAGCAGTATACATAAGAAAGAGGTGTGGATATTAGCAAGACTGTAAATCTATAAAGCAAATGCTTTATGCCATGAAGAAACACCTCACTGTTTTAGCCCTAAGCCTCCCTAAATCGCAATCAAATCATGCCAAATAGTTAAAAATTCATTTATGACCAATGCAGGATATGAAACCTGGCCTACAAAGGTGAAGGACTAAAGCATTAAACCAACTTGTGCCACCGAGTCCCTAATCCCACAACACACTTTGGGTTCTTTGAAGAATCTTTGAATTATGGGTCACATCTTCTGGTCTCATTAAGCTGTGCTTTGTGAAAGAGAAGAAGTAGTGGGGGGCAGAAGTGGGTTTAAGCCACCTTTACTCTCCCAGTTGTGGTCTGGAGCTAGTTGGAGCACACTGGAGACTACTCTAATTTATATCTTGCTAACCAAAGTAATAAACATAATTTTTAACTTCTGAGCCAAGAAACGTAAAAATATTTCCATTTTCAAATATTATACCCTGAATGTAAACTACTGAGGCATGGTTCTCCTCTCACCTACTCCAGTGTAAAAAAGGAGCAACTGCATTGCAGTACATGGAGGTATCAAACTGTGTTATAGGAAAATTATGTCCCATCCCTTTAAAATAAAAAAACCAGAGAAGTCCAATACTTCTCTTTCCACCCGAATTTGACAGTGCATCAAGAATAATACTGTGAGACTGGAGTGAAGATGTTCTAATTCTGGTCTTCTGAATAATGACATATCTATTTAGATATTGTGAGAACTACTGGTTGTCTTTCTCTCATCTTCTCCTATCAAATACTAAGATTTTGAAAACCATTTTTGCTTGAAATGCATTCGTCGTTTGACTCCCAGATTTCTTCTCTCTCAGCGTCGTACTCTGCATTCCAGATTCTCCCTGTGGGTTTTGGCTTGAAGTCATAAACATCAGTAACAGATTTGGAAGTGCCAATGCAGATAAGTATAAATGAGTAATATACAAGTCTTCTTATTATGCATGAGAGAAAAAAAGCAAACTAATGGATATGTACACCATGGCTTACGCTGTCAACGCTTTCCCACCATATAAATTCACCCCCAAATAAATAAATAAATAAATACAAATAATGAAAATAGAGATTCCTACAACACCACATTCAAGCACAACGCCAAGATACAATCACGGCACTTGGAGGGCCGAGCAATGACAAGCATACATGATCATGGCCTCTGCCAAACAAACAGAGAAATAAAGAAATGCCGAAAAAGAAGAATGACACAAAACACTGAAAAGTGATATTATTCATGAAGGTTGATATTCTCAGAGAAAAAATGAAAATAAAAATACAGAGAAGCTGCTACAGCCATGAGATTTAAAAAAAATAAAGTGTCTATGTTTGCCAGCCACATTGCATAACTGAACACAGCACAGTCACCTGTCTGCTTCCGTTTAACACAGGAGAGATGAGTTGGTCTAGTATATTTGATAGCAGGTTTTAAAATGATTTTCCTGGAGGGAGAGTGGGCCTGAACTTCAGATTTTTTAGCAAGTTCAGCTTTCTTATACACTGCTATGGACAAGAAAACACAAAAGCACACAATCAGGAAAAAAGCCCAAACAGTTTTACATGACAACAAATCAACCATGGGCCAGACCCACTGCTCTGTTCCTCCAGTTTGATGCTTTAGGTCGCACCGGACTGAACTAATGAATTCATTAGTTTGCAGAGGCGAAGGAGTGATGCATTAATCCCAGATGTGTTGCCTTGTCCGCCATATGGGCATAAAGCTGGAGTAACAGAGGGGTGAGCCTAGCACCTTGTTTTGACGTAATTGTACAATGTCTGATTAAATAGTATTAGTTAGTACTATCACAACATTCAACTTCTACAACAGAGTAACCTGGCAGTACTGTACAACAGCAAAAATATGGTAATAGTGAGTGTTAAATGAACCTTTTTTCCTTCTCACTTCATCTCTGGAGAGTGTGCTAGGTTCCTTTTTAGCTATTTTTCTTTCAGGAGTAGAAATCCTGCCTCTCCCAGTTTTAAAAGGTTTCTCTTTTTTATGCTTATCGAGAGATGATCTTCGCAATTCTCTCTCTGCTTTCTCCTCTTTAGGAACAGTCTCTAACTGTTCTGTCATGATGCTCCTATCATCATCTGTAGGGTCAGAGCAAATTATAACAACAAACAGAAAATTAGTAACAAATGTTAACAATGCTTTGGTGGAGGGGCAAGAAATTTGAAAACACAGCAGATCATTTAAAATAAAGGGCAGATTATTTTATAACATTTCTGAAATGTGCAGAAATTATTAATTATTATTATTTATTATTATTATTATTTTGCTTTTTAATCATTATGGTTTGTTGGGAAGCAAAAACATTTTTTAAAAAAAGGATAATGCACACCTTGAGTATCTGCCCACAGGCTGTCTGTGTCCATGACGGAGTCATCGATAGTAGTTTCATCTTTGTAATCATCATATGTCTCTGTCTTGTAATCGGTTAGCAGGATCTCCTCCTTTTCGGGTGAAGCAGGAGCTTCTGGCGAGCCCTCTTTGGGCTCTGCCTGGATGTCAGCGGGTTCCTCTATCTCCATTTCCACTTCCTCTTCAGGCAGGGAGTCCCTTCTTTCCATTTCTTCCTGCTGTGCGGCAGCAAAGCGCACACTGTGAGAGGCAGATTCGCCCTCATCCACAGTTGTCTGCACCACCGTGATGAAGTCGTCCTCAATTGTCACAACAGACTCAATAACTCCTTTCAGTTCAGGCACTTCTTCTGGGCCAGTCTCCGTCGGCACCTCTTTTCCAGCAGGTGCTTCCAACTCTATTTCTTGGTGCATGTCTGCCATGAGTCGATGCTTATCATCGTCTTCTTTTTCTTCTCCTTCTTTTTCTTCATGCTCTTTGCCTTTTAAAGACTCAGATGTTAAATCACACAGTAGCTGCTCTGTGGTTTCTGCAGGTCTCACAGCTATGTCTGGAGTTGGCTCTTTAATTTCGTCTTTAGGCTGTGGTATGCTCTCCATTTGGATGTCAGCTGTGTCTTCTTGCACAGAGTCAGCTTTTGAAATGGCAAGCTCGATGGAAGGCTCTTCCCTTGGCAATTGTGATGTAATCTCTTCTTCTGATACAGGTGGTTTCTGAGGTTCTGTTTTGCCGTCATCAGGTTTCAAAGATTCTCCACTTAAGTCTTCTTGGATTTGATCATGTTCTCCGCTAGACTCGTAAGATTCTTCTTTATCTACTGCTTCCTGATGCACCAGATCAGGCTTAGGCACTTTCTCCTTAATTTCAGACTCAGACAGTTTGGTGCTGTCCTTCATTTGAGTAGGCTCAGTTGCTGAAAGAACATCGGCCTCCTTGGGTTCTTTGGGCAAAGAGGCCAAGTCCTTTTGCTGCTGCTGAGCTTCTCGGGCTTCAAGCTCTGCTTTTTTTACAGAATCTGTGTCCTGCTTTGAACCAGCGGCAGCAAACTCACTGACCTCAGTGTGTAGCTGAGTCTGGTATTCTTGGTCAGCTTTCCTGGCAGCAACATCCATCTCGTGTTTTATAGCATCATAGTCTGGCCTGTGTGGTGTTTCTATCTTGGCTACCTTTGGAACCATGCTAAGAGACTTTTCCTGCTTCTGAGTCAGTAAAGAAACAAGATCTTTTTCTTCTGTTACCTCTTTTGTTAATGCTTTGTCATAGGCAGTGTCACTCTCTGGACCAGCTACATGAAGTTTATCAACCGTACCTTCTTCTTTCATTTCTAAAATTGCATCAGGCCTTTTTTTCTCATGTTTTGTATCTTCAACGGAATAGATTTCTTTGGAATCAACTTGTTCCTCACTTTTTTCCAGCACAGTATCTAGCTTATCAGAACCTTTTTTCTCCTGCTCGAACTCCCTTTCCAGAACGGTTGGGTCACTGGAGATGTTTGGACTCAGGTCTTTTCCACCGCTGAATTCTTCTTTAGACTTTTCAGCTGCTGCCAACTTCACTTCTATCAAAGAGAGGTCAGCTGCCAGTCCTCTTTGCATTTTTTCATCCCTGCCTTCATAAAAGGGGCAGATTTCACCGGTTAAGCTCTCGCTGTCCTGGACTGGCGAAGGTAGTGGGACTGTGTACTTATTGAAAACACAGTAGCCTAAGTCTTCTAGCTGACTTTCAGCTTTTAGTGTTATGTGGTTTTCATCAGTCAAAGGAGGCAGGGAAGCACCACTGTCTTCTACAACAGCATCAGAAGGAACAGATTTTCTTTGTGCCACCTCTGTATCAGCACTCACAGAAGCTAATCTAGACCTTGTGCCTGCTAGGTCTAACATTTCAGGCAAATCAGGGGCCATTACAGCCCCATTTTTGTAATAATCTTTAGTCAGGAAGGGCGACTCACACAAGGATTCAACCTGAATATTTTCTTCTTCCATTGCTTTTTCCTCCTCAATGTTTTCATCTTCCTCTGTGCTATCTATTGGGAAACAGGGGGCTCTCTCTAATGCTGGGGTGGTTGCTGGGAAGTAATCATCACCTTCATCCATGCTCCCACTAGTGTTTGTTAGAATATCTGAAGCGAGGGGAGAGAGATCCTGAGCACGGCCAAAGCTGAATCCTAGTGCTATAGAATCTAGACAGGACATTGGCAGGTTAATTGACATACTCCTCTGTTCTATTGCAGATCTTCCCCCAAGTCCTAAGCTCCTGCTTAGAGTCAAATCATCTTTATTTTTACTATGGATCTGTCTCTTATCCCCATACACTTTGGGATCAATAGTGAACATCCTTTCCTGTGGAGAGCTAGGTTCCTCAGACTTATCTGATGGAAAACTCTGAGCAAGAGTACTATATCCTATTTCATGAGCTGGGACACCTGACGGTTGATCTGTTTCTGGCTGTAATTTCTTGTCTTCCTTTTTAGATATTAGAGGATCTGCATGATAAAGTTCATATGCACTTTCCTTAGTGTCACTAAGTTCATAGTAATCACTGCCTTGCTGCTGTATGTCACTTTTTGTTGCTTCCTCTTTCAAAGCAGATGTTTCAAAATACTTTGACATTCCTGACCTATCCTCCTCTACCTGTATTTCACGAGTAGCTGAATCTGAGATATGGAATGTATCCTCCTTAGCATCCTTTTCAACAGCTCTGTCTTGACGGAGTTCATGAGATGGGCTCTTTTCACTTGTTAACCTTGGTGCATCAGGAGCTTTTTCTGTTGTTTTAGATAACTGAGCTGTATCTATAGGTTCTTTTGGTTTCTCAGGAAATGATTCATGGCTTAACTTGCCAGTGGGGGTCTCTGTGCTCTGCTGCTCTTCCTTTTTGGCATCTAATACTGCTGAGACCCCAGTTAGATCAGTCTCTTCTTCTGCTTTGAGACCATCAGATGACTTTTTAGCTTCACTAACAACGGCTTTGTCTGGAACAACTATTTTATCTTCCTGCTCTGCATAAAGTTTACTATCATCTAATACTTTGGATGGCTGCCAATCCAGGAAGCCAGATCTGTCCTCCTCATCACTCTCGTCCCTTGTCATGTCCTTTTCTTCCCCCCAAGTAGAAATTTTCTGGACGGGTCTTTCCTCTGTAGTTGGTTTGGGGGCATCTGCAGCCATTGCTGAGACTTCTCCTTCCTCTGGCTTTTCTGTTTTGTCTTTGTGGATCTTTTCATCTTTTGAAAGATCTTTGGCAATCTCTTTGTCGGTGGACTCTTGTTTTGTTTTGCAACTGTCTTCAAGTTGTGATTTCTGTGGGACAGTCACTGGAGTTTCTGAAGGAGGTTCACTTTTGGCAGCACCAGACATGTCAATTCTAGATTCTGAAGGCAAAAGAGCAAGATTACTCTTCTGGCTGTCTGTAAAGTCATCTTTATATTTCAGGGGTATAGCTTGGTTAGATGGTATCTGGGTATCTGTACTCCTTCCATCTGTTTTACTCTCCTTCGGCAGGTCAGCTGACAAGTCCCTGTGTCCTTGAGATACAAGAGGCTCTGCAGTTGAATCAGCACCTGGGTCTGCAAAACTTACTTCCCCTTTCTTTTGCAGATCTGCATCCAAAGTCTGTCCCGACACAGTTGTATGCATTTTCTCTTCTTCTTTGCCCCGTGCCTCCTTTTTATCTAGAGTCTCAGTTTTTGCTGGCTGTGGAACTAAGGCATCATGTTTAGATTGCTCACCAGTCTTACTGTCTTTCTCTGACTCACGTTCCTTTGTGTCTAATGGCTCAGCTGTGAAAGGGCCTGTGCCCTCCTGGTCACGGATTTCCATCTTCGAGGCTGTAAGTAAATCTGAAGTAGTTTGGTTGGGTTTTATGACAAATTATTTAAAACACTTATAGGCAGTCACTTAGCTTACATCAATATCTTGGTACGATTAATGGAAGGGAGAGGGGAAAATATGCAAACATGCAGCAATGCTATTCAGTTAGAAATTTGTTTTAAAGTGTTGCACTCTCCTCTCGATGAAGAAGGTTTCATAAGTGCATTAATGATGATATGAGTTACACATATAAATCTGTCTCCACTGAAATGAGAAATATACCCCTTTGTTTCATGTGATTTCTTCATACTCATTACTTGTAACAGTAAAATCGTAATATTCCCCAATTAATATTTCAGTGCTTTGCTAGACTCTGAAGTCAATAAAAATTTTGTTTTGGTAAATGTCTGCAAGATTTGGCCAAGTAACAGTATCCTTGTATATGTGCTTGAAATACACAGTCTATGCATTTATATAATACTACATCTCTTTTTAAATTACGAGTTTTTGTGTATCTAGCTTAATCAAGGGAAATATTAAAATGCACAGTACATGGGCTAAGTATAGAACAAGGGCGCTCACTGACTAATATCACTGATCTTTTACATTTGCTTTTTAGCAAAAAAGCAGAAAGCAGGTTATTCTCATGAAACTGACCTCATGCAACATGCACGGGATGTGAACCTGTTTGTATTTCCAAAGTTGCAAGGCCCTGCTTTCAGAAATGCAGAGCACTCACAGCTCCAAATGAAGTCAGTGGAAACCATGGGTGTTCAGCATCACTGAAAAATAAGGCCCTGGATTATTTTAAAATTAATCAAAATGTTACTCTGACATCTGTTACGGCTATATTCTTAGCATTGTTAATATTCTTTGGTAACATTTTAATATATAAAAATTTATGGATGATTTATTAGTAGTCAATAGATTGATCTTTCCCTAGTGCATTATGAGACAAGGATAATGAAATCTATGCCAGAATGTGTTATAACATTGTCTAGTCTATAAAATTATGCATGTTTCCAGAATGTGCTGCAACAAATCTCGGGCAAACAAATATGGATCTCCTTACTCACAGAAGTTCTCCAGTTGAAGCCAATGAAACCATGTGACTATGGCACACAGGTCTGGGCCCTTTATTATTTTTAAAGCAATTTGAATTAATGTGTTCATCATTATATAAAATATTTAGATAGGTTATCTTTAGCTTAAAATATTAACCACCCTTCTAAACATTGTAGGTAGCAAGTAAAAACATCCACAACTGTCATACTTCTTCCTCCTCTCTATTTTTAAAGTTTTTGTGGTGTTTTGGTGACGGTGGTGATTATTTGCCACACATATAATGTGCAAAAGCAATGCCCATTAGCTGATTTCACTGTGGTTTCACTGAGACTTTCTTCACCTATAGCACTGTACCTCTGCTGGTAATGCTGATGCACACACTACATGATATTAGCAGACACAATACCAAAGGAATTTCACTTGGCTCAACTGGGCCAAATAAAATGACTGGGACAAGCTTTTTTGTAAACACAAGCCTCCAACACCCAAAATCTCTTAATTAGGAAGTGTATGGCTCATCACCACCTCATACGCAATGTAGGATTTATCCGATGAAGTGAGCTGTAGCTCACGAAAGCTGACGCTCAAATAAATTTGTTAGTCTCTAAGGTACCACAAGTACTCCTTTTCTTAATGCAGTCTATGCTTCCCCCTGAAACAACTGATGAGAAATACTGTCAAAAGGACAAAACCTGAAGACTTACTTCTTACTCAAGCAAAACTATTGATTTCAGTTTGATCAAAATTATCGATAGTTTTGCCAAAGCATTTTAGGGTTTTACCCTAAGTGCCCAATTCCACACTTCATTACAAAGGCAAAAATCCCACTGGGATCGATGGGAATTGTACCTGAGCCGGTTGGGCCATAAACTTGTAATAAGCCTAAAATAAATGAAAACCCAAAGTTTTGGCGACGGTCAAGGCGGGAAGGGAAGGGGGGAGCTGATTGCAATGAATGGTGAGGATATGACATAAGAAGCAATAGCCTTACGGAAACGAAACCAGAATGCACGGAAGCATAAATAAATAATAATACTGCACACAGCAAGCAAAAATATTTCTACAGTTTAAGCCTCTTTATGTCATATTCTAAGTCAATAAATCTCCCCCTTTTTCTTCTTCTTCTTCTTTTTTTTTTTTTTATAAAAGAAAACCAGATGGATCTCTGCACCAAAAAGAAAAAAATGTACATACATAGATTAGCAATGTGACTGGCAAACACATCTGAGATGGGGGGGAAAGGCTGACGTGGCGGTATCAGCTTAGCTGCAAAGCACATTGTATCGTGGCAAAGTAAAAAAAAAAAATAATCAGGAATCAGCGACAGTGGTGGGAAACCATCTGTTATACAGCATCTATGCAAATCGGGTTACCCCATACATACTCGTCAAGCATAATAACAAGAACAATAATAATAATAAACGAGAAGAGGAGGAAATGGAGCAGCCGTGGAAAGCACTGGAGAAAGCAGGAGAAGAACTCATTTGCAGCAAACACATGCAATCCGAAGGAGGACACACCTTCCTCAGCCAAGGAAGGTATTTTTGCCTTCAGTGGCACCTCCTCGATAACTGTTATGCTCTTCCCGCTGGGTGCCACGCTTGGCACACTGTCTTCATGATACACTTTGGCCTCCGAACCAGAATCCAGCCGGCCCGCTGTCTGCTCTGAAGGCTCAGCAGGCCCACTGTCTTTCCCCAGCTCCTTTCCAGGAAGAGCTGCTGGTTTCTCTTCCTCAGCCATTCGACTCTCTACTGTTTCTTCTTCTTGGGGGATGGAAAAGGAGGTGACATCAACACAAAGTACAAAGTTCAGTAGGACTGTTCTTACAGTAACACTTTCAGCTCTATAGGTGGGCTAGATAGCCAACCTCAAGGCAGTGTCAGCTTCCATCCCATTTCAAGTGCTGGGGGAAGGGGGGAGGGGGAGGAGAGTGAGTTTGCCTTAGAACGAAAAAGGATGTATTATTTTCTGGTTGCCAAATTGCGTTTTGCATGGCAATGCGTAAGGCATAACAGTATTGTTTGCCTCCTTGAGAAGCATGTTTAGGTTGTAAAATGAGAGCTGAAAGTGTTTTACAGACCTGCCCTTCCAACACGGAAATGACTGTAGATCAGACATCCTGAATACTCATTGGAAATGGAGATGGTGCTGGGTGATAGATGGCCGTGAAAAGTCTGATGAATCCACGTACTCACAAAGTGCATTGAAATTTTTGATAAATGTGCTGTTTTCTCCAATGCAGGAAGTAACTCCTCTCACTGACTTTGAGGAAATTGAGCACTAACTGCCTAGTAAGTTAACCTACTACAAGGCACCCAATTTGGTGTGGTGCTAATATAATTATATTAATATTAAGCATATTTTTGGTTCTTCTCTTGCCACAGCAGAAGAAGGCTGAAGAATGATTATTGAACTGTTCATTATGGGCCAGACTCTGGCATTCATACTCAGGTTGAATAGTACCTTACCCCATGATAAAAGGATACGATTTTGCCACTGAAGTCACGGATTCTGTGATTTACCAGACCTCTGTAAATTCTGCCTTCAGCTTCAGCCCCCTGCTCAGGCAGTCAGCCCTCCACAGCAGTGGGCCGCAGCTCGGGCAGTCAGCCCTCCTGGAGCAGCAGGGCTTGGGCAATCAGCCCCGCTCAGCAGCAGGGCAACAGCTGTCAGCCCCCCACAGCACTGGGGCAACAGCTGTCAGCCTCGGGTGTCGGGGCCCGGGGCTTCCGTGACTTATTGTTTATTGCCCACATCCTGCCCGTGAATTTTAATACAAATCCCTGTACCAAAATCTTGACCTTACCCATGAGTACTCCCAATGATAGCAACTGGGATTATTCAGGCCTCAGTTCGGCAAGTTTCTTAAGCACATGCTTAGTAGTCCCATTGAAGTCAACAGGAGTACTTGTGTGCCTTAAAGTTAGGCCCACGCTTAAGTCCCTCACTGAGTCAGGTTGAAGTAAGGTGCTATTGAACCTGAACAACAATGATTGTATCTGGCCCTGTTTTACTGATGCTAAACCTCTCTGTAAAGAAGTGATTTTTCTCCTGAGGCTGGTTTGGGAAAAAGAACTAAATTTTATGCCTTTATAAATCACAAGAAAGAATGTGTTCATTAGCCTGTGAGGAGAAAATAGTTATCCAAAATACAGCATTATTAATTAAAATATAAAAATGAAATTAGTTATGTGATTCATCTCAAATTAACAGAAGTCAGAAGATTTGGAATTAGAACTGTAACTGTCAGGTTTCAGAGTAACAGCCGTGTTAGTCTGTATTCGCAAAAAGAAAAGGAGTACTTGTGGCACCTTAGAGACTAACCAATTTATTTGAGCATAAGCTTTCGTGAGCTACAGCTCACTTCATCGGATGCATACCGTGGAAAGTGTAGAAGATCTTATTATATACACACAAAGCATGAAAAAATACCTCCTCCCACCCCACTCTCCTGCTGGTAATAGCTTATCTAAAGTGATCGCCCTCCTTACAATGTGTATGATAATCAAGTTGGGCCATTTCCAGCACAAATCCAGGTTTTCTCACCCCCCCACCCACACAAACTCACTCTCCTGCTGGTAATAGCCTAGGAGAGTGGGGTGGGAGGAGGTATTTTTTCATGCTTTGTGTGTATATAATAAGATCTTCTACACTTTCCACGGTATGCATCCGATGAAGTGAGCTGTAGCTCATGAACGCTTATGCTCAAATAAATTGGTTAGTCTCTAAGGTGCCACAAGTACTCCTTTTCTTTTAACTGTAACTGTGTCTTTCACCAGATCATGGTGTCGAGGTGTTGCAGGGATCTTTAAGCATAGGTGTGTGTTATCTAACATAAAAGTGTAATATATTGGCACAATAAGGGCAAGTTAATGACAGTGTTCAACTACAAAATCTTTATTTCCTTGCTAAAATACTTTACTAAACTTTTTTTTGCTTTGTTTTCTTTTGCATTTATCTCTCTTTTTAAAATTTTAGATCAAAAATGTAAAGGATCCAATTCTCAACCTCATTTTTATGTAACGTAACTTCATTGCTATCACACAAATAACATGGCTGCAGAATAGGTGGAACAAAGTGAACAATTTGGTCCAAAGAAAGTATAATTAGCTAAATGTTATAAATAACTAACTGTCAATATTATAGATCAGAATGGCTCTTTCAGTATTATTACAGCCCATCATACCAATATTATTTTGAGTACACAATTAAAAAAGAAACACTACCAAAACAAAAGTTACATGAAATATCTTCTCATATGTTTTTACATTGGGGAAAAAACTCCTACTCCACCAAGACCACAGATTTTTGCTTTACTACGGAGCAAAATTTTACTACTGGGTTACAATCTCCAAAACATGAGGTTTATAATGGAAACATTTATAGAATCTTAATATAGCTGCACTACTGGGTGTGTCTATATCTGCAGAAAAAAAGATGTTCTACTTGAATGGACAAGCATCTGTATTTTCAGATGTAAATAACCACACACACACAAAAGTCAAGTACTAGTTCCACCTAAAAATATATTAAAACACTTGACTTTTCTATTAATTTCCCCCCTTTCTAGGAAATAGATTTACCTATCTGATCCAATAATATTATAATATTCAATACACTTTTCAATATCAAGCTAAATTCTCTGATGTGGTAAGGTCGTCACTGACATGATCTCCTCAGTTCTTCTCATATGTTTCACTGAACAATTACAGATATTCAGGGCTATTCTTCTGTGACTTAAACCTCTGTAGAATGTCACCATTCTTCAGATTCAGTTTAAGTCCCAGGCTAATTTAGCACAACAGTGTTGAGTGTGACATTGTCTATTTGGTCTTGGCTAAGAAGCCAACACCCTTTTCACTATCTGGAGTAGGAACTAACTCCAAAAAATTAATTCCACCCTTCTTCAACCCTCTTGATAAAATAATACAGCTAATTTTACTCAGTGAGGGGCTCAACCTAATAAGAGATGGGATACAGAATGATTGCAACGAACTTTCGTAAATGTCTATCTTACATGCCATCTTGTTGATGACCAGATAAACACATTGTCAGCTGGACACGTGGAATATTGGTAAAGACACCGTAGGTCAAGTTAATCCCTGTGAAGTCAATGGAGGTACACTAAGGATGAATCTGGCCTCCTTTGCCCTACCTGATGAATCAAAGGTGATCAGTCATTTTCTACTGCTGTCCCAGTGGATGGGTGTTGTTTTTTTCGGTAGCATTAACAACTGGCTTAACTCAGGTATCAAATGATAGCCTACTTTCCACACTTTCTCTGGTAGTGATCCTCTCACAAAAGGAGAAGGAACAATTTATACTTTTTTAAAATTAGCTGCTCCTTTCACTACAATAATCAAGGCCATTTTACTACAAATTATGGACTAAATTCAACTCCTGTGAAAGTGGCTGCATCTCTGTTGGCCACCATGGACTTGGGTCCATTTATAGCAGTGCTGCATTTGCCTCGAATGCTGAAGCCTCCCCTTGGGGTGTGTGGGTTCCAGAGAGACGTCACCTCCATGTGAAAAAAAAATATCCAAAAGGCTCTCTCCCACAGAAACAAGTTACTTGAGGCACAATAATGTGATGAATATCATGT
The DNA here is from genome assembly GCF_965140295.1 of Lepidochelys olivacea. Lineage (NCBI taxonomy): Eukaryota > Metazoa > Chordata > Testudines > Cheloniidae > Lepidochelys > Lepidochelys olivacea. Next base: position 65,115,698 of record NC_140421.1, on the reverse strand, counting down.
AGCAGGATGGAAAGGAGGAAGAACAAAGAGGGACCATGCCTGGTTCACCTTCATTGCGGCCTAACAAGGCCTCTGCCCTCTGCGCTGTAGCACTGGGGAGTGTATTAGAATCAGTCCACTCTGAGCTGAACAAAGGGTGCTCATAGTACTCCTCGTCTGAATTGCACGGGTCATCAACAGGCACAGACACTGAAATGGAGGGTGCTAGGTGTTTACGCCTCTCCCTGCTGGCAGCGGACCTATAGCATGGGCAGCTGTGTAGAGGTCCCACCTTTTCCTCAGCCCCTTCATCTACAAACAGACACACACAGGAAGAAACTGCAGGGAGAACTGGACAGACAAAGATAAGACAAGACAGGATGGACACATGCACAGACACATCAAGCTGCTATGTCAGTGGTTTTTAACCTTTTTTCATCTGAGGACCCTTAAAAAAATTGAATGGAGATGCGGACCCCTTTGGAAATCTTGGACATTGTCTGTGAGCCCCCAGCAGTCTGTGGATCACAGGTTGAAAACCACTGTACTATGTCATACCATGGAGTGAATGAAACCAGCCATGCTAAGCAATGGAAGACATGAGGTTTAGATTTATTTAAGGTATTGTTTATGTATTTATTTCCTGTCTCTCTTAGTGCCTATAATAACAGTACCCAAGCATCAAACATATCAAGAAATTCAAAATCACTCAGTTATAGAAGGGCAATATGCTGCACTCAATCCAAAATTCACAACTCGTATTGAAGTCAATGGAGGTTACAAACATAGCTAGAGGGTAGAAGGTAGCCCTGGTGTATCCCAGGACTGAGCTGTATAATCCCTTCATAAATAGCTGAAACTTTTGAAAGTATAAAATCTAAAAAGCTATTTTCATTTAAAAAAAAATCAATTTACTGTACTTTGGCAGACGCTGTTTTTTGTTTTTTAACCCTCTGCAACTCCTTTCAGCTACACATTCATGAATGACACTTTAACCTAAAGAAAGAAAGTTGTTTTAAGCTGGTGGCTATCATTTCTGTGCTAAAATCCTCCCATGTACAGCTGCTTTTCAGCAGTTTCTTTTAGAGTCCATTCCTGCCCTATATATTGCTTTGCCATGTTCCTATAGCCTACCTGGCTCTCCGCTGGGAGTTTTCCAATGCACTGTAATGAAGGCTTCATTTATCTCCCACTGAAAAGTTAGAGTGTAGTGTATCAGCTTAGCTCAGCTACTGATAGCAAGAGGAGGTTCCATGCAGTTTCTAGTAACATAGGTTAACGAAATAACACCGCTGCAATAAAAAATAGCCAACTATCCAACCTATTAAATGGAACAGGTGCATACTTTGTGGTGCACACTGAACATGAATGAACTCACGAAGAACTAAAATGTTCATTTTCTGACGACTAGAAATTAAGTCTTGGGTTGACCATCCTCTGAGTGTGATAGCTAGTGACTTGTTGACCACTTTATTCATAGGATATACTCTTCAGTCCGTATCTGTAACTACAGATTACCTGTTGGATTTTCTGCCAGCATGAAAGTCGCAAAATAATTTCTTTTTCTTCTCCTTCTTTGATATAGAGTCCTGAACCCAGCCCCCACCCCGCCTCAATAATGAAGAAGTTAATCAAGCCACTTAAAAGTTTCCAGATCTGTGTATCTGAGCACCCCAATGTCGAAAGCAACACCACCGTGGCTGCAGAGTGCTAATTCTGGCAACGACACCTAACCTGAGCGAACCCCTGAAGTAAGAAAAGCAAATCTGAGAGAGGAATGCGCATGAGTCGTGACCCACCCCAAGATATCTATATTAGTTATTATTCCACTTTCGGCTGCAGCGTATTAATTTACCAGTCCCTGTAATCACGAACAAGCTATGTCCTTCCATTTACGGTATATCACTCCCTTTTTATGGAGATGAATAAGTGCGGACAGAAAAGTCAGATATAAAGGCCAGACTGCAGCTTTCAGTCACATGGGCGAACACTTATGCACCATTGGCCGCATTGACTTTGGTGGGTCTGCTCACGTAAGGGAGGGCTCAGTGATGTGAGGAAGGGTTATATAATCTTGCCCTAGGAAGGTTACTCTTGAAGAATGTAGCCAGGAAGAGGTAAACAATAGGGTAAGGAGGAAAATATGATGTTTTGACCAAGGACAATCTGGATCTTGACCAACAAGACAATGCATGCAGATAATTTTTGCAGATAAAATGCGACAGTATTTAAAGTATGTTTGTGTTGTATGCCCTCCTTCCCCCATTTGGCAACAAGCTACTGATCTCATATGACGTGCACTTAAAAAATCCGGGACTGATTAAGGTATCCCAGCTAAGCCGTGAGAATAAAAATTGCATCCTGACTCAGTTTGCTAGTGAATGCTACCAGACAGCAGATGCGTTCCTTGATGTGCTTTGGAGACAGCACATGCAACTGCTGGGGGAATTCTGTTCCACTGCATGCTACAGAATTCATGCCCCCTGCAGACTCCTTTGCTTCCCCACAGAAAAATGACTGACTGGGAAGCAAAGAGAAGCTGCAAAAGCAGCCACGCACTCCTCCCCAGAGTGTGGGCGTGTCATTTCAGGCACCCGGAGCAGCTGGTGGAGAGGTAAATCACCATAGAGGAGTGGGGGACAGGGCTAGGGACTCCACAGCTAGTGGTTCCTACCCTGTGCCAGGCTCAGCTGCTACTCCCCGCTGGGCTGGAGGTGGGGGAGGACAGGACTTCCTCTTCCCCTGCAGGTCAGACTCACCCCCACAAACCTCTGCTGGCTGCAGGAAGCTCCACACTCCCCTCCCATGCTTCCTGCCCCCATCACTCCTCAGCTGTGGGGGGAGGGATCACTGTACTGGGAGCTGTTACCCCGGTCGCCCAACCCCCATGCATCCAGACCCCCTCATACCCAGACCCCCACACTGAGCCTCAATCCCCCACACCCAGAACACCCCACAAAGCCTCCCATACCCAAACCCCCACACTGCTGCACCTCTCCCCTCAATCCAGAGCTCCCCTGCACCCAGACCCCCCATGCTGAGCCCCACCCCAGTGCATCTGGACCCCCACCCCATGCTGAGACCCCTGTACTCGAACCCCCACCTTATGAGCCCCGTACCCACTGCACCTGGACCACCCCTCTGAGCCCCAACCAGCTATACCTGGACTCCCACCCACCCCAGCAAGCCCCACTCCCTCAGCACCCAGACCCTCCCACTGAGACCCCACACCCAGACCCCCACAACCAAGCTCCATCCCCCACATGCAGATCTCCCCTGCTGAGCCCCAACCACCTTCACCTGGACCCCCAGCAGCATCCCATTGCCCCTTTACCCAGAACTTCCCCAGAACTTCCCCAGTGAGACCCTGTGCATCCAGATCTCCCCTGCACCCAGACTCCGCACTGAGCTGCCTGCAGACAGATTGCCCCACACAGAACCCTCTCAACCCACACCTGGATTCCCCCACACTAAGCTCCCTCTGCACTTGGATCCTGCCTTGCTGAGCCTTCCCACGCACACCTATTGCGCCTGGCTTTGGGGAGCAGGCAGGACCCTGGGGTGTTTCTGGGGCAGGCCCGGGCCTTGCGCTATGTCAGGGTCAGGTGCAGCCTCACCATAGCCTGGGCAGGGGCTGCAGGGTGGTCTCCCACCTCTGTGCAGCCAGTGGTCCGTGTTGCCCCCTGCTATGCTTCGGCCTCCGCATTTAATTACTGACAAATAAAATTTGCAGAATTTGAAAATATTTTTCACAGAATTTTTATTTTTTTAGTGCAGAATTCCTCCGGAGTAATGACATGCACAATCAGACATGAGCACTACTCCCTACGTGCAGGATGGGGCACATCTGGCTAAGCAGACGGAGAAGTGGGATGCCAGAGTTTTTTTAGTCTCAGGTTGGATGTGCTTCTTTGTCTATGTACGCAGAGCTTTGAGATGCAAGGCAGCAGCTTCTCTGGCACGAATTAAGTAATTACATTTCTCTTGTCTGCGTGAGTTTTTAATTGTTCCAGGCTCTTTTACAATGGGAATTTTCCCAACCTGGTACACAGCTTGGAGCACATGTTGCTGTCAGCTACATATGTGCAAGCAGTTATAGTCAGAGTGATTGCATCCATGTAACTGAGATCAAAATGACAGGTTTCAGAGTAGCAGCCATGTTAGTCTGTATTCGCAGGAAGAAAAGGAGTACTTGTGGCACCTTAGAGACTAACCAATTTATCTGAGCATAAGCTTTCGTGAGCTACAGCTCACTTCATCGGATGCATTTGATGGACCCGATGAAGTGAGCTGTAGCTCACGAAAGCTTATGCTCAAATAATAGTCTCTAAGGTGCCACAAGTACTCCTTTTCTTTTTGAGATCAAAATGTAGCCCATCAACTGTAAAACACATAATAAAGTTGTCTTCCACAAACTGCCACATATAGCCTTATTAAGGCATATGGTGACATATTCCTTGACTCATAGACTTTAAGGACAAAAGGGTCCATCATGATTACCTAGTCTGACCTCTTGCACGTCGCAGGTCACAGAACCTCACCTACCCACTCCTGTAATAGACCCATAACCTCTGGTTGAGTTACTGAAGTCCTCAAATCTTGATTTAAAGCTTTTAAATTACAAAAAATTTAACATTTATTCTAGTTCAAACCAGCAAGCAACCCACGCTGCAGAGAAAGGTGAAAAACCCCTATGGTCTCTGACAGTCTCACCTGGGCGGAAATTTCTTCCCAACCCCAAATATTAGTTAGACCCTGATCAGGGGGTGAGACCCACCAGCCAGACACCTGAGAAAGAATTCTCTGTACTAACTCAGAGCCCTCCCAATCTAGTGTCCTATCTCTGGGCATTGGAGATATTTGTTAATAGCAGACACAGATGGGCCATTGTAGGCAACCTCATCATACCATTCCCTCCATAAACTTATCAAGCTCAGTCTTGAAACAAGTTAGGTTTTTTGCCTCCACTATTCCCCTTTGGAGATTGTTCCAGAATTTCACTACTCTGATGGTTAAAAACCTTTGTCTGTCTAATATCAAGTCTAAACTTGTTGATGGTCAGTTTATATCCATTTGTTACTTTAAATAACTTCTCTCCCTCCCTTGTGTTTGCCCCTCGGTGTATTTATAGAGATCATATCTCCCCTCAGCCTTTGTTTTGTAAGGCTAAACAAGCCAAGTTCCTTAATTCTCCTCTGATAAGGTAGGTTCTCCAGTTCTCTATTCATCCTAGTAGCCCTTCTCTACATCTGTTCCAGTTTGAATTCATCTTTCTTAGACATGGGAGACCAGAATTGCACACAGTATTCTGGAGGCGGTCTAACCAGTGCTTTGTAAAATAGTAATAATACTTCCCTATCTCCACTGGAAATACTCTCCTGATGCATTTTAGGATTGCAATAATCTTTTTCACGGCTGCATCCATTTGGGGGCTCATAGTCATCTTGTGATCAGCCAATACACCCAGGTCTTTCTCCTCCTCTGTGACTTCCAGCTGATAAATTCCCAGATTATAATAAAAAATTTTGTTGTTAGTCCCTAAATGCCTGATCTTGCGTTTGGCACTGGTAAATTCCATCCTACCTCTGTTACTCCATTTTTCAAGGTCATTCAAATCTCACTTATTCATCATATGGTTGATTTATCACACAGCATTTCAGAGGTAATCTCATTCAAAGACTATAGTCAATAAAGAACAGAGAGAACCTGTTTTGTCATTAATTGTACCTCTCCAGTGACTCTTAAAACAAGTATTCTGTAATGCACTGAATGCATCCAATGAAGTGAGCTGTAGCCCACGAAAGCTTATGCTCAAATAAATTTTTTAGTCTCTAAGATGCCACAAGTCCTCCTTTTCTTTTCGTAATGGGGAAGTTACACTTGTTTATTTATTAAATGTGTATTGCTCATCAAATCATCACATGCCATCAAAAGCATATGACTTGGAGTTGCAGCTACTACCTCAGTGTATGATATGCCACTACCATCGCATAAGGGGAACATTGGGGAAGAAATATCATTGCATATTATGGTGTGGACAAAGAGAAACCTCTGAAGATAATGCCAGGCTAATGTTCTGGTGTTTTTTAGAGAGGGCTGATATATTTTCTTCATACTAAAAAAGATAAAAAGATACTTTGTATGTGTGTATGTACATATATACATGCATATAGATACACTCACACATTTTAAAACAGGAAATTATTATTATTACCTAGTTCTTCCATATATATATGTGGGAGGGATTATTAGTAGCATCATCCTGGTCATAATAATAAAATGTGGCGGTTTCCATTTATAATTGCTCACGGCCTTTTCGTGGCAAGTACTAGGAAGTTTTAAATAAATCTTCTTGAGGCTTTAGGATCCTAGTCAGTCATTTGGCTTAAGACCCTTAGCTCATTTGTAGATTTCAATCTGGCTAATAACAGTGACCTGTATTTAAAATTCTTGAATATTTTTGCAGATACATGTATGAACAGAATAGAAAAAAACTTTACATATAAGAACTTTGTCATGCCACCTGCACTTCACTTCGAATCATAGGCTCTAATTCTCCAGATACTTACTTACCGGCTTAAGCACTGGCAGGATTGGGGATTTAGATTCTGAGCAAGGTCTCCAATGTCTTTTCTTGTCTCCAGAAATTTATATTTTCCAGAAACATCTATATTAATTTTCCAAGCACATATTTTTGAAACGTAAAATGCCTAACTTAGTGCAGTTGAAGAATCTCTATTCTAGTAAACATTTTAGGCAATAAACAATGCATTCAAATGCAGGATTAATTTTACAGGACACCATGAGAATCCAACTGCTGTTATTGTCAGCGAGGAACTTTTTGCTTTCTGCAGCAAAGTGGTAGCAACTGACTTGCGATAGAATGATATTTATTAGAATCATAGAATACCAGGGTTGGAAGGGACCTCAGGAGGTCATCTAGTCCAACCCCCTGCTCAAAGCAGGACCAATCCCCAATTTTTGCCCCAGGTCCCTAAATGGCCCCCTCAAAGATTGAACTCACAACCCTGGGTTTAGCAGGCCAACGCTCAAACTACTGAGCTATCCCCTCCCATTCTTCCCCCAGGAAGAATGCAGCATGTGGACCCATTCATGCTTATTCATTCACAATGGGAGGACAAACTATTAATTGATCACAATACCATTAGTTCCAATCTGCAGTATTTTGCATTTGAAAGCAAGATTATCCAGGGTTAAGATTCTGTGGCATACTGTATTATATAACTGTCCCCAATAACGTCTGGTTATTTGCATCCTGCGGAGTCTCTATTGAGGTGACTATATCTATCTGTCTATCTGTATCCCACAGAGTTCACTTTAAGTGGTCCAGTTTAACACACATTCTTTCATCAGGGCATATAGGTTACCAGAGAGTTAAAAACCAACAGCAGGGTAAAATATTTAGGATTATTTTGCTGCTGATTCTTCTAAATTTATTTCCTACTAATAAATTACTCTGAATATGCCAAATGCCGTAAGACTCTGCAAGTATCTATGACTTAACGCACTGGCAGGTTACATTCAGGTGGGCCAAATTCACTTATGCTGTAAGTCTACTGAGTTACACCCAGGATGAATATAGTGCAAGATGCCTATCTGACTTTAAAGGCGGCTCTTTTTTAAAACTGCCCACCGCCTTGAAGAAAAAATCTCAACTACCTTTAGGAAAAGCAACTTTCCAAAGAAACATTGCTTCAAAAAATCAAAACAGCAGCTGTGATGGTGGGCAGTGCTACTTGCTTGGAAAACTACTTTCTGAACTGGTGATGTTAACTCTGTGCCACGGTAACTTCAAAAGAGGATATACAGATAGCAGTAAGTAAAAGGAGCTAAAATCTAAGCTGCCAGTACGATGGGAGCGAATGATGATTCTAGGTTTCTGTACCATTCAAATGAAATAAAGAAGAAATATGTTTGATGTCTTTACAAAGGCTTATTTGCATGATGGAAGGGGATGCTGCTAATCAACACTAACCAGGGAATTGTGATGTGTATATTCATTTAACTACTAAGCCAGTTAATTCACTTTGTATTTCCAGTTCATTTGATTATATTGATTAAAGTCTCAATTCAAGAAAGCATCATTATTCAGAAATGTAGTTAAGCACGTGCTTAAGTTTGAACTGAAGTCAAGCTAAAGTTAAGCATGTGCTTAACTGCTTTTCTTATCTTAACAGATATAGATTTAAGTGAATGCTTAAGTGCTTTCCTGAATTGGGACCTGCTTGGGTATAACAAAAAAACTCATAGGTTATTATGCAAGTTAACCAGAATTTCACTGCTGTAACAATTGATGATGTTCAAACCAGCCAACTTGATAAAGGGCATAGAGCCAAATAGAGGAAATGTCAAATTACCAGAGATTTGCATCTATATTTCAGTAATATTTATTGAAGTATTTTTCAGTGACAAATATAATAATACAAATATAATAATTCAGATAATGTTTTGCTATTACTTTCTCCTGAGTCACAAGATAGATTATGAGAAGGTGGAAAAGAGATTACATTTTAGTGATAAGAAACAGATAGAGGGAAGTGACTGACATTGCTAAATCTGAGCATGTTAGTTATGTGATTTTAGATTACAGGCTGGGATGTTAGGTACCCAACTCACATTGAATTTCGATGGAAGATGATTGCCTAACTTTGACAATACCAGCCATAAATCTTTATGGCAGAGGTTCTCAAACAATGATTCATGAATCACAGGTGGTACACAGAGCACTTCCTGGTAGTCCAAAGTAAGCTGGCTGGTCACATGGTGGTGACTCCTCCTCCTTGTACCTAATGGCTAAAATGCTTGAAAAGGCATCAAAAATACATTAAAAGTGAGTTTGTCAAAAATGCTCAGCCACGAGTCTGACTTCCCACTGAAGTCATTGGTAAAATTCCCATGGAAGCAGTTAGGTCAATGCTGAGCACTGCTGAAAATCCCCTTACCAAACACTTTCCTAATATTATTTTTCTATGTAAGCAATCGCTGTTGTTACCATATGGGGCTGTTACCTAATCATGAATGGGAAGGGAAATGGCCTGCATGACCACAGATTAGTGTGGGTGGGAATGGTCCAGGTGACAGTCTGTCTGTTAAGAATTAAGAAGTCAGAGAACACCTACTTTATAAGTTGTTAACAGGTTATAGCCAAGAAAATACAGGCCCTACTTGGAGTCTGTCTGAAATATTAATGGACCTGGAGGAGGCAACAGATTATCTGTCCTGGCTTATATGTATTATTTTGTTGCTACTGTTTTATTAAGGTCTGTCATGTTTTACATTGTTGCTTTTGTTTTTTAGTTTTTGTTTTTTGGTAGATCTGTATTGTTTAGTCATAACATAATTTAGGATACAATTTTTTTAAGAAGGGAAATAATGTCTTTAAATGCTAATATGATTTATTCGCCTCTTTTTATTTCTATAACAAAAATGTAATCTTTATTATTTTGGTCCCTTCTAAACAATTCCTTTTTGCCTTAATGCTCAGGCAAAAAGATAATGTATTTTAAAGTTTATGATAAAAAATGTTTACACAAAGGCTAATTCAGTTTTAGCTTCTGGGTATCTTTTGAAAATACCTTTTAAAAAGTCATTTTAACTGGAAATAATCTCTGTTTATAGCACTTGGTTCCTTTCAATTTGTAAAATATACTTACTTGGTTTAAAAAAAGCTTATCTCAAAATACATACTTTAAAATGTAAGCTAGTTTACCAAAGGCATTTAGATTCATTTTTTACACAGGGCAGGGAATTAGGGACCAATCTTACAAAGATCAGAGCCCTGAAACTGCCATGTTGGGAATACAAAGCAGCAGCAGCACTGTTTGTCCAGATCCATTTGATAAAACGATTAGGCAGCACTTGGGAAAATTTCAACTCCGGGGGAAAAAAAAAATCACATTACAATATTTGCAATCACCAAAATAATTTCAATAAGAGCAAATTCATTATCTTACCTCCAGCAGCACTGCAAAGAGACCTGCTCATCTGAATGTTTGTCTGTGGCTGAATGAAAGAATCAAACCTACATTCACTGACTCTTTTCTCTCCTGAAATGTATTTGACCCAGAAATCTCTCTCCCTTTCTCTTTCCTTCTTCTTCTTCTTTTTTTTTTTAAATTTGTGTTTGCTGCATGGCTGGCCACATCTACCTTTGTCATGTCTACAACACAGTGATTTCCAGCCTGGTATGACTGAAGGAAATCTCTTACAGTTTCAAAGCAATACAAGGCACTGGCAACATCAATGGCAAAACATTCAAGAGGAAAACAACAAGGAAAACTAAGGTGTGTATATATACACAGAACTACCAGATGGGTTTACCTGTTTTGTTCAACAACTTCAGAAGTGGATTAAATTCTGTAAACACCCCTGCATTCTACAGAGCATACAGACAGACACAAAAAGGTACACACAGACAACTGAGTAGCATGAAGGGCTGAGGGTTTAAATGGGTATTGTACACACTGGGTCAAATCCTGCAGTCTTTACTCACACAAAGTTCCCACTAAAGTCAATAGGCGCTTTGCCTGACTAATTAGTGCAGGATTTGGCTTATTAGCAGTTAATATTATCAGGCAATCCTGACTCCCAGCAACAAAAGTTCAATATAGCTTCCAGCTGTAAGGCCTTGATCAGGTGAATAAGGGATTTGCTGAATCAAGGCCTAATTCACTGAAAGAAGCACAAGACAATATTAACTAAAGCTGTTTGAAACTTCAAATTTCGATGAAAAACTAGACCACATTTTTGGTGACAATTTTTACAAACATTTCCTTTGTTTTTTTCACCTAACTCTAATAAGAAATACCCCCCACGAGCCAAACATAAAAGAGGAGCTTACAGCACTTTGGGACTCTTAGGCCATCAATGACTAAGGACCTACAGTACAGGAGCTCTGTCAATGTTTCCCTTATAAACCTGTATTTTCAGGAGGTTATAAACAAGTCCAATGACGTTTGCTCTCAAACTGTAAGTTAGTAGAAAAGTTTATCATAGAAACATTTTTTTAAAACCAACCTTTAAAGCAAAAAAACATGAATTCTGTAAAAACTAACAGACTTAGCAAGTATATAATACATTACATCTTCCAACCATTCTACAATCATTGACTCCGTATTCCTCACAACACCCCTGTGAGGTAGGCAAGCAAGCATTATTGTCTCATCTTTATGTAAGAGGAAAAAGAAACAAAGAAGTTAAGTGACTTTCTGAGTCATTTGCAGAGCTGGGAACTGCTCAGTCTATTAGGTCAAAGAGATGTCTACTGTTCTGTCACTTCTTGGCATTGATACAACTAACAAAATGGCTTCCATTTAAAAGTCATTTGGCAAGTGATTAACCTATAACATTCTGTCAATTAATCAATGTTGTTACTGTATAAAACCCACAAAGTAATAAGCAATAATATGGTTAGTGAAAACAGTGTGCAAAGCCAATGCAAATCCAAGGTAAACGAGGGATCTTAAAATTGTTCTCAAGCAGATCAACAACCCCTTCATTCTGTTACCAAAAATCAAAAAGCACACCCTGAACAGTAAGGTAATCAAATAAATCAGCACAAAAAGAGCAGTGAAATAATCAAAATGACCCTAGCAATCCTAAAAATCTTTGCCAGTGTAGTACTGGTTTCCTTTTTTTTTCCTGAGTGGTTTTATTTGATTACCATTACCTTTGAGTAATATTTGCTCAACAACAGGAATGTGAATGTTACAATAACAATGACCAAGAAATCAAAGTTTGCATATTGGTTACTGCACATGCCAAGTAAGTATTTTCAATACAAAGTACCCAAGGATGTGACGTTTGTCAATGTATACAGGAGATGGACTGACCAAAACGCATGGAGATCAGGTGTAAAAAAAAGTGTCTCACTGCAGAACGTCATGGCAAACTGAGAACTAGCACATATTGGGACATCACATAAAAAAATACACATTTCCAACACTAGTGCAGGATAAATCACACACAGTGTGTACTCAACAGACAGTAATAGCTTATTTCTATGACACATTAATTTTCAAGATATATTTTTAAAAAACAAGAAGGAAGGTGACATATAAAAACTATATTCATAATAAAATGATAATGTCAACTGTCTGATTTAGCTCACAAAGACAAGGGAATTCTTAGGGCCAAATTATTCTCTCAGATCCATATGGTAGGGCTCATCAGTAATATTCTGTTCTTCCTCTGTCGATGTTAATGGGAGACTCAGACACCCAGGCCCTGATTCAGCAGTCTACCTCTATTCATCAGAACACATAACCGTGGGCTTAATGTTAGGCATGTGACTTCAATGGGGTTTTAGCACATGCTTAAAGTTAAGGACATGATTACATGCTTTCTGAATTGTGGCTTCAGGGACAGCCGAATGCAGACATTATTGGGTTACTGAGGTTGAGTACTACTGTGTGGATCAGAGAGTATAATTTGCTTTAAGACTAGAATTTCACTTTGGCATCCTTGTACAGAATCCCCATATACACCAAGGCACAGAAATGTGAATTAAAGATGGAAAGCAGAAGGAATAATCTAACTCTGAATCTCCTTGCTTGCATGGACTTGGACTGTGAGACAACATTAGTGCTGGTTAATTTCCAAGTAAATGCATCTTAACAGACTATAGTAATCAATATTTAACACCACGTTCTAGGCCTATACTTGGGAAGTCTCAATATTTAGACATCTTGGCTTCTAATATCTATTAATGATTATTTTTCACATATATATGTGTGTGTGTATTTATTTTTACTTACTTCCAATTATCCATGTGTGTATGCATATAACTCATTTGTGTATTATGGTCAGTTTGCAGATGGCACTTCATTGCTGGAGAATGCTTACTCTTTAAGCTGAAGCTGGCAGGAAGTATTTCCATTTACTATTTCCCCCACCTCTTCGTATGAGCATTTGTTCCCTTGCTTGATAGACATACTCTGAAATGTCCAGTGGACTCTTACCTTCTGCCAGTGCTCCAGTCTGTTCTGAGGCGGGTGATGGAGGCGGGGAAGGAGGCAGATTAGCTGATTCTTCCACTGCTAGAGATTGAACAATGCAAGTGAGAAAATGAGATACAGCAATTAATTCCCGTGAAACCATTAGATGCTGAGTACAAGCTGCAATTATGGCCTTTTTGGAGAATACTTCAGTGGAGGTTGTGCCTAATGGATTTTCAGATATAATCCCTTTTCCAATGTATTATTCTAAACCTATAATGAAAGGAAAACATTTACTTTCAGGTGCCCTGCCTTACGTTCCAGAGTCTGGTCCCAGGGTACAATAAAATGAAACAAAATCAAATAAAAAAAATTATCAGTCCTTTGTGTTTGTGTCCCATCTAGTAGCCAGATCAATACTATTGTTCATTCATGATTTTGAGAAAGCTTCATTCACAAACCTATGATGGCAACATATTTAAATCAGGGAGATTTTAAAGATTCAATTCGATCATCTGGAAAAGTGAGAAAAAGGCACCCAATCCCATGCTTAGTTTACCTTTGGGTAGCTGGACAAATAGCACTTTGCTGTGTTCTTACATTATTATGACCTGGATATTTTTTGTTTCTGCTGGGTTCAGGGCTAGCTACATAATATATGCAAATGTTCCTTGTCAAAGTATGAAAGGTACCAGCTGGAAACATCACCAAGGAAGGAAAACAAGTCAATGGGGAACTTCTGTCAGCCATCTGATCATGGTATTTCATCAGAGGAAGGCGCTGTATAGAAGCCTAATCTTCTAGGGTTTTAGATTAATTCCCAATTAAGGGTCTTATGCTCCCACTGAAGTCAGAGGAAGTTTTATCAATGGTTTCAGTAGCAGGAGGATTAGGCCCTAAACAAGGTATCTCTTAAGTATACTCAGATTCTCCATCTGATTTCAGAGAAATAGTTTTGATATTTCTTCAGAGTTAGTACTGGGATCTATCAAGCTTTTTAAATTTATGCCACAGTATTTCGTGGGCTGCAAATGATTCCAGCAAGCAACTAGGCCTCAATTTATGATTTAGGGCGAGATCCACAGACCAATGAAATCAATGGAAAGACTTTCATTGACTTCAATGGATATTGGACCAGATCTAGTGCCTCAAATACTTCCTCTTGAGACTGGCTTTTTGATCCCAATGCAGATCATACAACCACATTTTAATAACTCACAGATGTACTTTGGTACCTACAGACACTGTAACAGAACTGATTGCAAACACATGCGTTGTTTCTCAGAGTTTGTTGAAGAATGTCTCAACATCCAGGATGTGTGCTTACTTCTGCCCTCACTTAGGCCCAACTCAGCAAAGGAGTTCAGTGTGCACTTAAATTCCGTAGAACTCGACAGAACATAAGCACATGCTTACAGTCAAGCATGTGCTAAGTGTTTCTGCTGAATTAGAGACTTTCAGGCAAAATTGCACCTCAGTTCATAATAAACACAATAATAATAATAATGGTTGAAGTTGCTCAGAGAATGTAATGCAGACCTGGTGGGAGATGGACTAGTGAGGAGAGGGTCAGCAAGGCAGTCAAAGGTGCATGATAAATTGGGGAAATGAGACATTTTATTTATTACCTGGTTACAGAATTTATCCCAGGGTTCTACAGTTTATCCATGAATATCAGCACCACCTATGTCATCGACATACATTATATATTGTGACCTGATATTAATAATTCTATTTATATACATCTGCACACACAGAGATACCTTCACCACTCTTGTAAATGCCTTGTTTTACCTAAAGGTAATGGTCCAGGCTGATCTTTGTGCTGGGCTTCTTTTTCCTGTTCACCTTTCAGGACTGCTACAGCTTCAGCTGTTACTACTTGGACTATCCTTGCAGACACTTCCTCTGTGATCGTAGCAAAATTAACAAAACAAAAAAGTTGCGTTAATAAGAGAGATTTTTTTAAAAACCAAATTGAGTCTGGCTAAAACTTTCAGAGTCAGACTCATTCAGATTTTTTAAAAAATTATTTTCTTTAAAATATTTAGAGAAATCATTACAAATGAAATTAAAGGATCAGATTTGCAAAAGATCTCAAGCCCCAGTACTCCTATTCTTCTCAGAGGGAACTGCTGGGTGTTGAAAATCTGTCCCTGAATCTATAAATGTAAAAGAAATTTTGAATCTTATTCCTTGGAGCGAGAACAGCATAAGACATTACTATTAATCACTGCTTCTCATTTTCGGTATGGGAGATATATGCAGTAATTGCAGGATTTTAAAGTGAGAATTTATTAACTGCCTAGGATTTTTTTTTTATGTGCAATTTCGTGACCCTGGCATTTTCCAAACATGGCCAGGATGACAAGCCCAGAGCTGGATTTTCTGGAATCTAATATATTGAGTTATCTGTATTTTTACAAGTGCTTTGGATTGTAGTTTTTGTTCATCAGCATACAGTTAGTATGCATTCAGGGCACTGCACCTGAAAACATTGAAGGGTATGCTGATGAGGGACTTAAGGAAGAAGGGCCAATGACATTTTGACAACATTATAACGTACAATGTATCCGCCTCACCTTTTTCAGGGCTGCATCATACAGACCACTTTACATTTGAATTGCAGATCTGAGAGCATGAAAATGTATTCCACTTGATACCACTGTCTGGGATGATGGAGGTTCACAGCTATGTGTTTGAGGTTCAGACTTTGCCTCCTGACCACTCAGAGGGGCCATCGAAGCTCAGCCGAAAGTAAGGGCCTATTCTGCCCCCGGAGGAGCAGAGCTGCTGCTGCACCACTTGATGAGATGCTGCACGCTATGTGGACTCGTGTGGAGGGGTTCTGAGGTGGAGACATGACCCAACTTCTCCCCATCCCCTTTGGAATGCTGTCTGGCCCTGGGGGGAGTGGGGAGTGAGGAGTCACCGTGCTCTCCTTAGTGCTAGGAATGCAATTGTTCCTGGTCCTTACACGGGCTGGAAATGTTCCCTACACCCATCTCTTCAATGTGGCCAACATGACCCTGATTTAGGGACTGATCCAAAGCCCAGTGAAGTCAAGTCTTTCCACTTCAAAGGGCTTTGGATCAGACCCTTATTCCACTATGAGCACCCATATGGTTACACCTAAGGCACATTTGCTTTGGTTGAATGACCGATGCTATCACAGGACGAAGATCACTGAAGATAAATTAGTTGGGTACTTTTCAAGCACAGCATCTGTTGCTTTGTACAACACAGCAACAAGGAAATGGTGAAGAAATCTGTTCAGTGCAGTACAGCATGGACATTTGTTTTTTCCTTTTAGTTATTGAGGATGGGATTTTCAAGCCGCCTCGGGGATTTGGGTGCCCAATTCCTATTCAACTGAAGAGGAACTGGGCCTACAAATTCTCATGCAGCTTTGAAAATACCACACTCAAGTCACTTTAATACATGCAAAAACCTCTCCCATTCGTGACTTAGTGCCTTTAGATGGACTGCATGAGACTTCTACATCTGGTAAAAATGTGGCCTGGAGGACGGTATACTATTACCCAATGAATTTACCTAAGAACATAAGAATGGCCATACTGGGTCAGACCAAAGCTCCATCTAGCCCAGTATCCTGTCTTCCGACAGTGGCCAATGCCAGGTGCCCCAGAGGGAATGAACGGAACAGGTAATCATCAAGTGATCCACCCCCTGCCATTCATTCCCAGTTTCTGGCAAACAGGCTAGGGACAGGCTAGGGGGAGGGATAGCTCAGTCGTTTGAGCATTGGCCTGCTAAACCCAGGGTTGTGAGTTCAATCCTTGAGGGGGCCATTTAGGGATCTGGGGCAAAAATTGGGGATTGGTCCTGTTTTGAGCAGAGCAGGGGGTTGGACTAGATGACCTCCTAAGGTCCCTTCCAATTCTATGACGCCAATCCTGGCTAATAGCCATTGATAGACCTATCCTCCATGAATTTATCTAGTTCTTTTTTGAACCCTGTTATAGTCTTGGTCTTCACAACATCCTCTGGCAAAGAGTTCCACAGGTTGACTGTGCATTGTGTGAATAAATACTTCCTTTTGTTTGTTTTAAATCTGCTGCCTATTAATTAATTTAGTGCTAATATGCATGAAGATTTTATAATACTTCCTAGGCTAATGGCGCAACACTGAAATGGCAACTGCAAATGCAGCTGTACGATTCAGGCCTAAATTTGCAAAGGATTTGTTAAAGCCCGTCTTATGATAACTCTTACACACAGTGAATAGCACCTTACTCCACGTGAAGTCCTACTGAAGTCAATGGGACTATCTATGGAGTTAATACTACTGACTGTGAGTATGGATATCTCAAACCTGGCTTTGGGGTGCAGTGGGATGTAATCAGGCATGCAACTACATATGGAAATAGCCAGGAAGATCGGCCTAGTTGCTGTTTTAGGTGCCTAGGGCCAGATTTTAAAAGTATTTAGGTACCTAAATCTCACTGAAATAAATGAGAGTTAGGTGCCTAAATATGTTTAAAAATCTGACCTTTAATGAAATAGCAAATTGGATAGTTCATGCATCCAATGGCAGAACTATTTACAAAATAAATAAACTGTTATGTTTTCTTCCATGCAGCCCCTCATGCTTGGGAGGAGCTCCCGTAAACATCTGCAAAACTAATACATTATCTTCCTTCAAAACCCTCCTTGAAACTTGACTTTGCTACTTGAGGCCTGCAAAAAACTTGAGAATGGTTTGGCTTCTGGTGTGCTGACCATTATTGTCTCATTGTTTTTTTGTACTTCCCCATCTGTTTCCTCTTGTTTTATACTTAGACTGTAAACACTTTGGGACAGGGTCTGTCTTTTTGTTCTGTGTTAGTACAGTGGCTAGCAGAGTGGGGTCATGGTTCCTGATTGGGGCTTCTAGACGTGACCAAAATACAATCAATCAATAAAATAAAATTCAGAGAAAAGTTGTGGGTTTCACATCTGCATACCTATTTACACTCCCTGGCTCATTAACATCCATATTCCTTTCTATTTACAGCCACAGTCACTGTATTTCCCAGGTATTCCTGTCGGCAGGTGAGAATTACTTTCAGACATTGAGGCCAGTTCTACATGGTGCTGAGTGCCCTCACATGCACTGAAGCCAACTGAAATCATATCAGACTCCGTGCCTTGCAGCTTCAGGCCCACTGTATGTATGGCCCAGACTTGCCCTCAGAGCCTTAATAATACAAGCATTTGCACTATACACCCATAAAATTCAATGTTGCTGTGGATGCATTTGCACTATACACCCATAAAATTCAATGTTGCTGTGGATGCCAATTTACTACACATTTAGTTGACAGAGACAAAAATCGCAAATTAAATGCAATCCATCAGTGTCCAACAATGATGACATCATGGAGCATCCAGTGAGAGCAAGGATGACAGCACATCAGTTATCATTTCCTTTAGCATGGGTGAACAGGTGGAGAGGGCGTATATTTAAGTCAGTGCCCTACACATAACTTTACAGTAACTGCTTTCACAGGCAAGTAATGCGGGCTATTGGATTTACACTTGACCTATTGTCACCTTTAAAGTTCAAATGAACATTCCAAAAGGTTTCTAAAATAATCATTTTTTGTCCCTGTTTTTCCTTCAACAAGGCGGAGTTTCTTCTGAGAACTAGAGATATGGTTGCCTGACTTCCACAGTCACCTGAGTTTTAAAAAATGCAGGGACAAAGCCAATGTTAATTTCTTTACTGCAGAAATTTAATATATAATGAGATATTAAGACACTTGCAGGCAAGGAATATTTCCCTCACAATTGTTGGTCTTCATTACTGACATAATTTACTCCCCTCTTGACTGGTAGTCAGAAGGGCAACTGATAATAATACAGTTCTATTGACTGCAGCCAGCAGTACATGACAACGAAGAGTACGTCAGACCCCAAACGCATCCAGAGTATACCAGGCAAAGCCCCATTTTGCCACCCAAACCTCTTACATAACCATAGCAATGCAATACTGACCATTCACCAATGTTACACAATATTGTGTGTGTGTGTTTATGATAGCAACTCATCTTCCAAAGTTGACCAGTGTAAATAGCCGCTTCCACTGACTACAGAATATGGATTGTTAATTTGGAGCCCATGGTTTCCCTCCATCGTGAAGCATGTACAGAGTGCAAAGTGGAAGAACTGCACAGAAAAGACAGGAAAGGGGGAGTAGTAGCTCAACTGCACGGTCTATCGGCTTCTTGGCAACCTCTGGTAGCCTCTCCAACACAATGCCATATGGTTGAGGCTCTGGGATACTTTGTATAGGTAGGTTGGGTATGCAGGGACCAGGGAACATCCATTCTATATTACAGGAATATTTCCTCTCCCTTTTTGGGGTAGGAAATTAATGACACCAATAAAGAGCCAGACTTCAAGGGACTTGGTGGGTGTGAAGAGCAGCATGGAGCTTCACAGATGCCCATGGATCTGTGGGTGATGGGGGATAGTGTCCTGGGTTCCACTGCATAAAAGAGCCATGTACTCCGTCATCAACACAGACCAGTAAATCCTGGCCCTTTTGATTGTTTTTTTTAAAACCCTTTCACAGGTTTTACCCCAGGAAGAAACTTCTTTGTCAGGAGTTTTCATGAAGTGGCAATTCTCAGTAATTACTACCCTGCTGAAGAAAGTAACATCACGGAGTCATTTACAAAGTTGTGCTGTTAGCTCAAATCAATCCCTGTATTGGGAAAGTTTGCACAGAGGACCAACTCAGGGTGCTGCTGCATGCCTTATTCTAGGAAACCAGGGAAGAAAGCAGGAGCAATTTTCAGAATAACATTTTAAGGAAAGACCACAAGAGATTAATTTTTCAGATGCAAACACTAATACACAGTGAGATGAACACACGTTCGGCACTGTGGATTATAATCAGCAAATCACAAAA
Organism: Lepidochelys olivacea; assembly: GCF_965140295.1. Lineage (NCBI taxonomy): Eukaryota > Metazoa > Chordata > Testudines > Cheloniidae > Lepidochelys > Lepidochelys olivacea. The sequence goes on along the minus strand of NC_140421.1, from coordinate 65,095,844 downwards.
GTTGGAGAGAGGAAAGACCTAATAGGTCATTCTTTGTCCATCTCCCACCCAGTGTAGGACAGTTCCCAGCAATATAAGCTGAAACCCTATTAAAAGTTACTTTCCTTGCTTTAAATTTAGACTTCTTTGCATTTAATCTTGCTCAACAGAGTGAAGGGATCCTCCAAAGGCCTGCAGGTAGCTCCTGCCATCTCAGTTCCTATTCTCATTCCATTTCCCAGAGGCATTACACCGAAAAGAGAGAGAGAGGGAGAGACTGCTCTGCTGAATAATGGAAGCTTAATTTCAGACTTTCCCCAAATAAATAAATAAATAAACTATATAAATTGCCTCCGAGGATTTTATCAAGGTTCACTTCACAGCACTTTACTGATGGATATTTTTGGTGACATGGGAGGTACAGGCAGTTCAACAGGAACCGTGTTTTTGCTGTTAATGACTGCTGGAAAAGGACAGACACTTTTGTACTAATGGACCCTATAAATAGCAGATCCAGTGGGTAAGTCAGATACTTGGAGCGTAGCTATTGAGGCTATTCATCGTTTCCTTATGGTTCGGTTGAAGTTCAAGGAAGATGAATGATAAATATCAACAACAAAGAAGAGTCCATACTTCCCGCCAGGATGCCAGGCATCATGGAAGCTTTGCTTCTGTTAGAGCTTTTGTTTCTTCAGATATTTTCCCCCCACCTGTTTAACTAGAAACACACTGTCTTCCTCTACTTTTTGACATTGAAATGACAGCAACAGGTACCGAGTGACGCAGAACATGAGTTTCTCGAAGGCACTACAGATTCCAGCTTTGTGTGTGACTTTACTTGAATGGAACAGCAAAAACACACACACTTCAGAATGTTTTCCTCTCAATCAGCCATTTCCCTTTTTTTTTTATTAGGGGGAGGGATGCTCATGCTGATGGGATGTTGATTAAGAATTTCTCTTTGTAGACTTGCTATGTTTGAATGTTGAGAACATGTCAACAGATACAATGGGCTCACTAAAGAAAAAAGCACTGAGAAGAAGTCAATGCAGCTAGACTGGTGTACACCAGCTGAGGATCGGGTCCAGAATATATTTAGCTAAGGAAGAGATGAAACAGCTAAATGGATCCTGGCTGGTACAGAAGACAGGGACTGCGATAGCATTACCTCAGTATCATCGGTTAATACATAGCCCTCCATCATGGACTCAATAGTGAATATACAACATTATGAATTACCGTTTGATGGCTCTTTAAAAACCACCTTGACAACTGACAGTCTCAGCAGAGAGGCCAAGAACTAATAGGCATGAGGACTGAACTTCCTTCTCACCCTCCGAGTTGTCACTTCACATACAGGTTGACGCATATTGCCAGGTCACCGTGAGGAAGTCTGCACGGCTGCTGCTGCTGATGTTGTAGTTGCTCTCTAGATAGAAAACACAGAACTCCAGTCTCCTGTGCTGGTGTGTCTCAGGAGCACTACATTCATTCAAAACAAAACTAAAGCTCAACCGAGTCAGGGATCTGTGCTGCTGGGCTAGAAAAAAACGGTTACCTACCTTTTCGGAACTGTTCTTTGAGATGATGTGTTGCTCATGTTCATTCCATTCTAGGTGTGTGAGCACCCACATGCACAGTCGTCAGAGATTTCTGCCTTAGCATTTCCGTAGGGTCGGTTGTGGCGCTCCCTTGAGTGCCACGCTCATGTGCTGGTATGTTAGGCACCGCCGACCCTACGCCCTCTCAGTTCCTTCTTGCTAGCAACTCTGACAGAGAGGCAGGAGGGCGGGTAATGGAATGGACGTGAGCAACACCTCTCAAAGAACAACAGTGACAAAAAGGTAGGTAACCGTTTTTTCTTCTTTCAGTGCTTGTTCATGTCGATTCCATTCTAGGTGACTCACAAGCAGTATCCTCGGAGGCGGGTGCGGAGTTCACAGTCTAGCGACTTGCAGTACTGCTCTACCAAAGCCAGCATTGTCCCATGACTGCTGGGTAAGTACGTAATGGGACGTAAACATGTGGATGGATGACCAGGTGGCCGCCTTATAGAGGTCCTGGATAGGCACCTGCGCTGGGAAAGCTGCTGAAGAGGGTTGCACCCTGGTTGAGTAAGTGGTTACAATCACCAGAGGGGACACCTTTGCCTGATCATAGCAGCAGCAAATGCAGCCAGCGATCCAAGAAGATATTCTTTGAGTGGACATTGGACGACCTTTCTTCCTGTCGGCCACCGCACCGAACAACTACATCGACTTGTGGAATGGCTTGGTCCTGTCGATGTAGAAGGTTAGCGCCCTCCTGACATCTCGGGAATGCAACCTACACTCTTCCTCTGACTTATGCAGCTTTGGAAAAAAGACAGGTAAGTAAATGTCCTGGCCCACATGAAATTGTGAGACCACCTTGGGAAGGAAAGCCAGGAGTGGCTGCAGCTGGACCTTGTCTTTGTAAAAGTCCGTATAGGGCGGTTCCGAGGTGAGCGTCCTAGTCTCAGGGGCCTGGCATTTCCATCATAGACAGGGTTTACAGTTTGGTTCAATGGCTTTCAGCATCCCCATGATATATATTGTTACAGCACCCCTGAACGTGGCCTACCCTGAAGGAAGAGTGAGACCCCTTGGGGGTCTGGGACACTGAAAGCGTTCCTCCAAGAGACTGTCTTAAAGCAGGGATGTAGCACAGATGCTAAGAGGTGGATCTTCCCATGCACAAGTAGTGTTTCAGATCACTCTAATGCCATCAGTGTGCAGTCTTAGGCTCCTTATATAAGAGAAGGACCGTCTCTGGTTACGCTTTCTATCAACAAGTTTATCTTATACTAGTATGATGAAAATGGATCTTGAGCTTGCAGTACCAGTGGACTATTCCATGTAGCTTCTATACATATATGACCTATTTATGGTACACGCAGAAGTATAAATTTAATCTGCTGCAAGGCACAATGAATGCTCTAGGAAGAGAAGGATGTTAGGAAGGAAGGTTAGGAAAGAAATTTGTCTTCTACGGAAAGAGAGAGAGGCCTATGTCAGATAGCATATGCATTCACAATGCCACCAACAAGAAATTAACAGTGATTTGGATTAAAGTGAAGGAGAATTCCTGCTGATAATTTGCAATCGGAAACTAAAACAGGGTTATGGAAAGATGCAAAGAGTTACAAAGAATGAAATAACAACCCCTCCCCCCATAATTTTGCAAAATTTTAGGCAAACACAAGAAAGGCATGGTGAAGAAATCAGCTGTATGTGTGCTTGTGAAACGGAGAAAACAAAACAATTTCAGACAGAAAGCTCCTGTCAAGAATCTCAATAGGGTGCAGAACAGTTTCCTAGGTAACCAAGGCTAATTGCTGCCAAGGTGGAAATAAGTCAACAATGAAGGCACTGAGTAGTTTGCAGTTCTCAGCCATGCAAACATCCTAAATAAATTCCTTGAACAAGGAAAGAACAAAAGTTACTATTTGCTGTCTATGACTAATTTGAAATGTAAATGGGGCCTGTGGAATTCCTTTTTTGCTGTATTGCAATTCACAGTGAAGGCCGAAAGACCAGAGAGCTATTCTGTTTGTTACTAGACATTCACCCAGGGCCGAAGCCTGAAGTCTTTACTCAGGCTGAGCTCCCTCTGAAGTCAATGGGAGTTTTGCCTGAGTAAAGACTGAGCAAACAGTGAAAAAAGATCAGGATTTCACTCAAAGATTTTTTTGGTAGGAGCATTTACAGACAGTAAATAGGAATCACAGGCCAGATCTCAGCTGCTGTGAAGTAGCCTAGCTCTGCTGACTTGATGGTTGCGATGCCGATCTAACCAGTTAAGGATCTGGCCCCATTTTTTCACCTGCTAGCTGATGGCTACAAAATAAGTTATTGCAACTCCACCAAGTGACCCTGTAATATGTGAAAAATACAACATGGCATTCAAACATCCTTGAGGCTTCAAACACATTGATGCAACAGACCAGGAAACAGGATGGATCAGGGGAATGGAAATAGGTTACTGAGCCTTTCACCTTTAACTCACTGATTTAATCTTGACCCAGATGGTGGTGATTGAAGGCGATTACCATCTGATGGTTGTTTGGTGGCCTGTGACAAATAAACTGGGGGTCTGCCTCAGTCTATTCCCAACTGGTCAAGTGTCCACATCATGATAAACACTATATGCTTATATGCATCCCTGGCTGCAATCTCACCAGAGCAGCCAAGAACTGACCAGGTGTATAGTCTGAACTAGCCTCTCCTTCCCAGAGGGGTGGGCCATTGAGCTAAGTGGTTAGACATATCAGTGGGGTGATGTGGGAAAGGCTGCATTCTGTATAGCGTGTGCTGTGGATAAATATCGGACTCCAGACACCTTGTTTTTTTTACTCCCCTGTGATAATCCAGAGTAAATGGGTTTAGTGAGAGGGTGCTCATCATGGGATGTAATCCCCCTCCTCCTCCTCCTCCGGCTTTGCAGTGCCCGCAGTCTCACTCCTCCAGTAATCTCTGCAACTGTGCTCAGTTCCTATGACAACTGACTTTGTCCTGTAGGGAATTCAGCATCCCTGTATCTTCAGATTAAAAAGCAACACTCATAAAACCTCACAGACTAACTGCACTGCTGGAATTCTGAATAAGGGACTCTCCTTTCAGTTGCAGTCCTTCTACCTCTAACCTCCTGGTCTTCAGGAAGCCACCGTCACACGCATTCTCTCTTCAGCAGCACTGCTCCAAGCCTTGCCCAAAAGGACTGATTTTAGCACAAGTGTTTTACCAGCTCATTAATTTTAAAAGCTATTTTCCCCCTCAAAAACAAGTGATTGTATTTGGAATTAGCTATTTGTCTTATGATGTCCTGCTCTAGAGAAAAAAGGGAAAGCCTATCAACTCCTCCAGCAGAGGAAAGACATCAGGAAAAAAAAAATGCCACAGACAGGAAGGAGAGAATTAAACACTGAAATTAAGAATTCACCAGTCATGCCACAGGCTAGCAAAAGGAAAGTTAAGATAGTGTAAAGAGCAGTTTTACCCATTTATCTTTTGTCTCTGGGTGTCTAATACTTAGCCCTTTTCATCCAGAGATCACAAAAACAGGTAAGAAATACCACCCCAATTTTACAGGTAAGGGAACAGAGGCGCAGAAAGATTAAGGACAAAAGAGGCCACTGATTCTGGGCACCTCAGTTTCTGAGAGACACACTTGGGGCTGATTTTCATTAGTGCTGAGTACCCAGCGCTCAAAGCGGAGGCAATGGAATCAGCAGGTCAGGCGCTCCGCGTCTCTGAAGGCCATGCCACAAAGTGTCTCAAGCTGAGCGCCCAAAAATCAAGGCATTTGAAACCAGTGGCCATTTCTGAAAATTTTACAGTGAGTGACTTGCCTAACTTAGAGACTCAATGGCAGATCCAGGAATAAAACACAGGCCTCCTGACTTCCAGTCCAGGACTCATAAAAACAAACAACCAGACAAGCACACAAAAGAAACACCCCTGTAATGTGCTTGTGAAAAAAATCCTAGAATGACATGGTTTATTTGAGTCCTATTGCTGGAAGAGTTTTCTCCCCGACCTGGTGATGAAGAATGCCTTTTTGCTTCTACTTTTTTAAAACAATGGGCCACATTCTCAGCTGGTGTAGAATGGGGATAGCTCTGGGGAAGTCACTGGAGCTATATACACCAACGGAGAATACGCCCCTTTGTTCTGATGTTATATGGAAATAACAAATCTAGAGTAGCATTCAAAAAGAGTACAAATTACTCATACAACACAAAATCAGACATTTCCCTATAAGTAGGTCCTTGATTTTGATGTCAGTAACATCCACAATAATTGACAGGCGGATGTGAAAGGCAAATAATGGGAATGTAGGGTTTCAAGTTAGCCTCCTAAACCAGAACTTTTATTTTTTAATAAACAGCACCACAACACACCTCCCCTCAATTATCAACACTTTAACAGTTATTTAAGATTGCATCATTCACAATGGCGAAAAACAAACTTGAATGACAGGTTTCAGAGTAGCAGCCGTGTTAGTCTGTATTCGCAAAAAGAAAAGGAGTACTTGTGGCACCTTAGAGACTAACAAATTTGAATGACTAATTTAGCTCTCAAAACCGTATAACCAACAAGCAAAACAGGATTATTTAGGTAACACAAATGCCTCTCCGTTGGAACACTCAAAATTGTGATTCTGCAATGCCACAAATCTTCATAGCTCTACTGGGATGGTATATCTGACATTATAAACCAAATCCACCCTTGTTCAGCCCTTGCAATAGTCACTTATAACAGTGCAAATGGAATGCAAACTAGGTGCTACCATCCTGATTTTGGTTACATTTTACACTGGAGTATTTGATGGCACAAGGTGCAGGGCAATGCTGAATCTTTTTTGCACCCTATGTTTTATTTTACAGTATTTACTGGGAGGCACTGGATGACTTCCCCAAGGCTTTTGACTGTATTTGCAAGATGAACCTGGGCAGCAAACCAGCCCTTTTAGGTTAGACTGTGTGGGATACTGCCTATCACGCGGTTTAGACATTGATGTAACAATGTAACAATTTTCATACAATATAGCATTTATAAAAGGATGATATTGTGTCTTGCATTTGATGGAGCTGTTGACATGAATTATGCTGCTCTTCCGAGTTCTCGGCCCTTATCGATAAATTAAATATTTTGCAATTGACTTTGGTGAAAGTATCAAGGGGTTTTATTGGATGCCTTGAAGTTTACTTCCTAAGGATGACAGACTTTGATTCCCTGAAGAAAGAATCTTGACCCTAACTTTCTCTCTTTATGATCTCAATAATCTTCATTTGTAGGATCAATGCCTAAAAACCTAATTAATCATTCTGGTAAAATCTCCTCCAGTCTCCGCAAAGTCTCGGACTTTCTGACTGTCTCTCTTGCTGGATTCATCTCCTGGTCTACTGATCTCCTTTCCTGAAGTCACATTCCTCTTTAGTCTGTTCCTGCCTACCTCTCCATCCCCCACACCCTATCTTCTTTCCCAGTGTCTGCCTTTCACCAGCCACTTCTTCCCTTTCTCTCTCTTATATATGTCCTGGCTCCACTTCCTCTCTTTTGTTCTATTGTTTAGTTCATCCCAGCTCCTATATCAGAATCTCCCTTTCTTTCTCACCAGTTATATGTCTTCAATTCTAGGTCTCCAGTTCTGCTCTCAAGTGAGTTGCCCGCTCGTTCAGCTTGATTTCCCTGTGATCACAGTTCTCCTGGGTTTGTTCCGTCACCTTTTATTGGCTCTCCTTAATATGTGTTTCAGCTTCGCTGCCCTTACTGTGTGCTTCCCTGATCCATGTCAGACTCTTAAACAGTTATTTTAAGATTGTACAACAGAAACTCCAAATCTCAAGGCACACAAGTGGCCAAATACACAAAAGACCACTCATCCTGTGTGCCAGGAACCATCTTGAAAGCTTTAATTAACCACGCCTCCCATCTCCCCAAACACACACAATGTATGTTCATTAATCAAATGCCCCCAGAACACTGTCTATTGGCTTCAGAACAGACCATCACAGGGTTAGTTCCTTTACCATCTCCTTAAAACACAAAGGTCAAATAAAAGTTAAATCAAGTGATGCTTTAAAAATGGCTGCTCATTACTGTACGTATTTTGCTCCCTGTGCCTTCTGAGTCATATTTTCTTACGTTTACTGTCTGTAACGACATTTTTACTATCGCCAGCATTCCAGAGCCAATATAGATGCAGGGAAAACAAGCGGTATGCTATTCTGTCTGATGCATCATCAACACAATTTCCAGCTGAAGTGTGATACTAAAAACACTTTGGGCCAGACCCTCAGCAAGCGCAAATCAGCACAACTCCATGGACTTCAGTAGAACTATGTTGATTTACACCAGCTAAAGGTGTCATTAATATATAAGAAGACAGCTATGTTTTTCTATATAAAGACCAGCCTTCAGTAATCACAAAGGAAAAAATGCTTTGACTTCATAACAGCAAATCCAATACAGAATTTGATATTTGATCCATTGAGGGAGATTAAATATGGGAAACCAACATCTTGTTTTTACACTTACTTTTCTGATCCTCAGTGCATTTTAATTTATTTAAATAGCTTTCTAGGGCCAAACGCTCTGCGGATGCAAATGGATGAACTGCCATTGAAGTCACTAGACTTGCAGCCATTTACCTGAGCAGATTATTTGACCCTTAAAGCTCCATTTCACTATCTTGCATAGATAATTTAATTACATTTCATGTTGTTTCCTGCAATCTTTTAAAAAAATATAAAAGAATGTCACACAAACCATCTTGCATTTAGGTTAAAAGGTAACATTGACATTAACACCCAGCACATGGGGTTTACTGTTATCCTTGTTTCAGTGACTGAAAATCATTTTCTGTCAATGCAGCATAATTCTGATACTTCCCATTAGAGGTACGGTAATTGTAAATGCAGTAGTAAAATGCCCTTTTCCCTTAAGGCTCACACTACCAGTCAGACACTGCTTAAGCAACTAGCCCTGCAATGCAGCACCAGCTGCACAGCTAATCAGCTCTGAGCATTAATTCCCAAAGTACTACCCTGACTGCATCAAGGCAGACGTCCTTCTCTTACTGATTGCAAGGAATGATGTTGCATATTTATACGCATGCACAGAGGGTAGATTCAGTAGAGTAGATTCCATCAGAATTTTGCATACAACTTATTTGAATCCCATGGAAGAATCCGAAGTTGCAAGGAGTTGAGTATGTTCTAGAGCAATTCATCTCCCTTTTGAGGTTTCTGTCCTGCTCATGTTTTCTGTACTGTCTCTATGTGCTGGCACTGTCCACACGAGACTGGACTTATTAAGCAGTTTTCCCGGCTAGGTCATTATCCCTGACCCAGATTGATCCCTGACTGTTTACAATGCCGTTTCCCACCCCCGGCCTTACTACAATCAACGCCCACCCCTACATAAAAAAGGATCAGAGAAGATTAAAACAGATGTAATGGGACCATGAGAGAGAATTTATGATCCTGATTCAATAAAGAGCATCCTGTATGGCAAATGAAGGGGAAATGGGTTATCAGCCAATTTCTTTGATTTAAAACTATATGCCAAGGCAATAATAAAAGCAACATTGGGTCAAATTCTGAGCTTGTTTAATCTTGTAGTCTGTAGCATATAAGCCTCAGACAGGAAGTAACCAGCTTCACAGGCAGTTGATTGATCCTGAAGAGAATCAGGTCCAGTGTGGATGGGGCAAGAAGGAGATCTGCATCTATTCCATGTGCAAGAAACACATGCAACCACACTCCTTGGTGCCAACTCTAAGCAACTCTTCATGCCTCTCAGGCAGAATCGGTTTCTCCATACACCCAGGATTTGCACTAGCTTCTATCTCCACAGTGCCTAGGAGGGCTCTGTCCGGTGGAATCTATTCGGACCAGGATTTGGTTAATTGTGAGCAGTGGGAGATGTTGACCTAGAGGGACATTCTGAATGTTGATAATAGAGGGGAAAAGGGATGAAAAAGAGAGGAAGAGCTATGAAAGCCCAAGGATACAAAGGGGAGGAGCAGTAACAGGTGATAAGTGAGAAGGAAAGAAAACTGAGAGGAAAAGAAAAGAGTGAGGGACTGAGATGATAATCAACTAAAATATCAATGTATATTTAAATAAAAAGGGGGGATTGTACCAAGATAATAGACAGATCAGAACAGTTTCTCCTGCCTGGTTTCTCCTAACATTACAGCTGACCAGCAGTCAGCATGGGCACCATTGCACTGAGTTCAACACTGACATTATGCAATAATTGTAGCTGAACCAGCCCCTTCTCTAGCATGCAGTCTAACACACCCGTTGCACTAATGAAATCAGTTTCGATACATCAGCTCTACCAGCACCTCTCCATGGTTTAGGCAGCAGAAATTGCTGTTCTTTATTAATGTTTCTGTCTATTTAGAAGCATGCACTGTATGGGAGCAGGAGCGTGAAGTTAGTTTTATCAACACTTTAGACAGCACTGTACCTGAAAACTGCACCAAACTGATAATGTACTGGCATGAATTAGTCTCAAGGAATGAAATGTGACCCGTTGCCTCCTCTCACCCCGCTAAAATATATCCTGGCGCTGAGTGAAATTGATTTCTGTAAAGTACTGAATCTACTCGGTGCCAAGTTAAAATGATTTTCTGAAAGCAGCTATCAGGTTTTCTTTCTTAGAGACAATGATATCCCATTCTCACTTTCCCTACTCTCTGCACAGCAGATAGCTTTAAAGTTTTCACTAAGTGTGTTTCCAAAGATAGGAGGAGGTTCATTCACACAATCTGATCTACATAATTGTGGCCTGGTGTCTTGATTTTGTGCACGTCAACAAACAATTCCTTGCACCTGACAGTTCTTTTGGCATATTCTATGCAATGCATTGAATGGAACAATAATAAATAAATCGAGACTTTGCATTTCTGCAGTGCCCGATCTGAATGTGCTTTACAAACACAGCTAACCTAGCCTCATAACAACTCTGAGAGGAAAATGCCTTTGTTACCATTTTACAGATGGGAAACCAAAGCACAGAGAGGTTTAAGTGACTTGCCCAAGGTCACACAGGGAGTCAATGGCCATGCTTACCAAATCTCTCTCCCTATCTACTCTGACTCCCCTAACCTTGAGAAGCAAACGTCTAAAAAGATTCTTACTTCCTTTGTCAGACAGTCTGAATCTAGCTCAGAACCTTTGTGGAGAGGCTGTTCAGCTTGCAGCGGGTCTACTTCTGAATGCTAAATAAGCTCCCAGACTACACACTTGCTCTCAGCAGAGCTTAAAAAGAAATCTCAGACAGCGCACTGAGATGTTGGCATGGCAACGTGGAAAAGAAAATCTGCACCTCCCGGCATTCTTAGATGCAACAGCAGCTTGTTTATGTGACTTGTTATTTTTTAAACGGTTTGATGGCAGCCCTCTTTGCTTGGGAGATTAGGGAGCATCTCTTGCTTTGTATGAATAGGCATATATTTAATCTTGCATGCCATGGTGTACCTACATTTAACTACATACGTATCTGGGATGGGGAAAGGAGGAGTATGTGCGGCTGGCTGTGCTGGAGAGAGGCTGGTCTAAGACACGGTGCCCTGAATTTGCGTTTGCGACTGTGGTTAGCAGTGAATTAATAGTGCATCCAAACCACAGACATTAGATACCATAAAAGGAAAATGAGAGAAAGTGATTTAAAATGAATATAGGTGACTCGGTTAATGACTAGCACAGGGGCAGCGGTAAACATTGGCAGAGCTTCCCCACACTAGGATCCTCAGGGACCACAAAGCTCATAACTGCCTGAGGCTGCTAGCAAAGGACATGGAAACTTTAAAATGAGGCAAGCAATATACACCGAATCCTCGTGGGGCACAGTCAGCCATTGCAGCCAGTGGAGTTACTCCAGGGATGAATTTGCCTGCCTCTTTGGAAGGAGTCAACGGAAAACCTGCAAAATTTCACCCACCTAGGTATTTGAACTCAGATTACAAGGACTGTCAGAACCACTGAAAAGCAAAGCTTTATGTTTGTTTAATTGACTGTTAGCCAAATCCTCTGGCCTCAGATCTGCACTTGGATGGGAGATTATACCCTAGTATGGCCCAAGATGATAATGAAGTTTAATGATAATCTAACGACCCCTTGCCACCATCCCTCCCTGCTGAACATTGTAATGCACGCCTGCGTTTTTGCCATGCTGCCAAGCAAACAGGTTTCGTTCTGCTTGAATGAGAGAAACAGAAGAGACACTGCCCTTGGTACAGTGGGAGCGAGGGTGCGTCATGATGGCTGTCTTTCCTGATTGAGTCAGCTGTGTCATTTGGAGCCACCGGCAGCCATCAATTTAGCAACGTCTGATGGAGAACTGACAAGTTGCTCCAGCCTCAGCTTCTCTCAGCGGCATGTTGCGAATGCTAAATAAGCTAAAATGGCCATAACAGGCTCAGATGACATTTTGTTCCCCATCCACTTATGCACATGGCCCCTGATTCAGGAAGGGCATTTAAACACCTGCTTAAGTTTGACTCCAAAAGGACTTAACCACATAGTTAAAGCTGAGCACATGCTTACGTGCCCTTCCGGAATAGGGTTGCTTTCCTGAACCAGGGCCCTGGCTGGTTTATATAATTACTTTTTCTAATTTCTGGTATCCTTGTGCCCTTTCCCCTTCCCCTCCTGGTGTTGTGTATATTGCCCTAACTTAGACTGCAACTTCAGGGTGGGAGATGGCATTTTCCTAAGTGTTTTGGGGCAGGTAGCACAAAGGGCATCTCTGACTAGGCCAACTGCACTAAGCCCTGGCTGCTGCTGTGATACAGCTTAAAAATAATCATTATAAAATTCTCAGCCTTCTTTATGCAAGTGAAGAATCAGCGAAGAGACGTGGCAGCACGCCATTCACAGGAGATGCTGAGTCAGAGCACCGTCAGCTCTCTTGCTCCTCGGTCCTTTGAGCTCAGATGGCAAGCAGAGGGGTTTGAGGAGGGAGACACATAGCCATTCACAGTACAAATGCTCTTGGCACTGCTAAGGAGCACTGCTGTTGGCCTGGAGGATGAGCAAGACAGTTGCAAGAGACAGAGATAGAGACACACCTCTTGTGGAGGGGCAGTGTGACCCAGCAAATGGGGTGCTGGGAGCCTGGAATCTATTTCTGGCTCTGCCAGTCCTGCTGTGTGAGCTTGGGCAAGTGACTTCACCTCTCTGTGCCGCCGTATCCCCTCCCAGCCTTTGTGGGCCTTGTCTACTTAGATTAAACTCTTCAGGGCAGGGACCATCTGTTGCTATGTGTTTGTACAGCTCCGAGCACAATGAGCCCTGATCTTGATTAAAGCCTCAAGACATTACTGTAATATTAATCATACTACTTCTGATACTCTAGTAATGGCGGAAGCAGATTGGCCTATTGCAAAGAATGAGGGGAGAGTGTCAAAACTCCATCTAGACCAGGCACTAATGAGGGACAGAGGCAGTAACACTGGAAGGCAAAGTTCTGTCCAAGGAGGGAGGATGGGGATTATCAACAATAAATAAATCAGCCCACAGTAGTGAATATAGCCAGGGTCTGCCTCTTTGTTGCGTGTCTTTTAATTGACAGGATACTCCTTCTTCACGCAAGAAGTGAAGGATGAAGCACAGAATCAAAAGCAGCAGTGATCTGTCAATTTCACATCCTCACAGTAGAAGCTGGCTATATCAGAATGATAAGAGCATCGTTAGAATTTTTTAAAAGGCTGTTTCTGTGAATACAGGTTTTAGGATATATCATGTATTAAGAGTGTGGTTGGAATGATATGTTGTCAAAGATGTTTCATCCAGATGTCAGCCTTGCTATTCCAGGTGTTCTATCAATGGGCTTCCCAATGCCATTACTTATGATGTTATCTGGGAATATCAACTGCAACAAGTTAGCCCTCTTGTTGCCATGACTACAGAGTTGTATTCAGCTCACATCTCCATCCTGAAAGAATCTTAGCTATTTATTCCTGGTTCTCTTATTATGATAAGAAAGAAAATATTACAACTAATTAAAACAATAAATGGGGCCAATTTATTTATTTATTTAACCAATACAACTCATTCATTGTCTCTTCCAGCCAGATTCAACCCTGATGTATGTGACTGTCACTTCCATGGAGTTATTATACGAAGGGTGGCGTAGGATGGGATTGTCAAAAGTGCCCGAGTGATTAGAAGCACAGACTGAAATTTTAAAAGGAGTTTTATAGCGTTAGATGATTGACAGGCGAATTTCAATAGGTGCCTAACTCCCTCAGGCATCTTTGGAAATCCCAGCCATAAAAGTATTTGTGCTCCTAAGTCACTTAGGAGCTTTTGAAAATCCTTCCCTTGGGCGTTCTTGGACAGACTTTTCAGAAGCCTCAGTACCTACATTGGGGCCAGATTTTCCAAAGAGCTCAGCTCCCATTTAGTAACCTAAACAAGTAGACAGATTTTCAAAGGCATTCATCATACAGCGGCTCTTGCTGCTCTCAATAGGTGCTATTGGGTGCTGAGCTCTTTCGCAAATCTGGACATTTCATGTAGGTGCCTAGATGGAAGCTGAAAAGACCCTTCTAAAAGTCTGGCTGAGGACTTTTGAAAATCTGCCTCACCGCTTTTCTATACATTGAAGCAGACGAAGAGTCAGCATCCAGGGCAGCATGACAGCCTTGTCAGCTCAGAGAAGAGATATGATCTTAAAAACTGCAGGATGTAATGAAAAGGGGCGGCAAAGAGTTAAAATACAGCTCCCCAAAGAGACAGTGACTGATTTATGAAATTCCTCAAAGGGAGGGGGAAAACTAAACATGGGTGAAGATTGAACTAAATTGAACATCTTACCAAACTTAGCAAATGATCATGTAAGCCACAGAAAAAGACCGAGGCAAGGGCAAATGCATTTGCAGCAGTTATTAAACAAACAGAGTCAGGGGACAGCTATTTTAGAAGGTGAGAGGGAGAATTACCCTGGCCTCATTCCCAGTCCCCTCCAAATGAACCACTGAGGAGGAGCTATACAAGAGTCTTAACAGAGAATGGTGAAAAGTATTTCCCAAGGAATGCCCCAAAGAGCTTGCACTCTAAAGCTTCTGTCTATGCCTTCTCCAACAACATAATTTGATCATGTCTGATGTATTCAGACAAGATGTCACAGAGAATGAGATTCATGTTACTTCTAACAAGCAATGCATGAATTTCAGATCTGTGAAATGCAATGTATGTTTGCTAGTGTCTATCAGCAAGCACGATGCATGGTGTATAGTAATTACTATCACGATTTCCTGGGAAAAAGGAGAGAGAGTGGCATGCTTAATTAAAGCTTCGTCCCTGTGGGACTACGCAATGAAGTGATAAGAAGTATTCTTTGAGCTTTTTAAAAATAAGGAATGAAAGGGAGTAAACACAAAAATCAGATTTATCTTTAGATCTCACTGATTTTCCTTCTTCTCAGCTGTTTCATTTGCTTCTCCTATTTCTTGTACTTTGTTCTAAATGTATTCCAACTGAAAATGCACAGTTGAAACAAAAGGCAGGGAGGTCTCCCCCCGCATGCCAGATGTTACACAACCTGCCGGAGCCTGAAGATGCTGTCTTAATTCTATTAACACGATGTCAGCTTCAAAACTGCAAGGGCTGTGGTGCAGTGTGAATAGCTGAATGAAGAGGAGAAATACTGCAGTAATGTCGGGACTGCCAAAATCATCAACTCCCACTGCCCAAGCTCCCCTGGAGGGCAGAAGGCTGATGCCAACAAAAGCCCCATTTGCTTGCTCGCTGGTGCTGTGGAAGTATCATGATTGGTACCAGCAGTGGGCTGTGTGTGTGTGCGCACGTGTCAGAGAGTGCGAGAGAGATGGGGTAGGAGAAAGGAAGATTAAATTAGGGAAGTGATCAGAGGGAAAAAAGTATGAATGTATCAAGGACAAATTGATTACCAGTCTGAGGGAATTTCACTGTGAAGGAAGCTGGCATACACATCCTACTGTGCTCATGAGGCCCCTAGACTCTCGCAATCAGGCTTGACAAATGCAGCAGTTTTTGGAAGCAGGCTTGCAGACGTGCCTGAGTCAAAGTGGGGAGAGGGTGCTTTAGCGCTCTTTGGGGCTGCTGGCTTGGTCCAGCTCCCATTAAAGTCAATGGAAGGTTTCCCCATTGGTTTTCAGTGGGAGCTGGGTCAGGCCCCAGCTGAGTACTAAATGCTAGTGACCTTGAGCAGGTCTCTGAATCACGCCCCCCTGCTGCAGAGTCAGCACAAGCAATTGCGCACAATTGCTCCACCTGACTGGGCTCAGACTCTGCTTGGCAGTGCGGTCTCTCAGCATTGCCTGGAGCAAGATTACAGTGTTTATAAGGAGGGAGTGCAGCGGCCAGACACAGACATGAGAACCCTACACTGTATGTTACTTTGTTTTACTGCGGTGATATTCTTTCTGACCCAAGGAGTACCCTATTACCAGGCAGACCAGTGGTTCAGTGTCCTCACAGGGTATGTCTACACAGCCCACGGCAGCCGTAAAAGTGGCTGCGTATACAAGCTTTCGAGCATCTACACAGCTGTTTTTAGCGTGAGCCCCATGAGACTGAGTCCATTGCCTGGGCTGGGACGCTCACTGCTGCGGGCTGTGTAGACGTAACAATGGAGTGCTGCCATGTGGGAGACCCAGCTTCGACTCCTGGCATGGTGTATTCGCTGCCAGGGGCAGCGGGCCCTTAGAATGCTGAAGAGGCTACGGGTGCCTTTCTGTGGGGGTCGGGGACCCTGGCCAGACTCCTCAGCCAGGAGGCCTGGCAGCAGCTGCGAACTGTGAAGCCTAAGTAGCCAAGGGCAGCGTGCAGGAAAACACTAGTATGGATCGGGGGGCTTTGTCCGTGTGACAAAGTGGTACAGTGGTTAAAGTGAGCGTGAGCGTGCTCTTGATCACCGTCTCTCTCCTTGGGAAATGAGAGTCTCAAAGCCAACTTGCAGGTACGCACTGCCTCTGTTCCTCAGATTTAGTATCCGTGCCAGGATGGCCCTTCAGTGCAGGATCCCCAGCTGCTTCTCTGGAGAGAGTTAATGCCTGTTTACAGACTAATGGGTCAGGGAGGAGTTTTGTAAACACATTTCTTAAATGTCTTCATGGAGTTTGGCTGAGCAAGCAGCGGTGATCACGAAGAACCGCTCTATAAAATGAACAGCCCAATCAGGATGTATGTGAATTCAGAGGGTAACAGGACTTGCTTCTCCCCAGGTTTCTTTTCAGGCCATTCTCCCCTCACTGCCCTGAATTAGCTTCCCTGAGGCAGATGCTCATTGTTTCTAGCAGGGCAGCTGCTATTTCATCCCTTTCTTTTTACTGTCACGACTTCTTTTTCGTGTGTCTCTTCTGTTTCTCTACTGTTTTCTGCCTCTTCCTTGCCCCCTCGCTCTGCCACCAAACTCTTTCTCTCTCCTTTCCTTTTATGCTTGTCTCTCCATTTCCTTACCCCAGGCTCCTTCCTTTCAGCTTTACTCTCCGCTCAAGCCCCAAGTTCACTCCAAACTCCCTCCCGTTACCTCCCCAGTTTCCCCTAATCGTTCTACATTCCCCTTCTCCTCCTATGTCACTTACTGCCCATATTTTACCAATCTCTGGGCCCCCATCCACTTATCACCCACCAAAACACTATATACCCCCCCACTGCAGAGCCGAACCATCTATCATGTACTCCCTCCCACACACCTCTCTGGTGGATTTATATTCTCTGGAGAGGGAGGTTGGGCTAGTCACTCGTCTCACTGTTGGGCAATGGTCTCTGCTGTAATTTTTCAGCAGCCTGTCCTCTCCCCGAATATTGGGGGGTTGTGCATATCAGTGAAGCACTCCACGTTTGTCAGGCTGGCAGGACCAGCATTCGGCACATTGGCAAACAGCCATTACTTCTCCGACATCAATTGACAAGACAACAAAGTACCCTGGCCCAGGCCACTATCCCGTGGCTCTGAAAATGTCATTCTGGGAACTCTCTCAAGTTGTTAAAAAGTAATTCAACAGGTAACAACATGAGCAATCCAAACCCCCTACGTTATAGCCCTACTTTAGGTTATCATGAAGAAAGAGATCAATTAACTGAGTCATTATACATAATGACACATTAAAATGGCTTATAAGGAAAAGATTTTACAATGAATCCAGCTATTTTTACCTCCAGTTATATAAATTGGACAGATTAGTCATCACATTACCAAATAAAAAAGAAATTCAATAACAACTACCTTTTAAACATACTAAAGAAGCCTGATCATTTAAAGTCCTTTGCAAGTTACATATGTGTTGGATTTTGAATGAATAACCTACTGAGGGTGTTGTGAGCCTTCGGTAAGATTCCGGAGCTATCCCTTCCGAATTCCTGACCAGGACTTTTCAATGACCAAAGTGCTACTATCACAGATTAAAAATGAGCCAAGAGCATGCTGGGAGAAGACACTCCAAGATTATTCAGGACTGTGCAGATACTGATTCAAAACCTACTGAAGTCAGTCCACTCAACAGTGAAGTACATATTTATAAAGTTTATACAGAAATACTCCCTTAAGAACACATACTTCACATAACAACAGTTAGCTTCATGAGAGCTACAGTTCTGGTCCTGTATTCCTGGAGCACCCAAAATAGTCACTGAAATTAAAGACAGCTCTGGACTTGTATTCCTGGAGCACCCAGTATATTCATGGAAATTAATGGGGTGGGTGTGTATGTGGGCACACACAGACACTTACTGATTTATATGAGTATTCGGGGTGTTCCAGGAATATATATAAATCAGGGATCTCTGGATCTATTCTATTCTCAATAACTGATAATAAAAAAATGCATTCATTTTACAGAAATAATTCATACAATATCACTGCCAACACTTGCACTCTGTGCTGGCTACGAGTGGGGTAATCGGTGCTCTTGGAGTGCCAGAACATCTGACTTTCACAGCACTGTTCTCACAGTATCTCATCATCATGATCTCTCCTCTCAACAAGAAGGCTTGCCAACCAAGCCTGATTTCATTCTTTCTTTAGATTACAAATTTGGTCCATAAAGGTATCTGTATAGATGTAATATACATAGACTTTTTAAGGCTATGTCTACACTACTGCAGTAAGTTGACCTACGCTACGCAACTCCAGCTAGATGAATAACGTAGCTGGTGTTGACATATCTTAGGTCGAGTTACTGCGGGGAGGCGACGGGAGAAACTCTCCGTCGACTTACCTTACTCTTCTCGTCAGGGATAGAGTACAGGAGTCAACCGGAGAGCGATCTGCTGTTGATTAGGCGAGTCTTTACTAGACCCGCTATATCGACCGCCAGTGGAGCTTAGTATTGCATGACTTTTTGATTACAAAATTAGCACTATACAGTATCAATGTATACTGTAGAGCCATTTAACATGTAGTTAAACGGGGGAAAAGAAAGAAGGCTGCAGTGGACACATTTATATACAAGGGATCTGTTACGCTACTGCCCTTCCTTACACTTTATACAACAAAACAACATCAAGAATGACTTTCTAAGGACTATTCCACAATCTTAAAGCTGGATCCTGCCCTACTCAGTCTTATGCCACTGGGGGGCAAGATCAGGCCCTGAGTCTACCCTGCAGCAGTACCCTCGCTGAAATTCCCCTCCATTGATTTTGTTTCCATTTACAAGGGGGACACTGATCCTGCTCTGTAACTCAGCCATTACCAGTACGATACCAACGGAGATTAATCAAAGCCACTTCAACAGGCTGACACAGAGGATTCCAAAACTGAGGTCAGGCTCAGTAAATCTTAGGCAGATGCTAAAAGAGAGACACAACGGTAAATGTTAATGGTGCAACCCTAAGAATGTCACTTATGGTGAGGTATTATACGTGCTTCAGTGATAACGGTTACTTCCCCCTTCAGTTTCAGAGTTGGGTGAGATGCCTTTGTCTGAGCTGACTACCTCTAATGCTGGCCTTCCTCTCAGCCCTTGAGTTTTACAGCACGAGCTCTGCGATGGGGGGCAGCGCAGGAGTGGAGGAGACTCCACGGCCACAGCAGAGGCAGGCCACACCGTGCCAGGTAGCGTCACAGGGTTTTAAGGGTTACATCTCAATTTCTTACTGGCATCTGAGTTAATCAGAGGCAGCTGAGCCTAGTTAGGCTGAAAACCTCAAAACCGAACTGAGCTCTTATCAGAAAGGATCAGGCAAGTATCTAGTGACCAGAAGAAAGGCCCTGTTTGTACTTATGCTTCCATTCAGGTATTTTTTTGTCCTATACTTATAGACTACAGCATGAAGACAGCACAGCCAGTATTTCTTCTAGTTTGTGTTACTGTGGTTGCCCCAGAGAAAAATGCTATAAATAAATTTGAAGCCCCAGTTTGGTTTAATTATATTACTTTACCTTGGCTCCCTGTGCACTTTCAACTGTCAGTTCTTAGAAATGTACTGTATTTTAGGTTATTATTAATTATTTGTATTACAGTAGTACCTAGAAGGCCTGACTGAGATCGGGGCTCCATTGTGGTAGAAATTGTAGATACACGTAATAAGAGACAGTCCCTGCCTCAAAGAGCTTGCAATGTAAGTAGGTAGACAGACAAAGCGTGGGAGGGTAAATAGAGGTGCAGGGGGGTAAAGTGGCCCATCCAACCTCACATAGATCAGTGGCAGAGCCAAGAATTGAACCCAGGTCTCCTAACCTAATGCCCCAGCCATTGGACTACCCTGCTTCAACTTTAAATGCCTTATTGGCCAACCCCTTGCCTCAGAAAGCGTTACCTAAATTATAAGAGAAATCATGTAATTAACAAGATGTTTGCTGATCTGCGCTGCCAGAGTCTTGTCCCATCTCATCCCCCATCTGTAAATTGTACAATTAAACTATAAGGTCTATCTTAGATACTTATATGGCTCCAATCACTGTAGCATCTCAGTGCCTCATGCTTTTCAACGTATTTATCCTTACAACTCCCCAGTGAGGTAGGGCAGTGGTATTGTCCCCATTGTACAGATGGGGAACTGAGGCCCAGAGAAACAAAGTGACTTCCCCCAGGTCACACAGGGAGCTTATGGCAGAGCAGGGAACTGAACCCTGACCTCCCAAGAAAACATGACCTATCAGGAAAGGCTGAAAGAATGTGGCATGTTTAACCTACAGAAAAGTAGACTGAGGGAGCCTTTCAGAACAGCCTTCAAATAGGTATAGTGTTGTTATAAGGGGCTGATGATTAATTGTTCTCCATGTTCACCAAGGGTAGGAGAACAAATAATCAGCTTAACTTGCAGCAAGGGAGAGTTAGGTTAGATCTTAGGAAAAACTATCCAACTATAAGGATGGTTAAGCTCTGGAACAGGCTTCCAAGGGTGGTTGTGGAATCCCCATCACTGGAGGTTTTTAAGAACATTAGACAAACACCTGTCAGGGATCATCGACCTGCCTCAGTGCAGGGGGCTGAAGTAGAGGACATTTTGAGGTCCCTTCCAGCCCTCCATTTTTACAATTCTATGTCCCAGGCTAGCTCTGTAACTACTGGACCATCCTTCCTCTATTACTTGTTATAAAGTGCTTAGCATACAATATAATAATAAAATATAAGGAGGGGAGAATGTGGGTGATTAAAAAAGCACTATGTACAGGGCTGGATTTTCACCTTATGCAACCCTAGGCATGGCATCTTCGGTGCCCCCGCAGCCTACAGCTGACCTTTGCGTTGCACACAGTTTTATAGAGGTAAGGTGCCCGTAGAACGCAAGCACCCGTAGGCACGTGCCTACTGTGCCTAACTGGAAATCCGGCCCTGTACATAGTGCTATGACTATTTGCGGTTAAGTATAGAAGGAAGTTAGATTAGTGGGAAGGGAAAAAGAAAAGGAGGACTTGTGGCACCTTAGAGACTAACAAATTTATTAGAGCATAAGCTTTCATGAGCTACAGCTCACTTCATCGGATGCAAACCATGAGCTGTAGCTCACGAAAGCTTATGCTCTAATAAATTGGTTAGTCTCTAAGGTGCCACAAGTCCTCCTTTTCTTTTTACAGATACAGTACGGCTGCTACTCTGAAACCTGGGAAGGGAAAGGGATCCTTCTACCCAAAGGACAACCAAGAACATGTCTGCACTACTGCTTGCACATCAGGTTTACTTTATCTCTGGGCTTTTGAGTTGTTGCTAACCACAAGGATAATCTTTCAACATTTAAATCTATATGTTTTTAACAGACCTATCATTTCCAGCACAATCTCTTACGAAACTACTTTGGGGTCTGGAGATTTAAAACTATCCAATTGCTGAGAAATTATGTTTGGCATAAAGTGCTGTCAACGGCCAGTAAATGGTGCTAAAATGATCTTCTTAGCATGCATGTATGCATGCACTGAGGGAAGCAGTGTCTGCAAAAGAGAGAAATTTCCCCTGCATTGTGCATTCAGGGCTTAAATTGTGAGTTTTGCAAAGGAAAGATTGCTGTTTGCGTCGAAAATAAGAAGCCCGTCTTGCATATTTTATTCATTTTGACACAATCAGATTTTTTTTCATCAGCCCGAATCCTAAAGTCCTTATCCAATTGATACACCAGTGAAACTCCCAATGATTGCAAGGGGAGATATGCCTGTGTAAAGTCAGAAAAAACACAGAGGGCCAGAATATGTCACCCTTACTCATGTGAGTAGTACCTTTCTCCATGAGTAATCCCACTGATTTCAGTAAGATACTACTCAATGGAATGGTAGCAGAATCTGGCCCTGAGAAAAGACTTCAGGATTTGTCCTGGGAAAAGGGGAACATTATCACACAGTAACTGATTGGGTTTTTTTGCTTCATGATATTACAATAGACCTGACTCTCATCTCCCCTACACCAGAATATCCAAGGAGCTTCTTGGGGGTTACATCTGACTTTCACCAGTCAGAAACTAGGCCCACTGTCATATATTATTTAATGTTTATATTAGCGTATTGCCAGCTGTCCTGAATCAGGGTCAGGGTCCTGCTATGAGTTGAGCATGGTACCTACACAGATGAAAAAAACATGATCCGTGTCATGAAGGGTTGGGGCTACCCCATCAAAACCGAAAGCTTTATGGTACAACTCTCTTTTTTTGCAGTGGAGGAATTAAAAGGATCATAAAGGAAGTACTTATAAAAGCAAACACCATGGCTTTGCTCTCTTAAAGCTCGCACAGCACATGTGGTAAAACGCAGTGTGTTCACCTTCAGACCAAAGTGACCTCAAAGCAAGATATTATAGGAGAAAGGAAGGGTGGACCGGAGTCTGGCTCTGTCACCTGCTGTTTCTCTGTCTCCTGTGGATAGCTCTCCATTGATCCCATTCTCTTTGGTTCTAGAGTATGTGCCCTGTTGCCCGCGTTCACCATATCCTGCTTCCTCATCCTCTCTGTATGGAAATCCGTTGGCACTTCTGACCAGTCCGGCACCTGCACCAGCTTGCTCCTTAATTTCAGGGGAATGCGGGTGTGAAGAAGCCTCTGTTAGTTGACTTGAAGTCCAGTGCGGTGCCTTGGCTTCATCCTTCCTATCATCTGCCATTTTCCCTCTCTTTCTCTGTCCTGTAATTACAGTAGTAAAATAGATTAGCAGTGATCCGGGAATGGTTTCCCTGGCTCATTGTTTACAACCCTAGCATAGCTCATACACATTTCTCAACTACATTGTCAGGGAACCCCAAACCACTGCCAGGCAAGGGGTTTAAAAGTAAATCAAAGGTCACTCTGCACATGACTGAGCTGCTTTAAAACAGATTATTAAACTTTATGGGCCAGAATCAGATTGACTTCAGTGGATTACGCTGGTTTCTGCCACTGATCTCTTGATGGAAGATCTTTCAGGAATCAGTTTTTGGTTCAGTGAGTTCAAAAACATTTGGATATAAGTCATGGCAAATGACTCATTCCTCATGGAAACAATGACATCTCCTGGTGATGGAGGAGGAGAATGTGATAATGACTCTTCAGCTACAGCTACTATTATTAATTATTAGTTGTACTTCAGTAACACCTAGAAGCTCCAGTCATGGACCAGGACCCCACTGAGCTAAAACAAAAAGATGTTCCCTGCCTCCAAAGAGCTTATAATATACTGCTAGACATGGCAGAAACAATATTCATGAATATTCATTTGGATTCTGAACCTATGTTTTGCCTTTGCCACATTTAGATCCCTTCTTATTCATGATTTGCAAACATTCACGCACATTTCTTTTGTTCATATAAATGTTTGGGGAATAGCTGCTCTTCATACAAGCCTTTGTGAATAAAGGTATTTAAGCATGAACACAAATAACACATCACTACTCCTCATTTGCTATTCTCCTGTTTAAAATGTTTTATTTATCCCATCAGGGAGCAGAAAAAGTACCATGGGACTTAGGCTTTGTCTTCACTGCACACAAAAAAGTGTGGCTTTATATTAAGAGTTAGCTAGCTTAATGGACAATCCTAGTGGAGACAAGGCACAGTCGGTATTACCTGGATATAGCTCATTGAGCTCAGCCCCAGGTGGGAAGGGCATTGGGTTCAACGTGACGAGCTAATCTGCTATGTCACGGCTAAAAATGACTTGCGCTGCGTCTCCACTATGATGTAAAAGAACACACTTTTTTTTTTTTTTATTATTAGTGAAGACAAAGCCATAGTTGGCCAATCACAAAGAGCGAACTGTCTAAGAAAAGAGTTTGCAAACAACTGATAGGCTGAGAATTGCTTGTCAGAACTATTCTGTAGATAGTTAGGATAAACAAATGTAGTCACAGGAATCCGAATCAGTTTGTAGCTGATTTGCAAACAGAACAAAAGGCTAAATTGTCTGATAACTTGTACACAGCAAAGAATTTCCGGCCCTCTTATCATATATTGACTTTCTGAGCTACTGACTAATTTTTCTTGTAATGAAAAACCCTGTTGAAATAAGAATATTAGTGTTCATTTACAATAAAAATATCAATCACTCCATTTAATCCCCATATAAAAGTGACTAACATATATACTCACCTGCAGAAATATAGCATTGTGTATATTAGATACTAGATGGCATACTTCTTTGGGGAACATTGGACTGAGTAAAGAACCTATTTTCTTTTTGCTGTAGTGAAAATGGGAAGCTTAGCAAAATCACAAGGTGCATTGGGGTGGACAGAAGGACTTATGCATCTCAGTCAGCCACAAAAATATGATACTGTTTTATATTAACTAGTCCTTGCCCTGTGCTTTCTCCCAGAGCCAGTGCTAGGCCTACGCAGACTAAGCAATTGCTTAGGGCCGCGAGCAGCTCAAGGGAGCCCCCAATTTGCCTGTTAATATTATTATTTTCATGAGAATTTGCCTGTTTTAGTACTGTATGTGTGGGGAAGCCCACAAAAATATTCCTGCTCAGGGCCCCCAATGGGATAGCACCACCACTGCTTCCTCCTCTTCCTTTATTCTCTATTGTAAGTCATATCAATTAGGTTTCTTGTTTAAGAGATTTCAGCTCACACAATGAATGCCAGAAAGCCATGATGCCGTCATCTCAAGTCAACCAGCGCCTGGGAAATGTTATTGGTGGAACTGAGGAAGAGAAAGTACAAGTTGGTGCCCTCGTGTACTTGAGGCAGTCATCTGCCTTTAATTCTCTTAATGCTATGAAATTAAAAACATTTTGTGATCAAAGCTCTTTCCAGAAACATGAGAGCATGGGGCAAATTCTTCCCTCTGGAGATAACACATTAACACACTGCAAAAATCAATGAAGTTCACTATGGAGGGTCATGTATCTGAGGACAGAATTTAGCCTATTCTGTCAAAAAAAAAAAAAGTATATACCCAGCTGTGTCCCTTTATTAAACTGAACAAAAAGCTAACAGAAATATTGACTCAAAGTTTCCATCCATCCATTCAAGGCATTTAGAACTAGAACCAAAGCCCTTGGGAGTTAATGAGAGTCTTTACATTGACTTTGGATCTGGCCCATATATCACATTCTAACTCCAGAGGTTTATTGTCTCCAAAAGTGAAGACAATACCAAGAATCATCATGCTGAAAGGGGTTTAATACAATAGCAAATGCAGAGGAAGCATTTCTGATCATCATTTTGATAAAGGTGATGGTTACAGTCACAGCGCAACAATCCTAATGCTATTGTCTCCAAGTGGCCCTTCCCCTTCAAGTTACACACTTCTTCGTTCTCCTCCATCTCTGTGGGAAGGATATTTGCATTCTTATCCGTGCTACAGAGAGTCCTCTATGAAAGTAACAGAAGCGCTTTCATCTTTAAAAGTAAATATAGTGGGTGGGTTTCAATGGGAATTATGTGTATCTGGGGGCAGAACTTGGCTCAGTAAGCAAAATAGATGGTTAGAGAGTGAAACATTGATGAATTCATTCTAGACTCTGTTATTCATAAAGTGCTCTCACAGTTTATAATGCCAGTAGAAACACTGGAAGTGAGTCACAATACTTCTTTGTATTCACTTCAGGGACGACTACTCTCCCCAATGTACAAACTGTACCTCTTATACAAACGGGTGTGCTTGGAGCACAGGAGAGATTCCATCAGGCCCACACACACTTTTTATCCTGTTTTTACCGCTGAATGTATTTAATTCAATACCAAATTAATTATTCAAATAGTTAATTCAAGTAGTAACCTAGAAAAAACGCAAAGCGGTTAATCACTGTGGCAGTTTTTAAATAGTGTTATGTAAATAAATGAAAAGAATAAAAGGGACCATCAATCATAGTTAAAACACATCATTGCTAGAAATTTTAAAAGTCAGTTTGCCTTTTCCACTATAGTTTTCTGGTTTCCTTTCTGAACTGCTATGAAGGCCTTTGAAAATTACAAAGACAGACACAGCATCCTCTTGAAATGTCACGCTTCCATGGTTAAAATGAATTGTGACATTTATCACCCCTCACTCTTTTCTGATTCCAGTGTTATCTAATTATGATGTAATATGCTACAACAATCTTAAGGGCATGTTCTCTCCCCCGCTGCTCCCGCAGGTGAATGTAGTGGTGGTGGAAGAGTCTGGATTGACAGAATTAGCTATTTAAGTCCTCTGTTTCCTCACAGAATAGCTGTCTGGGAGAGGGATAGGGGGTGGGGTGGCTAGGATACTGGAATGAGACACAAGAGAGCTCAGTTCACTTTCCAGCTCTGTCAAATTCCCTGTGTAACCTTCGGCAAAGCACATAATCTCTCTGTGACCCAATTCAGAACATGAAGGTAATGTTATGTCCTTTGTCTCCCTTTTCTATTTAAAATATAAGCTCTTGGGGGCAGGGATTCTCTTATCCTATATGTATGTGCAGCACCTAGCACAATGGGGCCCCATTTCAGCTGAGGCTCTCTAGCCACTATTGTAATACACCTAAATGACCTGGAATAGGTGGTTGTAGGAGCTGGCTTGTGCTGCTACACCAGTGTGCCTCAATCCTGACCCAAAGGAACTACCTCCATGGAAAAGAGTGAGCATGTGGGTTCTCACCTATCAGCAGGGATTGCTGATTATTGCTGCTTGTGACGGTAGTTTTTGTGAAGTGGACACTTTTCCACAAGGAAATGAACTGAGCCCACAACACTCAAAGGATACCAAACAGCTACTGGGTGGCAACAACTCTCAGCTGTGGCTAACCTCCACTGTGTTTGAAACCAGAGGTGAAAGGCTTTGCCTTTACTCCAAAGCAATTCCAACCCTCCTGCCATCCGGGCTTCATCTCACAAGAGTATAATCCTTCCCTCTCAGGGGTTCTGCTCAGTCAGGGAAGCGACACACTGTACCAGGAGCAGCATTATATAACACCTGTATTTAATTAAATGTTTCCTGTTAAAACAGTAATCAAAGACAACTTTGCAGAGCAAGTTACAGCTGTGGGGTCAAACTGTCCCATCCTTCCGCAGCAGTAACAAAGGAGTCACAGTGCCATTACACAGGGCGGAGCAGTAACAGTGGAGCCCACCTGGGAGGACAGCATCTCCTGCATGACACGGAGCAGATCTCCGCGGTGATGCCCTATGCACTGACTTCTGGGTGGAGAGAGTGCAAGGTGGGGTCAGCTGATACACCATTATGGATCCTCTGATTGATCCACCCATGGAAGGGTCATGATGCAACCTCAGAGGCAGCCCTGGATACAGTAGTGGCCATGGAGACGCTCGTCACAGAGCCAAGTACATGCCCCAGCTATTCAGACAGTGCACTAGTGACAGTATTTGGCCCTCAGCTAGGCATCACATCATCTAAAGGAGAAACCTTGGCCTTGTAACACAAATTATGGTAATAAATAACTACCCTAATCTCTGTTGGAATCAGCATTGTGGCTGAAGGAATTTAAATATTTTGCACTTAACACAGAGAGTTAAACTCAGCAGGAGTTTGTGGCTTGACACAGTGCTTTGCAGCTGTCTCATCTTTTAATGTGCATGTATATATTTTTGTTGCCCCATATATTTTCTGACATGACACCTGCTCCCAGTTGAGATGTATCAAACCAAAGTGCTCTGAACCCAGCTCATGACAAATCCTTCACAATACAATGTAATGAAAACACATGGTGCAGAGCCAGAGAGAACTCTGAGTTTAGTTCTTCCCAATGCTAACACTCCTAAAATGTCTTCTGTGATCACATTCCTAACAACAGTTTTCCAGGGTGGGATTTCCAAAAGCACAAAACATTGGCCTAACTCCGCTCATGATCTAGAAGAAGCAAGCTAATTAACAAAATTACCAGTTGATCCTAAAGTTAGAGGATGCCAGGACTCTATGGACAAATATGTTGCCGGGTAGAATTATTAATCGCTCACAATCTGAGACTCTCTTCATCTCAAGCACCACGTGGAACAAACTGGTTCCTATAGTATACCTATACTATATTTCTTCCTTTCCCATCTTTCAAACTACTAGTTTGCAGTGTAGTTCCTTGTTTCTTTACAATACCAGCAAGACTATGCCCCTAAATATAATTGCTTATCTGTAAAACCTGCAAAGAATGTTTATATTACTCACATTTATGATAGTTTTTTGAGGGTTTTGTCCCCCCGAATTGTAAACAATTAGCCAATAGCTGTGCATTTCTCATAGACTACAAAATAAATGGGAAAAACTCAGAGATGCTTGAATTGTGGGCTGAAGAAAAGAAAGTCATTGTGTAAAGACTGAGATCGTTTACTGCAATGTGTATCCTCACCAGAGCTGAAAACAAGGAATGGCTCAAGTCTCCCATGTGGTTTATGAGACCTATAAATTGGCACTGCAGTGAGCAATTCAGAAGCCAAACAAATTGCTACTCATTTTCTAGTGATTTTCTCCTTCTTTCAGAGGTATCCTCTTAGAGCATCTTAAGCTTTAAATCCCTCCCTACATTTCTCTCTATTGGTCTAGAAAGCAGTGCATGAAAGAAGGTAAAGGAGGGGTGAGTGTCACACAGTTGTTTCTATCTATGTGGTCTGCATAACCATGGACTTGAGGTGTGAGACTTGCTGTAGTCTTCTGACTTGGAGCCAGACTTTTGCCAATGAAGGCATAAAAGTCAGCTTTTCAATTAAGACTGTTCCCTTTTAAAAAGACAGAAATAGTTGCTGTGAACCAAAGGAAAGCAAACCATACTGCCTTTTTAAAAAAGTCTCTTTTTATGGGTTTTGGATACACTAGTTCATTAAATACTCTGTTGATCTTTTGATGAGGTACAGAGTTTAATCACTGTGCAGTGTGTTTGCTCTACGTCATATAATCTATTGTTTTTCATTTGCTTAGTTAGAAACAATCAGAGCCGTTCTTTTAGCCTAGATATTTTGTCTTTCCTTCAAGTACAAAAGGCCAAATCCAAAGTCCATTGAAGGCCAAGGAAAGATTCTTACTGGGCATTGGGTGAGGCCCAAACTGAGTCTACTCCTTGTACAGAAAAGCATAAAAATGGAAACTAGGGAACCAAAAATTAAAACCTAGGCAAAGTATCAAAGGTATCTGTCCTCTTCTGAATCACAAAATTAAAGGCACAAAATTGGAGACCATATTTGATTCTCCCCCTCCCCAATACACAAGGTCCTTCAGATCTAATTACTAGGGGCCTCATTCTGATTTCACACTAGTTTTACAACAAGGTAATTCCACTAATGTCAGGGGATTTACTATGGATTTACACTGGTGAAAGAGCAGAATCTGACTCTTTGATTCTAGGATTCTGTGATTCACTACATTGTCCTGAGTCTCATTTCCACTAAGGCCCATTTACACTGCCAGTAGTGTAAATGGGAATCAGACCCACATATATTTATGGCTCACCTACTTATTGTTTATGGTGGAAATATCAGGTGCAATGAGCACCTGAAATACAGATGCACTTGTTTGTTTGTTTTTAAAAAGGGCATAAAACTACAAATTCTAAGTGATCCAATAATTATTAAAACAAGAACTCCTGATAGGGAGTTGACATAGACTGATATTATATGGAATATCCTTTACAGATGATTTCTAAGAGCCAGTGTTTGGTGATAATTGCAATCCAGGCATCCGCAAAAAATTAAAGGTGGGTGCCAATGGGAGTATAGAAGGGATGAAGATCGTCTTTCACTGGTCGAGGACTCTTGACCACAGCATCAAACCTGCGAGCTCTGTGCCAAAGGTGAGTGTGCTGTCACTGTAGAAGAACTGCCTCTCTCCTTCCGGAAGCAAAGACTTCTCCTAGAAAAATCAGGAGCCCTTTGTTGGTACTCGTACAAGGAAAGGGAGGCCTCTGACTGGAGATTGACCCAGTTCTGGTGTGCTTCCCTTTCTGTGATGGCGTGTAGAGACCCAGACACCGAGGCATCATCCTGCAGTCCGTCAGAGTGTGAAGTGTTACATCAGTTCCACAATTTAAAAGGTTGCTATCTTCGAAAGGCAGGTCTTCAATAGTGGCCTGACCCTCTTTTGGAATGACTGCAACCAAAATGTTCTTCTCGTAGTGACTGTGGTGGCCATAGACCTGGTTGCAGTGCCAGAGGCATCGAACGAGGCCTGCAGAGCTGTCTTCACCATTAACTGGCCTCCTGAAGCCACTGCCTTCAATTCATTTCTGATCTCTTGGGGAAATCTCTTGGACAGTTGTAATACCTTGTCCCATTGCATAAACTCATATTTAGCCAGCAAAATGTGACAACTGGACTACAAAAAACTGAAAAGTAGCAGATGAATAAACCTTCCTCACCAGCAGATCCATCTTCTTTGATTCCTTCTTCGTATGGCTGATGTAGATGTAGAACAACAAGTATAATTTTACATTTCGATGGTTAAGCCAGATAATTGCATCTGGAGTAGCAGAGTATATTGTTGAGATGCACCTTCATATTTGTGAATTGGGCATTGAGTTGTTATAGGTTCTTTACCCCTAGGGGCTTGTGCAAGTTAGATTTTTGTGAGCTGCTATTATAATCAATGATCTAGGTACCAGAAGCTTTCTTCTGTCGACATAGCTGTGTCTAAGATAGGGTGTTATCAGCACAGCTATATCGGTCAGGAGTGTTTTATTCATGCCTCTGATGGACGTAGTTATGCTCATATAATTTTTCAGTGTAGATCAAACCTTAGATGTGGCCAAGATATATGCCATAAATCCTTAGCAGGCTTGAGATTGCCTTCATTATCAGGAATGGCTGAAGAACCCTGGGCTACGGGGTGCAGAATGTCAAACAATTTATGAGATCTCTCCTGGACAACCTCCAGTGGCATCTCTAGGGTGTTTGTCATCCTTTTAAAGAGATCCTGGAAGTCTCTGAAGTCATCTGTACTGGACACAGAGTCCTCACTTTTATATGCTGGTAACCAGTTTACAGGAGTTTC
The DNA here is from genome assembly GCF_965140295.1 of Lepidochelys olivacea. NCBI lineage: Eukaryota > Metazoa > Chordata > Testudines > Cheloniidae > Lepidochelys > Lepidochelys olivacea. Next base: position 65,064,547 of record NC_140421.1, on the reverse strand, counting down.
TGTTGGGATGATTGAGGATCCCTGGAAAGATTCTTAGGAGCAGTTAACTTTACTCTGGACCTCAATGAAGCGGAATAAGGAGCAGATGGAAGATGCTGAGGGTTCAACAGAGGCCAACAGGGTCATGTCTGTGCCCCATAAGAGAAGGGCATATGACACCACAAAGATAGAAACCAGGGAGAGTGAGACATCTCTGAAGCATTCAATCTGCAAGAATAGGGACTTCCTTCAAGGCCACTCTCAAGAATTAGTCTAGGTGAAGGTGGAGACCTCCTAAAAGAACTCCTATTACTATACAGAGATGAGGAATAATGAATGAATGAATAAAATTGAATAAAATGAATAAATGAATAAAATTCCTCTAATGGAGAAGCACATCCCTGAGATATAGAACAAAGAGCCTCAGATTTTTCATGAGAGGTAGTCACCAGTGTCATCGAGGGTTGACAGATATTTTCTTCTTCAGTAATGTAGGCTCCCAGGCCCAGAAGAGTTCTGGATACAGCAGACAAAGGAGAGATATCTGACAATGGGGACTCCAGTTCCAGAATAAGTGTAAGGGCTATAGGACATATGAAAGATGTCTTAGCAGAGGAAAGAGGCAATACCAACAACGGTACCATGATGACAAGCACCAGCGCTAGAGTCCCAGAGAAAGTCGAGTCCAGATGCACTACTGACGACAATGGAACTGAGGAAGTGATACTGATCACCAAAGGTGCAGAATGCAGTACTACCGCTGAGGAACACAATCCCACAGTCTTAGAAGACTCATGGTACTGATGCAGTTTCAAAAGAGTCTGCCATCATGACAACACTCAGCCTTCTTCTTGGTCAGCACTGGAGATGGTGATCAGGCCTGAGCCCTTCCTGGGGATCTTTGTTCTTTCCTGCCTTGGGCAGCAGGGGCCACTGACTGACCAGAAGAGCACTGATGAGAAGGCTCAGAGTGTTTGCTAGCAGCATGAGCTCTCTTAGAACCAGCCAATTCCTTATTTCCCAGACTCATGTCTCTTGTAGCCAGGGAACCTGACTTCAAAGCAGGAAGAGACCATTCCCAAGGGGGTACCTCAGAGTCAGACAAATTTTTTCTACCAAGAATCATTTTAAACGGGTGTTGAGAGCCCCCTGTGTGCGCTTAGAAAGAGAATTACAAGTGGCACGCTTGCTAAGGATGTCAGACTCCCCGTAACTCTTCACTAACAACACTCTAAACTATCTGAGCAACAGAGTGCAGGAGGACGTAATGGCACCACCTTGCTACAAGGGGCAGTGAGCAGGAACTGAGTGGCAGTTGGGGATGCTCTGCCTTTTATAGCCTCATTGTTGGGGGTATGAGGATGTACAGTGCATGTGCACAGACCCAATGGGCCTGTGGGCTAAAGGATTCCAGGCTTATGTGCACAGGATGCTCATAGCTACAGTGGGTGGGCGCGCACAAACACACACAGAGTCATCCAAACATTTTCAAACTTCAAACAAAAGACTCGGTGTAGGTTTGGGTTCAAATTCAGTGAAAGATTCTTAGTTTGGTTCTTAGTGAATCTGAACTTGCTCATCATCCTTCGTCATCATTTGAATTTCTATAGTGCCTAAGATTCCTAGTGATGCACCAGGACCCCCATTATGCAAGGGGCTGTACAAACACAACAAAAAGGTTACATCTCAGTAATTGAAATGGGAGAGGAGATCTCTTACCCAGTTTACTATCTAGTACTGCTCAGCCAGAAAGGGTCTAGAAGCCCAGAAGTGAACTTTCTCATTAGAAATGCTCTAGTGTTCTTTGACTAACTCCCCACTTGCCTGTCTTTGATTGTACTAGAACAATCAAATTGGAAATTAAATCTTTTTACCTGGTACATTTTGTTTCTTATATAGAATGAATACATGGAGATTTTCAATTTGACATTAAGGTCTTAGTTAACTAAATATGTGTCTTGATGACTTAGTCCTTATTTGCATTTTTACAGTCTGGCTGTTTTTCACTAAGTCATAAATAATAAAGTGAAGGGTAAACACCTTTAAAATCCCTCCTGGCCAGAGGAAAAACCCTTTCACCTGTAAAGGGTTAAGAAGTTAGAATAACCTCGCTGGCACCTGACCAGAATGACCAATGAGGAGACAAGATACTTTCAAAGCTGGTGGGCGGGAGAAACAAAGGCTCTGTCTGTCTGTGTGATGCTTTTGCCGGGACCAGAACAGGAATGGAGTCTTAGAACTTAGTAAGTACTTTAGCTAGATATGCGTTAGATTCTGTTTTGTCTAAATGGCTGATAAAATAGCTGTGCTGAATGGAATGTGGTATTCCTGTTTTTGTGTCTTTTTGTAACTTAAGGTTTTGCCTAGAGGGATTCTCTATGTTTTGAATCTGATTACCCTGTAAGGTATTTACCATCCTGATTTTACAGAGGTGATTCTTTTACTTTTTCTTCTATTAAAATTCTTCTTTTAAGAACCTGATTGCTTTTTCCTTGTTCTTATGATCCAAGGGTTTGGGTCTGTATTCACCTATGCAAATTGGTGAGGATTTTTATCAAGCCTTCCCCAGGAAAGGGAGTGTAGGGTTTGGGACGATTTTGGGGGGAAAGATGTTTCCAAGCGGGCTCTTTCCCCGTTATATATCTCTTAGACGCTTGGTGGTGGCAGCAATAAAGTCCAGGGGAAAAAGGAAAATAGTTTGTACCTTGCGGAAGTTTTAACCTAAGCTGGTAAAAATAAGCGTAGGAGGTTTTCATGAAGGTCCCTACATCTGTACCCTAGAGTTTAGAGTGGGGAAGGAACCTTGACACACTACTAATGTAACTATAAAGGATTCCTACTTCCTTTACTGTAAATTTTAAAATATGCTTTCAAAAAGCTGGGAAGAACAAGAGAAACCCCTTCACTTAAGCAGATTTACTAGTTTCCAGAAAGAAAGATCCAATTATCTCAGCCAGAGAGCATGTCCCCATGCCATTTGTGCCCTCTGCTTTTCCACGCCTCCATCCTCCCCAGATGGTCACGTTAGGACATTGGCAAGGAGAAACTATACTTTCCATTTCAACGTCGCAACTGAGCTGCAGCCCCTGAACAACAGCACGTCAGTATCCTTTGGAACGGGATTTGCAAGATAAAAGAAAATGCTTAAAATAAAATAAGCTGTTTCTTTACTGCCCTGGAAAAGAGCATAAGGATCGACATGTTCTTGCCCCTTTCACAACAGAAATAAACCTGGGGAAAAAACCTAGACTCACATAGGAAAAAACAAAGGTATTTTGTTATGAGACAGTCTCACTCTGTTCACAGAGAAAACTGATATTCAATTAACGTTCTGGTTAAACTTGGATTTATGCTGGAAATGGCCCACCCTGATTATCATGCACATTGTAAGGAGAGTGGTCAGTTTGGATGAGCTATTGCCAGCAGGAGAATGAGTTTGTGTGTGTGTGGGGGGGGGGGGGGGGGGAGTGGGGTGAGAAAACCTGGATTTGTGCTGGAAATGGCCCACCTTGATTATCATGCACATTGTAGGGAGAGTGGTCACTTTAGATAAGCTATTACCAGCAGGAGAGTGGGGTGGGAGGAGGTATTATTTCATGGTCTCTGTGTATATAATGTCTTCTGCAGTTTCCACAGTACACATCCGATGAAGTGAGCTGTAGCTCACGAAAGCTCATGCTCAAATAAATTGGTTAGTCTCTAAGGTGCCTCAAGTCCTCCTTTTCTTTTTGCGAATACAGACTAACACGGCTGTTACTCTGAAACCTGATATTCAATTGCAGTTCTCGATGAGTGAAATTCACCTCCCTACCCAGCCCTGCACAAAACCCTATCACATGGGCTTTGTCCAGGAGCCTATCTAGGAATCAAGGTACAATTCAGCGTACAGCGGGACTGATACCGCTCTCAAGAGAACCAATGACAAAATCTTTCAGTGATAAAACTTGACATCTGCAGGAACAGAATTGGGATCTGTATAAGTGCAATACTGCTACAAAGAACCTGGCTCAGCACTGTGTGACGTTCCTCACTATTGCATTCTCTTGCTCACCATCCACTTGATAAAACATTTTACACTTTGGGAAAGATGCTCAGCTATTTCAAATTGTAATAACCCCCCTGACCATAATGGATCTGTGACAATTAGCACCAGCTCAGGATCTGTCCCCTTTTCTTAAAGTGAACTGCTTGACTCAGTAACAAATGAACTGGGCAGCCACTGTTCCATAAAAGAGAGTGCCCTAAGAGCCTACATCAAATGCTTTTTGGGGCCTAATGCCTTGCCAATTGAAATTAGTAGAAAAACCATTCACTAGTCTGAAAAGCAAGGAAGTCAATGGGCTTTGGATCAGGCCCTGTATTTATAATCTGTGTCTCCAACTAATTATCCTGAATTAGGTGACATTTTTCACCACTCTAGAAATACTGACAAACACATTACACTTAAAACAACAATATAAAATGTTTTGTCTGGCTTCCAAGATCTCAATATTGTTGCCAGCTGAAATCCTGCCTGAAACAAACATCAGCTTGTTAAGAAATAGTGAACATAAATTGGGTTTTCGAAAAGAATAGTTTTTATTACAGTTTTTATGGGGGGGGGGATTTAGTGCTTGTGAAAGTTGCCATACTGACAACCCTGGAGACATAACGGTCCTCTGTTTATTCACCAGACAGGTACAGTGGGCATGAGTTGTACAAGTTTCCCAGTCTAGTACCTGCTAACATTCAGGCCCACATGTTCAAGCGTGGCCTCTGAAACTGTGCCCACAAAACTGTGTTTCTGTTTGCCTATGCACATTAGCTAGATAGCTGTGCAGCTTCACAATTTACCTATGCAAATGCATATTTGTGAAGCTGGAGCATGGGAGGGGGAGTAAGAACAATTGCAAGGGTGGCACTTTGGAACAGGCTCTTGAAAATTTGATTTTCATTGTTTTTTCTCAGGCATGTTGATTTGATTTTGTGTCTTTTCACTCAAGAGGCTCCATGATCCGTAGCAGCTTTGGTCTGGTTGCTCTGAACATGTTTAATTGCGCTAATATATATTCTCCAGTGACCGCTTTCTCCCTGAAGAACAGGAGTAACTCTTACTAACTTCGGTGGGAGCTATTCCTCTCCTGGGAAAGGCAAACAGGGCCACTGCTGCAGATCTGCTGCATACTCTAATGATAAGCAAATGCTCCCTTATCTGAGTCCAAAATGAGGACATTAACTACACTGAAAATTCTTATCCAAACCCCTGTTTATGTGAATTAATTTCCTTTAGTTCCAATGAGGTCTCACTGTACACAATATATTTCATTTTCACTGGGCTGGGTCAGGACGTTAGGGTGCGGGAGGGGGTGAGGGCTCTGGGGTGGGGCTGAGGATGAGGGATTTGGGGTGCAGGAGGGGGTTCTGGGCTGGGGGATGGGGCTGAGGGATTTGGAGTGTGGGAGGGGATGAAGGCTCTGGCTAGGGGTGTGGACTCTGGGGTGGGGCTGGGAATGACAGGTTTGAGTATGGGAGGGGGCTCCAGGGTGGGGCTGAGGTGTTTAGGGTGCGGGAAGGTGTTCCAGGGTGGGGCAGGGGGTTAGCATGCAGGAGGGTGTGCAGGGTGCAGGCTCCGGGAGGGAGTTTGGGTACAGGAGGGGGTTCAGAGCTCGGGCAAAGGGTTGAGGTGTGTGAGGGGGTGAGGGCTTTGGGTGGTGCTGACCTCACTCAGCTCCCGGAAAGTGGCGACATGGCCCTCTGACTCCTAGGTGGAGGCGCGGCCAGGGGGCTCTGTGTGCTGCCCCGCCCGCAGGTGCTACCCCCGCAGCTCCCAGTGGCCGTGGTTCCCAGCCAATGGAAGCTGCGAAGCCAGCGCTCAGGGTGGTGCCTGCAAGCAGGGGCAGCGCATGGAGCCTCCCTGACCGCCCCTCCACCTAGGAGTCAGACATGCTGGCCACTTCCCGGGAGCTGCAGGGAGCCTGCCAGCCCCACTACGCTGCCAACCGGACTTTTAACGGCCCGGTCATCAGTGCTGACCGGAGCTGCCAGGGTCCCTTTTCGACCGGTCGAAAACCAGACACCTGACAACCATAAGCCCAGAGCAGAATTCCGCTGTGCAACTTTTTCACTCATTCCAGACTTTCCCAGCAAACCTATAGATGTTATACTCCACAAATCCCATGGCAGCTGGACTACCCTGGGACACTGTGAGAAAGGCCTGAGTCAAGGGCATGGTCAGCATTTTTTGGTGTACACTCCCTGACCTAGTCCCCCAAGATTACTCTTCCCCTTTGGATGAATGCTTAGTGTGGGATGTGGAGAGAGTGCAGTGCATGAGACCGTAGCTGGTTATGATAGAAGTTCACCTTACTACTGTTTCTGCACCATGAATCTGTGCATATTTCTGGGCTTAGAGGGGAGAGGACCTGAAGGAGAGTCTAGGTGAGCCCAATATGCTGGAAAAATTATTTAAGCATATTTCCTCTATATGAAAGTATCACTTTGGTAAATGGGACCCCGGGTGATCTGCTGTCCATGAAATTAATGCATGAACATTAATTAAAATTAATTATACCTAGGAGCTACTTACTATATATAATTACAAGGTTTGAAACATTTTTTAGAGAGCAACAACTGCCTTACATGAGCCACATTTCCAAACCTTTAAACAGTTAAGCCACCCCTCACGCACCTGGCATGTTACCTCCCCTGAGAGCCACAGCAGACTCTAGAAACGTAAACATCAACATGTATACTTACATGACAGATCGCCTTGAACATTATTCATAGTGTCACACTCTGGATTAAAATCCAAGATGGTGACACCAAAGAGCAAAGAGAGCAACAGACCCTGCTCAGTTCTCTTTTGTAACTTACACTTGTACCTGAATTTCAGTTTGCAACTGTCAAACATACAATTGCCATGAGACAGTCTCTGACTCTGTATATGCAGGGTATGTATTTCCTGCTGTTAACTTCATACTTGTGGTGACCTTAACGTCCCTCTCTTCTACACACAGAAACCTCTCACCCAAGTCTGATGGTGCTTTCACCCTGACCTAGTTGGCACAGCTGGGGGGTGTGGGTCAGACCCTGGGTTCTACTTTCACTCGGGATGATAACCCACCCCATTTTGCTGTGAGGATGCAGGCCAAATCACTCAAGTGCTGATAAGCCCCCAATGCCTCCCCACCATTCCCCTGGTGTGCCCAGAAGGACAGACAAGTTCTCCCACAATTCACTGGAAAAGAATCACACAGTGACTCAGATTACTGCAGCACAACCGAACCATGGGATGTGCCCCTAGAAGTCCATGACACACAAAGGGGAGTGCAGCACCAGTGAGCACATAGTAACTCAGGTAGGGCTTGGCTGTGTGCACCCAGGCTAACCCAGGAGCTGAACACCCGAATTAACTCTGCAGTGAAGACACCCCCACAGCTAATTAGGAAACTTAGTCATGCAGTTCTTCCAACACTTTGGGGGAAAATATTGGCAGGAGACTTGAGAGGCAAAGAGCCTGACATGATTATTATTTCCTAGGCTTCCTGTCTCCTGCCAGTCTTGGGTTTCACAAACAGGGCCTTGTCTCAGTGACTAAGAGCAATTACCCTACAATTTTACTAAAATCTGAGAGATGAGGTAAGTACGTGATATCAAGAAAGGACCCTTAAGGCATGTGCGCTGCCTTGCTGGGTGCAAAAAACTCTCACTAAAGTCACTGAGACTTCCACCCAGATCAAGGGCCCTTTTTCTGAGAATGCTTTCAGCAGCACTTAGCAATACTCAGCCACGCTGGGCAGTCATCTAGGGGCAGCAGTGGAAGCAGAAATGTCTTACTGGCTAACAGATTTATTGTTTATTCATGCTGTAAAAGGGCATCCAACAGAAGGAAGCTTGTTCTCAGGTCTCTATGTCCAGAATCACAAGCATCTTTGCTTCTCAGTTAGGGACACTATTGGAAAACCTGAAAGGCAGGGAGAACAATAACCTGAGACTGTTTTACTGCAGTCTAAAAATCTAAAAAAGAGACAAGATGAAGGCCTGGAAAACTGAAGGGAAAGAGACCACTGGCAAAGCATGCATGCATCTATATTTACAGAAAACTTGGCTCAATGAGTGCGTACTAGAATTTTCTTCTCTAGGGAATGTACTGAGCACTCATTGTGCCATGACATTCTGATCTTATAAAAACAGTGGGGTCATAACACGTCCACCCATTGATCTCTGACAAACAAAAGCAGACAGGAAGCATCCACTTAAAGAAAAACTAGCTTTTTATAATCTACATGTATACACATGCACGCAGTCGTGAACATGTCTGTACACGGACACATGCACGCACACTCATATCTTTATAACTTGTGTAACCAAGTATCTCTAGATATTTTGTGCTACAAAACCTTTAAAAAAGAAAAAGAAAGAAAAGCAAGCATTTTTGGATATTCTACGATGTGGAATTTCTCCCCTGCCAAACCTTTTCCCACCACATTTACGGCCTGCTCAAAAAAAATAAAAATCACTTTCTCTTCTAGTTAGTTTCAGAAGTGGGTGTGCATGTGGGAGGAGAGCAGATAATTAAGCGAGAGGACTCTGAAATGGAGGTGGATTATCCTGCAGCCCTAATACTCAATGGGAGCTTTGCCTGAACCAAGAGTGGAAGATCAGGTCTCAGATGGGTACTGGGAAACAATGGAATGGCCTCAGCTTACATGGATCATGTTTTTGGTTCAGTTGGTTTTATATTTGCTCTGCGATGATTAATTTTTTGCTGTAATTATGTTGTAATTCTAACATCTTTACTAAAGATTTTTAAAAAGAAAATCTGGGCATCTCGGGCCCAGATGTGCTGCTGAGCAACCTGAGCTAATTCATCTGAGATATATGACCTCTCCTAAATCACACCTGCCCGGTGACAGCAGCACTCACTGTCACAGCACTGAGCCTTTGGAATGGGCATTTGCACACCCTTCCTGATTTGTGTAGCCATTTGGGCTTCTGTGAACAGCTCTGTTTTTCTGAAGGTGCACCTGTCACCCCCAGCTCTGAAGACCTGACATTCACATAGGTAGGAAATGGCTTTCTTATTGGGTTTTCAATGAGAGGGAAATATATGAGCCTGGAGCACGGGAGAGGAATGAGTACGAAAATTGCACAGAACAGAAAAAGAAGAGACTGTCCAAGAAACAAACAAACAAATGATACGATATAATGGATAAACAAATTCAGAAAGTGGGGACAGGTTTGTTGATAAATGTTATAGTCAACTGCTTGACCCCATTTTGCTTTTCTATGAAATATATTCCAGAGACCAAATAATCAACATCAGTCAGGTTTACAGTACAGGACAAAGGTTCAATATGATACCAGTCTCAAGGAAGTCATCTAATGCACAGTTGTTGCCATCATCTTACGCGGAAGGTATGCTCCTAAAGTTACACTCCTAGAGCCATCTTTTTTATAACATACCCGTTTACAAAGAACAGGTACTGTATATATAATCTGAAACTAGATTTAATCAGTCAGCTTTCTATCTTGTTTGTCATGGTATACCTTTTATCTCTTTATTCTGAACACATGCATTCCAGGTACCAAAGGGCATGATGGCATCTCCTAGGTATGTTCTAGGGTGGGTTGTCTTTTCTTCTTTTGGGACATTCCAGTACTGGCCTGTGAGAATAACTCCCTACCTGTTGCTATGGTAAAATACTCATAAGTCCTGAATGTGACAGCTTTCCTATCTATTTAAGCCAAAGTTTGCCTCAGCTAATACAAGTTGTTTGGGACACTTAGCACAGGAGAACAGGATTACACTGAATGTAAATAGGCCAATTTAGGCTATATAAGTCCTAGAACATTTGTGCTTAACACAGACTAATATATGTATCAGGGGTGGCCAAACTTACCGACTCTCTGAGCTACATATGATAATCGTCAGAAATTCGAGAGCTGGGGTGCGCCTGCCGGGGCACATGTATTATCTTCACAATATAAAGTAATATCGTTCAACAGGTTTGAAAAAAATACCCATGCCATCAAATGTATTCTTCTGAACACGAGACAGGCAGACAGCAGGAGGAAACATAGGAATTGCCCTGCTGGATTAAACCAGTGGTCCAAGGAGTTCAGTATGCTTCCTCTGGCAATGGCCAGTACCACCTGCTTCACAGGAAGAAGGTGCAAGAAGCTCTGCAGAGGATGGGTGGAACTGGCAGCATCTCTCAACATGTGTACAAGTCTTTATCTAATGTCATTATCCCCTTGCAGCATATGCGGTGCATCCACAAGCCATCAGTCAAGGCCATTTTCCTGATGAGAGCAAGCACTTCCTATACCAAAGATAGCCCTTGCACTAATTGGGGTTAGAGTTTCAACAAGGAGTTGAGTCACTGAGCAGTGAGTGAAAGAGACTGCGAGGGGTGGTGAATGCAGAGTGCTGTCTGATCCTAGTAATTCACTTAGGCATGTATAAATAGAGGTGGTTTTGACATATGCTTTGGGAGGTGCTATGGATTGGAGTTGTTTCAAATCTGCTCTAAAGACTAGATCATTTGAAAAGCGTAGAGTGTGGTACAATGAGTCTAGTCATCATTGAGGTTTTATTCTATCTTTTTTTTGTTCCGTGGAGTTCTTTAACAGCTTTAATGTTTTGGTTTAAGGTGTCGAGAGTATTATGGTAAAATTGCTGTTATTGGGCCAAATACTAAACTACGCTGCTCTTCTCATGGCTAGCTTTCCAGTGAATTATAAACTCCCATTCTCAGATACACTGTGTGATTTTAAATGTGGTCAGTAAAGCCAAGTCATACAGTATTCAGCAGCTATGGAGGGCCTGGTGTTCATTTACAGTAAGCCCCTTTACCCTGCCAGCACAAGTGTAAAGAGGCCTTAGAGTACATGAGAATCAGGCATTAAATTTGTGCCTACTAGTAGAAAGGACACTGGAAAAGGACTCAAGAGACCTGGGTTCTACTCCTGGCACCACCTCAGGCCTGCTGGGTGACCTTGGCAAATCACTTCCCCTCTCTGTGCCTCAGTTTCCCCTCCCACTGTTTATCTGTCTTGGGATTTGTAGAAAAAGAGCACTTTATAGACTACATTCTCTTGCTTGAGTTCCAGACAGTTCAGACAGAGACAGAGGGCACTGTCAGCAGGATTGACAGTGTGCTGCAGACACAGCTTGCTTTCATCCTGCTAAGGCAATACAAGAAGGCACTAAGGCAGTTAGTTGGTTGGGCATATTAAAAAGATCAGCTGATGGAAAAAATGTCTTTTGTAAAGACAAAAGTGCATGTGTGGATAGGTAGACAGATGGGCAAGAAACTCTTCCAGAAGGTCTAGGTTGCATCCCAAGCTGCTACTTGCAAGAGATCTGTGATGAGATGCTAAATGCTAATGTTTTATATCTGAAAAGCCTGAAGTGGCAGCAATGGAAGCAGTCTCTTGTTATTCCTTCCCCTCCCATCCCCACCACTGTTTCTCACAAATTCTTGTCAACTGCTGGAAATGGCCCAACTTGATTATCACCACAAAAGGTTCCCCCCCCCAAACTCTCCTGCTGGTAATAGCTCATCTTAAGTGATCACTCTGGTTACAGTGTGTATGGTAACACCCATTGTTTCATGTTCTCTATGTATATAAATCTCCCCACTGTATTTTCCACTGCATGCATCCGATGAAGTGAGCTGTAGCTCACGAAAGCTTATGTTCAAATAAATTTGTGAGTCTCCAAGGTGCCACAAGTCCTCCTTTTCTTTTTGCGAACACAGACTAACACGGCTCCTACTCTGAAACCAGTCTCTTGTATATTTTCTTTTTCACCAAGGGCAGGCAATCTGAAGAACTGCCCTGCCAATGACCTCAACTATGACCCAAAGGGACTGTCTCTGGTTTAAAGATGATTCATGTACTATGTTAGCTGAGTTGGATGAATAGGCAGTATTCTGACTGTAAAACACTTATCAGTTGGGATTCCCTTAAAACTCAGGTCTGACATGACTGGGTCAGTAACCATGCACTTTCGTTCCTATCCCCTTGAATAGAAATGTCTCTTTGCATCCTTCAGTGGTTCTCAAAAATCAGGTCGATTTTTATGGCTTGCTAATTATTAATGCTAGACTTCTGCTGGCTTTCAGGGTGAGACAGAGTTTTCTTGAAGGCTCTGGGCACAAAACTTGCAAAATTAATCACCATCTAGCTGCAAAACCCAGCTGTGGCAATCACAAACATGCAAATCGGTCCAGTGTTAAACTTTAGTCACTTACAGAAGAAAATATTTGCTATTCTTTTTGTTGATTGGGAACATTTAGGATAAACATAAATGTAAAAACATATTATTAGTATTCTTAATATTAACTAACTTATTCCCACAAAAGATTATGTTAAAAGAACATTATTCAGGTTTCAAAGTCAGACACTCAAAAATTAGGAAATGCTAGAATTCAGGCTGCCTGTGAAACCTCATGTGTATGTCATTATTCCTGGGGGAATGTTGCACCACTGCACAAGCGCAGAATTTATGGCCCCCACAGATTTCTTTGCTTCCCTGCAGAAAAATGACTTTCTGGTGGGAAAGAAAGGGAAGCCACAAGAGTAGTCATGTGACCCTCCCCAGCAGTACGTTTCCAGTTCCCAGGGCAGCCGAAAGAGCTAAATCACTGTGGGGCAGGGGGCGGGACTGGGGAAGACCCAGTTGGTGGCTCCTACCCTTGCGCTGGACTCAGCTGCTAGTTCCACCTGGGCTGGGGAGTATGGGACTTCCTCTTCCCCTACACGGCATCTGGGGCCGGGTCAGACCCACCCCAAGGTTTCTCTCCCAGCTGCAGGAAGCTCTGTAAACCCCCCCGCTTCCTGAACCCATTGCTCCTCAGTTGCAGGGGAAGGGAACTCTGTACAGGGAGCTGCTCCCCCATCCACCCAACACCCATGCATCTAGACCCCCCTCATACCCAGACCCTCCCACCAAGCCTCACGCCCCCACACTCAGAACCCCCTTGATAAGCCCAACTCCCCCTGCACCTGGACCACCCCAATGAGCCACCCACACCTGGATCCCAACCCCACCAAGCCCCACTCCCCCAGCATCTGGACCCCCACTGAACCCCCAACACCGAGACCCTCCTGCTGAGCTCTATCCCCCCACACCCAGAACCCTCCCGCTGAGTCCCAACCACCTTCACGTTGACCCCCCTACAGAGTCCCATTACTGTTGAACCCAGATCCCCCTGCACCTGGATCCCCCACTGTGTCACCCACACTGTCCCACACAGAACCCTCTCAACCCACAACTGGATCTCCTCACATTAAGCCCCTCCATACTTGGATCCTGCCTTACTGAGCCTTCCTGCCCACACCCGGTGCACCTGGCACAGGACAGGCCCTGGGTCAGGCCCGGTCCTTGTGCTGTGTCAGGGAGGGGGTGCAGCCTCACCGCTGAGTCCATGTGCTGTGGGCAAGCTGCACAATGATCTCCCACTTCTGTGCAGCCAGTGTCCTGTGCTCCCCAATGACATGCTGAAGCCTACACATTTATTTGACAAATAAAATTTGAAGAATTTTAAAATATTGTGTGCAGAATTTTTAATTTTTTGGCGCAGAATCCCCTCAGGAGTAATAGTATGTATTATAATGCGCTCTTTAATTGCGTGGTCATATACTATTTTTTCCACAAACTGCTGACTCATTCAGTGCGTAGGATGGACAGTGTTCACTTTATGAGTAGCTATTCAATATTTTGTTTTCTCATCATTATTCCGTGTTTGGCCCCAGGCCTTACTTCCTTAACACTTTCCAAATCCTGCAGACAGAATTATTAATTTCCTCATGGGCTTTTCTATGACGCTTACAACTATAATATTTGAGTGCTTCACAAACACGAAATAATTTATCTTCACAACACCCATGTGAGTTGAGAGGATGGTATTATCAACATTTGAGGAGCTGAGGCAGGGAAAGATTAACATCAAAGTATCCAAAATTTTGGGTATCCAATGTGAGACATCTAGGACTTTATTTTTCAGAGTACTAAGCCTTATATGACTGTCAAGGTTCTATCCCCACTCTGAACTCTAGGGTACAAATGTGGGGACCTGCATGAAAACCTCCTAAGCTTATTTTTACTAGCTTAGGTTAAAACTTCCCCAAGGTACAAACTATTTTACCTTTTGCCCTTGGACTTTATTGCTGCCACCACCAAGCGTCTAACAGATATATAACAGGGAAAGAGCCCGCTTGGAAACATCTTTCCCCCCAAAATCCTCCCAAACCCTACACTCCCTTTCCTGGGGAAGGCTTGATAAAAATCCTCACCAATTTGCATAGGTGAATACAGACCCAAACCCTTGGATCATAAGAACAAGGGAAAAGCAATCAGGTTCTTAAAAGAAGAATTTTAATTGAAGAAAAAAAATAAAAGAATTACCTCTGTAAAATCAGGATGGTAAATACCTTACAGGGTAATCAGATTCAAAACATAGAGAATCTCTCTAGGCAAAACCTTAAGTTACAAAAAGACACAAAAACAGGAATACACATCCTATTCAGCACAGCTTATTTTCTCAGCCACTTAAACAAAACAGAATCTAATGCATATCTAGCTAGATTACTTACTAAATTCTAAGATTCCATTCCTTTTCTGTTCCCGGCAAAAGCATCACACAGACAGAGAGAACCTTTGTTTCTCCCCCCCTCCAGCTTTGAGAATATCTTGTCTCCTCATCAGTCATTTTGGTCAGGTGCCAGCGAGGTTATCCTAGCTTCTTAACCCTTTACAGGTGAAAGGGTTTTTCCTCTGGCCAGGAGGGATTTTAAAGGTGTTTACCCTTCCCTTTATATTTATGACAATGACACTTCCAGAGTTTAACACAGCTCCTGTTGACTTCACCTGCAGCTGTGAATGCTCAGTTTTGCAAACCAGGGACTCAAATTGTGTGTCCAGAAAAGGTAGGGCAAACAATTAGTGACCAGCTGTGAAAAGTTTGGTCTAAATGACTTCCCAGTACCACACGGGCAACCTTAATTCTGGCATTTCCTAACTTTTGAGCACTTGACTTTGAACCTTAATAATGTTATTTTATTGTTATTTGTGGTGTGTAAATTTTCTTTTAAAAAACAAACGGAAAAAACAGAACAATTCCATCATGTGTTATCATATGACGCCCACACACACGTCATCAGAAGGGTTGAAAACTGTAGCTCCACCACACAGATCTCTGTGAACTGAGACACTGGTGTAAACAATAACAATGGTAGGGTGTCATCCTCACTGTGGATGAGCATCGGGGAGGGAAGGGACATACTTAGCTGGTGGGTGAATGGTGGGACTTGGGGATCTTGGGTGCCAAGGCTGGCTCTGGAGGGGAATGCGCTCTAGTGGGCACAGTCTCTTCTTCACATCTTCCTCAGGCTTGAGCCGTTCTGCACCCTGCCATCAAACCTGTCCCTGTCCTAGTCCTGTCTCTTCCCTATCCCCCTACCTCCTTGCCCCAATCCCACTCTCATTTTGTACCCAGTCCCAGTCTCCACTCCTCAGGCTTCTCATCCCAGTCTCAATCTCCTTGTCCAGCTATTCCTAGTCTACCCATCTAGGTTTGCTGTCCAAGTCCCAATCTCCCTTCTTCCATCCCTCCCAACTCCCAGTGCCTTCCCCCTCCCTGCACCCACTTCCAGTCCCTTTGTCCTGCCAGTCCCAGTTCCCACCTCCTGTTTCCTCATCTAAGCTGTGTCTCCCTCTCCTCACCTCCCAGGCTCCCCCATCCTTTCCCTGGTTCCTTGTCCCAATCTTTTTACCCAGCCCATCCAAGTTCTCCCCCTGCAACCAGCTCCTTGTTAGATCTGTCCCCCCGCCCACTGATGCTTAGTTCCATTCTCCATGCCTCCCCTTAGTTCCTCATCCATCTCAGTGCTCCCCCACAAACTAACTGGCTCCCAGTCCCCTCCCTGTTTACCTCATCAGCTTCTGGTCCTAGTCTTCACTCCTCCTTCCCCCAACTAGTCCCAGCGTGCCATCCCTCTGAGCCACCAGGCTCCTTGCCCAACCAGACCCGGTCTCCCTCTCCTCAGTGACAGTTTTCCCCAGCCTCATTCTGAGAAACAGCTGATTTGTTTTTGATGAAATTAAAAAAAAAATCAATCTGAGGCAGACACTGGTATGGAAAATTTCAGCCCAAACAGTTAAAGTTGGGAAAATTTATAAGCAACTGAAAACAGTGCCTTCTAATAGGAAGTGTCAGGCAACCTTAAAAATAGGTGGAGCTATTGGGCCACCTACAATGAAATGTTAAGTTCATGGAAAGTATTTGAATAGGTGAGTATGTTATGTTTGGAAAAGCATGAAAGAGAGAGAGAGACAGTATATTTATTTCATGAATAATTATAGAAGGTAAATGTTTTGCCACATTCCGACAAGCTCTTTGGAACCATGGCGACTACTAGCCGTGCTCTGGAAGTTATATTGCAGACCAGAGTCTATCAGTACGATGTGAAACTGAAGGTGTAAAGAACTGTAGGAAGACTTCTTCTGCATTAGAGGTGGAAGATCAAGATGAATGCCCATGATTTTTTTCACTTTTATACTCAGGACTTGATCCGCCTTCCAGGGATGCATTGGTTCAAGCCCAGGAGAATGTTTTAAATAGTGACCAAGATTCACTACATAAGGTTTTCCCCTCACCCCGCTCTCCTGCTGGTAATAGCTCACCTTAAGTGATCACTCTCTTGTTACAGTGCATATGGTAACACCCATTGTTTCATGTTCTCTGTGTATATAAATCTCCCCACTGTATTTTCCACTGAATGCCTCTGATGAAGTGAGCTGTAGCTCACGAAAGCTTATGCTCAAATAAATTGGTTAATCTCTAAGGTGCCACAAGTCCTCCTTTTCTTTTTGCAAGATTCCACAGCAGGCTCCCAGCAGAGGTGACCCAGCTGATGTGCTGTACAACTGTTAGCAGTTTTAAATATTCTGCCTTTCAGTTTCACTGAATGTCTCCTTGTCCTTGTATTGTGAGAAAGGGCGATTAGAAGTTCCCCGTCTACCATTTTTATAACTTTATTGTATCACCTCTTACTCCTCTCCTCTCAAAAGAGGCCCAGTCTTTAAATTTTCTGTTCATATGGAAGTTTAATGACGCACATGAGAATCCCACAAGGATAAAAAAAGGGGGTTGCCCCCCTACCTGCAAATCTCAGATGGATGATATGCAGCCTCTGCTTTGCACTGGGGTTCTGATAACTGTAGCAGACCCGACAACTCTTCACGCTGGGTAATAATTCACTTGTCTGGGCCCACGCCGGAGTCCTTTCCTAACCAATAGAGTAGGGCACACAGTATTCACTGTGGTGATATCTCCTCCTCCTTTCTCTTGAAGGCCGTGACCTTCCCCTCATTTCTGATTAAAGGGAAACCTGATGGGTGAGGCTTGTAGATATTTGTTCCCTCTAGATTGTGGAGTGTTGGGACGCTCTTGCTTTTCTTTGTCCAGGCCTAGGCAGCCTGGCTGTCCCTGCTCCCTGGTGGCTGATGGATGGCTGGGACAGATGCTCCGTCTCCTTTCCCTTCCCATTGCCTTCTGCTGGAGGAACTGTTCTGGTGAGGGATAGCTAGGTATGAAGCCCCTTATGAAGCTGGGCGCTTTGGGATGTCTATGCTCCTTTCACAGGGAGGAAAATGTGATTCATCTCTCTCCTGTCCTACACAGAGCAATCACAAGGCTGCATCCCCTCCAGCTGCTACAGCAGCCAACTCCCTCTCTTCCCCGTAGCCAATTATTTTAATTCAGTATTCATTTATTGTGTGATGTTATGATCAATCAATATGTTATATTACATATATTCACTGTATTTTTATCAGAGTTGATTCGTAGAATTATAAAAGTACAACATTGATCAGTATTTAGAGAAACTATGTAATAGACATAAGTAAAACAAGCTGAAATGCAAAAATCTGTAGACTGAGGCCTGCTAGACTTTAGCTTAGTTATTTTAGGCCTTGGAGACAAGAAATGATGGCGCAAGTCAATAACCGAGAAATAACCCAAAAAATGATGGGAAAGAGGTACCAACTGGTAATATTGCGAAAGTATAGCTGGAAAGATTATATTTAAATTATAAAATACTGTAACGTAACAACAAATACTGTCTCTAATACGTGCCCTAACTGCAGGATAAAGGTGGTAGGTCAATGTTAATAAGAATCTACCCAGCCTATAAAATTCAGGGTTTCTTGTGTTTCCAGCAGACACAAACCAATAAGAAAGAGAGGGTTGACACTTTCATGTATATACATAGAATGTAGGTATAGACAGAATCACGGTATAAAAAAGGGTGCCCAGAACAGGAAAATTGAGTTTCCGGGAGGAAACTCCAGCAGGAACCACTCCCATATTGATGGTCAATCCATAAGAGGGCAAACAGACTTTAACACCATCTAAGAGGATGTGAGTATGTCTGTAGGTATAACTGGTACATTGTATTTATCTTTAGGAATTGTATATGCTGTGACATTTATAGCTTTGTTGGTAACTTTAATAAAACTACTAAAAATGTATGCTCTTATAATTGTGTGTGTTATTTGCCTATGGTTTTATGTGTTCCTATTAACTCTGGATCCAGAACAAACAGAGATAACTCTGTTCAACTTGAGACTGTAGCTGCCAGAGCTGAACTCACTAAAGTATGATTAACATTAAATAGAATAAAAGGCTACAAATTTGGTGCCCGACAGCAGGGCCATGAAGAACACATGAAACCAATAGGAAACAAAGGTTTGAGGGAAATATATATATATAGGTCAAAAGTTATTATGAACTAAAAGGGAGAGTTCCTGCTTTTGCTTGCTTGCATGTTGTTTTGCTTGTAGAAACCCTATCAGGCGTGGCAGAGTGAGTCAGACGGTTCACAGTCATCTGTCAGTAATAAGCTCCCCAAATTTGTTAATAAGGTCCACGAATTTTAGACTCCTCTGGACTGGGCCACTGACGGAGGATCAAGGAAAACTTTGGGGGGTTACCTTGGTCACCACCCCTCCTCTCGGTGTACTCCAGCTGTAAAACAGCTGAAGGAGAAGTAAGCACCACAAGCCCTTCTCAAATCGAGAAATCCCTACAAGATATTTATCAGGAGCAAGTCAGGGATGCCTTCTATTATTTTTCTAAGGAAAGTATGTAACAGAATAAATTATCCATTCAGTCATGTGTTTTAACAGACCCACAAACATTCCTGGAGGGCTTTGTGCAAGACTACATCAAAACCCATGGGGGGATTAGCTAGGAGACCAAGCAGCGGCCTCCTGTGGGCCCATAGAGATGCTTGGAATTTAATGTGTTCCCTCTCTGAGAAGGAAAAAGTAAAGAAAAAAATCTCAAGAGGTGAAAGGAATAGCTAGGGATCGTGTATACATTGCATGTAATATCCCGGGGAGAAGATTTAAGAGGAAGGTTGAGGAACTGGAAGAGACGAGACAAGTCTTGTTCAGAGAGCAGGAAACTTATAACATATTGAGAGAACAGCTTAGCAGGACAAGAGAGGTAAATTCCATACTCCTTGATCAAAGGGACAGTTTGGCAAGAGACCTAAGCTACAGCAAGTTACAATTCAAAAGGCTGGTTATGAAATTCTGATGTGGAGAGACAGAGCAATGAGGCATGGATGTTCAAGAAGTGAGAATAGCAGAGCTAGCTCACAGAACACAAAAAGAAAAGGAGGACTTGTGGCACCTTAGAGACTAACCAATTTATTTGAGCATGAGCTTTCGTGAGCTACAGCTCACTTCATCGGATGCATACCGTGGAAACATCGTGCATCCGATGAAGTGAGCTGTAGCTCACGAAAGCTCATGCTCAAATAAATTGGTTAGTCTCTAAGGTGCCACAAGTACTCCTTTTCTTTTTGCGAATACAGACTAACACGGCTGTTACTCTGAAACCTCTCACAGAACACAGGCATTAGAACAAACTTGTGACATTCTGGAGAATACCTATCATCAGGTAATAGATACTGAAGGTGAGAATAAGCAGATACCTCAAGTAGATGAGGAGGATAATTGTATGGAGATGGAGTTGCCACATGTGTATGTTCTAAATATAATTCCAGCTATTTCAGTTGCTTTGGTAGGACCTGGGGAAGAACTACCCACAAGTGGAGGTCGAATCTCACCCCCACTTACCAGACTGAGAGCTAAACTGAGACAGGAAGAACAGCAGGAAACTGAACAATCTGGAGGGTTAGGAATAGAGGATTCGGAAGGAGAGAATGGGGGATTCGAAGAAACTGTCAGTAGTGAAGCAAGGAAAAAGCAAGTCGTAAAATGTTTTGAATGGAAGTTTTGATAAGAAATTAAATATTGCAGGTTTAAGACAAGAAATGAAATGAGCAGCAATGAGTAACTGTTGTGAGAGTGAGATGAAAGAGGGACAAAGAATAAGTAAGCCAGACATGTCACAAACATATCCACAATTGTGCCATTTGTTACAAGAAACTCAGGAAACGATAGAAGGTGCTGTGAAGGCCTGTAAGAGGGCAATCTTAAATATCAGTAGCTCTCAGGAAAGACGAAAGTCTTTGCCAACCTGAAATTCCAGCAAATATTTTTGATCTCTCTAAATCGATTAAGTCAGAAGGAATGATGAAAAGAACAAGTGGCATAATTCATTTTGAATCTGATATGCCCACTGTACCCCAAGCCACTTTAGAGCCAAAAGCAGAATCTCCACAGAAACCCATGCCAATGCCAGATGGTCCTAAGGTACAGACACCTATCCCAGCCAAAAGAAAATGTAAATGGTTACAGCAAAACCCTACATCTAAACTATCTACTGTTAAAGTTGCCCACACTTGGGAGATTCCAATTCCTCTAGAGGAAAAGATACCCAGACTCCACAATAGAACTGTGAAGGAGAAGAGAGAATCAATTTCTAATGTGAGACTAGTAAAATCCAGTAATCATCTCTCTCCAATAGTCATGGTGACAAATGTAAAAACCTCAGAAGCCACTGAAAAAATGGTAGGGCCAATGAAAAAAGGAGATCCAGTGGCTGCCCACGTGGCACATTTAGAAACGGCTGTGAAGTTGTTCTGGTTAGATGAAGAGGATTGGGTTAAGATTTTACAGTTACCTGTAGACAGAGTCTTATGGAACATGTTGCCACCAGAATTTCCAGAAGTGGAAAAATCATTCAGGGATATTGTGCGGCTGTTAGAAAGAAATATGCACCCAGGCCAGGCAGAAGTTCCTTTGGCAGCGAACATGAAACAATGGGAAGGCGAGTCACCGTATGAATTTCATTTTTCTACAGCTTGAATATCTAACAAAATGCCTGAACGAAAACAAACCAGCAGTATATTAATTTGCTTTTTAACAATTCTTTACCAACTATCTGATGATTTTCACTATTTTCTGATTCTTTAGATTTGGTAGCCCTTGGTTGAATTGCTCTTTTGCTGCTCCTGTTGGGGTTAAATTTGAATTTGCCATGGGATTTATTTGCCTGGGTTCCTTCCATAGAATCCCACCACAGGCTTCTTTTTGAGCTAACAAATTAGCATGATGATTTTCCTGAGCACATGGCCCTGTTTTACTAGGAGCTTGCACCTTCTGAATTATGGGTTGCTGTTCTGGAGCAAGCTGCAGCCATGTCAGTCCCGGGATATGAGAGAGACAAACTGGGTGAGGTAATATCTTTTATATCTTTTATTGGACCACCTTCTGTTGGTGAGCGAGACAAGCATCACGATTTTTCTACCCAATTTACAGACGGTGCAAAATTCATCTTACCGTTTCCATATCTGTTGTCGGTATTATCTTAGCCGAAGTTTAAACTTGGGGAGGTTTTCAGAGGAAACAGAGCTGGAGGGTGGCAGGACGTTTTTCTATCATGGCCTTGTGCAGAACCCTACACTTAGCATATTGCTACACCATTCAGAACAAAGGAAAGTACATATACACATATATGGTCTCCATAGCTGTTTCTCAGGTAGGTCTATTCAAACTATATAATGTATAGCACTAAACAGAAAGGCGAATGAAAATGTAAAGCTCCTGTTTCTGAAGCAGTGTGGAGATCAAAGTTCATTCCATGCAAGCTGAGCACTTCCAATTGGTATTTAGGATTTAAATTGGTGCTTTGTAAGAGTTCTGTGAAAATGTTCCAAGAGCTAGAAGTTTTGTCTTGAAGTGATTCCTTATTATTCCTTTAAAAAGTCACCTCATTTGATGCAGGTAGGCCAGAACTCTGCAGCCATCATCACATTTCAGGCTTCTTTTGGTTCAGAGCAATTTATGAAGATTTTCACTGGGTAGAATGGGAAGTGACACGTGTTACAGATAGAGAAATGAAAATCCTCTGCCAAGCTCAGGGTAACCAAAAACGTGATATCCACACCTTCCAGACTTGACATAAAACATCTGTCTTATTAGGGGATTGAGGTTTCTTGGGAAGTCATAAAAGACATAGTTGGGTTTCAGATGTCAACCATCCAAATGCTTTTGCTGTGAAGACTGGAAGGCCGGCTGTACAGACTTTGAAAGTAGACATGCTGCACAGCCATGGCCACAATGTTGTTTAGTGAGAGTGGGTCAGGCCCAGTTGCCGTTTCCTATATGAGAAAGAGATATTTTCTGTTTCCATCACAAAGAAAAAGTGTCCAACCAACTAGAGGGATTCTTTCCAGTGACACAAGACACCACACCTTGGATGCACAAAGGGCTTGAGTAAAGAGCTACTGTACAATACACATGACAAGTGCCTCGTTATTTTTATTATTTGCTAAGTGCCCATCACTGCAGATCAATGGGGACAGTGCCCCCATACAAGGCCCAAACTGACAGCTAAAGAGAAAACTGAAATAGGTGAGTGGGGTTAGGGGAATACCCATTTAAAATTTTGTTAAGAAACAAAGAGCTCCTCTTTAGCAGAAGGATCTAAAAAGCCCACAAGTAGCTGAAGAGGTGGAACAGAACAGGTGGAGGTTTTCAGGAGGGTGGGCTCTCCTTCCTTGCCAGTGACTGACAGGTCTGGTTCTGCCTCACGAGCCACAAGATGACCCAGGGAATGGATTACCCATGGTAATGGATCTAGGGGCCTTGCTGCACGGAAGAAAAGTGGTATGTCTGCTATGCAGGAGCTCAAGCAGGTGTTGGGAGCTATATTTCTTGAATTCAAGATGGTGTTGTCCCTCCCCATTCCCTAACCAGCTGTACTCTTCCACACCTTCTATCCTAATATCTTTGTAAATCCCATTTGTGGTCATTTTCTGAAGATTTAGGCTTTGTCTTCACTGCCCAAAAGGGTGGGTTTTCATTGCAGAATAGCTAACATGCATTAGCTACCCAGCTGTAAAATCCTAGTGGAGACAAGGCACCTGTAATTTCACCGTGAAGTCAAGTAGACAAGGTCAACTGTGGGCAGGGTATAGTGTTGACCTTGCCTACCCACCTCAAAGTAAAAACTACAGTGTCTTGTCTCCACTAGAATTTCACAACAGGATAGCGAATGTGTGCTAGTTATCCCACTAAGCGCCCCTCCCCACTTTTTTTTTTTTTTTTTTTGCAGTGAGGACATAGCCCTAGACCTTGATCCTGCAAATACCTAGGCATGCATAGGATGATTTACCTGCATACAATTACCCCGCGCAACTTTGTAGCATCACTGATAGAGTGGCTGAGATTTACTAGGTGTTTAACCCCTTCCCTCTAAGCATAAAGCACAGAATGACATTTAACACATTTATATTATGTGCTGCAAAGGAACAGACACAAGCTGAAGTGCATGTAATCTCTAAATGCCATGTGCAACACTCGTACATAACGATTCCACTATTTCAAAGGTTTTTTACAAATAAAGGGGAAGCATCCACCTTTGATACTCCAATTCTTCTGTTTTGTTTTGTTTTTTTAAACAGCCCACAACAATTTGCTTCTGTGTCTGTCTGTTTATAAACAGCAAAAAAACCAACCAAACAAAAAACCCTCTCTCAAGTAGGGTTCTCCGGTTCCAAGCATTTCCATATTAATTTTGATGAATGCACATATTGTCAAGTAGCAAACACAAATACCTTTGCATAAAGTTGCCTGTGCTAGCAATTTAAAGACATGACATGACCTACTGCATGCTGTACCTGCAGTGCCAGAATCCACCGAGAAGAAAAGACTTAAGTAGCACATAGTTTTATTTTTAATCACACGCTCTTGAAAAATGTGTGACAATAAGACCTGGGGAAGAGATCATCGAGATTTTCCGCAGTCAGTAACACTTTATCTCATTTTTCTTTTCTCATCATCTCTGTACCAGAGACACTTGAAATAACTGACAACACTGACTTAACACCCACTTTAAACATATTGAAAAAGACCAGTTTTCTGTTGGATCCACCACTTTTAAATTATGTTGGTTACCATGAGAACTTGATTAAAATGCCACCCACATGCTGGCAGGGGGGAGAAAAAACAACAACAAACAACAAAAATTCACTTTTAACCTTTAAGGAAAAGCAAATGACAGTACACTTGCTGCATTGCAGTATTTTCATAAGCTCCAAAACATTCTGCAGCAACAGGCAGCAGAAATGCCCAGACAAATTTATTTTGCTGAATACCTTCCTCTGGAAAATATTTAGCTGACAGAACAGCTTTCATCCAATACTGTCACACAATATTACATTTATGGGGCATATACACAGACACGCACGTTCCATGGAGGAGCTGGCTTGAAAACAAAAGGGCTATTGCTTATGCTAATGGTGTTTTCAAATCTGGCAGCCAGTCAGGACGGCACACGTTATGTTTTTGGCGATGCAACAGATATGTCATAAGTATGATGCATTCTGGTTTCTATTCTATTTGTTAATTTTTGTGTGTTGGGTTTGGAGTTTTGTTTTAAATTGAAAGTACAATATTGTATTTATTGGTGAACAATTTTTTAAAAAAATTTACACTCTGATGGTCTATGAAAATATGGGAACCCTTTAAATTAGGCAAAATTATAAATTATGCAGCTACGAGACCATTTTTAACACTTCCACAGTCAATCTTCTTGTAGTAAACTGTAGGGCCAGATTTTCCACGGGTATAAATCAATGCAGAGCCAGTGAAGACAATGGAGCTACCCTGATTTACGCCATCTTAGAATCTGGAACTAGGTTACTACTTGTAAACTGCAGTATGGGCCCAATTTTGCCTTCAGCTACACATAGGTATAATTTCCATTGAGTTCTAAAGGCTTTACACCCAGATGTAATTTGAGGGCAAAACTGGGCCCTATCAAGATAATCAAAACTTGATCCAATGCCCACTGAAATCAGTGGGAGTTTTCCTACTGATTTCAATGAGCATTGGATCATGCCCTTATTAGATTAACGTTAGGTAGGAGAATGTTACAATCTCCCAGGGCCTCAGCGTGTTAAAAAACAAAGTCTTCTTCTCTTTTGTGTTCAAGAAAAAAACCTCAAGTTTATTCTTCTTAGACATGGATTTTCCAGGAGATTAATGACATTAGCAATTATGAGGTACTGTGTTTAAAGAGATTTCCCCTTTGTTATCTCTAGATGGCTAAGATTCTGATTTGTTGGTAATTTGCCTTCTTCTGTTAGGCATCAGCCGGAAGTAATTGACCAAAATTAGCCGAAGGATTCTCAGACAACTGAGTATTTTCATCCTCTGCTGAAAGCCCTGCACCTATTAAACTGATTTCAAGATTGTCACTTTTAAATGGAAAGTTTTGCAAGGTGTTCCTCTCACTTACGCCACTGTATATTTACTATGTTCATCCCTACAATATAAGCACTCTTTAGAAAAGGAAGGATAAATTTATGGTTAAAGCCCTGCAGCAGGACTCAGGAGATCTGGGTTCATCTACCAACCTGCGGTGTCACCTTCAGCAAATCACTGAAAGCTTGTCTGAATGAACATTTAGTTGGCAGCAAGCTGGGGTGTGAATCTACCCCCACTAACCTTCCATGTTCTAACTGTCCATGTAAACCCTGCTGAAACTGTTAATGCACTTTGATCTAGTCGTCTTTGAAACAGGTCTAGATTAAAGTGCATTAATGAACTGTTAATGCACATCAGCAGGGTGTACACGGACAGCAAAGCGCAGGAGGCTTGTGCAGGGTAGATTTACACGCAAGCTTGCTGCCAACTAAACATTCAATAGACAAGCCCCAAGTGTCCTTATGCCTCAGTTCCCCATCTGAGGAAATGCAGATAATAATGTTTACTTTGTCTGTCTTGCCTCTTTAGATGGTAAGCTCTTTGTGGGAGGTGCTGTCTCTTACTGTGTGTGTTAGGGCTGCCAATTCAGCTGAGGCCTCTAGATGCTACTGCAGAGGTGGGCAAACTACAGTCCATGGGCCACATCTGGCCTGAGGGACCCTCCTGCCTGGCTCCTGGCCCGGAAGGCTAGTCAGGGAGCAGGGGGTGGTGGATGAGGCAGGAGTCCCGGTGGGGGGCTGTCAGGGGACAGGGAACAGGGGGGTTGGATGGGACAGGAGTCCCAGGGGATCCGTCAGGGGGCAGAAGTGTGGGGGGGTCGGATAGGGGGTGGGGGCCGGGCCACGCCTGGCTGTTTGGGGAGACACAGCCTCCCCTAACCGGCCCTCCATACAATTTTGGAAACCTGATGTGGACCTCAGGCCAAAAAGTTTGCCCGCCCCTGTGCTACTGTAAAACAAATCAGTAAGAATGACTTTTATTTCAGGTTTGAGGGGGGTTCTTGATTGTTTCTTACAACAAGACCCACTGGTTTGCTCCTTTTGCACTGTTTCTATGGGACTTTCCCTTTTGCCACTCCTTCGCCACAATTATACAATAGGTTTTCAAAGCCCACAAATACTGCAATCATGTGTTTAAATGTTTTGCATCATAGTCTCTAGTGATGGGACAAATTCAGACTGGATTTGAATCCAAGTTGTAGACTCAGACATTCAACAGTATAGATGCTTATCTACAAGAGGCACAAATGTACCTGAACATCTTTGAGCTGGAAATCAGGTTGACAGGCTCATTCTGTTGAGATTTTCTCATGAGCTTATCGGTATTGTCATGTTTTGTTCAAGCCAGAAATAGCATTAGAACAGGCTTTCTTGACCCCTTTTGGTACCTTCATTTCTAGTTGAAACGAGATAACCGAATATGCTGAACCTCAAAAAAATCATTTTGATTCAAATGTCAGGCCACTCTTTAGGTTAGTTTTTTATTTATTTGAGCTATGTTGCCCAACTGGTCAATATGCAAAATTTTGGAGCTGTGATAATAATTGGCTTGTTGCTATATTAGACCAAACTAATCCCCGAGGTAACTCAATTTAAGCCAAAGGAGATATACTAAACATGAAGCTTGCCCACTGGTCTCTCTGTTGCCACCTGTTGTCTCTTGCCTTATATTCGACTGTAAGCTTCTTGAAGCAGGGACTGTCTTTCTGTTCTGTGTTTGTACAGCACCTGGCACAGTGGGGTCCTGTTGAATGGCTGAGGTTCCTAGGCACTACAGCAATTCAAAATAATAATAAATAATAATAAATAGTAACAATAAAACTATTGCAGCAATAAATCATAAGGCATAATAAGAATATGGAAAAGGGTTCATAGTAGCCGGTTTCCTGATTCACTGTGATTAATCTGATGGACTACTTTTCGGTTTTGTTTTCATTAACATCACACAGAACCAAGTAAAGGAAGTCTATTTTTGTGTAAGTAGCTTAACTGAAGTCAAGAAATATTTTAAAAAACAAACCAATATTTACCCCCAGGAAAAGATGGGCGCAATCATTTAAAGAAAAAGGGAGGAATGGGGGGCAAACGAGAGAAGGCTTTGGTTGAGCAGTACGGGTAGCGAAGTACCACAGGGAGACCAGATAGTACGGTAGTGAATAACATCACACAACAATTTGCCAGGAAGGGAATGAATGGCCCGGGGTTTATACAGGTAGATGATCCAAGACACCATGAAATCTAGCCGAGATCTTCTGCATCACGCCTGGGGATAGGGAAGGGTTGAACATCAACCAGACATCTCTCTAGTTCAGTTTCTTGGGGAGGGATGTGATTACTCATTAAGAAGCAAAATTACAGGAAAATAACCTGCCTTAACATCAATGTGGCAGAAGGTGGTGTAGATATCAGCTGAAACAGAATAATGATGTATGTCCCCTCCCCCAGCCTTTATTTTCCTCCTCTGGTTGCTGAAATTGTCTTAACAATAAACTGACCCAACCCACATCTTCCTACATAGGAAAAAGGGACCAACAAAGTGTGGGAGGTATTAACAATGAAGAAAATAACTGGTCTTAAGAGCGACAGCTATAATGACTTTTTGTCATGACTACGAAGGGCTTCCTTTCATCTACTATTCTGGAAAGAACATTATGGTTCAGACATCTGTTCTTCTAATATATTGCATTAAGGGGGGAAGGTTAAGAGAATACTTATAACAACTCTCACTACTGCTATCCATTTCTTTGGGGTACCTCCTAATATTCCAGATTAACCCTATGAAATTCAGATTTAGTCCAGAGCATCGCATTTTCTACAATTACTAGATTTCTTTTTATAGTTTACTGAACTAATATCTTATTATAAAAATAAAATATAAAAAGCCATTTCAAGCTTTTTCAAAAGTGGAATAAAAAAGCCACTTCTTTTCCATGTTTTTTTCTGCTTTGCTTCCAGACAATAATTATTTCCATCTATACCATGATGCTTCCTGGTAAGAACAAAGTAATATGGGAACTGCCATATTCAATTAGAGTATTCCTGTAGTCCAGTATCCACCAATAACAGCTGCTTCAGAGAAAAGGGCAAGAAACCCTGCAGTGGTCAGTTACAGGATAACCTGCCTCCAGGCAAAGATACCTCCCAATTTCCAGCAGTTAGTGGTTGGCTTATGCCCTGAAGCATGTGGCATTGTATCCCTTCCAAAATTAGTGAGTTTTGTTTTTTAATGCATACTATTATCTCAGGATAACCTTGTTTTCTCTATAAGTGTCTAACCTGATTCTTGATGCTGTAAGATCCTCAAAGTACACAGATTTTCTTCTAAAAACAAAGGGCAAAATCCTGGCCCCACTGAAGTCAGTGGGAAACTCCCACTGACTACAGCACAGCCAGAATTTCACCCTAAACCACTGTATTTTTTGTGTGTGCATAAGAGAAGGTTCCCAGTTGTGAAACCCCATTATTAATGCCACAAACTGTTTTTGTATTTCCATGAAGTATTATGTGAATTTCACCAGTGAGGATGCAAAAAGCAAAACAAAAGAAAAAGAAAAAAAACACCCCACAGCTTCAGTAGGCCCTAGCAGATAAGACGAGTACATCAACCAGTCCTGAGCCAACTTCTGCTGCTTCTCTACCTAGTGCCATTAGCAGACTGCCCAGCCGCTGGCCGCCAACTCTGACAAAAGATGTTATTGTTGAAGGCACCACCAGCAATCAAACGACCCTTCCACCCCACCCTCCAGCTGAAAACTCTTGCAAGACCCAGGGCCAAATTCCCCTCTTTATTACAGGAGGTTAAGAGAGTGCTCCCCCCCACCCCCCGGCACTAAAGGACGTATTTTTTTCTATCAGCTACTGTGGCACTTACGGAAGAACTTGCAGCCGTGGTACCACCTGTACAATTCTAGCCTAAACAACCTTGCTTCCCAGCTGTAAATAAGTTTGGCGAATACGATGGTGACAGCCTACTATGCAGAGTTATAATCATCGTCATTGTTGTTATTATTTATTAGCGTCAGCGGACATAGGCACTCCTCCTCCTTTCTGCCTCTCGACAACTATGAGTGATTCCTTCTCAAAGTCTGTCAGATGGGTTATTAGCTGATAAATACAAGTAACACATGCCAGATGGGTACTGCTGCCAGTAACTTGCCCTAGGGTGGTTTAGAGACACTTGGGGTGGGGCAAAATGCATGGAAAAAGTTGGCAGCACAAATTTAATAATAATTTATGTTTTGCTCTGTGCTCTTTTTTCACCTTCCCTCTATGTCATTTTTTCCCCTCCCATCACGCTGTGGCAGAGACATTGAATGCTCATGAGTACAACCTATGGCACAGTGAGATAAGGCTCAAGAAGTCTCTTTCCCTAAAAATCAAGAAAACTTATTATGTATAGATACTATGGGCCAGATCCACAGCTGGCATAAATCAGCGTCATTTCACTGAATTTCAAGACAACCAGCTCTAACTACTCAAGATAAAATCCTCTTTGACAGCTGCATCACTCCAGTCAAACAGAAGGGGAACCTCTAGATCTGTAATGAAAGTTATGTTTTATTTCTGTAAAAGGCTGTACATGTACCTGGCAGTTTACAGAACACTTAAAAAAGAGATGTTTCTTGTGCAAAGAGTTTACAATCTAACTCAGACAAAAATACGATACATGAAAACCCTCACTCAAGGATGCAATTGGACACATCTTGGCCTCATGCTGTTCTGGAGCCTGTAACTCAGAATAACTTTTGCTAATACCTTTCTATCAATGTTCCTGTGAATCTAATACTCAGCAAGACAGGAACAAAGATATGCATGTATAAGCAATACACAAATAAAAGTATAATCCTTTCCAAAGACATTAGCAGTGTCAAGCTGACATAGCTTCGGAGAGTGCTATAATTCTTCTTCAGAGTACCAGCCGTGTTAGTCTGTATTCACAAAAAGAAAAGGAGTACTTGTGGCACATTAGAGACTAACAAATGTATTTGAGCATAAGCTTTCATAAGCTGTAGCTCACAAAAGCTTATGCGCAAATAAATGTGTTAGTCTCTAAGGTGCCACAAGTCCTCCTTTTCTTTTTGCATAATTCTTCTGGTTATCTTGAAATGGTTTGCAGGCAGTTGGTTACCTGGCCTACATTTAGGTAAGTAAGTTGTCATCATATTTAAAACCCTTCACTCTCCCTATTGAGGAAAGCCTTGATCCTTACTTACGAGAACTTGACTCTGCATAGAGGCTCCATTATGAAAGGTCTGTAACTTAAAGAGACATGTTTCTGCTTTTGCTATGTTTTCTTCCATTTTGCTATCACCCAACACCAGGGTTACTCTTGTACAATATCCAAATGTGTATTATCCTTTCTTTGGGTTTTTAGCTTCTTTTCCACAAACTTTCCCAAGTACCTGCTGGTAGGATGCTGTCTCCATAGTCAGGACTAAAATAACCACTACAGGAACAAAAGACACCTAAGAGACTGCACAATTTCAAGTATAATAATAATAAAAAAAAAAGATGTTCAGCGAGATAAAATTGGCCTGATAGTTTCATAAATGAGATCTCTGCTGCTATCAATTGCCATAGCTCCATTATTTCTTCTTTAACATTGGTGACCTGTGCAAAAAGCGTAAGTGCTGTGGCATTGTTCTTTCCACGTTTTGAAAAGCAATTGTGTACTATTTAAATTGCCACCTGTTAATGGCATCTTTTTCAATGAGAACGCTATGAAATTCCGGCCATATCTTCTCTACTTTCCTGACTAGCAATCAATTAGTATCTGAAGAGTCATCTTTAGATTTATGTATGAGAACCAATGCATGCTGGGATGGGACACTTTGGAGTTTATTTTATTTTGTGCGGATTATTAGCTACGAAAGAAGGATGTATGAAATAAACCGGCCTGTTCTTTACTTTAATACCAATACTTATCGGCAGATTCTGGCCTTCATTCCAGTCCCTATACATTGCTCCAGTAACAGGATCTGCCAGGGCTAGGAAGAATTGCCAAGGACAGGAGCAGTGTAGGACCAGTGTAAGCAGACGTATGCTGCCCTTACTCCTGGCAGACCCTGGCACAGTCTGAGGGAATTCGGGGCTGTGAGCAGCCCACTGGCAGTCCTGGGGAGACTGCCAGAAATTAGAGCTCATGATGAGAGCAGTTTCAGCTGCAGTTTCTGCAGCAACCCATAATCCATGCATCTCCCCTCCTGCTGGTTTGGGCTTTCTGTGCTGCATTTCTCAGGAGCTGTAGCACAGAATCATCCCCACAGCATATTAATGAAAGAATCCTAGAACCTGGGACACAGAAAATGCTGCTATCAAAACAAAGCTCCAACTCAGTTAGGGCTAGATTGTGCCAGGGAAGCACAGGTGCATCTCGAGAGGTGTGGAGTTGCACTGCCCCAAAGGCAAAAGGAGACAGGGTGCTGCATGGTGCAGAGGTGTTGGGGACCATTGCCCCATCTGATGTGGCTTATATCCTAGTGGCGGCTCAGAGGGAGGAGTCAGGGAATGAAGAGAGAGATTTTGACTTTTCCTTGTGCGTAAATTTAATAAATCCCTTAATACTTAGATGAGCCAAATTTGTGCCTTGATGCCACCTATGAACTTGAAGGGATGCGAGTGGTTCAGAAAAAATAATATGCAAAGGGGGATTGCTCCTTTTGTTCAGTATATGGCTGAGTTTGTGTATGTTCTTCAATATAGTTCTGCAGTGTTGAATCTGGTGTTGTGTCAAGTAAGCTCCTCTTTCTCTCTCTCTCTCTCATGGCTTTTACGCTATTAAAGTGTTTTCACTCTTTATTGTCAACTACCACACTTGCATTTTTCTAATGCTGGGGCTGTTGTTTGCCATTTTAAATCTTTAATTCTCTTGGTAGTCTGAGAAGTAGGGCATGGATTACTTATAGGGGAGTAAGCAAGCATTATTTCAGTCACAAGTGAGCAGACAAAACTTGCAAGATATAACATACTCCATAATCCTATAGTCCATCAGCTGAAGACCCAATTTACTCTGGATTTGGCAAAGTCAAGACGATAGCCAAAACACAACCCATCAGCTTTCGGCAAAACCAAGCTTGCCTTTGCTGTCTCTGTTCTATAGTCCCCTGAATAATAATTCTTTGTTAATTACTACAACAATATATTAAGTTTAACTTCACAAAGAGATGTCCATTGTTCCGGCTCGGGTCGTCAGCTGGAGTAAATGGACATAACTCCACTACTGTAAATGCATGGAGCGGG
This sequence comes from Lepidochelys olivacea, assembly GCF_965140295.1. NCBI lineage: Eukaryota > Metazoa > Chordata > Testudines > Cheloniidae > Lepidochelys > Lepidochelys olivacea. Next base: position 65,031,652 of record NC_140421.1, on the reverse strand, counting down.
GCAGTTACCCCATTCTTGGGAAAGGCTAGGCTGACTGGGGAAGCAGCCACCGCTGGGGCCACGCCCCAGTCAGGCCACAGCTGGCTCTATAAAAGGACTGTGAGCCAGGAGCTGAGTCCGTGTCTCTCTGGCTCTGGAGAGAGAAGGACCAGGCTGTCTGGGAGAGAAGGGTACCAGGGGTAGAGCAGTGCTGGGGAAAGGCAAGAGGAGCTGGGGAGTTCCAGCCTGGCAACTCCCCAGGCTGCAGGCCATGGGCAAGGCCTAAAGCAGGTACTGAGGCTGCAGAGGGGCAGTCCAGGGTGAGACAGAGGCAGCTGGTCCGACCCCCTTGCCAGCCACGAGTGGTTTACAGACTGCAGCACAGGTGCCAACTTTTTTCTGGGCCGGTGGGTGCTCCCGCCTGCCCCACCGCTGCTCCAAAGTCCCCGCCCTAACTCCACCTCTATTGGACCCCTCCCCAAATCCCCGCCCCAGCCCCGCCTCCTCCCCCAAGCACACTGCATTCTCCCCCCTCCCTCCCAGGCTTGCCGCGCGAAACAGCTGTTTCGCGGCACAAGGGCTGGGAGGGAGGGGGGAGAAGCAGGATGCGGCAGCATGCTCCGGGGTGGAGGCAGAGCGGAGGCAAGCTGGGCCGGGGGGGGTGGAGCGGGGAGCTGCTGGTGGGTGCAGAGCACCCACCAATTTTTCCCCGTGGGTGCTCCAGCCCCGGAGCACCCACGGAGTTGGCGCCTATGGACTGCAGTCTGCCCCAGTGAGAGGGGGATAGATGACGACTGGAAGTAGCCACTGAGCCAAGGTGGAGGTAGAGGGGTGGGGGTTCCCCTGGGAGGGGAGAGCCAGAGTGTGGGTTACTACTGGGGGCAGAACCCTAAGGTAAAGGGGCACCGGAATCCAGAAGGGACATGGGGTGCCTGAGGCATGCGAGCAGCTGGCAGAAGGAGGTGCTCCATATGCTGGAGAGCTAATTCCCAGGATGACCAGCAGGAGGCGCTGCACTGGTGAGTCATCACTTTGCTACAATGCCACTATGACTATTTTTACTAGCTGAAGATCAGGCTCTCTGTTTTTACTGTGACTTTTTAAAGAATTTACAATACACAGGTTTCTAACCTTTCTGAGCAAAGACAAGTCACATTAGGAATAGGAAAGTACCAACTAGCGCAGCCTTGCTTTGGATCATTCTATGTTCCTGCTTTTCCCAACATGCCCAAGTGCCCTTCTTCAGGCATCTCTCAAATTCGTCTATATTCTGGGTTCTGTTTCTCCACTGCCAGGCATCTTGTGCCATCATTTACACCTGCGCGAAGCAAGGGCAATGGCGGTGCAAAATGCTACCAAAACGGAATGGTAGCACTTTGCATCTGCTCGGCACAGGTGCACGTGGCTGTTCATTCAGTCCAAGCTCCCTCCCACTTCCTAACATTTAATATTCTGTCCCTTGGATTTTGATCCCATTTGCGAGTGTGAACAAGGCCTCTCTCTGCTCGTAATCTGAACTGAACTGACAGCCATGGAGGGTGGCAGCACTAGAAATCTAATGTCTCTAGTTATCCACCAAACATGTGCAGCATAAGATGTATACTCATAATCCTAAAAACTGGCCTCCTCAAAGTTTCTTCTTTTCCAAGGAGGAGAATAAGTACAACTCATTTAATTAGCCGCGTTATTTTAAACTCTTGAGATCAGGTAACATCACAGTTCTCCTTGCTCTGCCTTCTCCAATTCACCAAAATCCTTTCTGCGGTATGGTTGGTCTCTACTGCTGGACAGGGCACTCCAGATAGGGTCAAACAAGCATCATAGGCAGTAACTGTACCCCTTCTTTTGTATTGTATCCCTCTGTTAATAAAGGTGTCTCATGTGTTCTTCCTGCAGATCTGTAAACTAGGTTGCTGCCAGGCTGACGGAGGGAAGATAAGTGTTCAGACTCCACTGGGTGTGACACTTCCCACCAGCAAGATATAAAAGGCCTTTCAAGTAAAATAAAATGGAGGGGACAGAGAGGCAGGAATGAACCAATGTAAAACAAAATATGCCAGAAGCCATGAGTTGTTTTCTGCTGCTTCCTTTCCCAAATTTTCCCTTCCTGTGAAACCATGAGAAGAAACATGAAGGGAGTTAGTCACACTGCCTATGCACTAAATGTACTAATGGAAGACACTCAGGCTGAGACCTACGGTGATGAGCACAACATATTGAACAGAACAGAACAGGACTGTGGGACTCCCAGTTAACAAGTGATAAGGTCTTACCTGTTTAAGCAGAGGGGAGAGCTTCAAGGCTGCTGTGTCCTGTGGTTAAAGAACCAGGAAAGCTCTCTGGCTCCTGTGAAGAAATATAAACCAATATATTCCATTTATTCTCAGATGACATCACAGGGTGATTGATACTATATAAACTAAATAATGTCGCTGGCCAGGCCATTTCCCCATTACTATTTTCCAAAGACTGGTAATTTAAGATACAATAACCCAGATCCTCTGCTCCTCTGAATGCAGCAGGTGGGGGTAGCACCTACAAGGAGCTGTTTGTAGACTGGCCCTGGTAGAGACGCCTAGGAGCTGTTCTAAATGAAGCCAGTTGGTAATGTCCCCAAAAAGACATCTGTCAGATGGGGACAGCTGGAGCACAGCATGCTCCAGCCATGCCCCTACGCTGGGGAGCCTATGAACTGTCTATCCTGTCTGAGGATTTTCCCATCTTGGGGGAATCTTGAGCCGTGGAGATACAGCCATTTATGAGGCTCATTCTCCCAACTATCCCTTTACTCTCCTCCACTCACAAAATCCTCACGTTGCACTAACTAGCCTGTTGGCTGAGAAGGGCCGGATAGAGTTCCCATTGGGGTCCAGCCAGGCTGCTGCTTAGTTAGACCTCTTGAGAGAATGATCTGAGATACATCCTCACCCCTACAGGAGGCTGAGCATTGCACTGCTTCCTCAGCAGAGTACAGAAGGAAACAATCAGGCTGAGGTCTCAGATTCAGATAACCCCTATCGGTCTGGGTTTTCCTACCAGAAGACCACCAGGGACTGGTCGCAGACCTGTTGTACTTTAATTTTAGTATGTCACTCATTACATTGGCCAGGTACACTGTTAAACCTGAAGTGTAAAACATCTGAATGGGTTTGCTACTCCTGAAGGTCCTGTTGATGTAGGGGATGCTTGCTGTGATTCCTGTTATTTTTTAATATTCGAATTGAGGATGAAAACATCACCCACCCCGTCCTTAACCACTGCCACCAGCACTCCCATTCATTTCAGGTTCTACATCCATAGCTGCTATTGTTGTTTTTTAACTCCTCCATGGACTCGACTTAGCCATCCTCTGGGACTCTTTTTCTCTCCCTCACATAGATCCCTTTGCCCATCTATCCCCTGCTTCTTCTGTGTCTCTTGCTACTATCTCACCACTATTGGGTTACCGCCTTCTCTTCTGCAGCTCCTGGCATTGGGGGCAGCTTTCCTCTATTTTATGCCTTTGACATTCTGGGCCATACCTCAGCGGGTGCCCAACACTTTCCATTATAAGATCCTGTTTTCAGTTGCTTATAACTTTATCAAACTAACAATTCAGGCTAAAATCTTCCATGCCCGATGTCTACCTTGTAGCATGTGATCACGTCATTAAAGACTATATTGTAATATAAAAGGGGCTGAAATAAAGTTACACAGGCAGCTTTAATTTGGGTGTGCGACGGGGTCTGCTTACCCCGCACTAGCCCAGACAGGGTTATGCCCATATTATTGACAGCGGAAGTCCCCCCTCCCCAGCGGGACTGGACAGGCTCCAAATTCTCTAGCAATATAAAGGGAGGAAGCCCAGCTCATCCTGGGCTGGAGACCGCAGGGGAAGGACCTGTCTGGGAAGCTCCAGTGGAGGGCCAGCCACAGCCCCTGACTGCACCGGGAATCAGAACCTCCCCAGGCCCGCCTGCACCCCAGCGACGGGAGGAGCCACAGGAGGTGACTGGCCCAACGGACCACGGAGAATCCGAAGGCTCATGGGAGACCCCAATGCAGATACTGGTAGGAAGTGACCCAGGGAGGGTGACAGAGTGGTACCTCCCACCTGGGAAACTTCAGCGTGTTTCGGTAGGACTCCCCTGCTGAGTCAGTGGCGAGTTGAAACGCCACTGTTAGGACCCTGGGTCGGGGCCCGGTGGAATTGGGTGGGCCCGGGCCCCCCTATTGGGGCCTCCACACCCCCTAGTGGGCACCCCACCTGCATTGACTCTTGCCGCTAGGCCACTCTGCCCTGCACTTAAGGGCTGTGCCATAGACTCTGGCCGCTAGGCCACACTGCCCTGCATCTAAGGGCTGCTCCATAGACTCTGGCCACTAGGCCACGCTGCCCTGACCCTTGGGGTGTAGATCGTCATAAGGTGTTTCCTAACTTTTCAGTGCTTGACTACATCTTCAATGTACTTTTAATATAGACTTGCGTGTGTTGTTGTTTCATATTCTTGGCACAGGTCTTTGTCAATTACAGTTTTACACCAACTGGTCTCATTGATTTTTAGCTTTGTTCTCCAGCAGTTGACAGGTTTTGTTTCTTAAATATTATACCTTGAAGAGGATGGTTTCATAAAACTTTGGCAGCAAGTTAATATCAGGTGACTTCTCTGTTCGACTCGGTAGAATCCACCATTCACATCTGTGCAGTAATTACTTACAGTGGAATTAGCGGAATTAGTGGAAATAAGGCTCCAGCCTGCATTGATTTTACCCATCCACTGGATGCAGAGGAATTTTATAATAAACTAATTAAATTTGCTCTGGCTCGGCAGAACAATCAATGCTGTGGAGAAGATGAGCATATTCAGCACTTACAGCCCTGCTAGGCCTTCTGATGCATGGCTGATGCAAAATAATGCTAAAAGGTCTGATCTGTGGGAGGGGGAATATATATCTATATGAATAGCTATAAAGAGTAGACTGAGATTTTAGAGAAGAATATAAACTAAAGCAGGAACAGATCTGTAACCTGTAAATTGATTCACGGGATGACATTAATAAGAAAATTAGTATGGCAGGTGAACAGGCTGTTGTTTTAAACAACTAGCACTTTCAAGCTGTCCCCTAAGACCAGAGCTGGACATATGCTCTTAAATGCCCTAAACTGTATGAAGTCCTTATTATTTCTTGCCGCTGGCAAATATTTACTGCACTGATAAACTGTCTGCATCAGAACAGTGGAAATCCTGGACTGCAAAAATATGCCAGGCTATAATTTACACCCCTCCCGCTTACACCCACCCCATCCTCTTGTTTTTGAACACAATGGGGCAGATCCTCAGCTGGTGTACATGGTCACAGCTCCACAATAAAGCTATGACGATGTACACCAGCTGATGATCCACCCCAAGGAGTTCATGACCTGCTGTCACTATGACCTTGAAAATGAAAACTTCCTTTATCAAGATTTGCTCACTTACCACAATGAAATAAACCTTGCTGAAGTTTTGCTTGGAAATAATGCAGTAACTTTCATAGAATATCAGGGGTGGAAGGGACCTCAGGAGGTCATCTAGTCCAACCCCCTGCTCAAAGTAGGACCAATCCCCAATTTTTGCCCCTGATCCCTAAATGGCCCCCTCAAGGATTGAACTCACAACCCTGGGTTTAGTAGGCCAATGCTCAAACCACTGAGCTATCCATCTCCCCCCACATGGTACTTTCTCTCAGTACACTGAACAGATTGTCTGTTGACACAGATTATTTTTGTGTGCCTGTAAAGCATAATGCTGAATGAGGAGTGTCGCGTAGTAGCTAGAAAAAGAAACCTGTATTCTGTTCCTGGCTCTGCTGTGTGGCCTTGGGCAAGTCATTTCAGCTCGGTGCCTCAGTTTCCCCATCTGTAAAATGGGAATAATGATCCTTCCTTTCTAACGCAGTGTAGTTGTAGCCTATCAGTCCTCATCCTCAAATGAAATCTGCACACTTTCAAAAGATGAGCCTAGGAACTGAAATTCATCACTATGCTAGACACTAAAAATCGTGGACTGAACAGACACTGGATTTATGGCTTATTACAACAATCTTTAACCACTAATCCCCTTTTGGTCCTATGACTGCAGATGGGTTAATGGGCTACTCTACCTTGAAAGGTCCCTTTACAATATGTGTTAACTGCTTACGCTAAACAATCTGTTCCACCTTGCACGTAGCTGTGGCATTTAGAGTATCTTCCCCAGACCTGAAGAAGAGCTCTGTGTGGGTTGAAAGCTTGACTCTCTCACCAGCAGAAGCTGGTCCAATAAAAGATACAACCTCACCCATCTTGTCTCTCTAATTTCCCTTCTATGGCACTCTGACATCCGCAGTAGGGCTGTTATTTTTTCTCACAGTAGCAGAGACCTTAGACCCAGGTGAAAAACTCCATTTTCAAACAGAATGTAAGAACCTTCCTATACCTGCAGGGCATCACTTAGGATACACTGTTATTTTTAATGTCAAGTGCACCAAAATGAAGGTCAAACACATCTGAATGTCAGCTGGTGCTGAGGAGAGCTTCAGCAAAAGCTTGAGATCTGGAGTCCAGATAACGATGGTATAAATCGAGGCTCAAATGAAATCGAGAGAGTTACACAGATTTACACCAGCTGAGGAGCTGGCCCTGAATTTTGGAAAGGTTTGCCGTGGGACCTTTGGTTCTACTTCTGAACCAAAGATCAGTGCCAAGCGCCCTCCAGTCTGAGAAAGAGTGAGATCTACAAGGAAACTATTGACACCCATTTGCTGTACAAATCTACTCTACTGGATTATGAAGAGTATATAAGTCAGTGCACTTCTCCTTGCTACCAACATTTCTGCCATTGAGAGCTGGATTAACAACACTGTTGGAAAATACTCACTATCCAGCCAGTTTATTCAAGCACTAATGCTCCGAAAACAAGCAGCGCAACGTTTGTCAATATAAATCTATTTATTCTAAAAGCTATTAAATTACTTCTGTGTTACGAATGACTGGATTACTCGAACACTTCTTCATTCCCAGTGGTGAAGCAGCACCACTTGTCCAATGACAGGAAAAGGATACAGTCTAAAAAGCCCCTTTGCCCTAAAGTGATCCATGGCAAATTCTTCATTGGGCAAGAAACTTGAGAAAAGTTTGCTGGGGTGAAAAGACATCTCTGGACCACTACTATTCATCTGAACATGTAGGGACTGAGACTCCGCAATGGAGACTGGGGCAGTTTGGTTGCAATCGTGTGGAAGAGTCAAAGCTCTCTCAGCACCCAAGAATCCCTCAGCTGCAGCCGGAAATATGCTGCAGACTGTGTTTAATCATTTATCGAATGCCAGGCTAGTACCATCAGGGACACTGGCACCAGGGGGGACGGTTTTTTCACCCTCTTGGCAGGAAATACCTTCGCTACATTAGTGGGAACCCATGAGAAAGTAGCAAAGAAATGAAATGGAGAAGGAAGAGGATGGCAAAGGGTAAAATGAGTACATCCGTTTTTTCCCCCACAGCTTGCTTAAACAGCCTTGCTAGGACCCTGAGGGGACTGGAGTTTCAGGAAACACTCACTGTGTTACAGAGACACAGACAACTGCGGTAGTAGATGAAACTTTAGGGTGTCCGCTTTCTACAAATGGTATATCCGTTTTTATAATGAGGAGCAAAGGAAATTGTAAAGATGATAATTAGTACCCAGGTGCTTGCAACCTTTTTGCAGCGTATACCAGGGTAGATGGGTCATTAACATTCCATTTTTCCCCCTTTGTAGCCAGCATAGGTCTGGGGCTGTTTTCCAAATGTTGTCAAGAGAAATTTTAATACATTGCTTGAAAGATACACCACCTGCTATTTTATTTCTATAATTTATAATGAACGCCTATAAATTCCTATGGTAGCTTAAAGAAAAGGAGGACTTGTGGCACCTTAGAGACTAACCAATTTATTTGAGCATAAGCTTTCGTGAGCTACAGCTCACTTCATCAGATGCAAGTCCTCCTTTTCTTTTTGCGAATACAGACTAACACGGCTGCTACTCTGAAACCTATGGTAGCTTAAGAGACAAGTAAAATGCATTGCTGACTTTTTTTTTTCCCCCCTCGGTTCATCAGCAAACCAGGAAAAGTTTAAGTCACTTTAAGTCCTTGGTCAGAGGCACAGTAAAAACATTCTCCCTAGCAGTCCGAATGTATGTTTGGTCTCTCAGAGAAAAGTATCATAAGATTTTCACTGCCACTTGAGTGCCACTGCTGATACATGAGTGGATTGCAATTTTTGCCATTCACTCTTAAGAGCCTTAGGCTTCTTGAGACGGCCACGAAATTGGTAGCATCTATTTGGGGTAGAGGAAAACGAGTCAAGGAAGGATTTAAAAAAAAAAAAAAAAGGACTAAGGGAAACTTTCATATTCCCCGACCCAGGACACACAGGCTGTACTGTGCCAACATCCATGGAAACCTCACAGGAAAACATATCTCCACAGGGTGAAAGAGGAAATTCCTTGGAAACTCCTTCTCAGAGAGAGAGATAGTGAGGTAAAATGAGTCCCTTAATAAGAGGGAGACCTACAATAGTGCTGTAGATTAGATCTTAAAGTGAGCTGACCTCTTCCTGGTTTGCTGATGACCAGAGGAAAAAAGAGTCAGAAATTCATTTCACTAGACTCTTAAGCTACCATAGGAATTTATTGGTATTCACCATACAATAAATTATAGAAATAAAATAGCAGGTGGCATATTTTTTCAAGTAATATATTAAGATTCCTCTTGACAGCATCAGGAAGAAGCGATTATTTGAGACTAGGTTATCAAGAGAAATCTGGGTAATTATTACCATCAGAATGCCACTTACTTATCTCAGAGTCACACACTGGAAAGACTTTGCTTCCACTTCTGGAGCCAGAAATCCCCACCTTAGTGCTGTGGGCATTCCTCATGTCGGGCCCCTCACTTATTTTTGCGTTACCACTCAGCACCAAATACTCCCAAAATTCCAGTACCAAGGGGTAAATGAGAAGTGAGTGCATACATGTTCCATTTGTATAATTAAAAAGGAGGAAAGAATCCTAATTCTGGGAGAATAACTGTGCTAGAGAAAAAAGAAAAGGAGGACTTGTGGCACCTTAGAGACTAACAAATTTATTTGAGCATAAGCTTTCTAAGGTGCCACAAGTACTCCTTTTCTTTTTGCAAATACAGACTAACACGGCTACTACTCTGAAACCTGTGCTAGAGAAGTTATAAATACCATATTTAATCTTTCCTTGGGTTGAGAACCCTTTCTGAAATACAATAATCCTCGGTGAGGCTGTGACTGCTAAAGCAAAATTCATGCTGACATGAGGAAGTTCTTAAACAGCGCTTGTCTGGCACATAAAGCTGTGATGCACCAGGGCTCTTGCTGTCTGAGCCGTGAGTGACATCATCAGCAAAGAAAATACACCAATGTCTCCCGCTTTCATCAACTTGCAGCAGCCTTTAGGATAGTGGTCAGCCTAGGAGTTTTGAAACGAACAGAACAGTTTCCTGGTGCTCAGATACCAACAGGCAACACTGGAGGGTTGTGCTGCTCCTGGGCATCAAAGAGGCTGAAGAGGGGTGGCTGAGGGAGAAAAGCGCAGTGATCAAAGAGGAAGGCGCACCAGGCCTCGAGCGCCAGGAGGGTGCCTGGTTCATCTTCCGGCCCTGTGCCTCACACCCGTCCCTGCTGTGGCAAGGACCGTCACTTGAGAAGTGGACTCTTTAGCCACTTGTGATGCTGCAGCGTGACACGCAGAAACTAAACTACTTTGGTGCGGACATCATTTGTCTTTCAGGACGGACGGCTGCCATCTCAGATAGCATTGTAATTACTGCGGGAGGTCCAGAGATGGAATAGGTTAGATCAGACTACATTTTTGGACACCAATAGGAGGTGCTGTGCTGGGAAAGAGAACCGATCTGATTAGGAAGAAATGAACAGGGACTTCTGGGCAGAGCCATTCCAAGCCTTACCTCCCATATAGCTGGAAATCACCCTCCTTTCTCTTTTGACTAGTCTCAGGGTATATCTACACAGCAGGATCCCGCCTCAGTGAGTCTCAGAACCCAGGTCTACAATCCAGGGTTACCATCCTCCTTAGGCTTCAGAGCCTGAGTTCCAGCCTGAGCCCAATGACAGCCTACAAAGCTCTTTTTAGCACTGTAGCATGAGCCCTGCAAGCTCCAGTCTGGAGACCTGGGCTCCAAGGCTGGCTGACGCAGGATCCTGCTTGCTGGTCAGATGTACCCTAAGCTGCTGGCTCCCTTTCCTGCTGCTGTGGGTCTTGCCCCTGACTCAAACAGGGAAGAAGTACCATAAATCCAACTGCACAGGCCTTAGAGTAAAAGAAAATACATAGCCATCTTATTTTTAAAAACTTTAGATATTCCCTAATTTAGCTTTCCCATATTCCCAAACCCACTGAAGATTCACAGTAGCATTGTCGATGCCTGGGGATTCAGGAGGCTCGCAAGAAAGATTGGGGGAGGAAACTGATTTCGGGGGAAGGCTTCTTCTGCGGTGGCAGGTGGGGCGGGGAAGGAAGGAGAGAAGATAGAGGTAAAAAGCAAGACTACTTCAGAGAGGAAAGACAAAAGCTTCATTGACTTGGCTCCCTTTCCTCACCTGAGGATCCTTTTTGTTTTTCCCTCCAGACATTCCTATGCTCCGACTTTAAAGGTAGGCGTTTTCTCTTCGGATTGCTGTATGCCAAACTGAAAATGATATTTCAGTGACCTGACATACATGCCAAATGGTAAGAGAGGGTAAAAATACACTGTACTTCTATAGGTGTTTTTATTTTTTTAATCAGAAGGATCCCACAGCAATTTAAAAGAATTAATTAATTAAGTCTTACAAGATGACTGTAAAGAAAACATAGCAATTCTCATTTTACGGGTGAGTAAATTGGGAAAGATTAAGTGAGTTATTGTCTGAGCCGGGGCTAGAATCAAGATCTCCTGATGCTCAGTTCCCTGCTCTTACCACTAGGCTAACATACACAACACCATAGTTGTCTTTTATGCTATGTGGTGTACAATTCTAAACTCAGTCTCTTCCGATGTGTGCATTAATGCAAACTGCGTTTTATGACAAAGGGAATACACAACATTATAGTCTGTAGTGTAGAATTAAGCATTTACAAAGTACTTTTAATCTTCAACAGGTTTGAGAATATATGGGAAAGTTAAATTAGGCTCTATCTAGAGTTTTTTGTTTTTTTTAAATCAGCTGTCTATATTTTTTCTCTCACCCAAAGGCCTGTGCAGTTGGATTCATGGTAATTAAGTCTTGTTACACAGATAGTAGCCACCACTGTGAGCTGCACCTGGGCAAACTTCACTGCAGCAGTGTTAAAACCATGTTTACACTGCAGGTTTGCAGGGCATATTTATGGCAAGGCCCAAGACGCCCAGCTTAGAGGTAGAGGAACACAAACAAATATTTCTAATATTCTCTACCCAGCATCTAAGCTACTACTTCTGTAAAATATGTGGCAGCTACAGAACACAATGTGGTGTGACACACAGGTTTTACTGGGTTCACTTGAGAGGAACGACATAATTTACTCACTCCATAGCACATCACACTAACATATATTACCTACATATAAATTAGCAACTGCAGAGAAGCTGAGAGGGTTTAAATCTCTGAGCTTCTAAATCTCCTTCAAAGTGTTTATCTCTGTTAGAAATCTTAAATGGGGGAGTGGCTCTGCCATGGAACAAAGCAGAGTTAATCAAAGGAAAGGCTCTTGGGAAGCCAAGAACTGTAGCCTCCTGTTTTTTGCCAGGTCTGTTGATCTTTCATGGAATCATAGAAAATTAGGGCAAGAAGAGACCTCAGGAGGTCTTCTAGTCCAACCCTCTGCTCAAAGCAGGACCGACAGAGTCTCAAGATATCACCTCCCTTCTTTACCTCTTTGATATAGCATTGCCTGAGTTTTCGGAAATCCAACTGATACGGCCAGGCTTTGTCCCCTCTGACAACTGAAACACCCAGCATGCTACTGCACCAGTTAAAAGACAGTGGGCTATATCCTCAGCTGATATGAATCCAAGTATCTCCACTGATGTCAACAGAGTTGGGCCAATTTACGCTAGCTGAGGACCCGCCCAAGTGTGTCTCACCTTTAGTAAGAACAGACATCCTAGTGCACACAATTTTAAACACTTCAGAAACCTTAAGAGAAGTTTAAGCTGGCCTTGTTGAGGAGGCAAGTGTGTGGGTCGGGACAGATGTCTGTAGAAAAGGAAGTGATCTCAGTCTAGCAAGGCCCGGAGCCTGCCAGTGATACCTCCATAAAGTCCATTAACAAGCATTTTGGGGGAGGATCAGCTCCTCCTCCTCATCTGGGCAAGATGAGCACCCAAATAGGATAAACAATGTTGTTTTATTCTCTGGTTGATGAAGGCTGATGTTAGCAAAAAGCCTCTCTCGCCTGTGTTGTTGTGTTGGCTGTCTGCTGTCAGGACACCTACACAATGAAGTTCCTCTTAACATCCATCTGATAGGCTTGTGGAGAGAGAGGAACATTTTGATAGCTTTTGCCAATGCAAGTCACACCGCATGCAAGTGATAGCTCGGTTCTGAGTGCTCACCAGTGGCAGCCATAAACACCATGTGAAACAGACAGAGTTAATGGAATACCAATTGTGCACTCAGCATCACAATCTCTCCTCTGCTGAAATCAGGACATAGATCCAGCCCTAACCCATCGTCCTGACTATCCTTCATTACAGAGCCTACCCATTTGTTCGCCCACACGTAGTACACTCAGTCACACAGGGCTAGCAAGCTGAAACAAGATTTGTCCAACTTCAGGCATTTGGCCTGCAACTCAGGTTTTTAGGGTGGCTCCCAGTACACGGCTGCCAAAATCTCTGGACTTTATTAGCACCATGGTTGTGGGTTCTGCACACAGTCACTGCACCTTTGTAAGTGATGCTGAGGGAGAAAAGAGGTGAGTTCTGTCCAGGCAGGTTGCAGAAAGACAGACACTGAATCCCTGAGACCCACCCTGGCCTGAATCTGCATAAAATGGAGCCTTATTTGGATTTTCATTATTTGAAAAAACATACTGGCGATCATATTTCCCCCAAATGACAGTAAAGCCAGCCAGTTTGGGCTGATAGGAAAATTTCAAGCTTCACATGTTCTCATCGTAGGCAGGTATAGGAGGAATGATACAAAGTTATAAATATACTGGCAGGATCAGTCAGAATTTTGATGTAAAATAGGATTTCAAACAGGGGCTAGTGCCTCCAAAGCAGTCCGAGTGCTTTTTGGGAGGCTCATAAACAAGTGCTTGGATCTTCCCTGTAAAGTATGCACACACATCAAATGAACTGCGGAAGGGTTTGAACATGTACTGAAAGGGTCACCAGCTTCAGTGAGATATAGACATGTTCAGTTCTTTTATTCATAGATTTTAAGGCAAGTATAATAACCTAATCTGATCTCCTGTAAAACACTGGCCATAAGAAAGCATCTGCGTTCCAATTCAATGCCGGCACCTCTGTCTCTTCCCTTCCCTCACCCATGCCCTTGGAACTAAGAACATTAATTGTTCAAAAAGTACAGGAGGACTTGTGGCACCTTAGACTAACCAATTTATTTGAGCATAAGCTTTCGTGAGCTACAGCTCACTTCATCGGATGCATTCATTAACTGAATGCATCCGATGAAGTGAGCTGTAGCTCACGAAAGCTTATGCTCAAATAAATTGGTTAGTCTCTAAGGTGCCACAAGTACTCCTTTTCTTTTTGCGAATACAGACTAACATGGCTGCTCCTCTGAAACCAACCATTAATTCTTCAGTGCTTCTAGCCTTCATGAGTCCTGGAAGATGCAGCCCCAACTCATTTTTGAACCCAGATACCATGCAAACTACTGCAGTCTTTAAACCACAATTTGAGGACTTCAATAGCTCAGCCATAGGTGAGAGGTTTATCACAGGAGTGGGTGGGTGAGATTCTGTGGCCTGCGTTGTACAGGAGGTCAGACTAGATGATCATAATGGTCCCTTCTGACCTTAATATCTATGAATCTATGTTAATCAGCATCACTGCCACCACAATAAATGGCGCAAAGGGACACTCTGACAGCAGGGAAACAACGATTACACTTACCAGCTGTGTTTTGGTTTTGTAGGCACTTGGATGTACATCCCATCGTTACTTTGCTCTTTCGGTCTGCTCCATTCTTGTGAAGGATCCTTGTTTGTATTTCAGTACTTTGCTCGCTCACAAGAACAGGGCAGGCAGACAATCAGCATGAAGGGATGGAATGATGTGTCCATAAATAAACCTAGTGACCTGGATTTGCTCCTATTAAGTTGTCAACCAGGGAAATTTGAATTTTAATAAAGTTGCTGCCTTGTTATTTCTGTCTGTCTTAGGCACCTCTGGTTTTGGTATCTAAGTGCTGATGAGTGGATAGATATTCCAGAATTTTTAAGCTATGTATAAATTTAAGCCTCCAAGCACTGGAGTATAAATTAAATGTAGAGGTGACAAGGTTGGCATAAGTGAATGTATGCACTGACAGAGTAGAAGGGCAGGAGTATAGGAGGAAAAGTACTACAAGGATTTAATATTGTACATGATAAAGTAGGAGGCTTGATTTATTTTATTTATTCTTATATCGCCCTTCTGACCCACTTGTCATATGAACTACAACAATTAGAACTCACATTGATTTGCCAGGACAGCTGGGCAGGAAACAGTTTTCCCACCCCAGAAGAATTTTTGAGATTTTGAAAAATTTTCACATTCTGTATTAGAACAAAGTCCAAATTGTAATTTTTTTCACAAACTGAAAATCGGAAATTAAAAAAAAAAAACCCATAAATCTCAGAGCAGGTCAACAGAAACATTTTCTTTCAATAATTTGGAATAATTTTATTGCAAGTTTTTGTAGACAATAAATGAACTTACATTTCAAAACAAAAAGTCATTTTGGTCTGTCCTGCCTGCATTTGACTTTCAATGTCTTTGCTCCCCATCTGTACCTAGTAAAGGACCAATGTCCAGAAGCAGTCTTGGATAGCAGCTTGATGCTCTCTGCTGAAGAAATGGGAGGTGTGAAGGGGCAGGGTTTGGATTAACTGTTTTGTGTGAAAAGGGAAAAAAATGATGCTGTTAAAGCTTGAAAAGCTGGGAAAAAACCTGTTTGTGAGAACTACAATGATGTTCTCTCTCTGTGACACAGTCATCGCAAGATCTACTGGTTTACCAAACTATGTGCTCCCATTGAATTCATTAGGTGCTGGATCAGGTCTGACATGATTTCTACACTGGTTAATTTAGAACTATTTAAACACCTGACAAACCATACAACATAAAGAGCCATTCCAAGTTTAAATTGAAATTCAAGGGCCAGGAGTTTCAAATGGGACTAAGGAAGTTAGGCACCCAGCTCCCATTGGATCTCAATGGGAATTAGGTGCTTAATTCCATTAGGCACCTTTGAAAATCCTAGCCTCAATGACACAAAGTCAATGAGGCAATCTCCCCATGAACGCCTTTCAATAGGAAGAGTAGGGGGCAAACAATAGATTACTTTCCATCTTAAATCTAGTTAAGTTTATGAATGTGGTGTGGTACCAATAAAAGCAACAAAACATCAAGGCCCTCAAATTGAGACACCCTTCAGAATGCCCTCTCAGGAAGATTTCTAATGACGTTTCTTTGCAATGATTCACAAATGAAACTGGACTTTGAATGAGCAACCCAACATTTAAAGCGGATAAGAAATGCTGACATTTAAGAATCTCAGCATGCTCTCTGAACTCCCCTCTCCAATTAGATTAAGGGGGTAACATATACTGACTTATAACACGGAAATATAAAAAGGGAGGGTTGCTGAATGGGAAAATTAAAGGCTTTATTTTAATGATTTGTAATTGTGGATAGTGAATGAGTACAGATGAGGTAACAGGCCAAGGCCTTGCTCGCGTAAGTGTGGTTTTTCCAATTCTTCTTCATATAGAATTGCTGATCTGCTTAAAAAGCTGTTATTACTGACAGAACAAAGGTAACATTGTGCTGGGCGTTTTGAGGTAAAAAAACACACAAATCTGGTAACCAAAAAACCCCCTTTTTCTGGGAAGACCCAGGGCAGAGTTACATAAAATGACTTGAGCCAGAAACTGCAAAGCCAGTAGTACAAATGCTGGTTGGGTAACTGAAGCTTGCGAATGTGTAATGTACATGTTACCTAAACTCAAAGGGTTGATGTACTACAGGCTAACTGGATAAAGATTAAGTAACCTGTATTGTAAAAATGTACAAAAGACCTAAGTGAACATGGACCCAAACCGGAGAAACACCAAACCAGAAAATAAAGGACGGGCCTGAAGGGCCGGAACAAAGGATCAGAAAAGCCAGTAACTATCCTAGAAGGTAGAAACACTTTCTGGTGCCCCAGAATGTGGTAACTTGGGGCCATTTACCAATTTCTGTCTTGTCTGTTACTCTTCTGGCATAAATTTATGTCCAGACACTATAAATTGCAATAATTCTGTCTGAAATTGTATAAAGACAAACATTGAGTAAGCCTAAATTGAGTGGACTCATGATTCAGTTTCCCAACTCTTCCCCCCAACATTGGTGTCCCTAGGAGAGCATGAGTCCAAGACATCTTACTGTCACTTCTGTGTCTTAGGGATTGCGACCTGAAGATTCTGGGTATTTAACAAGTTTTGGGAGGTTGTAGGGAGCAGTGGCTCTGGCCTCCAGCCATGGTTTTGTCAAACACCAGGAAAAGAAAGTAAGTTCTCATAATCATGGTGGAAGAGTACGTTAATATAATCTCCCAGGGAGGGGGATTTGATAGAAAAGTTGTAGTCAAGGAAGAGCCTAGGGATATGGTGAAAAAGACTTATGAGAGTAATGTTGTGAATAAGAATACAAAATTACTCAAGATAGTTAAGTCCAAAGCTGATGGTGAAGAGTTAGAAGGGGACCTCACAAAACTGGGTGACTGGGCAACAAAATGGCCGATGAAATCCAATGTTGGTAAATGCAAAGTAGTGCATATTGGAAAACATAATCCCAACTATATGTACAAAATGATGGGGCCTATAGTTGCTGTTACCATTCAAGAAAGAGATTTTGGAGTCATTGTGAATAGTTCTCTGAAAACATCCACTCAATGTGCCATGGCAGTCAAAAAGGCTAATAGAATATTAGGAACCATTAGGAAAGGGACAGATAATAAAACACCATGTATCATAATGCACTATATAAATCCATGGTATGCACACACCTTGAATACGGTGTGCAGTTCTGGTTGCCCCATGTCAAAAAAAATAAAATTAGAACTGGAAAAAGTTCAGAGAACAGCAACAAAAATGACTGGGGTATGGAACAGCTTCCAAGTGAGGAGAGATTAAAAAGACTGGACTATTCATCTTAGAAAAGAGACAACTACGGGGAGATATGACAGAAGTCTATAAAATCATGAACGGCGTGGAGACAGTGATTAAGGAAGTGTTAGTTACCCCTTTACATAACACAAGAAGCAGGAGGCACCCAATTAAATTAATAGGAAGCAGGTTTAAAACAAACATAAGGAAGTATTTCTTTGTTCAACATACATATGTGTTGCCAGGAGCTGTTGTGAAGGCCAAAAGTATAAATGGGTTCAAAAAAGAATTAGACAAGTTTATGGAGGATAGGTCCATCGATTGCTACTAACCAAGTTGGTCAGGGATGCAACCACATGCCCTGGGTGTTCCTAAACCTCTGACCCTGGAAGCTGAGACTGTGTAACAGCGGATGGATCACTTGATAAATTGCCTTGTATTGTTCATTCCCTCAATAGCATCTGGCACCAGTCACTGTCAGAAGAAAGAATACTAGGCTAGATGGACCACTGATCTGACCCAGTATGGTCATTCTTAAGTTAAGAAGAAATACAAAGACTCCTAAAAAAGGGGATTGTGAATGGAAGATATATATTTAATGGTTTTGTGGCAGTGGGACAAGTTAAAGAGAGTTAAAGAATTCTGCAAACAGAGGCTGTGGCAGTATTTGCTCTTGATAAAAATCAATCACTGTGCTGTGACAGTGAGAAACCAAAAGCAATACAGAATATGCAGTTATGGGAAGACAAAACACATGGCGATATGTACACACACATAATGTGCAATCAAACTATAGAGAATTTAAGAAGACGTAAGGTCACTGGCACTACTGTGGACTTGCCCCATCCATATCTTTCGGCAGAGGACAAAGGCTAGCCTGATTTGTATTCCTCCCCTCTCCCATAAACCGACTTGCTAAAAAGCTATCATTGATAATGTTAATGATTAGGGACCTCTTGACTTGTTCTGTTAAAAGTTTCGTGATAAGTCATAGAAGGTGCTGGATGCCACTCAGCCCCAGGATCCATGAAATTATGTTTGTTAAGTTTTTGTGCTAGAAACAGAGAAAAATGATTGAGTGAAACTGCTGTTTGGAAATGTGAGCAGCTTAAATGTGTCCCCAATTAAAGGGGAAGGTACGTGTACAATGAATTGGCTTTGAAAAGAATTCCACTAAAAATCCATTTGCCTTAATCGTCAAAGAGTTAAATTCTGTGATGATTTTAAACACTTAAATTGCAAAGGTAAAGTAAATTAATCTCTTTATCTTTGGTTCTAGGTTAAAAGCTAACAAGGAACAGTGAAAACCTGACGGCACGTAGTCGTCATATTGTGGCACACTGAAAAGAAAAAAAGTAGGAAAAACGCAAATATAAAATTATTTAAATCTTCAAATAAAGTACTAATTATATATACTGTATACATTTTTGTTTTATTACAGTCGTCCAACAAAAACAGGATCCTGGATAAATTTTCAGCTAAAGAGCAGCTATTAACTCAGTCCCCCTCCCGCCCCACCCCGCTT
The DNA here is from genome assembly GCF_965140295.1 of Lepidochelys olivacea. Lineage (NCBI taxonomy): Eukaryota > Metazoa > Chordata > Testudines > Cheloniidae > Lepidochelys > Lepidochelys olivacea. The sequence continues at coordinate 65,012,773 of NC_140421.1, read as the reverse complement.
TTTAGGAATCAACTGTTTGTAACAGTTGGCTTGTATGTTTCTCTCCATTTCCCCCCACCCCCATTAACTATCCCCAATAACCTTTTCCATATTTCTCACCCAGCTTGGTATGTTAAATTGTTCATTGCTGTTTGTGCTTTGGAAATACTCTAGCTCTACTTGCCTATCCTTATTGCTTATATGTGTTCTATATCTTGATTTTTATTCATATTTATTCTGTTTTCCAACTTCCCTCCTTCCAACAAATGGGATTATATGATGAGGTGGCCTGAGACAGCAGGGGACTGGACTCAATGACTTAGGAGTTCCCTTCCAGTCCTATGTACTATGTTCCTGTGTCCTAACCCAAACAGCCAGCATAAAAAGTATTGTGTGCCTGTTGAAATGTTGGCAGTTTTCCACCTTGGTCTCCTACTATGCTGTTTTGTAGTAGTTCCTTCTCTTTGTATTCAGTTCAGAAGTGTTCTGTTATTATACTTTGGTTTACAGTTAAGCAAAAACAGACATGTCTATGATAAGAAGAAGCTGGGGCACAAGAAAGTGGAAAGTATTATACACCCTATTTCCCTCCCCAAAATGGAACTGCATAGTAAATCTGAACAACTGAAATGAGTGACAAGCCAACAAAGAACGTAGGGTAAATACAGATTTCTAAAAAGAAAAGGAGTACTTGTGGCACCTTAGAGACTAACCAATTTATTTGAGCATAAGCTTTCGTGAGCTACAGCTCACTTCATCGGATGCATACTGTGGAAAGTGTAGAAGATCTTTTTATACACACAAAGCATGAAAAAATACCTCCTCCCACCCCACTCTCCTGCTGGTAATAGCTTATCTAAAGTGATCACTCTCCTTACAATGTGTACGATAATCAAGTTGGGCCATTTCCAGCACAAATCCAGGTTTTCTTACCCCCCCCACCCACAAACCCACTCTCCTGCTGGTAATAGCTTATCTAAAGTGACCACTCTCCTTACAATGTGTATGATAATCAAGGTGGGCCATTTCCAGCACAAATCCAGGGTTTAACAAGAACGTCTGGGGGAGGGAGTGGTAGAAAAAAACAAGGGGAAATAGGTTACCTTGCATAATGACTTAACCACTCCCAGTCTCTATTCAAGCCTAAGTTAATTGTATCCAATGTACATGTGCAACCACATACCACACAACAGAACCACTAACCCAGGAACCTATCCTTGCAACAAAGCCCGTTGCCAACTGTGCCCACATATCTATTCAGGGGACACCATCACAGGGCCTAATCACATCAGCCACACTATCAGAGGCTCGTTCACCTGCACATCCACCAATGTGATATATGCCATCATGTGCCAGCAATGCCCCTCTGCCATGTACGTTGGTCAAACTGGACAGTCTCTACGTAAAAGAATAAATGGACACAAATCAGATGTCAAGAATTATAACATTCATAAACCAGTCGGAGAACACTTCAATCTCTCTGGTCACACGATTACAGACTTGAAAGTTGTGATATTACAACAAAAAAACTTCAAATCCAGACTCCAGCGAGAAACTGTTGAATTGGAATTCATTTGCAAATTGGATACAATTAACTTAGGCTTGAATAGAAACTGGGAGTGGCTAAGTAATTATGCAAGGTAACCTACTTCCCCTTGTTTTTTCCTACCCCCCCCCAGACGTTCTTGTCAAACCCTGGATTTGTGCTGGAAATGGCCCAACTTGATTATCATACACATTGTAAGGAGAGTGATCACTTTAGATAAGCTATTACCAGCAGGAGAGTGGGGTGGGAGGAGGTATTTTTTCATGCTTTGCGTGTATAAAAAGATCTTCTACACTTTCCACAGTATGCATCCAATGAAGTGAGCTGTAGCTCATGAAAGCTTATGCTCAAATAAATTGGTTAGTCTCTAAGGTGCCACAAGTACTCCTTTTCTTTTTGCGCATACAGACTAACACGGCTGTTACTCTGAAACAGATTTGTAAATGTTCTCATGTAAAGCACTCCATAGAAAATTCTTTTTCTGTAGCACCACCATGTGCTTCTGATTTGTATCAGAATACATTAATATAATGTCACTTTTACTAAACTGACTAAAGTTAGGAAATTGATCAGTTAAGGCTGGAAGTTGGCCTGGTTTTGCCTATGTATTGGGCCGTACTATACGTTTTCAGTGCATTGCTTTCTCCAACAGCAGACAATGCTGGTTGCAGTACTTGCATGTAGATGGAACAAGGTAAGTCAAAAATAGTGTTTTGACCTTGAGAAGATAAATTTCATGGCACATAGGTCAAACTTTTATTTAGGCAATTCTTAAAATTAGTATGTGGGGACTTTGGGAAACATGTTATATTTACCCAATGGACTCTGACATCTTTTTCAGAGCTATTACAATCTATCATGTAAATCACGGAGGGATTTTTTTAAATAGGCGTTCTTTACTCAGCAGGGCATAATAGCTCAGTTAGAAGCACTATGCTGTATTATATAAATCCCTGTTAAGAAATGTAAAGAAAACCCAGATTACTGACCTATTTGGCCATAAGGGTTCTGTCTTAGAAATCACGTCTGGCAGTCCCATACAGGACAAAAGGTCCTCAAGAAATTTCAGTTGTTCAAGGGTCACCATTTGTTTGCACTGTAGGTGCTTCTCCAAGATACCTGAACCAGTTTTAATTCTCACTGTGCAAGTGGATTGGAGGCAGAGCGTTCGCATTATGTAATCATAGCCCGTATAATTGTGATTTAAAAACATTGGCATATAGCACTGAAATTTAAGGAAACAAAACAACTCCCCCATATTGCACTTCTATGGCTGAGAGAGAAATATAAAATCCAACACCAGGCCCTAATTTTTAAAATCACAATATAGCTCAAATTTCAGTCAGGAATGGATTTTTTAAAGGCAAAGTTAAACATTTCAAATAAGTTTAAAATGAAAATGGTTACTGAACCTTTCAGATAACAGAATGAAATGTAATGTTAAAGGACAAAAGTAGGATCCCACCAACATGAGCGTATTTTCCCCGGGAAGAACTTTCTGCATAACTTTTGGTGTAGTCTTTATGCCCACAAGAACTGATCAGGGTAAGAAGTAGCTGTTTGGTGTGAAAATAATGAAATAATGCCACCGAAGATTAGTATCTGACTTATTAAGGGCTAGATTCTGATGACTTTATTTACTCTCACTCTCAGTAGCACCTCACTCCACTAATAGTCCGACTGAAGTCAACAGGACCACTCATGGAGTAAAATGCTCTTCAACATGAGTAAGGGTCACAGAGCATGGCCACACCATTTGGGTAGCAGAGGCAAATGTTTCTTTTATAACCTAGGTAGATAGCAGAAAAACTTGGAGTCAAAGATCTAAAGATACAGAATCAATTTAGTTTCATTTCACGTAACTTGATGGCTTCCGCCTGCTGTCAGTTTATCTTGTATGAAAAAAGAAGAATCCTATTCTTGTCATCTTGAAAATTAATGAAACAGGCATGCTTCCATATCAATTATTATTAAATGCAACCTCAATTTTGGCATGTCCTAATGTCTAAGTAGTTCACTTTGCAACTTTCATCGTGTCCTTTTAATGCAGGGTGGGAATGGAATATTATGTATTACATAGAATAGTAGAACAAGCACAGCCTAAATTCAGGGGAGGGAAACGATGAGCCACACAAATATCACTAGAATGTATCACTGTAACTTAAACAAAGCAGTGGGGATGTTAAGAATTCATCACACATCCAGCATGAAACCATTTATTTAAAGAAAGGAAATGTATTATTAGACATAAGTGAATGCTGGACAAAATTTCCCATATATATTTAAAGCAATTGTAATGAATTTCCTGCAGCAATGCTCAGTTTTTGTGTTCACTTTCCATGAACAATCATGTGATGTGATGATTTAGTTTTACAGGCACAGATGTCCTCAGAAAGTGAATATCAAAATCATTCATATTTGTGATAGCAATGCTTACATTACAGATTCATCCAATCTGGGGAAAGAAACAGTTACACGTGACCTACCTACCCAATCCCAACATACCAACAAAGCTTGAACAGTTAACATTGAATACTACCGGAGAAATGTTTGCAATCATCCCCCAAGTTTAAAAAAAATTGGCCAGTCATTTCTGAATTATGAATAAGTTTGATGACATCATGAGCTGCTCAGGGAACACCTATGAACCAAAAAGAAACTAGGGGTAAAATTTTCAAAAGCTGTTCAGTGACTTCAAAATCTGTTTCATAGAAGCCAAATGAGATCTAGGCTCCTAAGTGCTTAAGTCACTATGGAAAATGAGACTTAGGCTCCTAAATAACTTAGGTAGTTTTGGAAATTTTACTCAAAGCCCCAAATGCAGCAAAGTACTCAAGTGCATATTTAACTACCAGTGTGATATATGCCATCATGTCCCAGCAATGACCCTCTGCCATGTACATTGGCCAAACTGGACAGTCGCTACGTAAAAGAATAAATGGACACAAATCAGATGTGAAGAATTATAACATTCAAAAACCAGTCGGAGAACACTTCAATCTCTTTGGCCACTGGATTACAGACCTAAAAGTGGCAATTCTTCAACAAAAAATCTTCAAAAACAGACTCCAACGAGAGACTGCTGAATTGGAATTAATTTGCAAACTGGATACAATTAACTTAGGCTTGAATAGAGACCAGGAGTGGATGGGTCATTACACAAAGTAATGACAGGTTTCAGAGTAACAGCCATGTTCGTCTGTATTCGCAAAAAGAAAAGGAGTACTTGTGGCACCTTAGAGACTAACCAATTTATTTGAGCATAAGCTTTTGTGAGCTACAGCTCACTTCATCGGATGCATACTGGAAAGTAGATAGTAGAGCTGTAGCTCACGAAAGCTTATGCTCAAATAAATTGGTTAGTCTCTAAGGTGCCACAAGTACTCCTTTTCTTTTTACACAAAGTAAAACTATTTCCCCATGTTTATTCCCCCCCTCCACCTCCCACTGTTCCTCAGACTGCTGGAAATGGCCCACCTTGATTATCAATACAAAAGGTTCCCCCCGCCCCCGGCTCTCCTGCTGGTAATAGCTCACCTTAAGTGATCACTCTCTTGTTACAGTGTGTATGGTAACACCCATTGTTTCATGTTCTCTATGTACATAAATCTCCCCACTGTACTTTCCACTGAATGCATCCGATGAAGTGAGCTGTAGCTCATGAAAGCTTATGCTCAAATAAATTTGTTAGCTTCTAAGGTGCCACAAGTACTCCTTTTCTTTTTGCGAATACAGACTAACACGGCTGCTACTCAGAAACCTGTCATTTAACTATAAGAGGATTCTCTCTGACTTCAAATTACTCCTAGCCCTGTACCTTCACGCTGCCCATTCCATGACTAAAGAACAGGACTTCAGTGGGAAACCCTGAGACTCAACCAGGGCTTAAAATTTAGAATTTGCTTAAGTGCTTTGATTGATGGGGTCCTTAATCTGTTTTACAGATTATTTGTTGTGAATTATTCATTCAACTCTGATTACTACTAAGAAAAATAAGTAAAATGGTGAAAGTTACCTTTGATACTTAGGTACAATGTCTTGCAGAAGAAATTCATTCATTCTGAAATCATTCATCTCACCAATGGAGCTTTGGAATAGTAAAGGCCAAATCTTACCCTGGTTCGGAGGTGTGTGTTAGGAGGCAAGAGGGTATGGGCAGCCTCTTTCTTCCCATAGCATACAGGATTATAGTATAGAGTCTCCCAGCCACTATGGCAACTGTGGTCCTACAAGTCCCTAAGACAAAGATACACAGAAAGGCACCTATCTAGTGTTCAAGAAAGCCACTGTTACTACACCACTGTTAGCACATCACAGCCTCAAGGAGCATGGTCAGGTGCCCAGCCACAATGTACAGTATGAGCTATCCTGAGGTGAAAGGAACACAGCAGAGGTATCCGCTTCCTCCATGGATCTCCTCATGCCCCTTCACTTTGAGCTGGCCTGTCCGTGTAGCACAATGGGATTGCTGCTATTCTACCCACCCGAGGCAGTTGCAGCAGATAAGATCAAGAGATTGCCTCTTAACTATGCTTGCATAGTGTCCAGGGCAAAGGGGTCTCCACTGTGAGGGGATACTATAATATAAATGTTCACTAGTGTAATGATCATTATTACTAATGATGGATTAGAATGTGACACAAACAGTTTACAAGGAAGCTACTAGCAACCCGAATTACACTAAATTCCTGGTCTACACTACACCTGCCGGTTGATCTAAGCTACACAATTTGAGTTACGTTTGTAGCGTCAGTCGATGTAGCTTAGATCTACTTACCGTGGGGTCCACACTACGCTATGTCGACGGTAGACACTCCCCTGCCAACATTGCTTCTGCTTCTCATTGAGGTGGAGAACTGAAATCGATGGGAGAGCACTTTCCCATCGATTGAGCGTGTCTTCACTAGACCTGCTAAATTGATGCCTCTGCATTTAGTTCCATAGTGAAGACATACCCTTATACTGGATTGTTAAGAGAGCTACTCATCCAGTTCCCAATAAATTTAAATGGGAGTTGGCCATTTAATCCCTTAGGGAAGTCTAAATTCTGCCCTTGGATATATGTTGGCAAGTCTCACTAAAGTCCCAACATTCTACCCTAGTGCAGAAGATGACCTAATGTGGATCCATCATATGTAATTTCTGCACTTCTATGATCCTAAATGCCTTTAATAAGGCTAAAAGCCAGCTCAGAAACACATGCTGTATGTTCACTGTGTTAATGAGATTGTGAATACGCGTTCGCACTTCTAGGGTGCCTCCCTCCTTGCTGGATATGGCATTGCAGAGGACTTTGCCTCTCACACCCCCTGTGGTGGCTACTTTCTCAGCCGCAATAACCACTCCCAACTCCCCCTGGAGGTATTCTGTGGCTTGATCCCCGGCCAAGACACATAAATATCTAAGCTGCTTCTGGGGTAGCACAAACAAGTCCAAATAAAGATTCAAACTACAGCAGAACCTCAGAGTTACAAACAGCAAAGTTACGAGTTGACCAGTCGAAGTACATAATAAGGCAGCAGCAAAGACCAAAAAAAAAAAAAAAGCAGCAAACACAGTACAGTATTAAATGAAACTACTAAAAAAATATAGGGAAAGCAGCATTTTTCTTCTGCATAGTACAGTTTCAAAACTGTATTAAGTCAATGTTCAGTTGTCAACTTTTGAAAGAACAACCATAACGTTTTGTTCAGAGTTACAAACATTACAGCGTTATGAATAACCTCCATTCCCAAGGTGTTCGTAACTCTGAGGTTCTTCTGTAGCTTCATATTAATAGTTCTTCTGCCCATCCCAAGCTCCACATAGTCCCCTTTTTGTATCCTGCCTGTTAAGCACTAGCTCAGGGCTTCTCTCCATCACAGAAGCCTGTCTCCTGAGCAGTCCCTCTACAACTGACCTGCCTCAGTCTATTTCAACAATTACTCACTCCTGAGGTGTGGAGCATGAGAAATTGGGTGCTTTCCCATGGCTTGCAGGTGATAGGGGCTTAGCCTCATCATAGTGATCCACTCTGGATGAGACCCACATCCTTGGTGGGGTTTATGGGAACTTATGCAGAGACTTATGCCAATGAGATTTTCGAAGACGGGAGTAAATAATATGCAGTAACGAGCTGCACTAGAGGAAATGTTGCCCTCATTTTTGGTGGCATGTGTTTTAATGCACCGCGTGTACCCAGACAATAAAACCACACATATCTGTTTTAATGCTGAAATAAACGCAGTTCAAAATTCTAAGTTTGTGCCCACACAGTTTGTCAGCTGTTATTAAACCATACAGAAGAAAATGTGTGCTTTTATTTTTTCCAGGCAGCCTTTTCTCTATTTGTTGCCTATCATTTTAACTGTAAACATTCAGCAAACTGCGTAAGAGTTGCCTGCATACTAGTAACAATTATATACATGCAAAACATTATTAGGGAACCTTTCACCCCAAAACACATCCCTAACTATATACATACCCAACACCACTACATTTTAGCTACCAGGGGAGCCGGTGCTCAGCCAATTTACCCCAGCGGAGGATCTAGACCTAGAAATATACACATGAGTTACAACATTTGGAACTGGTTTCAGATTTCTAAAATCTGCCACGTTTAGGGTTCTTTGCCTCTGGGGGTTTTATTCCAGGCACATCTGTAGTGAATGTCAGCATATTAGTGGAAACTGGTAGTTTGGGACTTAAGGAACCCAAAATAACTGTCAGAGATTTACCAGCATAACACTAGTTAATCAGAAGGGGAATTTTACTGGCTAATATTTAGCAGTAAAATGTTTCATACTGCCAATATCACAAAGGGTGTCAAAATTCAACAAAACAACTACCACTAGCAAGAGGCTCTGAAGTGACAGTTTAAATTAACTTTCTTTGAATAGATCTGACACTTCACAGTAGTACCTGTAAAAAATACATTTTACTATGTCTTGTTTCAGAACATGATTCTGAGCAACGTGGATGAAGATTTCTTCTAAGGGTCAAGTTATCTCAGTTTTGTCTGTCCGATACAGCATGCACTCACCACACAAAACATCACTCGGCCTGGGTGCTACTGGAACATAGAGACCAAATTACCTTTTGCCCTGGAGAAATGCTGTCTCTTTCAGCAGTGCAAATGATCTCACAGAGCAGACGTCTTCCTGTACTGGATCAGTACCACAATAGAATACACAGTCTTCAGCAATACTAGTTCCTCTTCACCTTGTCAGGCAAACCCTTACTGAGCCAAACCATGTTTTCCTTTCTGCTTAAAACAGCTCACTAGGAACCAGATTCAAAGTCCATTGAAGTCAATCCATTGACTTCTCTGGGCATTGGACCTGGCCCTGGCCCTAATGACACACGTTGTGGGGCTGATTCTTTGCTCTGGATGAGCTGTGTTCAATGTAAAAACAAGAGACAGAGATAGAGGGTGGCTTTAAACTGCCCCTATGTTTCCTTACAGGATGCCCAGCCCTCCATCCCAAAGGGCCATTCTGGCACCTGGGGATCACTAGGGCATAAAGCCACCCCAGCCATGCTCTCATTCCCAAAGGAACACTCCCTGTGCCAGGGGCAGAGAGGTTGAATGGTGACTGAGATGCTATGGTGGCTGTATGCACCTGGGGATTACATATGGTGAATCTTCAGAGGGCCAGATCTGGCTGGTTTGCTCTGCTGAAGCAGCACATAGCAGCTGCAGCGGGGGTTGAGAATAGGTCCCCATAGCTATAAATGGAGCTCTTCTCCAATCAGTGCACAGGTGTACCTCCCATTGGCAGCCATAGGAGTTACTATTACTTATCAAGGGGGAAATACACCCTCAGAAATAAAATCCCAAACAGGAACTCAGACAACAGCACGAAAATACCTTGTCCTGAGCAACTCCACAGGGTGGAAAGAAGTAAGAGGGAAATCGGCTCAAGAATGAAAGAAACTTCAGAGTCTCTTGAATCACATAGCAGAGAGAATCTGTGCATGTTACCCCCTCACTACTCCTGGGTGAACACCACACACACCAAGTAGGTTTAACATTATCACATTTAGGTCACTCCACCCTAGTATGAGCGATAGGGTTTTTAACAGAAATTCCACAGCTGGCAGAAGAACTGATGCACCTCCTACCCCAACATTGCAGCTGCAGAGGTGACTTCTTCACAAACAACCACTCCTTCCCCACCCATCTCCATTTAGAACAAAATGAATGTCAATCGAGCTTGGGCCGTGACTCAGCACGGAAAAGGAGAGAGCTCAGATTTTGAGACTGCGCTGCTGAGAGGAATACAGTGCATGAATCACAGACATGATCTCAGGCACTGTGGGATAAATACCGAGCTGATGTATGTTAGACTCCCTCACGCTCCCTTACCACCTACTTGCCCCCACCCTACCAATAATGTAATGGAGTTGGTGTCACTTACAGCTTCTTCATGCTGTTGTGTGTGTAAGTTAGAATCAGGCAGGGGATCTAAGTGACATGAGTATAGTCTCCTGAACACACTGGTAAAGCGGGAATAAGTAGGATTTAGGGGAGTGCAAGGCCCAGGCTACACATAATTTTTCCACCACTCTAACTATTTTGTGTTAGGTTTGTGTTTGGGTGTTTTTTTAACCAAACTAGCTATACCAGTACAACCATTAGTGTAAGTACAGTTACACTAGTATAAAGGTGCCTTAAATCAGTTCAGGTTATTCCCCTTCCTAGACAGGCTACACCCATATGAACACTTTTAGACCAGCATAACTGCATCCACCTTTGGGGGGTTGGACCACTTTTGCTGTACCAGTATATTTAAAGTGATACAACTTTTGTGCATAGACAAGTGCCTTAAGGGAGTCTAAATTAGCGTAAAGGGATTGCACATTGTCAGTGAACGTGGCTTTGTAGCTTCTAGGTCTTAGACAAAGGAGCGTTGTAGATGGCTGAACGAGGTTGCTTTTTAAGATGATAATACCAGGAGTTAGGTCCCACCTTCCTGAATGGCCACAGATCGGTAAATGGTGGCCCCATGAGCTCATTCTCTGGAATCCAGATTTTGATTGTGTGTGCAAACTAGAAATATTTTCCCCCCCTGTCAGCATTCAGTATGAACTTGCCATTTATTGTGCCAGGAAACTACTAACTGCAGACATCCTGGCAACTCTGTCTTTCCTTTTAAAGTTATTAAACACCCAAATAAGATCCACCTTTGAAGTGGCTTTCCTAACAGCTTCAAGAGCCAAGATGCCTGCAGCACTTTAATAAAACAAACAGTTCTTCAGCACCAATGGAGGCTTTTAGAACTGGTGCTGTTAAACCAGCTATCAATCAAGTGGACTCCTCTCACATTTATTAGGAATAGCACTAAAAAGAAAATTGGCTATTGGTTTTCCACGTGCTTCTTAACAAACTCAGCAGCGTAATGCTGCTGCTTGGAATGATGAATTTGCAACAGAGGCTGTTTTAATTATTTCTTTTGCATTTACTCCATCAGTGGCTCATTCTCACAGTGATTGATACCTTTAACTTCTGCATTCCTTTGAAGGGAAAACTGCAATCAGCTGTAAAATCTATACCCGATCTTGAGAAGAGGCCGGCCAGTTCACCATGGGTAGAAGCCAACACAGGGGAAGTGTAAGCTTTGGTTAACTACATAATAATACTTAGCTCTTTTTTTCAGTAGTTTTCATCCAAACATCTGAAGGGACCTCACAAAATAAAGGGTATTGTTACCTCAGTTTTACAGTTGCGGAAACTGAATCATGGAGAGATTAAGTGACCCGTCCCAACTCACAAAGCAATCAGCAGTAGACCTGGGATGAGAAACTGGGTCTGCTGACACCCACTTCCATACTCCATACACTGGATGAGGCTGCTTTCACACTGCCACATTTATTAATAATTTATACTACAGTAGCACCTAAAGGCCCCAAATGAGATTGGAGCCCCATCGTGTTAGGTGCTGTACAAACGCCTACTAAGAGCTGTTTCATGATCTAAAGAGCTTAAAATCTAAGGAACTCCATCCATTCCAGCAATTGATAGCATGCAGGCTTGCTGAAATCAATGGGGCTCTGCACGGATCATCAACTGTATGACATGAGCCGAAAAAGATGAAATAAAGGGTAGAGAAGGGGATGCAACATACAGGCAGAGTGATCAGAGCAATGGCTGGCAAATGTTAGATTAGTTTCATAATTACTATTTAATATTAGTTTTATTTTTCCCTTTTTTTTAATTGGTGTGAGTTTTTGTTTATAATGGGTGAAGTAGAGGTAAAACAAGGAAAAGGCATCAGGGGTTGGTTTGAACAGATACACCAAAGCTATTGTAACCCACATACCTTCTGGGTGTGGTGTTCAGTCCGATCTAGTGGCACCGAGACCAGTTAGAGAGAGATCTAAAATGGGTCTGCTCTACAGCCTTAGCCAATAGCCAGTTGGCTTTTAGTTCATGCAGTAGAGGCTCATGCACTAAGCTCCAGAGATCCCAGGTTCGATCCTGCCAGCCGACGACCACAGTTTGTTGGCGTTACACTATGCTGACCAGATATTTCTATAAATCACATGTGGATGTCTGAGCTCTTCTGAGGAACTATCCAATATTATGGGCTTTAAAGTCTACCTGAGTAAAGCTTACAGAACTGTCCCCCACCATCAGTGTTCTGATAGTCCCTCTAAAAACTCTTTTTCTAATGCACACCTTTTGTGATGCAAAGCACTATAAATTCACAATAAATAGAGATGTGACAAATAGTGATTTTGCCTATATTCTGTTTTTAATTTGTTATAACTTAAAAAATAAATTCACTGTATGTTGAAAAAAATCATTTTACCTGAAGGAATATATTTCCTCTTCACCTCCTTGGGTAACCATCATATTCGATCACTTTGAACCTAACTTCACTTGCATTGTTATCACCTTACACATATTTGAGTATGGGGGCAATGTTCTGCCTCAGGATTTGCAGACATTAGCTCTCTGGTTTCCTGTACAGTTACTCAAACTATAGGTTTCAGAGTAGCAGCCATGTTAGTCTGTATCCGCAAAAAGAACAGGAGTACTTGTGGCACCTTAGAGACTAACCAATTTATTTGAGCATAAGCTTTCGTGAGCTACAGCCCACTTCATCGGATGCATAGAATGGAACATATAGTAAGAGAGAGATAGATAGATAGAGATAAATTGGAAGTTACCATACAAACTGTGAGAGGCTAATTAGTTAAGATGAGCTCTTATCAGCAGAAGAATCTTAATTATCACTACAAAAGTTTTTTTCTCCTGCTAATAAGAGCTCATCTTAACTAATTAGCCTCTCACAGTTTGTATGGTAACTTCCAACTTATCAGTGTGTGTGTGTGTATATATATATATATATATAAAAATCTAATCTTACTATATGTTCCATTCTATGCATTCGATGAAGTGGGCTGTAGCCCACGAAAGCTTATGGTCCAATAAATTTGTTAGTCTCTAAGGTGCCACAAGTACTCCTGTTCTTTTTACCCAAACTATAATTACCTACATTTTCTTTTACAATGGTATAATTGTTTGTTATTTCTGCTTAGAGGATGAACGAGTCTGCAACAACTTCTCCCACCCCTCCAAACCTTTTTTTGAATGATGTGCATAGTGTTTTTATTCAGTAGGGATAAAAGCCTGCTTTCTATGAAGATCAAACTGGGAGTGGCTGCAATGGAACAAAACCAGAGACATACTAACAGAAAGCCTCAACCAAAATCCAAAAAGTAGAAGTACCAATGTTTTTAAAGTCTTTGTTTCATGCATATGCCTAATGACGTTTTGTACGTATGTTCATCTCTGTCTAAACGGTATCTCCAATGGAAGGTCTCTGGCATGCTGTAGTAGTAATAAGGAGCAGCAAGTGACGCTGGCTTTCAGATCACTGCGTGCAACTTTTCGTTATGCAGAAAAGGAGCCACAGTGCATGGTGATTACCACCTTGCTGATTCAATATGGAGATTGCATAGCAGCTGCTCTAGTCTAGGCTATATTAAGAAATGGATTTATGCAGCACTTTATAATGCAGGGCATTTCAAATCCTTATCCCAAGCTCTGCAATAACGTTCAGATGTCTATGGGGCGTATAGATCAGAAATCACATGAAACCATACAAACACACGGCAGTAAAGAGTTTGAAATTCAATTAGTTTCTTACTCCTCTCTTGCATCAATCACTTTCCAGTTTTCACCTGCTATGAGGAAAGTAATGACCTGAGCTTGTTACTGCTTTTCATGGCCAGCAAAGTGCACCCACGTGTACTGGAGGAGTCAAACCTTCTCACTAAGCATGTTATCTCAGCAAGCTGAACAGCATTTCACTACCCAGTAAACAAAGACTCTTTATTGAATTTTTAATTCATGGACTCTAAAGTCTACAAAGCAATACACTGCATTAGGCACCCAGGGCAATCCAACAGTCTCCTGTCTTTTCAAAAATAGAAGAGGTTATATTCTGCATTTATACCAGTGCAAAGCCAGAGTGACTCTACTGAAGTCAATGGAGTTCCTCCAAATTTGCATTGTTGCTTCTGAGATGAGAATCTGACCCTAATCTCCAGATTGGGATTGAGATTACGAGCACTTTCAGGAAATCTTTTGAAATCTTTCAACTTCCTGCTTTCAGAAAAGCTCTCATGGCTGAATGGTTTGTTGAAGGGGAGGGCTTTCTACTGGGGACTTGAATGTTTCAGGGAGATGCATGGATTCCAAGGCCAGAAGGGACCATTGTGATCATCTCGCCTGAGCTCCTGTACAACCCAGGCCACAGAGCTTGCAAAAACAATTCCTAGAGCACATGAGTTGTACACCATTTATATTAAAGTGGAAAATATTTTACTAAAAATGTAATGATAAAAATATATAATAGACCAAATCCTACCATCATCGACAACTGTGCGACACCTGCAATCCTAGTAGGGTGGCATGAATGTAATTAGAACAGAGTCTGACCCAAGGAATTGGAGAACTTCAGTCTATTCACCATTCATAAGCAATGGTAGTAACGATCTAGCATAATTACTGATTGTGAAATTGCAGCGCCTACTGACACTAGTCAATGGACTGCTCCCTGACTGATTTGGATTTACACAGTGCTAGCCACAAAGTCTAAGCCACTATTAAATATTGCATTTTGTCTAATGCACTATACATTTGCTTTACATGAACTATTGTGGCTAGTCTGTTTTTAATTTATTTTGATGCCCCCATTCCTTGCTAGCAAAATCTTCCTGTGAAACCTTCAAAGGGTTACCCTTTTACTCCATTCCCCAACATCTGCCGTCATTTCTCTACCCATTTCTTTTTTAATTATAAAATATATGTTGACTCCCAATTCCATTCAGAATAATTCAAACTGAGATAGCTCCAATACACTGCGGAAAAGGAAAGTCCTATACTCTCCAATTCAGCAAAACACTAAATCCCAAGGAAAAATTAAGCACTGGCTTATGAGATTTGCTGAATTTGAATGGATGGATTTAAGCCTGGGCTAAGTGCTTTGCTGATAACGATTGTGATAAATTCCCTCTACATGAATAAGAAGATGACAGAATTTCAAATGATCATTTTGTTGTAAACCAATCACAAGAGTCTAACAGTGCAAGACTCTGTGGAAACAAGGGGCCCCTGTATAAGTACAACAAGAAGACATTATTTTATGTCAGAAAATTGACAGCTCTTTTATCCAGCAACGAATGTGGACTGGCCACTGATTTACAGGACCAATAAGGTATGGTCCAAAAAAAAGGTACGTTATTCTGCATGAAAGAGGGCAGATTGCAACCACACAACAGCCATCAACTCTATTTAAATAGATAAGTATCCCCACCACTGCTCTGGATGTGTGTTAAATTAAGCACACACTCTCTTTGCACAGAACCTTCTAACCTTCTGAGGAAGGTGCAAGGGCATGCCTCTTCCTTCCAGTTTATCATTTACAATTTGCCTATTCTGTCTGACAAGCCAAAACTAACAAAAGCTTCTAATGGCTGCTTTCAACTGGTTAAAATAAAGAGTGTATCCATTTTGATTGCCTTCCAAGCATATGGACGAGAGCTCCGGGACTAAGTGATGCAGCTTATGAGAGGCAGAATGGCATGGAGTTAGACACAAAGTGCCTGACCTGATAAACTCAATGTTTCATCAAGAGATTTCTGAGCCACAAAGGAGACAGCTGCCATGTAGAAGGCAGAGGTCATACGAATGACTGCCGATCTACTTCCACTTCAAAGATGCAGACTGTCCCCGAGCAGAGTTCCTGTGCAGAGGGAGAAGGAAACAGGCCAGAAAGAGAGAGGAATAAACAGAAAACTACAGACCTTGTTGTATCAGCCTGGGAGGTTGGAGTGGACAGATTGTAGTGAATTTTGAATGATGTGGATAAGTGAAAGACTTAATCCCCACTAAGCAGCTAAGGAACCTGGATCCCAGGCCAATTTTAGTGATATTTCTGCTGTTAGATGAATCTTACCACTGACAAAAGATACTGATGACTCCTGAGAAATCAGAAACCAGGGGCAGTAGGATAAGCTGGGGGCAGAGAGGGGAGCTGGGGAGGGTGACGGGGAAGAGGACTGAAGGACGGCTAGCGAGAGGGATTACCTCAGCAAGTTTTCATTCTTACACCACATTACAGTCTGCAGGCCCTCCCCTGGGGACATACAGCAAGACTGTGGGTTTTAATATTCCGAGGATCACTTCAGTCCACTGGCTTAAACTTCCTATAGCAAAACTTCACACACAGCTTGAGTGTCATTGCTTCACGGCTCGTATCAGCAGGACTGATATCAACTCCAACCCGGCAGTTTCAGCATTTCAGGCACTTCTAGCAACTAACTGTTTCTGTGAGTGCTGCACATGTGATTTATGTTCAACACACCCTTAATCTTTATATATATATATCCATCTTCCTAGGATCTTTGCAGACAACATAGTTTGGAAATGAAAGCACTCTGTCTTTGAATCTCATACACAAACAGTGCAGCAAATCTGTAAAGGCCTTCTGAGATACTGAGTTAAAACACATGGTTTTCCTTCACAAGATGTGGGCAATTTACCCAGCGATTTCGTCTTATTTCTTTTAAAGAAGAAAAGGACTTTGTTAAAAGGAGGACAGTGAAGACTACAATGCCAAATGAGCACTTTCCTTTGGGCAACACAAAAGAAACATTTTCAGACAATGGTTAGTCATGCTGAAGGGATGCCGACAAACCGTTATGTCCTCCCATACATTAAATAAACAGTGGCACAGGTGTGAAGAGGCCAGGCCTGAGAAGGGGATCACAGCTCCTCATGGGCCCCATCCACAGCCTGCTGAAATCAGTGGGAGTATTTCCACTGAAGTCAGTGGGGTCTGGATCAGGCCCAGTAGAACCTTTTTCATGCCTTTTTAATCAATTTTATTCCAGGACTAATATTTAAAAGCACTTAAACAGTCCCTCACAGTGATGGAAACTTCAACGTATCACCTGAGTGCTAGCAGAGTTAAAAAAGAACCCGTCTGTCTTTGTTTTTAAGTAGGGTAAAGTGCAGGATGAATGACAACAAGTACATTCAATTTATTAAAATATTATTTCAATTTAGTGATTTAATTTTCAGTATAAAATAAAAAGATATTGATTTACAATAGACTGTAAATACATATCATAGAGACACATGTACACACACACATTGGGCCAAAGTCATCGCTGACTACTGAAGTCAACTGAGTTACCCCAGGAATGAATTTGACTCATGATTTTTATCCTGACAACATCCTTTTAAACAATCATTTGAATTCCAGTGTTGCTCTATTTTTTTTAATCAGGATCAAGAGCTTGTGTTTATATGTCTCCTGACTCTCTTAATACCTCAGAACGGCATTTTGTGGGGCAATCAGAGTTTTATTACAGGCTCATAAATGGCTACTGGGGGCATAAAAAGAGCCCTGAGAAATGTAAACATAAATGCTAAGAAAATACACAGAAAGCAAATACTTGGCCACAGATATAACGGTTTGACATTGTGTATATTCTAAATTGTTATCTCTTTTCTTCCTGGATTTAGTTGGAGCTTGGTGAACACTGGGGAGGAAAATCACTTGCAAACATTTTGGCAAAGGGAAAAACACATTTCAATGTGCCACGTATCCTGCTTTGCCCTTTCATAAAAGACTTCAGGAAACAAAGTTTTGTTTATTTGACTGTTCATGGAAAATGAATTTCAGGCCCAAAGACCAAATTGTTTTTGATAAGCAACAAAATTTATTTTTTGGTCACTTTTCAAAATGTCAATGAAAAATGTCTTCAAAAATAAATCAAAATTCAGAACATTTCAACGAGCTCCAGAGCAAGGCTACTGCAGGAGCCTCAGAAGCAGGGCCCACATCATCCTCCTCATCGCATATACCGGGTGTCATAACTCTCTGTTCCTCCCAGAGCTGGCTCCTCCTCTGCATATATTCTAATATGGATTGTCTTGATAAATTAGGCAAATATACTGCTCTTTCCACAGCAGATGGAGTGATTTCCTACTCTAGGTCTCACACACTGCAATTTAAGAAAAAACAAGAGGACGGATGGTCTCGCAGTTAAAGCATGGCTTGTATCTCAGGACATCTGAGTTCCATTCCCAACTCTGTCACGGACTCCGTGTATGACCGTCGGCAAGTCACTTAATTGTTCTGTGCCTCAGTTCCCTGTTTGTAAAGTGGGGATAATAATTACCTCCTTGTCCCATCCTTTGTTTTGTAAGCTCTTTCATGCAAGGAATGTCTCTTGTTATGCATCTGTACAGTGCCTACCACAATAAGACACTGATCTCGGATGGGGCCTCTAGACCAATGGTTCTCAACCTTTCCAGACTACTGTACCCCCTTCATGAGTCTGATTTGTCTTGTAAACCCCCGTTTCACCTCACCTAAAAATGACTTGCTTTCAAATCAGACATAAAATACAGAAGTGTTAAGCACACTATTACTGAAAACTGCTTACTTTCTGATTTTTACCATATAATTATGAAATAAATTGATTGGAATATAAATATTGTACGTACATGTCAGGGAGTAGTATATAGAGCTGTATAAACAAGTCATCGTCTGTATGGAATTTTAGTTTGTACTGACTTTGACAGTGCTTTTTATGTAGCCTGTTGTAAAACTAGGCAAATATCTGGATGAATTGGGGTACCCTTTGGAAGACCTCTGCGTACCCCAGTGGGTATGTTTACGCCTTGTTGAGAACCACTGTAATAAATGTAATGAACAAATCAGAAACCTAAAAACGAACTTGAGATCATAAATAAATTGGAAGATGTAGACTACTCTCACTCGCGTGCCAATCTTTATGCAAACGGCGACATAAATGAATGCAACCATTATGCAATCAAATGCAGCAAAAGTAACAACAGAACTGGGGAGAAAGACGTCTGCCTTCTGATTCTCACTAGTACTACTTTGCTCTCTACCCTGTCTGTCTGCCAAGTGCAAATTCCCAAGTACTGACGCTGGTACCCTCAGAGGGTGTCTCTACACTGCAATTAAAACCCCGTGTCTGGCCTGTGCCAGCTGGCTCTGGCTTGTGGGGCTCTGGCTAAAGGGCTGCTCAACTGAGGTGTAGACACTGGGGCTTGGGCTGGAGCCTGGCCTCTAGAGCCCTGTGAGGTGGGAGGGACCCAAACATCTACACCGCAGTTAAACAGCCCCTTAACCTGAGCCTCAGTCAGCTGCCATAGGCCAGCCATGGGTGTTTAATTTCAGTGTGCACAGTGCTTAATTTGTAATGAAAGAGGTGCTGGGGCTCAACCAATTACATGCCAGAGCTCAAACAATTTTTTTTTTTTTTTACATTCATAACTGATGCAACAAGCCTAGGGGTGCCGGGACTATGAACTGCCAAACCTAGAGGTTCCCGGGCTCAGCCCTGACAAGCCCTGGCACAAATTAAGCACTGAGTGGAGACATACCCAGACTCACTCACACTCTCTCTCTGTCTTTTGCTCCCCATACTACAGAGGAGCACTAGCTCTGCTAATGTTAAAGTTAAGACCAGCTTTCTGTTTAATGCTTGACTTTTCTAACTGCTTTAAAATCCACACAGTTACTTGAAGCGCCTTGAAACGTTGTGTGCTTCATGTGGCCATGGGGTTTGGTCAGCAATCCACATCTGACGCCATTTGATCAACTGGTTCTTGAGATACAGGCCCCCCCCACATAAAACAGCCTTGAAGTTGAGACACTTTCTCAATGATTTTTTGTGGACAGACAGAGATCGGGGCTGAGGTCATTGCACCAGGATCTCAGAGGCTTGAGAGTGACCCCAACAGAGTACATGCCACCCACTAGCCCTTTGGGGGGAAATCAATTTACAACAATATTAGCCAGGTAGGTATGCTGCAAGGAGCTCAAAGGCTCCCAGATCAAAAAGACTGCACAATGCAGGAGCAGAGAGAGGCTAAGGGGTTGAAAGCTAGCTACCCCTCACAGGTCCTGAACAGTTCAACGCGGGACATTCTGGCCACCAAAGCTGAGTAGTACCCAGGCACTGAGAGTTCCAATCCAAACCCTAGGCAGAAATCTGAAATAAAATGAGATATTTTGCTACCATCTGCCTTTCACAAAGGACATTTTTATTTTGGGGAAAATGTAATTTGCACACAGCTGAATATTCAGAAGGTGCTGAAACTGTTTTCAAAAAGAAAATAAATCACATGTTCAAATGCTCGCTGGGATGGTGAGAATAAAGAGAAAGGGTCGGGGCATAGCAAAGAGAGGGGCAATTATGAGGAGGGAATCAATGAGGACAGGCAGGTAAAAAGAGGTCAGGGCTAAAAAGGGGAATGGAGGGACATTGGGAAGGGAGACAGGAGGAGAACAAGGAGAAAAGGGATGGGGGGAGGGGTGTCTATCAGCATTCCTCTCACATGGATGTGCTGGGATCTGGGGGGGCTGCCCCTCTTGGTGGGTCCTAGCATCTCCCCTATCTTCGTGTGTGCACCACGTATGACAGATATGGCGATTTCCTGCAATATCCTTGAAGACTTTGTTTAGGTATTATTGTGGGTTGGGACAGTATGTAACCTCTCTAGGGGGCAGATGTGACAGATGGCAGACCAGGGAGTTCAAAAGACAATACTGAAAACATGCCAGACAAGTATGGAATTTGGGACAATGAGTATTAAATGGATTTCCTGGGGAATCCCTAGGGAGAGGTTAATGCAAATTCCCCACCTTAGGTTATGCAAAAACCCAGCCTTCTGGTGCTATGCCCTGAGGAGAGGGTCAGTGTCTGCTCGTTACAGAAGGCCAAGATCAAAGGTCTGAGCTGTGTAAAGAAATAGCTAATCTGCCCCATCTCTGTTCTGGATCTAGACCGGATGAACTTGTAATAATGGGGAAAACCCAGTTCTGGGTTTTGGAGGGCTCAATCTGACCAGAGCCCTAGGTAGGAGTTGGGGGTGACCTCTGGAAAGCGTTTTAGCATGTGTGTAGGTTCTTTTGTTGTTTTAATATGTTTTCTCTGTAGTGCTTTCACCTTACAAACAAACTTGCTTGCTGAGAAAAACCCGTGTGGTAACTTATCACTGCAGGCAATACACTGGTCGTAGCCTTTGGAGAGAGAGAGAGCAGAGCACGGACACTGGCCTTTTAGGCAGTCTGGCTTGCTGGAGATATCTCAGGGTATGGCAGGGAGATGTGCAACTTTAAAATCCTCACTCAGGCGAAGACCCACACCTCACTCACTCCTGACTAGGAGGTCGTCCGGTCATGGCTCGTGCCCTTCCAGACTGTCAAGTTCGGAAGAACTCAAACTTTTGAAAACCAGGAAATACAGAACTAGGGTAAACACCCATGTGGTGATGCCCCAATTAAGCACATAACACATACTCACACTCTGCCTTTGTCCTGCACTGAATAGGAGCTACCTACCCATGCACTACGCGCAGCCCACTCCACAGAAAACATCACATCTAAGTTTTACAACTCGCTCAGCTACTTTTACAACCTTCTCACACTTATTCACAGGATATCAAACACTAACTTTCCACTTACCCATCATTAAACTCACATACCACACTCACTGCCTACCCACCTGCTGACAATCCTGCAAGACCACCCTGTGTCCAGCTAGGAACAAAGCCTCGACAACACAGCAACAAAATGAGACACATGGGATCTCCCAAGGTACATACACTTCTTCCTTTGATCACACACACAGGGATCAGGGAGAGGGGCTCATACCCCCACCCTAGAGGACTACAGCCCCTCAGATCACTTCATATCACAATCCCAACCCCAACCCTTCCAAGCTGCTCCCACTTATTCCTCTACCATTCAATACACCTACACCTAACAGTGCATGCAGTGGAAATGCATGCAGATAATTCCCAGTGGCTATTCCAGCCCCAGGGGGCAGGACGGTGGGCAGAGTTAAGGTTACGTGGGCATGTATCTTAACTCTGTATTTCCTGATTTCACAAGTTTGAGTTTTGCTGAACTTGACATTCTGGAAGGGCACAAGCTATCACCAGGCAACTTTAAGTCAAATAACTCAAGTCAAATTGTCTCCAGAAAGAAGCCAGCATCTGTTTGCCTGGTAAATAAAATAATCTTTGGCAGGTTTTTGGAAGGAAGCACATTATTGAATGGCTATGATGAGTTCTCAAAGAGTGCTTTCATCTCATCCTCTTCTTCCACATCCTCTTCTTCCTCACCACAACTCTGATGTCCCGTCCCTCATGCTGCTGCTGCTCCTGCTCAGAGTAACTGGCCCCATACCAGTATCCTCATTGCAGGTGAAAATTCTTCAGATGCCCTGACCTCGTTTACATCCCCCAGTGATTGGACAGAAGCCTGGAACACATCTACTGTACTCCGTCCACCATTCCCTGGCTTCCTCCTTTGCCTAGTTAAACAACAGTTCTACAACCCCCACTGACTTCCATGTCTGAAATAGACCAATATGGCAGTACAGTAGATGGCTGTGGGCTGGCACTAGCAGAAGTGCCTTAGGGTGATCAATCTATGCGGGCGGTACCTGTTTTTGGATTGCCCTCTGCTACATGCACAAGGCCTGAATGTGTCTTTTTATCATATCCCCTTATCCCACTACTACCTCCCGTGCATGTTGACAACCAGTGAAGGCAATCAAAAAACAATACAAGGCAGCCAGAGAGACTTGCTGAGCTGTTCCCCAGGCTGCAGTTACTAATTTGTTAGTGACTAGAACTATGGTGAATGAAAAGTAGTGGCAGAAAACTGGAGACCAATTAAGTCTACAAACGCCCTTGGTAGAGAGACAGAACATTGTTGTATATGGGAGGAGACAAATTAATGTTAGATTATTGTGATATATTGTTTTTATCTTGGTAGTGCCTAAGGATTCTGACCAGGGTCCCATTGGCTAGCACTGTCCAAAGAACAAAAAGCCAGTTCCTGCCCCAGTGAGTTCCCAATCTAGGACTCAGACCTATGTTAAACCCATTCAATTACGAATGTCAAGTCTGACATAACCCCACTGAGTCAAGGAAATTCAGAATTAGTGGGGGCTGAAAAATTCAGAACAAACAATTTATTTGTCAAATGTCTTTGTTTTCTATTTGTGAGATGTCCACAAAGAAATGTCTTTTTTATTATTATTCAAATGTTATTTGTAAATGTCTTCAGCCATTTATTCCTGATTTGTAAACTGTTAGCAAGCTGTTACTTAAATACTGTGGCACTGTTTCTATTCCTTGACCAGATGACTTCTATAATGAACCACCTACAGTGCTAATCTTGATTTCCTTATCTAACTGCAACAGTGACCATGGCAATCCAAGAGTCACACTGTTGTTGGTTAAAAGAAAAGGAGGACTTGTGGCACCTTAGAGACTAACAAATTTATTTGGCATAAGCTTTCGTGAGCTACATCCGATGAAGCTGTAGCTCACGAAAGCTTATACTCAAATAAATTTGTTAGGTGCCACAAGAACTCCTGTTCTTTTTGCGGATACAGACTAACATGGCTGCTCCTCTGAAACCTGTTGTTGGTTAGTTACAGTTTGACGTTTGCTTTCAGGTAGTGTCATGACTGAGCATTAGAGCCAAACATTGACTTTTCATGATCATTTCCATTGGTAAAAATCCACTTGAAAGTAAGTGTGTGCAAAGCAAACAGAAAAGGAGCACGAACACAGTCCTAGTATATACATTTAAGACGCAAATGAGTATTTGCAAAAATCTTTGTTGTATTTGCCCAGCTTTCATTCCTAGATGTTGCAGGAAATATAGTTGTAGGATCCACTTCTGAAAGTCTTCTGTGGCTGTTATTATTATTATTACTTATTGGTGTTAATCCAGTGCCTTGGGGCCACCATTCAAGGGAAAGGACCCCATTGTTCTAAGCATTGTAACCCCAGCAAAACCAAACAAACCAACTCTGCTGCAGCCAGTCTCAGGCCTAGACTCAGGCTCAAGCTGTAGCACTAAAAACAACCATGTCAATCTTCTGGCTTGGGCACCTCCCTTCCCAGGGTCCGGCTCTCCAGCCCGAGCTAGAACATCTACACAGCTACTTTTAGGCTCTGAGACTAGCTGGAATGGGTTTTTGGTGTTTTAGTTTGCAGTGTGCACATGCCCACAGAGTGAAAAGACAGTCCCTGTCCCAAAGAGCTTACAATATAAACTATGGAACTCTCATGGTGAACTTGCTGGATGAGAGTCATTGCATGGTTGAGAACACAAAGGCCCCCATTCTGCAATGAGTTTTGCGTGAACAGACCACTGCGGCCACTAAAGAAGTGGGGTAAATGTTTGAGATCTGTCCAATATCCACACGGGACCAGTTGTTTATCTTCTCTGGGTGCCAGTCACATCCGCAACAATATCGAGCATCGTAGCTTTTTGCTTTAATTTCCTCCATTTTAAATTGTGGTGATAGAAAGAAAGAAGGAAAATGAATGACTGTGTGAATGTGACACATTGTTTTGAGAGCGGAACAATTTGGAAAAATTTACCAAGGGTTGTGATGGATTCTCCATCACTGACAATTTTTAAATCAAATCTGGATTTAATTGGATTTCGGTATTTTTCTAAAAGATCTGCTCTAGGAATGATTTTGTGGACGTTCTATGGCCTGTGTTATATAGGAGGTCAGACTAGATGATCACAATGGTCCCTTCTGGCCTTAGAATCTATGAATCAGTAAGTCTAAAGCTCTTTTAGACATATGTTAATAAATAAATCCAGTATAATGTAACAGCGGTTCTGTGTTTTATCTTATATTCAGAAGATACAGTGTAACAGCTGCCTACTACAAATGCACGTTAACAGCATGTATTCCTAATTATGTCTCCATAACCAGCTTAATTTAAACACATTTTATTACTGTTAATAATAAAAATCACATATCTAGCATTACAAATTTACACTGCACTTTACATTACAGCCATAGGAAATCAATGGCAGCACTCTCTTTAACTTCCCTGAGAGCACAAGAAAGCCATGAGACTGTAAGCTTATTAGGGAAGGGAATATGCATGAATCTAAAACCTGATCCTGAGAGGTGTTAGCCACCTCCCGCCCCCCCGCTGAGGACCATGAGGGTGTGAATGAAGTCACATGAGGGTGTGCAACACCTGGTGCAAGGCATGCAGCATCTTGCAGAGTCAGGCCTTGTGAGTAATGACATGTCTGCATGCTTAGCAGCCATGGTTTCACAACAGGTGCGATTTAAAATCAAAGTGGTGAAATCAGTGCAAAAGGTTGCGTGGACCCCCTGAAATCAATATAAACCTGGCTTATAGAGAGTTAAATCGATTAGGAACAGGTTTAAGCTAAATAAAAATAAGCCATTCTTGAATGGAAAAAGGAGGGTCTGACAGAGTTTTGCAACTTGTTTGACTTGTGAGTAGACAAATCCTGAATCACGTTGCCCAACCCTAAACAATTTATAATCCAATAATTTAGTTCTCCTCTTAGTGAAGTGAAAGGAATATTGCCATTGATTTCAGGTAGAACAGATGAGGTGCTTTTGTCTTCATACACGTTCACAAGTAGAACCATAACCGTTTTCAAAGACGATTACCCATTTGTCTGTGGTAATAGTACATGGACAGGAAATATTTTGTAGTTCAAATTTCTTGATGTGACAGCATGGCTCTGAGTGAAGTGAATCCAAGGGCAGAATTTGTCCCTTAACACACATGCCCATCAACAACTTTTCAAACCTTTTTAGTTCTGCCATTTTTCTCCCTAATGGCCATTCTCCAACATGGCTCCATCTTAAATCTCTCCATATCTGACAAACTTTTAAAACCCTACCAGACAAGAAAGGCTTCAAACCACAATTTAAACAAAATAAGGTCAACATTACTTTTTTTTCCATTCTGCTAATAAACAGCATAGAAATTACAACAAAACCCTATTACTATATTTGCTCATTCATAGAAAAATATAAAATACAGTTGCTAGAGAGAGGTGATCATTAGTCAACATACAGCTTCCTTGTTGCCAAAACAAAATGTTAGGCCCTAGTTCTGCAAAAAGGACTTTTACACGTGCCTAACTTTACACACTGTGAATAGTCCCAGTAAAGTCAATGGGCCAGCTCATGGGGCATAAAGATAAACACATGCATAAATCTGTGCAAGATCCAGGTCCTAAACCACACACTATGGCCTGAGCCTGAGGTGGTGTGAAGCAGCATAGCTCTGTTGTCTGCAATGGAGCAAGTCTCATTTACATCAGAGCAGAATCTGGCCACATATTTTTGCACTGTAATGTCACCAGTGTAAAGACAGTTCTATTAGTAGAATACCCTTTTGTACAAAAAAGGGTGTGCAAATCATTTTAAAATATCTGAAATCTGATATAGGACCCAATCAGGTTCCTTTTGCAGTCTAATGAGAACAGCATTGAAGCCAAGAGATATTTTTGCAGACTGCCTTCTTTTATTCCAGTATTTTGGAGAATGTCAATGATCATAAAAAGTTAGGAGATGGAAGACACTGACTAGAGGTGGATAAATGAGTAGCTTTGCCACATGTCTCGATTAAGGACTCTGAACCCTAACTAAAGGCTCATCTCTGAATGAGCAAAATGGTCTAATACGACCATTAGCATGGGAGAGGACAGCAGAGAAAGAATGATGTAAAACACTGTTGAGTACCCTAACTCTACATGAACTGCTGATCTGGTTTTCCAACTGTCGTCTCCAATGTTTTCCTTAGTAGTTATGGGCCACATCAAACCATTTTGTTCTGTACATGCAATTCCCAGTGATATTCCTCAGAGCTCTGCACAAAGGCTGAGGTAACATTTTCAAAAGTAAGTGACTTCGTAATCCATGGAATTTAAGCGCTTATGAAAATTTTACCCTGTGGATAACATACAACCCTAGGATCTTTGCTCTCATCCTACATTCCTTTCCTTTCCCCCTAGTAGCTTCTGAACATTTCTTCATTGTGTAAGTAGTAAGTAGCTTCCTTAAATCTGACTCATTTTTGTCTTATCCAATCAAGCAGCGCTTTAATATTTTCAAGCTGCCAGTATAAAAAAAAATTAATCTGATTCAACAATCACATGCACCTAGAAAGTCACCTCCTTGCAAGAACTGTGATGACTCAGAAAATGCTTTTGTGATTTAGAGTTGACTGTCGCCCAATGTACTAAGATAAATTGCCCATGATTTCTCACAAGTGCTGCAACAATGTACGACCAAAATGGCACTGAAAATGCTGCACTGCACAACTATTTAGAGGTTTCTTTTGGCAATAAATAATCAAAAAACTGTCTTCTGATCATCAGAGGGACGGGCAGAAGTGGTTAGTTTTCATACCTGGCCTTTCAGAGAATGTTACAGGTTTTTAAATGATGAGTCAGCAGTATTCTTTGCTTGTTCCTGCCAGTGCAATCTCTTTTTGGCTTTCCCTGCTCCCACATACCAATGTAAGTATGATTGACACCCCCGTAAGTAAGCAGCAATACCTTGTACAACATGGGATTGGGGAACTGACTCACATCTATTCATCATGTCTACCTTAACCCTCACTCAGTACTGTGGGATCACCATGTAATTTACATCGAAAGCCAAGCCATTAACCAGTAGATTCCTAGGCAAATAAAATGTCCGCCTCACGTATTTGTGCTATAAATTAATTAATTAATTACTACTAGCACACCCATTTCTAAGGTCAATATACTATCTAGGCTCCCATTACTTTGGCATCTAGGTTCCTTAAGTAAACTTTGTACTTACACTGTTCCCTCTGCCAGAGGATCTCAAAGTGTTTTTCAAACTTTAGAACTTCAGAGACAGCTCCCTGTGGAGGCAGACAAATGCGACCACCCACTTTTTATGGATGAGAAAAGTGCGGCACAGACACAAAGTGTTGTTTCAAAAGTGACAAGGAGCAGCCTGCAACAGTTGAAGCCAGGTCTCCTGTCTACCAGGCCTGT
Source organism: Lepidochelys olivacea (assembly GCF_965140295.1). NCBI lineage: Eukaryota > Metazoa > Chordata > Testudines > Cheloniidae > Lepidochelys > Lepidochelys olivacea. The sequence goes on along the minus strand of NC_140421.1, from coordinate 64,984,855 downwards.
CCCTTAATCACCTTTCTTCCTCTAGTTAATGGCGCCTAATGCTATGCAAACAGATCTGGGTTTAGTTTCTGACCCAGTCTCACTTTGCATTTTGTAGCCAAGCTACTGAGGAAGTGTCACTGATGGGTTGTGTCTGATGACAGGTCCATCCCACCCATCGCCCCAGGGCCTTGAGGACGGGGGTGGGGAGGGTGGATTCCGCTGAGTACAGGAGGATTGACGTGGTTAGGGTACTGACCAAGATCTTGGAAAGCTAGAGTTCAAGTCCCTGCTCTGCCACAAACTTCCTGTGTGACCTTGGCCTCTCTGTGCCTCAGTTCCCCATCTGTACAATGGGGATAAGAGCACTGCCCTACCTAGGGGCGTTTTGATAACTACATTGAAGATTGTGAGGTGCTCACATACCAAGGCAATCGGGGCCTTATAAATGTCTATGACAGAAAGGTAAAAAGAAAAAAAAAATCAGCACAGAGGGAACTATGTATGTTACTGCCACTAAAATAAAAGGAAATGGCCAAACTGCACACTTATGTTCAACATTCAGCTGTCCCAAAGAAGAGTGACTTGGCTTTAATCCGCTTTGGATATTTTTCACATGATTTAAAAAAAGATAATACGGCTACTGGTGGACTGTGCAATGAATTTGGCTGGGAAGCTGAATAAAAAATTGAGGTTCCTCCTGGAACAATTCTAAAGTAGAACCCCTGCTTACCAGCAATGTCGATTCTTTCGAAAAGGGGCACGGTAAGAATCTGCATTGTGCTTATATTATAATAAACCTCTTAATAAACAGTATTAAGACCTAGATGTCCATTTCATCTCAGGAATTAAGACAGACACACCACTGGTGCAACTCACAGTAATAGTTACACTAGGGATAAATGTGTATTTTTCAATGCCTTCAATGAATGTGGCCACACTGTCATCTGTTTAAATAAAGTCGATGCCAAAATATCACATAACTTTGGCTTCATGCCCAAGAGTTCAGAAAGTGTAATCTACCACGTACAAAAAAATCTACCACGTAATTGCCTCTATACTCTTTGGCTTCTGTTCTTTATTCCTATCGTTCCACAAAACTCCCTTCTTTTTGCCATTTCTCCACTGTATCCACTGGTTTGCAACTTTAGTTAAATGCCTCCTGTCAACCTAGCACAAATCTAATACAGTAAGCAACCCAACTGTTGTTTTAAGACTATAACATTATTTTCAAATGATTATTTACAGGATAAATAATATATAATAATTGATACAGCATACATAATGTATAGTATAGCAGCCTTTTACTTTTCTTTTCTGTAGATAGAAGGGACAATTTGCAGTAGGATTACCAAAGAGCTGGCTACAGCTACAGGGTTAAAATGAATTATAACTGCATAAATTGGAGGTATAAAAATATATATAGTTCATTTTAAGTCATCTCCTCTCTGAAGTATAAACAAACAGATGAAACTTGAGTTTTTCTGCGCTCAGGAGATCACAAAAGGTTTGGTAAATGGCTGCACACTTCAATAAGAATTTCCATAACAGAGGAAAAGCATTATAGCCAAAGGAATTGCATAATCCGAGATTTTGATTCACCATTCACTAATTGGTGAAAAACCATGCAAGTCAAACATGGTCCGTTAATGATGGCCTCACTTCTATTTCTTTATTTTTATCCTGGTGGAGAACATTCCTTTACAATTCTCCAGGACTGCAGCAAAACCTTGAATGCTGACATCAAGACTAGTAAGCAACATTAGTCCTTGAAGCACCATTTGGAAAGCGTTAATGAATTCAGATTGGTACCGCAGTTTGGCTTGTTGCCCTAGGATCATGGAAGTGAAATTACCAGGGTTGGAGGAGGGAGAGAAAAATGACTTGAGCTTAGCCCAAAACAAGTTGTTGAACATATGTTTTATGAATCAAAGAATTTTATACACATTGCTGGTCCATGCCTTTTGGCCATAACGAGTCCCCATGTTAATGAATATCAGGGAGGAAATATTATTAACGCCATCTATGCAAAGCATAACAAAACAAAACATTTCCTTTGAGGGAAATCTGAAAAACAGCAGAAATCCCCCTAAAGACAGAAGAAATATAATGGTCTATAGAACAGGGAGAGATGTAGAAGAATGTATATACGTATAGTATATAAAATATCCATTACAGGCAAGATTCTGGTCAGAAAATAATTATCGAGAATGTCAGATGGCCTGATGACAGCCTGAAAAACATACTCGTTTTAGTTCAGAAATAGCATCTATCAATCAATTTCGATTGTACGGGAAGTCCAATTTCATTATCATCATGATAAATGAAAATATTAAACAAAAATTCACAGGGAAGCCCGTTAGCAGTTGCTGTTAGCTGAGAGCAAAGATCCAGAAGTGTCATTGGGTTTACATGTTTTCTGACTCATCCCAATATCTGACAACTGGAAACAGCACTGGACATCTCAGGAGACTGGGCTTTTTCCCAAAGTTTCCGTTATTCCTGCTTTCACCCAGGCTGGAAATACCACAAGAACTCCCTTTCCTGCAGAATTTTCTTTTTTGTGTGTGCGCGTGGGGGGGAGATTGGGGGGCTTCTGATATCCCCAAAAGACTCCATGAAATAGGATAATGAAGACATCTTTGCAAGTGTGGGCCTTAACGCTGCAAACACTTATACACCTGCTTAACTCTAAGCACATGAGTAATCCCACAGAGGTTAAGCAGGTATGTAAGTATTTGTAGGATTAGAGGCTTAATTTTTAAAAGAAGTTGAATTTTTCTGAATTCTACATTGATTCAGGGTTTGGTTCAGCTTCATTTTTTGGAGCAAAGATTTGGATCCTTTCTTATTTCAGTCGTTCAATTAGCACTGATATTGGCATAACCAGTTTCTTAACAGCTAAAAGGACAATGAACTTTGTGTAAAGATTACATGAATGAAATCCCATTACTTCTAGGAGGCTACTGTAGGTTTGTGACAAGATATATAAGAAGTTAAGCAAAATGAACAAAGTGCTTCTGAATTTTGTTTGATTGTTGGAGTTCTCCAAAACATCTGTTTTTTTTTTTTAAAAGAAAGGCATTCTTATAGACTTAAAGGAGGCTGATCAATCTCATGACAACAGAGTGGATGCCCATTGGGAGGTTTGGCTTGAAAGATACTGGGAGGAGTATGGCACATAAGGGGTTAATGAGTGATGATCACACACATTATCTCCACTGAAAAAGGAGACACACAGGCAGTTTTGAAAAAACTTCCAAGTGACTTAGGACCATGAGTTCCATTGAAAAATCAATGTGATTTGTGTTCCTAAAACACTTAGATCCTTTCAAAAATCCCACACAGTTTGCAAGGTCCTCATTCTGAGGGCCCTATTACAAAAGAGCTCCTTTCTCCAGTGACTTCTCCAGCAGCCCTCTATGCTATGCCGATAGTCTCAAAAGATTAAACAACAGAAACAAGAAAGAGAAGTAGAATATATATTTTCTCATTTATGTTTCAGCAACAAAACATTCATAAATAGCAGATTCTGCTGCTTTTGTAGCAACATATAGCAAGAGCCTCTTCTGTGCTGAATGACGTATCTAATAAACACGGGGAATGTGCTCCTCCAGTGTTGCCCCATAGATACATTAAAATTCCATGCACCAAAACTGAAGCTGTATTGAGGCATGTGTATTTTCTGGCAGCAAGGTGGGGGTTAAAAGCAATTCCCCCCCCAGTATTAAGCCATCTCTATGCTTCCAGGTCTGAGTTGTGCGATAGATCTTACCTGGCTAAAGCAAACCAATGAATTTAACCCCATTCTTAGTATGAGATGTAGCTTTCAGTTACACTAAAACCCATATTAAAAAGACCCCCTTTTTAACGCTATTAACTCTCAATGTGGATGGAGGATTTTGTACAGCTTTCACAGGGGTTCCAAATCCATGTAAGCAGGTAAACAGCCGTTAGTATTCACCCCTTTGGTGGCCACTGTGGCTGAAATGACTGACCTGATGAGGTAGTCACCACAGATCAAACAGTCTAAGCTTATATGTACATATTAAAAGTAACTTTTACAGTCTGCACTGAGATCAGATTTAATGCCCAAGTAAAGCTGTAACGTAGCACAGTATGACAGAGTGAAAAAGCACATACGTTTCTAGAAGATCGTATCAGTATTAACTCCACACTCCTATCTGTTTATAAATATATTAAAATATAATGTGCCTTACCTTTTTGATCTGTGGAATAAGCAGACCCCAATCAGTGCGCCTCGTCAGAGACAACAGGCTGGAGAATCTGTTAAAATAAGCTAAAAAAAAAAAAAAAGGAGTGATAATATTTTATTTTTGATGAAATGAAGTATTTTCTTCAGCTAACAGGAGAAAAAAAAAACATTGTTTTTGTTATACTAACATGGATACATGTAAGATACGTATACACCTACAGCATGTGCTATATACACATCTTGAATTGATCCAAGGTACACTAACGCAGCACTTAATACCCAGCAGACTGAATTCGGAATGCTACAACACAACGGTGGTTTTCTTTTAATGTTCCAAAATCACACAAAGCTGACATTTTAAAAAAGAAAATCATTACCAGCTCATATGCTGCCATACCACAAAAGCCTATCCTTAACTAACTGCTGCATAATCATTCTCCCGGAGTGTTATTATCCATCGGCTCGCTGCCTATCTCCAGACAGACGCAGTCTGCAAGCCACCAGCTTGCATCTACCATGTGTACATTGGGAAAAGGAAAACGGCAAATTAGAAAAAGTCCCTGCAGTGGCGAAAAGGAAAAGAGGGCGAGTGGGAGAGGAAGAGGGAGCTCACTGGCCACAGAATTTTCGAGAAGGATGACAAGGCAGCCAGCTCCGCCATCATTCACGTACAATAGGGTACTGCATTTGCGTCTGCTTAAGCAGTTTGTCAAGGGGTTTCTGGTATCAAATGCCTGACAGGCATTTTAATGCATTCAGCCAAGTGTGTCCCCAGGAATCAGGCCTCTAATCCTATGAATTTCATCAACGGGTTTCCTTTGTGCCATTGCCAAACACACACACACGCACCCACTGCACACAGGCAGCAGCATGCGGTATTTCTGTTGCTATACCAGTCCAAATCCTACACGGGTTTTACGTACTGTATATGCTGAAAAGGAGGTCTCATTTTCTGCATTATGGAAGGGGAGGGGTTTGATATTTCTGCTTTATTTTTCTGTTTGGTGTTTCATTGTCAGCTCATTTACTCGGCTACTTGAGCTCCAGGTTTGCTTATTTCCAGTGACCGAGAAAGACGAGAAATTCCCAGGAGAGCTCAAATGTTGTGAATGGGGGACATTTATTGCCAATATTTGTCACCAATATTCCATGGTTCAGCTTGCAACTAAGCTCCTGTCAAAAATCCAATTTTGCCCCCACTGCCCTACAGTTTACATATTGGGCTCAAAATGCGTGTGCTAGATCAGGAGCTAGGGTAGATTTTTTTAAAAAGCCGAATTTGAACAGACTCAGATTAGGTGCTTCTGAATTATGGCACCCTATATATTGAAAAAAAGTGTTGAATAGAGTTTCAAAACTTGTCAAACTTGTTTTCAAGGAGGGGAGGGCAACTTCCTAGCAAAAAAAAAGACAGAAGAAGAGATCAAACTTAATAGCCTGAACTCCCCTGGCTATCTAGCGCCCGGGACTAAAATGTAGTTGATAGAAGTCTAATTTCTTTTTGAAAATAAATTAAGGTAAACTGAGGCCCCGATCCAGCAAAGCACTTAAGCCCATGCCTGACTTTAAGCACATGGGTAGTCTCACTGAAGCCAGTGGGACTACTCATGAATTTAGAGTTAGGCACACATGCTTAAGCATTCTGCTGGATAAGGGCTCAATTACACATGTCAAATGGCAGATGAAGACCATTTTAAACAGCAAGTTGTTGTCCCTTTTCCTTGCAGAGTTAGACCCCCACAGTGTAACCCTGTCTCTGGGGGGGTCTGGTCAATGGAACAGAGGCCATTTCCCTCTAAAAAGCATTTGTGAGGAGACCTAACAAGCCTCCCAAGTCTTGAGGGCTGATGTGGGGGATCCAGCATGGTGCTCGAGGCTTGTGAAAAGGGCTGAGAAACATCCTAAGGTTCACTGAGGGATCTCCCCTACCATAGAGTCCAGGAAGTCCAGAGGGAGAGGGGGCAATGTCCTGCCTGACCTCCTCCTCCCAACCCCCTCTTCTCACCAAGTCCCATTCCCTGTGGGCCTCCTGAGGTCTTTTTGACTGCCTGCCCTCCAAGAGTCACAGCAGGCAGTCAGGTAAAAATAACTGGCAAGCACCAATGGCAAGCATGACGCTATGGGGTGGAACAGGTGTCTTGCTAGGAGTTATGGGGATGGGGACCCCTGAAGCAGCACAGGGGCATAAGAAAAGCAAGCAAGGAAAGCACTAGGACTCTCCTGACTTCTCTTCCCAGCAAGCTTCCTGTGACTCATCAAAAGGGAGTCTCATAGCTGCCAGCTACAGGAGGTTCACCATCTGCAGAAGCCAGGTCCAGTCTAGACCTTCGCTGCCTTCTCCCGAAGCACGGAGCTGCTCTCCAGCTCCTCCACCTAGCCCCCATCGGCTAGTAGTAGTATCCTCATGGTCCTCCAATTGCTCCCAAACATCTGCTCCTCCACAGACTCCCCCAAAGCTCTTACGGGGTCCCATAAACATAAGGCATGGGGGAAAGACTAACAGGGACCCCTAAAAACCCTCCTAAAGACTGAACTGAGTGCAGATGGCTCTGAGAAGCCTCACTCATATGGCTCAGTGTGGGAGTCGATGTATTTCCCCAGGCAGTGCCCTATTTCTGGGCCCATCCTAGAACTTCAGAAGGCATGGTGACATCAGGCTTCCTTCCTTCAGTCCTCAGGAAATCAAGCAGCCTATAGCTTCCTTTGGTCCTGAGTTTCAGGTCAGAACTATTAAAAAAAAATTATGAACCTTTGTGCATGGGAAGTTAAAGTTGGTAGGCCCAGATCAACAGTGAGTGTATATTGCCTTTAAAGAAAATTAGAGATCAGAATACAACCCTTTCGACACCCAGGAAACGCAGAATTGAGGTTGCACTTCTCAAACAAGGCACCCAAACCACCTCAACTCTGCCCAGGAAATGATGTCCTGAGAAAAATCAAACCATTGACTCTGACCATAGCAAACAGATTCATTTAATCAGTCTTCACAAAAACCAGAGTGCCTCACTCATAAAGCATGTAGTGGGTGTGCTCCCTTCCAGCTTTCCTTATGGTCATACGATGCACATATGCAAGAATTTCACAAATTCCTGACCAGACAGACAACATCCACAGTCACTCTGGACCTGATCCAGCCAGATGCTGAGGGCATTCAGCATCTCACAGGGGATGCTTATGTCCTTCCAGGATCGAGCCCTGTGATGCATGTATGCACCAGTTCTCCAAATGTCATTAGCCATAAAGCTAGCTTGTCTCCATAGATGATCCTCACATCCCAGGATAATGAAATTAGAGCACTTAAATGAGATGAGCAAAGGTTAGCATGGAGACAAATCGTCATACTTAGCATTGGGGATGCGTATTTGTGAAGCAAATCATAAAACTGGTGCTCTGTCATACACGTTTTCTATACCCTACCCATAAAGAAGGAAAAATGGGATGCGAGAATCTTCGGGTACGTTGACACGGCATCTGGGAGGGTGCTTCCAAGCACAGGCAGAAAGAAGCATGCTAACTCTGCTCAAGAGAGCATGCTACCATACGTGGCTGCAGCACCTGAGTACAATCCTGCCTGACCTGCCCCGATGCACTCAGGTGGCTAGCCCCCAACACCCATGCCACATTGCTATTTTCAGCGCACTAGCTCAAGCAGGGTTTGTGTCTGTCTACCCCTGCACCCTCCCAGCTGCTATGTAGACATACCACATATAGGGGCAAGAAAGATAGTCTGCATGCCTTGTTTGTTCAGGGAAGACTTAACGCTGCATTTTCGGGGGTTTTAGCTTTGTGATGGGGCATCTGCCCCACACCGGCGTGTAAAGGCTTAACCTCAGCAGGGAGCAGGGGAGAGGAGTCCTCTGAGTGACCCACTCCAGCGCAGCCAATCCAGGAGGAATTGCAAGGAGCAACCAATCCGGGCCCAGCAGGCTCAGATAAGAGGAGCTGCAGGGCAGGGCCGGGTCATTTGCTGTTGGAAGCTCAAGGGGTGAGGACTATGTTTCTAGTAGGTGGAGAGACCTGCAGCACCTTGGACAGAGCAATGGCTGGCAAAGACTGGGGAGCAAGAGGGAGCTCTTGGCTGGCTGGCTGCTGGCACTGGGCAGTTGCATGCCCTGAGGCAAGGGTAAAGAAGGGGACGTGGGGAAGTGGGCCAGGGAGACATGGCAGCATGGTGAGAAGTTAAGGAGTTGCAACACGAGGCTGCTATCCACAGGGTCCCTGGGCTGGGACCCACAGTAGCAGGCCCAGGTCCCCCCCACACTCAGTACTGGGGCAGTGGCATGATTATTGGACTGAGACACTTACCCCTGGAAGGGGGATATATGGATGGTGATGCGGTTAAGACACAAGGAGGATGCTGTGGTCCCTGAGGCTGTGAGAGGGGCTTCAGGCAGACAACAGTGACAGAGTGATGGTGTGCAAACCATGGGTGGGAGGGCTTCAGCCTCAAGCTAATCCCCAGAGTAACCAGGAGGAGGTGCCAGACCAGCAATAAGCGACATGTACCATGATAAGCTTCTTTTTTAAAATTAGCTAATTTTTTTATTATTTCCATTACAGTAGCAGCTAGAAGCCCCAGCTGAGCTCAGGGTCCCACTGGATTATTTCCCTCATTGTAGAGACTGGGACTAGAGGCAAAGAACAATAAATGACTTACCCAAGGCCACACAGGAAGTCAGTGGCAGACTCAGGAATTGCACTCACATTTCCTGAATCCCAGTCTGGTACAATTACCACAAGACCATCCTGCCATGCAAATTACTGCCGTCGGCCTGCACCCATCCCTTAACCTTAGCAAAGGTTTTTCTGTGTGTGAATTTGGTTAACATTTTATGTGGTGCCTGTAGTGGCATCTAATATGATCTCGACTGTAAGTTAAAAGAAAGATGCCTTGTGAACAGAATTTGTACCTTGGTGGTAAAAACAGCCCCCAACAGGCCTGACTATTTTGTTTTCACACCTTTTTGGTTGATCATTTTAAGCACTAATGGAAGGATGGCTGCAGGGGCTGTTGTTTCAGCCCCAAAGCTTCAGGGCACAGCTGGAATCCCATCACTGCCAGTTTCTCTGCCATAGTAAGAAACATCAGAATATGCCCATTTTACAGTGCCCTGTGCGGGGGCCAGTTTGGGAGAAGTTCTGGGATTCTCTCTCTTTCCTTTAGGAGGAGGAAACTAAATTGAAGGAAATGAATTAATTCCGAGAGGCATACGTATGCACAGTACTGTGTCTGCAAAACCTTTCAAAGGGGCTCTGCAATGAGGAAGGTTGAGGCAAGAGTCAGCATCACTAAGTATCTCCATGGTTACTGGTACAATTCAGATAAAATAAAAATAAAGCAGTGATGGGAGATGGGGAGCTGGGAAAAACTGCAGCCTGAGTTACCAGCTACTGCAGGTACTAAAGAGCAGAAGATTAAAAACTCATTGTGGAAAATTTCAGGATTGAAAGACGCCCTGGTTTTGTCCCTAGCCTCCTACTTTAATTTCTTTTACAGTGAATTGATGCACAGACAACCTATCTGCCCATTTCACACTGCCAGTCTATCCCGGGCCTTCTGACTTGTGTTGTCCATTTCCTTTATACTGGTTGCCCCTCCAGTTCTGTATCCTCAGCAAATTTTGTTATCTTGCTGGTACTTACATGCTCTTTCTCACAAGCTATTGACAAAATGAAAAAAACATCCGTACCATTATTCATCCTGGTGGCACTCCACCAGTTGCCCATCTCCATTTCACAGTGCCTCCCAGCACATGGACCTTTGGCCTTGGCGATCTAAGCCGGTTCTCTATTCCCCCAATAGAATATCTGCAGACCTCAGAGATTCATCGTTAGTTGAGCACAGTATTATTACAAGGGATCTGAAAATCTAGGTAAACTATGTCCACTCTTTGCTCCTTGTCATCTTAGTTGGTTACTTCTTTTTAAACTGTCAGACAGATGATTCAGGTATGAGCTCCCTTTTGTGAATCCAAGCTGACCCTCATTAATGAAATAACAACTTTCTAGGTATTTCTTAAATCTATCTCTGATTTCCATTTTTTTCCTGTTTCATCTTTATTGCTGAAGTCAATAATAAAGATTTAAAACATTCAAACTCTCCCAAAAATGCTTCTCACAGTGTGACTGATGCCACATGGAATCCTTTGAAGCTATCAGACAAATATATTTATTTTTCCAGGCCATTTCTCTCCCCAATCCTTTTATTAGAGGAAGAATCAAGACAGAAGTGAGTTTGCAGTAAGATATAAAAGATTATTGTGAAATTGTTTCCTTAAATGTCAGTTCAGTTTGTACTTTCATTTACTGTGTAACCTAATGATGTTTTATTAATTGTCTTGTCATGCCTCATCCTGAGAGCTCTAGCTTGTTGTTATTCTATCTCAAATTTATAAATAAAATATCTTTTAAAAGCATGAATCATTTGGTTAAATCAGATTTCACATGACAAACAATTAAAAACTAATACTTGAGCTCACTTGACCTTAAATGAACACAGATCAAGAAGTCCAATGCAAAATATACACGTTATCTATTCTGCTCCATCCCCGGGATCATGACAACATATAGACATATACTTTAAATCTAACCCTATTCAGATCAGCACTTAAGCACATGCTTAACTACAAGCATGTACTTAAGTTCCATTTACTTAATGGGCATTACAGGACTTAGCACATGTTGAAGGGCAGGATGATTTTCCTGAACTGGAGATCATATTGCAAGCTTCTCGTGGCATTTGATCTTGAACTGCATTATGCCAATAAACCAGTTTAAGCTGGCAACCTTTGCTCAGCAGTTGAGAATACGAGATACAAAGTTCTCCCCCTTTAAAATTATGCCTTCTTAAGACTCAGTATCTTCCCTGGGTAGCTAAGCATTTTCTTCTATATCCACCCACTCACTCAAGAGATTAAAAACAAGTGGTCGTTCAGATAACTTGTGACTTACTTGACAGTGAGACCAAGTAAACCAGCAAAAGAAATCGAAATAACATGTAGCAACATCTACTTGAATTAGTTTGAACAATTTCTCACTTAGCAAACTTTAATGTAACATAGGCAGTCAAGTAGAAACATCTGCAAGAATTCTCATTAACTGGGCCATGTAAGAAGGGAAGCCTGCAGTTTAGCAACTCTGAAATAAAAAAGTATCACTACTATTTAGTGGGGAAACTGCAGCAAAGAAAGGAGAAATAACCAGGCAAAAGTCACTCACCAGTCAGAGTTATAGATGTGAACAGAACCCGGGCCCCGACTCAATAAGATAGAGAAGCACATTTCTAACTTTAAGAACCTGAATAGTCCCATCAGCTTCAGTGGGTCTGCTCAGGTCCTTAATGTCATGTAGATGCTCAGGTATTTTGCTGAATTGGGGTCCTGGCCTCCTGACTTAATACAGTGCCCTATTTGATGGACCAAGCTGCCTGCTTCTCTTTCTCCATGGGTCTCAATCCTCCCTTTCAAAAATGAGCATGCCAGCAATGTTAGTACCCTACTAAGTGTAAAGATAAATCATAACGTTTCCTTCTTCTACTTTAACTGGTTCATTTTAGGACGCCGGGGCTCCAGAACCATTCGCTAATCTCAATTTCCATCCACAGTCCAGGGCTCTGACTGACCCTCCCGTCCCTTCCAACAAAGGAAGAGGTACCAGAAAATCTCTGGAATGTCAGCAGGCACGGATATGTCTACTGAGAACTCTGCAAGTAAACAACTAACAAGGAGAATGGAGGTCCTCCATCCTCTGAACAGGACGGCTCCTGCTGAGGACACAATGTCTATGATGGCCGTGCTGGCAATAGTTGCTGCAGTCATAGATATCATGTCCACAACAGCCACAACACAACAAATCTTACCTCGATGAACTCCTTTCCATAAGCGTTGACAAAACAGGTGAATGAAGCAGAAAGGAGAATGTCAGCAGTGGAAGATCAGGTACAAGGGCTCTCTGCTCAGGTGCAGAGAAGCCTCACAGATTTATCTTCTCTTAAATCTGAAGTGGCAGAACTTTGGGGAAGGTCTCACCATAATAATGTGAGAATTATAGGAGTACCTGAAAGAGCAGAGAAAGGGAAGCCCCTAGAACCCCAAGCTCCTTTCAGAAATGCTCAGCTAGTTAGAGAACACGCAGGTTTCTAAGCCAGGCTCAAATACCAAACCTGATTGTCAAATTGATCAGATTTACTGTAAAAGAAACAATAGTGCAACTAGCTCATGGGGTGGGAGGGACATCCCAAAACAAGATAATCATTTTTCAAGATTTATGGGGGGGAAAAAGTGGTTGCACAGAGATCAGCCTTTAGAAGAGCAAGGGAACTTGCCAAGCAGGGAGGGTTCAGCTCAATTTCATGTCAGTGTTTGGTGAGGGAGTTCGTCTGATCCCAAAGCCACAAGAAGCAGAATGTTTTTTAGACAGCCTGAAGTGAACTGAGCACCTGTTCTGTTTTACACCAAGTTTACTTCCCAGTTGTTATGTCTGCCTTACCTGCACTGAACTTATCCAATTACTGTGACTAACCTGCTTACTTGGTTTATCGTTTCTGCTCTAAGCTTATACTTGATTAACTTTTGGGACATACATATCCCTTCTTGTTGAATGTGAAGTGCCCCAGCAGGGGAATTAAGGAACACCGCATCCCAAATTGATCTCATGGGAGTGCACTGACTGTGGAAAGGATTTATTTAAATATTGAGTGCCTTTGCTCCAGTATTTGTGCTGGGGAATTAATGAAACATTGGACATTACCCCTAACTGGACGGACCAACATGAACCATTTGTTTGTGACTACATGAAGCCTGTGTGTTAGCCCAGCACCGATGCACACCAAAGAGAGATCACTGGGGCAGTGCAGCTCCCCATGGCTCCGTAGAAATGTGCGGGTTCCAGTTCCACTTTTAAAAACCGGTGCCAGCGGAAGACCCTGTTGTGCCACCACGCCTTGCTGCTAGGGGGCCTCAAAGCTCAGCAGCTAGACCTCCCCTGTGCTGGAAGTGTGAGAGGCGGCTCTCCTCCCTGCAAGACATCACGGAAAGCTGCACAGGAGCTGAACAATACAGTTATACCCCCATGGATCGATGGAGTAGAGGAGAAGACAAATGCAGGTTGCGGCGCTATATGGACAGTGATTTCTATCTTCCCCTATCCCCTCCAACTTCCTCCCTTTATCCCATGTCTCCTGCCTTCCACATCCACCCTGCTCTCCCTACTTCCCCAGTCTTTCCTCTTTTTGCCCAAGCTCCATTCAACTTCCCCCACCCTAGCACATTCTATAAGCTCAAACCCTGAGCTCATGAACACCAACTATGAAGTTAATGTAGAAGAGTCACTTCTTCAACTGGATTGTTTATTGTGTTCTTTGGTGCAGTCATTTGCAATTTGGTTTCTCCCTTCTTACCTATATGTTTGTTTAACATGGGGAAAGAAAACAATGTTTGGTTGTAAACAGGAGGGGCTGTGGGAAGGTAATCCCCACAATACACAATGTCCCACTCAAGATGTATTACCAACACTCTGGTGTTGGGTTAGGCAAACTAAAAAGATTACAAGTTAGGAGACAATACACAGGCATATCCTTGACATATCTGGTTAAAAAATGTTACATTTGTGGAGTGTGGGCTCCCTTTCCCCTTACAATGGAGTTACTACTTTGTGGTATGGGAAAAATAAGATGCCCAATAAAATAAATAATTAATAACTAATTAAAATAATGGCTATTGGTGGAGCTCCCAGCATGGATAGTGTCTCCCCAGCCCATCCCATCCTGCACTTTTGATTGGTTTACTTTTATTTCTAGTGTTAGGTATTTGATTATTGTTGCCTTTTCATTGTGATGTACCATGCTTGGTAATAAGTTAAGTTGTTATATGTATGTTATGTGTTTTTATGTTTTTGCTTTAACTTGCCCTTTTGTGCTCTTCTTTCCCCAGAGCTCTCTCCTCAGTATTCCCTAGAAGTCTGGCAAGTGGCAAGAGAATCAGCTATCTGGGGAATAAATGTCAAACATTTCATCTGTAGACTCCCCATCCTCATGGGCTTCTGTATGGGGGGGATGGGATGGAATACAGCAAGTGATAAACATTTCATCACCAATGGGTAGGGATGGCCCTCTGTGGAGAAAGAGGTGGTTAGGGACTATTTAGAAAAGCTAGACGTGCACAAGTCCATGGGGCCGGACGAGTTGCATCCGAGAGTGCTAAACAAATTGGCGGCTGTGATTGCAGAGCCATTGGCCATTATCTTTGAAAACTCATGGCGAACGGGGGAAGTCCTGGATGACTGGAAAAAGGCTAATGTAGTGCCAATCTTTAAAAAAGGGAAGGAGGAGGATCCTGGGAACTACAGGCCAGTCAGCCTCACCTCAGTCCCCGGAAAAATCATGGAGCAGGTCCTCAAAGAATCAATCCTGAAGCACTTACATGAGAGGAAAGTGATCAGGAACAGTCAGCACGGATTCACCAAGGGAAGGTCATGCCTGACTAATCTAATCGCCTTTTATGATGAGATTACTGGTTCTGTGGATGAAGGGAAAGCAGTGGATGTATTGTTTCTTGACTTTAGCAAAGCTTTTGACACGGTCTCCCACAGTATTCTTGTCAGCAAGTTAAAGAAGTATGGGCTGGATGAATGCACTATAAGGTGGGTAGAAAGTTAGCTAGATTGTCGGGCTCAACGGGTAGTGATCAATGGCTCCATGTCTGGATGGCAGCCGGTGTCAAGTGGAGTGCCCCAGGGGTCGGTTCTGGGGCCGGTTTTGTTCAATATCTTCATAAATGATCTGGAGGATGGTGTGGATTGCACTCTCAGCAAATTTGCGGATGATACTAAACTGGGAGGAGTGGTAGATACGCTGGAGGGCAGGGATAGGATATAGAGGGACCTAGACAAATTGGAGGATTGGGCCAAAAGAAATCTGATGAGGTTCAATAAGGATAAGTGCAGGGTCCTGCACTTAGGACGGAAGAACCCAATGCACAGCTACAGACTAGGGACCGAATGGCTAGGCAGCAGTTCTGCGGAAAAGGACCTAGGGGTGACAGTGGACGAGAAGCTGGATATGAGTCAGCAGTGTGCCCTTGTTGCCAAGAAGGCCAATGGCATTTTGGGATGTATAAGTAGGGGCATAGCGAGCAGATCGAGGGACGTGATCGTTCCCCTCTATTCGACATTGGTGAGGCCTCATCTGGAGTACTGTGTCCAGTTTTGGGCCCCACACAACAAGAAGGATGTGGAGAAATTGGAGAGAGTCCAGCGAAGGGCAACAAAAATGATTAGGGGTCTGGAACACATGAGTTATGAGGAGAGGCTGAGGGAACTGGGATTGTTTAGTCTGCGGAAGAGAAGAATGAGGGGGGATTTGATAGCTGCTTTCAACTACCTGAGAGGTGGTTCCAGAGAGGATGGTTCTAGACTATTCTCAGTGGTAGAAGAGGACAGGACAAGGAGTAATGGTCTCAAGTTGCAGTGGGGGAGGTTTAGGTTGGATATTAGGAAAAACTTTTTCACTAGGAGGGTGGTGAAACACTGCAATGCGTTACCTAGGGAGGTGGTAGAATCTCCTTCCTTAGAAGTTTTTAAAGTCAGGCTTGACAAAGCCCTGGTTGGGATGATTTAATTGGGGATTGGTCCTGCTTTGAGCAGGGGGTTGGACTAGATGACCTTCTGAGGTCCCTTCCAATCCTGATATTCTATGATTCGTCATATTCTTCTCCAGAACGTAGGTCCTATTCCCATATAGATTTCTTTTTGATCTCCAAAGTCTTGGCTAATTCTGCAACTGACTCCTCCATTAAACACAATTTCTGTCTCTGAGTTTCCCTCTATAACTCTTCAAATAGCAACAGATCAAGATAAGAAATAGCCATGCAGATGGCGATTTAACTCTTCACTTACCAGATTTCCCCCTTTCAGAATTTTTGTTGAAAAATAATTTGGGCTGTTCCTTGAAACAAATGAACCCTCAACATCATCTCGCAGGTTTTTGTGGGAGACACTCAAGGCCTAGTTGAGGGGTAGAATTACAATTTTGCATCCGCCAAGAGGAGATTATGTGGAGAAAATGACACCCCTTGAGATTTGTCTTATGTCAGAGCTCCATCTCCAGATTTTCTGCACTCTCTGGTTAACTGTGGATATGAACTCAATAAGCTGCACTCGGTGCATGCTGAATTTGCCATATTTCAGCTCAGGCAGAACTTCTGGGAATTGGGAGAAAAAGCTGGCAAGTTGCTGGCATACCACCTAAGACAAAAGACCTCTGCATGTAGAATCTCGTCCAGCCATGATAAACATGGTAAATTAAGTTGATCATCTTAAAGTATTAATAACGATTTTTAATGCCTATAAAGATCTGTACAAATTGAACATAACTCCTCCAAAGATGCTTTAGATCAGCTTTTCACAAATATTACATTACTGCAACCCAGCATCGAAACCTGGCCATGCCCCCTACAGGGGATGAGTTAATTGAGGTGATTAAGAATAGGAATATAGAGTCAACCTCCAGGCCACATGGCTTCCCTGCCAAATTCCATAGACACTTCTCCTCCTCTCTCACAGGATACTTAAAATATTTAGTAAGTCACCCCACAGAGAAGGAAGCCCTAATATAAGTTATTCCTAAACCAGGAAGAGATGCCACACTAGGTTCCAGTTGCAGACCATTTTCACTTATTTATAGTATTGTCAACATATTGACCAAAGTTCTGGCAATGAAACTGGAGAAGGATTTGGGTTCTATCACACACCCAAATTAAGTTGGGTTAATCAGAGGCCATCATAGCTCTGATAACCTTCAACAACTTATTGATATTCTGGCAGTGAAAGATGATGCCCCCAAACTACAAGCCATATTAGCCTTAAATTTTGAAAGCATGGGCTGGAGGTATAGTTTGATACCCTTTAAAAACTGGGATTTGGAGAAGGAAATAGTTCCTGGATCCAAATGTTATATTCTCACCCAGCTCCTTGCATCCTAACCAATGATGTGACTAAGTGAATAGGGAAGTATTATTTACCCTTTCCCACAATACAAAAACCAGGGTCACCTGATGAAATTAATAAGACAGCAGGTTTAATACAAACAAGAGGAAATACTTTTCACACAACACTCAATTAACTTATGGAACTCGTTGCCGTTGGATGTTGTGAAGGTCAAAAGTATAACTGGGTTCAAAAAAGCTGGGTGGGCAAGACAGGGATGGATCTCCCCAAAATTGCCCTGCTCTGTACACTTACCCTGAAGCTTTGGTACTAGCCACTGTTGGAGACATGATACTGGGCTAGACAGACCTGTGGTCTGACCAGCATCAGGGCTTTGGAGCTGTGCTCCGACTCCGCTCCAGCTCCAGGCAAAAACCTGCAGCTCCACTACTCCAGAGCTGCTCCGCGCTCCAGCTCTGGGCTCTGCTCCAAAGCCCTGCCCAGCATGGCAGTTTTTATGTTCTTATGACCTTGGATTCCTTCAGCCTCTTCTGGTACTAGGCAAGGGTGCCCGCTTACTCTACTACTTTTTGATTTGTCTCTTGAGCCTCCAGAAAGAGCTGCATGGGCTTCTCTGGGTGTCTGAGGCATACAACTTGGTTCCATGGAATATAAATTAATGTTATCTGTAATTAGTGTATATAGCCAAACCAGAAACCACTATTCCAGCCCTCCTGTAGCTAATTCAAAGATTCAGAGCAATATCTTGTTCCAAAATAAATTGGGAAAAATCAAACCCGTTGGAAATCTCCTGGGTTGTCATGTAGTGGGGTTTTTCCTCAAAGGAATTTCCATGTGCAAACTGATGCAAGGAAGTACTTAAGTATAAAGTTACCAAGAAACATTAAGAAACTAGTGAAGATAAATTTAGATCCTGTACTCTCTCAAAAAACTAGAGATACTAATAGGTGGCATCCTCTCTTCATGAGCCTGGGGAGAGAGGGGTGAGGATTAATGTAATAAAAATGAATATTCTGCCTACACAGCTCTATATTCTAAGTGACTTACTTGTATACATCCCTCCATCTTATTTTAAAAAATGTAGTAACATTATTAGTCTGTGGGGGCCTGGTCAATGCCCACAACTATCACTTTAAAAATGCCAGCTCCTTATAGCCAAGGGCTGTTGCGGAGGGGGGCGGGGGAGAGGGGGATCACAAACTTGCAAAATTACATGAAGGGCCAGAGCTATCCTAGCTAAGAGATATCAGTTTCATCCTCAAGGTCATGCATAAATCACCTATCTGGGCCAACCTAACCTTAGAAACTGAGAGGGGGGGCACCTATAATTTGGAAGAACTAGCAATATATATTTTCCAGTTAGTCAAGGATAATAGCTTTGTCTCTTTTCTAAATGCTAAAGCAGTGATATGACCTACCACGCTCAGCGGAATGGCAACTGTACCAATTTGATCCAGATGTCCTAAGGCTGCCAGAGGCCCCAGAGCTACTGGGAACCTTGGAAATGGTTCATAAGCTCCGCAGGCCCATGTCCACTATGTGTGCTTTACTAATGAAGAGGAACGCCACAGGTCTGGAGTTCTTTGCGAAAACATGGCCTGGGGAATTATCACAGCCCTTGAAAGAGCCTCAGGGGCACAGTGGAGGAGGGAATTTTAAAAATGCTCCTGAGGACCTCAGGCTACACCTGATACAACAGAATATTCTATTCAAAATATACTGGACACCACAGAGGTGGTGAAAAATGGGGCCTTGTCCTCTGATGTTTGTTAGTGCTGTAATAAAGAAAAAGGAACTCTGGTACATATAGTATGGGGCTGTTCACCATCAGCCAGCTGTGGAAAGAGGTGGACACAAAAGTGAAAACAGTACTTGGCCTTCAGTAATCAAACCTCAGCTGAAAATTATATCCTAGGGTTAGATATATACTATGCTGGGTTTAATTCCATTGCAAGGACTTTGGTTGTTACCAAGCACAGAAATGTAGGAATAGGCTTATGCCTAGAATAGGGCAGTGGTATTCGAACCTGGCTGAGTTAGCAGCGAAAGAAAGAATAGCTCATTGACATAGAAAGCGATTATATGAATTCAAAGAATTTGAAACCTCTTCTTGATACATTTGGATGAAAAATGCTGAGCTAGCTCAAATAATGCCAGACTTCTATTCCACCTGACCTCTCCTTTTTTGCCCTCCCTCTTCTCATCCCTACCCCCAGCCTCCCCTTCCCTTTATTGCCTATTTGTGTGGATTTTTTTTTTGTATTGTTACCCTCACCCTCATATGTTATGTCTGTGTAGTACTGTCTGTCCTTGCAACTTTGACAAGTTGTAAAGTTGCATAATTATATTGGCTATCCTGTGAAGTGTGTGGTATTTGGTAATATGCAATCTCTAAGTCATCTACCTTTTTGTATCTTTATGAAAATTAATAAAAGTTAATAAAAAACTCATTTTATACCTGATTCATTACAAAAGCTTTAATTCTACCATCAAATCCCCCATCAATGTAGAAGCAATTTAGCACATTTAATATTCTTAGAAATCTATTTGGATTAAAGATAGTGGAATGTGTTTAAGCTATGGTTAAACTTTAGCTCAACATTTCAAATGTGAACAATTCTGATTCCTGCCATAGGTGCTGGAAGTAGGAGTGCTGGGGGTTCTGCCACACTCCCTGGCTTGAAGTGATTTCCATCATATACAAGGTTTACACTTTGGTGCAATGGCTCTCAGCAGACCCAATATACAAATTGTTCCAGTACCCCGATTCCTGCTGTCAATTTTTAAAAATAAATTCAAGAAATGGTGGGAATTAAAAAAAAAGGGGGGGGGAGTGAATTTTGAATAAAGTTTTGATTTCCCCCTGAAAAAAGTCCCCCATATTTTAGACCAGACCCAATTTAGAATGTGATTTAGCCCTTACCTTTCCTCTGTACTTTTCTGTGAGTGTCTACATAAAAATATTACTTAGCTTCTCTGTAGCACTTCACATCTTCAAAGTGAAAACACAAATTAACCACACACTACACAGCAAATCAGCAGTAGAACAAAGATTAAAAAGAAGAGTTCCTGGCTCCCCATCCTATGGTCAGTCCACTGCACCATGAACCCTATGAAAGTGCCTTGATGAACACTTCACTCTAATCCCATATACACAGTCTCACACATCCTACTGATGATTCCTTTCGTGGATAACTTTGTTATATGCATTTCTCAGTGGACTTTCACAGTTACATTTGCTTTGAAATTCACATAGTACATGCTGCAAGCTAATGCATGAAATTCTTGAGGTTGATTCCTCTCTTTGTCACCATAAGAGCAAATTTCCTGTGATTAACATAATGAGACTGATTCCTTTTGCTTACACACGGGGAAAGCATGAGTAACTATACCAGCGTAAAATGGGTCTGAGTGGAAACCCAGACCTGATAACTTAATAGCAGTCTTCATTTCCCATGCTCTCAGAGTGATTTTCAACCTATGTGTACATAAGAATGACTTCACCTGCCTCCAGTTGCCTCTAGGGTGAAAAGCAGCAGCTGTTTAACAACATCATGTAACACTCAACAAGAGTTTAGGGGAGGAAGTGAAGAATGTCGCACCCAACTGAAATTAATAGGGATATTTTAGGAAGGTAAAACATAATCATTGTCAAACGTCATTCATTAGAATGGGATGGGAGTCGTGAGCGTAATAAGGATAAACAGGGTTCTGGATAAGTGAGGGACTTTTTGCATGTATTTGATATACATCAGAGGACATGATCTTCTTTTGGATATAGAAGTCCTTTGGCTAACTGAGGCTTGGATAAAGGACCCAATCTGAATACTGCCAAGATACCAGGGTTAGCACTCCCACTCTTTCAAAAATTGCCTTGAGATCTCTTATTTGTACAAGTGGCTTGGTTATTGGTGTTATATGTATTCAAAACATAGCACCCTTCAGCAGAATAATGACCCTTAAAACTATGCAAGGACACTGTTTGAATAATAACCCAGAGATAAGAGGGAGAGAAGCTTTCTGAATCACTAATTCCACTTCCTGCAGCACTGCACATGGGATTGTCTTGGAAACTTTCCATCCCGACACTGACCAAAGAAAGCACTGGGAGCAGCTAGTATATTATCGCTCAAAAGACCTGGAGGTAGATTTGATACTAGACTCCTGAGAAGTGCAGAACAAAAAGGTACAGCCCAGGAGAAAGGGGTCAGAGGTGGCATTAAGACATCTTTGCACCATCCAGATTCTGCAGGTCATGTGGACTGATGTGGCCTCCAGCAGAACTTCTGAGTAGCCTTAGAGGCTACTCCAATTTAGAGAAACCAGTGGGCTGTTCTGAAACCCAGAATTTGAAACCATGGCACAGGTGTCACTCCATCTAGTTCCCCAGAACTACACTGGGGACTGGGAGAGGTGCAGCATAAGACTGCCTGACAGCCCTATGCAGTAATTCCATCAGAGAATTTTCCACCTGGCTTTGGTGCTCCATTTTTAATGCCAATGCATCAGATAGGGCCTAGGGCTGGCCCGTAGTTTTCCAGAGTGCTATGGAGACACCAAGTTCAGATTGTGTCACTCATCTGGCAATCCCCCCATCCAGCCAATCCAGGTTGTGGGACTGGTGCTGTTTTTGGAGGAGGCTGTTTTTTGACCACTTGGGTGCAAGATGAACATGATGTTACAGCACCCATGAAAGAAACTGGACTCCCCATCCCCTTATAAAGAAGGTAGGGGAATATTCAGGGCCTGGTGAGCCCTGCGATTTACTAAGGTTCAAGAGCAGCCATGTGGAACTTGTTTGGAAGACAGGGTGTGTAGCATGGGATAACAGGATGAAAAAGGATTGAACCAGAATTGTGAATACATTTTGAGTGTTATATTTGAGAGATATGGGTTCATTACGAAATGTGAGAGTGCAGTCTGACCTTATTCAGTAGACAGTATCGCTGAACATCCTGTTGGAAAGAGCTCTCCAATAATGGTTTTAAACAAGGACATTGTTCTAATGAAATCTAAATTGTCATTTGCCCTTTTTAAACTTTATAAAGCATTAAAATATGACTATTGTTGCAAGCTGGGTGAAACCTTGTTGCGGGTTGAGTTAAAACCTCATTCAAACTGATCTGTGAACATACCCTGCACTTAAGATAGTTGTAAGAAACACTTAAGGGGCCACAACTAAAATAGGGCCTAATAGAATCTGCCCAGAAACTCGCATCATATGGGCAGGGAGTTCCATTGGGTATTGTGACCAGCTGTGGAGGGGGCAAAGGAGGACAGACAGAAATGGAGAACAGACAAGAACAAAGAGAGAGGCAGCGGCAAGAAGAAGCCAAGCAGTAGCCTGTGAGCAACGTGTGACCCTTGAAAAACCTAGAAAGGGTGTTTTGGGGTCTGTTGGCTAAAGAGACTTGGTGCTGTAAGCTACAAAACTGTTCCTTTTGTTCTTGGACCTTCTCATGTTTGGAGGGATCAGATGTCATACACTCCTTGTAAATAAAAAAGATGGCATCAAAGAAAATGCCAGACTTCATCAACTTCTACTTCCAACTGGAAAATCCCCAGCACCCTGATATTTGTCTAGCCACTTGGGTTGAAGGAGAGCAACACTATTGACAAATGGCCAATAGTCAGAGCTACTCCATACCTTTGAGGATACACTGCAAGTGGCTGATATCAGATATTTTAATTTAAATTGCCAGCCTGTGCTCATTCATATGTGCATCGACTGAATGCAGATGAAGTCAGTACAAGCCTCAGCAGTACAAACAAACTGTACCTTATCAGGATAGTAATCTTAGACAGAGCTGTTTTCATTGATAAATTTAAAGCGTTCAACTACAATGGAGTTAGGCCCATTCTCGTCAGCTGAGCCCAAAACCTTCAGTTTTGCAAAAGGGAGTTTTTTCTGAGAAGTCACACTGCAGAGAGGCAGACAAAGGGTACCTCAATTTTATTGTCTTGCTGTCTTATTATTGGAAAGATGTTCAGATATCTCCACCACACTTAGCAGGAAGCTTCCATGTTTTGAATACCTTTTCAATGGCTCCTCTAAAAACTGATAAGTAATACAAAGGTGTTGTTTTTGTCATTGTAGTGAGGCGATCTGGTTTCCCGCCGCGCCGGAGAGGGACGAGCCTCTCTGGACGGCAAAGTGGGTGGAGCCAGTGAACCCTGCACTCGCCCCTCAGAGGTCAAGGCGCAGGACTGGAAGTATAAAAGCCCGACCACAGAGCTCAGTTGAAACACAGCTATCGGAGAGGCCAGACGCCTGTGGCGGGGCTCCCAGCTGGGAGACCACGGCGATTGGCGGCCGACCCGAGGACTGGCCAGACCAGCCGATGCTTGATGCTAGCCCAAGCCCAGAGACGCTGCCAAGCTTGCCGCTCGCCAGTTACCCCGAGGAGCAGCCAAGCCAACCGAGTGCCAGTTACCCCAAGGAGCCCAGGGTGTGTGACCCCTTGGAGGACGCCGGCTGGACCCAGGTACCTCTAGAGGGGGAGGTAGGAAGTAGCCCGGGGGCAGCCGACCCTAGTCAGGCTGCAACGCTGCCAGAGCCAATGTCAGTGTGTTGCGGCCAGGATCCCCACTGACACAGCAGCGGGTCTTCTGCTGTTGCTAGGGCACCGGGCTGGGACGCAGTGGAGTGGGTGGGCCTGCGTCCCCCTGCCACCCATCTCGCGGGTGGCCGTCTCCCCCTCTCCCAGGCTGCTCAGAGCCAGGAGCCTGGGTTTGCTATTTAACTCTACCTTTGCTCTGCCCCTGCCTGAGGGCCCTGAGCTACTGACTGTTTGTTGCCCTGCCCTGACCCAGGGCCTGGGCCTTGCTATTGAACTCTTTGCTCAGGCAGGCTAATTCCCCGACACACCTGACAGAAGTAGCGAGGAGGTCTGGTTCCCCGCCACCCCGGAGACTGACAACCCCTGGCCGGATGCATCTACAGTCATAAATAATAAAGAGCCATCAATCTGCAAACTTTGGGGAAAACAACAAGTTTTGTAAATTTTCCTAGCAGAATAATCCCCACATTGCCTGAAAAAGAGGAAGTAGCAACTTGTTGGGAACCTAGCACACATCAGACAGAGCACACATTCAACCAAAGGAGTACTTGCAAGCTGTCCTGCTCAGAATAATTCGATCTGCCTTTGCAAAGCACTATTCTGGGCATGCTGCTTCAAATATGGAGGGGGGGGGGGGTGGTATGGCAGAGTGTAACATCCAAGATACATATATACATCAGAGGAATTTTTCAGAAACATTAAATATTGACCTAACTCAGCTCCCATCGAAGTCAATGGGAAGTTCACAAATCAGGAGTGTTCAGTGTTTCTGAAAACCCCGCCTCAAATAATTTAACAGGACCAAGATCTTTCAAGAGAAATTTCCTGAACTCTCTGTAATTTTTAAAAGAATTGAGAAAAAATGCAACCAGCATGCACAATATTACACAACAACACAATGCAAAGGCAACTTCACACAAAAGGGCAACAAATAGCACCGAAAAAGACAATATATAAACGTTTATTCCTAGCATATTCATTTACAGTCCTATTAAGATTACAGTCCCAACTCTACCATCTTTACTCGTGCTGAGTTGCACCATACTCTGTGGTTATTCCCACTGAAATCAATGGGACTATTTGTGTCACATGCTGGTACTTGGCAAAGGGAAGCGGTAGAATACAGGCTTTAGGAACCCACTGTTGGTTACACTGTACAATTATAAATATATTACTATCACACAAGCAAGTGAACATTTCAGAAGGCAGAGTTAAGTTCCGCATTTCCATTCTTTTAAGTATTTGGGATCTTTAGTTAATGTAAATTTAATGCTAAACTCTCAAGCTTTCAGGTGTTAAGTTAGATAAATATTTACAAACTCGACTCAAGCTTAACTAAATCTTCATCTGGGGACCTATCTTAAGAAAGGTAGCTCAATGATACATTGATGTACATTATTGGCTTGGAAGCTTCTTGACAGCGAGGTTAGCGCTTGGAAGCTCTGCACTGGCGAGATTATTACCTTCCAGCCAAACAAAACCCGAAATAAACTTTGAATGGAGCCCCACATTAGCTGCTCCCCACACAAGCCATGCACTCTTTGTTCTGTCAAAGTCATGTCTGCTATCTCTGGACTGGGAACAATGTGGTGGGTAGGATGAGAGGTGAGTGAAAGGCAGTTAGAGAGATGTAAAGCATCCAGAGGTGTAGTCAGTATGGACCAGATTTTCAAAAAGATCTCAGCATCCATAACTGGGGCCAGATTTTCAGAACAGTTCAGTTCCCATTTAGGCACCAAAATATGTGGCTTCTTTTCAAAAGAACTCAGTACACTGAGCATAGAGCTCTTTCCAACTTCTGGACATAAATGTCACAGTGGAAGCTGTTGGACTCTGGGCAATTTTGAAAATCTGGCCCCACTTGTGGGTGCTAAACACTTGAAAAACTGGCCCTGAGCTAGTCTGAAAATCTGCCCTATGATTGGATGGTGTGGGGATGTAGCGAGGCAGAGAGGCCTTCCTCCAAGAGCCTTCCTGCCCGCCTTCTGGTGAGTGGCCTGGCCCTCATGCTGGAAGCAGAGGAGCAGAACAGGAAGTATAAGAGGCGGGGCCTCCAGTTCAGTTGAGCCAGAGCCAGGAAAGGAGCCGGACACCCCTGCCTTGCTGCTAGCCCCTGCACCAGAGACCAACCTGTGCCAACCCCTGCCCTTGGAGGGGGACCCCGAGGGAGAGGAGCTGCTGGGACTGCCATCAGCCAAGAACCCCAAGGAACTGCTGGGACTGCTGGTCACCAAGTACTCCAAGGAGACTGAGAATCCACAAGCAACAGAGCCCTACGAACAGGTAGGGGTAGGATGTAGCTCAGGGAAGCCAGACATTAGTTCGGTTGTGTTGCTGAATAGAGTCACCGTGTTTTGGGAGGATCCCTGCTGACCCAGTGGTGGGACCATTTGCCACTGGCAGTGCCCTGGCCTGGGACCCAGTGGAGTAGGTTGGGCCCTGAGTCCCTCTACCCCTGCTGCCAACCCCACCCCTGGGGTGGCAACCTACCCACCTTGAGCCAGACAGCCTGGCTGCATTTGCTGTCTGCCCCAGCCAGGGAGCTGGGCCACAGACTGTTACTGCTCGGCCCCACCCAGAGGGCTTGAGCCAGACTGTGTCTGCCCCAACCTGAGAGCTGGGCTGAAGACTGCTAATTGCCCTTCCCCACCCCAAGGGGCTACGGCCCTCGACTCTTTACTGGCACAGACTGTGCTAATCCCCCATCAATTGGCTATCAGCCACTAGGTGGCGTAGTGAGGCAGATGGCCTCCCTCTAAGGCTGACTGGGAGGAACCACTCGAAGCCACTACAAGGGAGAGGGGAAAGTTGCTGTGGTTAATAAAGCAAGAGATGCTGGTTAGAGATGGGGAGGCTTCTTCATTTATGTTTTATTGTGGAACATCAGCTCCCTCAACTCAAGGCTGCTGGAACACTGTCTCTCTCACACATATGAATGTTATGTAGTATTTCTATTATGGTAATGTCCACCAACCCCAGTTAGGAACGGGACCCCACTGTGCTAGGTGCTGCACAAACATATATGGAGAAATGGCCCCTGCCCTGGATATACTTGGCCAGATTCTCTGCTGTATTCCTTTCCCTGAGCACAGCAGAGAGGGAAATGGAGGCTGTCAGGGAGCCAGTTACAACTCCATCATCCTTTCCCCAGCCCTAGCCTCAGCTCACATTAGAGCAACATGAAGGTTGCTCTAGCTTGCACTGTACATTTCTCTATGGGACCACCTTTCCACTGAAGGGCAGCTGAAGTGCATCACTACATCTGCTCTGCAAGCTTTGAGAACAATGGTAAAAGAACTTGCTATGCTTTCTGGGGACTTGCCCATACCATGTGTATACCCAGCAGGGAAATTAGGGTTGGGTTTTGCTCTCTTTCTGTTGCAGGAGCAGTGCAACATCCATGCAGTTGACCAGAGAACCTGTCCCATTATATGTATTCCAAAAGCAAAAACAAATGGTTTCAAAAAATCAATGAACATTGTGGAATTATAACAATTTAGTTTCCTAGCATATTATTTACAAACCCCAAGCACTTAAAAGCAAGGAAATTAATAGTAAAGGACATTGTAAATCTTACAGCAACCCATAAAATTATTCATATCGAGCATCAAGTATATGCATTTCAACACAGTACAGTGACTTTAACTCTGACCCAAAATGATCACTGTTGTCTCACCAGTGATCTCAAAATTTAAACACAAGACAAACCCCTTTAAAGAATATAAAATATATGTTCAAATTAGTGGCATATATAGTATGATTACTATTCTTTACTATGCCTGAATAATCTCAACACAGCAACCTGAGCTCTGAACCAAATTGGATGTGGCATATAGTATATGAAGCCCGGAAATCAAGACATCAATAAAGTGGAGCATCAGACCCTTAATATACAGCTCAATCTTGCAGCCCTTAGTCGCATGAGTATAGGTTGAAAGCTTGGATCCATATTTTTGTATTATTCTTGCTTTCTAGGCAGTGTAAGTTAAAATTACAGAATTTGGC
Source organism: Lepidochelys olivacea (assembly GCF_965140295.1). Classification (NCBI taxonomy): domain Eukaryota; kingdom Metazoa; phylum Chordata; order Testudines; family Cheloniidae; genus Lepidochelys; species Lepidochelys olivacea. The sequence goes on along the minus strand of NC_140421.1, from coordinate 64,957,153 downwards.
CAACTTGAAACATGTTTTAAAAACATTTTATTGCTTACAGCCAAGCATAACATATAAATCCTGTCTGAATGAGCTCTTATAGGACAATAGATTAGTGAGAAGGAATTGCGTTTTCATTATAGGATTTATTCTCTTTTCTTTGCATGTGTTTTGTTTTTAAAGCACAACCTCTAAATACATTTTCACATGGACAAGGAACATTATTTCCTCCTCAGTTTAGCTTATTTCTTATTCTCTACTGTGTGGAGACTTATTAAAGGGATGAGAAATGTGGAGAATAAAAGAAATAATTATTCTGTCCCTCCATCTGATTTTTCAGAGACAAACTTTAAAAAGTCATGGATTAAAAGACTTAGCATTTCAACAGCATCACTGTAAATAGTTCTCTAAGGTTCTGAAGAATCAGGCAGAGACTTGTTTATATTAATATCAAAAGGGACAGCTTTAGATGCCTCTGCTAACACTGAATAGTACCTTATTCCTCAAGTAGTCTCACTGAAGTCTGAAGCACTGGTTCTCCATTACCCTACACCTTGGACCTGAATCAGCTTTATACTAAGGCCTCTTTACACCACTCCAGCTCTGGTTAAAAGGCCTTTAAGTGAGTGTAAATTACACTGCCAGAATGGTGTAAAGAGGCTTTAATATAAGGAAAACCAGGCTCATTGTGGAATCATTTGCACAAGTGTAAAGAGAATACAAAGTGGGTATAATATACTACCAGATCAGAGTGGTAAAATGGTCTATGTCTGTGATTTTCAAATGGACGTAAGAGAGGTAGGCACCTATTTACTTTTAATCAGAGATGAGTGCCAAATTCCCTACGGTCCTGGCTCAAATCCCACCCCAAATGACTAAACAAAGTGCAAGGCAAGAGAGAAATAGACCCAAAGAGACCACTCATTATTATCATTGTTTATGTTTATATTGCGACAGCCCCTAAAGGCCACAGCTAGGTCACGACCCCATTGTGCTAGGTGCTGTACAGACATATAATAATTGATAAGCTCTTCTGAGGCAGGAGTTACAATCTAAATGCAGCCAGGTGGTCTATAATGTGAGGTGAAGATAAAAGAATCTGGTGCCAAACAAAATAATAGAGAGGAAAGGTGGTCCAGTTGTTAGGATACTGTAACTTGGGAGACCTGAGCTCTAGTCCTGCTCCACCACAGACTCTGCGTGACCCTGGACAAGTCCGTCTCTCTGTGCTTCAGCGCCTCGTCTATAAAATGGGGATAACGGTGCTTCCCTACCCCCCAGAGGTGCTATGAAGATAAATACGTAAGAGACTATGAAAAGCTTAGACATGATGGTGACTTATATGGCTGTATAAGTACCATAGATAGATGATAACGGTACCTGATCTACACACATGGTGGTTTGAAGGACTACACCACAGTGGGACAGGCTCTTTGCTCATTAAAAACACTGAAAGCAGGCTCAGGCCAAGAGAACGGTTTTCACATACACAAAGCAGCATCCAAACACTGCACGCTGAACACCTGTTGGATGTGGCTTGCTCAGTCCACTGGGAGAGAATTCACATTTGGGAAAACTGTGTGAGCCTTTGCTAAGGTCTGATGTTTTCTGCAAGATGTCATCTGTTCAGAGCACCAAGGGACTGGGAATTCTAGAAATATCTCATGCCAAGTGTTTCTGAAACTGTATCCACTGTATATATCTTGGCACTGGAAATCCAGTCATCTGTGGTTAACCATTGTGGCACTGTGAAACACACTCTTTGCTCTTCCTCTGTTCTTCAAAGCCTCTCTCCCCTCCAGCAGATACTGATTCCCCCTCAACTGCTGATTCTTCTTCTCCATCTTACAAAATCTACCTCCTCCCAGGCTCTCTGATTAACCCTACTCCGACCACGGTCCCTATAGCAAATTCTCTCTCTCCCATGGCTACCTGCATCTACCTCCCTTCCCTGGCTTCATTTCTCTGACTCCAATGTTCCAGCCCCAATAGAAGGGAGGCAGGTCACATGGGGAGCATCTGCCCCAGATTGGTAAGAAATACCATCAGTGAGAAAGGATCAAGCAGGAAGCACGTCTTGGAGATCAAAGTTCCTTGCAGAACATGTTCCAGGCAAGAGTGAGTGTCTCCACAAGCCCCACCTATCAGATGTCAAAGCACTTTACTAATCCCAAAGGTAGCACCTCTTACCGAGCCCCCTTCCAAAATATTCTGCTTTCTAAGAGTCAAAGGATGGTTTTCACCACCACCAAATGCACTTTAAAAAACTGGCAGATTTTCAAGTATAAAATCCAATCTGCTTCTTCTTTCAATGTTTAAAACATAATGAACTTTCAGATCAAATTTGCTTATCTTCTTCCCCCATTTTTCAACTTCCTGACGGATGTTAAGGGCAGAGAAGACACTGTCTCAGTAGCTACTATGTTGGGATACAGGATCAAGTCCCCTCTCTGACCCTTCTATGGCTCCAGTTCAGGGTTGCCAACCCTCCAGGATTGTCCGGGAGTCTCCAGGAATTAAATTTTAACCTTTAATTAAAAGATCATGTCGTGTGATGAAACCCTCCAGGAATACGTCCAACCTAACTGGCAACCCTACTCCGGCTTTTTTGGGGGGGTGGGGTTGGAGATGCAGAAAGACCCTATTTTACATTTTTATTTTCTGTAACATTTTGACATTAACCTTTAATATTAAAAAAATTAGCTCACTGGATTTTCTCTCTTTCCCATGTCTGTTTGCTGTAGTATTTATATTTCTTCCCCTCTATCCCCTTCACCTTCCGTTTATCCTTTCTATCCCTCTCCCACTTTCAGCCTTCCCTTCTCCCCATTCCCTCCTGTATTGCCCCAGCAATAGCTCTGTGTCCTGCACACTCACTCACCCCGCCCCTCTCTGCACCCCACCCACCCCTTACTGAGCCAACTCCACCTCCTCCGGAGAGGTATGCACCCTCCCAGACCCTGCTGCCACACCCACATGCTGCATTCCCCCTGAGCTGCTGTATCCTCACCATGCTGCGTACAGACCCATCCCCATCTTATTATAGGCTCCATATTGTACTTCTTGCGGCATAGCTCGCCCCTCTTGCGGTCATCCCACCCCTTCCCTGCACCCCAGAATCCCGCTCAGAGCTCTGTTACAGGACCCCACAGCTGCATTTCCTCTGACCCTTGTTGCAGGGCCCCTCATGAGTCCTCCCTCCCACCCCTGTTACACCTTCCTCTCCTCACCATGGCTAGGCCACGGTCAAGTCTCTGAGAAAGGAGCAAATGGTTCAGAGGACCAGGCCCAATGCCGCTGCTGCCGAAGGCTTGGGAAGAGGAGCAAACTCTGCCCCGCAGGCAGCCAGCAGGGAAAGGGGAGGAGGGGACAGTGGCGGGGCTACCCAGTGGCTGGGGCAGGCTCTCCAAGTGCCACGGCTACAGCAGGCAGGTTCTGCGCTGCAATGAGCGGCTCCAGGCTGCAGACAACAGGCACGGTTGTTATAACAATCGAGAGAGGCTGGAACCCTGGCCCCCCCGCTCCAAAACCACAGGCCTGTGTCGCTTGAGGTAACAGCTGTCTGCCGTGGAGATTGACCACATACCCTCTGCGCAGGATCAACCATGAGAGGACACTGTCAGACACTCGCTTACACCAGCAAAGCCAGTGTACAGCACCTGTTCCCACTAGGCACCTAGGCCGTCAAAGGCTCCAGGGAGAGCTTTCACACCACTGCTCAAAAAAGCAGAAGCACAAAGTGGGTGGGGTGGGGTAGGGTGAGGGGGAGAGTAAGGGCTGGGTGCTTTGCTATCCAGCAAGCAACCTGTCTGAAAATTTCCAGGTAAATGGGACACATGCTGGTGTGTGCTGGGAGGAGGGCATTGGACGACTGCAGGGGCTTGGGCGGGGGGCAAGGGGGACTTTGGAGTTTCTGGTTCAGAGAAAAACTTACAGAACCTGAAACTCCCAGGAAAGCTCCCAGGTTGGACCCTCCAACAGACCCTGCTGGTTTAGGTTTACACAACCTACATCACCTGAAACCTGAAAGTTTCACCTTGGCCTAATTAGGACCCCTGGGTTTCATCCCTGGTTCTGTCTCTGACTCGCTCTGTGGCATTGGCCATAGCTCTTAACCTCTCTGTTTGTATCAGAAAGGCTGGCAAAGTGGAGGGAGTTCAAAGAAAATCAACTAAAATGAATAGGGGCCATAAGGGATGATCTGATAAGGAAAAATTAGAGAGATAAATATGTACTCGGTGCCTGGGCTGAGTAACAGCATTGGGAGGAGATGTTACAAGGGAGGGTAAATACAAAAGCAACGGGCTGGAGTTGAGGAAGGGATTTTGGAGGTTGAATACCAGGAAAATCCTGCTGAGTATGTGAGGTTATGCAATAGCCTCCCTAGGGAGGTAGTGGACGCCTCCCTGCTTGGGTCTTTTCAAAGAACATGGGATAAAGCCCTGAAAGGTGTCATGTAGGGAAAATTCAGGGCTGGCCGGGGAATCCAGTAGCTGAACTAATAGGTTTCCTCTCTCTCTAGTTTCTGTGGTTCCATGACTCAGTTTACCCCAAATGGCTATAATACCCCCTTAACCATCCCACAAGGGTGTTGTGAGGCAGCTAATGCTTTCTAGAGCAATTTTAGATCCTCAGATGAAAGGTGCTACACACGTGCCAAGTCCGGTTATTGTAACTGCCTTCAAAAATAGCCATCAAAGAACACAAAGAAGATAGTACTAACCACCCTTTGGAATGGCTGTGGAAAGATTTAAACATACCTTTTCAGATGAGAACTATGCACTTGCAATAAAACTATGATATCTTTTCTCCTCTTGCCACCCCACCACACACACACACCCCTTTTAAATGCTGCTCAGTCAGGGTTGACTCCATCATTTACCCGAGGGGGACAGAACATAGCATTTTTTCATGCAAGTGATTTTACAGCTTAGGAACCTGCAAGATGGCTAGTTATGACCAGCTAGTCCATTCCACCCTGGAAGGAAAGGTTATTTGTAGAAGGCAGTCTCCTGACAGTCTGTCCCCAATTTCCATGCGCTGAGCAGATGCTGGCCACCTGATTGAGCACACAAAGAGCTCAATAAGCTGAAAAGCTTAAGGCCTTTTCTCAGTCTAATTTTATTTTTATTCACCACATCTCCATATGCTGCTATTTAATTTAATGGCTCAAGGTTTTGTTTCAAAGAAAACCATTTCTGCATTAATTTTACATTTCTGAGAAGTGCTGACTCTCCCTGTGCATCGAGAGGGATAATAAAACAAGGGCTGTGACAGGTGAAGATTTTCCATGCTGCCCAGTCAATTATTATTTATGTTACCTGGGCCTAGAGACCACAGGTGAGTTTAGGGTGCCATTGTGCTAGGCACTGTACAAACACACAATAAGAGACAATCAGAGCTTACAGTCTAAATAGACAAGACAGGCATAGGGTGGGACAGGAAACAAGCTCAGAGAGGTGAAGTGACTTTCCCAAGGTCACACAGCAGGTCAGTGGCAGAGCTAAGAATAAAATCTTGACTCACAGTCCAGCACCCCATTTAACAAGATCACAATGTGTCCCCAAACCGTCTCCTCGTCAATGTGCCTCAACCGTGACCTGAGGTGCCACTTTTAGGGGCTGAGAAAGTCATCCAGTTTCCATGCTCATTCAGTTCTTGACCTTTCTGCTGAAACGTCCAAGGGTTTTATTATTATTTGTACTGCAGTAGCACCTAGGAACCCTACTCATAGACCAGGTCTCCATTGTGCTAGGCACTGCCAAACACAGAACAAAAAGACAGTCCCTGGCCCAAAGAGCTTAGAATGTAATCCGATGAAGTGAGCTGTAGCTCATGAAAGCTTATGCTCAAATAAATTTGTTAGTCTCTAAGGTGCCACAAGTCCTCCTGTTCTTTTTGCGAATACAGACTAACACGGCTGCTACTCTGAAACCTATAATGTAAGTGTAAGACAAGAGACAACAGGGGGATACAGACAGATGGGAGAGCACAAGGAAACAATACTGACCAGCATGATAAGCAATGGTCTGAGCACTCTGACTGGGAGGCACTGTTGAGTTTATTTTAGGTATCCCAGCAGAAGGAATTTTAAGGAGGGATCTGAAAGAGAGTGAGGCAGCTTTGCAAATGTTATGGGGAGTTCTCCCTGTGCATGGGGGCAGCACAGGAGAAAGCACAGTGGTGTTTGTTTGAAATTTTGTGTAGGGACAGCTGTGCACTGAGAACCGGGCCAATGCCGAAACAATTTCCGAGAGACAAGTGAGGAGTGAGTAGATGCAAACAACCCTCAGCCAGTACACAATGCAACTGGATTTGACAAATTTGCCATTAACAATCCCCTAAGTCAGCCAGTCCCTCTCCAGTCTATCAGATTACAGAGAAGTACAGGACGCTTTTCTTAAAAGCCAAAAATGGCCCTTTTAACAGCATATTCACCTACTCTCTCTCTCTCTCACACACACACTTAAAGCAACAAAGAAATGAATATATCAAAGAGCCTAATCCTACAGTCTTTACTCAGCAACACTTCTATGGACATCAGTGGAAGTTTTGCCTGAGTAAGGACCAATGGCTGCCAAAGAGATGTCTACCCTGCACTCTTCTTTCAGCGGCATGTAGCCCACGTACATGGGTAGCCTCCTTAGCCCCAGTACAAATAGCTGTGTAGACGGTAAAGCCCAGCATAGGCGAGCAAAGGCCTGCCTGAACCCTGTGGGTATGTACCTGTGTATACATCCACACAGCTCTCTACTCGCCCAAGCAGTGCCTCCCCTGGTTACGCCGCTACTTTCAGCAGCGTAGCGTCCTGCTGCCTCAGCTGCAGAGAAAGGGAATGCTCTGGTAATTTTTTTACTGGTAATGAAACAAAGCTCCAGCTTCCGGCTCCCCCTTGCACAAAGGATGATTCAACCATCTCCTTCCCCCTCCCCTCTTGTGCACCTGCTCAGAGCAGCCGGCATTCTGGTGCTTTCACCCCAAGAGCACAAGGTCTTCGCACTACCCCTGTCACTCATCCCCTGACTGCTTGTCCTCCACAAGCAGAACGCATCTGCCCTCTGCCCCTACTCACACACTCAGCCAGACGGTGGCTGGTAATGCCTCAGTGTCACGCTGTGGAATCAAGTGCTAGAGAACGTACATCTGTGAAACACCCATCTGTTCGCATTATGATGCTTTAACCATACTGAATTAAATGAACTAAAGAGGCAGGAGACTCTGGATCAGGCCGTGTGTCTTTCCCCCTTCCTACCTTACTCTCACCCTAAAATGCAAAATGCCAGGCAAATTACTGAATGGATCATACTATAACTGAAACCTGTAAGAGATCTATTTTTAAACACAGATTAAGAGAAAGTGGTGATTCCATGGCACAGCATTAAGTCTGCCATAAAAGCTTGGACCGTCACTACTTCTGGCAAGTTGGCTTTCAGCCTTGGCACGTAAATGTAAACTCTAAATACCACTCATGTGCTCAGTGAAATAAATCTCATTTTCCTTTGGAGTTACTCAGTTGAAAAAAGAAAAGGAGTACTTGTGGCACCTTAGAGACTAACCAATTTATTTGAGAATAAGCTTTCGTGAACTACAGCTCACTTCATCGGATGTGAGCTGTAGCTCACGAAAGCTATTACCAGCAGGAGAGTGGGGTGGGGGGAGAGAAAACCTTTTGAAGTTATAAACACCCATTTTTTCATGATCTGTGTGTATAAAAACATCCTCACTGCTTTATGACACTTTTATGCATCTGATGAAGTGAGCTGTAGCTCACGAAAGCTTATGCTCAAATAAATGGGTTAGTCTCTAAGGTGCCACAAGTACTCCTTTTCTTTTTGCGAATACAGACTAACACGGCTGCTACTCTGAAACCACTCAGTTGAAAGTTTGCAAAGAATATGTCACGTCTAAGTTATCACTCTGCAATTTTCCACCCCACTGCTATCGTTCTGGAGTAGCCATGTGACTGCTAAGTAAGGTGTCTAGGCTTCATTTTCATTGTCATAAAGCTTTCTATTAATCAGATGTGGAGTGTCATTAATTTGAATCTTCATGATGAAGGAAACAGACAAAGGAAACTTCAGTGACAGGCTCATAAATCATGTACTGCCCCGAGAAATATAAAGAGGAGAATCCACACACATTTTTGTTCTTTTGTATAAACAGTGAGTGCCCGATTTTATTTCCGAACAGCTTCTTTATCCTGTCAAACCCTACAATACAACAGTGGAGTCCTGTTATAAGAAATGATTTGGGCAATCTGGTTTGATTGTATCATAATGATCATTAACACCTGATCCAATAGAACTTTTCAAACCAGATACACACACAAGCAAAACCTTCATCTTGCAAGAACACAGCAAGTTTTGCTAGGCATTGTAAAACCAAGGCAGGTCAGGGAGGTTTTTAGCAGCTCTCAGTGGTACATCCATTAGCTCTAACATTCTTTATTTGTAGCTGAGTGGTTCTCAAGATTTTTTCCCCACTACCTTTGAAAAATCAAAGAAACCATTTCTAATCTGATCTTTACAACCAGATGCCCTATTGATCAGTACAGGGTTATGGCCCACTAAAAAGCTCCCATTCACTTCACTGGGTTTGAATCAGGCCCTATAATTTTGGAGCATGCACACCAAATGCCACTGAAGAGTAATTTTCTTTAATCTATATAGGCCAATTTTCACTAAAATCAAACTCCACTGTGTCTTTCTAGTCTGAATTTAATAATTACAGGAATAGCAAACATGCACACAGATGCAGGTGAATGTGGGGGGGGGGGTTTCAAACTAGCTCATAATATTGTGTCCACAATTGCTTTTTTGACTTTACCATGAAGATGCAGATACTGCTTAGGCAAAAATGAGACATTTGAAACAACTCAGCATTCCTAACCATGGTTGCAAAGATTAATAACCCTAGAGTTCCCAGAGGTCCTGGAATGGAAGCTGTGCTCACTGAGGCAGCTTTAAAAGTGTTTAACAAGGCAGAAACTGTGACTGATGTGCCACAAAACAATATCAATTACCATAAAACTATTACTTCATTTTAATATACAACATATCTAAGTCTGTCTCCTTAGAGTAACGGTTTCATAGGCAGAACTGAGGATTGTAACAATTATGCCATAGCTCTGCAAGCAGTTAAGGATCTCACACTTTAAGTTTGTACAGATCCAAATAATCTCTACCTGTCCTTTCATGGTTATTCGCTACGGGCTCAGTAACCTTTGAAAAGCTTTCATGGCATTTCCCGGAACTCCTAAGTTCTGCAGGGTCCTGTCTTGTCTTCTGCATCTACATCATATCAAGCTTCCATTCTTCATATGTTACCCCATGCTCCTCCACCACTATGTGCTGAAGACTTATTTTTATTTTCTTTGCGATAAAAGCAGGATCAATGGATCTGAATGTTTTTTAATGGGGCTAGATTCTGATGTGGACTATGCACCCACACCAAGGAAGTAAGAATCTCCTATACAGGCTACCTGGACCTTGGACCAAGGCATGACGGAGAAGGAAAGACTACTCACCTCCTACTCGTCCCTCTGATCCACTGGGCAGGGAATGGACTGATGTAGGTTCCCCTGATTGCTAGCCAGAGCAGCAGAGCTTGGTCAGGGCATGGGGAGAGAATAGTTGTTAGCTCCCAATGTAGGCCAGTAGTAAATTAACACCTCCTGGAAACAGGGGAGGAATCGTGTCTCAGATGGGTCTCAGGCACAGCACCTCCAAGGGGTTACATCTAGGTTAGTGCAGTTTACACACCTTACTCGGGGCTGTGCCTAAAGTCACAGTAGAGCCCTTTGTTAGGTCTAGCGAAGCCTTCTAGAGGCCATGTGTTCCTTTGGCTCACCAAGTTCCTTTGGCTCACTTCTGACATCATGTCAGCAGTATCAAAATAAAGACAGAAGTTATACAGACCTGGCTATTATGCCGCTAACTGAAGTCACGAGTGGCTTAGTGTACATTTGGGCCCTGTTCTATTATTATTAGCATTTTGTGAGAGTATTCAGGAAATACCGCACTGGTGATGCATGCTTCCCCCAGCCAGACTTGGCTTGGAAAGCTGAATGATTTACAGTGAAAAAAGGGGGAATTTCGGCATCCCACAGGCACCCAGTTTAGTTAAACAGCATTTCGGGAGGAGTTTATCTGATGGGAAGAAACAGGTCTAGAAATAATTTATTTTCCCTATGGACATTGTCTCTGCGGCTTTTTACTTGTTTTAAATAAATATACTGCTCAAGTGAAGGAAAAGTTGTTTTTATTTAACAGGAAAAACCTTCTGTTCACATAAAGGCCCAGTACAGAACTAACCCCCCACCCACCCACAAATTAGAATTCAATGGTTCACTGAAAAGTGAAACTCATGAGCCCTAGCACTCTACCACAGGACACAAGTAACTCCCAGTGAAGTCTGTGTGAGTGACTCAGACCTTGAAGCGTGAGAACGCACAGGCTAATAGGACATCTCATTTTGAATAGACCCGTTTTTAACATCTGAGTTAGCAGTAAGTTGAAGCATCGATGGTTGTGAATTTTCTGAGTTTTCCACCTGAGCATGATTTAACAACACATAAGAAATAAACCGTGTGTGTGTGTGTGTGTGTGTGTGTTGAAGCTTCTGAGGTAGCAAAATAAACCTCTTCTAACGGGATCACAACCACATTAAAATACATCAGAGTACTGAATCTGACTGCTGGGACAAGTTAGATGTCCTCAGTCATTTAGTTCAGCCTTCTCCCCAATCTCCATGAGTGACAGAGTTCACTTACTATAAAGAATCCAAGTGCTGTGTTGGCAGACACAACTACTGTATAAATGGCACACACATCCTAGTGGAGCCTTGGCTAGAACCCTGCGCCTTCGATTCCAAAAATTAGGCCTTTACCACTTGATCTTAAAGGACAAATCAAGACTGAATGTTTTTCTGGAAGAGATCCTTTATCATGATGAACTTCTATGACCTGTTTTATATAGAGACAAATTAGATTATATTCTGTCTTTAAAATCTCAGCATGCTGCAGTTGGTAGCAGAAGCAGGTCCTATATCCTCTGTTGCCAGGCAGTACAGAATACCATTTACTCCCTCATATACACAAAGCTAGTAAATTACATTCTCTCCATCCATTGGACAAAGCTTATCTTGAACTTTTGAGGTTCACTGTACTTCAAATACATCAGTTAGGTGCCAATCTAATGAATAAATATCTGGACACACCGGACACAATTACCACCCACCCACTCACTCACTCATTTTTGGAAAGCCGGGACTGGCACTAGGGTTACCAATTTTAGTTGGACATATTCCTGGAGACTTAATCACATGACATAATCTTTAATTAAAAATTAATTTCTAATTCCTGGAGGCTCCAGGCCAATCCTGGAGGGTTGATAACCCTAATGGGTTCTTCTGCTCCCGAAACACAGGGCTCTACCACTTCAGGTAAAGGGGAACTTCGATAGCTGCTTGCATTAGGTTATCCTCCTCTCCGTGGGCCACTCAGCAGGGGGCAATATCACTCCTACAGCCAGTACAATACTCTACCCAGGAGGTTTAAGCAGTAAATGCAATATCTTCAACACCTGTAGCGATAATGCTGTTTTTTGCCTCTTTCTCCATTACCTGTAAATGGTTGGTTGCTGTTTGGTTACATATCACTATCTGCATGATTGCTTCATTATGTATTGCACAACACACTCACTCTCTCCAGTGGGGATTGAGCTCTATGCGTCTTAGGGTTTTATAGTGCTGCCCATCGGTATAGTATCCGAGTGTCCTCTATGCAAAATCCATATCAACAGTGAAGTCCTTATTATGTATAAACACTGCATTCAATACACGTAGAATTTGATGTGTATGTACATAAGAACGGCCATACTGGCTCAGATCAAAGGTTCATCTAGCCCAGTATCCGGTCTTCCTAAAATGGCCAATGCCAGGTGCCCCAGAGGGAAAGAACAGAACAGGTAATCATTAAATGATCCATCCCGTCGCCCATTCCCAGCTTCTGGCAAACAGAGGCTAGGGACACCATCCCTGCCCATCCTGGCTAATTGCCATCGGTGGACCTATCCCTCCATGAACTTATCTAGTTCTTTTTTGAACGCTGTTATAGTACTGGCCTTCACAACATCCACTGGCAAGGAGTTCAATGAGTTGACTGTGCGTTCTGTGAAAAAATACTTCCTTTTGTTTTAGATCTTCTGCCTATTAATTTCATTTGGTGACCCCCAGTTCTTGTGTTATGAGGAGTAAATAACACTTCCTTATTTACTTTCTCCTCACCAGTCATGATTTTATAGACCTCTGTCATATCCCCCCTTAGTCATCTCTTTTCCAAGCTGAAAAGTCCCCGACTTATTAATCGCTCCTCATACGGAAGCCATTCAATACCCCTAAACATTTTTGTTGCCATTTTCTGAACCTTTTCATATATAAGAAATATTATGTATATAAGCTTTTGATATGAAGTTTTACTAAACTAAATAATTGTGTGCAAGAGTTGTTTAAGAATGCTGAATTGTTTGAGAGCTAGAAGTATGTGGTTTATTGGTTACATACCTGAATCAGCTCCAGTGTAATGTTTTATGAACCACTCAAAGTTTATTGTCAGGCTTTCTTATGCCCTCGTAAATCCTCGAATGAAACACAACCCCGTTAATCAGCCACTCATGGTTTACTATTTCATTTCTCAACCCTCCCTTATCCCTTTGCTCAGAGCCAGGGCTGATAGAAACCACAGGTGCATGCTACATGCGGATGTGGGGATTGCCAGATTTACAGTTATTACTAAAACATATAAATTGGTGAACGGATCAACAAACGTTGCATTCTACCAACTATCAGGTCACATATATCTTACGCTGTTAGCAAGAGATACAATGAATATAGAATAGTTATCCAGTTTTTCAGGAAGAAATAAGGTAAAGATTCTTACAAGTAGGAGCAGAAAAAAATTCTTCTGAATTGGATGCTGCTGCTTATAATTTCTTCAAAGTCTAATGTCACAAAACTGGTGCCAAATACAGTGAATTCGTAAGTGTAATTCGTAAGCGAATAGCATCCATTTTGTTTTAGTGGCCCCCTTTGCACCTTCTACTTGCATGTGACAGTCAGATCACCATATTCACTGTCACACAAACCTTGCAGCATTCTGAGCACCAGAAATGTTCTGTGCTTCTCTGCCTCGCCGACTGGGAGTACGAACTGTTATAGAAATGCAGACGGCCAGACTCCCAACCTGTGTAAACAAGCATAGTGGCGCTGCCATCATCGGCACCCGCCGAGGCTCTAGCCTAGAGACTACAGCACAGTAATTAGCGTGTTAAAGTCACAGCAAGATTTGCCATGCAATTTCCCTGCCACTCCAAGAACTTGGATAGGAGCAAACATATACTTTACCTAGAAAACAAAAGAATAAGCTAATAGGGTCTGAAAATGTATCTGAATGTGTAGTTCTAATATCAACTCAAGGTCAGTTTATCATTAAACCAACCAGCCATTGTTCCTTAAATCCTCATAGACCACGCATGTGCTCGTGTACACATACTGTGAGGATTTAAAGGAACAATGACTTGTAGCTTTAATGATAAAACTGATCTTGAGTCGATATTAGAACTACATATTTAAATACAAGTTACTAGTTAAGATCCCAGATACACACACAAACACACACAAAATCTACCACTAGCAATCTTGCCTTTCATAGCTCCATGAACCTTTGCCTGTGTGAGAGAGATTTAATGCTGGAGTCCAGCTAGATTTGTTATATGGGACAAATATTCATTTTCTTGTTTTTACACAATGACAAAAGCTCTTGTTGCTAATAATTTATTCATATGTCCACCAGAATAGGATCCCCGGATTACAACAGCCATATTAAATGAAAGGCAGTCTCGAGTAAATTACTGTAGCTGCTTTAAATTAAACAATAATTTATCTCCCCTTTTCCCCCCAGCCCAGACACAAAAATCACAGTTTGACAGAAACAAAGCTCGGACATTCATATGTTATTCACCATCCAGAAAATCTGGCTTCTAAATCAGGAGTGGCTGAAGATTCAAATCTCCAAGGCAACTTGTTCCAAGTAGTCTGTGGCAAAGGATAAAGCTGACAATGCAGAATCTCAGCTCAGATTTAAGCAGTCATTGCACTGTTAAAGTGAGCACAACTGCAGACACAATCTAAAACATTATCAGATAGTATTTGGTTTAATTACTGCTCATGTAGGTGCATCACCTACCCACACACACACCATGCCATACGGCTGCAGTTGAGATCTGCAGAGTCACTAGAGCTGACGTTCCCTCTCTATTAACAGAAAGGAGCTGCTGGCGGTGTCTTCTCCATGGGGAGCCTTTGGCGGTTGTTCCATGAGAGCGCAGACATATTTTCCTTCTGAGAAGGCTATAAAGCCCTTCTGTCCCCATTCTAGGTTTTTTGGGTGTTCTTAGGACTGGATGGGTCCGGGTGGGTATGTATTTGTGGCAAGGTGGGATGAGATGTCCCTTCTATAGTACTGTGTGATATATTTTCTTTTCTAGGATGGATGCCCAGGTAAAGAATGGGTACCCGGAGATGCTTTTTTAGCTCTGAGAAAATATGTGAAGTAAGGAAATAAATATAATCCATACTGTCCCTATCTGCACCCCCAGAACGTGAGGCCTTGGCAAAAAGCTGCCTGAGGGAGTTGTGCTGTGTTGAACCCAAGGACTAATTTGCAGTCACTGTGGACTTACAAGAATGACCTGACACTCAATAGACGGGATTTCCTTCTGGGTTTGGGGAGTCTCACATCCTGCCAAATCCATGGAGGGTAAACTCTAGAGACCTGATGGAATGGTACAATAGAACCCCAGAACTTCCTTACCATTATTTCAGTGTTTGCCCATAAGGGAGAATCAGGCTGCAAGGAAATATGGGAACTAAACTAACAGAGGAAAGGCAAAGTAGAACATTTGCATCAGTATATACACTGGATCACAGCTAGTGATTTGGGGAATCTAGTTCAAAACTTTTCTGGTTACCCAAACTAAACAAGTTCCCCACCCCTTACTCCTCAATTTACAGTTTCAGAGGTTTCCAACACAGTTGCTTTTTACTTGTGATTTTCGAGTAACCCACACCACCATTCCCCCTCCACAGTTTACGTTCCCTTAGCATTAAATAACCTGTTCTGAGTCTAGCAGTTGTATAGTCTCTTTGCTAACCTCATATCCTCTGAGATGTGCAATTCATTGTGGGGTATATAGTGTGAAGTCATTATAGAGTCTTGGACCTCCACAGTTACCAGAGAGGACCAGGATATGTTGCAGCAGAGAGCTTAATAAACAGAGGAACTTCCTAGTTAGGAAGTTCTCTAATTACTGCTTAAAGCATGGCTCTTTGGGTTATATCCTCACATTGCTGGTGCCAGAAATGAGTGAATCCGTCTCTCCAAAGAAGGAATAAGGGAAAGAAGAGACCCCAGAGAGGAGTGTGTGTGATGAAAATGGAAAATCAGAGAGAAGACCTGTAAAATTAGCAGCAGGAAGGAAGCAGAGCCTGGGCTCACTGCAGAAATGAAGCCCATAGCACAAATGGCTCTCTTAGAGAAGTTTAATTTTGGCAACTCAGGCAGCTGACCTTCCTAGAGCCGAAGATCGGAGTGTTTCTGGATGGCTTCTGGTTTACCTGAAAAAGCAAAAGAATGCCAGATAAATGCCTGATATTTGCCATGGGTGTTGCTGCTGATGATATCCTATGTGCCCTACCCTCACCGATGAGGAAAAGAAAGAATACTTCAGAT
Source organism: Lepidochelys olivacea (assembly GCF_965140295.1). Lineage (NCBI taxonomy): Eukaryota > Metazoa > Chordata > Testudines > Cheloniidae > Lepidochelys > Lepidochelys olivacea. The sequence continues at coordinate 64,941,387 of NC_140421.1, read as the reverse complement.
TGAAAGAGGCTTTTGATGCCCATTTCATAGGCAGACAGATTATTATACATGAAAGGGCCAATTTAACAGGAGATGCCAGGAAAAAGGGGAAACAGCAAAGACTTTTATTACTGCAGTTCACAGTCTTGCTTGAACATTGTAAATAAGGAATGTTAAAAGAAGCTCTAACTAGAGAGAGAAGAGTTGCTGGTATAAGAGATATCAAGTTATCAGCACAGCTTCATTTACACTCAGATCTCACACTAGCAAAAGGTACAGGCAAAGTGAGAATGTAAGCAACCATAAAGAAACAGTCGTGTGACTTACTTGCTAGAAGCATAGGGGGAGACGGCATCAGACAGTAGTGACATAGTAAAGAGAAAAGACACAACTGTGAAAGGAGAAGTCAGACCAAATTTACAACATAAGAACAATGCAAAACTAGAGAGCGGGAGACCAAAGAACCATAATAGGAAGGAAAGCTTGGAAAAGCTAGGGAAGATGTGGCAATACACCAAGCCAGAATTGGCAACAATGCAAAAGAGGCAGAATGTGGAGATGCCACAAAATAGAACATTTTGCAAGAGCAGTGGCAGCAATCCAAGAAGGAGTGTTATCAGATGACAATGAGTCTATACTTCTAGGGACACCCGCAATAGAACATACAACACCTTGGTACACCGGTCTGAAAACCGATATTGGAGCAGCAGTCACTGCAATTCCAAAAAAACCCAAATACATTATAACTGAGCCTAAGGTGGAGATTGCAAAGATCAAATCAAATTTTACATGGGACTAGTAGCAATACATTGGATGTTTGTGGCCAGTTCCTTGGGAATATATGTAATACAAGAACCTCCTTACTAGAGTTGCCAGCAATACAAGGAGTACACCTAGTAGAGAAACTGGAATGCAATAATAGCAAAAAGCAAGCTTTACAGGAGACATATCCACCTGTCTTCTCAGGGCTAGGAGAGCTTCAGGGGAGTACAAAATAAAACTGGTGCCATCTGTGACTTCTTTTGCTCTCACAACCCAACGCTGCATCCCTATACCTTTGCTAAGGAAAGTCAAAGAAGAATGAAAGAGAATGGAAGATATGGAGGTTATTTCCCAGATAGAAGAACCCAGTGACTGGTGCAGGGATGGCTGTAATACAAAAGCTCAATGGCAAAACCCAGATTTGTGTGGACTTTACACAGCTTTTAAAAACTGTGTGCAGAGAAAGACATATGCTTCTCACAGTAGACCAGACATTAGCTTGGTTATCTGAAGCTAAAGTCTGTTCAAAGTTAGATGCTACAGTATGCTCCTGGCAAAATTTCTCTCGCTAAAGAATCTATACTATTAACAACATTCATCACCTTGTTTAAAAGGTACTATCTTCCATTTGGCATATCTCAGAACCAGAAGATTTCCAAAAAGAATGTCTCAGACTTGCCAGGCAGATGATATGTTGGCATATAGCAGAGATGATACATTGCATTTAATAAAATAAAATCCATGGACGTTCCCACGTTTTGACACAATATTTGGTAAACTAGCCAACAACAGTGGCAGATGATGCATATTCATATAGTTTAGGAGTGGTGCTCACACAAAAGCAGCCAGAAGGAGGCGAGAGACCCGTTGCATTTAAATCAAGAAGCCTGGCAGAAACAGAGCAGCTGTGTGCTCAAGCAGGAAAGGAATCTCTCGAGTTCACTTGGGCATGTGAACGACTCAGTGCCTATCTGTTTGGCTTGAATTTTAAAACAGAAATAGACCATAAGCCGTTAGTGTCATAATTGGGTTCAAAACCACTGGATGATCTTTCACCTAGATCTTTCAAAGACTTCAACTACGGCTGATGCGATTTTCTTTCACCATTGAATACATACCAAGGAAAGCCCTCATAGCAGCTCACTCTAGCTACAGCCCTAACTGAGCAGCTGCCAAAATAAGAAAAGTCGTTAGTGAAATATATCAAAGTCTATACTGACCTTGTTCTGGCAGAAATTATAGCATCTGCCAGCCAATTTTAACAAGTTAGAGATGAATAACTAAAGGATTAAACTTGCCAGAAACTGACTCAACTCTGCCAAAGAAGGTGGGATTGAAGGAATCGACTTCCAACTATATTGGCAGGACTGAAATGACCTTCACATGGGCTGATGGCTTGCTTCTGAAAGGATGGTGCATTCTTATCCCTACGGTACATCAGAAAGAGATGCTCTCCAAAACCCATGAGGGACTCCAAGGTATAAACAAGTGAAAGGCATAAGCAAAGCAATTCGTACGGCAGCCCGGTCTGAGTAGGCAAATTAAGACCTTAGTAGAGGACTGTGAAATATATAACAAGACAAAAAACAAAAAATAAACCCAAAACAAGTCACCAGAACCATTTCTAAAAAGCTGCCTTACAGGCCTTGGCAGCAGGTAGCCACACACATGTTTTTTTGGAAAGCACACACATACATGATTATAGCTGGATTACTTCTCCAGATGTATTGACTCAGATATACAGACTTCATTGGCAGAGGTCATCTGTAAACTAAAGTCAATATTTGTAAGATATGGAGTTCCTGAAGTCCTCATATCTGATAATGGGCCTCAATTTACCTCTGAAATATCCCTAGTGTTTGCATAGGACTTTGATTTTGAACATCACATTACCCCCACAACAATGGGGAATTGGAGAGAGCAGTGAAGACTTTAAAAAGACTTCTGCAAGTGGATCCCCCCGTGATAGGAATCATCACTTGGAATGTGCAACCTGGATAGACTCTCAAAGCCTTACTCTTTTCAATAGCGGGGCACTATTAAATAATAAAGTTTTTGTTTCAGTCACAGTACTCGCCCGTAAGTTAACCAAAGCATCAGAGAGCCTGATTCATCACCATATTATGTCCGGTTTCAGAGTAGCAGCTGTGTTAGTCTGTATTCGCAAAAAGAAAAGGAGGACTTGTGGCACCTTAGAGACTAACCAATTTATTTGAGCATCAGCTTTCGTGAGCGACAGCTCACTTCATCGGATGCATCGGATCGCTCATGAAAGCTTACGCTCAAATAAATTTGTTAGTCTCTAAGGTGCCATAAGTACTCCTTTTCTTTTTGCATATTATGTCCGTGTTATACTGATGTAACAACTGAAATTAATGCCATTATCCTGACATAAAACGGGATTAACATAGTGGTGAATCCGTTAATGGAGTTACATTATCACAACATCATCCCGATAGCCCTACAATTCAAGACATTTGTATTTGCTCAAAGTTTAGGTTACTTAAAAAGCTGATAGGTTCCTTGCTCTCATAACTCTACTGTGGTACAAATGCCATGTTACATAAGCTCCTTGAAAGTTTCGACAGAGAACCCATTTAACATGCTGGTATCCCCTCCACCCCTCCTCCCAGTAATGAGTTTAATGAGGCCTGTTTTCCAGCTGGGTTAGATGGCAAACAATTCTCTCTTTTAGTCCTGTGAACACAGAGATCAGTTGAGTACTAGGGGAAAAGGCGGGGAGTGGGCATGAGGAAATGGGAATGTGTGTCTTTTTTTCTGCATGTTCCTCTGAGCATTTGAAACATGGTAACTAATTAAGTCCAAGGGAAACGTGATAGGGGCTGGAAAAAGCTGAAAAGAAAATGCACATCATTTGAGTCTAAGTCTTCACAAAAACTTCTGGCCATCATTTTTTTCCTCCAAACCCCAGAAATCTCAGTGAAACTAAGACTTTTGTCCAAACAAATTATTTCTTTCCTGAAACTGTGCATATTGAACTAATCAAACAGACTCGAAGAACATTCTTCGAAGGGGTTAATGATTTGCTCCATGGAGAAAGATTAAAGTCACCTTTATTAGCTTCAGACTAGGCACCAACCCATACACTTCACCAACGTTGTTATACAAAGTAACATGAACAAAGTCTTTTCTTAATTACGCAGCAGGACTAGCCCTCTCCTCTGCCCTGGATTGCCCCTCTCTCACTACAATGCTGCCCCTGGCTCCCATCAATCTGGATAGGCTTGTTTAGATCACTGTTTTGTGGGAATGAAATTACACTTCCTACCTTTTAGATCATTTTGTGCTACAAAGGATAACTGTGGGGATTGAAATCCTCTGTTTAGTCATACAACAGGCTTACACTCCATGCTTACTGAACCCTGTTTTGCAGGGACCACTTCTGCGGGTGGAGGATTGCTGGACACTTCAATCATTTCCATCTGCTCAGAGACTGCCAATCTGGGAGACAACTGTGGTAGGGAGGGCTTTGTGCTGTGGTCACCTGTCCACCTAGCCTGGTGATCCCGACTTCTCACTGCACACTTAAGGCTCAATTCTCTGTACCCCCTGCTCCTTGTGTAACCATTTACACCTGTGCAGACTAATCGCAAAGCCAGTATAAAATGCTGTTCTGAGTTACTGGTGTAAATGAACGAACATGGTATAGCACAATGGAGAATCCTGCCCCTACGTTCCTTCTGCCCCTTCCCTCCTCCCGCGCACAAAGAAAGTGTTCTTTTCCAAATCTCTTTGATTTCCTTCTGTAGAATGTAATTTTATTGGGCATCAACATTACACAGCTTACTGTACATTGCACATAACTGCTTAAAAATGTACCTCATGGTCATTATTTATTATTTTTATTACAGTACCACCTTAGGGCCCACTGAGAATGGAGTAATACATGATCGGTCTGTGGGTTTTATACTGCTGCCCATCACTAGGGTACCTGAATGCTTTTCATATAAAATTAACAGCTAAGCCACGAGTGGACCGGATGGAATCTCTGGCCCTTCTCGTTTTTTGGGGTAAAACCTTTGCTTACAGTCGGGCTTTGATTATTTTTGTTTATTGGATAGAAGGGGATGTCAGTGCTATTCCTAAATGGAAATGCTTTTTCAAAGAGGAAGGGCCCCGCCCAAAAGAGATCACACTCTAAACAAACAAAACGACTCAGTATCCCATCATTCACATGGAAAGTTAACTACCAGATTTTCTATGCAGGAATTGTAGTTGTTTCAGTGTCTTCGTAATAGTATATCTTGTTATGCAGAATTGTTTCTCATTGCTAGGAATGGTTGGTGGGAGCCAAAAGCACAGAACAGATAGAGATGCTTTCAAAACCTTTACATAACATAGATCCTCTCCGTTTTAAATGTTAGTATAATATTGAACTGTACAATTCCACTAAAAGCTGTCAATCTGCTGAACCGGACACCATCCAGAGTGCTTATTACCAGTCAGAACTGTCACAAGGGATGGATCGTAAATGAGATTTCCATGGAGAGCTCTGCTTCCTCCTTTAACACTTAACAATTCACTTTACTTATGCAGACAGTTTTAATGACTTGTCAGGATTGATTGTCTAGGAAGTTCCTTACACCTGCATGGTAGAGCCAGGCTGGATTTTTTAAGCTACCATAATTCCCAAATTCCTTATTTATTTTCTTTTAATAAAATAGGCAAGAATCCCTTCTATTTATAACATTTCATGGGCAAAACGCTGCTAGATTGTTAAAACATTAACATGTTTCTTTTTATGGCTTGATCCTGCCAGTTCCTAAGGGGTGCTGCATATCCTCAACTACTACTGATTTCAATGGGAGTTCAGAGAAGTGCCCAGCGATTTACAGGATCAAGCCACGGATGCCAAGTTACAAAGCACTAAGCAACTCCTTAACTTCAAGCACTTGCTTAAGCCTAGTCAGCAAAGCACTTAAAACTAAGCACGTACGTAAAAGCATTGCTGATTCAGGGCCTTAATTCTACTTCCTTTTGGTTACATACTATTTCATCAAACTGTATGACTCATACAGTGCACAGGCAGATTCACAGTAAACTTGGCCTTGCTTTATGAAAAGAAATGGTTAACAAATGGAGTATTATATACCATAAACCTCTTACATGCAGTACATAAAAGATGTTGATTGAGATCAGATGTTGTCAGCTGCCTCTGAGCTGGTGTTAAAAGAAATTTTTATATATATTATGTTATTTAGGAGTTCTCACTCATTCAGGAAAAAGTCACAACATTCGGGGGGAGGGAAAGTAGTTAACAAAAGTCCTGCCTAGTCTGAAGGTACATGTGTATTAATTAACGATAGCAGCAGGTAAAGTGCTGTGCATCTGTATACCTGCTAATTGCAATGCTAGACCCTCTTGTTCTGGCACACTTTTCAATTATGTAGGAGTTCTTCCTTTCATTCTAGATTGTTATCTCATCCCTGTCCCCATAGCAGCACCTCCAAAAGCCCTGAAGAGGTATTTCTCTCCCCCCTCCCTCCAATCAGAATGAACTGGATTTTGTTTAAGTTGTACGGTTTGATTTTATTTGGGTTCTCTCTTTTCTTTAAATGTGGTGTTATTGTGGATCAGAGAAGTGGTATTTGCATTCTCCTCTCTGTGGGCACTGAGGTTTGTGGTTTATCAGAACTTCTGAGGGTGAGTTCCTGACACAAGTTGACTTGTATAAAAAATGAGTACCAGAGGCCTGACCCTAAGGCAGCTTTTCCATTGATTTGTCGGCTTTGGATCAGACCCATTTTGTCTACTGTTGTTCCCACTGTCTTTCCCCTGACTTTTGTCTCCTAATCTGCCCTGAGAGTTTGAGCTCTTCGGATCTGTGACCATGCCTTCATGAGTGTCTGGAAGGGACCTTGCACATATAGTGTGCACTACAGTAGACAAATAACAAAAATCAACAACAATAATGGCTCTGATTCAGGGAAGTACTTAAGTACATAGGGATGCTTTCCTGACTCGGGGCTCATAAAAGAAATACATGCACATACAATGATAAATAAATAAATGAATAATAAAATAATAAAAATAATGTGTGTGCGCCAGTTGCTGAGAAAGCTTTGCCTCACAGGCAGGAATCCTACCCTGGAGGCTGATAATTCCACTGTCCAGGGCAGCCTGAACTTGTATTTACCTGGAAACCAGTGAAGTGGGCACAACGTGGTGCTCCCAGCAGCTTGTGCTCCTGAGCAGTTGGGCTGCTGTGTTCTGGACCAACTGTAGCGTTGCTAATGTTGGCAATGTCTTACCTAGGCACGGGAAATTACAACAATCAAACCTGTAGGACATTGTACATGAATGGCCATGGCCAAGCCGGAACATGACAAGAGGACGACCAATCTTTCCACCAGCCAGTGGCAGCCACAAATGGCAAAGGGGCATTTGACATGGCCTAGAACCAGCAAGGAGTCCAGGGGAGTTCAGGGTCCTGATAATCTGAAAGCAGACAGCCTCTTCCTCAGTGGGGAAGAGTATTATAGAGGTGGAGAGTTCTTTGGAATGCTTCCATTTTCCCACCAGTCTTCTCAGCTTTGAGCTTCGTCCAGTTGCTGATCTCAGCCAAGCTATTAAGTAGCAGCCCACTGTGGCTCTGTATTGTGAACACTATGTTTGCTGATAGAGATCTTGAATGAGTAAAGTGTATGTATAACTCCTATGGTATTAATTGGTCAGCTACTGGTAGTTTAACCCCCAAACTTCATTTAAATCAAGCCAAAGCTGTACTCTGTGAAGAGATTTACACACACACACACACACACACACTTAAAAGAACATTATTAAGGTTGCAATGTCAAGTGCTCAAAAGTTAGGAAATGCCAGAATTAAGGTTGCATTATTTACTGCACACTAACATCCCGGAGTTTCAGAGCAGGGTTTGAGTAGTCTCTCATGTCACTTAATAGTAGAGCTAGGCCATGATAAACTGAAAAAGTTGACTCTGGCCTCTATAATGGGCCAAAGCAAATTCCTGGATCTGAAGCCCTCTAAGCAAAATCTGGACTCAGCTGTGAATTTGGTATATAGGGCACATCTCTGATATCCTCAGGAGTCTGCTAGAAGTGCCTTGCTGTATCTAGTGACTGACTACATGACTCAGTGTGTGAGCTCTCATTGGGCCTCATTCTCTGCTCACTCATACAGGTGTAAATCAGCAGGAACATCACTGAGATCAACTGAGGTGCAGCAAAGCAAAGAAGTGAGAGAATGAGGCCCACTGAATGGAAAATGCCCCCATGTGATGTTTTGTGCCTTATATAAAACATTCAGGCTCGTTATAGGCTCATAAAAACTTGTGGTTTATATCTTTAATAAACAGTACTTGCTGTCCTAATAAAAAAAAGGACAAAACAAAAGGTAGATGATATAAATGTCATGCACAAATGGGAATGTGGATCGTTTCAGAATTCACACTAAGTTCTGTGAGTGTTAAAGAAAGGATCGGAAATATATGAGCTAGGGAAAGGAACAAAAGATACAGATGGGGAAATACAAGTTGCAAAGCAGAAAGGAAAACATGCATATAAATACACTTTTACAGTCACAGAGCCTGATTCTCAGTCCCAGCTCCGTCCCTGCACCGCTCAGAGGGGGCACAGCCTGCCCACGGCTGGCTAATCAGGAATCCCCTCAGCAGGAACTCTCAACTGGGGAAAAGCCAAAAAAGGCAGCTCCCAGCAAAGAGAATGTGTTCCTAGGCCAGGCCTGGCCTGAAAAAATTCCCTCCACCATCCCGCTCCTGGTGGGTGGGTCAGCTGATGGGGGTGATTCCATTATGTATGGCCCAGCTGCAGCCGTGCATTCCTCCTTTCTGTGAAGGAGTCGAAGCAGCGCAGGGGAACACCTCAGCTTATTAGAAGGCCTCACCCCACTGACACATCTCCTCCGCTGTTGCATAGGGAGAGGAGACATGACGGCATCTTTTGAAGCTATGGTCAGGGGATGTGAAGCTGCCCGCCGCATGGTACAAATGCGGTGAAGGAGGCAACTGACTAACTACTAGGGGACTGATAGTATTGGTGAACTAGCGGGTAGCTGGTTGAAGGCTATGAATTGCGTACAGCTGTCCATAATTCAGGTTGCAGCCATGGCTTTGGCTGGCTCCTGCTACTGGTCCTGACAACGATTTGCCTCCTTAAAAAGCTTTTGGGAACCTCAGAGAATTTGCCCCAGAGAGCCCTTGATGTTTCTTACTTAGCTGAAGTAGCACTAGTGCAACCTTGTGTGGATTTGTACGCTGGACTGCCATCCACACAAGTGCCAGTAAAGATGTGCTCCTTGAAACCTCCATTATTTCTCAAGCACCTGGAGATATTCTGTTCCACACCCTCCTCATCTTCCCACAGAGATCTCCTGAAGTGCTCCCCCTCCACATAAACGGCGCTCCTTATTCTTCTCCCTCGTGGGTAGTGTGCAAAGTGATCGGAAGAAAGAAAAGCACCACAGCTCAAGTGACCTTCAATCATGGAAGAAAATTGGATTTCTGAGGACAAGGAAAATGTTGGGGTCTGGGTTTGTTTTGTTAACGGAAATTAAACGTTATAGATAAGTGTCCAGGCATGTTACATTTGCACCATTTCAAAGCTTCAAATGTTTGTGCTAGAATTGGGAAGAAATAGGCTCTGTGTAGGTATAAAATTCCTGTCTCTGGTAATAATTTATATACTTTTTCCATCACTGACATGTAATTTCCCAATATAAGAGGAAAGGGATAAATAATATACAGAGCCATTCATATGGCAGTCTCAAGGCTCTGCACAAAATTATAGGAATGTAGGAACTTCCACAATGAATCAGACCAGTCATCGCTCTAGCCCAGTATCCTGATCGCAACAGCGGCCAGCCCCAGATGCTTCAGCAGAAAGCAGCTATGCTAATACATTCTACATGCTGTTCCATTCACTTTGGAAGTCCATTGGCCCTGAAGGACGTTAACGTTCTTTATACTACAACTTTGGTGGAATTAAAATGGAATTCCATCTGCACAGCAGGAAATCCCTCACAGAACAGGTGGACTTTTAACTGGACAGACAGCAAGTGTCAACACTCAAGAATGTGCTCTGGCCTCAGTCTAGCAAAACACTTAAGCGCGTACATAACTTTAATCACATAAATAGTCCCATTGAGATTATTTGTGCTTATAAATTAAGCATGTGCTTAAATGCTCTCCTGGATCCTCTGTCTTTCTGAAATGATGGGAAATAACGTACTCTCCATTCGCTGTGCAATGTTGTTATACATTCATACACTAACTTTGCTACTTCAAAAACAAATGCCTTTAAATATTCTTCACGAAGCACTAACAACATGGGTAATTTGATATTTTCAAACAGTTATTGAGGGGGTCATCAGAATGAAAATTTAGAAATGAAATTTAGAAAGAATCAAGTAAACTTCAGGTTCCAAGATCTCAACAGCAGCTCAATAGGTTGTTATGATATTTACCACACATACCAAAATAATTGCTTCTGGGCTGAAACCTAGCATGAGAAATTTCAGCCCAAAAGGTAATTTACAAGCAATTTACTAACAAATGGAAAGAGAGATGCAGAATGCAAATGCTCCCTCAGTAATAAACTATATAGAGTTTCTATCAAATATCTTCCATCATTGGGATGATTCACAGCAAACACCATTTTCACCTTTCCTCCAAGCACTTGCCTTTGCAACTCTCATGAATAACATTTTGCATTAACTATACAAACATCACATGGTTTGTAGCATCTTCTACTTTGTAAATTCAACTCAATCTGCTGGTGCAGCAATGGACCCTCTCGTTGTGCCTGGTAAAAACATGGAAATGCTGCTGTCTTTCCTTTTCTAAAAAAAAAATAAAAAAAAAAACAGTGCAATACTGTGATGTCAGCCCAAAGTCTCTCTTTTCAACCTCCCCATGTTTTAGTTAGTTCTCGTGCTTTACTGTAACTGAAAAATTGCAACACACTAAAGCACATGCTTAACTTTCAGAACATGGGTTGTCTCTTTGAAGCAATGTGACTATGCATTTGCTTAAAGTTAAGCATGGGTTTAAAAGCTTTGATGGATCAGGGCCTAAAAAAAGGGAGAAGGTAAAGGATAGTCTGGCAGATATTTACAAGAAGTCAGATAATGTGCAAGGACCTGATCTAATGGGAAGGGAATTTAACTGTTGTCAGATCTGACTTTAATGGGTTTTGGTTCAGGCACTATCATGGCTGCAAATCTTAGTAATTACATGTCTAACTCCCTTATTGTGGTTGCAAACCAGATATCTTAGTGGTTAAGTGTCAGATTATGATTCTTCAGTTTGTCTGTGGTGGCAAAAATACAAATGCTCAGAGAATACAAAGACTTTATTGGAGAAGAGGAGGAAAATGAAAAGAAATGGCAGCAACAGGCTTGAGTACTCCCTTCTCTGCAAGCTCATACAAATGAAGTTGAGGGAAGACTTCGAGAAATTTCAAACCGAAAAGCTCCTAATGGCTGCTGAAGATCATAAAAGTCTCAAAAAATGCAAATGGGAACTGGCGTTGTACAGGTCATCATTATTGGCTTTGAAGAACAGGGACGGAGAATCAGTAACCAATCGAACAGAGATGGAGGCAATATGCAGGGATTTCTATACCCAGCTGTTTGCATCCCCTACAGACGTCCCACTGCCATCACTTCAACAAACCGATGAACACGTACTCCCGGTTCTCATCGGCGAAGTCTGTCACTCAGTCCATCAAATGAAAGAGGGGAAGGCTCCAGGCAAGGATGGTCTGACAGCAAAAGTGCTTAAGGCGGGAGGTCAGGAAGTTTGGAAAGCTCTCGCCCAAAGGTTCAGTCGCTACCTGGAAATCCAGAAGATACCATCCAGTTGGAAAGAGTCCAATACCATCCTGCTGCATAAGAAAGGCAATCAAGAAAATCTAAAGAACTATCGCCCGATCTGCCTGCTTTCACATATCTATAAGTTGTTCACTAAAATAATAAATCGACTATCACAAAACCTGGATGAACAGCAACCTAGAGAGCAGGCCGGCTTTCGAAGGAATTACAGTACAATAGATCACATCTTCACTCTAAACCAACTACTAGAATGTTCAAGGGAATACAAGTTCCCTTTGTGCATTGACTTCATGGACTACGAGAAGGCGTTTGACAGCTTAGAGACTAATGTTGTTCTTGAAGCTCTTTCAGAACAGGGCATCAGCATGAAATATATCACATTACTAAAGGAAGCGAACTCTGGCTGCAGCACGGACATACTGCTGTTCGATACTCCTCTCCGAATCCCCATTGAGAAAGGTGTGAAACAAGGAGATACAGTTTCACCAAAATTATTCACAGCCTGTCTTGAGCTGGTTTTTCGATGAGCAGACTTGAAAGGCGGGATTAATATAAACAGCGAGTGGCTAAACCATCTCAGGTTCGCAGATGATATAGTGCTGATAGCCGAAAATACAGCCCAGCTTGAGAGAATGCTTAAAGAACTGAACGTGAAAAGTAGTCAAGTCAGATTAAAAATGAACTGGTCAAAAACGAAATACATGAGATCAGATGTTCTGCCAAGAACCCAAATAACTCTTGGAGAGGAGCAGATCCAAGAGGTTGATAAATATGTTTATTTGGGCCAGGAAGTCAACATGCGCCACGATCAGAAAGGCGAACTGTCGTGCAGAAAAAAAGCTGGATGGTGCATATTCAATGATATCAAGGACATCCTCCAAGGAAAGATCAGCAAAACAACTCGTGCGAATCTTTTTAACTCGACTGTGCTTCCAGCAATGTTATATGGCAGCGAAACATGGTTGCTGACAAAGATTGAAGAACATCAACTGTCTGTTACACAGAGGGCGATGGAACGAACATTTTTGGGCATTTCGCTCCGTGATCACATCCCCAACTAAATAATTAGGCAGCAGTCTGGAGTGTGAGACGTTGTTGAAAGCAGGCTCAGCAAAATGTGGTGGGCGGGACATGTGGCCTGACTCAGTGACAACAGATGGACTGCAGCTATATCCAAGTGGTATCCATGAGAAAAGAAATGGCCACGCGGTCGGAGGTGGGATGATTTCCTAACAAGGAGATATGGACAAGCATGGCGAAGGATGGCCAGAGTGAGAGAATACTGGAAGACGTGTTGTGACCGGCTCAGTCTCAACTGATGAAGGACTGACAGTCTACACTGTCTACGCGTCAAAAATACAGGCCCAGTTTTTGCAGGTACAGGTTAAGGCTGATCTTCTGCCTGGCTGGGAGAGAGAGAGACAGAGACAGTGTGTGTCAAATTCACCACAGGTGCAAGGGGATGCATTGACTTCAATGGAAAAGGATGAACTGAGTCTTTTACCACATCTGAAGATGTGACTTTAGGAAACAGATCAAAAAAACCCCAGCAACAACTTGCAGTCGGAGGGAGGAGGGCGGAAAAAGGGAGGAGGGTGCACAAAAGAGCAACATTTATGTATTTATTTTATTATCTGAATGAAGAACACAATATTCTAATGTTTGTAGCTCCTGTCTGGGAAACAGTACATGTCACTAAATTGATTTCCCTTCTATTCTTCTAAGTTTCTGACATTGAAGGTGCTATCCAAGCAAGATTTTAATCAACCTAAAATAGTATCCATGTCCCAGTCTCCAGAATGACAATGACTCTTCTCCTGAAAGGCTCACAGAATCCTAAAGCTCTCTAAGAAGCAACCTATGGAGATGCTCACACCCTACAGCCAGATCCAATGAAGCCCATGGAAAGACTCCCACTGACTTCAATGGGAGTTGGATCTGACCTTAATGACCATCTCTACTACCTTTTTGAACTCTTACTTGGGATTAATTTCATTTCCTCATTTCTCCGTAAATGCAGATCTTCTCTGTGTTAATTTACAGTGTTCTTTCAACCCCTGGATTCCCCAGGGGAGATCCTCAGTTGGTGTGAATCCGGACAGCTCCATTGCCTTGAGTACAGCTACACCAATGTACACCAGATGATGTTGCGGCCCATCACTGAAGACCAGATACAGCAAAAACTGATGCACATTCATAACTTTACTCATATAAGCAAAAATATGTTCATAACCATCTGCAGGATTGGGAACAAAATTATTTATGCTGCAACAATACGGAACTGGTTGGTCACCATCATAGCCCAACATCCTTAAATAGAGTGGCCAAAATTCCTCGAATTTCTACTGCCCTTTGCTGTGCTGATGCCTCTCTTATTACAGGGCTTAAAAACCTGTGTTGAGTTTAATCAGTACACACTTTATCCTCACGCCTTTATTTCTGCTTTTTACACACTGTAGATTGGTTAGAGTGTAAGAAATGCTATGTTAATAGAATACCAAACAGAAGAATCCTTTTAAGAAAGAGAAAGTAACTGGAGAAAAGAATGTAAAAATAGAAATGGCTGGAAACCAGAAACCACAAGAGTTCACTTACAGGAAAAGGCACTAATCAATTAACACTGGAGATTTTCCCCCCATGTATTACAGAGGCAAAGTGAGCGGCTGTATACAAAAGAAATACCACAATACAAGACTATCTAGTTTGAAGACTTTACTGCTAGGATGTGTGTTTTTCTAATAAGCAAAGCAAGACCCTCTGGGTAGGTGGATTCTCCTGCTGGGTTTTAAGGGTGCAGATATTGTAAAGTTATTGCAATAAATGAACATCATCCAATGTGAAACCCTGATAATACAAACTCTGAGTCATATACTAATACTCTTAACTCATATGCTCATAACTCTTCACTAAATGTCAACAAACCCATCGACTTCAATGGCACTATTCATGCAACTGAGCCATATTCATGTTCGTAATGATTTGCATGCTCAGGGCCTAACATTCTACTCAGCTGCAGAAAAGGTTTATGAAACATACTTTCACTGTGTCATTCTTATGAAGCTTAAAAGCATATTATTTAACCTGGTTTATAGCTAGAGGCATACCTTGCCTACTGTTTTTTAATATAAAAAGCTCTAGTATCAGCAGAAGAGAAAGTCAGGTTTTCCCCTGAAATAGTTACATTTTCCATAAGAGTTAATGGTGCTATTTTTTCGTTACTGGATCGAAGACACAGACGACGACAAATCTGGCAACAGCTAAATTCCCCCTCCTCCCCACAACTATTGCTATTGACAATTCAAACACAACAACTGAACATATTTTTATTTAAAGGAGTAATAAGTCCAAGCACTTACCAGTAGCACTTTTCATCCATATAGCTGAGATATGGATAAGTATAATTTTACAGATGGAAACAAGGTGGCACAGAAGAAATGAAGTTGCTCAGGGTTGCCCAGCAAGTCAATGGCAGAGTCCCATCTTGAACCAGGTTTCCTGACTCCCATTCTATGGTCCTATCTAGTGGGCCACTCTGCTGGCATGTGTAAAGATATGGCAACATATCACATAAGGTACTATGGGATTAATCCAAAGCCCATCAAAGGCAATACGAGCCCTTCTGTGGATCAAGCCCTATATCATAACAGTAAAAAGTCACCCCAGTAACAAGTGTTTTCAATCATGCTGCAAACTTCCAAAATAATATTCATTCATTTTAGGCTCATTCCGCTAACATCTATTTCCCACAATGTGGTCAGTTATCACTGTTCAGCTTTAGAGTGAAAAGTTAATTCCCCCTTCCCACCCACCCCCAGCCATGATAGATTTTCAGCAGGTGTTATATTTGGTTGGTTTTCTGTAGTTCCTAAGGGCCAGGTTCCATCACCGTCACTCACACTGAGTAGTGCCTTACGTGGTGAGTAGTCCCATTGATTTAAATGAAACCACACAGTGTAATGACAGCAGAATCTGGGTTCTAAAATAAATAGAATATAAACAACAAAGAATGAAGATTAGGTCTGGTTCAGCTTCAGGGAAGTTAACTGAGTTGCAACCACCTAAACCAGGGCTGAATGTTGCCCATAACAACAGATTTATTGAAGGGAGGGCGGAGAGAGAGAAGTCACATGGAATTTTGCTGTATTTTATTTATGCATGATGTAAAGTGTGCATTGAATAAAGCAAAGGATGGGCACCTAACCCAGGGTGCACAGCTCTGTGATTTCAGCTTGGATGAGTGTATGCTGCATAGCAAACACAGAGTATCCAAACCTCTCTGTTTTACTTGTATAAGGAGTTGATCTTCTCACAGGTGCACAGCCTGAATGGGCAGGCCTCTGAATCAGCGGTCACAGCCATTTCACAGTGCTCACGCAACAGCCATGGAATGAGGGCAGAGCAGGGGACCACAGAGGTACACTGAGCACATGGCAGCTTTCTTTCCCTTTGCATTCAGCTTGTCTTCCAAACTACAGTTTTGCTGCCGCCGATAACTACTTTCTCTTAAAATCAAAATTATTTTATTTTATATTTGAAAACAAGAGAAATGTTCAGAGAAAAACCCACATCTAAGGGGAAATCACCTTTGCCAATACTTGTTATAAAATGCATATTAAAGCCTGTGGAGAAATAGAGCAGATCAGCATCCTTTTATTAATGAACGTCATTATATTCCAGCAATCAGCACACAAACTGGGTTAACTGTGGGTTTCTATGCTTACTTCTATTCAATGCCATTGGAAATTCCCCTTTAAAGTCCTAAGTGGTTTGGGTTCTGAGTACTTGAGAGACCACCTTTCCCTCTACACTATATCCAGAGAACTGCAACCAGTTGAGATGCTTCAGGTAGCCATCTCCACCCCCAACTGTTATAACCAGGATCAATTTTGAGAATAATTTTCCTCCCTGACCCACTAGACCTGGAATTTGATGACCTTCACAACATGCTGCAAAGCTCAACTGTTTTCCAGCTCTTCTTCTAGGGAAAGGAGTGATAGGTAAAATGAGAAGGAGTACTTGTGGCACCTTAGAGACTAACCAATTTATTTGAGCATAAGTTTTTATGTAGCTCACGAAAGCTTATGCTCAAATAAATTGGTTAGTCTCTAAGGTGCCACAAGTACTCCTTTTCTTTTTGCGAATACAGACTAACACGGCTGTTACGCTGAAACAGGTAAAATGAGATGGCGGTTATTCCTATACTCATATTAGTTTTCAGGGGATGGAGAGATTTTCTAGTATGAACAGGCCTTTGGGAGGTCTGTTTTCTTATACACCACATAGAATCATAGGACTGGAAGGGACCTCGAAAAGTCATCTAGTCCAATCCCCTGCATTCATGGCAGGTCTAAGTATTATGTAGACCCTTCCTGACAGATGTTTGTCTAACCTGCTCTTAAAAATCTCCAATGATGAATAAATTGTCTAGGGAGGTTGTGGAATCTCCGAGTGCTTAACCACCCTGACAGGAAGTTTTTCCTAATGTCCAACCTAAACCACCCTTGCTGCAATTTAAGTCCACTGCTTCTTGTCCTATCTTCAGAGGTTAAAGAGAACAATTTTTCTCCCTCCTCCTTGTAACAACCTTTTATGTACTTGAAAACTGTTATGTACCCGCTCAGTCTTCTCTTCTCCAGACTAAACAAACCCAATTTTTTCAATCTTCCTTCGTAGGTCAAGTTTTCTAGACCTTTAATAATTTTTGTTGCTTTTCTCTGGACTTTCTCCAATTTGTCCACATCTTTCCTGAAACGTGGCACACAGAACTGGACACAATACTTCAATTGAGGCCTAATCAGTGCCTAGTAGAGCGGAAGATTTACTTCTCGTGTCTTACTTACAACACTCCTGCTAATACATCCCAGAATGATGTTTGCTTTTTTTGCAACAGTGTCATACTGTTGACTGATATTTAGCTTGTGATCCACTATGATCCCCAGATTCCTTTTCCGCGGTACTCCTTCCTAGGCAGTCATTTCCCATTTTGTATGTGTGCAACTGATTGTTCCATCCCAAGTGGAGTTCTCTGCATTTGTCCTTACTGACTTTCATCCTATTTACTTCAGACCATTTCTCCAGTTTGTCCAGATCATTTTGAGTTTTAATCTGATCCTCCAAAGCACTTGCAACCCCTCCCAGCTTTGTATCATCCGCACACTTTATAAGTGTACTCTCTGTGCCATTATCTAAATCACTGATGAAGATACTGAACAGAACTGGACCCAGAACTGATCCTTGTGGCACATCAGCTAATACATACACAAATCAATGCACTATAATATGAAATATATACAAATTAAGGGTCCCAGTATAGCATTTAATTGTGCTTTTTAAACAGTGTCTCGTACAAATCGTTTCAGTGGCAGCTCATGTTGTGGAAGTATATGAGATTTGAAGCCTTTAAAAGGTTTCACAATGGGCATGCTCATATCCCTATTAATTCAAACAACGTGCAAGGTACAGAAAGTCACTGACAGTAAAAGTCTCCTCATCAAGCTCTTCAAAAACAGACATTACTTCTGGAACCATGATTCCAGAGGGGATATCTTAGATGCCCATTGTCCTGGTCTCATGATTATTTTTCTTTAGTTGTCTCTCCCTCTCTGCAATTTTTACTACCCCCCGATCTAACCTCATAATGATTAATGTTCACAGTCCGTGCTTCGGCTGCTTGTGGAACATTTGTGTGCACTGCTCTGATTTAGCAGTATTTTCCTGGTCTTTGCTGTTCCTTCCTCAACAAATTATTTCCCATCTCTGCATCACTGTGATCTTCTCTCTCATCTTTTCTTCTTTGTCCATTCCACCCCATTTCCAAGGCAGCACTGAATTGTTTGCTACTGAGACTTCTGTAGGCTTCCAGAAGAAGGATTTTTATGCACCAGCGGCTACAATTCACTGATTTCTTCCAAAAGGAGTCCACAGCAAAAACACAGCTATACAATGAAGAGCAGGAGAAAGATCGTATGCTCTGATGCCTTTCCTCTGACGACCCCAACAAGCCTCCTTGTGCAAAGTTCCTGAAGTTTGAAAGCATATTTTAGGATGTCTTAGGAGAACTGCCATGTGTGAGACCAGGTTTACACCGGCATCTGCTGTCTGCAGAGATCCAGGGCCTTGTAAAGATGATGTGCTTGGTCTCTGTGAGATGCGGCAGAATGCGTGAGGTGGTGAACCAGCAAACATAATAGGAATCTCCTGGTGATTCTGCAATAGTTTGTCTGGCGGCAATCTTAGAGAAGGCTATGCACCTTGACTTTCTGAGCTGGAGAAAGGGCTCATGCAGAAGGGACATTTCAATCCAGAGGAGATCAAAAAGCTATCCAGGGGCTTGGGGTTAAAAAGGAGTGTCAAAAATAGCTTCAAATCAAAGAAGTAAATAAACAATTGTCCCATCTCAAATGCCTCGGGGGAACAGGTCTCAACGTAAACAACATATGTAACACTACGTAAATAAATACTATACTTCAATGGCAATCAAATCACTGTTGGAGAATGTATCAACTCCAAAGATGCAAATGCTGACTTTTTACAGCCCACATTCTGAATGACAAAGATTCATTTTATACTATTTAATTATGTAACTCACACCCACTGTAGAGAACCAGAGATTACAGCTGCCACCTTTCTAATTGCGGGTAACAAGACCAAGACCCTTCCATTCCCCTTCTCCCTGAGGCCCCACCCCCCGCTCCATCTTCCTCCAAGATCCTGCCCCCAGCACTCACTCCTCTCCTCTCTGCCCCCAGCACTCACTGGGTCACTCACTGGATCGTCTCCTCCTCCCTCTCCCGCCCCCGCTCCCTCGCTTGGCTCTCTCTGCTCCTGGTCTGAGACAGGAGCTGCTGCAGCCTGACAAGAAGCCTGCCTGCAGGTAGCGCATCTGACCAGACACTGCCAGAGCCCCTTCTCAACCGGACTTTCCAGTTGAAAATCGGGTACCTGGCAACCCTAAATGGCACCCAGCCACAGAAGCCAAAAATCGGACTGTCTGGATAAAACCCAGAGAGTGGCAACCTGACTAAAGATGGGCTAAAACTAGACCCTCAAAATCTGAACACTGAATTTGAAAGGATGTGGAGGGGGCAATATAAGGTGCTGGGTCTGAGTCCGCCCCTTGGGCCTATTTTCTGATCCTTGATTGGATGCTGATGAAATCTCATGAATACTTGTATCTTGTGAGATTTCTCCCATTGCGGGGCCACAACTCTCATGGGAACAGCCTGCAGCATGTCTGCACCTACAAATCCAAACCGAATGGCGAGCCCTCCTTTGGCCGGACACTCACTCCCCACATGCTAGCCTAAGCTGAGTCTGTATCTGAACCCTAACTGCTCAGACAATGACTACATGCCAGTACTGCTGCCCAACCTAGAGGGATACTGCTCTATGGTATTAAAGCTAAATGACAGGTGAAATCATCTTTTAACCTTACTGAGGAAGTGCAGACACACAGGCCTGGCTGGCCTGTCAAGGCACACTCCCCTCTGGATTAGTGGTAGTGTAAAACATCCTCAGATCCTGCCTCACAAGCTTCTGCATTGAGCTTTACTTAAAGGAGAAGTAGAGAGAACCTGAAGAGCTATGGCCATTACTTCTAGAAGCGTATGACAAATGCATGTATAATGATCAATGCACACAGCCTCCAAAGCAGCCCATCGAACCCAATGCTTGTTAAAGTGCTGATCAAATGGGCAACCAAACCTTTCTCGTGGGTGCTCTAAGAAGGGGCTCAGTAAGAAGGGGCTCAAATGATCAATGAAAGCCTTTGCGCACCAAAGGTGCAGCAAATATGGACTGTCATTCGACACCTCAAAAAAAAAAAAAAGACAGAAAGATGGGGGGAAGCTAATATGCAGGCAGTTTTCTGCAAAATAATCATTTTTAAAATATTGGGTTTGTTTTGTATTCCATTAAAATTCTTATTTTCTCTGCCTTTGGTGAACATTTACTGTAAATGCAACTGTATTAAAGAAAGCAAACAGCTTTACGATATTTGGCCAGCATTTTCCAAAGTGACGAGTGATTTTCGATGCCTCAAATTTTGAGTGCCCAATTTGAAACACCTCATTTTCAGAAGGTGGGTGCTCAACAATTTAATGCTCAATCCCTTTAAAGAAGTTTCAGACTGAGCACTCAAAACCACTGTTCCTTTTGGAAATTTTAGGCCAGTCATTTATTATACACATACTTCTTTGGGTTATAATTTTAGTCCAGCTGAGACCCAGCCTTCCTTTCTGCAGGAACAAGTTTCGCACCCACAAAATGAAATAAGGCCACAAAGATGATTAATTGTGCCTCTAAGCAGTTGTTTCATGCCCACAGTACGGTAATTAGAGATATAAATACTCAGATTTGCACCCACCGTTTAATTATGGGTGCAAAAAAGCAGGCAAGTTGCAATCTCTCCTTTGTGAGTGTCTTTCTGTAGATGTACCCCCTATGCAAATCTCCCTATGCTTCTGCTCCCCTCCTACAAAAAATCAGTTTGATAAATGTATACCAATGTAAAAGCAATTAACTCTCAGAAGACTACAACTTTCTTCTTAGCATTTATGCATATTCTGTTATATATATTATATATATATATATATATTATACATATATAATACACACATACACACACACACAAAAGTGTGTCCTATTGGGATTCTGAAAAAAAACCCAAGCCCTACATCTCTAATAATTGTCCTGATCAGTTTATAACCGGCAGATGCTCGCTCAGGGTATAACATAGTGAATGAGCTCTCAGAAAGCTTACAGTTATAATAATTGAGGTCACGTGATTTAGTTACATGACCCAGCTAGAGTAGCAGATGGCATTATATTAGCATTTGAATAAACCCAAGGAATTCTCAGTGAAAAAGACTTGGCATAAGTACTCCAGTGAACACAATTTCTCAATCAAATACTGACCTGAAAGGAGATGGTTAAGTCCTTGCTAGGGGGCACAGCCTTCAACAGACAACACAAGTATCTTCTTTGCTAACTAAAGCAACTCTCTTACTCCTCTTAAGCAGGTGGGGAGCTACCAAAAAAGAGAAACACGAATGGCCAAGGCGGCGACATATGGACTTACTTTGTCCACCCTGGGTAATCTCCATGAAGCTGAACGGGGGAAGGCGGGGGGGAAGAGATGCAGCAGAAAACAACATGGTGCACCTGTGCAATTGAGAGGAGAGTTCAGCCCTGCTCATCCCAACAATACTTTCACCTTGAACTCAGGATAAAGAGGATCCCCTCACACTCCCTTTGTTACCACACGCCCATTATTGGATCATTTTCTGGCCTTGGCAATATGGATGCTTGTGTGATTGGTTCACAGTTAGCCCTCTAGTCTGTTGCCTCAAAGGCTGTTGTGGGGAAAATACAAAAAGGGCAAAATAGAAAAGGCATAAGTGTGTTCTGGGATGAGGACATTGTGGACTCCAGGAGTACTTTTATTGCTTGTTTATGTGAAGTAGTGTATTTCAGTGTCTGGTAGGAAACCCACAAAGCTGTAGTGTGGGGAATTCTCAGTTACAGACATTTATACATCTCAGCCTTTCAGCAGGAACTGTTTCTTTAGCTTTTTTTAAAACAATCTTTGGGAGGAAAAATCACTTCACCTCTGTGCCTAAGTTTCCCCATCCATTAATGGGAATAATGCTACTGACTTCTTTGTAAAGTGCTTTGAGATTGACACATGAAGAGTGCTAGGTGTATATATTTATATGACAACAGCACATCAGAGATGCCAACCACACTCAGGGTTCTGTTGTGCTAAGCACTGAAAAGACACACAGTAGGAGAAAATCTTTGCACCACAGAAGTTACAATTTAGATAGGTAAGACAAAGGGTGGAAGAAAGAAGTGTTCTTATCCCCATTTTAAAGATACATTGTGAACAGAAAGACCACAAAGAGAACAGGGAATGAATGGGAAGAACTGGAAGTACATAAGCTAAATTATGACTTAATTGCCATCACTGAAACTCAGCGCGATAAATCTCACAACTGGAATATTGGTACAGAGGGGATAGCTTGTTCAGGAAGGACAGGCAGAGAAAAAAAAGAGAGGTGTTGCATTATACATCACAAATATACACAACACTTGTTCTGAGATCCAGAAGGAGGTAAGAGGCAGACCAGCTGAAAGTCTCTGGGTAAAGATAAAAGGTGAAAAAAATAGAGGTGATGTCATATTAGAGGGTCAGCTATAGACCTTCAAGTCAGGAAAAGGAGGTGGATGAGGCATTTCTAGAATAAAATAAAAGAAATATCCAAAACAAAAGACCTGGTATTAATGGGGGACTTTAACTACACAGACATCTGTTGGAAAAATAATATGAAACACACAAGATGCACAATAAGTTCTTGGAACGTACTGGGGACAACTTTTTGTTTTGGAAAGTGACAAGAGTAACTTGAGGGACAGACATTTTAGACTTGATTCTGACCAGCAGGGAGGAATTGATTGTGTATCTGGAGACAGAAGGCAATTTGGGTGAAAATGATCATGAAATGATAATTTCATGATTCTAAGGAAAGGATGGAGTGAGAGCAGCATAACAGGGACAATGGATTTTTTTTAAAAGCAGTCTTTACTAAACTCAGAATTGGTAGGTAAGGTCCCATGAGAAGAAAATTTAAAGGAAAAAAGGAGTTCTGGAGAGCCGGCAGTTTCTCAAGGATAAAATATCAAAGACACAACAGCAAACTGTTCTGATGCAAAGGAAAGATAGACAGAATAGTAAGAAGCCAATATGCCATCAGGAGCTCTTTAATGACCTTAAAATGTAAAATAAATCCTTCAAATGGACAAATTGGTAAAGAGGATTGGTCCTGCTTTGAGCAGGGGGTTGGACTAGATGACCTCCTGAGGTCCTTTCCAACCCTGATATTCTATGATTCTATGAAAACAATAGCACAAGCATGGAGGGACAAAATAAGAAAGGCTAAGGTACAAAATGAGATACTCCCAGCAAGAACCATAAAAGGCAGTAAGAAGAGGTTATTTAAATACATTAGGAGCAAGAGAAAGATGACAGAACGTGTAGATTCTCTGCTTAACAGGGAAGGAGAGCTAATAATGGATGACATAAAAAGGCTAACGTGTTTAATGCCCATTTTGCTTCAATCTTCACTGAAAAAGTTAGTAGTGACCAGATATATAACAAAAAATTAATACTAACAAAAAGGTGGAAGGAACACAAGCCAAACTATGGAAAGAATAGACTAAGGAATATTTAGATAACTTAGATGTATTCAAGTCAGCAGGGCTTGATGAAATTCATCGAAGGGTACCCAAGGAACAAGTTGAAGCAATCTCAGAACTGTTAGCAATTATCTTTGAGAACTCATGGAGGATGGGAGATGTCCCAGAGGACTGGAAAATGACAAACATAGTACCTATTTCTAAAAAGGGGAACAAAGGACCCAGGAAATTATAGATCAGTCAGCCTAACTTTGATACCTGGAAAGATACTGGAACAAATTATTAATCAATTTGTAAGCACCTAGGGGAGAATATTGTTATCAGGAATAGCCAGCAAGAACAAACCATGCCAAACCAACCTGAAGGAGAAGCAGTAGATGTGATACATTGTGATTTTAGTAAGGCTTTTGACACAGTCCCACATGATATTCTCATAAACAAAGTAGGGAAATGTGGTTTAGCTGAAATTACTATAAAGTGAGTGCACAACTGGTTGAAAGATGAAACTCAAAGAATAATAATCAATGAATCACTGTCAAATGGGGAGTGCATATCTAGCAGAGTCCCACAGGGATCAGTCCTGGGTTCGCTACTAGTCAATATTTTTAGTAGTTAATGGCTTGTATAATGGAATGGAGAATATGCTTATAAAATCTACAGATGACACCAAGCTGAGAGAAGTTCCAAGTACCTTGCAGGACAGGATTAGAATTCAAGATGACCTTGGCAAATTAGAGAACTGGTCTGAATTCAACCAGATGAAATTCAATAAAGACAAGCGCAAAGTACTACATGTAGGAAGGGACAAAACCTAAAAGCACAACCACAAAATGGGGAATAATGGGCTAAGTGGTAATATGGCTGATGAGGATCTGGGGGTTAGAGTGGATCACAAATTGAGTGAGTCAACAACATGATGTAGTTGCAAAAAAGGCGAGTAACATTCTAGGGTGTAGTAACGGGAGCGTTGTAAGACACAGGAGGTAATCGTCTTGTTCTACTCGGCTCTGGTGCAGCCTCAGCTGGAGTACTGTGTCTAATTCTGGGTGCCACACTGGAGGAAAGATGTGGATAAACAAGAGAGAGGCCAGAGAACAATAAAAACGATAAAAGTTTTGGAAAACATGATCTACAGGGAAAATCTAGAGACAGCAAGAAAATTGTCCCCTTAAGTTTAGACACATCCATTTATATTAGGAAGGGGAAGAACTTGATAGCAAGTGTGATCTGAACCCCCATTCAAAATTTGCAGGAGAGCTAAATGATTGAAGGAAGAAACAGATCACTGAGACGACGATGGCATCACTTCATAAGCAGTTATACGTTTGCCTACGTAATATCTTTATTCACGTTGACTTCGTGGGAGCAAGGGGGGCCTACAGTAAATCATGCTTGTCCTTGGGCAGCACTCATTTACATATACTGTACATGCCCTCTTTTCTTCATTTTTGTATTTCATTTTAGTTGACAAAAATATGCAGAGTTGCTTCTTCTGACATGCAAGAGAGCTCCTTCCCCCCTCCACCTCATTTCACGTATCCTTGGTGTTAAGAACACAGGGAAAATAACGTTAAAGTTTTCCTAAATGCACATTTCCTTTTATTTTTTAAATGAATTAAAGTGTAGTAAAAAAAGGGAACTTTTAAAAAAGAAAAACCCAGACTCAGACCCAGACTCTGGTTCCAGTGTTATTACAATATCTAGAAATTAAACAATAAAGTTGTCCTTCCTAGTGTACCTGAAAAAGAATGGTATTTATTTATTTTTTAGTAAAGCTCAAGGTCCTGGAAAATGTACAAGGAACCACAGAGACTCAGCCTAGGGGGAAAAAAATCTTCCCGGCTCCCGGCCCCCATGACTTTTACTAGACTTACTAGAGTCTGTCTCACACTTGCTGGCCTGTGAACTATTCTGCATCTCATTCTTTTAGCAGATGAAACAGCTAATAAATCCCAAGATAGAGAAGCACCATGGAGGAATTTTTCTGCTGTGTAATTACAGCCAACAGTTAGTGAATTAACGCTAGCTCCTCTGCCCTTCAAGAAATGCTAGGCCAGCAACATGAAAATCTGGAAAGATGTCACAATCCTAATCATTGCACATAGGGTAAATATGGTACGTCTTCGAGACATCTGCCTGGTTTTGCACTTGATCCAATCATATATGTAAGAATACTGCGTCTAGGTTTAACTCATTGGTTTATATGTGAGAGACTGTCAGACACTTTACACTGTACAAGGCAAAATATACAGGCTAGATCCTCATCGGGTGCTCTACGCCAGCTGAGGATTTGGCCCCATGTAATGTACAGTTGCCGCGCATCATACGGACTGCTCCTATTCAATGACTTCTCTCAAAGTCCCTTGTGGCTAACTCTCTACTGTGCAAATATTCACTTCACTTGAGGGAGGGGTGGAGGGGAATTGGTTACACTCGAATCAAAGGCCCTGCACTGGGATCAAAGTATAACACAATGAGACTCTGCTGCGTTAACATCCATGAGAGTCGCACAGCTAAATACCAACTCATTAATGGTATCTGTGAAGTCAAGTCAGCCTAGAAAGAACTAACGTTTAATGCCCTATTTTATCATTGAAAATGTGTGTGTCCAACAAAAGGGGACAGGCCTAAGAAGAGACTGCAGCCCAAAGCGGAGCTGTGCAGCACCCTGAAGGTGAGAACAAGGGGTGAAATCTTGACCCCACTGAAAATCAACAGGAAAGTTCCCACTGACTTCTATGGGGACAGGGTTCTACCCAAGGGGTATAATCCTGTTGAAGGTGGAAGAAAGCCATGGAGGACAGTTCTCCCTGATCCTTTAATCATTTGTACTTGTCTGTCTGGATCAGACTGTAGGTTCCTCAGGGCAGGGGCTTTGTCTTCTGATGTGTTTGTAAAGCACTTGTATGCCGACAGCAACATACATATAATTATGAATAACAGTCTCTGAGACAAAGGACTCCTTTTAAAACAGTCAGTGTGAACTTCCAACTTTGGCTCCTGCCCTACTGGAGTCTCCGGGCAGTAAAGGAAGCACAATATGCGGAGGGAGAACTCCCCTAGCTCAGGAGCAGAGAAAAGTGGCCCTAAGCCTAAACTGTGCCCTTTGAAGGCTGTGGCATGGAGGGAGAATCTGGTGCATCCCAGAGGCAGCCACAAGGAGGCCATCATAAGGCAAAGCACCCCTAATTTAAAATGAGGACCACTGTCTTGACTGCTCCAGAGTTCTGCCTCTTTGAAGGGGTAGTGTCTATTTAATTTCCATGCTGCTTCTACAAATATTTTCAGTACAGTGTTGTCAATTTACTCCTAACAGTTTGACTCTTGTATTTAACGGTTTTATTGGGAGAAAAGTATAACTAAAATAATCAAACATTTGTGTGCAGGGTGGCTATACTTAAGTCAACGCACAGTATTTTAATTACATGTCTTAATTCAAGAGTGTACTGTTGCTTAAAGAAACATACCAAATGGGAATTCATTCCATGCAGTTTGGAATCTAAAATCATTGTATTTTGATGCAGGTTAAATAAATTCAAAAGTAATTATTTTTTCATCCTTTGGTCTTAATTCAACATACTATGATCTTCAATGTAACTATGCAAAGATTAAAGCCATAATTTTTTTAACAGGGGTACCTAAGGCATCTAAGTAATAGCACCCTGATTTCCAGTAGTGCTGACCACTCACAGCAATCATTAAAGGCAGTGAGAGCTTTCAGTGTAGCACGTTTGATAACCAGACTACTATAATTTATGTGCCCACATTTAGGCAGTTGGGTCTGTACATTTTGCCTTAAAATTTTTAAAGAGTTAAGATAAAATCTATTTCTCATGCAATAACAAACCAAACATGAGAATCTAATGGAAAATACTTTCCAGTAAGGAGGACAGTTCCACCTAAAACTAAATAAAAGTAACATTTTCTTCATTACCTACTTTGCATTTTAATTATAGCCTCTTCACAGTACCCATAGCCATTACGCTAAAGTTGGGAGGTATCACACTGCCAGACAATTTGACTTTTCTTTACAAGAATGCCCCAGGGAGTCTTGCTAAAAAGAAAACAGACCCTCCACTGTAGGATCGTTGTTGTAACTAACTTACGATACCAGCAATGATAAAAATTTTATTGGGACATTTCTGTTGCTATGTTACCAGTGTTGCCTTGTACTTCCTGTATTTCTGAAGATCAGGGGACAGATTCTCTCAGCTGGGACTTCGGTGGAGTGGGACCAATTGTTGCCACCTGAGGATCTTACTCCACTGCTTCAAGTTGTTTGGTGCAAATGTAACCCACACACCTCCTGGGTGCGGTGTTCTGTCCCATTTAGTGACACTGAGACCACAGAGAGAGAGAGAGAGAGATAAAATGAGTCTGCTCTACAGCCTTAGCTAACAGGCAGTTGGCTTTTGGCTCCAGAAGTCCCCAGTTCAATCCTACCCGCTGATGACCGGGTCTGTCAGTGTTACACAATTCCATGTTCATTCTATTAAATGCTCACCTTGAGCAAAGAAAACACAGGACTCCTTAACCAGTGCCCCTCTTCTTGCCCACTAAGAAAATTTTAGCGTTTAAAAATGGGGCTGGCAGACTAGGAGTCAGACCTACGTTTACAATTCCGTACTTTCCGGACCCAATCCTGCACTCAGTAGTACTGGAGAGTTTTGCCTGGTACAACGGGTGTTTCTGCCTGTGCACAGGCTGGCATGATCAAGTGCTCTGGATGGCACTGATTCACTGAAACAGACCCACAGCCAACTGTGCTGAACACTTGCAATCTTCCACACTGCACACTTCCACTATATGTCCATTGCACACATGAAAGAAAAAGGGAACACTAGAAATTCTGGTCTGTACTAAAGCACTGCACAGCACTGGGAAAGTGCTTCTGTGAGGCCATATTCACATCAGAGCAAGCTGCAGGGAGACACAATCATTTCCAACCCATAGCCAGAGCCAAAGCAATTTGCATTTTTAGCAGAGAAGATCAGCAACAGCTCTTCATCTAAGGGGATATTTTCCTGTGTGATGGGTTATGTATCCATGTGTCTTCTTCAAAATATTAATCGGATTTGTAGGCATGTCCTTGTGTGCTAATTAGGAATATTAAATGAGTTCAGAACAGCAAATTGGGTTGCAAATACAGAAAAGTTACCTTTTAGGGCTAATTAGTACTTGTTCTATCAGAAAAATATATTAATTAAAAGGGATGGTGGAAACAGGAGCTTTGAGAGCAAGGGTGGTTGCTGCCTTGCACTTGGGAGACCTGGATTCACTTTCTGGTTCTGCCACAAACTCCCTATGTAGTTTTGGGCAAAAGTTATTTAGGCCCAAATCCTCAAAGGTATTCAGTCAGCAGTCAAACTTTCATTGATTTCAGTGGAAGCCAGAAGCCTAAAATACCTTTGAGGACTATGAGACTTAAGCACCTGGAAAACTACTGGAATCCACAAACCCTGAATTACGAACTGAGGCTCCCTCTACAATGAATGGGGAGAAGGAGGAGCCTCAGAATGAGATCCCTGAGAGACAGCATGCTAGGTGGGGAGCCACCTACACCAACCAATGGGAGATGCTGACAGGAAGGGTGTGTTGTAAGCCCCACCCCTTCCAGAATCTTTCCCCAAAGGGAGATTACACGAAAGCACCTGCAAAACTTTATTAACTAAGGGAATAACTGTTTCTGAAACTTCATATTTTGGATGTACTACTATGATGCAACAAAACTTTTTGATCTGAATATCTGAATAGAGCGTTCCGAGTCCCACAACTGAGTTAACAGCAAACAGATCAAGTGACTTCTTGTCTCTGAGGTCTCTCCAGATCTGTGCTAGATTCATACTCTTTTTTAGGCAGGCACCCAACTCCTATTGACTTTCAATAGAAATTGGGCACATGACTCCCATAGCCCTTTGGGGAAATCTCAGCTTAAAGCAACAGACCCAAACACGGCAATGTCTTTTTATACGTGTATGTAGTGTCTGTCGTCCCAAAGCACTTTATAAACTATATACACCCAGGAATTACTTCATCCCTGAAATGCACCCACCTCTGAGATGGGGAGCGGTAGCAAGGTGTAAAACTGGAATGGAGCACTTTGTATAATAGCAAGCTAGGCAGGAACTATTTTGCCAAGGACATCAGGGCAAGCCTCTATTTTTTTTTAAACCAACAGGGGCAACAGGGTCTTTATCATCCAGGCAGAGCAGAGAGGGTGCGTTTCTAAGGTCTTCCGCCAAAGCCTTCTTTATAGAAATTTGCACAGAACTCAATGGAGCAACCGCAGAAAGTCTGAGGTACCTATGGGTCCCGTTACCATAGCATCTGAGCACTTCACAATCTTAAAAGCATTTATTCTCCCATTGCCCCTGGGAGAATGGGATTATCCCCATTTTACTGAGGCAACACTGAAGAACAGAGAGGCTAAATGACTTGCCCAAGGTCACACAGGAAGTGAGTGGCAGAGCAGGGACTTCAGGGACAGTCTCCCAAGACCTAGGTTAATACTGTAACCACTGGACCATCCTACCCTCTCTAGAAATAAAAGGCTGACTTGCCCATGTCAGAATTTGAACCTGCTGTGCTCAGCAGTCTAGGTATTTCAAACCTGATGATTTTCACAACAGATCCCTCTGCTCTAAGGATGCAAACAAATACACAACAGCAGTTACAGTAGAGCAATTATTTGCATGTTCTCCAATACATGTATGCTTAGTTCTTTTAACTTTAAAATAACCAGATGACAACCATATCAAAAAGGTAAGCACGTTGACGAGTAAAGAGATTTTTAACTAAATGTTAACAGAAAAAGTAGAATTTCAGCTTAAAATGCTGGCTTTGTGCATTGCTTTAACGGGAGCTGGCTGGAGCGGATACTCAGCCGTATATCTTTCAGTCTAGAACACAGGAATTGGGTGTACCACTCCCATTAACACGTGTAATTCCCCATGCACCAAAGTGAGAGTCTACCCTTATGAGACACTATAACACCTCTTTGTGGTGATGCATGTTTACGCCTGCAGCAGTTAACAGCTGACAGTAAGAAAAATAAAAATAGCCAATTCTCCCTTTGATTGTCATCACATTTTCCCTTTTTTAGTTTGTGACATGTTTTCATCTTGTGACACTCAGACTTGCAGTATGGAAAAATATGACATTCCCTCTATACGCCTTCAATGTAGGCAGCTGACACAAAAACCTCCATATTCTACCCTAGTAAATACCTTAGATCCCTCTTCTACTCCTATTGAAGTCAACAGAAAAACTTCCATTGACTTCAAAGGGAGCAAAAAAATGATCTTTAGGTACAGCTTGGTCATTGGGGTTGAAATTTCAAAAGACTTTTGTCTGCATGAAAACATGAAGGTCAGACCTATAGTCTATTTAGTAGAAGTAAATGAGTCTGATTTGGTTATAAGTCACAGAAAAGCTTCCAACTGTGAGGTACCACCTGATATTGAAATATTCTCTCCCCACTAATTCAATCTAACCATTTCACATTCCACGTAAAGTTATGACTCCTCCTCCTTAATATTGTCTCATTACACTTTATTTAAGGAGGCAGTGTGGCCTAGTGGATGGAACATCCGACAGGAAATGAGGAGACCAAGGTTCTATTCCTGGCTCTGCCACTGGCTGGATGGGTGACCTTGGGCAAGTCTCTTCAGCTTTCTGTGCCTCATTTTCCCCATCTGTAAAATAGGGATAATGATACTGATCTTCTTTCTAAAATGCTTTGAGATCTACTGATGGAGAGATCTATTACAGGGTTTTTTTTATTATATTAAAAAGAAAGGGCTTGGTCCTATATTCCCATTTGAGTCAATGACAAAACTCCCATTGACTAGTGCAGGATCAGGGCCAAATTGCCTTTAAATGTTATCCTTCTGCCTGCCAGACTGCTGGAATGGCATGTGGCATCCCTCACAGGGTTTTTTCCATCCCTAATGAGCTAGTAAAATAAGGGGAAAGTAGCAGCAGTATAAGGCCCTAATGACCTCTCCAGTAAATTATTCACCACCCTCAACAAACCCCATCAAAGCTTAGTTTTTACACTGAGCCTTAACTAGCAGCAGATGGTTTCACTTTTACAATATGTTGTTTCCTTTTCAAGGTCTTGCACCACCTGTTCCTTTCGCTCGCTGTTTCTACTTGAAGACGTCGCTGGCAATTGAGTTTGTCATAAAAAAAAATCTAGAACACATACTTTGTTAAGTAGCCAGCACCAAGGAGCTGTTGGCCTGGCCTCAAGATGGAGAGATGCCCAGGCTCTCTCTCAATTACATTTTTCTGGCCCTGCCTCTGAGTTCCACTTCTAGCAATCTGATGCTCAGTCTGATGCTCATTTCAGCCTTTGCTGTGACTCTCAGAACGCTACATTCCCAGCCCCGCCCGTTTAGACGACACGTAGTTTAGAGCAGGGGTAGTCAATAGGCCGACCGCGTGTCAAACCTGGACTGCCAGACACTTTTGAACGGACCCCAAAATATTTTCATTTACTTATTATCATTTTCTCTGGAGTCTGGACCTTGACTATACCTTGACCAAGAAATCTGGATCTTGACAAAAAATAATGGATTACCCTTGGTTTAGAGCATTCAAAACAAAACTCCCTACTCCCAGGCTTCAGCACGTCTACTTGCCTGTGGCATCAGAAAACAAGTCTGAATGTCCAGACACAGTTAAAAGGAACAGACAGCAGGCCAGGCCCAAAGCTGGTGTAAATCAGTGTAGCTGCATTGATTTCAGTGGCACTATGTCAGTTTCCACCAATTGGGCATCTGGCCCATAGGACCTAATATTGCAACCATTATTCACATAAGTACTCCTCTCTTGTTCAAGTGACATCACCACTCCACACCCCATCCAATGCCTGCACCTTCCCTAATGCAGATCCAAACACAGAAGAGAGCCCTCCATTGGCTCATAAGAATGAAATAGGGCAAAGGCCACAGAGGCATGTGACCTATCCTCCCACATGGTAATGGGATCCACACACAGATCTTTAAGACACAATCCAGCCCACAGATAAAGTCTGTTAACCATGTGATTCTGTACCCATAACAGATCCCATCCATTGTATGCACCTTTATAACTCTTCACACTGCTGACCTGCGCACAGCTTCACTGCTGCTCACAGTTAATGGGAGTGCCACGCACATGCAGTAAATCAGCATGCTGCATACCCTTGCAATGTTTTGTTGGGAGGGTAGGCAACATTAAAGTAGCTGCTTCAGATTTGCCGTTCTAAATGCAAGAACTCAGTCTCACTTACTCCACCCACTAAAGTACCACGCGGTACCTGCTCACTTCCTCAGAACGGACTGAAAACCTGCAAGGCTCAGAAAAACGGGCAAACACAAATAGAGCTTAAAGTCATGGGCAGCTATTTGTGTGTGCTCTTATAACTTTAAAGTGACTGATCAGGGTTCAGCAACTTAGGGTGACCAAATGCTAAATACAAAATATCGGGACTGCCGCAGGGGGAGCGCCTTTTCAATTGTTACACTCACCCGGCACGTTCGGTGGTGGGAAATAAATCTTGCCAGCAAAGAAAGAAGTACCCGCCGCCGAAGACCTGGATATGCCGGGTGAGTGTAACCATTGAAAAAGCGCTCCCCCTGTCTGTCACCGCCACCTAAGGGGAAAAAAAAAAAAGACGCATCCGAAACAAAATATCGGGACAAATGGCATCCCGACCGCACTTTGGTCGGGACGCGGGACAAACTGCTCAATATCGGGACAGTTGATTTTATAGGGACATCTGGTCACCCTACAGTAACTTCATAGATTCCAAGGCCAGAAAGGATCACTATGATCATCTAGTCTGACCTCCTGTATAACATGGGCCACAGAACTTTAAGAATAATTCCTACAGCAGATATTTTAGTACAGCATCCAAACTTGATTTAAAATTTGCCAGCCATCATGACCCTTGGTAAATTGTTCCAATGATTAGTTACCCTCACTCTTACAAATGTATGCCTTATTTCCAGTCTGAATGTGTCTCGCTTCATTTTCCAGCCATTGGATCGTGTTCCACCTTTTTCTGCTATATTAAAAGGGCCTATTATTAAATATTTATTCCCTATGTAGGTATTTATAGACGGTAGGCAAATCACCCCTTAACCTTCTCTTTGTTAAGCTAAATAGATTGAGCTCTTTGAATCTATCGGTATAAGGCATGTTTTCTAAAATCCTTTAATCACTCGTGGCTCTTCTCTGAACCCTCTCCAATTTATGAGCAGCCTGCTTGAATTGTTGACACCAGAACTGGACACAGTATCCCAGCAGCAGTTGCACAGTGCCAACTATAGGGATAAACTAACCTCTCTACTTCCTACTTGAGATTCCCTGTTTGTGCTTAGGCAAGCCTATGCATTAGAGATATAGTACATTTCCATCTAAGGTACTTATCAGGCCACCTATTACCACAGTACTATAGTATCTCACAATTGTTAGTGTATTGTAACTTCACAACATCCCTGTGAGGTGAGGAAGCACTAATTGGCCATTTTAAATGGGGAACAGAGAGACTATGGCCCAGACTTTTAAAGTTACTCAGGCACTGCTGTGCTCAGCATTGCAATGCCTAACTGATTTAGGCACCTAAATCTCATTTTCAAAACACATTTAGGAGCCTAAACCCTCCTGACTTGTCCAAGCTCACACAGGAAGCCTGTTGCAGAACAAGGATTTGAACCCAGGTCTCCCAAGTTCTAGGCTAGCATTCTAACTACTGGGTCACCCTTCCTATCCTCACCTTCACCCACCACTACCTTGTCTTTGTGCTTTGTCCTCACTAATTCATAAGCGGTAGTCATCACTACAGTGCCTCTTATGCGTTAATATTATTTTTGCTATAATTGCCCTCATCATTACCGAATAAGAGAAATATCAGTAATGATTAATCGGCACATGGAACCTTGTGGCATATTGTTTGGGTCACTTTTGATGGCGACTATAGCCAAAGTACATGTGTGAGAACATGTTTATATTTCTCTCTCGCTTTCATTTACCATCTGAGTGTATTTTTCCTTTCTGTTCCTCATATTCCATGTGTATTTCGAGAAAGCCTTTAATTTCTCTAAGGCATTAAAGAGAACCCATCAGAGACATCTCGGAAGACATCACACTTATATGTGAACAAATGCCTCTAAAAACAACTAAACTGTTAATTCCTGGATCCTTATAATTTAAAGCAAAAACAAAAACACAGAAACAGAGAGAATACCCATTTCATTGAAAGACAAAGGATCAGACAAAGCACAATCCGAACCACTGTTTGTAAGAATCTAGCACTAACGATGTTTTTAATTACTGTTGCATATTGACATAGAAAATACAGACATCACCATTAAAAACAAAACAGTAAGTGAAGGTGTATTACTTCTGTTTAAACCAATGAAATTACACCAGGGATGAATTTTGTTGGTACTGTATTACCTGAGAAAAGTGAGAGAGTGGTGAACTACTATTCTGCAGTGGGATGACAGCTCGGCAGTCTAGAAGAGAGAAAAAATTCTAGTTATTTGCTAAGCTCTGCCAATAGTCTGGGAGCCAGATAAAATAGTCACAGTGCCTGACCTGAAGAGCTTGAAATCTCAAAGACAGAAGCAGAAAAGATGGGATGCCCTGAGAACGGAGGTTGTATAGCATTTTTTGAGGAAGGAACAAATGGGACTTAGGGACAAGCCCTGCATTGACCATCAATAGGACTTTCACTAACTTAAATGCCTTTTGTGCTTTTAAAAAATATCTTAGTATTTTTGGCTTGTGCCTTGTGGAAGTCATAAGGAGTTAGAGATGGTCAGGAAATGCTTATTCTCCCTCTCCTCACTGAGAAATTTTGATACAAAGAAGAAAATATTTTTGTCTAAGTTTTTTCAATGAAAATTTTCTAAGAAAAACACCAACCCCCCCCCCCCCCCCCCAAATGTTAAGTTTAAAACTGACTTTACAAGTTTTCAGTTATCTGGCATTTTGATTACATTGAAGTTTTAACAGAAAAAGTTGAGTTTTCGTGAAAATGTTTCATGTTTTTGTAGACAAACCAAACATTTTCCCTACTGAAAACTTTCAATCAGTCTTACAGGGAGTCTTTAGGAGGGACCTGGATGGCTTGGTGAACTAGGTGGGGAGGATGTTCCGTGCAAAGGGACTTCAGAGAAAAAGGCATGGAAGCTGCAGCATTGAAATCGACATTGCTGGTGGATTGGAGGGGTGAGAAAAATGCAGTGATATGAGTTTGGAAATGCAGATCAGAGAGTATTTGTGTAGCACCTTGAAGGCCAGACAAGAAATTTAACCTCAATGGGCTAGGCAAGAGAGAGCCATCACAGGTATCCACAAAGTGGTGAGACAGGGTCAGATCAACAGAAAAAGAAGATAATTTTTGTAGCTGGATTTTAGATTGGAAGGAAGGAGCAATATGGGTACCAGGGAGGCGGCAGTAATGCAGGTGGGAGGCAATCAGGGCAGGGAGAGATGATTTATCAGTCAAGACAGAAGGGGACAGGTGAAGTTTTGTATGTACTGTGGAGATGGAAACAGCTGGATTTCAACATGGCCTGGATTTGAGGGGGAGGAGAGGAGAGGAGAGGAGAAGAGAAAGAAGACAATATTAGTGAAAGATAAAAGTTGGGCAACTAATAAAATTTCAACTGAAATATCTTCATTTGGTCTTGCGTGGCGTCTGCCCTTGGCAAATAGTACAGCAATTTCCATCTGTCTGGTTTACTAAAATGCAATTCAAATAATTATTACATTTAATTAAGAGATAATTTCTCTTCCCTCTGTGTATAGAAGAGAATAAAACTTCTCCACGTGGTCAACTGTTTCTGGATATTATCAGATCAAGCACAGTCTATACTGTAGCTAAATGGACGGTGTCAGTAGTTTAATAGCAGATGTTAAAGAATTGAATTAACATTCTTCTGAAATCATTTTTGGGAAGCACAGTCCATCCTCAGAAGTTCACTTAATGTCTCATGAACCTGTACTAACTTCAGTGAAGCAGCATCTGTGTGGTTCCATGTACATAAGATCATAAGCCTATTGCCATATCTTTACTGCATCATTCAAGTTAGCAAATGCACCTTCAAAAGTCATAGCCCCATGTGCGTACGTGCATGGACATGTGAAAGCATTAAATGGAATGGAAGGGGCTAAAGAAGATAATCCACACCCAGATACTCGGAAATGTTCTGCACACATTCCTCTAAATTTGGAAACTCTTGGCTCTTCATTTAAATGCTTAAATGTGACTCGAGCACTTTTGAAAATCTTGCCCCAGCTGTGGGAGCCAAGCACTTCTGAAAAATCTGGCTCAGAGTAAGCAAAAGGGTTTCTGGAAACGTTCAAGTTTTTTCATTTCTTTCTATTAAGTTCTACAGAGGTAGAATTAAAAGTCTGCAAAACCAATTTCAAATACACTGTTTTCCTAAGGAAGCCAGGCTTAGCAGATCAATGTGTGATCTTTGGTCGAAGGATTATCTCATACTACAGGTTTATGCAGCATCTAGCAAAATCCCTCCCCCGCCCACCCCATGTTAGTTGTGACTTCTAGGTCTTACTGTCATATAAGTTATAGTATGGCAAAATGTGTGAATGAATTGATCAGATATGTCAACTAAAATCTATTGTTATTTGTGATTAGGTTTTATTAATAGCAGGCAGCACATTCAATACATATTCTCAAGGATTTAGGCACAGATTTCTAAGGGTATTTAGCTGTTGGTGCATTCAGCATAGCAATGCCTAAGTACCCTTAAAAATCTGGACCTCAGTGCTCAAACCTGCTCACACAAAGTAAAAGGCAAAACTCCGACTGGCTTCAACAGAGAACTTTTAAAGAAGCATCCAGTGAAACAGCCTAGTTTTTAGGGCCAAATCCTCAGTTCATATACTGACATACCGCCATTAAAATCCTTGGCGTTAGACTGACTTACAGCTTCTGAGGGCCTGGCCCACAGTGCATACCTACAAAGCCAGGTAAGTGCCCCTTTGCCATGCAGTGACTAATATATAGTACACTCAACAATTTTAAGTGCGCATTTTCAAGTCAACAAGGAGCTGCTAACAAAGAAAAAAAACAATGCCTGCTTAGTCTCCTACTGAAGTCATGCGGAGTCTTGCCACTGACTTAGTGGCATCAGAATCAGGCCCAACAGCAGTCTGAATTTATACCTGAGCATGGACAACTATGACTTGGGGGAATTTTAGCCGCCCCTCCCCCCCAATTCAGTGGAACCCATTTGTCCAATCTAATTGGGACCAGGGCAAGATCAGATAATCAAAAATTTGGATAATCAGGAGAACGGGCAGGCTCTGGCAGTCAGCCCCAGGAGGCTAGGCTCCAACTGTCAGCCCCATCACCCTGGAGTGACAGCCCAAGCCCTGCTGCCCGGTTAGGTTAATACAGCGGCCGGATAATGCAGGCTTGGATAAATAAGGTTCTACTGTATTTATTAACGCAATCCTATATTAAAAGATTTCATTTTATCACCTGGAAAATACACACATGTTGTTTGTACTTCACTCAGTCACTCCTCACTTAGTAAGAATGGCATAGGATTGCAGAATTAAAAACACACACAATCCTTGGGCAAACTGGAGCACTTAGGTGGCCTCTTGGTTTTCTACAGTCACTGTGTTCTTTGTGAGACAGTCTAGAACATAGCAGACAGAAGGAAGAAAACACCCCACA
The DNA here is from genome assembly GCF_965140295.1 of Lepidochelys olivacea. Taxonomy (NCBI): domain Eukaryota; kingdom Metazoa; phylum Chordata; order Testudines; family Cheloniidae; genus Lepidochelys; species Lepidochelys olivacea. Next base: position 64,902,908 of record NC_140421.1, on the reverse strand, counting down.
GCTGATCCGCTGATTACACTGGAAAACAATTGCTTTTGCTTATTTCACCATGTGGGTTCCTTTCTCACCCAGAGATGCTGACAAGGCAATGGCTACAAATAAGACAGCAGCTGGAGGCTCTTTGACTCCCAGGCATGATGGGACTGATGCAAAAGGACAGCAAAGAATTCTGGGGGCTCCATGATGCCTGGCCTCCCCAGCCACATGAGTTCCATGAGCTTTTTTCCCCCCACAAAGAGACGAGCCAATCAAGAGGCTTTGGGAGTCAGCCCATAGGAGTGGCAGCTGGGTGGACCTATCCAGGTCTCCCTAGAGAGAAAGGCGATCAGAAACACACACACACACACACACAGAAAGAGGATCATGCAATAAGAAGGGAAACAGCCAGCTTGGCTGCAGAAATAATGGGAGAAGCACAGCCAGCGAACCTAACCCAGGTACACAGAATTACCCTTCCCAAGGAGAGAAGACACTGTTTGCTGAGCCATGTCCCAGCCAGGGAAGAAAGGAGCTAGACCCTGCTGCAGGAAAGACCTTCGGCCTGGCCCTGGCTATAAGAGTCAGCTGACACCCTGGAGGAAAGAGAGAGACTTCAAACAATCGAGACCATCAGAGGGTGGTACCTCTCATGGACCGAAAAGAGCAAACTGGGAGTTATCAGAGGATTGTCCCTGCTACAATAATTAGATAGTGTAAAAACAACATTCAGCAGCTGTTTTATTATTTTTTAATTCCAGCCCCTCCCCCCATGAAGAATGGTCTACACCCTGGTTATGTAATCTTTTTCTTAGTAGATAATGATAGGATGCTCCATTAAGTTCCACGAACTAACATTTCTGGTTGCATCTGAGGTTGGGATGCACTAGTGTATTCTATAAACATCCCCAATAAAACAGTTGGGCAAAACAGAGAAAAGAAACCTCAGACAATGAATTCCGTGTTGTAATTGATAGACTGTCTATCCCCTCATTTTGCGGTAAATGTTCTTGGCAGCTGCTCCACCAAAATGCGATATTTGAGAATCGAAAAACGCTCTGTTGTCGATTCAGTTTACAGTACTTGTGCTCAGCAGGCCTGGCTCTTGGATATGTTAACTGACACTGTCTGTAAGACAATTTCTACTGAAAACAGAAACATCTGTACAAAGAAGTTGGCAAATTCACTATGCATTTTTGTTTTCATTAGAGTTTCTTCTGTTTCAGAAACCCATCCACTGCAAGGCTGAGTAAATGTGCTCATTATTTCGTTTAAAAAAACCACCAAAATACACGTGAGCACACGCACACAGAACTCGATGAGAAACAATCTTCATTTTGTTTGAGAGGCCATAGGAATTGGCTAGTTAACCAACCATAGTAAAATCAGGGATGTACAGTATTTTCCAAGCTCTGGAATGAGGGGATCTTAGACCAACACAAACAGAAAACCCACCTCTTGGTGTAGCTGTAAAGCTGTCAGTCACAGGATAGCTTAGATCAGGTTTCCAGAGTCTGAAACAAAGCAAATACCTCAGTTAGTTACAGCTACTAAAGGAAAAGGCTCTTCGATGTTAAACAGCCATTTAGTCCAGTTGAAGGTTATAAGGAGATTCCCAGGCCTTGTGAGGCAGCTGCTTTATTCTGGTAAAAAGTAAAGCATCCCTAGAAGGGGCATAGCCAGCTATAATGGGAGGAACATATGAGCATAGGGTGACCCAGCTGTGGTGTGAAACCTGTGTTGTAGCTCCAAGGACACCACCCTTCCTGGTTGCCAATGTAGAGGGGGTGGCCCGGGCTTTTCTGGGCTTCACCCATTTGGACTGTTGACAGCCAGTGCAAGTCAGAGCAGCTCTGCCTTCTGCTGCACTGACTTATGCCAGGGAACTGCAGATCCAGGATTGGGGGAGCACAGGTGGTTTAAAGCCACCTTTGCACATCCTTCCTCCCATCCGAATTGCTGTGTGTGCTCCTCACCCAGAGCTGAGGACCTGTGCCAAACTGTCTTTTGGGTGGGTTGGCATGACACCTTTTTAGAGAGAATCTTACCCCCTATTTATGCTCTCACTGAATAAAACATTTGTGACTCTATATTTAAGAAAGAAAAAATACCAGCAATTAAAATATGAGTCAACTAAGTAAATTAACAACTGTATTACAGCAGCCTCTAGTGTCGAACAGAGATCACGCCCCATTGTGCTAGGCACTGTACAGACACACAGTGATAGACCCTGCCAAGAAGGGCTCTATTAAGCAAAGGGTGAGAGAGGAAACATAGGTGAAGTGACCTGCATGTCTCTAGAGGAGCTATCCCGTACCCTACCCACTGGAACACACTGCCTTTCCAAAGTAATTTTTCAGACACTATTTAGTAATACTTGGTCAGTGTTTCATTTTCTCTGTGCAACATCCAGAGATATTTCCCCTCTCAGCAGGGTGGCCAATTTCCCTGGCTCGAGCCTGATTTGATAATGGACTAGAGGACTGAAAGAATTAGATTTCAAGATATTGGAAGCCACAGTTTAAGGCAAGTCCTTACAAAACTATATTTTATTGCTGGTCTAATCATTGTTAAATTAATAATAATGGGTTAATCACTAAATGTATGATAACATCTGAGCAAACAAATCACTTTCCTCACTGTTGGTAATATGAATGGCTCTTAGTGTAAAAACTGCACGAAACCTGGCTAATAAAAAGGGCTAGATCATCCCTTCCCACCCTAAATCCCATCCTTTCACAGATATCCCACCATACTAACCCTTCCACTCCTGGGAGAGACCACAGGGCTTGTCTCAGACATCCCCAGGAAACCTGACCCCACAAGAGTTCCACCCCCACCTCTCACCCTGGCATTCTGGCTCCATCGTACCACACTACCAGGGATTCTCCCAGGTCATGGTCCTCCTCAGATCTCCCAAAGAGAAGTCCTGCAAAAAGGCAGTACTGCCCCAGGCTACGTCCCCCGATCCCCACTCCAGGGACTCTCTATGAGCATTTTTCCCGCCTCCACCCACTCCTCCCGTGCTCCCGCTCACTCTCCACCCTCTCTCCCTGCACAGGCTCTGTGGGGTCTGGAGAGGGGCAAGCATGGTACTGGGAAGGTAAGCTAAGCCTCTCCCTTCCACATGGTGGAGAGAAGACATATGTGCAGAAGGTCGCTGTCACAGGGCATAGCTGCCCTGTAGCATTCCCTGCTGGCTGAGCCTAGGTCACTAGGCATTCCCTACCTCAATTCCCCCTCACCTGGGTTTTCTGCCTCTCCTGGGGATTCATGTGGCTCTGCCCTCCAGCTGGGTCGCTCTCAGAGTTCAATCTCCTTCATACAAGTTCTTTCACCCTGCTTGGGCTTCTCTTCAGCCCATCCCCTGAACTCAGCTCCCAGTCTCTCTGCTCTGGGATATAGCACTGACTTCCAGTCACTTCATGAAACAGCTTGCTCCCTAGGCTCTCTCTTTCAACCCTTTTATGAGGTCCAGGTGTTGCAGGCTGCCACCTGACCCCAATTAGTTTTGTCCCTTTAGGATTGGAGGCAGCTAATTATGGCACAGGCAGGGCTGATTGAATATGGCTGGTTAGCCACAGGCCGCCTGGCCATTAAAGGGGTAGGCCACCCTGTTACAGTCCCCCTTATTTCTAAATTAAGCCCAAGGTACTGGTTTAGCAAAGGTAGTAATGAGGGCACTAAGTAAGAAGTACCAAAGGCCAGCAAATGAAGAAAATGTGGGTAAAATGGCAGACCTGGCTGATCGCTCTACTGACAGCTGACTCACTTCAGGGAACCCTACGGGCAAATAAAATAACGTGTTCACAACGGCAACTCAATGCGACAAGACCTACAGATGCTGGTTCTTACTGCGCATCATATGGAAGTGCCACAGAATATCTTTAAGGAAGGAACATTGCCAAGGGGTTAAATGTCAGGGACTGGGAGTAAGGACTCCTAAGCGCTCTTCCTGGCTCGACAACTAACCTATTGTGTGACCTAGAGCAAGTCATTTAGACTCTCTCTTTCCTACTTCCCTTGCCCCCGCAATGTAAAATGGGCACAGTAATCCCTACCACCCTGCATAGGCATAATGAGGCTTAATTCATTATATTAAGTGCTTTGCAGTTCTTGGAAGGAAAACATCTACTATACATACAAACAATGTATTTATTATTATTTATGCACTGTGTTTCATTGCACTGCCTAAGTTCCCTTTCCAGCGTTAATCCAAGAAAAGCAGGTTGCATGGCAGGAATGCCTGCAGCTGCCCTGAACCACTGCGCTGCTATCCAAATGACTAACCACGGCCAGAGAGTGCCGGTAGCAAAAATGTCTTTGTTATTTAGTCATCGTGACTGAACAAAAACATATTAAAATCTTCATTGCTACACACGGGAGGGGGGAGGATAGACAAGATGACAAATATTCATAGGAATTCCACCTCTTTAAAGCTATTACACCAGACAATACTCCTGTGAGGTAGGGATTATATCTCCATTTTACGAGGGCCTGATCCAAAGACCACTGGAGTTAATGAGAGCCTTTCCACGGATTCCAATGGGCTTTGGATCAGGGTCATACTGAGTAACAGGCAGGATATGTGACTGCCCTAAGTCACAGCAAGTCAGCGAAGAGAACCGTCCTGGCTCTCAGTCTCCTGCTTTAATCATTAGACAACACGCTGAAAAGAAAAACAGATCGGTTTCATGTGTCAATTAGACAGACAGGACTTGTGAGAGGATGTAAGGTTTGAGGCGTAATCAAGAGGAGGGAAAAACCTGCTGATCTGCTTTCTCCCTCCTCTCTGTACCAGCAAACGAAGAGTCGGTCCCTAAAATATGTCAGTTGGGAGGGACCCTATCATCATTGGTTAACTCCATATGTCTGAGAAGAAAATTAACTCTAATCCTGTCAGACTCGCTGAATGAGATTTGTGTTCACCAGCTGTACTGGCCCTAAAATGTAGTGCTGTGTACTGAAGATTTGAAGTTCTTTATGAAGGCTGCTTCTTGCCCTAAAACATTCAGGAACTGCCAGTGAAAAAATGCTGCCTTTTAACAACTTGCCTCTAATCTTCCTTGCCTGGGCAAGACAGATGAGAAATGAGCAACAAACCCTGTCCAGCAGTCCCTGACCCCTCCCAGTCAGGTTTCAGATGAGGAGACTGTCTCCTGGTTTGGTATCTTGCGCTTAATCAGACACAGAAGCAGCTAACACAGAGACATAACTGAAGAGGCTCCAACAAATATGAATGTATTGCATCTTAAAGGCACAGTCCACATGTTTACTCCTGGTCAAGGACAAACGTCCAGGCTAATATTGCTGGATCCGCATGAAGTTTGACACCCTCAGTCCTGAGATGTTGCTGAGAGGGTGGGGATCACAGAATTCACGGAATTTTGGTGGTGCCTATATACTATGGTTATGAGCACAGCATAAAGAGAGACAGGCCCCTGTGTGCCTACCTTCTTCATTCACAGTAACTAAACGCCCTCACTTCTTTTACCACCTCAAGGGCTTTAAGAATCACAGGCCTTACTCATCGGTTTTTGGTGCACACCCAGTGCAAATTTAGGAAACGACTCCTAATAAACAGGGCCACACCAATGTCTCTGACTCAGAGCAAACCAATTAGCGACTCTGTGTATTGGCATTTTTTTATTCCACTCATGGTGACTAATAAAATTAGAGGTGTTTTTAAAGGACATACCTATATGGAATTCTTACCCTCCTTCCCTTAAATCTAATTGGGCAATGCTATCATTTTTGTGTGAACTACAAAAGAGAGAGTTTAGAATGACACCTCTGGTGGTTGAAGTCTTCCATCTATCCAGCATGGGCAACAGCAGTGCAAGATTGCCCCACAAGATCGGTGGATCTCAGTCAGGCGCTGGAGGGGATACCTTGTCATTCTCCAAGCCCTTTTTCTCATTGCAGAGACTGACAAACACAGGTACCAATTTGTGACAGATGTAGAGATAGGATCAGCAATGTGATCCGCTGCCACCGGACTGAGACCACGACACATTTCACAGAGCGACTACATCTGCCTCTTGCTAGCCATGGAAATGTCCAAGACTGCTTTGTCCCATGACATTCTCAGTCAAACAACAAAGTAGAATGAGGAAAGAATGTACTCAAAGGGCCCTTTCCCAGAAAATACTAAAAGGCTAATTCACAAGGTTCATGTCTGACCAAGGTTCATGTCTGAAGCCCGTTGTGACAGCCAGGCACACACACAGTTCTATGTGGAAGTAAAATAAATGAATCTTCTGTTACTTCTTTAAACCAGAATTTCCTTGGGAGCACAACTTTATCTCTGTATGGGGGAAGGATATTCTCAACTACCTCAATACTTCCATTAGCCTCTCTGAGTCCCTCAAACTTTTACAGGTTGTGAAGAATGTTACAAAACAATTTGGACTGTCCACACATAAGGAAGAATCTGTAACAGCGTAGCTCTGAATTGAAGGAACTGAGTAACAGAACAGATATTTGGAGCATTTTCCCTGAAGTGCAAAATAAATTGACACGCAACATTATATTGTTAATAGGAGCTCAGAGTTTGGTTTTCTGAATGCTATACTGAAAATTTGTTTCCTAAATGTTAATCTCTCAGTTTTAGGGAAAGGAATTAACATGATCAGTAAGTTTTCACACAGTAAGTTGTCAGTAAAGCCCTACGGCCTCTTTCTGTTTAAAACTTTCTATGATTTCCAGATTACTCTTTTAAAAATTCTCAAGCGTGATCAGTGTTGCCCTAATTCTGCTTCCATTGAAGTCAACGGTAAAATTCCCACCGACTATAATCGGAGCAGAGTTAGGCCAATGATAAGCACTTTTGGAAATCTCACCCCAAATAAACATTCTGAGCCTGTTTCTGTTCTTATTTGCATGGAATGTGGTCCCTTGTAACTCTCCCTATTTTTATGGAGTTACTCTGGATTTACATGGGTGAAATTAAGATCAGCATCAGGCCTTCTAAATCTATTACTTGTCTATAAAATTTTCAAGCCATATTTTCATCTGCATTGTTTTGGTGAACAGAAGAAAGTTTGTGCCAAACACAGGTTTGATTTTAGCATATCAGAAAAAAAGCTACTGACAATGTTTTATACATCAACTCCTTTCATTTGTAGTTTTCTTTATTCTTTTTCTAATATTCCTCTTCTAGAGCGTTCAATTTCCTATTAAATTGTTCTAAGAGTAAGGTCACAGATACAATACATATCCATTTACAAATGCAGATATTATTTATTATTTGTATTACTGTAACCGTAGGCACCGACTCCATGGGTGCTCCAGGGCTGGAGCACCTACGGCAGTCCCACTGATCAGCTCCTCCCACTCAGGCCTGCTGGTGGCCCCACCAATCAGCACCGCTCCCTCCCTCACAGCACCTCCTGCCCACTGCAGATCAGCTGTTTAGTGGCATGCAAGAGGCGCTGGGGGCTAGGGGAAGGAGCGAGGATGGGGTACACTCGAGCAGGGGGCAGAACGGGGGCAGGAAGAGGTGGGGCAGGGGTGGAACAGGGACATAAAGAGGCGGGGCGGGGGCCTTGGAGGAAGGGATGGAGTGCGGGCAGGGCCTGGGACGGACCAGGGGTTGAGCACCCGCAGGGAAAATGGAATGTCAGTACGTATGACCATAACATCTAGGAGCCCTAGTTATGAACCAGGACCCAATGATGCCATTAGTTTTATTACAATCCAAAAGGTAATGTGCAATTTTCAACTATGAGACTTACAGGACTCACTGGAACTCCATTTCCTCTTTCACAAGATAAAATATTAAAGGGTAGGAGTCCAGTTAGTAGAAATCAGCATAGCTCCAGTGAAGTCAAGGAGCTACACAATTTAAACCAGCTGAGGATCTGCCCCATATGTTTATCTCAATGCATCATGCAACGAAACAAGTTGTTCTTAGTTCTGGAATAATGAAAAGGATGTTTGAAATGTATCTTTGGTTTCTTTTTTCAAAAAAATAAATTCTTGGAGTGTATCCAATATAATTACTTGAAATTCCTTATAGTTACTCACAAGGCCTGATCCGGCACCCTTAAAATCAATGGCAGTTTTGCTATTGACTGCAATGGGAACTATGCCTCTTAAAGGATATACACCATCAAGCAATTAAATGAATGAAGTATCATTTGGAAAAGTGTACGCAGTATGTAACAATGACACTTTCTAACTCAATAGATCTGCTCCCTATATGTATTAAAAGGTACTAACTATTGACTACAGTGAGAAAAAATACATTTTTACTGCTGTACTACCATAAGTACTTATATGGCCCCATTCCCATAGTATCTGAATAATTCACAACCTGTAGGTATTTATCTTCATGACACCCTCGAGAGGTGGGGAAGTGCTATTATCCCCATTTATAGATGGTTAGCGGAGGCTTAGAGAGATGAAGACCCAGATCTAGGCACCTAACCCCAATGAAATCAATGGGAATTAGGCACCTAAATACCTTTTAGGATCTGGACATAAGTGATTTCCCCCAGATCACACAGGATGTCTGTGTTCCAAGGTAGTGCCCTAACTGGACCATCCTTCCTCCTCTACAGAAGAAAGAGAGCTACTAGTGAGTATGCTGGATGCTATTTGGGTACTCAAGGGTGAAATAAACTGATTCTGGCCTTACAGAAGATCTAAGCAACAATGAAGTTATGGAGGAAGTGAAAATCCAGCCCTTACTTTGTTTCACATTAAAGGGCAATATTGTTATCTCAACAGGAACTACAATTACTTGCTGTGCTCTCAGAAAAGAATCCCTTAACACGGAGAGAACATTCCCTTCAAGCTGCAATTTCCCATTGTCTCCCCGTCTTGGCTGGCAGCAGTACAGAAACCCGTGCCCTGCAAGGAGAGAAGCCCTACATTTTACAGCCTTCTCAGGCAGTGAGTGACCTCACTTACTTAATCAGGATATAGCTAAAGCACTCACAATCCTTTTAAGAACTCAAAAGTGCTCGATTCATCTGAGACCCTTGGAAAGGGATGTTTTTCCACACAGCTTTGCTTCTCCTTTCTCCCCCAAGACCTGCCCTGTGCAACATGCTGTGGAACAAAGCACCCCAGATAGGGATACAATCATGCATTACAATAGGAAATCCTCTGGCTGGAGCAAGCACCTGAAATGTTTGGGGATTTCTCGCACCCTGAAGGCACTAATGTAGGAAACAGGCAAGCTCTTTCTTACATGTTGGAAGTCCAGATCTTCCTCCTATTCAATATTTCCCCAATGGCTGTGACAAAAAAATTTAAAATAATAATACCAAGGCTTACTTGCTGAGAGGATCTCTCTGCCTCTCATCCATCTGGTTTGACCCTTATACCATGCATCAGTCCCTCAGATCTCTAGCAATCATAACCTATATCCCAGTGATTGCTGAATCAAATGGAAATTTGCTCCAGAGTTCAGCAAACTGATGCTAAAGCCACTCATTAAAAAAATCCACAAAAGAGCTACACAACCTTTCCAGGCCGATAACCATGGCCCCAATTAAGGGCCTAATGGTTGAGAAAAAATTGTTACCAACCACCTTAAGCCGTTTCCTTTAGGCAATTGCCAAATTATGGAAATATATCAAGCAAAACTAGACTAAAGCAACCCAAAAACAAAGGAAGAGCCAAATGACTCAATTTCTAAGACTGAGGTCTATTTAGAGGTTTCCAAACTGGAGATCCATTGCTTTCCATAAAGTTTGTAAATTCCACAAATGTGAAGGATTACTTTGGGAAATGCTTTCTTCGTAATGAAATTATTCAAGTTAGCTTCTGATTACATTACAAGCCTAAAAGACTCCAATAGGGTCTCTCTTTTCAAAATAGGTGAATAGGATTCTCAACCATCTTTGCAAACATTGCCTTTCTAGACATTCCCTAACCTTACATGCATTTTGATCCATGCATCATACAACAGGAATATACAGCATGCTACACTAAATAGGACATTTGCCAATGGAAACCACACAGTTTCCACTGTTAACGTGTATTCTAAACAAAGGAAATCTGGGGTACCTCTTTGCAAATACTGACTTTTCAACAGGGGCTGGATTAAATCATTGGCCTGTGCAGTCCAATACCATGCTGCTGGCAGTAACCAAGGGTTAATTTGTCCTCTGAAAGTGAACCCAGCACCCATTCACACACAGAGACGCACCCAGCCAATTGCGTTGTGCTATAAATGGAAGGAAAAGCTCTTCCTGACCCTTGTCAATGACCTTGTTGCCTAGGTTAGAGCTGCAAAATCATTACCAATCCTGAATACCTGTGTAGGACCAGACTCTCAGCTGATGTGAACTGGTGCAGCTCCATGACTTCCATGGCGTTATGATGATTTACACCAGCTGAGAATTTAGTCCCTAATCTCTAGGACAGAGATGGGCAAACTACGGCCCGCGGGCCACATCTGGCCAGAGGGACTGTCCTGCCCGGTCCCTGAGCTCCTGGCAGGGAAGGCTAGTCCCCGGCCCCTCCCACACTGTCCCCCTTCCCCCACAGCCTCAGCGCAACGTGCTGCCAGCACTCCGGGCCACCGCTCCTGCCAGGCAGCGCAGCGGTGGTGTGGCTGGCTCCGGCCGGGCGGCGGGGCATTGCTGCGCTGAGCACCATGGTAAGGGGAGGTTGGATAAGGGGCAGGGGATCCTGTGGGGCAGTCATGGGACAGGGAGGGTTGGATAGGGAGTGGGGCCCCAGGGGGGCAGTAGGGGCAGGGGTGTGGATAGGGGTCGGGGCAATCAGGAGACAGGGAGCAGGGGGGGTTGGATGGGGGGTGGGATCCCGGGGGGCGGTTAGGGGCCAAGGAGCGTTGGATGGGTCGGGAGTTTCAAGGGGGGCGGGAAGTGGGAGGGGGCAGATAGGGGGCGGGGGCCAGGCTGTTTGGGGAGGCACAGCCTTCCCTACCCTAGCCCTCCGTACAGTTTCTCAACGCTGATGTGGCCCTCAGGCCAAAAGGTTTGCCCACCGCTGCTCTAGGACCTGGCAAAGCCGCACTATACTACTGCCCCAATCAATGTATTTTTTCAGTCAGCCACTCATTTAAGTATTGTATTGCATAAAACAGAATGACTTCCCAATAGCAAGACAGGGTTTTGGATTTGAGATTTTTTTTTCTGTTCTGGGCTAATAAAGATAAAAGGAAATGAATATATTCTAGGCCATAAGCTTTTTGGAGCACTGTCTGACTTGATATCTCTGCTTTGTACAATGGAGAACACATTGTTGGTGATCAGCAAATAATTAATGGTGCATGATTTTCTCTTAACAGATGACATGCATCTTTAGAATATTTTTTTTGTAAATAAATTATTCTGGCAGATTTGCAATGTACAATTAACAAATTGGAAGAATTTTGTCCTTCAGCCATCATTAAAAATAGATTTAAAACAAATGCAAACACTATGTATTAGTAAATGGGAGGCATAAATGTCTCGTCAATTGTGCATTGCAATCAAAATATCTGACTGTCCTGTTCAGTGGTAGCCTGACTTGAAGACTCTGAAGCATGATGAAGTTGCAAGTGAGATACTCCTGGAGACATTTTCCTTTCAGGTCAGAACTGAGCTCAGTGGAGAGATTTGGAAGACCATCTCAATGTATCTGCTTGAATATAGTAGACACTTGTTTATAGGGAGGCATGAAAGGATTCAATTTTTATTCACAAACATCAGGAAGTGTCAATTTCACTGTACACACAAATCTACATAAAAATATTTCCAATCGATAATAACTGAAATTTGTAGATAGGCAAATACAAAAAATTCTGCTTGAGAACTCATCAGAGTCCCACCTTGTTGTGTATAAAATGTGTCATAATGCCGGTATTAAGTAATTACTGTCTGACCTCCCCCCACCCAATTTCACGCAACTGTGAAAATGTAATCATTTTTTAAAGATCTTTATTTACATCTCAGCATCAATATTAGTTGTCAAAATTATAAAAAAATAAAAATAGAATTCTTCCAAGCCTACTTACAGGTAACTCTCAACACTTTTATATATCTATGCTTAAGTATCCAATGACCTTTCCTCTCCTTTTACACCATTAAAAATTAAAAGTCAAATCTCTCTCTTCAAGGGTTAGTCTTAAAAATTTGCTTCCAGACTCACAAAGCAAAACATATTCTTTTACCTAACAAATGAAATGTACACCCACAAATATTGAAATATTAAAATTCTGCCTTTAGGGGTGGTGGTGTATGTATATATAAAAATCATAAAAACCTACATAAAAAAGCTACAAAAACTACATTAAAACATTATTAAGGTTGCAAAGTCAAGCACTCAAAAGTTATGAAATACCTTCTGTGTATGCATGATAGCCTTTAATTGCACAATCACATAATATTTTTTCCACAGGGCCCCTGTCTCATTCAGTGCTCTGGGGATGAATCAGGGCTGTGTATTGAAGGAGACTGTTGTCTGTAGGACACCTGCCTCATTTGTAGCAGACGTTTGCAAGGTGTGTACCTATTGTAGATCCAGGGAAAACATCAGGCCAAAGCCCGCTCATAACTAAAGGCCCTCCCCCTTAGCCAGGGAGAGAAACTAGTGGTTCTGGGTTGCAAAGTATAAAGTAAATGAGGTAGGGGATTGCAGGAAGAAGAAGGATGGTCAAGGCAATAGGAATGCTGCCCTTGAGAACCAGTTTCTATCCCTGCCTGTGTCACCAAGTTCCTACATGATGCTGGGCAAGTCACTTAAACCAAACCTTTCACAGGTAGTCACTAAGAGAGGTGGTCACTTGAGATCCTGGGGTCTGATTCATAGATGTACTCATCACTAAGTCAAAGGGGATGGTGCTTGAACATATAAAGTGCTAGCTAACGCTAAGAATTCTGAAAGCCAGGTCTTGGGCATCTCAAATTGGGCACCCAAAATTATGTACTTTTAACCTTAATCTCTCTGCCTCAGATTGCTCTCTGTGAAATGGGGATAATACCACCCCCTCACCTCACAAGGGTGTTGTGAAAATTAATGTATTAATATTTGTGAAGCACTTGGATTCTATAATATGAGTGCCATAGAAAAGCCTATGCAGAAATTAGTAATTCAGTCTTCACAGCAGGGTTTGAATAGTAAGCAACAAATAAAGCACACACCAGACAACAAAGGAGAAAACAAAATATAGTACAGCTGCTCACTACGTGAGCACTGTCCATTCTGTGCACGGAACGAGGCCGGGGTCCTGTGGAAAATATAATATGTGCTCACATAATTAAAGACTGTACCATAATACACACTTGGGGGCTGAATTAAGGTTGTACAGGCAACCATAATTCTGGCAGTTCCTAACTTCTGAGTGTTTGACTTTGTAACCTTAATAATGTTCTTTTAATGTAGGCTGGGGGTGTGTAATATATTATACAGATACCACAGAGGTCCGTGAATTAGGGATCCATTTTTCACCTGAATATGACGGAGGAGGCACTGTCCCTGTCATTCGTGCTGTCCAAGCTATTTCGCTGCCATCCTGAAGCCTATGTGGAAGGTGATGTGACTTTGTTTTCATTAGTAAAATGGAAGCTTAATTTTTAATTAACTGTTTTAATAAGAGAATCCATTTTTTATCTGGAAAAAACTGTTCCTGATGTTCAATGGCTAAAAGGGTCGTGAATGAAACGGAATGGTGTGACAGATACAATCAATTACAAATACTGCTGAGGGTTAAAGCGAAGTTGGGGTGTTCGGAATGCATAGTTAGGCTTACTGAGTGTACACATCCAATAACCATTCACATACAACAAAAAAGCAAACTAGTTCAAATCTGGTTATGAAATCATTTGAAAGCTGATTTATTAGATATTAACTTTTAATGGGCAGGCAACTGCCAATCCATTTTTTTAAAATACCTCATTCAGAAATAATATTCGAAAGAAGATACAATACAGAGAACAAGAAAGGATACACGTTTTGTTAAAATGGTGTCAATCAATCGGTGACATAATGGGTGGTTTTGAATGGACTCTCCCGGTAGTACTCTCTCCTCAGGATTCAAAATATTGTTTTATGGCTACAGGTATGAAGACTTTGCTTTGGTGTATTTGGAAATGACAAATTTACGAATTACTTCTTCCTACTTTTTAAAGGTGACATTTTCAAAGGCACCTGGGGAGTCCAGCATGGAACTGCCACTGTATTTTAATGAGACAAGGTGAGTAATTTTAATGGGAGTTAGGCACCTATATTAGGTGCCTTTGAAAATCTTACCCTAAAGTCCTAAGCTAACCACTGAAACAATTATCCATCTTATGAGTAAAACAAATTCGGCCCAGACCCTGCAAACCTTTACTCATGAAAGAAGTCCCTACTCACACCAGCAATCCCTCTGGCTTCAATGAGGCATATTGTATAAGGGCTCGCAAGGCTGCGGCCTCAGTCCCTAACAAAGAAAAATAGAGCATTGCACAGAAATTATGAAATACACCATTTTACTTGCAATGGTACATAACACTTTCAGTTTCTTGCACAGGCCCTGCAGAATAATCTCTTTGGAAGTATATCTTTTAATGGGTTTGGGGTGAAAGGGCTTAGAAGCAGCATATGTAACTGCAATATTAACAAAATTAGACTATAATTACAGAAATTACAGAAGACTTATTGATTCAGGGCACAGTTCTTCTGACAGGGCAAATGGCACTCACACAAGAGGGCAGAGGGATGAAAGACGCACCCAGGCTGAGGCAATTTGAGGTGATTACATAACAGCAGCCATGTCAAAGAGCACAGGGTTTATGGGAAAGCTGTAAATTGTTCAATTTTTAACCCTTTCCCTCTCCAATAACTAACTTATTAAATACATGGGAGGAGCATTCCTTGATCAAGCTGTGCTAAAGATATTTTTCAAATAAAACAACTTGGAAATTTTAAGCATCCATAACCAGATATTCTGGAACTACTATGTAGTTTACTCAACACTGTTGCAATCATAATACTCCTCGTCCCACTGAAACACAACAGACACTTCTAGAGTGTGAAAATGATATTGATCTAGTTCCTCAGCTGATGTAAATCAGTGTGGCACTGTGGTGATTTATCCCCAGCTAAGCATTTGGCCCCTTAATTTTACTTTTAAACACAGGCTGATAGAATAGATTTCTATTCTAAAATCCTGTACCCTGGACTTTCTCCCCACTGTATTTTCCACTGAATGCATCCGATGAAGTGAGCTGTAGCTCACGAAAGCTTATGCTCAAATAAATTTGTTAGTCTCTAAGGTGCCACAAGTACTCCTTTTCTTTCTGCGAATACAAACTAACACGGCTGCTACTCTGAAACCTGTACCCTGGATAACTCTGAGGTTTTGATCTTCAGTGGTGGTTTTGGGTGCATCAACATCTCTCTGAAGGCCAAATTATGTCTGCCTGGCACATAGTTGCTTAGATCTTCCAGTGCACATTGAATCAAACAAATGTGAAGCATGTTACTGTACTGCTTATGCTGACACCATGTAAATCAGGAAACATTTTGTTCATCTCATTAAAAGTTTGATGCCCCTTATCTATCATGGGGTCTACTGTAATTGTAGGTTTCAGCAAGTAAAGTAGTGAAAAAACACCAGCAAGATTATTAACAACATAATGCCATGGGGGATGGCACAAAAAGAGAAGGAAGGTTCTATTGTTTATTTCAATGCGAAGTCCGTACTCAGAGTTGTAACCTTCTTCACCGAGTATAGATAAATGCTACACATCTGAGCACTACAGATGACTTAAGTCTACAAGTTGGAGGGACCTAAACGCAGGTATCTAAACAACGGCAATAGGTACCTAAACTCTCGATTGGGTGTCCAAATCATCTGTTAGGTGCCAAAAATAGCTATTTAGGACCTATTGATATAGGCACTTACATTTATGCACCCAAACCTGAAAATTTAGCTCTACATTGTTTTGAGACTGAAACTTTGATACATGTAACTAGGTCAGCTGTTCACCATCACAGACCTTTAAGCCAAGATGAACTGCTCTAGAAATACGGCTTGGCAATCTGACTGCTGCATGAAACTTTATTTTAAGGATATTGCAATGTGACTGTACCCTCAACTTTATTAACTATCCTTCCTGTTTTACAATTAGGTTACAAGTAAATAAGCAAATAATCTGGCAGATAGGGACTTGGGCCCAGATCCTCAACAGCATTTGATTTCAATGGTAGTTAGGCACCTAAATACCTTTGAGCATCTGAGCCTTATCATTCTTAATGATGATTCTCTGGCCTCTTCCTGCCACCAAACTCTAGATCTATCTATTTGCACTGACACTGTATTTATATTTTTTAGTTTTTCTTCCTCTCCCAGGTGAATCCATGTGAGTCACACCCTACTGCCTGGCCTTCATCAATATGTTTAATTCTCATTTTCAGATGTGTGTGACCAAATCCAGCCAGAATGAGCTCATGCTGCCAAGAGCCTAAGCATCTGTTTCCATCTGGGCCACTCCCTTTTCATCCCTAGTAATATTATCCCAGACTTCTCCCTCAGATGGAAATTCAACTTCCCCATCTGTAATTGCCAGCCACTCCCATCTCCTTTAGTACTACATTAGTACCTCCTTCCTCCTACAGTCTTCAAATACCTTTCCCAATATCAAGTGACTCTGGACAGCCTTCCAACTACATTATAGACAAGTGTAATCTGGCTCTTCAAACATTCCTTTACTGCTTTCAAAATTGCTACCAGACTTGTAAGCCTGGTGTTATAACAATGGGTGGTAAGCACATCACAGAGTGGATGAAATGACAAGACATGTTTTTCTATAGTTTTTTTTTTCCAGTTATCACTGGCAACATTTTATCTCAAGAGTTTCAAGTTATAAAGATGCACAATCCAATATCTCTGATGTACGGATGCCTCTCCTTGGTAGCTGATCACAATAACACACTTTCTCTTCCACACAACACCTGCCAATTCTAGCCCTGAGGCAGGCATGTGATAAATTGAATAGCGACAAGTTCTTTCTCTGCTGTCATCCTGTAGACACTCAGTGAATAGCTATTTCACTGAACTCCTGATAATTACTCCAAGCAGGGCAATTCTGTACTCGCCCAAAAAAGAGAGTCTAACAGAGTAAATAGCCAGGCCAAAAAAAAAAACAAACAAACAAACAACAAACAACAAACAAACAAAAACCACTGGATAACTATTAAACTACATTCACTTATACTTATATACACAGATTCATCAAGCTGATAAATATGGGTAGCACTTATTTTGTACTCCCTAACTTAAAGGCAATCGTCATGACAGCGAGAGTAATTGAACAGTAACTGGCTAATTCTATCCAGAGAGGAGAATATACGGGAAGGAGCACCAGTCAAAAGAAGAAAAGACCCATAGTATGAAAAGGCCTCACCACCACCAAGCACTTTGACCGTCTGCCTGACCCGTCTAGTAATGGAAACTGAAGGCACTGATCAGATTTAATTATCCATAGTGCACCTGATCTAAATACACGTTGGGGCTCTCTAACAATAGACATAATATCATGGCAGTTATATCACTCAGGCAGAACATCAGATCAGTTTATTTATGGAAGCAATGTTTTAGAAGATGTAGAAATGCATACAATAGCACAAAACCTTCAGGAATACATCTGGCATACCGAGGGAGACTGTGTTACATGGCCATAGGCCACAGCTAAGGGAAAAATGGCAGGACAGTGAAACATGCCTGGAGGACCACAACCAAAAGATGACCTGCTTTCTTTACTGATCACTTTATCCAAGTTTTCCCTGCACAATTGTATTCTCTCTCTACTTGGTAACTTAAAAAGTACTCTTAGCTTCTCAGCCTGAGAGTACATGTATCTCGTAGGAATTAGGGATACGGTGTGTAATACAGACAAGCAATGGCTTATCCAAAAATAACTGGGAACATTTTCCCCATTTCTGAACATAATTCCTATTTTTTCTGAATGAAAAATTAATTGCAAAGAACTATTTACAATTTTGCCTCCACGTGGAGATAAATCATGATCACAGTTTCTATTAATTTCAAATGTGTGTTTCCTCTTTAAAAGAAAGTATCTCTAACTTTCCTAACATCTGGTAACTCTGAATGGATACCTTTGCCTTTATCAGTCAGAACTGTGTAGTGCAGTGATTCATGTTCATGTAACACTTTAAATCTTTCAGCTATCGATTTCTTCCCTGTCAATCTCTGAAGCGCCTTAATTATTTGGTAATCTGCTACAACAGGAATTTCTTTACAAGACAGCTACTACATATGTGGGCCTTGGCATATAGGGAATCCATTTTGCTAAAAGATTTCTTTGTCAGATCTTTGTCAATTGATCTGGAAGCTAGCCAGAGGATACATAGCAGATTTAGAGCCCAGGACACCTTTAGAACAGTTTTGTAGATAGGTGTTTTTCAAAATTTTACCCTGAGTCACTGGGAAAAATCACTGGTGCTTCAGCACCTAGATCACTTAGGTGCTTTTGAAAAATGTACCCTTAGATCATCAATCCCTTTAAAAGTTACATCATTAAACTGAAAGAAAAAATGCTTTTAAAAGTATTTCTTCTAAGACATCTATCACTTTGGTATCTAAATGTCACTTACAAACTGTATAATATTGACAATGCATAATTTCTAGTTGTTTGCATTCTTAAAGGAAAGGGTTCTTTAAGATGTTTAAGGGAGGAGATATAACTGTGTTACAGGTAACAGAAGATCTAATCAATGTTAAATTACAGTAACCATGACATCTTATGTTAAGGCTGATCCAAAAAAACCTTTTTATATGCCAAGACCCGAGTCCAGGGCTCTGAATTTCTCCTACATAGTTAATGGCATCATTCAGTTACAATGAAGCAGGTCTCTGTATTCCTTTCACAGTTTTAAGAGCTACTGAGGTCATCAGCTGTTGCACAAGAAACAGAACCCTTGTCAGTGAAGTAAAGAGCCAGCATCCATCAAAGCTCCTGAGCTTGTGCTTAATTTTAAGTGGTGAGTAGTCCTATTGACTTCAATAGCACTACCCACAAACTCAACATTAAGCACAAGCTTAATTTTGCTGGAATGCGGCCTAAATAAATGAAATTCCAAATTTGGGGGGGGGGGAGGTTAAGTGAAAAATTAGCAATCCAACCTCTCTATATATGTAAACACACATGTGTAATATTTAAACTTACCTGTGTGTATTTGGACATGTTGTACACGGATAGACACACACACACACGTTTCCTTCCTGGCTTGCCAAACCAAAATTAAGGGGTGATTCAGACCAGAGCCATTTTTATCCAGCTACCAAGGTCTGGGGGCACGGGAGAGAATAAATGGTACTATGGTACTAATTTTGGCCCTTTTCTACTCAAAATGGGATCTAAAGCTGAAGTATCAATCTCATTCCTTGTGAACTCTACAATTATCAATGGGCTATCACCAGCAGGAGAGTGAATTTGTGTGTGGGGGTGGAGGGTGAGAAAACCTGGATTTGTGCTGGAAATGGCCCACCTGATGATCACTTTAGATAAGCTATTACCAGCAGGACAGTGGGGTGGGAGGGGGTATTGTTTCATATTCTCTGTGTATATTTAAAGTCTGCTGCAGTTTCCACGGTATGCATCCGATGAAGTGAGCTGTAGCTCACGAAAGCTCATGCTCAAATAAATTGGTTAGTCTCTAAGGTGCCACAAGTACTCCTTTTCTTTTTGCGAATACAGACTAACACGGCTGTTACTCTGAAACCATCTACAATGATCATTCATCCAATAGAAAGAGACTAAATCCCACTGTCAGATGCAGAGTATGGATCTCTTATGCACACTGGGGCCCATCTCTCTTGCATGTTATACACTAAATCCATTGGGGGGACCCATCCCATAATATGCAACGGAGTTCTGCCCTGAAGACCCCTAAATGTGGAAAAATCTCAGTGGAACATCAGCATTCAGGGCTGTTTAAATCAATCTAGAGTTACCTACGAAGTCCCTCAGTTGGAGGCCACATATGGAAGACGCACATTTCAGTGCGTGTCTTGCCATGCAAAGTGTGGGAGGTGAGTGGATGGGGGATAAAGAGGAGAGATGATAAGAACTATGTGCAGAATTGCTGTTACTGTTTGTGTATTTAGGGGGAATAGTGCCCACAGGTATCCTATTAAACATGGCGACTGGCAATGTGTCTCTGCCAGGGCCTGTGTAACAAGGGAGATACCTCGAATCCTGAGGGAGCTCAAGGTATTGGGCCTTGATCTACAACAGGGCTAGACCGATTTTCACCAGCTGAGGTTCTGGCCATCATTTCAAGAGAGCTCTCCGTGAGCACAAAGTAGCTCCTGCACCAGACCACACAGCGCTTAGGCATGAGAAATAAATAGCACACTTGAATCAGTGGAGGCCTCATGACCTGGGAGCCACCTATGTCTTCAGGGATGGCAGGCTTGTCTGGACTGGGCCTGCCAGAAGTAGATACAGACCTGGAAGAGATTACTCAGATAGACAGCTGGTGGGACTGTGGAACGAACAGCACCTCTGTGTGGTTAAGGAAGTTTTTTTTAAAAGAAAAAAGTAAGAGGCTAGTTGGCCTCACTAATGCAGTGGTCTAATAAGCTCTTTGACGGCTGGAAAATAGCAAGTACTTTCTATGGACATTTTCAAAAGAAGTTGAAAAAAGTTGTTTTTTCCTAAATTTTGTAGAAATTTTGATTTTGGAACAAAAGAATGAAATCCCAAACATTGTCAGTTTTCCTTAAAAAACAACAACACTGGACAGAAACTAAAAGGTTAAATTTCCAAAATGTCCATCTTTTGTCAAAAAAACCTGTTCGTTTGAAATATTTTGACATTGCTCTGCTATTTTAAAAAATGAATACATTAGCTTTTTGCCTCTTTGAAGTCCAAGCTGACATATCCATAAATCAATTGACTAATGTAGTCACACCCCAGCTACCAAGATACTCTCCCTAAAAGGCAACCTGAAAGTATTTCAGTGAGTAAGCACAAGTTTTATGTTTCACAACTGACGGGAGAGGTGTCTGAACCTTTTATGTGCTACTTCCAAAGACAAATTATCTTGAATAGTAAAATTTAAACAACTGGTAAAAAGAGAACAATTTAAATAATTACAATATTTGTGAGCACTGTGGTCCGAGGAGAAAAGGGGAGTTTTAATCATATTGATACAATTTGTTGTTCAAGAAATAAAAACCTTCAGTGCTGTCAACCCAACCTGTAGAAAGTAAATAGTATTTTCTTCTGTTCTTATTACATTAGGCAGAATGCCCACACTTGGAAATTACCCTTGGGAAAAGGTGCATTGAATAAAGCGGTTCAGTTTTTGGTTAGGTCATGGCAAGAAGGAAACAGAATATTTCACAAGTTGCTGCCTCTCCGACAGTACATGACACTGAAGGACAATTACTGGGAATACATTGCATTATGCCATTGTTTTTAATAATGCCATTTTGCTCCTGTGCAACAGCATAGACCTATCACAGAGGTGGGCAAACTATGGCCAAGGAGCCACATACTTCAGATGTTTTAATCCAGCCCTCAAGCTCCTGCCGGAGAGTGAGGGCTGGGGCTTGCCCACCTCCATACCATGGCTCCGTGCGGCTCCTGGAAGTAGTGGCATGTCCCCCTTCCAGCTCCTAAGTGTAGGGGCAGCCAGGGGGCTCTGCACGCTGCCCCCACAGCTCCCATTGGCCAGGAACTGTGGCCAATGGGAGCTGCAAGGGTCGCACCTGTGGATGGGGCAGTGTGCGGAGCCCCCTGGCTGCCCCTACGCATAGGAGCTGGAAGGGGGACATGCCACTGCTTCTGGGAGCTGCTTGAGGTAAGCGCCGCCCGGAGCCTGTACCCCTGAACCCCCCTCCTGCACCCCAACCCCCTGCCCTAGCTCTGATCCCCCTCCTGCCCTCTGAGCCCCTCGGTCCCAGCCCAGGACACCCTCCTGCACCCCTAACCTCTCATCCTCAGCCCCACCCCAGAGCCCACGCCCCCAGCTGGAGCCCTCACCCCCCTACACACCCCAACCCCCTGCCCAAGTCCGGAGCCCACTCCCACACCCTGAACTCTTCATTTCTGGCCCCATTCTAGAGCTCTCATCCCCTCCCGCACCCCATCCCCCAATTTCATGAGCATTCATGGCCTGCCATACAATTTCCATACCCAGATGTGGCCCTTGGGCCAAAACGTTTGCCCTCCCCTGGCCTATCTCATGCCCACTGACAAAGGGATCAATTGCAACCTGGACTGTGTATTTGCACTGGGCCACTAAGGGGAGTAAAAGCCCCAACCTCAAATCCTTGCATGGGTTAAAGCACCTTGACAGGCAGACATGGACCAGGAAAGGAGTGGGATGGGCACAGAGCCTTGGCACCAGCCTCCAATGCATCAGTTAACAGAGCTGAGCTGGAGCACAGGAGATAGTAACAATAAATTACTATGGGCCAGAAGATAATTACTACCCCTGAAGCAAGTGGGGGAGCATGGAAGGAGCCATAATTCATGTGGGATGCTCCTGGGGGGTGGTTCGGTAACATTCACTAAGGGCTGTGTCCTTGTGCTACAATATATGTATCAAGTGCAACCAAGTGGGAAATGAAGGTGGGAATTCTTTGGTGGCCTGCTCTGAGCAGTCACTAAGGTATCTAAATGGGCATGCCACTTGTCTCGAAAATTAATACAAGCCATTGTTTATAGGTTAGGAACATATCACAGACCAGTTTTCTTTTTCAAAGAAATACCAATTTCCCTGACCTCAGATAACTTTACCTGAATCCATTGTGGGATCAAAGGTAAGCAAAAAAGGTCTCTCTCTCCCCCGCCTCAATCTGCAGCATGGAACTGGTCACTATTTTTTTAAATTCCATTTTGGGGGGCAACATTTTTCATGAAATTTCTAATTTTGACCAAAGCCCCACTAGTTCTCATGATTTTTTAAAATGTTTTCTGATCAGCAATAAAGTTCAGTGAACTTTAAGCTGGACGAAAAATAGGCAACATTCTGAATTTTGAAGGAAAAAAAAGACAAAAATGGTGAAAACAATTCACAGAAACTAACCAGCTCATGGTTAGAGGGTCTCCCATAATGCAGATCCACCCAGTCAAAAAGCAAAGATGTGCCCAAATCTTTACAAATAGACTTTACTGCATACATTGTAGCATGAAAGGAAAGCAAATATACATAAGGAGGGTTAACTTACATGGTTCAAGCATTCCTCAGCTTTCTGTACAATAACTGCCATCATAAGATATTTATCAGAAATGAGAAGATCATATTGCCACGGAGAGAAGAATTTACATTTAGATAGTGAGAGAGTGAAAATTCTTAGGAAACGGCTTTCAACATTTGTCCATCAAAGACAAATGCCTCTGTTGCATCTGCGTTTTAAGTGGTAGCCTAGATTTTGCACAGCAAACTGGGCAAATACTCTCGACAACCCAGAGCTGTCTAATAAAGCACTGGATGTTAGAGAAGCAGCAAAGAGTGACTCACATTCAAGTTACAGTGGAGCTTTCATTTAATAGGCTTTCTGTTCACAAAACCATGTAGACTTGGAGTTGTTAGTATCTTTATTTTCTCTTTTGAAATACTGTCCTTGATACCGATCCCCTAAGATCTTGATTTTCCTTATAAAATCCTCCCATTTTCACTGTCATATAAGATCAAGGGCTTAAATGGAGGCACTACCTGCAAATGTTGTAAACATGAGTAACCTTCTATTTCATATTACACTCTCTCGGGGGAAAGAATTTCATTCTTTCTTTCTGTTACCACTTTGGTGGCAATTATACTGAATTCACCATCAACTAGTGTTGAGAGTCTTCCTGCTTTCTGTCCCCAAGATATTGAGACTAGAAATAATATTGGTATATCCTATTTCTTCCTTATGTATATTTACACCATACTGTATATTAGTATAACATTAAGACTAATTATCATTTAATTATAAAATGGATACCTTAAACATTTGAGGCTCAGTGCAGGACGAGGGAAGGGGGGCAAAGGCAGCTTTAAACCATCTTTACATTCCCCTATCGGGGGGCTACCAGGGTGCCAATCCAGTGCCTAGTGTAAATCAGAGCAACCTAATGGTTGCTCTAATTTTTGATAGATTATAAACAGTCCTAAAAGGCCATTCCAGCAGCTGGGGAGTGGTGGTGCTGAAGGATGCCCTAGCTACATTTTTGTCCCAGGAACACTCCTAGTTCGAGACGTTGAGAGGAAAGCAGAGTAGGCTGCACCTCCAAAGGCTTCCTCTTACATAAAGGGGAATCACTGGATCAAAACAGCCATCGCAGGGCAGAGAATCTGACTCTGGCTTTCCTTTCCATTCTAAAATGGGAATTACTATAGGAAGAGAAAGAACACTATTTAAATACAGCATGCGGTGCCCATACATGCCACCAGAAGATAGCAGTAAACAAGCACTTTGAGTATAAGAACACAGTATCAAGCCTGCTGCAGTGTTTGGGCACGATATGTATGTGAAACACCCTGGGGTTTTGTCTAGCTGTCTTTCTTAGGTTTGCATGCAGTGGCAATCATCATTTTATTCTAAGCACTTAGAACAGGTGTTTGGAAGTAAAGTCCTTTTTAATTTCTCCAATTTGATTGTGTATGTTTTGCACTCCACAATTTTCAGACCTTTGGTCACATTTATTTTGAGCTGGCCTCATCTGTGGTCTCTCACTCAAATCACTGGCACAATCACTGCTCATCCTTTCAGTTAGCAGTGGTATCACACCATTTCTTTTGCACTCGCTACACATAATGTTAGCTGCCTCGCAGTACTTTGAGAAGTCTGTTCTGAGGTTAGGTTCATGTCAAGTTTTGCTTCAAATCACTTTCTTTCAAACCGCAAACTCCAAATTTCAGACTCACCTAAGAGGTTTGTTTGGGGTTTTATCCATGTCCAAGTCATGCACCTCTAAAAACTATATACAGATTTGGAATAGAAATGTTGATGCTATACTGGCATTGGAAGGCACCACCATGATCCTAAAAGAAGAAGGGTCAGATACCCAGCTGTTGTCAATTACTGATCCACTGACTTCGAGGCTGATTTACACCAGCTTAGGTTCTAACCCTTTATCTAGGTACTTAGATACTTAATCACCATCATATCTGAGGGCCAGATTTGTAAGTGCATTTAAGCACCAAAAGACGCAGATTGATTTCAATAGGAGTTAGGTGCATAGGAGCTTTGAAAATCCTACTAGGCAACTACTGCATCCTTAAGTGCCTAAATATCTTTAAAAATCTGGCCCCATGTACCTCAAAATCACTAATGGATCTTATCCTCACAGTAGCCGTGGGAGGTAGGGAAGCATTATCTCCATTTTACAGATAGGAAAACTGAGGCACAGGGTAGCTTAAATGACTTGCACAGAGACTGTCTCTGGCAAGAATTAAACCCAGGTCTCCTGAGGTCCCCTCAGGTGCCCCTATCCCCTAGGCCACCTTTCGTATCCTCAGAGCTTGTCAGTAGTAGAAAACTTGCACTCGCGTAACTACTTTGCTTCCGTTACACTGATACAAAGGCCCCACTCCCAATGTAAATGCACCTAAACCTTTAAACTGGATCTATACTGGTTTCATTTAATTTGGAAAAAATTTATCAGATTATGCTAATCCAGTTTTCAATGCCATTTAAAGTGTTTAAATACATCTGTACCTCACTGGTCAGTGTGTGTTGCACATCACCCCTCACTGCCTATTCCACAAAGGCTGATGGAGACTCACACTTTTGGTTCTGGGGGATCTCATCTTCCATCCCCAGTGTTTCAGCCAGCATGGCGATCGCCACATAACCACACTGGGCAATTGCACTTGGGCAACTAAATTGATCTTGTTAGAAAAAAAAAAACCCTGAGGTCTAGATAACTTCTCATAGAAAAATCACATGGCTTCCCATCCAGTTTATGCTGCCATAAAAACAAGGACAAGGGGATTAAAGCACAGCTGTCTCCTCTGCTAGTATATTTCCCCTAAAAACTAAATATCAAGATGGCCTGATTTGTACTGAAAATGCCTGCCTGCACGCATCTAGCGCCTCTCAGGATGTCAAACAGTGTACACCGTCCAAGATCCAGAGTTGGTCTCTAAGAAAACGATAGGTTTCAGAGTAGCAGCTGTGTTAGTCTGTATTCGCAAAAAGAAAAGGAGTACTTGTGGCACCTTAGAGACTAACCAATTTATTTGAGCATAAGCTTAAATAAATTTGTTAGTCTCTAAGGTGCCACAAGTACTCCTTTTCTCTCTGAGAAAACTGAATGCAAAAGCTTGAAAGGGAAAATACTCTCCCCTCAAAGAAACAGAAAATAGAAAACAATTTAAATAAAGAAATTATTTTGGCCCCATCAAGGGTTTGTTAAAATATTAAGCATTCTCTTTGGGTGTTCGCTGCTGTCGGACACACTTACGCTAATGAGCATCATTAATTACTAAGGCTGGCCTCTCTTTTCAAGCCACTGCCGCAGTGCACTATGGCTCACGTCCCTGTGGGAATGGCAGGAAGGGGCGAGATTCAACGGATGAGACTAAAAGGGAGAGAAAAGAAATAATGAACATTGCAGGGAAGAGAGAGAAGGGGGGAGGGGAGAGAGAGGAAAATGGGAAGAGAGTGTGAAAGAGATGGAGTGATCCTGCCAGCAAAAATATCTGATGCAAAGTAGAAATAACTCCCATAGGTTCGTAGGTAAGAAAAGTCTCATCTTTCAGTAGAACACATGCTGCAAGGATTAAACTTCAGCTAGAGTACGATATGGTATGGTGAGCAGCTGGTACAGCATACAGTATCATGCCTTGTTAGCCACAAAGGCTGAAGTGAACACATCACACCTGGTACCGTATTTGCTTTGAGCAGGGTTCAGAGTTCTCTCCCTAATCTATGAGGCTCTAACCGCCTAATTTTTCAAAGGGGATGTCAGTAAAAACTCTAGGTGCTCAGCCCTTTTGAGAGTCAGGCTGTTAATCGATTGGACGTGGCTAACTCAGAGAGCAAACTACCTTCCATGATCCTTCAAGGCAGCTACACTCTACAGCAAAGATGCCGTTGGACAGACAAGCTCTCGGTTATCAGGCAATGGAAAGCACAGCAGTCACAGAGATAGCGTGGTGAGTAGGACGCCGGACCAGGAGTCAGCAGATCTGTTCCTAGCTCTGCCTCTGACCTGTTCAGAACATACGAACGGCCATACTGGCTCAGACCAATGGTCCATTTAGCCCAGTATCCTGTCTTCGGATAGTGACCAGTTCCAGAGCTTCAGTGGAGCATACAGAACAGGGCAGTTGGAGGGATCCACCTTGGTCTTCCCCTTCTGGCAGTCAGAGGTTTACTGTCGCTCTGACCATGGGGTTGCAAACTAACTATCTTGACTAATAGTCATTGATGTACCTATCCTCCATGAACTTATCTAGTTCTTTTTTGAACACAGTTACAGTTTTGACTTTCACAGAATCTCTGGCCAATGAGGTCAACAAGTTGACTGTGCGTTGTGTGAAGAAGTACTTCTTTGTGTTTGTTTTAAACCTGCTGCCTATTCATTTCATTGGGTGACCCCTTGTTCTTGTGTTATGAGGAGTAAAGAACACTTCCCTATTCCCTTTCACCATACCAGTCATGATCTTATAGACCTATCATATCTCCCCTTAATTGTTTCTTTTCCTAGCTCAAGAACCCTAATCTTTTTAGTCTCTCCCCATGAGAAAGCCATTCCATACTCCTGATCAACTTTGTTGCCCTTCTTTGAACCTTTCCCAGTTCCACTATCTCCTTTTTCACATGGAGCGACCAGGCCTGGACATAGTCTTCAAGGTGTGGGCTATTCCATGGATTTATATAGCGGCATCATATAAACACCTGTTGTGTGACTTTGAGCAAGTCTGTGCCCATTTCCCATTTCACACTTTGGTTAGATTTTAAGTTCTTTAGAACAGCAACGGTATCTTACTATGTGTTTGTTCACTGCCTAATTCAGTGAACCTCAAATCTTGGATGGAGCCTATAGTGGTTAATGTAATATAAATAATTTTACAACTAACATTTTTTTAAAGTGCCCAAGTGACTTAAGAGCGGAAGTCCCATTTTCAAAAGTCACTTAGGTGCATAAGTCTCACTGAAAGACAGTGGGCTGATTGATCAGAATCTCTGCACAGTTGGAATTCCATCAGATAACATTTGTTTTTTCTCGTTTTGGCTCACGAGAGTTTCTTCTGGTTTTTGGAGCTAAGCAACCTCTTCAAACTCTGCAATGTTTAACCAAGAAAGAAAACTGCACCCTAGCACATCAAAACCACTTTACAATACTATTGCTGAATTTCCAAGCAGAAATGCCCTTGGTGTCCTTCTGTCCTAAATTAGCTGCTGAACTCCAAAATGTTTTTCTTCTCCATTTTCTCAGCTTCCTGACAGTCCTGACAGCCCCGACAGCCCCCATTACCTCTCCTCATTTATTTCCTTCTCATGCCTTCTCAGCTGGGCAAATCATAAGGGATTTTTTTTTTATTTTTTCTCCACATTCTATGTTGTTTTCCTCACCATCAGAAGGCTCTTCAGAAGGATTAACAACTTTCTCTCTCACTTGACATACAAGCTGCTCTTTTTTCCAGTCTTTTAAAAAAGAACAAACTTATTGATTTATGATTAACAAATGTGTTTCAGTTTCCTTCTCAGGAAATACATTATTTTCTCATCTATTGTAAGAGTTACACCATTTAGCAAGATTGAGAACTGACTCCATGGATTGCAATTCAGAAAAGGCCAAGCATCAAGGCACAGAACCAAACGTAACTAGTATCTCTTTGAAAAAATAAGTGTTGTTTCAAGTTTGGGTTGCATACCTGGCAGTTTTGTAGGTCTTATTCTTCTGCTAATAAACATATTTGCAGATTTTAAATTCTTGTCTATTTGCCCAGGCACACAGTTCCTGTCTAGGGGATCGGGACTATCTTTAAGGACTCCAAATAAAAGACAAATCAATAGCTCCATGAAACACTCTGAACTGTGGTTTGTCTGGGGTTTCCATAACACATTTGATGTTTGAGTCTATTTTGATAGAAAATCGTTAAGCAAATAAGGGAGAAAACAGCAGTTCAGAAAATCTTTGAAAGTATTGATTGTCAAATGGAATCGCTCCTGATTTTTGATTAGCAACAAAGCTAT
Source organism: Lepidochelys olivacea (assembly GCF_965140295.1). Lineage (NCBI taxonomy): Eukaryota > Metazoa > Chordata > Testudines > Cheloniidae > Lepidochelys > Lepidochelys olivacea. The sequence continues at coordinate 64,873,819 of NC_140421.1, read as the reverse complement.
ATTAGGATTTTATCCTTTTAAAACCCCGCCAGCCCTCACATTAGCAAAGCATAAAACGGAGGAAAAATGGAACACATTTAGTTATTTCTCACTTTTCTCTGCAGAAGCAATAAACAGGTAGTCAAACAAACATTTCCATCTCAATAAGAATGAATAATTAATGTCCATAAACGTGTAGCAAAACATGAACTGTAGTTTGGCAACTGAAGAAATATCTGGTTGAAATGTTACTCTATTTAAGCTGTTTACAGTATCATTAGACTCAAAGGCAAGTCCTGCTGAATGTACATAGAAAAGCACTTTTACTGAATGCAATACATTTGTTACTTTTACCATAACAATAAGTGCCAGTGGAAAAAACTTATCATCATGCTGAACATAAGAACAGCCATATTGGGTCAGACCAAAGGTCCATCTAGCCCAGTATCCTGTCTTCCGACATTGGCCAATGCCAGGTGCCCCAGGGGGAATGAACAGAACAGGTGATCATCAAGCGATCCATCCCTTGTCGCCCATTCCCAGCTTCTGGCAAACAGAGGCTAGGAACACCATCCCTGGCCATCCAGGCTAATAGCCATTGATGGGCCTATCCTCCATGAAGATGTCACATATAGCTTTAGAACTGATACAACGTTTAGAGCTAAGGTGTCACCATTACCCATAGCACTGTCTGTATTTTTTAGTAGTGCCTGCTGATACCAATTGAGATCAGGGCCCCAATGAGTGAGTTAGGTGTTATACACACATATAGTGAAAGAAAGACTCTGCTCTAAAGAGTTTATCATCTAAATAGGCAAGACAGGCAAAAAGTGGGAGAACAGATGTATTACTTATCCCCATTTTAAAGATGGGGGAGCTGCAGCAGAGACAGGTTAAAGGTGGAATTTTCAGTAGCACCTAAATTACGGAGCACAAGTGCAATTGAAAGTTAATGGAACCTGTTCTCCTAAGTCACTTAGGCACATATGAAAATCCTGTGCGGAGCAAATTTGCCCACCTAGAAAGCGTATGGCAGAGCCAAGAACTGGGCCCAAGATTTCCTGAGTCCCTGCCCAGCAGTGCAACCTCTCATTCGTCTCTATCCGGCTTCTTTTACTTCTCTTTATGTGCAATCCATACATTCAGATATGGCTGCAAAGTATCTGGCTCTGAATGTTTCTCAGCTGACAACAACATTGGGTCAGGGAAATAGATGTATATTTTACTCTAAAAATAATTACCGACTTAGAAGACTTGCCACGGAACACATGCCTGGCTTGCATTATTTTTAGAAAATGGACAGTTAAGAGTTAAAGGGCACGTTGTCTGTTTATATTCAAGGATGCCAAAGGAAATCTTCAAAACAAAAAAAGCCCAGATCACAAAACCCTGCTCTCTTGATCTCTCTCTCTCTCTCATCAGGCCAGATTGGAAACTTAAATCTTTAGAGAATTACTGTCACCATTCTCCCAAAGCAGCAGTGGCAATAGGAACGGTACTTAGTTTGGAAAAATAATCATTTTTTACCCGAATCCCACTGTGTTTTGGAATCATTAGGCTTGGGCCAAACAGGCATTGCTATGAAATTTGGTGCTCTGCAACTCTATCTGTGCATGGATCTGTTATGTTGAAGCCCACACTGGGTTAAAATCGTAAACCGTCCGTCTGAAAGGTGGTGGGAAGGTCATTTTAACTTATAAACTTGTTAGTTCAGATCCTCAGCAGGAGCACGGGCATAGTATTATTGACATCAATGGAATCAGATTGATTTACATCAGCTATGGATCTGGCCCACTCTGCGAAACCATTGTCTAAAGAAAGCACAAAACAGAATAAAAGAAATGATGTAAACCAGGCCTGCCAAAATCAATTCCGGGCCCCAGGGCAGAACAGTCAACGGGCCCCCTGCCTTCACCGCCACCGGTACCACCCCACTCAAGCCTAGGAGCCAAGGCTGGATTAATCTTTTGTTGGTTCAGCATCAAACATATTTGTGGGCCCCCATGGGGACAATGGAGCATGGTGCAGGGAGGTCAGTACCTGGAGTGAGGGGCTGGCCAGGGGCAATGGGGCATGGCATGGCATGGAGGGGGTGGCCCCGCTCTGCCCAGCCCAGTGCGAGGGCATGGTTTACAAACCGGCAGCTGCCAGACGTACACTGGCCTGCCCAGCCCTATGCTGCCAGCGTGCCCCTTCCCCTCTGGGGAGAGCCCATGCTGCACCACACAGCTGCACCACACAGCCTCCCCACCCAACACCCCCCAACTCCCTATGCCCAGCCTCCCCTGGATCCCCTCTGCCAAGCGCTCCCCCTGACCACAGCCACACCACAACTGCCCAGCACCCCATGCAGACCCTACACTGCCCAGGGCCCCAACACACACAGATCCCCCCACCTTGCACTACCCAGTGCCCTTCCCCACAGCCCCACCACAACAACTACACAGCACTCCACAGACACCCCTCCACCCAGCGCCCCAACACACACACAGCTCTCCCCCACCCTGCACTACCCAATGCCCTTCCCCACAGTCCCACCACGACAACTACACAGAACTCCACACAGACCCCCCACTGCCCAGCACCCCAACACACACAGGCCACCTCCACTGCCCAGCACCCCCCAACAACCTCCCCACTGACTAGCACTCCAACACACAAACCTCCCCCACTGCTCAGCACCCCCCCCGACCCACTCCCCCATGCCCTGCCCCCCAGCCACACTCACCGGCCCTGCTGAGCCAGTGCAGAGCTGGGATCCCCCCTCCCAGCACAGTCCTACGGGGCAGAACAGCTGAAGCTTGGGAGCACAGAGCGGTCCCATCCCCCAGGGCCCCATCCAGCCCTACTTGCCTGGCGCTCAGGCCTGCGGTGAGAGGAGGAATTTCCTTGCAGTAGCGACGGTGGCAGCCAGGAGCCCTGAGCCCTTTTAAATCACCCGGGCCCCAGGGCAATTGCCCCCTTTGCCCCCCTCCCCCAACATCACCAGGCTTGATGTAAACTAAGTTTGTCCGAACAAAAACTGTAGAAATTCAGTAAGGACAAATGCAAAGTACTCCACTTAGGCAGGAACAATCAGTTGCACACATACAAAATAGAAAATAACTGCCTAGGAAGGAGTACTGCAGAAAGGGATCTGTGGGCTATCGTGTATCAAAAGCTAAATATGAGTCAACAGCGTAACACTTGGAAAAAAAAAGCAAACATCATTCTGGGCTGTATTCGCAGGGGTGTGGTAAGCAAGACACATGAAGCAATTCTTCCACTCTAGTCCACACTGATAAGGCCTCAACTGAAGTAGTTTGTCCAGTTCTGGGTGCCACATTTCAGGAAAGATGTGGACAAATCGGAAAAAGGGCAGAGAAGAGCAACAAAAGTGATTAAACGTCTAGAAAACATGACCCTTGAGGAAAGATTGAAAAAATTGGGTTTGTTTAGTCTGGAGAAGAGAAGACTGAGCGGGAACATAACCGTTTTCAAGTACATAAAAGGTTGTTACAAGGAGGAGGGTGAAAAATTTCTCTCTTTAACCTCTAAGGACAGGACAAGAAACAACAAGCGTAAACTGCAGCAAGAGAGGCTTAGGTTGGCCATCAGGAAAAACTTCCTAACTTCAGGTGGTTAAGCACAGGAAACAAATTGCCTAGAGAGGTTGTGAAATCTCCATCATTGGAGGTTTTTAAGAACAATTTGTTAGGCAAATTGTTAGGCAAACCTGTCAGGGATGGTCTAGTTATTACATAGTCCTGCCTTGAGTGCCAGGGACTGGACTAGATGACCTTTCGAGGTCCCTTTCAGTCCTACACTTCTGTGATTCTATGCTAAGGATTTCCAAGGCTACTGGTGAGGTTACAGATTTTTTTGAAGTAACAGACTAAAATTTTCTTCAGATGAGAGGAAGTGTTCATATATCAGCCGTCAGAGATACCTGTTTTCACTGGACAATTCTGATGGGACTAGGTTGCTACCTCTTTTGAGCCCTTCTTTGCTGAAGAGCACTTGGCATCTTACTCATGGCAGAGAGTTAAGAGTGTGACAGGGTACTGGAATTGTAGTTAGCGTCCTGCAGCCCAACCTGTGTCAGGGTTGGGTTAGAAAACAACCTGACCCTCCCAGGCTTGTGTTTATCCACCTACCACAGGAAGTTATAATTTTAATATTTTTCAGAAACAACATTCCCTTTGTCTTGGCTCCTTTCTTCATCTCTCCTGTTTCTTTTTCCCATTATCACTCTTCCGAGTTACAACACAACATTCAAATTGTGATACAACCTCCTGAAGCCTATTTTATCAGGGGCAAATATTTTCCAAAAAGGCAACTGAAAATGCACCTGAAGTCTGTGAGCACACCCATTTGCAAACCTACAGCACTGCACGAGGACAAGCAAAGGGGTATTTGTCCTTGGGAGTGGACACTTGGTGGTGAAATTCACTGCAATGCAGAGAAGCAACATAAGGCCTGTGAACCATTCAAGTCTAAGGAGGAAATAGAACTACAGTCCTTGTGCTAGATCTCTGCACTGGGGAGAATTTCGCACTTACGAGCACAATTGCCCTATTTAGGCAAACAAGGGTCCATTTGCACACAAAAATTCAGGGTTTTTCATACACATTTTCAACAGCCTTTCAGGAAATTAGGCTCTTAATGCCAAAGCGGCCACCATTGTCGATTCGTAACACTGGATAAATACGGGGTAAGAGATGCAAATTCAAACTATTTTAAGGTACAGTGGATGTCCTTTACTGTATCAGATATTATGTACTGTATGGTGATATCTATCTATCTATATAAATCCTTATTTGTTTTACTAGTAACATCTTAGATTATTCAAAAGGTAAGAGAATTCTAAAAATTAAATTTACTCTTTATTGTTTGTTTATTCCATTTCACTCAGCTTGGACAATGAAACAAGACTGGTCAGTTTCACTTTCTTGTTCCCTTGCAGTAATACCAAGCTCTGTTGAGATTTCCAAACTACATGGAAATATACTAATTTTTTTTAAAAATGTTTTCATAGAAATTGAAAGAGAAAATTCATAACACCTTCCTCACTGCCCATTCCCTGCCACTCCTGTATCTAAATATAGGGCCTAAATATGTTTTACACCATACTTATCCAAACACAGCTTGGTATCCGAGTCCCTAAGGTTTTTTAAATAGTAAACAGAGAAAGTTAAACAAAACTATATTTATATGAGTGGCTCTTTTAAAGTTATGCTGGTTGCTGATGCAATGGGCATTTCGAATGAGGTTTATGTACTAAGTAGGTCAATCAGAACAGCTTTCTTGAAATTGTTTAATTCATCATAGAAATGTGTGTTTGTTTTTAAGGTCCTGATTCACTAAGGTTTCTTAAGCACCAGTGTAACGTTCAAGATAGAGTAATCCCATTGAAGTCAATAGGGCCATTTACATGCTTATAAACAGGCACGTGCTTAAGCCCATTCCAGAATAGGGACCTATAGAAACAAATTGGGATTGGTGGGGAGAGCTGGTAGCAATGATGTGAGGCGTAATGGACAAATTAATCTACTTAGCTTGTAAACTCTTAGAAGCAAAGACCATCCTTTCATTAAATGTGTGCACAAACCTAACACACTGGGGCCCTGATTCCTGGTTGTGGCCTGTAGGCATTCCCACAATACAAATAATAAATAATAATGACAACTGTTACTGGTATATGGTGTAGAGCCCCTCACATCCTCTGTGGGTCTCTGGTTTTAGACCAGTCCAAATTGACCCATGAGAAATTACTTTATGGCACGAGTCCAGCTCCTGGTAGACATCCCAAAATCCACCATCACAGATGGCACTGTGATTAGCAGTCTCAGCAGAGAGGTCAAAAGCTGAACGGCCATTCAGCTGGAATGGACATGGATTTTTATTCCCCCAATAATTTATTCAATTCTTAATGGAAAACAGTCATCAAATAAATTATTCAAATATAAATAAAATATTATTTTACTGCTACATGAATAATGAAATGACGATTCATTAATAGTTTATCTGACAAAAAAAAATTGTTATTCACAACAGATTATTTAATCAGCTCTGCCTCATTGCTCCAGAATTGGTTCTTCTAGGCCAGAGCTGGAGCTAATTAATATGACTGTATGGTGAATATTGTACTTCCATGCTTGGGCTGCGCCTATTCTGTGGCCTAAGGACTCCAGTTTCCAGGGCTTTCAATTTGGCATCTTTCATAGGTGCAAAAATTGACCTTCAATACAAACAAATTAGCCATGATCTACAGGCAGGTTGCTTTTTTCTTTTTAAGGAAACAAACTTATATACTGCATAGGCAAAACCAGCTTCACTTCTGCTAGTGTGCCGAATGATCTTCATTTAAAACATTACTATTTGCGAAGCAGACAGGAGCTGCTCCTTGGAGATCATTCATTTTTGTGTAAGAGCTAGACCCTCAAATGAGATGCGATCCATATAGGTAGGCCTCTGCCCTGCAAAGAGTCCCAGTTAGGTCGACAGGATCCCTACAGGCTACCCCTGCCTCTCACAGAGCCCCAGCTGAAATCAGAGGGGCACCCTGCAGGGTCAGGGGTTCACCTGCAGAGTTTATTGCAGGATCAGAGCCTGTGCCTGTATTTGGAAGATGCAATATGAATATTTGGGGAAATTTTCAAAAGCTCCAAGTGCCTTAGGAAACTAAGCCCCACTGAAAGACAACGGGACTTAGGGCCAGATTGTTAAAGGTATTTAGGCACCTAAAGATGCACCTAGCTAGGCACCTAGCAGGATTTTTAAAAGCACTTTTGTAGATTCATAGATTCCAAGCCCAGAAGGGACCATTGCAATCATCTAGTCTAATCTTCTATATAACACAGGCCATTGAACTTCCCCCAAATAATTCCTAGAGCAGATCTTTTAGAAAAACATCCAATCTTGATTTAAAGATAGTCAGTGATGGAGAATCCACCATGACCCTTGGTAAATTGTTCCAATGGTTAATTACCCTCACCATCAAAAATATACACCTTATGTCTAGTTTGAATTTGTTTAGCTTCAACCTCCAGCTATTGGATCATGTTACACATTTCTCTGCTAGATCGAAGAGATCATTATTAAATATTTGTTCCCCATGTAGATATTTCTAGATCGTAATCAAGTCACACTTTAACTTTCTCTTTTGTAAGCTAAACAGATTGAGCTTCTTGAGCCTATCACTACAAGGCATGTTTTCTAATCCTTTAATCATTTTCGTGGCTCTTCTCTGAAACCTCTCCAGTTCATCAACATCCTTCTTGAACTGTGAACCCCAGAACTGGACACAATATTCCAGTAGCAGTTGCACCAGTGCCAAATTCAGGAGGTAAAATAACCTCTCTACTTCTACTTGAGATTCCCCAGTTTATGTATCCAAAAATTACATTAGTCATTTTGTCCATAAGGTCACATTGGAAGCTCATCTTCAACTAATTATCCACCACACCCCCAAACTTTTTTCATTCACTGCTCCCAGGACAGAGTGCCCCAACCAGTAAGTGTGACCTACATTCTTTGTTACTAGACAGATAAGTTTACATTTAGCTCTATTAAATCGCATATTGTTTGCTTGTGCTCAGTTTACCAAGCAATCCAGATCTTGCTATATCGGTGACGTATCCTCTTCATTATTTACAACTCCCCCACTTTGTGTGTCATCTGCAAACGTAATCCATGAGGATTTTGTCTTCTTCCAAATCATTGTTAAATAGTGTAGGATCATGAACCGATCCCTGCGGGATCCCACTGGAAACAAAGCCACTCGATGACTATTCCCTGTTTACAATTATGCTTTCAGACTTATCAGTTAGCCAACTTTTAATCCATTTGATGTGTGTTATGTTCATTTTATGTCTTTCTAGTTTTTTAATCAAAATGTAGTACAATACCAAGTCAAATACCTTACAGACTGCTCAGTATATTACGCCAACACTATTACCTTTACCAGCCAAAGTTGTAATCTCATCAAAAAAGTTATTAAGTTATTTTGACAGGATCTATTTTCCATAAACCCATACTGATTGGCATTTATTATATTATCTTCCTGTAATTCTTTATTAATCAAGTCCCATATCAGCTGCACCACTATCTTGCCCCAGGATCCATGTCAGACTGACAGGCCTATAATCACCCAAATCATCCCATTTACCCTTTTAAATATTGGCACATTAGCTTTCTTTCTTAGGCTCCATACTCCCATTGGAATTAGTGCAATGAAGACTGCATCTTTAGATGCCTAAATACTTTAAAAAAAAAAAATCTGGCCTTTAAGGACCTAAGTCACTTTTGAAAATTCTACCCTGTAAACAATTCATTTTACCCAAACAAGGCACAGCACAGAAATTCCAGTTCCCCTTTCAAAATGCCAGCTTTCGCAGCACAGAGATCCATCTGAAAACAATCAACTGCGCTTTTCTTTTCTAAAATCTCACATAGTCTAAAAATAAGCAAACTGTTTTTTTTAATGTGGTTAAAAAAAAAAAAATCCTGTCCCAATCGGACATATTTGAAGCCAACTTCCAACTCACAGCCCATTTTTTTTTTACCTCCAAGATTTTATTATCCTATAATCCCTGGAGAGTCTATAGGCCTTTATAATGGAAACACAGACTTAACTACAGAGAAATGATAGTCTTATCGTCAAACACATAAACTACATTTCTTAATTGATGTCCTATGTTAAAGTAGTTATCATTCCCAATTTTCCTGACACGGCAAATCCTTCTGTGTAACCACGTGCTTTGCAGAGTAAAAAAAAAAAAAAAAAACCAACCTACTGTAACAGGTGGTTTCTACAAGTAGAACTACCTGATCTGGGAGTCAAGCCAAAGCTGTTTTACACTAAATCAACTTTTATTAAACAAGACATTTTGCTTTTTAACAGCAAAAACTTCTGTCAGATAAAAGCATTGTTCCAATCTATTTCCACCCTTATAATGATGTCAGAAATGTGAAAAGAGGGGGGATAATTTTTATTATATAAAAATAAAAGGAGCTTTTTCAAGTTGATTAGATAAAATGTACACAGTGCAAAGACATTGCAGACCAAATAAATCAGCATTACAAAAAATTAACTGAGCAATAAGCCTTCACAAGACTATAGCTGTATACTGTACATATATAAAAACACTGACCTCTCAACTTAATAGCCCTCTTAAGTGGTTTTGCTCATTATAACTCATAAGCTGAAATCTTGCCTCTTTACATGGAAATATTGCCCTTTCTCTCAAGAACTACGGCGCTGCTCATTTATGGCCTGGTTCTGCACCACTGATGTCAATGTGTGTTTGACTTCAATGGGAGCTGGATCAGGCCCTAATCCTGCAAGTTACTCTGGGCCCTGTGTGACCGTACACATCCAGCTGCAAGATCAGAGCCTTCCTTAGTACCTTAGTGCACCCAGTGGGCCTCATTCTCCATCCCCAGGGGCCTTGTACGGTCATTCATAGCAGGGCAAAGTGGGTCAGAAAGGAAGAATTTTATACACCCTCTGCTCTCACTTAGCACCATGTATACATGGCTATATGAAGTGCAGGACAACAGAGAATCTCGCCCAGCAGACACGCAAAAGATTAGAGGTGGATGGGGGTTGAAAGAAGACTTAGGTGCTCAACTCCCACTGAATTTCAATGGGCATTGCATGCCTAACTCCCTTGAGGCTTGGCAACACAAAGATTTAGTTCTCGGCAAGATGGGGTGTTAATCCACCCTACACCAGGCTGCCAATGAACTAACCGTCCATGTGGATCCTGCTGATGCATCTTAACAGTTTGTTACCGTGCTTTGATCTACCCTGCTTTTAAATGGGACTAGCTCAAAGCACACTAATGAACTGCTGCTGCACATCAGCAGTGTCCACACGAACAGCTAGTGCACGACAGGCAAATGCATGACAGATTTACACCCCTGCTCGCTGCAAACTAAGGTGTTTGTACACACAAACCCTTAGATGTCTCTGACAATCCCAACCTTAAATATTTTGTCCAATTTATTCACAGGTGCAGGCTCCCAGAAGAAAACAGGTCTATAATGTATAGTGAGTAGATCTGAATGATTAAAAAGTATCAATCCCACCTGGGTAAAAACATCTTGCAGACTCACATAAGGAAAGCTCATCTGATCCAGGGCCAGGAACATGTAGGTTGCTATATAAATAATTATTGCTATTATTGTAATGAAAATCTAGAGTTTACATAGCTGTTCCTTAGATTACTAGCTACACAACAAGTAGGTGTAAAATACAGCTGAAAATCAAAGTAAGTCAAGCAAAAATAGTTCCTGCAGAGTTAATTATAAAGCAAAAACCAAACAAACAAAAAGACAAATTGGAAACCAAGAACAAACTACTGATCTTCAAGCTGCTTAGCATCACAGTAATTTTGACCTGAGCACATTACTGTGTCAAAACTGAATTCATCATTTGCCAACAGTTCCAAAACAGTGGTAGGAGAGATGATACAGTTATTTCCTATGTCAAGCACTGGGGAAAGCCATGGGCTCATTCACTCCTGCAAGAAGAGTAAAACATGGTCATCATGTAGCAATACACCATAATCAGCTGAAGAAATAAACCGAACTAGACTCCTGTTCTCAAAAGTAATGTTATTGATATGTGCATTTTTAAATACTGGGAATCTCATCTGTACCATAATTCCAATACCCGCTCTAAGGGCTTCTCCTAAACAGGGACTCTTGGGAAAGTTAATCCAAATGATTTTTTAAAGTGAACTAGTTAAACTGCATTAATCCCCTGTGTGGACAATTCAGCATTCACGTGGCCTTAATTCAATTGATCTTAATTCACTTCCAAAGTCCACTTTTATTCTGAATAACTGTCTGCACAGGGGTTTAACTAATCCATTTTAAATTCACACTTTTAGTTAATTCAGGTTAACTTTTACTGAGAGTCCCTGTGTACACAAGCCCCAAGAAATGAGACATTTCCCCAAGATAATGTTGTCAGAAAAATAGAGACACTCCCTGATTTAAGTAAATTCTGAGCAGATACTTTGCAATTTTGAAATCTCCAAGGGACTCTGAGACCAATCTCCCCTGTCTTGGGTCTAGAGAAATGAAATGTAATAAGATCTACAAGGTTAGCAAACAACACTGGGGGAAAGCCTGGGCATTCCAGGCCTGGAAAGATAAATTTGGGACCCCAGTAGATCATGTCCACTGCTTCCCACACCCTCCATTTCACTTTATTTACACTGAGTTTGTGCCACCTTTTCCCCTTCTTGTCAGCCCTTGTTACTCACGTTAATCTCACTGATTTCAAAAGGGACTACTTGTGTGAGTAAAGCAAGCAAGATTTATCCGACTATAGCTAAATGGAGCAACAGCGAGTAAGAGTAAGCTGTTTGCATTGCCATGATTCATTGCTCTAAACAACAACTGCCCACTTGCACTCTGATCCAAACTAGAAAGCTTGGTACTCCCTTACAGGGTCAAGAATAAGCAAACTGGAATATCCTCCCTCAGCTACTGCTCCACTTTACTGAATTTGCAGCTCTGTGTAAATTCCATTTCCCCCCATGAACAGAGAAATACAACCTAACTAGAGCCTTCTGGATGCACGTGTACAGTACATTCTGAGCTAGGCGAAACAACTTGCTTTCTACTTTGTTTTAGGGGGGTAGGGAAGGTTGCCATAAGTGTCTGAATTAGGTAATTCTTGTTATGTCAGTTAAGGCTGCTTTAATACTTCCACTATACACTACATGTTTAAGTCCACATTTTAAGCAGACTGCACTCGAGGCAAGCCATAAAGCATCTTTAAATGGTCCTTTTGTAACCCATGTATCAAAAGAATACATTAGAATTAAGATATATAAAACAAAAACTGATTCTAAACACCAAACGTTCTGAACAGCTCAAGTCTGTTCTTTTATTATTATGCATTTATATTGAGGTAACATCTAGTATGACCTCTACCCAGTCCTGGTCCCATTGTGTGAGGTGCTGTACAAATATTTAATAAATGACAGGCCCTCCTTTTGTAACAGACCAACACCAAAATTGCCCACACAGGAGCCAATAATTGTTGTTCTATAGGCAGGAGTCATGAATAAAACTTATCTTCCAATCATGTGGGTTTGGTCATATGACGAAAACTGGGCTGGGCAGTATAGCATGACAGAGGAAGTGTTTAACCATACCTTTTCCCTTGAATATCAGAAAGCTGAAAGTATGTTTTAACCTCGCTGAAGTATACCTCGCTGAAGGCAATGCAGTTCCTGTCCAAGGAAGATTTTGGCCCAGTATTCCTCCCTCTACCTAAAAGACAGACTGAAAATAGGCTACAAAACCCATGAAGCATTTCTCTTAAAGAAAAGAATGACCTCCAGAAAAGTATGTGGTGTTAGCTTAAATTTTAATCTTTGCACCTTCCCCAGTATTGTGCAATAAAACAGTAGGCAAATAAGTATCTGAAGAGCTGCTGCTTCTGTGCTTTGATGAGGTTCAGTGCAGAATACATGAACATGCTGTTTAAAACCCAAGAGTTAGCCAGAGTAATTTTGCTGGGACACGTGGGTAGGTGGCTGAATGACTTGTGGAGTTCTCCAACTGGTTGTCATGCATATGGTCCTGATGGTAAAACACGACTTACAGAAGTGTGACAAGAAAGCTCTGTTACGAAGGTGATACAGGAAATGACACGTCTGCCTCTAGCCAGAAGACTCTTCATGCTGTATTTTCATCCTTAGAGATTATGTGGCATGTCTGTTCTTTTTCTTGAGAACAGAAGCAAAGTAGTCCTAAGAATCAGGAACGCCTACTTTATGTTCTTCCCCACCCACTTTCCTCCTTTGGCAGAATGTCTCCGATATTTTGTAATGCCTGTGTTGAAAAACCTGTAACACATAGCCTTGGGGCTTTTGAGAAAGTCAAAACAATCAAATCGTTTAGGGCCTACTTCTGCTCCCACAGAAGGCACTGTCCTATTGACTTCCAAGGGAAGACAGACCCCCAGTTCAGCAAATCAACGGGACTGCTCATGTGAGTAAAATGAGGCACAAGCTTATGTACACTGCTGAATCAGGATTTTAATATGGAATAATGTGGTTAACTTGGTGATTTTTCTTTTACAGAAGACACAGAACCAATGGGTTGGAGGGCTTAAAGATGTTCAGACTTTATAAACCTAACAAAGGGCAATATCCTCCTGTTCATAGATCCTAATGGAGAGCTACCACACCCAGAAGAAATTGGCCAAAGAGAAGAACAGGGGAAGCAGTAGCTTTGTGGAATGCCACCTCATTCAGCAGAACCTTTTCTGCTGCCACTCCAGAGGACAGGGAGTAAAGACTTGTGCAACAAGGGGTAAGGTGGAGATGGCTGTTCTCTACATCAGTATCCACCTGCAGGGACTTCCTCCTGGGAGGTAATGCTGACCCATTCGCCCATATGTTCTGTTGAGTCCCCCTGCACCCCGAGAAAACACCACTCCCCCAGAATGGTCTCTGGGCAGATGCCGGCAGGGAGACAGTATGGTGCCAAGTAGCTAGGGGAGAAACGTAGCAGCCCCGTGTAAATGCATCTGTCCTCCATGGGTATCTTGATATAAGTACCATTGCCTCTGGGGTGTAGGAACATCCTTATGTTTGACAGGTCACACTGCCTTTCTCCTCTATGAAGTGGAATGGCACCTGCCCCATAAGGGGCAATAAGGCAGAAATTTTGCAAATTGACACTCCTAGAGTCTCTTGTTCCTGACATGGATCTCTCTGGGCAGGAGACAGATTTTGCCCCAAGGCTTTACATGAGTTGCAGACGGTAGAGCATGATGGAGATTATACAGTTATGAAGTGAACAATCAAGCTGGGAAATTATGTACATAATCATGTTCTAGGTCCCAATCCTGAAATGCAGTCTTCTAGCACAGTCCTGCTTCTGCCTCCACTGAAGTCAATGGGACTGTACATGGGTCTGTGTGAACAGATTATGTTGGAGGATCAGGGCCTTTGTAGTCACAACAACTGTACACAAACCCAAACGTGACTTTTATTAGCAGATATGAATTAATTAATTTAGGTATGGCACTTAATTAATTAAGGTCTGATAGAGTAGGTTAACTAACAAAAGTTCAGGTATGAACTTCACTTGTAGCTAAATAGTGAGTCTTCTTTAGTAACATTTAAGTAGAGGGCCTTGTGAGCAAAAGTATGTTTTTGCCTATGCTCTGGAATACTGCACCAGCCTATTCACAATGAAGATTCTAATGATTGCAGGGTGAACTGAGTTATCCTTTTACCTATCCTTAGTATACTGTAAAAAAACAATTACAAAAGCCAAAAAAAAAAAATCTATTAACATTGAAATTATTGGGCCAGATTCTCAGCCGGGGTAAACTGATCTCACTCTGTTAAGTTCTCAGGAGCGTTTATGTGCAGGAGTACCTAAAAGAATCCCGAGCACTGATCGTTTGCATGAACAGCATAAGTAAGGAAGAGGATAAGGAGGCTATTTGATGTGTGTGTGACATTTAAACACTGGCAAGCTGGTGTCTGAAATCTGTGTAAATAGCAGTTTGCTCTTCCACACTCCCCCTTCTAAGAAAGATGCTCTCAGTGAGTCCAGTTTCCAAGTGATGCAGTGAAAATTTACACATGCAACTCCTCTTGGCGCTAATGGGAATTACCTTCATAAATCCCCAAACATCAATGAACAAGTAACCATCCCTAGTGGGGATAGCCAGGGACCTGCATCATGCTGAAGTTGTAACTGCGGGTTGGCCTGTCTTGTGAGTCACGGCAGATTGATCATTTCTACTAAGTGCAAAACTACTGAAAATCTCTAGTAATTTTATCTAAGTCTTCACTGCACCTTCCATTTCTTTACAGAGCATAAATGCCAGTTATAGCCCATATCAACAGATCAGGTATGTTATCATGGGTATGTTCCTTTTCATTTGTAGTTGTACTTTAAAAGAATACCCTTTTTTTGCCCCCAATGCCCACAGGTAGAGTATATCTCAATGAGCAGTCAAAAATGATTATGTGCTGGTTTAAATGTTGTTCTCATAAAAATGTAGGATCAACCGGAATATCCAAGTTGTTTTCTAAATCTGTTCTAAATAAAAGTACAGCATGACACTACAGTACATGATCTGTACAGTATCCACGCATTTATGTCCTCCAAAAACATGACTATTACATTACTTTATACCTACGATTGAAAATGCTGTTCCTGAAAAGACTCCAGTTCATTCAGAAAATAACAAGCTAACTATTCTGCTCTATTTATTGAGTTTAATGGGCTTTGGATCTAGCCCGGGGAGTATGTCACCCAACTCCTCCACTCACTGCAATGGCTCTCCATTGAATTTGAACTCAAATCCAAGGATTGGTCCCAGTGTTCAAACCCCTCAGTGAGATCTTCCACGACAGCTTCTTTCCTTAGGAACAATGAAACTGCTAATCCCAAGGATGACACTAATGATTGCTGTTGACAGAAATCTCTTGGCAGCTGGTTCATGACTATGGAACTCACTGTCACATGAGATCAGAAAGGCCACAGAACCTCACTGGTTTCAAACCAAAAACACTAAACACTTTTCTGCCTCCTAACTTTCTCACAATAAAATCTACACTGGGGTTAAAGGAAGGAGAACAACAGAGATCCTTATCAATATAAATCTTAGAAGGTGCCCAGGAGTGGATGCGGCATAAAAGTCTAGACAGACAAGATAACTTAGTAGGTCTTTTCTTGGCTTTAGATTCTAGGATTGTTAAAATGTCAAGGTTATTATTCCCATTTATCTTCGCAATATGCATGCAAAGCTTATTCTGTTATTATTTACATTTTAAAGTTTAAAGTATGTACAGTATTTTGATTTAGTGCTCAAAGAGGATTTTAACTTTTTTTTAAATGTTTTGTTTGCTGGTATCAGGCTGCACTTTACTCAGCAATCCAAAACCGCAATTGTCATTGGTAAAGCTTCACATTTATGGTTCTTCTGTAGAAATCAGATGCATGGCTGTTGCCCAGGTGAAGTGAATGTAAAATAAAAAGGGAACTATAGTCTGCCACTAACATCTACAAAAAAATTAACAAAATGACATTGATAAGAGCAGGGCAATTATATTTCATAAGGGGGAAACAACATGAGGGGGAAAAGGAGTCGAGGAGAGCTGGCTGTATTTTAAAGAATCCTTATTGAGGTTGCAGGACCAAACCATCCTGATGTGTAGAAAGAATAGTAAATATGGCAGGCGACCAGCTTGGCTTCACAGTGAAATCCTTGCTGATCTTAAACACAAAAAAGAAGCTTACAAGAAGTGGAAGATTGGACAAATGACCAGGGAGGAGTATAAAAATATTGCTCAGGCATGCAGGAGTGAAATCAGGAAGGCCAAATCACACTTGGAGTTGCAGCTAGCAAGGGATGTTAAGAGTAACAAGAAGGGTTTCTTCAGGTACGTTAGCAACAAGAAGAAAGTCAAGGAAAGTGTGGGCCCCTTACTGAATGGGGGAGACAACCTAATGACAGAGGATGTGGAAAAAGCTAATGTACTCAATGCTTTTTTTGCCTCTGCCTTCACAAACAAGGTCAGCTCCCAGACTATTGCACTGGGCAGCACAAGTATGGGGAGTAGGTGACCAACCCTCTGTGGAGAAAGAAGTGGTTCAGGACTATTTAGAAAAGCTGGACGAGCACAAGTCCATGGGACCGGATGCACTGCATCCGAGGGTGCTAAAAGAGTTGGCGGATGTGATTGCAGAGCCATTGGCCATTATCTTTGAAAACTCATGGTGATGGGGGAGGTCCCAGATGACTGGAAAAAGGCTAATGTAGTGCCCATCTTTAAAAAAAAGAAGGAGAATCCAGGGAACTACAGACCACTCAGCCTCACCTCAGTCCCTGGAAAAATCATAGAGCAGGTCCTCAAGCAATCAATTCTGAAGCACGTAGAGGAGAGGAAAGTGATCAGGAACAATCAGCATGGATTCACCAAGGGCAAGTCATGCCTGACTAATCTAATTGCCTTCTATGACGAGATAACTGGCTCTCTGGATGAGGGGAAAGCAGTGGATGTGTTGTTCCTTGACTTTAGCAAAGCTTTTGATACGGTCTCCCACAGTATTCTTCCCAGCAAGTTAAAGAAGTATGGGCTGGATGAATGGACTATAAGGTGGATAGAAAACTGGCTAGATTGTTGGGCTCAACGCGTAGTGATCAATAGCTCCATGTCTAGTTGGCAGCCGGTATCAAGCGGAGCGCCCCAAGGGTCAGTCCTGGGGCCGGTTTTGCTTAATATCCTCATTAATGATCTGGAGGATGGCGTGGATTGCACCCTCAGCAAGTTTGCAGATGACACTAAACTGGAAGGAGTGGTATATACGCTGGAGGGTCGGGATAGGATACAGAGGGACCTAGACAAATTAGAGGATTGGGCCAAAAGAAATCTGATGAGGTTCAACAAGGACAAGTGCAGAGTCCTACACTTAGGACGGAAGAATCCCATGCACTGCTACAGACTACGGACCAAGTGGCTAGGCAGCAGTTCTGCAGAAAAGGATGTAGGGGTTACAGTGGCTGAGAAGCTGGATATGAGTCAATAGTGTGCCCTTGTTGCCAAGAACGCTAATGGCATTTTGGGCTGTATAAGTAGGAGCATTGCCAGCAGATCCAGGGATGTGACCATTCCCCTCTATTTGGCATTGGTGAGGCCTCATCTGGAGTACTGTGTCCAGTTTTGGGCCCCACACTACAAGAAGGATGTGGAAAAATTGGAAAGCCCAGCAGAGGGCAACAAAAATGATTAGGGGGCTGGAGCACATGAGGCTGAGGGAACTGGGATTATTTTTAGTCTGCAGAAGAGAAGAATGAGGGGGGATTTGATAGCTGCTTTCAACTACCTGAAAGGGGGTTCCAAAGATGATGGACCTAGGTTGTTTTCAGTGGTGGCAGATGACAGAACGAGGAGTAATGGTCTCAAGTTTCAGTGGGGGAGGTGTAGGTTGCATAACAGAAAAAACTTTTTCACTAGGAGGGTGGTGAAGCACTGGAATGGGTTACCTAGGGAAGTGACAGAATCTCCTTCCTTAGAGGTTTTTACGGTCAGGCTTGACAAAGCCCTGGCTGGGATGATTTAGTTGGGGTTGGTCCTGCCTTGAGCAGGGGGTTGGACTAGATGACCTCCTGAGGTCCCTTCCTACCCTGATATTCTAAGATTCTATGATTTCACTGGACAATTCCCACAGTGATGGCTTTGGTGAATCCATGGTATTCTTTCACTACATGCTGCTGCTGTTTGTTCTCAGCAATACAGTTCCACTATTAGGCCCTAATCCTGAAAACACTTACGTGTGTAGTCTCATTCAACTCAATGGGGCTACATACGTGCCTAAAGTTACGTACTGCGTAAGTGTTTGCAGGATGAGGAGATTTAGAGAGAGGAGATTTCAGGGAGAGAAATAAGACATCTGTTCATCTCCATTCTGGAAAAGTCTGGTAGAATTTAATAGGGATGAAAACAACAGAGCTTTACAGACTTTACTCTAAAATCCTAGGGAATTTAATAGAGAATGGTATTCTTTCTACAGCGTTTTTAAACCAATCTATAAAATTGTAGAACAGGGATATAATTCTCCAGTACGTTCTATGTGTTGTTTTAAAACTGTTACAGAAAGGCAATTATTCTCTACTGAATTCTACAGAACTTTTCCATAATCCTCAATCCCCTTCACCCCATCTTCCCTCCCTTCCTCCGCCCCCCAAAAAACCCCACTGCTGAGTCACAGCTCAGGATTCATCAATAGAGGATTTAAAGTAAATTGTTATGCGTCTCCAGCTGTCTTTTGAAAATATGAAAGCTGCTTGCTGAGAATAAAGCTTAGGATTAGCCCGGCCAGACTTTTCCCAATATCACGCTGACATTTTATAAAGATGTACTTTTCCATCTGACAAATGGCATGCTTTCGCTGGTTGTCTCCGTAAAAATCAAATTGAAAAAGACCAAATTAAACCAGATCCTCTGACTTTTTTTAAAAAAAGCAAATGCCTTTGCAATGCTGACTATGTTCTGTGCACACAAGCACTGGAAAATGCCATTGTTCATTCAAATCTACAAGACCAAAAAGTCAATAGACGCTAAATTCCCTTCAGCCACCTGACCTGCATTTTTCTTTGAATTTCTATACAGCCAACAGCAATGAGGTAACTGTTACTGAATTATCACCCAGTTTGTTTGATTGACCAGTTTCTGGTAATGCCTGATCTTGCGCTCATTGAAGAAAACAGCAAAACCTCTCGTTAACTTCAACATGAACATGATTGGGCTGAAGACATACTGACAATTTTCCAAAAATTCCGCAGGCCAAAAAAAAAAGGTCAGTCAGTCATTCTATTACATTTCTGCTTGTTCATGGATGTCAATTAAATTAAAAATTATAGTTATAAACAGATGTTAACATCTCTGAAAGCCTGAAAATTCAAAGAGACAAGGTGGATGAGGTAATATCATTGATTGGACCAACTTCTGTGGATGATAGGAACAAACTTTCAAGCTCCATAGAGCATGTCTCTTTCACCCACAGAAGTTGATCCAATCAATGATATTACTTCACCCACCTTGTCTCTCTCATATCCTGGGACCAGTATGGCTACAACAACCCCGGAAATTTAAAGTCATGCTAAAGTTTAAATTCTGGCAATTTAAAGTTAAGGCTCCATTATCTACCTTAACACGGACGTCATCTCAGGTGTCCACCTCGATAATGAGGTGCAAGATAGCACCAAATATCTTTACCTCCGGAGGCCACCTGTATCGCCCTTTAAACAGAGTCAGAGAACCATAG
Source organism: Lepidochelys olivacea (assembly GCF_965140295.1). Classification (NCBI taxonomy): domain Eukaryota; kingdom Metazoa; phylum Chordata; order Testudines; family Cheloniidae; genus Lepidochelys; species Lepidochelys olivacea. Next base: position 64,854,037 of record NC_140421.1, on the reverse strand, counting down.
TGGAGAATGATTTGTGTGTGATCCAGGTAAACTGGTTTCTAACACATTATGCCAGACAACTGGTCCCAGGATATGAGAGAGACAAGGTGGGTGAAGTAATATCATTGATTGGATCAACTTCTGTGGGTGAAAGAGACATGCTCTATGGAGCTTGAAAGCTTGTTCCTATCATCCACAGAAGTTGGTCCAATCAATGATATTACCTCATCCACCTTGTCTCTTTGAATTTTCAGGCTTTCAGAGATGTTAACATCTGTTTATAACTAACATAGTGTTAGAATTACATTTAAAAACTGTTTGTCTCAGTCTGTCCTAGCCAGCCAAACCGAGTTAGATACCACTTTAGCTGGAACCATGTCTAAACCTATTTTTAAAACTGTTCTCTAACTCAGCTCAAACGCCAGATTAAAACAGATTGTATTTTTTCTATTTGACTAAAAAACTCTCACATTACTTCAAAATCTGTTTAAGTCACCAATGTCTACATCAGCCCTAGCAGAATAGGGCCCAGCACCCTGATTGTTGCACCAACGGCATGCAGCAATACAAATAATAATTACCAATAAAAATTAGTGGAAATAAATTGGCTGGATATTTTCACTCCACATACCAGAACCACCACGTAATCTGACACAAGTAAGTCTCCACGAGAGAAGATCAAGAGCGGAACAGCAGGAAGGTTGTATATTAGGCCAGAGATGAACTGGCAGACATGCTGGAGGAGGTGCCAAACACAGACAACCCTACCCCCATTCCACAGCAATATGACTACGATCAGCACTGCGCCCTGCCCTTTCATGGGACTGGTACAGCTGGTGCTGCCCACTTAGCGGGAAATTCCTAACAACATTTCCCCTCTCTTTTCTTTTTCTCTCAGCAAATGCCTATCTTCACTAAGGGCATAAAGTCAATTGAAAGACTCTCACTGATGTCAGTAGGCTTTGGATCAGGCCTCATGGCCCTGATTCAGCAAGGAACTTAAGCACGTGAGCAGCTTCAATGAATCCCTTACTGAATCAGGATATCAGCAGCAGCCCTCCATTTTGATTTGCAAAGCCACATGCAATTACAACACAGTCCATCCCAACATCTTCTGCTCACTTTAAGCTGATGCGTTACTGGGGCAGTAACTCTTTAAATCCAGAGCCACAAGTCATCAGCAGCTTTTGATTTAGTAGCGGCAGAACCGGTGGGGCGGGGGGGGGGGGGGAGGACAGTATCAGTGTTCTGTTCTCTCCTTGTCACAATTTCCCCAGGCACTCTTTCTGCATGCACTTGCAATTCGATTCCTCCCCACCCTAGTTCATCATTCAGCTATTCCTGGACTGATAAAAACATACCCCCCCAAAGCTGCCTGCACTAGACACCATCTGAAAGGAAATGCCCTAATTATTCCTTTTTTTGGCAATTTACATTTTAATTCATTCCAAGACAGCTGGGCCTCTCATTGAAGAGCAGAAGAATAAATTTGAAGGACATTACCCATTCCTCCTCTCTGCCCCCACCCAGCCTCTCTTTCCAACAGCTTACTACAGCTGTGAGTTTTTGAATTGATGGAAGACACTATCAAGGTAGAACAAAAGGAATTCTGGTTCTCTGGGCAACAAGCTGCTAATGTGAGTGTGTTTGCATTAGGCAGTAGGTTATGGGAACTTGTTATTCTCCCATAAGTGAAATGAGAAACACCACATGCATTTCTAGAGTCACTGAAATTAGGAAGAGAAAAGACCTACTAGAGGGATGGATCAGATCACCTATCAAGGCAGGACTGTTCCATATTTATAGGGCTGTCCCAGGCCATGGGATTTGTTACTGAACACCAAACTGTTTTAAAATAACTCCGCAACATAAAGATTTTTGTTATTTACAAGTAGTTTAGCTGCAGTATTAAATCCATATGCAAAGGTTTTACAAAGACAGTGAAACCAAAAACATATGCACCGTATATTTGGATTACTAGACAGCATTTCCAAGACAAAGTGAAATTACCTAGATACATTAAGCAATGCAAACACCCTTAAATTTTAGGGGCCAAATTCTGCCCTATTCTTTAGTTTCAATAGGGCTGTGGAGGGCATAAATCAGGAGTGAATTTTAGCTGTAGGTTTCCACAGCCAGCTTTTCCAAAACCAAGTGCAAAATATTTACTGCAGTGGCAGATGTCAAAACTAATCAGGGCTCAGCATATTAAATGCTGCAATGCAGGAGGGGGGTTGTTTTTAATTTGTGTTTATTGACATTTTAGAGCAAAATATATTCGGAGTACAGAGCAAAATATATTCGGAGTACAGAGCAAGTCCAAAAAACATACACAGCAGAGGGTATTCCATTAGCGGAAGCAGTTCTATTCCTTTGCAGAATGGCCCCACTGAAGAGATTTCCTGCAGACCTCAGTGGGCCTGGGATCATGCCCCTATGTACCATTTATAGGATCTAGTGCCCCTTTACCTTCACTAATAGTCAAGTACAAAGTGTACAGTGAAAAAAGAGAAGACAAATGAGTCGTGTGACTGGTTAGGGAAGCAGATTAAAAAAGTGTCCCGGTGGATACTGCCACAATTCAGGCAATGGGATAAATTTCACCCATTATCAATCAGCTGTTGAAAGGAATAGAGGCCTTGACTGCTATTGCTTTAAACCTCCTGTTTCGATAATGCACAGTATTATCTTTTGATAACAGCAGAATAATAGTCACATAACGACTCCTTCAAACTTCCTCGAGCTGCTTTCATGCTGTTTGTAAAAAGGGTGATCACTGTCAGGTACAGCCACAGGATTACCGAGTCTATTTATTTTTTAATCCCATGGAACAGCTAAAGGCTAGTAGATTATGCCTTTTAGACACAGTCCTGGGATAGGGCTGAAATACAGAGACACACAAAAAAATAAATAACACTACTTATCTGAGATCCAGTAATGAAAAGCACTGTCTCAGAAAGTGTTTTAAAAAGGAAAGCTATACCATTATTCCCTTGCTACATTTAAGGAAACTGAGGCACAGGGAGGTGAAGTTACCTAGCAGACCAATGGCAGAGCCAGGACAAGAACCCAGGTCTTCTGACTCACAGTCCAGAACGCTACCCACAAGACTACACAGGCACCAAAAGAAACTGTTCCCAGCACACATGCTATACCATCCTTTAAGCCCGGCCTCTCCTCCTCCCCATATGGGAGGTACACTGATGGAGAAGTACTTGCACACCCCTAAATCCAGGGTTTATAGCTCTATATGGTGTGCAAGATGGGGGAAGATTCCTGAATTTCTCTCCTCTGTCTCCACTCAAGGACCAGGCACAATCTGGCCCTAATAATTTTGCTGCCTAAGGGCTAGGTTCTGAGCCTGTTACTGACACGGGTGAGCAGTTATTTCCCTGAGTAACCCCATCAGCAAGTGACCGATCAGCAACGAAGGAGACTCATAATCTGGCCTTAAGAGTCTGCACAGTCCTTTCCAGATCGCTGTTCTCCAAAGATTCCTAATAATGACATAATTTAAAAACATCCTGAGCTCGTCCTTTAGGGTCACAGGTACACTGGGAGGAAATAAATTATAAACAGAGCACTGCCATAAGGGACAGGGTTAAACATATATAAATCACAGTACAAAATGGATGGATCTACCCCAGCAATGGTCTATGTCAGCATGTTTCTCTGCATCACAAGTAAACAGTCAGAGAAATGCACACAATGCTGTCACCCCAGTGGGAATACTGGTTCCACATGATTGCTGTTGCTAGCAACTCTCAGTTCTTCCCAGCCCACCTGCTGCTATCCTGAGCTGCTTTGTCTATCTAACTGAAATGCATGGGCTCTGTTGTTCAGTGCATAGAAAACACTGTTGTAGCCTAGCTCAGTAATCATCCCTGAACCATAACATTTCAAGTACCGCTAATTCGGATTCCAGCTCAGACCTATCATTCAGTCCTTTGTCTTCTAAAAATAACTTGGGTTTAATTGCAACTGGCTACAATTTTCTAATTCTTTATGACCCCAAACCTCTAAAACTATTATCCAGAGAAAGCCACAGTAATCCTTAATGAAGGTGTGGGTAAAATCCAGCATGCTACTTGCCATCTGGTTGCCAGGTGCTTTCTGGCTTAGCTTCTGTCACACACACACCCCTTCTCCTCCCATAATTCCAAGGAAGGCAATTTCCACATCAGGACACTGCTGTGTTAAAGTTACAGGCAATGTCCTTTTTCAAATGTCAAGTTATTGTAGGCCCGTGCTATGCCGAGAACGTCAAGGCTTGCAGCAACGGTAAAGGCTGCTTGTTGTAATGCATGCCCCCCTCTGATCTCATTCCCATAATTGCACCATAACAAACCTTTCCATTTACTCTCCTTTGTTTATAGGAAGGTGGACGAGGTGCGACTATTCATTTCAGCCTTATGCCACGTTTCTCAGTCACAGCTCACAGAAAATGAGAGAACAGGGTAATTTATATATTAAGGTTCATTTTTTTTTCAGTGGGCCAAATCCTTAGCTGGTGTAAATCAGTAACTTCAAGGGACCTGTGCTGATTTCCACCAGTTGAGGAACTGGCCCATTATTTGCTATCAAAGGATACTGTCAACTTGTTCAGGATTCCTATACCATAAGGGAAGGTAAAGACCATCCCTAGAGAAGAACATAGGAATCACCAGACTGGATCAGACCTTTGGTTCATCTAGTCCAGCACCCTGTCTCTGACAGCAGCACCGCTGCAGCTATGGGAAGCTACAAGAAACCCCACAGTAGGCAGTTATGGGATAACCTGTCTCTGCCTAATGTCCATGATGGAACATGGTGGGGCTCCTCAGGGGTGTAACTGCTCACCCATGTCAGCAATGGGCTCACTGCCTAGCCCAGAGGCAGCAAAATTATTAGAGCCACACTGTGCCTGGCCCTTGAGTGCACCTGGATGAGAAAGCAGCTGTCTGAAAGCAAAACTCTGGGGTACCGAGTTTTTAATCCTTATTACAACAACTTCGGATCTCCTCTGCTCTCCTTACGTAACCCGACGTGCTCTTCCCCTGCAAGTCCTGCTGACACCGTTAATGAGAGTTTTATGTGTACAAGGGACAGCAGCATACCAGAGTGGAGATTCATCTTGTGGATGAGCATTCTGCCACATACTGAGGTTGATGAAGAGCCAGACAACATTAGGGGCCTAATCTGCCACCCTTATGCAAGACTAGTAGGCTCAAAGGGAACCGAAACATGCTGGCTCCCCAGAGGAGAAACTGAAGGGGCTCCTACTGGCGACAGATTTAATTTGCATAAACATCACTCATTTCCAGTCCCTAAAGGTGTGCATGGTTGTATTATTTGTAGTTTCTTCATGTTCGGTTCTTAGGAACAGAAATTGGTTATGTAAAGGAAACGCTACAGTCATATATATTAAAATGGAAAAGGCATACTACAGGGAAAGCTGAACACCCTAACCTAATGGCAGGTGGACTCAGATTGGATAGGGAGAAGACACCTCTCTAAGAACCAGGCAGCCTCTGACCCTAAGGGCCTGACACAAAATCCATTGGGAATCTTTCTACTGACCTCAGTGGTTTTGGATCAGGACCTAAGTGGCTTAGTCAAACTACAGAGGGGGGTCAATATTAGATGGGAATCCCTTGCTGCCAAACCTGTGCTTAGCCTAGTAGACCATGCTGCCTATTATGCTGTACAGTCTTACTTGTGGCCAAAGAGCACAGGGAGTACTCAGCAAGGGAGCAGCTCATAATTCCAAAGAGAGCTCCGATGGGAGAATATCGTAGTTATCATTCTGTGGTTTCTTTTAATTATTTTGGAACAAGTATGTGATTTCGTGATGGGCTTCATATTTATGTTGAATTTTGGGTCCACATGGACCAATTGGTGCACAGCACATCAATGTGCTTTAGAAATCAAACCCCCGTAGTGCACACTGCGAAGACATGCCTGAGTGACTATAACCTGGAAAGCATTGGGGGAACATGATGGAGGCTTGAATGTAACAAGACTTAAATTAGCCTCAACCTATATTATAATCATACAATCTCTTTGGAGGGGTTTTGAAGTTCAAACAATGTGACTCCAAGTTGGATCTAGGCCAAATACTACTGAGTAACATTGAGTAGTGACCTAAGGCTTGGGACCTTTATGTTTGTGGCTCTACTTGCTTGATTATATGCACATGCTGAAACCTCTTTGAAATAAATACAGTTTCTGCCCAAGATTACTTCTTTTGCAGTCCATGAACATTCTTCAAAGAGTCATTCATCTGTTTAGTGAACATGCCCTGCCCCATGTAGGTTGACACGAACAAAAAGTTTGGTTCAGTGCAAGTCATGCCCTGCCCTCAATTAAGTGTCCTATAGAGAAAACATATTATACACACACACACATTTACAAAGGCAAATTTAAGGGGTAGATTAATTCCAAAAGGAGCTGAAGTTTATACTGGGATCAGTTTAATGGGGGAAAAACAGTCAACTGTTCCTTTATCTCAAGTGTACAGCAATCCCTGGGAATCCTGGAGATGTAAATTCTACTCCCACTGTTAAGTGAACTCTGAAAATAAACATATCAATTGATGATCAAACATCCATGCCCAGAGCCAGCCAGTTTTTCATCTGAAAAGATGATCTGTGCATAAGACCTCTTCCATTGCCTTAGAGATGCATTCAGAGATCACCTGCCCCCTGGAGGAAACCTGACTCTCCCCTAGAGCCAGAGAATGGAAAAAGCTACTGAGAGTTTGCTGGAATAGACACAAGAAAGGACTATTTTAAAATAAATCTCAAAAGAAGAGGTAGATAACTCAATATATCCCATCACAGAGTGCAGAATAGCTGTTGAAATCCCAGGAGGGGTAGAAGGACAACTATGACAGAAAACCCTCTTGTCTCTGCCAGGATTTTGACAGATCATTTACCCCATCGCACACTGGAAGAGGCAATGTTGCTCTGGTTGATTTGCCAATACCCTATAGCATAGAAGAAATTTCGCCCTCCCCTCAAAGACAGGCATATAGATGTGCTAGAGGAAGCTCTGTCTTAACTCATATTATGGATTACACGGAAAGAATTAGAAACAAAATTATGCAACCTTGAATAAGGTTATTATGCAAACCTAACTATAGAAACCTCCGAACTTCTGAAAGTCACCAGAGAATTGTAATAAACTCTTTAGTATTCAAGGTGGTTCACTACAATTGTACTTTTGTAAAACATCTGAAAGGTTGTAATAACTTTTGGAGGTCACTGCCAAACCTTGGCAGGAACAAATTCTTAGCTTAATTCAAAATATCAAGACACATGTACTGCAAAATCCTAACTAAATCAGAAGATAAGGGATTCCACTCCTTCCATCAGGAATGATACAGATTTTGTGCTGAATCCTCACTTCACATGCAACAAAAATGCATAAACAGGACAACCCTCCATCAAGTTTCAGGCAGAAGGCTGTTCCTGAAGTCTGGTCTGCTGTTGTCTAAGTGGGGATGAGCAAACCCCAATGGAGATGAAGCAGAGACACAAGCTTGTCAATCCCCAGCCATCACAATTCATGGGACCTTTCCCAACAGGTATCTTCCAGCATTAGTCTGGTTTTCCCAGAGGATGGCTTCACCCTAGTGTCAAGAGCCCCATCGCTGTTAGTCCCTGCTTAATCTTAGCCCTTAAGTCTCCCACTTCTCTTTCCAGAGAACTTATTCCAGCTCCGAGATGGAATACATCAGATGGTGCACACCAGGTGCGCCTGTTATGAGGTCTTATGTTCTTCTCTTTCATGCTTCCTCTTCCCCCTAGACACCTGGAGTTACAGAATACAGGTAGACCTGGCAATCCTAGCTGGCCAGGATTCAAATGAGGCTCCCAAAGGGTGTGTTTTTTGAGATATGCCAGGAAAGTTATTATTTTAATATTTTTGTTGGCCACCACTCTACACTCACCCATAATTTCAGAGGATGCACACAAAGCCCTGAAAGGGAATACAGGGATTCCCACCCCAAAACAGAATGCCGGATGCGTCATACAGAAGAAGGAAGTAACCCTTTTGCCCCTTAATGCAAACTGTGCAATAATACATCAGAGAATGATTCTTCCTGACACCAATGGGTGATCATAGTATGCCCTGAAGCATGAAGATTGAGGACCTTTGTAACGTTAGCTTTGGCTGCTTAGCTGTGGATGTGTTCATATACAATAATCCCAACCTGCAGTAATCCTTTTTCGAAATTTAACGAGCAATTTGACTCCTTTGTGAGAAACCCACCAACCCATCTGGGTTTCCTTTTAATTAGTGTAGAACATTTAAAAATAAGCTAATTTAGCTACACCTAAATACAGATTCCATGATGGCACTCCAGCCTGACCACTTGAAGAAGCTAGCAAAATAGCAATCCTAAAATTCAGAGAGTCCTGGCCTCTGTTATTCATGATTGATGTTGTTGACTAGCTCAAGATGATAAAGTACTAGTGAATACCAGCGGATGTCCTACCCAAAACGGTTAACACAAGCCAGATCACAGAACAGCTATGAATTAAAACACCAGTCAACGAACATCACCATACTCAACCCCTTTAAAAATGAATCACTGATCATCAGAAGCCACTGATTTAATACATGAGAGTCCTACAGCAGGTCAGGTAATGAAATCAAACACAGACAGAAAGGAATTTAAGTCCCCATTGTATAACTCATCCCAACACCTCTGAACCCAATACATACAGAAACCCAGGGACGACAAGATTTTGATGATTACCTAGGGAATAGGGATTAGCCCTAAGAAATACAAACTAGAAAACCAAAACAAACCCCAACAGCACAACACAGACACAATTCTAAGTAACAGAAGTTGTATTTCTACTCCCAAAATAGTCTGCCCTTATATTAAAAACCTAGTGAGTGTACCAAATACATAGAAGGAAAGCAACTTTTTTTAAAAAAGTCCTTTAAAGCTCTACAGTGAAATTATCCTTAGCAATAAACACATCAGTCCGGAGCAAGGAGTGGAAAGCACCATCATTACCATTGCATGCTACCTAAGGATCAGCATTAGTGTGTATATATACACACATACATGTAATCACTCACCTGAAAGACAATCAGTTTTCCATGGCTAAGGAAGATGTAAAATGGGTTACGTAAAAGGGTTTAGCAACTTGCCAGCCCATTCTTGTACGAGATGAGATACACATAAGAGGCTAGATCCTCAGCTGATGTAAAACGGTGTTAGCACCACTGAAGTCCATTTACACCTACTGAGGATCTGGCTCAAAATTCGAAACAAGAGCACAGAATCGTCTGAGCACCTGCTGAATCAATATAGTGGCCCTTATGATAAAAATACAGACAGATCTAAGTGACATACAAATACCGACTAATTAATTAAACCTCAAAAAGTATTATTAGCCCCACTTTTTAATGGAAAGTGGGGGGAGGGAATGCTGGGGCAAAGAGATTCAGTGACTTGCCCAGACACAAAAAAGGAATCAATGCCCAAAACTGGGATGAGAATTCAGGAGATTCTGGTTTCCAGCTCTATGCTCAGGCCACTAGCCTACAAAATCTGTTTCATATGATATATTTTTATTATACACAAATATTTCTAAATAAATTTCACAAATATATTTCTAAATGATTCATTTAGCAAGAGGAACATTTTTATAAAATACTACGAAATCATGTGTTCTGATTACTGCCAGTATTGCAAATAGCATTCAATACCATGCCATTTTAATCATTTATCTAAATAAATGTTATAAATACGATACATAAATCACTGTTGCTAATTTTGGCAAACTATGCGGAATTTAAAAATTACAGACATTAAATTTGTCATGTTACCCAAAACATCTTTTATTCAAACTCACAGCCTGAATTTTATCACATCTCTTTCACAGATAGCACTGGGTACTCTGAAAAGTAAACATTCAATATTTTGCTAAGCCTTATGCAGAAAAAAAACCAACATCTTCTTCTATTGCCCAGAAAGCTTAGGTCTACAGAACACCATGCAACGAAAGCTCCTCATTTACTCCAATAGCCTTTGCTCTTCAGCATGAATAATATTCATTTCTTTTAAACGCAGATTTTTTTTTAACTACTCTCTTAGGGATTTCAGCCAAGTTTGCCTTTGCTCTTCTACAAAGTATGTACTTTTTGATCTTCCTAAAATATCAGAAATAAGTTTTTATATGCATAATTTTCCTCTTGACTGATGGATTTTTACATCATTGCCCTCAGGGCAATTTTCTTTAGGGGACATCTAATCCCGAGATTCTCAGACTGGGGGCGTAGAATGTATTCTTGGGTGGTGGGGCTGGGAGAAGGGGAAAAAAACACTTACTGCGCACATTCAGAGCTGGACGGCCAGACTGCAGCAGCTGCTGGCCGGGCTCCCGCCTCTGAAGGCAGCGCCGCTGCCAGCAGCAGCGCAGAGGTAAGGGTGGAAAGACCGTACCACCCTTACTTCTGCGCTCCTGCTGGCAGCGGCGCTGCCTTCAGAGCTGGGTGCCCGGCCAGCAGCCACCGCTCTCCACTCTGCCTTCAGAGCTGGGCAGCCAAGGAGCGGTGGCTGCTGATCAGGTGCCAGGGGGGTGGGGGAGAAGGGCATAACTACTACAGACACAAAGAAGGGGGGCATGATCAAATAAGTCTGAGAACGACTGATCTAATCAGTCCTCCCAGAGAAAAGCAGAGACTATAACAAACAAACAAAACACCCAAAACAAAACACCAGATACAAACTTTGGGCTCGGGTCTGTACTTTTGCTTGTAAAAGGGAGTAACTCCCTGGTGCACCCATCACTGGGCCAGGCCATCACATATGCACATGGAGGGGATTCACCTCTCACACACACCAGCGTAAAACAGGAGTAACTCTGGTGTAAACGAGAGGGAGAATCATATCCTCCATGCAGAGATCTCCCTTTGCTTACGCAGAACCCTACAACTACGGGCAACCCCGGGGAGGGATTGGGAGAATGCTGTAGAGAGTCAGGTGGCAACCTCCACATAATGGCTCTGGCCTCTGCTGAGTCCCCTACAGTTTGAGGCTCCAATCTGCAGACCCAGATCTGAAATTCACCCAAGATCAGGGGAGAGACGAGACCAGCCTCAAAGTTCAGATCCAACTGCACTTCCCTAAAGTTCGATTGCTTTAGATCCAGGGTTTTGGTTTGGCACGATCTCTACCCAGACACAGTCTTCAAGCACCATGCTGCAGCATCAAGTTAACCAGAGCAGTGCCTGTTACTTCCAGTCAGAGCCTGGAGTAACCTGTGTGGCCTACAATACACATTACATACACCTACTACTGTAGAGAAGGAGGAGTGAAGGAGCAGAACCAGGCCCAGCTCCTCCTAAGTCCCAGCTCTGTTTTTCACCTGCTTAGACAAGACAACTCACTCAGTGACTGATTTGTGTTGGGGGACAATCAACTTGTGAATAGAGACTTACATTTCCTCCAAGCCAGACTGCCTTTCGGACTCAGAACACACAGAGGATCTCTTTTAAGAGACCCACAGGCACCACTGCTGTGCATCTCAGTACCAAGCTGGGCCCTGAGGCTGGAATTTTCAAAAGCATTCAGCAACGGCCTAACTCTGCTTCCACTGACATCAGTGGAAGCAGAGTTAGGTCAACGATAAGCCTCTGTGAAATTCCCAGCCTAAGTCTCTTTTCTTCCCACATATTTCCTGCATCCCTTTAGTCAGAAATATTCAGAAATGTGCGATGTAATGGTGCAGTTCCCCATCACAAAGACAACTGTTTTCATGAAGAAGGTACATTTCTCTGGAGAAAATGAAGTGCAATGGCAGGGTTCATTTAATCAATCATCATAATTAAATGCAATCAAGTTAATTGATGTGACTAGACTACTGAAAGGTGGTGGTGGTGGTTTTTTAAATTGCTATTTATTCAGATGAACAAAATAGCTTCCAATATCTCAAACTGATACTGGAAACTTTAAAAATATACTGAGTGTCCACATGAATATTGAACTTAAAGGGGTGGAATATTAAAAAGATATTTATAATCTTTACATAACCAGGTGGGCTCCCTTTTGTCTGGAGAACAACGGATCTCCTGAGCAGAAGAGGATGTTTCCATAGACTTACCTCCCTGAAAGCTATTAGGATCTAATTGCATTACTGCCACTAGTGCTGATCCTATGAGATTCTCCCTAGGCCTTCTTAGGGGTTCTATCTTGCAAGTGGCTGGACACTCCCCTGAGATACTACGCACCCTCAGCTCCCACTGGCTTCAATGCAAGGTGAGAGTGCTCAGCCCTACTCAGGAGTGCTTAGAACTTTGCAGGATGGAGTCCTAAGTACAGAGCCTAAAGCCAAATCTGCTTGCTTTAGAAGTCTGAGTAGCCGCACTGACCACTGAGAATACAATGTCTGCCTGAATAAGGGGAATGGGATTTAGCTCAAATGCTGAGCTCGACCCACAAGTTCATCACATATAAACTGAACATATCAGTGAAGTGGAAAGCACTCCGTATTTTAAAGAAATTTGAAAAGGGTATTGGCTAGCTTCCCAGCTGATATAAATCCATGCAGCTCCACTGAAGTCAATGTGGCCACAGTGATTTACGCCAGTGAAGGACCTGGCCTTTAATACACTCGTTTTCCATTCCTATTTTTGGACATTTGAAAGCATTTGCTTAAAAAACTGATTATCGCCACCAAGGCACATTACAGCTATGATCAAAAAATATAATTAACAAGAAAAGAAAGGCTACGTTTTGTAACGAGCACTAGTGCAGCTGTAACAGCACCAATCTGTCTCAGAGAGACACTAAATGGAAACAAAGAGGTCTGATCAATCTTACAATTATTCGTGCTTAACTGAGGTCGCCCAAACCTCAGCTTTTTGCAGTATTTTCTTGCAACTAAGCATGTGAACAAGCAGAGGAATATATTCAATGCAAACACTGGCCTGTTATCATTTGGAAGGAGGGGTTATTCCCTGATCAAACAAAGGAAGAGGGATTGGTTTCGTTTGTAGGATCTCTCCAGGAAAATATTAAACGAGTGTAAAAACTGTGAGGAACAACAATATTAACTTGGCTGTTCTTAACAAAGCAGCAAACAATTAGCATTTAGGAAAAATGGGTCAATAAAGACCTCAAATCTTCTTAACAGCTAGCACAATCAACCCATGTGGCAACAACAATCTAAATTAACACCGTGGAGATGTTAGTTCTTTCTTCCCATATCTAAAAAGCAATTACAAATGTCACATCGAACCTCATTTTAAAACACTGTCCCACAGTTTAGCGCTGTAGCCTGTGATTAAGTCTACCCTCCCTCCCAAAGAAGCTTTTTACTCTGCTGAGGCAGATGGCTTTGGAAACCACCCCTTATTCACAACACAGCCATTCTAAATCTGCTCCACCCTATGGAAATCAGACCCATGCTGTTTTCCTTAGCATCTGCATGCACTACAGGTCTTATAAGCATCCCTGTATCCTCTGCATGAGGCAAAGAATTAAGGAAAAACAGCTGATCCCAACCAGCCCAGAGCCCCTAGCTTACAGGGCTCACTCCTGTAAGGCAATGAATGTCCTCAGATCCTGCTGACATCAGTGGGAGTTGAGTGTGCTCAGGCCCTCACAAAAGTACCTAGTCCCTCGGAAGTGTGTCTAGCATCTTCCAGAAACGAGCCTATAGCAAGCTACACCCTGATTTAGCAACCCATCCCTATTCAGCAAAGCACTAAAGCACATGCTTAATTTTAAGCATCTGCTTAAATCCTGCTGGTTTTAATGGGACTTAAGCAGGTGTTCAAGTGCCCGGCTGAACTGGGATGGACTACACACACCCACACTCTTAATAGCTTGGCTGAATTGTGGCCCTGGTGACCATAAATCCAATCCCGCACACAAATAAGCAATGTAAAACTTTACTCTGGTGAATTACAGCATCGACTTTAAAGGAACATAAAGTAAAGTTACTCACGTGCTTAAGTGTTTGCAGGATTTGGCCCCAAGGATTAATTTTTCATTTCTCAGGACTTCTGACTGTTCCTCCTTCACTTGCATTTAAATACAATGTTCCCTGACTGCTTCCTAACTATGACCCTGATCCTGCAATGAACTCCCCGTGGGCAGGACCCAGGAACTAATGCGATACTGGGATGTATACAGAGTGGAATCTTGAGTAGGAATAGAGTGGTTATTTTACCTCTAAATTTGGCACTGGTATGATCACTGCTGGAATAATGTGTCCAGTTCTGTTGCCCACAATTCAAGAAAGATGTTGATAAATTGGAGAGGGTTCAGCAAAGAGTCATGAGAATGATTAAAGGATTAGAAAACTTGCTTTGTAGCACAGACTTAAAGAGCTCAATCTATTTATCTTAATAAAAAGAAGGTTAAGTGATTACTTGATTACAGTCTATCTACACGGGGAACAAATATTGAACTACGGGCTCTTCAGTCTAGCAGAGAAAGGTATAACAAAATCCAATTGCTAAACGTTGAAGCGAGACAAATTCATACTACAAATAAACCATACATTTCTGACATTGAGGGTAATTAACCACTGAAACAATTTACCAAGGATCATGGCGGATTCTCTATCACTGACAATTTTTAAATCAAGGCTGGATGTTTTTCTAAAAGACCTGCTCTAGGAACTATTTTGGGGAAGTTCATTGGCCTGTGTTATGCAAGAGATCAGACTAGACGATTACTTGGCCTTGGAATCTATGGTTCTATGAACCTAGGTGAAGTCCAAATGAAGCCAATAGGGCTCTGTTAAGGTGCAGGCATCCATCCAACTGCAGCTCATTACAGAATCAGGGCCTGCCTGGTTAAAAGGAATGGAGAGGAATGACTCCCCAATGGAATTGTAAAGGCTCTTTATCCCAGGTGAATTCTTTTTGAGCCTGATCAACACCTATTGAAGTCAATGGAAAGGCTGCCATTGACTTCAAAGGCCTTTGCATCGGGCCCAAAATATATACACAGCATGTATCAATGTCCAGGCTTTTCCCCCCCTTTCTTAATCTAATTTGTTCCTATTAATCTCTTCATACATATATGGTAGACCAGATTCCAGACTACACAGATACTGCATTTGTGCACATGATTTTGTCAGTAGCTTTTAATGGTTATAAAAATCAATGCAGCTCACATCCTTGTGTGCTGTATTCCTGTTTTTCTTTAAGAAAAACCTCTCCGTGCCATCGTACTTGAAATATTACCAGTGAGACAGAATGGAATACACAACCACACCCAGGCAGTTTCAATACCATCGGTTTGATTCTGTCATTGGAGCTACAATGGCCTGATTCTTGACTCACTCACACCTGTTTTTATGCCAGTGTAACTCCATTTACTTGGGAAATTAGGCCCAATGGCTCCAGTTTAAGTGTGCCTGATGGATTTTTTTTTTTTTAATAGTAAATCCAGGTGCGATGAGTTTTGGGGACGTTAACACAATGGACACCAACTGAACTGAAAAGCATAGTTCTGAAAACTTCTTGTGGATAAGAGAATTCTTAATCCATAAACTGTAGCAGCTTATTTGGGAGTCATTATAATCATTCATGTCCATGCATGTTACCTTTGGGGCCTTCACATAATGACTACTTCTGTGATGTTAGTGTGTGTTTAAGGAGCACTGCTGAGTGGGTACTGACATAACATCCCATAATGACTACTTCAGAGCCTTTAAAATCTAGGGTGTCAATGGGAGTTTACATGACAATAACAAACCACATTACAAGCACAACGTACTGTGCTGCACATTTAGCAGTAAAGAAGTACACTCGCATTCTTTTTGGAAAAGCAATGACTTTATACCTGCACTAATTGTGTTTTAAGTCATTACCACAGCTATTTTGTTTTGGTCCGATCCACACAGAGGCAGTAATCCATAACATGGACTCAATGGCTTGCAGAATTTCATCGGCCAAATCCTGCTTATCTCATTCCCGTGAGTAAAAAAAACAAAAAAAAAAAGAAAAGATGATACTGGACCCAGTTCTTAAGCTAACACCATCCCACTGCTTGCACCAGGAACCTTTCTAGGGCCCACTCACACAAAGATGTAGGGTACTGCAAAATTATTTTGATCTACGTTATACCGACGTACAGCCACCGCAGTAATCAAATCACTTTTGCATGTCCACACTATGCTCCTTATGTTGCCGGTACACATCCTCACCAGGAGCGCTTGCACCGACTGAAGTGTCAGTGTGGGGCATTGTGGGACAGCTTCTGAAAGCCAGCAAGTGTCGATACAAGCAATGCGGTGTCTACACTGACACTGCGTCAGCCTAACTACGTTGACCTATGCCTCTTGTGGAGGTGGAGTTATTAAGTTGGCATAGCGGGCGAGTTACATTGGCAGGAGCATCATTTTAATGTAGGCTCTTAAAGAGTTAGGTCAACATAAGCTGCCTAGCAGTGACCTAACTCTGTAGCATAGACCAGGGCTTACTCTCGTACTTACCTTTATACACTGGCTTCCATGAGAGGACTCACAATGGCACTACTTACAGCATGCAAAGTGTGTACTGGATTCATTTTGAGTCTTGTTCGGCACTGAGCTCACTTTACAGATTAGTAAAATAAATCATAATTACAGGCGAGGAATCAAGTTGCTCCTGGGACTCAATAGCTCATGCCAAGTTTTGTTTTAGTGCATTCACTTTTAATACCAAGCCCCCTGAAAATAGATACTGATGATAGAAATGGTACAACAAGCACAAACTCTGCTGGCTGCCTCTAGAATAGCTCAAATATGCCCCGTGTGAGTGTGCTGTTACTGTTTAGGGATGACGCCCAGGCTCTTGTGATTTGTGAGGTACCTCTCACAGCGACCTATGAAGTAATAGCAATGCCTGTTTCAGTGAGGAATGCCCTCTCAGCGCTTTCTACCTTCCCAGCAAGAGCTGAGACAGGGCGTTCGTGTCGTCTGTTAGGGAGGGAACAGAGAGCGGCTTCTGAAAACAAGTAAGTCCTGCAGCTGAGTCTCCTCCTAGATGCGTTGGCTCCAAGAGCTGGAGTCTAGACGTAACTACAAGTTTAAACCAGCGCAGGTGCAAGAAACAGGTTCTTTCACAGGAAGAACAGCGGGGAGGGAGAGAAAGGAAAAATGGAAATGCACAAAAAATCGTGAGAGAAAAATCCCTTCTGAAAACAAAAAGGTCACATCTTCCGAACTGTGAGCAGTGCAGCTCCCCCACAGCTGATGCCTGCACACTGACATTTTTCTTTAGCGAAAGGGGTAGGGGAAACAAATCATTGACATGACCATAAAAATATGACAAATTGTGAAAAAGGATTGTGAGAGCTAAAATAAATAACCCTTATGGGAGATTGACATATAATAATTAGCCCAAACGGCATGCACACGTTAACCACCCCTTGTATATAAATATCTACTGCTGCACAGAAAGGAACACGATGAAATAAAAATTCACCAGCAACGCAAAGGAGATCTTTATTTGAAAGAGAAATGAAAATTCCAGGGGGAGGGGCTCTTACAACTCATACATATCCCTTTTTTCCAAAGCCCTGTTCCATAAAGGAAGCCTCATTCAAACAGGAGGTCATCATTTGTATCAAACATATACACAATGAATTGAGTCAAGCTGTCTTTATTTGGTAGATCACATTCGATGCAACACTGTACCTGCAGCCGCTCAAGCTTGGCATATTTTGCATCATTCTCTCTTACACGAAAAGTCTTTGTTCTCCACCGCCCCATTGCGGCTGCAAGCCCCCTCTTTCTGTTTGCAGTCGTTTCCTCTCCACTGCTGATCATTTCAACACAGATTTTTTTTCCCAATGCAAATTAAAACCACTTGCTCCCCTTGCACCCCCACTTTGCACAATCCTCTTTGTCCACCGTTACAGATCCTTTTAAAGGAGTTTAAGTGCAGGGGCAGGATTACATCCGTGGCACTCCAAAGATGCTCAAAATCCTAAAATGAATTGACAAAAGTAGCCTGCTCCTATTAAGATAAATGAACTGATAGTGCTTTCAATTTTCCTCGGGGCACTGCGATCAAAGAGGTGCACACCAAATGGTTCATGATAACCTTACGGCAGGATTTTGCTTATGACAAAGCTTATTTTCCCCTTGACCACAGGGAAGAAATATACAGCTGACTCCCGCCGTTTCCGAGTTACAGAGAGATGGATCTTAGCTCAGTTGCTCCCCTCCTTTATCCCCCGCCTCCCCACTTTCTTGAAATTTCCATCCTTAAACAAAAGAGGATGGTGGGGTGGTGACAGAGAGGCAGAGCTGCATTCAAGAAAACCCTTCCAAGGAGGCTTTTTTTTTTTTTAAAAGGTTTTGCTTCTTGATCCACTTAAAACTCACAGTAGTGGTTGAGGGGAGGGTAACTTTCTAGGTGTCCTTTTCCTTTCTTCTCTCCTGGCCCTGTAAATTCAGGGGCGACTGGCTTCAGAGGGACACAAACAACGCTTTGCATTGGCTTACACGGCTTTTGGTTGTTGTTGTGGTAACTACTGCTGTTTTAATGCTGTCCCCCAACCTTTATGCCGCTTGACACCTACAAATCCCAGGTCCACATCTACCGCCCGTGGAGACCTAACCACCCCGCAGCCCTAGAGCGGGGCTGGGCCACTGACAGACCCCCCAGCGGCCGCCAGGTACCGCCAGGCGAACCTGCGCCGGGAAATCTCGGGGACCAGGGGCTCGCTCCCTGCCCTGGGCGGGTGGGTGGGGGGCAGGCCCGGAGGTGGGGGGCCGGGAGCCCGCTGGTGGGGCGGGGGGGGGGGCGGCCCTTACCTGAGCGCAGATGCCGCTGCCGCTGCCGGCCCCGGGACACAGGCCGAGCGCCGGGCGCAGGAGGGCGCGATGCTGCCGAGGCTGCGGCGGCCGCTGCTGCGAATGCTGGCTCGGCTCCCCGGCCGCCCGGCGGGTGCGCGGCCGGCCCCGCCCCCCGGCCCCGGCCCCGCCCCCAGCGCCCGCACCGGCCCCGCCCCCAGCGCCCGCACCGGCCCCGCAGCCCGCCCGCGTCTGCCCAGCTGCGGGGCGGGCGGGAGTGCGGCAGCTGCTGCTGCCCTGCTGAGCGCCAGGAGCAGGGGCAGAGTGGGCGGGCAAGGGATGGGGGGTAGAGTGGGTGTGTAAGGGATGGGGAGCAGAGTGGGTGTGTAAGGGATGGGGGGCAGAGTGGGTGTGTAAGGGATGGGGGTAGAGTGGGTGTGCACAGGGCAGAGCACAGTGGGTGGGCAAGGGATGGGGAGCAGAGTGGGTGTGCACAGGGCAGGGCAGAGTGGGTGTGTAAGGGATGGGGGGCAGAGTGGGTGTGTAAGGGATGGGGTAGAGTGGGTGTGCACAGAGCAGAGCACAGTGGGTGTGTAAGGGATGGGGACAGAGTGGGTGTGCACAGGGCAGAGCACAGTGGGTGTGTAAGGGATGGGGACAGAGTGGGTGTGCACAGGGCAGAGCACAGTGGGTGTGTAAGGGATGGGGACAGAGTGGGTGTGCACAGGGCAGAGCACAGTGGGTGGGCAAGGGGTGGGGAGCAGAGTGGGTGTGCACAGGGCAGGGCAGAGTGGGTGTGTAAGGGATGGGGGGCAGAGTGGGTGTGTAAGGGATGGGGGTAGAGTGGGTGTGCAAAGGGCAGAGCACAGTGGGTGGGCAAGGGATGGGGAGCAGAGTGGGTGTGCACAGGGCAGGGCAGAGTGGGTGTGTAAGGGATGGGGGGCAGAGTGGGTGTGTAAGGGATGGGGTAGAGTGGGTGTGCACAGGGCAGAGCACAGTGGGTGTGTAAGGGATGGGGACAGAGTGGGTGTGCACAGGGCAGAGCACAGTGGGTGGGCAAGGGATGGGGAGCAGAGTGGGTGTGCACAGGGCAGGGCAGAGTGGGTGTGTAAGGGATGGGGGGCAGAGTGGGTGTGTAAGGGATGGGGTAGAGTGGGTGTGCACAGGGCAGAGCACAGTGGGCGTGTAAGGGATGGGGAGCAGAGTGGGTGTGCACAGGGCAGAGCACAGTGGGTGGGCAAGGGATGGGGAGCAGAGTGGGTGTGTAAGGGATGGGGTAGAGTGGGTGTGCACAGGACAGAGCACAGTGGGTGTGTAGGGGATGGGGAGAAGAGTGGGTGTGCACAGGGCAGGGCAGAGTGGGTGTGTAAGGGATGGGGGATAGAGTGGGTGTGCACAGGGCAGAGCACAGTGGGTGTGTAAGGGATGGGGAACAGAGTGGGTGTGCACAGGGCAGAGCACATTGGGTGGGCAAGGGATGGGGGAGCAGAGTGGGTGTGTAAGGGGTGGGGGAGCAGAGTGGGTGTGCAAAGGGCAGAGCAGAGTGGGTGTGTAAGGGATGGGGGAACAGAGTGGGTATGCACAGGGCAGAGCACAGTGGGTGTGTAAGGGATGGGGAGCAACAGTGGGTGTGTACAGGGCAGAGTAGAGTGTATGGGATGGGGAGCAGGGGGATGTGCAAGGAATGGGGAGCAGAGTGGGTGTGCACAGAGCATAGTAGAGTGGGTGGGCAAGGGATGGGGAAGCAGAAGTGGGTATGTGGGAGTCAAGGGGGGGTACAAGGAACGGGGGAGCAGAAACCGGGATGGGAGAGCATGAGAATTAGGAGCAAAATGGGGATGCAAGGAATGGAGGGACACTGTGTATGGGGTGGGCAGCCATCTGAGGGGGACAAACTGGCGATGCACAGGGGTAATGGAGGTGCAGACCAGGGGAAGGGAGATGGAAGATCAGGTTGGGTTGGGGGGACGGGGAACAGATCAGGATGACACAGAGAGGTGAAGATGCCATCAATGAACTGTGGCCGAAAACAATTGCCCCCTTTTAGTCCAGGGATCAATTGGTGCAAGTGACAAGCCTAAAAAGCCCAGAAAATCATAGAATCATAGAATCATAGAATATCAGGGTTGGAAGGGACCCCAGAAGGTCATCTAGTCCAACCCCCTGCTCAAAGCAGGACCAATTCCCAGTTAAATCATCCCAGCCAGGGCTTTGTCAAGCCTGACCTTAAAAACCTCTAAGGAAGGAGATTCTACCACCTCCCTAGGTAACGCATTCCAGTGTTTCACCACCCTCTTAGTGAAAAAGTTTTTCCTAATATCCAATCTAAACCTCCCCCACTGCAACTTGAGACCATTACTCCTCGTTCTGTCATCTGCTACCATTGAGAACAGTCTAGAGCCATCCTCTTTGGAACCCCCTTTCAGGTAGTTGAAAGCAGCTATCAAATCCCCCCTCATTCTTCTCTTCTGCAGGCTAAACAATCCCAGCTCCCTCAGCCTCTCCTCATAACTCATGTGTTCCAGTCCCCTAATCATTTTTGTTGCCCTTCGCTGGACTCTCTCCAATTTATCCACATCCTTCTTGAAGTGTGGGGCCCAAAACTGGACACAGTACTCCAGATGAGGCCTCACCAATGTCGAATAGAGGGGAACGATCACGTCCCTCGATCTGCTCGCTATGCCCCTACTTATACATCCCAAAATGCCATTGGCCTTCTTGGCAACAAGGGCACACTGCTGACTCATATCCAGCTTCTCGTCCACTGTCACCCCTAGGTCCTTTTCTGCAGAACTGCTGCCTAGCCATTCGGTCCCTAGTCTGTAGCTGTGCATTGGGTTCTTCTGTCCTAAGTGCAGGACCCTGCACTTATCCTTATTGAACCTCATCAGATTCCTTTTGGCCCAATCTTCCAATTGGTCTAGGTCCTTCTGTATCCTATCCCTCCCCTCCAGTGTATCTACCACTCCTCCCAGTTTAGTATCATCCGCAAAATGCAAAACAGTCAACTGTGTTCAGAGGTACTAATCAGTAAAGCTGAGCATCATTGAAAGAACATGCCCCTTCTGTTGATGGATTCACATGCCTCGCTGTGGGCCGTGCTTAAAATGGTCTGAAAAAAAGGTAAGAGGGCTGTCGCAGTCTCGGAGCAGCAGCTTTGGTAAAACAGGGCTCAGTGTGCATTCCTCAGTGATACAGTTTTTTTTCTGGCTGGGTCTGCAAACCCCCTGCTGTACGGACTGGTGGGAATCACCCAGATTTAAAAGTGTTGGCCCAAGTCTTCAGCTCTCTATAAGTTTCCCTAAAATGCAAAATGGATATAATAATATTTTGAAAAGAGCTTTTATAAGTGTTAAGTATTATTACACTCAATGCATGCTGGCTGCCATTCACCTCCACTGAACTTCTGACAGCTTACCCTTGCCCCCTCCTTGTACCTATTCCAGGAATCATCCCCAATGATTATAGAAATGTATCCTGGGAAGGTACCTCAACATCACTTATATGGCATCATTTGGATGATCCAAGGATGCAGATCTCAGCTTTATCATGCTGTACCTTTAAGGAGAAGAATAGTTTTGAGGCAGACAGAACATAGTATAAGCAGTGCTGATTTTGCAGGTCAGAAACGGAGTACAGATTGAATGCCTGTGAGCAGTCGAGCCAGTACTGGTAATTCTCCAGAAGCTCTATTTCCTGCATTTTGGCTGGATGGAAAAGAAAAAAAGGTATCTCATTCCCTTGTCAACTTTCACTAATTTCCCAAACTGAACTTTCCTCCACTTCCCCTCAGGGTATCAGTTACTGTCTCCACGACCTGGACAACATCTAAAACTTAGGTTGACCTAGCTATGTTGCTCGGGACTGTGAAAAATACCTTTCCCTGAGCGCCATAGTTCGGCTGACCTAATCCCCGGTGTAGGTGTGGCTAGGTACGACATAAGGATTCTTTGTCAATCTAGCTACCGCCTCTCAGAAAAGTGGATTATCGACATAAATGAAAAACCCCTTCCGGCAATGTAGGAAGTGTCTACCCTATGATGCTACAGCAGCATAGCTGCAGCGCGGTTGTCATGGAGAAATCAATGCACCCAATTCAGGTGCAATAAAGTGGAAGCCATGCCATTTTCAGCATGTAGACAGAAGGTGAATCTTGAAAGCTAGTCATTCATCTAGTTCTCACTCAAAAATTGTCACAGAACCTTAGAAATTATAGATGGAAAACACTACTTACCTCATTAGATCCAACCAAATCAGGAGCCCTTTCCGATGGAAAGGATAGAGTGTTTTATCCACTATTAACATGAATGCCTCTAGTAATGGGACACCCACCACTGTCCGTGGGAAAATTCTATTATGCCCTTCATAAATTAAATGGTCAACTAAGCTATAGTTACTAAATGCATTAAGACAGGAAATGTTTGTCGTTTATTTTAGAGATGCTTGTATGAGGTTTTGTTAGAAAGACTTGCAAGGATCAGAAGGTGATACTCCAGAGTGTGTGTGTGTGTGGTGGTGGGGTGGGGGGAGGAGGAGGGTAGGATTGATGCATAGGAAAAGCACATCTTTTGGGACCTCACAGAAAATCAAGAATTAGGTAAAGATCTGATACAGAGATCCAAAATTGCCAGTGTAAGAAGATTTGAGGAGTCACATACAGAGGAGTTCTCTTTGGGCTGTATATGGTAAAAAGGTCATGGTCTATAACCCTTTTAAGAACAGACTCATTTCAAACAGTTATTTGGAGATGTGCCATTCTAAGGAGAACTTGTCAATACCTTTTTTTTCCCTTTGGATATACAGCTACAGTGCCAGGATACTGATGAATGAAGACTACATTCTTCTGTTATTCTATCAGTTTAGAGGTAGGTATAAGTTTTGGCCACATAGATATTTGGATTCAAACTTCAAAAAGGGAAGAAAACATTTCATTTCTTAAAGAGGCAATAGACAAATCCACATTTAATTTGGATGTATGAACAGAGTAGCCAAGTCAGAGGCAGCTGATATTTAGTCATGATTAGAAGGGTTACAAACATTAAAAAGAATTTTAAATACATGTAAATTACTTCTATGACATATCCTAAGCACTTTCCGACTAGCCTCTTTTGCAATCTGTGTGCATATATATCAACTGGGTTGCAGAGTTTTTGCCATTGTAACTTGGGAAGCATCTAGGCTAAGGTGACTGTGAAAGGTGAAAATCAATATTATTCTGCTGCTTCTGGTAAATTCCCCTATAGTGGCCCTACTGCACATCCAGTCTATAAGAACCTATATAGGGAACACAAGTTTAATAGAGGGCTTTTTGCTCTGGCAGACCAAGGTATAATAAGATCCAATGGTTGGAAACTGAAATTAGACAAATTCTGACTAGAACTAAATTTTATTTTTTTAAACAGCGAGGATAATTACACATGGGAACAATTTACCAAGGGTTATGGTGGATTCTCCATCACTGGCCATTTTAAAATCAAGAGTGGATGTTTGTTCTGGAAGCTCTGCTCTAGTTCAAACAGGAATTAATTCAGGGAAGTCCTCTGGTCCGCTTTGTACAGGATGTTAGATTAGATCACAATAGACCCTTATAATCTATGAACCTATCAATCCGGGGCTATAGAGGAACATCTGAGCTGGACAGGGCCCTAAATGATCTCTTCTATTGAAAGCAAAACAAAAACGTCTACTGGAAGTGTCACTCAAACATTTATCATTGGCTTTACAAAGTGGGTACAAATAGTCACAACTTGTTCCCAAGTTGATTTAACAGGCTCCAATGTTTATCTGTATCTAAGTGCCAAACACAGTAAGCTTTCCATAAAGCTTTTCACAATGGACTCTTCCTTTTACAGCTCCGTGGTTTGGCAGCATTTACTTACTGCAGATTATTTGAGGGATGTTGCTTGCTTCTGTGTTTATTTCTGGTCATTGTAGGAAAGGCTACTGTACACAGGTGAGACTTGCAGTATACTCTGAAATCAGATATGCCTAGCCTCAACTTTCTCTCTTCTGCTAAGTCTTTCCACAATTGAGACCTTGTCTCTGTCTCTCAAAAGTTTCACTCTGTGTTCTGTTAGCTCCATTTTCCAGGGGGAGCATAGGCATGCCTGTGAGTTTGCAAGTGAAGAGTTGACTCTGGTAAAGCAGGGCCCCAACTAGCCGAGGGCCTTAGTGCTCTAAAGCAAGACATTTAATTGGTACTGGAAGTGACCTGAGAGCAGAATGGGGTGTAGTGTACTGGTGTGTTGTGCTCTTGGTGGTTTTCCCAGGAATGAGACAGGTTGTTACATCCTGTACACATTGGAGTTTCTTCAGATCAGCAAGTTACAATCGTCCAGTCTGGATGAATTGAACATGTAGCTCACTGGGCCTAGATCCACATGTGAGAAGGAATGGGCATAGTTTCCAAGCAAGCTATGTTTGGAAGACATTTCTCACCCCAGTGACTTGAAACCAGGATCAGGTATATGTCCATTAAGATCCCTAAATTTCATACTATCTTGACAAGTGGAAGGCAGGTGAGTCTGAAAAGGGAGAGGTCACCATGTTTCGCTTTTCCTACCAGCATCATTCAGTCCTGCGTGTGTTCAGTTTAAGGCACCTACTCTTCTAGACTCTAATCTAGAACCTGGATGACACCTTGTGGTATGTTGGTGTTAGTTGTCTTTGCTGAGGAGATACAAAGCTAGATGTCAGTGTATGGTTGGCAACAGTGTGGCTACAGCATCTCACAAACTTTCCAAGAGGTGTCATAGAGAGTCAACAGAACAGAAGTATAGTATTGATCCTTCTGGAACTCAGCATTGGAGGGATCTGAGCAGTGATGAGCTGTCAAAATCTTAACAACGGGTTCCCTCCTCACCCCACGAGGGGGTCGTTGCCCACCCCCACCCCCCATGACTCCTGCCCCATCCAACCCCCCCACGTTCCTTGATGGCCCCCCAGGACCCCTGCCCCATCCACCTCCCTCCCCGCTCCCCTGACTGCCCCCAGAAACGGGCAGGAGGGTCTCGTGGGC
The DNA here is from genome assembly GCF_965140295.1 of Lepidochelys olivacea. Classification (NCBI taxonomy): domain Eukaryota; kingdom Metazoa; phylum Chordata; order Testudines; family Cheloniidae; genus Lepidochelys; species Lepidochelys olivacea. The sequence goes on along the minus strand of NC_140421.1, from coordinate 64,828,294 downwards.
CACCGTAGGGGGTGCCCACCCCTAAGAGCCAGAGGGACCTGCTGGGGGGCGAAGTGGGGAGTCCCCGCAGTGCTTACGTGGGGCAGCTCCCAGGAAGCATCCCGCAGGTCCCTCTGGCTCCTGGAGGCAGGGGAGCATAGCTGGTGGGGGGGAGCAGGGGGAGCGGCCGCTTCCCCACTGATCACATCAAAAGTGGCGCCTTAGGCACCGACTCCCTGGGTGCTCCGGGGCTGGAGCACCCACGGGGAAAATTTGGTGGGTGCAGAGCACCCATCGGTAGCTCCCCGCCCCACCCCCAGCCCCAGCTTACCTCACCTCCACTCCGCCTCCTCCGCTGAACGCGCTGCCCCGCTCTGCTTCTCCGCCCCCTCCCCCGGCTTCCCGCGAATCAGCTGTTCAGCAGGAAGCCTGGGAGGGCTGAGAAGCAGGTGGCGGCTTCCCACTCAGGCCACGGGTGGCGGAGGTGAGCTGGGGCGGGGAGCGGTTCCCCTGCGTGCTCCCCACCCCCGAGTTACCTATTGTGGGGCGGGCGGCCCTCCTCACGCCCCCCGCCCCAGCTCACCTCCACCTCCCTGGGCCTGAGTGCGAAGCTGCGGCCTGCTTCTCAGCCGGCCCCGGCTTCCCGTGCAAACAGCTGATTCGCGGGAAGCCTGTGGGGGCAGAGAAGCAGGGCGGGGTGGCACGTTCAGGGGAGGAGGTGGAGGCGGAGCGGAAGTGAGCTGGGGCCAGGAGTAGGGCGGGGAGCTGTCGGTGGGTGCTCTGCACCCACCAAATTTTCCCCTTGGGTGCTCCAGGGCTGGCGCACCCATGGAGTTGGCACCTAAGGCGCCACTTTTGGCCGGTTGTTAAATTTAGAAGCCCTTTTAGAACCGGTTGCCCCTCACGGAACAACCGGTTCTAAAAGGGCTTCTAAATTTAACAACCGGTTCTAGCGAACCTGTGCGAACCGGCTCCAGCTCACCACTGGATCTGAGGAATCACAAGCAGCTGCCAATCACCACTCTAGTTTAAGAGGAATAATTGGAGCCATTACAATGCTGCACCATCCAGTCTGGGTAGATCTTCCAACTGGGTCTTCTAAAAGGAATCATGTGATTATCTCTATCAAAGGCCAAGCTGAGGATTGGTGGAATAAGCATCAAGGCTAAGTAATGAATTCTGTATACCCATCATATCAACTGATGAACAAAAGATTTGAAAAGAGTTGCTTTTCTGTATGGGAGTCTAACATAAAAAGCTATTATACGTTAGAGCTGGTCAAAAAATGGGAAAAGAAACCTGGACATCTGGGAAATTGCATTTCCCCTTTTTTGTCAAAATTTCACACTGACATCTATTGAACATGTGTTCTTTTTCTTGCCCGGTAGTTAAAGGGTTTGGAATTAATATTATTCTAAGATGCCTATATAGGGCAGATTTTTTGTTCAGCCTGCGGACGTACTTATAACTTGTTTTATTAATGTGGAATTTTAATAAGATCCTTTACTTTTTAATGTGTCCATATTATTAATGAAAAATATTCACACAGGATGCAACTGGTTTATGGAAAATGTGCTGTTAGAGGGGATTGGTGTACTGAAGACTATGCCACATTTTGAAAAGGCACAAAGAGGTGCACCACAAAAACATTTACAAATTATGACCCTACTTGGGCTGATGGCTGAATTTGACCCCAGGAGCTGCAGTCCTAAAAGCATAAGGCTGTACTGCTTGAGCTATAGTATTAACTCCCTTATCTGGCAGCTGTAGTAGATGCTTAACTTCTTATGGGGACTAGCCACTAGGGGAGAACAAAGACCCACAACGACTTAATGTGCGTTAAATACTTCCCCTGCCTGGGAAAGTTTGTGTTGAGTATCTGAGGACTACCAGAGTTCAAGCCCTCTTTTGGTATGCCATGTTTTATAACAGCTCCCTAAGGTGTGCCATGAGGAGAGTTTGAACCTTCCGCTTTCAGCATTAAAAGACTTTAATGAACTGGTAGCAGTAGAAGACTTATTTTCTTGTGTGAATCAGCTGGTAGAGGTGGACAAAGATCCACAGTGTCCTTGCGTGGGTTATGTGCACACAATAGTAACACGTGCAAACCACCATTGTCATGCATGCCTCTTCCTTTGTGTGTGCAAAGTGAGTATTTGAATGTGCAAACTGGCACTTGTTTGTGCAGTTACCCAGTTTGTAGGTGCAAATACAAATGTTTACAAGTAAACCGTGCACCTTGACATATAGCAGGTCCACCTACTGTAGCCAGCTCTGGAAATGTGGCTGGAGGGTTATTTTTCGAAAGCAGAGCTGAAGATACCATTGGCTGTCATCATCTAAAGAGATGAAGGCAGTTTCTCCCCTGACAGCAGGCCAACGGTCTATTATAAAGGGGAAAATAATTCTTAATCAGAGCTCATCAAATCCATTTTCACTGTAGAAATCAGTATTTCATGCAACGTTATTAAAGCAAGTGGCAACACCATTAGTCACCCTAGCAGTCATACAGCCACACACATTATGCATTTAATTCATTTCTATGCTGGTTGCCACCTGCTCATCTGGTAATTGGACTCTGATCGTTTAAAAAACTTGTACGGGGAAGAGAGCCAACCAGGTAACATGGGATGCTAATTCCTGGAAACTACATGGGAAAAAAAGAGTCTGTGTGCATAAATTCGAAGCATGAGTTAATTGTGCCAGGGGCCCTGTGCTCCCAAGGAGAAGCCGTGGTGTGAAATCAGTGAGTCTGGTGGAGTTAGATGTAGTATCTCCAGTGGCTATGACATATATACATGTTGCCTGAAGTGACTGCCTAGTGCTATTGGAGTATTTATGATCTTTTTAAAAAAAGTCTTTGGATGCTTGTGCAGGCTGGTGTGTTGCCATGGAAACAGGGGTGTTGGCGCTGTTAGTAAGTGGGCTGATTTATTTGTGTGCCTCCAAAATGAAGAGCAAGAAAATAACAATCCCACCGTTGGTGAGGCTCTTAGAGAATGGAGTTTGGTATTACAGCAAAATTAATCCCAGTGAGTATTTTCAGATGCTCCGTTAAATAGCAATAAGGCAGACAAACAAAGGAAAATGGCTAGCAGAGCGGTCGAACTCTCACAGAAAGCCCTACAGGAAAGTCAGCACAAAGAATCCCCATGCAATAACGTATCAGTTATGTGTTTATTGAAAGCAATCAGCAAATTTAATTATTTTTCTTCCCTAATGGACCATCTCCTTTTTCTGATGCAGCAAATACAAAGGAACAAAATCAAATGTGAGATGTGATCCATATGTAGACACCACCATACAAAGTAATATCTAGCTCTTGTATAGTACTTTTCAGTAGTAGGTCACTATCATTATCCCCATTTTACAGATGGGAAAACGAAGGCACAGCAAAGTAAAGTGATTTGCCCGAAGTCAGCCAGTAGTAGAGCTAGGACTTGAACCTAGGTCTCCTGAATCGTACTCCAATGTGCTACCCACTAGGCCATAGCGTTCTTAACTGGAGTTTAAAGAGGTACATTATATCACCTATTAGCTCCCATCTTATACATTTAATATTTATAGGCACAACTCCATTGCTAAATGAGAGGAAAAACAGGCTAAGAAGTGACAGGGCTAGAGAACACTCAGGAAATCAAATGAAGAAACTGGGCAGCGTTCCAGACTATTTTCAAACTGTTACTTTTTTGTTGGTGTTAAAATAGTCTCATAAATTACATATATATAGCTTATAGGTCTGAAAACAGAGCTCCCCCATCCACTGATGCTGTGTGTTAGTAGGAGGTAACACACGCCTGTTCTACTTCACTGAAAGTTTTCCTTGTTGGTATCTGTTGTTCTGAAAGGAAATCTACAGACATTAGTAATGTCACGGAATATTTATTTTTGAGCTTTCTTCGCCCCAGATTGCAAAGGTAGCAGACATGGATGCTTTTGCAAAGAGGACTCCCCCCTGCCCCACAGATAGTCACATAGCATTTGAGTTGTCTTCTTAGCATGTGAGCAATGTGACCAGGATGGTTGTTAACAAAAATAAATAACTTAGGGTCAGATCCTGAGATGCTGTAAATCAGTGTAATTTATTTCAACAGAGCTGTGCCAGTTTAAGACCAGCTGAGGATCTGGCCCAGAGAATTTTAAACAATTAGGATAAGATGATCCTTTCCTCTGTCAGGTTTCAGAGTAGCAGCCGTGTTAGTCTGTATTCGCAAAAAGAAAAGGAGTACTTGTGACACCTTAGAGATTAACCAATTTATTTGAGAATAAGCTTTCGTGAGCTAGAGCTCACTTCATCGGATGCAGTTAGTCAGGATTATGACATCCAGTGAAACCTATCACTTCTCTGGCCATCCATAGAGTCTTCCAGCATTCACAAGACCCAAATTTGCAATGTAAACAAAAATACTCTTTTGTGTTTTAAGGAAACAAAGAAGCCCTTTCAGGAGCTATTTTTTCCCCAGTGGCAGGTCCCCATTAATTCCTGCCTATGTTGTCTTACATTACTCAGAATGATTGTAGCCAGGGAAAAAGAACAGGATTACTTGTGGCATCTTAGAGACTAACAAATTTATTTGAGCATAAGCTTTTGTGGGCTACAGCCCACTTCATCGGATGCATAGAATGGAACATATAGTAAGAAGATATATATATACATACAGAGAACATGAAAAGGTGGAGTAAGAGGCTAATTAATTAAGATGAGCTATTATCAGCAGGAGAAAAAAACTTTTGTAGTGATAATCAAGATGGCCCATTTAGACAGTTGACAAGAAGGTGTGAGGATACTTAACATGGGGAAATAGATTCAATATGTGTAATGACCCAGCTACTCCCAGTCTCTATTCAAACCCAAGTTAATGGTATCTAGTTTGCATATTAATTCAAGCTCAGCAGCTTCTCGTTGGAGTCTGTTTTTGAAGCTTTTCTGTTGCAAAATTGCCACCTTTAAATCTGTTAGTGAGTGGCCAGAGAGGAGTTGATTTTAGTCCCTACTGCACGGAAAGGTAGTAACTCAGCTAGCTGTCACTCTGAGTGACTGACCTGCAGACTTTCATGAGACGTCTAGAGTGGCATGTGCAAACTCAGCTTATGATCTTATTCCATGCAGAACCTACCAAAATGACAATGCTCCACCTGGCCCTCCTTGCTTCAAGTTGCTAAATCACATTAAAGACAGTGGAAAATACATAAATACTTTCTTCATGTTCCTTTCCCATGTGAGCATCCACGGTTTGCCATGGGAGGTTACTTGAACACAAATAAATGGTCTCTGCACTCATGACTGGAAGGGGACGCATGCATGAGACAGTCTGTTCATTAAGATGTGATATGGTCTAAACTTTTGGAACAAGTCTGGGAACTCCTGCTTTAAGGCTTTAATTGATGGCAATCATTATAGATAATAAAGCCATGAGACCCACTCACTGAATAACAAGAAGCCAGAGCAAATCCACTCTCTGCATTCTTGTCTCAGAATTTATATAAATAAGCCTGGTCAAAAAATTTCAAATGGAATGTTTTCCTGCCCAAAAATGATGTTTTCCTGACATTGAAATTTTCCATAGGAAAAGATTGTTTTGTTTAGATGATCCTGACAGAAAATCCAGTCAAAATCTTTTTGTTTTGAATCAACGTTAATTCTCTGTGTCTGCCTGGAACAGAGTGCCTCACAGGACTTGTAGTCCGCATCCATCCATTAAGCCCAATGGTCCCTGCTTGTCACGCAGACTACATTTCCCTTGATGCACCACTGTCTATCCCAGTGATTGAGCTGCCACAGCTCATCATTAGAGAGAGATACAAAAATGAAACGTGTCAATTCCAGGATGTAGAAATGTTTAGTTTTGATCAAAACCACTGAAATTAAACCTTTCCAAATAAAAGTGTTTTGGAACTTTGTGTTCCACGATGTGTTTCAATATTTTGACTTTTTGCCCAATTGAGGATGAAATGAGTGTGAGAATTTCTTATGGGACAAAATTTCTGTTTTTTTGATCAGCTCTAACAAAATACATCATATGGACTAATTTTAAAATTATCACAATAGAAGGCAGTATGAATATTGACCCCTTGACTCACTTCACAGTAAGTAGACTGGAAAGGTGATAAACATTCAGTATGGGGCGCAGGTCCTGTTGACATAATGGCAGTCACAGTTAAAACCCCTGCTCAGATGTGAAAATTCATTATTATAATAATTTGTGATATGGTGGCTTTTCAAGGCCCACAGCCAAGACTGGGGCTGCATTGTGCTGGGGCACTGTACATACGTATTGTAAGATATACTTCCTGCCCTGAAGAGTTTACCATCTAAGTAGACAAAACAGACAAAGGCTGGGAAGGAAAACAGAAGCAGAGAGGTAAAGTGACTTGCCCAGGGTCACACACATGGCATGTTAATGGGAAAGGCAGAATTACAAATCAGCTCTCCTCGCTCCCGGGCCGGTGCCCTAGTCACTAGACCATGCTACTCTCCTTCCCCCCCACCCCCCCGCCAATGTCTAATTTATTTCTTCTAAAAACATTTTGACTGATGCATATTCTTGAACTTGTATATCAAGGAAACGACTGTGGTTAATATATAAACACGAGTCCTAAAGAAATGCACTAAAGCTGTAGATGTAGAAAGTTGAAAATTATTGTAGCTTGAACAATTATAGAAATCTGCATTATTGTGGTGGGGTCTTTTTGACCAGGGTAAGTTCCCCAGTAAATTCTCCCCATCTTAAAAAAAGTGGCTTTAGAATGCATATACCTACTGGTGTTATATCTGCCACTTCTTGCCTTAAATATAATATAATTACCTAGTCTCTCTGGACTATTATTTAGAGATAACAGGCCAAATTCTGCTCTCATTTATGCTAGAATAATTCCACTGAAGTAAGTAATATGGCTCTGGATTTTACACCAGTCTAGTTGAGAGGGAAAAAATGTGCCCAAAGGGCTCTAATCTGTGCCTAGTTAAAGCCCACAAAAATTTCTTAGCATAAATGAGATGGTAAAATGACTGAACTCAGCTTCCCTCTTGTCTGTTTACATAAAATCTCCATTCAGCCACCTGAAGTTCTGGCTACAGCAGAAGTCAACGTACAATGTCTGTGACACAACAAGGGATGTGAATGTCCAAAAGGAAATGGGGTGCAGAAATAGAAAAGTGAGAGAATCAGGTCCAGATGAGCAGCCAGTGTATTCATTCAAAATGTGGATGTACTCACAAAACCATAGCTACAAAGAAGAGGTTGTTTTAACGTGCATGACCGCCACTTACACAGCAGATAACTTAGGATTTCACTAGCTTTATCAGTACTACATGCTGGCTTTGATGGAAGGATGACTATTCTCAAACAATTACTCCAGTAATGTATACACTTGTTTTATATTTAGCGACGTGGGCTGAATTCTGTCCTTGGATATTCTGGCAGGGTGAAATTCACCCCTGTGCAGAAGGCCAGCACAAGACCTCCCTTTATCACTGTTTTGAGGAGGCTGTTGAAATTCAGGACTGAATTAACATGGAGACTGGTTTTTCTCCCTTCTCTGAAGCAGCAGCTCACCCGAGCTCAGGCTGGCATGCATTAGTAGTACAGCGTAGATAATCTCATCTGCGCTTCACTGAAGCACTCCTGAATAGAACAACTTGCTGTGTTATGTAGGGTCACTCTTGATTTTCTTCTATGGTGGAGAGAAAGATGTATGATAGAGCAGGGCGGATTTATCTTGCTGGCTGTTGACATATGGCTCTGGGATATGTAGCAACCATGAAAAGGGTATATTTTGGAGCAGAGTGGGGAGGGCACAGCTTTCAGAAGCTGTAAGGAACAGCGTTCTTAGTAGGATCAGCCAATGAAAGCTTGATCTGATGATGTAATGTATCTAACTTAGTGTTTCTTTGGTTGAGCATGCTGTCATTCAATATCCTGCCGAAGAGCTTTAGGAACTGCCAAATTGAATAAGACCAGTGGTCTCTCGTCCAGTGTCCTGTATTCAACAGTGGCCAGCACCAGATGCTTCAGAGGAAAGTGTAAGAATCTTGAAACCACTTTTCCCAATGAAATTTCCCTCCTGACCTGCTTAGTTAGAGGCTGTTTTATGCCCTGAAGCATGAGGTTTTACATACCTTCCAAAACTCTTGGTTATTTTTAAAATCCTTACTATTATAACTATTGGATTCTGTTGAAGCTCAGAGAATTTTCTGTCAAGCTCAAATGAACTGTTATTAAACTCAGCTGTTGAGTTTTGAACTGAACTCCAGACAGTTAATATTGCCCAAAGCACAATAATATCTTATTTTTGCATGCATGCTGGCCTACGGGAATCAAAAGGCAATATATCCTGTGGAATCGGAAGCATCCCTTTTCACAACACTGCCAAAATGTAATCACATTATGTGAAGCTATAAAGCCAGTCAGCAGTGTAAACTGGAAGTGAAAAGGTGAAATGTGTCACTATTGCAGACAGACCAATCAATACTCACAGCAAGTATATGGATATTTTTGCAGTTCACATTGATAATACATTGTGTAATCTAACACTAGTAACCAGAGTTTAATTTGGGGATCAATCATTCTGTAGCAAATGGTAATTCAGTGTTAAAGCACATGGGGGGAGATACTGGCTTATTCACCGCTGGGTTACAAGATTTGAAAGATCACTTAAAAAGCAACTTTACATGTCAAATTACAAATTACATTTTTTCACAAGTCTGCTATTGGATTAGCTGAACCTACTTCTATCAGTGGTGCTGGGGGTGCTGCTGCACTCCCTGGCTTGAAGTAGTAATAATATATGTTTCCATCATCAGCACCCAAACAATAAACATTGTTCCAACACCCCTGATTTCTACTAATTCAACTTTCATACAAAGAGTTGATAGGATGGGGGGGGGGGGAAAGTTTGGTCAATCTGGGAGCCAGGGGTCTCTTTTTCCAACTGTGTTTGCATTGGGTGATGAAATTCCTAGGAGGCAATAAAAAATAATGCTTAGACACGGTGGGCAGGTATTTTCAAAAGTGCCTACGGGCCAGACTTGAAAGGTATTTTGGTGCCTAAAGATGCAAATAGGCATCTAGTGGGATTTGCAAGTGTGCCTAACTCCCATTGTAAAACTGTCCCTAAGTGACCCAGGAGCACAAGTCCCATTAACTTGTTCTCTTAAGTCAGGTGCTTTTGGAAAACCCATCCGACAGCTGGTCAAATCCTAGTCATTTAATTCATAGGTTAACAAATATTGCCAATTCCTCTTGTATAATCGATTTGACTAATCAGGGGGAGGGATAGCTCAGTGGTTTGAGCATTGGCCTGCTAAACCCAGGGTTGTGAGTTCAGTCCTTGAGGGGGCCATTTAGGGATGTGGGGCAAAAATTGGGGATTGGTCCTGCTTTGAGCAGGGGGTTGAACTAGATGACCTCCGAGGTCCCTTCCAACCCTGATGTTCTATGATTCTATGACTAATCAATGTTTCTGGGACCCTGCCAGCTGTTAGATAATATGGCTGCTGTTTATTAAACAGGTTCATTCTTCAGGTGTTCATTGCTTATAAGATAGCATCTTTTACCAGCTCAAACTCAGAGGGTGTGTTCAGTTCAGGTAAGTCACCAAAAATTCAAAACCCCATTAAAGATATTTGACCACTTAAAGATTAAGTGCACTGTAAAGATAAATGATCCCTTGGAATTTAATGTTTCAACATTAAGGAGCCTCTACTCCATCTACAGACCATATCACATAAAGGCTTCTAATTCTGAAGGGGATTACCACTGATGGCTGGTCTATATTAGACAAGTTGATGTCTCTTTTCAAGGTTCTTTATAGAACTAAGTCAGTTGACACTCCATTGAGTCAGTAGGTTTTTGAGAACAGACTGAATGGGCAAGAGTATGGCAGTTCTTCAGAGAGTAGAGTAAGGCCTGGTCTACATACAGCTCCTGTGATATAGCTTTGTCAGGGGTGTGATTTTTACTGATACAGCTATACTGGCATAAGGCCTGGTGTGGATATAGTTATACTAGTATGAAGGCATGTCCCAAACCAGACTAAGTTGTACTTTTATACTGATATAATTGCATCTACAATAGGAGGAGAGTTTGCAGTGTTAACTATACTGATATAGTTAAAGTGGCCAAACTTTCTGCTGTAGAGAAGCCTTGAGTACCTGTAAAACAGATGCCCCATATTCCCCTCTCCAGTGTAGGGCAGAGAGACTTTTAAGTGGCATGGCCTTGGGGGTCAGACATAAACAATATTCCTAAAAAAGTGGTGGTGTTCTACATGAAGAAGTTTGAAAGCTACTTATACATTCCTAAGACATCTCACTAAGCAGTGGAAACTTATTTGGGCAGCTGAACTGGGGTTTTCCTCCAGAAAACCCAAAGGGCTTCTCTCTACCCCTTCCTTCAATAATTCCAAAGAAATCAATGAGCATGGCCAATGTTTGCAAAATGCTCCAGTTCCAGTGAGCATTAACTAATGATGACACATCCCCATTAAACAAAGATCGGTCAAATCAGGGCCAATTGCCATTTTAACCTTCTTGAGTGGGACACATAATGTTCACAGGCGTGCTTGATGAACATACACAGTCTCTTATGTCTAAAATGTTGTGGTGCCCCTCAAGTATTGGTTAGATTCCTATTGTAACGCCTAGTTGCCAGGCATCCGTAGAGTTGGATGGACAGCCTGACTCACATTGGGAGGGTGATTTATTCTGCAGGAAGCCGGTCCTCTGTACCACTTATGAACTTTCAACAACACATGAATTGTTACAGTTGAGTATATCTTTCAGCACTTATTCATCTGAAGAAATAACAGTCGCTGAAAATTGTCAGTCAGGTAACAAGAAAAGAGGCGGTATGGGCTGCCAGCAAACTGGCTGCATTGCAGTGGGTTTGTGCCAAAAAGCATTTATACTGCCTGGGTGAGGAAAAGGATGTTTTGCAACAGGCGTTGTTTAGGTAGGCAAACCATGCTAGACAATGGCACTTGGGAGCCAAGGGCCTTATCCACTGCCCATTGCTAGCAATGGAAAGACTCAATGGAAAGGCCCTAGGAGAGCCATAAAGAAATGACTGCCTGGAAACTGCCAGTTCTACACTTTGCCCTGAAGGGGCATAATCCTCATCTACAGTGTGAGGGCTTTGATTGCCCTTTCATTTGATGAAAAGAGGAATTGCTGGAACTGGGTAAGAAATGGATATGAAGTTCCCCTAACCGCAGCAGAGGTAAAAGAGCAGAAAATGTTCTTCTCCTACTCACACCCAGTCATAGATCAGATATCCTCACCTCCAGATCAAGCATATCATCATCAGGAGCCTAGAAATGCCTTTCAAGACCATAAGCAGACATGTCTTTCTCAATACCCTCTTGGATGTGTTGATATTTGTGATTTACTTTAAGATGCTTCTTTGAGGCTGAGATCTAACCAGCGATGGTCATTAAAATCATGGCAGCTGGGGGGCATGAATTCTAGCTTGGCCTTAGTCAGGGGTATTTGCTAAAGTCCTAGACCCTGAATTCTGTTGGAGTCATGCTAAGCAGGGTCTTGCTGCAACCAAGTGGTGTAAATCATGCAGATGCTCTGACTAGAAGTGCTGAAGTTTACTTTTTTTGTTTGAACAGAATTCTAAGGTCTGAACGAAATGCCATCTGGCCGCATTCCTGAAGCAAAGTAAACACATCACCAGCAACAACAGCAACAGTTATATATTCCAGCTGCTCCTGCCTACTGTAATATTACTTTGCTTCTAATATCACCTTCCATCCATTGTTCTCAAAGCATTTACAGACAAATGAATTAAAATTCACAGCATTCCTGTTCAGCAGGCAGGTGTAAGAGACATTATGGTCTAGTAGTTAGCATGCTCAACTGGGACTCAGGAGACTTGGATTCAATTCCCTGCTCCAACACAGACATCCTGTGTGACCATGGGCAAGTCACGTAGCCTCTTTGTGCCGCAGTTCTCCGTCTGTGAAATGGGGATAACAGCATGACTCAATTTCCCAGGGGTGTTGCTGGGGATATCACAGGGTACTGCTGGGGGCTGGGCAAACCTTAAAACCCACCAGTCAGAAGGGAGTGGTACAACAGGTTCTGCCCACAGACAGGCGTCAGCTGGAGACTGAAGACCAGACTCGATGCTCCTGGAGTTGACCATGGAGGGGCGTGGGATTCAGGTGCAGTTACCCTGAAAATTAGACACTAACCTCTCTACATGTCTTGCAAAACAAAAACAAAGTATTCTGAGAAAACTGACAACTTATGTGAGGTACAATATGATCTGAAAGCTAATTTAATTTGTGTTTCTTTCACCATGTAAGATTCAGAATATTTGTAATCATAACGCAAAATCTTACTAAAGTGCTCTTCCTGGAGAACTATAGTTAAATTCCATTGCCATTTGACTATATATGATTAAAGATTGGCTTGCTTACAGTAGCAACTAATAGTTTATATTATTTTGCAGGTCTTCTTCCAAGGCTTTGGACTTAGACAAAGAGATGTAGATCCAATTCCCTTATACCACTGACTTCCTGTGCGACCTGATGCTTCAGGTCCCCATCTGTAAAATGGAGATGATTCGTCATTTTTTTACTCTTTGCCTTGTGCATTTGATTGCTAGTTCTTCAGACAGGGACTGTCCCCTATGTGCTTATATGGCACTTAGCACAAGGGGCCCTGAGGGCAGGTGTGCCCTCTAGCTGCAATAATAAATAAGTTTATGATAACTAATATGTTTGGGTTTTACAGAATCTTTTTCATACTTTTTTAAAAAAAACTGGAGCACAGTTGTGTTCAATGGCACTCAACCTGCACATGTAAATGGAAATCACTTGATTGGGCTAGAAGTCCCCTGCAGCACAAGAACTTAAAGGGTCAGGGCTTGTCATAAATATAAAGGGAAGGGTAAACACCTTTAAAATCCCTCCTGGACCGAGGAAAAACCCTTTCACCTGTAAAGGGTTAAGAAGCTAGGATAACCTTGCTGGCACCTGACCAAAATGACCAATGAGGAGACAAGATGCTTTCAAAGCTGGAGGGGGGAGAAACAAAGGGTTGTCTCTATCTGTGTGATGCTTTTGCCGGGAACGGAAAAGGAATGGAGTCTTAGAACTTAGTAAATAATCTAGCTAGATATGCGTTAGATTCTGTTTTGTTTAAATGGCTGATAAAATAAGCTGTGCTGAATGGAATGTATATTCCTGTTTTTATGTCTTTTTGTAACTTAAGGTTTTGCCTAGAGGGATTCTCTATGTTTCAAATCTGATTACCCTATAAGGTATTTACCATCCTGATTTTACAGAGGTGATTCTTTTACTTTTTTTCTTCTATTAAAATTCTTCTTTTAAGAACCTGATTGCTTTTTCATTGTTCTTAAGATCCAAGGGTTTGGGTCTGTTCACCTATGCAAATTGGTGAGGATTTTTATCAAGCCTTCCCCAGGAAAGGGGGTGTAGGGTTTGGGGAGGATTTTGGGGGGAAAGACGTTTCTAAGTGGGCTCTTTCCCTGTTATATATTTGTTAGACGCTTAGTGGTGGCAGCAATAAAGTCCAAGGGCAAAAGGTAAAATAGTTTGTACCTTGGGGAAGTTTTAACCTAAGATGGTAAAAATAAGCTTAGGGGGTCTTTCATGCAGGTCCCCACATCTGCACCCTAGAGTTCAGAGTGGGGAAGGAACCTTGACAGGGCTGTAGGTTATGGCTGTTTACTATTTGGTCCTTTATCAGACCATTTGCTCACTTCTTCATTGTATCAACCAAGCCTCTTATGCAGAAAAGCTTTTTAAGAAAGCCACTCCCACTAGCATCACTCTGAGCCAGATCTTCAGCTGGTCTAAACTGGTGACTCAAAACCTGGTCTGAAGGTTTTAGTCTTTTTTGCCTTTGACCTCCCACACCTGAGCCAATGTCTCACTTTTGTTTTCAAAAGCCAGGAAAACCAAATCAAACCATCTAATCATCCTACATGAGAACTCTTTACATTGTCGATAAAACTGAGAGTCTCATATAAGGAAATAGGTTAAATTTGGAAAACAAATCTTTGAGGTTACATTTACAGACATCTCCAAAAGAATTATTGTAATGATTACTGGTACTGAGACAAATGTGATAAAAAGCATCTTAGATGTGTATATAATATAAGCTCTATAACTGACAGCTATAATGAATGTTAAAAGAAAACTTTTTCTGTTGTGTTATAAATTATTTTTCTCTAGCTCTATTCTCCACAGTAAAGACTTTGATGTGTTCAGGGAATGAAGGTGAGATTTAAAATGTGTTGGGTCACAAATATTAGCAGACGACTTGAACATTGTTATGAGAGTACAGAAAAATTAGCATAAATCCATCACTTGAAAGCTTTAAATCCAGACCTGATGTCTTTGTATGAAAGATGTATTCTAGTTAGTACAACTGTCAAGCTCTGGACTTGCTGCAGGAATCACTGGTGAAATTCTGGGGCCTATGATATGCAGGATCATATGACCTTGATCAGTGATGCCTTCAGACTTAAAATCTTGACAAGGTAAAACTATTTTGGCTGTTTAGTTTTCCAAGAACAGACAAAGAAGGTAGTTAAAACTTGTAGATACAGGGTAACATTTTAAAAAGAGTCTAAGTCCCATTTTCAAAAAGCAACTTAAGCACTTAGGAGCCTAAGTTACTTTAAAAAGTTTTACCTGCACTCATGGAGCCTTAAAACTACTTTTCCTTATCTAAGATTTGTTGCTCTGCAAGGTGAGTTCCTTTGGATAACATGGGTTCCTGTTAAAAAGGCATTTCCTCTCTGCAGAAGAGATGGAATTTTAAACCTTTAGGACTGCATGTGGTATGCAATTAAAATATGCAGAAGCTTATGGCATTTTTAGGTTTCTTCTTTTCTTGTTTTAACGTAGTGTTGTTGAAATCTATGCTGATTCAGGGCAATTCTAGGTTCAGGTGGAGTTCTGATTTTTCAGTGGGACTGTTTTATGAGTCTTCAATGTCAACTGTATATATTTAAAAGGAATGTCAGAAGGAAAACAAAACCAAAAACTAAAAAATACTCTTGGAGTCTGATCCAAAGCCCTTTGCAGTCAATGACAGATTCCCATTGGCTTCAATGTGCACTGGATCAGGAAGTTAGTAAATACCAGCTGCTATTCTGATCAGCATTAGGGCGGAGTCATTAAGGTTCTTCTACACATGCCTAACTTAAAGCATCTGCACAGTACCAGTGGGATTATGCATATGCTTAGAGATATATACTTAAGTACCTTAATGAATCTATAAATATCATGCCTCTTTTTCCTCCACTGTATTTAAAGGGTATTAATGGTATGTGTGCAATTTAGTATGTTCTGTGTATAAACATATAATTAGCAGTCATTATATTGTATTTTATATCCCCTCTAGCATATACTACCCTCTTTGTATTATACCAAAAATCTGCATGAAATCAAATACAGTGTGTTCACTGAAAAAGTCTACATTCTTAAGTTACTCGATTTTTGCTGCAAATGCCAGGATGATCACTTTGTTCTCAAACATTCAAAACACCTTTTAAAAAGAGAAAGGAATTGTAAACCTTCCACAGTGCACTTAGAACAAA
The DNA here is from genome assembly GCF_965140295.1 of Lepidochelys olivacea. NCBI lineage: Eukaryota > Metazoa > Chordata > Testudines > Cheloniidae > Lepidochelys > Lepidochelys olivacea. The sequence goes on along the minus strand of NC_140421.1, from coordinate 64,812,731 downwards.
GACCAAAAACAAGTGAGTCACTGGAAGATCGACTGCTGAGAGTAATAAAGCTCAGAGGCACGAGGCTGACATCTCCTGGAAGGCAGTGACACAACAGGATTTGGAAATCAAAATGTGCCTCATCAATGCAGAGTTTCAAACTGAAGGTAAGACCTCTCGCACTGAATAAATTTGTTAGTCTCTAAGGTGCCACAAGTACTCCTTTTCTTTTTGCGGATACAGACTAACACGGCTGCTCCTCTGAAATTTAGAGCTGTGTGAATATTGGATTTTTCATTTCATTGGCAATTTTTTGTTTTCCCCACTGAAATGATTCAGCAAAATTGACATGAATTCACAAGATGTGAGGTCGGGTGTCACCAAATCTGCATTTTTTTACCAAAAAGAGTTTCAGTCAAATTTCCTCCAGCTCCACTTGTATTGACCACTCTGTACAACTTAACAACAGGAATTTAGGATCTGTTAAGGCTCAGTGTCATGGCTAATCTCAAATTTTCGTTTCTAGCCCTTTTTTGTTCTATTTAGGTCCTTGTCTGTGCCCATCACTTTGGTACCATTAAGGCCCTGATTCACTCAAAACACTCAAGCCAAGGCCTAACTTTTAAATGTCTTCAGCAATGATCTCCTATTCCTCAAAGCACATTAGGGACGGACTACCTGATGAAAGATACAAGAGACACAAGGTGGGTGAATAATATCTTTTATTGGACCAACCTCTGTTGGTCAAAGAGACAAGCTTTTGAGCTTACACAGAGATCTTCAGCTCTGGGAAAGGTAGTCAGAGATTACAGATGAGCATTTGCTTAAGTGCCTTGCTGAAATGGGGTCTCTGTGGGATGATTAACATCTATCCAGTGATATTCTTTCCTTCTTTCTCCCTAGTGTGTGAGGATTCTCTTTTTAAATATTTGTTTCTTTTTATTGTGGCGATAGTCTTCAAAATGGATGTTGATCGCTGGTCAGTCACAGTGATTTTCCTTAGAAGTCATTGGTCAGCCACACTCCTCCCTGACCTGCACCCAGAGTTGGGCTGGGGGGAGCCTATTGGATATGAATTTCCTAATTCTGGGGCCACAGTTCTAGATGAGCCAGGGGAGGCAGAACTGAGAGGTCAGTCTGTTTCTGGTGGGGGGGTTGGCTTGTCCCAGTGGAGTTGCTGCAAGGTTCCTCATGGCTACTGGCTGCCTGCTTGTGGCTGAGCCATTGCACCCCACAAGCAGCTCAATTATAGGGCCCTAGCATATGGAAGCAGAGGGAAAAGGAGGTTTCCCCTATACACCTGAGCAGTAGAATTACTACTTGTCCCCAATTTCATGGCAATATACCTGATCCCAGACTGATCTTGGTAGGACACCAGCATGTCCCTCATTCATGAGAAGGTACTTCAAATGAGGGTTTTGTGCCAGGCACTGGTTGCTATGAACGCACTGCGGACACTCTGAGGGAGGCATAACTCCACGGTGATAACGACATCTTTTGGCCACAGTGCCACCATTTCATTAATGCCTGGGCCCGCTGTAGTGGTAAAAGTAAGTTGTAAGTTGAGATGTGATTGCTCTGAGTCCTGACTGTTGCTGGGCAGCACAAGCCATGGAAGGGTAAAAGGTGGGGAAGTCTGGGTCCTTCCAAACCTACATTAAACACTTACACCTGTTTTCCTCCTTGCTCCTCATCTGTCTTTTTCTCTCTCCTTTCTTTTGCAGGAAGTAGTTCTTTGTCCTCCTTATATACTTCAGCTCCATTCAATCAGAGACAAGGGGCCATCCCCACACAGGAGTGCCCTCATGGCACTAGAAAACAGTCACAAGTAACGGATCCACCAGACCCAAGGCCTGATCCAGCAAGAGGCTGAGCATCTCCCTCTCCTACTGAGCTATTTCCAGTGAAGTGCTCAGCACCCCCTGGCCTGTTTATCATCTCCAGGGCCCTTCATCACCTGCAGTTACCTTCACATACAGAAAACACTGACACACTTGAGCCTAGATAAGGGGCCAGTCGGGAACACATCCGCCTGTGTCATAAATATAAAGGGAAGGGTAAACACCTTTAAATCCCTCCTGGCCAGAGGAAAAATGCTTTCACCTGTAAAGGGTTAAGAAGCTAGGATAACCTCGCTGGCACCTGACCAAAATGACCGATGAGGAGACAAGATACTTTCAAAGCTGGAGGGGGGGGAAACAAAGGGTTGTCTCTATCTGTGTGATGCTTTTGCCGGGACCAGAGCAGGAATGCAGGTCAGAACTCCTGTAAAGAGTTAGTAAGCAATCTAGTTAGATATGCGTTAGATTCTGTTTTGTTTAAATGGCTGAGAAAATAAGTTGTGCTGAATGGAATGTATATTCCTGTTTTTGTGTGTTTTTGTAACTTAAGGTTTTGCCTAGAGGGATTCTCGGTGTTTTGAATCTAATTACCCTGTAAGGTATTTACCGCCCTGATTTTACAGAGGTGATTCTTTTACTTTTTCTTCAATTAAAATTCTCTTTTAAGAACCTGATTGTTTTTTCATTGTTCTTAAGATCCAAGGGTTTTGGTCTGTGTTCACCTGTGCAAATTGGTGAAGATTTTTATCAAGCCTTTCCCAGGAAAGGGGGTGTAGGGCTTGGAGGGATATTTTGTGGGGGAGACGTTTCCAAGTGGGCCCTTCCCCTGTTCTTTGTGTAACACTTTGGTGGTGGCAGCTTTTAACCTAAGCTGGTAAAAATAAGCTTAGGGGGTCTTTCATGCAGGTCCCCACATCTGTACCCTAGAGTTCAGAGTGGGGAAGGAACCCTGACAGCCTGTTTTCTAGATTAGTGGACATGGGCATACCTTTGAGGCCACAAAACATTACTTCCTGGCTTCCACAGTGCCAGAGCCAGATGTGTTTGGGCCTCATTCTACTCTCTGATACTGGTGCAGATAAGTCAGTGGAGTGACATTGATATCGAACTGGCATGAGGAGAATTAGGCCCATTTTTGTTCAGTCAGGCTCTACCTGCAATAAAATAAACTCAAATCTTTGCATACAGCCACACCTATTCATCCCATCTATTATGTCAAGCACAGCACTGGCCACAAGCATGTTTATGCACCGTACAGAACCACCCACACTTTGTGCAGAATCCTTCCGGGAAACCAGAGAACAAAAACACACTGTTCTCCTGCAGTTCACTGCCCACTTCTCTCTGCAGTAACTCACCTCCTACATCACCTTGCTGACTTTGCCAATAACATGTACAGTTGTCATGGTTCTGCATTACTCAGAGTGACTCATGTGGCATCCTTAATAGCAGATTGGCTATGTAGAAGCTTTTTAAAATATAAAATGTAAGGGGTGGGGATTTACAAAAGCATTCGGCCTGGCCTACCTGCTCCCATTCAAGTCAATGGAGGCCTAACTCTGCACCCATTGAAACTCATGGTAAAAGTGTCATTGATTTCAATAAGTCAGAGTTAGACCAATGCTGAGTGCTTTGGAAACTCCCACCCAAAAGTTCGTACAATGATTAGAACAGCAATGGCTTGTGTTGTAGTTATTGAAAACTGTATCTGTCATTTAGTCTGGTATAAAGAAAAGGAGGACTTGTGGCACCTTAGAGACTAACCAATTTATTTGAGCATGAGCTTTCGTGAGCTACAGCTCACTTCATCGGATGCATCCTGTCTGGTATGTTTTCCTCTATGTAGGAAGACATGAGAATATTAAGTTATTTTTCATTAACACATATAATCAGAGTTGTTTAAATCTATTGATTCAATTTATAGTGGTTCACGTGATCCATTATTTAGTCTGTTATCATGAGTTGGGGTTTCAGTTCAGTTTGTTTTAGTTCACTTGTGTGCTCACCCCCACTGAGTTTGAAAGAGCCACAAAACTCAAGCTAATTATCAGTTTTGGCCTGGTTTTGAACCCAAGCCAAACAAAATGATTTCACACGGTTTCTGCCTGAAACTATAAAGTGGCCTAGGCTCTCCCAAAGCTCAGCAATTTAACTCTGAGCTAGTTTTGAGAGTCTGTGAACATGACTTAAGTCTCAGGGTCATAAATTTTGATAGACATTTTTCATACACTAGCTCTACTTAAATAATAACACAAAGCTAAACAGTTATAATGTATAACATCCAGTACTTTGCTATGCCAAGGGCTTTCAAACTGTTAGTATTAAGCAGGGGCCATGTTTTAGAGACTCATAAATTTGGTTAGAAAAAGCTTCCAAATATTAGGATATTTCAGTGTATTTATTGGTACCACTTGTCTAAAAGTGAAGTCAAGCTGAAAAATACATCAAAGAGAATCTTTCATCCAGCATTTCAATTCTTTTGCTTCTACTTCCTGTGGAAACTAGGAAATATAGAGATGTAGGGGAAAAGGAAGAACATTTATCCCCACGAAAGTTGATAATCTATTTAAATCCTGAGATGACTGGTGAAGCTGACCAAAACAAAAGGCCACATCCTCAGAGGAGTGTGGGACCACAAAAATTAGAATTTAACTAATTACAGGAGTCAAAGAATGCAAAGAAGAACAGGGTCAAAACAAGGGAGCCAGGAGGGGACACCAAGCAGAGATTACTGACGTCATCCACTGTTCCAAAAGGGAATCCAAGGGGAGAGTGGACAATGCGCAGAGGAACTCTGCCGGAAGCGTGCGTGAATGAGGCCTCACACTCAGAGATCTGACTTAGCTTCCTGGCCATGGACGGATGGCCATTTTGGCCAGTGCCAAGAGGAAGCTGATGAGCAAATCTTGCAGCTTTGTGGGGCATAGAGCATACATAATAGTTTCAGAGAAGAATAGGTGTGGGGAGAAGGGCAGTCAGAACCTCAATAAAAGGGGCTGTGACCTGGCATGCTGCAGGGGCAGGTATCTGGGGTTTTGATGAACTGTCCCAACCATAAGCACTTGTAAGAGGTGCTAGATGGACATCACTGGAGACTAAAATATTTTTCCAGAGAGCAGTAAGCAAGCAGATGCAATGCATGTTTCCTCACCTGAGAAAGGGGATTCACTCCTCATCTGGAGAAAAGCATATTTCTACTCCTAGTCTTCTCCAGTCATGTGCCAATGAGGCTGCCATTGCATACCAATCACAGTGTGACTTAATTATGTGGACACTTAGCTAAACAAAACTGAATCAAGACTGCTACCACATGACAAAGCTCTCCATTGTTAGCTACATACAGTCACAACCTGCCTGGATTTAAATCAGCAACTAGATGTAAAAGCTTCACTTCTCATTAGGTTTCAGAGTGGTAGCCGTGTTAGTCTGTATCAGCAAAAAGAACGAGGAGTACTTGTGGCACCTTAGAAACTAATAAATTTATTAGTTTTTTAATTATTTATTATGATTATTTATTAGTTTGAGCATATGCTCAAATAAATTTGTTAGTCTCTAAGGTGCCACAAGTACTTCTCATTAGGAATCCGTTAAGCCACTGTCTTCCAAGAAACTTTTTTGAACCTCCGAAGTTTGAGAGATATGGAGCCAATTTCTCTCCTGGCAAAAAGCCTTACATGGTCTCATTTCCTAGGCTAAGTTACAAAACATTTCCTAGTGATGTTAAAATTGAGGTCCAGGAATTTCAACTTTATTGAAGAATATAGCTGTTAGTGAGAGATTTAGTTTGACTTCACGGGGCTAAGATAATGTCTGTCAGAGCCAGAAATCTCTTGCTTAATTCTGGTTAGAGTTTCTTCGTAGCCATCTTGTTGAATTGTTTGTTTTGGGTTTTTTGGCCGTAGCATGTCTTTTTGCTTCTACTCTTCTCCTGATTTCCAAAATACCATAAGATAGACTGCAGGCAAACTAAGTAATATTAACTTTGGTTTCTTTACATATCAAACTTCACAGGAAAATAAAATGCTGTAATTTTATATGCTACCTGCAATACAAATGTCTATTGATAGATGGTGCTATGTACACAGTTTATTTTTCAAGTAAATGTAGAGCAATGCGTTCATATTTAAAAAAAAGAAGTTTAGTCAAGTATTACAGTTCAAGGTTGTTTTGATGTAAAGAGATGCCCCATATTAAGACCCTAGAGCCAAAGAAACCCCAAATTTAGAGGGCCTATGTCAGAATCCAGATCTGGGTAGAAGTACAGATTTCATGGCTTTTTCCTATCTTTATACTGGGCCAAACCAGAACCATACACCAAGCACCCTCCACACATTAGGGAAGTCAAAACCTAGACTTGAATCTGAATGCCCAGGTCAGGCCTGTCTTTACTGAAAAGATAATTAGAGCAGGTTTAATTTTTCACCAGAAAGCTTTTTCTGTGATAGGCCAAAGAGCCAAGTCAATCCCATCTAAATGCAACAAAAATAAAAATATTCATTTAATTCAGTTCACAATTTTAAAAAGTTCTGTTTCAATTGCGTTTTTGGGTTCTATGTTTGACTTTTTTACCCCCTCTGCAAACACAGGGGAAGTACAAGAGAAACAGGATTAAAAACAAACAAAAAACCCCTCCATTGAATTTTTCATTTCCATTCTGATTCAATTAAATGAAAGTGAAATTTTCAGTTCAAATCAAATTAAAAATATTAATTTGTTTCAATGAAAAAATAAGGGTTCTATAATTCTTAAATGTAATTTTTTTCAATATTCTGTAGAAAATACTTAATTTCTGATCAGCCTCAAATACCTACAGTGGAGTCGCATCTTACGCGGGGGTTAGGTTCTAAAGTCAGCTCGTAAAGCGAAAATCGCGTATCGTCAAAATTACCCTTGAAAATCCCTTAAATTGCCCATAAAGTACAGTATACTGTACATGGTTTTGTGTATACTGTACAACCCTGTACAGTAATATGTATAAATGTATAATGTACAGTATATAATGAAAAGTACATATGCAAAATATAATTTTACAGTACTGTAATTTTAATTACAGGGGGATAATTACAGGGCGTCATCAGGGTTTGATGTTGATCCAGGAGACGGAGATGACTGAGAGCTTGGGTGACAGAGAGCAAGTCGTAGACGAAGTGGTTGGCTCTGGTTCAGCTTGAGAAGTTGATTGCATAGGCTCATCTGCTGCTGGTTGTTTTTCGTTGAAAAACATGGTGATCAGCAACGGTCACTGTTGTCTCTTGAGATGCTCAAACATTTCTTGATACGGTCTCAGATCGTCCATAATACTACATGTGATTTTGAGGCTTCGTTCCATAGAGGGATCATATTCAGAAATTAAATCATTCAAGTGTTTCGCTGCTTGGAACACTTCAGCAAATTTATGAAGATTCCAGCTTGCTGGCTCTTCCTGTTTGTTGTCATCATCTTCGTCCTCTGTAGATGATTTTATCAGTTCCTCTAACTTTTCTCTATGGCTCTCAATTAATTCTTCAGTTTCTTCCTCAAGGATGTTGACGAAGCCATCACCACCCACTTGCCTGGACACCTGAACAATGCATTTCTCTTCGTTGTCAATGGTCGGGAAACCCTTAAAATCATTCACACATTCTTTCATAGGTTTCACCAACATGCATTGACTGTTTCAGGTGTGATTGCATCCGTTGCCTGTTTAATATAAGTCATGCAATCAGCAATGTTGAAGGACTTCCAACACTCCATCACGTTAAGATTGGGATCAGCATCCATAGCGCTACATATCCATGAGAACGTAAGCCTCATGTATGTGGCCTTGAAACAGCAAATCATGCCTTGGTCTAGAGGTTGGAGGATGGAGGTGGTACTGGGGGGGGAGAAAGACAACTTCAACGTCGTTATGTGCAAACCAGAGCGCCGCAAGGTGGCCAGGAGCATTGTCTACGATCAGCAACACTTTAAAATCAAGTCCTTTCTCTTTGAGGTACCGCTTGACCTCCAGAATGAAACACTTGTGGGACCAATCCAGAAATAATGCTGCTGTCACCCAAGCCTTTTTATTTGATTGCCAGAACACAGGCAGGAGATTTTTGTTCTTGCCTTTTAGGGCACAGGGATTTGCAGCCCTGTAGAGCAAGCCCGGCTTTATTAAATGCCCAGCTGCATTGCCACAAAACAACACAGTCACACGGTCTTTAGCTGCTTTAAAGGCAGGGGCTTGTCTTTCTGATTTCAAAATGTAAGTCCAGTTGGCATTTTTTTTCCAGAAGAGCCCAGTCTCATCAGCATTAAAAACTAGTTCCGGAAGATAGCCCTTTTCTTCTATGATTTTCTTTAATTGTTTGCTGCCTCTTCATTGGCAGATGCAGCTTCACCAGTAGTCTGCATATTTTTGAGGTTGAAGCAGTTCCTAAAACTGTTAAGCCAACCTTGGCTGGCTTTGATGAGAAGGAAGTCCCTCTTCGGTGGGAGGTTTGAACAGCGCATAGAGGCTAAGAGCCTTTTCTCGCAACGTGTTGCCATCGATAGGCTCTTTTCAGTCTTCACTAAATCTTATCACGTACCTGGCTCGTCACCTTAGCAGTTATTGGAGCACTTGATGCCACAGCTTGACGAATTTCTCTCTCTCGAATCTTGATGGCACAGATGCTAGATTCGTTGCAGCCATATTTATGCGCCACGTTGGAGACCGACATACCATCTCTCAATAAGTCCAACACAGCCAGTTTTTCCTCCAGTGTTGGAACAGATGGCTGTTTCTTTGGTGGAGCACCAGATGAAGTAGTTGGCTAGCGTTTAGGGGCCATGTTGTACGAAAAATACGTATCTTTAAACACTAGAATCACACTCAGCACGGCGAGATGCTCACGCTATGAGAGGCATGCGGGAACTGAGACCAACTGAGGGAACAGCAGATTCACATCTCCCATCTCACGCTCACTCACGCTCATTGAGTGGAATGGTGGGTGGAATCGTCCGCACTATTTACAGGTATCTTTTTCTTTTTTTTTGCTGAGCGTGTATAGTTGAATTTGTGTAAGTTAAATGCGCGTATGATGCAACTCACCTGTATACATATCACACTCCAGTCCCATATACTGTACTTCCAATGGCAAGGACAGCAGAAAAGTATTTAAGCAATATTGGCACACAAAATACACAAAGCCTTCCATTTAAATTTAGATATTGACCAAGTTCTGGTTATGAATCTCTTGGTAGAGCCAGGGGAAGTGACCAGATGATACCCCAAAAACACACAAAAAGTAAACTCTTCTACACACCCTCACTCCTGATGGCTGACACACCCCTTTGTGGGTGGGCATGGCATAGCAGCTTTCCTGTCTAGCACCCTCCGCCAGCAGCCACTCCTGTGCTGTGGTGCCCTGTCCTCTAGTGAGACTCGACCAGGTCAAATTTAAGTCCTCCCCTTCTGGGGTAACAGAAAATCCAACAAATAGCCCAATGTTGTCACAAAAAGTTCTTCAGCACCAAGTGAGGCCTGTGATCCTCACATCCCACTCAGTGCTCCCATTCATCCTTAGCCCCTTCCCAGGGGCCTTCACACCACCTTCCCAGGAACTGGTACAGGAGCCCAGGTTCTCCCATGACACTGGGTTCCCATCTAGAGACCCTAAAACCAGTATCCAAGGTCTGCTCCATTGCTGCTACGTATGATAGTCTGTTAGCTGGCCTCCCTCACAGTGTGCAAGTTCACTCTTCTTCCACGGCCAGGACTCACAGGGTTTTCCCCCTGGAATCCCCGCAATAAATCCTTGGCCAAGAGTATAAACTGAAACCAATTTCCATGCTCCTGGGGACTGACCTTTCATGCCTCTAAGGCGGGGTGGGAAAACTTTTTAGCCTGAGGGCCACATTGGGGTTGCAAAACTGTCTGGAAGGCCGGGTAGGAAAGTCCGTGCCTCCCCAAACAGCCTGGCCCCTGCCCCCATCCGCCCCCTCCCACTTCTTGCCCCCCTCTGAACCTCCTAGCCATCCAATCACCCTGCTCCTTGTCCCCTGACCGCCCTCCCCGGGACTCCATCCCCATCCAACCCCCCTCCCCTGACTGCCCCAACCCCTATCCGCACCCCCACCCCTGACAGGCCCCTTGGGACTCCCACGCCTATCCAACCCCCCTGTTCCCCATCCCCTGACCACACCCCGCCCCAGAACCTCCATCCCATCCAACTACCCCCTGCTCCCTGACCCCTGACTGCCCCCCGGGATCCCCCCTTACCATGCTGGAGCCAGCCACACCACCATGCTGCACAGCAGGAGTGGCGGGCCAGAGCGCTCGCAGCACGCAGAGGCTGTGGGGGAGGGGGGACAGCGGGGGAGGGGCTGGGGGGCTAGCGTCCCCGGTCTGGAGCTCAGGACCGGGCAGGATGGTCCTGCAGGCCAGATTTGGCCTGCAAGGCTGTAGTTTGCCCACCACTGCGCTAAGTCTCCTTGCGCTGATCCTCTGCTGAACACCTCCCAGTGCTGTCTCCTGGGAAACCCCAATCCTGCCCTTTTTTCAGGGTACCTCACCACCAGAGCTTGCCCCACACCACTCCTGGTCTCCTATCAGACTCCTTTACTTAGAATCCCAGGGCCAAGTCTTTCCGTGGGCTCCCTCCCAGTCTCAGGTCCCAGAGGGGAACTGCAGCATTCTTCCCCTCTCTGGGTAGGTCCTGTACCAGCCCCTGGGAAGGGGACAAATACGATTGAGAGCCCTGAGCAAAGGAATGCAAGGACTACAAAACTCCCTCCCTGTAGCATCTCTCTATTCTGGGCTTCCTCTCTTTGTACTACCATTAGTTCCACCCCCATGCGGTTCCCAAATAATTAGGCCTAGCGTACCCTCCAGGTGCAATCAGGTGTCTTAACTGAGCGCTCCAGCTCCAGTTAACCCTTTCATTACACATGTGGGGTGCACACACCATCACAGAGGGGGATACAAACAAATATCATTAACAGAGCAAAGTGCTTTTGGTGGGAGGTGCATCAAGAACACATCAGGTAAACAGGAGTGGGTGGGGGTTGAAAGGACAGTTCAGTAAACAAATAAAGTTGAAACACGCAAGAGTAACACATTTCAGATATTTTAAAAATGTTATGTTCTTAAAATGCATGACAAAACAGGCTGGTATTTGGATTCCAATTATCTTTGTGCTATAAAGAAGTAGCCGCAAGCAGGGAGTGTAAGAAGTTACTACACATCTTCCAGGAAGCTCTACCGCACCATAATTTCTGTTGCCTCACAAAGAACTTTCTTGCTCACACAGACTAGAAGCAGCTACTCAGACAGGCAGTGCAACTAGCGATGTGTGTTTTCCACAGCAAGAGGAAGTCAGTAATAAAGTAAATGTGTGATCCTAAAACCAGCCTTTGACCTACTGTACACAATTCAGATTCAGGGGGGCATCTAATGTGGCCAATATCCTGGTTTGGGAAAATGCAGCCGGGTAAAATGTGACTGGCAGGGAATGAGAGCCATTGCAGTGTAGAATGGGAGCAAATAGTAGGTTTCTAGCATAGTAAGGTGATCACCAATATTTTTATAGCAATCAGCACCTGGCACAGGGTGGATGAACAGCAGTGTTTCCGGGTGGTTATTGTCCAGTGATATTGAGTATCCACTGATCAAAATAGTGGACTGTTCCTTTCTCCATTGCAGAAGGCAGTAGTGAAACAAATCCAGTAGTTGTGAGGGCCTTGGGAGGCAAGTGGACCTGGGAAGAAAATGGCAGGGCACAGTGTGGCATTACCAGAAGGTACACAGAATATATGCACCCACACTACACGTTGGAGACAGATCACAGCTGGTTGCAAATCAATAGTGAAGCAGCGTATGCTCAGTAGAGCCCTGCGTGGATACAAAATTTAGATCCGCTTCCATCCCCAGATATAAAGTGCATATCTGCGGATTTGCAGGGCTCTAATGCGCCGAACAAGCACAGAGCATACCGGCATGACCGCTCCCAGCAGAGCAGAGAGCAAAGCACCAGTCTAGATGGGTTCAGATCTAGAACCCATAGAACCCAGGGTTCACATTGAAAGTCAGTCAGAGAACGCCACACAAAGCAGGCTACAGGACTGATATTATTAGTCATCACGGAGGGCAGCACTAAGAAGCTGCATCCCAAATATCATCAGCAAGGAGAGGCTACTTGATTTTGTTTGTTTCCATTTTAAATGGTTATCAGTGCCCATGCAGGTTCTGGTAGCAACATAAACATTATACAGGACCAGATTAACCCATCACTGCGCCCTAGGCAGCCCCTACCAGGCCAGGACTAGGGTTGCAGTGCCAGGGCAGAGGGATAGTCAGTGCACCCTCAGGAGGATGAGGAGGAAGAAAAGAAAAAAAGACATTGGCCTATGATTTTGGAACTCCCCCTCCCCCCCACACACACATACAAATTTGGGCCCAAAGCATGTGCCTAATTACAGTGCTGATTCTGAGGAAATAAAATGACACTGCTTGGTTGAGAGAGTCCACTGCATTTCTATCAGGGACTCAAGAGACCATAAAAGAAAAAAACATCAAAAGAGCATTGGTTCAACCTGTGTTTAAACAATGTCAAATGTCACTTTGGGTCACAAAGTGACATTGAAGGTTATGACTTAAGAATATTTCAACTTTCTTGAGGATGTGTCACTTTTAACTTCAACTCTGAAAGAGACCGTTTGGCCAAGCAGTCACACCATTTTGATCAGTAATCTCCCCGGACTCCAGAGAGATTACTTATGAACCCAGGAAGCTGAGTAGCAAATACCACCTGCTCAGCCACCCTGGAACCTGCATGGGGCATATCAAAAGCTTCTTGGCGAGAGTGAGAGCTTTTCCCCAGGCTGCTTAGGGCCTGGGGAGGCACGGTGCGGCTGGCTCAGGGCTCCTCTGGGCTGTGGGGTGAGGGGGCTTGTGGCTCCGGCTGTGGGGGTGGGCAGCGGAAGGGGCCGAGCCGGGGGCTAGCCTCCCCACAGGGGGGTTCCACGTGCCGCCCATGGCGTTAACCTACCTTTTTTTCCACTGAAGTCAATGGAAGTGTGACCGTTTGTTTCAATGAAAGCAGAGGTAGACCAGTATTGAATAGCTTTGAAAACGCTGCCTTAGGGTGGCGATTACTAAAGTAAAAATGTCCATGATATAAGTGTCTGTGTGTGCACACAAAAGTACCCAGATGCACGCCTCTTTGAAAGCCAGGACATAAAGGAGTTAAGGTGCAAGATGCAAGCTTAATTCTGCCCCTTTGTGTATGTAGCTGCAGTGGGACAGAAGCCGGAGAAGGCATTGGAGAGGCTGGTAGGGGCAGTGTGCTGGGAGAGAAGCTGAGCCCTGATTAGGGGGCGGGGCTTCTCTGACTAGGGGTCCTATAAAGGTAGCCAGCCAGTGGCACAGACAGCAAACAGAGCTGTAAACAGAGGAGCTTGAGTGGGAGTTTGTAAGGGGAGTTTGGTGGGGGGAGACTAGGAGAATGAGGCAGAGGGACAGGCAGACAGGCTAGTGAAGGGAGTGTGTGGTGTTCTGGCAGTGTTGTGGTGCTCGTTGGGGGTTTGTTTTGCTGAAGGTGGTGGTTTGGTTTGTGTTTCCCAGACTAATAGGACTTAGGTGACAGACACAGAGGCAGCAGTGGTAGTGACTCATGTAGTGGAAGACACAATGAAGATGACTGGATGGGGAAGCTGTGGCACGTACATGATCCTGGAGTGGGTACCTGAAAAGAGTTTTGTCTGCATGAAGTGCCGCCTGATAGAGCATGATGGAAGAAAAGATCTGAGGATTGGAGATGCAGGTGGAAACTCTGGTTGAGTTTAGAATGGGGTTCGAGCAGAGGATGGAGCAAAGACAGGAGGAGGATGAAGGGAAAAGCTCAGACTTTCAGATGAAAGTAGGACCAAAGAACTCTGAGGGGAGACTGCTGGGTGAGGAAAGTGGACAGTGGAAGTATGTGACTAAGAGAACCAGGCAGAGGAAAAGATGGGCTAGTGAAGGAGAAATAGAGCTCAGAAATGGGTTTGCAGAGTTGGAAAATGAAGGGGCACAGCAGGTGGTCATTGAAGGTGGGAGGGCAAGGAAGAAGAGAAGAGCAGCTAGTTCTATAGGAAGAGGGGAAGAGTTAATGGAGATAAAAACACCAAATATGATCCCCAAGAGGATACAGGATGGGTTGCAGAGGATTGCAAGGGAGAATAGGGATCAAGAGGACTTGCAGCCAGAGGGAACATGGGATAGACCAGAGAATACACCATCACCAGGAAAAAGCAGGTCTACATGATTGGGGACTCCTTACTGAGAAGAATAGACAGGCCTGTAACCAGAGCTGATCCAGAGAACAGAACGGTGTGCTGTCTGCTGGGTGCTAAGATGTGGGATGTGGACCTGAGGCTGAAGAGGATCCTAATGGGAGCGGGAAATAATCCATTGATTGTCCTTCATGTGGGAACAAATGATATGGCTAGAGTCTCACTGGAACATATCAAGGGAGACTATGCCAGGCTGGCGAAGATGCTTAAGGAAATCAAGGCTCAGGTGATCTTCAGTGGGATTCTGCCTGTTCCTAGAGAAGGGCAACAAAGGTGTGACAAGATTATGATGATCAACAGATGGCTCAGGCAGTGATGCTATAAGGAGGGCTTTGGAATTATGGCCACTGGGGGGCATTCATGGACAGAGGACTGTTCTTTCGGGATGGACTTCACCGTAGTAGAGAGGGAAATAGACTTCTAGGATGGAGGCTGGCACAACTGATTAAGAGAGCTTTAAACTAGGAATTTGGGGGAGATGTCCAGGTAATCTCCACACCAGATTTTAACACTGAGAGGGAAGAAAACGAAAGAAAGGATATAGCTGTGGGTAGGAAATGGACATAAGGAGGAAGGGTAGTGTAGATACCAGTTTAATAGGTGATACTAGTGGTAGAATGTCTGTGCCTAATCGAGTAAAGAATGTGAGCGAAGCCAAAAAGCAGAAATTAAGATGTTTGTACACCAATGCGAGGAGCCTAGGTAACAAAATGGAGGAACTAGAGTTACTGGTGCAGGAAGTGAAACCAGATATTATAGGGATAACAGAAACAAGGTGGAATAGCAGTCATGACTGGAGTACAGGTATTGAAGGGTATGTGCTGTTTAGGAAAGACAGAAATAAAGGCATTTGTGTATGGAGTAGCATTGTAAATCAATGATGAGGTAGACTGTAAAGAAATAAGAAGTGATGGAATGGATAAGACAGAGTCTGTCTGGGCAAAAATCATGTTGGTGAAGAAAGCTACTAGAGCCTCCCCTGGGATAATGCTAGGGATGCGCTATAGACCACCAGGATCCGATCTAGGTATGGATAGAGACCTCTTTAATGTTTTTAACGAAGTAAATACTAATGGGAATTTGTGATCATGGAGACTTTAACTTCCCAGATATAGACTGGTGCTAGTAATAATAATAGGGCTCAGATTTCCCTGGATGCTATAGCTGATGGATTCCTTCACCAAGTAGTTTAGATTTGGTTTTGATGAGTAGTCAAGACCTCATAGAAGAAATGGTTGTAGGAGACAATCTTGGTTTGAGCAATCATGAGCTAATTCAGTTCAAACTAAATGGAAGGATAAACAAAAATAGATCTGTGACTAGGGTTTCTGATTTCAAAAGGGTTAACTTTAAAAATTTCAGGAAATTAGTTAGGGAAGTGGATTGGATTGAAGAACTTGTGGATCTAAGGGCAGAGGAGGCCTGGAATTACTTCAAGTCAAAGTTGCAGAAACTATCAGAAGCCTGCATCCCAAGAAAGGGGAAAAAAATTAATAGGCAGGAGTTGTAGACCAAGCTGGATGAGCAAGCATCTTGGAGAGGTGATTAAGAAAAAGCAGAAAGCTTTCCTTGCTGATCCCTCCCATCTTCCACTCCTTGTAGGCTATCTTATTGAGGTTAGAACATGTAGGGATAAAGTGAAACAGGCCAAAAGCCATGTAGAGTTGGACCTTGCAAAGGGAATTAAAAGCAATAGTAAAAGGTTCTATACTCATATAAAAAGAAAACAAAGAAAGAAGTGGGACCGCTAAACGCTGAGGATGGAGTGGAGGTTAAGGATAATTTAGGCATGGCCCAATATCTAAACAAATACTTTGCCTCAGTCTTTAACAAGGAGCTTAGGGATAATGGCAGGATGACAAATGGGAATGAGGATATGGAGGTAGATATTACCACATCCGAGGTAGAAGACAAACTCGAACAGCTTAATGGGACTAAATCGGGGGCCCCCAGGTAATCTTAATCCAAGAATATTAAAGGAACTGGCACATGAAATTGCAAGACTATTAGCAAGAATTTTTAATTAATCTGTAAATTTAGGGGTTGTACTGTATGATTCGAGAAATTGCTTACATAGTTCCTATTTTTAAGAAAGGCGGAAAAAATGTGATCTGGGTAACTACAGGCCTGTTAGTTTGACATCCGTTGTATACAAGGTCTTGGAAAAAATTTTGAAGGAGAAAGTAGTTAAGGACATTGAGGTAGGTGATAATTGGGACAAAATAGGCTTTACAAAAGGTAGATCATGCCAAACCAATCTGATCTCCTTCTTTGAGAAGGTAACAGATTTTTTAGACAAAGGAAACGCAGTGGATCTAATTTACGTCGATTTCAGTAAAGCATTTGATACAGTTCCACATTGGGAATTATTAGTTAAATTGGAAAAGATGGGGATCAATATGAAAATTGAAAGGTGGATAAGGAACTGGTTAAAGGGGAGACTACAACGGGTCATACTCAAAGGTGAACTGTCAGGCTGGAGGGAGGTTACAAGTGGAGTTCCTTAGGGATCGGTTTTGGGACCAATCTTATTTAATCTTTTTATTACTGACCTTGGCACAAAAAGTGGGAGTGTGCTAATAAAGTTTGCGGATGACACAAAGCTGGGAGGTATTGCCAATACAGAGAAGGACCAGGATATGAAGTAAATACTAATGGTAAAGTAAATACTATGAAGTAAATACTAATACTTAATACTTGTATAAGTAGGGGCATAGCGAGCAGATCGAGGGACGTGATCGTTCCCCTCTATTCGACATTGGTGAGGCCTCATCTGGAGTACTGTGTCCAGTTTTGGGCCCCACACTTCAAGAAGGATGTGGATAAATTGGAGAGAGTCCAGCGAAGGGCAACAAAAATGATTAGGGGACTGGAACACATGAGTTATGAGGAGAGGCTGAGGGAGCTGGGATTGTTTTGCCTGCAGAAGAGAAGAATGAGGGGGGATTTGATAGCTGCTTTCAACTACCTGAAAGGGGGTTCCAAAGAGGATGGCTCTAGACTGTTCTCAATGGTAGCAGATGACAGAACGAGGAGTAATGGTCTCAAGTTGCAGTGGGGGAGGTTTAGATTGGCTATTAGGAAAAACTTTTTCACTAAGAGGGTGGTGAAACACTGGAATGCGTTACCTAGGGAGGTGGTAGAATCTCCTTCCTTAGAGGTTTTTAAGGTCAGGCTTGACAAAGCCCTGGCTGGGATGATTTAACTGGGAATTGGTCCTGCTTTGAGCAGGGGGTTGGACTAGATGACCTTCTGGGGTCCCTTCCAACCCTGATATTCTATGATTCTATGATACAGGAATATCTGGATGACCTTGTAAACTGGAGTAATAGTAATAGGATGAAATTTAATAGTGAAAAGTGCAAGGTCATGCATTTAAAGATTAATAACAAGAATTTTAGTTATAAACTGGGGACTCATCTTTTGGAAGTAACAAAGGAGGAGAAGGATCTCAAAGTATTGGTTGATCACAGGATGGCTATGAGCCGCCAATGTGATATGGCTGTGAAAAAAGCTAATGTGGTCTTGAGATGCATCAGGCAAGGTATTCAGTAGAGATAAGGAGGTGTTAGTACCGTTATACAATGCACGGGTGAGACCTCACCTGGAATACTGTGTGCATTTAAGAAGGATGAATTCAAACTGGAATAGGTACAGAGAAGGGCTACTAGGATGATCCGAGGAATGGAAAACCTGTCTTATGAAAGGAGACTCAAAGAGCTTGGCTTGTTTAGCCTAACCAAAAGAAGGCTGAGGGGAGATATGATTGCTCTCTATAAATATATCAGAGGGATAAATACCAGGGAGGGAGAGGAATTATTTAAGCTAGGTACCAATGTGGACACAAGAACAAATGGATACAAACTGGCCATCAGGAAGTTTAGACTTGAAATTTCTAACCATCAGAGTAGTGAAATTCTGGAACAGCCTTCCGAGGGGAACAGTGGCGGCAAAAGACATATCTGGCTTCAAGACTAAGCTTGCTAAGTTTGTGGAGGAGATGGTATGATGGGATAGCCTAATTTTGGCAATTAATTGATCTTTGACTATTAGCGGTAAATATGCCCAATGACCTGTGATGGGATGTTAGATGGCGTGGGATCTAAGTTACTACTGAGAATTCTTTCCTGGGTGTCTGGCTGGTGAGTTACCCACATACTCAGAGTTTAGCTGATTGCCATATTTGGGGTCGGGAAGGAATTTTCCTCCAGGACAGATTGGCAGAGGCCCTGGGGGTTTTTCGCCTTCCTCTGCAGCGTGGGGCATGGGTCACTTGCTGGAGGATTCTCTGCATCTTGAAGTCTTTAAGCCATGATTTGAGGACTTCAATAGCTCAGACATAGGTTAGGGGTTTATTACAGGAATGGATGGGTGAGAGTCTGTGGCCTGCGTTGTGCAGGAGGTCAGGCTAGATGATCATAGTCGTCCCTTCTGAACTTAAAGTCTATAAGTCTACGATAGTAGTCTTTAATTACATGATCATACCCTATTTCTTCGAAAGTGCTACATAGTATTGTACTTTCTTCCTACAACTTTAAATATAGGTATATAGTGTCTTCTAACAGTTTATTCATACTTTTACATTTACACTGGGCAAAACTCTGCTCTCAGGTGTATCAGTGTGAATCCAGATTAACACCACTGAAGTCAAAAAGTTGAAATTCTGGCTTTGATAAGTCAAAGGCAAAACTCCCATTGATTTCAGCAAGGCCAGTTTTTCATCCAAAGGAGTTATTCCAGATTTACAGCGTTCTAACTGACAGCAGAGTTTGGCCCACTAATTTAATTGTTATAATGGTCCAACATGTCGTCGTTGATTTAGGCTTTTTATTATATATAAAAAGAAAAGGGGTACTTGTGGCACCTTAGACACAAATTTATTTGAGCATAAGCTCATGGATGCATCCGATGAAGTGAGCTGTAGCTCACGAAAGCTTATGTTCAAATAAATTTGTTAGTCTCTAAGGTGCCACAAGTCCTCCTTTTCTTTTTGCGGATACAGACTAACACGGCTGCTACTCTGAAACCTATTATATATAGTCTCTGAAGTATGTTTCTTAACTGTGCCAGTACCACAGTGTGATGAGATGCATAAAGCCCACACAAGTTAGCCAGGGTTAACCAGAGCCTGAACCCAATTGGGTCACTTCCTGGCACCTGGAGGGGTATTAGGACTAACTGATGATCAAACCCAGCTGGGAAGAGCTGCCTTCATAAAGGAAGGAGCAGCGCATGGGTAGGGTATTGAGGGGAGTGGGTTTTTTCTTCTATCTTTTCCTTTCCCTGTTCAGTGGTAGTGGATGAGAGATACCTAGAAATGCTGAAGTAAGAGCAGGAAAGAACTTTGTAGGCTATAGGCTGAACCCTAGGAAGGAGGGTGTTAGACTGGGAAGGAAGCTCTAGAAGCTGAGGGCATTAGGGAAGGCTGGTAGAGAAAGGGAAAACCTGACAGTTCCATGGTAGAGGCTATAGAAGATAATGATTCTTGCTGCAGTGGGCCTGAAAGTGAGCTTAATACAGACCTGAGCCTGAAGGACTACTAAGAGGGAAGGAGACAAGGGGCTGGTAAAGTACTGGGAGTTCAAAGGAACTCTCACTCAAATATTTCTAGTTACACTGAATAGCTGATGTTGAAGATCCTGGCTGAGGATCTCTGGGTCTTTAAGATCCTAGAATTTGAGGTATTGTTTTATGTGGACTTGGAAGTAGAGTACCCCAAAAGGACTGTGGAACTAAACTGTGCTCTAGCCAGAAGGCTGAGTTGTGAGAAGAAGTGGACCACGATAGGACTGGAGCAACTCTTGAGAAGGTGAGCTTCTACACTATGCTGGGCCACAAGGGGATACACCTGCAGTGAGTTTACTCCTTTATATGTGCTCTATAGTCTTTTACACTGGGGCTTCTGTATATCAATAGATATTTAATAGGTAACAATATTTCTCTAGCATTCTGGAAGAAGTAAATTCTAAATATTTGGCTTTTCCACTGATAGGTCTGAAACCTCTATCAAAGCAGAGTTATAGGGACTGATCTAAGCCCATTTAGGTCAGTGGACAGCTCACATCCCAAGTGGACAAAACCTTACTTGTGGGAGCTAGGAGAATAGAACATAAACTCTTCAGAAGCTCATTGTAGGTAGGGGCAGCTGTGTAGGAGGCTAAAAACTTCGGTCGGGGGGAGGGGGGAACAGACTTTGAAGACTGAACAAGAATGAAATGTTGCTTGTAGGGCCTGTACAGATCCTATGCTGTCCCATCTGTGAAAGCATTAACAGGGAGATGGGCTGTCTCCTCAGCTGGGGTTGATTGGTGGCCCTGCAACAGCTGGGAAAGTGACAAGGCTGCAATTCAGAAGGGAGAAGTGGCTGCCAGAGAGGCAGAGGAACCACTGAGAGCAATGTCTTTCAGCCCCAGACTGGTGGAAAGCTGCCCAGGTGGCTGGACCTCCAGAAGAGAATCAGAGTGTGAGCCTCTGAAACAACCAGTTAGAGAGCCCTGGTAGAAAGCAGTCCAGGGAAGCAGAAATGAATTGGGAGAACCTTGTTCCAAATGCTTCACACAGGATCCCTGGACTAAAATCCAGAGGAATGTGTGAGTCTGGGCTCCCCTACTAACTGCAACTGAGAGGTCTCTAAAAGCCTGCGAAGAGGCTGGAGACTGACTTTTCTCTAGGGTCTCTGGCCTCCTGATTCACTAGACCTTTCTCCACTATGAAAGCCATCTGGCTGGAGTCATAGTGAGGACCTGCCAGACTTGGGGCTAGATGGTGATTGGCTGAATCAGGGGAAACCGAGACAGATTCACCATAACACTACTTCAACCATGGGGTGGTGTGCTAGTTGCTGAAAGCAGCCCTGGACAGCTGCCATTTCCACCAGTGACCATAGCTGGTTTGTCTAGGAATATGGTAAAACTTTGGGGGAGGGGAAGGAATTTTCTAAAAGCTGATGAGGAGCAGAGATTAAAAGCATGTTTCAGCTGGCAGATGCTCTTTACAGAACTTGCAGTCTATAAACTGTGCTGGAAATGAATCCCCACTTTCTGAATTTCGCATAGAAGGTGAACTCACAGGCAGCATTCCAATTCCAAAAGGAGAGAAAGATCGTATATGAGAGCAGAAACAGTTTGTAACCTGCAGTGACCACTAATGCCACCAGCAACAAGGCTGGCTAAATTCTTCCAAAATGTATGGGGTTGGATGTAAAAGATATGGGTCACTTTACTAATGCTAATTAGATGTAATGATCATACATGGTTCATTAGGAAAAACAATAGATAAACACATTGTTCTTAAATAAATGGATGGCAATGTTTTTCCAATATCTTACACACAGGATTCTGACCTTGACAAGCCAAACTAGTAGGGGAATCTTTTGCAGACTCTGTCTCTAATTCAACTGTCAACTAATTCATTTAGTTTAGATATCAGTAATGTCTGGTCACCAGTTAATTAGCTATAGTTTGAAACACATATACACACACACACACACAACCTGGGAAATGTTGCTGTTTCCCCATAGCTTTGATTCTAATTAAAAATTGATATCCAAGCTTTACCAGATTTGTGCCTGAAAATGACAAGACTATGTTTAACAAGATCAATAGTAATCACACTGACATCTTTCCAGTGGAAGTAATCACATCTTTCCAGTGGAAAGATCCTATGAGAAAAATTGAACCATTATACTATATAGAGCTAGACAGATTCATAATCTTCCGTCTAAGAGGCTATTTGGGATCACTTGAGGTACCAATTAAAACAGAATAAATTACACTACCTGCAGATCCATCGCTATAATTCTTTCAGAGCTTAATACAGCCAGTGATTAACTTTCTTTGGAATTATGCTTTTGTTTCACTGTAGTTTGTTAGCATGTTACAGCCTTGACTAAGGTGTAATGGCTGGGCTTGTTCTGAAATAGACCCTACTTATTCCCACCTGCAGATGGTAGAATGAACTGTCTTTTGCTTTCTGGTTAGAAACACTGGTAGTCCATTAGTTGCTAGAAATGAGCCCAACTGAAAAATTTGCATCTGGCTTTTGATTTTGAACATCCCTAAAATTTGGAGTGGTTCAGAATGGAGGTTTTGGCTAACTATAAAGGCAAGAACAATTTTCAAAATATGGCTTTAGATTATGAAAACCCATGTTTGGAATTAGACTACGCATCACGAAGAGTGGACAGATCTACTATGTGGCAGTTACCAAAATTGAATGTTGAATTTTTTATAAAGGATCAACTATCAAAACTTCATAATGCAGTTATGGTGAGCTTATTCTCATTGGGCCTGATCTAAAGCCCATTATATTGGTGGAAAATTCACATGACTTCGTTGAGCTTTTAGATCATGGTCACTGTCATATTTCTGAGTAGCTTTGGTTCATGATTTCTCTCCCCACCCCACCCCTGAATGTACATGCATTTTATCTGAATAATTACTGTAGCCTGAAACTGAACTTTTCAAAAGTGAACCTGTGTTCCTGTCAGGTCGTATACATGATGGAAGGAGCAGAAGTCTTCAAAGCCATGCATATCTTCAAAAAGCATTCCTGGATATTTAGCTTCTCTCCTTTCCTATAAGGGAAGGAGAGTGGCAATGGCAGATCTAACATCTGTAATCATGGAAAGGGGGGTGTGTGGTTTTTTGTTTTTTGTTTTCCCCCATTGCTGAGTTCTTGTGACCATTTTTCAAAGGTGCCTAAAGAAGTTAGGTATCTAAATATCTTAGATTTCCTTTGACAATTCTGTCAGTTGCTTAAGTTTGGACTTTTTTTGCTTGCCATCAATCCCTGTAGATAAGTGCCATCTAAAACATAAGTATGTGACACATTTGTTCCCTTTACTGCAATCTCCTGAGAACTATGAAATTGTGGTTCAGGTAGGATACATTTTGAAACACTAACTTCAACTTAATTTATTACTTTCTGGCAAACCTACCGAGAAAGTCGCTGGAGGAAAATGGCAAGCAGAAAGCTGCCCCAATTTCCCTGACCAGTAACATACAACAAGAATTCCTGCCTTACAAGACCGCACAAATGACAGCCAATCCCTCTGCTTCTCTTCTTCTGACTGTAACATTCCTTGGCAGTTTCTCTGCTAACTGACGCTCTGAGGATTAGACCAAAACACTGCAATTAATGCTGTGATGGATAGAAAAGATTTGATAATCAGTGTACTTCAGCCTACTGGAGCTAATTATATCTATCCATAGCTAGGATACATTTATGTAGCTGTGTTGATATCAAGACTGCTATGCCAATTCATACCAGTTGAAGATCTGGCCCGTAATCTTCTGAGATTGTGCTGACTAATGCAAAAAGTTTTGCATCGGGCTCTGAAGATGGTCAGAGCAGAGCCCACCTGAAACCTCTTCTCAACTAGGGTGTTCCACTACCAGGGACCCAGCACTGAAAATTCCTTGCCTCCATGTCCTGTGAGACTCCCTCTGGGTATTTCCAGTTTGTGCCATTGATGAGAGTGGGGGCCAAGGAGGTCATTTAAGAGTTTGAAGACCAGAATCAGGGCAGTGAATTGGACCTCATAGCAGCCAGGAAGCCAGTGGAGAGGGTCTGGAGTACTATTAAGTGCTCCTTGTAACCTGTTCCATTCAGGAAGTGGGCTGCTTTACTGAGAGACTCTGCAGTGTTTTGTGCCACCATGAAGTATAGAGAAATCTCCTCTGGAGTGTACTATATGAACCTCAGATGTGTGATGCTTGTAGTCCTTTCTATCAACTCTTCATACCTAAGGGACATATAATTAAATGTCCTTTATATATCAACCTGGAAGATCACGAAAACATAAGCCAAACACATCTTGCTAAACATAAGAGCTATTACCAGCTAACTTTAATATAAAGTTTCTCAAACTAAATACAGTACAGCCTCAAGGACCCAAAACTCCCTGTTCCATATAACAGGGTCATGTCCCTGATGTCTTTTCACTATACTGGAAATTCTCTGAATTAATCAAAACCACGATTAGCCGAACTTAGTCCTTGTCCCCATAACATAATACACTGGAGGAATGTTATTTGTAGTGAAATTCAGGATAGGGTATTTCTTTGAATCACATCTATATTATGCTGTATCTGGCAGTAACAGTGATCAAAAGACTTGACCATCTACCCTTGCTGTGACCTGCTACCTTTCTCTTCTTTTCACATTTCCTATCCTGCTGCCTTGTGCTCTAGCATCTCACCACATCAACTCATCCAAAGCTGCTATAGTTCAGATTGTAAGCAATTTGAGGCAGGGGCTCTCACTTACTCTGTACAGTACCTAGCAAAATGGTACTCTGAACTCAGTTGGGGCCTCAAGGTACAGCTCCCAATAATAATGCTCTCTACCAGCTATGGTAAGGGAGTAGAGAACCTCATGACACAGAAGCATTACCCCATGAAGTTCTGCACTCTCAGTGAGCAGTGTGCTTACTGCACCACACAGATTTTGTGCTATTTAAAGCAGGAGGCCTCCTTTCCCTCCTCCATTGTCCTCAGAGCAGGGTCATATGGGTAAAATGTCTTATTAAAGTTTGGGGAGGAGGGGAGTCATCTTCCTCCTTTGTCAAGTGTGCAGTTTCTTCAGGTTCATTCACCCCCCTTAGTGTTTTGATTATTCTCGCTCCTTGTTCCATTTTGTTGTGGTGGAAGAAAGATCACTCTGCAAAAAGAAGTTATGGGGCTGGGAAAAGTGAACTAGGTGAGCAAAGGAGCAGGGCCAGCAGGCTAAAAGATCTCTCTGGCATGATGAGTGTTCATAGTGAAGTAAGTCAAACAAGGGACCTTCTGCTATACCTAAGATACACCTTTAGCAAATCCTCCTTAAAGCAACCCCCTTGGTTCCCCGTCATGTAATCAGCATGGAACAAGCCCTCTGGATTTCCTCTTGTATGAGCATTCGGCTGAGTACTGTCAGGTGTATTATGATTAAAGTTGGCACTCTACGCTGTCTTGTCAGGGACGGCCACCCAGAGCTGGTGTACATCATGGCTTGTAGCCTCAGTAACTAAAGCTGTCTTGTGACTGCCTGCCTGTGTTTCCAGTCATGCCTCTAAGACAGGGGTCAACTGGTAGTTATGGATAACTCTTGAGTACTCACCAAGAAATTTGATAGGACTGCTCCTGGAGGGGTAGTGCATATCTCCTGTGTCACTCAGATACAAGAGACCACTTGGCTACATCACTGTGAAATGCAGGATGGATCATCAATAGGTCAATGTGCACACTTCTATGACCACTATTCATTCAGTCTCTGCTCTGGAAGAGTGCTTGGATCAGACTGACTATGGAACATGCAGGAGTTATTTTATATCCTCAACCTTGGGAAGGCAGAAACCTCATTGGGTATGGCTTACTGTCAAGAGACTCTCTCCTTTGTTTATTGAGGAGGTTTGTGTGGAGATAGTGAGGCAGGACAGTAGTTTTGTCACTGCTGACCACGCTCTTTCCATGGACACCAGTGGAGTGGGTTTCCCCGAATAGTCTTTCCTCTTGTGCCATTTCATATGCAGCTGTCCTCTCTATCCCATGATGACTGACAGCAGCAACACGTCACTGTGCCCAGAAGGCTCAGTTCTGGCAGTTCCCTTTTATAGATATAGTTATTACAGCAAGACAATGATGGGAGATTAATTCAGTTTCTTGTGCTATGCTGCAAATTGGATCCATGGATTTGGATCCAAGCCTCTCATATATAGATGTCCAGACTCTACGTCTAGGTTCCATAACCAGAGGACCTCCTCTGTACCAAGGGAGGAGAGGCATTGTAGGAAGTTCTCCAGGTGTCATAATACTTAAATAGAGACTGGGAGTGGCTAAGTCATTATGCAAGGTAGCCTATTTCCCCTTGTTTTTTTTCTACTCCCCGCCCCCCCGACATTCTGGTTAAACTTGGATTTATGCTGGAAATAGCCCACCCTGATTATCATGCACATTGTAAGGAGAGTGGTCACTTTGGATGGGCTATTACCAGCAGGAGAGTGAGTTTGTGTGTGGAGGGGCGGAGGGTGAGAACCTGAATTTGTGCTGGAAATGGCCCAACTTGATGATCACTTTAGATAAGCTATTACCAGCAGGAGAGTGGGGTGGGAGGAGGTATTGTTTCATGATCTCTGTGTGTGTATAAAGTCTGCTGCAGTTTCCACAGTATGCATCCGATGAAGTGAGCTGTAGCTCACGAAAGCTCATGCTCAAATAAATTGGTTAGTCTCTAAGGTGCCACAAGTCCTCCTTTTCTTTAAACAGCATCAAAAGTCTGGCAGAGCTTGTTCACTAATGTGCATGCGCACACATGGCAGGTTGATACAGCTCAAGTAGCCACTAGTAATACAAGTGGGTGAATTCAGCTCCATGTCACCAAGCCAAGTGTAGGCAGCTGTGCACCCAGACCTGCAGATCAGCATTCAGCTGCAGCAAACACCAGGGCCAGTACAGATGTGCAAAGCACTAATGGGTTTGTTCTCCCCAGGAGGTTCATAACCATTTTTTCATATCAAGTTGGTATGGGAGGAGGTTTTCCTTTTCAGGTGCTCCAGGTGAAGCCGGCATCTCTGGGTATGGTTGAGCTTTGCTCCCAAATATGTAACAACTTGATGGAGTGTCCGCAGCCATCCTTGGACATGGATTGAGATGGCAAGATGACTGTTTAGATGGAAAGTAATTGCCACTCACTTCTGACACTGGAGACTAATTCTCAGTGAAACCAAACAAGTGTCCAAAGTACCCATCGCTTGGATGAGATTCTCTTCAAGCCTCTGGAAGTCACTTCCAGTGTCAGCAATGCAGATGTCCTCAGTGTACACATACTTCTCTTTCAGGGAGGTCATATGTGTATCTATTGAACAAAAGGGGAGCCAAAACAGAGCCTTGTGGAAGCCCATGGTGAAGACCTTTTAGGTGACTGATTTTTCTCCATGACTGGCAACAACTTTAATTCTGCAAATCATTTCTTGGATGCACTGCATCACTGGCCTACGTTGGATAACTTGGAGCAGCATGGCAGTCAACCCGGGAGTTGCACAGTGTGTCGTAGGCTGCCATCAGATCAATAAGTACTGCACTCACTTTTTTTTCCTGGCTCAAATGCATTTTCTCTGTCTTGGGGTAGGACAAAGTAACTCACTTTGGGTGCATTGTCCTCTCCTGAACCCAGCTTGAATCTCATTAATCCACATCAGGATTAGAATCTCCATCCCATTATAGGTAAAACACAGCAGAGAAACTGGTTGGTAGTTCTTTGGGGTCTGTCAATAGTTTTGCGGGCTTAGGAGCTTCTGTGACTTTTGGTCATGCCAGAGCTTTGGGATGCTGCAATCCTGGGTATGACCATTCAGATTTTGAAGCAGCCAGTTTTTGAGGAGGTGAGCATGTCACATTGCAACAGGTTGTGCCGGACACTCAACTGTATCGTTTGCACGGACCTCACAGCTACTGATCTGCCCTCACATCAAGGTAAAATAACCTGCCGAGAAGCATCTGTTCTTCAGTACACTAGCTAACCAGTTTGCTGGACAAAGCTCTTAAGTCCAGCCATGATGCTGGAAGCTTTTTAAATGCAGTAGCACAAAATGTGACAAGAGGAGCAGATTTGCCCTAAAGGAAAATGCTCAGTAAGAATGAGCACAAACCTCCATTAAAGAAATGGCATGCTCTTTAAATTGAAATCAATGTAAGGAGCGTGCCATTTCTCTAATGGATTTTTCCAGAGGGTGTTTGTTGCTGATATGGTAGAATCTTCAGACACAGTTTGATCACATTCTCCTCACATCCAGTTTTGTGCAACATAATACATCAAGTTACACAGATTTATACAGCATCAGAGGTTCATAAGGACTATAGCCCTGGCTTTGAAAATATGCTTGTGGTGGTGGTTCCAGTTTAAACTGAATGGTATGCTACAGATGTGAAGCATTTAATACTTCTTACACCTGTGCAATCTGCAGATCTTCCGGAGGACCTGTGAGACAGATTTGCACTGAATCCTTCATCCACACCAAAACATGAGCTGGTTTCAAGTTGCGTTATCAACTTGAATCTCAGAGCATGTTTGTCAAATGTTTCGCTGATCTTCAGCAAGGGCAATCCTGAGTCCAGGTTTGTGAAAGCATGGCTAAATTTCTGGTGGATCTTAGCCAGCTAGTGGGTTTCATGGTTTTATCAAATCAAGTGAAAAACTTTTCTTGTTTACACAGCTGCTGTAAAGCTGATCAAAATAAGTCTTACTTTTTTGAGATTTTTATGCCTGATCCTGTGACACTTAAAGTCAGTTGAAGTTTCAAACCCTTGAATCTCAAAGCAGAACTGAGGGATGCAATGCAAATCCAGTCAAACTGAATAAAATGTTAGCACGGAACTTTGTAGAACTTGCAAGCTTCATAAACAGCCTTCTAAACAAGATTAAAGAATTGGAATCCTTCCACAAAAGAAATCTAAAAAATCTGGACATGCTAGTTAAAGACTGCTGTATCAAAACTGGATTTTTAAAATGTCAGGGTTTTTTTGTAATTGACTAGCTTTAAGGTAAGCCATAGAAAAGGTGGGGATGAACAATAAAAATCCTAGTAGAGCTTCTACCACTTTTGCAATTTAGGGGTGTTATCCATAGTGTCCTGGCCAAATTGCAATTTGGGTAACTACATTCCTCCCAAATTCCTTCTGCATTATCTGTTGGATATTTGATGCCACTTCTGAAGTTAACACTTCATATGTTTTGTAAATCTGGGCTTGTGGGGCTTTTTTTTTTTTTTTTAAATTACCATAGCAGCGGCCATCAACAGGTGGCCCGATTAGTCTGCAGAGTTCCTTTTTCTTGGTGTGTAAGCAAGTCTTTAGCCTTGGAAGACATGCCTGTGGTGGTGGTTTTTGTCCCAATTAAAATGTGGGGGTTGAAGGAGCCGTGCTAGCAACTAGTCTGACTCTGACTCTAAACACAAGAGCAACCACTGATGCAGTTGCTTCCTGCAAACCAACCACCAGTGTTGGACTGCAATCCCAGAAAGAGGGTTGCCCTGTCTCTGTTCTAGGACTGGTAAATATGTAAATCAAAATAGGGTCAGAACATATTCTAAGCTTATGTCGTTGGTTGGTTGGTTTGTTTCCCCCTCCACTGGGACGCTGAGCTGTAAGGCCTAAACACACGTGCTGTCGTTCAGCAGAGGAATGATGCAGGGGTTGGAAAAAGGAGTAACCACACGTTTCTATGTAGCTTTATATCCTACAACAGTTTAGACTCCAGGTGGAGCAGAGGGCACTAGGTAGCTCACAGGAGTACCCAGCACTTTATGGGATTGAGACTGTGGGCTAAATTTTCAAAAATCACTAGTGACTTAGGGTGCCCCAAAACTTTGGGTGCTCAGCTTGATGTCTTAAGGCAACCCTCATTTTCGGAAAGCGCTGAACACCTGCTTGCTGAAAATAAGGCCTCGTTCAGTTTCTCTGGTTGGACACCCAAAAACCGAGGTACCCAAAATCACTAGACATTTTTGAAAAATCTGACCATTTATATCACAGAAAATAGAGAATCTTTGATGCCTGTGACAGACATTTGTTGGATATAAATAGCAGTGTGTGGAATATCTAGCTTAGAAATGGCAATGTTCTGTTAACTGCATTTGGCCTCAAAATTAAAAAGGAAAACATCTGTCCTATCAGATAAAAGCACTGATTGCTTTTTAAATGCAAAATTACAGTAAATGAATTTTCACAGTCGTAATCCCCTCTGATTTCCCACACTGGGAAACAGCCACCTCGTCTAAGTAAAACTCAACATCTATAGAATAGAAGGAAATGTCACTTAATTTCACTTGAAATTATATCCCATTCAGTACTTTCAGCTTATTATGTGCCTAGACCAAAAGAGAAATTAAATTTTTGAGGAATAGGATGGTAGAAGAATATTCAGGTCAGGTAATCTGTGTCAACAGAGGTTATTAATAGCTCTTTGATATGCAAAGATGCTGCACAGTGCTGAAATCATAAATGTATTGGATTGTAATCAAAAGTAGCACATGGAACCAACAAAGCAGAACCCTGCTGTGTGAAGACTTGCTGTACAGCACTGCCTTCGTTAGCTTGGTAGTCTGGGCTAATGTGATTCTGTAGGCAATCGGTATGCTTGCCCAGTGCTGGCTGGGAACGCTGCTGCTTTCATGATGGATGTAAGCAGGAGAATCAGACATGGTTTAAATGAAGCTGGGTCTCTCAAATGGCAATAGGTAATGCTGCATCCCAGGAGGGAGGACGCCTTACTGCAACTCAAACAAGACTCGTTCTAGTCTCGCCTCTGCCACTGACCTACTATGTGATTTCTTTTTTTCCCTCAAGTTGCCTTACCTCCCTTTGTACCAAATGCCTGGCCTGTGAGGGTGCTGATCTTGGGGAAGCTCTAGGCACTATTATGGTACAAGCAGATGTTCCTGTCCACATCCATAAGTGGGATATGATGGGACCAATTGTCTATGAGAAGCAAACTTCAGGGAGTTTTGATGTCAATGGAGGATAAGTGAATGACTAGCGCACCCCCCTCTCCCCCCAAAAAAAAAACTTAATTGGAGAGGGAACCCTGTTCTTCAGACAAGAAAAGACCTGAGGCCAGATCCTTTTGCTAGTGTAACGCTGCATAGCTCCATTAATTTTAAGGGAGAAATGCTGACTAATGCCAGCTGGAGATCTGGCCTCCAGACTTTCTAACAGCATTGATTGTCAACCAGTGCATCAAACGCTAGCATTCAGAACTTCTGAAAACCATACCCTTTGGCATATAGAATAATGTTTCACAGTGCTTGTTGCATTGTACATCCAGTGGGAAGACAGGATAGACCATTTCCTTCCCCTGAATGAGTTGGAGCGTGAAAGTACCATATTACAAATTCACTTGAGTTTTAAAAAATAAAACCATTATTTACTCTTAAATAGCCATAACTTGCTTAAAATAAGAACCAGCAGCCAAATCCACATCTAGTGTAAATCAGAGCAGCTCCACTGAATCTTAACAGAACTGACATTGCATCAATTGTGGTGGTGATCTCTGCAGCACATATACCTCAACCTGTATGATACACATTGTAAGGAGAGTGATCACTTTAGATAAGCTATTACCAGCAGCAGAGTGGGGTGGGGGGAGAGAACCTTTTGTAGTGATAAACAACCATTTTTTTCATGCTTTGTGTGTATAAAAACATCTGTATTTTTCACAGTATGCATCCGATGAAGGGAGTTGTAGCTCACAAAAGCTTATGCTCAAATAAATTGGTTAGTCTCTAAGGTACCACAAGTACTCCTTTTCTTTGTACAGCGAATGAATTCCTTATCAAGGGGGTACATTACCTGAATTTGATAGTCTGATTCCCTCCAGAGTGAAATCTTTGCACCTTTTGACTCTTAAACCACAGAGAAAAATTTTATTTTTTGTTTTTTAAATACAAACATTCTCTCCTGATTTTTGTCCCCAAAATTTGGGATTTGTATCTGGCTTTATTAGGTTTTGAATCTGTGTGCTGAAAGATTCTGTCTGTGTCTCCTGGTGTTTGTTATACTAGATTATATAGTTAAGCATCTAACAGATGCTATGCCCAAAGCTTTAGACCTTATTCCTTCAGTGATTATTTAAACTTTATTCTATGCTTGTTAACATGGGAACATACTCAGCAAACCTCTATATTAATGAATGGGATGTACAGTGGCTTTCAGCTTCTGCTTTGTAATTTATCAAAAAGCATTAATAGAGATTGTGGATTTGAAACTATTTAACACTGAACATTCCTGTAAGGGGAGATCCTCCTATGCTTTCCTGAAGGAAAGAAATCTCCTAAACAGAATGATGGTACAAATCAAACCATTAGAAGTGTGTGTTAGCCATGCTGCAGTGTATATCTGATAGTACAAGACTTCTGTGGTGTCTTGTATTTACACCCATGTTACTAATGACCACTGAGTGGCTTGCTAGTCTTGTGTGCAGTTCCCACTGCAGGCAATAAGACCCGTTTGAGTATCAGAGCAGAATTTGGAACTTTGAAAATTCCAACTTGAATTAACTCCTTTAGTCACCTTTGGTTTTAAGTGCCAACTCATCTTGAAATTCAAAGGAATGTAGGCTCTTCTGAAAATCCCAGCCTTAGTCTGTTACTCAGGCAAAAATCTGACTTTTACTGGGAGCTCTGCCTCTGAGTAGTGAGTGAGAAGTCAGTCGGGCATTCAGGACTTGTACAGACATCTTCACTGAAGCTTGGGATTTATCCACTGTTGGGCCCACTCAATGCCTATTGAAGTCAACAAATCTTTCCATTCAGTGGGAGTTGGATTGGGTCCTTAATGCCTTGTAGAAATGTTCATAATACTGATCTATGTCTTGATCAGGTATGTTTCCATGCATGTATTGTTGAACTTTAAAGGCCTGCTACCATACAAGTGGGGAAAAATTAGTACAGTTGATGCTTTGGCAGATGAAGAGAGTTGTGGACTTTGATTCAGTTAACTCAAGCTCTGGAGGGTTTTGACACACCCTCCTTGTGTGCCTCGAAATGGAATTTGTCCTCTTAGTATATGGGATCCTGACCTAGGTAGAGGAGTGTTCCTTCT
Organism: Lepidochelys olivacea; assembly: GCF_965140295.1. Taxonomy (NCBI): domain Eukaryota; kingdom Metazoa; phylum Chordata; order Testudines; family Cheloniidae; genus Lepidochelys; species Lepidochelys olivacea. Next base: position 64,780,060 of record NC_140421.1, on the reverse strand, counting down.
AACAATGCCAATAGTTAAATCCTTGTAGTGAGACATTGCATCTCAAATCCTGATGGGGAAAATGGCCCAAAACTTGTATTTCTCGACCAAGTCTGTGTGCAGATGTTGCACAAACCTCTTTCCAGCTGTCTGTAGTCTCCTGGACTTTGTTCTTGTCCAGGGCTGGCCTCGTGTTTCAGGGGCACTATGTAAGAAGGTGTATGGCTCCTATTCTCTCCCTCACCACTGGTCTGCATCTTCTGAATCCCCATGGACTCCTTCCCTGCCTCCACCAAGCAATCCCTAAAGCTGCTGGCAGTAGACAAGTGGGACTGCATGCAGGGAAAACAAGAAGTGAGGCAGGCAGCCAGAAGGAAAAGACAGCTGGTGTTTGATACTGTCCGCTTAGCCTGTGGCACCAGGACAGATGACGTCTCTGCTCCTTCCCCCTGAGGAGAATGCCCAGGCTGCTGAGTGGGTGGCCTGCTGGCAGTTCTCCCCAGGAATTTGGCACTGGGCTGCAGGGCTGATTGTACATCAAAGACCACCAGGTCTTTACTATATTAGTAATATCTCTGGGCCATATCTTTAGCTGGTGTGCAGCTCTGACTTCAATTTCTTCAATGGGGTTATGCCAGTTCACACCAGCTTTGGATCTGGCCCTATGTCTCTGGGAATCCTGCATAGTGCTTTTATCATTGAAGCAAGAAAGATATATGTGGTTGCTTTGGTCAATGACCAATCAGAGGCTGATAAATGTTCAGAGCTGCTCTGTGTATGTGTCACTGTATTTAAAAATTCTGTCTGGCCTCTGAAGGTCTGTCTAGTAAACACATTGTGTTCATTAGGGCTCCCATAAAAATTACTGGAGTACCAACAAATATAGAGGCAGACAGAGTCCCTGAGGAGAAAACTATAGTATGTGGGAAATGTTCTGGCTCCATTTGTAATGGGAGGGAACTCTGACAAACCTCTGTAGTCTTGTACAATGTTACATAATTGAGAAATGAAGATGAATTATTCCAGTTGCTTCTAGATTTAACATACTGAGCCTGATCCTCCAAGCCCTCGGAATGTTTAACTCGGACTTAGACAGGATTTCCTCTGTGGTATGCTTGTAGATTAGGCCTGCTATGTCAAGGTGGGAACCCTGTTGTGTGCTAAAACAGTGCCTCAATCCTGCAACCCACTTATCTCCAATCCAGCTACTGCACAGAAAACTCTGCTGAAACAGTACTAATCTGGTATCACCCAGAAGGATGGACAAACTCAGAGGCCTTTCCCTTAAACATGATGTGAACCTGCTGAGGTTCATGGTTTTTTGGAGTTTATTGTGTGTATGGGGATGTTAGATAAATGAATGACTCCCCATTTATAGCTAGTGAGTCTACTTAAATTGTAAGCTCTCTGAGGAAGGAATGGTCTCTCTAGCTTTGTACAGTGCCTAGCACAACAGGGGCGTGGCCTACAAGTAGAGCTTCTAGGTGCTACAACAAAAATAAATGATCTGTATAAAAGTTATCACCCGAAGTCTCTCTCAGGATCACATTGTACTTTGTACATTGTACAGGATCAATTGTATCATCTCTATTTTTATGCAGTATCTATTCCTAAGGGTAGTACTTTTAAAAAGTGCTTGCATTGGCTGACTCAGTTTACAATGGAGGAACCAGATTCTGATTCACGTTGAGTAGCACCTTGCTCCACGAGTGGTCTGTCTAAACTCAGTAGGGCAACTGCTTTCCCCCCTGTGAGTAAGCAGATTGCAATCTGTCCTGAAGAATTTTTATCTGAATATTGGGGTTTTAAGAAGATTCTGTACAAGTTTCTGAAAATCTCCTGTAAAATAACCAGGGCCAAGTCCTGTGGTACTTATTCAAGAAAAATTCCCATGGAAATGAAACTGAAGCCCCCGTGGGAAGCTTGCTGACAAGGAGAGCCTTGCCTGGGTGAAGACTGACGACTTCAGACTTGTTATCAACTTTAAGACTTTGCCCATGCACAGACAAATGACCCTGGGAAACCTGCTTTTCACAGGGGTTATGTTCTCTGTCTCACAAAGAGAATTGTGATCAATCTTACCAATGTCCTATCAGTCATGAAGTGTAAGCAATGGCAAGAGCTATTTTTTGACTTTGGGGGGATGGACTGAGCAGTAATGATCAACCATAGCTACAAAATATTGCATGTCACTGGAAACAACTTGCTCAGGATGGCTTCCATGTCTGAATGAAAAGGACCTAGGGGTTACAGTGGATGAGAAGCTGGATATGAGTCAACAGTGTGCCCTTGTTGCCAAGAAGTCCAATGGCATTTTGGGATGTATAAGTAGGGGCATAGCCAGCAGATCGAGGGACGTGATTGTTCCCCTCTATTCGACATTGGTGAGGCATCATCTGGAGTCCTGTGTCCAGTTTTGGGCCCTACACTACAAGAAGGATGTGGAAAAATTGGAAAACGTCCAGCAGAGGGCAACAAAAATGATTAGGGGACTGGAACACACGACTTATGCAGAGAGGCTGAGGGAACTGGGATTGTTTAGTCTGCGGAAGAGAAGAATGAGGGGGGATTTGATAGCTGCTTTCAGCTACCTGAAAGGGGGTTCCAAAGAGGATGGATTTAGCCTGTTCTCAGTGGTAGCAGATGACAGAACAAGGAGTAATGGTCTCAAGTTTCAGTGGGGGAGGTTTAGATTGGATATTAGGAAAAACTTTTTGAATAGGAGGGTGGTGAAACACTGGAATGCGTTACCTAGGGAGGTGGTAGAATCCCTTCCTTAGAAGTTTTTTTTAAGGTCAGGCTTGATAAAGCCCTGGCTTGGATGATTTAGTTGGGGATTGGTCCTGCTTTGAGCAGGGGTTGGACTAGATGACCTCCTGAGGTCCCTTCCAACCCTGATATTCTATGAATGCAGAGTCTATACACCCTTTTTTTTTTTTAAAGGTTTCAATAGCATGTGTGTTAGCATGTTTTTTAATGTTCATTCCAGTCTCTACTGTGAGAATCAGTGAACTGGATTGTTTGTACCAATGACCATCTTTTGTCCAAGGAACAAGCTTTCCCTCCAGATCGCCCCCATTTTTATTTAGTGAATTGACTGCTTTTGAAAGTTTGGGGCTTTCAGTTCTGACAAAAGTGAATTCCTCTCTTTATCCACAGCGATGGGCAACAAAGTGCAAAGCCTCACTCCTTCATACCAATGTCTTGATATGTGGAATCACAGTCCTTCTTAAACAGAGGTAATTAAAAATCAGCAAATTACTAACAAGTTTATTCCCAGCTGAAGTTCCAACTTTGTCTCCTTTTGTCCACCAGGAACCACACATTGACAAACTCTGTACAGTGGACAGAAATCTAGTGGTTCAGTAATATACTAGTGTGCTTGGATTCTAACCTGGAGGGCTGAACAGGTAGTTCTGTTCAAACACAATCTCTGGCACTTCTGATTATAGTACCAAAAGATTTGGGGGGTGGGCGGGGGTTGTGATCTTTATGATAGTGAGACAGTTTAACTCATTTCACATAGGCCATCGCACCATCATCAGTGTTACCTTCTCAATGAGAATGCAGCAGCTTTGGTTCAACTCCAACAAAGATTGGATCCAGACCCTTAGACAAAATGCACCATGTTATATAGAGTAGTAATAATGTGCAGATCCTGATCAAAGTCAGAGGGAGTCTGTCCATTAGTTTCAATGAGGTATGAATCAGCCTGACAGTGCCTTTCATCTGAGGTTCTTGGCCCCCTTTGAAAAGTGTTCTAAGTATATTAACTGGTTGAATGACTGACACTTGCTGAGAATGCTGACCGTTATTCATGAATAGAGGTTTTCATTATTCAGCAGGCCATAATAGTAACAATGAGTTGTGAAATGGGAAAGGCTCACTTAAGCTCCTAAAGCTCAATGGAAGTAAGTGAGAAGCCAATATCTTTTGTGGATGTGGCCCCAGATCAGAGTACTAATCTGGATTAGAACTACACGCCCCCCCCCCCCCGTAATTTCCTCTTCCCTACACCAACCACTAAACTGCATGGCTTGCCAGTGTGCACAGAAGGCACCCTTATTGAGTCGGATAAGAAGCTCAGGCAGAGAAGAGGGCCCCTCTAACCTGTATCCCTGTCTTGACACTCCAGGGGCAGCTCCTCGGTGATGCAATGCCAATTTACTGTCCTGAGGTAACTCGGGCCGGCGATTGATGAAGCAACTTTCTGAAACATGTAAATCATTATTTGCACTTCAATGATTTGTGTGGAAAAGCAGCACTATAGCATGTGACATGAAAGCCCTACTTCAGGTTGGGTCAGTCAGAAAGCTAGTGAGATGGGGAAGAACTGGGTAAAACGCTTGCGTAGCTGCTGTCAGCCAGCACCTGGTTGATGGATGTGCATTACAGCTGGGGAGCTGTAATGTAATGTTAACCCAAGTGCTTATTATTGATAGCTAGCTATGCAAATTAATTGATTTGCATAAATCGAGTACGGTTTGTATCTATATTTACCCACTGCATTCACTGGCCCAGTAACATTCTAATTAGGTGTCTTCAAAATACATCATCCAGTCATTTGCAAGAGTTAATCCAGTCTTAATTCCCACACTGGCTTTAGTCAGGGGAGCTAGGTGTTAAGCTATTGCAGGGGTGGAAAACTTACTGACCCTCCAAGCCGCGTACAACAATCTTCAGAGGTTCTAGAGTCAAGGTACACCTGCTGGAGCCCTGGCAGGTGTACCCCAGAGGGCTGAACCCCCAATACCTTCCTCCCTCCAGGCAGAAACCCATAACCCACCACCCCTCTGCAAGGCAGAGGTCCTGAGTTCTCTTCCCCCTGCCCCCACCCAGTCGGGTATAGGAGGCAAATAGGTGGAGAATAGGAGGCAAGGTGCAGGGGGCTCTGAGCTGCACTCTAATGGTAGAAGAGTTGCATGTGGTTTACAAGCCACAGTTTGGCCTCCCCTGAGCTACTGGCTTTCATCTCTGAAGCTCTGGGTTCAAATCACAAGTGGCGTTTGCAAGTAAAAGTATGTTAACAATATCCTAGTTCTTGTGATCATCAAAAAGCCACCACCCAGGAAGACATGACTGGCTTCACTGCTGAAGGAAAGTGTAGGGCCTGAATAACATGTAGTCCCTCACCGGGAACCAAGTGGCATGTGCTATACTTATAGGGATTTTGCAGATGTATTTGTCTAGACTGGAACTCCTCCTCCATTGGTGTGAAGGGCTAGTGAGTAAAAGGAATTAACTTCTGAGGGAAAGAGTTGCTTCCCTGCATTTTACTAGTGGGGCAAGATCAGCACATGGCAACTGAGACCATGGCTTGGAAAGAGGAACTGGTAAAAGTGACTGGGATAATTGAAGTCTAAGTATCTTCAGCCTGAAATCAGGTACACTGAGCCACAGAGGGAGAAGTGGGGTGGAGCGGGGTGATGTCTCTTGGGATGAAGGACCGTTAGATGGGGTTATTTTGGTAATGTCCTAGGAAGTACTTAGTACATCACTCATCTTTGGTTAGCTCATGATAGGAAGCATATAGCAGAGCCAAGATATCAAAGTGCTTGTCACATCTGTGTAACACTTTTCCCCCTCAGTGAAAGTCCAAAAATAACATTTTCAAATAACTTCCTTTCTGTAATACCTTCATCTGGCATCTTCTAAGTTCACCTGTTAGAAAGGGGCATCGTGCATTAGGCTGGAGGTACGGTAAAGCATTTGCACCATGTCTCTGGACAATGTTTGTATCTCAGTTTCGTGAGCATTTAAAAAAGATGGTGTTAATCTGATGAAGAAACTAGATGTCTACGTTCTTTCCATTTTGCAAGGAAAAAACAGCAAGTTTTTTCTTGATATACCAAGTACTTTCTGAACCCTAGGAATGAACATCGGGAAAACACTGAGATGGGGGTTACAAATCTGATACAAGATACAGACTTACTCTTACTCATATTGCATAGGAAACTAACTTTTTGCAGTTCCATGGTAGGTGAAAGATTTGTGCAAAAAGTATTAGACAATGGAGAATATCCTTTCTCTTGATAGTGGTTTTTATATACTTCAGAGATGTATGGTTTTCCATAAACAGGATTCCTGTGCGCTTTAAGTGTGATAGTGATTAAGGCTTCTTTCAAAATATACTCCGTGGTTTGGACTCTTAGGGCACAAGTCCAGCTTTCTCAGGCAAGTTGTATCCTGTATTGCTAGTAAAGACAATCCCTGCTTCCCCTTCATGGTATAGTGACTTCAAAGTCTCTTGCTAGAAGAACTGTGATTCATCATAATTATCCCCAAACTGAACTTAAGTCTGCCAAGGCTACACAGAATACCAAATTATCGATTCACCAGGGGGGAAATTGAGCATTGTTGAAGAGCAACATGGAGCAGTTTGAGAGCTCTTTCATTACTTTGCCGCATATACAGCTGGAATTCCTGAAATGGTTGTAATGCTGGCAGACCTCATGCCAAGGCCTCAGGCCTCACTGAACACTGACAAATGTGTAGCTAGAACCCAGCTGGCTTACCTGTGTATTTGTATTAAGATGAAAGAAAAGGAGGACTTGTGGCACCTTAGAGAATAACCAATTTATCTGAGCATGAGCTTTCGTGAGCTACAGCTCACTTCATCCAATGAAGTGAGCTGTAGCTCACGAAAGCTCATGCTCAGATAAATTGGTTATTCTCTAAGGTGCCACAAGTCCTCCTTTTCTTTCTGCGAATACAGACTAACACGGCTGTTACTCTGAAACCTGTATTAAGATAAATATTACAGTCCATAAGAACATTTGGTGTTTAGATCTCATGAGTAGCTGGTAGGATGCTGCATGTATTGATGTCACACATAACCTCTGTAGCCCATGGTATGAAGGTCTATTAGAAGTTTACAGTGGAAACACACAATCGTGTAACCAAACTGGGGGGTGGGAAGGATTAAGTGCTCATCCTGCACATGAGATGGCTCGTTGGCTTTCAGTGGGCCACTATGAAGCATGAAAGGACAGAAACCTTGTTGATTGCATTCCTCACGCCCTCCAGGAAGGGAAGATCTGCACATGAGTTCATCCTATCCCCTTGGACTCAGGTGAAGGGGATAAAAATCTCAGACAAAGAGAAACTTGGTTCTTTTTGAGGCTTGGACTTTAAAGGGGCAAGAATCACTAAACAGAAGTGAAAGGGGGAAGGATAGCTCAGTGGTTTGAGCATTGGCCTGCTAAACCCACTGTTGTGAGTTCAGTCCTTGAGAGGGCCATCTAGGGATCTGGGGCAAAAAAAATAAAAATTGGGGATTGATCCCCTTTTGAGCAGGGGGTTGGACTAAATGACCTCCTGAGGTCCCTTTCAACCCTGATATTCTATGACCTGCAGTTGTCTTGCCTGGATTAGCCCCAAAGGACATAGAAACATCTATAATAAACAAGCTATTATCTTTTGGAACCCAAGACTTATTTGTGTGTTTACATTGTTGACAAAAGAAGTACTTCAGTATCTAGGACTCGAATACTGATGCTAAATCTTTTCACTTTTATTTTTAAATGTCCCTCACCTCTGAAGGAAACTTCAGAAAACTGGTAGGAGGAAGGACCCCCTCCAGATTATAATGCAAGGCCCTGCTCTGAAACTTGTTCTATGTACATCTCATGGGAGGATTTAGACCCTAATAAATAAAAGGGGGAAATGTTTTCTGTCTCGGGGGATCTCAGGCTAGTAGTTGTGACCCAACAAGGGTGAGAGGTTCACCACCAGACCTGCCTTTCCTACAGTGTTAAAGGCAAGGGTGCATTGGCTAGATGGGAAAGGAAGCACTAAGGGGTGCTGGTATGCCAAAGGCTGAGAACTGCAGCCCTATGTAACAGTCTGGCAATGTCAGCCTACCTCACCTGACCCTCCAGCAAGGAAAGCTGTTGCCAGAAAGCACTGAATGGGTTAACGCTGACTCTCTGCTTCAGCCAGCTCACTTGTCCCACAACCTAGCCTCCAAGCAAAGAGCTAGTGCTGGAAATAGATGGGTCTGGAGGAAGGAGTCCTGGGTGAAACCTAGCCTGAGGACAAGTCTTTGGACTGTGGCTTCCTGTAGAACTATTTTGTCTTAATGAACCATTTCCTGGGCCGGGTGATGCTACCTGAGGCTCTAGTAGCTTGCAGGCTTGTTTGGATTGGGGAGATGGGAAGTTGTACCTCCTTCCACTATCCAATGCTCAGCTCATTCCTAAAATCATCCTATTTTTACCCAGAATAAGGGGATACTTTAAATGCTTATGAATTTAACCATTCAGTTCAAGAAACACTTTTTCCTTAAGCTAAGGTTTGGAGAATTTCTGGGTGTCCAGCAGTGAAATAAATTGTTTACTTTAGACATTACAAGCAATCCGGCCAGCTATGAAGGAGTGTCTCACCAATTGCCTAGAAACTGGAACCTAAGTTCCAGAAAGCTTTCTGGATTTTGAGTCCTACAAGAGATCTTGAAAATAAAAATACTGCAAAGGTCCTAACATAGCTTTAATCTTCCCTCCCCTCCCACCCTTTCTTTGTTTTTCATCAGAAACCATATGAAAATGGTACCTTTTTTTTTAAAGACTTTAAGGAAACTTTCCCACACAAAACTGGGCAATTCACTCTAATGGGGCTATCTTCTTTCTCCCATTTGCCCTGCCTTCTGCCTATTTAGATGGTAAGCTCTTCTGGGCAGAGACCGTCTAAATCCTACCACAATGGGCTCCTGATCACAGGGCTCTAGGTTTTTATTGGAAGATGAATAAGCTTGAATGTCTGAGTGTTACTGGTATGCTCTCATGGCTCTAGTTTTGGAGGCAAGGAGAATAATTCTAATAATCCCAAAATATAGTTTTATGAACAACTTTAAAACATGATGCATATATCAAATACAGGGAAAATATTTATATACTCCATTTGTCTAGAAAAATGCATGCTGCAACAATTCACTTTTTTTCTAATGTGCAGAGTAATACTACACTCCAAGAATGCTTCTAGAGGATGCTTTCTTCCACTCAAAAATGGTTCCTTACTTAATATTAATACTAAAACTAATATTTTACTTAAGAGGCACTTGGTTATACTTCTTACAGGCAAGAGTATGCTGTCTGGCTATTGAATAAATGGATAGAACAAACTGGTTCCTAGACACTTGGTTGTCAATTAATAGAATGGGCAATAGATTATTTATAAATAATCTACCCTCACCCTGGGAGTGTCACAGCCATTGATATGGTTATGCCCTCTGCTCTGAACTGGATAAGAGACCTTAAGAGCCTCCTGTAGTCATGCCATTGTTCCACTATTGCCATGCAAAAGAAGATTTGTAGAACAATCATGAACATTCAAATAACCCAGGATGCAAACATCCCACCCCTGCCTGAACTCCTTGAGATGTTCAGACACAGATCTGAACTGTGGCTGCAACTCATCTTGCTACTATTTCTCTTGAGTATTTCTAATGCCACTAGCGTGGCAACAATGTAAATATCTGCCCGATCAAGGGCTTTGATCAGTCACCATAAGGAAAGTCAGATGTTTAATCATAAGTAGTGCTAGGAGACTTATATTGAAATTTCTTTTTTCATCAACTGGTCTCATCTTGAGCTGATACGTCACCCACTCCTCTGTCAGGGCCAGGAAATAGGCCAGCCTTTTGCAGGTTCAGGCAGCTTCAGCCCTAGATGAGAAATCTACCTCTTAGAAAGATGTTACATTCAGATAGCACTCTAGTTTTGTTGTGGACTCCCACATTATGGGGACATTTGCTAGATCAGTGCACTGTAAAATAAGGTGTGATGTAAGTATAAAATCACTGTGGCTGATGCAAGCACAGAATATGCCTCCACATGGGCATTGAATAGGAATACTCTTGTGGGAGGCTGAAAAGCCACTTAAATGTTTGAAATAAGTACAGGATTGGATGCATAGAGTACAGAATCGAGACCAAGACTGATGTAGTCTAATTCTGCTAATGTGCCATTCTTTTAAAGAACTGTACCCATCTTGCTCAGCATAACATTTACTATTCGGACAAATAAAATCTCTTGCAATCTAACAACTTTGGTAACAGTATGGAAAAGGGTCTTGCTTTTGTGACACCAGCACTGTTTAAAGCCGGAGTTGGAGGTGATTTAAACCCCGCAGTTCCAGCCAGCTTCCAGGTTTAGTAGAAGGCTCAGGATTTTACTCTTCAATTAAATAGCTTCAAGGACAAGCCTTAGAGAGAGTGAGCAATATTTAAAGCCTGACTTTGAGAGAGCTGCTGGTTAAAGAAGTGCCCAGTGCTCTCTGCCTATGGACTTCTGTTTGGCTCTGTAATATGGGGAATCTACTGCAGAAAAACCATGCTTCAGAAACAGTGGGGCAGAAAGCAAGTGAAGTTTAATCCTGGTTGCCTTTCAAGAGAGGTAAAGGTCCCAGAGGCCAATATGTAGTACAGTATACAATTAATAGGCTTCTCAATAAAGGTGGCAGCCTAGAAAGGAGGATGGGGGAGGGGAGGAACCTATAACAAGCTTGTGAAAGGGGAAGAGAGGCCATAACTGCTCTTCAGTACACTAGGAATCAACACCCACTTCCACTCCCAAGCTCCTAGCTTGCCTAAGTATTCAGGGGAAGAGCTACAGAAAGGCTTGCTAGAGAGACATGAGGAGAAGAGAGAGGGTTCTTACCCTGGCTCGGAGAGCTGAGTCAGTTCCCTAAGGGGTTGGTTTTTTGCTCATATTACCTTGGTTTGTCTTATGTCCACAGAGGTTTTCTCCTGCCACATGGACCTTCCTGCCAGTGGCTGCGCTTCTGTTCACTTTTCTGCTGTTTGTTGCTGGGATAAGACTAGAGGAATCAAAAAAACCAGCAGCGAATAGCTCCAAAGGGGTACTCCGCTTTAGAACAGCAGCAAAGAACAGGCTGAATGAAAATGGAGCGGGCAATCTTGTATCCCATGAGGCAGGCCAGAGCAAAGACTAACAAATCCTGCTGGTACCCTGAAAGCCATGAGGGAATCCTGAAACTCAGGATTGACAAGTGAAGGGTTGGTATAGCTATGTGGAGTCCTAATCTCTGCAGTGCTCTTCAGTTCTTCTCTCTCCACAGTAGGAAGATGGCGGCTGATGCAGCAGCCCCCCAACCTGTGCTCCCATTGGTGAGAACTTTAGAGAGCCAGAGACCTAGCTGACGGTGTTTGTTTCCTTTTTCTAGAGTAGAAAGACTAAGCTAGTTATGGCTTCAATCAGTGATTCCCCTTCGTCCTGTGGTGGAAATGCTTTGGCCATGGCTCTATCTTGGTTAGAAAAATCACTCTTGTAGCTTTCATAGCATACTTAAGAACGGTTTAAGTTTAAATCTTAAAAGGCTTTAAAAACCCACAGGGGCAGATGTATGTAATAGAATATAGTTCTAAGCACACCATTACAAAGAGAGCTCTCCATGGCTGGCCAGCTATGCCTTCTCTCTTCCCCCCCGCCAATCTGGCTTCTGGTAGCTGACTAGCCAACTTCCTGGCTCCATCTCTGACTTCAGCCAATTTTACTGCTAAATTGACACACTGCTCTTATCTTCCTTTATCCTGTAAGGCTCCATGTTGATCAAGGTCACTATGCCCTCAATCCACCTCTAGGTTTTTAATAAAAGCTGAATCCTTAGGTCCCATATCACCCAATACTTGGATCAAAAATTTGCATTCCTCATTCACTTCTCCCACGCATGCTTTTGGTTGCTGAGGACCCAGCTGGTAGGTCTGTAATTTTCTTTTCTGCAGAAAACTGATGTAGGAGTTTTTACTGGCAATCCTACTAAATTCTTGTTGCGTTTTCCTATTGTGACAGAATATATCCTTGTGTTCACACCCTACACACTGTTAAATAACTTTTGTACAAGGCATGTCTTGTGGGTATCATTTGAAAACTCAGTTTGCTGGTCAGTTTTGTCCTGATAAAATGTGTGGCAATACTGTATGTAAATTTATAGGATTTCCCTGTATGTTAACACACGTTCCAACCCCCCCCCAGCCCTACCCAAACTGAGATTGGCAAACAGGACTGCCCTAAACAAAGAAATGTGTTCTCTGCTTAATTTGCATTTAAACAATCAAGCAGGGAGGGAAACAAAGCTCAAACAGGTGAGGAAAAAGCAGCAGGGAACAGCTTTCCACATAAACTCTGTCTCAGAGTGCCCAGTTGGAAATCTCTTTAAGAGGGAGACTGAAACCATAAAAAGGTGGGAGTATTCCCCCAGGCATCATGCTTTCTCCCCCTCCATTTCCACCCCATCACATTCACTGCACTGAAGCAACAAAGGAAACAGTCATTTGACTCTGGGAGAAGGGATCCTGACCTGTAGGGTTTGGTCAGTAGGACTGCTGAAGGCATGTGGTGAGAAACTTTGCTTGAATCAAATATAGTTTGTTAGGTATTAGTAAAGGTCTCATGTCTATTTTTCTTGTAACCATTTTTGACGTTTATGCATCATTACTCATACTCAATATATCTTTGTAGCTAATAAACTTGTTTTATTGTTTTACCTAATCCAGTGTGTTCAAGTTGAAGCGTCTGGGTAACTCTATTTGGGGGTGACAGTTGTGTGCATATTATTTCCTTAAAAGGATAATGGACTCGAGACTTGTACTGTACAGAACACACTTCTGGGGGAAATCTAAAACTTGGGGGTTACCCTGAAGTATAACGCAGGCTGGCAAGAGCCAGAGTGTAAGTGTGGCTAGCAGGCTTCTGTCCCTGTTTTGCATGCTGGATGGCTGTTTGTGATCATCCCAAGGGGGGAGCTACTTCAGCAAGGCACTGTAAGGCACCCAGGGCTGCAGGGTAGGGGTCACACACAGTTCCCATTAGTTTGGATTGTGCCATAGCAGGGTACACCCATGCATCCTCCACTTGAATAAAACTGATTGATAGAGGAAGACTTCTGTCTGCCAGACAGACAGCTTTGGGCCTGGACTCACTGCCAGATAAAATAAGGACCACTCTTGGTTTTAGCTGTCCTCCAGTAACTCCTTGAGCACTTCCACTTAATATAGTTAAACCCCAGTCTCAACAATAACTAGAGCTTGTCCCTACCAACAGGGCTGGAAAGGGCATTTCGTTGAAGTTCATAGAAGGCATTCTGATCCCACATTACAGTTAATGTTCTAAAAAAAGGCAGGTTTATAGCCATAAAGGCCTTGTCTAGACTAGTAACATGAGGTGCATTTTGCAAATGTATTAGCTAATATGTTAAACACCACTCAGCACCTAGTGCAAACACAGACCGTGTTAGCTAGTTGTGAATGAACTAGAGCAAATTTACATGTTCTTTATCTCCCCTTCTTCCCACCACCCATGTTCTGGATTGCAAGGATGCAAAAATCCAGACAAGGTCAAGGAGCGGAAAAGTGGTTGGTCCATGTAGACTAAAGAGGTATGACCAAGGAAGCAAACTCTTATTCTGACCAGCATAGTCCCTCTCCTCGGTGGGCTAAAGTCTGTCACGTCTGTTAGTGATTACTGCTTAGTTCTAATGCCCCCACCCGCCTCCAGTAGGGGCGAATGCAGCAGACTTTGCCAGAGCTGTAACCAGTGGGACAATAATCCAAAGGACAACTCATCCCACTAAACAGCCAGATGTCCCAGTGAGCTTGCAGAATTAATTCTTTCTCCCTACTGCTCCCCTTTGAAGAGAAGTTTATGTAGTTATCCCATTGGGTTTGCAGGTAAAAGAAACTGCCATTGTTTTTAGTGTCTCCTGGTCCATGCACCTCTTGGTGGGAAGATAGCATAGAGATTCATTTGCTAAGCATGTTGGGATCCTTGGAAGTCAAGGAGCCCAATAGTCCAGATATTATCATTTCTTCCCATCTAAGCGAACTTGTTATGAAAAAAGAAAAGGAGTACTTGTGGCACCTTAGAGACTAACAAATTTATTTGAGCATGAGCTTTCGTGAGCTACAGCTCACTTCATCACTTCAAGTGGTGGTAGAGGTGAGATGTACTGCACCCCGCGGATGGCACTTCCTGCAGTAAGTGACTGGGGAGCAGTAAAACGAAGGGGGATTGATAAGGACCAGGTGTGCTGAAGGCTCAGAGAGGAGCAGTTTCAGGGGGTGAGCTGTAGCTCACGAAAGCTTATACTCAAATAAATTTGTTAGTCTCTAAGGTGCCACAAGTCCTCCTTTTCTTTTTGCGAATACACGCTAACATGGCTGCTACTATGAAAACTTTTGTTATGAAATTTCATTTCAACTTCCGTTTCCTCTATGGTCTGCTTATTTTTAAAACTAACCAATTCACAATCCTGCTCTGGGATGTGAGAATAGATTTGGCTGCTTCCCCTAAAGTGAGATTGAGCATCTGTTAATATTGGACCAACCCACTGCTTATTTCTAACTTTTAAAATTCAATCAGTACAATTATCCTGTTGCAAAGAAAAATCCGTTAGTGCCACTTTTATATAAACCATCTGCATGCAGAATGAGTGAAAGTTTTCTGTGACCGAATCCCTACCTCTAGGTAAGGGCAAAGGGGCTGTATCCCTCTTTGAGATGCATTAGTATCTAAACCATGAGCATTTTTACTCATAGGCAAAATACTTCTGCCATTAACCTTTTGACTAGTTAACTAGTGGTTTGTGCTGCCAGTACCTTAACAAGGGACTTCCACAACTTACACTTCCTTCGGGGCTGTGACATAGCTCATTTTCCAGTAGAGGAAAGGCTCAAACAAGAACTAGATAAATTCACGGGATAGGTCCATCAGTGGCTATTAGCCAGGATGGGCAGGGATGGTATTAGCCTCTGTTTGTCAGAAGCTGGGAATGAGCGACACGGAATGGATCATTTGATTACCTGTTCTGTTCATTCCCTCTGGGGCACCTGGCATTGGCCACTGTTGGCAGACAGGATACTGGGTTAGATGGACCTTTGGTCTGACCCAGTATGGCCTTTCTTATGTAAAAGCTGAGGGATAGGGAAACTTATCTCCCATGTTTGTGAAAAAGCATTGAGTGCCCCAAGGGTCGGTCCTGGGGCCGGTTTTATTCAATATCTTCATAAATGATCTGGAGGATGGTGTGGATTGCACTCTCAGCAAATTTGCGGATGATACTAAACTGGGAGGAGTGGTAGATACGCTGGAGGGGAGGGATAGGATACAGAAGGACCTAGACCAATTGGAAGATTGGGCCAAAAGGAATCTGATGAGGTTCAATAAGGATAAGTGCAGGGTCCTGCACTTAGGACGGAAGAACCCAATGCACAGCTACAGACTAGGGACCGAATGGCTAGGCAGCAGTTCTGCGGAAAAGGACCTAGGGGTGACAGTGGACGAGAAGCTGGATATGAGTCAGCAGTGTGCCCTTGTTGCCAAGAAGGCCAATGGCATTTTGGGATGTATAAGTAGGGGCATAGCGAGCAGATCGAGGGACGTGATCGTTCCCCTCTATTCGACATTGGTGAGGCCTCATCTGGAGTACTATGTCCAGTTTTGGGCCCCACACTTCAAGAAGGATGTGGATAAATTGGAGAGAGTCCAGCGAAGGGCAACAAAAATGATTAGGGGACTGGAACACATGAGTTATGAGGAGAGGCTGAGGGAGCTGGGATTGTTTAGCCTGCAGAAGAGAAGAATGAGGGGGGATTTGATAGCTGCTTTCAACTACCTGAAAGGGGGTTCCAAAGAGGATGGCTCTAGACTGTTCTCAATGGTAGCAGATGACAGAACGAGGAGTAATGGTCTCAAGTTGCAGTGGGGGAGGTTTAGATTGGATATTAGGAAAAACTTTTTCACTAAGAGGGTGGTGAAACACTGGAATGCGTTACCTAGGGAGGTGGTAGAATCTCCTTCCTTAGAGGTTTTTAAGGTCAGGCTTGACAAAGCCCTGCCTGGGATGATTTAACTGGGAATTGGTCCTGCTTTGAGCAGGGGGTTGGACTAGATGACCTTCTGGGGTCCCTTCCAACCCTGATATTCTATGATTCTATGATTTGTTGGCCATAACCAAGGAGAGAAGCAACACACTTTGTCAAATTTGCATTAAATATACTTCTGGGAAGTGTTTCACCCCATGCCTTAGAGCTGAACTAGCATGGTGTTCAAGCTGTATCCTATAAGGAGGGTCCTGTTGGGGGATGTAGGGTGTGATCTATCTTTCCCAGGAAGGATGCACTGTGGTTTCTTCATAAAATGCATCTCTTCCACCTTTTTTTTTTTTTTTTTTTTTTTTTTTTAACTCCAAGGATGTACTTTCTGTCTGGGATATTTTTAGTGTCCAGAGAGGAAGGTGAACATCATAAGATGCCAGGAGTTGGGCCCAGTGCTACCTTCAAGAACATTAACAAGGAGTTTCCTGAGGGAACTTGCTGTACAGCCCACTAACGAAGCGTGGCTGGGATGCTCATTGATTTCACCTTAGGAGATGAGAACTCTGTTTATAGCATTGGCCATTGGATCCCCATAGCAATTGGATGAATGGCAAAACCATTGACCCAGAACTGGACAACATGTCCCTCTAGCCTCTGTTTCTGTTGACTGTTCTCAGTGCATACTATCAAACCATGCTTACATTCCAATTGATTACCATATTTACTTTTTTTATTGTAGCTGTTGCAGAAAAGGATAGCGTTCATGGAAATGTAGACCCAAAATGGAGTGACATGTTCACTACTGCTCGGCCTGTGAGAATTGTTTAAAGCATATGTCCAAAAGTGTCTGTGACTGAAATGTTTTCATGGAGTGTTCAGTGGAAAGTTTGTCAACATCTCCATATTTTTATTGGGCAGACCAAGAAGCATAATTAGCAACTGCATCACAAAAGAGGTTTCTTACCTATACATACAACTTCAGTTAAACTCCGGGTAGTTGTTCATCAACTCGCTTTGTACTTTTTCTTAGACACTCTAACTATTCCTTTCATAATGTCTGTGACCTTGATTGTACACAGAGGTCATTAGGGTGTTCTAATCAGCATATGCCAGTGCCTTTTACTGCCTTGTTTTCCCCCTACACACACACACACACACTTTTTTTTTTAAATGTAGCTACTTTGTCAATTTTCAGAATGTTTGATTCCTAGTGTAGTGACAAACTGAGCATGTTTAAATTTAACTCTGGCTTACCTCACTAATATAACAGCTGGAGTACATGGCCGCTGCTGGCTGGAAAACCGTGTCTGCGCAGAGTAGTCTTCCTGAAAGAAAGACCTCTTTGCCTAATTCAAGCAACTGGCTCGATTCTACCCCTGCAGTGCCAAACAGAGCTGTTGAAGCACAAACCCCATTTCATAAAGCCTGTGGAAAAAGCTTGATTTGAATTCCATCCATTGGATTAAGGTATAGTCGCTTTCCCGTATCTGATGAGGTACCATTTCATTCAGGAGACTTGCTCCAAGCGCCTCTCTGTGGATAATGCAGCGAGTCCACTTTCATAGGAGTCTGGAAAGCTTAGACTCTTATTATAAGGCCAGGCTTAATGCCTGTTATAGCTGCTGCAGCATCCCTGCAGCTGTGTGACTAGAGTTACTCCAATCTTGTTTTCCTTTAAAAATAAAAACAGAGTCAACACTATATGGTGTGAGGCTGGCTTACTTTAAAAGTTTGTCTCTGAAGAAATCTTTGAAGGCATCATATGCTGTATCCTTAGATTGCTTAAAGCAGTCTTCCGGAATGCAAGATCCATTAATTTCTGGGGGTGGGTGAGACTGCCTGTGTCTGGCTCGCTCTTCATGGTATGTCTAGAGATGTCTGAGAAGCTTGTTTGTCTCCATGGTTTGGATAATTCATGCTTTCAATTCATTTACTTGTCTATTTCTGCCTCTCTAATGAGTATGTGTAGGTTTTATTTTCTCAGGAAATAAAACACCACCTATATTTAGTTCTGAAGGCGGCGAGGATGGGGGGTGTGTTTGGAAGTACTGTGGTGGTAGTCAAACTAATACTTGGAATATTCTGTTTGGGTTGAATGTGTCAATTTTTAAAACTTTAGAGCAGGTGTGAGAAGAAATAGTCTGTTTCTGAGAAGCAATGAGTGATTCATTCAGAGTACAAAGTATGATCTGGGTGCACCACTACGGACTGTCCAAACAAATTCAAAGTAGTGTCTCACATGTGAAATATTTGCACAGGTATCTGAGTGAGTATAGTAGGTTAGCACTCCAGGTGAACATTCACATATGAAGGCTTGGTTTTTATTTCATCTTGGAGAAAATGAATAGTGGTTGAGGAGAGGTTGGGAATAGACCTGCTCGGCAAAATGGGATTGGATATAGGGGCTATAAAGAAGGGTGTAGCCTGGATCTATGTTAATCTTTTTGCTTTTTGACTTTATTTCATCAGTGCCCTGGGGTCTTTCACTGAGGGTCAACTCCACCCAGTGTTTAGGTTAACATAACCACCTATATTTCTCCATCTAATGATGCCTATTCTCCATCACTGTGGATCTCATCCCACTCACTGATCAGAAGGGACCATGTGGCATTGGTGTTAAACACTGATTTCAGCAACGTTTTAGGCCTCTTAGTAAGTCCATGGATAGGAGTGGTACAGGAATAGTGAAAGATGCATCAGTTTTGACTAGGGGGCTGGCTGCTACGTTAAATATATGGTTTTCCTTCAGAAACACAGAACTGAATGATCTCTCATATATATTTTAGCTCTGTCTAAATCAGCAAATGAGATAGTATTTCTGAAAACCAGTAGTAAACCTCTTCAATCTCTGCTAGTTCATACCCAACCTCACCACCACTTGTTGACTAATACGCTGATAGGTGTTCTACAATCCAAACACCACCACTTCCCACTCGTAGCTCTCCATGGATAACATTAACTCTCCGCTCCTCAGAAATCCATAACTAAGGTGCTGAGGATTTGAGTGCATACATTGGTTAAACTGTATTCATGTGTAGTGAATCTTAGAGGCCCTCCTATCACCTCTAGTTAAACCCAGCTGTGGATGGTGACTCTTAAAAACTCATAAGTTGGTCAGATAAACTTGTTCCAGAGGAGGAATTACTACCTGAGTGCACTGTATTTCAGTGAGGCATATTGCTATGCCAAGTTGAAAACCTGTGCCATTTTGGTTGTAAAACTGGATGTCTTTGCAAAGCGTCCACTTCTTCTTTATAATGGAAAAATATGTATTTTTTTCCCCACTGCCCTCTGTATGGCTCCAATCCAACAAGGCACTTTATTGTGTGCTTAACTTTAAATACTTCAGTGGGACTACTCACAAGTTTAAAGGGAGTAAGATGAAGGCTAAAAGGAAATTATTTTAAAGTGACACAAGGGTAAAGTAAGAGTGATGAGATGAAATTTGGAACGGGAAAATTTAGGATATTCTGTATATAAGGTGACAATAAGATCTGTTAGACTTGGGAATAGTTTCCCAAAGGAAGAGGTGGAAGTGACCATTAGTGGAGGCAAGGGAGCACTAGCGAGAATAATCCTGCACTGGCAATGGATGGAGCGGCCTGACACAGTAGGCCTCTTTAATGTCTAGCTTCTGTTGTTTGACATGATACCTTTTTACAAAGGAGCAAACTTGTCAAAATCTTTGGAAGTAGGTGACTTAATCCACCCACCCAAGGCAATTTGAAATCAAGTGATAGAAAAATCATGGTGGAGATGAGGAAAGGCTACTATATGTGGATGTACTGGGAAAACATCATTATGGTAATGTAATCACAACTCATGTGTATGCAGATAATGTGCACTTTAATCTTCCTTTGGTATCTGGTAAAAAATAGCGGTGATGATATAATCCCTGAAGTGTAGGGTAAAGCAAAAATCTCTCTGTAGTTTAGAGAGACAATTAAAGGACATATGGAAAATGAAACAGAAAATGGAAATATTACTGTGTCATGAGACAAGTGCTCGTAGAAGTAAAGGTCACCTCCTTGCACTGCTAAACAAATGAGATTTTTCTAAATTATTTCTGCCTTGAAATGAATAAACAAGGAATATCTATAGATTCTGGTAGGAGTTCTGTTCAGGGCTTGATCCAAGCCTCACTGAAATTAATGAGAGGCTTCCATCAAGGGAAGGCCCATAGGAAGTGCGATGAAAGTTATTCGTCTACTTTATACTGTTGTACGTAGCTAAGGATTTCCCATTGTTTGAAGACTGTTACTCTTCAGTCTGTAAACCAGTTCTTAACTGGTGATGCACCTAAAACTTCTGAACACTACCCATGTACAAGTGAGACTTGTGGGTTTTTCTATTGCTGTGTATGTTCTGTCTGAGGAGGGGAGCTGTCCCATTCAGCACAGACCCACCCACCGTGGGCCTCCACCCCTTACCAAAAGAGGGATGATGCAGTCTATGTGCCAGGGTGCAATGCAAGACACCAACAGAAAGAAAAGCATCCAGATAGTTCATAAAATCTAAAATTCTTAAGAGAAATACCAAAAAACAGT
This sequence comes from Lepidochelys olivacea, assembly GCF_965140295.1. Classification (NCBI taxonomy): domain Eukaryota; kingdom Metazoa; phylum Chordata; order Testudines; family Cheloniidae; genus Lepidochelys; species Lepidochelys olivacea. The sequence goes on along the minus strand of NC_140421.1, from coordinate 64,759,705 downwards.
CCGTATGTCTTCTCTATAACATCTTCATTTGTTTCTCTGGTTTTAGTGCAATGAAGATCATGACTTGAAATTAACTTTTTTTCTAAATTCTGTTTGAAAAAAATGTAAATTCTTGTCCAACATAATGAGAATGTTTACAATACATCTTTTCAATCTTTCTATATTGCTCTAGTTATGTATCCATTATATCCATCATTTGAAGAGTATCAGGTGTTTTTAGTATAATGCTTGAAGCATAAAGGATTCTCTATCTCCATAATTAAGGGTGGTGTACTCATGTCTCTCCAAATAGATCAAATGAATACCTAACAGTGTTAAACTTTATTGGGAAGAGAAGTTTGGGTCTCATGTTGTTAAGAAGATAAACTGCTAGCTCTGTACCAGTTCTCAATCTGTAATCCTGTTAGGTTGCTTTAAAGGGTCACCTCCCAAAGGAATTTTTGCAAGATAATTTGGCATGCTCTGTGTATTTTGTTTCTCCAAATGGTTAGAATGGCTCTGCTTTGTGTGTGGTGCTGTTTTCTTGGAATTGTATTCAATTCCTATCAAGATGGGGATCTTGAGGTGGAGGTTACCAAAAGGAATTTCAGAAAACCTGAGACTTAAGTTTTTCTCATCCTTCCTGTAGGTGTCTGAGGGCTAAGAAGGGAAAGCATTGCATATAGCATACTTTTTTCATTGGGGAAAAAAGGAATTAGATCACATCAGAAATAGGTATGGATGGATGCCATAAAAGATTGCCTGCTTTAATAGCCATTGGGGCCTGATCCAAAGCCCACTGTAATCAGTTGAATCTGCCACTAGATAAGGATAGCGGCTATTTGTAAAGGAAGGAGGTGTGGATAAGTAGATCTGAGCCTTTCTATGTCCGTTAGCTATCATCCTGCAACTGGTGTCCTGGAGGAGATTTGCCATTGTCATGGGGATACAAAGTTCCTAAGCTATGATGACTACATTCCTCGTGCTAAGAAATAAACATATGGAGAAAAGTAAAGTTGCTGCTTCTCTTCTTTCCAGTTTGTTTATATTGTCTAGCATCAGGCAATGTTGAGGCATCTGGAGTGACTGACTCCCAGGGGCGCTCTTAGAATTTCCAATATATAAGTAGTTACAAACTAGCCCGTCCAAAGCACTGGATTAATATGCTGAAGGGAACTATATCATGACCAGTGGAACTGGAGTTGGAGGGTCCTTGTTCCCTGGAGGGGTCATTATTGAAGGGATACCAGTGGAAACAAGATGTGGGGAGTTAGGCTGGAAGCAACTCAGCCACATGGACAGAGCAGTCCACAACGTATAATGAAGTTCCACCTCATCAACATAGCCTGCATTCAGCATCAGTGTTTTCAAATGAATCATGGTGGCAGTGTTGGAGCAGTGAGTTCTCTAAAGTGCAGTGGCTGGAAGCGTGAGCCATGGAGCTCAGTCTGGAGCCTTGGATTTTGCAGATACAAACCTAGCCCAGGTATGGACCCGGCGAAAGGAGTTCAAGCTCTGTGCAGACCTAGCCATGCAGGTGAATGACGGCAGGAGGAAAGTGAAGTGGTTTTACCTTATTGGGGCATAAGGCAGGGAGAGCTGCACCACTCTGAAGCTCACCACTGCCTCACAGCAGTCCCAAGAGCCATAGGGACCTATTGCTTTTCCAGAACAGAACAAACCTGGAGCGGCACAGATTTTTCACTAGAAATCAATCGGCAGGGTAGTGGATACACCTGTGTTACTGCCTTGAGGGCACTAGCAATTTTGAAGACTTGACACACTCCCTAATTCTGAATAGTCTGCACCACTTGGGATCACCATCTATGGGAGGGCTGCTCTGGGAAGGTGATGTCAAATTAGATGCTTAGACCTGGGGCATGCAGTGGAAGCTTCAAGAGGATGAAAGCCCTTGGGAAGGGGACATGCACAGAAGTACTTGCAGTAATACAACTGCAAGGGAGGGCATGTGGCAAGGGCTCCAGGCTCTTAGTACAGTGTACTTACTGTGGGAGACCACATGAGCTGGCAAAGGAGAAGTGCCTTACACTACAAGACCATTGCAAGGAATGTGGCAAGCTGAACCATGCAGAGGAAGATCCTCAGAAAGAGGTGGATGGAACATCAGACAGTGGTGATGACATCCGACTCTTTTCTTGAGTCCGAGAGCATATCGGGTTCGGGCCTTCATCACGGGAAAGCAACAAGGGACAATTCCGACTTCTGTGCATGCACCAGTGTTAAAAGAGAAATGCTGTGACATCAGCTTGATAACAGGGCCTCCTGCAATGTGGTTCCTTAGGGTGAATTGGACGGGGCATTGAAAAATGCCAGTATCCAATGCCCACTGATGATGACATCTTTACAGAACCCATACCGTCTGATGTGAGGAATAGGTTTTGTCACATATATCTAGCATACTGATAATCTTTGCAACACCTTTTGGTCGCTACAGATGGCTGTGCATGCCAGTGGACATAGACCAGCACCAGAGGACTTCCAGAGAAGACTCATCCGAGCAATGGAAAGCTTGCCTGTTATGAAAATAATTGCAGTTGCCCTCACTGTAAGTTGAGGGAGAAATGATACAGAAGGGTTCCTATAGTGTCAGTGTTGCAACCGTGCACATCAGGGTTCCCAACTAAACAATTTTAAGAATACCAGGCCTGATCCGTCAAACCCCAGAGTGATATCTGGGGATTCTTAAGTAATCCAATAGGATTAATATACAATTCATAGATTGGGCTACCACTCTATTGAAAATACACCTGTTTCAAATCCCATCGCCATTTATTGTTGAGTGAAGAGGTAGTGTATATCTCTAGAGTCTTTCAGTGGTGGCTTCAAATGGAAACATGCAACAGATTGTTTCTGTCTTAGTAAATGTTCTTGGTTTGTCAGTGGATGGTTTAGCATTAGACCACAGAGGTACATCAAAGAAGCAACTGTGTGAAAACTCTCTTGCTGTACTGTCTCTGACAAAGTACGAATGGGAAAGGTACCATTTTTGCTCAATGTGCTCATTAATCATAATTATTAGGGGTTTAAGCGGGAGAGGGTGGGATCAAGTCATTATTATGTTCTCAGATGAAATTTCAGGATGTAACTTTTTTGGGGGAGAACAGCCCATCTCCATGGCATATCTGTGCTCTTTTCTGTAATGAGACCTGGATGAGATTGAGCAAAAGTAATTGAGTGTCTTGAATGTAACAGTATAATTTTTGTAAAACTTGATTTCTCAAGCACAGGACCCAACTTGATTGCTCTGGTCCGTATGTATGTGTGGGTTGCGATCTCTGTCCCAGCATGGTGTGGAGTGGAGGCCCCAGGTGGGAGGCTGGCAAGTGAGCTCACTCTGCATAGTGGTTCCTGTCCCATGGGGCTGGGCCCAATTCTCCGCTCCAACTCATTGGCTCTTGTCACTTGCTGATTCAGAGGAGCCTGTGATTCACACTCAGAGTGGGGCATTGTGGTGGGAAGACCCTGCCTGCCCCTTTTCCAGGCCCTGGCACTGCCAGATGGGGTGACTCCTGCCAGCCTGGGCATATGAGTGGGCAGCAGGGTAGACAGGCAGTTCTGGGCCACAGAACCTTCCAGAATAATTTCCAGAGCACATCTTTTAAATCCAATCTTGATTTTAAAATTGTCATTGCTGGAGAATCCACCATGACCCATGTTCCCGTGATGAATTTACCCTCACTGATGAAAACAAAAACTTTATTTCCAGTCTGAGAGAGGGGAACAACTGTGGGAGTTGAAGGGAACAGTGCAGGAGAAGGTTATAGAATTGTACTGTAAAATCCTGATTCAGCAAGGCACTCGGGTATGTGCATAGCTTTAAGCATGTGAGTTGCACGTACTTGAGTATCTTGCTGAATTGTGGCCTAATTTTAAAAAAAAAAATTTGACGCTCAAACTGTGGTAGACAACTTTCAACTACTTAATGGTTTTACTGAAAGGATTTGGCTATGAACCTGGGTAGGCTAAGATTTGCTTTTATTTTAAAAGTTTAAAGAACCTCTTGTCTTGCTGCTTTATTTGGAAACATTTAAAAATTAAAGGAGAAGGAAAGTGTACAGAAGAAGCTTCCAGGCTTATATTCTGACTCTGAGTAAGGGATAAAGTTAAAGTATTTACATGTTTGCTTTTCCACAGACTTGACTGTTACATTAAAATAACTTCACTAAGTAGGGGAGAAACATGGCCTTGTAGTCCCCACAGAACAGGACTGGGAGTTCAGAAGTCTGACTTATTAAATTCTTAGGTGTGACCTAGACTTTGTATATGACTTTTGGCCACGTTGTTTAATTTTACTTTCTTTGTTTGCGTTATAAGGATCTGAATACTTACTTACCTCTCAGTAGTGTGGCATAATTAACATTTAAACACGCCTCTGGCTATGGGTGCTGTAGAAGTGTACACGTTTTATACTATTGTATCTACTATTATGTATCTTTTAACCTGTTACTTAGCAAAAGTGTAACTAACTACACTGAGAAGTAAAATTCAATACAGTAATTTCTTTCTTGCTGTGATTATTCTATCCTGGCTTTTAAATAAGTGCATGCCTATATTCAACCCTTTCTGTCCAAAGAAGTGTAATCTTTCCAGAATGGCAGCATTTAAGATCTCACTGCTGCACACAGAGACGTATGCTTATACATTACTAAAGAGAAATTAATCAGATCCGCGTGAATAGATGTACCTCAGACAGCAAACCTTGAAATACATACACTCATTATAAATTACCCCCCTCTTCAAACTGAAGGCAATGGAATGCTAATGCTCCTCAGATGTAGTTGTACAATGCAGAATGCTGGTTTATTTTGAATACTGGTGGAACAAAGTGAATGGCATTTGAATTTGGCTAATGGACTTCGAATGTGTGTGTGCTCTGAAGAATGATCGCAGCTACGGAGAGCGCTGCCGGTTCTAAGACCCAATAGCCCATTTGAACTGGTAGCATACATCTTTCCAAAGAGTGTATTTCTAGAGCAGAATGCTTTCAAACAAATTTAAGAGTTGGTATATATATTTTTTCCCCTTTGAAATTATAGGGACACTTAGAAGAAACCAAATTACTACAGTGATAAGATTAGGTGGCTATAGAATTAAATTATTTTGTACCAAATTCTTCAACAAAACTGACAGGATGTGCTAGAATAAAAACAAATGCTCTTCATTTCTTTGGTTCAATGCCTCCTGTGCAGCAATGTTACCATTGTTAGAGGAGAGTGCTCCTGGCTTGTTCGTCCAGTAGCTTTTTTGAATCCAGACCCCTTTGTTTTTTCTCATATGACTACTAAGGTATCCAGTAACAGTAAAACAGAAGCATGTGTTATTCAGTAATCCATACAGGTGTTATTTCAGGACACGGTAACACTATTAACACAGCAACTGCCGCATGAGTTCACTTATGGGAAATAACTTGTGATATTTTGACCCATGACAGAATATCTCTCTATCTAATCTATCTATCCTCCATAGAGAGTGAGTTACAGTCCATTAATATGCAACTCCTAGTATGGTTTAGGTGCAATTGTCTCGCTAATGAAATATGTGCTATCATTGTCCTGTGTTATCCATGAGATCACAATGGTCCCTTCTGGCCTTAGTATCTGATTCTACTGTAGGCAAACTAAAAGGCTGTGTTTAAGATTCTGCCTATTAAAAACTACACCAAAATGCAGATTAAATTCAAAACAGGCTATAAAATGTCCGCTATACCATGCTCAATGATAGCATGGCCCAAATCCAAAGCCACGTGGTCGGCAGTTCTGGTACTGAGTCCTACCCTGTCTTGGATGGTAACAAGGCTATATGTGTAGGAGTAACAGGTTCCCAGTGTTGGCTAACAGTAGCACAGTGCAGAATACGGTCCCAGAGTGATGATGTTCTAAATAGCAGCAAGCGAGGAGGCAGTGTAAATTAGGTAATCAAAATTCCAAGTTTAACACATCGGAAGGTTGATTAATGTGCAGGCAGACTCTTATGTTTATAACTATGGTAGGAGCTGGTTCAAGGAAAAGTGCCCAAGAAGCCCTCATCTTGCCTCTTGGACCCCTTTGTGTTCACGCTCCATTTTGAAAAAGATCAGTGTCTCTGGAAATTGAGGTAAAGATTTTTTTCCCCAGATAGGTTCAGTTCTGTCCGCTTGTTCATTTACTCAGCAGAGCATCCTTGAGGTTTTAATAAATACACCAATAGCAAAGGTAAGGCTTTACTGAAACAATAAGGGGAAAATCTAATGAAGCTGCAACAATTCCATGGAGAGAGATCAGATGCTGAACTATTGAGCATTCATTTATCTTGGCCTCTATTAGATGGATGTGGCTTTGCTCACCACCCACGCGCTCGGTCTCCTCTGCAATTGGGATAAACAGCCATATATACTGTGACGCACTCTATATGATTTTATAAAAATATGCTAATGAATGTGAATATAATGTAACTGGAATATGCTTCATGCAAAAGGTCTCTTGTAAGGTATCATTACAAAGTTTATAATCTGAGTGTGGTCATCCTATTTGTATAAATGTATCACTCTTGTATCTGCAACTAGAAATATGAAATATAACTCTGAGGTCCTATTGTAGTTATGCAAAGTGTGGGCCATTAATGGTGGTTTGGAATCTTAATGGCTCCCATTATCCAGGACAGTTATCTGTAGATGGCTCTGTTTTACTTGTAAGTCTTCCTGTATACCTGTGAGCTGACAAGTGGGTAATGAAGTCTTACAGTGACGTGATCATGTCACCTGAACTGGAATCCATCTTTAACCTGGTACTTTTCCGTTGAGAAGGAGGGGTGGGAACCCAGAGGGACAAAGGATTCCTGCCTATGCAAGATATATAAGTGGATGGAACAGAACAAAGGAGGCAGCCATCATGAGAAGTCCCCTAGCTACCACCTGAGCTGGAACAAGGGCTGCACAAGGGGAAAGGATTGTGCCCAGACTAGGAAGGCATCTAGTCTGTGAAAGAAATTTATTGAAACATCTCTGAGGGTGAGATTTTATCTGTATTCAGTTTTATTACTGTACTAGACTTAGACTTGTATGTTTTGTTTTATTTTGCTTGGTAATTCACTTTTGTTCTGTCTATTACTATGTGGAACCACTTAAATCTTACTTTGTGTGTTTAATAAAATCACTTTTTACTTATTAATTAACCCAGAGTATATATTAATACTGGCGGGTGGGGACAAACAGCTGTGCATCTCTGTATGTCAGTGTTATAGAGGGCGAACAATTTGAGTTTACCCTGTATAAGCTTTATACAGGGTAAAACTGATTTATTTGGGGTTTGGACCCCACTGGGAGTTGAGCATCTGAGTGTTAAAGACAGGAACACTTCTTAAGTTGCTTTCAGTTAAGTCTGCAGCTTTGGGGCGCGTGGTTCAGACCCTGGGTCTGTGTTGGAGCAGACTGGCGTGTCTGGCTCAGCAAGACAGGGTGCTGGAGTCCCAAGCTGGCAGGGAAAGCAGGGGCAGAAGTACTCTTGGCACATCAGTTGGCAGCCCCAAGGGGGTTTCTGTGATCCAACCAGTCACATATACTACTCCAGAACACCTGGCACTAATGAATTTTTTTTCTGAAGTGGATGGGTGGCCTGTGTAGCTGCCAAGGACATTGGAAATTTGGGAGTGCCACTGGAATTAGATCCTAAGCTCTTTGGGGCACGAACCGTCTTTGTTCTGGGCTTGTACCATGGTGAGCACAATGGGGGCCTGGCCTATGACTGGGGCTCCTACGCACACCACAATACAGATTAACCAGGTTTCCTTCAATTGTGTGGGAGCGGGGTGTGGGTGAAGGACGTGGTAACTAAATCCTGGCCCAGGCCATGCAGATGAAAGGCTGACTCCTGCTTAGGTGCATCTACCCAACTAGCAGCTTGTACGAAGCAAGGGATGGAAGAGTGACTACAATTTAGTCACTTTCCTGATTTTTTAAAAAAAAGTGACTCAGGACAAATTCAGGGTCCCAGACCAAGTGTTGGACTGGGCACTGTATTTCTGCTGAGGGGGATGTTGTCAGTAAAGGTGGCAGTGGGAGCCTTTCTTAAGGCTACTTCAGTTACTTTTTGAGACCTGTCAGTTATCCAGTTTCTAATACATTAATATGTGCCTTGTTAATACTATATTCTAGTGTTTTATCAAAATGTCATATGTTGCCTAGTCAGTCTACTATGTCAATGTTATTACCTATATCAGCTCAACTAGTAATCTCCTAGAAAAATATATCAAGTTAGTTTGACAGGATCTATTCTCCAGTAAACCCATTGTGACTGGATCCCTGGGGTAGAGCCTGGGACTGTGGGACCACTGTGCCCCCGTAACTCTCCAGCCTGGGCTGTCTCCCACAATGCTTTGCTAGTGACAAGCAGCAAGCCCCTACAGGTGCTGTTATCACTCAGCATAACAGCAGTTGGAGCCCCACACCCAGCTAGATTGCATGAATGCTCCCGGAGCCACTCATGAATCATACAGAGAAAAGGACCAGAGCCAAATTCCTCCCAGCACAGTACCACAGACGAGCAGTGCAAATTTAGTAATTGGTTCACCACTTCATCAATGGAAAGTGGATATACACCAACCTTTGCAAACCTGAGCAGATTTACCAAACACTTCAGGCGAACTCACTGGTAAAGATAAACAGTAAAACAGGTTTATTGACTATAAAAGATTAAGTGATAGGCAAAAGATCAGTTAGTTACCGAAAGAAAAGAAAATGTAAGCATGCAGTCTAAACTCTCAATCCTATTAGATTGGGTAACATCTAGATTAAGCAGTTTTTCTCACCCCAGTGGATATTGCAGTCCTTAATATACAGGTTTGTCCCTTAAACCTGGGCCAGTCTCCTCTGTTGGAGTCTTCAGGCTTCTGAGTGTCCTTGTTGATTGCAGCATGGGAGGGGACAGGGGAAAGGCCGAGCAGATTATGGAGCAAAGACATGAGGTATCTGAAGGGAAAAGCTCAGACTTGCAGATGGAAGCAGGACTAGGGAATTCTGAGGGGAGACTGGGTGAGGAAAGTGGTCAGTGGAAGCATGTGACTAAAAGAACTAGGCAGAGGAAAAGACGGGCTAGTGAAGGAGAAATAGAGCTTCAGAATAGGTTTGCAGAGTTGGAAAATGAAGAAGGGGCTCAGCAGGTAGTCACTGAAGGTGACAGGGCAAGGAAGAAGAGAAGAGCGGTTAGTCCTATAGGAAAAGGGGAAGAGTTAATGGAGATTACACCAAATATGAGCCCCAGGAGGATACAGGATGGGTTAAAAAGGATTAAAAGGGAGAATGGGAATGGAAAAAACTTGCAGCCAGAGGGAACAGGGGATAGACTGGAGAATAGCACCGTCACTAGGAAAAGGCAGGTCTATGTGATTGGGGACTCTTTACTGAGAAGAATAGATAGGCCTGTAACCAGAGCTGATCCAGAAAATAGGAGGGTGTGCTGTCTTCCAGGTGCTAAGATACGGGATGTAGACCTGAGGTTGAAAAGGATTCTAAAGGGAGCGGGAAAGAATCCCCTAATTATCCTTCATGTGGGAACAAATGATACAGCTAGATTCTCGCTGGAAAGTATTAAGGGAGACTATGCTAGGCTGGGGAGGACACTTAAGGAAATTGAGGCTCAGGTGATCTTTAGTGGGATTCTGCCTGTTCCTAGAGAAGGGCAACAAAGGTGTGACAAGATTATGACTATCAATAGATGGCTTAGGCAGTGGTGTTATAAGGAGGGCTTTGGGATGTATGGCCATTGGGAGGCATTCATGGATAGAGGACAGTTCTCTCGGGATGGACTTCATCTGAGTAGGGAAGGAAATAGACTTCTAGGATGGAGGCTGGCACAACTGATTAAGAGAGCTTTAAACTAGGAATTTGGGGGAGATGGTTGGGAGATGTCCAGGTAATCTCCACGCCAGAATTTAGCATAGAGTGGAAAGAAAATGAAGTAAGAGTGGATACAGCTGTAGGTAGGAGGAAGGGCAGTGTAGATACAAGTCTAATAGGTTATACTGGTAGTAAAATAACCGTGCCTAATAGGGTACAGAATGTGAGTGAGGCCAAACAGCAAAAATTAAGATGTTTGTACACTAATGCAAGGAGCCTAGGTAACAAAATGGAGGAACTAGAGTTACTGGTGCAGGAAGTGAAACCAGATATTATAGGTATAACAGAGACCTGGTGGAATAGTAGTCATGACTGGGCTACAGGTATTGAAGGGTATGTGCTGTTTAGGAAAGACCGAAATAAAGGTAAAGGTGGTGGAGTAGCACTGTATATCAATGATGAGGTAGACTGTAAAGAAATAAGAAGCGATGAAATGGATATGACTGAGTCTGTCTGGGCAACAATTAAATTGGGGAAGAAAACTATTAGAGCCTCCCCTGGGATAGTGCTTGGGGTGTGCTATAGACCGCCGGGATCTAATTTGGATATGGATAGAGCCCTTTTTAATGTTTTTAATAAAGTAAATACTAATGGAAACTGTGTGATCATGGGAGACTTTAACTTCCCAGATATAGACTGGAGGACGAGTGCTAGTAATAATAATAGGGCTCAGATTTTCCTAGATGCGATAGCTGATGGATTCCTTCAGCAAGTAGTTGCTGAACCGACTAGAGGGGATGCCATTTTAGATTTGGTCTTGGTGAGTAATGAGGACCTCATAGAGGAAATGGTTGTAGGGGATAATCTTGGCTCAAGTGATCATGAGCTAATTCAGTTCAAATTGAATGGAAGGATTAACAAAAATAAATCTGCAACTAGGGTTTTTGATTTCAAAAGGGCTGACTTTCAAAAATTAAGGAAATTAGTTAGGGAAGTGGATTGGACTGAAGAATTTATGGGTTTAAAGGTAGAGGAGGCCTGGGATTATTTTAAATTAAAGCTGCAGAAGCTATCGGAAGCCTGCATCCCAAGAAAGGGGAAAAAATTCATAGGCAGGAGTTGTAGACCAAGCTGGATGAGCAAGCATCTTAGAGAGGTAATTAAGAAAAAGCAGAAAGCATATAGGGAGTGGAAGAAGGGAGGGATCAGTAAGGAAAGCTACCTTATTGAGGTCAGAATATGTAGGGATAAAGCGAGACAGGCTAAAAGTCAAGTAGAGTTGGACCTTGCAAAGGGAATTAAAACCAATAGTAAAAGGTTCTATAGTCATATAAATAGGAAGAAAACAAAGAAAGAAGAAGTGGGACCGCTAAAAACTGAGGATGGAGTGGAGGTCAAGGATAATCTAGGCATGGCCCAATATCTAAACAAATACTTTGCCTCAGTCTTTAATAAGACTAAAGAGGATCTTAGGGATAATGGTAGCATGATAAATGGGAATGAGGATATGGAGGTAGACATCACCATATCTGAGGTAGAAGCGAAACTCAAACAGCTTAATGGGACTAAATCGGGGGGCCCAGATAATCTTCATCCAAGAATATTAAAAGAATTGGCACAAGAAATTGCAAGCCCATTAGCAAGAATTTTTAATGAATCTGTAAACTCAGGGGTTGTACCGTATGATTGGAGAATTGCTAACATAGTTCCTATTTTTAAGAAAGGGAAAAAAAGTGATCCAAGTAATTATAGGCCTGTTAGTTTGACATCTGTAGTATGCAAGGTCTTGGAAAAAATTTTGAAGGAGAAGGTAGTTAAGGACATTGAAGTCAATGGTAAATGGGACAAAATACAACATGGTTTTACAAAAGGTAGATCGTGCCAAACCAACCTGATCTCCTTCTTTGAGAGAGTAACAGATTTTTTTAGATAAAGGAAACGCAGTGGATCTAATTTACTTAGATTTTAGTAAGGCATTTGATACTGTGCCACATGGGGAATTATTAGTTAAATTGGATAAGATGGGCATCAATAGGAAAATTGAAAGGTGGATAGGGAATTGGTTAAAGGGGAGACTACAACGGGTCCTACTGAAAGGTGAACTGTCAAGTTGGAGGGAGGTTACCAGTGGAGTTCCTCAAGGATCAGTTTTGGGACCAATCTTATTTAATCTTTTTATTACTGACCTGGGCACAAAAAGTGGGAGTGTGCTAATAAAGTTTGCAGATGATACAAAGCTGGGAGGTATTGCTAATTTAGAGAAGGACAGGGATACCCTACAGGAGGATCTGGATGACCTTGTAAACTGGAGTAATAGGAATAGGATGAAATTTAATAGTGAGAAGTGTAAGGTCATGCATTTAGGGATTAATAACAAGAATTTTAGTTATAAGCTAGGGACGCATCAACTAGAAGTAACGGAGGAGGAAAAGGACCTTGGAGTATTGGTTGATCATAGGATGACTATGAGCTGCCAATGTGATATGGCTGTGAAAAAAGCTAATGTCGTCTTGGGATGCATCAGGAGAGGTATTTCCAGTAGGGATAAGGAGGTTTTAGTACTGTTATATAAGGCACTGGTGAGACCTCACCTGGAATACTGTGTGCAGTTTTGGTCTCCCATGTTTAAGAAGGATGAATTCAAACTGGAACAGGTACAGAGAAGGGCTACTAGGATGATCCGAGGAATGGAAAACTTGTCTTATGAAAGGAGACTCAGGGAGCTTGGCTTGTTTAGCCTAACTAAAAGAAGGTTGAGGGGAGATATGATTGCTCTCTATAAATATATCAGAGGGATAAATACCAGAGAGGGAGAGGAATTATTTAAACTCAGTACCAATGTGGACACAAGAACAAATGGATATAAACTGGCCACTAGGAAATTTAGATTAGAAATTAGACGAAGGTTTCTAACCATCAGAGGAGTGAAGTTTTGGAATAGCCTTCCGAGGGAAGTAGTGGGGGCAAAAGATCTATCTTGCTTTAAGATTAAACTCGATAAGTTTATGGAGGAGATGGTATGATGGGATAACATAATTTTGGTAATTAAATATTCATGGTAAATAGGCCCAATGGCCTGTGATGGGTTTTTAGATGGGGTAAGATCCAAGTTACCCGGGAAAGAATTTTCTGTAGTATCTGGCTGATGAATCTTGCCCATATGCTCAGGGTTTAGCTGATCGCCATATTTGGGGTCGGGAAGGAATTTTCCTCCAGGGCAGATTGGAAGGCCCTGGAGGTTTTTCGCCTTCCTCTGTAGCATGGGGCACGGGTCACTTGCTGGAGGATTCTCTGCTCCTTGAGGTCTTCAAACTACAATTTGAGGACTTCAATAGCACAGATATAGGTGTGAAGTCTTTTTTAGGAGTGGTGGGTGAAATTCTGTGGCCTGCATTGTGCAGGAGGTCAGACTAGATGATCATAATGGTCCCTTCTGACCTAAATATCTATGAATCTATGAATCTATGTGGTCACAGTGTTCTGTTTCATACCTATAGTCCATGGGCTTGAAGAACACAAATCCAGGCATGTCTAGTGGGCATTGCTGAGTCAAAGTGAAGCAATACCCCAGTGTGTCTCCTGTTAATCACTGAATCGTAACTCCTCTGCTGGACAATGGCTGGTGATATCTGTTCAGCACCCACCCAGGTGCTGGTTACCTCCTGTGTCATTGTCTCTGGAGAGCTAGTATCTGGGCGTCTCCCAAACCCACAGCATATTTTAGTGACAGCCATACAACACATTCTCATAACTTCATATACATTAAAGATATACATATTTAGGTAGAAAAATGACTTTCAGCAGATCATCACCTTTCCCCTGATACCTCATGTGGCCTGCTTTATAGGCTGTATCACTGTTATATATAGATGAGGAATATGGGGGTTACAGGATGCTCCCCCAACGTATAGAATATCACACCCATATTGATTTGCATTAATTACCTTACTGTCCTTTAATTCTTTATTAATAGAGCTCTGTATTGGCCATTCCATTATCTTACCTGATACCTACGACAGGCTGACAGGCCTATAATTATCTGGGTCATCACGTTTACCCTTTTTAAAAAAACTGGCATAACATTAGCTTTCTTCCAGTCTTCTGGACTTGCCTAGTGTTCCAGGACTTATTGAAAATCAACATCAATGGTCCAGCGAGCTCCTCAGCCTGCTTTTTAAAAACAATTGTATGCAAGTGATCTGGACCTGCTGATTTAAAAATGTTTAACATTCGTAGCTACTATGTATCATCCTCCAGGGATACAAGTGGAATAAAAAGTTATATGATGAGACTATATCATCTCTTTTCCCCAAATAAGAAAAGATATATTATTGAACACATCTGCCTTTTCTGCATTAATAATTCTACCATTTCCCTCTAGTGATGGATTGTCACGATTCCTTTTGTTCCGGATATATTTTTAAAATTCCATCTTATTCTTAACTTAACGTGCCACAGCCTTCTCCTTGTGTCCCTTTTTCTCTCGTCAAATTTCTAAAATTCCTACCTTCTGGTATTCATTACTTTCAACTTTCCCTTTCTTCCATTTATTTTTATTCTATATGTAGTAAAAGCTTTGTTATCTGGCATATTGGGATAATGGGGAGTGCTGGTAAGGCAAAACTTCCAGTTAACTAAGAGGGAGAGAGTTTGGGTGTGAGGGGGCTCAGGGAAGGAGGCTGGGGTGCAGGAGGGAGTGCGGAGTGCTAGATCCGGGTAGTGCTCACTGTGGGCGGCTCCCTGCAAGTGGCCACATGTCCCTGCTGCTCTTAGGCAGAAGTGCCACTAGGCAGCTTTGCATGCTGCCACCGCCCACAGGTGCCGGCCCCTTAGCTTTCATTGGGTGCAGTTGCCCACCAATGGGAGCTGCGGAGCCAGCACTTGGGGCGGGGGCAGCACGCAGAACTGCCTCGCTGCGCCTCTGCCTAGGAGCAGCAGGGACATGTTGCTGCTTGTGGGGAGCTGTCCGAGGTAAGCGCCGCCCATATCCACCACCCAAACTCCCTCTCAGAGCCCACACCCCCTCCCACACTCCCAATCCCTCATGGCCGTTCCTCTGCCTAGGAGCAGCAGGGACATGTCGCTGCTTCTGGGGAGCCGTGGGGAGCCTGCCACCCCTGCACCAACCAGACTATAAACCAGATCTTCAATGAAGGTCAGAAATGCCAGTTTATAGAACTTTCCAGTGGGTAAAGTGCAAGATAACACAGCTTTCTCTCTCTCTGTATTTTGTAGCTGCCTTCACTTCTTCTCTAAACCAGTCTGATTTTTAATCAGCACAGTCTTCTTCCTCAGTTGTGGTGTTGTGGCTTTTACGCATGCAGTAAGGCACTTTTAAATGATTCCCAGTTATTCACATTTTTGATTAAATTCTTCCTTCCAGCTGATTTGTCTCATAATTGTTTTCAGCTTTGTGATAGTGGCCCTATTGAAGCTGTCTGTATGTATGTGACGCATATAAATAAATATTACCGGTCTTGACTTAATTCTCTTTGTACATTATGAATGTGATCAAGTCATGGTCACTTGTATCTAGGTTACCATTAATTTTTAATTCTGTGATCAACTCCTTTTCATCTGATAGGAAAGGGTCTAATAAAGCATTCCCCCATGTTGACTGCAACACTTCTTGAATTAGGAAATTGTCACCTGTAATTAGAAATGTCAAGGATGTCTTAGTACTGTCACTCTGAGACTTCATGCATATTCACTCAAATCGAAATCCCCCATGATCATGCAGTTTTTCTACACACTGTAGATAGGATGACAACCTCCTTATGTGCCTATTTCCCAGTGTAATTTGGTAGTCTGTAGCAGACACCAACTCATACCCCCATCTTGTGCTTTAGCTGTTAAAACACTGATCCACAAGCATTCAAGATAACCTCAGAAGAAAGTGATCAGTGACTCAAACAGATAATCCTATTTTTGACAGCGTGCCAGTGCCCCATTTCCTTTTGCTCACTCGATTCTTCCTAAACAGGTTAGATCAATGGATTTTTAACATTCCAGTTGTGTGAATCATCCCACCAGGCTTCAATAATTCCAACTAGAGCAAATTTAGGGTATGTCTACACTACCTGCTGGATCAGCGGGCAGCGATCTATCCAGCGGGGGTCGATTTATCGCGTCTAGTCTAGACATGATAAATCAACCCCCAAGCGCTCTCCCATCGACTCTTGTACTCCACCGCTTTGAGAGGCCAGGCGGAGTCGATCTACCGCAGTGAAGACACCGCGGTGAGTAGGTCTAAGTATGTCGACTTCAGCTATGTTTCTCACGTAGCTGAAGTTGCGTAACTTAGATCAAGTCCCCCACCCGCCCAGTGTAGACCAGGCCTTAGGCTGGTAAATGAGCAATTCCAATTCCTTTTGCGGGTTACCCAGGCTCCCAGCACTGGTGTAGAGGCACTTAAAGAATTTCTTAGCTTTATGTCCTTTGGTTCTGTGATTAATTTTGTTCTCAACATCTCAATTTTGTGCTGAGTGCTCATCTCTTCCCTCTTTTTACCCTCCCTTTTGTTATTGGTTTAATTCACCTCCTGACAACATGTTAGCCAGCTTGTCCGTGAGGAGATTGGCCCACCTATTGGGAAAGGGGACTCTCTAGCTTGGATGGCCTCCACCTCAGTAGAAGGGGGAAGCAGTGTTCCACAAAACCAAAACCCTACACCCCTTATCTAGCCAGCAGTTCACTTCCAGAATCTTCTGCCTTCTGTCTTCCTTAACTCAGGGGACAGGGATGATCTCGGAAGACCGCTTGGACCTTTCCCTGCATGCTCCTGAGTTCTGTGAAGTCATCTACTATCTGTGAGATATCCCTCAAAGCAGTGTCATTAGTCCTAATGTGAACCATCACCAATGGATCCTTGCCCACTGAGTGCAGAAAGCTATCCAAGCTTAGTGACATCTTGTGTCTTGGCTCCGGGCAGGCGGCACACTGTCCTGTTGTCTGCCTGTGTGACCGACGGGTTCGCTCACCACTAGGTATGGCGTCTCCTCCTGGCCATTCTGGGGAATAGGTCACCAGGTCAACACCCCTTCTCACAGTTGCAGCCTGTCATGCTGTAGCTCTCTGCTGGTCTGCAGCCCCCTCTCACTCCATAAGCTGCTGCTGCTGCCTCTTCGTGAATCAGTCCTCTGGCCAGGTCATTCTGTGTGTTTCCCCCTTCAGTAGTCTTAGGCAGTCTTCCCAGTGACTGGCAGGGGAACTCGGGTCTGCCCTCTACTCCAGGGTCTGGCTTAAGGACCCTCTAGACAACAGTCAAGATCTGTTCCTTTCTAGACTTTATTGCCTTTCCCTGAGCCCCCTCATAACTTCCTGGCCTCCCCCACCTCTCTGGATTTGCCAGTCCAAACACACCTTCCTTCTCTCAGGGAGTGACTGCAGACTACCTCCCTGAAGCCCCCTGTCTGCTGCCAATTTCCTACCTTAATAGCCCCAACCCAGCTCATTCCTCCTCAGTTTGGCTCCCTCCCTCAGTCAGGGAATTACTTAGCCACCTGATTCTTCTCAGCTGTGGCTTGTTGGGTTAATTAGCCCCTTTCTTTGTCTTCATTAATCCTTTCAGGGCAAGTGTGTGGTGAACTCCCCATTGTAATCTGTCTTTTGCAAAATGTTCTTTTTATTCTTCTGAGAATTTTATCTCCAACAAGGATCATCTGTTTTCTTTGGACAGTTAAAGAACTATTTGAGGGCAAGCTTGATTTTTCCTACAAATTGGGCTGAGCTCCATCCACTTGTGTCTCTTTTCCTTTGGACCTGCTGGATTTTGAGTGGTATCTTCCAAAGTTTCCATGTTGAGGACCTGGTATTGATTTGAAACTTCTAGCTGTGTGGAATTCCTCCTGGTTCTCTTATCTCTGATGGCCACAGCCAGCTCCTAATCTGTCTCCATCTGCACAGAATGCTGTTGTGACCACCTGCCTTTGGTGGTTATGACTGCCAGTCCTCCTATCTGATTTTCAGTCTTACTAACTTCTTTTGTGGCCAGCTCCCATCTTCCTCAGGCCTTGGGTAATGGTGTTTCCCAAGCCTGGTTCTCTCAGAACTCCTCAGCTTTTCTGATTCTTAGTAACATCTCAACTTTCCCCTCCAATCCAAGAATGGTTTACTCCACCACAGCCACCAACTTGCACGTGAAATCCCTTCTGGCTTGAGGCAGGAAAGAGAACATGGCACATCCATTGCAGGTCACCCCCACTGTTCCATAGTTGATCATCTACATATTACGTGTAGTGCTGCACCTGGAAGGAAAGTATCTTACTCTACCTCTAAACTTCCTCCAAAGCTTCCTCAGGGAACCGTTGTGATTATCTAGTATCATCTCCTGTACAACGCAATCCATAGAGCAGTGGTTACCAACCGGTCAATCGTGATCGAATGGTCAATCCTAGAGGATATCCCAGTTGATTGCAATTGCTGGCAGTTCAGTGGGGCTGCCACTAAGGCAGGCTCCCTGCCTGCCCTGGCCCCACGCTGCCCCCGGAAATGGGTAGCATGGGGCTGAGGGTGGGGAGGGGTCTCCCTTTCCATGCTGCCCCTGCCTGCAGGCACTGCCCCCGTATCTCCCATTGGCCAGGAATGGGGAGCGGTGGCCAATGGTAGCTGCAGGGGTGGTGCTTGCAGAGAGGGGAAGCCCAGGAGCCACCAGAAGTAAGTGCTGCCCGGCGGGTGGCTGCACCCCAGACCTGAGCCCCCTGCTGGAGCCAGCACCCTGTACCCCTCCTGTATCCCAACACTCTGCCCCAGCCCAGAGACCTTTCCTGCACCCAAACTCCCTCCCAGAGCTTGCACCCCTCACCCCTCCTGCACCCTAACTCCCTCCCAGAGCTTGCACCCCTCACCCCTCCTGCACCCTAACCCCCTCCCAGAGCTTGCACCCCTCACCCCTCCTGCACCCTAACCCCCTCGGCCCCAGCCTGGAGCCCGCACCCTCTCCCAAACCCCAACCGCCTATTCCAGCCCGGTGAAAGTGAGTGCAGGTGTGGGAAAGTGAGCAACGGAGGGAGGGAGTGAGTGAGTGGGGCAGGGCTTTGGAGAAGGAGCGGGGTAGATCCTGGATTGCCCTTAAATTCAAAAAGTGATCTTGGGTGTAAAAAGGTTGGAGACGACTGCCATAGAGCTTCCCCAAAATAATTCCTAGAGTGGATATTTTTCTAAAAGATATAATCTTGATTTTAAATATTGCCAGTGATGGAGACTCCACCATGCCCCTTGGTAAATTGCCCCAGTAGTTAATTACCTTCACTGTTTAAAAGTGTATATCTTTATTTCCAGTATTAGTCTAACCTCAACTTCAAGCCATAAGATTTTGTTATGCCTTTCTCTGTTAGACTGAAGAGTCAATCATTAAATATTTGTTCCCTACATACGTACTTATTGACAAAAGCAGTCACCCGTTAACCTTTTTGTTAGACTCAAAGAGCTGTCAATTTCACATGTCAGTATAAGGCACATTTTCTAATCCTTTAATAATTCTTGTGGCTCTTCAGTGAACTCTCTCCGATTCAGCAACATCTTTATTGAATTGTGGACACCAGAACTAGACACAGTATTCCAGCAGCATTTGCACCAGTGCCAAATACAGAAGTAAAATCCTCTCTTCTACTACTCAAGATTCCCCTATTAGCCATGAACAGAGGCAGCTAATGGGGAGAATTGGAGGGAGTAGCTGCAAACTCTGTGCTTGGAGGTAGCAGGAGTTGGTAAGTGGTGTGTTTGGTTCATCTGTTGGTTACTTGATTGATAGTTTGTTCTCGGAGTACGGGCTGCATAGCTGGGCCATGGGCCCCTGAGTAAGCAGGGTCCCTTGCTGAAGGCCATGAGGTTTTAGCCCATGGAGGTCTATGGAGGCATTCTATATGGTTGGAGATGAAGATGGGTAGGTTATGGCCACTAGCAAAAAGAGAGCTGGGACGAATTCCATGCAGATAAGTTTTGCATTGATGCCAGCTCCTCAGTACAGAATCTTTGGAATATACTTCCTGAAGATCCAGCAGATCCCAGGGAACAGAGATGTATGGGACACCTGTAGATGGCAGCTTGGCCCAAACTGTAAGGAAATCAAGCTTGCCTGCAAAGAGTTCTCCAGTTGTCCAAGGAGATGCATGTTGGAGAGTCAATACTCAAAAGAATTGAAGGACCATTCTGCAAGGGACAGGCAGACAACAGGATGGCATGCTGCTTTCCTGGAGCCTAAGACTGGACGGGCTTCTGAAGTCAATAAGCAGCGATCCGTAGGTGATGGTTCATATCTGCACTAATGACACTGGCCTCCTATATATGTGCATCAGGAAATTAATAATGTACTCACTTATGAAGAGAGGTGAAATCCTTAAGTCTTGATTTTGTTAGACCTGCCAGATACTTTTATAGTACATCTGAGATGAGAGTCAACAAGAAGTCTAAGGTCACCCAGATAGTGACACAACAAACGCCTCAAAGGAGTGTGTGTGTGTATAAAAAAAAAATCTATAAACTTTGAAAAGCAATATGACAGAGAAACCCTGATGTGGGAAACCTAAAATATCATAATTTATAACATGACTTTGAGAATCTGTCTGTGAATATTATGGAGTTACAGCAATCTTCATAGTATCATAGAATATCTCTAGGTCTTTATCTACTTTAGCTTACAAGCTTGAAAGCAAGTTCTCCCTGGACCAGGGATAATAAGTTATTACATATTGATCAGTTAAGAGTTGTCATAAAGACTAACTGTATCCTAGGAAGAAACCAGTTTACCCTACCTTTCTGAGGGCCGGGGAAGTGGAGAGTGGGAAGTTACCAAGCAGAACAAAGAAGCTAAAGTGCCCGTAGGGGAATATAGAAGTTGACTGAAAGCCTCCTAAGGAAGCTTGGGCAGGAGGAAGGAAAGGCATAGACCAACATCAGAGAAGGAAAGCTAAGGAAGAAGGCTCCATGTTTCAGACCTGCAGCAGATGGACCTGGACAGCCCCAGAAAATGTGACTCCAGCCCAAAGAAGGCTCTAAAGTGGTAAGGAAAGTCAGAGGGAAATATATGTAAGGGCCTATATTGTATGGATCTGTGTAGTTATTGTGCTGTTAAACAGCAATAATGTGTTAGACGTGGACAAAGTGTCTGTCAATGTTATATGCTTCACAAATACCATGTGCTCCCTGAGCGTTAAACTGTAACCCAGAAGATTCACATCTTCGGTGGGATTCTGGGAGATGGTGTGACTAAGCTACTGAAAAACTGTCCTAAGTGAGGAGAAACATCCCCAATTCTGGACTAAAAGAACCCAGCTTGTCCTGAAATCTTTGCTTCCTTCCCATGAATAAACAATTACCTGGATAACATTGAGCTGCTGCCTTTAACCATTCTCCTGGCCACTGAAGAAAAAGCACTCCTACTGGTAACATCTAGACCTCATGGGACAAAGGCCCATTCTTTAATGGTTTTTACAGCCCGCGAAGGGAGAAGCCTCCTTCTCCTACCAGAAAAGACTACAGTTATACCACCACCTTGAAATGAACTGCAATATAATCCTTTCTCTGTTGCCATAGGCCCATGGGGTTCTCCCTGGTTGTTTACTACCTTGTTTGGGTGGATCACTTTGTCAGTGCCAAGATAATTTTAAGCTAAGCAGAAATGGTGCCTGAATTACAGAAAGCCCCCACGTGACTCAGTCATTAGTCACCTAACTCCATGCCTGCTTATGGCTGAGTAATCACATGCACATCCAGCACGTAAGGACCGAGAATTATTGTAGTCAATAATGCTCTACTATGTGAGCAACCGTCTCTCAGGTACACCTGGAACAGTTTTGTGTCACAAAATTAAAGGATGAACCTCTGATATGAAAACCCCCATGGCAAGGATTTTGGAACATCTGTCCAGCTCAGTAGCTTGATAGCTCATGGGAAGGAGGGTGTGTGCTGTGGAGACCAAACAGAGGATGGGATACTACAGAACAGAAAAAATGATTGACCTATTGAAGTTCAAAATGTAAAGAAATTTAAAGATTAAACACTTCTTAGAACAAATAGCAATCTCTCTGGTCTGCATGCAAGTCAAGAAGTGTAGACAATAGGTTTCCAATGGTGTTTGTTAGTTTAGCAAAACATTGAAAAACTCTCTGAAAAAGCAAAGAGCATTTTGGGCCTTGGACCCAAAACTTATTTAAATCTCTTCCCAAGGGTTAGAGTTTAATTAAACATGAAGAACATAGCAGTGGGATGCTGTGCAACAAATATTTGCTAATACCAGAAGTCAAGTGGATACCAAGAGAGGTTTAGTTTTTCTTAATACAGTTTTGGCTTAAGGAAAATGCTACAATAACTCAGTGAGGGAAGAAGGGTTTGAAGAAGACAGATCAGTGGGACACAACAAAAGATGTGCAAAAATGGTTTTGAGAAAGTGGCCTCAATAAGACTTGAAAGCTTTTCGTTTTCTATGTAAACACATACTAATTTGCTGTATATGAAGAGAAAATATGGATATGAGACTTGTCCTCAAAACCTGTCTATCAGCACCAGTGGCTAAAAGCTTGACTTATCAGTTCTTTGAACTTTTGGCATTTACCTCATTTCTCAGGACCATCTTCCTTCCTTTCATGGGGTGCATTTGTTAACCATTTGAGATGCATCCCATAGCAGATTTTCCTCACCACACCCCTGAAAACAAAGTGTGGATGTGGGAAGAAAAAATGTTAGCAAACCTTTTGAAAGACCAATGATGCTAGATTTGAATCAGTGGAGGGATCAGATTGACACCTGTAGTGTTGACCTTGTGAATAATGCTTGCCTCTTTTGTGTGGAGATGGGTCTCCGTCAAAGATAACTTACTGTCTTGCCACTTCTTATATCTGAGTTGACAAGGTCTCCTTCCGCTATGATAGCTGTTTAGAAAAGGGCCTGTCTGCCCCAGTAGCTGTGGAGGCAGTCCTGTTATCCAGGCTTGACTTCTGAAGAGACCCCTCTCAGCATCTCATGCAGCATCCTCACAGCCGCCTCTATTTCTTGAGCCTTGCCTGTGACGATGCAGCACTTACGCTCGCTGGCATGACTTTCCATTGCCTGTCCCATCTCTGCCTTTTGGCACTAAGGCAAGAGGCATACTCTTCCATAAATGTATTGATAGCATTTATCTATAAAATGAACCCTTTGTCAAGCATGCCCCATTTTTCCTCCAGCAGTACCCATCCACTGACTCTCCTTCTCAGACCCCAATGATGTTATATTGCCTGTTGCTTAGGAGGCTGGATGGAAAGAGCTGGCTTCTAAAGGGTCCACTGTGAGGCCAATTATGTAGTTAGCATATGACAGCACTGTAGTCTCTCTGTAGATGTGGGGAACGGTCTCTGTTCTATAATGCTTTGGCTCTTATGGCTTTTAATCAGTTATATCCAAAGTGCTTAATAAAGGACATCAGTATCATTATCCCAACTTTACAGAGAGGGAAACAGGTGACATGATTTGCCCACCGTCACCCAAAAGGCCAAGAGTGACATCTCCAGCAGCGTGACCTTGTGTGTCTCTACTATCTTTCCATATGTTTTTTTCAGAATAACCTTGACACCTTGGGTGCTGTCTCCTGGGAGATTGCTAACCTTGACAATGGCCACAGATACAGTGTCCAAGCCACTAAATGCCACCAGAGCATGCCAGAAGTCCTGCTTCCCCTTAGAGAAGTTTTCAGATTCTGTGGTTAGTGAAGGACATGTGTGCGTCTGTTCAAAGCCATGGCTCGGTCATAATGTAGGTCCACAGCAAAACACGGCATAGCTTTCTTTGCATATTGATTATTCTGATGTGCATCACTCCTGTGTACTGATTGAGGGCTTTTATGGACAGTGACAGATCTGGGGCTTTCTTTAGATATTACTTTGCTTTGATCTGTCCTGCTTTTACCATTGTGAGCAAGATCCACTGAGTTCTCCATGTTCAGCTCTGGAAGATGTGTGGATGCCACAAGTTCCTTCCCACCAGTGGGTGCCAAGTACAAATGGTGAAGCTATTGAACCCAGAGCTACCTGTAAAACAAGGAAGGAAGCACCTCGTTGCTACAGGGCAAGTCCTACAAATCATCCAGGCAAACACATGCAACATTAACTGTAATGCTTCTTGTACATTTGCAGGGCAATGTGGCTGGGCCAGCAGAGCTGATCACCAGTCATGTCCGTGAGAAACAGGATTACAAACCTAATGGAGAAGAGAATATGGGCACGCGCGCACATGCCTACGGTGTGTTCTCAGAGTGGTTTTATTACAAGATCAGGAGCTGTGCAGCACAGCGGCTGCCTGCAGACAAAACAAACCTCCAGAGTATGATCCATTACCAGGACGCTTTCAGATGGAAGGGGGTGAGAGTACTGTGTCCAATATGGCTCTGCAGCCTGCTACTTCCAATGCACACCCCAAGAACAACTGCTTTGGGAAGACATTGTAACCCACCACATCTGCCGAAACATAGCCTTTCACAAACCAGTGCCAGGCCACGTCAGCATCCTCAGGGTTGAGCCCATCAGCGTTGAGACAAATGATAGTTTATTTGGGGTATTGTGAGTGTAAGGTCACCTTCCTATTTGAGTGAATCACTCGCTATCCCGCTCTATGTTCCTGGCTCTGGTTAACTCACCTTTTCTTTGGTGGAGGGGGGGGGGGGGCTATAATGTCCTGAAATAAAATATAAAACCAGGTGGAGCTAATTCCTTAGAAATATTCTCTGGTAACATTCTTGGGAAGGAAAGGCATGGCTAACACCTTTTCATACTTGCTTAATATTGTAGGGCCATGGTTGCACCAGTCTAGTTGTGGTTGTCACAACTGCTGTTTAAAGTTCGAACTTTCTAAGTCATCTAAAACTGACGTGCTTAGTTGAATTCCTTTGACATGTAGTGTGCCTCAGGTGGGTGCAGAGGAGACCTTAGTGACCCAAATTTGGAATCACTGGAGGTAGGGGGTGCAAAGACATAAGCCCCGGAAAAAATAACCACTTTTCAAAAACTTCCGATGTGTTTTTTTTTTCTATTTCAGAGTACTGGAAATCAAATTATTGATGTGAGGCCCATTTGGGTTTTACCCAAGAGCGTATGGCATGCACCAAGTCTTTAGGGGATGGTATTTAAAACATGTTCAGCATGTCGCTTGCGTACTTCTGCAGTCCGGAAGGATTATACCATCAAAAAAATATGACAGGGTTTCTAGGCAGCCCCTTGTGCTTGCTTGGGAGTTCTAGGTACTGTGCCAAAACCATTGCCCCACTGAACATACCCGTGCCAATATGTCTAGCCTGAGTGTGTGTACTCCCGTGCAATAAAGAGCTGTTAATTCACGCTGCTTGCTACTATTTTTGTCTGTTACAGTGTATTTTTTTATTTTGTGGGGAAGTTTACTGCCAATACAACAGAATACTCAGGAGGTGGACTAACCAATATTTGTTCTATCCATTGGGGAGGAGCTGGAGATAGAAGACTGGAGGCGGGGGAGACAGGGAGAGGAGTTGTGGCTGCAGAAGGGGCAAGAAATGAGGATGGGTGGTAGGCAAGCCTTGGATTGGTTGTTTCAGGAACAAATCTCTATTTTACTAGCCCCAGGGGGAGACATAGGGGCAAGTGGCCACTCCCTGATCTTTGGGCAGACTAATGTGGTGTTTCCAAAGAGAGACAGCATGGAGATCTGGAAGTGATGGCACAACTCCCTTGACTGCTGAGGGAGAGGAAATGTATGTGCCGCCGGGGCTGCGATTCTGAGCTGTTCCTGGATCATGAGGTTGCAGGAGAGCAAGGAGTACCCCACTGCATAGGGATTGATGACTACCGGCTGACTTGTGGGGAGAAAAGTGGCCTGCATTCAGTGACATGCCATCTGTGTATGGTTTCAGAGTAGCAGCCGTGTTAGTCTGTATCCGCAAAAAGAAAAGGAGGACTTGTGGCACCTTAGAGACTAACCAATTTATTTGAGCATAAGCTTTCGTGAGCTACAGCTCACTTCACTGGAGGTGCCACAAGTCCTCCTTTTCATCTGTGTATGGTAAGGCTATTGTTCAAATGGCACTCCATGGGATGATTCTGTCCGTTCCCCCAGGGACGTGCTTAGCATGACCTCACAAGGGCTATACATGTGAGGACATGATGCATAGCACGTCCTTGTCTGCATGGTACAGATGAGATCATGCTGCATGGAGGACACCATTTTGGATCCCCTAAGGTATGGAAGTGAGTTAGCGCAACTGCCTTCTTTGGCATCATGTTTTGCCCACTCGGTAGTGTCTGGCTGGTGACTTAAGAGGCTGTGATGTACTGAATGTTGAGGTGATTCACTTGGGTGGAAATGATCTGGCCCTTTTATTCCTGGTGCATATGATGTAGGAGAGCGGATCTGGGGTAGGTCTATTGGATGGGGTCAAAGGATCTTTCTGTCCAATATAAAACTCAGTATTTTGGAACAGAACCCGTGTCTTTGATTTCTCTGGCAGGTCCTGCCACAAACTCCACCCTCTAACCAGGAGCACCATTCCACTGTAACATAGTTGTCTTTTGTTCCAGGCCCTGTATGTGAGTTGGGTTGTGTGCGGGGAAGGAAAGGCAATAGAAACATTTGTATAGCAGGGATTGAAGACTTTAGGATGATGTTTCCTGCTTGAACACAGATGGAATCCTGTAGGTGAGAGTGAATAGGTTGGAAAAGGAAGTGAACAGCTTGTGACATTTCAGCAAATCTGGTGTTGGCAGAGTAAAGGTATGTGTGTTAGCAGGGTGTATTGTGGTCTTGCTGAAAACCAGAAGAGTGAAGGTTGCCCGGGCAACCTTAACTCTGTATTCCTGGTTTTCAGAGGTTTTGAGTTTTGCTCAACTCCACATTCTGCAAGGGGATGACAGACCACCAAGGGTCCTTAAGTCTGCACTAACATAATTTTTGCCACTGAGCTTACATTAGTGTGGTGCCCAGAGGTCTATTGTGCTCGGGACTTCTGCTGTAATTAACCACACGGTGGCAGAACAGACATTAGCCATCGTGCCATGGCATTTTTTTTCAGAGCTATAGCTGTTGTGTAAAGAGTGTGTGTGTTGCTTTATAAGGGCTAGGTTGTCATAGCCCTTACTCAATTCTGCAGGGGAGTTTGCCACTATTTGCCACTTCGACTCAGCTGCCCATGGGGAGGAGAGCAGAGGCCCACAGAGCATACAGCAGGACTCGGGAGTTCTCCCAGGCTTTCCTAGGGAAGGGGGATGGGGCTGATTGTTGGGAATGGGCACTGAGCCATTTTGGGAATGCTGCTGCGTCTGTAGTTTTGAAATTTTGTCGTGTTAATCAGCACATGTGAAAAAACTCAGATAGCCACACCCTGGACACCTACAGCACTGGTGGTTCTGTGGTGGGGTATACAAACCCCACACTGGGCAACACGGGGTTAACAAACCAATGGGGGCTTAGGTGAGAGGTGTCAGGATTGGAGGGAGGAGCTTAAAAGGGAAGAACCTGGCTCAGTCGATACCAGTTCAGAGAGTAGAGCAGAACTTCAATCCTGAGCTCCTGGAGATAAGGCTGGCTGAAGGCAGGAGCTCCCCAGAAGACTGTTGCCCAATGGCCCCACCCTGAAGGGAGGGCCCGCTGCTGACTTACCTTGAGAGTGAACCATTCCTCCCTTTCTACTTTTGAACTCAGTTTCACGCCACAGCCTGCCAAGGGCCTCTGAAGGAAGAGAGTCTGACCCCCACTTTGAGATGATTTCCTTGTGTTCATTCTGCTCTTGTTCTCTTCACTGACCCCTCCCCTGGAAGGGGTGGACAATCTGGGGTCCAGCTTGAGATCTGGGGTCCAGCTCTTAGGTCTGGAACTGGAGGAGGAAAAGCACCCCAACATCATAGAGCAGATGCTGGGGCCCTGACCAGAGCCAAGAGGAAGAAACTCAGGTGACAACTTCCAAAAAGCCCACTATACCCTCAGGGACAGACCCTCATATCAGGGCCAGGCTGTGTGCGGTGCTTTTCTTTTGCTGCTGCTTATACGGCGGTAGATCTCCCTGCGGTGCCTCACAGTCACAGGATCCAGTGCCAGCCCTACGTGCTAAGAGAACAGGCTCAGCTAGATCCTGTTACGTTGCTATGGGAGTAAATTTTGTTTTTTATAAGGCAACCATCCAAAACGTCTGGCTTTTTGTCCAAAGACAAATGGAACTCTGTTCTCGAGCTTTGAGTATTGGTAGGGATTGAAAGAGAACCAAGTTCATGTAAACTTATAAGCCTTAAAGCAATTGGAGCCATCCAAATATCAATGTGCCATTGAGGCTGGCAAAGCACTTGCTTGGAAGCTTTAAACAGATCTTTTAAAAAGAAAGAAACACTAGAATCAAGAGTGTAAAGGGAGATAATGAGCTGCTTTCAAAATAAATGTGCCTCCCTGCTAGGGCTTTTATAACCAAAAATAGTATATTACATGCAACAATTTGCAACATGGTTGGGTAGGGTACACTGGCAAATAATAGAGTGAGAGAAATCACAGTTTGAAGAATTGTTTCAGAGTAACAGCCGTGTTAGTCTGTATTCGCAAAAAGAAAAGGAGTACTTGTGGCACCTTAGAGACTAACCAATTTATTTGAGCATAAGCTTTCATGAGCTACAGCTCACTTCATCGGATGCATACTGTGGAAAGTACAGAAGATCTTTTTATACACACAAAGCATGAAAAAATGGGTGTTTACCACTACAGAAGGTTTTCTCTCCCCCCACGCCACTCTCCTGTTGGTAATAGCTTATCTAAAGTGATCACTCTCCTTACAATGTGTACAATAATCAAGGTGGGCCATTTCCAGCACAAATCCAGGGTTTAACAAGAACGTCTGAGGAGGGTGAGGGGTAGGAAAAAACAAGGGGAAATAGGTTACCTTGCATAATGACTTAGCCACTCCCAGTCTCTATTCAAGCCTAAGTCATTATGCAAGGTAACCTATTTCCCCTTGTTTTTTCCTACCCCCCCCCCAGACGTTCTTGTTAAACCCTGGATTTGTGCTGGAAATGGCCCACCTTGATTATCATACACATTGTAAGGAGAGTGATCACTTTAGATAAGCTATTACCAGCAGGAGAGTGGGGTGGGGGGAGAGAAAACCTTTTGTAGTGGTAAACACCCATTTTTTCATGCTTTGTGTGTATAAAAAGATCTTCTATACTTTCCACAGTATGCATCCGATGAAGTGAGCTGTAGCTCACGAAAGCTTATGCTCAAATAAATTGGTTAGTCTCTAATGTGCCACGAGTACTCCTTTACAGTTTGAAGAAGTATCTGAGCCCATGAGGACACCTGCCCAGGTGTGAAAATCTGTGCAATTAACTTGGCTCAGAAGAGTCTGTGAGCTGCTGGCTGAGCACGTGGCTCCATAATGGAATAGTACAAGCTTTAAGATGGCACATTACCTGCTATAATTTGACTTAGGGTGATATCCCTGCCTCCTGGATTGTCACAGCCCAGTTCAGTGTTTGCTACAACATGGCTTTACAATGCACATATCCATTTAAAAGGACCCTTCCCCTGATGCACCAGAAAAGACCAGCTGCATCTTTTAGTGGTTTCTTCTGCACATCCTTCTAGCTGCTTCTGTCATCCTTTGTGTTTTTCTCCCACTGCCAACCTGCAAGGTATTTTAATTAAAGGAAATTTCCTTCAAGGTACAGACACTTTGTCACAGATTAAATTCACTGCTTTATACAGAGAACACATTAAAAACTAGCTACTGGGTTTTGGTAGTGGGGTATGACACTTTTTTTAAAAGAGCAGATGCTTAGTAAAACTTAAAATCTCCAAGGGAACAGCCTTGTATCTAGAATTGTACTTTGGAGTGAGAATGGAAGGAAGCAAGAAGCCACTATGGTGTCATGTCACTGGAGGATTTCTCAATACTGGTGTAATCCTTTACTGGCCCTTTAAGCCAGATTCCAGGCTGCCTTGCACTGCAAGAGCAGCGTAAAATAATCTTTGTGGGTTCAAGATCTAATTTGCTGTGGTTCTTAATTGCATCACAAAATGGCTTCCAGACATCCACTTTCCATGTAAGCTTTCATCACCTATGGGATGTAGCCCAGAGAAGATCATCTCTTTTTGATGTAAAAGGTAGATACATTACAAATGAGCATGAGTGGCTTGCTTCCAGCTCCAGAAAATGAACTATTCACCCAACGGCAGAGCCACAGGGTAGTTAAGCAGTCTGATCCGAAAAGAGGAGACACATGTAGGTGTGTGGGGACTGGCTCACAGGATTCTTAACACCAGGGTGACCTTAGAGGTTATTGTGATCCAGTACTCTCTTAATGCCAACTGACTTGGGGCACAGATGGGGTGCAGAGGGGTTAGAGCATTTTCTTGAGTGGTATTTACATTGTAGCTCGCCAAAAGAGTGTCATGTGGGGTCACTAGTAAAAGCCTGTGTCCCTCTGGTCATCGATATCCATGTAAAATTTGTATTCAGATACTATGTAAGGAGTTACATATATTCACTGAAAATAAGTTGTAAGTCTGTCTAGGGACTGGTGACCAGCAAAGGTGAAAAACAGGTTTTCTGTCAGACGAGATCTGTTTAGCTAGCTGTCTACATGTGAATTACATATTGTAGTGGTCATAACAGATCTCCTATCCCCAGTCTGAAGTGAATGTTAATGAAGGATTGTAAAAACTTCAAAGGAAGAAAAATAACAGGAAAAAAGCAAATGTGGGGATGGGGGAGAACCGTATTTTGAGGTACCCATCAAAGGTTCACTTGAGTCTAACTGGGGGGACAAAGTTGAGTATCCCCAAGCATTGCTCACCTTGGAAGTGAATGGACAGCGAATTTACATCATGAAAGCGGAATCTCACCCAGACCCGGCTGAAAACGCTGGTTAGAACTTTGGGTAAAGATACCCTCTTGTCTAAAGAAGCTTAATTTGTTAATTCAGTTTAGTTTCTAGAAAGCATGTGCTGATTTTGTTTTATATGTAACACTTCTTTCTAATCTTCTGACTCCCTGTGAACCCCTGTTCTTTATAGTGAAAGCAAGAGAAAATTTATCAAAGTGCTGTGGTGTTAAGCAAAATGATGATCCTCAGCTGAAAGTTGCAGCTGGTGTGGGCTGTTTCTTTGGGAACAGCAGGCCTGGTAATTCCCAGTTTTCAGTGGTTAAGGGGCTGGACAGTGCAGGAAATGTTCCAAGGAAATGGGGATTGGTGTGTAGTCTATGGCTACCTGTGGAGAGAGACCGAGGCCTGGAAGCCAGTGCTTGTGCAGCCGTGGGCGGGTGGTTTCAGGGACCTGATCCATAGCTGGCACAGCAAGACTTCCACATACTAAAGGCTGGTGGTAATGAGGTGCCTCGCAATCCCGGATACCCCTGGGGAGCATCACAGTGAAGTTTTGTCTTAGCCAGCAAGCAACTCTCCTCTCAACAAAAGCCAGAACATTCCTTCCACCTTCCCAGCTCATAATCTGGACTTGTGGAAACGGAGACAATGGCTGACTAACAGATGTGCTTTCTCTAGCTGAGGATGTGCTGGTCTGCCCACTGGGGATCCAGGATGGCCACCTGCCCTGTGGATTTTCCTCTGGGATTGCGGTGACTTCTGGTGAGCCAGGGCAGGTGAGAAGGACCTTGTGATGGTCCAGCCAGCCCACTAAACCATGCCAATAGGGCTTAGATAAGATCGTCAATCTCTGGCAATGGGGCACCAGTTGTTCTCTCATAGGTTTTTGGAAAGTCTACTGGCCACTTGGAGACTGAGCCAGCACTGTACTTGGGTGGGTACACCGCTGTCTTGATGCAGTTGCTGTGGCCTGCACTCTGTCCTTGAGGTGGACATGGAGGGGCAGCAGGCCTTTTCTGTTAGGGGTTGGTAGTGATATCCAAGCAATGGCTACTTCAAGTTACATCTTTTTCCTTGGTCTGTTGGTGATCTGATGACCACAGACCATTACCTTACAGGATTACCAACTTGGTTCCCCCTATGCTCTACTGCACCCTGAACACCCTACTGCCCTACATCGATTGCAGAGGGTCCCACCATTAATCCCCCAGCAGGGTGATTGCGGGGTCCACCAGCCTCCTCAACCATGGTTATGTCCATGTTGTGCAGTGAGGGCACTGCATGCCTCATCCGTCCAAACTCCAAGATGGAGGGATAACCGTGTCCACTCATGTCTTGTTCCCACCCCACACAAGAGAGGATTGGTATGGCAGGCCATTCATCATGTGCTGCTATGAACGGTGCTCCCTTTAGCCCTGGTCTGGAGGGTCTCAGAGTTCACCTGGCTAACCCCTGCCCCTGAGTGGGACACCTACTACTGCTGCCTCTGGGGGTTTGTCATAGGCTGGTGCTCCTTGATGTCCTACTCCAAGTGTCTCTTCTTCTACACCAGCCTTTGGGGCCATAGGGAAGGGTGTCATGTTTCCACCATGGCAGTGAGGAGATCCTCTAGCCATCCACGAACAGTGTGGACCCTGCCTGGGTCCCAGGTTCTGGGATCCTGGTGTCCTCTTGCTGTGTGCGCTGACTGGGTGGCGTGTGTGCCAGCTCAAGGAGGGTGATGGCCTTGCAGCTGCAGTGAGGAGGACAGCAAGGGTGTTGGACGCCCAGCAAATGCTGTATGATTACCCTTCTTCCCTCCGTGTTCACCTCACCTCAAACTTGGTGCTCAATATTGGTCGGGGTCAGTGGCAGCAGGGTCCCATCTGTGGCCTCACAGACCTCCTGGTGTTTGATTAGTCTCTCCCCAAAAGGCTGCTTGATATCTGACTACTTCTTTTGTACACCATGGCACGTGCCCTGCACTACTGACCTTAACCTTTCCAAGGTGCTTTGGAATCCTCGCTTCCTGCCCATGGACCCTGACATGTGTCTGAGACCTGTTTTTTAACAAGTAACGGTCTCCTCCAGGCTAAGATATTTTACCTTGAGGCTGCATAGCGGATATATCCATTTTATGCCTGGTGCTGCCTGCAGATGTCTTGCCAGAGATGCTCATTAATTCTCCATCCTTAAGCCTTCACCGCTCAACCACTCATGGTCAATGGTATTTAAACCAATTAGCAGAGCCATAAAAGTCAGCACAGATACTTTATTTTTGAGTGTTTCTAGGAAAAGATCGTGCTGGTTGCATTGCTCTTTTTCTGTGCTGTACTCAGGTCTCAATCCAAACTGACTGAGGTCTATAGCAATATCTGGGGTTTTCACCGTTTTGTTTTGCCAAAATCCTCTAAATTTTTGAGAATTCAAAAGGAGAGCTGGGATTTTTATTTTATTTTTTTCAGTTGCTGGGGCTGACTGCCCGAGCCCCTGCCACACGGAGCAGACCGCTCAAGCCACCCCACCCGCTCCCCACTTCTTAAAATAAGAGATAGAAAGCTCTTTGTCAATTCTCTTGATTATCCCAATTTTGATTATCCGATTTGGCCCTGTTAGATCAGATAAATGGGGTTTCACTGTAAATACAAAGTGCATTCAAAAATCAACCACAAGAGGAGGGAGGTTGCATTGAATAAGTGACACTGGTACTTTCAGTAAAATTTAGTTCATAGTTTTTTGTGTTTTTCTTTTTTCACAAAATGTAAAAACTAAAGATTCCCCATAAAAATGCAAATTCTGTTGTTCACGTTTTCCCATGGGAAACGGATTTCTAGGATCCCTGTTGATAATCTATTGGGCCAAAATGTGGCTGACAGATTAGCCATGCGCAGAGGAGGGCTCTGAATTCGTATCCTGCTTCTATCCACATCAGTGTGCTATAGAACTACTTAGTAAAATGTATTAGTCTTTGACATCTCATCTAGAACTACGATGGGGCTGGGAACTGGGGTAACCCAGGAGCCACTCAGGTGGCATGAGGCTAATAGTCTAATAACACTGGGGCAATTGTCCACTGGTCTTTACATATATCTTGGGCAATGTCCCAGCACAACATTCTGCCACAACCTGCCTGTAGGCATTCTTGCTACAGCAGAGGAAATGTGGAGAAAAAAATTAGTTATTCCTTTGAATTAGAAACAAAAAACAAAAGCCCTGCACCACTTTCCAATATTCACCAGACTTTCATGTTCACTTATGGTGGACGTTTGAGAAGTTGAACTTTAGTACCATATATACCCAGGAAAACACATTTCAACCTCCACCTCTGAAAGCAAATCCTGAATTGTACCTTTGGCTGTAATATTTATGTAAATTCCAGTCACTGAACAGAAGCCAGCCCATATTAGCTGGGTAGCAGCATGAATTTCAAAGTTTGAAGATCAAGTATTCATCAGAAACATTGCGTTATTTCAGCAGGACAGAGTGTCACAGAAATTAGTGAATGACTAATACAGTCAAGCATTTCCATCTCCTCAGCTGTGGTTAGTGAAAAGAGAGGTGGAGCTTGATGGATAAATTCATTGTGAACAATTAGCTCTGCTCTAATTGGTGCAGGTATGGTAATCACATGATGTCATTAACCGGCCAGAGCCCATGTGCTGTGTGCCCTCCCACAGTGGAAAGCAAGTGGAAAGCCAGCTTAACCAGCTGGTAGGAGATTGCCTCCTCATGGAGGATTCCTCAGACCAGTTAGAGGCACTGCAATGGAACGCCACACTTGCAAGTGTACACTCAGCTGTATTGTGTATTTCAGGCTTGAGAAATTCTTCCTCGTCCATGCTGGACCTTGTCCCTGTACCCATTTAAGTGTGAGATTGGACAATCCTCATGAAACTGCTGCTTCAATCCAAGCTGCGAAAGACCACTTGAATCCGGCACTGTTTAGAGAATCGTTTCTTCAGTAGTGCGAACACCTAAAAATACAGGGCAATCAATCCCCCTTTTTTTGAATGAAGTTCCGAGTACACTCCAGCTCAGCATTGCTCAATAGGCAGTTGAGTGAGTTCATCACAACAATTATAATAGCCTTGATGAGTTTGAGGAAATTTTCTTGCATTGGCCTGAGGAACGCCGCTGTGCTTCAGAACCTGGAGGAAGGAACTATGGGTGTGAAGCGTGGGTGGAGGGAGGCAAATATGAATTTTCATTGGCAGTGACCCATTGGCAAAAGGGGATTGTGGTGAGGGTGATTGCTTTTTCTGATTTTCATTCTCCCCAGGCAGTGCCGAGTTCAAACAATGAGACTGTAGAGCACTCCTGTTGCTCTCAATTCAGGTAGAATATAATCAACCATAATAATGAGCTCAGAAAATTCAATGCTTAAATCTCGGATATAAAAGAGAATGCTCCCAGCTGTAATTTCATTTTACTGCAGCTGCAGGGAGAGACTTTTGGGACTCTGAGGGGTTGTTTTTTTTACCTTTAATGTGAAGTGAAAGAAACACGTGACTCTAGTCAAAACCACTTCACTCTGTCCCTTTAGGTTTCTGTTTGAATTAATTTGGTGTTCATAAGAAGTGCAACATTGTAGTAGCCCCGGTAATTGAGATCCCCTAGCCACAGAACTGATTTGGCACAGGGAATCTGCCTTGATTCTAAAGCTACCAAAGTCAATGGACAGACCCCTATTGATGTCAACGGGTTTTGGATCAGACTTTATGTGACCCCAATCTGTTGTGGAGGGGTTGAGAAGGTAAAAATGGTTTCCATGACCATTCAATTTCTTCCCTAGATTTTCAGCAAGGGTGCCCACATTTTGTGCTACAGACCCTATGAAATGGACTCTGATTATAAATCCATTCCATGTAAGCCATTGGACAGCCACAGTTGTTTCAAACATTGATGCATGAGCAAACTAGTCCCTACTGAAGAAATTACTATTGTCTGAGTGAAGTTAAACCTGTGGGGCCAAACATATCTCTGAAATAACTCCACTGAAATCAATGGAAGAATTTGGCCTATTTTGTCTTGTGTAAAAGTTACACACTTAAACAGTATGTTCTTTTGCTTCATATTTGTTGTTTTTTAAAGGGGATTGTGGGACACTTTTTTTTGGAGACTGTTTGTTTGTCAGTGGCTAATCACTTTTTTGTACTCGCATATGACCCCTGCTTGTTGTGAGGTTTTGTAATATGGGTTGTTTGTTAAAATGACTGTTTGTTTCTGGGTCATCTGTAATGTTCCTGCAGGGAGTTTACTGCCTCCATTGAGAGAGCAGGGACAAACCCAGAACTCAGTCATGTGCTCTGGAGGCTTATCCTTTGGCCATCGGAAGAACAGCTGAAAGTTTGTGTCTGCATAAGGCCGAGGTTTCAGGTGTGACCAATGCAGAGGGAGATGAACCCTTTTTTTGAAAAAAAAAAAGTTGAAAATTTGTAGAAAAATTCCTCTGATTTTTCTGGGGAGAAACAATTTTTTAATCATTCTGTTAAAGGCTGTATATTACCTGATTCCAGACCTGTAAGGGAAGACCAAATTCACAAGGGTTCCCATTGCATATTAAACTTGGAAGTTGAAGTCTTGCATAAATTTATAGCACCAGCAGTGTGCTAGGCATTTTACAGATATGAAGGAAGACCAAGTCCCTGCACCAAAGCTTAAAATCTGAATCATTTTAAAAATGGTGATTTTTAAATTGGGGTCTTAACCAGATGGGTGGCGAGAAAGTGGTTGAATGGGTGTGGGGTTTATTTTTTTGTTTTTCCTGCTGTATCACGGCAATGCGGAATAATGAAGATTCATAACCTGAGCAATGGTTATGACTGAATTGGTGTGTTTGTGTGATGGGGTATATCTGGCCTTGCCAGCTCTCTCCAGGAGGCCCCGGGGTCCTACTACGCTTTGTTCCAGGAAGCAGTGAAGTGACAGGAAAGGAGCAGCGAAGATGGGTGCTCCATGCCTGCCTAGAGAGCCCTCACGGAAGCAGCCAATCCGAGCCCAGCAGGCTCAGATAAAAGGTGCTGCAGGGGTTTAGTAAGTGAGTTCCTGGCTGGGCCAGAGGGGAGCTTCCCTCTGGCCCAAGAAGCTTCAGGAACAACCAGAGTCTGGTTCTGGCTCTGTTTGCTTAAGCTGGGTTTGCACAGAGAAAGAGGGGACCTAAGAACCTTAACCCTGAATGAAGGGTGAAGCTACAAGGGGCCAGGTAGGAAGAGGTCCAGGGAAGAAGCAGCAGTAACTGATTTCAGTTGAGCTGTGCATAGCTGCTGTGCATTGGGTCCCTGAGTGGAAACCAGAGTAGTTCCCAGGTTCCCACACTGGCCACAGTGGCATAAACCCCAAGAAGGGGACAGGGCTTATTTGAGAGCCCGAACGAAGGGCTGAATTTAAAGGGTCCAGAGCTGGGGCTGAAGACCCTAGCAAGGATACCAGGACTATTAATTTATTGGACTCTTTACTACCCCCAAAAGGTTCCATTTGGACTTTGACGTGGCTGGATGGCCAAGCCATGGAAGACCCACCCAGGTTGGTCTACAGAGGGTGCAGGGGGTGAGAAAAGGACTGCAATACCACACCCAGCTGCTGGGAGGTGCTCAAAAGGTATGCCCCCATGTGCAGTCTGACGGTGCTATATTTAGATATTCAGACAGATGATGTGCAAATATAAATAGTCTTTGGCTATGGACTAAGAAGGGTTCGGCAATGGTTTTGAATGACCATTTTCATTAGCGGATTCAGTAGTAACCACCGATCTCTTCTGGTAATGAGGGAATGCACGTGTTCATGGCCACAGAATGCTCTCTTTTTGCTGCTGAGATCTCTAACATTTAGTTATGTGACATCTACTGCGCTAAGGGGGTATATTATCAGTGGATGTTGAACCGTACCGACAGCTGCTGGTTTCTAATCCTGCAAGCATGAGTCCCAGTACCTTACCTCATTTCTCTTACCTCCATTCCACTTAGAATCACTCTTGAGTGACAGGTGGAAAATTGTGAATGATATCTCTGGACTGAGGGTACTATAATGGCCTGCTGTGAGGGCCTTTCATTTTAATCACAAATGTATATTATACTGAGCTCTTCATTCAGAGCGAGACCATACAGTACTTTAATTGGGGGGGAGGAGAGTATACCCACTTGCACAGCATCAACATAGCTCAGTCTCAGAATAGCAACCTAGCTCTGTCATATTTGCCCAGAAAGTGGGTCGCTTTGCTTTGGTAGCCTTCCATTATAGAGAGAACCTATGAAACGGTTCAGGAAAGCTTTTAACATACTGCACCCTTTCTAATGGAGGATCTATACCTCGCTGTCCCAAGACTGGAGAAAATACCATATTTTCCTTCGGGATAATATCTGATGGCTTCATACTCTTGCTTCTGATCAGACCTGAGCACTTGTCAGTGAAACACAGCATGGGAGGCGGGGCCCCTCAGGGTTATGCAGCTGTGGGAGTGAGGGGACAGCATGAACGGGTGAGCAGGCATGGTACCTTCTAGCCTATGAGGTGCATTGGTAACCTCATCACGCTTCCGCATCACTTACTAAGAGTCCCAGCACTGAAAATTACACCTTTTTGTTCCCCAGGTTTCAGTAAAGCTTAGTCAGGTTTTGCACCTGAAGATCAGAACTGGGATTACTGTTCGCAGAAAAGTAGTGTGACCCTACAATTCACAGGAAACTTCTATCACAGTACAGCAGGGGGAGGACATTGAATACTCGGCAGCGACTAGGAAAGAATGCCTCTCCATGTTCTCTGTAGGTTGTGCCCTAAAAGATGTACTCCAACTTTCCCAATCATGCCAATTTCCCCTCATCTACCTACCCCCAATCAAAACAACAAAAACCTGTAACTAACTAAACTTTGCCAGTCATCACCATGCTCACTTACTTGCATGCTATATTACTGTCCCTAGCCCAACAAGCTTCTGTCTACACTCTGGATTAGGGACTGTCTCTTCATATGTATTTGTACAGAGCTTGGCTCCAAGAAGCCCCAGTTGTGACTGGTGCCTTTGGATGCTAATATGAAATATACTTAATAGATTTTAAGGCCAGAAGGGACCATTAGTCCATCTAGTCTGATCTTCTGTATAGCACACAATGTAAAACTTCACCAAGTGGATCCTGCATGAAGCTCATAATTTCTGGATGAGCTAGAGCACATCTTTTAAAAAGACAGCCAATCTTGATGCAAAGTCTTTAAGTGATGGAGAATCCATCACATCCCAAGGTAAGCTGTTCTAATGGTTAATTACACTTACCATAAACAAAAAAATGCATCTTTTTTCTATTCTGAGTCTGTCTGGTTTCACATTCCAGCCACTGGAACATTGTATGCTTCATCTGGTAAATTAAATAGCCTTGTACTATCAGAAATCGTCTCCCGACGAAGGTACTAATAGGCCAATATCAAGTCATAACTAATAATAATGTAGCAGAATGATCAGTATCACATGGAATGTGATGTGGAACATTTAAATGCCTTACTGACTAATTACTAGATGCCACACCTCTTATTTGTAACTCTCTGCTAATCTTTTAAAAAGTTTTTTAAATTATTTATGTTATATTATGCATCCGTTTGTGAAAATGAGAAGCAATACTGAACAAATCTTTTACTGTATCCTGATGAGAAATACTAAAAACAGAATCTAGTAGCAATGGCTTTCTCCTGCTTGACACTTGATGCCTTTCTTTCTGCCTTTCTTTCTGCCTTTCTGCCTTCCTTTCTCTCTCTCTCTCTCTCTCTCTCTCTCTCTCTCTCTCTCTCTGAGCAATTTTTTTGGACCTGAAAGTTAATAAGCAAAAGATAAAAAGGGCTCTTCTCCAAGTGGCATGTAAGGTAGACTGCAGTGCGGTTGAGTATTCAAGGAGGGGGAGTGATGAAAGGAGTTCTTAAAATAAGAGACTGGAATGAGCTTTATTTACATGAAGGGCAGATAAGCAGCTTCCCCTATTCTATGCAAACCAAAAGATTTTGCAGCATTAGGAGAGTAGCTGACGTCCTCTTCCAATATTGAGCCCAGACTATTGTTTCTGCAGTGCCAACAAACAAGGTGCTTGGCACCGTGCAAGATATAAAATGTGAGATTCTTGTCTCTCAGAGTTTACAGCGTACCAGAAAGACACACAGATTGGATGTGCTAAAAAACCCAGAGTAAGGCAATAACATGGTATGTGTCTATACGTAAGTTACCACTAAAAGGGATTGCAAAAGAGGGGATGCTTTAAGGCAGACTTGAATAAAGCTAGCTGGGTTGGCTTGTAAGTCTGAGACAGGAATGGCAAGACATACATGAGGATGCGGTTATCCCCATACCTCTGATCAGAATATTTCAAAAGCTAGGTTAGACTGGTATAATTCTAGTAGCATTGTACAGGTACTGGCTGAGAAAACTTTGGCTCTAGGATCTAGTAGACCTGAAATCAGTAGCTCCATTTCAGGCATTGAACAAGGGTAATCTGCTATCTGTATGGGACATAAGTCTAGTTCACAATACTTGAAAGCATAGCTTTCTGATTTCTGAACAAAATCAAAGAATTACTCAGAATATAACCAAACACTCTGCAGGCAGCCAGAAAAAGGCTAAAAAATTGGGAATATAATGAGATTTAAACACTGATGTATGGGGGGGGTGTGTGCATAGCTCCAGACATGCAAGAAATTCATAGTAATTCATAATTACAATGACCAGTCACTGGGCCAGGGAAAGAAAGTGAAAATGACTGTATGGAGTGGTAGTTAAGGCACTCACCTAAGATATGAGAGACCCAAGTTTCAGTTCCCCCTCCTCCAATGACTAATTATTTATACACAGTGGAACAGCTTCGGAAGGGGAGACTGAGACCTATGCCAGAATATCCCATAATCCAGTGTCTTAGACATGCTTCTGCAATATGGGAGAGCCAAATTCAAATCCTTCACATCAGGCAGAGAGAGGACTTGGACTGGGGTCTCCCACATCCTGGGTAAGTGCTTTAACCACCAGGATAAAAAGTTAAGGGAGCTGCTCCTCCGCTATTGCTGTCCAGAAAAATCTATTTAGGGTCATGTGATGGGTTGGACTAGGCCCAGAAGCCCCTTGCTGGAGGCCTCAGTCTCCTGCCACACCTGTCCCAGGAAAGGAGCAGTAGAGGAGTCCTCCAAGAACCCTAGAGTGGCCTCAGTGAGCAGCCAATCAGGGCCCAGGAGGGTCATATAAAAGGAGCTGCAGAGCCAGAGACAGTCAGTTCCTTGCAGGAGCTGACAGACTGGACAGAGCAGTCTGCTGACTGGGACTGGGACGAGATGCTTCTGGCTGGCCAAAGGGACCTGAAGCACCATGGACAGCTCAGTGCTGGCAGGGATGGGTACTGAAAAAAGGCTTCCAGACTGCTGGGCCTGAACTTAGATTTAGATGAACCCTGAGGTAAGGGTGAAGCTCTGGCAAAGGCTGGGGCTGTGGGGAAATGGCCCAGAGAACTGAAAGTGTTTTAGTTAAAAGGATATGGCAGCACTGGTTGCTATTCTTAGGGTCCTTGGGCTGGGACCCATAGTAGGGTTTGGGTCTTCCCCCCTCATAGGCCAGTGGGGAACTGGCCTACAACTGGACAGTGAGAACCCCCCCAGAAGGGGAACTGAACTACTTAGTGGGCAAACTGGAGGCTGGGGCTGGAGTAGACCAAGAGGGCAAAACCATTGCCTCCAGGGAGGAAGCCCTGAGGGTACGGCCTGATACCAGAAACTATTTAAAAACCGCAGTCACACCCATCCAGAAGGGGGTGCTTGCAAGAGGTGGGTGCCACACCATTACAGGCCAATTTGTTTGAGCCAAACAGAGTTTTTAAGTTCACCAAAAATATCAGTTATTTGTCCAGGTCCAGTCACAACTCTCCTCTATATGGGGAGATTCCTGGCTGACCCTTTCCACAGCTGAACTCATTGTGTCTGGAGGGACATCCAGGAGAGAGAGAGAATGGTGTGGTGAGGAGCTGGCTGGGACATGAAAGATCTGAAAGTACAATGGAGGTACCTCAGCCAGGGCCAACTGGATGCAGGGGAGAGGGGTTCTCCCAAAGGCCCTCTGTCAGAGTAGCATGTGGTTCCCACACTTTCTTAGCAGGACTGGGGCATCCCGGAGGTGATCCTTCTGGGGCACCTGAGATGGACTTAATTATACTCCTTGGCCAGGACCATATATAACATGACCTACCATTGTACTCTAGGGTCAGAGTAATAGGCTCACCCCTACTCAGGGACTCGAGCAATGAAGTACATTAACTGGTGTCAGACAGGTTGGTGTCTCCCAGTCCTCATGATGTCATGGTTGATTGATACCAAAACCTGGTGTGGACTTTTCATCAGGATCTGTGAAGCCTGTGGTTTGTCCTGTCAGTTTGTTGATGGCAACATTGTTTACTCCTGGGAGAATTTTGTGTCCCTGTGTGCACGCAGGATTAATGGTCCCCGCAGATTTCTGTGTTTCCCTGCAGAAAAATGACTTCTAATGGGGAAGCAAAAGGAAGCTGCAAGAGCAGTCATGTGCCCCCTCCCTGGCAGTGCAGGCAAGTCAGTTTGGGCATGCAGAGCAGCTTGTAGAGCCAATCACTGGGTAGAGATGTAAATCACCTGCCTGCTTAGTGACTTGTTCCCACTGTTCTTAATGAATTCCCCCAGAAATATAAAACAGGTGTAAAAATTTTAAGGATCCTTTACATTGCCAGAATGGTGTAAAGGATTCTTATTGTAAAGGACAGTGTGGCCTTATAAATGCTTATGGTGCTTTAGTGATTAGAACTGGTCTAAATTTTTGGACTGAAAATATTTCCTATCAAAACGTGCTCCATGAACCGTTTGCTACTGACCTTTCTGGAGATGGTCAGTAGCTAGTGTAAATTTGTGAGTTTGAGTCCCCAGCCCTCACTTGCTCTTCAGTTGCCTATGCTGTAACTCTGAGCATATGGCTGCATAAATTTGTTGACTAACAACTAGAAGTAAAGGGTCAATACTAGCTACGTAACTATTAGAGGGGGTTTGGTGATTTCCTCTGATGCTTCCCCAATCCCATTCTCCATCCATTGTATTGTAGTTCAAATAAATTACTAAAAATTGAAACCAGCTTGATTATATTGCATTATTTTGACAAAAAATATGCAAAATCTTGCAGAATTTTAATTTTTTTGGCACAGAATTCCCCCAGGAGTAATTATTGTATCACAGACAACATACCAGAACACCTAATTAACCTTCCTAGGGGCATATAGTGATATGTTTATTGACAGACAACTGATTCTCATCTTGGCAGGCCAAATGCCTTCAAGGATCATAGTGGGGTCCCTGAGGCATGGATGTGCTGGTATAGCACTCTTGTCTGGGGATGAACAATTGTTAGCCAGGGTCTCAAAGCACCCTCTCTTCTCAAGTGAGAGGACAGACCATTACTTCTGCAGTTCATTTAATTTGGGGAAGTGGAGTGATCATTAAGACTTCAGAACTTGATAGACTTTATTCAGTTTAGGTAGAACTAAAATTACTATCACCTTGTATGTGGTCTATTATGCTAAAATGTGCTATTTCCCACAGAGAGACCAGGTGGGTGAGGTCATATCTTTTATAGCACCAACTGCTGTTTGGTGAGAGAGACAAGCTTATACAGAGCTCTTCTTCAGGTCTGTCTACAACAAAACTGCATTTAACACACAGCCTCTAGTGTGTCTGTGCCAGAAGTCCAGATGGTACTGAATTTTAAAATGTAACTTTCCACAGCATGCTAACAAAGTTTGAACACCAAACACAGCACTGTAACTGTTGTGATGTCCCCTATCAAATATCAGGCCAATGCGCTCTCGGTGGGCACCCTGTCCCCACTGATCTGGTTAAAAGGTTCTGCAGGCTAGCCTACTTTCCGCTTTTCTCATAGTATATCTTTTATTTTCCCTCATACAAACATAACCCGCGTAGATAGAATAATTTCATCTTAGTAGGAGGCATGAAGTCAACTAAGTCTCCTTAGTCTCTTGCTTCCTTTGTGCTGAGTTCTAACCTGTGTTCTTGACTTCACTCTGTGTCTTTGAACATCGATTCAAAGGAGAGAGTTTGGGAGAGGCAAAATAGATCATAAAGGGAAGAATTATAAATGAATGCCTCAATCTGGGTCAGTTGTTTTTAGCCTTACATGGGCAGAGTGTTTTCCAAACAGTAGTCTTCAAAATCTGCCTGCCATCTGACTGGGGCCATATGACATGGCCCTGGACTAACACCATCAGTAATTTAAAGGAGAATGAAAGGAATGCCTAATTACCTGGCACTTGTTGTCAAGAGCAGTCAATTCATATCTTTGAAATTAAGATTTCAAAGGGGCGTTGCTGTTCAGAAGAAGTTGCAAAGCAATTAGATGTTACTAATTCTTCTCTCAAGAAGGGAAGCTAGAACAAGCAGAGGGTGTTCGATACAGTCTATTTAATATAATTCAAACTCTGAATTTTTTCCTTACTGGATGCAAGTATCTGCTGATCAGAATTTCCAGTCTGAGTTTGTTACTGAGCCTCACTATGCAATATAATGTTTACGCTTACTAGCATTCAGCCCAACAAAGTCTTCCTCTCTAGTAATTCACACAACCAGAATATACGTGTGTGTGAAACGTGGCTTCAGGCTCATTTCCCTCTCTGAAATATGATAGCTTTGTTTCCAATGATTGAAAATATTGATATTTTCTACTAACAGGGACACTCAAAGTGGGTAGTCCCACAATTTAACCTACCAGGTTTTCTTTAGATCCAAGTTGGCAAAATCAATGTAATTCTTCTGATCTACCACTTTTTCCATAGTAGAGCTAAAACCGAATTAGGAGACACTGGTGGTGGGGAAACAGATTAGGGTTGTGGTGAGGAATGAGTGGCCACTCTCTACAGCCTGTCTCCCACTCAGGAGGCTGTAAGTTACAGTAAAACAAGCATAAGAACTGTAGCTCTGAGTAGAAGTATTATTAATTATTTATATTACCATTGCGTCTAGGAGCCTTAGTCATGGACCAGGACCCCATTGTGCTAGGCATGGTATGAACACAGAAGAAAAAGATGGTGAGTGCCTCAAAGAGCTTACAACCTAAGTAATGAGTTCCCCTATCTTCTTGAACACCATAGAAGATTTACAGTCAGATGAGTGCAGCTAATGGCAAAATGACATGGAAGAGCCATGCTGTCAGTGCAGCAGAGGGTACGTAGGGTGGCTGCTTACAGGGCAAGATCTGTGGGACAGGGATCTGTTGATCCCATGGATTTCAGGCTGTCTGAAAAATGGTAGACCCACTCCCAGACCAATACACTCTGCTGTCTGCTTCACCTCCAGTAGGGGATAGTGTGGA
Organism: Lepidochelys olivacea; assembly: GCF_965140295.1. Lineage (NCBI taxonomy): Eukaryota > Metazoa > Chordata > Testudines > Cheloniidae > Lepidochelys > Lepidochelys olivacea. The sequence goes on along the minus strand of NC_140421.1, from coordinate 64,714,773 downwards.
AGCTGCATAAGCTTGTCTTTTTGTGGCATATGGAAAACTGTTTTCAAATTTTAGAGCTATCACTCTAAAAGCTCAGAGGCTTTCCTTGTCCTGCTTGCAGAGTAGGGGGGCTCTGTGGGGCAGAATGCAAGCAGCAGTTGGTTTTGTGGGCAGACTAGAGTAAGGCAGGGTGGGGTGAGTTGAGTCTCTGTCTTGGGGAGCAGCCTGCTTTGTGTCTCTGTTTTATCATTAGAAATAAAGTAGTGTCACGCTCAACCTTCCAGTGAGAGTACTTCATGTATTTATCTAACTTCTCTGCCATGAACATAACACTTTTTACCACACTAATGGGAGGATAGGGTTAAAAACCATGAACTTCCTTCTGGTCTAACTGCCCTTCAGATATAGTGAAAACGTGTCAATGGCGCCGTGACAGAAGGAGTCTACAAAGACCAGTTCCACAAAAGTGCTATTTTAACATAAACTGAACACAGACTGCTGAAATACATCTTGACATTTTCCCTCAGTCCCCTGAAACATGACAGCAGCTTTGAGCTTGAGTACTTTTTGAGACTTTGTGTCAAAGCATAATAGAAACGCTAATCGTATAATTTTGTTCTAGAGGACGTAGATTCCACAGGGACGTGTTGACAATCATACATACAGTGAGATTTGGAATAGGTTGGGGTTGCCTCTTTGAATGATCAGAAGGAGCAACATTTAAATGAATATACAGTTAAAGTGACCATCTCAATTTTTTTCCATAGCCTTTTTTTTTTAAATGGGGTGAATCCTTTTCTACATCATGGCATTTCCTTATGGGAACTCTAAGAGCCTACATTGTTAAGCAGCCAATGTTAGGGCTGGTGAGCCATCATCTTTCTTGCAAGGCATGACTGTTCTACATACTCCTCATTCTCTGTCCATGTCGTTGTATTGATACAGGCAGTATCTTCTGACTCCTGAAGCAAGCTGTTTATCTAAGGATACCGTCAGCTCCAACTTTCCCTTGTAACTTGTCGGCCCTGTTCACCATCCTCCACAAATTACGACCATTCCCTAATAGCCAAAGTTGTTGATACAGTTAATTATCTGAATCTATGGCTATACAATGATCCATGGTGTGTGTCTCAGCTGAAATATCTGATTTGTATTGCACCTATTGCAAAAATTATTCTCATTCATCAATAAGTGAGGGAACTTGCTGGCTATTCATATATTCAAAAGGTAATTCATTGAGCTTTCTCATGTGCTTCTCACTGCAATAAACTTCTAATGGGGGTACAGGTTCATCATGAATGTACCACAGGAAAAAGACCCCATTTTTTAAACTGGTCATTGAGCCTGACAATTGACATCCAGTCATAAAAATAATTTGATAGAGATGTCTGGAAACTCTGTGTGTGTGCGCGCGTGCTGGACAGTGGAGCCCCTAATGAGGAAGCCCTTCTAGTACATGTGTTCTGTAATACGAAACCTGCTAGCATGAGCACATTCGTGTGGTAGAGAGGAAATAACTAACATTTCTTTGTAGCTACTTAACCTGGTTCCACAAGAATTCTACCTTCAGTATTTATAGGGTCCTCATTACCCAATATCTGAATGACTATCTTTTAATGTATTTAACCTCACAGCACCCCTGTGAGGTAGGGAAATGCTTTATCCCCATTTTACAGATGGGGATTTGAGTCACAGAGAGGCTAAGTGACTTGTCCAAGGTCACACAGGATGTCTGTGGCAGAGCAGGAACTTGACCCTTGTGTCTCCCAAAGCTAATGGCCTACCCACTGAACCATCTGTCACTCTAGTGGGTGTAGTGGATTGCCCACCAAAATCAATAATCAGGAATATAGGCAACCTCATGTTTTCAAGGCCTATTTCCTTTTGTGAGCTGTACATAAGTGAAGGTACATGGCTGCGCACTGGGAAATCTACTGCTAGGAATGGTTGTAGTAAAGTGGTCATTAAGGGGTTAACTGGGTTACTCGGAGCATTATGGGTTGGAGCCCTTACTTCCTTTTTGGTGGTTGTTCGTTTCCCTCTTTCTGTTTGCAGTTAAATCAAGTGGCAAGTTCCCAGCTGGAAGTTCTGTAAGTAGACTCGCACTGAGCAGTCTCTTTACAAAACTGTTGCTCAGCAGGGAGCTTTTTGGTGTTTTGGTTGCAACAGTTATTGACACACAATCCCCTCTTTAAAAAAGGACTGTGAGCTGTCTTTGCTTCTCCCATGAGTGCAGGTGACAGGATCTTTTCTTGTGCAGGCATTGACGAGCAGACATCTATGTGAATGATAGGCTTGTCTGTCTAACTAAGCGACTAGATCAGGGGCTCTCAAACTGGGGGTCGGGACCCCTTAGGGGGTCGCGAGGTTATTACCTGGGGGGGGGGGAGCAAGCTGTCAGCCTCCACCCCAAACCCTGCTTTGCCTCCAGCATTTATAATGGTGTTAAATATATAAAAACATCTTTTTAATGTAGAAAGGGGGTCGCACTCAGAGGCTTGCTGTGTGAAAGGGGGTCACCAGTACAAAAGTTTGAGAACCCCTGAACTAGGTGTAATTTAAGTCTAAAAATTTGCTGCTACTTTCCACTGGATCTGACAACCAGATAGGCTAGGCTCTGCTCAGAACAGCATGAGACAGTGAGGTCCTGGAGTAACGAAGAGGTGGGCAGATAGCATTTGGATTAGTGGCCAGCACCACGATACGCATGCCGGCAATAAGCCACGTAGGGTGAAATTACAGCTCCATTGAAGTCAATGGGAGTTCACCATTGACTTCAGAAGGGCCAAGATTTCACCCATATGACGCTACTACTTCACAGCGAGTGTGTCAGGATTTGCTGGGTATTTTTTTCTGCTTTCATTCTGCAGGGCTGTGTTATACGTGCAGGTGCTCACAATTGTGCCTCCAAGCGCCCGCATGCTTTCTTGTAGGCTGTTTCTCATTCATAGAATGTCCTCTCTGAAGTAATCCCATAAAGCAACAGGCCTGTTTTTTCCTTCCAGTGAGCCCTTAAGACTCATCTCTGCCATGGAGCCTATGGTAAGTTTTAAAGTAAGTTAAGAAACAGATAGGTCGGCCAGGGGTATGTGGTTATTCATTTCTATTTTTGTGGTAGCACCTACCATGAGCTAGGCATTGCCAGACAGTTCAAGAATGTCCCAGATGTTCAAGAGATTGGCCCCACCCTGAGGAACTCAGTCTAATGACATAATTGATGTCTTGCTTATTCAGTTAAGGCTATTGAGTGAGAACAATGTGCTGACCTATCACATCGTTTGCAAAAACCCAGCACTTACCCTGTTCATTGACTTTGGGTTAAAGGGCCTTGGAAATTGTACACCGTGTGTATGTGTAACACTTCTGTCTTAATCAACGACAACGGAATGCATATTTCATTACAACACCCCTAACACTGATGGAAGCTAAATTTATCTTCACAGTAACGTCAGCAGGCCCTCTCAGAAGTCCAGAGAGGCCTGGTCCACTTCCAGCTTTTGAGGCCCCTAGCCATAATAAAAATAAATTACGACACATGAAAACAAAATAAGGCACCAAAAAAAGTGAGACATAATAAAAAGTGAGGTGCGATCTGAGTTACTACAGAGAATTCTTTCCAGGGTATCTGGCTGGTGAATCTTGCCCACATGCTCAGGGTTTAGCTGATCGCCATATTTGGGGTCAGGAAGGAATTTTCCTCCAGGGCAGATTGGAAGAGGCTCTGGAGGTTTTTTGCCTTCCTCTGTAGCATGGGGCACGGGTCACTTGCTGGAGGATTCTCTGCTCCTTGAAGTCTTTAAACCATGATTTGAGGACTTCAACAGCTCAGACATAGGTGAGAGGTTTTTCGCAGGAGTGGGTGGGTGAGATTCTGTGGCCTGCCTTGTGCAGGAGGTCAGACTAGGTGATCATAATGGTCCCTTCTGACCTTAATATCTATGAATCTATAATATGAATTCTTTTTTATTTAACAAATGCTTTTCTAGCCCTTTTTCTGTGCAAATGCACTAACTATTGAGGAAAAATCTAGCTTTTGTGCAATGTCACAGTTGATATTATGCATGGCGAGCCCATTCAAACACTCTTGTCCCACAGTTGAATGGTGATAATTCTTTACCTGCTTCAACACGTTGAAGGTGCAGTCACCTGAGGCCACTGATGCAGGCAAACTGACAAAAATACTCAATGCAAATGTAACATTAGAAAACACCCAGAGAGTCCAAGTTCGAGTATTTCTTGAAGCAATTCCTTTGGTTTGCAATCCAATTTAAAGTTCATCGAATATATTCATTTGAGGAAGACATACTCGTCACTGAGATCTTTTGAGATTTCTTTGTTGTACTGTTGCTGAAATTGTTCAGCTGCAGAAAGTAGATCTTCATTACTCAGTCTGTTGAGCAGCCAAAGAAACCCCAAAAGGGTATAAATTAGTCATAGTGACTCAAATCGACGTAAGACCTGATTGAATAGCGTCAATGATGACAAAGACATTGACCCTATAATGCTGCTCAGCATCAGATTCAGTAGGTAAGTTGCGATTGATGGAGAACTCAGATGAAATGCCAATATTCTGTGCTACTAATTTGGACTCAGTCAGGATTTTATCCCATTGTTTACAAATCTGTTGAATGTCACTGATAATGTTATCCCTCTCAACATCAAGTGTAGCATTGCGTGCTTCAATTACCAGATTAGTTTGGTGGATCATTGTAAGTAGCTTCATCCACAAAGATGACATCAGAATGCATTCAAATTCGGACATGTGCTTCTAAATAGTCTGAAGTTCAGTTCAAGCCTGTGCAGTGAGATCGAGAGATTCAAGTTCATTTAAAGGCTTTCTCACTTATTTCAAATGCTACGCAACTCATTGAACACCATCAATCCATCTAGTTTTGGACATCCCATGCATTGAAACAGGAAGATATTGCTTCAGAATTTCCCACTCTTGTGAACTGCTACTGAAGAGATTGTACATTTGTTGAACAGTTCCAAAGTAAGTATCTGCCTCCTTGCATGATTCAGCACAGTCAACACCTACAAGGGTTTAGTGTGTGGTTTCCACAGCTGGAGAAAATACAATCTGAATTATGCTCAAGCAGAACCTGTCAAGGTTCCTTCCCCACTCTGAACTCTAGGGTACGGATGTGGGGACCTGCATGAACACCTCCTAAGCTTACTTTTACCAGTTTAGGTTAAAACTTCCTCAAGGTACAAACTATTTCACCCTTTGCCCTTGGACTTCCACTGCCACCACCAAAAGTCTGACCAGGTTTATTTTATTAGGAAAGAGCCTGTTTGGAAATGTCTTCCCGCCCCAAAAGCCTCCCAACCCTTGCACCCCACTTCCTGGGGACGGTTTGATAAAAATCCTCACCAATTTGCATAGGTGACCACAGACCCAAACTCTTGGATCTTAAGAACAATGAAAAAAAGCATTCAGTTCTTGAAAAGAAGACTTTTAATAGAATAACAATAAAAAGAATTACCTCTGTAAAATCAGGATGGTAAATACCTTACAGGGTAATTAGATTCAAAACATAGAGAATCTCTCTAGGCAAAACCTTAAGTTACAAAAAAGACACACAGACAGGAATATCCATTCTATTCAGCACAGCTTATTTTCTCAGCCATTTAAAGAAATCATAATCTAACGCATATCTAGCTAGATTACTTACTAAATTCTAAGACTCCATTCCTGTTCTGTCTCCTGGCAAAAGCATCACACAGACAGAGAGAGATTTGTTTTCTCCCTCCCCCCAGCTTTTGAAAGTATCTTGTCTCCTCATTAGTCATTTTGGTCAGGTGCCAGCAAGGTTATCCTAGCTTCTTAACCCTTTACAGGGGAAAGGATTTTTCCTCTGGCCAGGAGGGATTTTAAAGGTGTTTACCCTTCGCTTTATATTTATGACAACACCTTTGTACTTCCCAGCCATATTAGATCCATTGTCATAGGCTTGACCAATGCAGACTTGAAAATCTAACTTAAAACTTTTCTAGAATTGCTAGTACTCGAGCAGCAATTTCTTTTCCAGTTTTTTTCGTGAAATTTATCAAACAAAATAAACTTTTCTTCCATTGAAAATTTTGAGCGGTCTACAATCTTAACATATCGAATTACCATAGTAATCTGTTCCTTGTGAGAACAATCTGGAGTGGCATCAACAATGATTGAAAAATACTTGGCATTTCGAATCTCATCAAGAATTGTTGTTTGTGCGAATGACGCACATAGCTCCATAAACTCATTCTGTATGTGTGTGGAGAGATAATGGACTTGCATGCGCTTTTGACTCTCTTACGATTCTTGAACACGTTTAACATGCTCTGATAAAAGTCATATTTGCTGAGGAGCTCAACTATGCCTAGAACATTTTCATTTGTATGATCACCAATACGTTGACTGGAACCAAAGAAAGCTAATCCCCACTCAGAAAGAAAAAGGATGACATTCAGGATGTGCTCAAGAAGTTTTTTCCAGTTATTAGTTTCTTTAGAGAGTTCACTCGAGTAAAATCTCAACTGAACTTTCAGCTGATGCTGCCCTACTATACTCCTCCATGCAACATAGTTTTCTTTGTGTGATGTTGAACTCTCATGGGATGGTATTTGGTCTTTCAACTTCCTCCAACCTCTGATGCTCCATCCTGATTGATCAGAGAGAATTGATGCATTTGCAGTACTTCTGGAAATGAAGCAGGGTGCACAGTACAGAGATTGTTTTTCCATACTCCAGCATAACCAGTCTCACCATTTGGAAGAGTTTTTGTCAGCAGACAAGTAGGGAAAGCTTGATTATCAGCATCTCGTGGAATGTTACTTGAAATTTCAAAACAACTAATTTGAAGAAAAATTGCATTTGATGGAGCATTGCTCTTGTCAATAATTCCAATGTCAGTCACAGTCAAACATGTAGTACTCATGAATTGCTCTTGATGCGTAAGATCTACATCTTCCTATTGCTGTTGAGTTTCTTGACCATACACAGGATCTTCTGCAGCATCTGTTACTGTTGGCACTTCTCCTTCTTGACTACTGTCCTCATGTTCAGATATTGGCACTGAAATATCACCTGTTGAAGTTGCGGGGTTTTCATTATCTGTTGTTTGTTGGGTAAGGTTTGTTTTCCCGTGGTTTGAGAGATAAAGTTAATGAGCTCTTTGAGCTCTTAGCTGCTGCTTCACTCAGTTGTTTTTGCCATCTCTTGCTTGCACCACTTTCAGATCTCCTCTTCATAGTGATCTATCATATCAACTTGATATATTCTGCTATAAATAAGTAGCTTATTTACATTTGAAATCTTCACCTGTAAACATGTACACAAATGCTGAATGGTACACTGTCAAGGCTGAATCCCCACTCTGTCACTCCGAATGCAGAAGAGGGGGCCTGCAAGGATTTAAAAAAATTAATATTTGCCACTCCAGACTTGTATTACACTCCCAAGGGTCCAGCTTTTTTCTGACCTTGGCTTGGTAAAAGCTGCCACCACCCAAGTGCAAAAAAAAAAAAAATCTTTGAACCCAGGAAGAAGCACTTGGAAATTCCCCCCTGTGGAGTATCCTCAAGCCCTTTCACCCACCTCCCCTTTTTCTGGTGAAGAGCTGAGAAAGAAAACAAAATAAATTAGCGATGGTTACCAGCTAATCAAACATGCACAAACCTCTTAGGACACCAAAAATCCAATCCTTTTCTTAAAGGTAAATTTTTATTAAAAACTAAAAGGAAAAAATTACATCCGGAACTTTGACTTTTTGCTAGATCTTAAAAGAAACCCTTACAAAAATTAAATTAAGCACCCAAAATAGCTTTCTTGGGGGTTCAGCTTAAAGGTTACAAGCAAACAAAAGCATCAGGGGGTTAGCATAGGGGAGAGCCACAAGCCAAAATAAAGAATAAACCTGATCGCATTTATCTAAACGTTACCTATCCAAACTATTCCTTCTAGGTATGGAAGATATTTTTTTCATACCTGGTTCAAATCTTACACAGCATTCCTGCTTATAGCATTGCTGCTCTGTCCCTGCAGCCCAGCGAACACCAGACAAAGGGAAAGTTTTTTTTTCCCAATTTTAAAAAGTTATACCTTCCCATGGGCTCTTTTAGTCAGGTGCCCTCCTTTTCTTTTACCTGTGGGCTTGTTAACCCTTTACACGTAAAGCAAGCAGAGAACAGACCAAGAGGGATTTTACAGCTAACTGGCTGGCTGGGTGCCTATCAAAGGGACATGTATCATGTACACAAATGCTGAAAAGACTTAAAATGAAGGAATACTAATTAAGAACACACAATGAAACAGTCAGACAGGTTATTATCCTTATCACTTACTCAAAACTCAAGCACACAAGGTATAATCTAACAGGCTGAGCTGAAGACAAAGGGATGATTATATATATGTTTACTATATCTAGATAGATAGTCAACACAGACACGGATACAGACCGAGAGATAGTGTCCAAAAATTTCAAACATGTCTCCTCGCGAAACTCACTGTACAAGATTATCCTCACAAATTTTCACCTTGAATCTGGGCCTATAGACTGCAAAAGCCGATGATGATGGCCAAGCTACCAAGCCAGGGCTCAACCAACCAGTCACCTCTTTTAGCTACCACATGGAGATAGTAAGGAGGAATTCTCACACACAAATTCCTTAGTCAACTAGATGTAAAACCATAGGGATGCTAAAATGTAACAGTTCTCTACCTTTCAACATGCACTTGATCCAGCATCAGCCACTAGTAGTGGTTTGTTTATATAATCAGCTGATCTGAGAAGACATGTTAATCACGGTCTAATCTTGTGCCATCAGAATAGATATATTTTTATTAATATTTATGAACATTTTAACTATATGGTAATCTATATCAGTTAACAAAAAAATTGTCTTTTCCAAATCACATCTCTTATTTGCTTAAGTTTGCTGCTCTAAGCTGAGAGAGCGTGTCACATGTTGGTCCAAGTGGGATGCTCATAAAAACAAATGGCAAAACTTATCAAAAGTCAAAAAATTAGTAAGTGTCTAAATTTGAGGCCCCCCTTTGAGCTTGAGGCCAAGTGGCCCTTCTGCCCCCCCTCTGGCCCTGAATGTCAAAATATGAATAAAACAATTGTGAAAATACTCCTTCCAAATTATATATGCACGTACATAACTGGCCTGAAATGCAAGTCCACATACTTACATAATTTTAATATTGTACACTTTTCCTACGAATTTGGATATATGTATTGCGGTGTGTAGGGGTGCAGGTGGCCTGCTCCAGCAGGGGGTGGGGCAGAAGCAGCCAGGGAGGCTGTGGAAACCTGCAACTAATTAGGAAGGGGCTTGTTAGGAGCCAGCTGCTGGGGCAGCCCAGATCTAAGGAACTGCCCAACAGAGCAGAGGTGAGTCTCTCTCTCTGACAAGCAAGGGAGGAGGACTGGCTCCCAAGGATAGCACCTGAGAGAGAGCAGTGCCAGGCAGGCTCAGGGGAGCAGAGGGTGAGCTCTGGCCTGTTACCTTCTAGGCTGCAGGCCCATGCCAAAAAGGGCCAAGAGGGTGCAAGGGCCAAGGGGAAGTGCCCAGGAATGATAGGCAGACAAGGGGAGAGAAGGGAAGAGAGGCTGCAGTTGGAGGGTCCCTGAGTTGGAACCCAGAGTAGCAGGCTGGCCTGGGTCCTCCCCCTTGCACTGCACCTGGCCGTGGTGGAGCATGACCAATACAGACTGCAACTTGCCCCTGAAATGAGGGGCTAGACTTTGGGTTGTGGTTGGTCCCTGCGGTGGGTGCAAGCCAAAGGACTGCTGTGACCCCCAGAAGGGGGTTCAGAAAGAAGTAGTGGGCACTTCCAGAGGGCAGTGTCCTGAAAAGGATACCCCCAAGCAGGGGAGCAACGCGGGTCCGAAACAGAGGAGTAGAGCAGACAACAGGCAAGACAACCCACAGAGGGCGCTCCGGAGCTGGACTGAGCTAATTCCTGCAGCAACCAGCAGGAGGCACCAGAAGTGATGAGTCCACGCCATTACACGGTGGCATGTGTAAGCTGCATTCATGAAGCAGGACCCCATTGGACTAGGCACTGTACAAACACAGAACATCAATCCCCTGTCCCAATGAACTTAGCCTTAAAGAAGGCAACATTATTCTCAAGAAACAGCAAGTACATGTCGTCTGCCATTAAGTTTACTGTCAACTAATAAACATATTTCAAAGATATTTTTCACTTTAACAGTATCCCTTAAAAAAGAAAATCTTTAGATACCAAAATCAAGGTAACAAAAATAATACTTAGAAAATACATGGATCAGAGTTAAGGTTGTTGTGGTGAAATATGCATTTCATTGTACTTGATGAGAATGCATGGGCTATGTAAGATTTGTGATGTCCTTAACTACTCATTTCCTTGCTCTTCTGTGCATGAACTTTGCAAATAATAAGATAGCAAATAGGGCTTGGCACAAAAATCTAAAACCTTTTTTATTGTTCCAAAATTCATTTTTGGGGACTCAAACGATACACAAATTCAGATTGAATTCAATGAATAGTTTCCCCTTAAACAAACCTACCTGTTTTTTTAATTGAAACATTAAGTTTTGACATTTTGTTTCAGTTTTTCATTTTGAAATGCCATTTTGTTTTCCTATTTTGACTAATTAAAAAAAAACAACACAAAGGGTGGAAAATACCTGAAAATGGCTGAACTGAAACAAAAAGCTCAAAGTTGTTTCAAGTCAACTGAAATGTTTTGGTTAATTAGCAATGACATCTGTTGGAGGTTTTTCATTCAACAACATTTTTTGGGGAAGGGAGAGGTAAGAATCTGGTTTGATTACACCAGAAACATGTGTTGGGTTTTTTGGTTTGTTTGTGGAGGGGATGATTCTGCCTCCAACCGGAAGAAACAACCGTTCTGTCATTGGAGCTGAGTGGGGAGCAAACTGTCATTCAGCCAAACTCTCTTTAAATAACTTTTCCTTTGCTTTTGCAATTTCATTTTTTATGATGCCTCCATATAACCTGTCAATGCTCAAGTCTCTGAATCTTCTCCAGGGGAAGCTTATTTAACATTTACGTTTGAATTATAAATATCTGACTCTAAATGTTACAGGAAAACATACTTATTATTCTAAAGCACTTAAGCAGTCCATTATGTTGCTCTTCCATAGATTTTTTTTTTCACTCTAGTCAAGATATACATCCAGTGATTTACAACTTTCAGAAATGCTATTTCATTCCAGTTGCTAATAGATATATGGCCCAAACAAGTAAAAAATTTTCCAGCCAGGAATGGAAAGCTTCTTAATGCATACTATTAAGGACAAAAAGTAAAGGGGAATATGTAGCTACTGAATTTCTAATGTAGTTTTTCAAAGGGCTGTCTGAGGCCTCAGTTTTGCAAAGCCTTACATATGTGATTAACTTCATGCATGCTTATGGATAATGCTAATTTACTGACTTCTTTTTGTTTTTTGTTTTTTTGCCATGATTATGCTTCCTTTTGGGAAGTTTCAAAAATATTACGATGGGGTGAGGGAAGACTTTTTGTCTCTGCTTTTCTATTCCACTCCTAGTGCTAAAGAAGTGAACTTAACTATTTTTGACTAAACATTCCAAAAATTGCATCACTCAACAGAGACCAGACATGGAAGACTTCTGCCTAAACTCACAACATTCCAAAACTTTCACAACTTAACAGGGAGTGTTCAAGGACAAGAGGTCTGCCAACCTTAATTTACAGTGGTTTTTATGCCCTTGAGCTATAATTCTTATTATAGTGTTCAAGGCTATTTGTAGTTTTAAAAAATACTATAGTATGCTAAGAGATCCTATAGCTTAATACCGCAAGATTACTCTTATAAGATTGACATAAATGTGCAGATTAATTGGAAAAATACCTCTTCTAAAAGCAATGTGAATGTAATGCTTAGTTTGACACTCCTTTTTGCAGATGCCTCAGTATTGTCTAGTCAGACATCACTCATATGAGGCAGCTTCCAGCCCTATAGGACAGCGTTGGTTGTACAGTCATATTCATTCTGTAACTTAATCTGGAACAAGACAAGTATTTCCCTCAACTCCAGGCTTCTTAGTCAATAGCAAGAACATCTCCATTCATTATGGACTGGGTTTGACTTAGCTATTGTGCCTTTGTGTGTAATTTCCTTGGCTTTTTTTAAAAAAAACACCACAAATAAACAAATTCCACTATATGGTATCTTATTGACATGCACATTAGTCAACAGTAGGGTTGGGAGCTTTAGATCTACCCCACACAGCTCTGCCACCTGAGCTCATGAAGTAACTGACTGAAGTAGTAGGTTGTCATCCTCTGTGTTGTACCAGCACTAAAGTGGGGTTGGGACACCTTGCCAATGTATTTCACAGATATTTGTTGACAACAGAAGAATGATAAGACTTGGGAATCATGGGTTCCATTCTAGCCTCTGGAGAGGAGTGTGCTGTAGGGGGTACAGACTCTTTTGTGACCCCCCCCGCCTACAACTTTTACCCCCTTCTTCCCTGGACCCTTGGATCTTTCCCTCCTTGCAGTTCTGTCTCTTTCCCACTCCTGGATCCCAGTCCCATTCTCCTTACTTATCTCCACTCCTCAGGTTTCTCAGCTCTGTCCCAGTGTCCTTGCCTAGCCTGTCCCAGTTTTCCCCAGCTCCTCTTCTGACAAACCAGCAATGCCAGGTTTCATTTCCCTCTATCAGACTCCAGTCTATCCCCCGCACCAGGTCCTTGTCCTTCCCTCTCTACTCAACCTGCTCTCCCTCTGTGTCCAGCTCTAATCTCCTGTGCATTTGAATCTGATAGCTGCTTCCTCCTCCTTGTCACTACCAGGGCATCAGCAAGAGGGCCTTCAGAGCACAGGGGAGACAGTCTCCCTGCCCTCCATTCCAGTGCCTGCAACTGCAGGGAACCTTCTATTTGGTGCCTTGTAGTCCTGGGCAGGAGGCTCCATGGGGAAGAAATCTTATGAGAGTTCAGTTGACACTCTAGCAAGCCTGTGAGCATGTATGAACGGTGATTTCCCCACCGCCACCCAAAAGGCTTGTAACTTGGTCAAATTGGGATGGATTTTAACAGGGATGACAAAATGCAGATCCCTGCTCGAAACGCCACCCTACTGCTAGAAGTGAAGTCTCTGAGACGCTCCCATGCCCCCATGCTTTGGCGCAAAGGAAAGGTCAGTGGGAATCTTTAACATGAGCAAAACACTTTCCCCCGAGCCCCATTCTCGGATACGACTGAATCGTTCTGACTGAAATTTTCCAAACCATTTCAGCCCAAGGCAAGCACCTGACAGAAAATGTCAGCCCCAATGGTTAAAGTTTGGTAAAGTTATAAGCAACTGAAAATAGGGTCTTATTGTGGGTGGCGTTGGGTCATTTTAATAATGGTGGTGCTACCAGTTCTGCCGGTAGTGTACCTTAGCAACAGCTCCTTTGCTCATGTCTGCTCCCCTGTCCCATATACCCAAATGTCCTACTGTTCACTCCCCTTCCTTTCTCATATGCTGTTTCCCCTCCCACCACCACCACCTCCATTAAGTTTGGATGTTTGCTTCCTTTCTATCTGACACCCACTCCACCAATCCCATGATTCCAGACCGTGAGTTGCAATGCAGAGAGCACGTGTCTCTTGAAGTTATTAAGGTTTCCTGCTTGGTACTATTTACCCCCCAGCTGTCGGGAGGAAGAGGACAAGTCCACCAGCAGTCTGCATCTGAAACTGCTGCCATTGCAGTGTGTCAGCAGGCCCAAAGCATTCCAGCTCCCTCCGCCTGTGACCACCAACGGTGCGGGGCGGAAGTGGGACCTTCTGAGTGAAATGGACTCTCTCTCATGCCTCTTGTGTCAAGATTACAATACTCTCAGAGCCTCGGTTGAAACGGAACTCAAGTCAATTAACAAATCAGCTGGAGTACGTTAAACGTTCTCCCTTTGTTTCCTGGTGTGTTTTGTCAGAACAGGCAGGATTAGGTGGCTGAGCCATCCGCAGACACTGCCCTCCCCATTAATGAGAGCCTTTTAGAAGAAAGATCTCTTCAGATTTAAATTAGCAAATAGAATATCCATTGGATGCAGCTCTGGTGGGAAGGAGCAACAATTGTTTACCTTTCAATGGCTGTTAATAAGAACCCCACCAGAGGCAAAGGGATGAGCTTGAGCTCATTAACCTTTGCTGTTAAAAGGAGGTTCCTTTCCCCAGTATAATTTAGAAAACACAAATCAGAATGACACTATGACACATTAAGGTGGCTATAGAGGTGCATGTGGACACAAAATGAGGTTGGAGGAAGAGAGGTTAGTTTGAATGATTGCACTTTGTCACTTTTTGAAACAAACCCACAGATACTTTATTTTTAGTAACTTAATATTTTTTTTCATATTCAAACAACATTCATCCATTAGTTGGAGATCAATGCAAAGTAATAAAAGCAATCCAGGTTTCCGGAAGGGATCCTGCTTAGGACAAATTCTGAACTATTTATTTCCTTCTAGGGCCATGATTTGAACTAACACAAGCGGTGGTCCCAGAGCCATCCTACAAGACTAGAGGTCAGTGTTCTAAACTAGTTAATGGTTCATTTCACATAATAGTGCATACACAAGGAAGATTCTTCATGCCCCTGACAGAACCTAAGATGTACTGGAGTTTGTTTTGTTTGTCATTGTTTCCCAACACAAATGGCAAAAATGCATATCTTCAGTCTGGATGACTTCTCTTAAATTACAGCAAATGACAAACAGACAAAACAAATAGACACACTGAGATTTTATCTTTAGACTTTCATCATGAAAACACTGAAGCATGTCAGAAACTTTACACGTCATTAGTCTCCAGTACTTCTTTGAAGTCAAGGAATATCTGGTTACTCAGAGTTGCAGGATTGGGCTTCTGCACTCAGATTCTCCATCTTAAGTATCTTGAAAGCTCTTCTCCTTAAACAGCGAGACAGACTTCTAGTTAGTCCATATAAAGATGGACAGTACACAGAAAATAGAATTCCATGCCACCGTTCTAATTTAGCTGCAAATGATTTATAAAAAACATCTTTTTACCAGTGGAAACTAATGACATCTGAGAGTGTGGTGGTAAAAGTGGCACCTAAAGGAATTTTCAGGCCTGTTTTTACAGCATTCTGTAACGATCCTACTGTATCTGACTCAAGGACCTTAAGGAGCCTTCACTTCCTCTTTTATTTACTTTTTTGATTACTGAGTGTTGAAAACAACTTGCTTAACAAAATGTCTCCTCCACCTGCCTATGCTGTACAAAATGCAATGGCCAGAAAAGTGAATTTGTAAAATGGTAGGTAGCTCTGGAAATTATTGGGGGGAAAAGTAACTAACTTTCTCAGTTTCCCAGTCAGAAGTGTTCCATGCCAGCACTGCAAAATAAACCTGGGGATGGGAAGAATTCATGTGTAGTGTGTTTGCCTCTTACAACATCACTGCTAATATAGGTTTCAGAGTAACAGCCATGTTAGTCTGTATTCGCAAAAAGAAAAGAAGTATTTGTGGCTCCTTAGAGACTAACCAATTTATTTGAGCATGAGCTTTCGTGAGCTACAGCTCACTTCATCGGATGCATACTGTGGAAACTGCTGAAGACATTATATATACACAGAGACCATGAAACAATACCTCCTTCCACCCCACTCTCCTGCTGGTAATAGCTTATCTAAAGTGATCATCAAGTTGGGCCATTTCCAGCACAAATCCAGGTTTTCTCACCCTCCGCCCCCCCACCCCCCCAAACTCACTCTCCTGCTGGTAATAGCCCATCCAAAGTGACCACTCTCTTTAAAATGTGTATGATAAGCAAGGTGGGCCATTTCCAGCACAAATCCAGGTTTTCTCACCTCCCCACCCCCCTCCAAAAACCACACACACAAACTCACTCTCCTGCTGGTAATAGCTCATCCAAAGCGACCACTCTCCCTACAATGTGAATGATAATCAAGGTGGGCCATTTCCAGCACAAATACAGATTCTGCAATTGGAAGTTAGCAATTTTGTTGATATGTCCACCTTGCTTATGCAGAGTTACATTGGCTCTCCGGTGCAGTAAAGAGGAGTAAAAATGTATTTGTCCGTAAAGTAAGCAGATATGACTCAAAGACACACAGGGAGAAGATAATCTGAGCCAAAGACGAAAATGTGTGTTTTATGGACATTTTTTTCAGACTAAAATAGCTCTTTAAAGTGCAATTACGGTCTGAAAACTGTCTAAAGGACAACTCAGTGTTCCACATTTAAATGTCTTCAATTATTTTTTATTTAAAATTCACTCACTTTCCAGTTAATGGAATTTTCTTTTTCAAATGCCAACTCTGTGAATTCACCTGGCCAGTAAGATAGATTCCCCTCAGTTGCTATAAACTATGGTGGATCTCCATAGACATCAGCAGAGCTGTGGTGATTTATTCCAGCTGAAGATGCGGCCCTGCAACTGAAAAAGCAATATATGTGTGCATGGAAATAGGTTAACCATCCCCTTAAGTCCTTGACAACAATTCAAAGGTGATATGAAGTTGTGTAAGTAACTCACATGCATCCGACGAAGTGGGTATTCACCCATGAAAGCTTATGCTCCAATACATCTGTTAGTCTATAAGGTGCCACAGGACTCTTTGCCGCTCTTACACTAACTTACTCCTGTAGGGAAATCTAAACAGGTGTCACCTGAGTTCCACAAAGCAGGAAGATGCAAGTCAAAATAGAGGAGGACCTTCTTAAATTTACACCTTTCTGCATCCCTCCCTACCCCTCAAGAGCTGGCCTTGTAAGTCCAGTGATCAGAAGAATCAGGGGTGGAGCTCTGTGCTCCCTCTATTGGGGAGACAGGGAAAAGCCAGCCCCCCTGGCATTATTTACATCTTGTTTAGTCCTAATTCCACCTACTGAGAATTGTTGTTTTAGATGGTATTTATTTAAACAGATAATTTAAGGGGATGATAAATAATTATCCATACTGCCTAATAGAAGGGCATTGGAACTGAGCGGGATATACTCTGGGTGAGTGGTCACCATAACTTTACTAGAAAGAACTTTGCATAATGAAGCTTGGGCACAGGAAAACAGAGTAAGAAAGAGCTATGGTTGGAAACTGGGAGTGCTCATCTAGGGTGTAAGGAGTCTGTCTTGCTCTAGCTTCCCCATCTGGAGATCCTGTGCCCTGCATGGAGGGATCTACAAGATGACTGGACCATTGGCAATGGCAGGGCGAGACAGAACAGAGCTGACTCCATGGCAAGGCCCCGTGGAGCAATGGTGATCCACATGGCATTTCCTAACTTTCAAGTGCTTAACTTTGCAGCCTTAATAAGGTTCTTTTAACATAGGGTACGTGGGTTGGGGGATGGGTGGTAGGGAGAGATGTAGGTAGAGTACCAGAAATACTTCCTGACTGTGATCTGTACAAGAGCCTTTCCAAGGGAAGTGGTGGGATCTCCATCATTTGGAATATTTAAAACCTGACTGAACAAATCACTGGAGAATATACTATAGGGAATAATCCTACATTGGCCCTTGGCAGATGGACTTGGTGGGACCCAATGTGCCTCTTCTATCTCTAAATTCTATGACTGAGTATTATCCCCATTTCACAGAGTGGGGAAGTGACTTGCCCAGCATCACACAGGGAGCCAGAGGCAGGAGGAGAACCCAAGCAGACTGATCCGTTGTGTTAGCAGACAGGAAAGAGACAGGAAGTGGAGATGATATCACTAAGACTGGGGTTGGGAGTGGGGAGCTGATCAGAGACAGTTCATGATAGTGGGTGGAGGTGCTTTGGGGAAGATTTCTGCAGAAGAATTTGTGCGTGCAGGTTTGACTGCCTCCGTTGAAGATAAACAGGATTTGTGTAGGTTTTGCCAAAATATAGATTAAATTTCATGCAAAAAATACCCTGATGCGGTGGTACTGATTTCAGAATCAATGGGAAATGGATTCTGGAATTTCCCAGTTTGCCTTCAAAGAGCTGCAGGTTATCAGTGCCTCTGAAATCCCAGCCACGTCTCAGATCCCTAAACTT
Source organism: Lepidochelys olivacea (assembly GCF_965140295.1). Taxonomy (NCBI): domain Eukaryota; kingdom Metazoa; phylum Chordata; order Testudines; family Cheloniidae; genus Lepidochelys; species Lepidochelys olivacea. Next base: position 64,696,773 of record NC_140421.1, on the reverse strand, counting down.
GAGCCAGACCCATGCCATCAGTTTTTAAGAAGAACTCATTGATTACCATGGGGACTTCTGTTTAAAGATTGGAATGATTCTGTCCCTATAGATTTAGGTGCCTAATTACAGGTACCTCCACTGGAAACTTACGGCCTTAGTTGTTTTCACCTCTTGGCCACCGTTTCTAATGCAATCCATATTGGTTGTGACCCAAAAGGTTATTGTGTGATGACAGGCTGGGGCTGACGTGCAGCGGTGGGGCAGAGTGGGAAAGATGACTTAGCCACTGCTCATGTTGTACCTGTTCTTTGGATATAAATAGGCCTCTCCGGGACTGGCCCTCCCCTGCTTTTTATAAGCACTAAATTCAAAAAGTAAATTGAAGACATAAGATAATTGCCAGCTCCGGCCTCTGCAAGCTGCATCTATCTCTGAATTGCTGTTGGCAAAAGTGCCTGGCACAGTGGTGCTTATAGAAACAATAATAAAAAGGATGGCTGGATTTGTAGAATCAACTGGAGATTTTCATTTCCTGCCTTTTGACTGAGACTTTTTTCCTTCTGTATCTATTATCCTCTATGCGTGTGACTCCCATTGACATTCATAGGAGGTGTTTATGCTTCGACTAGAGATTTGAATCCTGGACGGGAAGGAAAATAAGCAGGTGAATTTTCTTTCCTTTGCTCTCAGGAGAGTTGACAAGGATAAACTGGGCCAGTGTCCCAACATAATCTTCATTTCCCCTAAAATGTTTAGTATGCATGATTAGAAGATTTCACTTGCGGGTTAGGGGGATCGTGAGCCTGCATTCAGTACTTGTTTCAGTCTTTAGCAGAAGAGAAATTGTATAACCACTTACAATTGTTGGTCTTGATTAAAACCACACAATCTGAAGATGGAGAAGGTCTACTAGGTCATCTAGGCTGTCACTTTGACTTTGCAAAATTGTACGAGGACCAATTAGTGGCTCAACTGATGCCAGAATTAAAGGGTTTATCAACCTTTTCCAAACATTTTATCTGAATTTTTTTTTAGGGACCAAAGCATCAAAATTAGCATAAGATGAGAACCACCTGAAGTTGCCAGGGCTACATATACAACCACAGATGCTGAGACAAAACTAATAAGCCCTCACAATCACATAGGGTTTGCCTATATGAACACTTAGTTTGCAGCAATTTGGGGTGTAAAATCTATCTGGTGTTAGCCTGCCACGCACTAAGGGTATGTCGATGCTGCAGTTAGACATGTGAGCCTGGCCTGTGCTAGTTGGCTAGGGCTTGTGGAGCTTGGGGTGCGGGGCTGTTTCATTGTTGTATAGACCTCCAGGCTTGGGTTGCAGCCCAATCCTTCCACCTGGCAGGATCCTAGAGCCCAGGCTGCAGCCCAACCCGAAAGTCTACACTGCAACAAAATGGCCCTGCAGCTTGAGTTGACTGGCACAGGCCAGGTGTGGGTGTTTACTTGCAGTGTAGACATACCCTATGTGTTCATGTGGACCCTGCTGCTGTTCATTAAAAGATCTGTACTGCACTTTGATCTACTCTCATGTCAAAGTAGGGTAGATCAATGTGCACCTTGGAACGTTTAGGGCGCAGCAGCAGTGTCCACCCAGACAGGCAGGCGTGGCGTGGCGGGCAGGCGCGAGGTAGGCTTACACCCCTGCTTGCTGGAAGCTAAGGCCATGTCTACACTAGCGCTTATGTCTACAAATCCTTTGTCGCTCAGGCGTGTGAAAAAAACAGCCCCTTGACAGCCATAAGTTTTGCCGGCATAAGCACTCATGCGCACAGCACTATGTCGGTGGGAGATGCTCTCCTGCCGCTCGCTAAGCTCATTTTACGTTGTTGATGGGGGAGCTCTCACCCCTCAGCACAACACAGCTATAGGAGCGGGCTTACAGCAGCACAGGTATGTCGCTGTAAGCTTGTAAGTGTGCACATGGCCTAAGTGTTTATATAGACAAGCCCTCAAATTGCTCCAAGGCTAAGACTAGTCTAGACGCGATAAATTGACCGCCGAGTGCTCTCCTGTCGACTCCAGCGCGAGAGGTGCAGGCAGAGTCGACGGGAAAGCATCAGCTGTTGACTTGCCACAATGAAGACACCACAGTAAGTAGATCTCAGTATGTCGACTTCAGCTACGTTATTCACGTAGCTGAAGTTGCATAACTTAGAACGATTCTCCTCCCTTCCCCGGCAGTGTAGACCAGGCTTAAGTACAGGCACTTCATCTAATTACAGTGAAGTTGTGGACAGGGATGATACGTTATCTTCCTGATTCTCACACTGGAACACTCAGATGAGCAGGCAAATTGCAGCGTTTAGCCTGTTACAGAACTAGTCGGCCATTACTGAGTGGTGGTAGATGTGCTTAATTCCCATTAAGTCATGTCAGGGTTAAGGATATATAGCCACACCACCTATCAATGGGGGGAACAGACCCTTAAACATCATAGGGAGCACCATAGATCCCAGTGATTCATAATTCCCTCTAGTGACTGGTAGTGGTCTGTGTTACGGTTCCATTAGTCACTCTGGCTCCATATCAGTGGGAGAAGTTATGAAACAAATTTTAGAAACTGATATTAAGCATCTTCAGTGCATATGATTAGCTGCCTCAAAGGGCTTGCAAAGCCACATTTAACCAGATTATCCTCCCTCCACACTGACAGCAAAATGTCAATCTCAGATTAAAGCATTTTACATAAACGTCTCCTATCACAGCTTTTTCTGTAATGCAGATGGGTCTTAGGACTTTAACCCAGATGGTGCTTAAGGGAACTGACCTGTAAAACCAGCTTGTTGTACATGAATAGGAACCTTTCTCAGCTGTTCCGGGCTCCTACTGGGGAGCAAACATCTCTATTTTTTCTGTAAATTGGCTCTGCAAGGCCAGCCTAAATGTACTGTGCCCCCCCCCCCCGATGGCACCACTGTGTTTGCCATAGTTCTGAGCGGCTGTAGTTCTAATGAGCTGCACGCTGTCTAATTTCACCATGTGACTGTAAAACCAGCTTGAGCTAGGGAAATCCAAGACGTGGTGGAGGAGGATCTCTTAAGTCAGGCGTTGGTGGGAAGATGGGCTGAAGGGTCTGAAGGAAGTCCGGCTCATTCTGGGCAAAAGCTGGAATCCAGCACACAGCACAAGTGGTGTGACTGTGCTCTGGGGCTCTCCGTAAAGGCTAAGAGAGGAAGGAATCCACCAGTCCGTGTCAACATCAACTTAAAATGTGCTTTCCATGAGCACTTATGCAAGTAAAATGTGATGTGATGGCAAACTCACACAAAACGGAGGGCGAGGGGCCTGTAATACGGCTGGCCAATGAGGTCAGGAGATAGGCAGGTCCTGCATGCTACACTACACTGCAGGTTTGTCACACATATGTTTAGCATCCATTGCAATGGCTTGTCACACACGGGAAGGTATGATCAAGGCAAGAGTCCCACACCTGGATACAGCAGCAGCTCTAGCCCAAAACGCATTGAGTAGGTCCATCATAAAATCTGCAGGGTGTGTGTGTGTGTGGGGGGGGGGGTGGATGTTAAATCTGGCTTCAAGATGTAAATGTATCTTTTAAAAGGACGAGCAGAGGGGGAATAAGGAGAAAATGTAAAACCTGCCAAGTCTGGTAGGTTTGGTTCAACACAACATTCCTTTTCCTGCTGAGTAAACTCCATCAAACTGTGCTTTCCCCATGCAGATTCCAGCCTCAGGGAGGCATAAACAGCCACATTGTGAGCCCCTTTATAATGAAATACCAGCTGTTTGCCCTCTGAGACATCACCTTTTTCAGAGGCATAGACCTCTGAACCAGCCTAGGAAGTCACCCGGGGGGCACAGGCATTGCAAATGAAGCAGGAAACTCCCAGTGGCTCTGCTAAATGTAGCTTGGGGGAAAAAATCCTTCTTAAAGGTAACTCTTAACCAGTGCATATGGCAGCAAGTAAGCCTAAATGAAAAGAGAGAGGAGGCAGAAAAAGAAGGAACTAAAATGTAATAATGAAAGAAAAAATCATACACTATTAAAGAGGAAATGATGACATCATGGAGATTTGCATCATTGCTTAGCATTGATGTAAACACTGAGTCCATGTCACATGGACCCAGAGGGAAAAATGGATCCAGTATTATGAAAACTTTATAGTACTAGACATTAAAAATGATCCTAGAAAGCAAACTCTGCTAGTGCACTGTGCATGATGCTTTTCGCATTCTGCCAGAAACTGGAGATGACCACGTAATGGCAGCTCAGAAACGCAGTTTGTATTTTGACTCTAAAAGAACAAGATCAAAAGGTCAAGTAAGACAACAACCAGGTAAAATGCTCAGGCCAGAATTTTCCAAAAGCTGTTTGCTGAAATTGGCACTTTGGGCAGCTGAAAATGAAGGTTTGGGGTCTTCTGGCTACACAGAGCGTGTTCCAAGGTAGCCTTGGGCCCAAGAACTCTTGGATTCCTGAGGTAAGGGCAAAAGGAATGGTTCTAGATTAGGGTGTTGGGTGCTCTTACTGGGTTTCCAGAAGCACCCAACATGTCCCAGATGCACAGCAAGATGTTTCTGTGATAGTCATGTCTAACATGTCCAGCATTTCTTTCGAAACCCAGTTTTCATTCTTGTAAAGAATCAGCAAATTGGTCAGACTGATGAAAACCATTGGAGGCTCTGACAGAATGAACTGTCATATGGGGGAGGAAACCCAATTAGCTGTAGGTGGTCCAGCTGGCTCTAATCAAACACAGTCTTCTCAGAAGCTGATGAGAGTGGGAGGGTCCTGGGCCTATATAAGACAGACCCAGCTCATTTTATTGGGAGAGTCAACTCTTAGAAGGGTGTGGAAGGATAGCGGGAGCATGGAGACTTCTGAGTAACTCAAGAAAGCTCAGCTGGACCCTATGGCCTGATCCGAGCAGAGTAGTGGAGAATGTGACAGATTCTCAGAAAAGAAGGTACTGAACCAGTGAGGGCTCAGGTTGGGCTTGTTTTCTTTTAAAGACTTGAAGTTCTTGTTCCTGAAAGGAACAAAGACTTTAATTATCCTTGGGGGGGAAATGGAGCATGCAGAATTTATAGCATCTGAGACTAAAAGTAAAGAGGGTATAAACCACTGGCAAAATAAGACTGATTCACTTGTGTTTTAAGAATTATGTTCCATGGCTTAGTTTCCGTCCCTTAACTTCCCCCAAACATCTCTGTGGTGGCCAGGTCTTTGTGGACCAGCAAGCAATAACCTCGTGATGTTGGAACACTACAACAACATAAACTGTAGCTTTTCAGAGGATCAATTCAGAACTCTTTAATCCTGTGTGGTAATCAGGTCTTTCATCATGAGCAAGATTGCTGTCACTACTTGTCTTCCACTGGCTATTTTCTTGCTTGAAGCCCCAGGAAAAAAATACTTCTTTATCGAACTCATAACTGACAATTTGGCTGGAAGAAGTCGGGCTACATCCATACTCTCCTGAACCAAAATTTCACTTCTCATGAGTCATAGAGGTACATGCAGACGGTACCATTGTAGGGTCAGACAGGCAGGGGATGCTGATCTTTGATGGTTACTTGCTAGCATAGCTATCCTTACCTAAATTACAAAGCATGAACCATTTGACTAGTGTACTGTGCTGCTTTGGAGACCTTTTATGCATTTTTACAGCCCAAAAGATGCAAATACATGTAAAGCTCATGTTCAAATAAATTGGTTAGTCTCTAAGGTGCCACAAGTACTCCTTTTCTTTTTACAAATACATGTGATACCCATGACAATTGCTTAAATCTTTAATCATACAAACCTATACACTGTCTGCACATTTTATATGGTCAGCAAAGCAATATTTTTACAAGCTAGAACTGAGCACTGCATATCTGCGTCTTACTGGCTTTCCAACTTCACGAGTATATACATGGAGTAATTCTACTTTAGACCATGGAATGCATATGTTACAGGCATTTGTTCATAGGTGTGACTTCTGTACGCCTTAGGGAACACACAATGTCTTATCATAGCTCTGTTTGTTGTATTGTGATAGCACTTATTTACCCCAGTCATGGTCCATGGCCCCATTGTCATAGGTGCTGTACAAAGCAAATTAAAATGCGTTCTCTGTCCCCAGAGGGCTTAATGCTCTTCTGTCTTTGTTTTTTGTTATAGCTATGCCCTCAGTAGCTGTCCATCATTTAATGCTGAATTGTCACAGAATGTGTCTGGCATTCATTCTTTCCACTTAGACTGTGTCTGAAAGATATCGCTATGATTAATGTGGTGGTTGTAAATACCAAAGGAAGTGGTGATGGTTTGTCACTTGCAAAATGAGGCTGATAACCTTTTGTGGCCATTCATCTCTTCTCTGCTTTTGGAAAAGCTGCTCCCCTTATAAACAGTTGGAGTCTTCTACTGCTAATAGGCGCAGTCGTATAATATATTCGCCAATACATTATGTGAAAATTGATGGGGCAATACAGTCTTTGCAGAATATTATTCAATCATCTCTATGGCTGGATGAATAATGGGAAAATGCTGTGGACACATTTATTTGAAGAAATGCTGACCTGTGGGGTGAAATGTGACCGCAGTATGACAGGGTCCAGCAACATTACATGCTTGATAAAGTCAGAAGATGGAGAATATCTTGCCCAATTGAACTAATGGGGGAAATACAAGTTATTATTGCTTCCTTGTAGGATTTTGACAAAAACAATGGTAAGGGTCACATCTTTTTGGATATTTCTCCAGGCGATATGAAAATACTTCAATCTTTTATACAACTTCACCCCAAATTAACTTTCTCTAGGCTCTGTTTGTATTTTTCTCAAATATTCCTGGAAGGTTTAGCCAATCTTAATAAAGTGATCTACAGAGAGTTATTGGATCATCTGAAAGGCAAACTAAACTGCACGTCTTAGCCACTGACATGCGGGAATGCTTTTCAAATGAAACCTCTTCGAACTGAGCCTTCCTCTTGCTTGATAAAGACAGTACTGTATGGTCAGCATTTGAGAGTTTAGCTGCAAGTAGCTACCATGCATACAACAAAATCAACAGAGAAACAGTGTGCTTTTTCCTAAGAAGTATCTTTCTAATCTATCTAATTTTTAGTGATAGTTTGTAGGCAGTAAGGCTTGAAAAATACTGCATGGGAGCAAAACACTTCAATACAAACAAATAATCAAAAGTGCCTTAAATTGGCAACATTGCACTTAGTTTCCACCTCTTATTATTCAATTTCTCTAATTGGAAAAATGTAGCCTGATTTCAGTGGACATAAAAGGTATCTTTCCCAATGGGAAACTTTGCCAAAATTATCTGGGCAGCCAATTAAATAGTGCAAGTGTTTGGTATATTCTTCTTGAGATCCCTAATCTCTTCTGTTAAAATGTGTCTCTAACATGAAAGTAGATTGCCCTGGGTGTCTTCTCAGATTCCTGTGTAACCCACCCATGTCCTGGGTGTGGTATTCTGTCTCATCTAGTGGCACCAAGACCACTTAGAGAGAGATTGAGTCTGCTCTATAGCTTTAGCGAATAAGAAGTTGACTTTTAGCTCATGTGGTAGAGGCTCATGCACTAAGGTCTAGAGGTCCCAGGTTCCATCCCACCTGCCAATGACTGGTGTCTATCAGCATTACACCTATTCCCTGCATGTGTTTTTTTTTCTCTCCTCATAGGAGGTAGACCCCCAAATAATCTCCATTTGTTTAACAGACATAAGAGAAATATTCAAGATCTACAAACAAGGGGTCCTTTCACTTTCACCAGTTTTACACTATCTCAAATTACTCCTCATTATCAACAGCATATTTAAGAAGAGAACCTGGCCTCAAGTTTGGTTTGCTGTCTGTGGGCCAGATCCTCAGATAGTTTAAATCCATGTAGCTCCATCGGATTCACTGGAGCTATGTTGAGTGCCGAGCCCCAGATTCACAAAAGAATCTGTTGGCTTTATGTTGACTTTTTATATGACAATGTGCATGTATAGTGTCAGTCTAGATAAAATAAACAGTATAAAATGAAACACTTTTTTTTACCTTAATCATAACAAAACATTTTGACCTCATTGAAATGAAATAACTTGACACTATCAAAATATTCCTTCCACGGGAAACTTTGAAACTCTTGCTTTTCATTCTGATTCAGAACAACTTGGTTTTTGTAATTTCACAATTTCCCATAGAACAGAAATTCCTGTTTCTGACCAGCTCTAATCAGGAGCATACAGTCCTGGGAATCATTTAGGGCCAGATTCCCTGCGGTAGGCAATAATGTAGGAATTGTGCATTTGGATGTAAGCTCTTGGGTTGGTGCAGAAAGTGCAGAAACTATTGCCCTGCATCCTTGTTCCCTTTTGGAGTGGATCACATTTGAGTGTGTCTTAAGGAGGAGTAACTTTTTGTTTTCCACTGAACACACCACACTTCCTCTGCTGCAGAAGGGTTAGGGAGAAAGATGGGCTCCTTATATGTGTAACCCACATACCTCCTGGGCATGGTGTTCTGACCCATCCAGTGGCACTGATACCACTTAGAGAGAGAAAGGGAGAGAAATTAGTAAGTCTGCTCTACAGCCTTAGCCAATAGCAATATGGCTTTTAGCTCATGCAGTAGAGGCTCATGTATTTAGTTCCAGAGGTCCCAGGTTTGATCCTGCCCGCTGACGACCGGGGTCTGTCAGTGTTACATATGCACCTTCCCAGTAGAGAAAGGGTAATTTGGTCCTTACTAGTTTAATAAAACGCATCCTACATGTAGTGGAGAAATGAATTAAAACACTGTTTTAAAATTATTTGAGCATAAGCTTTCGTGAGCTACAGCTCACTTCATCGGATGCATTCAGTGGAAAATACAGTGGGGAGATTTATATACATAGAGAACATGAAACAATGGGTGTTACTGTAACGAGAGTGATCATTTAAGGTGAGCTATTATCTTAATAGCAGGAGAGCCGGGGGTTGGGGGCGGGGGGCGGAAACTTTTGCAGTGATAATGAAGGTGGGCCATTTCCAGCAGTTGACAAGAACATCTGAGGAACAGTGGGGGAGGGGGGGATAAACATGGGGAAACAGTTTTACTTTGTGTAATGACCATCCACTCCCAGTCTTTATTCAAGCCTAAGTTAATTGTATCCAGTTTGCAAATTAATTCCAATTCAGCAGTCTCTCGTTGGAGTCTGTTTTTGAAGTTTTTTTTGTTGAAGAATTGCCACTTTTAGGTCTGTAATTGAGTGACCAGAGAGATTGAAGTGTTCTCCAACTGGTTTTTGAATGTTATAATTCTTGACATCTGATTTGTGTCCATTTATTCTTTTATGTAGAGACTGTCCAGTTTGACCAATGTACATGGCAGAGGGGCATTGCTGGCACATGATGGCATATATCACATTGGTGGATGTGCAGGTGAATGAGCCTCTGATGGTGTGGCTGATGTGATTAGGCCCTATGACAGTGTCCCCTGAATAGATATGTGGACACAGTTGGCAATGGGCTTGGTTGCAAGGATAGATTCCTGGGTTAGTGGTTCTGTTGTGTGGTGTGTGGTTGCTGGTGAGTATTTGCTTCAGGTTGGGGGACTGTCTGTAAGCAAGGACTGGCCTGTCTCCCAAGATCTGTGAGAGTGATGGGTCGTCCTTCAGGATAGGTTGTAGATCCTTGATGATGCGGTGGAGAGGTTTTCGTTGGGGACTGAAGGTGATGGCTAGTGGCGTTCTGTTATTTTCTTTGTTGGGCCTGTCCCGTAGTAGGTGACTTCTGGGTACTCTTCTGGGTCTGTCAATCTGTTTCTTCACTTCAGCAGGTGGGTATTGTAATTGTAAGAATGCTTGATAGAGATCTTGTAGGTGTTTGTCTCTGTCTGAGGGGTTGGAGCAAATGTGGTTGTATCGTAGAGCTTGGCTATAGACAATGGATCGTGTGGTGTGGTCTGGATGAAAACTGGAGGCATGTAGGTAGGAATAGCGGTCAGTAGGTTTCCAGTATAGGATGGTGTTTCTGTGACCATTGCTTATTAGCACCGTAGTATCCAGGAAGTGGATCTCTTGTGTGGACTGGTTCAGGCTGAGGTTGATGGTGGGATGGAAATTGTTGAAATCATGGTGGAATTCCTCAAGGGCTTCTTTTCCATGGGTCCAGATGATGAAGATGTCATCATTGTAGTGCAAGTAGAGTAGGGGCGTTGCGGGACGAGAGCTGAGGAAGCATTGTTCTAAGTCAGCCATAAAAATGTTGGCATACTGTAGGGCCATAGCAGTGCCGCTGATTTGAAGGTATATATTGTCCCCAGATGTGAAATAGTTATGGGTGAGGACAAAGTCACAAAGTTCAGCCACCAGGTTAGCCATGACATTATCAGGGATACTGTTCCTGATGGCTTGTAGTCCATCTTTGTGTGGAATGTTGGTGTAGAGGACTTCTACATCCATAGTGGCCAGGATGGTGTTTTCAGGAAGATCACCAATGGATTGTAGTTTCCTCAGGAAGTCAGCGATGTCTCGAAGATAGCTGGGAGTGCTGGTAGCATAGGGCCTGAGGAGGGAGTCTACATAGCCAGACAATCCTCCTGTCAGGGTGCCAATGCCTGAGATGGGGCTTCCAGGATTTCCAGGTTTATGGATCTTGGGTAGCAGATAGAATACCCCAGGTCGGGGTTCCAGGGGTGTGTCTGTGGATTTGTTCTTGAGCAAATGGTGTAGTTTCTTTTGGTAACCTTCAGTGGGATCAGAGGGTAATGGCTTGTTGAAAGTGGTGTTGGAGAGCTGCCTAGCAGCCTCTTGTTCATATTCCGACCTATTCATGATGACGACAGCACCTCCTTTGTCAGCCTTTTTGATTATGATGTCAAAGTTGTTTCTGAGGCTGTGGATGGCATTGTGTTCTGCACGGCTGAGGTTATGGGGCAAGTGATGCTGCTTTTCCACAATTTCAACCCATGCACGTCAGCGGAAGCACTCTATGTGGAAGTCCAGTCTGTTGTTTCGACCTTCAGGAGGAGTCCACCCAGAATCCTTCTTTTTGTAGTCTTGGTAGGAAGGTCTCTGTGGGTTAGTATGTTGTTCAATGGTGTGTTGGAAATATTCCTTGAGTTGGAGACGTCGAAAATAGGATTCTAAGTCACCACAAAACTGTATCATGTTCGTGGGGGTGGAGGGGCAGAAGGAGAGGCCCCAAGATAGCCCAGCAGAAGAATCTGTCCTAAAAGTATAGTTGGATAGATTAACAATATTGCTGGGTGGGTTAAGGGAACCACTGTTGTGGCTCCTTGTGGCATGTAGTAGTTTAGATAGTTTAGTGTCCTTTTGGACACAAATCAGACGTCAAGAATTATAATATTCAAAAACCAGTTGGAGAACACTTCAGTCTCTTTGGTCACTCAATTACAGACCTAAAAGTGGCAATTCTTCAACAAAAAAACTTCAAAAACAGACTCCAACGAGAGACTGCTGAATTGGAATTAATTTGCAAACGGGATACAATTAACTTAGGCTTGAATAAAGACTGGGAGTAGATGGGTCATTACACAAAGTAAAACTATTTCCCCATGTTTATTCCCCCCCCTCTCCCACTGCCACCCTCCACTGTTCCTCAGATGTTCTTGTCAACTGCTGGAAATGCCCCACCTTCATTATCACTACAAAAGCTTCCCCCCACTCTCCTGCTGGTAATAGCTCACCTTAAGTGATCACTCTCGTTTCAGTGGGTATGGTAACATCCATTGTTTCAAGTTCTCTGTGTATATAAATCTCCCCACAGTATTTTCCACTGAATGCATCCGATGAAGTGAGATGTAGCTCACAAAAGCTTATGCTCAAATAAATTGGTTAGTCTCTAAGATGCCACTAGTCCTCCTTTTCTTTTTTGCGAGTACAGACTAAAGGCTGCTACTCTGAAACCTGTTTTAAAATTGTATCCTCTAGTTCTGTACCCCCTGGACCATGCTATATTAGAGCTCTCTGAATGTAGGTGTCTGATATTGCTTTTGCAATGTAGTAATAACTGTGCCAAGATAGATATTTTTAATACTATTCTAGAGATTTGCTTTTTCCAAATGCCACCTGAGGGTAAAGCTGATAAAGGGGCCAGGTTAGTAATATCAGTAATAGAACTTGTCTGTCTGCTTTAATATTGGAATAAAAAGGGAGCTTAAAGTTCTAACTCTTGAAAACGGAGCTCCCACCCCACAACTCTTCAGGAATATGAAACCAGTTCTCTCTCTCTGCACCCCCTGGCTGGTCCTTCGTGCCCAGGACCCATACTGGGGAAATGGTTTCAATATTTCCTCTCCTTTTGCACATGCTTGGAGCAGTGAAATAATTAGTGATGCCTTGTAGATCTGTCGATGTCGGATCTCAAATTATGGTTCTTGCTTGCCTCCACACCAGATGTCCACCAGAACCCTTGGGGCTGGCCAGCGGTTGGCATGCTGGGAAGATGATTTTCCAGGTGCCATCTCTGTTCAAGTGCTGTAGAAGAATAGTTGAGCAGACTGTACAGTCTGTGGTTTAAATGCTGACCGGGAGTATATAAACTAGCAGGTGACTTCCAGTGCACAAAATACTGCTGCACATAACCTTGGTCTAATATGTATAACTTTTTTTCAAACGATTGCAAAAGCTGGAAAGGCTATTGCTGCTATTGACACTTAGTGAATGACTTGTCTTTTAAACATAACTTCAAAAGTTAGAAGAATGAAGAATGAAATTCCAACTAAGATTAATGACATATCATAGGATCACAAAATCTGCTTATCAATAAGACCCAAATATCTTGCAGAGTGATTTTTTTAAAAAGTCAATATTCTTTAAACATAAAAATGAAACTGTCAGATATTCAGTGTTGCATGCAATGAAATAAATGGGCCTATCAGAAAAGTTAAAAGAAGCAATTACTATAGTCAGTAAAGAAAATTGTGGATAACTCAAAATCTGAACACCTTTAACCACATAAGTTTCTGAGAGATCAAATGTACCTTTGCATTGTTGAAATTATAACATTTTCTTATGTTTACACTGGCACATCTTATGCTAAAAAAAACAAAGAAGTAAATTCAAACTTAGAGGAGTAACAACTTCTCCCACTCGGCCTGATTGGTCTTAAATATAGAAAGATATAAATTAATTGATCCTTATAGCAAATAATTCCTTTTTTTAAGTCGGTGTTTGGGACTAAGCTGTGAAACAAACTAAAGCACAGACAAGCACTACAAAAATTGCTGTGCAAGAAAATAAGCCTAGTTTAGGTGCTGATCCAGCTAACACTTAAGTAGGAGAGGAAGTTCACATACGTGAATAATCTTGTTGAACTCAGTGAGTGGTATTTTCAGAAGTGCCCAGGTGACCTACATACCCATAGAAAGGTCTGCTTTACAATGAAAGTCCAATGGAAGTTGTGCTCCTAAGTCACTTAGCTACTCTTGAAAATACCACCTAATAGGACTAGTACAGGATGTAAAGTTGTTCATGTTGTGAGTACTGGCTGGATCAGGGCCTTAGTTGCTTCTATTGAAATGGAAGCTTTGTTAATGCTCCAACATCTGGATGAGTAGATCAAAACAACATGAGCTCTTTAGGGCAGGGATCATCTTTGTTTTGTGACAGGGCAAGGCCAGATGGCTATGGAAAAGTAGTGGGAGATAGATATATTAGCTCCAGGCTAAACAAATCCCTGGTACCAGGATAACTGAAATGGCAGCTGCTCCAGGTCAATTAAGACACCTGGGGCCAGTTAAGAACTTTCCAGAAGGCAGGGAGAAGACTAGGTTGATTGGGACACCTGAAGCCAGTCAGGGGCTGGCTGAAACCAGTTAGTCAGGTGGGTATGCATGTCACGAGCTGTGGGAGGAAGTTGCACTGTTGGAGAGGCTGAGTAGTACACACCATATCAGGCACAAGGAAGGAGGCCCTGAGGTAAGGGTGAAGTGGAGCTTGAAGTGAGGGCTGCTGTGGGGGAAGTAGCCCAGGGAATTGTACATGTTATGTTTCTAGAAGGTCAGCTAACATAGCTGATACTATTAGGGTCCCTGGGCTGGAGCCCGGAGTAGAGGGTGGGCCTGGGCTCCCCCCATCACCTTTGCCCCCTGATTAATCACTGAGACTGGGAGACAACAGAGACTGTACAAGGAAGGATAACTTCTCCTCACCTCCCTCGCTGGCTTATGATGAAAATGGCTCAGTAGACTGTGACCCTTGTCTCTAGAGATAGAAGGGTTATGTGGAGGGTCACAGTGAGCCTCTGAGGCTAGCGAAATCTGCCAGGAAACGCGGGACCCATGGAGGCCAGGACAGAGCTTTGTCACAGTTTGTAATAGCACCGAGCACAAATGAGTCCTTGATCGCGGTTGGGGCTCCTAAGCCCTTCCTCACAATACAAATAATTTCTAAAGAACTTTTCAGCAAGCACATATTGAATTAGAAATCTTCCTCTCCTTCCATTTTAAGAAAAACTGATTCTAATGACTGGTTTTGGTATAATTTGCAAAGAGCTTGATCTGGTACTGAGAAAGAATCAGTCCTGGGTCCTAGACCTGTCCATCTCAGTCCATTCCGTTTCCAGTTCAATAGCTTTTGTATGTGTAATCCTGAAATTCTTTTCAAGCAACTGGTCGGTTTTCAATTCCAGTAACCTTGGTATAAATTAAATCCAATTTGTCATTGAATACATCAAATCCCAGCATTGCTGAGAATTGAAACTGTAGTGTCCATTTCCTCCAAACCCATTACTACAACTAATTCAGCTAACTAGTGGCTTCTAGTGTTGCAATTGCAAATAGACTATGGCTTGGATCTGGACATGAGGGGCATCTCCTTGTGGTATCTATAGACCCTCAAGAACCACTAATTATAGACTCCTCCACGGGAGGAGGTCATTTCATAGCACCAGCAAAGGAATAGTGGGAGTTGTGAAAGTATTCTGTTTATCTAAACCATGGAAGAGGTGAAAGTCGTGCATTTTCCTGCTCCATATTATTTTAACCCTTGCTTATCCGTAGATACCACACTTTCTTCTGCTTTATTTTGGAAGATATTCAGAATACAAAGAAAGCAGGAGATAATTCCTCCTTCTGACACAATATAAGAAGCTAGATGGGTGGGATGGGGAAGAAAACATTTCCAAGTCCCAGGGTTCACTGTAGCGAGACATCATCCCAAAAATCTATCCAGGTGGGGGAGAGCAGATCCTGGTGGTGAAGTCCCAGATGTCCTTTCCACAGCAGCCTTGTCTTGTTGTTTTTATTTGTTGTGAAGGCCAAAACTATAACAGGGTTCAAAAAAGAACTGGATACGTTCATGGAGGATAGGTCCATCAACGGCTATTAGCCAGGATGCTCACAGATGTCATCTCGTGCTCTGAGTGTCCCTAGCCTCTGACTGCCAGCAGCTGGAAGTGGACAACAGGGGATGGATCACTCAATTGCCTGTTCTTTCCACTCCCTCTGAAGCATCTGGCATTGGCCACTGTTGGAAGACAGGATACTGGGCTAAGTGTGGCCGTTCTTGTGTTCTAACTCAAAACATAATTTGAACTTTGGCTGTGATGTAAACTTTGGATGTTGGGAAAGGCAGAATTATTGCATTTATGCTAGAAGGAAAATACCTACTATTCTGGTATAGAAATAGTAAAAGATATTAAGTATGGCAAAACATACTACACGGGTGTGATTTGTAAAGTGCTCTGATCTGTAGGCTGTAGTCCTAACTACTTTCACATGAACTAGGAACCTTTTAGAGCACACCAGCAGGATCTACAGGAAGCAATTAAAGCTCTCTTACCTGTTGCACTCTACCACTTATGCCCCTGTAATATGCTTTGCCACACTGTGTGGACAAGCCCTTCGTTTGCACTGACACCATGGGATAATACACCATAGTATGATATGCAAGAGTGAAACAGTTGCGGTAACTTTTCTAACTGCGTGTCTAACTTCCTACGACCAGACCCTCCTTTCTGGATCTTGATTTGCCCTCAGTCACATTTGTACTGGGCTTTTTCTGACTGTCCAACAGCTAGTCCATAAATGAGTCCTTCAGTCATGTCCATTTCCCCACACCCTCTCTAGCTCCTGCTCTTCACTCCCCCTTCATTTTTCCTGTATCGGCTTTATCATGCCAGTGTAGTGTCCTGCTTCCCTGAGGGTCACTGCTGGCCTGCCACACAGCAGTTCCAATGCATAGCTTTCCAGTCATCCAGTTTGGAACTATACAACCTGTTTTAACTTTTCCTTAAACAAGACTCAGTTTAGTTTTGTTTTAAAACACGTACCTAGGACATGCAAGGTATATGACTGTTTTGCATTCCTTATGAAGACATAGCAGGATTAAGATGGCTTCCCCTTTCACCATCATATGTCAGCACCTTTAACATGCAAAAGATTGATCCCACAGAGGAAAAAGATAGGGGATTGTGCTGGCCAGGACAGGGGGCTCTGGAAAACATAACTGTTTCATTTGGCTTATTTTGGAGTCTGCTGCATGGATGGAATGCAGCCAGGGCCTTTTGCTTCGCTTGTATCATTTTGACTACATCTGCACCCTGGAGAGCGAGCATTGTTTTATGTGTTAAACCTGATCGTCTAGTGATTTGCTAGTGATTGTTTTATCTATTTTGCGTTAGAATTCCAAAAGGTACCCCAAGTCCTGCCAATCAAGTAACTTTTAAACAGGTGCATGGTCTATCCAGATTCTCTTCAACCATACAGATTTTTTTTTCTCTCTGCCAATGTAGATAAAGCTTCCAGTGCAGGCAAATTGATACACGATAAAGCTTCCATTTCTTTGTTGGATGGGGTTTGAAAGAGACAAATAGTATCCTACTCTAATAAATCTCTGTGCGTCTCCCAGCGCTGGCTTAGCCTACAAAATTGTGTAGCTCTGTACCCTGCTAAAGTAGCTACTTGTTTTATCTCTAATGATGTAGATATCTCATTATTCATTGAAGTGACTTTCTACTGTGTTAATTATTCAGCATGAAGTATTTGTAGTCTCCATAAACTGCTAAAGGTCAGCAGGGTGACTCCATCAACACAGGAACCAATTAACAGGTTAAATGTAACAAGATAGCTATTGCATGGTCAGTTAGACACATTTATTTTTTTAAAACAATATGCTGAGATTTAGACATGTGTCAGATGCATCCAGTTGCAAATGTAAATAGCTCAGATGACATGTTCTTGGAGGTAGCTTTTTAATGAGAAATAACCTCTCTGTTGCAGCATCTGTTAGCAACCAGAAAAAGAAAAGCACGATTTGGAAACCTTCAAATCAAATGTTTTGATTTCCATTGGAAATGAGTGTGGTCTTTGGGAATGAGAGCCAGGAAGGGAGGCTGGAAAATCTGTGTTTTAATAGTGATTCTGCCACTTACATATTAGTGTGGCCTTGAGCAATTCACTTCACCTCTGAGCTTCAATGGCTCAGTCTGTACACCAGAGATGACAATGCCCATCTATTTCATGGGTGGTGTATATTGGTAAATGATGCCTTGAACATATTGCATTAAATAAATGCTAAATATTATCACACGCTTAGATTTGTCTTTTACATGTGCTTCTGTGATTGCATTAAAGCTTCTATCCTATGGGCTACTACGACACTGAAAACATACACAAGCCTAGAATATAATCCAAAGTCTATATCCCTTGAATGGCCCATGTCTATCTTAATATAATACCTGCCTCAAATCATTATAATTCCGCCATCTAACTCCCCTCCATACCTCAACCAATCTCTCGCTCAAAGCCCAAGCTCGACCGAATGGGGCAGTGAATTCCAGAATCCTAGAAAACACAGCACCATCTGTCCCTCACTCCCTTTAAAATCATGGGATGCTGGCTCAACCCCCTCCACTAGTCACAGCTGCAGTGATATTGCATGGGACAGAAGCGGTGCCTCAAGCTCAAATTCTAGCTCCATCCGACCTGTGCTTAGTGCAGCTCCAGGCATGGGTTACTAGGTTGGCTTTAAGCCATCTTGAGGTGCCCCCATCCAGGAGATATCCACCTCAGGAGTACTCTCTGCCCAGCTGCTTGTCACCAAAAGGCCATTCCTTCATCAGGGGATCGCTGGCGTAGAGATGCTTGGAAGATAACCCCTCTGCTGGGGCCAGGAGGAGTTATGGTTTACAAGCCCCTACATTGACCCTACAACACTAGAGCAGGGGTTCTCAAACTTCATTGCACTGTGACCCCCTTCTGACAACAAAAATTACTAAAGGACCCCAGGAGGGGAGACCAAAGCCTGAGCCCAAGGGCTTCATTACTTTGAGTTACACCTGAGCCCTGCCGCCCAGGGTTGAAGCTCTCTGGCTTGGGCTTTGGCTTTGACACCGGGCCCCAGCAAGTCTCAGCCAGCCCTGGCGACCCCATTAAAATTGGGTCCTGACCCACTTTGAGGTCCTGACCCACAGTTTGAGAACTGCTGCACTAGAAGATTCCTTTCTGCAGGGAGAATCCCTCACTTGCCTGTTAGGAGAGCTGCAAGTCTGTTTTGTGCTACTGAATTGGTACAAAGCAGCCTTAGCTTCCAGCTGGCTCTATTCACAAGAAACCAGCGCAGTCTATAGAGGTAATGTATTCTCAGCAAGAAGCTACATTGAAGTAGGAAGCTACATTCTGTGGTAACTTCAGCTTGCAGTTGGTCTTACGGTTTAGCCCCATGCAGCAAACATTACAGCAATCTAATCTCAAATTGAAGAAGCTATGGATGCCTTTATCAAGGTTCACACCTGCAAGAAAGTCACACCCCTCTCATCAGGCACAGGGTGACAGTGTGACAGCTTCTTCCTGAGCAATCTGGAATGACCAAGGAGGTGAGGGGACCCTGCAAAGGGCACCTCTGACTGACGAGCAGTAGGTTCACTGCTTCAGTCTGGCTTGCTGAGATAGGTTCAGTGTGATACTTAAGGTGACCAGATGTCCCGTTTTTATAGGGACAGTCCTGTTTTTTGGGACTTTTTCTTATATAGGCGCTTATTACCCCCCAACCCCTGTCCCGTTTTTTCACAGTTGCTATCTGGTCACCCTATACTTAAGCACATACGTAACTTGAAGCATGTGAGTTCTCCTGTTGACTTCATTACTTTGAGTTACACCCAGGCTTAAGTACCTTGCTGAATATGGCCATAGTCTCAGCCACCATTTCCAGTTATTGCCCCCAAACTTACAACCATTACCTTGGTTTTTGTCAGGGTTGAGCCTCCACCAACTAGCCCTTATTCAAGCTCTGTTTTCATTCTATTGCCTCAAAGGAGATGGTGATGTAGCGGTAGATACTGAAGGCACCTTAGATCACGCTTCCTTACTAACCCTCCTAACCAGCCTCTTATACACTTTGACCAGAGTAGTGAAAAGATAGAACCCTATGCGGCCCTCCATGATTGAACCCTGTGCATAAGAGCTATTCCTCCTAAATAAGCCTCTCACTAAAGTTAAATGAGTACACAAGAGAGGAATCCACTTCCAGTATAAACCATGATACATGGCATATAGAGGAATGGCTTTGTAAATATCTCTGGCTTTGACAAATTCAGTGTCAGGTAAGGTTACAAAAACCTCACAGACCTGTTGTCTAGTGCAATTAAGAAGCTATGTAGCTTCCTGGTTAGAGACATTTCACCTCCAGTGTTTGAAGCAGGGTCTCTAGCTTGTTTTTATCCATTTGCAGCGCTAGCGTCTGAGTGATTCATGAGTCACGCACCATCAAAGCGGGAAAGGCAGACATTCTATTTCTGTTGGGGTTTTTAAGTTTTTGAATTGGTTTTATTTCTTCATTCCATTTTTATCATTCCCTACTGAACAACCCCAAAGTTGCATCTATCATAAAAACATCTACACTCAATGCCAGTCAAACAATTCAAGCAGTTACTAACAAAACACCCCTAGCAATCAAAAAAGCAACCTGTATAACCTCAAACAACCTCTTTAGATAAAGACTTTGCTACAGTACATCAAATCACCTAATGAAATTCCTTCATGTTAGGTGCATGCTTACTTCCATAGACTTTCAAGTCAAAGGGACTAATTTGCATACTTAAAATTATTCAGGTGTTACGAGTTTTGCTGGACAGGTGTCTTGGTAAATAGTGAAGCCTAGCAGCATATTCTGAACGTCAACAGGCTCAGTGGGACCAAAAAAAGATCCAGTTTTGAGGGGGTCCTCGCACCAGTTTTCAAGTGGTTTGAATTAGAGAAGAGGTAGTATCTAAGATACACAGAAACCCAGGTTATAGCCATCTCTGTAGAAGCCAGCATTGTCCATGAAACACCGGTGCCCAGTGCTTCATGGAAGGAACATCACTAAATAAACAAGCAACCAAGTTCTGCTCTAGCTGAAGTTTCTGAGTTGTCTTCAAGAATCATGCCATGTAGAGTGCATTGCAGTAATCCAGTCTGGAGGTGACCAAGGTATGGATAACCTGTGGCAAAGCTAACAGTCAGAAAGGCGCTTGTCTCTTCCTCACAAAGCAATTTTTTAAAAATAGTGCTCTTGGACATCAGTGCGCTTTGTTTATTCTGAAGCAATTGACAATCCAACAAGACCTCCAGTTTGCAAACTTTACCGGTAAGTAAAAAAGGGAAGTAAATCCCCACAATTGGGGGTGGAGGATTAAGCAATTATTATTGTCTGTCACTTTAATTTTTGTATTTTTAAAGTGGGTACTGAAACAGCTTTGGTTCTCTTGGCTGGTTGCTAGGAAGCCTATTATCTGGCAGGTAGTGGATAGACTCATAGATATTAAGGTCAGAAGGGACCATTATGATCATCTAGTCTGATCTCCTGCACAACGCAGGCCACCGAATCTCTCCCACCCACTCCTGCAATAAACCTCTCACCTATGTCTGAGCTATTGAAGTCCTCAAATCCGGGTTTAAAGACAGTAAAAGGCAAAGAGAATACTTTTGTTTGCCTTCCAAGAAGGAGACCTACTGTAAGCTGGTATGAAAGCAGACCTCATGTTATCCAGAAGTGGACTTCTGAGTAGAGCTGGTTGGGTGTTTTTCAGTGAAATGAGCTTTTTTGCAAAAAAAAAAAAAAAAAAGAGTTAATTTGTCAAAAATAAAATTGTTCCCAAACAGTGGGTTTCAGTGAATTCCCCAACTCAAAAGAAGTTGACTTTCAGAATTGTCAATGTCCCATTTTGAAACTCTTGAAAGGAAAAGTTTTGGTTTTCCGTTCTGAGATGATTTTTCATTTTGAAATGTAACTTACTAAAAAAAGGCAAACATTAAAACTAAAGATTTCTAAATGCAATATTTTAATAGATACAAATAAAAAATGTTCACATTTTCAATTTGTGAAAACATTCAACTCTACAACTTTTTGTCCTGATTTCAGGACAGGAAAATCTTTCAAAATGTCCAAGTCATATTGGATGGGAAAACCATTTCCCATCCAGCTCTACACCTATACTTGAGCTGTATGAGTCTCTGTGATACTGTCGGGATTAACCATATGGAAAAAAGGTCCAATGGGACCTATACTGCTGTACAAGATAGCCATGGAGGCTTGCATGTACTGGAACTGCATATGGCTAACTTGTATGGCAATAGAGATCCATGGATGATGTTTGTGACTATCCCTCGGTTTTGCCACCAATTGCAAAATGGATTAGAGAAAACTGCTAATACCATGTGCAGCAGGTGAGGTAAGTTGCCAAGCAGAGAGAATCTTCAGGAGTGGTTCTTTATGGTTCCTCCTTTTTAACAGATGCTCAGTCCTAAGTGAAGTGTGGTCATTCTTTTAATGACAGACAGAGATCTACACTATGACTTAAAAAAAGGAGGACTTGTGGCGCCTTAGAGACTAACAAGTTTATATGAGCATAAGCTTTCGTGAGCTACAGCTCACTTCATCGGATGCATGTCACTATGACTAAAATGCTTTTACATCTTTAGGCTGAAAAGAGCATGCATAGCTGCAGTAATTTAGTTATTGCCAGCCTAATAAAGAACTAGCCTGAGTTTTAGCTGCTGGATATTGACTACTAACGTGCTGATTCTTTTCCAAAGTGAAGGCTGAACTATGTATTGGATATATGAATGTTACTGAATAGCCTAGAATCCTTTGCTATTTGTTAGCCCTCACCTGTTGAAGACTTTTTCCTTATTATTGGACAATGACCTGGTTATAGTGATCCGGACCGCTGATATTTTTTTTTAAGGCTGGATTACTGTAACTCACTGTACTTGATAAGGATCACATTCATTTTTGTATCTCATGAAGAATTTATTAATCTACCTTTGTTAGCAAAACCTCCCTGGTATTCTCTGCTTATTATATTGGCAACCTGTAGAACACTGGGTAATAATGAAGATAACTATCTTCATCTGTAAGGCCCACCCTGGTGTAGGACTAAGAGCATTTCATGCTTCGAGACCATGACCTCCCTTAACTATTATGTTCCAGAAGAATGATGACTCTATCAAGGGACAAATGTAACCGTGGAGAGTGATTTTTTTTTTCAGTAGCTTGCCCAAATATGTTAAACTCCTTTCTAGAAGAGGTGAGAATGCTCAGTGACCTCACCTTCTTCGGAACCAACTGTAAAATTTGCTACTTTGGTCTAACCTTCAAGTGACAGCTAAGTAAAAGAAGATAGTAGAAGGATGAGAAACTTATGCAGATTTCAAGCAGTTTTGGGAAAGAGGGAAACATCTAGGTCCACTACTTAGAACCTCTAGGTCACTTTTTGGAATCTTATTTTCTTTGATGGGACAGCTCTTAAGACATTATGATAAGGACTTATATAGATATCTGTCTCTGATGTTCTGCCATTCTCCTGTGCTGGACTGCATTTCAGCAAGGAATTTGAACATGTAAGAGGACTTCAGTCTGACTATTTGTGTGCTTAAGTACTTTACTCAGTGGATGTCTTTAATCCACAGATAAATTATTTCAGGAATTTGTATTGGCTATTCCTGTCATTAAACTGCTCTTCCGTTAATGACCTTACTGTCCCTGATCCTATTTTTCATAGGATCATAGGACTGGAATGGACCTTGAGAGGTCATCTGGTCCTGTCCCTTGCACTCACGGCATCTAGACCATCCCTGACAGGTGTTTGTCTAACCTGCTCTTAAAAAAAAAAAAAAATTCCAATGATGGAAATTCCACAATCTCCCTAGGCAATTGATAACCCTGACAGTTAGAAAGTTTTTCCTAATGTCCAACCTAAACTCTCCTTGCTGCAATTTAAGCCCATTGCTTCTTTTCCTTTCATCAGAGGTTAAGGAGAACAATTTTTCTCCCTCGTCCTTTTCTCCTCCTCCTTTTATGTACTTGAAAACTGTTATGTCCCCTCTCAGGCTTCTCTTCTCCAGACTAAACAAACCCAATTTTTTCCAGCTTCCTTCATAAGTCATGTTTTCTAGACCTTTAATCATTTTTGTTGCTCTTCTTTGGATTTTCTCCAATTTATCCACATCTTTCCTGAAATGTAGCACCCAGAACTGTATACAACACTCCAGTTGATGCCTACTCAGCACGGGGTACAGTGGAAGAATTGCTTACAACTCTCCTGATAATACATCCCAGAATGATATTCACTTTTTTTGGAATAGTGTTACACTGCTGACTCATAGTTAGCTTGTGATCCACTATAGCCCCCAGATCCCTTTCTGCAGTACTCCTTCCTAGGCAGTCATTTCCTGTTTTGTATGTGTGCAGCTGATTGTTTCTTCCTAAGTGGAGTACTTTGCATTTGTCCTTCTTGAAATTCATCCTATTTACTTCAGATCATTTCTCCAGTTTGTCCAGGTCATTTTGAATTTTAATCCTATCCTCCAAAGCACTTGCAGCCCCTCCCAGCTTGGTATCATCCGCAAACTTTATATGTGTACTCTCTATGCCGTTATCTAAATCATTGAAGAAATTGAGCAGAACCAGACCTTGAACAGATCCCTGTGGGACCCCACTCGATATGCCCTTTTGCATATTGTATTCTTAAGAACCTAGCTTTTTATTAACTCTTATCACTTTTCCATATAAATTCCATTATTTGTGTGGTGATCCCCCATATTTCCATTAATATAGTTCTAATTTAGAAACATAAGAGCTGAATTGCTACGTTCTTTCTGAATGGGGAGAAAGAAAGGTCTGTGTCAGCATTCTGACCTGCAAATACATCATATCTGCATGTCATTAAAATGCCTGTTCCTTTCTATGGAAGTGGGTGCTGATCCCAAATGTAAATAAAGGAACGAGAATCACTTTTTTTTTTTTATAAATTAACCGGAATTTCAATGCGGACATTATACATTGCTTTACGCACAGGCATCAAAAGAGCTATAATTTCTTTTCCCAGTAATGACTGAAAATGGGAATCAAATAGCATTCCAACCAAGAACTGACCCATGCCAACATGTAACTCAATACCACAGCTGCTAGAAATGAATTGGTTGGATGACATTCTAAAAAATAAATTATAGTCTGTAGCCTCAAAGGAAACAATGAAAATTACAGGGAAAGATGAAGCGCAAACAGCACATCTAAGCTGGGGTCAGCTCAGCTTTGAGTTAACAGGTACATGGCAAAATGTTGTTTTATCTTTCCCTAGTAAATCTGTGAGAGATCAGTATGTTTCTATCAGTCAGCGAACTTTGTTCTATTTTGTGAACACCAGCATTTTGATTGGTTTGTAATGTAGCCTGCATCTTGTCCTAGGACAGCCAGGAGAATTCCTGGCACCTAGCAGAGGGGTGAACAATGGGAAAGCTATCTAGAGTCTTCAGCCTTGATGGTCCTCCATTCAATTGAAGCCACCTTAGAAAAATAAGCTGCCTAGTTTCCCCAGTTTGGACCCCAGGAAGGTGGGACTTAAGATAAACTAATCCCCTGACAGGAGTTTGATGGTGCTCAGGTGGTCACCTGATACAGGAAGACAGAACTCTATATAAGGGCCAGATCTTCTCAGGCCTGGGGTGGGTCTCTCACTGACTGACCATCTGCTGGCACAGGGCAGAGTGGGGTGCCGAGACCCTGAAAGGACACAAATGACTTCCAAAGTAGGAAGGACACTAGAGGGTAGGTTTTCATTGTGCTAGGCACCATATAAACACATAGTAAGAGATGCTTCCTACCCTGAAGAAACTAAAGTCTAAAAAGGCAAGACAAGTGGAAGAGGAAATGGAGACACAAAGAAATGAGTGACTTGCCAGAGGATGACACCGCAGGTCACTGGCGGAGCAGTTGATTTCAATAAGACGGAAGCACATACATGCTTTGCTGAATCGGCACTCATGAATAGCCCCACTGAAATCAACGAGACTACTCGGTGTATACCATTAAGCACATGTGTAAGGATTAGGAAGAGCATGTTTTTTTTCCGAACATGACTAAGCCCCTTTGTTTAAGTATTTTAACTTCCAGCCAGTGCAAGAAGAGTGCACAATGCTCTTCACTGTGCGCTTAGTCTACTGAGTTATTTTTATAATGTAAATAACCATGAATGCGAAACATCAGCCTGCACGCATTGCAATAAATGGTTAGATGTCTGACAAGTTGTATCTGGTTCTGCACTGTCTTAAAGCATGGTTTTTTAGCTTTTCTGCTAACCGTTTGTGTTAGATAACTAACTCTAGGAATCCTGCATGTACATCCAAAGCATGACATTTAAATAACTAGTTCTCGTTGTGTTGAAGGAACTGGTTTTGTACCTTGATAGCATTTATCACTTTGACGCAGAGCCAGACATCTATACAGGTTCCACCATGGCTCTGACAATTCAAATCATGCAAAGTAACATTAATTTTTATAATCTGTGGTTCAGTTTACATATTACCTAGAGATTTCCCATTTGACTGCACCATACAGTGTACAAGAACGTTAAGATCCAATTTCCCTATGGCCCAGTACTTTCACTTTATGTAGTCAAATATCAGGGGGTAGCCGTGTTAGTCTGTATCCATAAAAACAACAAAAAGTCCGGTGGCACCTTAAACTATAAGGTGCCACAGGACTCCTTGTTGACTTTATGTAGTGTTAGATAGTTGATTTTCAGTTGAGGTTTTCAAAGCCTAAAGTTGAGCCCTCTGTCATATTTAATCAGGGGCATGTGTAGAAAACTTTGAGACTATTCTACAGATTCAAAACCACTCGTAAATTGGTTTGATCTATCTCTGATGAAGACACTGTTTTTGTGCTGAACTACACTAGGTGATAGGCATTAAACACACATGCATTAGAATAAAGATGTTTTCTTTAGGCCTCAGGGAGATGGAAGTCAGGTTCAGAATCTGTGGGAAAACACAAGTTGCCTCTTAAATGCCATATTTTGAAGAAAATCTAGGGACTGTGAACTTACAGGGCAGATAACTTCCTCAGCATTTTTAATTTTAAAAGGCACTACAGACTTGCAATTTTCATTCATGAATTGACAGGAGAAGTGCAACTTAATGACTTAGAATTCTACATGCGTCATTGTCCAAACTGGCAAATAAGAGGCTTTTGCACTCCATAATTAATGCAATTTACAAAAAGCACTCTGACTCTGTGCATGAACATCAGACCAACAGTCTGCTAAATAAAAGAATACAAAAATAAATGCAATATAAAGTCATAGTCGTTATCACATGTAATATTTTACATTGTCTCCCTGCTTTATGTTGGAAGAAAATTGCCTGAGTTCAAGAATAACAGCATTCACCTGTGACTGTCTCCTGCCCTGTTTTGAGTGTTCCAAAGGATACTTAACTACCTAAACACAAAGCTTCTGTTTGAATTGCAAAGAAGGAAATGCTGAAGTATAAAAGTAATAATATTTTCTAATTTTACCCTCTAGGAGACAAGTCTCTCATTTAGACTATAATTAGTAGTAACGAAACCTTTGTTGTGAATACTGAGTTTAGCTGAAAGAATAGGCACCAGGGCCTCTACACAAACTCAGATAGTTCCAAGTGAAGGACTGTGTGGCCATAAACGTGTTTGGCTATATACACTTTCAACGTGACTCAAGGGCCAGAGTTTTAAAGATATTTAGGTGCCTAATGGTACTTTCAAAAGCACCTAGACACCTAAAACTCATTCAGGTGCCTAAATACCTTTAAAAATCTGGCCCTAAGTCACTTTTGAAAATGGGACTTAGGCTGTTTTGTCACTTGGGCATTTTGAAATGTTTTACCTGTATTCTAATACATTCAGAAAACTATCATCTTTAATGCCACCGTGAAGAATCCGCAAGACACTTTCTTATACCTCAGTCCTGCAAGCTGCTCCACATGGATCAATCTGTGCAGGGCCCATCTGAAGGGCACAGTAGTGGACTAGCTTGCAGGATCAGGGCTTTGAACTCTAAGGTCTTTGGGGTCGGGACTGTGACCAATGACTGGGGCTAGTCTTGACTGAGATCTTGGAGTGCTTGTGAAATATAAAACTTCTGTAACAATACAATTTTGAAATTGATGTTCTGAACAGAACTGGGTGAAAAATTTAGAACCAACCTGTGTATTTATCTAATTTTACCTCTTTCCTATTTGCAAAATATTTGTTCAATATTCTTGACAAGTGTGTTTGTGACACTTTTCCCACAAGTAGTTTGGAAGTAGTTAATACTCACACTATGCTGGTTAGCTACCTCTAGTGAGTTATGTATTTTCTCTGAGCCCTGATTGGATGACCTCTCTAAAAACAGGTTGAATTGCAAAGAAGACTAATATTACAGATTAAATATTAAATTTGTTTTAATGTACTTGTAAAAGGCAAACTTGAGGGCTGATTGCTGGAAAAGAATCCCCTTCATCAGGGCTGTGATGCATCATCGCGCTGATAACAGCAGCTATGTTATCTAGTAACACCCATTCCAAGCATAGATGTACTGATTGTTAGCAGGTTTCAGAGTAGCAGCCGTGTTAGTCTGTATCCATAAAAAGAAAAGGAGGACTTGTGGCACCTTAGAGACTAACAAATTTATTAGAACATAAGCTTTCGTGAGCTACAGCTCACAGTATGCATCGGATGAAGTGAGCTGTAGCTCACGAAAGCTTATGCTCTAGTAAATTTGTTAGTTTCTAAGGTGCCACAAGTCCTCCTTTTCTTTTTTTGATTATTAGCAGTCTCTAAGCATTTTGCATAACAATGTGCAGAAAGAAAGTGAGCAGTAGTGGCCAGCTGTCATGTACCTTTGTCTAAGGAAACACAACTCAGTGTTAGTCTGTTTTGTGCCATGCACACGCACTGGCGTTCATAATAGCCAGAGACACTCTTGTGAAGTGCTTCATCTTAGTCACAGGTGATGTGAGCTCAATTAAAAAAAAATCGTTATGGTGCAGTGACAAAGGGACTGCAAAGCCTACTGAAGTCAATGAGAGTCTTTCAGTTGACATTACTGGTCATGGGATCAGACCCAGAGTGACAATCTGGGACATAAAATGTTAGGCATAATAAATGTGCTCCCTTTTCATGTCTGTGTGTAATCAGAGTCAGGATGAGCTCTACCCTGACATCTGGTGGTGAGTTGTGGTGGGTTATGGAAAAGAACTTCAGGGGCTGATTCATTTGCATAAGCACACCCACCCCACCTAGATGGTCACTTTGGCTGCTGTAGGAGCCCCAGTTTCTCTGTTACTGGGGCAGGAAGAATAAACTGTTATTATCCTGATTATTTGAATCAAGGACAGTGGAACTGTACTTGGCCTTTTGTTATGATGGAGGGACTCGCCATCAACTAAGCAGCACTCACTAGGCAAGGGTCATGGGTTCCAAAGCCCAGTGAAGTGAGAGAAAGAGAGAGGTTGAGTATTCATTCATACCTTGTGGTATGGGTACCTTCTGAGGGCACTAAGTACCAACTGTACCTTCTCCACTGTGTAATAGCAGAGCTCATTTAGATTCTAGTGGGAGTCTGGAATCTAAATTTGGAATCACTTTAGGCCAATAGTGCACCTGGGATCACTTTGGGCCAATGGTGCACCAGCACTGGGGCTTTCCTACTATGAGGTGAAATCACTAAAGAGGTGAAATCAGTGAGTACTGTGTTAAGTAGTAGGGGGCCTGAAGATATATTGGAGAGCGGCTCGCAGGATGGCTACTGGAGAGGAGCAGCTGGCAGAGTGGCTCACAAGGTCAGAGCATGTAAGGTGCCCCTTTACTCCCCCCACCCCATTTCCACACAGGTTGGGGGGGTTAAAACTCTGCAGATGAACTTTTGAACTCTGGACTCACCAAGGACAGAGACTTTTGGGTTCCTGGACTTTGGGGTTGTTGGACTTTTGGGACTTTGGGTGACTTTTGGGTTGCTGGACTCAAGAACCAAAGGGAAAGAACATGGCCCGATTTGCTTGGGGTGGGTTTTTGCTTGTGGTTTGTGTTATGAATCCTGTTGGTGGTGTTTCCCCAACATAATGCCACACTGTTTCTCTCTGTTATTAAAAGGCTTTTCCTACACTCAGACTCTGTGCTTGCAAGAGGGGAAGTATTGCCTCTTAGAGGCGTGTGTGGGGGGGTGATATATAGATTTGTTCCAGGTCACTGGGTGGGGGCTTGAGCTGGTTTTGCATAGTGTTATTGGAATGGAACCCCTAGATACTGAACCCGGCCCTTGTTGCTGCCAACTCTGACAGGCAGAAGGGTTACATGTGCATCTATTCCATGCTAAAGATAGTGATGCCATTAAGAGAAATGCCATGTGAAAGTAATGGTTTGTTGTTGCAATGTTGCCAGCAAACACTGGTAACGTGTGATATACCTTGGTTTTGTTCAGACATCAGTACACAGAAGCAGAGTAGGGGTTTGTGGGGCCCTGGGCCAGACCAAGTGGGGGACCCTCCCCACGCCTTCTGCCTGAAGTCCTCCTCACCTCCCAGGTGCTCCTGCCGGGAAAGTGGGGGTTGGAGCACAGGGGCTTGCCCCGCCCCGCACTCCTGCTGGGGAGTGGAGTCAGGGTGTGGGGGCTTGCCCTGCCTGCCTGGCACTTTTGCCAGGGAGAGGGGTTGGAGCACGGGGGCTTCCCCCACTCCTCAGCAGGAGTGTTGGATAGGCAGAGCGGGTTGGGGTGGGAGAGGTGCCCATTTTTCTGGAGAGCCCCCAATTGGCCAGGGCCCCTGGGCATGGGCCCCGTTGGCCCAGTGGCTAATCTGCCACTGTCAGTACATATGTCGTGTACTGGAAGCTGGATCTGTACTGGTATCTGCATAACGTGTTGGCTCTGGGCTATTCTGAAAAAAATAGAAAACTTAATGGAGCTACGTGAGGCATAAACCACCAGCACCATATGTGTGAATTATGGTCTCAAACCCCTGATTGGGCCAATGATCCTGTAATCCAAACACTTAATGTAATCTGAAACCAATTCAGTGAGTCTGAATTCTCTGGACAAACTTTAAAAGGCATGTGCGACTGACAATGTGCAGCTTAACACTCAGGTTGTTACACTTGTATATTCATGCGTCGTTGTTGCCTTTTGTCTGGGCACTGATCCCAAAATCATTCAAAAATTCGCACGGATTTTGTGTGACCTGCTTTCTGCATGCCCAACTCGAGAGGCCTTGATACATCAAAGGGTGCTCAGCACCTCTGAGAATCAGTATGTGGATGCTCAGTGAAAATGTGAAAATCAGGCCCTGGGGGAGTGTTAAATTCAACAACGCATGAAAACTGACATACCTCAAAGTAGTTGATTCTTGTGGCGTTTTGTCCCAAGTTATTACGCATCTACATGAACTCAGGAAGGACCTCTATCCACATTTCTTTGTGAGATGACATGCAGTACTGACTTACACTAAGGGGAAAAAACAAGTAAAAGGTTTCTTGATGCAGTTACTCTGACCTCTATCACTCTGCTGTCTTTCTCCTTATAGTTCATTTTGACACATCTCTGTGAACTTTTGAGTGAGGGGTGAGGTTATGGAATATGTACAGCTGAAAAATAGGGCAGATAATTTCCACTGCCAATGAGGGGAGATTTAAGGTTTTAAGTAGTGTTTCAAACTTGTCATTCGAAAAAGGAAAAAAAAAAAAGATCAGGTTGGCTAGTGGGCATACAAAAACCATTTTATCTTTACTTATATTATATTCCCACATCTTGAATAATTTCAGTCAATGTCACAATTTGGTCCAATATCACAAGCAGAAGTACATTAAACAGCAAAATATTTTAAAAAATTATATTTAAGATTATTAATTACACCTATATTTTGAGCTCATTTAAGTGATCATGCCACCAGTTTATTCTTCTATCAATATGTGACTTGTATGCAAAATCATCTTTTCACTAGTAATCACTCTAATTCGGTAGTTTAGGGGATGGGTCAATTAATAGATGGCAGCTGTGAGCCAAAACTTTCCACAGTGCTGACACCAGCTCAGAATGTCTCACTGTGTATAGGACTTACTGATCTCAAAAGGGATGTTCTTATTTTAATGTTGATCTTTTTAAAAAACCAAAATACTAGATCAAACAAATAACTTGCCAAATTTCCAGATTCAAATCTGGAAGCAAACTTCTGCAGGAGGTACTATATTTGCAGAAGTACTGTACTAATTATTACTTGCAGTAAAGGCCACTGAGTTGACCCACTATCACATCAAACTCTCAAATGACATTAATTCAAGATGTGAATCCCGGCAATTACAGGCCTGTGAGCCTGACTTCAGTACTGAGCAAATTGATTGAAACTATAATAAAGAACAATATTGTCAGACATATAGATGAACATAATTTGTTGAGGAAGAGTCAACATGGCTTTAGTAAAGGGCTTTGAGGGGGTCAACAAGCATGTGGACCAAGGGGATCCAGTGGATATAGTGTACTTAGATTTTCAGAAAGCCTTTGACAAGGTCTCTCACCAAGGGTTCTTATGCAAAGTAAGCTGCCACGAGATAAGAGGGAAAGTGCTCTCATGGATTGGTAACTGGTTGAAAGATTGGAAACAAAGGGTAGGTATAAATGGTCAGTTCTCAGAATGGAGAGAGGTAAATAGTGATGTCCCCCAGGGATCTGTTCTGGGACCAGTCCTATTCAACATGTTCATAAATGATCTGGAAAAAGGAGTAAACAGTGAGGTGGCAAAATTTGCAGATGATACAAAATTACTAAAGATCGCTAAAACCCAGGCAGACTATGAAGAGCTGCAAAAGGATCTCTCAGAATTGGGTGACTGGGCAACAAAATGGCAGATGAAGTTTATTGTTGATAAATGCAAAGTAATGCACATTGGAAAGCATAATCCCAACTATGCATATAAAATGAAGGGGTCTAAATTAGCTGTTACCACTAAAGAGAAAAAGATTTTGGAGCCATTGTGGGTAGTTCTCTGAAAACATCCACTCAGTGTGCAGCGACAGTCAAAAAAGCTAACAGAATGATGGGAATAATTAAGAAAGGGATAGATAATAGGACAGAAAATATCATGTTGCCTCTATATAAATCCATGGTATGCCCACATCTTGAATACTATGTGCAGATGTGGTCGCCCCATCTTGAAAAAGATATATTGGAATTGAAAAAGGTTCAGAAAAGGGCAAAAAAAATTATTAGGGGTATGGAACTGCTTCCGTATGAGGAGAGATTAATAAGACTGGGACTTTTCAGCTTGGAAAAGAGTCTCTACACCAGTCATGTGTAGGGGTAGGTAGATAAGGAAGTGTTGTTTACTACTTCTCATAACATAAGAACTAGGGGTCACCACATGAAATTAATAGGCAGCAGGTTTCAAACAAATAAAAGGGAATATTTCTTCACACAGTCAACCTGTGGAACTCCTTGCCAGCGGATGTTGTGAAGGCCAAGACTATAAGAGGGTTCAAAAAAGAACTAGATAAATTCATGGAGGATGGGTCCATCAATGACTATTAGCTAGGATGGGCAAGGATGGTGTCCCTAGCCTCTGTTTGCCAGAAGCTGGGGAATGAGCAATCGCTTTACGATTACCTGTTCTTTCATTCCCTCTGGGGCACTGGCCACTGTCGGAAGACAGGATTCTGGGCTACATGGACCCTTGGTCTGACCCAATAGAATCATAGAATAACAGAGTTGGAAGGGACCTCTGGAGGCCATCTAGTCCAACCCCCTACCCAGAGCAGGACCAATCCCAACTAAATCATCCCAGCCAGGGCTTTGTCAAGCCTGACCTTAAAAACTTCTAAGGAAGGGGATTCCACCACCTCCCTAGGTAACGCATTCCAGTGTTTCACCACCCTCCTAGTGAAAAAGTTTTTTCCTAATATCCAACCTAAACCTCCCCCACGGCAACTTGAGACCATTACTCCTTGTCCTGTCATCTGCTATCTCTGAGAATAGTCTAGATCCATCCTCTTTGGATCCACCTTTCAGGTAGTTAAAAACACCTATCAAATCCCCCCTCATTCTTCTCTTCCGTAGACTAAACAATCCCAGTTCCCTCAGCCTCTCCTCATAACTCATGTGTTCCAGTCCCCTAAGCATTTTTGTTGCCCTTCGCTGGACTCTCTCCAATTTCTCCACATCCTTCTTGTAGTGTGGGGCCCAAAACTGGACACAGTACTCCAGATGAGGCCTCACCAATGTCGAATAGAGGGGAATGATCACTTCCCTCAATCTACTGGCAATGCCCCTACTTATACACCCCAAAATGCCATTGGCCTTCTTGGCAACAAGGGCACACTGCTGACTCATATCCAGCTTCTCGTCCACTGTCACCCCTAGGTCCTTCTCCGCAGAACTGCTGCCGAGCCATTCGGTCCCTAGTCTGTAGCGGTGCATTGGATTCTTCCATCCTAAGTGCAGGACTCTGCACTTGTCCTTGTTGAACCTCATCAGATTTCTTTTGGCCCAATCCTCCAATTTGTCTAGGTCCCTCTGTATCGTATCCCTACCCTCCAGCGTATCTACCACTCCTCCCAGTTTAGTGTCATCCGCAAACTTGCTGAGGGTGCAATCCACACCATCCTCCAGATCAATAATAGGGCCATTCTTATGTTCTTTTGAGAAGCCTATACCACTTATTTACATTTCTTTGATTTTACTTTGGGCAATTTGTGCAGCCAGTTAATCCACTTTCACTTTTGTAGGTGGGTGCCCGTAGTTAGGGTCCTGTCAGCCATACTAGAGGAGTCGTACTTTAAAACGTTCTCCTGCTCTGAAAGATACCTCTGCTCTGAGAGATTTAAAATGAAAAGTACAGCTTGAATTGATAAAATCCCTCACAAGGAACTTCTAAAGTGTGCGCAGTGTAAACAGCTCGACTCCAAAAGTAAATGGAGGCTGCAGAGATCACATACGGGGTGTCTGATTTTCAGTCCTAACCAATTTTCACTAACTGTTATGATTCATCCCCACAAAATTCTCCTCAGAAAGGTGCCATGACCCCACAAAGTCACCATAATTTTGAAAGCTCCATACGCTGCAATGACTCAATGTCCACCACAATAACCATCATAATGGTGCTATACCACAGATGAAAACAAACACAAGGGAATGTGTAAATATGGCCTCTGCAGTGCCCCTGTTCCACGGGTCATCTTGGGCAGTGGTTCTCAAACTAGGGCTGCCACTTGTTCATGGAAAGCCCTTGACGGGCCAGGCCGGTTTGTTTACCTGCTGCGTCTGCAGGTTCTGCCGATCGCGGCTCCCACTGCACGTGGTTCGCCGCTGCAGGCCAACCTGGAGTGGTGAACTGCAGCCAGTGGGAGCCACGATTGGCCGAACCTGCAGACGTGGCAGGTAAACAAACCGGCCCGGCCCGCCAGGGGCTTTCCCTGAACAAGCAGCGGCCCTAGTTTGAGAACCACTGATCTAGGGAAAGTTATTCCATTAATGGCTGAATGAAGCAAAGAATTAGACTGAAGGTTGCATAGAATTCTTCTGTTCTCAGTGGAGGAATACAGCCAGTGTTACAACCTACCTTGGTCTGGCTTAATAAAACATACTATTTCTGCTCATTGTCATGGGTCCATTTGTTATGTGTTTGTACAGAGGGGCCTCAGTCTGGCTGAGGCCTCTAGGTCTGTTGGAATAGATATGTTTAATGGATGATTAATACTTAAGTAGCAATGGAATTGTTCCCTTTGTCTTTAATGGGAATTGGACTGAGCCTATAGGGTGAAATTAAATCCAGCAGAGGCCTTGTGCAGGCTCTCTTCATGGGAGTTTCAGAGTAACAGCCGTCTTAGTCTGTATTTGCAAAAAGAAAAGCAGTACTTGTGGCACCTTAGAGACTAACCAATTTATTTGAGCATAAGCTTTCGTGAGCTACAGCTCACTTCATCGGATGCATACTGTGGAAATTGCATGAAACAATGTTTCATGATGTCTGTGTATATAATGTCTTCTGCAGTTTCCACAGTATGCATCCGATGAAGTAAGCTGTAGCTCACGAAAGCTTTTGCTCAAATAAATTGGTTAGTCTCTAAGGTGCCACAAGTCCTCCTGTTCTTCATGGGAGTTAAATCTCACGTAAACCCTCCAAATTAAGTGTGTGCAAGTCAAACCTCACCCCTGTGTCAAGGGCTATCAAAAAACCCATGTGTGCAATTAAGTTGTAGCACTCCCCCCTCCATGTAGCAAGGTCGTCACCACACTCTGTTGATCTGTAACTTTCCTGCCAAAAACTGAGTAAAGAGACCTTTTAAAACAGACAAAACTCTTCTTGTTAAGGTTATTCTAGTACCCAATTCTTCTTTTCCTATAATCTGTATTGGCACAGACATACTATGTGGGAATACCTCCTTTTCTCCTCTTTATTGTGTTTGTTACAGCACTTTGTGTTGTGTTGGGATCCATTTAAATGGCAGGTGTTTTTATAATGACATTTTGAATAGAATAATAACTTAGTTTTAAAGATTTATTTTTCAATCGAGCACTGGAATTTGCATAAAATGTAACATTTACACAATGCCATCTGACTCCATGGCACATCATAATCACCAACCATGTGATAGAACTTGTATTACTTTATAGCCTCTAGACTGTGTAGTTAGAAAGGTCACCTGCTGCTTGGAAAAGCACTTAATTACTGCAGTACTGTAATTTGGAATAATTCGTTCCTTTTTTGAAAACATACCATTACCTGCAATTGTTGCTGCATATTTGAAGACATTTTAATTAAAAATATGATATGTTCTTCTACTTCCCGCAAAATGCCCTTTACATTGAATTTGGTAGTACTTTATTTCAATAACAGACCTGTATTATGCAGTTCTGTTTAATCTCTTTATTCAAAATGATGGCTGAAAATAGTTATTTTTCCACCTTAACTCTAAGTAATTTAAGGAAGTGGCACAAACACTGAAACACAAGAACTAGAAGAGCTAGGAGCCAGATCTTCAGCAGGTGTGATGAATTTGCTTAGCACCTGTTCATGACCAGCAGGAGACAACCAGTGCATTTACGGTTGAAGATGAATGTGTCCAAAATTCAAAAATGAGGTGGCTGATGATTGACAATAAGGTTATGATTATTAACTCTGTTCTCCATTTTCAGCATGAGCTATTGGCCACTGCTGTGATACTTTCTTGTATACAGTATATTGTAAAAGAAAAGAGAATGCAGCAGAATACATTTTTAAGGGTATGTCTTCACTACCCACCGGATCAGCGGGCAGCGATCGAACCAGCGGGGATTGATTTATCGCGTCTAGTCTAGACACAATAAATTGACCCCCGAGTGCTCTCTCTCGACTCCTGTACTCCAGCACCACGAGAGGCGCAGGCAGAGTCGACGGAGGAGTGGCAGCAGTCAACTCACTGCGGTGGAGACACCATGGTAAGTTGATCTAAGTATGTCGACTTCAGCTACATTATTCACGTAGCTGAAGTTGCGTAACTTAGCTCGATCCCCCCTAATGTAGACCAGGGCTAACAATATGTTGTAGTTCAGTAGTGGCTTTCCAATGGAAGATCTCAAAGCACTGTCTTACTCATGTGAATAGTTTGTCTCAAGATTTGGCCCTAACCAGTCAGATTTTATTTTGAGAACACTGAGTGTTTTGACACTGTGTAGCTGTAAATGGCCCATGGGCGTTCTTCATTTTCATTCATATGGCATGGGGGCTTTCTCTGGGCCATATTTCTCACTGCAATTCAAAACATGGGCCCTAATTCAGGAAAGCACATGCCTAAATCCATTCCTATCCAGGACTGCACTCAAGCCTATGTAAATGCCGAGCCACACTGATGTTAATGGGAGTTTGCCATTGATCTCAGCAGAGCCAGTATTTTGCCCTCTGGTAGATATGGCAATTTCCAGCAATATATTGGAAGGCTTTGTTGTATAGAGCTTGTGTATTATTGTGGGTTGGGATAGCATATAACTTTTCTAGGGGGCAGATGGGAGACCTGGGAGTTCAAAAGACTATACTAAAAATGTGCCAGACAAGTATGGACTTTTGGGACAATGAGTGTTAAGTGGATTTTCTGGGAAATACCTAGGGAGAGGTTAATGCAAATTCCCAACCTCGGGTTATGCAAAACCCCAGTCTTTTGAAGCTATGCCCTGAGGAGAGAGTCATTGTCTGCTGATTACTTATTATATAGCAGTGGTTCTCAAAATTTTTTTTGCAAACCACTTGAGGGTCTCAGTGGACTACTTAATCTTTCCAAATGTTGTTTGTACCATTAGCTAACAATTGTAAAGCGCTTTGGATAAAAGCGCTGTATTAAAAAAAAACCACCTTAATAATAATTAATGTTTTTTGTTCTACAAATAAAAGCACACAACTCATATTAAAATATCAGTAGTCTTATCTTTCTAATGGAATGGATATGCCCTCTCTCCTCCACTGTGGCAGCCACAGAGGAGAGACTAGGAAGGAGCGGAAGTCTCTCTCTCTCTCTCTCTGTTCCCCCCAACTCCCCGCCACAGCAGCCCCTGAGCTGGGGCTGGGAAGGAGGAGGGGGGTCTCTTTGTTGCCACAGCAGCCACAGAGCTGAGGCTGGGGGAAGGAGGGCCATCTCTCCCTGGCAGCTGCAGCCCTGGAGCTGGGGAAAGTCACCTCTTTCTCTGGCTGCCGCAGCCCTGCACATCCCAAATTCCCTCCCACCCCCTCTTCTCACCCCACTGCCCCCTCCCACCTACCCTCTATTTCCCCCAAAGCCACCACCTCACCTTACATGTGCATCGTCTCTAGGATCCAGGCACCTAATTAGTGGAGTCATGCCTGCGCGGCTCCACTACTTAGATAGGAAGCCCTTCATTCTCTCATGTGCAGCTGCCCAGGTGTGCACCTTAGAGGGAACTATCCGCAGACCACCTGAACAGAGCTCG
Source organism: Lepidochelys olivacea (assembly GCF_965140295.1). NCBI lineage: Eukaryota > Metazoa > Chordata > Testudines > Cheloniidae > Lepidochelys > Lepidochelys olivacea. The sequence continues at coordinate 64,658,645 of NC_140421.1, read as the reverse complement.
TGGACACTGGTGGTCTGTGGACCAGTTTGAGAACCTCTGTTATGTAGGCTATAGCCAGGATCAAAGACCCAAGCTGTCTGAAGAAACACCTGATCTGCCCAGTCTCTGTCTGGTTCTAAGAGAGATGAACTTGTAAACACCGGGAAGACCCAGTTGTGGCTTTTGAAGGGCTAAAACCTACCAAAGCCTGAGGTTGGAGTTGGGGTGATCGCTGGTAAACTTTTTAGCACCCATGTAGGTTCTTCTATTGTTTTACTTTGTTTTCTCTGTAAAGCTTTCACTTTAAGAATAAATGTGCTTGCTTAGAAGGAGCAAGGTTTAAACTTGTTGCTGCAGGCATTACATAGGGCATAGCCCTCAGAGAAAGCAAAGTGCAGGCGCTGGTCTTTAGGCAATCTGGCTTGCTGGGGATATCCCAATGTAAGGCAGGGAGCTATGCAGCCTCAAAATCCCCAGTCTAGAGGGATTTAGAGTAGCAGCCGTGTTAGTCTGTACCCACAAAAAGAAAAGGAGGATTTGTGGCACCTTAGAGACTAACAAATTTATTTGAGCATAAGCTTTTGTGAGCTACAGCTCACTTCATCGGATGCATGCAGTGGAAAATACAGTGGGGAGATTTTATATACACAGAGAACATGAAACAGGGGGTGTTACCATACACACTGTAATGAGAGTGATCAGGTAAGGTGAGCTATTATCAGCGAGGGGTGGGGGTAACACACAAAAAAAGCTTTTGTAGTGATAATCAAGGTGGGCAATTTCCAGCAGTTGACAAGAACGTGTGAGGAACAGTGGAGGAGAGGGAATAAACATGGGGAAATAGTTTTACTTTGTGTAATGACACATCCACTCCCAGTCTCTATTCAGGCCTAATTTAATGGTATCCAGTTTGCAAATTAATTCCAATTCAGCAGTCCCTCGTTGGAGTCTGTTTTTGAAGTTTTTTTGTTGAAGAATTGCGACTTTGAGGTCTGTAATCGAGTGACCAGAGAGATTGAAGTGTTCTCTGACTGGTTTTTGAATGTTATAATTCTTGACATCTGATTTATGTCCATTTATTCTTTTATGTAGAGACTGTCCAGTTTGGCCAATGTACATGGCAGAGGGGCATTGCTGGCACATGATGGCATATATCACATTGGTAGATGTGTAGGTGAGCAAGCCTCTGATCTTGTGGCTGATGTGATTAGGCCCTATGATGGTATTCCCTGAATAGGTATGTGGACACAGTTGGCAATGGGGCTTTGTTGCAAGGGTAGGTTCCTGGGTTAGTGTTTTTGTTGTGTGGTGTATGGTTGCTGGTGAGTATTTGCTTCAGGTTTGGCAGTGAGTCCAGGCTCTCCACCCAAGAGAAGTGATGTCTGGGAGCCAGAAGCCTAAAGTGAGTGCCCTTGGTGGACCATGGAGGGGAAATACAGGGCCTGAAACTATGACACAGTTGAGCTCTCTAAACACATGCTTCAAATTATCTTCAAAAGGGATATTTTGGAGCATTATCACTGCTGGTTCCTGACCATCTTGCTTGGCTTTCAAACATTCTGCAAACCCCTTGAACGGTACCATGAGGGCCTGGTTAATGGGGTAATAGGTGGTATTATAGCAAGCAAATTAAGATCTAAGTATAACAGAGAAACATAGCCGTTTCCCACTTTTGACTCAACTTAGATTGCTATATTCTGTAATGTTATTAAATGCTGTCTTGTACAACACATTGTACTTACCTGGAAAAGCGACCAAGAGGGTATGCTAAGAAATGCCCAGGAGCAATGTGCAAACATTGCCAACGCATTAGAAGAAAACTGATACTAGCATTCATTGTGGAAGCTGTGGTATGTACATGATCCTGGAGGGGGCACCTGGTAAGAGTTTTGTCTGCATGAAATGCCGTCTGATAGAGCTGATGGAGGATGAGATCAGAGGTTTGGAGATGCAGGTGGAAAGTCTGGTAGAGTTTAGGAAGGGGTTTGAGCAGATTATGGAGCAAAGACATGAGGTATCTGAAGGGAAAAGCTCAGACTTGCAGATGGAAGCAGGACTAGGGAATTCTGAGGGGAGACTGGGTGAGCAAAGTGGTCAGTGGAAGCATGTGACTAAAAGAACTAGGCAGAGGAAAAGACGGGCTAGTGAAGGAGAAATAGAGCTTCAGAATAGGTTTGCAGAGTTGGAAAATGAAGAAGGGGCTCAGCAGGTAGTCACTGAAGGTGACAGGGCAAGGAAGAAGAGAAGAGCGGTTAGTCCTATAGGAAAAGGGGAAGAGTTAATGGAGATTACACCAAATATGAGCCCCAGGAGGATACAGGATGGGTTAAAAAGGATTACAAGGGAGAATGGGAATGGAAAAAACTTGCAGCCAGAGGGAACAGGGGATAGACTGGAGAATAGCATCGTCACTAGGAAAAGGCAGGTCTATGTGATTGGGGACTCTTTATTGAGAAGAATAGATAGGCCTGTAACCAGAGCTGATCCAGAAAATAGGAGGGTGTGCTGTCTTCCAGGTGCTAAGATACGGGATGTAGACCTGAGGTTAAAAAGGATTCTAAAGGGAGCGGGAAAGAATCCCCTAATTATCCTTCATGTGGGAACAAATGATACGGCTAGATTCTCACTGGAAAGTATTAAGGGAGACTATGTTAGGCTGGGGAGGACGCTTAAGGAAATTGAGGCTCAGGTGATCTTTAGTGGGATTCTGCCTGTTCCTAGAGAAGGGCAACAAAGGTGTGACAAGATTATGACTATCAATAGATGGCTTAGGCAGTGGTGCTATAAGGAGGGCTTTGGGATGTATGGCCATTGGGAGGCATTCATGGATAGAGGACAGTTCTCTCGGGATGGACTTCATCTGAGTAGGGAAGGAAATAGACTTCTAGGATGGAGGCTGGCACAACTGATTAAGAGAGCTTTAAACTAGGAATTTGGGGGAGATGGTTGGGAGATGTCCAGGTAATCTCCACGCCAGAATTTAGCATAGAGTGGAAAGAAAATGAAGTAAGAGTGGATACAGCTGTAGGTAGGAGGAAGGGCAGTGTAGATACAAGTCTAATAGGTTATACTGGTAGTAAAATAACCGTGCCTAATAGGGTACAGAATGTGAGTGAGGCCAAACAGCAAAAATTAAGATGTTTGTACACTAATGCAAGGAGCCTAGGTAACAAAATGGAGGAACTAGAGTTACTGGTGCAGGAAGTGAAACCAGATATTATAGGTATAACAGAGACCTGGTGGAATAGTAGTCATGACTGGGCTACAGGTATTGAAGGGTATGTGCTGTTTAGGAAAGACCGAAAAAAAGGTAAAGGTGGTGGAGTAGCACTGTATATCAATGATGAGATAGAATGTAAAAAAATAAGAAGCGATGAAATGGATATGACTGAGTCTGTCTGGGCAATAATTAAATTGGGGAAGAAAACTATTAGAGCCTCCCCTGGGATAGTGCTTGGGGTGTGCTATAGACTGCCGGGATCTAATTTGGATATGGATAGAGCCCTTTTTAATGTTTTTAATAAAGTAAATACTAATGGAAACTGTGTGATCATGGGAGACTTTAACTTCCCAGATATAGACTGGAGGACGAGTGCTAGTAATAATAATAGGGCTCAGATTTTCCTAGATGCGATAGCTGATGGATTCCTTCAACAAGTAGTTGCTGAACCGACTAGAGGGGATGCCATTTTAGATTTGGTCTTGGCGAGTAATGAGGATCTCATAGAGGAAATGGTTGTAGGGGATAATCTTGGCTCAAGTGATCATGAGCTAATTCAGTTCAAACTGAATGGAAGGATTAACAAAAATAAATCTGCAACTAGGGTTTTTGATTTCAAAAGGGCTGACTTTCAAAAATTAAGGAAATTAGTTAAGGAAGTGGATTGGACTGAAGAATTTATGGGTTTAAAGGTAGAGGAGGCCTGGGATTATTTTAAATTAAAGCTGCAGAAGCTATCGGAAGCCTGCATCCCAAGAAAGGGGAAAAAATTCATAGGCAGGAGTTGTAGACCAAGCTGGATGAGCAAGCATCTTAGAGAGGTAATTAAGAAAAAGCAGAAAGCATATAGGGAGTGGAAGAAGGGAGGGATCAGTAAGGAAAGCTACCTTATTGAGGTCAGAATATGTAGGGATAAAGTGAGACAGGCTAAAAGTCAAGTAGAGTTGGACCTTGCAAAGGGAATTAAAACCAATAGTAAAAGGTTCTATAGTCATATAAATAGGAAGAAAACAAAGAAAGAAGAAGTGGGACCGCTAAAAACTGAGGATGGAGTGGAGGTCAAGGATAATCTAGGCATGGCCCAATATCTAAACAAATACTTTGCCTCAGTCTTTAATAAGACTAAAGAGGATCTTAGGGATAATGGTAGCATGATAAATGGGAATGAGGATATGGAGGTAGACATCACCATATCTGAGGTAGAAGCGAAACTCAAACAGCTTAATGGGGCTAAATCGGGGGGCCCAGATAATCTTCATCCAAGAATATTAAAAATTGGCACAAGAAATTGCAAGCCCATTAGCAAGAATTTTTAATGAATCTGTAAATTCAGGGGTTGTACCATATGATTGGAGAATTGCTAACATAGTTCCTATTTTTAAGAAAGGGAAAAAAAGTGATCCAAGTAATTATAGGCCTGTTAGTTTGACATCTGTAGTATGCAAGGTCTTGGAAAAAATTTTGAAGGAGAAGGTAGTTAAGGACATTGAAGTCAATGGTAAATGGGACAAAATACAACATGGTTTTACAAAAGGTAGATCGTGCCAAACCAACCTGATCTCCTTCTTTGAGAGAGTAACAGATTTTTTAGATAAAGGAAACGCAGTGGATCTAATTTATTTAGATTTTTAGTAAGGCGTTTGATACTGTGCCACATGGGGAATTATTAGTTAAATTGGATAAGATGGGCATCAATAGGAAAATTGAAAGGTGGATAGGGAATTGGTTAAAGGGGAGACTACAACGGGTCCTACTGAAAGGTGAACTGTCAAGTTGGAGGGAGGTTACCAGTGGAGTTCCTCAAGGATCAGTTTTGGGACCAATCTTATTTAATCTTTTTATTACTGACCTGGGCACAAAAAGTGGGAGTGTGCTAATAAAGTTTGCAGATGATACAAAGCTGGGAGGTATTGCTAATTTAGAGAAGGACAGGGATACCCTACAGGAGGATCTGGATGACCTTGTAAACTGGAGTAATAGGAATAGGATGAAATTTAATAGTGAGAAGTGTAAGGTCATGCATTTAGGGATTAATAACAAGAATTTTAGTTATAAGCTAGGGACGCATCAACTAGAAGTAACGGAGGAGGGAAAGGACCTTGGAGTATTGGTTGATCATAGGTTGACTATGAGCTGCCAATGTGATATGGCTGTGAAAAAAGCTAATGTCGTCTTGGGATGCATCAGGAGAGGTATTTCCAGTAGGGATAAGGAGGTTTTAGTACCGTTATATAAGGCACTGGTGAGACCTCACCTGGAATACTGTGTGCAGTTCTGGTCTCCCATGTTTAAGAAGGATGAATTCAAACTGGAACAGGTACAGAGAAGGGCTACTAGGATGATCCGAGGAATGGAAAACTTGTCTTATGAAAGGAGACTCAGGGAGCTTGGCTTGTTTAGCCTAACTAAAAGAAGGTTGAGGGGAGATATGATTGCTCTCTATAAATATATCAGAGGGATAAATACCAGAGAGGGAGAGGAATTATTTAAACTCAGTACCAATGTGGACACAAGAACAAATGGATATAAACTGGCCACTAGGAAATTTAGATTAGAAATTAGACGAAGGTTTCTAACCATCAGAGGAGTGAAGTTTTGGAATAGCCTTCCGAGGGAAGTAGTGGGGGCAAAAGATCTATCTTGCTTTAAGATTAAACTCGATAAGTTTATGGAGGAGATGGTATGATGGGATAACATGGTTTTGGTAATTAAATATTCATGGTAAATAGGCCCAATGGCCTGTGATGGGTTTTTAGATGGGGTAAGATCCAAGTTACCCGGGAAAGAATTTTCTGTAGTATCTGGCTGATGAATCTTGCCCATATGCTCAGGGTTTAGCTGATCGCCATATTTGGGGTCGGGAAGGAATTTTCCTCCAGGGCAGATTGGAAGGCCCTGGAGGTTTTTCGCCTTCCTCTGTAGCATGGGGCACGGGTCACTTGCTGGAGGATTCTCTGCTCCTTGAGGTCTTCAAACTACAATTTGAGGACTTCAATAGCACAGATATAGGTGTGAGGTCTTTTTTAGGAGTGGTGGGTGAAATTCTGTGGCCTGCATTGTGCAGGAGGTCAGACTAGATGATCATAATGGTCCCTTCTGACCTAAATATCTATGAATCTATGAATTGTTACTACAAGGGATATTACGCATGTGGGAGGAGTACCATGAGCCATCTAGTACTCAGTGAATACTCAGGCCACATTCTTGTCAATAAAACATATTGCCATAATGGAATGGAACATCCACCTAGCAATCCCAACACACAAAGGGGGAAATATCCCTTTTCCAAATGTACATTCCATGCCCTTCTGGGCATGCATTTAAGAATAAAGGTTCAAACTTTCTTCTGGTAGAAATGCCTCACAGCTTTATTGACTTCAGTGTAGTTGCGCCAAATTCTCTGCTGGTATAAATTGGTACTGTAGCCAAATAACATGGTGAGAACCACAGAATTGGGATATTTGCCATGTTAAATTGTACTGAAGTGTGTCATTTTTAAGGTAACTGAGCATTAGCTGAATACTAAGCATTCTCTCTCAGTATATTTCATTATAGTAAGCAAAAGTATACCTGAGCTACATACAGTAGTTAAATTTACCACTGTATTTATGGTCCTTCCTCTTCTCACTCTATTGTAAACACCACAGCACAATGAACATCTGATTTTCAATGATAAGGAGAGAATCTGAGTGGGTGGGGGGGAATAGCTTAATGTAAATAACAAAAGCATCCTGGGAAAGACCATTTTTTCATTTATTTGGATTTACAAAAAAAAGCAAGCAAGCCTACTTCCAACTCTAGGGACTTGTAAGAGTGATTTTAAAAACAAAAAAAAATCAATGAGGGGAAAAAAACCCATCAGTAACCCCACAAAGTACAGCAAGAAGGGAATAACTGTGTGGCATAAAGAAGATGAAAGGAATTCATGCTTTCCCCATATATACATCAACTGCCTTCTTGAAAAACAGGAGGCTGGCAGCGCACCCAAAGGTTAGGTTAGTTTTTTGCTTGGTTGGTGTTCTCTTAGGTGACAGAGTTGACATTTTCCCTTTATCTTTACAAGGAGGCAGTTACGTTATTCCCCTTGGTATCCCAGTTCTTGTCTGCTCTTGCATATTTATTCATCCTTCATCTTTAGGGATAATTCCAACCGGAAAGATTATAGTGTTGGTTTACATGTCTTCCTCCACTGTCACAGAGAGGACCATAGCACAGAGAGCTGTTCACCACTGAAACCAGATAGCAGAAGTTTGTTTGACTATGAAATATAATGTGTCTAAAAACAGTTACATTTCAGATGCCAGTAGCATAATGGAAGATGAGTATCAATGCTAACCAGTGAGGAGAGACCCCTTCTGTTCATCACCTGAGATTATTCTAACACATACTTCTACTCAAAGAGTCCCAGGGGATGTAAACAATCTATGGCTCATGCAGCTTGCAGCTGCAGTGTATTTTGTGAAATCACTTACTGTATTAATAATGCAGAAGCAATTAGTTTTTGGAAATCCAAGGCTTTATGTATGCTGTGTACACTAGAAATAACTCTTGCGTGTAATTCCCCTGGGTCTAACAGTGCTGTTATGCAAGGTGGGATCGATACTGTAATGTAAGCAAGGTCTGAATGAATTCTCCCCTGACAGCCAGCTGGGATGCGGAGAGACTTCAGGAGCAAACTGTATTTGCATGAACACACCTACTCTGCTTAGATATCCAGCAGATAGAGCAGTGTTGCTCAAAGTAATCAACTTTGGCTGTTGTTGGGTTACAAATCACTTAGTACTGAATGCAGGGATACTGAAATGTTGTTACCAGTGTTGTTGGCATTATTGCATGAATAAAGGGGAGCAGAACTGTGCTTAACCTGTCTCAAATGAGGGGGTCCCCCTCAGCTGAAAAGACCTCATTAAACCAGGGGCTTGAATGACAGAGCCCTGTGAAAGTAAGAGGGGTGAGGTTAGGTGTCCTAGCTGGGAGGTGTAGACTCTCTCTCTAAGGGACCTGGGTCTGGTTTAACCTGTTCCTCCTCTCTGTTCAAAGAAAGAGCTAAATAGGCTTCATTAGGAGCCTCTTTGTTATGTTAAAGTGCTCAAATGAGAGCTGAAATCACTTGAGATGGGGCAGTGTTTCTGGCCAGCCTGCAAAGAGCTGAAAATAACTGAGACTGATGTCAGAGGTCACAGCAGAGAGGTAGATGTCAGCAGAAGGTGATTGACAGTCAGCCAGCAAATGAACAGCTGGTGAAGTGGTGAGCAGAACAGAACAAGCGGCTGGCGGGGTGGCCAGGTGGTGAGGAACAGCAACGGGTGGGGCTGCCAGGCACAGCAAGTGCACGCAAGGTGCCTTCTTCCCCAGGGTGGGATGTGAACTCTCACCGATGCGCCTCCGAACCCTGGGCCCTCACTGACCAAGGACAAACCACTGTGAGTGGGGTGTGGTGAGGGAGCAGAGAGGGGCACAGAAAAGGAACTGTTGGCTGTAGAACTCAAGAACATGAGGCTAAAGACACCACTTCACGCACTCTGGGGCGGGCGTCCTGCTCACAGCTTTATGATTATGAATCCTGCTTGTGGCATTTCCCCTAATTAATGTCAGGTGACTTCCCTCCTTTCATTAAAGGTTTCTTTTCTACACTCAGGCCTGGTCTACACTGGGGGGAAATCGATCTAAGGTACACAACTTCAGCTAAGTGAATGATGTAGCTGAAGTCGACGTACTTAGATCTACTCACTGCGGTGTCTTCGCTGCGGTGAGTCGACTGTTGCCGCTCCCCCATTGACTCCACCTGCGCCTCTCACTCCGGTGGAGTACTGGAGTCGATGGGAGAGCACTCGACGGTTGATTTATCGTGTCTCGCGATAAATTGACCCCCCCACTGGATCGATCGCTGCCCATTGATACAGCAGGTAGTATAGACAAGCCCTCAGACTCTGTGTTTGCGAGGGGGGAAGCATTGCCTCTCAGACATGCCCGGGGTGGTGTGTAATTTTCCAAGGTTACTGGGTGGGGGCTCGAGCCAGTTCTGTGTTGTATTGTTGAAAAGGAACCCCTAGATATTGAACCTGGCCCTGGTTGCTGTTGGCTCCACCTGGCAGAAGGGTTACAATAACATGGAATGTGCCAGATACTGAGGTCCTTACTTAGAAAAAGTTCCTATCCAAGTCAACGTAAGTAAAAATTGAGTAAGAATGGATTTGTGCTGTACTATGTTGGCAATAGCTTAGCCATACGTTTGTCTTGTCCTTGTAAAGCAAGGACCAAATTCTCTGCTGGTGTAAATGGGTGAGGTCCACTGAAGTCAATACACCCATTTGCTGAGCAGGAGAATTGGCCTAAGTCTCTATAAACTCTTTAGCTGTCTCTCTCTCATAGAGCCTGCCCCCTCTGATCTGATGGAGTGCTTCCTTCTGGCTCTGTGTGGATATAGGCACTTCCTTCTGCACAGCCATGAGCTGGCTAAGGAGTCTCTGCTCTGAGCTTTGTACATAACAAGCATGTTCCTGTTATTGCCAAGCTCTGGATCTTCAGCGTTCCATTTCCCTGCTATCGCCACAATAGGGCTCATCGCTGAAACTGTTCCATTTTCACTGATAAAAGCAACTGTGATTAGTACCAAACGCAGGTGACTGGAAAACAATCTGTTTCAGGTATGACTGTGGAGAGCACTGAAAGAGGAACTTTTCTGTGTGTTCAAAAGTTCATATCTATTTCCAAAGGGTTTCATTTCTGAGCATTTAAATACCTCATACAGCAGTCACCATTAAAAGCCAGCATTTACCAGCCGTTACCACAGTGTGAGACAGCAGTTGGACTATCTATCCATGTCCTTATCGGGCCTCCACTACTGTAGTGTCAGAGCCCCTTGTTTTTAATGTCTTTATCCTTGTGATGGGTCACAGGGCCTTAACTCTGTGGCAGGCTGCACTTGGAGGAGAGTCAGGGCTGGTAAGTTCTAGCGGATGATGAAACCCAGCTGGGCAGGGACAGGCTGAGCTGGTATAAAATCAGGAAGTGGAGCACCAGGAGGGGGCTGCAGGAAGGAACTCTGCAGTTACTCCCTAGAGAGGAGGAGAGTTGGCAAGAAATGAGGAGGTGGTCTAGGGAGAAGTCCTGGGATCCTGCCTTGGACAGTAGACTCTGGCAAGAGCCTGAGAAGGGTGAAATACCCACCGGGAGAAGAGGAAGCTCTAATGGTAAGCTAGAGGGCGTCAAAACTAGAGAAAAATGTAGGAAGCAGCCCAGGGAAACTGCAATTATGTAGTCTGTGGTTGCTAATTATATGGTCCCTGGGCTGGAACCGGGACAGGCCTGGATTCCCCTTCCGGCCACTGGGAGAGTGGCACAGTCTGGTCAGTGAAGCAGAAGACTGCCTGAGACAGTTGTCCAGAGGGACTCTGATACCCCGAAAGGGGAAAACTGTAGTGACCTGGTCGGAGGGCCAGCCCAGAAAGGGGTAGCCATGGGATCCGGAGGGAGAGACCCCAGCATGAGAAACTGAAGGAGGGGGCATCAGACTGATTAAGAGAGAATCCCTAGATCAGCCACAAGGAGGCACCACAGTAGTCAGTAGCAAACACCCGGACAATCCTCACAACTCGAGTTGGCCGAATTTTTTTGGCAAATAATAAATTTGCCAAAAGTTGTGGTTTTGGAGGCACCAAAACTATTCATGAATTTGGGCTGAATTTGGCAGACGATTTCAGACCAAAAATTCCCCAAAACCTGACGACAAAAAAGGTGAAAATTCCAAAATGTTCAGTTTCAAAGGGCTGATTTGAAAAGACCCTTCTAAACTGGTTTTTGTTTGTTTCATCAAGAAAATCAGGGAAATAAATTAGTTGTGGTTAAAACAAATTGATGTTTTGTTTTGTTTTTTTAGTTTGTCCAACAAATTATTCGCTCGGCTGCACTTGCGCACCCCTGCAAGTGAATTAGGGCAATGCCATTATCCCCATTTTACAGATGGGGAACTGAGGCACAGAGACAGGGTAGGATTCAGGTGCCTAACTCCCACTGAAATCCATAAGTGACTTGCCTGAGATCACACCAGACATTTGTGGTGGAGCCAGAGTCCAAGTTTCCCATGGCCCAGCCTAGTGCTGTATGCACTAGACAATTGTCCTTCTCCTCCACCTGATCTAGGTATAATGGAAAACAAAGGTAGCCTCAGACACCTCTGTGGTAACAGACGAGCAAATGTGAACTAATGAATCAAATCCTTTGGTTTTCTTGACTAATGAAGTTATGTAGCTCATTTACTGAGAGGTTTGATATGTGCTTAGTCAGTTTATCATGGCCATTCCTTTGGAATTCAAGGTCAGCTACAAAGTAAATTATCCATCTTGGGTGCATGCTATATGGTATCTGAACTACAAAAGAAGAGGTACAAAGACTCCTTTTGTGGATGGCAGAATCACAAGAAGACATTACACACCCATTTTTCTACAGGGGTTCAACCTCGCAATGCTGACAGATCTCTCAAATCTGGACATTTAATGGGAGTTCAGCATGAACATGAACAGTGGGAGCAGGCCCCGAGTTGAGAATTAAGTGAGAAGGCCAGATGCTGCTCGGAGTTACGCTGTTGTAAACCCAGAGCAGCTCCACAGAATGTGCAAAGCTTCTGGCCAGAGCAGTGCAAAGCAGTGGGAGCAGGGCTGAGGACCTGATCCTGCATCTCCCAACACTGGTTATCCTTCTGGTCCATGGACTTGTATAGAGGAGATTGTCCCACATTGCCACAAATTGTTGCTTCTTCCTGCAGTGCTACCGTTCGCTTTAGGGTCAGATTGAAACCTGTGGGGTAGACCGTCCCTTCCTGCAGAAAAACCTGACACAGAGTATGCAAGTAGAGGGGGAAAGGGTCTCCGAGTTTTCCTTTGAAGGGAGTTCAGTAAGTAGGACTGTAGGCAGGCTCCTACCACGCACAGATTCAGGGGGTAGATGAGTGAGGGGAGACTTGGTGCTGTGGCTATGTGGCTCCTCTGTGTTGGTTTGAGCTCCCTGTGGTTTGTCCCTGTCAGCACGGCTCCTTCATTGCTGTCCTCGTCTGGCTGTGCAGGGGGAGAAGTGAAGGGAGTTTTAGGCAGCAAATCAAGTTTGAAGGAAATTGGTTCGGTAGTTTTTATACGTGCTGACAGCACAGGTCTTCTCACCCTGCTTGAAGCTCTGTTAAAATGCAGGGGCTAGAAAGCTGGCTGCCCCCCGCAGCTGGTTAGCGCAGAGGTGGCCTAGAGCTAGGTGGCCTAAGGGCATTCTTGTGCCAAACAGAGAGGTAGTGTTTGATTATTACAAACTCATGAAATACCCACAGTGAGCCAAATCCTTTGCCTCTGCACACAGCCCAAATAAATGTGTATGGGGGAAACGCGAACACTGGATGTAGAGGGACAGGATAGGGAGGTCAGGGGTACAGCCACCGCTCAGAAACCCTGCCATAGAGATACAGTTGCTACTACGGCCTACAGGATGAGGCCTTGAGTCTGATTAGCATGGACACCAGGATAACGCATCAGCCAGATGCAGACATGAATATGTACAAAGATGGTTTATCCTTTGCCTCCAGCCTCAGCTGAGGGAGGATCTAACCCTATTAAGCACACATCATTTATACAAAGTTACCATAAATAAATAGTGTTATATATGTTTTCTGTTACACTATGTAGGAAGGTAGAACATGGTCTGATTTGGTGTCGCAATTCTTATCTGCTCTGGGATCTTGCTTCTGACAGTGGGCTCCATTCTTTATTTAAGTTACAGTCTTTTCTAGAGACCTCCGTTGAGATCAGGGACCCATAGTCACTGCTGTGCAGCTGCATAGCAAGACACAGTCCCTAGTCCACAAAGCTTACTGTCTAAATAGGCCAGACAAAGGATGGGAGGAGAAAGAGAGGTGAAATGACTTACCCAAGATCCCACCATAAGTCTGTGGCAGAAGCAGTCCAGTGCCCGATCCACTAGATTGCACTGCCTGTCAGGTACCAGCTACTTCAGAGGAAGTTGCAAGAAACCCTTAAAGGAGTAACTGGCCAATAGGGGAATTATCGTACTAACATGCATCTATTTAGGAGCTGTCTGATACCCTGAATCATGAGTGTTTAAATTCTTTATAGAAGTGTTTTCCTGTCTAATCCAACTGTGGATAATCTCACTAAATACAAATCTAATCTTATTATGATTCCTACTAAGCTCTTGGTCTCAATGCTACCTTGTGCCAATCAGTGGAGTGATTAAAAACCATTTCCTTTTGTTAGCTTTGTATGTATTGCCTTTCATTGTCAGTGACTTTGGGGATGAATGTACAGGAGCTCCTGATTTACTGTCTCTGAACCAATCATAATATCTAGCATAGTCTCCCTTACTCATCTCCTCACTAAGATAATCGACTCTAAGCTGTCCTCATATGGAAGTCTCATTAGCACTTCCATCTCTTTTGTTCTTCATCTCTGAATCTCTTTCATTTCTTCCATTTCTTTCTCAACACTCAGCAGTTAAAGTACCTTTCCAAAAATTATACTGTCCAATGATAAATGTATGAATTGGTTTACCACTTGACTATCCCTTTACATAAAATATTTAGGTACTGAAAATATTAAACAAAGCTAAGGTAATTATGTTGTGAAGAAATGTCCATTTTTGTAAACTTAATAATAATGGGTCAAATTCTGCCCCTCTTACTCATGTTGAGTAGCACCCTATTCTACAAGTAGTCCCACTGCTTCCTCCAAAATTTCATTTGGTGGTTCATACTTATTGGCATTAATAACTTCCATTCAATATATGTTTCTCCATGCTGTTGACTAATGTCTACTGGTCTTATCTCTCTCTCCCTCATTCTCTAATTCACATCACATATTAATATGCATTAAGCACACAATATCAATATAACATCATTTTGTGTGTATATATATTTCTAGCAGTTGTGTGGCCTAACTTGGCCTATGTCTGTCTTTCTATAACCCTGTTCACCTAAGCTATGTATCCAATATCACACTGCAAAGCTGTAGTCAGCTTTGGCATTGAAAAACAGGCACTGTCAAAGGCAAAATACATTCAAGTTCTGCCCCTGTGCAAGCTGGGGAGGGACTTTCAGTGACCAATACCTGGAAAGCTAGTGTCCAAAACAAAGATAAGGAAGGTACAGAACAACAAGTTCGAGAACTGGGACGAACTGGTGCATTGGATTTTAGTGACATGTAAAGACTTTTGCAAGTTGTAAAATCACCCTGTAAATAGTCTGACCTGAAATGTGTAACTCTGGGAAGACATCTTGATTTAACTGGGAATTGGTCCTGCTTTGAGCAGGGGGTTGGACTAGATGACCTTCTGGGGTCCCTTCCAACCCTGATATTCTATGATTCTATGATTCTGTGATCTTCTGTGTAGAGTGAACTTAACAACGTGGCACAAGACAGATTCCTAGAAACTGGTACCATATTGAACCGTTTTTCCTGAACGATACTATTATTGACTATTTGCAATCAACCCGACTGATGTTGGTCATTTGGTCTTGTGTGCATATTTCATAACGAACCAAAGTGTGGTCAAGCAATGAATTGAGTGTGCAAGCAATGAATTGAGTGTGCAATTTACCAATAATGCTGGTATGGTGTGTGACAAGCTCAGGCAGCAGATTGCATCTTACTGTAAGTTTCTGCATTGCAGCTTACTGTTCTCATGCTGCAGCTGGGATGGCTTGGCTGACCCCCGGGGACTGAACGGAGACCTCTGGAGCTAGAAGCATAGGCTGATAGAGCTTGAGCAAAAGCTCTCTAGTTGCAGCGGTATCAAATGTATATCCTCTGTGGATCGGGTGACCTGTAATACACACTGAGTTATCCAGGGTCATCAAGCAATGTAAACATCCACGCCACTGATGTCACTTGGTATATGGTGACCTGTGTCACTGTTTTTGCCTGTGGACTGGGCCTTTCTTCCTGCACAT
The DNA here is from genome assembly GCF_965140295.1 of Lepidochelys olivacea. Lineage (NCBI taxonomy): Eukaryota > Metazoa > Chordata > Testudines > Cheloniidae > Lepidochelys > Lepidochelys olivacea. The sequence continues at coordinate 64,643,502 of NC_140421.1, read as the reverse complement.
GGCAAGCTGGTAGAGGTGCTTCCTCGTGTTGCAGAGCATCTTTTCATCTTGGATTCAGACACTAAACCTCTCTCACTGCAGCTGCTTCCGGGGTTTTGTGAGAACAGTGCTCAGGAGTTTCCCTCTGAACCCTTAAACCCTCAGATGGCATAAGAAAGTAGACGCTGGCCACAATTACTACATCAGTGGTGCCCAGTCTTTCTCTGCCCCAAATATAGGGGAATACTGGGAGACCCCACATACAGCGGAGGATAACTTTTAACTTTCTAATGGCAACTGCTGTGTCGGTCAAACTTCAATCCCATTGAAACGAGTTAATTATTTTTGTGCAATGTTAACTTAATAATCTTGTGCCTCCAGTGGGCCAGGTGATGCTTAGTCCTGCTGGTATGTGCAAAGGGGTGAGAGGCGGGAGCTTTCTTATCACTGCCTCTTCGTGAGGGCCAGGCTGAGAGGGGCTGGGAGAGATCACTGACGATCTGAGGGGAAAGGACAAGAAAACATATCATTAGTATAAAATGTAAAGGGAAAAAATGGCCGAAAGACAAAAATAAATCACTAAGACGCATTTAAAATCCATTATCTAGGAACACAGGAATGGCCATCCTGCCTCAGCCCATAGTCCATCCAGTCCAGTATCCTGTCTCTGACAATGGCCAGCTGCTTCAGTAGCCAGTTATGGGAAAACCTGCCCATATAGAAATTTTCTTCCTAACCCCTTCAATTAGAGGTTGGCCTGAAGCATGAGGTTTGAAATCAGCATTGATTTCAATAGTTACTTTGAATTCATGCTGGTATAAACTAATGCAATGTTTTCCCTCATAGTTTCTTAACCACTTTCTTCCCTTCTAGGTGACCCAATCATTTTTACATCCTGGATATACCGAACGTTAATACCTGAAAGCTCATCAGTGCAGAACTCTGTGGCACTATACACTAAGGTCAAACTTCACAGCACACTGTAAACGTAATTTGTACCCATATTACCCTGCCACGCCGTTGTCAAGTGGCCGGAGCATAAATGAGAATCAGGCCCTACATGATGCATGAAATCCTGATCAAATTCCTCAGTAATGGGTAATGCTGTTTGGTTTATGTGCTGTAGTGTATCTATATTATTCATTTACTATTCTGCACAGAATTTATGGAACGGATTCAACACAGTCTCTTTGCTATTATTCTACACTCCCCTGGTGACATTTGCATTAAGCCTTTGTTTTTAAACGAGATCCCAACCCATCACTCTGGCATCATCCAACTGAAAAAAGAGTGTAGCCTACCTGATTGCAGCACTGTTTCACACTGTGCTTTTACTGATGTCCGTGTTGATGGATAGTGCCAGTCATTTTTTTAAAACGCAGGTTGTGACTCCATCTATCCTTGAGACAAAGATACTCACTGATCTAGGAAACAGTCATAGATACCGTGAGCCAAATTTTCAGTTGATGTAAATCTGTGTAACTCTACGGGACTAGGCTGATTTACATCAGGTGAAGATTTGGCTCCTTGTTTGTTGCATTTTTGACAATCTTCCTGGCTTTCTGCGTGAACCCTTACTAATGAAATATACACTCATTCTGCTAAGTGGGGCTTGGCAATTTGAGGAGAAAGGACTCCAGTCCCCAGGGCTATGGAGGGACGTCATAAATCATATAATATGTTCAGAGATTTTGCCTGAGCCCACCGAAGAGACTTGTCAGATATGAGCTCTTGTTAAATAATTGCTGACAGGCATTCTCGGGCATCTTACTACTTCTGCTTTCAGTCATTAGCTTTGACAAAATGACTCCCTTTTATATTCACTTTGAATGTTCGACTCTTCAGTTTTGACCTCCTGGAGAGGAATTGAATAATGTAAGGTCATTAGAGATTTGAATTATGCCTTTCCCCCACTTCTTCCTGTCATTTCTGTCTCTTTAACACCATCCCGTCCCACCCCTGTTCTTTCTACCTATGTGAGTGGATGGGCACTTCCCTTTAGAAATCTGCCCTCTCCGCCTGCCTGTCCTTTTCTAGAACACTTACAGGATTAATTTTAAGAATGCTGATAAATACTTCCCTTGGTCCGGATGATGATGATTCTCTCCCTTGGGTCTTGAAAATCCACCATTTGTCCTGATTTAACATCATGACATACAAAAATATGAAGACAGACTGTACTCTGGCATCTGCAGTCCCTTTTGTGCTGCAAAGACAGTAGCCTTTCTGGACAGGAGGCAGCCATTTTTGTTGAAGAGCTTCTATATATAGGACAGGTCAAGTACTTCATCCTGTGCTACCTTGCAGAAGAATTGTGAATAAACTTCCTCATTGTAGACATCTTTGTAGGACTCTGTATGCTGGTCTTTAGCTCTGTGTTTGTGTGATGCACATTTGAAAAGGGCTGAATTGCATTTCCTTCCCTAAAGTCAGATCACAGCCCAAGCACAGATAAAGCAGTCACCATCGCAAGGCTTTTTTAGGCTAATTATCTGTAAGTACAAAAGAGGAGCATCACAAAAAAATGGACTTTTTCTTCATTCAAAGGAGAATGAGCCTATTGCTGGCAGAAGCTCTGTACAAGCTGAGAAAGGAGGTAGAGAAGAGGTGAGATGCAGGGGATTGAACTGTGATTCATCAGAGGGTTGAACTGTGAAATTTGAGTCAGGGCTGACTTTTGTCCACTGAACTGCGTTTTGAAATGAGGGGACGCACACTGAGAGACCGGATCAGAGAGAACTGGGAATTCATAGGCATAACTTCCGAGTCCCTTAAATAACTTTCCTTACCCTTTTTGTGGCTAAGCGTCACCAGACCTGCTAGAAACTGGAGTGATGCCATTACATAGTTGACATACTGTTTGGGTGATCTTCCAGAAAACACCATCCTGGCCACTGTGCGTGTAGAAGCCCTCTACACCAACATTCCACATAAAGATGGACTACAAGCCATCAGGAACAGTATCCGCAATAATGTCATGGCAAACCTGGTGGCTGAACTTTGTGACTTTGTCCTCACCCATAACTATTTCACATTTGGGGACAATGTATACCTTCAAGTCAGTGGCACTGCTATGGGTACCCGCATGGCACCACAGTATGCCAACATTTTTATGGCTGACTTAGAACAATGCTTCCTCAGCTCTCGTCCCCTAACGCCCCCACTCTACTTGTGCTACATTGATGACATCTTCATCATCTGGACCCATGGAAAAGAAGTCCTTGAGGAATTCCATCATGATTTCAACAATTTCCATCCCACCATCAACCTCAGCCTGGACCAGTCCACACAAGAGATCCACTTCCTGGACACTACAGTGCTAATAAGTGATGGTCACATAAACACCACCCTATACCAGAAACCTACTGACTGCTATGCTTACCTACATGCCTCCAGCTTTCATTCAGACCACACCACACAATCTATTGTCTACAGCCAAGCTCTACGATACAACCGCATTTGCTCCAACCCCTCAGACAGAAACAAACACCTACAAGATCTCTATCAAGTGTTCTTACAACTACAGTACCCACCTGCTGAAGTGAAGAAACAGATTGACAGACCCAGAAGAGTATCCAGAAGTCACCTACTACAGGACAGGCCCAACAAAGAAAGTAACAGAACGCCACTAGCCATCACCTTCAGCCCCACAACTAAAATCTCTCCAGCGCATCATAAAGGATCTACAACCTATCCTGAAAGACGATCCCTCGCTCTCACAGATCTTGGGAGATGGACAGCCCCCCAACCTGAAGCAAATACTCACCAGGAACCACACAACAAAAACACTAACCCAGGAACCTACCCTTGCAACAAAGCCCATTGCCAACTCTGCCCACGTATCTATTCAGGGGACACTATCATAGGACCTAATCACATCAGCCACACTATCAGAGGCTCGTTCACCTGCACATCTACCAATGTGATCTATGCCATCATGTGCCAGCAATGCCCCTCTGCCATGTACATTGGCCAAACCGGACAGAATACATGGACATAAATCAGACGTCAAGAATTATAACATTCAAAAACCAGTCAGAGAACACTTCAATCTCTCTGGTCACTTGATGACAGACCTAAGTCGCAATATTACAACAAAAAAACTTCAGAAACAGACTCCAATGAGATACTGCTCAACTGGAATTAATTTGCAAAACTGGACACTATTAAATTAGGCTTGAATAAAGACTGGGAGTCGATGGGTCATGATACAAAGTAAAACTATTTCCCCACGCTTATTTCCCCCCTGCCCCCCACTGTCACTCACACCTTCCTGTCAACTGTTGGAAATGGGCCATCCTGATTAACACTACAAAAGGTTTTTTTCTCCTACTGATAATAGCCCACCTTAATTGATTACTCTCGTTATAGTGTGTATGGCAACACCCATTGTTTCATGTTCTCTGTGTGTGTGTGTATATATATCTTCCTACTGTATTTTCCACTGCATGCATCTGATGAAGTGAGCTTTAGTCTATGAAAGCTTATGCTCAAATAAATTTCTTAGTCTCTAAGATGCCACAAGGACTCCTCATTTTGCTGATTCAGACCAATGCGGCTACCATTCTGAAAGCTGGTCGGGTTAAGAAAGCCAAAGGTGGCCCCACTAACTGATTTATGCGGAGTGAGAGGGCTGAGCCGCAAAGAGGGGGCAGCGGCTGCTGGAGCAAGAGCGGTGCCACAGACGGTGAAAGAGACAGAGTGTGGCGGAGTGTAACCGCAGGAAGGGGCACTGGCCAGGCAGAACTACCCCCAGAATGACCAGGAGGGGGTCCCATCTGTGGTGAGTACCGTGCCCCATCACAGTCCCCCTACCAGCCCACCAAGAACGGTGACTTGGAACCCCCCCGTGACATGGGGTAAGACCTACTTAACCCCCTGATGCTAATGAGACTGGAGTTGGATCGAAGGCCCAACGTGAAGGTGATGGACTATTGTTTGTTGGAACTACTGGTTTAACCTGGACTGGGTGGGATTCTGTGACCTATCCCGATGGCTGAGTTGCAAGAAGAAGCAAGGCCAGAACACCTGTCTGCAGGGGGCAAAAAGGAGATGGCCTGTCCAGCCACCAGGGGATATGCCATCCGTATGCTCACAGTTGTATGCTTATAGCAGGGAGATCAATTCCCTCCCTATTGCCCACCCCTGGACTCTACTTTTTGTATCCTACTTGGGGAGGATTCAGTATTTTGAGTGCAGATGAAAAGACATTAGCTAGGATAGATCAAAACTTTGGAAAGAAAGTGGCCTGGAAGTGAAAGACTCATTGCTGCGATCTGTCGTGATATTTTTGTTCCTGAATCAATGCCCCTTTAAAGAGTTTCTTCGTGATCTTACAAGTATTTTGATCTTTCAAAAAAATCAGTTTATGGTGGTGGTGGGGGGCGGGGCGGGACAGAGAGAACTGGTTCAGCTTATCTTGAAAGCCTGAGTTTAATTTAGGCTGGGAATGTGTTAAAATTCTCCGATATATTTAATAAATATGCCCCATTGACAGTGAAGTGGGTCAAGAACCATCATTGTGTATGGATCTCAGGGAGACCTGGCAACAAAGCATCAGGCAAGCAAAATGACATAGAAGGGACACATAAAAGCCAACTAGAAAATGATGAATGATCTCCTGGAAAATAAGGCCAGGAGAAGAATCAGTGTATCTGGTCAGTAAAGCAAAATGACAATGACATTTTCCTATGGAAAATGTTATTCAAGATAATGCCACTCAGATGTACCATAGTGATACCAACACACAAAGATGTGTCACAAGAGAAACAAAAGATTTCCATCCACAGCAATGGAGGGAAAGAAAATGCAATGAGGTCCCTCTTGCCCGGCACTCTGCAAACTTTCACCAAAGCTCTGATTTGATAGCATTTCACACCCACTTTGCCTTGTTGTAAATGACAGTGCCAGGTTTAGGGCATTGCTGAAATGAGCCCACGGTCAATAATCATGATATATAACAAGCAGCGTGGCAGAGGTGCTCAGTTACTCAGAAACATGATCCTGTGTCATATGCATCATTCCCAGTACACGTTTAATACAGTTCAGTTTGAAATTCATGACCATGCCAGGGCACAGTCTTCAACCCCGGCTGTTTGTGCAAAGCAATTGCAACTGAGAGTTCTCCTGACACAGGGAAATCCTTAGGTGTTTCCAAGCTGGAACAGCCAGTTCTATGCCATTTAGTGTCTCTCCCACCCCAACACTCCCTCTCCATAGAGGGGAGTATGCAGAGGGAAGGAGGAAATGAAAGAAGACATGGAGTTGATCCTGTGACATGTTTATCACAGGAGTGGGTGGGTGAGATTCTGTGACCTGCGTTGTGCAGGAGGTCGGACTAGATGATCATAATGGTCCCTTATGACCTTAATATCTATGAATCTTAAGCCATCTTTGTGGGGAGAGGGACAAATTGTGGGGCGGGGTACACAGTGTGCCACTAAATCTGCCCCTGGGCCAGCATCTGGCTGCAGGCAACAATTTAGCGAAGGCAAGCAGCCTCACAAAATTACACTGGGGGATGTTTTGGTCCCTGTTTGGCCCAGGATTGGGGGAGTGGAAAGGTGGCTTATAGCCCCCACATCCCTATCTCAGCTGCACTGAGAGTAGGCCCAGCTGAGCGCTGAGTCCCGAATATAGGCACTTTTAGCGCATCCGTTACTATGAATAGAGTGCAGTCCACTTAACTCAATAACTGGTTTCTAATTCGATCAGGACTTCTGAAACCAAGCCATTGGTATTGAAAATTGTAATCTCTGCCCTTTATTTGGATCTCTTTTAGCCAGATTGAACAGTTTTACTGAGTAATACAATGATTTGCCAAAGAAGGTGACTACTTAATTATCAAGAAGGGCCAAGATTCCAAACAGAGAGAAGAAAGAGACCAAGGAAGAACCAAGTGGTGATCGCCACAGGCAATATTTGTACACCTGAAGAATCACCAGAGGGGTCAGGAATCTGGCTTGGACTCCACAAAGATGACCTATCAAGGCTTTCAGTTTTTCCCATCCTTCTGATGCTCCCCCGCAAATATCACAGATCTTGCTGGGCCCGCTGGAAGGCCTCTTCAGGGAGACCTAGTACCTCTGCTCTCCCTCCTGGCTCAGCCAGGCCTTGTCTGGCTCCCTGGCAGCACAGCTCCACAGGAGCTGCACTCTGGTGGGTGTTCTCACTTATGTTTCTCCCCTCTAAGTCCCCCTCAGTGTTGGATCATATTAAAGAAGTTCTGTATTAAAATCACAAATGAGTTTGATTCCCCATAGTTTAAATTCCAGGGTATTACTAATGAAGAGGTCTCTTGGTTTTTGGTACTGTTTCTCTCCCTCTATGTGTGAAACTTGCAAGCTGCTAACTGTGTTAGTACATTCTAAGACAGAGTCTGTTCTCAAAGCAATTCACACAGAGAGAGACTCAAAGCAATACTGTGTAACAACAGAAACAGCACCCAGAGACTCCCCGCCCTTTTGTTGTATTAACAATTGTGATTAAAATAGAGATAGAGGATGTATGTGGATGGATGCTTGGTGTGAATAATAACTGAATGATCAGGGAGGTACCAGCCTAAGAATCCAGTGTCTATCGGCTGAAGAAGGCGTCAAGTGGAAATAACCAGAGGACCCCCCCGGAGGGCAGACTGGAATCCACCCAACAGCCTCAAGAATGGGAGAACCAAAGAACAAGATAACATCTGGCAGCACAGAGCCATCAGAAATGTGCCATCTGCTGATTGATCCAGCAACAGCATGATGAAAGCAATTCCCATAGACTGGCCTAGGAAGAAATTCCTATAAAAATGGACTCTAGAAAGTGAGAACTTTGGGGTCTGATTCTGCAAACCAACTTCCAGGAACATCAGATGAGCATCTGACAAGGCCCTGCTCCCTCCTCATGTCCAGGCCACCTGGCCAGTGGCTTGGCATGAGCAACTCTAAGCCTGGTAATTATGATAACTACCTTGCAGAACCTGTGTGTGTTTGTATGAACGAATGTGTGAATAAATATGAGATTGAATGGAATGTTATAGCTCTAACTGTTGATTACCATGAAGTTACTTCTGATTTACATCCAGTGTCAAACAATCAGGCCGCAGGATATGCTTCGCAGCTGTTCAAAAGCTTGCGAGCATGAGTTCAAGTCTCTCACTGCTTAGAAAGAGAAAGGAAAAGATGTTCTGCCATCTTTGTTTCCAGCTGAACATGGCTGGAAAAGGGGATTCAGAGAGTTTAGGAAATTTGAAACTCACTCAGAATGTGCCCAATCCAATGCTCATTAAAGTTACTGGAATGATTTCCATTGACTTTTCTGGTCTTTGAATTGAGGCCAATGAGCCCCAAAATCTCTACAACAAAGCTTTTATGGTCCTGCTATCACTCACTGCTGGAAAAACACAGACAAAAGCCAATGGTAGAAATGCAGGCTTGAAGCACAAAGGAACTGTGTGAGTGCTGGCTCACATATTCATGTCTGTTCACTCAGGGCCTGATCCAAAGCCTATTGAAATCAATTAAAAGACTTACATGGACTTCAATTAACTTTAGATCAATCCTTGAAACTTTTATTGTGATGGACACTAGGCTTCCCCCTGAATTCAGAGGTCTGGATATTACGCCTGATCTGATGCTGTCAATCTGACATCCTATTGTCATTATCCTCAAGGTTATCTTCTTTCTTCCTCTAGTCACTGCAGCTTTCTTATTCTTAGAATCATAGAACTGGAAGGGACCTTGAGAGGTCATCTAGTCCAGTCCCCTGCACTCAAGGCAAGACTAAGTAATATCTAGACCATCCCTGACAGGTGTTTGTCTAACCTGCTCTTAAAAATCCCCAATGATGGAGATTCCACAATCTCCCTAGGCAATTTATTCCAGTGTTTAACCACCCTGACAGTTAGGAAGTTTTTCCTAATGTCCAACCTAAACCGCCCTTGCTGCAATTTAAGTCCATTGCTTCTTGTCTATCCTCAGAAGTTAAGAACAATTTTTCTCCCTCCTCCTTGTAACAACCTTTTATGTACTTGAAAACAGTTACCATGTCTGCTCTTGGTCTTCTCTTCTCCAAAATAAACAAATCCAATTTTTTCAATCTTCCCTCATGGATCGTGTTTTCTAGACCTTTAATAATTTTTGTTGCTCTTCTCTGGACTTTCTCCAATTTGTCCACTTCTTTCCTGAAATGTGGCGCCCAGAACTGGACACAATATTCCAGTTGAGGCCTAATCAGCACGGAGTAAAGTGGAAGAATTACTTCTCATGTCTTACTTACAATACTCCTGCTAATACATCCCAGAATAATGTTTGCTTTTTTTGCAACAGTGTTACACTGTTGACTCATATTTAGCTTGTGATCCACTATGACCCCCAGATCCCTTTCCACAGTACTTCTTCCTAGGCAGTCATTTCCCATTTTGTATGTGTGCATCTGATTGTTTCTTCCTAAGTGGAGTACTTTGCATTTGTCCATATTGAATTTCATCCTATTTACTTCAGACCATTTCTCCAGTTTGTCAAGCTCATTTTGAATTTTAATCCTATCCTCCAAAGCACTTGCAACCCCTCCAAACTTGGTATTGTCCGCAAACTTTATAAGTGTACTGTCTATGCCATTATCTAAATCATTGATGAAGGTATTTAGAAGCAGACTCAGAACTGATCTCTGCAGGACCCCACTCGTTATGCCTTCCAGCATGACTGTGAATCACTGATTACTCTCTGAGATCGATTTTCCAATCAGTTATGCACCCATCTTGTACTAGCTTCATCTAGGTTGTATTTCCCTAGTTTGTTTATGAGAAGGTCATGCGAGACAGTTTCAAAAGCCTTACTAAAGTCAAGATATACCACATCTACTGCTTCCCCTCTATCCACAAGGCTTGATACCCTGTCAAAGAAAGCTATCAGGTTGGTTTGACATGATTTGTTCTTGACAAATCCATGCTGACTGTTATTTATCACCTTATTATCTTCTAGGTGTTCACAATTTGAGTGCTTAATTATTTGTTCCATTATCTTTCCAGGTATGGAAGATAAGCTGACTGGTCTGTAATTCCCCAGGTTGTCCTGATTTCCTTTTTTATAGAGGGGCACGATATTTGCCCATTTCCAGTCTTCTGGAATGTCTCCCGTCTTCCATGACTTTTCAAAGTTAATTGCTTATAGCTCAGATATCTCCTCTGTCAGCTCCTTGAGTATTCTAGGATGCATTTCATCAGGCCCTGGTGATTTGAAGACATCTAACTCGTCTAAGTAATCTTTGACATGTTCGTTCTCTATTTTGGACTCTGATCCTACCTCATTTTCACTGGCATTCACTATGTTAGATGTCCAATTGCCACCAACCTTCTTGGTGGAAACTGAAACAAAAAAGTCATTAAGCACCTCTGCCATTTCCACATTTTCTGTTATTGTCTTTCCCCCCTCATTGAGTAACAGGCCTACTTTGTCCTTGTCTTCCTCTTGCTTCTAATGTATTTGTACAGTGTTTTCTTGTTTCCTTTTATGTCCCTAGCTAGTTTGATCTCATTTTGTGCCTTGGCTTTTCTAATTTTGTCCCTACATACTTGTGTTATTTGTTTATATTCATCCTTTGTAATTTGACTGAGTTTCCACTTATTGTTGGACTCTTTTTTTGAGTTTTAGATCATTGAAGATCTCCTGATTAAGTCAGGTGGTCTCTTGCCAGACTTCCTATCTTTCCTAGGCAGTGGGATAGTTTGCTCTTGTGCCCGTAATAATGTCTCTTTGAAAAACCGCCAGCTGTCTTCAATTGTTTTCCTCCTTAGACTTGCTTCCCATGAGATTTTACCTACCAACTCCCTGAGTTTGCTAAAGTCTGCCTTCTTGAAATCCGTTGTCTTTATTGTGCTGTTCTCCCTCCTACCATTCCTTAGAATCATGAACTCTACCATTTCATGATCACTTTCACCCACGTTGCCTTCCACTTTCAAATTCTCAGCCAATTCCTCCCCATTTGTCAAAATCAGATCTAGAACAGCCTCCCACCTCGTAGCTTTCTTCATCTTCTGAAATAAAAAATTTGTCTCCAATACATTCCAAGAACTTGTTGGATAATCTGTACCCTGCTGTGTTATTTTCCCAGCAGATGTCTGGGTAGTTGAAGTCCCCCATCACCACCAAGTCCTGGGCTTTGGATGATTTTATTAGTTGTTTAAAAAAAGCTTCATCCACCTCTTCTTCCTGGTTAGGTGGTCTGTAGTAGACCCCTACCAGGACATCACCCCCACACACACTTTTTTTTACCCCTTTTATCCTTACCCAGAGACTTTCAATGAGTCTGTCTCTTATTGCTATCTCAACCTCAGTCCAAGTGTATCCATTTTTAAAATGTAAGGCAACACCTCCTCCCTTTTTTCCCTTCCTGTCCTTCGTGAGCAAGCTGTATCCTTCTATACCAATATTCCAGTCACGCGTATTATCCCACCAAGTCTCCATGATGCCAGCTACATCATAGTTGTGTTTATTTACTAGCAGTTTGAGTTCTTTCTGCTTATTCCCTATACTTCTCGCATTAGTATACAGATATCTAAGATACTGATTTGATTTTGGCCCCTGGTTCTGTCTTCTCTCTCCCTTATTTCTGCTATAACAGCCCATGCTCCCCCCAGATTCTGACCCTTCTTGCTTTTCTATTGGATCCTTTCTATTTTATTTGGTTATTAAGATCAGCCATTTTCTAATGAATCCCAATAAAAGGTTTAGATGTGTTCCAGTATCAGGTTTTGGGAATGCAATTTTGATTTAAATACTACTATCCCCCTGAAATAGTACCTTTTTGCTCTTCCAATGTTGACGTAATTGCAACAATTTGAAAGTCAAAACCCAGTTGGGTCTAGTGCCTGGGCGGTTATGACAAATTTAGCTCTTTAGAGGTATGCATAGATGCATGTTGTAGATGTGAAAACAGGGAGGAAATGTTACTAAGACTAAGTAACTGGAGAAAGAGTTTTATTTTGCGTAAATAACAATTTTCAGGTAAACTCTAAAACAATGCTTTCTAACATGAGCACGTGTCTACACGGTAAATAAAATCACGAGCAGCAGGCCTTTGGACAAGTGACATCTGACATACTTTTATGTAGATTGATTTTGAGCTATGTAAATTAAGAATGTTGCTCTTGTAGGCACAAGTGGATCTTACATTGCAGGTAGGACCTGCACTAAAAAAATCCTAATAAGCAAATTCTGTAGCTGATGGCAATTGAAGTCAGCTGCCTGTGAAACTAAGAAAAAAGAAGAATTATATTTATGGTGTTTTTTTTTAAATAAGCTTTTCTGGATAAACTGTGTAACAGGACAACATATTCCAGGCTTGTTTTTCTGCTAGTGTTATGAATCAGCACTGCAAAAGAGCAGGAGATGTTGAGGGGAATCTGTTTTGTCTGTTGCCCTATGCTGGCCCTTCATGCCTAACACAGTCTGCTGGAAGTTCTGTGCAAATTTCCATTCTGCTCCGTGTTAATTTAGTGGGCGTTTTGCCAAACTGAAGACTGCAGAACCAAATCCTAGGGAGGTTAATAATGGTGATTCTTCTCGTCAGGGGATAATTGAGTGCTGTGTTTAACTCAAATGTAAAACAATGTTGTTTCAGGGTTCAAGAGAATGAATACTCCTTTTCTTTTTGCAAATACAGACTAACACAGCTGCTACTCTGAAATCTGTTATATCAGTCTCCCTCATTTAATTTCCTGAGAGTTCCTTAAAACACAGAAACCCACAGCTCCAGCTGCTTTTTATTAATGTTTGAAATACCCACATACAGGATAAATATCCAACACTCAAATGACCTGCTCAAACCAACCATCTCTCATGCTGAGACTATCCTATCCTCGGTGTTCTGTAGGCTGGCTTCCCATAGACCATTGAGTAAAGTTCAAGGTCTCTGTCCTTATTTTTAATGTGCTCAAGGGCCTGGGCCCAGGAAACCTAAAAGATGACCTAAAGCTCTGGGATGAAGACTATGGTTGATAACTCCGTTTCTCTGGCACAGTGGAACTCTCTATAATAAGGATAAAGCTCACCTGGGCAGGAGACAGAGCTTTCTTGTGGGCTGGTCTGAGTCTATGGAACAAATGTCCCCAGGATGTAAGGACCATCACAAACCTCACCACCTTTTCTGCTCTAAGGGTATGTCTGTACTCACGGGCGTGCACAAAGGGGGACAAGCAGGGGCACAGCACCCCCAATAATTGGCAGAAGCACAGAAGTCCTCCAGCCCGGGGCTGGGGTGGGGGGGAGCAGTCACATTTTTATTCCTGCCCCTGTCCATACTGCCATAATGAAGTGTGACTGCAGCTTCTGTAGACCTACCCCTGTGAGCTTTAATCTAGCTAGCTCGAGTAGCAGAGCAAAAAGTTGCAGCTGCGTGTGCTTCAGAGGGAGCTGAATAAGCCTCCTCAGAACATTGGGTAATTATCCATGGGGCTCGCTTGCACTGAGACTCAGACAGCTGCAGCTCCCCTGCTCTGGTACCTAAGAGAGCGAGGTGAAAGCCAGTTCGGGTACGTTTCCACAAGCCGCAACCACGCCTTGTGATGGCACAATGGACATGCCCTAAATACAAGGTGCACTTCTTCAGCCTGTCTTCTCTATCAGAAAACACACACAGCAGTGTGTGCATTTAACAAAGCCCACACAACCAAAACAACACAATCCACTACACACACCATTCTCCTCTTGGGTGGAAGATGAGAGAGAACAAATGACAGGATAGATGAGAGCCACGTCACTTAATGCACCACTGCAAGACGCTCAGCTACTACAGGGACGAGGACAATATACGAACCTATATAGAAGAGAGAAAATATAAACCACACAGCAAAATCTTATCCCGTCATCCACTCACACCACAGTCCCCACAACCAAAACCAGATCAGCATTTTAGGGTGTTCTAAAGATCAGAAAATGTGGCCTCAGGTGGGACAGCTTTGAGCGAACTGAGTCTGTGTTAGTGGCTCTAAATTAGTGTCCAAACCAACCTGCTCCCTAGGGTTTGGCTTTATTGGTACCTCAAAAATAGCACGTCATAAATCTTAGCCTAAGTTTGCCCCCTGAGTGTCCTACTGCAGGGTCTGACAGATCTAACAGCTTCCCTGCTGCGACCTTGGTTGCCATTTAGTTCACATTTTACTTTGCAATAGGTTTTCCCTCAGTCTCTCCAGGCAGATTGCTCCAGCTGCATTGCCATTGTCTAGCACACGCAGGGACTTATTGGTAATGTTGCTGTGACTAAGTGCTCACTATCACGCGCCCCCTGAGGTGGGTCACGACCGGGAGGGCCAGACCTCAGGACAGACTGTCAAGAAGTAGGGCAGACACCCCAAACTGGTGGTGGGTTCTATAATTAGATTTCACCAACCCGGGAACAAATGTGAACTCCTGAAGCACCACACCAGCCTTACCGTGGAGACACAGACAGTCCCCTTGGGCATTCCACTCTATCTTGCCAGCCAGGCAAGCTGGACTTAGTGATAGTTGTTTGCCATACACCAAAGATCACAAAAGATTCAGGTTGCTTCCTGTCCCAAGAGACCAGTCACTTACCCCAGGTCAGTTTATAGATCATTCACCAAAGACAACGCGCGTAGCCAATCCTGTAATAAACTAACTAAGGATTTGTTAACTAGGAAAAAGAAATGAGAGAGTTATTTACTGGTTAAAGCAGGCAAGCATATATACGCCAATAAGTTATGGATCCAAGAGGTGACATAGTTGTAGTAATCTGTCAGCACTGAATGTCTTGTAGGGCTTACCCTGGGGATCTCTGCTTTTGTTTCATAGCTCCAGTCCTGTCAGAGTCCAAACAGTAAAAAAGATGAGAAATATTCATGTTCACTATCTTTATTTCCTTCTTCCAGAATTCAAGCTTCTGGGACCAACCCTTTGGCACGTAGCCTGTGCAGGGGCAATTGGCAAAGTCTTTGTACCATGATGTCCCACAATGGCCCATTTAGTTTTGGAAGTCCTTCCTGATGGGAAAGAGACGATCCGTTCTGACAGGCTGACGGTTTCAGGGCAAACATTTTGTACAGTTATACAGCAAAAACTTACATATTACATTATAGCCTGGGATAAAGATATAAGTGAGATTAATGCATGCAGCAACCTACAAGCATGTCATACGTCCAAACACATTGTTATAAGTTCAATACCATCTTAACCATGCTCAGACAAAGGTGACACAGACTGGTTTCCCGCAGTGAGTTCTCAGCTGAGTCCTAAAGCCTTGGCAACAGCTGGCACCTGGTTTGCCAGCATCACGCTCCTATGAACCAACAGGCTTCTTACAAGATCCACAGAGAGTGCACTTAAATTTCATATTTATTCTCAGCATTTTTTTGGTGGTTTCATGAGTTCTTGGTTCGGGAGAGAAGATGCTGGCTTGTCTTCCTTGCCACTCTCCCTCTTTCATTGTTTGGCTCCCTCATTCAAAAATGAAAGGGGCATGGTTCTTTTGGAAACCTTCTTAAATGCCCAGTGAGGCCTGGAATAATGATTCATACTTATGGTTCTGTGATTGTAGACTGCTCTATGCTTAAGACCAAAGCAGATTGTGAAGAACTTCAAAAAGATCTCACAAAACTAAGTGATTGGGCAACAAAATGGCAAATGAAAGTTAATGTGGATAAATGTACAGTAATGCACATTGGGAAAAATAACCCCAACTCTACACACAATATGATGGGGGCTAATTTAGCTACAAGTAATCAGGAGAAAGATCTTGGAGTCATCGTGGATAGTTCTCTGAAGATGTCCACGCAGTGTGCAGCGGCAGTCAAAAAAGCAAACGGGATATTAGGAATCATTAAAAAAGGGATAGAGAATAAGACGGAGAATATCTTATTGTCCTTATATAAATCCATGGTACGCCCACATCTTAAATACTGTGTACAGATGTGGTCCCCTCATCTCAAAAAAGATATACTGGCATTAGAAAAGGTTCAGAGAAGGGCAATTAAAATGATTTAGGGGTTTGGAACAGGTCCCATATGAGGAGAGATTAAAGAGACTAGGACTTTTCAGCTTGGAAAAGAGGAGACTAAGGGGGGATATGATAGAGGTCTACAAAATCATGAGTGGTGTGGAGAAAGTGAATAAGGAAAAGTTATTTACTTGTTCACATAATATAAGAACTAGGGGCTACCAAATGAAATTAATGGGCAGCAGGTTTAAAACAATAAAAGGAAGTTCTTCTTCACACAGCGCACAGTCAACCTGTGGAACTCCTTGCCTGAGGAGGTTGTGAAGGCTAGGACTATAACAGGATTTAAAAGAGAACTAGATAAATTCATGGTGGTTAAGTCCATTAATGGCTATGAGCCAGGATGGGTAAGGAATAGTGTCCCCAGAACTCTTTTTGTCAGAGGGTGGAGATGGATGGCAGGAGAGAGATCACTTGCTCATTACCTGTTAGGTTCATTCCCTCTGGGGCACCTGGCATTGGCCACTGTCGGCAGGCAGGATAGTGGGCTGGATGGACCTTTGGTCTGACCCAGTATGGCCATTCTTATGTTCTTATGTTCTCAAAGGGCAAAATAAGTAGCTCAGATCCTCAACTGGTGTAAATTGGCAATAGCTGCACTGGCTTTAATTACGCTTTCCTGATTTACACCAGCTGAGGATCTGTCGCCATATGTGTACAAGGGACAACACCCGTGTTCCCACTCCTCAACTCCTGTTGTACCCTTTCTTGTTTTCCTGTGTGTGAATTATCTCTCCTACCTGTGGCTGACACAGCATATCTAATCTCATGCTATCAACTAAAATGGATCCAGCCTTGGAGTTTGAAATACTTGATATAAATCAAAAGATTATTTTTCTAATTGCCAGCCCTGGGAGCTCACTGTGAGCTTGGAAAATAAAACTGTGTTCTTTCTGCCATCATCACCAGTTTTAAAGATGACACAGTTAGAATTTAGCTGTTGCTGATGGTGCTGAAATACTGGAACCCACTGTTGGGAGCTGTACTTTTAAGAGGCTCACATTATGCAATACAGAGACAATTGGAACTGAGACACCAAATGAAGCAGATCTCTGTCAAGCTCCTGGTCTCTGAGTGATCACTGAACCACGCCCAGCCAGCTTGCCCAGCTAACAACAGTACAAAATTATTTCTCACCAAGGTAAACCAATGTGCTCTGAAGACACAAACAGCCATCTTCGGGTCTCATTTACGCTAATGTAAATCTATTGAAACGAATGGATTTACTCCAGTTATACCCTGGTGTAAGTGATTAGAATCTATACCAAAAGAACAGATGTGCTGTACAAGAAGGTTCCATTTTCTCACATTGATTGGGTGCTTGACTTTATTTTAACAAATCCATGACCACCTAGCCCTGTCATGGCTGTCACTCAGCTTCATACAATGGCACTGGGAATTTCACTGCAACAGTAGGGAAAATTCAGATCCTCTTGCCACAGAACAATTAGAGCTACTTTAGTCTTTAAGCCGAGACATATGGCCCATGCATTCATTGATTCCTTCCAGCAGAGGGAAGTAGTACATATATGCACTAGCCAGTTTAGTGGCGTATATTACTGCCAGCTTGTGCCTTTGTCTCATATGTGTGCTTCTACGTCTTATGCGGCACAAGTCACATAGTCTGAGAAAGCGCAACATTAGAATTGAGCAACAGCAGAGGAAGTCAGGAGGCACTGTCGAAACTGACAGATTTGCCAGACTAAACAACAGCCTAAACAACCGACTGTTCCTGGAAAAGCGGCACCAGCCTAAACAACAGCCTAAACAACTGACTGTTACTGGAAAAGCGGCACCAGCAGGTTTTTAATGAACGTCAGTGTTTTCTCTTTAATTCCTCCTCGTCTCTCGTTCTTTGACTTGGATCGTTTTCCAAACAGTGTCTTGGACGTGAATCGTCTTCCAAGCAGTCATCTTCTCCTGAGGTTTGAGAGCCAACCCTGTGAGGGGCTGATCATGTTCAGGTCCCAGTGTCTTCAGCTCAAGAGAAGGTGCTCAGTAGCTTGCTTTGCATCCCTGGGTCCTTTAGAAGGGTTGATTCAGACAAGTTTAATTCTGATGACTCATAAGTGTCACCCATTTTGCATTACTTAGCCTGTAAATGGCTGCTGACAACATACACAAGGGCCGGTGGGCTGGTGAGAGAATCTGAACTGGTCCCAGCAACTACTGTAAATACGACCTTGCAAAACATCCCTCCTCCAAATGGGTACATGCCGAAGCAGCACAACAAAGAGCTATTGACCGGGAGCACTTTGCTGCCACAGAGCCCATTGGGATCCAGCAACACATTCAGCGAGACAGGCCATTTTGCATTGCACAGGAAGAGTCTAATTCGGACACGGTCCATTGCAGCACAACTTCTTCCCTTCTTTTTTGTTTTCTTTGCAAAGATAGGGAGAGCTTTTCAAGCTGATCTTTGCTGGTGTCTCGACGTCTGACTCTCCTCTGTAGGCAGTTAGGCCGATCATTATAAATACCTTTTTTCTGCGCATTGGGTGAATACACCGATGTTTGGAGATAAAAACATGTTTGGCAAATCATTTTGCGCTTTCATTGTAACCAGGCAGGAAGCATTCAGTGCTGTGAAATG
The DNA here is from genome assembly GCF_965140295.1 of Lepidochelys olivacea. Classification (NCBI taxonomy): domain Eukaryota; kingdom Metazoa; phylum Chordata; order Testudines; family Cheloniidae; genus Lepidochelys; species Lepidochelys olivacea. The sequence continues at coordinate 64,624,937 of NC_140421.1, read as the reverse complement.
TTTTATAATACTGTTGGAGGGCTAATTGTTGGTTTTGTTCTATAGCTAAAAGTGAATGGCCAGCCTGATTTCAACTGAATATAAAATTCCAACACTAGAAGTGTGGTGCATAAGTATAAAGTAGATTTGGTTAATTTTATGCACACGGCTTTTTTTTTTTTTTTTTTTTTGCAGACTACCCACCATATAGTGGCTATTAATTAACTATATACAACTACAAAAAGGATTGACTTTGTGAGGTATGACATGCTGACATATTGAGTGTGACATGCCACTTTGAGTTTATAAACCCTCTGATTATTCTGACTTAATGTACCAGTGCAGACTGGTTTTTCTTTATGAATAATGAGTTGATTTTTTTCCAAAATAAACTTTTAAAATGCTGATTTAAATTTATATATTTATATATTTTTAAATCATCATTTTAAAAGTTTATATATATATAATATGGTGTGGGCATTCTACCTGATGTACAATTCAGGGCAAACCTGTTAGTATAAATGAAGATTAATATTTGACCAGATACATAAAAAGGGGCCAGAACCTCAAAAGGTATAAACTGACATCATACCATTGACCTCAATGGAAGTATGTTGATAAACACCAGCTGAGGAGGGCCTCTTTGTTTGTGTTTTTCACATGATTAAGGAGATCCTGGCTCTGACCTGAAAAGAGTCCCTAGTGTGGCCTACCCCATTGCCCAGATCCCAGGGATCTCACTGTGTATGGGTGGGCTGTTCCATCCCTTCAAAAAGACATTGAGTGGTAGCTTCTGAATTATAGTGGAAATATATATATACACCAAATGCTTCAGTTCGTCAGACAACTAACACAACATGTCACCCTCCTTCTCTTTCTGCATATGATTTTTAAAAGAGCACCGGTCCTATAAGTCTTAACATATACTCATATCACTAAGCATCATTTAAGGAGTGTAGTAGTCTCCAAACCCACTCAGTCCAGTTCCCAACAGGTCCAGAGAACAGGGCCCCATTCAGCCAATTAGTTGTTCCTTCTGTTTCATCGCTACCACCTTTCTCAAGGAGGGGAAGTTTGACCTTTGAATGTTTGTGTTATTCAAATGACGGTTACTCCCCAAAAGGGATGGTCTAGTTTGGCCAGGTCTCAAGATACAGGCTTTGGCCTCCAAAGTGATCACATAGCCCCATGTCTTCTCTCTCATCATCCCTCTTCCACTACATTATCTTTCCCTTGCTCTTGTCTTAATGTAGGGCTTGGTCCTGGAAACACACAAGCAAGTGAATCTATGTTCACAAAAAGAAAAGGAGTACTTGTGGCACCTTAGAGACTAACCAATTTATTTGAGCATAAGCTGTCGTGAGCTACAGCTCACTTCATCAGATGCATACTGTGGAAACTGCAGAAGACATTATATACACAGAGACCATGAAACAATACCTCCTCCCACCCCACTCTCCTGCTGGTAATAGCTTATCTAAAGTGATCACTCTCCTTACAATGTGTATGATAATCAAGTTGGGCCATTTCCAGCACAAATTCAGGTTTTCTCACCCTCCGCCCCTCCACACACAAACTCACTCTCCTGCTGGTAATAGCCCATCCAAAGTGACCACTCTCTTTACAATGTGTATGATAATCAAGGTGGGCCATTTCCAGCACAAATCCAGGTTTTCTCACCCTCCCACCCCCATACACAGTTTGTGTGTGTATGGGGGTGGGAGGGTGAGAAAACCTGGATTTGTGCTGGAAATGGCCCTCCTTCATTATCATACACATTGTAAAGAGAGTGATCACTTTGGATGGGCTATTACCAGCAGGAGAGTGAGTTTGTGTGTGGAGGGGCGGAGGGTGAGAAAACCTGAATTTGTGCTGGAAATGGCCCAACTTGATTACTATACACATTGTAAGGAGAGTGATCACTTTAGATAAGCTATTACCAGCAGGAGAGTGGGGTGGGAGGAGGTATTTTTTCATGCTTTGTGTGTATAAAAAGATCTTCTACACTTTCCACAGTATGCATCCGATGAAGTGAGCTGTAGCTCACGAAAGCTTATGCTCAAATAAATTGGTTAGTCTCTAAGGTGCCACAAGTACTCCTTTTCTTTTTGCGAATACAGACTAACACGGCTGTTACTCTGAAACCTATGTTCACAAAGTAACTGAGATGTATTAGAGTTTGTGCAACCCGCAGTGTGTTTACTCTGTCCTCCTCTAGTGGTGGTTGGGGCCTCATATAGAGTCTGATAAGGCTGTACAGACCTTGCAGGACCATTATATTGTAAGCAGGCCTAGGCTCAAAAGTCCATGTAACAGTAACAATCACACATTTCAACTGACGTTCAGTGTTGTACGTTTTAGATCCTCAGATAGTGTAATTCTTCACAGCTCCATGTGAAATTCTGGGGGCTGTAACCATTTATTTCAGATTGGGATCTGGCCATTTTTTAATAATGATAAAAATGAGACTTTCAGTAAGACTTTATTGGCTTGAGAAATGATACAAGGGTTGCCAAAGTGTAAGAAAAAGACAGATCCCCCCTCAGGTATCTCTCTGGGGCAGGTAAGATGAGGCTATACACTGTGTTTGAAGGGCTATCTCTATATCTGTCACTACTGTCCATTCCTAATTGGATAGACAAGTTGCAATGTATTGTCACGCTCTGTGGCAGGATCAGGAAAATTTTCCTTGTCACATTCTGATAAGAAGTCTTGTGTGATTCCTGAGAATTTGATTAATTCTTTGTATTTCAGCCACTGGAATGGAAAACATCTTTCTGCCTCAATCGCTCCTTTCTCATGCTGGCTGCACTGACTCTTTGGGTTTACATTGTGCTTTGTATCTATCGCTCTCTGCATCCGATGAAGTGAGCTGTAGCTCAGGAAAGCCTATGCGCAAATAAATTTGTTAGTCTCCAAGATGCCACAAGTCCTCCTTTTCTTTTTGCGGATACAGTCCAACACAGCTGCTACTCTGAAACCTGCTTCTAGTTTGTGGCAGCTGATTCTGTCTTTCAGGAGCAGCTGCCTCAGTTTCCCACAATTCACTGATCCTATTGGTATCCGGGAACCACATTTCACTGGTGATGAGAGGGCACGGGTGATGCATCCTGGCTAATTCTGAAAAACCAGATTTTGGAAACAGCAGTTCAGGATATGACTGTGGGAAATGTGGCGAAGAAAAACGCCTTTTTAAATAGTGAGATTTCTTTGGCGGTTTTTAACATTTCTACTAGATCCTTGTTTAAGGGGTGTGGACGGTGCTGAGTGCCTTGCTGGTTTGTGCTGGAAACAAGGTCCATGTTTAGTTCTTCTCAGGGAGCTGGCGAAATAAGACATAGCAGGGGCACATTCAGTGTCTTGCTTGTCCTGTGAACAGTCTGCTCACTCAGGGTAGGCGGTGGAAATGCTAGCATTCTCAGCCAGGAACCTTGCGGTAAATGTTTGGCTTGGCTACGTGAAAAAGGAATTTCGAGAAAAACGAAATGGTTTGGGGATCCAAATGGAAGGTAATCGGTCAGTGGCCTAAAATCAGGCACGGTGCTGAGCACCCAGTGGGGGAAGGGGCGGGGGCATTTGCGATCCCAAGAGGTGCTGCTGGTGGCTTGGCCCCTTGCACACCCTGGGCATGGGGTGGCTGGGCGCTCCACGCAGCCCTTGTCCGGGGACAGGAACCCAGCTGTCTGCAAGGACTTGCCACCTCTCTGAGCAAGCGGCTACGGCTGTCTCCACCTGCCCGCCCCCCCGCCACAGGCACCTCCCCCGGCCCCCGCCACAGGCACCTCCCCAGCCGTGCAAACCAAGCCTCGACTGAACTCACTCAGGGCAGGACCTGCTCGGAGGCGTCCCCGCCCCGGGGCTCAGGTGTAGACACGCCGCGCGGGCAATCCGGAGCGCTCTGTGCCTGGAGCGAAGCCATGTGCCACTGAAGCGAAGCGGGCGCGGCCCGGCTCCCGGGGGAAGCCAGATCTGGGACCCACCCCCGAGCCCGCACCGGAGACGAGCTATAAAGTTCCGTGCAGACTTCGCAGCGGCCCGGGAAAGCGCATCCGCCCCCGGCTCCGCGGCGTTGCTGCGCCCCGGCCGGAGCCAGCCCGGAGCAGAGACCCCCTCTCTTCGCCTCTGGCACGGGAGGCGCCGGGCATGGCCGCCCAGGGGGTGCGCCCCGCGTTCGGCTGGCTGGCCGTGAGCGGCTGCCTGCTGGCCATGGCACAGGTAAGAACTTCTGCCCAACTTCGCCCAGCTGGCCGCTTCGGCTCTTCGCTTGCCCGGGGGCCCCCGAGCGCCAGCCCTGGCGCAAGGTCGTGGCTGTGAACTTCCGTGCTGAGCCCTGCCTGGAAAGCCAAGGAAAGCACCCGCGGGGGGGGGTATTGGGTTCCCCACCGAGAGGTGTTTCTTGAGCAATTGAGGCTGAGATTTCCAAGTCTCTTAATTGCCTCTCAAATTAACGAGACGCGGGCGGCTTGGAAGATCTCAGCCAAAAACTTGATATTTTTTCTCCGGTTCCACTCAGACCGCGATAGCCACTTTGCCAGGGCAAACACTGGGGATGCGTCTAAGCGGAATAAATTGCTGTCTCGAGTGGCGATCCAGTACATCTCGGGTGCTTTGTGGGCTTGTCTCGCTCTTAAAACCCGGTGTTGGAGAAACTAGCCAATCGGAAGGAGAGAGCTCTTTTTACTCTAAAATACAGGAAGTTTAGCATCTCAATTCACTTTCCCCTGCAGTTTCTTAATCTATGGACGGCAGACAGTACTGCGGTTGGACTTGGCCATGGGACCGTGGCCGGCTTGAAATCTTTTACATATTTTCCCCTTTTTTTGAGTGAAAAGTAGAATCCATGAAATAGCCTGGATTCGTTTTAGCTAAAAGTTTGTGAATTCATGGCATTTATTGCTGGTACCGTCAGTAACACAGTAGAGGGCGCTCGTTTATAAGCGACAGGGCCGGCGTTTAATTTCATAGGCGGCTGTTTCCATGCTTTCAGCCAAGATCTGTGTTTCCTCATGATTCGTGTTGATATAACTGCAGGTTTTTAAACAATCCTTGATGTCACTTAATTTTATAATATTGTATTGGTAAATGCAAAGAACAATTCCATGCCCTTGGACGGAGATAAATTCAGGCGCAAAAGTGGGACTTAAGGAAACAGGAGAATGAGGAATAAGATACTTAAAACACTGAATTTAAACAGCAGTCCTTCAATGTTACTCGAAAAGACAGTCAAAATGTACAGTGCTTTTTTCAGGTTCTAATTTGGAATGGGTGGCTATCAATAATACCAAACGGTTAACAGTGGGAAATTTTGCAGTGTGGTCTACTAGACTGACCACAGATCTTAGAGCCAGGAATTCCTGAGCTCTCAAACCTGAGCTCTTATCCTTGCTCTGCAATGATTGTCTCTGTGGTCTTAGGCAAATCACTAAAGCTTTTTGCCCATTGAGAATACTACTTATGTAACGATATAAGAGAACTGAAGATTAGTTAATGGTTTTTACATTTTCCAAAAACTGTAATGTACCATATAAGTGTTAAATATTGTCACCTGGCACTCAGGTACTATGGTTCTGGATACTTAAGAATAGTAGGAAAGTAAATGGATACATACACTAAGACCAAGGAATAACTAAAATCTACTTATAATTGATAAGAAACTCTGTTCTGGGATTTACTTGTGACTATGACAGTGAGTGCTAGCAAGACCTGATCTAGGGTCAGGTAGAGAGAGCACTTGATCGAGTCATTCTTTGGCTATGATTCATTACTAGACATGTCTCATTTGTAACAGTCATGAGTAAGCCACAAACTGGAATATCATAGAAATGTAGGGCTGGAAGGGACCTTGAGAAATCAAGTCCAGCCTGCTGTGCTGGGGCAGGACCAAGTAAACCTAGACCATCCCTCACAGGTGTTTGTCCAACCTGTTCTAAAAAACCTCCAATGATGGAGATTCCACAGCCTTCCTTGGAAGCCTGTTCCAGAGTTTAACTACCCTGATAGAAAGTATTTCCTAATATCTAACCTAAATCTCCCGTGCTGCAGTGCGAGCCTGTGACTTCTTGTCCTACTTCAGAGAGAACAAGTGATCAGATATGTTAAGGGCTGTTATAAAGAGGACAGTGAAGACTATCAGGTCCCCCCACCGTCAGTCTTCTTTTCTCAAGACTATTTCCTGTGTTATTTTATTATATTTTTATTATCTATATTTACCATAGTGTCTAAATGTTTTCTAGTTTTTAACCCTGTGTTGGCAAAGGATATGTTTTCTTTTTTCTTTAAGAAACCCTTAATAACACAAGACAGGATATTTACAAATATAAATAGCAAATAACAAATGCAACACTCCTTTTTGTTTTAAGTAGCTTTTAATAATAAAGGGGCCTTAGATTTTAAAACCAAGATGTAATTGTATCTCAACAGTATCTTTCATAACCTGTTTGTTTGAATTGATTGTATACTTTTAGCTGGATTTTAAGAAATCTTTAAAGGTCAATTCAAGAGATATGACTCAAATGGCAGTGCTAGGTCAAGTCCCCTCCATCAAAAAAATTAAAAAAAAATGAAGTGAGCGATCAGCTTGTTACCTTATAGCCTGGATGCATTGGTAAGTGAAAGAGACAGGGAATTCAAAGACCAGGCATGTATGGCTAGCAGGCACTCTAAACAGTAAGCACAGGCTGGGGGTGATTCATTTGTACTGTGGTGAAGAAAACTCACGACTAACTTTGTCATGAAGCTCAGTGGCCCCTTGGGCAATTGTTAATTTTCTTCCAGTCTTGGGGCCCTATCCTGCAAAGATGTACATGCTTAATTTTACTACTGCGAGTAATCCCACTAAAATCAATGGGATGCGTTACAATAATAAAGTTAAGCACGTGCATCAGTGTTTGTTGGATCAGGGCCTGGGTCTTCAGCATCCAGGAGAAGATCCCTATTTATTTTTCTCTAAAACTAAAAGGAAAAACCGCCACTAATGTTTTTGTCTCCATTTGTTTCATTCTATTATTATCAGTAACATTACAGTAGAGCCTCGGGGCCTTGGCTAACATGGGGACTCTGTCGTACTAGGCACTGTAGTACCTACCCCGGATAAGAGAGAGTCCTGCTTTGAGACGCAACAATTTAAATGGATGACTCAAACAAAGGGCCTCGTCTAATGTAAATCTCCACCATGTATGCCAGTGGAATACCCGCCCCCAAAACATGGAGTGACTTGCTGGATGTCCCAGTGATAGTGCTGAGCATTGAGCGTAGGTGCCCTGAGCTGCAGCCTCGCGCCAACCAAAGGACTAGCCTTTCTCTAGACAGAGGCTGCCTTTACCTCTCTAAGCATGTCACATCACTATGGAATGTTGCTCTCCAAAGCCCGTGAGAAGGCACAGACCATTATAATATACACAAACTGCTTTGCAGGTAGGTGTAAACTTATGTGGGGTTTATACACCCCCATTACAGAGTCCAGGAGGAACCTGAGTCCAATTAGGCCTCTGGGTTCCACGTGGAAGGGTGTCAGGTATAATTGGTGATCAAACCCAGCAGGGGAGGAGCTGGGACTTCCTGAAGGACAGAGCAGAGGGCAGTAGAAAGGTTAGAGAAGGGACCCAAGTGAAAGGTACTGGGAGCTTCCTCTCTTGAGCTCAAGGCTGAGGAACGCCTGGGTGGCCTGGAGGACTGTGGAGAGGAGCTGCAGGCAGGGATAGGCTGTGGCCACAGCCCCTGAGAAAGCCCCAGGAGGCCTTGCTCTGAAATAAGCGCAAGAAAGAACTCTGCAGACATTAGGCTCAGTCCCAGCAGGAAGCCCTGAGGAAGCTGGGTGTGGGACCTGGGAAGGTGGCCAGGAAGCTGACGGAGTCAGGGAAGGCTGGTAGAGGTAGGGGACAATTCTGGACATGGACAGTTAAAAGGCACAGGCTACAGGAAATGGTGATTCTCTCCTCAGTGGGCCTGAAAGAAGGCTCAGTGTGGAGCTAAGACCAGGAAAGTTCTGAGGTGGCAGGAAATGAGGGGTTCTTGCTGTGGTGAACCTGAGGCAGGGGTTGGTGACGTACTGGGAGCTGAGTGGGACTAGAAATATTTACCTGAGATTTCTCTGAACGGTCTACCTTGAAGACCCTGGGTGAGGACCCAGGGGTCTTAGTAAACTCCAGGAAGGGGCTGAAGCAACAGGAACTTTGGGTGGTGTTTTATATGGACTTGACTGGAGTACTCCAAAATGGGTGTGGAAGTAAAACGTGATCTGTCTGGTGGCAGCCCATTGTCGGACCTGAGCGACTGCTGACAGACAGGAAAGAGCTGCTTCCCACCCAGCCACAAGGGAGCATGCTCTGGGTGACCACCCTTCTACAGGGTCCTAAGGCCAGTCTAAAGAAGGCCCAGAAGCCAGACTCTTCACATGTTATGAAATTACTGTGTGTGATTTGCAAGTCCTCTCTCTTCTGATAACTGAAACAGATACAAAATCCCTAGTTGCACCACCACTGGTAAGCCAAAATGTTTCACTATTCTTTGAAAAGATGCTACGCTACTCTGTGGATTTGTTGAGTTACATAGGAGAGGTCAATTGCAGCTTGTAGGCTCTTCCTGTTGTCTTTACTCCAGGTTAAGGCCATCTTTGCAGCAGCCAAGAAACTAAGGTGTGAATTCCGCTGAATTATTTTCCTTTCATCCAATAACTTTGGGCCAGATTGTGAGTCCTTTACTCGCAGTGTTGAGCAGTTACTCCTGCTGATCTCAATGAAACTACTTTGTGAGTGAGTGCTTGCAGATAGATGACGTTCACGGTTAGGTAGAACGTATGTGTACCAGAGAAGATCCACTTAAACCCTCTTTTGAGAGCTTAAGTGTAATGAAGTGTTGCATAGGTTTTATGCCTACCTTCCTCACAGACTGGAGGACTCTCAAACTGGCTCTTTCCTTTTCTCACAGAACTACAATCAAGTGTGCTTGGCCCATAAGCGCTGACTCTGTGGGTGCTCCGGGGCTTAAGCACCCACTGAAAAAAATTGGGGGTGCTCAGCACCCTCACGAGCCACCGTGTTGCTGATCATTTCATCCAGAAAGCTACAGTGAGATGTAATGACTTTAAACTGGGACGTTAGTGAAGACAGCTTGTAGGCGAGGGCAAGGATTTTAGTCTACTGTAATTCATGATGATGTAGTTGTGTAGTTCATTACTATTTTAATAATAGTTAAATTGATAAGATACCAACGATGGACACACATATTCATAACTAGAATATGAAAAGTGTATAAATATGCTACAAATAGGTCCCCCCCCCCAAAAAAAAAAACCTGGCAGAGTCGCCCTCCCTCCCACCCCCCCAAACACACACACGTCTTCAAAAGCACCCACCGGCAAAAACAAAAGTCAGCACCTGTGATTTGGCTTGATATGGTTTATAGGAGTCCACGTTTCTAACTGTTGATGGTTTTGTTATCATAGAAATGACCTTTGCTGAACAGCAGTTGCCAGCAGCTTTTCTGAGTGTCGTTTTTAAATTCTGAATATTGTTGACCTATGTGACTCCCCCCCCCCCCGCCGTCCCACCATCGTCTATCTCCATAACTCTTCAGAAACAGTTCTCAGTGATTTAGCATGTTAGCTCATTCTCTTTGCGCCCCAGACCGTATATCGTCCAGACCTGCGGTGTGATATAAAGACTCAGACTTTCCAAATAGTCCTTTTTCCTCTCTCTTCATCTCTATGAATAGCTGTTTGCACGAGGTCATCTTACTTTGTGAGCGCTATATTGTGTTTTTACCTTTACAGAGTCTCTAGGACCCAGATCCTCAGTGGCTCTTCTCCCATTCTGTGCAGCCACCCAGGGTGTGGATAGCTGGTGCAGAGGCATAAGGGGTATTTCATGCCCTTTTAATCCCCTGCACTGAATGCAGGAAAGGCCACAATCTGGCAGTCGGGTTCCAAAGCTCCTTGTTTATTTTCCCCCGTTGATCTTGAGTGTTTAACAAAGAAAGTGGCATCTTGGCTGTGATTGAGTCATTACAGGTTTAATTCACCTTCTTGCTTGTTAACAGGATGACTTTCCCTTTAATATTTCTTTTGCCTCTGATGTTCTGAAGAACCCCTTATCTCCGTAGCCGCTTTGCTTAGCATTAAGTCAGTTAGTCTGCTCTTTCATCTTTCCCTTTCTCATTTATCCATATTCATGATAAGGAAATATCCACTCCATTTTCTTTGTGTCGGTCACAGATAGCAAGATAACTTGCACATTTTCCCTCTGATGTCTTAGTCTCCAATCGTTGGTCAGTTGTATTGTTTCCATCTATCCTTACTGGGCAAAGACTATAGTGGGACTTCTTTACCAGCATTCTGACGATGTACAAAATACTATCCTAATGTTGTTCTTCAGTTGACACAGGGATGAGTTGCAATCATGAGTGGATCGTGGAGGCTGTCTATCTCGGTTGTGCATCCTTCTATGAAGATGTGGTCACCACTATGAACGTTTGGGAACCCCCAGTTGAGGATACTGCTTCTGGAATGGTGGTGTATAAATTCTCATTGGGCTATAGAGCCCGGTGAATAAAATATTTTGAGAACAAAAGAGTAGAGAACTGGGATGTCTGGAAGAAAGGTGTTCCTTAAAAGGCACTTCCTCTTATGATGTGGTCCTTGGAATGAAATAGCTGGAGAGCCAAGAATCTACTCTAGAAAAGCAGTCAGTTTATGAGAGGAGCAAAGAAGCATATCCATTGGGACTGTATGTGTTGCTTGGGGATAAGACCAGATCTACTTCCTCCCATTGTATTACTTAGTGCAGGAGCTCTCTTAATCAGGCAGGTAAGAGTTGGCTCTTGAAAGCTGGATATGCTATTGGTTGTGGCAGTGGTTTCTTTTAGACCCCCTTCTACTGTGACATACAAGTTGCACTCAAAAGCCAGCAAAATTGTGCCAACAATCAATATGATTTGTTTTGCCACTGAGCAAAACCAGCATTAAGTTTCCTTATCTATATTGATACAATTGATAAATGAGAGAGGGCCACTTCTTCAGCTGGGGAATGTCAGCACAGCTGATTTGAGCGTAGAGAAATTCTTTTGGTTTTTATTTAGGGTATGTCTACACTACGAAATTAGGTCGATTTTATAGAAGTCGATTTTTAGAAATTGATTTTATACAGTCGATTGCGTATGTCCCCAGTAAGCGCTTTAAGTCAACGGTGTGCATCCTCAGTCCCCTGGCTAGCATCGACTTACGGAGTGGTGCACTGTGGGTAGCTATCGCACAGTTCCCGCAGTCTCTGCTGCCCATTGGATTCTGGGTTAAGCTCCCAATGCCTGATGGGGCAAAAACATTGTTGCGGGTTGTTTTGGGTACATGTCGTCAGTCGCCCCTCCCTCTGTGAAAGCAATGGCAGACAATCATTTTGCGCCTTTTTTTCCTGGGTTACCTGTGCAGACGCCATACCACAGCAAGCATGGAGCCCGCTCAGCTCACCATCACCACTGCTGCTGTGGGCAAGTCTACTGTGGGGGGCTGCTGTGATCCACGTAGCCAGTGCAATCGTTGACATTCTGTTATCAAGGGTAGTGACTCTGGGAAATGTGTGGGCCTTTTTAGATTTTAGGTGCATCATATTCCTGTCCTTTGTCACTGGTGAAGAAGTCTTTCAGCCGTACATTCCAGTCCAATCGGCGCTGTAACGCCCCATAGCACTTCTGTGGTTGACACGTGTAACAGCTCCAGGGCTCTTGCTCTTTTGTCTTGGCTGAGGTACCTTGCCCTATCAGGACCTCCAGGCATTCGACATAGAAGCACCTGCAGCAGCTCTTTGCTTACGCAGCAGACAGTGCAGTAGGACTGGTACCCGTCTTCGTCGTACATATAGAAGAGCTCCAGGAATCGATCCCTGCAAGTCTGGCAAAGGCCCCCCTCAAACAGCAGGTGGAATGTGGCTGGGTTTTTTCTCCCGCACGATAAACAACTGTCTTCAAGGCTCCTGTTGTTTGTGCCTTCGTAAACCATTTGCTCTCTGCTCTGGTCCTCCTCCACCCGCTCCTTGCTGTTGTTGCAGAAGTTAGTCTTTAGCTGCTTGGCCGGGGGGTTCTGGGAACGTCTTCCCTGCCCTGCTTCTAGCAACCTCCAGGGCATAGTGTGCGACTCGTCGATAGGAGACCAGCTTATTAAACGTGGAGTGGTTGAAATGCTGCCTAAAAGCCATCAGACCCACCAGCTTGCCTGCTGAAACCTCGGAGAACTTCCCGTCCCCAAACCATTGCACCCAGCGCATTCCGGAGATTGCCTGATGTTTGGATGTGACTCTGTAGGAGACGATGATTGCAGGCCACCAGGAGAAGCTCTTGATCTTCCCCCACGTGAGCTCTCCAATTCCAAAATCTTTCCCATCCTGGTATTCCACCACTTCCCCTACAATTCTGCTCCCCAGTGACGAGCTCGGGGGATCCGTTGTGGTCCCCCTGGGTGCTGCTGGCAGACATGGTACTGCTGCTCTGGGAGGACTCCTTGGAATCCTCCTCAGTGAGGTCAATCAGGCCATCCTCCTCTTAGAGCACTGAATGGGAGCCAGAGACTCCAGGTCATTCTCTTCTTTAAGTTTTGTCTCATGCAGATTCAGTCTTGCCTGGAATATCATGTGAGCTGGAGGCTTCTGCCTCAGGCTGCTCTCCCAGCTGGCAGCACCGCATGGTCGCACTGACCCCAGCCTACCCCTTGCTCCCATGGCTCATGAAGCCTGGACAGTAGTAAGGAGCCGTTCAACGATAGGCTGAGCAAGTGCAGAATGGTGGCAGAATGTGCCTTTGGACGTTTAAAAGATCGCTGGCGCTGTTGGTCAGACCTCAGCGCAACCAACATTCCCATTGTTATTGCTGCTTGCTGTGTGCTCCGTAATATCTGTGAGAGTAAGGGGGGAGACGTTTATGGCGGGGTGGGAGGTTGAGGCAAATCACCTGGCATCCGATTTTGCTCAGCCGGACGCTAGGGCGATTAGAAGAGCACAGCAAGGCGCACTGCGCATCAGAGAGGCTTTGAAAACGAGTTTCATAACTGGCCGTGCTTCGGTGTGACAGTCGTGTGTATGTTTCTCTTTGCTGCAAACCCGCCCCCTTTGTTGATTTTAATTCCCTGTAAGCCAACCACCCTTCCCCCTTCGAAATAAAGTAACTATTGTTTTGAAACCATGCATTCTTTATTAATTTTAAAAAAAATGAGATAACGGACAAGGTAGCCCGGGTGGGGTGGGGGAGGAGGGAAGGACAAGGCCACATGGCTTATTGTAGCCACACTAAAAATAAAACTCTTTGAATGACAACCTTCTGTTGCTTGGGCCATCCTCTGGAGTGGAGTGGCTGGGTGCCCGGAGCCTCCCCTGCTTGCGTTCTTGGGCGTCTGGGTGAGGGGGCTATGGAACATAGGAGGAGGGTAGGCGGTTATACAGTGGATGCAGCGGGGGTCTGTGCTCTTGTTGGCTTTCCTGAAGCTCCAACAGATGCTTCATCATGTCCGGTTGCTCCCCCATTATCCTCAGCATCGCGTCCTGCCTCCGCTCTTCGCATTCACTCAATTCTTTCCTGGCCTCTGCCACTGAATGCCTCCATGCATTAAGCTGTGCTCTATCAGTGCAGGAGGACTGCATGAGCTTGGAAAACATGTCATTGTGAGTGCGTTTTTTGTTGTTGTTTTTTTTTTCCGCATTCTAATCTGCGATAACCTCAGGGACAGAGATGATAGGGGGAATGTAGAAACATTCTACGATTCTGGGGGAACTGCATGGTCACCTGTGCTGCTGAGTTCGCCACGCTGACCAAACAGGAAATGAAATTCAAAAGTTCCCGGGGCTTTTCTTGTGTACCTGGCTAGTGCATCAGAGTTCAAAGTGCTGTCCAGAGCGGTCACAATGGAGCACTCTGGGATAGCTCCTGGAGGCCAATACCATCGATTTGCATCTGTACTACCTAAAATTTGACCCAGCAAGGTCGATTTTAGTTCTACTCCCCTCGTAGGGGAGGAGTACAGAAGTCGATTTTAAGAGCCCTTTAGGTCAACGGAATGGAGTTGGTTGTGTGGACGCAGTCATTTTTAAGTCGACCTAACGCAGCTAAATTCGACCTAACCCCATAGTGTAGAGCAGGCCCTAGTCTTGTGGTGTGTGAGTGTGTGTTTTTGTTTTGTTTTTTAAAAAAAACTCCACCTACTGGAATCCCATGTTTAAGTGAGAATTTCAGCTTCCATTTTTAAAAGTAAACTTCTAGCCCTCATAGGTGTTGAGATTGGCTTAAAAATGAGATTTTTATTTGCCTTCTATTCTAAACCTTTAGGGGTCATATCTCATGATTTTGTAGGGCCTGGCCTATGATTTTGGGGCACTGGAGGTTGGGAATACTGAGATTTGCATCTGGCCCACAGAAATAAATTTGATCTCAGGTTTGAAACTTGTCACAATTCTAGCCAGCATAATCTGTATGCTATATGTATCATGCACAGCATTCTGCAATTGCTAAAAAGGCATTGAAGCATATAATGAGGAGACTTCTAGCATAGACCGTCTCTTATCATGTGGTCTGGCAACTTTTATTTTTTACAAGGGCAATGTCTGCATGGAACAAAAAGGCTGCTACAGTAGAATAAGCAAAAAACCTCCATTCTCTCTTTCTAAGCCGTTACTGGGAACTATTTCCCAATTGATGAGGCAAACAGAGGCTCTGCTATAGGTTGATGTTGGAAAGCTCTATGGGACTTTGCTATATTAAGGCCATTGCCCTCCATCTGACCCACCTTTTGCTCTGTGTGTTTTTCCTTTTTCTCCCGAACACTAATTCCCTCTTCCCTTCCCTAGATAAATATATTTATAACATCCGAGTCCTGTTCCTTCATACACCGTGTTCCCACAGGAGTTCCATAAGCACAGGGTTTATTCCATAAGGCCCTTATATGAACTTAAAAGAGTATGCCTAGCTGTTGTAGATTGTTAGACTCTTTTAAAGGAGGACTGGAAGTGTAAATAATGCCATTTAACACTGGGAGTAGTTTAATGCAGTTGTGAGGACGACCCCAGGTTAGAGGTGTGAGTGACAGGCAGGATGTGACAACACCACCACATAGTGATCAAGAAAGGAGGCGGGGGGCAGTTCTGGGTGTGGGGAAGCGGGGTTCAGAGCTCTGTTTTAGCCAGGTTGAACTAGAGCTGATGGCTAGACCAGAGTCAGGCTGACCTTTTAGTTTGGCTAGAAAGAGATGGGTCTGGAGCAGAGGTAGATCTATGAGTAGTCAGCATAGGGTGTGTCTATTATCACATGTAGGCATATCTATGCTAAGATTTAATCTAGCTAGGGCAGCTACAAATCGCAATGAAGATGCAGTGGCATGGGCCCCAGCACAGGCTAGGAATGCGGTTTACATACTCAGGGTTCCAGGAGGGCTGTATCTGATTTCCTCCTCATAGCCCTTCCCATTCTTCCCCCCTCCCCCAAATTTCCTGCTGTTTGCACTGCTGCTCTCACCTGATTTCCTCTCCTTGGGATTGGAACCAATCCTGCACTGACTGTTCCTGCTCCAACTGGGACTGTTTCTTTCTCTCTCCTCTTCCCCCAGCGCCTCTGTCCATTTTTCTCCTCCTGTCCATGATGCTCCAGCTGTAAAGTTTAGTGCTGGGTGACCTGCAGTAAATCATATGCCTTGTTTGTGCCTTACTTAGAAATAACTGCGGAGGCAAGACACGGCTTACTTCTGAAACTTTCCAAGTCGATTTTATTGGTCCAAATGTCTTGTTTACTTTCCAGTCCTGAGACTAAAGTGTCCTGTGCCACAGGAGAGATGCAGATGGCCCCAATGCCTGAGCCCCTGCGATGGCAGGGAATAGAGTAAGTCCGCTGTGCCCAGTGGCTCTTGGCAGGTGATCCCTGCTCCATGCTACAGAGTGAAGTGAAAAACCCCTCTGACCTGGAGGGAAATTCCTTCCTAACCCCAAATCTGATGATCAGTTTGACCCAGAGCGTGGAAGCCAGATTCCCCAGCTAAGCATGGAGGAGCGAGGATTCTCTGTAGCGCTTCAGAACATTGGGCTATTTCGTCTGGTGTCCTGCCTCTAGCTGTGCCTAATATCTGATGCTTCAACGGAAGGCAACCACTCCCAGCCAATTGTATCTGGGCAGTCTGGCCCGGGCAATGGATGGGGGATCCTTCTTGACCCTACAGGTGACCAGCTGAAGTCCGGAAGATGAGATTTGCATGCAGTCACTGTCTTAATGCAGAGATGCAAGTGTTATGAACATGGTGAGGGAGAGCTTCCTATTCTCTCCATGGCTTAGAAAGGAGGGATTGTGGGAAGTGTGTGGCCTTTCCCTGGAACTGGACCGGGGATGCAGGATGGGTGGGGTTAGTGTGAATCACAGGGATAGTGCCTTGAATGTGCTCTGCATTTACAAAACCCAAATCTGCACAAATTCCAAAACACAAAACTACGCATCCCTGCTCCAAGGAGCTTACAGACCGAGGCTATGTCTTCACTAGACATGCTGCAGTAGTGCAGACACTCAACACAGCGACGACCGGGCTTCTCTCATTGGTGGAGTTAATCCACCTCCCTGAGAGGCGGTAGCTACGTGAATGGAAGAATTCATCAGTCAGCCTAGAGCTGCCTACACCAGGGGTTAGGATGGCTTAACTACAGGGGGTGGATTTTTCACACCCCAGAGGGATGTAGCTGGGTCAAGTTTTTAGTGTAGACCTGGCCTAAATAGAGCAAAAGAGGGAAGCCAAAAAATTCCTTCGGATCTGATCTCCATTGTGTGAGAGCAAAACACAGTCACTGCTCTGCCCCTGTGGGTTCTGTGGGGCTTCGCTGGTGGGCTCCAATGACTCTCCCCCTCTCCTCGTGTGAATAGTCTGAGGATGCTTGTGCACTGTGAGAACAAGAATGGTAAACTCCTCCAGGTACCCCAGTGTGAGGGGCAGGAAGGGGCACTAAGGCTGAAGCTCTGCAGAGAAGCAAAGAGAGAAACACAAGCAGCCACGAAGATGTTACTGTATTTTCCCCTCTCAATGAAAGTTCTTTGGTCAGGGTCGGAAGAAATTGACTTTCGGTGATTTTTCTGCCATTGTCTTTTTGCAGGAAGGCGAAAGGGGAAGAAAGGAATGTCGGGATTTCTTTCATTGTCCATGGAACCTGCATTGGCTGCTTTGGTGCCCAGGGATCTGCTGTTTCTGTCACCAGAATGAGCCATGTGCTCCGATTTGAGCCCTCGCAAGGACCTGCTGTCTTTGTTTTAAACACGCTACCCACACACTCTCCTTACCCCTGACTAACTTGATCTGATCTGTTCATTATCCAAATAGCTCAAATCCTTTAAAGTAACCCCAGGGAATCCCTCAGTCCTTTCAGTTGCTAGCAGCGCCAGCATAGCAGATGATAAATGTTTAACGCATCTGCCAGCTCAAAGCATGGTATTTCCCCACCTCCGTCCTTTTGTCCTGAGAGGTGCTGATTGCCTTTCAGGTTCCTCTCTTCCCTTCCTCACAGCCTCAATGGAACACCTGACTGCCGCACGCTGAGTTTCTTCAGAAGCCCTCGCTAATCCTTTCATTGGGATCTTTCCAGAGTCTCTGAGTCTTGTTGTTTGGCTGCAGTACTAGTAGAATGGCTGGATTAATGCACTGTGGGGCCACGCACAGCTCTTCTCCTATTACTAGGGCTTTGCCCTTCACTTGTAGGACAGAGAGAGAGGCAGTGGGGCCGCTTCCTGTCTTCTCGGAGCACGGCAGGGACCCTTTCTCTCCCCCAAGAGTCAGGAGTGGCAGCACTGACCCCAACAATCAGGACGTATCTCTTTGCCTGGGTGGGCTGAGCCTATTGCACTCTTCTGTACCTGCCTCAAGCAGTCCTCTAGGGTAGTGTCAAAATTAAGGGTTCCCCTACAGCAGTGGGTTTGGGAGTTAATCTCCCAAGGAGATGGATGGGGCCATTCTCAGAGCTATTGTTTCAGGCTGTCTGCAGACTCAGGCAGGAATTGCTGCATTGATTACACGTGGGTCAGGCTCTGCTTTGCCTGAAGTACAAGATGCCTTGAAGATGTACAACCCAGAAGGCAAAATAGGAAAACCCCAAACTGTATTATTTTTCAAACTCTTGTGATTGGCTTAAAAATCGTATGATTTTTGGGAAGAGGCGACTCACGGCTTTTGAACACTTAGGGTTGGTGCAACAGGTGAATTACTGCCTCCCCCAGCTGTGTACTCAGCAGCTTATCAGCTCATTAGCAAATGCTGCCCTATTGCATTGAAAGTGGAGTTGCTTTCAGTTCAACACAGCCACCAATTCAATCATAACAATCTGAGAACTCAAGTCCGGCAAGGAAAAACCAGTCCACTGTGCGCGTTTTTATATTCTATTAATGATGAAAGGCAAGCACCCACACATCTCATGATCTGAACCCTATACGCCTGATCCTGAGCTGGTGTCCATCACCACAGCTCCGCTGAAATCGGAAGGAAGTCAGTATAGTTCCACTAAGACTTACTGAGCGTAGGGCATGACTACACTGCAAAATTAAGTCGACTTAAGTTAGGTCAACCTAAAGCCACCGCAGTAATTTGATCAGCTGTTCATGTCAGTGCTGCCCTCCTTCTGCCGGTGGCGCGTGTCCTCATTGGGAGCGCTTGCACCTACTGAAGTGGGGCATTGTGGGGCTCTGACAGCTGGAGGGTAGGGGATCGAGAGCCACGCAGTGCTGACTGCTGGAGGCTCCCCCTCCCCTGCCCCAAGCCTGAGCACCAGAGCCCCCTCCCCGCCCTGGGGCTCACTGCCGGAGATGTCAGCCCCAGACGGGCTAAGCACCAGAGCTCCCATGCCCAGGCTGACAGCTGGAGCCCCTCAGCTCTGCATGGGGCTGACTGCTAGATCTCCTCTCCCCACCCCAGTGGTCAGCCCCGCGGGGGGCCTCCGGTGGTCAGCCCCACGCTTACAGCACCTGTTGCTACCTTTGAAAGCTGGCACGGGGCGCTCTGTCAAAGGCAGTAAAGGTAGATGTAAGCAATGCGGTGTCTACACGGATACTGAGTCAACCTAACTACATCAACCTAAGCTCTACGGCTCTCGTGGTGGTGGAGTTATGAAGTTGATGTAGTGGGCGACTTACATCGGTGGGAGCTACAGATTAGTGTAGAGGTAAGCTGCCTTGCATTAACCTAACTCTGTAGTTGTGAACTTTCTGAGGTTTCACTAAGTATTATGCCACAGCAGTATTATGCCACTCATCCCGTGGGATATCTAGAAAACTAATCTTCACTTAGTTTGGCATGAGTTTAGCACTTCTGGGAGGCACCAGGCTGTCTTACAGACAAAGGGCTAGATTGTGACTTGAACTCAATGTCTGGGCAAAGGAATGAGTTTTAAAAAATAAACTATTAAACCACTTATGTCAATGCCTGGGCTACCCTGTGTCTAGGGGGGATGAGCAAGTGGGACTAATCCTTTGCTTATTCAACGAGCACCTTAGAGACTAACAAATTTATTTGGTCATAAGCTTTCATGGACTAGAACCCACTTCATAAGATGCATGGAATGGAAAATACAGGAGCAGGTATAAATACATGAAAGGAGGGGAGTTACCTTACCAAGTGTGAGGCCAGTCTAATGAGACAATTCACTTAACAGCAGGATACCAAGGAAGGAAAAATAACTTTTGAAGTGGTAATGAGAGTGGCCCATTTCAGACAGTTGACAAGAAGGTGTGAGCAACAGTAGGGGAAATTGGTATTGGGGGAAATTAGGTTTAGGTTTTGTAACGACCCAACCACTCCCAGTCTTTATTCAGGCCTAATCTGATGGTGTCCAGTTTGCAAATTAATTCCAGTTGGAGTCTGTTTCTGAAGGTTTTTTTGTTGAAGAGTTGCCACTTTTAGGTCTGTTATTGAGTGACCAGAGAGATTGAAGTGTTCTCCGACTAGTTTTTGAATGTTATGATTCCTGATGTTCAGATTTGTGTCATTTATTCTTTTGCGTAGAGACTGTCCGGTTTGGCCAATATACATGGCAGAGGGGCATTGCTGGCACATGATGGCATAGATCACATTGGTAGATGTGCTAGGCTACTAACATGGCTACTACTCTGAAACCTTTGCTTATTGTGTCCTCAGAGCAGGAGGAAGAAGGCTGGCTGCACCCGCCACATGCTCAACCAGTGTGCAGTCGGTTATACTGGTACAATCCAGCAATAAATTGCCACTCCCCTGGGAACAAGGAGGAGTAGGGGAGGAATTGTGACTCCGAGTGCCTCAGAGGCACTCGATTTCCAAGAGGAGTGCAATTTGTGCACCAGCCCTAGCTCAGGCTTGTGCCTGATGGCTCAGTGTAGCTCTAAGATAGTCATTTGTAGGGCCTTACAAATTCATGGTCCATTTTCGTTAATTTCACGGTCATAGGATTTTAAAAATCGTAAATGTCATTATTTCATCTATTTAAATCTGAAATTTCATGGTATTGTAATTGTAGGGGACCTGACCCAAAAAGGAGTTGGGGGTGGGGGGGTAGTGTCACAAAGTTGTTATAGGGTAGCAGCACTGCCAAGCCCCTTACTTCTGCAGCAGCCGCAGAAGTAAGGGTAGCCCGCTCCAGCTGCCCAGCTCTGAAGGCAGCAGCGCAGAACTCAGGGTGGCGTGGTCTGGTCTTGTCACCCTTACTTCTGCGCTGCTGCTGGCGGGGTGCTGCCTTCAGAGCTGGGCGCACAACCAACAGCCGCTGCTCTCCGGCCGCCAGCTCTGAAGGCAGCGCAGAAGTAAAGGGCGGCAATACCGCGACCCCCCCCACCATGATCTTATGACCCCCCCCCGGCAACTCCTTTTTGGGTCAGGACCCCCACAACGCTAGTCTCCCTCATGAAATCTGTATAATATAGGGTCAAAGCACACAAGACCAGATTTCACGGTGGGGAGATCAGATTTCCTGGTCCGTGATGTGGTTTTCATGGCTGTGAATTTGGTAGGGCAATAATCATTTGTGTACCCATCTAGGAGGTACAGAGTGCATAGTGATGTCTGAATTCTGCCATTGCCTTGGGGTCTTCTAGAGGAACTACCTTGAAATGTGAGGCCTGCATGGGCCCCAGGCACAGCCAGCCATTGACCATACCATTAAAGGTGTCACTTAGTGCTGGCTGCGAGGTGAACCTCTCTCCAGTAGGACCTGGACTAAGCCCACCTATTCTGTTCAAATAAAATGCCAGCCAGCCACTGGTAACAGCTTTTGGTTACTAGATGCAGTGCAGTCTACTGGTTAAAGCAAAGAATGGGGACATTTGTGTATGAGCTCTATATCTGACTCTTCCTTAAGCTGTGTGTGTCCTTGGGCAAGTCACTCAACCTTTTTCTGCCTTTATTTCCCCATGTGTAAAATTGGTACAAAATATTTACAAACAGTACTGTACCTCAAAGGGATGTTGAGGCTTTAACTCCTTGTGGGAACCTCAAATAGGTGCTAAAGAAGTGCAAGGTACAGTATAATTGCCCCCAATCTGGGCCAGAGCTGAGCCAGTGACCCAAAGGTGAGTGGTTTTGTTTTTGTTTTACTGACACTCTCTGCTATCGGGGCTTGCTGGCCCACTTTCCTAATTAGCTGATGTTGGCTTTTAATGTCCCTCATGTGGAAATAGTGTGCCTACAATAGGACATCCAGATCAATACGGAGTTAATTACACCAGCACAGCTACTGGAAATTAATTGGCGTTCTCAGGCTTTGGTATTAAAGTGGCACTCTACTTTTTCCTAAATGTTCAAATTAAAAACAAAAAGGCCAAAAGGGGGAAAAAAAATAACCTGAGATATTGATGAATTAAGTCATTGCTAAGGGGTCTGCCTACTGTACCCTTAATATGAATGTGGCATTCCTTTATTATTCGGTTTCTTGATGCTAGTGGAAGTAAACATTTCAAAAAGAAGCGAATAGATTAGAATTTGCAAGCCACGTGCCATATATGTCAGATATATTAATTGCATTATCTTGGTCTCCAGGCATGGACAAGACTTGTTAGGTCACCCAGGGACTGTGCAGGATTGTCCTCTACAGCACACTTTCTATTCAAGCTTTATGCCTCAAAATTTAAAAATCAAGTGTTGTTATATAGAAGCAGGAGTGGAAAGCTGTTAGTGTGGTGGGAAATGAGTAGTCGTCAGAATTACTGTATTTAAAACAAGCCAATGGGATGTCTCTGAAGCATTCAACGTTACTCCCTGTAAGAGTAAGGAATACTTGCCCCCTTAATGCTATAGAAGAGGGCATCTTTCTTCTTGACGCTAGCTGCTGATTAACATATGCACTGAAGCACAAGAAGTGAGACTTACAAATTGTGCCCTACCCACTGTAGAACATTTGTGTGCTGCTCTGCTGACTATCCGTGTCTAATCCCTTCCTCCAAAGGTACCCACCTGCTCGCCTGAACACCATTTAAAGCAATGCACACCAAAACACAGGTTAGTGCCGCTTAAGGGTGCATCACGACACGTCCCAGTGACAGTTTAGTACAGGGACAGGCAAAGTTTTTGGCCTGAGGGCCACGTCGGGTTTCCAAAATTGTATGGAGGGCTGGTTAGGGGAGGCTGTGTCTCCCCAAACAGCCAAGCATGGCCCGGCTCCCGCCTCCTATCCGACCCCCCCCCCCACCCCGGCTTCTCGCCCCCAATGGCTCCCCCGGGACTGCTGCCCCATCCAACCCCCCTCTGTCCCCTGATGGCCCTCCTGGGACTCCTACCCCAACTACCCCCAGACCCGCCCCTGCTGCCCCATTCAACCCCCTCTCTCATTCCTGACTTGCCCCCCGGGATCCCCGCTCCATCCAACCACCCCTTCTCCCTGTACCCTGACCGCCCCCGGAACCCCTGCCCCTGACTGCCCCCTGGGACTGCTGCCCCATCCAACCCCCCTCTGACCACCATCCCCAACTCCCCTGCCCCCTTACGGCACTGCCTGGAGCGCTGGTGGCTGGTGGTGCTGCAGCCGCGCCACCCAGAGCACCAGGACAGGCCGCGGCTCTGCCACTGTGCTGCCCTGCCGCCCAGAGCATTGCGCTGGCGGTGTAGTGCACTGAGGCTGCGGGGGAGGGGGAACAGCGGGGGAGGGGCCAGGGACTAGCCTCCTGGGCCAGGAGCTCAGGGGCCAGGCAGGAGGGTCCCACGGGCTGGACGTGGCCCATGGGCCCTAGTTTGCCCACCTCTGGTTTAGTAGGTCAAACATGCTGCTGGAACTCATGAGAGAGAGAAAAGGTGACTTCTAGCAGCAAGTGTCACTGCTTAAAGGTCGCTGGATGCTTCACCGCTAGGAGGGCGGTCGCTCTGAGGACCCACCTACAAGCTGTCTTCAGACTACAGCCAGGGAACCACAGCTCTGGAGTTTGTTGCTTTATGCAGATGGCAAAATGTCTTCGCCTGGAGTCAGTCATGCAATACAGAGAGGCTAATGCTTTGCTGCCCTAGCTTGTGTGTTCTTTCTCTGTGTGGAGCCAGATCTGCCTCATGCAAATTGCTGCACTCCAGAGGCGAGAAATATTTTGGAAGCTCAAAGGGTGTACTGCCATTAAGTGCTGCCTGAGGCTGCTTTTATAAAGGAAGGAACATAATGACTGTAAACCACTCCACATCATAAAGAAGCTTACAAATCCATGGTACGTAGTACCGCACATGTGTGTAGCCTAAAAGGAAAAGAGCCACACCTGGAAGAGATTATAGTTGTATTACGATGGATCGGATACAAATAAGAAAAACATCAGCGCCGAGGTGGAAGCGCATGGTGCCATGGAGAGGTCAAATGAAGAGAGTGGGCTTTGAGAAGGCACTTGACAGGAATGCACTCTAGCAAATATGGTGAAACCCTCTTAGCAAAGTCACTCTCACCCCCCCATTCCCCAGAAGAGTTTCACTTCAAGCCGATGCCTTATAGCCAGAGCTGCAGTTTGCACGTTGCAACGTGCGGGTATTTATTTCTCCTTTCCATTATAAGTGGAACCCTGTGTGGAAGGTCACTGCAGGTGGGCGCCGCTCTTGGCATCACAGATTCAAGTTCCCTACTGGGACTGATTCTGTGCACTAGAGATCCCCGTGAGTTCAGCGGAGTTGTGGCTGTGCAAGGAATACAGGATTAGGATTATGGCCCAGATTGACATCTCTGCTCACCCCTATGAATTCAGAATGTTGTAGGTCCTGACAAAATCTGGGCTTGTGTCAAATAAGTTATAGCCGGGATGAATTTGAAATCAGTGTAGTTATTCAAGTGGTGAATTTGGCCCTTTGAGTTTCCTGCTGTAGTTAGGAAAGCAACAGAAACAAAAAGATCACCACATCCTGCATTTGAAATCTGGGGCAAAAACCGAACAGATTTCAGGTGGTGTGTGCATACCCCCAGCAAACCAGTATAAAATATCTTGGACCATCCTAGCAGTCACAAGTAACAGCTTTTGACTACTGCACCCCCATTCAGATGTTTGGTGGTGCCCTGATTAGCGAATCAGGGGCGCTGCCAAACAGCTGTTTGGCAGCTTAGGGAGAGGCTTGAGGGGAGGATGGCGAGCAGGGGGTGGCATCAGGGAATGGGGCGGGAAGAGGCGGCGTGAGGATGAGGCCTCGGGGGAGGGGGCGGAGCGGGGGCGGGAAGAGGCAGTGTGAGGATGAGGCCTCGGGAGCGGGAAGAGGCGGCGTGAGGATGAGGCCGCAGGGGCGGAGCGGGGGCGGGAAGAGGCGGCGTGAGGATGAGGCCTCGGGGGAGGGGGCGGAGCGGGGGCGGGAAGAGGCAGTGTGAGGATGAGGCCTCGGGGGAGGGGGCGGAGCGGGGGCGGGAAGAGGCAGTGTGAGGATGAGGCCTCGGGAGCGGGAAGAGGCGGCGTGAGGATGAGGCCGCAGGGGCGGAGTGGGGGCGGGAAGAGGCGGCG
Organism: Lepidochelys olivacea; assembly: GCF_965140295.1. NCBI lineage: Eukaryota > Metazoa > Chordata > Testudines > Cheloniidae > Lepidochelys > Lepidochelys olivacea. The sequence goes on along the minus strand of NC_140421.1, from coordinate 64,600,070 downwards.
TGAGGATGAGGCCTCGGGGGAGGGGGCGGAGCGGGGGCGGGAAGAGGCAGTGTGAGGATGAGGCCTCGGGAGCGGGAAGAGGCGGCATGAGGATGAGGCCGCAGGGGCGGAGTGGGGGCGGGAAGAGGCGGCGTGAGGATGAGGCCTCGGGGGAGGGGGCGGAGCGGGGGCGGGAAGAGGCAGTGTGAGGATGAGGCCTCGGGAGCGGGAAGAGGCGGCGTGAGGATGAGGCCGCAGGGGCGGAGTGGGGGCGGGAAGAGGCGGCGTGAGGATGAGGCCTCGGGGGAGGGGGCGGAGCGGGGGCGGGAAGAGGCAGTGTGAGGATGAGGCCTCGGGAGCGGGAAGAGGCGGCGTGAGGATGAGGCCGCAGGGGCGGAGTGGGGGCGGGAAGAGGCGGCGTGAGGATGAGGCCTCGGGGGAGGGGGCGGAGCGGGGGCGGGAAGAGGCAGAGTGAAGGGGAGGCCTCGGAGGAGGGGGCGGGAAGAAGCGGAGTGAAGGGAGGCCTCTGGGGAAGGGGTGGAGGCCTCAGGGCGCAGTGGGGGTAGAACAACCCCTGGCAAAAGTAAAAGTTGGTGCCTGTGGACTGTTATGAACTTGTAACTACAGAGAGTAGTACCTCATTGTTGGATTGAAGGACTGACCCCTACCAGATGGGGTGACCTCTGGTAAGATTTTTTGATGTGTGTAGCCTCTTATTTATTTAGTATGTCATCTCTGTAACGATTTCACTTAAGAAGAGTGCTTGCTTAGAAACAGCTGTGTGGTAGCTTGTGACTGACAATTGCTGGCCTATTTAGGCAGTCTAATTTCCTGGGAATATCACCGTGTAAGGCAGGGAACTGTGCAGCCTTTAAAAAGCTGGTCACAAGGCGGAGAAATGCAGATCTCGACTCAAGAGAGATGGTGGCTGGGAGCTATAAACTTCTAAGTGGGTGCCCTTGCTAGATCGTGAAGGCAGAATACAGGTGCAGTTACCCTGGAACTGACACCAACTTTACAGACAACTGCTAGACCAGCAGGTAGAAGGCCCATGTGGCTTCTTCTATCCTGAAATGTACCATTAATTATCTGGGCTATTTGCTGCTCAGTCATCCCACCGCTTCTTTTATTTTGAATGTTCACCAGTTGTAATGGTTATAGCTCAGTGATTGTACTGCACTATGTCCTGAAATGAAAAAGTGCCCATCTCACGGCTGGCATCCAGAAAGAGCTTTTGCTTATCAATACAATCCTTCTAGAGCAGTGTCTGATGTTCCAGTGTTCTCCCGCTTTCATGAAATACAATAGAAAATGCCACAAACTGGGGGATCCTGCACAGTATTTGGTGTCTAGAAAAACTTTTCTAGACTCTGAATTAGCAACATATTGAAGACGAACTGGCTTCCAGTTTGCTGGCTGAACTGATTTTTTGTTTTTTTTTGTTTTTTTTAATTGTTTTGGGTTGGCCTAAAATGAATTTTTTTTTTTTTCCCCGAACCAGAAAAGTGAAAAAATTCATTTCAGGCTGAACATAATGTTTTGTTCAACCTGAAATGTTTCATTTCACGTTTGAATTTTTACGCATTTAAAAAAAAAAGTAAAATTGAAGTTAAATTCAAAACAGTTCTTTGTTTTGAATTTTTAAAAAAATTAAAACATTTCATTCAGAAACTGTAAACATGAAACGCTTTTTGACGTCTTAGAATTTTGTATTTTGGCCAAAACAATTTGGTAAATTTGACACACATTTGGAAACGTTTGTCAACCCAAATCTGCATTTTTAGCACACAAAAAAAGTCCAAACCATTTGTCACCCAACTCTAAGGGCATGGCTACACTGGCAACTTCACAGCACTGTCGCGGGAACGCTCCCGCAGCGGCCCTTTGAAGTGCGAGTGTGGTCGCGCGTGAGTGCTGGTCTCCCAGTGCTCCTGGTAATCCACCTCCACGAGGGTGCCTGTCTACACTAGAGCTTTAAAGCGCTCAGACTTGTTGCACTCGGGGGTGATTTTTCACACCCCTGAGCCAGCAAGTTAGAGCACTGTAAAATGTAAGTGTAGAAAAGCCCTATTTGTAACTGAGAAATTGCTTCCAGTTCGTATTTCACAGTAGCTTTCAACTTACTCTGTCTTGAGTAGTAACTAGTATTAATTACTGGGACTGTAGTCTGCCCTGGATGGTGACGCCAACTTTCCATTATAAATGCCAACTCCTTCACCAGAACGACACTAATATCTCTGAGATAGCCCATGTGTGATCTTATGTCATATTAGGAGTCTTGTGACCAATGGGGCAAATCTGATGAGATGCTTTGGAGAAAAGAGTGCTAAAAGCAAGGTGCGTGATGAGAACACACCCAGTGGGCGGGGAAGGGATAGCTCAGTGGTTTGAGCTTTGGCCTCCTAAACCCAGGGTTGTGAGCTCAATCCTTGAGGGAGCCATTTAGGGATGTGGGGCAAAAATTGGGGATTGGTCCTGCTTTGAGCAGGGGGTTGGACTAGATGCCCTCCTGAGGTCCCTTCTAACCCTGATATTCTATGATTCTCTTTGTGGAGCATGTTTACCTGAAGAATAAACTCCAGTCATAAGCCAAAACATATTATTAACAAACATGCAAAGGACATGTGACTCATATAAAAGGGGGGGAAGGGATAGCTCAGTGGTTTGAGCATTGGCCTGCTAAACCCAGGGTTGTGAGTTCAATCCTTGAGGGAGCCATTTAGGGATCTGGGGCAAAAACTGGGGATTGGTCCTGCTTTGAGCAGGGGCTTGGACTAGATGATCTCCTGAGGTCCCTTCCAACCCTGATATTCTATGATACATCAGAAAGGATCATTTAAAAAAAGTTGAAAGGGTTACAAACCCTTGTGCTTTGGGGTATCAGCCAATCTCTACCTGCTGGAAGTTAAGAAGTAACATCCCTTAGGGGCAGGTTATCCAATAATTGCACAATTTGGGGTTTGTGTCTGCCTCTGAAGCCTTTAGTAATGGCCACTGTCAGACACAGGATACTGACCTAGATACACCAGTAGTCTGATCAAGTGTGGCAATTCCTATGTTCTTATGAATGATCAGTCTGGTTTCATTTATATCCAGGGGTGAAAATAACTTGAGACTTACTGGTACGCAGGGCTGGGGTCCTGAGCAAGGGGGGGCCCTTGGGTGGAAGGGGCGAGGCCTCGGGTGGAAGGGGCAGGGCCTTTAAATCACTGCCACTACCCTGGGACTCCAGCAGCGATTTAAAGGGCCCAAGGTGCTGACTGTGGTCGTGGTGGCTGGGAGCCCTAGGCCCTTTAAATCCCCACCAGAGCCCCATGGTAGCGGTAGCTGCAGTGGCAGCCGGGAGCCCCGGGGCTCTGGCGGTGATTTAAAGGGCCAGGGCCCTTGTCATAAATATAAAGGGAAGGGTAAACCCCTTTGAAATCCCTCCTGGCCAGGGGAAAGCTCCTCTCACCTGTAAAGGGTTAAGAAGCTAAAGGTAACCTCGCTGGCACCTGACCAAAATGACCAATGAGGAGACAAGATACTTTCAAAAGCTGGGAGGAGGGAGAGAAACAAAGTTTTTGTGTGTCTGTCTGTAGTCGTCTTGGCCGGGGACAGAACAGGAATGGAGTCTTAGAACTTTTAGTAAGTAATCTAGCTAGGTATGTGTTAGATTATGATTTCTTTAAATGGCTGAGAAAAGAATTGTGCTGAATAGAATAACTATTTCTGTCTGTGTATCTTTTTTGTAACTTAAGGTTTTGCCTAGAGGGGTTCTCTATGTTTTTGAATCTAATTACCCTGTAAGATATATACCATCCTGATTTTACAGGGGGGATTTCTTTATTTCTATTTACTTCTATTTTTTATTAAAAGTCTTCTTGTAAAACACTGAATGCTTTTTCATTGTTCTCAGATCCAAGGGTTTGGGTTTGTGGTCACCTATGCAAATTGGTGAGGCTTTTTATCCAACATTTCCCAGGAAAGGGGGGGTGCAAGTGTTGGGAGGATTGTTCATTGTTCTTAAGATCCAAGGGTCTGGGTCTGTAGTCACCTAGACAAATTGGTGAGGCTTTTTACCAAACCTTGTCCAGGAAGTGGGGTGCAAGGTTTTGGGAAGTATTTTGGGGGGAAGGACGCGTCCAAACAGCTCTTCCCCAGTAACCAGTATTAGTTTGGTGGTGGTAGCGGCCTGTCCAAGGGGTAATATTTTGTACCTTGGGGAAGTTTTGACCTAAGCTGGTAAAGATAAGCTTAGGAGGTTTTTCATGCAGGTCCCCACATCTGTACCCTAGAGTTCAGAGTGGGGGAGGAACCTTGACATGGTGGCACAGTGGTGGGATTAACCTGAAATCATTTTGAGATCCAGTTGAGATTTTTTGAACTAGAAATACAGATTTTAAAAAGGAATTTTTAGGAAGTCCAGAAGCAGCTTTGAAACTGAAAGCAGCTTGGTTTCTCTCTGCTTTGTGGCCAAGCAGAGACAAAAGGGGATTATCTTGTGAATTGCAGGTTTTCTTTGCCTGGAGGCAGGGTACTTAACTCCTGCAGGGAAATTCACAGTCTTCCAACCCAGAGGTTTTTTTTTTTTTTCTTTTCTTCCTAAAAGTAAATAGGGGGTGTGTGCTCTACCCATTTGCCTGGAGACAAAAGTGGCAGGGTTTTTTTAAGGATTTTGATTTTTTTTTTTTTTTGTTTTACAAGGAGCACAGGTTTGAAAAGAAATTTTTTTCTTCTTTGGGCTGGGTAAGCAGGTTTCCAAGTAGTTGGAGGTTTTTTGCTTTAATTTGGGCCCAGAGCAGAGACAAGGGAATTGTCTTTTTCTGTAGGCTGACAATCACTATCAGAGAATAGGTATTCTATTCCAGCACAGCAAAATTTTACAGCCAAGTTTTGTTTGTTTATTTCTAAACCTCGGGTGTAAAGTTAGTTAAAAACAGAGAGGTTAGAATGGCCAAATCCTCAGCTCGACTACAGCTGGAATTAGCCAAATTTCAGGCTGAGGAAAAACAAAGGGAACATGAAAGACAGATAGAACTCATGCAGCTGAAGAAGGAACAAGAAAGGGAGGCAGAACAACACCAAGAGGCTTCCCACAAGAGGGAAATGGAGGCAAGGAAGCATGTGGAGGAGGAGAGGGGAAAAAGAGAGGAAGCATGTGGAGGAGATGGAGAGGATAAAGGCCCAGCAGAATATACCAACAAACCCTAGCAATCCTTCTCCAGGTACCACTTCCCATCCCAGAAAGTTCCCCACCTACAAGGCAGGTGATGATACTGAGGCCTTCTTAGAAAACTTCGAAAGGGCCTGCCTTGGGTACAACATCTCTACTGACCAATACATGGTAGAGCTGAGGCCGCAGCTCAGTGGACCCTTAGCTGAGGTGGCAGCTGAAATGCCTAAAGAACACATGAACAAGTATGAACTGTTTAAATCCAAGGTGAGAGTCAGAATGGGGATAACACCCGAGCAGTCTCGTCGGAGGTTCCGAGCCCTAAGGTGGAAACCAGACATGTCATTTACCCGACATGCCTACCACATTGTAAAACATTGGGATGCCTGGATATCAGGAGCAAGTGTTGAATCTCCAGTAAATTTGCCCTTCCTAATGCAAATGGAACAATTCTTAGAGGGTGTTCCTGAGGAAATAGAAAGATACATTCTAGATGGGAAACCCAAAACTGTAATTGAGGCAGGAGAGATTGGAGCCAGATGGGTGGAGGTGGCAGAGAAGAAGAAAACTGGTCGCAGTTGGAGCGGAGACCAGAAGGGACCACCCCAGACCACACCCTATTACCGGGGGCCGCCCAAAGCCCCACCTACCTCCCAAAGAACCCTCCAGACCCCTTATCGTCCCACCACCCCGTTCTCCAGCAACCCTCCTCGCCCCAGTGACCCGTCAGCTGGACGATGTTTTAAGTGTAACGAGCTGGGGCATGTAAAGGCCAACTGCCCCAAGAACCCCAACAGATTACAGTTCATTGCACCGGAATCACACCAGAGGTCCACAGGCCCAGATACCTCCCAGATACCCTTGGAGCGGAGGGAAACTGTGAGTGTGGGTGGGAAGAAGGTCACCGCGTGGAGGGACACCAGAGCACAAGTGTCAGCTATCCATGCTTCCTTAGTGGACCCCAATTTAATCAACCCAGAGATCCAAGTGACGATTCAACCCTTCAAGTCCAACTCTTTCAATTTGCCTACAGCCAAGTTGCCTGTCCAGTACAAGGGCTGGTCAGGAATGTGGACTTTTGCAGTCTATGATGATTATCCCATCCCCATGCTGTTGGGGGAAGACTTGGCCAATCATGTGAAGCAGGCCAAGAGGGTGGGAATGGTCACCCGCAACCAGGCTAAACAAGCCGTGAGGCCTAGCTCTGTTCCGGAAACTTCTATCAGGACCCAGTCAGAGGTGATGGACCTGGACCCCAGGCCAATGTCTGCAACAGCAGTAGTGGATCCAGTCCCAGAGACCCAGACGGAACCAGTCCCAGAACCGGAACCAGCCGAACAACCAACACCAGACCCCGTGTCAGCACTGAATCCAGTACTTGCAACCTCAACACCAGAGGGCCCCACCGAACCTGAACTGGCAGCAGCCGATAACCCTACACAAGAGGCTCAGCCGGAGCCTGAATCCCAACATAGTGCACCAGCGGAGAGCGGTTCACAGTCAACAGAAACAGCTCCATCCCCTATATCGCTTCCAGAGGGACCAAGCCTAGGTCCACAATCCCATGAGGAACTGATGTCTCCAGCATCAAGGGAACAGTTCCAGACCGAACAGGAAGCAGATGAAAGCCTCCAGAGAGCTTGGACGGCGGCACGGAGCAACCCACCGCCTCTCAGCTCTTCTAATCGATCCAGGTTTGTTGTAGAAAGAGGACTTTTATACAAGGAAACTCTTTCTGGGGGACACCAGGAAGACTGGCATCCTCAGAGACAGTTGGTAGTTCCAACTAAATACCGGGCCAAGCTCTTGAGCTTAGCCCATGATCACCCTAGTGGCCATGCTGGGGTGAACAGGACCAAAGACCGTTTGGGGGGGTCATTCCACTGGGAGGGAATGGGCAAGGATGTTTCTACCTATGTCCAGTCTTGTGAGGTGTGCCAAAGAGTGGGAAAACCCCAAGACCAGGTCAAAGCTCCTCTCCAGCCACTCCCCATCATTGAAGTTCCATTTCAGCGAGTAGCTGTGGATATTCTGGGTCCTTTTCCGAAAAAGACACCCAGAGGAAAGCAGTACATACTGACTTTCATGGATTTTGCCACCCGATGGCCGGAAGCAGTAGCTCTAAGCAACACCAGGGCTAAAAGTGTGTGCCAGGCCCTAGCAGACATTTTTGCCAGGGTAGGTTGGCCCTCCGACATCCTCACAGATGCAGGGACTAATTTCCTGGCAGGAACTATGAAAAACCTTTGGGAAGCTCATGGGGTAAATCACTTGGTTGCCACTCCTTACCATCATCAAACAAATGGCATGGTGGAGAAGTTTAATGGAACTTTGGGGGCCATGATACGTAAATTCGTAAATGAGCACTCCAATGATTGGGACCTAGTATTGCAGCAGTTGCTCTTTGCCTACAGAGCTGTACCACATCCCAGTTTAGGGTTTTCCCCATTTGAACTTGTATATGGCCGTGAGGTTAAGGGGCCATTGCAGTTGGTGAAGCAGCAATGGGAGGGATTTACACCTTCTCCAGGAACTAACATTCTGGACTTTGTAACCAACCTACAAACCACCCTCCGAACCTCTTTAGCCCTTGCTAGAGAAAACTTACAGGATGCTCAAAAAGAGCAAAAAGCCTGGTATGATAAACATGCCAGAGAGCATTCCTTCAAAGTAGGAGACCAGGTCATGGTCTTAAAGGCACTCCAGGCCCATAAAATGGAAGCATCGTGGGAAGGGCCATTCGTGGTCCAGGAGCGCCTGGGAGCTGTTAATTATCTCATAGCATTCCCCACCTCCAACCGAAAGCCTAAGGTGTATCATATTAATTCTCTAAAGCCCTTTTATTCCAGAGAATTAAAGGTTTGTCAGTTTACAGCCCAGGGAGGAGACGACGCTGAGTGGCCTGAAGGTGTCTACTACGAAGGGAAATGTGCTGGTGGTGTGGAAGAGGTGAACCTCTCCATGACCCTTGGGCGTATGCAGCGACAGCAGATCCAGGAGCTGTGCACTAGCTACGCGCCAACGTTCTCAGCCACCCCAGGACTGACTGAACGGGCATACCACTCCATTGACACAGGTAATGCTCACCCAATTAGGGTCCAACCTTACTGGGTGTCTCCTCAAGCTAAAACTGCTATAGAACGGGAGATCCAGGATATGTTACAGATGGGTGTAATCCGCCCCTCTGAAAGTGCATGGGCATCTCCAGTGGTTCTAGTTCCCAAACCAGATGGGGAAATACGTTTTTGCGTGGACTACCGTAAGCTAAATGCTGTAACTCGCCCAGACAACTATCCCATGCCACGCACAGATGAACTATTAGAGAAACTGGGAAGGGCCCAGTTCATCTCTACCTTGGACTTAACCAAGGGGTACTGGCAGGTACCGCTAGATGAATCTGCCAAGGAAAGGTCAGCCTTCATCACACATCTCGGGCTGTATGAATTTAATGTACTCCCTTTCGGGCTGCGAAATGCACCCGCCACTTTCCAAAGACTTGTAGATGGTCTCCTAGCGGGATTAGGAGAATATGCAGTCGCCTACCTTGACGATGTGGCCATATTTTCGGATTCCTGGGCAGACCACCTGGAACATCTACAAAAAGTCCTTGAGCGCATAAGGGAGGCAGGACTAACTGTTAAGGCTAAGAAGTGTCAAATAGGCCTAAACAGAGTGACTTACCTTGGACACCAGGTGGGTCAAGGAACTATCAGCCCCCTACAGGCCAAAGTGGATGCTATCCAAAAGTGGCCTGTCCCAAAGTCAAAGAAACAGGTTCAATCCTTCTTAGGCTTGGCCGGTTATTACAGACGATTTGTACCGCACTACAGCCAAATCGCTGCCCCACTGACAGACCTAACCAAAAAGAAACAGCCAAATGCTGTTCAGTGGACCGGAAAGTGTCAGAAGGCCTTTAACAAGCTTAAAGCGACACTCATGTCTGACCCTGTACTAAGGGCCCCAGACTTTGACAAACCGTTCCTAGTAACCACAGATGCATCCGAGCGTGGTGTGGGAGCAGTTTTAATGCAGAAAGGACCTGATCAAGAATTCCACCCTGTAGTGTTTCTCAGCAAAAAACTGTCTGAGAGGGAAAGCAACTGGTCAGTCACTGAAAAAGAATGTTATGCCATTGTCTACGCTCTGGAAAAGCTACGCCCATATGTTTGGGGACGGCGTTTCCACCTGCAAACCGACCATGCTGCACTAAAGTGGCTTCACACCGTCAAAGAAACTAACAGAAAACTTCTTCGGTGGAGTTTAGCTCTCCAAGATTTTGATTTCGACATCCAACACATCTCAGGAGCTTCTAACAAAGTGGCTGATGCACTCTCCCGTGAAAGTTTCCCAGAATCAACTGGTTAAAATCGTCCTTGAGATGTGGAAAATATTGTTAGTCTTTATGTACTTGGTAGTATATTTAGAGATGCATGTGTCTTATTAACTCTGTTTTCCTAGAGCTCCAGGAAGAAATCCCAGCCAGTGTTTCACCCTAGCTGAGATTTGGGGGGCGTGTCATAAATATAAAGGGAAGGGTAAACCCCTTTGAAATCCCTCCTGGCCAGGGGAAAGCTCCTCTCACCTGTAAAGGGTTAAGAAGCTAAAGGTAACCTCGCTGGCACCTGACCAAAATGACCAATGAGGAGACAAGATACTTTCAAAAGCTGGGAGGAGGGAGAGAAACAAAGTTTTTGTGTGTCTGTCTGTAGTCGTCTTGGCCGGGGACAGAACAAGGAATGGAATCTTAGAACTTTTAGTAAGTAATCTAGCTAGGTATGTGTTAGATTATGATTTCTTTAAATGGCTGAGAAAAGAATTGTGCTGAATAGAATAACTATTTCTGTCTGTGTATCTTTTTTGTAACTTAAGGTTTTGCCTAGAGGGGTTCTCTATGTTTTTGAATCTAATTACCCTGTAAGATATATACCATCCTGATTTTACAGGGGGGATTTCTTTATTTCTATTTACTTCTATTTTTTATTAAAAGTCTTCTTGTAAAACACTGAATGCTTTTTCATTGTTCTCAGATCCAAGGGTTTGGGTTTGTGGTCACCTATGCAAATTGGTGAGGCTTTTTATCCAACATTTCCCAGGAAAGGGGGGGTGCAAGTGTTGGGAGGATTGTTCATTGTTCTTAAGATCCAAGGGTCTGGGTCTGTAGTCACCTAGACAAATTGGTGAGGCTTTTTACCAAACCTTGTCCAGGAAGTGGGGTGCAAGGTTTTGGGAAGTATTTTGGGGGGAAGGACGCGTCCAAACAGCTCTTCCCCAGTAACCAGTATTAGTTTGGTGGTGGTAGCGGCCTGTCCAAGGGGTAATATTTTGTACCTTGGGGAAGTTTTGACCTAAGCTGGTAAAGATAAGCTTAGGAGGTTTTTGTCCAGGAAGTGGGGTGCAAGGTTTTGGGAAGTATTTTGGGGGGAAGGACGCGTCCAAACAGCTCTTCCCCAGTAACCAGTATTAGTTTGGTGGTGGTAGCGGCCTGTCCAAGGGGTAATATTTTGTACCTTGGGGAAGTTTTGACCTAAGCTGGTAAAGATAAGCTTAGGAGGTTTTTCATGCAGGTCCCCACATCTGTACCCTAGAGTTCAGAGTGGGGGAGGAACCTTGACATGTCCCCGGCCAAGACGACTACAGACAGACACACAAAAACTTTGTTTCTCTCCCTCCTCCCAGCTTTTGAAAGTATCTTGTCTCCTCATTGGTCATTTTGGTCAGGTGCCAGCGAGGTTACCTTTAGCTTCTTAACCCTTTACAGGTGAGAGGAGCTTTCCCCTGGCCAGGAGGGATTTCAAAGGGGTTTACCCTTCCCTTTATATTTATGACAGCCCTTTTAAATTGCCGGCCTAGGGAAGCTGCCCCCTGCAGGTACGGTTGGCTGTGTACCAGCTCTTGCTGGTATGCCGTACCGGCTTACTTTCACCTCTGTTTGTATCTGACCTCCTTTTCAGCACTTTCTCTAAAATCCTCTTGAATCTCACCAGTAGTTGAATGCTATTTTAATATTTCATAAACTGCCCTTTCTAATGGAGTCCATGGCCATGTACGAGATCCTTCTGGATCTCATTTGTCTCTTGGATCGTGCAAAAGTTGTCAGCAGCACTTCCTCTGTGCGAGCTGACTTCAATATTAATCAAGCTCTTTTGGTCTCTGTACTGTATGCTCAGTTACATAAAGGGCAGCTACACTCAAATTCGGTTTGGGCTGTGAGAAGCATATTTCTTGTCAGCTACTCTAGAGAAATTACCATTAGGTTTCCCAGGAAATGAAAATATATATTGTCCTTTTTACCCTTCAGAACCGAACCAATATTTTTATAATCTTAAAGCATATTTCCGAGGCAGATCTGGGACTCGGAGGAGAAATACGGCAAATAATCTTCTAAAGCGAAGGGTTGTGGTCCGTTGGCTTCCCCCTCTCTCTGTCTCTCTGAAATGATTAAACATTTACAGCACAGGTGGTTTCAAACTCAGATGTAAATTATCACATAAGATTCTCAGTGTGCCTACTTAATACGTATTCATGAATGCTTTCTGGTCATGAATTACTCATGCTCTGATTTGCTGTTCCCAGTTCACTTTCAAGCATTTTTAAGCATTTACCAAAAAACACTTACAAAATATACAGCCAAAGCATAACATTAGCACTAGTGGACAAACAGTCCTCAACATAGAGGCTGGACAAATTCCAGGGAGAAAGCTGGGAGAATCCATCTGACTGCAGTCCCACAGGGAATGTTACCATTCTGTCCTAATGTGTATAGTTAAATTGTAAGCTCTCTGTATTTTAGGCGTCTGGTAAACAAAGCATTTAAGCACTTGCTCAAATCCCACTGAAATTTAATGAAATGTAAGCATGTGCTTATGAGCCTTGTGAAACAGGTGGACTTTAAGCACATGCTTACCCGCTTTCCTTTTACTGAGTAACAAACAACTTCATGTAAACTATTGCTCCTCAATCTTGCAAAGCACTTGACGTCAGTCATTCCACTGAAGTCAAGCGGATCCTTAAGTGCTTTGCTGGATTATAGTCTCAAGTATTAAGGCAAGATGGTGCAAAATGCTCAGTGTGGTCATCTTAAAACAGAGGCTTGTTGTGAGCTTGCTCTGTGAGAAACATTGCAGACTATAGTTGCTGGGGAGAAGGCGGGGGAAAGCAAGGGCCTGATTCATCGTTCAGTAGTCTCCTCTAAAGTGGGAGAGTCTCCACGAAGGTCAGTGGGCCACACCATCAGCTGGTCTAAATCAGCCTTCCTCCATTGCAGCTCTATTGGTTGATTTACAGCATCTGAGTATCTGGCCCAATTCACGTCTTGGCCACACTTGCGAGTTACAGCGCAATAAAGGAGCCCCAGGCGCACTAGCTCACTCCGCGTCCACACTGGCAAGGCACGTAGAGCGCTCTGACTCCGCGGCTACAGCGCTGCTGGTCGCCACCTCGGCGAGTGGAATAACGTTTGCTGTGCCCCCGCTGGAGCGCCGCGGCACCAGTGTGGACACCCTGGTCCTAGAGTGCGCGCTGATTGGCCTCCAGAAGTGTCCCACAATGCCAGTGCTAGCCACTCTGGTCATCACTTTGAACTCTACGGCCCTGCCCTGAGGTGACCAAGCATCAGACCCGCCCTTTAAATTCTCTGGGAATTTTGAAAAATCCCTTCCTGGTTGCTCAGCCAGGCGTGGAGTGCTCTCAGCCAATCTTTCCAGGTGACCATGCCTCCGTGCGCCAGGCGAGCCCCGGTATGGAGCAATGGCAAGTTGCTGGACCTCAACAGTGTTTGGGGGGATGAAGCTGTCCAGTCCCAGCTGCGTTCCAGCCGTAGGAATTACGATACCTTTGGGCAGATATCAAGGGACATGACGGAAAGGGGCCATGACCGGGATGCACTGCAGTGCAGGGTTAAAGTGAAGGAACTGCGGAATGCCTACCGCAAAGCCCACAAGGCAAACCGCCGCTCCGGTGCTGCCCCCGCAACCTGCCGTTTCTACAAAGAGATGGACGCAATACTTGGGGGCGACCCTATCTCCACTCTGGGGACCACCAGGGACACTTCAGAGCCCAGTGCAACAAGGGAAGATGAGGAGCAAAGTGGGAGCGAGGGTGCTGAGGTGGAGGAAGACACCCCGGCATCCCTAGATGCATGCAGCCAGGAGCTGTTCTCAAGCCAAGAGGAAGGTAGCCAGTTGTGGTGGCCGGTGCTTGGGGAAGGACAAACACCAGAGGAGGTTCCCAGTAAGCAGCTTTTATTTTGGGAAGGAAGTTATTCGGTGCGGGCTCCTGGGGCGAGGAGGGTTAGGGCCGTATGCATGCCTAGATGCGGAATAGGGCGTTGATGTGCTCTCTCACATCGCGGTAATCGGCCTCAGTGATCTCTTCAAAGGTCTCATCCAGAACTTGGGCAATACGCTTGCGCAGGTTTCTCGGGAGAGCCACTGTGCTCCTTGTCCCAGTCAGGCTAACTTGTCTGCGCCACTGTGCCGTGAGGGGCAGGGGGACCATTGCTGCACACTTGCAAGCTGCAGCTGGGCCAGGGCAGAAGCCGCATTGCAGTAGAAGACCCTCCCTTGCTTCCCAGGTCACCCTCAGCAGCGAGATATCTTCCAGGACCAACTCCTGTGGAAAATGTGGGGACAGTGTTCAGTATAGGGGTCCCCTGCCGCTGTTGGCTCTCCCCAAGGCACAGAAACCTAGAGGACAGTACAGCCATGGAACAGTCAGTCACGCTTGACCCTGTGCTTACTCACCGTTTTGGGGCTCCCGTGGGTTATCCCGTGCACTCGCTTTGGGATGGGAAAATTATGCTATTGTGTAGACTGTGCTTGCCCGTAAGTACGGGGGAATCGTTGCTCTGTCTGGTGTGAACAATGCTGCCTCCGTTAAGTGTTGCCTTTTGCCTTTACAGATGCAACCTTGAGATCTCAGCCGTCTGCGTTATCACCGGCCGAAAGACTCCAAAGAATCAGAAAGAGGCCACATAGAAGCAAGGAAGACATGCTGCATGAAATAATGCAGCATTCAAGTCATGGAAAATCAGAAAGTGCAGGAGTGGGGGGAGAGTGACAGGAGGGTCCGCCAGCAGAATGCGGAGCGCCGGCACCAAAGCACGGAGCGGCCGCTAAGCGTCATGGAGCGCCAAGGGGACTCGATCCAGGCGCTCGTAGCCGTGCACCTACCGCACCTGCTCCCCGCAGCCCTTATCCCAAAACTCTTGTGCCCCCATGTCACTGCCAACCCACTTTCCCCAACATCCGGGTTCTTACCGCCACCGGCTGCCTCCAACACCCGTGGCTTCACCACCCAGCCCTGAAAACTACGACCCTTACCCACAGCACTCAACCCCCATCACCATGCAGCATAGCCATCCTGAAGTGCAGCACTCATTGCACGGCACGCCAGACAGGACATACGCAAATCTGTGATTGTACCATTCCCTACCTCCTTGCCCTTTCTGTTTCCCAAGCAGTTCTGTCTCTTTTTCAATAAATAAATGGATGTTTTGGCTTTGAAAACATTCTTTATTATTGCATAAAGTAAAAGATACCTTAGCCCAGGAAAGAAACAGGCTCTGCATGTCAGCATAGCAAACATAGACTCCTACTAACATTGGAACCACTGCACTTCAGTCCCGTGCAGGGCACCATACATTACTGGTGTTTTTCAGCATCAAATTGATCCCTCAAGGCATCCCTAATCCTTGCAGCCCCCCCGCTGGGCCCCTCTAATAGCCCTGCTCTCTGGCTGTTCAAATTCAGCCTCCAGGTGTTGAACCTTCAAGTTCCCTTCCTGAGTGAATCGTTCACCCTTCCCTTCACAAATGTTATGGAGGGTACAGCACGCGGATATAACCGCGGGGATGCTGTCATCGGCCAGGTCCAGCTTCCCCTACAGAGAGAGCCAGCAGCCCTTTAAACGGCCAAAAGCACACTCTACAGTCATTCTGCACCAGCTCAGCCTGTTGTTGAACTGCTCCTTGCTGCTGTCAAGACTCCCTGTTTAGGGTTTCATGAGCAACAGCATTAAAGGGTAAGTGGGGTCTCCAAGAATCACAGTGGGCACTTCGACTTCCCCTACGGTGATCTTCTGGTCTGGGAAAAAAGTTCCGGCTTGCAGCTTCCTGAACAGGCCAGTGTTCCAAAAGATGCGTGCGTCGTGCACCTTTCTGGGCCAGCCTGTGTTAATGTCAATGAAACGCCCATGGTGATCCACAAGCGCCTGGAGAACCATTGAGAAATACCCCTTCCAATTAACGTACTTGGAGCCTAGGTAGGCTGGTGCCAGAATTGAAATATGCGTGCCATCTATCGCCCCTCCGCAGTTAGGGAAACCCATTTGTGCAAAGCCAGCCACAATGTCATGCACACTGCCCAGGGTCACGGTTCTTCTGAGCAGGATGCGATTAATGACCCTGCAAACGTGCATCAACATGATTCCAACGGTTGACTTCCCCACTCCAAACTGGTTAGCGACCAATCGGTAGCTGTCTAGAGTTGCCAGCTTCCAGATTGCAATAGCCACCCGCTTCTCCACCGTCAGCGCAGCTCTCAATCCGTGTCTTTGTGCCACAGGGTGGGGGCGAGCTCCTCACACAGTCCCATGAAAGTGGCTTTTCTCATCCGAAAGTTCTGCAGCCACTGCTCATCATCCCAGACTTGCATGACGATGTGATCCCACCCCTCAGTGCTTGTTTCCCGAGCCCAAAAGCGGCGTTCCACGGTGGTGAGCATGTCCGTGAATGCCACAAGCTAACTCGTGTCATATGCGTTACTCGAGACGATATCCTCGTCGGAGCCCTCACTGTCCCTTTGGATCATGAGGAATAACTTGACTGCCAAACGTGATGTGCTGGCGAGACTCATCAGCAGACTCCTCAGCAGTTCGGGCTCCATTCGCGCAGACCTAAAGGGAGGACAGAGCGCGCAGTACAAAAACCATTGAAAGATAGCGCCAAATGTGGACGGAAGCACAGGGAATGCTGGGGTGCAAACTGATGCATCACGGGGCATTGGGACAGGACCCAGAATGCCCTGTACTCCCTGCCCCCTTCCCAGAAGCCACAGCGCCAGAATGGGAAGAGGTACTCTATGGGATAGCTGCCCATAATGCACCGCTCCCAATGCTGCTGCAAGTGCCCCAAATGTGGCCATGCCAGTGCGCCTGCAGCTGTCAGTGTGGACAGACTGCAGCGCTTTCCCTGCTGCGCTCTCCAAAGGCGGGTTTAACTCTCAGCGCTCTACATCTGCAAGTGTAGCCAGGCCCTCAGTTCTCACAGGAAACGGCACCCAACTCTCTTAAAATATGAACATAAGAACGACCATATTGGGTCAGACCAAAGGTCCATCTGGCCCAGTATTCTGTCTTCTGACAGAGGCTAATGCCAGGTGCCCCAGATGGAATGAACAGAACAGGTAATCATCAAATGATCCATCCCCTGTCACCTATTCCCAACTTCCAGCAAACAGAGGGTAGGGACACCATCCCTGCCCATCCTGGCTAAAAGCCATTAATGGACCTGTCCTCCATGAACTTATCTAGTTCCTTTTTGAGCCCTGTTAGTTTTGTCCTTCACAACATCCTTTGGCAAAGAGTTCTACAGGTTGACTGTACGTTGTGTGAAAAAAACACTTCATTTTGTTTGTTTTAAACCTGCTGCTTGTTCATTTCATTTGGTGGCCCCTAGTTCTTGTGTTATGTGAAGGAGTAAATAACACTTCCTTCTTTACTTTCTCCACACCAGTAGTAATTTTTATAGACCTCAATCATATCCCCCCCTTAGTCATCTCTTTTCCAAGCTGAAAAGTCCCAGTTTTATTAATCTCTCCTCATCTGGAAGCTGTTCCATACCCCTATGGCAGGGAGGAGGGATAGCTCAGTGGTTTGAGCAGTGGCCCGCTAAACCTAGGGTTGTGAGTTCAATCCTTGAGGGGGCCATTTAGGGATCTGGGGCAAAAACTGGGGATTGGTCTTGCTTTGAGCAGGGGGTTGGACTAGATGACCTCCTGAGGTCCCTTCCAACCCTGATATTCTATGATTTTTGTTGCACTTTTCTGAACCTTTTCCAATTCCACTATAAAACAATGGAGGTGATAACAATTGAAAAGTCCCATTGACTTTGAATAGAGCTGTCAAAACAAGATGCTGGTGATAGTGTCGTGATGAAAATTTGTTGTATCTGTCAGAAGTAAAATGCAACATTGTTTGAACTGGCTGGTTGGAAAACTTTAAAACTGTATGGACATAATGAACTGAATTATACTGGTGTGAAACTGAATTCTTGGGGTGAAATCCTGGCACCATTGAAGTGAATGGCAAAACTCTTATTGGCTTCACTGAAGTCAGGAATTCACTCCAGTCTTTTTTTTTTTTTCAATCTGCAACTCTGTCTTTTTTTAAAAGTATATTTGAAGTTCAGATTGGGGGATGCAGAACTCCTTATTCAAATAATTAATTCCTTGTACAGATTCGGTGATGACCAAATGAAGCAAATTTTTACTTTTCCTTAACTCAATGGAATGATTGAGAACCTTATCAGATGGACAGCCTGGAAGGAGAACCATAGAACATCACAAGGGGCTATCATTACAGTAACATCACCTGCAGTAAACCTTGCCTCTGTCAGTAGTGCAAGCTTCCCCAGGTTGCCTAGGTGTACTTCGCAGCTCATTGGAGGGAGAGAGGAAGACTAGCCGGCTGGCCTCTCTCACAGCACTATGAGCGTTTGCTGCTTAGTGCAGATTAGGGTTGATGAGGTTTTGTTGTGTGGCTACCTCTTCACTTAGGATAGGGCTTAAATCACCACCAGTCCCCTTTGAATCAGTGACCTAGCACAGAAGTGCCCTTGTAAATGGCTTGATCCACCAGTGTGACAGATTTATTATTCAAACTTTGATCTGAAATTCTGTGGAGCTTTCAGACACTCAGCTTTGCTATTACTGACCTCTTTTTTTTTTTTTTTTTGTTAACAATCATAGCATCATAGAAAATATCAGGGTTGGAAGGAACCTCAGGAGGTCATCTAGTCTAACCCCCTGCTCAAAGCAAGACCAATCCGCAACTAAATCATCCCAGCCAGGGCTTTGTCAAGCCTGACCTTAAAAACCGCTAAGGAAGGAGATTCCACCACCTCCCTAGGTAACCCATTCCAGTGCTTCACCACCCTCCCAGTGAAAAAGTTTTTCCTAATATCCAACCTAAATTTCCCCCACTGAAACTTGAGACTATAACTCTTTGTTCTGTCATCTGGTACCACTGAGAACAGTCTAGATCCATCCTCTCTGGAACCCCCTTTGAGGTAGTTGAAAGCAGCTATCAAATCCCCCCTCATTCTTCTCTTCTGCAGACTAAACAATCCCAGTTCCCTCAGCCTCTCCTCATAAGTCATATGCTCCAGCCCCCTAATCATTTTTGTTGCCCTCTGCTGGACTCTTTCCAAATTTCCCACATCCTTCTTGTAGTGTGGGGCCCAACACTGGACACAGTACTCCAGATGAGGCCTCACAAATGCCGAATAGAGGGGAATGATCACATCCCATGATCTGCTGGCAATGCCCCTACTTATACATCCCAAAATGCCATTGGCCTTCTTGGCAACAGGGGCACACTGTTGACTCATACAGTGGTTATTCCAATTAAGCCCACAGGACCCAGACCTGTGCTTCTACCTGCAAACTATCCTGATATGAAGGAAAGATAGGAAGACTAATGAAAGGCCAGTATGACTCCATCAGGAAGTCTTTAATGACAAGAAAATTAAAAAAGGAGTCCTACAAAAAGTGGAAACATGGATGAATTGCTAAGGAGGAGCAGAGAAGTCTTGCACTTGCCTATAGGGACAAAATGAGAGACACCCAGCAAAGGACAGAAAAAAGCTATAAAATGGGGTTCTTCGAATACAATAGGAGTGAGAGGAAGGCAAAAGAAATTGTAGAACCTCTACTTACAGAGGAAGGATAGCTGATGAACTCAACAAGACTGAGGTGTTTAGTGCCTATTTTGCTTCAGTCTTCCCTAAAAAGGCTAATGGTGACCAATTAATATCAACCATGAGGGGGAAAGAATGCAAGCCAAAGTAGGGAAGAAAAGGTTAGAGAATATTTAGTATAGAATATCAGAGTTGGAAGGGACCTCAGGAGGTTATCTAGTCCAACCCCCTGCTCAAACCAGGACCAATCCCCAATTTTTGCTCCACATCCCTAAATTGAACTCTCAACTCTGGGTTTAGCAGGCCAATGCTCAAACCACTGAGCTATCCCTCCCCACAATAAGATAAATTGATGTATTCAAGTCAGCAGGGCCTGATGAAATTCATCCTAGGGTATGTAAGGAACATGCTGAAGCACTCCCAGAACCGTTCGCAATTATTTTTGAGAACTCTCAGAGGATGGGGGAGGTCCCAGAGGTCAGGAGAAGGACAAACATAGTAACTATCCTGAAAAAGGAGAACACAGAGGGCCAGAGGAATTATAGACCAGTCAGCCTAACTTTGATACAAGGAAAGGTACTGGAACAAATTATTAAACAATCAGTTTGTAAGCACCTAGAGGATAATAGGGCTAGATGTAATAGCCAGCATGGATTTGTTAAGAACAAATCCTGCCAAACCAACCTAATTTCCTCCTTTTGACATGATTACTGGTCTAGTGGATTGTGGGGAAGCAGTCAACGTGATATAACTTGGTTTTTGGTGTGGCTTTTCACAGTCCCACATGACATTCTCATAAGCAAACTAGGGAAATATGGTCTAGATTAAATTGCTATAAAGTGGATGCACAACAGCTTGAAAGATTGTACTTGTAGTAATCATCAGTAGCTTTCCGTCAAACTGGGAGGGGTGTATCTAGTGGGGTCCACATGGGTCAGTCCTGGGTCTGGTACGAGTCAATCGGTTCATTAATTACTTAGATCAGTTGTTCTCAAACTTTTTTTTCACAGACCACTTGAAACTTGCTGAGGGTCTTAGCAGACTACTTAATGATCTTTCCAAATGTAGTTTGTACTGTTAGCTAACTATTGTAAAGCGCTTTGGATAAAAGCGCTATATTAAAAAAAAAACTTAATAATAATTAATGTTTTTTGTTCTACAAATAAAAGCACACAACTTGTATTTTAATATCAGTAGTCTTACCTTTCTAATGCAATGGTTGTTCTCTCTCTCCTGCACCGCAGCAGCCCCCGAGCGGGGGCTGGGAAGGAGCGGGGTGTCTCCCTGGCAGCTGCAGCCCTGGAGCTGGGGAAAGCTGCTCCGCTTTACACAAGGTGCTACATTTGCCCCAGGATTGTAAAGGGAGGTAAAGTAACATAAAGCCATCTCTGGTCCTGTACCACGCAAATATGTTGTGCTCAGGTGCTCCAGAGGGCTAACACCACCATACATTAGAGATACATTTTAACTTTCATTTAGGTCTGATTTATCCTATGTGGATAAAGAGTGGGTTAAAGCAGCAGTGGGAGGGGGTGGGGGAGAACATGAAGTATGGTCTTTCCATAGCTCTTACTTGTCTAATATTTTTTTCTTTTGATACAAGAAAAGAAAACCCAGGTGAATTTAAGATTTACCCACTGGGAAACTGGCACAAAAAAGGACAATCCTGTACCGAGCTAAATTACATATGAACTTTGAGAGAGACATTTATTTTTGATGCGCATGACGTTGGGAAATGTTTAGATGCTCAGCTTATGAAATATCCTCTCCTGAATAGCAGATCTGTAGATAAGGGTATTTTGAAAGAGACAACTTATCTGCTAGGGCTGAGCCGGTAGGTTAGGTAAAAAACTCACCCTTGCCTGGTTTCAGTTGAAGAAACTCCACTTCTGTGAGTCTGGGTTCTGGAGACTTGGCTAATGTACCCCTTACGTTTGCATATGCAGGGGCATGCATTCAGGGCATTATGCTTTACAAGAGGGAAGGAGAGTGGTCTAGCCAGGTCAAGCGTGGAAGTCAGGAGATCTGGCTGATCTGCCACAGACTTCCTGTTTGACTTTGGCTGTGTCATTTAACACTGCCTCATTGTTCCCTTCTATAAAATGGGCTTAACACCTACCTCACCAGGATGTGTTAAGTCTTAATTCACTCATGTTTATAAAGGGCTTTGAGCATTTCAGACAGAAGGTGATATAGAAGGGCACAGTATTATTTTGGAATGAATTATACATGCTTCTAGCAGAATGCACACATTCCCCCTTCCCCCCGGACCTACCGGAAGCGTGCGGAAACAGCCTTCTGAAAGCATCCCTTATGCAGAGGGGACTGCCTATCTGGTGTAGTGCTTGTGTCCAGATTCCCTGTTCTCAGCCCTGGTGTAGAGGATGGAGTGGCAGTGTAAAGGGGGTGGGTGGAGAGTGTGACCGCAGTGCACTATGCTACAACTAGTCTGCTTTCCAGAATGCATCCGGGGAAATGGGAAGCAGAGTACAAATCAGAGCAACCCTCGGGATGCTCTAACACAACAGGGCCAGGGCGGAATACAGGGAGTGCAAAGAAGGCTTAAAACCACCTTTGTCTACCATCACCTCCTCATCCTCAGCACAGGCACAGGGACATGGGAGTAACTGAGACTCACCCGACTCCCCTCTGTCTATCCCAGCAAGCCGTACGTAGGTTGAAAGTCAGGGTTTGACGATGTACATACATAGTGTGCAGCTAGTGGCACTGTTAAATCTGCCAGAAGTTTTTCTCAACAGCTACAGGGGAACGTGCCTTCGAAAATGCCGGCATGACGAGAATGTTAACTGGTGGAATTAGGGTTGTGGGAATAGCCAACCTTTCAGTTTAGTGGCTGAACTGCAGCATTGCGGAAAAACTAGTTTTGGGTTAACCTGAAATGAAACTATTTACATTTTTTTTGGCGAAATGAATTTTTTTTTGGGGGGGTGTGGTGGGGGGGGGAGAACTTGTCTCAGATCAACCAGTGTGTAAAGTTACCCCACCCCCAAATGTAAAAAAAGTGAAATTCAAAACAAAAATGTGTGTCCCTTTGTAAAATCAAAACATTTCCTTCTGAAAGTGTTAGAAATGCGGGTCTTGAAAATTAACTCGTTTAGAGCACTCCCATTAAAATACAGCTAAGTGTCAAAGGATCCAAGCAACAGCCTTTCTCACTGCTGTTTTCTATGCATTTTTTTTCTGTACAGGTGGATTCTGATGACACGATTACCACGGAGGAGCAGATTTATCTTCTCCTGGAAGCCAAAATTCAGTGTGAACTAAACCTCACAACCCAACTACAAGAAGGAGGTGAAGTACTTAAGCACCCGATCTTTCTCTTCCCTCCACCATCAGTACTAAAGGGGTGTCAAGACTGTCCAGTATATTGACCATCCCAAAGCGCAGGAGATCAATGCAGAAAGATCCCAATTTTTTTCTTATTCAACATTTCTCTGAATCGAATCGTGTGTGTGTGTGAATTGAGCCTTTAATAGACATTCCTTATTTCTCTCCCAATTTATCTTGAAGACTCAAGGAGACAAGGTTGCACATAGGCTGATGCTTCAAACTGATCAAGGCTTTTGAGCCTTCTTTGATATCCGTAGTTAGTGAGGTTCCAGTCACTTGACTTCATGGATGTGCCTGAGATACCACATTCTCTTCATAGTCTGTTTTATTATTCCACACTGCTGTGGAGTTAAGTTTAAAGGTGAGCTGAAAAGGGTTTTAAAAAACATGCCTTTTTTGCTCTTTTGGAAGAGATTTTATCTTGGCTATCATGAATGTCCAGTTTGATCTTTCCTGGTTTGCTAGAAGGTCTCAGGTTTCAGAGGAGCAGCCGTGTTAGTCTGTATTTGCAAAAAGAAAAGGAGGACTTGTGGCACCTTAGAGACTAACCAATTTATTTGCATCCGATGAAGTGAGCTGTAGCTCACGGAAGCTTATGCTCAAATAAATTTGTTAGTCTCTAAGGTGCCACAAGTCCTCCTTTTCTTTTTTTAGAAGGTCTCAGACATCTTTATTGTGAACAATAACACCTGAATTGAAAGGATGAGGCTACAGAATCTTTAACAAAACTTTCTTTTGTCTAAAATGTTAGCCACTGAACTTAAATAGTTGTTAATTAAGACAAATCAAATATAAAGACTTCAAATCCCTTCTTCTCTCAGTTGATGAGCTTTTACTCTTTTGACTCTTCTGACATCCCTACAGCTGAGCAGATAATGGATTTTTATTTTTTTTGGTTCAGCGCTGAACTGAAAAATGCAAAATAAATGTTGTGTAGTATCCATCTAAATACTTTGTTCAACCTGAAATGATTGCAGATGGGATTGCTGTCTTTCACCCTTTTTAATTAACTTAATTTCTATATGAAACACCATTTTGAAATGAGAAGTCGAAATGTTTCACTGTTGAAATTGCTGAAATGAAATGCTTCATTTCAAAATGTCAAAACCATTTTGTTTCAGAACCAGTGAAACAAAATATTCCAAAACTTTTTTTTTTTTTTTGGCTGAAGCTACTTGCCAAATTAGACCTGAATGTGTGTGTGAATATTTGCCCAAAGCAAAATTCACCTAGCCCTAGACATCACCATTTCACTAGTTCTGCATTCTTTATGGAGAGTTCCAGCCCAGTCAGGACTTGAATTTCTAGGTTTCCTGATTCTTTTCCTACTTACACTAGAGTTACCCCCACTATAACTCTGTTGGCTTCACCAGTTGAAAATCTGGCCTCTAGAATTTAGAAAAGATCGGCTAGTCTAGCTCCCTGTCACTGCAGGATTAATTCCTACAGACCACATATCGGTTCACTCTGCACACTATTTTCAAAAACATATTGTATCACCCCATTTACATGGAAATGCTTCAAAGACATCATAAGTATTGAGATACTCTTGCGAGCGGTTGGAGAAGAGATTTATATTGGAGGATGAGGACTTGGAGTAAAAGGAATTTGGGATAAAAGGGAAACCACAAAATTAGGCTTTGCTTTGTTTTCGTTTGGTTTTGTCTAAATAAGAAAACATGTCTTCTGTACATACATATTATTACTGTCAGTAACAATGTGTAATAGCAACCATAAGAACAGTCTCACCAATAAATAATACTAATGCCAGTCGTCATAATAGTAATATCACTAATAACAGTAATCACGGTTTCCAAGTTTTTTGAAAGAAGATAATTTATGGTATTCATTGAGAGGAAGATGGCAAGTTAATATTCAATTGAACATAAAGTATTTTTTTCCTTCTACCAGACAATGCATGTGTACTGTTTACATGCACAAAACAACTCTCGGTGAACAAAATACTTACCGAAGCCTGTTTTCACGAGAGCTCCACAAAAATGAATGCAAAGTCCAATGGCTTAGGTCATGTGAGTTACAGTAACACACAAACATGTCTGTCGAGGTGCCACAGAAAAATGAATACTATGAACTAGGATTTCATCTCACAACCTATTTCACGACACTACTTAAACATGTGTGTAAATCAATCTGTATTCCAGATAGGATTTAGGTACATCCTTAACTTTAAGACCATGCTGTACAAAAACATGTGTGTAAGTGCTTCCTGAATAAGGGTGCTTTCTTTACAATGCTGTGCATTTGAAATAATCCCGTTCTTAGGAAGTGGTGTTTTTCCAAATTTATGCTAGTGTAACTGAGATCAGTATCTGGCCCTGAAGCTTTACAGAATGAGTTAAAAATAAATATTTAAGAAGCCCCGAAGTTCAGGTTTTCCTTTGATCTGCTTTTTTGGTGGTAGTGACTTCCTGTAGTGGACCTGAAATAATATACGAGCCTTTTATACTTATTCTTAGTAGTGAAGTCCCTGACAAGTGTAATTCTTAATGGATGAAACAAACTGGAACAATCTTTAACCACACAAAAATTACTGGATCAAAAGTTAATCAGATTTTACGTTTGTTCAAAAGCCAACCCCTTTTAAGCAGCCAAATATAATTGGGTATACTTGTTCTGAGACGAGATGTATTGAGACAGTGAATAAAGGGTAACTGAGTTGGTTGCTATTTCTTTAATAGAATAATTTCAATTATATTTCCAGAAAGGTTGCTGGGTCTCTGTTCTGCACTGATGAATGACCTGTATTTCCCACTGTGTGAATAAAAGAGGCAGGCTAAGTGATGTGGAGAGTTTGAGACCCAGTCTATACTACAAAGTTAGGTTGACATAAGCTGCCTTGCATCAACCTAGTTGTGCATGTGTCTATACTTTAATTTGTCTCCCACCAACGTAAGTACCCTGTTGTGGTGACACAGTGACACCGCCTCCCCGAACGGCATTGAGCCACGGTTGATGTACTGAGGTCAACGTGACGTGAATGTAGACACTGTATTACCTATGCCAACCCTAACAGTCCTCCTGCAGCTGTCTCACAATGCCCGACACTGACCGCTCTGGTCACAAATGTGAACTCCACTACCCAGGGGGTCACGGACACTGGAAGCCTCTCTTCCTCCCACCTTAAAGCCTTGTGAATTTTTGAAATGCCTTTTCCTTATTGCCCAGCTTGATGAGCGCACGTCGCAGCTCTTGATTGTTATGTACAACTGCTCAGCTGACTGTGCTGACTACACGCTCCAGATGTACACGGACCAGCCACGGAAATGTGAACATCTATGGGGAGATTGCATGGGGGATGCAGGAGAAGGGGTATGACAGGGACCAGCAGCAGTGCCGAATGAAAGCCAAGGAGCTGCAGCAGGCATATCAGAAGGTCAGGGAAGCCAACAGTCAATACAGTGCTGAGCTACAGACCTGCCCCTTTTGCAAAGAGCTGCATCCCATGCTTGGTGGAGACCCCACTTACACCCCGCACGGCATTGTGGATGTCTTCAAGGAGCTGAGTCACAGGCCCCTGACATGAACAGTGAGGAGGAGGAGGATGGGGAGAGGAGGGAGACATGCGACGGCGGGCCCAGCTATGCTGCAAGTCAGGACCTGTTGAAGACTTCACAGCAGTCCAGTCAGCCCCAGGGGTCGAGCACAGGCGAGCTTGATGCAGGGGAAAGAACCTTGGGTAGGCGTGTAAACGTATTTTCCATTCCAGTGATGTACTGATGGTGCTCCCAGCTTAGCAGGATGTAGCTCTCAACTTTTTCATTAATTTATTCGTACTAGAAGAGGTAGCAGTACAACAAGCAGAGACAGTTATCTGCTTTTCAGTCCCCTGTAGAGTTAGGCAGGGGAGGCCATGCAGAGCAGTTTATGTACAGAGGGGCATCCTTTGTGTTTCTGTTTCTGGGAGTGAGTGACAGAGGATGGATCACTTGATGATTACCTGTATTGTTCATTCCCTCTGGGGCACACTGGCCACTGTCAGAAGACAGGATACTGGGCTAGATGGACCTTTGGTCTGACCCAGTAGGGCCATTCTTATGTTCTTTGAATTCTCCTGAGAGATCTTGATGAAACTTTCATGGAGGTTCTTTGCAATCCTCTCCCAAAGGTTTCTAGGGATGGCAGCCTTATTTCTTCCTCTATGGCAGGACACTTTCCCACTCCAATCTGTGATGACTTCGTCAGGCACCATTGCAGTACACAGGCTAGCGGCATATAGGTCTGGGTGGCTTCAGGATGCCAGCAGCAGCTGTGCTCTCTGTGCCTTTGTTACCATCAGGAGTGAGATATCCACTAAAATCACCATGGCCTGTGGAAACTGGTACGGGTATTCAGTGCCTGATCATCATAGTTTCGTGCAACTGAACAATTCCTTCCTCATTTCCCGCCCCTGGTGGGCCATACTCCCCATGGCTGGTGCTGTGTGCAGGCAATCCCAAGTAGAAGTGTCAATAAGTATGGCTTGTGTAAAACTTTAGGGGAGCAAGCAAAGGGAGTTCTGACCCTTTCACTTTCTGTTATGACTACAGTGCCAAAGGTACCTGTGTTCTGTCTGTAGCTGCTGGTGTTGCAGCTTTCAGGGCTTCCCTCTCCACGCCCGCGGAATGCCTGAGCCAGATGAGGAGAAAGAGGAGGACTTGGGGCGACATGCTCAATGAGATCCTGCAAGCCAGTGCTGCATCAGACCATGAGCAGAGGGCCTGGAGTGTGAATATTGCAGGCTGTATGGAAAAGGAAAGACTGAAAAGGAGAGGGAGAAGGAGATGCACCAGGACACACAGGGGCTTCTGTGGCACCAAACACAGATGCTGCAGACTCAAGTGGAATGACCGGTTCAACAAGCACAGGCTAAGCTCCCTTTGCCTTCCATGGAGAACTCCATTTTAGTACCTCCCTACACCCGCCTCAACAGTCCACATGGCCCCCCGGGCTGCATCCCTCCCCTACTACTTCACACTGAGGGACAGTAAGGACAACTCCTGCTTCACATACACTGACCTGGGAGAGCCACGGTTGCTGTGTGTAGGTAAAAATGGACATGCGTGTTTTTTCCCCTTGTTAAGTTCTGTTCCATTCATTTATTTAGTTCTTTTAAAACGTATTTGCTTTTAAATTGCACCAATTTTTCTTGCACTGTTTTTGTTACTCAATAAACTCCTATTTTTTGGAAAATAATTCTTCTTCTTTCCTTGACAACCTATTCTGCAGAGTGCCTAGTGGAACTGAAAGCACTTACATGCGTGTTGTACAGAGTGACAGAACTCCTAGGATCAGTGACAAACAGTGCTATATTCATAAATGTACACCACGCAATTCCCAACAGGCCCCAAAATGGTAGGGCCACTTCAGTGCATTACTGTGGCTCATGGTTAAATGCTCTTTCAAGGCCTCCCTTAACAGAAAACCTCCACGTTGAGCTCTTCTAATAGCCCTTGTGTCCGGCTGCTCAAATTCAACAAATGTGCCACCTCAGCCCTCCACACTGGTGGTGACTTTTCCCCCTTTGCCTCACAGATATTATGCAGGGCACAGCAGGCAGTTATAACTGTTGAGATATTTCGCTTGGAGATCCAATCTTGTGAGTAAACAATCCCCATGGTTTCTTCAATCAACCAAAAGCATGTTCAGCTGTCATTCTGCACCTGTTGAGCCAGTGGCTGAATCTTTCCTTAGTGCTATTGAGGTGCTCAGCGTACGGCTTCACGAACAAGGGGATAGCTGGGTCCCCCAGGACTATATTTGCATTTCAGCATTCTCCAAATGGTAACCTTCTGGATGGGAAAGAATGTCCCCCGGCTTGCAGCTTTCTGAATAGTACTGTGTTCTTAAAGATACGAGCGTCATGCACCTTCCCTGACCAGCCCAACACTGTCGATGAAGCATCCCTGGTGATCCACCAATGCTTGTAAAACCATAGAAAAGTAGCCCATTCTGTTTTACTCTGGGATTAGGTGGTCAAAATAAGAATATGCAGGCCACCTACTGCTCCACTTATGTTCGGGAGCGCTCCGGCTACGTATCCATTCACTAAGTCTTGTGCGTTGCCGAGAGTGACAGTCCTGTGTTGGAGGAGATGATTAATGGCCCTGCACATTTCCATGACAATGGCCCCATCGTGGATTTTCCGACTCCAAACTATTTCCCGCTGACCAGTAGCAATCCAACATTGCAAGTTTGCACAGTGTGATCATCACTTGCTTCCCCGCTGTCAATGTAGCTCTAATTCTGGTGTCCCTGCACTGGAGGGCTGGGGTGAGCTCTGCATGCAGATCCAGAAATGTGGCCTTTCTGATCAAAGAGTTCTGTGGCCACTGCTTGTCATCCCAAACCTACATTACAGTGCAATCCCACCCATCCGTGCTCCTTTCTTAGGCCCTCAAGCAGTGCTTGGCCATCTGCAACTTGCTCCATCAACACCATCAATAACTTTGAATTGGATTTTGGTATATACCATAGCAGTCTGTCTTCCACAAAATCGTCATGTTCCCCTGGTAGTAATGCTGGACTTTAACTACCCAGACAGCTGTTAGAAAAGTGATATGGCAAAGCACAAAATCTCTAGTGAGTTCTTGGAATGTGATGGGGACAACTTCTTGTTTCAGAAGCCGAAGGGCAGCCATTTATTTTAGACTTGATTCTGACTAGCAGTGAGGAATTGGTTGTGAATCTGAAGATGGAAGGTGGGGGGATGGATTAGATGCCTTTTCAAGGTCCTTTGCAGACCTACTTTTCTATGATTCTCTGCATAGACTAAATGGCATGGATATACTGCACATATATTTTCCCATGTAGTTTGTTCTCATAGGAAGCCCAGGGGCCAGTTATCCTTCCTCCTGTTGAAAAACCCAGAGTTTCCTCTTCATCCTTCCAATGTAGGGGAAGAATCTGTAGCACCAATATGGGGACCAGGTGGGGCCAAGTCCATCAAGAAATCAGCTGTCAACTAAATAGATGCAGGAACCCTGCATGGTGCGTGCAAGTCAGCATAGGCCATAGGAGTTGTGTGGCTACCATTTGTCTAACTTAGGTACTTATGTAGCCCCATTACCATAGTATCTTAGCACCTCGCAATCTTTAATGTATTAGTCCCTCACAACAGCCCTGTGAGGTGTGGAAGTGCTATTATCTCCATTTCCACAGATGGGGTAATTGAGGCACAGAGAGACTTGACCACGGTCACATGGGAAGTCTGTGGCAGAGCAGGGAATTTGCAACCAGGTCTCCCAAGTTCTAGGCTAGCAGTATAACCACTGGACCATCCTTCTTCTCTGTCCCCTTGGTACTTGTGTCCTATATCCCTCTCTATGGGGCAAGCAAGCACAAGGAGTGAGTTATCACTGCTTCCGCTAGGAGATTTGCACATTGCATTATTGTGGAGTCAAATGGTGACAGACTCCAGTGTAGCTTCACCACATAGACCTCACTTTATTACACCGATAATTGTCCTGGCAGCAGGACTCCGCTTTGGAATCAGTCTTAATTTGAGCAGTCAGAAATAGACAATTTAGGAGGTTCACAGACATACCTTGATATACCTATCCTGCCACAGCTCCTAGAATCAGCAAAAATGTGTGCAACGGTCAAAGTAACAATTTCCTAGCAGTATACGACCTCCTATTTCTTATTCATGGGGGACCATGAATTTCCAATAAATTTGACATATTTTGCAAATGTTGGAGGGCAGAGTTAAGGTAGGTGGATGGTATAAATTAAGTGGATTGAGAGTCAGAGATGAAGAGTTCTATGGAAGTGCGGAACTGGCTGCATCTCCAGAGAGTCTAAGAATTGGGTTTTAAAAAAATTT
The DNA here is from genome assembly GCF_965140295.1 of Lepidochelys olivacea. Lineage (NCBI taxonomy): Eukaryota > Metazoa > Chordata > Testudines > Cheloniidae > Lepidochelys > Lepidochelys olivacea. Next base: position 64,569,848 of record NC_140421.1, on the reverse strand, counting down.
AGAGGTTGATTTTATTTTTTTAAAGAAACTGGTATTGTTTTGGGGGTATAAGCTAGATGTCACTGGTTCATTTTCAATTGTGTTATTTGGGAAGAAATTTAACACTTTAATCCTTTAGGTACCTAAATTGCAAGATACTTTTAAATCTCTTACTTAATTTGGGCACAGGTATTTAGGCGATACGGTAAAAACATAAGTGGCATAGAGGCTTGTCTCATACTTTTCATTTCTTCTTTCTATGTCTTCCTTCTATTGTGTGCAGAGGGTAACTGCTTTCCAGAATGGGATGGACTAATATGCTGGCCCAGGGGCTCACTGGGAAAAAAGATGGCTGTCCCATGCCCTCCTTATATATATGACTTCAATCACAAAGGTACCACTGGTCTTCTTGTTCTCATCGGATTTATCTGAAGCAAATAAAAAGCCAGGTGGTGCAAAGGACCTGCGTAGACTAACCAAGACTCATTTCCTCCTTGCAGGGGTGGCTTTCAGACACTGTAGCCCTAATGGAACATGGGACCTTGTGCAGGGTTTGAACCGAACGTGGGCCAATTACTCTGACTGCCTTCGCTACTTACAGCCAGAAATCAGCCCGGGGAAGGTATGGGGGTGTTTTCCCAATGCAATCATAGAGCATGAGAGTTTGGATGGGAGGAACAAATCCTGAAATTGTACGCACTTTTCATTCCTTGATGGTTCTATACAGAAACAAATGGAAATATGAATGACATGCACATTGTTGTCCTAACTTAATAATGGTGCATCAGTCCCATTGAGCGTTTGTTATTTACACAATGGTTTTTAAGTCATAAAATGAGGAAGAGTCTTATTTAAAACAACATAGACGTGAAGGAACTGCAGACATTGAAGCTATGAACTTGAAGGCACTTTCCCCTCTCAAGTGTGCCTCGCTGTGTTTAATGTGGTTGTGAGGGCTAAATTCATCCATAGCAGAAGAGCTGCAATTTCCATTGTCATCAGTCGGCATGGTATCTGCTTTAGGCAGGGGTGGACTAACTCCAGATTCTTGGATCCAAAATTCATGTCCCAGGGCTGGGGCTGAAGAAACCTGGGCTCATTTTGGTACTCTGCCACTGAATCAGCCTGTGATTTAGGGTCAAGTCAGTGAACCTGCCTGTTCATCAGTTTTCCCATCTGTATAATGAGGATAATGTTATTTGTTTATCTTGAGATTAGGGTGCTTCAATAGAAAGTGCTGTATAACTGATCAGTATTTTTTTTAAAAAAAAGCCCCAGACTCTCAAACATTTTTATGTATACTTTTCCCCCCTATAAGTAGCTTTGGTGAGGTGTAAGTCCTTATGTCTGTGGGATTTGGGCCATTGTTAAAGTATTTAGGCACCTGATGATGCAGATAAATGTGTAATAGATTTTCAAAAGCTGCCAGGCCCATAATTTCCATTGAAGTCAATGTCTGTCTTTGCAGCTGTGTGCTCGGATGGATCCCACTGCAGGATCCGGTCTAAATAGGCTATGTCTTTCTTCCTTTTAATATTGAGCTGTGTGATGTATTCATGTTAGACTCTCAGCAAGCTGTCACACAGCAGCCCTCTTCAGGGCAATGGGCAAACATATTCTAAAACGCCATCAGCAGCTGAGCTGAGAGGGAGGAGGAGGAATCAGAGCCTTGGCTCCACCCTCTCCAATGTAGAAGTCAATGGATCTGAGCAGATACTAGGGCAAGAGAAGTGTGCCCACTTATTCCCTCCCTCCCACCAAAGCTAGTGGCGGGAACTGACAACAGACAAAATGCCAATATTGCCTGCTCTTGTGCCTTTGAATGGTGGTTAGTGTGTTTCTTCAAATCTGCAGCTCCAGGAATCATGTTACATGATCTCATCTTTCTTTATAAAAAATAAATGTTTGTTTCCATGGTTCTGGAATAAAGTTTTAAAAGTGACCCCCTAAGGAGTACAACACCAGAAGGCAAATATATGAACCCAAGTTCTTCCTTTTAGTACTCTTGTGATTTATTTTTTTCCAGTGTAGACTGATGAATCTTGAATTCTTTGGGATGGCAGTACAACAGGTTCATCCCTGGTGTAAGTCCACTGATGTCAGAAACTGGTAAACTGGATTATTGGAGATGAAGATGAAGAAAATAAAGTGGAAATGGTCTTGTTTTCTTTTCCAGAGGGAATTCTTTGAACGTCTCTACATTATGTACACTGTTGGATATTCTATGTCCTTCAGTTCCCTGGCAGTGGCTGTTTTCATCATCGGCTACTTCAGGTGAGCAATTCATAGTCCCAGCTGCTCTGTCCCCTTTTTGCACCATCATCTCTACAAGAGGTAATCTTATGTTCCTTATTCACACAGGACTGTCCAATCTCTTGATGCTTTTTTATATTCCTGTCTGCAGTGCTGAGAGTAAATATTGTGCATTGCATGGAGTAATTTTCAATGCCTACCCATTGTGTAAAGCTTTGATCAGATGAAGAACACGTTAAAACATTTCAAGGGAAAATAATTTCCCATGGCCATGTAAAAATTGCAAGCAGCAAGAGACATTGTATCAGTCTCCAGAACAGTTAAAGATGACAGCACAGTGAGGCACAGAATGATCAGAGTGGTTTATCCTATAGTCTGTTTTTGAGGCTTAATGGTTTATTTCACAACTGAAACAATAGGATTGCTGGCATGTGGAATTATCCGCTTGAGTTATTGCTAGGAATATTGCTATGGTCAGTTGCCAACACTTTAGGAGTTGAATGCTCACTCTAATGCTCTCTTTTGAAATAACCAAAGAAGAAACAAACTCTAAAGACTGCATGCCAGGTTTTCCATGACTATTATTCATATTAAGGTCTCCAGCAGCGTGTTAGGCATTTCATGGAAGACATGGAAAAACAGTGAGATCCTCGCTTCTGCTCTGGCCCCTTTATGCTGTGTAAAAAGGCTGCAAAGGAGCTCTGAAAGCCCTGTTTTTGGCTCTGGAAGATTTCTTCTGCTACAGGCACTGCAGAAGACAGCCATAGAGTGGAGAACCTCCTCACGAATCTTGGTGTAGGGCGCATGCTAGGTGTGGGAGAGGAATGCCAGGGAATGCAAGTAGCATTGCAGCCATTAAGAGCAGTGCTGTGACCCATAGGTCGGCCTAGGGAGGCTGCTGTAATGTAGACAGTCCCTTGCCACCGCACCCTCCTGGGCTGCAAGTTCTGGGCCATGCCTCCTAGGGATGCATGGTCACAGTCCCAATGCAAACCTGACCTGTGACAGACAAAAACGATGGGGGCAAACAGTAGGAAGGGAAAGGAGCGAGGAGGATGAGGGTTACCGCAGTAAGACTATGCAGTTTTTTCATTGTCAGCATATGCACTTGTTGGTGTTTCTGGCAATTTTGTCTGAGTTTTTATTATGGCTTTAAAAATAGATAATAATGATTGCCTGCCTTACTGAGTCATCAGCATGAAACCCAGTGCATTCTGGGAAAGGACCTTAGGGAGTTTGAGTGATTGCTAACTAGTTAATATTATGCATTAGGGCAGGCATCTCCAGGTGGGGCAGTTACACACATTCTTCCAACTTCTTTTCCATAGCATGTGAACAAGGTTTAATCTTGGAAGAAATGTTTATATAGTTTTAGTTGCAAGGGTGTGGGTAGAAGAAGCTATTGCAAGCAGCAAGAAGTTTGATGTCTGCTAGAATCAGATTCAGAAAAATACTTATGTGCTTCAGGCCATTTCCGTTCAGGAGAGCTCTTAGGAACATTCATGTGCTTAAGGCCTACTTAAGTCAATAAGAACGCAGTCACTCTGTAAAGGAAATGGTAGATAACCAACTGAGTGCGAGCTCCGAGTGTGAGTTGGTAGATGCTGAGTAAATGTGATCCACGTAAGCAGGGAAATATCAGGTCAGAATGGGGAGGTGGTATTATCTTTGTATATAGCATTAATGAGACTATTACTGTCTGGTTCAGGTGTCCATACTTCAAAAAGGATGCTGAAAAATCAGAAAGGGTTCAGAAAAGAACTACAGGGTCTGGAGAATGTGCCTTATAGTGAGAGAGTAAAGAGACTCCATCTGTTTTGTTTATTAAAGAGCGGGTTAAAAGGTGACTTGATCATGGTCTACAAGGGGGAAATAATTCTGATGGTAGACAGTTCTTTGATCTATCAGACAAAGGCTTAACAGGACCCACGGACTGGAAACTGAAGCTAGACAGCTTCAGACTAGAAACACAATGTGTATTTTTACATTAAGGTCAATTAACCGCTGAAACAACTTACCTAGGGACATTGTGGATTTTTCCATCACTGGTAGTCTTCTGGCCTTAAAATATGTGAATCTATGCAGTCAATGGTGTCATACTGTCTGGAGTGGCTCACAGCTCTGAGTGCCAACCTCAAGGCAGACTGTCAGAAAACAGGGTAGACACCCCAAACTGGTAGTGGGTTCTATAATTAGATTTCACCAAGCCAGTAACAAATGTGAACTCCTAGATTACTATACCAGTCCTACCATGGAGTCACAGACAGTCCCCTTAGGGTCTGTCTACGCTACCTGCCAGATCGGCGGGCAGTGATCAATCCAGCGGGGGTCGATTTATCGCATCTAGTCTAGACAGATAAATTGACCCCCGAGCACTCTCCCGTCGACTCCTGTACTCCACCACCGCGAGAGGCACAGGCGAGTCAACAGGGGAGCAGCAGCAGTCGACTCACCATAGTGAAGACACCTCGTTGAGTAGGTCTAAGTATGTCGACTTCAGCTACATTATTCACGTAGCTGAAGTTGCGTAACTTAGATAGATTCCCCACCCCCCCCACCCCAGTGCAGACCAGGGCTTAGACTCTCCAATCTATCTTGCCACCCAGACAAACTGGGCTTTGTGATAATGGTCACTTAAACCGAAAATCACATCACATCTGGTTGCTCCCAGTCTCAAGAGACCAATCAGTTACCCTAGATCAATTTTACTCTAGATCTTACACCAAAGACAACACTGGTAGCCAATTCTATAGTAAACTAACTAAATGCTTATTAGCTAAGAAAAGGAAATGAGAGTTATTGAGAGGTTAAAGCAGATAAAATATATGCACAAATGAATCACAGTTTGTAATTCTAAATAGTGGCAGTGATGTCATAAACTGCCAGTTTCCCAAAAGTCTTCTCAGGGTACCCAGATTGTCTTTGGGGACCTCGGCTTTGTATCTGGTACACTTCCCTGTAAGAGTCCAAACAGTCCAGAGATGAAGGATCTTTCTCTGAATCCATACTTATAGCTTCTTCTCACAGAAAACAAGCTGACAATGTCACTACCCAGGTGGGTTTTTCCTTTGATGACTGAGAGTGAGGAAGGTATTTAGAGTCTTTGACCTCCGGTCATCATACATAATGACCACTTGCTTTGAAATTAGCACTTTTCTGTTCAAGTTCCTCATTTGCATTCCACAAAGCCTCCTTTGCGTTTTAGGGCTTGTTTGGTGGGTTATTTAGTTACGGGAGTACACAAAATGGAAATGTTTGCTACTGCATTATAGCAGTATACAGATAAGTGAAAACAAAGCAAGTAACATCCCACTAGTTTTCATGACGTTTAAACACCAAATACACTCTTATACATTTAATAATCACTTTGATCCACACAAATACACAATGAATAGGCCTGGGGCTCTGGCATGAGCTGGCACCTGGTCTGCCAGCGTCACAAACGGGACTTAAGCACATGCTTGATGTTAAGCATTTGCTGGAGGGCTGTCCTGAATAGAGATGCTTTCCTGAGTTGGAGCCTATGTAATTTAAGGATGCTGTACTGCAAACTCTTATTACCAAGCATAGTGCATAATACCATGAACTTCCCCCTTCAGTAGCATTATTCACTGTACAATGCACAATGTTTGAGTAAGTGGTTGTACGATTCAGCCCAATTAGTTTCTATTGCTGTCAGGGTGGCATCTGGCAAGCTTTATATTCAGTTTACTAACAACAAGCTGCAGACTGTCAACAGTTGAGACTTGTAAATATTTGCTCATGTGAGGTGTTGCATTTTAAGCCTTATCTTACGATAGGAAAGTTCAGCAAAAATATTGTCGGTAACTGTCATCACTAAGTAATCATGCCCTTTTATTTTGTATTTTTGACCTTCCTAAGAAAAATATAAGAGTCCTTAAAGTATGAAATAGTGACTAAGGCCTGGTCTACACTAGTGGGGGGGTCGACCTGAGATACGCAACTTCAGCTACGAGAATAGTGTAGCTAAAGTGTCCTCGTGTCCTCACGGCGAGGGGTCGACTGCCGCTGCTCCCCCGTCGACTCCGCTTCTGCCTCTCGCTGCGGTGGAGTACAGGAGTCGACGGCAGAGTGATCAGGGATCGATTTATCGCGTCTACACTAGATGTGATAAATCGATCCCCTATAGATCGATCACTACCCGCCAATCCGGCGGGTAGTGTAGACGTACCCTAAGTCGAGGGATGTGGAAGTATTGAACTTGCTGAGCTTGGCCATAGATTATCCCAGAGCCTACTGCAAAATTTTGCCCTTTTGCTGGCTGAATTCAATAACCTCTTCTAAATTATCCTTTTCGTCCCACAGGAGGCTGCACTGCACCAGGAATTGCATCCACATGCATCTCTTTGTCTCTTTCATGCTAAGAGCTGCCAGCATCTTTATCAAGGACAAAGTTGTGCATACGCACAGAGGAGTCAAAGAGCTGGACTCGCTGCTGATGAGTGACCTCCAGAGCACTGTAGTGGCACCTGCAATTGACAAGTCACAATACGTAAGCACTGACCCTCGGGGAAAACAGTCAGCCTGCTAGTTAACTGTTCTCTGAGTTGTTATGCCCCTTTTAGGACAATCTGTATTCCTTCCAGAGTGGTGAAGTATTACTGTGGTGAATCAGTATAAAATATCAGGCTGATCCTGAAGATCAGGCTCTTGAAAATTCAGTATGCAATGGGCCAAAGTCTCATTTTCTTAAAGTAACTTAAGCTCCTGAGGCCCAGATCCTCAAAGGTATTGATGTCAATGGAAGTTGGGGGCCTGTGAGGCTCTGGCTCCTAGGGCCAGATTTTTAAAGGTATTTAGGGGCTGAAAGGTGAAGATAGATGCCTGGTGGGATTTTCAGAAGTGCATAGGCGCGAATGGGAATTAGGTGCCTAGGCATGTCTGAAAATCCCACTAGGCCCCTATCTTCATCTTTAGGTGCCTAAATACCTTTAAGATCCTCACTTAAGTGCTTGACACTTTTAAATATGGGACTTGGATTCCTAAGTCACTCAAGCCAGTGGCTCTCAACCTTTCCAGACTTCTGTACCCCTTTCAGGACTCTGATTTGTTTTGCATGTCCCCAAGTTTTACCTCACTTAAAAACTTACAAAATCAGACCTAAAAATACAGAAGTGTCACAGCACACTTTCTCATTTTTACCATATAATTATAAAACAAATGAATTGGAATATAAATATTGTACTTACATTTCAGTGTATAGTATGTAGAGCAGTATTAAACAAGTCACTGTCTCCATGAAATTTTACATTGTACTGACTTTGCTAATGCTTTTTATGTAGCCTGTTGTAAAACTAGGCAAATATCTAGATGAGTTAATGTACTCCCTGGGAGACCTGCCTACCCCCAGGGGTTTACGTACACCTGGTTGAGAACCTCTGACTTAAGCACCTTTGAAAATTGTTCCCCAGATTTCAGTACTTGTCTACTTGTTTCTATTGTGAATCCTTCTCTTTGTTAATGGGGATGAGACTGACTTACTTTTGCTTATTTGTTCAGGTCACCCTGGCTGTCCTCCTTGCAAAATCTGACCCACTTGTCATTTTCTGCTCGAGTCAGACGCAGGACTGCATTAGCAGGTCACAATGAAGCTGCCTTAGCAGAGCAGCGGGGGTGTGGGAAGCTTTTACAGCGCTCGCCCTCTCTCTAGCTGTCTCAAAGAAAAGCTGTTAGCTCTCCACTTTCACAAGCACTAATTCATCCACAAATGGTCCTTACAAAGCAAGGAGAACTGTTGATTTTACACAAAGACTTGACACTGTGCTAAGGATGGCCTTGCTACCTGTTCCTATCTCTTTAAATAAGACATGTTAAAGTTGTCAGAATAAGAGCCATGTGCAAAGGGTTTAGTAGCATAATGTCAAGTTTTGGGGGTAGCCATGTTAGTCTGTATTCACAAAAACAACGAGGAGTCTGGTGGCACATTAAAGACGAACAGATTTATTTGGGCATAAGCTTTCATGGGTAAAAAACCCCACTTCTTCAGATGCATGGAGTGAAAATTACAGATGCAGTTCTTGGATGGTTGCTGTATCCAGGAATGGTAACCCATTATCTTTCTGTTTGGGTTCCTTGACAGGTGGGGTGCAAGATTGCGGTTGTGATGTTTATTTACTTCTTAGCCACCAACTACTACTGGATCCTGGTTGAAGGCCTCTACCTGCACAGCCTAATCTTCGTGGCTTTCTTTTCGGATACCAAATACCTGTGGGGTTTCACCTTGATAGGCTGGGGTAAGGTATATGGGACTCTTCTGTTCCTTGCATCTTTTCATCAGGCTTCTCAGAGGGAAAGGATTCTGCTATTTTACTATCCCCATTGCTCTGTTTTATCACATGAGACACAAAGAAAAAGACAGGAAGGACCTATGTCCAGCAATAATCCAGGGCCACCAGTAGTTACAGGAAGTTGATTGTGTTGAGCACCACTGGTGAACACAGGAGGTAAAGCTCTGCCACTGACTCCTGTACAGCCTGAGGCAAGTGACTTAACTTCTCCATTTCCCGACTCTGAAATGGGGATAATAATACATCCCTACTTCCAGGGGTGTTGTGAGGGCAAAGCAAATCATGTGAAGTGCTTAATTGCAAGCTAAACATGGTATGGTGGGGAGCACCACAGAAAAGCCTCACTATAAATTAAAATAAGAGATAATTGGATATTTGGTCCTCTCCATACTCCAGAGAGAGGTGAATCTCCTGTCCTCCTGTTAGCTTATTTCATATATCAATACACTGGCCATTATTATCTGTTCAAGAAGGATCTATGAATTTGCAGAGATTAAGCCAAATTCCACTGAGTCCCTTCATGTAAATCTGCTCCTGTCAATGGTGTTACTCCCGATTTAAACCAGTGTAACTGAGCAGAATTTATCCGTGTCCAGAACTAGGGATTGACCACAAGCCTCAGAAGAGAAATGGCAGGAGGTTACTTACTGCACTGGGTCTCTTCAACAGTCATCCTCAGGTTGAACTTCTTACACTGGTATTGCGTTCTCATAGTCTTGCATTAGACTCATAGACTTTAAAGCCAGAAGGATCCATCATGATTATCTAGTCTGACCTTCTGCACATCGCAAGCCACAAAATCTCACCCACCTACTCTTGTAATAGGCCCATAACCAGTGTCTGTGTTACTGACGTCCTCAATTAATCATTTAAAGACTTCAAGGTACAGAGAATTCATCATTTATTCTAGTTCATTCCATCAAGTGACTCATTCTACATGCTGCAGAGGAAGGTGAAATCCCCCATGCCCCCAGAGTCTCAGTCAATCTGACCTGGAGGAAAATTCCTTCCTGACCCCAAATATGGCGATCAGTTAGCCCTGAGCATGTGGACAAGACCCACCAGCCAGACAACTGGGAAAGAATTCTCTGTAGTTACACAGAGTTCTCCCCAGCTGGTGTCCCATATCTGGCCACTGGAGATATTTTCTATTAGCAGTCACGGATGGGACAAGTGCCATTGTAGGCAGTCTTATACCATCCCCTCTATAAACAGTCACTGCAGTTAAGATCCGTTGTCTGATTCCTTTTGCTTTCACAGTGAAGTGTGTTCTCTGTTTGGTCTGTAAAGAGATCTGAGGTTAACTTCATTTTGTATTTCAATATTTTTAACTTTTCTGAAATGGGGGAAATGAAGTTAACGCTGGTGAAATTGACAGGTGGTGGGGGCTCTGAAAAGGAAATTCATGAGGGAGAAAAAAGGATATTTACCAGGCTGAAACTCGTGTTCTCCACAGCTGATCCAAGCGTAAACAGCTCCCCCCTTCCTTGTCTTTCTAGTTCTGGATTCAACTCAGAACCGAACAGTGAAGGTCATTCATCTTTGGAACAGCTTATCTAGAGATGATGTGGCTTCTCCAGCACTTGCAGACTCTATCTTTCTATTAGCTGTACTATAGCTCAACCAGACATTATGGGCTGGATGCAGAAATTACTGGGTGAGGTTCCCTGACCTCTATTATGCAGGAGTTCAGACTAGGTGACCACAGTGGTCCCTTCTGGCCTTAAAAATCTATTAATGGTGTGGCATGATGGTTCACCACTGACATTTCATCCTTGATACTAAGTGGTGATTCTGGCATAAGACACTGTAAATGGAGGCTTCCCTGTAACAAGTGGGGGAGGGATAGCTCAGCGGTTTGAGTATTGGCCTGCTAAACCCAGGGTTGTGAGTTCAATCTTTGAGGGGGGCATTTAGGGATCTGGGGCCAAAAATTGGGGATTGGTCCTGCTTTGAGCAGGGAGTTGGACTAGATGACCTCCTGAGATCCCTTCCAACCCTGATATTCTATGATTCTAAGTGCTGCTAGGGGGATGGTATCTGCAGTGAATAGATAAATAAGCACTGCAATGTGAGACAGGCGCCATAAAGTGTCTTTGATTAAATGTTCGCAGTGCAGTAACACGGATCTAAGGCTACTCTTTTCGTACCAAAGAGAACTGAACAAGAGAGAGACCTTGTTTATGCACAGGACCGTTCTTTACTGTCCTCTCAAAATCTCCAAGAGAAGTAACTGACTCCACGCTCCTCGGCGGGGCAGCAGTAGTGGGTTGTATGGAGGTTGGATTGACCCAGGACCTCGTGCGCTACAAGCCTTGACTACCTGAGCGAAAAGACCCGGCTCTGTTAGCCAAGGCTGTCACAGGCTCATCGATGTGCACGTAGACTGGGGTGTGTCTCAGGACTTGCGGGACAGGGGAATAGAAATGAAATGTTTCTCTGGAGATGCAGGTAATACCTGCTTTGAAGAGGTTTTCAATCCATCTGGCTAACTAGTTAGATGTTTATATGGCCCTGCATCAGCATTGTATCTGAGTGCCTATGCGAGGGCCTGATCCAAACAGGGCTCGTTGCCTGGTTTTTAAAATCAATTTCCCTGGTAAGGGAGAAATGGAAAGGAAGGTTACAGTACAGGGGGGGAAGTTTGGGCTTTATTTATTTATTTATTTTTATATATCTAAACATTTCAGGAAACCCAAAACATCATGAGTTTCTCCCATCTCTGGTTAGTCTCTTAAAGTAACACAACTCTTTTCAGGAGCAAGCAGGCTGCTTTTTCTTGTGAATGAAGAACACTCCAGAGGAAAAATATCCTGGGCCAAAGGGAGCTCTGGAGCAGGCCCATTGAAGTCATCGCATGAATTTGACACATCCTGTTGAATGTGTCTGTTCATTCCAGCATTAGCACTTGGGAAAGCAGCGCTCCTCTCTACGTACCCTCCCCATCGCCTGTTGCTGTAAGCAAAAACGTATCGCTTTCCAAATCTCCTTAGCAGCTTTCAGGGTGCAGCCCTGCTTGCCATCATCTGCCAAAGCTTTGAGTTAATCTATTAAGACACACTGATAGGAAATGCTTGATTGGATACGTCCAGGTTCTATCCCTCGCTCTGACATAGGCATGTCTATCTATGTGAGCTTGGCCAAATCGTTTAACCTCCCATGCCAGCTTCACTACATCAAAACACATTAGGTGTAATACTCATTAACTCACAGGGGCTCTGTGTGGTGTTATTGTGTGTAATAGCCTTTGAGATGTCTGGATGGAAGGTACTTTAGAAATGTAGGCTATGATTTTCAAAGGATCCGAAGAGAGTTAGACACCCCAGTCCCCCTGGAACGTGCAGGGCTACATTTGGATTGTTTCAAAGGTTAGGGGCCCGATTTTTAAAGGTCTGGAAAGCTATCAGTTTTGGTTTACAGCAGTAGATGATGTGGAGGGTAATTAGAGAACAGAGCTGCTTTCCCAAGTGCTAATGCTGAACGAACAGGGACATGAAGCATGATGTGTCAAATTCATCTTATGACTTCAGTGGGCCTACCGAGAGCTAAATTTGGTGTCTAACTCCTTGAACTACCTTCAGAAATCTAGCCCATAATCCCTAGGCCAGTGGCAGTCCTACCATGGAGAATAAAGATGGGCTGAAGGTGGATTTGATATGGAGATCTCCTAGCACATTTCTCCTTCTCATAACTTTTCATTTTGAAAATGTGGAGTCCCTTGTGATTTTTTTTTTTTTTTTTTAAAAACTACTAGTATTTGGGGATTATTATTTTCAAGCTACTTTTCACTCTTTCTGCTGAGTTCAGTAGCCCTTTCATATAGACTTATAGCCTGCCTCTGTAAAGGGATGGTTGCGGTGACCAAATAGGCCTTTTCAATCACCAACTGCTATGATACCATTATTTACATAAAGGCCGTCAGTTACTTCCTCTTCAGTCACTTCTTGCTTTGCGTGGGCCTTTTATCTGCATATTTACTTTGGATGTGTGGCGGAAAATTAACCACTCGTTGTTTTAGGAATCAGAATTGCCTGAGGCTTTTATTTTATGCAAGCATATATGCCAGGAGAGTCAGCATAGCCCCACGCAGGGTGGCAAGCTGCTCTGTTTTCCATACACTTTAACAGAATTATAGAGGGTTTTCAGTGGCATTCTCGAACAATACACTTCCGCATGGGTACTTTTCCACAGACCCTTCCAATAATGCCTTATAAGGACAAGATCATACATATTGCAGCATTAAGCAATTATTTTTCAGCCACCATTGCCATGGTCTTGCTGATAACTGAACATCTGTATGTTCTGATCATGGTAATGTTCAAATCTCAGTTGGCAGCTCAAGGAAAAGAAAGTACTTGAAGAGAGGAGCACACAACACTTGCTGGTTTCCATGCCAACGCTGTATTCTGCATGCTCATTTACTATTATATTTATTTAATTTTTTTCTAAACTAACATATTTTTGATAAAGTACATCGCAGCTGCTTCCCAGACACCAATTCCAAGAATGGCTTCTAAAATAGTTTGCTTAGGATCTCTATAAATAGTCCACACAAAACATATTGAATTGAGCTGAACAAAACTTGGAATGTCTGTCCTATGGGAAATTCCGGTATTTCAACATGTGTTCTTCGATTTGGAAATGGTGAAACATTTTTGTTTCAGCATTTTTGATCACAGCTAAGTTTTCTATATTTCTGAATGAAAACATTAAAGCTCTGGTTTGTTGAATTGACTTGAAATGATTAAATTGCTTCTTCCAGTGGTGCTGTATTGCCTCATAGGAGATGTGGTTCAGCTACTTGTTGCCCCCATTTTCTAGTGTGGGCTGGGCTCTCTGGCCAGACTACATCTCCCATGATGCACCTGAGCCGTATGACTCCCATAATGCATCACACAGCTTGTTCAGAGGGGAGACCAAATTTAATCATCTAGCCACTTTAGGGCTTGGGATGTAGGGACTAAGCAGTCAAGTGCATGGTCAGGAAAGGGTGGGTAAAGAAAAGGATGAGGGTATGTGCCAAGTACTGCTTTGAGTTAACGACTGTATTCAAGATAGTAGGCTGATCCGAGGGCAGACTTAGGGCCTGATTCTCCTTCTGCTCACACTGTTCTAAGAGGAGTAATGTCTCTGAGGTCAATCTATGTAAAGCTGGTATAAATGAGACCCCTAGCAATTTTTATTCAGCTCTTCATTCCAGGCCACCATTTTTAGTTAATTGATTGGAGCCCATATTCCCTGTCTTTCATGTGTGATCAACTGCCAGGCTGCAGCATAATCAGCCCTATGGGTGTTCACCGTGCGACCACGGAAGGGCCATGTGTGTAGTCGTACTCCTGTGCATTGTAGAGTTCTTTCAAGTTTATGCCCAGCCCAGTGAAGGTTAGGGTAAAATGTCATGCTCCCTGATGCACACCAGCTGTGGTGCTCAAGGGGTTATATACAGCTATGTGAGCGGATGGTGGGAGTACTTGAGATTAATGCAGTTTGTTCGTTCCATGCTTCCCCCTTCCCACTTTCCCTCATGAAACTGGACAGGTGAACCAGCCTATTTAGCATCCCGGCTGTCAGCCCCCCTTCCTTCCTTGACAAGCTGGGCAAGGTGAACTCCACTGCGAAGTGTTTCATGCGGTAAGGCCTGCCCTTGTGATTTAAACGCTGTTCCTCTCTGGCCTCAGCGCGCCCGCTCTCCAGCAGATACTCTTCCAGCAGACGGTAAACACCCGGCAGAGTGCATCATTCAGAAAGGAGCCCACTTTCTAATATGCATCAAAAAGCAAGGAGACATTAAAACTTTTTTCAGGCCTGTGCTACTCAGCTGATAGTGTGTGGCAGGAGAGGGGGACAAAGAATAAGGGCTGAGAAAATTGTTTCAGGGTTTTTTCAACCTGTTTTTTTTCTAAACAATAACTTGGGGAAGCCAACACGAACTTGCAAAACATTTTGATGTTGCCAAATCTGAATTTTTTCGAGTCTGTATTTGCAAAAAGAAAAGGAGTACTTGTGGCACCTTAGAGACTAACAAATTTATTTGAGCATAGGCTTTTGTGAGCTACAGCTCACTTCATCCGATGCATTCAGTGGTATTCAGTGGCATTCACCTTACGAAAGCCTATGCTCAAATAAATTTGTTAGTCTCTAAGGTGCCACAAGTACTCCTTTTCTTTCTGTGTGCTGAGTCATCTGAAGTAAAAGAGTTCATACATTCCTCCAGTGCTTTGATTTATTAGCTTCATTAGAGTGGAGTGTGAGCTTGGCTCCTGGCTGCTTTTCTTGGTTTATTATTCACATACACCCCACCATTCTCAGTTGTCTTTTTAGGGCCGGTCCATCTAAAACAGGCTTGAAACGCACTTGCTCATGGTATGATCTTAGGATATGTGTTTGTGGTGACAGGGAGGGAGTCACTTAATCTCTGTGTCTTGGTTAGTGTCACAGTTCAGGGCTACTGCACTGTGTATTTCCCCTTGCTGGTCTACCAAGGGCAGCCACTCTAGGCTCACTGCTCCTTAGCTGTCATCTTTCTTGTGTAGAGACCCACATCTCTCTCCTTCCTATGACCGGGGGGTTTCCAGCCTGCATGTTCCCATAGTTCTGATATTCCCAGCAAGCCAGACTGCCTAAAAAGGCCAGCGTCTGCACGCTGCTTTCATTCTAGGGGCCATGAACAGCTGTAATTGCCAACAGTTATGAATTATCACACAGTTCTTTCTAAGCAAGCACATTTATTCTTAAGGTGAAAGCATTACAGAGACAACAAATTAAAAACAATCAAAGACCCTACAGGCAAGCTAATAAGCATACCAGAGATCAGCCCAACTCTAATCTTGAGATCTGGTGGGAGTCAGTCCTTCAAACCCCACCAAAGGTTTTATTTTCTGTGGTGACACTTTCATAACAGCCTTAGCTCAGAACTCGCACCCACATGGAAGAGGTTAGTCTTTCCTTTATATGGTTTGGGCATTTTGATCTTGAGATTCCAGAGACAGATAATCAGTAGACAAAGGTCCTCTCCTCCAGGCATAGCTTCAAAAGGCAGGGGGGGTTGCATTACCAGAAGTGGGGAATTAGCATTTACCTCTCCTTAGTGTTTTCCCCAGGAAATCCGCTTCACATGTATTGTCCAAAAATCCATTCTTGTTTGGCATATTATTCAGTGTGGTCCTTTGAATTAATTAATGCCTTTAACTTTAAACTTGATAAACTAATTAAATAATAGCTTTATGATTATTTGTCTTTTAATGATTAAAGGCAAACAGATTTGTAGTGTGTGTGGGGAAAAGTCCAGGTAATGTACACATTTTACATAAACCTTTTTACTTCCATTACAGCTGGTGGCCCTTCTCTATGGCTTACAAAATACATAGCTACGCAGCCTCTCAAACCTGTGAATAACTAAGCTTCCATTATTGTCTGATACGCAGAGGTTCCTTCTTTTAAATAATTATATATACCTTTGTAATTAGTAATATATTGTGATTATCATTCAAATAAAGTTGTCCACACTATTACCACCCAATTCAAGTGCTTATAGCCTTTGAGTTGTATGCAGAGCCTTTGAGTGGCTAAAACTTTGTCATTAACAAGAGTAGGAGGTAGCCCCCCCTTAAATATTGATAGGCACACAGGCCTTCGGCCATTCCTGACTAGAACTGCACATGAGAACTTCTACAGTTAACCCTTTGCCTTCCTGTCTCAATCGCCCCAATCAAACACAGTTACCTTTTCACCTTCTCACTTTAGCATGACAAAGCTTCTCACACTAATAGAGTAGGCCTTAACCAGAGCAAAGCCAAATAACCCAATTATCGGGATTCTCCTCTTTGCCCCCTAGCATGTCCCAATCGAATAAAGCTATCAATATTAGGCCCTGCAGTGTCACTAATTTCACAGCAAACTAAATTATACATGAAATAGGGTCATAGGTCAACACCTCCTTAGAGAGGTTACATACAATCCTGGCCTACAATAATACATAAAATTTTCATTTAATGAAATGGACCCGAAAGATACTTAAGCTTAATTTCATTAGGTGTGTCATAAATATAAAGGGAAGGGTAAACCCCTTTGAAATCCCTCCTGGCCAGGGGAAAGCTCCTCTCACCTGTAAAGGGTTAAGAAGCTAAAGGTAACCTCGCTGGCACCTGACCAAAATGACCAATGAGGAGACAAGATACTTTCAAAAGCTGGGAGGAGGGAGAGAAACAAAGGGTCTGTGTGTCAGTCTATATTCTGTCTTTGCTGGGGATAGACCAGGAATGGAGTCTTAGAACTTTTAGTAAGTAATCTAGCTAGGTACGTGTTAGATTATGATTTCTTTAAATGGCTGAGAAAAGAACTGTGCTGAATAGAATAACTATTTCTGTCTGTGTATCTTTTTTGTAACTTAAGGTTTTGCCTAGAGGGGTTCTCTATGTTTTTGAATCTAATTACCCTGTAAGGTATCTACCATCCTGATTTTACAGGGGGGATTTCTTTATTTCTATTTACTTCTATTTTTATTAAAAGTCGTCTTGTAAGAAAACTGAATGCTTTTTCATTGTTCTCAGATCCAAGAGTTTGGGTCTGTGGTCACCTATGCAAATTGGTGAGGCTTTTTATCCAACATTTCCCAGGAAAGGGGGGGTGCAAGTGTTGGGAGGATTGTTCATTGTTCTTAAGATCCAAGGGTCTGGGTCTGTAGTCACCTAGGCAAATTGGTGAGGCTTTTTACCAAACCTTGTCCAGGAAGTGGGGTGCAAGGTTTTGGGAAGTATTTGGGGGGGAAAGACGCATCCAAACAGCTCTTCCCCAGTAACCAGTATTAGTTTGGTGGTGGTAGCGGCCAATCCAAGGACAAAGGGTGGAATATTTTATACCTTGGGGAAGTTTTGACCTAAGCTGGTAAAGATAAGCTTAGGAGGTTTTTCATGCAGGTCCCCACATCTGTACCCTAGAGTTCAGAGTGGGGGAGGAACCTTGACAAGGTGTTTCAAGGGTATGGGAGGAAATTGCCATATATGTCACAGTTACTATTAATTATAAAAGTGGATAAAGCACCTTGTGACAGCCAGAAGCTGCAGCTGACTTTGAGGAAGACATAAATAAAAAGCACTTGGACACTGAAGCACACTGAGCTTCCCTTGCACCTGGGGAATTTTAATACTGTTTTGGTGCCAAAAGGGACCGGGTAGGTCCTCTGCTGTAAAGGGTTGTAGCTTAATTGACTTCACTGGAGCTTTACTAGTTGACACGAGCTGATGATTGGGCCCTTTTGTCTTTTATCTTCTACTTTCCAATTAGATTGTTAAGCTCTTTGGGGTAGGGAGGTAGCCTCTTTGTGTTGTGTTTGTACAGCACCTGGCACAGGACTAGGACAAGGGCTTGTGGGGGCTACAGTAATACAAATAATGAATAAATAATGTTTTAAAGTAAAGAATTAATCATTGTTTCTTTCATTCTCTAATACCCTTCTCCAATCTGACATTAACACCTTCCTTTCTTCCCCGCTCTTTCCTCTTCATTGTTGTTTCTCTATTTCTTTCATCTGTTGCAGTCTATCATTTCCCTGCCCTATAGTCCCTTCCTAGATGTTGTGGACATCAGTTAGGGTGAATACATTTTAACTGTTAGAAAAACCTGCCCCCGGAACAAGCAGCGAGTCTTCTATATACTTTTGAATAGCTCTGCTGTTTCCAGGCCACCCTTAGTAGACCCTACAGGTCCTGACGTAACCAAATGCAATCAGCCAGAATCCTCTCTTCCACAGAGGCTCTCCTGAACAGGGATGGACAGAGTTGCAAAAGTCTGAATCTGGATCTCAAAGTTCATGGATGTTGACATACAGGGTTTGGCTCACTCTCAAAGTCTAGATCCTCGCATACACTTCCTCCTGGCTGGCAGTGTTCATGTCTGGGGTTTTCTCTCAGATCCCTGTCTTCCCAGCTTGCTAATAATTGTGTGTGCCTAAGGGAATGTCTACACTGTACTGTAACCGACGGTTAGTAGAACACGAGTTAGCAGACCTGGGGTTTGTTAACCTAGGGGTTGAGCATCGACACTCGTTTGTAACCCCAGGTTAGGAATTTTTGAACCCTGGGTCCCAACCTGGGGCTCCAGCATCTACACTGCATTGTCTGAACCTGAGTCCAGCCACCCATGTCCCAGGCGTCCTCTCACCCTCCCAAAACGTGACTGTTCTAGCCCTTTGTTTGTGGTGCAGTGTGGGCAAACTTAACTGTCCACCACATTTGACTGTCCAGAGGACAAAGTCAGCCCATGGGATTGTGGGGCACTTTTGGCAAACTCCCAGAGCACAAGTCCTGTGGGGCTGTTTCTACAGTGCAAAGCAATAGGGCTTGAACCCGGGGTCCTAGCTTGACTCACCCTCTGGGGTCCTGGGACCCTGAGTCCAAATTTTGGGTTAGCGCAATTCATGTGTAGACAAAGTTCAGGTGTTGGGGAGAAGTTCATTGCATACCAGATGGAACAGGTGGAGAGTGGCAGGGAATTGGCTCTGCCCCCACAACACACAGTACATCTGAGCCAGCTCCCCAGAGGTGGTAATTTACTATTGGTGTAGGCCAAGGGTAAATTACTGTTTCCCTAGAGCCAGCTTGGAGCAGAGAAGGAATTGTGGCTTCCTGGTATGTAATACCAGGTGATATAAGTGAAGAGTGCACAACACAAATGGCATATCTCCAAAGCAAGAGAGGCAGAGAATAGTTTGAGAGCACTCTATAGACTGAGATATGTCCTCATGAACCATATTTTGAATAAGGTACAAATTAGTAGGAATCTAAGTCTGTTCTAAGAGAATTCACAAACAGCAAAAGGACAATTGTTTGCTCAGCTCTTCTGAAGACCCAGCATTTGAGTGTTTTAAAATGAGACTAGTCATGACATTAGAAGACACTCTGTAGAGAGCAATGATGTTTGTGCAGAGAGATGGCTCTTCCATTTCAAGTATAAACATAAGGCTTTGTCTTTTTTTTTTTTTTTACTTTAATTCAATACTTTATCACCAACTTTCCCCACATGGCAAAATCAAATTCAGAGTTGCAGGATCACAGGAACACACAATGCTATTTCCATTAACGAATGGAGGAAGCAAATGGTAGCTCACCTGAGCCTTTGTCAGTATTGAGGGTCGCATTGCATGGTGCATCTCAGAAATCACAACTTCTTGAGCAAGTATAGCCTGAAAGCACTGTCAGCTTTCTAAAACTCTATTCATCTCTTAAAGAGGAATGTCAGCATCAGATGCTGTAATCTGTTGGTGCTCAGATGGTAGTCCACAGGAAGTTCTTGCTGTTATTGGTTGTTTAGGGCCTTGCCCAAAGCCTATTGAAGTCAATGGAAAAATTCCCATTGGCTTTAGCTCAGGCCACTAATGCATTTGGCCAAAGTAAGGTCAGTAGTGTTTTCAATAACTGTCATCTGGAGGTTTCCTATGTTAAGAAAATTGTTACCAAAAACAAACATCCTGAAAGGGCAACAATCCTTCCCGAAACCACCAGCACCATTTTTAATACACTTTTGACATCGTTTTCTTAGGAGTAGGCCACATCTGGCGCTCTGCGGACAAGCTGCAGCAAATCCATGAACTGCATACGTCCTGCCTAAGCCATCAAAATGGGCCTACAGTGGGCTGTGGGCCAGCCCTCTGCACCATGGCAAATCTTCCCCCAAGGGAGTAGCTCACTTTGCACATAATTGTCTATTTTCAAATGGGAAAGGTTGGTAGCCTTGATTCCACTACAAATATTCTTACTCTCACAGGGGAGGTTAGAGACTGGTGGCTGGAAACCTTTGCATTTGCTTCATTGAAGCCAGTGGCAAAACTCCCACTGTCCTCAGTGAGAACAAACCCAGACCCTATATTTGCATCACACAACCCATGAGTGGTGCTGCATTTTAAATACTCAATCTGAGACGTGTGCCGGGAGAACATTGCAGGAGACTGAAGTCCTCTGTCCAGCCAACAGGTTCCCTTGCGGGCAGAAACAGTGCAAATTTCCCTGTCCTGCCACTTTGCCTCAATCCTTTCTTTGACTAGCTTTTCGAGGGAAAGAATAATTCATGCTTCCCGCCCATACGTTCCTTGGCCTTGGCCTGAGACAGCCGAAAGTTGCCAGCTGTGATTCTGGCTTTTGTTTAGTGCTTTTTGTTCACTTGGAACTGGCTTGAGGCTACCCAATTCATTTCACATACACCAACCAATGACTGTCAAACTTTTCCAAGCTGGGCTGGGTTCCTGTATCCTATAGAGAAAAGCTCCATGACTCATAATCACCTCGTCCTCTGGTTCATGGTGTATAAGAAACAGTGGAGGCAAGGACACAGATCCTCAGCTGATGTAAATGAAGCCACTGAATTACACCATCCAAGAATCTGGCCCAAAAAGTTGTGTGTAGAATGGGTGTTTTCCAAACCTTCAGCTCTGTCTAAAATTTATGTGCAAATTCTGACCTCCGTTCCATCCCATCAACTTTTTTTTTTCTTTTTTTTTTTTAGAATTTGTCTTTCATGCTCACATTGAATACTGCTTCTTCACAGCTCAGGGTTTATTAATAATAAGAACTTCATTTCCTTCTGGCTTCTTTTACAAGTAGTTATTTTACTTTCCCTTAAGGTGCAAATAAAAGGTAATTTTCTCACCCATGCCATCATTCTTCCAAATGAACCTACTCTGAACAGTAACCAATTAACTTTTCATAATTGTAGGATTTCCGGCTGTCTTTGTAGTAGCCTGGGCAGTGGTCCGTGCAACGGTGGCAGATGCAAGGTAAGCGGCAAAGATGCAGAAGGCGCTGTGAGCTATCTGTTTATGGAAAGCAGTCAGATTTGTTTTCATCTCTCCATTCCTGCATGTACCGCAGATCACGTGCTCCCATTCTTACCTGCAAACAAAGTGTCATTTTTAAACAGCAAAAGACAGATGCACCATCAGAGTGCCGGGGTCGATGGTGGAAACCTTAATGTAAAAGAGAAGAAAAGTGATGATAAAAACAATGGGCCAGTTTATTTACTGCTGTGTCTCAGCATGGCTCCACGGGTACCGAGAATAACGGCCTGCATAACCCTACTTTCCCTTGTTTACTTTCTGTGTGGCAAAGCTGAAAGATGATAATGGGCTAAAGCCCAACATAGAGCTTTCCTTTCTCATTTCCCGAAGGTCCGATAGTAAGTTAAATGCCCAAAGCAAATCATTCCTATTGGTCTGATAACTCATTGCTGTGTAGATCTTCGCTGCGATTATAAACCTGTTTCTATTGTATTTCTAAAGGGTTTAAAATCAGACATGGCATTTAGATAGTGGGCAATAAAATTGCTAGGCGTGCAGCTAGAGCACTGAAGAACGGTGCGTCATTTCCACTCTGGATCTTTTTCTGTTATATACCATTTACACTCAATGAGACCAAATATTGGGTTAGCCAGTGTTCAAACAACTGCTTTTTCTAGACCTCGTGATTGATAAGGTATTGGACCTTAAACCTGCCATTAACCCAGGATTGAATACTGATTGGCAGACATATCAAGCCAGTGAATTTTTGGGAGTAAATATTTTATATTTGCGGGGAAGGGGCGAACTCTCCTGACAGGCTGTTTCTGTAAACGAATAGTAACTGAAGCTGCTCAGATGTTTGAAATGTTAAAAGTTGGTGGTACTGAGGGACTGGTGGGGAGAGGGCAAGTGAGAAAATGAAAGTTGTATGATAAATGTGATTTATCACACGGTACCATAGTTTAGTACAGGGGTATCACCAGTACATATTGTATATATTCATATTGTGTGTGTGTATATATACACACACACACACGCTCCATATCCATTACTGCCCATTTTCTAAAAAGGGGCCCCCAAGCTGGCTTCTAGACACATCCAAAGGTTTGCACGTACCGTTAGCGATAAGTGAAAATAAGAGAATTTACATTTCATCCTCCCAGACTCTGTTGACAGACGAGAGTCAGGCATCTAGGGTGGGTTTTTCAAATGCACTCAGCATGGGCCTCCTGGCTGCCACTGAGGTCAACAGGAGCAGGGGATGCTGAGTGTTTTTGAAAGTCCCTTCACAACAAACAAGGAGCTAAGAAAAGTCATTCAACACTCCATGTGCATGGTAGGAAGGGACAAGCAGCTTCCAGCCACGGGGTGGGGGGGGAGGTGGAGGGAGAGAGAGCTAGGTGACCCTGCATGCCCCCCACATGTTGCCTTGGGATGATGCAGTGCAAGGTACCAAGAGAGGTGGGTGCGTCCAGCCAGGCATGGAGGTCAGAGAATGCCAGGCAGGGAGCATGGGGTCGGTCAGTCAAACACCCCTCCCCCCACCCCCGTGTGAGAGAGATGTGTCTGTCACCTCTCCCCATCTGAACCCTAAAGCCTTAATGAGAAGGTAAATAAAAAGAATCTAACGACCCAGTATTTCTTTTTAAGAGGGGCTCAGTCAACTTGATGTTAATTTGAACATTTGTACTGCATAGTTCTTTGAATTACCTTGAATATGAGTAATTTTACCATGTGGCCGGTATTCAGCATAGGAAAATATGGTCTCTCTACCTGTCACTCACAATGAGCAGATATTTGTCTGAATACACAATGTGCCTTTCTTCTAGGACATGAACAAAGAGTTGTCCAGCCCAGCTCAGTATATATTTGTGGGTAGTGAAAGTGATGCATGGTAGTAAATTGCTTTGAACCATTCCTACTGCCTGACAAAGGTTTGAACTATCGACATGCAGCAAAGCAAATCCTCAGCAATTATTACACAGACAAAAGTAAAGCTCTGAGAGGAAAGAATAATTTTCTGCACATATTGACGCAGAGGGCGAGAGCCTGGAATAAGGTCATAGATATTGTTTAGTAGTTGCTCCTATGATTCATCATTTCAGCTGAATCCAAGGGCAAGTGTTGGTGCCAGGTTGTCCACTTAATAGCCATTTGTTTGAGGTTGGAATTGTTACTGTTAGATTGCCGCTTGCTTTATCACTGGGACACAGTAATAGTGAAGACAGACAATTAGAGTCAAGGAAGTGCACTGATCTTGGAGTTTTTGCTTTCGAAGTTTTCTTTGCTATGACGCACTCGGGGGCCTTGATGAGGAGCAAGGCTGGGGAAGAGGGGAGCTTATGGAAGACATTGGGGCTCTGCAGCAGGATACACAAGGGATTTTACATGTCGACCCTGACAGCTATCCATGGGACTGATCCACAGGCATGGAAAGCTCCCCATTGACTTCAATGGGCTTTGGATCAGGCCCCTTTGAGTAGCAGCCTTATTAAACACACGGAAAACTCCCATGCAAATAGTGTCTTCATAACCTTTGAGAGAAGGTTGCTACGCCACATGGCCGGAAAGGAGCAGCTACGTCGTTCCACACCCCATCTCCACTCCACTCACTAGTTCTCATTCTCAAGTTCCACCACCCACAACTACGTCTCTCCAGCCTTCAGCTGGAACAACCCAACCTGCATCTTTAAATCAATACACGAGCTCGCCTATGCAGGACTTCAATTCTGACATTTCTATATTTAAAAAAATCACCGGCAACATAGATCACTGATTCCTCCGTTACCCTAAAAATTACAAAGAAACCAAGTTCCCTGCTCCAGTTTGCAGTCTGACACCGTACCACCAGCCAGACACCTGGGAACGAATTCTCTGTAGTAACTTGGAGCCCTCCCCATCTAGAGTCCCATCCCCTGTCCTTGGAGATATTTGCTGCTGGCAGTCTCAGAATGGTGTAACAGGGCTAGGAGCAGAACACATGACATTTTAGCTGATCCGTGCCCTCCAGGGATCTCTCCAGGATAAGCAGTTTGGAAAGGTGGCTTACAGCCACCTTTTTCTCACCCTCTCCTCAGAAGCTCTGAGCATGAGTCCAGGGAAGCGCAGAATTTGGTCTGAAAATTTGTACGCCAGAAGCTGCTGTGTTATGCCTGCATTGAAATGAAGAGAGCTGCATATAGAGCTAAGTGGTGTGAAAGGGCTGTACTGTAGCGGAAGTCCCCAGGAAGGGGGCTTTCAGGCAGCATACATGGCATGGTAACTACTCCACTCCTGGAGAAGACGTAACATCTCACACACACCCCGTTCCCACCTAGCTCTGCTAGCTGGTGCACAGTAATGGCAGTAGGGCCACATCCCAAAATTCTGCATACCCTTCTCCCCGTGAGGCAGTTAGCATCTGTGGGCATCCTGGTGGGCATGTGTGGCTGGCTCAGGGACATGGGGACCAGACGTGTGGGAAAAGTGCCCTGCATCTTTTCCTTGTGCATCCACACCAGGGCCAAGCAGCCAGACCATGATGGGGGTTTTAACTGAGGAACCTTAAAGGACATATAAAAATCCCCCTGCAAATCAACAGTGGAACTCTGGTTTTACAATAAAATGTACAAAAAATAAAAAACCCATCTCAGAACCCTCTTTCCATTGTGTGATGAGATTCATCGCACTTAAAGCCTGTGGTAAGGAAGAAAGCAGTGAAATCTGAGGTGACTAATGAAAAACATCATCGCCGAGGAGAGACAGCTGTAACTCTACAGGAGACAAAGGGTAGCGGCTCCTTTAATGTAGAAGGTGTGTATGAAGCTTTGATGTGAAAAGCCTGTAAAGAAGCCATTGTTCCCCGTTCCTGCCGGCAATTGCCAGTGTTATCTTCAGTCTTGACCACTGGAGGGCTGCTGCTTTGCAAGGGCACAGCACGAGTCACCAAACCAAGTGGCGGTGTGACCCCCATGTGCCATGGCCTGGCTGCAGTTTCTGTGGGTGCATTCTGAACCCATGCTTAAGCCTCCCCCTGCCACTTTCCTTCATGCAAAACATCAAGGTGAAAGGAAAAAAAAGCCTTTGAAACTTGAGTTATGGACCCAGCTGTCACAGAGTAAAATATTCCAAAGACATATAGGGCCTGATCTTCAGTCCCCAGATCGGACCAGATTTTGTGCATGTGCACGCAAGAATCTAATTTGCATGCCCCTCTCTGGAGGAGCCTACACAAATCTCTGATTTGTCCTGGCGTATTTATTTTATTGAATTCCATGACTGGATTTATTGGTATGTTTCCACTAATAGAGCTTCTGCCTAGGAGTATTGGACCAAAAATATTGAAACCTGGATTCTTCAAAGCCCATATTTAGACACCTAAAATAAGTGATCTGCTCGTTCAGCAGCCTGCTCTTCAGTTGGAACTGGGGCTTTTTTATGAATTGTATCATGCACCTGTTGATATATTTTCAAAGGTGCTCAAGCACTCACCTCTCCGACTGCTGGCAGTGGGACGTACAGATGCTCAGAACCTTCTGTTTGCCAGAAGCTGGGAATGAGCAACAGGGGATGGATGATCACTTGATGATTACCTGTTCTGTTCTTTCCCTCTGAGGCTCCTGGCGTTGGCCACTGTCAGAAGACAGGATGCTGGGCTAGATGGACCTTTGGTCTGACCCAGTATGGCTGTTCTTATGTTTTTAACCTTTGAATTTCCAGTCGTTTGGGATAGATATGGTCAACCAATGATGGTGTTCTTCTTAGGAAAACAAGGAGAGCTTGTAAACCTCCATTAAATACTTCTGGTCTTTTCTCTGTGCATGCACCCCAAAAACCAGAGGCTGTTTATTCAGCCGCAGCTTGCAGCTCTCCATTCTGCTGCACATTCCCAGAACTGCACTCCAGTGTGAATGGCGACCCTTTGACTTCTTCAAACATCTCCCATGCCTTGGCACAACCATAGCAAATTACTCGACACATACGGGAACTTTCCTTACAGATTCTTTAGCCCATCATGGTGCTATATAGAGATAATGGGGGGAAAGGGGGGAAGAGAAGTATTTCACCAGGTTTCTTTTTCAATTCAGAAGTTTGTCCAACTCAATTTTTTTTTAATTTCAAAATTTGAAATTTCAGCAAGATTGAAAAAGATGCTCATCAGCCCATGGGCTCTATTATTTTGAGTGAAAGAAATCTAAAGGAAGGTACTAACTTTTCTGTCAGTTGCTCAGTTTCCTTATAGTAGCACTCACTGGACGGAACAATGTCGGTCATTCCATTTTGATCTTTGGCAGAGGATGCTGTTGCAGGTTCTTTTGAAGTGTCGTTCACTACCAGCAGCCTTTTCACCGAGGATGTCACCATTTATCTTTTCTTGCTAGGCTGATACAGGAACATTTTTTTCCCAGTAAATACTAGATTGAGTAGCTGAAAGTTTCTGTCTCCCACATTCTGACTCACAGCAATCATTTCATCCACTCAAAACTGTTAGCAAGTAGCTCTGACTCCTGTTAAAAAAACAAAACAAAACCTAGTAATTCTCCACTGGCAGATATTGAAAGTTGCGTCAATTTCCAAAGATAGCTTGATAGTTCTTTTACGAAGAAAGGAGAGACTGTGATCCCTGTTGCACTGATGTATTCGTGGAGTCACTCTGCTGATGGAGTTATTCCAGATGTACACCCATTCAGTGGAGATCAGCATCTGGCCCAGAGTGTCCTGTGTTACCCCTGCATTTACTTGAGCCAGAGATTTTATTTGAATGTGCATTGAATTTGGCAGTCCAGTCTCCATTAACAGATGGCACCCTTCTCATCAGAATTCCTCTGCTTTAGTATCACTGAAGTTGGCCATTGGGATGCTTTGTCAGGGCGTCCAGAACTGTAAGCCACTGTATTACCCTTTGCCTTAGGAAGAGAAAGCTTTACAGGAGCTTAAACTGTGTGTCAGCAGCTTGTCTACCTCCCCAGCAAACTCCTAGAGACTCTGCCAGTCTCAGCCTGGCATTGCAGGTCACTCTCTAGTTCCCAACACCGTTCCCAACACCCCCCAGAAGAGCAGTATCCAGCCCCTAACATTGGACACTCACACAAACTACCAAGTCCACTGCCTCCAAAGAGCACTCATCAGCCTGTTAATTTAGCAGAGGACCTGCACTTTAATACACCGCGCTGAGATGATTTTATGCTAAAACCAAACAAAGGTTTATTAATAAAGAACCACAATTTAAGTGATAGTAACCAAGGATAATAGAAACAGACAATGGTTACAAATAAAACAAAAATAAAACATGCTTTCCAGTGTCTACAGCGTAGCAGATTACAATCTTGGTTTCAGGCAATTTCTCACTGAGTCAGTTCCCATCACCTTCAACCCACATGGCTGTGGGGTTCCATCTTTCACAGATTCAAAGAGCACAGGTCTCTTGGTCCCTTAAGTGATGGATAACCAGAATGTCTTTTTGCTTCTCCTTATATTCCCTGAAGTTCATTGTCTTTGCCTTCAGAGCCTGGGGTTCAGACTCCAGTCATGCTCGTTTGTTTTCCAGCGAGCTGGGTCCCTTTTCCTGCTGGTTTGATTACTCTATTTACCTTAGATGCAAATGTCTTTTGCTTGTAATGAGGCCATACTGTTGTCTCCTTTGCCTGTTAGCTTGATCACTCTGTTTACCACAGAGGCAAATGCATTATCCACTGGCTTGCAGAGCTTGATGCTGGCAGACCGGTCAATATACCTTCCTTTCTCTAGGACAACCTGCTTATCATCTCTACTTGGATTGCTTGGACTCAACATATTTTAGTAACACGTTTCCAGCACACCTGCATAACTCTTTATATGCTCACTGTACATATATTGCACAAGATATTAATGACCAGAGTGTCACTAGTTTTCATATGGTAGCTTACAAGATGCACTTTAGATAAATATTATGACAAAAGGGTGTGATGTGTAGTGAGTTTGTCAGACATGGTAACAATTCTCATTACAGATGGTGAACACTTTGCCTGTGGATATTGAGGGACTCATAGGGTCAATAGCCATATGGTCCTTGCGGTCCCTTCTAACCCTATTGTTCTGTGAGTCAGACTGGCTGCGATTCAAACAATGCTGCCTGGCAGAGTTTGTTTGTTAAGCAAAGAATGAAGAGGGAGAACACTCAACACAGTGAAGGTT
Organism: Lepidochelys olivacea; assembly: GCF_965140295.1. Classification (NCBI taxonomy): domain Eukaryota; kingdom Metazoa; phylum Chordata; order Testudines; family Cheloniidae; genus Lepidochelys; species Lepidochelys olivacea. The sequence continues at coordinate 64,541,390 of NC_140421.1, read as the reverse complement.
TCCATTTTCCTTGTTTAGGAAGGCAGCATTCCTGGAAGGAAATATGAGCTGAGATCTTTTACTAACTCATGTCTCTTATGAAGTGGGAAGACTCTGGAGGCAAAGGCTAAGGGCTTGTCTATGTGGCAAGTTAATGCACAGTAAGTTGGAGAGTAAATCTACTGCACACTAGCTTTCTGCACACTAGGTCACCATGCGGACCCTGCTTCTTTGCAGTAAAGGCACTCAGGTCAGAGGGCACTAGGGAGCTTTTTGTGTGTGGTAGCAGGGTTCCCAGGCTAGTTAGTGATAGAAGGCGAGTGCGCTGTCGATTTACACCCTAACTTGCTGTGCACTAACTCTCCATATAGACAAGCCCTAGTACAAAGTACCCCATATCCTATTATCAAGTCAGTTTGAGGCCAGGTGAATACAAATTGGTGAGACATTAAAAAAAAAATCTGATTTTTAACATTTAAATCCCGATTTATTTTTAAAAATAAACCTATTTACATTGAAATTTGAAATTGACAATCTATGTTAAGGCCTAAACTTATTCTAATCTATTAAAATTAAATACAAAAACTTTTAAGCAGTACAAGTTTGCTGACAAGGTATTAAGAAAGTCAAACCCTGAACTGCTTGAACTCACTGGCTAAGCACTTGAAACAAGTGTGTGTTTGAAGTGCTAACCTGGCTTTTGACAGCAGTAGCCCTTTCTGCCAGTGCAAAGAGACTATTTCTCCATTTCAGTTTATTCATCTAATTCAGTTCAATGACTAGTTCATTCAAAGTTAAGAAACCAGTTGGGAGTTGAAAAAGCAAGAAAGCTTGTTTACTCCAGCAATGTATGAATAAAAAAGAAGGTGTGGGAGCGAGATCTACTAGTACTAGAATCGGGAAGGACATGGTGACCAGAAACAATCTGTTCAATTAATTAACTATGGGTAATACCACCTTTGTTTAATAAAAGCAGTTAGTTTTAAATGCAAAACGTGTTTTTACAAACTTTTTCTTATGTATCCAACACATTTAAGGTGGTTTTATTTAACAAAAAAATGCTTTTGTGCATTTTAATCAGATTTTTAATTTCCATCCAATTAAAACTTGGCACAGATCATAAATAAAAATTAATCATCTAGTAAGTAAGAGATGCATCATTCACCATTTTCTAACTGATAAAAAATAGAAAAACTAAGAATCTGAATAAATTAAGCTATATAACTGCTTCAATAAATGTGTGTAGATATTGTATATCCTGCTGGTTAGCAAAAAGGCGACAAATTTAACATAACGGCTACATTTAGTTGCAAATAACATCATAATGGTCCCTTCTGACCTTACCATCTATGAGTCTATGTTTTAATGGTTACCAACTACCAAGAATTAATGAAAATAACTGAAAAGTACAAATGCAAAATATGATTGAAACCGATTACGTAAATCAAGGTTTCCTGCTTGCTAATTAAAATCAGTCATTTTAAATTGCTTTGATTTAAATCAATCCACCCTGGTTTGAGCAAATTAGCCAGACTCGTAAATTAACAAGGGTTCTTTTCATTGTATTGCTGTTATGGTTATGGTAAGTGTTTATTTTTCTGGCAGTAGTTTCCTGTAATTGCTAATGAAAATTGTCCAGCAGTAATGGTCTGATGAGTCACAATCCGATATAGAGAAGAGCTCTGTTGGATGCCCACAGATGGATGAGACAGAATCATGTTTCAGAAAGCTTGGTTTCATGCAGTATGTATTGTCACTTTGCAATGGTATGGAAAGAATCTGTTTCTTTAATCAGACAAGATCAGTACTGGAGAGTTCCTGTTAATGTTTTTATGAGTTATTAGCATCAATGAAACATTTTTGATTCATAAATAATAATTATATGACCTGCACAGCTCAAACAATCGGAAAGGGTTGGGCAGACTGTGCTGTCCCAAAGCACATTACATCTTAAGTAGCTCCCTAACATGTAGAAGGAACATGCCTGCTACCACACATCTTTATGGGATAGCAGCTGATAGCCCTATGGGCCATAGGACAGCATGGCTCCTCTTGCCACTTTGTGCCTATGGAGGAGTAGCGAGGGAATGGTTCATGCACTCTACTGAGCACAGAGAATGCAACTGAGCTGGGCCTTTCCATTGACTGTGCACAGGTCCCCTGCCATTGTATGCTCACTTAAGGGGAAGATTCACACCCATAGATTCCCTTCTGCTTGCAGAGCTAGGGAGCATAGAATCCTAGAAGTGTAGGGCTGGAAGGGACCTCAGTAGGTCATCTAGTTCAGTCCCTGGAACTCAAGGCAGGACTACGTAATAAACACCTGTCAAGGATGGTCTAGTTGTCTAACCTGTTCTTAAAAACCTCCAATGATGCAGATTCCACAACATCCCTAGGCAATTTGTTCCAGTGCTTAGCCACCCTGACAGTTTTTAGGAAAAACTTCCTGTCAAACCTAAACTTCCCTTGCTGCAATTTAAACTTCTTGTCCTATCCTCAGAGGTTAAGGAGAACAGTTTTTCCCCCTCCTCCTTGTAACAGCCTTTTATGTACTTGAAAACTGTTACCATGTTTGCTCTGTCTTCTCTTTTCCAGACTAAACAAACCCAATTTTTTCAATCTTTCCTCCTTGGTGATGTTTTCTAGACCTTTAATAACTTTTGTGGCTCTCCTCTGGACTTTCTCCAGTTTGTCCACATTTTTCCTGAAATGTAAGATCCAGAATGGGACACAATACTCCAGCAGAGCCATAATCAGTCTGGAATAGAGCAGAAGAATTACTTCTCGTGTCTTGCTTCCAACCCTCCCACTAATGATCATCCCAGAATGATGTTCACTTTATTTTCAACGGTGTTACACTGTTGACTCGTATTGAACTTGTGATCCACTATGACCTCCAGATCCCTTTCTGCAGTACTCCTTCCTAGGCAGTCATTTCCCATTTTGTTTGTGAGCAATTGATTGTTCCTTCCTAAGTGGAGTACTTTGCATTTGTCCTTATTGAATTGCATCCTATTTAGTTCAGAACATTTCTCTAGTTCGTCCAGATCATTTTGAATTTTAATCCTATCCTCCAAAGCACTTGCAACCCCTCCCAGCTTGGTATCGTCCACAAACTTTATAAGTGTACTCTTTATGCCATTATCTAAATCATTGATGAAGATATTAAACAGAACTGGACCCAGGACCGATTCTTGTGGAACCCCACTCAATATGTCCTTCCAGCATGACTGTGAACCACTGATAACTACTCTCTGGGAATGGTTTTCCAATCAGTTTTACACCCATCTTATGGTAGCTCTGTCTAGGCTGTATTTCCTTCGTTTGTTTATGAGAAGATCATGCGAGACAGTATCAAATGCCTTACTAAAGTCAAGGTATACCACATCTACTGCTTCCCCTCCATCCACAAGGCTTGTTACCCTGTCAAAGAAAGCTATTAGGTTGGTTTGACACGATTTGTTCTTGACAAATCCCTGTTGACTGTTACTTGTCACCTTATTATCTTCTGGGTGTTTGCAACTGGATTGCTTGATTATTTGAGCCACTATCTTTCTGGGTACTGAAGTTAAGCTGATGGGCCTGAAATTTCTCAGGTTGTCTTTATTCCCCTTTTTATAGATTGACACTATATTTGCCCTCTTCCAGTCCTCCTGGAATCTCTCCAATCTTCCATGAGTTTTTGAAGATAGTCATGAAATGGCTCCGAGATCTCCTCAGTCAGCTCCTTGAGTATTCTAAGATGTATTTCATCAGGCCCTGCTGACTTGAAGATATCTAACTTGTCTAAGTCATTTTTAACTTGTTCTTTCCCTATTTTAGCTTTAAAGCCTATCTAATTTTCACTGGCATTCATTATGTTAGATGTCCAATCGCTACTAACCTTTTTGGTGAAAACTGAAACAAAAAGTCATTTAGTACTTCTGCCATTTCCACATTTTCTTTTATTGTCTCTTCCCTCCACCCCCCATTGAGTAATGGGCCTACTCTTTCTTTGGTCTTCCGCTTGCTTCTAATATATTTGAAGAATGTATTCTTGTTACCCTTTTATGTCTCTAGCTAGTTTGATCTCATTTTGTGCTTTGGCCTTTCTAATTTTGTCCCTACATGCTTGAATTGTTTGTTTATATTCATCCTTTGTAATTTGACATAGTTTCCACTTTTTATAGGACTCTTTTTTGAGTTTCAGATCATTGAAGATCTCCTGGTTAAGCTAGAGTGGTCACTTGCCATACTTCCTATCTTTCCTACGCAGTGGGATAGTTTACTCTTGTTCCCGTAATAATATCTCTTTGAAAAACGGCCAACTTGATTGGGCCTTGTGTTATTCTCTTCCAGTTTGGAGTCTTCCAGCTATTTCTTATATTGAAAAATCATCATCAATGAAGTCCATTGGTAGGAAATGGAGAGCATTACACTGTGCTAATGGAAGAGCAGGATAGAATTTTTGTCAAAAAAATGGCTTTTCAGCAGAAAATGCTGATTCATCTAAACCAAAACAGTTCACAGGAACGGTTTTGACAAATGTCTTGTTTTGAAAAAAATTCAGAGTTGTCACAATGACCCGTTTTGATATTTTTTAAAAGAAATATTCCAGGTTTTAGTTCAAAATTACTTTGTTTCAAAAGTTAAGCTTAGTGTAGTTTTAAAAAGAGTTACAATTTTAAAAAAGAACTTTTTTGAAACTGAACTATTTGATGGATTCAAACTGATTGAATGGTTGATTTTGTGATTGTTGGTTAGCAAACATTTTCAAGATTTTGACTTTTCATTCTGAGTCAGGGTGGGAAAAAAATTCAAAATCTCAAAAGTTTTCCTTGGATGGGAAAACCATTTATCACCCAGCTCTAATTAACAGTACAATATTATACATTTCTTTCCCGTCACGTAGTATAGCTTAGTGTAACAAAGTATATCCACTCATCCTAAATGTACGGAAAATCAAAACTATTGGCACCTATCACTGTGGCTTGTGTGCACATTCCCTCTACCTCTGTCTGTCTGTCAGAAAGGAGAAAATCACCCTCAAAATTCAGACTAAAAATAAGGTGCAAATTTTTAACAGTGAGGGTAATTAGCCATTGGAACAATTTAAGGATGAGGTTGATTCTCCATCACTTTAATTCATTAAATCAAGACTGGAGCCCAGATCCTTAAAGGTATTTAGGTACCTAACTCCCATTGATTTAAAAGGGAATTAGGTCCCTAACTACTTTTTAGGAGCTGGGCCTGGATGTACTTCTAAAAGATGTCCTGTAATTTGAATAGAATTTATGGTCTTGATGCAGAACTCACTGCGTGAAATTTTCTGGGCTATGTAATGCAGGAGGTCAGACTAGATCATAATGGTCCCTTCTGGTCTTTAAATCTGTGTATTGATTTTTTTTTAGTTTGTCTAAATTCAAACAGCCTTTGCTTCCTTTGTAAAATAAACATACTTTCCCGGTGGAGTAAGTGGTCAGAAGAAATCAAGTACAATATCTTATTAATAAAAACAGCAGCGCTGTTTGTCTGTTACATGCCATATATTCTTGCCTGATTTCTTGCCATTCATGGATATTCCACAAATTTGCCATCAGAACATAACCTATTCTGCAACATGCTTAATTGCCAGATTGACAGCCCCAGAGACTGAAAGGCCTTTATCAAACTGGGGTGGTTTGGGCTGTTGCAGTTCAAGGATCCTTGCCTTGTCACATCACCATGATTAAACTCTGAACTGAGGGAGCTCCCCCACGCCGATGGGTAAGTCAGTTCTTGACCTTGCTGCTGAGTCTTCCAGTGAAGATGTTGATTGCTCAGGTGGTTTTTGTGATATGGGCATCTGCCAACTTGAAATTGGATGGAGACCAGCGACTGGCTTCACAGAGCTCATTCAACAGCACTCAAAAGGAACCAGCTTCCACTAGCAGTAGGCTGTCACTTATACTGTGCAGTCGGTGACTTCAGTCTCTAGGGCTATCAGTCGGACGCCTTTCAAGAGAGCTACATTCGGTACCGAAAGAAACAATCGATTAAAGAATATAATGTATTCCACGTAAGCTGTGTACATACAGGCATTTAGAAGGAACACTACTGGTGTATAAACCCCCACTATGAACAGCAAATATCCTCCAGCCAGGTCCCACTCTTCTGGCTTTTTTTTAATTGAAAATCCTATTCTTATCAAATATCTATTTTGCAAGCTGATCACCGATGTATGGGCTGAACAGCAGGTGATGCAAATCAGCATTACTCCATTGAAGTCAGTGGTTCAACACAGATTGACACTAGTTGAAGCTCTGCTCCAAGGGTGAGGCCCCTACCCAAGAAGTGGGGAGACCTGGGTTCAAGTCCCTGCTTTGCTATTGATGTTCTGTGTGACTGTGGAACAGTCAGTCTCTTTGGGGCTTCAGTTCACCATCCAGGAAACGTGGATAATAGCACTTCCCTGCCTCAGTGAGCTGTTTTGAGGAAAAATGCATTATTCTGAGGTGCTCCGATATGACAACCATGGGCATCAGATAGACAATGTAATTACTGATGGAGTGGCACTCTGATGAGCATTCAAAGGCATTTCAGCTGTGCTAGCCACTGTCATAGAATCATAGAATATCAGGGTTGGAAGGGACCTCAGGAGGTCATCTAGTTCAACCCTCTACTCAAAGCAGGACCAATCCCCAATTAAATCATCCCAGCCAGGGCTTTGTCAAGCCTGACCTTAAAAACTTCTAAGGAAGGAGATTCTACCACCTTCCTAGGTAACGCATTCCAGTGTTTCACCACCTTCCTAGTGAAAAAGTTTCTCCTAATATCCAACCTAAACCTCCCCCACTGCAACTTGAGACCATTACTTCTTGTTCTGTCCTCTTCTACCACTGAGAATAGTCTAGAACCATCCTCTTTGGAACCACCTCTCAGGTAGTTGAAAGCAGCTATCAAATCCCCCCTCATTCTTCTCTTCTGCAGACTAAACAATCCCAGTTCCCTCAGCCTCTCCTCATAAGTCATGTGTTCCAGACCCCTAATCATTTTTGTTGCCCTTCGCTGGACTCTCTCCAATTTATCCACATCCTTCTTGTAGTGTGGGGCCCAAAACTGGACACAGTACTCCAGATGAGGCCTCACCAATGTCGAATAGAGGGGAACAATCACGTCCCTTGATCTGCTGGCTATGCCCCTACTTATACATCCCAAAATACCATTGGCCTTCTTGGCAACAAGGGCACACTGTTGACTCATATCCAGCTTCTCATCCACTGTCACCCGTAGGTCCTTTTCCGCAGAACTGCTGCCTAGCCATTCGGTCCCTAGTCTGTAGCGGTGCATTGGATTCTTCCGTCCTAAGTGCAGGACCCTGCACTTATCCTTGTTGAACCTCATCAGATTTCTTTTGGCCCAATCCTCCAATTTGTCTAGGTCCCTCTGTATCCTATCCTTACCTGCCACCGTATCTACCACTCCTCCTAGTTTAGTATCATCCGCAAATTTGCTGAGAGTGCAATCCACACCATCCTCCAGATCATTTATGGAGATATTGAACAAAACCAGCCCCAGAACCGACCCTTGGGGCACTCCACTTGATACCGACTGCCATCCAGACATGGAGCCATTGATCACTACTCGTTGAGCCCGACAATCTAGCCAACTTTCTACCCACCTTATAGTGCATTCATCCAGCCCATACTTCCTTAACTTGCTGACAAGAATACTGTGGGAGACTGTGTCAAAAGCTTTGCTAAAGTCAAGAAACAATACATCCACTGCTTTCCCTTCATCCACAGAACCAGTAATCTCATCATAGAAGGCGATTAGATTAGTCAGGCATGACCTTCCCTTGGTGAATCCATGCTGACTGTTCCTGATCACTTTCCTCTAAGTGTAAGTGCTTCAGGATTGATTCCTTGAGGACCTGCTCCATGATTTTTCCGGGGACTGAGGTGAGGCTGACTGGCCTGTAGTTCCCAGGATCCTCCTTCTTCCCTTTTTTAAAGGTGGGCACTACATTAGCCTTTTTCCAGTCGTCCGGGACTTCCCCCGATCGCTATGAGTTTTCAAAGATAATGGCCAATGGCTCTGCTATCACAGCCGCCAACTCCTTTAGCACTCTCGGATGCAGCGCATGTGGCCCCATGGACTTGTGCTCATCTAGCTTTTCTAAATAGTCCCTAACCACCTCTTTCTCCACAGAGGGCTGGCCACCTACTCCCCATGGTATGTTGCCCAGCGCAGCACTCTGGGAGCTGACCTTGTTCGTGAAGACAGAGGCAAAAAAAGCATTGAGTACATTAGCTTTTTCCACATCCTCTGTCACTAGGTTGCCTCCCTCATTCAGTAAGGGGCCCACACTTTCCTTGACTTTCTTGTTGTTGCGAACATACCTGAAGAAACCCTTCTTGTTACTCTTAACATCTCTTGCTAGCTGCAACTCCAGGTGGGATTTGGCCTTCCTGATTTCACTCCTGCATGCCCGAGCAACATTTTTATACTCTTCCCTGGTCATTTGTCCAATCTTCCACCTCTTGTAAGCTTCTTTTTTATGTTTAAGATCCGCAAGGATTTCACTGTTAAACCAAGCTGGTCGCCTGCCATATTTACTATTCTTTCGACACATCGGAATGGTTTGTCCCTGTAACCTCAATAGGGATTCTCTGAAATACAGCCAGCTCTCCTGGACTCCTTTCCCCCTCATGTTATTCCCCCAGGGGATCCTACCCATCAGTTCCCTGAGGGAGTCGAAGTCTGCTTTCCTGAAGTCCAGCATCCGTATTCTGCTGCTTACCTTTCTTCCCTGTGTCAGGATCCTGAATTTGACCAACTCATGGTCACTGCCTCCCACGTTCCCATCCACTTTTGCTTCCCCTACTAATTCTTCCCGGTTTGTGAGCAGCAGGTCAAGAAAAGCTCTCCCCCTAGTTGGCTCCTCCAGCACTTGCACCAGGAAATTGTCCCCTACATTTTCCAAAAACTTCCTGGATTGTCTGTGCACCGCTGTAGTGCTCTCCCAGCAGATATCAGGGTGATTGAAGTTGCCCATGAGAACCAGGGCGTGCGATCTAGTAGCTTCTGCGAGTTGCCGGAAGAAAGCCTCATCCACCTCATCCCCCTGGTCCGGTGGTCTATAGCAGACTCCCACCACTACATCACTCTTGTTGCTCACACTTCTAAACTTAATCCAGAGACACTCAGGTTTTTCTGCAGTTTCATACCGGAGCTCTGAGCAGTCATACTGCTCCCTTACATACAGTGGTACTCCCCCACCTTTTCTGCCCTGCCTGTCCTTCCTGAACAGTTTATAACCATCCATGACAGTACTCCAGTCATGTGAGTTATCCCACCAAGTCTCTGTTATTCCAATCACGTCATAATTCCTTGCCTTCACCAGGACCTCCAGTTCTCTCTGTTTGTTTCCAAGGCTTTGTGCATTTGTATATAGACACTTGAGATAACCTGCTGATTGCCCCTCATTCTCAGTATGAGGCAGGAGCCCTCCCCTCACAGACGTTCCTGCCTGTGCTTCCTCCCGGTATCCTGCTTGCCCACTTACCTCAGGGCTTTGGTCTCCTTCCCCCGGTGAACCTAGTTTAAAGCCCTCCTCACTAGGTTAGCCAGCCTGCTCGCAAAGATGCTCTTCCCTCTCTTCGTTAGGTGGAGCCCGTCTCTGCCCAGCACTCCTCCTTCATGTAACACCATCCCATGGTCAAAGAATCCAAAGCCTTCTCTCTGACACCACCTGCGTAGCCATTTGTTGACTTCCATGACTCGACGATTCGACGGTCCCTACCCCGGCCTTTTCCTTCCACGGGGAGGATGGACAAGAACACCACTTGGGCCTCAAACTCCTTTATCCTTCTTCCCAGAGCCACGTAGTCCGCAGTGATCCGCTCAAGGTCATTCTTGGCAGTATCATTGGTGCCCACGTGGAGAAGCAGGAAGGGGTAGCGATCCGAGGGCTTGATGAGTCTCGGCAGTCTCTCCGTCACATCGCAAATCTTAGCCCCTGGCAAGCAGCAGACTTCTCTGTTTTCCCGGTCAGGGCGGCAGATAGATGACTCAGTCCCCCTGAGGAGAGAGTCCCCGACCACCACCACCCGCCTCCTTCTCTTGGGAGTGGTGGTCGTGGAACCCCCAACCTTAGGACAGTGCATCTCATGCCTTCCAACCAGCGGAGTCTCCTTCTGCTTTCTCCCCTCAGACGTATCATCTGGTCAACTCTCCACAATGGTATCTGTGGAGAGAACATGAAAACGGTTACTTACCTGTGTCTGCGTTGCTGGTACCCGGACATTCCCCCTTCTTCTTCTGGAGGTCACATGTTGCCAAGCTTCTTCACTGGCCTCTTGGCTCCGCTGTGCAACGTGCTCTAAATCTTTAGAGCTTTGTGCCCGTAGAAGCATATCCTGACTTTTGTCCAGGAAATCCTCAGATTCTTGTATGCAACGCAGGGTCGATATCTGTTGCTCCAGACCTTCAATCTTCTCTTCCAATATGGATACTAGCCTGCACTTTGTACAGACAAAGTCACTTCTGTCCTGTGGAAGAAAGACAAACATGGCACATCCAGTGCAGGTCACAATAGCTGAACGCCCCCCCTCCATATCACCTTCCTACTATGAGCTTCCTCAGAGAAGCTGGCAAGATGTAAGCCTCACTGGGCTCACCCCAGGTGAACTCCCAGGCAAACTCCTGCTGTTTGCTGCTCTGCTGTTCCCCGCTGCTCAGCTGGTCCGCCGCCGCTCAGCTGGTTCGCGGAGCTCTGGCTATTTTTAAACAGCCAGGCTTCCCTGAAACAAACAAACAGACACCCCCAATACCCACCCCCTGCAGGCTACCACCCAATCAGGCACTCGCTCAGGCTTTCAAACTGTGCTCCCAGCAAACACACACTCGGATACTCACTCAGCAAACACACACTCGGATTAAGAAGTCTGTTATTGCAGCTGAATTAAGAAGTCAATTAAGAAGTCTATTATTCCAGCTGAAAAATAACCATGCAAACACCACAAATGATGAATTTTGGGTGTGTTTGGTTAGCATTTGACCCTTTATATGCAATGTAAATTCATACTAAAACATTACGTTTTCTACAGGGCTGAAACACAGTGTCCAGCATGACAATCAGTTGACGTTCTTTCATGTCTGTGTCGGTATGAAATTGCAGACATTATTTTGTCAACAACAGGAAGAAAATAAGTCCTTTAGAGAGCAGAAGGCGCTGTTGACAAGCCTGAATAGCTAAGAGTCTCATATAGAGTAAGACAGAAAATTATTGTCATGTTCAGACAACACATACGCCCATTCAGCAGGAAATGCGCTCATAAAATATCCCTAAAACAAGGCCTGAGGTTGCTTAAGACTTGCCACTCCAGGCTCATGACTACTTGTAAATGGATGCGCCAGAACTTTGCAATTCATATGCATTATTTACTAACCACAGGCTAACTGTGTGAACCTAACTCAGCCTGGAGAGCACTTAGTCATACCAGGGACCCATTGAAGTCAATGGACAAATGGGTGTGCTTAAGCACGCCCCGGCAGGAAAAAAGGCTTCACAACTTATCCCTAAACTGACATGTTATTCCTGTAAAACCAATGGTATCTGCATTTAGCAAGTAGTGTCATGGCCTCTATCGTTAACATGATTACAGCTACAGCTGACCCAACTGTAGCATGTGTGATGAAGTATTTACATTGCTTTAGAGTAGCTAAACAGCTGTAATACCTACGTTTATATAATGAAAACATGCAGCAGGAGGTAAAGGATCACATCATTTTGGCTTATGTTTTTATAGAGACAAACTCTTGATTCCCTGTACCCTCATCATTAGTCGTCAAAGCCCTGCATTTTTGTCTAATATGGGCCATTTGGGTTGTATTGATCAGTCTTGTTTTCGCTTCCACTCTCCGTCATTTATCTATTAGCCAAATGCATTTTTTGACCCCATTCTGAAGCTTGAACTTATGGCTGACATGCTTTTCCTGGTTAAAACCCATGTCTCCAGTCAACGGTCATGAAAGCTGCTGTCTTGACAGCGCAGGCGAATGACGCCGTCTGTGCAACCACTCCTGCAGCAGTGGAAGTTACCCACGTTGTCTTCTCAGAGGGTCTCAACTGTGCCCCAGCGGGATCAGCTCTTGACTAGAGCTTCCAGTCTCCTTGTCCTTTCACTCTGCGAGTGCCAACAATGGAGGCAGTTAGTCCCAATGGGGGATGGGGGGAGTGTCATTGTTTTGAGGGTGATGATGTGGCTGGTTTTGTTGGTCTTTTCGTAGACTGATAGCCTAGCGCTGACTGTTTCTTTTGGCTGACCTAAATCGGTGGCCCATTCATCTACACGCCTCCAAAGTGAGCATGACCCATTCTAGCCAATGGGGAAAAAACAAAACTAAAAAAAAACCCAAAAAAAAACCCCACCTTTGATTGTTTATTGCTGTTGTCATTAGTTTAACTCTAGGTATTTGTTGATATCACAGATGCTGGGAGCTCAGTGCCGGCGCTATCAAATGGATTTACCAAGCACCGATATTAGCAGCCATTGGGGTAGGTTTTATACATGCGATGTAGTGTAAATAGTTTATTGGTTGTCTGATTTTTTTTAAACTCTCTGGCTTTGCTGTAAACGACACAGGTTCTGAAGTGAGAGTGGGGATGGGGAGGGTGGAATGAGGAGCAAGTTACCTTAGTCTCTCAACTAACTCTTGGGATCGATCAGAAAAAGTGACTCAAGAAATGAAGTTGATCAAGGTGAAGCTTTCCCTAGTGATGGATGAATGAAGAGTCAGCAGTTAGACTCTGTTCAGATAAATGCTCCAAATTTCAGATCCTTTTCCTAATTATTGAAATCTCTTGAGTCTATAAAATTGGCTGGAACTTGCCCGAAAACAGATGTTCTCATGGAATTTCCAGTGCTTCCTGTCCAGGCCAGGAATAACATAAGAACAGCCTTTGCGTCAGGATTTAATCACTTTCTTTATTGGTCCCATGCAGAAGTGTAAAACCGGGTGACAATGAAAAGCAATTTAAAAATAAAGTTAATCCAACTTTTGGCTTTTGAACCTCAAGGGGAAAGTTTAGGGCAAAAGCTGTAATGGCTTCTTTTTTTAAAATTCCAGACTGAGAATACTTTGTTTATGATAGCTGATAAAAATGATCATATTCAAGTGTAGGCCAAGGGTTCCCTTTTCAAAATCACGTGAGTTCCATTTTCAAAAGTATATGGGAAACGAAAGATCTTCTTTGCAGTTTCAATCCCCGTGCCCATATTCTCATCTTGAATTTTAGCCCTGTAACATTTTATGCTAAAGGGAATGGCTGAAAAGCACAGAGTGGGGCAAGGAAGATAGGAAAGTGATGTGTGACTCCAGGAGCCGAATCATGCGGCTCTTCCATGTGCGAAACCCTCATTGAAACTACTGGGAGTTTGATATGAAGGTAGATTCTTCAGAGGGGATAATGCTAATGAGTCCATACTTTTTGCTTTTAGAATTATAGTGTTTGTATCCACAATGGCCCAAGTCCTGGGCAGCATTGCACAACCCAAGTACTGCACTGGGTACTATCTTTGTTACCGTAACTTGGCACACAAATAATAAACATAATAATAATACGGCAGCTGGACCTGCCAAGTTTCATGCATCTCATGATTAATCTCATGTCTGTATTTATGTAAAATCAGTACGTCATAAATCTCATTCATGCTCTGTGTTTGGCCCAATTTTTGACACACATGAAAATACCTGATGATTATAACTGGAACAATTTATTCAAATACAGAATTAAAAAGACTGGCATTTGCCAATGCATAGGGAAACCAAGAATTGTGTCTCCATTATCCTACTAATTAATCTGGCCCATAAAATAAATATTATATTTAAACAGAATGTAGCTGTACACTCCCCTGGCATAACTTAAAAATAATTTAAAAATATTCCCCAAAATAGCTAAAGCACAGCAGGGCGATCCAATATAACCCACCATCAGCAACCCCAGCATATTAAAAACATAAATACCCTTTCCCCACCAAAGCTTAACTTTGCAGCATGCCGTGAGGATCAGTAGTAGAGCTGGTTGGACAATTTTTGGTGTGGGGGGGAGACGGGGGCGAGGGCAGTGTCAAAAATGGCCTTTTTAGGAAATTGACAAATTTCTTGACCTTTTTTTCTCCCAAACGGTCCTGGTGTTTTGAAGAAACATAGAAAACAAAAATATGGGGGGGGGTATTTAAGTTTTTGAGGTTTGATTTATCATTCTTCCTGTTGGCAACATGGGAAGGGCGGGGGGGGGGGCGGAGAAAGGAAAAATAAAAAAAGTCCCAAATGAAAACTTTTCTATAAAAATGTTAAAGAAAAAAATTGGAATAACCCAATAATTGTTCCTTTTCTAAACCAGCAGAACAAATAACACTGTGCTATTTTCATGACATGGTTCTCACTTTCTGATCATGTCAACTGATCAGATTTGGTCTGTTTCAGACCACTGAGTTGGGATTGAATTCCAAAGCCATGAGGCCAGAGAACACTCAGCCAATTGCCCTTTCTTATTTATACCAGCATAGCTTTCACTGCAGCACCTCTGCTGAGCTCATCTGTACACTGTGCAGAGCCTGATGTGACACCTTAAAAACACATAAAAATGGGATTTTTTTTAAAGGGCTGCTGCATACTGAATTTTCATCATGCATCAACTTAACCTGTCAAAGGTGCTTCTGTAACCAGGACACATGCATCCTTACACAGTTAATTTTGTTTGCTTCAGGAGAAGCAGAAAAAAAAAATCTTTGGAGAGCGTTTTCTTCTTCTGTTATATTTACATTTATATCATCCTTTGTTTCTAGACACACTTAATTTCTGCTGCCTCGGCCTCATAAAAATTCACTAGTAATGGCTGTAGCTCTTGCCAGAGTCTCTTGTCTTAGGAGCGGTGTTGTAATAAATGATCAAATTTGTCCAGACATTAAAATCTACTTTTCAGACTCATCTGTGATTTAAGGCTTTTAGATGGCTCATTGAAATGTGCTTAACTCAGAGTCTAGGTATTAGACATGGCCCCTGGTTATTAGCCGCTTCTGCACTTGACACCAAGCTTTTTTATTATAATCAAAATGACACTTTGGTGAGTTTCCAGAGCTATCACTCTTACTGGGCTCAAAACACATTTGTAGTAAATGAAGTGTTATGACAGGTTGGGACAGGAGATCTGGATTCCAAGCCAGCTTGCTTCCCAAATGAAAATGAGCATGGCAGTTTCAACTTGATTGCCAGCATCACAAAACTGTGGGACTGAGACCTCAGGAGAGTGGACGAGGTTTGAAAGGTGAGGACTAGCTGCACTGAGAGAATTGTCTGGGGAATGGTATATGCTGGTCCTGCATTTAGCAAGCTACTCTCATGCCAAACCAGGAGTGAAACTGTGGGGACCCAGACCCCACTACCAACCCAGGATTCCAGGCAGCTTGTACAGCCAATGGAAGGGTCTATGCCACCACATCTTCACTGCGGGTTTTTAGATCCACTAGCTAGATTAAAGCTAGCATAGGCATGCCTACCTGCACTGTGTAGTGTAGACATACTCTCAGTATTTGTACAGGACCTAGCACAATGGGGTGCCAGTCTCAATTGGGGCCACTAAGCACTACTGTAATACATAGAAATAACAACATTACTGGTGCCCCCATCCTATTTTACGGAACAAATTTTATTATCAAACACTCCGATCGCAAGCTAGCTGTTTCTTTCGTCTCTAGAACAGAACACGGGGTTTTTCTTCAAGCCCAAGAGTAACAGTTTGCACTGCTGTTTGCTCTCTGAGTACAAAAGCCACCCAGTTCTATGACTGGACATTATATCTGATGCACTGGTTTGTTTTCAAATGAACCTGGAAATATTTCAGGAAAGCCAAGTAACAAACAAACCAGCATAAAAACTGGCTGAGAGAAATGAAAACAAATAGAGACAAAGCACATCCTTTTTAAAGGCACACCCCCAGGAAACCAAAAAGAGTAACATCAAAATGAAAGGTTTCAAAAAAACGACGAAGTCACCTTTTCTTTGGTTAGTGAAGATTTTGGGGCTGTTTGTGGGCTAACTTACATAGGTGTAAAAGAGGAGTAACTCCACTAAGACAATGGAACCTGATTTGTGTTTACACTGTGACCCCTCTTCCTCTCTTTGGCAACGTGAAGTGGATGTAAATTCTCCTTTACATTAATATAATGGTGTAAAAGGGTCTTAAGTGTAAAGGAGAGCCATGCCCAATGATATACAGCCGCAGAGAACTTGTGTAAATGAGATTGGAATCAGGTCAGTTAGTCACAGATTTTTAGGGATCATTGTGATGATTTAATCTGACCACCTGCAATCACAGGCCATCGAATGTCAAAGAATTAATTCCTGCTTCACGTCCAATAGCTCTGCTTGCACTATCTGCTAGAAAAACATGAAATCTTAATTTGAAAAATTCTGTTGCCGGAGGATGCGTCACATCCCTTGGTATCTTTATGAGCAGTGGCACAAGAGGCCCCTGCATACTGTTCTAACTATGTGCTATTTAGAATTGCTGTAGAAATAAGGAATTGCCAGAAAACAGTGACATAGGTGCTCTCTGTCAGTATACTCCACTTCGGTGCCGTATTTTGAGTGCAGTCAATCCATTCTTTTGGTGTCAATTGGGACCTTTCACTATGTTTCAAGGTGAAAGTGGCAGTAATTTGTGTAATGGAAATGGCCATGCTTAACGCAGGGAGAGCGTCCTTTCTTCAAGCCCTGTTTTTACAGCCTCAGTAATATGTGAATGAACTGTCTGTGTTCATATATGATGCTGTCCAGTTCTTGACCTGATTCTTCTCTCATGCCACTGGTCTCGTGCCAACAATTTCAATGGAATTACTTCTGATTTAAACAGCAGGAGAATCAGGCTCAGGCCCTGTGTGAATTGATGTCCTAAACTTAGCCTCTGAGGACCTATAGGAACAAGGAATTCAGAAGCCTTTCACCAAGACCAGTTTGCCTCCAGATCCCAGATGTTCTGCCCTTATTTCAGAGGTCACAGTGGCAATAAAGTCCTGGTCCAAAGCCGCTGAAGTGAATGGGAAAATGCTCCAATTGACTAGCTGGGCTTTGAGGAGAAGGGGTCTGACAGGTAGCTCAGATTTGAAAGTTTCCTAACAAATTTCTGTTTGATTCATGTGGATGAAAGTTCTCCTTAAGGGACCCCAAACCTTTTTCACTGCAACTGTTTCCACTGGCACTATGCTGTTGTGACAGCGTGGGATTCCAGTTAGTGATACAAAAGACCCATTATACTCTCAGTTTCATCCTTTGGGCAGCATAGCGTATGATCCCCTGGCAGCGTACTCACTAGATTTTCAACTGACACTATGAGACCATTTGATTGTTTGTTTGTTCACAATCAGCATCCAATTCTGCGGGAGGGCTTAGCTGATGCGATAATAGGCACTTTGGTGCATGGAATAGAAAATGCTTTCTATGCCTAATAAAGGCAGCTGGTGTATTCAGGATTTCTAAATTACACCACAGAAGTCTTGCCAAAGCTGCACTTGAAAGGGGTGGTTTGCAAATGAAAGCCCTGCGTGTACACAAGTAAAACTGGCAGTAGGTACAAGGGAAACAATGCAAACTAAACTGTGATAACAGGGCTATCTGTGATGCATAAAAAAATTACACTGCTGTGAAGACTAGGGCTTACTATGCCCAGCGCTCAAGCAATGCCGAAAAGATCTCCGCCAGTTCAGCGGGACCTGTTTTAAGGTGCAGTATCTCCCAAAACCCCGGGGCTGGAAAGAAATGCCATATAGCTTTGGGAAGCTGGGATTCGTCCAATTTCACAGAGCTGGTACTGCCAACTCCAGTAATCCTGGCCAGATTGAGGACATCAGCCCTTAAAAACAATAAAAAAAAAAAAACCCACACACTTTATACCAAGCTGACTTTTGTTTCTACTCAGTTCCTGATGTGGTTTGAGCTGCTGCTATATTGAACACAGCTGGAGTTAGGCCCAGAGTCACCGAACTGGCTGAACTGTGCTCAGGGGAAGTGCACAAGTTGGTGATGGACTAAGGTGATATTAAGCCATCTTTGCAACTCCCTGATCATGTGGTCAATGGGCATTGGTCCTTGTCCCCAGCATGACTTAAACCTGGTGCCTGTGGCCCCAAAAGACCATCATAGCCACAGTCCCTTTTGCCAGGCTATCCCCCCTACATTAAATCAAAGAAGGGTTGACATAGGAGTGTTTATATCATCTCTCTGGCACCCAAGGATTCCTCCCTCCCCTGACCCAGGTAGCCAGTCCACTTTGCACCTCTGGAGTAGCCTCCAGGCCAATGAATCTGGCCCTAAAGCTTTTAGTAATGGAAAGCATGGGATCCCATAATTAACACCTCATCAATATCTAACTTAACCTATGTCAGAACTGAAGTGGTTTAATTTGGCATGGTTGACTTCAATGGAGCTGAAAATCTGGCCCATCCATGATAACCAAGTGATGTGATATCTCACAACTAGCCAGGGCTAGGAACTTCAGAACCAGTAACTTTTCCAAGCAATGTCCTGGACCAGTGATCAGAAAGATATATTTTATCCTTGCTGCAGTTTTCCTATGTGGCAAAATGTTCTTCATTGTTTTTGTGCCTATGCTCCTGATTACATTCTTTTCAACCAACCTTCAAACCCCCTGTAATACCGCTCTGCATTTTACAGCTGAACTTCATTCTGTTCCTGAACACCGTACGGGTTCTGGCAACCAAAATATGGGAGACAAATGCTGTTGGGTATGACACAAGGAAACAATACAGGTAAATCCCTGGGCTGGATTTTGTTTAACAGCATAGTCAAGATTTTTCTGGCTAAAAGGGATGCTTTAAACGGTATGAATCACCTACAAGTCTCAATAAAAGGTGAAGCAGCCTTTGAAGCATAGCTTCTGAGAAATTTCGGGGTTGATGGATTGTTTTGCTACATTCATCTGAAATATCCTGGTTTTGTAAATTCATCTTCCAGACTGTGTGGGCATGCAAGTTCAGCTTTCCTGTGAGCATTTCTGAAAAATATTCATTCATTTATTCTAGGGCTGTCAAGCGATTAATTGCACTGTTAAACAATAATAGAATCCCATTTATTTAAAATATTTTTGGATGTTTGTTTTCTACATTTTCAAATATATTGATTTCAATTACAACACAGAGTACAAAGTGTACAGTGCTCACTTTATAGTTATATTTGATTACAAATACTTGCACTGTAAAAAACAAAAGAAATAGTATAATTCACCTAATACAAATACTGTAGTGCAATCTCTTAATAACAAAAGTTGAACTTACAAATGTAGAATTATGTACAAAAAAATAACTGCATTCAAAAATAAAACAAATGTAAAACTTTAGAACCTACAAGTCCACTCAGTTCTACTTCAGCCAATTGCTCAGACAAACAAGTTTGGTGACAATTTGCAGGAGATAATGCTGCCCACATCTTGTTTACAATGTCACCTGAAAGTGAGAACAAGCGTTCGCATGGCCCTGTTGTAACTGGCTGTGATGGGTTCGGTCACAGGGATCCCCTTTGGGACTGTCACCTGATGTGCTGGAATCACCTCTGAGCCCGTTTTCCCTGCACTACAGTATTGTATGAGGTGAATTGAAAAATACTCTTGTTTATCATTTTTACAGTGCAAATATTTGTAATCAAAAATATAAAGTGAGCACTGTACACTTTGTATTCTGGGTTGTAATGGAAATCAATACATTTGAAAATGTAGAAAAACATCCAAAAATTTTTAATGCATTTCAATTGGTATTCTATTGTTTAATAGTGCAATCACGATTCATTTTTTTAATTGCAGTTAATTTTTTTTGAGTTAATCGCGTGAGTTAACTGCGATTAATCGACAGCCCTAAGGCTACAACTCTAGCACACCTAACCATAATGAAATATCATTAAAAAAAAAAAATCACACACACATACAAATGCTTACAGAACTCTCATAGAGGGGTACTCTCAAAAATCCCCTCTTACTCCTATAACCACCACCACCACTTGGGACCCAAGTCAACCCATTGATCTACCAAACTCCTGAGAAAACAGATGGGTCTCGCAGGTTAACAATTCTGGGGGTGGCGAATCAAGGAGAGGGAGTGCATTCCAAACTGAGCACCCAACTTGGAGAATGTCCTGCCAGCAGATGTATACCTTTAACTCAAGCAAGGTCCAGCATCTCTTCAAGGTGAAAGGTGGTGTCTCAGTTAACCAGCTCCCAAACCAATGAAGGACTGTCACACTGTTTGGAGTGGTTCACAACTGTGAGTGTCAATCTCAGGGCAGACTGTCAAAAATTAGATTTCACCAACCCAGTAACAAATGTGAATTCCTGAAGCACCATACCAGTCTTACCATGGAGTCACAGACAGTCCCCTCAGGCATTCCACGCTATCTTGCCAGCCAGGCAAGCTGGACTCAGTGATAGTTGGCTGCCACATAAAACCAAAGACCACAAAAGATTCAGGTTGCTTCCAGTCCCCACAGACCAGTCACTTATCCTAGGTCAATTTGTACCTAGATCTCACACCACAGACAACACTTGTAGCCAATCCTGTAATAAACTAACTAAGGATTTGTTAACTAAGAAAAGGAATGAGAGAATTATTTACAGGTAAAGCATATATATGCCAATGAGTTACAGTTTATGGTTCCAAAAGGTGACAGAGTTGTAGAAATCCGTCAGCACTGAATGTCTTATAGGGCTAACCCAGCTTGACCCTAGAGATCTCTGCTTCTGTTTCATGGCTCCTGCAAAAGTCCAAACAGCAAAAGAAATGCAAATTTTAATATAATTAAAGCTCCAGCTGGAACCAAATAGGCAGTCAGTTCAGACTCTGGAGCACTGGTGTAATGTATTCTCTCCACGGCGCTGTGCTTAACAAGTGGTTGGCCACATACTGCACTAGCTTCAGTTTCCAGTTGATTGCGGTGTGTAGCCTCCTGTAGAGTGAATTACAATAAACTATTCCTAAGGTGACAAAAGCGCAGATGAATGTGCAAAGGCCTGCATGAGAAAAGATAGATTACACCACCTGCCAATGGGAAAAACACTCGTGGCTGTCACACTTACCCGAGCAGCGGGCTCGGTAGTGGCACACTGAAGTTGCAAAGCTGTATTGAAAGGGCGGTCCTAACCAGGGGAGCACCTCCGCCATTTTCTGGAACAGTTTGAAACTGATCCCTTCAGGTGTGTCCTGGGGTGCAAAAGTAGACAGGGTGCAATGAGGAGGTTGTGAGCCCATGCTCCCAGCCTCCACCACACTGAGCAGTGGAGCTAGCCAGCCGTGCAAGGGATATAGCAGCAGGGACGATTCCACTGGACCTCTTGGAGCTCCAATGCTTCACAGATCTCTCACTGAGGTGTTGCAGCTACAAGCCACACCCTATTGGAGGGTTTTTGCTGCAAGCCACAGTAGAGCCCTTAATTTGTAGTGTTTTCTTGGAAATGCCCATTTCCTTTTTAACTGAACCTTCCCTAGGCTCTTGAGCTTTTCAGCATATCTCACAAGAAAAGAGATCTTTTGCTTTTTCAAGATGAAGTGTAAAAGCTCTCACGGGTCCAATGTAATAGAAAAGTACTTGTGTACCACAGTGCTAATTCACGTAGTAAGTACCTGCTGAGGGAGTGACGGCTGCAGTACACATCACCCTTGTTGGGGTACATTTTGGGGACACAATCAAGTGGGACTCTGTTTTATGCTGGACTGAGGAAATGTAATTATCCCACATTGCCACTGGGACTTTTTATGCTGGAAAATGATTAGCTAAAAACAAAATAGGAAGTCATTACTCTGTAGGAGGTTGAAAAGTCAACAAATTTATGTTAGATGTAATCTTAATGAGTCTACATGATCTCCTCACTGCAATCCACTCTCATTCTTGTATTTTTTTGTAACTCTCTTACAGGAAGTTAGCAAAGTCCACCTTGGTTCTGATTCTGGTCTTCGGGGTGCATTATATTGTCTTTGTGTGCCTACCGCACACTTTCACCGGGCTGGGATGGCAGATCCGAATGCACTGTGAGCTCTTCTTCAACTCTTTCCAGGTGCGAGATATATTATCCGTTTTGTTCTCTGTCCTTCTCATCCCTTACCCCTTCTCTCTGGTTTTCTGCAGACCCTTGACACTGTGTAACAGTGTAATTCTGATGCCAAAGGCAAATCACATTTTTACAGAGCTCTGACAAGGTTGGTCATTGAGTTCCTAAACCTAGGAGCAGCTGGGGGCTCGTTCCACACTAGAGAAAACACAACAGTACTCCTGCTCCTCTGTGTGCTATTTACCATGGAAGGGTTGTGATGACTATATCTGGAGTGTGTTTTCTCTGCTGGTGTATTATTAGCTTTTGTGATAAAATAGATGTCTTTTTGTTTCCTAGTTAGGAAAGTTCTGCTTCAAGGATGAAGCTTCTGACTTTAATTTACTTTTCTACTATATGCATTCAGTTACTATGACAACTGGGTGTAAATAACCACAAGATTATGTAGGTTCCAGAAATAACAGTGAAAGCAGACATTGCAGACACGAATCTGAAGATAGAGAGCAGAGCTGATTGGTTGGAATAATTTTCCAACACAAAATGCCATTTTCACAAAAATCAAAATTTTCTGTAGGAAAATATCAATTTTGCAAAAAAAAAAAAAAAAAAAAAAAATTGATTCTCTCAGGAAAACTGAAGTGATGGTTTTCCAGCTGCCCTGTGCAAAGGTCTTGTTAATTTCACTTTCTGACTCTTGTCAGTTTCACATTCTCTCTGCAGGCAGGATTCTGGCCAGTGGAAACATTCCATTTTAGTTCTCCTGAAAGGGAATTTTTCTGGAAGTTTCTTCTCACAAAACATTTCACATTTTTTTACTTTCTGTCCTCATTTGGCACCAATTTTTTTTCCCCCAGGAATGTGAAATATTTCATGGGAAGGGATTTCCATTTTCCAGCCAGTTGTACTAGAGAGAGTATCTAGCTTCCATCTCCTTGTCTTCTTTCTCCAGGGATTGTGATAACAGATAAAACTCTGCTGGGTGTAGCTAAAATAACATGGAAAGAACTTGGAAGACTTTGAGAAATGATAAACTTCATTAATATGTTTAACATAAGTTAGACATGCTAAAATTTAGCTGGAAGGAGACTTACATTTGACATGCTTCTTCACATGGCAATTATCCCTTAATAATTTATGCTTCCTTATCCTTCAGGGTTTCTTCGTCTCCATCATCTATTGTTACTGCAATGGAGAGGTAAGCTGAAAGCCCGGATTGGATGAGGCTCCTAACCAAAAATCACTGCGTGACAGAAAGGGATATTTTGTACAGAATGTAATAAGAGGGTAGTTGTGAGTTAGCAGTTTGTCCCTACAGCTACTGAGCAACTCTTAAAGGGATAGGGTCAGGCAGTTGGTTCCCTAAATTGTTATGAATTATAAAATAAACAAAATGGAAACAATTTTTGTCTAGATTTGAACAAGCCCCTGTATTATTTGCACCTTGGTCAGAAACTGACTAGTAATATTCATTGTACCAACGGAGTGAAATGACATGCATGATGAAATGTAAATGCAATGTTTAAAAAGGTCTTTCAGTCAAGGTGACATTAGTGACACAGGGCCAGATTCTGATGCTCTTACTTCAGCAACACTTTACTCTAATGGTCCCTTCTGGCTTTATCATCTGAATCTATGATTACAGTAGGACTGGAGAAAGTTAATTAGAATCTGGCTGATAGGTGATGACATTTGATTGGGCATTTGGGATTTTTCTTAAGGGTTAATATGTGATTTTTTAACCTGATTTTACACAGCTGGAGGGGCTTCATATCATGTGAATTTTCAAGATTGTGCTTTAAAGGGAAGATGGTTAAAGGTTTCCTTTAGCTTTTGACTCCTTCCCCTTACAATTTATGCCTTAGATCTGTTGATTGATTTTGTTTTTCCCTCTGGTAGGTTCAGACTGAAATCAAGAAGACTTGGACTAGATGGAACCTGGCTATTGACTGGAAAAGGACGACTCCATGTGGCAATTACAGATATGGCTCCGTCCTAACCAACATGACCCACAGCACCAGCAGCCAGTCTCAGATGGTGGCCAGCTCCTGCATGGTTCTGATTTCCAGCAAAGTCTGCAGAAATGCCAGTAGGCAAAATGAGGCACACATGAATTTGCCTGGGTACGTTAGGAGCAACTCTGAACAGGACTGTGTGCACCACTGGGTTTGTGAAGAGGCCAATGAAAATGAAGAGAAGCAGGTGGATGATATATCGCTCAAGGAATCACTTAGACCGCGGGGTAGTAGCACAGACCCTGAGCGGAACAGGGTAGAAATGGAGGAGGCTCTGTGAACAGTCATGGACATCCATGGGGATGTCCAATATAAAACAAGTTGAATCCTCTTATGATGCCAACAGCTACTAGTATCTGTATACTGCCTTGAGCCAATCTCGGTGAAGATCTTGGTCAATGATGAAGCTCAATTTACAAGGACTCCAGACCTACATAATGCTGCTGACTACGCAAAATGGTTTCTATGCCACTGTCAAGGTTCCCTCCCCACTCTGAACTCTAGGGTACAGATGTGGGGATCTGCATGAAAGACCCCGTAAGCTTATTTTTACCAGCTTAGGTTAAAAACTTCCCCAAGGTACAAACTTTGCCTTGTCCTTGAACCCTATGCTGCCACCACCAAACGTGTTAAACAAAGAACAGGAAAAGAGACCACTTGGAGATGTCTTCCCCCAAAATATCCCCCCAAGCCCTACACCCCCTTTCCTGGGGAAGGCTTGATAAAAATCCTCACCAATTTGTACAGGTCAACACAAACCCAAACCCTTGGATCTTAAGAACAATGAAAAAGCAATCAGGTTCTTAAAAGAAGAATTTAATTAAAGAAAAGGTAAAAGAATCACCTCTGTAAAATCAGGATGGTAAATACCTTACAAGGTAATCAGATTCAAAACATAGAGAATCCCTCTAGGCAAAACCTTAAGTTACAAAAAGAAACAAAAACAGGAATATACATTCCATCCAGCACAGCTTATTTTACCAGCCATTAAACAAAAGGAAATCTAATGCATTTCTAGCTAGATTACTAACTAACAGAAGTTTTGAGACTGCGTTCCTGATCTGTTCCTGGCAAAAGCATCACACAGACAGACCCTTTGTTTCCCTGCTCCAGCTTTGAAAGTATCTTGTCTCCCCATTGGTCATTTTGGTCAGGTGCCAGCGAGGTTATCTTAGCTTCTTAACCCTTTACAGATGAAAGGGTTTTGCCTCTGGTCAGGAGGGATTTTATAGTGAAAGAAAGGTGGTTACCCTTCCCTTTATTTTTATGACAGCCACAAATGGCAAAGGCACAAAAAAGTGAATTTTTAGCCAGAGGCTTTATACACGATAAAACATTCTGTTGAGACACAGCCATTCTTTATATGCTTACACTACCTGCATTACACTTAAAACTCTGCACAGCAAACACATCTTAGCTGGTTTATGCAAATGCTCTTCTGAAGGCATGTGAAAGGTGACTCCTCTATTTGTACACCTGAAAGGTGGAAATCAGAAGGTTTACAGTATATGCATGTGAAGGGATTCTCTGGACTCCCAAATGTCTTCGCTGTGAATCACAGGGCTGGGAAAAACTTAAGGGTTTCCATCCAGTACCTTGTGAACTTTGATCTCAAAGCGGAATGTTTCAAATGTTTCAAATCATGTTTTTAAACTGAGATGCTACTTACGTTTGATTATTTATACTATTGCTTTAGTTTGTTTTATGGAAACATCCAAACCAAAACCTCATGTACTATGCGACCTAAATTCTCTAATGAGACAGCCCCTACTGCATGCACTGAGCTCTGCAGTGATTTGGGAATTAAGTGGCAATACTAACTGAATATGAAATCATTTGAAAACCTTCCGGTTAACTGAAATAATGCTAAAAAGAGCACCAGAAAATTTAAATATAATTAGTGCCCTGTAGTGGAGGAATGTCTCCTGCTGTATGTCGACCTCTGAAAGACTTTGATGTTGGACAGCGAATGGGTTTGTGCCCTCTGAATCTCCATTAAACATCAAAAGAAGGCGTGATTGGATGAATAGAGACCTGAACTACTTCAGCCAGCTTCAGTACTGTGTCAAAAGCACTTTTATTAAACACGTCAAGATCTTTGCCAGATACTTACTTCCTGTTGGCCAACTTTGGTCCAAAGATCCTTATGCGGAGATCGAATTCTTCTGCTGGCACACAATCCCACTCCATTCTTCCATGGATTTCCAAGCAGTGGAGTTCTGCTACAGGGGGGAATCGGATACACAGTCTGGCAGCTGCCTACACCACGTCTCTCCACAGCCCCTCTAAGTGCACCCCTCTGACATGCTTCTGCTGTCCAGGCAATTTTTCATTGCTTCCCCTCATGCGGAGCTGCTGTGTAAAGTGGAGAAGACGCAGTTGAGCTCAGATGTGGTAATGGACATGGTATAACAATCGGACAGAACAGTTAAGGAGCTGCTGCTTGCCTCGCCATGTTGGCCTAGGTAGGGGGAACTCATAAGAGAGCCCCTAAATGGAAATGCAATGGCTCCCATCGTGGTAGGCTAGTGCTGCCGTCCGTGCCACAGTCTTGACTCTTAGAAAGATTTCACTCTTTCTGCCTTCTGCTCGGCCATAACAAGGGCAACGGCAGAGGGGGAAGCCCAGGAAATGCACTGAATTCCTCCCTTGTGGGAAAAACTCACACCACGGCCCAGGGGTGAAGATGGCAGCAAAAAGGCCATTTTTGTGGTGCTGCTGTGTAAGCTGGACCGCTTGGGGTGGGGTGGAAGGTGCAGTATGCTGCCATTCACATCCCCACATGTCTACATGAGGCGGGGGGGGAGGGAGGGCTTCCATCCTAACTATTGAGAAGTACCAGAGTGTGCTGTAAAACACGGAAATGTTTTTTAAATGACTGAATTTGTGGGAAATGGGTGA
Source organism: Lepidochelys olivacea (assembly GCF_965140295.1). NCBI lineage: Eukaryota > Metazoa > Chordata > Testudines > Cheloniidae > Lepidochelys > Lepidochelys olivacea. The sequence goes on along the minus strand of NC_140421.1, from coordinate 64,514,426 downwards.
AAATAGTTTAAATTTCATCTGAGTGTCAATTGAGCCGAAAAGACTGAGATAACTAACGAAGCAATGATCTGTTTGGAGTAGATTTGAAATTTACCAGGAACGGCAGCGCATTTCTCCCTACAAGGCATGAAAAGAAGAACAGGCCAGGGCGATGCCAAGTCCACTCTCTGGGAACTGCATGATTTCCCACAAAAAGTCCCAGATCCCACAGCAACTTGGTTTATCCCAATTGGATTTGGCATGGGCTAAGCTCGGTCATGTCTGAATGAAACATCAGAGGGCTGATGCTGTGAAGTGCTAACTGATGTTAGATGTCCATTGTGCTGTTTCGGTTGCTGTTGTTTCATGATTTTGTTGGGTAGCTATTGTTCAGTGGCACATGAGAAACATTAAAAAACACCCTCCTTTTTTCAGCTTTTCAGTTGTGCTTAAAGCTTTGGCCTGGCACTTGTGCTTCTCGTTTATTTCTGCCTCTGTGGCCTATCAAATCTCTCTCAGAGACGCTTCTTCATTACAGTGATCCTTTTCCTACCCAAAAAGAAAAGGAGTACTTGTGGCACCTTAGAGACTAACCAATTTATTTAAGCATGAGCTTTCGTGAGCTACAGCTCACTTCATCGGATGCATACCGATGGAAACGGTATGCATCCGATGAAGTGAGCTGTAGCTCACGAAAGCTCATGCTCAAATAAATTGGTTAGTCTCTAAGGTGCCACAAGTACTCCTTTTCTTTTTGGGAATACAGACTAACACGGCTGTTACTCTGAAACTTTTCCTACCCAGGTATTCTCTGTGATTAAAAGCTCAGATTTCCCTCATTGAGCCTATGAACTAGCCGGTAAACCTTATAGACAGGGGAATAGACAAGATGGCAATTAGTGGGAGTTAGGTGCACGAGTTCCTTTGACGATCTGGGCCTCTGTCTCTACTAATCTGGGTCAGATCTAGAGCAGCAAGAAATTGAAACAGAGCTACAGTCAATAGCCCAGAAAATAAGACAAACGTTCTGTCAAACCAATGAGCAAAGGTAAACAGTCCAGAAGAGAAAACTAGTGGGGGAAAAACCCATCAAAATGGTCAAAGATGACATGAATGTAATAGAATGGATTTACTTTGCACTTCAGCACCAGCCCCTAACTGGCCAGCATTTCGACTTTGCTTATATTATAGAGGTTTATTAAAGAAGCTTATGGGTCAGCCTCATTTTCTCAACTGTGTAGATGCTGAAAAATTTTCATAACTCTTCCCTCTCCCCACCTGGCACTGACTCCAGCCCCTCTGCAGCCTTTCCTTCTGCAAAACTGGTTGCCCAAGCTCATACCTTCACACTTCATCTGAATCCAAGTCTGGATACTGGTTCAGCAACTATTTCTGCTGGAAGAGCTGTCTGCTGCCTTGGAGTAATAATATTTTCTCTTCCCGATGCACAGGAGTGACATTTTACAAATCAATCCCTGGATGCAGCTGTCTGAGGAAAGGGTCCTCCTGTCATCTTCCTTGCTTTATCACGGTGTCTCCAAAAGAGTGTTCTTTCTTTATAGTTTTAAAAAGCAAGTGCCTGGCCAGTGAGAGAGCTCAGATTGATAGCACCAGCAACATGAACACCTCCTGATTTATGGCACTGCCAATGCAACGGCAAACATCCTCTTTACTATCCAGTCAGGTTGCCTCCTACCTCACCGGGGCTGATCACATCTAGTGACAGCGAGGTAGTGCTCGTTACTTTCTGCTCAGTGCATCAGGCCAGTTTCTCCAATCTACCAGGGAAAGAAGCGGGAGGAGCAGAGCAGAGCTCAGTTATGCCTAATGGAGTAGGATCCCTGTACAACCCTGTAGCAAGACAATGACTTACCGGCACAGCACCTCCTGCTGGTCATCTGGGTAATAGCTCTTTCCAGCCTCGGAGCACCTCCTTCTGGCCGGTGTCTCGCCTGCCTCAGGCCCCATGTCCCTCCTGGACCCCAGTGCCCTTTTCCCTTGAGGTTCTGCCCACTGCAGTACCCGCAGTCTCTGCGTCTCCCCTCCCAGGGGAACCCCCAACCCTCTAAACCCACCTTGCCTCAGTGGCTACTGACAGTCATCATCTAGCCCCCCGCTCACTGGGGCAGACTAAAGTCTGTAATGGGCTCTCATCACTGGCAAGGAGGATGGGAACTGCTGCCTTTGCCTATCCCTGGGCTACACCTCTATAGCCCCAGTACCTTCATGGGGTTTTACGAGGCTGAGCTCCCCAGCTCCCTTTGCCCTTTCCCAGCACTGCTCCACTTCAGGTACCTTGCTCCCAGGCAGCTAGCCCTTCTCACTCCAGGGCTAGAGTGAGACTCCTTCAGCTCCTGGCCCTCAGCCCTCTTATAAGGGCCAGCTGGGCCTGGATTGAGCTGTCCACAGCTGTGGCTGCTTCCCCAGTCAGCCTAGCTTTTCCCAGCCCCTGCCCTCTTCAGGGCTGCTTTTAACCCCTGCCTATCGGAGAGGGGCAGGCGCCCCACTACGAACCCCTCAAACCATTTCCACAGCTCAGGCTGAGTGGAGAATCAAGCCATTAATGTTCTTCTCTGTCATCATATTTAAAGGATCCATTGTAATGAGGGTATTAATGTGTTCCCGCAGACAACTGTAATACTCCGAAATACTTGGAATGGTTTTGGTGTGGGAGCAGGGAACGCTTAAGAGAATGCTGCTTTGACGAACAACGTGACCGTCAGGGGACTTCTTTCCTTGAAAAGGTGTGCATGCGCTCCCTGCTGAACAGACTTGCATTTTAAAGGGTTTGGTAAGGTCATCTAGCCTGCCTTTGACCCATTGCAACAACTGGATCTATGAGCCACTCCCTCCTATACTTGTGTCAACATGCCCCTTATGAAGAGCGGAGTCAACCTTTATTATTATTGTTGCCCGGTTAGTTGCTTCTCCAAAATGGAATCCCTAAATTCACGTTGGGCTTTCAATGCCTGTTAGTTCCATACCTAAAGCAGCTAAAAGAGCCAAAGCTTTTAAGATAACACATAGGAAATAAAAATATATAGAAGCGATGGAGGGGGAGTGTCAAAGGTTATGTCTCAAGGTCACCCCCTTGAGGTGAAGGCAGGTACTTCTCTAACCTCATACATCAGTCCGCGGGCAGCAGCAGTCTTGGGGTTGGTACCAGAGGCAGTGTCAGCTCCCACCCTCCCGCACAGTTAAAGGCCAAGACCTAGCCCTGAGAATTTCAACAAATGACACAAGCCAGTCCATCTTTTTTTCCCTTAAAAGGCTCAAGGTGGGAGTGCTGTCAATCTGTTCCTCAGCCAGTAGCCCACAGCCCTGGTCTGGTTCAGAGTGTCACCCCAACCTGAGCAGAGGACCTCGCTGTTAAGGGCCTGCCACCATGCCTCACAGGTGTGGTGAGTTGGGGCTGATTGTGACTCCAAGGGGTCTTTAACCCCTTCTTGACTCGTGGAGGGGGTTCTCTACCCCTCCACAGAGAGATTTTGATAGGCATAAAGAGTAGTTAGAGACCTAACTCCCATTGACTCAGTAAGAGTTGGCAGCCTGTCATTTGTGGCTTTGACAATCTCCCTCATTAACCCTCAAAGGCCTCAGCCAGCCACTAACTAATGAAGACACTTTCTCTGTGGGCCTGTGCCATAATTGTTCTTTAAGGGATTTTTTGCACCTTACTCTAAGGCATCTGGTATTAGGCAGGATACCAGACTAGATGAACCATGCTCTGATTAAGTGTGACAATCCTCTGTGCCTATGTTTTAACCTGTCTCTGAATCATGTGTGTATAGCAAGCATAAACTTTTGGTTACATTCATGCACCTAAGCAAAATGTATTTAACCGGGTTTCACAGCAAGGGAAAGCTTGGACTGACATTGGAACTAAAGACTGGTGCATTTGTCCTAGGCAGAGACTGGCACCCAAGGGAATTGTGATAAACCTCATGAAGAAAGGGTAAAAAATGGATATTGGGGGGTTCAGTTACAGTAAGCTTCATTGGGACAATAGAATTGGCTATACACATAACAAATCCATGAATTTAGTCTCAAGATCCTTAGCTTAGTATGCCTGGGACCATCTTTGAAGTGCTCATGAAGACTTGCGTGAGACAGCAAGATCATTAAAACAAGCAGGCAGAAAGATACAGACTGTGAGAAAGAGACTGATAAGAGCAAGAAAGCTGATTGATGTCAATTATCATGGTGGAACGCTAGTCTTGAAAAAAAGAAGCAATAGCTAAATCCTACCTTCCTCTCTCCTATTTGCCTGAGAAACATCACAGAGGTCAATACAGTGAAGGAGTGAATAAAAGACGCAAGAAAAGCCATCAAAGCTACGTAACGAACACAACGGAAATTGTACTAGCGTATTGGAGGAACCAGGAAGATTATTGATTGCTGCAAGTAAAAAAAAAAAGGGCGGGTGGCATAAAGAACGCAGATACCCTCTGAGTACATAGCAATGCTTTAAAATAAGCTATTACTTGCCAAATTACAAATGCACATTACATTTTAGAGAAGTGACTGTCCCATTTCTGACCCCCCCCCAAAAAAAGTAAACTTTTGAGCAGTGCCAGAGTTGAACCTGCGATTAACTTTTCTGAAGGTTCTGAACCATCCACTTAACTTCTTTCCTCCCCCATTGAAGCCAAGTTCTAACAGACATTGGAAAAAACGGTATTAAATACCACCCAGGAGGAGGAGTCTTGTGTTATTCCTGGCGCGGGATTAACAGGAGCAACGACGCTATTTTGCAACAAAGCTTGTCGTCATCAGATTTTCTGTCTAAAACCTCAACATATATTCCTTAGTCAGGCAAAAGTCCGGTTAGCCAATTCTATTAGGTTTGTTATGCTGGCAAGAGCTGGCACCTGGTCTGCCAAGCCTTTAGGCCTTAGCCTAGCACGGCTTTATATCAGCTGAGGAGCTGGTCCATACTGTGTTGAATAAGTGGTGACTTTATCAAAGCAACATTTTCTGAGGTGCTTTGGTGAGCTCCTCATCGAGCTTTTACGATGATGGCAGTTCGCCAAATGTATCTAAACAAACGAAGAGAGCACTGAAGTTTAGAAACATAACAGGACACGTTATGATGGATATTGTTTCTGGGCTCAAGGAGCCTGCTTCAGCTAAAGATTTACCCCCAATGTATGGAAAGCATTGACACCAGCTAGATAATGAAAGTAACACTATGCCAGCTTGTTATTTACACGTACTTCAGTGGTGCTGCACTGGTTTATACTAGCGGAGGATCCATGGTCGTGAGATGACCATGGTAGTTTTTATTTAAAAGAAATTATTCAGTGAGCCACATCAAAAGAGTATTCTTTTCACGTTCTCTTTGCGACCTGATTTAATTTAATTAGTCTGCACTGTGACCAGCAGCTTTAAATACTCCCTGGCATATTGGCCGTTATGCACACAGGCCACAGCTGACATCCCAGGAAATCCAAAGGGCCAGTTTATTTTTGTCAGACATGGTTGTATTCTGATATAACCGTGACTGAAGCTGTGGGGTTGGGAGAAAGTTTTCCCATCTTTTCAGGCTGCAGTGAGTGACATGGGAACCCACAGAAGATAACTGGAGTCTTTCCATTGACTTCATTGAACATTAGACAATGCAATATGGACCTGATCTAAATAATGCTGAGACAGATGAATCTTACCAGAAATTTCATTAGAGTTTGAAAAATATTTTTCACATATAATAATATAGATCCTTGACTATATTCATGACTCGTTTACACACATAGCCCCTTTGTGAGTTGAACAACAGATGGTGTCAACCTTATGCGCAAATATGAGTGAAGATGCTAAAGAAGGGACGACCCAAACATATACAGAAAAGGGGACATTGGACAAGTTCTGAGATGTTGGTTACAACTGGGGGCCTGAACTACTGTGACCAGTGATAAAGAGGCAGGCCCTTTGGGAGGACAAAGAACATGGGTGTCTTATAATGTGGGAAAAGATGCACACTGGAGTTTGACCTGGGGCCCAGAGCTGACAAACACGCACAGACTGAATTAACCCAGTTGGTGAGATGTGGGTTGGAATCAAGAATTTTTCCTGCCATGTTTAGTCAATGCTTCCCATATTATATGACAACATTCTTGCTTACCTAGAGATATTTTGGGACCCTGATCCAAAGCCCATTAATTCAATGGGAAGCTCTCCATTGACTTCAATGGATTTTGGAGCAGGCCCTTAAGTAATATTACTTTGAGCTGTCTCTGTTGAGCGGTGTTTAACTACAGCTTATTTTGTCATTCTCAATGATTCTCTTACAAGTTTGGCTCCCGGATTTGGAATTGAAGTCACTGCAAGAGGAATCAAATAACCCAGAGTAAAAAAGAAACTGGGCCTGATTCTGAACTCAGTTACAAAGGTGCAAATCAGGAGTACCTCTGTTGATGCCAATAGAATCAGACCCATGTAAAATGGTGGTGTGACAGGAGAATCAGCCTCTGGACTTTTGACCAAAAGGGAAGCAAAATCAAAAATGAGGTTATGGATGAAGTACATGGTCAAAGGCAAAGGAACGGCAAGTCACCTATCTAAATTGTGCTGCAAATGCAACCTGGCTTTGGTCAGTACAGATGGGGCAATGTGGCATCTTTATTATTATAACAGTGTGTATGCGGAAACGTGAGAAAGCAAGGTCATTTTGAACAAATTCTAGTTGATTGCAGGGGGAAAGAAAGAAAACTTGGCATTTAACTCAATAAGTAGCAAACTGTAAGTAGTATTTTATAGGCAATTATGTCTGACAACTCTCCAGGAACACAAAATCACTATGAACTTGATAAGCATGCTCGTCTCATGCCAGGAAACACTGTGAAATGAGTTAAGAGAACTATACAAATATTTCTGCTCTATTCATGCATTGTATGATTAGCACGAATATATTTCTGCTGCAATTAACCTGATTCTGTCTGAATTTATCAAAAATTGTTTGGGGTTATTTAATACAAAACATAAGTTGTGCTGTGTTATGCTGGCAGACCAGGTGCCAGCCCATGCTAAGGCCCCCTAGGCCTCACTGAACACTGGCAGATGCATAGCTGGAAACCAGTGGACACTCCCCTGTGTCAGGTTTCAGAGTGGCAGCCGTGTTAGTCTGTATCCACAAAAAGAAAAGGAGGACTTGTGGCACCTTAGAGACTAACCAATTTCTTTGAGCATGAGCTTTCGTGAGCTACAGCTCACTTCATCAGATGCATGCAGTGGAAAATACAGTGGGGAGATTTATATACACAGAGAGCGTGAAGTGAAACAATGGGTGTTACCATACACACTGTAACAAGAGTGATCAGGTAAGGTGAGCTATTACCAGCAGGCAAGCGGGGGAGGGAGGGAGGGGGAACATTTTGTAGTGATAATCAAGGTGGGCCATTTCCAGCAGTTGACAAGAAAATTGAGGAACAGTAGGGTGGAAATAAACATGGGGAAATAGTTTTACTTTGTGTAATGACACATCCACTCCCAGTCTTTATTCAAGCCTAAGTTAATTGTATCCAGTTTGCAAATTAATTCCAATTCAGCAGTCTGTCGTTGGAGTCTGTTTTTGGAGTTTTTTTGTTGAAGAATTGCCACTTTTAGGTCTCTAATCGAGTGACCAAAGAGATTGAAGTGTTCTCCAACTAGTTTTTGAATGTTATAATTCTTGACATCTGATTTGTGTCCATTTATTCTTTTACATAGAGACTGTCCAGTTTGGCCAATGTACATGGCAGAGGGGCACTGCTGGCACATGATGGCATTTATCACATTGGTAGATGTGCAGGTGAATGAGCCTCTGATAGTGTGGCTGATGTGATTAGGCCCTATGATGGTGTCCCTTGAGTAGATATGTGGACACAGTTGGCAACGGGCTTTGTTGCAAGGATAGGTTCCTGGCTTAGTGTTTTTGTTGTGTGGGGTGTGGTTGCTGGTGAGTATTTACTTCAAGGTTGCTTGGGGGGGCTGTCTGTAAGCAAGGACTGGTCTGTCTCCCAAGATCTGTGAGAGTGATGGGTCGTCCTTCAGGATAGGTTGTAGATCCTTGATGATGCATTGGAGAGGTTTTAGTTGGGGGCTGAAGGTGATGGCTAGTGGCGTTCTGTTACTTTCTTTGTCGGGCCTGTCCTGTCGTAGGTAACTTCTGCATGCTCTTCTGGCCTCTGTGTGTTAGCATTGTTAAAATAGCTGTTATGATGATAAGAATGTGTTTAGTGTTTAGTCATGAAGAAATGCTTGTAGGATGCTGCATGTATTGATCTCACTTATAACATCTGTAACCCATGGTATAAAGTTCTACTGAGTGGTTGCACTGTAAACTTCTGTAACTATGTAACTCACCAAACAGGAAAGAAGCATTAACTGATATAAAATACTGACTTCCTACTGAAGGTGTTAGGTCCTGCCCACAAGAAGGTCCACTGAAACCAAATGAGCCATTGTGAAACATCAGAAGACAAAGACCTTGTTGATTGCCCCCTGGAGAGGGGACCTGCACATGAATTCATCCCATCAACCTGAGCTCTCAGGGAAGAGAATAAAATTGCCTACTAAGAAGGAACTGTAGCACTATGCTGCTTGGAATTTGGAGAGGGCAATATTTCTAAGCATAAGCAAGGGATCCCCAAGCTGCTTAGCTTGGGTTAGCCCTGAAGGACATATGGAGCTTGCATATTACTGCAACATTTATTACCTTTTGAAACCTAAGCTTGTAGCTCATGTGTTTACCTGCTTTAACCTTGTATATAACTCTCGTTTCTTTTTCCTACATAACAAATCTTGAGTTAGTTTATTACAGGACTGGCTACAAGCGTTGTCTTTGGAATGCAATCTCTACGGTACAACTGACCTGGTCCTTTGGGACTGGAAGTAACCTGAATATTGTTGTGATTTTAGGTGTAAGGGACCATCTATTGAAAAGGCAGGTGGGCCTGCATGGCAAGAGAGACCGGAGTGCCCAAGGGGACTATCTGTGACTCCATGTTAAGGCTGTTATAGTGCTTGAGGAGTTTACATTTTTTACTGGGTTGGTGAAATCTAATTATAGAACATACAACCAGTTTGTGCCCTGTTCCTGGCCAGACTGCCCTGAGGTTGGCACTCACGCTTGTGAGCTACTCCAGACACCCTGACATCCTGTCCCCTTTGTTGAGATACATTTTTTCCATAACAATCATCAGCATATTTATATCATGTCTTTACCACTGTGATGCCAACAAGCTGTTTATTTAATATGTTCGAAATTCCAGGAACTAGCATGCTCAGCAAAGGTGCCAGTAGATCTCATGCTGGTTGTAATGAGTTTATGCAGGAGACATGGGAGCACATGAGCTTCCAAGAAGCAAAAGAGCACATCTAAGCAGGAAAAAAACCATACCACAGCAGCAAGTCTCAGATCCTGGGTCAACTTACTCAGGCTCTTTGGGCTTGTGCTGCAGAGCTAAAAATAACGATGCAGACATTCAGGCTTGGGCTGGAGACCAGGATCTGAGCTCCTCCCCCCATCAAGGTTGATTCCCCACTCTGGCACTTCGAGTGCAGAAGTTGGCAGCCTGCAAGGACTCCAAAAATTAATACTTGCCACTCCAGGCTTGTATTAAACTTCCAGTTAAGTTACAGCTTTTCTCTGACTTTGGATGGGTAGATGTTGCCACCACCCAAGTGCAGACCCCTTTGAAAGCCCAGGAAGGCGCACTTGGGAATTCCTTCCTGTGGGGCACCCTCAAGCCCTTTCACCCTCCCTCCGGGGAAGACCTGAGAAAGAAAAAGTAAAAACATAAGTCAGCTGTTGCCACCAGCTAACTAAAAAACATGTGTACAAACCTCTTAAGACAGAGAAATCCAGTCCTGTTCTTAAAAAAGGTAAATTTTATTAAAAACAAAAAGAAAGAAAATACATCTGGAAAATCTATTGCTAGATTTTAAAAGAGCAACTCCAAGGACTAAGCACCAAGAATAGCTTTCTTGGGGTCCAGCTTAAAAGGTTACAAGCAAAACAAATGCACCTAGGGTTAGCACAGAGGAATCCACAAGCCATAAAGAAATAAACAGAGAAACCTAAGTAGATAACCTAATCTCCTTACATGTCTGGGGTCTCAAATGAGTCGTTTCTAGGTCTGATACTGATGACTTTTCATACCTGGCCCCAAGCTTCTTACAGCATAGTTGCTGCTCTGTCCACCTCTCCAGCCGAGAGAGCCACAACAGACTGACAAGGGGCAGTTTTTTCTCAATTTTAAAAAGTTCTCGCCTTCCCATTGGCTCTTTTGGCCAGGAGCCCACTCCCTTCCTTTTACCTATGCATAGCAGTGAGACTTTTTAACCCTTTACTGGTAAAGCAAGTAGAGAACAGCTACTAAGAGTGGTTTTATAGCTAACTGGCAGGCTGGGTGTCCATAAAAGGGAGCTTCCCGCCGCATTCCATTTATCACACTGGGTTTCAGAGCTTGGGCTCCGGCCTAAGCCCGAATGTCTAAACCGCTATTTTTTGCTCCCCAGCATGAGCCTGAGTCAGTTGACTCAGACACTGAGACTCACTGATCTGGGTCTTTTTTTTTTTTGCTTTGTAAATGCACTCTGATGTATAGAGAAAATGTATATAACAGCAGCGCTCAGTAACTCAAACCTTACTGTAATAATATATACAGTATTACAATATTAAACAGGATACATACATTAAACAAAATGACTACAGCTATGCATGCAAATGAACAAAATGTCCCCAAACCTTAAGTTCCAGCTTTGTTTCTCTTGTTTACCAGTATCACACACAGTTTGGAACTCGACACGACACAGAGACACCTATTGCATGAATGCTATAACTGCAAGAAAATGTATCTTGACACTCATTGGCCAAAACTGAGACGCCACTGTTTTGGAAATAATAGGACAATCTAGAAGCTTCCTGACATTTAGCATATTAAAAGGAATAATTATTATTCTTAAACTGTATATATTTGGTCATAGATTGATATGGTGCTTTACAAACATACAGTACAGCACAGGTCATGCACTGATAGTTTGCCAGTCTAAGGTAAATGGAAAACAAATACAAGACAATATGAAGGGCATTCCAGGGATGGGAAAGCAGAAAGAAATTACTGGAGTAGGGAAAAGGTGATTAAAGCATTCCTGGAAAAAGTGGGTTTTACCATGAGACGTTTGGCAGACTGAAGAGTGGGAGATTATTTCAGGTATAGGGTAACGACAGAGAGTATGACGCCAAGAATGAAAATGGAGGTTCAGTTAAGCAAGAGGACTAGGAGAGGTGCAGGGAGCAAATTGAGTAGGTAGAAATGACAGCAGAGATGTAAGTAGAGCGAGGACCTTGGTTGATATGGTCAGTGACAGAACAGGAAGGTGACTTTCGCAGTGAATACTTGTGAATGGGTTGGCAGGTTAGCAGCACCAGGCCAGATGTTCCACTCCATTACACCAGTGTGACAGCGCGGAAGACAGGCCTAGTAGGCTGAAGTCACTGGAATTACACAAGTGACAGAAATCAGAATGAGGCCCTATGAGCTGGTCTACCCGCAGACTCACACAGAGAGCACTGGTCTCATTCACACCGTTTGGGTATTTTGGTGTAAATCTGCATGTGGACGCTCATATTATGGAATAAAAGTGTCCCCGAGTGGAGTAGGAAATGTTTTTTCCCATCCTGTGAAAATTTTCTAATGGCCTTCTGTACATTTTATCACAGTCCCATGTCTATTAGTGCTGTCTCTTCTTTGCTCAAAGAGATAGATATGAAAGGGAACACTATGTTGAGTCATGTATACTTATAGCCAGAGATCAAGCTTATAATGACTTGTGAACCATGATGGTTGCTGTACAATAAACAACGGTCACTAATACCCTGGCAATCCTGCCAGAGCAGGGCGGGAGCACACTTATGTGTTACCGATAATCGGATTGATTCATCACAGGGATAGATTATTTTTGTTTTCATTTTTCAAATTTTGTTATGCTAATGACTTGTAATTATACACATTTTTCATCTGAAAGGATCTCAAGACACTTTACAAAGTGATGTATCAATTGTGGGCCAAACGTTCCCAATAAATGTGCAGCATGGTCAGTGCTGCAAAATAATTTCTGGGTACATTTTTAAATGAAAGCAGAAGATGGCTAGATCAGGGGACTTGAAATCGGGATTCAGTTCCTGACTAAGGCCTTGTCTACACTGCAAGTGCTTTGTCAGTATAGCTAAATTAGCAGAGCCCCTAGGGTAGACATAGCTTATGCTGACAGAAGGCGTTTTTCTGTTCATATAGGCCCGGTCTATACTACAGACCTAGAGTGCTATAATTATGTTGATCATTGGTGTGAAACATCCATACCCTTGAGCAATGTAGTTATACCAACCTTAAACCCCTGTGTAGACAGCTCCCATCGACATAGCCACCGCCTCTCGTGGAGGTGGATTATCTATGCCGACTTTCTCCCATCATCACAGGAGCATCTTTACCCAGTGCTACATCAATGCAGCTGCTGACATTAGCTATACTGACAAAAGCCCTCTTCTGCCTCTGCACGGGGGTTCCAGCATAGCTATGCTGGCTAAGGGGTGTAGCTCTTTTATGCCTCTGACTGCGCCACCAAAACTTCATAGTGTAGGCTTGGCTTTAACCACTGACTTGCTGTGTGAGCCCAGGAAGGTCACAAGTTGGACAGTTGAATACGTGGTACCCCCGTGGTGCTCAGAGCTGTATGTATAGAAGTACACACCAGAAGCCATTTGCAATGCACAACAATTCATCAGTATATTTACAGACAAATGAGAAGCAAACCTGTCAGAAAGCTTCTTGCTAACATTCAGTACATTGAGTCTAACAAGTTGAACGTAGGGATGAAACAAAAACAGAAAAATGCCAACTGCACACATTACTGGTTCTTTATGCTAAACTGTGCTTAATTTTCCATAGAAAATAACTAGATCTTGCTTGGGTTATACAAAATATGAGACATGATGATTTTCACTGTGCAGTCATTGATGGAGTATTTGTTACTTGCTTATTCATATATATGATCATTACTTGAGCCTTAGAGCTGGTTGAATAATAACATAACTGATCAGGAAAATGTTTGCAATTCCCAGTGCTGAGTTCAGTTTGTGATGATGTGACGCTGTGTATAAGAAAGATGGTCATTTGTAGCATTGTTGCTATCACTGTTAATCTTGTACAAAATATGTCATGTACAGTGTCAATGGAAAAGTTACAGTCTTTCAGATATGGTTATCCTGGTTAAATCCATGTACCATCTTTGCATCTAAAGTTGTGAATATTGGCTGTTGACTTGTAGCTTATACATGCGTTGTATTCCTGGGTAACACCCACCGGATAAAATTTACAGCAAGGCTAGACTGCTGTGTGTCGATGGCCCATTAGGGACACTTCACTCTAACAATCATCCATCGAAGAAACTCATGTCTGTGGAAGCCTCAGAAACAATATGGGCAATGGCTGCCCCTGTGAGTCATCAAAAGCATGTAAGGGCATGTGATAGGCTCACGTGACCCTGGACGCCATCTTGGGCCAGTAATTTCCCGTGCAGGCTGTGAGCTTTGAGACAGTAAAATTCCATGCACATGGAAAAGGCTATAAAAAGGCAGCTGAGGCATCTCCATGTCATCTCCATTTCCCTGGATTGGCTTTCTAAAAGGAAGCATCGGACAAGGACTGATGACCCCCAATATGTTTGGAAAACTCCAAAAAGGCTTTTGCAAGCTACCAGTTTATTCCATCACTGTTATGATCCTGATCTATAAACACTAAAAAATAAAATCACCTGCATGTATATGATCTATTAACCATTTATAAAATGCTCTTCTTTTCTTTTCTTATTAAACCTTTAGTTTTTAGTTACTAAAGGATTGGCATCAGCGTGATTATTGGGTAAGATCTGAGTTATATATTGATTACAAGGCCCCTATATTTGAGTAAATTGGTTTTCAGTAACCACTCATCATAAAGCCCAGTGTCTGGGTGGTGAGCCAAGGCCTGGAATGCCTAAGGAGACTGCCTTTTTGGCTTCTTGTTAACCAATTTGGTGAGACAGAAGTTCACTTTTGCTCCTGGCTTGGTATAGTCCAGGGATCGGTAACCTTTGACACGCAGCCCATCAGGGAAATCTGCTTGCGGGCCGGGACAGTTTGTTTACCTGCAGCATCTGCAGGTTTGGCCAATCGCAGTTCCCACTGGTCACAGTTCACCGTTCCAGGCCAGTGGGAGCTTTGGGAAGCAGCGTGGGCTGCGGGTTGTGCTGGCCGCCGCTTCCCGCAGCCCCCATTGACCTAGAATGGTGAACCGTGGCCAGTGGGAGCTGTGATCAGCTAAACCTGTGGACGCTGCAGGTAAACAAACCATCCCAGCCCACCAGCGGATTTCCTTGACGGGCCGCGTGCCAGAGGTTGCCGATCCCTGGTATAGTCTAACGATTGAATAACCACCAATTTGGGGATGAATCTGTCCTATTTTTCAGCAGTCTGCCCTAAATTTGGTATTCTCAGCTGTGTCCTATTGAGGCACGGTGACAGATGATTCCTGGGGGCATGGGGTTAATTGTTCACAAATATTCAGATGACCACTAGTTATTCATGAAAAGCCAGAAAGATTCATGAGTTTTATCACAATGTGTGATTCATTTGAAATACTGTGCTAGAAGCACGTTACGTGTTATCCTTAATATGTCTGCTTCTGCAATGTTAAAGTCAATGGTAGTTTTGCCATTGACTTTGATGGGATCAGGATTGGTCTCTACCTGCCACTACTGATTCTCCTGTTCAAAAAGTTTGATTTATCCAAATAGGGAGCAGAAATAATACAATACTTACAATAATACAATAATTCTGACAGGTTTGCTTCTCATTTGTGACTTAAGAGACTAACCATATACCATAAAGAATGAACAAATATTTCAATCGCAGTAAAAAGAATGGAAAAGCTGATGCAGTATTCAATCAATAAAGAATTAAACAATGGGAATTTATTTAACACCAATCAATGGTGTTTTATATGAGAACAGGTTTTGTCAAACAAACCTGATTTCATTTTTTGATGAGATTACAAGTATGCTTGATCAAGGCAACTTTGTAGGTGCACTATACATAGACTTTTGCGAGGCATTTGACTTAGTCCCATATGATATTCTGACTAAACACTTAGCACTAGGCAACATCAATAAAGCACGTGTTAAATGGATTAAGAAATGACTAACTGACAGATCTCAACAACCAGCTGTCAATGGGAAATCATCATTGAATGGGGGTG
This sequence comes from Lepidochelys olivacea, assembly GCF_965140295.1. Taxonomy (NCBI): domain Eukaryota; kingdom Metazoa; phylum Chordata; order Testudines; family Cheloniidae; genus Lepidochelys; species Lepidochelys olivacea. The sequence goes on along the minus strand of NC_140421.1, from coordinate 64,499,175 downwards.
TTTCTTGTGGGGTTCTGCAGGGAATCTGTTCTAGGCGTGATGCTATTCAATATTTTTGACAGTTATCTGTAAGTAAATATAAAATTGCTGATAAAAATTGCAATGACATAAAGATTCTCAGACTGGTAAATAATGATCAGGACAGGACAGTCATGCAGAGAATTTGGATCACTTGGGCCCATTCAAACAAAATGTGTTTCAGTATAGGCAAATTGAAGGTCATAAATCTAGGAATAAGGAATGTAGTCGGCCTTACCCACAGAATGGGGGCTTTTATCTTAGAAAGCAGTGACTCTGGAAAGGATTATGAAGTCACAGTGGACAAACAATTCAATGTGAGCTCCCAGTATGATGCAGTGGCAAAAAGGGCAAATCCATGGATATATAAACAGGGGAGTACTGAATAGGAGTAGAGAAGTGATTTTACCTCAGTATATGGCATTGGTGAGACCAGTATTGGAATACCCTGTACTACGTCCAGCTCTGGTTTCCACATTTTAAAAAGGATGTTAAAAAATTGCAGAGGGTGCAGGAAAGAGAAACAAAAACGAGCTGAATGCAGGAGAAAATACCTCACAGTGAGGGCCTTAAAGAACCCCATTTGTTTACCTTATCCAAAAGAAGATTGAGCGATGACTTGATTACAGAGTATAAGTACTTTCATAGGGAGAAAATGATGGGTACTTAAGGGCACGTCCATTGACCGGAGAAAGCCATAACAAGAACCAATGGCTGGAAGTTAAAGACAGACAAATTCAAATATAAAGACGACACATTTTTAACAGTGAGAGTGATTAATCTTTGGAACAAACTACCAAGGAAAGGTTTCAGAGTAACAGCCGTGTTAGTCTGTATTCGCAAAAAGAAAAGGAGTACTTGTGGCACCTTAGAGACTAACCAATTTATTTGAGCATAAGCTTTCGTGAGCTACAGCTCAGCTCAGCCGTAGCTCACGAAAGCGTATGCTCAGATAAATTGGTTAGTCTCTAAGGTGCCACAAATACTCCTTTTCTTTTTACCAAGGAAAGAGGCAGATTCTGCATCTCTTGACATCTAGGCTGGAAGACATGCTTTAGTCAATCACAGGATATTGGGCTCAACTGAGTGAGTTTCCACGGCCTGGATCATACAGGGACTCAGACTTCCTGGTCTTAAAAATCTATGAATCTCATAGTCAGTTACACCACCAAAACAAATGGTTTGTGAACATCTCACAGGCTGAAATTTCTTTATATGAATGCTTGAGCCAATAACGGCGAGGGACAAATACATTTCTTACAGTATATATCTGAGCACAACTATAAGATTCGTTACAAACAGATCAGCATCAATGATACATTTAATGAGCTGTGTTTCATGTCATGAATCTTCAGTGAATACCTATAAATAATGCATAATATGAGCTCATGAACCAAACTCTTTACTGTCTGTCTCTTAATCAAAATGCTTATAATTCTGCAGTCCTCCAATTACACCAAAACTCTGTCCTGTTTACCTTCTAAAGGCGAGAAATGCATTTACATTTGGGTTCCCCCCCCCCCCCAGGAAGTTTCAAGTGCAATAGTCTTTAATGTGCCTGAATAGGATTCCATGTTTTTTGACTCAGTGGTGTCCTGATGAGCTGTGTTCGGTTTCCAGCCTACAAGAGTATGTGCTAATGTTACAAAAAGGGTATAGGGGGTCAGTGTACATTCTGTAAAGGTTTTGATGAGCTCTTAAAGAGCGTTCGGGATGTCTGTGTTATTCACACTGAGTTGTGCAGGCTTCTCAAGCAAGTAATAATGGAAACGTAACATCCCACCCATAGCGCCAGTGTACGTATTACACATAGTTGCATTATTTTGATCAGCCTTTACCTCTATAGTTTCACTCCACTTTTCTCCCTCTGAAAAAAATATTAGTTACCATGGAAACCATCTTGTTCGTTCCAGCCGAGCTTGGTGACATCCACAAGTTCAGTGTAAAAGTGTGTGGGTTTACATGTAGCTAGCCAAAGAGTGGTCCCATGTAACTCGTAGTGAGTGAGTGAGAGGGAAAGAGAGGCTGAGACATACAGGAGCTGGGGTGGGGGGAGGAATGGAGAGGAAGAGGACAGAGACAAGCTGGGAGGATGGGGCACAAGGGTCTATAACCACTAGATCACACTCCCTTACAGAAACTGGAAATGAACCCAGGATTCCCAAATCTCAACATTTCTCTGCTATCTGACAAACAGCTGTGATTCCCACAGGCAAAATATGCCTCTTCCCTCTGTAGTGATACAGGATAACAGCCTACTATTATTACCAGCTAGTTCAAGTGGTAGAGGTCTGTGTTATGGCTCTGAAAGTCCCAACCCTACTGATATCCCATGTGGGGTCAATATGGTTCCAGCTGATGGCTCTGCTGTTTTTTCAGGGTTTGGGTTTTTTTCAAATGTAGGGAGTTATATTTATAAAAAAAAACCGACACTGAGACAACATTAAGGTTGCAAAGTAAAGCAATTAGAAGCTAGGCAATGCCAAAACTAAGGTTTCTGGTGAAACTTTAATTTTCCTCCTTATGCACATGCGTTGCAATGCAGGCTCTAATGACATAATCACACGCTTCCCCCCTCCCACCCCTGCACAGGACCCCAGCCCAACTTGAGACACCTTACATGGGCCTGATTTTCAGTGCTCAGCACCCATCTTCTGAAAATCCAGCCTCAATTTGGGTGCCCAGAAATGGAGGCATCCCAAAGCACAAGGCACTTCTGCTAGGAGGAGCACACTCGGAAGTGGCAGTATAGGAGATGCACGTGCAGTGGCTCCTCTGTCGGGGTGCAAAGTGCTGCTGTCTGTCAGTCCTAGCTGAACCCCTCCTCTTGCATCCAAGGTACACAAACTGCAGCATTCTGCCTGCCTCCTTCCCAAGTGCATTAGGAGACAGAATGGGCTCCTGCAGTCTCTCCCCAAATTCCAGTACTGCCCTAGAGGGGCCGCTATTATTTGGCCCAACAGTGTATTCCAGTCCAGTTTGAATGGTCTTATTCAAATGAAGCAGAAAGCAGATGTATTTAGCTTGCAACTGCAGCTGGATCCTGGGCTGGACCATTCACTGTAGTAAAGGCCACCACTTTCTTTCCAAATGGCAGCGATAAAATACAGCTATGACACTGGCAGGCCAGATGCCAGCTTCTTCCCCAGGCTGCAGGCATTAGCTAAGAACTAACAAATAGCTGGAGACAAGGCCAGTTCACCTGTATGTTAGTTTTGCTTAAAATAGATATTAGTCTCCTCTAAGAACGTATGTCGTGTTTAGACTCCATGAAATGCTTGGAAGTTACTGCATGCAATAATCTCACTTGTAATGTCGGTACTCTATGCCATAAGAAAATATGTACAGTTTGCTTTATAACTCTGAAAATGTTTGCTCCTAACTTGTGAACCCAGGCATGGGGAATCGTCCCCTCCCCGCACCCATCCAGAAGGACTAGCAAAATCAGATGGATTGTCAAGGAACATCACAATACAAAGGATTGGTTAATGGCCTTATAGCACCTGGGAAATGCTACATGCAAGGAAGTTCATCTTGTGAGCTTGGAAGGTGAATGAAGGAAATAAAATAAAGTCGCAGGAAAATTTTCCATATTTTTAACTGTTTGAACTCTGACAGGGCCAGAGACTCTAAAGTGAAGCCAGAGATCCCCAGGGGCTGACACCTGCGTCCCCCCAGAAAGACACTTTGAACTGGCAGATCACTACAACTCTGTCACTCTTAGGATTTAGATGGTAACTCATACGTGTGTATATGTTTGCTTACTTTAACCTGTAAATAACTCTCCTATTTTTTCCCCCTAGTTAATAAACCTTTAGATAGTTTATTGTGGGTTTGGCTACAGGCATCTTTGGTGTAAGATGTAGGGTACCAGTTGATCTGGGCTAAATGACTGGTCTCCTGGGAATGGAAGCAACCTAAATATTGTGTGATTTTTGGTGCATGTGATCATTTATCACCGAGTCCAGTTTGTCTGGGGGTGACAAGATAGACTGGAGTGTCTAAGGGGACTGCCTGTGACTCCACGGTAAGACCGATACAGTGATTCAGGAGTTCACTCTTGTTACTGGCTTGGAGAAATCTAATTATAGACTACGCCACAAGTCTAGGGTGTCTGCCCTGTTTCTGACAGTCTGCCCTGAGGTCGGCATTCACAGTTGTGAGCCACTCCAGACAGCGTGACAACAGCTCTGGGAAACGGCAGACTTTGCCAGCAGCCTTGCAGCTGGTTTTCATTTGTTAAAGAGTTTCATCCATAAACCAGCCTACCATAGGATTTATAGGACATCAGTTCAACCTTGCCAATCTATAACTTTTAATCCTCAGGAACGATGTGAACTTTCTGTGTAATTAGTAATTATGATTATTCTATTTACCAGCAGACAATGACAGGCAAGACTGGGACTAGAGGACTGTAGAAGAAGGGGTTTTTGATTAGTTTATTTCAAATATCAGTTCCATTATTTCTTCTTCCCCTGGGAAAGTAAAAGGAAGGTCCTAGGTCTAATTAAATCAGGAATTCATTAGCCACCCCCCAATAGCTGCTATTATTACTCATGCCATTTTTACTAATCCTTCACATTTCTCCTAGTCTACTGTCCCCACCTACACTGATTTATTTTAACGCACCACAACATTAACTGTGGTTCATTTTAAAGCCTGTGGGTGACCCTGGCCATATTTATAATGCCCTTGCAGGCACTGGTTATACTTGGAATCTCCTCCATGAGACTTTTCCTGACAGGTATGGCTGCCCTGAAACTATCAACCTTGCAGGAGCTCCTCCATCATACCTTGGGTAGGTATGATTTTTGCATTTTACATCCACTTTACACTTACTTTGCACAGGAATGCATGACTGCATAAGAGGGAAAGCATAGAGAATCAGGACCAGAAATTCTCAGTTTTGTATTCTATAATTGCACTGGCAGAAAACCAAGGCCCTGATTCAGGAAAGCACTTGGACACATGTTTAACTTTAAGTAGGTGCTTACATCACATGGACATCAATGAGTGGTAACCTCTTGCTTAAGGCCAAGCATAAGCATGTGTTTAAGTGGTTTCTTAAATAGGGATGCTTTCTTGAACTTGGGCCTTACAGAACCAGTGGAAGCAGAAAAAGTTGTTCCAAACATTATTTTCTAGATAAAATTGATCAAAAATAGCAAGTGATTACTTTATTGCTATGAAGAAAGTAACGATTCTAGCGTTTGATGCTGGGTCTGTCGGGTCATATTCTGCCATCCTTGCTCATACTGATTAGTACTTTATTCTGAGTTGGCTTATTGATTTCATTGAACAAGAAACTAGCCAACCTAAGGAAGGAAGCCAGAATATGCTTCTCATTGGAATCAATGGCAGCTTAGACTGGAAGCTGGTAAGAATTAAGAAGTGAAACAAGGGCTGTTACAGCCATGGTTCAATACAGTGAGATGATGATTAGTTAGCCAGTGAAAGACGAACAGCAATTTGTTCAGAGTTACTCTCCATTCTATTTTTTCAATTATTTTCTTTCACAGATACATGAATAGCAATACAAATAATGAAAAAAGGAGAGATTGCATTCTGCATGGGTGATTATAGGACAGCTAAAACATGTAACCATTTAAATCAAGAAAACAAGTTTACAAGGCTATATCAAAGCATGTAGCCCATGCTCTGGTCTGTTGAAGTCAAAAGGAACTCTGGGCCAAATCCGCATCTTATTGAAACAAATAAGAATTTTGCTACCAACTTCAGTGGGTCTGAGCTTTGGCCAGAATTGAAACTGATCATTATTGTTTCTATTAACTTAGCACCTGAAGCCCCAGCCAAGAGCAAGGTCCCATTGTGCAAGGTGCTGTGCATACATATAATAAGAGACTGAAATGTTTGCATTCTAAATGGACAAGACAGATAGGCTGACCAGATACCAAGTGTGAAAAATCAGGACGGGGGCAAGGGGTAATAGGAACCTATATAAGAAAAAGCCCCAAACATCAGGACCGTCCCTATAAAATCAGGACATCTGGTCACCCTAAAGACAGACAAAGGGTGAGAGAATGAAAGCAGTACTACCATTCTCCTTTTTACACATTGGACAGAGAGATGAGGTCACTTGCCTAAGGTCACACAGGAACTCGGTGGAAGAACCTCGAATTGAAATCAGATCTCCTGAATCAGTCCACAAGACCATTCCTTTCTCCTTGTTAACCCCTTCGTAGAGCATTTTGTTGGAAAAGAGATTTGAATTGCAGATAGGTTAAACTGTATGTAAAATTATAAGTCAGTGGGCGTTATGGGTGTATAAGGAAAGCAACATCAAGTCCCCAGTGTGTGTTAGTTTTAAAATGAACCTGTCTTTGGAATAAAGATTGAAAATTGACTGTTGAGTAACATTTTGTTATTCTTGCAATACACACATGACAACCCACCAATAATTCTATAGGAATAGATTTTTAAATATATGATTTATAAGATCACTGACAGAGAAATAATTCTTAAATCACTGCTTAGTTGGCAGGGCTTAAAGTGAAGTATTATGCAAGTATGTATTTACTTGTCATTTACACATTTTAAAAAGTAAAAAAAAGCCTTGAGTGAATAAAATTAACAAAGACTCAATTCCAGGTTATTGCTCAAAACCTGAAATATTTCTGACTACAGAGGCCTATTCCTGTTGAAGTAAATGGGAGTGTGGCCTTTATTTTTAGTAGAGAAGACCTGGGTCCCGGGTTGGTAATAGCAGACACTCAGTAGAACCCGATTGCTTTTTAGGGACCTACGTGAACAGAACTGATGTTGTCACAGAGGAAATGCTCTGTGTTCATTAACTGGCCCCCTTGTTAGTAACCTCAGCAGAAAGACCTTACTAAGGTAGCACTAAACTATCTTACACCTACAGAAACTGGTGCACTTTGCTGTTCGTGTGCATATGTTTGGGGGTCTGAGGAGTTTCAGTCACTACACAAGGGGTATATCCTGGCCTCTCTTCCACTGAGGCACCCTGCCTCAGTGGAGGTTGCAGGGGGAGTGGAGTAGCTACTGTATGGATCCACTATCCATTGTCCTTGAGAGAATGGAGGAACGAATATTATGCGGCTATTCCAGCACCAGGGCAGAGGTAGAAGCCAGGGGGCAGATTCACAGCTGGTTGGGAGGATTCCTTCCCCATGCAGAAATCACCAGTGTGCAACTTCCTACTCAGGGCTTGGGCCTGTTATAGGACTGAGGCTCCAAACACATTTAATGTATTTAAAAGTTGTGGGGAATAGCAGTGTAGTAATAGCATAATATAATTAACACACAAAAAAGTTTGAAAGTAAAGGACATTGACGTTAAGGTTCCTACATTTCCACAACAGCACTAACTCTTCTCGACATCCTCGCTCACTGATGCAGTCCCTAGGTATCGGGTAGTACCCTTTAACCAGTTTGAGAGCCCTTTTCGCACTGACCGGCACATTTGGGGGGTTTACCCCAATACGGTGCAGGACAAACGCCCGCAGAAACTGCACGCTGTTGGGGATAAGCACAGAAATGGTGCCAAAGGGTAGTTGGTCACTCCCAAGAATGGAAAGTAGTTGGGCTCCTAATCCATGAAGTCAGTGGAATAGCGGGACTGCACACGCCCAGTGAAACTGAAACTAAAAAGGAAACTGCAACCAGTGGATCTAAGTAACTGGTATTATATCCTGTTCCAATCTCTTGCTGTAACATGAACTCATCCTCTGTTGAGCTATCAAAGCTTCATTTTTCCCCAGTTCAACATTTTTAACCTTTTGTTTTTTCTTTCTAAACGAGCAACACTTAGGCCCAGTGGCTGCTGTTTATCAGTTTGATATTAGACTGCCTGTCTTCAGAACTTGAGTTAAATCAAAGGAGGCTGTAAAGAGGGAAACGGGAAAGGAAACAATGGCAAAGACAAGGCTCCTTAAGAGAAAAATGTGGGGGGGGGGGGGCGCGGAAGAGAAGCTATTAATTGGGAAATACCCCTGGCTGGATCCCACCAGTCTGGCACAGTTTCCTCTTCCCAAGGCTAAAAGCTAGAATCAAAAGGGATCCTAAACCTTAAAGATGCTGGCCTAGGGAAGAAGAGGGAGGGAGTGATTTGTCAACCGACTGAGGCTGACATCCAGCCTGATACGCCGGGTATTCACAGAGTACAATTCTTCCAGACCTCTTGAGTAAGTGCTTGGGCAGCTGCCATGGCCACACTGCTATTTGTAGTTGCTAGCTCAAGCAGAGGTAGGTGTGGAAGTGTACCCTCGCTGGGAATTACGCCTCCCAGCTGCCATGTAGTCTCACCCTCAGCAAAAGCAGGAGAGCCGGAAATGGGGGTCAGGTGGGCTGAGGGGAGCTTACAGACGCTTGCAAGGAAAAGATTACAGTATAGCTAAGGGAAAATATGCATTTAGGACTCTCTGTTGTTTTAACCCTTTTCTCTGCTTGCTATGTAGCTCTGAGTGAAGGACTAACTAAACCTTTGTTTTAAAGAAGCTGTTTTTGAGTCACTTCAATCAGCCACTGGCACAGGCTCCCGGCCAAAAAGGCTCACAGGTGACAAACATGGTTGGTCTAAGAACATCCAGTCTAAGAGTCGTAGGACAACATGGTCCCACCCAGAAAGGGGGAAAGTAGCAAAACCTGTCCCCAACGGGGTGCACTCAAGAGCAATATAAAAGGTTCTAAGATGCAGCGTGCCCAGTAACTGTGACAGATGGTTTCACTGTGGCAGGCTGTAAAAACATTACTTTGCAGCAGCTAATGAAATCCATCAGCTGCAAATTTCTCTTCAGTAAATTTAATTACAGCTCAGTTTTTTCTCCCCATATGAATTTTCTTGTATTTCTGTCTCTTACACGAAAGAACAAACATCATTTGGTGTTTATTTTTTAATAATAAAGCGTCTTCAGCCCCCCAGTTGCTTTTCCTCCAGGTTATGCTTCATTTTACTGGGTGATGAAGCTATTGTCTTAATGCAGGGTGTGCTACAGAAGGCCTAGGAATGTATTTCTTTCAGATCGTTCCATATGTCTCAGAGACAAGGTGAATGACTGGACAGGTTTTTCTCCTACAGCAGAAGAGTGAAGTGCACAAATGGGTTTGGGTTCTGTCCTCAAAATGTGGCTTTGGTCTCTGAATCCTTACTATTTAATTATCATCAGGTGGCAAACATATGATATAAGCTTCCCCTGCACCAAGTATCCATTAAGGCAGCTATCTAGTGGTAACAGGTTTCCTGATATCTAAGAATTGCAATATCATTAAACTACTGTCTGAAGTGGTCAACAAATTCTTTGTTCCTTTTGTTGGATTTGCCAAAACAAATTCGTACAGTGGCACATAACAGAATTCTACAACACTGGACTTCTTCTCTCTCATTTTTCTGCAAGCACATTTCCTGCATAGCCAGCAGTTGATGTGAAAAATGACCACAAGTTGCTTGTTCAGGACAACCCCTATATTTCAAAGACTGGACTGCCATCCCAACTGGCTCCATGGGGCTGAGGCTCAGATGGGCAGTGTGACGGGGCGATGACTCACCGGCACGGCACCTCTTGTCGGTCATCCTGAGAATTAGCTCTTCCAGCAAGGAGCGCCCTCTGCAGGCCAGTGTCTGGCCTGCCGCTGGCCCCATATCCCTCCCGGACCCCGATGCCTTTAACCTGGGGTTCTGCCCCAGCAGTCTCCACACTTTGTGTCTCCCCTTCCAGGGGAACCCCCAACCCTCTATCCCCACTTTGCCTCAGTGGCTACTGCCAGTCTCCATCTAGCCCCAGCTCCCCATAAACCACTCATCGTCAGCAAGGGGGGTTGGACCAGTTGCCTCTGCCTATCTCTGGGCTGCCCCTCTGCAGCCCCGGTACCTTTTGTAGGCCTTTAATTAGGCCTGCAGCTTGGGGTTTTACTAGGCTGGAGCCCCCCAGCTCCCTCTGCCCTTCCCCAGCACTGCTCCACCTTCCGTACCCTTCTCAGCTCCTTGGCAGACAGGTCCTTCTCTCGCAAGGAAGCTAGAGAGAGTGTGTCTCCTTCCTTCTGGCCCACTGCCCTCTTATAAGGGCCAGCTGGGCCCTGATTGCACCGGCTACAGCTGTGGCTGCTTTCCCCATTAACCCAGCTTTTCTCCGCCACAGCCCTCTCCTCGGGCTGTTTTAAGCCCTTCAGGGAAGGAGCGAGATAACTCCCCGCTACAGGCAGGCAATGGGCACCAAGCAGTGGGGAATAGACAGAACCTTTGCTCTGTCCCCTCAATGTGCCAGCCAGTGCAACCTAACTAACATGAACATGGAAGTAATTAGTCACTAGGATAAGCCTATAGCCATTCCTTCTCCCAGGGGACCAAGAGAGGAATTGAGTGACTGAGGCCAGGTCTGCACTTTGGACCTATATCGGTATAACTACGTCGCTCAAGGGGGTGAAAAATCCACACCCCTGAGCAATGTAGTAACACCGACCAGAAAACCGCTGTGCAGACAACGCTATGTCGATCAGAGAAGCGCTATTGACATAGCGACCGTCGCTCGGGGAGGTGGATTATCTACACCAACAGGAGAGCGCTCGCCCATTGGGGTAGGAACATCTTCACTTAAGCACTGCAGCTGACGCAGCATTTTAAATGTAGACCTGCCCTCAGTCACAACTCCTTCCCTAAACTGCTCCAGGAGTGAAGCAGTAACATGCTGCCTCGTCCTTAGGCACAAGCTAGCCCCAAACCGTGGCATATGGAAGAAACAGTTAAATCAACTAGATGAATGTTCTGTCACATGCCCTATGCACACAAACTGGAACACAAAAAAGAGATTTCCGCCCGCCCCTTCCCCCAATCTTTCCCAGTGATAGTCCACTTCAGTGTTACTTTTAGACTGTAAGCTCTTCGGGGCAGGGATGGTCATTTTGTCTGTTTGTATAGCACCTAACACAATGGGACCTGACCTGGTTGCACTCTTTAGGTCCTACCACAACATGAATGTTCAATAACACCCACCACAATACAACTCTAGGAACAATATACAAAAAGGGCCAGATTCTCAACTAGTGTAGTGCCCCTGGTTTCAGCAGAACTAGATTGCTTTACACCAGCTAAGAATCTTGCCCAAAATGTTCAGCAAGAAGTGTGATTTTTAAGTCGACAGTACCCCATTAACATAATTGTATACACTGCTGCCAAGCTTTTCCTCCTCCTTCTATAGTTTCTTTGTATACAGGTTAAAGTAGCCATTTACGCTGAGATATGTAAATACCGATACGAATATAAATGATATGTGCACTCAATACACGGACATTGGTGTCAGCTAGAAACTTTCCCACAGTTCCTTAAGGTCCCTGCAGGGCTTTGCATGTCCCTTAGGCAGAGACAATGAATTGTAATGACTCTTATTCTACAGTTGTGAATGGAGCTTATAAAGTGGGTATTCATATTTGCTAATGTATGCTTCAGCCCCTATCATTTTGGAACAACAACTGCACAGGAGACAATTTGTTCACCTTCGTACAGAAACACTGATAGTAGCCGCATAAGCCATGTAGTAAATTGCTGCTTTATCCTACAGTAAGTGGCTGTTTCAGAATTTATTAACTGTTGTTCATTGTGTTATGGAAAAGCACAGGGCTGTCTGAAGCTCCAAAACCTCCTCCACCCCCGATATATGTCTGTAGTGTCAGCTGACAGGCCTGCTCCAAAGGTGAAATCTGCATAAAGAACTAGTAATAAAAGTGAAAACATTGGTCGTGTCCATGCTGGTGAAGAATGTGTTGTAGGCTCAGCATGGGGCAGCGCAGAGAGCATATCTCGGTGGTCGACAATAAGAGATCTAACAGTCCTTGGAGCAGACATCACAAAAAGACCAAAATAAACAAACAGATCCATTATAGAACCCAAGCTTCATTTGACCACAAAGAGAGTGCTTGTAGTAAGGAAGCGAAAAACAACCACCTCAGAGACTAATTCATTTCAGAAAGAAATCATCATTTTTAAAGATAAAGTAATGAGATCAATTGTGTTGTATTATCTTGTAATGGTGAAGAATTTGTCCTGGGCACAAGAAGAACATGCAGTAGGTGCAGCCCACAGGTTCACAAAGCAATTATTGAAGTTTTCATTGGAAAGTTTGAGGAGTGATGCGCAAGTTTACAGACACTGTGGTTGGATGAGCTCTGTTGGACTATTTATCTTTCCTTCTGGGAAAACTCATGTAAAACAATTTGTCTTTTTTGTTTGGCTGGTAAGCTCTGACCAGCTCACGATGTATGTTCTGGTATAGTACGGCTTAATGCCAATACGGCCAGACTCAATTCCCAGAGAAGTCAATGAAACTCCTGCTTGAGTATGACTTGAATCATGTCCATAATGAATCAGGAGAGGTGTTACATTAGTTAATGCTGTAAAAGTCTAATGTAAGAGAAGTGTAAAGGTAAGTAAATTAGATGCTTAGACCCAATCAGATTTCCTTAGAGGATGGCCTTGTGGTTAAGCCATTGGACTGGCTTCAAATCCTGGCTCTATTCTGAATTTGTGGGTGATTTTAGGTGGATGACTCACTCTGTGCCTCTTTTCCCCATCAGTAAAATGTTAGGACAATTATGTCTCCTTTCACCTGTCCTGTGTCTGCTTAGCTTGTAAGTTTCTTGGCATATATGTGTCATTCCCTTATAGATGTCGGTAGACTGGTGTAACAAGGTCTAAGGAAGTCTAATATAGCAGAGGAGCAGAACCTCAGCTGGTGTAATTCAACACACCCACGTTGTTGGAGCCACGCTGATTTACATCAGCTGAGGATCTGACCCAGACACTGTAAAAATGTCGCCATCCTGTCACGCTGGTCTAACAATCAGTATTTAAACTTTCAATATGCTTTTGAAATATTAAACATATTGTGACTGAATGCACACCTGTATTCACACCCTACACACTATTGTAATAATCTTTGTACAAAATATGCTTTGCAAGGTATTATTTACAAATGAATAACTTGCCGGTCAATAATATCATGGCAGAAGATATGTAGCAGCGTTATATGTAAAGTTATGAATTTCCCCCTGTTTAAATCCACGTAGACCCAGTGAGGCAGAACTGGTCAAGCAGGTACTAAACAAAGGAATGTGTATTTATCTCAATTTACATATAAGTTGTAAACAGGGTCCTCAGACAGCCAGAGGGGGAAGACAGGAGACAAGAAAAATCTGCATTTCAACAAGCAGAAGTGAAAAGAAACAGCATGCATCCTCTTTCACCACCAGACACCATGTTGCCATCTTTACTGTTTGAATGAACATTAACTAGAGATAAGGATAACCCACAGGAAAATGAATTTCAAAGGATAACTGAACTACAAAAGTGGGGGCAAAAATACTAGGGTTGCTAACTTTCTAATGGCACAAAACCGAATACCCCTGCCCTGCCCCCCGCCCTGCCCCTTCCCTGAGGCCCCGCCCCCACTCGCTCCGTTGCTCGCTCTCCCCCACCCTCACTCACTTTCACCGGTCTGGGGCAGGGGGCTGGAGTGCAGGAGAGGGGGTTTGGGCTCTGGAGTGGGGCCGGGGATGAGGGGTTTCGGGTGCAGGAGGGCAGGGTGTTGGAGTGTTGGGGGGGTGCAGGCTCCGGGAGGGAGTTTGGGTGTGGGAGGGGACTCTGGGATGGGGCAGGAGTTTGGGGTGCAGGGGGGGGAGGTTCAGGGTCCCTGGGAAGTGGCCGTCAGGTCCCTGCAGCCCCAAGGCATATGGGTGGCCAGGGAGGCTCTGCGTGCTGCCCTCTGTATGCTGCCCACAGGTGCTGCCCATGCAGCTCCCATTGGCCGCGGTTTCTGGCCAATGGGAGCTGCGGAGCCGGCACTAGGGGTGGGGGCAGCGCATGAAGCCTCCCTTGCCACCCATGTGCGTAGGGGCTGCAGGGACCTGACGGCCACTTCTGGGAGCTGCAAGGAGCCTGCGTTAGTCCTGGGCTCCTGCTGCGCTGCTAACTGGATTTTTAATGTCCGACTGGAGCTGCCAGGGTCCCTTTTCGACCAAGCATTCCGGTCAAAAACCAGATGCCTGGCAACCCTAAAAAATACCCCAAGTTATCTCTCCAAATCCATCTCCTTTTTTGTCACCTAAGAAGACAAACAAAACAGCCGTTGGACTTTGGGAGCAGATCCTGACCTAGGAGTTCGGTCAACAATGTTACTGGAAGCATGTGGTAAGGGACTTCACCTTGAACCGAGTCTAGTTTGTTAAGTCTAGATAATGTTTTATCTTTATTTCTCTTGTAACCATTTCTGACTGTAATGCCTTATACTTGTACTCACCTTAAAACTTCTCTCTCTAGTTAAATAAACTTGTTTTGTTCTTTAATCCAATGTTGTCAACTGTTTGGGTAACTCCATTTAAGGTAGCAGACTGCTGTATGTTGATCCCCTTAGGGGGGCAACAGATCTAATATATCTGGACTGTCCAGAAGAGGGCTGGACAATGCAGAACATGGTTTTTGGGGGGAAATCCAGGACTGGGAGTGTGTTGGGGTCACCCTGCAAGTAGGAACCGAGGCTGCTGGAAGCCAGAGCGTGGCTGGTGTGTTGCTGACAGGCTGCTGGGGTCAGCATTGCCGGACCAGGGCTGTGGCTATACATGGACAGGGTGTGACCTGCATGCTGTCTGGCTGTTTGTGAGTAGCCCAGGTTGGAAGCTATAGCAGTAAAGCATTGTGAGGCACCCCAGGTTGCCCTGCCCCTCACTGATCCAGACTGCACCCCAGCATGTCATACACATTAGGCCAGACTGTGGTTTTCAAAGAACCAAGTGCTTAAGGGGTTAGGGGCAGCATCAGGGGCAGTTGCTCGGGGCAGACTCTCCACAGAGAACACATGCAAACAAAATGCCACCAGGTGATCTGGAGGAGCAGCTATTGCTACTCCCTAAAAGAGGGCATTTGCCTTTGAGTTCAGTGGGAGCAAAATTGGGTGCAGGAAGGATTATTGACCTGAATAAGGATTTGCAGGCCCACACCATTAGCAAACTAGCAAAATCCTTCAGCTGAGCAGAATAAACTTTAAAAAAAAATATTTTATAATTAAAACACATAACTGGTTAAAGAGACACTTACGGTGCTCTTACAATTGAAAAGCTTCTGCTGTCTAATTTGGAAGCTCATAGCTTCATAGCTCCTGAGTTTATGGCAGGCTTGTGGATTTAGCTCAGCTGTGCATGAACTGCATACTAAGAGGTTATGCTGGGGAGAGGAGAAATGGTTACACTCATCACCTCATCCGTAAACGAACACTAATTATTAGGTGTCCCAGATGGAGAAGATTTTGTAATGAACATTAGGTCTTGTACCCATTTAATTTTCTTGAACAATCTAGCATATTCACAAGTTAAGTCATATATTCTTTTCTATATAACAAGCTCATTCCCAAAGGAAGAAACACATTTGTCTAACCTATTTATTAAGGGCTAGATTGAGCCTTTAAGCCAGGGGTGGGAAAACTACGGCCCATGGGCCGGCAGCTCGTGAGCTCCTGCCAGGGCGCTAGGTTGGGGGCCACACCACACGGCTCAGCCCTGTTCTGGTGCTCCAGCCGGGGTGGGCTGCACCAGGCAGCTCCTGGAAGCCACTCCGAGGGTCGGGGGCCACTCCACGCATAGAAGCCGGAGAAGGGACATGCCACTGCTGCCAGGAGCTGCTTGAGATAAGGGCCGCTCGGAGCCTACACCCCTGAGCCCCAATCCCCTGCCCCAGCCCTGATCCCCCTCCCTCTCTCCAAACCCCTCGATCCCAGCACAGAGAACCCTCCCACACCCCAAACCTCTCATCCCCAGTCCCACCTCAGAGCCCTCACCCCCAGCCGGAACCTGCACCCCTTCCTGCACTCCTGCCCCAGCCCTGATCCCCCTCCAAGCCCCTCGGTCCCAGCCCAGAGCACCATCCTACACCTCAAACTCCTCATCCTCAGCCCCACCACAGAGCCCGCACCCCCAACCAGAGCCCTCACCCCCTCCCACACCCCAACCCCAATTTTATGAGCATTCATGGCCTGCCATACAATTTCTATTCCCTGATGTGGCCCTTGGGTCAAAAAGTTTGCCTACCCCTGCTTTAAGCACAAGCTTGAGCAGGGAGTGGTGTGAGCAATGATATAGGGCTGGCAAGTTCTCCTCATAATAAAACTAACATGCCTTGTCTTCATTATTGTTTATCTTGGAATAACTCACATGTGTTAGGTACCCCAGGGCATTAATTATATTACCCTCTTTTAATTCTTCATTAATTAAGTCTGGATCAGCCCCTTCATTACCTTGTCCATGACTGATGTCAAGCTGACAGGTTTTAATTACCTGGGGCATCCTGTTTACCCTTTTAAAATATTGGCACACCATTAGTTTTCTCCCACTCTTCTGGAAATGTTCCAAGACTTATCGAAAATCAACATTAATGGTCCAGCAAGCGCCTCAGTCAGTTTCTTAAAAACTCTTAGGTGCAAATTGTCTGGACCTGCTGCTTTATCTGACTTTAGTAGTGGCTGTTTAACATCCTCCAGAGATACCAGAGGAATGGCAAGAGTGTTACTATATGGTATTACTACATCGCATGTTTTCCCCAAATATAGAACAGAAATATTTATTGAACCCTTTGGCCTTTTCTGTATTATTCTTGAGAATTCTACCATTTCCAACTAGTAATTGGCCAATACCATTGTTAGGATTCTTTTTGTTCCTAATATACTTTAAAAACACAATGTTGCCCTTAACTTCACTAGCTATAGGTTTCCCCTTGTGCCCTTTTGCTTCTTTTATCAATTTTCTACAGTTCCTAGCTTGTGATTTAAATTCATTTCTATTAGCTGCCCTTTTCTTCTATTTCTTACTCTTTTTTATAACTACACAGTTCCCCTAAACCAGGTCCTTTTTTTTTTTCAAACTAAAAGTGGTTGGAGTTTTTTTTCTCCTCTGGGTTCCCTCATAGAAATTGAATTTGTTTGTACACTAATCCCTTAATGTTCTAATGTAGTATGGTTAAAAATAAAACCAGGTGAATTAAATAAAAACAAACTCCATCCAAGCCCTCAAAAACCTTAAAAAAAAAAAAAAAGCATGCAACTGAAAGTTAAGGATTACAATTCCTCCTTATACCCCATGTTGTCTGGGCATTGCAAGGAGGAGAATACAAAGGAAAATTAGCATCCAAAAGCCTAAATTTAATGTGCCTTTTCAGAGCAGCCTTAAAGCTTAGGTTTTATCATCCTGCTGTGCTTTTAGTTAGACCTCTGGGAGATATTCTCAGCTCAGTATCAGAAGTTTAACTTCAGAGATCCCATTTGCATCAATGAGAGTCCAGCTGCTGATTCCAGTGTGTTGCACTGAAAATACATGTCAGAATGTTACCTTAATGTCTTTGAATTTTTGCATGAAACTACAGCAGGCAAATTTATGGCCTTTAAATAGTCCAAAATAGATTGAATAACCTTTTTCTAATCTTTCATTTAAACACGATTAAAACCCCTATGTTCCTGGTTTTGGAAATGCTCTTTCTGCAAATCTCCCAAGTGGTATTGAAATAAAGTAACACATATTATTTATTAGTTATTTAGCCATATCAATAAATCCATTCTTCTTAAAACATGGAGGCTGACATTTTCAAAAGTGCCTAAAAGACTTAGCAGACTTCGGTGGAATTTGGGTGCTTTTAAAAATCTTACTATCCCTCAATTTTCCAAGGAAGCCTGCGTAAGGCCACATTTTTAAGCAGAGCTGCTAACCACAAACAGTGGTGATTTATAAGATCTAGAGAGAGAAAATACTGTAGAGTGGATAACATTTTTTAAAAGTCCTACATGATGTAGCAGTCAGTGCAACAAGTGCAGACCCTTGTGTAGACACTTATATCAGTTTAAACCTATAACCTAAACCAAAATGAGCCTGGTCTAAACTGACATGAGTGTGTCCACACAGCCTTTAACTGAACCAGTTTAAAGTCACATCTTTAGCGAATTGCAGCCCAACATCAGTCAAAACGGATCACCTTGGCAAAGCAGGTCTGCCTGCTGAACCCACCTAGGCAGAATGGGTTTGTCTGTGCAAATATTTTCTGCTCCTGAAGTGTTTTCCCCCAGTGCGTCACTGATGTCAGGGGAGAGCTCATTCAGACACTGCTTACATCCTCATTTGCAAATTCCAGTATACTGTGTCTGAAGATCTCCTGCTGTTATTCATTACACTCACATCTGCCAATCTCGAATGCTTTCTGATCAATAATTAATGGATTCTCCTGTCACTTCAATGGATGAGCCTTCAGCTAGTGCTGACTTGAGTTCTGGGTTTGTTTACTTGTTTTTATGGCTTTGCACCTGGGAAGCAAGGCTAAATCCTGGATTTGCAAATGTGGTTGCATATCTTACAAGTTTAATGAGTGATCACTAATGCTTCAGCAATCTCCATTTCTACTTGGGGATTATTCAAGGGATTAATGCACTCAAATATTATTTTTGCTTGGTAAATATTACGGTCTGCAAATTGTTGTATGCAATGTCGTTGCAGTCTTCTCTGTCCCAGGATGTTATGTTATCAAGGACCTGTCCTCTTCATTATTTACCACTCCCCCGTTTTTTGTGTCATCTGCAAACTTTACCAGTGATGATTTTATATTTTCTCCCAGGTCATTGATAAAAACATTAAATAGCATCGAACCAAGAACTGAACCCCGCTGGACGCCACTAGAAACGCACCCCTTCGCTGATGATTCCTCATTTACAATTACATTTTGAGACTTATTGTTTAGCCAGTTTTTAATCCGTGTAATATGTGCCATATTGATTGGGTATCATTCTACTGTAGTTTCTTAATCAAAAATGTCACACAGTTTCTAGGTAAAGTCTAAATATATTACATACCTTACCTTTATCAACCAAACTTGCAAACTTACAAAAAAGATACGTGCAAGTACAAATCTCTCTGGGAAGCTCATACGCTTCGTTATAAAGTACTTAATTTTTCTAGTAATAAAATAAGGGGATTAAAAATATGGCAGCTTTTTAAGAGCTGCCCACTCTCACCTCCATAAATACTGTGTTCAAATACATGCCATCTTTCAAAATGTTGCCCTATAGAAATACTTATCTAGAAGTTCTTAAACATCCTTTCTGTCAACACTTGCACAAAATCCAGCTTGAATAAGGATAGATGAGTCATGGCAAGATTGTGACTATATCATTAGTTTGGTACTTTGCAACTGTCATCACTCGAATACCGTGGGAGCAAAAAGATTGTAAGGTGGGGGCATGAATATAGCACATATCTACAGTACACAGAGCATCTTGAATACGACAGCATCCCATAACTTGCTCTGATTCCCCAGGTGAAACTCGGTGGGCCCAATCATGCCAGATATTGCCTGGTTTCTGTGAAGTAGCACCGTGCAATCTGCCCTGAATGAAGCACACAGTGCGGAGCTATGCTGTCCCAGGTGCTGGCAGAGCAGGGATTGAATTATGATTCAACCCCCAGAACCACAGGTTGAAAACCACTGTACCATCGTAATGACCACCTTTCACGGACCCCTTAACGTAGTCTGTGGCCCGCCAGGGGACTGTGGACCACAGCTAGAAAACCACGGCACTAGCATATTGGAATGGAAGCAAAAGGCTTTGATCATTGCAATTGCTAGAACTATGCTACTTTTGAAAATAAAAAAATAAAAACATTTATAAAACACCAATGCTTTTGAACCAGATTTGTACATATTTATCTGAAACCAATGGCAAAGTTATGCCCTAATCAAACACAAACTCCCACTGGGCATCATCAAAATCAGCAGCATTTTTAAAGCATTTTGCTCACCACAAGTTTTATATTTTATATTAATATATAATCCATGGAAAATATTGACACAATATTTTGCATGAATAGAAGACCTTTTATCCAAGTGCCTCACAGCACTCTCCACATGCTTATTTTCACAATACCCTTGTGAAGTTTTATCATCCCAGTTATACAGGCACAGAAACTGAAGGTCAGAGAGTTTAAGTGACTTCCCCTGCTCACACAGTGGGCCAATGGTGTAGGCAATAGAACCTAGACCCCAGACCTCCCAATACTGTGCTGTAACATTAGACCTAGTCTCTACCCTTACACTATTAGACTAATTTCACCAGCACACACAAGACTAAAGCACACTAAGCAAATGATACTGCTCTTTCCCAAGTGCACATTTGAGATCTGAGTTGTTTGTTGTGCATTCGAATGTTAATATAATCA
Source organism: Lepidochelys olivacea (assembly GCF_965140295.1). NCBI lineage: Eukaryota > Metazoa > Chordata > Testudines > Cheloniidae > Lepidochelys > Lepidochelys olivacea. The sequence continues at coordinate 64,478,953 of NC_140421.1, read as the reverse complement.
ATATGAAATCAACCTTTTCTTTAGTACCGTAGGCTTCCATTGTTATTAAAGTTAAGATGAAAGCTATGAAATGTACATGCACTCACCAGGGTAGCCATGCATCAGGCAGCCCAGTGGAAGCAGGAAATTAACATAGCAAACTTGCAACAACGTTCACCATCAGATTGAGCTAGCTAAAGAAAGGCAGAGGCCAGTGTTACTAGGCATCGCCAAACTTTCACAAAGGCACCAGCTTCGATTAAATGCAAACTAACCTAGTGAGAGCCCCTCTATGTGGTTTTTAAAAGCTGCTAAGGGAAAGACTACGAGTGAATAATGTTGCCTAGCTTGCCTGGTGCTAATGCAGAGGGACAGATTCTGCCTTTTGCGCCCACTGCTACAGACCTGTACTGCCTCAGCCGGAGCACTGGGAGGCACAGTACCTCAGGGAGGGGAATTCCCCTGGACGTCCCTGGCATGCAAAGGCAGAGGGGGTTTTGTGCCACTAGGGCAAGATGCACTATGCACTCATGTCTGCAGCTGGCCAGCTCCACTGTCTGGTGCAGGCTCATGTCCTCACCTCCTCTATTCTCTTCCCCCACCCCCACCCCCCACCCTTCTGAGCAGTTCCTGACTTCTCGTGTACTAGTCCAGCCATAATCTGGCCCTGATGCATGGGAGCGGGTAGGGCTGCAGCACATAGTGTTCTGGTGTATCCTTGGTTGGCTATGCAGTCTGGCACCACCTATGATGTGCCCCTATGTTGAAGGGAATCTTCAGCTGTTCTGCTCATGACATGCCCCCTATTCAACACTGAGAAAATCATCAGTGCACACAGAGAACGCCTAGATAAAGACATAAATACTCTTGCTGGAAGGTTGAAGTGTAACAGGACTTGATTTCTTAGAATTCAGAACGATAACACACAAGAACCTAGAAACAGTGAGAGAGAAAACAGGCTGCTCTCTGAGGCAGTGTGGCACAACTCACCTAAACTTGCTTTAAGCTGGCTTTTAACAGACTGGCTAGAGACCCCTACCCTGCAAGCAGGACCTGGAACCCCCTTCCCACCCCCATCACCAGACTCTTAAAGTGATTGCAATCCCAACACAGTCCTCAATACACCATAATCAGCTGCCTCTTAGAGGCAGCTCTGTCTCCCCTTTGTGCTGCTCCAGATTTAGGTGGAGTCCAGGATTGACCCAAAGTACTAGACAGGGTGCAGCAACTAAGCAGTAGAAGAGCTTAAATAGCAGAAAAGAAAATGAAACACAAAATAGAAAAGCTAGGTAAAAAATAATTACAGAGCGAATTAGCCGCTAAGCACCTTTCTACATGAACATTACAACAATGCAATTTAGATGAAAGATCAAAGTGGTGGGAGAAAACAGAAAACCCATTGCTTGAAATTAGCAACTGGAAAACTAGTGAAGCGGTGAAGCAGAATCAGAAAGCCACGCTGCTCAGAAAGCTTTATAAAGGAAGGAAGACAGAGGAATTTGTTGCCAGTAACGAAACAAGAGGGAGCAGCTACAAGGTCTGTAAGGGTTTCTGTTATTCCTAGCTGGTTTGAAAATTACCCTTAGGCCATTTGGGAAATTAGTGCATTTTAGCACGAGTCACGCTCAGGATTCAGGCTCTATTTCTAAATAGTTCGTAAAGGGCTAATAAATTATTAGTAGACATTTTAATAAATGGTTAGGCATTTATTCGCACATCCAACAGGTTGCTTATAACCATGACTTGTAGCTACCGATAGCTTACTGACGTGTTTGTAACCATCTAGAACAGATAGTGCTGTCTGTAATGTGCCTGGAACATCCATTAATCACTTATTAAGACTTTATGAGCCAGTTTCAGTAGACCCAAACAGGGCTGGCCTTACCATGAGGTGAACTGAGGCAGCCGCCTCAGGTGCCAGACTGTGGGGGGAGCGCCACTAGGACCCAGAGTTTCAAAGTTTTGGCCCAAGCGAGGGGGCATAGGGGCGTCATTTGAGCTCCCTGCCTCAGGTGCCAAAACATTGTGGGCTAGCCCTGGACCCAAAACATGGAGGCTAGCACAAAATTAAACACTGCTTTGCACAAAGGAGAGACAGGGCCAAGTTGTGTTTAGAAATGGTCCCAACCCTCCCCAACCAACTAATATGTGAAACCCAGCTGCCCTTGGTTACACTAAAGCCAAAATCATGATTAACTTCATGTTATTTAACTTATTTTAAACCATAAAGCTTTTCCTACTGCAGACATGGCTGCAGCGGGAGGTGCTGGCCCTAAGCAGTCTAAACTAAGGTGGGGATCAGGAACTATAACTAGAAGGAAGAGCATACGGGGATATCCAGAGATGAGACACCAAGAAATGCTTTCACACAGTTACATTGACAGGAACGGAGGCCCAGATATTCCAAGTTATTTTGGTGCTTAACTCACATTAAAATCAAGGGGAGTTAGCTGCCTAAATATCCTTGAGGGTCTGGTACAGAATCTCTAGATGCAGGTGTGATGGGGATACTGCAGGGGATCTCATCCCTCCTGCGGAAGGCAAGTCAGATGCTTCTTTAGCACCTTTCTTTCCATTGGTCTGTGGCTCCATGGAGGAGGCCAGGGCAGGAGGATGAGGGCTGGGGGTGGCATGAAGGGGAAAGGTTTGGAGAAGATATGCATCATGACCTCACCAACTGTGCAAGAAATTCTGAAGAAATATTTTGTAGCCGAGCCCTGGGGAATTTCCCTTAAATAGGGGTACCAGGATCAGTCATCAAGTGAGGTGTCCCTGACCACATGGAGTCACTAAAGCTGCGCTGACAGAGAGCTGGGGCAGAGCTGAAGGGCTCCAGGAGTCACTGTGGAAGCACAAGGCCTTTGTGTTCACATCCCTTTACAACCAGGAATTCCCCTCAGATCTGTAGGGCTCGGGGGGGGGGGGGTCAAATCCCTGCTTCTTCTTTATGTGGGTAAATAGCATCTCATGTGAGGGATGAATTTAGAGGAGCCCTGTGAATGGGAAGACATGACAGTTTGCCTCCACACAGCTCCCCTCATGCTAGTCTTTCTTGTTCTGTTCTGGGGCATGCTGGGAGCAGGAGGATGTGCGACAGAAGCACTTCGAATGGTGGAGATCCATACCAGCATAAGGTAGGAGGCTACTACAAACTGGCACAATTTAGAGCATCCTCAAGGCTACTCTAAATTATGCTGGAGGCCACACCAGTCTCGACTATGCCCAGGAACTGTCTCACCTGAGGATTTAGCCCATGATGTTCACATGTGTGGTCAAATAGGCAAAATAAGTTTACCCATTACTCATTCTCTTTATAGCGAGTACTGTTAATCATCTTGTGTTACCATTGTTATTTCATTGTGTATACCACTCATACCAACAGGGGAGAGTGAGGGGAATTATTGAGTGAGAACAGTAAATGATGTCCCAAATACCAGCCATTAACATCCATTGTTGTATAGAAAATTGTTTTGAAATAATTTTACAGTGTGAAACTGCTAAACCATTTAAAGATGACTTGCTACGCTAGAAAAAGAAAAAGAAGAAGGATCCTGGGGAAATAAATTCATACACTTATGTAGATTGTGATCTCTTTTACAGGTAGGAAATGTTTTCTCATCTGTTTGTTCAAGTGTCTCATACAGTGGAGTCCTGATCCTTAATTTGTGGCCTCTACATGCTACTGGAATACGAAAGAATAAATGATGATAATTATACAGAGCTTTGCGATTCTACTCTAAAGTTCATGCAGAAGCAAGTTACAAAAGTCCCACTGGGATCCCATAATTCCACGCAATCCAAATTCTAAATCCAATCCCAATCAGAGTCGAAAAGTCCTCTGAGTAGGAAATGAGTCTGTGATGGATTTCTGAGGAGCTTTTTTATGATACTTTGAAGGCCCTCGTTACTATAGTATCAGAGCTCCTATCTGTCTAGGAGGCCCAGGCCCGCAATGAGAGAGGCTCAGAATGCCTCCCACAGCAACACAGGATACAGGAGGTATGCACCTATGGCAACCCCTTCATGGAGCATGACATATTCCCCACTACATGCCAGTCCCATGAGCCAGAGCATGGGAAGGGACACGGCTCTGCCTCCTCACAACCTCCTCTGGGGTCATGTGCATCTTCAGGGGTGTATGGAGGGAGCTGTCCCAGTGCTTTACTAAGAACAGGTACTGCTCTTCTGCCAGAGGTGACCCAGGGTGCGCAGGCTCCCAGTACACACCCCCAACCCCTATGCACCCATGTAAGAGCCTTTGAGAATCTAGCTCTGAATATTCAGTGGAAATTTCGGGGTCATTATGATCCTGATCATGCTACAATTAACGTGAACAGTAAAAGCGTCTGACTTCAGCAGCAGTAAGATCAGGCCAAATGCTGTGTCAACCGACACCCCACTGCAATTTCATTAACTTGGGATGGCATAAATCAGCATTTGACTTTAGCTCATGATCATTTACAAGCCAAAATACGCTATCTTGCGGCACCAGGAGTTACATTTTCTTGCTCATTTGGTGGTGCTTCCATTTGTTCATTGACTGATGCACCGAAGAGACGGTTATAAAATGCGACACTTAAAAACGTGCACCATGCATAAGGAGTATGAATATAAATATTTCAGGGGGACAAAAAAATATCAAGCTCAAAGCAATTTGCCAGTCATAATTAGGGATCAAAACACATTTCACTTGAGAGAAAAGTTCATAGTACACAGTCAACGTGCATCCCTTATTCCCAAACACAGTCCTTCAGGATATTATATGTCCCTACAGTTTTGTTTAATGTACAAGAACCAGCAAATGTCACCCAGTTTCTTAATGTGATGCTGACCCAGATTGGATTAGTTTTTATCAACATCTCTGCCACCCTTGTCAAATCCTCAGTTGTTGTTTCAAGTACATTCTGTTGCTGACAGCCTCTTTGTAATAGCAAAGCTTTGATAGCCTTTCAAGGTGAATTGAACAGTTTTCAAACAAAGAAAATTGCTTCAGATTTCAAATCTGATTCCAGATCAGTAACAGAATGTATATGCAGACTTACACATGGAGAATACTCATAGTTTAAAACAAAATATTTGAAAAGCAATGCCTTCTTTTCTGACCTGCCAAACCCTAAATTCAGGATTCTGGGCCAAAATCAGACCTGTAGCAAGTGCTGGCTCTCATTCCAAGTTTGCACTTCAGCAACTAACAGCACAGACCTCTAAAACAATGGTGTGAATTAAGGGTCAACAATCTGGTTCAGATAAAATAAGCAGTCTAAAGTCTTGCTCATTCTTCATACTAGACTGGATTTTTCTGAGTTTCTAAATAGATAGAAATCACTCTAGTTTGAAGTTAACCAATCAAAGACACTCAGTAGACAACAGAAGGAAACAATGTGCTCTTAGGTATTTAAGAGGCAAAGGCGGGCAGTGCCTGGGCATATTGGTGTGTTTAGGATCCACCTACCTTATTGTACTTTACTTATTATACATATAAGAGGTGTCGTGGATAATCTGACCCAGAAAAATAAAGGCAGCCCCCATTATGGAGAAACTGGCAAATCATTGTTCATGTACTCTTCATCTCGTTCAACCACCGAGTACCTAATCCTCTAGTACATCCTCCTGTGTTAACAAACTCCCAGGGTTTACAGCAGGTGCACGCAGCACAGGTTAAGAAACAGAGCTGGTCGAAATTTTTCAGCTGAAATTTTTTGCCACTGTAAAATGGGGTTTTGTGAAAAATTGAAATTTTCAGGAGGGAAAGGTTTTCAATCACTTTTTTTTTTTTTTACTTTTTCTTTGGTAAATTTCAAAAAGAAACAAATATGGTTTAGTTTTGAACCAAAATAAGCATATCAGATTTTGACAACCAAAAACTTTTCAAATTTTTGTTCCCTTCCATTTTTTCCCATTAAATTCAATGATTATTAGCCAAGATGGTCAGGGATGCAACCCAGTCCTCTGGACTGCCTGAAGCTGGGACTGGATGACAGGGTGGATCACTTAATAATTGCCCTGTTCTGTTTAGTCCCTCTGAAGCATCTGGCAGTGGCCACTGTCGGAAGACAGGATACTGGACTAGATGGACCATTGGTCTGACCCAGTATAGCCATCCTTAAATTCTTAATACTAATTATGTCTAAGGGTTGGGAATGAGGTCATGATGCATATCTTTCTTTTCATCATTTTTCCTTTTACCACTGTGCAACTTTTTGAAAGGATAGAGATGAAGAGACAGAGTTTCATTTTTCAAAGTGCCAACATTTTTCAGATTTTGAAAACTGGAACAAGCATTTCACTTTAAAACTAAATGAAATGAACATTTTGAGTTGAATCGGAACAAAGGAAATTTCATTGGGTTTTACAAAAAAATTGAAAAATTTCAGATGAAATTTTTTTTGTTCAGAATTTTTGATGGGGAAATAAGGCTTTTATTTCTATGTTTATATTTTATCAGCTCTATACATGTGCATGCTTGTGCATGGTTACATCTATCTCTTAGTCCCTCATTAGCTATCTTCAGAGCATGGCACTCATCATTGTTAGCAATTTTGCAAGGAAATCCGGAACAGAAGAATTTTCATTTATGGAGAGTAATAATTGGGATCAAATCATTAGCTGGCATAAACCAATGTAGCTCCATTGACTTCAATGGACCTATACTGAATTTACACCAGCTGAATACCAGGCCCAACATCTGCAGTGATAGGTAGTCCTACAAGAAAAACTTTTGTACATGCTAAGTTCTGCTATAAAGTTAATTATCCAAGAATCCCTATCTGAATATGATAAGAAAAAATGGAAAGTAACAGATCAAACAAAAATCTCCTTTATGTCCGAAACCAAATGCAGTACATTGGTACTTGCGACCTCTCCCAGACAACTAAAGCCAAATCTGCTTTATTCTGCCCCAAAGCTGTAAATAGGAAGGTGTGCATCATTGTAAACTAGGCACTGCCCTAACTCTCCCATTTGCACCGTGCTGGGTCAGCCAATGTCATAGCTTGGAATCCTGCCCACCTCTATTATCATGCCAAATGAGAAGTTGTTAAGTATTCACTTATTAACAGCCAATAACATTTGTTCTTGTTGTTTTCACACAAATAAATGTGCTGGCAGCTGGGTTTACTCTCAGCTTTGCTGATTCACTGGCCAAGGAAAGTCATCGTCCTGTCAATGTCTGTTTATAGTTCAGTCTCTCCACAGCCATTTTAAATTTCACCTCTTGAACCCTCACCAGAATCCAAGAGATCATTTAAATGCCATCTGTGATCTGGATGTAGAAAGCCTTGCCCACCATATGATTCCATTTGTTATTCTTTAAAAGCTAAATCAATGAATAGCCAACTGTAATCAAACAGAACATTTTTAACAGTTTTTGATATAGGATTTTTAAATGAACTAAAAGCTTACTCTCGAGTTAAGAATTGTACTTTAAACAAACAAATGTTATCAACATCTAAAGCCCTGATCCCGCAAACACAATTATGCACAGACTTAACTTTATGCCTGGAAGTGTTGTCTTCAATGGAACTGCTCCCATTCTTAAATCAAGCACGCGTGCTAGTGTTTTCAAGATTGGGGCCAATCAACCCAGACTGTGGTACAGCCCATGGGTCAGATTCACCAGTCCAGATGAGCTGAGCTTGGCACACATCTGGACTGAGTGGGCAATGGTGGTATTAATTTACATTGTGGTTCCTCGAACCTCAGACCAGAAAGCCCCTGGTTTCCAGCACAAGATAGAGCAGCCTCAGAACTAAGTTACTCTAGTTCTGTTATGACGTGACTCCATTAAATCAGGCCCATGATATTAAAACAAATCACAAGATGCAATAAAGAGGTTTGTCCAAAATAGGGTCAAAGTGCTTCATGTGTGTATTTATTGTGATTCAGACCAAGATCATCTCCTACTATGAACCCACTGTGTTTTAAGCACCATAAGCAAACAATCTGGGGAATCTGCTGAGTAAAAAAAATAGAAATTCAGTTTCATCCAATCATAAGTGTACCATCTCCGCATACACAGGAGCTGAGCAGGGTAAATGTTTTACCCAAGGCACTAATTACCCACAAACACAATTTTAGCTAGTAAATAACACGAATCTCATATGAAATTAGTTGTACTTTTTTTTCTTTTCCAAATTAAAAAACTATATACATTATGATAAGACACAGTTGCTGTCCACACACACACACATACACACAAAATGGGGCCCTTACATGTGTAAATGATTCAGTTTTGGCAGGTAATAGGTGTATGTATATATATTCCAGGCACAATTCATGCAACCAGTTTAAAATTAAACTGCATTGGGGCCATCAGCATCCACTGTTTGGGGAGGTGGAGGGAGAGAGAGAAACAACAACGTAAGCTCCAGTTTTCCTACACAATTACCTGTTTCTACTTGCAAATTTTGAACATGCAACATTCGTCCCACAGGTCTTGTGGCAAAGCTCATAGTCTAGGCCTTAATTCTCGGACTAGAACTGATCCACTCAATGATAATTGAGTTATCTGATGTCTAGGTTGCATAAACTGCAAAACTAACAGGCCATGTCATTTAATTCACATTTGTAATGGTATTGTGTAATCCTTAAAAGACATTTCCTCCTTTTTTTTTTAATTACTATGTGGAGTTTTGCTCTTTATGCAAGATCATAAGAGTTTTTGAAATGGCTACAAATAATCCTCAAAAATCCCACCAGCGTCACAGAGCCTAAAGTTAGAGATGTTTTCAGAGTAGCAGCCGTGTTAGTCTGTATCCGCAAAAAGAAAAGGAGGACTTGTAGCACCTTAGAGACTAACCAATTTACTTGAGCATGCTCAAATAAATTTGTTAGTCTCTAAGGTGCTACAAGTCCTCCTTTTCTTTTTAAAGTTAGAGAAAAACTGCAAATGCATAGTCGCATCCATTCATTCCATTAAACACACATACATCAGATGGTTCTGTTGTTGCTTCTGTATGTTTTCCTGCCAACATTTGTTTGTGGTATTTTTGCTCTTGAGAATGCTTGCAGATGACAAATTTAATGAATACACTTGTGAAATCTCTCTGATAGCCCTCATTTGTGCCCAGGTTTTCAATAGTGACTAGTGATTTTAGGTGCCCAAATTCAGACACCTTAAAGGCTTACTTTTCAGAAAGAAGGCACACAACTATTTCTGAAAATCAGACCTCTTTAAGATATTCTATTTGGGCACCCTAAATCACTAGTTTTTTTTAAAATCTTGACCCCTGTTTTAAAATATTCATTAGAATTGGGCAAAAAATTTTGGCTGAAACTTTCTGACAAAAAATGCAGATTCAGCAATACTGAAACATTTTGGGAATTCATCTCAGTTTTACCAATTTTGTTCATGTCAGAAGAAAAACAAATAAAAAATCAAAATTTTTATTCTGACATTTTCAAAATGAAGCATTTTAATTTTTCAGTTCAAAACAACGTTGGGTGTCAAAATTTCCTTTACATTTATTTTCAAAACTTTTAAAACCCCCAGAGTGCTCGAAATTGAAACAAGAGATTTTGTCAAATGAAACAAAACTATTTTTCAACTTTTCAATTTGCTGAAAATGTTAAAAAAAAAACAAAATCATTTTCTGTTTGACCCAAAATGCTTCCTCCGCTTCCATTTTTTAAAAGTACCAGTGAAATGAAAAATCTGTTATTTGCCAAACTCTAAGGTTAAGTCATCTCATCTGGGTGCAGACACAATACCATGTGACCTTGATGGTAGGTCACATGGTATTGTTTATTATTTGTGGCTCAGTGCCTTGCCACAAATAATGAATAGCCAAAGATACAATCTCAGGAAACAGTGTTGCCAACCCTCCAGGATTGTCAGGAATCTCCAAGAATTAAAGATTAATCTTTAATTAAAGATAATGTCATGTGATGAACCTCCAGGAATTCATCTAACCAAAGTTGGCAACCTTACCTAGGAAATAGTTTGCAAACAGCCCAGAGACTTAAATGGAGTCACATAAAATGTTCCTTGAACAATTTTGAATTGATTAACAATCAAACCCTGATTGTGGATCGTTTGAAAATAAGAAAGTTAAAGGGGTGCATTGAGAAGATGCAGTATGTGTGATGAATATTTTGCTGAGCTCAATTAAAAGTTAACCAAGCTTGCCTTTTTATTTTGCATGGGGCTATTAGCTCTCATGAGTCACCGGAAGGAAGCTGGAAGAGCGGCTATGATATGGATGTTCAGTGAAATAACTCATTTTTCTATCCATTGCCAAGGGTAAGAGTGTTTTTCTCTCTGTCAGAGAGTTGCTCTGTTTTGGCAGCGTAAAAGCCTACTTTCCATTAGGAGTTCAACTTAACTGCTCTGACATTTTCTGCTTTGAACAAAAAACACGACTGCAGTGCCTTGCAGTATGACAGGCACAGAAAAGTATTTGTTTATTTGGGGCTAAACTGAGACTGTGCCACACACCCCATAAATAATGCCGTGTGCTGGTTGTTACACCTCTCCAGGAGCAGTCTGGGAAGCAGATTGTGACGATCAGCGTTACGTGCTGGTTTTACCCCGGCTCTGGGGACAGCACCAGTCTTCAACCTGTCACCGCATACGTCCCCTGGCACAACAGAATAGGTGCACTGGCCTGCGGGTTGGATGGATGGAGCTTTGGCCCTCACCTCTTAGCCACCCCTTTCTGCTCAATCCACATGGGAGCAGAGGCTCTGCAGAAGCTGTTTTTTCTCCTCAAATTTTACCCTTCATCCCCCTGCATGAGAGCATTACACAAGCTATGGTCAGGTTCCTTTATTGCTAAAAATGCATCCTTCCAGTGCTCGAGAGACAAGGTGGGTGAGGTAATATCTTTTAGTGGACCAGCTTCTGACAGTGAGAGAGACAAGCTTTCGAACCACACAGAGCTCTTCCGCGGGTCTTTCTTAATGTCCTAGGAGCACCATGACTACAAGTGCACTGCATCCTTGCAGTGCCATCAGACGCTGATTCACAGCAGATGAACTGAGTTACTTTTTTCCATCCAAAAAAAGAAAAATAAAAAATCCAGATTTAGATTGATGGAGACACTTTGAGCACGTGTGTTAATTTCTGCAAATTGTTTCAGTTAAAAAAAATCCTAACTTCCAGTGGAGTTGAAACATTTTGTTGAGACATTTCCAAAACAAAACATTTTGATTTTTCAGTTCGAAATGACTTTTAATTTTGAAGTTTCTTTCAACCAAAATTAAAGGTTTTAAAAATGGAGGCAAACAGTCCGAAATTGAAATGAAACATTTTGTTTGTCCCAAAATAATTTTTCTTAACTTTTCAATTCACCGACATTTTTTAATTTAAATTTATTTTTCTAAATTACCAGTGAACCAAAAAAAAATATTATTCACACAGCTCTAACTAGGAGTCTTTCATTCCATTCCATTGACTTCAATGGGCTTTGGGTCAGGCCCAGGGAGTAGGTACATTGAAGAAAATAACTAAAAAATAACCTATAACAAACAGGTGTAAAATCCTTTGGCATGACCTTTAAGGGGAAACCTAAACACTCAAAGATATTCTGCCCTCTTTGCTCTGTCAGTACAGGGTGTGATTTTTCAAAAGCAACTCACTCACATTGACTTTCAGTTATAAAAAATATTATTAGGCCCATTTTACAGATGGAGAACTGACACACCAAAAGTTAAGTGACTTGCCCAAAGTCACACCAGGAAGTCTTGAGAGAGCCAGGCACCGAATCTAGATTTCCCAAATCTGAGTAATAGAATCATAGAATCATATAAAATTAGGGTTGGAAGAGACCTCAGGAGGTCATCTGGTCCAACCCCCTGCTCAAAGCAGGACCAACACCAACTAAACAATCCCAGCCAGGGCTTTGTCAAGCTGGGCCTTAAAAACCTCTAAGGGTGGAGATTCCACCACTTCCCTAGGTAACCCATTCCAGTGCTTCACCACCCTCCTAGTTAAATCGTTTTTCCTAATATCCAACCTAGACCTCCCGCACTGAAACTTGAGACCATTGCTCCTTGTTCTGTCATCTGCCACCACTGAGAACAGCTTAGCTCCATCCTCTTTGGAACTCCCCTTCAGGTAGTTGAAAGCAGCTATCAAATCACCCCTCACTCTTCTCTTCTGTAGACTAAATAAGCCCAGTTCTCTCAGCTTCTCCTCATAATTCATGTGCCCCAGCCTCCTAATCATTTTGGTTGCCTTCCGCTGGACTCTCTACAATTTGTCACATCCATTCTGTAGTGGGGGAACCAAAACTGGACACAATACTCCAGATGTGGCCTCACCAGTGCCAAATAGATGGGAATAATCATCTTCCTCTATCTGCTGGCAATGCTCCTACTAATGCAGCCCAATGCCATTAGCTTTCTTGGCAACAAGGGCACACTCTTGAATGATATCTAGCTTCTCATCCACTGTAATCCCCTGGTCCTTTTCTGCAGAACTGCCGCTTAGCCAGTCGGTCCTCAGTCTGTAGCTGTGCATGGGATTCTTCCCTCCTAAGTGCCGGACTCTGCACTTGTCCTTGTTGAACTTGAACCTCATCAGATTTCTTTTGGCCCAATCCTCCAATTTGTCTAGGTCACTCTGGACCCTAAATCTACCCTCCAGTGTGCCTACCTCTCCCCCCAGCTTAGCGTCATCTGCAAACTTGCTGAGGGTGCAATCCGTCCCACCATCCAGATCATTGATGAAGATGCTGAACAAAACCAGCCCCAGGACAGACCCCTGGAGCACTCCGCTTGATACCGGCTGCGAACTAGACATTGAGCAGTTGATCACTACCCGTTGAGCCCAATGATCTAGCCAGCTTTCTATCCACTTTATAGTCCATTCATCCAATCCATACTTCTTTAACTCGCTGGCAAGAATACTGTGGGAGACCATAGCAAAAGCTTTGCTAAAATCAAGGTGTATCACGTCCACCGCTTTCCCCATATCCAGAGAGCCAGTTATCTCATCATAGAAAGCAATCAGGTTGGTCAGGCACCACTTGCCCTTCGTGAATCCATGTTGACTGTTTCTGATCACCTTCCTCTCCTCCAAGTGCTTCAAAATGGATTCCTTGAGGCCCTTCCTTGAGTTGGGGATTGGTCCTGCTTTGAGCAGGGGGTTGGACTAGATGACCTCCTGAGGTCCCTTCCAACCCTGATATTCTATGATTCTATGATTTTTCTGGGGACTGAGGTGAGGCTGACTGGTCTGTAGTTCCCTGGATTCTCCTTCTTTCCTTTTTTGAAGATGGGCACTACATTAGCCTTTTTCCAATTGTCTGGGCCCTCCCCTGATCGCCACGCTTTTTCAGAGATAATGGCCAATGGCTCTGCAATCACATCCGCCAACTCCCTCAGCACCCTCAGATGCATTGCATCTGGCCCCATGGACTTGTGCATGTCCAGCTTTTCTAAATAGTCCTTAACCTGTTCTTTCACCACTGAGAGCTGCTCACCTCCTCCCCATACTGTGCTGCCCAGTGCAGCAGTCTGGGAGCTGACCTTGTCTGTGAAGATCAAGACTAAAAAAGCATTGAGAACTTCAGCCTTTTCCACATCATCTGTCACTAGGTTGCCTCCCCCATTCAGTAAGGGTCCCACACTTTCCCTGACCTCCTTCTTGTTGCTAACATATCTGTAGAAACCCTTCTTGTTACCCTTCACATCCCTTGCTAGCTGCAACTCCAATTGTGCTTTGGCCTTCCTGATTACACCCCTGCATGCTCGAGCAATATTTTTATACTCCTCCCTAGTCATCTGTCCAAGTTTCCACTTACTGTAAGCTTCCTTTCTGTGTTTAACCCCACTGAAGATTTCTCTGTTAAGTCAAGCTGGTTGCCTGCCATATTTGCTATTCTTTCTAAACATCGGGATAGTTTGTTCCTGTGCCCTCAATAAAGTGTCTTTAAAATACAGCCAGCTCTCCTGGACTCCTTTCCCCCTCATATTAGCCTCCCAGGGAATCCTGTCCATCAGTTCCCTGAGGGAGTCAAAGTCTGCTTTTCTGAAGTCCAGGTCCATATTATGCTACTCTCCTTTCTTCCTTTTGTCAGGATCCTGAACTCGACCATCTCATGGTCACTGCTGCTTAGGTTGACACCCACCTCTACTTCCCCTACCAATTCTTCTCTGTTTGTGAGCAGCAGGTCAAGAGGAGCATGGCCCCTAGTTGGTTCCTCCAGCACTTGCAACAGGAAGTTGTCCCCAACACTCTCCAAAAACTTCCTAGATTGTCTGTGCACTGCTGTATTGCTCTCCCAGCAGATATCAGGGGGATTGAAGTCCCCCATGAGAACCAGGGCCTGTGATATGGAAACTTCTGTTAGTTGTCCGAAGAAAGCCTCGTCTACCTCATCCTCCTGGTCTGACGGTCTATAGCAGACACCCACCACAACATCACCTTTGTTGCTCTCGCCTCTAAACTTAACCCAAAGACTCTCAACAGGCTTTTCTCCAGATTGATACTGCAGCTGTGAACAATCATACTGTTCTCTTGCATTCAGTGCAACTCCTCCACCTTTTCTCCCCCGCCTGTCCTTCCTGAACATCTTATACCCATCCATGACAGTGCTCCAGTCATGTGAGTTACTCCACCAAGTCTGTGTTATTCCAATCACATCATAGTTCCTTAACTGTGCTGGGATTTCCAATTCTTCCTGCTTGTTTCCCAGGATTCTTGCATTCGTGTACAGGCACCTAGGATATCTAGCCGATTGTCCTACTTTCTCAGTGTGAATCAGGAGGCCTCCCTTGTTGTTCCTTCCTCCTTGTGTTTCCTCCCGGTATCTCAAATCCCCACTTATCTCAGGGCTTAGGTCTCCATTCCCTGGTGAACCTAGTTTAAAGTCCTCCTCACTAGATTAGCAAGCCTGCCTGTGAAGATCCTCTTCCCTCTCTTTGTTAGGTGGATCCCACCTCTTCCTAGCAATCCTCCTTCCTGGAACAACATCCCATGGTTGAAGAATCCAAAGCCCTCTTTCCGAAACCACCTGTATAACCATGCATTTATCTCCACAATTTGACAGTCCCTACCTGGGCCTTTTCCTTCAACAGGGAGGATGAACGAGAACATGACTTGCTCTTCAGACTCCTTTATCCTTCTTCCCAGAGTCACATAGTCTGCAGTGATGCACTCAAGGTCATTCTTGGCAGTATCATTGGTGCCCACATGGAGAAGTAGGAAGGGGAGTGGTCTGAGGGTTTGATCAGTCTCAGCAGACACTCCCTCACATCCTGAATTCTAGCTCCAGGCAAGCAGCACACTTCTTGAGTTTCCCAGTCTGGATGGCAGATGGATGACTCCGTCCCCCTTAGGAGAGAGTCCCCGACCCCCACCACCCATCTCCTCCTCTTGGGAGTGGTGGTCATGGAACCCCCCATCCCTAGGACAATGCATCTCATGCCTTCCGGTTGATGGGGTCTCCCACTGCTCCCTTCCCTCAGATGACTCTTCCAAACCATTCTCTGCCATAGTACCTGTGCAGAGAGCCTAAAACAGTTTCTTACCTCTATCTGCAATGGGGGTACACGGGTTCTCCTCTTTCTTCTTCTGGAGGTCACATGCTGCCAGTTTTCTTCCCCGTTCTGCACTGCCCTCTCTGATTCTTCAGCACGCTGTGCCTGCAGTAACAAATGCTGACTTCTCTCCAGAAAGTCTTCATTTTCCCTGATGCAGTGCAGGGTCGATTCTTGGGTCTCTAGTCCTTTAACCTTTGATTCCAATATGGAAACCAGCATGCACTTTGTACAGACGAAGTCGCTTCTATCCTCTGGGGGGCAGGGATGGTGTCCCTAGCCTCTGTTTGCCAGAAGCTGGGAATGGGTGACCGGGGATGGATCACTTGATTACCTGTTCTGTTCATGCCCTTTGAAGCACCTGGCATTGGCCACTGTCGGAAGACAGGATACTGGGGTAGATGGACCTATGGTCTGACCCAGTACGGCCACTCTTATGTTCTTAAAGATTGTGAGGTGCGTAGGTACTATAGTAATGGAGGACACAGAGATACATTAGAGAAATGAGGAGGAATCTTACTCTTCTCCAAGTTAAGCTGGGCAACAGTCTGGCCTGTAGAAAATGAGAGTTTACAAAGAAAAGTCTCATGCTTTATGACAGGTTTCAGAGTAGCAGCCATGTTAGTCTGTATCCGCAAAAAGAAAAGGAGGACTTGTGGCACCTTAGAGACTAACCAATTTATTTGAGCATAAGCTTTCATGAGCTACAGCTCACTTCATCGGATCCATGCAGTGGAAAATACAGTGCGGAGATTTTATATACACAGAGAACATGAAACAATGGGTGTTACCATATGCACTGTAACAAGGGTGATCGGGTAAGGTGAGCTACTACCAGCAGGAGAGAAAAAAAACCTATTGTAGTGATAATCAAGGTGGGCCATTTCCAGCAGTTGACAAGAATGTGTGAGGAACAGCCCTTTACCAGACCAACAGCAAGATCTGGCCGTAAGCAACGGAAAGTTTATCCAAGCACCTTTCTTTCTGTGTTCCTCCTAAAATGGATCATCCCCCCTCAATCCAGTGGTCAAATGTGGCATACTCACTGCAATCAAAATGCCAGATTTCTGCACCTGTGATTCAGTATCATGACAGTGTGGGTGAAAAGGTATTTTTGGTTTTGGGGGCCTGAAACAAAATCTCATGGAGACAATGCCAAGACTCCCATTGATTTCAGTGGGGTTTGGATTAGGCCTTTGATTAGGGAGCTTAGCTTTTAAGGGAGAGATTTTCAAGTACTCTGCACCCATGATATTTTATATACCACACACACACACAATGTTAAAAGAACATTAAGGTTGCAACATTAGGAAATGCCGAGTTGACAGGGCAACCTTAATTCTGCTCACATGTGAGCCCATCCTATGCACTGAATGAGGCTGGGGTCCTGTGGAAAAAACAGTACGAGACCATGCCACTAAAGACGGTCTCATAATGCATCCTCACAAAGGCACACAATTAAATCTGCACAGGCAGCCCTAAATCTGGCATTTCCTTTCAAGTGCTTGATATTGCAACCTAAATTATATTATTTTAATGTAGTTTTCGTGTATCTAATTTCCTAGGTTTTTTTTTTTTAAAAAAAGGTTCAAAACAAATTTTGATCTGTGCAGCAGTTACAAACCCTCCAGAGCGCTCATCGATCACCAGTAGCTTGTGAAATGTTGAACCTTCAGCACTGCAGCACCGACTGCTACAGAACTAACCTCAGCTAGCAGCTGTCTCCTCAGACAGGGCTGGGTTGCTGGGTGCCTCAAGCGGCCTCTAGGAAGCCTGGTCCACACGCACTTTCGCTCCCCCTCCCACTGCCATGAGATGAGAGAGCTGCTGTATTTGGCTGCTCATGCTGGGTCCATTGGAAAAAGCCCAGCCCCTCTTTCTCTCTCTGTCTCCCCGCTTCCCTGCCCAGGAGTTGGGCAATTCCTGCCCCATTCAGTTCCCTTGAACTTGTTGGGTAAATGGGCCTCTGGGGCCATGTGCCGGTCTGGGAGTTCGGTCTGGACTGATTGAACTACATGATCTACCTGCCACGCAGCTACACTAATTTTCCCCACCCGGGGAGCAGGGCTGACAGAGTCACAGGCAAGGCCTGACCCACTGCACCTCAAAGGATCAGTCACCCGGTCACTCATCTTTCTCAAAGTCTCAACATTTGCTTCTAATTCTGCTAGGCCAATTAGGTGGCCTGCAGCCAATCCCCTATCCCTATGTGTCCAGA
Organism: Lepidochelys olivacea; assembly: GCF_965140295.1. Lineage (NCBI taxonomy): Eukaryota > Metazoa > Chordata > Testudines > Cheloniidae > Lepidochelys > Lepidochelys olivacea. The sequence continues at coordinate 64,461,273 of NC_140421.1, read as the reverse complement.
GTTCAAGACTGCTCCTGGAGTCACTTTTCTCCCTTCCAACAATAGGCAGACCAGCAGCAGGAAGTCTGGGGTAGGATTGCTTCCCAGTCCCGCTGACTCCCCTCTCTGCTCAACCCCCCAGTCAGTCAGCGCTTTGTGGGCATTGAGGTTTTCCCTTTCCGGCTGCTGCTACTCTGGGGAATGGCTGCTCCACGGGCATATATTCTCTCGCCTTACACTGCACTTTTACTTGCCACTAACAGGAGTAATACTGACATAACTGATCTGCATCTCTTTAGTTCCTGATCTGAAAGATGGCTAAGTTGTTTTCACACAAAATGCACAGTTAACCCGTGGAACTCATTGCCATGTGATTTTGTGATGGCCTAAAGGGTTCAAAAAAGAACTAGATACGTTCATGGAGGAGAGTTCCATTAATGGCTATTAAACAAGACAGTCAAGGATGCAACCCCATGCTCAGGGCATCCCTAAACCCTGACTTCCAGAAGATGGGTGTTGAAGACAGGGGTGGATCACTCAAAAATTACCCTGTTCTGTACGCTCTCTGAAGCTCTGGTATGGGCACTGTTGGAGACAGGCTACTGGGCTAGACGGAACATTGGTCTGACCCCGTAGGGCACCTCTTATGTTCTTATGTTTAAAATCTTCAGCCTATCAAGTCACTTTGTTCTGTAATGAGGCATTTCAGAGTTTGCTTGGTTCTTTTTCCAAGTTTTTCCACTCTCTTCCCTTGACTGGTCCCCTCACAGAACAGTAAAACATGAACCACAATAGACAAAAGTACCACAGCCCTGTGGTCTAGACCTTAACCTTATCTGTGTGTTATCTGCTCATAAGCATTCTGTATACTTTACGTTCAAGTAGTGGGGAAGACTCAGAGTGCCAGACAGTTAGCTGTAAGCAATGCACCCAGGCCCAGCACAGACACAGCCAGAACTGATGATTGCAGCAGTGATAATCCCAACCATTCAAAAATCATGACTAAGGTGCCCCACAAAATATCAGGAGATTGGCTTAAAAAATCAGATTTTTTTTTAAATGATAAATTAGCGGGAGTGTTATTTACTATCTGGTTTTTGAGACTTTAAGTCTCATGTTTCAAGCTTTTCTCTCCAAACATGAAGGGCCAGAACTTTTTTTTTTTATGAAAGCTTAAATTCTCGCATAATCACATGATTCCAGGAGCTGAGCCTTTAAGAAAAAACGACAAATATTATTAGCAATAGGGCTGAGCAAATTCAGGGGGACGAACCAAAAAATCCAAAAAAATCCAGTTCTATTCAAACCATTTTTTTTTTTTGTCATGACAGCTTGTACACGATCAGCATTCTCTGTAGCCTGCTGGTGGTGTGACTCTTAGGGCATAATAGTACAATGCAAAGAAACCAGAAAGAAAAAAATCAGGCTTTTAATATTTACACTCAAAGCTCATCCACAATATCTGAACCTCTTGGATCTGCATTTGAATGGATCAGGCTTTCTTACCATCACTTCCTGCTTCCAGGCAGGCTGCATATACCATGACACTGATGGACCACAGGTCCAACCCAGTGTGGGGATTCTACGTTGAGAAAAATTGAGCAGGTTCCAGTTTACATGCCTCTACATGACATGCAGGATGGTGAGATGAAGAACCTGTCTGTAGTCATAGAATATCAGGGTTAGAAGGGACCTCAGGAGGTCATCTAGTCCAACCCCCTGCTCAAAGCAGGACCAATCCCCAATTTTTGCCCCAGATCCCAAATGGCCCCCTCAAGGATTGAACTCACAACCCTGGGTTTAGCAGGCCAATGCTCAAACCAAACCTCTCCACTATGGAAATGATACAATGTTATAAACCACTCAATCGCCCCCACTGCATGAAGAAGGTTTCATACTCCAAAAAAGAGAGACCACCTAACTTCTGTTTCTAATTCTGAGCCAAACAAATGGCCGTAGTGAGAAAGCGTGCAGCCAACGTTTTCTTGAGACAAAGTCGGGCAAACCTCGTGGAAGCGTTTTAGAACTTGGAATGTGCTCAGTGAGTATTCTAAGTGATTCCGTGTAAATACCCTTCCCCTTTGGCCCAAGAGGATAGCTGATATTCGGGGCCTTGAAGGATTTTTTCTGTTAGAAGGAGAAATTGACAATTCGAACAGGGTATTTCTTTGGTGCAATCCTGTTTATTTAGAAAGAATGTACACTATGTCTAGTTTTTCCGAACACAGTAGAAACAATTTTCTTGCTCAGAAATCCTCAAATCTGCATCTCCATGCACAGGAAACCCTTGTTTCTCATCCCACTCACGGCCACACCCATTTCACTGTCTGCTGGCCTCTCACGTACAGCTGCAAACACTACCCTAACTCCTGTTTTCAATCAGGAAACCCCTCAGACCACAGGGCTTAGCTTCTGGTCAGCTCTCGCCACACCAGCCCAGTGCCTTGGGCAGTAGCCTCCTATTCTTTACAGCTATAACTAAATAAAGGAGCATTTAATTGCTCCTTTCATTTAGTCTAAAAGCAAGTTTAGCACATCCTTTGGCTTTAACCCGGTCTGTGATTGTCCATAGATCAAAGATCCACCTGATATCAGCCACAAACACCTTCCAGGATGACAACCCATTGAAATGTGAAGTTTTGCTAACTACACAATCTAAAGTTATTTTGACAACCAGCTCACACTCAGCTGCACCAGCACAGTTGGGCTAGCCTAATCCCTAACGAGTGGTTTCCAAGTGATCTTAATTGTATGCACACTGTAAATAAGAGGTCATTGCAGTACATACGTTCTAGAGAGCAGCAAGAAAACATATTTGTCAGACATGCTGAGCAATCAGGTTAGGGTTTTATGATTTCATTTGAAAGACAACTGGATGAGCACTAATTACTAATTAAAATGCAGACAATCAATAATAGATATTGCATTGCTCTTGTGCACCAAGGACTGCCTTGAGTTACTCAAGAGAAAGAACTGCTGAATTTATTCATAGTCCAAATAACCGTTGTTCAATGGTAACCTTCATTTTTTTTATCTGCTGATTCCTATATCAATCAATATAACAAATTCTTTGCATATTGCCTGCCTACAGTAATAATCATGTTTGTGGCATCAAAATATTGACATTTCAAAAAACAACAGCAGAGAGCAGAGTTTGGTCCTAAGGCTTCAGGTGGGGATTATATTTTCACAAAAATAAGTGATCTTCTTTACACAATGGTATAGTCCAATAAGATGCATATTCTGAAATACTTGGGATCACTGTTAAAATGCATGTGTAAACTTATGCAAAATGTGACAACAGGACATTAGACATGATCTTGCTCCCAATAAAGTCAACAGAAGTTTTGCTTTTGACTTTGAGAGAAGCAGGATTGGGCCCCAAAAATTCATAACCAGAAAAATTCAAGAATAACACAGCAGCTGCTGTTTTCATTGCAATATTATGTAGTCATGTACTGTGTAATAGATGCCCTACGGCATTCTGACGTGACAGCTGTCCACCGTGAAACAGGAACTGAGCAGACAAAACAGGGCATTGAAATGGGATTTACAAATGCCATCCAATAGCTTTAAACAACACATTTCTTGTCATTGCATTGGAAATCTAAGTGAGCCATAGACTGAGACACAATACGTACAAAACAAACGTGGTTCACAGTTTGGTATCAAAAAGTCATTTGCTTCTAACACATTATAACTATATTTGATTTCACTGTTGGAGTTTATGCAAATTGGCACCATTTTTTCTCCATCTCAGGTACATTCTTCAACAAAACATGACTTTCATGTTACACTAAAAGAACAACTGAGATCAGGTGGAAACTATCAAATAGGTCAGCAATGATATATGCTTTTATTGGCACAACAGGCCTAAGAACAGGCCTTATTGCAAAATTTTTGAACTTGATCCAAGCAAGAAGATTTCATTAATTCATCTTCAGTGAAAATGGCCAAAGGCCCATATATGGCTAGATTCTGCAAGGTACTTAATGCCACTACTCCTGCTGAGTAGGTCTTCACTGCAGAGTTAACTCAGGCTCTTACCCGATGTTGCTCCTAACTACCCTCCTGTCCACACACAGAGTCCTCTCACTCAAATTTGGTAGGGCTTTAAACCAGAGCTAGCTGGCCCAGCTGGGGTTAGAGCCTAGAGCTTCCTTCACTCAGGCTGACAACTTTGCAATGTGGACTCAGGCTAAATTGTTGGGATATGTAAGGGTTAAGCAGAAAACTGAGAAACCGCTGGTGAACAAAGATGGTATTAGGGAGTAAATGCACAGGCAAGCACTGCTTCTGTGCTTGATAAATAAAGTGCAGGCATCTTTCTGTGCTTGATAGATTTAGGGCTACCCCTCTCCCTTCCCTTCTCCTTGTTGAGGGTTTGATAAGGTTGCAGCTGTCTGAGGAATGTGGGGATCTAAAGAATACTTTTTGGGTAAAGTAGTGTTATCTCCCCCTCCCTTCCTTTCCCAGCTACTCAGGCGAGTTTGGGATCATGGCCCCTTTCTTCCTTCCCTGCAAACTGCTGATCCAGGGAGTTCATGACAGCAATTATAGCAAAGAAGGGATCTTCAAAGTAAAAATTATCTCTAGAATATGCTAATGCTGTGAACAGTAATCAGGGGCGGGGATAATTATATTCAGTATAGAGTTATCTATATTCATTGTATGGGCGTTCATATTACTCCATAAGGGTTGTAGTAAATGTAGGAATTTACATACTGACTTAGATAAAAAGAGTGTGCGGTAACTAATTCAGTGCTTACTCGACAACTGGGCCGAGGGGAACAAGTATCGCAATAAAGAAGCCCGTCTACTCAAATCTGCCTCTGGGTCAGCCTTTCCATCTTCCAACATAAACCATTCAAGTGTAGTCAGTCCTCCAATGCCTTCCCACAATTCCCTCTGTGTTCCCAAAAGGACAGACAAGTTGTCCTACAATTCAATGGGATATAGAAGGGTTCAGCTTATTGCCACACAAACATCCATGGGATATGCCCCAGGAAGTCCTAGCAAACACACACCAGGAAGCGCAGTGCCAGTCAGGACACAGTAGCTCTGGTAGAGCTTTGCGATGTTTTGCTTAAACCAGGGCTAGGCTAACCCAATTACTCAGACTCTGGTGCCAGTCACCTGAGTGAACTCTCCAGTGAAGACCAGCTCATAGGCAGGCTATTTGTCTGGTTTTAAACCTGAAAGTCCTCTTTTTGTGCGGTTTGTCTCCCTTCCAGTACCCAGATCTGGTTTTGTCCAGTGTCAGATGGGAGATGCCATTTTGCAGAGCATGCAGCTGTGCCCTGCCAGTGTGACCTCACACACAACGGGCATGTGAGATGAAAAGAGCAGCATGGTGCGCTCTTCAAAATGGCATCAATAGTGCAGCGGGGGCACGGTCCAAGCCATTCCTGGAAGTACCAGAAGGTCCATTATTCTGGGAATGCACGAGTGGCCACCCTATGGACTCTCTGGGCATAACTACACTGCAGATCGGAGCGTGCTTCCCAGCACGGCTGACAGACACACGCTAGCTTTGCTTGAGCTAGTGCACTGAAAATAGCAATGTGGCCGCAGCAGCATTGGCAGTGGCTTGGGCTAGCCACACGAGTACAGTCACACCCGACCCCGTGAGTGCACACTCAGGCAGCTAGCCCAAGCCGCCATAGTTACACACACAGAGCAGAGCTAGCGTGTGTCTGTCTACCCACCCCAGAAGCACACGCCCCAGCTACAGTGTGGACATATCCATTGTGTCTGATCCTGTGCAGAGCACCCTCTTCCAAGGTTAAATCAACGGGAGTGGAGGTGCTTAGCATCTTGCAGGATAAGGCCTATTGAATTCAATGAGAGTTGCTGGTGCCCAGCAACCCACAGATATGGGTCCTTAAGGCAGGGCTACACAATTGTTTTCATAGCCTAAACCATGCCTTAAAAGAGAGACACCATCCCTTCCATTCATAATCACGCAGACCTCAGCCCATCCCATCCATCACCCTATAGACAACTTCCTTTTCCATTCATCACTGCATAACACTTCTGGGCCAGCTACAACCATTGCTTACCTAGAATATTAATCCTAGGTAAGTATTCCCTCTATATCTGAGTTGTCTTTTAATGCAGTCTAACACCCCAAAAGGAGGAGGAGCCACCAGCACCGTGTAATCGGTCAGGTCACTGTCAACCACCAGCAAAGTGCTCCCACAATTTAGAAAACCGGACCCCGATCAGCAATGGGATTTAGGTGCTTAGCTGTCATTGGGAGTTAGGCACCTAAATGCCTTTGAAGATCTGGGGATCAATGCCTTAAGCTGTACAGGGCATGGATGTAGTATTTTTAACAAAGCTCCTGTTCTAGAGGGAAAAAGTAGTAACAATGTGTAATGCTGGCAAACCAGGTGCCAGCTTATGCCAAGGTCCCCATGCCTCATTTGAATACTGACAAACACAGAGCTGGAATCAGTCTGGTTCACCTGTGTGTTAGGATTGCTAAAATAGGTATTAGCATTATAAACATGTGCTTAAAGTTTAGACTTTATTAATTGCTTGTAAGTTCCCACATGCATTAATCTCACTTGGAACATGAGATACAAATAGAAAAGGAGTACTTGTGGCACCTTAGAGACTAACCAATTTATTTGAGCATAAGCTTTCGTGAGCTACAGCTCACTTCATCGGATGCATTCTGTTTGAGTGAGCATAAACCAAGAGGTGTCCCTAATAGATGCAGTGCTTAGCAATGGTAAACCTCTGTGCATCTCTCTCTCTCTGTCTCTCACACACACACAACTGTATTCCAAGATTAAATTCATTGTGGTAACTTGGAATAGTCAGGTGAAAATTAATTCCCATTGTTTTTTTTTTAAATTGAACAGCTTGAGGCTATTACAGCTTAATTTCCTTCATGCATATTTCTCTAATTAAGTGAGGTTGCTGGGACCTTCCTTTATTCTCTAAGACTAATCAGATCGTGCATTTAGCAGCATGTCTGTGACAGTGCTTGAGTCCACAATCCATATTTATAGATGTAAAATTAGCCAGTCTCTTTGACAAGGTTGAATTGTACGAAGCAACAAAATATGCAAACAGAAAAGAAAGGAAAGGACAAAGGGTCTGGAATTCAGATGAATCTTCCGGACACTTACCTTTGTGAAGGAATGAATTTGATCAATCAGACAAGAGACTCAGGGCCCTACCCAACTCCCAGTAATTTCAGTGGCAGCCTTTCTGTTGATTTCAATGGGTGCTGGATTGGGCCCTAAGGCCACTGGTTTGTGCCAATCATTTGTCCTTATTGCATAGATGAACCACGCACCTGTAAGCCCATTAACTTCAGTGTAAATGTGTTGAGGTTGTTGGTATCTAAACCTCTGTTGGCCAGGCTTCATGGGTGGACGCACACTGTGCAAGCATCTCCCATACAGTTCAGTCCTGAACTGTAACAGCCATGACGGTTGAACTGGGGCCTAACTCAAAGCCAGCTGGAGTCTATGGGAGACTTTCTATTTACTTCAGTGGACTTTGGCTCAGTGCCTTTGATTAGAAAGTATTGTATAGCTTATTATAATGTGGCCATTGTTTTCTTAAAACCTGACATATAGTAAACATGAGCTATATTAACAATAAAGCAGGAAGTTGTCAGCTTGAGACACAGGAAGTAGCACTGACTGAAAATTTTCCAGAAGACAAAATAATTTTTTTTTCAATAATTTGCTTTCTGCAGAAGCTTTTAATTTTTGTTGAAAACTTTTCAATCAAAAGCATAACATTTTTGATTTTCAACCAAAAATTTGGGGTCTTTGTATTTTGATAAAACATTGAAATCTTCAATGGAAAAAAAATCCATTTTCCAACCGTCTCTAATAGGAAACAAAACCGAGCATAAGAGACTTTCAAAGTTACTGTAAAGGCAGCTCTTTATTTTGGCAGATAATAGATAAGGATTAGGCTTAGTTAATGTCTGTCAAACTAACCCCAAGAAATTCACAAAAATGACAGAATTTAGCTAACCACAACTATGCAGGCTTCCCTCCACCACACACACAATCAGAGGCACAAGTGGTCAATGTACAATTATAAACTTACGTTTGTACATATCATTTACCATGATTACATGCACAGTTGGGCTTTTGTTCATTCGTATAACTACTTGGATTTGGGCGGACCTTTAGCATATACTGATATATGTTTCCAACAGTAATTGACACAACTGGCATCAAAAGCATTATTTTACTGTTCTCGAAGTACGCAATGCTCTGTGTTCAGCAAATTGATTTATCACACCAATATGAAAAACACAGAAAGAGAAAAAGACCCCGGCTCTCATGTAATATTGCATTTGAGTGCTGATCCAAACAGTTAAGCACTTGCTTAACTTTAAGGCATATGAGTTGTCCCACAGGACTTCAAAGCTAGTCATAACCTACTACTCTTTTGCTTCCTCCTCCTTTCTTGTTGAAGTAGTTACAGGGGCTGGCTTCTCTATGTTTCCCACAACTTTCATAGGCTCTCCACAAAGCATTTAAGCAAGTGAGTAGCCCCATGCTTAAAGGTAAGCATGTGCTTAACTGCATTGCTGGATTGAGGCCTTAATTATTTTAAAATGTGAAGTGCAGTGACAAGTGTCCTAGTATCACTTCAGTTCCACCTTTGTTTTCAACGGCACCACTTCACAGCAGTGTCCTCTGGCTACCTCCTATGGCCCACATCTGCAAACTGAAGTCAGTGCAGCGACTTGTCTGAATATGCAAAAAGAACAGGAGGACTTGTGGCACCTTAGAGACTAACCAATTTATTTGAGCATAAGCTTTCGTGAGCTACAGCTCCCTTCATCGGATGCATTCAGCTGTAGCTCACGAAAGCGTATGCTCAAATAAATTGGTTAGTCTCTAAGGTGCCACAAGTACTCCTTTTCTTTTTGCGAATACAGACTAACACGGCTGCTACTCTGAAACTTGTCTGAATATGGTTATTCATGGGCATCAATATCTGCAGGACTGAGCCCTCCAGTTCCATTTTTGTCCTTTATATGGAATTTTTGAGTTGCAAAGCAAAGTAAAACACCGTCTTGCAATTAGAGCAGTACGCCAGAAAAGGTTGGAGCTGCGTCGGTCCCCTGCTGTGGTGGGTCAGATATCTTTTGAATAGGCCTCTAGTACTCAGATTGTTACTTTACTAACCGGAAATTTTCAGATAACTGAAGTAGGAGGCACCTTAGAGACTAATCAATTTATTTGAGCATAAGTTTATGCTCACAAAAGCTTATGCTCAAATAAATCGGTTAGTCTCTAAGGTGCCACAAGTCCTCCTTTTCTTTTTGAGAAAGAGACTAACACGGCTGTTACTCTGAAACCTGAAGTAGGAGGGATTTTCTTTCAAGCAGGTATTTTTCTGCTATTCTTGCTGAATGGCTCACAAATGAAAACCCTTCAGAGCTAATCTAGCTTTGATTGCCTGTCATTCTGCTCCTTGGGAAGACAGGAACTATGGATGTGTTGCTGAAAGGAATGTGTTTAAATTGCTGACTAAGCCAGCCCCTGAATATGCACTTTATTATAAATCACAGCTTTTAATATCCAGTTTTGAACCTAATTTCCCATTGAATTCACACTGCACCATTCATACTGTTGCGGTTAAAGCCCACCTTTAAAAGGGTTACAATTCAGCTTGGGGCAAAAAGCTGTCATACAAAATCTGAGCCATGGAGCAGGTTTTATTGTTTTAAAATAAATTTGCAAGTCTGTCAAACTGGTTGGGTTTAGGGGGACAGTTTTCTTTTTTTTAAAACAGACTGGTGGTGTAACATGTTTTTGGTACATATACAGTGGGTAGCCTTTCAAAGGGGGACTGTTTCCAGGTCAGATTTAGCCAAAGTGCAGAGTGAGTGTCCAGGACTCTTTGGAAAATTTCCAAAAATTACATAGCAATCACAGAGTGGCTGATTCTCACAATTTCATTGCAAGCCTCGCAATACTGGGGGCTTTTTTCAAAGCCCCAGCTGCTAGAATCAGGAGATTGCATGAGAATCTCAACTTTCTTTTTTCTATATATATGTTTCTAGTCCCCATGGAAAATTTGCAAACATGAAGCAAGTGCATCTAAAGGCTCAGAAACCAGAAGACAAGTAAACAGAATAGAAAAGTTGTTTGGTTTTTTTTAAAAATCTCACGATCAGAGTCTCTTTTCAACACTTGTGGCTGGCAATTCTGCTACGACTAGGTCTGGTGATCATATGTAGTATGAAGCAGGGAGCCTCAGGTGTCAGTGAATTTCTCTTATTAAATTATTCCATCAAGAACGTAACAGATGAAACTGGATTTTAACTCAGAGTTGCCAGTTTTTCCCCTGAGAATCTTCACGTATCTCTCTAGCCTGATTCTTCCTGCCTCTGCATCTCCTCTTAAAGGCATGAAATAGCCACAAAAATGCACTCTGCCACATCTTGTATCCCAAGGATCACCGAGAGGGCTGTGCAGTTGCATTACGGAAAAGCCACAAGCCCACATTCCAAAGACAGTTAACCTGGGGACATATTTTCAAGAGATCTCAGCTCTCACACAGAGCTGAAGCAGATATTCCAGAGAGCTCGGATCCCAGCTAGGCACCCCAATAAGGGATCGAATTTTTAAAAGATAGCAGCATGTTGAGTTGGGAATGTGCTGCATGCTAAGTTCTTTTGAAAATCTGAGTTGAAATCCTGGCCCCATTGAAACGAGTGGGAGTTTGGCCATTGACTTCAACGGGGCCAAGATTTCACCCTGGACCTTTATTTATTACATAGGAGCACTTGAACATCTAGCCCATTGTGGCTAGCTTTGATTGCTGGGGTGGAGCTGGCTTCAGTGTTCTCCCTATTCTGTGAATTTATTGCATTCTTTGCTTATGCCATACCGTACCCAGACAACCTTGGGAAGTCTCTTTGCAGATGTAACAATCTCTCTTTCAAGAGCCCTTGTGGTATTTTTACTTGTCTAGACTGAGAAATGAGCAGAAAAGACCCCAGCAAATGCTGATGGGGGAAAAAGAAGCAAACACATCCAGTGGCAAGTCCAGTTTGGTTTTGCAGCTGTCACATGTCTGCTCTGACGTCTCGCATTTCTTGCCTTGGAACAGGTCGCAAGGTGCCTATTGTCCAGTGCAGGCCAATCATGTGACCTCCTCCTTGCTCCCAACTGTTTCCACAGGTATCTAGGTTCTTCACTGCGAAGAAGACTCTAAAATGCAACTTAAAATGAGGAAGAGCAGCCAGCACTAGGAGCTGTTGCTACCTACAAAGTGGAAATGAGGGAACCAGTAGCAGCCCTTGGGGGCTGGAGCCACGGCATGCCTTCCTAGTATTATTCCTCCATGTATGCAACTGCTGTAGTTGTCACACAGCTATCGTCCCCTCACAAATGGGAGGGGAAATGGGGAAGAAAGACCAGGCCACAAGATAGTCTTTCTATAAGATGGTCCATGTCATGGTAAAGTCTGAGTCCACGCTGTACTGTATTGAGGGGGCCACCTGGATTCTAAAGTCTGTGATCTCCTCTGGTCTGCCTCAGCTCTCCTGTAAGGGACAGTGAAGGACCACCGTCATGGCTTCTAGATAGCTTGGGCACTCAGGGAGAGGTAAATGGCTAACCTGAGTGGGACCAGAGACAATGTGACTCTTGCTCTGCTGTGGGTCTTGGAGCTGTCGCAGCCAGGTCTCTGCCAGAAAAGTGTTCAGAAAGTGGGACCAGTCTGGTAACAAGATTTGCATTAAGGATGTTGTTGGAAGCCTGACAAGCACAACTTCGCTGCCCCATAAAGAATGTATTTCTGTGGGAATTTTCAACTGTGTGTTAACACTGCCAGGCTAACTTTTTGAAAGGAAACGTCATCTGCCCAGAAATGCCAGAGTGAAGTTGGATGAGTTTCTGGGAGTTAGGTTTGTGGAAGTGACTGACGATCAAAGCCCCAGTGAATGCTTTCCTTCAGTCACCCACGCGATGCTGAAGTTTTGCCGGCTACTGATGTGGCTGGTACCGTGTGCAACTAACTCAGCTCAATAAGAGACAGATCCCAAGCCCATTGAAGCTAGCGGGAGCCTTACAGCAGCGTTTGAATTAGGCCCCAAAGCATTCAGTTTTCCTCACTGCAGTGTCTTGCTTGTTTGATTTAGCTTTGTACTTAATGGGGTCCCAGAAACCCATTCTCCGTGAGAGGGTGTGACTGACTGCAGCAACTGCTAGTATGACAAGAAAGGCTCTAAAAAAACACCAGTGACTAAGGCAAGGGTAGTGACTAAGGCTCATTAAAGCACTCCGGCACCGCTTTGTGTTTCTCATGGGGACTATTGGGTTCTTGTGCTGTGTTCAGCACAGCATTGCTTTCCTTCATCCATCAGTAATTTGCTCCTTTCCACACCTGTTCTAGACCACCCCTTCCCCCACTGTGGCTGATTTCTACAGTATACTCAGCAGATTTTGCACTCCTTAAGCCTTTCCGACTAACACCGTAATGTCTGTGGGGCTCCTGAGAAGGGATATTGGCTTGGAAGACACCATGAAGCACTTTAGGACCTGTGGCAGAAATCCCTCCCAACAGAGGGGTCACTGTAGCACATAGTAACCATAACCCTCGCTCTGCCAGGGAGACTAAAAACTTTTTGTCCAATGCTGAAAAATAGCCCTTTGGTTAATAGGCCTGTGCTGGCAGGCACAAAAAACTTTCCACTGTTAATACTGTGTGTTAGACTAATGCCTGGAGGCATGAACGGAGATGATGACCCCATTGTGCTAGGCACTGTACAAATCCATAATGAGATAGAGCCCCTGTCTCACGAATTTACAGTCTGAATAGACAAAGGGTGGTGGTAAGGAAGTGTTGTTATCCCCATTATGCAGCTGGGGAACTGAGGCTCCAAGACTTTAAATTGACTTCCCCAAGGTTGCACAGGAAGCTGGGAATGAGTCTGATGAGTTCCAGTCCAATGCCTTAACCCCAAGCTCACTCATCCTTCCTTATACTTACAGGCACAGACTTTCTTCTTTCTGGGTGGGTGCTCTACTCCACCTCAAGGCCCCATCCCTGCTCCACCCCCCACCCCAAGGCCACACCTCCACCCTGCCTCTTCCTGCCCCTGCTCGGTCTCCTCCTCTGAGCACGCCCCACCCCTCCCCCAATTTCTGCCACCAAACAGCAGACGGGCAGGGCCCACTGAGCAGCTGATCGACAGGTGGCTGGTGGGTGCTGAGCACCCACTAATTTATTTCCCGTGAGTGCTCCAGCCCCTCTCTAACTTGCACCTGCTGTCCTTCCCCCAAGAAAAACTCCCATTCAACCTGGGACATAATGTCCAGTCCGTTTGCTCAGTGAGAGGTCAGAAACCCTGATCTCACTTGTTGAAAGCAGAGTGTTCTCAAACTGCTGATTAATGATGTGCTGTACTATAAATCCCGGCTTTTGGTGTCCAACATGCACAGTATATTGTGCCTTCTCCTTTGAGAGAGACTTCCAAATGAGTTATTACAGCACAATTCACACCACCAAATGGCCAACTTAGATGAAACAAAATTAGAGCTAATTTTCCGCTCCTACCTATCTAATGTAATCAAATATATTATCTGATTTTTACGGGGCCTGTCACCATTATATTTAAGTTCTGTACTTATCTGATGAGATAACAATCACAATTTCCTCATTTAGCCTTGTTCCTCCATGGTTCCAGGATGTATCTGCACACACAAATTTTCATTATCAAAGCATCAGTGAAGCAAGGCCTTAGAAGAACCACAGGTTTGACAAAATAGGTTATACGATATTGAATAATGCCCATGTCCATAGATTTCCTGTGACTGGAGAAGGAATCTTTACACACGAGGAGCCAGATTCTAGCACCCTTGCTTACAATTAGTCCCGAATGAAATGATTTGACCACCCATGGAGTATGGTACTTCTCATTGTGAGCCAGGGATCAGAATCTGATCCATTGATTGTGACTATAATGCTGGAAGCCAAGAATCTATTCAATCGTTATTTTACAAATGAGTAAGCTTTTATCTTTCAAGTGCAATATTTTTACAGAGATTTCATGGAAACAGTAGACACTTAAAAAAAATCACATCTTTTTTTCCCCAAAAAACACAAAAATCTTGTCTGGGCAGAGATGAAGTACTGTTTCATTTCCACTAGTGCAAAATTGTTGTAGGACATATGATGTATTTCAGCCAATCAGAACCCACAAAAGAATAGAAATTATGATGTACACATTCAGTATTCTGTGGCTATAACAAAAGCAATATTTGACAAAGTGGCATAATCTGCTCTAAGCAATTGCAATCAGCTGCTTCCACTTTTACCTTGTGTTTCTTGAGAGTAAGAAATGGGCACAGCAGGAGAGAGAAAAAATATTAAGAGTTTGAATTTAAGCAGCATTATATTTAAAATTGTACTCACTCGGCTTGGTAGCGTGGTAAATAATCACCCTAATCTCCAAGCTGCCTGGACACATTATGTGAGAGAGAAAATAATCTATTTAAGTATTAATAGAAAAAGCAGCAATGAACCATTTGTCAGAACTTTCAAACTGTGATACCCTCTCAGGGCCAGATTTTCAGACACTCTGAGCACATTGGGAGCTGAGCTCTTTTGAAAATCTAGCCCCGACTGCAGGAGTCACTTGAAAAATATGGTCCTGAGCTCTTTAGAAAGTCAGGCCCTCAAAGCGGGCAAGCTCTGAATACTAACAGAAGTATTCTGAATAGTAAGAAAAGCTGGCTTCTGTTTGCCAGAAGCTGGGAATGGGTGACAGGAGATGGATCACTTATAGATTCATAGATATTAAGATCAGAAGAGACCATTACGATCATCTAGTCTGACCTCCTGCACAATGCAGGCCACAGAATCTCACCCACCCACTCCCGTGAAAAACCTCTTACCTATGTCTGAGCTATTGAAGTCCTCACATTGTGGTTTAAAGATTTCAAGGAGCAGAGAATCCTCCAGCAAGTGACCCATGCCCCATGAATGATGATTACCCATTCTGTTCATTCCCTCTTGGGCACCTGGCACTGGCCACTGTCGGGCTAGATGGGGTAGATGGACCTTTGGTCTGACCCAGTATGGCCATTCTTATGTTCTTATGGCTAAGAGAAGATCCGTAAATAAAGGAGTGCAAAAACCCCAACACCAATCTATTGAGCTGGCTAGGAATTCAGATGTTTCCCAGCGCAGACCCTAATCAAATGTAAAGATATACTCGGAAGTGCTAGTAAAACCAACTGCCTTTATTGTCATTATACTCCTATTCTTCAATTATAAATTCTTTAGGGCAGGGACTATCTTTTCATTTTTAGTGTCCAACACAGTAGGAATGGGGCATCTGAGTGCTTCAAAATAAATAATAGTAATCAAAAGAAATGTAAGCTAGACACAGTCAGGGCATCTATTTGTAACCCCCTTTGGAGTTTGCCAGCTCCTGGAATGCTGGACTGAGCCTCTAGGGGTCCTACTACCGTTTGAACCGCAACAATAAATGACGCCATTTCCCAGCCTGCGGGGCCAGAAAGGACTGGAAACTTCTTCTGAGACCAACAGGGAGGCTTCTGGTGGAGTGATGAATACAGGCAGTTTGCTGGGTCAGTTCTAAGTCAGGACTGGTCAGTCCCTCAAGGGAGGGGGACAGCCTGACTAGAGACAAAGGGACTAATTTTAATTCCAGTTTGAGTTTGGAGCTGACAGAGAAGCAGAACAGCCTACATCACTCATTAACTTCCACAGCCCACAAAGGGGATGTTTGAACTGTGATGGGATCTAGTGTGTGGTTAGGCAGTTCCACCCCTGCAGTGTCCAGGGAGGCAGAGAACCAACCAGCTACCTAGAGCCAGCCCAGACTTCCACAGGACTCCAGACCAGGGAGCCAGGCGAGGACCCTGCCCCACTTGGGGGTGAAAAACAATAAGAGGGCCCCATCTATTCTCTTGTTTGCAGCGCTGCTCTACCCATCTCCAGACTCACCTTGTACAACCCATTTGCCTGGGAAGGTGCCAGGAAGGGGACTGGTGGGGGGGGGGGTGCGGGGTGGTACAGTTGTGAATGATGGGAGGTGGGGAATTTGTTGTAGTATTCGTGTTTAGCATTTATTAGTTCAGCTTAACCCTGTCCTTCCCTCGAGCCTGTTTCCTGTCCCCAGTAAAGTCCCCCTTTATTACATTGCCATGTTAGGGTGTTTAGCATTTCATTTTCTGGGGTTTGTATTATTGTATTTTGTTTCTTGTGTTCTGGGTCATACTCCTCGTTAAGTATTAGTTCTGTTCCCAAGGGACAGCACCCCTTGTGTCACTGACACAGAGTGGAGTCTCCTTGAGTGGAGGCACCAGGCCCTGCAATAAAAAACCCAGGACCCAACCCATATGAGGTGAGGACTAGGAGGGGGAAGAAGCCACGCCGGTTAGCAAGTACCAGGGAGGAGGCTTGAGCCGTGCCTTATGGGAGGATCTACACATTGTTACTGCTCCATCTATCCTAAGGTATTTATATGGCCCCAATTACCATAGTATCTGAGCACTTCACAATCTATATTTTGCCCCACAACACCCCCGTGAGGTACTACGTCCCCATTGTATAGATGGGGAACTGAGGCAGAGACACTAAGTGACTTGTCCGAGACAGCACAGAAAGTCTGTGGCAGAGCATGGAGCTAGCACTCTAACCACTGGACAACCCTTTCTCTCCGATCCAGCTGTGATCTAATAGTGGGAGCTGTACATGGGTCCAGAGTGAAAACCTGACCCCGCACAGTGCGGAGGAATTCCTAGCATGTGGTGCATGCCCTCAGCTCCCAGGTAAGTCACGTCAAAGATTTCGATACAGCGCAGCGACTTTTCAAGCAGCCCTTGGGACATTTCTCACAGCTGACTGGCACCTTTTCGGTTCGTGAGACTCATATCACTTAGGGCCAGCTGAAGAGGAATAATCTGATGTTTAATTACGAAGATGAAAGCATTGCTGTCAAGAGCACCGGGTGCCCAGTAACGTGCTGAACATTGATGGCTGCCATTTCTTTATGGATTATTTTTAGAGGTTCTCTTTTCCTAGTTTCCAGTGGACAAAAATAACTGAGGAAGTGAGCTGAGTGAAGGGGGTTGACCAAGAGAGAGAAAGTTATCAAAATGGTTGACAGGGAGAAAACATTCTGCTGTGGTGAAATATAGGTTGCTCCCTTTTTACAGCTACTCATTGGATTCACCAGGGACCAAGAAAGAGGGTTTTTGAATAAATAGCCTGGTTTTAAACTGGCTCAGGGCCTTCTTCCTGATCCAGCAAACAGACAGGACCCCAATCAATGGAGAGCCCCAATCTTTAGGGAAGGTTTGGGCCTACTGAGGTCCCATAAGACTGGGGGCTTGTTCTGAGCTGAAGCTACCCACAAGGCACCCCCTTTGGTGCAGTATTGAAGGACTGATCCTGCCAGATTCTATGTTTAGGCTGGGGTGAACTCTGGTAAGTGTATTAGAATGAGTGTAGGCCCTTTTATTGTTTTTAATATGTTTTTCTCAGTCATGCTTTTTACCTTAAGAATAAAGTAGGTTTGCATAGGAAGTGCTGTGTGGGACCTTATAGCTGGAACAATTAATTGCTGTTAACTGTCTCTGAAAAACAAGCAAGCAGGTGTCCTTGGGCAACCTGTCTATGCTGAAAAATACCCAGTGAAGGCAGGGAGCTGTGCCGCCTGGAAATATCCAGTCAGAAGGGAGAGAGATGCAGGTCTCCACCCAGAAAGGCATCAGTGGGGAGCTGGAGGGCAGGATGGGTGCCCTTGCTGGGCCACTGAGGAGAAATATAGGTGCAGCTGCCCTGAACTGTGACAGTAAGGCTTTGCAAGATCAGGGATTCATGCAGGCTGAATATAATATATCAAGAGCTAACACCCCTGCTTTTGCCAGAAGTACCAGGGGATCTTTTAGTTGATCACAAGCACTTCGGACCGCTGGTTCACATCTCAGTCATGCATCCAGAATGACCAAATTTCACTCTGTGGCTTTGGTTCTATAGTGCCTCAGAGAGATGACAAGGTGGGTGAGGTAATATCTTTTATTGGACCCATTTCTCTTGGTGGGAGAGACACATTTTAGAGCTAGGAGAGAAGATGACTATCTCTTAAACCACCAATACCAGTTCCTGCAGCAGCTAGCGATCCCCTTTCAAAGTCTTGTTCCAGCTTAAACTTGTTTATCTGATGAGATCTGACAGGATTCTGTCATGCAGTAGGGCAGCCGCTGACTCAATTGCTTTGATGTGCCATACAGAAAGAGCAAGATGCAGTTGGAGTCTCGCCCCCCAGTAAAAAACAAAAGAAAGAACAAAGACTTGTGCAATTACTGATGCCAAACTGAAAGCTTTTCCCTGGGTGATCCCTGCTTTAAAAATGAGAATGAATAGACTCCTCAATATGGCACCAGGCCCGCAAAACATATTTAAGTAGTCCTTACTTTTATGAGTAGAGGTAGATCAGTCCTCCCTTCTTGTGGGTCTCTTAGGGTTTGCAGGAACAGGTCTCCTCTCTAACAGATCTAACTCTGCCGGGATGCTGTTAAAGTCCAAGCTACACTACAAATGAGAATCATGTTGTTACAGGGTCCCTCCTGTACAGAATGGAAACTATGATGCATACAGGACCTGCAGAAGCATAGCTGACTTGAAAGCCAGGGGAAATGCAGAGGAAGCAGAAACAGGAAAAAAGATTCTGGCCTGAATTCTCAGCTGGTGCAAAGTAGTGTCATCTTCCTGAAGTCAATAGAGCAATTTTGATTTATACCCGCTGAGAATCTGGCCCTCTGTCTCTAACAAGGGAACCAATTTGTGGCAGCCTGCAGCATAGCTCCCAAGTGACGAGCATCTTGTCCCGGGAACAATACAGATGTGAAGCCTTTTCTTCTCACTAGTGCTGAGAACAGCAGTGTAGTAGTAATAAGATTTATTTATTTTTAGCCAGCTATGGAGGATGTTTCCCACTGCTGTTAGCCAGGCCAGACATTGCATGCTACACCTATCCCGGGTTCCTCATACATATGCATATCACGTGCACGAATGGGTGGAAATCCACAACACCCATCCAGCCTTTAGACAGGTAACATCTTCTTCTGCCTCTCATTTTCTCAGGGGAGCATGTGTATAATGGGATTTGCTTCAAAAAGGCAGAGAGACTGAATCCAGCAAATTTAAACGCAGATTTCTTCAATGCCAAGGCATGGTAGTGATAGAGGTACTATTGTAGCTCACGGTGTTGCATTTACGGTGGGGAGGGGGACCGCTGATATTATTGTTAGTGCTTTGAAGGACCCAGTCAAGGTCGAAGCCCTATTGTGCTAGGCAATGTACATCCACATATTTAGAAGCATTCCCTGCCTCAGAGATTACAGGGATAAGTCAGGAAAAGGACACTAAAGACACATCAAAGGGAAGTGACTTACCCAAGGTCACACAGCAGGGCAGTGGCAGGGTGGGCAACAGAACCCAGGAGTCCTGACTCCCAGTATCCACTGGATCACACTGCCTCTCTCTCGATTCGTCATTTTGCGCGTTCCAGAGGCTATTGACCATGCCACGTTAATTCTACCGATGAGGAGCCCACGTCTCCCACGTCGCTACTGAAAACTCCCCACTCTCAGGCTGAGGTAGCTGAGCACAGATGGGGCCTCATCCTGTGTTTACAGCAGGAGATGCTCGGATGCCGCAATCACATGTTGGAATGGTTCTTGCTATACACCGTCAGATGTACTGTCCCGAGTGACACGTCCCCATGCCCTGACGCCAGCACAGGGCAGAAAAGAGGCTTCTCCTTCCCGTCACACCTGAGGACACCATGAGGTGAGACAGCAGGAAAACTTCTCCCCCCCGTCCGCCCACACACACACACACTCAAAAAACACTTGAGGAGTAAGGAGGAGAGGACTGACTGGATAGACCTTAATGCAGGAGGGAATGAATGAAGGAGAAAACCATTTCTGAGCGCAGCCAAAAGCAAAGCCGAAGGAGCAAGAGGTCTTTGCGATTAAGTTGTGAGGCCATCACTGTGTGGGAGGGCTGGGGGAACATGGACCTCCCTCAGAAGGGGTGGGGATGTGTGCTGAGGAGCCAGGTGAAGCAGGCTGCGTCTGGGAGGGAGTAGGCACATCCTATGGGACTGTGCACTCTCTCTCTGCAGTGCGGCCTCAGGGACTCAGTGAGTCCCATGCGGGAACTCGAGGATTACCATAATGAAGGGTAAGATTTTGCCATGGATATATTTAGTCAAAGTCACGGACAGGTCACGGGCAATAATGAAAAATTCACGGAAGCCTGTGACCTGTCCCTGACTTTGACTAAAAATATCCATGACAAAATGAGGCAGCTGTGGGCGGGCTGGGAGATCCCTGGGCCCCCCACAACCCATGGGTGCTCAGAGCTCCAGGATCCCCCTCCGCTGGCGACTCCAAGCTGCGGGGGTCCCCCCTGCTGCCCCTGGTGGCCAGGAACTCTGGGGTTCCCCCTTGCCACCCATGGAGGAAGAGAGCTCCGGGGGTTACCCCTGCTGCCTGCAGTGAATGGGAGCAGCGGGGGTCCCCCTTGCTGCCCGCAGCAACAGGGGTCCCCCTGACACCTGGGGTGGCAGAGAGCTGTGGGGATCCCCCCTGCCACCCGTGGCAGCTGGAAATGGTGGAGGGGCCCCTGTCCCCCACAGTGGCCGGGATCTGTGGGGGGCTCCTGCCTCCTGGGGCCACGGGGGTACCCCTCAGCTCCATGCCTCCACAAGTGGAAAGGGACCCTGCAGTTCCCAGGAGGTGCTGTCTGAAGCCAAGGAGGTCTTTAGAAGTCACAGAAGCTGTGATTTCTGTGACTAAAACGCAACCTTAACCATAACCAAACAATCCATTTTGCAATATGAACAACTTTGTCTTCACTAGGTGTTGGGTAAAGTTTAGGGTGTCAACAACTACATCTTGACTTACATATTTTCCAAGATAACTCACTTTCCCAGTGCAATAAATAATCATAAATTAATACCTAGCTCTTATATAGCACTCTCAATCAGTAGATCTCAAATCTCTGTACTACAGAGGTCAGTATCATCATCCCCACTTTACAGATGGGGAAACTGAGGCACAGAGAGGTGATGTGACTTGCCCAAAGTAGCCCAGCAGCAGAGCTGGGAATAGAACATCTGAGTCCAAGTCTAGTGCTCTACCCACCTGGCCATGCTTCCTCCGCAGTGTAATGGATTTCAAAATATGCTAGCCTGCCCACGTGAAACCCAAATGTCCTTTTCACATAGAGCTGGGAATGGGAAAGATTTACCTGAAAATATTCACATAAATTGTTATGAGTAGCTATGTCCTGTAAAAGGGAACACTGGCCAGACATTTTGCAAGGGTTTTTTGTTTGTTTGTTTGATTGTTTCTGTTGCTAATGGAGGTCCTTCTATGGCTCTCATTACTACAGCATCGGAAAGCCTGACAATCTTTATCCTCCCAACACCCCTGAGAGGTAAGGAAGTGCTATTCTCCCCATTTTAGAGATGGGGAACTGATGCACAGAGAGGCTATGGGTATGTCTACTCTGCCGCTGGCAGCGTGCGTCCCAGGGTGGGTAAACAGACACACACTAGCTCTGCTTGAGCTAACATGCTAAATATAGCAGTGTGACCAGGGGAGCACGGACAGCATCTTGGGCTAATTGCACAAGTACAAACCCACCAGAGCCCCTGGATACATATTTGGGAGGCTAGCCCAAGCTGCCAGCCATACAACCCTGGCTACACTGCTATTTTTAGCACCCTAGATTGAGCAGAGCTAGCTCTTGTCTGTCTACCCATGCCGAGAAGCATTATCCCAGCTACAGTATAGATATACCCTTAGTGACTTGTCCAAGGTCACACAGGAAGTCTCTGGCAGGGCTGGGACTTGCTACAAAAGGAAGCAGCCTTGCTAGGTTTTTTTCCTAAAGTTTTTCAACTACTGTTCTTGATTTACAAATACGAACGTGATCTTCTGCTGTTTTTTATTTCTGTTTAATCTGAAGAAATTCGAATCTACGATATCTTTCCACGTGTTCTTCGCACTCTGCAGTAACTTACCATTGTTCTTTTGGGGAAAATATTGTTACTTTCGGAAGGATTAATTAGTACATAGCCACATAAATGATGTTCCATACCAGGACAGGGCATCAGTAGTATAGTAGATTGCAAAAAGCATGTGTCTTTATAATGTTCAATTAACTTGAACATCATAAAGAAATGTGTTATTAGCGAAGCATGTATCCCAAAGGCATTGAAAACATTTGGTTTCGAAACAACAAAATAATTACCAAAATATACTTCTGTCCCTTATGATAAGTGCGTCACATTAAGTTAGACTCCAGCTAAAGTTGGCGCAGTCCTGCATGTAAACCATGAGCATTTGTCTCTCTGTGAGCAGGCCTTCAGAATTTGAACACTCCAGTATGACCATTCTCTCACTTGCACTCAACTGTAAAAAAGCAAAGATAATTTTTCTCATTCTTCTCTTCTGCCATTGCAGCAATGAGGAGAACCAAACATGGACACCTGACATGTACAGATGGCTCAGGGAACAAGTACTTCCACTACCTCACCCTGACTGACTTTAAATGAGATCATGTGACCAGCCTCCCCATCCAAAGACTTGATGGACAATTCTAACTCACTGAAACCACGACAGTGGGTTATTCACAGTAAAGTATTACTGAGTCCCCCTTCCAGCCACCTTCCTTTGTATTTCT
This sequence comes from Lepidochelys olivacea, assembly GCF_965140295.1. Lineage (NCBI taxonomy): Eukaryota > Metazoa > Chordata > Testudines > Cheloniidae > Lepidochelys > Lepidochelys olivacea. The sequence continues at coordinate 64,438,557 of NC_140421.1, read as the reverse complement.
ACATCCTTCACCTTTATACCTTTGGCATTATATGAAACACAAAGATCTATATTAATATAGAGTCCAACTGAAATCCTGATGAGTGCTAGCCCAGAAGAGAGACAGCTCAGTGTTTTGAGCATTAGCCTGCTAAACCCAGGGTTGTCAGTTCAATCCTTGAGGGAGCCATTTAGGGATCTGGGCCAAAAATTGGGGATTGGTCCTGCTCTGAGCAGGGAGTTGGACTAGATGACCTCCTGAGGTCCCTTCCAACCCTGATATTCTACGATGAAAATAAGTACAGCTTTTAATTTGTCACCAACTCTCAGTAGTGTGGATAGACTGCTGTGTTGTGTCTTGATTTTGTTGTATTAAGTCTATCTATCAGATCTATCTAGCCAGTAGAGGAGGGCTAATAGGTACTGTGGTTCCCCCATGTAGTGGCCCCTTCAAGACCCATAGGACATCAGAAAATGATAGTACTGATGCAATGTATGAGATACTTCCATTCTAATCAACTGGACTTAATGCCCTGGAACCCCGGTGAAATGATTTATGATCTGGATGGTTTCATGGTTGGTAGTGATGCGCAACTAAGATAAGGGTGACTAAACCTCATGCTTCAGGGTACAAACTAAAATGATCTGCTGGCAAGATCGAGAGGGCATTTCCTCCGAAGACAGAGGTCGTTCATGGATAATGCTACTGGAGTGTAATTGAACATTTCATATCAAATAGCATGCTTAATACCATTACACAAGTATGCCACCCATTCCTCAAATCAGGTCACAAAATTAAAGGGGGTAAGATCTTCAGCCAGTGTAAATCAGCATAGCTCCACTTAGTTTAACAGAGTTATGCCAATTTACACCAGCTGAGAAGCTGGCCCTTAATCTTGAAGCTGGAAGAAGGATGACTTTAATTAATTTGAATACTCTTTTCATTACAGTCCTCGTCAGACCAGACAGCTAACATTGTGTCACTTTATTCCTTTGCTATAACTATCACGTAGCCAATAAGAATTCTTTATCAATGTTACAGTGCTCCAAAACCGGTCATTCTGCTGAAAGGGTGATTCCTTATTTCATTGGGTGTGACGTTGGCTCAAGCAGCTCTCTTTTCTCATGGGCACTTAGAAACACATGGGACTGCCATGTTTTCAATCCATTCTTAAGAGTACAGACTTTGGCATGCATTGCTGTGGGGAATATGTTGCCCAATCACAATTAATTGCTGCCACTCTGGTGTTATTCTGGAGAGCACTCCTGTGAAAGGCCCTGCTTCCAAGAATGATGGCTTCAAAGGGTGGTTTGAATGGACGTAAGAGATGAGAACACCTCTATGCTTCAAAGTACCTGTGCTGGGCTGGGAAGCAGTTTTTTTGCAATAAGGTTTGGTGTTTTTACCCAGTTTCCTACATGGATGACTGCAGCACAAGGAAGTCAAGTGACTCGAGGTGAAATTAGAACCCAGGTTCCTTCTGGCTATGTCAGGCCTTGCCTCTAAATCACAGGTACCCAATAGTCTACTGCCATGCTCCTCATGGAGCCATTTGCAACTGTGTGGAGAGAGTGCAAAATGTTACCTGCAGGGTAAGCAAGTGGAGAATTCTGATTCTGCAGTACATTTTACACACACACACACCACTCACCTTGCCCACAAGATGCAAGACACGGGAAAACAAGGTGCCTGGAGGTCACAACCACCTGAGACTCCACAACCTTGAAATGAAACTTGGGGTTTTGACTACTCAATGTTAGATATAGAAAGTTACGTGCAGAGGGGGCTGCTGGATGGGGAAGGTGAACTGTGCTGTTTCTTGGGGCAAATTACTGCATACTATGTTATCCTTATGACAAAACCATGCTGAGCATAGGTGAAAAATGACACAGTTTTAACTCATTCCCTGAACTAGGAAAAGAAACAAATTGAAAATTAGAGCTGGTTGGAAATTTTCCGATTGAATATTTTTCAGCTGGAAAATGCTGGTTGGTCAAAATCAAAATGTTTGGAGGAAATGTGGTCAATTTCAATAAAATTTTGTTTAGGAAAAAACCCAAAAGAAGCATTCCCATAAAGTCAAAGTGTTCCATTTTCACCTTTTTGGAACGATACATCTTGATTTTCCATTTGAAAATTACCTTTTGTTTCCATTTTTAAAAATGTTTATAATAAAAATAAGAGTCAAAATTGGAATGAAGCGTTTCCATTTTATCAAAATAAAATATTTCAGTTAACCCAAAACAAAATTTGGGGGGATTAATTTTTCAGGAAATTTGGGGGTGAAATTGTTTTCATTCCTTTCTTGAGTGGAAAAATTTCAAAATCATGGAATTTCCAGTAAAACAGAAAGCCCCATTTCTGCCCTGCTCTATTGAAGATCTTCTGTTTAATCCACCCTAGCAATTCTAAAGCTGCATAGATTGTTTGGGTTGGTCATTAATAAAGGTATTGAGTGTGACGCAGCAGGAAGGTGTTAAGATATTGTTCAGCAGGAGGTACTTTGACCATGAGGAAGAAAAGAAAATCTCTCACTATGCTGCTATAGAGTAAACTGCAGAACGCCAAGCTGATTATGTCTTCAATTGACTAGAGCTGTTGCTAAATTACCTGCTCCCTGCAAGAGCGTAAATACCAAGAGATTTCTGGATAAAAACCGAATGAAAATGTTTACCAGTTTTAGTGTTGCCTCCTGTCAGCAGCGCTGGGATTGAGTGGAACCAACCATTATTTATTCCCCTCTCTGCTAATGAAGATCTGTTCTATGAATAGCTGTGACATGGGAGTGTTTATATATTGGTTTGCTTTACTTCTGCTAAAATAATTAGCAAGAACATAATGTTTCTGTTATCACAGCACGATAGCAGCAAAACATTGCTAGTCTTAAATTAGTTGCTTTCCTGTGTGCATCTTTCCATCTTAACTGCCGCATGTACATACTCCTGTTTTCACTTGGCTCATTTCAGGAAATGAATTTTTTAAAAAAATGAACTTGAAAAAAGAAACAGGACTAAGGGCCAGAATCTTAGGTGGTGTAAGTCGGCAAAGTGCCTTTGGCTTCTGAGGGCAGATCTTCAGCGGGTGACAGCTTTTTCTATGGCGCTATGGCCATTTAAACCGGCTGAGGAACTGGCTCTTTGCCCTGCCCCTTAGAATGCATGCAAATTAGAGAAGAGGCAGGTAGTCTGCAAAATCTCAGGTCAGTCTCAGCACAGCAGTAACCACCAGCCCACAGGCGGACAGGATATTTTTATACTTGTGCCTTTAGCTGCCCACAGGGATACCATAATCTACTTAATAGTTCTAAAGCATCACATTCCCCAGAATAACCAGTCAATGCTCAGTCTAATTTGAATCAGAGATTTTGCAAGAAGAAAAAAAATAAATTAAAATAATTATATATATATATATATATATATACACATATACATATATACACACACAAAGAGAGAGGAGAGAGAGATTTCATACTAAAGAAAGGAACATTCACCAAGTGCTGGCACAAGGCTGATGCAACATTTGTGTCCCACATAAGGCATCAAAATAATGCACAAGTCGCACACCCTTTGCACCACACTAAATGTTACTCTGTCTTTTCTTAGAGATGCACACATTGGTTCAGCTAGAAGCAGCCCTGACCAGAACTTTTCCCCAGAACTCAAACTGAACGCAAGTTGTGTCCTTTATGAAGTTTGAATGTGATGAGGTAACTTCTCTTTTCCAGTATTACGCCTCAGTATGTTCTGGTTCTGGCCATGAACAGAAACATTGAGAGACCATGAAATGTGAAATTCCCTCTCTTCATCTGTCAATCTAGTCAGTGGATTTTCCTCCTCCCAGATGGGTAGATATTTCAGCAATGGGCACAATAGGAAATGCTATGGTAGGCAAGAGGATTGCTGCTAAACTGTATTGATTTAAATCTAAATGCACAATACAGTAATAGGGTAGTCATGTGACACTAACAGCCACTGAACGTGCATTAAAACAAAATGGGAAAAAAACAAAGCAAAACCTCCTCACGTCTGACAGGTGAAGGTTAGAGTCTTGTCCAGTGTCCTTCAAGATATAGTAAAAAGTTCAGGGCAGCTTGAGACTTCCATCCAATAAGCAATCACTTCAGGGTAAACTAAATACTCAAGCAGAACTTTCACCCATTTCGAGCACTGAGCTGGTCTTTGCTGTGATGGTGAAGAGAAAAAGAAAATTGCTCACCTGCAAAGACCAGTGTTTAGAAGGACACTAGAAGCTGTTTTCTGCAGGCTGTGAAATAGCATGCTTTAATCATAAGGAAGAGAAAACAAACAGACGGAAAGAAAGAAGAAAGCAACCTGTGTGTCCGCCGTTGTTAATGGAATAGAAAACACAACCATTTCCTACAGTCTTCCATTAGCTTTACATGTGGCACACACAATTGGGTGACTGATTATAGAAAGGGTACAAAAGCTCATTTCTCGTTTGGATCCCTGCTGTTCATTTATTTTCATTATATTTTCTTTTGGAATTGGCTATCAACAGCAGTTCCATGTAGGTTATTTGAATTTCATTTCTAAACTATGACTTGTGTAGTTACTATGTGTTTTGTGAAATGCTCATGTATGTTGATTCCAGTTTGATTCTTGTTTTTCTGCTCACCCAGTTATTACCACTTATTGCTAATACTTTTGCAAAGCTCAGCTCACCCACCTGCTCCCTCTGCAGCTTTTGTGTGTCTCCGGTCTCTTCGGCCTTAATGAACTATGCGCTTGTTTGTTTTTGTAAATAAATGACTTCTGCCTCCTGCAGAATGGCCTTACCACTAAATAAATAGCTCAGTGTAAACTTACATACTATTATCAGACATGTTTTAAAAAAACAAAACACTTTCTCCTGCAATTTCAGATCAGCTTCCTGCATTATGCCAAATTTTAATCCTCAGGTTTCTTATTATTTGTATTATAGCAGCACCTAACAGCCCCAATCTAGACTGAGACCACGTTGTACTAGGTACTTTAAAAACACACAGTAAGAGAATCCCTGCCCTAAAGAATTTACCATCTAAATAGACAAGTGTTGGAGGGGACAGAGATACAACAGGGGAGCAGTGACTTCCCAAAGGTCACTTAGCAAGTCAGTGGCAGGAACAGAAGTCACGTCAGCTGAGTCCCACTCCAGAGCCCTAACCACTAGACCAGGGGTAGTCAATAGGCAGACTGCGGGCCAAATCAGGGCCACTGGATGCTTTTGAATGGATCACAAAATCCTTTTATTTACTTATTCTTATCATTATTATTATTATTATTGTATTATTTTCTCTGGAGCCTGGACCTTGACTATACCTTGACCAAGAAATTTGGACCCTGACAACAAATAATTGACTATCCAGACACTAGACCATGTTTCTTCTTCTAACTAGAATTGGCACTTACAGCCTGATCCAGCAGCCACTGAAGTCAATGGAAATTGTCTTTCCAATGGGGGTTGGATTAAGCCCTCAGATATCAAGTTGAAAGGACCTTGGAAATGCCTACAATTGACCTAATTGCAATGAGGTCAATAACCCATCAGCACAGTGGCTCTTCAGTGCCCCATAGCTGCTTCGAGACAGAGCAAAACAAGTGGCCTAAGACTAAAGCGCCCTCTCTGAAGAGCTGCCTGTTTGCGTTGCCCTCCCTGTCACAGTGGCAGGCCAGGCCTCATTCTCTAGGGCATTGGAACCTTTTCAATTCCCTTTCCAAACAAATTCTCCACCATGAATTAATAAATAGAACACCGCATAGTTAAAGGTTAATTGGAAAGCAGGCTTTTAGATGCAAGGTCAAAACTAGCTGCAGTTTCTGCTAATCAGAATGGGAGGAGGGCAAAAAAAAGTAAACAAGAGAGACTAAAAACCTTGGTGGATGGAAACCTTCCTTGAGTCTAGATGCCTCTGATATTAGAAGTTTATTGAAAGTTAGAAAAGTGATGATTTATTAGGGGTCATTATGATCTATGTCTTTTGTACAAGTTAGTTATAAAAAGGATTAGCTATAGAGTGTACTTTGGAACAGTCCTCTGAAATCATCTTGAGAGACGTTTTTCCTGACACCTTTTCTCCCCGGTGGGTGAGCAACTGGCCACTGCAAACCCGTTGTTAATTACTCAGTACCTTTCCAGAGTTTAGGTAAATATCTGGGATGTTCTAAACCTATTGCTTATCTCTGTGTCTACTTAAATCTAATAAACTACAGTGTTAGATAGAGCACACTGACTTGTATTGATCTTTTATCAGACAGAATTGCTGTGTTCCCATTGATTTATTCCTGACACCACCAGGAGTGAACTAGTTAAGTTACCACTGCTCTGGGTTCTGAAAACCCTGAGTAACATACAGTGTACCTGACCTAGAGCCCCAGGTTCAGTGCCTTCAGTAGGATACTGCCTGCTGCTAGGAGTTGCTGCCAAGACACTGGGTGGGGTTCTGCACATGAGTTCTTAATTTCTTCTCCACCAAGCTTTGTTTTGAATTCAAATGAGCCCAAAACTCAAAGTGGCAATGAAACTTGCCAGCTTTGCTTGTGTTCAAATCAATCCCAACTCTTTGTTTTCAACCCCAAATTCTCAACAAGCCCAGGCTCCTTCTACACTTGGCCCGCAACCCTTTAGTTAAATGGCTGAAAACATGTGTCAAAGCCTCCAATCAACCAAATCTGCCTGCAGTGGGGTTTCATTAGAAGAGTATCATCCGGCTGTACTCCACCCACAATCAAAACATGTAAGTGACCTTGGAATCCCAGGCTGCTTCACCCATAGCTTTAATTAATCCAACTCTGATGACTGTTCCTTGTGTTTTACAATATCTGCATTAAAGTCTGAGCCAAGCTGAATAAAAATCTTTTCAGAAATGCCTCAGATTTAGGAAAAACTCCTGCAGATTTTGGAGAGAAAGTCCCCACATTCTATTGCTTTCACTCCAGATTTCTATTTTCTCTGCTTATTTCTGTCTGTAGACAGAGGGCAAATTTACTCTACCAATATCTGTCTTTTAAAAATCATTAAGAGCTTGATCCTGCTCCCACTGGAACAAATAACAAAACTCCCACTGACTTCAGCGGTAACAGGAATGGACCCCTTAGTTATATTCAGCCAATTATTGCTATATATTCAATTTGCTTCTGAAAGCAGACAGAGAATTCCTGAAGGCTTTTTAAAAGATTATTACTAAGTAACTGATACTGATGAATGAGTTAATTGCAAGTGTCATAATTTGTCTCATAGCCCCTGGAAAAGGGAAATGTCAACAGGGCTATGTTAATAGAAACCACAAGGGTAAAAATTCTTGACTGTATAATCCCAGAGGGAAGCTGGAGCAGCAAAGACTGTTAATCATTTTAACCTTTCAAATAAAAATTGATTATCAATACACTGAAGACATGCAGGCTAGATCTTCAGCTGGCATAAATTGGCAAGCTCCACTGAAGTCAAAGGAGCTATGCCATTTTACTCCAGCTAGAGATCTGGCCCATGTGACTAGTTCTGTTCAGAGTTACAATGCAAAGCTGGTTCTTCTGTTTGCAGACATTAAAACTGGTCTAGTTTTTGTTCTAGCGGCACCCTGGTAATTACACAAACTAAGAACAAATGATGGCATGTGCAGGTGTGTGCATGCACACATTGGATATCAAAGTTTGAACACTACCATGTAGGCTACTAACTAGATTTTTACAAACTAGAGCTGGGAATTAAGAGACTGGGGCTGTCTTAGAATAGGATTTGAAAGCCTTACACTTTTTGTCCTGAAACGAAGCAAAATTGGACAGATTTCCTTTTGAGATTCTGGGCTTGTTTGAACTCTTTATTCGAAGTGAAATCCAGGGGAAGAGATGCTGAAAAAACATTATTGCCATAAGGCCTGATTCAAAGCCCACTGAAGTCAACAGGAGTCTGTGACTTTACCAGAAGGCTGAGGAAAAGGCTTTCACAAAGTCCTGCCAACAGAAAACGCCGGCTTTTGCACAGCACTAAAGTGTATTTACTAAACTTAGAGGCACTGTTTGGAAAGTGAGGGGCCATACAGAGACTCTAATAGTCATTTGCAGCAGAGGGTCTGGATTAACCAACCCATTCAATCCTGCATTAACCTGCCAGGGATTGTCCTCTGAGATATTTCCTTCCTTTTCCTTATTAAATGGGACTGTCTCTACTGATGCTAGACCCAAACAGAAGTGAAAACAGACACAAATTGTCACAGGGTCCTCCAAATGCGCCATGGCAATCAATCACTGAGCACTGTTTTACCTTTCTCATTATTGAGAGACAGCGTAATTTAGTGGATAAGGCACAGGACTGGGCCACAGGAAAGCTGAGTTCTAGTCATGGCTCTGTCATGTGACTTTGGTCAAGTCACTTCACCTCTCTGTGCCTCTGTTTCTCCTCCTACCCTGTGTCTGTCTTGTGCATTTAGACTATATGCTGCTTGGGGCATGGACTGTCCCTTATGTGTGCATAGCATCTAGGGCAGGGGGGCCTTTGGGTGCTGCTGTAATAGAAATCAACAGCCTAATTATTTTAAGGACACTTTCAGACATTTGAATTATTCACGTAGCAAACAGAGAACGATGAAAGCGCCACAATTTGCACAGATTGATTTAGCCTAGCACAGCTGCTGTTGGCACAGCCAGAAGCCGCTCTTTTTTGGTTGTGAATGTCAACAGCAGCTATACCAGATGAGTCAAAAGGCAGCCTCCCTCCAGCCATCCCAGCAGGAGCTATTGCCAGTGGAAATTGCTCTCTGATATCCTGTACCTCCTTCCCCTGACATTTAGACATTGCTGGATGCTCAGCTGAACACAGTTATATTAAGATTTAATAGCACTTTCCCATAAGTTACAGACCGATGGTGCTCTGGACTCTTATGTAGTCAGAGACATTCCACTCCTCAATCAGTGGATGGAACTGTGGAGATTGTCAGCTACATAGACAAAGGCCCTTTCCCTTCATGCTCCCACCGTATCCATGCACCTACATATCATTTGTCACTCAACATGAGGAATATCCAAACTTGCTGCTATTTCTGTAAAATATTTCCCTCAAAAATACTGAGCAACAAAACCCAAGTCCTACAAAATATAATTCATGTTAAAGATTTGGTCTCATGAGCTTCCTGCAAAATTATTCTTTCCTGTGTCCCTCATGTGAGGTCAAAACCTGGCCCTACATGGCCCAAAGGCCACTGAGGCCACCTGATCCTTCCATGGCTATAGAGGGTTAATCCAATCTTAAACTCCCTCCCCAAGGGGGACCACATGAGGTCACACACAAGGCAGATTTTTGTCCAGACCAGGCAAAGCAATTCGGTGGGTTCCTCCCTGATTCTCCATCGTCTGTGGAGGCTTGTATGGACCATGCAGCCCAGGAGAGATCCTTAATGTATTCCTCAGCCTTAAGCCAACTGTGGTTTGTATCAGGTCTGGAGAACCAGCCCCTCCTGGTGATCAGGAGAAGCAGAAGAGAACACAGCTATCCGGGGTTACTCTGTTTGCAAAGGTACCTTTTTTAACTGAGTTGTCACCCACTCTGGTTCTAGGCAAGATGGACTGAACCCAGCCTGTCTCTTAGGGCCCAGCCTCAGTCTTCAGAGCTGAGAGTTAAAAAGACAGCAGGGTTCTATTTCTAATGGCGCACTTCCAGTATGTTCTCCTTAGTGATTTCCATAAACATGCAGCTCCACTACACCATTCTCTCAGTCAGCTTTCAGAGTAGATTGTAAAACCCAAGTCTCTTCTTGAAGTAGATTGGGCATGAAAAATCAATGACAGTCCTCAAATTTTGTGCCTGTCAAAGTTCCTATTACATGTGTGTCACACCACAGTGTGAGACGCCCTGGAGAAAAGGACTACAACAACTGCTGTACTGAAGTCTGAGGTTTGTATCCTCCTGATCCTCTTACACAAAAATACAAAACATAACCAAGAACACAAGGCTCACTTTTTCCTGTAACATCCCTGACAACGATGAGCACTTACCACTGAAAGCTATTTATAAATCAGCTGTGAATAAGGGCTAATTGTCACATAAGCTCTATATTCTGTTCTGCCTGTTAGCAACAATGTGGGGGTGCAGATGATTCTTTGCAGCACAATGTCTCAAGAAGCTACAATTGTCTGATTAATGACCCATTTATAAGTCCCTTTCATTCATACCCTATTCACCATCAAAAATGCGCTTTCACAATGAGACAAGTCTGAATTCAGCATCTAGCTGTCAAAAGACAGCCATGGAAAGAGTCTCAGTATCAGGTCTGATAGGGATACTGTTAAGAAAATAATTATGATGATTATTATTTGTTTTACTGATGCCCCTAAGAGCCCGTCATGGAACAGGACCTCATTGTGCTAGGTGCTGTACAAACACAGAATAAAGAGACAGCTCTAGGCCCAAAAAGCTCACAATGTGTAATTATCAAATTTCACACTCACTTTTTATGCCACCCGAAGATTCCCTTACATCATCTAGGCAGGGTTCCTGCTACGTTGCATTGCCTCAGCAGCAAGAACAGGGACAGGCGATCTGTCCCTCCTGAACTGTGTCTCCTAAGAGGAGATCTACCACCAATGCAGGTAGCACGGTCTCCAGGCCAGAGCCAGGTTGGAACTTAGATTGACAGGATGTTAGGAAGAACTGAAGCATCTAGATACTCAGAGTTATCTCCTGAGGATAATCATAACCAAACGTCAAAGATAAAGTACAGGGCAATAGTTGGCCAGATTGTCAATGTCAAGTTATGGGTTCTTGAGCAGAAATGGACCAGTGGGCAATGGGGTCTTCTTTACTCTACTGGCCTTCACCAATCAGGATAAGCCTGGGTCCAGAGCCCAGGTTGTAGCATAAAAAGCTAGCAGAACCTCCAGTCTCTCAGAAAGCCCCACCAGCCAATTCTCAAACAGAAATATGAAGCATTCAGCCCCTCCTGCTCTGCCCCCTTCCTCTTGTAAATTAATCCTCACCCACAACATTCCATGAGGTACAGTAGCTAAGTAACATTATTACACCCGGAACAAATAGGCAAACTGAAAAAAAGGAGCAGTTCGTTGATATGCTAGGAACCCAGCCAGACGGGAGCAATCCTGACTCCCAGTCCCCCGCGCTAGCCACTGGTTTTTCTCCCATCCCTGTAAGTGATATGTTCATTTACTCCACTGAAGAGAAAGATCTCAGGATCATCTCAGCCAAGTAGGATGATCTACAGAGACTTGGCATCGCATCTGTAAGAGAGACAGACTTAGATACTGAAATGTAAATAATTTCACACATATCCCAGGTCCTGTAACTACCCAGAAAAGTTATAATTGGATCAATTTCAAATTATCTCAGCTCACCGAACACAGGCTCTATGTATTCCTTTCAGGAGGTAGTATCAATCAGTGCTCCAAGTGAGCCTGGCTCACTAAAATAAGAGCATTGTTTGCAGCATCACTCACCTGTTAGGTTCGACATTGCAAGTTCGTAGGGGAAATCTGGCCCTTTGGGATGCTGCCTAATTCTGGTTAGAAGGCCTGCTCCTGGTGGGTGCTGAGCACCCTTTGCCCCCGTCACACCTGGCAAGTGCTCAGCTCCTTGGAGGATTTGGCCTACTGTTCTTTCCCTAACACTGAGGCCATAAAATTATCACGGCAGAGATAACATGGACAGTTAGAACCCATTTCACGTAAGTTCCAATATATACATGATGAATGACTATTCAGCCATCACTGAAAGTGAGTATAGTTTAGGAGAAGCCTCACTGGAAATTGTGAATGAACATCTAAAGCCGGTGAGCCATTCTTAGGGTAGAAGCATCCTTGACCGGTTTCAAAGTTCAGAAACATGCTGGGCCAGATCCCCAGCTGGTGTATTGCAGGACAGGGTCTATTGCAAGCAACAGAGCTACACTGATTTACACCACCTGAGGACTGGGCCCCTAGTCTATGAGCCAAACATGCAACCCCACCTTTATTACCTTACCAAGGGCCCAAATCCTGCAAGGTGCCGTAGGCTGCCTGCCACAGGCCAAGCACTCACTGGGACTCTCATTTAGAGCACAGGAGAACCAGGACACATGTGCCTTGGTCCCTGCAGGAGGCGCAATCTGTTGGATTCATTTTCATCCTATGCTGGGGGGTTCCTGTCGATATGCCCTTCTCTGTTAGGGTGACCACCTTTTCAAAAGGCAAAAGCGGGACATATGTGGAAGCCCCACCTCCCTTTGCGCCCCCCCCCACCTCTCCTCTTCCCCGAGACCCCACCCCCTTCTCCCCCCAAATCTCCGCCCCCGGCCAGGCCAGAAGCTGGAGCCAGGCCATGGTAGGATCCGCCCAGGGAGCCCGGGCCACTGTGGGGAGCCCCGGACCCTCCACCTGTCCTGCCAGGAGTAGCCCCCAGCCCGTGTCCCTGGCTCCATCTTCTGACCTGGCCAGGGGGTGGGGCCTCATGGCGGGGTGGGAGGGGGCTAAAGCCCACCTCAACCTCCATCCTCCCCCCCAGACCAGAAAGAGGCTGGTGCCACTTCTAAGCCTAAGGCAGGCACACAGCAACGACGCAGGGAATCTGGGACAAATGCTGTCCTAGAGTCATTCAGCCTGGGACTGGGACTTTTGAAACAGTCCCACCCAATTCAGGATAGGTGGTCACCCTATTCTCTGGTCCTCTTATTGAGCACCGGAGGGGAGATAACAGTTCCCCAGTCCTCTCACATGCATACATATACAATGCCCAGACTCAAAACAGTGCCTCCTCTCTTTCTTCCATTTGTGCAAGATCACGTGTGCAGGGCTATCCCACTTTGGATACTCTTCCCCTTGAGCGTTTTTTTAGCTGGGTTTTCTCATTTTTATATATGACCAGTAGGTGGCGGTAAAGCTCACTTGTATGCTGCCAAGCTGATTGGCATCTCAGCATGCACCTGGTGAATGTAAGTATTCACCTGTTGTGGAATTCAAATCTCTCTTCTGAATGTATTCCTGCAGGTGGATGCAGCGTGAACTTCCCATTGTCCACAATTTCCCTTTGTTTTGGCAGCTTGTACAGTTTTAATGAGAATAACAGAGCCCCTCTCAGAAGACATTTTGATTATATAAAATGTGTTTGAAAACAAAGAGGACCAGGGAAAACGTGTTTTCAGGGAATGGAGTGGGGAGTTTTTAGTCAGTTCCATAAAAATCAAATTTCCCCCACAGGGAAACATTCCTGTCATGCATAACTCTTGTTGTGCCAATTGCAAGTTAACCTGATTACCCACTACAGTTTGGGGCTTACACAAGTGCATAATGAATCTGGGTTCCGCCAGAGGGTGTATAAGGATAAAAAATGAAAACCTGGGAAGAATGGAATATGGGAAACATGTAGGCCCAGATCTATCAGAAATATTTAGGCCCCTAACTCCCATTAGATGAGGATCTGAACCCTAGTTACTTCATTTAGCTTCCCCCCCACCCCTGTTCAATAAAAATCTCAGGGAGTTTTTAAATAGTCCACACTTGATCTTTCAGTCCAGTATATTACCTTTACTCTGCTCCTGGGTGCAAAGGGGCTGTAATTAGTCCTGAATGAAATGGCCATTGGCCAATGCAAACAAAACTTGCAGTCATTTAACAAATGGGCAGAATGACTGCGATTTGGGGCATGCAAATATGAAGCTCAGGCTTCTCTCTCTAGGAAAACATCATTTCAATTTAAATTGCCCTTTGGACCAAGATGGGCTTAAATTGTAAAGGACAAGGGAAGACAACTGCTTCTTGATTTGTAGTTTCACAAAATTACTTCCACGGGGTTTGCTTATTCCTCACTAAAATCCTGGATTAAAAATCACATGGCTGAGTTCTTGTCATTCCCTCTTAGCCAAACTTTCATCAGGGAACCTCTGTCAGTGACAACTTGCTCAGAATGTGCCGATCATTTCCTTACTGTGCTGAGCAACTAAGACCAATGTTATGTCCACTGCTGTGCTCTTCATTTTGGCTGCCTATAAAGAGATATATCGATATCAAGCTGGCACTGTTGATTTTTATTGCACTTCCTATGTAGACCTGGGCTATAGTCAAGGTTTGGTGTCTGGACCAGTAATAGGAATGGTGAAGAACAGCGTGTAACACTTATGGAAAGCGGACAGACTGCAGTGTGTGTGTGAAGTCAAGCTGTTAAGGTGATGGAATCTGCTGCTTTTCCACTCACTACACTCCCAGTCCTCACACTTCAACCTAATTATCCTGGGAGAAGGCAATTTTAACACGGAGGCAGACAAAGTTCACTCCATTGACAGTCCAGAGAGAGACTATCAGTGCCAGAATTCTTATGACATTTAATAAATTACAGGGAACCAAAGAGGGCTAGGGAAGAGAATTTTAATTAGAACAGAAACTGGCCAAATCAGAGCCAATACTTAGGATTTCAAGAGTACTGGTTGCCTACTGAATTTATCACAGTTGCCTGTAATTAAAAGAGGAGCAGGTTAACATTGATCATTTCCTTTGTGTTTAGTTATTTTTCTGTTTTTCTGCAAATGTAATGAGCCTGATAGCAAAGCCCAAGCTCCTGTGTTACACGCAGGCAGTGGAAATGCAAGATGCTATGCAGATGCAGCTGAATGTGTCCGCTCATTATTACTACAGAAATACCAAGAGGGTCCAGAGGAGACTGGGCCCCCATTGGGCCAGGCACTGTGCAGGCTTAATAAAAGACAGCCCCTGCCCCCAAAGAACTCTCACTCTAAATAGACGAGACAGACAAAGGGTAGGAGAGGGAAACCAAGGCAGGCACTGAGAGACGACACTTGCCCAATGTTCCACGGCAGTGTAGCTACAGAGCTAGCCATAGGACCCGTATCTCCTGACTGGCCGTGCAGTGCTCTCTGCCCTGTGCCACACAGCCTCTCGCACACAGTGCTAGCGACTTCAGTGGAGTTCTGCCTACTTACAACCAAGGCTGAATTTGGCCCATGCTATTCTGTGATCCTCCTGGCTTTGCGCTTTGATGTAGCTGAATATCTGCAAACACAACGACACTGAATGCTGGAGAATGACATTAGAGATGACAGTGTGTATTTGTGACATTACACGTCGCTCTTTCCTCCTGCTCTGCTTACAGTGTAATTCAGGCTGCAGGCCTTTCTGTGAGCCTGATGGAGACACCTGGAAGTGGAACTGCTCCAAGAAAAAGCAGGGCAAAAAATATCAGACAATCTGCTCTAGGTGACAGGGTGAAGAACAAGGGAATGTTTGTGTAAGCAGAGTCAGGATGAGCTCCACCCTGACATCTGGTGGTGAGGTGTGGCAAGTTGTGGAAAAGAACTTCAGGGGCTGATCTCATTTGCATAGGCACACCCACCCCGCCTAGAACGAGGCCATAGCTGCCCAAATGGTCACTTTGGCTGCTGTGGGATCCCCAGTGTCTCTGTTATTGGGGCAGGAAGAATAAATTGTTATTACTCTGATTATGGGAATCAAGGACAGTGGAACTGTACTTGACCTTTTGTTATGATGGAGGGACTCGCCATCAACTAAGTAGCACTCGCTAGGCCAGGGACATGGGTTCCAAAACTCTGTGAATGGAGAGAGGCTGGGGACAGGTATTAATACTTGGTGGCATGGGCCCCCTGGTGAGGGCCCTTACATACTAATTGCACTTCCTCCTCTCTCCACTGTGGAATTTCAGAGCTAATTTTGATTCCATTGGGAGTCTAGTTACAGGCTGCTGAGCTGAATTCACTTTGGGCTAATGGTGTACGAGCACTGAGGCTCCCTTACTACAAGCTGAAATCGCAAAAGAGCTGAACTGACTAAGAGCTGAAATCACTGAGTGTTGTGTTAAGTAGTGTGGGAGCCTGACGATATATGGTGGAGCAGTTTGCAGGATGGCAAGCGGAGCAGAGCGGCTGGTGGAGCAGAGCAGTTTGTTGGATGCCTAGAGCAGCCCATGGAGAGGTGGGGCCATCAGCTTTGGACTACGTAAGGTGCCCCTTAACCCCTCCCCCCAATCTCCACCCAGGTTGGAAGGTAAAACTCTGCAGGTAAACTTTTGAACTTTGGGGCAGAGATTTTTGGGTCGTTGAACTTTTGGGACTTTGCGTGATTTTGGGTTGCTGGACTCAAGAACTAAGGGGAAAGGACATGCCCCAATTTGCTTGGGGTGGGTTTTTGCTCATGGGTTGTGTTTGCTCATCCTGTTCGTGGTGTTTCCCCAACATAATGCCACATTGTTTCTCTCGGTTATTAAAAGGCTTTTTGTTACACTCAGACTATGTGCTTGCGAGAGGAGACGTATTGCCTCTTGGAGGTGCCCAGCAGGGGTGGTATATATTTGTCCCAGGTCACTGGGTGGGGGCTCGAGCCGGTTTGCATTGTGTTATTGGAATGGAACCCCTAGATACCGAACCCGGCCCTTGTTGCTGCCAACTCTGACAGGCAGAACGGTTACATTTGTGTTGTATTTCATACCTATATATGCCCCTCAGTGAATGGGCCTGATATTACCCTGCCAGAATGCATCGTCAGAACAAAAGGGGTTGTTAAAGAAACAAGGCAAGAAAGGTACAACAAAGGCCTAGATAAGGAGCATCCCTTCAAACACAACAGCCAAGTTTATAGCCATGGAGAGGAGACTTCTGGGACCCCACCCTGGCAACAGGGCTGTTTTCCAAGGCTGAGAATCTGGACATCAAAGGACACTGGACTGTTAAAAGATCTGCCTGACAGAGAAGGGGGCAGTTGTGAGTTGACACAGAGAGAGCAGGCTGACAGAAAACCAAGGACCTGCAGCGGACATGCTGTAATTTAGATAAACAGAGAGGCACCAGGGTGAAGTCATGTCTAGCTAGCGGCCCAGGGGAACAAGACAGACAAGATGCATATTGGACTCTGATTTTAAATCCATTCCCCTGAGTGCGGTGAACCTTTTGGCAAAATAAATCAGACTTCGGTTTGGAGAAGCTGCTTCTGGGTCACTGCAAACGGTTACTGCGTGCAGGCTCCCGGAGGGAAACTCTTGCAGGCGCCAAGCACATTGGGCTGCTAGGTATCACAGTTTGCAACCAGGGAAACGTAACCAGGAGACCCAGTTTGGGATCGCTGAATCCCATCCCAAAGAGAAGTAGAGTCATGGAACTTCCACTTGAAAGGGGTGCACTCAGCAGCCTGGAAAAGGGTTTCAAGGGGAAGCCAATATCTACTCTGGTGATGTTTTCACAGCAGCCCTGCCTATAGCACTTGATCATAGGAGTGGAAGATCCACGCCAAGGAGCACAATCATTTGCATGATGGCATCAGTGATGCTTCCTCTAACATACAGTAGTTGCTAACAAGGAGTATTTAACAGACCTTCCAAGTAGCTCTTCTACTCTGCCTTATACCATATTTACAGTCAAAACCTGGTTTTATCCAGATACGGCAAAAAGACCTTCCATCATGTAGATTTCTGCAGTTCTGTTTTCAAGAGAGGCCGGGGAAGGCGCTGGTAAACACAAATCGCACATTGTGCTTTAGCTTTGTTTTAGCCAAATGCTGCTGGTAAAAATCGTCACTCTTTACCAAGTGCAGGAGACATCAAGGAGTCCCATGGTTGTTAGAACTGGCAAAATACTGTTATTTAAAAGGCTCATTTGTTTTGTTTAGCCCAGCGGGAAGCTACTAGTTTGCATCAGCCCCAAGGAAGGGCACCCACATGCAGCAGTGTGAGGCGGCTGAAGAGTGACACCACTGATGCAGATACCTGCAGGAAATGGCTACATCCCACATAAATGCATCAGGAAACTTTTATAAGCACAATACAAAGTGGTTTGGAACAATAAACAGCCCCCGCCCAATGGTAACTTCCGGATGATCCGTCCAACAGTCCTCATGCAAAGCACTTAAAGGTATGACGTGGTCATTTACTGCTCCGATTGGCTCAATGTTCTTTGCTGTATTAAATAACATACCATACAAAAGCCAGAAGGGCTGATCAGGCATGCATTCCAGGCAGCGCTCACAGAATGTACAAGTCTCTGTGAACTGACCAAGAATGGAGACCAGGAGAGTGTGTAACCGTTGTCAGTGGTAGCAGGAGTGAGCTGCCCTTCAAGCTCTCCATATCCAGCAGCAGTCACAAAGAGAGAAGACCTGCTATAGGAATGGACTCCGAGTCCCACAGGGGTAAGGTTTAGGGAGGACTGCTCCACAAACTAAGACACCACAGTGCCACGGGGCAAATCTTAAAACACTTCTAAAAATATCCTTTGTATCTTAGTGGTCTGTCTCAGCTGAGGTCCAGGCCCCACTGTGCTAGGCACTGTACAGACACACAGCACTAAACAGTCCTGGCCCCCAGAAGCCAGCCATCTATGTAGACAAGACAGAGAAAGAGCTGGAGGGAAACAGAGGGGAAGTGATTTGCCCCCGGTCACTCAGCAGGCCAGCGTTGGAGCTGGGACTAGAAACCAGGTCTCCTACATCCCAAGCCACGAAACTAGCTACTGGGCCATACTGCCCCAGCCTAAATACTTAGGCCCAGAACGTGGCTCTAGCCCCACGGAGCGCGCAGGGGACAGGGATTAAAAAAAATCATCTTTTTAAAAAAATAATCCTTTTTAACAACACTGATCTTTTGTTAGCAGTCCCAGCCATTTCCCCCCCCCAACAGACAGACTAAAAGGAAATAAATGGTGCAGTGGACGGAAGCAAGAGGGGGAGGTAAGGAAGGGCTGTGGGAGCTGTGGGGAGAGAGAGAGGGGAAAGTGGCATGGGAGTCAGCCAGAAGCCTGCGTGAGAGGAACTGGGGGTCTTTGGAGTCAGAGAAGGCACTCAAGAGAGGGCAGCAAAGCTCAATGGCAGCCAGCAGTGCATCTGTAGCGTGCTTTTGATGCACTTCACAAACATCGAAGTGACTTACCCAGTAGTAATATTAACACCTATAGGCACCTATAAACCCCGCAACTGAGCCCCACTGAACTAGGCACTGTACAAACATTTCGTGAGAGAGAGACTCTGCCCCAGGGAGTGTACAGCCTATGCAGATCAAAAGGGAGTAGTATTAGCCCCTTTTACAGCAGGGGGGCTGAAGCACAGAGAGAAGTGACCTGCCTGAGTTTTCTCAAAGCGTGCGGCAGAGCCAGAAACTGAACCCAGAGCTCCTGTATCCCAGTCTGGCATTTTAATCACAAGTTCCTCCTCCCACTCACGGAGAGAGCTAAAGCAAATTACTGTGCAAAACAGGGCTGCCCCTTTCCTCCTCGGCAGGATCACAACAGCTACACCTTCCAAATAGATATGCTTGGAACTTGTGTGTTTTACATACTTGTCTGTCTTTCCTGCTCTCCATTCAGACAGCATCTCCTGATCCACTTAATTCACGGAGCACCCCGGAGCGACTTTAATACAAACGAGTAGGAGGAAGGAGGCAGGTTGGATCCTGTCCAGCTGATTTCATCAGTGGCAACAAGTGAATTTATCAAAAGCCTGAGATGAAAAAGCAGAAGAGGAGATTCCTCTTTCATTAAAACGGAATTCATCTTTATTCAAATTCCAGCAAGGAAGTTGGGGCGGGGGGAGACATTTTCTACCTCTGGTGGAATTCATTCCCTTATCTACATTCCCAGCTCTCTGGAGGTTGAACCATCCCTCTGGGAATGACATTTATCTCCAGCTCAAAGATTCTCCTTCAGAGCAAATATTTTGCCTTTGGAATGCACCAGCTTATACCACAAGCATTTTATTATCAGGGAAACAGTCCCAGGACCCATCTCCCGGGGTTACTGTGAGTCGGTTTGGGTGATTCCCCTCCACGCTTGCATTAGCAGGGAGCAACTGGTAATAGTTCCAATAATTCTGTCCCTCAGGAGCTGCAATTGCATTTTCTTGTTCTGGCTTCAGAAGACCCAGAGCATGCCCTTGGGCTCTCTGCAGAACTGACAGTGTACAATGGAAACGGTTGGGGCTGCAGCTTTTACAGCAATGGTGGATGAGCACAGGCTGCATGAGTTTGAGGTCTTTGGATGAGTGAAGGGCTCTGCTCCCCAAGCCCTCCCACCCCCTTCCATTGCCAAACCTCTCAGACACCCCCCCGCCTTTTATTTTATTGATGTTCTGGGGATCATCCAGACCAATCGGGGGTTCTGTCACCACGTGTCTTGTAACTTGGGGTGTCTTAATGCTGTGCTGCTATGCTTCAGCACTCTGCCACCTGGCAAAACAGATACCCGCTAAGTAATCCCAGTTCCAACCCGCCAGCCCAGGACGGGGGCCCAAGAAAATGCTTTGAGGCTACACTGCAATGAAACAGCCCCACAACCCATGTCCCGCGAGCCCGAGTTAGCTGTCACAACTCAGCCACGGGTGTCTAATTGCAGTGTAGACATACCCTAAACTACGCATGGTGGAAGCCCGGCTCCAGGAATTGAGAACTTGAGTCCATATGCCGTGCTGTCACCAGTGTCCTACTCACAGGGGACACTCCACTGATCAAAATAGTGGCCTTCAAAGGATTCTTTAAATTAGGATCTCTTTCATCCAGCTTTTGACTCCAAGGATTAAAATGGTCATGAAGAGAGAATTGTCCTCTCACTCATAAAGGAGTCCTCATCACTCAAAAAAAAATTGGGTTGGTTTGGGGGAAGTTTCTGCTGTACCTGTTCTGCAGATAGATAGAAGACTGTAGTCCCCAGGACTGGTGTTCCTTCACCTTGTATGAGCACTAAAGTCCCCTTCTTTTTCAATTAATCTAATTCTCTGAGGTTAATTGTCCATTTTCTCAGGCTCTTCATAAGCTGCTCAGATTCAAATATGATCATAGATGAAAAGCCAGTCTTTCAGAA
This sequence comes from Lepidochelys olivacea, assembly GCF_965140295.1. Classification (NCBI taxonomy): domain Eukaryota; kingdom Metazoa; phylum Chordata; order Testudines; family Cheloniidae; genus Lepidochelys; species Lepidochelys olivacea. The sequence continues at coordinate 64,417,802 of NC_140421.1, read as the reverse complement.
ACCCATTCAGGATTTCAGATGACACTTTGTACTGAAATTGCTTTGGCCTTTCTACGAGAGCAGTGGTTCCCAAACTTGTTCCGCCGCTTGTTCAGGGAAAGCCCCTGGTGGGCCGGGCCAGTTTGTTTACCTGCCGCGTCAGCAGCTTTGGCCGATCGCGGCTCCCAGTGGCCGCGGTTCACTGCTCCAGGCCAATGGGAGCTGCGGGAAGCGGCGGCCAGTTCGTCCCTCGGCCCGCGCCACTTCCCGCAGCTCCCATTGGCCTGGAGCAGCGAACTGCGGCCACTGGGAGCCGCGATCGGCCGAACCTGCCGATGCAGCAGGTAAACAAACCAGCCCGGCCCGCCAGGGGCTTTCCCTGCACAAGGGACGGAACAAGTTTGGGAACCACTGCGCTAGATGATTCTTTGAGATGTTCAATATAGTTGCTATTTCAATTGTGTTATGACTACATGTTTTTTCTGCCTTTGTTTCAGTGGATCAATACCTCTTTACTGGGGACTTTGTTATATTGGATTGTCTTGCGTTATCTGGCTTGAGTGGTATTCGTTCACTGACCATTTATTCAAACTCCTTATGGGCAGGCTTCTCCTTACACAGTTAGCACTTTCTCCAAAATTTTCAGGTTAACTTGGAATTATTCATGTGTTTCAAATGGGGAAAAGGCTCCGTGATGTTCTTTTCTCTTCCCTCCAGCATAGACGTATGATTCATAGCCCACTTGGCCTTTCGGTCAATTGTTATTCTCTCTGCAGTCCCTTCTGGTACAGCTCCTTTGTACAAAGATTTTGGCTTTGCAGTGGGAAATTTTGGAGTGAAGCAAAAATATAACTATTTTTATCCAAATTCTGCTTCTAGTTCAGCCCCACTAGCTTGAACCACCATTCATGTTGTTCATTCTCCACCAATATGATTTGATTCCCTTGACTGATCTTACAATTACCTAACTTAAAATCACGTAATTATAGAATTATACTATACTGTACTTGCATCTGAAGAAGTGGTTTTTTACCCACGAAAGCTTATGCCCAAATAAATCTGTTAGTCTTTAAAGTGCCACCGGACTCCTTGTTGTTACTGTAATACACTGTTCAACATTTATTGTTATGCAGAAAATCCAGAAGCATGTTTATGCCAGGGGTGATGCTAGAAGAGGGCAAAATAAAATTCCACCTTGGGATTTAACTGGGGCATGGAAAATGTTAATCAATGAATAATTCCAAGTGAATTAAGAAACCAAGGGAGTAATTTGCTTTTCTGACACTAACAATTTAAACCTGTGACAATCACATATTGATTCCAAACTGGAAGTATATTTCTCCTCTCCCTCTGGCACTCCACCCCAAAGTGTTTCTGCAGTTTGTATACATCAGGTTTTTAGCTAGAGATTCAGCTCTGGATCTGGTCAGATAACGTCTCTCTTAACTACTTTAGTAGTTTTGGAACTTGCTAATTCTCCAGGAACAGTTTGCCATTGACTCTGTAACCCTTTAAATCACAGGCATACAGGAATCAAGGCAAATCAAAGACATGCTGCAGAATTGTGTTTCCCAAATATACCCGATACAACATTTGTTACTCAAGCGAATTTTACTAATTTCAAACAAGCAACTTCATGGCTCTTGTTATTTTGAAGTAGCCCACACCGAGTAAAGCACTCGGTTTAGGTTTTATCCTAAACCGAGTAAAGGACAGAAAATGGAAGGTTGAAATGTGATATGGCAACAAAAAAGCCAGTACATGTCTGAGCTACGTGCACACCCACACAAAGTCCTTCACATATTAAAGAGGAAAATAGTTTTTCTTTCTCTCTGTAGCTTTCAGGTAGCCACACCTCAAATACCACATCTGGTTCTCATAACTTCATCACCAGACAGATACTGACAAACTGGAGGGAATTCAGAAAAGAGAAACAAAATGATCACAAGGTTGTAAGGGATGGACCACGAGAACCTGGCTCGTTGTCCTTTCCTCTTCTATAGGAAAGGGCCTGAACCAAAACCAAACACACCCTAAAATTTTGGATCTTCACCAGAATTTCATCAGTGACTCCATGTCTATAACAAACCAAAAGAAGACTCCAGATCTGAACATGTCCACACTACAGGGGAGTTTGGAAACAGAGCCAGAGGTGAACTTTCTAGCTTAGATCCAGATCTACTCAGTTGATCTTCTCCTGCCAGCTCATACTGTTCTGGAGATTCCCAAGCCCCACTTATACTATAGGGGTTGCTCACAGAGTCACCACAAATAATTTCTGTTAGGCCAAATGTTCCCTTTGGACCACTCCTATGGCCACAAGTCAGATCTCTCCTTTCCACCAGGAAACACATGTCCAGAGTAGGCTGTAGTCACCGAATAACATTGAAGGATCAACCCTCAGGTGCTCTGAGCTTACAGTTTATGCAGCTGGAAGGGATGGAGGAGGAGTTTCTAAGATACTTTTCCACTCCCCTAATCCTGGGCCAGCTGAAGGCTGAAACAGCCCTCAGAATAGCATAGAGATACTTGAAGGCTGCTTTAAGATATCCCAGCTGCACCCAGTAGCCGTGGTGGCTGAGGATTTGGGGGAGAGCCATGCACTCTGTCCTACCCTCTCCCACCCCTGCCAAACCTGATTAGAAAAGTTCTCTTGAGATAATGATATTGTGAAAAACATCAAAATGTCCCAGATCCAGTCAGGTCTTTAAAACTTTAGAACTCTGGGCAGGTTACTTGAAAGTAATGGTCATGTTTCTTGCTTCAGGATTAAATACAGGTGACGGGAGGGTATTGCAGTGATCATAAAACGGCATTAGAAGTACTGTATTATTCCAAATGATGGTCACAGGTTCTGGAACTAGGGGTGTTGGTGGGTGCTGTTGTGCCCCCTGGCTTAAAATAGTAATAACAACCCAAGTAGACCTTCAGCACCTCCACTATACAAATTGTTCCAGCACTACTGATGCTGGTACATAGACGAAGAGTAAGTGGTGGGATAGAGCTGGGCACTTTTTGTGCTGCAACACCTGACCTCTGCACTCGAACAACTGAATGGCAAGAGCAACGTATTATACTGAACTATCTTAAACAGTGTAATAGGAGATGGTGATATCACACACAAGGCTTACATGCGTTGTACAGCAATAATTGCCTTTTGTAATAGGTGCTACAACAGTCTTCAGACAGAAACGACTGTGTTTTCTTCACAAGACAATAGTACTGCCGCGGTTGAGCTCAGCAGCCAATATGGTATCTTTGGTCACATATGCTTCCCGAGGAGTCCATGTGAAAAGCATCAGAGCTGCACCCAAACACTCCTCTCTCCACATTCATATGCCCCCTAATGACCTATTTCTGCCATTATACCCCCAAGAAATCACTAACGTGACAAGGTCGGGCCAGATGGCTATAGGAGAGTAATAGAAGGCAGATATATTAGCCCCAAGCTAAGTAGGTCCCTTTCCCCTGGGTAAGGTAACAGGGAAGGTTCCAGAACAATCAGGAACCTTCTGGAGACAATTAAGACAGGCCAATTAGAACACCTGCAGCCAATCAAGAAGCTGCTAGAATCAATTAAGGAAGACTAATCAGGGCACCTGGGTTTTAAAAAGGAGCTCACTTCAGTTTGTGGTGAGCATGTGAGGAGCTGGGAGCAAGAGGCACTAGGAGCTGAGAATGAGAACGCGGACTGTTGGAGGACTGAGGTGTACAAGCATTATCAGACACCAGGAGGAAGGTCCTATGGTGAGGATAAAGAAGGTGTTGGGAGGAGGCCATGGGGAAGTAGCACAGGGAGTTGTAGCTATCACACAGCTGTTCCAGGAGGCACTCTAGACAGCTGCGTTCCACAGGGTCCTGGGCTGGAACCCGGAGTAGAGGGGCCCGGATTCCCCCCAAACCTCCCAACTCCTGGTCAGACACAGGAGGAGTCAGCCTGGACTGTGGGTTCACAAAAACGGCCAAGCTGAGGGCTGCCGTGAAGCTCCAAGGCGAGCAAATCCGCCAATAAGCACAAGACCCACCAAGGTAGAGCAGGAACTTTGTCACACTAACTAATAATGGTAAGGCAGAGGGCGAATTACAATAGTTCTATAGGTTTTCTTATACTATAAAACGTTATTTATTTTCATTCCAGTAACACGTAGAGGCCCCAACCAAGGTAGGTCCCATTGTGCTAGGCACTGTACAAACCCATAGAAAGAGAACAGAAGTGCTATTATCCCCATTTTACAGATGGGGAATTAAGGCGTAGAGATTAAGTGATTTACCTAAGGTGAAATCAGAAGTCTGTGGCACAGACAGGAATTGATGATCAATCTCCCAAGTCCCAGTTCAGTGCTTTATAACCATCCTTTTCATACTGCTATATATAATTGTATTGCCAGCACATGGTATTATCAAGCTATAGGCAGTCACCTCTATGATCTCTTTGCATGATTGCCAGGTTCTGTTCCCATCTCCTTTGTCTGTGTTTTGTTTTTCTGTTCAATTGTAAGCTCTTCCAGGCAGGAACTCAGCTTTCCTTTATGTATCTGTACAGTAACTAGTTCATTATGGATGCTCTTGGTAACAAATACACAGTTAATACATAATGGTAAGAAGATCGATATCCCTTCACTTTCATTTGCATACGACGTTCTTTTTAGAGACAAATTAGTCCCTGAGCTATTGTCCATTTCTGCAATAGAAAAAAGGGATGAAAATTCAAATGAATGGCAGTTTTCTCATTGCCTTGAATCAAAACAGGATCATGCCATTAATTAGATGCCAAGATATAAATTTGAATGCCGAGCTTCAGGCACCCAACTTTCATCATTTTCACCTTGCTAAATACCAGATATGGGCCCAAACACAAATACCAGATCCAAATGTCCTGAAAGCAGGAGAAGTTTAGACCTGAAGCTTAACACAGAAATCCACTTTAAAAAAAAAAATTCAGGTCATATAGATGAGAGTTTTTAAAAGGAATCGCTCAGACAAGAGGGTTAGGAGTGGAGAACTCTGGCATCTCTGAACAGATCGATTTATTGGGTACACCCGCTAAATCGACCGCTGATCGCTCTCCCATCGACTCCTGTACTCCACCTGAACAAGAAGCACAAGGGGGGTCAATGGGAGAGCGTTTCCAGTCAACATCGCGTAGTGTGGACCCCGTGGTAAGTAGATCTCAGTACATCGACTTCAGGTACATTAATCACGTAGCTGAAGTTGTGTAATTTATATCGATCTCTCCACGTAGTGTAGACAAGGCCTGAATCTACATCTAAAATGAGGACAATAGCGATCTGCATTCTCTCTCTTATACCCATGGTCTTGTGGGTAGTAATTGATCTGTGAATAAATGGACACAGTGGTTCTCACTATAACTTTAGATGACAACCTACGTAATTGTTTGTATTGGTTTTATTAAAATATGCAATTATACTCTGGTGAGGAGAATCGCGGTTGCTGTTTTAACTGGACAGGAAGATTGAGATCTGCTCTCTCTACAAAATAAAATGGTATGGAGCATGCCATGGCAAACCAATCTAACCTGAGCAAAACGGGTATACACAGGTTGATCAAAACATGTCTCATATCATGAGATGAAGGAGATCGATTGAGAATAATATGCCCTTTCATTAATAAGTAGAGTTTGGTCAAACATTAAAAAAGAATAACCTGGAAAGTTGTTTTGTGTACTGCCTGGCATACTTCCCCGTGATATAACAAGTTGTTTTGCTGTCCAGGCTGTACCTAATGACACTTGTTTTTCCATCCTATCAAAGGAAAATTTAATGAGACAGGAAATAAATACAAAATGAAATTAGCTCTTTTGAGAGATCCTCTGGACAGTATTTGGGAACTTATTTGCACATCAGTACAAGGTAATAAGTTTATTTGCTACTTCATTGTCTAGCATCCATCTAATTAGCTATCTCAGGCTTTTCTTTTTTTTAATAGGTGACATTTAATTGTGCAAGGCAATTCCAAATCCTTTCATAGGCTTATTTTCTGATTCTGTCAGAATATTGGTTTTATAAAACACTCAATGGTTGACAACAACCTAGCAGGTAGAAAAGGAGTTTATATTTTCTTTCCATTTCTCTACTATATATCTTACAAGAGGGGCAGGATAAATTAAGTTCTGGGTGAATTAAAATCTGTCTTAAAACATACCTGTTTCATTATTGTTGTTTTTAAGATAATATTCCTCTGACAGAGGCTCATCACTTAGGAAATACACTTGAGTTATAGACTCAAAGATCTGCCTCTGTTCCAAGAGCTGTCTTCTGCCCAAACTAGAACCTCCACCTGCCTCATGGATGTCTAGCCATCAACCCATGCTCAACATGGCTAACACAGAGCTCTTGGTCTTCCTTGTAAAGTCCTCCCCACTGCCTTCTTTCTCCATCACTGTGCACAACACCACCATCCTTCTGGTTATTCAGACACATGGCCTGGGTGTCATCTTTGATTCAGACTTGTCTCTAGATCCTCACATTCAGGCTATGTCTAAGTCTTGCAGACACTTTCTGCAAAATCTCTCTGAGATACAGCTTTTCCTTTCCATCGACCCAGCTAAAACTCTTGTCCCGACTCAGAGAGTAAGCATCTCACAGCTCAATTACTGCGACATCCTCCTCTTTGGCTTTGACCAAAGCCATCTTGCCCCATTTGTTTCTATTCAGAAAGCTGCTGCTAAGATAGTTTACCTACCCTTCTGTCATCATGTCACCCCTCTCTTTGCTTCCTTCCTTGGGCTCCCTTTTCTCTATCATTAAAAACATAAGCTACTGGCCCTCATTTTCACGGCCCTTCACAGCCTGTTCCCACCCTACCTGTTCTCTCTATTTCTGTATTGAGAGGTTGACTCCCACCTCCAATCAACCCATGAGGCCAGTCACCAATGACAACTTGTTAAATTTTCAAACAAGCTCCTTTGTTCTTTCTCCAATGCTGCCCCTCACACTTGGAAGACTCTACCCAGAACCAACTGCAAAACCCATTTGATTGTTCTCCTTCAATTCCCTCCTTAAAATTCTCCTTTCCTGTGATGGCTACAAAAGTCTAGACAATGGTTAGGCTGCTGGTGTGCTGACCCTAGCAGTGGTCATGCTGACCAATATTGTCTCATTGTTTCCTTGTACTCCCCCGTTAGTCTGTATCCATCTCTTGTCTGATCTTATACTTAGAGTCTAAGCAATTTGGGGCAGAGACTGTTTTTTGTTCTGTTTTTGTACAGCTCCTAGCATGATCCAGGAGTGGGGCCCCTAATAATAAATAATCATAAAAATAATAAAACGCATGTTTTATTCTAGCAGCTTTACTGATGGTAACTGCAAGATTCAGAAGAAGGAACAACCCGTTAAATACAAATTCCCCGAGCACATGCAGACATATCTGCATCAAACACTGTCACAAACTATAACTGGATTACATCATGTGCAGCCTCATTTGTCCTCTTGCTTTGTAAACATGGCTAGATATCATTTACTCTCAAAGCTCCTACTAAACAGTGATACCAGCAAGTATCTTGAAAACCCAATTCTCCTGGCATCTGAAAATATAGGGAGCAGGTCCTTGGTTCCCAAATTAATTCCCTGAAAGTAAAGGATGGATTCATAGATTTTTAAAGCCAGCAAGGTCTGTTATGATCATCTAGTCTGGCCTCCTGCATGACACAGGCCATAAAACCTCACCTAATAATTTCTGCATCAAGCCCATAACTTCTTTTTAAGATACAGCATATCTTTTAAAAAGGCATCCAGTCCTAATGTAAAGACTTCAAGTGGTGAAACATTCACCACACTCCTAGGTGAATCCTATCGGTAAATCTTTTTTTTTTTCCTTTTTTTAATCTCAGCCACCAGCATTCTGAGCTGTGAATTACAGAACGCGGCATTACAGTTAGTGCTCCGAATAATTCTTGTTTTTTAAATCAGATCGTTCCATTTCTTTTGCTATTTTTAAAAAAGCAATTGGGAAATGCTCTTATTCCTTCCAAGATACAACAACAATTCAAACAACCTACAACCACATCCTGCCCGAGGATGTACAAGTGCAACTTCCCCTGAAGTCACAGAAACCATCTTGAGTCTCCTGAATCCAAAACTATACAGAAGCTGATTTTTAAAATTATTTTTAAAATGTGGGAAAACTCCCATTTTGTAGGCTGTAGGGGGAAAGACAGACTACAAACATTGGGCTCATTACTTCAGACCCACTGTCTCCCAGCAGGGTGACTCTTATAACTGAATAAGCTGTGAAAGAACTAATTGAACAAATGTATTATTATTCGTATTACTATAGCTTCTAGGAGCACTAGTCATAAAGCAGGACCTCATTGTGCTAGGTGCTGTACAAACACAGAATAAAAACCCTGCATCAAAGAGCTTGTAACTGGAGTAGAACAGAAGAGACCACAGGGGGATACAAACAGACTGAGGAGGAAGCAAAAAGAAACAATGAGACAAAAAGTGTTATTTGTATTAAACCCCTTGGTTTGAGCTCTGTGTAAAGTCTCAAGAAGAACCCAGCTACAGTATGCATACTCAGAGATGGCTTCTCGTTTCTTAATTTAATTACCCTCACCTTAAAAAATACAGATTTCCACTCTCTTACGTTGGGGCAGTGCTTCAGTGGAGTATTTCCTGAAGACATGAAAAGCCGTAATGTTTGCTGCTGACTGGTAGACTGCATTTTGGGTCACCAGAGGAGAGTTTGTAAGAGCTGCTAGTTATAACTTTACACAGTACCCTCTGGTGTTAGGAATGCAGTATTGCACTATGACCCTCTTTTGAAGGGAGGAGGGCTGCTAAATATTAGCTGCTTATATCACTTTAATTCCAGTTGTTTGGTGGTCTTTTATTCCACCTGGACAGACGTAGAATCATAGAAATACAGGAGTGGAAGGGATCTCGGGGCCAACCAGTCTAGCTGCCTGCACTGAGGCAGAAACAAGTATTCTTAAACCATCATTGCCAGATGTTTGTCTAAGGTGTTCTTAAAAGTACCCAATGATGGGGATTCCACAACCTCCCTTGGAAACCTATTCCAGTGCTTAACGATTGTTAGAGTTAGCCAATTTTTCCTAATGCCTAACCTAAATCTCCCTTGCTGCAGATTAAGCCCATTACTTTTTGTCCTGCCTTTGATGGACATAGAAAACAACTGACCACAGTCCTCTTTGTAAGAGCACGTTTGAAGACTATTATCAGGTCCTCCCTCAGTCTTCTTTTCTCAAGACTAAACACACCCAGTTTTATTTGTTTTTTAATCTTCCCTCATAGGTCTGGTTTGCTAAACCTTTTATCATTTTTGCTGTTTTCCTCCAGACTCTCCCCAATTTATCCACATCTTTCTTAAAGTGTGGCACCCAGAACTAGAGACAATACTCCAGCTGAGGCCTCACCAATGCCGAGCAGAATGGGACAGTCACCTCCTGTGTCTTACGTACAACACTTCTGTAATACACCGCAGAAGGATGATAGCCCTTTTTTGTAACTGAATCACATTGTTGGCTCATATTGAATTTGTGATCCACTGTGACCCCCAAATCTTTTTCAGCAGTATTATTGCCTAAACAGTTATTCTCCATTTTGTAGTTGTGCTTTGGATATTTCCTTCGTAAGTGTAGTACTTTGTATTTTTCTTTATTGAATTTCAGACCAATTCTCTAATTTGTCAAGGACATTTTGGATTATAATCCTATCCTCCAAAGTGCTTGCAACCCCTCCCAGCTTGGGGTCTTCAGCAAACTTTATAAGCATACTCTTTGCTCCATTAACCAAATCATTAACAAAGATATGACTGACAACTGCAAGACTCCACCAGATACACCCTCCCAGTTTGACAGTAAAACACTAATAACCATTCTTTGAGTATGGGTTTTCAACCAACTTTGCATCCTCCTCATAATAATTTCACCTAGACCACATTTCCCTCATTTGCTTATGAGAATGTCATGTGGGACTGTGTCGAAAGCCTTCCTAAAATCAAGATATATTATGTCTATAACTTTACCCCATCTACTAGGTGTGTAACCCTGTCAAAGAAGGAAATTAGGCTGGTTCGGCATGATTTGTTCTTGATAAATCCATGTTGGCTATTACTTATCACCATGTTTCCTCTAGGTGCTTACAGATTGATTGTTTAATCATTTGTTCCAGTATCTTTCCAGATATTGAAGTTAGGCTGACTGGTCTATAAGTCCTCATGTCCTATTTGTTCTCCTTTTAAAAGACAGGTACTGTGTTTGCCCTTCTCCAGTCTTCTGGGACCTCATTCATTCTGTTGAGTATCTGGACACTATTAACCTTTTCAGTGAAGAATGAAGCAAAATAGGTATTAAACACCCCAGACTTCTTGGTGTCATTTACTATTAGCTCTCCTTCCAAGCTAAGTAGTGGGCCTACACTTTTGTTTGTCTTCCTCTTGCTCCTAATGTAGTTTTAAAACCTCTTCTTATTGCCTTTTATTTCCCTTTCTTGGTGTAACTCATTTTGTCCATGCCTGAGATAGTCTTATATACTCCTCCTTAGCAACTCCTCCATGTTTTCACATTTTGTAGGAGTACTTTTTGATTTTCAGTTTATTAAAGGGCATCTTACTACTCTTCCTAGCTTTCCTTTGCATTAGGATAGTTCACTGTTGTCGCTTTGATATTGTTACTTTGATAAACTGCCAGCTCTCCAGAACTCCTTTTCCCTTGGATTTTCTTCCCATTGGACCTTAGTTACCAGTTCTCTGGGAGTTTGTTAAAGTTTGGGTTTTTTAAAAAAAAATACATTGTCCTTATTCTCTTGCTTTCACTTCTTTCTTTCCTTTTATGATCACTATCATCCAAATTGCCTTCAATCTTCAGATCTGAAACCATTTCCTCCTTATTAGTCAGAATCAAGTCCAATATGGCTGTCCCCCTCATTGCTACCTCCACATTCTGGAACAAAAAGTTGTGCCCAATGCAGTCGAAGAACTTACTGGCTATTTTATGTTTTTCTGTGTTACTTTTCCAACAGATTTCTGGGTAGTTAAAATCCCTCATTACTAGCAAGTCTTGTGTTTTGGATATTTCTGATGATCTAGTAGACCCTTACCAGGATGTCATCCGTGTCTTTTCCTGTTTTAACTCTACCCAGAGACTTGCAATTGATCTGTTTCTCATCTCCATCTGGACCTGAGAAGAAGTGTGTATATTCTTGATATTTAATGCAACACCACCTCCACCACCATTGTTTTTCTACTTGTCCTTCCTGAACAAGCTAGCCCCTCTCCACCAATATTCCAATTGGGAAATCTATCCCACCACGTCTCAGTGATGGCAGTTAAGTCATAATTTGGCTTATGTACTAATACTTCCAGTTCTTCCTGTTTATTCCCTGTACTCCTTGCATTTGTGTATCGACATCTAAGAGGTTAAGCAGATTCCCCCACTCTTTTCCCTTTAGCTATTCCTATGATCCTATTAAAAAGAAAAGGAGGACTTGTGGCACCTTAGAGACTAACAAATTTATTTGATGTATCCAATGAAGTGAGCTGTAGCTCACGAAAGCTTATGCTCAAATAAATTTGTTAGTCTCTAAGGTGCCACAAGTACTCCTTTTCTTTTTGTGGATACAGACTAACACGGCTGCTACTCTGAAACCTATGATCCTATTGTGACTTTCCATTCCATACCCCCCAACATCTAGCCCTCCCTTAAGGTCACCTTTTTTTGTATATCTACCCCAGACTTTTTGTCACCTGTTGGCTTAGGACCTAGTTTAAAGTAGTAAGGTGGCAAAGTGTGTTAACAGAAAAGAAAAATATTTTATGCTTTTTAAAAAAAAATGGGAGGAGGGAGAAAAGTCTGTACTGAAAGTTGAAGTGGGCTGATTGGCCACATTCTTCTATTTGTTGTAGCCATTAGAAAGCTGGTGTCCAATCACAGGAGCTCACTCCAACCTAGAAGCTTGTTCTAACTTCAGTGTAAGGGCTGAGCTGGTTGAGCTGTTGATTTGGATCAATCTAGGTTAGAAGCTCAGCTCAGGTAAGGATTTAGAGCTAGTCAGATCTCCCTGTGGAAAAATTCAGCTTTCCAGAGAGAAAAAAATAGTAGAAAACCAAAATGTTTCAGTTTGGAAATGATGCTGCAGTGGCTCATGGGAGTTGTAGTTTAGGTGCTTCATGCTCCCATTCTCCTCTATAGGCAAGGTTCCCTAGTTAGTCTACATCTCCCAGGATGCACTATGGTTTTTAACTTTTGGTGAGGGAAGGCAGTGGCTCATGAGCTGTCCCATGGTCACAATGTGTCATAGAATCAAAGAATATCAGGGTTGGAAGGGACCTCAGAAGGTCATCTAGTCCAACCCCCTGCTCAAAGCAGGACCAATCCTCAACTAAATCATCCCAGCCAGAGCTTTGTCAAGCCTGACCTTAAAAACCTCTAAGGAAGGAGATTCCATCACCTCCCTAGGTAATGCATTCCAGTGCTTCACCACCCTCCTAGTGAAAAAGTTTTTCCTAATATCCAACCTAAACCTCCCCCACTGCAACTTGAGACCATTACTCCTTATTCTGTCATCTGCTACCACTGAAAACAGTCTAGATCCATCCTCTTTGGAACCCCCTTTCAGGTAGTTGAAAGCAGCTATCAAATCCCCTATTCTTCTCTTCTGCAGACTAAACAATCCCAGTTTCCTCAGCCTCTCCTCATAAGTTGTGTGTTCCAGTCCCCTAATCATTTTTGTTGTTACCCTCCACTGGATGCTTTCCAATATTTTCACATCCTTCTTGTAGTATGGGGCCCAAAACTGGACACAGTACTCCAGATGAGGCCTCACCAATGTCGAATAGAGGGGAACGATCACGTCCCTTGATCTGCTGGCAATTCCCCTACTTATACAGCCCAAAATGCCATTGGCCTTCTTGGCAACAAGGGCACACTGTTGACTCATATCCAGCTTCTCGTCCACTGTAACCCCTAGGTTCTTTTCTGCAGAACTGCTGCCTAGCCATTCGGTCCCTAGTCTGTAGCGATGCATGGGATTCTTCCATCCTAGGTGCAGGATGGAAGATGAAGATGTCAAAGGAGATGAAATCCTGTGGACAGCGTGTCCCCTAGAGGAGAAATGGGACATGAGGCAAACAAAACTGCAACTCTGATCATGCACTGCAGTCATGTTTTTGAGTCGAAATATTTCAGTCTTCTGCTGAAATCTTTGGTTTAGAGCACTTGATTTTTTTTACAACAAATTGAAAAATTCCACAGAAAACAGACACTTTATGCAAATATTTCACCTAGTCAAAAGCCCAATTTTCCATCAAAAACAGTTTTAACAGAAATTTTTCAACCAGCCCTAATTTGATGTTCTTTTTATTTGCCTTCTGGTGTTGGAGACTTTAGGGGTCACGTTTAAGCTTTCTCTGCAAAAATGAAGGCTAGAAACTTAGCTTTCATTTAATAAAAAAAAGTGAGGTTCTCCAATGATAATGCTCAGTTGTTGGAATCAGGTAAAGAAAAACACCAAATATCACTAGAGTTGGCAATACCAAGGTTTTATAAAAAGGGTGACTATTTTGTATGATGGTTGCAATTGGAACTCTGTAAATTAACTGTATTTTTCATGGAATCTTATGGGATTAAAAATTCCTTCTTTTGAACCTTATAATGGACTCCTCTCGGTTATTTTCTGCCTTGCCTCCCATTGCTGTATGTGTGTCTATGATCCACATTTCCCACAATACAAGCACAGTTTCTGTGGTATGAACTAGAATAATGTGACCTTTTAATCACTATATGTAAAGCATGGGGGGCAGGGGAGACTTCAGACTAAGATTATTATGAAAAAGAGACAGTACCAAAAAATAAATAGAGATGAAAACAAAATTCGTTCACTGGCCGTATCTTTTTAAGTCATTCTGCCACTGCCAACCTCCTCCTTCACAGCTCCAATTGCTGTAGCAACACAGACTGAATAATTGTCCACAAGCTTCCTTTCTGACACCACAAAAGCATGGATGTGGTTTATTCTAGGGGAGGCATTCATTACCAACATCAGCTGCCAGTCACATGGTTTTCAAGCCTTGGAAAAGCACCATTTTGCTGCAGCCAGGAAAAAGATGAGCCTGGAACGTGTTCGGTCTCTTACAGTGGGCGAAACAGGTAAACCGTTGCCTGAAAGGACAAAGTTTATGGCGGAGGAGTATATAATATGAGGCACAAAAGAGTTTTTGCAAGCTTTTGTTAACCAGAAAAGCTCCTCCGACAGATTCTGTTTAAGCGACGGAAGAAAAGCAGATTTGACAAGCCACAACGTAAAAGCGAGAGGTTTGCTCGACTCCTGAGGGCTTGTTGCTGCTGTTGGGCTGCCCATTGATGAGGGCAGATCCTACATGAATAATGCATGGTCACCCTTGTGGAGAAGACATGTGCATCTGGGTACAGCAAGGCAGCAGGTCTCTCCTGTTGACAGACAGCAGTTGTTGGACACTGCAGGGGGAGATGCTTACTGATTCCTGCTGAGTCTTTGTGACAGGAATAGTTCATTAAATCCATCTTAGATGTAAGAGGAGGAAATGACAAATCTGGGAGAAGGCTGGCTTGAGAGATGGGTTACAGTGGTTTCCAATGGCACTAAAGCTGAACACTAGGGAAAGGGCGAGTTTGGATTATACACAGAGCAGGGGAGGAGGAGACCTACTCAGACTGTAACACTGTCATTAGTTTTTAAATCTATATTTTATATACATGTGAATTTTAATATATGGAACAGGATGCTTTCATTTCAGCCCCGTACCTAAAACATGTTCCCTATATGGAACTCACATAGATGTTACATATATTTTTGTACCACCCAAGTGGAACAAAGAATAATTGCTTGAGACAGTGGCTTGTGGGGAAATGACATGACTGGATATACAAACACAATCATATTTCCAGTTGGGATGAGGTTCAACTTCCCTCTGTGCAGGTTTCACCCATAAAATGTGTACTTACAATTTTGCACCACCACACGAATAGTAGAGGCAGATCCAACTACCCAATTAGCACCTGCCGTTGCTCAGACTTGTGCCAACCATTTAACTGTGATGAAAAAAATAAATTTGGGTGTAAATGTTGTAGATGCAACTCGTGCCCTCATAAAGGAGGCTGGTCTTCTGAAAATGCACCCCAAAGTATCAGAACCATTTTAGTTATCATCGTGATAACAATATCTCATTCTATAGGCAGTCTTATCATTTTCATTCATTAGTGATTTTGCAAGTAGACGAAGCATCCACCTTCAGCTTTCTGTACTGCTCTTACACTGATGATACTTCTGAGTGATGCAGCATAGAATCAGACCCCCTTGTGTTTCTCCATTCCTTCAGTTCAGCTCGTGGTGGCTTTAGTTTGATGCTCAGATTCCATAAAAGCCCTGCTGGCGTAGATTGGTAAGGGGATACACTGAGCCAGCACATCACCTGGCTGCCCTGTTTATGCACTTGCTTGTAATCCAGTCCCTACAGTGCTCTGTCTCCCTCTTGCGGTGGCTGAGGCAGTTGATAAGCCTGCTACAGCCGTGTTTAACAGAAATTACTCTTTTAGCTCAGCCAGTAGAGGCGCCTGCTTTAAGATCCTTAGGTCCAAGGTTCAATCCCCACTGCAGACGACCCTCCAGGGTGCAGCATTGTACACTCTTTCAAGCTAGCCCTGACAACTGATTTCAAGCCACTTTCCGCTGCTAAAGCCTCTCATCCCCACTAGGCTTTCCATCACTGGTGTTCTGTACTAGGCTTTATGCCATTAGAGGCAAGTATAGACCTTAATTTAGTCCTGTGTGTCCTCCATGTTATAATTCTAACTCCCAACATACATATAAATAAGAGAGTTCAACTAAAGGGAGTCACTTAGATGACTCATTTTGCTTTCTTTTCTTCAGAATCATGCAAGAAAACATTCAAAATGGTTCTAAATCTGGATAGGCTTTTTGAACATCCACAGTGTTTATGAAAATGGCTATAGCTAATATATTTTTAAAAGGTAAGCTGAGCACGGGCATGATGCAGGCAATGAATGAAAATTAATGATACACTTTCTGCTCTATAAAGCAATATCCCCCTCTCCCCCGGCAATTTCAGCAGCTACAGATAAATGAAGAGAAGGGTTGCATTATGTACTAGTAAAATATGGTATTAAGTTCCGTGAATCAAAGGCTCAGCTGGTGTCAATTGGGGTTGGCTTCAATGAAGCAATGCTGATTTACATGTGTCGCAAGGTCCAGCATGCTGAGGCATAATACAAGCAACCTCTCCACAACCCAGGCAATAAATAGCTGCCGTACCCCTGTCGTAAGCAAAGCCTGCTACATGTTCTAAATAGCACAGTGTGTTTCTGAGCCCAGGCGACTTTATCCTTTTCCATAGCCTGATAGAATGTCATATGAGTGAAACCTATAGAAATTACTCTGAACCCAGTGGAAATGAATAGGTGACTATTTATAAACCAGTCTAGAGATGTTAGTAGAGAACTGTGTCACTGCCATAAAAGTCTATAGATTAGTTTAACAAATTCTATAGAAAGTTTACCATTCTTTATAAGAGAGCCATCTATAATTGAACTAAGGAATCCACCAGGGAATACCCAGACACTGCCAAACTTACCGGAATCACTAACTTCCTTGAGCAGAAATCTCTGAATGTGCATCAAGACCCTCAGCCTGCATCGTTAAAGTCAATGGAATCTTTGCAATTGACTACCATTAGCACAGGATGAAGCCCTAAGGAACGACACGATATAGTTTCCGTTGACTTTCCCACACATTTGATAGTCAAGGACTCCATTATTTTTTTTTTAAGATTCCCTCACTCTGTTGCGAGAGGTAGATCACTCCCCATAGACCCAGGTTCCAAATCTTTTAAGGAAATCAATCTATATCAGAGAAACACAGAGACTGAGCAGAAATCACAGCCTCCAGAATGTTGGATCTCACACTCTAGTAACTCAAAGGGAAAAAATATTGCACACAGATAAAAATAAGAAATGGTGGAGGGTCCAGGGTGATGGAATCAAGATTCATAGGCAGCAGTGAGACCATTCTTTCAAAAACAGAGACAAGACACAGTCATTTATTTTTAGGCTACCAAGCATGTCTGTCTGAGATACACTCTCTCCCTCAAGGGGACCACATCTGCTTTCCATTATCATACATTCCATCAACCACCACATCTTGGCTCTGGAAATATCAGATGCAAATCTATTGTACATCTTGTGACACTGTACCCCATATTCTTCACAGTGATATTATGATATGATGATGACATAATTTTGATATCTTTTATGCAAGACAAGTCATGTGAGATGTCATTATGATTTTCTGAATATGATTATCCTATTTGTAGGCATGTATCATTTTTGTATCTGAAGTTATGAATATTGACTATGTATCTGTATGTCAAATGTAGTTACACCTGGGTAACGCCCATTAGACAAGATGTTTTCAGTCTAGAGAGTGGGTAGGGAAGGGTCTATTTGGGGCAATGGGTCATTAGGAAAAAACTTTAGGCTTTAGGAGAAGCTTATCTCCCACCTGGGGACCCTTCCTGTGAACACTACAAAGAGCCTGTGAGTGATGGCTCCTATGACTCTACAAGGACATGTGAGGAGACCACGTCTCTAGACTCCATCTTGGGATGTCAGTGTTTTTCCACGGACCAGTCACCAGCCAGATCCCTTCCCCCCAGAGCCACCGTGGTTAAACAACAAAGTAAAAGAAGCAGTGAGAGGCAAAAAGGCATCCTTTAAAAAGTGAAAGATAAATTCTAAAGAGGAAAATAGAAAAGAGCATAAACTCTGGCAAATGAAATGTAAAAATATAATTAGAAAGACCAAAAAATAATTTGAAGAACAGCTAGCCAAAGACTCCAAAAGTAATAGCAAAAAAATTTGTAAATACATCAGAACCAGTGGGGCCACTGAATGATTGAGATGCTAAAGGAGCACTCAAGACAATAAGGACATTGCAGAGAAACTAAATGAATCTTTTGCATTGGTCTTCACGGTTGAGGATGTGAGGGAGATTCCCAAACCTGAGCCATTCTTTTGGGGTGACAGATCTGAGGAACTGTCCCAAATTGAGGTGTCATTAGAGGAGGTTTTGGAACAAATTGATAAACTAAATAGTAATAAGTCTCCAGGACCTGATGGTATTCACCCAAGAGTTCTGAAGGAACTCAAATGTGAAAGTGCAGGATTACTAACTGTCATCTGTCACCTATCATTTAAATCAGCTTCTGTACCAGATGACTGGAGGATAGCTAATGTAATGCCAATTTTTAAAAAGGGCTCCAGAGATGACCCTGGCAACTACAGGCCAGTAAGCCTCACTTCAGTACCAGGCAAATTGGTTGAAACTATTGTAAAGAACAAAATTGTCAGACACATAGATTAACATAATTTGTTGGGAAATAGTCAACATGGTTTTGTAGAGGGAAATCATGTCTCACCAATCTACTAGAATTCTTTGAGGGGGTCAACAAGCATGCAGTTGTTGGAACAAAGGAGATCCAGTGGATATAGTGTATTTAGATTTTCAGAAGGCCTTTGACAAGGTCCCTCACCAAAGGCTTTTAAGCAAAATAAGCAGTCATGGGATAAGAGGGAAGGTTCTCTCATGGATTGGTAACTGGTTAAAAGATAGGAAACAAAGGGTAGGAATAAATGGCCAGTTTTCAGAATGGAGAGAGGTAAATAGTGGTGTCCCCCAGGGATCTGTACTGGGCCCAGTCCTATTTAACGTATTCCTAAACTATGACTAAGGGGGGATATGATAGAGGTCTATAAAATCATGAGTGGTATAGAGAAAGTAAATAAGGAAGTTCTCATAATACAAGAACAAGGGGACACCAAATGAAATTAATAGGTAGCAGGTTTAAAACAAACACAAGAAAGTATTTTTTCATGCAACACACTGTCAACCTCTGGAACTCCTTGCCAGAGGGTGTTGTGAAGGCCAATACTATAACGGGGTTCAAAAGGGAATTAGATAGATTCATGGAAGATAGGTCCATCAATGACTATTAGCCAGGATGGGCAAGAATGGCGTCCCTAGCCTTTGTTTGCCAGAAGCTGGGATTGGGTCACAGGGAATGGATCACTTGACGATAACCTGTCTGTTCATTCCCTTTGAGGCACCTGCCATTGGCCACTGTCAGAGGACAGGATACTGGGCTAGATGGACCTTTGGTCTGACGCAGTAGGGCCACTCTTATGTTCTTTGCTTCTAGCTCTCACACATACTTTCTGATCCATATTGTCCCACTGGAGCACAACTGTATCTGCAGGGTTCCTAGATCAAATTTCAGTTTTTAATGTAGCTGAGGCTTCATCCACAAATTGCTCTGAAGATATTTAGGATGAAGGCCTTAAACTGGCTCCTGAAGCAGACGGGGAACCCTGGAGGCAGTGGAGCTCAGGCATGGTGTGCTCACAGCCCCAGAAGTGGAGAGCAGACACATTGTGTACCAGATGGATTTTGCCTGTGCACTGTTTAACACTGAGCTTCAGATATAGCGAGTTACAGTAGTCCAATCTGGAGGTGATAAATGCCTGGCTCACAGTGGCCAGGCCTTTGTCCCTGAGGAGGCGTTGGAGTGTCCTAGCGAACGCTGACATTTTTAGATGCTAATGTTTCCTCTTCATCCCAGGTTAGTGGTAGCACATTTGTCTTTGTCTATCTAATTATCTTGTTTTGTGTGCCTCTATTGAGGTAACACAGGTTTTTATACTATGTCCACCACCATATAGTTGCCTTAATGAGTGATCAATACTGAAACTAGATTTTCTTTTTACCTTCTCTTCCCCTTTCCAGGGGCAGATGGGTTGGTTTAGAACATTTATTCAGCGAGCTCTTTTGCACCTTCTCTCTTTGTTCTTTCTCTCTATCACAGGCAGGACAGCCTGTGCCCTACCCTGTGAGATATCACCCTTTTCCCAGGCCCAACTGTCGTACAATAAAGAGTTGCATCACCCAGCTTCAAATGCCGAAGTATTGCAAATGTAGATCTGCTGGTGGGGTTTCATCGACCACCTACTCAAGAGGAGGTGCTGACATATCCCCATCTATGTAAAAGGCACTGCCTCTAACCCCACCCACACAGAGCGGAGTACGCTTTGCATTTTGTGTGTGAATGCTCTGTCCCTTTGTATGTATAGTTTGACAGAGGAAGACTTAAAGAGCTGTTCAAAATAAGGCTATTCTGTCTTCCAGCCAAGTTAAAATAGTGAAAGAAAAACAAGTGAAAGAAAAACAAGCTAACAAGCTCAATAGGTGGAATGGTGAGTTGCATTCATTGCCTTGAAAGCACCCACTCTCTGACTGATTGCATATTTAACATACTGCTGCAATAATGGCTACTTTTACAGCAAGTAGTGTTATTTTCTCTGTTTGAAATGCTATTTTGGTAAACCCAAAGTTTTTTGTGCTCTTCTCATGTACTGCACTTAGCTGGCCAATAAGCAGTGTTTTCATCGATAATCATAATTTTATGTGTCTATATGTTTAGCTGTTTCTAAAGCATATCATAGTACATTATATTTTAGCATCAAACAGGACTATCTATTTTGCAACCCAGAGCAATACAGTATCTCTTTTCAAAGTACAGGAAGACAGACAAATTCTAAGCCTTATTTTCCACACTAAAGGATTACATGCATCGCTATCAACTCATGAGAATGTTGCATGTAAAACAATATATCCTGATTACTAAAATTGTAAGATTTACAACAATGCCTTGACAGTTACACACACAAATCCGGTTACCAGTGTCATCATGCAACTGTTAAAAAATGTTCCTCCACTGTCAAACCTTCTTTCTGAATGGTCATGGCTTTTCTCATGTGCCTCTATATATAAGGTGGTATTTAATTACCTACATACTTAGAAATGATTCACTGCTTTTAAAACTGTGTGAGAGGGACAGTTATTTATGTTCTTTCTACTTTCAGAAATTATGGTCCAGTACACCTTGAAGCCAGAATGAGTAGTTGTATCAGTAAAGTGATCACAATTTGGCCCAGACTACTTCTACTCTCCGCCCCTCTCATCCCTTGCCCCACCCACTTGCTCAAGTAGTTCCTACTGTCCCCAACACAATAAGAAGTGTAAGGGGAGATTTTGTTCTTTCTTATTTTCTTGCATGGCTGAGTGAGAGCTAGGACGAGAGCAGGTAAATATATATTGTTTTCCATGAAAAGTGTGAAAGGCAATGTTTAATCAGAATTTTTCATGGAATTGTTCAGGTTTGTAGCAAAAAACCAATCCTGAAATCAAAAAACATGAAGTTTTCAAAGAAAGTTTTCAGGATTAAGTTTCCAGTTAGCTGAAAATCCATTTTCATCCCCAAACAAGTTGTCAAAAATTTTAAAGCAGCTCTTGCTGTGACAATCTAGTCCTAAGTGCTTGAACGCCCGCAGCAGGTGGAGAAATGTCTTGCTTTTAATCTGACTCCCCCACCCCCTTCCCTCGCTCAACCTCTTAGTAATGGTGGGTCTTAAAACTAAATTCCCTTTTCATAAAAAGAAAAAGGGCTTGTACGTTTCATTTTTCACAGCCTTGAAAGAGTTATTCCTCCTGAGCAGGTTGTCAGATAGCTGAAATCTGAGCCTGTACCTTTCTGAAGTTGTATTGTTTCATTTAAATTAAAACTACAGAATTCTGTAGTTTTAGTTTAAATAAAATATACAAGTTCAGACTTGTGACTATAAAGTGAAATTGGCCTCCCAGAGAAATCCATCTATGACTATCAAAGGAGGAGTTTATATATATATCTATTTAGGAGAGGAAATTAATGCAGTAACTTTGGTAATTGTTGACTTTTAGATGGCGGTCATTATACAACATTATCATTTCTGAAGCACTTTTCTGTAGACAGTTGTGTATGAGAATTTGGACTCAACTGTCCAGTGTACAGAGAAACTGGAGAACAAGTGTCAGCAGCAGACCCTAGCAGCAGAAAAGCAGAAAAAAAATTGCACTGAGGCAGCAAGACACTAGTATGGTGTAGGAACCACCAAAAAAATCACATTTGCCTTGTCAGCATAGGGCCTGAACCGAAGCATTAAGAATATAAGAGTGTTTCCATTGACTTCAATGGGCTTTGGATCAGGCTCATACAAGGCAAACCTCCATCATACTTAGTTGAAATAGACCACATTGCTTCAAAAGATCTCATAAGGCAAGCTCCAGATGGAAGAAGGACCTCCTTTGTTCTACGTTTTCCTCCCCGTGGCATTGAACATTATCATGTGGTTTGTTCTGCCTCTGTAGACAAACACTGGGGGTGAAGTGGAATGGAATTTTGACAGCTTTACTCATGAATATGTAACAGCCATTCAAGCATGTCCTCCGCTTTTGCCTCGTTTTCAGTCCTTCGCAGTGCTCATTTCTAAGGCTGAAGCATCTGGAACCACAAAGTTTGGAAGCTGCACTGCAACTAACAATCCAACAGCTTCCAGCATACAGACTCTTCAAACCACTTGGGAAGATTTCGCTTGTGCATTTTTGTTGATTCTCACTGTGCCCAGGGTTTCTGCTTCTTGTGAGTGCTTCTTTTATTTGCACTAAAACTTAGCCTTGTTCAAAAGCAGGACAGAACAAAAATGGCCTGATGGTGTGTCCCAAGGCAGATCTGTCTTCTTGACAAGATGACTCTCATTGTTATTTTATAGGCAACATTTTTGCCAAAGGGACTCAGTTCCTTACACTTTGCCATGCATTGTAATAGCATTAACTCTGAAGTCATGGGTGGATGGACTGTAATATGTAATTCCTTCCTGATAGCCATTGTAACTGAGCAATACACTCATTCCTCCTAGCCTACCAAGGCCCAGATCTGGGGCAAAGACCCGAAACGAGGGATGCGAAAAATTGTTCCTGCAGGAAATTTAATACACGGTGGGATTCATCCCTCTAATTCTATAATCTCTGCCTTATTTCAGATATAATGTCAATAGTTTTCAACAATAAAAGTGTGGGGAATATGTCTTTGTATTAACACAGGTTAGCTGGGGACTAAAATAAGTGGTGATCCTCAAGATGAGGTGCACTTGAGAGGTCTGAATACTTTATAAAGGATCATTATTTGTATTGCAAAAATGGATCTATTCCATTGTTCATTACGGGATGTGTAGGTGGAAGAGGTGACTCAGCAATGGCATGCCCCCTTGTGGCTGGACATGGCAGCACTTTCCTCTAGCATCTTCTGACCGCTGCTTGGCTCTGTGGTGGGCTGCCTCTTCTCATGACTCAGCCCTCCAGCCGGGTCAGGTTTAGTCCCTCCCCTTCTGGGCTAAAGAAGGAGTCAAATAAACCTAAATCAAACAAACATAACTCTTCCCTGCTATCCAGACTCACTCCTCCAGACATTGCACCCCTTCTCAGGCTCTGCAGGGTTATCCTCCTGCTCTTGAGTAGAGTGACACCTCATGAGGCTTCCTCCCTGGAGGCCTGGCTCTGAACTCTATAGTCTTCTCTCCGTGTGTCAGGGTGTTTTCACACCACCCTTCCTGGTCCCTGGTAGGGGGAACCCAGGCTCTCCCTTTCCTCTGCATCACAGTCCCAGGACCCTGGGGTAAGCAGCTATGGTCTGCTCCCCAAGACACCTTGCTGTCTCCCTGACTTCTTCCTACCTTGGCCTTTCTTCAGGACTACCCCTCCCCTGGGCTTTCTGTATTTCTGCCTCTCTCTAGGCCTTCCCTTCACTGTCTAGCAACCACAGAGGAACTGCAGAGTTCTTCTACCTGCAGCCTCCTTCTCACCTGGGCTTCCCGCCTTCATTCTCTGCATCCAGCCTGGCTCCATCATCAAGTGGGCCTGGCCCTCTCTCCAGCCAGGTGCCATAACTAGGTTGTATAGCTCCAGTTAACCCTTTTAGCGCCAATGTGAGATGTATACTCCATCCCAGGGAGCAAACATAGAACCTCTAAACCATCATGAACAATACAAACCTATGCAAGGTAGGAGAATATGCTCCTTAGGGCTACTTGCTCCTGTTTCCCTCTCCCCTGTTCCATTTCTTTTGTATAGCGGGCAGTGTCTACAGGATAAACATTGTGCAATCTAGATATATTAAAAAGGTCCATATGGCAAATATGAATGGACAAAGGTTCCATGCTGCATACTACTTTGGGGGCTGGTGGAATCTCCATTGCTTGAAGTCTTTACATCAAGGTTGGATCTCTTTCTAAAAGAAATGCTATAGCGGAGACAGAAGTTATGGCGTTGATCCAGGAATTCCTGGCTGAGGTTCTATGGCCTGTGTTATGCAGGAGGTCAGACTAGACGATCATAATGGCCCCTTCTGGCCTTAAAAATCTGTGAAGAGCGGGCAATTATTTTTGTATTCCTAAGTAATTCACCTAGCGTCACCTTCAACAAGAGCCTTAAAAATGGGCTAGAAAGGGGGGGAAAGGTCTTTGCACCTGAGAAGAGACTCATCCAACCCAGATTATCTGCCTTGTTCACTTTGTTTAAATAATGGAACTCAAGTTCTAGCCTTTACAGTTGCTGGAATGTTTGCTTAGCAGTTCTGAGTGCAGGCAGGCAACACATTTCATTGTCAGCACTGCTTCCGCTAGACTAGCGCACAAACAAATAATTACACAGAGAAAAAATATGCTATTGCAGGGATAATTAAGGATTGTGGCTTTGGAAGGAATTATGCAACTGAGTGGCTATCATAATCACCAGAGGCATCTGCCTAAAGGTAATTACGTTAAAAGCCAAGTTAAACAGCCTCTTCTTTTTACCGACTACATTACCGCGCTACAGTGTTTTAAAACACTCCGTTGAAAAATGAGCAACTTTGGGGGAAATGATCTGAGGCAGAGCAAGAGCGCAAGTCAGACAAAGAAGAACGAGAAAGGAGAGAGAAGGAACAATGGCAGACTAGAGCGACGATCGGGCACGTCTCCACCACAAATTAAGGTGTAGTGGTGGCACATGTAGGCATACCCACACTAGATTTAACCTAGCTGGTATAGGTAATAGCAACAGTGAAGAGGTGGTGGCATGGACTGGCAACCTGAGTACCTACCCTGGATCCCCAACAAGCTTGTGCATGGGTTGCTAGCTCACACTGACACCTGCGCTGCTATGCCTTCACTGCTCGTTACCTGCATTAGCTACATTAAAGCTAGCATAGAGTGCCTACCCTAGCTACAATTACACCTTCATTTGCAGTGTACACACCCATTACCTTGACCCTACATCAGATCTGCTCTGGCCTCCCCAAACCCCACCTTCCTGATGCGATCGCTCTACAAACATTGAAATCTTCTTCACTAAGTACAGTCGGCTGAAACAACCTAAAGCAAGAGGCCTCCTCCCTCAAGACCGCTAGCCCTGATCATGGGAATATTTCACTCTAACCCTACCAGAAATATCAACCAGAGAGGAAGTGTTTGAAAGGTGACTTCTGAGGAGTAGTCCACAGAGTTCTTTAGTTCCAGAGCTGCACACATGATGTTTTCACTGCTGCTCCAGCTACCTTCGTAATTCGTGTGCATCTCCACTCTGTTTTCACTGCTTGACACAGGAATACGAGGTCTATCGAGTGGAAGTAAGTTCTCCCAAGCTCTGTTGTGACTGCCGGTGTCTTCTGAACATCTCTGTCATTCTTCCTAGCTTGCAGAAACTCCAGCTCCACAAAAAAGCCTTTTGCAAATTCTAAAGATAGCCACCATCTTCAGAAGAGCTCCTGTTAGGAACGAAACTGGTGACTGGCTTGGGCGGGGAGGAAGCGGGGCGTGTATCAGTAATGGGGATAGAATCCTTTCAGTCCTAGAAGTGGCTTCTCCAAAGCAGCAGGGTGGAAATACGTGGATGGGGTAGTGCTGAGGAATCTCGCCCTGACACGGCTCATGTTTTACCTATCCAATGTAGACAATATTTCAGTCCCCATAACGGCCAGTCTGTCACCTTCAATAAGCACCAAGCATGAGATTTTGAAGAGCAGGAGTACAGCCCTGCTCTGAACAAAAAGAGGGGATCTGGAGGTGGTGGAGATTGTCCCTTTTCATTTCAGCAATACAATTCGCTGAGCCAGACCCACCCTGTAATAGATACAGACACCTTTCATACCTGAGACAGAGTGTATCTAGAACAGGGGTGGGCAAACTTTTTGGCCTGAGGGCCACATCGGGGTATGGAAATTGTATGGCTGGCCATGAATGCTCACAAAATTGGGGGTAGGAGTGCGGGGGGGTGCGGGCTCTGGGGTGGGGCCAGGGATGAGAGGTTTGGGATGCAGGAGGGGGCTCCAGGCTGGGATCAAGGGGTTCGGAGGGCGGGAGGGGGATCAGGGCTGGGGCAGAGGGTTGGGGTATGGGGGAAGAGTGTGAGGGCTCCAGCTGGGGGTGCAGGCTCTGGGGATGAGCAGTTTGGGGTACAGAAGGGTGCTCCAGGCTGGGACTGAGGGGTTCGGAGGATTGGAGGGGGGGATCAGGGATGGGGCAGGAGATTGGGGCACAGTGGGGGCTCAGGGGGTGCAGGCTCCAGGCGGCGTTTACCACAAGCAGCTCCTGGAAGCATGTCCTCCCTCTGGTTCCTACACAGAGACGCGGCCACATGGCTCTGCACGCTGCCCCGTCCACAGACACCACTGCTGCAGCTCCCATTGGCTGGGAACTACCTGGCCACACCTCCACATACTACGTAGGAGCCGGAGTGGGGTCATGCCGGCTGCTTCCTGGGAGCAGCACGGAGCGGGGCAAGCCCCCAACCCCGCTCTCCAGCTGGAGCGAGGCAAACCCCCAACCCTGCTTCCCAGAGGGAGCTGAGGACCAGATCAAAAGGGCTGTAGTTTTCCCACCCCTGATCTAGGACATACAACCCAGTCCTGAAAACCCTTACTACCAAGGCTTGAAGACAATGGAACTGCTCCCAGACGGATGCGCCACCCGCAGTAGTAAAGGTTTGCAGAATCAGAACCCCTTCTTACAAAGACCCAGACCCCCAAAGGTCTTTTGATGCCTAACTTCCATGGAAGTTGGAGCCTAAATGCCTTTGAGGGTCTGGACCAAAATCTCTCTCTTTTTCTAAGGCCTTTGAGGATCTGGGTTCAGGGGACTAAGCTGAGTTTTTCACACCATCTCACTCCTGTTGTGTGAGGAAATACATCATTAAAGACCAGCACCTGCAGTTGGGCTCCAAGGCTAGAACCTGTCTGCAAATCCACATGGCAACCTGCAGTAAATGCCTGCCCTTCCTTTTAACTGGTTTATAGCTAAATAACCATCTACTCTGCTGAGACCGAGGGTAGAATACAGACAGGTACAAGTGCATCAGCTTTGTGCTTACATAGATGCAGGAGAATGCTGCGTCTCTGATCAGGCGAGGTTGGTCTATTGCAATTGCAAGAAATCATTTGTTAGTTTCTCTGCAAATCCATTTGAGAACAGCGCTGCAAAGTGCTCAGAAGCCAAAAGACTTCTAAATCACCAGTCCTGGGTGTCAAAATGCCACAGCTGATGCTGAAGATGATGTACTATTAGGGACTTCTGTTTCAAACAGTAGGAAGATGGCAAATCAGATAGACAGGACAGGGCAAGCAGCACAACGTCATATAACCATGAGTTATGGACACGTCAAAATGGGCAGCACCGGTGATCAAAAAATACCGTCAACCTTCCTTTGCAGTGTAAAAAAAGCCAAGATACATTGCAAGGAAAAATAAAAAGCCAAAGCTTTTTCCTTCCTTCTTGTTCCTCTAAACTATTTAAACAAGGGAAAAAGAAGGGCATAAAAGTTAGAGCATCCGGTTCTGCAAGTTCCCTGCGGAGGGAGAGGGGGAAGAAAAGAACAGTAAACAAATCTGTAGTTAAATCTATAAATAATCCAGCCAGCGCTCAGTTCTGCTACCAGAAGGCAGCCACGCTGCTCTGCCTTTTATTATGCGGCATTTGAGTTTTGCAACAAATAAAACAACATAGACACACACCAGCAAGCTCTTGTAGCAACTTCATAGAATACTGGAAGATAGGATACGGGACTAGAAGGGTTGCTGGGCTAATGAAGTGCAGCAGATCCTACCTCCAACAGTGCTTAGCACCTGCTCCTCTTGAGGGAGGTATGAGAAACCCTGCACTAGGTAGTTATCATATAAACCTGCTGTCAGGGAAAGTTCCTTCCTCGCCCCCCATTAGTGAGAGGGTGACTTGTCCCCTGAACTTTAGGGTTTATATCCCTTCCAAAGCTCTTGAGTTGTGTTTTCAATCCAGTAGCTCTGGATATTCTTTTCCTGTCCAACCCTTTTTGAAACAAGCTAAGCTCTTGGCTTCAGCGATATCGTTACCCCTTTTGACCTGAGTCATTAGCCAAATTCCGTGTGTTGCCAGTTGTTTCCATTAGAAGGAGAAATGGATGGTGGGACCTGTTTTTTCTCTGATGCAATCCCATTTATTTACTAAGAATATACCAAGTCCTGTTTCCATGGAAACTGTAGCAATGAAGCAGTAAGAAACAGTTTCCTTGCTCACAGCTCCAAGCCCCTTTCAGCCAGCACTCAGCCCAAAAAATCTCTGTCTCTAGGCTTTTCTCAGGGCCAGGCTCCCAGTACTTGTTCAGGCTAGATCTAGTGCTTCCTTTCTGCCTTCTCTCATCTTTCTGCCTCTCTTCTACAAACAAAGCCTCCGCCCACATGTACCTCACACATACCTTTGTTTTGGGCAGTGACATGTGCCTGTGTTTGAGGTGGAGGCCACTATTGTTTCAGCTTTCTGGTTCCATAAAGGAGCTTGACTGCTGCTTACTATTATCCTAAATTAAAGGGGTTGGGGGGGTTTACACCCAACCCATAACAATATCTAGTGGCAATGGAGTAGGAATAGAATCCTGAGTAGAATCCTCATGCTCATTCCACATTGTGTCACTTTGTGAACGACAAGCCTTATAAATAATCTCCCATTTGAAAAATCAAATAATTATAACAAAGTCTGAGTTGTTTCTGGACTGACATTTCCACTGAGTTTTGCATATTCTGTATCTTAAAAAGAGACACAAGAAAATAAATAGCAAGATTAATAAAGGCAGTAATTTGCCCACACACCTTAGCACTATCAATTATTAAAAGGTCTTCCAGTTACTTGGTTGTGCTAGGGGTTTACAACAGCCAAAAAACTGCCTGAGTTATATCACTCATTTGCATTGCATTTTTCTTGTAATCTTTTATGTTTCCTGGGATGAAGGAAATAGGAATTCATCTCTTGCTACTCCCAGTCACAAAAACGACAGCTGAGTGTTCTTTTTCCTCATCGAATAGAATCTTGTGCTCTGAAAGAAATTGCCTTCTGCCTGATCATGAACACATCATGAAAGACTGGAAGTGTCGGACACACGAGAAGCCACCAAAGATGAACGCACTGCATTCAGGAAGTTCATTAGCAGAGTTGTTCAAAAGTACAATAAGAACAATGTAGATGTCGTGCTTCATAGTAGGCTTGAGTAGTCAACTTTAATTTGTGATGATTTTAAACACACGAGTTCAATCTAATAAAGTGGTCGTGAAATATTTTTCAATTTTTACTCTGGTGCCATACAGCCCACCTTCACGGTCTCACCCCTTGTCGGCTTTCACCCCTCTGTAAATTCAAACATGCCCCCCTTAATTTCAATTCCTGGGGAAAACACCGCTTAGGTGTAAGAATGTCTCTTTTCCTTGTGATGCAGTATCTATCTCAGTGTATTCAACGATAGAGGTTATTTCAGCTGCATGTTTCCCACTGTCTACCGGAACCTTCAAGATGTCTTTCCCATTCTTTCTGAACTCATGTTCCATTAGGTAATTACTCTGTATAGAATACAGTAGTTGTCTCCTGACAATCACTCTGTGCCATACTCTGAACTAGTCACCAGCTTTCGAGCAGGGGAATGAATTACTTTGCTGTCTCATTCTAATAGCTCTTCTACACCTCTGCACGAGCCATCAGTTCCTTCACAGGATCACTGCTGTGTCAATTGAATGAACTAGTTACATTGGCAATTTGGTTTTCAGACACCTATCCATTCATGATTGAGGATGAGATAGTCTCTGAGGGGTTGTCTGTACACAAGCAAAGCCACCTGAAGATCCTGTCTCTCTTAGATTTAAGTATAATTGTGACAGTTTGAACAGTACATTGTAATAGACGAGGGATTTTCAAGCTGTGGGTCATGGGCCCCAGGGAAGTTGCAAGCAGGTGTCTGGGGGTCCAATCCCATATTACAAATATGGGGGCGGGGGGTTGTTTCTGGTAAGCTCAGAGAAGGAGATAGGGTTTGTAATGGGTTCCTGGTATGGAAAAGACTGAGAACCCCTGTGCTAGACCATTTGACTGTAGATACTTGGGGCTTGTTATACCATGCTCAGAATCTCCAAACCATGAAAAAGCTTTGACTTGTTTTATTTTGTGTCTGGATATTGTGGACCATGGTCTGTAAGACACTGATCATGTGTTCTCAGAGATTTCAGATGGCAAGTCACTGTTTCACTCTTGCTATTTTGGGTAAGATTCAAGCCAAAAGGCCAGATTTTTTTCCCCATCTCACACTCTCCAGCGTAAATCAGAAGAACCACTTTGAAGTCGATGGCCTTACACTGGTGTAAGATCTCATTTCCAAGAAGCTCTCTAAGAGCTGAGCACCTCCTGCCACATGCACTGCTGAGCACCCTCTGCTCTTAATGACCGCAAAAGCTCTCCGCACCTTGCAGGATTGGGCTCTATGTTTTAGCCCCCTAATCTCCAAAAACTGGGCTTTTTTTTACTGTCTCAGGATATAAATAATAGTGTTTATTGATGGAGTTCAGTGAGTTTTTTTGCACCAAAAAAAAATTTGCCTCCCACATGTCATGAAAATGACAGTGCTGTTTGCAGAATGCATTCTAATGGTGTGATTTTACCCCATTAGTGCTTAAGGAAGTGAGCCAGTGGAATATAGTTTCCCCATGGAAGTGGTGTGGAATCCTGTAGGGATTGGGTTAGTCAAGACGAGGGGAGGTATGAAGGATTGCGAAAGGAATGTATAAAACTGGGTTATTGGCTAACACTACAGCAGACGAAATTCAAGCATAAGGTACTATACATTGGAAGGAACATTTTAAACTACTAATGCAATCCACTGGATTCTAAATTAGTTGTCAGCTCTCAAGAAAAACATCTTTGGTCAACGTTATGAAGAGTTCGGTGCCTGTCCAGCAGTGACCAGAGAAGAAGAAAAGGTTATTAGGATTTAATAGGAATGTGGGAAACTATTACTATGACACTGTATCAGTCACTGTTACATCCTCACCTTGAACATGATGTTCAGTTTTAGTCACCTCATCTCAAGGAGGACATTATCAGAATAGAAAAGCTTCAGCCATGACTCACTCAAAATGACTAGCGTTATGGGGAATTTCTCACTATAAGACTGGAACTATTTGGTGTGGTGACGAGGAAAAACATAATAATCATGGAATATCAGGGTTGGAAGGGACCTCAGGAGGTCATCTCGTCCAACCCCCTGCTCAAAGCAGAACCAATCCCCAATTTTTTCCCCAGATCCCGAAATGGCCCCCTCAAGGATTGAACTCACAACCTTGGGTTTAGCAGGCCAGTGCTCAAAACACTGAGCTATCCCAGTTCAGAACAAACAGTCAGGCAGCAGTACTCCAATAAGACAAGCCAAAGGGATCGCAGGCAGTGAACACATTTGTAGGAGATAAAATGGAACATCGTTTTTACCCAGCGTGTCATTAACTCATATCTCGCAGTCACAGGAGTGAGGTAAACAGCTTAGGAAAATTCAAGCAGGGACTAGACCAGGGGTCGGCAACCTTTCAGAAGTGGTGTGCCGAGTCTTCATTTATTCACTCTAATTTAAGGTTTCTCATGCCAGTAATACATTTTAACGTTTTTTGAAGGTCTCTTTCTATAAGTCTATAATATATAACTAAACTATTGTTGTATGTAAAGTAAATAAGGTTTTTAAAATGTTTAAGAAGCTTCATTTAAAATTAAATTAAAATGCAGATCTTATCAGTTTAGTGTGATCCTTGCCCTTGCTCTTCCTTGATGAGTTTTCCAATGTCTGGCACATTTTTGGATGCTTTACGCTGCACACAGGCTTCTGAGTGATCAGTTTTAACCAACTCCGAGAGGGGGAGAGGACAAATTTCATGTGTGAAAATACCTGTTCACACAGGTACGTGGCACCAAATGTTGAAAGCATTGCAAACGCAATTTTCTTCAAACAGTTAAATTTCACTGGCAGGGATGTCCAGCAGGGCAGAACAGAGGCCCCATGATCTCTCTCGGTAGCTTCACATGCACTCCGCGGACCTCCAAACTTTGATGCCTACAATTCTGAGCTTTTTAACTGAATGAGCTGCATTTCGAAATCTTCAACACCCATCCACTGTAACACAGAAAAATCCAAGTCGCTTTCATTGAACTTTTCAGGTTTAATTAGAAAAGAAAGCATTGGGTCAAATTGCTGGAAATCTTGAAATCGGTCAGAAAATTCTGATTCCAGTTCTTGCATGTACAGTCTAGTCTCAATGTCAAACGCAGTGCGCCGTTCCACGCAGTGTGATAATGATGTAAGCAGCAAATCAGGACTTAAAACATCCCAGCACAGTGGTGCTGGAACAATTTTTAAGGTAGGGGTGCTGAGCTGTGCCTCCTCTTGCCTCTGTCTGCACCCCTCACTGCCCCAGGCTGGGGCCAGTGGGCCACAGCTGGGGGCAGCTGCAGAGCCACAGGCTGGCAGCCGGGATCCCAGGCCGGCAGCAAAGCCCACCGGACCGGTGGCCGGGACCCAGGGCCGGCAGCGGGCTAAGTAGGGCCGGCGGCCAGTATCTCAGGCAGGCAGCAGAGCCCCCCGAACCAGTGGCCGGGATCCGGGGCCAGCAGCAGGCTGAGTGGGGCCAGTGGATGGAACCCCAGCTGGCAGGGGCCCATTGGACGGTACTCCAGACCAGCAGCAGAGCCCCCGGACCAGTGGCCAGGACCTGGGCAGTGTGAGTGCCACGGAAAATCAGCTCCCACGCCGCCTTTGGAACACGTGCCATAGGTTGCCTACCCCGGACTAGACAGTTATATGCATAAGAGTGGCATTTTCAGTGACACTAGCTAGGACAACACTATCAGAGGGATCAAGCCTCACACTTCGGGGCCTTAGCTGAATATCAGCTGGAGTCAAGAAGAATTCCTCCCCCCACGGTGCAGCACTGCACACTTTGTGCTTTCTGATGGAGGGCTTCACTTTCCTCTGATGAACCTAGCAGAGGCCACTACCAGAGACAGCCTAGGGGTCAATTCCTGCTTTCTTCGAGCAGCCACTACCCCCATTCGGGGGCCCTCAGCTCGTCCATTGGTCAATTTTCCAGAGCGATCATTTCTGATTACTGTGTTTGCAGTTGCAGTCTCGGCCTTTACAACCCACACCGTCCCACCTGAACAAGGAGAGCAGGGCTCAGAGTCCCATACCAAGCAGTCAGGCAGGGCAGCTCACAGAAGGTGCTTAGGATCAGGCCACACTGAGCAGTGGGGAGATTCTCAAGGTCCAAAGGTGGTCAACTCCAATTGGCATTTTTTCCCGTACTCCCAGTTGTCCTTTATATACAGCTAGAGTATTTTATAGATACAAATTCCACGGAACCGTTCTGGAAATATGAAGCCCAGAAAGAAATGCAGGTATCAGGTGTCTAAAACTGAAAGCTGTAGTTATATTAGAAACTCATTTATCTTCTCCGCATTCTCTGCTCCATCCTCAAGCCAGCGTTCCTGGGCCCTCTGCCATTGCGTTTGTTTACATCGGTGCATAGTGAGTAGACAGACATGTCCCTCTCATTGCCAGCAAGACTGACGTTATTAATAGGTAGGCATTTCCTTCCACCACACTATCACTCAGCAAACACCAGCAACTAGAAATTCATCCCAACAACATTTGTTTCCCAAGTGTCAGCTTGATGGTTTGATTTGGCTGCCAGGGGATTTTATGTCAAATTAGTCCATTTGGGGTGCCTGTAAATGTGTGTTGTGTGCTAAAGCAGGCCTGGAAGGAGAGCGGGTTGCTCAGCACCTCACAGGATGATTCTGATTCTGATGATGCTGATTCTCAATGGATTATGCTTTTCCATATTTGTGCCAGGTTGGGCCCGATCCTGCAGTCCCCTAGACAGGTGGAACTCCCATTGACGAGGCACTGTGTTTTAGGGGGTAGGGCACTGCCCCCTCCTCCCCTTCAGGTCTGGCACTGAGCACAGCTTGGCCAGACCAGAACACTGGGGCCAAGGAGTACAAGCACGGCTAGACCCATATAACATAAGAACGGCCCTACTGGGTCAGACCAAAGGTTCATCTAGCCCAGTATCCTGTCTTCTGACACTGGCCAGTACCAGGTGCCCCAGAGGGAATGAACAGAACAGATAATCATCAAACGATCCATCACCTGTCACTCATTCCCAGCTTCTGGCAAACAGAGGCTAGGGACACCATTCCTGCCCATCCTGGCTAATAGCCATTGATGGACCTATCCTCCATGAATTTATCTAGTTCTTTTTTGAACCCCGTTGTGGTCTTGGCCTTCAAAACATCCTCTGGCAAGGAGTTCCACAGGTTGACTATGCATTGTGTGAAAAAATACTTCCTTTGATTTGTTTTAAACCTGCTGCCTATTAACACAAGAACTAGGGGTCACCAAATGAAATTATGAAAAGTAGTAAACAACACTTCCTTATCTACTTTCTCTACACCAGTCATGATTTTAAAGACCACTATCATATCCCCCATTAGTAGTCTCTTTTCCAAGCTGAAAAGTCCCAGTATTATTAATCTCTCCTCATACAGAAGCCATTCCATATCCATAATTATTTTTGTTGTCCTTTTCTGAACCTTTTCCAATATATCCTTTCTGAGATGGTGTGACCACATCTATACGCAATATTCAAGATGTGGGTGTACCATGGATTTATACAGTGGTAATATGCTATTTTCTGTCTTATCTCCCCCTTTCTTAATGATTCCCAACATTCTGTTCACTTTTTTTGACTGTCGCTGCACATTGAGTGGATGTTTTCAGAGAACTGTTCATAATGACTGCAAGATCTCATTCTTCAGCGGTAACAGCTAATTTAGACCCCATCATTTCATATGTACAGTTGGGATTATGTTTTCCAATGTGCATTACTTTGCATTTATCAACATTGAATTTCATCTGCCATTTTGTTGCCCAGTCACCCAGTTTCGAGAGATCCTTTTGTAGCTCTTCGCAGTCTGCCTGGGACTTAACTATTTTGAGTAGTTTTTAATCATCTGCAAATTTTGCCACCTCACTGTTTACCCCTTTTTCCAGATCATTTATGAATATGTTGAATAGGACTGGTCCCAGTACAGACCCCTGGGGGACACCACTATTTACCTCTCTCCATTCTGAAAACTGACCATTTATTCCTACCCTTTGTTTCCTATCTTTTAACAGGTTACCAATCCATAAGAGGACCTTCCCTCTTATCCCATGACAGCTTACTTTGCTTAAGAGTCTTTGGTGAGGGACCTTGTCAAAGGCTTTCTGAAAGTCTAAGTACACTATATCCACTGGATCCCCTTGTCCACATGCTTATTGACCCCCTCAAAGAATTCTAATAGATTGGTGAGACATGATTTCCCTTTACTAAAACCATGTTGACTCTTCCTCAACAAATTATGTTTATCTATATGTCTGAGAATATTATTCTTTATTTAGTTTCAACCAGTTTGCCCGGTACTGAAGTCAGGTTTACAGGCCTGTAATTGCCGGGATCACCTCTGGAGCCCTTTTTAAAAATTGGCGTCACATTAGCTATCCTCCAGTCATTTGGTACAGAAGCTGATTTAAATGATAGGTGACGGACTACAGTGAGTAGTTCTGCAACTTCACATTTGAGTTCCTTCAGAGCTCTGGGGTGAATACCATCTCGTCCTGCTGACTTGTTGTTGTTTAATTTAACAATTGTTCCAAAACCTCCTCTGATGATACCTCAATCTAGGACATTTCCTCAGATCTGTCACCTAAAAAGAATGGCCTAGGTTTAGGAATCTTCCTCACATCCTCAGCCATGAAGACTGATGCAAAGAATTCATTTAGTTTCTCCGCAATAGCCTTGTCATCCTTGAGTGTTCCTTTAACACCTCAATCGTCCAGTGGCTTCCTGCTTCTGATGTACTTAAACAAAATTTGTTATTACTTTTTGAGTTTTTGGCTAACTGTTCCTCAAATTCTTTTTTGGCCTTCCTAATTGTATTTTTACACTTCATTTGCCAGTGTTTATGCTCCTTTCTATTTTCCTCACTAGGATTTAAGTTCCACTTTTTAAAGGATGCCTTTTTACCTCTCATGGCTTCTTTTACTTTGTAGTTTAGCCATGGTGGCTCTTTTTTGCTTCTCTTACTAGGTTTTTTAAATTGGGGTATACATTTAAGTTGAGCCTCTATTATGGTCTCTCTTAAAAGTTTCCACGCAGCTTGCAGAGATTTCACTTTTGGCACTGTACTATTTAACCTCCTCATTTTTGTGTAGTTCCCCTTTCTGAAATGAAATGCTAAAGTGTTGGGCTACTGTGGTGTTTTTCCTGCCACAGGGATAGTCAATTTAATTATATTATGGTCGCTATTACCAAGCGGTCCAGCTATATTCATCTCTTGGACCAGATCCTGTGCTCCACTTAGGACTAAATCAAGAATTGCCTCTCCTCTAGTGGGTTCCAGGACCAGCTACTCCAAGAAGCAGTCATTTAAGGTGTCCAGAAACTTCATCTCTGTCTCCCATCCTGAGGTGACATGTACCCAGTCAATATGAGGATAATTGAAATCCCCCATTATTATTATTATTATTATTATTGAGTTTTTTATTTTCTATCTTCTCTCTTCAGCAATCTGACTGCTATGAACCAGAACTAAATAGTTTTCATCCATCTTCATCATTCTCATACCCACTCATCAGCTTCTGGAGTTGACTGAAGACATATTATGGGATTTTCAATATCAACCAGGTGTGTATGGCTGATCAATCTGCCTTTGGGGAAGTTTAAAATACTGTACTTGGCATTTCCAGTTATACACAGACTTTAGTTAAGATGGGGACTGTGTGTTAGATTATGGTAGATCACTAAATTATGAGATCATTTTCAGACTAAATTCTGAGTTTGCAGAAATAGTCGTCAACTGAGTCTGAAATTGTTTTACAGATGGGGGCTTTATGCAGGCTGTAGTTTCCAATATCAGATCACTCTCCTTTTAGGTTAATAGGGAGATCTTTGTTTTAATGATTTTTCTGACCTATCACCCATGGAACTCCATTCAGATAACTAATTAAGGTAAATGATCAGATGTCAGGAAATAGTCAAAATTACATGGGAGGGTTTGAATGATTCTGCAGCTCTCTGGAAAAACTAATTATTCACCATATGGCCTGACCAGCAGAGTTTAAGAGATCATTTGTCATCAGAGAGAGTGAAGAAAGACTAAAACATGAAGAGTTGTTTCAATAGGGCTGCTTCAGAATAGCTTCATGATTCAAGGGTGTCATTCACTATGGAGCAAGGGGGGAACAGTTACCTCCCCTCAGACTTTGCTTTACCCAACCCCCAGACTTTCCCTAGGTCAGTATGCTCCACTTCCTCCCTCCGTCCCCTTCTCCCCCTGACTTTGCAGGATAGAAAATAATCACATAGAATGTTCTATACACTCACAGAACTTTTCACCCTCCCCCACCCCCAAATTTTTCTGAAATGACCTCCCGGGCGTGATTCCAATTGGCTAAGGATGCAGGAGTTAACTGCAATGTCTTAGCCAGATTCCACTTTGGGTAAGTACATTCTGCTCATCCTAAATTCATCTTGCAATGTCAGGTGGAGAGATGAATTTCCTGCCCTGAAGCCATGATACGGGGTCACTACCCTGTTTGTTAACCATCGTGGATACTTGTCACCCCAGAGGGGATTGTAATGGAAACACTGAGCTACACGGGCAGTGCATCTAAGATTAAACTGGGGCTCTTTGGTCACAGCCTATGACGGGGGTGCAGGGAGCTGCATCAGGCACAATGCTTCCAGTAGTACTGGGGACTTGTGAGCAACACACACGCTGGGCTGCGTGGCCCCCGTCCTCCCAGAGCCCAACCCTACCATCTTTGAAGAGATTAATTCCACTCTCTGTGCTAGCCACAAGCAGTCCTTGCGGTCAGGGAGAGCAAGGCCGCTCACTGGGGCTAGCCTTTCGCGATGGAGCACAACGGAGGAAGCTTCTCGTACACCAAGAGCCCTGCTGCTCCCCAGTCACAATCTGGCCCGTTGCCTGTCATGTGTGTGAAGATTCTTCTGCATGAAATGCATGGTGGCAGTCCCATTTTCATGGCCTTATCAAAGGGACAGTCCCACTCTCTGGCGTTTCGCCGTGCCCAGAACTCGGATTTATTCTGCCTCTTACAGCTGGAGGACGACATGCTGTATAACGGCCTGGCTAGCTCTGTTACCTTTGCCCTTTATGAGAAAGCCACGGTACAAAATGTCCAGCTCAAGCTCACTGCACATTTAAATGATGGCAATTTACACCGACTTCATTGTATTGAGGAACGACAATGCAGTTGCTTCAGCTGTCTTCCTCACTTGGCTAAATAGCCACAGTTCTAATCAGCGTGGTGTGCGTGTGTTCTTTTGAGTCAATTACCTCCAAAAATCTCATCATTAGAGACAGGGGAGATTACAAGGCTGTAGCATTTCAGGCTGTAGTGTCTGGAACCAGGGGTGCTGGAATAATTTGTATAGTGGAGGTGCTGAGAGCCAGTGAACCAAACTGTAAACACTGTATATAATGGAAAGCACTTCAAACCGGGGGGCGGGGGGGGTAGAACCCCCAGCAGCCCTAGTTCCAGAACCTAAACCTGGAAGCTGTTAAAGTGATACTGCACTGGCATTTTTCCTATCACTTGTCTGAGCGCTGCTACTTTAAAATACAAGACAGTCTCCTTGCTGAGCCAATTCCTCATAGAATCATAGAATCATAGAATATCAGGGTTGGAAGGGACCCCAGAAGGTCATCTAGTCCAACCCCCTGCTCAAAGCAGGACCAATTCCCAGTTAAATCATCCCAGCCAGGGCTTTGTCAAGCCTGACCTTAAAAACCTCTAAGGAAGGAGATTCTACCACCTCCCTAGGTAACGCATTCCAGTGTTTCACCACCCTCTTAGTGAAAAAGTTTTTCCTAATATCCAATCTAAACCTCCCCCACTGCAACTTGAGACCATTACTCCTCGTTCTGTCATCTGCTACCATTGAGAACAGTCTAGAGCCATCCTCTTTGGAACCCCCTTTCAGGTAGTTGAAAGCAGCTATCAAATCCCCCCTCATTCTTCTCTTCTGCAGGCTAAACAATCCCAGCTCCCTCAGCCTCTCCTCATAACTCATGTGTTCCAGACCCCTAATCATTTTTGTTGCCCTTCGCTGGACTCTCTCCAATTTATCCACATCCTTCTTGAAGTGTGGGGCCCAAAACTGGACACAGTACTCCAGATGAGGCCTCACCAATGTCGAATAGAGGGGAACGATCACGTCCCTCGATCTGCTCGCTATGCCCCTACTTATACATCCCAAAATGCCATTGGCCTTCTTGGCAACAAGGGCACACTGCTGACTCATATCCAGCTTCTCGTCCACTGTCACCCCTAGGTCCTTTTCCGCAGAACTGCTGCCTAGCCATTCGGTCCCTAGTCTGTAGCTGTGCATTGGGTTCTTCCGTCCTAAGTGCAGGACCCTGCACTTATCCTTATTGAACCTCATCAGATTCCTTTTGGCCCAATCTTCCAATTGGTCTAGGTCCTTCTGTATCCTATCCCTGCCCTCCAGCGTATCTACCACTCCTCCCAGTTTAGTATCATCCGCAAATTTGCTGAGAGTGCAATCCACACCATCCTCCAGATCATTTATGAAGATATTGAATAAAACCGGCCCCAGGACCGACCCTTGGGGCACTCCACTTGATACCGGCTGCCAACTAGACATGGAGCCATTGATCACTACCCGTTGAGCCCGACAATCTAGCCAGCTTTCTACCCACCTTATAGTGCATTCATCCAGCCCATACTTCCTTAACTTGCTGACAAGAATACTATGGGAGACCGTGTCAAAAGCTTTGCTAAAGTCAAGAAACAATACATCCACTGCTTTCCCTTCATCCACAGAACCAGTAATCTCATCATAAAAGGCGATTAGATTAGTCAGGCATGACCTTCCCTTGGTGAATCCATGCTGGCTGTTCCTGATCACTTTCCTCTCATGCAAGTGCTTCAGGATTGATTCTTTGAGGACCTGCTCCATGATTTTTCCAGGGACTGAGGTGAGGCTGACTGGCCTGTAGTTCCCAGGATCTTCCTTCTTCCCTTTTTTAAAGATTGGCACTACATTAGCCTTTTTCCAGTCATCCGGGACTTCCCCGGTTCGCCACGAGTTTTCAAAGATAATGGCCAGTGGCTCTGCAATCACAGCCGCCAATTCCTTCAGCACTCTCGGATGCAACTCGTCCGGCCCCATGGACTTGTGCACGTCCAGCTTTTCTAAATAGTCCCTAACCGCCTCTATCTCCACAGAGGGCTGGCCATCTCTTCCGCATTTTGTGATGCCCAGCGCAGCAGTCTGGGAGCTGACCTTGTTAGTGAAAACAGAGGCAAAAAAAGCATTGAGTACATTAGCTTTTTCCACATCCTCTGTCACTAGGTTGCCTCCCTCATTCAGTAAGGGGCCCACACATTCCTTGGCTTTCTTCTTGTTGCCAACATACCTGAAGAAACCCTTCTTGTTACTCTTGACATCTCTGGCTAGCTGCAGCTCCAGGTGCGATTTGGCCCTCCTGATAACATTCCTACATGCCCGAGCAATATTTTATTTATTCAAACGATTTTGATTTATTCATTTATTCAAACGATTTTGGTTTTTTGATAGATTCTGTGAATATCAAATATAATATAATGGATTTGAGAAAGTGTTGCTATCTCTCTGTCACAGAAGATGTTCTCTCAAGTGTTCCCTATAGCTTTTTACGTACAGACGGAGTGATTTTTCCAGCCACTGAGAACTGTGAATGCTAAACCTTATATTAGGTGACCAAAGCAAACACGTTAGCACTGTGCTTCATTTGAGAGCACAACTCAGCGCAGGAAGCAAAGCTTGAACTGTTAACTTGCAAGCCACTTTGCACTTCTATGGCACTTTTCAACAGAAGATCTTAAATGCTAATTAATGTGCACCATGCTACGCGTCACCTGAAGAAGACACCGAGAAGGCGGTGGAGGACAGTGGCTGAGGGCACCAACCCACAGCAGCATAAACAATGTCACACATGAACACTCTGGCCCCAGTTTTCACCTCCTGGTTCCTCCAGAGGACAGCCGGACTTTGCATCTTGGTACTCAAATTAGTATAGGTGCTGGAAGTAGAGGTGATGCTGGACCCCCTGGCTGGACGTGGTTTCCACTTATCCAGGGTTTACAGTTTGGTTCAGTGGCTCTCAGCGTCCCCACTATACAAATTGTTCCAGCACCCCTGGTAGTTAGGTGCTTAACTGGACATTTAAGGCAGGTTTCCTTCCCACCTCAGGGGCTGCAAGCTCCATTAGTTGATTCTCATTGCATGCCTCTCTGATTTGGGGAATAGGATTTCTTCTTCACCCTCCGTTGAGTGAAAAGGGGGGCAGATCTTGGGGTGAGCATCAGCCTGACTTTGACATACACCCCCAAGAGACCTTGGTACCCAAAACTAGAGAGGCTTCCATGGAGTTGGGGGGGAGGGGATGGACTCCAGCTATAGAGGCACTCTCCTCTCCTTCCACTCGGCCCAACCAGATCCATCCAAGCAGCGTCTCCCCTCTTGGAAGCAGATGGGAGGATCCGGCCCTTATTTATTCATGCTGAAAGTGGGCTCTGCACGCGCTGTTTATGTCTTCACTCATGGGCTAACAAAGCCAACTGTATGCTTCCCTCAAAGAAATAGAAAATGTTTCCCCTAAAAGCTGCTCTAATGACTGCTGGTTTGTCTTCCCTCAACTTCATTGCACTCTCTGGCTGTCAATTATCCAAACTGCATGGCAGGAGACAGCAGCAGCAACTTGCAAATGGCAAATATTTGAAAAGAAGAAACTTGGTTATTGAGACCTCCTCCTCTTCCATTTCAGCATTAACTAGCCCTCTCTTTCCTCTGTCTCTCCAGGGTTTATAATGACGGTTTTACAACCCCAATTCTCTAATTATTGCTACTCACCAACCTTTATTAACAAGTCTGAATAATGAGGCTTGATTACCAAGCCTTTAGAAAGTCATCTGTGCCAATCTTCTCTGTCCATTTAACGCATAATGAACATCTCTGCTAACTGTTCCCATTCCCTCTAGAAAAATGGGTTCCTTCTTTTCTCTCTGTTGTCTGAAAACAATAGGTCTGGTTGAAAATGCTACTGTAAGTCTATCTGTCTTTATGTTTCCTGACCCCAGAACTGAGGTGAGAGAAAGACCAATGGGATGAATTAAGAGAAAGGAGATAACACCTTATCTAGTCCATTTAGCAGCTCAGATGCGACTGGGGAGGGTGGGGGAATCAATCTGGCATTGTTCCCTCTCCTCAGATCTCACATCACAGCTGCACGAACTGTTTTCCTGAAATTCCTGCTTTGAAGATGCCATTGCTTGAATATAACAGCAGCCACAGAGAAGCTAGTAATTTCCAGCGGATAATGAGTGATTTGTTAGTGAACAGCCTAAATTTGGACGGAAGGAAATTCTCAAACTGGTAATTAACTCCTCTGGTGACCAACTGGGAATACAGCATTGCATTTATAATATGACTAATTGACTATCAGCAAACAGGCATATTTCTTCACTTTATATAGATCAAATACTT
Source organism: Lepidochelys olivacea (assembly GCF_965140295.1). NCBI lineage: Eukaryota > Metazoa > Chordata > Testudines > Cheloniidae > Lepidochelys > Lepidochelys olivacea. The sequence continues at coordinate 64,374,944 of NC_140421.1, read as the reverse complement.
TATTATTTTATTCAAGAGAATCTGAGGCTGCACTGTAAAATAACTCTTTATAAATATAAATTAAGTCCTGAATCTTGAAAAAAAACCAACCTTACACACACACTTAAATGTATAAAATCTGAGTAGTCCCATTGAAGTCAATGGCAGGATTCAGTGTTGAAAGTTAAGAATCTCATCCTTTTCATTTTAATTAAATACATACTAAACAAACAACAACAAACTCCTAACCTTTGTTTGGTGGTACATAAGATAAGGCATCAAGACAGACCCTACCAACCCAAAACCTTAAAAGTATGGAAACCAGAAATTGAGGGAAACATCTCCTGCAATCTTACCACTTTCATATGGCTTACAACGGGAGCTGGTTAAAAATATATATATATATTTTAATCTAAACAGTTTTCCACTGGAAAATGACATTTTGCCAAAAACAATTTTTTTTCACAAAATCCTATCGATTTCAATGATTTTTTAAAAACAATTGATTTCAGCATTTTCTAATGTCCCATTAGATGGTCAGGGATCCAATCCCATGCTCTGGGTGTCCCTAAACCTCTGACAGAAGCTGGGACTAGATGACAAATAAGGGATGGACTACTCGAATTTATCCTGCTCTGTTCATTCCCTCTGAAGCACCTGGCACTGGCAACTATCAGAGACAGGATATTGGGCTAGATAGACCATTGGTCTGACCCAAGATGAATGTTCAGATGAGCATATGACATCAATAGTAACAATTTTGGAACTCTTATTATTCTTTCTATATCAACCCAATTTCCATTACGCCACCATGAAAAATGACATTTTATGCTGTTTCCTTTGCCATTTTATAAGATATTTACAAAGTGAAGGTTTAAAACTCCTGGTAAACAGAAAACATCTGCCTCCCTCATAATGTGAGAAATGTATATACATACAAACAGCTTTGAAATGATAGAAACTGGGGAGTTCAGAGTTAAAGTCCAAAATTCTTTTTGTTTAATTAACCCCTATGGATTGCAGGTAAAGTCACCTGGCAGAATATGAGAATGTTAGCATTTCTGCAAAACAGAGCAAGTTAAGGGTGGGGGGGTTGCCTTAAATATTAATTTCTTGCCTGTTATTGATATAACCCATTCGCTACTGCCTCACAGAGGGAAATATGAAAAGCCAACAGAAACTGCAAAGCAATATTCCAATGGCCAGAAAGATGACAGGAGCCTCTTCTTCTAGTATCTCACAATTATTCTCTCATTAAACTGGCTAAAAGTAGCAAAACACTGATGCATGTGTATTTTTAATGGAGAGGTAAACCCAGGACTAAGGAAGAAAATCATCCAACAACTGAAACTGGTCACAGGAGCCTCTGGAGGAGCTCAGCAGTTCCCAGCAATGGAAAAGGAACTGAGCATTGAAAGCACCAGTAGGCTGTCACTCACGTGGCAGGGTTCAATTGTTCCATGTGATAAAATGGGGAAAGAGGTAGCGTCCCAAATTCTTTAGCTTTGGGAGTTCCAGTCATTATCACGCGGGAGGCTTTGTACTAGGGCTAGTCCAAAAAAAAAAGGGGAAGGGGGAAGGGATTGAAAGATACCTTTTATTCTAATTTTACACACACACAAGAAGCTGTATTTCATTTCAGCTCACACAAAACATTTCATGCAATTTGATTCACTGAAAATGTTTTTAAAAAATTCATTTTCAGTTCAACATAAAATAATCCCGCCGACCTCCGATTGGTCAGAATTGCCAAGGAACAGAAAAATGCATTACATCCCAACTAGAGCTGGATGAATATGTTTCTGTTATCATCACTCCTAGGTTTAGTTAGGGATATAAAGTCCTTACTTAGCTTTACACTCATCGAGATACCTGCAAACAAAGGAAAAAACTTTATACATGGAGTTGTATTTTTAAACATTATGTTGATGCTGCTGGCCTTGCATTTGTAGCTGTTGGCAGTTTGGATTTACATGGCTTCTTCAGCAGGGTTTGTCCCTGATTGTTTTAAAAGGGATGATGTCAAGGAACTTTTCATCTGAAAACTCGAAAGTAGTCAGAGTTTAGGGCTGGCTGGGATGTATTCCGGAACTGATCATGTCTTGCTTCCTGGAGTAGCTATTGTTACCATAGCAGCAAAGTACTAGATGGGGCACGGGTTGCAGGTGTCAGGCATCTGATACAGGAAGTAAGAAATTTTATCAGCGTATGAGAGTGCCAATGCATTGACCTCCAGTTCCTTTGGTGGGGTTACTCGTGTGCTTTCAATACAGACATGCATGCCCGTGGGTGTTGCTTGCTCTTTGTCTGTAAAGGATCTATTTTTCTCTTCCCTTAAGGATGCTGTATTTTATTGTGACCCATATGCCTCTGTAACTAGCTCCTGTGACCTCGACAAGTGAGCTGATGAAGTGTTTAGACTTTGCTATGGCTTATTGTCAAGACTTTCTAAGTGAAAAATGACTAAAATCTAACAAAAGCTTCTGTCATAGTGATTAAAGTCAGGAATTTTCACTCAGAGGAAATCTATCAGCTTTTTTTTTAAAAAATGTCTATCCAGTAGTGTTTTCTTCGTAACTTCAGTTCCAAATGGTACCAAAACTTCTCACATCCACAGAAACACAGCCATTTCTCAACTGCTTTACACTCGTGCCATCATTTTTGCCTGTGACAAACGAGTGAGAAGTTGGTATAAAATGCAATCAGATCAGACTATGCCACTGGGAGGTTGTGGAATCTGTCACTGGAGGTTTTTAAGAACAGGTTGGACAAACATCTGTCAGGGATGGTCTAATTATTACATAGTCCCGCCCTGAGTGCAGGGCACTGGACTAGATGACCTATTGAGGACCCTTTCAGTCCTACACTTCTGTGATTCACTTAAATGAGTGCTTTTGGGCAGTGGTCTCCAAACTGGGGTGCGTGCACCCCAGGGGGTGTGCGGCAGCAGGAGCACCGCCGGACTGCACTCTGCTGTTTTTTTTCCTTCGGTGGCAACTCTGCACGTCCACAGCTGGTGTTCCCCTCTGGCAGCCCGCCTGCGGCCGGTCTTCCGGTCTTCTTCCGTCGGCGGCGCGCCTGCGGCCGGTCTTCCGGTCTTTACCCTGTGGGTGCGTGAGCCAAAAAGTTTGGAGACCACTGCTATAGTGCATAGTGAATTTTGGAAGCCTCTGGATCTAAAAGCATGGGTCTATAGCCATAAAGCTCTATTCATGGTCTAGCCACTAGAAGGAGACAAAGTCACTGTGTTAGTGCCAGGTAGAGAGCCACTAGTCATGACTCCATATTTAAAGGTTCAGCTTTCCTCTGGACTTTCTCCAAAAATGGTTAAAAGTCTAGAAAACCTACCAGAAAAGATTGAAACGACTGGGTTTGTTTAGTCTGGAGAAGAGAAGACAGAGGTAGCATGATAAGAGTATTCAAGTATGTAAAAGGTTGTTATAAAGAGAAGGGTGATAAATTGTTCTCCTTGTCCACTGAGGACAGGAAAAGAAGTAATGGGTCAAAATTGCAGGAAAGGAGATTTAGGTTGGACATTAGGAAAAACTTCCTAACTTTAAGAGTAGTTAAGCAGTGGAACAAATGAGCTAGAGAGGTTTGTGGAATCTCCATCATCAGAGGTTTTTAAGAGTAGGTTAGACAAATAGCTGTCAGGGATGGTCTAGATAATACTTAGTCCTGCTTCAGTACACGGGACGGACTAGATGAACTATCAAGGTCCCTTCCAGTTCTACATTTCTATGATTCATGTTGCAGTGCTGTAACACATCTTCAGGAGTTTCCAGCACAAAGAGCAGTCAGGTTACTATATAGCTAAGCAGAAGTCATTTCAAATATCACAATTCATTAATCTACCCTTTAAAGGGCAATGCCTTTCTTAATGCAGCCAATTTAAAATCATTGGTGAAATAATTTCTTTCATGCTAAAAGACCCATTTCTCCCTTGGGAGGTGGGTAGTAGAAATGCTCCTTTGTCCTTCCATCATGCCAGGCTAGGAGGCAGTTCTTCAAAGATAACAATGCAAAATGTCCTGGTTTAAAATAATAATAATAGCAGCAAGCCTCAAGGATTTTCACACAATAGCTCCTTAGGAAGCAACAAGAGAAGGGCTAGAAAGAAGCAGCAGAACATTTTTGACAAATCACAAACAACAGGAGAGGCATGTCCCTAAGCAGGAGGAAGATGGAATCATCTTGCCCCCATGTGGACAGGGAATCACTACTGCTCAGTTGGTTTCAGAGACCAAAACCAAAGGATATGCGTTTTCCAGCAGGCCTCTCGGAAAGCACCATACATTCCCCCCTCTCCCCTCCCCCACAATTAACATCTTCAGAAAGTTTGATTTCAATGAAAGTTTAGCCCAGTGTAAGCAAGATTAGAAAGCTAGCATGACTGAAAGCCATTCACTACTCAGACAACAAAACCAATCAGTTACCTAGTCCATTTTCCTGTGGGCCAAACCATCTCCAAATTGGAGGATCCGTTTAGAGTAAGGGGACCTCTGGGTCATGGCCAACAATCTGCACCTAGTCCATCAAGGATACTATGAATCCTCCTGAACGGAAGGTAACCCAAGGTGCTCGGTGTGGGAGGGTCAGAATGGGGTGGCGGGACATACAGCACAAGTAACCCTAGCAGAATCTGACTCTTGCTTCCAGTTTCCCCTCTGTCAACCACATTGTCTAGCACTCAGTTAGTGTCCCCCACTTCATACCTGCTCTGTTAAATCTGGTGCCAATGCAGCAAGGAACTTCAGCACATGCCAAAACTTCAAGCACTTATGTGGTCCCCATTGAGGTCAATGGGATCGTTCACATGTTTAAAGTCAGGCACGTGCTTAAGTACCTTGCTGTAACCTTAACCTACAACTAGCACCTGTCCTACTACTCGACCCTGCCTGTAACCAACGTTGGATACCGCTTTGAGTGTATCAATGATGTGAAGTGTTTTGCTGTGTATTTGAGGAATACTATAGATAGATAGATACAGTATATAGTACCTTAAAGGAAAAGAACTTCATGTAAAAAAGGGAATCCCTCGCTACCACAGAGAAGTACAGCCTGGAATTACCTCCAGTTATTAGGTTCAGTGATCTTATGAACAGATTTAGTTCCTGTAAGTACAGATATTTTCAGAGACATTTCCTGGATACACGGTAACAGATCCTCTGCTGGCATAAATCCGTGTTAACTCCTTTGCCTCTCAACTCATTGCCATGCATGCTGGCAATGGCTGCCTCCTCACTATATCACTGTATAACAAAGCAGACATGAAAACAAATTGGAAGTAGTTCCCAATGGCCCCTTCTCCAATGGAGCGATACTGATTTACATCAGATGAGGAACTGGCTCAATTTTGCTTCACAGAGTTGCAGTCAGAAGATTGTATGCTCAAAAGAAGAATCTCTCTTCAGTGACAGACAAGGAGGAAAAATATAATAAGGGGAAGTTTAAGACAGTACAGTTGGAGTTTCATCTCAACAGCTACAAGACTCAAGGGAAAATGGCTTAATCCAGGAAGAAAACCTTCTACAAGAGACCAGGGGATAAGATTCAGAGGGGTAGCCATGTTAGTCTGTATCAGCAAAAAAAGAAAAGAATACCCATAAGTCACTTGCTCCAGGACAGGCCCAACAAAGAAAATAACAGAACTCCACTAGCCGTCACCTCAGTCCCCAACTAAAACCTCTCCAGCGCATCATCCAGGATCTACAACCTATCCTGAAGGATGACTCATCACTCTCACAGATCCTGGGAGACAGGCCAGTCCTCACTTTCAGACAGACCCCCAACCTGAAGCAAATACTCACCAGCAACCACGCACCACACAACAAAAACACTAACCCAGGAAGCTATCCTTGCAACAAAGCCCACTGCCAGCTGTGTCCACATATCAATTCAAGGTACACCATCATAGGGCCTAATCACATCAGCCACACTATCAGAGGCTCGTTCACCTGCATATCTACCAAGGTGATAAATGCCATCATGTGCCAGCAATGTCCCTCTGCTATGTACATTGGCCAAACCGGACAATCTCTAAGCAAAAGAATAAATGGACACAAATCAGACGTCAAGAATTATAACATTCGAAAACCAGTCGGAGAACACTTCAACCTCCCTGGTCACTCAATTTCAGACCTAAAAGTCTCAATTCTCCAACAAAAAAACTTCAAAAACAGACTCCAACGAGAGACTGCTGAATTGGAATTAATTTGCAAACTGGACACCATTAAATTAGGCTTGAATAAAGACTGGGAGTGGATGGGTCATTACACAAAGTAAAACTATTTCCCCATGCTAATTTTTCCCCCTACTTTTACTCACACCTTCTTGTCAACTGTTTGAAATGGGCCATCCTGATCATCACTACAAAAGGTTTTTCTTCTCCTGCTGATAATAGCCCACCTTAATCGATTGGTCTCATTACAGTTGGTATGGCAACACCCATTTTTTCATGTTCTCTCTGTGTGTGTGTATATATATATATATATATATATATCTTCCTACTGTATTTTCCTTAACTGGTCGGGTCAGCTCCCTCACCGTCCTTCGCCTCTCTACCAGTGCGACAACCTCGTCGTAGGTGGAGGGTTCGTTCTGGCTTACCCAGGCATGAAGTTTGACTGGTACATGAGTGGACTACCTCCAGATGACCAGAACCTCTAGTACCTCCTCCGGACTCTGGGACTCAGTTCGCAACCACTTTCATGTGAGATGGATGAGGTCAAAGAGTTGGGACTGCGGAGTTTTGTTTTCCTGGTACCTCCACTCGTGATACCTGTGGGCCCGCACTGCCCGCCACCCCAGATCTGGCCAGGATCTCTGCTTTCAGCTGGGGGGAGTCTGCCGCAGCCTGTTCAGGCAGATCATAGCAGGCCTTCTGGGCCTCCCCACACAGGAATGGGGCGAGGATGCCACTGATCTCAAGGCCAGGCCTCCCATAGGGCTGTCCTCTCAAAGGCCAGGAGATATGCCTCTATGTCATCCTCCCCCGTCATTTTCTGCAGGCAATTGCTGGCCCATATGATCCGCGTCCCATCATGGCTGCGGTTCATCTCCATAAAGGCCTTCACTTGATTTACCAGTTCCTGCAACATAGCCTGGTCTTGAGCAGCCTGGTCCATCAGCAGGCGATTAGTCTCTTGCTGCAGCAACACTGCCTCCTGTTGGGCAGCTGCCTGGACACGGGTAGCCTCCTGCTGGGCAGCCACGGCTTGCATCAGTGCCCGCTCTACCTCCTCCATTGTGGTGAAAAAAAATAATAATAAACCCTCTTTTTTTTTTTTTAACACCACCACCACCCTCCTTCTTCCCCAGTGCCGTGCACACCAAATCCCACTGATGACACCAGGTGTGACAAAGTTCCTCCTCTGCCTTGGTGGGTCCTGCACTTATTGACGGATTTTTTCGCCTCAGAGGTTCACAGCAGCCCTCAGTTTGGCCACTTTCGTGGCTCAAATCTGCCGTTCACTCAGTTAGCCTCATCACTGGCCAGCATGGGGAAAGGAAGAACAATTCCCGCAGTCTCTGCTGATCCACCTAGTGGATTGGGGAACAGGCCAGAGACCTTCTCCTCTGGTGGAACCCACAGTCCAGTTCATCTCCTCCAGTATCAAGTAGGGAGTTGGGGAGATGGAGGGATGGGGGGAACCCGTTCCCGCCCTCTACTCCGGGTTCCAGCCCGGGGCCCTGTGGATTGCAGTTGTCTACAGTGGCTCCTGTAACAGCTGCGTGACAGCTACAACTCCTTGGGCTACTTCTCCATGGCCTCCTCCCAACACCTTCTTTATTCTCACCACAGGACCTTCCTCCTGATGTCTGATAATGCTTGTACTTCTCAGTCTTCCAGCAACACACCTTCTTACTCTCAGCTTCTTGAGCCTCTTGCTGCCAGTTCCTCACACCACAAACTGAAGTGAGCTCCTTTTTAAACCCAGGTGCCCTGATTAGCCTGCCTTAATTGATTCTAGCAGCTTCTTGATTGGCTGCAGGTGTTCTAATCAGCCTGTCTGCCTTAATTGTTTCCAGAAAGTTCCTGATTGTTCTGGAACCTTCCCTGTTACCTTACTGAGGGAAAAGGGGCCTACTTAACCTGGGGCTAATATATCTGCCTTCTATCACTCTCCTGTCACCATCTGGCCCAACCCTGTCACAATATGAAATGATAGGGTCTAAATTAGCTGTTACCACTGAAGAATGAGATCTTGGAGTCATTATGGACAGTTCTCTGAAAACATCCACTCAATGTGCAACGGCAGTCAAAAAAAGTGAACAGAATGTTGGGAATCATTAAGAAAGGGATAGACAATAAGACAGAAAATAGCATATTACCTCTATATAAATCCATGGTACACTCATCTTGAATACTGCATACAGATGTGGTCGTCCCATCTCAAAAAAGATATATTCGAATTGGAAAAGGTTCAGAAAAGGAAAACAAAAATGATTAGGGGTATGGAATGGCTTCTGTATGAGGAGAGATTAATTAGACTAGGACTTTTTAGCTTGGAAAAGAGACGACTAATGGGGGATATGATAGAGGTCTGTAAAATTATGACTTGTGTGGAGAAAGTAAATAAGGAAGTGTTATATACTCCTTCTCATAACACAAGAACTAGGGGCCACCAAATGAAATTAATAGGCAGCAGATTTAAAACAAACAAAAGGAAGTATTTCTTCACACAACGTACAGTCAACCTGTGGAACTCTTTGCCAGAGGATGTTGTGAAGGGAAAGACTAACAGGTTCAAAAAAAACCTAGATAAGTTCATGGAGGATAGGTCCAACAATGGCTATCAGGCAGGATGGGCACGGATGGCATTCCCTGCCTCTGTTTGCCAGAAGCTGGGAATGAGCAACAGGAGATGTATCACTTGATGATTACCTGTTCTGTTCATTCCTTCTGAGGAACCTGGCATTGGCCAATGTAGGACGACAGGATTCTGGGCTAGATGAACCTTTGGTCTGACCCAATATGACTGCTCTTATGTTATTAAACTCAGATACCTCATTCCAAGTCCCATACACTAGCCACAGACCACATTTTTTCACTTAAATTCCCCATGCTGCAAAGGGATCCCTGAGGGCGTAAGTGCCTGTCTCCATGGCTCCCTTTGCAAAAATCAGGCCCTAATACAGTAATATTTTTGTATAGGCAGATAGCTGTAAACAGTAATGTCAATAGCTACTGTGAATGAAGTCATGCAAACAGCCAGGAAACTCAGTCTCCAATAAGAAGTCAGAGAGAACCAAACCCTGAACGTATAGAATAGCATGGAAGGAATTGCAATTGCTCGGAAGGGAAGAGAAATGCCCCCACAGGAAGTACTCCGGGGTATCTGCAAAATGGAGACAATCCTGCCCTGTGAATTTCTTCCATTAGTCTCTAAGGTGCCACAAGTACTCCTTTTCTTTTGCGAATACAGACTAACACAGCTGCTACTCTGAAACCTTTCATTATAGAGTTCTCAGATACAGCAGGGTGAAGGGAGTCAAGAATGAGTTTCAGCCTTAATTTCCTGGCTTTTGTAGTTAGAATGCAGTCCTGTAATGTCATGATAAATTATTTTGGCACTGGTTTATTATTTGTATTGTATATTAGACCACAGCCAATGCTTAACTGATTAAACACATGTTGGAGTGCTTTACCTCTGCACCTACAGGTGATCGCAAGTGACTTACAAACACCACCCAGGTCAGACACAACAGAATAGTTGAAATATTCTCTGTCATTATGACATTTAAGTAATAATAGTGCATAATACCAACATGTCATGAAACAGAAATAATCAAATATAGAAGTGAAAAGCCAAAATCAAATTCAGAGGAATTCTAAAATTTTGTTCTAAAATGAAAAGAAAAAAAAAATAATTTCAAAGTCCTTCCCATCTTCCCCCCATGGGAGTGTTCATCAGCATCTGCACATTTTTAAATGATTCCGTTTAAATGAAAAATGCCATTTCCACTGCAACAACATTTTGACCAAAAATGTTCCAACCAGCTCTACTTACAAAGACAAAGTTAACCATGTGCATTAGTCTTTATAGAGTCAAAGCCACAACTCGTACAAATTCAGCCCATCCCCTGCAATATGTGCAGTACCCAAACTTAATACTCACTCCGGGCGGGCTTAGGGTCACACCCATTTACCAATATGCAACTTTTACACACAAAAAGACTCACACCCTCTTAATCTAGCCTATTGAGAATAAATTACGACACAAAAGAAACATGAAAGGTTTGCTTTGAAAATGAAAATGAAAACAAAATGCTAGAGGTAGGAAAAATATAGAAAAAAACAATACATTTTCCTTTAACATCTGACCTAATTCTAAAGGCATTTTCTTTCCAGGCATCATAATAAATTGGGGAAGACAGACATCTTGAAAGGGCTACACTTAAATTTAACTTCAATGTATGATTTTCTTTCTAAAGGATGTATATATATTCTCCCTCTTACAGCAAGACTATATGATCACCTATGCATTTCTATTTTCTTAAAAGAGAGAGAGCTGATTGATCATAGAGGGAATGGCTTTCAAACGTTATCTTTAACAACATATACTGGAAATAGATGTCATTGATTTATTGTTCTGCTAAACCCAGGATCTGTCTCTGTAGCATTCATTTGTCCGGCTGTTTTCCTCCTTGGCTCACCAACGTGATAAAAAAGACCCTTCACAAACGGCATGAATGTAGCTTTACACAAACTGTTCTATCGCATAAAAAGCTCTAAGACAGTTTGGAGAGGGAGACGTACAAAGAAAATATTTTTTTTTCAACTAAACTAGTGAGCTGCAACAAAGATGTTTATTGTTACTTGACTTCAGGATAAGAATCAGTAACATTTCTGGTAATAACCCTCATTGCACGATAGTCAAATGAATCCAATCAAAGATCCCCTTAAGAAAAACAAGGGAAGGTTTTACTCACTCCGGGGATAAAGGGTTGAAATTATTAGACAAATAAACAATTTTCTCTCTCTCACATTAGCTATTTGGAGGATAATTGAACCTCTTATAAAACACACCTAGCCAAACCCTTTGTCTTCACAAAGACAAAAGCCATATTTTAGTCCAGGTAAATTTTGCACAAACAAGGACTAGGGACTCCATAGGACCCAATTCTAGACTTAGAAGCCCATGTGCTATTCCTATTTATTTTAAAGGGTAACACACATTCAGGGACAGAATGGTACTTAGTTGCCCTTATAATTAGAGCTGAGCAAATAATTGTTTTTTTCATTCAGCGGCTAAACGGAAAAAAAATCTGGACAAAAAAAATGGTTTCAGGATGACCCAACACAGAAATCTTGGGGGTGTGGGGAGTGTTTCATTTTGGAGGTGGGGAGGAGGATACCTCTGTTTTTTTAAAATAAATCTAGCTAAATTTCTAAGTGACATTAATTTAAAACAAAATGTTTCATCTTTTTTAAAAAGCAAATCTTTTTTTGGTGGGGGAGGGGGCCAGATTTGACCACAATTTGCAAATATTTTCAGTTGACCCAAAAGTGTATTTTTGGTAAATAAACTATTTGTTTAAAAAAAATCGCCCAATTCTACGTATATTAATATATTGTAATAATATTCTCCGACGTGATGGAAATGCTCAATACCCATAACGGAGGCCAGATTTTCCAAAGAGATCCACTTCTCTTTAGGCACTTGAATGAAGTCGCTGGATGTTCTAACTTGGCTGGGTGGGTGTTGTAAAGCATTCAGAGCCCAGCAGTTCTGACTGAGAACCATTTTCAGCAGCTTCCTCTGATAACAAAGGGGGCTGCATTTTTGAAACCCTGGGCACTTATTTACATGCCTAAATAGGAGCTGTTGGAAGTAGAACTCTTGAAAATCTGGCCCCAGAATTTACAATTAATATTACTTAAGTGTTTTGGGCCACTGCTGTTGAACACTGTAGTAAAATAGAGGTGCCTAGAGAAATGTAGGTAATCTAAGACAAAATCCCATGCTGCCTTTGAGTCCCAAGTATTGGATATTAAAATAGCTCTACACTGATGAAAGGAAAGAAAATATACGGTTTACTAAGATGGACAGAATCAGAGAGAGGGAAAGTCAGGAAAATGACTGTTTGTGCCAGCAGCAAAAATGATAAAGCTTTATACACCCGAGTGATACGATAACAAAAGAAAATGTATTTGGATAAACATAGCTTTTATATCTCGAAAAATCTGCTTGAATCACGATTCTAATTCCAAATTATATTCTGCACCGCATGCGGTGTTTGAGGAGGGGAGTGATTTTTCTGCCGTGTGTCTAGAAAATAGTTAGTTATAATGAAGAGAAGCTCTGCTTTGGGGAAAGGATTATGCCAAGGGGAGACTAGAAGATGAAAATAAATATACTGTAAACTAAGTTTTAAAACAGCAAGAAAAATACTGTCTCTTGTGTTAGGCAGCAATTATGCTTATTTATTTTCACTGTGTTTTTTAACAGCCTTAGTTTTCAATCGCCTCTGATCACAACCCAAGAGCTTCTCCGTATGTCGAACTTTTACTTTACCCAAGAGTCTTGTGACCATGGGCCATATTGTCTACCATTTGAAGTTGGCATAGCCCCATTAAAGTCAATGGATCTGCAAAAGTTTACACCAGCAGAGAAACTGGCCCAATATCCTCCCTCCCCACCAGGGGCCAACGGGAGTGCGGAGCTGATGCTCAGGGCGGGGGCAGTGCGCGGAGTTCTGTGGCACCCCCGCTTAGGAGCCGGACCTGCTGCTGGCCACTTCCGGAGTGCAGCGCGGAGCCAGGACAGTAGGGACCAGCCTACCTTAGCTGGGCAGCACCGTGTACGGGACTTTTAACGGCCCAGGCAGCAGTGCTGACCAGAGCCGCTGCGACCCAGCGCCTTCCATTCCGCAACCCAGTACTGGATCGCGACCCACAGTTTGAAAACCACTGCTCTAGAGCAGCTCCTGAAGCAAACAGCCCAAGACAAAATTCTATTCCTGACTGGTTATATTAAAAAGAACGACATGGGTCTTGTGAACTACAGTGCGCTCATCCTCAGTGTGAAGATGAAGCAATTTGAGAGACCAACTCTCCTATGGAGGCAACATCAGCAGTGGCAAGAGGGTGATAGTGTCTGGAAGCCCATGTGCTGGCAAAACACTGAAGCACTGGGGACTCTAATTTGCTTTTTAGGCACTTTTTATCTTTACTCTCAGTTTCATGAAAGGGAAGGGTCAGATTCCCTGGGCCCAAACCTGCAAGCCCTCCATATTTAGAGCTCAATCTTCAGTGCCAGCCAAGATGGGTTCAGGACAAGACTTGATACAGAGAGGCAAGGTGCCTTTATGCCATCATCGTGCCTTCCACCATCAATCCTGGGATTGATCAGGGCAATTTAGTAATCCAAGGGCAAATCTAGTAATGCCAGTTTACCAACACAACCAGTAATCTCAATATTCTACTTTCCGAGGGTTACCAGTGTAAGGCGCAGATAGTATCCTCAGAGACATGCCCCCAGAGCGTAAAAGCATGGTCATGAAGGCTTGAATCATTAGGAAGTATGAGCTATACCATCAGTGGTCAGTGAGCAAAGTAGGAGATGTTTACAGTCACCAGACTTGTACAAAAGCTGATCTTCTGAACTCTGTCTGTTGGTACTTTATGCAACAAACCGGCTGTGCTCATAATGTCTGTGTGTCAGTTCTGGAATGGCTTTTTCATTGATGTACCTGTTGGAAAGGCAAGTGCAAGAATATATTCAATGTAACCGAGCAGTGGCATAATGAAGAGAATAGAGATTTGACACATTTGGAGTTGGATCTTTTACAAGCACCGTACTCATGCACTCAATAATTCAAATACTAAGACCAAAAAACAGTTGTTTGTTTTGCAAATAGGCACAGTCGTCCAGAATTCCATCATTCTCTGACATATCTTCAAAGAATGAGACATTTTGGTTGTATTATTATTAAATACACATTTCTCAGATAAGATTACTATCATTTAATTACACTTGTTAATACATTGCATAAGGATATTAAGCAACCATAATTTCAAACAGCAGACTGCAATGAACTCTATGTGATCTATTATATTAGATGTTTACACTACTACATTCAGCAAGATAGGTAAGCACATGACTAACTTTAAGACAGACCGTAGTGCCATGGGCTCCAATGGATTTAAGTATCTTGTTGAATCAGGGTATTAGAGGACCCACAAATCCCTCTTTCCCCAACAATCTGCTCCTGTACATAAGTGTTCACAGGAGCAGGGCCTAAATTAGGCACTCACATAAGGCCAAACCCATTTTTATCTGTCATCTGAGGTAGGATTTGAACCCAGATCTCTAAAGGTGAAAGACTAATTCATGAATCTATATATCTCTCCTCTGCTTGCCTCAGAAAATCTATTGCAATATAATGATTAGTCAAAAGACGTTGGGATATGCCCATTGATATACAGTAGACAGCCAGTGGCTCTCTTCCCCCCACCCCCCGCACCCTCCACCCTGATACTGTGAAGCCATTACCAAAAACAAAACAAAAAAAAACACGCTTTGGGACCTATCTGATGTCGTTATAAAGAAAGGATGTGCTCATAAGACCCCTGGGCTGAGAAACCATTTACTAAGTAATTTGCAGATTTCTACTTAGGTAGCCCATAGGCATAGGTATTTGCTAGGTAAGGCTTAGGTAAAAGTTAAGGCAATACGCAATGAGCCTACAAGCCTCAAGGCCTGTAAGACAATAACTTAGCTAAACTAATCAAGGCATAAGACCCAAAAAGCCTTGGCGTTAGCAGGTAGCCAGGAGTAACCCTAGAGCAGAAGATCTCACAAGAGAGAATGCTGGAACAAACAACTATGGCTCAGCGGCTGACAGGGAGCCACAAGATGCCGGTTCATACCAGCTTGAGCTATTTTAAGTTAGAAACAGCAGCAATGTCCAACCCCAAGAATGCCATGGTAACTAACGGGTGTGTATGCTAATGAAGTTGAGGTAAAAGGCCATGGGAGAAGGGCACCCCAACATTCGTAGGGTCAAGGTGAGGAGATACTTAATAAGGAAAAGGAGCTGAGTGACAGGCTTGCTCTACTCACCACTACATGGTGCCACTTGCTGGCGGTTCCGGGATTAGCTTGATCAGGCCGACACCTCTTACACCCCCATCAGTTTATCTTCGGCAGCCCTTCTCTTGCTCTCAGGAGCTGCACCTGTCCTCTCCATGACTCAACCAGTCACTGTGTGCTTTCCCCTTTGGGGGGCGAGGGGAGGGGAATGTATGAAGGTTCCTGCTCTCGCAACAGTCTCTGGCAGTCTTCTGCTTCACTGCCTCACCGTGCCACTCCTGCAATGGCTGGCTGGGGAACCCGATTCAGCCTCTACTCCGGGTTCTGGTTCAGGGACCCTCTACATAGCAGCCAAGATCTGTTCTCTGCACCTTGCTGCCTTTCCCTGAGCCGCTTCTGTATCTCCTGGCCTTTCCTCCTCCTCTCCGTTTGCCAGTCTCTTCACTCCCTCCTCCCAGGAAGCGAAGGCTCATCTCTGCCAACCCCAAACACGCCTCCCTCTTCCCAGGGAGGGACTGCAGCCTCTCCCAGCTACCCGCTCTGCTTCCAATTCCCTGTCTTTGGAAGAAGCCCTACCTGTCCCTCACCGGTGAGCTTCTCTCTAATTAGTTGCTTCCAGGCTAAAGCTCCCCTGTTTGCAGCCTAATTAATTGATTGGGCCCACCTGGCGTAATTCATCTCTTGCATTAGACATAGTGAGCATTAGGGTAACACTTTACAGAAGCAGTGTCCTGGCCTGCATGCCTGGGGAGATGCCAGGATGATGAACGCTGGTGGTAGTGGTGGTGATGATGATTAGTACTTTGGGTTGGTCTTCAAGGGATGGTGTGAGCATATGGATGTTTTATACCAGCTCTCTTTTATATATCTTTCTTTTTCATACACACTGTCCTCCTCATCATTGTAATAACTCTAATATTTCTGGGTCTGATCACAAGGGAGGACCCTACCAGCCCACAGAGTCTAAACTGGGATTTCTAATTGACCAATATAATTAATACACAATCAATAAATCAGTCAACACTTGATACATTTTGAATAGCACTGGAATATTCTTTCCAGGGATCAAGGTGCATGACAAGCCATTGCCAAGAAAACTCAGCTCCTTGGTCATATAGCAGAGGCAGACGTTAATTGAATAATAAATTACTTTTCACATGGGTTGTTTAACAGTGTAAAATGTAACTTTGCAATAGGACATGGCCTGACATCTCTGAATGTAGAAAGTGAGGGATTTGACCTGGTTGTGTCAAATCGGTATTGGATTTCACATCAGACTGGGGGGACATGACAGTTTCCAATCTGAATCCATAGTGTCATGCAGAAGTAAGAGATGATGCTTACAACTTGCTTCAGTTACTGTCAGATACTCGGCATCATTTTTATTTACTTTCCCGTCCATCCATCTGAAGTTTCCTCCCTCACTCAGCATGTTTAACTTTTATAACTTCTCATCGTCAGCCTTCTTGTTTCTGCGTGGAAAGCCGGAACTCCCTCTAGAGTTCATCTATTGCTCAGTCCTTCTGGAGTAACCGACCCACACAAGGACACAGCAGAGCCTGCTGACTTCCCTCCTTCGCCCCACAAGTACAGGTCAGTCCATGACTCGCGCTGCGTCCTGAGCGGCACAGATAGTAGCCACCCCACTATCTCTAGCACAAGTGTTTTTGCCCCATGTCTAACCAGGTGTCCACAGCAGGTGGAAAAAACAAGGTGCCAAGGGACATTTTCTTAACATAGAGTGGGCCAGTGCCCACCATTGATATGGGACTGGTAGTGGGGGCTTTCTAGACCTCTTCTCCTTAGCATGAATTATGGAGATTTCATAGGGGGTGAGGGAGTCTTTGTCACTCTGGTGGTCCTGACCAACTCCCAGGTTCCACCCGACCTGTACTTATACACCATGCAGACTAATGATTGTTGGCTGCTTGCTCACCTTTAAGGTCTGGTTCTACTCCCACTCACGTCAATGAGAGCCAGATAAGAGCTGGTATTAAAGATGACCTGTGAATTGTCTATGTGCATCTGGAAGGATGGAATCCTCCCCTTCTCATCACAGACAATGCACACAGTAACTCCATTGCCTTGGCTGCATCCCATGGGCAATCACTGTAAACCCTCCACTGTAGGGTTTGGGGCCACCAGATCCAGGTAGTCCTGGACCCACCCTGGCTATGTCTCTGCCCCACACCTGGAAAAAAAACCCCTTGCTTGAGCGCCTGAAGGACAATCCCTTTGCCATGCCCAGGGAGTGTTGATGCCCCCCCCCACCAGCGTGGTTTTCCACGCACTGAAGGATTAAATGGTTCAAACGCTACACAGAGGTGAAGGGGTCCATCAGGGCTGACTCCAGGATAGGAAGTCTCCCCCTGCAGTTCCATATACAGCACCAGGTTTCTGCACAAGTAACTTTGGTATTTATTGGCATTAGTGTGGGGGGAAATGAAATCAAACTTCTCTTTCAGATGTGGCTTTTTGCCAAATCTGCGAGTGACAGGGGTGCCTAATCAAAGCACAGAACCACCATTGGTGTAGTAGCATCCAGCAGACCGATATATACTTTACACTGCAATAATGAAAAGCCAGAATAACAAAGTAAATAAGAGCTTAGAATTGGCTCTTACTGAAGGATGAAAGCTTGAAAGATCTTGCTGTAGCTGAAATGTACAGTTTGACCTATAAACAAAGAGAGGAAGAAAAGCAGTCTAGTTTAGCCTCATTATTCTGCTACTAAGCTGGGTCTGGTCTGGAGATTGGTTTGCATGTAGCTTTGAGCTCTGTTCAGAACTCTGATTAAAAGGAGGTAAAAATTAAGTGGAAGAATGCGACGTGGTTAGAGCAGAGATTCTGATCATCAGCGTGTATTCTGCGCACTCCCTGGGTCACTATTTAATAAGTGAAATGCTTTTCCAGATGTATGGTATTTCCCCCCAGTCCCACAAGAATAATGAGTACTATTTATTTTTGTAATTAAGTAGCACCTCCGAGCTAGAGCTCTGGGAATAACCGATTGTTCAGTTCAGTGGCCAACCGAAAAGGATTTGAAATAATTGCTTTGCATCGATTCAACATGATTTTTTCCCCCCCAATTTTTTCAGTGAACCAAAATAGTTTTTAAAAAATCGTTCAGGTTGAACAAAACATTTCATTCAAAGCAAAATGTGGTGTTTCGTTTCTGAGGATTTTTTTTTTTTTACCTTTTCAAAAAAAATTATATAAAATTGAGGTAATATTTGACTGTAAAAGCCAAAAAACTTTAAAAATGTCAAAACTAAAAACTTTAACTTTTTCCTGATTTATTTATTTTGACCATAACTATTTGGCAAATTCAGCATGAGGTCACAAACTAGTTCGGGCAACCCAAATCTGCATTTTTCAGTGGGAAAAAAAAGTTTCTTCTACAAAATTTTACCGAGCTCCATTCATAGATCAGGCCTTCATTGTGGTAGGCGCTGTACAAACACAGAACTAAAAGATTGTTAGCTCCAGGGGCCAGGTACTATTTAAATATTGGACAAGAGACAGCTGGTGGATACAACAGACGGGCAGAGCACAAGAACACTTGTCTATAATACGAAAAGGAGGACTTGTGGCATCTTAGAGACTAACAAATTTATTAGAGCATAAGCTTTCATGGGCTACAGCCCACTTCATCGAATGCATAGAATGGAACATATAGTAAGAAGATATATGTATACATACAGACAAGGTGGAAGTTGCTATACAAACTGTAAGAGGCTAATTAATTAAGATGAGCTGCTATTAGCAGGAGAAAAAAACATTTGTAGTGATAATCAAGATGGCCCATTTAGACAGTTGACAAGAAGGTGCGAGGATACTTAACATGGGGAAATAGATTCAATACTTGTCCATAATGATTCTTCTAGGTATCTCTAAGGATAGGGTGCCATTGAGCATAACATGCTGCTGTCCTGTCTCCAAAAGTTTGCGCGGGTAGATGAGACTGAGCAGAAATGTCTCAGATCCCTCTCCTCGGGCTGAAGACAGAGCGTCGCAATTAGAGCTGGGCAACATTGATCAGTCAGATAGTAAATGTGTCGAAAACTGCAGTTTCAGGGCAACAAACTATTTGCAAATCAGGATTGTATTTGGTGAATCGTTTCCACTGACTAAAAACGGGGAGAAATCAAAGCGTAAACAGTTTGTTCTGACATTTTCTAAATGAAATGTTTTGATTTTTCATTTCAAAACAGTGTTTTGTTTAGAAATTAAGCTAGACCTGTTCAATTAAATAAAAAAAGAGTAAAAACCACCCAAAAATATATCAAAATGAAAAAAAACTTTGTTTCAGGTCAAATTAAACCTGAAGGGGAATTTTTTTCAGTTATTCATTTTGGCAAGAAAAGGCAAAAAAAATTCAGTTTGGTTTGAAACTAAGCTTTTTTTCTGGATGTTTGGGTTCAGCCAGCGAACACGTAGACCCCCTGCCGACAGGCCTGGTAGGAGTAACTAAGTGCTAAGATCGAGCTCTACTGACTCCATAAGAAATATATATCCACTATGAATGAGACACTAGTGATATTCGATCAACTCCACAGAGACTCAAAAATCGTGCGATGCTATTTGCTGCTTCAGCTGTGTCCAGGCAAAATATATTAAATGCCTCCAAACAGCCAGAGTGAGCATGATACGAACTCTCGAAAAATGAGTTTCATAAAGTTTGCCTAATGAACTCCCATATTCCATGCACATCTAGGGACTGTGTAGGTCATAAGCCAGGAATGGTAAATAGGACAGTGGAGTCACAACAGACTGATCAGCCAAACAAGTACACCACGTGTGGTCATAGTTCACAGAAACATAAGGCTAAAAGGGACCTCGAGAAGTCATCAGTTTTCAGTTACACAAAATGATGGGTTTTAGGTATTTTTTTCAATTTATATTTTCACCGTTGCAGGAAATTCTCGCAGGCAGCCAACAGGGAGCTCAAACAATTATTATTTAACAGCACTGAGATTCAAAAAGTTCAAGCTTTATAACTGCTAACACACAAATGGTGTATTTTGACTTGTGATGCTGACAAAATAAATCTCCTTAAATCAAACTCGAATAAGTTCCCAAACAGCAGCAGCATATTTCTTACTTTGCCTCTCTGTCAACATTGATCATCATCAATGCAAATATTTTTTCATCGGTATGGGCTGGGTGAATGGACTTTAAGGTAGATAGAAAGCTGGCTAGATCATCAGGCTCAACGAGTAGTGATCAATGGCTCCATGTCTAGTTGGCAGACAGTATCGAGTGGGTTGCCCCAGAGGCCGGTCCTGGGGCCAGTTTTGTTCATCTTCATTAATGACCTGGAGGATGGCGTGGATTGCACCCTCAGCAAGTTCGCAGATGGCACTAAGCTGCGGGGAGAGGTAGATACGCTGGAGGGTAGGGATAGGGTCCAAAGTGATCTAGAGAAATTGGAGGATTGGGCCAAAAGAAATCTGATGAGGTTCAACGAGGACAAGTGCAGAGTACGGCACTTAGGAGGGAAGAATCCCATGCACTGCTACGGGCTGGGGACCGACTGGCTAAGCAGCGGTTCTGCAGAAAAGGACTTGGGGATTACAGTGAATGAGAAGCTGGATATGAGTCAACAGTGTGCCCTTGTTGCCAAGAAGACTAACGGCATAGTGGTCTGTATTAGTAGGAGCATTGCCAGCAGATCGAGAGAAATGATTATTCCCCTCTATTTGGCACTGGTGAGGCCATATCTGGAGTATTGCGTCCAGTTTTGGAGCCCCTACTACGGAAAGGATGTGGACAAATTGGAGAGAGTCCAGTGGAAAGCAACGAAAATGCATAGGTGGCTGGGGTACATGACTTATGAGGAGAAGCTGAGGGAACTGGGCTTATTTAGTCTACCGAAGAGAAGAGTGAGGGGGGATTTGATAGCAGACTTCAACTACCTGAAGGGAGGGTTCCAAAGAGGATGGAGCTAGGTTGTTCTCAGTGGTAGCAGATGACAGAACAAGGACCAATGGTATCAAGTTGCAGTGCGGGAGGTCTAGGTTGGATATTAGAAAAAACTATTTCACTGGGAGGATGGTGAAGCACTGGAATGGGTTACCTAGGGAGGTGGTAGAATCTCCATCCTTAGAGGTTTTTAAGGCCTGACCTGACAAAGCCCTGGCTGGGATGATTTAGTTGGGGTTGGTCCTGTCATGAGCAGGGGGTTGGACTAGATGACCCGCTGAGGTCTCTTCCAACCCTAATCTTCTATGATTCTATGAATTTATCCAGTGATCCATCCCCTGTCGTCCAGTTCCAGCTTCTGGCAGTCAAGATTTTGGACCTATCCTTCATGAACTTCTCTCATTCTTTTTTGAACCCAGTTATACTTTTGGCCTTCACAACATCCCGTGACAACGAGTTCCACAGGTGACTATGCTTTGTGTGAAGAAGTACTTCCTTATGTTTATTTTAAACCTGCTATCCATTAATTTTGTTGGGTGACCCCTGGTTGTGTGTGATGTGAAGGGGTAAATAACACTTCCCTATTCACTTTCTCCACACACCAGTCATGATTTTATAGACCTCTGTCATATCCCCCTTCAGTTGTGTCTTTCATAAACTGAACAGTCCCAGTCTTTTAAAACTCTCCTCATACAGAAGCTGTCCCATCCCTCTCATCATTCTTGTTGCCTCTCTCTGTACTTTTTCCCATTCTAAAAGATCTTTTTTGAGATGGGGTGACCAGAACTGCATGGAGTATTCAAGGTGTGGGTGAACAATGGATTTATATAGAGCAGTGGTTCTTAACCTTTACTGCAGCCTGCACCCCTTTGGTTCTCAAAATATGTTCTCGCACCCCTGATCAAAAATCGTTGAAGTAGGTCAGTTCTTTAAACCTAGATATATTTTTGTTTTGTATATTACAGTAATCGTTAAAAAATATATGTATCATGTTAACAAATACCTAGGTTTGATGAAACAAAGTAGTTGTACTTACACGCCTGTGCTTAATTTGTGTTTTCGATAATTTACCTTCTAAAAAAATCTGGCATGTCTCACACCCCCAGAAAGGGCATCTCGCACCCCCAGGGGGTGTGTGCACCCCAGGTTAAGAACCACTTATATAGAGGCAATATGATATTTTCTGTCTTATTATCTGTCCCTTTCCTAATGGTTCTTAACATTGTGTTACCTTTTTTGACTACTGCTACACTTTAAGCAGATGTTTTCAGAGAACTATCCATGAAGACTCCAAGATCTCTTTCTTGGGTAGTAACATCTAATTTAGACCCCATCATTTTGTATGTATAATTGGGATTAAGTTTTCCAATGTGCATTACTTTGCATTTATCAACATTGAATTTCATCTGCCAGTTTGTTGCCCAGTCACTCCATTTTGTGAGATCCTGTTGTAATTCTTTGCAGTTGCCTTTAGTCTTAACTATCTTGAGTAATTTTGTACCATCTGCAAACTTTTCTACCTCACTGTTTACCTGTTTTTCCAGATCATTTATGAGTGTGCTGAACAGAACTGGTCCCAGTACAGATCCTTGGAGGACCCTGCTATTTACTTTTCTCCACTGTGAAACTGTTTATTCCTACCCTTTGTTTCCTGTCTTTTAACCAGTTACTCATCCATGGAGAGGATCTTCCCTCTTATCCCATGATTCCTTACTTTGCTTAAGAGCCTTTGGTGAGGGACCTTGTCTAAGACCATATTAGCTATTACATATTAAACAATTAGACCTGTCCTGGTTAGCGATATTTACAAAGTCTCCATAGTTGATTGCATATGATATTATCCATATATAGTAGGATGAAATGTAGTTGACCAATTCATTTCTTTTGATGCCTTCACTGGTTTCTTGCTTTTGCACTGATATATTCTGGTGTCTCCAGCCAGTAGAATGCATCTTTAAACATCTGAAGTTGGTTAACATGATAAACTTTTTTTGTTTTAAATTTCTCTTGTTTTAGTAACTCAGTTATACAGAGCTGAACTTAGCTTATTTGCCATGTAATAGGGACCCAATTTATTTACAATGGAACAGGGACCAAGTCATTTATAACACATGCTATGCTTTAGTATAGTGTATGACGGAAGAATTACATGGTTTTCTACTCTTTACTTATTGTTTTTGCCTTTGTTATGTAACCCTTCTGCCAGGCCAAGTTGATAGCAGCAAGGGCCGGGTTCAATACACAGGGGTTCCCTCTCATTAAAGCAAATGCAAAACTGGCTCGAGCCCCCACCCAGTGACCTGGGAAAATCTTACACACCCCCTGGGCGCCTCAAGGAGGCAATACTTCCCCTCTCGCAAGCACAGAGTCTTGGTGTAGTAGAGAATCTTTAATAACATGAGGCAAACAACATCAGCATTAAATTGGGGAAACACCACAACTAGTGTTCATTAACCAAACCATGAACACTGACCCACCCCAGAAAATTTGGGCCACATCCTTTCCCTCAGGCTCTTGAGTCCCAGAACCCAAACGTCTCTTGAGTCCAGCAATCCACAAATCGCCCAAAGTCCAAAAAAAGTCCAGCCCCGGAGTTCAAAAGTTCACCTGCAGAGTGTTACTCCCCAATCTGGCTAAAATGTGCCTGGCTGTGGGGGAAAGAGGTAAGGGGCACCTTACGTGTCCTGAAGCTGACTGCCCCACAGGGCTCTGCTCCGCTCCACCACGACCGGCTCCGCTCTGCACAGCTCGCCGTCTCACGACCGGCTCCGGACAGCTCGCCGTCTCACGAACACACCGCTGTCTCACGACCGGCTCCGGACAGCTCGCCGTCTCACGAACACACCGCTGTCTCACGACCGGCTCCGCTCAGCTCGCCGTCTCACGAACACACCGCTGTCTCACGACCGGCTCCGCTCAGCTCGCCGTCTCACGAACACACCGCTGTCTCACGACCGGCTCCACTGCACACTAGATCTTCCGGCTCCCCACTACTTGACACAGTGCTCAGTGATTTCAGCTCTCAGTGATTTCAGCTCATAGTAGTGGGAGCCTTAGTGCTGGTGCACTATAAGGCTGAAGTGAATTCAGCATAGTACCTGTAACAAAACTCTTAATAGACCCAAAATTAGCTCTGACATTCCACAGTGGAGAGAGACAGAGGTGCAATTGGTGCTTCAGGCCCTCACAAAGGGGCCTACACCACCAGGCACTAATACCTGTCTCAAGTCTCTCTCAATTCACAGAGTTTTGGAACCCATGTCCCTTGCCTAGTGAGTGCTACTCAGTTGATGGTGAGTCCTCCATCATAACAAAAAGGCCAAGTACAGTTCCAAGCACAGTTCCCATAATCAGGGTACTAACAATTTATTCTTCCCGCCCCAATAACAGAGACACTGGGGATCCCACAGCAGCCAAAGTGACGATTTGGGCAGTTATGGCCTCATTCTAGGCGGGGTGGGTGTGCCTATGCAAATGAGATCAGCCCCTGAAGTTCTTTTCCACAACTTGCCACACCTCACCACCAGATGTCAGGGTGGAGCCCACCCTGTCTCTGCTTACAGTTAAAATACATTTTTGCTTTTTGTTCTGGTTTTTCTAATTCTTCAATACAAATTGACACACAGAGAGAAGATGCTTTTGCAGTTTTTGCAAAAAGACATTCATTTTTACTTCCTTAACATGTGTATTACCAGTTTCCCATAATAAATATAGTACTTGACTGCTAAGACATGCTCAGAATCTTCTGTGAGAAATTGTATTGCTCTCCTCCACTCACCCCCCCTGCTGTTCATAGAATATCAGGGTTGGAAGGGACCTCAGGAAGTCATGTAGTCCAATCCCCTGCTCAAAGCAGGATGAATCCCCAACACTTTTGCCCCAGGTCCCTAAATGGCCCCCTCAAGGATTGAACTCTCAACCCTGGGTTTAGCAGGCCAATGCTCAAACCACTGAGCTGTCCCTCCGCCCTCTGTTTTAGCAACAGAATTAGCAACAAAATTTTTACCCAAGCTTTTTAGAGTTAATTTGCTGGAAATAAAACTTTAGTTAAATATTTGAAAGCATAAACTTTAATAACCAATATTTAAACATAGCAACAAAAAAAAACAGTATAAAATTAAAGCAAAATGAAGTTTAAATGCAGGTTTATGGAAATACTTTGGGAGTAATACACTTTTATGACAAATTCTTGTGCTTGGGAGACAAAGGTAAAACCTGTTCAGATTCGTTTGGTTCACCTTTAATATTTTGCAACATAACCAGACATAATATATTTGTTATAAATGATGAGTGCAAGATTGATTTTTGTTGCAACAAAATAGAAAGAAAAACTAGTTATGTGACACACAACATACCTAACATATAGGATAAATTTACAATTAAAGACGAATGAATGCCAAAATTGTACAAGACAAGGCATTAAGAGCTTAAAGTTAGTAAGGCAATGCATTTTAGAAAAAAAAATAAACTTTAATTAGGCAGGTTATTTGTTACATTTTATTTAAAACTTAATACACATTGATTAAAATTCCTGTTGTTAGTTGCCCACTTTATTGTATTAGTTTAATTAATTTAAGGCAGTTTACATTGCCTTATGTTACTTTTACTTTAAGAATACTGCTATATAGAAATAAATAAAACCCATATAGGATTCAAAGCAGAGCTCACCTTTTTGTTGCTTGGCAACCATATCTTCAAGAGAGTTGGGAGTTTCTTTAGCTGTTGCATTACTGAAGAGTTAAAATCATTAATTCTAGTGGGATTATTTGAAGTTTTTTACCTGAAGCATTTTGATGATTTCTTCAGGTTTTCCAGTTGCTCCGTCTCTTCCTGCGACTCTCTATAATTTATAATTTTTTAAATGAAGGGAGGGCAAAAGTGAGAAGGAAGCAAGGTGGTGGGGGGAGGCAGATGTGAGCCAAGGGGGGTTAATTAACTCTGAGAGGGCATTTCAAAGTACAGGCAAGCAGCAAACTGAACCAAGTGAGGAATACAAGAGAAAAAGGAAAGAGGGGGGGCTGGATGGCAAAAGGACAACAAGGAAAACTTGACCTGTATGTAGAGAAAGATGACAGCATTAGCTCTCAGAGGGAATTGGGGTGGGGGGGGGGAGGTCTGTGCTTAGAGCTGGTGGGCTGGGAGCTAGGACTTCTAGGTTCTATCCTGCCCCCCAGGAGGAGAGTGGGCACTCCCACCTGTTCCCACAAAACCTGAATTTGTTCCTCAAGTGGCCTGTTACTCATGTCGGCACCCTACACGGATTACAGGAGCTCCCTGCCTTTCTGTAGTTCAGTGGTTTTCAACTTCTTTTCTGGCGACCCAGCTGAAGAAAATCGTTGATGCCCACGACCCAACGGAGCTGGGGGATGAGGGGTTTAGGCTGTGGGAGGGGCTCAGGGCTGGGGCAGAGGATTGGGGTGTGGGGGTGCAGGCTCTGGGGTGGGGATGCGGGGTTTGGGGTGCAGGAAGGGGCTCCAGGTTTGGGAGGACTCAGGGCTGGGGAAGGGGATTGGGGCGCGGGCTTATCTCGGGTGGCTCCCAGTCAGCAGCAGTATTGAGGCAGGCTTCCTGCCTGTCCTGGCACTGCAGACTGTGCTACCCCTGGAAGCGGCCAGCAGCAGGTCCAGTTCCTAGGTGGCTCTTGCCCACAGGCACCGCCCCACAAGCTCCCATTGGCTGGGAGCCGGTGCTCAGGGCAGGGGCAGTGCACAGAGCCCCGTGGCCCCCCCACCTAGGAGTTGGCCCTGCTGCTGGCCGCTTCTGGGGCACAGTGCGGTGTCAGAACAGGCAGGGACTAGCCTGCCTTAGCCAGGCAGCACCGCCTACGGGACTTTTAGCGGTCGGCAGTGCTGACCAGAGCCGCCGCGACCCAGTGTCTTACATTACCTGACCCAGTACCGAGTTGCGACCCACAACTTGAAAACCCCTGCTGTAGTTCATGTTCCTGGGCCACTCCATCCACCTTTTTAAGATTTTTTGCCAGCCTAATTTTTCTCTCTCTTGCTGCATCTCATCTGATAATCTCCTAGTCTTCCCTTAATTTCTTGTACACTGTAAGCAAAAGGGGTATTACAGTGGCTTATATCGTCCATTTGCTGTTTTAATTTTTTTATGTTGATCTTATTCTAGTTTTAAGTATTTTGTTTGGGGTTTTTTTGTTCAATGCTAAACAAGTGAGGCAATGCATCACACAGACTGTTTGGCTCCTTAGCTTTTTCTTTTTTAATTTTTTTCCCTCCATTTCCAGTTTAAACAAGTTATATTCATGACCCTAAGAGTCAAAATTATTTATAGCAAGTCTGAATGACAGACCACTGTGACTGTTTACAAATCATACATCACCAGGTTTTTAATGTCTCCTGTTTCATTTGTCATGGCTTTATGCTCCCTGTTCTGCATTTGCCAAGAGACCTCTTTTCCTCTCGTGTTATTCTGTGTCTGGTGTTTAGCCATTAAAAGCACTTTATATAGATATCTAAAATGTGGCTTTTCACCCAGGAATTCCTCAAGTATTGACATTTCGCCCAGAGTGCTTCATCACACACTTTGTATTGAACTGGGAATTTTACAAAAGGCATTTCACTGCACTTAAAGGCCTGACCTGACCTGCTACATGAGAGTACATGGGATGAATGAACACCAGCATCCCACTTCTTTCTGAACATTATCCCCTCCAGCAGTTAGGTCACGATCCCACACTGCTTGACTTCTGATTTGGCTAGATGGCCCCTGGCTAGGCTCAGCCAGTTTGCTGACAAATAGTCTAGTCAATTGCTGGATCATACTTTGGTTTGTTATGAAATATATTCAAGAGACCAAAGAACCAATAGGAGTTAAGTTTATTGTTAGAAGCCAATGATAATATAGTACGGGGGAAAAGTTCAATACAATACCAGTCTCTGGGAAGCCATCACCTGCAGTGTTATTAACATTCACCTTATGTAGAAATTACATATCCTGAAGTTACACTCCTAAAACTATCCTTTTTAGATCCATCCTGTTTACAAGTAAAAAAGGTACAGTGTGTGTCACCTGAAACTAGATTTAACCAATCAGCTTTTGACTTTGTTTCTCTGGCGTACCCTTTATCTCTGTCTTCGGAACTCCTGCATTCCTGGTACCACGGGGTGCAAAGGCACCTCCTAAGGTTCGTACTACGGTAGCACAATCACGTATCTTGTCCTTTTCCGTTGGGACGTTCCAGTATTGGCCCGTGAGAGTAAATCCCTGCCCGTTGCTACGGTAAAAGACCCACATTGCCTGATCCTGACAGTTTTCCCCTCTGCGTAAGCCAAAGCTGATTTCAGCTAATGCCAGGTGGCAGGGGTGACTTGTCATGGATGAACAGAATTGTGGGGAGAGTTTGATACATTCCGTTAGCATAATTTCCCAACATTTATATTACGACTTGGCCTAACATAGATGTACTGGCTGAGCAACCTTAGCGACAAGTTATAAGTTAGAAGATAGCATATACAACAACTATCGATATGTTTTAATCATGGGCCTAATTGTGAGCCCTCTTGCACCTACTTGCGTTGCCGGAGCCCAGGTGGGAAGCAGCCCCAGCTGGGCACGTGCGCTCCTTGCCATGCAAGCGGGTGAGGGTAGCATTGCCACTACCAGGAACAGCTTCAGCAGCACCAGATTCATCCCTGGGGTAACTCCTGACTGCTCCAAACACAGACGTTTGGAAAGGATTTAAACCACCACCCTCCTCCTCTCCTCGTCCACCCCCAGAAAAATCACGGAATGAACGTGATGTTTCCTGCCAGCACATTGTGCACTCGGCCTGTGTGTTACACCCCTTCCCCCACCCTGTCTCAGTCTGGGCTGTTTACATTGTAAACGTTTTGTACAGCCCCTAGCACACCGGGGAACCATTCTTGGTTGCCCCCTAGACACCGTGATAACAAAAACTTGAGTGGATGGAGCCTTGCCACTGTTTCTCAGGTGTGTCAGCTGATGCCCCAGAGCAGGCAGATAGAGGGGAGTAACCTAGACCAGCAAAGAGACTCGCACAGAAGAAGGGACACTCTGAGTCCCAGGCTGGTTCCAGCCCAAAGAGCTTGTAAAAGTGACGGACTGACCACAGTGATTACAGGCAGGCCTTATGCAAGCTGTCAATCACACTGCTACTGATATGTATCAGTCCTGACCCACAACCTCCCTGTTATCCCAGTCCTGAATCATGTTCTCTGGAGCCTCTCTCATTTGATTTTATTTACACAGACATAACAGATGTTTTGGAGGTCCGCTCAGCTCGTGGCCCTGGTACAGTTGTCTCCCCTGCCACCCCCCTCCCTGAGCTTCCCATATCAACACAAAATGCCAATTGGATGGAATTGCATGGCAGAACATCTGCTGTGTATTAAAATTCTTCTCCATTGTTTTGGTCCCCAACTTCTATTTCAGTTTTCCAAATAGGAGAATGAATAAAGGTTTTCCAGAAGAAACTGGTGATGCATCTGGGTCCACATTTGGTTTTTAGTGAAAATACGACTCTCTTGTTCATTGTTTGACCCCATTACACACTACTGTAACAACAGAACCTTGGTTCTTAAGACACAAGGGTTCTTAAATTGTGGGCCAGGTGACATGTGCTGATGAATATTGATTTTGCTGGAACCACGCAGCTGAAGACATGCCCATCAGACCAAAACATAACAAATGGGCCCTGAGACTTTTATGAACAGAGACTTTATCTTCTATAAAGTGATGCTAAATTAATAGCAAAGTCTCACAAATGGCATTATGGGAAACCTTGGCATGAACATCAATTGGTTCATTCTGATCCTTGCTATTACAATACATTCATAACAACTAAATCTGTGTTTCCCAAAGTCTTTGATGTGCCCTTCTAGAGAGGGCTAGATGGACTACCTGGAAAGCACATACAGATTTCTCAATTGTTCTCTAGTCTCAGCTTTCATTGAAAAAAGAAAAAGAAAAAGTGTCTCCGCCTGTTACGGTTGTGAAGAAAACCTTCAAACGTAACCAGAGCAGAATCATTTGCCTGAGTTTGCAGAGAGCCTGAAACAATAAGCTCTGAGAAATGTGAACTGTCCCTTTCACAGTTCAATGGCTTAGCAGAAGCCAATAATGATACTTTAAAATATCAGCATTGTTAACTATTCCACTGCTTAAAGCCTGTAAGAAAGGAGAGGGAGTTTCATATTTATTAAGGTTTATATCAGCCTTTCCCAAAGTGGTGGAAGAGGGCACACAGGCCGAGCTGGAGGTCTGGGTGGTTGTACCAGTTAAGAGGGGTAGGCCATTTGACACTACATGAATGGATTGTGAGGTGGTTAACTTTGTTTCATTTTGCTGAAAGGGACTTCACATTCAAAAGTTTGGGAGACATTGGACTAGACATTCAAGATCTGACTATTCTCAGGTGAATGGTGGATATTGGCACCGATACTGGAAAATCTGCTTTACAGAAAAAGCTCAGTAATAGAGATTTTAAGATTTGCCATTGTAATTCCTTGGCTCGGTGGTTATGTCTCCCTCTAATAGCTGGCCCATGTGACTATATCAAAATACTGCTTGCACATTAGCTAAAGAAAATCTAAATGCCTTGTGCTGAATGTCCCATGTTCAATCTGTGTTGACAAACAGTGGCAGTAATCATGGTTCATTATTCTTCCACATTTTCAATGACCGTAGGTGGCTATAGCAAGAATTAGAGTCTTCCTGCAAGCAGAAAAACCAAATGAGCCTCGCTTCCTCCATCAAATCCTTTTCAATCCATTGATCAATCTATTTCTTCCTGTTAGGAGGCCAACAAAAATTTAAAAATCACAGTTTAGGAGACAGTCAATGACACCTGTGGAATGAGCCAATGGGAAGTTATCTGTTCTTAAGTATTTAGGAATATTATTTCTCTTACCTCTATGGATGCAGCTTTGATCCAATGAGCTACATCTGAAGGAGAAACCTAGTCCCTAAAATTGTTGCATCAGACTCCCATGACCTTTTTTCTGGCCACGCTCTCCTGTTATTGCCAGGTTGAAGTTAGAGCTGTGCAATGTGCAGTGGCTTTAGTTCAGTTGTTTGGTTTTCATGCTCATTTGAACCCAGCAATCATCATAAAATACTGCGAAAACCACTGAGTTTGGGCTCAGACCACGTGAGCAAGTTTGTTTCCCCTGCAGAAAGAAGAAGCTGCTTGAAATTTGGCCAACCCTGGGCTGAGTCTGGGGATTGCAATGAAACCCTCAACAAAGGGAGTATTTCCTGATTCTGAATTAGCTTCCAGTGTATGGAAGCTAAACTTCAAAGCACTTCACCGCCCCCACAATTAGCCAAGAGTTCCTGAGCTGTACCATAGGGTGTAAGTCTGTTTCTTATGCTCTTGGTGCAGATAAGAAGGCCCTGTACAATAGAAATGGCTTTGTATTGCCCATTTATAGAGCTGGTTGGGATGAAAATCTGAAAATCAAAGAGAGAAAGACAAAAACAGAGAAAGTTGACTCGCTCCACAGACATGACAAAGGGAGAATTAATTTAGCTCTACTTGCCGTTAAATCAAAGCTTTCTGGAAGTTAATTTTGTTGCTGAAAACAAAGGTAGAGGAATACAGTAAAAGTACTTTCTAACTAATTATGTGTGTGTGTGTATTCACAAACACACATATATATGAATGAAATATGCAAATGTGATGTTGATATAGATACTGTGTTGGTAAAATCAAATAGGGTAGTACGCTCCTCCCAGGTAAAGTCATATTCAGAACCCAAACTGGTCTTTAAGTTGGATAGAAGGGGTAATTGTCAAAGATGTATGGAATATTTGATACAAAATGTACAATTTTCAGTTAGCCCAGCTTTCACATTCAGTGTTTTCATTGGGGGCGGGGGAAGGGCTGTTTTCATAAGCAACAATTTCAAAGTTTGTACAGAAAATTCCAAGCTTGATTTTGAGATCCAGGAAAATTTCAGGCATCTTTTCTTGGTACATTTTATACTTCAAGCTTGGTATTGATCGCATGGTGGAAATCACACAGCACTTCTTCGACTTGCCTACTTAATGGAGCTTTCCCCGCAGGCACCTGTTGCACTCTCAGAATGACCCAAAACAAAATTTTTCAGCAAATCAAAAAATGAAATTAAACACACCCCAACCATTTTGGATGAAACTAAATCTTTCCTGCAACCTGAAACAAAATGTTTCATTTTGATTTCAAGGTTTTTTGTTTGACATTCTAAAAAAATAAAATTAAAGGGAGTTTCTAACCAGAAGTTGTTTCAAATAAAAAAAAACCCCAAACATTAGACCAGCTTTGCCATGAAATGCCTGGCAAAATAGCTGGGATAAGCTGGGCCCTAGCCCACAGCTTGATGTATGCAATTCCAGAAGAAATGAGAAGCTAAAGATCTTGCATATCAGAAGAAAAGCCCTTTGCATTTGTGATAAATGAGAGGAGGGATAGCTCCTTTGTGTGGACAGCCAGCCAGTTAGCTATAGAATCCCTCTTGGTAGCTGTTCTCTACTTGCTTTACCTGTAAAGGGTTTGAAAGTCTGACTGCATGCATAGGTAAAGGGAAGTGAGTGGGCACCTGACCAAAAGAGCCAATGGGAGGGCTAGAACTTTTACAAATTGGAAATAAACTTTCCTTTGTCTGTGTGTTGTGGTTCTCCAGGGAAGAGGGGAACAGGGCAGCGGTTATGTTGTGAGAAGCTGAAGGTCTGGTATGAAAATCATCAGAATCATACTAGAATTGCTTATTTGGAACCCAGATATGTAAGTAGATGAGAAAATGTGTAGGAAAACGCGATTAGGTTTATTTTGTTATGGCTTGTGGATTCCTCTGTGCTAACCCCAGATGCTTTTGTTTTTTGTAACCTTTAAGCTAAACCCCCAGAAAACTATTTTGGGTGCTCAATTTTTGGAATTGCTTTTTTAAAAATCTAGCTAGTCTGCATTTTCAGATGTATTTTCTTTCTTTTTGTTTCTAATAAAATATACCTTTTTTTTTTTTTTTTAAGAACAGGATTTGGGTTTTTGTATCTTAAGAGGTTTGTTCACATTTTTTAGTTAGCTGGTGGCAATAGCTGATTCTTGTTTTCCTTTTTTAGCTCTTCCCCGGAGTGGGTGTGAAAGGGCTTGAGGGTACCCCACAGGAAGGAATTCCAAAGTGCGGCTTCCTGGGTTCCAAGGGGTTTTGCATTTGGGTGGGGGAGGCATCTTCCCATCCAAGGTCAGAGAGAAGCTGTGACGTTGGCAGTTTAATACAAGCCTGGAGTGGCCAGTATTTCCTTTTTAGAATCCTTGCGGGCCCCCACCTTCTGCTCTTGAAGTGCCAGAGTGGGGAATCAGCCTTGACAGCGTTAATTCTCCTCGAGGAGCAATGGAGAGTGGCGCCACAGGGAAGCCATATTTTGGTTCTGTTTGTGCAGCACCTAGCACAATGGGGGTTCGGTCTATGACTAGAACTCCTGGGTGTTATGGCAATCCTGGTAAAAGGCATTCTGTGTCTGAGTGGTGTGTGCCATGAAACTCTCTCGCAGAACAGATCTTTGGGAGAGGCCACTGGTAGCTCACCACCCGCTTTGTCATTGATTGTTGATTGGCTTTCTGGGAGGAAGGACGGCTTGACTGATGGTTGGCAGGTGAGTCCTCTTCACTTTTGGCTATAGGAGAAGGTTGCCTGGGAGTGCAGAAGTGCCACATAGCCATGTTTGGAAGGAAAACTTGTACTTTGCATTCAGATCCTGTGGTTAATCATATAGCCCTTACTGGAGTAGTCTCACTGATGTCAGCTGGGCTGCTCAATGGAGGTTGGATGGTCTGGTAGTTTAAGGCACTGGACTGGGACTCAGGAGATATGGGTTCAATTCCTGACTTTGCTACAGACTCCCTGTGTGACCTTGGGTAAACCCTGTAATCTTTCTCTCTTCCATCATCTGTAAAATGGGGATAATCCTTCCTTTGCCTCGTCTATTTAGGTTCATGCTCTTCAGGCCAGGGACTGTCTCTTACTGTATGCGTGTGTGTGTATACAATGGATAGCGCAGCAGGACCCTGAACTCAGCTGGGACCGGTAGGCACTATGATCATAAAAATACTGCAGCGGGAAGGGGTTGGTAATTCTTGGCTCCTGCCACGGTGAGTTGTAGAGCCCTGGGCCACCCCTCAGAAAGCCCCATCTCCTCCACAAACAAGCTTCCATCTCACAAGAGGAGTTGCTTGCACCTGAGGAGGACCAGAGCTGTGAATGTGTGGGCGGGAGAGGCAATCCTCTAGGTATTCTGGGTCTCCTCCTCAATGGATAATTCTTTGCCTGCTGGGAGAGGAACACAATACAATTCAAAAATCCAAAGCCCAAAGCAGTAACATGGATGATCCAGCAGTTTGTTCAAATAAGTACCTGGGTTCTTATGCTTAACTAGTCAAAGACTTTGTATCAACTCACAGCTTTAGACCTCTCAACTCTGGTAGATTTGATCCTGGTGTAAAAGGGCTACAACCTAAAAGGGCCCCAACTAGTATTGTGACTTTAGTAGACATTTTTATCATATACATTGTGTGCTAAAGCCTGACTGGTTTGGGGGTTTCTTTTTCACTAATATAGAATTCTCTTAATTTTAGGGCATTGTCCCAAATAACCAGTTGTCTTGATTATTGAGAAGACAGTTTGCTTGATCTTTTGCTTCTACTCTTGATGACTTCCGTATTAAACCAACAGGAGTCCTCAATGTCCTGCCTATTCTACAGCGCAACCACTGGTCAATTAGCCACATGCATACAAATGTAGGCAATTGCAGTTCTGAATACACAGCATAATGTGGTTTTTGTTATGATCGTGCTAAACCAGTTCCTTGAAGAAGTGTCAATAAAGTAACTGGGCTGATCACATAAAGTACAGTACTGCTTCCTTTTGGGGTCAGCATGCTGTACTCCATCAAGAACAAAAAAACAAACAGATGTCCCAATCCTTGGACTACTTCGCTGTTTAAAGTCAAGCGTGTGTTGTAAAACTTTTCAGGATCAGGGCCAGAGTTAAAAAAAGCAAATTAGGGAACTGTTTAAATGGAGAAATTTTACTGTTTTACTTAAAAAAAAAAAAAAAAAAAAGCCCACAACAACCCAAAACTAGCAACTAAATTTCAGCCATATTAGTCATTCTTGGCCTAAGGAAGGAGGAGGAGATGGGAATTATTATATACTAGATTAAACAGAAGTCACTAATCTTCAATCCTTCTGGTTTCTTACTAATCTAATTAATAGAATTTAAGGAAATTCCTACTAAGAATTTAAAGGTTTATTCCGTTAGTGAACTGATGTCCTACCCTGTGTGCTAATGAATACAGGATTATAGCCCCATCTTCTGGAATAAAAACTAATTTTTTCTTCTTTCACATAGTATTTTAAATTGGAACAAAGTACATCAGAGATAGTGGAAGCAAACAGGCAGACGCAGGGAAATTGAATAGAAGGATATTTGCAGAACTCCTGCAAAGATGCCCAGATCTATGGTTCATTTAGAGCCACAAGCTACATTGCATACAAATGTACCATTCGCACCCGTCTGGCATAAAATGAACTCCTCTGCAGAGCTGCTGAACGAGCACAAAGAATAACGACTTCTCCATGCGGAGGTCACTGCCGCCTGTGTTCTTCAACTTGCATGCAAAGTGGACTGCAAATGAGACACCTCTGTAGGTGCCAGAAGCTTAACTACGAGCTCTCAATGTCTGCAATACCTACCTTCTGCCTTGGGAACAAAGTCATAAAATATCAGTCTTCAATACAGCCAGACTAGTAGTAACATCACTTTTCCAACACCTGTTTTGATCTACCATACGATTGTAATTTTCCGACATATAGAAGTACAAACAAACTGTGGTAGGTTTGCATGCTCTCAAATTAAAAATATGGAGAGAGAAGTGGGGTATCAGCTCTCCAATAGAAAAGTCAGAAACTTCCAGTCAACATGGATGTTAAATACCAAACAGAAAGTGGGTACACCCTTATTTACAGCCTTGCAAATTGTCAATGGGCCTGGCCCCTCTGGTGTGATCTTAGGGTGACCAGATGTCCCGACTTTATAGGGACAGTCCTGATTTTTGGGTCTTTTTCTCACATAGACACCTATTACCCCCCCACCCTCTGTCCCGATTTTTGACACTTGCTATCTGGTCAGCCTATTTATCCGGACCAGTGATCTGCTAGGTCACTCCAATCCTTGACTCTGGGAGCCAGCCTTACCCTGCTCTGCTGTGAGAGCCCCCACTCCTGGGCTATTCACGCACAGCCTCTAGCATGAAAGCTGCTCCTTGGATTGTGCAACCAAATGACACTAGCCAATATCTCTGGTCCCAGACACAACCCTACGAACCATCATCTTGCAGTGTCCAGTTATGCCCGCTGGATGCTGCAAGCTTATATGAGTTCTTCAATTTAATAAAGAAATTGATAGGTACCAGGCTTGTTATCCCAAGTGGAGTCTCTGACGCACTTCAAACGCATTACTTCAGGTAGAATAAACAAATTTATTAACTATGAAAGATAGATTTTAAATTATTATAAGTCAAAGCATAACAAGTCAGATTTGGTCCAATGAAATAAAAGCAAAATGCATTCTAAGCTGATCTGAACATCTTAACACTTTCAATGTCCTTACAAACTTAGGTGCTTCTCACCCCACCCCACCCCACCCAGCCATCCCTGTCCCCATCCCAGTGTAGACACAGCCCCACCGGACTCTTGCTCTGGGAGTCTGCCAAAAGTATCCCACATGCCATCTTCCTTTGTCCTCTACACAATCAAGTCTGATGGACAGTCAAGTTTCCCCACACTGCACCATGAACAAAGGGCTAGAGTGGCCACATTTGGGGAGGGGTGGGGGAAGGGTGCTAGAAAGTTTGGGATATGCCTGGTTGGACTCAGTCACCTGGTGCAGTGTAGACACTACAGCCCCAGGTTCAACAATTCCTAATGTGAGCTAATGATTGTAGATGCTCAAGCCGTAGGTTAAAACCATGGACTTCTAACTTGAGTTCTACTAATCCTGGGCTTACATCGCACTGTAGACATATCCTTAGACTCTGCTGTTTTCTCTGTCAGACCACAACTGGGGATGGAGGTTCAGTTGTGTTGTACACAGACACACCCTTGCCCTTTGCTTCTTCAGCTCCCAGCTCTGACAGGAGAGGTTAGTGGCTCCACTTTTCACTTGGGAGCATCAAGCAATCCTTGCCTCCAGCATTCTTGGTGATGCCAGAACAACAGGCGGAGGTCCTGGCTCCTTGGTGGTTATCATACAAACGTAGGGCTGGAAAGGTCGTCTAGCCCAGCCCCCTGTGCTGAGGAAGGGTTATGAAAGTTTACATAGTCCTTCTCGGGGAAAATAGGGAATGTTGCCTGACCAAAGCGTTCATGTACCCAAGT
This sequence comes from Lepidochelys olivacea, assembly GCF_965140295.1. Classification (NCBI taxonomy): domain Eukaryota; kingdom Metazoa; phylum Chordata; order Testudines; family Cheloniidae; genus Lepidochelys; species Lepidochelys olivacea. The sequence goes on along the minus strand of NC_140421.1, from coordinate 64,337,603 downwards.
TCCCCCTGTGATGTTCAATTCTGCATTTCCACTACAAACTAGGTCACTATCCAGTTTCGCTACTGTGGCAGGACTGCTGTGCTGCAACTCCCAGAGGCTGAGGCAGAAGTGATTGCAGTACAATCTGTGAAGCACTTTGAGATATTTATGGATAAATGGGAACCATTAAATGCTCACTATTAAGCGTTTCTATTTCAGCAGCCAGTTATTCTCTGTAGTTACAATGTGCAGGGCTAATAGGGCATTTAGATACTTAAGTAACCAGCTGAGAATAGACACCCCCCCCCAAAAAAAATGGTAAATATAACCCCTCCACAGTGTATAATCTCACCAGGGTGCCTGGTAGAGAAATACATTAGAGTCCATACACAAAAAGGCAACACAAGCTTTTGGAATAAGAAGGAACCCCTTAGTAAAACACAAAAAGAGGTTTTTGATGGACTTTGAAACAGAATTTTAATATAAAAATACAAATGAAACAAAAAACTGGCCAGCTCAATGTTCAAGTCATTTAAAACCTCCAGCCATTCTGTCAATTAACTGGAGCCCTTCATTCTTATGGAGGTCAGACAGACGTCTAAGCAAGCTGAACGCTCTCCCCTAAAACAGAGATGTTCAGATGCAACAACTTTTCAAAGCAAATGAAAGCAAAGTGTGTGAGAAAACATCAAGGAAAAAACTTCAGCTACGTCCATAAAAGGAAAAAAATGAACCAGAACCACTGGTCACTTGCTGGCCAGAGTAGCACCAATTCTTTCCAACTGCAATGCCAGTATCTTGGGCATCTTTAAACTGTTGGGGTAAAGCTCTTAGTTACATCATTTGTTTGGGACCAAGGAGAAGGATGCACGTCTCTAGTCACAGTTACTGGCTTTGGAAGAGATTAAAGGGATCCCTATAGCCAGTCCTCTAAGGTCAGATTACTGACAAGTAAATCTTTTGACCTGGTTAAATAGATGAAGGTTGTCCAGACACACGGCATCCCTAATAGGTAGCTGTACTGAGGGTTTCCCCTCAAAAGCCCAATCTGAAGTGGAGGGCGTTAAGGAGCTAGGACCTGGATGGTCTGTATCCTGCACATGGACCAGATGTCAGCCCTCCTGTTGGAAGAGAGGCGGCCCCAAAGTGCTGCATGACATGATGAGGCATCAATTAGGAGACGCGATGGGGGTGGGGGGGGGGGGGGGAATCGGTCCTTAAACAGGAGTGTGTGTTGTTTCCTCTTAGAAATCACCTGGGGCGTCAGGCCTGAGGTCCTATGTCAAGGAGCTCTGGAAACTACCAACTACATCAGTCAGAGCAGCCCCAAGGCCTCAAACCCAGGTAAGGGATTATTCCATGCATTTGCTCACCAAGTCTTTAAAGATGGCAGCTCCCTCCAGAGAGGTAAGTGTCTTAAAGCAGGATGGGAAACGGATGCATCACCCAGCACAGCACATGCACTAAAAGCAAAATGTCTACGTGGGTAGGTAAGATATGTGCATTCACTTCAAAGGAGGAGAGACCTGTTGACACCATCAGGCAAAGGTGTTTAAAGGACCCTCTTCTATGCTATGTAAAAATGCAAATATAGAGACAATAGCTCTCGTGAGAGGGCTCTGTTGACACAAATCTAAGCATGTTTTGATCATTCCCACCCACACATTTTACCAAGGTGAGCTGCCATTTTATTTTCGATATCGAGACCGAGCTGCTATGCAAGGACTATTATTCACTGGTTTCATCCCACGTGCAATACTTCAGCTCCCATAGGATCCCTTGTGGTGGTGAGACCCCTAAATCCACTAAGTCCATCTCCTGGCAAAGGCAAGATAGTCTCCAGAGAGAATTCAAACTACTTAGACTGATAATAGTCTTGCATAATACTAGCTATGATACCAAGAGATGACTTTTGCCAACTCAGAGTGTTGCGACAGCATACAATGCTCACTCTCCTGATATGGATTCTGCCTACTGACAGCATCATCACCTGTCCAAAATCGGAAGAGTCTAGTTCTTTCTTAAACCTGGCTGTCCAATATAGTAGCACATTAAGGGCCAGATTATCAAGCCCATTCACTCCAATGGGAGTGCTCACATGTGAAAGGGCCACACACAACCTTGCTCTAATTTAGATGTTAAAACTACTGTGCTCACTCAAAATTAAACTCATTGAGCAAGCAGCCTGCTGTCATTATTTTCCTCCCCTTTCACCAAGAGGGAACATGAAAACTTTTTACCTCTTAAGGTATGTCAACACTGCAGCTGGGAGGTGTGATTACAGCACATGTAGACAGACCCCAGCTAGTTTTGACTGGATCAAATCTAGTTCAAGAGCAGTGAAGCCTGGATAGTACATATGGCAGCCGCTCAAGTAGGTACTCGGGGTCCTTGGTGGGCCCCCATGTTGCATTTACATCTCCAAACTGCAGGGCAGACATACCCCGAGATTAGGGATTAACCCAATTATTGGCGGGGGCGTGGGGGGGGGGGGGAGTTTTTCAATCTTGCCTAAATTATGCCAATGCCTCTGTACACACATAACGTTTACTGGCTATAATTTGATGAGATTCTTGTCAAATGCATATAAAGAATGTAAAGAGTAGTAAGTATATTTCAATTACTTTATTGGGACTGCTATCTACATACAGTTCAGTTTTCCAAGTAGTCAAGGCAGTTACTTTTAAATAGCTTAACATGTCAATCATATAAAACACAGCTGGAACCAAGGTACAATAGAAATATATACATATTATGGTACATTGAGTGCTTCTGAATGTGGTTAGTCTCATCTCTGGTAATTAAGGGTCTCATTCTGCTATGCTTTTAGACACATTGAGAAGCATCTTACTATGCACGTAGCACCATTGGTCTCATATGGGGCTACTTATATAGCAAGGTAATACTCCTTGTGAATAAGGGTGGCAGAATCCAGCCCCAGGCAATTAAAAGAAGTTGTGCTATACAGATACTGTAACACAAAAATGAGTGGTCACTTCTTGAATTAGACAAGATTAACACATTTGCCTGAACGCCTAGATTTATACAACAGCTAATGCAGCCTCTGAGAAAGTACTGCTTCATGATTACAATTGTAGTTGATGATTTACTCTATGTACATACACCCGTGTTACAGAACTAAAGAGAAACCATTGCACTAAACAGAGCCATAATACTGCGAGAGTTACATTCCCCTGCACTGATACTTCAGGGACCCTGATGGGGCTCAGCTACAGTCAGACACCAGCATCTCACCAGCCCAGTTTTAGCCCTGACAGGAGGAGTTTTCAGATGTGAAATGCTGTCTTTTGTGCACACAAATACTGCTTGTTGCTTTCCTTTAGAGGAACTCAGTTTTGTAGCAGGTGAAATGCTAGGATCGTTCTTGTCCTAATAGAGATCACCTGTAAGGAGCTGCCAATTCCATTCCTGTCGCTGACACTTCCTGCCTGCTGCACACTATATAGCTAGGTGTATATAACTTGAACTTTGCCCCATTTGAATAAGATCATCAAGTACTTCAAATCTGCAAAACCTTCAAGATCATAGTTCATATCGGTGCCCCTTTATTTTCCAAGGCCAGCACTATATGTTATCAGCCTCGGTCAGACCAGGACAAGTAATTTACTGGCTGAGTGCTACCACTAATGTCACGGGAGAGATCCTGAGCCGACGTCAATTGGCATAACTCCACTGACTTCAGAAAAAACTATGCCAGTTTGTACCTGCGGAGGATCTGGCCCGGAATTCAAGGGACATTTTCAGGTTTCAAATAGTACTACTGCAAATCAGCTGCCCAAAGTACACACTTTTAAAAAAAGTCAGTTCTACATCGGTCTCTTTTTGTGCAGTGCTGAAGGTCTCAGTCTGTGGATCCCAATACTGCAGAGTACTGACCCTATGTTATATCAGAACCATAGTTAGCAGAGATACTAATAATCAGCAGCTTAAGTAGAGGCATAGGCAAAAACCATACATCACTCTACAGAGTAACTATTCTTTGTATCAGAATGAGGATGCTGTGGAGTGTAAGGACTATAGCAGAGAGCAGAAACCTGAATGTTACCCATGTTCAGATTTGGTCTGTTACTCTGTTAACAAAAGTGAGAAAACCCACTTAATAGTGTCAATTGGGCGCTCACCGTGGGTAAGAGAAGAGAGTGTATAAATTAGCTTTACTGGGTAAGTTGGAGAAGAGCGAAATAAAAGGTGAAACTTGTGCAAACTTGTAATATAGACTTGGGGCAGCCATACAAGTCAGTGTCATGGGCTCTTTATTTTGGGGAAGATGTGTAATAATGCTTCCTCCTAGAGCTAGAAAAACCTACATACAATAGGAATGAAAACATGGCTGAGTTGCATTCTTAGTTAAAAGCAGTAATTCCATGATACTTGGTAAGTCACTTGACCTTGTATAAAGCTAACTTAATTGTCAAACTGGGCAAAAAGCACAACCCCACTGAAAGCCAGCTATATCCAGGTAAGCATGATGTAAGTTAGAACACTAGAGGTAAGAAATTGCATGAACATGCAACAGCTGCACCTCAGACATCAGTGTTTGACTCACTGGATTTATGGGATTCTGATGTAGGGAGACATGCAGTATTGTTGCTTTCAGCCATCCTTGGAGTGCACTGTAACTGCAAACTAGTTCAGATGACTAGCGGATCCAGAAACATGAACAACCATGCTGTACAAAGGGAATGGGACTTCTCCAGCTTAAACCCAAGTTAGACTCCTCTCCTTCCTCTTTCTACAGTAGGGTCAACCAAATATAAGAATCTAACGGAGTTTTTTGCTTGACAGGACAAGAACGCTACAGCAGCGTCACTTCACAGTAGCTTAGCACCAAGCTGCATTTTTATAGGAACAACCTGGATCAGGTGACCACTGCTGAAATTGCTTTATCCACCCTCTCTAACCCCTCTGCTTGGGCAGATGAATTACCATTACCCTAGAAAGAGAAATGTTGGGTGGAGGGAAATGCACAGCTGAGACTCAGTTACTGCAGTGAACCTAGTATCAGTGACAGCAGATGATGGTCCTGAATACGTGTGCCGTCTCCAATGCCACGTTTAATTTTAGCTGTTGCCTATGTCCTACAAAGTAAGTTCCAAGGATAATGGAACCTGCCTCTAACATACATACAATACCCTCATTTTTACTGGCCTTTATTGTATTGAAGCTAAAATAAGTAAACTCTTGTCACATCTACAAAAAAAACAAGTAAAATGAATAAAAATGAAAAGTGCTTATTTTCAAGTTGTGGCAATCCACAGACCCCCGCACATCATACTAAACACACCCACTAATTCAGTTTCCACAGAGCACCAAAAAAACTGAACATTCATTTCAATGCTGCAGAAGCAAATATTGTTTAGAAGGGTTTTCAATCTGGTTTATATGTATTAAATGTCACTGAGGTCTGGATGTGGAATCTTGTCTTAAGAATGTAAGAAAAATATTGTGCTGGCAAGACTTTTTACTCTGAAGGAATGTGATAGTCAAAGTTGTATGGGAACAAAATGAAATGATTGGAATTTATCTTCAAAGGACATTAGTATCATTAAAAAGGAAGCTACCACTAAGGCAGCATGATTCATAATGCAAGACAAGGCAGTGTTGCACAGAAGTCCCTCTTGAAATGGATAAGAGAGATCTGTAGTTTAATAAGTTTGCTTCTGGGGCTTTGGGAATGTCTGGTTTATGTTCCTATTGTTTTCAGTTTTTGCAGTGTTCGACTGCTCCATTTCTGTGTGAGGCTGCTGAAAACTAAATTATGACATGCAGGGCAAATTGCACTTTACTGCAATGAACTTAGCTGCATAAAAGATCAGTACAAATAAAAGGACAATGTAATCGTCATAGCTGGCTAAAACACACACAAATATTGTTTACAGAAGCCTGTAAGAACAGAACTTGTAAAGTGCATAACAGGACAAGTTATTCACTCTGATTCTTACAAGGTCTGCTTCAGACCACTGCAGCAATAATGAATGTTGTGGATATGGATTGACTTAGATTTTCCATGAACAGGGTGCTTATTTCAAAGCTTTCTATGTCCCTTGCACGATCACACTAGACACTGATGCAAATCACACTCATCAACTCTATAAATTCAAACTCACATTAGCCACCATACAAGTTGTGTAATACTTGCAGAGCTCACCTACTTCTCCACAAAGTGATCCATCATAAACCGGCCAGCACCTGGTTTCAGTGCTCTGATATGTGGGACAGCGTACAAAAATCTGTATTGGATACGGTCCTCTTTCTTGTGGCTGAGCTAATAAATCACCCCATTCTCAATCTTCTTGAGTAATAGGTTCCAACTCTGATCCCTACAACAGCTTGTATCTGCCAGCCTTATCTGTAATCCTCATGTCAGAAACTGAGGTGCAGGTAAGATGCAGATTTTACACTTCAGATGCATGTGGCCTGTGCAGACAGACGCAGGTTTGCAATCCTTTTGCCTGCTGCTGAGGAGCTGGAATGGCAAGATAAAGTCCAGGGTGTGTGTGTCCTCTTCTATCAGGGAATTTTTTCATTCACTGTGCTTCCCCGCCCATCACAACATGTGCTTTAGCTCAGCAGTTCAGACCCAGCCCTGTCCAATGATCCGGCACCATCAAGAAATACTTGTCCATTGCTTCACAAAATCTGCTCCGGTACAGTTCTGGAGAGACCACAGTTGGCATTTTACCTAGTGTTTAAAAGACAATAATGCCACAGTTTGAGATGGACCAGAGATCACACAGGAAAAATCAGGTTTGTATTACTGTAGTGCCTAGAGCCTGTAACTGAGATTGGGGCTCCATAGCACAGAATGCTGCACACACACAGCGCAAGAGTCTCTCAGAAAACAAGACAAAGGAAGCAGTAGACCCATTTTACAGATGGGCTCTGAGGCAGAAGTGAAGTGACTTGTCCAACACAGGCAGGGCAGAGCTGAGAACTGAACACAGACTCCAGCGTCCCAGTCAAGTGCCTCAGCCACAAGACAATTCTTCCTCTTGAGCTGCTGACAGCTCATTTGTAAGCATTTCCCTTTTGAGCTCCCCACAACTGGCACACTGCAAATGATACTAGAAAGTCATATGGTCAAGCACTTGTTCTGTGGGGAACTTTGACATCACAGTGAGTAGCTTGAGCTACTTCAGCATGGTTTGGGAAGGCAGTGGTTATAAAGAGACTGTGATATCCCAGAGGAAGGGACACAGGCAAAGGAGAGGAATCAGATCTTCTGAGCACACAAGGTGCGGGGAGTTTTCACAGAAGAGATTTCATTCCCCAAAACCAAGAAATCAGGCATTTCTGAATCTGCTTTTAAAAGATTAGTTACCCCTGCAAATAAACCAACAATACAGAGATACCGTTACTCTAAGACAGTAGAGCAGCAAGATACGTAGGTGACCCTGCCCTACAAAAAGTAATATGCCAATTAACAGTACCACCCATGCAGCTGCATTATGAGAACACAAGACTCTTACATTGTGCACAGCCTTGGGAATAAGGGAGAAGAGTTGAAACAATAAATTTGTACGAGAGAAAGTGTGGTGGGGGTGCAGGGGGGAGAAAACAGCACTGCCTGAAGTCTGTCAATAGCAGTGCTGATAGAGTGGGTTATCAGAATTAATACTGGGTGCGTCTTGGACTCACCTTGTCCTCCCAGGATGCCCGTTGACTTCACCACCATTTCAAGCTTTTTGTCCCAGGTAAAGGTGCGAATGTAATCTGTTACAGGTACAGAAAGATGTGTCAGGAAGTTCATATTCCAAATACAGATATTCCTGGGTAATTAGAAACACATTTCCTGGTATATAGCAAAGAAACTCAAGCTGCAAGCATTTGTTGCCAACGTAACAATTTCCCATTCTTAGCCAGCTGTCTCTCTCACTGGCAGGGGAAATTGCTCAGTAGCAATGAGAACACACCAGCTCTTCACTATATTCACAAAGATATTGCTCAGATAGCCTTGCCTTGACTCACACTAGTGAGCATTCTAAGCACCTAGTTATGAACTTTCCTTCATCCAGCTGACCCCAACCCTACATGTGCAAGGAGTCGCTCCACATTGGTCCTACAGTTCATAAGGTGGTTGATGATCAAGGGTGCCCTGCGATGGCTTAAGATCTAGCAACCTCATTCATTTTAAGCTAGTATTATTCCCCTTTATTAAAGTCTCTTTTGCCCACAAACAGCAGCTGGTGCTGCTCTCAGAGCACCTCCCAGCTTTCCTTTATGGAAAGAAGGGCTGGGAATGCCAGAAGTGACCCTGAACAAAAGGAAAGGAGGACAGCATAGCTTGGGCAGGAAAGTCCCAAGGTTGCTTCTAAACCTCTCTCCTTGGCACGTAAACTAAAAAGTCAATACAGCTTCTCAGGCTTATGAGAAAAACATCATCATTTTTAAAAAATTCTTCATTAGGTGATCCTGTTTCTCTTACTGCTCTCCCACACATTGTGCAGAGTCCCTGGAAGCAACATCAGTTAGTCTTTATCCTAGCACTTATTCACTGCAGTTGTCCAGCCTTATATTCAAGGCTTGTTATTGTTTGTGGACGGTGTTATTTTTAAGTGAATGTTGTTGCTTTCACCAAGACCTGCCGATTACAGATTCTTCATCACTGCACATCAAATATTTTCCAATATTTACTGAAATCCCTTCAATAGCCCACGCATTGTGGCGAGTTATGCACAAGCAGGGTAGCATAAGAGTATTTACTGAACAAAATGCAAACAACGATGGCCCTAGCATCAGCCCTGTGTAGAGCAATTCAAATGGCAATGACCCCAGGCATAAATTCGCCTCTTTTTATTTAACACATCAAAACAGAACAAAGTGGGAACACTGACACAGCCTGTTTTTGGATAAAAGTGGCATCTTTGTAAGCACAAAGAATAGAACGCAAGAGGATAAAAAAATATTCCCATCGGTTCTTCAGGGAATACTGAATGATTTTTCTCTTCTCAACTCAATCCAGCAATACTCAAGGCATGTTTCCCTGAGGAATTCAGGTTAAAAACAGAAGTGATTTCCGAAATATTTTTTTAATATAATATTAGAGAGAGAGTGTGTATATATGTAAATAGATGAACTACAACCAACTTTCACTTGAAAAGTTAAAAGCACAGTCTGTATAAATGGACATTGGTAAGCAAAAGAATAAATGATACAATCTAAAGCTTTGCATTAAGACCAGACTTAGTTCTGTAGATCTTTAATCTGAATGTACTCAGAGTCACCTTAGTATGACAGGTACCAGCGGAAGTGATGGAGAAATAGCGTGGCATGTAGTCTGAGAGATCCATATGCTTACTTCTCTGATATGATTATTCTATTATCATCATCCAGCAGAGGCAAATAAGCCTTCCATAATGCCTACAATTTTGTACTATCACCATCTGTTTCAGGGTACATGCTAGAACACCCAATCATCTGATGTAAAATGCTACCCAAATAACTAACAAATGCAGGTAGTGGTTATTCATAGGAAAATAACAGAGCCTGCGGTTAGCAGACAAGAGAAATAGACGAAATGCCCATTTTTCCACTAAGTTTGCTTACAGTGCTCTTGGTACCATAGAGGCAGCTCATCCTATGAAGAAATTCACTACTTAGAAAGTTGGCTGACCCTGCTTAAGCGACTGTGGGAATGAAAATGCAAAATAGTGAAATATTCATCAGCGCTTTTAGTTTAGAGGGAGAGCTACAATTTCATGCTTCAGGGTAGCAGCCGTGTTAGTCCGTATTCGCAAAAAGAAAAGGAGTATTTATAGCACCTTAGAGACTAACCAATTTATTTGAGCATAAGCTTTCGTGAGCTACAGCTCACTTCATCGGATGCATTCAGTGGAAAATACAGTGAGGAGATTTATATACACACAGAACATGAAAAAATGGGTGTTATTATACACACTGTAAGGAGAGTAATCACTTAAGATAAGCTATTACCAGCAGGAGAGCCCGGGGGAGAAAACCTTTTGTAGTGATAATCAAGGTGGGCCATTTCCAGCAGTTAACAGGAACGTCGGAGGAGCTGTGGGTGGTGGGGGAAATAAACGTGGGGAAATAACCTACTCCAGGACAGGCCCAACAAAGATAACAACAGAACGCCACTAGCCATCACCTTCAGCCCCCAACTAAAACCTCTCCAGCGCATCATCAAGGATCTACAACCTATCCTGAAGGATGACTCGTCACTCTCACAAATCTTGGGAGACAGGCCAGTCCTTGCTTACAGACAGCCCCCAACCTGAAGCAAATACTCACCAGCAACCGCACACCACACAACAGAACCACTAACCCAGGAACCTATGCTTGCAACAAAGCCCGTTGCCAACTGTGTCCACATATCTATTCAGGAGACACCATCACAGGGCCTAATCACATCAGCCACACTATCAGAGGCTCGTTCACCTGCACATCTACCAATGTGATATATGCCATCATGTGCCAGCAATGCCCCTCTGCCATGTACATTGGTCAAACTGGACAGTCTCTACGTAAAAGAATAAATGGACACAAATCAGACGTCAAGAATTAGAACATTCAAAAACCAGTCGGAGAACACTTCAATCTCTCTGGTCACTTGATTACAGACCTAAAAGTCGCAATATTACAACAAAAAGACTTCAAAAACAGACTCCAATGAGAGACTGCTGAATTGGAATTAATTTGCAAACTGGATATAATTAACTTAGGCTTGAATAGAGACTGGGAGTGGATAGGTCATTACACAAAGTAAAACTATTTCCCCATGTTTGCTGTTTTCATTATATAGTAACTCCTTGCTTAACGCTGTAGTTATGTTCCTGAAAAATGCTACTTTAAGTGAAACGATGTTAAGCAAATCCAATTTCCCCATAAAAATTAATATGGGGGGTGCGGTTTCCAGCGAAGTTATATATACACATATATACAGTATAAGTTTTAAACAAACAATTTAATACCGTACACAGCAATGACAATTGTGAAGCTTGGCTGAGATAGTGGAGTCAGAGGGGGGGATATGCTGCTAAATGATGAACTAGCACTCGGCTGAGCCCTCAAGGGTTAACACATTGTCCTTAATGTAGCCTCACACTCTACAAGGCAGCACAAATGGAGGGAGGAGACACACCGTGTGAGTGTGTGTGAGAGAGAGAGAGAGAGAGAGACGGACACGCATTGCCCCTTTAAGTACGCTGACCCCACTCTAAGTACACTGCTTTTTTAAGTAGATCGGCAAGTTGAGACAGCAGCTGCTGCCAGCAAGCTCCCTCATCCTGAGCCCTGTCGTGTTCCCGCCCCCCTGCACCGCTCTGTGGAGATGTGGGTACAGGAGCATGGGGCAGGAGTGGGGGGAGGGGGACACCCTGACATTAGCACCGCTCTTCTTCCCGCCCCTGCCCCCTGGGGAACGGCAAGCAGGAGGCTCCAGGGAGCAGCTCCAAGGCAGAGGGCAGGAGCAGCACATGGCAGTGGGGGGAGGGACAGCTGAACTGCCGGCAGTTGATAGCCTGCTGGGCGGCTGCCCCACAGGGAACTTAGGGGAACTGATAAGGGGGCTGCCGGTCCACCCTGGTTCCAAACCCCCACCAGCTAGCTCCAATGGGCTGCTCCTCCTGCAAGCAGTCGGCAAAGCAGGCGGTTTCCAAACAACATTATAAGGGAGCACTCCACAACTTTAAACGAGTAGGTTCTCTAACTGATCAGCAATGTAACAACGTTAACCAGGACAACATTAAGTGAGGAGTTACTGTATAAATTAGCAAAAAGAAAAGGAGTACTTGTGGCACCTTAGAGACTAACCAATTTATTTGAGCACGAGCTTTCGTGAGCTACAGCTCACTTCATCGGATGCATGCCGTGGAAACTGCAGCAGACTTTATTTATACACAGAGAATATGAAAAAATACCTCCTCCCACCCCACTGTCCTGCTGGTAATAGCTTATCTAAAGTGATCATCAGGTGGGCCATTTCCAGCACAAATCCAGGTTTTCTCACCCTCCACCCCCCCACACAAATTCACTCTCCTGCTGGTGATAGCCCATCCAAAGTGACAACTCTTTGTAAAGGTCCCTTCTAGCCTTAAAAAAAAAAAAAATCAAATCAATCTATACATTATTTCTTGGCCCCTCTCTGTAAGTAAATTGACTTACATTGCCATTCAGCTTAGACAGGAAAGGCAGTGAGGAGAAGTATGTAAGGTAGCATAAATAATCCACTCTCTATTTTAGCATGGACTTGGACTCCAAGGCATGCACATTATATACCAACTTGACTTTCCTTTAAAATGACTGCAAAAAGTGCTCATCAGCATGCATGTGAGCGTTTGCACAGCTAGGGATACGAGACAACAGGCAGGCCAGAAAGAAAGGAGTGAGAAATCCTTAAGCTTTCACAGTCAGCGTGATCTTACTTCAGCAAGGTGAAAGGCAAGTGCTCAGGACATGTGCCTTTGTTGAGTTGGGTGGATCTAGTGAATGTTTGGATGGGGTCATTCATCCACCTAATTCTTCAAATATATTAGACACAGATATGGCTCTGACTCCAAGGGAGGCTTCAGAAAGGTTCACTGTGAACTGCCTCACCCCCAATACACAGCTTAATTCAAAGGAAGAAGCAGAAGTCATGAATAACCACAGATATGGTACTGTGGTGATGAGAAACACAGTCCATGAAGTTAAAGTTAAGTACTTGAAAGAGCAAGAGCAAAGGTTACATACCAATGATCCCAACCACCAGCTGATTGCTAGTATCGTCGCGGCCAACCAGCAGGGAATAGTCAATGATGAGGTGGCTGGAAAGAAAGTGGGAATCGCTGTGGATGGAAGCCCTCAGCACAGCCTTGCAGTGGGAGCGGATATACAGAGGGTTGTCCCGTACCATCTTCAAGAGATTTTCATCGAGCAGGACAACATCGCAACTTTCCTTCCCGGTGTCTGTTTTCACATTTCTGTTCCGCAGGGAGCCCTTCAGGTCAAACACCTGGCAGGGGAGGACAAGAGTACTTCATTTCATTGGAAGAAAATCTGTTTTACCCACTTTCCACTCTGTTAGAGAGACCAGTGTCTCAAAGACTCCAAACAGTTTTACTACAAGATCATGGAATGTCAAATATCTCACCCTCAAATCAATTACTCCCAAGTTGTGTATATGGGATTGAGTGGTAACTGATCAATGGACCTTGATGAAGATGTCAGCACACTGCTTACAGCTTTGATTATATGATGATTTGGACTTTAAAAGGTGACCTGATGTGATATTTTCTTCTAAAACTGCTGAATATAAAAGAAAGCTGATGCTGCCACTTTTTGGTGTTTGCATTCTGCCTACTGGGAACCCCACAGGTCAGTCGTAAGGAGAAGACATTCAGGAGAGAGTGAATCTTGCATGAAAACAGGCCATGGTGTGGCTGGGAAGGTAAGTGGATTAATTGTAGAATTGTATCCACTTGTGATTGCTGCAACCACAGTACAAGACAGGCCACACAAACCTGTTGATCTGGCCTAGAAACCTGGTCCCTTCAGCTACCACACAGCTGTGCTCCACCAATCTAGCAAGAAGTTAAGCTCAAATATATAATGTCTCTGAGGCAGCAAGCCACCATAGGACAAGCAGATCACATATACATTAAAACCATTACAATTAGATACAGCAGACACTATAATATGCTTAAACCACCACCACATTTCTTCAAATAGTAATTTAGGCATAGGGTCAAGATTTAATCACCTGGAAAGGATAGAGGGTCAGCAATAAGCCTTTTAGCTAAAAAGATGAAGTCAAATTTTAAGGTGTGTGTGATTTTGGCTAATTTTCTTCTAACATTCAAAAAAATTCTTAGTCTCCAGTGTAAACCCTGCAGTTCAGGGCAAGCCACCGTGGATAGCCAAGGACAAATATAGGACACCTAATGGAAAAAAGGTTGTAATCTTAACTATGGCAACAGAAGCCATTCGAAGATGACACTTTACATAAAAGGCCTTGTCTACACTACAGGGGGATATCAATCTAAGTTATGCAACTTCAGCTACGTGAATAATGTAGCTGAAGTTGACGAACTGAGATCTACTTACCGCGGGGTCCACACTATGCGAGACACTCTCCCATCAACTCTTTTTGTGCTTCTCATTCAGGTGGAACACAGGAGTAGAGAAGAGAGAGATCTGTAGTCGATTTAGCGGGTCTTCACTAGACCCGCTAAATCGACCACTAATGCATCGATCACCACGTGTCACACCCCCGATAAGGGTAGATAAGGCCTGAGTCAACATCTTCAGGGTGAAGATGCCCCAGTAGTGTCAGCCCTGTTCCTACTCTTTGTGTTGGGAAAAGCACTGTGGAAGAGAAAGATGCATCACATACTTATTCCTCACCTGAGCCATTTTTCTGCCATAGAAAAGGTTTTCCATGACAAGCAGATCCAGCTTCTTCTCAGTGTTGTTCTGAGAGTTCTTGTATCCAATCCGATACACTCCAAGTATTTTGGCCAGTGCTGTTGGTTTCTGATCGAGAGAACAGAGGATAACATTCCAATAGTTATGGTAGAAAGCATTACTTTCCTGTGCGCCAGAACTTTCATTTTTCATCCCAATACATTTGATTTTGAAGCCTTGGTGAAATTTCTGCATTTTAAAAATTTAAAAAAAAAACAACATCCTTTCTATCAGACTGCCAATATATACCTAACTCCTCATTATATCTGTTAGTCCCCCTCATTTTAATACTACTGGCTTGAAAACAACTATTTAAATAAAAAGACAAGTTCCAAAAACCAGCCTGTACAAGCCTCCTACCTTTTGCTGAACAGCATTAGTGATGTAAGTGAAGTAGTGTGGGGCAAAGTCAAGGAAGGACTGGACCTCCAGACGGGGCATCTGCTTCAAAATGAATCTGTCATCTGTTTCAACATTAGAGAAAGGCTATGTAATTCCAGATGTAGGAAAACTTTTACTGTAAATATCCAGAAAGACACCCCCAAATCCTTCAAGAATCTAACTTCAAGCATGTACCTTATTAACTGTAATTTTCTCTTTAAACGTTAGCAGCAGAAATTTGTGTCCATAGGCTTTACAGTTCTAGGTGTTAGCTCATTTGAAGGAATTTTTAAAAAGTCTGATTTGCCTTAACAGTGAACGCCAAAAGATTGAAAGAAAACTGTAAATCATTCAATTATATTAAAATCTGGCATCCCTTGAAGCTGTGAGAAAGTAGGAGTTTTATACTTAACCTCCTTGGCCAGCTATTTTCAGCACTGCTGAAGAGTATGCTTTATGAAAGCCTGTCCTCCAGTTGTGCCTTGGGGTTTTCAGTTTAGTTCTCCAACCCCCACAAGTGCCGCACTAAAGGTACAGAAAACACCCCTCCCACAAGAAACAGTTAAGAAGCTTTTTGCTACGAAAGGGGAAGAAATAAGCAAGCCAGTTTTACCTTCCGTCACATAGAACACAGCTCCTGACTTGCCTCCACGGGCCTGCCAGGGCAGAGAGTGAGACAGGGAGCGAATGAAGTCCTCCTCACGGCTCCCGAGTATCACATCACGCATCTTATGGAACTCCCCGGCATAATAAATCCGGCAATAGAACTTGGCATTAGCATCTGAAAACTCTGCAGAGAGACATGGAGAGAGAAGGTCCTTCATTAATTAGAAAAAGCAAGCCTTGTTTTCCCAAGAGAGTTGACCAGTCAGTAATATTTTTCAGGAGCTTTTAAGATCCCTTGCCCTCACTACAAAAGTTATTTTTAAGTTACAGTTACTCTTATCCACCCCTATGTTTTAAAGTGCTTAGAAAACTGGCTAAGTAGTAATTAAAAAAGAAAAGGTTGTTTTCTGTTTTTATTTTAATACCCCCACAAAATTAGCCCATGTTACATGCCAATTGATGGTGCTTCAAAACAAGATGTGATGGAAATTTAGATTTTGTAGGCTGTTTTTTGTAATTAACACCTCTGCCACTTTTTCAGAACACCTGGACTTGTTAGTAAGAATGCCATTGCTCTGCAATCTGACATTTTCCTGCCCAAGATGAACTGTCAACTCATCAACTCCAAGTTTTATTAGGGAGGTAGTTCTGTGTTTGTGAAGAGGGCAGTATGCCACCATATGATTCTTAATTAAGAGCCCCAAATTATTTCCTACTCACGAAGTTCCACATGGGGATTTGCTAGCTGTTTCTTTTGTGCATCTCCTCCATCTGCTTCATCTGAAAACAGCAAGGGGAAGATTAAGTCAGGCATGTATGTTTAGCACCATAAGCCAAGTTCTATAACAAGGTATGCTTAGCACTGAATAGAATTCACATTAAAAGAAGATCTTTGGGGTTTGCCAAAATGTTTATTTTTATTAGCAGCAGTAGTTCTAAAGCACCCCTTGAGAAGATGATTAGATACTGCATGAACAGTTAAAGAGTCACAAATCATACACAAATCATTTATTTCACTAACTGAATTAGCCTCATTTCCACTATTCAAGGTCAAATCGGGCTTCAAATTACAAAAAGTTAGAAATAAGATTCAAACTCAGTGCACTATAAAAATTGATGGTCACTGGAAGAGTCCTCAAAACAGATTGTAGGTAGATACTAAAGAAAAACGCATTGTTCATTAAACTTGCTGACTGATAACCCTGAAGTGAAAGATTCATATAACTAATTTCTTAGAAACCATCTGGGGAGCAATTGTCTTACTCTAGTCCAGGGATTGGCAACCTTTGGCACGCAGCCCGTCAGGGCAATCTGCTGGTGAGCTGGGACAGTTTGTTTACCTGAGTGTCCGCAGGTTTGGCCAATTGCAGCTCCCACTGGCCGCGGTTGGCTGCGGGAAGCGGTGTGGGCCGAGGGATATGCTGGCTGACACTTCCTGCAGCCCCCATTGGCCTGGAACGGCGAACCACAGCCAATGGGAGCTGCGATCAGCCGAAACTGAGGACGCTGCAGGTAACAAACTGTCCTGACCTGCCAGCGGATTTCCCTGATGGGCTGCGTGCCAAAGGTTGCCGATACCTGCTCTAGTCCCTCCAGGCCAAGCTTCCCAATATAACAGCTCTGTGAGAGAGTGTTTCGAGTGATGCTACCACTCATACTACAGAAGCATGACGACAGCACTAAGCTTTTTAGCCTATGTGAACGCAGTTTCCCCCACCCCCTTCCTTCTGTTTTCTGCTACTCCATGAACTGAAGTGATACAGCAGACCAGGAAGTAAAGCTGAGAGATGGACTGAAGCCCACTGGTTCACACTACACCCACCCAACTTGAAGGAATTTGGAAGACCCTGAAACCAAAGATGTATTGTTCTTGATACTATAGGCCTGGAGCCTTAAAAAAGGTCCCTTGTCTAATAAAGAGGGAAGCTGGGATTTTCAAGAGGAGTCCATTGAATTTCAATGAGATTTGGGCACCTAACACTTACTTTTCTTTGAAAATTCCATCTGGAGTGGGTTTGGGTTTTTTGTCTGTTTGTTTAAATAGACTAGATGTTGGGAGATGCAACAGTCCTAGCTGAAAGATGTAACTGATGAGAGAGCATACCTTGAGTCTCTGCTCCTTGGCTCTCCGGACCCTCCTTGCCCATCTGTCCAACCTGGTAGTAGGCACTATCTGCACCACGTAAGGTCTCTTTCTTCTGGGCAGACAGATCAGGGCTCTTCCCTCCTGTGCCACGGAAGAAGGATAGAACTCCAGAAACTTTTTTTGCTAAAGTGAGTGAGCAAAGGAAAGAGTGGGCACCATTGTTTCTATAGTCACTACAACCCAGAAGCTTTTATCACAGAAATATTCTCAAGTGACTTTTCTAGTAGTAGGGGAAAAGCCCAGTAACCTATTTCCAATCCTCCAACCAATTTAAAGTAACAGGTTAGTTGACTTAGTGTTACAGAATGCTACACCTTAATACTTCAGAAGTCATTGGAGAAACTGCACACGTCAAACTGAGCTGACTGCTTAATTGTTACATTGGAGCGCTAAAGTGCTAATCCTTTTTAAAAAGGGAGGGGGGGCAGGGGAAGACAAGCTGAAGAAAGCCTAACACAGGCAATGTTCCCATGCTCACACATCTTAAAAAAACAAAACAAAACCAGGAACCTTCCTGATTGTAAGAATCATTGGCATCTTGGAAACTTTTCTACTGAGAACTACTCATGGCATTTTACAACTTCCCCTCCTCCCCAAATTTCAAAGTATTTTTAACCAGTATCTTTAAAAACACACCACCACCAAAACCATAAGACAGTACTAAGAACACAACTGGAGTCCAGGTTCTATATGGGGCACAAAAGCCCACATAAGAATACTTAAGTCTGCTACATAAAAAAAAGGAGGACTGAGGTCATCTCTGTTACTAGAAGAGAAGAGTACCAGGAGAAAAACACCAGTGTGAGACTTTGATTTTCAAGCCAATATCAGCAGTTCAAAAACTGAATTTACTATACCCAACTTAGAACAAATTGGATTTCATTTCAAGTTGTATTTTCCCTTTTTAAAGTTAGTTTCAATCAAAACCTACACTTAAGCTTATTTGATCTCAGTAATTAAATCAAAGCTGGCCTGTGATGTGGACACTATTTCTCTAAAACAACCTTACGCTGTTCTGCTTCGGCTGTGCGGTTTGCCTGTCCCGCATTAGTCTCAGGCAATCGGACTGGGCTGTTGCTCTTCGGTTTGTTGTCCAACATACTGAAAGGGAAAGACATTCTGAATTATTTATAACCATAGTAAGTTTTCCATGTGAACCAGATAAACTAATTCTTCACCCGGGCACTAGATTATCCCCAATTTTAAATGAAAGAAAGAAAGTTAAAGTAAATCTATATGGGGAAGAGGATGTAAAAGTGTCCTACTGTGGGGAGACATTCAACCCCTCGTGGACTTCCAGGCTTCCTTCCAAAATGACTCCTCTACCTCATCTATCCAGGAAAGAGATCATCCACCCTTATCTCAGTGGGGAAGGCCCACTTGCCTGAGTGCAAAAACTGTTTCTCTAAGTCACCAAGCTGAGTTAACAGGACTACGGGCCTCTTCAATAACAGATTGTGCCAAATAGCACAGCTCCAGGATTGGGAGCAACCCAATCACTGCACCCTAGTGTACATGTAACTCAGTGGAGAAGCTGGTTAGGAGGGTACAGTACAAGGGCCCAAAGTCAGATGGGACCTGAGTTACTGTTATAAGACAGCTAATTATATTGAAACTGGGGACGACACCATCTGGACACTGGATGCTGTCAGAAAATTGAAGTACTTGGCAGTTCCATAAGAACACATTGGAGGGGGCCCCAGCTATGATTTTGGCTCCCCTCCACCCCCCATGACCACACTCTGCTCTCTCTAGTACAGGGGTGGGCAAACTTTTTGGCCCAAGGGCCACATCTGGGTGTGGAAATTGTATGGTGGACCATAAATGCTCACGAAATTGGGGTTGGGGTGCAGGAGGGGTTGAGGGCTCCGGCTGGAGGTGCAGCCTCTGGGGTGGGGTTGGGGGATGAGGGGTTTGGGGTGCAGGCTCCGGGCTGTGATTACCTCAAGCAGTTCCTGAAAGCAGCAAAAATGTCCCCCCTCCGGTTCCTACACGATGGCGCTGCCAAGCAGCTCTGCTGCGCGCTTCCCTGTCCACAGGCACTGCCCCTACAGCTCCCATTGGTCGTGGTTCCCAGCCAATGGGAGCTGTGGGGGCGGCACTTGGAGCAGAAGCAACATGCAGAGTGGAGCCCCCTGGCTGCCCCTAGGCGTAGGAGCCGGAGGCAGATATACTGCTGCTTCTGGGAGCTTTACAGAGCGGCTGCCGACCCTGTTCTCCAGCTGGAGCGCCGGAATGAGGCAAGTCCCAGACCCCAATCCCCAGCGGGAGTGCGAGGGCCGGATTAAAACAGCTGGCGGGCCAGATGCGGCCCGCGAGCTGCAGTTTGCCCACCCCTGCTCTAGAACATTTTCAAGCCTGTTATGAGCCAGTTGGTCACCTGTTTGGTGGAAGCCCTTCTTCAGAACTGCTCTTCAGAGATGCTTTGGATAACTCATCTAAGGCATTTCTGTATTCCTTGCAACTGAAAGGGAAAGATTAACAGCTTATGTTACAATTCCTACAATACCAATCCATTTGGTTTAATTCAGAGGCAGCAGCAAGTGGAGAGCAATCCCCTAGAGATAGGATACCTACCTGTTAGCTAAAAACAAACCCCACACAAGGTCCTTGAGAGACTATTTTACTTCGTTCTGTAAAAACTAGCTCTGAACTCTAGTTATTTTATCTAAATAAAAGATTTTTCAGAAAGCTGCAGACAGTCTAATTTCCCCATGTAGAAGGGCTGTCACTTCAATTTCGCAAGGAGCTCTCATACAGGGCTAGAAGAAAGTCTCACATTTATAGAAGTAGCAGCTGCAAGGGGTTTATACATGTTCCTTGAACAGAAAGGCCACTGAAGATTTCTTAGACATTTGGGATAAACCCAGTGAAAAGTGAATCAGTTTAAATACCTGAGCGCAAAAGCTATGATGGAGCTTGGTTCCTTTTCACAGACTGCAATGGGTACCCGTTCATGTTCATACATTAGGTAGTGCTTATCTGGGTCACTGTATAAAAACCAGAATAGATTATTTTTTTATGTTAGCAGCTCTGGACAAGTGAAGGAGCAACAGGTGGAGTTTTTGGTGAAAGTTCAAATTTCACCAAATACACCCCAGACAAGTGATTCTGTGACTTGAACGCCTCATATGGACTTGTAAAGGTACTGGCTTCTCCCATCACAAATATTTGTAGAGGGCACGTTAGCCACAGGCTAGAGTAATTTAAAATTCCATTATGTACTATAGGTGGTGGTGGAGAGTAGAAAGATTAACATGTTAGAGAAAACAGGGCTTGCTTTAGGCAAGCAATATACTGTTGGACGTTATGAACACACTTTTAATCCAGTGATGTTTGTGTGCAGGGAAAGCCAATTTATGACTATTAGTCTCTCTGTTCAGCAAGAGCAGTTGCACAGCTTTCAGTTTCTGTAGCTAAGCCAGAACATCAGTTTGGTATTTAGCACACAACACAATTTTCATGTCCATTGGTAGCACCATATATTACTTACAAGGGGAATGGAATGGGATTATAGCTGTTTCCAGGCAACAAATTTGCCAAAATAGCTTTCATAGTAGATTTCTCCTTCACCTGGCTGTCTGTAGATCCCAACAAGTGTCCATCAAATACATCTAGAATGAAGATATGACTATTAATTGTGGATCATGAAGCATACACCAGAACAGTCGAACTTTACTTGGATTTCCATGTGGGCTGTAATCTTGGGAAATAAAAAATTCCTTGCTCTACCATACATTTCATTGGAGGATCTCAAAGAAATTCACATGGAAAAATTAAGTATCATTGCCATGTTACAAATTGAGGCTGTGAGGTTAAGGGCCAGATTCTTAAAAGGTAGACTGCCACTGAGTCCCTAAATGTAAAAATCTGGCCCTACAGTGACTTGCCTCAAGTTACAGTGAGTCTGAGCCAGAGCCATGAATAGAACCCAGATTGCCTAATTTCTAATCCAAAGGCCCTATCCCCTCAGCCATGCAGCTGAATATATGCACAGTCTCATGCAGCTGATTATAGTACAGCTTGTGAAAGTTTGCACTGTAACTCTGCCTTTTGTAGCCAACCTATTAAAATCTCCCTGGATCAAGACTCTCTCAGAGAAGCGGTTTGGTGGATGTCAGCTCACAATGCAGCAATATTGAGTTCAGTTACATGAGCTGGATGGCCTCGTACCACTGCACCCTTGGGACAGATGTGCATGCCTGAAATAAGTCAAAGATCAGTTCTTGACCTTGGATAAGAGTTCTCCAGGATACTCAGCCCCAGGAGAAAGGAGAGTGCCTCTTATTTCTCTTACAAGGATTCCTTTCTGGCCAAAACTAAGTGTTGAAGAACATGTATCTACTCTTCATTCAAAGAGGGAAGGGTCAGTGATATGGGGAAGAAAGCATAGGGAGAAAGGAGTATACCGATGGCCTTCCCTACCGAGGAGGGCGGTTTATGGCCATTCTTCGTTAGAATGCACTAACGAACGAATAGCCCTTTTGCAGCTGCAGCAGAACCTTTAGCAACAAGCAACCTTGAAAGGAGCACATGTATTTTTGAGACACAGTTAGGTACCATTCAATCATTTGAAAAAGGTTGATGAGATGCCCTGGACCTGATACAGGACACCATTACTATAAGTTTACACCATTTTGGTTCCCACCATTGAAGCCTGTTACAATACTCAAGCACTCTTCAAAATATTTAGTCCACTTTGGTGAGCTTTAGGCACTCAGTCTGCCAGGTGAAGTGTTTGGTTCTCAGCATCATCATTTAGAGAGGCAGTCATACTAATCTAGTAACCAGTAATCTCATATGCTAGCCACTACGTGGTGTGTCACACAACCAAAGGAAGAGGGAAATAAGTGTCATTGAATTGTACCTTCTGAGCTGCTGGTGGTGTCTGGTTCAGAGAGTGAATTGGCAAAGGAAGGCCCCCCTGTCAGCTGCTCTGACACAATTTCAGGTGGGGTAGGAAGCTGGAGATGGGTGGAGCTTGTGGAGCTCTGACTTGACAAGGTTGTCAAGAAACGGTCATCTGTTGAACATACAAAAAACAGCAAGGACACAGGAAAGCATTTGAGATTACCAGCCAAAACGAACACCCGTTTCCATCCCGGACCCTTCACTAAAAATCGACATTCACTTGGGTAACCATTTTTCCTCTCACATATACGATATGTAATATAACAGATCCTTCACTTGGAAAGTGGAGAAGCAGTGCATAATGAGAGCACAAATGCTCGAAGAGTTACAGGAAACTTTCCAAAAGCACTTAAGTTCCGGTTCTGAAAGAGACTTGGGGCTTGTGCTGTAGTGCCATGTAAGTGTAGACATCAGCGCAGATGCTACCTAGGCCGACCGGAGGGATTCTCCTGTTGGTGTAACTAATCCACCTACCCGAGTAGCTAGGTCAACAGAAGAAGACTTCTGTCAACTTAGTGCTGTCTACATGGGCACTTAGGTTGGCTTAATTACACCACTCGGGATGTAGATTTCTCACACCCTTGAGCAATGTAGTTATGCCAATCAAATTTTCGAGTTTAGACCAGGCCTGAAACTCCAGCTGCTTAGTCTCCTAATGAGATTTATTGCAAGTCAATAGGGTGCCTAAGCATCCAAGTCACTTTCAAAAACAGGACTTCAGTGCTTTTGAAAGTTTTATTCAGAGTGGTTCTAGTGAGAGCTTTTGGAAACTTTAAAAAGTGATGATCAAGTTAAACTTCTATAATATTGTAACTAATAAATCTTTATATTACAATTGAGAATATAAGAAATCCAGTTTCCTTTTCACCATTTATGCAGCAGATTCATTTACTGCATTCCATTCACCTCTGACAATAGGTTAGCCCATGTCACTTTGTAGTTCTCACCCACAATGTTTGGGTTGCAGATACTGTAGAGGAACACCCACCAAAACTTTAATGAATTTTTAAGAAACATTTCAATTCATTAGGTTTTAAAACATCAAAATCTAGAGCTCTCAATCTACTCCTCTTGATGGAGTTCCTGTAACTTTTTGAAAAACTGAAAACATTGACGCTCCCATATTACTGAGATAATACATAGCTTGCCTTGAACAACTACTCAAAAGACTCCATGGGAAAATAGTTACAGTAGCTCACTCTCACTTTTCAGTAATCCTTACCCTTAAGATCCTTCTACTTTGCAAGAACATTTCTGCATTGGAAGTATTATATTCCTATTTGCAACGTATGAGACCCATAACTAGTGTGTCTTGAAATAAAAACGTAATATGTAATTTAGTATAAAAATCTGAACCAGGAGATGATTAAGGTTTTTGGCAATGGAAATCAGATGCAGCTTCTTCCCCTCAGACGTGACTATATTTAGGAGAGGCAGATTAAAACCAATCTTTGACAGGGACTAGCTGTTTTCCAGCATTCCATGCTACGTTCTAACCTAATGTACTGTTAACAGTAAGGATAAATAAAGTAATCAGCAAAATAAAGATGACATTTAAAATAGCCTCATTAGGATTTAGAGTTAACAACCCATTAAAAAGAACAGGGCAGTTCTTTTAGATCTATGGTTTCCAAGACTTAATGATCACCACATGAGTTTACATTGATTTCACATTTTGATGGTTCTTTGCAGCCTTGAGGCTAGTGGCTTAAATCTCTTAAAAGTGGAGTGTAAGAATTAGAACAATTATGTGCAAATACAATGAGGACAGTTACAAAGGCAATTTTTACACTAATAAGTGCTACAGTATTTCAATCCAATTTATGCTATAATCCTTCCTGTCTGGCAGAATTAAATTAAGGCAATAGTTCCATCATGCATGAATACTGTTCAGTCTTGCAGTATACACTAACCAACTGCACTACTGAGCGCAAGGCAAGGTTAACCCAGACTGGTACCAGATATACAAGATGAGACCAAAATAGATCTTAACCGTTTCAAGAAACTGCCCTACGGCAATCATCATGCTGGGGGAGTGGTTTGTGCCAAACAGCATCCTTATCTATTGATCACCCCAATTTGAAACAGAAGTAGGTCATTTCACAGTAGGGAAACTTAGTGCAGCACCAGGGTCCACATGGACACTTAGTGCATGGCAGACTAGTGCGGGGTAGATTTGCACCCCAGCCTGCCACAAACTAAGTGTTCACACCGTTTCAAACTAGTCTCTAGAGCTCAGTGACATGTTGCACCTTTGGGATTTTGCAGCCTTTAAGAGTTTTAAGATTAAAAACCTTAAAGGCCATTAATTCTTCCAGGAAAACTTGTACAAGAATGCTGTGTGGACGTGAAAAGAATTCTGATTCTATACAAGATATATGCTGCCTCTCCATTCTCTCCTCCTTTGTTAGGGATATTTACATGGAAATGGTATCCGTTATGTCCTAAATGGATACAGGAAAAGATATGTATCTGTATCATAGGGTAGAGTAATAGTCTCAAAATGGAAAGTTTGAAAACAGACCAACACTGATGTATTTACAGCTTTAATTATTTCAGATGAGACGGGGCTGAGGTGAGCAATTCTATTATGTCCTTACTAGAACACATTATCTAAACAGACCTTTTTCTCCATTCTGTAGGGCTGGAGAAGCGTTGCGGGGAGAGGCATCCATTGCACTGATCTGTGAAAAGATGGACAGAACATGGATTGCTGAGGAAGCAGCCAGTAGTCCCATTCTCTTTTCAGCTATATCCCTTATGATGGGGCAATTACAAAATGAAGAAGCATCACATTTGCAAAAGCAGAGAGCCCTAGCATTTTCAGCTTCTGCAGCACCACCATATATGCCTGATATGTGGCAGCATGTGCAAGTCATAAGATATGATTCTGCAAGTCTGCTCATGACTGTAAAAAGTAAGAGCTGCACTCTAAAAGAGACAGTAGGATTTAGATTACTGCCATCATGGCCCACCATTCTCTTCATTATCTCTCAAGTTAGAGCCCTGTGCTACGAGTTCTTTGAGTTTATTAATTACTATCTCCCATATCTCACTTAAGTGACATTTTCAGATTTATACCAAAGGAAATATGCCCATTACCTGTACTATTAAGTTTTAAGTGTAGTTTTTAAAAAAATCAAATGCATTTGCAAACTAAAAAAGGAGTTCATTCAAAGGTAAGCCTAGCTTTGGCCACAGAAAGGACAGATGTCTGCATGTAGAATGCTATAAGATTATGAGACTGCAATTTTAACCGAATATCTGTTAAAGTTACACTTGCAACGTTTTACAGTTCTAGTATTTAACATATCATTTTAACACATTTAAATTTCAGCTCTCTACAATACTCCCATTTCCCACCTCTTTATAATTTCACTTTCTTCATTTTCATCTGGTACCTTGATTATGCTGTAGTTCCTTCTTGTACATGGACACTGGGTTTATTTTATATGCTAGTGAGTTTAATCACTAGAGACAATGTAAAACCCTTTGGAATACAATAATTCCTTTCAACACCTTCCCTATCTCCGCTGGGTCCCTTTATATCAGAATTTTACCCAATATTTCCTACATTCTTGCAACATTTGCTTTACTTT
Source organism: Lepidochelys olivacea (assembly GCF_965140295.1). Lineage (NCBI taxonomy): Eukaryota > Metazoa > Chordata > Testudines > Cheloniidae > Lepidochelys > Lepidochelys olivacea. The sequence continues at coordinate 64,311,557 of NC_140421.1, read as the reverse complement.
CATTATATTTCATGATTTTTCTCTTCTCAAGTAAGATGAGAGCGAATGATAAAACAATAAGGAGGTAAACTGTTAAACTACCTCTTCTGAACTAAATCGCCAATTACATTGTGATACAAAAGCGAGTGCAGGGGTTCTCAAACTGGTGGTCGGGACTCCTCGGAGGTCATGAGGTATTACATGAGAGGTTGCGAGCTGTCAGCCTCCACCCCAAACCCTGCTTTGCCTCCAGTATTTATAATAGTGTTAAATATGTAAAAAACAAAAAGTGTTTTTAATTTATAAAGGGGGGGGGGTCACACACAAAGGCTAGCTATGTGAAAGGGGTCACCAGTACAAGTTTGAGAATCGCTGAGCTAGTGCATAAAAGGTCTTCCAAACTGGAAATAACACCCTCAACATCAGTCTTCATTTTAGATGGACATAACATTGATTGCTTACAAGCACTGAAGAACAACTGTAAGCTTTTGTATTTTTAAAGTTAACATTTTCTGCACTATAACTGTACAGAACGCCAGATCACATGCAACATTTTAGAACCCTTCAGAGGTTCAGTAGTTTCATGGTGCAGCATCATCTGATTATAAAAGTGATTTTAACCTTTTTGAAAGATGGGAGAAGCTATTTTAGATTAGTTTGCTTCCAACCAGAATGGCGGTTTCAAAGTAACAGAATGAAATTACCTTGTTTTCTTCACCTTGTCTCAGTCTTCCGGGGCTCGGTGGAACTGAGGGGCGTTTTCTACCTTTCTCCTGCTGGAAGAGATCCTGTAATCTAAAAGAGAAGCAGAGTTATCTTTGGTCCATGACTAGACGCCTAGGTACTATGGTAATACAAATAAATAATAATAGTATATTCAATTAGAACAATTACGTCAGGGCTAGTCTACGCTACCGTGCTACATCAGCACAGCTGCACCTGCTATGCTGACGGGAGAGTGAATAATTTCTCTATTTCCATGAGAGGCAGAAGCTATGTTGGCGGGAGAGAGTCTGCTGCTGACTTAGTGCTGGTGTCAATAGCACTTAAGTCGATGTAATTTGCGTCGCTCGGGGGATGGCTTTTTCACACCCCTGAGCAATGTAAGTTACATTGACTTAAGCAATAGTGCAGACAAGCCCTCAGACAAGTGCTATCATTCCGGGGACAATCTCTAAAGATCGTCCATGCTGAGGTTTAGTCAAATGTGTGTCTTTCATAATATTTTCTGGTCACACCTGGTACTTACTAAATGTTCTGTGTGACTAAATAAGGTTGCAATTAGCCATGAACAGATCATTCTTTTCCTCGCACCTCATAGTAGGAGTCGCAGTGTTGAAGTCAGAACAGTCATGTATGGGCCACGTGAGATAGTTTAAATAATTGCAAGTGGAATAGAGAAATTATAAGTTGCCTGTGTTTAAAATGTTTCTCTTCATATTTGCTCAACTGTGAGATTACTTCAAAGTGTTGTGCAGAGGATCAATTGCCTTATATAGGCTCTCTCCTCATTTCTACCTTTATTTCAGCTGTGCCAGGTTTCCCATACAAATTGTGATTCTCCAGTAAGTCTTTGCAATTTCTACAACAGGGCTTGAAACAGATAATCTATAATGCCACTCATTGAAGTCTAGCCATTTACGAGTGGGTCTCTATAAATATAACTCCACTCATTACATTTTCACCTTCAAACACTCATGTGTAAATATGACTAATCATTAGCAAGATATTGCAGTATCTTGTATGCAGTAGTAGCAACAAACTTGATAGGGAGAAAGTGCAGCAGGATCTCCTCCCTAGGTTGCTAGCATCTCTCTTACCTGTTATTCCAGGCCTGCAGCATCTCACAGAGGCTCTGTTTTTTAGCGATCAGAGACTCAAAGACTGACTGCAACTGCTGAGAGGTGTCCAATGAAGGTGAAAGCATCCTTGCTTGGATCTTCTCAATCCAGTTCCGGAACTCTACCTCTTCCATCTGCCAAAGAAAAATTGAGATTTTTCCGTACTCTGCCACCAGCAGTGTTACACTGGCACAGCAATGTTCCATTTTCGCCCTGCATTTCCCTGGTGCAGAAGCAGCATGTTACCTCTTTTTGTGCGAAAAGGTCCTCCATCTTCTCTTCCCTTGTTTTGCTGAAAGTATCCGTTTTCAAAGAGGTGAGACGATCATCAACAGCAAGGTACACCTGTGATACCCTGTGGTAAGAGGGGAAAACGTTACCGACACCATTCAGAGTCTCAGAGCCAAAATGTAGTCCAAAGTGGTCTTTAGTAGAACACACACTCAAATCTGATGCTAGAGTTTTGCAACCTATCCCCACCCTGTAACAGCTTGTCCCGTTAAACTTCAATGGGACAACTTGAGTAAGTCTACTCTCATGAACAAGATACAAGACTGGTCCCTTAAAAGGAGCATTCTGTAGACTCTAAAAAGATCGTGAAGAAAGCTTGCTGCTCTGGCCAGATGACTAAACTATGGCACACCCTTTTGAGGCGCACACAGCGTCATTCATCCACGATAGAGTACTTCATTGTGAAGAAAGCAGGGTTAATGTAACAAACAGCTAGAATACATGTACCGCCTTTGTCTACTAAGACTGACAATGCAAACTGAGCACTGTTGTAGCTTCCTGGTTTAAGGATAACTTATGGTTCTGCACTACAATGTAGAAAACCAGACCTAAGTAGACAAGAGCATCTCTTCTCACTGTTTCTTGAATATTTCAGCACTGAACAGAATAACCTGCTGGAATGATGACAAGTAGCAAATAGGTACTAAAAATGAGATCAGCAGTATGGGAACCCTGCAATAGGAGCAGTAGTCAGAAGATTGTGATAAATTGCCACTTCTTCCACCCATCTTTTCCACCTTTCCAAACAACCTAAAAGCAGTTTCTTCTGCAGTCTGAGACAACAAATCAAATTACATTCAATCCGCTCTTGCCCAATTACAGTCCCCTAAAAATAAACATTAGGTGGCAATGAAAAATGTCTGAAATCAAACTAAATTCAATAAAACTGGTCCTGTTCAGGAAACAATTTAAATATTTTCCTTTTAACATTTTATAAATTGAAACCACAAGTTGAGAGCCTCAGAAGGCCAGACAGTTCAAAACAATGCACTGAAGAACCTCGATACTTTTTTTTTCTTCTTTGTGTCACTTGTGTCTTTTCAAATCAAGCTTCCAAGTACAGCGTCTCCTCCCCATTTTTTGAGCATTGGAGAGTGGCAGCAATATCGCTCCTAGGTGGAGGATTTTCATTGTAGCAGCATGCTTCCAGGGTCAGCGTTCTGACAGCGAAATCCTTTCCAGTGATGATTTAGGAAAGGTCTGTAAGAACGTTTGGCCACTTGAGCTATCTACATAGAAGTCATGGCAATTTTTTTTTTTTTTTAAATTAAAAGAGACATGGGACCAAAACTGTTTAGTCTAGCCACATTAAAAAGTATAATTACACCAGGCATCCGGGGAGGAGATACGCCTACACAGGTGGGTCTTCGGGGTACACCTACACAGCAGCTGGGAGGTATGATTCGCAGTTCACATAAATGTACAAGCTCTGCTTGAGCTAGTGCAGCAATAGCAGCTGTGTGGGAGTGGCGGCATGGACTGTACTCTGGCATCTAGCCTGAGTCACGACCCATGCCACTGGGGCCACCCTGCTAGCTTCAGTGTAGCACACGCACGTCCACCCAAGCTGGGAGCCGCACTTCCCAGCTGCGGAGTAGACATACCCTTAGGCAACAGGTGGAGAGGGTCAGAATTAATGTTGGTATAGGAACCATACTTCCTCACTCTTAAGCAGGTCAATAAAAACTGGTTTGCTACAAGCTCTTACATCTGCATTAGCTTAAAATGTATTTAGCAGACGTTTTCTTTAGTTTCTGAAGCAAGGACGGCTTCATGCCCTCCTTAAGGCATAAATAAGAAGAGGCGGCGAAGACAGGTGAAGAAAAACAAAACAAGGACATACTTTTGAGAGAAATCCTTCAGATCCTGCAGAATAGTAACCTTTAACGGAGCCTGACGTTTGATGTAGATTTTGGGGTGTGGGACACACACCTCTAGCAGCCGGATTGGAGAATAGCTAAGAGCAATAAAACATAACCTTGTGTGAAAATGAAAACAAACACCACCCTGCTCCATTGCATCTCTCCCACCCTTGTGCTGTTGGTGATTCTCCTTCAGTTGGAGCATCAAGTATCAGAAAGAGCCCTGAAGGTTCTTGGCAGTGCCTGAAATACCTCAGCCTTCCAGGACACTATCCTGCACGTGCTGTTTAGCTACTATGTAAAATCAGTACACCAGCCATGTTATAAACCAGCAGGCTGAAGTTTGGTAACACAGGATTGATCATTTTCCCCCGATGCAGCCTGCCTATGGACTGCTGGTTCCATCATGTTGAGTCCCCTATTCCTAGAACTACTGCCAACCCCCCTCTCTCCCAGCACTGCACAGAACAGCGTGACTAGATATTGCCAGTTTCTAACCATGCTGTACTTCTAGGACAGAGGTACAAACTATAGTATAGAGCACTGTCCCTTTTCGACATGCTCAAGATTAATTAATTAATCTGAAGGACAGGACTATTAGGGTTGCTCTTTCAGCTTGACCCAAGCACTTTAGGTGGCAATGCAGTCAGTGCTGGGGTGGAATCTGGAAGCGAAACCTTACCTAAAAGATGCCACCATCTGATTATATGAGAAATACTGGTGATAATCATGGTGTATGGAGTGACCACAAGGCTCTGCATTGGCTCTTCGCGTGTACTGGTGCCCATAGAATCTCAATTCGAGGTATTTTGCAAATGACATGGACCAAGAATCATTGGAAAGTGGGACAACTGGTGTGACCTGAAATTTGAAAACAGATTTTAATTGGAATAGACCAATGACTTAGGGAGAAACAATGAGTACATTTTCAGTAAAACTAGCCTAGTCCAAGCAGTGATGTAGTGTTCAAGCAATTCAAAAGGTGTGACTACGAATCTGGGGGTGTGTGTGTGTGTGTACAGTTTTTATGGTACGAATCTGGGAGTGGGTGGGTGGGTGAGTGTATGTACAGTTTTTATGGCACGAAGAGGTCAACACAGCATCAAGATATCCTGTGGTGTGCTGACATGGTTAACTAATACAGCTGATGCAGTTAGCAATATCTAGAAGTGCTGATCAGGAGAGATTTTGGTTATTAAATCAATATAAGAATACTTGCCCCAGAAAGGAGAGGTTTCCCACCATAACAACATGTTTGCTTATATTTGTAAAGTGATTTCTTTGTCTAGTGGCATCACTTGTATCGACTCAGCCAGCAACACTGACTTCACTGCACTGCCGTGCCTTAAAACATTTAATCAAGTGCCTGAGGACTGAGCAGTGAAGATTCCATTGAGTACTCCAATACTTTAGCATCTATATTTATAATACTGCTTGCAATTTTAGGTGTATTATTTTATGGTCAATATTTCTACTGGTGTTGAACATAGTCACATTTAGAAACAGAGCATTAGGTGTGTTAACAAGCAAGTAAGTTTTATTTATGGGATATTTTCTGCATGCAAGATTTGCATCTTCCATCAGCTATCACACTAATTTCCTCCAAATTCCTTTAAATCCATCATCATCATCAGGGTATAAACCAGTATAGATAGCATGAAGTCATTAGAATTGCTACTGTACGTTGAATATTTTTCTATATAGTTTCTAGATGGCAAAATGGCTATTTTAGGTACTTTCTTTAAATGTACAGGAAATGAAGTTAATTTAGGGGGTTTTTAATAAAAGTCACTCAGACTGGTGATTATAAATAGATTTCTAAAATTAAATAGAGGTTTGTTTGTTTTAACTCCAGGGGACATATAGCTAGTTTTCTTAAAGAAGTATAAGAAGATTTACTGAAGTTACAAGAAAAAGCATATGTCCTTTATGTTATTTTACAAATTATTTCTGGCTTTTAAAAGGGGATATAACATTCATCTAATATTGCAGTTATTTTATCTAGTATTTTAGTGCTGAACAAAGAAAATCTGTAGATAGTTTTGAAACAGTACAGCAAGTGCTGTTGGACTTGATCAAGACACACACTATGTACTGTATAGTGGATAACAGCAAGAGTACATTGTGGAGGAGATGGTTTTAGCTCAATTAATGGACCAGTACATCAGAGGAGGAGTTTTGTCCATCCCCACTTCAATATTCAACAAGTTTCATTATGGCCAGGGGGCCACAACCTCTACTGGCACATGTGAGAACAACTCTATTTAAACCCATGGAGCTCTTGCCTGCCGGTGCCTGAAATTAATTTGGTCCAGTCTGTATCAGCACCTTTATCCAAAACTATTTATCCTTTCAAAAAAGATTTGACAGCCTTTTTCAAGCAGAAGCAGACATTTCCCCTGTAGTGCAATATACTGGGAGCATTACACCCAACAGGCATCAGTGGGTTATGTAGAATTAGTCTTAGTTACAGATCATAAGCTGCTGCTCCAGAGAAAATACAGCTCTTTCTGAAAGACAGTGCCCTCTGCATGAAGGCCTATCACACTATGAATTCTGCTACCATAGCATCAGAATATTCCTCTTAATCTTTACCTGTTTGCACAATCTACACCAGGAGTAGGTAAGGATTGTGTGCTGGTATCCAGGGACTGGGGAGTCCAGCTCCTTCAGTATGATCTGCACACAGCCTTGCCCGTGGACAAAGCGACGAATGTGGTGCACCATCGGTGTTTCACAAAACATGCTGGGGCATTGGTAGGAAGGCCTTAGAGAAAAGAAGTGGTGACATTCAGTTTTGAGGAAGTAAGTGTTACATGTGACATCTTGAAGGCGACAGTCAGTGGCCCTAGCATACCTTTCACTGTCATCACACTGCAGTAAATCCACCTTCCAAGATGTACAGAATGAACAAGCTTCCAAACCACTTCTAAATTATCTTAAACATTTTAAGTGTATTTATAGGGAGATCTGTTGCTGCAGGCCAAGATTTTCAAAAATACTGGTGCTTTAAGTGAAGCTCCCAAATCTAGATTTAGGCACTCAAATGAGGACCAATATTTTCAGAAGTGCTGAGCTCCCATGTGGGGAAAAGAAACCAATTTAAGTGTTTGAATATAGATTTAGGAACCTAAGTCTATGCACCCAAGTTTTCTGAAAACTTTGGCCACACTGGTTATCAAGGATACTTAACAGGGTTAAGGGTTACAAGGGTTAAACTTGCACTCAATATTTTCACACTGATTTTTATCCATTGCTAGCATCAGCTTTCCCCTGTGACTGGGGAACACCCGATACCCTGCATCAATCACTGTTTCAAGAGTAGCTAGTGTAGCACTTACAATTAAAAAAAGTGAACATACACACAGGTCAAAATTTGATCTAGTTTTTTTTTAAAAGTTTTAAATTTAGCATTTGACACACATACAAGGCTGACAGCACTAGAGACTGATTACTTACTTACCCACAGAGTAGGTAAACCCTAGGCAGTGGCTGTGCAGCTCCTCAACTTCGAGGCTATGTCTACCCTGAAGAGCTGTCACTGGATTTAGGGACTATGGACCCTTGTTGTCTAGAAATGGAAGTGGGCCTACCAACCAGCTTCACATAAGCTACAAAATGTTTATCAGATAGCAAACACTTGATTTCAAATCAGGGGAGCATCAGGCCAGTAACCTAGAGAGGAAGGGCTCTAGGGCTAAAATTTCCAAACACAACTAAGTGACTTAGTAGTCCAAGTCCAATTTTAAAAAGCAACTTATGAAGTTCAGAGAAATTGACCACATATTCCTTTATCAAATCCCAGAACCATCTATCTACTTCAATTCTTCCTTCTGTTTAACATTCTGTCTTATGTTGATTTAATAGAATTACAAGCTTCTATCTTAGTTACCCATATGCATCTTTCAAATGCAGTTAGCGTCAACAGGAAAGTAAACGGCATTCTTTAGTGTGCCTATATAAGACAGATTCATACAGGGGACAAAATGAAGTAGAAAATTCCTTAAACATAGCTTCTTAACAGATTCCCTTATGAAAAGTAGAAGGGTTCTATCAATAGCCATTTTTACCAAAATGAAATCAAAACAGAACAAGTCCTGCCTATAATAATATATGTTTGTCATGTATTATGACCTACTAAAACTACATATAGACTTCATGTAGTATCAAATATTCCTAATTACACATAGATGAACAGAATTTGTTGGGGAATAATCAACATGTTTTTTCTAAAGTGAAATCATGCCTCACCGATCTACTAGAATTCTTTTGGGGGGGGGGTCAACAAGCATGTGGACTAGGGGGAATCCAGTGGATATAGTGTATTTAGATTTTCAGAAAGCCTTTGACAAGATCTCTCACCAAAGGCTCTTAAGCGAAGTAAGCAGTTATGGGATAAAAGGGAAGGTTCTCTCATGGATTGGTAACCAGTTAAAAGATAGGAAAAAGGGTAGGAATAAATTATCAGTTTTCAGAACAGAAAGAGGTAAATAGGGTTGTCCCTCATGGGTCTGTACTGGGACCAGTCCTATTCAACATATTCATAAATGATCTGGAAAAAGGGGTAAACAGTAAGGTGGCAACATTTGCAGATGATCCAAAACTACTCAAGATAGTTAAGTCCCAGGAAGACTGCAAAGAGCTACAAAAGGATCTCTCAAAACTGGGTGACTGAGCAACAAAATGGCAGATGGAATTCAGTGCTGATAAATGCAAAGTAATGCACATTGGAAAACAATCCCAACTATACATATAAAATGATGTGGTCTAAATTAGCTATTACCACTCAAGAAAGATCTTGGAGTCATTGTGGACAGTTCTCTGAAAACATCCACTCAATGTACAGCGACAGTCAAAAAAGTAAAGAGAATGTTGGGAATCATTAAGAAGAGGATAGATAATAAGACAGAAAATATCATATTGCCTCTATATAAATCCATGGTATACCCACATCTTGAATACTGTGTGCAGATATGGTCGCCCCATCTGAAAAAAAGATATATTGGACTTGGAAAAGTTCAGAAAAGGGTAACAAAAATTATTAGGGGTATGGAACGGCTGCCGTATGAGGCGAGATTAATAAGACTGGGACTTCTCAGCTTGGAAAAGAGATGACTAAGGGGGGGTGGGTCTGATAGAGGTCTATAAAAAAATGTGACTGGTGTGGAGAAAGTCAATAAGGAAGTGTTATTTACTCCTTCTCATAACACAAGAGCTAGGGGCCACCAAATGAAATTAATAGACAGCATGATTAAAACAAATCAAAGGAAGTATTTTTTCCACACAACGCACAGTCAATCTGTGCAACTCCTTGCCAGAGGATGTTGTGAAGGCAAAGACTATAACAGGATTAAAAAAAAAAATGAACTAGATAAATTCATGGAGGATAGGTCCATCAATGGCTATTAGGCAGGAATGGTGTCCCCAGCCTCCGTTTGCCAGAAGCTGGGAATGGGCGATAGGATGGCTCACTTGATGATTACCTGTTCTGTTCATTCCCTCTGGGGCACCTTGCATTGGCCACTGTCGGAGGACAGGATACTGGGCTAGATGGACCTTTGGTCTGACCCAGTATAGCCGTTCTTATGTTCTTAAAGCATTAAGCTACTTAATATAGCTGAAGTATTGGTTGGATCACCAGCACAGCCTGTTTACCAAAAGTCATTATGTTCGAAAAGTTTGCATCGACGCTCTAAAAATATTTTTCTAAGATATCATCATAAGACATTCTGATAATATTTAGGCAGTAGATTTTTCCAAGTATTGTACTTGTGGCACCTTGGAGACTAACGGATTTATTGGAGCGTGGGCTTTCGTGGGCTGCAGCCCACTTCGTTGGATGCATGGAATGGAACATATAGTTAGATAGATACACACACACACACGCGCGCGCGCGGATGGGTTGGGGGTTGCCGTGCAGACTGTGAGAAGCTAATTGGTTGGGATGAACTGTTGTCAGCTGGAGAGAAAAACCCCAACTTTTGTGGTGATGGTCGAGATGGCCCATTTAGACAGTTGACAAGAAGGTCCTATGGAAAAGAAGCCCTTGAGGAATTCCACCATGATTTCAACAATTTCCATCCCACCATCAACCTCAGCCTAGACCAATCCACACAAGCGGTCCATTTCCTGGACACTACTGTGCTAATAAGCGATGGTCACATAAACATCACCCTATACCGGAAACCTACTGACCGCTAATATACCTACATGCCTCCAGCTTCCATCCAGGACACACCACACGATCCATTGTCTACAGCCAAGCTCTGCGATACAACTGCATTTGCTCCAATCCCTCAGACAGAGACAAACACCTACAAGATCTCTATCAAGCATTCTTAAAACTACAGTACCCACCTGCTGAAGTGAAGAAACAGATTGACAGAGCCAGAAGAGTACCCAGAAGTCACCTACTACAGGACAGGCCCAATAAAGAAAATAACAAAACGCCACTAACTGTCACCTTCAGCCTCCAACTAAAACCTCTCCAGCGCATCATCAAAGATTTACAACCTATCCTGAAAAATGATCCCTCACTCACAGATCTTGGGAGACAGACCAGTCCTCGCTTACAGCCTACGAACCTGAAGCAAAAACTCACCAGCAACCACACACCACACAACAAAAACACTAACCCAGGAACCTATCCTTGCAACAAAGCCCAATGCCAACTCTGTCCACATATTTATTCAAGTGACACCATCATAGGACCTAATCACATTAGCCATGCCATCAGGGGCTCGTTCACCTGCACATCTACCAATGTGATATATGCCATCATGTGCCAGCAATGCCCCTCTGCTACTTGAAGTCTTTAAACCACGATTTGAGGACTTCAATAGCTCAGACATAGGTGAGAGGTTTTTTGCAGGAGTGGGTGGGTGAAATTCTGTGGCCTGTGTTGCGCAGGAGGTCAGACTAAATGATCATAATGGTCCCTTCTGACCTTAAGTATCTATGAATCTATGAAACTGGATCACTATTCCTTAGGAATTTGCTCCTGCTGCAGATCTCACCTGAAGTTCCATAGCAACTGTTGTAAAATTAGATTAAGATTATGACCAAACACAATTCGCTGCTTTGTAGAGGACAGAGCTATTTGCAATAAAGTACTACCTAGAGATCCCAATCTGGACCCCACTGTGGCAAGCTCTGTACAAACATAGGGTAAAGAGATAGATGTCTGAGGCAAGGACTGTAATAAGCAACAGGTGATTAAACAAATGGGTAGGAGGGAGATAACAATATGAGCACCTTTTCACTTGTAAGAAGGTAGGAGGAGCAAATGGAACATACTTTAAGAAACATATTTCCTGTTTTGTTGCAAGCATTCTAATAAAACAAACGGAAAAGAATTATAGAAGACCTATTCAACAGAACTGTCTCTAAAGAATGTTTTGCTAAAGATTTTCACAGCATATGTATGTATACCTTTTTTAAATCATGCAAACAATTCTCTGTAAACTGTACAATACTACATGTACATGTGTGAGAAAAGCACATCTCAGTCCGATGAGGCTACTGAAGACTTCCTTAAAAGCATGGCTGATATTCTAGTGTAAAAAGTTCTTACCTGAAACAATACCGCTCTAAAAACACTCCTAGAGTGAGGTCATTCTTCCCATAGAACTCCATTGTCACAATCCTGATGTAGAGGAAAAACAGAAAATTTAAGAGGCAAGATCTTGTATTGGTTTGAGAGGTGTACATTACAGGAATGACTGCAACATGGGAATGCTCATGAGCAAGTACATTTATCTCAGCAAATGCCACACAAGTGTGCCTTTTAAGATCATGGCCAAGAACTTCCAAACTTGGGTATTTGAAGTTAGTCATTCTAATCAATATTTGAACACTTAACGGGGCATGATTTTCAGAGGTGCTGAACACAGCATCCCAGCTGATCCCCTCTAAAATTACTTTAATGGGCACTTCAGGTACTCAGCAACTTTGGAAAAAAGAAGAGCCACTTTAGGTGCCTAAATACTGATTTGGATAACTCATTTTAGGCACCCAAATTTGGAAGTTTTGGCTAGAATCAATTTTGCTGCTTTATTTGTTGCTTTATAACAAGTAGGGCCCTACCAAATTCACAGCCATGAAAAACGTTCCACGGACTGTAAAATATGGTCTCTTCCCCACCACCAGTGAAATCTGGTCTTATATATGCTTTTACCCTATACCAGGGGTCGGTAACCTTTGGCACCTGGCCCATCAGGGCAAAGCCACTGGCAGGCCAGGCCGGTTTGTTTATCTGGAGCGTCCGCAGGCACGGAGCCCCGCAGCTCCCACTGGCCACAGTTTGCCATTCCCAGCCAATGGGAGCTGTGGGAAGCAGTGACTAGCACGTCCCTCGGCCTGTGCCACTTACCGTAGCTCCCATTGGCCAGGAATGGTGAACTGTGGCCAGTGGGAGCTGCAGGGCTCCGTGTCTGCGGACGCTCCAGATAAACAAACCAGCTGGGCCCACCAGCAGCTTTACCCTGATGGGCCGGGTGCCAAAGGTTACCGACCCCTTCCCTATACTGTACAGATTTCACAGGGGAAACCAGTGTTTCTCAAATTGGGGGTCCTGACCCAAAAGGGAGTTGCAGGGGAGTCACAGCCAACCTTATTTCTGCACTGCCTTCAGAACTGAGTGGCTGGAGAGTGACGGCTGTTGGCCAGGCGCCCAGCTCTGAAGGTGGCACCCCACCAGCAGCAGTGCAGAAGGAAGGGTGGCAATTCCATGCCAGGCCAGGCGTCACCCTACCCTTACCATACCATGCCACCCTAACTTCCATTATCTCCCTCCAACTGCACTGGCTGTTTGGGGAAAAGCCCTACCCAGTGAACAGCTAAGGATTAGTATTAAAAGTTTGCCAGTAACCTGCAGCCTCACAGCCAGCTCTGCAGACATTTAGACATGAAATGCTACTTGCTACGAAGAAATTCCTGCCCTCACTAGGTGAGCAAAGCTGTATTAATATTTAGATTGTAGTGGATTTTCTACACCCCATTCTGGAGCCCTACTACTAGAAATGAAAAAATCTTCTGAATCTTCCAACCTGCCCAACAGAGATTTCACAGATTTCATGCCCCCCACAGTCACTGCATTAAAATATACCGTACAGAACCACAGAAATGTAGGGCTGGAAGGGACCTTGAGAGGTCGTTGAATCCAGCTCCCTCCGCTGAGGCAGGACAAAGTAAACCCAGACCATTCCCGATAGGTGTTTGTCCAACCTGTTCTTAACCTCCAGTGATGGGGATTCCACAACCTCCCTTGGAAGCCTATTCCAGAGCTTAACTACCCTGATAGTTAGGAAGTTTTTCCTAATCTCTAACCTAAATCTCCCATGCTGCAGATTAAACCCGTTACTTCTTGTCCTACCTTCAGGAGGACAACTGACCACTGTCCCCTTTCTAAAACAGCCTTTAAAACATATTTGAAGACTTATCAGGTCCTCCCTCGGTCTTCTTTTCTCAAGACTACACATGCCCAGGTTTTTTTAACCTTTCCTCATAGGTCAGGTTTTCTAAACCTTTTCACATTTTTGTTGCTCTCCTTTGAACTCTCTCCAATTTGTCTACATCTTTCCTAAAGTGTGGCACCCTGAACTGGACACAGTACTCCAGCGGAGGCCTCACCAGTGTATGACACTCCTGTTAGTACACACCAGAATATTACCCTTCTTTGCAACAGCACCGCAATGCTCACTTATATTTAATTTGTGATCCACTACAACCTCTCAGATACTTCCCATTTTGTAGTTGGGCTTTGGATATTTCCTTCTTAATTGTAGTACTTTGTACTTGGGTTTATTGAATTTCATCTTGCGGATTTCAGACTAATTCTCCAATTTGTCAAGTTCATCTTAAATTCTAATCCTGTCCTCCAAAGTGCCTGCAACTCCTCCCAGCTTGGGGTCATCTACAAGTTTTATAAGCATATTCCCCACATCATTATCCAAGTCATTGATGAAAATATTGACTGTGATCAGATACAGGGCTGACCCCTATGGGACCCCACTAAATACATGCTCCCAGTTTGACGGTGAACTACTGACAACTACTTTGAGTTCGGTCCTTCAGCCAGTTGTGCACCCACTTTATAGAAATTTCAACTGGACCATATTTCCCCAGTTTGCTTATGAGAATGTCATGTAGGACTGTGACAAAAGCCTTACTAAAAATAAAAATAAATCATGCCTTCTGCTTCCCCCCATCCATTAGTCAGTAACCCTGTCAAAGAAGGATTTTAGGTTGGTTTGGCATGATTTGGTTTTGACAAGTCCATGCTAGCTATTCCTTATACCGCTATTCTCTCAGTGCTTACAAACTGATTGTTTATTAATTTGTTCCACTATCTCTCCGGGTATTAAAGTTAGGCTGACTTGTCTATAATTCCCTGGGTCTGTTCTCCCTTTAAAGATAGGTACTATGTTTTCTCTTTTCTAGTCTTCTGGGACCTCCTCCTCCATGAGCTCTCAAAGATAACTGCTCCACTTTCAAGACAGCTTCATCTAGTTGCTTAAGTACTCTAGGATGAATTTCATCAGGCCCACATACAAAAGCAGTGATTAGTTAGAGCACTGAATTACAGACTGGGCTTTTTTTCCCTCCTCATTCCTGCCTTATTAAGCATTACAAAGGTAAGTGGCATTGCTCAAATCCATCTAGTCATACACAGCTTAATGTTGTGACAGGCAACTCTAAAAAAGGCTAAGCTACCTTCCCAGGAGTCCTTAGTGAAGCTGTACAGAAGAATTAGCACTGACCTTGCCTTCATATAAGAGAGAGAGAGATATTAACACTTAAACTTTGTATTTTAAGAGAGCCATAGGGAAGAAGAAGAAGAAATAATTCATTTCATACCATGGACTAACGCAGGCACTTGGAGCATTGCTGGACTGGGCAGAGGAGCTACTGAAAAGAACACAGAGCCTCTGATGGTTGACTGGGCTCAGACAGTCCACCTGACAAGACAACCCATTAGCCAGTTACAACCACACATTTCCACCAATACAAAATAGTTTACACTTTAAAAGCTGCATAGAATGGAATTTTATTCAGTGAGAGATTCCGTGTTTGTCCCATTTGTCATATTTACTTTTCTCAGGAGATTAAGTTACCCAAGAGTTCCAGGTAGACTTATGCAAGGATGACTTTTTTGGATTACAGCACAACCAATTAGGTACAAAAAAGTTTAAGGAATAGGAAGTCCAAGTGGACTTTTAAACAGTTTGACAGTTTGAAGGGTCTTTAATCCACAAGTGTGCATTTTAATCCTTTAGGACAAGAAATCTTGAGCCTGAAACTTGACATTTGCTGCTTACTTCCTTGCAAGAAGAGTTTTTCTAATACACAGGATCTCATTTATTCAGAATACACAAGGTAGATTTTCTAAAAATATACTTTGCAGTTACATCCTCCCAACACTGTCCTTTATTCTAACTGGACATCATTCGTGACCTTTAGCCACCAAACCCACTATGAGACAATATCAACATTAGCGTTACTCAGTATGAAGAGAGAAAAAAACAACAACAGCTTTTAAATAGATGGGCATTCCATTTCTGAAATAGATGAGAGATTGTTCTCTTCCCCATCCCCCACTTCACCCCCAACTGTAGATCCAAGCACATTCACTCCCAGCATGTAAAACTGAGCTGGTAATGAGATATACCAAGTTTCTTGCTCTTCCTGGTGGTTCAGAGAGCAAGTGCTTTGCAAGCCCACCCACCCCATCCCCTCAAGTCAGCATCTCTCACAATCAGAGACCACAATGTGGTGATTAAACAAGCTGATATCCAAGTTGACCTAGAGCACTGCAGTCCAATATGAACTTTTGTTATGCCTGGCCTGTTCCTAAATATGATATTCAGAAGTAGGTTCCTTCTCTCACCACTAAACAAAAACAGGAGGTAAAAACCTAGATTCTTACCTTATGAGACCATACAGATTCACCCCGAACCAATCCTCTCTCATCCTCTTCATTTCTGCCTCCAGCTTTTCCTCCAGAAACACCAGATGCATCTTTACACTGGGCAAAGGGATCTGCATTTTTCTGTTGTATCCTTCCTCCTCTGGCCCGGTAATCTGCTAGCATTCTGGCCAAGCTTTGGCTATCACCCAGATGCTCTGCAATTCTAGTGTTAACTAACTCATGGGTAGGCAAAACCTGGATGGCCTTTGCCTGGATACTTCCATTTATCCCTTGCAGTCCAGAGAGATCCCTTAACAGCTGTTTCTTCCTTCTGCTCTCCAGCTCCTTATACTCTTTGTTGAGGAAAGGAGACAAATAGACCTGCTCTGGGAAGTAGTCCCGGGCAGGGCACCTCATGCCCATCTCCGTTAGAAGAAAAGGTTCATGGAATGTGATCACAGGTGAGATACAGAGAATAACATCTTTCAGCTCCTGCTTAAATGCTAAGGAGTAGGCCTTGAGGCGATCCTCGGAGGAAGTCACCTCCTCCATGATATACAATCCAGTGTCATCCTGCAGAGGGTCTCTAAAGACTCTCATCTGGCTTTTGGAATCCTGCAGGTCACCTGGCTGCTGCAGAGTCTCCAGATGCTGACTATATAGAGTGCCTGGGTGTTGGTCCATACTTTGGAAGGGTAGCGGTGATTCTGGTACTGGTGTTTTAATACTGCTCAACACTGGCAGTGAATATTCCATTCCGAGATGCTCTTGGTGCCTTAAAGAGGAACCCTCTCGCAGGACATCATCAGCATCTTGATCCTCTTCTTCAAACAAAGTTCTTTGTTCTAGTGTGCTGGCCTCATCGGAAGAGACAGACTCAGAGAACATGGGCACTTTTTCAGAAGAGAGCTCAACATCTCTGACCACCATGCTAAACTCCTCACCATTAAAGAGGTCTTGGTGCTCATGTTCATCTCCTTGGCTTTCACTCAGAGCGTGGAAGGAGCTGTTTTTAGTCAGAGTAGGGGGCATGGCAAACTCATCCATAAGGAAAGAAATTTCCAGTTGGGAATGATAAGCCACACAGACCATAAAGATAAGGATCTCCTTCACTCGGGTCAGTTCATAGTCTGCAGCTCCACGCAGCTTGATGGTGCAGCCCAAGTGTGGCGGGCACCCTTCAAAAAACATTAAGGTTTTGGTTTGATCTAGAAAGGTTAGGAGGAAAACAGTGAGGGTCAAGCAGTTCTCACATTTCACACTTAAGCAGCAGACTGAAATGTTTTCCTATGAAAAAAGTGAACGCTAAACACGATGGAAGAGTTGGAACTAGTGGTACAGCCAGGTATTGCAACACCGCTGCAGGAACTCGTGCCCAGACCAAACCACGGGTGCGGCTCAAGATCTTTAGGTTTCTTTATGGAAAGTTAGCCTCTGCTGCCCCTCCCTTTACCAGTCAAGTTGCTATACATTTTGAATCCAGTCAGGACAGAACAAATAAGTAGCATATGTCCCAATATACCAAGATTAAGCTAAGTCATAGAAGTGTAGGGCTGGAATAGACCTCAAAGGTCATCTAGTCCATCCAATCCATGTTGAGGCAAGATTAAATACACTTGTCAGGGAAGGTCTACGTATTTGTCTAGCCCAGGGGTGGGAAAACTTTTTGGCCCGAGGGCCACATCGGGGTTGCGCAACTGTATGGAGGGCCGGGTAGAAAAGGCTGTGCCTCCCCAAACAGCCTGGCCCCCACCCTCATCCACCCCTTCCCACTTCCTGCCCCACTCAGAACCCCTGACCCATCGAACCCCCCTGCTCCTTGACCCCTGACTGCCCCCTCCCAGGACCACCCTGACCATAACCGCCCCCCAACTCCCCCTGCTCCCCGTCCCCTGACTGCCCCCCCCAGAATCTCCACCCCATCCAACCGCCCCCTGCCCCCTGTCCCGACTGCCTCCCAGGACCCTCCACTCCCCACCCCTTTACCATACTGGAGCCAGCCACGCCACCGCGCTGCCTGGCAGGGGTGGCGGGCCAGAGCGCTGGCAGCGCAGTACGCGGAGGCTGCAGGGGAGGGGCCGGGGATGAGCCTCCCTCGCCGGGAGCTCAGGGGCCAGGCCGGATGGTCCCACAGGCCGGATGTGGCCTGCAGGCCATAGTTTGCCCACCTCTGGTCTAGCCTGTTCTAAAAAAATCTCCAATGATGGGGATTCCACAACCTATTCCACTGTTTAACTCATGATGTTCTAAAGCCTACAGACTTTAAAAGCAAATGCCTTGACTTGTTTCTTTCTAGCTAAAAGAATCTGGGGGGGGGGGGGGGTTTAGGGGGAAAACGCAGGTTATTACAGCCAGGAGGGGTCCACTGTTTGGTAACCCATTCGGTTAAGCTTTACATTAATCTGTCAAAAGGTATTCATTTATGTGGTCTTCCTTGCTGCACTGGCCTTCTGTTTCTGTAATTAAAAAGTTAACAATATTATACCTGCAGTTTCTACCCCTAAGCTCCCAACCAAATGAGTTTTTGTCCACTTGTTAGATGCTCATTTCATGTGTTGTATACAGAGATCAGCATAATATGGATCATTTCTTCATATTTTTTGCAAGACATTAGATATAAAATTCTTTGTACTCTTTCTTCGGCATATAAAACATCAAGACTATTATGGCAAAATTATATTTATCAGCTCTGTCAACCATTCATTCATTCCAGTTACTTGGCAGTCAAGACATGCTGCTTAACGCAGCAGTATTAGTAAATTAATAATCCACTCTCCAACTCTGTTGGGCAAATGAGCTCGGACATCCAGGTTCTACTCACCATTAGGTAACTGGAACACTTGCATGTAAAATTTATGACAGGTTCCCAAGTGTGGTTTGGTCAACAATTGATCCATTGAGATCACCAAGTCTCCCTGAGTCATCCGACTTATTCGGTCTAATACTTGCTGTAAACATACATAAAACAACGGAATAGGGCACAATACTGTCATAAGTTAAAAAAATATGTTACAAGCTGTATCTGCTATTCCATCCTCAGAGAAGCCTAAGGCATTAGCTTATTATAATGTTTTCCTAGAGCGAATTAAGGAAAAAATATCAGCCTTAACTTTGAAGTCTCTTGGTTTGCATCATTGGGGTTACACTAATTTCACGGTTTAAGAATTCATATTTGAGAAATTATTCCAAAGAAATAATAATTTAACTAAACTCCAGCTATCATTGCATTTTAGCCCTGTCATAAATATAAAGGGAAGGGAAAACACCTTTAAAATCCCTCCTGGCCAGAGGAAAAATCCTTTCACCTATAAAGGGTTAAGAAGCTAGGATAACCTCGCTGGCACCTGACCAAAATGACCAATGAGGAGACAAGATACTTTCAAAAGCTGGGAGGAGGGAGAAAAACAAGGGGTCTGTGTCTGTCTGTGTGATGCTTTTGCCAGGGACAGAACAGGAATGGAGTCTTAGAACTTAGTAAGTAATCTAGCTAGATATGCATTAGATTATGATTTCTTTAAATGGCTGAGAAAATAAGCTGTGCTGAATAGAATGGATATTCCTGTCTGTGTGTCTTTTTGTAACTTAAGGTTTTGCCTAGAGGGATTCTCTATGTTTTGAATCTAATTACCCTGTAAGTTATTTACCATCCTGATTTTACAGAGGCGATTCTTTTTACTGTTTCTTCTATTAAAATTCTTCTTTTCAAGAACTGAATGTTTTTTTCATGGTTCTTAGGATCCAAGGGTTTGGGTCTGTGGTCACCTATGCAAATTGGTGAGGATTTTTACCAAACCTTCCCCAGGAAGTGGGGTGCAAGGGTTGGGAGGATTTTTTGGGGGGAAGACGTTTCCAAACAACGCTTTCCTAATAAAATAAACCCGGATAAACGTTTGGTGGTGGCAGTGGAACTCCAAGGGCAAAGGGTAAAATGGTTTGTACCTTGGGGAATTTTTAACCTAAGCTGGTAAAAGTAAGCTTAGGGGGTTTATCATGCAGGTCCCCACATCTGTACCCTAGAGTTCAGAGTGGGGAAGGAACCTTGACAAGCCCATTTAAAACGACCCGTACCAGACATGACTTATTACAGCAACGTGACACTCTGGAAGTATCATTTCCTGTTACTGTGTTTGGCACCAAGCACTCACCGGCTTGACATTGATGACCAGAGTGATGCCATGTTCCAGCAGCATGTCCTGGGCAATTCGGGACACAGTCTTCTCAACCAGAACCAAGGTAGGCCTGACATCCACTATCCGCTGGACATAGTTCTTCAAGAACTCCCTTTCCTACACCCCAAGAGAAAGCAGGACAGTGGCTGCCGATCTGATTTCTTTTTAAAAGTGAAGCAGTCACACACCTAGCCACTTGTCATGTCAGGCACTAAACCTGCCCTTCAGTCACCATGCCCATGTAAGTGATTTTACAATTCTCTTTATATAGAAGTAGTTTCTCTCTCCTGTTACTGTGAAAGGCCAATGCACACAGGAGAAACTGGACTGACCAGAAAGCGCAGTCAAATGCATAGAGTACATATACATTTCCCATTCTCCCTCTCAATGTTAAGTGTGAATTTTACTGTGTCCCTTAAAACAGAGGCTTAATTCAATTAGTTTGACACATCATTAACACAGGAAGACAACCCCTTATCAAGAACTGCATATTAAGATGCTTTTATATGTTGTGTTGAGGTGCATTCAGTAGATTAAAAACAATGGAACTTTGAGATTTTAGTAAATTACTCAGTTTAGTTTTTTGCATTAAAATGCTAAAACGGATACTTCTACATAGCTTTATTCTATGGATTTGTTTGCCTAGGACACTCTGGAAAATCAATCTGAGTTAATGAAAGGTGCAAATTTCAGGTATATTCATCTTTCATTAACTCAGATTAACTTTCCTGAGTGTCCCCATGTACACAAATCCTATATTACACACACACACACACGTTAAAACATTAAGGGAGCAAAAAGTAAGGTTGCATAGGCAATGTTATTCAGCTCCCCCTTGTGCATATGCATTAGGATTCAATCTTTAATTGCATGATCACGTAATACTGTTTCTTCAGAATCCCTCCCTCATTTAGTGTACAGTACGAAGAATACTTTTGTCTGTAGGATACCCTACCCAATTTGTTGCAGAAATTGGAAGGTAGGTAGTAAATGAAGCAGCGGAATTGCAGTAAGAAAAAAAGACACACAGCTGAATGCTGCTCTGGAGAACTAGATTCTATCCTTGTGGCTTTCTATCCTTGTGAATAGAATCCTTGTGATTCTATCCTTCTATCCTTGTATCCTTGTGAAACAGAATTCCTACCAGATGCTAATAAAGTCTTTTGGCCCACATTTTTCACAACTGGTCATTAGCTGTGTTCTCTTCATTTTCTGGGCACTTAAGCCAAGACCCTGGGGTCTGATTTGCGGAAGTACTAAGTATTCACAGCGGTCACAAAGTCAATGGGAGCTGTGCTTTGAACATATAAAGTGCTATATAATGCTAAGTAACAAGGAAAAAAATAAAATCAGGTCTTAAGTGTCTCGGATTGGGAACTCAAAATTCATAGATATTTTTGGACCATAATCTTTGTGCTTCCACTCCCCATTTGCCAAATGGTGGATATACCCCTCATCTCACTGTGGTGCTATGAAAATAAGTTCATTAATATTTGTGAAGCACTGATACACTAGTGTGATGAATGTCACAAAAAAGGCCATGAGGAAATAATTCTGTCTTCAGAGCAGGGTTTGAACAATATACAGTAAATAAGGCCTAGGACCACAGATTGAACAACAATTAGAACATAAGATATTGAATAGCAGCTTAAGTTAGCACCATCCACTCTGTACATTGAATGAGGCAGTGGACTGGCAGAAAAAATAAAATATGTGATCATGCAATTAAAGATCATAATATATATACACAACGAAACCAAAGTAACGTTGCACAGGCAACCTTAATTCTGGCATTTCTTAACTTTTGAGGGCGTAACTTAGCGTTCTTTTAACGTAGTTGTATGTGCGGTTTCCTGGGTGTTTTTTAAAAAAAGCAAACTGCAAAAACGAATTCCATGATGTGGCATCATACTGACACCCATATGGGCCAGCAACATTGGAACCTTTACATCTACCCCACAAACCTCTATCACCTAAGCTAACAAAGTGACTGATAACAGTACAGTAACTCCTCACTTAACCTTGTAGTTCTGTTCCTGAAAAATGCAACTTTAAGTGAAATGATGTTAAGTGAATCCAATTTCTCCATAAGAATTAATGTAAATTGGGGGGGGGGCGGGGGGGAGGAGGAGTTAGCTTCCAGGGAAATTTTTTTCACCAGACCAAAAAAAACCAAAACACTATATCTATACACACATAAAATGTTTTAAACAAACAATGTAATACTGTTCACAGCAATGATGATTGTGAAGCTTGGTTGAGGTGGTGTAGTCAGAAGGTGGGGTATTTCCCAGGGAATGCCTTGCTGCTAAATGATGAACTAGCACTGGGGTGAGCCCTCAAGGGTTAACACACTGTTGTTAATGTAGCCTCTCACTCAACAACGCAGCACAAATGGAGAAGGAGGGGAGACAGCACAGCAGAAAGAGACAAACACTGCCCCTTTAAATAAGCTGACCCACTCTTAATTACATTGTCTTTTTAAGTGGATCGGGACATTGAGACAGCAGCTGCTCCCAGAAAGCTCTCTCTGTCTCTCTCCGTCTGTGTCCCCACCATGCTCTATATGGAGAAGGGGTAAGCAGGGTGCAGGAGCAGGGGGAAGGGGACACCCTGACATTAGCCTCCCTCTTTCCCCTTTCCCCCCATGCACAACAAGCAGAGGCAGAGGGCAGGAGCAGCACATGGCAGTGGGGAGAGGGACAGCTGAACCGCCAGCAATTGATAGCTTGCTGGGCAGCTGCTGCACAGGGAACTTAGGGGAGCAGGCAGCTGATAGGGGGGCTGCCAGTCCACCCTGGTTACAAGCCCCCACCAGGTAGCTGCAACAGGCTGC
The DNA here is from genome assembly GCF_965140295.1 of Lepidochelys olivacea. Taxonomy (NCBI): domain Eukaryota; kingdom Metazoa; phylum Chordata; order Testudines; family Cheloniidae; genus Lepidochelys; species Lepidochelys olivacea. The sequence continues at coordinate 64,288,671 of NC_140421.1, read as the reverse complement.
TCTTCCTGCAAGCTGTGGACAAAGCAGGAGGCTGCCAAACGACTTAGAAGGGAGCATTGCACAACTTTAAACGAGCATGTTCCCTAATTGATCAGCAACAAAACAACGTTAACCGGGACGACTTTAAGTGAGGAGTTACTGTAATAGGTTGTCATCCTCTATATGGACCAGCACTACAGGTGGGATGGACACTTTGCCAGTAAGTTTGACAGATACTTATTGAAAGACAAATGGAGAGACTGGAATCTTGGGTTCCAGACCTTGGAGGGCAGTGTTCCCTAGCGAGCACAGACCCTTCAGTCCCACTCCTGGCTCTGCCAGCCTGTCCCTAACTCTTCTCCAGCCCTGGTTCCTCATCCCAGTACTGTCTACACCTCCAAATACCAATCTTCTTATGCAGCAAGTCCTAGTCTCCACTCCAGACTCCTCTTCCCCCCCCCGAGTCCAGCCAGTCCCAGTTTTCCTTATCCCTCCCTGGGCTTCTCAACTATTCTCAATACGTGACCAGGGAGTCCCAATCTCCCCTCACCCTTATCCCAATCTACTCCCCATCACCCTACAGGTCTGGCTCTTGTCCACACTGTATGAGTCAGATAGCTTCCACCAAGCTGCCTGTATGTGTATGGGGGAGGAAAGAGGGAAAAGGGGACAGTGGAGGGGCGGGGGGAGTGTTCTACAGAGCACAGGAGAGACTGTTACCCTGCTCTCAATTCAGGTGCCCGGACCTGACATGGTCCAAGGTAGCTTGCAGCTGAAGAGAAAGTCCTGCTCTGACTTTGGCTCAAGCATGCCTGGCTCGAACAGAATCTTCAGGGAGTTTAGCAGCTAAAGTCTAACAAGTCTCAGAGCAACTTTTCCAAAGGTTCCCAAGTCGCTCTAGCTATGAATTTTCCAACAAAACACCTGGTGGAAAATGCCAATTTGTCCACAGCAAAAACATTAGATGAAAACGTATAACCTTAGACAAAAGCTGAAAGAAAGCATTTAGATAAGGCTGAAACATTCAATTTTGAGCTTTTTGGAATATGACATTTTGATTTTCCATTTCAATTTTTTAAATTTTATATTTAGAGTTGAAACTGGAACAAAAAGTGTCAACTTATTTGCAGTTTTGGGTCATGTGAAATTTTGAAGCCATTTCTGGTCCATTCTTCAACAAAAGAAATTTTGAAATTGCAAAACTCCACTCCCAGATGAAAAATCCAGCTCCTGCACAGATCTACTTACAACTTGGCCAGATTTTCGCAGAGTTGGCAAGTAAAGTCCCTGACACCAGGGCAACACCCTGCAAAATTTCAAGCTCTTGCTCCAAAGCATTGGGGGGGTGGGGGGAACAAAAAACCACAATCTCTTCTACCCCCAAGAAAAAGGTTACCACAACATCCACTTCTTCAGTCTGTTTGTTGTCAAAATCTATTTAACTTGATGAGCATGGGGATTTCTGAATGATGAGGGCCTAAGCTTGCACACTGAGCATGGGTACATGGCCGAGATATCGAGGCCCACGTGGGCAATTAGCATCCGCCCAAAACACCAAGGGTTTTGACAATATAATAGTATGTCAGTAACCCTGTTTAGTGTGCACTTGGTTCTAAACTGGATTTACCAAATATGCCCATCCTTTAAAATGGCACTTATTCGCTCGATTTATGATGAGCCTACATGACACATTAAAAAGATAGTATTCAGAAATTTCAGCTGTATAACAGGCTATCTTCTCTAATCAGAGTCAAATGGAAGGCAAGTTTAGTTAAGGATCATCTTAATGGGTTAGCAACATAAGATGATTTTGTTTAAAGAAAATTTAAACCTCCAGCTTCCATATATCAGGATAAGCAGGATTATGTATGTGTAGAAAGATTTCATAACTCAATACTTTCATTGAGAGTTTCTGGAAGAAGTCTGCTGACAGACAAATAAGAGGATTTGGTAGGTGATAAATATTTATCTGCAGATCATCAGTTTATGCACTTCATTTCAAGTTACCATCTGTGACCAAAAGGCAGTACAAGAGTACCTCCAGAGTCTTGTGTTTCAAAGCAATATTAGGGTATGGATCCTATTCCAATTAGGCCTTTGAGTAACTATAAGTTACACAAATTCCAGTATTAAGAAATTGTTCTGGATGCTCTGTCCAGCTGACCATGAAGTTACTGCATGGATATTTGCAAGTATGAAGAATCTCAAGCAACACTGCCTCAAATCCATATCATGCTGAGTTTCGGTGTGGATTTTAATATCAACAGAAAAAGTTGGGATAATTCTAAGCATACGTGATCAAGATTGAAGCCACACCAGATGTATGGATTTATCTTTAATTAGCAGAGAGAAGTTTCAAAACCACCACTTCGCAGCAATAACTAACTCCCAGCATCCATCAGCATTTTTCTGGCATCCTCAACAATTTCAGATTTTGGGGTTCAGCAAGATGGATAGATTGTTACTGCCCCTCACAGTGTGTGAACAACTTTGTGGCAAGTTGCATAAGATCCAGTATTGAAGTTGATTGATCTTTTGACTGTGAAATATGCAATTTGTGGAAGAATCCCCCACTGCAGGACAGTTTGTGCTATTTGTTGCAATTTCCACCTGCCAGAAGGAGTGCTTAGGGCCATGCTAGTCCCAGTTACCCTCTGGCTTGAGTTTACTCAGATCCACTTAGATTTTCTGCCAACTCCTCTCACCACCACTGTTCCCATTATTGCAGCAAGGATTAGAAAGTTGTTTACTAGCAGAAATTATTGACCTAGCCTCCATGAAACATTGTTTCAGTTCTCCCATAGCAGTTCCCCCTCCTTCCCCACACAGTTAAAGGGGACAAAGGGAAAAAACCAGCCTTATTTCAAGGACAGCTTTGAAAAGGTGACAGTGAACAATATTCAGAAGAAGAAGTTACAAGCTCTAATTTACTGTTAACACAAGGGACGAATCCTATCCTTTGTTGCTGAAAAAGCTATATCAAACAATGTTGAATTGTATTGCTAATGTTTTAATTTCTATGTGCCTGTGCTAAGCACCAATCCTTTCAAGGTCTCATAACTGAACCAACAGACTGTCAATCAATCAAGCACTCAATGTAAGGGGCTTTCAAATAAAGGTCACTGTAAATAAACACTCTTATTCAGACTGCTCCCTTCAGAGAGATATCTATACTTTGTGTCTGGACAAAAAGCAGCTCTACCAATTTAGGCATTAAACCCCCTGAAACCTCCTATCAGTGGTGAGAACAGCGCTCAAAGCAATATTTGTAATTTTCTCCACTATTAGACCGAGCATTGTCAGTTCCCAACAGATTAACACAAATACGGAAGTACACCTGGACCCAGTATTCATCCATTCCTGAGTCTCAATTAGCAGTTCTGCCATTTTGAACAGCAAGATCCCCGATTCTTAGGCACACTCTATACAAACACACTTCTTAAATACTCATGTTATTGAAAACGGCCATGAATTTCTCTTGATCCATGCAACTCCCCCAGCGTGAACGGGACTCGCACGTTTCTGTTGAGGCCAGTATACAACTTTTTCCTGAAGTCCCAAGCCCAAAGCAGCTGTGAGTTATCCTTCGTCACAAATTCTCTTCCTTCCACTCCACCCAAGCCCCCTGGTGGCTGGAACTGAAGCTAAACAAGTGATGCTCTACATATATGGCTAAGTCATTAGATCATAAAAAGACAATATAGAAAACGTAAACTAAAAATAGAAGATATTCTAACCTGAAGAACAATGGGGTCTATGCAGGTGAATTTTGTTTCTTCTCGGTAGAGGTACTCAATGGAACACTTCAGCAGAAGAATTTTGGGATTTTTTATATAGGTGTTCATCTAGAGAAAGGCAGGGTAGTTAAAACAAAGGGAACAGTCATCTAGGTGACAGTAGAACCAAGACTCCCTCCATGAGGAAGTTTTTATGAAGCTCCCTCATACAGTTACCCAAAGGTAACATAGCTGCAAAGATGAAGTTCTGCAGCATATCATTCAGATGATCTTTGCAAAGATTTACCACTAAACCATGCCGATTGGGTAATGGCTCCAATCAAATAAACTTTATACTGTACCAATCTCATATCAGAGAAAGCAAAATACAGTTTAATCTGTCCTGCAGGACAATTATTGCTCTGTAAAGAGAATGTCAACAAACGAGTTCCTGGTACAAACCCCTTTCTTGCACAACAAATGGAATTTTAATGATCCAAGACTTCTGAAGCCACCAGAGCACACTAGGTCAATCAGATTCTCTCCACCCTGATCAATGGCTTTATTTTACAGACTCATTTACTACATGCTATAAAAAAAAAAGGTGCACTCATAAAAGGATCTTTTCCCAGTAAATCTTACAGAGCTTAAACGTTTCTAGAAAATGTTATATTCTACAGCTTTGAGGAAAGTTTAGTCCATGCTCTCAAAACTCAGACTCCCTGGACTACAAAGGAACCCCTTTGAATGGAAATGCAATATACATGCGCACACAAAAAAAAAATCTGCAAATCTACTGTTCAACAGCCTTGAGCAAAGCCCACTCCACAAACCCCTTAGGAGAAAGGTTTTGTAGATCAAAGATGATGATGTAGTATGTTTACTATAAGTGTGCACCACCAAGGAGGAGAAGTTTCTCTTTTTAAATACAATACCCAGTGCAATGCTAAAAAGAATGCAAGCTATTTTATTTACGACACCTTCATTACCTTTTTGTGTGCAACGTTCTTGGTGCAAACAAAGCCATTCACCATCACAGAGTCAAATTTCTTTCCACCTGGAATCTAACAAGATAGCAAGAATTAAAGGCTTTCTGGTTTAACATATTCACTTAATCTCTCTTTAAATTCATTGAACCGCATACTATGTAAATTACTTAGTGAAAAAAATTGTATTGTACACCATGCATAGGTTTTTCTAAAACCTCAATTTGCTCATTTCTATTTTTTGTGCTGTTACAGATACAGTAGAACCTCGGAGTTAAGAATGCCAGCGTTACGAACCAATCAGTCAACCACACGCCTCATTTGGACCCAGAAGTATGCAATCAGGCAGCAGCAGAGACCCAAAAAACCCCAAAACAAACGCAAATACAGTATAGTACTGTGTTAAACATAAACTACTATAAAACTAAAGGGAAAGTAGAATTTTTTTCTTCTGCATAGTAAAGTTTCAAAGCTGTATTAAGTCAATGTTCAGCTGTAAACTTTTAAAACCACCACCACCACATTTTGTTCAGAGATATGAACAACCTCTGTTACCGAGGTGTTCATAACTCTGAGGTTCCACTGTAATACAGCTCCCACTATTCCAGGTCAAGACCTCTTTAATAGCATACTTTCAGCGGAGATAACAAAAATAGAGCCTGGAAATGGCAGCTCTACGTATCTTAGAGCATTTAGAAGAAGTCTGCCAAGTGGTCAGAGCCCCAAAAAACACAGTGAAAGGTAGGCATAACAATGGATGCCACACAGGCTCTCTGAATTAAATTTAGGTTGCCTAGAGGCATATTTCAGAGATCACATTATTGTAGAAATCCCTTTCTAGGTCATCTACAGCACAGCATTAGGTTCTGAAGAGCTGCTCGTCTACTGAAACTCAACCTGAGTGCTAGGAGAGGAGGTAGCAACAAATATGGTTGGGAATAGATTTCATGGGGCTGTCTGCAAAAAGGAGAAGACGACTCACCTGTAATCTTACGTGGCTGCCTGAAACAGAGTATGGCCTAATGAGAGTAATTTCTGTAAGGAGGAACAGGCTTGTGCCTGGTATCTTTATTCACAGCAGCTTCGTGGTCAGGTCCCAGTCTCCTGATGGCCTTTCTGATCCGTGATCACGGCCCTATATTTGTTACAACTACTGTAGTCATCGGTGCATCTTGCGTAACTCCAAGAGGATTAAGCTACCTCATGGAGGCCAGTTGCTGGGCTTTGTGTGGAAGGGTTAACTCTTGCGTAATAGACAGTTTCAGGAAAGAGTTGGCCTCCAGTACACTACACAGCAGGCTGCCAAGTGCCAAACATCTCTCGTTAGACATGCAAGGTTTAAAAAAAGCCAAAAGGCAGGAAGACAGTGAGCTGTTACTCTTACTTCATCCCACGCCATCCTCTGCAGCCTGAAAGGAAGAGATTGACTCAAGTGCCTCTAAGTGCTTTGCAACACAGGAGGCAAGAGTCACGTACATGTCCTTCCCCAAAATAGCAACTGACTTCCCTGAAACATGAGACATCTTTCAGAGGAGCAGCCGTGTTAGTCGGTATTCGCAAAAAGAAAAGGAGTACTCATGGTACCTTAGAGACTAACCAATTTATTTGAGCATAAGCTTCATCGGATGCATCCGATGAAGTGAGCTGTAGCTCATGAAAGCTTATGCTCAAATAAATTCGTTAGTCTCTAAGGTACCACGAGTACTCCTTTTCTTTTTGCATAAGACATCTGTTACTCACGCTACTGGATTTGTAGTTTTCAATCCAGACACCTGCCCTGTCAAGAGCCACATCATCTTTATTTCACACAAATTTCCTGTCATCATTCTCCCACTCCCAGAACTCACTTTTTTTATGTGGACAAACTGGCGGATATCCATATCATCGTCTCTGTTCTTGATATCAGGTCGGACAGTCTGAACTACCTGGCAGACCACAGGCACAATGATATCCCTCCAGGATAAGGACAATGACTCATTGTTGAGTAGCTGCTGAAGCAGTGCCATCATATGGTTATGATTAGCTGAGCTGCAGAGGAATCAGAGTGATTAAGGGAGAGGAGGGGACCACACATTGCTCCATCTGAAGCAGAGTGACCTAGAGGATTTTTACTTCATAGTGTTTAAAATGCAATCAGCAATTTGAGGAAACATCAGTCAGGAGTGTTCCAGGTCACCATCTTGTTTATTTTTTCTGCTCTATAGTAAGAGGCAACAGGTAGCACAGAGAAACAAAAAATATCTTGATTTTTCCCTACTGGGACAGAATTTATTAAATACAAATAAATCAAAGAAGTGCACTAAGTATCTAGATCAAGTCCCCCTTGAAGAGAGGAAGTTCAGCTTTTGTTTGACAGCGACTTATTAATTGTATTGCTCTAGCAGCAAAATGCTCTTTGCTGCAACTCAGTTTCACAACACACTGTACATGGCTGGTCAATAAGCAACATCTCTTGGATGCTGTGTGGCAATTTTCCATACTATCAATATAGTTCAGACAGGCAGCTCCATTTCAAGATTATTTTTATGTGCTTACATCATGCTATTTAAGGCATGCCAAATATTTTTGGTGGAGTAGGCCCAGAGTATCATGCCATGCAGCATATATTAACAGTGTCATGTGTAGGTCATATTCGGAGGAATTTTGCTTTACATGCAAGGACCTAAGAGTTCCAATATGGATGGTTAACCAGCATTTATTAATCTGTAATTTTAACAGCAACTGGGCCACTTTTGCCTTTGACTTTTGCAATGGACACAGACATGAAAATGACTGGCATGTTTGTAACGTTTAATGACATTAACTCAGACACACGAGCGCAAACAATTGTTTCAAACCTGTGGAATCACCACATCATGGCTACAGCCAACTGCCAAACTCTCAGAAGAAAGTGTCCCTTATCACACATCCCAGAGAGTAAAATAATGACAACGGCAGACATGTAGGCTGCATGTATGAAAATGAAATCTCAAAACATGTCTGCACTACCAGCTAATTCAGCACTGCTGTGATTGATGCAGCCATGTTGATTTAGCGGGTCTGGTGAAGATACACTAAGCAAGTGGGAGAGCACTCTCCTTTCGATGTCTGTACTCCACCTGCCCAAGAGGCGGAAGCTATGTTGATGGGAGAGCATCTCCCGTCAACACACGGCAGTGTCTGCATCATGCTAAGTTGACCTAAGTTACACTGACTTCAGTTACGTAACTGAAGTAGCATAACTTAGATCTACGCTAACGCTGCAAGTTGACCAGCCCTCACTAAGCTGTTAAAGGACACTTCTATAGCGCCAGACATTTATGTGGCATTTCACCCAATAACACACTTATTCTGTCTCAGGCTATTGATGATTTAAGAGAGCCAAGACAGGGGACAACAGGACAAAGAAGGGGAGGGTGAGAAGAAATTGGGGAAACTGCGAAAGAGAAAGTCCCAGAACAACTTTTTTTGGAAGGGGAGAATTTTTACCAACCATGGATTCCTTTCTTGCTTCTCTAGCATATTGATCTTATTACAGAAAGGATTTGAATTAGAGGTAACATTTTCAAAAAAATGTTTAAGGAGTCTAAGTCCCATGACTGGCACATGACCCCCATGTGAAAGGGACAAAGCTTTTGAAAATTTTATCCTAGACATCCACATCAATTCCCTTTTATGCTCAACTTACAGAAGCCTCTCCATAGCCTGTTTCTCCCCATTCTCTTCCCTCAGCAGATCCAGATTGCTGTGGTGCCAGCCTAAAGGTGTGAAAAACAGCTCTTTGGATTTCTCCTCCACCCTCCGATTGAACAGCGACTCTAAAAAAGGACAGCAAGAAAAGCTTGTTTATACGAAGTCAAGAGCTGAATGCTTACACTTTCTCCTTTTAAAAAGCTGAAAGAAGAGACTTCAACAAGACTAGTTCAGGCCTTCGATGCGAGAGGCTCTTGAAATGTTAAAGTGATGCTGGAAACAAAACAGTGGTAGTCACTGACAGTAATTTAGGTATTCACAGTGTCATCAACTATAGCAGAGTAAGCATGCTATTCCACACTTCAGGCTACACAGCCTCATGCCAGATAATTTGCTTTTCTTCTCTCGAGCCTGCTCGTGAGCAGTTCAATTTTAAGACAGCAAATTAACTATGTATGGCTACCTATATCCTCGTGTTGCTTAAAATAGGTAGTAACTGAATCCCCATATACTTAAGACCTTTTAAAATTAGAAAAGTCTAATCTTGTATGATTTCACTGGCAAAAAGCTATTGTTTTGGAAGCCTTATATACAAAAGGAGCACTAAAAACATCTAGTTATTCCACTCAAGTAGTGGAGTTAGCAAAAAGGTCATGTACATAAGAGCACATTCAACTTATTTTAAATTTATATTAGAAACATAAAACAAACATTATCCACAATCAAGCCCAATGGAAATGCATCTCCTGACTAATGCAGACTCTTAGAAATTAAGTAGGCAATTGCACATTACGAGTACAAGATTTTAAGACAGTGGCGATTTAACCCACTAAAGCTAGGGCCAATCACTTGAGATAAAATCCTACTGAATAGGATTGTTGCTCATAATATTATATCTTGCTTTTCCAACATAACTGAGTGAACTCTTAGAGCAGTCCAATCTTTGTCAACAGAAATCACAATAAGTTCTGTTTAGTCTCTGAACTAACACTACTCAAGTCTCGCAGTTTTGCTAGCAGTCTAGTCAGAGGGCCAGATTCACCAGGGTTATTCCAGTTTTATAGAAGTAAGACTCCATTGAACTGGAGTAACAAAGGACAGTCAGGGCCAGAGTCAGATCTGTACGTAATAAAAATATTGGCCATATGAGGCACAATCTACTAGGTTGGTTACCTTTTATAAGACCAAAAATAATATCATATGCACCAAAATAGCTTGTTAAGAGCCATGGTTTTTAAAGATCTCCTTAAAATACATGAAGGGAACAGCTGACAATTCGGCTTGAGCTTGCTGCCTGGTCAGTCTGTTTTGCTTTTGCCTTTCCCTTTGTGTGGATTCTTATTTTTCCCCTTCAAACAGTACAGTTTGAAAGTAGTAGTAATTCTTAGGAGTAGTTTAGTTTTGTTTTATAAAATCTGTCCTATTATGTCAAAATAGTTTTTATTTCTTCAGGTTGTAACTAATAGTTACCCTTTAAATGTTCATATTTTATGAGTTTCACCCAAAATGAAATGCTAAAAATCTTAACTTGTCCGTTAAAATTAATGATTACATTTGATTGCCCTCTCACCCCCCAGCACTACTGTATCAAAGAGCAATACTAGAAGCTTCACTATCATCATTATGCTGACTATACAATTCAGATTTAATTTGTGTCACTAGTGCAGAGTTCTGCACTAAAATTTAAATCTTTGCAGTCTAGGCTGCAAGGGGAATGGTCATCTTTTGGACAACTCAGTACGGTTACAGGCCATCATCATCATATTTTAAGTAATCTGCATAGGACCACCACCACCCACACTATGAGTATGTGACTAAGAACAATGCTTGTGAAAAAATAAAAAGGCATTTTCCACTTTTAGATGCTTTGCACCTGACACTGAATATTTGTCAATAAATTGCATGCCTTCACATCCAGAAATATGTAGTCTGCTTCCTAATCTAAAAGGGTCTCAAACTTACAGCTGTGTCCAATAGGACTTGCCTTTCAACAGAAGCAACAAGAGAGCCAACATGATTTAAGAGAAGCTGCGCTACAGTGACCTCAGAGATTAGTTTTGAGATATTGGTGGCACGGAGATGTTAGGCGCACACACAAATGTACAAGGAAATAAGCGGGTAGGAGAGTTAAACACCTGATGGAGCCCAGAAAAAAGAAAAAAAAAAAAAAAGAAGAACTAATCTCTTATATGCAGGAACATTTGCGGATGGTGAAGTGCTAAACACAGCCAGTTACTGTGTAATGAAGGAAACTTCTTTTCAAGGGCATTTAAAAAACAGACTCTGACAAGCCCGAGTTCAATCTGAAAGTGAACCAAGTAAGTGGAGAAAGTTACCTAAGTTTCTCGCTATGTGCCTTTAGAATTACTTTAACAAGCCAATGTTTAGCCCAGCTCTAATATCAATAGAAGCTTTCATATCTACATTACACATTCATTGGAAAAAAGCATTTCCATTCATCTTACCCTTGATGAAAGCGTCACTTATTGAGACCATCTGTTGCCCTCCGTTGTCAGGATTCAAGTACTCTGGAAAGGATAGAGCAGATGGAGATGGGAGGAGACACAGAAAAATGACAGGTTATGTTGGCATGCCAGTATAATTATATTATGTACACACCCACACCACAAGAGAAAATATTACTCATTTAAAGCATTTAGTCATTGCTGTAGCAACAACCTGACGAGTGGTTAAGACAAGAATATCCTCTCATACTTGTTCTGTCAAGGCTCCAAAATGACGGCACAATACTGCTTAAAACTGTTCAGCAACCAACCTAACATGGAGAGTATACAAAATAAAGCATTGGGGGAAAAAACCATCTGCCTTTCCAAGTTCCATGTGGCTAGTTCCCCCCTACATCTACATCTGGAACCTATTAAGTCTTCACCTGAGAGAGACTGTGGAGGTACCCAAACACAATGAGGAAGCAGGTCTCCTTTAATTTCTTAAGGCACATTAAAACCAAAGGTGTTCCCCCACCCATGCATAACCTTAACTTGGTTCTCAGATTCAACTAACAGACCCTTTATGAACAACGAGCTCTCTCATAGGAGGGAAAAATAGCCATCTGGTTCCAGGACTCTTCTCAATCAAAGAAGCAGACATGCAATGTGCCCTCCTTAAGAGCTAGAGGGGGGAAAAATTATGCTATACTTAAAATGGATTATGGTCAAATGGAGAGAAGAAAAGGGGTCAGTCAAAAATGTGCACACAGCTTCTGCCCTGTGGCAGGGTAGTGGGGCTAGAGGCTTCTGCCACAGATGACTGGTGCCTGCTGAGAGTGGAGGAGCACAGTTTAAAGGTTCAGCTCCCCCCACTCCCAATAGCTCGAGTCATGACCCCCGCAGCACACTCCCCTCTTACCCTCAGCAACCCCTGCATAGCCACAGCTCACTAGCTCCAGCAGCTGCTGTGCAGGGAGGGGGCCCGGCGGCATGTGACTAAGCGAGGCCAGCAAATCCTGGCAAAATCCAGGGGGCGTTGGGGGGTGTGGAAGGGGCACGGCATGTGACCCCATGTGCCTCCCCCCACACGTCACCTCTGGCAGCAGGGCGGGGGTATCCGCAGGGCTGCAGGTGTGCACCAGCTCTCAAACATCTGAAGATTGTCATATGCGGCTCTGAGGGTCAGTAAGTTTGGTCACCCCAGTGTATAATATATGCGTGCATGTTATGTAATACAAGATAGATACCATATTCTGTAATTACTTATCAATTTGTTTGCCAAAGAGTTTTCCAAGATCTATCTATCAAAACAGTTATTACCATCACATGACAAGTTAGTAACTATATCCAGCTTTCACAAAACCAAAACAAAAAACCAACAATGCTGTTTAGAGGGAAAAAGTAGTCTCCAAAGTCCCACATAAGCACCCCCAACATGACCACCACCCTGCCCTCCCCCTCAAAAAAATCCTAACGCTTCAAGACGAAGTCTTTTGCTCTGGGATGACTGATGAGTGCACACTTCCAAAGCAGAGAAATACAGAACTAAATAAGACAACTGATAAAGTAGCAGAAATATCAGAACTATGCCCTCACGAATTACAACACAAGTAAAACATTAAAAGAGGGACACAGTCAACATAAGTTGCATTTCTGCCTGGTAGTTTCATATCTGCTAGTGTTGCAGATACCACCTTCCTCCTGCCGTTAGGATTATTACTCTAGACCAGTGGTTTTCAACCTGTGGTCCCGGACTACATCTAAGATTTCCGGAGGGGTCCGCACCTCCATTTGAAATTTTTTAGCGGTCCACAAATGAAAAAAAAAAAAAAAAAAAAAACCTTGAAAACCATGGCGCTAGACTGTAGACAGAGAAACACAATCTCTTCATTTTATTTCATGCATTTGACAGCTCTGTGCATGGAGTCCTTTCTGTTTTGCAAACGGTTAATTACATGTCCTGGGAATTCAAGCACATGCTTTCAGTTCATGTCTGGGAAGAGGACTCTTTCCAGTGACAGTGAAACTAGGCAGCATAGAGAAGAAGGAGCAGAAAAGAGGAGTTGGCATATGCAAGCATGGTCCCTTAAAAAAATTAAATAAATAAATCAGCAGGGACGAATCCCAATCCAAGTTTGGATATGTTGTCCAATAGGTGCTCTAAACTGAAGCTTCATACATAATGGATGAAGAGTCCAAGATGGTAGCATCCCCTTCAACTTAGTTACTAATATGCTAATATTTTGTCCAAGTAGAGGCTGAAAGGAGAGTGTCTTTAATAAGCTGTGCACAACTAGTTATACTGAAGGCTAGCTGACTACTTTGCAGTCTGCCCCATTTAGGGGATAGCATACAGCTACCCTACACCAGAAGCATACTAGAGACTAATCTGTGACATAATTCCTCCCCAAACACCACTTACACTAGAGTAAGAAGTAAGTTATTTAACCTCTTTTCACAGAGCAGCTCACTTACCCTATATACCCTGGATAGCAAGTAGAGGGCAGAACCAGGACTCCTTCCCTTGCAGTAGTTTCCCCCGCCCCCACAGCTGGAGCCTCAATGTGAGAATCTTACTCCACTAAGCACTGTAGGGGCTATGACAATCTAGCCCTAAGTGAGGGTTACTTATTAGGAATATCTGAAATACGTATGTTGTAAATCAAAATGTATCAAGATTTTATTGCCATGCGTTTGGGATGACCACATTATTCGTAAGTGGCAAAGCCACAAGTTTGTTACTACAGATGAACCCAACATGCAGCAATAAATGTTTTGTCACATGCTACCCCCGTCCCCCGCATAATATGGTATATTTTGTTTAAGCCCCGTTTCAGGAAGTTGTTTTAATTTTTGTGTCCTTGTCTAACAAGCTAGATAGCTTTAGCACCCATACAGAGGCCTCCTGGTGACAATAAAGTCAGAGCCAAGTATACTGTTTTGTTTGAGAGGCTGTCTCTAGAAAGTTAACCAAAATTATTTTTTAAAATAAGTCCATGTGTGTCACTTTGTGAGGCCTGACATTCAAGAGCAGGGCTGGAAGAGAGTGCTGTGTACCACTGAAGGTGGGACTCAAGAGTTCCAGCTCTCCCCCATGGAAGCTAATAGGTGGAGTTTCCAGCAACGGCAGTTCATGAGATATTTTACTTCAAGATATTCTGTCCTGAGGTCACAGCCTATCATTAGTCAGTACCGCACCAGTAACGGTTTTGTATCCCTGCTTATACCCATGACATGTTTTGTTTTGGGGAGCAAGGAGCATGTGTGCTAAATCATAGCTTGAAGGATTAGATTTTTATTGATAAGTATCGATAAATGTCAATTTCACCACACACAAAAAGTTTTCCATTACAATCATTAAAACTTACAGATAGCAAAGTAATCGAAATGCCACTCGAGAACTTAAGACTCAAAATGTAGTGATCTAAACTTTTGAATCAGGCTAGTTACAAATGGACTAGCAAACGAATAGTAAAAGCAAGTATGATTCTCTTTAAAGATATTTACATTGTATATTTTGACAATTTGTGTTTGAATAGTTTATAAAGCTTTAACTTCCTGAATCTCAAGGTCTGTCATTAAATAATTGTCTGAATGTCCCACACCTGAAAAAAATTAAAAATAAGCATCTGTCAAAGTTATAAAAAAATAAAAATCAAATTCTACCAAGCTTATTTATAGACCAGAGCTGAGATCTAAAAGAACCTTGGAAGTTTGAAATAGATGAAATTAGTCTGTTCACAGATGCAGGCTATAAAACAATGCAATTTATTCCATAGATTCTATATAGCTTTTAAATAGGGCTTCATGGGTAGAAATAGGATATACAGGAAACTATTCAACAACTTCAATAATTCGCACTGTCGAAAAGGGATGGAAAGAGTTAAAACCAATCACAATAGCCATGACCATTAGGAAGGATGAAGTGAGATCAGAAGGAGAGACAAAGCTTTTCTTCATTGCTACTGTAATCACTATAGATCACTAATAGCAATTTAAAATGTCTTAAAATCATCCTGCATTAGCAAAATGAATATATGCCATTTTCCCTCGGTGGTGACATGCCCCCAAATAGGCAAGCCTGGGCTTGCCCTCACTCACCATAGGCGGACCTAGACAGCTTGGGACATCAGACTGGGTGAATAGTTCTACAAAAGCTTTGGTTAAAAACAGAAAAAAAAAGCCACAAGACACCTTATTATGGACTGCCAACCCTCCTTTCCCCTGTTCCACTACAATTTTATCCCCTTTATGTCTCACTACACAAAGGTGAAAACTGCTCTGTATTGAAGAGACTCTGAAGATAGAATTGTCAAAAATTGACATAGCATCTACAAGGTGAAGTCTCAAAAAAACCCCAGTTTAAACAATGAAAAAAGTTTAGCTGTTTTAACACTAATTCACTTCTAACCACTGAGTGGGTTTTCACTGAATGAAACACAAGAGGAGAACATGATGATCAAGTTCATTTTTTATCAGTTTCACTTTCTGGCTTACAAATTAACAACCTGCTGCAGCATTTGGGCTGCACACCCAAGAAGTGAATGAAATTTGACTCCAAGGTTATCGTACTGGAATTTAGTTTCCTGGAAGTGTCTGATATTATTGAGTCTTTAATGTCCTTACATAGACAAGTCCCTATACTGGGCTCAGCAACAATCAAAAAGCAGCATTAGAATACCAAAAAGTTTCTAGTACATTATAGACTATTGCTCTACAGCTGTCCCCTGTATGCACCCTGCAATTTCCACCAGTCATAAGTAACTTTATACTGCAGAATTGATTACATACTTCTTAGAACAGATGCTTTGTTCCTACTTTACCTCCCCTTTCCCCATGATTGTGACTTATAGATTGTGTGACAAAACCATCAGATTACTTCCTGCTGTAGGAGGGTGTGTCACCGCCAGTTCTGCAAGTTCTTTCACGGTAAGGAATAAACTCACTACCATGTAAGATAACAGAAGATCCTGACTAAAACAAAGCCAGAGACTAATTCCCATCATTTTCATAGGGCAATGTCCCAACAGACTGCATCCAGCATCAATTAGCGGCTAAAGGTTCATCTATGTGGGGATACTTTGGAAAATTAATCCAAATTAGTTCATTAATTTCTTAGGGAGATTATTTTGGCAGAACAGCCACCAAGCAATATTTACTTACAAGTGACAGTACACGCATCTGACCTCTGCTGTTTTAGCAATTTCCTTTTGCCATCATTCATGTTTTAGGAGATCATCCATTTAATTGCCCTGAAAATACAGTACAGTTTCCCCATGTCCTGACCAGCCTAGTTTTAGAAGCCTGGAACAATAGGGCCATCACTCCGTTCTCCAGTCCCTTTTGAGATTTTCACAGACTCACGTAGAATGTCAGGAAGGGTTTCTTGTCTAAAACATCTAAGCGTTTCCCTTTCCACTTTATCCCACAGCCTCCCCTAGAGGTTCTCACACTACAGGACAGGAACTATAAGTATGTAGAGTCACACAATTACTGGCTTCGAATGTTGTAGAATATCTACTCCTAGTTAAACAATGCTGTACACAGAGACCCAGATTCTGATCAACCTCATGACAATTCCATCATCTTAGCGATATTACTCTCAATTTTACATTGCTATAAAATTGCCTGGATATAAATTTACTTATGCCAGAAATTAATGGAAAATTCCAGATTTGGTTACACGAGTTCCAGACACAGAGGAGCTCCATTAAATTCCCCTTACAAAATGCTTGCCTTAACAGCCCAAAACTACACTGATTTCATTTGTAGTGCCTGTAACCAGGCTTACCATCCTTTAAGACAAACTGCAGCCCACTTCCTTGCACTTGGGAGCGGACTCTCAGGTATAAATGACAGGTTTCAGAGTAACAGCCGTGTTAGTCTGTATTCGCAAAAAGAAAAGGAGTACTTGTGGCACCTTAGAGACTAACCAATTTATTTGAGCATGAGCTTTCGTGAGCTACAGTTGGGCCCAACTTTATTATCATGCACATTGTGTAAAGAGTTGTCACTTTGGATGGGCTATCACCAGCAGGAGAGTGAATTTGTGTGGGGGGGTGGAGGGTGAGAAAACCTGGATTTGTGCTGGAAATGGCCCACCTGATGATCACTTTAGATAAGCTATTACCAGCAGGACAGTGGGGTGGGAGGAGGTATTTTTTCATATTCTCTGTGTATAAATAAAGTCTGCTGCAGTTTCCACGGCATGCATCCGATGAAGTGAGCTGTAGCTCACGAAAGCTCATGCTCAAATAAATTGGTTAGTCTCTACGGTGCCACAAGTACTCCTTTTCTTTTTGCGAATACAGACTAACACGGCTGTTACTCTGAAACAAAAATTTAGGCCTATGCAAAAATAAAATACATAAATAATAAATAAATCCCACAGACCACCTAGGATCACATTTTCCTATCAGTTTATAATGGGTAGATAATGACAAATATGATATTCATCAATGTGACAGGAACATAAACATACAGCTTCCAGAGAATTGAAGCCCACACCCTTCTGAAAGGAAGGAGTACAAGGAAAGAAAAGATTAGAAACATCTGCATCAGCAATTTCCAAGATCTCAGAGCTCTGTAGTGGGAACACACTATCCTTTTAGGTTTATTCCTGACTGCCCCAGCTACTGTACACTGTGAATTAGATGGCTTATCTTTGATTCCAGTTGTGTGTGCTTGCTCTCAAATATCTAGTTTTATATACTGAATAAGGTACAGTGGACAAGATTTTCAAGCTTAAATGCCTTAAATTAGGAACCCACATAGTAAGCTGTGCCCATAATGGTCAGTGAAGTCAATGGATGCTGCTGATAATCTTTTGAGGGGAAGAAGGTGGGGTCATAACATCAGACAAAACTAGGCTATTATCGAATATAAAGTCACTCCGCTTTTGAAAGTACCTTCAGCACTTTCATTTTTACAATACACCTATTTTCCTTTCCTTCTGGACAGACTTTAGCAGGTACCAGCAGTGCCTGCTGTAGATACTTGAATTTAAGGTTAGCCCACTGCCAAAGGGGCTTTTTCATTTTTTGGTTGCTAACAGTTGCTGCATCAAACTCATTTTAGAATGAAGCTTCCAGTATTCTCTGTCCAACCCAAAATTTTTCAGCGCAAACCACCTGTGAACAAGTGAAAAAAAATAAGCTTTTCTGTCCTAATTCACCCCAACAGAAAAACTTTTCCATTGTATTTACATCGACAACTGAGGGATGCACTCACTAGGAGCATCCCAATTAAAGATCCTCTACTCTGCTAGTGAGCCTTACAAGAACTGTGGACAGACTCCATAATCAAAGACTTTTAAATGCCCATTTGAAGAAACCAAGGACAGGAATCTGCAAAGCTGTTGAAGCTGCAGGTAAGGGAAAGGAGAACAGAAATAAAGAGCCACCCCAGCATTTAAAGGAGCCACCACAATTATTTGCAAACAAAAACAGTGGGCCAGACTTTGTTTCAGTCAGCCATAGTGTGGTTCACAGTATACTAAAATAGAATGGGAGAATAGGTGATATTTTCAAATAGATTTCACTTGCCTTTTCACATTCCAATTTAGCATTCATTTATAGAAGAGATTTAAGAGTGACTCAGCAGTTTGACTATTAGATTTGTTAATCAATGCATTTTATAAAAGGATAATTGGACCCACAGTGGTAAACTGATGAAAAGAGATGGAGGGATTAAGTTTTCTCCATCACTAATGGTGATTAAAAAAAGTGGCAGTCTGATTTTTTTTTTTTTTTTAAATAATCACACCTTAAATTGGCCAGAACTTATGATGTTGTCCCAGTTAGCTGAACAAGACAATATGTCTGGAACTGCCATGCTGTGAAAGGAGAGAGGAGGTAGCATGGTATCCTCCAACTGCAAAGAGAATAGCCACACAAGAAGTTGCACGCTCTTCAGAGAAGGTGGCATAGTTGGCTTATTCTGAGCACCCCTACAAAGGTAATCGAGTCAGAGGACGTATGCAGGTGGGCTAACTAAAAAGATCTCATATATACACCCATCAACAAGACAACTACAGGTAGTAGTGGGTAAACTCATCAGTGTCAGGGCACCGCTCTCCATCATGTGCAACTCCAGCTGGTGACTACCTCGTACCTTTTTGGTCTGCAGGGTGAGGGGGCACATGTGGGTACTTGGAGTGCTTCTTGATATGGAAGTTCACGTTGTCCAGCTCCACGTTCAGGTTGATGGAAGCGGCTGAGTCACTGTCCATTGTGGACTGGAAGCTGCTGACTGATGTGCGCTTGCTAGGGCTGGCGGAGTCTTTTAATGTTGGGTAAGGAGGAAGATACAGGGAGGAAAGGGGTTCAAATGGGTATCATGAGGGTATTGGAGAGGAGAAAAATTGTCTTTAATACATAAAGCCCAGTGTGCAATACTAAAAGGGATACAGTATTTTCAGTCTTAAATCTGTACACTTCAAGATAAGATTAAGTGTTGGAAGGAAGTTCTATAGATTTATTTTAAAACCCAAGTGAACATTAGGACAGTGTCTGTCTTGACACCCCGAACTAGTCCATCTGTGCTACTGTAATCCAGAGAGTTTATACTAATTTGGAAACATCAAGTTTTGCAAACGGATTAGAAAATACTGTATCCACCACAAGAAACAGGAGAACTAGTGAGGTTTTAGTTTACTTGGAACCTTACAGCTACTACCAGCAAAGTAGGACTTTCACTTCCATTACACATACACACACAAAAAGAGAGAGAGTTATGCTAATTTGTCATGCGAAGATGGAAGAGAGTCAGTTGAAACTCACTGGCCAAGTTATCCTCCCCTTCGTCAGGGATTTGTTCTGTGTCACTGTCATCAAACTTGATGTCTTTGAACCAGGATGGCTCAGAGTGCCCCTCTACGGAGTTCACCGAATCACTGTCTGGAGAGGGGGTTTCCGAGAACTCTGTGCTCTGGGAGATCAGGAAAAGAGAAAGTAAATTTAATTCTTCAGCCCTTCTGGGATGTTAAGCTGCTTTAGAAAGGCACCACTATGCACTGATCAAAACAGCAACAGCTTACATTTATATTGTGTCTTGCAGCCTGAAGCACTTCACAAAAGTAAATGTATGCACACAGTGGGATAAACTTATCACGGAACCACCCACCACTTGAGGGGGGGCAGCAACTGTTTAGGACAGGAAGCGAGTACCTCTTTACTCTGCCCACATCAGTCTTTGCTTCTTCCCCAGGCACCTCACCCCACTCTCACAAGTCAACCATGTTGGAGAGGGATAGCTCAGTCGTTTGAGCATTGGCCTGCTAAACCCAGGGTTGTGAGTTCAATCCTTGAGGGGGCCATTTAGGGACCTGGGGCAAATATTGCGGATTGGTTCTGCTTTGAGCAGGGGGTTGGACTAGATGACCTCCTGAGGTCCCTTCCAACCCTGATATTCTATGATTGAGGCAAATGAAAGACTTGCAAGTTTTCTATTCACCCCCACAACATGTTAAGAGCCTGCACAGATTTGAGCGCTAGGACTAGAGCAAAGGGGTTTGCCAAACTCTATACTTTACCCCCATAAACTGACCATGCTGATCTGGGAGAAGGACATGCACTTTTAGCCCCTTGAACAATTCTGTGACTGACCAAATCAAGTGGGGCTAACTGATTCAGTTGAAAGCCAGGTTTGGCCCTCTAAATCAAGAGAGAAACTATTGTGAAGCAAGGCCTTGGGATCTTATGGCAGGGAATCCCAGAGAGCAGACAGCAACTTCAATCTACCCCCCACCCCCAAGACAGAAATTTCCAGTCACCAAAGGAATTGCAGTTCTAGTTAGAATTTCCTCCTTTGAAACTAATGCAATTGCTGCAAAAACAAATTCACTGACACCAGTTTAACTCCACTGAATTCAGTTGAGTTACTCCCAATTTATACAGAAATAGACAAGAGGAGAGTCAGATGCAACTTCCTGCTGCCTTTACACACTACAGGATCAGAGATCATATAAGAGCATGACCGGTAAACCACAAGTTAATCATGAACTGCAGACTATATACGACCAACTATAACTAAAACTTTCTGTTGTTTCTTGACTGGTAGAAGTGATTGCATGAATCAAGACAAAAACTAATGGTTTTGGCAGATCTTACACCTCAGCATATCTCAAGCAGGACAATGCCAGAGCCCAGACAGCATCTTCAGTCACTTCTCCTTTACTGGGGCCCTGATTTTCTTTCTCCACACTGCAACTCAGGCTCAGAATAAAGAGAGACCATTTATATACTAGGGTAGAGAAACCCTTTACGCAAAGTCTCCAGATACTTTACTGGCAACAATAAGTAAATTAGGGAATTCAATCTCTTCCTAAACCCATCAACTTCTTTTGATCAGGAATTAAGCAACTAATTTCCCAAAATATTGTCTAAGAGTTGGAAGGATGGTGTATTTTTTAAGTCTTTATGAAGAACTTGTCAAAGATGTCATTGTTCAAAGAGACAATGGCCCTTCCAGGAAAAGCTACATGCTGTATCACAAGTGACATCTACTCCTAGAGTGTGACAGCTGTTCTGAATACTGGCTATGCTATTCAGAAGCCACACTGGAATGTGCTTACCATTGTGACTTTAGACTTTTGTTGATGCAATCAGATTTTAGAACCCCTCCTCCTTTTTAACTTAACATAGGTGTGGCCACCCTTACTCCTCACAGAGGAAGCATCAAAGCTTCCTTGCCTGACCTAGTTTCCTCTATGACCTTAACTCAATTAGTTTACATTGGTGTAATGAGATTATGAGTATTTCCACACACTCACAACACAAGACAGACCCAGCTGGCACAGGGACAGCACCAAGAGTACAGAGAACATGAGGCAAGCTAGGCCTAGTTCTCTTGAAACCTAGGAGCTAGCAGAGCATACAGAGGAAGGAAAGTGACAACAGTTCGCCAGCCACAACTGAATCAACATTCCAATGGCAGCTAGAAAAGGTTTCTGTACCTGTAGTGGTCTGTACAGAGCATATTCATCTCTAAAGATTTGATCATGGTGACTGACACAATCAAGCCAGCGTCCATCTACCAGTGCTTGTCCTATTGCGATGGCTTGAGCTCTAAGGGCAGAATAAGAGACAGGCGAGTATTAAGAGTCTGGTTATAAGTGTGTATGGTTTACAGTACAAACTTTTACCCAAAAAAAGCATAATTTATCTCTCCTTTATTTTGCATTATTTGTTAGAGAAAAGGTACTTATTTAGAGACAATTTGGTGAGACAGTGGATTGAAAACATGACTAGAGCCAGGAATGCAAGTGTTCCCCACCTATATGTTTGGCTGTTGATTTTTGGAAGTGCTGAACACCCTCCCCCCCACGCCCCAACTCCTTGCTGTAGGTACTCAGCACCGCTGAAGACTCAGGCCCATGCTGTGCAGGCTTGAATCATCTCGATTCCTGCCCTTCTTAACTCAGTAAGACAGGGATAATCCTTTACAAGCCCTCAGCACTGCAAGGCAAACATACAGTGCTATACGGGATGGTAAGCTGTTACATTGCAGACCCAGTTATCCCTAGATCTTGGGGCCATCCAAAGCCTACAAATAGTTAGAGGGGTCCTGAAACCCACCCCCAGGCCAGCCAGCTATAGCAGCAAGGTTGTGCTCGTGCAGCTAAGAAACACAACTGCAGTATCCACGCAGCACAGTTGATCTGATCTTTTGTTGACGGAGGTTACATTATTTAAAAGTGGAGACTATCACTAGAGCATCTACCCAAAAGGCATGGCTTAGTTCAACCAACATTAGGAAACCTTTAAGAACGAGTTGATCAGCAATTATGAAACAGAGCACAGTGTTCCAAAAACAGAGACATTCTTAACAGTAGTCTCGTGCCAGTTTTAGTGATTACCATTCTCTCACTCTCCCCTCTGCCCATTTCAGTCTGTTACTCCCATTCTGCTCCCTCCTGGCCCCCCAGCTACCTTTCCCTTCCCACTGGGTAACTCCATTCCCTTGTGCTAGTCGTCTGCCCTAGTTTCCGACTCGACTTGCCCCTTCATTAAGTTATGTGCTGTCAGAATTAGCAAATGAGCTAAAGACATTCTTTCCCTTGTTCAGAGGAAGGGAGGAGGAGGAGGAGGAGATCAGAGTCTCATTTCCTCTCTCCATCCACTGATACACATGCACACTCACTTTAAAGGGGGAATATACCACTGGGGGGGAAAAAATTTACACACATGCCAACCAACACAGACGATGAGTGCAATGGCAGATGGGTTTAATTTAAGCATTTTTAAATATCAGGAATACCTTGTGGTAATGTGTCCATTTCTGATGAGCCAGTTGACTAGTTCCTTTCCCACAATGCAGTTGGGATGGGTCCGCAGCCAATAGCGGTGGTCCTGAAACTCCATCCCACTATTGTGATGGCAAATTTTCTTCCACAAATCCTTTAACTGGACAGAGTCCTGTGTGAGAGAGACAGTTACGAAGGGTTTTAGAAAGACTGACCTTGCAGTTAGATACAGCTACATCAGCACAAGCCTTCACATTGGCTCCTGAGCAACAGCCTTCCAATAATAAGAGTAAAGTCGAAGCCGTTATGTATTTGCTTCTAAATTAAGCAGCGTACATCAGCTGCTATTTAAGTCCTTTATTTTACAGCAAGTGATCCTATACACTGAGAATAAGGGAAGAATTTTGCAGTAATATTTTATACATACAGTCAAACAATGCAAAAGCTCACTGTGTAAGTCAGGCAAGTAGTTTCCTAGCAGTAAAGCTACCATGCTGAACTCCCTCTTCCAGCCCCCTGGAACTGGGGGCTACGTAGAAGACCAAGGAACACTGAATCTTTCTTCAGGTAAAGCAATAAATGCTCTTCTGAACATTCTGTGCTGTTGACCTGAATGCTGCACTCAAGCCTCTTTCAGAGCTCTCTTTGGTCAACTAGTTAAGGAGATCCCTTTGAGAATGATGCTTTCTATGTTGCCATTTTGTTCAAGTAACTTCTACCATCCCATTTCTATGGACGAATGCCTCTCCACCATCTCCACTTATTGCCAATTGAGAGGCCAAATCACACTACCTAATCCCTACTTCCAATCTTCTGTACCCCATTCTGAATCCTTAAGGTTCAGGCCTCCATCCATTTTGACGCAAACACTCCTTTACCTGTACTTCCACCTCCATAAGAGCAGCCACAGCTGGGCAATCAAAGCTAGTTTTCTGCATGGTAAGACACCTCCAGGACCTCACTTTCCAGTTAACATAACCAAGGGCCCAGGACATCCATGAACATGATTTCCACCCACCCCATGATTCAGGTTCTCTCCACAGATCTCTGGTGCTAGACAACTCTGAATCACAGGGTCTGATGTGTTGGTTAGTTACACTACAACTTTGAATCATGTTGTCATAAAACCGCCTGACACTAGTATGGCTGTAGCCTACCTAATATTGGTCATGGCTATGTCTCTGCAGGCCAGAACAACTCTTCCCCACCAGCACACCCAGACAATGCTCTTATCCTTGTGGACAGATGTTCCAGTCATTTGAAAGGACATGCACCACAGGAAAAGATCTGCAGGTGTTGAAACAGCCCAAAGAGGAAGAGAGGAAAGAATTGGGATTGTTTCTTTAGTTGCTACTACATGATGCATAAAGTTAGCCTAAAGAAGTGTAGGGTTCCCCCCCCCCCCCGCCCCCCGGAAGACTATGTAAACACACAGAACCAACAGAATTATGACATTAGTTATCAAGCAAACTGATTGAGAGGGGAAGTGATTTTCATTTAGACGTCAAGTGTTTTTATTTTTATTATTAATCTCTGTTTAGGACAGTTTTTAGGGTTGTGTGTGTTTAACAAACACACACACCTTCAAACAAAGGGCTAAAAAAGCTCACAAGACATACTGATATCTCCCAGAGCAAGACTAGATTCAACATTCCTGATTTTATATATATTATATATAAACATGCACACACACACACAAATAAAAATAAAAATAAAAAAAGCAGCCAGGACTCTACTACATGCCTCTTCATACACCATAAGCAAACCCAGTTCCTCACCCCTTTAAAAATTCAAGTAATTGAGTGATTTATCAAATCTGATCAGCATTCCTCTCATCTAACCCTTTTGCTGAGATGACAAGTTTGCCAGGAAAGTTTGGTTTCCTTAGGATCTTCCCTATCCCCACCCCGAAAAAAAAATCCTATAATTTTAACCCAGTTTTGTGTGCACAGGTTTACTATATCTGCCCCAGAAATTTCTATCCCCCTTGGCTTCAACTTACAGGAACCTGGTCCCACTGATTGGTTGACTCCAGTTCCATGCATCCCATGCTAGCCTGTCCAGTGCACTGCATGTTTTGGGGTGGTCAGCTACAAAGCACGTCACTCCTGCCATGGCAGGAGTATATAAAATTTGATTCAGTAGAATTCAGTCATCTTAATATTGCTTTGTGTTTTAGACTGAAATCAAGTGGCAGAACACCACAACACTTTAAACTCTAGGATTTTAGCTTGCAGATTATGGAAGTGTGCATGGATTTCATTCAGAATTCCAGTGCTCCTGCACCTTGTCAAACTCCCGCTTTGCAAGCAAAGGCCATTAACTTTTTATCACAGTATAGTCAATTCAATGCACCACTTAAGAGTATCATGACCTGACAGGGACTCAGGACAGTTCCTGTATTACAAGAAGCAATTATGACATCCTAAATTATTGCATAAAAGCAACAATTCTAAAAATCAGATCTAAAGTTAAGTGAAGACACAACAGCTTTGACTATTTTGTCCCAAGCTGTATTTGTAACGTTTAAGCTGTTAGTGTCTCTGTCCCCCAGACTGAATAAGATCCTAAGCTGTCCCCCTACTCTCCCTGACACTCCTAGATCCCTTCTGCAGAGCATATCTGCTACAGCATTCTCCTTGAAAGGAAGAAATTGTCTCATTATAAAGCTTGCTTCAATGTGGAAGCTCTACAATAAAAAGGTGAGCCACCACCAAACATCAAATTCTGCCCTTACATATGCAATCCACAGGGAGACAGTACTAGTACAAGATTTGACCTTATTGGTTTTGAATGGTAACAGACATCCAGAAAGATTCAACACTAGTTATGCAGTTTGGACAGTTTTAAATGAAACATCTCCCCCCTCCCTCCATTCTAATTGATTTTATAAACGTTAAGTATGTAAACAAGGGTTTGGGATTTGGGGTTTTTTTTATTTTTATATAGTATTTCTCACAACACACAGAACAGAATGTTTTACAACAGGATTGCTCCAGAGTGCTGTGCTACTGGTTTTGATTGCTTTTCCTGGAACAAATGCATTAGTGCTACTTCCTATGAGAAAAGTTACATTAACTCCGCAAGCAAAGCAGATAGGGAGAAGGTCAAATTTCAAAACTTCTAACATTAGCTGTGGTCTCTAACTCATTCAAATGACTAGATAACTATTTTACATTAAAACAACTATTTACAGTTAGAACTTGCTAACCCATAAGGAAAAAAACTCAAGGATCATTTTAAAATCCACACACGCACGAGCCACAACCTGTACCACAAAGAAAGCATTAGAAAGACAGACACACATAACACATTGCTATCACAATGGAAGACAACAAAAATCTAGTTTGTACCAGAAGAATTTTTCGTTCATCCTCATTGGTATCTGCTTTCAAATACGTGCGATTAGCCTGTGGACTGACGGATGTCTCGTATGCAGGCACCATGGGTGAACCAGACCTATCCAGTGACAGGTTAGTAATGCTGGCCGATCTGGAGAGAGAAAGAGAAACAATACTTATAGTCTGCAAACCCCTCATAAACAAAACTTTATCAGAACAGGCTGTGACCTTACAACATGCTTCAAGAATCTTTAAGCAATGTGCTAGCATACGCTAGCTTTCCAAAGCAGCACTTAATTTGGGAGAGGTGGGGGAATGACACTTTAAGATGGCTGCAATACAGGGAACATTAAAATGATATTGTGCTGAAAGAGATTACATGGAATCTCTATATTATAAAAGATGTTAACAGGCAAAATAGTTCATATTGAACAGCTTCACATCAGGAGGACTATTTGAGCCAAGTGGTTTTTTTTCCTCCCCATAAGGATGGGGGCCGGGGGTGGGAGGAAAAAAAAAATCAACCTTGGACCCAACTGTTTCCAAACACTGGGTCAAGTCCCACACTCCAGTGAATAACGCATTCAACAGTTTCACAAAATGGTGATATATTATATAGTGACAAAAAGCAAATGTATCCTCTTCTTCAACATCCCACAGCTTTGGGACGCCTCAGAGTGACCCAGAGTATATTTTATTTTATTGTCTCTTCCCCACCCACCTCACAGTAATGCATTTTGAAATGAGAGTTCTTTATGGGGACAATACCCAACTTAAGCTAGTTTAAAAAGTGATTTTAAACAGGTTCCTGGTAGGGTTTTGGTTTGTTTTATAGGAGGGGAAGAATTGTGCAACTTCTGCAATTGTCCTCTTTTAGGCGTTACAATCTTTTAGTGCATTAAGTTTTTTCAGGAATAAGCTATGAATTATAGGACAGATAGTGACATGTTAATCAAATTGACAGCGAACAAATTCAGGCTGGAAATCAGAAGGTCTCCAACCATCAGAGAAGTGAGGGTTTGGAACAGCCTCCCAATAGACGTTGTGGGGGGCAAACAAGCACAGTTTTAAGAGAGCTAGACCACTTTATAAGTGGGACTCGTAGAGTTCCTGCTGACAGTGTGGGGCAGAGGGGTCCCATCTGGTTCATGTTCGATATCCTCAAAATCTCACGTTTCGGGTCACCTGCAGAGGTCATGAAGGAATTCTCTCCCTTCCCCAACCCCAGCGCAGTCTGGGGTTTCTTGGTCTCCCCCTGAAACAGCAGCGATACCACAGCTGGAGATCGTGAACTGGGTAAGGTGGGCCAGTGCTGGGAGGTGGTACTGAGCTTCCTCTCAGGTGCTTGGCTGGCTGGTTCTTGCTCACGTGCTCAGGCTCTAACTGATTGTCATATATGGGGCTGGGGAGGACTTTTTGTTCATGTGACTCCTCTGCAGCATGGGTGCAGGTCATTTACCAGGATTCTCTCATTTAAATCAATTCCCTGCCATTTCAGGGGCCTTTGGTATTGGTGTATCGCAGTCCCTCCTAGTCTCTGCCTGGGGCACATAATAGTCTAGTCTCCTAAAGGCTGTAATACTTTGGTCTAATTTCAGTTGTTGGGTTTGGCGTGCGGGTGCTGCTGGTGGCCTGTGAGACAGAGGTCAGAAGTGATGATCTGATAGTCCTTTTGGCCTTACTCTAGAACTATTAGATAGCTAGGGAATGCAGACTACAGAAGTTAATGGAACATGAAACTGTAAGAATGTGGACACTGAAGTTATATTTTACAAAAAAAAGCAGCAATAGAATAAAAAAGCAGCAGTCTTTCAATCAGTAGTACTGGCCTGTTGAAGTGTTTGAAAGAAAGCAGAAAAGTCTACATTAATAGGCTCAAATTAGGTAATGAGCGAGTCAGGATCAAGACAAGCCACGTTGGTACTTCAACAATTGACATTTAAAGGACAATTAATAGCATTTTCCTGGCCAATATAAGCAATGTGTCACAGCATACCTCTGACATACAGCTAAGGCTGTCATTGCTAATAGCCTTCAGCTACCGCAGATGTTATGTTCCTAGTCACATGAGTTAACAGCATTTCAAGAACCGATCATTTAGATCAGTACAGAAAAAGTTATACAGTTTTAACAACTTCCCATATCAAATGTTTTCTAGTACTAGTCAATTGTTTTACAAGAACTAGTTTAACTATGCCATCTAGCTGTAGAAAGCATAACTGTTTTATTTATGTAGGTATGTATAAAACCACACAAACATGACCAGCTAACTAAATGGACATTCATATCAAAACTTTGTCACCATCGATTACATTCAAAGCCTGATTGTATATACCTGAATTGTGGCCTAGTGGATAGTGCACTGGACTGGGACTCAGGAGATCTGGGTTCTAGACCCAGTTTTGCCACTGGCCTGTTGGGTGACCTTGAGCAAGTCTTTTCACCTCTATGCCTCCGAAACCCTATTTGCTTCACTACATAGAGTGGTTCAATTGATTTCAATGGGATCACTTGTGGGCATCGTAACTGTGGCAGACTTGGGTCCTCTAAGAACATCCTTTATAGTCTCTTGTATGATCCTCCTATTTTCAGCAATATATACTTATCTTGACTGGCAAATAAAATCTATATCAAATAGCTGGTTAGAATGGTTATCCATATGCCCAATGAGTTAGAAATGGAATTCAGTCAAGTTAGCAGTCAAATAGCAGCTAAGGCAATTAGCTATATTTGCCTGTTCAATGCAAGAGACAATTACGAGATAAGTGCAAAAGGCAGCCTTATTACCCCTCAAAACAGAGCATAGCTAGCACAGTTGATTATTAATTCGCTGTCATTCTACTGAAAATGCCACAGTGCATTGCAGAGAGAGCATGCATTTAATTAACGTGTCAGGCATTTTTGGGACCTGATGCCATTTTTAACTATGTAGTCTGAAAGCCTATTTAATAACTTTTTAGGGAAATGACTGAGTAACTAATGAACTCTGGAAAGTTTAGAGAGATTCTCAGCAAAGTCATAAATACCTAGGGGTTAGAGGGAGCATATCTACACAAGGACTTTATACCAGACTCTGATCAGTTCCGACTGTTAGAAGAAAATAGTTTGATCTGCAGAACACACAAAAAAACAAATCTACACAGACACATGCCTAGAACCCTGACCAGGGGTATTCTACCTGCTACCCAAGATCCATAAACCTGGAAATCCTGAACGCCTCATCATCTCAGGCATTGGCACCCTGACAGCAGGACTGTCTGGCTATGTAGACTCTCTCCTCAGGCCCTACGCTACCAGCACTCCCAGCTACCTTCGAGACACCACTGACTTCCTGAGCAAACTACAATCCATTGATGATCTTCCTGAAAACACCATCCTGGCCACTATAGATGTAGAAGCCCTCTACACCAACATTCCACACAAAGATGGACTACAAGCCATCAGGAACAGTATCCCCAATAATGTCACGGCAAACCTGGTGGCTGAACTCCATGACTTTCTCCTCACCCGTAACTATTTCACATTTGGGGACAACGTATACCTTCAAGTCAGCGGCACTGCTATGGGTACCCGCATGGCCCCACAGTATGCCAACATTTTTACGGCTGACTTACAACAACGCTTCCTCAGCTCTCATCCCGCAACGCCCCTACTCTACTTGCGCTATATTGATGACATTTTCATCATCTGGACCCATGGAAAAGAAGCCCTTGAGGAATTCCACCATGATTTCAACAATTTCCATCCCACCATCAACCTCAGCCTGGAACAGTCCACAGAAGAGATCCACTTCCTGGACACTACAGCACTAGTAAGCGATGGTCACAAACACCACCCTATACCAGAAACCTACTGACTGCTATACTTACCTCCATGCCTCCAGCTTTCGTCCAAACCACATCACACAATCCATTGTCTACAGCCAAGCTCTAAGATACACCCGCATTTGCTCCAACCCCTCAGACAAAGACAAACACCTACAAGATCTCTATCAAGCATTCTTACAACTACAATACCCACCTACTGAAGCGAAGAAACAGATTGACAGAGCCAGAAGAGTACCCAGAAGTCACCTACTACAGGACAGGCCCAACAAAGAAAATAACAGAACACCACTAACCCTCACCTTCAGCCCCCAACTAAAACCTCTCCAGCGCATCATCAAGGATCTACAACCTATCCTGAAGGACGATCCCTCACTCTCACAGATCTTGGGAGAGAGGCCAGTCCTTGCTTACAGACAGCCCCCCAACCTGAAGCAAATACTCACCAGCACCACACAACACACACTAACCCAGGAACCTATCCTTGCAACAAAGCCCATTGCCAACTCTGTCCACATATTTATTCAAGGGACACCATCGTAGGACCTAATCACATCATCCACGCCATCAAGGGCTCATTCACCTGCACATCTACCAATGTGATATACGCCATCATGTGCCAGCAATGTCCCTCTGCCATGTACACTGGCCAAATCGGACAGTCTCTACGTAAAAGACTAAATGGACACATATCAGACGTCAAGAATTATAATATTCAAAAACCAGCCCGAGAACACTTCAACCTCCCTGGACACTCAGTTGCAGACCTAAAAGTCACAATTCTTCAACAACAGAAAAAACTTCAAAAAACAGACTCCAACGAGAAACAGCAGAACTGGAATTAATTTGCGAACTGGACACCATTAAATTAGGCTTGAATAAAGACTGGGAGTGGATGAGTCATTACATAAACTAAAAACTATTTCCCCATGCTAATTTTTCCCCTACTGTTACTCACACCTTCTTGTCAACTGTTTGAAATGGGCCATCCTGATTACCACTACAAAAGTTTTTTTCCTCCTGTTGATAAAGCCTACCTTAATTGATTAGTCTCATTAAGAGTTGGTATGGCAATAACCTTTTTTCATGTTCTCTGTACATATTATATATATCTTCCTACTGTATTTTGCACTGCATGCATCCGATGAAGAGGGTTTTAGCCCACAAAAGCTTATGTCCAAATAAATTTGTTAGTCTCTAAGGTGCCACAAATACTCCTCGTTCTTTTTGCTGATACAGACTAACACGGCTACCACTCTGAAACCTGTCACAAAAAAGTGAGATTGCCTCTTCAGACCCTCAGAGGAGATCTCAAAGCCTGTACACTGCTTTTGGGTCTGGATTCATCCCTGATTGAGGTGGCTGGGATATGGTATGAAAGAGAGAGAGCAGAATATGGGTATTTTTGATGTGAAGTGGCTCTAAAGAAAAAACTGTCAAAGGGAGGGGCAATGAACAGACCCCTCCTCAAAATGGGCTACCATCAGAACAGAGTGAGAAATGGCAAAACGTTAAACAAAGCAAATAAGCGAGCAAATGCCACAGGGAGCGAGCACTGGCTCTTCGTAACTATTCCACTAAGACTAAGCATTTAGGATACTTCAACCCTGGAAACCTTCCTGGCTCTGGGCAGAATACAGCTGCACACCTACTCAATGGAAGCGGCAGAAGTTACACCTACTCAGTGGAAGTTACAGCTGAAATAAAAAAAATAATCAGGCCTTTAAGTGCCTGACATTTAGCCGTTACTCTTGCCAAGGCTTTCAAAAATATCATGACAGTCAACTCTCATTCACTAGGATACCTTTGAAAAGGTAAGAGTGTAGACATGGCTTTTCTAGATCTTTGTATCGTATCTCTAACAAGTTGATTGTGGTTTTATAGCCCTTACTCCAGTATTCCCCAGTTACACCATTTTTTGTTAAGTCACTTTAAAAATATTTTACTGTTCACTTACACATTGATTCCTCCCATTAAAGGGATAGGTTTTGTGTAAGACTGAGATCAAGTTGGCATAATCAGAAAAAACTACACTGTGTTTCGGGCCGGGGGGGGGAGGGGGGACGGACACTAGCAGTTTGTTGGTGGCTTTTTGCTATCAAACCCACTGAATGAACCATTGTCCTCAAAGATTTAAGCGTCTATTATAAGAAGTGGCCTGTAAAATCTATTCAGTACTGAACCTAAAATCTCTGAATTGTAATGTCACAGGGCTTTTAGTGCACATAAAGCAGTTAACCAGCCATCCAAGATCAGTCCCAAAAGCCTCCCTCATCATGCCCTCCCCAACACTTTAAAAGTTAATTCCATAACTATTCCACTTAGTTTGCTATACGCTGGAGTTCTAATGAGATCCAGTAAGTGAGAGTCCCCTCTAATACCTATCCCAATACAGGTTTTGCTGAACTTTATCTGGGATTTTTAATCCTTTTACTTCCTGCAGCAGTGACAGAATAGCCTTCTTAAAGGGATGAGGAGGTTTGTTTGCTTAGCTGGAGATGTCCACACAGTCCTTTTAACACATTAAATGTTAAGCACTATCAGAATTCATAGTCTGCCAAAAGAAAGCATACAGTCTCTGTTGCATGACCCAAAGCTACAGATGCCAAGAGAGTTTCATTGGCTGGGATGCTGACTTTGGCAAAATTCTCAGGATTCAGAGACAGGGGTGGCTTTACATCATCACTCTGCATTTCCCTAAATGAACATTTAAGGACCGATTTGAAGGTCAGAGAGCCATTCAAAAAAGGTTATTAGTAACTGTTAGACTGAACTGCTGCAGCTGCAAATTGGGTCAGTCAGGCATTGCTCAGGACACTCCTACTGCACATAAGGAGCCAGCCAGTCTGAGCCTTCTGGGAACAGCCCTCTAAGCCCCACCTTCTCCAGCAGGTACTGGGAGTAGAGGGAGAGTAGCTTCATGGCCCTAGCAGCTTCTTGATGATTTTACAGTCATTCAGCATTGAGCTTTAACTCTGGACTTCCTTCTCTGTTTGCCAATCCATCATTGATTGTTGGTACTAATTTATAGGCTTGTCACCCTCCTCCCCTCTTTATCACCTATATCTAGTCCCTCAACCCCACTTCCCTCCACTGTTCCTTTGTTTTGAAGTTTCAGTGGAGCACAAAAGAGGAGGAACTGACCTACCAAGATATGAGCTACTAAAGCAGCCACATAATCTCCTTGTAAACCAGGCAGGCCCTCCATTTTCCCCTGTCCACCTCCGTTATCTTAACTTGTTCTGCCCAGGTCTCCTTAGATAGTCTTGAAGAGCTAACAGAGACCATGCTCCGCATTTGTGTAATACGGAGTACATTGGTGACACCCAGTGATCTTTCTAGAGGACAATACCAACGCTCTGAAACTTCTTTAACAGTATTAAGACCCTCATTATCTTTGTCCTAGCCATCATGTTCTCTCCTTGTGTTTGTGTCCTAGATTTGGCAGTTACAACTGGAAGCTCTTTGGGGTAGGAACCAGTTATGTAGCACCACCAAACAAATGTAAGGTATCAAAAATGACTACATTCTGGCAAGGGATTCCCCATCATAAAGCTCATTTAGACAAAAGCTTCAGAAAAAAACTGCAGCTGATTTTTAAGTTTTTACATTTATTAAAATCTACTTTGGCCCCTGGAAGTTTAACTACTTTTATACAAGATCAGGTGTGGGAATAGTGAAGTGAGAAAAGGAACAAGGCTATTCAGTTCAGCCAGCAGCAGACGTAAGAAAAAAAATTCCTACAGCTTTAGTGCACACTCCAACACTTCAAACAAGTAAACAACTAAAATCCAAGGAATAGTCTAAGCTCAGTTCTCTCAAAAGCAGCCTGAACAGAATTTGCCTACAGAGTTCCAAAAGTACACAAAGAATGAACACAGCTGTTGAGGTCAGGAGAGATTTCTCCAGTTGAATCTGCCAGGGGAACTCAATGCACAAGTTAGTGACCCAAATTGGAATTCAGCCAGGACAACAGGGCTAACATGGCTTCTCTTACAAGAGATGCTAATGAATAAAGGAGGCATGCACCCAGATGCTACTCCAAGCAGCCTGAGTGGATAGCCTTGGTTTTAGCAGCCCAGTGACACAGGCAAAGTTAAAAGTGAACCAATCAATTCAGTACAGCATCTCTTGCCCTTGTTACCACAATTCTTCCTTCTGTTACCTCTCAACCTCCCCTCATTAGAGTTCATTTTTCCACCTTTCTACTTACACCATTTCTCCTGCACTCAAAAGCTTTCAATTTCCTCTCACCTCTTCCCAATCTTGGCCTTTAGGACATAACCACAGTCTCCTCACCCAGCCCCTCACTAACCTGTTTCCATGCTTTCCTTTCATTGTGTTCCAATGGAACACCCAATCCAGTTTTCATGGTACCATCAAAACAGCCACACTACCGAACTAGAGTAACAGTACAGTCTTACTGTATTCCTGGTCCTTTTTCCTCCCCAACCCTATTATTAGTCTTGCTTGTTTAGTCACACGTAGACTGCAAGCTTCTCAGGGCAGGAAGCATGTTTAGCTGTACATTAGAATACTTAAATATATTTGGTATTGTATAATTACTGAAAGCAAAGACATTTGGGTTCTTCAGCGACCACAAGTGAATGGGATTTTAATCTCACATCTCAACCAACAGATTGCACCTTGAGTAGTACAGTGGTCCCCTCATTACACCAGGACACAGGTTCAGAACTGATCAAGAGAAGATTTTACCAAATCACATTTGTTTCATATTCATGATGCATGGTATTGTGATTAGGAAGAGAGATCTTCAACAGATACACACACATGTGGTAATTTACCTGTTTCGAGCAGGAGACTTCCCCGGATCCTCCTGTACAGACACAAGGCGTGTTGACAGTGTGGTAGTTGAAGTGTCTTGGTGAATCAGACTGCAAAGAACAGAGCTCTGTTAAGACAACCACCATTACAAAGAAGCACTGAAAACAGTCCCAGTTAAAACCAACACTATTTAGGATAACATGATTTGATAAGTAGTCAGAGCACAGGGGAAACATCCTTCATAACATCAGCCCAAGGACAGCTGTACAAAAGACTGGTATGGTGTTCTCTTTTCGGACTCCACCGCCAGCGTCTTTCAAAATACACAACTCCTCACCTAGTCTTCATCCTCATCCCCTCCTGCATTGCTGTGCCTCTCCTTAACTCACCTCCCACCCACTTGGTAGCACTAGTACCGGATACTCCTTGCCCTTCCTCCTTCACGACATTCCCCCACTCCAAGAAATTCGTTACCTTAAATATCTAGAGCCCATCCACATAGCTATGTTCTTTATCAGTAGCTATCACCATAACACATGCACAAGCCTCAGTAGCCCTCTCATCAATATAACCTTTGTCCTCCTTTACTCACCTTTATCCATCTTGCCCTATCACTTGAATTAGCAGCTGTTCAGCGCAAGGGCAGTGTCTTTTTCTATTCAGCACCTTAGCATGCTTTTGGGTGGTCTGAATAAATACAGCAGCTCTGCTCCGTAAAGGTTTTTCTAGCTGCTCTAAAGAGTTTGTATAGTTTAGAGAGAAGACATTTTTCTCCTCAAATACAGTAGAATAGTAGCAGACTTGAGTTCTTGTTACTCTGTGAAAAGACAGAGCTGCAGCTTCTTTTCAATATTCTCTTTAAGCAGCCTACACCTAGCATGAAGAATCTCATGGCTTACAAACACAAATTACATTCTGCTTTAATTGCAAAGCTGAGTTTAGTTTGCCAAGTTTCTACTGCAGTACTGTTAAGAAGTTTGATTAAGACTCTCAGCGTGTACTCCCTTACTAATGAATTTTAAGCCTAATCTGGCGGGAG
This sequence comes from Lepidochelys olivacea, assembly GCF_965140295.1. Lineage (NCBI taxonomy): Eukaryota > Metazoa > Chordata > Testudines > Cheloniidae > Lepidochelys > Lepidochelys olivacea. Next base: position 64,252,638 of record NC_140421.1, on the reverse strand, counting down.
GGGGAGAAACAAAAACAAGCTAGCTTCTTCAAAAAACCGTAACACCATGCTCATTTAGCCAATTTCCCTACAACGCTGATAATTATGCCATCTCCAGAGATACCAGTCTTTCAAGTCTCAGAAGAACCTTTCCTCCAAGGCTATATTAAGACTCCCAAGAATAAAGATGCAAATGCTTTCCACGCACCATCATCCTACTTGGGATGTGTTGCACTCCCCAGCTAAAGACAGCATGGAAGTGGAGAAAAAGCTATAAAGGCAGATCAGGTGGTCTCAAAAGTTAGTGTTTTGCAGCATTCTCATACACCTGAAAAGTAACAGATGTCTTTGTGAGCGTGCCACAGAACGCACTGTTCTACAATTCAGATTCCTTGGACAGCACTTCTATCAGACACTTTAAAAATATTAGTTTGTTTTTAATAAAAAGCTGAGACCTACACTGTAAATACTTAGCAAAGGAATTTAGGTAGTGTCCCCAGGTACTAGGTTAGAGATGGTTAGCAAACTGCCTACATGGAGTATTAATTTATAGACTGTCTTAACATTTAAGAAGTGATCCAAGACAAAGAATCCTTCACCTTGACAGAATCTCTTCAAACACTAGATCTTTTAGACCTAAAGAAGCTTATCCAGAATACTGTCATTCTAGTTGTTAGCACACGCTGAAGGGAAGTTGAAGTGAAAAATCAGTATTCTCTGAAGACAGCTGTTTTCTGAGCTCTCATATTGCCAGTAGAGCATTAACCACTAGCATACATAGAAAAAAATCCAACTCTTGCCCCTAGAGAAGTTACACATTGCCACTTATAGTACTCTTCTGGTTACAAAGCAAGCACGATTGGAGTCCTCTTTTAATATAGTTTTATCCTGACCTTGCAGTCCTGGAACATATTTGGGTTCTTCTCACACTAATCAAGATCAGTGAGAGTCAATATCATGCTGTGGCTTAAGTGCTGTACAAGACAAGACTGTTTTCCTTTCCTCTTAGTAATTTTCTTTTATCTAAGACCACTAGGGAGAGCTTTGGCTCTTTTGACAGAGATAAAAGAGCCCCTCAAGTTGTCCCTGCAGCCTCATACCAGGGGTTTGACTCTTTCTGCAGACAATTACTGTCTGCCAATTTCATCAGTATTGGCCCAGAGAGCATTTTTTGAGTCTACCATTCCTAATTCTGACAATCAGCAAGCCACCACTTTACTGAACTGAAGCCTGACTCACCAGTGGTGGAACAAGAACAGCAATCGCTTCCATCTCTATGAAGCCGCAAGCCTACACAGTTACAGTGAATGCTCCTATTCCCATTACCAGCTTCCAGCTCCAGTCTAGTTTTAAAGGGTCTATTATTCCAAATGCCGACTGCCTCACTAAGACGGGGCCAGTAATTCCTACTGGCCAATCTCTTCTCACCACTGAAGGAGAAAGTTAGAACCAAGTGCAGGGTTCAGGTCTTTTATAGAAGATAAGCCTAAATTATCAGAGGCAAACTAACAGCCTGAGCCTACATGGGTGAGGTAATATCTTGTAGTGGCCCAACTTCCTCACCTAAACAGATGACAATCTGGTAGTGTGGCTGAGATTCTGATCCCTAACCAGAGTAATAGGAAGCCATTTCATACCTTTGCCAAGTAAGATCCTCCTCCAGAAAGATATTTCGGCTAGCTTTTCTACTCCCAACAGGTGTGCGCGGCTCCCCAGGTTCCAGTACAGATACACAACAGGTAGAATCAGACAGGGCATTTAAGTCTTCCCCAATGGAGTTACTGTCTGTGGAGTGTGCATAGCTTAAAGCTATTTTGCGGCAGTAAGTGCAAGCTCGGAGATCTCCTGTAGCAAAAGGAAGCAGGAGGAGCGTAAACCAGTGAGATGGAGCAAAAAGTGTACAGGAGAAGTGCCATGCTTGGGAGAGTCTCATAAAATCTGTCAAAGCAGGGCTTCGCTGTTTCAGGACTTGTGCACTAACTTGAGTTTCTGGGGCTCACTTGAAGTAAAAAATAAAATCCTAACCACACAAGGAAATTCTCCAAGTTCAAAAGTTAAGCATGTGTTTCATGTAGATCCAGGTACCACCCCAAAAAAGTTTACATGCTACCAAAATTATGGAGTGGTAGTAGTAAGTGAAGGATTACAGACCAGTTGGGGACAAGCTGTCTCTCACTTGTTTCTAGACTTCAGAGTTCAGAGTTTAATACTGAAAATGTTGTAAGTAAAATGAATTTGTGGAATTGAGTGAACGCATATTCTGCCATTTTAAGAACGCAAGTTTTATTTGTGAACATACTTCGTCATGTTGACATGTCTGCTAGACAATGGTCATCTTTCTTTGCTTCTTCATCCTTTTCAGATGATTCACCCTTTTCTTATCTAATGAAGTTTTCCAAAGCACTTCAGTGATTTGTCAGCCCTAGGCTCACTGGAAATCAAAACCATTTGCACTCCCAAGTCACTGAGGTACTCTGGAAAATTTTAACAGCCGCTTTATATTTTGTTACACATGGCTGTGGGCACAAACGTATTATTGCATTCTGGGTTTGTAGTTTGCCTTTACCTTGTTAGTGTGGCTTTTTAAATGAATTGTTAAAAATTGGGCCCCTTAATTCTTTAGTGACCAGTATTCTGAGTGCATTAAATACCTGAAAAACATCAATTCTTAATACATAGATGCACCAGGCACAAATAAAAAGAGCATACCTGTGTAACCCATAAACTTTCCAGGGATTTCCTGGTTGCAGCATCGGCTACAGAAGATCTGCCCACACAGCCGACAGTGGTGTCTGCGTCGGAAGGTGGTGAATTTCTCGCTACAGTCATAACATTCTTTACACTGGCTGTCTGGCATCCAGTACTGCTTTAAATCACTATCCTACAACGGAAGTCATATTAGAGAAATGAGACAGTATTCTATGCTCCTTGCTGCTACACAAGCAGTCAGTGAAAAAAAAGTGAAGCTGGACATGTTTATAAAAATAGGATAGTTCATAGATTTGATGCAGCACTGTAAAGAGTCACAAGGTCATAAATAAAATGATTGATCAAGTTCTTAGCCACAGAACTAAACTGAATGATCCTGATCAAATTCTTGATTTGGCTGGTCCATTAAGAAAATGTTTCAACAATCAAAAGCTCACGATCTGTAGGTAAGACTTCAATGAGCACAAGAAATATTGATTTATTTTCCTTCCCCTGCTCATCCCTACTATATGTCAGGCCCTCAGCTAGTGAGGTAATAAAGCTGGTGTGTGTGTACACATATATAAGGGACACTAATAATTTGGTCTGTCTATTACATGACTCCCACTGAGTATAATGATCATTGCAAGAGTTCAGTTCTGGCTGAGGGTGATTTGGCAAAACTGATTTTTTTGGGACGTGACAGTGGCAAGTTGTTCCAAGGACAAAATCAGGAAGAGTTAATACAGAAATAGGACGTCTAATATACAGAATGCTTTTGTCACTGACTCATCTGAAACAAATACGTTCTGAAGTGGCTGCTCAATACATGTGGTCTTCAATGTTCACTAAATATTGTAACATTTCTGATCAGTGACCGATATCACCCCAACAAACCTTGGGCAAAAGGATTTAAACATCAAGATTCGATTTAAAAAAAAAAACCTAGAAATGTCGATACAAATGCCCTTTGGCCTGCAGGATCTTGATCACACACCCCTGAAGACACTTATGTCCTATACAGAAGACACATTGTTTCAGAATGTGCAGGACCTGAAGTGGCTACCATACTGAAGTGTCTTTGTCAAACGAGACTGCTTTGCAATATCTTTGCGACACAGCAGAGGGTGCCCCAAAAGCAGCTTTGACTGAGTCAGTGTCTCTGGTGCTGCATGCGCTAGTGCAAGGTCTTTTAGCATCTGATGTGTGTTTCAGACAAAGACAATGTGCTCTATAGTAGAGTTGTACCAGGACCCACAATAAGAGAACGCTTGTTTGAGTCATTTCACACAGCAGCTGAAGATCTCCACATTCAGAGAGATTATTATTGCAGTTTGTTCAGATGTTGCCATGGTGATTACATGTAATTGCAGCCTGCAAGCAAGGATCTACAAGGATCACATAAAACATCTCATGGCTTCATTGGGTCACATCAGCAAGAGCTTGACTGTGATGACCTAATCTTCCAAGAGTTTGGGAAATGCCTGAAAAGCTTCCTTCTAAAGCTGCTGGCATTGAACTCTGAAGAGTTATCAACAGTGGATTCTTGACTTTATGTAGTACCCTGTAATAACATGTTAGTGAAGGGGAGCCCAAACCCCTTTCTTCACTGAAGCAAAGAGAATCTTGTGCCAATGCAATATTTCATCTCTTCTGATGAAGAACAGCACAGGTCTCCCCAAATGATAAATCAACTTCTCCTTGCTGACATCTCCAGTAATTCATCTTGAGTGGCATGCTTAGGTCTACCTAATTGATGTATTTGGGTAATTTAAAAAGAGAGCTCAACTTTTCTAGCCATGTGCATTCCTCCCTGGCCAGAGCATCCATAACAGGGTAACAGCATTCCTCAGGAGGTTTGAAAATTGGTCTACCCAAGAGGAAATTACTCTGATCCTTTTATTTTTGTTTCAGACTTCAAAGGAATGGAGGTCCTGATCAGGAACTTCAGAACCAGCTGCAGGCCCTCTTTCCTGATAATGGAGGAATAAAATGTAGATCCAACTTCTCCATTCAAGACGCTGACAGAGCCACTGCAAAGTCTGTGACAAGACCCTGCCACAGAACCTCTAGCCAGCCAAAATCTGCTGAGTTCTTGTCTCTGCAAAGACCTTGAAAATTCCTCTCTCAGTTTTATTGTTAATGAAGATACACTACTGCCTGCTCATACCTTGTCCCCAGGCTTGGCTATTCCTGTTAGGTCTGCTCTGCTCACAACAGAGAACGTCTCCAGACAGCCAACCCCACTGGGATATGAAGGGAGGTAAAGCTAAGTCAACAGAACCCATTTAACTTTTTCCCAGCAGGATCAACACCTGCTAATATGGTGGAGTGTTTCAGGCAAATATTCCCAGCTTGTTACACTCAGTTTGATGTGATTGTATTTAAAGTGCTGTTACTTCATTTGAAACTAAAGTTAGATTTCCAGAACTTCAGAATTAGCTGCTATCGCTACAATTACAAGATTTCATGTGCTCATGGTTAGATCTTGGGGAGCGACATCATGAAATATTATAGAAAGGGAGGAATGAGGTCATCCTGCTCTGAAAGTTCTGGAAACTCTAATCTAGTAAGTAATTCAATAGGGAAAAAAAACAAAAAACGGCAAGCAATTTATATCAAAAATTGACTTCACCAGTTTGAATTTCTTCCTGTTTCCCACTCAAATATAGCAAGTTTATTCATACTCTGTTCTCTTGGTTGGGGGGGGGTGGGGGGTGTTACTAGCATTCAGTAGAACTTCATAAGGTTTTGCTCTTTTCCATTGGCAAAACATGGAACACAACAACACAGAACCCTTTAACATTTTAATTTCTATATGCTTTGACTGACCTAACTCACTTAAAACCCTTGATGTAGTACCTGGCTTTTCCCTTCCATTATTTCTTTGAGACGTTTTAAGACCGTGCTGAGACTTCTAAGCTGAACAGCTGTCCGAGGATCATGGCCACTGAGAGAAGGTTCCACTTTCCTTCGTGTGTCTGAAAGGGAGAGAAACTTATCGTCACCATCGAAGGCACTATAGAAATGTTTGTGTCATATAACGCAACATGCCGTTGGAAAAAGAGAAGAGTTCACTGGGTATGTAGTTTAGGAAGTTAGAATTTGCATCTTTACTTTTTTAAAAAAGAGCTGCCTTATGTCAGATACAGAGTCAGTAGTAATCTGCATTCAAAGTAGCTTGAATTTTTATGTAACCACGTATCTGTTCCCTCTAGTATAATACCATAGAATCTAAGAACTTAAATAGGCATCACTGCTCAAAACAAGTGGTAGTTCTCATCCAGTGTTTTCTAAAAAGAAAAATGCAAATTCTTATACAATGGAAGTCTCATTTTAGAATATCTTCTAAAGCACTAATAATCACCAGATTGCAGCAGAGAACTTGAATTCAGTCCTGTACTGTATATAAAGACTTAATTCAAGACTATTTCAAAACAGCAATAACTATTCATGCAAATCCCAGGACACAGCTGAGAGTCTCCATTGAAACGGCCAGATCCAATAATAAAAAGAAGTGCATCCACAGGTTTCACTTCACCAGCGTGATCATAATAGCTATATTTATAGTTAAACTTAAGCCACTTTTCTCCATCGTTTTTCTGTTTGTTGCAATTAGTTTCACCTACTACTTGGTTACAAACATGAAATTAAATCATTGACATTTAGGATGCAATAAAGGGTCAGTCTCTTCAAAACGTTTACAACAGGATTCACCTTGGTATTACGGAATGCATTTTTTTCCGGTCTAATATTCCATAGCAAAGTTTTGAAAGAGAGTGCTACTTCTCTACATTGTTTGCTTTTCAAAACAGCTTAAAGTTTCTTACCAGCCTCCTCGCTCTCCATCTGACAAGCATTTTATTTTGCTCCCTCTAGTACAGAGAAAATAGACATGGCTGCTTTTTGTTTACGGCTTTATATATCACTGATGTCAGCAGGAACGCTGACTGCACTGGCAAGAGCGCATTAGTTAACTGTTGCTGTGCAGTAAAAATTAGGTTCTGACTTTTGGGGTGGTGATAGAAGAATCCTTGTCTTTAAAGCACCCCAGTAAACTAAAAATATCTACTAGGAATCTATTGAATGACCTCATTCCTAGAAAATTTGTCGATCAGCCAGATGCAAGAAAACATTTAGAGATTTGTCCACACAGCCACTACAGACCTGCAACAAGACCAAAATGTTTTTTAAAAAAGATTCCAACAAGTGTTCAGATCTTGTTACACCTTTAACCACCTGGAATTTAAAGGCCAAATTGAGTGTTATTTTGGAGTATGTCTATAGTATTTGAGTCTGATATTTTAACAAGATTTAAGTGAATGTAGGATTTCAAATGAGCATAAATATCTTTACTACTTTAAATCTTAAGATCTCTTCCCTGTTTCCAGCAGAGTATTCCCAGTATTCTGCAGAACAGCCTGGAAAGTAAATACTTCAACTTCCAGATGGGCATGTGATCTAGTGACATAAGTGTTACTTAAATTATCTCTGCTATCAGAGGTATCAAAACTTCCACATGAACCAGCCTATCGTACCATTTGGTGTGCCAGTACCAGTCAAAGCTCTTTTTAAACAAATGGTTTCAGGAAATAAGAATGTTTAAATTATGTAAGCGTATTGCAAGACAGGACAAGAAGGTTAGTGAAACTTTCTATTTACATAGCTAACTATATACTAGTTAGAGTAAAAGTTAGATTTAAAAAACTAACAGGTCAAAAGGATAAATGGGGACACATACGGGGCTCATTCAAGTGTGTGTACCACCAACAGAGGAAACAGTGTTAAGTCATTTAAGAGACATTGACCCAATTTTAATATCAGTCAAGTCTCACTTCCCCTGCATGAGTCTCTCCTGCGACTGGCTTTGCAGAACTGAGTGCATTGTGAACAACATGAACAGAATCTAGTTGGATGCAGTCTCTCTGCTATGGTTTTTAGTCAGTTCCTCCCAGGTGATCTCTGCTTTCCTTTACTCCCAGTTCATGCACTTGCCACACCCCATTACCTGCTTTCTCTGTTACAGCCATCTAACACAAATAGCGTTACTGAGCATGTTTGAGTAACAAGCTAGAAATGCTATTAATATTAAATGCCGATACTTCAGCTGGACAGCTTATGAAGACCTACTCAAAGTGGATAGTAGACTCATGACATTAGCTCTGGGTCATGCTGCCTTGGTGCAATTTGGACCATGGAACTTGGCACACAGATGTATATTCTAACTCCAACAGAAGCAGTTTGAGTCCATTGCTTCTATAGGAGGATACTAATGCCTCTTCCCCTCCTTCGCCCCACACCCTGTGTAATCATTTACATTTGTGCAATGGTTACATGAAGGGCAGGACAACAGACTCAGGCCTAAAAATCTCAAGGCTGATCATTTTGGCTAAACCCAGCAAATGTATCTTCAGAAAGCATGGCATCCAACTGTATCTTCTCAATTCCATTTATGTAATAGCAGTTAAGTAAAAAGGTAATTAATATTTTGGGGCAAATTTAGCTTTAATATTACTATACCACTATAAGTAGAAAACAGTCCAGATTTCAAGCGTGAGCTTCGCTTTCAGCTTACCACTTTGTTGCTAAAAAAGTTTTTAAGACAGTAATTTCTGCTCCTTCTCTGGAATTACAACAGTAGTTAGCTAACAAATACTATCCCCAGATTTATAGGACTATCAATTTCACAGAGAGTTAGAACAGGGGTTGAAATGGGGACTCACAGGTTCTATTTCTACCTCTACCATCAGCTCAGTAAGGGCTTTGGAAGTCATTTAGCCTCTTTGCACCTCAGTTTACCTGCTTATTTAGGTCAGGTTTTAATTGTCTATGAAAGGATTAAATAGTCTACTTCATACTAATACCTGTTATAATTATCTTTATAACATTACAACACCTAAAGGTGAGGGGCCAAATTCACAGAAGTATTTAGGGGGCTAAAGATTCCAAAAAGGTGTCTTGTTCGATTTGAAGAGCATATAAGCAAGTTATGCACCACTGAAGGGAATGGAAATTTGGCAACTTATGTGATTTTGTAAATCCCACCAGACACTTGTCAGCATTTTTCATCCCCCTAAATATCTTTGTACATCTGCCCAAGTACTTTACTTACATTTGTAAACAAAAGAAGGGGAAGTCTACCCAGTGTTTTCGGAAGCCCTGCCATAAGTTCCAGAGACAGATGTAAACCTGAACACAAAACTCCTTTAAACATGTTAGTGTCAGCACCTTAAGAAAGGCAGAAAGAGCACATGGTAAAGGAGGAAATTGATCCTGAGGAGGGGGAAGAGACTTGAAGGTTTTTTTGTTGTTGTTGTTTTTTTTAAGAAGAATATGGGAAAGCGGGAGAGACTTCACAATATTCTTTCAAAGAAAAAATCCTGATCGTTTACACCCTTATTGCACAGTTCTTGTTTTATCCCTGTGGTTACATTTTACCAGACTTGTGAGCTATGCAACAAGATATCAGGCCATGTATTGGAATACACGATGGCATTATAAACAGAATTTGAATATGTACTTCTTTCTAGAGGTAACCAGCAAGTCGCCGGGAAGAAGTGTGAAGTTTGGCATGTCTATGCAGACACAGTAGCTTGTCACGTGGTAAGTATAAGGCTGCAGCAATGCCACACACTAACTGTGTGGACCCTGCTGATAAGAGCTACATAAGTGCACATCCAGGATCTTTTAAGGCACATCAGCAGCGTCCACACACACACACAGCTAGTGCGCCGCAGGCTAGTGCAAGGCAAATGTACACCTCTGCTTGCCACGCAGAAAGTGCTTGTGTAGTTAAGCACTTAGATGTGAATCAGGCCCATTATATCTCTGAAACTCTAGTCTTGCTTCAGTTTACTCCAGTTTAATTCCAGGTAACTCAGTGCATTTCAATGGAGTAATGCAGTAGTAAGTCAACCTCAATGAGACTAAGAATCTATTGTGTGGCAGCTTACTTCCAGCAGAAGCCAAAACCCAAGGCCGCCTCCTCCTCTCCTCACACACAACGCGTCCAGCCTATTGGATAGGTTGGATGCCTGAGAATTCCTAAAGTTCTCAAAATTTCTCAAAAACAGCAATTACTTCACCTACCCCAAAACATAAGAGCAGTTAAATAGCACAAGCAATACTACTACAAAGCACAGAGAATGAAAATGAATATATCCAACTGGAACATCATGTGGGACTAAGGTAGATAAAATGGTGGCTACCAACATTGGAATTTTGCCAGAATTAGACACCTCTACTCTTCTGGAGAGTGCCAGGGAACCTTAATAGCCACAAGCTGTCAAGACCTGGTTCCATGTCCCATGAGAGATCATTCCTGACAGTACAGTACTCTAGCTCCATGCTGAGGCGTTCCTTTAGTAGGAATCAGAAGGATTGTCAATGCCACATCAAAAATGAACCACCACCACTTGCTGCAGCACCTCTGTTCTTTGGAGGGCTGCCATCAAGGTACTGGCTCAGCAGTTACACAACGGCAGATTCCAGCAGTGGTAAACGCATTTCAGATAGCTGGCTAGAAGCGATTCAGTATGGCGTATGAGTAGCCTCACTAGATCAGGCACTTAAAGCACTTTCTGCAAGTGCCTGTTGCATCTCCTCCTCCTCAAAGATGCAACAAGTGAATATTAAGGGTTGTCTGAAACCAGAAAGACCATGTTTTGTCTTGTTAGGACTGAGCCCTACAATTCATTTTGAGGTGTCAGTTCTGTTTTCTTAGATTTCAGCAGAATAATTAGGAACTTACACTTTTATCCAAAAATGCAACCCAGGCTAAGTAGAGACGACTCAACATTTTTGACCTAGGAGTTTCTGCCAGCCTTACTTGAGCAAGATAACATTTTGTCAATAATGATAATAAAAAGCTGTGCTGGTCAAGTTACTATGGTGTCCTGAGAGAAAAGCAGACACGCTCATGAGGAGGAGAAGTTGCACCTTAAACAGAAGGTTATGTAGCCTAATTGGCAAGCAGAGCCAGGAATTTCCCAAGTTTTAATCCCTGTTCTTGCCTTGGGAAAGTCACTGAAATGCTCTTTACCTTAGTTTCCCCACTTGAAAAGTGGGAGTAGTACCTCCCTCCCAGGATTAGACAGCACCCATGTAAAATACAGCAAACAATATTAAAATTAGGCACACGTTACCTAAGGTTGTAGAAGCTCTACGTTGTAGCTCCCCAGTAAGCTGCTTTTTGTATGGAACAGGGGACCTCAGAGACTGTGCCCTTGAGGTATGCTGAGGACTGGACCAAGTCCCACTCAGCGCCTGCTGCTCGCCCTGGCCACTCTCTGCAGGAGATGAAAGTCTACCATCATCTAAGTTTAAGAACAGCAAGAAACCAACAGTTCTAAAGTGAAGGAAAAAACTAGCACCACAAGCAAGTTTAAAGCTAAAGAAGCTTTATAGATAGTTCATTTGAATTATTATTTGTAATATTGCAGTGCCTAGGGGATGCAACAGGGATCAAGGCTCCCATTGTGCCAGGCATTGTACAAACACAGAACTAGGAGGCTCTTCAGGGCAGGAACCAAGACAGGTTCTACACTTTCTCATTTCACAAGTAGTCTCTTCATGAAGAAAGAATTGCAAAGACAAATTACAACAAGTGTAATTCTTCCACATAATAATCATGTATGAATTGCTCTTGCTACCAGCCTGTCTTTTGGAAGATAGATCTTTTGGATTGATTTGAAAGCCAATTTTTTGAGTACCGTGGCAATATATTTAACATGAATAGAGCCTCTTATTAGTAAGTCACCTTCTTCAAATAGAAGTTTGAATATAGATAAGCTGATCTTGCTGGTTTGAGTAACATACTCATGTTGTGTCTTATTTATTTCAGCAGAATTTCCACCCTTTAAACATTTCGTGATCCTGGCCATACTTATCTGATACAACTCAAATTAACCTGCTCAATTTTTAGTGTTAAAATTCACACTGGCATGTCAAGTTTGGCCCAAAGTTTTGCACAAGCTTGTTTTCACTCAAAAAACCCCACGTAACTTCAACATCCAACCATTGGATCAAGTTAGACCTTTCTCTACTAAACTGAAGAGTCTATTATTACAGATTTGCTCCCCACTTAAGTATTTATAGACTGTAATCAAGGCACCCCTTACTCTTCTCTTTGGAAAGCTAAATAGATTGACCTCCTTAAGTCTATCACTCTAAGGCATTTTTTTCTAATCCTTTACTCATTCTTGTGGCTCTCCTCTGAACACTCTGCAGTTTATCAACATGCTTCTTGAACGGCAAATACCAAAACTTGACACAATATTCCAGCGGCAGCCACACCTGTGCAAAACAGAGAGGTAAAATAACCTCCCTACTCCTACCTGAGATTCTCTGTTTATGCATTGGAGGATCGCATTAGCCTTTAAAAATACACTTCAAGAAGCAGTTCCCCATGTGCGTTATTGAAACTTCACCATTTGGAGACCACAGACATGGTGCCAGATTCACAGGGGATGGGCAGTAGAGAAAGGCAAGGCCAGGGGTAGAATTTGAACCAAAAATGCTCATCTCACTGATGAGGGCAGGCAGTGGTAGGCTGCTTCCATCCCTGGGAATTTCTTATAGGGAGGTGATCTTTATATTCCTACTAGGACTCCATAGAAGCCCTGCTGAAGGAGACTTATTAATGCATTTCCCCACCAGCTAGTCCCCACCCATCGCTGACTGCTGCCAGCTCTCAATCTGGGTAGATCAGAGGTTGCAAGAAACGCACATTTCTACATTTTCCACTCCTGGCAGACTTAATCCCATGACCAAGGTTTTACCACCTTGCCAGAGAGTGAATCCGGCTCAGATATTCTACTAAAGTAAAACAAAAACTCTCATAGGAGCCTTCCCAATCATTCATTTAGCTGGCTGGCAGTCTGAAACCATGCCCTCATCTCATGAAGTATCATAGTTCAAAATACTAGTTATGCGTTAACTTGGAAGGAGGACATTTAGGCACAATTAATAGCTATTGCTTCATAACGAGTGTTTACCTTTGCCAAAACGAAAGAGGTTTACAAAGGAGCTGTAGGCAGATTTAAAAGGAGGCTCATCTTGATCAGGAGTCAATGGTTTGAAATGAGTGAGATGAGAGGGACTGCTAGGAGAGCGGGGCAGATCACTGACACAGTCCAGTGTTGGAGATTGTCTGTCATCTGTGGCCATCTCATGTGTCCTGGAAAAGAATTTAAGTGTATTATATACACACGCTTTACAAACCTGAATGTGATAAAGCAAAAGCAACATCCAGTCAGCTGGAAGACCTGTGAAACGGGATACCAAAAGTGGGCTCTGCACTGTTCTGATTACACACCTTGGTTGTTGGTCCAAAGAGAATGGCTTTTTTACCTGTCAAGAGGAAGTTATGATCTTTGCAGAGAGGCTGTGTTTTGACTTCATATTCTTAGGAGGAAGAACTAGTAGTAACAGCTGAATTCAAGAACTACACAGGTCAGGCACCAATAAGAAATAGCAATTAGGATCACAAATTGTTTTATGGGCAGCTTAGAACTCTAAGGAGATAGAGCTTCTAATGCCAAAAAGAGCAGAACTGGAAAATCAAGTTACTGTTCAATGAGTAAGATATCTTGCCATGGAGGGAAAAAGTCAGTGGAAAGACGGATGTTCATTGGAGTGTAACTAGTTAGAGCAGTGGCCAAAGCTGTGGTTCATGAGATTAGAAACAGATCATATGCAACTCTTTCAGAACTTCCTTATCTTCAGACAGAGCTGACAAATAAAAAAAGAACATACATATGCAAAGGTATCTTTGCAAGGAAATCAAGCAAGTTCTTGGTTTGCTTTTTCTTGCTAGTTTGTGTGGTAAGATTAGCCCTTATTGCAGGGAGTGTGGAAGATCCTCCAAGCTTTGTTTCACACTTCGATTTCTTTTGCTGTTCTAGGATTGTTTTCTTGCCTCTCTTTTGAAGGGAGAGGGTAATCATTTCCAGGTTTTACAAGAAGTCTGAGGTACCTCAGTCCTAGGCTGTAACACCCCCTCTACTGTTCTAGTGGCTTTGCATCAAAGAAGCCTCATGAAACTCTGCCACACAGATTCCACAATACAGGCACAGAGGCCCACATCCTCAAAGGTATCTAGGCTCCTTTAGACTTCCATTAAAGTCAACTGGAGTTAGGTGCCTAAACACCTGTGAGGGATCTGGGCCAGTCTTGTCAAATTTAAACAGCATTTTCAAGAGGATTACTTTTAGTGGCTATTTCAACTCTTTTCTCTCTGGTACTGCATGCCACAGCAAATTAAATAATGGGCAGGTAATGATTTATCCAAAAATCATCACTTATTTAAGCTCTCCACATGATGGTTTCTATCAAAAGTGTATCTGGACGGTTAGCCAGCTCAACAACTGCTACCTCTATAGCGGAGTAACCCTTCCCTCATCTCAAACATACACACTTTTCTCCCTTTCTTCATACTGCAATACAAGACAAACACATAGTTTTGTTTTATCAGAACAAGGCCATCAGAGGCCTTAAGGGGGGAAAGAGGGGGGGAGAGCCCTGTCTCATCACCTGAATGTTTTAATTAAGCAAGGTAAGTGGACTCAAGTCATTTATCTTCAGAACTAAGCAATACAAAATCTGACAGGGAAATATTTTACTCCATAAGAACAATGGCTGGATTCTGTGCCTAATCAAAAGGGCTGGAGGAAGAAAAGAATATTTGCCATTAAGTTAGATGACAATAAAACTCTTCTATTTAGTTTCAGAAGCAATTGAAGCAAATAAAACTCTTCTATTTAGTTTCAGAAGCAAATATATTCACCCTTCCTGCACAATAGTCCACTTCTCCTAGGTCAAGGATTCCATCAGACATTCTTCTCTGCTCCCCCCACATCCTCAAGAAACAGATGGAAATAGTTGCTCACTTGTACTTGGTTCAGAAACTACACAGTCAAGAGGCACAATCAACAGAGTAGAAAGAAAACAGATACCAATCAACAGAGTAGAAAGAAAAACAGATCATGGCTCTCCCTGTGGAGCCAGGAAGATAATCTAAAGTGACTTTAGCTATGGTCAAATTTTGTCCATATGCCTCATCTATAACAAACACAGTGTTAAGTAAATCAGCTACTACACTGCCTTACCTATGTCTTCATGCATTTTTAAAATGCATGGATATGTAAATATTGTGACTGTCTATAATACAGATCAGACAGGATACCAAATTATTGGTAAAAACAGCTCAGAGACATTATGGTGTAACAGGTCAATAAATGCACTTAACCAATTGCTTTCTTGTTATTCTGGTATTACTTGTAATCCATTACATGTATTCCAGGTTTAAAGGCAAAGTAATCTTAATTTTACTAGTCTTTAAACTGTATCAAACACTTCCAGATTAGTTATAGAATATCACCTTTGACTATCCTGGAAGTCTATTGGTTGCCATCACAACCTTGTCACAGGAAGGTAAACATTTTCCCCCTCCCCTCTTTTATATTGCACATAATTCAGCTCCTGCTGCCAGCAGTCACTGCTGTCTTTGCATCACTTGGTTTTAGAGAGCATTGTGAGATGCAGTTTGTATAAAAGGTAATGTTTTTTGAGAGGCAAGGAGGGAGTGAGGTAATATCTTTTACTGGCCCAACTTCTATTGGTGACAGAGACAAGCTTAGGAGCTACAAATGCATCCGATGAAGTGAGCTGTAGCTCACGAAAGCTCATGCTCAAATGAATTGGTTAGTCTCTAAGGTGCCACAAGTCCTCCTTTTCTTTTTGCGGATACAGACTAACACGGCTGCTCCTCTGAAACCTTCTTCTTGGTCTCCGAGTTTTCTTGTAAGCAGGGGGGCTCCCTCCAGCCTCAAGCGCAATACAGGGGGACAAAAAAGTCCAAAAATACTCATGTGCATAGTTATGGGGGGGGGGGCCGGGGGCAGGGAAGAGAAGCAGGGGCGATACTCGGACTCCAGAGATCACCGCCCAGCTTCCCGCACAAAGCCAGCAGGCTCCCTGCACGACGTTTCCTGGCGCAGGGTTTTGGGGGGCGGGGAGGGGGTGTCCCTAGCTTTAAAGGCACCCCAGCTTCCACTAGCGCCCGTGGGGGAGTACGGGCCCCTAAGGCACCAGCAAGCCTTTGATCGCCGGGGAGGCGCTTTCCTTGCCGCCAGGACGCAAGACACGACAGCGCCCCCGCCGGGACTCCCGGGGGGGGGTGGACAGCGCCCCCGCCGGGACCGGGCGCCCCGTACCTTATCCCGCCGCCGCCCCGCTGCCTCAGGCCGCCGCCGCGCGGGGAGCTCCTCTCATAGCGGCCGGGGCGCGTCTTGAGTCTTCACCATCAACCCCCCCCACCCCCACCCCGTGTCCGCTTCCCGTCTCTCGGGCCGCCCCCTCCTAGCAACCGGCCTCCACGAGCCCGAACCAATCGACAGCCGAGGGCAACCAGGCCGCGGCAATCGAGCCGCAGAGCAATCCACCCAGGGGCCGCCCGGCTTTTGCCACCGCAGAGCGGGAGGCTGGCCAAAGTCCCTCGCGCGCGCTGGCCCCAGAGATCCCTGCCTTGTCCTTGCGCGCGCCCCGCACGTGGGTTGCTGCAGATCGTGGGCGCCAGGAGGAAGCATAATGGAGCGGAGGTGGGCAGAGGAGCGGGGAACCCCGCTGCATTTTAATTTTCCTGCACGGGTAAATGTTGGGGGTGCCTCCTTTTGGGTCTTTGTGGCGGTCCTGCATTTGGGCCGGGGCAGGTTAAGAGGGATCGAGCTGAGCCCTCCAGCCTGCAGTGTTTCCTCTTACACCAGCATTGACACATGATCGACTCAGCTTTTATCTAGGATTCAAAAGGGAAGGGTCCATGCGTGGGTCCATGTCTATAGCTCTCTGTAAATGAATTGTGAACTTCACCAGGCAGATTTTATTAAGCAAACACTCACTCGCATTTACAAACTCTGTTAGCAAAGGTAGTAACCTAGAATGGGGGGAGAGGGGGAAGATTGAGTGCGGGATGTTCAAATCCTTGCAATTTAGATTCCATCTATGCTCCAAAACCCCGTTCACTTTTACACCTGGTTTGAAAACTGTGAGGGGAAGGAGAACCATGAAATTATTGCAAAGAATTCATCCTTTTCTAGTCAAAATGTGAGTGAAATGTGTGATTAATATTTCAAGCATAGTCAGAGGATGGGATTTTCAAAAGTTCTTAGCCTCGGCATAACTCGGCTCTCCTTAAATTCAACATTGACATTCTGATGGTTTCCAATGATAGCACAGTTGAGCCAACACTGGACATTGTTTCAAAATCCCACCCCTGGTGTATGCAGGACCTGACAGACTGCTGTCTTGTATAGTTATTCACACCTGTACATAGTGGGTGCCAAAATGCAACCAAATCTCACTTCCCTCCTCATCTACTTTGGACACGTGTAAATGACTATACACTGTGCAAGTCCCACAACCCCTAAATTAAACAAGAGGAATCAGTCTTCTTCAGACATATAACCTCCAGTGCCAAAGTCACAGAATGTGTAAACATCATAAGCTGAACAGCACTGGAATGCTTTCTTTTTTCTCTTTTTTGGGGAATTGGGGGGCAATGGCGTTTGTTTAAATTCTTGCAAATTAAGTTCCTTTTCCTGCAAGCACTTCTTCTCTTCTATTCTATAGAGGTCCTTATACTGTGTGATGACCTCTGTAGCATTTGAGCACCTTCCAGTTGTAGCACTTTGCCTTTAAATAATGTGACTAACATCTCTCACATATTTATTCTCTCCTCCATGGCCCAGGGGGAGAATTTTGTACAGCTAGTTGTCTTGGTAAGGTATTTTTGTTAGTGGTAGTAGTTGTGGTTTTTGTTTGGTTGGGTGTTTTTTTAGTATACATTTATGTTAGAGAAGATCAAAGAAGTGCACCTTGCACTGGGGTTTGTGAGGTTCCTGAGGGAGTTCATTCCACAGCCTCAGGCCACCCCACAGAGAAAGCTCTGTCTCCTGCACTGACAAGCATTGCTGTTTTTTGTAGACCATTCCCCTGTGCCAAAGGAGTAAAGTTCTCAGTCACAGTCTTCATCCCAGAGCTCTAGGCAGTCTTTTAGATATCCTGGGCCCAGGCCAGGAGTGCCTTGAAAATAAACACCAAGACCTTGAACTGGATTCTCAATATTCTATGGGAAGCCAGGATAGAGAGTGGGGGACAGGGCCTATGTGTTCATGGTAGCCTGTATGGCTGAGGAGACTTGCTGCAGCATTCTGTACCAGTTGGAGTTTCCCATGTGCTGAGGCTTCATGCTCAGGTACACGGCATTGTTGTAATTCAACTGAGAAATGATGAAAGTGTGAATGAGTGAGGCCAGATCATCATTCTCCAGCATGGGATGGAGTCTTCTAGCCAACCAGAGATGTTAGAAAGAGACACGCCTGGATGCTGCCACGAATACTCTTAAACTGAGGACTGAATTGACCAATTGTGTGTCTGTTCCTTCAACCAAAGGAGACTGCTACTGCATTTAACTTTAAGCACCAGAAGTCTCTTTGAACTCAATAGATCATGTGTGCAGGTGTCTGCAGGGTCAGGGATTTACTTTTTGGGAGGAAAACTATAATTTTGTATCTGCTATTATTTTCTTAATATCTTGCACTACAGCATCTTTTGTCTGACATTCTCAAAGGATTTTACCAACACTAATTCTCTGTTCAGTGCACTGTTTAGCAGAGGACAGCCTGAAGATGCAAGTAGAATAAGGTTGGAAAATGCACATTCACCAGTGCCCTGTGGCCACATTACACCAGCGCCTTTCTGGGGAATGCCCGTGGCACAGAGATCTCCCTGGCAGATTCACACTGACTCTGCCTCTCTTCTTGCAAGAGCTATTGCCATAGGGTCTGTGTTGGGGCAAACCAGGGTGTGAGTTGGCACAGCCAAGGCATTTCTACAGCCCAATGATTCCCCAGCTAATGCAAAGCTCAAACGGGTGGTGGCATGAGTTACGGCTGCCTTCAGAGCTATCCTAACCTGCACCATGCACTGGCCCAACCCCCAGCAGCCCCAAGACATGGGGGAGACAATTCACCTCCTCTCAACCCCTGTGCCAAGGTCTGTACAGTGATGATTCTGGCCCAAAGGGAGCAGGTTGACAGGAGGCCCCAGCAGAGAAAAGTGAGTGAGAGGAGGGATAGGAAGGAATGAAAGCTGGGTTGTGGGCAGAACTGTGAAAGGGAGGGCTAGACACTGAAAACTGATGTTGGGGTCTGCTTGACTATCCCTGCTGTAGGGGATAGTCAATAGGTGGACCATGGGGCCAAATCCAGACCGCTAGATGCTTTTTATTTACTTATCATTATGATTTGTTTTCTTTTCTCTGGAGTCTGGACCTTGACCAAGAATTTGAACCTTGCCAAAAAATAATTGACTACCCCTGCCCTACAGCCCGACACAGGACCACAGGGCTATGGTCTGAAATGGAGGGGTTGAGGGGCTTGGCTGGTAACCCATGGGGATACAAAACCCTGGCGGGACCTCAGCCTCACCTGAGTAACTGTATAACCTTTGTGGGAGCATCTGCCCGCCTTGGCCTCCCTTCTTCCCACTGCTGCCTCCCCCTTCCCTCTGATCCCACCTTTCCTCTACCTCCCTTCCCTTCTCTTCTCCTTCCTCCTCCCCCCCCCCCCCCGCTGTCTCCCCAAGGCCGGCCTTAGGGGTGGGCCACCTGGGCGACTGCCCGGGGTGCCATAATCAAGGGGGTGCTGTGCAGTAGTGCAGAGGTGCACACTACCCATGTGGAGTCAAAAACTGCTCCTGGCTGGCAGGGGAGTGCTGCATTGGGGGCGGGGAGCACCCAGATTTCTCCCAGGGGAGTAAGGGGGAGGCAAATGGTGATGCAACACAGCTACTGCTCACCCTCCTAAGGGGCAGTAAGGGGGGAAAACGAGGAGCAACACCAAGTGCTCCGGCGCATCCAGGTCACTTTCCCCATCTGGGCTGGGCTGCGGGTCCAGCATCAGGAGTAGCCGCTCTCTGCCTTCACCTCAGGCAGCCCAGGTGGGGAAAGTGACCTGGACGCAGGGAGCCCCCACGTCGCTCCCCGATCCCCCCACCCCCCACAGCACCCCAGAGGAGCAGCGTTCCCGGGGGGAGTGAGCAGCAATGCCGGCTCTCCCAGCACCCAGAGCCCTTTCCCCACCTGGGCACCGGAGGGAGGTGCAGGGCTTCGGGGTGCAGGAGGGTGGGGAGCCCACAGGGGCAATGGGGGGGGGAGGGACTCCGTGTCCACGGGGGCCAGGGCCACCAAAATACAAGCTCGCCCAGGGCCTCATTTTCCCCGTGCCTCCCCTTTCCCCCCCATAGCACCCCCACCCTGACTGCTGCCCCCCGCCCCACGGCAGGACAGGCCCCGCCCCGCCCCGCGTGGGCCGCCCTCAGCGGCTGCCCGTTGGCGAGCCCATGGGCGGGCGCGGCCGGCGGAGGCGGGCCCTTGGGGCCAGGGCGAGCCGGGGGCCGGCAGGGGGAGCCCGGCCGGCGGCGAGCAGAGGCACCGGGAGCAGGAGCCGGAGCCGGAGCCGGAGCCGGAGCAGGAGCAGGCCGGGTGCGGAGACAGCGCTGCCCAAGCCCCTGACAGCCCGAGGTACGCGGGGCGCCGGGGGCGGGCCGGGAGGGGCTGTCAGTGACAGCTGCCCGCGGGGCACCGAGGCTCCGCGGGCCGGGCCGGGCCGATCCGTGCCCGGGTGCCCGGCCCAGGGGCAGGTAGCCCGGTGGGGAGGGGGCCAGGCTCGGAGAGGGACGGGGTGGGTGCTGGGCCGACGTGGCGAGGAAGGGGTCAGGCTTCTCTCTGGAAATGGGGGCCTGATCGCGGGTGGGGGGGGGGGACAGCCAGCCGCCCCCTCCCTCCCTCCCTTCCCCCCTCCGCCACCTCAACCATGGAGACCTTTTACCTCCGGCCTGTTTGCACGGTCCCCTTTGTCCCCTGAGTACGCGGGGCTGTTATCTGACCTCTGTACTTTACCCCCCAGCAAGAGCTGCAGCTGTAAAACAAACCGCCCCTCAGCCGGGCTGAAAGCCGTGATCTGGCCTCCCTTAAAGCGGGCGCCTTCGCTCCAGAGTGGCATAGTGGGTGGGGGTGCGGGGGCCTGTCAAGGCTGTCCCTTGTCATATCAAATTATAGCTGCTTCATGACAAACAAAAGCTTCAGAGCGAGACTCTGTTGTTTAGCTTAGATCACTTTTACATTATACAGGCCTAGTCTGAGTGGAAATGCTTTTGTTTCTTTGTATAACCTAAAGTGTGAATTTCAGCCAGTATAGTTATACCAGAATAACCTCTCCTGTGGACATTTCTTGTATGAGTGGCTTTTTTTGCCGGAGAGGTTAGTTATTTCACTCTAGAAGGGGTTTAAGCTAAACCAACAAAAAGCCAGTCTTCTTCCAGAATAAGATTGTCTGTGCAGGGAGTTATAATGGCATAGTTATACTGATATAACAGGTAAAACTTTCCCAGGCACACGAGACCCACAACCAAATTCTGATCTCAGACCTTGCCAGCACTGCGATTCCAGCCACTGACATAGCTGCACCATTGCACATTTCTAATGTGGATGTGATTTGAACTGTGTAACTTGCAATAAACTACACTATGCAATGAGCCTCTCCTAATGAAAGAGTGTTGGGAATGTCCAATCCAGGCCTCTTTGGCTTGGTGTGTGGGCTGAGGATATGAAAGGGGAGAGGATGTTGTTTTAAAGTCCGTGCTCTGTGGCAAGAATGTGGGAAACCTGAAAGGGAGAGATCAGTGAAGTAACTGACTGTCAGAGGTGAGCTTCTTAATAGGATGGCCAAATCCCATGTGTAGATGTTCAAATCAGTGTTTAGGTGTCTACATGTTTTATTGTCTCTGTTTTACAGATGGGGGAACTGAGGCTCATACGCCATAGCCATACTAGGGAAAATGTTGTTAGTTAACATGTTTAAATGCATCTTTTAATTTTTTTTTCTACTGATGACAAAGGCTAGAGTGGGTAGCAGCCAAACATTCAAAAATGATCACTTTTGGTTGCCTTATTCTGGGCTCACAAACTTTTCAAACACCCCAAAATCAATGGCCTCTTTCTTGAAAGTGTTGGTCTAAATGAATTGCTAAAGTCACCCAGAGCCAGAAAAAGAACACAGAATCTTTTAACCGGTAATTCTGTGCCCTAATCACAAGACCCTTCTCCCTCCTCGTCACTGAAAAAACATGTTTGAAAATTGGGCCTGGAGTACTTATATATGTGGGCTGAGCCTACTATGAGTCAGCCAAAGTTTTGTGAATGGCCATTTATATAGTGGCTTGTAATAAAAACTAGGCAACCATATCTAATATTGGCAAGGACGCTATCTTTGAATAGAATAAAAAATGTTTACCTTTAAAATGTTTCAGATTGGTCGTTATTCAAATTGATGTGTCCAGATGGGATTATTAGTAGCATAAGGCTGCAAATTATTGCCACTTCGGAAGGTGGGTTTTTAGAGGAAGTAAAAAAATGAAGCATGATCTAGTGGTTGAAGCACAAGACTGAATCAGGAGTTCTCTGTTCTGTTCCCAGCTCTGCCCCGGACTCTGTGTGACCTTGGGCAAGTCACTTACCCTCCCTGCCTCGCTTTCCCCATCTGTAAAACAGGTATGCTACCCCTTTCCTACCTCAAAGCTTCTTGTGACGAAGAATGCAAAGCAATGTTTGTAAATGGCTCTGAGATCCTCAAATGAAAGCTGCTGTATCAATTATGAAATATTTATATTAATTATGCCATTACTTTAACGTAAAAAAGTCTAAAAATGGACTGGCGACATGAATGCTGAATAAGAATTACTAATGCAAAGAATTTTTACTGTCAGTAAGGATCAGTATTTACATATTAAGGCCCCAAATCTGCAAACACTTATGCTTGTGCATAACTTTACTCATGTGAGTCCGTCCCATGGAATCCAGTGAAACTACTCATGTACATGAGGTTGTGCATGGGTATAAGTGTTTACAGGATCGGGGCCTTAAACATGAGTTTCCTGTATCTAAGTTGAGAACTTAAAATAGCTAATGAGAACTACGTTGCTGGATTGCGTTTGAGAAAAAATTGCCAAGTCATAGCTCTTGTGTAACCAGAAGTAGTAACTAAGCAATGGTAGCCATTTGAAAGTAGAGCATAAAGTGTTTGAATAGTGCCTTTTGTTGACAAGGATCAAGATGCAAATAGGAGCCATATAGAGTCTTGGTGGAAAATATTTTTAATGACTCTTGACTCCAATACTTTAGGAGTACTCTGTTTTCAGAAAACAGATCCGTTCCAGTACTTTAACCCCAAAAGTAAGACATTCAAGTTGTATTTGTATATCCTTGGCATTTCTGTACCAATGTGACATTTTACTCCTGGAGGGGAAAAAAAGAGCAGTGATGAGCTGATCTCTACTAAAATGACTATGTATCACCAACCTAAAGCATTCAAAAATCGTGAGTCTTGTCCCTCAAAAATCATGAGATTGGCTTAGAAATCATGAGGGTTTTTTAACTAATAAATTTTGAACTCTCTTTATTTCCCTTCTGGATTTGGAGCCTTTGGGAGACACTTAGGGCACATTTTCAACCTTCTCTCCACAACCACGAGGATAGAAACGTACATGAAAGTTGAGATTGTCCCCTAATCAGAAGCATCCAGGAGCTGGGGCTTTAAGAAAAGTACCACATTTCAGGAGATTCACAATAAAATGAGTGTTTGCAACACTGCTAAAGGATTAGTGTTTGTAGGATTGGGACTTTTTTTTTCTGTTCATGTTATAAAAATGTGCATTGCTTAATACCGAGAGAGTTTAGTTTGTTTTTACATCTTATTTAGTTCAAGATGTCCAAAAAAATCCATGGAGGGTCTGTTGTGGAGATGCAAGGAGATGAAATGACTCGGGTGATTTGGGAACTGATTAAAGAAAAGCTGATTTTTCCATATGTGGATCTGGACCTGCACAGGTAACCATATATATGCATCTGATGAAGTGAGCTGTAGCTCACGAAAGCTTATGCTCAAATAAATTTGTTAGTCTCTAAGGTGCCACAAGTACTCCTGTTCTTTTTACATATAGTGTATATGGCTGATTTACTGTTGTTGGGCATTGGTTTATATTTTTGTATATGTGGGGTTTATACCTTGTCAGAGAACTGGCTCCCATGAACATCTCCCCTCCAGCACTCAGTGCTCCTCTGCTTGGTTTGCAAAATGATTGGTTCTGAAGACCACCAGGAAGGGCTCAGTCATCTACTGAAAGCCAGTACTTTGTGGTGAGAAACCTGTTTGCCAAAATGTCTTTGCTATGACCTCATTCCTGCAAACACTTTCACTGACAGTCTCCTTGCATGGTGTCCGCCCAGCAGTAAGTGGATTAAACTGTGCTGTGCCTCTTAGAAGGGACAGCACAGGAGTCAGAGCCCAGGTGTTCAGTTACCACCTTTGGCCCTCCTTAATTCTGGGCTGCTCTAAGTCTAGTGATGCCTCCAGTGTTAGAGCAGCATGCATAGCTGCCTGTATGCTTTATGCAGCCTAAATCAGCTGGAATTCAGAGCTTTTCAGCGATTTCTCCTTAACCCCCTGTCCCCAGCACATCCCTACACGGACAGCTTTACTGAATGATAGTATTGGGCTCCCATTGGCCTTATGCCAACGTGGGGGAATTCCCCACAGGGCCTTTTTACCCATTTAGGCTGCTGGAGTGGTATAAAGGGGCTGTTGCAGGGAATGGAACAGGATTAAGCCGTGTTTGGATTAGTCTGTGACTGTTCACACTTCTCACTGTTTCATAAACTGTATCCATCCACCTTTGCTCACCTCCACAATAAAAATAGGAGCAAGTTTTTAAGAAAACGGGGAGGGGGAAAAAAATCACACCTATCGGAATGTGATGACACTGCCTACAAGACTTATTTTAGCAAAATAAAGAGCTATTCCTTCCCTTCCTAGCCTCAGAGTAGTAGGTCAGAATTACAGTGGCAGCAGCAATGTTCATGGGTTTTTATTTTCCCAGTTGTATGGAGAGATCTTCAGTGGTGTCAATCATTAGTCAAACCCACCGAGTCTGACCTTTTCCCTACTTACAAAGCGGTTTGCTTTTGTTCTGGAGACTCCACCTCCTACTTGCCCAAGATTTACTGCTTGCTGGTGCCAAGAGGAACTTACAGGAACCTAGCAGCTTACTGCGCACACACACACACTGTCTGGAGGAGTGTCCATTCTTAAAAAGTGGGGAAGAAGACTGAGACTGTCTTCCCAAGCACAGTGGATACATTAATGCCCTGTTTTACACGTAACTGATTATACTTTGAGGACAAATATGCAAAGCACAATTGTTCATAAAAACGGTCATGAGTATAGTAAACGTTTTCCCCTCCACTGTTTTAAAGAAATAAGTTCAGATGTACTTTTAAAGTGTAACCGTGTGCTGACTCCATCATCACTGGTATTATTGTTTGTGGAGTCCTGTTGGTGTGCTTAGTGTTATGTATTACGCAAAGAAAGCCACAGTCCCAGCCCCAAGAAGCTTGCAGTAAAAGGGTATAATTCACTCAGGGTTTATGCTGATTTGCACGCAGGCAGAGGGCCCCATAACGGAAAGTCCATCGGGGAAGGCTGAAACAATGCAAAACAGCCACAACTTCACTTGAGCTGCCAGGGTGATAGGTTGACAGAGATCATAAAGCAGGTGGGTACTAGCTGAGAATGGGGCATGGCCAAGGCAGCTGGGGATGCAGGCATCTATGTATCCTTGCAGCAGATGCTGTTGGCAGGGCTCCTACACAGCCTCAACCATAAACTAAAGCTACCCCTGCACCCTCACCTGCAGAAATCTTGAGGGAAGATACTGGTGTTAAGACCATCTACCTTCCCTTGTTTTGACTCCTGCTGGAGTGCAGGTTGGCTCAATGTAGATAACAGTAATGACAGAATTCTAGGACTGTGTGTGTGTTGTCCATTTTTATCATGTAGGACCATAAGCATCTTAGACTGATCCATCTGGTGACTTTGATTATTGATTATTTTGGGGGGTTATTTGTAGCTATGACTTGGGCATGGAACATCGTGATGCGACCAATGACAAGGTGACAGTAGAAGCAGCAGAAGCGATAAGGAAGTACAATGTTGGCATCAAGTGTGCTACTATCACTCCGGATGAGAAGAGAGTGGAGGAGTTCAAGCTGAAGCAAATGTGGAAGTCTCCAAATGGGACAATTCGAAACATTCTGGGTGGCACAGTCTTCAGGGAGGCTATTATCTGCAAAAACATCCCCCGGCTGGTATCTGGATGGGTGAAACCCATCATCATTGGCCGTCACGCTTATGGGGACCAAGTGAGTTACTACTTTAGGGCCATTCTCTGTTTCTTTTTATCTGTACTTTATTTAGGTGAACACTCTTATCCCAGGGAACAGGTCTGGTACAAAACAGCATGTGCCCAATATGCATGTGATATCTCTTAAGGGCCATATTTTAGCTGCTTTTGCACAGATCCACGAGGGGGTGGAGATGCACTCATCATGCTCCTGCTTATTAGCTGGTCGATGACTGGAGCTACTGCAGTTCTACTAATATACAGAAGCCTATGCTGGAGGTAAAGTGCACTGTTTCTTATTAAAGAGTGTAGTAATTACCAACTGCCCCGAAGGCAAGCTTACTACCTTAGCCGTCTAGAGACAGAATGTCTCTAGCGACTGTTCCCAAGGCCCTCCTCCCACCCCACTGCAGCTATGACTGTATAAGAGACTCTACCACTAAATTTTTTCCTTCCTCTTGTCCCAGTGTTGTCAAATTGTCTGAAGTACTTCCAAGTAGCCCAACATCCAAATTACTTCTCCATTCTCCCTGTTTCCACCATGGGCAGCTTTTGTAGAGCCAGGTACTCATTTCATGCAAAAAAACAACCCGAAACCAACAAAACCCACTTGCTTGGTTACTTTCTAGATTGTGCCTGGGATGCATCCGATGAAGTGATCTGTAGCTCACGAAAGCTTATGCTCAGATAAATTTGTTAGTCTCTAAGGTGCCACAAGTCCTCCTTTTCTTTTGACATTTTATTGTTTATTTGGACTTACAAATAACTCATGTCATTTGAGCACCTGATTTAAATTAAAAGTTTGACATCCTAGTGAAAAAGCATTTGTCCCTTCTTTGAGTGATTGTTTGCAGAGATTCCACTCTCGGTGCAGAAATGATTGAGGGAGGGTTGAGTTTTGTTTTGTTCTGAAGCTATTCAAGTGAAACAAAATGGTGTGGAAGGCTGTGTGGTCCCGTGGGAAGGGTAGTGGACTGGAAGTCAGACCTGGGCTCTGCTCCCAGCCCTGCTACTCACCTGCTGTGTGATGTCAAGCAAGTCATAGCAGATTTGTACCTCAGTTTCCCCATTTGTAAAATGGGAATAATGATATAGATCTTCTTTGTAAAGTGCTTTGTAATCTATGGATGAGTGTTATAGAAGAGCTAGGTAAGTCATATGCTTACTTAAAATGCAGGGGACAGCCAAGTATCTAATTCCTAAGAGCAAAAAGAAATGGCCAAGCCCATACCTCACAAAAAAGAATAATTAGTATTATGTCTTTAAGAAATAAATCAAGAGCACTGAATAATTAAGTAGGCAGTGGAAATTACAGTAGGCTAGACAGTATGTTGATAAAGCAAAAGAAGTGGAAACTTGCCAGAGCAAGTGATTAAAGTGAAAGGAATAATAGATGGGAAGAGGTAAAGGAAAAACAGCAAGCCGTAGAGCTTGGGGAAGTTGCAGAAGATCTTAAGAACAGAACATTACGGATGTCAGCAAGGAAATGGTGAGAAGGCTCGAAGGCTGTAATGGAGAGTAGCCTGAAAAGAACCTAATGATGTTTACCCACAGCAATTTGGAAGATGATGATATTCGGTTTTTGTAGCTAAGTTTTACAGTCATGTGATTTTTTTTTTTTTTTTAGGGTGTGTGTTGCCTGCGTGGGCGGTTTTCTCCCATTTGCAAATCCCTGAGAATGACTGATTGTTACTGTAGTTAGGCCTGTGTGGAATTCAGGTCTCAAGTGGAAGGCTAGACACTAGTCGCATAATTCACGGCCATTGACAAGATAATGTAGTTTGGTGCATAGTTGTGTTAATCCAATTATGAAATGGAATCAATAGAATTTCCCAGAGTATCCCTTTTCCCCCTCCCCCACTGAATATTAATAACATTTTTAGAGGCATGCCACTTTAAAATGTCATCTACATCTGGAAAATGTCAGTTTCTGCATGTTTCAGCTCTTTTCGTGCATCTATTTCCACATTTTTCCTAGGAATGTGAATTGCTATTTGACCAAACAGGACTATTTCTCTTGCAGTTTACCTGTGTATTGGATGAAACTACTGAACTTAACTCTTCTGTCTTTTGTACAGTACAGAGCAACAGATTTTGTTGTACCTGGGCCTGGAAAAGTAGAGATGACTTACACACCAAAAGATGGCGGTAAACCAGTGACCTATCTGGTCCATAACTTTGAAGGTATGTATGGTGTCACAAAAGCTGTAATTGCAACTGGTATTTGGCATGATTCAAGTTGATGGGTGTGTCAAATTCACGGCATGATACAGCAGCTATACTTTTATAGGCCTGTTTCATTTGTGTGGGAGGGGAGGAAAACTTTCCAGCGCTGAAAGTTAATTCAGTTTTGTTGGAAATCATAAAGCAAAGAAACACAATACAGAACACACATGCACACCAGACTTACCACTTCTCATGCATCTTGTGTGACACTTGGGCCACTGGTAGCTATGTCAGGCACTGCCCTTCACTGATAACAGAGAGAGAAATTCTCACATCGCAAACTCATCACCATGCTTTGGACTAATTGGCTTTTTGACAGAATCTGCCGAAAACTGCTTGGAGAATGAACTACTTCTGTTACTCCTAGAGGAAATCCCCTCCCCAGAGATCAGGGCTGAGCCATGCTGGCAGGGTAGTGTGTGGGTTCCCAGCCCTGCTGCTGCATTCTAGATAAACAAAGCACTTTGTTCACCAAGGCAGTCAATCAAATGCCTTTCACCAGCACTACGCCATGCAGTTGTGTTGAACATGAAGTTTATGGTTATATGTGAATTATGTACAGATGTGCAAATTATCTTCTCTAAATTATTTTCATGAAAATGTTACACTTGAGGATGTACAAAACTTGGTAGCTATGAGACCCCTAGCCCTAAACGTTCTTTGGAGGACCTTGTAGTCAATCCCATTCTGCTCTGTACGTCACTAAGCATGGCAGGCTGGGTGCCAATTTGCATGCTATGACTAATGGAGACTGGTGATTTGTATTCTTGGATCCTATTCCAACATACTTGGGTTTGGCTTCTTAACAACAGCCAATGTCATCTTAAAACAACTTGGCTTTTGTGACAAATAATCAAACCTGCTTCAGTCATGAAAAGGTCTGGCTGTTTCCTCAACTACCACCAGGTACCTCTGTAATAAGACTCAACTATTTCTGTCATTACCAGGAAAACACATAGGCAGTGGTTCAGTTATCTTACGAGGCACTCCTTCTAACATTATGTTTTGGGTTTCCAAATGAGGGATATCGTCATAAGAAAATTTACTGAAAAATACTGTGGCCAGTGAAACATTTCAAATTAGAATCAATCCTGCAGACCCAGGGAAACCTCCCATTTAAGCCAGTGGTAACTTGGCTTTGAAAATGATAGTGAAGGTCTAAGGCATTTGGATAAGAATGAGCCCATTTCAGGTTTCTCACTAAGGGCCCCAACCAACTCTTATTGAGGTCAACGCGAAGACTCTCCTAGAGATCAGTCAGTGGGAACGGCCTTATTGAAGTCGATGGGATTTTGTCATTGACTTAATCAGGCCCAGGAACCTCAATCTTTTCATTTCGGTAATTGTCAACAGTAGGAAGACAATTCCAGTGTGTCTAGTTTTGATCAAACTCATGGCAGATACAACAGCCTCTAGTATATTTCACAATTCAAAGAAGAGGGAAGGGGCTGTGCATGCTGCTGAGAAGCCTAACCTTCTGTTCTTCCAACCAGACAAGATGACAGGAGAGTTTGGGGGAATTGTGTTTCCGTGGCTGACTGGCTCTGTACTTATTTTTAAATCCGTAGCTCCTGTTGTTCTCAGTAAAATCACCAGAGTTCTCTGTGATATAGTTGTTTCTGCTTCAAAGGGTGATTCCACTTCTATATGCCACACACAGTTTTATGTATGTACTTCAGACTAAATAGGAAATTAGGGAACGTTAATGTATCTTAGAATGCTAGCTTGGCCCACAAGCAGGTCTCTCCTTCCTCCTCCCAGGGTCCGTGCTGAGGAAGGGATTACAAACTGTGGAATGGAGGACATGCACAATTTCCCTGCCTTTCCCCTCAGATATACACAGGCCGTGCACAACCTAGTCAGAACACTGTCCAAGGCTGTGTTGTCTCTTCACTATAGCCCTTATGGGGGCTCTACAAACAGGAGAGCCTTCCTTGCAGCCTGGTGACCATGAACCTGTTATCTCAGGGAGCCAGGAGAGGCTACACAGAGGTCCGAGCCAGTGAAGAGATGCAGGGCCTCCACAGATGGCAGTGAGTCCCGGGACCCACCAAGTACGGAGCTACTCCCACAGCCTTTGTCCACACTGCCAATGGTTAAACCACCACCTCAAAGAAGTAGGATCTCCCACAGCAATTTCCTCCCCAGAACCCTTTTCCATGGTTTTGTTTGTTTGTTTGTTTTTCTCCCCCTCTCTGAGTGGTGGTGATCTGGACCATAGTTAGGAGTCACTGAGGGAAACTACATCTGGCCTACAGCCATGTAAAAAGTTACTTAAGCTTAAAGATCCACCAGGAACCATGCCGAGATCCATGCCTCACAGCACTGAGAGAATTAGATAAATCATGCATGTGTGGGGGAAGAGTCCTATTGTTTGTAACTGAATTCCATCCTGTTATACTTCACAGTTTCTAGGACTGCATCAGGAAAGACAGACTGCCGAGGAGGATTCCAGCCTGCTGGCTGGGAATTCTATAGCATGCTGTCAGAAATGGGGTGGGATTTTTAGCCAGTGTTGTAGTTAATTCTTATTTACTGTTCTCTTTTCTCCCTTTGCTGATAGGCTGTGGTGGTGTAGCTATGGGAATGTATAACCTTGACCACTCCATCAGGGATTTTGCACACAGTTCTTTCCAGATGGCATTATCTAAAGGCTGGCCCCTGTACCTGAGCACCAAGAACACCATTCTGAAGAAATATGATGGACACTTTAAAGACATCTTTCAGGAGATCTATGAAAAGTAACTAGTACAGATTGTTACTTCCAGTTTTTCTCTTCCAGAGCATTTTTTCTGTAGTAGAAAGATGGTTCTCTTATTCTTTGTGAACCCCCACCGTCAATTCAGAGCCCAAACCTGTGAAGTGCTCAGCACCTCCTACGAAGTGCTTAGCACCCCCTGCTCTCATTGAAGCCAGGATGGGGCACTCAAGCATGTGCTTAAGGGCTCTCCTGAATCAAGGCTTTGGTGTCCATCTCCACTGGCATCTATTGATGATAAAAAGAAAGCTTTGGAGATTTGGATGGAGTCATGGAAAATCCCTGACGAATTGCTTTAGAACTTGAACCTCACTAATTTTTAGTAAAGCACTGCAAATCTCGTGTCTTTAAAATGTACATATGTATACTCTTAAATGGCCTATGTTATAAAGAGGGAATATGTCTAGATTTTGGTAAATTGTTGCTTGGCCTTTTTTAAAGAAAGTATCTTGCCCCACAGCTCTCCTAATTAACCAGGGAGGTCCTTGATTATTAGACTCCAATTGACCCCAGAAATAAGATCACACAAAATTCGCTGTAAATTGGTGTCAGAAGCATGGAGCCATATTCTCCTCCCATTCACCAGTTTAATCCCTTTAAATGCAGCTGAGTTGCTGTTGATTTGTCTCAGTGTAAGAGAGAACACCATTGGGCCTACTGATTCTCAAAGCTGAATTCATGAGACAAATTCTTTTAACACTGTTTCCTCTAATTTATGTTTGTTCTTTGTCACATATTTGAGGAGCTCAGCCATTGGTTGTCTTCTCCCCTCCTCCCCCCACCTTTGACTGGTGACATGCCATCTTTATATGCATGCTTCATAAAAACCTATAAAACCAGGAGCAAAATGTATTCTGTACATCCTGTCTTTTCAGGTGCTGTTCAAGGCACATAAACATCTTCATCTCAGCCCACAGGCTCTTTCCTCTCCCATTTCCCGATGGAAGTTAAGGATTTCAGCCTTTCACCTGTATGTTGCACTGACCAGAACTGTAATTGCCAGAAGCTACCTGGTGGTTTTCTTGTTTTTCAGAGAATACAGGCCCCAGTTTGAAGCCCAGAAGATCTGGTATGAGCATAGACTCATTGATGACATGGTGGCTCAAGCCCTGAAATCTGAAGGTGGCTTTATCTGGGCCTGTAAGAACTATGATGGTGATGTGCAGTCTGACTCTGTGGCACAAGGTATGACCTGTTACTGTTACCTAGGCTTAGCTCAGCAACGTGCTGGAACAGGAAGGCCACCAGCCTCACGCGGAGCATATCATGCTACGTATCCGTGCGTATGCTTATCCTAGAGCCACTACTTTATCTCCAAACTGTTTGCAGTTCACAGACTCAAGAAAACTAAGTATGAAATGCAAACTTAGCTTTGAAAAGGGACTCTCAATTGGCAGAGTACATCCATCTTCTATTTAGACTTCTCTGTATGATGGCTGTTCCCATACTACAACTACTAATAGCTCTAAACCCAAAGTGCTTGCACCAGTAGCTGGGATTTGGTCACCAAAATGCCTGCATGACTTAACCCAGGGCACAGTGGTGAAAGCTGAGCATGGAAAGGTCACCTCAGCAAATTGGCTCAATGCCCAATGAGCAAAAAAGAAATTGTAATGACATAAAAATGTAACCCAAACGCCAAGAGCCAGATAGATATTGATATGAATAAAATTCATAGCTCTTGGTAAGAATCCTACACAAAGATGTGGCCTGTTGGCATATGTGTGGCACTCGCAGGAAGAACGTCAGTTGAGTAGTGTTCTTTCTTTAGCACCATCAGCAAATTTTGCCTCACACAAAACTTAGAGGGATCCTTGTTCCTTGCCCCAAGAAGCTTCCAGTGACCCAGATCTCAGAGACCTGGAAGGTGAGAACGTGACATGAGCTCCCAGTTTTACATCCCCACAAGCTCCTTCCGTCAGAGGGCATGGCACCAGGAAAACAGGTTTTGTGTTTTTGTTTGTTTGTTTTGTTTTCCGTTTCCTCAGGCTCTCATCTGTGGCTCTGTCTGTGGGAAGGAGCACTCAAACCCAGTGTAAGAGCCTGATCCCATAAGTTTTAAGGTTCATGGAACACCTGTTAAAGTATGGGAGTTCCAAGCACTGGGACTTTGCATGTTGGGACCCTACATGCTGAAGAATGTAGGGGAAGGAAGAATGGCCTCTGCCCCCTGTGGTCAGGGCTGGATTAACCCATCACTGGACCCTAAGCAAACGTACATTTCTCCTGGCCCAGTGCAGAGGGGAGGCTCTGGTAGGGTGACCAGGGTGTCCCAGTTTTAAAGGGACAGTCCTGACATTCAGGGTTTTGTCTTATATAGGAGCCTATTACCCCCTACCCCCGTCCCGATTTTTCACATTTGCTATCTGGTCACCTTGGCGCTGGAGGGTGGGACTGGAGAGAGCCCACTCACCCCACCATGGCAGTTTCTGTCCCGTGGGGTTGGGCCCTGCTCCAGGCATTGTGACCTGGTGCATGAGGTTACAGCACAACTCAGGTTCGGTCCGGTTGCCCCTCTGTCATGACAGGGGCAGAGTGAGGCGGCTGGGCCAAACCTGACTGATGCTGCACCAGGTCGCAATGTGGTCACAACGTGCAATGTCCGGAATGGGGAGCCAGGCCTAGACCTGTGGGACAGGAACCACTGGTGCGGAGTGAGAGCAGGGTGGACTCGCATTCTCCTCTGCCCCTGGGGTCTCCCCTCCATGCTAGGCCAGGATTAGGGTTGTGATGCCAGGGTGAAGGATGGTTGGTGCCCCCTTGGTGGGGCAAGGCATTGGAGGAGGAGGACACTGGCCTATGATTTTAACCCTCTGCCCCCACAAATTTGGGTCCTAGGCATGTGCTTGGTTTGCCTGTGCATCAATCCAGCCATACATGTGGCTAAGGCAGAGGACAGGAAGTCAAGAGACTATAGTTCTATCAATGCCCCTGGGTCCATGTGACATTAGGCAAGCCCTTCAGTCTTTATTTCTCTCTAAGTCGGGGAGGAGAATAATACTCGCCTAGCACACAGAGGTTGCAAAGCAGAACTCATCCATGTTTCGGAAGTGGCTTGAGGTCCTCCCAAGGAGATGGCATGTAAAATCAGAGTCGTCTTATGTTAGACAGGTCTTTAGCTGGTGAACACAAGTGTAGCGCATTGAAATTCCTAGACCAGGTCACTTTACACCAGTGGAGGACCTGGCCCAGATTACCCCAGATGATCAGGTGTGGCGTAGAACAGAAACTTAAATCTCTGTATAGGAGCAGGTTTCTCCTCCCACCCCCAAAGCCCTTTTTCTGATGGAACCTTTCTGTAGGAATGGAGATGACCATGACAAGATAAATGTGGGGAATGAGTAGGGTGATCATATTTCCCAAAGGGAAAACAGGACACCACGTGGGGCTGGCCCAAGCCACTTGCCTGAGCCCTGCCCACTGCACATGGGGCTGGCCTGTGCCTGGCCCCACTCTACTCCGCACACAGGGCTGACCCAAGTTGCTGGCCTGAGCCCTGCCTCTCCCACATCTAGGGCTTTCGCCAAGCCCAGCCTGCTCCCCGTGTGGGGCTGGCATCATTCCTTGCCTGAGCCCTGTTCCCTCACCCCCGCCCCACCCATGCGGCTGGCGTCGCTGCGTCCCCAAACCCTGCCTGCCCCCACACAGCTGGCATCGCTGCTTGCGCAAACACTGTTTCCCCTCCTCACAGGGTGGCATCACTGCTCACCCCCCGCACGTTCCTCTGCGCCCCACTAGGAGTGCACGCCCCACTTTCTTGGCAAAAATGAGCAATTGTCCCATTTGCTCCTGCCAGCTGATGATCACTTGGCAAGAGCAAACAGGACAAATGCCCATTTTTGCTAAAAAAAAGTCATCACAGCTGGGACATGGCTTAAAAAGGGACTGTCCCGGTCAAAACGGGATGTGTGGTCACCTTAGGAATAAGGATTGACAGCAAAATACATGAACAGGTAAGAAGTAGGGCAGTGGAACTGGGAAGCGGGGCAGGAGGAGTGCGCCACAATGGAAATATTGTGGGGGCTCTGCCCCCATGTAAACTTGCACACGCTGGGGTGGGGGAAGACAAGAGCAGGATCCACTGGGGCTGGAGCAGCTGCAGCAGAGCCCAGGATTGAGCCAGGAAGCAGGACGCAGAGGGACTGGAACGGGCCTGGGAGCAGGTAGGAACCCAGCCTGGACCTGGCTCCCCACATCTCCCCCAGCCAAGTCTCCCTGCCTCCCCTCATTTCCTTCACTCCTATCTCTGCACCCTCCCCCCAATAAGGAAATCTTCCGTTCCTCCCACTGCAGCTAGCTTTTCCGAGGCTCATTGCTTTTTTTCCCCTAGGAGAAATCTCTCTCTTGGGAGAACTGAATTTCTCCTCTTGTTGGGACCAGCAAGTGTGAAATGAAATGCAAAATCCAATTGCTAAACAGCCCTGCTGCTCCCATCCCTTTCCCATGCTGCCTTGCAGTTTTGGGTGACTGTTATTTCAGAGCTTTGGGAGTCAATGGGAGAGGAGAGGTGCTCGCAGACTATGAGCTCATTGGTAGTAAAAAAGTGGCTGGCTATGGTGAATATGTATTTGCTTGAAATGGGGCAAAATGTCTGCAGTTTTCTAGTGGCTTTGGTGAATAACTTTTATTATTCAGACACTTGGGAGCAGCTTCCTAAGTCAGAACTGAACAAGTGGGTGTTTTAGTATTTAATGTCTGGCTCGTATTCAGGAATACTGTGTCTGTTTGGCTTCCCTTGTGGCTTGGCAGAGTGGTGTAGCTTTAGCAAGTCAGGGTTTTCAGAGGAAGACTTGACCTATTCGATTATAACCTGCAGGGTATGGTTCTCTGGGGATGATGACCAGCGTACTGATCTGCCCAGATGGCAAGACAGTGGAAGCAGAAGCTGCTCATGGCACAGTGACACGTCACTATCGCTTGCATCAGAAGGGTGAAGAAACTTCCACTAATCCCATTGGTAAGATGCCTCGGGCTTCTCTGACTGATTGCTACATGTAAGAAGGAGTTAAAACTGAGAACACCCGCATTGTTGTTTCTGCAAATTCCTGCATCACAGAATACCACCCATGTTAGTTGCGTGATAATTTGTGCATCTGATGTGGTACTTCTGCAGTGTACAGTACAAGCAGCTTGGAACTGACTGGATGGGAGCAATGAATCGTATACACAATCTCATCTATGAGGTGTTCTGACATCCCTGCATTAATGGTCTAGTAATGGCACCACTGGGTTGTTTTACTTTCAGATAAAATAGCTATACACAGCTGATAAGCAGAAGTGAGCAGAGTGTAGGTTTGTCTATGTGAACGCTTAGTTCACAGCAAGCCGGGATGTAAATCTACCCTGCGCATGTGGACCCTGGTGTTATGCTCGAAAGAGTTCCCTCGTGTGCTTTATTCTACTCCTGTGTAGTTTAAAGCACACTAGCAATGTTTAGTGCAGGGCAGCAGGGTCCACATGGGCACTTAGCACATGGCAGGCTCCTGCAGGATAGATTCACGCCCCAGCAGGCCACGCACTACGTGTGTGTATCAACAAGCCCTATAAAATCATGCTGAAACATCATCTGCACTTGCCCGGAGAATGCGTGTAACGTGTTCTGGGGAAGTAATCCGATTCCAGCTTGCATGGTATTTAATAACTTTGTTTTTATAAGTTTTAACTGCATGTAGCTCTTCGTATTGGCCTGTGTTCATCTCCACCCTGTGCCAGGGAGAGGAGCGAAAGAGATACTGGAGTATGAAAAAAATCCGGAATAGCACATGGGGCTGCTTTAAAAAACAAAGGCGAGACAGTGACATGAAGTCACTCCTGTTCGCACTCCAGATTTCCCCTGAACATGCAGCGTTTCTCATTAACCTTCAGCAGTTGTTCCATTTCTTACTGGGGGGATTTCGTACTTGTTTGTTGTTTCAGTGCCGTCTCATCTTATTGTTTCAGCAGTACAATTATACTCGCTTTCCCTTTAGCCTCCATTTTTGCCTGGACTAGAGGACTAGCTCACAGAGCTAAATTGGATAACAACGCTGACCTCAAGAACTTTGCCACTGCCTTGGAAGAGGTCTGTGTAGAGACTATAGAGGCTGGCTTCATGACAAAGGACTTAGCTGCTTGCATTAAAGGTTTACCTAAGTAAGTATGCGGTATCTGCAGTGCCCTTAAACTGGTCCATGGCATTGCTGGTAAAGTCTGTAGTGACCAGTAGTGCATGGCTGGTTGGTGGGGGGTAGGTTTAAAACCACTGTTTATTATTATTTGTATTACTGTAACAGCTAGGAGCCCCCATCATGGACCAGGACCCCTTTATGCTAGGTGATGTACAAGCACAGAATAATCATAGTAGCTGGCTCTTACATAGATCTCAAAGCACTGCACAAAGGAGGTCAGCATCATTAGCCCTATTTTACAGACTGAGAAACTGAAGGTCAGAGTGCTGAAGTGGTTTGCATATGGTCAAGAGACAGTCCCTGTCCCCAAGAGCTTACGATCTAAGTAGCTCAATCCATTCTGTCTGGCCAATGGTGTAAGAGCCTAGGCTGACCGGAACAGACTGCGAGACAGTTACCGTGGAACAACTGTCTTACGGTGACACTTGCTTTTATTAAATACAAGTGTGAACTGCACTAGTATGAAGGCTTGGTTTCTACACCTCCTAAAACCTACAGACAACTAATCTACAGAATTCTGACCATTCTCTCCTTCACGTGGTGAACTAGATCTTTTGTTAAGAGTGTCGGGATGGCCTTGCATACCATTTGAGCTGCAAATACAGTTACAAAGTGAGGCATGTAAAAAAGGGCCAGTCAGATCCCTCATCATGTCCTTCTACTGTCTTCACATTCTAGTACAGAACTAAGCCCAATGTGAGTTGGTCCTATGTTAACCTGTTAACAAGGGATTGAAGAGAATTGTGCATTGTATAGTTCAAAACTGACTCTACAATCTCTTGGGCAGGCCACTGTATTTACACTCTCCCTATCAACTGTAATATGTGGCCCAAGCCTCCACATACCTGATGCAAATAGAGCCAGTCCTGCAACTTTTCCAAGGATAGGGTGAAAATTGCCTGTAGGCGGGAGGGGCATGTTGTTTTACTGGCAAAGCAACTAATATACACGTTCTCATTATAAATCAGTTAGTGGAGAACGCCATATAGCCTAAGACCAGTAGCAACAACAAAACAGGTAAAAGGGAAAGCAGTCCTGCTGTTAATCCTAGGCAGAGGTTGTCTTAATAGTCTAAGCACTAGGTATGGCATACGTAAACAGGAGCTGCAGGTTCAAATCTGGGGGAGAGCAACTCAGTCCTTTCTGAGGTAGATACAATATGAAAGTCTTTCAGAGTAACAGCCGTGTTAGTCTGTATTCGCAAAAAGAAAAGGAGGACTTGTGGCACCTTAGAGACTAACCAATTTATTTGAGCATGAGCTTTCGTGAGCTACAGCGCACTTCATCGGAGGCATTCAGTGGAAAATACAGAAGATGTTTGTTTTTATACACACAAATCATGAAAAAATGGGTGTTGATCACTACAAAAGGTTTTCTCTCCCCCCACCCCACTCTCCTGCTGGTAATAGCTTATCTAAAGTGATCACTCTCCTTACAATGTGTATGATATGGCCCACCTTGATTATCATACACATTGTAAGGAGAGTGATCAACACCCATTTTTTCATGATTTGTGTGTATAAAAACAAACATCTTTTGTATTTTCCACTGAATGCCTCCGATGAAGTGAGCTGTAGCTCACGAAAGCTCATGCTCAAATAAATTGGTTAGTCTCTAAGGTGCCACAAGTACTCCTGTTCTTTTTATGAAAGTCTTGTAGATGAGACCTTAAGTGATGTCTTGTCTGCTCTGGGGATCTAGAAGATCCCTGGGACTTTTCATAGGAGAAGGGGTTTGTGCTTCTCCTTTTTTGTCCAAACATTTCCCCCTTCCCTTACTGTTGGCACCCAGCATAGTACACTGTTATCTGCATGTCTGCTGCATTCCTGCAGTGGCTTCATTTCAGTGCTGCTGCCTACATAGCTGATCCTTCTGGCTGAAAGGTGCTGATGTGGGTTTTATACTCTCCTAATGTGACATTAAGCTCTTTTAGAGACTGTTGAAGCATGGTTACTTCTGGGTTTTGTTTTACATGAATTCTGAATGCAGCTGCAGCCACAGTCTGTCCAGGAGGGTGCTCCTCACCCCCGGCCCTCCGGACCGCATCAGGCCCCTGCCCCGCAAAACCCCAGTCCTCTCCCATCTGTAACCTGAGCCGGT
Organism: Lepidochelys olivacea; assembly: GCF_965140295.1. Lineage (NCBI taxonomy): Eukaryota > Metazoa > Chordata > Testudines > Cheloniidae > Lepidochelys > Lepidochelys olivacea. The sequence goes on along the minus strand of NC_140421.1, from coordinate 64,213,428 downwards.
TGTGGACTTGCAGTTGCTTAGTTTCTGAACCATGCTTAGAGAACAGTTGTACACGCTCATGCTCCACACATTCCATTTCCTCACCCTCATGTCCTGCCCTGACACCAAGTGGCAAGACCTTTTACCACCTGTGGAGGGTGAGGATCCCTGGTGGACCAGCCTGTGTTCCACCTTGGTCCCACAGCAGACTGGGGATATAAGCTGGCTGTTCCTTCATGGAGCCATGAGCACAGCCGTGTACCTGGCATGGTTCACCTCCCTCCTTGACACCTGTCCATTTTGTGGCATCGGGGAGAACCTAATGCACATCTACATCTTCTCCTTAGGTTTGGCTGCCCTTTTCCCCGCATCTCCTGATTTATGCATGCCCTATCCCGGCCCCACTAAGTCAAGAGATCTCCTCATCAACCTCCTCTTAGCACTGACCAAGGTGGCCATCTATATAACCAGGAGGAGGATGCTGGATGGGAAGTTGCTCTGCAATTGTGGGGCCTATTTCCACTCCTTGCTTCGATCACGCATCCAGGCAGAGTTCCTCTGGGCTGTGTCCACTGGCTCCCTAGACACCTTGAAGGAGTAGTGGGTGCTGTCTAGGGTTCTCTGCTTGGTGTCCCCTTCTGGATCCCAGATTTTGGCTCTAACACCTCACTCTTGTCCCAGTTTTTCATTTGTTCTCCCACAAACTTGCTTGAGCCCTGGGCTCAGTAGCTCCTCCCCTTAGGCTGAGGGAGGGGCCTTGCCCCCCAGAACACAATAGGTGTTGTTGCCTAGCTCTCTGTCACACTCCCCTTCATATTGCAAGGGCCCTTGCACAGAAGTAACCTTCACGCTATAAGTTGATCAGTGTTTTATACAACTTCTTCAGAAGCATTATAACTCAAAGCCTGAAGAGCATTTTTCCCTTTCCGCTTGGCAGCATCAGTGCCTTAAGGTGGCTGTTTGGTGTGTTTTTCCCTCTGCAGCGTGAAGCGTTCTGATTACTTGAATACCTTTGAGTTCATGGAGAAGCTTGCTGAAAACTTGAGCCTGAAACTAACCTCGCAGCCCAAACTGTAAGTTCAGCCGTCAGGAAGCGCTCTGCAGAGAAGCCCGCCTCTGTCCGATGACTGGCTTACACTGCGGTGTGTAACATTTCGCAGTGCTGGGAGAATTGACATGTTCACCTTTTTTTTTAAATGAAACCTGTTTAAAAACCTGTTTTAACTCATTAACTGTGAGGGTGGGGGGTCTATTTCGCCAGCCATCTGAATGTGGTAGGACACCTAACAACATTCAGATCAGGCCAGGGCTTCCCTCCTTGATTAATCCCTCACTACTGCCTCTTCCCCCCACCCCCACCCCCTTCTGCCTCACTTCAAAACTAGAGGATGATGCATGAGTGGTAACCTACTGTACAGCCACTGGCAACCTACAGTACAACAGACATGTAGAAACTGGAACAGTCCTCTCCTCTCCCGCATCATCCACTGACTGTGTACAGTAAACTCCATCTTTTCAATAGTCTGCCTTATGAATGCATTAAACCAACTTCCTTGATAATGGCAACCAGAGCACAGTAGTCTGGTGATGAGGGGTTACTTGAATCAGAGCTATAGCAAAGAGAGCGCCCTTAATGAATGCTGGAAGCTTGTTTCAGTTCCCTAGGGTTAACGGCTACTAAACCCATGATGTAGTGGGGTGTGGGGGGGAAATATGCTCTGTATTTCATTATACAACCTTCTCACTGCATGGGAAGCATGGGCACTGGTAGGAGGTAACAATTCCTATGTATTTCATAAAGGTGCAATTACTCAAGCTGCTTTCTTCAGGCAGCTGAATGCTTCTCATTCAATCTCCTATATCGTTGTGACACTTCAATGTTCAGCATTATGGTCTATTGTGAAACACTATTCCAGCCATGGTTTGTTTTTTCCCCTTGAAGGGTATTTGTTCGGACTAAAATAAAACCAGAACTAACATCCTCTTGTCTCTTCTCTCTCGCGTGTGTGTGTGTATAAAACAGAACTATCCAAAACAAATCTGTTCAACTGCAGTTTGGGATGGGGAGTCCCAGGAGGGGGCGGTCAGGAGACAAGGAGCAGGGGGGTTGGATGGGTGAGGGGTTCAGAGGGGGGCAGACAGGGAGTGGGGCCAGGCTGTTTGGGGAGGCACAGCCTTCCCTACCTAGCCCTCCATACAGTTTCACACCCTGACGTGGCCCTCAGGCCAAAAAGTTGGACCACCCCTGCACTACGCAATGTAATATGGCTGAGGCCCTACCCAGCTCCTTCTTTACCTATGACCTAGTTACATACAAACACACAATTTCATCATGCCTACAGGGCCCCCAGCCTGACTGCTGCTTGCTACCACCCACCTCTCTTAGGCTCTGTGGCCTTGGCTGATAATCTCCTGGTGACAGTGGGAAGCCCCAGAGAGGTTAGTGGAGCAAGGGAATACAGTTAAGAAATTGCCTGCCAATGAGAGCTATTAGTCTGCGGAATAATTTGCCATGGAATGTGCTGGGAGCCCTACCCATTCCACATTTAACTCCCTACTGGACACTACACTTGAAGATGTGCAATATGGAACAATCCTGCACTGGCTGGGGAATGGGCTAGATTACCTTGTAGTTCCCCCCTCGCCTACCACCCCCCAAAACCTCTGGATTCTATGACCATGGCTGTGGAAGTTGGGAGGTAATGTGAGGGGTTGGAGTAGAGACCCCAAAAGTACAGATTTCCATGTGGCCACATAGGCACAAAGTTCCCAGGCTTAGATGATGGGTCATTTTTACAGTGCAGAAAAGCAGTAGGCATCTTACAGAACAAACAGGTGGTATTGTACCCTCTAATAGCAGATGTGACATTATGAGCAGTAATAGCAAACAATAGGAAGAGGACGGGACGAGGAAGACGGAGAATTATAGCAATGCAATCATGCAGTCATTTGTTTTAGGCATGTGCACAGCTTGCTGGCTCAGTTCTGTGAGATTCTGAATTGCTTCATTTGTGGGCATTGCAGAAGACCCTTGAAGGGATTTGAATGGTAAATGTGTAGAGAGTGGGTACAGTAGGTTTGGGAAAGGAGATTCAAATCTGGTCTGCAAACCCCAAGTTTTCTCTAGAATACAAAACTTGCATTTTTGTAGGAGATTAAAGCACCCACCAGTGTCTGTCCTTGTAAACTGAAACAATATATGCGATACGCCCTGTTTCTCTGACGTCTTCAGCAGTTAAATGTAAGCAAGAATAGTAGAACAGACTTTGTACCCAACAACGCAACATAATGGCAACTATAAAAACAGAAGGGACTAGATTATGACTTTAGTTACATCAGCGTAAATCCTGTGGACCAACCTAACAGGCTCAGAAGCCAGCCAAACAGACACTCAAAGCCTGCAGCAAAACCTATGCTCAAAGAACTGGTTAAGAAAGTGAATTAATTTAATACAGGCAGTGGGGATGCTCAATCCTAAATTTGACCAGCTAGTAGCATAGTCCAGGTTAATCTAGAGAGCAGCATTGACATTATGAAGTGCCACCAATTTGAAACGTGGCTCTTGAACCTGCTAGTTAAGCATATCTAGGGCCAGTTATAGGAGTGCACGGCCTATTCCAAAGTGCGTTACAGAGCTGGGTTCATTTCAGCTCACGTAACCGCTATTTAGGGGCTGCTCACTACATACGCGCTAAGCCATTGCAAGAGAAACACAGGAAAATGTTTAAATCAGAACTCGTCGAGCCACCTGTTTCCAGCCTGGTTCATGAAACATTAGCAGCCCCCTGCTGCAGGTGGGAGGGTCACACAAAGATCAAGTTCAACAGCCTGCCTAGACAAACACCAATAGTAGGAACACTCCTAGCAGCGCCACCGTGCAGCCAAGCAACTCACAGTAAAAGGACAAGAAATCAAATACACTTTACAGGCCAGGTAGCGTTAATGTTGAGACTACAATGCCCATGCCTAGGGCCCCAGCTCCTGGAGTCATGTGATGAGCACAGAATCTTAGCTTTCATTTAAAAACATTATCCCACTTGGTTATGATTAAAACCTCGAAAACGTGGCCCAAACATGACTGATGCAGTAATATCTGCCTGCGTCTGCAGACAGCCTGAGACAACCGCTGAGGGGTGAACTGCCCAGGGTGTTAATATCACCACCACCCCTCACCACCACCATCCAAGCAAGGTGGGGCTCTGTGTAGCAAGCCCAGCCACTCCCCCACCTATTTCTTGGCCACAGTGGTCAGCATTGGGAGTCCCTGCAGCCACTCATGCAGGGGAGAAGCAGCAACCCCCTGCAGCTCCCCGCAGAATGCTGGTGATGGGAGAAAGTGGGCCCCCTTCTACTGCCACATAAGGTGAGGGATGGCCCACAGCAGAGTGGGCCAAGCACCCACAGCTTCCCTCCGTCCTCCATTAGATCTGGTGGTGCTCAGCTCTTCTGAAAATCCAGCCCAAGGTACTGAAACCCCTGCTGAGGCTCCAGCAGAAGAGAGGAAGGTCAAACCCAGCAGCACCAGTTCCCCAAAGCCCAGCAGACTAGCCCCTAGGGCATTACCACCGAGGGTATGGCTTCACTGCAGAGGTAGCCAGGGTCTAGCAGCCACGTTGCAAAGCCCTACCTGACTTACTGCATTCTCACCAGTGCTGCAATCCCGTGTGTCATTAGGGACATCCCATGGTTCTTAGCGCTGCAGGAAACTGAGCTGCTGAAGGATTCCTGCCCAGTGAATTATGGGAGAACTTGTCTGTCCTTCTGGGCACACAGGGGGAATTATGGGAAGGCACGGGAGCTTTAGTCATATTGGAATGGTTGAACCTGGGGTCTCACTGCAATGTGTGTGGGTTACACACCCAACTGTGGGCAACACTCTGGCTTTAGCCTGTAGCCTCGGGCAGGTCAGCTAGCCCAGGTTGAAAGAACCACCACCACGCTCATGTCAGAGGTTTGTGTATGTGGACAATACCTGAGTCAGAGCTCAGGTTAACTCTGCAGTGAAGACAAGTCCTGAGAAACCAGGAAACTCAAGGGCAATCACACTCTATATTGTCTACTGGGCAACGTGAAACCCAGGGGTGAGACTGAATGACTCACTCAAGGCTGTATTGTCCAAAATCTGTGACTGCTTTCCAAGCGTGCATGCTGGAATCACAGCCAGTGACAGGAATCAGAGCAATACATTTGGAAAAACGCTTTAGTAGCACAGAGCACAACGTTACATCCACAGGTTCTGCCCCACAGGGCTGAGCAAAGGAAAATGGGCCACGTTTCAAAACTGGCCGTTGACCCTCCTGTGTATGCTCAGCAAAACAGATGCAATACAGTGCTTTAAAAGAAAATCAGAGCCAAAAATAGTAGAATGACTGCTGTCCCAAGATCAAGGCTCGGATTGCATTTTGGTGATAAAGTAACCCTGAGTTAGTGCAACTTAAGTACAGCGGAGGGTTTAATACATAGAAATCACAGTATTGCACACATAAGTGAACACAGGGCCCACAATTAGCTTTACTCCCACTCTCGCTCTCCGAGATATATATAATTTATTAGATAGGATCCGTGCTCATGTTTTGGGGTTTTTTTTAAATCTCATGCAAAAACTGGAGTCCGTGGCCCAGAGTCTCAACTGGTGCCAGGTGAAGTACTGTAGCTCCGTTGAAATGAGTGAAGCACCACAATGTAGGCAAGCTGAGAATCTAGCCCTGTGGTCTCAGATAAAGAGAAGGGAGAGTGGAAGTGTGAGCATTGTTCCCAGTAAACCCCCAAGTGAGATACTATGGGGAAGAACATCTCTCCTAGAAGACAGCATTCGCCCAGCACATCCACAGAAACTCAGCCCAAGACACTTGACCCTGACTCAGATCACTCGACTGATTAAAAAAATGACCTGTTTACTTTTGCTTTTTTATGTTTTTCTTACAAAGATTAAACTACTGTACTTCACAGAATACTATGAGAAGGAAGCAAATGACACTAGAGATGAGTGCCTCTTACAGTGTGTGTCCCAAAGACAGAAGAAAAGTTTATATTTTTTAAATATAAAGCCATACTATTTAAATTCATTCCCCCACCACAAGGTCACAAGCAGCAATTATACCATATTGACTATTAACAGCCAGGGGTTTGATTTCGGAGAAGCATGTGGTCAATCATTTACTTCAGACAGAATTTTTGTTTTGTTTTCGTCCTCTATTTTGCCCAGATCTGCTCAAAGATTTTAGAGAGTCACATGACCTCAATCTGGAAGGTAGTTTTGCTGGAGAGCTGCAAACTGGCTTTTCTAGAAGCCGACGTCCGACTGAGCCCGTAGCCCTACAGCAGGGACTTTAGTAAGTGTTGCAATGACATTGAGGCACTATTAACAGGGTCCATTTGAACTTATTTTTCTTTATATTTAAGCTATTTCTTCCCTTCTGGAGTGTTGTTTGTGACTATCCGTTAGAGAGCAGACAGTGGAGTCTGGAAACGTAAGACTAACAAGTACAAAGTTCATTGGTCGCAGTTACACAGATGGCGTCAGAGAGGCAGGAATTGGGTCCATGTTTGTTTTGGGGTAACTCCACTGACTTCAGCATGATAAGGAACCATGTAACAAAGTGAAGAATTGGGCCCAGTTTAGTCTGCTGACTTGCTAAAAACAGCTGGTGACCTTTGGTTTGGTTTTTTTGTAAGCAGTTAACCCAGCCCAACCTTGTTTGATGTTCACGATAAACTCCTCTGCTCTGAACACCCCATTCTCAAAGACAGGGAGAGGTTCCCAGCTAGCGTTTGAGTCAAAGCAGCAGAGCATTGACTTACACAAGGAGGACTCAAGGACGACGAAGGGTTTGATGGTTTTGCAGAGTGGAGACATGGGGCACAAAAACCACACAGAAAAACTATACCATTTTGGTGCACCAAACTGGGGTAAACAAGCCCTAGGGCAAAACTGGTGGGAAGACTAAAGCAGCAGGGCTTATATTATTTCTATGGTTTAAAAAATCCATCTCTCTCAGACATACAGCAACAGAGGATGTATGAAAGGCCTGATCCAACAACCACGGAAGTCAATGGAAACTCATCATCTTTAAGGGATGCTGCAGTGCTTTACCCGGATAGCTCTTTTACTTATTATTGCACAAGTGCAGAACTCCTTCCAAGTCACTCCCTCCAGCGAGCTGGATTTAATGACCTCTCAAGGTACCTTACAGCCCTACATTTCTGTGATTCTATGACAAAACACTGGATTCTAAATATACAGGAAACCTTCCCATTGGAGAAGCCATGCCAGAAAGAAAGATTGACGGCCCAATGCTCATTGACCATCTTAATAGAACTTACTCCCATCAAGAACTACAGCCCCTACAGGGATGTGTAATTGCAGGGGCAAACGAACAACCTGTCCACATCTTCCCAGGTCTCATCACCTTCCTCCATTGCCCCATCCCCGCCCTGGAATGGCTCCCAGTGCAAGTAGCAGAGAACTGGGAGACCCAGCTGTAGGCCTAGGGCCAGGGTACAGCCTAGCTGGTGCAAAGGGGCCATAAGGCACTATCATCAATGTGAATTTTAGAAGGTAAAATGATTGGTCTTTATTTAGCGTTCCAATATAAAAATAAAATAAATACATTATTCAAACTCCCTTCTAAGTTCTCCAGCTAGTTCAAACTGTCCCAGCAAAAGTACAAGACAAATTGATTCATGGTGTGATGCGGTGTTATATCTGATGATTTTTAGCTACAGAAAAATAAAAATATTTACTAATCATTTTGAAAACAGACAATTTATGTAGGTTGCAGTGGATCATTCATGAAGACATTTTCTTCCTGTTTGATCCTCTTAGATTTTTCCTTTTCTTTTGTCATTTTCTTCCTTTTGGTTTTATAGACAGGGGAATGCAGGAACTGTGTGTTTGTAAAGGGGTCACCACGCCTCAATTTGCTGCAGAATAAAAAGAGTTAAATATTATTAACTAACTATGATAATACAAATAATTAAAGTGCTAGTCAAACTTAGGCCTGTTCTAAACTTGCAAGTTGTACCCATATGACTATTTCCATTAGAGGCATGATTTTTTTTTTTTTTTAACCGTAATAGTTATACCAGTATAAGTCACCTTGGATTTTTACTGGTGTAGGCTTATTCCTCCTCCAAAATGAAGAGAGACATACTAGAAAAAGGTTCTTTATACGGATATAAAATACTAGGGAACAGTCTTCGAGTGCTTGCAAATGTCCATTCCAACATAGGTGTGTGCGCTCCCTGAGCACAGTTGCCAGAATTTTTTCCCTTAGTGGTATCTGGTGGGCTGGCTCCAGCCCTCTAGCGCTGTGTGCTTATAAGGCCGGTATAAAGGGCCCTGCCGACCCCACTCCTCTTCAGTTCCTTATTACTGCTTGTGACAGTTCCTGGAACCCCTCATTGCTCAGGTAATCCTTCTCTTAGTGGTTTTTAATCCAGTCTTTAGTGCAAATAGTTGCTGTAATTTTAGTAGTTAGGTTAGTTTTAGTACTTAGATAGTTTCAGATGCCTCTGTGCTTCGTTTGCAGGGCTGTCCGCTTCCCGGTGCTAGGGCATACCTTGGTCACCGGGTTTCAAGCCCTGCACTTCCTGCAGTAAGTCTATGGCTATACCGGTATAGTTAAAGCATACACCTTTCAGGTGCAGACAAGGCCTAAAGATAGCTGGTGATATGCAAAACAGAGGTACCCTCACAATGGGAAAATGCCCCTATGCGGGAGAGATTGATGCACTGAGTTTTTAGAGCATCTTTAGAGAAATCCTCCACTGTTTTGTAACTACTCAGATAGTATGCTTACTGAAAAAACAATGCACCCGTAATGAGAACTTGACTGAATCAATGGTACTTGTAGTAATATCTTTAATTTACATATACAAAAATGCTTTGGATGTCTCAGAATACAGTGAAGTACAAATGCTGCTTTCTGTTCCTAGTCCTTGTATATCTAGGAAACTGAATTTTATTTTCTACTATTCCTCTGCCTACTTAATATTACAGTTTAGAGATTTCTTACTTCCAGGGATGGGTTTGTACAGGGTTGTGGTTTAAATTTCAGCAATTAAAAAATAATGGTGAGTGATCAAGTAATAAACCTAGCAAAGGGTTGTGCTAGACATCAACTCTTGGACAGTAAGTCTACAGGACTCCACACAGGCATCTGTGCTAAATGATCCCAAGGCAGGATTGTGGCCTAAATTCAACATGATACAAGTGGGTGCCACAAACAGATACAGGACATACAGTTGCTCAGGAAGGTCCTGATCCTGGAAAGGGATCACAGAGGCAGACTCTCAACTCAGCAAGTTCCTACTGACTTCAGAGGGACTCCACACAAGTGTAAGGTTCTGTTTAGGCAGACGGGGGCCTAAGGCACATACATATTTTGTTTTTGTTCTGTTGGCTCCCCCGTCACTTCTTGTAGGCCAAAAGGCTGTTTTAGGAAGGATTTGGATGAAGGTAGAGAAGGGAATAGGACTAGCAACCTGACTGGGGAGGGCATGCCAAGCAGTAGGGGCAGCCGGCATACAGGAAAAGCTCATTTCAACAAGAACAGTGTGCAGGGGAGGCGCTGGGGGGTTAGAAATACCGACCTATTGAGTTTCGGTTCTGCGTAGCAAGCCGGGTCCCGCCTCCGTCTGGTCGGACGTGCCGAAGACTCTCCTGAACTGATGGATGCCCGAAAGCTAGCATTGGTCAGATCTTGCAGGGCTTTGTTCTCTGTAAAGACAGGGACGTTTGAAATGATTTATTCAAAATATTGCCGATTCCCTGACAAAGCCCATTTAAATCGAGCCTGAGACATCACCTGCGAGTGGAGAAGAGAATGAGTAATGTATGGTCAGAGTTCTCTGAAAGTTGCATCTGGCACCTTTCCCTTTAGCCCCAGACACAGGAGACTGTTTGGGAGGTTTCTCCACCCCGTTTTGTCCAAAACCAGAATTATTGTTCAAAGGCCAGGTTTTTTACTGTGTATTATTGTAATTTTTCATTGTGGGAGGGCCAACAGGCCTCAGTCAGCAGCAGGGCTGTATTTACATACAGAAAATCATTGGCAGTCCCTGCCCTAAAGAACGTATTCCCTAAAAGACATAGCAGGTGGGTAGGAGCGAAGGAAGTGTGATCGAGGGTGCCTGTGATATCGGAACTAGCTGGGAGAATTCCAGAGCTAACTATGTAACCCGGATGTAACTGCAGCATCTACTGAAAATCTTTCCAAGTGAAATTAGCAAGTCTGGGGCATGGGAGGAGGAAATCAGTGTAACACCATTTTCCAGCGCTCCAGTTACAGGTAAACACCCTTGCAAAGTACACTCTGCTTTTCAAACCAGCCTGATTTTGGAACGCTACAGGAAAAAAAAACAAACCCACATCTTTTTGCAGAGTAACCAGTAGTAACAGAACCTCTCCCATAACTGCACATCTCCCCTCAGATCATCAGTGGGAGCTTATACAAGTGGAATGAGGGCTGCAAGTGGCCCACATTAGCCATAATTAAGCTACTGGGCCTATTAAACTTTGCCTTTCTTCAGATGCCTTACACCCTCTAATGCAAAAGACTGGGAGAAAGCTGATGGGGAGCGAAAATTGAACCCTAGGACTCATCTACCCACGTGGAGTTCATGTTATCTGGATGAGGGGAACGTGAGCATTTCAGAATGAACCTAATGAATGGAGATGCAGGATCCCTCATCAAGTAAGTGTGTCTGCAGCCTCTGGCTCCGAGTTTGTGTGTATTTCTACACAAAATTATGCCTTTCTTATTTTAATGCACGAGACATGGTAATAAACTCTGTAGCAACATTTAATCCCTCTCAGTGCAGTGTTTGCCGTAAAGGCCTCAGAGCATACCCCTGAGTCAAAGCAGCTAGATCCATCCTGTGTGTGTTTACTGGGGCACATGAGCTATCGGACAGACTCTATGAGAGGCACAGAAATGCTAAACCCTTGGATTAACTCTGGAAGAATCTACAAAGACCCCGTATTACTATAACTTTGTTCTCTGCTTCCATTAACTCCTGATAGTTCCACCGACCCAGAGCATGGAGAACCCTACTAGGGTCAGAACAGGAAGCAAACGAGGTAAGTTGTTGGAGCATTTTCCCCCTGGTTGGAGAAACGTTGAAACGTCTCCCCAGCAAAGCTGGCATTCTGCTGCTTTCCAAACAAAGCAAGAAGAATGACTGGAGCTCCCAGGAGCACCGATTGCTCGCACGGGGCCAGCATTAAGGATGAAGCTGAGGTCTGGCTAAAACGTGGTTATTAGTAGAATCATCTGAGGGCCCATTAGGCTGAAGGGGCTCACATCTCAGCCCACCTAGCCCAACTGAGGGTGAGGTTCAGCCCTGGTCTAACTCCACTGTGACTGACTTCAACAGGAGGGGAATTAAACCAATGCAAAGTTCTCTTGAAACATCCCATCTCTAATCTCTCTCTCAGGTCTTGTCTTCATTGCAAAACCAACTCAAGTTATAATTCAAACGATGCCCCTAACTTGAGTCCCCTTCACACCCACAAACCCTGAACTCAAGTGCGCTGGTGCTTTTAACTCGAGTGGACTGGCCCAAGAGGGGGCACAGGCTAACGGTCCAGCCAGTGCAACCTGTCAGCTGCTAACACAACCACTTCTGCAGTGTGGACACAGGCTAGCACGACTCAAAAGCTGCTGGTTCTCGGCAGCCATCCCCCATTCCTTCCTCTTGTGCCCAGAAAGCATAGACAAGGTTTCCAACAATTCCCTGGGAACGAATTCCTTGAGCAGCTCAGTTTACTACAGCCTGCAAACCAAAGAACCTGTCCCTATAAGTCAGCGCCACACAGGAGCGAGCACAGTGCCGGGGTGGGCTCAGATGTTATTGGACAGCGCGGCCACTCTCACTCAAGCGAGGCGAACTTGAGAGGAGGAACTCATGTTAACCCTGCAGTGAAAACATCTTTAGGCAACAACAGGGATCTGAACCCTCCCACTCAGGTTTAACACATACAAGAGCACATCTCCCAGCCAGTTGTAGCATCCTCTTTGCAAAAAGACAATGCAGGCACTGATCAGGGCTAGTTCATATTGTTCTCCACCTAAAAGCTGCTCAAGTGTTCAACATCTTGCAAGACAGTCTAGAGGAAGAGTCACAACATCAGAGGCAAAGGGAACAAATCCCCACAGCAGTGGTCCTCAGCCTTTCCCCACCCACAACCAAAACAGCATCCAGAGACTCTTGCAAAAATATAAATAAAATCCCAAATCACTGAAACCAAATCGAGGAGCGGTGAGGTCTTCTAAGGGCTGGTGGCCTGATTCAAAACCTGCTGAATCGAAAACCCCACAAGGAATTCAACAGGCTTTGAGTCAGGCCGCAACTTAGTAGAACTTTTATTTTTCTGCAGTTAGCATTCAGATGGCGGAGGGCAACAAAATACCCAAGATTCATACATAATCTGTGTTTTAAATAGTAATGATCAGAGCATTTATTGTACTACAATATAATCACTTCCACCTTTCCCGTATACTGTCCGTATGCTAATAATCCCTTTCCTCTACCCCGCCACTTACCACTTCCTGGCAAGGCTGTGCTTTGGCAAGGGTCTTTTGAACTGGCCTTTGCTTTCTTCCGCCCACAACCACCTCCCGACGTCTGCTCGGTGTCGTTTTCTTTAACGATCGCAGAGCTCTTTGGCAGAGTGGAGGATTTTTCTGCAATTCTGTGCTCTGCAGCAGTTGGGGGCTCCAAGCGTGGGAGACTTTTGCTGCAGGGGCTGAAGGCCAAAACTTCAGAACAGGGTGCAGAGGAGAAATCAATAAGGCCTGGATTTCCCACCATGGAATTCGTCCCATCTGGCTCACTGATCGGTGGCTCCAGGTAGGAATCTGGCTCAGTTTTGAAAATGGTAACAGGCAGAAAATTCTGTTCCACTGGATCAACTTGACTGAATGCAGAATCTGCTACGCCTCGAGTTTCAGAAGCAAAACTCTCTCTGCCCTCAGGGTGAGCTTCTGGAGGGTTAACAACATAGGTTTTTCTCTTAGTCTTAGATCTGGAATCAGCCCCTTCCTTTAAGGCATTCATATTGCTGGGGACTCCGTCCAGCACCTTCTCTACGGGGCTGCTGCTCCACTTTTTATTGCTCTGAACAGCTGAAGTTCTCTGAGCCTTTTGGGTCTTGTTAGTTTTGCTCTCAGGAACACGCTCAGAGTGGGTGATTTCACCCCCCTTTAAACCTGGCAGGACAGGAACTGAGCTCCCTGTAAGATCAGAAAGAGACACAGTGTACGTTTTCCTGCTAGGTTTGGTATTGCTTGATGAATCCTTATCGTTGCTTTTATTTACACTTTGCACATCTACACATGGACCAGAATTCTCTGCTTCACTTCTCTGAGTGTTGAAGTTGCCCTCTTTACTCATTTTTCTCTTGCTTTTCTGCCCTTTTTTAGCCTGGCATTCAGCTTTGCTCTCTGGAATTCTGGTACTGCTTTGCACATGTTCCTCACTACAGTCAGCTGCTCTGCTAATTCGAATGGTCTTCCTGGTTGCTTTTGGTTTTGTAGATTTCACGTTCGCACACAGCAAATCCTGCTGCAAAGCTGGTATGCCGGAGCCCTGTTTTTCCAAGCACAGTGGACTTTGCGGAGCACCACCATTTAATGGAGCTTTATGACTGAACAAGGCAGAGCGTGGACTTTGGAACTGGCTCTCCATACTACTCAGTCTCTCAGCAAAAGACTCTCTATTTAGTTCTTGTGGTAACAAGACCCTTTTTTCCACCTTCTTCGACTGCCCTGCATTCAACACATGCATTCTTCTGCAATCTTTGGCTTTATCACTTTGTCCCACAGCACAGCCGCTGCTCTTCTGTAACGACCCCTCTTCCAAAGCATCCCTGGGAGTCTGCCATGTGGGCTTGTGGGCTTCCCATTTGCTCCCGCTCAAGCCTTTAGCCTTGGATACCTTTTTAGAACTCGGGGGGCTCTCTTCTTCATGAGGTACATCCAAACTACTTTTAGGATGGATATTAAGTGCATCTCTTTTCTTTTTACCTTTGCTGACCTTTTTGACAACTGTAGTTTCAGCGGCTTTGGCTTGGCCATTACTTTGACTTTTGGCTTCTAATGTAATAAACTCAGCGACTCGGCTGAAGTTATGATCCACTTCAGCATAGCACAGAGTCTCTTCAGGCTGCAGCAGGTCACAGGGAAGCCCTTTATCTGGGGATTCTGTTTTAGGATCGCTATTGGGCTCCGAAGGCAAATCCAAGAGATGGAGAGAGCTCGATTTGATCGGCATGCTTGTTTTACTGGCACAGCTGTCCCCACCAACGCTCCATTTCGAGGCACGATTTGAGTTGGTATCTAGGTGAAAGTCCACTGCAGAAGATGGAGTACTCGTCATAAAGACAGTGACACGTTTCTTCCTTTCAGTTACGTGTCCATGCAGGTGTACCAGACTATCACTACATGGTCTTGTAATCTTCTCACATTGCGGCAGAGAAAGATTATTAGCCAGAGTAGATATTGGGAAATTTTCGGAACTTTGTGGGGTGCATGATGAGGATTCTACAATAAAAAAAACAAAACATATCTATATATCATCCTAAAATAAACGTGGCAGACAACAAATCACCTTCTGCAGCACCAGAAAATCCCATCAACTCATATTTGTGACTCTCACATTACCATGCACCCCCACAGGACAGACAGTGGCATCTCTTTCATGAGACAAGGTTGGCTTTTCTAGTGGAGAATCAGCAAATTGTCTGTGCTGCAGAGATGCTTATTTAGCTCTCCTCAAAACAGGAGAATGGCCCAAAGCACAATCCCAGACCTCAACACGCCGGGTATTTGGGGGTGTTCAAAATCCAGATCAGAACGTTTTATTGTTTGTACTGTGGTAGCACACGGACCAGGACCCCATTGGGCTAGGCGCTGCACACACCTACAGGGGATGGGGGAAGACCACCAGGATTCATTATCCAAGGCAATTCAGCCAGCAGGCGAAAGTCAGTTGCTGGAAAATATTGCTACACATGTTAACTAAGCCTATGTCTACACTGCACTCAGATACCACTGCAGCACTTGTCAGCGGACCTGACATGCTACCCAGCCAAGTACAATCCTGCCCAGGGCCCTGGGTATGTACTCGGGGAACGAGACCAGGCCACTACCCACGCCGCTGCAGCAACACTGCTAGTTTGAGCAAAGCTACCGCGTGCCCATCTCACACAGCGTAGCTGTGCCTCTCGACTGCAGGGCAGCAGGACCCTTTGTGTGTCACTGCAGTGCAAAGTTGGTCTCCACCAGCCTATGGTGGAACAAGACCCTTGAATGGTAACAAAGGGCACGTCACCCACGCAGAAGCATTTAAAAATAACAGGTCAGTAAGCCAAAACCAGGAACAACGTCAACGAGAGAGATTCAACTCTTCTGCGTCAGGCAACGTTCTCGTGGTTTGTATGGTCATAAACTGGCTGGAAAGTACATGAACCAGGATCAGAACTGCTTGTCGTGGGATTCTTTAGCATAAAATGGTCGGATCCCAAAGTATGGGCTCGCACTTCTCTCTCTAAGCACTTCCACACTATAGCAGTTGCTACTGAAAGTCCTCGGAAAGCTCAATCTCTACTGTAGTCATGATGTTCAGGGGTGTTCCTAGTTTGTAGCACAGCAACAACCACAGTGTCCTCGGCAGCCCCAGATTTGCTCCAACACTATCACTAGTATTCCCATGATACCAATGCAGCCACAGCGTCCAAGCAGACGAGTTAAATGCACACCTGTTCAGTCTGTATTGCACTGCAGCCCAGCACTAAAGCACACCAACAGTTGTCCTAGGAGACCAGACAAAGATGGACTTTACCTCCAAAAATCAGATGAGAGTCAAGAAAGGCAGGTTCTGGTTCACCTCCTTTGCTCGACATCTGCCCGTTTTTCTCCTGGCTTGCTAACGGCTCCTCCACAAGCCGGGACGAGGTGGTTGTGCTTTTACCCGGCTGCTCTGGAACGGATGTCTGGAGCCCTAGCGGGAACGTCTGCACACCCGCGGAGCTGCTGCCTCGGTGCCTTTTCCCATCATCTACTTCACACACCGGGACCCTCATCGGCATCGCTGCCATTCTGCAGTGCAAAGAGAGGTGATGAAAGGAAAAGCGGGAACGGAGCAGATCACCCATCTCCAGGCTTCAGGACAGCACCAAAATCCACCCCGACTTGGGACAGCACTTCAGCATGTCCTTCAAGGTAAAGAGGTGCTTTGCTTCGGCATTGTAACCGTTCAGGAAAGAGGAATGTGTACCAGCGTAGCCAAATTTGATCTGTGCCGAGCGGTCATTTCACATAGGTGGGAAAGCATGTGTCTCTTGGGGCACAGCCTCTGTGGGAGGAAACAAAATCTGAAGGGAGATGGAAGCAGGGCCATCCAAAACACAGGTTCAAACGATAGTGTGCTGGGGTTATACAGGGACCTGAACTTGGGACACGACAAAGAAACAAACAGATTTTCAGATCTACTGTTTTAAGAACAGATCACATTTGCAATGGCATTTCCCAAAACACGCACCTAAATTGTAGTCATGCGTGGGTTACTGCTAAGCATTTACTCTTAAGCATAGGGAGGCAGAGGGGGTTAGTGGAGACAGCACTAAACTGGGACCCAGGAGACCTGGACTCTATTTTCAGCTCTGCCACTTCCCTGCAGGGTGACCTTGGACAAGTCACTCACTCACTGTGTACCTCAGTTTCCCCATCTGTAAAATGGGGAATAATTACACTGACCTTTGTAAAAGTGCTTTGAGACCTACTGATGAAAAGCACCATACAAGAGATAGACAGTATTATTATTATTAATATAGCACTGCAAAGATACAGGGTGCTTTACAAACCTACGCCCCAATCCAGCAGAGCACTGAAACGTATAGAACGTGAAGCACATGGACAGCCCGATTGAATTGACACGTTTAAAGTTACACACATGATTTTAGCCTCATTTGAACATTTTCAGGCTTACCTAGCAAGTGGAGAGACCCCAAGTTGTGCATCTGTGAGATCATCAGTCCAGCTGCCCTCCACGATGCTGTTGTGCTGTCCTGCAGCTAACAGCAGAGAACTTGAACGGTACTAGAGGGTGGAAAAATGGCACGGTCTGTTAAGGGTTCTGTAATAAACAAGCACACTGTTCTGTGTGGGAGCGGCACAAGGTCTCATCTTGGTTTTATGGAAGGTGATGAGGGATTTTTTTTGGATACCAACACGTGGGAAATTACACACTGGCACTTTAAATAGTACATAGACACTTTTGAGCATTCTGCCATTGAAAATGCTACTACTGGGATTTTTATTTTATATATATATAAAATAAAATCTATATATAAATAAATTTTAAGACCCTCATACAAAATTGCCGCCTCCAAAAGTAAAACAGAACAAGCCAGGAATGAGACGGCGCTGGGAGGCTGCACTAGCCTCTCTCAGGCGAGAAAGTTTCTAGCCTTTATAACTGGGAAGTGTATCTTCCCAGTATGAACAGACGCAATATGATCTCACTGAATCTGTAGCAGCTCCAAGGGGTCTGTGAATCATCCCTTTTCAGTGGGGTGTCAACTTTGAAATCTAATGATGGCACTTCTAATTTCCACATGGGAAATATTGCCACCATTGATTATTAGCTATCTGTATTACCATAGCACCTTGGAACCCCAGTCATGAAACAGGACCCCATTGTGCTAGGCACTCTACAAACACAGACCAAAAGATGGTCCCTGCCCTATAGAGGTAGATGTCTTTAGCAAACAACCAGCCCTCTGGGATTATCAGCAGAGCCTGAAGCTTAGAGCCTGGGTAGACTATGGCCAGCCTTCCCCCACAGTGCCAAACCTGGAAAGGTGCTAGATATATACATGGGCCTGGTCTACATGCAGATTTTGCACCAGTGTAACTATGTCGCTTAGGGGTACGATATTCTGCCGACATAGTTAAACTACAACAACCTAGAGTGGACACAGTTATACCAGTATAAAGGCACCTTATACTAGTATAGCTTACTCCCCTTTCTGCATGGGAATAGGCTATACATGTATAACTGCATCCACGCTAAGGGAGCTTGGACCACTTCAACTATGCGGATAGAGATACAATTTGTACATTTAGACAAGATCTTAGCTCAGGGTACGTCTATACGACAGCAGCGTAACTATGGTGCTGCAGTTGTAGCCTAGACACCTCTTACATCAGCTGAAGGAGTAAATCCATCAACCTAGTTGGGTTTACAATGGGGGGTTAAGTTGACCTAACTACATCACACAGGGCATGACATGTTTCACAGCCCTGAGTGACAGTATCTAGGTCAATCCAATTTTTAGGCATAGACCAGGCCTCAAAGACTTTAGGGCTGTAACACATCCCGCTAAAATTGAGCTAGAGGTATTGGACTGTGCCCACATTGGCATTAATTGGCAATTTCAAATAGAGTTAAACGAGTTCAGCTGAACTAATTCAACGGAAGGAAAAAAAATCTACCTCAAGGCCAAGGGGAGCTACTGGCTGCAACCTGGCTCTTTGATTTGGTCACTGACATTAACATATAGCTAAAATCAAGGTACTGTGTGGGGTAAGCAAGTAACATTTCCAAACGATGACGTGAGGAGCAATCCTTGGACAGGACCCACAGATATTTCACTCCTTCCCAAACACACACAAATACTCGGAGCCCCACCACCTACCTCGGAAGGTCTGCTCATCTTTATGGCCGTCAGCAGGTTACCATTCAGAAATGCTTCCAGTTGTTTAAGGGTTTTATTCTGTATCAGAAAAGTCATGTTTTACAAGACTGGAATTTAAAATTTCTCTAGACACAGCTGAAGAGAGGCTAATATTGGGAGCAGAAAGCAGTGCCGCTCAGCCTGATGGGGGAACAAGGGCATGCTATGAGACACTAAAGCTCCCAGCAATTACACACTAGTAATAAGTCTCAGGCTACTTTGGTTACAATGGAAAGCTATCAAATGTGATCCAATTGCAAACCAATGCAGCAAAGCATGCCTGAGTTTGCAGGGAGCCTGGGCTGCCTGGAACAACAGCTCTGAGAGGGGTGAACAGCCCCATTAATTGCAAAGGGTGCTAACAGATTATAGTTTAAATAGCAACACTTACCTATTTCACTGCTCAAATCATATGAGAAAAAGAGAGGGAGGAGTATCATCATGTAATTAAAATGCTCATATTATGGGTAGGCCTTTGACACTATGTGGTGGGATGGAAGAGGTGGGGGAGGGAATGGGTTTGATTGCCCTGAAGATTTAGGAAATGCTCCACTGATGGAAGGGGCTCGGATACAACCACCTGAGTAGAAAGTCTGGACAGTTTGCATGTCTTGTCTGATAGACAAGCCCTTAATTGAGCAGCATAGCTATACCAGAATTATTATTCCACTACAGCTATGCTCGCAATTTCCCTGTATAGACAAGCCCTCAGGAACCTAGTATCTTCCCCTGAGATAGCATCTCGATTGGGGACAACTGAAGACAATGAAGGGCCCACCTGCACTAAACCACAATATCCAGGACCCAGTTACAAGACTGTCAACACAGTTTGTGCTTGCAGTATAGACATGACCTAACCCCATCTTACTGTGCCTGAACTGGGTCATCACTCTGCTCTGTTCAGGGTTGTATCTCAGTTCAGACAAACAGGTAGGCTTAGTCTACCGCATAAGAGGACAGAGTTGTAACTGTCTCCCTGCACAGCTGCTAGGGAGAATGGGACCCAGGTTCGATACTATGTTTGGACCGTTTTTTTAAAAAGATTAAAAAAAATAGGTTAATAAATTCTTAAATGTTTTGATGGCAAAAATTAAGTTACATTCTTTTTCTTCCTGGCTAGCCTCTACAGAGGTGGTAGCACTGATTGTGACTGCCCCACAACCAAAGTTCAAGTGTTAGCACAGTACCAGAAAATACAGTCTTTGCCGAAGCGTAGCATTCTGGAAGTGACATTGCTCCACTTCTTTCTGCAGTAACATCTTCTCGAAGACGAGCCTCTGGCTATTCGCCTTCTCGGCGCTGAGGGCCAGTGCCAGAGCTTTATTATTGCGTTTTAAGGAGACCTTAACTATAGAAGAGTTGTCTACAGGCAAAATAAAAGTAGGATATTACATTAAATCTTTCCTATTCCTGCTACCAGAATAAATCTACACCAGCCAAGGCCCTGCTGCCTGCATGAATCACACCATGGGTCTGTATTATTACTGATAATTCTACCATTTCCATCTAGTAATGGACCAATACCATTGTTAAGATTCTTTATTGTTCCTCATATATTAAAAAAACCTCCTTCCTATTGTCCTTAACTCTGAGGGCCATCGAGTTCTCTTTGTGTCCCTGGGCATCCCTTATCATTTTTCTACAATTCCTAACTTCCGATTTATACTCAGTACTATCAACTTCCCCTTCATTCCATTTGTTAATTATATTTTTTACAGCTGCCTTCACTTCCCCTCTAAACCTTGCAGTATTTTCTTAATCCAGCCTGGCCTTCTTCAGTTGTGGTCTTGTGGTTAAGCCACTCGACTAGGAGCTGGGCCATCTGAGTTCAATTCCCAGCTCTGCCAGACTTCCTCAGTGATCTTAAGCAAGTTACTTAGCCTCTATGTGCCTCAGTTTCCCCAACTATAAAATACTTTCTTCCAGATTTAGACTAAGTTCTTGGGGCAAGGACTACATGCATGGACAGCACCAAGCACAGTGGGACCTGATCTTGATACGAGCCCCTAAGTGCTTGCGTAATACAAAAAACAAGCAAGCACTCACTTATTATTTTTGTTTTGATTTTTGATACAAGGGAAGCATTCAGCTTTGCTGTCTTTAAAGCACCATTTTTCTTCTCCCTCATCCGTTCTCTAACACCACTTAGGGAGAAAAAAGATGTATCCACAGCCTCCTGAGACGCCATGGTTGAAGAGCCCTAAGAGAGAGCGAGCAAGAGAGAGAAGTGAGTTAGTGCTTGTATATTTTCAGAAAATAAAGTCTGCAGTTGTAGGGAAAACTCTTGCCAAAGGGGAAATGCTTCTCTATCATTATCCCCTCCCACGCAAACGCTTCTGAGCCAAAAACACCAGATCAGCTCTTTTTCCCTACAGCCTACACATCCCCATGTCCTATAATTAACGTTGCCTTTCCCAGGCAGTGAGAACGGACACCAAAATCGCTGCAGGTGTAACACAAATCCAGTCTTCGTGTGTGGCTCTTGATGGAGTTTTCCTGTCCTATAAAGACAGGTTTCCAGTGGAGTCAATTGCAGAGAGCCTTCCACGTGCACTCTGGCTCCATTAACCCAGCCTTTTCTGGGAAAAAAAATCATTTTCTCCAGCATCAAACAGCAAAGTCCAGGTTTCCATCCACCCATTCATCTTGACAGTCTGGAATGTTTATAAAACCTAGTTTGTTGGTGTGATGGTGGGCCAGGGCCCCCAACCCGCCCCGCCTGCCCCACAGTAAATGAGCCACCTTACACCTCTCATTGAACTGAAAGGGATCATACTTATTTCCATTCACCACGTGAGATCTGGGGATCTCTCTCCCCAAAAAACCACCACAAAGTGCACTAACCTGCATGGACTCAGGTTTCCCAGTGGAACTTGCAGAGGTTTCTAGCAGACCCAGTCCAGCCTCCCAGCCAGCAGCAGCCCTACCACCAGGGCAGAACTGTATGGAAGAAACTGGCTCTCACTAAACCATATATAAACAAAACAAAGCATCCCAGAGGCAACCCTCCTCGGGACCTTCTTCGAGTCCTATTTAAACCAATGGGCTCAAAAAATGGGAGATGCTTTCAAACTGGGTAAGGCAACTCTGATCTTTTCATGTACTGCTATATATCTCTTCCTACTGTATTTTCCACTCCATGCATCTGAAATGGGTTTTAGCCCACAAAAACTTATGCCCAAATACATTTGTTAGTCTATTAGGTGCCACAAGTACTCCTTGTTGTTTTCATTCAAGCTCAAGTGGCCACTCATTTTCCCAATTCACACAAGCCCAGTGGGGCTCTGTTCTGGCACCAGGGTCCCCACGTTTACATCTACTCCCAGGATCGCCACCCATCTCTGCTGTCAGAATCAGCTGCATCAGGAAGCTTGGTTAAGACTGAGTTTCACTTTGCAGTCTGCAGGGGAGCAAACTATAGCCCTGATCCTACAACCAGCTGTGATGTCAGTGGGACAGGACTGGGGTCTGGTCACATGGAGAGATTTCCAGAGTTGGCGACTGTGTGTAAACGATGTCCTTGAATTGTGCTAACCCTGCCGCAGTTAATTCTGGAGCATAATGGGAGCCCAAGACAGAGGCATATAAATGGACTTAGAAGACCCAAAATAGACATATTTTTGAGAGATCTTGATCTATGTAAGTGTTAGATGATAGATAGCTCTTAATCTATACAAAATGGGAAATGACTGCCTAGAAAGGAGTACTGCAGAAAAGGATGTGGGGGTCATAGTGGACCACAAGGTAAATATGAGTCAACAGTGCAACAATGATGCAAAAAAAGCAAACATCACTGTGGGATGTATTAGCAGGAGTGTTGTAAGCAAGACACGAGAAGTAATTCTTCCGCTCTACTCTGTGCTGATTAGGCCCAACTGCAGTATTGTGTCCAGCTCTGCAGAGCACATTTCAGGAAAGATGTGGACAAATTGGAGAAAGTCCAGAGAAGAGCAACAAAAATGATTAAAGGTCTAGAAAACATGACCCATGAGGGAAGATTGAAGAAGTTTGTTTAGTCTGGAGAAGAGAAAACTGAGAGGGGACATGATAACTATTTTAAAGTACAGAAAAGGTTGTTACAAGGAGGAGGGAGAAAAATTGTTCTTTTTAACCTCTGAGAATAGGACAAGAAGCAATGGGCTTAAATCACAGCAAGGGAGGTTTAGGTTGGACATTAGGAAAAACTTCCTGTCAGAGTGGTTAAGAACTGGAATAAATTGCTTAGGGAGGTTGTGGAATCTCCATCATAGGGGATTTTTAAGAGCAGGTTAGACAGACACCTGTCAGGGATGGTCTAGACCAGTGGTCCCCAACCTTTCTGTGGGAACAGCACACTCCTATTCCCAGAAGACTGTGGCGGGCGCCAGACACCCCGCTGCCAAAATGCCGCCGAGAAGTCATAGCGAAAAGAAGCGTCACCGCCGAAATACGGCAACGCTTCTCGGCGGCATTTTGGCGGCCATTTCTCTGGCGGCCGTGCTTGGCGGCACAGCATCCTGCGGGCGCACGCCATTGAACCCGTGGGCACCGCATTGGGGACCCCTGGTCTCGACAATACTTAGTCCTGCCTTGAGTGCAGGGGACTGGACGACCTCTTGAGGTCCCTTCCAGTCGTATGAGTCTAACAAGATCTCTCTAACCTTTAACCTGCCAGGTGCTGCCCTCAGAAGGACTCTGGATCCCTCCCCAATCACTAACTCCTCCCCCAGCTTTGGATATTTGGGATTTACAAATAGGGCATGGGGAGGACACACACCAGAGAGTTTCACAGACCCCCTCCCAGGCATCGAACACAGCAGGCGCTGCTGACTTGGCTTCACACGATGTTTCTTTCTCCTTACGTTGCAACCCTGCAGCTCCCAGACAAAGGGGAACTAGCCCAGGGGTCACAAACATGCGGCCCGCGGGGTTCTTTCCTGCGGCCCACCAAGCTTCCCGTGTCCCGCCCCCACATCCCCAGCCTACCTCCAGGCCAGGGGTGGGCAAACTACAGCCCCAGGCCGGATCCAGCCCCTCAGGGCTTTGGATCCGGCCCGCGGATTTGCCAACCCCGTGGTGCTGAGGGCCCCGTGCTGCTCCGGGAAGCGGCCCCAGGGGAGGGGGAGCAGAGAACTCCGTGAGCTGTTCTTGCCTGTGGGACCTCCCCTGAAGCTCCCATGGGCCGGGGCTGCAAGGAAGCGGTGCCCGGCACTTCCCGGAGCGGCACGGGGCCGGGGCCAGGGCACGCAGGGAGCCTCAGTGCGCACCCCTGCCACCCCGGAGCCACTCAAGGTAAGCGGTGCCAGGCCGGAACCCGAACCCCTCCTGCACCCTGCACCCCGCACCCCAACTCCCTGCCCTGAGCCCCCTGCCTGCACCCCAGCCCCCTGCCACACCCTGCACTCCCTCCTGCAGCCCAACCCCCACCCTGAGCCCCTGCAATGCCCCGCACCCCCTGCCCAGAGCCCCCTGCCGCACCCCTACCTCCTGCCCTGAGCTCTCTGCCTGCACCCCAGCCCCCTGCCACACCCCGCACTTCCTCCTGCACCCCAGCCCCCTGACCTACCCGTACCCTGAGCCCCCGCTGCACCCCACGCCCCCTGCACCTCAACCCCCTGCCCCATCCCTACCCTGAGCCCCCTGCCGCACCCCACCCCTCCTGCACCCCAACCGCCTGCCCTACCCCTGCCCTGAGCCCCCTGCTGCACCCCGCACCCCTCCTGCACCCCAACCCCCTGCCCTGAGCCCCCTCCCGCACCCCGCACACCTCCTGCACCCCAACCCCCTGCCCTACCCTGCCCTGAGCCCCCTGCCGCACCCCTCCTGCACCCCAACCCCGTCCTGAGCCCCCTGCTGCACCCCTCCTGCACCCCAACCCCCTGCCCTACCCCTATCCTGAGCCCCCTGCCGCACCCCGCACTCCTCCTGCACCCTAACTCCCTGCCCTAAGCCCCCTGCTGCACCCCACACCCCTCCTGCACCCCAACCCCCTGCCCTGAGCCCCCGCTGCACCCCTCCTGCACCCCAACCCCCTTCCCTACCCCTACCCTGAGCCCCCTGTCGCACCCCGCATCCCTCCTGCACCCCAACCCCCTGCCCTGAGCCCCCTACCGCACCCCTCCTGCACCCCAACCCCCTGCCGCACCCTGCACCCCTCCTGCACCCCAACCCCCTGCCCTACCCTGCCCTGAGCCCCCTGCCGCACCCCGCACCCCTCCTGCACCCCAACCCCCTGCCCTACCCTGCCCTGAGCCCCCTGCCGCACCCTGCACCCCTCCTGCACCCCAACCCCCTGCCGCACCCCGCACCCCTCCTGCACCCCAACCCCCTGCCCTACCCTGCCCTGAGCCCCCTGCCGCACCCCGCACCCCTCCTGCACCCCAACCCCCTGCCCTACCCTGAGCCCCCTGCCGCACCCCGCGGGCAGGGGCGGGCGCAGCGGGGGGTGATAGGCCCCTCCTGGCGCTTCGAGCCCGAGACCCCTGAACGAGCCCGGCGCCGTTTGTTTTTACGGGTTTCGGTGGCTCGCCGAGCCCGAGCGAGCCGGGCGGGCTGCAAAGGGGGTTTCTCTGCCTCCGGCTCTGCGCCGGCTGCCGCCCTGCCGCCCTCGGGGGGGGGGGGGGGGCTCCCCGCTAACGGACACCCCGCACTTACCCGATCGCCGGCGCGGCCCCCGGGCGGCGGGGGGGGGGGCTCTGCACGGGGCAGCCCCAGGAACCCTGGGAAATGCAGCGGGACGGGTGTATTTTATTTTTTTTTTTTTTTAAACGTAAACCGGATTTTCTTTTCCCGCCCCGGCTCGGTTTCAGAAGGAGCCCGTCCCCGCGCCGGGCGGGATGAGCGGCCTCGCGCCCCGGCCCAGGCGCGCGCGCGCAGCGGCGCTCGGCCGGCGGCGATTTGAAATGGCTCACGTGACCTCGCCTGGTTCCCACTGCTTCCGCCGCGGCAGGCGCCCTGGCCGCCCTTCTGCGCTGGGGCCGGTGCAGCCAAGGCGGCGGCGGCGGCGGCGGCTGCTGCTGCTTCCCGCCTCCCCAGGGCTGCAGCCCCAGCCCGGTGAAAACAACGCTTTGTGCTGGGCGAATGAGCTTTCTTTAGAGAGAGATGCCACCAGCTTAAAAATCCTGCGTGGGAGAGATCTGTTCCTCGGTTCCAGCTCCCACCTTGAAATCCTTCCCGCGGCAAGGCCTTCGTAAAATATATTTTCTGGCTGGCTCTTTGCAGGGTCAGCCTCCCTGCTGGATTTCTCTTGGCTTATAGGCCTGGCAGCTTCACTTCTTGTCCCTGGTCCGTTTCTGCTCTCATGCAGGAGTGCAATGCCGCCCTGTCTGTGTTGTAAGAATTACAGGCGGGGTGTCTGGGCGTAGAAAGAGCGGGTTCCGTTTATTTTTGTTGAGCTTTTCTAACACAGTAGTCCACATGTAGATGTTCTTTCAAAAGATAAACAAGTGGAACCAAATAATAAGCATCAGATGAGAATTTAAAAACATAGTATAGACCACCTGTGGGGCCTTCTACCCCCATAGAGCCAGTTGAAGAACTGGGGCCTATATCTGGGAATTGTAAGCAGGGGAATAGTCCCGCTCTTGTGGGGAACTTTCCTGGTTTTTGCACTACCCTGGTGAAGTGGGCTAGCAAAAGGATCTGAGTCCTCGCTCCCACTTCCTTTACCCAGTGGCCTCCCTGCCCTTGAGGACTCCCCTTCCACTCTCCTGTCTGGCAGAGTCCTCATAACCCCGATAAGGCTGGGCCCAGGATTCCTGGGGGGCTCGACCCCCCAACCCTGTTGTGGTCGTCTAGGACAGGGGCTAGGTTGTCCCCACTCTGGGGTACTCTCTGCACTGGGCACTGCTCTGACCCACTGACCATTACATACAATTTAAAGCAAAAGCAAGTTATTTAAGCAATAATTAATTTTAAAAAGAATAAGGAATAATGGGAAAGGTTAAAGGAAACACATCACCCCGCTCTGTGGCAGGGAACATCACAAACAGTGTCTCTGGAACGTCAGGGCCGTTCACAGTCTGTTCCTTGTACGTCCCAGGCCTCCTGCTCAGGCCCTGACCGTGCTGCAGGGATGCTGTGGGTTGGACACTCGCTCTGGTGGTGGCCACACGCTCTCAGGCTCTAAGTGGTAGGACCCTTCTTCCCAGTGTCGACCCCGCCCTGTTGGGGTTACAATACAAGCCTGGCCTGCAGAGCCTCTTTGCTGAGGCGTCTCCCTGTGCTGGGCCCGCTGCCCAGGGTCCCCCTCGCTCTCCCCAGCTGCTCACCGCACCCAGCTCCGGACTGCTCCAGCCCCAGCTCCACCACTCGGTCTCTGCACGGCTGCTGCTGCTCTGCCTCCAGCTCCCTGGGCTGCATCTCTGGCCCCTCTGCCTCTGGTTGCTGCAGCTCTGCTCCCAGGACAGGTCTGCTCTGCCGGCTGCTTCTGTGACTCTGCTCCCAGCACTGACCTGCTTCCTGGGCTGCTTTTCTGGCCCCTCTGGCTCTGGTTGCTGCAGCTCTCCTCCCAGGGCAAGTCTGCTCTCTCTGGGCTGTGCCTCTGGCTTTGGGGCTGCAGCTCTGCTCCCAGGACAGGGTCTGCTCTCTCTGGGCTGCTTTTCTGGTCCCTCTGGGTCTGGCCCAGCTCTGCTCCCCAGCTCATCTTGGGCCCCTGCTTTCTCCTTAGCTTGGCCCGACTCTGTCTGACCCAGGCAATTCCAGCTCACAGGGAAGACAGGACCTCCCTGGCCTCCTGACTCCCTGATTAGCCTGCTTGCCCTGTCATTCAGGCTGACCTGGAGCATTGGCCTCACCCCATTGTTCCTGGGGGCTGTCAGTCTCAGGGTCCTGATGCCCCATCAACCCTTCCCCCTTTTTAGTACTGGGAGCCCCACTGAATGTTAGTAAGGGGGCAAGTCCCCTTACATAATGAAGACTGTAACTGTGTGTCAGGAAGAGTCAGAACCCGTGTTGTCAATTCATGAGATTTTCTTTAGTGTCTCGTGGTATTTGTTGTTTTTTCTTAAAGCTCCAGCTTCTGGATTCATTTGATCATGTGAGAATCTCAGCTTTATTTATTTATTTTTAAGTAGGTTTCTAGTCCTCATGGGTGTGAAGAAAAGCTACAAAATATTAATCTAAAGGCTCAAACACCAGAAAGCATATACCCCAAATTTATATCATTCTAAAAGTCTCATGATTTTCAAGTCAGTCTCATGATTTTCGAGGCCTCATTCATGATTTCTGAATGCATGAGGTTAGGGTGGATTGATTTAAATCAAGACCATTTAAATCATGATTTAAGTCACCAAGTGAAAAGCTTTGATTTAAATCACTGATTTTAAGCAGCTTTTCCATTTGTACCTCATTTATTTTCTAAAGAAAGGTGCATTCTCAATGGTTTGTATAACCATTGAAACATGTTGATTTACAACTAAGAGCCTTTGCACTAGGTTTGGTACATCTTTCTGCTGCCTAGAAGGGTACACAATAGTTATATATGTTCATTTATACAGTTGTGTAGCTTAATATTTTCAGATCCTTATTAATTAATGGTACAATTTTCATATGTTAGAAAGTGGTGAATGATATATTGCTTATTTACTAGATAATTAACTTTTGGCTCATGATTTGTGTCAAGCAACGTTAGGACGGTAACCGGAATTTAATTAAACACACAAAAACAGCATATAACATTTATTTTTATTAAGCAAAACAAGCCCTTAATACAGTACACAACCCATTGTGCCGTATTTAGAATGCCTGACCGCAAAAGTTGGATGTTTTCCCCCGGATTCTTTCTGTGTATAGAAAAGCAGGCTTTAACTCAAAGTTTTGAGAGAGGCTCATGGATTCAGCATATTCATTTTTTATTTAAATGTTTTAAGAGACTGTAATAAGTGTAGGACTTAACATATTTTGTATTAAATTCAGATTTCATTTTAAACAGGTTTATTTTAAAAATAGATTATAATTTAAATAACATCAAAATCTGATTTAATTAAAAGTATTAATTTATAAATTTTTAATGATTAATTTTTAAATCATCAATTTTTAAACCACCCTGCTTGAGGTTGGCAAACTATAGAACATTTTTGTATGAAGTGTAGAAAAAACTATGTATTTTTTAAAAAAGTATTAAAATGAACGATAGAAGTATAACAAAACCTCCTAAAATCAGAGGCTTATTTTAAAGGAATTCTTTCAGCTCAAATTTGACCCCAAATTTAGGTTTTGTACTTCTATAGACCAAACTGCAGGATCCAGCACCTATCCAAGTATGGTGTGTTTTCTCTCTTTCTGATGAAAGGATGACATGTAATCACATGTTAAAAGAACATTTTTTAGAAATAGTTTATATAAAATTTTGACCCAGGTGGCAAATACATTAATACTTTCTAAACAAGTCAAAATTCTCTCGTCTAACAGTTGGTGTTTTAAGTACAACAGTCAAGCAAATATTATATGAAACCAATGCTTAACATAAAATGAAGTAAAGAAAATCAATTAAAGTTATGCACGTTTCCTTAAGGAATAGCAATTTAAAACTGCAATGCAGACAGAATCATAATGACAGGTTTCAGAGTAACAGCCGTGTTAGTCTGTCTTTGCAAAAAGAAAAGGAGTACTTGTGGCATCTTAGAGACTAACCAATTTATTTGAGCATGAGCTTTCGTGAGGTGAAGAATCATAATGGTACGTGTAGATGATAGTGACACAGATAGACTGAATCTTCCTCATGCTACTGTGGGAATTTGAATAACAACTCTCTGCCAGAGCCCTAAATAATACACGTTGTTACTTTTGCATAGGGGTTTTAAGGAATGTATTAACTTGTGATCACTATGTCACATGAATTGTTGGATTGTGAATAAGCTCAGTGAGTTAACTCCTCTGCAACTCTATTCAGGGATGGACTGATTTCCTTAAAGCAATCCCACTAAAGTCAATGGAGTTAAACTGGTGTCAAACAGATTGAGGCCCCATATGTTGAACCCAGCTCCGTTACTAGTGCAGACACAGCCTATGGTACATGGAGGACCTGATTGGAACCTGTTTTGTAAAAGGTCCTGTTCTGGAAAACAAAGGTCATGAAGCTATAGGACTTGGAACAAGAGATTGCATGATAATGGAGAGGTGAAAGAAAATGAAGAAGAGAAAATACAGTACCAATTTTGTACATAAAATATGGGGTGTTTACTAGACAGCAGCTAATGACAGTAAATCAGATGATATTATGGACATTTTTACATTGGATTTCTTTAGGCCATCCCAACCAGCTTTCTATCAGAGGCAACGTTATAATCCAATCTAGGGCACAGACAAGGCTCCTCCATCCCGCTCTATCATGCTGTTTGCCAGAATGGCTACCTTGTGTTTCTATAACTTAACTCTTTTATAAGGATAGGTTGTTGGCCTACTGCTCCACCCCCAAGCTGGAGGACCAGCGGTCTTCTTTACGTCTGCTCCCTACCCTTTGACCTGTCCAATTTGCGTCGCCCTATCAGGAGTTAAAACTCACACTGGCATAGTTCTCAGGGTCACTGGAGCAGAACAAGCTTTTCCCCTATGGCAAGGTGTGGTCCACATTGAGGGAAATTGTTATTAACAGGCTATAGTACATGGACAGGTATTGCTAATTCTAGTCTTACATTAAAAATTGCAAACCTACTGAAATATAAACTGATTGAGCTTTCTTTCCTTCCAGCTAATTGGTTTGATGATTTGCTGTTTACCATGGTCTTTTATGAGCTATATCATAGCCAGATTTTAATGGGTGGCAATGATGGAATTTTCTTGGTCGTTTGGTGTGTGTTTGCTTTTTTGAACTTTTCCTAATCTCACGAGTATAAGTATAAACTGGGTCAAAATGTTGGGTGATTCTGTTAGTCACATTAGCCTTAGTCTCTGGAGGGGAAATCTTGGCTCCTTTGAAGGCAATGGAACTGTTGCCATTTCTTCCCAGGGACCAGAATTTCCCCCTTGTTAGTTATCACTCCCCATCCCCCATATCTGCTTAGTACAGGTAGCTACTTTTACCAACCGTTAGATTCCTCACAGCTCAGAATGAGGGACTCGATCTCTCTTGTCAGCCAGTCGTTAGTGTTTCAGGCCAGCCATTCCCCTGCGAAACCCAATGCCTGGGCATGTAAAAGGATCACTTAGAATCCAGGCCCAGAGCCCTACCTTAGGGCACACACTTATTTTTTTTATTTCTTCCCATTCAGAGCATTGTTTCTAAGCAACAGAAGAAAGCTTCAGTCTTGTAGGAAGCAGAAGCAGTAGCCTAGTCTTCTTCAGCTGCAGCAGGGCAAAGGAGAAACAACAGCATCAAGAGTAAATTCCATCCTAAAGCTACCACGAGATAGAGAGATTCCAAAGCCAAGATCCTTTTAATAATCATTGTACAAGACAGAGAGTCTGACGCAGGTAATGAACTATTTCTCATATACTGTGTGTGAGAGTGTGTGTGTGCGTGCGTGCATAAAAAGACTGTATACAGTCCTGTCGGTTCGATTATTAACTAGATAATTATTTTTCTTAGCATGTTTACAGTTATCAGTGGATTCCCTTTTTCTGAGGGACTCTCAAATGACAGAAAGATAGGGTGTGATTTTTGAGCAGCTTTAAAAATAAGATCAAAGGGAGGCCTTGGATTCCTTAATCTGACGTGCTCTGAACTGTTTTGAAACCCACTCCTTAATTAAATAAAATGGTGCATTTATTTATTTGGTGTATTCAATCTGGCCAAGCCACAATGTGCTTAAATGCTGTGTTAATAAACATTGGGGCCACGCTTCAGCTGGAAAAAATCATCTCAATCCTCTTGGCTTCATTGAAGTAAATGAAATGACACTGATTTACAGCAGCTGAGGATCTGGCCCCAGAATATTTATAGGAATCATTGTGCTACTTTCAATAGATTTGTGCTGGCATTTGGGCACGCTAATGCTGGACATATGTGCTGTCGTTTTTTATGCCTATTAAGGAGGGCACCTAAATACAATGGTGATGGGCACATTAGACACACACATAAACAGCGTTCTCACTGCATGTTTGAACGTAAATGTTTGTGGTTTCATGAACTCTGTAAACCCCTGGTCAAGGGGAAGTAATGCATGAAATTTGACTTGTGAACCGTGTACAAAAAATTGCCATAACTTTGGCCCATACCCTTGTTATCTCCACCCTGGCCTGCTGTAGCCTTCTCCTGTCTAACCTATTCTCTTTCCAACCCATTCAACCAAAATTATCTCCTTTGCCCCCCCTTTCCAATTCTGTCACTCAGGGACTACTACTACTCCCACATTAAGTGGTTGAAGAAACAGGAAAAGCTTTAAGAGCTGGGAGAGTTGATGAGCAGGATCTGTTCTGATGCCCTGTCTGGACAATACTAGACACATCTAGATTACTTAACGTTTAGATGCTGCTGTGATGGGTGCTCTAGAAACACGTAAGCTTATAGGCATCCTACCTAAAAGAAATGTCGCCCCTCCCGGCTTGAATCCCTGCACTGGCTTCCCGCCACATTTCACATCACAGTCAAACTCCTCATCCTCACGTTCAAGGCTTGGCACAAAGATACCCTGAACTGTTACTGTTGTTGTTTATCTGTATTACCAGAACGTCTTGTCTGCTTTCCTTTCCTGTTACATCCCCACTGGCGTCCTACTACTCTGCCACTTCTGCAGCGCCCATGTTTTTGCAGGGATATTGAAACAGTTTGCGCTAATCCATCAGTGGCTTTGGTTCAGTGGTTGTGATATTGATACACAGTGATCTGTCTTTCTGTTACTTTCCCTCTTTAGGCTGGATCTTAGTAAGCAGTCTGAGTTGTGGCAGCCTCCCCACAACTAGAAAACACCCCTCATCCATGGAAAGGAAACGTCTAAAAAAAGAGATTGAAAAACTCTTGTAAGTACCAACTGCCAGGTAGTTCCCATACTGCACTATAGCTAGCAATGACTGCATTCTAAAGGTTCTGTCTGACATCCCATACATGTGTCCTCCGGCTTTCCCTTGTGGAAAGTCTGGGAAGCCTTCCCTGGGGATGCTGGCCAGCTCCCACTGTCCTCCTTTGATATGCATTAGATAGATAAACCACCATAATTCAGAGCCTACCACTGCCCTGAGCTATGCACATAGAGAACTCATGCTGGCAGTGTGGGTTATGGTTCCTGCCTAGTGCCTGGACCACGCAAAGAGGTCGGGTCTGGGCACTAGAGCTACTGCCCTTAAGCCAGCAGGCTACATCCTTTAC
The DNA here is from genome assembly GCF_965140295.1 of Lepidochelys olivacea. Taxonomy (NCBI): domain Eukaryota; kingdom Metazoa; phylum Chordata; order Testudines; family Cheloniidae; genus Lepidochelys; species Lepidochelys olivacea. Next base: position 64,180,486 of record NC_140421.1, on the reverse strand, counting down.
TTCACATAGTAGAAGTTCACTCTCTCAGATCCAGAGAGTCTGGGTTCCTCTACACGTACAGCTTCTCCAGGAATGAAAAGAAAAGGAGGACTTGTGGCACCTTAGAGACTAACAAATTTATTTGAGCATAAGCTTTTGAGAGCTACAGCTCACTTCATCGGATGCATTCAGTTTTTCCACTCTAAGGTGCCCCAAGTACTCCTTTTCTTTTTGCGAATACAGACTAACACGACTGCTACCCTGAAACTTCTCCAGGAATGTAATTCAACTTCCATTCTATTCAATAGGAGGCCCACACCTGACTTTGCTGGGGCTCCGTGCTTGAGTGAGTACGCCCCATCTGAGTACAGGTTGCAGCTTCAGTCCCTCCAGGAATAAGAAGCCCAAACCCCAACACAGCAGCCCTTTCAGGCTGGTGGTTGTGCAGTGACATCCCTACTGTTTGCTCATTGCTTTTATTGCAACAGCACCACCAGCAAAGAGCCAGGGGAGCCTGTCCCAAGCAGGACTTCAGTCTGAATACTTTGCTTACCATTGCCCTCTCCCTTTCTTTCTAAGCCTTTGGGGGATGCAGACAGCCAGGTCCATAGCTCCGAGTATAGAGATAGAAGCTGAGATTGCAAAAATAAAAGGCTTTCCATGTCAGAAGGAGGCTGCCATCGGCTGCTGGGATACCTGCTGAACCTTGCAGCAGATTGTGAAGCTCATGAACTACAGTAAATACAGCCCTGACTGTACGCTGGCTTTTCAGAGTTGCCTTACTCCATCTTCTAATGCAGTGGATTGTCCAGCACCGACTGTAACTCAAGTTGCTCTCTTGCTTTTAGAGGCGATTATGTCGGCATCAGACTTCGGGAAAATGAATTCGACCCGAAAGGAAGACAGCAGCCCACCTTTCTCGATGACATGGTAACCAGACAACTTCTTATTCTAATCTTGCATTCTTAATCCCTGAATGAAAGAACTGAAGGATGCCTGGCTTGATGCAGTTAAATAACTTGCTATTAGTATCCATAAACAAATGTGTTTTATCTAGAAGAGAGGGAAACTTATAGAGATCAGTTGCATATAACATTTTCAAAAGTACCTAAATCGCCTTTTCAAAAGAGACAGGTTCCTAAATCCCACTGACTTTCAATGACCCCAGACTTTTATATTCTTAAGTCACTTAGTTACTTTTTGAAAATGTTACTCCAGCTCTTTTGCCTTATGAGAGCTAAAATTAGCTGATTTTACCTGGTATTAACTCAATTGGATCTAATTCAAACAGACAGAAGCAAACTATGTGGTGTAACTCATTGGGGACCAACTGTATTAAACAATACTGCTTAGAGCAGTCGGTTTAGTAGCATAAACAGGATTAATGAGGCCTTCTTTGGCCAAGGCCAAGCCATTTCACCTCAATTTCCCCATCTATAACATGGAGGTTATATTTATTTACTACTTGGTCTGGATGCAGAAATTCCTGGGTAACATTCCACGGCCCTGTGCTGCTCAGGAAATCAAATTAGATGCTCATAATTATCCCTTCTAGGCTAAAAAAATTAAGTTATGAAGCCTACCACTTGGTGATTGTCATGTGAGGATTAGTTAGGTAATGTTTGTGAAGTACAAGACTCCCTTTGACTTTATTGGAGCCAGGATTTCTTCCTGTTATTATACTTGTAGATGGAAGATATCCATTATTTTACAAACTTCTCTGAAAACTTGTTTTTAGCGATATGATGACTCTACATGGTTGCAGGGATCCACTCACCTGAAGTCAGTTGCAGGCGTGGCGCTTCTTTTCACTTATAGATCAAGTTAATCTTTACGAGATCACTTGCTACCGTTAGCTGTAAAGGGAAAAAATCTAGAAGTCAGAGGTGGGCAAAGCCCAATATTTTTCACATTATAGCCCTATAAGCGTTCTATGACATGGTCCTAGGATATTGTGACCAGTCAACTGTGACAAAGTTCAGCATCTATTGTACAGCTAGGGAAAAATACGTGAAGTTGATAAGGAAAAGCTTTTGAAAGGCTAGTAGATGAAGCCTTGACTCCATCCTCCCCAAAGGCGCCAGCCAGTGAAGATGAACCAGCACAGAGGCAGAAGTAAGCTATTCTTGGCAAAGGGCGGGTGCAGCTTTCTTTCCCTTGGGGCAAGGGAGAATCAGGACTCAAGTGGAGCTCCTCTTGTCTCAGGTCTGCACCTTACTTGGGGCTCCTGGCAAATCCATGATCTAGCCCAGAGTGCTGTCAAATGCACGAAGGTAACAAAGAGAGCAGCTTTTTTCCTCCTCCTTTCAGTTATATCACCCTGGTGTTATTTGTACCGATGGCAGGTGCATGCTTTTTAGATTTTCAAGCTGATGGCATCCCTTTAAATTATCATAGCATATTGTATTCCCCCAGGATCAGCTCTGGGGGTGCCACATTCTGTGATGGAGCTTTGTGGCTGTTCTTATGTCTGACAGAAGGCCCCAGAATGAGCGCCAACGTTTAGTTTTATGTCTCTGTTCAGAGACCATCAAAATGTAAGTCACGGAATGTAGCCTTCAGCTGTAGGCACAGGGCTCAGCCTGCCTGGAGGCAATGTTTGCTGTATTCATGATCGGCCAATGATAAGGTGCTAGAACAGGCTAAGCTGGGTGTCCTATTCAGACAGCCCCTGCAGCAGCTGATCACAATGTTTCACGTTTTACAAAATAGCATTTAGGATTCTATCTAGGTGGATGGTTTCAGAGTAGCAGCCGTGTTAGTCTGTATTCGCAAAAAGAAAAGGAGTACTTGTGGCACCTTAGAGATTAACAAATTTATTTGAGCATCAGCTTTTGTGAGCTACAGCTCACTTCATCGGATGCATTCAGTGAAAAATACAGTGGGGAGATTTATATACATAGAGAACATGAGACAATGGGTGTTACCATACACCCTATAACGATCACTTAAGGTGAGCTATTATCAGCAGGAGAGCGGGGTGGGGGGCGGAACCTTTTGTAGTGATAATCAAAGTGGGCCATTTCCAGCAGTTGACAAGAAAGTGTGAGGAACAGTGGGGGGTGGAGGGGGGGAATAAACATCGGGAAATAGTTTTACTTTGTGTAATGACCCATCCACTCCCAGTCTCTATTCAAGCCTAAGTTAATTGTATCCAGTTTGCAAATTAATTCCAATTCAGCAGTCTCTCATTGGAGTCTGTTTTTGAAGTTTTTTTGTTGAAGAATTGCAACTTTTAGGTCTGTAATCGAGTGACCAAAGAGATTGAAGTGTTCTCCAACTGGTTTTTGAATGTTATAATTCTTAACGTCTGGTTTGTGTCCATTTATTCTTTTACGTAGAGACTGTCCAGTTTGACCAATGTACATGGCAGAGGGGCATTGCTGGCACATGATGGCATATATCACATTGGTAGATGTGCAGGTGAACAAGCCTCTGATAGTGTGGCTGATGTGATTAGGCCCTATGATGGCATCCCCTGAATAGATATGTAGACACAGTTGGCAACGGGCTTTGTTGCAAGGATAGGTTCCTGGGTTAGTGGTTCTGTTGTGTGGTGTGTGGTTGCTGGTGAGTATTTGCTTCAGGTTGGGGGGCTGTCTGTAAGCAAGGACTGGCCTGTCTCCCAAGATCTGTGAGATCTGCTGGTAATAGCTCACCTTAAGTGATCACTCTCCTTACAGTGTGTATGGTAACACCCATTGTTTCATGTTCTCTATGTATATAAATCTCCCCACTGTATTTTCCGCTGAATGCAGCCGATGAAGTGAGCTGTAGCTCATGAAAGCTTATGCTCAAATAAATTTGTTAGTCTCTAAGGTGCCACAAGTACTCCTTTTTTTTTATCTAGGTGGATGTGGTCCACATCACGGTAGTATGCAATCACCTCTCAGCTTTTAAGGTATTTATCCTCACCACACCCCAGGTGAGGTAGGGCAGTGCTATCGTACAGATGGGGAACTGCGGCACAGAGACTACAGGCCAGAGTTTTAAAAGGCATTTAGGCGCCTAATGGAATTTCTAAAGCACTGATGTGCCCAGCACCCATTGAAATCAATGAGTTTTAGGCACCTTGGTGCTTTTGAAAAGCCCACTAAGTTCCTAAATACCATTAACAATCTGGCCCTAAGTGACATGCCCACAGTCACATAGGAAGTCTGTAGCAGAGTAGGAAATTGAACCCGAGTCCAAGGCTAGTGCCCTAAGTCCTGCACCATCCTTCCTTTCTGTTCTGTTTTCAGGCTCATTACGACTTGGCCATCAATGTTGCTTTACTGTGGTTGAATGATTCAGAAGCCCAAAGTCCTTTGGCAAAAGGGAAAAGGTGAGTATAAACAGACGGAGGCCCCAATCCTGCAATGGACTTACACCAGTGTAAAACTGGAGTAACTCAGGCATAAATCAGGTCCAATATCTTTCAGGCTAACCCCATTTACTTATATTCCCTCCGATTATCCTGGATAGGAATTTGCCGCTTCACAGCAGATACATCTATCCCAACCGAACTGAGAGAGAAGCCATGGTTTTATCATTTTATGCCGGGATCTTAATGGTAAGGAAGCAATAATGATAGCAAGATCTTTTGTTCTCCAGCAGCTTCCCAGATGAACAAAATACTAGACATGCTGTGTATTTTGCGAGAGTTCATGCAATGCAATGTACATACATTTTTAAATGTACAAAACTGTCTAATTTTCATCAAGGGATGGGAGTTGTAACCTTTTGTTAAACACAGTAAAGATTAGGCACCATTAGCTTGTAGCAATCTGATGGAGGGTTAGGGAGGTGAATATCTTGTCTCACAAACAGCTTTTAACATAAGGAATATCAAAGAAAATGATGATAAAATAATAGTCTGAACAATTATAGCACAATGATCAAGTCAGAGCTACACCGTGGTCTACCAAACCCCATGTTTCAGTATATCCCGTGACATGCACAGCGATCCACAGATCTAATGAAGGAGCAATGGAATCAGTCCTGGTAGCAGAATGCTCTTGCCCCAAGTTTTGCTGATCTTTATGCAATGACATGTTTTAGGCCCCACATTAGCTCTGCTTCAGTCAGATTCCTGCTGTGTTCCACTATGTCTTCTCTGTGGCAGAAGGTCACAGGAGCAAATGTCAATGGGGCCATAGCAGCTACATGAGGCAACCCTAGATGTTCATGTCAGGTACCTAGCCCATAGGGTAACCCTGGAAGTTAAAATCCTTCTAGGTGGTAAGGACTCTACGGGACGGGGTGTCATCTAGATTCTACATATTTATTAATTCAAACCCAAAAATACCCACCCCACGGACTAAACTCCTTTCCTGACCTGCTTTCACAGAACAGCATCCCCATTGAAGACGTCTTTGAGATTTACAGCACGGGGCCCTCAGCAACATGCTGGCACCGCTCTGCCAAAGTGAGTGGCAAGATTGTGGAGGCTGTTTTCTAATTGTTTGAAGCTGGCATCAGCTGGGTCTAGGTTCCAGTAGCTGTTGTTTATACCCGCCCTCCTGTGTGAATAAACAGAGCTGATTTCGTTGCTCAGCAGGCAATTATGGTTATCTGGTCAGTGGGGATTCTGATAGAAGTGAGCGGAGGAGAGCTGACCCAGCACCACACTGATAAGCTTTTTGTAGTCATTACAAGCAGTTAAATACCAGCCAGGGCCATGGAGTGGAGTAGGCTGCCTGGCTTTTATTTTAAATTGCCGCTCGCTGGTTTCTACTTTGTTTGCTGGAACTATATTAGGGATGGATTCTCTGGATAATTTCATCCCGTTCTTAATTAATCTGGGTCAAACTCGTGCCATCCAAACTCTGAGCATGCTCCATTCCAATGCCTTGTCATGGTCCTTGGGCAGCCTGCCTTTTCTGAGATCCTCTTCCAGTCCCCTGAGCACAGCCCTTCCAAGGGACAGGCCCGTGCCTCCACTTCCCTTTGAGGTGGGACTCCGGCATCCAACCACTCTGACCGGCTCTCTGGGTTACAGCCCTCTGGTTGCCAACCGTGATACCTAGCAGGCCCAGCGGGCTTGGCACCAGCAAGAATTTCCTGATGGGAATCTGTGGACAGTGACCATTTGCAGTGACACAGAAGCAGCTTCTCCAAAATAAAAAGTATGATTTATTTTGCCAAACCATTCACAGCACTCAGGGCAATGGATTTAAAATAGAGATCCATGCATACTGTCTTTCCTCCGCTTGGCTTTCCGCTCAGCCCAAGGGCAGAGATGACTTAGCCCTGGTGCTCCTCTGCTCTCTTAGGCACCAAGTTACAGCAAGCTCCTGACTCCCAGTCGGTCTCTGGGTCAGCTGACAGCAGTTGGCAAACTGCAGATTCTCAGCGTGTTGCCAGGGTCGGGTCTGAGAAGTCTCCTTTCCAGGGCTAGAAACCTGGCTCGTGTTTGAGGGGATGCTCCTTACCTAGGCCTTTGTTGTACCTTTTCTGCCTGGTTTATTTAGCAACCCCTTTTGACCTATGTATTCAGGCAGGGTAATATCACACAGATATACTGAGTGGCATATGATAATAACAATACAAGCTTCCTAGCATAGGTGCTGGAACTAGTGGTGCTGGGGGTTTACAGTTTGGTTCAATGGCTCTCAGCAGCCCCACTATACAAATTGTTCCAGCACCCCTGCTTCCTAGTTCCCCACCCACTTGCCGAAGAGAATTTTTTTTAAATGCAGTTACTGTACAGGGGAAAATCAGGACGCTGCACTGATCCAAACATGAGAATCTGCTCTACGGCTGGCTGGACATGTGCAGAAAACTTTTTGAAGCATTTTTCACGCTCAGGCCTTATCTGCACTGAGGATTTCCATAGGAATTGAAACAGTAAATCAGACCTGTGGTGCAGCTAGTTCGGAAGGCTGTCTTTGACAGTGACCACTGCCAGATGCTTCAAAGGAAGGTGCAGGAGCCCCACAAATATGCAGATGTGGGACAATTTGTCTCCCATGAAGGTCTAACCCTAATCTCCAATCATTCGAGTTTCGTAAACCCTGAAGCGGGAAGTTTGTGTCTCCCCCCACACCCCAAAATGTGGCTATTTTATTTCCTCTGATTTCAGCCATTAGTTGCTAGCCATGAGGGCAACATTTATTGCGAGTTTCCAGTTCGAAGTAAGCTAAACAGGGGTCACCACCATTACATTAGTTTGCCATGTCTAGGTGTGTATTACTCTGATAGCTGGAATTGGGGCAAATTCCTGGTGTAAACAAGGCCTGAGATGATAAAAGGAGTACTTGTGGCACCTTAGAGACTAACCAATTTATTTGAGCATAAGCTTTCGTGAGCTACAGCTCACTTCACTGCATCCGATGAAGTGAGCTGTAGCTCACGAAAGCTTATGCTCAAATAAATTGGTTAGTCTCTAAGGTGCCACAAGTACTCCTTTTCTTTTTGCAAATACAGACTAACATGGCTGTTACTCTAAGGCCTGAGATGGATCCCACAGCTCCCTCCTCCCCCATTTCCAGATGGTTCTCGTACAGCGTGCTACAATAGCCATGGAAATGCTTACATCTGTCTATGCTGATGTGTGGATTTTTGCCAAGAGCAAGTTAATTTGGTTGAAAACTGAATTCTGACAGCTTTCTGCAGTAATATCTCCTGGGGCAACCTGAACTCCCCCCTTGGCCTGTCTCTTCCTACCAATCCTCAGGCCACTTCCCTCTCATATAGATTTTGCAGATCTTCTGCATGAATCGTTTTTGCCTTATACGCTAGGAAGGCAGCATGTCAAGCCATTAGTTTAAGGTTGGACATTAGGAAAAACTTCCTGTCAGGGTGGTTAAGCACTGGAATAAATTGCCTAGGAAGGTTGTGGAATCTCCATCACAGGGGATTTTTAAGAGCAGGTTGGACAAACACCTGTCAGGTCTGGTCTAGATAATACTTCATCCTGCCACGAGTGCAGGGGACTGGACTAGATGACCTCTCGAGGTCCCTTCCAGTCCTACGATTGTATGATCCAACAAAACTAAAAGTCCTAGACCCAAACCTATTTAAAAAAACGTAGGGTCAAAATGCTCCTGCAATATGCTGAGCTCCCTGGCTGTGATACAGCAAAGCGCTGAAGCACACGTTTGCCTTTAAGCACACGTGTAGTCCTGTCAAGTTACACTTGGTAAGTGTTGTGCTGGACTGGACACAGATTGCGTAACAACTTGCAGGATCAACCGAAGACATTGGCATTTCTAGGGCTGGCTGCTTGGCTATATGGGGACCTGTGTTTTAAAACGATCAAACATTTTCAAAATGCTATTCTTTTCTTTGCTCCACACTGAAATACACAACCACACCAAGACAAATAATAGACACGAGGCCACTGGGAGTGAGCTATTTATAAAGTCTAATCACTTATCCAACCCTTATCCTGTTACAGAGATGCCTGAGTTGTGGACTCAGATTCCCTGCCTTGCCAATCAAGTCACGTATTGAATTAAAACTTGGAGTGCACACACACACTTGCTGCACCATATGTGGTCTGCAGTGAACGCTTGGTCACTGAAGATTGTAGGGACAGTATTTTGTTTTTAGCCAGCTGAATAAGATCAATGGGCTGGTTGAAGAAGCCACCTCTGGGATAGGCACAAAAGGTAGGCCTTGCTTTGCACCTCGGTCAATGAGTCTCATTCTTGTGTAGGTGTTGTCTTCCTCTGACATTTGTTCAGAGAAGGTTCAATGTCTACTCCATCGAATGCAGGACCAGACAGCCTCCTACTGGAAGGGGTCAAAAAGAGATGGACAAACAGGTGTGAGTGCCATCCTCTGACCTCCCAAGGTCTTTCCCCTTCAGAGATCCAGTAGGTTCTCTCTTTATAGTGATGCCAAAAAGAGGACACGGAAATGAAGTGAATATACATTGGAGGGTGCAGATACTTACAAGTCCTATAAAAGTTGTGCATGAGCTGTTACACTGAGCAAACTGATAGGACTGGGACTGTGATTTTGTTGTTTGTATTACAGTGGTGCCTAGAGGGTATGGAGTTGAACTGGAGCCTGCATTGTGCCAGACACTGTGCAGACAACGAGAGTGAGCCTTCCCTTAAGATCTTACAATCCAAGTAGAGCGACAGAGAGAGTGGGAGAATGGAAGCATCATCATCCCTGTTCTGCAGACGGTTGACCAGCCACAAAGAGAGATTCAGTGACAAGCCCAAGGCCATATAGGAAATCTGTGGCACAGTCAGCAGTTGAACCCAGAACTTCTGAGGCTCAGTCTTGTGCTTTAACCAAAAAACCATCCTTCCTCAGTCCCAGAAATCTTAGGCAAATTTAGGAATCTGATATTTACATCTTTGCACCTCTCCGCACCATACCCGTAGCTGTGAACATCCCCCTTGAAGTGAAACCTAGCAGAACTTCCTTGTGGGATCACGTGTAAGGACCTGATGGAGCTATTGAGATCTCCCCCTTCCCCTGATCAGGTATCATGGCCACACATAGGGCTTGATCCTGCTCCATTAAAACCTGTTTTTCTGTTGACTTGAACAGGAGAAAATTCCAGCCTATAATTGGCGATTCAAATGTCATCATAAAGCCACATTACCCGGAGGGAGCTGCAGTTGCTGAGGTGAGAGTGAAGAGGCATCTTGGCACTGCTGAGCTCATAGGAGGGGGCCTGGGACGTCCCGACAAAATGATCTGAGTTTGGAGACAGAGATCCTGAGTTAGCAAGGGGCTTAAGCATGTGCCTAACTTTAAGTATGTGAGAAGTTCTGCTGAAATTAATCAGGGGCAGAATCAGGAGCTAGACTGCGACTTTGTCAGGAACATAAAGCATTTTCAGTATGGTCCGCTGAATATCCAGCCAGGTAGTGATGTGGATTCATTAGAGAACCAATTTCTTCTGGCTCCTGCCACTCATGATGATGCATTTCGTAAACTCAGCAACTGATGAACTGCTTTTTACACTTCCACCAAAGGCTCATGAATCAGCTGCAGTCAGCAAACATCAGTAGTTAAGTGGGTGCATTCCAGAAGCTCATTAATTGTTAAATTAATTCTACATCCACTAATTTTGTTTCATAATAAAACACTCCCTATCCACCTAAGAACATGAGACTGCACTGGTACAAGAGCAGCATCTGGAACGAGGAAGGACACATGTCCAAAGTGGGCTCAATCCAGATTCTCAGTTTGCTTCTAATTGCAGTCAGATGAAATTTTTGACCCCTCAACTCTGATTACTGCATGTCAGTTGTGGTGAGACATGGAACCACTGATTCCACATGCAAGTCCAGGTGCGGAGCCTCTCAAAATTGCACATGCAAAATTCTGGGTGCAAACAGAGGCCTTTTTTAATGGTTTGAAATAATGGGTACAGATTGTTGTCAAAGTAAAGATTCTCCCTGTCACTGAAGTGTTGGGGAGGAGCACAGCGGAACACTGGGTCACACTCTCAGTTGATGTAAACTGACGGAGCTGCCTTGACTTCAAGCTAGCCACACCCATTTACACCAGCTGAGAATCTGGCTCCCTGTCTTTAAGGGCGAGGCAATACTATGAATCTTACTGTATCAGCGCACTGTTGTCTTGCATGGTTTTGGCACAGTTGGTTAAAAAAAACTACAACCATTTTAGTGAACTTGTTTGTTAAAAATTTGTCAAAATTTCAAAAACTCTGACTGTTTTCGATCAGCCCAAGTGTTAGGTGATCATATGCTTGGGGCAACCTGGGCTACAACACAATCCCCCAACATTAACTGTTATGTCCCAGCCACGCTACAGAAGTGCTTAGTTTCTAGAACATGGAATTTGTAAACGTGCAGCAGCCATGCACAAGCAGTGAGGGACTTGTAGGGTACGTCTGCACAGCAACTAGACACCTGCAGCTGACCCGTGCCAGCTGACTCAGGCCGCCCAGGCTCTAGGCTCCTGCGAGGTGGGAGGATCCCAGAGCTCGGGCTGCAGCCCAAGCCCAGAAGTCTATACAGCAATGAAACAGCCCTGCAGCCCAAGCCCCACAAGCCTGAGCTGGCTAGCATGGGCCAGCTGCGGGTTTTTCTTTGCTGTGTAGACATACCTGAAATGTAAATGGTTCCTCAATGCCTATCTGACAATACAACCAGTTCTGGCCATGTTATCAGCTGTAGAATGAGGCCATGACCACTCTTCCTTTCACACAAAGAGGAAGCAAGTTACTGGAGAAACGGAATACAGACGGAAACTAACATATGGAAGGGCCAAACTAATGCCACAGTTGGATTTGACTCTAAAGGGGCCTTGCAGGCTACAAGTGGGTAGCTAGTCAGGAGAATTTAAACTCAATTTAAGGGCTGGTAACAAGGCAGATGGAGGCTTCTTAATACACTAAGGCCACATAGACCCAGGAGGTAGTACGCAAGCTTCCCAACAGAACCCCCAGCTTTGGGAAGACCAACCTCTCCACATGTGAGAGAGAGTTCACTTCTATACCATCTGTGTCCTGATTCTCGTCAGCAGCACAGCATAGTAGACCAAATTCTGCCTTGACTGACATCCTCTGTTGACATCTGGTGCCAGAGACTCCACTCCTTGGACTTGCATGGGGCATAAGTCAGGGAAGAATTTGATCCATTGCATGTCATGCTTTTGTAGCATGGACTCACGTGCGGCAGGAGTTTAGCTGAGTCTGCCCAACTCATTTAATTTAATTTCACTTTGGAATTAAAGCTGTTCACAAAGGCGGGGAAGTAAAGGCATTTCCACTAAGTTTGTCCACACTTAAAACACTGCAGCTGCGCTTCCAGAAGCTATTCCCTACTACGCCGATGGGAGGGCTTCTCCTGTCACAGGAGATAATCCACTTCATAGACTCGTAGACCTTAAGGCCAGAAGGGAGCATCATGATCATCTAGTTTGATCTCCTGCACATTGCAGGCCACAGCACCTCAGCCACCCACTCCTAAAAGACCCCTAACCTCTGGCTGAATTACTGAAGTCCTCAAATCATGATTTAAAGACTTCAGAAGTTACAGAGAATCCACCATTTACACTCATTTAAACCTGTGAGTGACCCATGCCCCAAGCCAATCTGACCCTGGGGAAAATTCCTTCCTGACCCCAAATGTGTTGATCAGTTAGACCCTGAGCATGTGGGCAAGACCCACTAGCCAAACATCTGGGAAAGAATTTGCTGTAGTAACTCAGAGCCCACCCCATCTAGTGTCCCATCACTCGCTGCTGGAGATATTTGTTACGAGCAGTTGCAGATCAGCTACATGCCATTGTAGGCAGTCTCATCAAACCATACCTTCCATAAACTTATCAAGGTCAGACTTGAAGCCAGTTAGGTTTTTTGCCCCCACTGCTCCCCTTGGAAGGCTGTTCCAGAACTTCACTCCTCTGATGGTTAGAAACCTTCATCTAATTTCAAGCCTAAACTTGTTGGTGGCCAGTTTATATCCATTTGTTCTTGTGTCCAGATTGGCATTTAATTTACATAACTCTTCTCCCTCCCCGGTATTTATCCCTCTAGTGTATTTATAGACAGCAGTTACATCTCCCCTCAGCATTCATTTTGTTAGGCTAAACAAGCCAAGCTCTTTGAGTATCTCCTTGGATCGTCCTAGTAGCCCTTCTCTGCACCTGTTCCGGTTTGAATCCATCTTTCTTAAACACAGGAGACCAGAACTGCACACAGTATTCCAGATGAGATCTCACCTCCCCGAGAGGCGGTAGCCAGGTCTCCCATCAACCTCACGCCATCTATACTGGGGGTCAGACCGGTTTAACTGTATCGCTGAGGGCTGTGGCTTTTTCACATCCCTGAGCAACAGAGTTATACGACCCTAATTTCTTAGTGTGGATCAGGCCAAAGTTATTCAGCCTTTCCTTATGGAAGATAAAAATAATGGACCCAATTAAGTCCTCACGTTACCTGGTGGAACTCTCCTCACATGCAGTCACGCGTCTGAGCCTAGAGATAGTCAACATTTTTGGCACAAAACGCTTTCATCCAAAAATGGCCTTTTTTTCAAAAATGAATGTTTTTATGGAAAATCGTCGACATACAATTTTTCCATGAAATTTTTGGTGATATTTTGGACTCACTTTTTTATCTAAAATTTTCTGTTTACCTAAAACCACATTTTCTTATCAATTGTAAATGGAAAATTTCAAAAGTGACTTCAATTGAAGTTTTGGTAACAAAAAAAGTGGTGAAAAACGCTGCTGAAAATGTCATGGAAAATGAAAAAAGTATCACCAAAAAAAAGCTCACAATCTTTATCTACCCTGCCAATACCCTTGTAAGATAGCAAAGTGCCATTATTCCCATTTTAAAGATGAGGAACAGAGAGACTGGCATACTAGGAAATTACATTTAGGTCTCCCAAGTCCCAGCCTAGTACCGTAACCACTGGACCATCTCCTGTCTAAGAAACCAATCTTATAAACTTCCCTTTCTTATCTGAGACCAATAGACTAAAGTGTACATAAATGCCTGGCAGAAATACTGTATTGTTTAGGTTATTGATGAGTGTTTTAGAAGACTCTCCTGTTCTGATGATGGTTTAATATCTGGCATAAAGGACTCTGAGAGAAAGAGAACTCAGTGGTCACCAGTTTCCCTGAGAGGGGACCTCACTAGCTAAAGTGAACAACAAAACGCCAGTGTAAGACTGGCATCAACATACAAAAGCTTTCTGTGTTTGTGTAATTGACCTTCAGGGAGCTGGTCTCGTTCCCAAGAGGGAGCCGATTGTCTCTTTCTCCTGTACTTTTCCCTCTGCGCACCAGCTGAAAATAATCCCTGGGCTAAAGGATAGAAAAAGAAAATTGATCTATTTTGTCTGTGCAGGACTTGATACCAATAGACACCAAATATATATGAATGTGTTCTCCTAGTAACTCAGTAACTGAGCTACTGTATATACAGCACAGACAACAAGCATTCAGCAGACATCACTGGTTTTAGGCCCTAGCTTCCAAACTAGAATATTATGGTAATACTCCAATCTTAGTGGCTTAGTAAAGCAAAGCACTTCAGCACATGCTCAAGGTTAGACATGTTTTAGGGTAGCAGCCATGTTAGTCTGTATCCTCAAAAAGAAAAAGGACTTGTGGCACCTTAGAGACTAACCAATTTATTTGATGACAAGTGAGCTACAGCTCACTTCATCGGATGTAGCTCATGAAAGCTCATGCTCAAATAAATTGGTTAGTCTCTAAGGTGCCACAAATACTCCTTTTCTTTTCAAGGTTAGACATGTGAGTTTCCCCACTGACTTCAGGGCGACTATTCATATGCTTAACTTTAAGCGTGTACTTAAGTGCTTTGCTAGACCAGTGCCACAAAGGTACCCATGTGATTTTTAATAGCCACAAGTGGCCAGGACCTCAGTTTTCTGAGATGGCACTTCTGAGAGCACAGTGGACCATGCTGATACATGGATTTAGTGTTAACTCAAAAGGAAAGTACGCCACTTGCCAAATTGCCTACAGCATTGCCAGCACAGGTCTTCTGGGTGATACTGGGCAAGTTGGTGCCTCAGTTTCCCTACCCGTGAAGCACTCTGAGATCTATCTATGAAAAGGGCTATCTAATACAGAGTTTATCAGTTCTGATTATAGATCTTCCAGCCACGTGTCAACCCTGTATAGCTTGTGTCTCTGATAGGATCCCAGCACCAGGAGCTGCATCCTGCACTATGGAAGGGAAGTCAATGGGAGCTGTAGCCCAAGTAGAATTCCCTCAGCACAGCAGAGCTCTCAGCTGGCAGCAAGTGGTAGCTGACTGCAACTGCTCCCTCTACTCCCTGGTGGGGGGGAAGGGACATGTTGGGGTGTGCCAGGACAGGGCAGCGTGTGCCTGGGCTATAAAAATTCACTGCTGGAACAAGGTCCCATAGGGCCCCCAGCCAGCTGGCCTAAATTAGAGCAGCCCTGGAGATGCTCTCATTTATGCTGGTATGCCAGAGCCAGCATAGATGGACCAGGAGGATCACAGAGGTAAAACTTTCTCCCTGATGGCCCGGCTAAGCAGACCTCAACATAGGAGAAAATCTGGGCCTACATTTGTAATTGCTTCCGTACTTCAAATTCAGTCTTTGCAGTCTTGAGTTCATGACTTTGAAAGTATTAGGAAAGCTCCCGCCTGTTCCAGCAGCGCACTGCGGTAGTCTATAGGTAGTTCTAACATACTTGGTGTGGCTTAAAGTAAGTGTTACCAGAGCAACTGCCAGAGTTACTGTGGAATTGTAATCAGATTATAATAAACCATATAATTAGCAATGGCTCCGGAGCACTTATAAAACAAATCATTCATGCCTGGCCTTATTAATATGGACTGCCATCTGCTGCCTGGATAGGGTTACTACTATGTTTGGGAACAGCCACGTAATGTGTAGAAAAAAGGTGACATTAACCAAATTTCCTCGTTCTTGTTGTTCCCAAATAGGGGGACGGAAATTCCATCCAGTTTGTTTTGTGGAGTTTCCTAGGAGTTGTATGATGGGGGTTCCACTTGACCCAGGGATGTTCTGTTTGTTTTATGGCCTGGGAAGCTCTGTACCTCCCTTCGAAGTGGGGGCTCTGCAGAGTGCAGCAGTTAAAGCAGATTTTCTTGCCAGATTTCCCAAAGTGCCTGCTCATGCCATTTCCCATAGTGCTGCCACTTTGGTTGGTATTCCCATGGCTGGAGGTCCTGATCTGCTTCTGGTGGAGACAAGGAGAGATTTCAGATGAAGCTGTTATGCTGGTTTTCCTCTCATCTGCTGTCACTCTGAAATTAGCGGTGATGCTTGGAGCAACACCTCTCTCTGAATAGTGAGTACTGTGTAGCTCAGGGATAGATTCTTGCTGGTGATAAGGTAGCAAAGTTGCTTTTATAATAATATAGTCAGAGCCTGTGTCTGCCTATTTTTTTGTTTATATGCAAATCTTTCCACACTGCTTTGCTGGAAGGTTCCCAAATAGCATGGTGATGGGCACAAAATCATACCTGACTAGAACACCTAAACCAAGAGATGCAGGAGCTATCTAACAAAAGGATATCAGCACTGCCAAGCCACTGGGAGAGGGCAAAAGAGGATGGGAAAAATTAGAAGTGAACAGTTCAGAAAAATGGATGTGATCCAAGGGAAAATACCAATGATTTGTAACATATTCAGGACTGTAAAGACTATAAAATAGACAAACAATTGTGCAATTTCTCATTAATCTCTAAGTGCTACTGTCCTTCCAGGGTCACCGGATTCACCCTTTCAACCTCTCATTGCATCCTTTTGCCATGCTGACAGCCCCGAAAGCTGCGGAACATGCCTGGAAACAGAGTAAGCATGTTTTGCCCCATCTCACGCAGGGATTTAAGCAGGGGGCTGGGAGTTCAGATTCCTGAATTCCAATTCCAAGCTTGCCACTGTTTTACGGCAAGACATTTAACCTTTCTGTGTCCCCGCCCGTGACATGGGGATATTAATGCTTACCCACCTTTGTAAAGTGTTTTGAGATGTACAGGTGTAAAGTGCTATATGAACCCGACCCAGAGCCCGTTGAAATCCATAGGGGCCTTCCTACTGAAGTCACTGGTCTTTGGATCAGGTAGCGTAAGTGCAAAGTATTATTTCAAATGGATCATTCCTTGCTGGTTTGTTAGTGATGTAATAGTGGCTTCATCTGCACTGTCATATAGTGTTTGTCTTTAACACATTTGAAGAGACACGTGAGCAGTCTTGACCTTGGGCTAGATTCTGGACTTCCGCAGTAGTTATGGTGCAGGCCAGTATTAGTCACAAAACAAAACTGACTACTCACAATGTACCAAAATGAGAGCCACCCCCAAGGCATTAGGGATGGAAAGAACCTGACAATGGCAGCCTTCCCTCAGAGCATGTATTGAAGCAAGGTAGGAAATCTGTAAGCCATTTGGGAATTCTTCTGGATGGAAGGTGGAGGCACTATATAACTATGAGTTGATATTCTCTTCGCCAAGGTGTCAAGTTTCAAAAGGCAGCAGCAAATCAACATGCCACCACCAATTCAACAAGAACAAATAAGGACTGCAAGCGATCAGAATCTCCATCAACAGCAAAACAGCCAGACAACAAAGTAAGTCTAAAAAATACAAACCAGGTCAAACCATTGGGCAGCAATAGGATATATCGGCATACATCCAATTGTGCCTGTTGGACCATCCATAGTTCACAGAGCCTTTTCTGGAGTGCTACAGAATGGAAGATTTTGCAGTCTGTTTCAATCAGTTTCCAGGAGCACTGGAATTAATGATCTATATAGCATTAATCATATTTGATTTCTTGAGGTCAATGAAAAGCTGATACTTCCCTGATTATTATGAATTTGAAATTTGCTTTCCAGTAAAATTCTGTAATATTCACTTGAAATTCATTGTTTCGGCAAATATTCCTGCCAGCAAAACTCATTCGCTGGAATTATCTGTAGGGCACAAAACTAGTCAAAGATAGTTTGTTTAAAAATCTGAACACTTACCTCCCTTAAGAAATCCGTGGATTCCCACTCATGTAAAACTGGACAAATGCAGGGGTGAATTAGGCCCTCCATTATTTGTACACTATTTGCCCAGTTCTATTGCTTGCCTTGTAGCTGCTGGGTAGACAAGCTGATGAACTTGTTGCCAGTGGCCCAGTGCCACACTGTACTTGTGCTTAACAGCTCAATGTTTGTTTGTGTCCTGCAGGGGGCTAGAAAACAGTTTAAGCAAGGAATCTTTCCAGAGGAGCTTGCAACAAAGAGTAGAAGGAAGGATGAAGAGATGTAACAAGAAGCCAGGTCTCATGACTCTTACCCAAGACAGTGCTGTGCAATTCATTTTGCACAGGGGGGTGGGGAGGGTCAGTCCCTAGATTTTGGTGAGGCAGGTGTGCTACTTTTGTATTTGAATGGCTGTTTTAGCCCCCTTGGCTCTGTTATGGAAACAGGCTGCCTACCTCAATGTGGGGCATATTATCCTCAAGTTCATCTTTAAGTGTTACTGTTCCTTTCCATATTAGTTGCCATTTGATTTCTTGAAGGGGTAAGCTGAAGTTAGCAGTTGTACTCCTAGTTTTCAACACAGCTTTCACATCGTAGCTTAGCATTTCTCCCTCCCCTTTTCTGTATCTTTAATAGCTCCTCCCATGCTGATGTAGGCCCTGATTCAGCAAAGACTTTGAGCACGCTAACAAGACCATCTCTGTTCAGCACAGCAAGTGCTTAAGTCCCATTAAGTCAATGGGACTTCAGTGATTTGCAGAATCAGGATGCCTTGCTCAATCAGGGCCACAGGGCCTGACCCAGTTCCTATTGAAGACAAGGAGAGGTTTTCCTTTCTTTAATATGAATTGTATTAGACCCAATCTGAGTAGAAATTCTCATTGATAAGGGATGTTTATGATGCTATGGACAGAGTGATATCGTTATTCTTTATGTTTTATCTTGCACATTAAAAATGCTATAGCGTTAAAAACAAATTACCAAGAATGGCTAGAGGATATCCCTCTGTAAAGACAAATGTCTCAGAAGTTCCTAGCTATGCTGGTATATTGTATAGTTGTATTAATACATGCCCCAAGTATGGTTTGTATACTAACTTTATGTATACAAAAGAAAATAAAACCTTTGAAACATGGGGTTTTTTTGTATTGCCCATTGGTTCAAATGAATTATGTTTTGTTTACGGATTGCAAGGTCAGCTTTCCAAGAGTTCCAGAATTAAACCAGGTACAACTTGCCTTCTGCTTTGTTTTGCTTTAAACACGTAGACTATGTCTACACTGCATCCAGGAGTGACCCTCCCAGACAGGATCCACAGACTCATGCTAGTGGGGCTTGCGCTTGAAATAGCTGCAACTCTGGCTCTCAAGCCTAGGTGTGGGGGCTTTAAAGTGCTGTCTACACAGCTATTTTTAGAGCACTAGCACAAGCCCTGACAGCCCAAGTCTGTCGACTCAGGCTGGGACGCTCACTCCTGCAGTCTCCAGAACACTGCGTAGCCATTCCCATAGGAATGAAATGACTTGCCCATGGTCACCCAGGAAGTTGGTGACAGCCCTGGGAACTGGATCCAGGTCTCCTGAATCCCAGTCCAATGCCTTAACCACAAAATCATCCTTCATCCCTGCACTACATATGCTAGGTGATCATCTTTGCCTGTTCATGCTACATTTTTTAAAGTGACACCACATCTCTCTCCAATCTGAGACAAGCTGAAGATGAGTGTAGAACTACAAAAGCTACACTACGTTCCGAACTGGAGGTGGAAAAAAAAACTGACCCAACAGATGAAGTGACTTACCGGTGTTTTGTTTCCTTTTCCTCGCTCTCTTGAGCCAGACGTAAAATCTTGTCCCAATTGAAGTCAGTGGAAGTTTTACCATTAACTTGAAAAGAGCCAGGATTTCACCCCATGTATTTACCACTGGTAGAAGCAAGATATTGAACTTGATGGCCTGGATTCAGCAAAACTTCTTATGTGCATAAGTGCTCTGCTGAATAGAGATGGACTTAAGCACTTACTTAAAAGTTAAGCACAGGCTTAGGGGTTGTGCTGAATGGAGGCCTATATTATTCCAATACTTAAGACTGATTCTACCCAAAAGTAGCAATGTAAGGACTTTTCTATAATTAACCAAAAATTGCAATGCATTGATTTAACCCCTTGAAAGCCAAAGCAAAGAGAAAGATGCCATTTGAATGAATTCATTACAATTAAAAAACCCACCAACATCACACACAATCCAATCGCCTGTCCCTAGTCACGTGAAAGCTAGAATAATGCAGAGAGGAATATATTCAAGGGCTTTACTTGGGACGGATTAGTATATGATGACTACTTCCTGTGAACTGACCTGAGATAAAAAGGAACAGTGCACTATGGTGAAACTTAAACAAATGGGTGATTTATCTGCATTATTCTAACACTCTCTTTATCAAAGTATTGCCATAGTCTTTAGTTTTCATTAGCTAAAACTTGCTGCTGCTGATAAATAAAATGGTGCTGTATGCAGCCCCTGAGCAAATCAAACGGCAGTAACACATGTGATGAAGAAGAAAAGTTTTGCCCTATTGTGCTAACATGCACATTTTTTACAAATAGTTTTAATTCATTGTCTTTGAGATCAGAAGGGACAATTTGTCATCTCGTCTGATCTCCTGCTGAACAAAGGTCTCAGACCTTCACCCACTGATTCTTTTGCTCTTTGATATCTGTGTCCCAGATGTGTTGCAGTTCATTTTTCTGCTTTTCCATCTGTGTTGAACCTCTTTACATCTAAGGTTTCGATGCTGCAACGATCTCCATGCTGAAGTCAATGGGGCTCTGTACAAGCACAGTGGTCTGCCAGTGAGGAACATACTACAGGATCAGGGCCTCAGCATCTTCAGGCTCCCGTTTCATATTCTAGTGGGGTTGCTGAGGTTATCAGAGGAAATATACCCAGACGTGTTCACTGTATGTTACATTGTCTTCTGATCCCAAGGTATGGCAGATGACATGCAATAGGCCTCAGCCCTGATTCTAGGAGGAAACACAATTGATATCTCTCACCCTTGTTGAGAAATGTAGCCATTTATTAATTTATTTAATTATTACCCTAGACGTGCCAGGCTTTTCAGAAAACATTTTCAATCAGGCCCCTAACAAGTCAATCAGAACTGGGGGTGCTCAACATCCTGGAAAAATTTGGCTACACCAAAATCAGGAAACAACTATTGCCTTCCACCTAGCTCCTGTTCGACCAAGACATTTTCCGACTTAACAGGAATACTTGTGACCAAAGTTCTTGCTCTTGCCACCTATATAGAAAATGGTTTCCTAAAGAATGAAAAGACAGTGGCTGTTTCTCCTGACTTGATGACAGCATATGATATTGTCTGGCACGTTGGCTTGCTGGTCAAGATGTCAAAGATGTTACTTTGGTGGATTATTATGGCTACAGAAAAATGGCTTCAAAACACACAGTTCCAAGCACTGCTAGGAAATAAACTGAGCACCTGGAGGATCCAGAAGAACTAGCTCTCTCAGGGATCTGTTTGTGCCCTAATGTTGGATCATATTAAAGAAGTTCTGTATTAAAATCACAAATGAGTGATTCCCCAGAGTTTCAATTCCAGGGTATTACTAATTAAGAGCTCTCTTGGTTTTTGGTCCTGTTTCTCTCCCTCTGTGTGTGAAACTTGCAAGCTGCTAATTGTGTTAGTACATTCTAAGACCGAGTCTGTTCTCAAAGCAATTCACAGAGAGAGAGACTCAAAGCAATACTCTAACAACAGAAACAGCACCCAGAGACTCCCCGCCCTTTTGTTGTATTAACAATTGTGATTAAAATAGAGATAGAGGATGTATGTGGATGGATGCTTGGTGTGGATAATAACTGAATGATCAGGGAGGTGCCAGCCTAAGAATCCAGTGTCCATCGGCTGAAGAAGGCGTCAAGTGGAAATAACCAGAGGACCCCCCCGGAGGGCAGACTGGAATCCACCCAACAGCCTCAAGAATGGGAGAACCAAAGAACAAGATAACATCTTGGAGCCGTCAGGAATGTGCTATCTGCTGATTGATTCAGCAACAGCATGATGAAGCAATTCCCATAGACTGGCATAGGAAGAAATTCCTATAAAAATAGACTCTAAAAAGTGAGAACTTTGGGGGTCTGATTCTGCAAACCAACTTCCAGGAGCATCAGATGAGCATCTGACAAGGCCCTGCTCCCTCCTCATGTCCAGGCCACCTGGCCAGTGGCTTGGCATGGGCAACTCTAAGGCTGGTAACTATGATAACAACCTTGCAGAACCTGTGTGTGTGTGTGTGTGTGTGTGTTTGTATGAATGAATGTGAGAATAAATTTGAGATTGAATGGAATGTTATAACTATAACTAACTGCTTACTATGATTCTTTCTGTATTCACAATAAATGTGGTATTTTGCCTTTTTCCCTTTAATAAGATCCTGCTGGTTTTTATTTTATTGGTACAACATTTTGGTGGAGAATTGCGAAAGGGGGAATATTGGTAAAAAACCTCAGTTATTGTAAATATTGGTGTGCACACCGCCAGCTCTAGTGAGCTAGGCATTTCTATTAGGTTAACCAGACCTGCTGGCCTCCGAGAAGGTAGCAGGGGATCTGCTGGCCTCCGAGAAGGTAGCAGGAAAAACAGATTAAACCAGACCTGCTGGCCTCCGAGAAGGTAGCAGGGGACCTGCTGGCCTCCGAGAAGGTAGTAGGGAAAACAGATTAAACCAGACCTGCTGGCCTCCGAGAAGGTAGCAGGGGACCTGCTGGCCTCCGAGAAGGTAGCAGGAAAAACAGATTAAACCAGACCTGCTGGCCTCCGAGAAGGTAGCAGGGGACCTGCTGGCCTCCGAGAAGGTAGTAGGGAAAACAGATTAAACCAGACCTGCTGGCCTCCGAGAAGGTAGCAGGGGACCTGCTGGCCTCCGAGAAGGTAGCAGGGAAGAACAGGTTAACCGGACCTGCTGGCCTCCGAGAAGGTAGCAGGGAGAAACAGGTTAACAGGACCTGCTGGCCTCCGAGAAGGTAGCAGGGGAAAAACGCATAGATTAAGCTATGATTTCAGAATCTAGGCTGTGTCACTTGCTAAGTAATACCAGCAGTGACAAAGAGATTGAAATATCCATGTTAAGATGTTTAAAAGAAAACAGGGTAAGCGAGTACCAGAGGGAGGAATGGAGTCAGAAGGAACTCCAACCTCACCTTTTGTTAAAGAAATTACACCTTTTAAACAAATCCTTCAAAAATTTGGGCACAGTCCTTGGACTAAACAAGCCCTAGCTGATGTCTGCACTATTTCGGACCTAGAGGATAGATTGGCTCAGTATATCCTCATATACAAACCTTCTAGTGCTGCCAAAAGAGATGCAGCAGCAATTTGGTTGTTGTGGGAGACATGTAAGGATTCTTCCCTCCGCTTGTCTTCATGTAAAGAGGAAAAGGCACAAATGGAAAAGGGAGCAGACAATTGGAAGGTGCTGGCTACAAATATCCAAAGCCAGCTGAAAATAGTGAAAGAGGCACTCCAGGAATACAAAAAGAGTGAAAAAGTTAACTCTGCAGAGGCTGGAGGGAGGCAGGTAAAGGGGGAGAAGGTCCTATGTACGGCACCCCCAGGCATAATTACAAAGAGAAAAGAGAGTAAAAAAAAAAAAAAAAAAAGTTAACTCTGCAGAGGCTGGAGGGAATTAAGCAGTTAAACTTTGTATTTCACCCAAACAACTTTTAACCGAAAATGTTAAAAAGGAAAAGTGTTAGAGCATTCTTGGTTTCTTTGCAGCCATTCTGAAAGAAAAATGGGCCCTTTTCCAAAGGAATGTCTGTAAATTAGCCAGGCAAAAATAAACTATCTGATTAAAATCATTTGACTGGACAATTTAGTCAAATTTGCTAAAAGAACATAAGAGGGTTCTATTGGAACTTAACTGCCTCAAATGTATAAAGGGAATGTAAGATGTAAAAAACAGAGCAGTGTGGAAGGGATGTTAAGGAAAAGAAAATGTGTATGTATCTGTCTGTGTGTGTGTAAATATGTAAAGTTCTAAGGACCAGTTAGTTTTGTTTTTTTTTAAATAATGCCACTAAAAATCCATTTGACTCTTTAATTCAAAGTTGCAAAACTGACAGACCTTTTTGCTAGACACAGGTAATTAGTGTTGTTTGGCTTTGGGATTTGGCATTTAACCCTTAAAAGGTAACTCAATGCTTTACAAAATTTAAAATGTTTTTAAGTTGTGGCTGCAGCAGGGCAGTCAAAATCAGGAGAATATAAAAAAAAATTTTTTTGGATTCTTTTTGTTTGTTTTTTGTTTGTTTGTTTTTGTAACAAAATAGCAGATGAGAGTTGTAGTAAAAAAAAAAAAAAATTAAAAAAGACAGTGCCTCTCTGAAGCAACAGCAGGGGTGAGGTGCACAAAACAAAAAGGAGCAATGTTAGAAACACTGAGTAATCAGACTGTCACTTTGATAAAGGTACATGAAAACTCTGTAAGCAAAAAAAGAAATAGTGACACCTTATGTAAAAATGGATCTGGATAATGTTATAGAAGTTAAACTATGGAAGGAATGTGCATTTGCCCCAGAACATGTGCAGGGTATATTGTAGAAGGGGCAAAAGAAATGCAAACATACCATGCTACTTAATTAAAATGCTATTAGGGCTCCAAAGGGAGCCACAATAGGTTGGGTTTTCTTTTTCAGATTGCTGTGTGTTTTGGAAGCAGAAGTTAAAAGTAATCAAAACTCTGGTGAAAGTTGATTGTGTCCCTTTTAAGATAGAGTCTCTGAGCTGCTGATGGCTTTAAATCCAAAAGCAGGAAGTTTCTGTGAAAATGCAAATGACCTAAATGATAAAGGAAGGAAAGAACTAGCAGCACAAAGGAGCTGCAGATAAAGGACATACCTGGTCAGCAAACAAATTGTCTAAATAAAAGGCATGGGATAATAATGATAATAAGTATCCCTGTAACAAAAAAAATCCTTTAAGGTCGTATGGTAATGATGCTTCTCAGTTACTACCTGTAAATAAAACTTAAAGCTTAACACAGCAGGAAAAACATTATAAACTTGGTCTGCTGTATAAGAAGGAAAACTCAGGGATTTAATGACTAAACAGTGGGATAATTTCCCCATAACCCTTAAGATAAAAGCCTTTGAAACCTGGCCTGCCTATAGAACAAAAACAGGAAAATATGGGGGCAATTTCTCTGTTTTGCCTGCAATCAGCAAGGGTATTTGTAAAAGAAATATTTTAAGCAATAATCTGCCACCCCAAAAGGGGTAGAAACATGTTCTTTTTGTCTTTCAGAAAATCAGGAAAAGCTGATGCCAGCTGAAAAGCAACCCAATACCATGAATCTACTGTCACAATAGAAATTGTGTTCTGTGTTCTATGTTTTGTCTTGTGTTTTGTGTTGTTGCTCGCACTGTTGTGTGTTTAAAAAAAATACTGAAGACCTGCAGGAACTTAAAAATAAATTAAGCTTTCTGTCCCAGCTACAGGACAGCCTGATACAAAAACAAGTACATGCCAATGTAGACTTGGTCCAAATTGGTCTGGGTAACCTAAAAGGCCAATGGAATCTTTAGTAATGGCTTAATACTACCACATGGCTTATCCATAAGAAAAAAAAAAAATATTAGAAATAGGAAACTACACAGCCATAGCTATGGGATGCACTGAAATGCAGATACTTGCACTAGCTACTTTGGAACACAAAATGTTCTGGGTCATATTGGGAAATATTAAGGGTTTGATGCATTTGTTAAAGAAAGAGATCATTGTTTGACACTTATCAATATGAATGGATGCAATATGTTTCCAGCATTGTAAACCAGACTTGTTAATGGGAGAAATTGTTGTCAAAATTGCACACCAACAGTCCCTGGAGGCAAAGGTATTGAAGGTTAACCCACTCCCCATATTACACATGGGATCCTTTTGGCTACCCTGGACCTTGAGCCAGTGGGCTGGGGAGGGAGGGAAGCTATTGGACACTAGAGGTTGTACCGAATGGACTCCTCAAAAGTGGGTGTGCCTCACCTTGCCTGTTGCCCCAGAACCTTGTAGTAAAGATACATCACTAGGATCATGTATGTGGCATGAATTGGAATCACAAACTCAAATTGCCTCACAGTACTTTCTCTTGAATAGGCTACATAGAAAGTGACACTGACGATTATAAATCTTAGTGTCAAAAGGGGGATTATGTTGGATCATATTAAAGAAGTTCTGTATTAAAATCACAAATGAGTTTGATTCCCCAGAGTTTCAATTCCAGGGTATTACTAATTAAGAGCTCTCTTGGTTTTTGGTCCTGTTTCTCTCCCTCTGTGTGTGAAACTTGCAAGCTGCTAATTGTGTTAGTACATTCTAAGACCGAGTCTGTTCTCAAAGCAATTCACAGAGAGAGAGACTCAAAGCAATACTCTAACAACAGAAACAGCACCCAGAGACTCCCCGCCCTTTTGTTGTATTAACAATTGTGATTAAAATAGAGATAGAGGATGTATGTGGATGGATGCTTGGTGTGGATAATAACTGAATGATCAGGGAGGTGCCAGCCTAAGAATCCAGTGTCCATCGGCTGAAGAAGGCGTCAAGTGGAAATAACCAGAGGACCCCCCCGGAGGGCAGACTGGAATCCACCCAACAGCCTCAAGAATGGGAGAACCAAAGAACAAGATAACATCTTGGAGCCGTCAGGAATGTGCTATCTGCTGATTGATTCAGCAACAGCATGATGAAGCAATTCCCATAGACTGGCATAGGAAGAAATTCCTATAAAAATAGACTCTAAAAAGTGAGAACTTTGGGGGTCTGATTCTGCAAACCAACTTCCAGGAGCATCAGATGAGCATCTGACAAGGCCCTGCTCCCTCCTCATGTCCAGGCCACCTGGCCAGTGGCTTGGCATGGGCAACTCTAAGGCTGGTAACTATGATAACAACCTTGCAGAACCTGTGTGTGTGTGTGTGTGTGTGTTTGTATGAATGAATGTGAGAATAAATTTGAGATTGAATGGAATGTTATAACTATAACTAACTGCTTACTATGATTCTTTCTGTATTCACAATAAATGTGGTATTTTGCCTTTTTCCCTTTAATAAGATCCTGCTGGTTTTTATTTTATTGGTACAACACTAACTATTTTCTAACATGTTTTCAAATGATCTGTCTCCAACAATCTCCAGGCCATTCAAGTATGCAAGCAACATCTGCCTAGCCTCAAGAGACAGAGATTTCAAAAAGATTAAGGATAACCTGATCCAAGATATGGCAGCCATCGGTGGTGACTGAGAGAAGTGGAAACTTAAGCCCATTACGTCAAAGACAGTGTTGTCATGTTTGCACTTCACGAGAACATGACATCTTCTTGAATGGAGAACGACTGGCACATAACCAAAAGCCAGTATATCTAGGAGTCACTTACCTGTAAGGATCATATCACCAAGATAGCTCAGAAAATTAACTGCAAAAATATAAACGTATTTAAGAGGATGAGCTCAAGTTGGGGAGCTAACGCACAAATACTGCACGGCTTGGCAGTAACTCTCTGCTATTCAGTTGGAGAATACTGTGCTCCTGTGTGATTAAACTCTCCCCAGACAAAGCTAATTGACGTGCAACTGAATCAAATGATGAGAATAACAGGGACTATGAGACCAACAAACTCCAAGTGTCTGTGAGTCCTCTCTAATATCCTGCTTTGTAACATCCAGGCATTATATTGCAGTAAAGAACCTGCTTTACAGAATCCGGAAGAATACCACTACTGTCACTTTTAAAGATACATGGGAGGTGCTCAACAGTGACTCATCAGCAGATGATCAATTTGGACGAGGTTACCAACCAGCTCCACGGTGGATGCTGTCACACCAGTGAGCAAAATGGGAATGAACTACTCCCTCTCTAAGAAATGTTTTACATGTCACTCCGCCTGATGGGAGACTGCCAGGCTTCAGGCTGCCACGCTATATATGATACAAGCTCAACCATTTCAAATGTGAGGTGATGAGGTGGGCAGCAAATGACCACACCTGGGGACTCACAACAGCCTTGTGTGGCTGCGAGTGGGGGTGGACGCGGCACACCTACTGAACAGCTGATCATCTCATGCTGGTCTCTCAGGAGGATGTTCCAGACTCCGTACTGCTGACCCCAAAGCTACTAAATGGCTAGAACACGTGTGATGTCTACCGAAGACCTTTTGACTTTTTTTTTTACCATACACATTTCTGTTTTTATCTCCCTACTTTCTATTTTGTCATTTGAACCCTCTTCCGCCTTTATTGTCCCACTTCTGCATTCACTAATAACAAAGCAACTGCAGAGACTATCGAAAAGGATTGTGATGGCATCGACATCCAATCCCCTCTGTCACTGAGCCAGAAGTTTCTCCCTTTTCCTGAACTATGTTGTCTTCAATGTAAAAATGGCTGAGCTGACAGATCTAGGGCCCAGAACTAGTCACTGGTAACAATAGGAATCAAACCTGTTCCCCACTACACAAAACCTATGGACACTAATACAAAGAGTGAGTGAGCCCCCAGAGTCATGAGTTGGCTCTATGAGCAGAGAAAAAAAACTTTTGTTAACATGTGCACACTTAGCACTGGTTATGAGGTATAAAAAGGCAGTTAACCTGCTGGAGTACTATGGCTTGCAGCCTGAATCCAGCTATGATGGGAAAGGTAAGAGAAACCTCTCTGGACTGGATTGTTCAGTATGTAAGACTGATACCAGGGACCTGATTCTCTCATTTACATCAGAGTTAGGGAATGTCTATACATACAACGGTGCAGCTGTAACAATATGGCTGTGTCACTGCAGTCTGGTAGAGATGCTGCATGCCGATGGGAGAGCAAACCACCTCCGTGAGCGGCATAAGTTCTCTTGGTGGGAGAGTGCTGTGCAGAGGAACACTTATGTCTTTGTAAGTTATGTCACTCGGGGGTGGAATATTCACAGCTGACATGAGCAATAGTGTAGACATAACCTTAGGTCATGTCTATACTTACTGGTAGATCGGCACTGCTGCAATAGATGCAGCGAGTGTTGATTTAGAAGGTTTTTTGAAGACATGCTAAATTGGTGGGAGAGCACTCTCCCATCAATTTGTGTACTCCATTTCCTGGAGAAGCGTAAGGGAAGACACAGCACAGTATAGCCACCGCGGTAAGTGGATCTAACTTCGTCAAATTAAGTTAGGTTATTCACATAACTGAAGTTGCACAACTTAGATGGATTTACTGTGGTACTGTACACCAGCCTTTAGTCTGTTAATGTCAAAGGAGTTACTCCTGATCTATACCAATAGGAGAGGAGAATCAAGAATGCAGACCTAGGGGAATTAGCATCTGTATTAATCCCTGGATATTAAACACTCAGAGCCTGACTATGCTCTCACTTACAGTCATGTAAATGAGGATCAATCGCACTGAAGTCACAGGACTATATCAATTTATCATCACTGTGAGTAAAATGTAAGGCCCAGACATTTCATGCTTAGTGTGCTGGATGGAGAGAAATTGGAATGCCAGGATACAATCACACTGTATAGGATATTACTGAAAACTCTGCCCTTTGTTTCTTGCACTAGATCATCCTTTTCGAGGACAGAAACTTCCAGGGCCGCTCTGTTGAGTGCAGCAGCGACCGTCCAGATTTGCAAAGTCAGCTCAGCCGCTGTAACTCTGTCCGTGTGGAAAGTGGCTGCTTCATGCTCTATGAACGTCCCAACTTCCAGGGACAGCAGTTCTTTCTGAAACGGGGGGATTATCCTGACATGCAGTCTGAGAATTTCAGCACCTCCATTAAGTCCTGCCGGATGATCCCACCTGTGAGTTCCATTGTGCTTTTAAAAAATGGCAGCGTTGCCCAAGCCATCATCATAAGGCACTTGCTTGATCATTTTCAGCCAGGCTATTGAGGACTGAAAATGAGAACTGCTTTTTTCCTTCTAGTGGTCATCCCTACAGGATGGCTGGGGGACATGGCAGGGATAGGATAGGATACCTTGCACTACTACTGCCTGTTCAAGGCATGCTGCTATTCTGTGGTTAAGCCTATGGACAGTAAACAGCCACATACATTTTCCTCCCATAGTTCAAAATGACAGTAATTTCTAGCAATTTAGAGGTACACTGGGCCCACTCCCCTCACACTGGTGTAAAATAAGGAGCAACTCACTGACGCGCACAGAGTTCCACCAGTGTGAGGGGAGAATTGGGCCCAATATTTTCTGTGACTCTTTAGAACAAAGTCACTTCTCGGTTTCCTTGATTCTGGGCCCGCTGAAGCCTGAGACACTCTGAACCTACCATAGCTATGGGAGCACTTTGCTGCCTAAGGACTGACCAGAGTTGAACCCATCTATCCTCTTGCACCTGGATGGGCTCCCTCCTTCCCGCCCCAGACATGTTCCCTGCACCAAGGGTGGGAGTCACGGCTGGCGTCGAGCTGAGTCAAAAGGGTGGATGCACTGCCTTTGCAGCATTCAAGAATTCTCCTCCTCTGGGGAGCAGAGGCAGCTTTAAGCATCCTTTGCATCACTGGAGCAGGGCACAGGGCTGACTCAGGACCCAGGACCACAGCAGTCTCATTTTCTGTTTCATTTTCTGTCACAGCACAGGGGCACCTATAGGATAAAGATCTATGAGAAGGAGGATCACAGAGGCAAGATGGTAGAGTTAACCGAGGACTCGCCGCAAGTCATGGACCAGCTACGCTCCCCCGAGATGCTCTCTTGTTCTGTGCTGGACGGGCACTGGATTCTTTACGAATTGCCGAATTACAGAGGCCGCCAACACCTGCTGAGGCCAGGGGAGTACAGGAGATGCAGCGAGTGGGGCTCTATGAGTGGCCAAGTCGGCTCTTTGAGACGTGCCACTGATCTTTACTGAATCAAGACGCCTTTTGCCTGGAACGGTCTCAATGAATAAAATGCTTTAACAACCACTGTGCTCTCAGCATGCTGTTGTAAGTGTACTAAGGGGAACGTCGAGGCTTGTCTTGTGTTCTTGGGCTACGGTATCATCTTCTGATCCAAAAGTTGTCCGTCTTCTTTCCCTGCCCTTCCCCAGCATTGCATAGCTACTTCCAGCACAAAGTGCCTGACGCCAAACACAGGGCTCAGGCCTAGGCAGTGACAGATGGGAGTACGGGGCCACCTCCAGGGCTGTGAAGGCCTCACACCCAGAATGCAGTGCAGGAGTCTGAGCAAGAAACTGAAACATCCAGGACTTGGGCCATAGAGAGGAGGACAGCTGCAGAGCTGTACTTTAGACCATAATCCTCCAGCCCACCCCTGGCCAGAGATTTGGAACGAGGACTAGAGGGGTCCTGGGCTGATCACCAGCCTTCACTCCCTGGCCAGAGGTCCCTGGGAGCATCACCAGGGAGCAGCAGCCAGAGCCCCCTCAGCCACAGAGCTGGGCACCCAGGTGATGGCAGGAATCAGCCATATCCCCGTCTCAGCCAAGGGGTAGCACCAGCCACAGACCTCGCACCAGCCAGGGGCTGAACTTCCAGCCAGAGTTACCTGAGCACCGATCCAGGGCTGAATTAACTAGCCATAGGCACTACAGGCCTGGGTTGAGGGCCCCACCTCCTGGAATTATCTGATTATACTGGCACTTACAGTGTGTAACGAAAGCTGAGGTTTCTGTGCCAGAGGTGTGTAAAGCAAAGCTTGAAAATATGACCCAGGTGAAACCAATTCAGAGACGTCTGCAGCCAGCCTGAAACAACAGGTCTGAGGGGATTGAACAGCCCCATGCACTTGTGTGAAAAATCTACACCTCTGAGCGACACAGTTATACCCACCTAATCCCTTGCGCAGACAGCGCTATGTCAGCTGGAGAGCTTCCCTCTTGACGGAGCTACTGCCTCTCGGGAAGGTGGATTAACTACATTGAGTGCTCTCATGTTGGTGTTGGAGTGTCTGTATTACAACACTACAGTAGCACAGCTGAGCTGATGCAGCATTTTTAGTGTAGCCCTGCCTCTAGACAGACTGCCCAAAACCTGTTGGCATTCTGGAAGCCTTCAGCATGGCCTCTGGGGGACAGTGTGAGGCCCTGATCCAGCAAAACACTTAAGCTTGTGCTTAACTGAAGCTCCTGAAGAGTCCCATTAACAAAATTACATATGAGCTTAAGTTCTGTGCTGTATTGGAGCTTGTATTGAACAGCCTGTCATGGGGTTCACTCTGCACTCTGGGTTCCTCTTTGTGGCTACATCTGGGGATCAGCTCTCGCACGGTCTGGCACTGCCTTCCGTCAGTTACCCTTTTTTCTGTCTTGATGACTGAGAGTGCTCCCTCTTCATGCTTGGCCCTTTGGCTAGGTCACCATATATTTCATATACTCACTTCCAGAGTATCAAAGTCCCTCCAGACCTGCTGTCCAGTTGGTGTCTCCCATAAGCCTTGCCACTTGCCACTGGCTGGTAGGGGAACCCAGGCACACAGAAACTTGGCTTAAGTGTAAAAAGAGCCCCTCTAACACCTATCATCCAATCTTTGAAAAAAATTCATGCCAGCAAATACTTTTTAAAAAGTATTAAGTATACAGATGACAGTAGCCACGATATA
This sequence comes from Lepidochelys olivacea, assembly GCF_965140295.1. Classification (NCBI taxonomy): domain Eukaryota; kingdom Metazoa; phylum Chordata; order Testudines; family Cheloniidae; genus Lepidochelys; species Lepidochelys olivacea. Next base: position 64,148,466 of record NC_140421.1, on the reverse strand, counting down.
CACAAACCAAAAAAGGTTAGCAGCAATCAAAGTAAAAAACTTTATAGTACAACTAGATAAGTAAATCAGCTGTGTTTGCAAAATTAGCAGAAGTTATCAGTGTACTGATAAAAAGAATCTCACTCTAAGCTTACCATTGTTCTGGACTTGAATTACGTATTCAGAGGAGCTGTGTTAATGCTGGCATAATGGGCTCAGAACAAATATCAGGTTACCAATAACCAATCAAATTCAGTACTATGTGGCAAATGCTAAATAATCTTGCCAAACAGTTTAACAAAGTGGACATGGTTAAAATTAAAGCATACACACAAAAAGTGTCCCTAGTTAACAGAAAACAAACAACCCAGACAGTTATCCTAGCAATCAATAATGCAGCAGACACAGGACCGCCCTGGCCATGGGATACCATTTTGAAAACTATTCCTGCAACAGATTTCACTTGAGGCCAGCAACAATTACAATAAGGCAAAAAGCCTTCAAAAACAGGATGTGAAGTTAGGACCCCTTTGGGAACAAGCCTCCAGCCAAAACATGAATGTAGGTCAAAACTTCGATATAAAGCAAGAACTCCTCTGTGTAAAATCAAAAAATGGTTTAGTATGGGTGGCACAAAAAAATATGCAAACAGATCTGCTCTTATGGGTGCATGGGCCCACCCCAAACAGGCAGAGGCCAAAGACAGGTTGGCAAAAATGGAAAAAGGACCTGAAGATGCTTCTTATCTGTGCCAGACACAATCCAGCTTTCAAAGAAGGTAAAAAGCTCTTCTGAGATAGGTCCTTAACACCAAGGGGTAACAAGTATGTGCCGGTTGTTGTCAATGCTTTCTCACACTGGGAGGAGGAAGCCTTACACACTAAATATGTGACTGCCCTAATGACTGGACGTTCCCGTCAAAAAATGGACTCCTGGCAACTCTATTTTTCCCCCAATGAGGCCTGATGGGAAGACCAGTGAGAGTGTGGAAGGATATAATTAACCCAGTTCCAGCCTATCTGGCCATAGAGGCCCTGTCAGAAGCCTGGGTACAGGACTTGCAGATGGAGATTCTGCAGCTAGAGAGGAGTGTGGTGGCGAGAAGGACGGGAAAGTATAAAAGACCAATGCATGGTTTGATGCCAAAGGAGACCTGACTGAGCACCAAGTGGGATCTAAAGTCATCATCCAGGATCAGGCTCCCTGCCTGCCTGCCTTTCCCAAAGATAAAGCGATACAGTCTGTGCTTAGAGTTGGCTCCATTGACCCTTCCGTATACTTCTTAGCTCTGGGAGGTATTAGTAAAGCAATACCCCTCACTTAAGAATTTAAAGCAACTAGAAACTGAGAGCCCTACCCCCATCTCCATTCAGTTTACAAGCTTCAGATTTGTTAGATATGTCTCCGGGAGCATAGCAATGGCAGCATTCTCTTTACGCATTGAATATATTTTTTCTTTCAATAGGGTTACTGAAACCCTTTATGTTTCAGGACACACATTTAGTTCTCAGAGCCATCACTGTTAAAATATAAAGTCACTGAGTGAATGAGACACTGAAAATATTCCTGCGCAGTAAACAGCTTTTGAATATCTAAGCAGCGAAAGTTATATAATCCAGGGGTAGAGAGTAGCTTCCCAGTACATATTCTACAGGCATGGGAAGGAAATTCCCAGCATGAAGATAGAAAGAGGGATTAAATAAAGTGAAAAAATAAGTGAAAACAGAAAAAGATTGTGGTGAGAGAAATATACATTAGTACCATACAATGACCACATGTGGGGATTCAGAACAGCCCTGTGTGGCTGCAGGTGCAGATGGACACTGCACACCTACTGCTCATCTCATGCTGGTCTCTGAGGAGGCCATTCCAGACTCCTGCTGAACCCAAAAATACTGAATAGGTAAAACACGCATGACGTCTACCAAAGCCCTTTTGACGTACACATTTCTGTTTTTATCTCCCTACTTTCTATTTTGTTGTTTGAACCCTCTTCTGTCTTTATTGTCCCACTTATGCATTCACTAGTAAAAATGCAACTGCAGAGACTCTATAGAAAAGGATTGTGATGGCATCGACATCCAGTCCCCTCTGTCACTCGGCCAGAAGTTTCTCTCTTTTCCTGAACTATGTTGTCTTTAATGTAAAAATGGCTGTGCTGACAGATCTAGGACCCAGAACTGGTCACCGGTAACAATAGGAATAAAACCTGTTCCCCACTACACAAAAACTATGGACACTAGTACAAAGAGTGAATGAGACCCCAGCGTCACGAGCTGGCTCTATGAACAGAGAAAAGACTTTTGTTAACGTGTGCACACTTAGCACTGGTTGTGAGGTATAAAAAGGCAGTTGCCCAGCTGAAGTACTATGGCTTCCAGCCTGAATCCAGCTACGATGGGAAAGGTAAGAGAAACCTGTCTCGACTGGACTGTTTGGTATGTCAGTCTGAAGCCAGGGATCTGATTCTCCTCTCATTTACATCAGAGTTAGTCTCTTAATGACAAAGGAGTTACTCCTGGCCTATAGCAGTAGGAGAAGAGAACAAGAATGCAGAGCGAGGGGACCTACTGCCTCTATTAGTCGCTGTATATTATTCTTAGAGAGTCTAATTCTGCTTTCGCTTACACTTGTGTAAATGAGGATCAATTCCACTGAAGTTAAAGGAGTATATCAATTTATCATCACTGTGAGTAAAATGCAAGGCCCAGACACTTCAGGCTTAGTGTGCTGGATGGAGAGAAATTGGAATGCCAGGACGCTGTCACACTGTATAGGATGTTATTGAAAACTCTGCCATTTCTTTCTGGCACTAGATCATCCTTTTCGAGGACAGAAACTTCCAGGGCCGCTCCGTTGAGTGCAGCAGTGACCGTTCAGATTTGCAAAGTCAGCTCAGCCGCTGTAACTCCGTCCGTGTGGAAAGTGGCTGCTTCATGCTCTATGAACGTCCCAGCTTCCAGGGACAGCAGTTCTTTCTGAAACGGGGAGATTATCCTGACATGCGGTCTGAGGGTTTCAGCACCTCCATTAAGTCCTGCCGGATGATCCCACCTGTGAGTTCCATTTTGCTTTTTAAAAAACGGCAATGTTGTCCAAGCCACTATCATAAGGCACTTGCTTGATTGTTTTCAGCCGAGCTACCAAGGACTGTAAACAAGAACTGCTTTCTTCCTCCTAGTGGTCATCCCTCCAGGCTGGGGGACATGGCAGGGAGAGGACAGGAAACCTTCCACTACTACTGCCTGTTCAGGGTGTGGGTATAGCTGTCCTTAGGTTAAGAATATAGACAGTGACCGACAACATACTTTGAGTTAAGATGGGAAAATTTTTCCATAACTTCTGGGGATTTGGAGATACACTGGGCCCACTCCCCACAAACTGGTGTAAAATAAGGAACAACTCATTGAAGCCCACAGAGTTCCACCAGTGTGAGGGGAGATTTCGGCCCAATATTTTCTGTGACTCTTTAGAACAAAGTAACTTTTCTGTTTCCTTGATTCTGGGGCTGCTGAAGCTTGAAATGCCCTCCAGCAGAACTTAGCGTAGCCTATGGCAACAGTTCTCAAGTAGGGGTCCGAGGCCCCCTGGGGGCCCACGAGCAACTTTCAGGGAGCCCTCCAAGCAGGGTGGGTATTAGATTCACTGGGGCCCAGGGCAGAAAGCCAAAGCTCCACCATCCGTGCCTGAAACTGAAGCCAGAGCAGCTGAGCTTCGCAGGGCCCAGAGATAATTTCCCTGCTTGCTACCCTCTAATGCCAGCCCTGGCTTTTATATGCAGAAAAACAGTTGTTCTGGCATAGGGGGCCATGGAGTTTTTACAGCATGTTAGGGGGGCCTCTCATGGGGCAGGTGTGCCCCATCCCTTCTTGGGACAGGGTGAGGGTAATTATGGCCCCGCAGCTGAATCTATACAATCACCGCTTGTCTTGGGATAGCTTGGCCTACGTATAAATGTCAGTGTGGCTGCCCTTTCTCAGGGCTCTGTGTCCTTGTGGCCCAAGTCAGTACGGCTGCCCTGTTCAGTAGGGCTCTTTGGCCTGGTGGACGCTCAGGAAAGTGGGCCACCACGAGGGGAGTGGTGACCGGGTAGGGGGACCCGTGCCCTCCCTTCTCCAACAGGTCCCAGCTCAGGGCCTTAACAGTGGCAGGAATGCTGACCACTGAGTCAGTGGGGAATCCATCCAAAACACACAGACACCACTTGGTACAATGCCTCGTCCCCGTGAGCTACTTCCTACCCTGTCCCTGGTGTAGTAGTCCTGGAATCGCCAATGTCCATAAGCTCCTCAGCCTGTGCAGCCCTCTGCAGCTCCGTTGCTCCTTGGGTGTCTGCAGGAGCTTGGGTGTTCTCTTGGGTCTTGGCATCTCTGGTTTCCGCCTTTAAGGAAGGGCCTCAGCACCTTCCTCCTCAACAGTCAACACCATATGAGCTGAGCTGGGCTGAGCTGCTCCCTTTTATACCTGGTTTCCAGATGGAGCATGCCCAGCAGGGCCGAGGCTGAGTGACCTCCTCTGCCCAAGGAGTAGAGTTAACCCTTGCAGTACCAGCATGCGGCAAGCACGCCCTGTCACAGGGTCTCAGAAAGAAAAAGACTGAGAACCCCAGGCCTATGGGAGCACTGTGCTGGCTGAGGACTGGCCAGCATTGTACACTGCAGCCCTGTCCCCTTGTGCCTGGTTGGGCTCCCTCCTCCCCACCCCACACATGCTCCCTGCACCAAGGGTGGGAGTCACGGCTGGCGTAGATCTGAGTCAAAAGGGTGGATGTGCTGCCTTTACAGCATTCAAGGATTCTCCTCCTCTGGGGAGCAGAGGCAGCTTTAAGCATCCTTTGCATCACTGGAGAAGGGCACAGGGCTGACTCAGGACCCAGGACCACAGCAGCCTCATTTTCTGTCTCATTTTCTGTCACAGCACAGGGGCACCTATAGAATAAAGATCTATGAGAAGGAGGATCACAGAGGCAACATGGCAGAGTTAACCGAGGACTCGCCGCAAGTCATGGACCAGCTACGCTCCCCTGAGATGCTCTCTTGTTCTGTGCTGGATGGGCACTGGATCCTTTACGAATTGCCGAATTACAGAGGCCGCCAATACCTGCTGAGGCCAGGGGAGTACCGGAGATGCAGCGAGTGGGGCTCTATGAGTGGCCAAGTCGGCTCTTTGAGACGTGCCACTGATCTTTACTGAATCAAGACGCCTTTTGCCTGGAAGGGTCTCAATGAATAAAATGCTTTAACAACCACTGTGCTCTCAGCATGCTGTTGTAAGTGTATTAAGGGGAACTTCGAGGCTTGTCCTATGTTCTTGGGCTACGGTATCATCTTCTGATCCAAAAGTTGTCCCTCTTCTTTCCCTGCCCTCCCCCAGCATTGCATAGCTACTTCCAGCACAAAGTGCCCAACGCCAAACATGGGGCTCAGGCCTAGGCAGCGACACACTAGGCAGCGACAGACGGGAGTACGGGGGCACCAACAGGGCTGTGCAGGCCTCACCCAGAATACAGTGCAGGAGTCTGAGCAAGAAACTGAAACATCCAGGACGCGGCCCATAGAGAGGACGACAGCTGCAGAGCTGTGCTTTAGATCATAATCCTCCAGCCCACCCCTGGCCAGAGATTTGGAGCGAGGATTAGAGGGGTCCTGGGCTGAGCGCCAGCCTTCACTCCCTGGCCAGAGGTCCCTGGGAGCCTCACCAGAGCCCCTTCATCCACCATGCATGGAGCAGGCAGAGCTGGCACCCAGGTGATGGCAGGTGGTGAATCAGCCACATCCCACTCCCAACCGAGAGGCAGCGCCAGTCACAGCACTTCCCCCAGCCAGGGCCAGAGTTACCTGAGCACCGATGCAGGGCAGGGCAGGACTAACTAGCCATAGGCACCACAGGCCTGGGTTGAGGGCCCCAGCTCCTGGAATTATCTGATTATACTGGCACTTACAGTGTGTAACGAAAGCTGAGGTTTCTGTCCCAGGGGTGTGAAAGCAAAGCTTGAAAATATGACCCAGGTGAAACCAATTCAGAGACGTCTGCAGCCAGCCTGAAACAATAGCTCTGAGAGGACTGAACAGCCCCATGGACCTCAATGTGGGGTTAACTGCAGGAGCCACCAAGACCAGCCCAGCAGAGGACTGTGGAAGGCAGGAAGAGAAGAATGCTGCTGGCCCAGTCCACCCATCCAAGCAGATACACCCAGGCTCAAGGGCGAGGCCTGGAAGCTACCCTACTCCTATCCCTTCATCTCAGGGTGGGAGGGACTAAGGACCCCTGTTCTCCCTGCAGGTGGAGAGCCCTTGCTTCTTGGGGAGGGCAGAGGCCCATGCTTTTGGTGGGGAGTCATACAGAGCATTCGCCAGCGTAATGGAGGGGGAGCCATGCAGCGCTCCCCAGCCATACCAGCAGGAGGTGTACTTTGAATCTGAAAAGACTGTTGCTTACAGTAAGATAAGTCCTGATCCCTGACTCTCTGCATGGACAGTGGTGCGAGTTCAGAGTTTTAGAAAGACTGTAATCTAGTCTATAAAACTACAAGGTTATCTGTATGTACAGCTATCGGTGTATTAGAGACAAGATTAAATACAGAAAACAAGAGCAAAGGCAACAAGACATTCAGTTTTAGCCTGACCCCTCACGCTACAGTACGGTCCTTTCATGGGGACTCCATGGGTCAGGCCAAGTTGAGTTTTGCACTTAGATCAACAATTCAAGCTTTTTTTCTGTGCCAGAAGCCTAGCAATGTAACAAGATGCTTGTAATAAGAGCTACGCAGTATCATCACCAATAGCCTGTTTCCAGTACATTGTACAGTCATATGGTTGACTAAAGACTGGTCTACATGACAGACTTACGTCAGTATAACTACATCATTCAGGGGTGTGAAAAATCCTCACCTCTGAGCGACACAGTTATACCCACCTAACTCCTCGTGCAGACCGCACTATGTCAGCGGGAGAGCTTCCCCCATTGACATAGCTACTGCCTCTCGGGGAGGTGGATTAACGACACCGACTTTCCTGTTGGTGTTGGAGTTCCTGCATTACAACACTACAGCAGCACAGCTGAGCTGATGCAGCATTTTTTGTCTAGACCGGCCCTATTTCAATAGAAATCTCTAGACAGACTGCCCAAAACGTGTTGGCATTCTGGAAGCGATTGGCATGGCCTCTGGGGACAGCGCGAGGCCCTGGTCCAGCAAAACACTTAAGCGTGTGCTTAATTGAAGCTCATGAATAGTCCCACTGACAAAGTTACATATGAGCTTAAGTGCTGTGCTATATTGGAGCTTGTGTTAAACAGCCTGTCGTGGGGTTCACTCAGCGCTGGGGGTACCTCTTTGTGGCTACATCTGGGGAGCAGCTCTCTCCCGGTCTGGCAACCCCTTCCATCAGTTACTCACGCTGCGACTCTTCTTTCTGTCTTTTTGACTCAGGGTGCTCCCTCTTCCTGCTTGGCCCTTTGGCTAGGTCACCATACAGTCCCCACTTCCATGGTATCAAAGTCTCTCCAAACCAGCTGTCCGGTTGGTGTCTCCCACAATCCTGTGCCACTTGCCACTGGCTGGTAGGGAAACCCAGGCACACAGAAATGCTGCCTAAATGTAAAAAGAGCCCCTCTAGCACATGGCATACAATCTTTAAAAAAATGCATGCCAGCAAAATTTTTAAAAAAGTATTAGATATACAGGTGACAGCAGCCACATATACACAAACCAAAAAAGGTTAGCAGCAATCAGATTAAAAAGCAAAATGGTCAAACACTTTATAGTACAACTAAAAAAGTAAGTAAGTAAGAAAAGTAAGTCAGCTGTGTATGCAAAATTAGGAGAAGTTATCAGCGTACTGGAAAAAAAATAGCACTCTAAGCTTACCATTGTTTTGGACTTGAATTATGTATTCAGAGGAACTGTGTTAATACTGGAATAATGGGCTCAGAACAAATATCGGGTTACCAGTAATGGGGAAATCAAATTCAGTACTATGTGACAGTTGACCTAGCAGTCAATAATGCAGCAGACAAAGGACCGCTCTGGCCATGGGATACCATTTTGAAAACTGTCCCTGTAACAGATTTCACTTGAGGCCATCAACAAATCGAAATTAAGAAAAAAGTGGAGAGGCTACAAAGAATTCAAAAACAGGATGTGAAGTTAGGATCCCTTTGGGAACAAGCCTTCAGCCAAAACACAAATGAAGGTCAAAATTTAGTAATAAAGCAAGAACTCCTCTGTGTAAAATCAAAAAATGATTTAGTATGGGTTGGATCATAAAATATGCAAAAAGATCTGCTCTTATGGGTGCATGGGCCCATCCCAAACAGGCAGAGGCCAAAGACAGGTTGGCAACAATGGAAAAGGGACCTGAAGATGCTTCTTATCTGTGCCAGACACAATCCAGCTCTCAAAGAAAGTAAAAAAGCTGACATAGGTCCCAGAGGTTCATGGAAAGGAGATCAAATCAACTGTACTGGGGAGCTGCCCTTATCACCAAGGGGGAACAAGTATGTGCTAGTTGTTGTCAATGCTTTCTCACATTGGGAGGTGGTGGACCTCCACACTAAATTTGTGACTGCCCTAATGAGAGCGAAACAATTGGTGAGCAATGTGTTCTGCAGAGCACGGAGGGGCCTAAGGCTATTGACTCGGACAATGGTTTGTGGGGTCAGTTGTCAAAGAAGTGTGCACCCAGCTGGATGTAGAGCAAAAGGTTCCCTTTCCCTGTCAGTCAGCCAGCAGCAGGACAGGTTGAATGAATGAATAAGACAATCAAAAAGAAAAGAAAAAAAGAGGTGCTGCAACAGGCAGCAATGAGCTGTAGCCCATGAAAGCTTGTGCTCAAATAAATTGGTTAGTCTCTGAGGTGCCACACATCCTCCTCGTGCTTTTTACTGGTATTAATGCGTTTCAGAGATAGGGATGCAAATCCACAGCCTTTTCCCCCAATGTGGCCTGATGGAAAGACCAGTGAGAGTGTGGAAGGATATAATTAACCCCATTCAGTCTATCTGGCTAGAGAAGCCCCATCAGAAGCCTGGGTACAGGACTTGCAGATGCAGATTCTGCAGCTACAGAGGAGTGTGGTGGCGAGAGAGGACAGGAAAATGTAAAACACCAAGGCATGGTCTGATGCCAAAGTAGACCTGACTGAGCACCAAGTAGGATCTAAAGTCATCATCAAGGATCTGGCTCCCGGCAAGCCTTTCCCAAAGGCAAAGTGGTCTGGTCCATGCTTAGGGTTGGCTCCACTTAACCCTTCCATATAACCTCATAGTTCTGGGAGGTATTACTAAAGCAATACCTCTCACTTTAGAATTTAAAGCAACTAGAAACAGAGAGCCCTACCCCATCTCAGTTTACAAACTTCAAGTTTGTCAGATGTGTCTCCGGGAGCATAGCAATGGCAGCATTCTCTTTACGCATTGAATATATTTTTTCTTTCAATAGGGTTACTGAAACCCTTTATATTTCAGGACACACATTTAGTTCTCAGAGCCATCCTTGTTAAAATATAAAGCCGCTTAGTGAATGAATGAGACATTGAAAATTTTCCTGCGCAGTAAACAGCTTTTGAATATCTACGCAGCCAAAGTTATATAATCTGGGGGTAGAGAGTAGCTTCCTGGTACATATTCTACAGGCATGGGAAGGAAATTCCCAGCATGGAGGCAGAAAGAGGGATTAAATAAAGTGAAAGAAAAAGATAGTGGAGAGAGAAATATATGTTAGTACCATACCATCAAAAATAAATATTTTTATCAAGTGTGTAGTTTTGGATTGTTTTTTAACCAGAGAGGGCAGGCAAAACTTGGAGATCCTCACAGCCCCTGGGGTTCTGAACATTACAAGTATAGTAGTCATCTATTTCCAACCAATAGAAACAACATATACTTTAGTCCATCAGGAAGCACCAACTAATAAAGCAATGATGATAGATCGATTTTACATTGATGCTCCTTCTACATGATTTAAGGCAATAGGAAGTAAATTGTTAATAATTTTATAACCCTTCAGCCCCAATGAGAGAGAAAAAAAGAGAAAAAAAACTAACATATCAATATCAGCTAGCACCCAACTTGTTTACAGCAACCATATCTGATTTCAGAGAGCAATAGATAAATTCCATACACTCTGATCATTCCATAAACATCTTGTCTTGCAAAGGGGAGTCTGCAGAATTTGGAGGTATTTTTCTTCCTCCTAAGGGGAAATGAATGATACTAACCCCATTCTTAATATAGAGCTTAGCCAGGTATTTAATAAACTTCCTAGCCAATTGTTTCACTTAGTAAAAAGTTGCCCTCAATCCAACTACATCATGGCATAATCTTGAGAGAGCAGTATTTTAATTGCTGGCTCTTCCCATAACCACTCCATGTCTCTCTCTGGATTTCTGCAGTATTAGCTTCTTAGTGGTAAACTTCAGGAGCTTTACAATCAAACGCTCTAAGCCGACTTCCAAGAGCTGGCTGGGGGGCAAGGGTCAGGTATGCCCATTCTATATCAAAATAAAAAGCTATTGGAAAATCCTACAATTTAGCAATCTACGGACAAATTCAGAAGGTTTGCCTTTCTCTATTCCCTCAGAGACACCCACAGTCCTCATGTTACATGGTCTAGAGTGGCTTTCTAGACCAATTAGTTTTGTCTTGATATCATTACAGCTCTTTATAACCTGTTATTTGTTCTCTTTAAAATCATCTTCCACTTCAGAAAGTCTATTCTGCTTCACCAGTCTGTCTGGCTAGAGCTTGCAGCGCACTCAGTCTCGGTCATGGTGCTCTGTCGGATGGAAACTGTAGATTTAATTTCAGCAGTGTGAGTGGCAACCTTTGTTGTTACAGCTATCAGCCCTATCCCATGAGGCTCAGGTACCATTTGTTTGGATAAGTGGGGAGGCAGCTCTCCTCTGTTTTTTCCATACTTTTAGATTTGGAGAAGCAGCAGCAGAGCTTGAGGGCATCTTGGACACCTCGATCACAGTGCCCTGTGATGTTCAGGGCTGGACTTCTTGACTGAAAAGCAGCATATGCTGCCATCTGGCACACTGCCTTGTTGGTCAAGACATTACCTTGATGGGTTGTTATGGCTATAGAAATGATGCTCTGAAACAGACAATTCCAAACCACGTTAGGAAATAAACTGAATGCTTAGGGGATCCAGAAGAACAGGATCCCTCAGAGATCTGTCCTTGCCCCTACTTATATCCAATATGTTTTCAAACGATCTGTCTCCAACTACCTCAAGGCCACTCAAGTGTGCAGATGACATCTGTCTAATGTCAAGAGAAAAACTTCAAAAAGACTGGGGACAACTTGAACCAAGATACGGCAGACAACCCTTAGGACTGGAAGAAGTGAAGACTTAATCTCAGTATGTCAAAGACAGTGTTGTCATGGTTTCATCTCACTCAAGCTAATGCTTCACAAGAACTCAACCTGTTCTTGAATGGAGAATGACTGGCTCATGACACACACAAAAAAAAAAGCCAGCATATCTAGGAGTCACTCTAGCTTGCATGCTTACCCATAACACCCAAACCACCAAGAGAGCACAGAAAATTAACAGCAGAAATGGCCTCTTAAAGAAGTTTGCAGGCTCAAGTTGAGGAGCTAATGTGCAAGCACTGGACAGTTCAGCAGTAACTTTCTGCTACTCACTTGGGCAACACTGTGCTCCTGTGTGGTTAAACTCTTACCACACCATGCTAGTTGATGTGCTGTTGAATCAAATGATGAGAATAACAGGGACTACAGGACCAACAAACACTGATTGGCTACCAGTCTTTTCTAATATCCTTCCTTCTAACATCAGGCATAATATTGCAGCGAAGAACTTCCTTGACACAATCCAGGAGATAATCACCAGGCCACTTTTCAAAGATACAGTGCCTCGCAACTGACTCATCATCAGAATGCCAATCTGCACTATGACAGGTTTCAGAGTAACAGCCATGTTAGTCTGTATTCGCAAAAAGAAAAGGAGGACTTGTGGCACCTTAGAGACTAACCAATTTATTTGAGCATGAGCTTTCGTGAGCTACAGCTCACTTCATCGGATGCATACCGTGGAAACTGCAGCAGACTTTATATATACACAGAGAATATGAAACAATACCTCCTCCCACCCCACTGTCCTGCTGGTAATAGCTTATCTAAAGTGATCATCAGGTGGGCCATTTCCAGCACAAATCCAGGTTTTCTCACCCTCCACCCCCCCCACACAAATTCACTCTCCTGCTGGTGTTAGAGTGAATTTGTGTGGGGGGGTGGAGGGTCAGAAAACCTGGATTTGTGCTGGAAATGGCCCACCTGATGATCACTTTAGATAAGCTATTACCAGCAGGACAGTGGGGTGGGAGGAGGTATTGTTTCATATTCTCTGTGTATATATAAAGTCTGCTGCAGTTTCCACGGTATGCATCCGATGAAGTGAGCTGTAGCTCACGAAAGCTCATGCTCAAATAAATTGGTTAGTCTCTAAGGTGCCACAAGTCCTCCTTTTCAATCTGCACTATGTTACTCAACTGCTCCACGGTGGACGCTGTGACACTGTGGTGAGCAAAATGGGAACGAGCTGCTCCCTGTCTACGAAATTTCTCTCTCATCACTCATCCTGATGGAAGACCTCCTGCCTTCAGGCTGCCACATTATCTGTTGTACAAGCTCAACCATTTCAGATGTGGGGAAGAGAGGTGTGTGGATACTGACCACACCTGGGGATCCAGAACAGCCCCGTGTGGCTGCGGGTGGGGATGGACGCTGCGCACCTACTGCTCACCTCATGCTGGTCTCTCAGGAGGCCATTCCAGACTCCGTACTGCTGACCCCAAAGCTACTGAATGGCTAAAACACGCGAGATGTCTACCTAAGCCCTTTTGACATTCTTTTGACGTACACATTTCTGTTTTTATCTCCCTACTTTCTATGTTGTCATTTGAACTCTCTTCCATCTTTATTGTACTACTTGTGCATTCACTAATAACAATGCAACTGCAGAGTCTCTAAAGAAAAGGATTGTTCATTCCATCACATCCAGTCCCCTCTGTCACTTGGCCAGAAGTTTCTCCCTTTTCCTGAACTATGTTGTCTTCAGTGTATAAATGGCTGAGCTGACAGATCCAGGGCCCAGAACTGCTCACTGGTAACAATAGGAATCAAACCTGTTCCCCACTACACAAAAACTATGGACACCAGTACAAAGAATGAATGAGACCCCATAGTCATGAGTTGGCTCTATGAGCAGAGAAAAGACTTTTGTTAACGTGTGCACACTTAGCATTGGTTGTGAGGTATAAAAAGGCAGTTGCCCGGCTGGAGTACTATGGCTTGCAGCCTGAATCCAACTACGATGGAAAAGGTAAGAGAAACCTGTCTGGACTGGATTGTTTGGTATGTCTGTCTGAAGCCAGGGACCTGATTCTCCTCTCATTTACAACAGAGTTAGCCAGGGACCTGATTCCCCTCTCATTTACATCAGAGTTAGTCTCCTGATGTCAAAGGAGTTACTTCTGGCCTATCCCAGTAGGAGAGGAGAATCAAAAATGCAGAGTGAGGGAACCTACTGCCTCTAATAGTCCCTGCATATTAAACTCTCAGAGCCCAATTCTGCTTTCACTTACACTTGTAAGTAAAACGTAAGGCCCAGACATTTCATGCTTACTGTGCTGGACAGAGAGAAATTGGAATGCCAGCACGCAGTCACACTGTATAGGATGTTACTGAAAACTGTGCCGTTTGTTTCTTGCACTAGATCATTCTTTTCGAGGACAGAAACTTCCAGGGCCGCTCCGTTGAGTGCAGCAGCGACCGTCTGGATTTGCAAAGTCAGCTCAGCCGCTGTAACTCTGTCCGTGTGGAAAGTGGCTGCTTCATGCTCTATGAACGTCCCAACTTCCAGGGACAGCAGTTCTTTCTGAAACGGGGAGATTATCCTGACATGCAGTCTGAGGGTTTCAGCACCTCCATTAAGTCCTGCCGGATGATCCCAACTGTGAGTTCCATTTTGCCTCTTTTTTTTTTTTCTTCCAAAAACGGTAACATTGCCCAAACCACCGTCATAAGGTTCTTATTTGATCATTTTCAGCCGAGCTACTGGGGACTGAAAACGAGAACAGCTTTCTTCCTCCTAGTGGTCATCCATCCAGGATGGCTAGGGGAACATTCAAGGGATAGGACAGGAAAGCTTCCACTGCTACTACCTTTTCAGGGCCTGGATGCAGCTCTCATTTGGTTAAGTCTATGGACAGTAAATGACAACATACTTTGAGTTAAGAAGGGAAAAGTTTTCCATAACTTCTGGGCATTTGGAGATACACTGGGCCCACTGCCCTCACACTGCTGTAAAATAAGGAATAATCAGTGATGCCCACAGAGTTACACCAGTGTGAGGGGAGAATTGGGCTCCAATATTTTCTGTGACTCTTTAGAACAAAGTCACTTCTCAGTTTCCTTGATTCTGGGGCTGCTGAAGCCTGAAACAGCCCCCAGCAGAACTTGGCATAGCCCAGGAGACCACTGTGCTCACTGAGGATTGGCCAGCATTGTACACTCAGCCCCGCCCTCTCTTGCACTTTGATGGGCTCCCTCCTCCCGACCCCAGACATGCTCCCTGCACCAAGGGTGGGAGTCACGGCTGGTGTAGGTCTGAGTCAAATAGGTGGATGCGCTGCCTTTACAGCATTCAAGGATTCCCCTCCTCTGGGGACCAGAGGCAGTTTTAAGTGCCCTTTGCATCACTAGAGCAGGGCACAGGGCTGACTCAGGGCCCAGAATCACAGGCAGCCAGCCTGGTGCAGTCACTGTATTACCCTGTCTCGTTTTCTGTCACAGCACAGGGGCACCTATAGGATAAAGATCTATGAGAAGGAGGATCACAGAGGCAAGATGGTAGAGTTAACCGAGGACGCTCCGCAAGTCATGGACCAGCTACGCGCCCACGAGATGCTCTCTTGTTCTGTGCTGGACGGACACTGGATCCTTTACGAATTGCCGAATTACAGAGGCCGCCAATACCTGCTGAGGCCAGGGCAGTACAGGAGATTCAGTGAGTGGGGCTCTATGAGTGGCAAAGTCGGCTCTTTGAGACGTGCCACTGATCTTTACTGAATCAAGACGCCTTTTGCCTGGAAGGGTCTCAATGAATAAAATGCTTTAACAGCCATTGTGCTCTCAGCGTGCTGTTGTAAGTGTACTAAGGGGAACGTCGAGGTTTGTCCTGTGTTTTTGGGCTACGGTATCATCTTCTGAACCAAATGTTGTCCCTCATCTTTCCCTGCCCTCCCCCAGCATTGCATAGCTACTTCTAGCACAAAGTCAGTCAGCTCAGTATGGAAAATTAACAGAAGTTATCAGTGTGCTGATTAAAGAAAAAAAACTCACTCTAAGCTGATTTTTGTTCTGGACTTCAATTAATGCTAGCCTAGTGGGCCCTGAACAAATACCAGGCTACCAATAAAAGATAAATCAAACTCAGAGCCATGTGGCAAATGCTAAATGCCAAACAGTTTGACAAAGTGGACAGAGCCTTAGACTTTAAGGTTAGAAGGAACCATCATGATCATCTAGTCTGATCTCTTGCACATTGCAGGCCACAGAACCTCACCCACCCACTCCTGTACTAGACACACAACCTGTGGCTGAGTTACTGAAGTCCCAAAATCATGATTTAAAGACTTCACGTTACAAAGAATCCACCTTTTAAACTAGTTTAAACTTGTAAGTGACCCGTGCCCCATGCCGCAGAGGAAGGCAAAGAACCCCAGAGTCTCTGCCAATCTGACCCAGGAGAAAATTCCTTCCCGACCCCAAATAGGGAAAGAATTCTATGTAGTAACTCAGAGCCATCTCCATAAAGTGTCTCATCACTGGCCATTGGAGATATCTGCTGCCAGTAGCTGCACATTAGCTACATGCCATTGTGTAGGCAGTCTCATCATACCATCCCCTCCAAAAACTTACCAAGCTCAGTCTTGAAGCCAGTTAGTTTTTTTTCCCTCCCACTACTCCCCTTGGAAGTCTGTTCCAAAACTTCAGCTCCTCTGATGGTTAGAAACCTTCATCTAATTTCAAATTTAACCTTTTTAATGGCTAATCTATATCTATTTGTTCTTGTGTCAACATTGGCATTTAATTAAAAAAACTCCTCTCCCTCCCTGGTATTTATTCCTCTGATGTATGTGTGAAGAGAAATCATAGCTCCCCCGGCCTTCATTTGGTTACACTGAGTTTCCCCTCAGAGGGTAGGTTTTCCATTCCTCAGATCATCCTAGTAGCCCTTCTCTGCACCTGCTCTGGTTTGAATTCATCTTTCTTAAATGTGAGAGACCAGAACTGAACAAAGTATTCAGGATGAGGTCTCACTAGTCCCTTGTATAATGATACGAGCACTTCCCTATCTCTACTGGAAATACCTTGCCTGATGCATCCTACAACTGCATTGGCCTTTCTCACGGCCGCATCACATTGGCAACTCATAGTCATCCTGTGTTCAACTAATGCACCCAGGTCTTTCTCCTCCTCTGTCACTTCCAACTCAAAAGTCCCAAGCTTATAGCAAAATTTCTTGTTAGTCCTTAAGTGCATGTCCTTGCACTTTGCACTATTAAATTTCATCCCTTTTCTAGTACTCCAGTTTTCATGGTCATGTATGATATTCCAGCCTTCCTCCATATTAGCAATGTCTCCCAATTTTGTGTCATCCACAGATTTCATTAGCACATTCCCACTTTTTGTACCAAGGTCAGTAATAAAAATGTTAAATAAGATTGGTCCCAAGACCGATCCCTGAAGAACTCCAGTAGTAACCTCATCCAGGCTGACAGTTCACCTTTCAGTATGTCCCATTGTAGTCTCTCCTTTAACCAGTTCCTTATCCATCTTTCAATTCTCATATTAATCCCCATCTTTCTCCAATTTAACTAATAATTTCCTATGTGGAACTGTATCAAATGCCTTACTGAAATCCAGGTAAATTAGAGCAGATAGATTAGATCTACTGAATTTCCTTTGTCTAAAAAAGTCAGTTATCTTCTCAAAGAAGGAAATCAGGTTGGTCTGGCATGATCTATCTTTTGTAAAACCATGTTGTATTTTCCCCCTGTGACATTCCCCTGGTATTATCTGGACCAGTGATCTGCTAGGTCACTCCAATCCTCGACTCTGGGAGCCAGCCCTACCCTGCTCCGCTGTGAGAACCCCCACTCCCAGGCTGTTCACGCACAGCCTCTAGCATGTAAGTTGCTCCCAGCTACATGAGTGAGCACATTTGGCCAGCCGCTGCTTGGATTGTTTAACTGAATGACACTAGCCAATATCTCTGGTCCCAGACACAATTCTATAAACCTCCGTTTTGCAGTGTCCAGTTATGCCCGCTGGACGCTGCAAGCTTGTATGAGTTCATCAATTTAATAAAGAAATTGATATGTACCAGGTTTGTTATTCCAAGGGGAGTCTCTGACATGCTTCAAACCAAATGCACGGCTTCGGGTAGAACAAAAACAAATTTATTAATTACACAGGATAGATTTTAAGAGATTAAAGTCAGATCTGGTCAAATGAAATAAAAGCAAAACGCATTCTAAGCTGATCTTAACACTTTTGGTGCCCATACAAACTTAGATGCTTCTCACCACAGAGTGGCTGGTTGCCCTTCAGCCAGGCTCTCCCCTTTGATCAGTGCTTCAGTTGCTCGGTGGTGGTGTCTGCTGGTGGAGGTAGGAGAGAGAGAGCATGGCAACTGTCTCTCCCTTTTATCCTGTTCTTTCTTCCCTCTTGACTTTGCCTCCCGCCCTTCAGAGTCAGGTGAGCATTACCTCATCATAGTTCCAAACTGACCAAAGGAAGGAGGGTGACTCACTTGAGTCCAACAAATCCTTTGTTGCTGCCTAGGCCAGTGTCCTTTGTTCACAGAATCATAGAATATCAGGGACCTCAGAAAGTCATCTAGTCCAACCCGCTGCTCAAAGCAGGACCAATCCCCAATTTTTGCCCCAGATCCCTAAATGGCCCCCTCAAGGATTGACCTTACAACCCTGGGTTTAGCAGGCCAATGCTCAAACCACTGAGCTATCCCTCCTCCTGCGAGGCTGGGCTAGGTTTGTCCCATACATGCCCTGATGAGGTGTTAACTACCCCTTTGCTCCTGGGGAGTTTTGCCTGGGCTTCTTTTAAGCCATGAGGACACATTTTCAGCCTCATAACTACATACATGAATTTACAATCTATAACATTACTATAACAACAATGGTCAGTGCATCATGAGCCTTCCAAAGACACCCACATGACAAACTTTGCATTGGATACCACACAATCATATTATAAGGATGAATATGGGGTGTATGGTGTTCCCCCGAGGTACAGAGTGTTCCTTCCTTCTGTGGAGATAGAGGCGGTTAGGGACTATTTAGAAAAGCTGGACGTGCACAAGTCCATGGGGCCGGACGAGTTGCATCCGAGAGTGCTGAAGGAATTGGCGGCTGTGATTGCAGAGCCACTGGCCATTATCTTTGAAAACTCGTGGCGAACCGGGGAAGTCCTGGATGACTGGAAAAAGGCTAATGTAGTGCCAATCTTTTAAAAAGGGAAGAAGGAAGATCCTGGGAACTACAGGCCAGTCAGCCTCACCTCAGTCCCTGGAAAAATCATGGAGCAGGTCCTCAAAGAATCAATCCTGAAGCACTTGCATGAGAGGAAAGTGATCAGGAACAGCCAGCATGGATTCACCAAGGGAAGGTCATGCCTGACTAATCTAATCGCCTTTTATGATGAGATTACTGGTTCTGTGGATGAAGGGAAAGCAGTGGATGTATTGTTTCTTGACTTTAGCAAAGCTTTTGACACGGTCTCCCATAGTATTCTTGTCAGCAAGTTAAGGAAGTATGGGCTGGATGAATGCACTATAAGGTGGGTAGAAAGCTGGCTAGATTGTCGGGCTCAACGGGTAGTGATCAATGGCTCCATGTCTAGTTGGCAGCCGGTATCAAGTGGAGTGCCCCAAGGGTCGGTCCTGGGGCCGGTTTTATTCAATATCTTCATAAATGATCTGGAGGATGGTGTGGATTGCACTCTCAGCAAATTTGCGGATGATACTAAACTGGGAGGAGTGGTAGATACGCTGGAGGGGAGGGATAGGATACAGAAGGACCTAGACCAATTGGAAGATTGGGCCAAAAGGAATCTGATGAGGTTCAATAAGGATAAGTGCAGGGTCCTGCACTTAGGACGGAAGAACCCAATGCACAGCTACAGACTAGGGACCGAATGGCTAGGCAGCAGTTCTGCGGAAAAGGACCTAGGGGTGACAGTGGACGAGAAGCTGGATATGAGTCAGCAGTGTGCCCTTGTTGCCAAGAAGGCCAATGGCATTTTGGGATGTATAAGTAGGGGCATAGCGAGCAGATCGAGGGACGTGATCGTTCCCCTCTATTCGACATTGGTGAGGCCTCATCTGGAGTACTGTGTCCAGTTTTGGGCCCCACACTTCAATAAGGATGTGGATAAATTGGAGAGAGTCCAGCGAAGGGCAACAAAAATGATTAGGGGACTGGAACACATGAGTTATGAGGAGAGGCTGAGGGAGCTGGGATTGTTTAGCCTGCAGAAGAGAAGAATGAGGGGGGATTTGATAGCTGCTTTCAACTACCTGAAAGGGGGTTCCAAAGAGGATGGCTCTAGACTGTTCTCAATGGTAGCAGATGACAGAACGAGGAGTAATGGTCTCAAGTTGCAGTGGGGGAGGTTTAGATTGGATATTAGGAAAAACTTTTTCACTAAGAGGGTGGTGAAACACTGGAATGCGTTACCTAGGGAGGTGGTAGAATCTCCTTCCTTAGAGGTTTTTAAGGTCAGGCTTGACAAAGCCCTGGCTGGGATGATTTAACTGGGAATTGGTCCTGCTTTGAGCAGGGGGTTGGACTAGATGACCTTCTGGGGTCCCTTCCAACCCTGATATTCTATGATTCTATGATTCTATGATTCCCCGCCCCATTACCTCTATGTCCCTAACTACTTTTTCTTTCAAAATTTGTTCCAAGACCTTATAAACAATTAAGATCAAACTAATAGGCCTGAAGTTTCCTGGATCACTTCTCTCCCCCAGCTCCTCCCCGACCCCCACACACACACACACACACACACTTCTTAAAAATAGGAACTATATTAGTAATTCTCCAGTCATAGAGTACAACCCCTGAACCTAAAGATTAATTAAAAATCTTAGCTATTGCGTTTGAAATTTCATGTACCAGTTCCTTTAATATTCTTGGATGGGGATTATCCGGGCCCCTCAGTTTAGTCCCATTAAGCTGTTTGAGTCTGAATTCTACCTCGGATATGGTAATTTCTACTTCCATATCTTCGTTCCCAATAGGCACCCTCCAACTACCCCTAAGCTCCTCATTAGCCTTATTAAACATTGAGGCAAAGTATTTCTTTAGGTGTTGGGCCATGCCTAGATTATCTTTAATCTCCACCCCATCCTCAGTGTTTAGCAGTCCCACTTCTTCTTTCCTTGTTTTTTTTTTATATGGTTATAGAACCTTTAACTGTTGTTTTTAATTTTCTTTGTGACGTCCAACTCTGCTTGGCTTTTGGCAGGTCCCACTTTATCCCTACACTTTCTGATCTCCAAAAAGTAGCTTTTCTTGCTGATCCATCCCATCTTCCATTCCTTGTAAGATTTCTGCTCTCTCTTAATCACCTATTTGAGATGTTTGCTCATCCAGCTTGGTCTTCTACCCTTTCCTACAATTTTTCCCCCTTGCTTGCTGCACCCAGGAGCCACTATTATAAAAGAAATGTTACTCCACAATATCTGGAAAATTATATCTGTAGCTAGACTAATATTTTATATTTTAATTTCCCACATGTGCCACTCTGCACCTCCCCGAGGCTTGTGGTTTGGTGGGCAACATTGACCGCTGCCATCCAAAACTACAATGATGTTCAAAGTGGGGGGTATGGTCCTCTGGCTCCACCACTTCTGGCACCATTGACGGGACGTGCCTTGCCACTGATGCATCAGCAGAACACCAATCTGGACTATGCTACCGACCAGCTCCATGGTGGATGCTGTCACACTGTAGTGAGCAGAATGGGAACGAGCTGCTCCCTCTCTAAGGCATTGTCCACACTATACAGTTTTGTCGGAAATCTCTGTTGTTTTGCCGAAACAATAAAACCACGTGGACAACAGACATGGAGCTTTTTACAGCAAAGTTAAAGCGACAAAGTGTCAGTGTAGACGCTGCTGTTCATTATGTTGCCATAACTGGCCTCCCCCAGTATCCCACAATGCCCACCGTGACCACTCTGCTCACTGTTTTGAACTCGGCTGCCCTGCAGGCATGTGCAAGCTTTGACATTCCTCAGTGTGGAGAGCTCAAAGAGCTGCTGAGGATGCTGCTCCTGGCAGCTGAAGAGGCTGTGGGAGAACTCGGAGGGAATCACAGAACCATTAATGTGGAATTGGCAGGCAGACAGAGCAAGCTGCTTCTACGGGGGTGGGAGAGGACGAAGATTGCTGTGCAGATCCAGAGGCTGATGTGGAGGGGGAGGGATGTCCCTCACCCACAGGATTGGTTGCTCAGGCTGCTGTCTGAACTTAGAGCGACAGCATGCCAACACACTCTCCCCAAACACACAAACAATCACTCACACACTTCCCCAACACACACTCTGTTTCTCTCTCTCTCACACACTCACACACACACTCTCTGTCACACACTGTTCCCCTACTAACCCACATACACTTCAGCTGGAAAACGTCTGGCAATCTAGTAGGCTGCCCATGGAGTGATGGGATTGATAAACCTGCATCATGTGACACTGTATCTACCCCATGAGGCATTGTAAACCCTTCCCAAAACTTTACGGTCAGTTGCACAGTGGGATAGATACCCACAGTACACTGCTCTGTATTGGTGAAAGAGCTGCTACTGTGGATGGGCTCTGCTGACACAAGGACCATAATGAGGACATGCAACAGTGGTTTCATGAAAGCCCTTTAATTAAATGGCCTAACTTTTGTCGACAAAACTCTGTAGTGTAGTCAAGGCTCAAGAAACTCCTTCTCCCCATTCAGCCTGATGGAAGACTGCCTGGCCTTGGGCTCCCACACTATGTATGGTGGAAACAACCATTTGAGATGAGGGGTGAAGACGTGTGCTGGAAATGACCACACCTGGGGGCTCAGAACAGCCCTGTGAGGCTGCGGGTGGACGTGGACACGGCACATCTACTGAACAGCTGATCATCTCGTGCTGGTCTCTCAGGAGGACGTTCCAAACTCCATACTGCTGACCGCAAAGCTATTGAATGGCTAAAACACGTGTGATGTCTACCTAAGACCTTTTGACATTATTTTTGATGTACACATTTCTGTTTTTATCTCCCTACTTTCTATTTTGTTGTTTGAACCCTCTTCCATCTTTATTGTACCACTTCTGCATTCATTAACAACAATGCAACCGCAGAGACTCTATAGAAAAGGACTGTGATGGCATCAACATCCAGTCCCCTCTGTCACTCTGCCAGAAGTTTCTCTCTTTTCCTGAACTATGTTGTCTTCAATGTAAAAATGGCTGAGCTGACAGATCCAGGGCCCGGAACTGGTCACTGGTAACAATAGGAATCAAACCTGTTCACTGCTACACAAAAATTATGGACACTAGTACAAAGAGTGAATGAGCCCCCAGAGTCATGAGTTGGCTCTATGAACAGAGAAAAGACTTTTGTTAACTTGTGCACACTTAGCACTGGTTGTGAGGTATAAAAAGGCAGTTGCCTGGCTGGAGTACTATGGTTTGCAGCCTGAAACCAGCTACAATGGAAAAGGTAAGAGAAACCTGTCTGGATTGGATTGTTTGGTATGCCAGGCTGAAGCCAGGGACCTGATTCTCCTCTCATTTACATCAGAGTTAGTCTCTTAATGTCAAAGGAGTTACTCCTGGCCTACCCCAGTAGGAGAGGAGAATCAAGAATGCAGAGCGAGGGGACCTACTGCCTCTATTAGCCCCTGTATATTATTCTTAGAGAGTCTAATTCTGCTATCGCTTACACTTGTGTAAATGAGGATCAATTCCACTGAAGTCAAAGGAGTATATCAATTTATCATCACTGTGAGTAAAATGTAAGGCCCATACACTTCAGGCTTAGTGTGCTGGACGGAGAAAAATTGGAATGCCAGACGCTGTCACACAGTATAGGATGTTACTGAAAACTCTGCTGTTTGTGTTTCGCACCAGATCATCCTTTTCGAGGACAGAAACTTCCAGGGCTGCTCCGTTGAGTGCAGTAGCGACCGTCCGGATTTGCAAAGTCAGCTCAGCCGCTGTAACTCCGTCCGCGTGGAAAATGGCTGCTTCATGCTCTATGAACGTCCCAACTTCCAGGGACAGCAGTTCTTTCTGAAACGGGGAGATTATCCTGACATGCAGTCTGAGGGTTTCAGCACCTCCATTAAGTCCTGCCGGATGATCCCAACTGTGAGTTCCATTTTGCTTTTAAAAAATGGCAACGTTGCTCAAGCCACCGTCATGAGGAACTTGCTTGATCATTTTCAGCCGAGCTACCGAGGACTGTAAACGAGAACTGCTTTCTTCCTCCTAGTGGTCATCCCTCCAGGAGGGCTGCGGGGAAATTGTAGGGATAGGATAGGATACCTTGCACTACAAGTGCCTGTTCCAGGCCTGGGTGCAGCTGTCCTGTGGTTAAGAATATGAACAGTAAAGGATGACATACTTTGTGCTAAGAAGGAAAAATGTTTCTGTAACTTCTGGGGATTTGGAGATACACTGGGCCCACTCCCCTCCCACTGCTGTAAAATAAGGAGTAACTCCCTGAAGGCCACAGAGTTCCACCAGTGTGAGGGGAGAATTGGGCCCAATATTTTCTGTGACTCATTAGAACAAAGTCACTTTTCTGTTTCTTTGATTTTGGGCCTGCTGAAGCCTGAAATGCCCCCCAGCAGAACTTAGTGTATCCTACAGCTTAGTGTAGCCTATGGGTGGGAGCCACGGCTGGCGTAGGTCTCAGTCAAAGGGGTGGATGTGCTGCCTTTGCAGCATTCAAGGATTCCCCTCCTCTGGGGACCAGAGGCAGTTTTAAGTGCCCTTTGCGTCACTGGAGCAGTGCAGAGAGCTGACTCAGGGCCCAGGATCACAGGCAGCCAGCCTGCTGCGGTCACTCTATCACCTTGTTTCACTTTCTTAAATAGCACAGGGGCACCTACAGGATAAAGATCTATGAGAAGGAGGATCACAGAGGCAAGATGGTAGAGTTAACCGAGGACTCTCCGCAAGTCATGGACCAGCTACGTGCCCACGAGATGCTCTCTTGTTCTGTGCTGGACGGACACTGGATCCTTTACGAATTGCCGAATTACAGAGGGCGCCAATACCTGCTGAGGCCAGGGCAGTACAGGAGATTCAGTGAGTGGGGCTCTATGAGTGGCCAAGTCGGCTCTTTGAGACGTGCCACTGATCTTTACTGAATCAAGACGCCTTTTGCCTGGAAGGGTCTCAATGAATAAAATGCTTTAACAGCCATTGTGCTCTCAGCGTGCTGTTGTAAGTGTACTAAGGGGAATGACGAGGCTTGTCTTGTGTTCTTGGGCTACGGTTTCATCTTGTGATCCAACAGTTCTCCCTCATTTTTCCCTGCCCTTCCCCAGCATTGCATAGCTACTTCCAGCACAAAGGACCCAACGCCAAACACAGGGCTCAGACCTAGGCAGCCACACAACGATGTACAGGTGTATGAGGCTCCCTCCCAATCACTTCCATGGGTGTGCGGACATTACCCAGAATGCAGTGCAGGGCACGTCGTAAGAGCTGAACCATAGAGTGAAACATCCAGGACTTGGCCCACAGAGAGACGGACGGGAGGACTGTAACCATACAGCTGTAGTCTAGATCATAATCCTCCAGCCCACCCATGGCCACAGATTTGGAGCTACAGCTAAAGGGGTCCTGGGAGCATCACCAGGGAGCAGCAGCCAGAGTCCCCTCATCCACCAGGCATGGAGCAGGCAGAACTGGGCACCCAGCTGATGGCAGAAATGAGCCACATCCTCCTCCCAGCCGAGAGGCAGTGCCAATCACAGCTCTCTCCCCAGCCGAGCCTTAGGTCAGATTTATCTGAGCACCAATCCAGGGCAGGGCAGGATTAACTAGCCATAGGCACTACAGTCCTGGGTTGAGGGCCACAGCTTCTGGAATCATCGGATTACACTGGCATTTCCTGTGTGTAACAAAAGCTGAGGTTCCTGTCCCAGGGGGTGTAAATCAAAGCTTGAAAATATGACCCAGGTTCAACCAATTCAGAGACGTCTGCCCAAGTCTGCAGCCAGCCTGAAACAATAACTTAGAGAGGGCTGAACAGCCCCATGCACCTCAGTGTGCAATTAACTATAGGAGACACCAACAGCAGCCCAGCAGAGGACTGTGGGAGGCAGGAAGAGAAGAGCACCCCTGGCCCAGTCCACCCATCCAAACAGATACACGCAGGCTCAAGGGCAGGCCCTGGGAGCTATCCTACCTCTATCCTTCCATCTCAAGGTCTGAGGGTCAAATGACCCCTGTTGTCCCTGAGGCTAGAGGGCCCTTGCTCCCACTTCTGGGAGCAAATGCCACCTTCCAACAGGTACTCATGCTATGACCCATCTTGTTCTCTCTCTTCATGACTCGGGTGCTCTGTCTGACTTCATACTCCACTCTCTGGCTCGGGCACTGTATAGTCACCCCTTCCAGATTATCAGGCTCCCTCCAGACCAGTTATCTGGTGGGCATTTCCCACATCCTGTGCTCCTTCCCAAGTAGCCCCTCTAACACCCGGCATTTAATCTTTAAAAAAACTGCATGTCAACAAAACTTTCTTCCCTGAAGAACTCCTTTAGTAACCTCACTCTAGCCTGATAGTTCACCTTTCAGTATGTCCCATTGTAGTCTTCCCTTTAACTAGTTCCTTATCCATCTTTCAGTTCTCATATTAATCCCCATCTTCTCCAATTTAACTTATAATTTCCCATGTGGATCTATATCAAAAGCCTTACTAAAATCCAGGTAAACTAGAGTAGATAGATTAGACCTACTGCATTTCATTTGTATCAAAAGTCAGTCTTCTTCTCAAAGAAGGAAATCAGGTTGATCTGGCATGATCTACCTTTTGTAAAGCCACATGTTATTTTTTTTCCCAATTACCTTTATGTCCTTAACTACTTTCTCTTTCAAAATTTGTTCCAAGACCTTGCATGCAATTGAGATTAAACTAACAGGCCTTTAGTTTCCCGGATGGGGGTGGATGCTGCACATCTAGTGAACAGGTGTTCATTCCATGCTGGTCACGCAGGAGGACATTCCAGACTCCATACTACTGACCCCAAAGCTATTGAATGGCTAAAACACACGTGATGTCTACCTAAGCCTTTTCGACTTTTTATTTTTACATACTTTTTTTTGATGTACAAATTTCTGTTTTTTTCTCCCTACTTTCTATTTCGTCATTTGAACCGTCTTCTGTCTTTACAGTACCACTTCTGCATCCACTAATAACAATGCAACTGCAGAGACTATCGAAAAGGATTGTGATGGCATCGACATCCAGTCCCCTCTGTCACTGAGCCAGAAGTTTCTCTCTTTTCCTGAACTACGTTGTCTTCAATATAAAAATGGCAGAGATGACAGATCCAGGGCCCAGAACTGCTCACTGGTAATAATAGGAATAAAACCTGTTCCCCACTACACAAAAGCTATGGACACTGGTAAAAAGAATGAATGAGACCCCGGAGTCATGATTTGGCTCTATTAGCAGAGAAAAGACTTTTCTTAACGTTTGCACACTTAGAACTGGTTGTGAGGTATAAAAAGGCAGTTGCCCGGCTGAAGTACTATGTCTTGCAGCCTGAATCCAGCTACGATGGAAAAGGTAAGAGAAACCTGTCTGGACTGGATCGTTTGGTATGCCAGGCTGAAGCCAGGGACCTGATTCTCCTCTCATTTACATCAGAGTTAGTCTCTTGATGTCAAAGGAACTACTCCTGGCCTATCCCAGTAGGAGAGGAGAATCAAGAATGCAGAGCGAGGGGACCTACTACCTCTATTTGTCCCTGTATATTATTCTCTCAGAGCCCAATTCTGCTTTCGCTTACACTTGTGTAAATGAGAATCAATTCCACTGAAGTCAAAGGAGTATATCAATTTATCATCACTGTGAGTAAAATGTAAGGCTCAGACATTTCATGCTTAGTGGAGAGAAATTGGAATGCCAGGACGCAGTCACACAGTATAGGATGTTACTGAAAACTCTGCCGTTTGTTTCTCGCACTAGATCATTCTTTTCAAGGACAGAAACTTCTAGGGCCGCTCCGTTGAGTGCTGCAGCGACTGTCCGGAATTTCAAAGTCAGCTCAGCCGCTGTAACTCCATCCACGTGGAAAGTGACTGCTTCATGCTCTGTGAACGTCCCAACTTCCAGGGACAGCAGTTCTTTCTGAAACAGGGAGATTATCCTGACATGCAGTCTGAGGGTTTCAGCACCTCCATTAAGTCCTGCTGGATGATCCCAACTGTGAGTTCCATTTTGCTTTTAAAAAATGGCAACGTTGCTCAAGCCAGCATCATAAGGAACTTGCTTGATCATTTTAAGCCAAGCTACCGAGGACTGTAAACGAGAACTGCTTTCTTCCTCCTAGTGGTCATCCCTCCAGGAGGGCTGGGGGGACATTGCAGGGATAGGATAGGATACCTTGCACTACAAGTGCCTGTTCCGGGCCTGGGTGCAGCTGTCCTGTGGTTAAGAATATGGACAGTAAAGGACGACATACTTTGAGTTAAGAAGGAAAAATGTTTCTGTAACTTCTGGGGATTTGGAGATACACTGGGCCCACTCCCCTCCCACTGCTGTAAAATAAGGAGTAACTCCCTGAAGGCCATAGAGTTCCACCAGTGTGAGGGGAGAATTGGGCCCAATATTTTCTGAGACTCTTTAGAACAAAGTGACTTTTCTGTTTCCTTGATTCTGGGGCTGCTGAAGCCTGAAACACCCCCCAGCAGAACTTAGCGTAGCCTAAGGGTGGGAGCCACGGCTGGCGTAGGTCTCAGTCAAAGGGGTGGATGCGCTGCCTTTGCAGCATTCAAGGATTCCCCTCCTCTGGGGACCAGAGGCAGTTTTAAGTGCCCTTTGCGTCACTGGAGCAGTGCAGAGAGCTGACTCAGGGCCCAGGATCACAGGCAGCCAGCCTGCTGCGGTCACTCTATCACCTTGTTTCACTTTCTTAAATAGCACAGGGGCACCTACAGAATAAAGATCTATGAGAAGGAGGATCACAGAGGCAAGATGGTAGAGTTAACCAAGGACACTCAGCAAGTCATAGACCAGCTACGCGCCCACAAGATGCTCTCTTGTTCTGTGCTAAACGGGCACTGGATCCTTTACGAATTGCCAAATTACAGAGGGCGCCAACACCTGCTGAGGGCAGGGCAGTACAGGAGATTCAGTGAGTGGGGCTCTATGAGTGACCAAGTCGGCTCTTTGAGACGTGCCACTGATCTTTGCTGAATCAAGACACCTTTTGCCTGGAAGGGTCTCAATGAATAAAATGCTTTAACAACCATCGTGCTCTCAGCGTGCTGTTGTAAGTGTACTAAGGGGAATGACGAGGCTTGTCTTGTGTTCTTGGGCTACGGTTTCATCTTGTGATCCAAAAGTTCTCCCTCATTTTTCCCTGCCTTTCCCCAGCATTGCATAGCTACTTCCAGCACAAAGGACCCAACGCCAAACACAGGGCTCAGACCTAGGCAGCCACACAACGATGTACAGGTGTATAATGCTCCCTCCCAATCACTTCCATGGGTGTGCGGGCGTTACCCAGAATGCAGTGCAAGGCACATCATAAGAGCTGAACCATAGAGTGAAACATCCAGGACTTGGCCCACAGAGAGACGGACGGGAGGACTGTAACCATACAGCTGTAGTCTAGATCATAATCCTCCAGCCCACCCATGGCCACAGATTTGGAGCTACGGCTAAAGGGGTCCTGGGAGCATCACCAGGGAGCAGCAGCCAGAGTCCCCTCATCCACCAGGCATGGAGCAGGCAAAATTGGGCACCCAGCTGATGGCAGGAATGAGCCACATCCCCCTCCCAGCTGAGAGACAGCTCCAATCACAGCTCTCTCCCCAGCCGAGCCTCAGGCCAGAGTTACCTGAGCACCAATCCAGGGCAGGGCAAGATTAACTAGCCATAGGCACTACACACCTAGGTCGAGGTACCGAGCTCCTGGAATCATCGGATTACACTGGCACTTCCTGTGTGTAACCAAAGCTGAGGTTCCTGTCCCAGGGGGTGTAAATCAAAGCCTGAAAATATGACCCAGGTGCAACCAATTCAGAGACATCTGCCCAAATCTGCAGACAGCCTGAAACAATAACTTAGAGGTGGCTGAACAGCCCCATGCACCCCAGCATGCAGCCAAACTGTAGGAGCCACCAACAGCAGCCCAGCAGAGGACTGTGGGAGGCAGGAAGAGAAGAGCACCCCTGGCCCAGTCCACCCATCCAATCAGATACACCCAGGCTCAAGGGCATGTCCTGGGAGCCACCCTACCTCTATCCCTTCATCTCAGGATGGGAGGGTCAAATGACCCCTCTTGTCCTTGAGGCTAGATGGCCCTTGGTCCCACTTCTGGGAGCAAATGCCACCTTCCATTGGGTACTCACACTGTGAGCCATCTCGCTCTCTCTCTTCATGACTCGGGTGCTCTGTCTGACTTCATGACTCCACTCTCTGGCTAGGGCACTATATAGTCATCCCCTCCAGGTTATGAGGCTCCCTCCAGACCAGTTATCTGGTGGGCATTTCCCACAATCCTGTGCTCCTTCCCAAGTAGCCCCTCTGACATCCGGCATCTAATCTTTAAAAAAAACTGCATGTCAGCCAAACTATCTTCCCTGAAGAACTCCACTAGTAACCTCACTCCAGCCTGACAGTTCGCCTTTCAGTATGTCCCATTGTAGTCTCCCCTTTAACCAGCTCCTTATTCACCTTACAATTCTCATATTAATCCCGATCTTCTCCAATTTAACTAATAATTTCCTGTGTGGAACTATTTCAAAAGCCTTACTGAAATCCTTACTGAAGCGTTACCACAGGTACTAATGTGCATCGGAGGTATGGAATGCAAATCCACAAGCTTTTTCCACAATGATGTCTTGATGGGAAGACCAGTGAGAGTATGGAGGGATATAATTAACCCAGTTCTAGCCCATCTAGCTACAGTGCCCTGTCAGAAGCCTGGTACAGGACTTGCAGATGCAGATTTTGCAGATACAGAGGAGTGTGGTGGTAAGAAAGTAAGCGGACGTAAAAAAACCAAGGCATGGTTCAATGGCAAAGGAGACCTAACTGAGCATCCAGAGGGATCTAAAGTGATCACCTGGGATCATGCTCCCTGCCAGCCTTTCCCAAAAGCAAAATGATACAGTCCGTGTTTAACACAGGATTGACCTGGCTCCTCTGAAGTCTTTTGGAAGACAGGATTCAGAAGGTAAATATATCAGCAGGCTAAAAATGGAATATTTTGTGCTAAGAAAAGTAAATGGGTCTGTAAGCTAAGAGACAATGTTTCTCAGCTAGCTAAGAGAGGGACACCCAGGGAACCATTTACTATGAACAAAATAATAATGGACACAATAAGTCAGGAATGAAAACATGAGGTAAAGAGTAGGTCAATCATGGACAGAGCATGCTGTTTGGGGATTGGCTCCTACAAAGTAAGTGAGCCACTCCCAGCGTATGTCATGCAACATAAAGTAAATGAAATAAAATGTGTAAAAGTATATAAAGGGAGAGAGTTTCTGTGCATCTTTGGATAGATATGTCATGTGCCCTACAATGACATTACCCAGGGTACAATCTGGACTGTTGAACAGATGTGTCCCCTCAGTTCTCCAACCTGGGGTGCCTTTTACACTGCTTCTCTGTGAAAGCAACCACTCCTGGTCTACTCACACAGGCTCCAGCATCTAAATTAGCCCCAGCTATAAAACATGAGTGCTACAGCCAGCCACTCCTTAATTACACTGCAGAGCAAAACCAGCAAACTCCTGGTCCCAGACTTTCCCCCAGAAATTTGTGTTTTGTACTCAGCATCCTCCTGGACAATACAAGCTCATATAAAGTCCATCATTTTATTAATAGAAAAGTATATGTACAAATGCTCTTATCTCAAATGGAGTTTCCCAAACACTTCAGTGCAAACACTCTAGTTTAGAAAAAACAATAGGACAAGTTTATTTACTACAGAAAGATAGATTTTAATGAGGCATAAAAGTCAGAATTGGTTACAAAGAAATAAAAAGAAAAACTTAATAAGCTAAATGAATTCAAAGCAAAGGTCTCTCTCATTACATACTATAGCAGTCTTACTGGCTGGATTTCTTTTCAGACTGGACCCCTGCCCCAATCCAGTGTCACTTTCCTTGTCCTTCAGGTGTTGTTGATGCTGTGAGCAGAGAGAAAGTGAGGAGTATTTTGGGGTGTCTGTTCCCCCCTTTATAGTTCCCTCTCCATCACCAGCTGAAGTCCAGGAGACAAAGTCTGTTTGGATGGGACCCTCAAACTTTTCCTTTGTCAAAATATAGATTTTCACTCACACTCTCTTTCCTGCCAAGAATGGCCACGTAAGTGATTGTCCATTTGATCTTGTTGACACCTGGCTGAGGCGTCAGTTTGGCTTTTGTTTCAGAAGAAGTGGTTTGTGGCTGCTCTTTCTAACATAACACAGTAGAATCTTAAAACTTTACATACAATGCTGCCATACACATTTTACTAGGACAATGATGATCAGCAAATTATGCGTTTTTGAATGATACCTCATAAGGCATGCTTTGTATGAAATTTATCATGGTCCAATAAAAGGAGTACAAATGGGGGTACAAACTGTCACACTACATCCACCGCCTCACATTTGAGTTTTGTCAACTCAGTGAAGTGTTGCTGTACGCCAAATAAAGATAACTGAATGACAAAGCCTGGAGTTGAACTGAGTTGTTGGGAAGAAGAGTGGAAAGGGGTCTCAGAGAAAATCACAACACCTACCTCACAAGGGTCTTTTGAGAATAAATACCTTAAAGATGGTGAAGCACTTTGAGATCTATTGAGGAAGAGCTCTATAAAAGAAATTTGGCATTTCAATCAAATCAGTTCAGAACTTGACATTACGGGCTTACCTAGATGATAAAAATTTGCACCAGTCCAACACATCAATCTAATTGTACCAGCACAAACCTCTAAATCAAACACACTGCAGCAGTGTAAAAACAACCCCATAGAGACAGGACATAAGTACATAGGTTCAATCCAAGACTCTGCTGCACCCATGAGGCTCCATTATAAAAGTAATGTTACTCCGCAATAGTTGGAAAATAATTTCTGTAGCGAGACGAATATTTTATATTCTAATTTCCCGAGGAACAACGAGTTACCACGTGCTCCCCCCGCCACATAGCACAGCTCCCACCTGTGCAGCTCTGCACCTCCCCGAAGCTTGTAATTTGGTGGGCAACACCGCCCCTTCCCTCTGAAACTGCACCAATGTTAAAAAGTGGGGGGCGTGGTGCTTTGGCTCCCCTGCTTCTGGAGCCATTGACAGGACGTGCCTCGCCACTGGCACATCAGCTTTTGCCGACAAAACAGCGGAGGTGTGTCCACACCATAAGCTACTTTTGTCGGCAAATCTCTGTTGTTTTGCCGAAACAATAAAACCACGTGGACAATAGACATGGAGCTTTTTACAGCAAAGTTAAAGCGACAAAGTGTCAGTGTAGACGCTGCTGTTCATTATGTTGCCATAACTGGCCTCCCCCAGTATCCCACAATGCCCACCGTGACCACTCTGCTCACTGTTTTGAACTCGGCTGCCCTGCAGGCATGTGCAAGCTTTGACATTCCTCAGTGTGGAGAGCTCACAGAGCTGCTGAGGATGCCGCTCCCAGCAGCTGGGGAGGCTGTGGGAGAACTCGGAGGGAATCACAGAACCATTAATGTGGAATTGGCAGGCAGAAAAAGCAAGCTGCTTCTGCGGGGGTTGGAGGGGAGAAAAATTGCTGTGCTGTGCAGAGCCAGGATTGATTGCTCAGGCTGCTGTCTGAATTGAGAGCGACAGCATGCCAACACACTCCTCCCCCCACACACACACACAATCTCTCACACTGTCCCCCAACACACACTCTGTTTCTGTCTCTCTCACACACACGCTCCCTGCCACACCCTGTCCCCTTACTATGCCACATACACTTCAGCTGAAAAGCAGCTGGCAATCTAGTAGGCTGCCCATGAAACAATGGGATTGGGAAACCTGCATCATGTGACGCTGTGCCTGCCCCATGGGGCATTGCAAACCCTTCCCAAAACCCACGGCCAGTTGCACAATGGGATAGCTACCCACAGTGCACTGCTCTGTATTGATGCAAGGGCTGCTAGTGTGGATGGGCTCTGCCAACACAATGACCATAATGACGACATGTAACAGTGATTTAATGAAAGCCCTTTAAGTAAAGGGCCTAACTTTTGTCGACAAAACTCTGTAGTGTAGACAAGGCCCGAGAAACTCCTTCTCCTCATTCAGCCTGATGGAAGACTGCCTGGCCTCGGGCTCCCACACTATGTATGGTGGAAACAACCATTTGAGATGGGGGGTGATGGGGTGTGTGGCAAGTGACTACACCTGGGGACTCAGAACAGCCCTGTGTGGCTGCAGGTGGACACTGCACACCTACTGAACGGCTGCTCAGCTCATGCTAATCTCTCAGGAGGCTGTTCCAGATTCCATATTGCTGACCCCAAAGCTACTGAATGGCTAAAATACACATGATGTCTACCTAAGCCCTTTTTCCTTTTTTATTTGGGGGCGGGGGGAATACACATTTCTGTTTTTATATTCCCTACTTTCTATTTTGGAGTTTGAACCCTCTTCTGTCTTTATTGTTCCACTTCTGCATTCACTAATAACAATGCAACTGCAGAGACTCTATAGAAAAGGATTGTGATGGCATCAACATCCAGTCCCCTCTGTCACTCCGCCAGAAGTTTCTCTCTTTTCCTGAACTATGTTGTCTTCAATGCAAAAATGGCTGAGCCGACAGATCCAGGGCCCAGAAATGCTCACTGGTAACAATAGGAATAAAACCTGTTCCCTGCTACACAAAAGCTATGGACACTAGTACAAAGAGTGAATGAGCCCCCAGAGTCATGAGTTGGCTCTATGAACAGAGAAAAGACTTTTGTTAACGTGTGCACACTTAGCACTGGTTGTGAGGTATAAAAAGGCAGTTGCCCATCTGGAATACTGTGGCTTGCAGCCTGAATCCAGCTACGATGGAAAAGGTAAGAGAAACCTGTCTGGACTGGATTGTTCGGTATGTCAGTCTGAAGCCAGGGACCTGATTCTCTCATTTACATCAGAGTTAGGCGATGTCTGCACTGCACTTTCGTCATCAAAACTTTTGTCGTTCAGGGTTTGTTTGTTTTCCCCCCACACACCTCTGAGCGACAAAAGTTTTAATGACAAGAAAAGCCGGCATGGACAATTCATCGGCAGCAGACGCTCTCCCACTGACGAACCTACTGCCCCTCGTTGTGGATTGTTTTAATTTTTCATCTCGAGAGCTCTCTCCTGGCGACAAAGAGACACTGCGTACCTGACAATGGTGCAGATGTAGCGGCACAACCGCAGTGCTGTGAGGTGCACAGTGTAGACATAGCCTTATTCTGTTATGTCATAGGAGTTACTCCTGATCTATACCAGTAGCAGAAGAGAATAAAGAATGCAGACTTAAGGGAATTAGCATCTGTACTAATCTCTATATATTAAACACTCAGAGCCCAATTTTGCTCTTACAATGATGTAAATGAGGATCAATCTCACTGAAATCAAAGGAGTGTATCATTTTTATCACCACAGTCAGTAAAAAGGAAGGTCCAGACATTTCATGCTTACTGTGCTGAACGGAGAGAAATTGGAATGCTAGGACAGTCACACTGTATAGGATGTTACTGAAAACTCTGCCGATTTTTTCTCACACTAGATCATCCTTTTCGAGGACAGAAACTTCCAGGGCCGCTCCGTTGAGTGCAGTAGCGACCGTCCGGATTTGCAAAGTCAGCTCAGCCGCTGTAACTCTGTCCGTGTGGAAAGTGGCTGCTTCATGCTCTATGAACGTCCCAACTTCCAGGGACAGCAGTTCTTTCTGAAACGGGGAGATTATCCTGACATGCAGTCTGAGGGTTTCAGCACCTCCATTAAGTCCTGCCGGATGATCCCACCTGTGAGTTCGATTTTGCTTCTCTTTTTTTTTTTTTTTAAATGACAAAATTGCCCAAACCATAATCATAAGGCACTTGCTTGATCATGTTCAGCAGAGATACCCAAGACTGAAAATGAGAACTGTTTTCTTTCTTCTAGAGGTAGTCTCTCCAGGATGGCTGGGGGGACATTGCAGGGATGCCCTTTGCATCACTGGAGCAGGGCACAGGGCTGACTCAGGGCCCGGGATTACAGGCAGCCAGCCTGCTGCGGTCACTCTATTACCCTGTCTCATTTTCTGTCATAGCACAGGGGCACCTACAGGATAAAGATCTATGAGAAGGAGGATCACAGAGGCAACATGGTAGAGTTAACTGAGGATTCTCCGCAAGTCATGGACCAGCTACGTGCCCACGAGATGCTCTCTTGTTCTGTGCTGGATGGGCACTGGATCCTTTACGAATTGCCAAATTACAGAGGTCGCCAATACCTGCTGAGGCCAGGGGAGTATAGGAGATTCAGCGAGTGGGGCTCTATGAGTGGCAAAGTCGGCTCTTTGAGACGTGCCACTGATCTTTACTGAATCAAGACGCCTTTTGCCTGGAAGGGTCTCAATGAATAAAATGCTTTAACAGCCACTGTGCTCTCAGCGTGCTGTTGTAAGTGTACTAAGGGGAACGTCGAGGTTTGTCCTGTGTTCTTGGGCTACGGTTTCATCTTCTGAACCAAAAGTTGTCCCTCATCTTTCCCTGCCCTCCCACAGCATTATATAGCTACTTCCAGCACAAAGGACTCAACGCCAAACACAGGGCTCAGGCCT
The DNA here is from genome assembly GCF_965140295.1 of Lepidochelys olivacea. NCBI lineage: Eukaryota > Metazoa > Chordata > Testudines > Cheloniidae > Lepidochelys > Lepidochelys olivacea. The sequence goes on along the minus strand of NC_140421.1, from coordinate 64,112,377 downwards.
GGGCAGCCACACAAGGGAGTACGGGGGCACAAGGCTCTGTCCCAATCAGCTCCATGGTTTTGCAGACCTTACACAATATGCAGTACAAGACACGTAGTAGGAGCTGAATCAGAGTGAAACATCCAGGACTTGGCCCACAGAGAGACGGACGGGAGGACTGTAACCATACAGCTGTAGTCTGGATCATAATCCTCCAGCCCAGCCATGGCCATAGATTTGGAGCTAGGGCTAGAGGGGTCCTGGACTGAGCTCCAGACTTTACTCCCTGGCCAGAGGGCCCTGGAAACACCACCAGGGAGCAACCGCCAGAGCCCCCCCCCAGCCACCAGGCACGGAGCAAGCAGATTTGGGCACCCAGCTGATAACAGGAATGAGCCACATCCCCCTCCCAGTTGAGAGGCAGCGCCAGTCATCCCCCCAGCCAGGGGCCGAGCCTCAGGCCAGAGTTACCTGAGCACCAATCCAGGGCAGGGCAGGATTAACTAGCCATAGGCACTACACGTCTGGGTTGAGGGCCCCAGCTCCTGGAATCATCTGGAACATCCAGTGTGTAACTAAAGTTGTGGCTTCTGGCCCGGGGATGGGGGTTGTGTGTGTGTGTGTAAAGCAAAGCTTGAAAACATGACCCAGGTGGAACAAATTCAGAGATGTCTGCTCAAGTCTGCAGGCAGCTTGAAACAATAGCTCTGATAAGGTTGAACAGCCCCATGGACCTCAGTGTGGGGTTAACTGTAGGAGCCACCAAAACCAGCCCAGCAGAGGACTGTGGGAAGCAGGAAGAGAAGAGCACCCCTGGCCCAGTCCACGCATCCTGCAGATACACCCTGGCTCAAAGGTGAGTCCTGGAAGTTACCCTACTCCTTCATCTCAGGGTGGGAGGGACAAAGGACCCCTGTTCTCCCTGAGGGCAGAGGGCCCTTGCTCCCACTTCTTGTGGAGGGAAGGGCCCCATAGTGCTGTTCCTGTCTCTTTTGGTGGGGAGCCATTCAGAGGGCTCGCCGGGCTAATGGAGAAGGAGCCGTGGAGACAGCTCCCCAGCCTTACCAGCAGCAGAGGCACTTTGGAGCCACAGAGACTGTTATATACAATAAGAGAAGTTCTGATCCTTGACTCGTTTCATGGGCAGTAGTGAAGGTCACCGTTGTAGAAAGACTAACCTGTTAGTACGGTTATCAAGGTGTATACTGGGACAAGATTAAATACAGAGGCACATGGCACTGTCCGCTGTCCGGCAGACAGGATTCTGGGCTAGATGAACCTTTGGTCTGACCTAGTAGGGCCGTTCTTATGTATATTCTTATGAAAAGAGCAACGGCAACAAGACATTCAGTATACAGATGGCATTAGCCACTATGTTATATTATATATACACTTAAAAGAGGTTTAACAACAATTAAAGTAAAAAAACAAAAAATGGCCAAACACTTAGGGTTGCCAACTTTCTTATAGCACAAAACCAAACACCCTCGCCCTGCCTCTTCCCTGCCCCTTTTCTGAGGCCCCACCCCCGCTCACTCCATTCCCCACTCTCTCCCTCCCTCCCTCACTTTCACCAAGCTGGGGCAAGGGGCTGGGGAGCAGGAGGAGTGCGGGCTCCGGGAGGGAGTTGGGGTGCAAGAGGGGGCTCAGAGCTGAGGCTGGAGGTATGGGCTCCGGCCGGGAGGCACTTACCTCAGGCAACTCCAGTGGGCAGTGCTGCAGGGCTAGGGCAGCTACAAAGCATTCAAAAAAGGGATGTGAAGTTAAGACCACTTTGGGAGCAAGCCTGCAGCCAAAACATGAATGTACAAGGTCAAAACTTAGCAATATAGCAAGAACTCCCATGTTTAAATTAAAGAAAGGTTCAGTATGGGTGGCACCACAAAATATGCAGAAAGATCTGCTCTTATGGTTGCACAGGTCCACTGTGTGTGATCACTCCAAAGAGGCAGAGACCAAAGACATGGCCCCAATGGCAAAGAGACTTGAAGGAACACCTTGGTGCTGGTCTAATCTGTACTAGACAATCCAGCTAACAAAGAACATAAAAATAGCTTTTCTGAGACAAGCACAGAGAGGTCCATGGAAACAAGTTCAAATCTACTACACTTTGGAGCTGCCCTTAACACCAGAGGGTAACAAGTATGTGCTAGTTGTTGTCAATGCTTTCTCACATTAGGAGCAGGAAGCCTTCCACACTAAATATGTGACTGCCATAACGAGAGGGAAATAATTGGTGGGCAATGTGTTCTGCAGGGGCACTAAGGTTATTGACTCAGACAATGGGAGTGGATTTGTGGGGTCTGTAGTCAAAGAATTATGGACCCAACTGAACGTAGATCAAAAGGTTCCCATTCCCCGTCAGCCAGCAACAGCAGGACAGGTTGTGCAAATAAATAGGACCATCATCAAATCCAAGCTTAAAAATTAAAAAAGATACTGCAACAGACAGCAATTGGGATGAAGTGTTACCGCTGGTACTAATGCACATCAGAGCTAGGGACGCAAATCCATAGCCTTTCCCCCCCCAACGAGGCCTGATGGGGAGACTAACGAGAATGCGCAAGGATATAATTAGCCCAGTTCCAGCCCATCTGGCTATAGTGGTCCTGTCGGAAGCCTGGTACAGGACTTGCAGATGCAGATATAGAGGAGTGTGGTAGTAAGAAAGGAAGAGGACATATAAAAAACCAAGGCATGGTTCAATGCCAAAGGAGACCTGACTGAGCATCATGTGTGATCTAAAGTCATCATCCAGGATCAGGCTCCCTGCAAGCATTTCCCAAAGGCAAAGTGGTACAGTCCATGCTTCAGGTAGGATTGACCTGACCCCTCTGTATTCTTCATAGTCCTGGGAAGTAAAAGGCATAGCTGGGTTCACAAAAGTCAGCTCAACACTCATAAACCTCAATAAAAATTAAAAAGCACAAAATGGTTTCCTCTTTTTGTCTTGTTAATTTGCAACCATGAAGTGGTGGAGGGTTATGACATCGCATGTCCTGATGTGAATGGTGTGGAGACGGTCGAGAGGTTCAGAAACAGTCGGTAATTCCTCACTCCTCAATCATTCAGAACATGCCAGATGCCAGCTGCACAATAAAAACTACCTGTGTAAGTAAGTTTTGTAAAAACGAATGGGAAAATATTCTGCACCCCACCACTGGAGGCAAAACAGAATCAGCCTACCAGTTTAAGACAAATTGTCCTGTTTGGCCATTAAGGCAGTGGCTGTTAAAGCTGAAGAATTATAAGGGGTGTGTTCAAATGATAGGTTGGGCAGTGTCCTTTTCCCCTCAGGTTCTTAAGACCAGCAACCCAAAAGTCCCTTTCACATACCCAACCCTTCTCTGCTCCCCACCTCACAGTTGCTGTCCCTGGTCAGTGCAGACCCAGAGTTCAGAGGTACATCTGCAGAGTTCACCTCCTCCCCTCGGTGGGGTAAAGAGGTTCCTCACTTGCTCCGCCGCTTGGGCACTCGCTCGCCACCTCTCTCTGCCAGCCACCCTGCTGACTGCTCATGCTGGAAGCCTGCATCGCTGCTTCTGCCAGCCACCTGCTCACTGCTCCCACTGCACCTCTCCACCAGCCACTCTGCTGGCCGCTCATTGCACCTCTCCACCGCACCAGCCACTCGTTCACCAGCTGACTGTCAGTTGCCTTCTTCTGCCACCTGCCCCTCTGCTGTGACTTCTGCACATCAGTCTCAGTAATTTTTAGCTCTTTGGAGGCTGGGCAGAAACACTGCACCATCTTAAGTGATTTCAGTTCTGATTGGGCGTTTAACCTAACAAAGAGGCTCCTGATTAAGCCTATTTAGCTCTATTTTTTGAACAGTGGGGAGGAAAAGGTTAAACCACTCTATGGAGAACCCTTGAGGGTGTGCAGTCTTCTACCTGGTGATATCTATCTCCACCCATCTTACTTTAAGAGGGGTCTGACATTCGAGCCCCTGACTTAACGAGGTTCTTTCAACTGAGGGTGATAGGTTAAGCACACTCATTTGGGACAGGTTCAGCACAGTCCAGCTTTCCTGTATTCCTACAATAATTACAACATTGGTAATCATATTTCACTACCCGTACATTCAGTAGTAAGGTACCCAACACCAGCCAAAGTTGATCGCTTTTTGCTGAATATGTAATCAGAGAAGGAGCAAACTGTATTAACATAAACACACCCAAGTCTCTCCCCCTCCCAGATAGCTATCAGGGAAGCATTCATTCAGACCCTGCTTACAAAATAAAATGTGTACGTGTATATAAAGGGAGAGAGTTTCTGTGTAACTTTGGATACGTATGAGACGTAGCCTATATTCACCACTACTCTGCTTTTGAGTCTAATCAACAAAGCGTAATGTTTCTGTATGCCAAATAAATATACCTGACTGACAAAGTCTGGAGTCGAATTTAGGAAGCCAAGTGGAAAGAGGTCTGGGAGAAAATTCCAACACCTCCCTCACAAGTGTATTATGAGGATAAATACATTAAAGACAGTGAAGCACTTTGAGATCTATTCGCGAAAAGCTCTATATAAGAAATTGTCATTAGCTGGTTACCAACTTCAAGCCAATACAAAACTTGACATTAAGGGCTTATCTAGACAAGGAAAATTTGCACCAGTGTAACTACATCTATCTAATTGTACCAGCACAAACCTCTACGGTCAAACATTACAGCAGCACAAAACCAAGCCCATATAGACAGGACTTAAGTCCACAAATTCAGCCTAACAGTCTACTGGACCCATGAGCCATCATTATGCCACAATCTGTATTCCATGTAAGCTGCGCGCTTGGGCGGCCATGCAGGAGAGATTTAAGAGCCACCCAGCTGATAGCAGAGCACGCATAGCCGGCAGCATGTGTTCAGGTGCCCCTCCCCCCACGTTGCTCCATCCTGCAGCTGCTCCTGGGACTCTCTTGCTGGCTCTGCAGAGCGGGAGGTGGGGGAGGGAGGAGGGTGCTGATGTCAGGATGTCTCCCTCCCCCTCCCCCCACCCCTGTACTCCATCTCAACAGAGCAGGGCAGAGGGGACAGCCTGGCTCAGGAGGACTGGGAGCTGCTGTGGTCTGAATGGTGAGCATAATTCTATTGGTTTCAATACAGCCATGCTAATCTACACCAGTTGAGGATCTGGCCCAAATCCTCAATAGCCAGGCAGTCATTATGCAAAGAAAGAAGTGTGCATTCTGGATTAGTAACAGCATGCTATCCCTGTTCTGACTGAGAAAATTCTATTTCAAATGAATTATAATTAATGTAATTATGTCTGCATATAGTAGTCACCTCAGCCCCATAGCATGCTGTATATAATTTACAAGAAACAGTAAATTACAACAACACTGTAAAACTTATGCTACATTTTAATGCCCACTATCATTCATTTAAGGCTTGATTCAGCAGAGCACTTAATCATGTTGTTGTGTCTTGTGCTCCCTATACAATGTATGTAATATGAAGGGACCGCATGAGTACAGTGGGGTCCGGATAACCATGTTTATAGCTACACACCAACATGTAGACTTAGCTCCATGTATACACTGCTACTCTGGAAGGGGTCTTCTTATGGCTTCCAAAGCAGGATAGTGAGGACCACTAGAGGGCTCACAAAGTATTGAAAAGGTTTCAGAGTAACAGCCGTGTTAGTCTGTATTTGCAAAAAGAAAAGGAGGACTTGTGGCACCTTAGAGACTAACCAATTTATTTGAGCATGAGCTTTCGTGAGCTACAGCTCACTTCATCGGATGCATACCGTGGAAACTGAAAGTATTGAAAGTATTGAAAAGGGATACCACACAATTCCTTATACACTACACACGTGCATAAATTTACTGAATATCGATGGGATTAATCACATGCTGAAATGATTAATTAAACATGTGCTTAAGTGCTTTGCTGAATTAGGGCCTTAGCTGGTAGCTTTTTGTTTTTCAAAAAAAACCACATAGCAGATATTCAAATAAAACCTGAGAAAAACATGCAAATTCTACACTGCTATAGGACCTAACCAGTGATGAGCTGCCAAAATGTTAACAATAAAACATGTTTCCTATAAAAAGTTCTGATTTAAGGGATGTGCCCCAGTATGTATTTTTTGTAGCACTAGGGTTACCATAAGTCCGTATTTTCCCGGACAGGTCAGGCTTTTTGGTTCTTAAATCGCCGTCCGGGAGGAATTCCTCCTGGGAAAATATGGGTGTATGTTAACCCTACCTAAAGTTCTTTTTCAAAAAGATGGGCCTGAACAGAAATGAGCTCCATTTCACATGTGTGGGTTCCCACCACTCCCTGGGGGTGTGCTAGGGTGACCAGATGTCCGGATTTTATAGGGACAGTCCCGATTTTGGGGTCTTTTTCTTATATAGGCTCCTATTACCCCCCACCCCCTGTCCTGATTTTTCACACTTGCTGTCTGGTCACACTAGGGTGTGCACATGTGTGGGTCCCAGCTGCTCCCTGCCCCCCTCATTGAAGCAGGTGTGCGGGGTTACTGCCCTGGGAACTGCAGGGCACCAGTGGACATGGGGCCAGCTGCAGACAGGGGCATGGGGCAGGGCTAGCTGGAGGCAGGGGGTGGGGGCCGGCTGCGGGCAGGGCAGGGGGTGCGGAGCTGGCTGGAGACAAGAGAGTGTGGGGTTGGCTGGAAGCAAGGGGGTGTGGGGCTGGCTGGAGGTAGGGGCTGGCTGCAGGCAGGGCAGGGGGATGCGGGGCTGGCTGGAGACAGGGGGTGTGGGGCTGGCTGGCTTCGGGCAGGGCTGTAGGGGGGTGCAGCAGGGGTTGGCTGGAGACAGGGGGTGTGGGGCTGGCTAGCTTCGGGCAAAGGGTGCATGTGGCAGGGGTTGGCTGGAGACAGGGCAGGGGGTGCGGCATGGGCTGGCTGCAGGCAGAGGGTGCGGGACTGGCTGCAGGCAGGGCAGGTGGTGTGGCAGGGGCTGGCTGGAGACAGGGCAGGGCAGGGGGTGCGGCAGGGGCTGGCTGGAGACAGGGCAGGGGGTACGGCATGGGCTGGCTGTGGGCAGGGGGTGCGGGGCTGGCTGCAGGCAGGGCAGGTGGTGTGGCAGGGGCTGGCTGGAGACAGGGCAGGGCAGGGGGTGCGGCATGGGCTGACTGTGGGCAGGGGGTGTGTGGCTGGCTTCAGGCAGGGCAGGGAGTACGGTAGGGGCTGGTTGCGGCTGGGGAGTGCAGGGGTGGCTGGAGGCAGGGGCTGGCTGCAGGCAGAGGGTGCAGGGGTGGCTGCGGGCAGGGGGTGCAGGGGTGGCTGGAGACAGGGGCTGACTGCAGACACGGTGGTGGGTACTCATGGGGAGAGCAGCTCGGAGCAGCCCGAGCAGCAGGACGCAGCCCAGGCCCAGCAGAGCAGCTGGGGACCCACCAGGCAGCAGCGGGAGCCCCAGGGCCAGGGGTTGGGGGAGCAGCAGCAGCAACAGGGGTCGTACCCAGGGCCAGGCAGCAGCCCACATAGCTCCCGCAGCGCAGCGCCCCCAGTGACAGGAGGAGGAATTACATCACTTTCCGGCCGGAGCCCATCAAAGCCTCAGTGCCCCCTGCAGGGAAGCGGGTTAACAACCAGTTCTAAAACTGCTTCAGAATTTAACAACCGGTTCGTGCGAACCGGCTCCAGCTCACCACTGGGCCTAACACGCACATTTCTTCACTGACAGTGTTCAACATGTCTTGTATCCATGGATCGTAAGTTTGTCGCTAACATGCCATTGATGACTGATTCACTTCTCACCCTTTCACTGGTAACAATGAACATATAAAACATACACAAGCTAGGCAGAGAAGTTCAAGGAATAAATGCCATGCATCTCAGTACAGCAAAGAATGAGGTGGTGTCTGCCATTGGCCAGAACAGTGTTCCATTTGATCAGCTGATGCAAATCCAGCCCTAGTTTTTGTACCCAGCCAGAACAGAGAGATGTTATGTCAACTACTCATCCCAGAGTGATAAGGGATGGGATACCTAGTTTTGCTTGTTTAGAGATGTAGAGTATTGCGCATCTATAGTAATTGTATTATATAAATGCCAAATATAACAGAGGGTGTTTGGGCATTTACTAAACCAGTCTTGCAAAACTAATATGAAATTTACCAGTTCAAACACAAAGTCCACTTCCCTGATCTGTACAGTGATGATTAAGGAGCATGAAGAGACCAAAGTGGTTTTTGTTTGTTTGTTTCTTTTTGTTTTGGCCTACCAAAAAAAATATCCTTGCTGTGAGCCAGTAAAACTGTGGGAGTTTTTTGCTGTCCTGGGTGCACTTCTGGGCCCCAGAGCGGAAGGTTTGTATGTGATTAGCCAACAAGAGAGGGCATTAGGAGTTCTGATTCTCTCGCCAGATCTGTCATAGACTTCCCTTGTGACCAAGGGCAAGTGGGGTACTCTACGTTTAGTTTCTCCATCAATAGTAATTCTCAGCTCCATGAAGAGTGTTGATGAGCTGTACTCATTCATGTTTGTAAGTGCATTGAGATCCTTGAAGAGATATCATATAACTACAAAGTGTGCAGAGAAGTCGGTATCGGAAATAGACACTCTGGCTCACCCTCTGAAAACAAGTTTTGGGCAAAATTCTTTCAGATTTACACAGCACATTTAATCTTCAGTATTCTGCTCTCCTAAGGGGCATGCATCTCCTTCTGAGACCTGTACATGTGAGGTTTATGGTTTGTTTAAAGGAGTGACTGAAAAAGTCTTGATTTGGGGAATAAGAATGAGGCAGCCACAGTAGGAAAGAAAGTGTGTGTGTGTATGTGTGTGTATAAAGATATAAATGTGTTTTATTACCCAGCACTAGACTGAGTGGTAAGACATTGTGGCAAGGATATTCTTATTGCTTAGGTATATTTGTGTGTACAAATAGTTCTAGAATTGTGCACACATACACAGCATGACTGTGTGTGCAAAGTGGGTATGTACAAATGCATGGACATTTGCTCAGTTTTGACCCGCTGAAAATCTGGCCCCTAACTTCATACTGTAGCATATTTTAATGTTAATTTGCATGAAACAATTAACTGAGCTCACCAACAGTCTGACCCAAAGTGTTTGGTGTTCCTGAAATCCTTAGTTAGAATAAAAATAAGGCAGCTCCTCCTTTGCCTGTCAGCAGAAGTAGCCCACCAATCCCCGTACATATACACTATAGCGGTATGCCATTGTAGAGCAATCGTTCAGCAGCTAGATACTGAGTACCTCACTCCAAATATTGTGGACCTTACCGCACCAATAGTGTTGCACAGAGTGTGGTGTGGCATGCACCAACAGGTACTTGGGCATCCAAGTATTTGTTTGTATGTATAGTTATTTAATTTACATACATACAATCATGGCACATGTGTGTACCATTGCAGATGTACAAGTTCGGTGCATTTCATAGTGTAGCTACCTCTGTCTGTTGAAAACCCAGCCTTCAATATCATAGTAGACTGAAGGCCAAATTTATTACTTATGCGATTTGTGTTCAGCGTGATTCTCCGCTCATCACTGGAGTATCGTGACATCAGTGGACTTAACGCTGGTTTGAAAGCAGGGTAATGTAGTGGAGCACCAGGTCCCCAGAGTCCTAACAGACCATGATGTTTCTGTTGTACTATTCAATTTATAATACGTCCCTAATGGCCTCCAGCATCATTTACACATGTTTTGTCCCATTGCACATCATCCCTACCAGGATCTGAAGCACTCAACTGCCACACTGACCTCAGCGCCGGGAATGCCATTGGAATGAACAGAATTCCATAGAGCATGGATACTTCCTGACTAGTGGGAGAGACCCACCCAGAGCACGTTAGGGTCTCACTAAATTCATTTCGATCCTGTCTCTTGCTCCTAAGGTCAACATGCTGATTCCCCACTCACCTGCATAGCTGACTTCACCCTGCTCCCTTGCAGATCCCTGCTATATGGCACAGAAGAGGTTCCCTTTCTTGCTTCCCTGAGGACACATTCTGTGGGTCCTACATAACATTCATCTGGAATGTGATTAAAATAAGACCAGCACCTCGTGCCGGAGCAGGCACTCCTAGTTGATCCAGTTAAGGGACAGGGCTACACCTAGGCTATAAAGAGTTAGAGGGCAAATTCAGCAACAGCTGAGCTAGAAAAAGAACTGCCAAGTGAAAGCCGCAAGGAAGAGAGGGGCTCCTGAGGAAGAGACTGGGGGCTGGGAAGACCCAGTTGAAAGTTTTGTTGAAAGTTTCTCCCCGAGAGCAGGATAGGACAGTGCCTAAGGGAAGAAGGGCGGGTGGAAGATTTTTTTTTTTGCGTTTGTTTTGGGAACTGTGTATTAATTAAGAAAACCCCAAGCCCCCTGTTGCCTTAAAGGGAGGGAAAGGTAACTCTTAGAATAAACCAGGTGGGGTAGAGGGAAAGAAAATGGATACCACTTTTTCTCAGAAGTGCAGATAAGACTAGGGTAACCAGACGTCCTGACAAAATCAGGACTGTCCCGATATTGAGCCGTTTGTCCCACGTCCCGACTGAAGTACGGTCCCGATATTTTGTTTCAGGAGTGTTTTCTTTTTTCTTTTTTCCTTAGGTGGCGGTGACAGGCAGGGGGAGCGCTTTTTACACTCACCCGGCACGTCTGGGTCTTCGGTGGCACTTCGGCGGCAGGTACTTCAGTCGCTGACGGGCTTCGGAGGCATTTCGGCAGCGGGTACTTCTTTCTTCGCCAGCAAGATTTATTTCCTGCCGCCGAACGTGCCGGGTGAGTGTAACAATTGAAAAGGCGCTCCCCCTGCGGCGGTCCCGATATTTTGTATTTAGCATGTGGTCACCCTAGATATGACCCACTCTGGTATCTAATCACCCAGTGGACCAATACCCCAGGTATGGTGTGGCGTATAATGAAGAGGAGACAGGTAAGTAAGGTGAAAGCAAAGAGATGTGTATTAGCAATAAGAGTACAATTAATAGGGAAGGGGGAAAACCACAAACACAAACCAGTATCACAACCAATAGCAATAGTGACAGTGACTTCCAATGGGGCATAAAGCCCAGACCCAGATAAATGCCTCCCATGGAGGACTCAGATAAAGCCCAGCCCCAGATAAATTCCTCCTCAGTACCCTATAACAGAGATTGATTTCTTCCTACTTAATCTAGGTGCTGAATTGTGTGCGGTGGTGGTGCTCAGGACCTCAACTATCGGGCTAGTGGAAAGCCGTCCAGGAGGAACTCTGAGGAGTCCAGCGGGTGGATGGTGATCTCCACGGAAGAGAAGCTCTCCGGAGATGGAACAGCAGGGTAAGGTAAGTGTTGAAGGTCTTCTCCAGTGTCTTCGGGATAGGTGTCGCGCTCGTCGATATGGTCGGAACCACGATGAGACCCGTACCGCACCGTGCACAGGCTGCCGCTCAGATGGACAGCCCCGCATCCACACAGGGGTCAGTCTTTTCTAGATGTTAAGGCGGGAAAAATTGGACTGTTCCAAATAGCAATGCCAAGCAAGTCTGAGGTGATAGAACCTTCAGGGATTTGGGTGGGAAAATCCAGTCCTGACCAGTTAGGGCTAGCTTAGAGTCAGTGCCCCTGAGGTAAACAAGGATGGAGTTCCGAAGTCACATGTCTCAGACTCCATTTTGTATTTCTTATTTCAATTATCCCAACAACCCAGACCTCAAGAAGAGCTGTGATTGGCAGAGAGACTGTGTGGAGTTCATAAGGGGCTCTGACGAAGAGGAAACTGAGGCCAGGTGCTACCGAGCGACCTCTGACCATGAGGGGCACTCAGAAGGCTGCTGACCCTTTTACACCGACAGTTCAACGTTATTTGAACATACAGTGTACTTTTCCATAAATCATTTTGCTAGCCAAAGTTGACCTCAAATATGTGCAGAAAGGAAACACACCCAGAACCCAAACTGGCTTATGAATTTAAATGAATCTACCCTGTCATCCAGGGGCCATGTCCCACAAAGCCTCATGGCAACCTTCAAGCAGCCCCCTGCCTGCATTTCCCCCTCCAAGGGGTCTCTTCAGTAACTCATAACCCCATGTGTTCATTCACACCCCTGCTTGGGCTCGGGGTTATGAAATTAACACACATTAAAAATGAAGGTCTTGCGTCCATCCACTTACCACAGATCACTCCCAGGCCTTTCCTGTCCATGCCTCACTCCTCAGGTTCCAGGTTTCCCTTCTAGACCCTCTTCATACCCAGCAGCCTCTGCTCTCCCTGGGAATACTCTCTTGGTAGCTTCCTGCAGGGGAATCAGCTCATCCCTGCTCAGGTGTGCCTCCTGAGTAACTAGGGCTGGCTGGGCCCAGGCCTCTAGCCCTTCAAAGGGGCAAGCCAGCCCGTTCCAGGCGTGCACATTTGTTTCTCCATTGAGCACTCAGTTCCAGCAGAAGCACATTCCTGCTCCATTGTATAAGCAGTGAATCCCTAGGAATAGGGAGATTTCACAAAGGAAATGTGATCCCAGAGAAGACAATAGAGCACATACCATTTTTCAAATGTTCAGCTCTGCTTCAAAAACTCCGGATGTTAGGCAATAAAGGCACAAGCCTGCAAACCTTTGCCCAGATAAGTACATTGACAAATTGCAGTTACTTAGCTGGGGGAGGACTGGCAGGGTCAGACTATTGGTGCTCCAACACCACTGGATGGAGTCAGGACTATAGTTCCACTAACAAAGATATAAAACCATTTATTATGTAGAGCATCCTTCACATGCAGACTGGTGGCTCGGTGCTCAGCTGCAGTACACTAGTGAAATCACTGGAGCTATACCAGCATACACCAGCTGAGGAACTGGCCCCGTATCTGAGACTGCATTACAGAGTTACGGTACATAATGCAAATGTAGAGTTCAAAAGAAGAGTAGCACAAGGAGAAAGCAATGACAAGGCATTGGCAAATGAGAACATGTCTGTTTTAGGTAGGATTTGAAATGAGAGAGCAAGTCAGTGAGGTGGAAAGATGCAAGAGGAGCATCCCATGCAGCAGCAGCTGTGGATGAGAATGCTCTTGTACCATAAGTGACGAGAATATGTGTAGGCCCGACTGGAGGTTGATGGTCTGAGTGGAGGGAAAGGGAGAGGAATAGAGAGAGAAAAAAGGGTCTGTTGCAGCTTAGTGCAACTGCACCTGCATTTCTTCCTTGTGGTCCAGCAACGGCAGCCATTCTAGGTTCCCAGCTCCTCAGCCATCCCCTCTCTTGGGTAGACACACATGTCTCTCTCCCTCCTGACCAATGTTTTTCCAGGCTGCACAATTTTTTGCCTACACTTTGAGTTCCCCAGCAAGTCAGACCGCCTCAGCAGACCATAATTGCCCATAGGTATACGCTACCACAGAGCCCTTCCTGAGCAAGCACATTTATTCTTAAGCTGAAAGCCTTACTGAGAAAAGAACCTACACGTATGCCAATAAGTGATCACCCCAGTTCCAATAAGGGCTTTGGCAGGCGATCCATCCTTCAAACCCCACCACAAGTTCAGAACAGCTGTTAGCTCAGAACAAATACCCCCCATGCATCTGTGAGTCACTCCTTTATACAGCTTGGGTCTTTGATCTGCAGAGACCCTGAATAGGTACTCAGCCAGACAATGATCCCCTCCTTCGGGCAAAGCTTCAAAAGGCTGCATCTTTTCATAACCAGAGAAGGTAATTTGCATTCACCTCTCCGCAGGTATTTCCTAGGAACCTCACTTAGCTTGCAGAATAGCAGCCCTGTTAGTCTGTATCCACAAAAAGAAGTGAGCTGTAGCTCACGAAAGCTTATGCTCAAATAAATTTGTTAGTCTCTAAGGTGCCACGAGTACTCGTTTTCTTTTCAGTTAGCTTGGGTTGTCCGACATTGTTTTAAATAGGCCTTTGAATCACATAACACTTCCCAGGGTTTACATTAGCCACATCTCCCCACTCGAAGCATTATATTCAACCCCACGATAATACATAAAATACTTAACCTTAATTCAATCCGGTGTGTCCAGAATAGTAAAGGAAATTGCCATATGTGCCACAGAGTCAGTGAGACACCCTGGAATAATAGGGCAGCTTTGGCCCTGAGCTGCCTATGTTTCCCTTTAAAGGAGCAAGTAATCAAATACAACTGGTAGCTTATGGGTTCTCAAGAACTTGGTATCAGTCCAGTTATATTAATACAAGCATGTATAATCACTCATCTGAATGGAAAAGCACAGAACACAGATTTGGTATTGGTTTGGTGACACAGCTCCCTATGCTATGCTGAGTCCCATTAACTTCAGTGGGACATGGAATAGAAACTGGTGTCCTTGCCAGTGGAGCCCAGTGCAGGATGGGAGCCACAGTGATTTTTTAACTAGCTCACGGAACGCCTTAACTCTGGCCTGTCCCGCTGAGAAATGGCCAAAGTGGCTTCTGTTGATCACCCTGCACACCTTTAAGTGCTACCACTATACAAAGGTGTAAAAGGAGTAATAACAATCGTGTATGATACTAATCAAGCAACCAGAATCAAACCATGTGGCCAATCCCAAACAACCCAGTTTAAGGATGGTGTTCCCAGCCTCTGTTTGCCAGAAGCTAGGAATGGGCAACAGGGGATGGATCACTTGATGATTACCTGTTCTGTTCATTCCCCCTGGGACACCTGGCATCGGCCACTGTTCAAAGACAGGATACTGGTCTAGATGGACCTTTGGTCTGTCCCGTATGGCCATTCTTACGTTCTTATGAAACGCAAAAATGTGAAAACCTACCAGGAAATTCTATGCTCAACTGGGACAACCTTTTTCTGTGCAAAGAAAATTATATAAAAAGTGCTACATTTCTGTGGTAATATATATGAACTCTTAACAGATGAGACTAAATGGGACTATTTTCTATCCAGTGGCAGATAAAATCTCTGCCTATGGAACTTCAAATGTTTAAATTTTCACTCTCAGTTGTGAATAACCAATTGATTTAAGCATCCATTACTACACACAGGCTTTTTTTGAGTGTGCATAATTTACCACAATAAATACAATATAGCCCACAAAATCTAAGAAAAAACATTTTTTCCCCTGATATCCAAATCCTACTGAAGTCAATGGGCATTTTATTAGCATAATACCAGGGCTGCTTTTCAGTGTCAGAGAGCCCATGGAAATTTTAAAATGCCTTTGCCTTAGGGAACAATGAGAGATTGAGAATAAAGATTATGAAACAATCCTGCAGCAGCAGTTTACCAGCATTTTTTCTTGAACATGTTCACGTCAGTGAAATAATGGCAATATTGACTGACATACACATTAACCTGGTCCCTTTGTTATTTACATAACAATATACTTGGCACCCAGTAAACAAAAGGCCATAACAATTCTTTACAAAGAATAATGTTGATGATGAGGGGAAAAAGAATGAGGAATTCTCTTTACTGGACAAAAAATTCCCTTTTGTCCAATTCATGTGGAGCCAGCGCTGTGTTGTCTATATAAAGGACTGTTGAACCTCCCAGAGTATTGAGGTCTTGCAGCTAAGCTCTGGCTAACATGGCAAAGGTAAGAAAAAAAATGAGTAAATACTGTGTTGAAATACAGTATACCATTATATTATTTTATGTGTGTGTGTGTACCTATACAGAGTATGTCAGCCTAGTAATAGATTAACAGAAAGAAATGAAAACGTACACACAAGTGTGCGATAACTGGATTAAAAAAGGAAATATTAAAATCTTATGTGCTTACTAACAGCCAAATACAAAGATATTTGGTATGTACAAAATCTTTATTTTAGGTTTATTTTTTTCTATTTGGTTGGTGTTTTATTTTCTGACTTTTTAAAGAGGGTTGTATTTCACAAACAGGCACACCATTCTTTGGAGTCATATTATCAGAAGGTGCTGCAGTTTGCGTATTGCAATATGGGAATGTGTCTGAATATTCTCCTTATTTATTTTTTTAAGTATCAACTGATGTCACACAAAAAAACTACATTTAACTCCTACTTGGAAATTGCTGCGACTAGCATAAGGCTATTCAAGTGACTGACGTATTAGAGAGAGCATCATCTGGAAGGAGGGTCCCAACTATGGGACCATTTCCCTCCGCTCCAATTGGATGTTTTCCTTCCCTGAGACTTTCATCCTCCTCAACAGCTCAGAGGCTGTCAGACCGAGGGTGGGACCATTCTACTGTGTCCCAGAAAGTCTCATCTGTGTACCTCTCCTGTCACCCTTAGCTCCTCCAGTTCAGCCACCCTGGTCTCCAAAGCCCGTACAGTCTCTGTAGGCCAGGAGCTCCTTGCACCAAATGCACACGTACTCCACCTGCCCATAGGGCAGATAATCCTGCATGCTGCATTGGGTGCAATAAACTGGATAGCCCCCCACTCTGTTGCTGGACTTCTGCCTGAATTCTCTTTTTACTCCTGCAGCTCCTTCCTTTGTTGATGTTTTGTTTTTATCGGGAGGTGTTTTTGGCTTTAAGTTTAAAGAATGTTAAGTGTATCTAGCCCCCCCACACACACACTCCCCCTCACAAAACTCCCCTGTTAGCTGCTCCTGGTCGCTACCTCCTCTGGTTGTTTAGGAGTGGGCTTTTTAAAGCCCTGGTCTTCCTGAATAGCCCATCCCCTGGTTAAGGGTTGGTGGGTACTAAAGGGCGGAGGGATCAAAGCCTCATTAAGAAGCTCTCAGTCTTGCCACTAGGCTCAGCAGACGGTCCCCCAAACAAACATATCATATGGTATATTTCAGTCAAGCAGCAAGCACATCACAAACACAAACACAGACACTACAGACAACAAACGTACCCCAAGGGTCACATCATCGCTCCTCCTTCACTTGAAGAACTCCCTCACCAATCTCCCCTGTTAGCCTCTCCTGTTCACTAGCTTAAAGCGGTTCCTGACCTGCCTAAGTTACACTGTTTCAGAATGCCAACCAGCCAAAAACCCGAGCCGTGCAAAAGTGGCTCATGCTCCTTCTCTTCTTGGACTCCTAGAGGTGCAGCACACAATCTCCACTTGCCAACTCAAAGCGCTGGAGAACGTCAGCTCATTAGAATCCTTAGGGTGAGATCTGAAGACATCTGCTCTGCTCATCATCCGCTGAACCAATCACATTTAACTAGCTGTGCCCCTGATAGGAAAATGTATATCAGTGCTTCAGTATTAATCCTGGATGTTTTCTAGGCCTGATCCAAAGCCCACTGAGGACAATGGAAGCCTTTCCACTGATTTCAATAGGTTTTTCAGATCAGACCTTATGGGAGCCAGAAGCTAAAAGCCAATTTTTTAAACAAATGCTTTAAAACGTTATTAGATTTGCTTTGTTATTTCAACCCAGATCATATTCTATGAGGACAGAGACTTCCAGGGCCGCTCCTATGCAGTCACTGCTGACCAGCCGGATATGCATGCTCACCTTAACCGCTGCAACTCAATCCAGGTGGAAAGTGGCTGCTGGATGATCTATGAGCGCCCCCATTACATAGGACATCAGTACTTCCTGAAAAAGGGGGAATATACAAATGACCAGCAGTGGATGGGGTTCAATGACTCTGTCAAGTCCTGTTGCATAATCACACCAGTAAGTTCACTGTCCTTTCTATAGGTGATGATTATTATTTGTTGTACTAGAGTAGCACTAAAACCATCAGACAAGTTGAGGGATCTATTGTGCTAGGTGCTGTAAGAGACAGTCCTTGCCACAAAGAATTTACAATCTGGATAAAGGGATGGCCAAAGCGGGGGATGGGAAACAGAAGCCCAAATAGATTTGTAAAGGTGTTTAAATCCTGAACACATGTTTAAATGCTTTGCTGGACTGGAGCAAGCGTGCTCAGTCGGAACCTGAAGCCCCAGTCCTGCAAATGCCAAGGTGAAGGTTACTCATGTGAGTAAGGCGTTGTCTATGCACGAAAGATGTACAAGGATATCATTAAAGCAGTACAACCCCGCTCCTGTGGAGGTAGGTATACTGGTATAAAGGTGCTTAAAGTCACAAAAAGGGGAATAGGCTGAACTGATATAAAGCACCTTTATACCAGTATAGCTGTCTACACTCGTGGTTGCACCGGGAAAACTATATTGGTAAAAAAATCACCCCGCTAACCTGCCATAGTTATCCTGGTACAGGAACCTGCCTGCATACTTCCCAACATCTCGAGAGACTAAAGCAGGTTTGGCCCATATACCTCTCTGTAGATGGACACAGAGGGGTGTCGGGCCAACTACCCCCCTCCCAACATCTGTCCCAAAATGCAGGAAACTCCAACTGGGACAGGAGTCACTTCAACTGGGACAGGAGTGGAGGTTGGGGAGGAATCAAAGCAGAACACTCCTGCAAAATGTGGGATGGTTGGGAGGTCTGTGTGTGTAGCTTAGGCCTTACCTTTTGCAGAATCCAGGCCTAAAATACAAACTCGGGGTCTGATCCTTCAATCATTGAAGACAGTCAGAGTTCTTACCATTGATTTCAATGGGAGTATGATCAGGCTTTGATTTTGTACATCATCTTTCGTACAAATTGTATCCCAAAATGCTTTAGACAGTTACAGAGTTAAAATAAAAATGATTAGCAGAAGTAGAAAGAAACTAAGAGCAGTAGGGAAGAGGGAAAAATTAAGGTGAAATATTTAAAATATCGGGCTATGTTCTTAGTTCAATGTGTTGCGTTTTCTCCTAG
The DNA here is from genome assembly GCF_965140295.1 of Lepidochelys olivacea. Lineage (NCBI taxonomy): Eukaryota > Metazoa > Chordata > Testudines > Cheloniidae > Lepidochelys > Lepidochelys olivacea. Next base: position 64,093,790 of record NC_140421.1, on the reverse strand, counting down.
AGAGATAATGAACATATATTTTTCTTTCAGATATATAAGGGGGAGGTTGTTAGATGAGATAGCAATTCTGGTATTTTTGAGAGAATAGGTATTCACTATTTCTTATGAAAAGCAGAATTACTAGTTGATAAATTAACGCCAATCTGTTTATAGATATCCGAGCGCTGAGGCAAGAATATAATTAGGGATTCTAATTTTCGGTTTTAACCAATAAACACTGATAAAACACTCCCAATAAAAAAATGAAACAGATGTTTATCCAGTAAACACTGGAAAAACACCAGAAAGGTTTACTTGTGTCAAGGTTCCTTCCCCACTCTGAACTCTAGGGTACAGATGTGGGGACCTGCATGAAAACCTCCTAAGCTTATTTTTACCAGCTTAGGTTAAAACTTCCCCAAGGTACAAACTATTTTCCTTTTTCCCTTGGACTGTATTGCTGCCACCACCAAGCATCTAACAGATATATAACCGGGAAAGAGCCCGCTTGGAAACGTCTTTCCCCCACAATCCTCCCCAAACCCTACACCCCCTTTCCTGGGGAAGGCTTGATAAAAATCATCACCAATTTACATAGGTGAACACACCCAAACCCTTGGATCTTAAAAACAATGAAAAAGCAATCAGGTTCTTAAAAGAAGAATTTTAATAGAAGAAAAAGTAAAAGAATCACCTCTGTAAAATCAGAATGGTAAATACCTTACAGGGTAATTAGATTCAAAACATAGAGAATCCCTCTAGGCAAAACCTTAAGTTACAAAAAGACACAAAAACAGGAATATCCATTCCATTCAGCACAGCTTATTTTCTCAGCCATTTAAACAAACAGAATCTAACGCATATCTAGCTAGATTACTTACTAAGTTCTAAGACTCCATTCCTTTCTGTTCCTGGCAAATGCATCACACACACACACACACACACACACACACACACTTTGTTTCTCAATCCCTCCAGCTTTTGAAAGTATCTTGTCTCCTCATTAGTCATTTTGGTCAGGTGCCAGCGAGGTTATCCTAGCTTCTTAACCTTTTACAGGTGAAACGGTTTTTCCTCTGGCCAGGAGGGATTTTAAAGGTGTTTACCCTTCCCTTTATATTTATGACAACTTGTATCTAAGGGTTTGCCTACATGGAGCAGTAATGCGGACTATGGGGGGGGTTCATTTCTATGGCGCACCAGGATGTTGCACATTAATTGGACCATGTAGTGTGCACTAAAGGTTCCCCAGTGTACTTTAATGTAGTGCTGTTCAAAAAAGTGCTATGTTAAAGCTCACTAGGGAACATTAAGAAGAGATTATTCATTACTGTAATGAACAATATATATAATATACATTCCTCATTACAGTGGATACAAAGAGAGACCTTTTTGGACAGCCAGATAAAACTCAAAATTTGCTAAAAATAAACCTCCCAAAATGAAATTAATAAACTCTGAGAAACAGATGCCTTCAACATAATACATTTTGATATATAAGGCCCTAACCAGTGAGGGTCTCACCATGCAGCTAGACACCATACAAACACATAGTGAGAGACAGGGCTGAAGTAGAGCTTACAAACTAAAGAGACAAAGGGTGGGAAGGGAAACTGAGGCACAGAGTGTTGCGGCAATCTGCCCATGGCCACCTGGCAGGTTAGTAGCAGAGTCAAGAACAGAACCCAGCTCTCCTGAGCACCATTCTAGTGCCCTATCCACTGAAGAACAGTAACGCTGGCAATGCTGGTGCATATGACCCTTATGGCAGTCCAGCTGTCACTTACCACTTGCTTTCATCCTTCACTTGCTAAAGCTAGGTATAATTTACACACCCTAGGCTTGATTCCCCACTGCTTACACTATCCTTACACCACTGGAACTCTACTGAAATCATTGGAGTTGTGTAAAACTGTCGGAGCAGTGGTGAATCAGGCCCTTTTTCTGCTAACTGAACACAAGTTGTCATACAATTATGTATCATTAATGTCAATAAAGCAGCAAGCAACCTATGATCATATAGAGCTGCTGCTCGTGTGCTATACACCTGTGTTTGTGTTTGTCTTCCCAGAAGGATACGAGTCTATGAGACAAATGACGTGGGAGGCAGGATGACCGAATCCTTCCGTGACTATCCTTCTCTCTGTGACGAATTTCATCCCAGGGACATCCAGTCCTGTCATGTTTTTGAAGGAAACCGGATTTTCTGTGGGCAGCCAAACTACAGAGCATGGCAGTACCTCCTGAGACCCAGGGAGTACTGGGGAGTCACTGACTGGGGAGCCATGACCGCCATAGTTGGTTCCTTTAGGCCAACAGCGTATGTTTCCTAGGCAGCACACATTTCCATGCTGTAAACGCGTCTCTTCATTGGGGTAATACTATTTAAACAATTTGTTGCTCTTTCGGGTTGGGACGTTCAAAGTAACCTAATGGAAGTTAGGTTCCCAACTGCCCTTCAGTGTTTAAGGCCCCGATCCAAAGCTCATTAAAGTCCATGGGAGTCTTTGGATCAAGCACTTAAGTGACAGGGTCCAATCTGGCTCACCGGCAAAACACAAGTAGTTTCACGGAAATCAGTGACCCGGATTAAACCCAGATTCAAGCTCAGAAAACAAATAGGCAAAACACAGCTACAGCCAAATTGCTGAAATGGAATTTGATCTGCCGAGTGAGATTCACATAAATAGCTGCATGATTCTGCCCTTCGCAAAATGGTTTTCAGTTCTTATCGGAAGAGACGTGAACGTTCAGCTTCAGGATGTTCTGAACGACTCTTCCCAGCACGACTTTTCAGTCCTGTAACATAGAGTCAATGGGCCATATTCTGAACCTGCTCTCACTGTGACCTGTACCTTACTTCAGGAGCAGCCCCATGAAATCAATGGCACTGCTCAGGGTAAGCAAGGGTGGCTGAGTTGAGCCCATAGTTCTTTTGCAAGCAGCTTTCTAGTCCTGCCCGTTGTATGCTGGGATTTATAGTCCTGAGACACACAAACTGGACTACGACAAAGCATTTCTGATTGATTTATACCATGTTTATCAGTTACACCTCTCTTCTTGGCAACCAGCATTTGTAATGTGATTGGTATCATATAATAAACCTTGTTGGAGCTTACACATCGCTCTGTTGTTCATTTCTCAGTAAAATAAAAATATAAGATAAAGACCCTAACCCTGCAATCAAATAGCAGTGGAAAATCTCTGTGCCCATCTGCAGTCTCACTGAGGCCAATGGGGTTCTGCACAGGCCTGCATGGATCTGACTGTAAGATCAGAGGTCATGCTTTGCTTTTCTGTAGTGTCAAGGGTTTTAAAAATATGAACTAACCACAACCCTGGGAGGAAGCTACGCCCCAGGCCTGCTAGAAATGCCAGGGGATTTTTCAGTGTATTTCTCTTCCGTTACATCTACCCCGCAAATTAAGATGCAATTGCAGAACGGATAAGCATAGCCACATTAGCTTTAGTCTGACACTCTGAAAGCTATGCTTCTTAGTGCCATGTTGGAGCAGCAGACGTTTTGTGGGAATGACCTCCAAGCTGTTCTATTCCCCCTTCTCGTAAGAGCTACACATTGGGATAAGGCTTCAGAAGTTGGGGACTTTCAGATTATGAAGTGAAATTGTGAGCTATTTTGTTAACTACTGGCAAAGCTTGGCTATCGTTGGCCCTTTGGAAGACATAGCGGAAATATGGGGCCTTGCAGGGTAGTTTCCATTTGGATGAGAAATCAGTGACATGGGGCACAGGTAATTTCTATATGTAACTTGTCTATTTACAAAAGGTACACAGGTCCCATTTCCCTGAACAGTCTGGGTATGAACTGCACACAGGGAAGGCACCCATGTCCTGCCCCAAGAAGCAGCCGTTTTCCAGCCCGCTGCTTCTCTCAGGGCTCACCAGACTCCAGGGCCAACCTTACGGGTGGGTGACGTGGGTGATCATCCAAGGTGCCGTGCGGGGGGGAAAGGGGGGTGGGCGCTCTGATCAAGAGGCTGCAGAAGGGCCATGCCCATCCGGGAGGCGGGGAGAGGGGATAAAGGGGGCTGTGGGGCAGGAGGCAGGTGCTCACATGGGTCCCCTCTCTGTCATCTCGGCTGCATGACACTTGCAGTGCGACTGCCACTGTTCCATCTGCTGCTGCTCTGCCCGCTAAGCGGCCGCCTGCTGCTCCGGGAACAAGACTTGAAGGGTGCCAAAGAAAGTTTGCCACTTTCCCTGAGGCCGGCCCTGCCGGACTCACAGCCACATGCAGACTGCTTCTTTCCAGGGACCCCCCTGCCCCCAAACTCGATCTCCCCACGGCTGAACGTTTAGCCTCCTTCCACCCTTCAGCCCCCGAGTTTGAGAGCTAGGAAACCCTTCTGGCTCCACACTCTCTCACGGGCAGGCCAAGGGATCTGGGCATTAGACCCCTGCAGTCTGCCCTACCCTAGAGCCCCAGCTGAGTGCTGTAACCCGCTCATTCACTAAGGGCTACTGAATGCCTTGCACCAGTGACCCCTAACAGGGACTGATTACAATGGCAATGTTCATCATTGTTTGACTTGATCAGTAGCTTACAACCAAGACCACAATTTAAACAAAAACAAAACCTACGGACAAAACACCAACAGTGTAATTAGAAACAAAGGAACAACTTAATCCCTGGTGTATCCCCATTGAGTTAAACCAGGGTGATTTGGGCCCAGCATAGACAGAGGCGGTTCTGAGTTGCAAAGTGAAGATTGGAGTTTGGGTTTGTTCAGATTTAATATTTTGATTCAGACCCACCTCCAAATATTATTATTTATTCGTATGACTGTAGCTCCTAGAAACCCCAGTTAGAGACCAGCACCCCATTGTGCTACACAGAACAAAAAGACGGTCCTAGCTTTAACCCTCCTTTATATAATAATCCAGTTATAAGAAGGGTTACTCAATATAAAATGGTCCACATTTCCAGCAAACTGTTTTTGATTCCATGGATAATAAGTAAATCACTACATCCCAGGGAACTGGCCTGGCCCCTTCCCCTCATTTCTACCCTTCCCCCCACCCCAGCAAATCTGAGTCATTGGCCACGCCCCACTCACTGCCAGAGCTCCAAACACCCCCAGAACTAGACCAGAGGAGAGGTCTTGAGGCATCTCGGACCTTCTCAATATGCCAGAGATCCAGCTGGGAAGCCAAGCAGTGACAGGAAATGCTGATGAGGAGACCTCAGCTGGTACGTTTGGGTGGTATATTTAACCCGTCCATCCCGTTTATGCAGGTTCGTATGCAGGGGCTTAGGGACCTTTATTCCAGGTCCTGAATGTGCACCACGATGACTGTTTATGGGCTGTCAGAGGTAGCTACAGTAGCAGATGGAAGTGTGTCTCCATGCAGCATCCTTATAGCCCCGTTCAGTCACCATTTTCACTCCCTCCTTCCTCTCCTCAGTTGATTACTTGTTAAAAACATCCCAGATAGGGATGTTTATACTAACTGCACTCCTCCCAATCCCCTGGCAACTGGGAATAGCTCTTCCCTTCACCCACCTGTGCCAGTAGGGCTCTCTGCCTCCTCCCCAGCCATGACTACATGTGGGTGAGCAAAAGACAGCATGCAAGTGGCAGAAAAAGATGGTAAAACTGCTCCCACATCACTAGATGCTTGTTTATTGCATTAGCACAAAAGAGAGCCCAATTTATGTAATGGCTAAAGACATCTAAAATCAGTGTGTGATCATTGCCCTGAGCAAACACAGCATTTCAAGCATTTAATGGTACAATAGTTTCATCATTGTTTAAAAGGCCCTTAAGATTATACAGGTTATAAAAGGCATCTGAGGTAATTGGGCAGTAATCACATAGCTGCACAATTTCACTGTAATTGTATCAAGCACGGGAGTGTTGCATCTAAGTGCACACGTGCAACATGTTGCAGGCTACAAGCTCTACAGCATATGTATCACAGCTGGAAAATCTCACTTGTTTTAACATGTACTTTGTGCAAATCTGCGGCAGTTATCACTCAGAACTTCCAGAAAGACGTTCCTACCGGAGGACAGGATTCAGAGGCCGGTGGCTGCAACGCACAGACAGTTCTCCTGTTATATCTATCACGGCTCTGATGTTTCTGATCAGAATGTTGGTCTACTACATCGATACGCTGCACTGGGTTAGATTCCACGTGTCCTCTCCAGAAGTTTCTCATTTCCCTGAAGCCATGGGCCCCATCTTCCCTGTCCTCCTCTGGTGCTGGTACCAAAAGGAGTCGCCACATTCCCTCTCTCAGTGGCTAGAAGGTAGCTACTCAAAGGGCCACAGGATGCCAGAATCAGCAGGGGTTAAAGAGAGCCTTTGGGCCCAGTTAGCCCCACCCCACTATACCTGCGGCCAATGCCAGGCTGGGGGCAGGGAGAAAAGAAGAGAGCCTGGCTCAGTTCGGGGCTGACTGGTGAAAAGGCAACAGCTAGCCGCCTTCCTACCTGAGGTGAAGGAGCACTAGCCTGCCTGCCTGGCCTTAAAGACTGAGGCTCCTCAACCAAGCAGGGGTCTAAGAGCCATGCACTCTAACCACTAGGCCACTTGGCCCTCCAAGCTGCCTGTTACATGTATATTTTGGAATTCTCCCAGCAAAGTCTTAATATGAGTCTAAAGCCCCAGACTCTCAAATGCCGAAGCGCAGCCATTTCCATAGAGACAGAGGTTAGGGGTCTATTATAGGAGTGGGTGGGTGAGGTTCTGTGGCCTCCGATGTTGAAGAAGTCAGACTAGAGGATCACAATGGTCCTCAGACTAGAGGATCACGATGGTTCTCAGACTAGAGGATCATGACGGTCCCTTCTGACCTAAAATCTAGGAGCAAATGAGCACAGGATTCAATTTCATCTGGACATCAGATGGTCTCTTGGCTGCCTTGCATGTCAACCCTACACAACATGGAGAACTCCCCCTTATCAGCAGAACAGCAGTATTGCATCTCTCCTGGTAGCAAAGTTGTTCTAAGAGCTAACGCCGCCTGTCTCCCCCAGATAAACACTATGTTCTGCAGGTAACAAGAATTTATTCTTCTCTCCTTTTGTTCACATGCAAGACACCTTCTGAAAAGCCCTGGCATGCTCTGGATGTCTGGTGAGCTCTAAAAATCTACACTGAATCACGAAGCAATCCAGAAAATCTTTAGCTCCATTTGCTCTGTAACCACTTGTCCATCATCAAATGAGAGGGGGAAAAAACAAAAACAAAGACACAAAAAGTTTCAATGAGTAGATGTCCATGGTGCATTTCCGAAATTCGCAAATCCAGAAGCCTTTCTTCACCTTAAACTTTCTTGTCCATTCATTCAGCACCCGGACAGCCTCTTGTCCGAAGAGTAACATACAAAGAGAGATGTTGAATGGCCACTTGATGATCTGTCCACGCCTTCACAAATTAAATGTGCAGGCCTGATCAGGCCCTGCCTTTGGAAGGATGATTCCTCAAGCTGTCCTCACCCATTTAAAACAGAAAATCTATCTCCTTCACATTGCAGATCGCTATTCATCCTTTGTTTCCTCCCCCGGTTACACAGTGCTATGGGATATCTCATTGTCCTGGATCTGTGAGCTTTCCTTGCAAAGAAAAATAGGAATTTATCTCAACTTACCTGGAAATTTCCTTTCTTCGAGCAGGAAAGTCTGCAGATCCATCCCATCTGGCACAAATATTACTATTCTGAGGGAAGGATTACAGTACTGCATCTTTACTCCTTTCTCTCTTTGGTACACAGTATATCTCTGTCTGCTGGTAGGAACGTGTTTGTGTGTATTTTTGGCTATGGTCACTAACCTGTTGGTTAATGGTTCAAGGAATTAGGTTAATCACAGAATCATAGAATCATAGATTTTAAGGTTAGAAGGGACCATTATGATCATCTAGTCTGACCTCCTGCACAACGCAGGCCACAGAATCTCACCCACCAACTCCTGTAACAAACCCCTAACTTATGTCTGATCTATTGAAGGTTAATGAAGTAGCTTTGGAAGTATCACAAACTAGTTGAATCTCCAGAGGTGTGGTCATACCCTCTCTACTTTGACTGACTAGTCTGGTTCTGCCTCACAGGAGCTGCCAGCAAGGGAAGACGCATTTTCATGGATCTGTGGGTTTTCCCTGATAGAAGAATGGAATAATACATTTTCCTAATCTCACAAAATCATGTATAAGGAACAATACACACACACACAGAGCACTGGTTTTACTCTGCTCACAGTCAGGTTTTAAATCAGGGAATCTGGCAATTCTAGAAAACAAAAAATTCCCCCTAATTTTTCATACCTTCCCGGAGAATTTATTAAATTTATTTCTTTGGCCAAACAAATGAGCCTGGAAATAAATATCTGCATCCTGCTCTGGGAGCTTGAGAATGGTCTGATACTCTTGGGAATAGTTTTCAATCTCTCTCTCTATGTGGAGAGAGAGAGAAATGTGGGCTCCCTAGAAATTTTTTTGTCTTAACTAGCTCATAAATTCTTCACCATAACCTTGATCGTTTATAACAGCTGCTTCACTTTTCTCAACAGGTATAGTAGTGGTATTAGCATGATGCAAAAGTTAAAAATGACAGAAAGAACGAGGTGTACTTGTGGCATCTTAGAGACTAACAAATTTATTTGAGCATAAGCTTTCGTGGGCTAAAGCCCACTTCATCAGATTCATGCAGTGGAAAATACAGTAGGAAGATATATATATATTTACAGAGAACATGAAAAAATGGGGGTTGCCATACCAACTCTTAACGAGACCAATCGATTAAGATGGGCTATTATCAGCAGGAGAAAAGACAGACGTTCACTCCCTAATTATACTAATCACATTTCAGGCCTTTTTAACGTCATAGTGAATATTTTGCTAATAATCAAGTCATTAGACATGGATCTAAACCAAAACCCCAGATTTAAATACCCCAGGCTTTGGGGGCCTTTTGAAATCTGCAGCGAACCTCAATCAGAATTTTGAAAGTCTGTATTATCAAAACCCTTGATCCAAACACTCCTGAGCTTCGGAATCTGTGAGGCCCAGATATGAACTGTCTCTACATACAAAATAAGCTTTGCTTAGCCAGAAACTTACTGCCCTAATGTGTTTACTGTGTGAATTATGGTGTATCTAAAATATATCTTGGAATGGGTTCTAATCTACTGTGCCTTGTAACCATCACTGAGGGTTTTTTCACCTTTGTCTGCTATTGCTCTGTCTTAAATTCTTACCCTTTCACAACCCTCTCTGTTTCTCTCTCTTAACTCCACTTGCTGACCAACCCATTCCATCTATAGCAGGATTACCGAGCTCCAGATACACAATGAGTATTCAAAAGGCACAAAGAACTAGAAAACCTGTCTGTGGCAAACAGAAAGAAGCAGATTGTGGAAGCGCGTATGAATGAACCTGAGCTCCCAGTGAAAAGCAGTGACCAAAGCCAAATGACAATACAATATGCAGACGAAGGGCTTCCAGTTTGGGTATTTAAGCTGCATTAAGTTATCAGTGCAGTAACTGCAGAAGAGAAAGTCAGTCAGGTGATTTGTCAGGATGGCAAAGGTAATTTTTTATTATACTTCCATTCCCTTCCCACCACGCACACATACACTTTTTAAAGCCCCTTTTGGTAGCTGATGATTGTTTTCCGCCCCACGCACACATCTTATTACTATATTCCTCATCTTTCAGATCCACAGCTGGTGTTAATCAGGGCAGCTCTGCTGAAGTCAACAGAACTATACCAATTGAGACCAGCTGAGGATCTGGTCCTGACTTTTAAGGAGGAACTCTTCCGTCCCACTTATATCAGCTGCTACTTTCTTGCTATGCCCCATCAGGAGAGAAAGGGAAAGACACACACACACAGAAAACTCCCACTGGAGTTACCCAACACTGATACTATCCTGTCAATCAACCAGCCAAGGATTGTTATTAATACACAGTAATGTGCTCTGTTCCTTTCTCAAGTGGCTCACCTACAGTGCCTAATTGCAATGAAAGAGGTGCTGGTGCTCAACAATTAGGCGCTGGAGCTCAAGCAATTTTTTTACATTCATAACTGATGCAGCAAGCCCAGAGGTGCCGGGACTACGAACTGCCAAGCCTCGAGGTGCCGAGGCTCACCCCTGGCAAGCCTTGGCACAAATTAAGCACTGGTCACCTGTTCTCTACCTGCCTCCACTGACATGGAGGGACCATACTTGAAGCCATGTCCAATATTATAGCTATCTACCCAACCAATGACCCTTCTTCACAGTGAGCAATATCAACATGAGCTGAACCAAAGCAAGGCACTACACCAGCTAACACCATAATGGTCCAACCCACACAGAATTCTCTGTAACACAGCTCTGATGGTCTATTCCCTCTCTCTAGATCATCTTCTGTGAGGACAAGAACTTCCAGGGCCACTCCGATGAAAGCACCAGTGACTGTCCTGATCTGCAGTTCCAGCTGAGCCACTGTAATTCCATCCGGGTAGAAAGTGGCTGCTTCATGATCTATGAACAACCCAATTACATGGGACAGCAGTACTTTCTCAATAAGGGTGAATATTCTGACTTCCAGCAATGGATGGGCCTCAGTGATTCCATCAAGTCCTGCCGTGTTATCGCATCAGTAAGTCAGCTGTCATTTATTTCAAACAGTAGTAATTCTATCAGAGAATTAGGCACGATCTCAAACTAATACATTACAGAGTGCAATACAATCTGTATGTGGGCCTGGCTTTCCTGAAGGAAGCCAGTTGTGAGGATGCTCCTGGTATAAACCAATTACAGTGTACCTGAGCAATAAATTGAACAGGGCTGTTGGCCACCTGTGAGTCTTCAGCAGTGCATAATAGTTTTGTGTAGCTAGAGGAAAGAAAGAAGTGTGGGTGACACTGGGTTCCAAGTGACTACATGTGCATTGGTTGACTGGAACCCACCCTCATGAACATTCGTTCTGAATGGCTGTGGGTTCTACCTCTGCTCCCTTCCTGGTCCCCAGTGCGCGGGATTGAAGATGGAGAGAGGGGATCAGGGAGCATTCCTGAGAGAAGAAGGGGGTGTATTGAAGTATACTGTGCTCCTGTTATTCTCTGTTCCCATGACCCATGGGGTATAAATTACAGCCCTGGGGCTGCTCTAACTTACACCAGGCCAGACCCTAGAGAACCCCCTTATAAGAGTATTGAAAAGGTGACTTAAAACGCAAGGATGGTCTCACTAAGAACTGAGGACGTGGGGCAAGATGGAGCCTTTGGGTTCAGCCCATGTAAGGGACAGTACATAGCTGCACCACCCAAGAAGTACCTTTCCTGCTTCCTCCTAGCTAGAGTTGGGGTTCACTTAGTACCCCCCTTTTGGGGATGGAGTTTATTCCCCTCAGGCCTGTCCAGTTCTGCTGCTCAGTATGCGGTAGGGGGCAGAGCCAAGACAGTCCTTTCCCCTGAGCTCCAGTCTAAGAGGATCATACCAGCCCTTATCCCCTTTTGCAGCTTAGGGAACAATCAAGCCCTTCTTACCAGGTGTATTGCTCTGCATTTGCTGCAGTGGGACCATGCACAGCAGCAAGTGCTATGCCCGGGAGTGTTTGCAGGACTAGTCCCTTATAATAAAAGATGCCAAACAGGGGAGACTTCTCAGGACCTCAGATTCTGTTTTAGGACTCAACCTCATCAGAACAGAACTAAAAGTAACAACACAAGAGCAGTGTGCCTAACCCACAGGGCTGTTGTCCCCGGATTCCCAGTCAGATGGGGTTCTGTCCTGCCACCATTGAATTCAGTGACCAAGCTCCATTGAAGTCAATGAGGCAGGATCAAGACCAGAGCAAGAAGCTGGAGGGAGTCCAGAGGTGTGCAATAAAAATGATCCAGGAGCAGGATGGATTAATATATAAGGAAAACTGCAAAGAGCTACTTACGCTGAGTGAAGCAACTGCTAAGGGTAAGGGGCATATGAGAACACTGTACAAATATTAGAAATATCAGGTGGGGAGAGTTTTGGTGGTAGAAGGGGGATATAACTAGGGGTGACAGGATGGAGATGAATTTCCACCGAGTAGCAGGATAACTTCCTAGCAGGGGGTTGTATTAGGATCTCTACACAAACAAGTTGTGCTGCTTTAACTATCCCGGCTGACTGTGGGGATCTACTGCTCCTACACCCACACCACACACAGACTGAGCAGAAGGGATCTTGTAGGAATGCTGGGTCTGTCACTGCCCGTTAGTTCACAACAAAGTTTTAGGCCTGGGACAGCTTGTTTAAATAGATCAATACTGTCCCCTCTCTAGTGACAGCAGGGACTGAACTCAGAACCTTCACCACTAAGAGAATGACCCTCTACCGCTTGAACTAAAGGAGCAACTCCATTAGGTAACAGGGAGAGTAGCTTTGGGGGCAAACATGTAGTGTGCAGCAATCTGGGGTATGAATGTACAGCGCCCAGCCTTTCCCATGCTAACTGGTGATGTGGCACCTCCTGCTGCATGCTGGCAAATCCCTAACATGCACTGCGGTACAGTGGCTTGGACCACCACTGTACCAATGGGAACTTTTAGTGTGAGGTAGCAGGGTCCACACAGTCAGTTAGTGCCCAGCATGCTAAAGCACTATGGATTTGCAGCCCGGCTTGCCGCACAGTAAGTGTTCACGTAAACAAGCCCTTCCTCTCTGATGTGGATCAGCTAATTGAAGCGGGAACAACACACACTGACCTTGTGGGTGGCACATCTTATTCAGGCTTGTATAAAGGTGTCTCCCTTTAAAGGTTACATGCAAACCAAGGGGGAATGGGTTTGTGCCCTTTTTTGCTACTTTGTGGTCCATAAAGGAGCCCTCAAGGTTTTTTAAAGGTTTTTTTTCCCTTGCCTTCCCCCCCCCTCAGAAATATCGGGACAGTTGAGTCTTGTTTCATTTTTCACCATTCCTTGGGTGACTCAGAAATGTGGGTTGGGAGCTTTCTCGCCCTTAACTGAAGAGATGTAGGAGCTGAATTCCTAACAAAGCGAGCTTTTTTCCCATTGTAGTTAAATAGACATTAATGAAAAAATAAACAAATCAAAGGGCTGGATTTTCCACTGGGATACACTGGATGGCCCAAAGACTTTCAAATAGTCTTAATAAAAATAATCACTTCTGTCATCAATTATAAGCAAGTCCCACTTCCTTTGTAGCTGTGGTATTATACTCCATGAGGTCTTTCAGAGTGAATAAGAGCTGGGTTTTTTTGAATCTTTAAACTATATTTTTATTGTATTTGAACAATAATGTCATCAATAGAATATCGGCAACGCAAAAGATTGTTAAAGATCAATCCATATCTGCAGAATTTATCTAGTGAAGGAGAAGTCCAGAGTATCACCGCTTTCCTATACAAAATTCATTGAGAGGTAAATCAAACACTTACACTCTCAGAAGCCAACTGCGAAAGCTGTGTCAATGAAACAGAGGTTCATTTCCTGTACAAGTGCCTGAGTTTATTTCTCAGACACACGGCAAATAGGAGCACACAGAAAAGAGGTTACACATTTTTGAAGGAAGGTTTCTTATAGAATGATAGAACTGGAAGGGACCTCAAAGGTCATCTAGTCCAGTCCCTTGTAGGAATTAACAAAAAGAAAAGGAGGACTTGTGGCACCTTAGAGACTAACCAATTTATCTGAGCATAAGCTTTCGTGAGCTACAGCTCACTTCATCGGATGCATTCAGTGGAAAATAAAGTGAGATTTATATACACACAGAACATGAAAAAATGGGTGTTATCCTTACAGTGTGTATGATAACACCCATTTTTTCATGTTCTGGGTGCATATAAATCTCCTCACTTTATTTTCCACTGAATGCATCCGATGAAGTGAGCTGTAGCTCACGAAAGCTTATGCTCAGATAAATTGGTTAGTCTCTAAGGTGCCACTAGTACTCCTTTTCTTTTTGCAAATACAGACTAACACGGCTGCTACTCTGAAACCTGTAGGAATTAAGGCTCTAAAAATTTAATTGGGTTCCTCTCCTTAGAGCAAAGATTATATATCTTTGCGAGAGAGATGGAATGAAGGCCTGAAATCCTTAAGGCTGTGACTCCCGCTATTCTATAATGGACTATTTTATGGGACATACTTTACTCCAAACTTGGGCCCTGATTCAGTAAACCATTTAAGCACATTCCTAAATTCATCCCTATGGAGCAAAGCACTTAAGCACCTATGTGATTTTAACACAGTGTGGTCTCATGGATAAAGCACTAGATTGGGGCTCAGTACCCCTGGGTTTCATTCCCAGCCCTGTCACTACCTTCAGGGTGATGTCAGTTTATAGCCTTTGTCTGTTAGATTAAAGAGCCCTTGAATATCAGATATCACCTGTCTGTGTATAGTTACATATCTACCTTGACCAAGACAATTTTAACCTTTGATGAGATAAAAGGGCAGAGTACCTTAAGTCTCCCATTGCAAGGTGTGTTTTTCAGACCTTGAATCATTCTTGCATGCCTAGGTTATCCCTTGCAACACGCTTAAGTTGCATTTCCATTTTACAGATGGATAAAGTGAGGCTCAGTGAGGTCTCAGTATTTTCCTAGGATCTAGTGGATTAACCGTAGCTCACAGTCAGGACTTGTGCATTCTAATTCCAGTTTTGACACTCATTTGTTCTGTGACCTGGGATCCAGCACCCTCACCATTTGCTTTCATTTCCGGTTGAAAGTTCACCTATGCCATTTTTTTTTTTTTAAGCAAAAGGAACTTTTCAATTTCACAGACATTCCGACAGCGGAAAATGTTGCATGCAAAAATTAATCTCCATTTTTCCTATTCATTTCATGGAAGTTTCACAAATTCAGATTCAGCTGGGGGAAAAAATGTGTTTGATGGCTCTTTCCCCCATCTGTCATATTTAGACATCTCTCGTGCTTCAGTTACTTTCCTCTTTTATCACCTTAATAATAGTAATAAGAGCACTTAACTCTTACATGGTGCGTCACAGCCGTATACCTCAATGTGCTTTACCAAGGAGGGTTTCACCATTTCCATTTTCCAGGTGGGGAAACCAAGGCACGGAGCGTGACTTCTCCTAAACCACTCAGGAGGTCAGTCGCAGAACTGAGAAAAGAAGCCAGGTTTTCTGCCTCCCATTCAAGTGTCCTACCCATTGGGCCAGACTGCTTTTGACTTAAATTCTTCTTTTGACGGATATTTCCTTACCAAGACTCTAGACCCTGATCCAAAGCTCATTGAAATCAATGGGAGTCTCTTTATTTATATCAATGGGCTTTTGGATCAGGTCTGCATAGCTTCCAAGTATCAGGAAAGGTCCAGGCACCCTTTTTTATTTTCTTTCTTCTCTTTTTGCCACTGCAGCAGAAGGGCTCCAAGATAAAGATTTATGAGAGAGAAGCTCTAAGAGGACAAATGATGGAGTGTGCAGGAGATAGCAGCGAAGTCCACGATTGCTTCCAATACCACCACGTCAGCTCCTGTAATGTACTCGAGAGGCACTGGCAGAGCCACAATGCAGATGGCAGTAGCGCGTGCTGGAACCCGGGGAGTACAGACAACTCACCGAGCGGGGAGCCCTGAACAGCTGACTCGGCTCTTTCTCACCCCACAGAGACTTTCACTTCAGACATTATCCGAGTTCTTGCCATTCTGCTTCAATGGAAAAACAAACCCAGCATGCTGGCATTTCAGCAGCAGTTCTAGTCTGGGTGGGTGTCTAGCAAGGTTTGTTTCCTTTTAAAATGACTATTAAACTCAATGTCAAATGGTACAAGGGTTATGAAGAGTGAGCACTCATAAGGAATATCTGTATATTTAAACCCTGTGCATTTATTACATTGAAAACATGCCTGTGACAGATCCTACAGATGGCCTAGAATGGGAGATAACTTGTCACACAGAGGACTACAGACTAGATCCTGCAATGTGCTAAGCGCTGTGGCCCCAATCCAGCAAAGCACTTAACCACATGCTTAAGTCCCATTGATTTCAATAGGGCCACTCACATGCTTTAAGTTAAGCATATGCATGAGTGTTTTGCTGGATCGGGGCCAGAGTTCTCAGAATCATGGTCCTAGCAGAATGAACACAGGAAGTTGGTGTTGTAAGGGACTCTCAAATAAAGCTAGGGGCAGTAGATATTGCAGTACAGGGTAGTCCTTGCCTGAGCACAGGAAGCCTAATTTAGGACAAAATCTTTGACCCCTGCAGAGAGCCTGAATCAGTGGATTTCACTCTAGTAGGTCAAGGAGAAGGAACCTTCTCTCTCAGGGACTGAGCCCCAGCTGCAAGGTTGTAGTAACATCTGCATCTCCTGCATGCCACTTCTCCTCTGGGTTCTGGTCAGTGTGTCTGGTACAGATCCAGGAGCCACTCCCTTGTTCTTTCTCCAGCCAACCCTGCCTCAGTCTGTCCCAAACCCCCACCGCCACCCCCACTCTGCTTGCAGAGGGTGCACAGTCCCCTGGCACAATGCAGTTACAGCAGTTTGGCTGAATAAGGCCCTGTGCACCTACAGAATGGGGCAAAATTTCAGCCAGAATGACATGTTCTGTGTGTTTCATGTCATGACCCCAGAGAGCTTCCTAACGCAGCCATGAGAGTCTTGCCATTTCTTCTCTTCCTTGGCCTGTGAGCCAGGAGGAGGTGTCAGAACTAGACATTTTCCCAACAAACATCACTGTGCTCAGGTAAGATCCACAGGAGATCCCACCATAACCGAGACATCTTTTTTCTGCCAATACAAGTCAGCCAGGGAGACCAGCAAGCATGTAAGCTGCTCTTGTGGAGAGAGAATTGCTCACACCCAACAGCCAGATGAAGGAATCCTATGTTCCTTTCCCGAATGGGTCACTAGAAATGTACTATACAAGCAGGGCTGTGCGATTGCTGAGACTAGCAGCTACAAACAGCAGTGACGAGAGGATGAAATAGAAATATGAATGAGTGAAAGTAATGATTTTCATCCCTAGCTCTCAAAGCTCCTTACAAAGGTGCAGCAGGGAAACTTGGACACAGAGAGATGAAGGCGGGGTTTTCAAAGGGGCTGAAGGGAGACAGGTGCCCAGCTACCATTGGAAGTCCATGGGATATGAACATTTTGCTCCTTTTGGCCTTTTTGACAATTCCAGGCAAAAAGACTTAAATACTCAGCCTGCCTCAGAGAAGAGCTCGAACCAAAACTCTGGATCTGAATACGCCCAACCTTTCAGGGGGCATGAGTAGCAGAACCCAGTTCCAATTGCTGGAGCTGGTCCCAATTTCTACAAGGGACTGAACCAATGCCTCTGATCAGAACATCCTCACACTTTGGAGAGGGAAGGAGCTTAAAATCCAACTCCGAATTCGGAGCCTGGGCCCATCTCTGCATAGCACTCTGCAATGTAAGGGCCACTTTACTTCTCCTTATCCACGTCTTGGCTCCTTCCCTTCTGTTCCCTTCCTCCGATTGCTCAGCAGCACCACGCCCACTTTTCACTTCCTGAGCAATAGCCTTACAGGTGTCTCTCAGTAGAATCCAGCATGACCGGTGACTGCTCTTACTGTTCTATCCTGAAGCCTTATCCTCACCAAAGACTCCCTCTCCACCCCCTTGACCACTTGCATTGTTCCACAGGAAAAGGAGGCTACCTGGCTGGGCGGCAGCAAATACACCTGTGTTTTGCGGGTGACTGTATTCTTTCATATGGTAAGGTCAGATGTAAACAATAGCACAGGACAGAGCGGGAGATCAGAGCTGATTACGGTAAACAGATGTTGTACGGCATACAGCTGGGATCTAAGCATGGCTGGCCCCCTGAGTGCTACGTGGATGTCAGTTCACAAACACCAGTGAAATGATTTTTTTTATATTTATATTTTTAAGCAAATAAAGATAAAAAAACAATGTTGGGGGGAGCTAACATTAAACATTACATTAACTCACTACTCCAAAAGGGAGGCTGGGTGGCTCAGGTGACTGGGAGTGGGACACAGAGGCTATCCCAGGTTGAAAGTGGGTACCACTTTTTCCTCTGTGGTCTGGGTGAAGATATATTCAGATGCTGAGCACTCTAGACAGAACTAGAAACACATGAGTGGATGATCTGAGTCCATGGACCCATGGACAGGGGTGTACATCACCCCAGCTGGCAGTCTCCTCGAGAGGGCAAGGTTTGAATTGCCCTAAGGGATGAATTCTCTTCTCTCCTGCAGAGGTGCCCCCTCTGGAATGAGTTGAGACAGTTTGGGGACCATTGCCCGGTATTGTAACTCAGTCATTCCCCTACCCCAACACACCAAACCCCTTCCATTCGTGCTGTGATGCGAGCGGCTGGCATGACCAGCGGAGCTGGGCAGACCTCGAGCGAGATCACCTTTTCAGCTGCTGCCACAGCCTCTCTGGAGTGTGGACATGCACACTGACCCAACTAAACCGTTATTCTGTAGCCGGGCCACACTACCACACGAGGAGCTAACGTGAGGGAAGTAACTTGAAGGCAGGTCACGTGGGTTAACTCTGGAACGAAGACGCATCCTGGGTGGGGCACTATATGGACACCCACTCTGCTCGGACCCCAACACACCCATTCTGTGGATACACTCAGCGCCCAGGGCTGTCAGTCCTGCAGTTTACATGGACACTAAATTCCTTGAAGCAATTGAGATTTGTTAGTGTAGCTTTTCCTTTGTCCATGCTTCTTAGGACAGTATGATTTTCTTGATGGAATTTTCTCTGTAACTCTGCGTTGAGAGAGCATACAGTGATCTAAACTCACTAGTATTACTGCTGGGGCCTCATTGTAGTACGTGCCGCTCATGCACATATAATCAGGGACAGCACCTGCCTCAAAGAGCTTTCAGTGTAAACGGACAAGAGCGACACAGGTGGGAGAACAGGGCTTTAATTAATTAGCCCCAGTTTACAGAGGGGAAATGCTACAAGATTCCCCGTCCCAGAACACCCTCTCACAGCACAGGGGGCATTGAAGATGCTCTGGCTCAGCTTCCACACCATTCTCTTCAGCCTACGCCAGCCGTAGAGGTGACGTGGCCCTCCAGTCTTGAGAGAGTTCAACCCCTTCCAGAGTAACAGAGTTCCTCAGTCCAAGGCCATCATAGCAAAAGGGTCTTCAGCCCCGGTGGGCTCAGCCTTCAGCCCCCTTCCTTACAGGCAAGCTCCCTGCAGCAATGGCCCACCTCACTGTCTAACCACTGGCTCCTGGGCTCCAATCAACCCAACCCATCTGGATGATAACTCCCCCCTAGCAAAGCCTCTGGCAGGCCACAGGCCTCCGGCAGTTCCTAGCCTGAGCCCAGATTCCTGTCCACATCAGAGCAGCCTGCTTGCTACCCCAACCAAGCCAGCCCTCATGTGTAGGGCTCTCCTCCTCTCTGGCAGCCCTCTCTCCTCAGGACCAGCCACAGGAGACTTTGCCTGCCTGCCCTCCCTGCTTCCAATGCCTGTCCGGTTCCCTTCGTTTGACCCTTTGACCACACTCCTGTCCCTGTTGTTCATTAGTTGTCCCCCATAATTATTTGGTTTTCCAGGTCCTGTGGACCCCCCTCTTAGGCTGGGGGGGGATCCTTTAGCAGGGGCTCCCTGCTTCTGCTGCCTCCTTCTAAGCCTCACACCCTGCACAGGTGTAGCAGGGTGGAACTAAAGAAACAGGGCTGACTAGCCCCCAGTCTTCTGGACCTTAAAGGGGCAGACCACCCTGTTACACCCCGGAAACTAAGGCACAGGGAGTTAAAGTGACTTGTTCAAGCAAGATCACACATTATATCTGTGGTAGGGGTAGGAAGTCAATCCAGGTTTCCTGAGTCCCAGTCCAGCACTTTCACCACACATCCTTCCTCACAATGAGTTCAGCCACCTCCTTTCTGTTCACAAATTATTCACAGACATGCTTAGAATTTTATGAATTTGTTCAATATTCCAAAATATTCAGCCTACGGACTGTTCATGAACGGTCACCCCAACTTTGAATATTGGCGATGGGTAATTTGTTATTGACACTGTGTGATTGGTCACCTAAGTCACATGGTTTTGTTTCTCTGACTGGATGATCACCAAACCCACAACGCGCTTTACAGATAACTGTGCAAGAACTTTTGCAAATGTCTGTTCTCATAAAAATTCACTGCCAAAGTGTTTATGACGCTCCTTGGAAACATTCTAGTGAATAATTGTATGAACAGTTGCAGAATGTCACTGACAAGGGACTGTAATAAAACTCACTGTCTCAGAGCACCACCTCAAAACACAGTGGGTCGTTGCAGCAGCTTTGTTTCAGTTTCCTCTTGGGCTTCCACAACTCCATACCACCAATGCGTCCTGTGGGCTGCCTCAGCAATCAAGACCTCCAGCTAAGTCACCTTTAGTCCAGGGTACCACTGAGGCCTTACACTCAGGCTTGTAACTACTCCTTCTTCCCCTGTATCAGGGCAAACCACATTCCTTCTTCCCCTTGATTGCAGGGGTCCTCTACATCCCTCTCACTAGAGTCTCTTTGCTTCTCTCCTGCCCCAATAGTCCCAGGCTAACCAAGGTCCTCAGGAAGGAGCAATCAACCCACCCGCACCCCCATCAACCTCCTGCTGCAGGGCTTTTTTCCTTTTAAGTCCCCCACTCTGCCCAGGAGTAGCAAGGCGAGGCTAACTGAACGCAGGCTGCCTTGGCACAGGGACATGAAGTCCAAAGGGAATTCACAGTGTTTATCTGAGACAATATTTACAAATACATTTCCTTGTAACGTTTGCTGTTACCTGTAGCTGCATTAAGACATTGTTCACACTAGAGGGTGCTTGTAGGCTGTGCACTGACAGCGAAGCAGAAAACCAGAATGGAGGTAAAGTGCCACTGGTGATTACAATGTGCCTCACATCACCCTGGCAAAATACGAAGGCTGAATTTAACCAGTGGAGGAACTTAGGTGTCTGACACCCACAGACACTCAGATAATATGGTGCTGAGGGCCATCTAAGAAGGCTGAGATAGGTCTCTTTTAGATACTTATATGACCCCCATTACCATAGTTTCTGGGCTGGCTGCCACACAGTCTGTAATGTATTTATTCTCACAACAGCTCTGGCAAGGTAAGGCAGTGCTATTATCCCCATTACACAGATGGGGAACTGAGGCACAGAGAGGCTAAACAGCTTCTGTTCTATATAGGTTTTCATACTGCACTCATCACTGTTGTATCTGAGTGCCTTCCGGCAGTCCATTACGCAACGCGACTAACATCTGGCACATGTTGTTTGTTCTCTCTCCTCTCCCCAGAGGGAGAAGCAGGTGCCCTGGAGTGACTAGTTGTGATAGGGTTTTTGGTTTTGTTTATTTTACTAAATCTACCTGTTGCTATGTATTTGTGCTGGTTGAGGCAAGGTCAAAGACACGCACCTTGCGCTTGGAGCAGAAAGTGGAAGGTTTATGACGGTCCTTGGTTCCTGGGGCTGTTTATGCCACAGTCTTGGACGGGGCCTTCAGAACACTCTATCCTGTACAGATGAGCTTTACCCTTATTGTAGAGAGATCTGTTGTCCCAGAGGAGTGACATTCTCAATCACGGTCTTTGTCCCAGAGCTTTAGACAGTCTTTTAGATATCCTGGGCTCAGGCCAGTCAGTTCCTTGAAGATAAGCATGAGATCTTGGACTACATTCAAATTTCTAGGGGAAAAAGGCAGCGTACAGAGCAGAAGACAGGTTTGATGTGCCCACCATAGCCTGTGTTTCTGAGGAGATGTTTGCAGCATTCTGTACTGGCTGGAGCTTCCGAAGCACGGAAGGTTTCATACCCAGGTACATCGCATCACTGTAGTGCAGCCAAGAGGCAGTGAACGCATGAATAACTGAGGACAGATTATCATTCACCCACATGGGATGGAGTCTCCCAGACAAACAGAGACAATAAAGCACTACTTGAGGCTGTTTTGTGAGAGCTCAGTGCCTGTGAGGAATCCAGGACTACTGCTGGATCACAGACTGCATTGACTAATAGTGGATGTGAACCTGATGCCCAAGGAGAGAGCATTGTGGCTGCAAACTATGCAAAATACTTTCCTATGCCCACCAGCATCACCTCTGTCTTGCTTGAGTTCAGCTTCAGCCAGATGTTCTAATGGACTTGCCCCTGGTCACACAGGAAGTCTGGGACAGTGAGGAACTGAACCAGGTCTGAGTCTCAGGTTAACGCCCTAGGTACTGACCCACCCTTCCTTTCCCAGGTAGGTCAATATGTATGTTTGGCCTTTCAGTTTTGTTGAAGCTCACCACGAAGATTGTTGGTGGGCATGGTCAGATCCAGAGAGAGAACTATCACTAGATGGGGGAAACATTACAAATGTATTCTTTGTGACGTATGGCTACTCACAGCACAAGACTTTTGCAGAGTACTATGGCAAAATGTGCAAAACAAAATATCTGCATCCACAGTGACTATTGCACCGTGTTCTTTATTGTTTATACAATGCCATAGATGTGCATGGTGCCTAACAGGTTCCTTCCACTTAGAGATTATCATCTAGAACAGGGGTGGGCAAACTTTTTGGCCTGAGGATCACATCTGAGAATGGAAATTATATGGCGGGCCATGAATGCTCACAAAATTAGGGGTTGGGGTGAGGACTCTGGGGTGGGGCCAGAGATGAAGAGTTCAGGGTGTGGGAGGGTGCTCTGGGCTGGGACCATGGGGTTTGGAGGGCAGGAGGGGAATCAGGGCTGGGACAGGAGGTTGGGGTGTGGGAAGGGCTCAGGGGTGCAGGCTCTGGGAGGGACTTACCTCAAGCAGCTCCCGGAAGCAGCGGCATGTCCCCGCTCTGGTTCCTACGTGGAGGCGTGGCCAGGCAGCTCTGCACACTGTCCTGTCTGCAGGCGCCACCCTGCAGCTCCTATTGGCCATGGTTCCCGGCCAATGGGAGCTGCAGGGGCAGTGCTTGGGGCGGGGGCAGCGTGCGGAGCCCCCTGGCTACCCCTATGCATAGGAGCCAGAGGGGGGACATGCTGCTGCTTCCGGGAGCCACACAGAGTTAGGCAAGCCCCTGACCCTGCTCCCCGGCTGGAGCGCCGGAACAGGGCAAGCACCGGACCTCATTCCCACGCAGGAGCTTGAGAGCCGGATTTAAACGTCTGGAGGGCTGGATGCAGCCCCCGGGCCATAGTTTGCCCACCCCTGATCTAGAAGCCCAATCTCAGACCTTTACTCATGCAGGAGACAGTCCCATTGAATGCCTCCTGTGCTCTGATGTGTCAAGAACCAATGCATTGCACCAACATGCCCAAGCCTTGAAGCTGTATGGCTGCATCAAGACACTGATGCATCCAGGGCCCACCAAGGACTTCTCTGGGTCAATGAGGACTGTGCCAATGCATCACGGTGCCAGTCTGACACCCTGATGGGCCAAGGGCCACACTGAGACACCACAGCACCAGAGCCCATGCTGAGCAGCCATGGATCTGTGCACTAATTTGAGGGCCTGTTCCCAGGCACCAATGCACTTCGCAAGTCTTTAGGTGTCCAGGGACCTTGCAACTCCGCTGCAAACTCTGACTGTGATGCACCCATTGCACCCAGACTGCACTGAAGCTAATGCTTCTGGAGCCCAAAAATGCCCGCATGAGGAACCCCCTTCCCCGCAAAATGCCATTGCAATAATGAAGACTTTTCCTATTGCCAGAAAAAGAAAAGTAACACCCCCCCACATCAAACTATCTTCAGATAACATTAAAGGGCTGCCTTTCCAGCCTCCCCACGTTTGCAGACAACTGAGCACCAACTTAGGACATACAGTACCACCTCTGCCATAGCACTTAGCTACCACGGGGTGAGGGCAAAACAATTACTTTGCTACTCTGGGCTTAAACCATCAGACCTTTGCTGTAATCTGAATGTTAAAGGTAGAGAGAGGGGTTCCATGTGGACCTTAATTCTTTAGTACCAGGGTTAGATAAAGACTGGAGCAAATATTTTGATGTGTGAACAAAGAACAACCTGAGGCTTTGGAAAGGCCAGGTAAATTGAGAAGCTCAAGAAACCATGGACCAGATCCCTGAGCTAGAGTAAATCAGCACAGGTCCATAGAAGTCATGAAGCTACGCTGATTTACACCAGCTGAGAATCTGGCCCATGAAAGGGGTTCCTCAGTGTTTAAAAAAGGACCATGACTCATTACACAGACATTGGGTCAGCTCCAAAGTCCATTGGCATGGTTGGTAAGACTCCCATCTGCTTCTGAGGGCTTTGGGTCAGGCCCTTAGTGGAGGCATACCTCTGTGTGTATGCAGAGCGTAGGCTGTACACATGACTATATACGCTGTAGCTGCACATAATAACTATAAACAGTACTTAGCTTGCCGAGCAGGGAAACAGAGACCAATTTCACAGGAAGTCATGGTACTTTGAAGACCAGGCCTATTTACAGGGACCAATTTGTTTCTCCACATTATTTGAGAAGGTTTTAGTGTTCAGGCTTGAGCCCCACAGCATCACAAGTACCTGAGGCTTGGAAAGATGTGTTGGAGGGCGGGGGAAGAAGGAGGCGTGTTGTCATGGAGACAGATGAGAGCAAATGGTCACACCATCAAAAGGAAGGAAGAAAAGAGACAAGGCACAAATAAAAAGAGAGATCTCATTAAATCCAACACTAATTTTGCAATCAGTGACATAAAGGTACCCTTGAAAGCCTGCTGCTGGAAGACAGGGTAAAACAAAGACTCCGGTGTAATTTCCAGGTTGCACGTTGTATCTGAGCTCCCAGCACTCAGCTTTTCACCTCGTTCCTTCCCGGATTGTTCTATCCTACCGTAGGGTTCCAGCCCACAGTCGGATCCAGAGATTCAGCAGCATGGGAAATAGCAGGGAGACCTGCCCTAGATTTAGGAAATTGTTCCATGTTGCAGAGGTTTCTGAAGGACGGGAAGGATAATTTCTGACTGTGTAGTAAAAGGCGTGGTTATCCGGGGACTGAATCCAGAAGGGGCTTTTCCTGCAGCAGCACCAGGTAGGGGGAGGTGAAACTGCTTGTGATACCCCGTGTGTCAGCTGGGTCTCAGACTGCGGCACACAATCTGAACGCTGGACATCCGGCCTATCTATGGTAGTTATACAGCTCCCATTCCCATAGAATCTGAGCACCTCACAGTCTCCAATGTATGAACCCTCACAGCACCTCCAGGCGGTAGGGAAGTGCTACAGGTGGGGAACTGAGGCACGGAGAGACCAAGTGACTTGCTCTGTGGTCAGGCAGGAAGTCTGTAGTGGAGCAGGAACAGAAATCA
This sequence comes from Lepidochelys olivacea, assembly GCF_965140295.1. Taxonomy (NCBI): domain Eukaryota; kingdom Metazoa; phylum Chordata; order Testudines; family Cheloniidae; genus Lepidochelys; species Lepidochelys olivacea. Next base: position 64,068,579 of record NC_140421.1, on the reverse strand, counting down.
GGTCTCCTGAGGCTCAGGCCAGCACCCTCACCACTTGCACTCTCCCTCCGCCCCGCACAGCAGGAGACGCACCATGTCATAGTATATGGAGCCACCAGGATTTAGTGAGAGGAAACAACCAGCAAATAAACAGACATTCCAGCAGCTGCTCTAGCTGCAGCCTGACACCTATGTTTACCAGGTACCACTTCCTGCCTGGAACTCTACTCGGCACACAACGCCCTCTAGTGGCTGACTATTATATAGCAAGCAAACATTCTCATGGCGCAACCACACACTGGGGCAAAAGTAGGGTGACCAGACAGCAAGTGTGAAAAATCGGGACGGGGGTGGGGGGTAATAGGAGCCTATATAAGAAAAAGACCCCAAAATCGGGACTGTCCCTATAAAATCCGGACATCTGGTCACCCTAGGCAAAAGCCTTGGAGAGGGGGTGGACTTGCACAGGGAGAAGGCCCTGGATGTGGGAGGGAGAGGTAGAAAGACTATAGGCAGGATGGCAGAGGGTTGCTATGTGCAAGAGCAGTCGTGGGTGGATGCTCCGGGGATTGTGGGACACTTTGACTGGCTCAGGAGTGTAGTGGTTTAACACAAATGTAATAATAATAATAATAGGTGTCACGGGACGACTGGCCCTTTAAGAGGAAATGGGTCCAGTTCACCTGTGACTAGTCAGTCACCTCCCCGTGGGGCCTAAACAGAGGGCACTGGCCCTCTATAAAGACCGGAGCACCAAAGGGGAACAGGAAGGAGCAGGTGAGGGCTGCATGAGATCTGACAGAGCTGTAGTTGAGAGTTGCTGGTGAAGAGACCAAGAGAGAGCGACTGAGAGAGTGCTGCAGATGGGAGCTGTGGAGAGAAATGGCCAGAGTGGGGATCCCTGCTGAGTGGAACGCTTGTGCAGCGGCCCCGAGGTAACGGGGAAGAACCTTCTCAGTCCAGGAAAGCTGAGCCCAGAGGAGCAAAGTGGTTGTTGTCCGGTGGGAGGCCCAGAGAGGACAATGCTGGCATGAGGCTGGAGAACGGCAGTGTGTTAACCTCTTGTACTCTGGGCTCTTGAGAACGGTCTGACTTTGAGGGACTGGCTGAAGGTTGACATTGTACTAATCATTATACCCTGAAGTAGGGCTGGATGTGGACTCTGAGAGAGACTTCATTCCTTTTCCAGGCAAGTGAAATGGCTGCTGGTCTGATCGGTGGTGGAAAAGAAGGCAACATAAAGGGCAGGCAGGCCTCACCTCTATTGTTGTGGGTGTGGTCGGCTGCAGGATGGTGCCCTGGGGGGAGTGCGGCCTGTGATGGGGTGTACTCGCCCTGCACTGGATGAGGAGGGGTTAACCCTGCACTGTGGGCCGGGGAAACCACGCCCCCCTAGCCCCTGCTGGGCATGCTCCAACTGGACCACCAGTATAAAAGGGAGCAGCTCAGCTCAGTCAGGACAGACTGCTGAAGAGGGAGGATGCATGTTGCTGGCTCCAGCCATGAGCTGCTGAAGCCCCAGATCACGGAAGCCAGACCCGCCGAGACACAGACATATACCCGGCTACCTGAAGATGCCCAAGGGAGGGCAGAGCTGCTGAGAGCAGCACAGGCTGAGGAACCCAGAGACCCCTGGACTGCAGCACTGGGAGAAAGGCTAGGAAGTAGCCCAGGGGGACTATAAACTGATCTGGTTGTAGCAATAAGTTGGTGTTTTCCGGTCGGATCCTCATACGAGCCATTGGCAAGTACACTTGCCACTGACAGAGCCCTGGGCTGAGACCCCATGGAGTAGGGAGGGCCCGGGTTCCCCTACCCTGGCCGTCACCCACCCCTGGGTGGCGACATACTCCCCCCCAACAGGCCACCAGACCACATAGCCCTGCAAGGGAAGGCAGCCATATTGATACTGGCCACTAGGCCACACAGCCCTGAGAGGAGGCGCAAACATATTGATTCTGGCCACCCAGCCCCAAGGGAGAGGGCAGCCATATTGACTCTGGCCATTGGGCCACAATGCCCTGAGAGAGAGGGCACTTACATTAGCTCTGGCCACAAGGCCAGTCTTCCCCAAGGGTAAGGGTGGTCAGGTGGATTTAGCCATGGGGCTGCAGTACCCTTGCCTCGCCCAAGAGGGGGACAGGGTGTACCTGCCCGGTGACAGGGTCCTTTTGCAAATGGGTTTACAATAACAGGCAACAGAGTAAGGGTGACTTTTGCAGAGGGGTGAAGAAGATTCTTGGCAAGATGCCTGGATTTGCTGTGTTGGGGGAGGACTATTATGGGTGTGGGGGTAGTTTAGTGGGTTGTGGGGGAAATAATTAAGGTCACTACAGGCATGTAGATAATGGCCAAGCCAGGAACTAGAAAAGCTTTGGTTACAGGGCATCTGGGGATGGTTTAGAGCTTAAAAACAAATAAACACAACTAATATGCTGCTGACAAGGTGAGTACTGATCTCTCCCACCCGCTTAGCTCCAGGGATGGAGCCCTGTCTCGCACCCTCTGTTTATCATAAGCTCTTTGGGGCAGGAACTGTTTCATCCTACATGCCTAGCATCTTTGCAGTGATACTGAACTGCTACCGCTTCTATGAACAGTAATAAGAAGAGTTGCATAGAAAATATCCATGAATTATATTGTGTCTCAATATATTATCATGAGGTACAGCTGGATCCAATATCCACTGAAGTCCATGGGACCATTTCCATTAATGGTAGCATTACTTCTGTTACACTAGCAATTGTATTATACTAGCCTGACATTCTAGGTACTGTATGTATGCGTAGTGAGAGACCCCTGCCCTGAGGAGCTTAGTCAAACAAGACAGACAAAGGATGAGAGGGAAAATGAAGGCACAGGGAAGCAAAGTGACTTTACCAAGGTCACCTGGCAGAGCTAGGAATAGAACCTACATCTTTCATGTCCCAGCCAACACCCTATCCACCCAACCATGTCAATAAATTATAGTCCAGCTCAATATAGTATCTTATCCCTGGTCCAGATCGACACCCACTGAAATCACTGCTTTCTACTGAACAATCTTTCTAGCAGGCTGGAAAGGTTGGCTAAATCTAACTATGCTGACACTCAGACGTCCCCTGAGTCAAACATCTTACTTTCTGCTTAACAATCCACTGGAAATTGAAGGAAAAAAGATCTGGAGAAGCAAAAAGATTGTGTCACTCCTGAGAGGACCTCCCTACCCAGTGCTTGGAACAGTACTGAGGGGACTTGGGAGAGGAGACACAATTAAAACAAGCAGCGTTCCTAAATAATGAATGTAGGAGATCTGTATTAAGGAGGGGAGAGAAATGAGTTAGTCCTAAAGTGTCTTGCTTGGCTTGACAGTTTAATTAATTAATGTGGCCTCAATACAGCTGTTTCTATAGAAATCACAAGTCCTACAATGTTTCACTCATCATGGATTAATCTGAAGGAAAAATATCCAGCTCTCACAGTGAAGGATTTTGTAATGTATTTCAGTGAGATTTTTACAGTCTCTCCCATACATTTTGAAATCACACTTGGGAGCTCAGTATGACATCTCAGCCCGGCAAAATCATTGAAATCTGATTGGCCTGGAATCTGGCATGCACAAAGCTGTTGGAATGTGGTGTGGAATGACCACTGTTTGAAAACTTTGTAGCCCAGGCATTAATGTTATCATTTATCATTATAGTTACTGTTAAAATTTCTATGGAATGATTGCAGGGGAAATTTTCTAATGTACCTAGAAGCACAAATTCCTCTGAAAGTCAAGAGGACTCATGCTCCTAAATCTTGTATGTGCTTTTAAAAATCACCCCCTCCATCAATGTGATTATAGATCACTTAATTTTTACCATTAATCTGGGAGTTTGGTGGTTTTGCACTCGGAATCTGGAGCAGTAGTGGATGGCAGTTTAGAAAAAGAACAGTATAGCCATATTTATATAGGTATGTACAGGAGAAAAAATAGCTACATTCGAATGGGCTCACTGTTTAAATGGTTCAGTTAGGATAAAACATAATTAAACTTGATATTTGCTGCCCACTTCATCTTCCAGTGCTCTCACAGATGAGTTTATAACCTGCATTCGCTCCCAATGACTGAGTCTTGTTGAACTTAACAACATTGTAATGAAATCCTCAGAGCCATGTGAAACTTTGCAGAAACAGTGAGCGTACAACTCCCATCCCCTTAGTGTTGGAGGTAAAGGACGCTCCATTAGCAGTAGCAAGCCGATGACACTCAAGTGAGTTTCGGAGTAACAGCCGTATTAGTCTGTATTCGCAAAAAGAAAAGGAGTACTTGTGGCACCTTAGAGACTAACCAATTTATTTGAGCATAAGCTTTTGTGAGCTACTCCGATGAAGTGAGCTGTAGCTCACGAAAGCTTATGCTCAAATAAATTGGTTAGTCTCTAAGGTGCCACAAGTACTCCTTTTCTTTTTACTCAATTGAGTAGTTCTAGCCATTAGACTGCAGTGGTGCACATAGAGATGGGTCAGTTCAGCTTCGGTGATGCTGCTGAAGTGTGTAAATGGCCCCTTTTAATAGCTATCACACTTTGTTATAACTGAACTGCTCTTTTCCTTACTCGGTTCATTTTAAATGGACAATGTTTAGCGCAAGATAAATAAGTATGGCACAGAAGGTGAGACATTTGGTTTATTCCTGGTGGATCACTGGAGAGGCAAGTGGAATATCAGTGTTATGATTCTTCTCTTCACCCCTAAATCAGCAAGGAGAAAGCCACACCCATCTAGTGGGCACTCAGCTGCCCTTGGGCCTGATTCAACACCTGTTAAGTAAATGGGAGTCTTTCCACTGACTTGAATGGGCACTGGATGAGGCCCATCATCAAGAGCATGGTATAAATATGATTGATATTAAACAAGAGCCATAATAATTATTCAGGCTGACAAAACCTCCCCCCACCACCCACATCCCCCCAGGGTAAAATGCAGTGGACTGGCACACAGCCTTCTGTACCACTTACACCTGGGGATAGACTCTGTTAGGGAGGCTGATGGTGGAATGGCCACACCAGGGGAATTCTGCAACCCCTGCACCCCGAATAGCAGGGCTGCATACCAGCCCCATGGAAAGGGCTTGGGAGACATGGCACGCAGAGCCCATGACTACACATCGTTAAGAACCAGGAACCCTAAGTCTAAGGTGTGGAAGGACTGCCCTGGTTACTGTTCTAGCCCAGGGCTGGAACAGCAGCTACTAGGGTTGAGCTACCCACAGCCCCAGATCAGGGGGTGCTGCATTTTTCTCCCCAAGCCCCATGTTTCACAGCCGGGGAAGCCAGATTACTTGGACATTATTCTTAAAGGGCACAGTGCTAGGAGGGGAAGGAGTCTGGCAGGCTTGCTCTCATACAGCTGGAGGAGACAGTCCAGCACCAAAGACATTTCATGTTCATTGTTACCTCCCCACCACAATACATCTCCACAAGCACCTCTGCAATCTTTTCACGTAATGGGCTGTTCTGTGAGCACCCACAGTGCCATTCCCTTTGGTGTGTGTTCTGCCAACAGAAGCATAACACACAAACTAAAATAGCTCACCCTGCAACCTAGAGTGCCTCGCAATCCTCTGCTGCTACCTGGGCCACTCACAAACAGCTGGCCAGCATGAGTGACTGTGTGTAGCTGCAGTCTGCCAGCCACACTCTGGCTTCCAGCAGCTTTAGTTACTGCTTGCAGCATGACCCCAACACACTCCTAGTCCTGAATTTCCCCCCAAAACTTGTGTTCTGCGCTGTCCAGCTCTATCCTGGACAGTTCAGATATTTGAGGTCTGTTTCCCCTGAAAAGGGACAATATCCAGCAGTTTGCCACTTTAACCGGCATTACCAGACAATTCAGTTCAAACACAACACTGGATTAAAGAATAAAAATAACGTTATTTAACTACAAAGAGATTTTAGGTGAGTGCACATGTAAGGCCTTAAAGTCAGAAATGGTTACAAGAGAAATAAAGATAAACACTTTCTAGTACTAAAACTTAACCAACTAGACTTGGTTCAAGGTAAAATCCTTACCCCACGTTCTCAGCAACAATGCTGACCAAATTTTAGGTCAGGATCTCTCCCCAAAGTCAAATGGCTGGTTCCTTTGTCTTCTTAGGAGAAAGGCAGATGGACAGGGAGAGATGACCAGGCATGTTTTTGCTCCTCACTTTTATAGTCTAGTCTTCCTTTGCAAGATTACCTCTCAAAGCAAAGTTTATTTAAACATCGAGCGATGGGTGTCTGAGGGTGAAGGTGGCCCCATGTTCTTTCTTCTCCCCTATGTATGCTGAAATGCAGATTCACCTTGTCTCCCTCTTCCTGTCTCAAGGATCTTGTTTACCACTTATATGTAAATGGAGGTAAACTCACATTCCTTTGTTTAAGATAGACCTGCTTAACCTCTCCTGCCTAACTGGGCTGCTTGGGTTTGAAAATGTGCCACCAGCACCATACAGGGGGAATTCATAACTTTATATATAGCATCGCTACATACATTTCACCATGATATTATTGACCAGTGAGTTGTTAGTTTTCAGATGATACCTCACAAGGCATATTTTGTACAAAGATTATTACAGTAGTGTGTAGTGTGTGAATACAGGGGTGCATTTGGTTACAGGGAGCAATGCCTTGAATCACAGAAATGTAGGACTGGAAGGGACCTTGATACGTCATCTAGTCCAGTCCCCTGCACTGAGGCAGGATTAAGTATTATCTAGACCATCCCTGACAGGCATTTGTCTAGCCTGCTCTTAAAAATCTCCAGTGACAGATATTCCACAATCTCTCTATCTAATCCCACGAATTAAGGACTAGATCCTCAGCGCAGGGCTTCTGAGGCAGAGAAAGGTAGCTGGATGCCATATTTATATTTATACCCTGGTGCTGCTTCAGTTTCTACAAAAATTTAGAGCAGCCTTGGGTTTGCTATAAGTTACATCCAGGTGCAAGTGTCCCTGAGCAGCTGTGACAGCAACTGGGGATCTCTAGAGTGCAGCAACACTCCAGATGTGCTCCCTTTCCCCAGGTACACCCAAGCCAGTTTGACCAACCTTACAGTTAGACCACTTGCCTTGCCAGCGTGGTGCAGAAGGGCCATATTGGGTCTAACCATCTAAATCTCTACTCCAAAGACGGAAAGAAGAGGGCTGGTTCCTTGCAGAAGATTATGAAATATTCTAATTTAGGAAGAGGTTTGTTAAAATTGAGTCAAATTAGCTGGTCATCCAGGTAAGAGATTCAGAAACTCATGTTTAAAAGTTAGGAGCTCAAGCCAAGGAACTGATAATGGGGTGTATATAGCCTTTCAGTTTAAGGGTACCTGATCAAACCCTATGCAGGTCAGTAGGGATTGAAAGTCATTACCAGGTCATGGCTCCTCAGTGGTCTCAGTCCAGCTTCTGGTATTTGCATCCCTACACTACAATAATTAGCACCCATTGCCTTTTTTGTTGGAAGTTTGAGCAGAGATGCCAAGTACTGACCGTTGAACTACCACCTATTTACCTGGGACGCACCACCACAATGAATGATCACAAACATTTGTGCATGTAGCCCTACAACCGTATTATTGTTCCCATTTTACAGATGGGGAATGATGGTACAGGGACATTAAGCAACTTGTCCAGGATCACAAGGGAAGTCTGTGGCAGAGTTTGGAATTGGAGTCAGGTCTTCAGAGACCTAATCTGGTGCCTTAGCCACAAGGTCGTCCTCCCTTCTTAACTCTTGGAGGTGGTTTCTTCAAATCAGGGCCACCTTGGTAGAGAAGTGTGATGAAGCTTGAGTTATAGCTGCTGCCACCTGCTCTGGTGATGACCCAGGACTTTAGTCTACCCAGTTACTAATCTGACACTTCTCACCAGGACCACTTTCAGCAAAAGGAAAATAGAAGGGCGGGTAACCAGCAGAGAACATGAGGAACACCTTGCCAAGTCATGCCATTGGTGCAGAGGATATAAATAAACTGGCAAGGCCACTTCATGTTTTGTAGAAAGAGAAGAGCTCAAAGGATGCAGAGACAAAGCAGGGAAGTGGGGTTGAACTAAACCGGGGCATGCGTGCAAAGCTTTGATGGCTTTTTCCTGTCCAATATATCATTATGTCCTACGCTCACAATGGTTTGCAAACAAATATGTTGCTGATTTTTCTTAAAGACATTCCTTAGTTCTGTTCCTCTTTGCTGAGGTTCAGTACACAGGAACAACTGAAAAACTGCTCAGCTCTGTGTAACATTTAAGGAACTTGACAACTGTCCTTTGAGGGCCTCATACAAAGCCCATTGGAGTCAATGAGAGTCTTTCCACTCACTTCAGATCAGACCCTTACCTGGTTTTCCAAAATTCCAACTTCAATGCGATGTGATGCCAGAAGTGGTGTTGAGAAGACCAGCCTGTAAAGAATCCATGTAAAACCATCATCTGGCAGCACCAAGATATGCAGCAAAATGAATATATAGAAGAAAGTAAGAACTGTGGAGGGAAAGTCTTTACATTAAAATTGTGGAGTAAACTAGTGAATCCAAAGAAAAGTGGATTGAGAAATCACAGTGCCTAGCTGGAATATTTTCCCTTTTCCTGTGGAAGGCTTAACCAGTAGAGGATTAATTGGATTGGACAATGCCCAGCAACATGACTTTATACTGACGGTTCTCAAACCTAAGTCCTTGTCCCTGTACCTTGCCCTATTTGTTCATTTCCATCTCATCCTGGATACCGTACCATCCTATCCAACGGTATGAGCCCAAAGCTGAAGTTCCCATGTTCCCTTCCATACCATCCTATTCCCCTCCCTTCTCCATCACTGTTGAGACATCTGCTATCTTCCCCAGCATTGCAACCGCAGTGTCAGATTGTACTCCCTTCTCACTTTATTCATCCACTCACAGGCTGTTGCCGAACCTACAGGTTTTTCCATCAGGTCTGAAATCTGTCCTTTCCATACCCCTTTTGTCCATGTTTTGGTCAGCCCTCTCCTCTACCACTGCAACTTCCCCTCCTCTGGCCTCCTTGCATCATGTCTTCAAGTCCATGAGAAATGGCACTGTTCAAACAATCTCCTCCTCTTTGAGACTCTCCATTGCAAATTAATTCCAGTTCAGCGGTCTCTCATTGGAGTCTGTTGCATCCGATGAAGTGAGCTGTAGCTCACGAAAGCTTATGCTCAAATAAATTTGTTAGTCTCTAAGGTGCCACAAGTACTCCTTTTCTTTTTGCGAATACAGACTAACACGGCTGCTACTCTGAAACCTTCCTCTTCTGCATCAGGTCCCAGCCTCTCAGAGCTCCACACAGTTCTACCCCTCCCTACCTTTCTGACTGCTGGCCCACATGCTGCCTTCACACTACCTATGCCCATTAAAACTCACTTCATATGCTTCTCCCTCTCATCTTCACATCTTCTTCTATCTCACCCCTGCTCTTTCAATGCCCTCGATCTGCTTGGGCTCAAAATTATTACCTGTCTCCATTCAAATCCCTCCTCAAAGCACAAGCACAGACCTATCAGCATTCATCCACCAAAGAAAGAGAGGAGGTGTATTTGAAATACCAATGCTGCACCAGAGGTCAGTTCCTCTCCTGATAGCCCATTGCCTCATGCACTCGAACTTCTACTCGCTTTCGAACTTCAGAGCTCAAACTCCTTGGGGCTGAGGCGGTGCCTTCCTCAGTTTTGGGCTTTGATTTTTTTTTTAAACAGCATCAAGATTATATTTGAAAATTATGATTCGCACATCCCTGAAGGATGAAATACTGGAGGTCTGCTCTTCTGTCCCAGCAGGACACCTCTTCAGAGATTTCAAGATGGGGAGGAACAATGGTATTGAGTTCAAAGCACTGTGCTGGGACTCAGGACACAGAAGTGCCTTCAAGCCCTGGCTCTGCCACATACTTCCTGTGTGACCTTGGGCACGTCACTTAACCTCTCTGTGACTCAATTGCATGTAATATGGGGAAAACAATACTCCCTTGCTTTACGGGGCTGCTATGAGATGCTCAGATACTATGGTAGAAGGGGTCATGTGAGCACCTAGATAGACATTCCTCTAGTTAAAACATCTGTAAAGTTCTTGTGTGGGATTTTGGAAGGTTTGAGAGAAACAGTCCTGGAGAAACAATGCAGAGCTCTTAGGATGTGATGGCAAGCACCTGTATGGAGGATCTGCCTAGCGTGTGTGGTCTGCCACATTTTTCCTTTTTAGCCTGTGATAATCCCCCTGGGCCAGGGTACGCCTGCATGTGGAGAGCAGTGTTCCCTCAAATTTTTCCCATGCATGTGCAGAATGAATTTTGTTATGTGCACCAGTATGGAGGTGATGTGTGACATTCATGTGGGGTTGAGGGGTTTGGAGTGTGTGCGGGGGCTGGGGCAGAGGGTTGGGGTTCAGGGGGGTGCAGGCTCCAGCTGGGGTTGCAGGCTCTGGGGTGGGGCTGGGGATGAGGGGCTCAGAGTTGGAGCAGAGGGTTGGGGTGCAGGCAGTGAGGGCTCGGGCTGGGGGTGAGGGCTCTGGGGTCAGGCTGTGGATGGGAGGTTTGGGGTGCAGGAGAGTGCTCTGGGGCTACGGCGGGGAGAGAGGACTCCCCCCCAAGCTCTCTCTTCCTGCAGCAGCACCCGGGCTGGGGTGGGAGAGGTGCCTCTCCCTGCCGTGGCAGTTCTGGGGCTGGGGCCAGAGGGTAGGCCTCTCCCCCAGCCGCAGCAGGGCTGGGGCTGGGCTGGGTTGGGGCCGGGGGAGGGGCCGCTTAGCGGGAACTTAGGTGGAGAGGGCTGAGAATCTGTTTGTTTAGTTTCCTATTGAAACACTTCTTCATAACCAGAACCAAAGAGAGAGGCGCCATTGACATCACTTGGCAAACAAACTTCTATGAAGGGCATTTGCTGGGAATCTGTGATACTCTGTTCCTGAAACCTACACTGTGTATTGTACAGCAAAGTGCTCAAGTAATCTCATTTGAAACTGAGGTTGCTGGCTACTGTGAAATCAGCCTTGTATAATGGCGAGGGGACCCGGCTTAGTAGTCTGGAGACCTGGGGTCTAGCCCCAGGCGTGTCATGTGACCTTGGGCAGGTTACTGTTGTCTCAGTTTCCCCATGAGTAAAGTGTGTGTGTGTATACTTGTCTGTAAAGTGCTTTGAGATCTATGCATGAAAAGGGCTATTTTGGTTTGTTTGTGTTCTGTTATTACTTAATAGCTTATTTTATATAGGTATATAATACTGTATTATTTATATGCACGGTGTGTGCATTTATCTTTTGTAGCGGTGTCCTGCGGAGGCTCTTCTTCTGCATGACATTTTTTAAGGGCCTGACACTTGGATCAATCTGGCTGATTGCAAAGACCAAACATTAGCTCTTCCAAAGTTGGCACCTCATGGCTGTCGTCTCAACAGGGACAGCTGAGCAGTGTTCTGAGAGGGAGTGACTCCATCCAGGGCAGGGAAATCAGCCTAACCTTCCCTTCACAGAATTTTAACAGAGGGCTCCCAAGAATCCCCTCCAACCCATCGCTGGATGGGGGGGTCAAACTGGCTGTTGCTTGACCTGAACCTGTGCTATTGGAGAGAGTTTCATTTCCCAGAGCTGGCAGTTGCTCTTCGACCTTTCTAGTGCCCAATTGAAGCAAGCTCCAGTGACTCACCACCAGATTCCAGGCTGAGTAACGGGCAGAAGCACCAGATATTGCTGCAAGGAATTAGTCTGCACTGTTGCTCCTCGTTACTGCCACTGAGCGCTGTTGTTTCCAGCCATGAAAGGTTCACAAGATGACTGGTGGGGGGGTGCCCATGGATATACGGGAAAGAGTGGAAGAGCCCGGAGAACGAAAACGATGCACCCATGGTGCTGAAGAGTGGGGGGCTCAAAGCAGCTGGGATCACACCAAGTTTTGCTGAAGGTCCCTTTGCAATATGGTAACTTACAGCTTTGCTGGCCGTCTCCATAAAGCCACCTCTCATCACAAGGGAGGAGGGGAGCAAAAGAGTTTTGTTTAGAACCATTAGCGGGCCCCTCCCCCACAACCCCATTAGCAGGCCTTATTAAACCAACACAGACAAAGAGCAAAGATGCCCTTGTTAATGGAGGGCCTCCGATAAATACTCTGCTCTGCTGCTGCTTTGAGGGCCTGAAAGGCCTTTGAATAATGTTTCCCTTGCCGTGGTGGCAGACAATGCCCCAGCAGACTGCTTTAAGCAGTGCCAATCCCATTAGCAGGAGAATAGCAGGGCTTTCTGGATGTGTGTGTGTGTGTGTTTGCACTGGTGTTGGCGGGCTGACAGTGGGAACTAGGGCTAAGCATGCCCACGGCTTGCTCTCCTCTCGTCCCCTCCCCTAATGGGAGAAGGCAAAGCTGGGAAAGGCTCGGATGAAACTCCACTTCAGAAACAATCTCCCTATTTACGCAGGGTCTGAGCCAAGTGGCTGGAGAAAGGTGGTGCCTCTTGAAGTTCCACAGGGATGGGGAAGTCTGCTGCTCAAAGGGGGAAATTGAATGCAAGAGAATAAAAAAGTGCTGGGGCACTGAATGCTAGGGGTGCTGGTGGGTTCCTCCAGCTTTTACTCCCTCTTCCTGGGTCTGAGTCTCACCTTGCTGACATCTTGGTGGAAATCAGGAGTAACTCCGATCAAGGGAACAGTGTTACTAAGGTGCACCTGAGTTCAGAATCTGGCCCATTTTTCTCTTCCTTCTCCCTCCACCCCACCCCATAAGTATGTAATTTAGAATCAAGAAGCAAGTGATTTTTAAAGTGCCCATCACCCTCGTAGTGTCTGGTAATTTACAAACCACAAGACAGATGCAAATGCCAGCCCTGTTCTGATGTATTTATCTCTTTGCCATTCCCACTGACTATGAGGCTAATTAATGTGTTAAATAGATGGCCCCATCGTAAACTTGGATGAGTTGAGATAACTCTACCCCATGTGTTCTCTTTGATCTTTCTTTCTGTGTAATGAGTGAAAGTCGTGTACAGCGGGGCTGTTTCCGTGTTTAATTTAATCATGGTATTTATGGTATTTATTTTCACAAACGAGAACTTACCAGCAATTATCGGGAAGGTTTCATCTTGTGCTTAATGTACCAGTTAATCGTCTTTCCATGAAGTAACAGCTTCCATGTGAGGAGTTAGTAATTACAATGTGTGAAATAAAGGCTCATTCTCCAGAGGGAAGAGGAAAAGATGGTGGACAGCATCCTCAGCTAGTGTAGGTTGGCACAGATCTTCAGTGGCAGTAGTCAGCTGGCATAGCTCTGCCAATTTACTCCAGGTGAGGATTTGGCCTTAGGTTTCTGTGGGGGTTCCCTGGTTCAGGAGAGAGAGGGTCAGATTCTGACAAAAGGAACCAAGCTCTGAAATAAAGGGAAAGGCTTCTGGAGTACTAGTGGGAGACAATCAGCTTCTGTAGGCAATAACTCAATTCTGGAGGTTATCGTACAAAGAAATGAGCTGAAGACCCCTATTTTTCAGATCGCAGAGTTACCAAACAGTGTTGCCCTCTACCTCTTTTGCTATAGAGCCCTCAGCAATATCTTAAAAAAGCAGAGAGGGTGTTTGACGCATTAAAATGCTTAAGTCACTTCTGTATATGGATGATATAAATATGGAATGATACTTTTATTTGCGATATATTAGTCAGCCACTAGATATCTGTTCTGTACACAGTTTCAGACAGGTTGTGGATCCTAGTAAACAAGGGGGACAAAGCTGGAACTCAAGCTGTGTGGAAGCCTGTTTCATTGTGTCTATAGCTGTAGCTGTTTCCTTAATAAATACAACCTGTTTAAGAAAATCTGAGTTTTCATGACAGGATGAAAGGACTGAATGTAAACATCAAATCTGTTAAGTCTGGAATTTAGATGCTTGAATGAATCCAACTGCAGATCAACAACCAACTCTCTATTCTTAATGTTCCTTCAGAGAGAGACTTGTTAGAGCAGCTGCCATCCCATAATTTTTAAGGTAGTCTGTTAAGGTGGGCTATTCAATCTATCCAAAAGCATGCAGAATATCAGTACCATATATGACAATTAATTAAGTGTGAAAGCAAGCAAGCAAGCTGTCTGATCTCAGAAATAGCAAATTGTTTTTCAGCTGTGGCAGATGGATTCCTTATGGATCACAGGTATAAAATCACAGGCATTGCATCCCGCTGCAGAAAATGGTGGGTTTTCGCTGTTCATCTCAAAAAACTTACAAGTAAAAGACATGGTCCAAATTATTCCCTTAGCAAAGGGTGCTCTTGCATGCAGATTACACCCTGCCTGTTCAGCAAAGAGCATCAACCATCTCAGGGGCTTTGTACCCCCATACCTTGGAACCTGAGTGCAGGGATAGGTATCTCTGGCTCCGGGAGAAGTCGTTTGGTGGAGGCTAAGAAGGGGGGGATCATCATCCCTCACCAGCCCTGTGGGGAACCTCAAAGGATGTTAATACAGTTAATAATTTTTGAGGTTCATGACCTTTGAGTTACAGTCCTTCCAGATTCATGGATACAAAGCTCTACATGAGTTCACTTGTTTTTAAAGGGAAGGCCAATGACAGCTCTGAGCTACGACTGGGCCTCACCCAACATGGCCTCAAATCTCTCTTACTATTTTCCCTTCCCTACTTCTGAACTGTCTACTATGCTACGTCTACACTGCATCTGGGTGCCTGCTTCCCAGCTTGGGTAGACCAATGTGTGCCTGTTTTTCTAGAGTTCATATGCTAACAGCAGCAGGGGGCAGTTCGGGGTAGCTGCTGGAGTACAAACCTGCCTGGACCCCCAGCGTATGCACTCAGGGGGCTAGTCTGAGCAGTTGCCCATTATGTCACCAGCTACACTGCTGTCTTTAGTGCGCCCGCTTAATCAGAACTAGCGTGTCTGTCCACCTGGGCTGGGAAGCACACTCCCAGCTGCGGTGGAGACATACCCTAACATTACTAAATCGAACGACTTCCATTCCCTATGTCTAAACTAAGGTCTTCTTGGGGTCACAAGAGGATCTAAGATCTATGGATGAGAAGTGCTAGATAGCCATGAATCAACAAGGTATGTAAGCCGGAGTGTAACTTTAAACATGTGAGCGGCCCCATTAAAGTCAATAGCTGAAACAGGGCCTATAAGAGTGACATATTTATTATTATTTTTCACATAGCCCTCTGTCCTCCATTTTTGACATCGAGGCAGGGCCTGCTGGCCCACTGCTGTCAGCTCACTTTACATCGAAGCAGACTCCTAGAACTGCTGGGACCATTTGCACTTCTTAGCTAGGAGCATCATCAAGTCTCAGTTGCGTAGAGACCTCTCCTTCATGCTGAAGAACTAAATCAAACCTTCACTAGCATCTGTGAGAAGAATGAACAGTAATAAATAAAGTGATAAATAAGGATACTGTATTAGCATGGTTATAGACAGGGCAAGACCCTTGAACTGATATTTGGCCTATATTCTAGGTGCTGTTCAGGCATCTCTACTTGGATGGACTCATGTGCTCGGGTGATATGTTCCTCATCACTGAGCAATAAGATCCATTCAATTTTCATGTAGGCCGGGATTGATTCATTTTCATTCATTCACTCATAAACTACTATTTATTTGTGCCAAAGGCACTTGTGCATCGGCATTCTCATTGAAATCAGATACTCCTTGTGAAATTACTTTTGTGCACTATGCCAACCATATCTGTAGGAGTATGCTAAAAATAAATTAGGCAAAGAGTCCTGTGGCACCTTATAGATTAACAGACGTATTGGAGCATGAGCTTTCATGGGTAAATACCCACTTCGTCGGATGCATGTAGTGGAAATTTACAGAGGCAGGTATAAATATGCAAGCAAGAATCAGGCTAGGTTAGTTCAATCAGGGAGGATGAGGCCCTCTTCTAGCAGTTGAGGTGTGAACACCAAGGGAGGAGAAACTGCTTTTGTCGTTGGCGAACGAGTCACAGTCTTTGTTTAATCCTGAGCTGATGGTGTCAAATTTGTAAATGAACTGAAGCTCAGCAGTTTCTCTTTGAAGTCTGGTCCGGAAGTTCTTTTGCTGCAGGATGGCTACCTTTAAATCTGCTATTGTATGTCCAGGGTGGTTGAAGTGTTCTCCTACAGGTTTTTGTATATTGTCATTCCTAATATCTGATTTGTGTCCATTTATCCTTTTACGTAGGGACTGTCCAGTTTGGCCGATGTACATAGCAGGGGGGCATTGCTGGCACATGATGGCATTTATTACATTGGTGGACGTGCAGGTGAATGAACCGGTGATGGTGTGGCTGATCTGGTTAGGTCCTGTGATGGTGTGGCTGGTGTAGATATGTGGGCGGAGTTGGCATTGAGGTTTGTTGCATGGATTGGTTCCTGAGTTAGAGTTACTATGGTGTGGTGTGTAGTTGCTGGTGAGAATAGGCTTCAGGTTGGCGGGTTGTCTGTGGGCGAGGACTGGCCTGCCTCCCAAGGCCTGTGAAAGTGAGGGATTGTTGTCCAGGATGGGTTGTAGATCACTGATGATGTGGTGGAGAGGTTTTAGCTGAGGAGTGTATGTGGTGGCCAGTGGAGTTCTGTTGGTTTCTTTCTTGGGCTTGTCTTGCAGCAGGAGGCTTCTGGGTACAAGTCTGGCTCTGTTGATCTGTTTCCTTATTTCCTCGTGCGGGTATCGTAGTTTTGAGAATGCTTGGTGAAGATCTTGTGGATGTTGGTCTGTCTGAGGGGTTGGAGCAAATGCGGTTGTACCTCAGCGCTTGGCTGTAGACAATGGATTGTGTGGTGTGCCCGGGGTGGAAGCTGGAGGCATGAAGGTAGGCATAGCAGTTGGTGGGTTTTTGGTATAGGGCGGTGTTAACGTGACCGGCACTTATTTGCACCGTGGTGTCTAGGAAGTGGACCTCCCATGTAGATTGGTCCAGGCTGAGGTTGATGGTGGGGTGGAAGTTGTTGAAATCATGGTGGAATTCTTCCAGGGTTTCCTTCCCCTGGGTCCAGATGATGAAGATATCATCAATATAACGTAGGTAGAATATTACTTTAGAATTAAAATAAATTACTTTAGAGTGAGTGTGTGTGTGTGTGTGTGTGTGTGTGTGTGAAAAATAACTCACCATAACCCCTTCCTCCTCTGTTGGATATCAATAATTGCTTCCACTCTATGGTCCCAATTCTGCAAAGCACTTTATGGTGTGATTACAGTTCAGCACACAAGCAATCCCAGCATGATTCAGCAAAGCACCATTGGCTTCCCTGGGATTTAAATTAAGCATGTACTTAATGCCTTGCTAAATTGGGAATTGAATATGTCACCTAGGGTCGCCAACTTTCTACTCGCACAAAACGAACACCCTTGCTCCGGCCTCTGCCCCATCCCTTCTCCGAGGCTCTGCCCATGCCCCGCCCCGTCTCTGGGGCTCCAGCCCCCACTCACTCCATCCCCCCTCCATTGCTCGCTCTCCCCACCCTCACTCACTCACTCGTTTTCACCGGGCTGGCTCAGGGGGCTGGGGTGAGGGCTCCGGTTGAGGGTGCGGGCTCTGGGGTGGGGCCAGAAATAAGGAGTTCAGAGTGCATGAGGGGGCTCCAGGCTGAGACACTGGGTTGGGATGCAAGGGAGGGTGAGGGCTCCAGCTGGGGGTGCGAACTCTGGGGTGGGGCTGTGGATGAAGGATTTGGGGTTCAGGAGGGTGTTCTGGGCTGCAGATGAGGGGTTTGGGATGTAGAAGGGTGCTCTGGGCTGGGACTGAGGCGTTTGGAGGGCGGCAGGGGGATCAGGGCTGTGGCGGGGGGTTGGGGTGTGGGAGGGGGTGAGTGGTGCAGGCTCCAGAAGGCGTTTACCTCAGGCGGCTCCCGGAAGCAGTGGCATGTTCCCCCTCCTACGTGGAGGCACAGCCAGGCGGTTCTGCACACTGCTCGATCTGCAGGCGCACCCCTGTAGCTCCCATCAGCCACGGTTCCTGGCCAATGGGAACTGCGAGGGCAGGCCTCGGTGCGGGGGCAGCATACGGAACCCCCTGGCTGCACCTACATGTAGGAGCCAGAGGGGGGACATGCCAGCTGTTTCCCAGGAGCCACGTGGCTGCTGCACAGCGCCGCCAACCAGACAGTCAGTGGCCCGGTCAGCAGTGCTGACCGGAGCTGCAAGGGTACCTTTTCGACCACATGTTCCGGTTGAAAACTGGACACCTGGTCACCCTAATGCCACCACAAAAGCTAATGAAAATACACTGTTCACATACTTTGCCACAAAATTTCCAATGACCAATTTAATCTATTTTAATCTAGCCAGTACAAATTCTATTTCTGTATGAGAGTGTGGAAAATATACCACTTCTAGAGTCAGCTGATTAAGGTAAGGGTCTGCTTAGTGTAAATTAGCTCCATTTTATACTTGAATGGTTCTATCCTTGTATATTAATAAAAGTCTAGTAAATCTATTTTTTTTTTAAAGTCTGTTTCCCTGTATGGAGATCACAACTTCAGAAAAGCACCATGCATGTCTATACAGAGCTGGTCAAAATATTTTGGAATTCAAAACTTCAGTTACATTTTATATCCAAATTTTGACATTTTAAATTTGTTTGTGATTCCCCTCCCCCAACACACACACACACACACACTCTCTCTCTCTCTCTCTTTGACCAGCTCTGGTGTTCTATAAATAACTAATAACAAATAAAAGTAAAATCATCATCCTCATGGCAAATCCCCAAAGGATGTAGCCTCCTGGCAGATCAAGTGCCATCTTGGACCGATCTTTAAAAGGGGCCTTATGGTGGTCTGGCTGGTTGTTCAGTTTATGTCCATCGCTGGCAATCTTAGTGTACCACACTATTAGGGGGCTTATTCCTTTACCCACTTACTTCCCTGGTCCTTCTCGCATGAACAGAGAGCAACAATACCCGAAGTCCAAAGGTGCAAACAATGCAATGTTTATTGGGGTGAACTTCCAGCAAGCACAATTCCAGTTTCCTTCCTTAGTATCCCCCTTCCCAGCTCTGACACCACAGAGCCTTGCACCTGTGTCCCTGTTCCCATTCCCCCCCTTAGCAAAACATGATTCCAATTTCCCCACCCCCATTCCCTGTTCCCATTTCCCTCACACACACCCACCCACTCACTTCCTGATTGACTGCAGACTATATAGTAAAACTTGAGTTCTGCTTTGCTATACCTTAACCAATCATTTTCCTGAAATTTAACTAACCAATCCTAACATATAGTAACATGATTATGTAACCAATTATATCGCACCACCTTAATTAGTTTACACCCAGCAAAATTAATTATACAGCAGACAGGAACAATCACAGAACCAGACAGAGATTATACAGACAAACAACAGCAAAGTGGGAACTATAATGACAAAACAATACAGAAGTGACGATTTCACATCCCAGCTATTGTTAAGTGAGTTCTTGTCAGACAGGATGCTATCAAACTAAGTTTCCTTTTACATTTTCTAGGCACTTCCCTTTCTCTGGAGGTGATAGGCACTATCAGGACAGGATTGTATTCCTAACAGCCCAGTAGCATCTTCTTTCAATGTGACTAGTTTGGAATGTGAGGATGTGACCTGTCGCCTCCCAGCTTATGGCTGCCTCTGTTGCTTAGCCAAAGGCCTTAGCCTAAGAACAGGGCCTCAGACTGTCACAGTAAGAGAAGAAAAGGAGGACTTGTGGCACCTTAGAGACTAACCAATTTATTTGAGCATCAGCTTTCGTGAGCTACAGCTCACTGCATCCGATGAAGTGAGCTGTAGCTCACGAAAGCTCATGCTCAAATAAATTGGTTAGTCTCTAAGGTGCCACAAGTCCTCCTTTTCTTTTTGCAAAGACAGACTAACACGGCTGCTCCTCTGAAACCTGACAGTAAGAGAAGAACCTTACACTGGCAGACAGTGATTTTGATTCTTTCTTTTATGCCTCTATCTAGCCAAGTGGTAAGAATACACCTAAATTCTTAAAGTACAGGCCTTTGCAGACAGGCCTGAATATCTCTATCCTAACACACACAAATAATAAAACAAGTACTTTTTAACACCTAAAGGAACAGGTTGAATTGAAGATCTTATTGCAAATCTAGGGTGAAATATTTATATACCTTTGTGCAACATTCAGTTGCTAAGAGTCTCCCGGCACTCGGGATTCTTATCACAAATCTCATTATAGTTGATGTTTTTCTTAAAGCCCCCACTCCTGGAGTCAAATGACTGTGTGAGAACCTCAGCTTTCAGTTTTTTAAAAGGAAATTTCTAGCCCTCATGGTCACAGAAAAGAGCTTGAAAATGTGAGCCCCCCCCATACCTCCCCCCAAAAGGCTTAAAAATAGAAGGCCAATAAAAAGACCCTCACATAATTTTTATGCCAATCTCATGAATTTTGAACACTTGGGGCTTGGCACAACTGATGATTTATTTATTATAGGCAAAGCTAGTAGTGCTGCTTATCATTAAGGTTGTCTGACTGTTGCCATTATAAGACCCCATTTTCAGTTGCTTATCGCTTTCACTGGTTTATATGCTTATAACGTTATTATTATTTATTTGTATTACTGTAGCACCTAGGAGCCCTAGTCATGGACAAGGAGCCCACTCTGCTAGGTGCTGTAGAAACGCAGAACAAAAAGGCAGTCCCTGCCCCAAAGAGCTTACAATATAAGTATACGACAGGAAACCACAGATGGATACAGCTGCTGTATAATGATATAATAATACCTAGTTCTTTTCATCAATAGAGCTTAAAATGGAGAGGTCAGCATCATTATCCCCATTAGACAGATGGAGACACCGAGGCACAGAGAAATCAAATGACATGTTCTAGGCCACCAACAGAGTTGGGAATAGAACCCAGAGCGCCGGAGTCCCATTCCAGTGCGTGATCCACTAGGTCACACACCCATATTCTCACAACACATTGCAGCAGATGCATAGAGTTAATGTACAGGGAAGCGAGGTACGCAGACTGAAAACTGGGTTGAAAACACAGACATCCTCGAGGGTTAATTTTTCACCTGCTAATCTCCATTTTTGCTAACGGTCATAGGTATTGCATTATCTGAGAGAGAGCAGACGATGAAAGCAGTGCACAGGACTAAAAGAAACAGGGAGAAGAGCTATGTGTCACATAGTGATGACTAATGGCCAGCTATGTGCCACAGAGCGAAGTGGCAGAAAGCAGGAACTTCTGTGAGCTGGAACCTTGCTGTCAGAGGACCTGTTTCCCCGGTGGTGGAAGGGAAGGATTTGAGAAGGGACTGAGGCAGGCAGATTGTAAACACAGAGCAGAGAGAAGGATGGATAATGCAGGACACATATGTTGCCTGTCCTGGCAGAATGAGGAGTAATTGTACAGCAAAGATCATCTATTAGGAAGAAATGGCAAAGTGGGTTTTCTGGAGTTCCAGAGGGCCAGGTAAATGTTCCCTTTGTTGTTAATCTGCGGGTTTGTGGTTGGATTTCTCTTTTTTACATATCAGGAAATGTATCAAAGGTTTGATCATTCTGTGCTGTTTCTCACTGTTTTATAAACACACACACACAGAGAGACAGTTGTCTAGCTTAGGTTTTCCTGGGGTGCCCATCACCTTGCAGCTATATTTGTATTTATATATTGTATACAGACATGCATGCACATGTATACATACCTCTGTGTATATAATACGTGTGTGTTTATAGTTAGCACACAGAGATGTGTATATATACATACACCTATGTAGCAATATATCTAGCCAGAGAAACAGACACAAACACACACACAGAGACTCTATAATTAAAGGCGCAGTTCTTGAAATCCTTGCAACACCCCAAACTCCTAATGACTTCGGCTGGAATTTTCATTGCTCCAGGTAGGCAGAATCAAATTCCATTGTGCAGTTTTGTACCTATCTGCAGTACAACACAAATACATCACTCTATGCTGGTGGGAAGTGCATTGCAGTGTTTTATTTTATTTTCTTTTATTTTTCGCAATGAAGTTTTTGCTTTCTTATGGGACAAACTCCCAAAACATAATAAATAGAATTATTAACTGTAGGATTAAGTAATCCCAATAAATATGCCTTCCTTGTATAATACCTATAGTGTTAGTTTAGATGCTATGGTCAGTGGCACCAATAGGATAGAGTGAAATAATAGTTTTGCAAAGAGAATGCATTATTTGTCTCTGATTTGTCTCAGAAAACAAATATTCAAGGATCCAATCTTGCAAAGATTTACGCACACATGTAAACTTACTCCCATTGAGTAGTCCCACCGAAGTGAATGGGGCTACTCACAATGCATAAAGATAAGCATGTGGAAAATCTTTGAAGGAGCAGGATGTCAGTCATTTCAGGCAACAGTAACCCCAATATATAGCTTGGGAGGTTTAGGGTTTAGTGACATTTTTCTTGAATCAGAAGTTTACAGGTTTTAAATTCCAGATTAAAAAAAATCACAAACTCAGCGTAGTGGGAGAGGGAACTACATAATGTAGCTGAAGGATCTAATCTACACTAGCTAGGTACTTATATATGGCCCCCATCACCACTGTATCTGAGTTCCTTGGATCTGACTGTTTTTTGCAGCTTACAAATAATATGTTGCGTTTAAGTCAATCAGCTGTTGTCAGGTTTCTGCTGAATTTTTGCAAAGATCGCTTGAGATAAAGTTTGTAATTTTTTTTGTTAGTAAACTGTGAGACCAATCTGTATTGTGACTGTGTAGGAGGAATAATACGGTGTTATAACAATAATGTGCTGTTGTAACCATCCCCCTGAGTTGGCTGATTTTCATGAGGTTGACATGATCTCAGAGGGTTGGGTTGCTGTGCTGTTTTGAAGTTCAGTCTCCATTGGGTTATTCTTTTTTTCTGGTGATAATAAATGTGTCACACTGCCAGGACTCACTAGTTGGGAAATCAGAAAAGATTTGTTTTTAAATGATTTTATGCTTGTTGTTAAATGGCGTTTTTTTTAATATAATCATACATGCACTTATATTCAGGTGAACTCCAAGGTCTTAGTGTGATTAGCTTTGAATTATCCAGGGTCAGCTCCTTGAGTACTGTACTTGATTAGGAGAATTGGCTGGAGTCTAGATACTAAAGTTACAATAATAACCCTTTACATTTATGCTGGATAGCTCTTTATCCAGAAAGATCCCCAATGGCTCTGGGGCCTATATGTGAGATGCTGAGTGCCAATAGCTCCTGGGCCTACATACATACGCTTCTCAGCTGAAAAGCAGGCATCTCTTGGGTGGGGGACACTTGCCAGCAGGACCCTGGTGCACAAACAACAGCAGAGGGACAACTTGAGTAGAAAGTCCAGTAATCTCCATCCATTTTCAACTCAGATTTCCATTTGGGAAAAAAAGTACTATTGGATTTTTTAGTACTGGTTCTGGCTCCCAACACAGCTCTGTGAAATATGAGAGAGGGGCTTTAGAATGAGAGTGCAGCTCTAGTAGAACCTCAAGGCAGATTATTTAATTTTAAAAGATCTTTTATTTATTGGTAGCTGCAATCTGGGAGGCCCCCGGCCCCCCACCTGTACTTTCTGGTTGGAGACAAATGGATCAAGCACAGCAGATCCAGTTGTAAAAGGCATCAACCAGAATAATATATCTCTTAAAATGTCTAGTTAGGTCTTTACACCACCCCCTCTGTGCTTGCAGCCTCGTGGGTCCTCCCAGTGACATCACCTATAACAACATCTGATGGCTACAGTATTATAGGGCTCACTCCTCTTTGTGCTGATCTCGGAAGCTAACACAGCCTGTTCTCTTCTTGTGTTTCTGAATTGCCTGCTTGGCTGGAAGAAGGTGCAGGGTTTTTAACCAGGTCAGTGTGACAAAATGTGAATTAAGTAAACACACATGAAGCAAAGAAACAGAACTGGGCAACCTCCAGGGTCCCCCAGGATGCCGTCTGCCTCCGACGGGGCTGGGTAGAACTCCAGGGAGGCAAGTGGGCTAATCGCTGTAGAAGCCCAGGCCAACATCCCCACTTAAAGAATAGATGTAGGCCCCGTTTGCAGCATAGTGTAGGCTTGTCAGATGGTGATGTACAGTAAGTGTTCATTAGGGCCCTGATTCGGCACGGTACTTACACACGTGCCTAGTGAGAAGCACATGAGTCATCCGGCTGAAAGGCAGCGGGACTGCTCATGTGTTTGAAGGTAGGAATGTGCTTCACTGCCTTGCTGAATCAGTGCCAGACTGCGTAAGGCCTCAGTCCAGCAATGTGCTTCGTGACTTCACTGAGGTGACTCACAGGCTTAAATGCATTGCCGGATTGGGGCCTTAGCTTTTTTCCTCTGACTTGGGGCACGTGCTGCTGTGCTGTGTGCACACATGCTGGAAAACCTGCTATACGGCTGCCCTTCTGCAAGGCTGCTTTGCCTTCTATTCCATCTCTGCCCAGACTCCCTGCTCCTTTCCAGGGTCACCGCCCAGCTGGAGAGCTTTCAAACAGCTAATCCCCGTGAAGCCAGCAGGAAGTGATGCAGCCACTCATTTCTCAGGGCATTCTTCGGCCTGGAGGGAAGTATGTGTCAGATTGCTGTAGGGCAAGGGAGTCAGCCAGGCTGTGTGATAAAGATCTCTGGAGCGCTGTACACAAACCTGTCCCGGGGGGTGGGGGAAAGCTTTACATGATCCATGTTTGCTCATTGCCCGTCATGTTCACCTCATTTTGTGCACTGTGCTTGTTGCGCGCTGTTGCCGTGGGCTGTTTGCATCCATGTTTTACCCTAGAGGTTGCTGCATTTTCATGAATGTTTGCGAAGTGCTGGGAAAATTAAAAGCCCGGTGTACTGTAGGTGCCAATTATTAACTAATATTACGTTCGGTGATGATGGGTGAAGAGTTCTCTAGATATGTAGTACAGTTTGTCACGTCCATAGAATGCTCTGGGAACCTTCTTGCTTAAAGGGACTGGGCTAGATCTTTATCAAGCATGAATCAACCTACTTCCATCAGACAGCAGAGCTGCATCAACTTTCCCCAGGATATAAGAAAAGGAGTACTTGTGGCACCTTAGAGACTAACCAATTTATTTGAGCATGAGCTTTCGTGAGCTACAGCTCACTTCATCGGATGCATACTGTGGAAACTGCAGCAGACTTTATATATACACAGAGAATATGAAACAATACCTCCTCCCACCCCACTGTCCTGCTGGTAATATATAGTTTTGAACCCCGCCAGCTGCACAGGTACATGTCATTATTAACGGGATCCCACCCCTCAGCTCTCTCAGTTACTTCTAGAGCTCTGTAGCATCTAAGCACTCAATACTGCCCTTTAGATTTACCTAGTGTTATCCATAGAGGTCATCATGGCTGATTCTGCTCTTTGCCTCTCCCAGCTTCGAGGAGACTGTCTTTGTTGTTAAAGAGTACTTGTGGCACCTTAGAGACTAACCAATTTATTTGAGCATGAGCTTTCGTGAGCTACAGCTCACTTCACGAAAGCTCATGCTCAAATAAATTGGTTAGTCTCTAAGGTGCCACAAGTACTTCTCTCCTCACAATGTGTATGAAAATCAAGGTGGGCCATTTCCAGCACAAATACAGGTTTTCTCACCCCCCCATCCCCTTTTTTCAAAAAAATACACACACAAAAACTCACTCTCCTGCTGGCAATAGCTTATCCAAAGTGACCACTCTCCTCACAATGTGCACGATAATCAAGGTGGGCCATTTCCAGCACAAATACAGGTTTTCTCACCCCCCCACCCCCTTTTTTCAAAAAAACACACACACACAAACTCACTCTCCTGCTGGCAATAGCTTATCCAAAGTGACCACTCTCCTCACAATGTGCATGATAATCAAGGTGGGCCATTTCCAGCACAAATCCAAGTTTAACCAGAACATCCGGGGGGGGGGGGGGTGGCCCAACTTGATGATCACTTTAGATAAGCTATTACCAGCAGGAGAGTGGGGTGGGAGGAGGTATTGTTTCATGGTCTCTGTATATATAATGTCTTCTGCAGTTTCCACAGTATGCATCCGATGAAGTGAGCTGTAGCTCACGAAAGCTCATGCTCAAATAAATTGGTTAGTCTCTAAGGTGCCACAAGTACTCCTTTTCTTTTTGCGAATACGGACTAACAGGGCTGTTACTCTGAAACCTGTCTTTGTTGTTGTTTTGTATGTGTGGGCATGGGTGTTCCTTGTCACTCTTCTTGGCAGGAGGGATCTAGCAGACAGTTAGGTTTTGCAGCATGAAATTAAGTAAGTAATCTGGATTAATTTAAGATCAATCTTATCTCTCTGCTAGCTTATCCAGCATTCAAGAGCTCTTGACTGAGAATACTTTTGCTCTGGCTCTTGTAAGCTTCTCCTAGAATTATTAGGTGCATTGTCTCAGAATATATATGATACTGTAAAGTACGTATTTAGGGCACTGGTGTAACCTGGACTATGGGGAATTCTTATACTGGGCCCAGCTTTTTTCCTGGACAGCTGAATGTCTCAGATTTATATTATGGAATCATAGAAATGTAGGGTTGGAGAGACCTCAAGAGGTCATCCAGTCCAGTGGTTCTTAACTTGGGTAAATGCGTACCCTCTGGGGGGTATGCAGAGGTCTTCCAGGGAGTACATCAACTCATCTAGATATTTGCCTAGTTTTACAACAGGTTACATAAAAAGCACTAGCGAAGTCACTACAAACTAAAATTTCATACAGACAATGACTTGTTTATACTGCTCTGTATACTATACACTGAAGTGTAACTACAATAGTTATATTCCAATTGATTTATTGTATAATTATAAGGTAAAAATGAGGAAGTAAGCAATTTTTCAGTAATAGTGTGCCATGACACTTGTATTTTTATGCCTGATTTTGTCAGCAAGTAGTTTTTAAGTGAGGTGAAACTTGGGGGTATGCAAGACAAATCAGACTCCTGAAAGGGGTACAGTAGTCTGAAAAGGTTGAGAGCCACTGACCTAGTCCATCTCTACACACTGACAGATATTTAATTGTTTTTAAATACCTCCCAAGGACAAGGAGTCCACGCCCTCCCACGGTAACCAGTTCCAGTGCTTAACTAATAATGAGAAGTTGTTATTTTTACAAGTACTTTAAAAATTGTTGTTTAGAGACTCTTCTCCTTGTGCAAAGATTGACCAGGGCTTGTAATATTTACTCGCTGACCAGTGCCGAAAAAAGTACTGGTAGACCAGGGGGCTAGCAGCTGTTCTAAGGCCCAAAATCTAATAAGCCACCCGATCTAAAGAAAGATGAATGCCATATACTAGTGTTTTCTCATGCTCTAATCCCATGTTACAACAGAAGAAGGTTTGGGGACTCACCTCCCATTTAGACATGAAAGGGGGGGCGTGATCTCGATTCTTCCATCCCCCAAAAACATATTTAAATACTCAATCCAACAATTATTTCATATAATCGTGAAAGGGACCATGTTAAGGCTGATGCATTAAAATTGCCTTATGACAGCTGTCCCTTATTGTACTCAAATTACTTCAGGATTCTGGCTGTGTGTTTTTTCCCTTCAAGCAACCTGTAGTGAATAGGGAAAAGTGGCAGAAGTTCTCTTTACAGATTCAGACTCGCAATGAGCAAACCAGCATAAGTGCATGTAATTGCGATTCCCAGTACATTGCATTACATTGTAAGCTCTTTGCGGCAAGGGCTCTCCTTTTGTTATATGTATGTACAACACCTTCCATAGTGAGGCCCTGATCCCTGATTGAGGCCTGCTGGTTAGGGGTACTCAAACTAGGGGTTGCCACCATCCAGCCCTTCTCATATTGCTGGATGGGAGCGGCGTCTCTCCTAGATGAGAGAGGTATCCTGGGCTCATCCCGATATAAAGGGGGTTGTGTAAGAAAAAGTTGAGAACCGCTGCTGTAGGTACTACTCCACTACAAACGATTAATATCTGCTTTTGGGGGCATTATTTGGTCTGCAGCGTGGATAGAACTGGGAAAACAATGTGCTATGCACTAATACTTTGCATTCTCTGCCATCTTCCATCCCTTAAATATAAAACTCTTTGTAAATATTGATCCTCAAAATCCCTGAGAGGTAAGTAAGTATTGGTAAACTGAGGCACAAATTTATTGTCAAAACACAACCGGTCAGTGATAGATTTGAAATTACAGCACAGGAATCCTAATGCCTAGACCTTTACTCTAGCCCAGTGGTTCTCAACTAGGGGT
This sequence comes from Lepidochelys olivacea, assembly GCF_965140295.1. NCBI lineage: Eukaryota > Metazoa > Chordata > Testudines > Cheloniidae > Lepidochelys > Lepidochelys olivacea. The sequence continues at coordinate 64,040,461 of NC_140421.1, read as the reverse complement.
CAGGTACCCCTGGGGGTACGCAGAGGTCTTCCAAGGGGTACATCAACTCATCTAGATATTTGCCTAGTTTTACAACAGGCTACAAAAAAAGCACTAGCCAAGTCAGTACAAACTAAAATTTCATACAGACAATGACTTGTTTATACTGCTCTACATACGATACACTGATATGCAAGTACAATATTTATATTCCAATTGATTTATTTTATAATTATATGGTAAAAATAAGAAAGTCAGCCATTTTTCAGTACTAGTGTGCTGTGGCATTTTTGTATTTTTATGTCTCATTTTGTCAGCAGGTAGTTTTGAAGTGAGATGAAACTTGGGGGTTCGCAAGACAAATCAGACCCCTGAAAGGGGCACAGTAGTCTGGACAGGTTGAGAGCCACCGCTCTAACCAGTCAAATATACTCCCTCTCTGAAATCATGAAAGTGACTTCTGAAGTGACTTGATCTGTCTTGCTAGCTAACTAGTTTGATAGTGACCCTACAGTGCTGCTACACAGATAAGTATGGTTCTCAGGGATTTCAAGTGACCAAAATACAGCTAATTTAGATTCTGGATAATATTTTGATCACCTGACCCAATGCAGCCATCTAAAAATCTTGGTAGCTGCAAAAAGTGCAAGGTGTCCTGAGAAAAATCTGTGCATTAGTTGCTCAAGGTGTGTCATTCCTCAAAGGAAAGTTACAGACTGAAATAGCTGAGAGCACGATTCATGGAAAAGAACATAAGGTGTTAAGGGCCGACAGGCCCTGAATCTCGGGAGTCATGGAGTGCAGATTCTGAAAACAGCAAAAGAGGTGTCAATCCTTCTTTTGGATGAGAAGTGAATCCAAGGCCCTGGTCACTTCTTGTCACTATAGGACGTGTCTATACTGCACTCTCCCAAGCCCAGGCTCTGACTCAGTTTTGAGCCCAAGCCCCCTTTCTGTCCACACACAGATCAGTCTGACTCAGGTCACTAAGCACTGAGGACCCGGGTCCTAGGACCGTGTGAGCGAGCTGGGTGAGAGCCTGAGTCCCACTGCAACTCGCATCCAAGCCCTGTCCATTTTGCAGCACAGATGCAGGTCAAGTACACACCTGATTCAGAAGGCTGGTGTAGTGCCATACAGACACATTAGCGGGCTTGTGGGACCCAGGTCCAGCAATTGTAAAGCCAGGTTTAAAACGCAATGTGGACGCACCAGCATGGATTTGGAAACCCCAAATCCACAAGCCTGGGTTCCACAGATCTGGGCTTAGTGTGCTGTGGAGACATACTTGTAGATCCCATGGCATGTTTTGTAAGAGTTAGGGTGTCCTGGCCCAGGCCTGGATTAAAGCAATCCAGACCTTAGGCACACCACAACACAGGGCCCTGCAGACAGCTTCATGCCCACACTGTGGCCCTAGCCTCCACCTAGAGTGGTGAAGAAGAAGGGCCCCAGAATTTACCCCAGGAACCAGGTTGTATTTGCTTTGGTGGGCAGAGACCCATTTCTCTCTTCTCCCGCCACACAGAATGCTCTGCTAGGGTAGTGTTGGCAGAGAACCTTGCACTGAAGCTCCCGTTGAGATGCATGCGACAGGTCACCCGTCTCAGATGTGTTTCAGGCTGTCTGCAGACTCAGGCAGAGGCTGCTGCATCAGTTAAACCCAGGTGACTTTTTCAAGCTTTTTTTGAAAAAAGCAAAGGCTAAAAACTTCATCCTTTTTTATTTTTAAATGGAAGCTGAGAATCTGATGTGATCACATGACCCAGGGAGCTGGGTCCTAAGGCACAGACTTATAGTGGCTGTGCCCTCATCTGGCTTTGACTGGCCCAGTTTCGGGAGCTACGTTTGGTCTTCCCCCTTGTAGCTTGAGCTGAAGGAGTTAGTCTGTATTTCCCCTTCTAAAATAACTGTTCCTGATGTGGCAAGCAGTCTATTTCTAAATGGTCTTTTTTTTTCAGCGGTAGGTGGGTGATCCCGATATGCAGTTAGTAAAGTGCCTGGGTGAAAGGAGCTATGTAAATACAAGGTTTCATGAGACAACATTGTACTGTTTTAGATCTCTAGTGCCTAAGGGGTCCGCTTGCAATGCAAGGCAGTTAAATCCCTGTGCATCATCCTGAAAATTTGAGCCTGAGTGTTCTTTAAGGGGAAAAAGAAATCAGTGTCCCTGATAGTGAAATGCTGCTACTCGGGATTTTACAGTTGGACTGTCAAGTTTTAAAAAGCATATTTAAAAAAAAAACCCCTTTAACAAAATCATATTATTCTAATTGTAGGAAAATACTGCAGCCCAGTCATGCCCTCGGCCTACTTACCCATCCCTTCAACTCCATTCCTAAAGTTCCAGCTTCCAGCAGCAGCCATAAAGAAAGGAACAGCCTGCCAGAAAAAAATGTTTCCTTCCTTTTCCTGTAAACATAGAATTTCCCTCCAAAATTACCCTGTGTGGCGCAGGATGGGTGATATTCTGTCCTATCCTGGTGACAGGTTATAATCTGGTCTCTCATGGTTAGGACCCTATCAGATTCACAGCCGTGAAAAACATATCACGGACCGTGAAATCTGGTCTCCCCCCATGAAATCTGGTTTTTCGTGTGCTTTTTACCCTATACTATACAGATTTCATGGGGGAGACCGGTGTTTCTCAAATTGGGGATCCTGACCCAAAAGGGAGTTGCAGGGGGGTCCAAGGTTGTTTTAGGGGGGTTGTGGTATTGCTACCCTCCCTTCTGTGCTGCCTTCAGAGCTGGGCAGCTGAAAAGCAGCGGCTGTTGGCCGGGCACCCAGCTCTGAAGGCAGCACCCCGCCAGCAGCAGCGCAGAAGTAAGGGTGGCAAGACCGCACCACGCCACCCTGAGTTCTGCGCTGCTGCTGGCAGAGCTGGGTGGCCGGAGAGTGGTGGCTGCGGACTGAGGGCCCAGCTCTGCAGGCAGCAGCGCAGAAGTCAGGGTGACGATACCGTACCAGGTCGTCCTGACTTCTGCGCTGCTGCTGACGGCGGCTCTGCCTTCAAAGCAGGGTTCCCGGCCAGCCGCCACCGCTCTCCAGCTGCCCAGCCCTGAAGGCAGCGCCGCCGCCAGCCGCAGCAGCCCAGAAGTAAGGATAGCAGCTCTGCAATACCCCCTACAATAACCTTGCGACCCTCCCCTCCCCCCCTCCCCCCGCAACTCCTTTTTGAGTCAGGATCCCTACAGTTAGGACACTGTGAAATTTCAGATTTAAATAACTGAAATCATGAAATTTACGATTTTTAAAATCCTATGACCGTGAAATTGACCAAAATGGACTGTGAATTTGGTAGGGCTCTACTCATGATTGCAAGGCTAGACAGAGGAGCTCTGCAAAGAGGAGACTGTTAGCTTTCCGGGGGGTGGGAAGATGTGAGGGGACACTCAGCACTTCCCTGTAGCCAAGTTATCAAAATTCCCAATCCCTACTAATGTTTTAGCTTAAAAATTTCTAAGGTGCCTAAATGGCTTAGGAGCTCAAGTCTCACTGACTTTCAGTGGCACTTAGACTCCTAACCCGCTTGGTAAATTATTCTAAAGTGCCTCTTCGCTGCCAAGGTCTTGTAGCATGGCGCTCCACAGGTTAGGTACTTCCCATCATTTGTCAGTCTTAGTTGTGTTGCTTTTGAATGTAATTGAATGTTCCCTTTGTTCTGGTATTATGAAGAATAAATGGGAATGCCTTATTGACTCTTTGTATGGCATTCATTATTTTATATGCCTTGATCAGACCCTCTTTTATTCATCTCTTCCCTTAACTAAAGAGTATTACTCTCTTCCCTTTCTCTTCATATGGACTCTGAGTCACTTGTCTCTGGACCCCTCCTATTCCTGTGTTTGTTTATCTGGGTACCAGAATCTAGTTTCATTTGATCCAAGTTAAATGCAAAAGCCTGAGTGGAACTCTTAGAGTTCGTTATTGACAGATGTAACCTATGTAAGGTATTCTTATGGAGGACGTATCAGTGTAGTATCTAAGCACTACTGATAATTTGCTATGCATTTACGTAGCACTTTTCATCCTTTAAGGAAGCACTCCCCAGACTCTATAGAAAGGGGTAACCACTCCCCACTGAGGTGACCTTTTATAACAGTTTGTGCAGGGCATACTGTATCCCAAGGTGGTCCCATCATCCTGTCACCATGTGACTCAGTATCACCATGTGCTTCCGGAATGTGAAATCATTTTGGAGACAATCCCGTGGCTTTACAAGAATGTGGGAGGTTGTGTGACATGAGATAATCCTCATCCCACAAAATCAGGACAAACTTGCAGCCCCATAAAACAGGGTCTCCAGTGTTTGGTAATAAACCTGCTAAGTGAAAGTGTACAATTTCTTGGGTACGCTGATTGATTTGTCTTGTATTGATGTAGACTAGGGGACAAAGGGACAGTGTGTTTTGTTGCCCCTTGTCTTCCCCTGAAATGTCGCCGTACAGGTCACAAGCCCTTCTCCAATCATTGCTGTTCAGATTGTTTAAATCCATCAAGTGGGAGCAAGGCTGGGTTCTCTGCCAACGCAGGTGAAATGGCCTCTTTGTGTGGGCCAGCCTGTTACTTGCACTGTTTGGCATTTGACTATATCTCAGTGCTGATTCTGCCCAAGCTAACACTAACTGCAAATTTGTAAATGAATATCAAGCAGTCCTGGTATGAGCTATCGCTCATAAAGAAATGCCAGTGAAGGGTTTGAGGGTGGGTCGGTTACAGCTATGGAAGCCCTTTATTCTCCCTCCGTTTGTTTTCTCCCATGCAAAAGCCTTCTGCTCACGTGCTTATCCTGGCTGAGGAGTTCTAAATGCAACTCCCTTTGCAACCCATGGAAGTTACTCCTTGCTCTGCTTTGTGCTGTCCAGGCACTGAGCATGGTGCCTGCCCAGTTATCCCAAGCCACTCTTGTTTTGTTGGTTTCAGAGTAGCAGCCATGTTAGTCTGTATTCGCAAAAAGAAAAGGAGTACTTGTGGCACCTTAGAGACTAACCAATTTATTTGAGCATAAGCTTATGCTCAAATAAATTGGTTAGTCTCTAAGGTGCCACAAGTACTCCTTTTCTTGTTTTGTTGGTTTGCAAGAGGAGATTTGGGGCAGAGAGCGGTCAATAAGCACCTATGCTCTGTGTTGCTTCTGCCCTCCTCTTCAGAGACAGCTGCATATTAGTGGTGAAATGAGGGGTGAAATCCCAGCCCAGCTAAAGTCAATGGTGTCATAGTTCAGGATCACTGCACACACTCTAGGCTCCCAGCTCCCCACTCTCTTGGTGAAGACCTGCGTCCCCTCTCCTTCCTGCCTGGAGTATTTCCAGGCTGCACAGTGCCCTGCTTGCACTGTGAGTTCCCCAGCAAACCAGACTGCTTAAGCAGGCCTGCTTCCCTTTCTCCTCAGAGGCTACAAACAGCCTAAGTGCCACAGTTATAAGTCACCACAAGGCCCTTTCTAAGCAAAGACATTTATTCTTAAGGGGAAAGCCTTACAGAGAAAACATAGTAAACCAGTAAAAGAACTTACAAGCATGCTAATAAGCTTATCGGCGATCACCCAACAGTAGGCCAATTACTTATAGTCCTTCAACAAGGATTGTGGTCCCCCCCAGACAGAAAGCCCTTAGTCACTTTAAACTCAGGGTATTTATCCAAAAGTCCCTTCTCTGTCTGTTGGTCTCTGGAGAATCCAGTGTGAACCAGTATGTGGGAGCCTGTTCAGGTGGGGGTACCTCTCTGGAGGTGTCAAAACCTGAATGAATTAGCCCCATAAGCTCCACCACCACCCCACACACTGTTCTTAGTTCCCGGAGGGCTGTGATCATGCTCCCCCATGAAATTACATACAATCCCTGGCCCAGAATGATACATAAACTTAACACAGTGAGATCTCCCACAGATATTTTAGGAAATCGCCACATCTGTCACAAATGGCAAAACTCCCGTTGACTTCAGTGGAGCCAGAATTTTCCTCAAGCTGTAGAGATGGACCACAGAGTTGATGTCCAGATCTGGGTTAGGATCAGGCTAGGGTCTGGTGTTCTGGTTCAAGCCTGAATAAGGTTTCAGGTTCAGTTTTGACAGCACTGGAAGCTCACAAGCTGGTTTGGGGAGATTTGGGCCCCAAATGCTGGAAATCTCCCAGTGTCAGCTATTCCCTTAAGACGGGAGCTACACCTGAACTAGCAATGGCAAATTGGCTCCTTACAATTTTGGGTCTGACCCAGAATGAAAACTGTGAGGGGGATAGCGTGGGCTTGGATCAGTCCTTTGCTTGGCCATTGTTAGCCATTGACACCTGTGCAGAGGGACCATTACACACCCCCCATTCTGATTTGACACCGTTTTACACCCATTTTGTTCAGCTTCACCGTTTTGATTCCGGCCCCATCTCTACTCAATTAGTCAGAAGCAGCCTAGCAAATCAGTGAGCCAATGCTCTTCTTGCTGATGTTGCCCGTCACAGGGTGGTAGTTAATATGCACCAAGGCAATATTATTTGAAGCTGCTGTCTGAAGCATGATGATTTGAAGACCATAGTCACTGCCGAGAAAAAACAGGATAAGGTTTGAAGTTACCGTGGTTATGCATATTTTTGTTTTTAAAGCACATGTCTTGGAAAGCATTTTACAAAGACCACCATTTCTGAACTGCAGCAACTAAGACCCAGATAGCAAAGATGATGGAAGGCTGCGTATTATTGGACAGTAAAATAAGTTATTTGCCACAGTAGAGCAAACCGTGGGTGGAAACCGACTTATTGGGGAATACAAACCCTCCCCAGTATAAGACTGTTCGTTCCCCTCTGTTCTGAACAAATTGAATTGTCTTCTGTTTATTAAGATGGAGCAGCTGCAGGATCTGCTACATTAAAAGTCGAGCTTCAACCAGTTTGGCTAAAGGAGTAACTGCTCTAGCTGATAGCAGTAGGGGACTTTTATATTCCTATGGGGAGCAGCCTCTGAAATGGCAAGGGCACACAATAGTGCAGAGTTTTTCAAAAATAAATAAATAAACATTTAACTATTTTGTGTTTAGTTTTATTGGAAAACCTCTTAAGTTCAGTGTCAACACTGGCTTCCTCCAGCACTAGTGAGGTCTGTCTAAATACAGTATCTAGAGGCCTGCACTCAAACTAATAGAAATCCCTCCACAGATGGTGACAAGAATCTATAGAGGTGTGTTTCTGATTGATTTGGATCAATTTTAGCTGTGCCTGCCCCAAACAACAGGAGCATAGTGAGTGGAGCCCCAGTTCAAGATGGGTGACACAGCAGCAGGGGTGAGGAGACGGGGATTTACTCCCTGGGAATGGAGCAGCCCCTTACTGTACCGGAATGAGTGCTGAGGAGCCGTGATCACTCAGCTCCCATCTCAGCGCTTCGCAGGTTTGGGCCTCAAAACTCTTCTCTGCCTCTGCACTTCGCAGAGACATCAGAGCCAGTTGCCCAGAGGTGATGGTCTGCTGGTTAATGACGCCTCTGGACATGCTGGATTTTGTTTAGCATTGTGTTGCTACGCTCTTATGTTTCCACCACTGTTTTACATGCCCTGTGATAGGTTGTCTTGATGTAGCTTTAGTGGTCCTACGATATTAGCGAGACAAGGTGGGGTGAAGTAATATCTTTTATTGGACCAACTTCCGTTGACAGAGAAAAGCTTTTCCCTCACCCACTTTGTCTCTCGAATGCCCTGGGAGAGTGCAGAAAGTAAGGAAAGAATTCAGAGTCCAGGTCAGCGTTAGCCTCTTAGCCCTGGTTCTTTAGCCAGGTGATCACTGTGCTATTTATAATAAGGATCAGATAGCAAAGTATTCTCAGCACAACTTAGTTCAGCCTTAATGTTTCTGGAACGACTCACATCCTAAAGTCTCCCAGGGTTTTTTTTAGGTCCCCTCATATCCTCATAGAAGCCTGCACCAAGCGTTCCATAGGTCACCGTATCGCAGAAGGCTAATAAAGAACACCTTTCACTGTAGCTCTGAAAAGCTTATCTTGTTCTAATAAATGGTATCACCTTGGCTCCCACTTATCTGGTGCCCCACCCTCCTCTATACAGGTTCTAATTCAAAAAGTGATAACAAGTAATCTCCCACTTAGTGGACAACAGAAGCCCTGTAAGGAAACTTTGTACACAGGAACTTTGATGCCGAAAGGAAAGAGGGGATGATGACGGTGGGAAAAATCAGGTGATTAAACAGCTTCACTTGAATGAAAGAGGGTTTATTAAAACGGTGCTGTGCTCTGCTTTACAGGAACTCCAGATTGCCATGAACTGGTTACACTGAATAACTTAACCGCATTCCCAGGATCTGCGTAAATAACTTAACACTCAGCAAAAAGCTGTGGAGGAGCAATTCATCCCTGGCATCCTACCACCTGGCAGTTAAGCAGCGCATCTGAAGTCAAACTCCGATACCAACAGCTTTTGCCACCAGAGGCTTTGGTGGCTGTTGAAAGCCACAAGCTTTCCGAAGGCATCTTTATCCTCTATGCCTGGACATTTGTGCAGCATCTTCCCGAACCAGCACTGACAACTCAGGCCTTCCAGCAACACGAGCAATGGAAGCATTAGAAGTTGATGACATCAGCCCGGCCTTGGAGGTGACTGAAGATTTCTTCAATAGTTTTGATGCTAAGCTGGAAACGGTTGTGCAACCGTCCGAGGTGTATGGGGTACAGGAGGTTCCTGAGCTGGTAGGACATGAAGTATTCAATCAGATAACAGACAGCGGAGACCTGAGAAACATCACTTCTTCAGCTAAAAGCAGCCTCATTTGGGAACGCTGCAGAAATGGCCTCTTGGAAGCCAACGCTCCGAAAGCGTTCCCTGCCAAAGATCCGTTTACAGGGCAAACGGAGACAGCCCCGGATAATCTCTCCTGGGTGGAGCAAAGGGAAGCCTCGACTTTTAAGATTTTTAATCTCTGTCAGCGGAGGAGAGACAGGCCCCGCTCTGTGAACGATATCCTAGTGCAGAACGAGGAAGCCTCCACTTTCAAGCCAGGGCATAACCGGTCACGCTCGGATGCAAGCCACATAGACTGGGGACTTGTCTTCACAGGTGCCTCTGTACAGCCGCCGTCAAGTCAGGACACCAATTGCTCCAGGCTTTCATGCCAATCACCCACGCTAAATAAGGGAGAGGACATTCAAGGGAACACTGGTACGTACTGGTGCTTCATTGCTTTCACTAATGCTTTCTTTTAATATTGATCTTGTCTTGAAAAGGAAACTGCTAGCTGCCAGATCTTCAGCTGCTGTAAACTGGCATAGTTCCATTGACTTCAGTGGATCTACATCATTTTAAAACCAGCTCAGGATCTGGCCCATGTTTTTAAAAATATTCCCTCCCTGCCTGTTTCTTGTTCTCGGTTTTAAACGTACACTTCTTTACATTTTTCATTTAATTCAGATTGGCTAAGAAAGATATGTTTCTGGTTCTTTCCGGTTAGTTTCATTTGCAGGTTCTCAGGTACTAGGCAGTTTGAATTGCTAGTTTATTGGAAGACTGGTTAATCTCAAAAAAAAAAAAAAAAAAAAAAGGCAGTTTTCACTAAAATGTTAGAAATAAATATTGAAAAAAACCTGATTTTATTTTTTGGGCCTAAATGGCTCTGTACTATCCCTTTAAGAAAGGTTGGGTACTCAATTCAGAAACAACAGAAACTTCAGCACACAATCTGTGCCCTTGTCAATATTAATGCATCTCTGTCAGCTTTGTATGGGATTCAGGAAGTCTTGTTATCGGATGGACACAGACTTTCTCAGTGAGCCACACAAACGAAGCAATGTTTCAATGAGCTACACATTTCCCTTTTCCTCTCTTGAGCAGGACGCTGGAAGAGACTTGGCTGGAGGCCTCAGAAACCCCGAACCAATGTCTCCTGCTGGATGATTGTTTATTTTGCAGCTGCCAAAAGTAATAATAATAGCAGACGCAGCCCGTGCCACAAAGATCATACAATCTAAATAAGGACATGGCTTAATAAATGAAGGGGAAAGGAAAAGGAGGACGATAATTATAATAGCCAGACTGTGTGGTTGCTTAGGGTAGTGTTTGTCAATGACTGGTCCGTGGACTGGTACCAGTCCCTGAGATTTCCCTGACACAGTTTAGGAAGGGAGGAAGCTGGTCCCTGGTATCAAAAAGGTTGAGAAACGTGGCTTAGGGTTAAAGTAGAGGTGGGCAAACTACGGCCCGCAGGACTGTCCTGCCCGGCCCTTGAGCTCCCGGCTGGGGTAGCTAGCCCCTGGCCCCTCCCCTGCTGTCCTCTGGCCCCCGCAGCCCCAGCACACTGCGTCGCCAGCGGTCTGGGCGGCGGGCTGCGAGCTCCTGCCCGGCAGCGTGGTGGCGTAGCTGGCTCCGGCCGGGCGGCGCAGCTGCCAGTCCTGCTGCTCTGAGCGGCATGGTAAGGGGCTGGATATGGGCCTAGGGTCCCGGGGGCAGTCAGGGGACAGGGAGCGGGGGGGGAAGGGTTTGGATAGGGCGTGGGAGTAGGACAGGGGGCCTGTCAGGGGGCGGGGCAGTCAGGGGACAGGGAACAGGGCCGGTTGGATAGGGGGTAGGGTCCCAGGGGGCGGTTAGGGACAGGGAGTCCCGGGAGGGAGCAGTCAGGGGACAAGGAGCAGGGGAGGGTTGGGGATTCTGAGGGGGGCAGTCAGGAGGCGGGAAGTGGGAGATGGTGGGGGCTAGGCTGTTTGGGGAGGCACAGCCTTCCCTACCCGGCCCTCCATATGGTTTTGGAACCCCGATGTGGCCCTCAGGCCCTTTGCCCGCCCCGGGTTAAAGCATGCCTTTAAGTCCAGATTTGCCAAAGAGGTTGGCTCCTTCTTAGCCATCAAAACGTAGTGTCTGAATGGGAGCTGAGCTTTTTTAGAAAATCTGCCCTGTACATTGTACCCCTGCGAGGGGACCCCCGGGGTTCTGCCTCCTGCAGCCTCTCAGCTCACAAGGGGAACATGCCCCCTGCTCCATCCCTTCAGGGTACATCCTTCTTCCCTGTGCTCCTGTTCCGCCCCACCTCCTCCCAGTCCATACTGAGCAGTGCACCCATGGGAGAGTATGGACAGCGCTGTCTCTATGCTCCCTTGAGTGCAGGGATGGTAACTCTGTCTGGTCGTTACATGGGCTAACCCAGGATGGGGAAGGGTCCTGTGTGCCCATGGAAAGGCCAGGCTTTGTGGCCCCTATAGAGGAAGACATGTATCTTGACAGGATTATAGATTGTGGATATCACCTCTTTTTGTGTGTATGTGTGTGTGAATTACAGCATGGGTGTTTGGTATTGTTGGCCAAGTTTCTGAGAACTTTACACTCAGCTTGGTGGCATTTCTCGTTCTGATAACTTTTGAACACTGCATCCATTCAATTCCAACATTTCTGGGAACATTTGAGGCATCAGTGGCCAGTGCCCTGTTGATTTTGGGAAAAATCAAACCAAAAGGCAGAAAGTGGGAGACATATGATGCCTGTGCCCGTTCTTTAGCACCCCCACAGTTGGTCCATGGCACCCATCAATGCCTTGTGGCATAGCAATACTTCTATCCCGTCTCTGTCCATCCTCCCAACAGAGTTTAATTAACACGTTGACAGCCTGAATGACTTATCTCCCAGACAGAAAGAGGAATAATGAGTGGAGGAAAGGGGGTGAGAATGCAGGGAATGTGGCGTGGAGCAAATACAGCCCTGGCAGTGGGGGGGAGATGGGGGCCCTGTTATGGGGGAAGAAGGAAAGGGGGCACACAGAGCTCCTAACATGGTTCGTAGGTGGGAATGGGGGACAGGCAGACCAGCTGGCATAGAGGGAAAGGGGGAAAATGGGAGGAAGAAGGTAATGAGGATTCACAGCCCGTGCTGGAGGTATATTGGAGGATCCTACAATGGGGCCTGGGAGGAATGGGGGCAGCCAGAACCCCTGCCAAGTGGAGATGGGACGAGTTGCAGGGAGTCCCTGAAATAGAAGGGTATGGGGGGTACCCAGAGAGCTTGTGGGGGGAACGATGGGATGCAAGAATGTGCCATGATCTCAGCCTGTACAAGCTGCATGACTCTCCTAGTTTTATTGTATACTATAAACACATTACCTGAGGGAAGGGGTTGAGCTTTTTGTTTGCCTCCTTTTATAGTTTCAGATTTGTACCATCGTATATTTACACTGCCACTGTCCTCTGGAAGCGCCAAAGGATCCCAATCCACTGCAAACCACCGACTGCTTTGTGTGGCACATCCCTGTCCTCACCCAGAGCTCAATGTCAGATCGGGGTTTAAGGATATAAAGCCATAAGAGGAATCACTCCAGCCACAGGGAGGTGCGACCACCCATGGGGTAAAGCATGCCATGTTACACAACAGCACTCCACGACTGTTTAGGAAAGGACGCCGAGAAGAGTACTGAAACTGCAGGTGGAATTTAGGCGGGCAGAAGAGAGTGATCCAAAAAGCTAGTTGCTTTTGGAGTTCTTTTTTACACTGTAAGAAAATCTAACACAATTTGGAACAGGGACCGTAGGGCAGCATTACATCAGAGTGCAGGGATTTGTTTACTGTAAAAGCGGCTCTCACTCTAATCTCTCTCCTTCACTTCCTGCAACAGGCTTGAGTTAGGTCCAGGGACCCTCTCTGCTTGTATAAGCAAGACTTGCTGTTCCTTCCTTTTTCCTAAATGGCTCCTGTTCCAGCTGTTCCCCTTCAGGAGCAGGTGTCCCTTCTGCCCAGGGCTAACAGACAATGGAGAGACCAGCCATCTAGACGTCCTGGGGGGATGCTGCTGCATGCAGAAGCACATCCACAGCAGGTCAGACAGGCTTGCAGAGAATTTCCCACAATCCACTGAAAACAGAACAAACTCTGACTGCCGCACAATTGGCTCTGACTGAAAAAAAGCCACCGGGCGCCTGGTCAACTGGCACATGTGGTCACCAAGGGCTTGTCTACAACAAAAGTTGTGCTGCTTTAATTATACCACTGTACTTATGTGGTACATCCCTGCCTAGCACAGACACAGTTATACCGACTTAAGTGACCTTATAACAGTCTATCTTATCCCCATAAGGGAAATAGATTAAGCTATACCAGTATATAAGGCACTTTTATTCCAATATCACTGCATCCATCCTGGGGGTTGTGCCAGTATAACTATCTTGGTAGAAATCACACCCTCTCCAAAATACACCAATGCAAATCCTGTGTTTAGAGCAGGCCTTAGCATACGTGAAGTCAAAGAAATAGAGCGTGGTCACAAAAGTACAATATCTGCTTTGCCTCAGTGGTCACTGTGGTAAGTACGGCACATGGGGAAGAGAGCTCGCCTTTCTTGGTGAAGGTTTGTACCGTGCTTTGAAGCTGTAAAGCATTATTAGAGGGCGGCCACTGAACTGTGACCGTGCAGCCCAAGGGGGGGAATCCAGAGAGTTCCATATAGCAATCAGAAGGTCTAGCAGATGCCTACCAGCCAAGGCTGATGCCAAAGATGGGTTTGTAGCAGGGGCTGCTTTTTCTTTGTCCTTTATTTGCCCACATCTACGTAACTGAGGGACCTCCCTCTTCCCATGACTGCCAAGAGAGGCAGGCAACTCTGCATTTCAGCTCTGCATTTTTGCTCCTTACCCCCCCCTGCTGTGTGTTCTTACCACCCCCTTTGCCTCTCTTGAAACCTGGAGTTCCCTGCCCTGCCTCCCGCCCAGTTCACCTGCTTCCCACCCAGGCAGAATAAGGACCCCCCCCCCCCTGCAGCCTATGTCTACTTCTCTATGCCTAAAGCTGAGCAAGGCTCCTGTCAACAGGGCAAAGAGTGCAAAAGGTACAACAGCAGAGATAGGTTGACCATATTTCCCAGAGAGAAAACTGGATACCCCCAGCCACTTGCCTGAGGAGCTGCGCCCTCACCCCACCCTGTGAGGCTGTTGCCAGTCACTGGAACCCTGCGGGGGCCCCCTCAAGAGGTTATTGCTTGTCCCTGGAACCCTGCTGTCCCGCATCTGTGCTCCACCCCCCCTCTGGGGACTGGCATCTCCACTCACCACCCCCCCACACACTCACACATTCCTCCATACCACACCCCACTTTTTTTCTTTCTTTCTTTTTTTTTTTTTTTTTTTTTTTTTACAAAAGTGGGTATTTATCCCATTTGCTCTTGCCAACTGATCAAGTCAGCAAGAGCAAATGAAACAAATGCCTCCTTTTGAAAAGAAAGTTGGACAGCCGGGACAGGGTTTGAAAAAGGGACTGTCCCGGCCAAAAGGAGACATATGGTCACCCTAAGCAGAGATCTTCCATTACCAGAGTAGGAAGGGCTGGCTCCACACTCCCTTATCTCAGTAAATTTGACTCCCACTGACTGAGTGTAACTTTAATTTCATTAGAAATTAACAGACTCCATATAAGTGATACCAGCTAACAGCCTACTCCCTACTATAGCAGGCCTACTCATTCCTCTCTCAAAATTGGCAGCCAATGCGCTGGGGCTACCTTTTATAGCCCATCCATTCCCAGAATTCTCTGCGGGTGCCTGAAACAAGTCGCCTGAGAAATCTAAACACACTGAAATAGTCAAATGCCTTAGTCTCTTAAAAATTACTTTGTGCAGAAGATTATACTTACTGACAAGTTCCACAACAGGAAAACTGAGCAGGGCAGGGGAAAGAGAAATATATTAACAAGAACGGCAAAACTACATCTCCCCAAAATCCCTGGGATGGTTATTTCCTGTACACCAGCCCCACCCTTAGAAGACTGCTGTTTATGTAGGAGTTAGGTGCATTTAGGGAAGGTTGGAAGGGTAAGTTTAAGAGTCTTTCCCCAAAAGATGTCTCCAGATCTGTAGTGTTTTTTCCATAGGAAAAAAAAACTTCTTTTATGCTCTGAAAACAGGCTAAACTTGTCTGAATATTTTCCCCCTTTCCGCTCAACCAATTTATGGCTGTTAAGAGGTCAGTAGCCTTTATATTTCTGCCTTCTGAGTTAATAGAGGCCTTTCTTTGGTCCTGAGCACCTTATAAAGAACTGGCAGCTACTGTGAAAAAAGACAAGTGGGTGGCACAACCATGTGTACCCATGACAGGTAAATATTTCTCATGGAAGTCCCTAAATATGTATTAAAAATGACCCCATGATTCATGTTAAGCATACGTAGCAGCTGTTCTAGTAATGGGGGGAGTCATATGAATAATGAGAGAGAAGGAAAAGTCTGTTATCTCACCCATAGTGAGATAGCCCTTTCTAGAACCCTTAAAACTCAGCTGTTTCTTTTCAGTCCTCACTGGACCTGCTTCCTGGAAAGGAATCTCCTGTGTAGCTTGCAGGCTCTCTTAGTCCTTCTAAGACTGGCCAGTTTGTTTCATGAGTCATTACCTACCTAGAGTATTTAGTACTATATGCTTATCTGTTCCCGCTACTTGTTTTTTTTACGACATAGACAAGTGGAACTGGATCCTTTCCAAGCATCATGGAAGGAAAGGATTTGAAAAATGCATCTTATGGGAGTGGTATCCCCTTGTGCCTGCCAGCAAAACTGCTTACGCATTAGAAACAAATACTGCTTTTTTTTTTTTCTTCCCAGTTTCTGTTAAGAGTTCAGTGTTGAGTGGTTAGTGGAACTAGTGAAGAGGGAAGTTTAAGTTCAGGACAGTTATTTGTTTTTTTAGGGAGGCAGCCTGTCCAACCAAAGGGAAAGTATCCATAGCACCCAAAGAAGGATCACTTAGACTATTAAGTACAATATGTGATCAGGTATATTTGTTGTTCACATGGATTTTTTTTTTTCTTCAAACATAGTCACCTCTTGAGCAGTGTACGTGCTCTAATGCTTCTCATCCATTATTCTTCTCGTTTGTATTACTCTAGGGCTTAAAGGCCCCATTTAAAAGTGGTGAGGCTTCGTTGTGTTAGGTGGTGTACTAACACATAATGAGAAACAATCATAGAATCATGGAATATCAGGGTTAAAAGGGACCTCAGGAGGTCATCTAGTCCAATCCCCTGCTCAAAGCAGGACCAATCCCCAACTAAACCATCCCAGCCAGGGCTTTGTCAAGCCTGACCTTAAAAACTTCTAAGGAAGGAGATTCTGCCACGTCCCTAGGTAATGCATTCCAGTGTTTCACCACCCTCCTAGTGAAGAAGTTTTTCTTAATGTCCAACCTAAACCTCCCCCACTGCAACTTGAGACCATTACTCCTTGTCCTGTCCTCTTCTACCACTGAGAATAGTCTAGAACCATCCTCTCTGGATCCACCTCTCAGGTAGTTTGAAAGCAGCTATCAAATCCCCCCTCATTCTTCTCTTCTGCAGACTAAACAATCCCAGTTCCCTCAGCCTCTCCTCATAAGTCATGTGTTCCAGACCCCTAATCATTTTTGTTGCCCTTCGCTGGACTCTCTCCAATTTATCCACATCCTTCTTGAAGTGTGGGGCCCAAAACTGGACACAGTACTCCAGATGAGGCCTCACCAATGTCGAATAGAGGGGAACGATCACGTCCCTCGATCTGCTCGCTATGCCCCTACTTATACATCCCAAAATGCCATTGGCCTTCTTGGCAACAAGGGCACACTGCTGACTCATATCCAGCTTCTCGTCCACTGTCACCCCTAGGTCCTTTTCCGCAGAACTGCTGCCTAGCCATTCGGTCCCTAGTCTGTAGCTGTGCATTGGGTTCTTCCGTCCTAAGTGCAGGACCCTGCACTTATCCTTATTGAACCTCATCAGATTTCTTTTGGCCCAATCCTCCAATTTGTCTAGGTCCCTCTGTATCCTATCCCTGCCCTCCAGCGTATCTACCACTCCTCCCAGTTTAGTATCATCCGCAAATTTGCTGAGAGTGCAATCCACACCATCCTCCAGATCATTTATGAAGATATTGAACAAAACCGGCCCCAGGACCGACCCCTGGGGCACTCCACTTGACACCGGCTGCCAACTAGACATGGAGCCATTGATCACTACCCGTTGAGCCCGACAATCTAGCCAACTTTCTACCCACCTTATAGTGCATTCATCCAGCCCGTACTTCTTTAACTTGCTGACAAGAATACTGTGGGAGACCGTGTCAAAAGCTTTGCTAAAGTCCATAAACAATACATCCACTGCTTTCCCTTCATCCACAGAACCAGTAATCTCATCATAGAAGGCGATTAGATTAGTCAGACATGACCTTCCCTTGGTGAATCCATGCTGACTGTTCCTGATCACTTTCCTCTCATGTAAGTGCTTCAGGATTGATTCCTTGAGGACCTGCTCCATGATTTTTCCGGGGACTGAGGTGAGGCTGACAGGCCTGTAGTTCCCAGGATCATCCTCCTTCCCTTTTTAAAAGATTGGCACTACATTAGCCTTTTTCCAGTTATCTGGGACTTCCCCCGTTCGCCATGAGTTTTCAAAGATAATGGCCAATGGCTCTGCAATCCCTGCTCCAAAGAGGGTGCAGTCTAATGCTCCTATGCTACACTCATTTACACCTGTGCTTAATTAGTTCCATTGGTTCTGGGACTACTCATGGGAGTAAGTTAAGCATAGGTGTAAATGTTGGCAGGACTGAGGTCTCAATCAACAAAAGAGAAAAAAGGTGAAAGAGACACAAGCACACAGAGATTAAGTGATTCACCCAAGGTCACCCAACAGGTCAGTAGTGGAGCCAGGGAAATGACCACGGTTCTCCTGACTGCCAAGGTGAAATCCTGACTCCGGAAAAATCAATGGCAAACCTCTCATTGATTTCAGTGAGGCCAGGATTTCACCCCATGTATTTTTTAAAAATCCTCATCTGTGCAACTAATAAATAGTGGCCCAGTAAAGCTGGAAACTTACAGAATGTATATTTTTTTCACCATTTCTGCTGGTTTGAAGCTTGCATTGCAGTCAGTTTAGGCAGGGAAACATTGTCTTCTCTAACTTCCTGGGAGTTCTGCCTGAGTAAGGACTTCGGGCCCCGCACCTCTAAAGAGGGAATCTTGTCTTCTGGGCTTATGACATCTATATACTGTTGCAAGAGTAGAATGATAGAAAGCTGAGCTCTCCTTTGTGGCTATATAGTACACTCTGAACTGGGTTGGGTTTGTTTTTCTTTTTTTTTTGAGCCATACATAAACCTCCGTTAATGAACAACAAAGTTTGGGCTTGCAGGTCTCCTTTGTTGGGATCATTTGCAGTCGACTTACTTTTGAGTTGTCTGTAAACATGTGAGCGTTGCTCTCCCTCCCGTTCTTGGCCCTTTGCCTCATATTGGCCAGAGAAGCCCTGGCTCTTCCTTTTCCAGACACTCTTACAGAAACTTTTATAATTCTCAGTGCCTAGGAGCAGGGAGACTCTTCTGAGCAGAGTGTTTATTTATACAGTAGCTGGTGAGGAGAAACTGAGCAGGTTTTTCTTTAAGGGAATGTATGGTTTGTGAAAGATGGCAGCATAACCGTGCCGGGGCCTGGAGTTGTCATTCATAGACGCAGGTACAGCATAAGCCAATAGCAGTGCGGATGTCCTCATGCTGCCCCAGCAATGCTGTTTAGGAACTTCATGTCGGCTTGAGGGAGTCATTTAGGAGGGTAAAGACCTGTTTATCCGTCGCTTTCTCCAGGATCACCACTGTGGTGTGGACATTTTGTTTGCTAGGAAATGGAATGAGATCAGCAATGCATTTCACAAGGGTCCTCAGCTGGCAAACAACTTTTGGCCATGTTTGAACCAGTGACTAAGCCCCAGTCCTGCAGAAAGAGACACATGAGTAACTTTATGCCTGTGAGTAGTGTCATTAAGATCCATGTGACTCCCCAAGTTAAGTGCATAAGTGTTTGCCAGATCAGGCTCTTAGGAGGGAAAGTCTCTGTGTCTCATTACAGCTCCCCTGAAAAGGGTTGATTAGAGCTGCTTTGAACATTTTCCTTGAGCAAAAGTGGGCTTTTTTCCTAAACAAACATTTTCTGCAAAAAAATGATTTTTTTAACTGAAAGCCCGAAAAAATTCAGCTTTTGGTTTTTCATAAAAAACCTGGAAATTTTTTTGGGGAAAAAAGGGACCATTCTTCATTTCTTTTGAAATTTTTCACTGAAAATACCATCACCGTTTTCTTTCTAGCTTGGTTGTTATCATCCTGAATGGACTGAGCAGTAATAATCAGCAGAGGGCTGTGCTATGAATCTGCTGCTGCTCTTTTCTTCCTTCTCGGAGAGGGTGTAATAATGATACCTATTATAATAATCATCAGCAGATCTCAAAGCGCTTCAAACCTTTAATGTATTTATCCTCACAACATCCCTGTGAGGTAGGGCAGTGCTATTATCCCCACTGTACGGAGGGGAAACTAAGGCATGGAGAGGTTAAATGAATTGCCTGGGGGTCATAGAGGAAGCTTGCGGCAGAGCAGGGAATCAAATCTGGGTCTCAAAGGCTGAGGCTAGTGTTCTAACTATTGGAGCATCCTATAGGGACGCTGCCAGGCGGGGAAGATTCTGTGGTAGTTGAAAGGCTGGTGGTGAGGTGCAGGTGTGTGGGGACCCTGAGAGGAGCGAGACGTTAAAGATGACTGGTGAAGTGCTTATTGTGACCAATCCGAGAGTAGAGCCCACAGGGCCTAGTGCTTGGAGCACCTACCAGGCAGATTTTAGGTTCCTAATTGTCTTTTGTGTCTTTGAAAATCTATCCCTGAAGCGCTTCCCTCAGAGCTTGTGACGCGGAAGCCATCTATGTAGCGGCTGCACCAGGCGTGAGGGGACATTAGGTACAGTAGTTTGCACCGTGCGTCTAGCACTGCAGAACACAAACTTGGATCTGGTACACCTCAGCGTAGATGGGAGGGATGAGCCATTACAGCCTTGTCTGACCGAGATCCCAAAATAATCACAATTAAATTTGTAGCCATGAGCTTCTTTGTGGGGATAAAGAATTGGCTTGGAGATTGACAACAGCAAGTGCGTCTGTATGAGACACCTCCTGGTGAAGGAGCTGGGTGACTAAGGTTGCTTCTTGTCCACACTTTACCCGATGTGCCAATGACTTGGATGGAGGGAATGTGGTGTAGAGATTATTGATAATTGCTGGTGATACAAAACTGGAGAAGGAAGAGAAATCAGTACAAAGAATGATTGCAGTGAAGATCATCTGAACAACTAATGACTTGGGGTATGTGCTTACAAATAGCATATACAACCAAAGTAGGGTAATAGGGCCAGACCCTCACTGGTGTAAATTGACTTTGAAGTCAATGGGACTAGAGTTTAGTGACAGAAATAGCCTACCAGATTGAGTCTGTTTGCCTGCTTCTTTGATGCAACACTTCATGTATCAGTCTTCAGTGTAAAATGGTTACATGATTTAAAAACTCTTGTATGTGGTGCCTTTTTGTATTTCTGGGATTCTACGGCAGTAAAGCTCTCAAAATAATCCAGTTGCTGTCATCCTGGTGGCAGTGCAATATTGCTTTGCATTGCCAGGTGGAAGACCTGGGTTCTATTTAAGGTTCTGATCCTGCGAGCTGGGAAATCTGCAGAGACATCATGTTTGCTCCTGAAAGAGGAAGGTGTGGAAAGCCTTGTATGAGTTAGAAATGATCCCTGATAAATCAAGTTAATTTCAGAGTGGCTGTCACCTGGGGCTACCTTATTCCCACGGTTAAGACGTGGATGCGGTAAAAGCACTGGGGAGGATGGTGGAGGGAGTCCGAATATTGGAAGGCAGACCTGGAATAAATTATTTAATTTTTAAATAGCACCTAGCGGTCCCAAGTGAGTTCAAGGCCCCATTGTGGCTAGGCACTGCACACACACGTAGTAAGAGATATGCCCTGATGAGGTTACACTCTAAATAGACAATACAGACAAAAGACATAAGGGGAAACTGAGGCACAGCATGGTGACGTGACATGCCCAAGATCACGCAGAAGGTCAATGTCATACCCAGGAAATAGGCTGCCAGTCCAGTGCCCTATCCACTAGACCACACTATTTCTCTAAATCCCTCCCTTCGTCCACTCGCATGGGAGATGCTTCTCACCAGATCTTGACCGCTCCCTCGGATTGGACACCATTGGGGTAGGAGACGTGAGGCAAGGCAAGTTCAGTGGTGATGCTGAGGGTGGGGCTACATTGGCAGCCCTGGGGAATGGGTAGGCGAGGTAGCTATATTACAGAGATGGGTAGCATGACCTGCTCTGCCGTCTTGTGTACGTGGGAGGCTCTGGAAGGTGAATGGGGATGGAGAATCCAGTAAGAGAGAGTGAGAGGGGCACAGACACGGAAGACAAGCCGCCAGGGCAGAAGGGTTATGGAATAACACTGACGAGCTTGGATGCGAAGCTTAACTGGGCCTCTTCAGACTGAATTATTGGCTGCAAGTGTGGTAGGGAAAATAGTTTATCCCTATGGGACTTTGTGCTCCGGAGTTATGGAACTTCACTGAGTTACTGAGACGGAGTTTTGAACTCTTGGGGCCGTGCTAGCTGCTTATAATAAAGTTATGATTTTACATAGCATTTCCAGCTTGGTTTCTAAGACTTTTCCCCTATGGCCGATGCCAAGGTAACTATCCTGATGTGAACTGAACCTGTTTTAAATAGCTTTGTTAGTCACATTCATCCCTTTCTTCCTTCCCTTTGAAGCTGAGTCAGGGAGTTTATACAAAAGCTGGCTAATGCTTTTTCATTTGGTATTCCCATTTCCTTTAGAAGCGTGTAGATACATTTCATGTATCTAATAGCCACTAATAGGTAACCATTTTTGTAGTGTGTGCAACTTCTGCCTTTTCCATGAATGGGGGTCCTGATGCTGGTCTCCCATACATCTCTCTGTCACTTGAGAATTAAGTGGGCCTGAGTCGCTATTACACAGTGACTGCCACCGGTGCAAAATGCTATTGTTCTGACCTGGAAGCTATCCACTGGCATAAGTCACTAGATAAGGTGTAGGTCAATGGAGTATAAGGCCTATTGACTTCAGGGGATTTACTCCTGGTTTATACCAGTGTAACTGAGAGCAAAGTCCGGCCCCTGATTCAGAAAAATTCCCTGTTGCTGCACGTAGAAAAACAGGGAGAAAATAATTATTTTTAAATCTCTCTGATTGGCTAGACAGTTCATTTTACTCTGCATCTTTATATTGAATCATATGCTAGAATAGCTGCCATGTGGACATTTTATTGGAAACGAGCACACACCTGATTTGTAGAAGTGGTTTAAGGAACCTGGTCCTTCGATATTAACGGGTGTGTAACAACAGATAGCATGAATAAAGCTGTACTTTAAAAAACAGGTGTGTGTGCTCATAGACTCATAGACTTTAAAGTCAGAAGGGACCATCGTGATCATTTAGTCTGATCTCCTGCACAGTGTAGGCCACAGAACCTCACCCACTCCTGAAATAGACCCCTCCGCTTTCTTCAAGTTTGATCTGTTTCTGAAAATCTTCGCTTCTTTTTATTGGAGGAGTTGGGTATGATTGCATATTTCAATTGCCCCTAGGAACAAAGTGCAGTTGTTTTGAATACGTTATGCACATTTACCATGACTGAAAATGTGATTAAACCAACTCCCCCAAGAATGGACAAACCTAGAATTAGAGGTAGCCTAATTCACCATTCTCAAAGTCGGTTTTGCCTTCCTTGAAGCTAAAGACTAAAAAATAGTGAAAGGTGTGGACACCTGATCTTGCAGCCATAGAAATCATTGTCAAAGCTTCCACTGAGTTCAGTAGTGTAGGATCGGGGGTTTAAAGCATAGCTTTTTGGCCAAGGATTTTCCTTGAAACATTAATGAATTAAACTTCATGGCACACCAATAAAGTAGGCACTGTACACCTTTTACGGATAAGTAGACTGAAGCACAAAGAGGTTAAATGCGTTGTCCAAGGTCATGCAGAGAGTCAGGGGCCAATCTGGGAACAGAATGCAGGAGCTGTCTTCTCTGTCTCTGGACAGCACTTCTTAATCTAAAATATATTCAAATAACGCAGATGTGAGAAAACACATTTGTTTGTCTTTTAATAGTAGCATTCACTTTGGCGTGTGAAGGGGCAGGCTGCCTGCCTACAAACAGAAACACAAATACAAGCTGCTTGGCAATGAGAAAAAATATCCCAGCTTTGCTTAAACCATTTCTGATCTCCCCTCTTCCAATGCTTGTGGAAATCAGAGATGATTTGAGGTGGTGAGCCACCATATCAGGTGGACACTCGGTGCAAGAAATTTTAATGAGATGTAATCCAAACAAACTACCCAGAGAGAGGAGGTAATCTGCAGAGAGAATTCTCGGCTGCTCCCAGCTGCTGTCTGTTTGTTTTCCTCTTATTTTTCAAGAAATTACAGTTCAAAAAAGCATGAACCCAGATGTGGGTTATTTACTGTGATTATCTCCCTTTTTACTGTGCCTCAATTTAATTTCCCTGGTTTTGGGGCGGGAGGAGGGAGAAGAGAAATGCTGTTTCTATTTATGTGGTGAACAGAAAGATGGCAGCACTCAGTGGATGGGTATTATCTGGCTTATTGTGCATCAAGGAGATGAAGGAGCAGAGGAGGGTGAAGGGAGGGGCACCTTCTAATACAGCCCATCTATCCAGCATCCATTGCCCTGACCCGAACAGTATGAATTTGAATTTTAATCAAGATGGCTGATGTTTTTGTCCCAGTTAAAGTGGAAGCGGGTGAAGCCAATTCATAGAAGCTTGAAGGAAGGGGAGAGGGAATGCCTAGCGAAAGAGAGAGAGCCTTTCTGTCACTCACCAAAAGACAAGCACATTTCTGGGTAGCTGAACGAGGCCTGGGGGTAGGGAGTGGTTATAAGTTTGTCTTATTATGGAAGAAGCTTGAACTGTCGTCTGTACTTTGGAAGCAGAGAGAGTGAGTGAGATTGCTGTTGGGTCTGCAGCAGGACCACCTCTTTTATTGGATTAACCGAGAAGGAAGATGACTGTAGAATGTGTACCCATTATCTGCACTACAAAGGGATTAGTGTGGGTTTCAAAGAAATTAATGGCTTTTGAGTTAGCACAGAAATACTAATGAATGTCAAGGCCAGAGATGTAAGGCAAACAGAATTGGTTTCTCCACCACCCCCCTCCCCCCCTTTGCATTTGGGGTCTGAGTTTAATTTTTCTCTGCAATTTTACAATTTAGATCTATGGTTTTCCCTTTTAGCCGAAATACTCTGTAGTAGGTTGTCCATTTGCAGGGAGTACTTAAATTTGTGTGTTTACATCCATATCAGACAGGATAATGCTTAAATCAGTGAAATAGTTGAAAACAGCTGCACAGAAAGTCTGTCTACACTGGGAAAATTTATCATGTTAAAAACATGTTAACTAACATGATGTTAAGCACAGTTTTGTCCTTAGTGTTTGTCAGGAGAGTGGTCGATTTAGAACATGATAGCTAAGCCCAACCTAAACGTGACCTTTTTCCTGGTGTAAAGGTAGGGTAGCCCCCTGAGCTCGATTTTGTTGTTGTTGCTGGTTCAGTTTAGCCCAGGTTTCTGTGACTACACTAGGGAAAAGGTCAAGTATTAGCGAAATCCTGGTCTATGTTACGAAGTTCGGTCAACCTAACTACATAGCTTAGCGAAATGAAAAATATAGTGGCCCGGGTGATGTAGTTTAGGCCAACCTAATCCCCAGTGTAGACACCGCTAGGAATTCTTCTGTCAACCTAGCTACTGCCTCTCAGAGGTGAATTTACTATGGCGACAGAAGGGATTCTTCTGTTGCTGTAGTAAGCATGTCCACGACATCAGCTCAGCATTTCTAATGTAGACAGAACCTAAGTCTGACCTTAATTTGACCACTTTTCTTAGTCCAAACCCTTGAGTACGTCTTCCCTGCAGCATTAATTTGCGCTCTTACTCTGGTGTTCCCCTTACTTGTTCCTTGTATCCACGCACACAACCCTCTGACCTGTGCTGTCTGGTGCTTTCAACCCAAGTTAGCTGGCCCAGGTGGGACTATAGGATAGAGTCTGGTTCTGCTTACACTCGGGCTGGTAACCCACCCCAACCACTGTGCAGTGCGGATATAGGCTAAGCCACTTGAGTGCTCATTAACTCTTCAGTGTCTTCCCACAATTCCCCCTGCTGCACTCCAAAGGATAGGCAAGTTCTCCCACAATCCACTGGGAAAGAAGCATAGAGAAAGTAGTGTATTTCTCAATACTTGAACTGCGTGGGAGGTTCTAGATCAAGGATCTGCAACCTTTGGCACCAGGCCCATCAGGGAAATCCGCTGGCAGGCCGGGCCGGTTTGTTTATCTGCAACATCCGCAGGTTCAGCCAATTGCAGCTCCCACTGGCTGCGGTTCGCCTCTCCAGGCCAATAGGGGCTGCAGGAAATGGCGTGGGCCAAGGGATGTGCTGGCCACCACTTCCCACAGCCCCCATTGACCTGGAGCAGCAAATCACAGCCAGTGGGAGCTGCGATCGGCTGAACCTGCGGACACTGCAGGTAAACAAACCGTCCCGGCCAGCCAGCGGATTTCCCTGAGGGGCCATGGGCCAAAGGTTGCCGATCCCTGTTCTAGATGGTAGGATGTATGGCATGTTCATAGATAGAGCCACTTTAGAAAGAACCTCTAGAAAATATTATACAGCTGAGCCTGGCCACTTTTTTTAATATGATTTAGCATTTTAGGGTTTCCATTTTTGCTATACCATGGGAGGCAATGTGGCCTAGTGGATAGGGCACTTGACCGGGGCTCAGAAGACGTGGGCTTTATTCCCAGCTCTGCCACTGACCTGCTGGGTGACGTTGGGCAAGTCACCTCACCTTTTCTGTGCCTCCAGTTCTCATCTGTAAAATGTGGTGGAATGATACTGACGCTCCTTGGTAAAGCACTTTGAGATCCACAACTGAAAAGAGCTGCAGGAAAGCTGGGTATTAATATGTTTATCATTTCATCTCAATCCTAATCTGCAGTTGGCTGCATGGATGTGTCAAGCTTTGCTTCTCCTGCATCATATGTCCCTGTTGAAAATATTTATTTGGGCCAAGACTGTCCCAGTCATACCAGTTCCCCTTAGAAATATCATAATACTTCATTTGGTGTGCCCAGGAATGCTGGGCAATTGCTGTGAGCCAGAATGACTATAGAGTGAATTGTTGGGAAATAAGTAATTGTCTTGTTTGGTTTCTTCCAGAACACAAGCTGACATTCCCAAATATTCTGAAGAAGGGATACCTAGAAATTAGAAAGGACCATGACAGCTGCTGGCAGCCCTGTTATGCAGAGCTCACTCCATACAAACTGTACCTGTATTACCTTGACAGTAGTGGCAACCAGAATTTTCCTACCATGTATCCGCTTTCACATTTCCAAAGTGTCACTGTCACAGGCAGCACTGAAACAAAGATGGTGGATGCCGTTCTGTTGGATAACTCCCAGCTGCAGCTGAAGGCAGAGTCGCCGTGGGAGACTTTGGACTGGGGAAAGAAGCTTTGGGAGGTGGGGCATTCCTCTGTGCCATTGTTCATGAGGCAGCAGGAAGACCTAGAGGACTCACAGAAGCTGGACAACAACAGGGACCTTCCCCAGATTCATGGCTTACAAAAGAAGCCTGCTGAGCTTTTCCAGTGTACAGCTTTGAGCCAAAGTACAAAGGAGTACCAAAACATTCTCAGGTCAGGGACTCTTTATAGGTTGACGGTCCAGAATAACTGGAAAGCATTTACTTTTGTACTAAGCAGATCTTGTCTCATGGCATTTCAGCCCGGGAGTCTCGATGAAGACCCTCTCCTGAGCTATAACATTGACGTGTGCCTGACTGTCCAGACAGATATTCTGGATGACTGTGACTCTTGCTTTCAGGTCATTTTCCCTCAAGATGTCCTCCGGCTGCGTGCAGAGACCCGTCAGAGAGCACAGGAGTGGATGGAGGCCCTGAAATCTGCAGCCAACGCAGCCAGAAGTTTAGGTCCAAACCTGCAGGTTACTCTCAGAAACAAAGCCAGAGATCAGCCTCTGGGGAAAGTCTTTAGGCAGAGCAAGCGCCAGTCTGTGACCACCAGCTTTCTGAGCATTCTGACCACGTTGTCTTTGGAAAGAGGACTCACGGCCCAGAGCTTCAAGTGTGCAGGTAAGCGACTTCGTTGCAGTAGCTTTGCGCTCACATACTCTATATTGGATAAAATTGCAACTGCTTGTAAGTCCTTGTAAGGATTCATGCACATTTGTCCAGGAAATGGGCACTCATTTTCCATCCCTGTAACGCCACAGGCTGTGAAGGCATCAGATCTGGCTGGTTTTGGCCTGGTTAGCAGCCGAGTGGGGCATGTCTGAGAGAAACAGAAGGTGTTGTAAGGGCTGGTGCTGTAGGTGGCGCTCTTCTCTCTGAGTCACGACAGTTGACAGTGACAGAAACCGTAAGAACATCTCCTGTCATACTAGGTTTTGTAAACCCCTTTTTAAATTAACCTTCTGCGTGTGGATAGATTGTTCTCTTTGGTTTTTTTTACTGTGTGTGTGTACAGTGCCTAGCCCAATGAAATGGGCTAGGTTCCTGATAGCGCTAATGTAATAGAAATAATGCTGAAGCTAAATTCTGGAGCTAAGGTGCCCCTTTAATGACAACAAAGGCGTAACTTTACTTTAATGGCAATAAGGCATGAAGGCACAACACTTTGCGATGTGATGTCATGCAATCTCTGATCCTAAGCAGGTTTGGGTAGGTATTGGATAGGGGATCTCAAAAGCACGCTGAGGGGCTACAGGAAGCGGTGATGATAGATAGTGCTTTTCCCTCTGAGTCACCCAACATGTGAGGTGAAAGGTGTGAACTTCTAGGTGTAAACTTCAGGTCTTTGACCACTTATGGTTATTAGGAAGATTACAGCATTTTTGTAAGAGTAGGGTGTCAAGCCATGGTCTGGGACCAATTCCACTTTGAGTAACCATATTCTGCCTACCTAAGATTTACCCTTTAGCCTCAGCTGAATACACAAGTATTATTCACTTCCTCTTCCAACTTGTGCTGTGTTACTGTGAAGTGGCTGTTGCATTTCATTGGAGGTTTAGGTGATTCATAGGGAGGAAGTCTTGCCTAGTGGTTAGAGCACAAGACTGGGAGTCAGAAATTCTGTATTCTCGTTCTGACTCTGCCACTGACTCATAGTGCATCATGAGGTGACTAGCAGAGACCTAAATTTTCAAAAGTGATTTGGGGTGCATTATTTTTTGGGTGCCTACTTTAATATACCTTAAAGGAGTCTGATTTGCAGAAAGTGCTGAGCATGCCCCCCCAATCAACAGGCCCCTTTAAAATGTCTCAATTTGGGCACCTAACAATGGAGGCACCCAAAATCACTAGTCACATCTAGTCACTTTAGAAAATTTAGGCCTGTTAGTCTCTCTGTGCATGTTCCCCCATCTATAAAATGGGGATAAGAAATCCTACCAGACACAGATGGATTATGGGGATCAATTAATTGATGTTAGTAAAGCAATTTTGAGACCCTAAGGTTCTGGGCACTACAAAAGTGCCCGAGTAAACAGACCAGTATGTACGTGTACAATTGGAACTGCTCAAGGGTACTTTGTCATGGGCCCTTTCTATTCGCAGCTACTAGAGCTCCTCCTGTAACTCAAGAGATAGGGGCCTGTGTTTTAGGACCAAGAGGATCTGAGTTCTATGCAGCCCTCAACTATCGAACTTGCAGACTGTGTAATTTTTTCATTGCTGTATCTTCTCTGAGTCTTTCCTTTCCAAAGAAGTTCAAGTTCAGCTCCTGGGCTTCAGGAGGAGACTCCCTGTTTGCTTGGATTATCGCGCCCTTCCTTCAGATACGGTCACCTGTCTGTGTGTGTTCTAGGCATGAGATCTAGATGTGTGCTTATCTGCTTTTTTCCTTCCCTGGAAGTGGATTTAATGTCACAGCCTCAAGCATCCATGTTTGTTTTGTTTGATTAATCGCAACCTTAATTCATTTGAGAACTGACTAGTTCAGGGTACAATTTAATTGGTGCTTTTGAAATTCCTACTACCTACATCTTTAGGGACCTAAATACCTTAAAAAATCTGGCCCTAAGTCTCCTGTACCTCAGTTCCCCATCTATAAAATGGTGATAATAGCCTTTCCCTACCTCATGTGTGTTGTGAGGTTAAATACATTATGGATAGTGAGGCACTCGGGCCCAGATCCTCAGAGGTATTTAGTCTCCCACCTTTGTTGAAATCAGTGGAAGTTAGGAACCTAAATAACTTGGAGGTTCTGGGCCTACAGTGATGGGGACTCATACAAGGACCTGAGAGAGATCTGTCTAATCTGTTACCCGTATGCAGTGCTGTTGTAGCTGTGTCGGTCCCAGGATAATAGAGAGACAAGGTGGGTGAGGTAATATCTTTTATTGGACCAACTGCTGTTGGTGGGAGAGGCAAACTTTCACTCTAGAGCTGGAGAAGAGCTCTGTGTAAGCTCGAAAGCTTGTTTCTCTCAGCAGCAGAAGCTGGTCCAGTAAAAGCTATGACTTTACCTACCTGGTCTCTCTAATCTGTTACCTAGCAGTCAGGGTTTATTAAACTCCAGTGGAGGCAAAGTCAGTGGTCTCATTTTAAGATATTTTCAGGGTTTCCTTCTTCATTTTCTTCCTTTCTTCTTAATTCTCTTCACTTAAAAAAAATTCAGTAAAGAAACGTTCTCTCCTTCAGTGCCACCATTTCATTGCTGCCTTGCTTCCAAGAAAGCTAATGAGCGTGTTGTCAGCGACCTCAGCAGGAGCAGGATCAGGCCATGGGAGAAAAACAAATAACCCGTCGTCTTTAATTTGAGAAGTATTTTGGGTATTCTGGATTTTATCCTGTGGGAGCAGCCTTTTGTGTGGGAAAGGATGGATATCCTCTCTGAAACATGCTACATTGCATCTCAAGTCACTCAGACTTTCCCCGCAGAAATAAAGCACTCTGACCTTGCTGGAGCGTGAGTGCTGTTTTTAAGTTGTGTTCTGATTTTTAAAAAGCCACGTGTAGCTTTCATGATGCTCCGAGGCCAGGTCTGCACTACAGTCCTGTCTCAGTGTAACTACATTGCTCAGGGGTGTGAAAAACCCACGCCCCTGAATGACATCGTTATACCAACCTAATCTCCCCTCCATGTAGACCAGGGATTTCAAACTGAAATCACCACGAGGGCCGCATGAGGACTAGTACATTGGCCCAAGGGCCGCATCACTGACACCTTTTCATATAAAGATACAAAAGCCCCACCTGGCCCCTGCCCCGCCTCTTCCCACCCTTTCCCACCGCCATTCCAACCCCTTCCCCAAAGTCCGCACCACAACTCCGCCCCTTCCCTGCCCCTATTCCAACCCCTTCCCCAAATCCTCGCCCCTACCTCGCCTCCTCCCCTGAGCACGCGGCTCCCTGCTCCTCCCCCCTCCCTCCTGGAATACGCTAAGTGCCACCAAAGAGCTGCTTGGCGGCGGGAAGCGCTTGGTGGTAGACAGTGGAGCAGGGACACGGCATGCTGGGGGGAAGGGCGAGCGGTGGGTGAGGGAGCTTGGTGGCTGCAGGAAATAACTCCGGGGGGGAGGGGTGCGGGGAGCTTGGCGGGACGCAACAAATAGAGCCACATGTTTGAGACCCCTGGTGTAGACAGTGCTATGGTGAGAGGAGAGCTTCTCCGGTCAACATTGCTACTGCCTCTCTGGGAGGTGGATTAACTACACCAATGGGACAGTCTCTCCTGTCGGCGTAGGTAGTGTCTTCACTAAAACACTGCAGCTGCACCAGTTCAACTGTATCGGAAGAAGAGCCCTGATGCTTATTTGTTAGACATTTCCTGTGCTTCCCTGATTTTTCAGAGGTGATGCGCAAGCATAGCTCCCACAGTAGGATTTATGGGCACTCAGCATCTCTGAGACTGAGAATCAGGTGACTGGGCATAATTTTAACTTGAATGTCAATATACCCATACACAACACCCAGTTTTAGAGAAGGGTTTATGTCCATAGTGCTGTCTTTTTTTCATTGTGGGCTGTGCCTGTCCCCCAGGTCCCAGAGAGTCAATTTGGAGCCTCTAGCTGCCACCACAATACAAATAAATAATAATAATTAATCATAACTGGGAAAATTCTATCCTGTTTGCTTCAGAGAGGAAAAGTTTGTGCCAAGGAGACTTTGGGGAATAAAGAGTCTTGAAGATCTCCATTGCTATACAGGCGGTTTCTGCTGTTTTACTTCATAGGCTACTGTTTAACCTAACAGGACTGCTGTCTGTAATTACATCTTGTAGGCATTAAGAGCTTTCCCTCCCTACCCTGCCTCCTACCCCGGCTGCTGGGAGGGGTAATCTTGGAGGGGGGGGGAAGTTTTGCTGTGAATTCTTCAGCCATTTAGTGCAAATTCCTGTAATTACCGTCATTGTGTCGTTTCTGAATGGCACATAATACAGCAGAAGCCTTTCCTAATTGAGACCTTACAGGAGGTACAAATCCCTTCTTTGTTCAGCCTGCCAAATTAGTGCCGGAAAGTGGCAGGGTCCGAGTGGGAATCAAAGGCGAGCAACACAAAGATGGAACTTAAGGCTACAGTAATAACCCTCTCTTGTCCTTCAGGAAAAAAAGTAATGACCAATGAAAAATGAAGTTTTTTTTGTTATAAATTCCCTTGACATGACAGCACCTCGGGGCTGCTTTATTTATTTAGCAAAAGTGATTAAACAGTAATACAACAGGGCAGTACATTGTCTACCATGCTACCGCCCACCCTACAGACCCCTGCTGCCTTGGCTAATTGATTGACAATGAACCTCTGATAAAGAAGTTTGTTGGGAGGTTTGATGGGGTTCCCCCCCCCCCCCCACGTCTTTCTTTGTCTGGAGTTTCTTTTTGTTTGAATTGCACTCCACATTCCCTCCTCCCCCCCCCCCCTTCCTTTTAAAAGCTTTTCAGGGACAGCTCCCAGACAAACAGCTGACACTCACAAGCAGGTAGAGAAGAATGAAAACCTCTGTGCCTAGCTTTTGACAGGTTTATCTTGGGGGCTGACTAGCACTTTCCAACCATTGATATAAGCCAGGGCAGAAGTGTCAGACATAGCCACAGGGTGGAGGGGAAAGGGGGGACAGACTGTTGATGTGCTGGGGTGAGAAGGGTAGTTTAAAAAAACAGTTTTCCTTTGGTGGGAACTGATGCCTTAGCTTGGTCTGTGCATTGCCCCACACTGATGCCTTAGCTTGGTCTGTGTATTGCCCCACACTGGTTTCTCCTTCTTACTGTGGGGCAGGCCATTCCATTTCTCACATTGTGTTTTCAAGATGGGGAGCTAATATTTAGGCTGTTGATTAAAAGGATCGGGAGGGAGTGGAGATTTTTAAGACTGCATATATTTTATATGCTTTGTTGTGTGTACTCATATTTGGCTCAGAAGACAAATATTTCCTGGAGAGAAAGTGGGATAATCTGCACATTCCTTTGGCCCCAAAAAGTCAGCCTCTCCTCGGTCTCTAATTAATGTGCCCCATGACTCTCTTCTTACAAGCGAGGAGCCGGATCCTGCACTGTGATTCCCTAGCACAAGTGCCCACACTGGTGGTGAATATGTGGAACTCCGTACAGGTGTAGGGTTCCGTGCTAGATGATCACACGGGATCAGAAGCCTGAGGCCCTGATCCTACAAACACTTAAGCACATGCATAATTTAACTCGGGGGACTGCTCCATGTGCATAAAGTTAAACACCTGCTTAAGTGCTTTGCCAGGTTGTGGTTCGAGCTAGTAAATGTCAAGCTTCATGGTTTGGCTTTTAACGTGCAGATATGGGAAAAGTTTACACAATCACAAGGTCCTTTTCTATTAATGGGTTGTGTCACAGATAGATCCGCTGTTTCGTTACTTCGTTTGGATACAGGCAAAATCCCTGAATTTATCAGATTAGGAATATAGGATTTGCCAGCCTGGATCAAAGCATGTGTCCATCAAGTCCGGTGTCCTGCATCTGGCAGTGGCTAGTAGCTTATTCTCCAGAGGAAAGTGTAGCTACCCAGTCCCTGCAGTAAAGCACCCAGCTGTTTGTTCAATACTGTGGGGTCAAGGGGAAAGGAAGGAGCTTCTCCCATAGACCTAAGGGGATCAGATTACGCCTGGGGCTCCTAGCCCTTTTTTTGTCGTGCCCCCAGTTTTGAAATGGACTCTGGTGAGATGAGCTGCCTTTTCCCCTGATCTCCTTGCACTGTGCTCTGGCATAGTTACTAGTCTCTTTCTCCTTTGTGGGCGGGGGTCTTTTTTCCCCGCTTCATCTTTTTCTTTTTTACAATTAATTGTAATTAGATTAATAAAAGGAAACACACGCAGCTCGAACTGCCAGTCCTAATGAATATGTGCCTTCCATCCTGATGCAAAATATGCTCAGTCTCTTTATTGTTGTAGTTTTCTATTTTCCCTCCTTGCTTTTTTTTTTTTTTTTTTCCCTCCCACCGTTCTCTTTCCTGCTGTGCCAGGTGACTCCGATTCATTGTTCCCAGACTTGCCAGAAAGATACACACTGCTGCTGGGGCTCCATAGACTTGGCTGCATGTGCTCTCTCTCCTAAGGTGAACGTCATGAGAGCAGAGAGGCAAGGGTTGGGCCAGCAAGCCTGCAGCCCTGTATGCATGAGCTACTCCTGTGGCTGCCTGCAGTAGAGGCCACACAGGAGCAGCAGGTGGAAGGCTGGTGGCTTTCAAGGAGGCATTTTACCCATGGTTATGTTGTGATCACATTTCCACTGGTCGGGGGGATCTGGCAGAGCAGAAAAGAGGTCCTGGAGTTCTTTCTGCTAGCTAGAGCTAGTGTGGAGGTCACCCGCAGTTGGGAAAATGCTGTTTTTTGTCTTGCAGAATGAAATATGTTTACCCTTAATTTCCCTGCAAACCAGCAAATATTATTGTTCACAAAACTATTTAGTCACTTCAAAAAAAATCCAGCTACAGTACTGATTTGGTCTGACTTTCATTAAAACAATGGTTAGTGGACAGCTAGAGGTGCCCCTCCTTTGAATTCAGCAGATGCTTTGTAAGTTGTTGTTACGTCCTAGAAATTCAGTAGCACCTATCTTCTGATTTAAAAATCTTACAGGCCAAATTTCAATAAGCTGTTTGTGTGATACTATTATATCAGAAGGTCCTTTTAAAGACCTTCAGCCCCGGGTTATTGCAATTTCATTAATTCCATCCAGCAGCCCCTCAATCTTACCTATCTAAGGCATCTGCCTCTGTGGTGTCTAAATGCTGTACATATCCATTTATGTTCTATTTAGCGTAACCTCAGCTGATCTAATTTTTCTGTCTCTCCATGATTCCAGGGATTTTTCCTCATCTCCTCCTTCTGAGTCGCTATAACGATCCCTATGAGAGTGTGTGTTGCATTAAAAGATTGCATTTGTAATGGTGCATTATAAACCATTGTTTCTCATGGGTGTATGGCTGCCCTTTCAGAGCCCATGGAAATCAATAGAAAAACTTTCATTGAGTTCAGTGGAAGTAGGTTTGGGACCGTTAGGGCTCGGTCCTGCATTCCTTGTACTCATGTAAAAACTCCACTGGCCCTGTCTAGACTAGAATTTGGAAGGTGTTAGCTACACCTAGTCTGGACAAAGCCATTGGCTTCTGTGGGCTTTTCCAGGCAAAGGACTACCAGATGGGATTCTGAATTGGCTTGCAGGCAAAAGCTCAATTTGTCACATTCTCAGATGGATACAGGAGTAATTTTGCCTTGGTGTGCGATTAGACCTTTTGGGATTTATCCTGGCCCCCTGGCAGAGCCCCTCTGAGGTGAATGTGAATATTTAGAAACACGATGAGGCTACTGGTGATCAGTGCATTAGCAGTTTGAATGCTCCTGTTTGGGAAGATCACACAGGACGTATCAGATGATATCTCTCCTGCGGTGTTGATTGGCTAAGCGTGCCACATGTAACGAGAGGCGACGGCAGAAGCCATTTTCTTTTGGTTTCTAGAGGCAGGGTGTGTTCGTTCAGCTGAGCTTTCTGATCCAAGTCTAAGATGAACAGTGATTGTAAAACAGACATCCGATTCAATCTGCTCTCTTTGTCATCTGCTACATGTGTGCAGAATCGTCTCTTTATTCTTCTGACAAAAATAAGTTTTTACTCCCGTTATCCACAGTACTGGGAGGATGAGCTGGATTCTGTTCTGAGGTGAGCATCTCAAACAGAATTATTATCTAAGTTCCCATTTGCAGGGCCACAATTTTCCCTCTGTTATGCCTTTGCAACCTCAGGAGTGTGACTGAGGTTGCATTGAGAAAAGGAGTACTTGTGGCACCTTAGAGACTAACAAAGTTATCTGAGCATAAGCTTTCGTGAGCTACAGCTCACTTCATCGGATGTAGCTCATGAAAGCTTATGCTCAAATAAATTGGTTAGTCTCTAAGGTGCCACAAGTCCTCCTTTTCTTTTTGCAGATACAGACTAACACCACTGCTACTCTGAAACCTGAGATTGCATTGCATTTCCAAGCCCTTTGGAGCCATTACAAACGCCGTAACACAACGGTCACAGCTCACTTAATGTGGTTTTATGTCCATTTATCCTGTGGACCCCGTTTGTGTGTGACTAGAGAGCCGCTAGAGCATATGAGATGCATCTGTTGTGGATGTCGTTGTGTCTGACCAGGCAAATGCCAAAAGCAGTGTCTTAGAGAGACATGGTGTGTGAGGCAGTTCTGTTGGCGAAAGAGACAAGCTTTTAAGCCTATACAGAGCTCTTCAGCCAGCCCTGAAGAAGAGCTGCGTGTAAGTTCAAAAGCTTGTCTCTTTCTCCAACAGGGGTGGTCTAATAAAAGGTATTACCTAACCCACCTTATGTCTCTATATCCTGGGACCAACACAGCTACAACAGCACTGCAAAAGCAGCATCTGTAAACGTCCTATTCCCACACGCATTGTGGTAGGAAAGGCATTGTCCGGAAAACAGTTAAGGAACCGCAACAGAAAACTGAACGATGTAGAGAGAGCTTCTGAGCCTCAGGGGTTACATTTTCCAAACAAGTAATTTTATGAGATATGACTTTATTCTGTCAGGCTGAGAAATCGGGATAGTCAATCCAGGCAGCTTTCACTCATCAAAGCAAATTACGGGCTAAATTAGAGGCTGACTACTACATGGATAGTTAATGGGCTTCATAAATCTTCATATGCATCTGTAAAGCATTAAGCATACCTTTGTTGCTAAATGAAATATACATGCAAATGCTATAACTGACATAGTGACTAGCGAGAGGAAATTCACCTGAACAAAGACCTGTCAAAACTAAAAGAATTTGCTTTTAATAACCACACACAATATAGGGCAGCAATTACCCAAGATAGAGGTACAAACCACCCTTTGCATCTAAACTGAAGTACTGTTGAGGTGCTCTAAATAAGCAGCCACTGTATCAAAGAACACAAACTCTGCAAACCACGAGGTCTACAATGAGTTGAAAGTCAATGAGAAAACAGGGTGGGGCTAAGTGCCCCTTCAATGAACCGCAGAGCAAAAATGAAAATTGAGTTAAGTACAGGTTTTTCAGCTGAATTCCCCACGAGGCCCTGATATTGCAAATGTTTATTGCCCGTGCTTAGCTCTACGAACACGAGGAGCTTTGCAAAGTGACTGTTTGCATGTGTAAAGTTAAACGTGGGTGTAAACATTTGCAGGATCCGGGATGTAATTTTTAGTTATTCTTAAATTATTTTTCTCCCTCTGCCTGCTGGACTGGCAGTATTGGCTAGTCAGCATGTATGTTCCATTAGGAATTAATCACGTACATTGCTAAGAACATAGAAAGTTAAGGAAACCCACTGCTCATGAAGACTGGAAGGTGGTAACTTGAGGTGGCCATTTCAAACTCTGTGCCATTTTCCTTTCCTCTCCTTTACGCTGTTTCTAACTTCTGACTCCATGTCATGGATGTGACAAGATCGCAGAGTTTAGTTCTTCAGACACCGAGCAGGGCACTTGATGAAAAGAAGGAAAACTGGTTCTATCAAAAGCTAGACTGCCCCTTTCTGCTTCGCTACAGAGCTCTTCCAGCCCCTGCGTGCCAGTGGGTTAAAAAAAATAGTACACTTGTCTGTCTAGATAACTCTAGGCCTGTCATTATCATAGTATCCGAGCACCTTACCATACCCCTGTGAGGTAGGGAAGTCGTACAGTCCCTGCTGCAAATGAGGAACTGAGACACAGAGAGTTTAAGGTTGAGAGTTTCAAAGCCACCTAAAGGATTTAGATTCCCATTTCCCATTCCTGGACATCCAAATTCCCTCGGCAGATTGGAAAATCTCCACCTAAGCCCCAGGTCTCACAAGAAGTCTGTGGCAGAGGCGGGAACTGAACCTAGGTCACCTGTATCCTAGCCCAGCCCCTTAACCACGAGCCCCCCTTTCCTAGCATACGAGCACCCTGGCTCTAGGAAAGATGTGCATTATGAATCCTTGTGTCGTCCAGTTTGTTTGGGCTCTTTCCTCCCACAGAGTTAGAACTAGAAAAAAAGCCTATTGACGCTGGTACTGCGATTCTGCCAGCAGAGACATTACTAAGCCCAGAGCGGTTCACTGCTGTACACAACAGCACTCTGTTGCTGCTATTTCTGCAGCCCCTCTTTTTCCTCCCTTGCCTTCCTATTCAGGACTAGCCCCATGTTCTTTGACATGTTTGAGGTGAAAGCTTTTGGGTGGTGCTTGTTTTTCCCCTATTGCAAAGACCATACCCACTGCTACATGTTTCCCAGCCATATCTACTTTCCAATACCCATTAGTCAGGGATGGTTCAGGTACGATAGTACGTTTCCCCCTCCTTTGGCTTCTCCTATAGGGGTTCATACATGCCCATCAAGTGTAAAAATGAGCTTGCTAGGAAATCGAATGTATGATGCAAAGTCTCTTTTTGGGGGAGGGGGGGCCGAGGTGCAAGAGGGCAATCTGTTTGCTGACCCTTCCCCTCACTGGGAAGACCCGTGTTCACTTAACACTGTCTCCTTAAAGAGGTCAATTGTCCCTAATTCTCTCACTCAGCCTCAGAAGGTTTACAATTAGGAAAAGGCAGTGCTTTCTTTTCCAACGAACGTGATGGCAGGTTTTGTGTTCTAACCCTTAGATGCAGAGTCTGAATTTCAAAGGCATTAAACCCTGTGCTGCCCCTTCTCCCCTCCTCCTTTTTAAAAAAAAACAAATAGCATAATTGGTGTGTGCCGCAGAAATATATTTGTTGCTCTACATTGCTTTGAACCACGTAACATCAAAGGAATCCACTGCTTTCATAACTCGATTTGAAAGAGTTGTAGAAATAACCACCATTATGAAACACAGCAGATAACACGGTTCAAGGAGGGGAAAGGAGAGAGATTTTCTTAGAGCAGTCTGTAAGGTGGAGGAAGACAGAGGTACAGTGGCCGTGGCCAGATCCAGAAAGAAAGCAATGTGTGCAAATTTTACTTGGCTGTTCCGAATGTGCAGGTTGTAGCTGACACTAAGACCTGCAGCGTCGTGTGAAATACACTGTAACCAAGTCAGAAATGTGTTTCCGAGGACCTGGAAAACAAATGCGAAACTAACAGGACAAGCGCGACTGGAATGGGTGAAACAAACAGTACAAGAACGGACAGCTGCTTTAGCAGAAATGGCTTTCCTTTGGGAGGATCCCCTTCACTATAAAATATAGGAGACGATTGGCCAGGCACTCTCTGTGAGGGCTCCAGGATGCTGGAACTTGCTCCTGTCTTTGGTCCGCAGTAGCCTGAATTTGGTGACCTTCTGGGCATGCTGCCCAAGACATCTGTTTGAGAGAGTGTGTGGAGAGGGCTGAGGGTATCGTACCTAGACGAATGTGAAGTCTGTCACAGCTAGAATCTGTTCTCTAACTCAATAAATTAGGACTTATTCCCATATCCCCTCTGTAGTCCAATAAGAATGGCAGATGTGAATAGCTGTGCATTAAGATGAGAAACCCTGTGACTTATGCTGCCCCGTGAAAGGCAGAATGAACTGTATGGAGAGACAAAAAGTAAAATCTAGATTGGGGTGAGGGGGTAGCTAGCTGTTTTTGCATGTGAGTGGCTGGCTGAGCTCCTGCTGAATGGATCACTTTAATGCTGCTGAGATTCATTGTATTGTTAAGGGTGTCTTAGGTGCCTACAGCCTTGGAAGGGCATTTTTTAGCTATTGTTTACATAGAAATAAATAAGTAAATAGGTTACCAGGTGAGGAATGTAGATTTCAGCACATACAGGGAGTGTATCTGAGACTGTTTATCTTTCGTCCACGTACGGAGAATCCTCGCACTGTACATTACTATATGCAGCCTGTTATCGGAGCAGAGAGAACGGCCACAGCCACCATGTGCTTCAGCAGAGAGGTAGGGAGTGATCTCTTACCCACAAGACACTTGCTTTAAGTCTGCCCACCCAACATGTCTCTAGGAACTGGAGGACCAAGAACTCTGAGGTTACCTAAACTCCACGTACCTATGGTTGCAATTAGTTGGGCTGATCTCTGGGATTTGGCATAGAGTCTTCTCTCCCATGGTTTGACATCACCAGCAGTGTGTGCTGCATAATTTAAGTCACATTCAAAACCTCCACGGTGCGGTTTGAAGGCCTGACCTTGCAAACATTTCCTCAGGTGAGTAAGCCTTATTCACATAAGCAGTCCCACTGATTTCAAACCATGAGCGACAACTGCTCCTGTAAGTAAAGATTTGCAGGATTGGGGCTCACCCGCTCATTGGGGTGAATTTCACTCCTAATTAACTGTGATGTGGTGAAAAATCTCTAGTGAAGTGGAATGAACACCCCAGAGTGCTTCAGTGGATTGCAGTAGGACTGTCATAAGGAACTTCTGTTCAGCCTGGCGTTCGCATCTAGCCCCAGCATGTTGCAAGAGGATAGGCCTTAAAATGGTGACATCCTGCTTTGTAGTGAAATTATTTTCGATCATTTTTGGAACTCTCAGAGGTATAGTTTAATTTATTTCCTCCTTCCACCCAGTGAGTTGGACTTAAGGTACAAATGCAAACTAACATCCTATGTGGAGAGATACAAAACACAGTTGCAGTAAGACTTGGGAAACTTTCCAGAATAGTGTTTCTGGCAAATACCGGATCATCTGTAATGTTTATAAAGTGGCGCTCAGTTGGGAGTGGACTGTATAATTCACTCGTGGCTTCACCATGCATGAATAAATCAGCCAGTACAAACTCAAGAGAATAAAATCGCGCATGTTACGGTATTTCATCCAGTTTATAAGAGAAGGCTACATGGAATAAATGCAAAAACTGTAACTAGTTAGTGCACAAACTCTGAGTCTTCTGTGCTCACACCGTGATTTGAAATTCTGAGGCAGATGACAAAAAGGGATTTAGATCCTTCGCTGCCGCTCTTTTGTAAGGCGGGGGCACTGCAGTGTTTACTGTACCGAGGTGTATTGCTAA
Organism: Lepidochelys olivacea; assembly: GCF_965140295.1. Classification (NCBI taxonomy): domain Eukaryota; kingdom Metazoa; phylum Chordata; order Testudines; family Cheloniidae; genus Lepidochelys; species Lepidochelys olivacea. The sequence goes on along the minus strand of NC_140421.1, from coordinate 64,000,135 downwards.
TCAAACATTATCGTACTTTATGAGCTGTTGCCATTCTGCTCGGGAAAGGTGCGTGTTCACTTTAATCAGACTTCTCCATCTTGCCCTTTGAGAGGAGGGGTGTCATTCTGTGTTTTCTTTTCAGAGAGGCAAGACTTACCTCTGTTAGGCTTTTAAAAACATCGGTACCCTAGCAACAGTGAGTCCATTCTACCGGCATCTTGCAGTGCTGATAGAAAGGCATGTCAGACAAACAGAGTGTACTTTTTTTAAAAAAAAAAAATCTCTTCAGCTGTTCTAACACCGCACCTTTATGTATTAACACACATCTTTTTTTAGTGGTATGGTTGATCTATGCAGAGTTCACCACCTAGGTGTGCTACCTAACTTTATACATAAAAACACAGCGAGACTTGGCCATGTGGAAACTCTCGTAAACTGGTGAATATGGAAGCAGTTTATTAAATAAATAAGCCAGCAATCCTACCCCAGATAAATGTTTGTTGAGCGTAGATGGGAGTATGAACATATTGGACTATTTCTAGGGCTACAAAATTGCATAGTCACATCAGATTTACTTGTCTCTTAGACAAGGTAAATTTGCTACTGGGGGCTGGTTGTAAGGGATGTGGTCAAAGTGTTTGTGCCCCAAATTTGGCCTTAGTTTAAAATTGTGTGTCATCCGGTCATGGTAAATGTTCTTCGTAGTTTCATTTTTCAAATCCATCGTTCTGATATTGGAAAGGAAAGCAATGTTGTGGGCATACATGAGGTAGAATCATCCAATATCGAGGGCACAGGGACTGGGAGACACTAAATGGGACTCCGTTTCCAGCATTGCTGCTGACTAGTTGTGTGATGTTGCGCAAGTTACTTACTATAGGGCCAGACTATTAAAAGGTTCTGGTTATTCTGGGTGCCACCATTTTTGGAAGACAGCTAAATTCTGATTTTTCAGAGGTGTCTGGTACCTGCAGCTCCCAGGGATTTTAAATACAGGCCTGGGAACTCAGCACCTTTGAAAATCAGTCCCCAGGTATTTCAAGTTGGGCACCCAAAATCAGTAGACACTTTTTTGGAAAAAGTGGGCCTTGTGCCTCAGCTTACCCATCTGTATCATGGACATAATATCTACTTTTGTAACTCTCTTTGAGATGTCTGGATGGAAAATGTTCTAGGAGAGTTGATGTTAATAATTCATGACTTTTCATTTTATGTGCTATCCTGATCATAGCATGCCATGTCATAGCGTGTCATGTTTTTAGTTTGGGCCCAGCAATAAGTGCTATATCTTTTTTTCAATTGTCTTTTTAAAATTGCATTTTTTAATTTTCAGCTAAAAAAACCACTTTTCTTTTATATTCATCTGTCACGAGTAGGTTATGCTTAGGGCCTGTTCTTCATAATAGCCTTTTTATAAGGCTTGTTCTACCCTAAAAGTAGAGTGGATAAGCTGGTTATTTTAGTTCATGTTCAAGAATTGCCGACTTCTCATAGGACACTTTGGAAAGTGTTTGTTAGCGAAGTTCTGCTGATATGGCATGTATCACGTTATCAGGTTTTTGTTTTTCTCCCCTTGTATCTCACAAGTAAGGATGCTTTCATGATAAGGAGATATTTCTTGCTTCGGAGTTAATCTGCTCCTGCTGCTAATTGCTGATTTGGGGGTCTTGCAAACCTTTATACACAGATCTCCTCATTGAGTTCAATAGACTACTCGCATGAGTTGCAGTTTTCAACGTAGGTTCCTTAACATCCTCTGTGATCTCACAGACGTCTCTACAGCAACTCATCATGATGTCACAGGGACTTGGTGATGGCAGCGTATGGCAGAAGCACGTGAATCCCTTGGCCACAAAGATCCTGTTCCGATGCCCATGTTCTTAGTAATGAAAATGCGAGAAGAAAGGAATGTAGAAATATGATTTATAAATACTTTTAGAACATTTTTTAGTTTTCTGTTAGGCATCAGGGCTTTCAACGATTGTCAAGTGTGTGGAGGGAAAAGTTCTTGAAATATGGCTTTTTTAAAAAAAAATTAGAATCCAATATCAGAAGAAGTTTTTAAAAAGCCGTATGGCACTTAGTTTGATTTATTCAAACATACTGTGAGTGGACTATTTTCTCCCTAACTGGGAACTTAACACATATTATCACTACCGTTGATCTGAGCACCTTGCCAGCGTTGGGGCTGGTCTACGCTAGAAAGTTAGTTTGTCCCAGCTACATTGCTTAGGGGTGTGAAAAGTTCACATCCCTTAGAGATGCCATGAAGATGGAGCTAACCCCCAGTGCAGCCTGCGCAAAGTCAATCGAAGAATTCCATCGAGCTAGCTACTGCCTCTCAGAGAACTCCTTCCATCGCTGGAGATTGTGTCTACGCCCCAGCGTCCTGTGCCGCTGTAGCATTCCTACGGTAGATACACATTTAGTGTAGCTGCATTAAAGTATGGGCATTAAAGTACTTTTCTCGGTATGGGTTTGTCTGTGGGGACCTGCTGCAAGCTACGCCGGCAGGACAGTTACATCGGTATAAGTTGCATCTGTAGTAGGAGGATAATGATTTAGTTGGGGATTGGTCCTGCTTTGAGCAGGGGGTTGGACTAGATGACCTCCTGCGGTCCCTTCCAACCCTGAGGTTCTATGAGGGTTTGCTGGTACAGCTATACCGGTATAGCTATGCTAGCAAAACTTTTTTAGTGTAGACAAGGCCAAAGTAGCATCAGATACTGAGGTGGGGGAAGAGAAGTCGTTTTATTTAGGCCTAGACCAGTGGTTCTCAAACTTTTTTTTTTCTCGCGGACCACTTGAAAATTGCTGAGGGTCTCAGCGGACCACTTACTGATCTTTCCAAATGCTGTTTGTACTGTTAGCTAACTACTGTAACCGCTTTGGATAATAATTAACTATTTTTGTTCTACAAATAAAAGCACACAACTCATATTTTAATATCAGTAGTCTTACCTTTCTAATGCGATGGATGTGCCCTCTCTCCCCTGCTGCAGCAGCCGCAGAGCTGAGGCTAGGAAGGAGGGGGGGGTCTTTCCCTCTCTCCCCCAGGGGAGCAGCCCCCAAGCTGGGGCTGGGAAGGAGGCGGGGGTCTCTCCCTGGCAGCCGCAGCCCTGGAGCTGGGAAAAGTTGCCTTTTTCTCTGGCCACTGCAGCCCTGCACATCCCAAATTTCCCCACCCCCTCTTCTCACCCCACTGCCCCCTCCTGCCTACCACCATTCCCCCGAAGGCCACCACCTCACCTTACATGTGCATCTTCTCCAGGGTCCAGGCATCTAATTAATGGAGCCACGCTTGTGCGGCTCCACTAATTAGGTGGGTGGCCCTTCATTCTCTCGTGTGCAGCTGCCCAGGCGCGCACCTTAGAGGGAACTATCCACGGACCATCTGAATGGAGCTCGTGGACCACTGATGGTCCACGGACCACAGTTTGAGAACCTCTGGCCTAGACTACACTAGAAAAGGTTTGCCTTCACCAGTCTAGCTATACTGGCAAATCCTCCTAGTGTAGATGTAGCTTACCAGTGTAATTTATTGTTGTTTCCAGAATGAAATAAGTTATAATGGCAAAAGCACTGCATCTATACTTGGGCTTTTGCTGGCATAGACGTGATAAAAAATCACAGCCCAAACCAATGTTGTTATACTGACAAAAGAGTCTTGTGTAGACCTGGCCGTAGATTGCAGTCTCTTCAGGGCAGGGATTGTCTCTCACTGTGTAGGTACACAATGATCCTGATCCTGGTTGGGCGCTCCGTAATACAAATAAGTGCTACCATAATACAAGTAATTATTAATAATGAACACAACAAAGGGAAAAGAAGAAATGTACCCATGTATCCTTCCCAATGTATATATGTGTACAACAACCCATGGCATCTAATTAATAAAACTAGTCCTCCCTGTTGCTAATATGGTGGTTATTGTTTGCCATTGTACTGTGTGGTTTACTTGTACGTGCCAATTCAGTTCCCCTTGTGTGATCATTGTATGCCAGTTCAGTGCCCATTGTTAGAAGATGACTAGCTTGCTCTCATCCAGTCAGCAACAGATAAAGGATTTTGCAATGGGAGGGAGGGTCTAGTATGCAAATAAATGATGTTATGTAAGTTGGTGGTATGCATCTGTATGAAAGACCTGGTATTAATGGTTTGCTCAAGCAGCTCTCTCTAGATCATGGCTGTCTTGCAGAACTGTCCTTTTTTCAAATGAAAAATATTGCTGAAAATTACAATGTTGACTCTCTTTCAAAGTAAACAACAAAAGTCAAACATCTGATTCGGGGGGACAACGAGAGCGATTCCCCATGAGGGAAGATGTGTTTGCTCATTTGTCAGGACCAAAAACAAATGAGACTGATGTTGATATTGTCCAAGCAGAGTAGGGTCTGGGGCGGAGCTGGCAACCCTTGCTCCTCTCTTTTCCTTATTTGGCTACCAAGACTGGAGTTTGAGATTTACTTTTAATCCCTGAAACATCTCACAATCTGACAGCCACCTAAACCAGCACTTTCTAACCAGTTTCAGATGTTTATGATATCAGCAGTTCTTATGATAGACACACAAAATCCTGAACCCAGGATTTGGGCTGTAAAAAAAAAAAAAAAAGCCTGGATTTTCCAGGTATGTTGTTTTTGTGTGTCTGTCAGGTCAAAATCCTGAGCGGATCTCAGTTGTTGAAGTGCTCAGCTTTGAGACAGGTAGGAATGGACTGCTGAGTACCCACGGTTCCTGTTGACTTTGGTTGGAGTGGTAGGTGCTGCTCAGTACCTGTGAAAATCCGGTGTAAGTCTCTCAAGTTGTGCACCCAAAATTAGTAGACATTTTTGAAATTTGGACCAGAATGCTGAATTATCCACATATATTCTGTTATTTGCAAGGGATATGAAACAGTTCATCTTCTAAAACCGCTCTCATCTGGGAAGTGGTTAATTAACTTCCTCATCGCACCCTATGAAACATCATTAGCAAAGGATATAAAATGGATATTATTTTCTTCTTTCCTTTTCCCAGGTTGTCAGCGCTCCATAGGCTTGTCCAATGGAAAAGCCAAGGTGTGCGGTTACAGCGGATGGTATTACTGCATCACCTGCCATGTGGATGACAACTTTCTAATCCCCGCACGACTGGTTCATAATTGGGACACTTCAAAATACAAGGTAATCTTCACCTGTGTTGGTTTGAGAAGAAATACACTGAATGCCACGTAACAGAAACACAAATGAGGCTGAAGGTTAAAATCTAATTTTACAGTTGACTAATATTATCCAGTCAATTACATTCCTGACCGGGGCGGGAGAGGTCGTGCCCAGCGGTTGGAGTGGGAATCCAAGTCGGAGCTGAAGGTCAGAGCTGGGTTACCTGGGTTGAGGCAAGGCAGGAGCAGGGCTGGGTCCCAGTCAGGAACAAGGCAGGAGCAGGACTGGAACAAAGAGGAGCCAGCCTAGGAACAGGCTGGTGCACGAGCTGTAACAGCTGTGGGCAAATGTTTTAAGCAGCCGCCGAACTGCTGCTAGGCTTAAGAGCAGGTCTGCTGACTCTTCCCATCTAGAGGTGGTGACTTCCTGAGTTCCTGGAGGGCACTCAACCCCCCACTCCACCCCTTCACCCAAGCCCCCATCGCTGCCCTATCTCTTCCTACCCCTGCCCTGCCCCACCTCTTCCTGCCCCCGCACTCCCCTCACCCCCAGCGCCTCCTGAATATCACTGAAGAGCTGATAGCGGTGGGCAGGAGGCGCTGGGAGGGTGGGGAGGAGCTAAGTGGCGGGGCTGCTGGTGGGTGCTGAGCACCCACTCTTTTTTTTTCCCATGGGTGCTCCTGCCCTGGAGTGCCCACGGAGTCGGCGCCTATGTCGCCATCAGGCTGTGTAGCCAATCATTTAGCCGACTACTCGTTAGATTGCCCAGAGACTGGCTCTGTTGCTGGCCCTGATTCTTGAGAGTTCATCTGTCCCCTACTCACATGTCTCGCCTACTCAGTCTGTTACCCCTCCACAGCACATCTTCAAATCTGCAGAAGCCACCTCAATGTCTCTTTCCTGTTTGCGCCTCACGGTGCCACACTTCTCCTCCTGGCTGCCCCCACTTACGACTGCTGTAGTCCTTCAAGAGGCAGGGGTTCTTCTCTACTTGCTCTCATGGTCCTAATCTTCAGAGTCCTCATAGAATCACAGGACTGGAAGGGACCTTGAGAGGTCTTCTAGTCCAGTGCCCGGCCTCATGGCAGGACTAAGTGACCATCCCTGACAGGTGTTTGTCTAATCTGCTCTTAAAAATTTCCAATTATGGAGATTCCACAACCTCCCTAGGCTCATGGACTAGTCCTTGGCTATCCCAGACATTGCCTTTTTCGCCGCAGCTCCAAGAGCTGTGATTCTCAGGAGCTCTACAGTTGATGGATCCCAAGAGGAGGGCTTGGAGATCAGGGCTTTTTTTTTGTGGCAGGCATTAATGCTATGGAATTCCATCCTATGGGAAATCAGATCTCTCTAGCTTCAGAACATCGTGGACTTCATCTCTGAGCACAGGTCTTCTTATAAAAGCAGAAGGATGGCACTTCAACACTTCCCTGGGCATAAGCAATGGAAGTAATGTAAAGAGAGAGGTTTGCACATTGAGTCATAGTATGAGGATGAGGTGGAAGCTAAGTACAGTTCTTTAGATTGAATTTTACCTTCTTTTTTTTTTAACATTCAGATGCCATGAGTGTATGGATAGATATGTCAATATGGATGAAAGGATAGACAGGCAGATGTATACTTGTGGCTATTTTATACATCTTAGCATGTTTCCCAAAGGCCACCAAAGAAATGGTACACAGAATGTGCGTTTCCGTTGGATGTTTTCATAGGGTTAACGATGTTGTTTTGGCTTTGCAGGGGGAGTGTGCTGAAACAATAACAGACTTATGAGGAAGGGAGATTGTACTAAAGCTTCAAACATAAGAGACACTGTTAGGAGAGGCTGTTTGATGTCTAAGATCTGCGAATAATATTATTATGGGTTATTTGAAAAGGAAATAAAAGAACTGGTAAATGCTCTGTTAGGAGGAAAAAGCAGGCTCTCTTGAAGAAGAAAATCTGTCAAAAGACAGAGATTATTAAAGGAAACTGGAGCCTGCTGTTAGGAAAATGATAATCTGATGCCAAATAATATCAGATTTTTCAGGAGTTAATAAAGTTCTTGCATAGACAGATTAAGGATCTTTTTTTTTTCCCCAGGAGACCAGATATTAAATATTAGACATTACATTTTTTTCCTTTGGGATGGGATGAGAGCCTCTAATGTGGATCAAATGGATGGTAAAACAGGCAGTCTAGTGTAAACGTGTGTCAATGAGACCATCAAGAAGAGAAACTGGATTTTTAATTTAGAATTTAAAACTTGTACTGATTCAAACAGTCTGGCTACAGGAGAGAAGGAACAGCCGGTGTTCAGAGATGTAGGGCACAAAGGCAGAACAGAGTTTTTAGGCTTAAATTTAAAATCAAATTAATTCTGATTATAACAATGAGAAATTCTCAATTTTCACTTTGCAAAAGCACAGTACAGTTGTGAACATTCACTTGGCTGGGAGCAGTGTCAAGTTCTCTGTAAGTACATATATCCCCGGAGTAGCTGAGTCTCTCAGGAGTGTTAATTTATCCTCACAACAGCCCAGCAAGGTAGGGGAATATCATCATCCTCAATGTACAGACAGGGAACTGAGGCACTGAGAGATCATGTGACTTGCCCAAGGTCACACAGGAAGCCTGTGGCAGAGCTGGGAATTGAATCTGGGTCCCCTGAGGCCACAAGACCATTCTTAACCACAAGACCATCCTTTGTCTCCTAGCCCATTATGTAACTGATCAGGTTTAAGGGTATCTGTTAGTTTTGTCTCTTTATACTGGATTTTGCAATTTTGTGCCTTGTTTCTATCTTCATTGTATTCTTCATTGGAACTAAGCAAATCCTCTTCTGTTGTGGAGCACACTGGCCTGAGATGACCCTTAGTCTTTCATTTATCTCCATTTTCTCTTTTCATTTTCATTTTCATACTTCAGATGTAGAGTGTGATGCTGTGTCACTACTGTACAATCCATTTAGATACTTCAGATGCAAAAAAAAAAAAGTTTCTTAGTTTTGTCTGCAGTATTTAATAGCAATAATGTGGCTGCATGATTCTTTATTAATGTATTGACTATATGTCCTGGTCTGGCAGAGAAAGAAACACCGTCCCACTCTCCTGAGGTGTTCTTAGTATTAATGATTTCTGTTTCTCTTGGACTCACTTTCAAAGCAGGATATCCTCATGCACTGCCATTGCAGCTGATGTTGAGTGTCCTGCAAGTACCTACACAGATAGATCTCTTGAACAGCACTCCCAAAATGGAACCAAGCTCCAAAGCCTCACCAAAGAGGCAGCCCTGTCCATCAAGGACAATGCAGCAATGCACTAAGGAGGAGCTACTCCAGCAGTAGGCCCCCTTTCAACCTGATGCATAATATACCGATGGGGGCTGATAGGAACGGGGCTTTGCCAAAGTGGACCGTGCTTGGCACAGTCCTGGTGAGATATCAGAGAGAATGTGAGTGTGGCTTCCACCTATTGAATGTTTCTGTATTTCACGCTATCTAGAAAATGTGTCCATCACTTGACCAGTGAACAGAGTAACAGTGGATGAAGAACATGAAATAATTTCTCCCCAGCCATCTCGTCCCTTTTTGCAAGGTGCATTGGCACCTATAATATCTGCCACTAGCAAAGCTGAGGGAGCAAGCCCCAGTGTATGATCTATAGCTTGGGTCTTGTTTGGTAACACTGATACAATTAGGTATATGTTTTCAATTGTTCCCTGGGATTCACTGCACTTGAACACAATGTATAATAATAACTCTTGGCCTTCACAGTCAGAAAAGATCCTGTCTGCTTCTAACAGGATGAGACTTGTTAAAAAACAGAAGTCAGGACAAATCCGTAGAGTTGAGTGGTACCGTGTCCTGGATCTTGAGAATTACACTATATTTGTGTACAAAAGCATTTGGCTACTAAGGGAAAGAACCCCTTGATTATTTAACAGAAACCCTTTCAAAGGACATGCCCATTCGCCATGTTTCTGCAGGTGGATTTGATTTAAATCATGATTTAAATCACTAGTCAGGGAAATCTTGATTTAATTATGGATTTCTACATAAAAGTGCATTCTTGTTGGTTGTTATAACCTTAATACATATTCTTCACAATTCAGAGATAGATGAGACCCAACTGGGTCTGTTTTACAGCCTGCTGGCATTATAGGTTTTCTCTTCTAGTGAGAGTCGTATGGTAGATCTCAAATCAATGAAGGCTACACTCAGAAAGACCTCAAGACTTCTGGAATATGTGGCTCAAACAGTTTCACTTTTGTTTCTACTGCCTGTCCCTCCCTTCTCACATTTATCTCCAGACTTCTTCTCCTTTCCAGATCTATTTTGCCCCCACCAATCTTCTATTCATTGAACTTTTTGAAACTTTACACTTTTAGAGAGAGGTAAGGGACTGACTCTGCGTACACAAATTTGCAGAGGGACAATAGAGTTGAGGTCTGTTATTTCTCACCTCTATATATTTATTTATTTGTTTGTTTTAAAACATTTTTGCTGACAGGGCATTTTATCCCTGGAGACACAAATCCACAGTTTGAGAACTGCAAAACTAAGCATCTCTGATGGTATCTTCCAGACTGAGCACTGAGTGCCATTGGGTAGATAGAAAGATTAACCTAAATAATCTATACAGAAGCCCCTGGAACCCCATAAAATTGGGTCCCTCATCCATGAACTATCGGAATTTATTTACAAAACTTTTCTTAAATATTACATGAATATACATACTCTAGAATTAGAATTTATAATCCCTATTCCATGATGAGATATCTTTGAGCTATAATGTATCTTTATCTTTAGATGGGTTTTTTCCTCAAAAAGCATTTTATTAAAAAAATCCAATTTAAATAAAAAAAAATCCAATTTTTTTTTTTTAATTTTTTTTTATCCACCCTGCTTCCTCACACAGCAACTGGAGTTTCTTAACCAAAATTGTAGTTCAGACAGTTTCTCTCAGCTCCCACTTTTGCTTATGGTTCTCAGTCCTTTCCATAGTAGACTTTTTCATGTTCTGGAGGGAGATTATCTTTTAGATAGCTCTTCCTCCAATCCTTTCGCAACCTCTTCTCTCTGGCAACTTTTATTTTGTCACATGCAAAAGGTAATAAGTATTGCTGTGTGCTTCCAGGAGCACCCAAGAGTGCTCTAGGAGCTGCACAAACACAAGAAAAGAGACCGCCCCTGCTCCAAAGAGTTTACCATGCGTCGGACTTTTCGTAAATTAACGTTTAAATTCTGAAGCACAAAATGGCAGCCTCCAGAAAAAAGTACTCCTCATGGTATTCCCCCTCGTTCCTGTTCTTTTGACATTTCAGGCTAAAGAGCTCTCTTCAATCTTAATACTTGTATTTAAATGGAATTTTCTGGTGTTTCTAATACAATTATACGTGTGCGTATTTGTGTATTACAGGCAGGGCTGGTAGCGCTACCTATTATTAAGCTTGCCCCTGTTTTCAGTTGCTTATAACTTTGCCAAACGTTAACCATTTGGGCTGAAATTTGACTTGCCCGTTTCCTAGCTCAGGCTGACCTATTTGGAAAATTTCAAGCCAAAACAGTTCAGCCATTTCTGAAAATGATTCTACAGGAAAGTAATACATTGTTTTGCCTGTGTTTTAAAAAAAACAAACCAACTGGTGACTCTTTCTTTGACCAATGCTAGCACTCCCATATTTTGGAGCAGGGATGTAAAATTTGGGGAGGGAGTGACGTTTGGGTCAGGGACGTGCCTTTTGTCATCCCCATGAAAATCCACCCAAGTTTGGCCGAGTTATAAATTAACTGTCCATTCTGTGCACTCCCTGAGGCAGGGGTCCTGGGGGAAAAAAACAACGTGATCTTGTCATTAAAGACTGTGTACCATAAAGTATGCACATAAGGCGGCTGAATGAAGATTGCACAGGCAACCTTGATTCTGCCATTTCCTAACTTTTGATTGCTTGACTTTGCGAACTTTAGTAATCTTTTAACGTGTATGTGTGCGTGCATCTGTTCATGGGTACACTGCTGATGACTGTGCCCCATGGAAAAAATAAAATATCACCTCCTGCTCATTCCTATATCTGCCCTGAGGCCGCGGGAGGGCAAGTGGGGTTTCCCATCATTTCAATCCTGATTCACAGTGAAAGAATATTCTCCAAAAGGAATACTGAGCCCCTGGGGATACTGGCACCAGGTTCTGCGGTGGAAGAAAATCTGGAAACCTCCCCATGTTCTACATGCCATTTGCTGGCTGCTCTCAAATTTAAGACTACGTACTTGCACGTTCCTAGGTCTTGATACAGCAAAGCACTTCAGCGTGTGCTTGAATGCTGTGCTGATGGGGACCAAAGTATATATGTGAGTGATCCTGGCACAGAATTTGGAGTGAGAAACTCCTGAGTTCCAATCCGAGCTGTGATATTGAGTGCTTGTGTGGTGCTGAGTGAATCGCTGAGTGAAACTCCCCTCTTCTCCCCCCCCCACCCCCCAATACAAGAGGAATAATACTTATTGTAGGTATGGTAGCTCTCAGGTGTGTTGTAAGGCTAAATGGTTTAACGTGTGCAAAAGCAGTGTGACGATGAAGATCGTTGTATTCTTCTCTCTAACATGCAGCTGTATAAGTCTCGCTAACAGAACAAAACCAAGAGATGCCACCAAATTTTCCTGGAGCTAAAGTTCTGTGTGCATTTGGACCATTTGGGATCTGAAGAATTTTGTTCTTTACCCGACCTGCTTGGGTTATTACTGATACAGGGCATTTTCCGTTCCTCAGTTTGGACAGCACAGTTCCTTGGGTGTGCACTGTTTTTTAAAAAAAAAAAAAAAAAAAAAAAATCTAAAAGCTGAGAGATGAGTGGGATGTTTAATACAGCTTCTGAGCCATAGAAGTCTGTGGAACCATGACCCTTAATTCACCTTACAGTATCTCCCATGTTTAAAAATATACATTGTATTATCTGCATAATCACTAACCTGCAGCCAGTACTTGGCGTTATGTATGATATTTTTGTTAACATGAAGATTATTCATTGTGAAGAGTTACAGTTGGGATCATCTCTCACTGTAACATCTCCTTCCCTGACCTGCTCCTATTTCCAGTAGCTCAGTGGTTCTCAACCTTTCCAGATTACTGTACCCCTTTCAGGAGTCTGATTTGTCTTGTGTATCCCCAAGTTTAACCTCACTTAAAAACTACTTGCTTACAAAATCAGACATACAAATACAAAAGTGTCACAGCGCACTATTTCTGAAAAGTTGCTTTCTTTTTCATTTTTACCATATAATTATAAAAGAAACCAATTGGAATATAAATATTGTACTTATATTTCAGTGTGTAGTATGTAGAGCAGTATAAACAAGTCATTGTATGAAATTTTGGTTTGTACTGACTTTGCTTGTGCTTTTTATGTAGCCTGTTGTAAAACTAGGCAAATATCTAGGTAAGCTGATGTACCCCCTAGAAGACTTCTGTGTACCCCAAGGAGTAAATGTACCCTTGGCTGAGAACCACTGCACTAGCTGGTACCATCTATAAGGACATATTTTGCTTTGTCTACCTCATCTTCTACAGTATCTGAAGGGAGAGGCCTTTTAAGTCTGAGAAGACTAGTGTAGCCTTTGCCCTTTTGTTCACCTCATAAAAGGTAGCTTTGTTAGCCTAATTCATTGGTGCCTGGCTTCAGCGTAAACACTGGTTTTAAGGACCAGAAGGACTAATTGAATTGCGAAACATCATTTTTCTACAGCACAGTTTCAAGTGGTTTGCAGTTCATTGCACATAATCCCGGCTCTTTTTTTCACCCTGGATAAAATGCAGAAATAAAGAAGTAGGCTGGGGAGGAGTATTTGGTCTTTGAAATGGAAGTATCCTTCCCAGTTAGGACAAAAAGTTCCAAGGGGTTACAGTAACTTATTGTGGGTGCAGATGTACAGAACAATACGATGGAATGGGCTAGAGAGAAAGTTCTTGAAAATGAAACACCATAATTCATGAACAATAATAATACCCATCTTTCATCTATGTTTGTTTTCAAAAATTGCTGGATGTGGTTCTGATTGTTCTTTTAGTGTTATGTGATTTTTACATTACAGCTAAACATGGAAGAAATTGCCATTGGAACGGCTAATGATACAATGGAATCTGTTGTACACGTTAACATACCTTTGACTCTCTTTTGAGGGACCCATTCAACTCCCATTAAAGTTTGAGATGACTCCAGTTGACTTCAAAAGGAGCTGGATTGGGCCTCCAATATTTCATTAATTTTCTTTGTCAATTGCATCCAACTTATCAGAATCACTGTGTATATGCACACAAACACATGTAAACATTCCTAGACAGGAAAAGGCCTTTTGAGGGAGTGATGATCATCATAGTTAGACACGTAAAAGATCTATTAGAATAAATCACTAACGTCATCCCACTGCAATGGCAGGATAATGTCCTCAATAGAGGACTATCTAATATCAAACAGATACTGTACATGATCATCACCAACAGGGGAAGTGGTAAGGATCTGTATGGCTATGAATATCACTGTGATTTGAAAAGATAGGATAGTAGTCCTTAAAGTTTATCGTAATGTGCTCTATAAAGTAGGGATTGGCTATCGATAGAAGTTAACAGTGGGATCACTCTCAACTCTGCCTTCTCCAAGAGTTGGCAATGGAAATTCCAATAGACGGTTTCAGATTCAAATAACGATTAAAAACGCACATAAGAGAGAGGAATAAAACCATTTAAATACGGGCAGAAAGAAAGCACATCTAAGCTGCGTGCTTTGTTTTTCAGGTATCAAAGCAAGCCAAAGAGTTCCTGGAGTACGTGTACGAGGAGCCGCTAATTGACATCCAGCAGGAAAATCCCATGTTGTACAGACATGTCGAGCCACTGGCAACTGTAGTCCGTCTGAGAAAGCAGCTGAGATCTCTCCGAGCCTATTTGTTCAGCTGCAGAGCAGCAGTGGCAGAAGACCTGCGCAGGAGGTAAGCACCATAGACAACATGCAGCACAAGCTTCCTGTTGTCCTGCCTCTTCCTTGTCTGCACGTGTTCAGCCCTCGCTGCCTCCTCTTGGTTCCCATGATCCAATTCATAAGCCATTACCCATTGTGAAAGCCAGCTGTGCTGTAGTTGTCACCAGAGGCTTTTTTATACAATGAGATTGTCTGCTGCCATAGGAAAGCCTGTTCCAATGATTCATGCAGGCTGACTGCAGAACTTGGGTACCTAAAGTCATTCCTCCCACAGGATCATGCTGCTTCTCCTCAGTGGTGCGTCTGAAGCTGAAAATACACAATTATCTCAGGCCATCACTGCAATAATGGAAAGTGTGTGATTTGGGTAATGTCGGTTCCTCCTTTCCTGTTGATTTTTCCTCAAAATAAAATGGGCAGATTGCAATCCACAAGTTTATTTCTCAAAGGCACAATTCATTTTAAAACATGCAGCATCTTAGTCCACTCTAGCTGCTGCTGATCTTCTCCAAACAGCTCTGAAAGACAAACAGCCTCTTCAAATCCAGCAGCAGATCAACTGTAGAAAGGCCAACTTTGTTTTTACCCTGGATCTCCTGAAGAAAGAGGCTGGAGGCCTGTTTTGGATCTGTCTTTTTTTTTTTTTTTCCCTGTAAGGTGAATGAATCCAGACAAATGCAACTGGCTTGTTGGAACATGCATCTCTTATGTATCTGTATTTTTCAGGTCTGCTAGTAAAACAAATCTGTCACCTTCATTAGAAACGTGGCCGCTTTGAAATGTTCAACTGCCAAAGGGAGGGAAAGTAAATGGAGGGCCTGTCCCACTTCCTGTATTGTGGATACATGTTTTTGCGGATGCAGAGGGTTGGTGTAATTTGCCGTGGGGGTTTGCACTGGCTTCTTTATCCCAGGAATGGAAGCAAGGTGATGATTGCTATTCATTAGATAACCTATATGTCACTGCCTTGAATAATTACACAAAGTACAGCTAAGCAAAGGGGGGCAAAGTTCTAGAGAGCAACAGGTGAGTTCCTAGACTAAACCTATTGTGTGTAAATATTTGTGTGTATGTGTTGTGGAATTGAGCGGCAACACACAGACTCGCTTCTTCAACTTTTGGGGAGCCCATCTGCAGGATTTTTAAAATTAAACCTATTTTCTCTGGCTCTTGTGCACAGTATTATCACTCTGGCTGTCCTCAGGTACAGTTGTAATATCGGTCCTATTTTCTCTCCATCAGTTACAATAAAACTAAAAGGAGAGCAGCCTGACAGAGGCTGGAGAAAAGTGGCTGAAAAGAAATTACGGCTTTTGATTAATGCTGAATGGTCTGATTAAAACAGCAAGGAGGAAGTAGGAAAGACTGTAGAGTGTCGGTGAAGAGACTGAAAGAAAACAGATCAAAGGAGAAGTGAACAAAGAAAACCAATGGGGCCAGAGGAAATGGGACGAAGGGGAAAGCAAGGAGGCTGGAGGAGGTACTTTGAGCTGGAGCTGATGGAAGGAGATGAGAGGAAAGGGTCCAAAGGGACTGAAGAGGCATTCAAGGGACTAGGACAAAGAGAGAATTTGAGAAAATAAGAATTGAGGGGAACTATCAAGAGGCCAAAAGGGGAAGACTGAAGAAATAGAGGCAGGTCAGGAAATGGGGTAGGAAAGACAGGCAATATAGAATTCATCAGGAAATGTAGAAAAGGTGCAAGGCTTTAGAAGAAAAGGGATGACAAAAAAACCCCATAAAACTCTTATACCAGTAAGTAATCAAAATGAGTAAAATGTAAGGTAAGGTGCAGCTCTGTGGGTAGACAGAAAGGAGAAGACGAAGGAGGACGGTAGGTAGGATATGTCTGCCATCTGTTGTATGGTGGTTTCCTGGCGATACACTGTCAAGCTGCAGCTGAAGGCACATTCCCTACAGCAGAAGGAAAAGCCCTGAGTAGCATACGGTGCTAATAAATGAGAGGGAGGGGAAAGGATGGGTCGGAGACACACTCCCTTTCCTTACTTACAGACCTCCAGACTCCCAATGATTAAAACAGAGAATTTTGATGAGTGTTTTATGACAGTTCTTGGGTGCCCTGTTTTCCGTACGCTCGCGATGACATAAGCCTGAGTTAAGCTTGGTCTTCTAGCGCTGCCTGAAATTCCCATTCCTCTCTCCCCATGACCTATATATAATACACAGCTGAGAGAGGAGCACCGTGGCTGGGGGCTGGGCTTGTGGCTAGATCTTTATGCACAGTCCTTGTCTCTTGCTCCTCGTTATAGGGAAGAGTGTCCAGTTTGGTAGGAATGACTGGAAAAAGGCTAATGTAGTGCCAATCTTTAAAAAAGGGAAGAAGGAGGATCCTGGGAACTACAGGCCAGTCAGCCTCACTTCAGTCCCCAGAAAAATCATGGAGCAGGTCCTCAAAGAATCAATCCTGAAGCACTTACATGAGAGGAAAGTGATCAGGAACAGTCAGCATGGATTCACCAAGGGAAGGTCATGCCTGACTAATCTAACCGCCTTCTATGATGAGATTACTGGTTCTGTGGATGAAGGGAAAGCAGTGGATGTATTGTATCTTGACTTTAGCAAAGCTTTTGACACGGTCTCCCACAGTATTCTTGTCAGCAAGTTAAGGAAGTATGGGCTGGATGAATGCACCATAAGGTGGGTAGAAAGTTGGCTAGATTGTCGGGCTCAACGGGTAGTGATCAATGGCTCCATGTCTAGTTGGCAGCCGGTGTCAAGTGGAGTGCCCCAGGGGTTGGTCCTGGGGCCGGTTTTGTTCAATATCTTCATAAATGATCTGGAGGATGGTGTGGATTGCACTCTCAGCAAATTTGCGGATGATACTAAACTGGGAGGAGTGGTAGATACGCTGGAGGGCAGGGATAGGATACAGAGGGACCTAGACAAATTGGAGGATTGGGCCAAAAGAAATCTGATGAGGTTCAATAAGGATAAGTGCAGGGTCCTGCACTTAGGACGGAAGAACCCAATGCACAGCTACAGACTAGGGACCGAATGGCTAGGCAGCAGTTCTGCGGAAAAGGACCTAGGGGTGACAGTGGATGAGAAGCTGGATATGAGTCAGCAGTGTGCCCTTGTTGCCAAGAAGGCCAATGGCATTTTGGGATGTATAAGTAGGGGCATAGCGAGCAGATCGAGGGACGTGATCGTTCCCCTCTATTCGACATTGGTGAAGCCTCATCTGGAGTACTGTGTCCAGTTTTGGGCCCCACACTTCAAGAAGGATGTGGATAAATTGGAGAGAGTCCAGCAAAGGGCAACAAAAATGATTAGGGGTCTGGAACACATGAGTTATGAGGAGAGGCTGAGGGAACTGGAATTGTTTAGTCTGCAGAAGAGAAGAATGAGGGGGGATTTGATAGCTGCTTTCAACTACCTGAGAGGTAGTTCCAGAGAGGATGGTTCTAGACTATTCTCAGTGGTGGAAGAGGACAGGACAAGGAGTAATGGTCTCAAGTTGCAGTGAGGGAGGTTCAGGTTGGATATTAGGAAAAACTTTTTCACTAGGAGGGTGGTGAAACACTGGAATGCGTTACCCAGGGAGGTGGTGGAATCTCCTTCCTTAGACGTTTTTAAGGTCAGGCTTGACAAAGCCCTGGCTGGGATGATTTAATTGGGTATGAGTCCTGCTTTTGAGCAGGGGGTTGGACTAGATGACCTCCTGAGGTCCCTTCCAACCCTGATATTCTATGATTCTATGAACTTGTGGGATGCTCCAAAAGCCAGAGAGCGACCATTTCAAAGACACAAAGGGCAGGTATGTGCCCAACTCCCATTGAAAGTCTATGGGAGTTGGATGCCTGACTCGCACTTGTGGAAGTCTCCAGCAGAGTGATTTTGGCACCAGGTTGGTCCCTGGTGGCCTACCCGAAGGGGCTGGACCTATCTGGAGAGGAAAACAAGGCTGAAGCAGCACCACCTTGCAGGAATTGTGTTCCAGGACCTTTATTCTGAATATGTCACATCCCAGTATGCAGACCCCACGGCTCAGCATAACAGCTGGACAGAGAAAATGAGATCTATTCACAAAGAAAACATGATTTAAATTACCCATCAGCTCATCACATGGGCAAGGTACAAGGAAAGGGGAGTTTAAACAACTGTGTGAGCCAGTGCTACTAAATTTAGTGCTGTTTCCTAGTCAGAATTTAAAGGGCTGGGGGAGAGAATCCAGAATCCAGTTATCTGTCCTGTTCCAAAGGCATTCTTTTCAGCTTGATCTTCACCTTAGTACATGGCTGGCTATTAATTACTGGCAAGTGAGCACAGCATCTTGAAGACCTGTCAGAACCATATAAACAGACTGAAACAAACTGTTAATATTGCTGTCTAGAGAGAACTAAAAACAGACTGATTAATTGTATTGGCACCTTGCTGCTTGTGGGACACTGATAGCCTTCCTTATTAGGGAAAGAGCAGATTGCTCTGGGGTGTTCTATCATTATCATCATCATTTTTTAAGTCTATCCCTTCCTCTTGAACCCAGATCTCAAACCCAAGATGGCAATTAATTTCAGAGTTCTCTGTGTCCTCCATGAAGACTACAGTGTTTACAGTGCTTATAAGTCACCGTTTCTGAAGAATTCCAGATGGCTATAAACCAGTTTAGCTCAGGACCTAGTTGACTTAAGTGTGGAAACGTTATTTATAATGCCTGGTATACATAGGTACTTTGGGAACTTTGTAAAAGTTGGCGTTCCGCAGAAAACTCAGGGCTGAGTCGCACTGTGAACTCTAAGGCAAGTGACTAAAAAAACAAAGAATAGCTAAAGATCTCGGAAGATGGTGGTTCAAGGTGCAGGGAACTGGCAGCCCTTATTGTCCTTAAGAATTCTAGTTCACTTGATGAACTCCGGCAACAATGGTGGCTGTTTGGGTGGTAGTTCGAAGTAGACTTTAAAGGCATACGGGAAGATAAAACAATAAAGGAAAACAAGTTTGGCTAGACCCATTAGGTCAGATCCTCAACTGGTGTAAATTGAGTCATACCAGCTGAGGATCTGACCCATTGTCTCTATTTCATAAGGGATATTGCTACGGCCCTCCATATAACAAAATCAAATTTGCCTTCCCTGTTTTTAACTGAGCAGGTTTATCTATTTGGGGTTGTATTCGATGCATGCGCACTGTCAGTTCCTGGGGGAGAAACAAACCGGACTTAAATCTAGTGCTTGTATAGAATTGATGCAAGCTGCAGTTGTATAGCTCTCCCAACAGTCTTCTGCTTGCAGTATTACCAGAGAACGCAAACATACAAAGTGGAAACAGTGTATCTGGTGCTGAGGGGAGAGGAGAGGAGCTCTTGTCCATTAAACAGGTGATGCAATGTATGTGAACATGTAAATTGAAGGAAGCATCCTTCTTTTTTTGTGTATTCCTCCTTTAAGTGTGGAGGAGTCTCCTTGTCTCTCTTAGATATAAGAAGGGCTTGTAATTTTAACCACTATGGTCTCTTTTCCTACTATTCTGGCTTAATGGAAGGCTTCTTGGTGAAGGAATTATCACAGAGTTTGTTTTTGTTTTCACAGTTTCTGGCTCTGCAACAGGTCCACCTATGCCTTAGCATTTACCTCAGCGATTTCCATCTGTAAACACATGCTCCTTCTGTGTGGAGGTAGAAGACTAAGCAGAATTCTGCATCTAATCACTTGTCCCCTCTACAGGACTGCAGTTTTCTATTAATTTCATGACAGAGTTTTATATTAGTTTAACCTGACACTGGTTGCTTTACGTAGAGCACATTACAGAGAGATGGAATTAAAGCTCGCTGTTGCAATCAGGTTTCCATTTCCAGTGCCACAAATATGTACCCCTAGCTAATACTGTCAGCTCTTAGCAGAACAAGAACCCAAACCCACTGAAGTTGAAAGAAGAATTCTGTCATTTCGTATGATGAGGCCTTAGAAATAAATATCTCTTTTTGCCTCAGAACTAGACTATTTTCAAAATATTTGCATTAAGCATTTCAAGTTGTTACTGAGAACCTTGCACAAATATTTCAGAGGATAACAGAATCCTTTCATTCACATAGCATCTTTGAGTCCAGACATGATGTCTAATGCAATCTGTCACCCTCTGTCAAATAGATTAGTAATATTAGGCGTCTAAAATGATTTAGCCTTGTTTCTTCTGTTTAAGATAGATTGCTTTAGAAATACCCCACTTAGATTCCAAATTGTGTTTTCATTAGCTGGGAGCACTATTTGAAATGCTAGCTCTGCCCACATTCACCCTAATTTGATCACTTCAGAGTCTGCTTGCGGCAAACTCCAAGTACTCCAAATTGCACCTGAAAGAACAGAGGATACCTCATTGCTTGTCATTTCATTTTAAGGTGGCTGGAAGATCTAAGCAGATAAAAGGTGGAGCTATTTAATTCCAAGTAGAAACTGTCTGTCCCGAACTATTTCTCCTCATTCTTTTCTAAAAATCAATAATGCTTTGTTCCTTCTTTTGATTTATAGTAGTTCTTAAGTTTCATACTGTTCTCATGATCTTACTTACCTTGGAGAGAAGAGTTTGGGAACTTCTGCTCTTAAGTAAAAAATGTTATGTCCTCAAGCAGGATTTCCGGTAAACACCAAAAATATAATTTTCATTTGTCCAGTCTTACCTGTGTGTTGATGGGGAACCTGGCTACTAATTTCAAAACAAGTATGAAGTGCATGTCTTCTTTTCCTCCCAGAGCATCTTTGTAGTCATGAGGAAGACAGCGTCGCTATTTGTTCCTGTCCATGGCTTGTTCCTCCATTAAGCCCAACCTGGCCATATCCCTGGGTATGATGTCCCGCCATCTAGTCAGTGGTCAGCCTCTAAGTCAGACTTCGTTGTGTTTGCATTATTTTCTTTGGCCTCCTGTCACCTGTTTCTCTTCAGCAGTGTCCCCACCATCTTAATCTTTTCAACGTAGCCAGTCCTGTGCCTTGATTTCACATCTTATTTTCTTTCTAACTTCATTTGTCTTTAAATCATTCCATTTTATACCTTCCATCTTTCGCGTAACGCTCTTTTACTACTTCTGCTTTCCCAGCAGTTTTGGCTTGTTTACACTTTTTCCTGTAAAGTTCTTGTTTCCTTGCTTGTCCAATTTTTCCTTGTTTGCTAACGCCGTCCAGTAACTTCCTCTCCTGTGTTTTGTATTGCTTCCTCAAATATTTCCCATCTAATAAGTGGTGAGATTTATTCATCATTCAGGCTACGATTTAGTCATGGGTATTTTTAGTGTAAGTCATGGACAGGTCACAGGCAATAAAAAAAATTTCATGGCCCGTGACCTGTCCATAACTTATACCATAAATACCCATGACTAAATCTTAGAGGAGGAGCTTTGCTGGGGAGGGGCTAGGGGATGCTGTTGCAGGGAGAGGCCTG
The DNA here is from genome assembly GCF_965140295.1 of Lepidochelys olivacea. Taxonomy (NCBI): domain Eukaryota; kingdom Metazoa; phylum Chordata; order Testudines; family Cheloniidae; genus Lepidochelys; species Lepidochelys olivacea. Next base: position 63,978,668 of record NC_140421.1, on the reverse strand, counting down.
GGGCCAGCAGCACTAGCTGCCGAGCAGCGGCTGCTCCAGCCACCCGCAGCTCCGCCCCCCCTGCCGCAGCTCCAGCCAGCCCGGGACCACTGCTGGGGGCCGCCCAGCAGTGACTGCTCTGGCCACCCCTGGTACCGCTGCTCATGCGGTCCCCGGGGCCGGACGCATTGGCCGCTGCTCGGACAGTCCCTGGGGCCAGCTGCCCAGGGCCACCCAAGCAGCCGTTGGTGCAACTGGCCCCTGAGCCGCGGCTGGCTGCACGGGCTATGGGGCCGCTCTAGCAGCAGCTGGTGCGGCTGTTCCTGGGGATTGCCTGAGCAGGTCCTGGGGTCAGCTACGCTGGCTGCTGCAGAAGTCACGGAATTCGTGGAAAGTCATGGAATCCATGACTTCTGGGACCTCCAGGACAGACACGGGAGGCCTATTCATCATCACAAAATAATGACCTGAAACATCCTCCAAGCATCACCTTGTATGCCTCCCTCACAGAGCTATTAACTTATCAGGATCAAATTTGGCTCCTGTTGTACCCATCTTTTAGTTAATCTTCACCTTTCCCATTAGTAGTTCAGGATCACTGCCACACTTGGCGCTTCTATAGATGCCAATGTCCAACAGTGACTCTCTATGCCTTTCACTGATGGTAATTGATCAGTCTAGTGTTTGATTTGATCATCTGGTGAGTCCTCTGTAACCTTCTGCATGTCTTTGTGAGGAACTGAGTCCTGCCAATAATCAGATTGTGCATCGCACCGCGAGTTCGTAACCTTTTCCTATTATCGTTTGTTGTCCCAAAGCCGGGTGGTCCAGCATTATTCATTTACTTACCCTGTCTGCTACCAACCTTTCCATTTGTATCTCCCATTATCAGAATACTGTCACAATCAGGAATCTCATCTACAATGCTATCTGCTGATATAGTCCATTCCTCTCTTCCTCTTCTGCTGCTTCTGTTGGGACATAATGCAGATCACAGTTATGTATGGTTTATTGTAGGCATTAGTAAATGTTGCTATGACAATCTGCTCAGACACTGGTTTCCAGCTGTTCATTGAGGTAACTGTTCTCTTGTCCACTATTACAGCAATCCCATCCCTATGCTTCATTTGCCCACTTGTCTGTCTGGAGTAAAGGAAATTCTAGTTTCTGACAGTCTCTAGCCAGTGTGTCTCCTGTATGGTAGCAAAGGAAACTTGTAATTTCCTGAACTCCTCAGCTACTAGCTCAGTCTGGGCTAGAGCAAATAGATTTCTAACACTCCAGCTTGCAGTGGGTGTAATAATGGTTAGCCATTATCTGAAATCAATGACAGTTTCCATTTGCTAAGCCTGATGGGCCTGGTCAAAATCCATATAAATCAGTTTGGTTTGCCTTACTGTTTCTAAAACAAGTGAGTTTCAGATGTAATGGATTGCTAGGCCAATCCACATCGTACACCGACATATTTTGAAATACATCTAACCATCCTTACCTATGAAATATATCCAGGGATTGGTGGTTTCTAAAAGATAATTAGACAAAATACTTGTAGGCAGTATGTGTGAAGTTGCTTACATGCACCAGTATGGACATCCTCTAGAACTCAACAACCATGAGTCAGTCCCCTCTAAATCATGAGAGTGGCTTAAAAATCATGAGATTTAAATAATAAATTTGGGACTTTATTTTCCTTTTGTTTTTTAAGTCTTCAAGGTTCACATAGACCAGCTTTTCTCACAAACTTTCACTTAAGGTGAGCTTCTCCCTTAATAACACGACTGTGGGAGCTGGGGCTTTCAGAAGAATACCACATAGCTAGAGACTCACAGTAGAATCACAAGAGTTGGCAATAGGGAAAAACACCACACTTTCCTTAATCTGTACCTTAATTTTATTGACAAATTGCACTCCAGATGAACTGTGACATAAAATCTAACAAAAAGACCCCGTGCATCTGCTTGGAAGCCTAATGCAGTTCTTTACCCTGCATGCATATTTGGGATGAGTGGAAATTAACTTGAATTCTCCTGTAATTGTTCAAGTTAAATAAGACTACTGAAAAATTTGACACAGTGTGATTGAGAATAGAATAAGATCTACCTTGCGTCATGTTAAAAAATTTTTTCCTCTGCCCACTATTATTCTCACATTTTAAGGGTTTTCAAACATCTATTAGGAAAAATAGGACCTAGGAATCACACTTTTTCCTCTTAATCCTCCTCCCTGCTTCCGCTCCCCCTCCTCATCACAGAGATCTGGAAATGGTTTAAGTCCCATAAGGTCAAAAAATTCTAAACTTGGTCAAATAAGACACTTGTGGCTGGCATATGAAATAGTGATGCCAATGTATTTTTTCTGCCTTCTTCGTGGGCTTCTTTGGTACAAAAGGGCTTGATTGTGCCCATCTGCCACCTAACTTGATTTCTTTTGATTGCAGTGTGAAATGAAGAGTTTGTTCTGCTTATCACATTTGTACTTCAGTTAGAATGTCAGGTTGGGGCAGATTAATTTGCTGTAGCTTTAGCAGAGCTGTCAGGGTATTTAAACCAGTGGAGAAAAATTACTGGAGCTGATGATAAACAGACTTTAAATGCAGAGCGATTACTTACTGCTAACAAAGCACCCTGGCTACAAACACAGCAACTTTGCCTAAATGCAAAAAGCAAAAACTTATCAGTGATTCTATTTCCAGAAGGACATTACAAGATAAGCTTTTGTTTGTGCAGATACTTACCTGATAAGATCACACCAAGGGCAGGGATGAAATGTCTTGCATGACTGGTGCTCTGCAGATTACATAGTGTCGTAAAAAAAAAAAAATCACCAATTGGGAAACTTAGAAGACTGCATAGAATGCTAACTTATTCCCTTCAGTTGGAGCTAACCGTCTCCTAAGGTTTGCTTTCCTTGCACTGACTGCTTTTGTTTCGAGCACGTTATGGTAAAACACTGTGGAGTCTTTTAAACCAACAGGACTTCTGATTTCATTGTTCTCGGGAAGTGGCAAATCTAAAAGACTTGTTAGCATTGAACTTATGTTGTATGCCGCAAACTTAACCGTGACTTACGATCCAGTTACAACACAGCAGTCCTCTGGTGCAGATAAAAACACAGTTCCATCTTGCAGTGTAGATGAGACTGAGCTGTCTCTCCAAATTATCTAAAAGAATAGGACAAGTTTTTTGGGTGCTGCTGCACTCAGATACTACTTGCCTTTCAGGTATCCCAGGGTCAGATCCCGAGGAAGCAGGAGATCAGGTCTTTGCTGTGGTGAGCCCCAGGACATGCTGATGTGGAATTTGCCACCTGTCTCCCCATCTCTATTCTGGTCTCCCCACTTTTGAAAGCTGAGTGAAAAGGACACAGTCAATTAGAATTTTTTTTAATTGACTACTTCTTTTTAATTCCTGTAGAGCATCCTTTAAAGTGGGATGACCTGAATATTTTGATATTCCTTTCACCATCATTTTATAAGAGTTTTTAACCACTCCCATTTTTGATGTTTATAAAGAATCTTTATGTCCAGGGAGAAAATAAGAGCTCTGAACTTGCGAAGATCCAAGCCCATGCTTCAGTCTTTGCAGGACTGAGATGTAAGTGACCTACACAGGAGCAATGAAACAGACTATATCCAAAACACTGTTACATACACAAAGCAACATCTGTCACTAACTTTTTATTAATGCAAAGTTGCAATAAAATGTGAACATGCTATGATGTACATTACTTATTGTTCAGGATCAGGTAAATATTCAAAGAACCTAGTTAAAGATTCTGGCTTGCTGGCTGCCAGAAGCCCTTCTCTTCTGAGTACTCTAAAAAGGGTGACCCTACTGGGTCAGACCAAAGGTCCATCTAGCCCAGTATCCTGTCTTCCGACAGTGGCCAATGCCAGGTGCCCCACAGGGAATGAACAGAACAGGTAATCATCAAGTGATCCATCCCCCGTCACTCATTCCCAGCTTCTGGCAAACAGAGACTAGGGACAGCATCTCTGCCATTATGTGTTGTCTCTATAGAAGGTGCTCAGTTTTGAGGGAGAAGTGTGATTTTTTTTCAAGTTGATGGTGGTGGACTTCTTAAGATTGCTTCTTTTAGTTCAAAAATGTTAGTTTATGAATATGATCCATGTTGACCCTATATTTTATTCTTCCCCATTCACTCTTCCCCCATCCTTCTATTTGTATTAAAACCTCATCAGTTTGTTTTCAGTGCTTGCGTTTTAATAAGGAAGGTGGTGTTTTTGCCTTGATTTAATTGTGGAGCCCCTTAGCACCTGAGCCAGGAGGGAATGACACATCATACAAGACAGTTTAAAAAACTAAAGCATTTTGGAAAGTTGTTTCACAATCAGAATTTAAACAATTTGCCGAATGTACGTAGTGCAGCCCCACTGTTGGATCTCCCTTGTGTTGTCGTATGCTGCACCAGGTGCTTGAAACCACTCCCAATTCAGCTCCAACACGGTCACAGCACATTTGTTTAAAACTGCCCAGTGCGCGGACTGTGCCGCCCACTTTTAAACCCTTTTGTAGGCTGCAGCCTCCCAGGTGGAGTGCCCTCAACCCTTCTTGGCTTCGGTGGGATTTGAGGGTGTCCCACGCTCCACACAGGACATTCTCGACCCCTCGAAGGCTTGGGTTCTACCATTTTCTAATGCGGTCTGCGGTGCTGCTGCGGATGCAGGCATTAGCTGCCCAGCTGTTCATCTCCATCCCGATTCAACAAGAATACATTTCTATCATTAATAGAGAGATCGGACAAATATGAAACCAGACCATCTTTGCTTTTCCATGGCCCAGTTTCTATGGTAATGGAAATAAATGCTCCTCTCACTTGAGCACCTCTTCACATGCTCATGGCATTATGTTGTTGTGTGTGTGTCTTAGTCTTACCTAAGAGCTGGAAGGCATGCCAGCTTCTTTCTCTTAAGATGGAATTGGGAGGAAGGGGTGGTATTTCGCTTTCTCTCCAGTGCTGGCCACTGGCACATAACAGTAAGCACATTAATTTTGGAGTGTAAATTGCAAACTAATCCATGACCCAAAAAAGGGAGATGGGAACAGGAAAGGAATGTCTGTCACCTTGGCCTCGATTGGCTGAGGTCACCTTAAATAATGACATCCTAGTAAGTGGAGTCAGTCCTCACTTTGGTTTTTATTACATGTCTGTTATCACATGTGAGAGAGTGTTTATAGGACATAAAATGTTGCCCATACTTCAGGGATCTTATGACTACTCATTGATATCAGTCATTGACAACTACTGTCTAACGGGGGTTCAGACTTGACTTTCAATAACCTGAAAAATACAACCTTTCAGTAGCTAATTCTTTTTCTTAGCAGAAGCAGTGCTGTAAAGACTTCAACACACAATACAGTTCCTGCCAATGTTATTACTGTGTTGACTGACTGCCTGCATGATCAGAAGAATACGGTCGGGTGTGTTAATAAAATAAATTCTAGTTAGACTGAAATGTTGTTAGCTGGTTCAAAATGCTGACTTCTTAGTGATCAGTTTTATAATCTCCTACGGACAAGTCCAAAGCGCAGTGTTATCTTTGGATTTAGTTTTTGGAAAACGTTTTTGTGGCTGGCCCTTAACCTGTAGCTGAGGGACATATAGGGATTACTTAGCTCACAACTGAAATGTGTTTATCTCTGGTAAGCTGAACACACCTGTCTGTGCAACAGTTTAGGACAGGAAGTGAAGAATACCCTATCCATATGAAACTGCAGATAAGAATTAGGTAGATAGGATATAATTCCTTCAGCTGAAATATAGCTAGGACATATCCCTATTTGAGAAGAGTGCTGTGGAATCTTTAATAGCCACAAATGGTCAAAACCGTGGTTTTACAACTTGTCCAAAATATTGAGGCTAAACATTTCAAAGCCGCCCAGGGAATTTAGATACCACAATTTCCATTAATTTTAATCCAAGCCTCTCCTAAACATCTTGGAAAATCTCAGCCTAAAATAACTGTTTATGAGAACCAATAGAGCAAAATTAAATGAGGAGGTTTTATTATTTTTTGGATTCGCTGATGTTTTGATTTCCAATCTTTTGGCTTGATTTGTCCAGAAATTGCAGTTGGTACAAGATATTGTCAAGCAACTGCTGTTTTGTCCAGATCTATATTTGTCTCTGTTTCTAAAACCTCTTCAGTGGCTTCCAGTGTAATTTCTAATGGATTTTATGTTGTTATTAAAGTTCTTATCAGCCCCTGAATACTTTTCACCTGTGTTTTCTTTGGGTTTATAATTGCTGTTTTGGTTCATTTCATTCCATCGGCACACCCCAATCTGTCGTAGAACCTTGCATTGTACTTTTATTAACGAACCCCACCAAGAATTCTTTCTTCTTCTTCATCATCATTAGAACTTTGCCCTCCAGCTGCAGGTCCATGGATGTATTTTTGGTTTTGTATTTGCTTTGCAATTCGTGCTGAAAGCAACAGACTTTTGCAAAATAGTTGCGTTCATTGCAGGATTGACTCAGTATATCCCTTGCGCAGGACACCTTTGCATTGCCTTCATGCTGATCGCAGACCAATCTGATGTGCCATTTGTTTCCCTTTGCAGTCTATCTTGGTATGTATTTTTAATTAGATGCATTTCAGTTCTCTCCCTGCTTTTTACCATTTCCATGTGAGAAGCACAGCTTTCACTAGCCCTGCAAATATTCGCAGATCTTTGCAAAGTCGAGTCTGTTTCTTACAATAAGTAATTCAGTCACTAATTCGTCCATTTATTGTCTGCTCAGGCTCACAAGACTTCATGACACAGATCTGTAACAGAAGGGTCCATGGTCTTACCTGACATCTTGTTTCTTGTAAGAAAAATTTGCCTTTCCTAAATAACATTCTTGAGTAGTTCACAGGGTTCTTAACATTTTTGAATGACTTTGTCTAGCAGCTTGTTTTTCCTTCGTGTTCCCACTAAATCACTGGAGCTCTCTAGTGCTCCTGGACCTCCCATGTGGAATGGAGGGTTTCACCCTTTCTGATTTCCCACAATACCTCCTGCTTGAAAAGTGTGGCAGTCATCTCCACCAGTTCTCTGTGCCCCATTGCCTGCCAGACTCCAAGATTTAGGCAGCTCAATCGATCCGTTCTTGCCAAAGTTGTTTTCTTCTAATGCTACGTATTAATGGTGTGATCCACAGGAGTACAAGAGCTTGGTCTTTATTTCCCATCCCCAGTCACCCACCATGGGGCAGGAGTATGAAGGGTTATTTCCCTATCAAATGATCTTGATCTTTATCCACTGACCGCACTGGCCACTGTTTGCAACTCCTTGATCCTACTCAGATGATATCAGTCTTCACTCTTCCCTGAACACCGGAGGGGAAACCCTGCATGAAACCCATGAAAGTCTGTTGTAAAAAGTAGAGATGGACTTGAACGAAAACTCCGTATTTGCACACCCCTATCCATTGACGAAGTGTGAATTTGGATCCCAGTTTCACCCGGCGCACTCCAGGGCTTCCACTGCTGCACGGCAATGTCCATACAGGACGTGACTGTACTGCAAGTTGGTGCGCTGCAGATTCACATCCTGGCGTGCCGGGCAGTGGCTTGTTGTGTAGACAAGCCCCATGCCGGCTGTAATGTAACTAAATTGCAAAATGGGGAAACAAAAAGTAGACATAACGACACAGGTGAATGGATGAACTGTTTAATAATACCTGCTGTTACATAGCACTTTTCATCCATAGATCTCAAAGCACATTGTAAAGGTCAGTATGGTGATCCATATTTTATCGCTGGGGAAACTGAGGCTTGAAAGGTGAAGTGACTTGCCCAAGGTCGCTGAGCAGGCCAGTGGCAGAGTCAAGAATAGAACCCAGGTTTCCTGAGTCCCAGTCCAGGTTGATAGCCGCTAGGCAACATTGTCTCCCTGGCTGCTTACTGACAGGTGACCGGCCCATATCTGGCCTGGTAATCCAGTGGTAGTGCTGTGCCCTGTGTCAGAGAGAGAGACCCACCTTATAGGTTGCCTGTTCCTTGTCTCTGACTTCTCGGAGAAGGCCAAGTAAGAGACCGTGACCAGAAATCATACCAAGTCCCTAGGAAGGTAGGGCACAGCCATACCACTAGTTCAGAGCTCAGGTATGATTCATAAAAATGTAGCTTCACAAATTTACTGCTTGGGATTTTCTGTTTTAATTTTTAGCATGGGACATTTGAAGTGTGTATTTGGTCTGATTTGAAAATAAGGCCTTGTCTACATTAGAAAGTTTTACCACTCTACCCAGTATAATTTCAATAGTACAACTCCTGCTAGGTTGGATGCAATTATATTGGTTATGCTGGTGTTAGCTACTCCCGTAAGGGAAGAATAATTACTATAACCAGCATAAATCACCTTTATACCAGTATAACTATATCCACACTGAGGCTTTTACTGGTTAAAAAAAAAAATCACACCCCTAACTGACATAGTTATACGAGTACAACTTTTTAGTGCAGACCAGTTCTTTATTACCAAAGCCTCAGAAACATTGAATGATTTTTTTTTTATTAGTCAACTCTTTGTTTGAAAGGCTTTTTCTTTCCACAGTATGAGGTTTCTACTTCTGTAACTATCATTGCACGTGCTTCTCTGACAGCTGTAGAAAAACTCAAGGGACTCCCACTGTATTAATTCTTTCCCTGGGAGAAGGTAAGGATGACAAATAAAAGAATCTTGTCCAAGCAGCTGATGCTTGGGAGGGTAACATAACTCCAACCCCTAACTACCACTGTATCGAACATCAGTACTGTGTAGAGTCCTTGGAAGAGAATGTACAATTTCCCAATGATGGCTGAAGAATTTGGAGGTCTTCCTGGTTTGGGAATTTTCCAGAGAAGAGTCTGTCTCTCAGAAGCTTTATGTCCACTCATATCTATTTCCCTCTTTTCAGAATCTTCCCCAGAGAATACCTCCTTCAGCAGATCCACCTGTATTCCCTTGCAGACCTACAGCAGGTAAGTTTCTTGCGCTGTTTGTACCTTTCTTCTGTTTGCCCAGTAATTTCCCATCCTTTGCGAATGACAAGAATGACACGCTTTCCCCAGCTATTAATTGTGGTGGAGTTAGCTACACATCCCAATCTCTCGGAGGTTTGTCGTTTGGCATACAAATCTTGGCAAACTGGGTTTTTGGCATCAGCGCCAAAACAAAGGTTTATGCCACGTGTGTGCATGCTGGAACCAGGAACAAGTCTCTGCAATCCTTATACAAGGAAAACTCCCTCTTCCTGAGTCAAGACAACAGGGTTTGGACCACACAAATAAGGGCTGGTCTACATTGGAAACTTACATCAGCACAGCTACATCTCTCTGGGGTGTGAAAAATCCACACTCCTGAGAGACATATCTACGCTGACCTAACCCCCGGCTTAGGCAGCGCGAGGAATTCTTGCATAAATTCATTACCTCCCCTGGGGGAGGTGGATTAACTACAGTGACAGGAAGCTCCTCCCGTGGCTGTAGTGAGTTTCCACACTGAAGGGCTAAAAAAACACAGCTACCAGTGCCACTGTAGCAGTTTAAGTGTAGACATGGCCTAAGTTAGTCCCGATGGCGCAAGTGGATGCGTAACCAAAAGGAAGTATGTATGCATCGTTGGAGAGATGGAGTGGACACCTAGGTAGAGTAGCTGTGGGGCAAATGTTGGCCTGGCCTACACTGGGAAATTGAGGTGTGTTAACACAGTCGCAGAAGTATTAATGAGTGTGGTGTTAAACTCTCTGGGTAGCTCCAGACAAAGCCTGGTTAGCTTGTCCCGATCATCCCTCAAGAGTCTCTGTCTGTACTCATTGCTGAGTAGTGTTAATTGAAGCTGAATGGGGATCCTGAGCGCCAACTTGGATTGGGCCAAAAGAAATCTGATGAGGTTCAACAAGGACAAGTGCAGAGTCCTGCACTTAGGATGGAAGAATCCCATGCACTGCTACAGGCTGGGGACCGACTGGCTAGGCAGCAGTTCTGCAGAAAAGGACCTGGGGATTACAGTGGATGAGAAGCTGGATAGGAGTCAGCAATGTGCCCTTGTTGCCAAGAAGGCCAACGGCTTTAGTAGGAGCTGCATTAGTAGGAGCATTGCCAGCAGATCGATGGAAGTGATTATTCCCCTCTATTCGACACTGGTGAGGCAACATCTGGAGTATTGCGTCCAGTTTTGGTCCCCCCACTACAGAAGGGATGTGGACAAATTGGAGAGAGTCCAGCGGAGGGCAACAAAAATGATCAGGGGGCTGGGGCACATGAATTACGAGGAGAGGCTGAGGGAACTGGGATTGTTTAGTCTGCGGAAGAGAAGAATGAGGGGGGATTTGATAGCTGCTTTCAACTACCCGAAAGGAGGTTCCAAAGAGGATGGATCTAGACTGTTCTCAGGGGTAGCTGATGACAGAACAAGGAGTAATGGTCTCAGGCTGCAGTGAGGGAGGTCTAGGTTGGATATTAGGAAACACTATTTCACTGGGTGGGTGGTGAAGCACTGGAATGGGTTACCTAGGGAGGTGGTGGAATCTCCATCCTTAGAGGTTTTTGAGGCCCAGCTTGACAAAGCCCTGGCTGGGATGATTTAGTTGGGTTGGTCCTGCCTTGAGCAGGGGGTTGGACCAGATGATCTCCTGAGGTCTCTTCCAGCCCTAATCTTCTATGATTCTTCTATGATTCTAACTCATACCTGCTTAAAGTACAGCTCCGCCTTGTCTCCACAGTTTTGGATGTGTTAGGCTTGGTCTACACTTAAAATGTAGGTTGACATAGCTATGTTGCTCACATTCCTGAGCAACGTAGCTATGCCAGCCTAACCCCAGCCATAGACAGAAGAATGCTTCCATCCACCTAGCTACCATTGCTCGGGGAGGTGGAGTTCCTACAGCGAAGGAAAAATCCCTTCCGTCGCTGTAGACAGCATCCACACTATGTGGCTATGCAGACATAACTAAGATACAGTAGTTAAGGCCTTGTTAGCATATGCCACCAAACACCTTCTAAGAGAACACTTTTTCCTTAGCCCCACCAGCTACTGGCTTATTCGCATCCTGAGGCAGGAAGACGCTGCTTTATGGCCTATCCCTTATGAATTTTGTATCCTGTCTAACGCACCTTTATGCAGGGTCACTGCATCCGCACTAGGTGTCGTGCTGGTATAACCGCAGCAGCACAGAATCACACCCTAACTGATACAGTTATGCCAGTATAAACGCTATCTATAGAGAACAGATTCGGCATTTTTTGAAAATTCTACTGCTTTCAAAATCTGGATTCGGGGTGGATTTTGAGCACCACTTAAAACACCAGGGGTGTTTTGAATTGGGAGTTTTCATATGAGCCGATTTCTCATTTTCACTTTGCATTTCTTGCCTTTTCTACTTCAGAGTGGTCACCATAATGTTTAGATTGGATTTTGGTATTTCACTCCATTGTGTTCACTTTGCCCTAAAAGGAAAGGGAGATTGCTTTAAAATGTAGGAATAACCCCTCGGGGAGTTTAACCCTTTAGTGTGACTAGTAATGTTTACATAGATTTGAGGCAGGAATTGTCTCTTTGTTCTGTGTTTGTATAGCACCCAGCACAATGGGGAGCTGGTCAGTGCCTGGGGCTCCTGGGTGTGATACAAAAAATGTGTTACCTTCTGGGATACAACAAATGAATAATAATGAGGCAATTAACCAGACACGTGACTTAAAATCAGGCTATCTTGGGTTACTGTAGCCTTCGATAATCAACCAGATGTGTCCCAATAATACACTTCTTTGCTTCAGTCTGTGCTAAACAAGCTAAACGGATAGTCTGCTATGCAGCACCCATATTTCAGCATGGGACAGATGGAATGACAAGAATTAGCTTGGCAATAGGAATTGAGGGGAGTTGGGAATCCCAGTTTTGTGTTGCAGCAAATACACAGCGACCCAAAGCTGAGGCAACAAGTAGTTTGTGGGCTGGTGCAGTTGTGGGATGGGACTAATTCCACATTTTTAAAAAAGCCAGTCATCTGAGGAATAAAACTGCTTTCGTGGCTTTTCAGGATTTGCTGCTGTCTCTGCTTTCATAATCAAACCATGAAATCACAAGCTGCTTAAATCAGAAGTGTCAGTCTCCCTGGTGGGCCAGTCTATTCGCCCCCAGTGCCTTGTAAGCTGCTTAATCAGTTCCTAACATTGGCAGTAGAGATTTAGAAGCAATCAGCATTTTAGCAAAGTCCCTGTGGGAGTGGGGATGTGCAGGAGTCACAATGCAGCCATTTATTTAGCAGTTCCTTCCAACATATTTCTTTGTGTTTATTTGTATTTGCAATCTTCCTACCCCCCTTCCCCTGACTCCCCAAATTTATCATGGTTAGAAGCAGTGTAATTCAATTACTGTTTCTGCTGGGGCGGGTTAAATTGGATTTAGCTTTTAATCTAGCTGTATCCTTGTTGTCGGCCTGGGGAGTCTTTTCCTCATTTCAGAGTCTCTACATTTGAAATCAGGTTGCCTATTTCTGTCAAAGTGAAACCAAGATGAGGAGGAGAGAGAGAGAATGGAACTAACAGAGGAGCATTAGTGCCCTTAAAGACACTGTTTAGCCCCCATATCGTACTTTGCCATTGTTGCTGGTTGTTGGCTGCCAGTGTGTGTTTTTTAAATGCCTGAGTATTTCCCCTATTTTTGATTCCTCCCCTGCTCATTTCCTTATATCCTGGGATTGCTTTAACACTCTGCCCTGCTGTCATGTAGAATGTATGTGTTGGGGGAATTAACCAAAAGGTTTATTAAAGGTTAATAGAAAGATAGGGCATGGTGAGTGAATTAGAAAAGCAGAGAGTGGTAATCTGCAGAAATGGTGCCCTCTCCCCCGAAGTCACTCCAAGCCATAATCTGATGTATTTGCCCTGCAAAGGGCTCTTTAAAATGCCCAGAAAACAAGAAACCTCTCTCTGCTGGACAGCTGTGTTTTTATAAATGTGCTATCTGGGGGGCTGTTATTTGCACGCTGAATTTGAGGGTGCAAGAAGAGAGCTGAATGAAAATTCATTTTTGCCTGAGGTGAAGATGGTGATGCACAATATAACTGAGAGGGAAATCTAATTTAAGACTCATGCCTGGTGCAGTGGGGGGTCCTGGTGTCTGACTTATGCTTCTAGGTGCTACCACAGTACAAATAACAAACAGGCATCTTGATAGTAAGATTCCAGCATTGCCACTCTGTCTGTGTGGCTCCGTGTGAAGCGAAGGGAGCAGCTGCAACATGGTTGAGAGCTCTTTTTGTTCAGAATATCACCGGGTTCAATCACCACTGGGATATGTGGTCTCTACCGTCCATTTTTAAGTTCTCAGCCATTTTGACGTAACCATTGTACCCCCATGCTGTGTACAGCTGCAGTAAGGCGTGTCTCTATGCTCTGCCAAGAGTCCTGGAGCATTGTGATATCAGAGTTGACTCAACATATCCCCACCCTTACTGTACAGTTAATTTGTATGGAATGGTTTCATTGGTTGTATGAGGGAGACCACACAGAGAGTGTGAATTACTTGGCCCATCTGCCGTTCTGTGTGTCCATCCGCCACCCACACAAATCAACACAGATCTCCCAGCACAATCCCCCGCCCGACACAAATCCGCACAACCACCCACCCACACAAATCAACACAATCACCCACACAACACCACATGATAACCCTGAACACACACAGTTCCTCACCACCTCACATGCGCCTCATTCACCACCTGCAAAGATCAACACCAATGTCCCAGCACAACCCCCAAAACACAGATCAATGCAGCCAGCATACACAGTAACCCCAAACACCACTCTGAAGCCCAGAATGTCTGTTGAGTCAGTGTGAAATGATGGAAGCAGCTGCAAACCTGCCTGAGAGCTCTTTTTGTTTAAACTATCACCAGGTTTCATCATCCCTGGGGTTTGCTCTGTGTTACTGACCAGCTTTTAAGTTCTCAGCCATTTTTGGCTTTTTTGACACATGTGGCTTTACAAATTACACTTGGGTGACAGCCTAGGCTTCTGCTACTTGTAATTAGCTAATGGTGGGGGGGCTTTTATTGCTGTGATCCATAAAGATGGGGTGCTGGCCTAGTGCAGGAGGGCTTAGCCTAGGAAGGAAAACAGCCAAGTAATATGTCATTAGTTTTGGAAAGCTGCCAAACTCCTAATGGGATAGTGCTAAGCGAGCACTTTGCTCATTCACAGACACAGTTAATGCAGATGTGAGCAACCTGGCAGGCCTGCCCTTTAACCAAAGAGAAAACAGGTGACGTTCTTTATTCACAGAAGGATTTTTTTTTTAATCAAGTTCTCACAGCAAAACAGTGCCCCAGTTGATGACACCCAATCTTACAGCTAGCTTAGCCCAGCTACAGGAGCTTGGGCAGCATGTATTCTTAGTCTCTCCCCAAGCCTGATCTCTTCTTCATTGTTCGCACAGGCATTCACAGGCAAGATAACTAATTAAGAGCATTCAGATTTAACAAGCAGAAAAACAAAGTGTGACAGCTCACCTATTCTGCCCCATTGGCTATGGTTGTGTTCCGCTCCAGCCATGGCTCTTCATAAGCCCCTGAGAGTAATCTGGTGTGAGTCAGGAATGAGGCCTCTATTAAAACATCACTAAATCTCTGTTAGCTACTTTATCCAGGGCTATTCCAACCAATTAAAGACTTAGATAAGGGGACGTTCCAGTAGTAAGTGGTAAATATTGACCTAAAATGTTATGATGATGATTTTTAGCAGATGTAGTTCTTGTGACAGTTGATGCAGTTCTCACTACTTGGACATTTTGCTGGGTTCTAAATTAACTGTAACCATTCAGGGAAAAGACCAAAGGTGTCATTACAAACAGCTCAGTGAAAATATCTGCTCAATAAACTGGAGTGGCCCAGAAAGCAAACAAGATATCCGGTTAAATTAAAGAAAGCTGTATACAGTAAACAAGCCACTAACTGACTAGTATTCAGAAGAAGTGTCCCCTATGGGTAGAATATCTTTTATGGGGATTTCTTTTACCTTCCTCTGAAACATCTAGTACCAGCCGCTGTCCGAGACAGGATACTGGACTAGGTGGACAATTGTTCGGATCTGGTACAGCAATTCCTATGCTTTTGTTGAAATGTTTTATAAATGTAATATTGCCTGATAACTAAAAATGTGAAAAAAATGCTTCACCAAAGCCTGCATCTCACCTGAGCTATGCTCCAGTGTCTTGTGATGACCGAGCTAGAAGCACTTTTGAGGAGCAATACAAATGCTTTCAGGGCCAGTTCACTTTTCTAACAATATCAAATCTTTTGCCGGAAAGGCCAGCTTTTCTATTCTGTCCATCTCTCTTGCTAATTGCAGTACTGTTTTCAGGATCACAGAGAGTGGGGAACTCTAATTATTTTTTCCTCGCAGTTCGTGATCATTCAGCATGTCTGACTGTTCTATCCTAGTATGGTTATTGAGAAATGGTGTGTGGTTGGGTTATAATGCAGCGCTTAGTGACTAAAACCCAGGGCTGGCAGTCTCCTTTTCCACCCAAGGTACTAACTCTGAAACCCACGTTTTTCCCATAAAATTTGCAATCCGTACACCACAGACTTTTTCTGGCCTAGCTGTAGGGGTCAGGGGCATGAGGAGGTGTAATCCCTGGTGACAGCAGTGCTGGCAAAAGCCATTAGTAGAGGCGCAGTTGCACCAGCAAAACTGAGCTTTCGCTGGCATCGTGTATGGCTGTGTGTTTATGGCATTGCATATGGCTTCCTCTGAGGCTCGCACAGTGGGACGAGTAGTAACTTTACAAATGGAGGGATACAAAAAACAGGACTTCAAAAACAAACACACACAAAAACAAAGCAAGAACTCTCCTAACTTTCATAAAATAATTTTTCTTTACATGTATGTGGCTTCCACAGAGTAAGCAGTGCTGGGGGTGCAGTCAAAATCCCCTCTGGCATTGCCACTCGTGAGTGATGCAGCTGTCCCAAAAACCCTTTAAACGCACCACGGTATCACGTATTGTACCTGTTTATACAGCATGCGTGTGTATAGAGTGCACGCATAAACAGACACATAGAGGAGTGCATGACCATAAAAATTAAATGATCTACCATCAGATCACCCTCCAAAACAGTCACCCTGCCTCTCACTAGTGATTAAGCCTCTCAGATATTTTCCTGTGCCTAGGGCTCCTTTCCTTGCCACAGTCACTCCACTTCAGTGTGGTTGGAAACTTTATACCTCAAAGATTGCCAGCTCTGAGACTTCCTTCAACTGGGCCAGCACGAAACGCCAAGCAGAAGACTCTCTGGAGCAGCTGATATTTCAGGCGAGTATTAATTTCCCAAATTGCTGGCAGCTCGAGTTACATTTAGTGGTAATGACAAGATTGGCCAGCTTTCTCCTTTTACCGCAATACTTGGGAACAAGGGAGTTGCTGTAATTCAGCGTGGCAACAGGACTGGTACACTGCATCAGGCAGCAGAAGGCATTTTACGGTTAGAGAGAATTTTGGATCGTGAAGGAGGCTAAAGTCATTGTGGTAGATGGTGGCCTGGGAAATGAGTGGATATGAGTTTAATTAGATATGTCAAGGTCTTGGCTATTTTTTTTTTTATTTTTTATTTTTTTTATTTCTGCTTGAACCCCAAATTTGCAACAGGGCTTCGAAACTATATTCAGCACATTAAAAATTAGATCTGTAGTCAGACTCCCAGGCCATCGTGTGGGGAGAATGCAGTGGGACCTGCCTGCTGTAATGATACTTTCTTTAAAACAAACAAAAAACAGTGTGACTGTATTTGCTTGTGCAAAGTGCTGGATTGATAGCTCTGGAAACTGAATTATTTTCAGGTACACCTGGCTAGCAGCAATACAAGCTTCCCCACATTGCCCCTGCACTGTTTTGAAAGGCAGTAGATATAGATATGGGGAAGTCCTTGTTATCCTTATTGAGCCTGTACAAAAGGGGAGACAATGATTACTAATGAGAGTGGTATTTACTGTGATGTGAACGTTGGTTGACAGGGAACCAGACTGAGTCCACACTCATTCTACTCTAGCCATCGAACAGCCACCAGGTAGCGAACAGCTTTTGGTGGCTACCACCCTGGCTTGGATTTGAACCAGCATCAAAACTCCTTTTTCAGAGGGGGTAGAAGCAATGTCCTGGATTGTTGATTTCAATGCTTTGCTTTAGAGGCTCCAGGCTGTGCTGTCTGGCTGGACACATGGCGCTGGCTCCCCCTTTGCACCGGCATGACCATATGAAAGACCGCAAAGCACGTTACTTCCCCTTATGCCGTTGGTCAATGTAGGCATTGCTGTGGGTGCCACCAGGATGTTTCACAATTGCATATTGCAGGGAGAGGTGACCCATGGGAATCTCTGTATGAAAAACATGGTCCATGCTGGGAAAAGGTTTGAGAAGCCCTGCATCACAGCATGCCAGTTGTGAACCTGGTTACAGTGAACCTCTCCTTGTAGAGAAATCATTCTGCAAAACAAATTCTTTCATTCTATCTACTCCATTACCATAGCGTCTGAGCACCTCACAATCTTTACTGTATTTATCCTCACAACACCCCTGTGAGGTAGGGCACTGATATTATCCCCATTTTACAGATGGGCAAATTATCCCCATATTATCCCCATTTTACAAAGGGGCTAGATGACTTTCTCAACGTCACAGAGGAAATCTGTGGCAAAGCAGGGAATTCAGTGCAGTCTCCCAAGTCCCAGGCCAGCACCCTGACCACTGGCTCATCCTGCGTCTCCATTCCAGGAAGTTTGACTGCCCCACAGTGACGGCTGCACCTTATGTTATGTTGTGGTTTTTGTCCTTCTTTGCCACACAGAACCAAGGGCCCGATACGGCAAACTCGGAGTCACAGCTTGAAGGATTGGGCTCTGACTGCATTCCCATCCCTCAGATAACACATTGCCTGTCCAGCCAAGCCACTGACTCAGGACCCTTTCTAAAAACTAAAATGCAAGTATCATTTCAGGTTTGTCCCCTTCAATGAAATAAAGGCAAAAAGGTTTTAGAAGGTGACCTGGACATACATCAACAGTAGGGGTTTCTGAGACGCCCTGAGGTGCAATGTCCTTGATCTTTTGCTCCCCGGGTAGGTCATGTCTTGGGAACAACCGTGTTCCAAAAGGCATCTCCTTAAAATAAGATGAGCCGAACAAATGGTTCCACCCCTGTGCTAGGCGGAAATGTTTCTTGTTCACAGTGTCAATCATTAAGTGCACAGCTGAGCATCTAATTGCATCCTAGCTTTTTTTTTTTTTTTTTTTTTTAGATCAGGTGCATCGTGTGTGTGTCTGTGTGTGCACACATTTTCAAGTTAAGGAAATGGTTCTCTGTTCCCTAACATGCAAATTCCCAGTACACTTTATGCCTTGTTTGATTAACACAGCCTCTGACCTTAGTTTCAATTCCTGCTTCTTAAAACCACCTATTATTCATCCCCACTACCAGATGAGGAGAACGCCCAGGTGTGACGGAAATTACATGTAGTGATGCCATCTCGGAGCCTTGAAACTAGGGTTGCCAGGTGTCCGGGGTTTTTTTGGAACGTCCAGTCGAAAAGGGACTCTGGTGGCTCCGGTTGGCGGAGGGCTGGCAGGCTCCCTGCCTGGCTCTGCACGGCTCGCAGAAGCAGCAACATGTCTCTCTAGCTTCGAGGTGCAGGGGCGGCTAGAGGGGTTCCGCGTGCTGTCCCCACCCCATGTGCCGGCTCGACAGTTCCAATTGGCCAGGAACCACAGCCAATGGGAGCTGCGGGGGCAGTGCCTGAGGGCAGAGGCAATGCGCACCATGCAGAGCCGCTTGGCCATCCCTACGCCTAGGAGCCAAGATATATGTTAAAAGAAAAGGAGTACTTGTGGCACCTTAGAGACTAACCAATTTAACCAACCAATCTAAGGTGCCACAAGTACTCCTTTTCTTTTTGCGAATACAGACTAACACGGCTGTTACTCTGGAAGATATATGTTGCCACTTCTGGGAAGTCCCCGAGGTAAGCACCTCCCGGAGCCTGCACACTGCACCCCCTCCCGCACCCCAACCCCCTGGGCCAGCCTGGAGCCCTCTCCTGTACCCAAACCCCCTCCCAAAGCCTGCACCCCGGACCCCCCTCTCACGCCCCAGCCCTGAGCCCGCTCCCACACCCAAACTCCGTCCCAGAGCCTGCACCCCCCCGTACTGCAACCCCCTGCCCAAGCCCAGAACCCCCTCCTGCACCCTGAACTCCTCCTTTCTACCCCACCCCGGAAGCTGCACCCTTAGCCCAGAGCCCGTACCCCCTCCAACACCCTGCCTCAGCCCAGAGCCCCCTCCCACTCTCCGAACCCCTCAGCTCCACCCCCAGCCCCGAGCTGCCTCTTGCACCCCAAAGCACTCAACCCCAGCCCCACCCCAGAGTCTGCACCCCAACCCCCTGCTCCCGCACCCTGAACCCGTTATTTCTGGTCCCACCTTGGAGCCCTCACCCCCTCCTGCACCCCAACCCCCTACTCCAGCCCAGTGAAAATGAGCAAGTGAGTGAGGGTCAGGGGAGCGAGCGACACATGGAGGATGGAGCGAGCCGGGGCGTGGCCTCGGAAAAGGGGCAGGGCAGGGGGCGGGGCAAGGGTGTCCGGTTTTGTGCGATTAGAAAGTTGGCAACCCCACTTGAAACCTTGGGGGAAAGAAGAAAGAGGCTGGGGAAACGAAACGCCACGAACGTGAAGGTTGAAGCTTTGGCACAGGAGTCACCTTGTGGAGCTCCGTGTGGGTCTGGCACCAGCAGTTTCAAACCATGCTGTTTACTCTGAGGCGCTTTGGCTCCTTCTTCCTTGTGTCAGCTTGAGCTTTTTCACCGCATTGCTTGGACGTGCTTCATGAGGGCCTTTCTTTTTCCCCACTCTTCCCATAAATTATATATTTGCATGTTACAGAGAAGCAGATGATCTTTATTATCTGTGGATCTTATGGGGTTTTTTCCTGTTCTCTCTCCCCCATCTCAAAAGGTATAGACTGATTTCCTTAGGTGGAATTTCATGTTAACACAGTGGCCTGTTCATAAGAGGAGACTGTGTCTCATTTCACTGGAGGGCCATGCAGTGCTGTATGCTCAGAGAGGGTTTCCAGGTGCAGCAAGGGAGAGTTTTATCGCATATAAGGAAGCAAGTGCACCTTGCCCGTTGCAAGGCATCTCAAAGCAAGTTAGCAACGGACGTTTAATTGAACTGACTCTGTTTTCTCTTTAATTCTTGCCAGTGTGTATTGCTAAATTTCCTTGGGGGTGGTGTTCTCAGCTCTGGGTTTGTTATTAGTTAATGCAGCAGAAGTTCATTCCTGTGCAAGACAGGAATTGTGTGGGGGAGGGGAGCAATCGCGATTAAGATTCCTGGCGTCTGGTCCCCATCCTGCACACAGCACTTGTAGGACATGGATGGATGTTCCCAGTTAGTGTTGAAGCTCGTTGATGCCTACGGCAGTTGCTGTGTTATCAAGCTAAATCTTACGATTTTTCTTCCTGTGTAATGGGAAAGTTCCATTTCTCCAAGTCTGCTGGAGGCAGCTGCTAACTTGTGTTTAGTTCAAATACAGCATGTTACAGAGGAGAAACACGGCTCTCGAACACATGCAAAAGGAACACCTCCTTTGTTTAATTTGTTCGTAGCACCTACCAACTTCATGGCCCCTTGCACGAGGCACTGTATTACGCACGTATGAAAAGACAAACCATGCCCTCACTAGCTTACAATTTCAATATGCTAGATGGGTGAAGGGTGGGGAAAGTGGCACAGCATAAAACAGATGATTGGGAATTAATAAATAGAAAGAGTATAGGACTTGACAAGGGTGACACAAGGAGTCAGTGGCAGAGCTGGGAATTGAACCCGCCTCTCCTGAATCCCAGCCCAGTGCCTTAGCCACAAGATCCTCCCTTTTCCCCTTTCATCTCTACTAAAGATGAATTGTGTATTGAAATTGTAACAAGAACATTGTAAAATTCAGGATCTGGCAAACTGAAAAAACTTCCAGGAAATCCATCATTGGCAACCTAGGAAAATCCTCACCTCCTCTCGCCTCACACTCTCTCACTCCTTATCTGCTCCCTCACTCGAAATGGTCAGAAACTTACTGGCATGTATTTTCCCCTCCCTTGTATATTTGGCTATGACTTGTGTTATCATTAACTAACTATATTACGACACACTGGTTCCTGAGTCCACAGCTTGAAGACCTTTGAGTGAAATCCTGGCCCCACTGAAGTCAGTGGGAGGTTTGCCGCTAACTTCAACCAGAGTTTTACCATTTGTGTTTCAATACCCCCATTCCCACTCTAAGAACAGCATAAAGAACCACTGTTCATAGTTAAGGCCTTCAGTCCACCCTTCCCTCACCCAGGTCTCCTGATGTTTTTCAAGGAATATAGTGCATATCACCTGTAACAGATGAAGCACAAAGAGAAGAGGCTGAAAACGCTTTCTGAAGCACATTGCAACATCAGGGTTTTTCTTTTAAATCTTGTGTCTTGGCTGCCATGGAGGTGAGGAAAGAATGCTGGGGTATGTACTTCTCCACAGTGTCCTTACCGGCAGAATTTTTGTAGCAATGGACAGATAAGAGCTAGTAGGCTAAGGCTCAATTTGGATTAGATGGTGTTGATTCTGGGGGAGTGAGGGAAACCTCCAGAGGAGGAGCCAGAAATTGATTTAGAGGATGGTTGGAGTATAGAAGTCCTTAGATCATAGGATGCTCCATGAGTTTCCTCCTTAAGGCTTCCTTCTTTCATGAGACAGACACTAATCCACAGTATTTAAAGGACTTCTCCACCATTACATTGTATAGCTAAGGATGATGATTGAGGTTAAAATGTTTGACACCACTTCTGGTTTCCCAGTGCTTCTTGTCCTTTTTGTGTCTCCCTCTTACGCTGAATAAGCCCCTCAGAGCAAGACCTGTCTGTCTGTGCGTTGTACAGCATCAGGTATATTCTTGGCCTTGATAAATAATCATAAACTTTATTTCAAAAGGATGAAGGGCTGGGACAATGCTGCCAAGGTTTGAATCTGTAATTCTAGATGTTCTAGGGCACCGTTTCTCAAACGGGGGTCCCTGAGGGTACCCGAGGGGGCTACATGGGCCCCGTTGATCAACTCCTCCCCCTTCTTCTATCTCCAGGAGATTTTAGGGGCTAAAATTCCGGCAGTGCAGCGGGGCTAAGACAGGCTTCCTGCCTGCCCTGGCTCTGCCCCACTGTCAGAAGCACCTGGCATGTCACTGTGGCCCCTGGGGGGAGGGCAGGGGGTCTCACGCATTGCCCCTGCCCCGAGCACCGACTCCGCAGCTTCCATTGGCTGGGAACTGCGACTAATGGGAGCTGCAGTGGCAGTGCCTGCAGGCGGGGCAGCGCACGGAGACCCCCTGACCACCACCACCACCCCACCCCGCCTAGGAGCCGCTGCCAGAGGGATGTGACGGTTACTTCAGGCGGCTCCCGAAAGCAAGGGCCACCTGGCTGGAGCCAACACCCTTCACCCCCTCCCACACCCCAACCACCTGCCCCAGCCCAGAGCCTGCACCCCTCCTGCCCCCAAACTCCCTCCCAGAGCCCTCACCCGCTCCTGCACCCCTGCCCCAGCCCAGAGCCCACTCCCTGAACCCCAACCTCCTTCCCCAGCCTGGTGAAAGTGAGCGAGAGTGGGGGAGAACGAGCGATGGAGGGAGGGGGGATAGAGAGAGCAGGGGCGGGAATAGGTGGGGCAAGGGTTAGGCCTTGGGGAAGGCGTGGAAAGGGGGCGGGGCCTGGGGCTGAGCAGAGGGACTTGGGGGTCCACGAAAAAATTTAAATCAAAATGGGGGTTCTCAGATAGCTAAAGTTTGAGAACCCCTGTTCTAGGGATCACATACCACTTACCCCATCCCCTCTGTGCCTCACTTGTGTCTACATGTAAATCCAGTGGAGGGAGAAGTTGAACAGATTGTCCAATGCTCCAGATGAGGTTTATTAGGCAAACCAGTGTTTCTAAAGTGAGTGCCTTCTAATAAATGTTATCTTCAGGGAAATACACCAGCCCCTACATAAGTAGTTAATGTTACTGCCTCAGTGTTGGCTTATAAAACAACTTTATCACGTCTGTGACGATAATGATTAACAAGCTGATTTACAAGGGTGGGGTCACAGAGGCATTTGGCAAATTTACTGTCTTGCAGTGGCAGTTATACAGTATCTGAGTTTTACGTGTTCTCACCTCTGTAACTGAAATACTTAACCCTGGACTGCTCAGAAGTTTTGCAGTCACATGAATGAGAGTGTGCAACTTGGCCTCACTTGTGTGTTTTTAGTGGCTCAGGAAGCTAAACATCTAGTAATACAAGTTCAGAAAATTTGGGATATTCCTGGTTTTCTTACCGATGTTTATTTTCTGATCATTCTTCCACCATGGAATAGTGACAATGGCCCAGATTTTTAAAGGTACTTGGGTGCTGCTGTGCTCACTGTTGCAATGCCTCACTGATTTCAGAACCTTAACCGCAAGTGCCTAAATCCCTTTAAAATTATATTTAGGCTCCTAAATCACTGAGGTGTTGCAACGCCAAGCACAGTGACACCTAAATACCTTGTAAAAATCTGGGCCAGTATGTTTCGAGAGATGACATTACGTGATGTATCATGGTTATTGTCATTGTGTCACACCTCAGCAGGCACGTGTGGCATACATCTAGCATACAGAGACATATAGAGAATTCTGCCCTTAATTCAGGTTGTACGAAGGTTTCCACTGAAGTGCTGCTTTTGTCCTCGCATCCTCATTTTCAAATGTCGTATGTCCTTTTTTAAAAAATCCTTTCTTTTTTTGAAGTTTTCTATTTTAATTTGTATCCTATGGTAACTCAGAAATAATGGCCCACCAAGTCCAAACTAGTTTGATTCAGGAGCCCTTGATGCAATCGAATACAGTGTGACTTTTTCAGACGTTCAGGTGCTTATTTTTTGGAGTTGCTCATCTTGGAAATAGGGATATATGAATTCTCTGGTGGTCTCGTGCAAACTTTATACTGTTTACCAAAAGTCTTGACAATCTTTATGCAGGTCACCAATGATATTGGTGTCATCTGTCCTATGCAAACATCTGGTGTGCTTCACAAAGTTAGCCAAAGGTACACAAGGATTGCTGTACATCTGATAAACCCCACAAGTACAAATCATACAT
Source organism: Lepidochelys olivacea (assembly GCF_965140295.1). Taxonomy (NCBI): domain Eukaryota; kingdom Metazoa; phylum Chordata; order Testudines; family Cheloniidae; genus Lepidochelys; species Lepidochelys olivacea. Next base: position 63,954,499 of record NC_140421.1, on the reverse strand, counting down.
GGACTTCAGTGGAGGTTACAACTCTGGTTCCTGAAATATTCTTTCTTATCTGGCATTGTTAGCAACTTCCTCCCGCGTACCCCCACCCACCCACCCACCCACCCACCCACACACACACACACACACACACACACACACACACACACACTGGGGAAATGTATGAATGCTCTAAGTTTTTTCAGACATCTGACAGTTTTTAGAAAGGGAACCAAAGTGGCATTGATGCAAGGAGCAGGAATTTCTGTGATTCTGGACTTGAGTGTGAGGATGTGTGGATGAAAGGGTATTGAGGCACAAACTGTTAAGCTTTGCAAGTTTTGTCAGCCCCCTTCATGGAGCTTGGTGGTCTCAATTTGCAGGGAGTTTGGCCAATCATTTCTTTTTGTCCACTTCCAGTTTCCAGAGATTCACTCTCCCAGTACATCTCTGTTGAATAAAACCATCTGAGTTGGAGGGTAATTCAGTCTCCATCTTGTCCAATCGATCCTTGGGCTCTCTGTTGAGGTTGCCAATGCAAGGGTGCCAGTTACAATGTCTGTTCTGACTGGAATGTCTGTTCATGGGGAACTAAACTGAGTCTACCAACAGATCACCAAATAGTCACCTACCGCTCATACTTTCAGTCACCAGCCACTGCGGCTAGGCTTGAACCAGTGATCTAGAGGTGAAATGCTCTGCTACTGTTTAGCTGAGCCATCCAGTCCCCTAGTTAATTTTTAATATTAGAAAAATTATTGCAACATTGTGTTCACACTTTTGTAGTGCGGATGGATTGTGCAACCTTCACTCACATAGGTAAGCACTTACTCATACAAGTAGCCTATTGACTTCAAGGGGACTAGGATGTGAGTAACTCCTCATCAGTGTCAGTAAGGGGCTCTTACGGCATATTTCTCTGTTTACAATAAGAATTTGAATTACAACAGATTAAAAGCCTATAGCTGAAAGATATTCAGTGAAGCTGGGCAGGACAATATTTATTATATATATTAGTCTAAAAGGACAAGATAAAGAAGTGAAAACCGGACTAATTCCTGCTATAGAAGAGTCAGGCAGCCATCAAGGGCAGCAGTCGTACTGACAAGCAGTGAAGCTTTCAACAAGTTCACGTTACCATTCATGTTCACATTAATCTGATGTCCACAGGGATTTCAGATTGAACAATAGCCCTTGCTCCCTTTCATCTTCAGCATCCTCCAGGTTTTACAAAGCTTGGTTGCTCCTTACAAATTACATCGAGGCTACTACCTAACCGAATGAACAACGCAACAGAGAGAGAGAGAGAGAATACAGAGAAGAGAGACGTGCTTGAATTACATGTTTTCATAATTTCTTGACTTTGCTGGGGGTGGCTTGTGTGTTTTAAAAGTCACCTAGGACAATTCCTTTGTCCTTTCTGGGCTGGGAAACGTGCCATTTGTTTGGTACAAGAAACAGCATGCATTTTGTTGATCAGAGCTTGTCTACACAGAACGCTAGTGCACAGCAAATCAGGGTGTGAATCTACAGGTACTAGCTTGCCGTTCGAGTGACATCCCATTACTCCTGTAGTTGTCAAGGAGGGTGCTGTAATGTACTATAATCGCACCAATTTTAGAATAGCCATGAGGGGATGGCTCAGTGTCTCCAAAATCATTTACAGATTGACTAATTGGGCCATTTTAGTGAGGGAACTGCTGCGTGTTAGCTGGGACCCCCCTCACCATAAATAAATCCTGACACTCTCAATGTAAAATGCAGTAAGGAAATTGTTTTAAAACATACCTCCACCACGTTTTTTAACACGCTGCAGAGTTTGACTTAAAAGGCAGACTTTTCCTACACCCTCAATCTGTGATCCCCACCACAGGTGAAGTAGAACTTAAACCCCAGCAATGGTTATTTTTTGGTTAAAATTATCTGGGAGATTTTAAAGCTTTTTTCATTATGTGTTGAGACTCTTATATTACATACAGCACCTAGCCCAGTGGGGCACCGATCTCAGTTTGGTGCTACTGTAAAACAAATAACAATTATTATGAGGAGTGTCATGATTTCCAGTCTCCAAGTTCTCCTGCTCCAGTGAGTGGCATGTGGCTTTAAGTTTTAATAATATAGCTTAGCAAGATTTTCTGTCTCATATAAAATCAAGAGGCTCCATTTTTTCCCCTCAAACATAGAAACCAAAAATTACCAGCCGTGGTCACATTACTGTAATGGAATAAATGAGCCCATGGTAAGTATTCTATGAGATGTGAAGAGTCCTTTTTCTTTTCTGTTCTGGTCAGGTTCTTATACCACACATGTCCCCGTGGGGTCTGAGCGCCTTCCAGTAAGGCAACATTTGCTATTTTAAAGAGCTTGATTGATCAGTTAGATGGATTAATGATGGGTTTGGAAAGAAGTGTCCTCCCTCACGCTGCCTTTTTCTCCTAATTATTGTGCTTTTCCTTGCAGTGGGTGTAAATGTTGTCGATTGGCCAAGGGAGGGTGGAAGGGGAGAGCTGAAATAGGTGGATCGTGTGAGCCTTTTTCCAATCCCACAGACCATCACTGGCTGCGGCACTTGAACATGACACTGCAGTTTCCCTGTGCAACACATTGAGTAATAAACAGCTGCACTCGAGCTGTGGTCTTGAGAAACCAACATGAGGCTCTTGCTCGCTCTCCTTTTTCTTTCATATAGTTGTAATTTTTGATCGCTCCGCAAGAAAGCTTCAAAGCAAATTGATGCTGCCTCCTACCCTAGAGTGCCTGAGGAGGAAGAGCTCTTCCTCACCAGTGCACCTACCCAGAGGCCAGGCACAGTGTGGAGTGCAGGGGGTTCAGTTTGCATTGCTGGCCATCTGGATGGCCCCTGAAGAGTTGTTTCTATGCCTGGGGAGGACCAAGGCCAGGGATCTGCCCTCAGTGCACTTGGATGGCTGCGCTGGGGGGAGCACCGGTTTTACAGATGTAGTGAGTGATGCCCCTCCCCATGTGCCCTTGGGCAGGGTATCTCCTCCTCAGTGAGCTCTGGCACCGGTTAAGAACTACAGTCAAACCCTTCTCGAGCACTATGGCAACTGGTCTACAATGCCAGCGCTGGGCTGCTCCCCACCCAATGAAAACCAGACTTGTGGGCTTGTAAGTAACAAGTATGGCCTCAATAGGCTGTCACATCGCAAAACTAAGACGTGTTAGGTTGACATGCAAGCTGGGCTGAATAGAGGCCTAGTGAGTGAATGATCGACACTGGCTCCTGTCGTGGGCACCTCAGTAAAGTGTTCAGGCTTCTAACCTGTGATGAGTGCTGATGGGGCACTCCTGTTTTCACCACAGTCACACAGGCCAGTGCATTAGAGCCCCTCAGGTTTGAAATCTAGGCATCTAGCTGCTTATTTAGGCAGTTGACTTCAGCAGAAGCTGTAATCCCTCAGGCTCCTGATTCAGGGGGCTATCTTTGAACACCTGGTTTGAAACTGTGGGCCACAGTCTCCTTAGTTCGTCTTGGAATGCACAAGCGCTTCTCATTGGTGGCTGGACTTGTGTTTCAGATGTCCCTTACCTGCTCTGAAAATGGGCCATATCCTTTCCACCTGCACTCACCAGGTTTTCCGTGGAGGGGCACTGAGAGGACGCACCCTCCACTAGGATGCAATGAAAGAAAACTTTAGCTACCTCATGTCTTAACACTAAAAGCGTCTACTGAAATATGGCTGCGTTGTTGCAGCACAAGATGAACATGACTCAAACATATAACCAAGGGACCACGGTCTTCTGTCTTGAGGAAAACAGGCTGGTTCCCCTGGGAAGGACTCTGTGGCTCCTCTTTCTTTCTGCTTTTAAGCCCTCGGGCTTGATCACCCCCCCCCTTTCTGTAGGGGACTGAGAGGAAACAAAGTCTGCTATATCCCTATCTGACTAGGTTCATTTAACACACCTCCTCCTTTCCCCATCTATATGTTTTCATAAGGCTCAGGATCTGTTTTCAGCATATATTTGCAGGACTTTCATCCTGGGACTCGGTCTTCCTAGTGCTGAAATGTCTAAAAATCGACGTCTTGGGCCTCAGTCTCTCTCTAGAGAGTGCTTGGTTACAGGTCCCATGCTCCCTTTCCCTCAGCCATAAGATGCCCATTGCAGAGGCATTATGGTGAAACTGTTTTCTGGGACCCATAGTTAAAAATCCACAGATTGCAGGGCCAGATGGAGATCAGTATTGCATTCTCATGAGATACAAACATTAAAATGAAAAAATTGCAAGGAAATGTCCTATCCACTGATCAGCAATGGTCTGTGATGAAGTGAAATGACCCTGAATTTGCAGACACTAAAAATGGCGATAATGTCAGTTTGATGTTGCGTTTTGTCCTCATCCTCAAATGCCGTAAAAGAAGCTATTATTCATATTACAGATTGGGGTGCGTGTTGCTTTTGAAAAGTGGATCTTCATTGCAGTAACATGTATACACACCAGAATTATCAGTCAAGCCAATACACTGCTCTGATAAAAAATGTTTCATGGAAAATATACATCAACTGTCCTCACCGTTCTGGCCATCTAGGCTTTCTCACGGAGACCATGCAAGTCTTTGTGGACAGAACTGGTTTGCCATTAGGTGATGCACATTGTACATCTGAGTTTAATCCCCAGCTCTGCCATAGTCTTCCTGTGTGATATCAGTCAAGTCACATACTGACTCTCTGCCTCAATACTCCATCTGTAGAATGAAAATACTTCCTTTCTCCCTCCCTTTGCCCGTCTTGTCTATTAAGACAGAAAGCTTTTTAGGGAAGTTACTGATTTTTACTGTATGTTTGCACAGCTCCTAGCGCATTGGGGCCATGAATTCAATAGAGGACACTGAGTTACATTGGAATACACATTAATCATAGTAATTTGCAATGCATTAGTAAAACCCAAATTTTGCATTTCTCTGGGTGTCCTGTCTAGTCTAAGTCTATCTTGTGTAGATTGTAAGCTCTCTGGAGCAGAACACTGTATTTTGTGTCTTGTGTAGACCTGAGTCTGTTGTCAGTGCTTACTAAATACAAAAAAATAGAATATAAAATTGAAGTCTTAAGTCACAAGGCCAGCTGTATAACGATTACCAAAAGTGATATGGGTATTGAGTAAAACCTAGATGGACTGTCTGCATGAAGTTAACATAAGATGAAAGATTAAATGGCTATAGGATTGGCATTTTGATCTGAACTTTTTTGTCCTACCTCAAATGTGAATTAGGAAGGACTAAAAGAGTCCAGTTATCCAGATATTGGCTGGAATGTTGACCCAAAAATGGCAATACTGGGTCAGACCAGTGGTCCACCTAGCTCAGTTCCCTATCTGTGAGTGTGACCAGTACCAGATGCTTCAGAGGGAATGAACAGAACTGGGCAACTGATCAAGTGATCCATCCCCTATTGTCCAGGCCCAGCTTCTGTCACTTGGAGGTTTAGGGACACCTGGAGCATGGGGTTGTGTTCCTGGCCATCTTGGCTAATAGCTATTGATGGACCTATCCTCCACCAACTTGGCTAATTCTTTTTAGAACCCATTTATTCTTTTGGCCTTCACAACATCCCATAGCAGCAAGTTCCACCGGCTGACTGTGCATTGTGTGAAGAAGCACTTCCTTTTGTTTGTTCTAAACCTGCTGTGTATTAATTTCATCTGGTGACCCTTAGTTCTTGTGCTATGTGAAGGAGTAAATAACACTTCCTTATTCACTTTCTCCACACTAGGCATGATTTATAGACCCCTGTCATATCCCCCTTCAGTCGGGTCTTTCCTAAACAGATCAGTCCCAGTCCTTTTAATCTCTCCTCTTAAGGAAGCTGTCCCATCGCCCTCATCATTCTTGTTGTCCCTCTCTGCACCTTTTCCAATGCTAAAGTAATCTTTTTTGGGATGTGTGACCAGACATGCACACAGTATTCAAAGTGTGGGCGTACCAGAGCTTTATGATATCGTCTGATTTATTAGCTATCCCGTTCCTGACCCTGGTACTTCACACTGCGTCACCCTAACTACATTGATCTAAGTGCTACGCTTCTCGCGGAGCTGTAGTTATTAGGTCGGTGTAGTAGGCAACTTACATCAGCGGGAGCAACATTGTACTGTAGACACTTACAGAGTTAGGCTGACATTAGCTGCCTTACGTCAACCTAACGCTGTAGTGTAGACCAGCGTAACTATCCAGGTGGCATCGCTCAACCTCTGAAAAGCATATAGAAGTTAGTGCAGTGCTGTATGAAGCAACAGCTGTATCTTGCCCATAGCACCAAGCACTTGCTACACCCTGTTCTGTGTGCTGGATCAGTCCTTAGATCCCTAGGAGTATTGCAAAGGATCTTTTCCTGTTCAAAGGGGTGCTGTTGGGTGAGTGCCCGTGTAGCGTAATGGGTTAATGTTAAAACCAAGCCTCGCTTTACTGATGTGTAATTTGCAGCATGTGCCGTCAGGGGCTACAACATTATCCGTGCCTTCCTGTTAGAAAAATGCCTGTAAGTTATTGCCTTTGCTGAAGCTGTGTGTGTACATTCCATGCGGCGGAGTTGGAAGAGCCTTTCTTTGGGGGGGTTGCTGCCGCTCCCGGAGAGTTAACGCTCTTTGAGGTGCAGAAATTGAAGCATTTCCACAGGCTTGGAGAGGGAGCAGGGAGTGAATGAATCATGGAGAAGTGTTCTTTAAATGACAAAGACGAAACTCCGGGCCCTGCTTTCTCCTCACAGGTTACTTGCATTCTGACACGGACCTGATTTCTTTTTGTTTTAATATTTAAACAAGAGTCCTTCAAATATACATAATAACTCCCTCCCCCCATTTAGCCAGTCCTCTTAGTCTGTTGGTCCCAATTATGGTTTTCTGGCCAAGGTTTTCTGACTGGTGATTGGGGGCAACTCAGCTGCTCAGTGCCCCATGTAAAAGAGGCCTGACTTTCAGGCCGTGCTCAGCACCCACCCTGAAATTCAGGTCCCATTAAGGTGGCTCGGGTTGGGACCCAAAAAATACCTGAGGCACCCCAAAATCACTAGCCATCTTTGAAACTCTAGACAAGACGTTTAAGCAACACAGCGGCTGTGTCTCACGCTTCTTGGATGCCTCTAAACTTCCGTCCTCCACCCCCCCACCCCACCCCGCTTGATTTGGACTTTTGACCCTCTTGAGTTTGAAAGCAAAAGATCTTACTTTCGTTCTAACACTGCAGCATTAACTTGTTGCTCCTCAGGTTTGGATCTTCCTATAAGGTTAGTGTCAGTGCCTTGAACCAAGCCTTCATGTTCCGTTACATGCAGTGACCTTTCTGAATTGTTTATGTTCCTCTATAAGGGATCTTCCTATGCCAGGATGCAATAGGAACGTCATTTTCCCCTCAAACATGAGCAGATGTCCTATCTGTAATGCTAGCAATAACATCGCCGCTTCCTGTTCTCGCAGATGTTCTCAACAGTGCAGAGCTTTGGCAAGGAGGGGACACTTCCATTCAGTGGCATCCATTAAATTTCCTTTCCTGCTCATGTTCTCCCAGTGATGGTGATGGGAAGGGTGGTGGGATAGAATGGGCCTTAAGAAATAACACTGCTAGACAGAGATGAAGAATGCTACTGGGATTTGTATTCACCAGCTTTGCTTTCAGAGTAACAGCCGTGTTAGTCTGTATTCGCAAAAAGAAAAGGAGTACTTGCTTTGAGCTTCACCTTGGCCACATTGGCTTTGTATCAACTTGAAATATCCAGTGAAACTCAAGTGGTATGAAACCATGTGATTTAAAACCGTTGGGCAAAATGTGTTGAAAATCCATGTGAGCCCAACCTGGCAAGTTAGGCACACTTTTAAATATGATCCTTCATCTATTTGGGAGCTGGGGGCATCTTTAGCATACTCCTTTAAAAAACAGTTGTGATGTTCCTATTAACTGTAGGTCAGTGTGAAATCCTACGACACATTTCTACCAGTAGTCTAGCAGGCTGCCATTCACACCATGGGAAGAGAGGGGAGGAAAGGTATCATATAAGGGCCCTGTGCTTTGCTCATTACTCCCTACACTAGCAGAATTTCTTAAAGTTCATGAAATTTTGTCTGAAGAAGTATTTTGCCTGAAGCGCCCTTACTGAAAGGTTGTCACTGAATCAGAAATTTAGAGGAGTGGTGTGGCTAGGGGCTTAATCTACATGACAGTTTTTTCACACCAATAAGAGAGTGCAAATCACTTCTGATTGCCTTACACTATTGTCTGATAGTGGATTGATGTGGGTCTTTTTGACTGGAGAACTGGTCACTTAAGGGGAAACTGGCATTTCCTTTGAATAATTTATTTTAGAATTCATCTAGTTGTAGAAAAGAATAAATACAATGTTGGAATGGTTATCGATGTACCAAAAAATCACCTCTGTTAGAATTAGAAACCTCCATTTGATCAATGGGAAAAACAGATTTGGATGCAGAGTTGTGTTTCGTGATAAAAGTGAATGAAGAGAAAATTTGGATTTTAAAACATCATTGGAGGTTGGGCCAAAAAAATATGAATAAAAAGTAACAGTAAAGGAAAAGAATTTAAGGTAGTTTCACAGATCTTTCTGCATTTGTGTTTATATGAAAGAATGAAACTCTTCTTAGGCTTGTCTACACGGTGGGGTAGTGTGCTCTGTGGGGGTGTGGTTTCTAAAGGCACTACACATTGCACATTAATTGGTCTGTGTGACCGCCACTGGTGTGCACTAAAAGTTCCCTAGTGCACTTTAACAAGGGCACTAGGAAATTATTAGTGTCCACCAGCAGAGCCTGCCCAGACCAGTTAGTGCATTTTAGAAATCACACCCCCTAGAGCGCATTCCCCCGTGGTGTAGACAAACCCCTATCTTATCCCATCGTGCCTTGGTATTTGAACATATGTAGTACAAAGAATGATCCACTATTCAGTAATGTTGTTGCCATATATACGCTTAACGGGGGAGCGATCACATGAATTTTCCACTTTTTACCATTGTCAGTTCTGCACAGATTTGACCATTAATATTACTTTGACCATACTTGTGATTTTCATGCAGGTATAAATGAGAATTATATTCAGATTATTTCAAGTTTCAGAGTAGCAGCTGTGTTAGTCTGTATCTGCAAAAAGAACAGGAGGACTTGTGGCACCTTAGAGACTAACAAATTTATTAGAGCATAAGCTTTCATGGGCTACAACTCACTTCATCGGATGCATAGAATGGAACATATAATAAGAAGATATATCATATATATATATATATATATGTATATATCTACATACAGAGAAGGTAGAAGTTGCCATACAAACTGTAAGAGGCTAGTTAATTAAGATGAGCTATTACCAGCAGGAGAAAAAAACTTTTGTAGTGATAATCAAGATGGCCCATTTAGACAGTTGACAAGAAGGTGTGAGGATACTTAACATGGGGAAATAGATTCAATATGTGTAATGACCCAGCCACTCCCAGTCTCTATTCAAACCCAAGTTAATGGTATCTAGTTTGCATATTAATTCAAGCTCAGCAATTTCTCCTTGGAGTGTGTTTTTGAAGCTTTTCTGTTGCAAAATTGCCACCCTTAAGTCTTTTACTGAGTGGCCAGAGAGGTTGAAGTGTTCTCTTCTTATTTCTTATTTCCAGATTATTTCAGCTGGCTGTGAGTAGACACTTCCCTGTCTTAATGAAAGTGAGACAAACCTGTCACTGTTTCAAGGAATCCTGCTCCTTTATGGGTTTGTTAATGTCATTGTTTTCTTCTTCCAGGTCATTGAAGGAAAATTGGCTCCTTTCTTGGGGAAGGTAATCAAGTTTGCCACCTCTCATGTGTACAGCTGCAGCCTTTGTAGCCAAAAGGGCTTCATCTGTGAGATTTGTAACAATGGAGAGATCCTTTACCCCTTTGAGGATATTTCAACAAGCAGGTACAGTATGCTTCCTTTCATATGTTTTACCTGTATGTCTTATCCTCTCAAATTCCAGGTCAAATGACATTCCATTTCAGCGCTTGTGGGGAGTGGGCCTCACTAGTTCGAAGTTAAGGATGTCTGCCCTGGACTTGTGTTCCGGAGAGGCCATCCCTGAGCCTGCATGCAGATAGATGGAGAAGGGCCACTTTGTCATTTATCTGGTTCAAAAGGACCTAAAGCCCCATTTCACATAGCTCTCAAACACCTGTAGATCCCACTGCTAACGCTCAAAAGGATAGAGGTGCCCAGGGGCTGCTTTGCAGCAGGAATACTTGAAATCTCCCTGTGGCTAAATACAACTGAGTTTGCACAGGGCCCTACAAATCCAAAGCTGAGGTTGACTTTTTAGGTCTTTCTTGCCTTCGATTTCACTGGACCTATGGAAGAATGTACCCATGTGTTATTAGATAATAATCACCTCTTCTGAGTTACAGCCGCTCCCTTACTGTGGGGTAAGGATATAACTGATACTCTATTGTCCGTGTGTGTATACATAGATTTATATTGACATCCACGTGTACACATATGCACACACACAGACAGAAGTCATCTCACCCACCCACCACTAAAATATAGCTGCCTCTAGGTGAGAATACAACAGCTGTTTAATAACAGTCTGGGAACAGGAAGTGAGGATGGATAGTGTATCCAGTTGAAATCACATGGACAATCTAACAAGGCTCAATGCAGTAACCCAAACTGGAATTTGACCAGAACACTGGAGCAATGTTCTTACTTTTTCAAGAAGTTTCTTGGGTTTAGAACAATCACAAGAAGTAAAGACCTTGAATTTCTTATCCATCAAGGCAATGACACCTCCGGCAGTACAATCTGTCCTTTGCAAATACACCGTCATCTTAATTTATTGTCAGGTTGCATTAGTAGAATTAAAGCAACAAAAGTTAGAGGAGCCTACTCTGGGGACGATCAGGATCAGCTTGTTAAAAATTCAGCGTTGAGTTGACAAAGATCTCTGTGTCAGGAGTGGCCAAGGCCAGCCTGTTGGGGGTTTCAGGCTGACATGTCTTTCAAAGAGTATTTGCACATTCTTTCTCTGAATTCACATTCCAAGAAATGTGGAGACAAAGCGTGGGACATAAATTAAACAAGGTGTGCAGTTTTGTTTTATAAATGGTGTGCAAGAAAAATGTATCTGGACGGAGAAGTTGGAAAGGGAAAGACTTAGATGAAATGGCATAAGAAGACTGTTAAGACCGTACTAAACAATTAAAGATATCCACAAAGCATGATGAGAACAGAAAAATAAGTAGTGAAATAGTCAGGTAGTGAAGCTTAATTGAAGTGTGTATGTGTACACAATTTGCCTGTTGAATGTTTGATTGGCCACCAAAGCCCTGGCGTTTGTAGTGTCAACAGCCTGGCAACTGAAACCAGAGACTGCGTACCTCACACTTGCAGAATTTAAAACTTTCCTGAAACAGGTAGCATTTCTCAAAGGGCTAGTGAAAGCGAAGTGAAACAGCTCCTCTCTCTATTTGTACATGCAGAGGTCAGCAGTTATTTTTGTTCAAGTGGCACAATGCAACAAATGCAAAATAATTATTGAAGTCGTGCCCGCCAAAGGAAGCTTTCTTCAGTAACAGGTTTAATTATAAAAAGAAAAGGAGGACTTGTGGCACCTTAGAGACTAAAAAATTTATTTGAGCATAAGCTTCCGTGAGCTACAGCTCACTTCATCGGATGCATTCAGTGGAAAGTACAGTGGGGAGATTTATATACACAGAGAACATGAAACAATGGGTGTTATCATACACACTGTAAGGAGAGTGATCACTTAAGATGAGCTAATACTGGCGGGGGGGGGGGAAGAGAACGTTTTGTAGTGATAATCAAGGTGGGCCATTTCCAGCTGTTGACAAGAACATCTGAGGAACAGTGGGGGGTGGGGGAGGGGGGAATAAACATGGGGAAACAGTTTTACTTTGTGTAATGACCCATCCACTCCCAGTCTCTATTCAAGCCTAAATTAATTGTATCCAGTGTGCAAATTAATTCCAATTCAGCAGTCTCTCATTGGAGTCTGTTTTTGAAGTCTTTTTGTTGTAATATTGCGACTTTTAGGTCTGTAATCAAGTGACCAGAGAGATTGAAGTGTTCTCCGACTGGTTTTTTAATGTTATAATTCTTGACATCTGATTTGTGTCCATTTATTCTTTTACGTAGAGACTGTCCAGTTTGACCAATGTACATGGCCGAGAGGCATTGCTGGCACATGATGGCATATATCACATTGGTAGATGTGCAGGTGAATGAGCCTCTGATAGTGTGGCTGATGTGATTAGGTCCTATGATGGTGTCCCCTGAATAGATATGTGGACACAGTTGGCAACGGGCTTTGTTGCAAGGATAGGTTCCTGGGTTAGTGTTTTTGTTGTGTGGTGTGTGGTTGCTGGTGTGTATTTGCTTCAGGTTGGGGGACTGTCTGTAAGCAAGGACTGGCCTGTCTCCCAAGATCTGTGAGAGTGATGGGTCGTCCTTCAGGATAGGTTGTAGATCCTTGATGATGCACTGGAGAGGTTTTAGTTGGGGGCTGAAGGTGATGGCTAGTGGCGTTCTGTTATTTTCTTTGTTGGGCCTGTCCTGTAGTAGGTGACTTCTGGGTACTCTTCTGGCTCTGTCAATCTGTTTCTTCACTTCAGCAGGTGGGTATTGTAGTTGTAAGAATGCTTGATAGAGATCTTGTAGGTGTTTGTCTCTGTCTGAGGGGTTGGAGCAAATGCGGTTGTATCTTAGAGCTTGGCTGTAGACAATGGATCGTGTGGTGTGATCTGGGTGAAAGCTGGAGCATGTAGGTAGGCATAGCGGTCAGTAGGTTTCCGGTATAGGGTGGTGTTTATGTGACCATCGCTTATTAGCACCGTAGTGTCCAGGAAGTGGATCTCTTGTGTGGACTGGTCCAGGCTGAGGTTGATGGTGGGATGGAAATTGTTGAAATCATGGTGGAATTCCCCAAGGGCTTCTTTTCCATGGGTCCAGATGATGAAGATGTCATCATTGTAGTGCAAATAGAGTAGGGGCATTAGGAGGCGAGAGCTGAGGAAGCGTTGTTCTAAGTCAACCATAAAAATGTTGGCATACTGTGGGGCCATGCGGGTACCCATAGCAGTGCCAGTGGTTTGAAGGTATACATTGTCCCCAAATGTGAAATAGTTATGGGTGAGGACAAAGTCACAAAGTTCAGCCACCAGGTTTGCTGTGACTTTATTGGGGATACTGTTCCTGACGGCTTGTAGTCCATCTTTGTATGGAATGTTGGTGTAGAGGGCTTCTACATCCATAGTGGCCAGAATGCTGTTTTCAGGAAGATCACCGATGGATTGTAGTTTCCTCAGGAAGTCAGTGGTGTCTCGAAGATAGCTGGGAGTGCTGGTAGCGTAGGGCCTGAGGAGGGAGTCTACATAGCCAGACAATCCTGCTGTCAGGGTGCCAATGCCTGAGATGATGGGGCATCCAGGATTTCCAGGTTTATGGATCTTGGGTAGTAGATAGAATACCCAAGGTCAGGGTTCCAGGGATGTGTCTGTGTGGATTTGTTCTTGTGCTTTTTCAGGGAGTTTCTTGAGCAAATGGTGTAGTTTCTTTTGGTAACCCTCAGTGAGATCAGAGGGTAATGGCTTGTAGAAAGTGGTGTTGGAGAGCTGCCTAGCAGCCTCTTATTCATATTCCGACCTATTCATGATGACGACAGCACCTCCTTTGTCAGCCTTTTTGATTATGATGTCAGAGTTCTTTCTGAGGCTGTGGATGGCATTGTGTTCTGCATGGCTGAGGTTATGGGGCAAGTGATGCTGCTTTTCCACAATTTCAGCTCGTGCATGTCGGCGGAAGCACTCTATGTAGAAGTCCAGTCTGCTGTTTCGACCTTCAGGAGGAGTCCACCTAGAATCCTTCTTTTTGTAGTGTTGGTAGGAAGGTCTCTGTGGATTAGTATGTTGTTCAGGGGTGTGTTGGAAATATTCCTTGAGTTGGAGACGTCGAAAATAGGATTCTAGGTCACCACAGAACTGTATCAAGTTCATGGGGGTGGAGGGGCAGAAGGAGAGGCCCCGAGATAGGACAGATTCTTCTGCTGGGCTAAGAGTATAGTTGGATAGATTAACAATATTGCTGGGTGGGTTAAGGGAACCATTGCTGTGGCCCCTTGTGGCATGCAGTAGTTTAGATAGTTTAGTGTCCTTTTTCTTTTGTAGAGAAGCTGTAAATGGCTTGTCTAGTTTTTGTAAAGTCCAGTCATGAGGAAGTTTGTGTGCAAGGTTGTTTTTTTATGAGAGTATCCAGTTTTGAGAGCTCATTCTTAATCTTTGAAGGGTCTCCAACGTTGCTCTCCTTTTTTAGCTGTTCATTTCTTTTGTTCCCCTCCCTCCTCTTCGTTTGCTAATCCTTGCTTTTATCCCCATCCGTCCCCAGCCTCACCGCTTTCCCTCCTCACTAGTTTTTTCCCTCTCCTTGCCAATACCCCATTCTGCCTTGCAGCAGAGCAGGAAAGAGAAACTAACCAGATCCTTTCAATTTAATGTTCCTGCTCTATTCCATCTGCAACCAGAGGCAAGTGACATTGACAAGTGAGCTTGTATATTTCACTTGGTGCTCCACCAGCACATGGGGAGCAGAGGGAAAAGCAGAAACTTTCATATATGCCACTGTCTGACACACATGACAAAGATTGCTGATCTAGCCTCTCATCATGGTGATAGGCATAATATAAGGACCTACACAGATAGATAGAAATAGTTACAATACACAGAATAAACTATACCTGTGAGAAGAGAAAACCAGAACAAGATTCAGAGAACTTGGATGCTCTTACTCATCTAAACCTGAAGACATGACTTGTGCTGTACTTTTTACTGGAATATAAAACAACAGGCCTCTTAAACAACTATTGGTGCAAATTTAGGGCAGGTCTATTCTACGGGGTTAAGTCGATATATATTATGCAATTCCAGCTACGTGAATAAAGTAGCTGGAGTCGACGTTGCTTAGGTCAACTTGCTGCGGTGTCTACACTGCGCTGGGTTGACGGGAGAAACTCTCCCATTGACTTACCTTATGCTTCTCGTTCCGGTGGAGTACGGAGTCGATGGGAGAGTGATCAGCGGTTGATTTAGCGGGTCTTAACTAGACCCTCTAAATCAACCCCTGGTGGATCGATCGCCGCAATGTCAATCCACTGGTAAGTGGAGACAAGCCCTTAGATTTGTAACTTAGATGTTCTGTTACAAGGTTCACAAGACTATAATTAGGTTTCAGTTGCAGTTTTCACTTTCAGTTGCACTTTTCTGGGATTCACTCATTTTCTCATATTCTTGCCCCCAAGTGTTGCAACTCATGGTACCTATGATCATCTAGACTCTTTGGTGCCATGCTATAGATGTGAAGATAAGAAGAGAATGGCAGCTTTAACTCAGAAGCCTAATTTTCTTTGGTGTTGCTTGTCGGTTTTTGAGTATGCAACTGGTTTTACTAGCAAATTGAACTGGATTCTTCACGTTCAGAAAGAGGCGCATGGCAACTTTTGCGGCCATCATCAGTGGCATGTGGAAGAAAAGGAAGTATTTGGGGCTGGCTGAAAACGTGGTCACCAGTGTCCCAGAGGACCAAATTCTGCTCTCAGCTGTCCCAGCACATACCCACTGAAATCAATGGGATTGCACTGGTGTAACCCAGAACAGAATTTGGACCTTAGTATTGTTTTAGCTTCTTTTTATTAAATTTAGGGTAGAAAACAAGTAATAAACTGATCTGCAGTTGATGGCAAAAATAAGTTGTTCTTTGTTCAGTGACCCCTTCATTAAATGGTTGAAAGGCAAAGTGAGTTTGTGTGTCCTGATTTGGGTATGGAGTTGTTTTTGCCACAGCCTGGCCTTTCTGCTTCCTACTAAATAGCTCACACACTTTGGAGGGACCAGAGTAACAGCTGTCATCTCGCTCCGCAGTTCTCAACGCGGGGTCTGAGGCCCCCTGGGGGCCACAAGCAGGTTTCAGGGGGGTCCCCCAAGCGGAGCCACTGGAGCCCAGAGCAGAAAGCCGAAATCCCACTGCCCCGAGCCCCGCTCTCCAGGGCTGGAGCCGAAACCTGAGCAACTTAGCTTCGCAGGGCCCCATGTGGCATGGGGACCCGGACAATTGCCCTGCTTTCTGCCCCCTAATGCCGGCTCTGGGTTTTATACAGTGGGGGTGGAACAATTTGTATAGTGGAGGTGAGAGCCATTGAACCCTGTATATGATGGAAGCCACTTCAAGCCAGGGGATGCGGCTGCATCCTCGTCCTGGCACCTATGCTCTTATATGCAGAAAAACAGCCGTTGTGGCACAGCTGGGCCGTGGAGTTTCTATAGCATGTTGTGGGGGCCTCAGAAAGAAAAAGGTTGAGACCCCCTAGTCTAGCTCAGTGAGTCCCAACCTTCCAGACTGCTGCAGCCCATTCAGGGGTCTGCTCTGTCTTGCGTACCCCCAAGTTTCATCCCCCTAAAACTACTTGCTGACAGCATCAGACATAAAAATACAAAAGCGTCACCCCACATTATTACCAAAAAATTGCTGACGTTTGAATTTTTACCACAGAATTATACAATAAATCAATTGGAATATAACTATTGTGCTTACATTTTAGTATATAGTATACAGAGCAGTATAAACAGGTCATGGTATGAAACTGTAGTTTGTACTGACTTTAGTAGTGCTTTTTATATAGCCTGTTCTAAAACTAGGCAAATATCTAGATGAGCTGATGTACCCCCTGGAAGACCTCTGCGTACCCCCAGGGGCACACGTACCCCTGGTTGAGAACCACTGATCCGGCCTTTTCAGACCCAGCTAGACTTCAGCTTTCGAGGGCCGTAAACGTATGCAGAGTCTCATGTCAGCTGAGGCAGAGGAAAGTCTCATTCCAAAATATTCTCCTTTGTTTTGAGTTGGAATTTGTGAAGGATGGGCCCTTGTTTAGACAGAGGTATCTAAGAAAGAAAGGGGGAAGCACAAGGGACCCCTTTTAAAGGACTGGTGTTTCTCTTTGCTCCGCTTGTTTGCTCACCGTTCATTTTTGTCAGTCCTTGAGCAAACAGAGTGAATACCTGGATTATGCACTCATCTGGGTTTGAATACACATATATTACATACCCTCCTCTCACTAATCAGCATGACACATTCCTTTGTTGGCAAATGGTTCCAAAACAAACACAATCAGTTCACTTAATTAGCAGGTCTGTGGGCCGTGCTTGGCAGTCTTCTGACATCCGGTTCAACAATACAGAACAACAGTTTGCTGTCTTAGCTGTGCTGGAGGGGAGGACTTACAAAGTTATAAGCTTTTTAAGGGTATTTCCTTTCTGTGGCTTCTCTTGGGAGGCAGCCATCCTGTGCAGAATGTAAATAGGCCATAGTCCAGAAGCAGCAAAATACAAATTGGCCAGTCATATTGGAAGCCTCTTTCAATTTACGTTTGATTTCCCTGTGCTGGTTCCCCTCCTCAATAGCTATCCTTTCTTTATTTAAGTAAGTGCTCATCAAGGATCTTTCTAAACTTCATAGACTCTGCTTCCTTTGGGAGTCCTTTAAATAATTAGAAATGTATTGAAAGCCCAATCAGTCATTTTAAACTCCGGGGGCGAGATCCTCAGCTGGTATAAATTTAGTCATAGTACCATTGGCTTGACTGAAGCTATTACAATTTACGCCAGCTCAGGATCTGCCTTCTCTTTTATTGCTTGGAGTTAAAATTTATTCCAGACTTAAGTTTAGTGCAAAAAAAAAAAAAAAAACCCCAACTAAACAACTGATCATCTCCTATTAGGTTGTTAATTTATTGACCAAAATGTCTCAAAGTAGGCTTTAATATCCCTGATTGTAAATGGGTTTTCAGAGTTGTCCTCTGTTTTGTCAGTACCTGGTCACTATACATGGATATAATCTGCTATTGCTTACTCAGCTCTGTGGTGGAAAGTTTATTTCTCTTCATCCTGAAATAAAATAAAATAAATAAATCAGAAATGAAAACATAACATCCTTGTGGATGTAAAATTGTCTATAATAACTTATTGTGCTTATTTGTATTACGACCCAGAACAACCTTTTAAAACATCAGGGCTGTAAATCTCATGAATTACCTGGGAAAATTTCATTGATTCAGAAATTGAATGAAATGGTTAATTTGTGTCCGATTCTGCCACCCTTAAGTTGAGTTGCACCTTACTCCATAAGTAGTTTTATTAGGACTTCACCCAAAGTAAGTCACTTCTCACCGTGAGTAGGATTATCCTTTGTAAGGGTTTTCTCTCTTTCTACTTAGATAAAATGTTATGTCTTGTGTTTAAGGTTAAGTTTAATGCTACCCAGTGAATAAGGTCCTGATCTTGCCAACACTTACTTACATGAATGATTTTACTCCTGTGAGTAGTCTCCTTGCATTCAGCAGGCCAAGTCACTCACTTGTTGGATGACTTCGTATTTTGGTGAAATGTGTTTTTGTATCTCTATTTTAGAACTGTTGAGAGTGGTTCTGTTATGTCAAGGTTAAACTGTTCTAACTTTGCAAAGTTAATGTTCTCCCAATGTCAGGTAAGGCATAAAGTTTTAAGGTAAAAACATAAAAACTTAGGTTTAAAATAGCAGTGTTGTATCAACCACTGTAGATGCCACTGTAAGCTTAAGCCACATTCCTGCAAAGACTTATGCATGTTCCTAACTGTACACCTTGTTTTACAGAAGTCAGTGGGACTAGTCACAGTCCATAAAGTTAAATACACCTGTAATTCTTTGCAAGATCGTGGCTGTATTGTGTTATGGCTGCACTGCCATTGGAGAAAAATGCATTTGAGCCTTTGTGGGAATATCAAAGATCTATGCTGAGTACAGATACTAAAAGGCATCGCAGAGAGTACTTCCAGAAGGGCTAGATTTTCCAAACAGGTCAGCGTACCAACTGCTGATCTGTCGAAAATCTGGCCCTAAGTGGCACGTCGACTGCAGAGTGTTGAGCCCTGTTTTTTTTTTAAACGGTGACCTTTATCTAGATACCTAAATGGGAACTGAGTCCTTTTGACAATCTGACCCCATGTGCATCTGTCATATCTGCTCAAAATCTTGTGGACCAAGCTTTGGTTTTGGTGTCTTTGCAGAGTTGAACCGTAACTATGTAATTGGAATATGCAACTGGAAAAAGGTTGAATAGTTACCTAGGCCTACGTAACACAGTGACTTTCCTAACAAGCATTGTATTTTGAAGAAGCATTCATTTAAAAGGTAGATTTGAGAGTCTCGGTTCTGACTGCTACCTTTCATTTTTACCTAGACCTTCTTTACTAACAAAATTATCTTGGCTAGACGTGTCCTGCATAAAACAGACATTGGGCCCAGTCCTACAAACACTCAGGCATTTGGGTGCTCCACCCATCTAACTCAGTGGAACTACTCACATAAGCCGTGGTACTCATGGCCATGTGTGAAGGGTCAGGCCCAGAGTCAGGTGTACAGGGATGTAGTAAGGGTAACAGGGACGTGGCTTCACCACAATTTTGTTCCACACCATCATTTAAGTTCAGCACCACCTCCTGGCTGCACCTCCCTCCTGCCTGAACATGGTGCCCATCTCCCTTCCTACTCCCTTCTGCGACTTGATCTGCATCCCTGATCTCTCTTCTTTCCGAGATCAAATACCACTTACCTTTCTACCTCCCGTCGCAGATCTTCCCCCACTCTCCTTCCCCCAGTGCAGAGCCACTCCTCAGGCCATGCACCCAATTCATCTCTCCCTGCTTCCCAGAAAACACCCCCCCTCTGACCAAATAATAATAATAACTCCTAGCTCGGACATAACCATAGATCAGCCTCAGATCTTTAAGAACTTTACAAAGGAGGTCTTTACCATTCTCCCCAGTTTGCAGTTGGGGAAACTCCATCATCCTAGCAGCTCCGCTCTCTTTAAATCTTCCCCATCTCCCTGCTGGCAGTACCACCAGCCCCAAGGGCTCACGCATCATCATGTTGCCCTTAAAAAATTATGAGATTATATTTTATGCATAATAAAGGTTGTGTGCTTTTTCTTCTGGTTTTTGACTACAGTGGCTCTTCGCCTGCTGACACTAGCCGAGGGACTGGCTCTACATTTTTAATTTTTGTAAATAAATTTTCAATGTCACTTTTCGGGTTTCCTGTGCACTAGGTCTGACCCCCAAATTTGTCACATTACTCTCATCCTCAATTGTAGACCTACAGAATCCTGCTGTGACTGATGCTTACCCCTTAAAGCTCCCTGTTGAGTGCAAATCTGGAAATATAAATAGATGAGTGGGACATAAAACACCCTGGAAACCCAACGGCATTAAATGTAGACATAATTAACGGGAAGTTAAAGACAGGCTTGCTGCCTTAACCAAGAGCAACGGAAGAAATAGCCCTCAGAGCTGCAGAATTTCTTTACATTACCTACTTTGCTTGAGCCTGTTGTTATATGTTAATAAATACCATTAATTCAGTAGATCAACACAACTGTCATTCAGAAACATCAGCTTGTTAAAGCAAAGTGCTTTCCCTGCTGTTGAGCCCACTGTCATAGGAGACTCTGAAGTGAATGTTGGTTTTTAGCTGATTATGCCCAGGCACGCAGCAGGCATGATTCTCTGTAGCTTTGCACCCTGCATGGTAGTTTTCAGCTGTGCAGAGTGGCTGTACAACATTGCCAGCGGGGAACAGCAGGGTGTTGCAATCAGGCCCAGTGGAGTAAATCACTTGCTGTGGTGTAAATCAGCAGTAATTCTAGTGAAGTCTTATAGATTGTCCCTGGTTCAAGCTAGATCAGAATCAGCCCCAGTGTTTGTCTTCGTATTTGGCTCCAAATGCTAATTTTAAACTACAATATATTGTGTGCTACATAAATTTGAGCCTGATCCAGCACCACTTGTACAGGTGAGTAAATCGTACTGACATGGATCCCAGTTCTGCTATTCTAATGTTGAGTAGAACCTTGCCATGCCAGTGCTCCTATAGAAATCAAAGGGAGCGCTCGTGTGTTTGCTATATCCACTGTTTTTCTTTCGTCTTATAATTAGATTGTAAACTCTCTGTAGAGACTGTCTGTGTTCTGTGTTTGCACGGCACCTTGCACATTTGGGTTAGATCCCCTAGGTACTATCACAACAGCTTATACCAATGTAGGAGTAGCAGAATCAGGCTCTATTTAATTTGGTTTATTCACATGTTCCATGGGTTTCAGACCTGGCCAGCATGCATCTGTGCTTTAGGTTTGCTGTCAGAGTAAACTGTTATCAAAGTAAACTGTTCAGTGAATACACATTGCTGGTCACACATTGCTAGCTCTTTTCTTCAGTTTCTGCAACTATCAAACTGGGATAACAATTGCCTACCTCACATGGGATGGTTTGAGGATTAAGTAGTTGTTTGTACTGTTCTTTAGCCTCAGAGTGCATTCAACCTAGAATATTATCTATAAGCAGGAAGCATTAACATACTAAGAGCAGCCCTCATTTGATGATTGTGTGTATACTAACGAGGGCCATAATTACAATTTGTTGCACTGCAATCTGTATTTAGTGTGGGAAATTCCAGAATATGATATCTGGGCATAGGCTTAATAACCTAGACTGGGTGCTTAGGTCCAGATATTCTATTCCTTACATGCTGTAATCTACATAGCAGATGCATAATTTTTAAAGCAGGTCTGAAGTACTGTATTTGGACATGAAGTTTTCAAACAATGCATAAAAATTTTTCTCCTGTCCATGTCAAGCTGCCTGGTTAAGAGAGTAAGAGTGTCGCCAAAAGCAAAGGGAGGAGGGCACTATTCTGCCAAGCGCCTCATGCAAGGGAAAACCTGTGTCCATATCAGTGCCAAGTCTCTTCCATTCATTTACTGTATTAGAGCCCATTTTCCTCTCCAGCATGCGTCTTGGACTGGTTCCTAGGCAACTGTAACAATGTTGCTGCACATGTGCTTCAGGCATTCATTGCCTTTGGGGGCTGTTTTGTTTTGAAAGTGAATGCAAACTAGTCTGTTGCCTTTTCTTTCGGTTCTGTTAACCTCTCTGAGAGTTTTGCAGGGTGCCCATGTGTTACCCGCAGTTGAGCGGTGCAGACAGCTTGCCCACACACGCACGCACACACCCAGAACAAGATTACACATTGGTTGTCTTCTCTAGTCAAGGCTCGTTTAAGCTGCAGTGTTTAGATACGTGGGTTTTTCCATAGCTGGGCTACAGCTATAAACCTGAGTATGCTAGATGCAAAATACACATAGGGCACCGTTTAGAAAATACAATGAATTGTCCACATTCTCTTGCTTTCACTCCCTGTCTCTGTGTGAATTTCACCTACAGGGTTCTGGATGAGAGAGGGCCCAATCCTGCAATCTCTAACTCACACACGGAGTCCCATTGATTTCAAGGGATTACTCATCTGAGTAAGGGATTTCAAGATCTGGCACAGAGTAGATTGTTCTTTGTATGACAAAATAAAAATCAGCTGATAGAATTACATGAGAGAAAGGGTGGTCTTGTCACTAGGCACTGGAGTGATGATACTCAGGAGGTCTGAGTTCATTTCCCATCTCTGCCACAGGCTTCCTATGTCACCTTGAGCGACTCTCTTCATTTCCCCATAGCATCTGTAAAATGGGGATAATAATACTTCATTTCACCCACCCTTTGTCCGGCTTGTGCACTTAATTTATAAGCTCTTTGAGGCAAGGACTGTCTCTGTATGTTTGCACAGCACAGGGGTTCTCAAACTTTTTTTTGCTGGGCCCCCCTTTGAAAATATTTCAGGCTGTGATGATTCCCTCCCACCCCCCCCAAAAAAAGTGATAGCAAATTACTATACATACTCAAAGGAGCCCTAAATAAAGCATGTAATCATTATTCCTGCAGTCAAAGGCAGTGAAGCCTTTAAAAAACTGCAAAGTAGGGTGACCATATTTCAAGTTTCCAAATAAAGGACACTGCTGGACGGTGGAGTACAGTAATACTATACCAGGCCACCCTGACTTCTGCGCTGCTGCTGGCGGCGGCTCTGCCTTCAGAGCTGGGCGCCCGGCCAGCAGCTGCCGCTCTCCAGTCGCCCGGCTTTGAAGGCAGCGCCGCCACCCGCAGCAGTGCAGAAAGTACGGTATTGCCACCCTTCCATCTCGTGACACCCCCCCCACGCACAACTGTCTTGAGACTCCTTTTTGGGGCAGGACCCCCAGTTTGAGAAACGCTGATCTAGACATTTCTGTAACGCAAAGAATAAATAGTAATAAAAACTCGTGCCTGTCTAGGATTATTTTAATCAGAGCTCTGCTGAACGAATACATGTGACATCGGCGAAAGAAAGTTGAAAACAATTTCCTATTATTACATTTTCGTGTTCTTTAGGCTGAATGAGCAGGGATCCCATGGAAAAAATAATATGTGATCATGTGATTAAAGGCTGTATCATAATGCGTACGCACAAGGGGGCTAAATTAAGGCTGCACAAGCAACCTTAATTCTGGTATTTCCTAACTTTTGAGAGCTTGGCTTTGCCATCTTATTGTTCTTTTAATGTGACCCGGGGGGCAATATGTAATAATAAATAATAAGAGTACCAATATGGTGCATAACAATTCTCTGGTTTTGATTTGGGGATTTTGCTCCTTCTCTGTTATACTTCGTAATGGAACAAAGATTATGTAGAGAACATGCTAATTCTCAGTGGTACTATACACCGATGCAAACCGGCAACCCAGAAGAAAATATGCCTAAATCATAAAATACCCTGAAGTTTCGACAGACACGGAATAGGCCATAAAAGAGCATGAAAGGAGATAAAGCACCAGAAGGAGATGAAGCTATTTTAGATGCCCTCTTAAAAGGTTGAGAGTCAGTATGAAAACAACATAATACATACTCAAGTCCTTCAAAAGATATTTGCAGAATAGGAAGGTATCATTATTAATGTGGAACATTACGACATCATTCATAACAAAGGAAACATGAAAGGCCTGAATAACTACAGACTCATAAGCTTATTGTCAGTAGTATCCAGAACTCTCACAAAAGATGCAGGGACTTATGGCCTTCAACCATGAAAGGAATCAGGATTCAGAAATAATATCTCAAGTATGGATCACCTATGACAACGAGTAAGGTTAAGGAACAGACAACCAAGTGCAGCAAACTGTTGCAGATGGTCTTTTGTGGACTGAAAAACATACTTTGTTTCTATGGAAATAGGAGCACTGGAAAACAAAAACAGTAGAACAGGCATATGTGAGAATCTTGAAATATGCATCTAGAAACAGCCATAATGTTCAGATTTGAAAAGGAGAGTTTAGAGGCTATGGGCACATCTACATTTGAGATGGGAGGTGTGATTCCCAGCTTCTGTAGATGTACCTGCATTAGAACTGCTCAAGCTTTGTGCCTAAAAATAGCAGTGTGTCCACAGCGGCATGAGCTAGCCACTCGTGTACGTAGCCAGAGGGTCAGGTAGGGGTGTACTCAGGTGGGGGTCACTGAGAGTTAGGTGCTTCGCTGCCATTTGTGCCTTTGAAAATCTCCCCAAAGACACCGTAGGCCAAATTTTCAGAAGTGCTCAGTCCCATCGGGGCACCCAAGCAAGTGAAGAGATTTTCAAAAGAGCTTCCTTGGCACGTTGGGAGTTGAACACGCATGAAAATCTGACCTCAGTTGTGGGTATGGAGAAAGTGTAGGCTTATGTCAACAAAAGTCACTTCCAGGCTGGCAAAGACTTTTGGAAACCTGGATTGGGAAGAGTAGGAACACCAAGGAAATTGGAGAGAAATTGAACAGCCTTAGATTGATGGACGGCATTCTCTTTTTGACGAAGAACCTTGCAGCAAGGTTTACCAAGCTATTTTTAATGTTCATTGTGTAGATTCTGCTGATTCAAATTGTTGGCACCATCAACAAAATGAGACGATTTTGACTAGTCTATGTTGTACCCTCTGATGCCCACCACCAAATGATGGTGATTGCATTTACTGATAGCCATAGCATGGAGTCAAAACTCAGGCACCCATCTGTCACAAGGTGAAGACAGATCAAAACACAACCCCTGCTGGTACTAACTTGACTGACAGGATGGCATCAGTGCTAATACATAAAGATAACATGATGGTGTCCAAGTGAAAATGATACCTGTTAAAAAACATCTGTGCGTATTATGTTGAGATAAGGCAAAATGTTAGAGCACGTCACAACCAATGAAAATTCAGTAACAAAAAATTATGCTAAAATTACCTTATGACTGTAAACTCCACTAATGTTACAAACATTGCGTTAGGAACCAAAGGAGCCATGTTACGTTTAAATCAATTATTTTGTGTCTCTGGCCATTGCAGCAAATACCATCAGAACATTTCACCGCACCAAGTAAATGTTACGTAATGGTGGGAGAATATGTAGTCCCCCTCCTAGAAGTTCTGTGTAAGAAAGGATAGAAGTTCTGTGTACCACTTGTAGTAGGGTAGTGCCATGATTAGTAAGGAATAGCCAAGCGTTCATAGCATTGGCCAGCATCTTTGCAAATCCCTGTTACAGGCCCAGATTCTTGCAATCAGACTTGTGCGGGTTGACCTAACACCTGCAAGGAGCTGCCTTGAGGTCGGTTGGCTCTGTCCACCTGTGTGGATCTGATTTCAAGATGCAGGCATCTATGCGCTGTAATGCTTGGACACAGTGAGACTGAGCTAACAGCCCTGTAATGACTTCCTTGCATTTTGTTCGGTCACATGATCACCGTAGCAGTTCTTTCAGGACTAAGTTATTGGAATTTTGTTCCAGGGAACATCAGTTCATCTAAAGATGCAAAGGGCAGCATGTTATTCCTGAAACCCTTTTAATATTTGCCCAGCAAGAACTGAGAAAAAATCAGGGCAGGCCTGATGTATTGATATTTATGACCCCGAGGGAGACCTGAATTTGATTTCTGGTGCTGTTCTCTTGCCCCACTGCAGAAGCAGGCAGTGCATGCTACTCCCGGGGAAGAGGGAGTGTTTTTGTTCCTTGGCAGTCAGCATCAACCTCAGTGGGTTGCATAAAGAGCAGTATAGTCTGCGAAGTCGCATTCACTCTTCTGCGAGAAGGGAGGGGTAGCCGTGATGCGGTTCTCCAAGGGTGTATGAAGGGACTGCTCAAGGCTCCAACATTGCAGAAGATCCCTTAGGATGAGAGTTGAGCCCAAATCCCCCAGGAATATAAAATAACTGACTGACCACGAGCAGAAAAATTGACCCCCAGGGAGAGAGACTCACTGAGTCTCTGACTCTTAGGCATGTACCCAGAATGGCTTGCATAGAAGTCTGATTTTGTTCTTCTATTCTGTCTTCTTCAAAGCAACACGTCTCTCTTGTTGTTTACTTTTTGTGGATCCCAACAAGGCCTGTTGTATTTGTCCAAGGCACTACAAAAGCATCTGAGGAGAGGAGCATATAATATATAATTGAGGGTGGTTTGTAAAGGGGGTGTTGTTTCAGATGCGTATGAGAAACGCCCTCTCTTTCTAACACAGGTGCTGCGTGTTGCCCTTACAAAATACAGCTGCAGCGGATCCAGATTCCAGTCATATCTGTATGCTGGCGAGATGGGGGTTGGGCTGGAGGGGCGTACAGGGAGAGGGAAGAGGGAAATTTTGTTTCATTAATCCAAATTTTAGGTTATGTTGTAGCCAGGATGTGAGCTGTATTTGAAAGTTTAATTGCTGAGATGTTACAGTTGGTAGCTTCTGATATGTATAAGTTAGGTTTGACTTTCAGAGTTCAGTTCAAGTTCACGGCTCACTCTTGGTTCACTGTTGAGCTGCTGTCCCCGTCAGTTACTAGATGGTGTTCAAGTTGTGGGGCACTTGCTTATGCAGGTCGCTGAGCCATTTCACTGGCTGCTATATTTTCCTGAATTTTAACATTATGTGAAAGCTCCCACACCATGGGAATCACGGATATTTGTAGTATCACAGCTAGAAAGAGACAATAAATACGGCTGCAACGGTTCCTTGCACTAGACAACGCCTCAATCATTGATTGCCTTTAACAGTGAACAGTACAGCTTAGAAATTAGTACAGAATTGGCTGTGGTGTCAATGCGCGGTGTGTAAAGCAGGGCTGATGTTTCAGAGCATTGCGAATCTCTCGGGATACAGGCTGCCACGTTTAGTAGTGTGCTCTGGGCCAAGTGTGATCAGGAGCACCTGCAAACCCAAAATTACATTAACCAATTATGGGAAACAACCCACAAGCACTTTATTAATGATTCCTGGTCTTAGGTCTCTGCCTCATGGACTTGGAGAAGGTAGAAAGATGTTCTAATTGTTAAATACAAATGTGTATCTATTGACAAATCCGTACCCGTACGTTCTCCAAATTCTGTATGCCAGGAGATGGTCTCACGAAAACATTGTCAAGAGGAATCACTTGGCTGGGAGTTTTAAGCCCAGCAGCCATTCATGTTTTTGATGTATGCTGGTAAATTAGATTTCAGTATGAGGGAAGAAGCAATGTGCCTGAAGTATTCCCACAGGGAATGACTTTTCTGTCATGGCTGGAACATCTTTCCTAGTGAGCTGAAGTGTGGTCAGTCAGTTGATATTGGTAGGTTACTTTCATTTGCATATATGGCTTGGTACTCTGGGCTGCTGAAAATCATAGAATCATAGAATCTCAGGGTTGGAAGGGACCTCAGGAGGTCATCTAGTCCAACCCCCTGCTCAAAGCAGGACCAGTTTTTGCCCCAGATCCCTAAATGGCCCCCTCAAGGATTGAACTCACAACCCTGGGTTTAGCAGGCCAATGCTCAAACCACTGAGCTATCCCCCCCTCCCCCCAATCATCTTTTGTATTCTAAGGTACAGTGGGCCCAATTCTGATCTCTCAGCTGTTTTGCCCTAGGGAACTCACTCGCTTTCGGTGGAGTAACTCTTTTACATCACTGCAGTGCGAACTCAGCATCAGCCCCAGTCGGTGTCCCAAGAGTTTCTGTGGCAGTGCTAAATTGGCATATGCATTGGAGGCAAACAGAAGCATCCTCTAGCCCTGCTCCTGCACGGAGCCGGCGTGGCCGTGGGCAGCCATGTTTGCCTGCACTAAATAAGAGTTCTTCTGAGTACAGTGTTGTTTGCTCAGCCTGCTGTTGGGGCAGAAAGCACAGGTGCATTTGTGAGAGAAGCTGAGAAATGGGCTCTCAAGGTTGGCATCATTGGGGGAGCAAACAGAGCAATTTGTGAAGGACTTTGGGGTCCTTAGGGATCAAAGAGAAGACCAATAGTCCTGGACGTGGATTATGTGACTGCCGCTCATGCTCCCAAATAAGTGCAGTGAGCTCTTCGGGCCAGGGACCATCTTTCTAGATCGTGGTTGTGCCATACTAACACAGTGGGGCCCTGGTCTGGGGTTGCCGCAGTCCAAATAATAAATCAGAGTAACAAGAAATTTCTTTCCACCCTGTTTTTGGGGGAACTAAGAGCTGTTTGTTAATTTCACAAATGATCCTCATCTGAGCATATTGCTGAGTTACGAAGCATTTGACAAATGAATTTGTTTTAATTTTGAAATCTGTAATCCTTTTCCCCCCCCCCCTCCGTTAATGACCTTTGGATAGCAAGAGCAGGTGCGGTCGGCTCCTCTGTAATCCGGCAGGCATCCATTTCAACAGCAGTGCCTGATAAGTTTTGTCACTTCCCCGAGTGCTGGGGAGAATTATCAAGAGGGGGAAGGGAGTGGCACTGAATGAAGACAAAATTACACTCATCATCAATCATTAGCCTCTAGCAACTTCCAGAGAATTGTAAATCACTGACTAACCAGGGAGAATTAGCTTGATAAAATCACCATTAGTGTCAGTTTGGAGTTATTTAAAGTTTTAAAGGGCGTGGCTGTTTTCTCTCTCTCTCTCTCTCTCTCTCTCTCATTCATTTGTATCTGTGCAGATGTGTAATATAAGTGTGTGTATGCATGCATGTGTACATGACCCTATCCAGCAAAAGCACATGCCTAACTTGAAGCATGTGAGAACTCCCACTGAAGTCAATGGGACATCAAGCTTAAGTGCTTTGTTGGATACGGGTTGTAATTCTCTCTCTCTCAGAGAGTAAGAGAGGCGGATCTTGGGACAAGGTAACATCATCCTTAGCGGGAGCGTGGGGCACATCCTCATCTGGTGTAAATTGTTGTAGCTCCATTGACATAAGGGAAACTGACAATTTACACCAGATGAGGATGTGCCCCTGTAAGTCTTCCCTGGTCCTCTTCCCAGCCATGTGGCAGGTGAAAGTTGGACAAAGCTTTATACCCACGGTTTAAAGTGCAGTCAGGAGCTGAAGCACAGGAGGAAATGGCTATTTGTGCCTGGACTTCCCCCAGTGGTGCCAACCCCATTATTCAGAAATCATGAGCTGGCTCTAAAAACCATCTGATTGGCTTGTTTTTAAATAAATGTATGTTTTTTTCTTATTTGCCTCCTGGTTTCTCAGCCATTAGGGTACCACACGCTTCCCATTTTCAAGCTTTTCTCCACAATCTTGGGGATTAGAAACTTACTCCTTTTCACATGAAACCTGAGACTCCCACACAATCACCTGCCTCCAGCAGCTGGGGATTAAAGAAAACACCAGATATCACAAGATTTGTGGTGAAATCATGAAAACTGACCACACCTCTACATTTAAAAAATGAATTTCCTTAAGGACTCATATTGTGTTCTTGTCTTCATTATTTAATACACCCACTTCATCTAAAATTATTTATCTCTATCCCTTTTCTTATTTGGCTACAAAGCTGCAGCTACCAAGCCCATGACGTGTTCGTCCCTGCAGCTGGCTATTTGCACTGAAAAGATGAGAATTTAAAATTGCTTAGCTCTCCATAATTATTGTAATGTTACACGGCTCTTACATTAACATACTGCACAGCAGTACCTAATTCAGAATTAGTGTGTTGATGTCATTGTCTCTGAATGGTTAAATAACAGACCACTCATTTTGCTGGAAGGATGGAGTCTTCTAAATTTAAAAAGAGAAAAACACTGTTGTAATGGAGGGTGAGACCAGAAGGGACCATTACAATCCTGTAGTCTGAGCTGCTGCATAACGCAGGCTGAAGAATAACACCCAATAACTTTCTGTGTTCCCTTTGTACTTGGTTGAATATCTTAGTTTTCTTCTGTGGTAGAAGTGGACAGCAGTTTTATTCTTCGCAGAACAGCTGGCCACTGCAGTGGAATTCCAGTGAGAAAATGTCATAATTCCATTGTTCCAAGCTCTGAAATATGCATTAGCAGAAGTGGAGACAATCACTTCGAGCATGCAAACTAAAGCAGAAAACTTGCGTTTTATAAAAGAGCAATGGGAGAACACAATCTCTCTATAACAGATAAATATACCTATTCCCTAATGAGCCTTGGCGTTGACACTTAACAAGATGAACACTCATCATGGTAATAATTAATATTAACGGAGCAGAAATCCTAGGGCAGATCTTCAGCAGATATAGATGGGTTCTTTGATTTCAATAGATCTGCATCCGTTTTTTACAGCAGCTGAGAATCTTGACCCGTGTGTACTGTGTACTTTTGCTTCCTATTATTATTATTATTATTTATTCATTCTTTCATTATTATTTATTTGTATTATCATAGCTCTAGTCATGGACCAAGACTCTCTTTTGCTGGACAGACACAGAACAGAAAGACGGGCCTGCCCCAAAGAGCCTGTAATCTCAGCATTAGACAAGAGACAACAGGTGGATACAGACAGACGGGGGAGCACAAGGAAACAATGAGACCATATTGGTCAGCATGACAGGCTGTGCTCTCAGCACACCACAGCCTAACTATTGTCAAGTTGTGTGTAGGCACCACGACAAAGGAGAGCCGTGAGCAGGAAACTGAAGGAAAAGCAGATGTTTACGGGGAGCTCCTCCCAAGCATGCAGGGCAGCATGGGAGAAAGCACAAAGGTGCTTGTTGGACAAGTGGACAATGGAAGCTGGTGTAAAGGGCCAATCGGAACCAGGAGTTGACCTTTCCCTACTGAATGAGAGAGAGGTCAGGAAGGGCCTTGAAAATGTAGACAAGTAGCTTGTGTTTGATATGATGAAGAGGGAGCGAGTGAAAGAATGTAAAGAGAGAGGTGATGTGGTCAAAGCAATGGGCTAGAAAAATAACCATGAATGGCCCTGAGTGGGAAAAGATTGCATTTGTCAAGGCCAGAGACCAGGAGGTTGCAGTGTTCGAGACATGAGATGATGAGAGCCTGGACAAGAGTCTGAGCTATGTGGGTGGATAGGAAAGGTTGAGTCTTAGGGATGTGAAGCAGAAAAAAAATCTGCAAGACTTAGATGTGAGGAAAGGCCTAAGCTACCAGAACTTTCCCAGCAAGCGTTTGCTGTCCACATCTCCTGTTCTAATCAGTTGCATGCAATTGGTCATCATGTGTCTTTCATTAACAGAACTAATTGGTGTTTGCAGGTGTGAGAGCTGTGGCGCTGTCTTCCACTCTGAGTGCAAAGTGAAGTCTGTCCCGTGTCCCAGGTGTGTGCGCAAAGAGCTGCAGAAGAAGCAGAAGTCCTTCTGGAGGAGACTGAATATGGACGAGAGCCTGGAAGAGTCTTGCACCATGTTCGAGCTGTCCTACCAGAACACATGACTTCTCTTAGGCACTGGCTGACAGGAAGAGATCCTCTTCTACAGTCACCAATTCAAGCAGCTTCTTAGCTATTCAGGCAGCGACCTGATTGCAAAGACTTTGCCTGACCTTATCCTGATTATCGCTTAGCACTGGCCAAAAGAGCCGTGAAACCTGGATGGCTTTAGAATGTCAACAGCCAAATTGCATTTTGCAGTGAAGTTGAACCACTAGATCTCATGAAAAATGTGGCTTGCTTGAAATGTTTTCGGTCAAGCTCATTAATTATCAACCTTTTGTTTTCCACCTCAGGAGAAGATTTTCCTCAAGGCAGAAACGATTTCCTGCCACAACCACATCGCTGTTATTTTTGTTGTTGTTCGGTCAGAAACAGTGAATCAGCTGCTTATTTAAGTCTATTATTTTTATTAGTCTTGGCTGAGGCCCTGGTGAAGTGTTTTTCAGGGACTGAGAAAGTAGCAATGGTATCATGCCCACCTGTTTCATCTGATGCAGATGCATGGATCATTTTTCTAATGGCTTTGGGCTTTTTTTTTCCCTCCACCCAAAGAAAAAAGAGCTTTTCATGTCAGATTTTGTTCAGGATGTTTTCAAGCGTAAGAACAAGAATTCCTTTAGGGGTGTGTCTATATTTATAGCCATCCCAGCAGAATACTATAAGATCAACAGAGGACTGATTGCTGTTTTTGGCTAGGGTGGCAATACCATTCTTGCCCTGTTATTGGAGCATCACCTTCTGCCTGCTGCTGCTGTCTACGTGGGCCTCTGTTCATGGGATGTTAGTTCAAATCCGTGTTCCATTCACATTCATAGCCATTTTAAACCACCAGATCATTTTGTTTTTTAGATCACCTTATATTAATGAGCAGTGCTTTATCCATAGGAGTGATAAACATGCTTCCCTTACCTGAATCTGCTAGAGCTACAGGAAAAGATCTCTTCTGCGTTTAATATGTGTGTGTGTGTGTGTGCGTGTGCACACGCAAAATTTCCCTAATCATGAAACATATTTAATCTTTTTCCTGTACCCTTCTTGTGCATTTTGTGTGCTGCACTGGCCCCTGGCAGCATTATGCAGGTCCAGGGGGACTTTGGTACTTCAGTAGGAACTTACCAAGGGAAAGGGCAATTCTCGGAAGTGTATTCTGCCCCACATACCTGGAATATGGGGAAACATGAAACACAGTAAGTCATGTCTTCTGTGCAAAGAGAATGTGTGATCGATTTGATTGGGAAAACGTGTATGTTTCACCACTGACAATGTCTTTCACCCCAGTGAGTCTTTGAGATCGTCTTCACTTGAATCCATTAAGTATCTTAAGTTTTTCTCCGATCTCTACAACAGTATGTATATTACATACATATGTACTCATGTGTATATTTACAGAAAGCAAGTACAGTGTCAGGAGAAAAGTTTACAGACTTTTTGTGTGCATGTGTATTTATTTATCGCTCCTCTCTAGCAGGTTTGCTAAATGGCAGGCCACCAACCTATGCTTCTTAGATAATCGCCTAGCCAGTGAGCTTCCCTCCTCCCTGCCACTCAGGTTTGACTCAGCTGCACCTCCATCCTGATGGAGGGATGGCAGGGCCAAATATGAGCGAGTGGCATTGCAACCTGGCCCACGGGATCACAGCGCCACTGAACTTATGACAGAGGGGAAGCTGCCCTGAAATCTGCTGCCCTGGGCAGCTGCCAAGCATCCCTATAGCTAGAGTGGTCTCTGTGCCTGGCCTAGAAACCTCGTATGGTAGCTGTTGTATTTAAGGGAGCAACCAGAGCCCTTATCATCAGAACTTTGCATTAATCGCTGGAATGGTATAAATAAAAGAGAAGGGGGTATAATACTTATAGGAAGTGGTTGGCAGGCTAAAAATGTATCCTCTCGTCTATTCAAACACCGGTGTTTCTGTTTCCCAACCTTTGGAGGGTGGGGAAATAGCTGAACCTGAGCTTTGTCAAATGAATAAACATCTATTATCCATATACGTGTTCATTTGGAAAAGCTTAGGATTGGTGGGGTGTGTTGGGGGGTAACTATGCTTCCATAGCTTTTGGTTGGTTTTCATTTTAATGAAGATAATGCTGCCTGGTTGCCCGACCACGTAGTGAATTGGGTTTGGCCAAGGGAAGCATAGAGATTCCCTTGTTTAGTGTACTTGCTCTCTGAAAATGAGCCACGCATCCTTCCCACTGCATGACCCCTCCTCCCAGCTCAATGGACTATACATGAAATGCTTTGCTTTCCAATATGATTCCTAGAGCGTGCTCCGGGGGAATCCTGCCTGGCTCCTCCGAGAAGAATTCCCTGCTCCATCATTTCGTGCTCACGCACAAATGCAAACACTTGGGGAGATATTCTGGAATTACAGTCACACAAACAGGAAATGGCTACACAAACAATCCGGCCCCCCAGCGTGTTTTCTGCGTGTCTCCATTAGACCAGTCATGGGACAAAGCCACCAGCCCGGAAGTGAACCTGATGTGGCTGGTGCAATTCTGAATTAATTTCAGACCTAAGGGCAGGTCACGCAAAAAATGCCAGTCGCTGTTTCCAGAGCATAACCCATTAGAACACATGATCATTTACAGTGATGTTTCGCTGCCAGGCATTCGAGTGCATTTGCACACGCTGTATGAGAGCAGAGTCGCTTTTCAGACTTCATATGTTAACTTATTTGACATGTGCAACATCCGAAATGTGCCAGTGCTTTGCTGGATATTTTGGGCCAAATTCTGGCATAGTCCCATTGGACTTATTCTGGATTGACAAGAGTATTACTGAGAGCAGAACTTGGCCTCTTAACTTCAAGATGTACAGCAAAATGGAATAGCAAGTCTGATGTAAAGAGCAGATCTGGAGCGGCTGCCATCACCCCGACAGCAAACTACACTCGCACATCACATTGAGTAAGAGCTGCTGCCAATACCAAAGGTTTATGTGAAGTGCTGTCGTACAGCAGTGTTAGAAGGGAGCCAGTTCCTGGAATGGAGCCACATTCGCACCAGGGGAATGATAGACTTGACTTCTCGTAGTGTGGAAGAAGCTTTCTTCTCTGGGGAGGTCTTGCTCGTTTCTCCATAAGGAGTTAAACCCAGTTCTATGTCAGCATGCCTAGCAAAGTGCATCAGAGGTTGTGTCCTTCCAGCAGACTCACTGATGAAGCACAATGAAGCATCCAGTCCTGACTACGGGAGGAGTAGAATTGGGTCCGTATTAACTTTCAGCACCACAAGGCAAAAGCATAACTTTAAAATTCTATTAGTAAAAAAACAAAACTGTTCCTCTACTAAGTGTACGCTGGCATCCACTGAAAAGGGGCCGATTTTCTGCAACAACCCCTTGTCTACACAGGAAGCAATCTGTGATGATGAATGATTTCCAACAAAATCTCCCAATCCAGGGATGTCTTTGTTTTGGAGAGAAGGGGGGTTTCTCTGTAGTCTCTGCTGTAGCAACATAGCTATTGGCCATTGATCCAGGAGAACAATTCGTTGCCCGTTCTGCCTGGCTCCTTAGACATCTTACACACAGATGGAACTGTCACCTGCTCCTTGGTTGGCATAGACCACCAACTGGAAAAGGACACAGGATCGTTCCCTGAAAAGAAAATCCCTTTCTCCCTGGAGTGTAACTCCTATATTTGTGCTTGCAAAATTTGTGCGGAAACTTTTCATTGTGAATCAGAAGTAAAATGCCCTGACTTGTCTGCAACACAAGGGAAACACTCTCACTGCTGCAGGGGGGAGGGTTATAGAAGATGCTCATGATGATCCATGCAATTACCACTGTTATAAGCTTGTACAGAACTAATAGTCACCGTAGATCTAGCGTGCTTTAATGAAACAGCTAGATTATAGCCTGATCCTTATGACTACTTAGAATACTTTGAATCTTAGTTTAGTTAGCCTGAGACTATTTTTAAACTTGTAGAGTTTGAAAAAAAAAAGTATGCAATTCTCTCCCCCCGCCTTATGGAGTAAAGACATAGCTAGAAAATGAAAGCTGCAGTTTTTTTATGTTGTCAACCACTTGAATGAAATTTCCCAAATCTTGCTGGTCTTGAGTGGGTGCACTTGAATCAGTGGGCATCCTAATTTCTGCTGTGCAAAGTGCATTTGTCCAAGCATCAGGTTTGGTTTTCACTGGTGTCTGTTAACAGTTTTGCTCCTGTGACCTTAAGTTTTTCGTGCTGTTCTCACATATGAGAAACAAGGGATTTCCCAGTGGATGGGTTTCACCAATTGTTGCGGGGAGATCTTTGGGCCCGATCTGCAAAGTTTTTTTTCTCTTACACGCGTCTGTGCCCTTCCTGCTTTTTGTCAGTCTCGGCTGATGAGAGTTGATTTCTCCATCACGTGACACAGTGTCCAGACTGGCACATACCGGTCCAGTCTCATTTCTTGGATGCTAGAAGCTCGCAATTGGGTTGGCTTCTGAACTATTTGAGCTAAGGCTCTTTTGGCGAGAACCCTGGCCCTGATTACCACTTCAGGAGTGGAGACCGAGAGAGCTGCTGGTGGCAAGTCTTTCTCTTAATATTTAATATCAGTAGCTGTGTACATTCTAATGTATTGTAATGGGAACCCTCGTTAAAATTAAATGGGGAACCTGAGAGCTTTTTGTTTGCTTTCTCCCTATGGAACAAAACCTGTCTTTGGGAAGGTCATGTCCAGATTGCAGCTGACTGTTGGTACCTATAGAAGGGATTTAATAGACTAATCATTACAATCTTAGCTCTTGTGCTCTGCTGCCCTGCTGAAAGCGCTCTCTCTCTCTCTCTCTCTCTCTTTGTCTCTCTCTTTGTCTTCCTGAGCTCTCCAGCCAGACTTCCAGCTTCGTAGCTTATTGTATAGCTATTGAACCAGTGGAGTCTGGTGGTTCCGTCTTCATAATTTGCCTTTCGATTCTCCCTCCCCAGTAGGAGTGCCTTACAGTACTGTATATTAGGGTCTTTGTTCCTGTGTCATGGTTCCTGATGGAAGCTGCTATTTGATTAATTTGTAGATCTCAACTAAATCTCCTGTTAACCTTCCCTTGCGCCCCATCCCACCCCCGCAGGATCCTCACAGACAGGATATACCACCTCTGCATACACCAAGCTCTATGTAAACCTTTCACTTCTGCTTAACTTGGTGCCTTAATTTCCAAAAGTGAAGGATCTCTGTCAGAAATGCGCTGTCACAATTAAAAAACACTTTGGATTGGAGCTGTCAACCCTGGCTCACTTCGGCATCCACTTTACCAAGAACTGTAACAATGAGGTTTCGTAACTGCCTGCACTTTGGATGGGGATGTTTTGTTCGGGGAGGTAACTCACTGTTTATTACCTGTGATCAGGAGAATTCCATTAGCAGGCTTCTCTTCATGGGGCAATTAGGTGGTGTTAGAACATGAGCTTGAGGAGTCATGTTGACCAACACCTCTTTGTAGTGTAGACCGGGACAAGTCATGTTTAACATTGTGCCAGCCAGTCTTTCTGGAACCATGGGCTAGCGCAAGACCAGCTGACACAATGTCACACATGACAGCCCATCTATGCTGATTGATTGACATTATCCTAGAAAGGCAGTTAAACTGCTTAAGTCCGGCAAATAAGCAGTAAGCCCTACCACTGTGTGCGCCAGCCTGGGGAAAAGCCTGGCCACCTGGTGTGTCCTTTTAAGCCCATTATCTAAACCACTAGCAGGAATCCCATTTAAAAATGGCATTCTTGTCCCTGTAGCTGAGCAGAGGGGCTGTCACATCCTAAGATCACATATTGACTTAAAGTGCTGGTCTCCCCTCAGTCCCTA
Source organism: Lepidochelys olivacea (assembly GCF_965140295.1). Classification (NCBI taxonomy): domain Eukaryota; kingdom Metazoa; phylum Chordata; order Testudines; family Cheloniidae; genus Lepidochelys; species Lepidochelys olivacea. The sequence continues at coordinate 63,917,132 of NC_140421.1, read as the reverse complement.
AGGAAGGGCAGTCACCCACATCACAGAGCCACCAAACATTCTGGCCCAATCAGGAATCTCAAGAGAAACCCAGGACAAGAAAGCCAGAGTCATCGCTGGCCGGAACCAATGTGTATTAGGGCAGTGGTTTTCAAACTTTTTTTCTGGAGACCCAGTTGAAGAAAATTGTTGATGTCTGCGACCCAAAGGAGCTGGGGATGAGGGGTTTGGGGTGTGGGAGGGGCTCAGGACTGGGGCAGAGGGTTGGTGTGAGGGCTGCGGGGTGCGGACAGGAATGAGGGGTTCAAGGTGTGGGAGGGGGCTCTGAGCTGAGGCAGGGGATTGGGGTGCAGGAGGGGGTCAGGGCTCTGGGCCGGTGGTGCAGGTTCTGGGGTGGGACTGGGGATGAGGGGCTTGGGGTAAAGGAAGGGGGTCCAGGTTTTGGGGGGGCTCAGGGCTGGGGCAGGGGATTGGGGCGTGGGCTTACCTTAGGCAGCTCCTGGTCAGCAGTGTCAGAACAGGTAGGAACTAGCCCGCCTTAGCCAGGCAGCACTGCCGACAGGACTTTGAACGGCCAGGTCGGCAGTGCTGACCAGAGCCGCCACGACCCAGTGCCTTCCATTCCGAGACCAGTACTGGGTTGCGACCTGCAGTTTGAAAACCACTGTCTTAGGGTGGTGGCTTGATTCAGTTTAGCTTCAGGTCTTATCTAACTGCAGGTTTACGCTGGTTTAACAAAAGGTATGATTTCAGACCGATTCTAGTGACGTTGGTGCAAAAGGCTGTGCAGATACTCAAAGCAGTTTAAATCTGGCTTATGCCAAATTTGCTTAAGTCAATCCTTTACCTTCTTACACAAAGCCAAAATAAGAAACTTATGAAAAGAATTGAGAGCATTTACACAGGGCTCTGCACCAGTTCAACTAAATCAGTTTCAAAACCAATTAAAGTTAAACCAAGGCAACTTTCTTGGGTAGACAAGATCTAAGAAAAGCCAGTGTGGGGAGGCTCCTACAGTTTGCATTAGCCTGAACCCACTCCCTCCATGATCTCCAAATTTACCCACAGTACTTAAGAACCATGGATTTTATCGATGGTGATGTCCCTTGAGTTTGTACGGCCTTGTTCATGGACAGTCATCATGGTCTAGCTGCTAACCTAAACCTCGCCTAGGTTTAGGCGGCCTTGTTCATGGACAGTCATTGTTGTCTAGTCATCGTTAGTCTAGCTGCTAACCTTTTGTGTTTTTTTTACTTTTGACAAGGATTTTTTTTAATTATCTGCAACTGTTGAGTCAATATCCTTAATTTATGATCAACAAAGTTAATGTTACAATTTAAGCTCAGTGAATTGAATTATATGTTGACAGTGTACCTAGGTGAGGGTTATTTGTGACATAATTTCAGAGCACCAGTCCCTTGTGTATAAAGCTAAATCTAAATAAATGGTATAAAAAAAAGTCTCCTTGGCACCATTTTTTTCTTTTATTGAAACACTGCGGCATGAATAGGGCGATTGGGTGATTGTTCAGGCCTTAAAGCTAATCTACCTTCAAACCCTAGCCCACTGGGGAAAGTCCTCTAGATTCTAGCTAATAATAATATTTTTCTCTTCTTGGGTTGGATCCAATGCCATGTCTACAATACAGAGACTATACCAGCATAGCTATGGCACCGTCTCTATGCTGGCATAACCCCATAGTTTAGATGCAGTCTATGCCAAAGGAAGTGTGTTTTCCATCGCTGTAGGAACACCACCTCCCTTCACGATGGTAGCCAGGGCGACAGAAGCATTCTTCCATCAACCCTAGCCACATCGATACTGGAGGTTAGGTTGCTATAGCTGCATCACTGAGGGGTGTGGATTTTTCACACTCCAGAATGACGTAGCTATGTCAATCTAAATTTTAAGTGTAGACTTGGCCTAAAGCTTATCGAAGTCAATGAATTTCACTGGGCTTTGAGCTTTAGTCCCTCCCATCTGAGGATCTCAAAGCACTTTACAAACGATTAATGACTGGATTTTCTGAGGTGATGAGCACCTACCACTCCTTTTGCAATTAATGAGAGCGGTGGCTGCTCAGCAACTTTGAAAACCAGGCCATAAATCTCTCACTGCCACCGTGAAGTAGAAAGACCATGTCACCCACTACTGAAATGCAGCCACCTCTGGCTTGTCTGCCTGACAGAATGTTTCCATGTTCAAAGACCGTTGCCAAGAAGTCTTAGCTAACAGTGATTGAGTAGTCAGTATAGGCAAGGGGAAATAGTGTTCACCACTGAGTCAGCTGGTGTCATGATCAGAGCCCATCCTCACCTGTTCCTTACTTCTGTAGTCTTTTCCTGTGGGAGAGCAGGCCTCATGGAGAAACAAAGAGCAAGATTTTGGAAAGGGGTGGCAGGATACTTCAGTCCCAGGGTTTGTCAGAACTTGGTAGCGCACTGATCTTTCATCTTTGGAGACCTGGGTTCAGATCTTGATTTAGGTCATAAGTGAGAACAAAGGTGATGATCGCATTGGTGTGCATCACAGAGTACAATGAGCTGTCTCTGGCCAGGAGGCACCCCTGGAATTGCCTCCACTGTTCTGCATCAGCAAGAATATGATGACTAAGCATTTCTCAAATTTTAAAAGACAACATACATAAAAATGCCCCATCCCTGGCTTTGTGGCCGATGACAATGTTTTAATTTGCTGTGTTATGCTGAAGTGCACTTGGGTTCATTTCTGTAAATATAATGTTTAAAAATCTATGAGGGCAAAGGTTAATAAACTAGATCAGCCTTGGAGAGGTGTGGGAATTTGAAACAAACAAGGTGGAAGCCCGGAGCACTTAAATCCCATTATGATGTCATGGGACTTAGGTGCTTGAGCATCCTTAGGCTCAGTAGCGAGGCCGGGAATTTAATGGATATTCAACTACCCTGTCACCTCTAATGTGGTCCCTCCAGGTCACGGTTAAGGCAAGTTAACCTTGTGGGGAAGTTTTTAGTGCCACTGTCTCTGCTCTATCAGGTCTGTGCATCCGTGCCCCAGGGATGGGAAGCCAAAGCTTCTTGCCAGCACTAAATCCACTATTTAAAATACAGGAAGAAAAAGATTATGAGAAAATGGACAAGAAGGGAAGTGCCTCTAAATGTCTACGGGTGACTCTTGTGTTGTCACGTCTTAGACCAGAGTGATTCCTCCCCCACCCCTTCCCACCCAACCCTAAAAAAAAATTCAATCAGGAGTGTAAATCCTCTACTCCTCAGGTGCCTTTGGACTTCATCCCCCTGATGAAACCAGCTGTGATAAAGAGCAACGAGTTAATGTTTGACTGAAACCAGAGGAGCCACACGGTGTAACCATGTTCCTGATAAGACCTCCTCTTACCTCCTTATTTGCCTTACAAGGTGAGTGAGTTGTGTTTCTACATCTTCTTCCCCCCATCTCGCCTTTTCAGTCAATAGGATTAGACACAGCAGGAAGTTTTGGCTCATCTCTAGGCATCAGTGGGAAGCAGAGGGCCTGATGGTTGGGAAGCAGCTTTTTCCATCGTGCGCCTTTTCATTTTATGAGCGTTTAAATGAAGTGAGCTGTAGCTCACGAAAGCTTATGCTCAGATAAATTTGTTAGTCTCTAAGGTGCCACAAGTCCTCCTTGTTCTTTTTAAATGAACTAAGTTGCCCAAAAATATATTCCATCCGCTGCCAGGGGCCATTTCGGGTAGGAGGCACGAGGGACCTTGATTTCAGTTTGGGTCAATAACCTCATAGCTGTGATTTTTCCTGCCCCTCCCAACCTATGGTGCATAGTAAACACTTTGGAACTGCCTCCTTGCAGTAAAGTATAACTACTGCAATAAAATCTTACCTTGAAGGCCCTTGTTTTCCTTGCAGATGGAGTGAGAATGTACTTAACTGCTACTTATATTAACCCGCTCTGTTAACTGCTCAGTGGGGCTGAGCTTTACCTTCTTCATCCCAGGCATGGAAGGATGTAGAAATGCCCTGTTGGGATCCGGTGAGCTCTCCGGGCCCCACAGGAACCAGATGCCGAGTGCTAGTTGAGATCAGCAAGCTAGGGGCAGTGTACCTCTCCCCTCCCAGTGTGCTGTCAGTGAGGGTGATGTGGGCCATAAATCAGAGAGGACCTCGCGGGGAATAAGGCTGAATAAACCCCTGCCCCAGCCACCCTTCTACATTGTTTTCCTCCTGGTGGGTTCATTTATATCCCTCATCCTGAGGGCACACCCATTGCTAGAGGCCCGTCTGGGAGCACCATCACAGGCAGAGCACCCTGTCGCTATATCTCTGAAGTCCAATCCGCTGGGAGAAACCAGATGTTCAGGTCATTTTTGCCCGTTCACGCCCTATTTGCTCTACAGCAGAGTCAGCTGTACCAACTCAAGATTCTTTGTAGTCCCAGCCCCTTGCTCACAAGCCACAGTGGAGGAATCACCTTATAACCACTCACGTCACCTGAGCATACTAATCTACCCAGAAACACTTTTCCTCATTCAAAATTCACCCTTTCCGTGCCTAGGGCCGAATGATTCGCCATTGGGTTGCGTAGGAGAAATGATCCCAGCACTGTGCTCCAAGTCTGCTTCGGCACCTTGTGATAGTCATTTGTGACCAGTGCGAAGCGGGTGTCGCAGGCTACCAAACGAGAACACACCGGTGTAAATGACTTCCCAAGGCTCAGGGCAGTGGAGAATTGGGCCCTTCTTCTCTAGTAGTCTCTTCATATCGGAATTGAAAGCTTCCACCTAAAATGTGAATTGGTTGTGCCCGACTTCCCTGTGTTACCAAGGAAGTCGGACTAGATAGATGGTCACAATGGTCCCTTCTGGCCTTGGAGTCTATGAACTTTAATAATCTTTCAATTACTCATTTTTTAACAGGCAGTCCACATAGCGGAATTAGAATGTAACCTTTCTACCAGCTGTACGTGGCCACAGCAAGGGCCAGGTTCAATGAGTCTATGGGAACCTTTCTAAAATAAAAATAACGTATGGCTTGTGCCCCATCCAGAGCCAGACCCCAGCTCTAGGGAACTAACATTTTACCTCCCTCGTCAGCTTCCCTGCTCGCTTGGCATAAACAGTACAACATAAATAGGGCCCTGCCAAATTCACAGCCATGAAAAATGCATCACGGACCATGAAATCTGATCTCCCCCTGTGAAATCTGGTCTTGTGTGCGCTTTTACCCTCTACTATACAGATTTCACAGGGGAGATCAGCGTTTCTCAAATTGGGGGTCCTGACCCAAAAGATTATTTGGGGGGGGGGGTCGCGGTATTGCTGCCCTTTACTTCTGTGCTGCCTTCAGAGCTGGCGGCCGGAGAGCAGCGGCTGTTGGTTGTGCGCCCAGCTCTGAAGGCAGCACCCCGCCAGCAGCAGCGCAAAAGTAAGGGTGGCAAGACCAGACCACGCCACCCTGAGTTCTGCGCTGCTGCCTTCAGAGCTGGGTGGCCGGAGAGCAGCTGAAGTGAGGGTAGCAATACTGCAAACCCCCCCTACAATAACTTTGTGCCCACCCCCACCTCCCCTCCTTTTTGGGTCAGGACCCCTACAATTACGACCCCGCGAAATTTCAGATTTAAATAGCTGGAATCATGACATTTATTATTTTTAAAATCCTATAGTAAGGCCCTAAACATAAAACTCTGGAGAGAAATGCACTGGTGTGAAATTACAGGTGTAAATGAAGCAACGAGAGCTAGCTTTTCACCCCTTGGGGGAAGTAGAGCGTTCCAGCCCCCTAAGCCATCTAGCTCTGAGACTTGCAATCCCATTGTAGCAAAATGACCAATGATGGGGGGGGCTGAGAACTGCTGCATGAACCAGTATGCCAATCGTCTCTGGAAAGGAAAAGGATTCCTGGGGCTTTGCGTACACAGTTATGGTTTGTCTTTTAAAAGGGCTCCTGTTTAATTAAACAGCAGCCAAAATAGCATTTCAGACACCAGGCTAGTCAGGAGGGTCTTGTGTTACCATCAAGGCAAAGAGCTGAAAAGCACATCAGCTAATCGGGTGTCACAAGTCAAACCAGACAAGGTCTTCACAGCGACTAGGAGTAAATTCCAGCCATTTGAAGCACAGACAAATAAAAACCTTGGCATTGGGGTGGTGAGTATGCTGAAGAGCTGTTTCATTGCCTATAGTAAAAGACTCTTGAATTTCTGCAGTTGAATTGCTCAGACACTAAAAATGAGGTTAGTGGGTTCATCTGGAAAGAGAAATAAGGTAAGGGCTTGTTTCAAGAGTTGCACTTTCCATTCACTAGAGAACTCAGAGTTACTCACTATGTACAATGTCGTAGCAAGTCAATAGCAAGAACCATATTAACAATGTAAGCAAGGTGTAAATACAATGCCTGAATAAGGACGTGTAGTCACTTGGCCCAAGTAAGACGGCAGTGGGCAGACATCGAGCCTACGTATGTAACAACTGAAACCAAGGTGTCCTTGTATTTAAGCACATTTGTTTACAAACTAACCTCACTGGTCTGTGACTAATGCCATAGGCAGGTACATAACGTGCAACTGCTAAGCCAAAGTGCACTGAAAATCCAATGTCTGGTTCTGCCACGCTCTTCACGGGGAGTAATGCCTTGTGCTGAATTTTTGTCCCGGAGTCCAATGGGCACAGAACCTTGCCCTTCAAGCCCTGAGGATAACATTCAGCCCTGAGGCACACGCGTGCGCCTGCTGTTGAAATCAATCTCTGCTGGGCATGCACAGCTGTGGACAAACCTTGGCTTTAAACAGGCTGAGCGGGGGCCAGATTCAGCACCCGGGAATAGCACCTTACCCTGGGCATGGTTTCAGTGGCCGCAAGGTTGGGCCCACAAACAGGGACAGATCCGACTGACATCAGTGGAAGTGGCACCACTATGAGAGAGACCCGAACTGGGCCCACGGCGTTGAAGTGAGGGGTTGAGAAATACAAACGGTAGCAGTTGACAAGTGTGGCAGATTCCCGGTAAAGATGAAGCCGGGGGCACGTGGGTTCGGTAGCGAGTTAACCCGAGATGGCACCGGGTAAAATAAGGAGGGTGTAATAGACGTACACAGTAGTGACATTGTTAACCGGACCTACAGGTTTATGTCAAGTGCTGCTCCGGGGCCATAAAGCACTTCTGTGAAGGAGTCAGGGCAAAGGGACAGACAAAAGAGGCTCCCTAAATAAGGCCCTTATCCAACTCCCGCTGAAATCAACATGACTCTTTCCAGAGAATTCAGTAGGAGCTAGATTGGATCCTACAAAGGGAAGGGAAGCCCAGGTGGCTTGTTTGCTCCATTGACAGCATGTAACTAACCATGTTATCAGCAGTTCTGATTTGATCAGCTCCTCTCCACCTGTGGAGGGTGCTGGAAGGGGAGCATGTCAAATGGGATGGGGGAGCAGTTGTGTAGCGCTGTCTGTGGGGGACAGTGGTGGCTCCAGTGGTGAGGTGTGTGTCTCTGGGTGGAGGAGGAAAAAGTATGCCATGCTAGAGGCCAGTGTTTCATTTCCTTGCTTGTATGTTATGTGAAGGGCAACCTAAACTCACACACAATGCAGTTTTTGTGGGCACTAACTACTAGGGATCACCACCTTTTCTTGTGCTTCCATCTCACTGACCCCAGGCCTATGTAGAGTGTAAACCTAGATTTTCAAAGGAGCCTAAGGGCATTAGACACCCAAATACCCTGGAATTTCAATAGGGGTTGGGTATCTAACACCCTTTGGCTATAGGCAGCACAGAGCAAGCTAATGCAGAGTGGAGTTCTTGACTGTGTCTCTAGCATTTGTGGTTTCAAGGCAGAGCCTCGCTGAGACAGTGCTACAAAGAAAAAGCCAATGAGAGCACAACTGGTCGCGGGCCAGATTTATGGCACCACCACTGCAAACAGCACACGCTGTTCGGTAGCAGAGTGTCGGAGCCACATTCCAGTCGCTCTTCTGGACAACTCATCACACAGCCCCCTGGGCTGGCAGTACTGAACCAGCTTTTATTTAAAGCACAGCATTGTGGACATGACTGTCCCCAGAACCTGGGGTTCAGAGCCAGACTTGACAGCTGAACCCAACTTTTATAGTGGGCCAAACCACAACCCCAGGTCCAAACACCGTGATTTAGGGGGAAGTTTGGATCCAAGCTCAGTGTGGGTCCATCTCGACTAGACACTTTCGCATCCCTTTGTATGACTATGCCAACGTTTCTTCAAGACAGAATTGGAGCCCTTATTCGCGTTGCTTCTGAGAGTTGCTGGTCTCCCACAGGCTGTTGTTACTAGTCAGAGGTTTTGCTTCTTTGTCCAGGTAACTAGGATAGGTTTAAAGCAAAGCATTTAGCTGAAATGTCCCATCCTCTAGCTGTCTTGCAGCTTTCCACTTTGGGGGGGTTGTCTCCGTGCTTGCAGTCTGGTGGCCCGGTCCTGGACTATACTTCTCCAAAACCTCCTAGGCTTCCAAGAAAATCACTTCTGTGTAGGTATTTATGGGGCACTTGACACAGCGGAATGAATGTCTCATCCCAACGTGCCCGTGAGGCAGAGGGTGGCATCCCAGTTTCACCCATGTGGAATTGAGGTACAGAGGACACACTAGATTTGTTCTGAGACGGAGCTGATGAGGATGGTTCTCAGTGGGGGCCGCTGGGTGAGGAGGTTTTTAGCCTCTACTCCCACGTCACTTGCCCAAGGACACACAGGCGGTGTCTGGCAGAGCCTGGACCACCAGATGGTCCTTCCTCTCCAAGCCCATCAGCCTTTTGTTCTTTCTCCTACCCCATTATTGTTGCTCCTCTCCTATTCCAGATGCTTAGTTTGGAGGTGTTGGGTTTTGATCTTGAACCAGCGTCTCACCCATCCGGACAGAACTTCTGCTGCAAATGCCAGAGCAGATGCGGATCTTGTGCCAGAGCAACTTTGTTGGAATGAACGGAGACACTCCCCAAGATATGTGATGTGAGACTCTGACCTCACCCAATAGTCACACTAGCTCCCTTAGCCTATGACCCTTCATGTCATGTCATATTTCATTCACCTGAGCTTTATCGCAGTTGAAGATGACACCCAGGTGTGTTCACACTTGTCCCCTCTGGTTGTACTAGCCCAGGAGTTGCCACGCCACAGACCAGCCACCCATCCTCCCCGCTGTACACAGTAGAGCACTGTTGTACTCGGTCACCTCTTGTTTCCCATTGGTCCTGGGCAGAAAGAAGAGTTTGAAAGTCCAGTTCATTCAGGGCTTTTTTAAACACAGCAGAGCACCAGGGCACCAGGCCTCACTGGGTTTTGTTTGTGTTCTTTTCCCATGAGTATTTAAGTGGTGCCCCCCACCCCCACCCCAGTCACATACGCTCTTCAGCCGCTGGGATCTTGAGACTGCTTGGCAGATTGAGACATTCCCTTTATCCCACACATACACACACTAAAAATCATTATTTTTACTCGTATCGTTATTAATTTTCTGCCAGCTCAGTGCAAACGGCGGCGTAGCTTGTGTGTGTGTCTTTTTCTCTCGCTCTCTTTCCCCGCCTTGTCGTCTTCTTTTTATTGAGGGGGCGCACTGATTGGAAAAGCCCACCTGCCCCCCTCCTCTTCCTCTCCAACCGTACAATTGTCACTGCCAATTAGTGCATTGTTCGGGCACACAATGGCGCTGTAGCCAGTGGAATGGGCTGCTTTTGTGCTTCTCCAGTCGGCCGTGGGGGCAGTCAAGATTCATTTAGGGCCTTACACAACATGGACAGAAAATGCTATCAGAAAAGCAAAGGGAAAAAAGAGAAGAAGCAGAAGAAGCGGTGGGGGGGGAGCAAGCGGTGTAGAAAAAGAGAGTGGGGAGGGGAATTGGCTATTCAAGGGTTAGGCCAACCTCATGAAAGGCCCAAGAGCCAGCGTTGCATTGAAGCCACCCCTTGGAACACAAAAAGGAACTAGGGTTTAATAGTAATTAGTGGGCTAACTGTGCAAAGAACACTCGGCCTTTTCAGTGGATTGTTCCAACTTTTACTTCTTCCCCCTCCCTCCCCTTACAAATCGGGGCGGGGGGAGAAAAGCTACAGGGCTGGGAGTCGGCGGCACTTCAGTGCTCACCACATTCTGTAGAGGGCCATTCAGCGCTTCTTTTTGACAGGTAAATTGGATTTTATTCTCTGAAGCTTGTAGCCAATTACACAGGGTATTTTGCAGCCGGGGCGCGACATATGGGTACGGTTTTGCAGTCAACGTTTGGCTTGTTTCAAGTACCTTTAGAGCCGCCCCGTCCCTTTTTGCAGCCTGGGGAGTTGCGCGCAGAGGCCAAGCCTCGGCCGCTTTTAACCAGGGCACATTCTTGTGCTTTTAATCGGCACAACGTGCTTCCAGGGGATCTTTTTTCCTTTCCTCGTAAAATACATAGATTGAAAGTTGGGACTTTTACGGAATTCAGCTGGGGCCAGAGGTGGCAGCAACACGAAACTGGTCCCATCAGTTTAGCGGCTATAAGGGATCCACTTGGTTAAAAACCAAACAGACCGAATCCCAGCTCTTTCTAGAGCTTTGTATGCATTTGCTCAGCATGGAAGCTGGCTGTCTTCGTTTTGCCCTGAGAGTCTCTCCTGAGATGCAAAAAGAAAAGGAGTACTTGTGGCACCTTAGAGACTAACCAATTTATTTGAGCATGAGCTTTCGTGAGCTACAGCTCACTTCATCGGATGCAGATGAGATGTGATGATCCTGAGATGACCCATCTCCCCTGTTCTATGTCCCTTCCCCAGCCCACTCTCACTCACAGTAGGACTCAATGGGAACATCTACACTGCAATTAACCACCTGCCGCTCACCCGTGTCAGCTGACTTAGGCTTGCGAGGCTCCGTCTATGGGAGGGTCCCAGAGTCCTGGCTCCAGCCTGAGCCTGAATGGCTACACAGAAATTAAACAGCCCCCTAGCCCCCGCGCCCAAGTCAGATGAAACAGGCCAGCCGTGGCTGTTGAAGTGCAGTGAGGCCATACCCAGTCTGTGGTCACTGAAATGCTCTAAAACGCAGTTTGTCTGAACTTGTTTCCATTAGCTAGGGTGGGAGGGCGGCCAAACCATGTTTACATTCTGTTCCAGGGTTTCCAAACTCAGTGTGTGGCTAAGCCAGTTCCCGGCCAAATGTAGACAGGGCTGCAATGTACATCTCCACTGCAATGCAAAACCCACGCCATGGGGTCTCAGGGCCCGGGTTAATTGGCTCAGGCTCACAGGACTCAGGCTGCAAGCCTAAAAATAGCAATGTGGATGTTTGCGTTTGAGCCAGAGCCTGGCCTTTGAGACCCCATGCAAGGGCGGAACGGAGGGGGCCGGGGGCATGGCCCAGACACTTTTTACCGGCCGTAAGGGTGAGCGACAGGGAGGAGGAGGCAGAGAGGAGCGAGCCGGGGGGGGGGGGGGGGGGGCAGGGCCTCAGAGGGAAGGGGCAGCATGGGAGTAGGGGGGCGGGGCCAGGGTTTGGGTGCCGGTGGCCCCACACACTTTTAGGGAGCGTCTCCCGGTCCTGACGCCATAAGGGGGCGGGTCTCAGAGCCCAGGCATCAGCCTGAGCCCAAACGCCTACACTGCAATTTGTAACCCTGCAGCCTGAGCCTCGTGAGCCCGAGTCAGCTGGCCTGGTCCAGCCGCGCCATGCTACAGGGCTTTCATTGCAGTATAGATGGAGCTGCAGGGGCACCATCTCTCCTCTGGAGCCCATTCAGTTAACCAGCAGGAGGCACTAGGGAACAACTTAATGCCCTCCTCCCTCTCCCCCTGGGTTAGATGCTGATCTCCTTTACACCAGTGGAGATCCCCTGACTTGAATGGAGTTGCTCTGAGGTGAGCGCAGCAGCTGACCTGCTGTCTCTGCAGAATTTGCTCCCTGTCCCTGAATTTAGTGTTTGAGCTTAACCTGAACTCTCTTCTCGGCGAGTGGTATCCTGGGTTAGACTCTGTTTTATTTCCTTTACTGAATTTGGCCCTTTGTTGGATCAATGGCAGTGCATAAAAAGGTTTATCAAGCTGTTACAATGTACATTCTTGCACAGTTCGTCTTGTTAGGATTCCGCTCAACTCAAACAATGCTCACGTTTAGGTTTTATCAGACACCTCCTTGTTTATTTACCGGCATTGAGCAGCTGCCATGTCTTCCTATCTGCAAGTCAAATCAAAATAATTTTAGAAGGTTTTAACCTCATACAATCGTTCTTAGGCAGTGAACAATACAGGGCATCTCAACCCAAATCAGAAGTAAATACAGACACAGGATTATATGTTATTCTTTTCTCCTTTACACAGTGATGGCTCATAAATGAAATCTACAATGGAGAGCTGTATGGGTTAGTGGTTAGTTCACTAGCCTTTATCATCTCATGGGACCGGGATTCAAATTCTCCTAGGATACAAGGGATGATGAGCAGTGTCTGATCTCTGGTATAGCAGTGTGACTCCACAGAAGTTAATAGAGTTACTCTGGATTCACCCCAGTGTAATGAGATCCGAGTCCAGCCCTCTGAGTTTCGGAGTCTCTGATGGACATTTCTCAGTGTCATAGAAACCACGTCTTTACTATCAGGTGGCTGGTTCATGGCCTCCATGAAATAGGTGTGGTTGTATTAATCCAGTTCCCAGTGAAAACAAGTCTGTAACCAGACTCCGAACCAGATGTGGGAGCAGCAGCAAAGAGACTGCCCCTTCCTGCCGGAATGACTCTGAGCCCACGTAGAGGACTTTAGGAATTCCATTAGAGCTGGGTACATATTCATGCAGTGCACACATGATCACTAGAGCTCCCAGTTTCCATCCTTCAGGGGCTTGGGTTAGGGTGCTCTCTAGTAACACAGTACACATCCATATCTCACAAACCATCGCTGGGCCCTGATTAGCCATCTCACTGGCAGCCTCTGCACTGAGAGGCCAAGGATTAAACTTTCTTCTCATGCCCCCTCCCCTAAGGTGGTCAGTTCCTACAGACGCTTTGGCAGGGCAATGTGGGGAATCTTGCATGGCTGTTGCCCAAACTGTCCTTCCCTGACTGGAGGGCGACTCTGTTCTTCTCAGGTTTTGATACCACCATGGTAGCTGAGATGCTTCCAGCCAGGAATGGAGCCCAGTATCATTCAATAATGGTTTCCTCTCCATTCCTCCTCCGCCTAGAGGTAAGCTTGTGGGCATAGTGGGTATGAAAGGGTATGTCTGCACAGTGCCTGGGTGGGGGTTAGCTCTGCTCCAGCTAGTGCCTAAAAATCTGTGTGTGTGGCTGCAGCATCTCAGGAGGGCCACTCGTATATGTGCTGAGGGGGTTGAGTGGGATTGGACTGAGGCAGCCAGCCCAAGTCACCAGCCACGCCACGTTGCTATTTGTAAGTGCCAGATGGACTGGGAATTACACCTCCAGCTGCTGTGTAGACGGACCCTAGATGTGCGTGGCTGGGGAGGTAGGGAAGGCAGATTGAAGAAGCAGGCTGTGCAGATGGGCTGGAAGACACTGTGACCTTCGTGATAGCCCCCGAGAAAACCCCATCTCCTGTGCGAAGAGAGCTCACCTGATTCCGCTGCGCCCAAGGATCAGCGCTGGTGAGGTCAGTCCAGGCCCGGAAAGGGAGCAATCTTTGAGAGACTCTGAGCTCAGACCATTTGACACTTTGAGAAGGGCAAAGATCTTCCATGTAATGTGGTGTTGAGGAAAGTGGCGCCCAGCGGTGATGTGCTCTCAGTGACCCCTGCTGCAGTATTCTTCACCAGTGGCAGTTTCCTCGTGGCTGAGGCTGTCAAGCTCAAAGAAGCCACATTGCCATCAGTCAAACAGAGGCAGGTATTAACGTTGTCAGGTCATCCATGAGCAAGGGTGGAATGCAGGCTCCTAGCCACTGGGAGATGGTAGAAGGTGTTTCTCAGGCAATCTGCTCTGAAAAAGGCCAGTGTCTGTGAGGGGTCCCAATGGACTCCTAGGTTGCAAAGAGTCTTGATGAGTTGAGGGCATGTGTCCTGGACCAATCGGGGCTGCCTCATGGTAGTAAGGTCACCGGTGTTTTCCTCTGCTTACCAGCATACCCTCTGTCTTGCTATGGTCTTCTGCAACTGCCGAGCTCAGCCAGGCACTGGGCTAGCTGGCTGTCAGTGGGGTTACTGCCAGCTGTGGCAGCCTGGCCAAGTTGTGGAACTTCTGCATATCATTGACATTTGAGCCCACAAAGTCCCATCGTTTCTCCTGGCAGTGGCATGTAAATATTGAATGAAAGCAGGGAGCGAGGGGCTGCCTGGGTCCCGCTGGTGGTAGAGAGGCAGTATTGCATCACGCCCATGTGGAAGAACAACAGCTGTTGTGGACCATGTCTTTGGTCCCTGGCCTCTCTCGCTGGCAGGATGTCGTCATGGTGTGAGCCACCATATTACATGCTGCAGGGAGGGCCAGGATTACGAGTTTGGATGTGTCCCCTTTACCCATCAAATTTATTTCCCATTTCCATAGCATTAGTCTCTTTGCAACAGCTGTTGCTCTTAAACAGCCCTTGTTTTGTGGGCCACGGCTATTTCCTAACTCCCCAAAATCTCCTCATGTCAAAATGTTTGGGTTACTGCGGATGTCCGGTTTCCAGCCCATATTTAATCTACTTCTGCCATGAGCCCAGCAGTGATTTGCTGATGGGCAGAACCGAAGTGTCTGTAGGAAATGGCTGCAAGACCAGCGACAGTTCCAAAAAGTGCCATTCTCTTTTCATCCAGCTTTCTTTCATTTTTGTGTCCAGTAAATTTGATCTTGAGTTCATGCACGGGGTTCATTTGTGTTTCAGCATGAGCTGTGTCCTTCGAGATAAACAATGTGACACACTAGGTCTGGCTCCAAACATTCCTCTGACCCACTTGAGCGTTTCAAGGATTTTAAAAGCACATATTGAGAATCTGAAGTGTCTGGTCTTAGCAAGAATGTCTAAAAGGTCATAGGAGGCTGGTTTGGGAGCACCCAATGTCTGAAGTTCACTAACTGGCTCATCTAAAGCCTCAGTTGAAAATACTGCTCGTGTGTGTGTATGGGGGGGGGTCCCCCGTCTAGATGGAGGAAAACACACAGGTCTAGATTTTCAACAGCGACTGGTGATTTTGGCTGCCCCTGTTTTTGGATGGCCAACGTGAGACACTTCCAGGGGCCTGGTTTTCAGGAGGTGGGTGGCCTCTACTTTCTGAGACTTGGGCATCTTTAAGGTGTCTCAAGATGGGTGCCCAAAATCACTAGGCCCTTTTGAAAAGCTTGGTTGTAGCCTCTTGAAAGAGCTAGGGTATAGATGGGGCCAGTGTAGGGCTTTGCTTATTCCTACTGTGCGTGTCCCAGATAGTGACATTTTAATGAAAGGATGGGTTGAAATTTGGGTTTCTGAACATGGTTTGCATCTACGCTCAGCTATGACAGCCTTAGATTTGTATGGCTAGGAGGGACCACTGAATCAATTAGTTTGACCTCCTGTATAGCACAGACCATAGAATTTCATCCAGTTACTCCTGAACTGAGCCCAATAACCTGTGTTTGGCTAACGCATATCCTTCAGAAAGGCATTTGAAGGCTTCAGGACATGAAGAATCTATCATGTCCCTTGATTGTTTGTTCCTCTGGGTTAAAATGTGTGCCTTATTTCTAATTTGAATTTGTCTGGCTTTAACTTCCAGCCATTGGTTCTTGTTTTGCCTTTCTGTGCTGGAGAAGAGCCCTTTAGCACCCAGTACTTTCTCCCTGTGAAGGTGTTTATACACTGTAACTGAAACTGAGTTTATTTAAGGCTGAGTATAACACATAGGAACATAAGCACATTGCCAAATATTCTGGTCTGAAACATGGTACGCAAAGCCTTGTGCCACAATGGAATGGCTGTGCATATTTGACTCAAATAAATCGGTGCTCAAGGTAGAGGAATGAAGAGAAAATAGCTGTTTTAGGTTTCAGAGTAACAGCCGTGTTAGTCTGTATTCGCAAAAAGAAAAGGAGTACTTGTGGCACCTTAGAGACTAACCAATTAGGATGTTTGTTGGTCAAAAACAGCTTTGGTCTAAAAATATAGCACGTAATAATTAGCTTATATTATTTTCATCTCATAGAGGGACTGGATAGCTCCAAGAGGGGAGATGGAGCTTTTTGCCTCTGGATCCTCAGCTGGTATAAATCAGGGGAGCTCTTAGGAAGTCAGTGGAGCTATGCTGTTTAAAACCAGCTGACCATAGGTCAGCAATTCAAATCCAGCATAAGTCTGTACTGACCAGAACTTGTTGTTCCCATCTGATGGCTGCTCAGCAGGGTCTGAGAAATAAGCCAGTGGGTCTCAGTCCAGTTCCAAAGAAAACCTCCACCTCATTGTCATTCACTGTCACCTTTGCACGATAAAATTTTGAGTGAACCATGGGCACTGAGCAATTTGTTCCCGCCAGGAAGCAGGAGTTCAGACACATTGATGGACAGTACGGGGCCAGGACTCTGGAAGAAGCTGTTGGAGTTCGTGCTTCAATTTGGCAACATTCATGAAACCCAAAATTCACTACAACTAGATTTTTAAACATACAAATTTCTACCCAACACCATCCCCCTTGCTGTTTAAAAATCCCAAATGAGCAAGCTATTTCACATTGCAAAGTACCCAGAGCAACCTCTTTTCAGGAAACATTTCACTATATGTAGCAATAGCCATTTCAGAACCCATCCAACTATGTATTTAAACACTCATTAAAGTCTTTTGGGTAAATAACACATGTTTTTAAAATTTTCTAAATACACAATAGGCCCTAACCCAATAGACCCTAATTGCTTTGAAGGAGCCATTAGATTCTATCAAGTCAATAGACTGGGGAAAGGGCTTAAAGTCGCTCACCATCTAGTTACATAATCCACAATTTTAAAGTCCATAAATAAGTATTTACACAATGAACACTGCGGGCTTTGCAAGAGCCATAGTAATTCATCATGTCAACTTCAGCATAGAGCCTTTTCTCTTTTCCAAGGGCCAGTGTAAAAAAAAAAAAATTTAAACCACAACTTGATGCTCCAAAAAGTACATATATGGAAAATGTCGGGCTGTGATGCACCGCAGTAGGGTCGCCAGGAAGATCAAAGGTAAAGCTCACAGGCTGTCCTTAGCGCCCACGTTGTTATCTTGGTAGTATGTCCGTCACCCACTTGTGACGCACAAAGCAAGCTGCCCTGTTCCTGAACGTGGGACTCTGGCTACATTGTTCAGAGGTAATGTAGGGCCTTGGCTTCATATTTATAAACCATTTTCCCTTGGTTCAGGTAGTCAGAAGCAAGGCCATGCAGTGAAACAACACGTGAGCAGGGAAGCCACACAAGTGCAATTATTTAGGTACAGTCCGTACATGTATTCCAGATACCCATGTGTTGAGTGTTTAGATACAGAAAATGTGTGTCTTCCAAGACATGCATCTGATTGATACATATGCATTATGTAAAAATAAAACAAATCATGCCTAATAGGGCAGTGCCCAGCAAGTGTGCTAGGCACTGTACATACACAGTAGGGGACAGTCCCTGCCCTCTTGAGTTTACGACGTAACTAGGCAAGCCAGACCCAGGACAGGGGAGGGGATAGAACACTCAAGCGGCGTGACCAATCTGCTGGCAGCCAATGGCATATAAGTTCCACTTTGTGTGGCGGGGAGGGGGGGAGGCGTGTGGTTAATGAGGCTGGGATGAGAATTTAGAAAAGGGAGGGGGACAAAGCTGGGGAGAAGAGGCTAAGAAGGGCAGATGTGGCATAAATGTGAGGTGAAGAGATTGCGATGGGGGCCAATCAGCACAAGGCTGAGACAGACCAATCAAAACTGTAGGCAGTTCTCTGAATGTCCACAGGCCCTTCCCCGGCTTTGGTGGCTTCTGCTCTGACCTGCTGGAGTCACTGACTAACTCCTCTCTGCATTTTCGCCCCAAGACAACATGGCAGGAGGGAGGGGAGGCACTTATTCTCCTCTGCCTTGCACCTGGTGTTGCCATTTTCACCGGGAGAAAGAGGGTGCAATGCGCTACCAAATCTGCATGGTAGAGGTGAATGACTACCCATGGGCTAGGCAGTGGAGAATCAACCTCAGCAGCCTTGTGTAACTGGAAACATTTCCCTGCCACTGCTCGCACCAGTTCTGCTGTACTGAGTTTAGCAATGTTGGGATTGGCCTACCATAGATGGGCCACTCACAATTTTAGCACCATTTCAACTAACCCTGTTTGGAGCAGGTCTAATTGTCATGGTATTTAAACAGATGGTGGCAACCAGCAAAATATCTACACTGGGGCTTCCAGTGTTAATGCCAGCGGAGTTGACACAGTATTAACAAATATGGAAAGTATCTGTAAAACTCACCTAGTGTAGACAAGGGGGATGGCTGGTATCTTCAAAGAAAGCGAAGGGAGTTAGACATCCAACTGCCTTAGGTCTTTTTGGCAATCCCAGCTGATATGTACAAAAATCCCAGGATACCCTCATCAAGATAATTATTCAAGTTAATGCTTGTAGGCTAACAAAAGATCAATAAAAGAATCAAATACAGAAATGCTTGCCAGTTGATGTGTCTCATTCTTACCAGGAATAGCTCCACTCTCAGTGAGCAGAAATGATCTACAACAGCGATACTCAGACCTCAGTGGTTCAGGAGCCAAATTAGTGATCAACATTACCCAAAAGAGCCACAGTAGTGTGAATTCATTGTTTCATTTACTATCGATCCATCTATCTATCTAATTCTCACAGCAAAATGACTGGCTGAGTGGTCTACAATTGGCTAATAACATAGTAAAAGCATCCTGGTTGGTTAATAACTTAGATTGGTTAATAATTAAATCACACAGTTTTCATATCTTGTGCTGCAAAGAGCTGCAGGGGCCATATTAAAGAGCCACTTGTGGTTCCTGAGCTTGTCTGAGTATCACTGATCTACAATGACAAGGTCTATCTCATGTCAGCCTAGGCCAGCAGTCTCCTAGAAGGAAAGAGCCACATGACTTGCAAACAGAAACTGCTGGTAGAGTGGGGGATACACCAACATCTTTATTATATGGACTTTATTATATCTTATTTATTATATGGGGGGGAGGGATAGCTCAGTGGTTTGAGCATTGGTCTGCTAAACCCAGGGTTGTGAGTTCAATCCTTGAGGAGACCATTTAGGGATATTGGGGATTGGTCCTGCTTCAAGCAGGGGGGTAGACTAGATGACCTCCTGAGGTCCCTTCCAACCCTGATATTCTATGACTAAAGGTAAAGAGCTACATTATAAATTGACAATATTTATCAATCATGTACTCCCTTAGATTGTTAAGCTCTTTGGGGCAAGGCCAGTCTTTTTGTTCTGTGCTTATACAGCGCCTGGCAAACTGTCACTGGTCTGTGACAGGGACCACAATACAAATAATACATTATAAGACCTATTTGTTCGTAATGCATTATGCTCACCTACGATACCGTAGAGGTAAGTAGTAATCCTATCAAATGTGCTTGCACTGATACAATGCGTAATCCTATGATGGATGTTCTGCTATGTAGTCATTAAAAAAAAAACCCAGAAGCATAGACAAGCCAACAGATGCCTGCTACATTTCATGTACCCTCAGCATAGAAAATAGAGCATTATTTATAGCCAGGCTCTAAGAGGTCTACACTATGCGAGGGGATCAATCTAAGTCATGCAACTTTAGCTATGTGAATAATGTAGCTGAAGTCAACAGACTTCGATCTACTTACCACGGGGTCTTCACTGCGGTGTGTCAACGGGAGCCGCTCTGCCGTTGAGGCCCCTTGCGCGTCTCGTTGAGGTGGAGTACCGGAGTTGACACTAGAGGGATCGGCGGTCGATTTATTGCGTCTACACTAGACACGATAAATCAACCCCTGCTGGATTGATCGCTGCCCCTCAATCCGGCTGGTAGTGTAGACAAGCCCTTAGATGCATCTGGACCAGTGGCAAAAACCTGCAACAAACTAACAGCTGATAGAACAACTGGAAGCCAGAGCGTCTCTGTTTCCCCTAACCCGCATGTCCACACTTCCCAGGACATATTATAACAAACTGACGTGAAACCACTCATAAAAATAAAAAACACTAACAGAAAAAGAAGAGGATGCCGTGGGTTTGCATCTAGCCATTCCTAATTACACAGTAAACATCACAGAAGACTGTCCTCTGCCACATACCATAGTTTGGATAAGGAACCAAAGGCCATAGTGAAATTTCCAATGATTGTTTACTGCCAGAATTTACAGAAACTCTTGATCAGGGGAGAATTAAAAAGCTGCGAGTCGTGCCAGGGAGTGGGCTATTGTACTTCAGAGAGAAGGGTGGCTTGTAAATAGCCACAGCCAGCTTCTGTGTAGCTTCAGCACAGGCAAACCTTAGCTTAACAGAGCTCCGTGGATGTGATTTGTGATTGTATCAGTGTCGAGAACCCAGAAAACAATACACGGGGCCAAAACTATGACGAGTTACAGGTAGGGTTTAGACAGCACAGCCTAGCTATCATCATTACAAACCTTGGCCTGCCAGGCACTAAAATGTTTAAATCAACACTGGCTGGCTGCTCTAGTTCGGTTACAAGCAGGAATTACGGGAGGAAATCTCTGGTTGGTGTTATACAAGAGTTACTTTAGCTGATCGTAATGGTCCCTTAAACGCTATGAATCTGTGACCATTTTGACAGCAATGACCACAAAATCAGCACAAAGGCACTACACTAATGGGCGCTGTAGAAATACCGACAATAGCTATAGAGATTAGCTAGCTGATGAACATTTTCCCCACCGGAGAAGTGTCCGTGTCAAGGTAAGAAAAACTTGATGAACGAAGGAATGTCCAGATTTAGTCTCCTAACCTGCTACCTGGTAGGCTGAGCCCTGAGGACAATGCTTTCATCTGAGTGAAATGGGCCAGTGTGACACACGCCATCCGTGTCCCGTGGCACATACCACGCACTGCTTGGCTGGGGCACTGTGAAAAATATTGTCTGTCTGGTAGCCAATGGGCTGCCGATTTTACCTCCAGAAGAAGGCAAAAGCTGGAGCTTATTTTGTGTCCGGCCGCTGTTTAGATTCTCGTGGGAGTGTGCGTGGGAGGTCAGCAGTGGCTTGAAGGCAGAGGGGGAGCTGCCCCCCACACAAGCAAAGTAGGGGAAGCTGTGGGGAGGAGCATGGCTTACCCAAGCCTACCTGGAAGGTGGTGGATCATTATGGGGTCAGTGCTGTGAGTCCCCCCGCCCCCGCCCCGAATTGCTATCAGGGGCCCTGCTGCTCAAGGCCCCTGCCTTAGCACTGATCCATGCAGTCAGCAGCGGTGACTTCCTAGTGATTTCCCAGCCCTGCAATCTGGTGTTTCCTGTTAGCTGGCAGTGGAGGATTTGGCCATATCTGCACACAATGGGGACATGACACTTTAACAGCATTATGTCAGCTGATGATGGTGCAATTGACCCATGTCATCAATGGCTGTACGCACAGCTTTCAACAGGAGCAGCAAATTAAACTACTGCCACCACTCCGAGGCGACAAAAACTGCAGGGGATATTTTGTATTAAAATGATGGACAGCAAAGGGAGAAACCTGATCCCATGCTCAGCCCCACTAAATACAATAAACACTAGGTAACTGTGCAACAGGGCCAGTTAGGAAAGAACCCTCCACCAGCCAGGTCACTGCACTGCTTTCGGGGTGTGAGTGTGTATTATTTATTAATGTATTTTGATTGGCAACAGAGGCCCAAACCTTAGGCTGGATAGCATACACGTAATTTACAACATACAATTCATACAAAAGCTCAGATAACCCAGATCAGATCAACAGCCTTCCCCCTCCCCGCGGCAGGCAACCAGGCAGATGAATCACAGAATACAGTATTTTAAAAACCTGCCCCTGAAAAGCTCCGATAAGCTCTCCCCAAACTAGGCCAGGGAAGATGCTTGTTTCGTTTGCCTGAAGAGGGGCTCAGCTTTGCAAAGGTTCCCAGGGCAGCTGTACCAGTCTTTCCTGCAGTATAGGGAGTACACCCAGGCAGCGGGAGGGGAGCTGAGGTATTACCATGACCTTCGTACCAAGGCTGTGGTGTGATTGCAGTTACAAAGCAAACAGTGGTCACTGCTGACTCACCCTGGCTCCAACACCTTTCCCCCAGCACTACTTCCTGATGACTTCGCCAGGAGATGGGCTAGGTTGGGGGGTGGGAGGGGACCATGAAACATGTCAAAAGTCCTGGGGTCCTGGGCGGGGGGTGGGGCAGCAGGACTTAATCTAATGGCTGTGAATGGGCGTGAAAAACAACAACTAGGAAAAAGTCCATTCTGGGGCCTTTATGGAGAAGTCCATATTACGAACTTGAAACACCACCCTTGTTCGCCAACGCCCAGACATAGGCCAAATCCTCCGGCCAAGTCAGAAGGGGCGAGGAGAGAACTAGACTAGAAAATAATCTTTAAGCTCCCATCTCCCAGTTCCATCCATTGCCACAGGACAGCTTTGTTCTCTTTTCTATTGCCCTGCTCCGGTTCTGGGCTATTCTTTGACCACCTGCGAGAGCCGTCGCTGCCCACAGAAAATCCAAACAGACCCACCTGCAAGGGAAACAATGAACTGTTTAAAACGGGGACACGCGACGCCCCCGGAGGCAGTGGAGCTGTGAAGGGGATTTTCAAGAGCGAGAGGTCTGTTGGTGGCGGGGGGGAGGGCGGGGGGGGTTTGAGTTAAAATGCCTAGAATAGACACGGAGGACAAAGGCACATGTTGAAAGGTTAATAGGTTAGACAGCACCTTAACCTTTTCACTTCACTGACTTCTTGTGTTCCTTCGCTCTCAGCCAGGCTGCTTTAACCCAGTCTCCTCAGCATTGCTACATGGTGTGTTTAGGAGCTTCCCAAGCTATGTGCCTCGCGAGCTGAATGGGCAGAGAGGGTTTAAATAAGCAGCGTGTAATACGGTATTCGGCAGTGGGGTGACCTTTTTAACGCGGTTTTTGCATCATGGGCAGGGTGTGGGGTTGGGTTGTTTGGGGAGCGACTAACAAGTTATTGACAGATTCAGCAAAACAGTTCCCCCACCACCCTCCCTGCCCTTCCTTTTTGCAGGCTAGCCGGACAGGCTGTCCATTGGGCTCAGCAGAAGTGGGCCTTGTTGGTCAGGGGCCCTGGAACAGAGCGGGGACAAGGCCCTCCCACTTTTGGACATGGACAGGCCTGACCAGTCCATGTTTTGCCCCCGGCCCCCTGCCCCTCCTCTTCCCCCCCCCCAGACAGCGACAGGAGGGGTTCTTCCATCGGGGTAGTTAAGTCACCTTCCCCAGAGGTGGTAGCTACGTGAATGGAAGAATGCATCCCTTGACCTAGCGCTAGCTACACCAGGGATTAGGTCGGCTTAATTATGTCATTGTGGCATGTGGATTTTTCGCACCCTTGAGAGATTTCACTGTGCTGTGTTCTAACTTATCCCCCCCAGTTTTCAGCGTTGAGCAGCCCTGTGGCTGCACTGGCATTTCTGGAGAACCCGCTCACCTTCTGGAGAACTAGTGTAAGCAATGTACAAGAGTAACAACAAACTGACCCAAAGTTGCTGATAATGAAGTGAAATGAAAATCCCCACTTGCTTCAGTGCCTTTCATTGGACTTTCACAGCTCATCCTGTTCCCTGCCTCGGCAAATCCCATTGTCATTAACAGCACTTAGCACCTGCCCAGGAGGTGCTAAGTGCTGTGCATTGACAATGATTAGCACCTCCTCCTCCTCCTGCTGCTGCTTTCCCTGCTCTGACAGGCTTTGTGTACCTTGAAAGCTGTAGGACCAGCTCCTACTGTTATTCTAATACCAGGGCAGCTCCACTGGGACTGGTAACGGTGGGAGCTGTGGCTGCTGGTATTTTTACCAGCCTGCCACCTAGATCTACAAATTTAGTCAGTCAGGCAATTTTTCCTACCAGGGTCAGAGGAAATGGGGTCTGATCTCCCAAAGAGGGCTATTTTATTACTGAAAAATGCTGAGGCAGACTCCAGTGCTGAATTCATAGACATATTCCTGCCACTTGGATAGCAATGATGGCTGCAAATAAATACACAATTCCAGTGCAATTGTTTCTCTAAAACTGCAAGCCAAACAAGACAGTATTTTCAATCTGGGGCCCAGCTGGTACATGTGCTTGCATTTGCACATGTGGGCAGTATTTACATGTAACTGGGACACCTACCTGCACCTTTGCTCCCACAATGCTTTGATTACACAGGCAAATACCAGTTTGCATGTGCAAACACTCAGATCAGCAGGAACACCTCTTACGCCTGCATCTGATCATTCGGTCCTAAGTGACTGAAAGTGACAACTGAGCGCATTCCGGGGGGACAGGGGCTCACAATTAATGGATTAAAATCCCTCAGCTGGCATGGAATTTAATTCATTTTTTTCATTGTTAACAATAACGAAGAAATATACAAAATAGGAAACCTTAGACCAACCACCAATGGAAGTGGTAGATTCTCCATCTCCTGATGTCTTCTGATCAAAACAGGATGCCTGTCTGGGGAACATGCTTCAAGTCAGACACAAGTTATTGGACTCAGTCCAAGGGTAACTGGATGAAATGCAATAGCCTGTGATATGAAGGAGATCATACTGCATGGTCCTTTCTACCCCTAAACTCTATGAATGTATCAGCTTTCCTGGAAGCAGCAACATGCTGTCATTTTCTCTTGTTTCACTCCCATCCTCTCCCCTATCACTCAATGCCTGACTTGAGCATTGGCCTGCTAAACCCAGGGTTGTGAGTTCAATCCTTGATGGGACCATTTAGGGATCTGGGGGGGAAAAAAATTGCGGCTTGGTCCTGCTTTGAGCAGGGGGTTGGACTAGATGATCTCCTGAGGTCCCTTCCAACTCTGATACTCTATGCCTGAGTAGTTTTGTTATTTAGCTGATCCAATGCTGCAAACTCTCACTCACACATGCAGTCCTTAAGGTTTTGCAGATATCAGGCTGCCAGATGATTATTTAGATTACAATCATGACCCATTGTGTTAGACACAGTAAAAACCCATAACAAAGAGCTGGTCCCTGTACCAAAGAGTTTACAGACAGCATTCAATGAGATGCAGCAGACAGAGGAGACCACAAGGAAAGAATGAGCCAGTGACAAGGTTGTAAGCACTCTGAAGATGGGACCTAGTTGCTTTAAATCCCTGCTAGCACTGGTTTAAAAAAAAAATCAAAAATTTTCACCCAAAAAGGAACCAAGTTTTTGCAATTTTTGCCATTTACACCAAAGGTTGTGTTATCGGTATTACAATATTGATGACAAACTGCATTCAGTTTTGGAATGCTGAAATGGCTGCAACATGAAGGAATCATAGCATCCGCTTATAGAACTGCCCTATTGATATGAACAGAGAAGCTCCTTTCGCTAGCTGCTAACGCTCCAGGCCTCTAAATTCTGTACGCATCTTCCAAAATTCTAGGAAAAGGAGTTCATTTGCTCAGACATTAGGCTTGTTAGTGTCTATAGAACCAGATTGGTTTCATCCCTGTTAAATTCTATGGGACGTTTCCATGCAGGAGCAGTGAGATTGAGCTTAAAGAAAGAGATTTACCAGGCCTTCTAGCTTGTCCAATCCACTTCCTAATATGTTAAGCGCTTGTATAAGTATCAACTAATTATTTTTTGGTTAAAGTGGCAGTTTTATATGTAGACAACAAAGGGGCAAAAAAAAGAACAAGTCACTATTTTTACAGGACAGCAGGTTACTAATGGTAGTTAGGCCCCCCCCCAGTCGTGCAAATATTTATGCACGTGCTTAATACATACCAGGGCTCCCTTTGAAGTCAATGGAACTAGTCCCATGTATAAAGTTAAGCATCTACTGAAGTACATGGCTACATAAAGACCTGCACTGATTTAACGAACGGTAAGGTGTTTAAATTGATTTTGCTAAACTGGAGCAATCCTGTTTGTCAGCATCTTATGTCAGTTTAAATCTGGTTTCTTTTGATTCAGTGTAAATCAGTAAACCGAAACAGGGTTAAATTAATGTAGGGCCTTGCACTGTTTTCAAGAAATCGATGTAAAAATCCAATTTTAGCAAAACTGGTGCACATTTTGTGTGTAGACAAGGTCTAAGTGTTTGCAGAATCAGAGCCTTGTAGTTGGGATTCACAAAGGTATTTAGGCACCTAACTCCATTGACTAGTTGGGCATTAGCACCTAAGGTGACAGGCACCTTATAAATACAAGAACTGTGTTCGTTATAGTATATTGATTATAATATGAATGAGCTAAGATGAACCAGGAGCTGGCTACTGTTTTGAAAAATATCAGCAACTTCTTGCTTCTTCATGCCACTCAGTGAGCTGAATGATACAGCTGAGTGACGCTTGCCTGGGGCTAGCGTCCAGCCTGTGGTAGCCAGGGAGGTGACCACTGATATTTTCCCTGTGGATACAGCACCCAAGGTGGGCCAATGCCACGGCTGCTGTCCCCTGGTGGTACCAGGGGGCTGGAACGAACCAAGAGAAACTGCTGACAGTTTCTGCAAGCCAGGGTGCTCTATTGCTACTCAGACTAAAGCAAAATATTCAAGGGGACACCCACCTAAAAGGAGAAGGGATGGGATGTCAGACTCACAAGGTGCACCCTGGTTCATCATTTGCTTTCTCCGGGCTGATGAGCTGGTCTCCAGGGCAAGCCGTGGGCACTAGGCCCAGGGTTTTGTAGTCAGGAGGCTCGATGTCTACTCTTGACATGCTACAGCAGCACTGCTGTAGCATTGACATGTATAGCAATGGACGGGGTTCAGCCTTTCCGTGAGGTGGCAGCTAGGTGGAGGGAAGAATTCTTAGCGCTGGCTACACTGGTTGGCTTACCTACATCTCTCAGGGGGGGTGAATTTTTCGCACCTCCCAAGCAACGTAGCTGGGTCGACCTAACTTGGTAGTGTAGCCTCGCCCTTATTTTCTTTGGAGAAACTAATTGGGCAGGATTCTGTCATACCTAATCTCTCCTAGGAGGGGAAACAATATGGGACGATCCAGCTCCCATTGAAGTCAATGGGAGTTTTGCCATTGTCTCCAACAGGCGCGGATCAGAGCTTGTGTCTGTTTATACAGAAGTGAGAGCGTAATGGGATGTTCTCTGGGATACATTCCAAAAGGAGTTCTCGTCTTCCTGAGCTAGCCCGGCAGCGATTCACTCCTGAGACATCCCTAGCTGCAGTGGCCCAGGCTCCAGCCAAACCGTCATTGTGCATCAGCAAAATAGGTACCATCACCCAAACCTTGACTAAGGAAGGGCTGTTTACATGAATAATAATCTCTTTTAGACACAATTACACAGAGCAGACTTTGCAATCTACATGCTGTTTCTGTATTTGTCTCCTGCTCTGGTTCTTTCTGGTTCAGTGTAGAGGGGGCTAGTTTAGCAGACTGCCTAGGGAAATAGGTGGTTGAAGGCCTGGAGATGTGCACCAATTCCCACTGCTTCATCTTACATGCCAAAATCCTACTCTGCTTTGTGTTCAGTGAGTGAAGTGGGAAAAGTTAATGGAGGGAGCAGGACAAAGATACTGCACCTTTGAGGGATGGGAAGTGAAGGGAGCAGTGAGGAGATGAAAAGGAAAAAGTAAGTTTCAAGATCTGCTTCTTTCCTGGGAGTGTCAAATTCCCCACTGAATTTAATCTGTGTCCCTGCATCAGATACTCAGCGCTCATGGTCTGGTATCTAAGCGAAACTGGGAGCTGTTCAATCAGCTTTTTATCAAAGAAAGTGAGCTGACCCGGGGTGGTAGGGCCACGCACTGCTGCTGAAAGAGCAGCTGGGATTCTGCAGGGCCAGAAAGAGCTAGATGAGAGTCCAAGAGACCAGCAACTCAAACAAGAGGAACCCAATTAGAAAAAACTAACAAATAGATTCAAAATAGCTCAGACAAGGGGTTTATAAATGTTTCCCTGCTAAGTTTGCTTTTCATAGCGGAAGGATATGTTGGAGAAACATCCAAAAACTGTTGTTTGTGAGTTTTTAAATGAAATGTATAATTAATGAGAGATCGGGCTCTCCAGCATATGCATTAGTAGGTTATTGATGCACTTCTTAGGTGTTGAAAGCACAAAGCCACAGCTTATTTCTATCCTGTTCCTTCCTGTTCTCTTCACTTTAACTTATCTCTGTGGAGGGAACTAAGTTTGTTTCAATGAGTGCCATTATCCCAGTCCACCTATTGCCAAGCTTATATATAAGGTTACATAAACTATCGTTGCGTACCTGCAAGGGGTGAACAACATCTCAAGCATATTAAACATAGGATTCTTTTCGAGATGTTGAAATATTAGCGAATTAAAATATTGGGACACCTAGAATGTTTCAAGAGGCACTGTCATCTTACAAATCCTAGGCTGAGATTTTAAAAAGTCCTCATCTGTGTTATTAATCAATAGTTGTGACTGTGACAGATCTAGCCTCCTTTATAGGTTTGTTTACTGTTTAGGTTTGCGGGGGAGCTGCAAAGAGACTCTTTGCAAGTCAGTTTCGGGCTGTGGGTCTCATGCACTGGCACAGTGTTGTGATGTTGTGCAACCAGGGCAAGGGAAGGGCCACATCGCAACACCCACCTTTGCATTTGACAGGGCAAGTCACTTCCCCCACCCGTGCCTGTGTTGAGCTGAGGGCTCAGGTGCTCCAGGGTGGCCTGGATGGGGAGCTGTGCCTGAGAAGGACTGTGGCAGTAGCTTCCCTTTGGAAGCTGAGACTCCCCGGTTGCTCGGGGAAGGG
Organism: Lepidochelys olivacea; assembly: GCF_965140295.1. Classification (NCBI taxonomy): domain Eukaryota; kingdom Metazoa; phylum Chordata; order Testudines; family Cheloniidae; genus Lepidochelys; species Lepidochelys olivacea. The sequence goes on along the minus strand of NC_140421.1, from coordinate 63,888,415 downwards.
CCCCAGTTCAAGCAGATTCAGAGGTGGGGCGCCCCGTCCAGCGCCGCTGTGTGCCCCAATGGGAGGGGGGGAATGAGAAGCTCCCTCGGGGAATCACTATGGGGAGTGGGTGGGGCTAAACGCGGAGGGGCGTGGCCCTCGGCCGGGGGCGTGGCCAGCAGGCGAAGGGGCGGGGCTGCAGTCCGTGCATTTCAACTCAGGTGGCCGTGGCCGGGGCTCCACTCCGCCCGCGCCGGCTGTCGGGGTGGCGGTGGCTGCAGCGAGGGCCGGGGCCGGGGCCGGGGCCGGAGCCCGCGGGCGGCAGAGCGCAGCGGCGGCAGAGGGCGGGCCACGCGGTGCCGGGCGCCCGGGGCAGCCTGATGCCCTGCCCTCCCGGCCGGATCGCAGCGGCCGGGGCAGCGCTCCCCTTTCCCCTTCGCTGCAGGTGGCTGCCCGCGGCCATGGAGCCCGGCGTGCGGGGGCAGCGGGCCGGCCGGGGCTGAGCGCCGAGCCGCCCGGCGCGGGCGGGCCATGCCCCAGGGGCCGGGCTCGGCGCAGGGACCGCTGCCAAACTTCTCCGCGAGCCGAGCGCCGCCCGTGCCTAGGCAGCGCCCCGGCCCGCCGGACTCGGGGTCCCCGCCGGCTGCGGCGGCGGCGGGGGCCGGGGAGAGACTCCGCAGCTCCGGCCCGAGCTCGTCTGCTGCTGCCCCGGGCCAGCCGCGGCGCGCTGCGCTCACCATGGTCGGCGCCGGCCGGGGGCTCCTGAGCCTGCTGCTGCTGCTGCGGCTCCCGCCGGTCGCGGCCGCCGCCGCCAAGGCGCCCGTGTGCCAGGAGATCACGGTGCCCATGTGCAAGGGCATCGGCTACAACCTGACCTACATGCCCAACCAGTTCAACCACGACACGCAGGACGAGGCGGGGCTGGAGGTGCACCAGTTCTGGCCGCTGGTGGAGATCCAGTGCTCGCCGGACCTGCGCTTCTTCCTCTGCAGCGTCTACACCCCCATCTGCCTGCTGGACTACGCCAAGCCCCTGCCGCCCTGCCGCGCCGTGTGCGAGCGGGCCAAGGCCGGCTGCTCGCCCCTCATGCGCCAGTACGGCTTCGCCTGGCCCGAGCGGATGAGCTGCGAGCGGCTGCCGGCGCTGGGGGACCCGGACACGCTCTGCATGGATTACAACCGCAGCGAGCCCACCGCCCCGCCGCCCGCCCTGGCCAAGCCCACGCGCGCCTCCAGGGGGCCCCAGAGGAGCCTGGCCCCGGGCGGCGGCGCGGACTGCGGCCGGGCGTGCCGCTGCACCGAGCCCTTCGTGCCCATCGCCCGCGAGTCCCACCCGCTCTACAGCAAGATCCGCACCGGCCAGGTGCCCAACTGCGCCGTGCCCTGCTTCCAGCCCTACTTCACCCAGGACGAGAAGACCTTCGCCAGCTTCTGGATCGGGCTCTGGTCCATCCTCTGCTTCCTCTCCACCTCCACCACCGTGGCCACCTTCCTGATCGACATGGAGCGGTTCCGCTACCCGGAGCGGCCCATCATCTTCCTCTCCGCCTGCTACCTCTTCGTCTCGCTGGGCTACATCGTGCGGCTGGTGGCCGGCCACGCCAGCGTGGCTTGCAACCAGGAGTACCGCCACGTGCACTACGAGACCACGGGCCCCGCGCTCTGCACCACGGTCTTCCTCCTGCTCTACTTCTTCGGCATGGCCAGCTCCATCTGGTGGGTGATCCTGTCCCTCACCTGGTTCCTGGCCGCCGGCCTGAAGTGGGGCAACGAGGCCATCGCCGGCTACTCCCAGTACTTCCACCTGGCCGCCTGGCTCATCCCCAGCGTCAAGGCCATCGCCGTGCTGGCGCTGAGCTCGGTGGACGGGGACCCGGTGGCGGGGGTCTGCTACGTGGGCAACCAGAACCTGGACAACCTGCGGGGCTTCGTGCTGGCCCCCCTGGTGGTCTATCTCTTCACCGGGACCCTCTTCCTGCTGGCGGGCTTCGTCTCCCTCTTCCGCATCCGCAGCGTCATCAAGCAAGGGGGCACCCAGACCGACAAGCTGGAGCGGCTGATGATCCGCATCGGCATCTTCACCGTCCTCTACACGGTGCCGGCCACCCTGGTGGTGGCGTGCTACGTGTACGAGCAGCACTACCGGGAGCGCTGGGAGGAGGCGCAGACCTGCTCCTGCCCCGGCGACCCGCGCAAGCCCAAGCCGGACTACGCCGTCTTCATGCTCAAGTACTTCATGTGCCTGGTGGTGGGCATCACCTCGGGCGTGTGGATCTGGTCCGGGAAGACGCTGGACTCCTGGCGGCGGTTCACGGGGAAGTGGTGCCGGGGGAGGAAGCCCGCCATGGGCACCGAAGCCGGCTCCGCTCTGACCGGGCGGGCTGGGGGGGCGCCCTCCGCTTCCTACCGCAAACCCGTCCCGCTCTCTCAGGTGTGACGAGCACCCGGCTGGCTCGCGGGACCGGGCCAGAGCGCCCCGCTCCAGGCTGTGCGACGCGCCAGGGGGAGCTGCGCCCCGGGGGCGCGGAGGGCGGCGGCTTCACCCCGCGCTTTGGGACGGCCGGGGGTGCTGCTGGGCCGCGCCCGAGGCCCACCGGCCGGAGCGGGGAAGAGCTGCCTGCTGAGGCCGGCCACGCTGGAGGCGCAGCCCCGCCAAGGGCCGCTGTACAGTACCTGGGCTGGCGGGTAACTCCAGCCGATCTGTTGCGCCCCTCGGGCGGGTACCAGCAGGGCCCTTTCTCTGGGGCTGGCTGGGAGACCTCAGGCCGAGCTGGCCACGGGCGGAGGTAGCGGAAAAGGGAGCCCGTTGAACGGAGACTTTCAGAAGATCAGCTTCCAGTGTCACTTGTAAACAAAGCCGGGGGGGGGGGGGAGAAATACACGCGTGGCTTTCCTGGCCCTTTCGCAGAAACTTGCTGCCTTTCCCGCGGGTGCGTGGGACGGGCAGGCCCCGCAGCAGGACCGTTCGTGGGCGAGTCCCTTGCAGCGCCGAGAGCGGAGACAGCCCGGGCCCGGGGATGAGCTGGACTCGCAGGGTGAAGCCAGGCGGACGGTCAGCGCCCGGCAAGCCGGGACGGGGGAGGGGGGGTTTCCATACGGACCAACCCTTCGTTAGGGAGCCCGAGATTTTTAAACTAAGTCCTTTGGTCAAGGGCTTCCTGCCCGAAGGCCAGGCCCCGCGGGTCGCTGAGCGAGGCAGGGACGCACCCGCCGCACAGCGATGCTTGAGTCCAGGGCGTGCGAAGGCCGGAGCCCCCGCGGAGCCCGCCCGGCTCCCTGGCCAGGGACCATACCAGCGCCCGTCTCCAGGCAAGGCGGGGGGCATCGCCCTGCGCACCCCCTCTTCCTTCGGCCCCGTGGGGCGTGTTTAAAGCTCACGGAGCTCAGCGGAAGCGGTGATTCGTAGTTCACAGGGGGCCCTTTAAGTCAGCCTGTTTAAAACGGAGCCAGTCGCCCGGGTTAGTAAAGCAGGTGGGAGGCGAGGGAAGCAGGCGCAGGGTGCAGTTACAGAAACCAAGTGTCCTTACACGGGGGGCTTTCAAGGAGCTGAGGGGGGGGGCGCTTCTCATCCCCCCTTAAGGGGAAGGGGATGGCGCCCCTGGGTGCTAAAGGTCGTTTATTGGCGCTGCGCATTTGCAACCTGGAAGTTTTGCCGCCGTCTTGAGCAGGGCAAAGGTCGGTGCCTGCCCCAGCCTGCCAGGGTGGAGTTTACTGCCGCCTTTGCTCCCGCTTTCCCTCCTGTTTCTTGCAGTGGGTTAGGGCCCAATCCCCTGACACGCGAGAGCCAGCTCTTAGCGGAAAGGCTCCATCTCCGGGCGCACGCTGCCAAGCCCGGACGGGCTGGGCTGGCCCTGGCCGCAGGGGGAGATGCCTAGCGGCTGCTCAAAGCACCCTTTAGCCGCTGCCGCCTGCAGTAGCCCTGGTCCTGCTTTTCACGCCCACCGGGGAACGATTGAAACCGGCTTTGGCATTTCCTCCTCCGCTCTGTTCCCGGCAGGCTGCCGTCCGCATTCAGCAGTCGGGCTGGGCTGGGCAGCTGCTGGAAACAGCCGCCCCCCAGGACGGGCAGTGGGGCTGGAGTGGGGCCGGGGTAAAAGGCTCTAAAGCCAAAGCAGCGGCCGCTTGCGCTGCTCCCCCCGGCCGGGCTCTGCCAGCAGCTGTGGGCAGAACAGGGGCGCTCTCGGCCTGGCTGCCCCGACTTGGACCAACTACTCTGGGGCCCTTTCGATCCCATTTCAAAAAGGAGAGGCCTTAGCTCGTGTCAATTTCACGGGCTGCTAGGACTCTGCTGAGCGGTCAGGGAGCAAGAGGCCAGTTTGCCGGTGGTTTTCGGCCTGTGGGGAGAGACGAGCTTCTGCCCCTTCCCCTGGAAAGCTGGCAGGAGCGTCCCACTGCTCCCTGCTCCTGAACCTTGCACAGGAGTGCCGGTGAGAGGGAGCTTCCCCTCCCTGTGCAACTGCCTGACCCCTGATGCAGATGTAGTAGCTTACCCCCCGTGAAGGCAGCCAGGGCCCAGCAGGCCGGAGGCACAGGACTGAGCGAGGCTGGAGGAAGGAGCTCTTGTCAAACGGGGCAGTCCGCTTTACCCAGAAGCGGGAGCTGGATGTCAAGCTCCTGGCTGCTAAGAAGCCCCCAGCCCTGCACCAGCCTCCAGCTCTGATGCAATGTGTCAGCAGCCCAGCACCAGCTTTTGGACTATAAGGTGGTGCAGCTTTAAAGCGGGCACTGACCGTGAGCCCTCAGTCAGGGGGGCCCCCTTGGCAAGGGGGCAGGGCTGATGCATCGACCTTCTCTAGGCAGCACCACCACTGACCTGCACGCCCAGCCTCAAAAATGGACACAGCCCCTCCCCGCAGCCGCAGGGTATTTCAATGACCTGCTTTTCCTCCCCCCCCCCCCCCCCCAACTCCAGCGGCCCCTTTCGCTCGGTGGGCAGCAGAGGGAGGGGAAGCGCGAATAAACCCTGATTTCCCACAAGCAGCTAAAGGCACGTGTTCTGCACCACCTCAGATGGCCGCTCCAGCCAGGCGGCGCCAGAGAGCAACTGCTCGGGTAGCGGAACTCCCCTGGCATGGGCCGGGTTTGGAAGCTCTACACGCCCCCTTCCTCCCAAGGTAGCTCTGTAGACAAGCTCTCCGCCCCCTGCAGACACAAAGGGTTGGGAAGCGAGCCTGCTGCCAGCCAGAAAACCAAGGCTGGCCAGGTCTTGCCTATCCAGTGGGGGGAGGCAGTATGAACAAGCCACCACCAGCTTGACCATAACTTCCCCCAGCACAAGTGAGCAGCAGCTGGGAGCCAGGGGCACTGCAATGCAGTGAGTGTACAGTACTTCACCTGGAGATACACCCTGTAAATAATTGTACTAGGGAATCTGGTCTGTGTATACTAGAGAGTTTTAGTGAACTTTGATACGGGTTTGTTCTCACTAAACAAGGCAGCTTCAGCCTAGCTACACTGGGGCTAGTAGTAAAGGGTAGTCCAGGGCCCTGACTCATATTCATGCCATCTTAACTGGGTCTTGCTGCAGTGGCCTTTTGTAGACACAGCTGGACATGCTTCATGCAATACCTCGCACTAAACCACATCGAAGGACTTTTCTTCAAGTGTAACTGCCTCAGTGTAGGTTTGTTTTTGAAATGAGCTGCAAACTGTGGCCTGCTGAAAAACCTGAGCATGGTTGAAGCAAGGGGCAGGGTAGGTGTGGCCTAGTGAAATCTTTGCTACAGACAATCATAACGGCTGAAGCTTTACGTGGCCCTGGCTTTCAGGATTCTCCCAAGTTTTCACCACTGCACTGCGAGTGGCAGCAACTAAAAGCAGACGTTGTTTTGTGCCGCAGGGGGTAGGGCCAACACCTACGCATTAGACTTCACCTCCTTCACTTGCTGCCCCTGTGACTTTTTTTGTTTTTAAGAAGTAAACTTTGTATGTATTCTATTTTGTGAAAAGTTAAGAAAATCTGAGATTTTATTCAAAGAAAAAAATATGGAGATTAGCTATTTATGAGAAAACAAAAGTGTCTATTTTTGTTTCTTTGTTCCTGATGATGGTAGAGCAAAATAAAACAAAGAGGGGAAAATGAGAACCTGCTGGAGAATGTTTTTTCCCCAATTTCTTACCAGCAGGAGGCACTGAAAGCGATGGGTTGAGAATAGCCCTGAGGCAATGAAATGGGGCTTACAGGAGTAGTTAGCTCTATGAAGATATTCCCACATTAGGGACTCTAGGCATTATTATACAAATAATGAACAGGTCACATTTCCCTGCAAGAAACAGGAATGCAGCTAGTGGAATCCCACCAGAAGTCCTCACACAGGTTATAAACAAAGCCTTCTAAGGAAATGCTACAGAAATGGGGGGAGTGGGGGGAGGTAGGGAGAGAGAAGAGAGCTTGGGTCTGTTCTGTGACTTAAAAAAAAAAAAAGAGAGAGGGTAAATATACTAGCAGATCAAGAGTTGCTTTCAAGGCAAGTGTTGCTGGTGGCTTGTGTCCATAACAGCTCTTGTAAAGTGCACTGCCCTGACTGTTCAGGATTACACCCCATAGTTAGAGCATAGGCCTTACTATAAAATGTACTGGTCTTTTGACTTGGAATAGTGTCAGGTCCCTATCTAGCAATAAACTCAAACACCCTACACCTGTCCCTCAGTACATACCAGTTAACACAGTCTACCAACTAGGAGTGTATGCCAATCTCAGTCCTATATCCAGATTTGGTGCAGACCCACATAATCTGCAAGGCAGACCCTGGAAATCTTCCTCAGCAGGAGGTAACATCTCATTTTGCAAGGATTCAGTCTAAAGATACTGATGCTGTAGGAAGAGCATTTAAAATAGGGAGGCAAGGGGTTAATACTTGCTCACTTGTGACTAATCAGCACTCAGCTATCCAGTTAGCTTTGAAGTGTACACACCTAGCATCCACTGGATTTCTGTCACCCCAGTGCTATCAGAAGTGATCTTAAACAAAAGATAGTGGACAAAATGCAGATACTGACCCCCAAGATTACGATTCCAAGGCACCAATACCTGTCTGGCCATTCTCCATCAGTGCAAAGAAGATGGTCACAGGGTCTGATCCTGCTGTGCGTCAAGATCCACAACTTCCTTTGGGCAGCACCTCTCAGAATGGGGCCTTTTCTGATAAACTAGGGCACACTCACTTTCTTTTAAATACACGCTTTAAAACACACACAGAGTCTTGTCTTGTTCCAGCCTTCCCCTCTCCTAGACTCTGGCATGCTCTGGGATTTGGAGGCCTGGAGCTGCAGGGGCAATCAGAAGGCATAAGGGAATAGGAGGTGTGCAGAAGTAGCACACAAGGTTTCGCATAGCACTGGTCCAGAGTTCATCCCTACAGGTGGGGAAGGAAGCTGGTTATTGTACATGGCAGGTTGCTAGTCACCTGAGGTAGTGAGTTCCTTACTAACAAGTAAGGTATTGGAATAGTTTATCCCAGGATTAGGCATCTCATCACTAATCTAGATCTCCCAGGGTCCGTTCCATCCTTCTCTGTCTATTCAGACTAATCTCAGGGAAGCTGCTGCCTTTTCCATTGTCTTGTACAGCACCAGTCACAGCACGTAAGAGCTGGCAGGGAACAAGTGCTGGCAAGATCTTAGTCTTGTGAGGTGAAAAAGCTGCCGTAAATTTAGGAACTGTACTACAGGGGATAAACTCATGTATCTTCGATTAGTCTCCTCCTCCTGCTGCCCTTCCCCCCTCAGCCCAGCTGCCCTAGAACAAGGCATAGCCGTAACAGACTGACACATTAGCCTAATCAGCTACCCAGTACAGCAAATCAGCAGTAATTCAATGGAGCCACAAAGGTGTGTGTGACAGGAAGATCAGGTCCAATGACCCACAGCGCCTAGAACTTTTAAGATACCATGCACCATGAGAAAGGAAGGTAAACATTGTGAGCGCTAAGGACAAGAGTGACAACACTTCAGAAAAGAGGGGTGTAATTTGGTGCACTCTATAAACCCTTTCTGCATTTAGCTCTGGCATGCCACTTGGCAGGAGAACATATACCACATAAGGATGGATATATTTCTTACAAAAACTGGGTACAGGTCACTCAAGAACTACCAGAGTGACGGGGGATCGATCACTTGATGATTACCTGTATTGTTCATTCCCTCTGGGGCACACTGGCCACTGTCAGAAGACAGGATACTGGGCTAGATGGACCTTTAGTCTGACCCAGTAAGGCCGTTCTTACATGGAAATTAGGTCTGAACAGATACTACCATCACTTCCTTTCTGGTGGAGCTCTCTCCACTACTCAGATCTACCCTTCAGCATTGATCAGCAGCCATCCCTACTTAAGTGCTTGGAACATACTCTGTAGCACTTACTCCACCTCTCCTTCAGTGCTTGCCTGAAATCACTCCCTTCTCCTCCTCCACTTGCCCACATTATGCCTGTTCTTAGTAAAAATATGGGTGGTGTTGACATTTATTCTATCCCAGGAGTACTTGTCCTCTTAACCCCTTCAAGGGGGTTTGGTGGGTCTCATACCCAATTGCCTTAGCAACAAGACACACAGTTTCTGTATCTAAAGGGAAAGGTTGCGCTGAAGCAAGTTTGCATTCTATCAGACTAACCACATATCAATGAATGGTGGGTAGCGTGTTGATCTCCACCTAACACTACTTGTGGATGGGAGCTGAATGGATTCTAACTAGCCTGCACTAAAGCAAGAAAGCAGCTGGGCAATTTGCTGTCAGCCATTGAGTGTCATAGCTACGACTGGAAGATGACAGTGCTGCAGCTCAATAAAGATTTAAGTATCGGATTGTTGTGCATTTTTAATTGGGTTCTCTATACCCAGTACACACAGCCCAATGCATACACTTATCTATCCTGCCAGGCTGGCTCATAGGCAGAGAGAAAAAGGATTAATTTGTCCTCTATAATAAAATCCAATTATTGTTTTTAAAGGGACATTTTCAATAGTGATTATGAATAAATTCCCTCCTGACCCTGCTGTTTCAGAAACAAGATGTTGCTGACACCTTCTAGGGAGCCTTTTCTAAAAACACCAGGTTTCCAGAGGAAAAACTGGATGAGATTCCCTTTGAAACACACAGATGCTGTCTCTCCTCAAGGCGTTTTACAGCACCAAAAAGCAAAACCCAACTTCTTTGCTTCTTTTGTGTATAAAGGTCCAAAAGATTTAATATCCCAGATTTTTCTGAGGTTGAAGAACAGATTTTAAAAGGTTTGTCTTTTATGGTTTTGCTGGAAAACTAGAGCACTGGAGTGGGAGTTCAGTCCTCAGTTAAAGGAGAACGGATGTTGCCAGTTTTAATTTCTCACAAGCGGTTGTCAGTTCTTTTGTTAACTCCTGATAAACTCTTTAAAACAAATTAAAAATCACTTCCCCCTCCTCAGTAGCTCAGATTTCAGTTTGGTTATAGCAAAATCTCACTAGTTCTCCAGTCAACCACCAACACCGCCTGCAAAAACAGGGTAGTAAAAACTTGCTTTTTCAAAGAAAGTGTTTAAAATATTCTGGCCTTTATACATCATGAAGCAGCAAAAAAAACCCAGCATATCCTTTATTCCTCCCTAAGTCATTTTCAATGGCTTTACATCTTTGCATTAAAAGCTATGGGTAAGGAGACTCAAAGCATCTGTAATATACAACTATGATCACCTACACCTAAAATGAAGAACACTGAAATATCAATAGAAATGCAGAGAACCTAGGAAGTATCTTACTATGTAGAAATTTCATACAAGGGTTTTTTCACAGGTTGGAGAGACAAGGTGGGTGAAGTAATATCTTCTGTGTGTGGGGGGTGGGGGTTGAGCCACACAGAGCTCTTCTTCAGGTCTGGGAAAGGTCCAACACAAGATATTACTTCACCCACCTCGTCTCTAATATCCTGAGACTGACACAGCTAGAACTACACTGCATGTAACATCTGTAGGGGCAGTCACCAAAGGCTGGCTGAACCAAAGTGGATTTCCATAGGGGGAGGTGGAAAGGAGAGAATGAGCATTCTGACTGGTAAGTAGCAATTTGTTAGCCAGTCTGTCAGATTAATGGATCAATGAAAGTTGATTACCTTCAGGTAAACTGACTTTCAAATTCAGATTTCGTCTCTTTTGCATGGGTCATCAGATGCCTCATGATGTTGCAGCACCACATATCCTACATAATACTTGGTAACTTAAAATGCCACTGAGCAAAGGCAGCTCCGGATTTCAGTCTGGTTACGAGGAGTCAGATACAATCCTAGCCTTCTGGGAGAGCCTGTACTAGCTACACAAAAGATTAGCAACACATCCGGTAGATTCAGATCACTTTGTGGGGAGTTCTTTTCCAATTCTCCCACGCTGTTAGGGAGATGTCTATTGACACATCCTAGGATCGGTCATGCGCCTACAAACCAGGATCATAAATCTCTTTTCTTACTGTGCTATTACATCCTTCACTATTTCATCCATCAAAGAAAAGGTGAATACCAGGCACAGGTGATTCTTTCCATCGAAGTTCACACACCTGCTACATGTGTGAAAGCTGTATATCCAATCAGCAAAATAAGTGTGTTTATAGTCACCTCATATAAGCCAAAAAGTTCAAATCAGGTTGCCGAGTATTAACTAATACACAGACTTGTAAGAATTAGGTTACAGGTCAACCTGAAAGCCAGAGATTGGAAATTACAAGCAGCTAACCTTGTTCCAACGTAGATTCAGAAGGAGGACTAATGCAGCAGTGTGTGACAAGTTACCTCCAGAAAGTTTCCTTCCCTTTAAACCAAAATCTACCCGTCACCATCAGTTACTTAAACATTATTGTTCACAGATTTTAACAATAAATAGGACCTGGAATCACAGAAGCTGTCATTCAGTCATACCCCTCCTTCAGCTTAAAACACACAAACCGCCGTTGCCTGCAAACTCTATGACCCTAGCAGACACAAAGCTGTTTGAAACTTCTAATAATATTCATTTTTGGCTCCTAAGAGGTAGCAAGATAAAAAATTTGATCAGCTCATATCGGGGTGGATTTCACACACCATAGGATTAAGATTTGGTGAGATTCTAAAGTAGCCACACAGGGCCAAGTCGTCATTTTAATCTGTTCAACAAGTTATTTGCAAACAAACTCAGAGAAAATGGTACAAAACGCTCTAACCACATGTAGCTTTAATTAAAATAGAGGTGTTTATTAGCTTTTTATTTTTTAATACAAACATGAGAAAGGAAAACCACCTGAAGATGTAGCATTATTTTCAAAATTGAATCGTGATCAATACCTGAAGTTCCAAGTTCCATGGATTATGGGCCTGGAGCTGGTCGATTTGCAAACTTTAAAATACTATACATATTTAAATAGTTTGAAGGCTGCCAAATTGTTATACTCAGAAATCCCTAATCTCAAAGGCATGGGGACCTGATAATTTACTGGACCTTGGATGGAAGCAGGGTTGAACAAAATTTGTCCTAGGAACGAATGTCATTCAGTATGGCACAAAGTGCCTAGAATCTATCTAGAACTGGGACAAGGACGTATATAAGGGCTTGTAACAGGAAAAGTCTATTAATACTTATCCTGTTTAGAGTTTCAAAGTCTGAAAGGAAACTCCATCCCAAATTCTCATTCTGGAGGAGTAAACTCTATCTTCAGGAAAAGCAGAGTTGCACAAACTATAATGTTCACTTCTCCAAAAAATATGTCTGACAACTTATACATTTGGGTTTTGTTTTTTTAAGAACTCCTTTGAACAAAACCTTATGTGCTAATAGGGAATAAGTATCTACCCCATCGGTGAGTCCAGGATCCTCAAACTCACTACTGTCCCACCACAAAAGTAAACCCCCTGTCTGAAAGCAGGAAGTCTAGGGGAACCAAAACAGACATGATAATCTTAGCATCAACTTTGTCAGAACTCCACTGCATAAAGCACAACGGATCTGTAGTGGAAGAATTCAGAGAAGCAATGCAGTAGGCTATTCATCACTGGATTGCCACATTGTTTGGGATAGTGACATTGTTTCCAATACAGCTCTCTCATTCCATGCCTCAGAAAGATATACAGGATGCATATTTTCCAAAGCAGTAGTAAAAGTATTAGAAAGTGAGAAGCACCATAGTTCACAAGAAATGCAGCATGGACCCTATACATTTGAACAATCAATATGTAACACCATTTCTCTGCTTCCAACCAAAACATTCAAAATCCTTTGACAGTCTCTACCGGAATGACACTGCTGGTACACAGTTATTATATCCTGCTCAAACAGCTTCTTGCTTTTGAACTCATCACCAATAATAGCAGCTTTTGAATAGCAAAACCCTTCAACACTTGTCTATGCTACTACTTCAAGCTCCAGAGTGGCTTTATACTTGGTTAGAGTCCTTTTTTCTTTTTCTTAACACTGCATTCACTCAAAGGCAAACACAGCAAGCTTCTGGATGATGCGGAGAAGAGGGAAGAACATTGTAACTATCGTCATGTGGTTAGTGTTTAAATTCTAAAATTTAAAACTACTCATTATTAAAAACCTCATCATTCACAGCTATAGGCCTACACAGTAAGCAAACATCTGTGGGGGGGGAGGGGAGAGCTTGTTTTTGCACCTCTGGGTACATTAAAAGGAGGAGCACAGATTTGACAAGGTCCCATCTTTTGAATGGAATATGCTCCTCAGACCCTGGGGTCCCTTGGCTGGTTTTATCCTTCCTCCCCTTACTGGAAGACACCATCACTGCTGGCTTATGTGCATGGAGTGGTGGTCTTCCTCCGGTTCATACGTACGCTGGCTTCACGGTGCTGCACCCTTCTCTCCCCTCAGGAGAGGATGGCATTAGAACGACGGATACCAACTAAATTATCAGCACTGAAAGATCGTCTCATAGCAGCTTTGGACAAGTCTTTGTATTTGTCCTCACAGAGCCTGGAGATAGCCTGTAAAATACATTCAGATACAAAAGAATGAAAGCGTGAATTAGAAGTGTTCAAACATTTTAAGAAAGCTCTTACAATGGCAACGCTAATGGATTGCGCACTTACACTGCCTTGTCTTTCAGTGACGCTACTGGCTGCTGCCCTGGGTATGCCATTACAAAAAAGGCCTTTTGTTGAGGGAAAACATTAAGGGGCTGTAGAAACTGCATCTTTAAGGATCTCTCCCCATGTTCACCCGTATCATTATTAGTCACAGGAGATGATGATTTTTAAATGCAGTTAAATCTCCACATCTCTAAGCAACTTAAATCTTATACCGGCCTCTACAGCTTAATGGAAATCTTGGATCCAACTTGAAGTATGTGTGTTCATGTGCAAATTACACTCAAAACTCCATGTAAATAGATGGGGTTTGGAGCCCAGGCTATGGATACGAGGCTCAGGAGAGATTCTAGAGATTCCTAAGCCCTGAAGGAAGAGGTTACAGCTGGCTGCTGGTCCCCCCCGCCCCCAGCTCAACACAACCATCTAGAAGTCTTAGGGTGTATAGTGGAGAATCAGAAAGGGAAAATTTATTAGGGCTGGTGTTTGTGCCCTTCCTGAGCCAGCCACCTTTTTTTTTTTGGCTGATATTTAAACCAGCACAAAGGTTTGTGAATCCAGTAAGGAGATCCCGGTGCTGAACTGTACAGTACCATCCACCCTGCTTTAGCGCAAGTAATGTCCTATTAACACAGGTCTGAGAATTGTATTTAGTATTTGAACTGCTTTAACTAAACTGCAGAGTAGCTCCGTTTATTGAACGATTAAAGCAGCATGTACACGGGTGCAGTTATTCCAGTAGTGAGATTCCCATTAAATCGGTGTGTCAACTAATTCGATTAGAAATGCTTCAGGACAGAGTTCCAAGCCCTGACTGGGGCCTTTAGGGGCCAATATAATGCAAATAAATAAATACAGAAGGGCGTCACTTTTTATCTGTATGCTGACCCATTATTATTAGGCTCAGAATGTCAGTTGTGAGCATTAACTTCCATTAAAAATTTACCACCATCACCAGATGAGCTTTCACTCATTCAGTAAAAAGACTGCACCTTCCCTCTAGGGTAGCACCCATTCTGCACAGCCCAATATTCTCAAAGTTCAAAAGGTGAGCAGCGCTTCTCAGCATGAATAAATTGCTAAGTGTATTCTAAAATAATTATTTACATTTCTTTCTGTCAACCTCCCTCTGGAGGCATTCATTTGACTCACGAGTAGCATGTTTTGAGACACTGGCTGCACAAGCCCCCACTGCAAGACCAGACAAAACCTCTCTGGCATTAATGCTAGCATATCCATCATAAAGGAACCTGTGTGTCACATTAAGCCCCACTCCCCCCTATGGGGCAGATCAGTTTTCAATCTGCTGGAATACTAATTCACTGCTTAAGACAAGCTCCCAAACTGACCTTTTTGTGTTTTTAAGCCAAAGGCAGGTTTGTTTTAAAATTCAGAAACGTTTAGCAAATACTTTGAAAAATATTTACTGCATATCCTGTCGTTTAGAACGTTTACAATTTACACACACACAGACTTGAGTATGGTGTGGCAAATCATACGCTGTACTGAGACCGCTCAGTGAAGTAATACTGAACAACAGGTACCCGAATATTTGCAGCAAAACTGGGGCTCACACCTGTCCAGAAGTCATCCACTTCTGCCTAGGTACTGGACAGATCAGAGAACAATTTTCTGAGGAATATATTCGTAGTGTAGTATTGGAGTGCTCGAATATAAAAAAACCTCAGTTTGTCGTACACTGGTAGCTGGGAGCCCCCATCCTGGACCTGGACCCTGCTGTGCTAGGTGCTGTACAAACAGACATTTCCTGCCCAGAGCTGCACTCTAATCACAGAAGCAGTTAGTGACAGTATGAGCTTTAACGTTACCTAAAGGTTAAAACAAACAAAAAACACCCAAAAAGCAAAACAAAAAACTGCAGAAAAGTAATCAAATGAAACAGCACCATTGTTAGGCATGTCTTGTCTACCGTTTCAAAGGGTCAGTATGTGACTCCACCTGTAACGCTCCTGGAATACCACCATTCCTGAAATGGAGGTAAGAACCCAGCACGCTGCATGATTTCTGGGGTGTGGATGAAAAGTGGTTTGGGCCAAGACTAATGTAGCAAAACTATTATGAAAGGGGCTATCGGACCTTTTAGTGTCTACACACAGTCTTTGTTTTTAAGGTCTCAAATTAAAGACCAAACTGCATGGTAGTCAATGTATCTACCTCAGAAAGAGAAGGGATTGAGTTGACCCTGACAGAAGTTTTGCCTGGGAGTCCCAGGTAATTTATGTGTTGTTCAAACGGTTCTCCTTGCATAGCACCCCAGTATCATGTTAAAGCAACCATGAAGAAAGGTTTGTGCTGTGAAAAGCAAGGTCTATTTTAATTATGTGAACTTGAATACTAGAGAACAGTAATGGAGATCTTGAGCAGTTATAAGGACTCTCTGGCAGGAGGTATTTTTACTAGCCAAGTTCTGCTAGGTCAGTAATAGTACATAACACTGAAAGTGGAGATTTAAGATTATTCATAAAATAGTGCTTCCCATTGGTAAAGGGATATTAGTTCACCGTGATTTTTTTTTTCAAGTTGTGAAATGAAACTACCACCTTCACAGTTGCTACCAAACATCCAATTTAATAATCATAATTAGGAGCATTAAGAACTCCTTCAAAGCTAAAAGGAGCTGTGCACTGGGTGCTATGGAAACCTGCAGCCAGTATAATTTCAACAGGTTTGAATAGGATGTTTTAGGGTGCTTGGAAAGGAGAAGCGAGGAGGGAAAGAGAAAAACAGTCCATTACAAATACAGCTTTTACAACTAAGTGACCTAGCTGAACTACAGTTCCAGAAACTAATGCCTCGTGTTTTATTCAAGGACCTAAACAGACTGTAGCCCCTCTTACTCCGTCTCCTCAGGATATTTGCTTAGGTTATAAAGCACCGATGTGTTTTACAAGTGATCACTGTCATTATTAAGGGGTTAAACCTCTCTAATACACTACTCTAAAAGCTTTTTAGTTTTGCTAATCACCACATAATACAATTAGCCAGAGATGCTGTTATTATGCAGACGCAGGAGTGCCCTGCTCACCAAGTCTCAGGCCATTACCTCCAGTTTCTGTGCTCTCTCTTTACTAAGAGGCTCCAGCAGAAAATTCAAGTTGTTGTCATCTGCTAAGGAGCGAAGGTCAAAGTAGTATTTGGCATAAACACTGGCAGGAACATTGATATTAAACTGCAGCAGCTCCAAGAAGTGTCTTTCCATCTCATTCCTAAAAAGGGTAGTAGGGAAACAAAGAAATGGGATTCAACATTTGCAATCAAGTCAAGCTGAACAGACCACGAGTCACTTTCACAATTACCGTTTTTACAACAGTCCTTCAAATTATGTACTACTGTTTTCAAAACCCAATGGATTACTTCGCTAGTGCTCAAAACAAGGTACATCTTCTGAGCCCCTGTACCTTCAGCTTAGGGAGAAAGGTTAGTGCACTGTTGCACACTCACTCTCCTGACTTAGAAGGTTCGTTCTTCAGACTTCCATTAGTGCAGCTGTACAAGTCCTCCATTCTCACTCTCTCATAAGGCCCCACTATAGAAGTCAGATGAAAGGAATGATGTATGCTGTTTATTAGCTCTGGAGAACTTGCAGACATTTCCACCGGGCTGAAAACAGGAAGGGGGTTTATTGAAGTAGAGGCAGACCAACAAAAGGAGTAGTCATATCACCAGGGCAACAAATGGATCTATGAAGAGCTGCTGCTATTATCTCAGAGAAAAAAACCTCTTGAGGCAACATGGATTCATCTCCAATAAGTAAATAAATAAGCAAGCAGCATTAGGTGAGAAAAGGAATTTTCTTCTCAATGGCATTAGGCAGGATAACAAAGTACTTGTCAGAGCACAGGCACTAGCTTTGACTCACTATGCTATCTGTAGTGTCCAAAATATTGGGGGGGGGGGAGAGGAGAAGAGGCCCGTTACACTGGGGGGGAGGGAGGGGAAGAAAAGCATTCTTTGGCTACTGCAGATATCAAACAGACCACAGAGATATTTTACAAAGAAATAAAGAGAGTTTTAAAAACCTAGAAATAAACTGGTACCTGAAATAGGCAATGAAGTTCAACGCTAACTGAGAACAGCATCATAGTACCCAAGAATACACAAGTGAGCAGATGAATAAACAAACTATATGCAATTTGAAAGGTAAGCCACAAAAAAATTCAGTAAGTTGTTCTTGCTCTTGGGAAGCTTTTAAGATGGATGTTTTACCCACCGGAGGGAAAACGAATCGAGGAATCATCCAGATTGTGTCTTGGGTTGGATGGCTGGTCTCATAATGTGAATAGTAGCTTTGTGTTTGTTTCTAGCAGGGTGGACTTGAGTCCCATTGAACCTACTGCCAAAATTAATTTCCTGTTCATATGGTCATAAGCCTATAGAAATGTAAATCAGATAATGTTTTGATGATCAGGGCTTGATTTATCCCATGAATAAATGCTCTTCATCACCCCTTTTGTTCTTGCTAGACTAATACATTTTAATTGTGTAAAAATATAATACTTCATAGGATTAACAAGTCTATTAATAGCGGTTTAAAAAAAAAATCTAGCAAAAACATAATACCCATGTGTTTTCTGTACAAATGTAGGTAGCCTAAAGAATGAACAGCGTGTTCCCTCTTTAGCACAATGTAATTGACAGGATTAGCAGCTGCATGGTTAATTTGGTCACTGATTAGACACAAACTCCATCAAGGCAGAAAAGTTTATAGCAAAGAAGAATTTCCAAATATCAAATTAATTTTCTTTTAATCTTTCAATTAAGAAATTAAGAAACTGTCTTTTGGTCCAAACTTTCTGCTGGGGAGGTTGAGGCGAGGCAGAGGATGACGATACACAGAATGTTGATGCTTTACTTTTGGTCATGTTGCCTCTCCATTTGCCCTTCATATCAAAATTAAAGTCATATACCCTTAAGAAAACTTCAGATAGCGTTCACTTTCCACAGCCCCAAAAAGCCAATTTTCTAACAGCTAACCAATGCATTTGGGACCTCAAGTACCGTACCACACTGCAAAATTAAGCACTTCAGTGGAGTTATAAATAGTGGAAAGTGAGTTTATTTCTGCAATATGCCTTCTTCTGGGGCACTGCTTACTTGGTTTATAAGTGGCTGTAGAACTGTAAAGCATCTTTTTCATCAGTTCTGCAATTACCACTCTCAGAGTGAGCTGTAGCTCGTGAAAGCTTATGCTCAAATAAATTTGTTAGTCTCTAAGGTGCCACCAGTCCTCCTTTTCTTTTTACTCTCAGGTAGGTAGGGGTGTGAATGAAAGAGCAATCATAGTCCTCGATCTTCCAAATTTCAGCTCAGAGAAAATGAAGCATACAGGTTACTAGGAGTCAGCTACATCCAACAGCTGTAGAGAGTGAAAGGCTTTATTTGCACTAAAAAGTTGCACCAAACTGATTTAAGTAGAACTGGTATAAACCCTTGTGATACAAACTGATTTAAGAGTGTTCACACAAGGAGTTACACCGGTTTAGTTAGATCTGTTTCTCAATTGATTGAGGGCTTGTCTATACAGGGAAATTTACCAGCAGAATAACTATAGCAGTATAATTATTTAGTATGGGTCCCTGGTAAGTTTCCCCATTTAGACAAGTCCTTAGTTAAAATCAGAGCAGCTTGTGTTTAGACATGGCCCAATTGTTTGGAAAATAAAAGTTGCACTGGGACTGCTGCTCTGGTGTCACTCAAACAATAAGGCTCCGCTTAACATTTGCGGCAAACTTAGCACTTGCTACAAAGCTGTCTCTAACATCAGAACATGACCATTTCTGAAATTCTTTCCCAAGTGTTTCGCTCAGTAGGATTAACATACAAAAGGACTTAATTCCCACCATTGGAAAAGTAGTTTAAAATAGCAGAACAGCTAATACTGGCAAATAAATACACTGCCAAGTACTAATTAAAGGGACACTGTGAGACTGAATTGGGCCTAAGTTAGGTTTGGTTAAGAGGAAATCACTTACCAGTGGCAGTTTCCTAAATATCTAGATCACATTAGGCCACCACAATTGGGTCTGTTCTGCACAAACTCCAAGCTCGGAGTTCTAAGCTTCTAGTTTCAAACAGGGGCCAACCCCTGCAGTGAAACATGAACCTTCTCCTAGAATGCCAGCTCCTTTCAATCCAATGGTGGAAAGTTTTCCATGTGCATGAGAGACTTGATCAAAAAGATCACAGAACCTTCAACTCAGCAACTGTCCACACTAGTGAAAAACATCTTAAAAAATTAAACTTCTTTTCAGCCCTATGTCCATTCAATTTGCTCCTAGCAGGGTTAAAGGATGAGATGCTGACTTTTAATAATCAGCAAGATTCCCCAATATTGCCAGCACCAGTTCAGTTGTACCAGTGATACCGATGTGAAATTTTTCAAGAATGCTTTGAGCTAAGGTGAATGGTGATTTATCACAACTGGTATCTGCTAAAAGAACACCAGTTCCACTTTTCTCCTCCAAAACAGTCAATAGAGCCCCATTCTTGAAGACCTGTCTGCAGGAAAGGGGTGTGTATAAAACAAGCAGTGACAGAGTAAAAGCCAAGGGAAACACCTTGAACAGTAACAGAGGAATGTTTTTGGTGTGAAGGATGATAAACACAAAGTTGGTTTTAAAAGGATCATTATCTCAAAACACTTTTCTGAGGTTTTATTCTTCGGAAAGTGCAATTACTATGTGGGAAGAGAAATGTGTGACCCTGGTTCTCAAAAAAAAAATATCCTGGGGAAAAAAAATCCTTTAAAACCAACAGGTCAAATGTTGAGCCCTAGTTTGAGGCTGAATCCAAAGTACAGTGCTTAGGGAACATATGCAGAGTACGTCACATTTCTGCATTGTAAAGCTACCACTGAGAAAGAAACCAGATGCCTACTGTTATAGCACACACAACTGCCTTATGCTGAATAAGGCTGAACATGTACTTGGAATTATAACGGTCAGGCTGTTAATTGTTTTTGTTAACACACAGAAGAGCTAGCTAGAACCTGGGAGAAGTGAAGCACCGAATCCAGTGTGAAGTTCCTTATGTACAATGCTTTGTGGATCCTCTGAGGTGCTTAGATACCACGATGATAAATAATTGAGAACAGAGATAAAACCAAGATTAACTAAGAAACATAATTAAACTGCTGCTTTGACAATGTTCTCTTGGATACCGAGCCTACTGAGTTGTAAATTGAAACCAAGAGCTAATGGGTTTTGAGAGCTTAAGTCCTCGCCATATAAAAGCCTAGTGACATTGGTTCTGGGGAGAAGGGCCTTCTCTAGAACATTAGCAGGTTGATTAAAGGTATCAGTTAAAACCACTTTAGTAGGTAATTTAGTATTTGTCCTAAGCGCTACTTTATTTGAATTAAATAAAATGGATTAGTCCCTGGAGCTTGATGTTCAGTTTGACATGAAGTCACTTCTACGAGAACAAAAACATATGTAGAACACAAGGTCATGGGTACTGAGTAGATGTAAATAATATCACTATGTTCATATTAATATAAAATGTCATGAAGTTTGAGTGCACCAATCACCATACAAATCCAATAAGAGGGGTTACAGAAGGAGTGACCTAGTTTTAGTGTGTGTGTAAAGCCAAATAGCTGGCCAAGTGAATTCTTTGGAAAGTATTCCAGCAAAGGCCTCCTAGTTATACAGACTAACAGCCACATCAATTTACCTCAGTCAAGTTACCCCACACATCCAAAAGAAATGTTTCCTCTGCTCTTTAGCTACCCTACCTGCTATTTTACCTCCCTGGCTTCTTCTCAATCTACCCAGAACAGGTAGTTCAGTTGATATCCTGCACTGGCCTTCATACTGCTGCCCTTAAAAGGCTGGTGGGGAAAAGCAGCAAGATGAAGAATCTTCCAGACTGAGGACTCTCACCCGGTGTAGACTATCTGTCCTGAAACCTGGAGTGTTTAAGACTTCAGATGCAGGATGGGCCTCAGCCTGTCATCATTTGGGGAAACAGGAAAGTAGCTAGAATAAAATCTTCCCCTTTTCTGATGGCCTTTCAGAAGTAGTCTGTCGTCCCAAACTGCATTCGCAAGGGGGCAGTTTGGAGAATTCTCTGAAGCTAATTAGCCCTGCTAGCTAATGCCTAAGAGGCACAAATCCACAGCAATGCAAGCTTACTGGGGAAGTGGAGATAAAAAGGCTTTTGGTGTCCCTACAACAAAGATCCTCTGAAAGAGAGATCCTGGTAGTCTGGCTGGTTTCCCTACCTCAGAAACCTTGACACTACTTCTTGTCTTAGGTCCTTGGAACACACTGGCTTTTCGCAGGAAGGCAGAACACCAGTTTTGGATGTAGTAAGCAACCCTGCAACCAGACTCGTGGGCCGGCTTCTGCCTGATGCAGTCTCTTTATTCCATACTTGATTGGAGGAGGACTGGACTGAGCGAGCTTAGCATCTGCAACTAGTCTTTAACTTTTGCCTAAAAGATGTTCCCCATCCATCTTTTGGCAGATCCTTGAATTTCTGCTGAACGTGTGTGTGAAGTCTTCAAAAAGGCAGTCTTGTTCTCATGGAAACATCAATACTGTAAATAGTTTATCATACTGTCATCTCACTGATGTCCAAGGAGACAGATACCACTGCTGTCTCCACCCTGCCAAATCAGCTTTTTGAGAACCTTTATTCTGTTTGGGAAGAGAAACTAACAAGTGCCTGGGCTGTCTAACACAGCTCTAGTTAGCATCTGTCCATGAAGTACAGGTAGTTTCCAATGACGACACCTGCCATCTAGGTGAACTGGCAAATCTTTATCCAAAGGTGTCCCAGTGTTTCTGATGATGGTCCTGAAGTGCTGTACCACATGTCTAATCTGACAGAAGTCATCATTAGAACCAGGATCTAACAGGGAGTGTGGTGCAACCATCTTGGTGTTCCTACATTGAAGGTACTACTTACCTACCATCTTTGACCCAGCTGTGGTTGCAGGACACAAACATCAACTAGCTCAGAAGGAAGTGGATGGGTACTATTACCCTATTCCCAGATACATTAATATGTATGCTTTGTATCCTAGATGGTCTCCGAATTTAAAGGACCTTATCTTCAAGTTTGTAGAAAGCCAAATCCAGAAAGTTAGTAATTTTCATGTTCAGAGTCTTAAAATACTATGTAAACATTAAATATCATCCTGGAAAGAGTTTGCTTACTGTCTTCTTCCCCAGCAAAGAGATGCTTTGCATCAGAAGAGTTCTCTTCCTCCTTACCATCTAAATCTCTCAAATCATTTTTAAAAACTGCCTTAATCCCAAACAAGCATTGCAGGTTTCTGCAAAAGCAGGAGCAGCTAAACTATGAGAGTAAGCGTGTTAACACTAGGACCATCACAGGAGCCTCAGCCATAGACATCAGCCCAGAGACCAGTACACCTTGAGGGAGTCCAAACCTCTATTTCAATATACGCACTGCTTCCAAAGCACAGGAGACAACTAGGTCTTAAGATACCATGTCATAAAGTGGTTAAGCGTAGAAATCTGATGCAACATTGAGTTCAGAACAAAAAAAAAGGCATCAGGCTGATCGATGCTTCCTGCTGTCTTGCACTGGAAATCCTGCTGACAGAAGCTGAGGCACCTGAAAGTTTTGACCAGTTGCTTGCTGAAGTTGAAGTCAGCATAGGCCAGTCTTAATGCATACCCATCTTGCAGTTCAGAAGAAGACATGTTTTGCTAAACAAAGAGTCTGAATCAATCACCGCTGAAGGTAGTATGAAACTTCAGGACGTCCTAAGGAAAGCAATATATTGGGCCTTTCCGGCCACTGAGGAGCTGAAAGGTTGGGATGCCCTATTGATGGGAAAACACACAAGGTGCCAAAAGAACTAATGACCAGCTGGTTCACACATGGTCAAGAGCCTTTAAGGCCTTCTGAGCAAACTATGCATCTGAGTAGGCCCGAAAAGATTCAGAGAGTCAGGTCTTGGCCTGAGCGCCATGTGAGGAAGTGTCATTGCAAAACCAGTCAGGAACTGCTCTGAGGCAAAAAATACAAGTCAAGCTTCTACACGAGGGACACAGTGTGACTGTTCAAAACATTCACATTGTTTTGTGAACCAAAAAATGTATTATCCCCCAACCCAACTCTTCTCCACACACTTTTACCCATCAACACAAGCACAGACCACCACAAGAACACAGCAGGAGCTGTGAGGCTCAAGGCCTATGTGTAATCACAGAGGTGGTTCACGGTTTCCTAAGATTTGCTATTGGAGAACCTGAGGCAAAAAGAATAGGCAAGAGGAACAAGTTTATTTGTACGATGAGCAGTACAGTTGAAGAACTGATTGCAGAGACCATGGGAAAGTGCTTTCAACAACTCATTCAGAAGAGAAAGGCAGTCGCAGCACTAGGGGTGCCTATGTGCCACAGTAGGTTCTGGCACAAGATACCTGCTTCCGGACTAAACGGAAGGGGGTGTTCCTGATTTGGCTGAAAGCTGGAATATGAATCCAGGAGTGAGAAATCACAACTAATCCTGAAAGCTCTTACAAAAAAATCCAAAAGCAACAAAAAGTATTTTAACCAATTCTTACTTTAAATGTCAATGGATTTTTTTTTTTTAATTTCCACTGTGTCTATAAACCAAATATTTCTTTATTGCACTAGCAAACGGATAGTGAGTATCCGTATTGAAAGTGATATCGATTAGTAACTAGCTTGGTTTTTTTTTTTTATCATCAGGCTAAGGGAAGTGAAAATGACAGACAGCAAAAAATTAAAAGTTATTAGTAACACCAATATGGACTTGTTCTAAGAGAACGCTTTTATCTGGAGTTTCCCTGTTAACAGACAGATAATTCTACTTTCAAGGAAATGAAGCCTGACAACATGAACTATTTCAATTCTCCATACTGCACACCAGCCTTAGAATGGACAACTTTACAATAATGGCAGCTCTCCAAAAAACACTGTTTTTAAGAAAGCAGCAAATTGACCAAACTTGCAACTTACATGTCCTCAACCGTAATGTCCTTCAATATTTGGCAGTAATCCACATTCCACACAGCCTGATCATCCCAAACCTTAGAAGCCAGCAGAATAGCTCCTAGAACTATTCTCTTCCAGTTACTAGGACAGATGTCAATCTCCGCATAGGTTAAGAGTCTTTCCAAGTAAACCTACAGAAAGAGAACTCATCTTAGACATCTCAATCTGAAGTTTGAGTTCCAAACAATCGTTCAGTTGGATTTAATTAGACTTTACCAATTATGTTCATTTATTTATCCCATATCCATTAAGCTACCAGAATTAGGGGCTATTACTGAATGTTAGCATTCAGACTTTCAAAAAGATTACACATTCCATTTTAAATACAAGACATTAAAGGACTGAATGATCCTGAAGTGCAGAATACAACTCATGAAGTAAAACCAGTTTCTAACAACAAGCTCTGCTGCACCAGTAAGACTCATGATGAAAAAGTCATTCACAACACTGTGACATTTTCATTAATGCCAACCTGGGATTATTAACCACTCCACTCTAATGCATTAGCCTTCTCTCTTCATGGCTGGGCTGGTGTGTTTAAAGCAAGACAGCACATATTGCGATCTGCATTTAAACAAAAAATTTTCACAGCCTTAAGCTGTATTGCATCTATTTGCCCCATGCCCATCATTATGGCATCCAGGTTCCTTCACATCACATCTCCACTTCAATCTGAATGAAACAGATTGTTAGCCACCACACACACACCTCAGTAAAAGCTACCCTCACGTCTCAGCTTGCTGCACTGAGAGGTAGGTGGTGACAAAGCCTCAAGTAGAAAACTTTCAAAGTTCCAAATGAATTTCCTACCTCCTCAGATACAATTTCTAACAGCCCCCAAGCAGCTTTAATCTCAACTGCTTCCTTACGGACACTGCGCTTCCTACAAGTACATGCTGGTTTACTCCAGGGCTACCTGTGCCAAGCAGCTGGCACTTTTATACAAAAAAATTACTTTTGAAAAAAAATCTACTTGTGAATCAAGATTTTAAACTCCATTCACAAGTGGGTGTGAGGGGCTGGAGAGAACTCTAGCTTAGCGACCTCAATGTTTTCAATACTTTTTCATCTATTCATAAGACTTTTTTGAATGGAAAAAGTGGACTAATAAATAGTGAATTAACCTTCTGCTTGTAGGCTTAGACTGGAATCCCAGAGTTTTTCCAATAGCTAATAGAGCCACCTACTGGCGGAAGTCCACTTTTTAAAAACAAACTTCTTCAGCTCAGGGGAAGTGCTAATTTCCAAATACGTGTATTGGCCAGAATGCCTGCGGTCAGATACGACCTGCCCTGTAAAAAATGCCTGCATGCTTTAGGAAAGCAACACAAAATGCTTACAGAGTTTCAGTAGCTCAATGTAGTTATTTAGCCTTCTTGGTCACAATTTTTATTAAATCATTTCTTAACATCAGGAGTCCGCTTCTTTGCCACACTCAGTTCTGTTACCTCTTTTTGGCTGCAGTTCTTTCCTCCTCTGCTCATCTCTGCATTATTGTTTCCTATCCCAGATGTGAAACTAAACTGAAATTACCATATAGTTTTAGTAGGCAACTGAAGCCCAAATTTCAGTAGTCCTCATCCCCAGAATAATTTTATAAATTAGGAAGTGTTTTTTGGACAATCAGTGTCAATCTTCAGTTTCTTTATCTGCCACACTTTTCAAAGTCACATGGCAAGAACATAATGAGATGGTCGTATGTTTTGGATGGGTTTTTTTTAAGGTACTATCAAATATACCTGGAAGCAGTCAGAGGACTAAACTCAACAGCTGGATATTGATAAAATGGGAGGAGGGGCTCCAGCGTTGCAATGGCAAGGTGGCTCAGCTGCTGAGATTCTTACCAGAGTGCTGTTCCTGGACCCACTTAGGGGCTCTATCGTCCACATCAGTCTCTGGCTAATATACATCTGATAAACTAGAAGAGGCCCACCTCCTCAACTGATGGAAGGGAAATGGAGTTAATTCCCCCCCAACTCTAGAGGTGTTTAGGGTGGTGGTCCATTACTGGATCTTCCTCTAAACTCCCAATTTCTGCAAAAGATCTCTACTATATTATTATACACAACCACATTTTGTTTCTCTGCCACCAGCACATCACTCCTCCGTCCCTCTGGTATCATGCAGAGTAAATAGGACATGATTAGTTTTACTGTTGCTCACAGGTTTCTGAATAAACCAGTTACGTTCAGTACACTGTGGCTTGGAAAAGGCATGAGCAGCAAGGGCTCCACTGATTCGATTTACCCAAGAGTGTATCTTAGTCACCGTAAGGGCAAGCAGCCTATTTTTAAATGAAAGCTTAAAATGCTGTGAAACTGATTACTTAAGATCCCTTTAGAAAAGTTTCACTGCTCTCCAGGAAAATTATCCTACATACCACTGGTGAATGGATTTTTCAAGCCCTGCCTGCATACCTCAGGTGAAATGAGACGTGATGTCAAAGGCCACTGGCCTTCAGCCACCTTGTAAAGGAAGGTCACTGCTACATCTGCAGTTAAGAAAAAGTAGGGAAGTCTATACGTGAATTTGAAGTTAACGTGCCTGACTGACAGTCCTGGAAACCAAGTACTGCAGATACCACATGGGCAGACATCGCACGCTTCATAGTGCTTCTAGGATTTAGACAGCAGTTCAGTCAATTCAATCCTAGGCATCTGTGCGATGAGAAAGGGCAATAAACTTTCTAATGTGGATATTTCCCTTAAGAATTATATTGAAGCCACAACTCCGTTCTTATTGGCCAACGAACAGCCATTCAATAGTGGTTGTTTTTAATATCACTACTGACGGGGGCCAGATTCAACCAGTGGCCCAGTCGTTAAAGTGCCATAACCCTGTCACCATTCCCCTATAACTGCATCTCACTAGTAACTATTCACCTTTCATTAATAGTATCAAATTGGAACAAATGGGTCATTTTACAAACTGACCGGACCCTGCATATGCAGACACAGGAAAGGAACTGTAAGTGTCATTCCTGAAATATCAGAAAAATTATAAATAAAATGTTACAGCTGATTGATAAACGCTGCTTTGCAGTTATATCTGCATTACATCCAGACAGACTCCTTTTTCAATTTACGTCTACCTTATATTCAGCAGAGTTTAATCAACTTGTTCAATAGAAAAGAAATGTTGACAGCTTGAACCAAATGACCGAATATGTCTTACCAGTGTCACTATTGCACATTCAGCCGTCAGCTGCGCTGCACTAAAAAGCGTCCGTACAAAACGGTAAATGTGCTTGTGATCAGGGTCATGCTTGCTGTAGTCATCTGGAACTTCTTCCCGCTGAAATAGAAAGTGCCTAGAGTTAGTCACTGCACTTCTAAATGTTACTTGGGACTGCTTTTTACAGCAATACACTATTGTTTCCTTTCACCAGTCTGAAAGACAAATCTACACAAACTTTTGCTTTGGAAAGAGAAGGAACAAAATTCTATACAAGATAGAAAGCAGCACTGGCCATAAGAGTAAATATTAGGAGAGGTCTCTAACAAAAGCAATAGTTTTACCTGGTCTTTTGTAGTCCAGTTTTAATTCACATTTTTCTCCTATAAGGATATAGGTTTGAATGAAAGGCAGATGACTGCCTCTGTCATCCTGAAGTTACATTTCTTGGTTATATCCTTGAAGTGATGATTAGAAGTACGTAATCTTGACAGGCGAGATGGTAGGTAACATTCTTGGCATACCAGTGTCCACGCTGCATTCTTCTATATCCACACGGCAATTACATATACATCAGGAATCCCTAGGCATTCTGCTTCTCTGAAAGTATCATGCAAGATTTTCACTGCTCTGCATGAGCTACCTAGCATGATGCAAGGGAAATTCCAAGTTCTGAAAGGTAATTCTTCCCTATGGGCAGCAGGCAAGAGCATGAACGAACCCCGTGGGGGACTAACACATCTATGGAACCTTCCTATTTAGCAGGAAGCAAAAATTCCATCCCAAAATAAGCTACAATCACAAATATTGGAGGCACTGATTTTTCAAAAGACAAAGTGAAGCTTCATACAGATACCTCATAAGGTTTCCCTCCAGGCTGAGGGGGAGGGTGGTGAATGAGAAAAAATCCTGCAGAATGATCCCAGAAAAACAAAATTAGAAGGTAACTATCCCTTCTTTAAAAGATACCATCCCTGAAGGATTCTTACTCCTGGCAAAAAGGAAGTTTAAAGGAAATCCCAAAACAGTTTCAGTAAGACAAACCAACAGCTACAGCAAGGCCAAAGCCAAATATAAAATGTTTTTGAATATGGTAGAAGACATGCATAAGGATTAAGACAAAAACAATCAAAGTCTTCAAAAATCTGGCCAACTCACGTATAGGACATCCTGGTATCCAAAACTTTATGGTGACATGTGAGAGTTTGGGCTCTCCTATTTTAGAAACAGGTTTTGCAGGACTGAGATGGAAAAGAGTTCTTCCTCGAGTCCAAAGCCAAAGGGCAGCAAATGAACGGGGTGAGAATTGAATGCCTGCTTTGCATACGTCTAACAACAACATTCTTAACATAGGCAGGCAGAGGCTGGTCTGTGTCTGATCAAATGAGCTGACATTGACCTGGCTGGCTTCAAACTAGGCTTAAAAAAGCAAAAAAAAACCCAGGAAGTCAGACATGGTGCTCTTACGTAAGAGATGTCAAAAGAAATAAAACCGATGAGAACAGTTCCTGCCAAATAGAAACCCAAGATCTTTTGGGCAAACCATATGTGAAGAAAGGCCTCTCCAGGACGGGCATGCAAATGTGGGAATAATGCCGGCAGGAGGTTCATCTGCATCAGAGGCCATGCCACACACACCTGATGCTGAGCCAAGCTCGGGCCCTCATGCCCTGACTTTGAGCTCCTATCATTTGTCTAGGGAAATGACAACCTGATAAAAGGTCTCTGCTCTGAGGTCCACCTGCCTTTTGGCCATGAAGGCCCAGTTGCCTATAAATTAATGTTTTACTGCTGCATATTGGTTAACTTGTCAGGATAGATTCCAGTATCAAACATAAGGTTTCCTGGCTTCTGTTCTTCCATCTGGCCAGACCATCCACAACCAGCAAGATTTCAGGTACAAGGTGCAAGACTTAACCAAGAGTTGTGCTCAGCACAATATTTTCTCAGCCGCACTTGAGACAGGGCCAGTGGTGAGAATTATCTACCACAGCTTCACTCATTGGTCTGAAATAGGGTACAACTTTATTGGAAAGGACTTCTAACCCAGAGAGCTCTGATGAAACACAATATAGTTTTAAGGAGAGCATCTAAGGTGGTACCGCACTCAGATGGCTAGGTCTCTGGTTCTGAACTTGTATAGAGAGGAGAGGCTAGAATCTTTGGGTATGTCTACATGGCAATTAGACACCTGTGGCTGGCCCATGCCAGCTGACTCAGACTTGTAGAGCTTGGGCTAAGGGGCTGCTCAACTGCAGTGTAGAGGTTCGGGCTGGGGCTGCAGCCCGAGCTCTGGGACCCTCCCATCTCATAGGGTCCTAGAGCCTGGGCTCCAGCCTAAGCCTGTACATCTACACTGAAACTGAGCAGCCCCTTAGCCCAAGGCTAAGTCAGCTGGCACAGGCTGGCCTCAGGTGTCTAACTGCAGTGTAGACATATGCTTTGAAGCGGAGCTACCCTAAGTTAAAGGCTTTAGCAGCTGTGAGTCAGGGGCAACTAGTCACTTGGCACCTCCTGCCAATGCTTCATTTGGGAACGTAAAGTCTTGTTCAAGACAGACAGACCTCAGCACTACTGGCTTCAAAACAGACCAGAGGATACTAGGAACTCTGCAAACGGTGAAGTTCCTACCTTTGTAAGGGATGATGTTGGACTCTGATCTCTGGGCTGAAAGGGAAGCGGAGTCTGGGAGGGCACAACCCAAGTGTCCAGCTGTCAAACATGACTCTGCCATACAAGCCAAGGATTTCTCCTTCAAATCACTGAGCCAGATTCATAAGTTTCTTGGGGATTTAAAGGAGGGAAGAAGGGATGCTTTTCTCCCATCCCAAGTGGCTGAAACAGAGGATGATATCCAAAACAGACAAAGGAATTCTAGAAGCAAGTAGCAGTGGAGTGAGTGAACTCTAAGGCAAAGCTACCTGAAGTGCCTGACACCGGAAATAAAACAGGACACAGAATCAGGATTCCTCAGAGGCTGCTGGACACTGGAATCCTACTGATGATCATAGGCCAGCAGATTCAGGAGGGAAATAAAAGGGGGAAAAGTGAAGGAAAGAGTTATGATCTGACTGGAAGGCAGGGAGGGTCATGGAAAAGGATATCGGGAACAGTCAAAGCTGGACAGGATGACGCGGTACTGAAACATCTGCCAAAGAGATACAAGCAGGAATGCAAAATTTCAAAAGCTTAATCTCTGTGGTGACAAGTGATCAACAGGCAGAGGTGGCCTGCACTCCTACTCATTATCACTGTCTTTAGGGACAGAAAAGATGTAGAGCTTGCAGATTTCTGCCTACCTCACACAGAGTTGATACTCCTCTATGGAAGCTATCTTTACAGAATAATTCTTTTGCCAAATTAAACTGCTTTTAAAGAAGTTTTAGATACTAGAGGTCAAACACCGCCACTACACAGACACTGTAAAGAATGACTTGTAAAGTTACTTTAAAAAGTATGAAACTCAACTATTATAAGTCAATACACACACCCCACACCAGAAATATCATTTATATTTAACACTAATAGTTATGTTAATACTAAAGCATATTTTTAGGATCTGGCAGGAAGATTAATCAAAGCTGTATCTGTTTAAATATTTGAAAGACAAACTTTTTTTTTTTAAACCACAAAAGTCTTTTAAACCAGCACAGACACTTCTAAGTTCAATCCTGATGAAAAGGAAAACAAAGTAAATGACCAGGACTCTGCAAGGCAGTCAACTTGACACCACTCAACAACTACACGCTGAAGCGCAGAGTCTTCAGCTCAAATCTACTATCAGGTTTGTACCTTAGAAGATTGTCTGTAAACAGGAGCATGAAAACTAATAACTTTAGAACAATATGTTGAATGCCTCAAACTGCCAGGGTAAGAGACATTAAGCATATTTACTTTAAAATTTTGCCTTTCAGGTTCATTAAAGGCCAGACTCACCGTCTCCTGCTTTGTGTGATGCTTTATGAACTATGTACTCCTATTTGCTATCACTTAAAGGTTAGGCACAAAGGCTGTAAAGGTAAAGCATGCTTCCTCCAAAATGATTATACAGCCTTGACCAAGCGCTTGGCACGAAATAGTGTTAAAAAACAAAACAAAAAACAGACACAGGGAATAGTAAGAATCAGAATAAACATGGAACTAACATGATGCATGTTAAATGTCACCACTTCACTTTAACACATCTTATTCTTCAAATACCATGAGGAAAAGTGAAGGGTACACTGCAATTGCCTATTGACATAATAGTTGGTCGTCTATTCATAAACCAATTTGGTTTTAGAAGCTCCAAGAGGAGAAGACCACATAACTTTGCCTGCACTTAGATCTATATTAACAAAAAGTAATTTTACTCTTTTGAAGTGAATGCTATTTATATTGGATATACAAGACAAGGATAAAAATACATACATGAGTAACAACAAAAATAAGCTCAAAAAATTACACTTACCGTGAGAGGATGCGATTTTTCATCAAAAATATCCAATGATCTGACTGAATCTCTATCAAACAAGAGTACACATTTTACCAATGGAGTTTAACTATTGGCAGAGCAAAGCATTTGATACTGTAAAAACCGTTCACCACATTAAAGCACATTTTTTAGTTTTGCACATTTTTCCTGGAATTTGGCACTAGGTTTTGCTGCAATCCTATCAGCGTGGTTATGAAGAGATTTTCCATAACTGAAAGAATTTAATAAGCAAAATCAAGCATGTGAACAGCTAGCTATGTTCTCACTACCAGAAGTTAAATTAAGTATCTGCATAAAGGCCCTAGAGTTGACATTATATTAAATGTATTTACTGTATAGGCTCTTCTGAAAACAAACTTTCATCTCATTATAAAGTAACACTTCTCATACAGTCATACAATGTATGCTGCAGCTAAATATAATGCGACAAGCCCTGGTAGCATGGTGCCAATGGACCTACTGCTAGGTCTTTGCCGCAAGAAACCAAAAACATGTTTTTACATTGAAACCGCTAACGTGAGTGAGCTGTCTTGATGTAAAATCCTAGCAGAGACAAAGCACAGGTGGTTTGCGCTCAGTGTAGCTAGTTGAGACAAACCCCATGTGAGGGCTATAGCGTTGACCTCAACTAGTGGCATCAAGGCAAAAAACTACCTTCACCTTGTCTCTATTAGGATTTTAGAACGCACCTAACTTGAGTTAAACTATCTCAATGTCAAAAGCACCTTTTTTCCAGGGAAGATATAGCAAGCATTACATGAGTGACTCCCTCAGCTGCAGCTACCCCTGGGAACTCCCGTTGGCCCTGTCCTCACTAGGAAAAATGGTGTGATCATTAATACATGTTAAAATCCTAATACAGGGAAAGCCACTATATTTTTAACTTGTGTTAGCTAATCAAAATAAAACCTTTGCTCCCCAGAGTCTACCTCAGCCAGCTAATGTTCATAAAACTACAACAGCCTTGTCTACAGTAGGATTTTAGCATGCTAGCTAATGTGCTTTAGAAAATACACCTTTTTTTCTAGTAAAGACAAGGCCCTGATGTATTTTTTTTTCCAATTGTGTTAGCTGAATTAAGTTAGCTGAACATGACTGAAAAGCCCTCTTACTGTTCTGCAAGCTAGCACATTTGAAGCCATGTTCGCTGGCCACATTGAAGCCTAGGCTTCCCTTAGACGTTTACTAGATTAGTTTAACATACATTAAAGGCAGTATGTCTTGTCTACAAAAGACTTGGTACGTATCAGCAGGTTAGCGAACATCACATCTTAAATTCTAGTCTATACAAGACCTCAAACATGAAAAGTGCTTTTCAAACATGTTACACTAACTCAATTGAGCTAACAGTGTTAAAACATGCCCCATTTTTGCCCATCAAGAAGGGTGGATACCTTTCAAGGGTATTCTCCCTTCCCTAAGAAGAGCTCTGTAAAACCTGTAGGGGTGAAGTTAAGATTACATGCATCCCGCCTCCACCCCACGCCACTCTTGGGGCTGCCCACTCTCCGCCCTGAGTTTTTTTTTAACCTCAAATTAATCTATTCATAATTGATCAAGACAGTTTACAGGATTGTAGAGGCTAGCCTAGACAGTCCCCAGACATTTGTGGTTTACTCTAGGGACTAGTCTCTGCCATCACACTGGGAGTTCTCTCAAGGTAGTTAATTTTAGGTAAGCCCTCTAGTGAAAAAGACTGCAGCAGATCCCAACTCTACAAAAGTGACCTCTTCACAAAGAGGGACAGTGACAGAGAGATGGCTGGCAGCCCTCTGCTGCCAGATCTTATAGACATGATCTGGCTTGTTTTTAAGAAGCTGCTGATTGTTTAATACAGGATCAGACAGTTCGTGTTCTTCTCTATTTTCATTCTCTGAAAGGGCAGCGCTAGCAGCTTCATTTGAATGGCAAAATGTTCTACGAGGCTCAAGCTTCAGTTCCCAATTCAAATATTAAACGTCATACCATGGAAAGGGATTAGGTCATAAAGAATTCTGATTGAGGTTACAGGAACAAACCATCCCAATGTGTAGAAAGAATAGTAAATATGTCAGGTGGCCAGCTTGGCTTAACAGTGAAATCCTCGTTGACCTTAAACACAAAAAAGAAGCTTATAAGAAGTGGAAGATTGGACAAATGACCAGGGAGAAGTATAAAAATATTGCTCAGGCATGCAGGAGGGAAATCAGGAAGGCCAAATCACACTTGGAGTTGCAGCTAGCAAGAGATGTTAAGAGTAACAAGAAGGGTTTCTTCAGGCATGTTAGCAACAAGAAGAAAGTCAAGGAAAGTGTGGGCCCCTTACTGAATGAGGGAGGCAATCTCGTGACAGAGGATGTGGAAAAAGCTAATGTACTCAATGCTTATTTTGCCTCTGTCTTCATGAACAAGTCAGATCCCAGACTACTGCACTGGGCAGCACAGTATGGGGAGGAGGTGACCAGCCCTCTGTGGAGAAAGAAATGGTTCGGGACTATTTAGAAAAGCTGGACGAGCACAAGTCCATGGGGCCAGATGTGCTGCATCCGAGAGTGTTAAAGGAGTTGGCGGATGTGATTGCAGAGCCATTGGCCATTATCTTTGAAAACTGATGGCAATCGGGGGAGGTCCCGGACGACTGGAAAAAGGCTAATGTAGTGCCCATCTTTTAAAAAAGGAAGGAGAAGGATCTGGGGAACTACAGGCCAGTCAGCCTCACCCCAATCCCTGGAAAAATCATGGAGGAGGTCCTCAAGGAAACCATTTTGAAGCACTTGGAGGAGAGGAAGGTGATCAGGAACAGTCAACACGGATTCACCAAGGGAAGTCATGCCCGACTAATCTAATTGCCTTCTACGACGAGATAACTGGCTCTGTTGACGAGGGGAAAGCAGTGGACGTGTCATTCCTTGACTTTAGCAAAGCTTTTGATACGGTCTCCCACAGTATTCTTGCCAGCAAATTAAAGTAGTATGGGCTGGATGAATGGACTATAAGGTGGATAGAAAGCTGGCTAGATCATCGGGCTCAACGGGTAGTGATCAATGGCTCCATGTCTAGCTGGCAGCCGGTATCAAGCGGAGTGCCCCAAGGGTCGGTCCTGGGGCCAGTTTTGTTCAATATCTTCATTAATGATCTGGAGGATGGAGTGGACTGCACCTTCAGCAAGTTTGCAGATGACACTAAACTGGGAGGAGTGGTAGATACGCTGGAGGGTAAGGATACGCTACAGAGGGACCTAGACAAATTAGAGGATTGGGCCAAAAGAAATCTGATGAGGTTCAACAAGGACAAGTGCAGAATCCTGTACTTAGGACGGAAGAATCCCATGTACTCCTACAGACTAGGGACCGAATGGCTAGGCAGCAGTTCTGCAGAAAAGGACCTAGGGGTTACAGCGGATGAGAAGCTGGATACGAGTCAACCGTGTGCCCTTGTTGCCAAGAAGACTAACGGCATTTTGGGATGTATAAGTAGGGGCATTGCCAGCAGACCGAGGGATGTGATCATTCCCCTCTATTTGACATTGGTGAGGCCTCATCTGGAGTACCATGTCCAGTTTTGGGCCCCACACTACAAGAAGGATGTGGAAAAATTGGAACACATTCAGCAGAGGGCAACAAAAATGATTAGGGGATGAGAACACATGACTTATGAGGAGAGGTTGAGGGAACTGGGATTGTTTAGTCTGTGGAAGAGAAGAATGAGAGGGGATTTAACAGCCGCTTTCAACTATCTGAAAGGGGGTTCCAAAGAGGATGGATCTAGACTGTTCTCAGTGGTAGCAGATGACAGAAAAAGGAGTAATGGTCTCAAGTTGCAGTGGGGGAGGTTTAGGTTGGATATTAGGAAAAACTTTTTCACTAGGAGGGTGGTGAAGCACTGGAATGCGTTACCAAAGGAGGTGGTAGAATCCCCTTCCTTTGAGGTTTTTAAGGTCAGGCTTGACAAAGCCCTGGCTGGGATGATTTAGTTGGGGATGGGTCCTGCTTTGAGCAGGGGGTTGGACTAGATGACCTCCTGGGGTCCCTTCCAACCCTGATATTCTAGGATTCTAATATGTGGTATTTGCATATTAATGTAGTACACAGAGCAAAATTTTCTTATGAACATCTAAAGTGTAATAATCTAAACCCCATTTTACTTAGAAGGAGGCAAGCCACAGCCCAGACCAAGTGCTGGTGCACTTAAAAGCAGGAGCAGGTTCTAGAACAAGTTCAGTAGGTTTTTCCAACACTGCCACTTTAATTTTTGTGCTTCACCCTTGACGTAATATTGAACATAAACATTGTTTTACAAGGTCGATCAGCCTATGGCATAACTATGAGGGAAAAGCAGAGGCTCCATAAAACTGTATGATGTTTTGAACCTAAAAAATTATTACTAATTATGCTAACAACAGCTCAAATGACTGGGACATACAACTGCTGCTTGTTGTTAAGCCACAGTTATGATTTTGCTTAACTAGAGAGAGAAGTTTAGAGAGTGCTCACCTGTTCTTTATGTGGTAGTATATTGCTAACGTCACACTGTGAGGAAAGGGGGAAAAATGGTTATTTTACGAAGTATATTCTGCCTTGACACAGATGTTGCTCAGGACAAAAACAGATTTCTAGAACCCATTTAGAGTATGACTTGATTCTATTTCTGATGTTGAAATGAAATTAGTGATTCCCCATCTCCCAAATACATTTTTTTCTTAAGTTCTCATTGCCTGGTTCTGGTTCTCTCCTGTGAACGGAAGTTGACCAAGACAGATATAATAGCTGAACTCATTTCAAAATGACATATATACATCTTTGTATCATAAAAAAAAGTCTGTGGCACCTAGCTGAATGCATGTCTGATTAACGACTGGCAACAACCGTAAAAGCTTCAGCATGCCAGAAGCCAGCCCATCATAAGCTCCCTTTGAAGTATTTTTTTTTTTTTTTTTAAAAACAGTGTACTTTAATGGTAAGATGGGCTTATTGGCTGAAACACCTATTCCTTCCACAACCAGAAAGCAGGCCAGTCCATAATGGTATTCAAACACTACAGCGACATGCGCCATATAAGTGGAACAGATGCAATGGTGGAAAGAGGCTAGCACCCACTACTGTATGGTACTGACATATACCAGAAACAAATCAAGTTATTGATTCTGAGTTATACTGACAGTATCATGCTTTGAAAATAAACATTTCCACATTTATTAATAGGACACCACTAGACTAGCAAAATAAACTATTCAGTTATAAACTGTCATTTTAAATTTGTCATGTTTTTATTTTATACCTAGCTCACCATTAACCCTCTAAATTAGATCTGTTGTCGTCTTGGTTTCCAAAAACTGGCCAAAGAAAATTCTGAGTAAGAGTCTCACTTTATCTTTAAAACATCCAATTGGGCCTACGTTCTTCTGTATGGGGGTTTCTAAGAAGTGAGCAGCCTTAAAAACTGTGACTCATGCGGAGACAAAAAGACAATTAATTACATGTAAGCAGAGCTTCAATTTGGAAGTTCCCTCACTACAAAGGAGCATTTTACATTCATAGTATATCCTCAAGATCCGATTTTAAATGTTTCAGTACTTCACCTGCCCACGCTCCCCTGCCAAATATTTTTCACTTGTTTCCTACTGTGTATAAGACCCACAAAAACAAGGTTAAGTAGTAAAACTGACTATATTGTCTCGTGTACCACGTCAGAAGTCTGGAAAAAACGGTTGTAATTTCAGACACAATAACCTTGAGTCAAAATTTTTAGACAAGTGATTTTTAGCTGATGTCCCCTTTCCATATCCTTTATAAAACTAAAATCAAATGACACTGCATTTAGTCAGTGGATTGTTCAGAACTGACTGAAGGGGTACCACAGCTCCTCAGAGTGTAGAGTGCAAAGAAAAGCTGATCTACACAGGTTTTGCTATAGCGATGGTCAGTTATGGGCTATGATTTATTTTTACTGATGGCGTCATAGCAGTATGATACGCAGCATGGACACAGTTACAGCAAAATGTGCCTTATGCTGGTATAGTTTGCTCCCCCTGTCCAAAACAGGTATGAGCACATTTATACTGGGGGGTTTGGGTGTACCAATACAGTTAAAGCCCTACAACGCACGCAACAAAATTGTTCTCCTTACACTTGCTGAGATTTGATACAACCCTTTGTTTGAGTAAAAGTACAAAATTTAAAAAGCCAGGACATTCAGAGTAATGAATTTAATATCATGAAACACTACATTGACAGCAGTAGAGACTAAAGTATCTGTATAATCAGAGAAAAAGGGCGTAAGGGGCAACTCCAGTGTCCGTTTCCCCATCATGGAGTGTCAGTCAGAACCCCAGAGGCGGACGGGAATAGAGTTCACTCTTGCCCGTTCAGTCCTGGCCACAACAGTTGTGACTGCCAACTTGAACAAGTCATTTCACATGGGCAATGAAACAGCCTTCAGACGGCAGTGACTCATTGCTAGTACTGGCCAATAAAAGGGGAACTGGTGATTCCGTTTTCCACTTTGGCTGGAAGACTTCCTTCTGAAACAAGTCTGACAGTCCTATTTGTCTGGATCCGACGTGAAAGGCAAGCTGGAAGTGCAGCTTCCTAATCCCATTACAATTCTGGGCTGCACAGCCCTCTACTAGTCTAACCTTAGAGTCCTACCAAAAGTAGAAACTTATCAAGTCCCAAACAGAGTCAGACATGCCCAACAGGCCACCTAACCCATTGCTAAAAGGACAGCCAGGCATATGGCAAGGTGAGAGAGGACAAGAGGGGATGGGATGGTTTGAACTCCTCCCCTTCAGCACCTCCCTTCTGGCCAAGCAGCAGCAGTGCATCATGCAGCTGTCTCACTTTCAGGTCTGGATTTCAATAGCCAAGTCAGCAGCTTAATACACTTCCAAAATTTGTTCAAACTTTAGCATCTGTCTGCAGGTGCAATGCCCTGGGGGAGCTACCAAGTCTTCCTCTATGTTGCATCAAGGAAAGGAAAATCACTTCTCAGCTTTGGCTCCCTACCAGCTGTGTAGGGAACTAGTTCTCACCATGGCATCAGCAGCACGTGGATCGAAAAGAAGCCTCAGATGGGGAACAACAGAGGCTGTAGAGTCCATTCTTTTTAGATGAAAGATGTTTTAGAACTATGCTCAAATACATGACGACGACTAAAACTATGCACTAGGTATAGTCTGTTACCACTAGAGGGCAGACTAGTGCTATAGGCAGCTAGGGAAGAAGTTCCAGAGGACTATTACACGGAACGCCACACAAAACCACTTCCCATTTTTCAATCCAGAGTTTTTGCTTTGCTTTCATTTTTATTCAACATCGATGCTCCAGTTCTGCACAAAATCATCAAGTGAACTGAGCGCGGTTTAAACTAAGTCTCGTCTATACAGGACATTAGTGTGCAGCAGAGTGTGAATCTACAGTACACTAGCCTGCTATGAACTAATGTCCTATGCAGACAAGCCCTGACATGTGAAAACACCCTAAGCGGCATTACCGGATGGCAAGGGAAAAGCTCAGTCCCCACGCCTCCCAAAACCCTGTTAGCCCCAAGTCCCTTTCCGTGTCCAAACTGTCAGGGATGAACTGTCAAATCAGAGCCAGCTGAATGTCTTGACTGACAGAGACCAGCATGATTATCCAATCCCAGGCTCAAAGCCCGCAACGTCACTCTGCCTCTTGCATGATCAGAATGGTACTTACCATTTTATTGTGCTTCTAAGATTAGGCTGGCTGACTGTGCTGTCATCTATAAATATGGTTGAGCATGAGCTATACTTTTTCGTAAGTTGCCCTGGAGAAACCTAAAAAAAAAAGCCACCACCAAACAAATGTAAGAAAAGTGCTTCTACAAGTTTGTTTACAGAAGTTTGGGTTCTGGGTGTACAACTTCATCAACACATCCAAAATAATGTAGATGGATACTAAGTAGCAACCAGAAGGCACTTGCAGATGAATGCTCTTTGCGTCTAAGCTGCCCTATATCAGTACAGTTATTCAAGATGCTGTTAATTCTGCAACACATACAGAAATGTTCATGTACATAAACATAAGACAAACATTAGAGTTCTAATTTTAGTTTTGTATCAGCCTTTTCCCTTCTTTAATACATTTATCTACTTCCTCTATGCCAACTGCTCCCATATCTCCTTCTCCCACTCCTTGTTTATCCCTTCTTTTATATCACACCCCACACTTTAAACATGCTCCCATTTTCTGGGCACTCCATCCTCCCTTTAAATCCCAACACTTCCATAAACCCTTCATAACATTAATCTCTTCCTTGTATCCGGTTTATCATTTTGAACCAGAATGTGAGCTATCTGGAGATCTTTGTTTTAGTCTACAGCTGTAATCTCAAGCAAAGAAGGGTCTGTACTTCAGATAGGAAACCTCGGAAGAAACCGAAGCATGCTGAAGGATGCAACATTGATAATTTCATTACCAATAAGTGACTCGTCCTTAGTAAGGCATAACCCACTTCCTGTCCTCCAACTATATAGTGTTGGATGTATGAAAAAGGTCTGATGTATGAAAAGTCTGATTGTTTAAAAAAATATTTAAAGGATTTTTCTGCCTTTTAGTATTAAAAATATCAGGATTTGATTTCCCTCTTTCTTGGAGGACTCCCTGAACAACTAAAGCGACATGACCTCACAATCAGGTTGAAGAGATTTAACTGAACAGTTTAAGGTTTGCCAACCTCTACTTAATACCAAACCTCAGTCACTGAGAAAGCTGTGTAAGCTCCCACACCCTTCACTCCCTCCACTGAGGCCTGGGGAAAAATCCCATGGCAGTTCTTAAGTCCTTCAGCAAAACCAAGAAAGTCTTCAACCTGAGTTTTGGCAAACAGAACTGGAACTTAATATAAACAAAAAAATATATGAAAATAAGAATGACAAAATACACAAGTCGTTGTGCTACCAATGTGGGCATATACATTTTACTTTCAATGGCACATCCAAAAAGCTTCAGCACCAAGGTAGTTTTACTAATTTAAGTATGAGAAGACATAAGTATTAGAAGACATTTCCTTGACCTACTGTTCAGTGGCATAAGAAAGTCTCATGCATTTCTCTCTCTGGTGCGATGTCAAAAAGGAAAAAAAGGGACATGAGCTAGATGTGTGAAGTAGCAGCAAATGAGAAGATCAGAACAGTTTTGCCTACTAAAAAGTTACTGCTAGGTTATCATGGGCCCAATTTCCAGAGATGCTGAATCCTTGCAGCTCTCACTGAATTCAATGCTACTATGCTCAGCACTTCTGAAGAGTCGGAGCACTTCCTTCTGTTTATTAGACACCATCACTCAATTTTTAATTCCTTTTAACAAGAGAGTTTGCATTGAAGAAAAGTCATTACTTCAATGAAGACTAGCTGCATTGCCTAATATTGCCTTTAGATAGCATCACTCATAATAGCAAATCTTTCTCAAATTAAGATTTAAATAGCTTGTCATCTCAGCTTTTAAAATGTACCTGGTTTTACTTCTGCTTTAAAGAGACATCAACTAAACACACACACTTGTCTGAATTTTTCCCCTACGACTGTTTATAATTAATATAAAAGGTCAGTAGAACTGAAAAAAAAATGCTATTTTGTGCTTTGACAGCTCACTCATCGCTGTACTCTCCTCTGTCTGTTTCCTCCATTTGCGTAATCTTTCACACAGCAATGTAGGAAAAAAATAATTGTGGGGTTTTTTAAACTTGGAAAAGGTAATTGTATAATCAATAAAGTTAGCAGGGACTTTGGAGTACATAAAGGACCTGCAGCTACTCTGATTGTGTTTTTGAAAGGACTAGGTTCCAAGTTGACAGTATCCCTTAAAACAAACCATCAGACGTAAGATGCTGTTTACTTACATGATTGATGTGGTTACTCTTCCTCTTCTCTCGCACTAGGAATGGGGGAAGAAAATGAACTCAGTTATAAATTAAGAAGTTCCATAGCAAGGCACACAGTGGTATCAAGCAAGCTATATTGTTTTCCCAAAATATAAACAAGCAACACACACGATGCTATTTTAGCTCTTGTACTTTCCATATCAGGAATTCAGTTTTGAGGACAAATAAATCAATACACTTGTTTTTTAAATGTTTCACAAAGCCATTACTAATAAGTTCGCTCCCACTTATCCAAATGACCTGGGGACAGCCAAAACTTTCAGATAACTGGGCATTTGGATAAATGGAAGTGCCAGAGCATTTAGTGCTAGAAGCCAGAGGAAGCAAGAGGCAGTGGTTGGGCCTTCCTGTGCTTTGACCCTGCATGCTGCAGCGATGCCAGGTAATGCTGCATGGACAGAGCCCAAAGGGAGGTAAAGAGAAGGAAAAGGAAATGGTGAGTAGCCACAGGAGCATCCTTAACAGCCTCAACCTCTGCAAGCACCACTACAAATAGGGAGGGGTAGGACTGGCCCCGGCCACTGGGGCTTTCAGTGCCAGGAAGCGCCCAAGCAGCACCAAGGAAGCTATTCCCCATTGCAGCTACTCTCTGCTCTGCCTCCTTCTTTCCTTTCCATTCTCTCCCCTTCACCCTCTCCTCTGCCTCCCTTCCTTTCCCTTCCTCCTGCCCCATTCGCTTTCCTTAATCTGTCAAGTCTCCCTCTGTCCTTTCCCACTGAACTCCTCATTTCCTTCTTGCTCTCTCCTCCCCTATGTTCTCTCATTCTCCCCCCACCTCACTTTTCTCACTCCCATCTCTAGAAATCCTCCCAAATCCCAGTTCCTGCAACCTTAATGTTAACCAAACAGTAGGTGATAACAGATTTTTGTGGGGGAGGTAGAGATGCACCGTGACTTCGTATAACTAGGGTTTCTGGATAAAGGCAATTCAGATAA
Organism: Lepidochelys olivacea; assembly: GCF_965140295.1. NCBI lineage: Eukaryota > Metazoa > Chordata > Testudines > Cheloniidae > Lepidochelys > Lepidochelys olivacea. The sequence goes on along the minus strand of NC_140421.1, from coordinate 63,845,918 downwards.
TGGAAATTATACTGTTCAAATAAAATCATTAATGACAGTCTAAACTCAGTTTACAGCCACAATTAAGAATTGCAGTATTTCAGTTGCATAGTCTTCTAAAAAGTACAGTAGTCTTGAAACTATGTGTGGAGGCTAACTGAACTATTTGGCAGCCAGAAACACTTGATAAAAGTTTTACATTCAAGACATTATTTTATCTGTCAAAGTTGGGCACATTTTACAAATAGCTGTTAATTTGCATATGCAAGATGGAAATATTCTCAGCATTCTGGCCCTACTACACAGTTCAAGGATAACTACCTCAATTTTGGGAAGACTTCAGAGGTTCAGAAAAAACTCAGCCATTTCCAAAGACGATTAGACTAGATGTAAAAGCAGTCACTTAGCAAATGAGTAGCCAGCTTTCATAATGTTTTCACACTAAGTAATGGTAAGGATAAAGTGATGTGCATATCAGTATTTAGGTAGCAGGAGAACTCATACCTATCAACCATATTAGCTTTGGTCCTGGCTATTAGCCTGGATGGACAGAGATGGTGTCCCTACCCTCTGTTTGCCAGGGGCCAGGAATGGGCAAGAGGATGGATCACTTGTTCTGTTCATTCCCCCTGGGGCACCTGGCATTGGCCACTGTTGGAAGACAGGATACTGAGCTAGATGGACCTTTGGTCTGATCCAGTATGGCCATTCTTATGTTCCTCTCCTCTCAAGGTAGAGAGAAGCATGGGGTTAATTCCACTCAAATTGGGCATTAACAAGATCTTTAATTTAATATCATATTATTTACTGCCACCTCTGCTATATTCCCTCAGATCAGAGACTAATACTATTTTCCATATTAACCACAAGGGAGTGAAGGGTGATGCTTGATCCACAAGTCCATTCATTGCCACCACGTTGCAGAACCAAGTCTCTTCCAAGATACCCTACCTACTTAACAAACCCTAGACACACTTGCATGACGCTCACCAACTTAAGTCTTAGTCAGGCGTATTTCTTCTGAATGAACTTGCTGTAACTTCTGTTTCAGTAAATGGAAGTGATATAAACACACACCGAGAAAATAAAATGTTTCACAAAGCAGGAAAATACTTTAACCGATTGTACATTTAAATTGAATTAAATATGGCATTATGTCACACAAAGTCATAAGAGTGGCCATACTGGGTCATAGAATATCAGGGTTGGAAGGGACCTCAGGAGGTCATCTAGTTCAACCCCCTGCTCAAAGCAGGACCAATCCCCAACTAAATCATCCAAATTTTTTCTTCTTTTTGCCACAGATCCCTAAATGGCCCACTCAAGGATTGAGCTCACAACGCTGGGTTTAGCAGGCCAATGCTCAAACCACTGAGCTATCCCTCCCCACAATGGTCAGACCAATGGTCCATCTAGCTCTGTATCCTGTCTTCCGACAGTGGCCAATGTCAGGTGCCTCAGAGGGAATGAACAGAACAGGTAACCATCCAGTGATCCATCCCGTTGCCCATTCCCAGCTTTTGGCAAACAGGCTAGGGACAACATCTGTGCCCATCCTGGCTAATAGCCATTGATGGACCTATCCCTCCATGAACTTATCTAGTTCCTTTTTAACCCTGTTCAAGTCTTGGCCTCCACAACATCCTCTGGCAAAGAGTTCCACAGACTGACTGTGCACTGTGTGAAGAAATTACTTCCTTTTGATTTAAATCTGTTAATTTCATTGGGTGATCCCTAGTTCTTGTATTATGAGGAGTAAATAACATTTCCTTATTCACTTTCTCCACACTAGTCATGATTTTATAGACCTCAATCACATCTGCCCCTTAGTCGTCTCTTTTCCAAGCTGAAGAGTCCCAGTCTTATTAATCTCTCCTCATATGGCAGCTGTTCCATATCCCTAATAATTTTTGTTGCCCTTTTCTGAACACTTTCCAAGTCCAATATATATTTTTTGAGATTGGGCAACCACATCTGCATGCAGTATTCAAGATGTGGACATACCATGGATTTATATCGGGGCAGTATGATATTTTTGTCTTATCTAGCCCTTTCTTAATGATTCCAAACATTGTGTTTTTTGACTGCCGCTGCACATTGAGTGAATGTGTTCAGAGAACTATCCACAATGACTCCAAGATCTCTTTCTTGAGTAGTAACAGCTAGTTCAGACCCCATCATTGTATATGTATAGTTGGGATTATGTTTGCTAATGTGTATTACTTTACATTTATCAACATTGAATTTCATCTGCCATTTTGTTGCCCAGTCACCCAGTTTTGAGAGATCCTTTTGTAGCATTTCACAGTCTGCCTGGGATTTAACTATCTTGAGAAGTTTTGTATCACCTGCAAATTTTGCAACCTTACTGTTGACCCCTTTTTCCTGATCATTTATGATTATGTTGAATAGGACTGGTCCCAATACAGACCCCTGGAAGACACCACTATTTACCTCTTTCCATTCTGAAAACTGACTATTTATTCCTACCCTTTGTTTCCTATCTTTTAACCAGTTACAATCCATGAGATGACCCTCTCTCTTATCCCATGACAACTTACTTCACTTAAGAGCCTTTGGTGAGGTACTTGTTATACAATCTTTTTATGCCACAGACTTTAGAGGGTGAAAAGGGACTTCATTTCACAGATGACACAAGCTGATGCTCATGGCCATCTGGCCATGCTTTTATTTGTTATAGAAAGTCAACATGAGGGTTGGAACTACTTCAATTTTCTCTTGATACTGTGTTGGTCTTTTTAAAAATACAAAAAGGATTAAAAGCCAACTATAAAGTAGCAGCAGTAAACAGAACTAAAAGGCTAAGCAGAGGGAGCAGTTTGGGGATATTTATATGTACAGTTCTAAAAACCAGGACAAGCTGAATGATAATCAGCAGTCTGGCTAGCTGCTTGTACAACATACCCCCTTTCCAAACCTTCAGCCTTTGACTTTACGGATTGCTAGCTCCTGAAAGCAGAGACTGTCTTCCTACCTGTCTGTACAGAAAGTAGCAGTCAGTCTCTAACTACCACTTTTAGCAAACAAACTGGCCCCGATAAGTGTTAATGTCTCAAAGTGGAAATCATTGATTTTACTGACCTGGCAAAAAGTTCAGAAATAAAGCAGATCCAGTACAGTCTAAATAAAAGATTCTGCATCTTCTACTCATGGAAAAGTCCTGTCCACCATAGCACAAACAGTTACTAATCCACTTAGCAGATCCATACTACTTTTCCAAAACAAATGTTTACACATCAGTTCCAAGGAATACTGAACATGTCAGACCCACGTTTAAGACTGAGCCTCTGCCAGCAGGACTTTCGTATAGTTTAACAGATTTCTGGCATGGCTTAAAGACTGCATACTGCAGAAGGAAACCACATTCCCAAATTTGTCAAGTTCCCTGATACAGTTTAAAGTGGTATTTAGTTACTAAGTTCTAATATTTGCAACTTCATCTCTATACCTGCCCCAACCTCTCTCTTTTGGTGAGGGGGGGGCTTTTTGGTAGGGTGGGAACTAGGTGGAGTCTTCCTTCCCCATGACTAACTGCAGTGCCCACCTCTATCGCTTAGAGATTTCCCAAGCAATATAATCATGATGCTGACATGACTGAATCTCCCTAGAAGGGTGACTTTGAATAGCAGCTCTGAAACCAACAGATTTGTCAATTTAACTCTACTGTTCTTTGGCAAAACTATAAGCAAGCAGCAGACACACTGAAGCTTTCTGTCAAGGCAAGTAGGTCCTTAACTCTTATGGTTGCAAAGATAACATTCCAAATACGGGTTAGAAACTTTAAAAGAACTGAACCTTAAAGGGACCAATCAGTTTAAATCACTGTGTTTTTTTTAACACTACTATTGTTACAAATAACAGATTTTTGTAACTAACAGATGAGAATATATTTCTCCATTTTTTCAGTTTGTTTAGCTTGTGCATTCAACAGCCTTTTGTGATCAGACAGCTTCACTGTTTACCCTGAATAGTCCATTTCCAATGTGTGGGTCTTTCACAGAAAAGGAGATTTTTTTAAGTTAGTAAATCTATTCATGTGTTTAAGGGGGGCTCAAGAATAGGTGTGCTTTCTGAAACTACTTAACACTTACAAAACTGAACAGATTTCAAACAGACAGTCTTCCTTACAGAATTCATGGCTTCGGCCCATCATTCCCCGGGTCAAGCTTCCCACTTGCAAGTGGATTTTTTCAAGCCCTGGTTATAAGACAACTGTTTTCTGCAACTAAATACCAAAATGAGATAAGGCAAACCTGTTCTCTCAGACTACTAGAATCAAGAAGCTTGAATCTCCTGATGTTTGATACCAATAAAGCACAAATGGCACTGTCATAATAAAACAGCCTATGAAGACACTACTATGAAGAGTTGCAAATTTTTAAGCTAGTAACTCCTTACTGTGACTAAGGTTAAATACAAAGGCAATTTATGTTTCTAAGACTCAGCTTGACCCGCAGTTCAAATATCCAGTTATTTTTCATTGTTCTCCCACCCCCTTTCAAAAAGGGAAACAAGCGTTCGCTTACCATCTGTTTGGGACTTGCTCAGGAAAATTGTGCTTGCTCTGGGGTGGTCAGATGGATTTGATTCCAAGGCTAAATCTGAAAGACAAGGGACAAAGAGATGGAATTTCAGTTTGGGGTGGACAGAGAAGAAATCACCATGGAGGGATAGTGAGGATGACTATTGATGAGGCTGAGGTGAACATTCTGAAGGTTGTCCGACTCTTGGAGAGCGGTATCAGCTTTCAAATCAAGGAGCCAGTGTTAAAATCCTGGCTTTTTACCTTAATGTCCCAAAGAAAAATCAAGTCTACACTACCAGTTTTAAAACTATAAGCAAATGGAGGTACAATTTACAAGCCAGGTTATTTAGGGTAGAGGACAAAAAATGAAGAAACTAAGAAAACAGATTTTTCACTTTAGTAAAGTTTCCTTTCCCACAAAGGAAAGCTGCCTGATATGAGCAAATAGCATCAGTCCTGAGAAGTGGCAAGATCTGCCACCTCTTGCTGGAGCTATCACAAGGGCTAAGAAGCGATCTCCTGTTATCCCCTACTTCAGGAATTCCCCCATCCCAGTACAGGAGATCCTATTTTGTGGAAAGCAGAGTAAGCTGAAAAGGTACTTGCTGTGTCAGATCCCTCTTGCTCACACACTCCCATTCCCAGCCAGCCAGGTTTCGATTTGGTGCTTGTTTCACCACACTATACTGCCTCCTATGAGGGTGGTTTGCATCTGTTTCAAATAAGGTTTTACTTAGCGATAGCATGCTCAAGTCTCACTTTAGTCTCAAGCTGTTTGATTTTCATCTCATCACTAGTCCTGCCTTTATAGAAGCTATGCCAGACGCACAATTCCCAGAATACCATGTGGACAAGCTAACCTGGCTTTAAAAGCCGTTTCACAAACTGGGATAAATACTTAAAAAGCAGTTTGGCTTTTAAACTACATCTCTGCCTGCACTAGTGGAAAACTAATCTCATAAAACTTAGATTAATTTTAGGTAATCAGGAAATGTTTACGAATATTTGAGACGGAAGGGGAGAACACTTTTAAAAATCTTACCCAGTCAGAAATGAACACAAGAGCCTGCTCCACCACTAATCTATGAAACACTGATGTAGATTAAGTAGTCAAGTAAGGAAACGTCAGAATTAAAATTGCTAAGTTTCTTGCCATGATGAATCAAAGACATCAGAAAAGAATCTACAACTCATGCAGACAGACAGGCACAGTGCCTGGAAAAGTTGTAGTACTGAAGGGGTGTAAACATCATGCTAATATCAAACTGGCACTATGTTTATGAAAGGGGAAACAGTTGTTCTGAGGGATTCATGTTGTAGAAATACCAACCTATGCCTCATGATCCAATTCATGTATGTTCTGGTGGGACTATTTTTTTTTTTTAATAAAAAAACCACTACACTCTTACACCCTAAGAAACAAAATTCCTGACTACTTACACTGGTCACTCTGACAAACCCTCTTCCAACATATGCTGCATTTAGTACATAAACTATACAAACCAGGAACAAGAAGTTTAATACCTCAAAACAACGTGCTGGTGACTCCTTCAAGGGTATGAACTAACTTAAAATGCCCCATATGCTTTCCCCAGAAAAAGTGAAGGGAGATTAAACTAAAAAGAAAAGGAGTACTTGTGGCATCTTAGAGACTAACAAATTTATTTGAGCATAAGCTTCCATGAGCTACAGCTCACTTCATCGGATGCATTCAGCTGTAGTTCACGAAAGCTTATGCTCAAATAAATGTGTTAGTCTCTAAGGTGCCACAAGTCCTCCTTTTCTTTTTGCAAATATAGACTAATATGGCTGCTACTCTGAAACCGGAGATTAAACTGTTTACATCCTTAATCCCAGCACCACCCCCATACTAAAATGCTGATTAAATAACTAGTAGCCAAAATAATACATCTTACTATAATGTGACAGTTCGTCATGCATCTCCCTTGGATTCTCCCCAGGTCCATACATACAAGCCTTCTGTACTACGTAGCATCTACCCATAATATATCTGTTCCTCATGTGTCATGGTAAGAGCTGGTCTACACTGAAAAGTTCGGTCAATCCAGCTATGTCGTTTGGGGTGTGAAAAATCCACATCCTTGAGTGATGCAGCTAAGCCGACCTTCTTCCATTGACCTAGCTACCACTTCTCAGGGAGGTGGATTAACTACAGTGCTGGGAGAACCCCCCTTGTTGCTGTAGTGAGTGTCTACATGTACGTGCTACAGCAGTGTGCTGCTATAGTGTTCTAAGCTTAGACATAGTTTAAGCCAAGTTACTGGTTAGGCGAATCGACTCCTCTTGAATGAAAGGACTGAGATTCCCCAATGGCACACTACATTGGTTTCTATCTCTGGACATTCGCCAAATATCTGGCTTAAAACATCACAGATCACAGTCCAACAGTATTGTTTTGACATTAGTCCAGGATTGAACACAGCAAGTTTCACAACAGTGTAATTCTGAACCTTACTATACAAATATGGTGCATAAAGAGCTCTTCTAGCAATATGAAAGTTTGGGGGTTTTTTTTGCTTTTATTAATCCTTCCAGTCCTCCCACTTCAAACAGGTCATAATTTTAAAAAATTGACCCCCGCCCCTTTTTTTTTTTTTTTAAAAACTTAAACCAAAATTTCTTGGTACAATTTTACACACACACACACACACACACACACACACACACACAGTTTAGTGCTCATGGTGCCCATTAAAAGCTTCCTCATAGTCCTGAACAATAGGCTATAACAATTTGTCAGGACCGCCTCTAGAAGACAGGGTGGTTTACCCTCTACACCCATTAATTCCTTTGTTTCTATGCTCAGGATTGTCAACAAGAGTATAAATTTTAATACTTCACATTAATATTTTGAGGATTTGTGTGACGGACACCTGCCCACTATGAAATGGAAGAGGATCAACACATTTTATGTGTGACTGTCTGGATGGCTAAGATGGTTGCTACTTTGACTGCCAGTCACTACCAACCTGGATGGAAAAAAGCAGCAACCCAGAAGTGGAAGTGCTCTGTATCTCATTAAGAGATGCCAATCCTCTTATCTATCATGCAAGCTACACTTCATCATTAGCCAAGCAGACGGTATAGCATATCACAATTCAAACTGATGTTTATAAGTCAATGCAATACAAAGGCTGTGGGACAAGTATCATGGTTTTAAAGCATAAAGACGACAACTGGATGGACAGCTCCTTTAATGCATCATAATGGAGCAATATCTCCATGAAAAATGGGATGAAAAGTTTTAAGACCAAAGAGTAATGTTTCTTTTTTTTTTTTTTTTTTTTTTTTTTTAAGTCAGCCAAATGAGATATACCCACTATTGCTTCTTTCATTTCTCTAAGATTTCGTGAAAGTGGTGTTTGTCTAACTGACAAGACACTCTATTGGGTTAAATTGACCCCCACACCACCTCCATTATTTTGGCCTCCTCTCATTCTTCTCTTCTGCCAGTCTCGATAGCCTTTCATAGTATTAGATACTAGAAGGTAACACAGAATGCTAAAAGTACTACCAGAAATACAGATACAGCCTTCTTGCTTCTAGTTAACATACAGCATGAAACCACTGCACATACCAGTAAATTACTTTGAGACAACACATTGTGCTGCCCCTGGGACAAAACTCCAGCAACACCTGATCAGGATTGCATGGGTACCAGAGCTTCTCATCCCCTGAGTAGTGTGAAAGGACTAGCAGGAACAGAAGAGCTGCATTCCTCCAAAGCTGCTGAGAATGCAAGGGAGGAAGAGATGCCTTTGGTAGCTCACCACTCCAAAGCCCCTACCATCTGAGCAGCCATGGAGCATTGGTATCTATACAGCGACATGGTTCCTCCTGCACAGCGCAAGCAGGACAAAACTGGTCAGCTGTGGCAGTTTCACTTTTCTGGTACTTCCATCTGTGTCACTGGGCAAGTGCTATAAGCAGGAGCAACAGCACAGGTGCTGAACAAAGCAGAACATAGGAAGGACATCAAGAGCAGTGAGGAAGAAGACAAGAAAGCAAGTGGAGTGCACTGAGAGAAAAACCCATGGAAAGGGCTGATCTGCTAGTAACACAGTGGATTCGTGACCAAACCGAGTCCTTTATGCATGGAGCATCTGTGAGCCAGAAGCCAGCACACTCAGCTTTGGAGAAGATGTGCTTTTAAGTCATTGTCTGGCTACTACTCCACGATAACTAAAAGATCATCAAGCTTGACAAGTGGCCTTGCAGATGGAGGAAGTAAAGGGACAATCTTCTGAAAGAGCACAGAATTTCAGGGAGGAAAAAAAAACCTGAACTTCTTAGTTTTATTGGCGACCAGAAGTCAAAACACTCAAAGTCTTCCCATAATAATTTTTTTCAGTCAAGCCCACAATCTGAAGTGGAGAGGAAAAAGGAAAGCTCCCAGACAATTGTGAAATCAAGTCACTGTAGTGTACATCACAACCATAGTAACTACAAAATTACTAAGAGATTTAATCCTGAAATCAGAAGCAAATACACAATTTAGCAAAAAAAGCTTTCTTCCCATTCCTTTACTTCTTGGAAAATAAAATTCATTCACCAAGTGCCTCAGCTTCTCAAATTACTGGATCACCCTGCTCAGCTAAAGTGGCATGGAACTAAAGTAGGTTTCTGATCACGCTTCATTATTCTACAACACTTTCATTTATGAGCATCTTCCTCACAATGGCTGTAGTCTGAAAGCCAAGCAAACCGTAATCTCTGCAAACACCAGTGCTGCTGTTCCATGCATCTCTTCCTGCCCCACCCCAGGGCAGATCACATGACTTCTAAAAGCAACCATCCTTTACTGGCTCACACCCGTAGTTTGCCCACCTCTAATCTAGTCTCTATCGATAAAATTAAAATAATGCAGTGTATTACGTACGAATTTTCATAGTAGGCCATCTGATTATGGGGAGGTTGTGGGGTTTCTTAACTTCAGTTTAAACAGTGAAGTGAAAATGCAACAATAACTTCCCTCAGTAAAAATTTTATATGCTTAAAATATGAGGCTTAGGCTTTTATGAAAGTTACTAGAGGACTTTTCAAATTTCTTTTTAAAGGTCACTTCAGGCACCAATCCAAATTCTCCCTTCATAGTTGTTTTGATTGTTGGTAGCCTAACTGCTCAGCCTTTAACATTTTGTTTTCTAAGAGGTTAGATAAAAATGTCATTTTTAGTTTAAAATTTTTTTTAATTTAGTACGGGCTGCTCAATTTCAACAGTGTAAAGGGTTTACTCCTGACATGCTCTTGTCACAACTGATACTGAGCCAGATTATCTATAATGTTGCACAAAAACAGTAAAAGAGTCTTATAAGAATTCCAGCAGTGGAAGGCAGCTCTGTACATCAGTATGTTTCATTAACAACTCAACAGAATTTCATTAGGCTCAAATTGGGATTTTTTTATCTAAAAATCCTAAATTTGTATCAATCCACACTCATGATCTTATCAATTTTAGTATTCTTGCTTTACTATATGCTTGAATTTATGCTAGTAGAGTTCTCTGAGCACAGCCATCACCTTCTTTCTGATGTGGGTTTTCAGTTTATCTTCCTTACGGACACTGGAAATAGGGTTTTATTTCCCTTTGTAGATCTATTTCTATACAATATTTTTTAAAATTCTCAGTTCCATCTGTATGGATAAGGAATAAAATAATGAAAAAAAAAGTTACCCCAGAACCATAAAGAGAAATATAGCTGTAGTTAGAGTTCTAAGGCGAGTGATGTGTATCCGAGATCTCAGAGCCAATTTCACACTAATGTTCTGCCCCACACTCCCAGCCCCACTTCCCTGTTCTTCCCAGCTCCTAAATGAAGTGCTGTCAAAGGCCTGAAGTTAGCTCCCACACCCAGTAGCAAAAAGCCTCATGGTCCCCACCCACTTCCCATCAGCCAGCTTTTTCAGCATGAAACCACTGCAGGCTCTAAGCAGGCTCTGTGATATCCATGGACGCTTACACACTCTTAGCCACCTTCCCCCTGCTGCTTCTGGATGTGAGACCTGGGCAGGGAGAAGCAAGACAAAAGCCACCTAAACAAGGCAAAAAAGGAAAGGGGCTCTCAGTGTGAGGGAGTCACGGTGGGAGGCAGACCTGAAATGTTATTTTAAAAGCTCCTCCTACTTTAAATTTTGAAGTTTATTCCACTGATTTTTCTCTTCCCATTCTTATGCACTTTTCTGCTGCTATCCGCGTCCTCCCCCCACCCCCTTTCTGCAGCAGGGTCAATACTTTACAGTAACAAAAAATTTTAAGTAAGCCTATGACGGGTCTATCAGTCTGTCTTAAAAAAAAATCAAAAGGAGTAAGTCCTATTTAAGATGAGAGGAATTACAATTCTGAGTGAGATAATAAACAGAGCTCACACAATATCTGGACAAAGCAGAGTTGAAATTTAATCCTGAATTTCCCTTACTTTGTAAGTTTTATCAAACCAAGCTACTGTTGTATGCTCTTATTGTTGCATATTTTATCTAGCATTTCCAAAGTTACATGAAAAGCACTCTTCCTTGGAATTTTTATAGCCAGAAAAGAGTTCCACATAGCATGATCCACAGGGCAGTAGAGCTAGTATAATAAATTAATAAAATAAGTTGCCTTTCCATATGAACTACACTTGGCTTTTTATGAACTGGAACTGTAGATACAAGCCACAGACAGATTAACATATCACATAAGATTCCCTGTTTACGGAATTATTTGCAGAATTTAATGGAGGAAAAATGGAGAGGAGAACGAAAGCTGCTTTGGTTACTAGTATCATCTAAGCATGGAAGAAATAAAATGGGTACACAACACTGGCCTTTTTCTTCTTTGTGGTCAACTACCACGTGGATACAGTACATTCATGGGGAAGACATTTCAATCCACCCCCTCACTTCCACCTACCCAATGGGAACTCATCAAGTTGACCTCTGATCAGGTGTCGACTACAATAGACCCTCAGAGTTAGGAATACCTTGGAAATGGAGGTTATTCGTAACTGACACGTTTAACTCTGAACAAAACATTATGGTGTTTTTTCAAAAGATTACAACTGAACATTTGACTTAATAGAGCTTTGAAACTTTACTGTTCAGAAGAAAAATGTTGCTTTCCCTTTTTATCCCCAGTAGTTCACGTTTAACACAGTACTATACTGTATCTGCTGCTGCCTAATTGTGTACTTCCAGGTCCAAATGAGGTGTGTGGTTGATTGGTCAGTTCGTAACTCTGGTGTCCGTAACATTGAGGTTCTACTGTACCTAACACCAGGAAGATGCATTTTAGGTAGTATAGGGCATCAAGAATTGAGCCAACGTGCTGCAGGTGTGTGTGAACATGTTACACCATCTGTAATTCTGGGAAAAATAGAAGATCACAAGAGGGAGAGATTAAAGAGAAGAGCAAGAAGATCATAAGGATAAAACCCAGAATGCAAACAGGACAGCAAACCTGAATAGCACAAAATGGACAAGACAAAAAACAAAAACAAAAGAGATTGCGATTGTGTCAAGCAAAGCTTGTCTTCCATTAGCAACTTCATCTTTTACCTCAGCAGACAACTGAATGCACCAGTTCTTTCACTACTGATCTTCACACACAATGAGCCACAAAATAAGACACAATATAAGCTGGTCAAGCCTTTGATGCCAGCAGTTGCCAGCATGGGGAAAAATTGACTCCTTGCATCAAAGGATATTTTTTATTGAGCTTGCAAACAATTTTACTAAGATCAAAAACAGCAAAACACCCACACGCTTTAGGCTGACATGTTACGCTAGAAAATGGAATAGTGCTTAGAAATTTGAAATGAAGATTTGCGAATAGACCATAGTTAGTCAATGTATTATTGCACTGTATATTCATCACTGAATAGATAACGAAGAAAAAACAGGAAGAGTCTTCCCAGATTATGCCTTCCTCTAGCTAGGGAACTGTTTCTGCACTCCTCTGGAGAGCCTTCATCTTTTGAATGGGCCTTTGACTAGTTAGATAAATTATGCTAATGCTGACAAAGGGGAAGAAAATAGGAGGACAGGTTTGTCAAAGCAAGAACCAAGTACTGTGCTGTATTCCAGTAGTAAGGTTCTCATCCTAAACAGATAGACTTCACTTCTCTCTCCCCTGCACTATGTTTTTTCCATTCTTTGTTAGCCCTGATCTTCATCTTAACCTGAAGTGGTTATTTCATCCCACCTGGTGCCTCTCTGATCTTGCCTGGTTCTCTTCCCCATTCCTGGTTATCCCAGTTGTTAGTTCAACCCAGTGCTGGTTATCTCAGATCTACTTCTCATTTCTCTTCCTTTTCTGTTCAGCTTTCTCTCTTCCCCATATATATCCTCCAAAAGTGCTTTTAAGAAGTTAGCACTGACTTGTTTGGAATTCAGATTTGATACATGTAGCATTTCTCACATGGATTTGATTCATGTAATGCAAGTAGTGCTATTAACGATCCTCGCTGGGACAGTGCGCCATACTGTCCTCCCTAGGAGTACACAAATCGATTGATCTCAGATCAGGACTGTAAGCCATCAGCCTGCAATAAATACAGAAACTTCTTTTTAAATGACTAAATTTAATGAGTATTCATATTGAAGTCCAATGATCCACACCACCGACCACGCTCCATTGCTAACAGGTTAACAGTGCTAAGTCTCAGCTGTTAGCTGTCAAGTTCCTGTTGCCACTGAAACATTCAATTTCAGCAAAATAAAGGCAAGAGTGTTAAAGTGTGGATTTAAAGTGTAATCCCTGCTTTACTGTCATCGTCCCGCCAAACAGCACTTCAGAGAGAATTCTGTTCAAGCCAGAAATCGAGCAAGATGTCTCTATTGTCACTTTCAGACACTAGTGTTACCTGTCAGCTCTGTGTTCTTGGGGAACAAGGTCACAGTATCCAGCCTGTCTGATTCATGAAGCTTCCCCCACCCCACCCCACCCCACGCCTCTGCTTGAACCAAAGCTGATCAGAAGAAAGACTTACAAAAAGCAATGAAAAGGCAGTGGGAGCCACACCTAAACCCCTCCGGACAAGGGTGACAAGGGAACTCCCCTAGCCTCATTTGCACTGAAGATGGGACAGGGAGGCATCCCTATTAGCATACAGAATGGAGAACAGAGATTCCAAGGCAAGAACCGCACTGAACTATGGGACCAGGAAAGCACTGCATGATGGGGGACCTCTGCTCCAGATGTTAATGAACCCATACCTGCACACACCCAGCTCAGTAGTTATCAGACCAATTCTAGTAATAAATCCTTTTTTGGTATCCAAAATACTGAAGCTGCCTAATTGCATTGTGAGCTCCCTGGAAGGACCACCACCCACAGCCAGGAGTGATCAGCTCCTATTGTCTAGCCTGAACAAAATAACTTTGGTATACTCCCTTGAGCCATCACTTGACCCATAAACAAATCTAGTATTCTCCCTGAACCGTTGTTCTTTCCCTACAAAAACCCCTGCCCATGCTCAAGTAAGTGTTCTAATGCCTATATCCAACATCTGCATCAGTTCCACTGGAACTTCACCTTCTCCTGACTGATCATGCTGGGGGCTCTGCGTGCATCCAGCACTCCGGACCACCACCACCTGGGAACCCCGATCAATTCAAGCTTCACAGAGTGGTGAGAACTCAGCTCTCTTGCTCTCTATAGGTATAGCCTTCTGACCCTGACTTGTGTGATCAGTTATAGTTTTCTAAACTTGACTTTTAGAATCAAATTTAAGTTAGATTTAAATATTATAACTGTTTGTTTGGCTCCCCTCGTATGGTTATTACTTGGCAACAAATAACTTTCAGGGTTAAGCTGGTTGCTGCTCTCTCCCCCGTACTCCATGTGGCTGGTTTTTGGCTTCCTCATTCACTCTGCAGCAACACTCCTCGTACCTAAGCTAAAGATCCCTGCAACACCCAAAAATCCTGTGGCGTTTGCTCATCAAGTGGGTTACTACCAGAACAATTGTGACATGAAAGTGGGGATAGGGACGTGCTGAACCTGGGACACATGAAGGTGGCAGCTTAGAAGTGCTGCTCGACCCGGCCTGCTCAGGTGAGCTCTATTCCAGTGCAGTGCCATGGCATGAGGGTGACAGCTTGGAGGTGCTCTTTGACCCAGCCTACCATCCAGGGACATATAAGGGTCAGCTTGGGAGTGCTGATTACCCCGGTCCTCTCAAACGCGGTGTGTGCGTGTGTGAGAGTGCGTATGTCAGAGATTCTGGGGCTGGAAGAACCCAGCCCTGGGGAACCTCGGTGCTGCAGGATTGCTCCATTGGGAGGGAACTTGTACAAAGGAGAAGTAGTACTCCGTGTGATAACACAACTGACACAAGCCGTATATTGATAGAATTACAGAACACCCCCCTCCAGCCCCGAAGAGTAACCCTAATAAATGAGTGTACACCAAAATAACGGGCAAAGCTGGTAACACTAGCTGCCTGCTGCGTAATCAGTAAGTGAATGTGCTCCAAAAACCTTGAGAATAACTGACAGAAAAAAATTGTTGGGATGACCATTACTTCTGTCCCTTGAATTGTTTTAATCATTAGAGAAAGGCAAACTGGCTAATAAGTTCCAACCCAGCAGTTACTAGTACAACTGGAAGCATCCTCAATCACCACATCACTCCTTTCATAAAACCCTTTTCATGTAAGGCCTTAAATTGCTGGGGCAAACCAACCAATATTAGGAATGCTGTAATAGTCAAAAGTATGGAACTTGTGTAGTTATAGTGGATGCTTGTATGTCTTGAGTGCCAAGAGACAAAGCTAGCATCTTTCAACGTCTTGATAAATACAGGTATCTAGTACACAACAGGTACAGTTAAAGCTTGTCATTTTATAGACTTAAATTATACCGATACCTGCACAATCTGAACCTTTATGAGAAACCCTCCTTCATAACGCTCATTTTGAAAATCTTGCATATTGACAGTCCTTCATGGTGTGACGTGAACCACTTCAAGATATTACTGTAACTACTGAAGTCACATTTTAAAGTTACTCACTCATTTCAGAATGCTTTAAAAAATACAGTTGTAGTGGTGGCCCACAGTACATCTATTTGCATGACTGTCATTCCAAATTTACCTGGGACAATTCAGTTTTGTTTTGCAGCCTCATGAACAGGAACCAAATATATTCAAGACACACAATAATATTAATAGATATAGGAAACAGTCAGTGATTTATTGTAATGAAGACTAACTTACCAAAGGCAACATAAAAAATGAATTAAGAGCAATGTTGTGTGAATAACTATGCCTCTGAAAGTCTCTTATAACATGTCTAATTTGTGCTCATCACAAATTCTAGAATTATGTCCAACCTCAAGATCAAAATTTCCACAACCCCAAAGCCAATCTGTGTTAAATAGCTAATATGTTATCCTTTGATTATACAGGACTGTCATAATAGTCTGCAAACCCAGAAAATTATATGCTTCCCTTCTCCAAGGCCAATTCTGACATTGGGATGAACTCACACTTAAGCTTACCATAGCTATTCAGCACTGGATCAAAACTGAAGTGATTACATAGTTGAGAGATTCAGACAAACACAGCCCTTATTTCTGAGCAGCTTTATTTAGTTTAGGCATTTTTGCTCAGATTACTAGAATCTTTATTAGAGAATTTAGGCCACCCACTCCCACCCAAAAAGAATTAGGAGAGAAATAGTTCATAGATTCCATAACAGTTTCTTTCAAGATTAGAATTTTCCTTTTCCTAAACTGTAAATGTGACTTTTCCCATTGCCACATTACACAGCTGTCTCAGAGGAAATCTGGAAAGTTGGCTGTTCTATTTAGTTTCATTTCTATAAAAACAGCTATGCCATATGGTCCTGTGTGCAGAACCATGGATGTTAAAACGTCCTATTTCTGACAGTTTTCTCACACTCCTCTGCAACCAGTTTCTAAATGACTGCCAAAAATGTGTCCCTAAAATTCAGGAACAAGAATGGAAGACCAATGTTAAATGTTATTGCAGGAATCCTACACACCAGGTGGCAAAACATGCTGTCACTTTCAAACTGTGTGTATTTTGCATAGTGGTGGTCGTTATAATCATGAAATGGGATGGCAAAGCTTTCTTATACAAGTCAGAAGTTAAAGATGCCAAGCAGAAAGTCATGAAATGTGAAAGACTGAGTGTAATAGCATTTGAATTGAAGTTCACACACACACACAGCAGCACCAGTAAGACATCAGGTGATGTCTAAACAATTCCCACCACAGCATGACCCTGTCAGTTCTTCCTCAGTGGTAGGTGCAGCTGAGAGATTAGAAATTAAACTGATAAGAACAGATTTAATAATTTTATTTAGATGATGTTAAAATAAAAAAATGGTACAGAGTTTAGGCATAGAAGTTTCCGGTTATCAGGGAATAAGGTACAGATTATCAAGGGGTACAAAACTCAGTTTAGGATCGGATGGCGTAAGGAATACATAATCTGCAATATCCCCAATTGGGGGTAAAAGGTTAACGGATCAAAGTACAGACATTGAGATATGAGGGTATGTTGTTCATATAATTGCTATGTTCAGGTGTGGAGTATAATGAGTGGATACGATGAGGAGGATGGATTTACCCTCATTTGGTGAGATTTACTGTTCAGTGAGTTTATGGTTCCAGTTCATATGATCCAATGGAAAAAGTCTCTCAGTCCCTTTCTCATAATTGATGCACGATGTCATTCCGGCTCACACCTCCTGGTACTGTCAGTGGCCAGTGATGTATTCGATGGAGATGTCCCTGGACCATTGGATGGTGTCTGAGACCATGAAGCGCCCCATGAGCCGTGCGTAGCGTCGACCGATCCCACAGGTCCGCAGCACACGCTCATTGCAGGGGTCCCAGGCACCCAGGGCTCGGATGATCAGGGAATCCATCTGCACCTTGTAGCCCTTCGCTCTCAGGGTGTCGGCCAGGAAGGTGTATTTTTTCAGCTTACGAGCTCGGGCTTCGCGGAAGCCCGGGGTCCTGTTCTCAAAGGAGACCGTGACGTCGACGAGGATGATCTTTTTCTGGGCCTCGTCGGTGACTACCACGTCAGGTGGCAACTGGCTGTCAGTACCGGGGATGGTGCAGTTCACAGCGACCTCCCCCAGGCACAGTGCGATGGCTTTCACCAGGCGGTTCTGGATGGCATTGTGGAGCAGCTGCCAGGCTCTGGAGTGAGGCTTGCAGCTGCACAGGACATGGGGCAGGGTCTCGGAGTAGCCGCACTTCCTGCGACGCTTGTCTCACTACAGAATTATGTTCACAAGCACACCCAAGTTTGCTGTTCAGATTACAGTTAAACATCTGGTATCCTTGAGCCAATGGGGAAGTAAGTGTAGAACCACAAGAGCTATGTGAAAATGGACTTTCAGTGCAACGTGACTACTGCTGTAATTTAGCTCCCTGTGGGGCTAGTTTATAAATTGTCCTTGTCTCCCAGGGTGGTGTCACATTACACACAACCTTTGTAATTTATAATCCCCTTACCCTCCAACTCTCTTCCTCCTCCTTTCAGCTAAACAGATATTGGGAATGCAGCAACTACTGTCAGCTCCACAAAAGTTTATGAAGTCAGTTATGACTCCAAAGTTAAAGGGCTATCATCAATGTAAAAAACACTTACACCTGAAAGTGTTTTACTTACTGATATTACCACTAGCAGCTAAAATTTAAAGAAAAACTCTTCGGAGATTGCTTGTCTACAGCCAGCTTCACTGTTTTCTCTGTTGAGTTAGCCTCTCCAGCTTTGGTGGGGCTTCCACACACAGTCTAGGAGGAAAATCTTGTGAAACCACACATTTGACAGTGAATTCCAGGTTAAACTGTAGAACTTTTAAACTTTTTTTAAGACACTGACCAGACTGCAAACAAACAACATCCCTCTAAGCTTGTCAGCAGTTTTCCATTCTAAGCCTTATTTCTGATCCCCCCCAACTTCCTTAAGAAAAGTTCTTTGACCTGAAATTTTGCATGTTTAGTTTCAAGCCAAAAATAAATTGTTCTAGCAAACGAAGAAAACCCAGTAATCTGTGAGAATTATAAAATTTAGAAAAACCCAAAGAATCTTTGTTTCAGCTTCCTCATGATCTACAGAAGACCATCTAGGGGAGCGGTGCAACACTAAAGAAAATTAAGACACGGATTACAGCACAGATCTTCACAGTGCCTCAAAAGCAGTAACACGCCCAAACGAGAAACCGATTCGGTCTTTATCTACCCAAGGGGCAGAAGATGGTATGCTGCATCTAGTCGCCCTGGCAGACCCCTTGCAGCCTGCCCATCGATACTGCACAGAGGTGGGTCTCCACGGGCACCCATCCCAAAGAAAGCGGGGGGGGGGCTCCAATAGGGGAGAGATACATTAGGTACCAACGTCTCCCCCTCCCACCCCAGCGATGGGGGCTCCCTCCCGGACTAGGATGAAGCAAGGTCCATCACACCGCAAGAGAACCCCCCCCCCCGCCATCAGAAGGGCGCAGCCACATGCAGCCCCCCGCGAGCAGAGACACCCCCTCGCCCTGCCCGGTGCCGCTCCACATCCCCCGGCCCGGCCCCCCCCGGCGCTGTGCTCCGCTCCGCCCCCCCCCGGGCCGCCCGCGCCGCCGCTCACCATCCGGGAACTCCCGGTCGCTGATGTGCTGCAGGTGGGGGCCGCCCCCATGATCCGAGTCCCCCGCCTCGGCCTCCGCCGCGGCCGCCGCTACCTGATAAGCGTCCGCCCGGCGCTCGGGGCCCGGCGCGGCCCCGCCGCCGCGGGCCCGGCTGAGCTTGGGGCTGGCGTCCGGCGACACGCAGCAGGTGACGGTATTCCCCATGGGGCCCGGCCGGAGCCCCCCGGCCCCGCTACGCGGCTCCCAGGCGGGCGCCGCGCCGCATCCCGCCACGCACCCGGCCGCTGCCTCAGCTACGGCTCATGGAGCGCGAGCGCCGGAGCCGCCGCCGCCGCCTTCCCAGGAGCCCCGGAGAAACGCCCCGCCCGTCACATGATGCCGGGCGGCCAATCCGAGGGCAAGAAGGGGCTGGGGCCCGCCGTGTCGCGTGATCCGGGACGCCGCTGCTCCTCCCCCTCCCGTCCTCGCCCCGCCCCCCTCAGCCCCTCCCGTCCCTGCTCCTGCTCCTGCTGCCCCTCCCGCACACGCCCGCCTGCAGAGCGCGGGGGGGGGCCGGGGCCGGGGCCGCTGCGGGCTGGCGCCTGCGCTGTGCCGGCCGGGGCCGGGGCCGGGGCGGGGCCCGCCTCTGCTGCCCGTGCCAGAGCCCAGCACGCCGGGCTAATCCCCGCAGCCTCCAGGGAAAGGCCCTGGGCCGGAGCCAGCCCGCGTGGGGGTGAAAGGTGCAGCAGAGGGGACTGACTCGGGCCGGTCCACAGGGTTCCCGTACGGCCCCCTGAGGCGGGGCAAGCGTTACAACTCATTGTTCTGCCGACGGGAGCCCTAGTGTGGACGGGAGCCGAGGTGACTTCCGCCAAAGGAGCCCAGTTTACGCCGTCTAGCCTCAGCCAGACTTAAAAGCTGTTCAGCTCATCCAGTTTTAATAGTTCCCTAGGGGCCATAAGCGCCTATATTGCACAGACACCCCTTGTGCTGCTCTCCCCTTCTCCCCACAGGGTAGAGGTTTCAGAGGAGGCAGGAAGTAGCATGCAGAGGCCCCAATCAGGGACTGGGGTTCCCTTCCCGGACGCAGTGTCCATGCACAACCCCGCAAGGATGGTCCTACCGAGTTTCAAATCTACGTTCATTGTATGGAAAAATCTATATGTTTAAAATCTTTTGAGTTTTAAACATTTTTAGTGGCAATTCATGTATTTATCCCTCAACCTCCAAACCAGGAACCTTAATTATCGTAAGTCCAACTGCATGGGAATCAGAAGAAGAGGGCTCTAAATTCATCTAAAGTCACAATTTTGACATTGTAAGATAAGGTCTACCAAGCTGCTTGGGCTAGAAACAAGTGTTGTATCCCAGTAGGGAAATGGGATTCCCATGAGAAAAATCTATATGCCTTATGGTGGTGGTTTGAGAGATAAGGAACCATAAATCCATCACCAGTTCAGGACTGAATATTTCCCATCCTACTTTTAAACCAGTGTGGTTTGGAGGAGAAAACTCCTACAGTTAATGAGGGGAAAAAACCCCACCCTTCCCCAATAAATGTTGGGGGTGGGGGGTTGTTTGTTTTTTTGTAAATAGCAGCTATCTGACAGCTGCTCAGAGGTTTGGAATGTTAGATTACACCCTAGGGAAAAGGTTTCAGAGTAACAGCCCTAGGGAAAATGGATTACTAGGCAAGATACCTCATGACACAGTCAAAGTTCATGATAAGTACAACCTATGCATGGCTCTGCAATGTATCACCACAAAAAAATGTATAACTCTAGATCCTGATAAGAATGAAACCACAAAAGATTGAAGAGAATAAGATTTTTGCAGGAATATATTGAAATAAAGGACCCTAGAACACAGGCATTTATCCAAAAATTAGTGGAATTGATATCCGTTTTGTAGTAATAATCGTAACTGAAGGTGCATCTTGCATATATGAACATATACTTTTAGAAACAAGATATCCACCTTATGAAGAGAAGAAGTTATAAATGCTATATGACTAGAGTCCAGCTGAGTTAATAGTGTTATAAATACAGGAACCTATTGATTTATATAGTCCTAGTCTTACATGTGGGCTAAACCCTTATACTGATAAATTATGTTTTTCACCTGCATGCTAGTTCTGCTAAACTTTAGTACCACCTATGTCCATGTAACATGTTGTTAAAGTCTAAAGGCATGTTACCCTAGAGAAATATGTCATTTAATACAAGAGTGGTTTGGACTAGACCAGCAGTTCTCAAACGGTGGGACGGGACCCGAAAGTGAGTCGCAACCCCCCTTTGAATGGGGTTGCCAGGGCTGGCTTAGACTTGCTGGGGCATGGGGCTGAAGCCCAAGCCCCAGTGCCCAAGGCTGAAGCCAAAGCCTGAGGGTTTCAGCCCAGGGTGGCACGGCAGGGCTCAGGTTGCAGGCCCCCTGACTACAGGCTGAAGCCCTTGAAATTCAGCTTTGGCCCCCATGCCTGGAGTGGTGAGGCTTGGGCTCCCCCTTCTCCCCCCGGGGCAGTGGGTCTTGGGCAGAGGCCCTGCCTGCCTCAGTACAAGCAAAAAATTGGGGGGAATGACCCTGCCCGCCTCCCCCTATGCATCTCCCCTGGGCTTGGGTGGGCTCAGGCTTTGGTCCCCCCCTCCTGAGGTCATGAAGTCATTTTTGTTGTCAGAAGGGGATTGTGGCTCAATGAAGTTTGAGAACCCCTGGAGTAGCCTTTTAGGGCTTGTGTACACAAAACACTGAGGCTAGGTCTACACTACAGCTTATATTGGCATAATTTATGTCACTCAGGGGGGTGAATAGATCACCCTGCTTGGCGGACCACCTGAAACCTGCTCACAGACCCCTGGTTGAGAACCACTGATGTAGACAAATCCTAGCCCCCGAGTAACCCCTATGTTTCAATGTGGTCTTAAAAGGCACTTTGCCAAGACTGAGGTTTGGGGATGCAAAAAATCTGTTGCAGGTTAAAACACAGACAACTGAATGAGAGAGATGAGGAACAGTGGTTAACCAAAAAGAAAAGGAGTACTTGTGGCACCTTAGAGACTAACCAATTTATTTGAGCATGAGCTTTCGTAAGCTACAGCTCACTTCATCGGATGCATACTGTGGAAACTGCAGAAGACATTATATACACAGAGACCATGAAACAATACCTCCTCCCACCCCACTCTCCTGCTGGTAATAGCTTATCTAAAGTTGTCATCAAGTTGGGCCATTTCCAGCACAAATCCAGGTTCTCTCACCCTCCAACCCCCCCCCCCCCACACACAAACTCACTCTCCTGCTGGTAATAGCCCATCCAAAGTGACCACTCTCTTTACAATGACAGGTTTCAGAGTAGCAGCCGTGTTAGTCTGTATTCGCAAAAAGAAAAGGAGGACTTGTGGCACCTTAGAGACTAACCAATTTATTGGGCTATCACCAGCAGGAGAGTGAATTTGTGTGGGGGGGTGGAGGGTGAGAAAACCTGGATTTGTGCTGGAAATCACTTTAGATAAGCTATTACCAGCAGGACAGTGGGGTGGGAATAGGTATTGTTTCATATTCTCTGTGTATATATAAAGCCTGCTGCAGTTTCCACGATATGCATCTGAGGAAGTGAGCTGTAGCTCACGAAAGCTTATGCTCTAATAAATTGGTTAGTCTCTAAGGTGCCACAAGTCCTCCTTTTCTCTTTACAATGTGTATGATAATCAAGGTGGGCCATTTCCAGCACAAATCCAGGTTTTCTCTGGAAATGGCCCACCTTGATTATCATACACATTGTAAAGAGAGTGGTCACTTTAGATAAGCTATTACCAGCAGGAGAGTGGGGTGGGAGGAGGTATTGTTTCATGGTCTCTGTGTATATAATGTCTTCTGCAGTTTCCACAGTATGCATCCGATGAAGTGAGCTGTAGCTCACGAAAGCTTATGCTCAAATAAATTGGTTAGTCTCTAAGGTGCCCCAAGTACTCCTTTTCTTTTTGCGAATACAGACTAACACGGCTGTTACTCTGAAAAGTGGTTAACCAGACTCCAACCCAGCTGATCATTAGGACTCACCCTATGATAGAGTACCAGTCATAAAAGGTAGATGGGAACTAGGGTGGATAAATCTGATTTTTTTTATTTAAATCGGATTTTTTTTTATAAAATGCTTTTTGAGGAAAAAAACCTATCTAAAGATAGTTTTAACTAAGATACATTATAGCTCAAAGATATCTCATCATGGAATAGGGATTATAAATTCTAATTCTGTACAGATTATTTAGGTTAATCTTTCTATGTACCCAATGGGACTCAGTGCTCAGTCTAGAAGATACCATCAGAGATGCTTAGTTTTGCAGTTCTCAGACTGTGGATTTGTGTCTCCAGAGGTAGCATGCCTGTTAACTGCAAAAAATGGTTTTAAATAAATAAATAAATAAATAGAGGGGAGAAATAACAGACCCTATTGTCCCTCTGCAAATTTGTGTACAGAGAGTCAATCCCTTACCTCTCTCTAAAAGTGCAAAGTTTCAAAAAGTTCAATGAACAGAAGAATGTTGGGGGCGGAATAGATCTGATAAGGAGAAGTCTGGAGATAAATGTGAGAAGCAAGGCACAGATGCTTGTTTTGTTAAAATATTATATGTTTGCTGTTGAAAACATAACATCATTGTTTTAGTTAAATACAACAATTTAAATGCCTGTCTGGTGACGTTCTCCTCCTAATACAGCATGGCAAGAAAATCCTCC
The DNA here is from genome assembly GCF_965140295.1 of Lepidochelys olivacea. Classification (NCBI taxonomy): domain Eukaryota; kingdom Metazoa; phylum Chordata; order Testudines; family Cheloniidae; genus Lepidochelys; species Lepidochelys olivacea. The sequence goes on along the minus strand of NC_140421.1, from coordinate 63,822,065 downwards.
AAATATTAATGATTAACCTGTTGAATTGGAGATCGTTCACCTCCCAATGACTTCATAAATATCTGCTTCAATTACCTTTGGTAAATGAAATAACCAAACAATCATTCATTTTCTGATATAGCTATAAAACTAATCTGAAAAGTTTTCAAAATAAATCACTTTAAAAATGTATAGTGTGTATCTTCTAAAAATGAAACCTACATCTATCTCTGAGTTGTGAAGAATCTGTATTAAGGTTATAACAACCAACAAGAATGTACTTTTATGTAGAAAACCATAATTAAATCAAGTCTTCCTGACTAGTGATTTAAATTATGATTGAAATCAAATCCACCATGATGGCCATAGGCACCGATTTCTGCTGGCGCCGGTGGGTGCTCGACCCCTTCCTCCCCCGCCCCCTGCCCAGTCCCCTCCCGCCCCTGCCCTGCCCCCATTCCAACCCCTTCCCCAAAGTCCCCGCCCTGGCCCCATCTCTTCCCCGCCTCCTCCCCTAAGCGCACTGCATTCCCACTTCTCCCCCCTCCCTCCTAGAGCTTGTTATACCGCTTAAAACAGCTGTTTCGTGGTGGCAAGTGCTGGTTGGAGAAGTGGGGACACGGTGCGCTCACGGGAGAAGGCTGGGGAAGGGGGGGCGCGGTGGGGAGCTTGGCTGCTGGTGGGTGCAGAGCACCCATAAATTTTTCTCCATGGGTGCTCCAGGACTGGAGCACCCATGGAGTCAGCGCCTATGATGGGAACCAGCATTGATGTGGGTCTTTTCTCCCACAGTTACTAGCAAGTGGAAGTGTATGATTTACACAACTCCCAGAGGCTGAAGTTTCTTGCTGGATTTTGAGCTTGATGCATCAGGCTGCAAAGGAGATTGATTAGGATAAACATATTCCTTCTGCAACAAGCTCTTTACAAAAGGAGCAGGATGCAAGAAGAAAAGAGACTAATCAGAAGTCAGTTTCTCTGAAAACTAATCAGAAGTCAGTTTCCCTTTACAGCCTTATTCATAAAGATCAAAGTCCAAAAGGAAACTCCAGCCCCTGGGAACCCCAAAACAGCAAACTGTGTCACATGTCAGTAACTCCAGGAGAAGAACACTTTTCCTAGTATCTAGTTTAACCCTTTCCTTCCACATTCCCCAAATATGGCCACACATTATACTTCCCATCCTATAAGAAGTCATATCCAGATCTTGTTATGTCCCTTTAGGTACAGAAATGGGGGGTCTTCAGTTTGTTCCCCAAGTTTATCAAGTTAACTCTTGGGGTATGTTTATACAGTGATAAAAACCCACGACACGGCTGAAGCTGGCCCAGGTCAGCTGGCTCGGGCTCATGGGACTCAGACTGTGGGGCTATAATATCGCAGTGTAGACATTCAGGCTCAGGCTGCAGCTTGGGCTCCGAGATCCCAGGATGGGGAAGAGTGAGCTGAGGCTCCAGCTCGAGTTGGATCGTCTACAATGCAGTTTTTTAGCCCTGCAGCCTAAGCCCTGTGAGCCCAAATCAGATGACCCACCCAAGCTTTGAGTCTTGGTGCTGAAAGTTTTTTATTGCAGTGTTATTTTGCCACTGGAGGCTTTGTTTCTTGATAAACCAGATCCTTCATATCATGAATCAAACTTCGTACTCTCTCCAGGACCAGGATATCCTTTTTTAATCAGTGTTTCCTTACTCAGGCCTGTGGAGAGAGACCATTATATCTTTGATTGAAACATTATTCCCTTATTTATGAAATTTAACACCCTATTGACTCCCTGCTAATAGCAATACACTGTATCTACTATCACAGTTTATTACCAGCCCTAGGTCTCTTTCTTCCACTGTCTTACTTATTTTGATTTTCTGCTTGATCTAAGTCGATACATCAGACAGTTCCCACTATAACAAAATCACTTTGGTCTACAAATATGGACATTGTTCCATATTTCACACAATAAACAGGGGGTTTGAATATGATCAATTCCAGCATAATGAATTCATGTGCTGCAAGCAGTTTACTCTATACATGAGATTTGAACCATTGTCGTGCTGCCTCAGAAAGCCTCCACCCCTTGACCCAAAGGAAAATTTCCATGGTTGCTGCTATTAGTAGACCTTTTATTCTCTGTCTGACAGTCGCTAGAGAGCAACTAGTCACCGACTCACACCCAACCAGTGCCACACCACTGTGCAGTCCAGTGGATTGGAGTCAATATTTTCTTGACTGTTTGTAGGAAAGAGGAATTCCCCATTACATACAGAATCCCCTTACTACACTGTTTATCCTGTCTGGGCCCACAGCATATATAGGACAATTGAAACTATAGTTTCACTAGAGTGCAAAGAAGTTTCACTAAAGTGCAAAGAAGTAGAGCTAAATCCTTAGCTGCGGGAAATAGCTAGGTTGAAGTGTGGCAGTTTACACCAGCTAAGGATCTGTGCTATAAAGGTCAATATAACTTTATTACAGATCAACAGTTATAATATACGACAGTGGGAGAGTTACTTACTAATTCTATTAATTAGGCAATTAAATCTATACTTATTATTTACAACATTTGTAGTGTGGGTTAGTGCTACATTGCTATGAGAACTGTACCTTTTGTAAGTTTAAATTCATACCACTAATGCTCAATTAACCTTTTGTGAATTACATTTTATCTTATCATTTGAACACACAACTCCACACTGCACAAGACTAATATAGATTCTTAGATTCCAAGGGCAGAAGGGACCACTGTGGTCATGTAGTCTGACAGTAGTCTGACCTTCTGTATGACACAAGCCACAGAACTTTCCCAAAATAGTTCTTTGTGAACTAGAGCATCTCTTTTAAAAAATAAACATCCAATCTTGATTTAAAAGTGGCCAGTGATGGGAATCTAAGGGGCAATTGAAACAAGAAGTGCATAAACCAAACTCCTGGATTCAAACACCCCTATATCCATAATTAGAGTAAACTTTTCAATTTGTAATCATATTTCAAACAAATTTCAACCACTCACTAAAGAAGAGAAGAATCATTGACCATTCTTTTCTTCTGAATGTGTAATGTGAACTTAAAAAGTGGTATTTACATTATTGTTCCCACGACACCATGTGATATTGTTAATATAAAAATGAATGCTTTATCAAGAATAGATCATGCTAGGTTGTTTTTTTTTTTTTTTTTAGAACATGCCATCCTATGGTTAGATATGCACTTCTCAGTATTTTATGGCCCCACAGAGAATATCTATTTGCTAGAGAACTAAACTGATCCAGTTGAGGTGATGACATAGGCAATACTGTGAATATCAGAGTCTGGTCATACAGCAGTGAAAACCAAGAGCAGGAATTCCATTAACTTAAGGGAGCAGGAGCAAGCCCTAAATCAGTGTTTTCCAAAGGGTAGGGCATACCAACTCTCCCTCCCAAGAGCCAAAGGGATGCAGACAGGCCTCTTAATTGTTCTCCAGAATCTCCACTTTCACAAAGGAAAAAAGTAAGTCTCTTGTTATTATGATTACAAAGAAAATCTTACCCAAGTGTAACCTATGCAGCCATGAATGTCTGAGTTTGCAGAGATCCTGACACAGTAGTTCAAAGGTGAGAAGTCCTGATGCATTTCAGTGAATGCTAACAATGATAGTTAATGTTGACAGTTAAAGTATGTCTCTGTCAAATTATGTAAGAAAGGAGAGCAAGTATATTGTGTAGATCTGCGCATTCTACTCTGACAGCTCATTTTGGATAGGGGTTTAACAACATAAGGTTGAAGGCAGTGTGATGGGTTTTGTTTTCCTGAAAGGGGGAATCAACTTTCAAAAGCCTGGAAATGCCACCCAAGGTCACCAGGGAAACTTCAAGCAGCCTCTGAATATTGTTCAGGATTCATAGGTGGACCTAGTTGTCATGTCACAATGACATTAGGAGGAGCAGCCTATATTCTAACAGGCTCTTTCTCTCTCTAACATCTATGATTCCTTTAAGCTATGAAAATATAATGGGACAAATTCATTCCTGGAGTAACTCCAAGGACGTCAAAGGAGTTATACCAGGGAGGAATTTGGCTCAGTGACTATTGTGCACAGCATTTAGGTGATAAGCATATCTTTGATATGCATCCTGCAAGTTATTATATAAAATAATTTGAAGGATGCCTATTAAATGAAGACTGTCAAGTTAGACAGACTAATATTAGAGCCAGCAGCTGTGGTTGTGCACACATGAGAGCATGTCATTCTGTCTTTTCATTGTGTCTGCCTGCTCCGTATATAGAATCAGGGAGGCCCTTGAAAAGAATCCTGCATCTCAGAGGAGTCTTTTACATTTTGAATCCCCACACTGTCCCTGGCGTGGTTAGCTCTCTCTGTTGATTTTTATATGTTTTCATGAACTCTCCCCCCCCACTTTATAAGCTCAGCAGTAATGTTCATAACCACATAATTAATGCTGTTTCCTTACACCCTTGCTTCACTGTGTAAAACCATTCTCTCCTGAGATCTGGGGGCGGGTGGGGAGAAATAGTCTTGTGGAGAGAAAAAAAGATACAGTAGCTGAAACCATAGTTACCGGAATTCTGGTCTCAATAATGGCTCCTGAAAAATGCCAAAAATTTAGGGTATATTTTTACCCAAACTAATTGCAGCAAGGAATTGAGATGCTCCTAAAAGCTATTTCACAACCAACAGGGGCTCTGATGCTTTCCCCAGTCCTTTCCCTCCTCTCCCTTTGTAGCAGCCCTTATTCCTGTAAAGGGAGAATGGCTCTTTGAAACATCTATGCTGTGCTTCCCGTTGCTAAGAGAGTCTCATCTTGCAAATTCTAACTGAGATCTTGACACTAAGGGGGCATCTTCACCCAGTGTTGGATATAGAATCCGCAACCTCTTTCCCAATGCACAACCTCCTCTCTCGCACATCCATAGGTGGATGCCACCAGTTTAGGAGTGCTCTTCCTTCATCTTCTCCCTTCTTAGAAAGTATTTCAGCTGTCACAGATGACTGTATTTCTGCTCTTCCTCTCAGGGCATTCTATGGATCTTTTGGACAGGAGCCAAGACAGAAACATAGCTACAGGAAGAGTGAATCAGCAGGCTGAATCTGTATAACCAACTGAAAACAAAAGCTCAGAGTTGGGTGTTTTCCTGTGGCATACAGTGGGCATTCTGGGAAAAGAAAATCTTCTGTTTGGAAAATCCACCACCAAGCAACAGGACAAGAATGTTGGCTGGAATGATTTTCTTCTGAAGCTGGCAAATAATGCAATGAAATTATAGCAGGCAGGATCACCATTTAAGTGAAAGAGCCCGAAGGAAAACAGTAGTTAACAGTGAAGTATGAATTTCGGACCTATTAAGACTTGATTTAACCATTCATCAGTGAGGGTGAGTGAAACACACACGCCTAGATTTTCAGTAACCACATAGGGATTTGCACTTTTCTATCACCTCCATGCTACTCTTGGCTACTGGTAAATATAGCCTAACTAAGGCTACCATCCCATGCTTGATAGCACAAAGGCAGACTGCTACGCCTCTGTCCTAGATTAAAATGAGCACCTTTGTTGTCTCAGCAGCAATCTAAAGTGCTATTATGGGCAATGTAAAGATTGCTGTATTGATATCCATAGTATGTCAAAACACAACCCTATACAGAGGTTTGGTTTGACTATCTCTGTTCTGATCCTACCTTCAGTTTGTCCTGAGTAGACTAATTTTGTGGGTAGCTAAGTAGTACAACGAAGTGCAGCTAGTAGAATCAACCACCTCTTTAAAATGCTTGCAAGGGAAATGGGATCTCTCTTCAACTCAGGAAAGCTTAAAGCCTAGTCAGCGATATTGTGTGTAAAGTGAGGCAGAGACCTGGCAGAACCTCTTCTATGACTTAGCATGCTGTAGCAGGAAAGAAGTTGATACTACAGGTCATGTTTAAAAGTTTCCTTTGCTGTGAGGAAGAGGCAAATCTTTTACAGCACTTTGGCCCTGGGGCAGTGGAATGTCGATGTGAAAGTTCTTCTGGAGGAATAATGTTGCAGGAGTAACCCTTTTATTGAGCCTGAGGAGTCAGGGCCGTTAGCGGTGGGCCACAGATGGAAAGAGCCCTCTAGCACCACCCACAATTGGGGAGGAGCTATAAACGAGCCTCAGAACAGCTTTGAGTTACTTGAGGATGTTATTATGTAGACTTGATTACAGCCTATCAGTGGTGTGAAGGGTTTAAAGTGCTTAGAGAAGAGAAAAGACATATAATTAATGCAGCAGGCACGGTATTTGATATTTGTGTTTGTAACCTAGGATTTTGGCTGTTTTAACTGGAAAACTTCACACAGGTTCAGGTTGCTTCGGGGGATGCTATTTTTTTTAAGGACTCTGCTCGTTTCTATAATTTCTTCTCCAATTACATAAGATAGCAGCTGTAAATAAAACTGCAAATCTGGGTGCCTAAAGTTTAAGCTTCTAAATCCGTATTCAGGCTCCTAAATAGAAGTGAAATGTGGCACAGAACTGCCCCAGCAGGCGCCATTGCGCCCGCGGGCACCGCGTTGGGGACCCCTGAGCTAGACCATCCCTGACAGGTGTATGTCTAACCTGCTCTTAAAAATCTCCACAGCCTCCGTAGGCAATTTATTCCAGTGCTTAACTACCCTGACAGTCAGGAAGTTTTTCCTAATGTCCAACCTAAACCTCCCTTGCTGCAATTTAAGCCCATTGCTTCTTGTCCTATCCTCAGAGGTTCAGAAAAACAATTTTTTCTATCTCCTCCTTGTGACAACCTTTTACATACTTGAAAACTGTTATCATGTCTCCTCTCAGTCTTCTCTTTTCCAGATTAAACAAACCGAGTTTTTTCAATCTTCCCGCATAGGTCATGTTTCCTAAACCTTTAATCGTTTTTTTCGCTCTTCTCTGGACTCTCTCCAATCTGTCTTATAAGCACTTCAGCCCTTTCTAAAAAGAAGGTACTCAGCACTTTCTAAAAAGAAGCCAAACTTTTATTTAGGAGCCTAATTTTAAGCACACAGGTTTGAAAGTGTTGTTAATTGGTCATCTAAATGATACTATAAGGTAAATAACATCAAGGCTCCACTGTGCTAAGCAGAGTATAGATACATAGGCCCATATCCTCAAAGGTATTTAGGTGCCTTGCCCCCAGATTTAGGTGCACTTTTGAAGATCTGGGCCATACTGAGAGACCATGAAGTGCTTATAAGACAAAACAAAAGTTGACAGAAAGGAAATATTATCCCTATGTTAGGTAAGGTACGGAGGCAGGGAGGAATCAAAGCCCAGATCCCCACAGAAATTTGGGCTGCTCACATCCATTAAAATTAATGTTTGCAGTGTACGTGTAGCCATGTTGCTCCCAGGATATTAGAGAGACAAGGTAGGTGAAGTAATATCTTTTATGGGACTAACTTCTGTTAGTGAGAGAGGACAAGCTCTCAAGTTTACAAAGAGCTGCCTAGGGCAGTAGAATGCATTACACCACCTCAGACCCTCAACGTTAGTTTTCCTAGCTCTTTCTGGAATGACCACAGGGCTGATCCTTGACCCCAGCAATCGTTATTTTGTTTGGGCATGGGGTATTTGATTCAGATCCTGGTGCTGTGAGAAGAAGATAATATTTTGGTACCAACTGGTAGCCGATCATGTTTAGCCTCACATCTTGAGATTCTCAAGTCTTTTATTACAAAGACTGTTTGCCGGTGGCGGCTGCTGTTGAGGGAAAAATGGTGAGAGTAGCACTGTAAACACATTCATGGTTTGTGATCTAAGTGACAGCACATGTCTAAGTATTGTAGCACATCAGGTTTGCATGAAACGCCTACTGTATCATGCTAATATCCAGTACATGTTGATTTGTCTTGTTTCTTGTTATCATGACTTAATTAAGCTTTCAGAGTAAGTTATCTTTCAAAATTGCAACACCTTTGAATCATAAGTTATATCACGCCATTAAAAGCAAAGCGTTTCTTCTGTAGCAAGGCATTTTCATAAAGGTGGAGATTATGTGTGACTAATTATCAAGGTGAGGTTTCAGGCACTTACATAATATTACTGAAGGAAACTATTCTGCAGAAGAATCCAAAATCACTTACATTTCGGTTCATACACAGCTCTGTTATTAAATTGTGCATCTGTGTATTTTTGTAGCTGAGTGTGTGAAGGAACACACAAATTGGATTCCTTTCCAATATCCAATAATTCTTTGCAGGAGTCTTACTGAACAGGCAGGACAAACTGCCACTTCTCTGTTCAGTTTCTGCAAAACTTAAGCTTTCATTTGAAACAAAGATTTTGGCCTCCCTGGTTTCAAAGATAGATCAAATTGAGGTTAATGCTATCTTCTTGTGTCTGCAGTCTGACAGATACAATGAGCCAAATTCATCCCAGGTGTTACTCCATTTTCTTCAACAGAGATTAATTTAGCTCAATGCCTCTGAAATGTAAACTGCCCATCCATCTTATTTGTGTGATAAAGTTGAAACCTAATGATGAATGTGTAAATGTAAAAATTGTTAATCATTTCACGGCTGAACATTTGAGCAGAACTGTCCAGTTGTTTGTGACTGTGTGTGGTTCTTAAGAAGAATAAGTCACTGTCTTTTCCTTGTCTATTTTCTTTGCTGACTAATCGTAGTTGTTTCATGAAATTTTCATAGCAAAGTATCTATGTATAAAATGTTCGTTTCAAAGATACTTTTCAATAATTCAGCAGAATGGAGCACAGAAGGGACTGATGTTCTTATACAGAAGAAAGAAATAAGCAGCATAAATAACTGGAAATCTTTACCCAAATGGTTGTTGCTAGTCTTTTGTTGAACAGAACTGTTTGGAATAAGCTACAGCTATTAGGGACTTGTGGACAACATGGGTTTTCACAAGCAAAGTGAAAAAAATCCAAATGTTTCTATTTATATCACATTTCCCCTTGGTAACTAGAGATTGCTTTTTTAGTGCAGTATTTTCTCCACATCACAAATCACTGCAAGCTACCATGTGCAGTCACACAATGTATGTAGTGGGTAGGATTTCACATTATGATCAAAGTAATTTCAACAGAAGCCAAGGATTTTAGTTATTAAGCAGGAAAGAGAAGATGTCAGTAACATATTTACAACTATTGCTTTAAAAATAAACCTTATTAACTTGTATCCATCTACCTGACTCTTTGATCTTCTGAATATTATTTGCACAATAACACTTAAAAGAAATTGTTAGATATCACTTAAGAAGCTTATATGCTTCTGAGCTGGCAGCGTTCACTGATAGTGAGATACAGACCCGGATGATCCCATCAAGTGGCCAACTGAGCGAAAGACCCCTCCACATTAATCACATAACAATGTATCTGAAGCAGTGTTTCTTGATTTAAACCTATTTCAGCTCATCCTACAGCAGACAAGTATCTATGTTACAAGTTTTTTAGAAAAAAACAGAGAGGGAAAGCTATCCTAGTAATGTACAAGTATCACAATGCTGTCACACAACAGATCCAGGTTCAAGGATGACTTCAGAACTGTGACTCCTCAAGTCAGCAGAGTTCAGCACTTGCATACCCCCCAAAAAAGTTGCATCTGTGTAATGTAGGGCATGAATTTAAACCAATGTAGTTAAACTGCTGCAAAAGGCTGCATGGATGCTCTTATTTTGGCATAAGGGGGTTTAAGTTGATCAGGAGCAGGGTTTAGCTAAATATAAGTAACCCACTCTTACGCAGAAATAAGAATGTCCACAGAGCCTTTTGCTCTGGTTAAAGTACATCAGCTTAAAAGCAGAGTCAAGTAATACTGATGCAACTTTCTTATTTAGCTAAGTCCTTAACATAAGAGAGATTAAGTATTTCAGCTCTCTGGCAAGTTCTCAAGATCAGTTCTCTGTCGGTACCTCCTGCCAGTTATTTTATTGTCCCTCACTGTGGTGGAAGCCATGTAGCTCTTCTCTGCTCCTGTAATACCCAAGATAAGATATCATGAGAGCTGATGAGTTTGGACAGAAAAAAAAATTGGTAAATAGCAGATTTAGAATGACTAAAGGGAAACTGTTGTAGAGAGGGCCAGATCTATAATCCATTTAAATCAATGAGAAAATGGTCATTCACTTTAGTGGGCCTTGGATCAGGAACCTAATCTGTACTGGCCTTCTAAGCAGATGGATGGACTCCACGAAGGGACTTCGGTGTTGCAGCATGGAGCATCGTAGCAAATGCTTTTAGGTACCTAGAAAAATCACAGGAACAACACTGCAACCCACAAAGCTAAGTCAGGCGCCTAGGCTCCCTATACAATGGATGGGGAGAGACAGGCCCCTAAGAATGCAAGCCACAAAAGCCAGCACGCTAAGAGAGGAACTGCCGAAGGGAGCCAAAGAGATATGCCAACAACAGGGGGGTGTACTAAGCCCCTCCCTTCTCGCAGAGATCGGCACCTAAATCCAGGCTGCAGGGAGGTGGCCTCGTTCAGCGAGTGATCCGTGAATGGGAACCAACTGTCTGGATCCAGACACCATAGGCCCTGCAGCCACTTGAGGGAATGAATTCGGTGCGAGAGGAGAAGACGGTGACCTATAGCTTTTAGTCTAGTGGTTAGAGCACTCACCTGGGATGTGGGAGACCCACATTCAATCCCCCTGGGTCAGCCAGAGGGGGAAGAAAGGATTTGTACAGGGGTCACCCCCATCTCAGGAGACTGCTCTAACCACTGAGCTATGGGACATTTTAACATGGGGCTTCTTCAGGCTCTCCTGCAAGAATGATTCTGTAGCGCAGGGCACCCTGGGTCCAGACCCCCTGCTCCAATCACTCTCATTATTTATCCATGGTGGAACAGCTTCAAATCCATCTTCTCTACTTGCAAAGGTGGGGGGGCGGGGGAGGACGAGGGATTGAACCTGGGTCTCCCACATCCCAGGTGAGTGCTCTGACCACTGAGCTGAAAGTTATAAAAGTTACCACCACCATCTCCTCCTCCTCTAGATTTTGAATGGAACCCAATCTGGTAGACATGATGCGAGGCCACCTGTGAGATCAGGCCCCACATGCTACTTAGGCAGATGAACACCTATTTTCCACCAGATTAATGGGATCCCATCCAGTAGGCATGATCAGCGGCCATCTACAAGATTGGGCCCTACACGCAACCTAAGGCAAATGCTTATCGTCCCCCAGTTCATGAATCACTCTGGGCCTTAGGAGATAGGTGCCCGGGCACCTAGAGGGTGGCAGCCACCCACCTGCTGCACGGTCTAAAACTCAGAGAGCTAGGGAACTTTCCGTGGAAATTTAGGTGCCAAATGAATTTAAGCAGGGTTAGGTGGCAGCCAAGCTGGAGTTTTGCAGATCAAAGTAGTGCTATGCATGGGGGTTTAGGTACCTAAGCTGCTTCATGGATTGTACCTTATGAGACTAATCTACTTCCTTCGGTTCAAGGGAAGTCAGTACCAAACAAAGACATTACCTGGGAAGAAGGTAGAAATCAAATAAGTAAGTTTTTATGTGACATAGAGCTGGCCTGGTATGGTATCCACTGAAGGTATTTAAGGATCCCTGACTTACTCATAGCGCTGTCTTGTTATCATGTCATTCCCCAAATGATCTCTGTTAAGATATAGATATTCAGGCCTGTCTGCAAAGGCCTGTACTCTAAGAATTTAGGTGTATTCTTATCACTTGGCTAGTGATAGAGGTATAAAAGAAAGAATCAAAATCACTGTCTGCTGGTGTAAGGGCCTTCTCTTACTGTGACAGTCTGAGGCCCTGTGCTTAGGCTAAGGCCTTTGGCTAAGCAGCAGAGGCAGCCATAAGCTGGGAAGCGAACGGTCACATCCTCACATTCCAAACTAGTCACATTGAAATAAGGTGCTATTGGGCTGTTAGGCACTATCAGGACAGGATTGTATTCCTATCACCTCCAGAGAAAGGGAAGTGCCTAGAAAATGTAAAAGGAAACTTAGTTTGATAGCATCCTGTCTGGCAAGAACTCACTTATCAATAGCTGGGATGTGAAATCCTCACTTCTGTATTGTTTTGTCATTATAGTTCCCACTTTGCTGTTGTTTGTCTGTATAATCTCTGTCTGGTTCTGTGATTGTTCCTGTCTGCTGTATAATTAATTTTGCTGGGTGTAAACTAATTGAGGTGGTGGGATATAATTGGTTACATAATCATGTTACAATATGTTAGGATTGGTTAGTTAAATTTCAGGAAAATGATTGGTTAAGGTATAGCTAAGTAGAACTCAAGTTTTACTATATAATCTGTAGTCAATGAGGAAGTGACTGGGGTGGGGGTGTGTGAGATGGGAACGGGGGTAAGAAAATTGGAATCATGTTTTGCTAAAGGGGGAAATGGGAACAGGGAATGGGAGTAAGGAAGTTGGAATCATGTTTGGCTAAGGGTAGGAATGGGAACAGGGACACAGGTGTAAGGCTCTGTGGTGTCAGAGCTGGGAAGGAGGATACTAAGGAAGGAAACTGGAATCATGCTTGCTGGAAGTTCACCCCAATAAACATCGAATTGTTTGCACCTTTGGACTTCGGGTATTGTTGCTCTCTATTCATGCGAGAAGGACCAGGGAAGTAAGTGGGTGAAGGAATAAGCCCCCTAACAATCTCCTTTGGGATCACTGGTGTATCACTTTATGGACAGAATTTTTTTTCTAGGGTTGGTGGTGGTGTCAATAGCTTACCTGATGGTAGGTCTTCTGAGTCACCTTATAATAAGGACATTACTCAAGAAAAGAAACAACCACCCTACCTGCCCAATGCTTTCTGGAGTCATGATAAGCACAGGTTAAGTGATTCCAAAACTAAACCAATCTGAGATTTCCTTCCAAGTGCGATTGCTCTCATCACTAGGTGAGAGCTTTTTCTTATACTGCCCACACATGTAATATCCAGAAATGCAGCCAGATAACAGCATTAGCAACTCAAGTTCCCACTTGCTGTACTAACAACAACAAATCAGCACTTAAGGCACTAAACCTCAACATGCTGAATCACTACACCTGCCCTGGCATGCTTCTAATCATGGGGTTTACTTAGCATGAGGCACGTATAAACTGGTTTGGGAAACTGGAATTTCACTTGCCCATTTCCCTATGGCAACAGTTTTTCCCTCAAAAAAGTTTGGTTCATCCCATCCTTATGCAGACTATTATTGTCTCTGAAGAGCTTGAACTGATTTTGACCAACTGTGTTGAAAATGAGAGGCTTCAGATGTTACCACGTTAGTTTAATCTAGCTTGGGACAGGTTCTCTCCTGCAGCCAAGCTGTGCTCAATGCAGAAGAGCAGTGGGACATCTGGGAGCTGGTTACGTTCCCTGATCCTGAGGGCTGGTCAGCACTGTCCCTGACCATTTATTAGAGCAGCTGAGGAGGATCGGCAGATTCTATGCCAGTGGTGGACCGATGTAGTGGAGCCCTGCCATAGTCCCTTGCACCCTGACTGGGGAGATCCAGGGGGTGGTGAATAGGCAGCAGCAGCAGCTTTATGCCAGGTGGGTGCGACGGATTCAGTCACAGAGACCCCCTTGAGGCTGTTACCTGATATGCTGAGATTACCTCTCAGCCCGTTTTCCCTGCCAGCTTGGGACTCCAGAACCCTGCCTTGTTGAGCCAGACACGCTAGCCTGCTGCAACCCAGACCCAGGTCTGGTCCACGCCCCCCAAAGCTGCAGACTTTAATCAAAAATTGCTCTGCAGGTCACCTGACTCCAGCACCCAGAAACCCTGTTCCCAATGGGATCCAAACCCCAAATAAATCCGTTTTACTCTGTATAAAGCTTATACAGGGTAAACTCATAAATTGTCCGCCCTCGATAACACTGAGAGTGATATGCACAGCTGTTTTCTCCCCCAGGTATAATCACTTACTCTGGGTTAATTAATAAACAAAAGTGATTTTATTAAGTATAAAATGTAGGATTTAAGAGGTTTCAAGTAATAACAGACAGAACAAAGTAAGTTACCAAGCACAATAAAACAAAACACGCAAGTCTAAGCCTAATACATTTAAGAAGTTGAATACAGGTAAATCTCACCTTCAGAGATTTTCCAATAAGCTTCTTTCACAGACTAGACTTCTTAGTCTGGGCCCAATCCTTTCCCCGGTACAGTTCTTGTTAGTTCCACCTCAGGTGGTAACTAGGGGATTCTCATAACTGCAGCCCCCTTTGTTCTGTTCCACTCCCTTTTATAGCTTTGGCACAAGGCGGGAATCTTTTGTCTCTCTGGGTCTGCACTCTTCCTTCTAAATGGAAAAGCACCAGGTTTAAGATGGATTCCAGTACCAGGTGACATGGTCACATGTCCTGTGAGACCCCAAGCCTCCATTCTTTCTGGCCTGACTCACAGGAACACTGGAAGGCTTAAAGTAAACAGAGCCATTTACAACCAATTGTTCTAGTTAATGGGAGCCATCAAGATCCTAAGCCACCATTAATGGCCCACACTTTGCATAATTACAATAGAACTTTAAAAAGAAAAGGAGTCCTTGTGGCACCTTAGAGACTAACAAATTTATCTGAGCATAAGCTTTCATGAGCAACAGCTGACTTCATCGTACAAGAATGATACATTCATACAAATAGGATGAACACACTCAGTAGATTATAAGCTTTGTAATGACACTTTACAAGAGACCTTTTGCATAAAGCATATTCCAGTTATATTATATTTACACTCATAAGCATATTTCCATTAACATATGGAGTGCAACATCACAGGGAGTTTCCCTACACAAAGGCAATTCCCTGCTGCCCCTTCACAGCTAGATTCTGTCTCATTTGCACTGCCCGAGGGATCTCATTTAAGAATCTGATTCTGTATCTTTTCAGGGGATAGACCTAGTCTGTGCCATAAAGGCCAGACCCACAGCTCAATGAAATAGATGTGAAGACACCCAATGGCTTCAGTGGACCTTGGATTAGGCTCCACATAACCGGATATTGAAGATGGAAAAAGAGAGACACAGTATGTCAGGTCCTATTGCTTTCCTAGGCTAAACAAGTAGCGTTTGAACAGAAACAGGATAAGATGGACAGAAACCCCCTACACAAACAACTCTGCAGGGACATTTACACCAAACAGCCACTATGCAGAGCATCTTCCAATCCTGAGATATGCTTTGACCAAGATAAGCTAAAAGTTCAGTGCTGCAGTAATGGTCAACTGTGGTTACCCAAGAACTATTTAGAGATGAGTAATGAAAACTTCCAGGTGCTTAGGTCATGTTCATAGCCGTGCAAATGCAAACAGGCAGGTACGTCCCTCGGCCCGCGCCACTTCCTGCAGCCTCCATTGGCCGGGCACAGCGAACCGCGGCCAGTGGGAGCCGCGATCGGCCGAACCTGCAGATGTGGCAGGTAAACAAACCGGCCTGGCCTACCAGGGGCTTTCCCTGCACAAGTGGCACCCCAAGTTTGGGAAACACTGGCCTACCAAACTCAGGCTATTTAAAGCAAGGCAATGGACAGTTAAGGAAATAATAAATCTTAGCTTGCCCACATTATATATAAATTACATTATTAGGGATAGCTGAAAATTTTCTGACAGAAAAACAGATTGACAGAAAAACAGACTGCCGACTAAACAAAATGTTTCAAAGAAAAATAACTGTGCACCTTGAAAAATTTTGATTTTTTTGTAAAATAAAAAATCCCAAACCCTGAATATCAGATTTAAAAAAAAAAAAAGGGGGGGGTTGGCCCCAAACTGAAATATTCTGGACTAAAATATTTTAATTCTAAAATGCTGCCCTGGTGGTTCATATTCCCTTCCTCCTCAATGGGCCCCCAGCCAGACTACATCTCCCATGATACACCATGGTCATGCACCTGCCCCGACACATGGCATCACCATAGGAAAGATTGTGGTGTATCAGGGAGATGTAGTCCGGCTGAGGAGTTCCGTCTGTAGAGGACAACTCCCATAAGGTACAGTGTGGGCATTTCGGATTCAAAATAGTTCAGTTTTTGATATTTTGCTGTAAACTCAAAATCTCCCCATGTGTAGCCCATAGAGCTAGTTTAGCATTCTTTTAGCAGTAACGCAAGAAACCTACCGCTTTATATCCAGAAAGAAAGCATTTTCAGACCAGCTATAATTACTATTAAATAACAGGTTTCAGAGTAGCAGCCGTGTTAGTCTGTATTCGCAAAAAGAAAAGGAGGACTTGTGGCATCCGATGAAGTGAGCTGTAGCTCACGAAAGCTTATGCTCAAATAAATTGGTTAGTCTCTAAGGTGCCCCAAGTCCTCCTTTTATTAAACAACATGTATATTAAATCACACCCTTAAAACCTTAACTCTATTGATTGGAGTGTTTTCTGAGGGATAAAACAGTAAAAATTGTCAACACACCAAAGCTGTATTGCTTTAACTGTACCACTATAGTTAAAGCAATGTAATACCCACCCACCCAGTGTGGACGCAGTTATACCAGTATAAAAGTGCTTATAACTTCCACCTGGGAAAAGAAATACATTTCACCAGTACAAGGCACCTTTATACGGGTATAACAGTGCCCACTCTAGGTTGTACTGGTATCACTATACCAGGGGGAAAATAATCACACCCATAACCAACATAGTTATACTAGTGCAAACAGTGTGAAAAGCAACAGGCCTTAGGAAGGCTGGATGTTTGCCAACTCTCAAAAAGGAAATATTTCAGAGGCTTTCGATTTCAAAAAGGCTTCAATTTATTCCACCCTTTCAGAACAAATCCCAGTTTGCCTCTAACTAGCTGCCAGCATGGCAACGTTGGGCTTGCAGCCAGAAGCCTAGGGGACCACCCTGGACTATTGCGTCCACCATCTCAGCGCTCCCTCGCACTCCCCCGCCTGCCTGGCCCAACCCTTAGACTGTAAACTCTTTGGGGCAGGCATTGTCTCTCCGCTCTGGTTTGTCCAGTACCTGGCGCGCTGGGGCCCTGGCCCAGGACTCCCTTATGCCACAGGAATGCAGGTAAATGATCATCCCCCTCGATCAGGGCCACTGGAGGCTTGGGGGGAGCTGTGCCCTCTCCCCCAAGGAAGGAAGGGGCTGCGTTCAGACATGGGGGGGTCTGGCCCCACGCGGGAGCAGGGAATCCTGCTCCCCCCCCCCCCGACTCACTGCAGCCACCGCGACCATTGCAGCATTTTTTAACCCTTAGGGACCCCCCATTAAACCAGCGGCCCCCTCCCCTGCGGGGCCAGCTCCCCCTGCGGCGGGCGGAGCAGGGAGCGACACCGCCCCTTTAAGGGGCGGGGGTGGCCGGGGCGCAGCGCGGCCTGCAGCGAGGCGGTGGCGGGTGAGTCCCCGGCCCCGGGTGCAGCAAGGGATCCTCGCGGCCCCGGGGCTCGCTTGCACCGGAGGGTGGGGGGCGCGTCTCCAGTGGGGCCGCCCCCCCCCAGCGTGTGCACGGCGGGCAAAGGGCGCTGCAAGGGCGTTTGCAGCCCTGCGTGGGATCGCGCGCGTCCCTGGTGCCCGGGCAGCTCCGAGCGCTTCCCTGGTGCCCACTGGGGACGCCGCAGCCAGGTACAGATCTCCCTTGCCTTACAGAGCCCCACAGATTACGGTCACCTCCCCCCCCCCCCCCGCCACACACACACACACACTCTGTTTTCTTTCCTGTTGCAGGGTTTGGCCGAGACCTGGGCATGCTTAGAGGAGTTAGCATTACTCCCAACGGCCCGGCCAAATTCCGCGGGGGATCATTTACCTTCTCCTTGAATTCCTCCTGCAGCCTCCAGTAGTATTCCTCATGCTGGGTCTGAAACCGTTGTGGTATTAAGCTGTCTTTGTTCCACCCACCAGAGTGGGTGATGGGATTCCCAGGGGTATAGGGGACTGAGCATCATCAGAAGGCATGACAGTTTAGGGCAGGGAACCTAGACTGCCGTCTCCAGCGGGTTCCATCAGTCAGTGGTACCAGGGGTCTTTACAGAGCATGGCGTATGCGCCAAGGAGTTCTTTGGTGGCTGCTGAGTCCAATGGGCTCGTGACCGCTCCGTCCACCAGCAGGGCACACCCACGCACGAGCAACGCTCTGCGCCCAAGCAGCAGATTCTTTCCTTCTCTGTCGCCGGTCATCACAAAGCTTGATCCAGTCCACCTCGCAATGCTTCGACCCATCTACAAGCTGACTCCATCAACCAGAGCGGCACTCTGCGTTCCTTTCCCAATCACCCACAGAGATTCCAAAGGATTCTAAGTTCTCTTTGCAAGCACCCCGAAATCTGCGCAGCAGTCTGCCTTTCTTTCTAGGCCCTCCGCGAGCTTCAGAGTACAGCACGCTCTTCGGGATCCTGTAGTCTGGCATTTCCTTCACATGTCCAAGCCACCTAAATCTTTTCTTACTAATCAACGTTCCCATGAATGACATACCAGCAGGATTAAACACTTCCACCTTTGTCACCCTGTCTTGCTATCTTATTCAAAGAATTTTACGCAAACAGCTGCTTTGATGATGTGAACCGGGAAATATCGGCATTCCTCTAAGTCACCTGAGGGGCCTATTTGGTAAGTGTGCTCAGAGCACCTACTGCATGAGCCCCTACAGGTGAGTTTACACAAAACAGAGAGGGAGAGGAATGCCTTCTTCCTCCACTTTTAGCCCAGAGGTTAGGATACTCAACTGGGATGCAGGAGACCGCCAGTTCAAGTCCCCCCTCCAGCTGAGTGAGAGAAGAGGTGGTCAAATTCCTTAGGTGAATGCCATAACCACCAAGCTAAGGGAAAGTCTCGCGTGGGACTCCTTCAGTCTCTCGTTGAAGCTGTTCCACTGTAGCTAAACAACGAGTGAATTATTAGGATCCAAAACGGTATTTGGAATCTCCCTCGTTATTTAAAACAAGCCAAATTAGTTTGAGAGGACAAAACAGATGTTCTTTTCTCACTGAGGTTTCACATAGACTTGTTCTCCCTTGTTCCATAGGTTAGAGAGATTTGATAGATGGATAATAAAATGGCGTTGGTTCCCTATGATGACAGTGCGGTCTGGGGATTGCAGAAGTTCCATAAATCTTCATCTGTGTATCATTTTGCCAACCACACAATCCAAATCAAACAAAACTGGAAGCAACTGGGTGTAGCTGCAGTCGTATGGGATGCCGTATGTATGATTAAAATAAATATATTTTCAATTTGTGCAGAATATGTGTCTGTTTCAAGTCCAACCCCAAATAATACTGAGCTTTTGTGTAGTGTCTTTCATCAGTACACTTCAAAACTCTTTACAAAGAAGGCTAGTACAATTATTTCCATTTTACAGAGAGGTGAAATACATGCCCAGCAGCTTAGGAGAGCTGGCTGCAAATTCTCTGCATGAGAAGTTTTTTCCCCCAATTGAAAAGTGCTCTTTTTATATTTAAAAAAAACAAAAACAAAAAAAAACTTTTTATGGTACATTGTCGGCATGATCAAAACTTTCCATTTTCACAATTTTCTGCAACATTTAAAAATTAATAATTTGATCTAAATGTTCAATATTTTTAGAATTTTTTTGTTAGATTGCTAGTGTACTGGAAACTCCTGTTTTCAGTAAGAAAATTCACTTTTTGGTAAATGAAAAATGTTGACAATTATTGCAATAGAAAGTTTAACATTTTGGAAAAAAAGATCATGAAAGACTTTGGGAAATAGGGCCTCTTTCAAGATTTATCACAAAGTTGTTTTCCCATTTTTTTTAACCAAGTCTTAATAAAATAATACTTCGTATTTGCATAGCTCTTTTAATCTTCAAAGCGCTGGGCAGCCACTAATCCCCATACCACCTTGATGAGATAGTTAAGTAGCGTCATGTTGTAGCTAGAGAATCCAAAGCACAGGAGTCGTCAATGGTTGGGTTTGTGTTGGTGTTTAGCTGTACCTGGGTCCTAGACCTGTACTTTGACCACTAAATCATGCCCCTCTCTCTGGTCATAAATAATGAGTTTGGCAGTTGAACTGCTCGCATTAATTGGAGGATATACGCTAACACAGCTATCATCCTGTTCCTAAGGATACTGGTGAGACAGAATTTTCTATAACAGATGCTCTTGCAAAGTCATGATTTGGGTGTGGGACCTTGCTTAACAGTAGCTCACATTGGATTTACTTTGTACTTAAATAGAAGTGCTCTTAATCCATTACACTCAACTGCTCGACTGTCACGCACACTATGGAAGAGCATGCGTACCAAGATTAAACCAAAAGGTTTTGGAAAGATGTAAGAAATACGATAAAGGGCAATGGTGCCTCTCAACAGTTCTGCAATTTTGCATTAATTTTTTGCATCAACAAAAATCCTGCTTTTCTTTTCTTAGTGCAACTGTTTCTTTTTCTGCTTCCTTCTGTTGTGTTTTGGATTTAATGGAGAAACCATCCCATGTCATTATTTTAACCTCCTTTGCAGGATTGATAGTTTGGATATTCCTTTCTGCCTCCCGTCAGCCTTTGTATAACACGGATGGCGAAGTATACCTGCAGACTTGAGGTGTTTGATTGTCCACACCTTTCTTGCAACCTTCTCTACTGGTTTCAATCAGAAATACTGTGATCTGGCATCACTAAAACGATCCCCAATTCTTAATTAGTCCTGTCTCTTGGTTCAGGCTGTAGTCCTGTGTACTTATCTGGAGATGGGAAGTATTGATCTACAAGGGCGCTCAGTGATTGAACTAGGAGCAGGAACTGGATTGCTGGGGATAGTGGCCACGTTATTGGGTAAGTGTTTTTTTTCTTTAAGGAATTGGTACCGCTGTAAAATTCACACATAGGTGACAGGGTTGCTGTGTAAGTTAACAGCCACGCTATGTGACGGTTACTGTGATGTTTCATCTGTGGCTCGTCCTCCTTTCTTATTCGGCTTCAGAGCCTCCTGCGTTATTTATTGTGGTGATGGTGCTACAACAGGTTGCTTCAGAGTAGAACCCCCTTAAGGCTGCCTGCTGTTTCCGTGGCGGTGAGCTCAGTGGCCAGGGCCGTCTTTACCCATACGCAAAGCAGGCAGCTGCGTAGGGCAGCAGGAAATTTGGGACACCATATTTCCTGGTGCCCTGCACAGCTGCGTGCTGCTCTAGACCCTGCCCCACCTCTTCCCCATGGCCCCCACCCCTGCTCCGCCCCAGCCCCGCCCCCACTCCCCCGAGGACTCCAGAAGCAGGGGGGCCTGCACTCACCGGGAAGTAGAGTGACCCGGCCCCAGCCTGCTCCGCTCCCCTGGCTCCCAGGTTTGGGGGGAAAGGAGGAACCGCCCCCCAGCACTCGCCGGCAGCACGGCTGGGAGCCAGGGGAGTGGAGCAGGCTGGGGCCAGGTCACTCCACTTCCTGCAGGAAGTAGCCATCCCCCATGGAGGCCTGGGGCCCCACGCAGCCGCCCAGCAGAGGCCTGGGGCCAGCCCCCCCTGCTTCCCTCTGTGGAGGCCTGGGGCCTCACACAGCCCCCCCACGGGGGGGCATCATAGGGCACCAAAATAGCTAGGGACGGCCCTGTCAGTGGCATCCCTTTCTTTTCTGTAGCTATTCTCCCACAGGGAATAAATGCTGTGCTTATGTCCTTCAGCTTTATTAATACTTCACATTTTGTACAGTGAGCTCCATCAACAGATAGCAAAGCACTTTACAAAGATGCATATGCGTTATTAACCCTGTTTTTGCAGGCAGGGAAACTGAGGCACAGAGCAATTAAGCAACTTGCCCAGGTTCTGTCAGTCACCCAGTGGCAGGGCCAGGAACAGAACTCAGGTCTCCTGATCTAGTCTGATGTCCCATCCACTGTGCTGTGCTGCCTCCCCTTTACAATGGGTGCTAGTGAGTCATGGCATCCTTAGACCAAGAGTGGGGCCAGTGATAAGTCTGGTATCTCACAGCCCTAGCTTTGCTTCCTGCTGTATTCACTCATTGTTTATTTCAACACCCTAGCAGTAGCACAGATTAAGAGTAAATGTAGCCCAGGACTCCTTTGCCTGACCACCGACAACTCTTGACAAATGCTCAGTTCCCCTAACATTAACTAATATTAGTTTGATTTTCATTTGAAAAGCAACCGGTATTTGATGATTTTAAAACTAGCGCCTTCTTTATCAGAGAAACTCACTTGTTCTAACTGTAATTAATTCCTGCACGGTGTGTGTTAAAAATACATTATTTCCCCAGGCCTCCCCTGGGGGGGCATGGATCAGGATTCATGTCGCACTCCCCCTCGGTGCCCAGTCCAAGCGGGGAAGCTAATGATCCAATCTGCGGACCAAATTCAGGGATGAATCCTTGTCACATGCCACCGGAGGCATGTTACGCATACGCTAAAATGACACCTCCCCCCCCCCCATCTTATTTTTTTCCTTACCTTTGCTGTAGCTGTAGGATTTGATCGTGCACTTGGATCTGTGAAGGTGGATTTGATTGGAGCCCTAGGTGGGGATTTTCAAAAGCATTCAGTTTAGCCTAGTTCTGTACTCAGTGTAGTTAATGAAGTCAATGGTAAAACTCTCATTAGGCCAATGAGTTCTTCTGCTAATTTACATAGGTGTAGAAGTGGGGTGGGAGTGATCTGACTCTGACCCCATTGAAGTCAGTGGAGTTATGACAGTTTATCCTGTCTGAGGATCTGCTCCGGTGTGTCAATTCTTAAATGTTAAGTCATCTTTAACATGTGTTAACTAGCACAATTCTATAGTCTACAGCAGACAGCACACACATTTGTGTAGAGTCTAAACTTGCCATGCCGATCATATCTCATTGAACTAAAACATGACTATATTCAAGTGTAATGTCTCTGTAGAGATAAATTCTAGCCACTATGGCAGATTTCCTTTTAAAATGGGGGTGAAAAAACTAATCAAATATTTTTTAAATTATAAGATAAGAACGGCCATACTGGGTCAGACCAATGGTTCATCTAGCCCAGCATTGTGTCTTCCGACAATGGCCAATGCGGTGCTTCAGAGGGAATGAACAGAAGAGACAGTCATTGAATGATCCACCCCTGTTGTCCACTCCCACTTCTGGCCATCATGCTGGGGACACCCAGAGCATGGGGTTGTGTTCTTGACCATCTTGGCTAATAGTCATTGATGGATCAATCGTCCAGGAACTTATCTGATTTTCTTTTGAACCCCGTTATAATTTAAAACTCTGCCCAAATTCAAATAAACTATCACAACCATTAACTTAAACATCCATTGAAAAAACCAGCTGCGGCTAAGACTCTTCAGTCACCCATCTGCTCTGTCTGGATCCCTAGGGGTAATCTGATGCTACACCAGGGCAAAAATCAGTGAGACTTTTTTATAATAATCTCCCACAATTTATTCTGTAGTTTCCTCATAGAAAGACAGAAAGCAATTGGCTCCGTCTTTCTAAAAAGAAATAGTCATTTATTCCAAAAACAATTTTGATCTGATAGTACTATTTTTACCATTAAACATAAATAAAACTAAATATTCCAAGTGTCAGTTGACTTAAAATCAAGCAGCTCAGTAAATGTTTTCATTGTTGTTCAGTAATTTTGTTAACTCTTAATGGGAACTTGAAGTTGCGTCCCTTAAACCATTATATTCCAAAAGCTGTATCGGTGGGCAACAGTTATTTGTCTTGAGACTTACACTCCTTGTGCCACACAGGTGCTCATGTCACCATCACAGACAGGGAAGCTGCACTGGAATTTCTCGAGTCAAACGTTCAGGCTAACTTACCTCCTGACCTCCAGCCAAGAGCCGTGGTAAAGGAACTGACTTGGGGAAGAAACTTGGGGAACTTCGCGCCAGGAAAGTTTGACTTTATCCTGGGCGCAGACATAATTTATCTGGAAGACACCTTTGCGGATCTGCTTCAGACACTGGAGCACTTGTGCTCAGAACATACTGTTATTCTGTTATCGTGTCGGATTCGCTATCAACGGGATCAGAATTTCCTGGAGATGCTGGAGGGACGATTTTCGGTATGTGAGGTCCACTACGATCCCAGTAAAGATGTACGTGTATTCAAAGCACAGAGGAGCATTCACAAGGAAGACTTTTGACTGCATTTCTTTTCTCTAATATCAAACACTACCTGAAGGTTTGCTACTATTATTTCTACTACATATACTGTAACTTGTACTGATGAGCTTAATTTCAAAAGGATCCATCTAGCCTCTTATGCCACATCTGTCGCCATGGTATCTGAGCACATTTGAAGGTTGTATGCTCCGCCCTTCTCATGTGTATAAGGCTCATTGTCAACATTCTCATTATCACTGAGTGAGCTTAGAAAAGGTCATTTGGTTTCAACTTTTTCCCTGTGAAAAATAGGGTTTAATTGAAAACAGCTGTTTTGCAGGAATATATAGTTTCATGAAGGTTGTTCAGTTGGTTGACAGAAAATTACGAACATTTTTTTTGTTTCAAAATGAACATTTTCCTTTTAGTTCTTGTAAATTGAAAATGTTTCAAAATATCAGATTTTGGGGTTTTCCTCCTCTTTTCTCCCCATTTTTGCACTGAACAGAATAGAATGAAGGATGTTGAGGGATTTCCCTTTCACTTCGTCTATTTTTCCCTCATTTTTTCTCTCTTTCCTTGCTGTAACTTTTCAAAGCTCCCTCAACTTTGGAAAGTTCGAGTGGGGAAAAATGTAAACTAAACAGTGTAGAGACAAGTAACTGTCCCAGGTCACCCCATTGTGGCCTAGGGCAGCCCTGTAGGCACCCTGCCTCAGTTTCCCTCTGAGTTCTGCTAAAATAATTCAGTCATAAGCAAAGTCTTTGAAACAGTATTCCTCTTCTCCTGGGGTCTAATTCGTTGAATATAATTAAACTCCCACAAAGCTTCCTCTCTACTCATCTTCAGATTTAGGGTCTGAGTCCTCCTTGCGACTGTAGCTTTAAAGTTTGGCCTCCCCAGCCTGTAACTTACCTCGCAAGTCTGGGATCTCACAGTCCTCCATCCTGGGGTTGTGTGCTGGTTGACTTCTTTATCCAGCAACTTCCTAGTGTCCCCAAGGCCTCTCCCTTATATATCCCTAGGCTTGGCCTGACTTAGTCCCATGACTTTCCTGTCACATGACCAAAATCATTTTCTCACCTGGGGAGGCAAGTTAGGCTTGTCACTGGAGGACTTAGGCCCACCTCTCCTTAAAGGGCCAGCCGCTGCTATGCCACTGTAGTGTTGTAATATGGACACTTCCTACATTAACAGAAAGTGGTAGCTATGTCCTATGGGGTGGAGCTTTTGCCTCCCTGTTATCCTTGCTCTCCCCAAACCTTAAGGTGCGAACGTGAGCCCCGGTCCTCCCACTCCCACCAGGCTCCTAGGGAGGGTGTGTGGTGTCCCTTCTGATGACCTAGCTGCGTCTACTCCGGGGGTAGGTTGCTGTGGTACTCCAGGCATGATATTTTTCGCAGCCCTGAGCAATGTAGCTAGGTCAGTGTAATTGTTCAATGTAGACCAGGACTAAGAAAAAGGAAAAGCGTCCAAAAATCTGAAACCGTGGACACTCAGTAGCAGAAAGGAAAAAGTGAGGGGAAAACAAACAATAGTTTGAACGTTTTAAAAAAAAATATTTCATGAAAATTTTAAAAAGCCCTGCTAAACTGAAACAATTTTTAAATTTTGTGGTTGGGTTGTTTGTTTGTTTTTTGTTTTTTTTTCATTTTTTCCCACCGGCTGTAGGAACTTTGACACTGAAGTCCTGTCAATAGCAGGATATGCCAAATAGCAGGGTGATTTTTAGAGCAAGAAATGTTAAGATTCACACAGAGAGTGAACATTCCTTGGTGTGTATGCACCCATGTGCGTGTGTGTACATGCACAAAAAGAAGGGATATTGTGAGATCAAGAGAAATGGATTTTTAAAGACCTCGTCAGCCTTTGGGTCTCAAAGAATGGTTACAGCATAGTGTTCTAAGCATCACCACCTCAGTTACACCATTGTCATGAAACTCCTTCTATTATTCTGACCTGATAGGTTGAGGGCTCTCATAAAGAGGATGGTGATGAATTGTTCTCCACGTCTGCTGAATGTAGGACAGGAAGTAATGGGCTTAATCTGCAGCCAGGGAGATTTAGGTTAGAGATTAGGAAACACTTTGTCAGGGTTGTTGAGCTCTGGAACAGGCTTTCAAGGGAGGTTGTGGAATCCCCATCATCGGAGGTTTTTTAAGAACAGGTCGGACAAACACCTGTCATGGATGGTCTCGGTCAGTGGTTCTCAAACTTTTTTTTTTTTTTTTTCACGGCCCACTTGAAAATTGCTGAGGGTCTCAGTGGACCACTTAATAATCTTTCCAAATGTTATTTGTACTGTTAGCTAACTATTGTAAATCACTTTGGATAAAAGCGCTACATTAAAAAAAAAACCCTTAATAATAAACGTTTTTTTGTTCCACAAATAAAAGCACACAACTCGTATTTTAATATCCATAGTCTTACCTTTCTAATGTGATGGATGTGCCCTCTCTCCCCCGCCGCGGCAGCCCCCAAGCTGGGGCTGGGAAGGAGGAGGGTCTCTCCCCAGCCACAGAGCTGAGGCTGGAAAGGAGGGGGGGTCTCTCCCCGGCAGCCCTGGAGCTGGGGAAAGTCGGCTCTTTCTCTGGCCACCGCAGCCCTGCACGTCCCAAATTCCCCCCAACCCCTCTTCTCACTCCACTGTCCCCTCCCACCTATGCCCTATTCCCCACCCAAGTCCACCACCTCACTTTACGTGTGCGTCTTCTCCATGGTCCAGGCACCTAATTAGTAGAGCCACGCCTGTCCGGCTACACTAATTAGGGGGGTGGTTCTTCATTCTCTTGTGTGCGGCTGCCCAGGTGCGCACCTTAGAGGGAACTATCCACGGACCACCTGAATGGAGCTCGCGGACCACTGGTGGTCTGCAGACCACAGGTTGACAACCTCTGGGTCTAGGTTTACTTGGTCCTGCCTCAATTCATAGAACTGGACTAGATGCCTCTGGAGGTCTCTTCCAGCCCTACATTTGATTCTCTACCCTAATTTGTTTGTGGCTAAATCATCTGTTTTGACTACTATCCTTGAGAATTGCTATTTCTGGATGGGGGGTTGTTTTCTTGTAAACAGACCTCTCAGAGTCGAGTTATTGTGTTGATAATTTGTAATACAGCTGAGGGTCACCCCATCCCAAAACCACCAACCAAGATCTAGTAATGGTCCATCACAGTGGTTCATCATTACCTGGCAGGAGAGAGCCAAGATAATACAACTGGTTGTCAAAAAATAAATAAAATAACATAACAGGGATTTTAACTTAAACCAGAACAAACAGAACTGGATTCCACCTACCTACAATAACATTAAATAGATGAAGAATGTATATAATAAAAACATTTATAACACACAGAAACTTACTACTAAGTGTACTTAACTCAATATAACCCCCTAAATAAAGAAATATCTCTCTCTCTCTATGCACAGGCTATTATAGGTTGCTGTTGTTTTTATTATGTTAGTTCAAGGTTCCCCTTTCCCCAGATATGTCACAGGGTACTATCTAACGCTCAAGGCAGCCTTTGAGCCCTGAGTGGCTCTCCTGACTGCCTGAAGGGATGGATTTGACTCCAGTGGTGCTCGCTTGCAGGAGTGGATGTTAGACCAGACCCATGGGATCTGAAGGACTTTTGCTTCGCCTGTTGCAGTTCTCTGGCACCACCCGTGTCAATGATAGGAGATGACCAGAACCGATGGTGAGGAACAGAAGCTCAGGAACAGGCTATCGAACATGGACTGACTTGACCAGCCAGCAGAACCCTCTTCTGTATGCCCTGCTCAACCTCAGTCACTCCACTTACTCTCAGTCCTGGTTTCCCTCTGCCTCTCTGGCTGCCCTCTCCCCACACCCTATTTCTCTGCATTTACTCCCAGCCTCTGTGTTTCTCTCTCTTTCTCAGGCTGCCCACTGCCTGCCTTTTCTCCCCCAACTGTCACTTCCCCTCTCTCTGAGAGTAGGGGCCACCTCCTCTCCATAGCAAACTGACAGTACATTCACCCTGAACACCCCCTAAATCATATATTCCCCATACAGGGTCGAGTCCATTTACCATTTGTTTTGTTTTCAGCAGGTCTTAGTAGTTGCTGTTAGGGAAAAATATCATCCTTTGTATTGTGGTAGTTCCTAGAAATACCAGTCAAGAGCTGGACCCCATTGTACTATGCACTTTGTAGAGACACAGAAAGAAGCAGTCAGAGCTCCCATGAGCTTACGGTCTATCGCCGTCTTCTTGCAAAGACGCAAACGTGTAATGTTAACCAATGAAAGAACAAACAAGTTACCAAGTTAAAACAGAATTTGATTAGAAAAAGGAATGGGGCGGGGGAGAAAATAGACAATAAAATCAGGAAAAGATGACATCAAAACGAAGAAGAGAGTAAAGAAGGAAAAATAGAGGTGAGAAAGCAAAAGTAGTCAAATATCAAAGGCCAAGCACCTATATCTCCAAATGTATTTGTAAAGCATAAAAAATACACAAAAACAACAGGAGGACTTGTGGCACCTTAGAGACTAACAAATGCTCTAATCTCTACAGTGCCACAAGTCCTCCTGTTGTTTTTGCAGATACAGACTAACACGGCTGCTCCTCTGAAACCAAAAAATACACAGTTTCTTTTTTGAATTACTTTTGTCTATTGTACGCTCAATTTATAAAGGCCCCAATTCACAAAAGAATTTTAAGCATGTGCTTAAATCATGTGCTTAAGTCCCAATCAGGCCTGTGCTAAGCTGTTTTCCCTGGGTCCATTTCCACCAGCTTTTTGACCTGGGGCCATAGTTCTTATTTCTCAGCACTGCAGATTACTCAGAAGTGATCTGTTAAGAACGTTAATTTTAAGCAATGAAGGAGGATGTGGCCTGAAATGCACTATTCTGTGGATCTGCTTTTAGGAATATTTTCTTGTAATTCACAAGCCACAAGGTGTCACTAAAGCTGTAGACACATCGCTCAACGAAAATCAGCATAATGAAAACAAATATTAATTCCCGTTAGATGATGGGGAAACTGCATCTTCAATAAAAACACCCCACCTCTAAATCATAAGCCATAATTTAACAGCAAATAAAGCTCATTCTGTAAGTGAGCTTGTGGATCAGCTGAACAGCATTAAGAAAACTGTAGAACATTCACGTTCTCTTCCTTGGTGCATGGCTGGCCTCCAGATCCTGCCTCTCAATTACCTTCCCATTGGCCTAATTTCCAGTGCTGTCCACCCTTATTCCTCTCACACTCTTGATCTGTCATCACTGTACATTTAGTTTTTCTTTTAGGGCTTGATCCTGCAAAGAGCTTTGAACTAGGGCTGTCGATTAATCACAAAAAGAAAAGGAGTACTTGTGGCACCTTAGAGACTAACCAATTTATTACAGTATAAGCTTTCGTGAGCTACAGCTCACTTCATCTTATGTGATTAACTAAAAAAATTTAATTGCGATTAAAAAAATTAATCATGATTGATCGCACTGTTAAACAATAGAATACCAATTGAAATTTATATTTTGGAAGTTTTTCTACATTTTCAAATATATTGATTTTATTTACAACACGCAATACAATGTGTACAGTGCTCACTTTATATTATTTTTTTATTACAAATATTTGCACCGTAAAAATGATAAACGAAATAGTGTTTTTCAATTCACCTCATGTAAGTACATGGTGCAGTCTCTTTATGCTGAAAGTGTAACTTACAAATGTAGATTTTTTTTGTTACATAACTGCACTCAAAAACAAAACAACATTAAACTTTAGGGCCTACACGTTCACTCCGTCCTACTTCTTGTTCAGCCAATCATAGAATCATAGAATATCAGGGTTGGAAGGGACCTCAGGAGGTCATCTAGTCCAACCCCCTGCTCAAAAGCAGGACCCATCCCCAATTAAATCATCCCAGCCACGGCTTTGTCAAGCCTGACCTTAAAAACTTCTAAGGAAGGAGATTCCACCACCTCCCTAGGCAACGCATTCCAGTGTTTCACCACCCTCCTAGTGAAAAAGTTTTTCCTAATATCCAACCTAAACCTCCCCCACTGCAACTTGAGACCATTACTCCTTGTCCTGTCCTCTTCCACCACTGAGAATAGTCTAGAACCATCCTCTCTGGAACTACCTCTCAGGTAGTTGAAAGCAACTATCAAATCCCCCCTCATTCTTCTCTTCTGCAGACTAAACAATCCCAGTTTCCTCAGCCTCTCCTCATAAGTCATGTGTTCGAGACCCCTAATCATTTTTGTTGCCCTTCGCTGGACTCTCTCCAATTTATCCACATCCTTCTTGTAGTGTGGGGCCCAAAACTGGACACAGTACTCCAGATGAGGCCTCACCAATGCCGAATAGAGGGGAACGATCACGTCCCTCGATCTGCTCGCTATGCCCCTAC
The DNA here is from genome assembly GCF_965140295.1 of Lepidochelys olivacea. NCBI lineage: Eukaryota > Metazoa > Chordata > Testudines > Cheloniidae > Lepidochelys > Lepidochelys olivacea. Next base: position 63,791,782 of record NC_140421.1, on the reverse strand, counting down.
TTATACATCCCAAAATGCCATTGGCCTTCTTGGCAACAAGGGCACACTGCTGACTCATATCCAGCTTCTCGTCCACTGTCACCCCTAGGTCCTTTTCCGCAGAACTGCTGCCTAGCCATTCGGTCCCTAGTCTGTAGCTGTGCATTGGGTTCTTCCGTCCTAAGTGCAGGACCCTGCACTTATCCTTATTGAACCTCATCAGATTTCTTTTGGCCCAATCCCTAAGACAAACAAGTTTATTTACATTTATGAGACATAATGCTCCCCGCTTCTTATTTACAGTGTCACCTGAACGTGAGAACAGGCATTTGCATGGCACTTTTGTAGCCGGCATTGCAAGGTATTTATATGCCAGATATGCTAAACATTTGTATGCCCCTTCATGCTTCAGCCACCCTTCCAGAGGACGTGCTTCCATGCTGATAACACTCGTTTAAAAAAAATGCTTTAATTAAATTTGTGACTGAACTCCTTGGGGGAGAATTATATGTCTCCTGCTCTGTTTTACCCACATTTTGCCATATATTTCATGTTATAGCAGTCTCGGATAATGACCCAGCACATGTTCGTTTTAAGAACACTTTCACGGCAGATTTGACAAAACGCAAGGAAGTTATCAACGTGAGATTTCTAAAGATAGCTACATCACTCAACCCAAGGTTTAAGAATCTGCAGTGCCTTCCAAAATCTGAGAGGGATGAGATGTGAAGCATGCTTTCACAAGCCTTAAAAGAGCAACACTCCAATGTGGAAACTACAGAACGCGAACCACCAAAAAAGAAAATCAACCTTCTGCTGGTGGCATCTGACTCAGATGATGAAAGTGAACATGCGTCGGTCTGCACTGCTTTGGATCGTTATCGAGCAGATCCCATCCTCAGCATGAACACATGTCCTCTGGAATAGTGGATGAAGCATGAAGAGACATGAAGAGACATGAAGAGATCTTTAGCACATCTGGCACATAAATATCTTGCAACGTTGTCTACAACAATGCCATGAGAACGCCTGTTCTCACTTTCAGGTGACATTGTAAACAAGAAGCGGGCAGCATTATCTCCTTCAAATGTAAACAAACTTGTTTGTCTGAGTGATTGGCTGAACAAAAAGTAGGACTGAGTGGACTTGTAGGCTCTAAAGTTTTACAGTGTTTTATTTTTGAGTGCAGTTTTTTTTTTTGTATATAATTCTATCTTTGTAAATTGCACTTTCAGGATTAAGAGATTGCACTACAGTATTTGTATTAGGTGAATTGAAAAATACTATTTCTTTTGTTTTTTTACCATGCAAATATTTGTAATAAAAAATAAATATAAAGTGAGCATCGTACACTTTGTATTCTGTGTGGTAACTGAAACCAACATATCTGAAAATGTAGAAAACACCAAAAAATATTTAAATAAATGGTATTCTGTTATTCTTTAACAGTGCGATTAATCGTGATTAATTTTTTTAATTGACAGCCCTACTTTGAACACTTTAACCTGATCCAGTAAAGTACTTAATTTTGTGCTTAATATTAAGAATATGGGTAGTCCCATTGCAGGATTGAGGCCAGCATGCTTAGTGTCTTGCAGTGCTTCATGCTGTGGGCATCTACACCTGCAGGTTGCCACTTGGAAACTATTGACACAATGTAGTAACCTCAATTCAGCAGACCAGAAGAAATGCCAACGAGGCAGTCCCACACCCTGGAATAAACAAGTAGCTTCCATACTAGATCTTGGTGCAAAGAGGGGCTTTCCAACTGGAGAACAGTTTGACATTTGAACTTAAAACTCAGGGTTTAGTGTCACTTCTGCTTATTATTTAACAACTTGCAACAAAGGGTTTCCCACTTCAATGCATCTCCTCCCAGAGCCTACAATGAAATCAGAGGGTTGTAATGGTCCAGCTTCCCTTACCTGCTATGGTGGAACAGAAAAGGGGGCTGAATTCATGTGCTTTGGGCTCCAACCCGGGAGAGTTAATGGCGTCCCAGACAATGCTAAGGGATTTGTGGTCAGCCGTAGCAGAAACGCTGATCTAGCAGAAACAAAACAAGTTACGTAGTGGCTAGCAAGTGCGACATCTGTGTGTAAAGTGCTACTCCACCCAGCTCTGTGTTCATACTGGGAAAAGCGAGGTCTGTTCACCAAGGGCCTGATTCTCTGTTTCCCCGCACCTTGTGCAGTTCTTCGCATGGCAAAGGGAGACTGAAATACGGCCATTCTGATTCGGCTGTGCTTTACACTCACTTTGCATTGGCGTTAGTGACTACATGAGGTGCAGCGAAATGGCAAATGGGAGCCAAGGATTGTAATTATTGACGGCCCATGAAAGATGCTGCTGAACTGTACTTCAACTCCTGAGAGCCCTGACTGCTCCAGGCCGAACAGCCTCTGAGAATTAAAGCCGTCACCCTCTCTCATTTTCCTTGTACTTACCAGAGGAAAGAGTTGAATTGCCTGCCCAGTTCAGCTTAGCTGTTGCATATCAGTATACTGCACGCTGGGAAGGGTACAGGTGGCTTGTTTGCTCTCCTTCAGAGCCGTAGCGTGGGGCACCACTGCTTTTCAGTGCCTACTGGCAGGAAACTGATACACATGACAACTTTTCATTGGCAGCCTTGGCGCAGAAACGTGTGTCAGTCAGTTCACCCATGATTGCAAAGCAGAGCTCAGATCAGAAACTTGCCCCCAGGGGGAAGGAAGAGGCTCAGAACCAGACAGGAACCTTCTGTGTTCCTTGGTGCCAAAATACGTTTTCCGAGGATGAGAAGCAGCGAGAGCATTTTGCTGTCCTCATCACCCGCACAGGCTGCACTCACGCTCTGTGTGTGTGTAACTTTGCCATCTGTTTGTTGAGTGGAGTTTGTGCTGCATCCCTCACACTGCTGCTGTGTCTAGTTAGAGCTTACTGCTGTTCTCTCCTGTCCCATCCGTCCCCCCCCCAGGCTGCATGCTGCTCACTCAGCTAACCTCACTGCAGGCTATTTGGGGAGGAGGGAAGTGATGTTGTTGAATTCCCTCCCCTTTAAATTGGATGTGGGAGGCCATAAGAAGCCACACAGAACACATATCCACACAGGGGTTGCGTCTGCTCGTGGGATGAGAGTTACTTTTAAGCGTAAAGAAATTAAAAAGGACAGTGACTGACTGAACTTAACCATACAGAGATTAATACACAACTCAATTTGGCTACCTCCCTGACCCCCCGCCTTTGTTTGAGGCTGTCATATGGTGGCCTTTCTCCTGGGGAGCCCTCCTGGGGCAGGCCATAGGACAACTAGTGCACCTGCCTCACTTTCTCCTTTCTTCCAGCATCTCCATTAAGGCCAGGCCTTTGTTTCCAAGTATAAATAGCCCTCTGCAGAGTTAATTTATTACAAAAAAAATCCCACAACCATAATCTAACCCTCCCCCGCACAGTCTAAATAGTGCAGTCAATCTTTCAAGTCCCAGCAGTCTATCCTGTACAGCTCCAACGTCTCTCGCCATGCCTACAACCGCCCCCATAGTACAGCTCCAGCATCTCTCACCACGCTCCGGGTCTCAGGTACCGCTCTGTGGTCGCTCACCCTGTCTAGCTGGGGTGCTTCTCTGTGCTTCCGGTTTCATTCTCAGGTCTAAGTCTAGCTCTTGACCAGAGACATCAGCTGTCTCACTCCTTCATCATTCCTCAGCCTTCAGCTCTCCGGCTCAGGGAGCCAACAGGCATCTTCCTCTGCCACTTTCAGCCCTCTCTGGCCTGGGGAAGTTTGTAGGTGACCCAGACTGCCTTTCTGCCTTTTGCTTTCACCAGCCTGATCTGGCTCCGCTGCTCAACCAGGGAACGCTGACCACTCTCTCCTTCGGAGGCATCCCTGCCCATGTAGCTCTCAGCCCAGCTCTGCACTTCTTCTGAACTCCGTCTCAGGAGTCTGAATTCTGAACTCTCCTTCAGGGCATCCATCCCTGAGCATCCTGCACTCTCAGATCTGGACTCTGTCAGTGCCCCTAGGCAGGAAAGTTGGGTCTGAATTCATGGAAGGGACCAGCTACCCTGTTACAGAGAACAACCATAGTTTATCAGACAGCCAGTCTGAGATCCAGCGCATACATTGCTCGTCTTAGGAAATATCTCCCTAGCTTATCTCAGTTCTTCTTACACAGAAGATGGTAACTAATTTAACAGCCAGCAGCAGTCCAAGGAAATAATTGACTGAATTTGAGGTGTTTTCTTAATAGACCAGAGGCTCTCAAACTGCATTGCACCACAACTCCATTCTGACAACAAAAATTACTACACGACCCCAGGACAGGGGACTGAAGCCTGACCCTGGCCGCCCTGGGCAGGGCGGGAGCCTAAACCAAAGCCCAGGGCTTCGGCCCTGGATGGGGGGGCCTGTGACCTGAGCACCGATGCACAGGGCTGAAGCCAAAGCCTGAGCCCTGCAGCCCAGGGCTGATGCCCTTGGGCTTTGGCCCCAGGCGGTGGGGCTCAGACTTGGGCCCCAGCAAGTCTATCGCCAGCCTTGGCGACCCCATTAAAACAGGGTCATGACCTACTTTGGGGTTGTGACCCGCAGTTTGAGAACTACTGTAATAGATGATTGCCCACCCATTAGCAGTACAAGGTAAGCCGGCTGTAGGAATCCACAGAGAATCTGGTGGCTTTGTTAGGACCAGTGGCTGGAACGTGTGTGCGTGAAGTATACATGCATTTCTGCTGAAAACCACCCGCATGAAATCAGCACCTACTTTCTTAACACATGTGCTCCTTGGGTGTGTTCAGAGTCACAGCTGCTGGCTTTAGTTACAAACCCCCCCCCCCATAGTTTTACTCTTTAGGCAAGACGTGGTGGTGGATTCCATTCACATCAGCCACACGCTTACTGCGCTCTGCTGGGTTACTCCTGGGAATGCCCTTTTGAGGCAACAGGCTTACGGGGGCGGGGCATGTGTGTGTGATTGATGACAATTTGTCCTACACAACTGTTATTTCTGATTGTGAGGTGCAGAAAAGCAACCTGCTTTTCAGATTTCCAACTTGAACTTAACAAAAGGATTTTTTTCCCCACTGTAAGCCCAACATATTTGATAGGGACATCATTAAGAAATGACAATAAGGGAACCTAACAATGCCACTTGTACAGAATAGCTGGTAAGAATAAAACTGCTTTTTACAGTTTGGATGGACCCTGGCAACCATGTATCCAGAGGAGCTGAATGCCAGTTTCATCCATTAAGGGGACCCGCTTTTGCTTTCAAATTAAGTTGTACAGGTGAGCTAGCAAATAGCAAAAGAGAACACAGGTGCCATACAAGTCTCCTGATAGAAGAGTTAATGGTATTTTGGCCCCATCCAGACCTGTGAGAAAACTGGTAGACAAAAATAAAATGCAGAGAAAAAGAATCAGTTGAAATAAAAAAGTGTTTAAAAAAGTAACAAAAGTGAAAGATTCAAGTTAATGCAGAGTAAAGAATGTGTAAAAGAAAAAGGCAATTCAATCAATTTAGCAGTTAACACTTTAAAGTGTCATGAGCATAGCAGATGGTTAAAAAAACAAGAGACATAAACAGTTAATTCTATTTAAAGAGCTATCATGTTTAGAAATTAAAAACAAGTGAAAAGAAAGAAAAAGACTCCCCCAAATATTTAGCCAATAGAGCCAAAGGAACTAAAGGGAAAGTGGATGAGTATGGTTTTGATTTTCATTACATACAAAAATATTAAGCCCTGTGAGGGCTCTGAGAAGGGACCTCAGGATTCAACACATCCTGTGTGAGATTAAGAAAATCTGGAATCTAGGACAATTGACTGATTCCATTCTGTAATCTGAACATTGGTATTAGATTATTAATAGATCCCAATTATTCATTTTAGCAATATCGTTTACTATGTGTTTTGTAAAGTAATCAGATTCCATTGACAAATTTTATGTTGCTGCTTTCCCCCCTAGTACTGCAGAAGTCAATATGAATGTCTTTTGGGTACATCAGTCTGTGCACGAGCATTGTAATAGAATGGATGACAGCAGGAACATACAGTTACATAATCCCAGGTGAACACATCTTTGATTTCTCCTTTGTGTTAAGTGTTTAGGGCACACACTTGGATTTCAGGATGAAATCTGACTCATTTTACTTGTGCAAGACTCCCACATGTGTCACCGTAGGAGTCTGATTGAAGTCAACGGGAGTTTTACGTAAGTATGTGTTTGCACGGGGACTCTTACTGTAACACTCCCATTGATGGGGTAATGAATTTTAAAAAGACAAATAAATATTCCATTAGGAAATTCCTGGTCAGTTAAAACCATAGGATCCAGGCCAGGGAGGTGGTCAGGATATTCACTAAAAGAAGAGGAGTACTTGTGGCACCTTAGAGACTAACCAATTTATTTGAGCATAAGCTTTCATGGGCTAAAACCCACTTCATCAGATGCATCGTGGGTTGTGCAGTCCACCACCAATGACCCATTCCTTTTTCTGTTTGCAAAACCTGGCTCTGTCTCTGGTGTCAACTCTAAACTCACTTATGTCCTTCCTGCATCTCACTAAACTGATCGCAAAGGTAGAGTCCTTAGCTACAACAATTCTGTCTTCTGGATGCATAGAGAGACAAGGTGGGTGAAGTAATCTCTTTTATTGGACCACCTTCTGTTGGTGAGAGGGCAAACTTGTGAGCCACACACAGCTGTTCTTCAGGTCCCTCTCACCAACAGAAGGTGGTCCAATAAAAGAGATTACCTCACCCACCTTGTCTCTCTATGCATCCAGAAGACAGAATTGTTGTAGCTAAGGACTCTACCTTTGCGATCAGTTTAGTGAGATGCAGGAAGGACATAAGTGAGTTTAGAGTTGACATCAGAGACAGAGCCAGGTTTTGCAAACAGAAAAAGGAATGGGTCATTGGTGGTGGACTGCACAACCCACGATGCATCTGATGAAGTGGGTTTTAGCTCACGAAAGCTTATGCTCAAATAAATTGGTTAGTCTCTAAGGTGCCACAAGTACTCCTTTTCTTTTTGCGAATACAGACTAACACGGCTGTTACTCTGAAACAGGATATTGACTAGGATTCATTGCTATGAAGCCTTAGGGCCGTTACTGAAATCTTCCAGCGTGTAACATTTAATAAAGGAGTGAACTTGTTTACAATATCATTAACACTAAGAAGATGCTTAAAAATATTTACACCATAAGGACCAAATTCTATTCTCTGCTACATCCAGGCAGCTGTTTTCAATAAGGTGGTGTGGCTAAAACTGAGGGCAGAATTTGGCCTTAACATAGGGAAAAAACTGCATCTTGTGCAAGTATTTTTCGGTCAGGACAAAAGACCCATTCTACTCAGGAAAGCAACCGCAAAGACATGTGACATGGATACAAGTTTAATATTTTTGCCAGCAAAAACTATGTAACTGTAATAGCATTTCTGCAGCGTGCTAAACAAAGTTACCCTCATGTGGCCTCGCAGTTCCTACCACTACCTTTATATGGTATAGTGTTAACTGACTTCCTTCACAATGAAATTCGAGCCAAGTTTTACTTCAGTACTCATGAGAGGGTAAGCCCTGGTGTCACCCTCTCCTAGATGGGATGGTGGATTTTCAAAAGAAAAATGTTCCATTAAGAAATTAGGTGGTCACTGAAAACCAGCCATAGAAAGGGGATGGAGGACTTCACTGCACTCCAGTGACCTTAATGGAGAGGCATCTGCTTACGGCAGTGCTGGATTTGGTCCACTGGCTTTTACCCCCACTGTTTGACCTGATTTGTAGATTACAACCCAGTCACGATCTTTGCATGATCCCAGTGCCTCCCTGCATTTTGACCTGCCACACATCATTACTTTGCAGTATTTTAGCCATGATGGTCCCAGGATATTAGAGACACAAGATGGGTGAGGTCATATCTTTTATTGGACCAACCTCTGTGTATGAAGTAGACAAGCTTTTGAGCTTACACAGAGCTCTTCTTCAGCTTGAAAGCTCGTCTCTCTCACCAACAGAAGCTAGTCCAATAAAAGATATGACCTCATCCACCTTGAATCTCTATTACTACTTTGGATAGTGCTAGATTAAAACAATAGTATAGGTTTTACAACGGGATGTTCAATACACTGAAAGGCAACACATTTAAACCCGATAAAAGGAAATACCTTTTCCATACAACACACAATTATTCCACAAAACTCCCTGCCACCATGACAGTAGGTTTCAAATAAAGGATTAGACCCTTAGAAAGAGAGAAAATAGCAGAGGATTAAAAATAAATCAAAAGGTCCCGTTGTGTTTTTTTTTTTGGAAGGAATATAAAACCTTGTACTTCAGGATAGAAACCAATCTCCAATTAACTTAAACTAATGAATTAAGCTAGGAAGAAACTTTCCCTATGGGCAGGTTATCCCATAACAGCCTACAGCAGGATTTCTTGTATCTCCCTCTGAAACAGCTACTGTGAGATAGAGGATACAGGATTAGACAGACCATTATTCTGATCAAATATGGCTAACTTCTTACCTAACTGCTTTGTAGATGCTTCCCCCATCACAGTCTAAATGGAACCCACTCCACAAAAAAGAGACTTTGTAGAGTTTTTAAAAGCATGTTTATGTGACTGCACATCAATGTTTGTGTAAAAAGGGATTTATGACAGTTTATACCACAAAGGTTACAGTAAGAAAAAGCACTTCTTTATGACAATAATTCACAAATTCACAAGGATCACTTTAATATACAAAGCAATTACTACCATTCTGAAACACAAAGCAGCTAATATGTACATAGTGTTAATAAAACGCATTATAACTCAGTACAATTTTTTTTTTAAACACAGATAAAGCACAAAAAGATTAAGTAAAAAAAAATTAAAGCAGGGATGTTTCTAGAATGTAGGGAATTGTAATAGGAACTTATTTCCCGCATCAAGGTTTCTTTGTTTAGTAATTTAACTCCCACAGAAATGCTGGAGTTAAGTCTGAAATACCCTGTTTTGTGCTGATAGTTTTGGGTAAAGGATCAGACATGGGGTGAGGTGAGCTTTACCCTCTCCATCTTAAATTAAAAAATAATAACCATAGTTAATAATAATCCTTGCTCTAGAAACCTCCCTGAAAAACATTGTTCTAAAAACATTTCAAATTATAAATCTGGCCTAGAAATGATTTATTTTTGACATGAACAACTGATATGTGGACAAGTCTGTGGGGGGTGTTTGGGAGCAGTTGCTAGTTACCACCTCACTCTGCCCCTTCCCTTCCTCACCACAGAAAGTCCATACAAGCAGTAGAGTGATAAATTTCATACAAATTTGCAGTTCTATAATTTTATTTCTTTTTTAAATATAAATAATTTCATTACACACACAAAATGGAGTGGCACCTGGATAAGATATAATTTGGGCAGAGCACCCTGCTGTCACCGATTCTTAACCGTAACCATTTGCAGATGGCCAATGGGCACAAGGCCCTTTTCTGGTTGGTTACCCCACTGCATGTTATCCCAGCTTTCCCCTTACTTCACAGAAATGCTGCCATAGGCTGAGACTCAAGGAACTGATTTCAATACCAGTATGCTTCCAAGTCACAAGTACAGCAAACGGTCAGCTTACGTTAAACGTGCTAACCTTGGATCATTAGCCTCCCTTCCCTCACCCTCTTCCCTGCCCAATGTATGTCTCCTGAGGACAGTAAACTTTCCCTATTTCTTGCTGGTGAGAATGAGATCTAAAATTACCATCTTATATCGTGAGCCAAAAAGTGCAGCTGGGAACTGCGCTTGCAGTACCAGAATGTAGACAGGTCAAGGTCTTTAATTTGTGCTAGGCAAATTTGCCTGTTCAATTCTCTTCACAGGCTATGATTTAAATACACTTACAAAAAACATTGCAAGCTGAAAAACCTGAAATACAAATCCTTTTTACAAATTGAATCTGGTCCCTCTTCCCTAAAGATACAGAAATATTGAAGCTACATCTATTAACAGAGCTGAACCTACCCTGAGCAAATCCCAGCTGGACCCTGTTTGTATATTGGTTTGAATCCTCCCAACCTAGCTCAGCTTTATGATACATTCAGGTCCCTCTCGGATCAGTATCTTTTATAACTAGCAAATTCAGAAGATCAAGGAAACCAGTCCTTAGTTACAGTCCACACAAACCGTGAATGTACAGGACATTTGAAAAGCTTACATTACAAGGATTCAGGGTATAGCTAAGTCATTAATTCCCCACATTGCCACTGCAAAAGAGAGTTAGCTGTGCTTTTTTTTTTTTTTTAAAGCTGAACGGGCGAGTTATCATTAGATGCACCTCCATTTCCTGGTGCCTAGAATCCATAAATCTTTTTGCATTTGTTTTCTTGGTATGCAGCTCCGGAAATGTGCAACTAGATCTCAAACTGGGGACAGGGGACTAACGTGACTGAAAAGGTTTCAGTTTTCCTTCCAAATTAATTCCCCTTTCTCACTTGAGTTCTTTGAACTAGTTCTGTTTTGTCTAAAAATAATTTAACATTCATCCCGTATGTGTTCCTAAGTGACAAAATGGGATCCCTTACATTAGACCTGGGTATCTAGCCTTTTGGTACTGCCAGTTCAGATCCCCTGCCATTTTGAAGTAGCACCTGCTGAAAGTCACGTGCTAACAGGCTTCATGCTGAAAGCTCTTCATGAAAGAGTCAACAGATTTGTGGAGAGGAGTGAGAATCACAAACAGGTAGTAGGTCTGTAATAATCATGTCAGGGAGCTTCTCAAGCAAAGCGAATATCCAATTGCTCTAAGCTTTTTTTCTTTTTGTAAAAGTGCACATTTTATCAAACATTTACAAAGCATATCACGTAACAAAAATAAATATACAACCTTTCCTTTAGGTCATTGGCGAATGTTATGTCACGAACTCTGTTCTCAGGGCAAAAAATGGCAATACAAACAGGATCTCAGAAACGCAGAGAAACCTTCCTATAACTGCCACAGGTTTGTGACCACTGATAATGAACTAACTTTAAAGTGTAGACTTGTTCTTGCTTTAACTTGCAAAAAGCACTGGCTATCTGTTTTAAAAATAAGCAGAGACCAGTTTTAATTAACAGATGACTGCCTGCAGCTGCTGTCTACTGGAAGCCCAGATTAAAAAACGGTAGTACAAATTTAGATCAGAAATGTTATGTATAGGGTGATTTGTCCTTGTTAAATTAACCTTTATTTTTTCCTGAGTCTTTGTATGGTTCCAAACACCCCACCACCTTTCTGGTCAACATTTAGTACCAGACAAGCCAGTAGGTCTGAGACACAAAGACAAACCATAGAACAACCAAAAGCCTACAGATGACTTCGTCCTGAAGAGCATGACTGGCTGGAATTGTGCTTTCAGATACTAGCAATGCTGCTGGCAACTATCCAAATCTGGTGAAATCATTGGTCAAATAAAAATGCATAGCCCCTACACCATGAGAAAAAAAAAAAGTCTTACCAGTGGTTTCTTAGTAAAACCCCTTCCAATTATTTTTGCCTTTGTTTTATAGCTGCCAAAGAGACAAAGCACAAAAGTGAATAATTTGGGGGGGGGGGGAGAGTTTTTAAACAATTGTTTATATTATTTCAAAATCTCCATCTAAGAAAAACACAATAGCTTTGAAGGATGAAATAAAATCCTTTAAAATGGGTAACTGAACAACAGCACACACACAAAAAAATCAATAATAAGCGCCTGAATAATGTAGCCCAAACCTACTGAAAATGTAAGCGTGCGCACACACTCACACACACACAAAAGTAAAAATTGTTTCTGACCTCAATATACTATAATACTCAGCATTCCTGACTTAAAAGCTCTCAGAGCTGTAGATTATATACTGTGTGTGTATATATATATATATATATATATGTACATATTATACATATGTATTTTTTCCAAGAATATCTAAATTAAGAGAGCACCTCTGACAATATCTTAACTGCCTGCTTGGTGCCTTTGTTCTGAAAAATAATGACATTACAAAAATTATATTTGAAATCAATTCTTATTTATTATGAACGTAATGGATCTAGCCCTTTCTAACCCTCTCTTCAGTTAAAACCAGGCTATTAACGCGTGAAAACTCACAACCATGAGATCTAAAACAAGCCTCCCATTTAGTTTCAGCAGAATTTCTGTTCTACAGCAAAATGGCCCTAAGTTATAAAAGCTGACTACCCCCAACACCTTGCTATTTGTTACTGGATTCCTGTATTGTCTTTTTCTTTCCCTTTTTGGCCAATGTGAATACTAAAGCATAAACTGGTAAAATCAGCCAGCCCTGTACTTGGTCTAATATGATAATTTTTATTCTTGACTTGTTTCATTTCCATTAAAGAAATCCAAGTCCCCAAATCCTCAATGCTGCGCACAAAAATAAAGATTCTTGTTGACCTTTGGGTAGTTTAGAAGGCTCAATTTTTGTGTGTGCGACCTTAATGCTGATGAGGGTCTGGACTGTTAACCCTGAAGAGCCTATCCACAGGACATGTACAGCACGGACATTAGCAATGGGAGCTTTCCCACACTGCCCAGTGAATGATTCCACTTTGTCCTGGAAGGAGCACCTCTGGGGCTAACAGTTCAGTCTCCACAGCCTATTCAGTCCTTGGTCTCTCTCTGCTGAGAGACTATTAACGAAGGTGCTAATTAGTGCCAATATTCTAAAAGGAACAGATCTGAGATCATCAACTAATTTCATGCAGGTTCACCACAAAACCCAAGTTTTTGCAAATGGATGGTTCTGTAGTGAGAAAAACCTTGCTTCATGTAGAGTATTTACAGCTTTTTTAATTCTCAGAGCTGGAGTTATTACATATAATTGTTTAAATGAGGCAATCAGTAGTCCACTCCTGCAGTATCATCAGGAATTCTGCTTCTAGCACTAATTCTGAGAAAATACCATGCATTTATAGTAAGCTATTTGTCTAGAGTGGGGGGCACAAATTCACTCCAATATATGTATTCTCCATCTTTAAGAATCTGCAAATTTTAATAAAAGCACATTTGAGAATTTGGGGGCTTTCTTTAAGTTTGCATCACTAAACTCATACAGTGACCTCTAAATTTTAAAAAAATAAAATACAAAAGGAAAATCACTCCTCTACTGCAGATAAAAATAGGCCATGTATAAAAACTATTTGACAATCTTAGATTTGAAAACTTATCCTTTCACAATCCTGATACTCATGTTCCAGTTTTGTTTAATTTGACATACAAACAAAACTTGACCTTAAGTTATCTCTGACCCAAGATGAAACAATAATGCTCTTTCTTAAACCTCTTGGAAACCGAATGCCCTTTCAAATAAGAAAGCCAGAACTTTCAATACTGCTTACAGCTGTTTGAGTCAATTGCTTACAGTCCTCTCAGTGTCTTTTATTATAATGCCATCTTGGCTCTTTCACCATTTAAAAGGATCTTAAATTGAAATTTTACCTTAAACAGACTGAGTGAACAGGAGAAAATATTAGCTAATACTTAGATAGCCTAGGTATTAGTACAGACCATAGTCTTGTGTGTATGTCTATATACACAAAGCTTGAAATAATAACCAGGACCTGAGATCCAGAGCAAACTTATTTCATCAAATGACCAAGTTAAAACATCACAGTCTGGCTTTAAAGGGCCAATACACAAACTAACATGATTCTTTTTGACACACAATGGAAATCCTAATGTTGAGTACAGAGTTCACTGTTTTTAACATGATACATCTACTGTTTCTTGCCATGTATTTCTGGGAAAAATAGCTATGCCCTCAGTGCATACTCAAGGGCCTGATCCTGCAAATGTTTGACACATGTGAGTAACTTTACTCAATAAGTAAAGTATCTGCTGGATCTGGCCCTTTACATTAAAACCATCCACTGAATAAATTATGTACATTTATGGTTAGGATGGGCAGGTTCATAGTCAGTATTTCCCCCAAACACAGTTCTCACCCTAAAAGTCTGCTAAAAGTGGATTCAGTAGGGAATATTTAGTCACATTTGTAGTCCTCATATTTGAAGTTGTCTTACAAAGACGAATTTTAAGTATAGAGGGAGGCCTCAGGGTTTGAAAAAGAATGTAGGAAACCAGTGTTCAACATAAAAGTAATGCAGATAACCTACTTGTTTGAGTACAGCTGAGACATTCAGAGGAATTCCATGTTCATCAGTGAATTTATACATGGAGTTGGTGATATAGTTGTCTTGGATAAAAACAGGTAGGGCTTTAAGCATTACTCTTGTTTACTATGTAACTGTCTTCTAAACAAAAGCTGTTCTATGTTACCTTTGTATACTTTGAGTTCATTTCCCATCCAATATCAAGATATTTCACTCAGTTGGTAATTTCTTTTAGTGTATTCAAAATATTGAACACACAGACACACATACATACACCTACCGCAAGAAGCAACAACTGACAAATAATGGAGCTAGTTTCAATTAAATGGTTTCTGAGGTATGGAGAAGCTTTTATCAATCTAGAAGGCGGAGAGATTACAGATGACGCACCAAAAAGCCTTCTGGGCTAGTTTAATAATTTTCTCTCCATACTAAGAATCTGTATATGGAGCTCCCTTCGTTTGGCATGCCACTCAGCCATATATTTGTATTGTTTATAATGAATATGTATCAATTTGGCAACCATTGCTTCTTCATCGCACCATACCTACTTTTATATATATGTGGTCCACAAAGTACTTCAGGCCAAGAGGATGAGGGTGAGTCTGTCCCTAAGGCAATCAAAAGAGGTCAGCACAAACTCTTGAAATCATACAAAAGAACCTCCTCCCCCACAAGTCTTCACAAATGAACATTATTACTCCTTGAAAATGATGGGGGGCATGAGAAAGAAGTATTTTTTTCTTCTTCTTCTTCTTCTTCACGCTCAGGATAGTTGTGATGAAAATAATCTCTTAGGAGGAGAAGTGGAGGCAAGTGTTTGAACATTCACAGTTTAATGCAAAGCACAGACTAATTAAATTCTGTAGTTGCTTTCAGGCAGTTTCGCGCATAGAAAAAAAAGAAATGTTTAGAAAATAAAAAGTTTACTTTGTCTTTCTGGTTGTGGGTAAAACCAGTCTCTATCCCACCTTGACAAGTGAAAATGGGATCCAAAATTAATCTGATTTGTGGCAGTAAAGGTCCTTAAGTGCTTTCAGCTCCTCAATCAGTGTCTTGTTTTGGTTTTCAAGCACAGCCACTCGGTTTTCTAGACATTTCACATATTCCTTCTTCTTCCTGCGACACTCACGTGCTGCTTCCCTGTAAAGCAAAAAAGGCCATTCAAACCCAGAACATTTGAGACCATGAGCTGCTTTTGAGCTTGATTGTTCAGGTCAAACTGCCAAAACAGTATCAGTGTTTTCAGAACCTGGCTGTAGAATTAGAGGTATTTGTAATTCAGGAAGAAATTAAGTATATAATGATTTACATCTCAAATCACGAACATATCAAAATCACAAGGATCACTCCAATATATAAGTAGCAGCAAATAAACACCAACAAAATTCTGCCTGGTTTAGAATGTGACTCTGAACAGTATCGTAACTATGGCGGCCTTTGTGTTGAGTGCTACAATTTCACTGGGTTCTATAATAAGGGTTAAGATGAGTAAAAAACCTGTATAAGAGCAATGTTCATCTTTCTAGTAAACCCATCCATTTGCTATGGCACAACTGAATAATGACAGCAGTGATAAAAAAATGTTTAGCTTTGTTTACCCGATGCAACAGAAGCTATACTTAAGGCACTCGTGTATTTGTCCTCTACCTGTACCAAACCTTGCTAACAATGCCCTCATTTTACTGACACTGTTCATATCACTGCACTTAATATTACAAAAAGAAAAGGAGTATTTGTGGCACCTTAGAGACTAACCAATTTATTTGAGCATGAGCTTTCGTGAGCTACAGCTCACTTCATCGGATGCATACCGTGGAAACTGCAGAAGACATTATATACACACAGAGACCATGAAACAATACTTCCTCCCACCCCACTGTCCTGCTGGTAATAGCTTATCTAAAGTGATCATCAAGTTGGGCCATTTCCAGCACAAATCCAGGTTTTCTCACCCTCCGCCCCTCTCCCCCACACACAAACTCACTCTCCTGCTGGTAATAGCCCATCCAAAGTGACCACTCTCTTCACAATGTGTATGATAATCAAGGTGGGCCATTTCCTGCATAAATCCAGGTTCCCTGGCCCAACTTGATGATCACTTTAGATAAGCTATTACCAGCAGGACAGTGGGATAGGAGGAGGTATTGTTTCATGGTCTCTGTGTGTATATAATGTCTTCTGCAGTTTCCACGGTATGCATCCGATGAAGTGAGCTGTAGCTCATGAAAGCTCATGCTCAAATAAATTGGTTAGTCTCTAAGGTGCCACAAATACTCCTTTTCTTTTTGCAAATACAGACTAACACGGCTGTTACTCTGAAACTTAATATTACAGCATTTCAATCTTAGCAACCACATGGACACAGTACACTCATCTTACCAGTGTCTATTGTATCAATAATACAGGGACCAAAAAGTGATGAAGTAAGCTTCAATATAGTAAGCCACAGGGCTGCTTTGTAAAAACTGGTGTTGAAGCCCCCTAACTCAGATGCCAGCCCTCTAAGTGCAGTGCTGGTACCAGAATGCTAAGAGCATCAATGAAAAATACCTCAACAGTGCCAAACTAAGTGCATCCTGAAGCAATAACAAAGAGGCAAAAACTTTACGAGGCACTAAATTATCAGCACCAAAGTGTAGAGGAAAAACAGGTGTCAAAATGCTACAATACTGCACTGAAGCAACCAGAGGCAAGAACCTCAAAAATGAATGTTTACCAGACCTGACTGGAAGGCTGGATAAAAGATCTGTAAAGGATACCTAGCTAGGGGGCACTGGGATCTGGTAAAAAGCTGTAGCAACCAGGACATTTGGAAGGCAATATTTACATGCAACAAGGAGAGGGTGTGACAGCCAGTTTCTGCCCTGGGTGTACTCCCTCTTTGAAGGGGAGTTCTGGGGTCATCCACCAGCTGGGGGATCTCCAACAGCATGACCGTGATGATCTGGATCACTCTGCACAAGGCCTGGATCTCATGGTGATCCCTTGAGAGGGTGGAGTTGGGGGCATGATCCCTATTTTTGTAATGCCTTTCATTCAAAAGATCTCACACCACCCCTGTTGGGTACATAAATAAGATCATGACCGTTTTACAGATAAGGAAACTGAGGACCAGAAGGGTTAAAACTCATCACCAAAGGTCACAAAGGGCTTGATTCGTTTCCCATTAAAATCAATGGAAAGACCCCACTGACATAAATGAATGATGGGACAGGCCTAAAGTCACAGAGTGGCAAAGCCAGGAAAAGAACCCAAATCCCCTGCTCTATCCACATGTCATCTGGAAGCTGCATAAGACTTCTGTGTAACTGACATAAAGTCAATTCATGACTGTGACCCAGGTCCTCTTTATGCCAACTAGCAGAGCCCTATGGTTTCTCAAATAGAAGAGGCTCTAGAAGGTAAACAGTTACACCAACTATTTACGAATATCTGAAACCTGTCCTGAAAGAGGAGACGGGACCTTTTGGGTAAAGACCTTTTGAAAAGGTGAATTCTGCAGTTCAGCACTAGTTATTTCTTCATTCATACTACTCAAACAGTGCACAACACTCTGTTCATGTGATGACCTCTCGCAGTGTATCCCTGGCTTACCAATAAACAGAAGATACACTCACCGAGGTAACACAGTTGGCTTTTTGGAACAAGTCAGTCAATCAGACCCTTCACAACCCCCAGGATTTCTTTCCCATCACAGATGACAGAAAACATTGCCATTTTCTTTCTTTCCATTTTCTTTACTGTTTAATGCAGAGGTGTCAAATACATGGCCTGTTCTGCAGCTCAGATAGGTCACAGAGGGCCCAAATGGGAGGAGCTGAAGGGGGAGCTCAAGCTTGTTGGGGCGGAATCAGATAAACCTCTTTCTCCTTTTCCCACTCCCAGCCAGCCACTTTCACCTCCACAACATCTGGACTTGAGCAGGCTCTTTCCCAGCCTCTCTCTGACCCCACGCTCCTTGTTGCCCTCCTTCCCCACAGTGTAATAGGCTTGGGGGAGTGGCTGTTTCTCTCCCGCCTCATCAGTTCCTGCTTCTCCAAACATCCCTACCTCATAGCGTAGAGTTCCTTTTTCTCTCTCCCCCACCCTATCTGCTGCCACTGCTGAGACATGAGACTCCAGGCTCAGAGGAGCACCTGCTTCTCTACCCCTCCCCTTGGCTCCTGCTGCCTCCAGAGAATAGAACCCACGGGGCAAGTGCCCAAAGGGAATGGGTGAGATGAGAGAGAGAATTCACCGAAGTGGGAGGTGAGCACAGGGACTAGTGATCAGCAGAATGCACAGAAGGCTAAGTTAAAGAACAGAGGAAAGGAGATTGCATAAATGTATTTACTTAACAGATGCTAGTTGAAAGGGTAACTCAGCCCTTGCAGAATGAACTGACAGCCAAGTCTTATGGCTTCATAACCACAATATACTGAGTTACCAGATGTTGTTTGTCTTAGTTGGCATCTTTAAAGAAGCTTGACCTTCTTCAGATAGTGTTTCATAAAAGGGATGAGAAAGGCCAGGAATCTATTTGCATAAACAATTACACACCCACTCTTCTCGAGACCTGTTAGAAATGTAATGTGTATATTGCACGAGTTTAACACTTAGTACTCTAATTCTATGCACAACTAAAGCAAAATCAACACTACACACATACCTGTTCTTCATTAGACGCACTTCTCTCTTCCGTGCAGCTTCCTCTGCTGGCTGGGTGGGAAGTGCTGGGGAGGAGGCCATGACCACGCCAGGTGCAATGGTGCTGGTGGGTGCTGTGCGAATCTGGTAGGTCTGCACGTCTCCTGAGGCAGCTGAAAGGGAAGTATAGTGTTAGGTTACACAGCACTGTGAGAATCCACTGTTAAAATACTGTGTGAATAACACCTAGTCACCAATCTAAGCATAACCAGATAAAATGAGGTGATGACTCTAGGCTACAATACAGGAGGGATTAGCATTATCCGGGTTATCGGTAGTTCATTCCTAGTTTAGTATATTTATGGTTGCATCCATTCTTGCTGAAGAGGGCTTAGCTTGTGTCTGATAACTAGATTTATCTGCAGCTGCTGGTCCTACTGCACATTTATCTTCCACTGGATTTCTGACAGTTCTATTTTGTGAACAGGCTAAGCAACCATAAGTCTAGCAAGGTAAGCAGGAAATAGCTTTTAGGATCTTCCTAGGCAAACTGTACTTTTCAAGTGAACTCCAAATGACTAACTGCAGATGCGAACTGGTATCTGGGGGTTTTGTGCAGAAACGTAGGATGTGTATCCATGGCAGGCATGTGTGCAATTTAGACACTAACCTTTGAAACACAGCCCATAGCACAATGCTATTTCTTTATGATCAGCTTTTATTTACTTGGGAGTCTATTGCATTTTCACTATTACTTGAAGAAATGGCTTTTTAAAAAAATATACAAGACAGAAGATCAACAAGACATATTTTCCTCATACATATTATTAATCTTAATGCACTAATATTCATCAAGGCTTGAAAGTCTCTCGCTCGAATGACTTGAACAGAGTCAGAGCAAAATCAGAAGCATCCTTTTTTAACAATGTCTGTTTTGTAATGCCAGGAAGAGCATTAAAAATGAACAGTGATTTCTAACGGGAGAGGGCAGTTAATTACTAGTAAAGGAAAATTCCCCTACAGAAAGAAAAGATTTTGAACAGATCTCTGCCCAAAGAACAGGAAAACATTCCTAAAACTTTACTTCTAATTTATCATCATTGCAGATAACCACTTGACAGAAATTAGGAACTCTCAAGAAATTTGTGTCACAGGTTTTGGGGAACAGATAGCAAACATTCTCTTGAAAGAGCTGAAGGAAATAACGGTATGGACAAAGCAAAAGTTAACTAGCTTTCAGGAACCGAAATAGAAGCATTTTCTATATCCAAAAATATCTTAAGTTTGTTCCGAGTGAGAGAAAATGTGACATATAGTTTTGTCTTGAATTTATTTTATCTGTTTTAGAATTTGATCTGTGCCAAAACTGTTAATTGCTTTTTCTGACATATTTGAGGGAATTATTTTGGCAAGTTAAATTCCCCTGGGACTAAACATAAAATGATGGATTATGACGTTTCGTACCCTGTACAACAACTTGGTTACTCGGTACAAGAATCTGTTGTCCATCAGTGGTCTGAGCATATTGTAAAATGGTGGTGCCAGGCTGGGTTGCAGCTGCGTTCGTCATGGTCAACGTCTGGAGGCCCTGTACTCCATCTGTGCCATTGTTAGCCAGCTGTATTGCTCCTCCTTGGGTGATAGCAACTGAAAACAAGTACATTTGATACAATAGTTAAAAGATTAATTTATTCAATATCCTACATGGTTATTTACCATTTACAGCCCAGTTACAGAAGAACAGTTTGAAACATCTGAGTTAAATCCCTCGTATAACTACATACCTTAACATCAGATAGGTCACTATAACTGTATTTTAGAAGTGGTCATTCTTCAGCAATGACCTATCATTTCATTCAGTACCATAAGGTTGCCACCTTTCTGACAAACAAAAATATAGACCAAGTTTTGCCTCTCCTATCAATCACATCCCTGCGATGAACTATATCCCTCCCAATGTAGAGCCAAGAATTGTAGTATTTACTGAGTTGATGATTTTCTTGTTGGCTACCTGCTCTTTTCTCTTTTTTTCCTTCTGCTCCTTCCTCTAATTCCTCTCCTACACGCTTTTCTCTTCCACTTTCACCTTGCTGTGTCCATTTTGTTCTCCAGTGTCTTTTCCTGCTTGAATCTCCTTCTCCACTACCTCTCCATCCCCTTCCCATGCATTGTTTCCACACACACATATCCAGCCTCTCATTCCGTCTAATAATTTTGTTTCCTCTTCCCTTTCACTTCCTCAATCCAATAATTTCCATGCCAGTATTCAGGCTGCAGTGGGAGCACATCTTACACAGATCCCCTCATTCAGCGCCTCTAGAGTATTTCTCTGCTTTTCCACATCTATATCAGGATGTATCAGACAGAGCAGATATTGGCAGGAACAGTATTTGTACATCGATGGTAGAAGTGGAGTGTCAGCAACATCAATCTCTAAAAAAAATCAAGAGGCAGACTGGGGAACAGACCAGGGAGCAACTATAGCACAATGCTTTTAAAAGGACACTTATAAGAGGAATAAGTCATTTGATAGGTCTTCTCTTCCCCTTCTTGTACACTTAACAGGAGTTCATCTGTTTGTTTTAGCTGATGGAAAGTAGAACATGTACCATACTAACAGCAACCAACAGGGCTTGGGAATGTAAATTATACATTTTACACACCCACAGCTGGAATGTACTTAAAAGTCACAGACCCTAGTATATAGAGAGAGTCATGGAACAGGATTAATAAGGCTTCTGACATTGCATAAGGGTCAGATTAAACTAGTGTTATATTGGCTTCTTTTACCCCAGCCCAAACAGTCATGCAAGTAGAATTTAACAGTTCTCTTTCTTCCTGTCCAACTACCACAACCAATAATAAACGTAACTACATACTGTACTGCCCACTGCTGGTTTGGTAAATTGGAGTTGGCACTGTTACAGTGGTGATGGCAGGTGCTGATGTCTCCTCTTCGGACTTTTCTTCTTCAATCCTTGGCACTCCTGGGGCGTCTGAGGATAAGTCATTCAAAATTTTTCTGGCAAAGACAGTGTGTTGTAAAAATTTTAACAAAAAGTGAAAGTAAAATCAATTCTACTGGCTACTTGGTGCTGGGGAAAACTGAAAAGTGTAGCAAATAGGGAAATAAAATACATGGGATGGGAAGAAAAGTTAAAGCACACTTTAAAACAATTTTAGGTAACTGTTTTAAAAATGCCATCAGAAAAGGGTGCTGTGGAATCAATCTAGAATAGCCTGTGTGTTTCTGCATACTTGGATCTAGAACTCACATTTTCCCTTTTTCGTCAAAAACTTCTTTATCATTTATATACTTTTTACAAGTTTTCTGCTTTCAGTCACAGAAAGATGTGAAAAAAGAAAGCAAGAGCATTTAAAGCACCAAACCCCCTCATTGCCCCCACCCACACTCAGAGGAGTGTACCTGCTGCAGAGGCCACCAAGGCCTAAACTTCACCCAGGGACTTAAGTTTCAAAAACTTGGCAGAAATTATTGTGAAGTGCAACCAGCACATGACCTACCATCTGTTCAGGAGACAAAGCTGGGCATTTTAATGAAAGTCACACAATTAAATCCACAGATTAGGTAACTGTTCTGCTTGAGAAAGCTTTGGGACTTGCAATAGTAAAGGGGGGAAGGAGCAATTTGGGTTTAATTACTGAGTTGGCTTAATTATTTAAAGCCAAAATGGACAAAACATAACATACCTTAGAACCTCAGTGTTACGGCCACCAGACTTATGAACTGACTGGGCAACCTCACACCTCATTTGGAACCGGAGGTTTGCCATCAGGCAGCAGCAGAGACAATCAATCAATCAAATAAAGCAAATATAGCACAGTACTGTGTTAAACGTAAACTACTAAAAAAATTAAGAGAAAGCTTAAAAAGAGATTTGACAAGGTAAGGAAATTGTTTCTGTGCTTGTTTCATTTGAATTAAGATGGTTAAAAGCATTTTTCTTCTTCATAGTTAAATTTCAAAGCCGTATTAAGTCAATGTCAGTTGTAAAAGTTTGAAAGAACAACCATAACGTTCTGTTCAGAGTCACAAACGTTTCAGAGTTACGAACAACCTCCATTCCCGAGACGCTCGTAACTCTGAGGTTCTACTGTAATCATAAAGGCCATGGATCTCACTGACTATGTCTAGAACTGACTGGGATAGCTGCTCAACAAAACAGCTGCCCAAAATACTTGGGTCTACCACCTGCCCGCTGTGATGCGATCTGACTGATAACTCTCTCTACCAAGAATACGGAGGAGTGGCAAACTCTCTTTTATTGACTGCACGCTCCATCGTATGCAACTGCAAAAGGCTTCATTAGGCAGCAAGGCAAATTGGGATTTTCTTTTGTTTTTGTATGAAGCATCTATTAGTTCTGATGTGGTTTGCACCCCTAGTTCTCATCCAAAAACATTTGAAGAACCCAGGCCCAGACTACACTGAATTTTCCTGCCTGGCTTTGGTAGCCAAACCTATATTGCTGTATTCCAAGGAGGCTAGTCAATTACCAAACAATTTGAGACGAAGACAGAGATAGAAACAGGGCTTTGTTGTTGTTATTAATTAGACTTTGTTAGTACCTAGGAACCCCAATTGAGGATCAGCTCCCCATTTTGCTAGCCGCTGCACAGACAAGTAACAAAGACAACAGTCATCTCCCTGGAGAGCTTACAATGTAGGCATCAGACAGGTGATGAGACAGAAAAGATGAGACAGGTGGACAAAACAGACAAAACAGATGGGGGGTTGTGGGGATGAGGTAATAATAAAACTAAACAGCAGTTATCAGAAAAGCAGAAATTACAGCTCACCACTTTCCTAACCAATGCCGGATGGGCATGGTAGGTGCTGTGGCAGAGGTAAAGTGTTAAGAAGGAATTTCAAAGATGATAAGGTGGTGGCTTTACGAATTTAGATGGGGACTTTCTCACAGGCACATGAGGTGGCGTGGAAAAAGTGCAAGATATCTGAGGAAAAAATGGACAAGCAAGGTGAAGGTGTGGTCATCAAGGAGTTCGTTATGGCTCCCTGATTCTGTGGGCTGATCTCTACCAGCCCTGTCCCTGATGTAAATTACAGCAGCCTGGGTTATGCTAGTTGAGAACTGGCTGTACTCTGGTCCTTTCTGTCCCAACATGACCCTTCCGCTGGGGTGGGGAGGCTGGCTGGCATAGGAGCTTTATACCAGTTGAGTTGCCCCCTGCCTAAATGGCACATAGAAGCTGACTTGAGGGGAACAGAATCTGGCCCTAAGTGACTTCATCAAGGCTAGAGACGCAGTCAGTGTTAAATCTGAGATGAGAATGCATGAGTCCCTTGTTCTCAGTGCTCTGTCTTGTTCACTAAACTCTGTTGCCTCATTTCGTTCAACTGCCTTTTCCTTGTGGTCAGAGGTCATACTGGGTGCTCAACAGAGGAGAAAGCTCAGCTGCAGACAGCTGACTAGGAGGAAGTCTGTGGCAGATTTAACACCAGTAGCCCTGCCCTCCACAGCTACAAACATACCTGGGGCACTCACAAAATCTAGAAGCCTGCCGTCATGGCTTTAATGGACCCTCAAAGACCCTGAATGGCTATAGAAGGGGACATAGAATAACCTGTGCACGCTAGGAAAAATGAATAACAAGTTTTCAAGCCAGGTGACTGGCTTATATTTTCAAGCCAATTTTCAAAAAAAGGGCTAGAAATGTATAACTGGATTTTCAGAAGTACTGAGCACCCACAAATCACTTTGACATTGAGGGGAGCTGTGACTGCTTATTAAAACTGCATAGTTAGTACGTTTTAAAACAAAAAGTGAGATTTTCATTTTAAGGCTCCCCAAATCAGAGTTAGTGTGAAGTATGATTATGGGTCCCAAGGCCAATTCTGATCCAAATAAGTGATTCCAGTACTGTCTCCATATCTGCTACTGACATTGTCCCTGCACATTTTCTGAGGATGTGGGGCTCATTCTAGACCTTCACATGTCAAAGTAAGGATAAGTGTCAGTTTCAGCACACCAAAAAGCATTGCTGAATGGAATTACATATAATCAATTGCTCCACGGTACTGAATTTTAAAAAGTAATTCATTTACTCAAATACAGAAGAAAATTCAACCCTGCCAGAATGAGCTGTTCTTTGTAACGTTCATGGGCATTTACTAAAGGAAGGAAGACATGAATGTCTGATTTAAAGAAAAATACCAGTTGTTCTGCTGCATAAGTGCTTACATGGAAGTTACAGATGCCGAAGGCTAGCTCTAACTCACACCCACGGCGTTCCTGATTTCGAGCATTTTGAAGAGAATAATACATGTAAACTAGCTTGACTAGGCCACTTCTCTCTCTGCTGGGCACCTACAGCCTGTTTGGTTATTAACTAGTTTTCCCCAAGAAGCATGGCAAATTCTGAAATACCACCTACAGCAGTTTTAATGAGCCACACAATGTCATGTTTCCATTGAAAGTCTCAGGTGAAGGAAAGAATTAAATCTGACTGTTGCTAGTGTTTCAACATTAACAACAAACAGAAAGGTTGATTTTACAGAGACTACAGAATATACAGCAGCAACCTGCCTGCACATTTCAGTGGCGCTCCAAGAATTAAATATCCATTTAAGCGACTTCTAAGGCTCCTCTCACAGTTGTATCTAAATGCTACACATAAAGACTTATTTAGCATTCAGCTTATTCTCAATTGATTTTCTTTCCTATCTCTCCATAACGGCAGATATTTTTCTCTTCCTCCTTATCTTATTCTGCTTATCTCCTGGCATCCCATCAGAAATTGGTCATGGAAATGTGTCACTGAAGGAATATTTTAATAAAAAAGTAGATCTCACATTAACTACAGAAACACACTATTTGTCTACCCATTTGCTGAATAAATGCATCAAGCAAAATGCTTCAGCTTTTAACATCCATACCTATAGGAGGGTCGTCTGGAAAGGATCTCTCTGCGTTTCTGAGAGTCTGTGACACTGTCCACTGACTCCTGTGAATCTTCACTTTCTGCAATAGTGGAGATCTGTAAATAAGAACAGAATAAATTTACCACTGTAAGCAAGTTTAACAAGCTACTTCTACAGTAATAAATCTACCACTAAAAGCAAGTTTTCACAGTATGCGAAAGACATTCCCAATACAAGTACTATACAGGACTTTGACCTAGAAAATCAGAAGTAATAGCTGATCACTTGTTACTGGATACATAGATGCCCAAACTCAACCATCTAGCTTCAGAAATGTATTTAACAATTAAGTCACTCAAATGAGAGAATATATAATGGGCAAATTATTATAAATAATGGTTCCACCCACTTTTTTCTTTCCATAACTCCTTCTTTCTATCCTGCTTCCATCCAGTCCAAAGAACCAAAGCAAGGTAGGCAGTCAGGTCTGGAGACACAGTAACTAGAAGCAACGTGGGATTGAAAGCAGAAGGGTCTGGAGACAAAGGGAATGAGGAGTGCAGTTGTGACAGAACCAATTATAAAACTCTACAAGGATATGGAGGTCCTGCAGGAGCCTTTCCTGGTTTTATGCTGTATACTTGGTGCTTAAGGCCTCCTTGGTGCCATGCTAACAGGTTATACAACCATAGCAGACTGTGAAGTACTGGACTGTAAATATCACCATTCCAAACACATTTTTGCATTTCATCCTCTGTTCTGAATTCCAACATGATTTCATCATCAGTCTCTTACCTTGAATCACTAGAGCCAGAAACAAGTGCCACATACCATCTGAAAATTGTGCATCTCCAGATTTTAACAGGATAAAACACTAAACTCTAACTCCAGTGGTCTGAGGTAGGTAGAGGCTGACGAAAGTACAGAACTGAAGCAATGCAAGGAAATAACCAAGATCATTATCAGAATGATCCAATTTTAAAGCATGAGTTTCACCTAATGTTTTTTAAAATCAATACTGGTTTAAATACCTCTATAAAAAAAAATCTCAATAGTTAGCCTTTAACTTAGTTTAGTTCTCATCTCTGTGGGTTCCCAATGCCCCAAAAATGATTTACAATCCTTATCTTATGTGGTCAGTAACAGCCTAAATAGTTCCTGCTTCCATATTCAGCAACACTGGATTTAAAAGGTAATTTAAAATGTTGCTCAGAGAAGGAACCACAGTAGAGATTAAGACTAAAGCTTTCTGGACTACTGAAGCCTTTCTCCACGTCTTTAATAAGTTTTGAGATTGGCTTTTCATCCTGTGCATTATGAACGGTCTTTCTTTGTTTATACAGCATCAAGCAATTATTAAGGTTTTATAAAGTTAACATTCAAAACGAAAATATTAAAATCACTTATTACAACCTGCCAGAGGTAGAAATACACATGCAAATCAGTACAGATGTTTTCCAAGAAGCAAAAACTTTGATTCCTGAACATCAGCCACATTAATAATTCGGCACTCTCTAAAATTCTTGTTGTTGTTCATTTAAGATACAGAAATAAGACATCTTACAAGTCACTAAACAGACATAAAAAGGGTCTAGTAATGGTTAACCTTGCAGCAGGTAAAAGCCGGATATAGAAATAGTATCAGCAAAAAGCACAACCTAATAGGCTTACCAACTTCTAGAGGGAAATGAAACTCAATAATGTATGGAAATGAAAAGCAGATAAACCATAAAGAAAGAGACAAAAGTAATGGGGTAACAAGTACAGTACAGACTTTCCTTTCAACATATTCTAAATTGACATGACACAGAACACACATAAGTTTGATTAAGGTGGACTGATAAGGTTATATAGAATGCATGAGTTAGGAGTTTGAAAGCCTTTAATACATACCTGAACCGTCTGGACCTGTGGAGACTGAATAACGGATGGCTGGGCTGCCTGAATAACTCCATGGACTTGAACTGTCTGTCCATTAGGCAACTGTACTAAGGTCACTGTTGGGGCAGAAGATGTTGCATGAGCTGTCGGCATAGATACCTACAAAAGAGAGAGAGGGAATATATATTAGATTATTGCAGCATCTCATTATTTGACTACCAAGAAAATTCTTAGCAGTAAAAGGATGATGCCTCTTCTCCTAGGAAGGGCTTTGGTAACCAAAAGTGTTTAAAAGGGACACCAGAAAACAAAATAAAACAAAAAAACACACCCCTGTCTCGGCCCAACATTTGTCCTAATTTGTAACTTAATTTTCTGAAGAATGTCCCACTGGCTCTAAACATCATGTTATAAAACCACTGCCAAGAAATGAAGGAAACACTTATTTTTTGAGGTAATGTAATCAAAACCTAATATGTGTCCCTCCCTTGCAGCAATTAAATATTGCTAGAACTGTGAATATTCCTACAATGAATATTTCCTTCCAAGCACTGGAATGGGTTATCTAGGGAGATGGTGGAATCTCCATCCTTAGAGGTTTTTAAGGTCCGGCTTGACAAAACCCTGGCTGGGATGATTTAGTTGGTGGTGGTCCTGCTTTGAGCAGGGGATTGGACTAGATGACTTCCTGAGGTCTCTTCCAACCCTAATATTCTATGATTCTATGAGATGTTGCTGACTCACAAGCAGAAACATATGGGAGCCGAGCTGTTTGTTTTCAGACTAGAAAATGCAGGAGAGTATTTGCCAACTGTAAAAAGTCAAAATTAGTTAGGGAGTCAAATTTTGAGACTTGTTAGAAAGTATAGCCACGAAGTAAATCAAATCAAGTAGCTGGCAATGTCCTTTTAAATGAAGCCTACAGACCAACTGTTCAAACAGAGTAACAATGCATGTTTTCAATGGAAACAAATGGCTTCTAGGTAGTCATTTCAATGTTATACTGAAAGATACACAACTAAGAGTAAATTTATTGCTACAAAGAACAATGGTTACAATTTTCAAACATGGGTGCCTAAATATGGTTTTTGAAGCTTAATTTAGAGCTTGTCTACATGGTGAAGCAATGCACACTATAGGGGTGTGATTTCTAAAGAACACCAATGTGCTGTGCGCTAACTGGGCCACGCAGACCCTGCTGGCGAGCATAAAAAGTTCTGTGTAGTGCTACGTTAACACGCACTAGTGTATATTGCTGTGTCATGCAAACAAGCCCTCGAAGACCCAAGTTTGAATATGCTAATCAATGTCACTATGTTTAATGGAGTTTTCAGGCAACTTAATAACTTTTGACTAAAAAAATTCTATGAACCTCAAATAATGTCATACAGCAGCATTAATATTTATTGTAATGCAGAAGTGAACACATTTATATCTTAACAAATGAATGATTTTCAAAAGACTGATCTCTGAATTTCCATAACCAACAATCCTTTATGTGGAAGCCTTGTTTGATAGAAAATCAAGGGAAATTGTACTTGGATCACCCAGGTGTCTCCCCTTTATTCTCCAAATTTGGTGCCTGTCTTTTTGCTCTCTATTGTGAAGATGGCTGCTGCAAAGATGCACTGCATTGCTGCACAGCGGCACTTGACCAATTTCACATGTGCCATCTGCAGCTGAAACCAGGAGCTACAGTAGCACGGCGCTACTCTTCTTTGGCAGTTGAGGGGCACTTGTGCCATGATGTCAGTTGACTGGAGGAAGGGTAGTAAACAATCTGGGAGACAAGCTTCTCAGGCAGAAGGGAAACAAACTTGCAGAAAAATCCGCTTTTTAATGTAATTTTTAAAGACAAATTAAGTTCCATCATCATGTGGCCTTATTAATAATGAATCCAACTGACTGAAGCAGTTCTTGCCAATGAAAGCAAAGCTGATCAACTGAAGGCTGTTGTGCTGTTGAGCTAAGCCAACATCTGATAATGATTTCAGCAGATGTTTCTGACTCATACCTAATGGAATCAGTTTACCTTATTCAAAATAGCAAGTATAACTTTTCTCTTTACTAGGGGAGCATTCCCTAGCCCTCGAAAAATGTAACAATAAAATTATAGAATCATAGAAACATAGGGCTCAAAGGGACCTCAAGAGATCATCAAGGCCAGCCCCTGCACTGCGGCAGGACCAAATAAACGTAGACCATCCCTTGCAGGTGTTTGTCCAAACTGTTCTTATAAACCTCCAATGATAGGATTCCACAACCTCCTTTGGAAGCCTATTCCAGTGTTAAAGTATCCTTATAGTTAGAAAGTTTTCCCTAATATCTAACCTAAATCTCCTTTGCTGCAGATTACTTCTTGTCCTACCTTCAGTGGACAGGCAGAACAATTGATCACTGTCCCCTTTATAATAGACTTAAACATATTTGAACACTGTTATCAGGTCTCCCCTCAGTCTTCTTTTCTCAAGACTAAACATGCCCAGGTTTTTTAACCTTACCTCATAGGTCAGGTTTTATCATTTTCGTTGGTCTTCTCGGACTTTCCTAAAGTGTGGCAGCCAGAACTGGACTTCGTACTCCAGTTGAGGCCTTGCCAGTGCCAAGTAGAATAGGACAATTACCTGCAGTGTCTTGCATATTACACTCCTGTTAATACATCCCAGAAGTAACTGCATCACATTGTCAATTTATATTCAATTTGTGATCCACTATAATCCGCAGATCCCTGCTAGCAGGGCTACCACCTAACCACTTATTTCCCATTTTGTATTTGTACATTTGATTTTTCCTTCCTAAATGAAAAACTCCGCACTTCTTTTTATTGAATTTAATTGTGTTTATTTCAGACCAATTCTCTAATTTGTCTAGATCATTTTGAATTCAAATCCTGTCCTCTAAAGTACTTGCAGTACTATACAGCTAAATTCTGAGTGTTTCAATGTCGATTATATAAAACCATAATCCCAGTGAAAAGAGTTTAACACTTGCCTATTACAAGGTGTCATGTATTTTTGTAAACATGAAAGTGGTAAATGATTTCATAATCATGCCATAAGACAGACATCAGAAATTCACAAAAAAAAGAGATGAGAGTGAGACGTAATTTTATATACTTTGGGGGAATGCAAATAATTTACAAAGTGAAACTGTTACACAAGGGACTGATGCCATAGGCCATATTCTATACTCATTTACACGCTGGAGTTACTCCTGGCAAACATCAATGGAACCTGGGAAAGAACTGGGTTCCAGAAATTAAGAAGATAATTAGATTTGCATTATTTCTGGCCTCTACAAAGTAACTTTTTTTGAGACAATAAAGGGTCTAATAGTGCCCCAGTAAAAGGGAGACAACTGCAGAATTTGAGTTTCTGATTAAAAGCAAACAGCATACAACAAATGGAAGTCTGTTCCTGTTGCTTATAATGTTCGTTATATCCATCCCTTTTGTTAATAATGCAGTATTCTCTGCATTATTTAACCATATAAAACAAATCAGTTGTTTTCTTAAGAAATAGGTATACTGTCATAACAAAGTTCCTAACTAAACTAAGCAAAAGCCTGTTTATACAAGTCAGTACAGAAACACAGAAATTCAAAGTTTCGAAGTATCTTTAAAGGATGGTGGGAAGGAATGCTACAAGTAAAACAAAGTAATTCAAAAGTCTATATCTGTAGTCTCTTTATAAATGGATTATACATTAAAACTACTTCAGTCCTAACACAGTCCAATATGATACTGAAGCTAAATCAACAAGTAGTACTGTACAACTCTCATTACAAAATTAAATGAAACACACATACTCCCTGTTCCAGACTCACATAAAATGGAACATTCTCTCATCCTCCTCAGAAAACAGTTTCCTTCTGACACCTTATGCAGTTGGGAACAATGCTGTAAAAATATTAAACCAAACCACTTTGTACCTGGGCTAATGTTGCAATCTGCGGTTGTGCCTGTACAGTCATCTGTTGGCTTTCTGCCTCTGTAACGGCTGCATCTCCACTCTGCTGGTTCTCTGCACCAGATTCCATGGTCATTTAGTTACCTACAATCACAATGATGTGTGTCATGAGTTTGGGTTTGCCTCTTTCATGGCTTACGTATCCATGTAATTCCATTATTATCGGTGGAGCTGGTAGCAATGCATACAGTTAATGTAGGCCAACATTTCATATCATAAGACCTCGTTTTCAGTTGCTTATAATTTTTCTTTTAACCATTCAGGAAGAAATTTTCTGTGCCAGCTGTCTGTCTCAGGCTGAATTTTCTGTTAAGCTTCAGTAAAAA
Source organism: Lepidochelys olivacea (assembly GCF_965140295.1). Lineage (NCBI taxonomy): Eukaryota > Metazoa > Chordata > Testudines > Cheloniidae > Lepidochelys > Lepidochelys olivacea. The sequence continues at coordinate 63,759,981 of NC_140421.1, read as the reverse complement.
TAGTTTAGCAATTTCTAATAACAAGACTTGAAGAAAATACGTTGTTTGCCCTACGTTAAAATATTCTTACAACCGCTTTGTTGAGAAGTTCTAGTGCTTCCAGGGACTCAAAATCTCTCAGGAGGCTTTCCCTGTCGTCAGTTATATGCCGTTTGCCATCCCCACGAAAACCTGCCCCAATTTGGCCAAGTTATATAAACCTTCAAAAAAACCTACAGTTTGCACATGCTCAGCAACTTAAGTTTGGCAGCTAAATTCGCTGAAGATTCTATATGAACTATTCATGCTCCATTCCCCACAAATCCTATCTGTGATCACACTGTGCACGGACCATCCCCACAGAGCAAGTGAATATGTGCCATCCCTTGGACTGAGCAGGATGTTTCTTACAAATGCTGTTCCTGTGAATAAAATTTTACCCACAATTGTGGGTAAAATTCACCTGCCAAAGAAAATAAACATAGATAATACTGGAAGTCACTTCCAGAATGGACCAATACCAACATAAGGGATTTGGCATGATTTCCAATAATCAACCCATAATATTTTGAAATATTTTTGGAATTAGCTTTATAAAAATGTCGGAGGGCTTTATGCTGTTTTGTATACAACATGAATTTTCCTTGGCTAAATTACGCATCATAGACAGCTCTTAATACAATCTTATTTTAAGTGTTAATTGAATAAGTGTTTTTCAGTAGAACATACAAAATTCTATACAATGAAGTTGCATAACTCCAAAAAGCAAGCATGTAGGGAGAGTTTACTGAATGTTAAATCTGCACCAATCTGTGAAAGTGACGTTACAATCGCCTTTAAATACTCAAAAGAAAATATTTAGCATGTAATAAAGAATTGCCTCAAAGTTTAGAGAAGTCTTCCAATCACACTACCTTTCAATAAGCACCTGAATATTGTACAAACCAGTCACTTCTTAATGGTGGTGGTCTAAACATTTCATATGAAATATTATGGTAGAGAAGCTTCCATTTCAACAAGAACTGTGATTCAGAATTACTGGAATGTATATTCTTTGGGAATAGGCACTGCTCTCTTTTAAAGCGATCATTGTCTTTCACATTCATTCTGTTTATCACACTTCAGTCCTGGGTAAAATATGAAATCTCGATGGCTTGGATTAGAGTTACTGCATATCAGACCAATGAAAGTAAACAGCATTAAAACAAGTATCTGTGGAATGATGATCAACAATAAGAGTGAATTCTGGACCAGTTTAGCCTCTACTGAATATTTCCAGACTGTTAAAGAGAAAGCTCCATAAATACTGAAAGCAGCAACAGAAGACCAATTTTGCGTAAACACTTTTGTTTTCTTCAGGAAAAATACCAATGGAAAGATACAGGTGCCAACTACCTTAGTCATGTTCCATGGGAAAAGAGGAAGGCACTGTGCATAAACCAAAACGTGGTCATTCCAATACAAAAAAATATTCCCTCAAATCAGCAACCTAGTTTTAGTGCTATCAAGTACCACATATGTAGTTCCAACATCAGTTTGGAAACAATTAGAAAAGTCCCTGGTTAAGATGGAGTGATGTTGTAATTAAGTATCACTAATTTAAGGGAAATATAACATAAGAACACAGTGATTCTAAAAATCCAAACACTATGCAAAGGAAGGAAATCAAGGTTAAGTTACACTTAAAAAACAAAAAGCACAAAACCCTCTCCATTTCTGGAAAAAGCAAGTTAGGTTCTCCAAAGCATTCCAAACTCTGCCCTGCCTCCCACTGATGCCAGAATTTGTATATTCCACAGAAGGCAGACATGAGTCTGACAAATATCACAGCTCACAGATACCTGATACTCTATAATTTGGTAATCTGGCAGTGAATCTTGTAGTTTTAATGTATTTTAAGCAGTTTATACCTTACAAATTTTCATTAGGACTTCAAGAAATACACAGCCTGTGGCCGGGTAACCATCATGAATCATGCAATCAGAATTCAGATTGCAGGGGCCACACCATTGTTCATACACAGAATACAATTTTCATCTATTAGTATCTACAGGAAGCCTGCCACTGAGGATCAGAACAATTTAAGATTGGTTCATTGCATCCAATGGTGGGTCTGAGGGAACAATATTAGGAAGGTAAGGTGAGATTTGGATAGGTCTTTGTGTGTCTGACCTCTAAAAGGTGTGATGTTCGGGTTGCTGGTTGGTCAGGAGAGAGCAGACTGGAGATACTATGGCCATTTGGTTGGCAGATGATGCAGATATTAGTATTTCAATTGTGGGATGTGTAGTATGTGGTTGATTTTGTCTTAGTTGGAAAATGTAAAGGTTGCTTGCCTAAGAATATCTCATGAATGGAGTTTGAGCATAGATAGGATAATGGGGTTGAGATAAGGTTGTTTGAGACAATTTAACTCATCATTTTTATATATTCTATAGTTTGTTGTTTTGTTCTATAGTTCAAAGTTATTAAATTTTGTTTAAAAATAAAACCATAAACTTCCTTCCTTTATAATGCTTAATTTTGTGAACGCCAGTGTTTATCTATCTTTAAAGTTAGAAAGATTTATTTACAATCTTAACTCTGACCTTTGATTATGTTTTTTGCATGGAAATCTCTTTAAGTTATTAAACAGATATTAAGATTTGCTGTGTAACAATCTGATGTACATAATTCACTTCTAAACTAGGAACATATTTGTAGTGTGAACCTTCACGAGAATCCATGCAATAGTTAGTCCATGATCCAGAGCTGTCCTAAACCTCTCAACCCAAGCTCTTCAGCTGAGGACTTCAGGAAGTCAGCAAAGATTTTAGTTTGCAAGGAACAATGAAACATCTATAGCACACAGAAGTGTCATTCTGAATATTATAATGTCTTCTTCAGACCATGAAGACTTTCTAGTCTTCCTTAGGTCATCAGACCTTTCCACAGATTTAAAAGTTCACTGTAAAATGTATATAGTTTACATACATGCTATTCATGGCTTTTCCATTGACTTAATATTTGTGAAACCCTGTGTATATGTGCAAGTCTTTTTTTGGTATGTACAGTAAAGCGGTTCTGTGTCAAAGAAGGGAAGACACATTCTTGCTGTCTGGCAAACCTTAGCGATGTGTTTATCCAGACTTCTCTAGGGAGAAAATCTGCTAGATTTTTAAAATACTATTTGCTATACTATCACAAATCTTTTTCATATTCCATTTAATTTCCCCCAAAAAAGTAACTTAAAAAAAACAGTCCTATGCACTATTACTACTTATTAGTTGTATTACCATAGCAATCAAAGACGACATAAATGAAACAAACTGCAAGTTTGCACTCCACTGCACTGCTTATCAAGGCGCAAAAATGCATGAGACTTTTGAAACAGTAACGGTTGGTCTACTTCCCCCTTAAATTAAACTCTATTGGTATTGTTCCTCTAAGTCCTATTGTCGAGACAGATGCAAAAACAGAGACAGAAAGGACATTTGTACAAGAATTTGGGTGAGTGTACATCTAACATCTTTGTCATAACCTTACGAAGTGTGTATGATCATTTCAGGTTCAAAATTCAGCTATAAACCAGGGATTAATGGAATCAAATAAGGCAGATCAGGACATTGTTGAGAAGCTAAATGATTTCTTTACAATAGTCTTCAACAGAGGATGTTATTCCTCTCCCAGATCCACTCCTTTCTGGTAGTAAAGATCACATACTACCAGAGACTAAGGTGACAGAAGAATAGTTGCTGGAACAAATAGATCACTTAAAAAGCAGTCACTAGGCCCAGGGGTTCTGGAAAAGTCTTGAGTGTCTGAGCTGCTAGCAAAAACACATAAGCTCTCATTAAAAACAGCTACCATAACAGAGAATTGGAGGGTAGCAAATGTTATACCTATATCTAAAGAAAAAAAAAAAAGATATTGATCCAGGGTATTACAGACGAGTAAACTTAACAAATATGCCCCACAGTATCCACCTGTACCTCTACAGTCTCCCTCCTGTACCCCACATTCCCGTTTCTCTCAGTCTATTCCTATCCCACGTATTCTCCTAAGTGCGTCACTCTCCTTCTTGAACATCACATTCCACTCCCTCTCCACCTCTCCCTGCATCTCCACACTCCCCTGCAGCTCTCACTTTCCATTGAACCTTCACAAAAATCGATTGCTGCCACACTCTGGGGATCTGACTTTTCCCTCAACATGATTTAGATGCCCTAGCAGCAGCCAGAAAAGATTTGTTTTTTTGTTTTCTTGTTTTCTACATTAGAAATTGAAGTCTTGTCTCTCCTGGAATACTGTATGGATGACTGGAAAATTAGTATGATCTTGACATCTCATACAAAGGAACTGAACCCCGATTAATTGAAATGGGAAGTGTTTAAAACTCAGACTGTTTAAAACTCTTACCTTCTATTCAGGTATCACACTTCAGAGAAAATTTCTCGTTGTTAAAGATTTAACACCCTGCCCCTTCAAGAAAGGAGTGAACAAGCTATCCCTGCATATTTCTGAGTCTTCCAGTAAGGTCTTCAACAAAAAAATGAACATCCCTTGAAACATTCCTGATATTTTTAAGGAAATCATCAAGTAGAAAACCTTTCAGGCCTTCTTCATACAACAAAAATAAGAATAATAATTTAAAAAAGGATGTAACTCCCTCCGCACCCATTTCATACGTTACCTTAAAGAAACTGATACTTAAGACATCAGAAAGCCAAAGTATATTTAACAGAATAAATTTAAATACTATTTCAAGAAACACTGTGTCTTTACATAGATACATATATCCAGTTTTTGAATCTGTAACAAACTGCATGGATTCTATTTTGACCCCTTCTATGTCACTTTTGTGCAAACATTATTGGCAGTCTTTGGCATTAGATCAGTTCAAGGATGTTCAGGTAGGAAATAATCTAGCATTATAGTGCCTTTGTACTACAGTATCTAAACAAATTTCATGTAGCTCCCATTAATAATTTCACTACTTCATTTTGGCTATCTAAATGACAAACAACTGGCAAAAATTATTGGGGCTACAATTATTTTCATCCTCAATTAAAATCTCACAACCAAGGATGTGAGTGTCTGATCTCATCATAAGTACAAAATGTAACATCAGAGCTGTGGAACACCCAAGTCAGGAAATTCCTGTGTAGTTTTTGGCACACACTAACCATAATACAGTAAAATTTTCCTTTAACAGGAAGAATGAGATAGAGAAAATATACACACAAGATGTCTGAGTGAATGTTGTCTAGCATTTTTAACTATTGGAATGTTCTAATTTGAACGCTTAACACTACAACCAGAATGTTACACTACTATCTAGGATTTTTTGAATTTAAATTGTTTTGTTTTAAGTAAAAGAGAACATGGTGGTGATCTAATTGCAGAGTTTATTTCCTGCTGCACACTTTCCATAAGTGTGCACTTATGTTCTGGTCCTGCAAACACATACATGCATAATTTAACTCATGTGAGTCATCCCATTGCCAGACATTTGCAGAATCAGGGCCTGAACTAGTAATGCACAAATTCACTCATCTTTGATAAACTAAAATTATTCTTTTTGAATGATCAAAGTCACTAGTTTGACATTTAAAACTTGATATGGACATTTTTTGTGTATTCTGCCAAAAAAACGAATGTCTAGAGTATTTTTAAATGGGCATTTCCCCCCACCTTTGCTGAACTTATAGCTGAAAGAGTTTTCCTAAAACTTTTTTTTACAAGTATTTACACAGACTAGAAGCATGGAATATTCTAGTCCAAAATGTGAATGTTTTGGGAGGCCATGAGCATGTGAAATTCAGGAAAGTGATGGAGGGAATAGAAAGAGATGTGTGTCATTTTACACAATTTCTGATTTTTATTTTTTTTTAATTTTAGAAATCCAGGTCTTACCTACCTGCGGCTGGGAGCATGCCTCCTAAGCCAGGCAGAGAGACAGGTGCCGGCTCTGCCCAAGGTAGAGCACTAAAAATAGCAGTGTGGACGTGGTGGCATGGGCAGTGGCTTGGATTAGCTGCCAAAGTCCAAGCCCACTCAGCTCCTTAGGTCCAAGCTCAGGTGGCTACCCTGAGCCTCCGACCATACCGCAATAGCCACACTATTTTTAGCTCACTAGCTTGAGCAAAACTAGTGCAAGTCTGTCTGTGCAGAATGTAGAAATACCCTATAGACCTAGCTGAAAAATGACCAATGATTTCAGTGGGTTTTGGATTAGACCCTAAATGAGAGGGGAAGATATTTTTATTCAACTCTCTTCCTTTTTTTAAAAAAATAACAGCAAGTTTTGTGACCCAGGAACCTCTTGGTGCCAACTGGCAGAAAGAGTGCATGAAGTTTTACAGGCACTCCCTGGGTCAGATACTAGGATAAATCATTAAAGGGTGGCACATGTGAGGTCTCTAAAGAGAGCCAGCAGCCCTGTGGTTGTCATCATCACTGCACAATGTTTTACAGATAGTATTTAAGGACTTGTGTGTCTCTACTGAAAATGACATTCTTAAGGTAGCTAACTAGGAGGTGATATGTCTCAGGCAGATTCCTGTCAAGCAGGAAGTGTGTCTCACAGTGCATACTGAGCCAAATGTTAATCAAGATTTAATGATGTTAATATGTTAATGCAAAATCCTCAAGAGATAAACAGCAGGAGGGGATCCTATTTATGAGTAAAGACAATAGATTGTTGGGGTATAATGCTGGCTGTAAAAATGCTGGAAGGACTTTGGGTGAACATTGCTCTGTAAGACATGAAAGTATCTAGAGAAGTAAGTGTAGGTGGTAGAATGTTTGTTATGATTTTATATGTAACAATTTGTTTCCAATACTTCTACTTTGCTATTATCTCTCTTCTTTTTAAAATAAACATAGACACGTCAATAGTGAAAACAAGTATAAGTGCTGTGTGTTAAGTGGAGTGGTGACCTAAAGTGAAATGGGTAAGCTGGGGTATACTATTTCTTTAGAGGCAACAAATCTGTGAATACTGTGCATGTTCAATGGACCAGGGGCTGGATGCTTCAGAGACATGATCGGAGGGCTCCAGGGGTGCCTATTGCTAGTTTGTAGAGAAAGCAAGGTCTGCATTGGCCTAGAGGGGAGTGCTTGTGTTGCCTGAGGAGTCAGGAAGCTGACCCAGGTACAGATGAGGCAGGTACAGACAAGGCTTCCTCATGCTAACGGCAGGTGATAGCGAGGTGCCTCACAACCCTGAGAACCCCTGGGAAGCAGCACAATATTTAACTTAAATACCCGATTGCTAACTATTTAAGATTCTATACCCTGTCCCTTCACCTGAGAGCTAAAAAAGCTCTTATTCCAGTTCTCTGGATCCTCTAAAGAGGCTTCCAGCAGAAAAAAGGAGGACCAAACTTAATATTTGAGGTGGATGTTTAAAAAAGCCACCACGAAAAAGATTCCCCCTACCATCCAAAGAGATTCTTCCACTATCAAAGAGAAAGAGAACAAAAACAGAAAAAGGCACAACCCCTACTCCCTTTTAAAAAGTTATTTTACAAGTCACCTTTAATTCATGAATATGATTTACTGCTTCCAGCTGGATGCACACAGGTAGGATACTAAAAGGATAATCAGTTTGTTTGCTTTTATTTGAAATTTTGATATATGTTCCAGGATTTGAAATACCTTTGATAAGTATGCAAACAAAAAGAATAAAAACAAAACAACCTCATCCCCAAACACCTCCATGCATTGCAACTATACAAGCAATAGAGATTCTGAAGGCTAAATTTTGCCCTAGAAAGTATGTGACCAACTCCCATGGACTTCAATAAGCATACCGCACACGTTATTAAGAACAGAATTAAGTACAAATATTATGTGGTCTGTTCACTTCTGTATTCCAATTGCGTTTCGCTGCAGCTTGGTATCTTTTATTTATTTACTTTAAAAAAAACAAAAGTACCGGTACCTTATTTTTAACCCCACTGAGTTTTTTGTGGTTCTCCTTAATAGTACACACACCATTTTCCTCTGACAAAAATGAAATGTCAATAAATGAAAGAGCACACCTTTTTAACTTGGTGCTGATATCAAAGATCAAAATATTGAAGCTAATATAATTCAGAAAGTTGCACTCATGTCACTGTAGCAGCATGATAGCCCACTAAAACGATCACTTTACTAGACTGGGCCAATGTGACTTAAACACCAAAGTTTTTAACTCTATGTAAAGAGCAGGTGTCAGGTTATTTTTTGATGGCAGAATCTGGGAGCTGATAATCCTACTATATTATTAGACACTTACCTCTTCTACAAAACAAGTTCTTGACAGGTGGTGTAGGCCCGGTAAACTAGAGTCATGCTCAGCAATATACTGTTCGATAATGGGTTTAATTTCTGGCCCTAGTCAATTATTCCTTTTATCTTTGGCCAGAATCATACTGGGTATAGAACTGAGGACTGGAGAATGAAAAGGACACATGAGAGTTTACATTTCTTGACAACTTACCTTGAAGCCAGTGACTGTAGCAAGTCATAAATCGAACCCTTGTAACACTGTCACTTGTGTCCAGCATTAAACTACAAACCAGTTTCCATTTTGATTGGCAGTTAAAAAAACAAAGCTAGAATCACATCAGTATTAAGACATGTGTCATTTGGGTTTATGATCTCAAATGGGGGCCCCTATACTGCTGCTTTCAAATACTGCAGCTCCCTAATGTCAGGCTCACTACTGTAAGGGGGTACAACACAGTGATTCTCTTCTCTTTTACTATTTAATAGCATGTGAAATATTTTGGGGAATCTCCTTTAGTGGCAGTAGGTTCGGAACATTAGCATCTGATGGTCCTTTGGCTAAAAGAGCTAGGCAGCGCAGAATAAAAGAGAGAAGAGCTGATTCTGAAAGCAGACCCCTTGAGAGAGAGGAAGTGGGAGAGCGAAGCGAACAGAAAGCAGGGTAATGTCTGTGTGAACAATAAGAAAAATGACAGAGAAAGGAAATGAAGACGCCATGAGACCCAGGAAAGAAGCAAGTGCAGGTTAAGCGCCACTTGAAGAGGCAAACATGCACCCGTTTCTCACTGTGTGGAGTTTATCAGGATTTGGAATTGATGGCAGACCTGTCATTTTCATTTAAATAGAACATTTATTTTTCCCCCAAGTATATTCTAATCTCTGAAGACCCCATCCAGTTAGACCTAGAGTAACTGCTTCAGGAAAAAGTGAGATGAACCCATTTAAGGATCTTGATCCATGTGCCACATTGGCTTCATACATACCAATTCACTGGGTGAGGTTCAGTGCAGACGTAACTGCTTGGATTCACCAGCCGCAGAGGCTACGGTAGTCCTGAACCACTGTGGCCTGGTGTTGGTGGTGGATTCCCCCTTTACGGGGATGTCTGCACTTATCCCGGTCACTTAGGCTGCATGTTGAGTGTATGACTTTCGATAAGGCAATAACTAGTTACTGCCGAGAAGTGGGTAGTGAAGGGTATATTAGTAATACAGGGAAACTGGGTTTAAACAACTAGTTAGGGGAGCAAAGATTGGTTGCTCAACAGAGGTGGTCTTCTAAGAAAGGTGAAGTAGAATTGTACTCATATTTGGGGGGATACTTTGCAGCTGGCTTAAGATATCAGGCTGTCTAATAAGGATAGTCTCTTGTACAGACTTTGTTTTCCCTCTGCAGTGCAGAGATTCACAGACTCTAATCATTCAGTCCCTCACATACTGGTTAAATTAACAAAGTCCAAGTTACTCTGAAATGTTAATTTCCTTCAAAAAACTGACATGTAAGTTTCCCATTGCAGCTTTCTTTAAACTAATGCCCTCTGAAAAAGTCAGTAGCTCAAAACTTCTCTGCAGGCATAGAACACTAAATGCAACCTGCAGTAATCTACTAAACCGGAATGCTGCACATCCGTACGCAAGTGGCAATCTTGCAGCTCTACTAGAAAGCAAGGAAACTGCCTCAGCACAGGTGTTTCCTTATCTGATTTATATGGTTACAGAGGATCTGTATAACAGATAAATATGTATTAAGGCTACAAAAGCAGGTATCAGAAAAAACACTACACACTGTATTAAATGTAGTGCCATTATTTGTAGTCTTTCAAGCCAAACTCATTTGTTTGTGGACCGTAGGTTAACGTTACGGTGTGAACATAGACGTCAATCCTTACACTGATCAAGGTATCCCATTTTAGGATTGGATTGATGGCCCACAGAGATCACAATCAGAATGGGGGTGCCATCCTGGTCTATTATGTATGTAAGGTTATGTTTTGAAACAAAATCCTAGCGAAAATCCCCACGATTCTGGAACTAAATAGATTCCAGACAACAAAACATGTCTTCTCTCCCTTCCCATAATATTGGGTGGCAACTCTGAGTAGCTAAAAATTGTTATTCAGTCACAAAAAAGTAAATGATAAATTAGACTCAATGCTTGATTTCTATTATCCAGGCCACTCCTTTCCTTTCTACGTTGGGGTGGATTTGAACACTAAGACCATCTGAGCATGAAGCAAAATACTGGAACTTGAAAAATCTACTGCTGAAGCTCCAAAGTGGTAAAACCAACATTTACAGCTGGAATGTTTTTGTATTATAAAAACTGGCAACTGAGTCAAGACGTTCAGTGCAAGAATGTCAAGTTTTAGACGTGATCAATAGAATTAATAAATTCTATGTACTATGTAACAGAATGTCAGACAACTATTCTTTCTCTATGCTCAGATTTTATAAGTTGATCAGAAGTGACAACTTCATTTTGAATGTATCTGACCCACTTTAGAATCTAGAGCACTAAAGTAAGCATTATTGTAAGTCAGGTTGTACAAAATCATTGCTTCGTGTATAAACTGCAGCTTTTACAGGAATAGATTATTAAAAAAACAAAACAAAAAACATTTTTCATAATGTTTGATGTTTGGAATATACATGACAGTTCAAATATTCAACCCCAAACATATGAATACGAGGTTATATCATATGATGAACACTGACAAGACTTTTGTTTTAAAATCTGTTTAATGAGTTCATAAGGGAAAAAAACAAAAATGGACATGTTCATTAAACTGATTTTTTTCTACTAGTTTATTAATGGATTACTATGTGAAGTGGATTAAATCTGGAAGCAAGATAGCTAGAAACAACAGAGGCCAAATGTTTGTAGTGAATTAAGAACAACAGTCAATATCTATGAATTCAACCTATAGAGTGTTACTGTTTTAAAGTTTTACTCGCTCCATTAGGCACAAAATGAAAGTCTTTAGAAGCCATGTGCACGCAAGGTCACCCCTTAAATTTTGAGACACTTACAAAGAATTATGTTATACACATACACCCCCATTCTCTACAACTACTTTGTCTTTCAGGCTCCACTAATTTTGAAACAAAACTGTCAATGTCATCTTGCTTTAATTGAACTCCCCCATTTAACTCAATGTCACTACTCTTGTAAACTGTTTCTGAAGCGATACAAGGAGTCTTGATTCTATACTAATTGTCCTGTTGTACTAAAACAATGTAACTTGTAAGCCACTTTTGGCAGCACCCCCCAAAAAAAATCTAAACGTAAATTTGCTAAATTTAATCCCAAATTACTCTGCCTTAAAAAAAAAAAAAAAACATACTCAGTGAATAGTTTTTCCATGTATTTTTAATCAGTCTGGCCATTGCAGGAAGGCATTCTCAAAAGAGGGTCTTGCAATATGCCTTATGGGTGGTCTGGATTACTCTGATCTCCACACTTAAACCTCCCCAAGCTAGAACACTAAAACTTCATCTTGAATTTCGAGAACTGCATTGCTCTAGAGCAGCATAGCTGTCTTGGTAGATAGATAGGAATGAGAGGTGGTCCTGAGGTATTGATGACTTTGAAAATCAGGACTAAGAACTTGAACTGGCAATGGAATCAGACCGGGAGCCAGGAGAGGGAGTGGAACACATGGCTGAGGTACCTGCAGCAGCTTGTCCTGTTGAGGTAGTGAGAAGCCTCTTCCTGCACAAAACTGGAGACTCTGCTTTGCTTCTACATTCAGCCCTGGTACAGTGATCCAATGTGGAGATAACAAATGCATGGATAAGTGTGCCCAGATCCAGAAAGAGGTGGAGTTTCTTAACAAGCTACAGATGAAAGGTGGTTTTTTTCGTGTACTGATGCTATTTTATCTTTTAGTCAAACATGAGTTCAATGGAAAAGGAGGACAATGTCCAGCTTAGTTCTTAAGTGTATTTCCCTGCTTCCAACCAGTATCACTTCTTGATTGGACTGAGTTTGAGCCAGCTGCTCTTCATGGATATTTGTTTCATGTACACATTGGCATATGCTTGTGATGCTGTTGGTTGCCTTGGTGTAAAATAAAACAGACAGGTAGGTGTCAATGGTGCACCATTGGCATCAGTGCCCCAGATGTCTTACCATCTCTGTAAGTAGCCATGTAGATACTGAAGAGATGGGGAAACAGGATGGATCCTCAAGGGACCCCACAGGGCAGGGCCTTTGGGATGAAAAGCATCACTACTCTCTGGGTCCTGCTAGAAGGAATGAGTTGAGCCACTGTAGTTCTGCCCTGTCTAAATCTAGTTATGTCATGAATACGAGTGGAAAAGGAGCACCCCATGCTTGGCTGGAGCCAAAACTACAGGCATATCAAACAGTATGTGCATTAAGATTAAGTCACTCTCCATTTCCAGGAGGAGATCATCTTTTAGAGTGCCTGATTGCAATGTATCCAGGATGTCGACAGAATCATGAGATAGAGCTTGATTGTCACTATTTTAATCAATGATTTTGCCTAAGACTGGAAGTTTGGAGATGGGATGGTAACTGGAAAGGTTTGCTGAGTTCAGTGCTGGCTTTTTGAGGATGGGTAGGCAATTACATTTTTCTTACAGTTGCTTCTCTGAAAAAAGTGTTGATTATTTATTAGCAATGGGCAACATTGTTCTTCTCTGGCTTTCACCAACCAAAAGAAATGTGAACCGCTCTGCAATGCATTGTAATCCTAACTGGCAACAACTTGCTAATCCAGTTTTAGGCACAATTCTTACTTCAAAAAAAAAAAGAGAAAGAGAGAGGCCAAGCTGCATATCGTTTGAGATAAGGACACTACTAAGGCCAAATTCACCACTGTCCTGCAGAGTAGGAAGCATCATCAGTGAGTTCTAAGGGGCAGTGCCTCCTGAAAAATATACTGTCTGCCTTGCTCCAGCAGCTGAAGGGGACTGATCAGATCACCACCAAGATAGTGCCCCTGGACTCTGTTTGGGGGTTTCACGTTTCATATTATTTATATCGGTATTACCATAGCACCTATGAGGTTCGAATGAAGGAACATGACATTTTGGAGTTCTTCCTGTCACATGGCTACCTGGAAAAAGGGGGACCCAAGGTGTTCTCTCACCTTGCCTCTTGCAGGGATTCTTTCCTTACCCCTCCTTCCCCATGACTTTTGACAAGGGATAGCTATGTTCCCCCCACACATGTCCAGGCTTCTGAAAGGGGGAACATCTCCCTAGATCACCCACATACTTTGCCCAGTCACAGCTTTCATGGCTTCAGTATGGACAAGTTTACATGACTTTGGTCACTGTGGACAGACGCAGTTAAAATAATCAGTCTTTGGTTCTTGCCTCTGCCTATACTTGGAATCTGCATTTGTTGCTTCCATCTACTGGAGTCACTCTGTGAGAATGAGGCAAAAGGGAAAAGACCGTTCCTATCCTGTTCCCCTGTAGGAGATTTTAGAGCAGCAAGAGAGAAACAGCCATGACTGTGATCAGTTTCACAGAGCGTGACCAGAATCCTGTTGTTTTCATGGTACTGGTTTTATACTCTCTCTAGAGGAAGTTCTCTACACCCCACTAGGGTGTGGATTTTTTAAGCCCCGCTTATATCTCCTACTGCACTTTGTGGAGAGCACACACAAGTACATTTGAAGGTACTGCCAGCGAAGCAGAGCCAGAGGAAGAGTTTTGCAGAATAAGGGCCGATTCAGGTAAATCATGCTTTCTTCTACAGTTCAATGGGGTTTAGAAGGAAACCCATACAGGAAGAAGGTTATCGTATTTAACCCCAGATCAGATGTGCTGGTGGGTCTGTTTGCAGAATGGAATAATGGTCTATTCTTTGCTGCTATTGAGACACCAAGCAGAAGATTTAGAATGGGTGTCTATTTCAGAGCGATAGCCGTGTTAGTCTGTATCAGCAGAAAGAACGAGGAGTACTTGTGGCACCTTAGAAAATAATAAATTTATTTGAGCATAAGCTTTCGTGGGCTAAAGCCCATTTCATCAGATGCATGCAGTGGAAAATACAGTAGGAAGAGATATACATATATACAGAGAACATGAAAAAATGGGGGCTGCCATACCAACTCTTAACAAGACCAATCGATTAAGATGGGCTATTATCAGCAGGAGAAAAAAAGCTTTTGTAGTGATAATCAGGATGGCCCATTTCAAACAGTTGACAAGAAGGTGTGAGTAACAGTAGGGGGAAAATTAGCATGGGGAAATAGAATTAATCTGCAAACTGGACACCATTAAATTAGGCTTGAATAAAGACTGGGAGTGGATGAGTCATTACACTAACTAAAAACTATTTCCCCATGCTAATTTTTCCCCTACTGTTATTCACACCTTTTTGTCAACTGTTTAAAATGGGCCATCCCGATTATCACTGCAAGTTTTTTTTCTCCTGCTGATAATAGCCCACCTTAATTGATTGGTCTCATTAAGAGATGGTATGGCAGCCCCCATTTTTTCATGTTCTCTGTATATATAGCTATATCTTCCTACTGTATTTTCCACTGCATACATCTGATGAAGTGGGCTTTAGTCCACGAAAGCTTATGCTCAAATACATCTGTTAGTCTCTAAGGTGCCACATGTCCTCCTCGTTCTTTCTAGTGGTGTCTATGTAACAGACGAAGAGATATAATCAAAGTGCTAGAAGGTTCTGGGAAATTCTGTTGCAGCTAGAGAGAGCCTTTAGAAAACGACAGTAACAGAAAGCTCAAAAAACGGGCAGTGAGGTTGAAAAATTAACAAGATGAATAATAAAGCATGACCAAGGAAGGAAACAGAGTTGAGAAAGGATAACATACAAGGTAAAGAGTGCCACAGGAAGACAATTAAATAATGAATGTGACAAGGTAAGTGTGCATGTGACTGCAAAATATCTGAAACTGCTGCATCACATTTTTATTTATTTTGCACATATAAAAAAATTCAAATTTACATAAACCACTCAGCACTGCAGCCACGAATAAGGATCAGAGTCCACATCATCCATCCTTAGTTATAAATGCATCCATAATTTTAAAATTTAAGTTAGTCTGGAAGGCAGTATGTAAATTTCAGATTGGGTTCTTGATTGTCCCAGGCTGCTGGACAACAGGATTTTTTCCCCAACCTGTCTGGCCTTGAAAGAATGTCACTATTTATACGGAACAGAAAAGGTCGGTCTGTCTACAAAGCAATCCAAGGCACTTTCTACTTCAAAAAAAGACCCTGCCTAACCCCAGGGAATGAGGGACAAAACTATCCTCAACCTAATATGCTATCGCTCAAATAATACTTATAAAGGATTAGAGATTTATATGGCTAGTCACATGAAACAGTATGAAAATGTACATAAAGGGCATACATGCTTATGCTTCAGGGTATCAGCCAACTGACTCTAGAGCAGAGTAACAAAAGTCCATTATTAGTTTCTAGCACCTTCCTCTAAAGCAGCTGATGCTGGCCACTGTTGGAGGCAGTACTTCAGACCAGACATAAGACCATAAGAATGGCCATACTAGGCCAGACCAATGGCCCTTCTATCCCAGTATCCTATCTTCCAACAGTGGCTAATGCCAGATGCTTCAAAAAGTAAATGAACAGAACAGGGCAATCATCAAGTGATCCATCCAGTCCCAGCTCAGGGACACCCAGAGCATGGGGCTGCATTGTTGGATCATATTAAAGTAGTTCTGTATTAAAATCACAAATGAGTTTGATTCCCCATAGCTTAAATTCTAGGGTATTACTAATTAAGAGGTTTCTTGGGTTTTGGTACTGTTTCTCTCCCCCTATGTGTGAAACTTGCAAGCTGCTAATTGTGTTAGTACATTCTAAGACAGAGTCTGTTCTCAAAGCAATTCTTTGTAACAACAAGTACTCACACAGAGAGAGACTCAAAGCAATACTCTGTAACAAAAGAAACAGCACACAGAGACTCCCCGCCCTTTTGTTGTATTCATCTCGCTTTGTTAACAATTGTGATTAAAATAGAGATAGAGGATGTATGTGGATGGATGCTTGGTGTGGATAATAACTGAATGATCAGGAAGGTGCCAGCCTAAGAATCCAGTGTCCATCGGCTGAAGAAGGCGTCAAGTGGAAATAACCAGAGGACCCCCAGAGGGCAGACTGGAATCCACCCAACAGCCTCAAGAATGGGAGAACCAAAGAACAAGATAACATCTGGCAGCACAGAGCCATCAGGAATGTGCCATCTGCTGATTGATTCAGCAACAGCATGATGAAGCAATTCCCAGAGACTGGCATAGGAAGAAATTCCTATAAAAATGGACTCTACGAAGTGAGAACTTTGGGGTCTGATTCTGCAAACCAACTTCCAGGAGCATCAGTTGAGCTTCTGACAAGGCCCTGCTCCCTCCTCATGTCCAGGCTACCTGGCCAGTGGCTTGGCATGAGCAACTCTAAGGCTGGTAACTATGATGATAACCTTGCAGAACCTCTGTGTGTGTGAATGAATGTGTGCATAAATATGAAATTGAATGGAATGTTATAGTTCTAACTAACTGCTTACTATGATTCTTTCTGTATTCAGAGTAAATGTGGCATTTTGCCTTTTTCCCTTTAATAAGATCCTGCTGGTTTTTATTTTATTGGTATAACAGCATCCCTGACCATCTTAGCTAATAGCCATTGATGGACCTATCCTCCAGGAACTTATCAAGTTATTTTTGGAATCCAGTTATTCCTTTTGACTTTGACAACATCCCCTGGCAACGAGTGCCACTGGCTGACTGTGTGTTGTGTGAAGATGTACTTCCTTTTGTTTGTTTTAAATCTGCTGCCTATTAATTCCATTGGTTCTTATGTTATGCAAAGGGGAAAATAACACTTATTCACTTTCTCCATGCCATTCATGATATTATAGCTCTCTATCATATCCCCACTTAGTCATCTCTTTTCCAACCTGAACAGTCCCTGTCTTGTTAATCTCTCTTCATAAAGAAGTTGTTCCATTCTCTTAATCATTTTTGTTGCCCTTCCCTGTACCTTTTCCATTTCTAATTATCTTTTTTGAGATGGGACTACCAGAACTGCATACAGTAGTCAAGGTGTGGGCATGCCGTGGATTTATATAATGGCCTTATGAAATTGACTGTCTTATTATCTCTCTCTTTCCTAAAGGTTCCTAACATGGTTAGCTTTTTTAACTGTCAGACCACGAGTATGGTAATACTAGTGCCAGGCCACTAGTATGATCCAGAATGGCAATTCCTATGTATTTAGCACTATTTTAGCACCGTTCACCCAAGGATCACAAAGTGCATAACAAACAACCACCACTCTTGTGAGATAGGTAGGTATGCCCATTTACTAAGGGGGAAATGGCTGCACAATAATTAGGATTTGCTTAAGGTCGCGCATGAGTTATTGAGTCAGCCGTAGTAGCAAGATAATGTCTAGAGCTGTATTTTAACAACTATCAGGAGACTCCCACAATTTGTTTTCTTCTCCTAGATGGATAGTGTACATCCCACACAGAGAGGGAAAACACAGGCAATAGGAAACTGAGGAAATCCTTGTCTATTTCGAACTACTGCTTTTGCCAGCATCAGGGAGAAAGCAGCATGGGAATGTGCACTCCTGCCTTTCTTCTTAAAATATGCTGCACTTCTCTGGTCTAAATGTAAATTTTTGAAGCATTTACCAAATATTAGCAGTTGAACAGGGAAACAACTGGGAGAAGTGGAAGAGAAACACTCATCTACAGGGATGCTTCTCAACACTCAGACATAAGATTACAGACATTCATAATCACTGACCACAGACAAGGTAGCGTGACAATTTTTACTTTAAGGATTCAGTTCCAGTGAGATAGCAATACAAATAATAAATAACGTTTAAACATGCCAGCTGTATCATAGACAACTTTACAAGATGTAGGAGTATGTAAGATCAATGCTCCAATTTGTAACGTTTGCTGCATTTATTTAAATAAATAAATAAAAGGTTGCCATTTTGTTCTTGATGTGCTCATACATATCAATAAGACTCCAACCAGGCCTGCTAGTTGCAAAGAAAGCATTGAAAATGAGAGTAGTGTGTAACTGTAAGTGACATCTACTGTATCTTTACAAATGTAGGGCCTTACCTACATTAACAAAATTTGCAGCTACATAGTGATGTAGAGCTCTGCACTAGTGCAAGACAGGGCTTGTACTGATACTTTTTATTGCAGCAGAACAGTGATTTTCTGCAGTAATTTGTGTCAGTGTGGCATATCTACATTTGATGATTGTAGCAGCATACCACCACCAGTGAAGGTTTTGTTTTGCAGATGGACCCTAGGATAACTAACTATATTGACATTTAGATTATGTCACTAAAGATTAAAGCAAGTAAGAAATAATCAGGTTCTGAAGGTCTACCCCCCCCCCCCCCCGCCCCATGTTAAGGCTACCAGTACTTGGGAGATACCACCACTACTCCCAGTCCCACTCTGACCTATGAAGCCTAAGGGGAGCCTAAGGTGGCACATAAGCCTCTCCACAGAGGAGCCAGAGTTCAGCTGGGCAGCCAACACCCAATGGACTGCCCTCTCCCCTCTGCTAGAAGTTCAGTCTCCTCCCTTCCCAGGACAAGATTCCCATACAATCTAAAGAGGGCATTAAGTTTATTGACAAAAATATAGCCACATTCAAAGCAAACTAATTTAAGCTTTAATATTTTGATGAGGGGAGTAGTAAAGTTCTTAAACAGGTATTTTGCAAGTTAGAAAGCAGTGATTTAGTGTCTTACTTCCTATCCTCAAATAGGATAGGTTTGGGATAGATGAGAGGTAAGTCTTGCAGATGTAAAATAATAAGATGCAAGTATTTACTGTCACTTTACTAACACTTTTGTATTAAAAAACACAATCCACTTCACTATGAATTACACAAAACAAAATGTTTCAGAGTAGCAGCCGTGTTAGTCTTTATCCGCAAAAAGAAAAGGAGGACTTGTGGCACCTTAGAGACTAACAAATTGATTTGAGCATAAGCTTTCGTGAGCTACAGCTCACTTCATTGGATGCCCCACTGAATGCATCTGATGAAGTGGGCTGTAGCTCACGAAAGCTTATGCTCAAATAAATTTGTTAGTTTCTAAGGTGCCACAAGTCCTCCTTTTCTTTTCTAAGGTGCCACAAGTCCTCCTTTTCTTTTTACAAAACAAAAGCATATTATATTTAATTACTGAATCACCAGCCCCCTAAAATCAACAGAAAGATCCACTGATTTCAATAGTGCTGTATCAACCCTTCAGTTTCCTAAGATTTTCCAGCACTCCTCTAATTGTCAAGTTTATACTACTCAATGCGGGAATCAGGAATAGTATGTGGCTTCCACTGCAAAGAGGAAAGGCACTGGTGGTTAGAGATGAATTCACATACATGAGAAACAGTTTACCTACTCACTTAGAGCCCAACATTTTTGTGAATGAGAAACTGTCTTAAAAAAATTAAATTTTGGGACATCCCAGCTTTACAGTTGCTGTAATTTAAAGACCCCAATCTTGCATTCTGATTGGTACAGTTAGACCTGATTACAGGACTAAGGCATAAAGGGTCTCCAAAAAAACAAAAACCAGCTAAACAGAAGGGAATGAAGAGACTCTCACCAGAGTATTTCAAAACTTTTTTTTTTTTTTTTTTTTTAAAAAAAAGCACAATAATCCATCAACACATGGTACTCTAACCCTTTACAGTCATCTCTTTGCAGGAGTGGAGGGAGACACTCAATATTCCCCCGTAATTTCCAGCTTTATATACAAGAACCTCTGGAAAAGTTAAAAACTGATTTTTGCCCCCTAACTGAAGAGTTTTATTTCTTTCACACGGTTGATGGCTAGAGTTCTTCCAGAAACACTAGGTTGCTAACATGACTTTATATATTAAAAAGGGAAAAATTTGTTTTGGAGGGAAAAGACAAGTCACATGTACTTTATAAAAACATATACAAGAATTAAAAAAAAAGTTTTAAACCTACTGTAGGACTCACAAGGGCACCAGAACCTTTGCAGAAGTGTTGGGGGATGGGGGAGGGCAAGGCCCCCACTTTTTAACATGGGCATTGCCCTCCCCAAACTGCAATCTTTGGGCAGGCACAAAACAGCACCAGGAAGGGGTGTGCTTCCGGGTTCGAGCACTGTTGTATCACAACAGTCCTTAAAAAAAAGTTGAGAACGTTGTGCCTTTAAATGAGCTGCAGAGTATTTTAAAAGGTTACTGTCCAAGAAGACGCAGAATCCTAAAGCTGAAGCAGGTGTACAACAGCAAGTGAAAAAAAATCACAGATTAAGAATTTCTAGTATGGACATTGAAGAGGGGGAATAAAAACTACAGTCACAATTATCAGAAAGAAGCATAAGCTATCTAAAAAGATTTTTCAGAATTATGGATAATGTGGGAGAGAGAGCAGATATTAACAGAAGTATTGAGAAATAGTATAGGTCCAATCCAGCTATCTTTCTGCCTGCAGAACTCCCACTGAAGAAACTTGCAAAATTAATGGCAAGAGTGAGCGCCAAACCAAAGCTAACTACAAAAATGCTTATGGTGAAATTCATTTTTTAGTATTTTAAAGTATTAGCAAGACTGCGTATCTTTCTACTACTATATACCAGGAGTATGTTACAGACAGACATCTGTATCTTTATTATTTGCTCTGTGATATAAGCATCCTCAGTATTTCGACTGAACTTTCATGAAAAGCAATGTGGTAGTAGACGTTGGGAAAGTTTCTTCTTCAGGCCTTTCAAGAATTGAATATTTGCATACCCCACTTTGAAAGAGGATCCCATCAAATCAAGTCTGGCCCAAAACATAAACTCTTAAAAAGTTTTTATTGGAGAAAAACTAGTTCTGCAACAAGCTAAAACCACTACACATGTTTTTATATAGTTTAATTGCAGTTTCTTTAACCAGATATTCCCAGACAGCACAGTGTAGCATACCAGTCAGAAAGTGAAACTAACTAGGCTGTTCAGTATCCAAACTAAATTGAATAAGCATGAAGAGAAAAAGCTTTTCAAATTCAGTTTTAATCTAAGAGATATTTGTGCCATACGTGGTGGGGTGTGTTAATAGTAACTGACCCTTTGAACTGAGCTGTCTGCACGCAGCACCTTGTAGGTGTCAAAAATACACTTTTCAAGAGGTCTATTTCTCATCGAGTAAAACATCGCCCTACTCTCACAGTAACAACTCGGTCTGGACAGGGGGAGAGGGGAAGAGAACAGCTTCAGGGCCGGCCCGGGCTGGGGGGGTAAAGGCCAGCCCGGACTCTGAGGGGCGGCGGGGACCGATCCACGGCGGGGGCAGGCCAGCTCAGTGGGGGGCGCGGGGGAGACCGTCCCGGGCTTTGGGAGGCGGGCGATGCAGTGCCGGGCTGGGCTTTGGGGGGCAGCTGGCGGGCTGATCCGCGGCGGGGAGGGGGGCGGACCGGGCTTTGGGCGGTTGTTGAGGGAGGACGATCCGTGGGGGCGGGCTGAGGGGACCCGCCGTCCCGGGGGGGACGATCCGCGGCGGGGCCAGCCCGGGCTGTGTGTGTGTGTGTGTGGTGGTGGTGGTGGTGGTGGGGGGGGCCACAAGGCACTAGCGAGGCGCCACTTTCCCGACAGCGGCTCCTCGGACCTGCGGCGCCCCGGCGGCGGCCGGCGCTCCCGCGGCAGGGCTCTCCGGAGGCGGGAAAGGAGCGGTCCCTCCCGGGGGGCCAGCCCGTGTCCCCCCGCGGCCGGGCGAAGGGACCGCAGCGGCCGCTGCCCCCCTTGCCCCCGCCGCGCCGCGCGCGGGCTGCAGCCAGAGCGGCCGCGGGCCGGCTCCCGCCGCCATTACTCTTTGTTCGCCGCGCTCGGAGCGGCGGCGGCGGGGATGTTGCAGGGCTCGGCTCGGCTCCATCTTTAAAGCGGGCGCCCCTCCCGCTGGCGGTGCAGGCCGGGCCGCGTCCTGCGCCTGTTGCTCCCTGCGCCCCGCCGGCTCCATCCCCCCCTCGGCTGGGCGCCTTCCTCCTCTTACCGGTTACGGGCTGCTCCGTCACTGCTTTCGTTCGCGCCTAGGCTCTCGCCGCAGTTTTATTCTCTCCCCCACGTAACACACCGCGTCAAACTACACCTCCGCCGCGTCACTCACACACAAGGCTCTCCCAGCCCGGCGACAGGCAGGCAGCGGCCGACTGAGGAGAGCCAGCCAGGGAGCAAGCGCCGAGAGCGCCGCGGCCCCGCGCGGAAAACGCCGAGCTCTCCCGGAGAAGGCCGAAGCCACACTCCGCGCGGCGGCGCCCGAACGCAGCCGACCGGAGATCACGGAAACAGCCGAATCTGTCCGGAAAAGTCCGAAGCGACTACCTGTGCGCACGGCAACTCCCGAAGGAACACGGAAAAAGCCGAACGGCCGACCGGGTTCACGGCAATGCCCGATTAG
This sequence comes from Lepidochelys olivacea, assembly GCF_965140295.1. NCBI lineage: Eukaryota > Metazoa > Chordata > Testudines > Cheloniidae > Lepidochelys > Lepidochelys olivacea. Next base: position 63,737,328 of record NC_140421.1, on the reverse strand, counting down.
GTACGGGAAAAACCGAAGCGCAGGACAACTCGCCCGAAAACTCACGGCAGCGCCCGAATAGGTACGGACACGGCCGAAGCGCGGGGCAGCGATCGGAAACGAACAGCAACCCCCGAAAGGTCACGGAAATGACCGAAGCTCGGGAGGAGTCGCTGAGCGTGGCCCCGAACGGAGAGCACCGCTCTCCGGAAATGGCCGAAGTGCTGGGGGAGAAGCACGGAAATTCCCGATTGGCGCTGGCCTGCAGGGTGGTGGGGCCCGGCTCCTGGCAGGGAGCCAAAGACCTGAGTGGGGCATGTCCAGAGCTCTCGGCCCTCGCTGTCATGGAGGTGGGAGCAGGGCCCAGCAACCACCCCACGAACCGTGCCCGCCTGAGCCCACTGCCAGTGCTGACATAGACCAGCCTGGGCCCCGCGCCTCGCCGCCTCTCCCCGCCTCTCCCCCCTGCCTACCTGGCCCGATGCAGGGCACGGGCCCCATGCCTCACCGGCCCACCCCAGCCGGCCCGGCCCCATGCCATGCACGGGCCCCATGCCCCGCCAGCCCTCCCCGCCTGTCCTGGGAAAGATGCACCAGGTACCGCAGCGTGGGCGGGGGTCAGCTGGGACATGAGAGCCCCCGTCCGTTGAGGGACCGTTAAGTTCTCCATTGCAATATTCATAAGAGCAGCAGTTTAGGGTACTTGACTAACCTGTCTCCTCCCAACACATTGCAGACACGCTCTCTGCACTCTCACCCCTACCCTGTCTTGCTCCCTCACCCATCGTTAACCTTGCCTGGCTCCTTTCAAGCAATGCGACACCCTCTTGAATCCTAAAGAAATCCTCACTCCCCAAATCCTTCCCACCTTGTCTCCCTCCTTTGAACCCTCCTCCAGTCTGGGTTCCACCTCTTCCCTACCCCTTCTGTTCTCCTTCCTGTTATGTTTTTCTGATTTAGGCCCCAAGCCTGAAGAAGCTCTTTGCTGGCACAAGGATCAGCATACTTCGCTCCTTCCAGGATTGGGGTCTTTGGCCTGGTATACACTTAAAATTTAGGTTGATATTGCTACATGACTCAGGGTTGTTCCATATCCCAGAGCTACGTAGCTATGGTAACCAAACCCCCAGTGTAGACACAGATAGATCAGTGGAAGAATGCTTCCATCAACCCAGCTACAATTGCTTAGGATGGTGGTGTTCCTACACCACCAAAAAAAAAACCCTTCCATCAGCCTAGGCTGCATCTACACTATGGGGTCATGCCAGCATAACTAGGGCACCATAGCTATGCCGGTATATTCCTTGTAGTATAGATATGGCCTTAGGCCTGGTCTACACTATGAGTTTAGGTCGAATTTAGCAGTGTTAAATCAATTTAACACTGCACCCGTCCACACGACGAAGCCCTTTTTTTCGACTTAAAGGGCTCTTAAAGTTGATTTCTTTACTCCACCCCTGACAAGGGGATTAGCGCTGAAATCGGCCTTGCCGGGTCAAATTTGGGATACTGTGGACGCAATTCAACGGTATTGGCCTCAGGGAGTTATCCCAGAGTGCTCGGTTGTGACCGCTCTGGACAGCGCTCTCAACTCAGATACACTGGCCAGGTATACAGGAAAAGGCCCATGAACTTTTGACTCTCATTTCCTGTTTGGCCAGCGTGGCGAGCGCACCTGCACAGGTCACCATGCAGAGCTCATCATCACAGGAGACCATGCCGTCCCAGAATCGCCGAAGAGCTCCAGCATGGACCGAATGGGAGGTATGGGATCTGGTCGCTGTACGGGGAGACGAATCCGTGCTGGCAGAACTCTGTTCAAAAAGACGAAATGCCAAAATATTTGAAAAAATCTCCAATGGCATGAGGGACAGAGGCTATAACAGGGACCCGCAGCAGTGCCATGTGAAAATTAAGGAGCTCAGGCAAGCCTACCAAAAACCCAGACAGGCAAATGATCACTCCGGTTCAGAGCCCCAGACATGCTACTTCTATAATGAGCTGCATGCCATTCTAGGGGGTGCAGCCACCACTACCCCAACGCTGTGCTTTGACTCCATCCAAGCAGTGGAAGGCAACACGGAAGCGGGTTTTGGGGGCGAGGAAGATGATGAGGAGGAGGAGGTTGTGTTATACCAATAAAATAAAAACCAGCAGGATCTTATTAAAGGGGAAAAGGCAAAATGCCACAATTATTGTGAATATAGAAAGAATCATAGTAAGCAGTTAGTTAGAGCTATAACATTCCACTCAATTTCATATTTATTCACACATTCATTCATACACACATACACACTCACAGGTTCTGCAAGGTTGTTATCATAGTTACCAGCCTTAGAGTTGCTCATGCCAAGCCACTGGCCAGGTGGCCTGAACATGAGGAGGGAGCAGGGCCTTGTCAGATGCACATCTGATGCTCCTGGAAGTTGGTTTGCAGAATCAGAACCCAAAGTTCTCACTTTCTAGAGTCCATTTTTATAGGAATTTCTTCCTATGCCAGTCTCTGGGAATTGCTTCATCATGCTGTTGCTGAATCAATCAGCAGATGGCACATTCCTGACGGCTCCGTGCTGCCAGATGTTTTCTTGTTCTTTGGTTCTCCCATTCTTGAGGCTGTTGGGTGGATTCTAGTCTGCCCTCCGGGGGTCCTCTGGTTATTTCCACTTGACGCCTTCTTCAGCCGATGGACACTGAATTCTTAGGCTGGCACCTCCCTGATCATTCAGTTATTATCCACACCAAGCATCCATCCACATACATCCTCTATCTCTATTTTAATCACAATTGTTAACAAAGCGAGATGAATACAACAAAAGGGCGGGGAGTCTCTGTGTGCTGTTTCTGTTGTTACAGAGTATTGCTCTGAGTCTCTCTCTGTGTGAGTACTTGTTGTTACAAAGAATTGCTTTGAGAACAGACTCTGTCTTAGAATGTACTAACACAATTAGCAGCTTGCAAGTTTCACACATAGAGGGAGAGAAACAGTACCAAAACCCAAGAAACCTCTTAATTAGTAATACCCTGGAATTTAAACTATGGGGAATCAAACTCATTTGTGATTTTAATACAGAACTTCTTTAATATGATCCAACAGTTGCAGATAGCTCACAGCAAGGAAGTGGAGAAACTGGTTTCCCCAACAGCCAGGATCTGTTTATCACCCTGGACCTGGACCCAGTATCCCCCGAACCCACCCATGGCGGGGTCCCGGACCCTGAAGGCGGAGAAGGGACCTCTGGTGAGTGTACCTTTATAAACATTATAGATGGTTTAAAAGCAAGCTTGTTTAATGATTAATTTGCCCTGGCATGCACGGCCAGTACAACTACTGGAAAAGTCTGTTAACATGTCTGGGGATGGAGCAGAAATCCTCCTGGGACATCTCCATAAAGCTCTCCTAGATGTATTCCCAAAACCTTTGCAAAAGGTTTCTGGGGAGGGCAGCCTTATTCCATCCTCCATGGTAGGACACTTTACCACGCCAGGTCAGTAGCACGTAGTAGGGAATCATTGCAGAAGAAAGCATTGCAGCATATGGTCTCAGCGTTTGCTGGCATTCAAATAACATCTGTTCTTTATCTCTCTGTGTTACCCTCAGGAGAGTGATATCATTCATGGTCACCTGGTTGAAATAGGGTGGTTTTAGTAAGTGGACATTCAGAGGTGCCCATTTCTGCTAGGCTGTTTGCCTGTGGAGGAAGAGAAATCTTCCCTGCTGTTAGCCACGAGTTGGGGGGAGGGGTGAAGCCATCATCCCAGAGAATTTGGGGGGTGTGGGGGGGGCGGGGTGGGTTAGTTGGGTTTCTGCTGCACGTGAACCCGGAAACCGCAGCCCCCTCCCTTTAAATTGCCAACCCATTTTTAGTGGCCAACCCAACGGCTACTTCGTATGGGAAATGAGGGCGCTGCTGTTTGAAACCGTTCCCACATGTTATGAAGGTTAAAGAAGCCAAAAGACTGGGGCTTACCATGGCTGCCTGCAAGCCAAATTCTGTTGCCCGGCCCTGCGTGAATGATCTCTCACACCAAACGGGCATATCCTCAATAAGAGGCAAAATGCGACCTTGTAATGAAAGCACATGTGCTATGTAATGTTAACAGCAAGGTTTACCATGAAAGAGTGTACCCATTGTTCTATAAAATGTGTCTTTTTAACTACCACTCTCCCTTTTTTTCCCTCCACCCGATGCATATGTTTCTCCTTCCCAGAGGCTAGTGAAGATTAGAAGGCGAAAAAAACGCACTCGTGATGAAATGTTCTCTGACCCCATGTTGTCCTCCCACACTGACAGAGCACAGCAAAATACTTGGAGGCAGACAATCTCAGAGTGCAGGAAAACACAATATGACCGCGAGGAGAGGTGGCAGGCTGAAGGTGGTAGGTGGCGTCAGCTTGCTGAAAGAAGGCAGGAGTCAATGCTCAGGCTGCTGGAGGATCAAACTCATATGCTCCAGTGTATGGTTGAGCTGCAGAAAAGGCAGCGGGAGCACAGATTGACGCTACAGCCCCTGTGTAGCCAACCGCCCTGCTCCCCAGGTTCCACAGCCTCCTCACCCAGACACCCAAGAACACGGTCGGGGGGCCTCCGGCCACCCAGCCACTCCACCCCAGAGGATTGCCCAAGTAACAGAAGGCTGGCATTCAATAAGTTGTAAAGTTTTAAAGTGCTGTGTGGCCTTGTCCTTCCCTCCTCCACCACCCCTCCCGGGCTACCTTTGCAATTATCCCCCTGTTTGTGTGATGAATAAATAAAGAATGCATGAATGTGAAGCAACGATGACTTTATTGCCTCTGCAAGCGGTGATCAAAGCAGGGAGGGGAGGGTGCTTAGCTTACAGGAAAGTAAAGTGAACCCGGGGTGGGCGTGGGGGGGTTCCATCAAGGAATAACAAACAGAACTTTCACACCGTAGCCTGGCCATTCCTGAAACTGGTTTTCAAAGCACCCTCCTGTACTCTTCTAACTGCCCTGGTGTCTGGCTGCACGTAGTCAGTGGCCAGGCAATTTGCCTCAATCTCCCACCCCACCATAAACATCTCCCCCTTACTCTCACAGATATTGTGGAGTGCACAGCAAGCAGTAATAACAATGGGAATATTGGTTTCGCTGAGGTCTAACCGAGTCAGTAAACTGTGCCAACGCGCTTTTAAATGCCCAAATGCACATTCTATCACCATTCTGCATTTGCTCAGCCTATAGTTGAACAGCTCCTGACTACTGTCCAGGCTGCCTGTGTATGGCTTCATGAGCCATGGCATTAAGGGGTAGGCTGGGTCCCCAAGGATAACTATAGGCATTTCAACATCCCCAATGGTTATTTTCTGGTCTGGAAAGCAAGTCCCTTGCTACAGCTGTTGAAACAGACCAGAGTTCCTGAAGATGCGAGCATCATGTACCTTTACCGGCCATCACAGGTTGATGTTGGTGAAACGTCCCTTGTGATCCACCAGTGCTTGCAGCACCATTGAAAAGTACCCCTTGCGGTTTATGTACTCGCCTCCTTGGTGCTCCGGTGCCAAGGTAGGGATATGGGTTCCATCTATCGCCCCACCACATTTAGGGAATCCCATTGCAGCAAAGCCATCCACTATGACCTGCACATTTCCCAGAGTCACTACTCTTGATATCAGCAGCTCAGTGATAGTATTGGCTACTTACATCACAGCAGCCCCCACAGTAGATTTGCCCACTCCAAATTGATTCTCGACTGACTGGTAGCTGTCTGGCGGTGCAAGCTTCCACAGGGCTATCGCCACTCGCTTCTCAACTGTGAGGGCTGCTCTCATCTTGGTATTCTTGTGCTTCAGGGCAAGGGAAAGCAAGTCACAAAGTTCCATGAAAGTGCCCTTACGCATGCAAAAGTTTTTCAGCCACTGGGAATCATCCCAGACCTGCAACACTATGCGGTCCCACCACTCTGTGCTTGTTTCCCGGGCCCAGAATTAGCGTTCCACGCCATGAACCTGCCCAACTGACACCATGATGTGCACATTGCAGGGGCCTGTACTTTGTGAGAAGTCTATGTCCATGTCCTCATCACTGTCGTCACCGCGCTGCAGTCTCCTCCTCCTCGCCCGGTTTCGCTTTTCTTGAAGGTTATGGTTCTGCATATCCTGCTGGATAATGTGCACGGTGTTTATAGTGCTCATAATTGCCACAGTGATCTGAGCGGGCTCCATGTTCCCAGTGCTACGGCGTCTGCGCTGAAAAAAGGCACGAAACGATTGTCTACCGCTGCTTTAATGGAGGGAGGGGCTACTGACAACATGGTTTACAGGGTTGGCTTACAGAGAATTAAAATCAACCAAGGGGGTGGCTTTGCATCAAGGAGAAACAGAATGGCCCCCTCAAGGATAGAACTCAAAACCCTGGGTTTAGCAGGCTGTTGATTTCACGGAGGGCGGGAGGAATGGGGGAGAAAATGAATCCAAAACAAATCTGGTCTATTTCTTGTTTTAATCCACTTCATCTATCTTTATACATCTTGCTGGCAGCAGACGGTGCAGTACGACTGCTAGCCATCGTCATCTCCTGGGTGCTCAGCAGAAGATGGTGCAGTACAACTGCTGGCCATCGTCGTCTCCTGGCTGCTCATTAGAAGACGGTGCAGTACAACTGCTGGCAGGACTGAATCGCCATGAGACGAAACTTAAAAGGGTAATGCCCTGGCTGAGTCATTCCCATGCTTGCCCAGGTGCCCCGACCGACCTCACTGAGATCGGCTAAAAGAGCACTCTGGAGTACAGCGACGACAGCTACCAGTCATACTGCACTGTCTGCTGCCAAAAGGCAATGAGCTGCTGCTGTGTAGCAGTATAGTTCCGCGTCTGCCAGCACCCAGGATACATACGGTGACGGTGAGCTGAGCGGGCTCCATGCTTGCCGTGGTATGGCGTCTGCATGGGTAACCCAAGAAAAAAGGCGCAAAATGATTGTCTGCTGTTGCTTTCACGGAGGGAGGGAGGGAAGGGGGGGCCTGACGATATGTACTCGGAACCACACGCGACAATGTTTTTGCCCCACCAGGCATTGGGATTTCTACCCAGACTGTGGGAACTGTGGGATAGCTACCCACAGTGCAACGCTCTGGAAGTCGACGGTTGCCTCGGTACTGTGGATGCACTCTGCCGACTAAATGCACTTAGAGCATTTGTGTGTGCATTTGTGTGTGCATTAGAGTGTGCATTTGTGTGTGCATTAGAGCATTTGTGTGTGGGGACACACAATCGACTGTATAAAAATGCTTTCTACAAAACCAATTTCTATAAATTCGACCTAATTTCGTAGTGTAGACATAGCCTTAGACTCTAAATTCTTTAGGGACGCTGTCTTTATGGCTGTAAAGCATGATACAAATGCTAAATAACTGATAAACACAAAGCCTGCTGTGACCACATCAAAACCAGTTAGTGCTGAAATAACTGTCCTGAAGGCTCAGGGCAATTGTTGTTGCCTTCCAGAAAAAATGCTCCTAAAAGTCCTATAAGTTTGAGTAGCCAACCTCAAAACTGAAAGGACACACCCAGAGGATCATGCCTTCTTTTCTTTTGGAAAGGGCCTAGAACCACAGGGTGTGCTACCAGAAATTAATATATAACAACAATTTTAAGAACAATACATTCTCAGGCAGCAAAACCCCAACTTCACCGGGCTCAATGTAATATTCAAACTCCTTTGCTTCCGCCATAACATGGAAAACCTGAAACTTCCTAGAAAAAAGTAGTGAAATACAATACACACAGGGCCTAATTCTCCACAGTCTGCCCTTTGTGTAGTCATTGACACCAGTGCAAAGCGGCTGCAAAACATTCCCAGATCAGTATGGTTATTAGAGCTGGTTGAAAAATGGTGACGGGGAGGGTTGTTCCCACAGAAAATGTTAAGTGTCAGTGAAAAATTGAAAATGCAACTGAAAATATTTAGATTCTGAAATGTCATCGCAATGCCTCATGGGAGTTGTATGTAGGGCAGGTGCCTGATTGTCCCATTCTCCTCTATAAGCCAAGCTCTCTGATTGGACTACATTTCCTAGGTTCCAGCATGGAATTCCCAGCTTAGTGAGAGGAGACAGTGCTTCATGGCAGTTGGTCAAAATCTTTTGGTTTTTGATTTTTCATGAAAGCTTGAAATTTTCTGTGGAAAGTAGGCCCTTTTCATAAAAACAGTCATATAATTGAAAACCCAACTTTCCACCAAAAAATAGTTTTAATGGAAAATGTTTGACCAGCCCTCATAGTAATCCGCTTTGCATTCAGTTTGTATTGGTGTAATGACTATGTAAAGTCTAGGGCAACTGAGAACCAGCCTCAAAAGCTTTCTTTACTAGGCTTCTTGGTAAACCTGGGAGGTTCCCCTCAGTTAAGAAAATCTTGCCAGAGAATGAAATCACATACAACTAGAAATACCCTGCAACCTCAATTGTGGGCACAGCAAACAATTCTTTACTATACAAAGAGGCATTTAAAGCACTAACACTTTTCCCAGGTAAACAACGGCTCAGGTACGTGAGTCCTGGTAAAGCAGAACTTAGCCGTTTATATCTGGGATGCTCTGGCAGCTACCTAATTATTATCTCTCTCTAGAATAACTTGATCAGTTCACAAGGGTTTTTTGTTTGTTTTAGGATGTGAGTGTATTGTGTAGCTCTGCGTGAAAAAATTATTGAGGAAAAGCTATTGAATAAATGTTTGCATTGACTTGTGACAGTGATAGTTATTCTTATCTCTTGGGGGAATAAGTTTCATAGGCGATGCCCTGCTCCTGCACACACAAGCCTTCCATTATTGAAGTTTAAATGTTCCAGACAGGGGCAGTGCTCTGGGGTAAACGAGATGTAGACCTGTGTGTTAACTGTGTGCCATTAACACTTCAGCTCATGCTATTTCACCAGCTCTTCCAATAGCTTTGTATCAATATTTAATAATGGGGGGGAGATGACTGTGCCCTGTAGGACTCCACAGCTGAGAACTCTGGAGGAGGAGGAACAATTTGCCATAATTATCCTCTGAGTTCAGTCTGAGAAGAAGGACATGAGCCATTTCCATTCTGTACCTTCTTGGAAGTATTTTCTGATTAATGGTATCAAATGCCAGGGAGAAGTCCAGCAGGATGCATTACATCCCTTGTCTATGGACAGGAGGAGATTGTCCACCCGAGCAACAAACGCTGTCTTTATAACATGCCATAGCCTGAAACCCAATTTACAGCCCAAACAATATCTCCACAAAATAACTGCATGAACCAGACTCTACAATGTAATTCTTATTGGCTAATTTTGAAATATTACAGCAATTCATTGGATTTTGTGTGTGTGTGTGTATATATATATATAAGAAAATGCTTACCCTTTCTATACTTATGTCACAATACCTCCAGGTAGCATTATATATGAGGGTTTAAATAATTTGATTTTGTAACTTCAGTTTAAACTAGATGGAAATATTTCTTCACTGTTGCATGCAATTACTGTAGAGCAAACCACCACTAATAACTACAACAGATTCACACAAAAGTACTCAATATCTCTTCAACCTCATTAGCTGGTGGTTTTTTTTTAACTCATGGCTCTCATGCTGACTAATTCTTCCTTACAAAATCCCTTGGTTCATCACTGGGACTGGGATTGTGAATCATGTTCCAGGGTCTCTTAATTTCCCGCCCCACGGTTAAGCCATAGAAGATCTCTACAGTGGAGGTGGACGTGAAATTCCCCTCTGCGGGAAGAGGAGTAGAGCTGTGTGAAAGTTTTGTACATGTTCTTGTGAAATTGCATGCCAGCTATTTTGCCATCTCACTCTTGGCCCTTTCCCACCTAGGCCTTCCACATATTCTACCCCCCTGCCCCCAATCAAATCGGAACGAAACATTGAAGATAGGCAAAACTGGGACTGTAAGATGCAAAGCCATCTTTACCTAAAAATGAATGGATGTTTCCCAAATGCCTGCATGTTCATTTTCACTGCTGTCTCGGGGGGGAGAAGGGGGGGGGGAGTTCACCCTTGTAAAAATGTGCCATCACGATATGCTGATTATTCAGAGTGTCAAATATTATCCAAGATAAGGCTGCTGTGGGGAATCAGTCTCCTTCATCCTTACTACATGCACAGAGTTGCTTTACTTGATGCTGAGTGAAACCCAGCAAGATTAATTAGTTTTCTTCACTATTAAGCCTTAAAGGCAAATTAATTAGCTTTGTAGAATTCAAGTCAGTTTCCCCTGGGCAGCTGGCTTCTTGTGTATAGCACTAATCGTCCATTGCCCTCTGCCTAAGGTACTTTCTGGATAGTGGCAGACAACTGATCAAGGCAAGATCATAGGTGGCTGCAATATGTGGCAGATCCTCTGTAAATAAATAATAATCTGGACTGGTTTGTCCTTCTCTCACACCTAACACTGGTAGTCCACAACAATATATAATATTGCTAAAATAAACATATACACTTGCAGGGCTCTAATTGACACCCCTGAAATGAAATCAGAGCTCCTGAAAAAGAAATACAAAAGGTACTCCCACCAGGGAATGTACCGTCAAAACCTCTTATTGCCAAATCCTGAAGGACCATGCAGCTGCACCAGGGTGGCAGAGCAATGTGGGGCTAGGACCTGGGGAGCTTGTGTAAGTGGTCCATTGAGCACAAGAGTTATTGAAGAGAGGAGAAGATGCGATGGGTCCTGTGGATTTCCAGCTACGCTAATTATTCACTATTCTCCCAAGCAGAGAGAGAGAGAGAGAACGCTTGCGTGGGCCAGTCTTGACGTTGCCACTGTGTGGCCTGCAAAGAAGGAAGGATTCCTTCCAGTGCATGGTTAGAGTATAGGAACCGTGTCCCAGATAGAGGATCTGCATCCAAAAGAGAATCTAGCACCATGACTCAAGACCTGCAGACCAAACCCTCAGAGCCGTCAGGCATAAATCATGAACAAATCTAGGCACCTTAGGGCCCAGTTGTCAGGATCCCAGTGAATGCTGTGATTCTGTGGCCGCAGAATCTACGCTTGGCTGAAGAAGTCTGCTCCAGAATATAAACTCTCCTTCTAGATCTTATGGTTCCATCTCCTATGGCTCCAAATAAACCCTTCCCAACGTGAGATGATTGTTAATCAATGCAGCACTGCCTTCCAGAATCTGCAGAAGATCTGTAGCAATAGCTCTGAATTAGTCTCATTTGGCTCACTCAGAAATCTAATGATAATTCAGATGTCAACACAATTAACTAGGTCACTGTCGATTATTTTAGCAGAAACATTATCTTATCTGTTTATCCCACAGTTCCAAATGACCTTCGACACCTCCCAGGTTACCAAAAGGCCTTCACCAGCCCCTCACTGCCAGTTTCTACAACGCAGGCTACGTTGTCAATACAAAAATCTGCAGCCCATTGAAAATTTGGAAGCAGCATAACATTGAATTTAGCATCAAAATATATTACATGAGGAATATTCTGATGGTATGGTTCATTTTCATACTGCATTCAGTTAATGGGGCCTGATCCTTGGCTGATGTGTATCAGTGTAGCTCCACTGAAGTCAAATGGCCCCAGATGTTCAACAACAGAGTGCCTCCTCCCATTAAGAATGTGTCTACATTACAGAACCACTGGGTGTGAAACATAGCAGCTTCTGCCCTCCCCACAAGTGTGGACAGGGATAACTGAGCTTAATAGCTATTGTGGCAAAGTATGTTAGGCACTTAGCAGAATGAAGGGTCTAGCACATTTCGCTGCAGTGAATGTTGGATTCAGTTGACCATGTCACATAAATGGGACAACTGATTCTGACACCAGTGAAGGGGAAGCGGTAAGACTGCCATGTCTGGTATTCCCATGACAAACATGGCAATTTTGTAGCGCAGACAATCCCAGATCATGAGTTTCTGGGGAGAAAACAGAAACAACACAAAGGCATGTCATTCTCCATTTTGGTCTCTGATTCTGAGAAGGCGGAGATTTAACTTCAGATGTCTACAGAAAAGAGCATTCTGTGGCCCCATTTTCTTCTTGTTTCAGGGAGGCTTGCTCGCTCATCAAGATGAGAACAAAAACCATGAAGAATAAGAATCACACGATTTCCCCAGCGCTTTATTACTTAAATAGCTCTAAATTCAAAGGCAACTTAAAATAAAATAACCAAAAATAGAAATGTTTTTTCCAACATCTTCCCACTGAAAGTTAATGAACTGCAGCTCAGGTCTGCCTCAACTGCATTTGGACATTTACTGTCACACCAAGTAGTAAATCTTCTTGGCCAAATACAGGCTTTACAAGAAGGCAAATCACACGCTCGATTAGTCCAAGGAAATTGGTGACTTTGTTTAACCTCTGCAATTTGAAATACGGATCCTGCTGCAGTGGAAACCTGCTTGGAGTGAAGTCACTTTTTTCATAGAGCAAATGGAGGAAATCTTCTCTACTGAGCAAAGTCAAAACAGATGGAGCATGTGCAGGAGCAGTAGAGAGAGGGGATGTGATCATGTGCAGAGTAGAGGAGCTTCTCTTCATGACTACCACTGCAATTCCTGGCTTACAGTATCTGTAACCCCCTACGCATAGGGGTCTGTCCAGTAGATCCATGTAGTTGGCAATCAAACGACCTTACACCTAGTTCACCATGCCAACACACCACACAAGCCTGTGATGCTGCAAAAGGTAGTTTGGTGCTGTACCCCATGATATTGAGGAGGCCAGTGCCTGTCCTTCCTCATGTAGCTGAACTGCTCTGGTTCCATGGCATTCAGGGCCTTACCCAGCACTTACCTGGGTTGGTGGATTTGTCTCTAAATGCAGTATTGTGATTTTCACATTGCAATGTATGGGAAAAGCCCAGGAGCTTCATTCTACTTCATTATAACAGAGCTCCCCAGAAGATGGTTTTAATGTACATCTAAAAATGAATGCACTATTAGGGAAACTATGTGCGTAGTATGTAAACACCCCTCTTTAACTTGTGTAAAACTCTTAGATTTCTCATAACTGTGTGGCAAGGAGTTGCACAGAATTTCTTGTTCTGGAATATGTTTTACTACATTGTCAAGCAAGGAGAAGTCCTTTTCTGAGTTTTAAAATCAAATAAAAACATCAGTAAAACATTATCCTTCCAGGGCTGGTGGGGATTTTCCAGGAATATAAAGGCGTGAAATGGACTCCTGGAAGCAGATTCCTGCAGTTTTATCACTGTACTATGTCTTATGTACAATAAAATAGCTCTTTTGAAAAAACCTCATTGGACAAACTGCTGAAAGCAAAGTGCTGCCAAAATGTTAGTCCATGCTCTGGGTATTTTCCGTATTGAATATTAAAACCACTTCCTCTCTGGCCTTCCTTTCTTCCAAAATGCCCTGGCAAGACCATCTTTTTCTGCTACTCTAGTTATGTTTTCTTCCTACTTCATTCTCTGTATTGGCCTTCCTTCTTCTTCTTCATTAAGTTCATGTGTCTCCTCTCTTTAAAAGCATTCCATAATCCTGCCTCTGATTTTCTGCCACTTTCTCCTCCTACTCTTCCCCCTTCTACCTGTTCCAGTCACAGCCTTAACTCTGACCAAGACATAGCTATCAAGAATCATAGCCTTCTGCTTTTGAGTTAAAGAAAGCCAGTAAAAATAAACATAACACATAAAGCAAATGGCCTAAATTTCCATAAATGTCTACTGGGTGACTCAATTGTTGGGTGCTCAATTGGAAATACTTGAGAGGGGCTTGATTTTCAGAGGTGCGGTCCTTTCTATGGTATCTCAAGTGGGCATGCCAAAAGTGAGTCATTCAAATGACTAGCCACTTTTGAGAATTTAGGTGTAATACGTACAGCAACTTTATTCTTAAGCAAACCACATGAGCAATACTTTTCAAGGTGTATTGAACGCATCTTCCAACCGTGGATTACTAACATCTTCGTTTGTAATTATTATACCAGCAGCACTGTTCTGAATCTCATACATTATTGCCAACCCCACATGTCCAAAATATCAGCCCCCCCAATCATGTGATTGGTTTAAAAATAATAAGATTAATTTTTTTTAAATTTTAAAAAATTTGCCTTCGGTCTTTTGAGCCTTTAGGATGCACTCACTTCACATATCTCCACAATTATAAGGGCTAAACACTTACTTTTTTCCCAGTAAAATGGAAGATGAGATTCTCCTGCAATCTACTGACTCCAGCAGCATGAGTTTTATGAAAAACACTGGGTATCATCAGCCTTGGGTTTATACCACAAGAGTTGAGGACACTTAATATGGATGTGCACCTAAGACAAATCTTCTTAGCATTTGTGTTTCTAGAACTTTACGTGATAGGGTGTACAGGGGGTTCCACTCTCTGCAGGAATGCCTCCTTACAGCTAGATCTGGGAATTCTTTCTCGCCCTGTCTGGTGCCCCCGTCTAGGGGTTGTTTACACTGTGGCCCCTCTTCTTTCTGTGACACAGGATGCTCCCTTCCTGTGACTTGGCCCTCCAGCCAGGTCACTATGTAGTTTCCCCCCCTTCTGGGGTAATCCCACCAGACAAGCTGTATAGATGCTGACTCTGACAGTCTTCTGTTCCAAGTCTCTGGATCCTGTGCCACTTTCCCAGTGGCTGGTAGGGGAAGCTGGGCCCACCCACTACTCCGGGCTCCAGCCCTCAGACCTTATGACTAGCAATCCACATCTGCTCAGTCTCAGACCCTGTTGCTGTTTCTCCGGGCTCCTTCCTACCCCATCTCTTGATCTCCTTGCCTATCTCTGGGTTTACTACTGCAACTTCCTCTGCTCCCCATGGCTATTTCACCCTTCTCAGTTGTGCGTCAAACTCCCCACTTCAGGGCAGGACTCCAGGGTTTACTCTCCCACTTTGGATCTCCTCCTTGTCCCTGGCCAACTCCCTTTCCCTCTGGGGAGTGACTGTAGACCTCCTCCCTGGAGCACCTTTCTGCTCTCACTTCCAGGTTCATAATCCTATCCCAGCTCCTCCCCCAGCTGGGCTTCATCTGCCATTAGGCCGTATCAATCCCTGGTTCCCCTCCAGGTGCAGCGATTAAGGTTATTTGGTCCACTCTGGCCCACATTAACCCGGTCGGGGCTTGGGTTGGGTAGATGCCCCATCACATACGGCAAATTCCCAAACATACATTCCCAACACCGACAGAACATCTCTACTGCAAAGTATCCTTCCACAATCCTGTTACAAGAGAATGTGTATCAAACAGCCAACATCTGAGAGAGTTGGGGCCTGACGTCTAGGAAACCTGGGCAGGACCAGCAGCGCATATTCTAATCGTCACATTCATTCCCACAGCTGTGACAAGGGACCAGTCTTCAGGCCACTTCTTCAGTTAAACATCAGGCTTTGGGATAATCTTCTCTAAACAGTTTATAAACAGAACCTCCATTATCATTTCAGAATATTGAATACTATCTTCCACCTTCCATACTGCAGCCTAGGCACCTAGCATGCCTGGGACTTTTGGGTTTGTTAAATGACAGTGGGGATGAGCCATTACGATCTTGAGCTATGCAGTTGAAATGTCTTTTATTACCTGTAAATATGACAAGTTGTTCCATGGAGGAATTTCTGCTGATACTGTCTAAGCTCTCAAAAGAAGCTGGGACAGGCAATGACTGCTGGGCAAATACACCTAACACTAGCAAAGAGATCAGATTAGTATTTCAAATGATCCAATGCCTGCTTGTGAAATAAATTTACAGAGCTAGTCTAAAACTTTGCTATTTGCTAAAAAAAAAAAGGGGAAAATTTCTGTAAACCAAGAATAAATACAGAGGGATAAACCTTCAGATGATGGAAAGTGACAATCGACTGGAGTCAATAGATCTATGCCATTTTACACTAACTGTAGAGCTGAGGAGCTGGCTCACTGTCAACATAAATAGAGATTTTTGTAAAATTTCATATAACTATAACATGTAGCCACAGAATTATATACAGGATATCCTATTATCTAGAAAGGGTAGGGCCAGATCCTCAGCCCCATTAAGGCCATTTTGTCCCTCTCTAGCATGATCAATCAATGTCATCTCTAAATCAATGATCCCTGTATCTCCTGTGTTGTGTGCACTAGCATTTTATGAAGAGGCTAATGACATTCTGCATTAGAGCCTTGAGCCTTATGATGGCCAAAACAGGATCATCAGGCTTGGAAAGATAATATGGTGCCATCACTACAGGAAAAGATTTTAGATGTAATTCAAATGATTGCATGTTGAAAAGGTCCTAGCCAGAATAGAAAACAAGTTATTCAGAGTAAGGAAATGCATCCTCCATTCCTAACTTCTTATATATAGAAAAAGATTCAAGAACATAACAGCAAGGAAGATGGTTGAGAAGTAGATGGTTGAGAGAACTTAAGTTCCTTGAGAAATAATGTCTCCTTTATGGTTTCCCCTAATGTTTTGTCTAAGAAGGGTCAGACCCCAAACCATTGATCTAAATGTTACTTTAACTTTAGATTTCAGAGTGGTAGCCATGTTAGTCTATATCAGCAAAAACAATGAGGAGTCCTTTTGGCACCTTAGAGACTAATACATTTATTTGGGCATAAGCTTTTGTGGGCTAAAACCCACTTCATCAGATGCATGGAGTGGAAAATACAGAGTGTATTTATACCTCCTTACTGTATTTTCCACTCCATGCATCTGATGAAGTGAGTTTTAGCCCACGAAAGATTATGCCCAAATAAATGTGTTAGTCTCTAAGGTGCCACAAGGTCTCCTTGTTGTTTGAACTTTAGAGATTCAGCTACAATGGAACCAGGATCTGAACCAGGCTTGATTTTGATTTTGCAAAACAAAAACCCAGTGGATGATACTTTGCAAAACCAAACCATAGCCCGTCTTGATTTTCCTCATCTCTATAATTTGTATTTGTCCTCAATGGCAAAGTCTCATGAGGTACAGGTTCGGTATGAGATCCCAGAATTACAAGATATTTTTGTACGTGAACACTGCATTCCAATGTATTCTCATCCCTTATGGTTGGACTCAAGTACCACACCCATCTGCAGCTATTTTTAAACTTTGAAATCTAAATTAAAATACAGTGCCAAATTCTGGAAGCGGCTGTTGACTTCAATAAGATTTACAGATACTCAGCAGGTTTTGGGATTTAACCCAATGTGTTAAGTGAGGAGAGAAGCCATGAATTTCAGCAAAAAGATAGCTCAATATATTAGAATTTCAATGCCACATATTCTTACAGGTCAGACAGCACTAAACCATACCAGTAATGCTAAAGAAACAATCCTTTTCAGTTGCACATAGAAAACTATGACAAAGAAAGCACAAGAGAAAAACAACTTTGCAGATCTTAATCCTGGGAATACCACTACTACTGTGATCAGCACAGCACTGGAGCTATCTTGGAGCTGCGGCCATTCAATTTGTTTCTGTTTGTGCTCTCAAGCACTGCCTGTTTTCTGAGACTGCCAGGAAGGGTGTCACTTGTGATGGTGGGTTTCTTGGTTATGGATACCTGCTTGCTAGGAACAAGAATGAATAACTAATTTTGTATAGGGCATTAACCAGCCATTAGACTGTACCAAATTTTGATCACTACCAACCTTGACCATATTCAGAATGGTGACCTATAGGGGAAATATCCTGCTAATAAAATCCTTTGACCCATTAATTCTCTATAACCTTCTTCTCTGCTTGATGTCATCTCCATTGTAAAGTGATTAGTGTTTCTTAAGTGAGGCAGAAGACAGCTTAGTGTGCCCAGCAGAGGCACAGAAAAGGTCGGTAATGTACCCATTTCCTATATTCTCCTCACCAGAACTTCCTTTTGAGTTATCTAAGATGGTGGAATATCCTGTACTTTACTAATGAAGGAAGCCCTAATTTCTAGTTACAAACTTTTTTACATCTTGAAAGTGAGATTCCCAACTCAAACCATATATGACATATCAACCCATACTCCAGCCATGCCAATCCATATCATACAAGCATTCCCAAGTGAAACGAACAAGGTTAACGAATTACCATACTTGTGTTCAGCTTATCTGAGGTACTTGAGTGTCTTTCTCTCCCGCTGAGTCCCTCCAAAGTTGCTGAAGCTGACAGGGTTGCCCTTGCTCTTTGTCCCAAGTTTGATCTGGAGTGAGCTGGGCTAGGTCTTCTTTGTTGAGGGACTCACTTCCTGAGTGTGTCTTCCCAAGTCCCTTTGAATAATAAATATTTTCTCATTCCTTGCACTTGTATAGCGCCTTCCATCCAGGGGTCCTAAAGCACTTTATAGACATGAATGAATTAGAACACCCTAGTGGGGGAGGGAAATACTATCATCTCCATTCTACGGATGCTGGGGAAGTGGGTTCCAGAGAGGTTCTGATGATCCAAAGTCACAGAGCAAATCCATGGCAGAATCAGAAGTTGGATCTTCCTAATCCCATTCCTGCCCCTTATACATAAAACAATCCTTCCTCTTTTACATTGGTCTCTGGTAGATATCAAGGTTCACTGTTAGGTCAGCTCATCTTTGATCCTTTCGTCCTCTCTTTTTTAATTGGTGCTTCCTTTTTAGAATATTCTTAGTATGTCTTTCTTTTAGCAGGGTGGTTGCTTCTCTCTGGATAATAAGACACAGCTTTATTTTCATGATTGTTGTTTTTAACTTCTACACAGCACCCAATATAGGTGGTGATGGGTGCTATATAAACAAATAAGATAATTAAACGACTGATTAGTCAATGTCATTGGAACTGTTAGGTTCTTTCCATCCTTCCTCCTGTACTAATGTTTTTTCACTGTTTTTAATTTAAAGACCTCATCAGTGCTAAGCAGTAGCTCCTAGGTCCTGATCTGAAACCCACTGAAGTTAATAGGAGTTTTTGCATTGACTTCAATGAGTTTTGGATCAGCTTTTTCGTCCTTTTGGTTGGGACTTTCCCACTGAAATGGAAACTCTCTAGTATTTGTCTGCTACCCAGTAACTTTCTCAGTTGTTGCCATATAATGATGGCTGTTCTACATAAAATGAGTTGGCGGTCTCAGTTCAATACCTATTAGACAGGCATTCACATCACAAAAGCACAACTGAAATTGACATGAAATGGCAGCCTTTGTTGGCAGTAGAAGTATAGAGGCCAAGAGCTACATTCTCACCTCTATGTGTGGTCCCTCACTTCTAGTTTGAGGTACCAAACCAGGCACTGCTGCTGCATGCTATATCTTGTTCAGCAGATAACCAGGAAGCATCACTCTTCAGGCTTGTCAGTCCAGACATTGTCACAAACACTCAATCCATAAATAATTGTGAGGGACTGTAGCTTTCTTGATTGCCAAGGCAGGTTTCTCTGACTTTATTTTACGCAAACCAACCAAAGAACATCTGTGCATCCTAAGCAAAAAAAGCCCTGAGGCTGAAACAAGCACAGAAGAGAGATATCGTTATTACATTTGTTTAACGGCAGATAATGAGCGACTGTAATGTTTCAATTGGAACTTTCTTCAGCACAGCAAGACTTGCTCTTGAAATGGTAGCAGTTGTCTGTTATCTGCAATGAAACAAATGTAAATGTTTTAAGCACCTTCACTGGTTGTTTTTCTATATCAGCCTTAAAGGATTTCCTAGGAAGGGTGCAGTAGTTCTACATTTATCCCACTCACCAAAAAAAAAAAAAAAAAAGAAGAAGAAGAAGAAGAAAGTCTCCTTTAACAATTAAGTCCATTGGCCATTCCTCTGCCAATGTAAGCCACATACCCAGAAGTTTATCTTCCATGGGTTTTGTCCAATTTGGTGTTTGCTACCCTATAGGAACCACAGCAGAGAAAGTGAGGCCCTAGAAATAACACTAAAGGTAACCATAAGGGATAAACTCCTGCAGTCCTTACTCAGGTCTTACTCACTGGTTTTAATGAGATGGCAAGTAGCTAGAGCACTGGACTGGGGCCTTGGGGGCTATTCTCTGCTCTCTCACTGACCCCGTGTCACTCTGTTTACTCTCCCACCCTTTGTCAGTCTTGTCTATCTAGTTTTTAAGTTCTTTGGAGCATGGATTGTGTCTTACTTTGTGCCTGTACAACACCTAGCACATTGGGGCCTCGATCTCAGTTGGTACCTCTTGCTGTCCCAGCGATACAAATAATTACAATTTGATGGTGGTTTTGCCCCAGTAAGGACTGCAGGATTTGGGCCAATTTATATTGTCACTGTGAATGTTCACGCTTGAAAATTTCATATTGGGATCTAGAAACAAACTAGGAATTTTGATACATATTTCATATTGATTTTGGCTAATATCAAGTGTAGTATCTGTTCCATTTCTGAGATATGCTTTATCGGAAGACAGAATCCTGCACATGCCAGGGGATGGACTCAATATCATGGTGGTGGGTTGTTTCCATCTCGAACTGCTGTGATTTTGATAAATGGAAGCCAGCAGAGAGAAAAGAATGGGTCTGACTATCCTCTCTCTTACAGGGTAAATCAGGAGTAAATATCTCCATTGAAGTCAGGTGGCATTAAAGCAACGTAAAACTGGTTCACTGTAAATAACAGGGGAGACAGACTGTAGATTTCAAACACTGGCCCATGCAGTTCTAGCTGATGAACACTAAAGGGCAGGCTAGGCATATACTGTACAAACAACAGTAAGGCCGCTAGGAAGCTCTAATGCCAAGCACTGCTCAGTTCTGAAGCACAGTAGACTTAATGAAAAGCCAGCACTTCTTTCTCTGCACAGTCCAGCTGGGCTCCGATTATACTTTATTAAAGAAAACTGGGAGACATTTTTTTGTTTTCTGCACTATTCCTCAGTGAGTCTATTTAACTCACCCATGTAACTCTAAATTCTGCTCTGCTGCAACAAAGTTGTGAGAAGACCTGGGTCTGAACCAAACAAAATAAAATAAAAATAAAAAATCCCTGAACGTTGAGAAAGTGGATTAAAACTTTGCATCTTAGCGCCATCTCTAGTTATGCGTAGTGGCTTATGGTACGAGCAAGCAGATCCATTGATCTGTGTCCTGCATTAGGGCTACAAGGGATCCAGATCAGCCCGCTTTGGGGGCCAGAGAACTGACTCTTCCTTCCTCCCTTCTCCAAGAAACAATCTTTTATCAGGTTACCCTCCCCAAGACAGAGTCTTCCACCCCTGCTCCAAATGGACTCTTGCCCATCTCCCATTCTACCTCTGACTTACCGTTGCATCTGACCTTGGGGCTCAAATCCCAAGGATCCAAGGATTTCACTTTCATCAGTCCCTGCCTGTGCATTATTTTTTCTACTTTTTTTAAAGCATCTCCTGGCTACCTGTAGCTACTGGTGTACTCACTGTGGGGAAGAAGGCAAGGACATGTGGGATGGGTATTAACCAGACCACACCTTTATTAGTCAGATACATCCAAGGTTCAACCATCATGGGAAAGCCCAGCACAGTGACTCCTACCCCATTGATCCTTTGCCAATTCTTGGGGCCTCCCACCACAGGGGAAGCCAATTGTCACATTAGGAGGGTTTCTGGGCACCTCCACTCACCCACTAGCATCCCTCCCCCTTTCAGCGGTTAAAGTGAGAGGGGACCTTGACCTCCAGCCAGCACTGACTTCAAGTGCATTGGCAAGGCAATGCCTATTAGTAATGCCCATGCCCCTGGTTCACCTTTGCCCCCAGGGAGTTAGACACAATGCCCCATCTCCTAAGGACATGCCCTCAGGATGCCCACTGTGTTACCTTTTTGGATCTGGAGCCTAAATAAGCAAGTTCCTGCACTGGGCACCTGCCACAAGGAGGTGCCAGCATCAGCTTGGTGGCCTTCACCCCACTCTGCACAGGCTACCAAGAAGTTTGGCCAACCCAATACCGAAATCACCCAGGAACAAATGTGCACCTATATCAGAGTGGTCCACTCCATTCTCTTGATAAAGCTCAGCTGCCCTCTGGGCTAATAACTGATACTTTACATCTGGCCATCCTCCAGGCCCTATCCACCTTTCATGGGTGGACTGCAGTCCACCAAACCCTGCAGGTTAGTATCTCCAACCATACTATCCCCATGCCAGGAAACATGTCCACCAGCAGCCCTATATCCTGCTCAGCCTTCCAAATCAGTTGGAGTCCAGAATACATTCCCAGGTTGTTCTCCCCAGGCAGATAACAATGACGTCTGATGTGTCCTCACAGGGCACCAGCCCCCATGCAATGGAGGCATAAGCTGTTCCCAGCACATGACCTACCTGCTTTGCCAAGACAAAATTCACATCCAGCCCAAGGCCCAGCTGAAAGCCCCTTGCTGAATTACACACTCGTGAAACCAGTGCACCATGTTGTGCTCACAAATCCGTATCTCCAGCCGTAAGCATGCTCTCCTAGAATCATAGACTTTAAGGTCAGAAGGGACCATTATGATCGTCTAATCTCACCTCCTGTACAACGCAGGCCACAGAACCTCGCCCACCCACTCCTGTAACAAACCCCTGACCTATGTCTGAGCTATTGAAGTCCTCAAATCATGGGTTAAAGACTTCAAGGTGCAGAGAATCCTCCAGCAAGTGACCCGTGCCCCATGCTGCAGAGGAAGGCGAAAACCCCCCAGGGCCTCTGCCCATCTGCCCTGGAGGAAAATTCTTTCCCGGCCCCAAATATGGCAATCAGCTAAACCCTGAGTATGTGAGCAAGACTCACCAGCCAGACACCCAGAAAAGAATTCTCTGTAGTAACTCAGATCCCACCCTATCTAGCATCCCATCACAGGCCATTAGGCCTATTTACTGCTAATAGTCAAAGATCAATTAATTGCCAAATTAGGCTATCCCATCATCCCATCCCCTCCATAATCTTATCAAGCTTAGTCTTGAAGACGGATATGTCTTTTGCCTCCACTGCTCCCCGTGGCAGGCTGTTCCAGAACTTCACTCCTCTGATGGTTAGAAACCTTCGTCTAATTTCAAGCCTAAACTTCCCGATTGCCCGTTTCTATCCATTTGTTCTTGCTCCGATACATTCTATAGGAGAGACATGGGAAGGAAGCAGGCATGGTTAAACCCTGTGGTGCTCACAGCCCACCACCTGCATTGGCCTCCTCCCAGGCAGCTGCGCACAGGCATTATAGACTCTGGATCACCCACACCCTATAGCTTGGATCTCTGATGCTCCCAGACCCACTGGGTAGCCGCTGTTGTGGCCCCTGCACAGAACAAGAGGGAACCATGCTATCCTGGTGGCAAGCCCAAGAGCAACAGCCCCTTCCTAAACACTTGCATCAGCTGGAATTGGGGTTAGGAAAAAACGGGACCCTCACCGGCTGTTGAATCAAGTCAAGCTTGCCTGGGTGGCAAGATAGACTGGAATGCCCAGGGGACTGTCAGTGACTCCAGGTCAAGGCTTGAGGTGTTCACACTTGCTACTTGGTAGATGACATCTAATTATAGAACCTACACCCATTTGGGGTTTTTTGTCCTGCCTCTTGACAGTACGCCCTGGGGCTGGCACTCACGGTCATGAGCCATTCCAAACAGCACAGCACCTCATTTCCTGGGACAGCTATTTTGAGGCTTTGCATATTTTTGATTCACATGCTTAGTTTTACTCCATTCCTTAATTTCCAAAGCTGCTTCTTTCTTCAGGCCGTTATGGAATGGCCGGTGGGATATTTGGCATCACAGCATAGCTCTACTTTCCTAACTGTCATCTGAGCCAAAGCCCATTAGGTCAATGGAAGACTTTCCAATGGAGGTCAATGGAAGACTTTCCATTGACTGCAGTTGGTTTGGATCAGGCTTTTGGCGCAGTGGGGGATTCCACGGAAACGAAAGAACTGTGGAGGTCAGCTAGTAAGATCAGATCCTGATGAAAAAGAAGGAAGGTGTCGGCTTTCAGGTGGCTTTTCAGACCCTTTTAAAGATTTTTTTTTCATCAGTAATGATTCAGAGACAAGTGCATTGTTGGAGGTGATCTCTTGGTGGCAGCAGAAACTAGAATGGCATTTTAATTTAACTTATTGCATTTCTGCTTGTTGGAAAACACAGCACATAGGAGCAGCTGTCGTGAGGACACTATTTCAGAATATAAATTGGGATTGGAATATGGGCTTAATTAAATCATTCCCGAGGTCATTGTAAGGAAAGGCAAACTTCCTTCTCTCACATTTAACTCTGTTTCACACAAAAGAACATTTAACACCACCAGAAATCTCTATGTGGGATTTGAATTTAATAGGAGAGATTATTTTTTGGGAAAGCTATGAAGGCTACAGTGACCGGTCTTAAATGAATGTACACTACAAACAAATGCATAATAGCAGCTCTGTCCCACCCCAGAGATGGCAACATTCCAGTGTTGATGAAGTGAAAGTGAGTCTCATTTTAGGTTTAGTTTTTAATTTTGGAAATTTCATTGGTGTTTGTGAGATATGCTATATAAAGCAACAAACAGTTATAATGTATATGCATGCATTAAAGCCAAGATTTAGCTAGTGTAGCAATAACCTGAGTCGTGTCTTTGTGAGGGCTCTGTGTGTGCATGCATCATACTGATTATACATATCAACTGATGTATACAGATGAAAGCGTACTTAATGACTGAAGGCAGGATGATGAAGACTTCAAGGAGAATGGGAATGATCTCACAGTGATCACTCACAAGTGAGTAATTCAGTTATTCCCTGAGGTGTGCATACTGTATGCAAGGTTGGTGCCAAATCTGTATTTCAGAAAACAGTAAATATTTTAAAGTGCAGCAAGTGGATCAAAATATTGTCTCCCTTTTGGATTTCATTATTGTGTGGGCTAATTGTAATAAACAGGGAACATGGCTGACTGGCCAGCTGCAGCCAACTAGGTACACTGAGCGACCTGCTATTAACACAGGGCGTGCAGAGAACATTATGGGGTACAGTGGAGAACTCCCACAAAGCTGGTGTTTTGTTACCTGCTCCACCTGACACTCAACATTTCCCCCAGTGTTATACTCAATATCAGGTGACACATCATGACACAACTTGATATTCGGCACACAGTGCGTTGCACTGGCTGTATAGTGCTTTGTGACTGTCCTACTGCTGCTGCACACCTTGGGGAAACTGAAATCCTCTCCTGTCTCATGTTGCCCATTAGCTAGACATATTGACCAAACATATAGGCAGATAATGCAAACAATAACAAAGCTATTGATTAAGGAGATGGGAGACAGATAGGTATTTCTGATGACGTGTATATGCTTTGGATCTCTCCAGCACGCCGCTAACAGAGGCGTATTGATTGCACAGCGTTCAGTAGCTCAGAGCTGACATGGGTCCAGTGCACGGGTGTTTAGCTGTGCTGAGCCTGCTGCAGGGCAACAGGCATGAATTTGAACAATGTGAAGGCACAGGGAGCTTTTCACAGGCAGAGATGGGAGTCAGGTACCCGACGGCCAATGGCTGTCCATGGGAGGCAGGTGCCTGGCAGCCCTGGGTGCCTGTAGAATAGATAGCTCCCCCATGGTAGTGGCTAAGATAACCAAACAGTGTTGACTCTGCACTGTAAAGTCAGTGCATTCACAGCAGCGTCAAAGCAATGTATTGTAAACATTGAGCTGTAGCTCACGAAAGCTTATGCTCAAATAAATTTGTTAGTTTCTAAGGTGCCACAAGTACTCCTTTTCTTTTTGTAAATATACTAAGGCTCAAATGCCCCACCCTCCACCCCATCCTCTTTATTGATTACTTCTTTCCTGGTGGCCAGGAGCACTGATGATGGCAGAAATGTTAGCAGCTGGCATTAATGCTGAGCTCTAAAGTTACCAGTAGGGATGCTGATTTGGAAGAGCTGTGAGAGCAGCATCCATCCTCCCCCTGCTGATGGCTGAGGGCATCACCTTCACAACACATCTGTTCCCCACATCTGGCCCTTCCAGTTGGCAGTGAAATCTGGCCAGGCTTATTATGATTGCTCCCTGCACCACGTGACCAGCTTGAGGCATTCACATTGCGTTGTCTACATTTCAGATGTAAACCAGTAAAATGCTGCTTTTAACACTATTGGTCTTGTCGGTTAGATTGCTGTGCAGGAGACAGAATGAGCCCTGTGCTGTGCACTGTAGATTGCAATGCAAGAAAAGGATCCTTGATATTCTGCCGAATATGTGAGTGTGACCGTTTGACACTCACACCAATAAGGGAGAGTAAAGGCGGCAGAAGGAATTTTACTCTATGTTGTAATTTATCGATGGTTCCTTAAACCCCTTGCAGAGCTCATCTGTTTGAAAAATCAGGTTAATATGGTCACCTGTAATGTTTGCTTTCAGGCAAATTGCACCAGAGCAAATGTGATTTCCATACGAGTGTTGCACTTGGAAGACTGAGCTGCTTCAGTGTAGGTCTTTAAGTGCCTGAGTATTTGTTCCAGAAATGTAGGGGGTCTATTCACCCCTCAGTGCACACTCCTGCTCACGAGAGTTGCTTACATGCAGAAGAGGAAAAAAGAACCCACGCTAGGGAAAGGCACAGGCAGGGGACACATCACCCCAACCCTAATTTAGGAGAGAGAAATTGAGAGGATGCCTAGAAAAGCATTCCTGGGTTTCATTCATTGCGCTGTAATTTTACACGTCTTCACAGTAAGGGCATATATTGTCAGAGAAGCACTCTGAGTAAGTAATGTCACTCACTGAGTCACAAATGGAAGCCATGTCAGCCAGCATTGCAAAATAGATCTATAACTGGCTTTTTGTGCCTCAATTTGAGAGGATCTAACTCAATTTCAATGATTTACGACGACGAGGAGGAGGACACTTTCTGCCCTCCTTCGCCCTGCCCGCCCCAGCTTATTTCTGCTCCTCTTCTGGGTTCTCTGGGATCTGGAACTAATTAGTCTAAGAAAGAGAAATGAATGTATTTCTTGCCCAGACTGATTTGTATACTAATAACTGTAACAGGTTTTCCCTCCCCTGCTGCCAGCCCAAAAGAGCTTGCATCAGTTAAGCCAATCAGGAATTTGGAGAGGATGATGAAACAGCATTCATATGAAAGATGAAGTATGCATTGAGGGCTGACATGGGATGGTGAAGGCATCTGCAGTCCTGATATGGACTCTGCTAATATTGCTGATCTGTCCGATTGCCAACATAACCCATTAGTTGAAAGCCCTTTTTTGCACAAATAGCTAATTTGCTCTCCTAGGGTCTGATCCCAAACTAAAGTCACTCAAGTCAATGGACAGACTCCCATTGAATTCAAAGGGCTTTGGAGCAGGCCATACTGTATTGTTTGAAAAACACAACAGTTGGACTAAGAAAGCATCAGGGTTTACTATCATGGATCTAATTGTGCTCAAATTGCTGTGCAGGAGATAGAATAAGCACCGTGCTGTGTGCTGTAGATTGCAATGCAAGAAAAGGATCCTTGATATTCTGCCAAATATGTGAGTGTGACCGTTTGACACTCAGATGGTTGCATCATGGAATCAAACATACTCAGTATTAAGATAACCAAGAATACAATGCATGGTGCCAACATATTCATTTTCATGGACATATTTTCTTAAAGTTCCTGCAGTATTTCAAAGTACTCTATCTCTGAGTAGCAATGAAAAAAAAAAAAGCACCTCAATTTAATAGGTGAGGATCCTAAAACTGAGGAGCTGATCCTCTGGTTCAGAATGAATCATGACACAGACCAGTACATCAGTGTGCAGAAGTGATTTGTTTTTACATCATTTACTTTTTCACACACGCCCCGATTATCGCATCTTTCCATCCTCCTGTCATGTCTGCTAGGGTACTCAAGGAGACAAAGTAATTGGCCTCCTAGCATCTGTGGTCATCAAAACACCCAAGGCTCTTTTCATCTGGGTAGGGAGGTTAGTTGAGCTGATCACATAATGGTTGAGTAATTTACTGAGATTGTATAGTATTACTGGGGTAAGAATTGTTTTCATTATTTGCTCACTTTGTAGAGCTGAGTGGTTAACGTGTGAATATTCATGGACATATATGAACGTTATTAAATGTATATATATGTAGGGCTGGGTGTGTTGGTGTGTGTACACACACACACACACACTTTTTGCATTATATTCACTCAATTCTAGATGCTAGGCCCTTTCTTGAACGATTTCCAATTTGGGAAAACATACTCTGCCTATCTGAAGTCTCTCACTTTCAGTCAGATACAGTATTCTGCACTTCCAGTCCTAAACTGTTGGATAGTGTTGCTGAGTGCGGTTAAGTTGCATTCCCCCTTCCCTGCCCCCAGAGAGTGGTGGCTGCAGCAAACTCTGAATGTAAAGAGCTTTATGAACCTTCAGGCTGAAAGATACTGGATAACATAGCAGAGCATGATGAATTGTTATTATTACCACCAATATTAATACTTCATATTATTCCATACCTGTTCATGCTCATGACTCTTTGCGGAACAGTCCCCAGGTAAGTTTCTTGTTAATTATGTTATCCAAGATTTATGGGAGGGAAAAATGCATGGCAACTTTAATGAAACTTTGTCCTGCAGCGTCAGTAAAAAGTTTTAAATCAAGCCACCCAACTCACGCAAGTGTCCCAGCACTAGAATTTGCAGTGACCCAGCTATCTCTGGCCAGGCTGTTGTTGGCAAATATCAAAAGCGTTTTGGCCTTGCCATTCTCACTTTGCCGCCTCATAAATTGAACACTCTGGGTTTTGCCTCTTCTTTTGCAGGCTTGTTTCCATTCTTCTTACCGATTCTATCGGTCATAAAGATAACTATTAACCACGCTAGCTTAACTCAGCCCTCACTCACACAGGTGTAATACCATTGGCTTCAAAGGAATTTACTCCTGATTTACACAGTGTAAGACAGCAGAATCAGACACAAGGCCCTCTCCAGGGTATTAAGTAGCTGACCATCTATACTTTTAAAAAAATCTTACTATCAAGTTGTGTGTTCATAGTATCTGAAGCCTGACTCATGAATATATGTATTAAGTACAGAAAAGTCTTAAGCAAACATTTATATTCCAGAGCAATAGCCAACGTTAAAGGCTCTGGGGATAGATGGTTAGAAACCCAAGTCACTTTCAGCGGAGACCTAGAAATGAGGCAGTTCTTACAAGAATTTTTTCCTCTCCTCAGTGTAACAGTTTCCAAATAAACAGGCGAAACAGCCTGAGGTGATTAAAGCAATAGAGAAGATTTGTTTTGTTAAATATTATCACCTTTGCTTCCTTTTTATGTACAAAGTGATTTTTCCTCAGTGGGATATGTTATCTACTTTAGATGAGGCTGGATTTTTTTTGAAAAAATGTAAATCAGCTTTTAAATCTTTTTTTATGTAAATTTGATAGCCTTTACTGGCGATTATTCTGCTTTGCGGTGGTTCCTTTTTTCCCTTCCCCCTTGGAATTGTCTCCCCCTTCTCTTTAATTGTCTTAATTTGAATAAATCTGGGATCACACCTTGGTTTTGAAAAGATTTACATGCTGAGCACTGACATTTCCCAGCCTAATCAGTGCTGGGGATGTTTGGTGCATCCAAGGGGCCCTGATTCAGCAGCCTATCCCTATTCAGCAAAGCACTTGAGCGCGTGCTTAGCTTAGGCACATGCTGTCACTTTGATCTTTGCTGGACAGGGATGGAGTTAAACCCATGTTTAAATGGGTTTGCTGAACCAAGGCCAGGATACACTCCCCATCTCAAACGACTGGTCCCCACAGGACAATCCTGTAGTTCGTCCACCAACACTCATCGGGGGAGGTTTGCTGGAGGAAGGACTGTGTACTAACTTTCGCTGGGCCTGATCCGCACTGCCCGGTACCTTGGGTAGTTGTTTACACCTGTGCACCATGGTTGTAACAGGCTACCTTTCCGAGCTGTCTGCATTTCACAGCCACTTTGCACAGGCGTACGTGACAACCTGGGGTTGATGGATGCCAAGAATCGGGCCCAATGGGAGCGTTGCCTTAACAAAGACCTCAGAATCAGGCCCTACATGTTTATTTATTCCTATGCTCTTCCTTTAAATCTGAATTTCCCTTCTCTTTAATATAACTATTTAAGGACACTTTTTAATCAGTGCTGGAATTATGGCGGAGATGAGCCCTAGTAGTTCAAGGAGCAGCCCTCATGCCTTTCATGACAGGAAGTCATATTAAACGAAAGCCTCAAGATCTCCCACTGTTCTGGCAACTGAATTTCAACTGTGCTTTGAACTGAAAGGCTTGTAATATCTATGGAAAAGGAATGAATAATAGATTACTATTTTCTTTGTTCTGTGCCTTAATAATTCTCCTGTCATGGAGGCTGTTTCCACTGTTGTCAACGGCAAAACTCCTATTGACTTCAGTGGGAGCAGGATCAGATCCTAAATAGGATTATCCCCCACAATGATGCTTAATATTCTCTGTACAATGGGGCAGATTCTGCTGCTATTTAGACCAGAACTTGAGTGTAACTCAAGGCAGAATGTTACGCCTTCCCCCCGCATGCCCTCATATTATATAGGATTCTCAAAAGGTGAGAACATAAAATTTGGATGGGAAGGAAATGTCT
The DNA here is from genome assembly GCF_965140295.1 of Lepidochelys olivacea. NCBI lineage: Eukaryota > Metazoa > Chordata > Testudines > Cheloniidae > Lepidochelys > Lepidochelys olivacea. The sequence continues at coordinate 63,706,920 of NC_140421.1, read as the reverse complement.
CTGGTTCACCCACCAGTGCCCCAAGTTCACAAAGCCATTCCAGACCCTTTCCAGTGCTACTAGGTCTTGGACAAACTGTTCACATCGAGCCTTTCTAGCCTGGAAAGGAGAACATCCCGGGGCTAATCAGATCACCGCTCAATGCAGAGCTCTCCAGGTTTGCCTGCTGCCCCTGCAAAGACACAGCACCTGAATGGAATAGCTTTTGAACCATATGTTAATCCACAATTCATCAGCAAACATTTAAAGTAGTATGTGACCATGCCAGGACTCCCTTTCTGTTTCAACGTCAAGCTTTTGCACTGGCAAAAATGGGGGTTTACAATGACTGGGTCAGGTCTTCGTCCCTGCGCTGGCTACTTTGGCAAGTTGGCATATGGCCAGGACACCGAGGTTAAAAGGTACTTGGCAAGGAGACTTCCAAGGACCGCCTTGGTGCTCCACCAAGTATTGCTGATGATACAGTAAGTGAGGATATTATTAATGATAATAATTACAGTGTCCTGCTCACAATGGGGACTGAGGTTTTAGCCTGCAAAACCTGAAGATTCCAGCTGTCTCATCACCCATAGATCTCAAAGCACATCATGAAGGAGGTCAGTATCATTATCCCCATTTGAGAGATCGGGAAACCGAGGCACAAAGAGGGGACGTGACTTGCCCAAGGTCACCCAGCAGGCCAGTGGCAGAGCCAGGAATAGAATCTAGGTCTCCGGAGTTCCAGTCCAGTGCGGTATCAGCTACTCTAGACTGAATCCGTAATAAATCAATGCCGCAGCATGATAGAAAGAGTACTGATTGCCAGAAGTGTTACCTTTCAGATGAGATGTAAAATCAAGGTCCTGACCACTTGCGTCTTTTAAGATTCCATGTCACTTTTCATAAGAGTTGAGGGGGTTAACCCTGGCATCTTGGACACAATCCAACTTGAGCAATTGCATTCAGCGTAGCTAGTTTCACTTGCAGGTGGTATCCTTTTCACTAAACTATTGTACAATGTTGCTGAGTTCGGTAAACGGTAGCCACATTTCACCCTACCGGTGACTGCATTTCAGTAGTGAAGGAAATGACCCCTGCATAATTTGTATATTGGTTTGGAAAGCACTTTGAAATTAACTGGGCTGTATAAATGTGAGCAATTATTACTGTTCTTTGGCTGGGGAAGATTATTTTCCCTCTATTGCCACATCCAGTATTGTTCTGTGGATGAATGGAAGAGGGCTCCCACTATGATGTGGGTTAAACTCTGGCCAGGTTCCACTCTTATACAGCAGTAACAGCCAATGTGTTATTGCTGTGTTTTTGAACTAGTTTCCATGGGCACTCTCCGAGGAACAGTGGGTGAGTTTTCACGAAGTAACCTGAATTCTTCGCAATGCAGGCTTGGATCCAGATCCAAACTGTTCAAAGCCCATAGGTTGCTAAAACTAAGGATAGGTTTTGCCAGCCAAGCAATCCAAGGTATTGTACCATGAATACAAAGGTTAAATAAGTCAGGCCAGTTCCAGTGGGCCTCAGATGTAGCTGTTCCTCAGACCTGTAGAGTAAACTGACCCTCTTCAAATGTTCTGATGGAGGATGAAGATGTGCATTGGAAAGAGACTATGCTGGAGACACAAAACCACACACAGGGGAATTTCTTCCGACAATTGCTAGGGGTGCCACCCATCCTGTAGTCAGGATACCAGCTGGCCACAATACCAGCTGATCTGCCAGGATTTTGTGCCAACACCAAGTATGATGTGACACTGTCTAAAAATGGCAGCTTTTCTGACGTCCGGTACTTGGTTTTTCCTCATGTTCTGTACACGGAGCTAACTCCAACAAAAGGAAAACTGGTCCGGTTTTAAATCTGGCAAAGCAATAGAAACTCTCTTCAAAAAGCCCATACTTCCATGTGCCAGTAACCTTCCAAAGGGATCTTCCTTGAAGGAACAAAACCTTCAGAGTTGGAGCTTGCAGGAATAATGGGGTAACATGTCATCCGAGAACTACTCTTTCCAGTGCTTATGCTGGTCAATAGTGTGGGACTGGGGAGCCATAAAACATACTGCCTCTCCATTTCAGATTAAAGCCAAGAGAAAGAAGGGAAGGCGCAAGACAATTCAGACGTGTTAAAATATGTCCTTCAATTCCTAGGCATCTGCGGGGTATTCCTGCCAAAGGCTGCCCCATAGAGAAATGCTTCTCTAAATACAGGAACATTTTCATTACCTCTTGTGAGTTGCTGCAGCCTGTCGGGGACATGACAGCACGAGGAAGAGTCTGAGAAACGGTTTCATATAGACCTCTTTGAAAATGATCCCTGGAGCAACTTGGACTACAATGGCTCTCTTGGGAGAGCTCCGAAATGAATGTTCATCTATCACCGGGATCTTTAAAAAAAAGGTTTTAAACTATTGTAGACTGTCTCCTTCGCTATCTTGCAATGATGGAGTGACAGTGCGTATGGAGATGAATTCCTGCCTTTGAAATGTTACCATTCTGTCCACATAGGAGAGTCATGAAATCAATAACTAGGTAAATTAGAATGGGGCAGGAAATAGAGATCATGGGATTTATTTAAAAAGAAACAACACAGCTCAGGAGGCACACGGATGGCCAAAATGTTAGTCTCTGCAGTAATACAGCCAACGTAATAGGAAAAAGATGCAAATGCCCTCCACTGCCCCACCAGAAAACATTGATGTGACTGAATATTGGATTGCTAGTTGGGAATTTGAAAACAACAAATAAATAGAACCGTCGCGTACAATGACCAGTACTGAGTTTATGGGCGAGGAGTGTGGGCAGGGGTGAAAGTAACTTAAAAGACTTACCAGTACGCTGGAGTCCTGAGCAGGGGGCGTGGCCTCAACCAGAAGAGGAGTGGCCTCAACCGGAAGAGGCGGGGTCTTTAAAATACCAGGGCCCTTTAAATCAAGATTTAAAGGCCCAGAGACTCTGGATGCGGCTGGGAGCCCCGGGGCCTTTAAATCACCCCTGGACCTACCAGCTGCAGAGGCAGCTGGGAGCCCTAGCGCTCCAGCAGCGGGGCTCGGGATGCGATTTAAAGGGCCTGGGGCTCTGGCCACTGCAGGGAGCCCCGGGCCCTTTACATCACCAGCCTGGGGAAGCCAGACCAGTCTGGCATGGTGTACTGGCTCTTGCTGATGTGCTGTACCGGACCATACCGGCTTACTTTCACCTCTGAGTGTGGGGGGACATAAATATATACAGAAAGACTCTACAATGACAGGGAATCAAAATATTTTGTAGCAAAATCTACCATGAAGATTTAGAGCCCAGCTCGGAGGGCCTTTGTAATAGCTTTGTGCCGTTCTGGAGGTGTAAAGCAGCTTGCCAGTGGATTCAGCACTCTACCGGGGGATTCTAATGCTGGTTCTGCACCATCTCCCTCCTGGCCCTGGCACAGGGGCTATTCCTGGGAGACAGGGAGCACGGCTGGGGCATTCCCATGCTACAATGATCTTGGATTGCTGCCCTCGGGGCAGCACAGTGCACATAACTTAGAGCAGCCCAACTTATGTCAAGGACTAACATAACTAACATAATTAACATAACTAACTAACATGGTTGGCCTCTAGGATCAAGGAAGGCCAAGGTAGCTTAGAGCCCCCTTTTCCCCTGCACTTCCAGCTGCACTGAGCACATCACAACTACAGCTAAGGATCTACCCATGGAAAAGATTATAGGGGGGGGGGGAACAACTGGATTTTAATTGGGGGATTAACTGTAGCTATTGGAGCAGGTTGCCCTGCATTCAGATGTTGCGAGATTGCCGAATTTCTAATGTCCATGGACCAAAAGCTCACCTCTGCTGCACAGAAGACGATGCATCCAAATACCCGGCAAATGAGGCCAGTGCATGTAGGCAAGGGGGCTCAGACCCTGGGCAGTGAGTTGCATCTCCACTTAGCTCATGGAAGCCCCAGGCAATGACGCCATGCAATTTGGTCTCCCCAGGTCTAGGGGGAGAAGAAAAGGAGACATGTCAAGGCGGGTATAACAGAACCAGACATGAGCCTCTCCAAGGGCTGCAGATTCCTGCCAAGAAAAGTGACTCAGATGACTGCTGCTTACAGCCCAATTCTGGGCTCTCTGTAGCTGTAACACATTGTGGCACCCCGGCTATGAACAGTCTGGACCCCTCTCCACAGGGAAGACGACCAGGCTGCGTTATAACATGGCTGGGGCACTACCCAGTTGTAACGGCAGTCTGACACAGCAGGCCCTCAGCTATCCAGTGTGCAAAGTGGGGGAAAAGCAAGGGCCAGATCCTCAGCTGGTGTCAAGCTGATCCTGAGAGTGACAGCATGTCCCAGCTGCCTTTCCTCCCCTCCCTCGCCATGTATTCAGCATCTCCCCCTTTTGCCCAGCCAGCAGCAGTGCAAGCGGGAGCGTGGCGTGACTGCATCCAGCTCCACCAAACACGCAACCATCCTTCCCCTACACGGTTACAGCACCCTGCACAGGTTGGAATGATCACTACACGGGCCATGCTGCGGTGGTGTGCAGCGGCCGGCTTCACGCATGAGGTGAGCACAGGGCCCGCAACTGTGCCTTGTCCATGTGTAATGAAAGAGGCTCCAAGCCCCTCCTACCTCTTCCACACAACCACTCAAAGACAGGACACAACCAGGCCTTCAGACGGGATCAATCCATTTGTGCCAGCTTTATTTACTCACTACCCCTGCTTCATCCACGGATTATTAGTTTATTTGGTGCTCAGTGGCAATGCTTACACTTCAATGAACTCAGCTAGATATTTGCTAGCTCTTAATAAGCTTTTCTTGTCTGGACAACACTGAGGCCATTTGGAGCAATCAATATTCTCAACGTTTATTTACACCAGAGATGCAATGCTTTCCGTTAATCTTGCTATTTTAGTAAATCTAATGATGTCTTGTACACTAAAGGCTTCTAATAGGAGGGCAAGGGTATTCCTGTGGTTAAAGGCAGCAGATGCAGAGTCAGAAAATCTGGGGTCGGTTCCCACTTCTGCCACAGACTACCTGTGTGACCTTGGGCAGGTCTCTTAATTGCTCTGTGCCTCAGTTTCCCCTCTCTTTAAAGTGGGGTTGATAGCACTTCTCACGTCTGTTTAAACTGTAAGCTCTTTAGGGCAGGGACTGTCATTAACAATGTAGTGCTGGTCAAAAATATCAGCAAAATTAGGGTTTTCAGCTAAATGAAAATATTTACTGAAAGCATCTGCATTGCTTGAACATTTCTGGTATTTTGTTAACAACTGAAAAGTTTCCCGTTTTTGGCCAAAAATGCAGATGTTTTTGGTTTTCAAAGAAAAAGCCAACTTTTTCCACAGGATAAAAAATACAAACTTCTAAGCATCTCAGACTGTGTATTTGTGCAGCTCCTTGCACAATGGTGCCTTCATCTCATTTGGGGCCTACAAGTGCTATGTAATATAAATAACAATAAATCATAGACACAGCATTATCAGTGTGAAGGGTAACACAGTTTGAACTCTCTATCACCTTAGCATATGCTATATACTGTGGTCAAGATTTTCACAAGTAACTAGTGATTTGGTATTCCTAACCACAAACACCTTTAAGGGGCCAGATATTCAGAGCATGGGTACCTGTCTCTTTCTGAAATTCTGGCCCCTGTACCGTGGGTAAAATTGGGTTCCCAAAAATTGAGCCACTCAGAATCACTAACCTCTTGTAAATCTAGGCCTGCATTAATAAATATTGCCAGTGCAAACTATGTAACATGTTAGAATTCAATCCAATAGGAATAGTAAGGTTGTTTCCATTTTTGTATTTAATTCTGTGTATTCCTTTTTTCCAAACACTGAATCCCAAAATTATAGGAGGGAAAATATAATAAAACTCGAGATCACTTTCAGGAAAGAGAAAAAGGGTTCCAGTAAAAGAGGAATTAAGGGAAAAACAAGAAATTGATCACTATAAAGGAAGAGATGCAAAGAAACAAGGGAAAGAAAGAGAGGGTCCAAATGTCTGCTCCAGTATATTAGACTTCAGTGCGGATGTAAGTATAAAACGCTCCACAAGTCCTATAATTGAGGAAATCCATCAAATGTCCTGACAGCTGCTCCAGCATTTCCAGAAGCGATAAAACTTGAATTTATTTCACTTTGGGAAAGGGGGCAGTATCACCTTCTGCCTGCTTTAATGAAATGCCATAAAATTTGAGGAAAAACTGTGCTGTAAAGTAATAAAAACAGTAGCCAGGAGTGGATTGTTTGTGGAAACATTGCAGGAGGGGACACTCCATCCCAAGTCTGACCAATGGGAACCTGACTCCTGAAAGCAGGGCACCGAGGCAGGCAAGTTTGTTAGAGACAGACCATCAAATCAAGGATCACCCTGCCAGTGTTTTTTGGGCCTTGATAACTATGCAGATGGTGAGTCTGGGAATAGGCAATAATACAAACAACTGTATTTTTCTTATTATCTACATCTCAGTTAAACAGCAAATAATTGCGTGGGGCAAGAGAACTTATGAGGCATAGACAACTTGGGGGGAAAATATGCCTGCAGCGGAGATCTGAAGAGATGGAGACCAGAGGTGGAGGAGAGATGTAGGCCTTCCCTATGCCTGGGGTGCAACCATCAGTGACAAGTAAGTGGCATCGCAGTACCAGTGCAAACCCCAAGTGCAGTGGGGCAAAGCCTCGATTTGCACCTGTTGAGCTAAATCCTGCTAGAAACCGGGGTAAATTCAGCTAATGCAAATCGTAACGTTCCTCATCTGCCCTGGGAGGTAGCCCTGGTGCAGCCACACTGATCGCTGGCCACTGATGGTGGAATCAGGGCTAATCCCAAGTATGCAAAGCCAAAGGTTGTTCTGGATGGCAGAAAATTCAGAGGAAAAGGCTCTTGTACCAAATGTGGCAAGACTGTGTGAAGGGACAGGGGATAGATGAGGGGCGCAGAGTGAGACAGATCAAGTTCATGCGAAAATGGATAATAAAGGCAGACTGATGACAATATTCAGTGATAATTAGTTCTTTCCCCTGCCCCTCCTCCCCAAGTTTCCCAGTATAAAAAGCTTAGCAAAACATCAGGAACATTGCAAAAACCAGACATCCTTTACGGCAGAAGAGTTGCAGGGAATGTTCAGAAATGAGTTTCGTGAAATCATATCAATCTTTTACAGCTGAGGATTCAAAGTGTGACTAAGGGTATGTCTACATTGCAATCATCAGGTGTGATTGCAGCTCATGAAGACATACCCATGGCAGCTTTAATCTACCTCAGATGCCAGAGCAGTGAAGCTGTGAGAGCACAGGCTGTACAAGGCCATGCTGGCTCCCTGGAGACCCTGCTCCACTGCTCTGTTACCCGATTTAGCTAGACTAAAGCTAGCTTGGGTCAGGCTACACAAGCTGTAATCACACCCCATGACTGCAGTACAGACATACCCTAAGATACAGGATGGAAATCAGTTTTTCCTAAATCTTATCCATTCAAGAGTATTGGGAAATAATTTGGGTTGGCTCCAAATGAGGATATATGTACACACATCCCTCCACATTAATAGAGAATTCCTGAAACTGCAGCCACTGAAAAAGATTCACCACTGATTGGAGATGCACAGAGTTCTGGTCCTTTATGGATGTGAGGAGTTAGCCATTATAATTACATGGAACAGACAGACATTAAAGCACAGATGAAGCTGCCTCACTCCTTTGGCTTTTAGACAAACGTGAATACACCACTACAGCCGTCACGTTTAGACAAATCGTACAGAGGAACTGGGCGCGCGTGTCCAAGCCACCGCCTCAAGTTGCTAGTGTCTAGGCCTAGCAACTTGGCTGCTAGCTAGGGAACTCCATAGGCCAAAGAGCAAAGGATGTGACATGGCCACTGAGCTTCCACAGCCACTGCTCCAACAGGTACTGTTACCCTAGTGCCACCTCCTCCAGGGGGGCGAGGTAAGGGCCAGAAGATCTGTGTAGCTCCTGACTCGCCAGCTGTCCCCCTCTCTTCCTCCTGCCCACTCCTCAATCCCCACCCTGCCTTGCACAACAGCACCCAGGGTCTCTCTACGGCCAGAGATGTGGCACTCTCACAGCATGGTGGGAGGCTCCTTGTGCTATCGATGCCTGTGATGTACCTGTTCCATGCAGGGACGATGTCATCTTCCCGTCCTGAGGTGATCTGTTCTCAGTCAACATGGAGAGAGTTGAAATCCTCCATTATTAGTGTTTGTAGCCTCTCTAATCTTCCTGAACATTTCACCATCCTGGTACATTCCTACTTATTAATCAAACATGGAATTTCTGCCCATAGAGCTTCTATGGCATTGTTTGATTCATTTAAATTTTTTTTACTATATTTAATATCATGCTCTCTTTCACATACAATGTCACTCCCCTACCAGTGCGACCTATTCTGTCATTCCTAGATGTTTTGTACCCTGGTATTACTGTGTCCCACGATTATCATCATTCCACCAAGGGATGTGTCTGTCTGAACCATATGCTCCTCTGTAGCTGTTGGCTTTCCCCCAGCCCTTAGCTTAAAAACTCCTCTACGGCTTTTTTAATTGTACATGCCAGCAATCTTATTCCATTTTAAATTAGGTGGAACCCATCCTTCCTGTATAGGCTCCTCCTTTCCTAGTTCCTAATATACCTACATTTCTTCTCCCTGCACCATCGTCTCATCCACACATTGAGACACTGCAGTTCTGCCTGTCTAACTGGCCCTGCATATAGAACTGGAAGCATCTCAGAGAATGCTACCATGGAGGTCCTGGACTTCAATCTCCTACATAGCAGCCTAAATTTGGAGTTCAGGTTCTCTTTCCTACCCTTCCCTATGTCACTGGTACCAACATGTACAATGACCACCAGTTCCTCCCCAGCACTGTGCATAAGCCTGTCTAGATGTCTCGAGATGTCCTCAACCTTGACAGCAAGCAGGCAATCCACCATGCGGTTCTCCTGGTCATCACAAACCCAACTCTGAATATTTCTTAATAATTGAATCCCCCCCATTACTATTACCTGGCTCTTCCTAATAATAAGGTCCCCTTCCTCTTCTTCTCTCCCTTATTTCTCTAGCTGGGGCTTATTCTTTCACAGTTATATTTAACACACACACACAAAATATTCTCTCTCTCCCCCTCCTGCTCAGCTGAGCACAACTAATAATATATTACTTCTGGTTTAATTGTGTTTCTCTCTCTCTGATTGCTATGACTCCACGAAAGCTATGGGTCTTCATCATGTCTCCTCTGCACACTTTATCCTGGGATTTTGACGGACTGTTAGCATCTCAGGACCCTAAGTAACAAGGCATTGTTTCCAGTGCCCAACTGGTCCAATTTTAAGACTAATTTGGGCAGGGAATCTGTATTTGAACCAACCTGAGACTACTTCCATAGCACATGGACCTTCTGAAAACCTGGGTCGTCTTCTCTCTCTGGTATATTTTATTACACGTGCTGTAGATAGGAGATTAGGGTTTTAGGGGTGGTAGAGGAGGAGAGGAATAAATTGAACAGAAATTGAAAAATCACTTCTGAACATGCTCATTGGGCATCTGCTAAGCTTTTAGCAGACACTAATGAAGCCCTATTCCCTACATAGTATCCAGTAAGGCAAGGAAATCTAGTGCATTGTCCCTGTTCATTTTGACATGAATAGGGGATGCTGCCCTCTCAGGGTATACTCCTGGGACAGTTTACATGGGAGAGGATATGCTCTCTCTCTCATCCCCGCTTCCCTCCCCCCCAGCCACCTCCAAGCATCTCTAAAAAGCTGTCTTAGCATCAGAAATTATAGTAAACACCAACTAGGGAACAAAAACCACACAAAAAAATCAATACATAAACAGCTCTCGTGATTTTAAGAATGTCTGTGGTTTTTTCCTGCATTCTACAATATTTTGCAACTACTAAGATTCAGTGGAAAAAATATAGTTTTTCCCTTTTTCCATTGCAAGGACTCAGCCATAAGCAGTAAGCTGACCTGCTGCTGTGCCAGTAGCCCAGTCCTGAGTCTTGGCTATACTAGGAGAATAACAGCAGCAGGTTCAGCTGAACTGGTCCTGAACTCATTACATGTAGCTAAGGGCAAATTATAGCTAGCAGGTTTTAACCATGTTTTCTGGAACATGGTTTGTCTTTGGGTGCACTTTCCAGGCAAATAGAGTTCTCTTGCACCCAGTGTTGACACCCACTTTCACACATGGGTAATTTTGTTCACAGAGACAGGGGCTGTGGCGGAAACCGTCTCCAGCCAAGTAGCAACAGTAGCAAAGTGGGTATTCAATCTTCTCCCACCCCATTCATCTCAATGGGATGTCAACTCCAAAGCATACCTGGTATCAGAAGGGGCATGTCTTTAAAAATACAATAACTGGAAATAGTGTTTTCTCCTTCAGGAATTACTGCCGCAGAGATGCACTCTTGGGGAAGTGTATGCTGAGAGCTCCAAAAAAACCAACAACCCCTTGAGCTGTATGGAGACCAACAGTCATGGCACAGATTTGACCTGCCTTTGACTTTCATGAAGTCACCTCTGCAGAGAGCTCCCTCTAGCCGTTGGAGCTGCCAGCCTGTGTCCCAAGCCCCCATTGTGCTGTCTGTCAGTGACAGAATATACCCCTGTGTTCACACCCTACACTATTGCAATAATGTTTGTACAATGTATGCCTTGTAAGGTATCATTTAACAACTTACAGCTTGCTGATAATATCATGGCAAAATGCACACAGCATTACATACATTATATATGAAGTTATGGACATAAGCTGAAATCATGACTGAAAGTATACTCCCCAGATAAGTCTGCGGGGTTTGTGTGGCTAAATCAGCTCCTCCGAGACAAAGGGCAAGCTGACGCCTCAGCCTGGTGTCAACGAGGATGACAGGCCATCACCTGCTAAGTGGCCATTCTTTGGCAAGGATGCAGGTACAGAAAAATCTACATCGTAGGGCAGGGCTACACTTAAAACACTGCATTGGTGCAGCTCCACTGCTGTGGTGCTTTAATGAAGATGCTCTATACCAATGGGGAGAGTTCTCCTGTTGGTGTATTTAACCCCCTCCCCGAGAGGTGGTAGATAGCACTGTCTACACTGGGGCTTAGGTCAGTATAACGACATTGCTCAGAGGTGTGGATTATTCAGACCCCTGAACGACTGTAGTGGAGTTTCCTTTTTTCCCCAGATTGCCTGTCGCCTTGCTGCCAGCTAGAAACGCTTCTCAACTGGGGAACAGGACTCTGTTCTAAAAAAAAGGGGAAGACACCCCAAGACATCCCTCTCTCTCCCTGAATGACTCTGGCATTGCATTTAAGAGGACAAAGGAAAACAGCCATTGGACTGTGATGGGGGTGGATCCTGACCGGAGAGTTTGGTCAGTAGTCTACTGAAGCATGGATTGATAAAGTTGGCTTTGCAACTAAGGTAGTTTCTTAGGTAAATGCTAGGAAGTATTTTATCTTTATTTTTCTTGTAACCATTTCTGACTTTTATGCCTTTTTACTTGTACACACTTAAAATCGCTCTCTTTGTAGTTAATACACTTGTTTTACTGTTTAATCTAATCCAGTGTGTTTAATTTGGAGTGTCTGGGTACTCTATTAAAATAATAAGTGGGCACATTATTCCCTTTAAGGAATAACAGATTTAATATATTTGTACTGTCCAGGAAAGGGCCAGGCAGTACAGAACATACATTTCTAGGGGAAGATCTGGGACTGAGCATGTGTTGAGGACACCCGGCTGGCTGCAGAACACACAGACATAGCTGGGCCATGTGACTTAAATGCTCAAGGTTGTTTGTGAGGAGTCCAGGTTGGAGGCTACAGCAGCAAAGCATTGTGAAGGACACCCCAGGTTACAGGGCAGGGGTGACACAGCTACTCATTAATCTGAATTGTACTCTGGTATGTCAGTGTCCTAACTAGATCCTCCATTGAAGCCCCTACCAGTGGGGTGGAGGCTGAACTGAGTGCTCACTGGAGAAGTTGGATCAGCTGCAGAAAACCAGTCTGTGATCAGGAGGGAGACTTTGTAGCCACATTAGTGCTGTCAGGTGGGGCTTCACAGCTAAAGATTAGATTGTTTCTTTGCCCAAACAATTTTGGATTCTGGTGCTCAGGGATTTTTGAGAACCACAGAGCTTGTCCCTGGCCACATGTGTTGAAAATCATGAATGGCCTGTTATTTTTCAGGAATAACACCATGACAAAGGTTCAACCTCAGCATTCAGTTTAGGTTTGGAAGGCTCTCTCTGTAGCAAAAAGGGCTAGAAACATACTGTTTCTTAAATTAAAGCTGAGATTTTGGGGGAATTCTTGTCCCTAGTTAAATGTTTAGGGGGTGTATTGCCCTCACCAATCCCACATATTTTGGCATTGTTCATCTGTAACATACATGGGGAGCAAAAGGGGCAGAGACAGAGAGTGAGAGGGAATTTAATTCTCCCAAACTTGAAAAAAGTGCTTGAAAAAAATCTGGTCTACAAATCTTTTTTATTTGGTTACTCTTGGCTTTGGATACTTTTGTGTAGATCATTGGACTTTTTTTTTTCTTTGAGTGACATTTTAAGTGTTTGTTAACATAATGATATATTAATATCGAATGTCTGTCGGATTGTATGTGTAATTTACATGAATACCAGAAAATTCAATGTGATTAGTGGTATCACAACAAACACAGCATGACTGATCTAATGACTGTAGTACACTTCCCATCATTGTAATTATCTCCTAAAACTTTTTAACGGGAATGCTGATTGCTATTCACTCTTTCACTACCAGAAAATGGAATAATGAACAGATGCCAGGAGTCAGATATTGACTGCAGAAGTCCTGGAGGAATTGTATGTTGCACATAGCTATGAAAATCAGAAAGAGCTTGAACAACAAATGAGATCCTCTCAGAATCTCAGATTTGGTGCCCGGCCATCCAGGAAAGTACAAACCATATGCTGAGATGTGTTTCCGAACTTTATTATAGCCGTACTAGAGCCTCTAATTGAGATCAGGATGCCATTGTGCTAGGCTCATACTGAAAGACAGTCCTTCCCCTAAAGAACTTACGATCTAAATAAGACAGAGGAGAAACTGAGGCACAGGCAGGTGAAATGACTCACCCAAGGTCATGCAGAAAGGTAGTTGCTGAAGCAGGAATAAGAGCCAGCTAAATCCCAGTGCGGTGTTCTATCCACTAGACCACACTGTCTCTCTGATGCTCTAGTCCTGAATTGGGGCCTGAATGTGTTACGAAAGCAAAGCTGTTCTCAGTCCCACATTTCTCTCACATCTCTCGGGCTGGAACTCGGGCTCTTAGGACCCCAAGGCTTGCCAGTTTTCAGAGCTATTTTTAGCATCATAGCACAAGCCCTGGGAGCCTGGGTCTGTGGACCTGGGCTCCGAGACTCGCTGCCATGGGGCGTTTTTTGCATGTAGACGTCCCCTCTGTGCCTCACGATTAAGGACTAAATTGAGATTTTCAAATCCAATTAGGGGATTTTGCCACATACCTCTCATTAACTGTAATGGGAGTTGTGTGACTAAAAGGGACTTTCAAAGGAACAAAGGGCATTTAGGTGCCCAATTCCTATTGCAAGTCAATGAGAGTTGGGCACCTAATTCCCATGTGCACCTTTGAAGCTCTCTCCTTAAATCCCCTAGTTTTGCTTGGAAAATCTCTGCCCAGGATTTCAAACTCGATGCACTGTTCTCTAGGGGACAGAGCAGAGAAAGCCAAGCCTGGGAATGATGTGCTCTCAGTAATCCGTGTTGCTGAGGCGAGCTGCTGTTTTCTGCATCTGTTTGCAGTGTCTTCAGGGCCGATGCTTTCAAGCCTAAATAAATCGTAGTGCAATAATCCAGGTGGAAGGTAATGAAGGATGCATGATTGAGAACAGATCAGCAGCAACGATGGGGCTAGCCAGCTGCAAGTAACAGAACGCACTTCTTGGGGACACAGCTTTGTGAGGATCCGGTGGCAGCGAGAAGCCAAGAAGCACCTCTCTATAGCAATTCGCAGACATGCATCTTTGTTTGGTGCTTTGTGGCAGAAGGTATTTTAATTTGTTTCCTCCTGCCTAATCTCCATCTTGCTAGAGCTTAACTTCAGCCAGCTTTTCCTTGCCCTTGTGCTGCTCTTGGTCCCATGAAGCCGAGGAGAGAGAGAGAGAGAGAGAGAACTGTGTGTCAGCTGCATATAGCTGGCATCAGAGTCCATGAAGGCTCCCTGTTTCTTTTAGTGGCAGCATATAAATATCAAATCGGACTGAGGGGAGAATAGAACCCCGTGTCACTCCAGAGCCAGGCTCTACAGGCTGAGGTATAACTGCTCATCCCTACTAAAACTCCCAGCCCATAGAGTAGTGTCTTGCAAGCAACTATAGTGGCTGCTGTGGGGAAGTCCAAGTGTTTGCCCTTTATCTATGAAAAGCAAGAGATCGTTCATCAGTTCCACCTGTGCTCTCTTTTCCACAGCCTTGTCATGACACATGTGCAGAGAGTGGAGAACCTGCCTATGGAAGAAAATAAAGGCTGTATGAGGAATCCACTTGGATTCAAAATCTTGCCAGAGATACAATAACTTGGGTCTCCACTGAGATCGGCAGGCATTTGACCACAGACTTCAGTAAGGGAAAGATTGGGCTCAGGAGCCCCAGTTCAGCAAAGCATCTGTGGAGTCCTCCTTGACACCCAAGTTAAGCACCCGCTGAAGTGTGTTGCCGACTTGGGGCTTTGGTCAAGTGTATCATTCTGCGTGCGGGTGGTGTGTATGCACGTGCACATGGAAGCGGAGAGCTGTGCAGCTGAGTGGGGAGTGCCAGATGGCAGTTGTGTGAGCTTGAGCAAACCTAGTCCTGGAGGAGAGCTGCCAAAAAACAAACATTTAGAGAGGAAAAGCAAACTGTTTAAAAATACCCTAAAACCAGTAACGTTTAACTAAGACAAACGGTCACCTGCCACACTCTGCCTCGTTGCTACTCAACAGCTAGGCTGGGCTTCTATTTAATTTGCTAATTGAAACTCGATTTGCAATACAATTTTAACTTATTTGAAAACTCCCTGACTCGGTAATTTAAACCTAATTAGTTGGCAAAGGAGCATACCTTTTGCATACATTTTGCTTTTGGCTTGCCATCAGCCCTTTATATAATTGCTGAAATGTTTTCCTTCCGTTGCCTAATTTTCTGCAAAGGCTGTAGGCACTTTGGGAAAGTACATTACTACCCCTGTCTGGCAAATATGACACATCTAGGTAATATGTTTGACAAGAAGAGCAGGCAAAATGCCCAAAGGTAGACAAAGTGTGTATTGGCAGTAGTAATAAAAATGCCTTTTCTAATTTCCTTCTGTCTTGCAATGAAGTTGGACTGTAAAGGACAGATATGGAGATACAGGCACAAGGCAACCAGGCCATTTTGTAATCGCAACATTAAATAAATATGCCATTTGCATTCCCTTCCAAAGAAAAACAAGAGGCTATGAGGAAGCACCTGTCAGCACTCCCAGATTTGGCTACAACAAAGCTCATTCAAGCAGCCTCTTTGTCAGAGATTGATGCAAGTGACTGTTTGGCTGAAACTACTAGAGCAGGCCATACTTTCCAATTCTGCAGTTTTGTTAATTAAGGTAACGTTTTCTCCCTCTAGGAGCTACAGACCAACATTTTCCAGCTTACTCAATTTAGGCCCCTCCATTTAGTGGCCTAATTTTCCAAGTTGCCGTGTGCCCACGGTTCACAGCGACATCCGTGGAAGCTAGGTCTGCTCAGCCCCTCTGAAAGTCAGGCAGTGCCTAAATCTGGATTAGGCTCCTAACTTTAGGCCGCCAACTTTGAAAATGTTACAACAGGTGTTTTGTTGAGGCGAAAGACCATTGTGTTCATTGGCACTGGAGATTCCGGCAAAGAGTGAAATCCTGAAGTCACAGGCTTCCTGTGCAACCTTCAGCAAGTCACTTCATCTACTCTGTGCTTTAGTTCCCCATCTTCCGCCCCTTCACAGGGTTGTCTGAGAGGATAAAATCCATCAGTGACTGGGAGAAGCTTAGATACTGGGGTGATGAGGGCAACATAAGTGTTTAGCTAGAGAGAAAATTACTACTGGATTATTTCACCCAGTTGTTTAACCCAAATTCCAAGAAAAGAGAACTTGAAAACCACCATCACTGTTTACATAATGTACATACACTGGAGTCACCCACCACCGAATTCCAGCATACATCTGAGTTATACATGGCTCAATCCTACTGATATTACAGTCAATGGCAATTGCTGAAAACTAAATACAAGATACCTGGTGGAATCCCCTTGTGGTCCACTGAAGTGAACAAAGGCATGCGTAACCCAGTGGTGAGTATGTGTTACAAGTCCCCATCTGTGCCAGTCCACAGAGGCTGTGGGCTACAGAGCTTTAACTCAAGCTGCAGCAGCTCTCTCTTTTTTAGCTCTGGAGGTCCCTGGTTCGACCCCAGGTGTGTCAGCCAAGAGGGCACCCCTCACAGTTGAACGCTTGCAAGCTCTCTGTGCAGAGAGCTGCCATTCACATCAGTGGGGTTTTCATGCCAGTGGAGAGTTGATAGGACCAGCTCTCTCTCTGTATGTTAGAACAAAAAAAACAAAAACAAAAACCCAACCAACCAAAAAATGGATCTAACGAAACCTTTGTCTTAAGTACTTAAGTACTTACCAGAAACCTTTGTCTTAAGTACTTACCAGAGACATAGTGAGTCAAAGGAAAAGCCAAACAAAAGCTACCATTTCCTTTCAGATTAGATCATAATAATGAATAATTCTGCAAGCCAGACAAAAACGAGGGGGTAAGGGAGGATAAAATCTGTCTCTGTTGTTCTGTGTAGTTAAACCCTTCATCTAAAATTTGCTTCTGTTCCTCTGCCTGTGTGTGTGCTCACCAGCAGTAAACATGGTAGCAGCTACTGCATATTGCCAGCAGCCCTTTTGGTATTTCTTCTAGCCCCTTGTGCTCTCAAGCACCTCTTATGATTAATTAACCTTTTGTGGAGTAACTGGGACATCTGTGTGCGATGAGAAGATGTACTTTGGTCAGACTTCAGTTTTCAGTCGCTCAGCGAGAAGACAATTAATTATAAGCGTCGTGTCAGAACAGGAGCCTGCTGGAAGGAATTCAAATCAAGCAAAGCATCTAATTACTAATGTGCATGAGGTGTTTTTGTTTTTACTGCAGTGCAAGGCAAATGTTTCCTATGAAGAAAATGAAAAGAACAGTCAGAGAATCATTTCAGAAGATCTTTGGAATAGATGGTTTTTCATTCAGTACTTTAGCCCACGGTCTTATCTTTTTACAGAGATCAGCGTGGCTTAGCCAATTCAGAAAAATCCAGTAACCTACATGCTGCTTTCAAGGTCAAGTTTGCCAATACCCAGTGATATGGAAGCAAACACATCTCCCATACTTTTGGTAATTGTTGCACTGAATTTATTAACAGAATTTGGAGCAGTCCATTGTTACTATTTCCATGAACATATAGCACAAAACCACTTAAGGCTCCAAGATAAGAAAACCTTAGTTTGGCGAGTTGTTGTTTCTGATGTGAATAAGATGCAGCTACTAAAGTGAGACTTTTACAACACAGGGCCATGATCCTGCAAACACGCACAGGCTTCACTTTCAGCATGTGTGTAGCTCCTTTGAAGTAAATGGCGCTATTCACAGGCTTAAAATTAAGCAGACGTGTAAGTGTTTGCAGGATCAGGGTCCAATTTGCTATTTCTGACTGAATGACAGACATCTCCTAGACTGTTAGTTTCTTGAGTTTTCCTTTTGTCATAGGAAAGATACCTTTCCCATGATTCACAATAAGATCTCAGAGTTGTCCTATGACCCTGATATTGTAAGAATTTGAGCATTATGGATGGGATTTTTCAAAAGCACCTAAGGTTGGCCTAACTCTGCTCCCATTCAAGTCAGTATTAAAACACTCATTGACATCAGGGTTAGGCCAACGCTGAGTGCTTTCAAAAATCCAACCCATCACTATCTCATTCCAGCTAAACAGCATGCATTTCTTATATACCAAAAAAAATCCTATTTTTGTGCAATGCTAAGTATGAGATTCTAATTGCATGAAAGTCAGGAAATTCTGAATTCAGGCTTCCACAGCAACTGGTCTTAAAAAGGTAAATATTTATATACATGGAATCATTGCTGGAGTGCAAGACAAATCTGAGAGCCCCAAGTGTAACTCTACTGAAGTCCAAATAGTTGTAATCCTTTACACCAGAGCTGAATTTGGCCCTTTGTCTTTTATTTTTCCATTGAGCCAGGTCCACAACCGGCATAAGTCAGCAGAGCTTTGAAGTCAATAGAGTTACACTGATATACACAGCTGAGAATCTGGTAATCTGAGAATCTCTTGTTTTTAAATGTTTGCTGTATTTTATAGTTTTGCCTCCCCTTTGTCCTAACAATAATAATTCTTTGTACTTCCATAGCCCTTTTCATCTGAGGATCTAAAGCACTTGCCAAACATTAATTAATTCCCATACCAAACCTCTAACTTATGCCAATAGAAGTGTTAAATACCTGAGAAGAATCCTGGATCAGGGCTAACTGAGAACAGTCATGTGAGGAGTCAGCAAGCTTCTGCTGTTTACCGCCTCAGGAGGTCAACAATAATGGTAAACATATTGCAAGCACCAGAGACAGCGTCCTGATTGGTTGTGGTGAATTCTGTGGAAATTACCAGTCCCCTCTCGGAGGTAATTGTCATAAATATAAAGGGAAGGGTAAACCCCTTTGAAATCCCTCCTGGCCAGGGGAAAGCTCCTCTCACCTGTAAAGGGTTAAGAAGCTAAAGGTAACCTCGCTGGCACCTGACCAAAATGACCAATGAGGAGACAAGATACTTTCAAAAGCTGGGAGGAGGGAGAGAAACAAAGGGTCTGTGTCTGTCTGTAGTCGTCTTGGCCAGGGACAGAACAGGAATGGAGTCTTAGAACTTTTAGTAAGTAATCTAGCTAGGTATGTGTTAGATTATGATTTCTTTAAATGGCTGAGAAAAGAATTGTGTTGAATAGAATAACTATTTCTGTCCGTGTATCTTTTTTGTAACTTAAGGTTTTGCCTAGAGGGGTTCTCTATGTTTTTGAATCTAATTACCCTGTAAGATATCTACCATCCTGATTTTACAGGGGGGATTTCTTTATTTCTATTTACTTCTATTTTTTATTAAAAGTCTTCTTGTAAAACACTGAATGCTTTTTCATTGTTTTCAGATCCAAGGGTTTGGGTCTGTGGTCACCTATGCAAATTGGTGAGGCTTTTTATCCAACATTTCCCAGGAAAGGGGGAATGCAAGTGTTGGGAGGATTGTTCATTGTTCTTAAGATCCAAGGGTCTGGGTCTGTAGTCACGTAGGCAAATTGGTGAGGCTTTTTTACCAAACCTTGTCCAGGAAGTGGGGTGCAAGGTTTTGGGAAGTATTTTGGGGGGAAGGACGTGTCCAAACAGCTCTTCCCCAGTAACCAGTATTAGTTTGGTGGTGGTAGCGGCCAGTCCAAGGATAACGGGGGTAATATTTTGTACCTTGGGGAAGTTTTGACCTAAGCTGGTAAAGATAAGCTTAGGAGGTTTTTCATGCAGGTCCCCACATCTGTACCCTAGAGTTCAGAGTGGGGGAGGAACCGTGACAGTAATTAATGGACATTTCTGGACTCTTAAGTGCCTGGCTCCCTTTTACAAAGGTCATTTCAAAGGAAAAGCTCTTATATTTTTGAAATTCAAGGTCATTTGGTAACGGGGAGAAATGTCTAGCCACATCTAACACAAGCCTGTCCAAATATCCGTGGCAACAGACTTAGACTTAGGGTGGGAATTTCAAAGCGCACAGTGTTGGCCTAACTGAGCTCCCTCCGAAGTTAAATAGGGCAGAGTTAGGCCACTGCTGAATGTTTTCAAAAATCCCAGTCTAATTTTATAGGGTCTCATCCAAAGCCCAGTGAAGTCAATGGGCGTTTTTCCCCATTGGCTTTAGTGGGTTCCTGTTCAAAGACCTTAGTTAACTACAAAACCCATTGGATCGCCAGGCCTTGGTCAATATTCACCTATCAGGTCAATGTAGCTTAATATTTCTCACCTAAGTGCAGTAGCTGTTTATTATCCCCATTTAACAGAAGGGTAAACAGAGACGGTAAAACTTGCCCAGGTCACACAGCCAATCACTGGCAAAGAATCCAGGACCGGGTTATTTGGAAGACTGTCTGGCAACATTTTTTAAAATGATGCCAGTTACGAAACAGATGATACTTGAGAAATCCAATCTATGCTGTAACGCTGATTTGAAATGGGAGACATGAATTTTGTTGAACCCCAGCTCTGCCGTCCTATATCCCTGGAATATCCTGAATATTAATTTCCAATCAATCAGCAAAAAGCTGTGTTCTTAGAATGGCTGCAAAGAAATGGGTTTATGGCCGGTAAAGAGGGGCCCAGCTATGAAAGGGTTAAGCTCAAAAACCTATGAAGCTGCATGTATTTCCACAAACCATGGTGAATGTGCCACAGTGGTGGTTGCCCAGTTTGGGGTATTGTCTTGCAGTGCCAGTGATTCAGCAAGTTAAGGCAATTGATCTTAGTAACAAGGTATAATTTGGGATTAGGCCAATTTGCGGTCCCTTGCAGACGAAATCTGAAATGAGCGGGGAAGGCACGGGCAAGTTTTTCCTAAAGTGCTTCAGCAAAGGGAATGTTTTGTTGAAGAGGCCAGATGAGCTGCAACTCTGCACTACATACCTGCCTTTCCAGATGAGCCAACGGTATCTTTCACTAACTTGAAAACAACTGGGACAGAGGAACAGTTCCCAGGATGCTGCCTTCAGCCGCTGTCAGAGACTACATGGGCTCAGTTGAACAGCAAAAGCAAACTGATTCTCTGATCCCTGTGCAATTACAGTCTGACATGGAGCAGGGAAAAGGAAGGGTTAGGCTGCACAATTTCTAAAGGGATCCCGCCCACACAGATTTATTTAACGGTCTTTCTTAAATGGAATGAATCTGACGTAACGACAGTGAAAAACTCCAACTCTGCAGGCCATGGTCTTGCTGACCTCAGGATTTTCCAGTGGATGTGGAAAAGGTATTTGAAACCCAAAGAGCCAGACCCAAACCCATTCTTCTGAATAATGGAAAGGTTTAGCTTCCGCCGCTCTCCCAGAGATTCAACATTGCAGCTTTTCAAGCGTGCAGCTTTTCTGGAGGGCTCCTTCAGAATTTCCTCCCACACAGTATTCCATGGAATAACCGCACAGCACAAGATAGCGTAACAGTCACACATCTAGACTAGAGTAGGAAACCAGAAGCCAGCCCTTATGCCTGTGCTTGGGCTGACCAGACAGCAAGTATGAAAAATCGGGACAGAGAGTGGGGGGTAATAGGTGCCTATATAAGACAATGCCCCAAATATTGGGACTGTCCCTATAAAATTGGGACATCTGGTCACCCTACCTGTGCTAGGGGTCAATCCTGCTGGCTGCTGGGCACCGCAGAGGAGGTGCTCAGCAGCCTGCAGACATGACCTGTGTGTGCTTAGTTGTTACACACATGAAGAAATCCCCATTATGGCATGCCACATTGTCATCAGAAATTGGTTTGAAAAAGAAATGTTAGTTTCTGACTTTTGAATGCTACATAATGCCATGGCCCTGACTACTTCCTCTCCAGGCATTCTGGTCACACTCCAGTTAGGGGAACATTCTGTTTTGTAAAAGGACC
The DNA here is from genome assembly GCF_965140295.1 of Lepidochelys olivacea. NCBI lineage: Eukaryota > Metazoa > Chordata > Testudines > Cheloniidae > Lepidochelys > Lepidochelys olivacea. The sequence goes on along the minus strand of NC_140421.1, from coordinate 63,685,191 downwards.
CACTCAGTGTAACAAACAGGACTGCAAGCTGGGAACTTGCTTCTTTGTTTAACTGGAGACCTATGGAATGGGTGGGGGGGGGGTGAGGGGAACACCCACTGCTTAAATAGGCAGGGCTCCATCCCATAATACTCTGGGTAACCTAGTTAACCCTGCCATGACTGCTTCACTGCATTTAGCCTACATAGGTTCTGAACTATTGCATAGCATTGCTATGCAGCACCAAGTTAAACGTGTGGTTCTCCCCAGAAGTGGCTGCATTTCAGTGATGGTGTCAAACTGTTGTCGAGATTTGCTACATAAATCCTGGTCAATGTTACCAACCTGCTTCGTTATATCAGGGCCTCAAAGAGATTCACAGAAATGTCCAGAGTGTTGGATGCTTCTCTGAAGCTATGAAGGTGCCTCAGGAGGTCCTGCTTTCCTCTGGCCTCCACCCAGCTCTTCCTCCACACTTCATCAAGCTCCTCCTACCCGCAGGCATCTTCCTGGGGTGGAGGCCCAGTGGCCAGATATAACCTCATTGGCATCTGCAGGGAAGGATGGCAGAGCCCTTCCTCCCATTCTCCATTGTTTTCAGGGACACCTCCCCCCAGGAAGTGGGACACTATCACAAATCTCCCCACTCTCTGTGCCCAGAGGACAGGGACATCTCCCCACATTCTCTCCCCCTGTGGGAAACTGAGCCCACCCGTGTTTCACGCTTCTTTCCATCCCAATCCCCATGAGTCTCACTGGGTACTCCCCTTCCTCCACCCCACTGCTACTCTCTTCTGTCCCCATCTCTTGCCCCATGTCCCTCCAGGTACAATAGGTCTCTGCCCTGGGCCCCTAGCTCTGGGGTCTCCTGCGACATCTTGTCAGAATAAATCCCGAGGAGACAGATTAGCAGGCAGAGAGCAGGTTAAGTGGTCAAGGGTGCATGATAAATGCAATTTATCACGACTCCACAACTTGTCATCTGGGTGTTATCTCCACACCTGTGCTATTTACATGCATGTTAGACAAACACTCAGGTAGCTTTCTGGATGAAAGCTGCCGATCCAAAGTCCACAGAAGTTAACAGAAAGACTTCCATGGAGTTCAGCGGGCTTTGAATCAGGCCCTCTAAATTAATCCATAGGCTTGATTCACAGCTGTAATTTGCATCTTGCTGCACCACCAAGGGCGGCTGTGTCCCAGTGGACTTTCATTCCAGGAGGTGTTTACACGGCTGCCATCCCTCAGGGTTGCCACCAGGGGAGGGCAGTTCTCTGTGTCAAGCAGGGCTGCATAGGAGGCTGACTGGGGGCTGTATTCTGTGTGTGATGAACACAACCATCCCCAGCCTGCACCACCTACTGCAACAGAAGCCCTGGCTAAATCAAGCCAATTATTCTGATGTTAAAATTACAATAAATCCAGTACATCGGGCTACTCCTTAACAACGGCAGAGGATTTCAGAGTGCGGATTTATTACCCAAATGTAACCCTTCAATTTGTTTAATCTTTTGGTTATTACATTTTTTTCATATAAAAATTGCTTTAAAACGAGGAAATGGCAGTTAATCATACTATTACCAATTCGGAGGATATCAGCCCACTTTGTTCACGTCATGAGGATGGAACAGGCAGTTGGAGGTGATTAGACAGACAACCCAATTGGATTTATTGCCAAGAAAAGCTGCAGCTCTCATTCATTACCCCAATTATTTGAGAATTGGATGTAGCATTTCCACCTCACGACATTTAAAGAGAAGAGTGAAATTGGCTGAGTGAGCTGGTGCAGCGGATTTGGGAACCTCCAGCTAAAGCCTGCAACTGTCTTTAAACCCCATGTTGTACCGCAGATGCTAATGGGCTCCCCAAGCTGTAAATCAACATGGAATTTGACCCCTTCTCACTTCAAAATGACTATGATTTTAGCGGGAGTGGGTTCTCTGTCAGTTCTCATCCCTAAATCTCAATATAGGGCCTGATTCTCACCTGCATTAAGACCCTTTTCAGCCACTCTGGCAAACCTAAAGGGGCCTTAAACAACATTCTGAGGGCTCTCTGTGCATGGGTTTCCCCAGCTAGTGCACAGCTGGCTTTAGGGTCCTACATTAGCCCTGTTCCCAGTCCCCAATGTAGGGGATAGATTGTGGCAAAAAGGTTCTCTTTCTTCCCCAGACCCTTAGGGGGATGTGGGAAGCAAAGTATAAATTACAGCAGCCCTGAGGTGGTTCTAAGTTACATGGAGGGTTGGGCAGCCCCCACATCCCACAACCACAGAAGGGAAGATGAGGATGTGACTCGAGCAGTATTGTATTGCAAAGTCATGGCCTTGTCTCCAGAGTGAAGATTGAAATATGCTGCTCTGCTCAGGAATATCCAGAAAGACAGACTGGCACGGAGATTAATACAGCATCTGACAAGGATCTGTCAGTGGAACAGATCAGACAACTGATGGCAAGCCAGTGCCTTGAAAGAACACAAGCGTGTGCCTGAGGTCAATTACATAGTCTGCCAATTCCAACATGCATCCGTCTAAGCCAGAGGTGGAGACTTGGCACTCATCCATCTCGACATCCCAAGTGCAGTGATCAGTGATACAGCCCTTCGAAGATGGAAGTGAAAGCACACATGTGAAACAAGACTAGTTGAAAGCCTGGGCTCACATTACCAAAAGAAAACTGGAGTGATATTTTTTTTTAGTTGTGCCTGTGATGATGACAGAAAGAGTCACTTACCCATAACATGCAAGTTAAACAAGGCACTTACAAAGCAGTATCTAAAAATGCCTGATACCAACTCCAAATCTCCATTATGTGAACTGGACTTCAGAGGAACTGTCCTTTTAATGATTACTCGAACCAAAAGTGCAGTCCGACTTTGCGAGCTGAAACTGGACCAGCAGTGCTTCAACCAGAGAGACAGCAGGTAAAAAAACCAAACCAACCAACCGTCACATGCATGCACACACTCACTGCCCTAATCCCGCAATGAGAGCCATGCTGGCTGATCTTTGCACCTGTGCAAAGCCCCATTGACTTCAATGAGACAACTCAACTCTGCTTTTCTGGCTCCAGGCTGCTCAGAGCATTCTATGTCTATAGACAAAATAAAAGCAAAAGATATAGGGAGAGGGCACAGGCTTGGGTGTGAGAGAGAGGAAAAGGACTGAAGGATTATGCTGATTTGTATTATTGTAACATCTAGGAGCCCTAGCCATGGACCGGAATTCAACTGTGCTAGGCACTGTACAAATTTGGCACTTGCTGTCTTAGTTTGAGGGTTTTGTGGCATTCTTCTGTTGTTTATTATAGTCCATACTATTTTATAACTAGGGTTAGGGTTTATAGGTTTCATAGACTTCAGAATTTGGGTCAGAACTTGTCAATAGGCAGCCCCGCTTGGAGTGCTTCCTTTGGAGGCCCTACCACAACAGGCAAGCCTGCCTCAGTTTCCCCTCTCAGGTGACCCCATAACTTCACTTCAGGCTTTATCATCTCCATACTGTGTCTCCTTGGGGTGGTTTTATTATAACACAGTCCAAACAGTCCACAAGAAAAGTTCCAAACATTTAGCCTGTTTCTCATCCCAGTGCAAGCAGCCGTTAAAACTTAAGACATCTCATCCCTCACTGCCCCACCTGCCACACACTGGCACCTTCAGCCATGCCCAGATTCTCTGTCAGTCCTCTCCCACCCTTGTACCGGGAACTCACCCCAGGCCTTCCTAATGGAGTGCTGCCCCACTCGCCCAAGCAGGGAACTCGCACAGCATCCCTCACTCCCCTGGGCCCTCCTATGGTTCCTGTGGGACCATTTCTCCAGCCCAGGAGATGTCAGTGGGTAAGCTCCTCTGTTGCTCTCCTGCCTTCAGCCCTCTGGCTCCAGCTTAGAGCCAGTGGGTGCCTTCCCTCTGCTGCTCCTTGTGTCTTCAACCCTCTCCTGCTCTGGCTCTCTGGCCTTGGGATGCCAGCGAGCAAATCCCTCTTACTACTCTCCTGTCTTCTTCCAAATCCCTCTTACTACTCTCCTGTCTACTACTCTCCTTCTGCTTCCTTCCGGGACTCCTCCAGCCCCCTGCGCCCAGCAGCTCTCCTGTGCTCCCAACTGAACCAGTCTGTTCTGACTCCCTGAGAGGCCCCCTAGTCCTTTATAGCTCCCAGGTGCCCCCCACACCCAACTGGCCAAACAGAAGCATCTGCTCTGTCACAGGGACACTGGACCTACTTCATTCTACGGGGGCCAGCCCCCCCGTGACATGGCAGCACTCCAAAGTGGCCATCATCCTTCCAAAGTGACCAGCCCGCAGTATCCCCAAGCACTTTTCAATGCAAGCTAACAATTAGTAGGAAATCACTTTACTGTGCTGACCAGCGACTGCCTAAAATGGTCCCTCCGGCAGAACAATGCCTTTCAAAGTTGCTGTGTGTGCAAGAGTCAGTTGGTTTTGTGGTGTCCGTGCACGGGAGTATAATCTAGAGCACCCATTCTACAGAAAGGCAATGCTCAGATCTGCAGGGTCTCATGCACGTGCATCACCGTTGCTTTTGCAAGTGAACGATGTGACATGGCATCCCAGAGCTACAACGCTGTTGAGCCTCTCTCTCGAGCTCTGCACCTTCACCCATTTAATTTCACGTGAGCAGTCAGCATGGGGCATGGTGGAGGTGTAACGCCATTTTCATTATGTACTGTATTTTAAGGGCTGCACAAACAAAATATTGTGGCATTAAATCGGCATGACCTCTCCTTACAGCATTCCCTGAAATTAGAGGAGTATAATTCTGGATTCTTTTAAGAGGCAGGTTTTGCCAGTCTCTGGAGTGATATTTAATACAGGTTTCCCTGTATCTAAACTATGTATGGATTTGCAAACAGCTGCCAAATTTGTTCACGTGCAAAAGCAAATTTCTCCTATTTTGCCCTTGAGAAAAGGCATTGGTCCAGTGTATTATGTCTGGTGTACTTTCTTGTATGCGTTACTTTTTTTTAGTAGCAAGGATAAGGATAAATCATTGATTTTCTTACATAGTTAGATTTGTTAGTTGCCTATAATGAAGATTCATTAGTTAATGTTCGGCCAGCATTCAAATGTCAAGTGTCGTATAAAAGCGTTAGCAAAGTGGAGAGCTATGTTTGGACACTGTGATGGAGGCAGAATTCACAATAGCAGGGAATGGAGTTATAGACTCTGATTCAGCAACGTACTTCAGGACATGCCTAACTTTCAGAATGTGGAAAAAGAAAAGGAGTACTTGTGGCACCTTAGAGACTAACAAATTTATTTGAGCATAAGCTTTCATGAGCTACAGCTCACTTCATTGTATGCATGCAGTGGAAAATACAGTGGGGAGATTTATATACACAGAGAACATGAAACAATGGGTGTTACCATACACACTGTAACAAGAGTGATCAGGTAAGGTGAGCTATTACCAGCAGGAGAGCTGGGGGGAAAAACCTTTTGTAGTGATTATCAAGGTGGGCCATTTCAAGCAGTTGACAAGAACGTGTGAGGAACAGTCAGGGTGGGGAATAGCTCAGCAGAAGAATCTGTCCTATCTCAGGGCCTCTCCTTCTTCCCCTCCACCCCCACGAACATGATACAGTTCTGTGGTGACCTAGAATCCTATTTTCGACGTCTCCAACTCAAGGAATATTTCCAACACACCTCTGAACAACATACTAATCCACAGAGACCTTCCTACCAACACTACAAAAAGAAGGATTCTGGGTGGACTCCTCCTGAAGGTTGAAACAGACTGGACTTCTACATAGAGTGCTTCCGCCGACGTGCACGGGCTGAAATTGTGGAAAAGCAGCATCACTTGCCCGATAACCTCAGCTGTGCAGAACACAATGCCATCCACAGTCTCAGAAACAACTCTGACATCATAATCAAAAAGGCTGACAAAGGAGGTGCTGTTGTCATCATGAATGGGTCGGAATATGAACAAGAGGCTGCTAGGCAGCTCCCCAGCACCACTTTCTACAAGCCATTATCCCCTGATCCCACTGAGGGTTACCAAAAGAAACTACACCATTTGCTCAAGAAACTCCCTGAAAAAGCACAAGAACAAATCTGCACAGACACACCCCTAGAATACCCCTGGTCGGGGTTCTATCTGCTACCCAAGATCCATAAACCTGGAAATCCTGGACACCCCATCATCTCAGGCATTGGCACCTTGACAGCAGGATTGTCTGGCTATGTAGACTGCCTCCTCAGGCCCTATGCTACCAGCACTCCCAGCTATCTTCGAGACACCACGGACTTCCTGAGGAAACTGCAATCCATCGGTGATCTTCCTGAAAACACCATCCTGGCCACTATGGATGTAGAAGCCCTCTACACCAACATTCCATACAAAGATGGACTACAAGCCGTCAGGAACAGTATCCCCAATAATGTCACGGCAAACCTGGTGGCTGAACTTTGTGACTTTGTCCTCACCCATAACTATTTCACATCTGGGGACAATGTATACCTTCAAATCAGCAGCACTGCTATGGGTACCCGTATGGCCCCACAGTACGCCAACATTTTTATGGCTGACTTAGAACAACGCTTCCTCAGCTCTCGTCTCCTAATGCCCCTACTCTACTTGCACTACAATGATGACATCTTCATCATCTGGACCCATGGAAAAGAAGCCCTTGAGGAATTCCACCATGATTTCAACAATTTCCACCCCACCATCAACCTCAACCTGGACCAGTCCACACAAGAGATCCACTTCCTGGACACTACGGTGCTAATAAGCGATGGTCACAGAAACACCACCCTATAGCGGAAACCTACTGACCGCTATGCCTACCTACATGCCTCCAGCTTTCACCCAGATCACACCACACGATCCTTTGTCTACAGCCAAGCTCTACGATACAACTGCATTTGCTCCAACCCCTCAGACAGAGACAAACACCTACGAGATCTCTATCAAGCGTTCTTACAATTACAATACCCACCTGCGAAGTGAAGAAACAGATTGACAGAGCCAGAAGAGTACCCAGAAGTTACCTACTACAGGACAGGCCCAACAAAGAAAATAACAGAACGCCACTAGCCATCACCTTCAGCCCCCAACGAAAACCTCTCCAGCGCATCAAGGATCTACAACCTACCCTGAAGGACGACCCATCACTCTCACAGATCTTGGGAGACAGGCCAGTCCTTGCCCACAACCTGAAGCAAATACTCACCAGCAACCACACACCACACAACAAAAACACTAACACAGGAACCTATCCTTGCAACAAAGCCTGTTGCCAACTGTGTCCACATATGTATTCAGGGGACACCATCATAGGACCTAATCACATCAGCCACACTATCTGAGGCTCGTTCACCTGCACATCTACCAATGTGATATATGCCATCATGTGCCAGCAATGCCCCTCTGCCATGTACATTGTCCAGTTTGGCCAGTCTGTACGTAAAAGAGTAAATGGACACAAATCAGACGTCAAGAATTATAACATTCAAAAACCAGTCGGAGAACACTTCAATCTCTTTGGTCATTCGATTACAGACCTAAAAGTGGCAATTCTTCAACAAAAAAAACTTCAAAAACAGACTCCAAGGGAGACTGTTGAATTGGAATTAATTTGCAAACTGGATACAATTAACTTAGGCTTGATTAAAGACTGGGAGTGGATGTGTCATTACACAAAGTAAAGCTATTTCCCCATGTTTATTCCTCCACCACCCCCCACTGTTCCTCACACGTTCTTGTCAACTGCTCAAAATGGCCCACCTTGATTATCACTTCAAAAGGTTTTTCCCCCCAGCTCTCCTGCTGGTAATAGCTCACCTTACCTAATCACTCTTGTTACAGTGTGTATGGTAACATCCATTGTTTCATGTTCTCTGTGTGTATAAATCCCCCCACTGTAGTTTCCACTGCATGCATCCGATGAAGTGAGCTGTAGCTCACGAAAACTTATGCTCAAATAAATTGGGTAGTCTCTAAGGTGCCACGAGTCCTCCTGTTCTTTTTGCGGATACAGACTAACACGGCGGCTACTCTGAAACCTTTCAGAATGTGGGTGCCACTGACTTCAGTACTTTGCTGGACGAGGGCCATATAATATTGTACCTCTGGACATTAGTGAAGCTTTGTCTTGATTAGTCTGGAAAATGAGACTGTGAAGATTTAGATTAGAGAAGCAATTAAGAGTCTGTTCCAAAACCTACTGAAATCAATGGGAGTTTTCTATCGACTTCAACTGGCTTTGGATCAGGCCCGATGGGCTGATGTTACTGGTCTGTGGGTTTTCTCAGGATTTTTGGTAACTCTTTCACTTTCCCCTTCTGGCACCACTAGACCACTTCTGTTTTCTTAGGTCCTTCATTCTGCTCTTCTCTCCTCTGACGTCACTGGCTATCAATAAACTTCTGGTCAAGAAAATGAGGTAACCAGTCTGCTTTGATGCTAATAACCGTGACAGACAGAAAAAGGTGAACTAAATGCAGTTTCAATCAGGTGTTTTCCAGAGGAACCAAAACTTCTGGAAACCTAGAATCATAGGGGGAAAAAAACATTAAGTCATATTGTTCATCTCCTTGCCAATGTAGGGTTCTTCACTACTATGTAAGCTCAAATGAGATCATCATATGGCTTTAAACTACCTAAGCTAGGGGATTTCCAGGGCTTCTTATGGGAAACAATTCCAAAAATCAGATAATTTTTATAGCCACTTTATATGTTGCTAAACTTTAATGAAGTGAATTCATTATAGCATTTAGGAAATGACTATATTGCTCTAAACATTCCCCGTTTCTCATTCCAATGAAATTTAATTTGTTGACTATTTCAGAGTTACTCCAGATACAGATACTGGTCTGTGACTTAGATTGTCAAAGGTATTTAGGCCTCTCATTTGCATTGATTTCAATGGGAATTAGGCACTTAAGTACCTTTGATGGTATGGGCCTTAGCTGCTAAACTTTTTGGAAGACAAACAACAGTTGACTAGAGCTGGTCTAAAAATTTTCATTGGAAAATGTTGTTTGATCAAAAGCAAAATGTTTAGTGGAATGTGTCTATTTTGATGACCTTTCCAATGGAAAAGTTTTGAAATGATTCAAATGTGAAATGGAGTGTTTCCTTTTGACTTTTTTGTTTTGTTTCAGCTATTATACTGTAATGTTTTGACATCATCAGAATGAAATATTTTGACACAATGTAAACATTTTGGTTTGATAAGATCATTTGGATGTTTCTGAATCAAAATATTTCAGAATTTTCATTCAGCAAAATATTTCCAGATTTCAATTTGTTATCCTGATTCAGGACAAAAACATATTTTGAAATGTCAGAATTTTCCATGAGCTGGAAATTCTATTTTCTGACCCGCTCTATTGTTGACAGCGGAAGTTATTTTCTTACATTAGTGCTAAATAAAAAAAAGTGACAATTGCAAAAGGGAAGGAAACACAGTTGAGTCGGAAGAGGTTCTGAGTTATAGGAATAATACATAGCTCTTATATAGCACTTTCCAGCAGCGGCTCACAAAGCACTTTACAGAGGGGGAAACTGAGGCACAGAGCAGTGAAGTGACTTGCCCAAAGTCAGCCAGCAGGCCAGTGGCAGAGCAGGTCTCCTGAGGCCCATCCCAGTGCTCTAGCCACTATGCCACATGGCCTCTTTTTCTACATTAAATTCTTTGGTGTTTTCAATGTTTAGTGCACTCATCTTTTTGCTGAAAAGGGTCAGATTTACATAGGAAGCTCCACTCAGCCTCTCAAACTCCGCTTAGTTTTCTCATCTTCAAACTTGTGCATGCCTAAAAGGCCCTATTCTGGGTCAGCCTGTGATAGGCTCTCTCACATTGATCAGTATCTTACTCCATAAGCAACCCCACTGATTTCAATATATGCAGATTTGGTATAATATAGGATTCACTACATGCAGATTTGGAATGTTTCCACAAATCCTAGCTTCTGCACATACAAAAACTTCAGTTGCGCGTGAAAAGCCATAGACATCTGAAATTGCAAGTGCAAAAAGCTAGGCCCACATTTCATTCTCAGGAATTGTGTGGTTTGTATTTAATGTGGGTTTGAATAGAGACTGGGAGTGGCTGAGTCATTACACATATTGAAAAAAGAAAAGGAGTACTTGTGGCACCTTAGAGACTAACCAATTTATTTGAGCATGAGCTTTCGTGAGCTACAGCTCACTTCATGAAAGCTCATGCTCAAATAAATTGGGTAGTCTCTAAGGTGCCACAAGTACTCCTTTTCTTTTTGCGGATACATACTAACACGGCTGCTACTCTGAAACCGGTTTTGTTTTTACCTTTCACGCATGCAATCGATTGTTGAGACTCCCTTGTAGAATGATAGATCAGCAACATCCTTTAAAAGGAGCCAATCAGCATCTCTTGTTGTCTTGTCCTGCACTGTTGCATAGAATTTACTGCATTGTCTTGAGAGTACTGCACAGTTGAAAGGTCAAAAGGGAGGTGCCAGTCAGGAATACGGAGGGCGTTTCCCATAGCTATATTGGGAGTGAGTGTTAACAAGTCAGCCACAGGAAATGGAGTGTGGCCTACGCATGGCATAGCATTGGGAATCATTCCACTACAGTGCAGCCTAATGGAGATTTCCTTGAGCCTCACTAGAGACGTGGGCTGGATTTGTTTGCTTGGTTGAATCTCTTATGTACAGGCACATTGTTTGCAAAAGCTTTGAACTAGAAAAGCAAGGAAGAACATTATTTTATTCTCTTTTAATGGACCAATTTAAGGGGAAAAATAAAAAAAGAACAAGGGCCAATTTTGTGGCCCCGTGATAGATATATGCATTGCCATGTATGAGAGCAGGGTATGATTTACCCCAGGCCATCAGGGGCTGAGAATGATATTGATGCCTTATGTAGTGTCAGGTCAAGTTAATTAAAAGTTCAGAAGCTGTGGGATCTAAAAGGATCAGGTTTTCCTAAGTTAGCAGGACAGTGGATGCAGGACAGGACCCCCAAGTGGACATGACAGATTTAAAGCAGAAGCAAATGAGGGAGACCTCAACTGTCTTTCTTTGTTGTCTAATAATGATGCTCCTGGTAGTGCAGAAGGACACCTGGTCTGATGATCAGTCCGTCAGCTGCCAAGGGCTCAGAATGCTGTGAAGATTCAAGAGTAAGTGTGTGGACCCACTGAATGACCTTGAAGAGCTTTGGAGGACATTCCATGCAGTCCTCAGCTGAAAGGTTAGTGGCTATGACCTGGGGGTGTAGGGAGAAAGGTGTTCACATGGAAAAGAGAAAATGAGAGGTGTAACAACAACTTATTGCCGTGTTGTGTTACTCTTAAGTGTTACCATAAACTGCTACACTATGGGGGTGAGGGGGCAGAAGTGGAGAGTCCAGATAAACAAAAGAAATAAGATCATGCTTCAACTTGCCTTTTCTTTTACGGTGCCCCTGATCATTCTGAATGATCAGTCCCCACAACAAAAACTGCAGCTGTTTTCTTAATCCCAGATCAAAACTGCAGAGGCAGAATGTTGTCTTGTTGGGCTGGAAAATGGGCTACAATACCTGGGATGGGAGGGTAGATACAACACTGTTTTCCATTTTTTTTTTTTTTTTTTTTTAAGCACTGCAGGGAAAGGGATTCTTGTGAACGTCAGTCCCATTGTAGTCTATAGAATTGGAGCCAGCAGCAGCATAGAGGGCCAGTTCAACAAGCATCTGGGTTTGTTTGGGTCACACAACTCCTCAGCTGGAATTTAGATAGAGTGTCATGTTCTGAGCCTGTCAACCATGCCCAGACCTTTCACAGATTTATTCCATATATTCTAGTAAGCAGCTTTCCTAAAGATGTTCCATTCAGGAGATGAGACTGAGAAGGCACCAGTCCTGACAGTGATGAGACTTTACTGTCCGTGGCAGATTGTGGGTGGTTACTCTTGGCTCTTTGATTTGATGGGAACACCAAACAGAATGTTTTACAGCAGCAATCTGTCCTCACAGGTAGCTCTCATTTTTGGTAATGCTTCCATTTCTGAAGAAATTAGTTTTGCAATCCTGGATGTGTTATCAATCAGGGGTTTGTTTAACTTCAGTCTGTCTCTTTTCACGGTATAGTTCATGTAATGAGGTGGGGGAGATAGAGCCTACAACTGTCTGAGGGCTTGCTTCCTGTCCGTTTCCAGTTTGAATATTAGGGTCTTTTCCCCCCTCCCTGTGGGCCAAAGAAATAAGGAACTATTCAGTGTCCAATAGAAACCTGTCAAATATTCTGGCTAACACAGCAGAACAGTCTGGATTTTTAAGGGACTATCCCATGGAATGTATGAAAATTATTTAATTATCTATTTCCTCTTTGATTGTCCTGCCTATGTCAGGAGACTAAACATGCAATGGAGAGGCAGCTGTGCAGTTCAGAAAGGATCATCTGCATTTATCAGAGGAGATTCCTGAATGAATCCCCTAAAGGCCAGATTTTCAGGAGAAATATGGCTCAAGGCTGTATTTTCAAGGGCTTAGCACCCACAATTGGGGATAGATTTTCAGTGGAACTCAGCAGCTCCCATAGTGATATTTACAGGCAGATTTTCAAAAGAACTTTGCACCAACATGCTCCCAATCCAACATGCTGAAATCTTTTAAAAAATGTGGTAACTTATTTCGGTGCCTACATGGGAAATTAAAATTTGCCTCTGAATCTAAAAAAACCCAAAACGAAGTCTCTGATGTTTGAGATGTGGAGGCTCATTTTAGGAGACAGGATCTGATCACTTGGGTTAGCAACCAGATCTTCAGAACCCTTGCAGAACTAATGATCAATTGAAGTTACTTTGTTCCAGTGTAGAATTAGTTTCTGAGAGACAAGACAGGGCTAAGTGAGAAATCTGGTATATAATTGTGCTGTCCACCATTTTTTGTCTCATAAAAATGACGACTTCACTCTCTGGTGAGCTTTTCTTCCACAGAAAGAGGAGAAAAAAAGTCTTCATTGTCACACCCAATCTTAGTACATCATGGCATCTGTTGCTGTTACACAGAACTAGCTGGGCTTTATTTTATTAAATTTCCTACTCAGAAGAAAAGCATCCTAAATGTATTGTTAACCTTGCAGCATGTGCCCTATTATATAGCTTCTTTCTTCCTCTTTGGAAACCACAGGGTTCTGGCCTCCAGCATTCCATCCCATGTTAGCTCATCACATTGTATGGCTCTTCACCACTGCCTGACTCAGGGAGATCCATTACATGAACTCTCTGAGAGACGTGTATCTGGAAACCGGGAATTTTCCTAAAGGTTTACAGAATTTTACGGCCAGATGCAGCCACTGTGACCTCCTACATGACCCAGGTCATACACAGCGATTCCTGCATCAAGCTGAATAACTTCTGTTGAAGCACAGCAGATCTTTAAAGAGACACCCAGTCTTGATGTAATCATTTTAAAGTATGGTGCTACAGCTGAGAATCAAGCATCTCCAGTGACGTTGGAAGAGTCTAATTCTAGCTTTACATATGAGACACAACATTTAAATCTAGAGGTTGAGTTTTAACACCCATTAAAGTGAGAGGCTGCTAAAGCTGCCTAGGGTCCCATTATAGTGTAGAATGATGCTATGCAAAGTTTTCTCATTCTCTCAGAATATTTCCAAACTATTACTCCAGCTGGTTGTTCCAAGCATTTGTCTGCACTCAGCACCTCTCAGGATCAGACCCCAGCTCACTATTAAGTAGGACTAGGTGAAAGTTTTCCATCAAAAACAAACGTTTTTCACAAAAAGTGTCTGCTTTCCATAGAAATTTTTAATTTTTCATCATTTAAAAAAAGCACAAACACTGAAAAAAAAAAACAAAAAACTTGATTTGGCATTGCTACTGCAGCGTATCACAGGAGTTGTAGTTTGGATGCCTCATATCCCTGTTATCCTCCATGGAGCAGGCTTTCTGGGCAGACTACATTTCCCATGATGCAGCATGGCCAGGGACTTCTGTGATACACCACCTCCCCACCCCAAGAGAGGAGACTATGGTGCATCATAGGAGGTGTAGTCTAACCAAGGTGCCTGAATCAAAGAGGAGAAGGGGAGCATGAGGCAGCTGAACCACAACTCCCATGAAGCACTGCAGCAGAATTTCTGAAACAAAATATTTCAGCGTCAGACAAAAAAATTTTGTATTCAAATTTCTGTTCAAATTTCTGAGAAAAAAAATCAAAATGTTCTGCAATCCCCCAAGTGGTTCTACTACTAAAGCAGAAAGCATCCATTGTACTGAGATGTACCAAGTTCTGTGGTGTGGACAAATGGCCCCTGGGGATCAGGCTGAGACCACGAAATTCATTTCCATTTGTGACCTAACCCAGTCTTTGAACCTAGCTCTACAGAAGTGAAAGACAGGTACACTCGCACGCTGCCCTGTATCGGCCTAACTCACTGTTCACCCAGCACCACCTCCTTTGCTTGTCACGGTTACTCAATTATTGACACTTCACTGACCAAGCACGACTGACGGCTCAGTATTGTGCAGATGCTATTCCCTCAAAGGTCACATCAAGGAGAATCTGTCTGAGGCTTTCCTCATTTCATGGATGTCACATAGAGATTTCAAAAGACACAAAACCACGTTTCTTCTGTTTCTAGAGGCACATCTGTCACCACCTTGCAGTGACATCACATTTCCTTATCACCCTTTGCTTATTTGTTAATGAAGAAAAATGACAACAAGGTGATTATTACTGGCTAATATTGCAGACTTGTATGCACAATAAGATATAGTGCGGAAAGCAGCTTGGGATCAATGCAGTCAGTGGTCTGTTTCTTGTATAACAATACAGACCTTACAGTATCTCAGGGAGACTGAAATAAGGGGATTTTTTTAACTGAATATGATCTGAACGTAACAATGGCCATACTGAATGTAAGAACTGGATCAGACCAATGGTCCATCTAGCCTGGTAGCCTGTGCCCAGTTCCAGCACCCAGAACAGTGAGCTGGACTGAAAATCTCAGCATATATACCATTTGCAGGAAAGTGGCATTCACGTGGCCCCATTCAGGCATTGAGAATCTGCCTCATTTCCAAGCACAGGAAGGGGAGGTAGCTCCCTTCAGAAGTCCTCAGGGCTGCAATTCTGCCCACCAGAGGGAGTGTAGGAAACCAGCTCTCTCCCCCGTGAAACATGAGCATGCTGCCCCTTCACCACTGGGAAACACAACTGGCTTTGGGACTCTTTCTGTGCCCTAACCTGGTCTTTCTCCTCAGTTCAGTGCCTCCCCCTCCTTGTGATATTGGGCTTATCTTACCTTGGGATGGCACCAAAAATCAGACTGCGTTTTGTGTATCCAAATTCCCTCTCACCAATTTGAACACCTACACCCTGCAGGTACAGTTATAAACAGTTCAATATAACGCTTGTTTAGAAGCGGAGACATCCTGGCTTCGGGAGCAGCCTTAAATATTTCTCCATTAGCAGCAGGACCTTTTCCTCCTAACTGCTGGACAGCTGAACTTCTCAGGCATGTCTAAGTCCAACACATCTGCTGTGCAGCTGAATGGCCCAGGTACATCGCAACAATCCACTGATGCCAACAGCTCAGCCGGGGCTGTGGCAAGCCAGCACTGCAAGAGATAGGAAACCTCCCCAGTGAGCAACCGGATTCTTCAACCACGATACAGCAAGCAATGGAGGCTGCTGACATCTGAAACCAGGTCGGCAAAATGGGCATAAATAGGTCCTCTGAGCCAGTTTGTAGCAGTGTGTTGTGTAATCGGGTTCAAGACCTATGGAAGGCTGCTCTCCTTTCCCCAAGGAGCCTCTTCTGGCAGAGGGAGAGCTTCCAACTCAGCAGTGGCCTCTTTGTTCAGGCTGTCAGTTGCCTACCACAGCTGGCTGAGTTAAAGGTCTGGAAGAACAGTGAACATGAGAACGGCCATACTGGGTCAGACCAAAGGTCATTCTAGCCCAGTGTCCTGTCTTCCAGGTGCCCCAGAGGGAAAGAACAGAACAGGTCATCATCAAGGAATCCATCCCAGCACCATCTTTTGTTAATCCCAGTGGATTAATAAAGTCAAAGTGTAACTAGAGAAATGATCCTGCCTCATTTCCTGTACTCATTTTTTTGCACAGTTTATTCTTTTCTCGAACACACCTGAATCAGAAAGGATATCTCGGCATGCTCAGAGTGATTGGTGACATATGGCCTTTTGCCTCTAAATTGTTGGTTCAAATCCAGCCTTGGCCAGTAGAAAGGTGACCCATAGTCATTACAACCAGCTAGCAGCCATCTCAGTTCGGTTCCCAATACAGAGGTGTCCTATCACCCCATAACTGGCATCCTCAGCAGAGGAGATTGAATCGATCCGGAGATGCAGCTGTCTTGTCATCCACAGAGGTGATCTCCTGCCCCTCCCCTGGGCTGAGGCATATTGGCAGGGCTGGGGGAGGGGAGCCTGCACTCTTCTGCTGCTAACCTGTAGAGCAGCGGTTCTCAAACTTTAGCAACCTGAGGACCCCCGAGTTGATTTAAAAAATTTTGGGGACCCCCAAGACCACCGCTCAGCCCCAGGCCCTGCCCCCACTCACCCCTTTCCCTAAGACCCCACCCCACCTCTTCCCGCTCCCACTCCACCCCTGCCTCTCCTCTTTCCGCTCCCTCCCACAGCGCCTCCCGTCCCTGCTCCTCCCCCTCCCTCCCAGCACCTCCTGCGTGCCAATGAACAGCTGTTTCTCGGTGTGCAGGAGGTAATGGGAGGGAAGGGAGGAGTTGATCCATGGGGCTGGTGGCCCCATACATGATTCTGCCCCCTCTCCCAAGCACACGCCCATCCCTGCTCCTCCCTTCCAGTGCCTCCTGCATGCCACTGAATAGCTGTTTCCTGGCATGCAGGAGGCCCTGGGAGGGAGGGGAAGAATTGATCACCAGGGCCCGCAGACCCCCTGGAATACCCTGGCGGACCCCAGTTTGAGAAATGCTGCCGTAGATAACGACAGGATATGATTCTCCAGAGCTGTCAGTCTGACACCTTTAGCAAGCCCCGCATTTACTTTGAAAAACCCACCCCACACAAAAGGCTCTCTTGGCAAGGAGGATTTATGCTGTGCCCAGCAAATCTCAACTGGCAGCATCCACAGTCTACCCAGTGCCACTCTCACTCCTTTTATTTCCCTGCTCTGAATTGGCACAGCCTCCCTTCCGCCTCGAACCTCTCAGGATTCATCTTTCCTTTAAAACGGGCCCACGTTGTCTTGCTCCCCTGAAGCCTGTCTGTGTTATGCTGGAGATAGAAGTGGAGAATGAACACACGGGGTTAACAGGATTTGCTGATTTAGTGTGTTCATACAAGGACACACAGAGCTATCAAAGCTGATAGTCAGGCACCAGATCCTATCCAACATAACCAACTTTATGATGTTTGCTCAAATATCTTTCTCCCCTTTCCCAACCTACCATAATGGACAGCAGTGTAAGATATTATGCAAACTCACACAGTGTCTATCCAATGGGTGCCATTAAAAATGCTATATAACCCAACCCAAATGCACCAACCTGACAGGCATTCCTTCTTCTGCTTTTCCTTGTTTTCAGCTATTGCTGGTTTGTTCCTGGGCTGTTCTTGGAGAATTTTCAAGGACAAACTTCTGTGACCTTGAGCAAGTCATTAAGGCCTTGATCCAGTAAAGCAACGAAGCACGTGCTTAACTTGAAGCATGTGAATAGTCACAACAGGACTAAACAGGGGCAGGCCCTGATACAGCAAAGTACTTAAGCCTGTGCTTGATTTAAGTGTGAGCTTAAGTGCTTGGCTGGATCAGGGCTTAGATCTCTCTGTGTCTGAGTTTCCCCATCTGTAACATGGGAATAATAATAGTTTCTTTCTCCCACCCTGCGCTAGCCTTTATCTATTTAGATTATAAATTCTTCGGCGCTCTTCTTAAATGCAGGAGAGCGCATCATACAGTGGGACCCTGATCAGGTTGGGGTCTCTAGATGCTTTTGTAAAACAAATCAAACAACAACAACCTGTTTCCATTTGGGAGTTACATATTTTGATATTTACTTAGTTTTTCCAGATCAATATTTATTGTCATGATTTAGGGGGGGAAAATGTTGATCTTCATTACCCAGATACCTGTAGTATCTCCATTTCAGTCAATGGCATATGTCCCACTGACTTCAATGGCATCAAGATTTCACACACCCCCTCCCTGGCTCTATAACAGAAGATACCGCATTACTGCAGTCACTGTGGAGTTGCAACTATTGCGTTTTTAATGGCATCCACTGTAGCTATATCTGTATTTAGCATTTTTAGCCCTGTTCCGAAGCTAAAGAAAAGTTATGCTCATTAGAGCTTTTCTCTAATTAGCTGCTAGAAACAGATTTTTTGGTAAATGTCTGAGCATAAAGTTATTTGTGTACCTAATTTCTTTTTTATGTTACATTTATTTTTAAGTGTAATTCACCAAGGCTTAACATTTGTAGTTCTTGCTGGGGCATTATAAAAAGTGATGTACATTTATTACAGCCTTTTAAATTGCTGCATTTTATTTCCATATGTTTTTAAATGGTTATTGAGCTTGTTTTGTGCTCTTCCCATCGTTAAAATGTATTTTTTATTGTACATAAATGGTAAATAATGGATATCTGCCATCTGGTGCCAATCCTCTCTCCAGCCTTGTACTCCACCTCATCCTTTTCTTTCTTTTTTAGTTCTCCCCAAGTGCCTCTTTCCCTTTCTTACTCTTCCCTTTCTCTTAGTTTCCCTGTCACCCTCCTCTCCTTACTGTCTCTTTGTGAACCTGATTCTGATCTCACTTTCCCCCGGGTAACCCCTTTGAATCCAGCAGAATTACTTCTGGTGTAAATGAGATCAGAATCAGGCCCTGTGTCTCCAAAGCTCTCTTAGGTTCTCCAAGCTCTTTTCCTCCTTCTGCCAAAGTTTCTCTGGGCCTGATCTCATTTACACCAGTGTAAATTGGAAGTAACTCCACAGTAATAAATGAAGTTACTTACAGTGGTTTGACACCAGTGTAAGACATGGATCAGACCCTCTCTCTCTCCTCTTTATCTCCCAAAGCCCCAGCATATTGAAGTTTTAATCAGGGGATTCCTTGGAGAGAGACCCACCCTCCCGCATTTACCTCTGTTGCCCAGTGAACATTGGATGTGATTGCCATCCACATTCATGGGTTGTTGAAGAGAAATGCAAGGCCAACCAATACTTGCTTGCATTGGGGAATGAGGGACAAGCCCAGGACCCAAACTCAAGAGTATAAAGTAATGAAACGCCAACAGACAAATAATGGTATCAAAATACAACTGGAGCTTACATCAATGTTGCAGTGATCTGGTCCAGGAAACAGGAGAGTGACCAGATTGCATGAAAACCACAGTGGCCATAATTTGTTATTGATTCCCCCTCCTTTTTTGGGGTGGGGGAGGGTAACTTGTTCCAAAAGTAGCAGGTGTGATGAGACAGATGTTATTCAGGGATTTTCAGGCATTAAATCAGAACCAAGATCATTTCTAATCCACATAATTACTCAGCTATCCCAATTCCCACCAAACATACATGCTAGCCTAACACAATAGGACTGCAGGTGGCCTTCCAGCATAAAATTGGACAAAGTAAGATGCCCCATCTGTCTCTTGTCCCCCTCCAGTCTCTGTCCAAGGCGGAGGTTGTTGTGCCAGACTTGAACTTAAGATACCTTGTTGCTAGCCTCTGAATAATGCTCCAAAATTAACAGAGTGTTAATGACGGTTATAAGATTCACCATTTCAGAGTGCCCCCTCACAGCAAAATCTGCTGTTGCAGCACTTCTGCTTCAGGTTTCCCACAACAATCTGCAGCCCATTCCTGCCATAGAGGTGACTTAGCCTCCCAGCCAGGCCACATTAGAGATTTCAAACCCTTCCCGGGTATCTAATCCCAAAACCAACAAAACACAAAGTTTTTGCCTCAGTCCAAACTGGGCTCAGCCCCTATTTCTCAAGGAGTCTGTCTTCTCTCCTCTTCTCCAAGCAGTCTTCTGCTCCCCACTCTTGGCCCTGCTTTCACCCTTCCCAGGTGCTTTCCCATCTTTCCCCACAGCCCCTCCAGGCTTCCTTTGGGTGCCTTCTTGCTTTTTCTGGAGCAGCCACTCCCAGTTCTTCCTACCTGGAGTCTTCCACTGCCTGCCTTGTCCCATCCTCACAGCCATCTGGTCTCCTCTCCAGTCAGCACTCAGCTGCTGGGCTTCCTTCCTCTTAAGTCCAACACCCAGCACAGGTGTAGCAGAGCCACGCTAAGTGAACAGGTCCAAGGCTTCCTGGCCCTTAAAGGCCAATGACCACTGTAGAAATATCTTGAAGCCAAAGAGCTAGATTCTCCCTCAGCACAGGGGAAGTGTGAGCATCTGGTCCACAGCTTTTTAAAATCCAGTTTCTTTATCAGTATTAAGAATAACACCATAAATTATAGAAACGGCATGAATTTTAATAATCCATCTATTTCTTATGTTTTTGTCAAGACAAGAGCAAGGAGCAGTCTAGGAAACTCATTTTACTTTAAAGGAATCAACAAAGAAAGAAAGAACACATTTAAAGCCTACATGAGAGAGCACAATGTGCGAGGATCCCTCTACAATAGCAGCCATTTTGGGCTGACTCACAGGGTGGTCTGTTACAGATGGCCTGGGGATCAGAAGGAGCCACTTTGTTCTTAATGGTGCACCACAAACTCCCCTCTCTCCAACCTTACATACCTACGTATACCACTCTTCTCATCACCTGTGCTATTTGCTTACTTTTTGTATTTTTGTCATCTGGACATCTGGATATAGACTGCTCAGTTTCCTTCTTGTTTCTAGTCAATTTCACTTTCAGCTAGGTCCTCCTGGATTAACAGGATGTAATGTTTGGGTGGCAAATACTGCAGGGGGATGTTTATTATTAAAAACTTTTAAAAAAATCATAGGCATCTTTCTATGGTCCTTGACAAACCTATTATTCTGCTGTTTTGCAAAATCTTGTTTAGAGAAAACCCAAATTTTGGGCCAAGATTTTACCTATGCTCCTTTAAATGGAATGACTGGTTGGTGGCATTTAAACTTGCATTCTGGGACAATGGACTATAATTCAACATAACAGAGAGTCGCTGCTTTGCCTGGCCGGGGTTATTCAATGAGGAATCAGAATTCCCTAATTTCTCTTGCTGCCACATGAGCCTTTCGAGCCAAGGTTCAGGTCACTGGCTGCTGATGGAACAGCGTGTGAGGTGCGAGTGAACTGCTTGTATAATTTACATCCCTGCCTTCCTTTAGCATTCACTGGCATGTCTCTCTCATATTCAAGGGAAACGTTCATCTTGAAGCTGCTCTGGTACTATTAACATTATGTGAAATGAGTTACTAGCCGGAGCATCAGCTTTATTGGTTCCCCCAAACAGCAGCACCCGCCACACGGAACACATAGGCCGAAGGTCACTCAGTCTTCCACAGGGCCAGGCCTCAGCAGGGAGCCCTCTAATTGGCTGATATTGATCTGCAAATTGAGCCATGTTGTGATTAATTCCAGTCCAAAATCTCCTGCCACACCAAAGCAATAGGTCAAGGTTTTGAAGCTGTATCAGCTATAGCCAGGGCTTTTAAATGGAGCAGAGGTCCTTTAAGAGGCTAGTGAAGGATTGCTGCTGGTTAATACCCTCCCAGGCTGCTAATATTAACCCCTGGAACCAGCCACACTCAGCTTCATAGCTATTGCTAATAGCAGCTTAATGGCACACTCATGTCAAGTGAACAGATGTTATCAGATTGATTGATTGATGAGGGATTTATCACCACTCTGGCTTCCACTTGCTGCTCACTGGATCTTTTTCCAATTTATCATCGCTATTGACCAGTGTATATGGTTTCATAATTAATTTGGGGGAGGGAGGAGGTTAAACTATTTTTTCCTGCTTCTGATTTCCTCCACATGTCACTCCCACCAGCTCATGCTGTGCTGCTGTATTTTAAGCGAAGAGCAGGAAGGATTTCACCAGCTGCCGGTCAAACTGAATTTTCAGGCATCTTCAGTGCCAGAAAAGAATGTCCTGTGAGTAGACCTACTGAATAGCATAGCAGCCCAAACAATTCTAGGGTCTCCTGGGATCACTGGCCCAGATCCTCAAAGATAGTTAGGGTCCTAACTTCTATTCTCTTGTGCTTCTCCTGTGCAAAGCAGCACAGTGTGTCTTATCAGTGTAGGCGCCTTGTGGTGATAGTATATTATTTTGTATTACAGCAGCGGATAGAGGCCCCAACCGAGGTCAGGGCCCATTCTGCTAGGTGCTACACAAACACATCGTGAGAGACAGGGTTTGCCTTGGATATGGGACTGGCCTTGCGAAAAAGCCAAGTGCTGGAATATTTAATCGTGGCAAAATTCAAATGCTACTTTCTGGAAACTCCAAAAAACAAGCACAAGCTCTACTGACAACTAATTGCAATTATCTTGTACCTGGTAAGGGACAAAAATGCAAAATTAATCACGGATTGCTTTAACAGGGAATTATAAGGCTTACACATGACATTCATTTTATATTACACCAAAAACCCTACCCTAAAAGAACATTATAAGGTTGCAAAGTCAAACACTCAGAGGTTAGGAAATGCCGCAATTTAGGTTGCCTGTGAAATCTGATTCAGCCCCATTATGGTACAGTTTTCAATTATATGATCACATGCTATTTTTCATGGCCCCTGCCTCATTCAGTGCACAAGGCGGATGGTGCTCATTTAATGAGCAGCTAGTCAGTATTTTGTTTTCTCCTCGTTCACTGTGTGGTTCCCCAGGCATTATTTAATATACACGATTCAAATCCTACTCTGAAGACAGAATTTTTAAATTCCTCATGGGTTTTCTATGGTGATTATCACTAGAGTATCTGAGTGCTTTGCAATATCCTGGGGAAGTGAGGGGTGGTGTTATCCCCAGTTTACAGATGGGGAACCGAGGGACAGCAAAATTATGGCCAAAAGTATCCACTAATTTTGAGTGTCCACTTTGAACACCTAGGATCTGATTTTTCAGAATATTTAGCGCTTTATATATTCGCTATATATATTATATATATTTATATATAGCTCTCGTAGACTTCAGTTGCAGTTATGGGTGCTCAGCACTTCAGGGTCTCCCATCAGGCACCCAGAAAGTGAGGAAGACACAATTAGCGACCACCTCTGAAAAGTTTGGTTTAAGTGAGTTGCCCAGCACCACAGAGGAATATTGTGGCAGAGTCAGGAATAGAAGCCAGTTTCGCAGGGCGGCTTTAACAGCCTTAACCATCAGGCCATCCTCTCTCTTCCTGCAGTCTCCTGCCTCCATCCAATTTCTGCAACAAATGAAGCAGGCAACCTTAATTCTAGCATTTCCTAGCTTTAGAGTTCTTGACTTTGCAACCTTACTAGTGTTCTCTAAATGTAGGGTTTTTTGTATGTGTACTTTCCTAGATTTTTAAAAAACCAAACTGAAAACACAAAAATTCGATCATGTGGCCTCATATTGACACCTACATGGGTCTTCAGCAGGGTTGGAACCTTTAGAGCCCCCACACAGACCTCTGCCACTTGAGCTAACTGAGTAACTGATGGCAGGTTATCATTTTCTATGTGGACCAGCATTAGAGGGGAATGGGACACATTGCCAGTGGATTGCACAGATATTGGCTGAGAGCAAAGGGGTGGTGAGACTCAGGGATGTTGGGTTCTATTCCAGGCTCTGGATGGGAGCGTGGTGCAATGGGCACAGGCTCTTCTTCCCACTTCCCTTTCTGCTATCCCCTCCAACCCATCTCTGTCCCAGTCCCATCTCTTCCAATTCATCGCTCCTTGTCCTATTCCCGGTCTCCGCTTCTCAGCTCAATCCTGGTCTTCTTGCCCAGCAAGTCATAGTCTCATGCTTCTAGGCTTCCCACCCAGTCTCCTTCTCATTCTCAGTCCTAGTATTCCCCACACGACAAGTCCTAGTCTCCTTGACCAACCAGTCCATGTTCCCCAACGCCACCTCATCCTCTGTCTCCTTGCTCAGCCAGTCCCAGTCCCCCACTTTTGGCTCCTCATACAATCTGTCTCTTGGTTTTGGAAACAGCCGGACTGTTTTGGCTGACATTTTGCCAAATAGTTCAGCCTGAGGCAGACCCCCGGAATGGAAAATTTCAGCTTGAACAGTTAAAGTTTGGCCAAGTTATACACAACTGAAAACAGGGTCCCATAATGGGAAGTGTCAGGCAACGTTAATAATCAGTGGTGCTCCCAGTCCTGCCTATAACCATAACACTAACTTGTGCTGTGCAGAAATTTTACTCTTTGTGCTGAGCTAACTGTAGATAAAAATCTTATTAGCTTTAATTAGCCCCAATGGCACAACTCATGCCAGTAAAGTTAAGCACGCACGTGAATGTTTGCAGGAGATGGTAGAATGTAAGCTGTTCCGGGCAAGGACTGTCTTTTTGTTATGTACAAGGCCTAGCACAATGGGGCCCTGTTTGGGGACCCAAAGTGCTCCTGCAATACAAGAAAGAAAGAAAACTGTGTTCAAGGTGAACAGCTAATATACAGTTAGCACTTGTATGGTGTATACTGCGGTAATGAAATAACTGCTCTAGCTTGTGTTACTGGAGGTACTATGGTGATAGGGGTCATATAACTATTTACTGTAGATGGATAGATTAGATTAGTTTCCTGTAGTAACATATACATTGTTCTATCCCAGTGTCTGTAAAGAATCACATAAATATCTTTGGGTATAGTAGATCTGGATGGTGCCAGTTTAAAACCTTTTGCTCACTTGCTAGCCTCCCCTCCCCCTTTCATGTATTCAGCTTCTTCCTCTGCTGGTTACCAGACCACCATAATAAACACGGCTTTGTTCTAGGACACTTGTTGTGTTTGTGTACATTACTGTGTAAAAGATGGGATAAAGAGGCCAGGTTTGGGGGGTGAAGCCCCGAAATCTCACAGCAAATGCAAGGGCTCATTTGGATTTGAGTTCTGTTTTAGCTGAACCATCAAAGTTCAATGGGATAAGAGGTTCATATTTTGGCCCAATCTATCGGTATAAATATAAACCAGACAAAATCATTGATGACTCATGGTAGCAGAGTTTCTTTCTTATAAGCAATATTTCTGGGAATGTTATGGCTGAGCAACGTCTGCTCAGAACTAGATGACTCACATAGAATCATAGCTTGGAAGGGACCTCGAGAGGTGATTTAGTCAAGTCCCCCACATGATGTTTCCTGGCAATTCCAATGCCTTGCTCAGCTCTTTAGGAAAGAATCACGAACATAAGACCCTCATGAAAACATCCTAAGAGTCCATTCAATAAACAAACAAACAAACAAACAAACAAACCAAAAGTTAATAAATTTGCCCATGGACTTAGCCGTGAGTTAAGTGGAAACCCGGCAACTTGCTATAGACTGCATATGGCGTTTTAGTGGGAATCTGCCACTCCACCCCAGCTTCAGGTTTCGACTAGCTCACTTTCCTTATAGTTGCAGGAACGATAGGTGTGTTGTCCTTAGGCATGTGAACTTGCTTCCCATACACTTGTATCGTTCTGGTTAATTTCAGTAGTAACGTGATCACGAAACCACTCAATCTTTACTTCTTGGCCAAGGCATTTCTCTCAGAAAATTTAATCCTGACTGGTTCCTCAGTTCCTATTATCATACAGAAGAGTGCGTTTTACTGAGAGAGTGTAAAAATGGAAGGGGGGAGTGTATTTTTATTATGATCTGAGCATTAGTGAATGATTCCAGGCCTATGGAAAACACTCTGATACAAAATGACTGGACAGAAATGTGCTTAACTATCGGAACTATTAGCTGGCTTTTCCCTGTGCCCAGCCCTTTGGAAACATGGTAGATCTGATCCGAATAAGTCTGGTCTTGCTAGATGCTGATAACATGCTATTCTATGTAAACAGGAACAACATAAACGAGTACATTTGTGAGAGCACTTATTTTTCAGATCAGAAACTCAATCAAACCAAGGGTGATTTTCCCCCTTAACCCAGCATGTGAAATCAAAGATTTTGAAGGTGGCCACATGCAGGAAACTCAGGCTGCAGATCAAGCTTCATCTGCAGGGACTGGCTGGGAGCTTGGGTACTATGCCCCTGCCATGGGGAAGCATGGCAAAGTAGTAGTGACATGGAGTAATGAATTTGAGAGAAAGGAATGGAGAGACAGGAATACTCTAAGGCCCCAGTCTTGCAATGAGCTCTGCTCAGGGTATGTACTAATATTAATAGCGAATAATGGCCTGCTCTAAGTCTGGCCATAGCAATGCCTTCTGCTCGCCAGGCACCTCTTGAAAACAGAGTGTACTGCAAGTCCTCTTTTGCAATCCAGCAATCTAATACCTATTGTCTATGGAACTTGGCAGGGCTTCTCCATGGCACAGTTTTATTGATCTACCTGCTTCTTGTTTTCAGCAACCAAGGAACACCAGAAAGTGATTGACGGGGGGAGGGCAGGTGGCAGGAATGCACGGAACCCTCACTAACAAGGATGTTTTCTGACTGGTGTTAATAGCCAAGAGGTGACCAACGCCATCTCTGTAACAAGCAAACAAGGGAACACAAACTGCCTCCCTTTCAGCTACAAGAGCTCTCCAGTTACACTTTAATAGCTTGCCATGAAAGTCAGTAACATAGCTGAGCTCAAATCAATGCAGATGCTTTTCAAAGGGGGAGGGGAGCAAGATAAGTAGGAGAGGCAGTGGTGGGTATCTAAGCTAGACATAAGGCTGCAATTAACCTTAACTCTCCCAGGCTCTCAAAGTATCAGGTCATTGCCAGATTTTCTCTCCCATTCTGCGAATTGGCAGCATTTTGCTGTGAATATGGATGATCAGAAATCCTGAGATGACAAGTATGCTGAAGGCTAAAGGCACCCTTCCTGAAGGGCTGATGCTTATGGTATGTTTCATAACGAACCAAGATCTTCCCTATGTTGCCTATATTTTACAAGTCATCAGCTTTACAGTGACATGGGATCAGTGCCACAGAATCATACCGGGAAATATGCTACAAGGCTTAACCAACTGAAATCTGGAGAGGGTTATTGTGTCTTGAAAACCCCTTTCTTACCATCTCGTCTCATCTCATCAGAGAGCCACACCTGATCAATAATTAAAATCGAGAAGGATAATCTCATGAAAACCTTTTCTGAATGCTCCAAGTAAAATTCATTAGCTACTCCACTCACTGTACCACTCATCCCAATTTGGTGAGGTCCCCAATGTACAGTAATATGTCGGTGGCGTCTTTACACTGTAAGCCCTGCAGAGAATTGGAGACAAGAGTCTTTGAGAGCATTAGTCATCGGCGGTCCCCTCTGGGATCCTGCTTCACCTCCAGCTTGGATTGCATCATTTGTGAATGTGTGTGTGTGTAAGACAGAGAAGGAGAGAGCGTGAGATGGATGAGAATTTTTCTGGTCACATCCACAGAATCCAGGGAATCTAGAGCAAAACCCCACAGATTGCTGTTTTTTTTAACTAGAATTGACAGTTGAATCAGACTAAAACACAGAAATGGAGAGGCCTTGTTTCAGTGGCCTCCAGCTCAGAGATCAGGTGCGTTCCATTATGAAACACGAAAAAGCGGCAACACAGTTGGTCTCTCTGTTGAGGGTGCCAACACAGCTGACTATTAGGGCCTATCTCAACTATAACAACCATTACTGCCTCAGGACTCTGGCTACACCACTGCTCTCTCCTGACCCAGTTACAAATGGGTGGGATTTTAAAAAAAATCACTCGGCTTTAGCCTAACTGTTCTCCCACTGAAGTCAATAGTGACACCTTCACTGAGTCGGGCCAACACTGAGCCCCTACAAAAGTCCCACCAAATGTGGTTAAAAGTTACATGAAAAGAAAAGGAGGACTTGTGGCACCTTAGAGACTAACCAATTTATTTGGCACCTTAGAGACTAACCAATTTATTTGAGCATAAGCTTGCGTGAGCTACAGCTCATTGCTTCTGATGAAGTGAGCTGTAGCTCACGAAAGCTCATGCTCAAATAAATTGGTTAGTCTCTAAGGTGCCACAAGTCCTCCTTTTCCTTTTGCGAATACGGACTAACTCGGCTGCTACTCTGAAAAAAGTTACATGGTTAGTCCAAGACTTTAGCTCAGTAATGGGGACATGAATAGGTTCAGGATACAGTACAAATGTGAACCGTGCAGTAACTGGGATAACAATAGCATTGTAACCTCTATAATCCCCTGACTTGGCTGCGGTTAGTGATAGGGTCTGAATGTGGTCGTGGTGTCCTTTGGTGCAATTCAAGGTGTTGATATTGATTTCCAAGAGTCAAATTACCAATGAATCTCACATGTAGGCAAAGTACAGCTTCTACACTCTTTGCACATACACAGGATGAGCAATAGTTTCAAAGATCCATGTATGCCTCTAGGCCGGCTGAAAGTTAGGGTAGATCTGTGCATGGCTGGAGACGAGAGATTTTGGCTGCATAACTAGCACTGGAATTTTGAAAAAGGGTTTCTACTTTTCGGCTATACAGCTACTTCTTCCCCGTAGAAACTGAAAGACAGTGCCACTTTATCACTTTTTTGTAGCTACTTCAAGGTACATTAAAGTGAGGTCCTGGCAGCTCACTGCATGGACACAAATGAAAGAAGCCTACAAATATTTTTGACTATACACTGGCCAGGGACAGGACAGATGTTGCAAGGATTAGCAGGTGCAGGTTGGGCCAAGTTTAATACAAAGCACATATTGCTGGTAAAAAACTGCAGGGGTTTTCCAGCAGAAATTCAAATACCAAAAAATGTTGGTCAAACTCCAAAAATATTTGATTTGGAAATGTTGCTGTGGTGTCTGATAGGAGCTGCAGTTCTGGTGCCTCAAGCTCCCATTCTCCTCTATAGACCAGGCTCCCTGGCCAGAATACATCTCCAATGAAGCATCCTGGTCTCCCCATTTGGAGAAGAGAGGTAGTGCATGATGGGATTCCCTGGCCATGGTGCATCATGGGAGATGTAGTCTGGATGGAGAACCTGGAACCCCCCCAAAAATTGCCTATTTTTTTAAAAAAAACAAAAATTAAAATGTTTCATGTTCTTCAAAATTTGTCATGGGAAGGTAGTTTCCTGACCAGTTCTATTCACAACCAATAAGCAGACCAACTCCACTGGTTTGCCTGACCCATCCATTTGCTTTATCAGCTAAGGTCACAAGCTCTGTACCACTTTATTCCCAGCCATCTCAGGCATTTTGTCAATAGTTACTGAGATGTCCACAGCATGAATCAAATCAATAACGTGATCAATATTAGCCATGAAAGCCTCTGGTAGGCGGTTGTCATGCATTTGACTAGATTTTGCTTAGTGATTATGGAATGTTTTAATTACTGGTGCATCCTTATAGAAAAGTCTGCTCAAAAGCCTGTTTCACATTAAATCCAGATTGCAACAGGGTCTGAGTAAACCGATGTGCTTCATCTTTCTGAGCCCCATTGCATTTGTTTGTCCTCTCTTCCTTAGGCCACAATTCTTAATATCACATACAGTGTTTATTAGTGGAAATCAGTGGGCTAAAATTTGATTTTAATGACTTCAATGCATTTCTCACTGTAGTAAGTTCTATACCCAGTATTAATAGTTTGCAGGATCAAGCCATTAGATTGCAAACCCTTCAGTGCAGGGAGTGTGATCGAATCCAAAAAGAGACTGAGGGTTAAGGCACTGAACTGGGAGTTAACAGAACTGGATTCAATTGCTGGCTTTAACACAGGCTTCCTACAGGATTGGTACATCACTTCATCTTTGAAATGAGAATCACAACACTGCCTGTAAAAGGTGCACCATCACCTGCAGTGTTGCTTAGTGGTCAGGCAGGGGTTTCCAGTTCTCCCCTCCTACACTGGGGGAGCGGGGGCTGGGTCTTTGAATTATCAAGGTCAGTCCTAGTAGGTCTCCTGCCTTAGATAGAGGCCCCTGGTGCTGTGCTGTCTGCTCGGAGTGAGGTAGGGGAGCCCACCCTCTCCACTGAGCTCTGGTCCAGGGCCCAATGGCAGGCGGCTACACACAGCCCCTTGGGTTGTCAAGCTGCCGCCTTCCCTGGACTGCTTCCTACGCTGGTCCCCTGTCAACTGCATCACGGTAAAGCCCCTCTCAGATCTCTGACCTGCACACTCAGTTGCTTCTCTCCTTCCTAAGTTCTCCCCTTGTCCGTGTACTGAGGCTTCAGGCAAAGAGCCCCTGGGGCAACACTTTTGACCCTCAGAGCTAAGGGCTGCTATCTGCTCCCATCCATTGCATGCTTCCTTCTGAGCTGCTTGTCTCCCCTTTTAAAGTCCTGCCTGCAGCTTGTGCAGGCCCTGTAGGCGGGACTGGGCTGGGCTGATGTCTAATAATTATTGAAAATGCTGTGACCTTGGCAGACAGGGCCATGTCTTTTTTTCCTGTTTATTTGTTGCTACTGGCTCTTCTATAATGTAAGCGTTGGGTAAAGTAAGTTCAGCCATACAAGTTCCAGTCTTCTCACAAATAACGGGCATAGTTACATGGTACACTTTGTAGACCAAGGGTCCCTTATCATTCATCTCTTCTACAGTAAAATCGTTGTGCTCAGTGGCACGTTCTTCTGCTGATTTAGACCTCTGTAGCTTTTTGACTTGATGACATTCATGAGTCCAGGGATACTTCTTTATAGAAAAGAAAAATACTAAGGCCTTGCATCAACAATGCATGATTAATAGCAAGCTGTGTTGTCTGCAGTCACCAGCAGTGAAGGTTAAGAATTCTCTTTCACTCTAAAAAGTCTCTGGAACAAATACCGGCAGCTTTTTGTCAGCTTTTCCTAAAAACTAACAGTGTGCCTGGATTAAAATAATGCTGTATCAATGGATGCACTTACAGAGCCGATGAAATAGCACCAGGATCTGAGTCAAGTTAAAATCAAAAGGAGGGGGAAAAAAACATTTTTAAAAGCTATTCATCTAGCGAGGAAGGCTTAAAAATTAAAATGGACGATACGAGCAACAAATGTTGCCCTCCAGTGTTTCCCCAGAGTGGCACTGGCTGGTAGATAGGTTGGTGCAGCTTTTTAGCTCACGTAGGCTAGGATCTTCCAGGCATGAATTTCGATGTATTGTTGCTATTCATTTCGCACCACTGGGGAATTGCTGGTTTAAACAAGGAACCATATGTCTGAACGTGCCATTGTGCTTCCCAGTTGTGGTATGATGTTGTGAAGACAGATAGGTTTATTGACAATGCCATTATTCTGACATTTATTTTGGCCTTTGGATGAAATCCTCTAGTCTCCTGCTGAACACGCAATCTCACTATGGTAACACTGAATGCTCCCTTATTACCGATCATGGGATGCAATGGACCCTGGAAGAAATTCATGAGGAGACAATTGTTGTTTTTCCCTTTACAGCTTACGCTAGCTGCTAAGCATGGTAGTGTGACAATGGGCCTACAGAACCATTTTTTTATATGGTAGTTCAGACTGTACCATGGTAGATTAGGTGATGGGGGAATCTGTGCGACAGCCAAGAATTATTAAGTGAATATTCATCACCTTATTGGACCATCCCCTGTTGGTTGACCTCATTCTGATGCTTTCCTCTTCCCCTCCTCAACCAAGCTGCATAAAAAGGACACAACAAATTATTCAGCTGACTATATTTTTGCCACTGTGCAAGTCCCTGCCCTTAGAAAGCACACATTGTAGGGTCTTCTGCCTATGCCTTAACCACAAAACCATCCTTTCAGACAAAGCAAGGTCTTGTGGGGCAGACACTGCCCTGGGACTCAGGAGGTCTGGGTTTAATTCTTGGCTCTGCCACAGACGTCCTCTGTGACCTTTGACAGGTCACTTAATTCCGAGTTCCTCATCGGGATGATGGGAGTGAGAAGACTTGCATCCCTTGTCTGTTTAGATTGTAAGCTCTTTGTGGCCGGGAGCATCTCTCACTCCATCTCTGTACAGTGCCCAGCCCAAGGGGGCCCTTGGAGTCTCCAAGCACTGCCCTAACAACAATAATTGGACACTGGCTGTCATGTGCCCAGTAGGAGACACCAGCCAGCGCGTGCAGCTCTCTGCACGATCCAGCTTGATGGCCTTGGGGGGAGCGGGTGCTGCGGGGAGCCTCCACTCAGATCTCTTTTGCCAGCTGACCACCAGGCCTCCTTGGGGGTTGCCCGTGCCTACTTGCAGTGCCCGGGTGCCCGCTGCCCCCCGGAAGGGGTGGCTTCACGCTGACAGAGGCTGATGGGGATGAGCGGGAGGGATGAAGGTAAAGAAAGCGGAACAAAATATTTGTCAGGGACAAGCTAACTGTCCCCGGGGTGCGGCTGTTTCACCAGCCTGCTCCCACCATCCAGGCGCCTCCTGGTTATTCCCCAGCCCCCCGGCTCAACGCGGCTCCCCTGGGCCCTTGCCTGGCTTGTCAGTGGCCTGCGTCAGCGTCACGCCCTCACAGCCTCCCCCCTTCGCCCCGGGATCCAGGCCTGAGATCCACCCCGCCGCCCGGCCCCTGTCGCGATTCCCCTTTCACTCGCTCGGGCTCGGCGGCGCCCAGAGGGCAGGATGAAGGGCTCCCACCTCGCAAGCCGGCATCGGCAACGGGCAGCCGGAGAGGAGCGACATGGCGGCGTTCGCAGGGAGCGACAAACCGGGGGTGAAACGCTCGAGTCTGCTGAGCCGCGCCGCTGCCCGGCTTCCCGAGGCGGAGGGGTCAGCCAGACCCCGCTAAACAGCGCCAGGCAAGGCAGAGGCAGGGGAAGCGGAGCATTAAGGGACCGGTGCAGTGCCGTGGTAATCCCGGGAAAAGGGGGAGGAAGGGTGTTTGGAGATCAATACCCCGTGGATGAAAGACGGCTACAAAGAAAGTGGTTAAAGGCCTGTTTGTTAAAGGGGGGAGGGAGACATTCGTCTAAGACCGGACTAATGCAGCAGGAGACGCTTGTCCCGGCATTGAAAGCTTTCCTGACACACCGGCACAATCCACCATCCTCCCAGCTTAGCTCGGGGATGGCAACGCGGCCCAGCGGCGGGTTATGGGGGTGCCTGCGGGAAGGGAAGCAGGGCGATTGGGCTTGAACTCCAGCATGCAAGAGGCAGCTCAGTGCTTCACAGGGTGCCGGGGCAAAGAGCAGCCCAGATGCCAATCTGATTCTCCTGCTGGCATCAGGGTGAGCTTCCCTCTTGGTGCAGCCGAGGGACCGGACGAGGGGGCAGCTCCCTGTCCCGTCTTCCCATCCAGCAGGGAAAGGTAACACAGAACCCAGCTCCTCCCTAGGGCACAGGGCCTGCGATCCCCCAAATCATGCTGCCAGGCCTGGGGCACAATGGAGCTGACTAAAGTGGGCCTCGTTCCAGGAAAAGGTGCTATGAAGTGAGGGAGACGTGGGAGGGCTGAACAAGGGGGGTTCTCAGCTCCAACCAGCCCAGAGGAAAGACTCTCCAGCTCTCCACTCTCCTTTTAACAGCATGTGCCCGGTTTTTCATGCCACCTTCGTGTTCATCCAGGAAGCCTCTCCTGTCCTCCCTTCTCCCAGCTTGATCTCTCTGTGAAGCCAACATTGATGGGTGTGTGTGTGTGTGTGCGAATGTTATTCTGAAGCAATAATGTCAAGTCCATATTTCTCTACTTATTTCTGCTGCGTCACTGTCTCGTTGGATCAATTATCTCCTGGCTGGGAAAGAGCTGACTCAGAGCTAAATCTGGCTCATCACTCTACCTGCAGTAGGATAGCCTCTCCTAGGAACCCTGATACACTTAAAACCCTGCAATCTCTCTCTCTCTCTCATATACACACGGTGTACATAAATATAACTGCGGTGGCAACTTCATTATTAAGGCTGTAACAAGCCTTCCAGGCGAAGTCGGATTTGGATGGTTCCCTCCGCCGCCCTTGACCGTTCTCAAAGCAAATCCAATCCCCGTTCTCGCTTGTGGTCTCTTGTGTATCCCATGTCTTCTCCCTCCGTTTTGAGATGAATTAGATAAAGAATGCTAGAGATCCAAGAGTCAGGAAAATGACAGATTTTTCATGTTTGAAGAGCCTTCCAATGTACGGGTTTGGTTGTTGTTGTTTAATATCTCCAAAATAGCTTGGTCGGGAAACTCCACGTGGGTTTCATTGATCTGAAATCCAGGCGCACAGGGGCCTCTGCATATTGGGGGGGAAAGGGTTCATGGTTAATTTTAGAATGAATTGCTAGGGTTTTTGAACCTTCAGGAATCCTGGGGTGAGGTTCTCCGGCCTGCGCTATGCAGGAGCTCAGACAAGGGGATCACAAGGGTCTTGTCGGGCCTTGGATCTGTGAATCTCTGTCAGAACTGCAGCCCAGCTGGGGGTGGGGGGATAAGCTGGCTTTAAGTCGCCTTTGCGCCCTCCCAATTCTGGCCTGCTCCAGGGGCTGGAGAGGCCCCCCGGCAAAATGTAGGCATGGTCTACTGCCAAGCTAGGTCGCCATAGCTACATTGGTCCGGGGTGAGGAAAAGAACGCACTCCCCGGCGAGATATGCGGACCTAAGCCCCAGTGTAGACACAGCAATATCAACACACTCCTCCTGTCTCCCTCCCACCCCGCAATGCAGGGCTTGTGAGGGATCTCCACAGCAGCGGAGCTGAGGAAATACTCCCCCAGCCAGAGGCGGGGATTTTAGGGCCCCTTTTATGCCACTCACTCTGTGACTCTCTCAGCCTCTCAACAGCCCCTAAGACCCTGCAGACTTTTTAAAGCTTCATTTAGTTTGCAACCACCTTCCACTGTTGACTTTGCCCTCTTGCTCTTATCCTGTTATGAGGCTCAGTATGGGCCTGATCCAAAGGCCACAGAAGTCAACGGAAAGTCTCTCACAAACTTCGATGGGCCTTAGATCAGACCCTAAATCCATAATAAGATTTAAAGGAATATCTGTTCGGATTCTCAGATCTGACTTAGCAGAACCTGAGGGGTTTAAGCACTTTTAGAGCCTTCAAAAGTTATAGCCCCCCCCCAACCCCAGTAGATTTAAACCTTACCTGCTATGTAGAGAGTCTCCACATGCCACTTCAGTACAATCAGCCACACAGACAAATTACAAAGCCAAGGTAGCAGAGATGGACCAAAGTCATATCCGCCATACCAAGTTCAATGATCTCCCTAACTATCTCATTCTCCCTCCTGATATGGATCGGAGGCTCCAATAACCTCATGCAATCACATCCTCATCTTCACCCATCCATTAATTAAATAATGGCCACAGAGCCCAGACTACCTCGTTTGCCAAAATAAAGCAGACACTTAATGATTATCCTCATTGTCCATGCAGAATAAAGGGGAGATGACAAAAATTGAAAAGCAGTTTTGCTCACTATCGCAGAACTGACTCTACATCGGGTCAGGCATTGCATTTCCTGCCTCACCTGATTTTGGGTGACATCCTCCTGGGGGGGGGGGGGGTGTAGGCAGAGTACATACAGCTTGCCTGTTGAATTCCCTTAACTCTGAATTGTCAGACATTCAGAAAATCTATTAAAATGTTTTTAATAAATAACGCATTTTTTATACAGTGACCTCAAAGCACTTCAGTAAGTATCATTAGCAGAACCGATGGAAATTTTCTGAATTTAGATTTTTCAGTTACATTTTTTTCATCCAATTTAAGAATTTCAACCAAAATTGGGTAGAATTTTTTTGCAAAAAATATTTTTTGCAAAAAAAATTCTCATAGCAAATTAATCCTGACTTTTGGCCAGCTACGGAGTTGGTAAAATTTTCAGAATTTCACATTTTCAAAAATAAATAAATAAATAAAGGGGGGGGGGTTTGAAATACTGAGTTTCAGTGAACAAGAGAAATACATTTTTGTGAACGTTTTTCAACCAGCTCTAATCATTATCCCCCTTTTTACAGAAATCAGTCGGTCCTTATACATTGAACACGGTTATTAATGAAGATTACATAACATACAAGCTCCCAGGAACGGCGCACCTTAGCAATAGCAGATACATCCCTCCCCAGACAGAATATAAACTCAAAAGGATAGCCCCAGGGTCAATCTACAGAACAGATAGAACCATGCTAAGTGTAGCCCTACTCTGAAATGCTCATCAACCACAGTAATAGCTAACATGACCTAACAAGTCCACACAGCCTCAGTTTTGATGGCACAGCTATGTTGGTCTGTCTATTCTTGAAGGGTCATGTTGCATAACTGTATTTGTATCCGTGCATTGCAGAAAAAGAGTGGCTGGGGGGTAGTGGTGGGGGGAGAGGGAAAGGGAGCAGGGAATGTGACACCAACAGCATTACTTATTTTACAGTGAGGTTTATTCAAACGCAGGCTAAAAGTCAAATCCAACAGTCTCTGCTTGACCTTATCCGTTTTCCAAGCATATTATTCAACCAGGTCCTATCATCCATCCAACCTACTGATCCTTAGCGATACACCATGACAGGAGCGTCCCCTGAATTCATGAACATCACAGAGAGAGAGCTGACAGCTGGCATTTAAGAGGAGCTGATTTAGCTGCCTGGTTTATTTGTTTTGCATTCACTGCAAGGATCTGCTCCTTCCTTTGCATGTGTCACCAAGTTCCCAGGGGAACATCTGAAGCAATTTACAAACCCGTCTTTTCCATATTGCTGAGATTCTCTCACTACCGACTTTTCCTTTATACAGGAGGAATCAACCTTTTAGGATCCAGGAACCATCTACTCTAAGTCATCTTTAATGTCACTTCAAGAGCTGTATATACTTATATGTACACGTAGGCCAGAGTGAAACCCCAAGAGAAGCTATGCATGAGCACATATCGTTCAGCATCTGCAAAGGGATTTAAATAGGCTTA
Organism: Lepidochelys olivacea; assembly: GCF_965140295.1. Taxonomy (NCBI): domain Eukaryota; kingdom Metazoa; phylum Chordata; order Testudines; family Cheloniidae; genus Lepidochelys; species Lepidochelys olivacea. Next base: position 63,648,395 of record NC_140421.1, on the reverse strand, counting down.
CTGCGGGAGAAAGCTCTTTTATATATGTATAGAAAATGGAAACTAACTTTGGATAACCTTGGAACAAAGAGAGACAGGAACCATCCAGTGATTCCTCTTCTCTGCCTTCAAATACCATGATAAAATAGTATGAATAGCTCATAGTTAACATTTTATAATTGAGGATTCCATATTTGCCTTTCATTTAGATTCAGTAGATCAGGTATGATAGATAGATAAACCTAAAATATGGAAATCTTGACTGATTTAAGGTGAACTGAAATGGAGAAAGCTATTTTTATTATACAGCTATTATAATAATGCAGTTACTAGAGATTAATAACTGTGTAACAGATATGCTAGCATCTACATACAATATAGATATCTCTATAGTTTTACATTAATTTATTTAATATGCTAGTATGCTATTAATATGCTAGTGTTACCTATTGCATTGTGTGTTATGTAAATACATGTACTTTCAAAACTGGTATTTGTTTAATATGCAACGGGTCCAATGGAGTCACACAAAGGAAAAATTTGGCCCTGCAATTGAAAATCAAAATTAAATGCATGAATGGGCATTCTTCTTTTACATATGTGCTAATGCAGAGCAGATCCATTTAGAATAACATCTTAATTGCATATTAGTACTGCAAATGCACCATTCATCTGTAGCAGGAATAATAATGTGTATTAGATTTCCATGTCTCAGCTTCCAGAGATGTACTTTTGTATTTTCCCTGCACTTTGCTGCTTAGCCTTGAGGCTTGGTGGATTTTAAATTGACCCTTGTCTTTTGAGATAAGAGAAAGTAATAGGCTGAGTGAAAACAAGCAGTCGGTGCTGACTAGCCATTTTGATTTGGGGAGAAGGAAGATACCAAAGGGACAAAAGCAAAGCCTCTGTTTTCTAAGCAAAATGTGAGCAGTCAATTTCAATGCATTCTTAAAACGGGCTCAGGTAGCTACCTTCCACAGCCTAGCATTATCAGTGTTACTTAATCTAAACATGAATGGATGGAAGGATTTCCCCCAGAATGGATTAGAGAGTCAGGAGAAAAACAAAATCCAGCAGAAATCCTTTTAGTCATTTTTATCAGGGTTAAGATTTTCACACCTCAAATTTCCAATGGCAATTTGCGTGGATAATCTCAGATTAGTTTGTAGCTCTGTGTGTCCCCCCCAAAAGTGAATTTTGCAGAGACAGAAGAGTAAAACAATTATTTTGGAGGACGAATGTGACATCTAAATAATAAAAAAAGAGTTCATCTAAAAACAAGCAGCTTAGTGTTTGGGGATTTTTTCTGTTTTTCACTATGCATTATTCATATTAGACAAGGTGACCAAATGTGTCATCTTCCTGTGCAATTACCAGGAGAACATATTCAAAGACATATGCTAGTGCCTCTCAGTGAAAGGAGAGGTGCAAGTAGCGATTATTTACTAGACACGGTCATAAAGTCGGCAAGTTTGACTCCTGGGATACAGCTTAATTTACTCTCCATAGTAACTCGGTGCATGCATCCAATACAAGCCACTCCAGTGCGTGGTTGTTGGAGTCCAGTGCGTGTGCTCAGTGCTTTGGTTTCTCATGCACTGTTTAAGAAATGTGTTTTGCATCGATTAGATGTTCCTATCGAAGAGCTGGCGAATGAATGACAGGCCATTTTTAAATTATTTACAGCCTTGGCATTTTACTGAAAGCAAATCGTCAACTAAATCTAGTTTGTTATCCTTACAGCCACTGGGCCCATTTCTCCTGAGCACAGCAACTGCGATAAAGATCATCTCCTCCTCAATTTATTGCTTTCTTGATTCGATAAATACATTTCCTGCAAGAAACCCTCACAGAGGATGTTTATCTAAATCAGTCCCCAACATTCATTTTTGCAACTACATGTGCTATTTCCCTTTCTTTCTACAGACGTTGCTTGTTTTTAATCTGCTATACTCTATAGGACGTATGGATTTTTCCACCCCAGTTCTTTTCTTTAACCTCTCCTTTGACAGGCAGTGGACTAGGTGCACGTGGGAAATATATTTCTCTCATTCAGTCAGATAGTTCCAATATCTTTCATGGCATTCTAGTCTCGTGAGCGAATGCTCTTTAGATGCTGCCGAGGGGACACAGGAATGACATATGGCTGGCATGGAAGGGGTTAAGCGTGCCACCACTCCTGTTATTCGTGGTGTTATTATTTTAGATCATGCCTCCAGGTCAGTCAATTTGCAGCTCAAGGTTCGGGGTCAGATGGAAGTAATTTTGGAATGTGATTGAGATATAGAGTCAAGGCTCTTTTTTTAATAGGTACATTGGACACCGACAGGTACTATCATTTCCAGAACAAAGAAGCATCCAGTGGACATAGCCGCCAGCAAGTAGATGCATTCAGAGAGCCTGTTCTGCAGCAATTCTAATGGATGCGCATTGTTCCCTCTCTTAAAATCTGAGACGGCAGACAGGTCCTACACTGAATGAAACCAGAGAAATTCATGTCGCTCAGATACGCTAAAGCCTGCATTTAACGAATGCTAAGGACTTCACAGACACCACTGTAGGCAAGAATGCAGAGTTAAGGCCTGCATTATGCCCCTAACTCATATGCAGTTATTTAAATGTGAAACTAAAAGGGGCATATTCTCACTAAGGAGAAGGTGTCAGCCTTCATTTAATTTTTGGTCCCAGTCTTAGCATGCAATCCTTTCCCCAGCCCAGTGTCTCAGTAACAGGGCTGAGTACTGGGGACTTCTGCAGGGGTTGTGCGCACACAGAAGGAATCCTGGGATGGTCAATGGATGCGCGTAGTCGATGATCCACTGGCTATGCCATTATTCTGGCCTAGCCCTACAACTGCCCTGCACCCCGGGGCACAGCGAGTCCTAAAGACACACAGTTCCAGTGTTTTAGGGATTGAGCCAATGTCCACTGAAATCAATTGGAGCTTGGGTTGCTGAGCACATCTGAAAATCAGGCCACTTCTATTTAGAAGCCTAAATACAGCCATAAGAGCCTGACTCAGCGTCTGATAACGTTGGCAGCCATCCACTCGCAAAAAGTATTCTTGTACATTGTATACTCATTGTATTACTTGTGCACGCACACACACTATTAAAAAGCAGAAACAATTTTTGGGGTGAAATCCATTTGTTCCTAGGCTCAGTCCCCTTTACCAAATTTGAGACCACAGAACATACATGATTCATCTACTTTCTGTAGGTACTTATATGGCTCTATTACTGTAGTATCTGAACAACTCACTGTCTTTACTGCAGTTATCCTCATAACCCCCCGGTGAGGCAGGGCAGTGCTATTATCCCCATTTTACAGACAGGAAACAGAGGCACGGAGAGACTAAGTGACATACCCAAGGTCACACAGGATGTCTGTGGAAGAGCAGATTCTTGACCCCGGGTTTCCTGAGTAGCAGGCTAGCACCATAACAACTGGACCAACCTTGCTTTTGCTAAATGCAGAAGTAGGAAACAGGAAGGAACAAGGTCCTCCCTTTCCGTGCAGTTACAGGAAAATGGGGTCCGCTCCTTGGGGGTATTGGCCAGGACACGCTGACTCAGTACATCCCCTCAGCAGCTTCCAATAGAATTTAAAGGTGCTCCCCCAATGGCTAAAACCGGAGCGGCTGAGCTGCTTGCCTTCTCTTGGGGGTCATTCCTCCTAGTGTGCAGAGAGATTAACTGGCAAAGGAGGTACAAGTTACACCTTCCTGAGTCGACTTCGGTGAATCTGACCCAACCAGCCATTCAGACACAGAACACACCAAGTGACCAGGAAACAGATTTATCAGAGTGGCTCAAGGTTTTTTATTTGTTTGTTTTGTTTTTTATATAAAGAAAGTTAATAAAGAATGGTGACAAAACTTTTTTGAATGGTGGATTGATGCTGACAAGCTTCACAAAAGCAATGTGAGGAAGCTGTCAGTGTGCCCAAAGCGAAAAAGAGTAGGAAAGGAGCCCTTGTCATTCCTTTCGGTGCCATGTGCAGATGGTTTTTAGGCAGCTACTTGCACGGCGGAAGAGCTTTGTCGGAAAGTCACCTGGGATTTAAACCAGATTGACAAAGGTCTCCTGTGCATCATTGCAGGACCTACTGCAATCTCCTCACCTGACTGGGGAGGGATAGCTCAGTGGTTTGAGCACTGGCCTATTAAACCCAGGCTTATGAGTTCAATCCTTGAGGGGGCCATTTAGGGATCTGGGGCAAAAATTGGGGATTAGTCCTGCTCTGAACAGGGGCTTGGACTAGATGACCTCCTGAGGTCCCTTCCAACCCTGATATTCTGTGACTAGAGTGCATGCTTCCTGTGTCACTTGTCTCTATGTTTGGTCTTATTTTATCCATTGCTGTTTTCACTGCCAGTAAGGTTTGCACCAGTGGTATTTCCCTTAGAATGTCACCCTCATATCTATCAGGAAAATAGCCTTTTAACAAATCTGCCTTGGCAGGAGTACACATAGCAGGTCAGTTCAGCTAACTTTCAGGCCTGGCCATTCAACAGAGCACAGAGCAGAGATGCTTGCCAAGATGCATTTGTTCTTTTCAGCCAGTGTGACTGTGTTAATTTCAGTGATCATACAGCAAAAGTTTCTCTTCTGGAACCTTGGCAAAATTACTCTGTAGGTGGAGCTGTTTGGGTTCCGCTAAGAAATGCAGGAGCAGAACTGATTTGAAATCAGATGTCTAGTTGCCACAGTTTAAGGCTTGTTTAGAAAGTTTCGAAACTCATAATTTCATTGAAATTTCAGCAAAACAAGGGTAAAAACATTTAACAGTTCTGGACGTGAAAATGTCATCCTGTTTCTCAAATCAAATTTTGATTTAAAAACCAAAAGATGACATTTTTTCATGAGAATTTTCAGGAAATTTATGTCCCATTGTTTGACCAGCTCTAATCAATACTCTCTCTTTTCAGGCCCCATTTAGGGCTTGTCTAGATTTAGGAAATTATACCAGTTCAACTGCATGGATGTGGTTTTCAGTAGACGTTCTGCAGCCGTGCAAAAAGGGATTTGATTTCGATAGGAATTTGGCACAGACTTACGTGATTTGTTGAATAGAGACCACGATATTTGGTGCTGAACAATGATGACAAAGGAAATATGGAAACCACCCTACTGTGATTGCGATAGGATAAATGTTCTGGGCTTTGCTCAAATGTGGGATGACATGTGAATGTGATCTCTTTCCACACATCACTGGAGACTCTTGCACCAGAGGTTAGCTAAAAAACCTTAAGGGCTTGGAATGTAGGAGGACTTTTAATTGAAACTGAGCAACTGTAGCAGTTGAGTTGCAATGTAGCTCACATGGAATGCTGAGTGCACAGTTGAAATCCAAGGTTTATCGAGAGTAATTTAAAAAATAAGAAATTAAAAGCCTTTAGAAATAATATCGTGTGTGGAGTGTGGCTTTATATAGATTTGAAGAGCCTTAGTTATTCCAGATTTCTGGTGATATACACTGTATACCGAGATGACTGTTCAATTGTTAAACATGCCTTGGAAACAACTCTGTTGAATCAGAGAAACATGAAAGCCTCCAGAGCAATAGAAAGAGTAACATTTCTTAAAATATGTTTTGGCTCAGGAAAGAGCCATCATAAAGCATCATAATATAATCTACTTGCTGCTCACAATAGATAGAGTTTAGTAAAGGCAGGGGAAATCAGGGTTGTGAAAAAGTGATCATGTAGTTTGGATGTGTCTCTGCAAATTGTGCTGTGTGTTGCAGAATTCCAGCTTACTTTAAAGAAAGAAATAAAAATGAAGCTTCAGTCTCTATTCTATCCCATTACCAAACTTATCCTCCTACAAATATGCTGTTATTATAAAGCTCTTCAAGGAAAAGACCTTGCCTTCTTCTCTGGTTGGAAAGAGCCACATTATAGGCCGCACTAAAAATAAAATAATAATAAATTTTTGATGTATATAATTTCTTTAAATCTCAAAGCACTTTATAGCCCGTATGCTTAAAGAGCTACAGAAATGCAGCCATCTCTGGGGCCGGGAGGCAACCATCAGGCATACAGTTGGTACAGTAGGAAAGGGAAAATTCTGGCCAAGAATTTTAAAGCAAACTCCTACCACGACGAGAAGGATCCTGAGATTTCTGATGTTCATACAGAGCAGAGAGGGCTTTCATTTTTTAAGGCTCCTCTGAAAGGCCTTTTTGAAATAAAATGCATGGTCCTCAATTTACAGAGCAATGGGCTGCTGAGACCTGCTCACTGGGGTTTGAATTCCTGAGTGGTGAATCTAGTGTTATCCTCCAAGTTTACCTCACATGCAACTTGCCTAGCATGGGCTTGTCCCACCTGTTCCCTAAGTACCACCTCTCTGCTGTAGAGCGAATGGTATTTTCCCACTGGGAAACAATTGTAGATAACGGATCAGTGGAAGCTCAGGGTAGCCGTAAGAGGATATGTAGTTTCTATCTTGTTTTGCTGCACAGACCATGTGATCTTTACTCACTGCTCCAAACTGGGCTCTCCTTATACCTTTCCCTGTCAGATTTGCCAGCTCACTTACACCTCAAGTAAAACTGACTGCGTAGGATACACTCACCTGAGTCTGCTGAAGGATTCCTACTCATTGTTATGGAGGAGAAAGGTAATAATGGTAATTGTTGGTATTATTTATTGCTTATTAACTGCTTTCTGTGCACTGGATGTGGCATGAAAACAAAGGAAGATACAGACCATGTCCCAAGGAGCTGACAACCAAAATACATGCAGACAAAACTAATCATATTAGGGGACCCAGAGGAAGGATCTGCCTTACAGCATCTTCTTTACATATTACTGTCATGGTGAAAGGCAGTGTTTGCTGACGGTGGGTTTTGCAGAAGAGAGAAGTTTTGAGGATGGATTTGCAAGGGCAGAGGGTGGACACCTCGCTCGTTAGGGTAGAGGTAAGTTTTAGGTGTCAGAGTAGCATGGAAGCATTGGAAGGAAGGCTGAAGGCATTGGAAGTTTTGCCTCTTTCATAACGCATAGGCAAAACTGTAGCAGCAAGTTGAGCCCCAGATCCCTGGGGCATAATCTAAAGCTCAGTAAAGCCACAACACCCATTAGCGTCAATAAGTTTTGGATCAGGACCTTATCTTTTGTATACATTAGGTGTTCTAATGTGACCATTTTCTACTGTACATTTTAAAAACACATGGTCTTTTAGATCCTGATCTTCCTCATGGAGAAGCAGGTAGCAGCTAAGTGGATATGAAAGACGAGGTGGAGGCTGGGAAACCTTTGGCTCAGATACTGAAGCCATGAGAGGAAAAAGACTTGAAGGGCGAAAAATTAATCTCCAGATGCCGAGAGTTCCATCACTCCACATTTGGCAGAATGAAGCCGCCGAGATTGCTCTTGTAAAACGGAGCTGCTGAGATCAGATATCCCCCTGTGCATCTATCACTTTGGTGTCATTTCACTAGCAGTATGTGGCAGCACGATGTTACGTGGTCTGATGGACTTGGGGGAATGACCACAAAGACAGGACATGTGTGCATGAGAGCAGGCGGGGGTGAAGGCCGATGTGGCTATGCCATGAATCTGTTCAGCTGTGCAAACGATGAACTGAAGGACACAAAAATCCAATCAGTCTGAAGACACTGTTACCCAGGGCACGTCACAAAGGGACCATTCACTCCCCCGATCTATTGACTCCAGGCCAGGGCTTGCATAGCAAACATTTTTAACAATAATACCTTCCCACTTCTATAGCATCCCTTATCTCAGGAGCTCAATGTGCTTTGCAAATGGTGACTCAATGCAGCCTCTGCAGTCCCCTGGCAAAGGAACTCTTATTATTTGAAGTATTTGGAATTTGAGTTCAAGGGACTTGCCAAGGTCACGCTGCGAATGATAGAACTGGGAATAAGTCTCCTGACTTTCAGTCTCCTGCTCTAACCGCTGGACAACTCTCCTTCCATTCGGTATTCTCCCCCCATTCATTACAGGCCAGACTGAACCTGCAGACCCAGCAGTAAGTATTGAGCAGTGCACAGATATGCCACCACATGAGCAGCCCCAGGAAGGACCGGCGACTCCGACAGTCACGGCTGTTCCCTTGGTTTCCTCTAATCCCTGGAGTGGAGAAGTAAGTTACCTCAGCTCTCTGAGAGTTGCCGCTCACTCCCCGACTCCTTGCACCTGGGCAGCTACTCTAGCCAATAAGCAGGGAGTGGAACTAAGGCTCCACCCACTTGCTTACGATGGGAAATATTTGGAGAGCAGGGACTGCAACTTCCAAGTTGTAGGTAAGCCAAACAAGTGGGAAGTGTTTGACTCCACCTTACTGCCCTGCTTGGCCTGGTAAGATAAGGGCACATTCGAGCCCCATGGAATCAGTTTTAAAACCAACCAATTCCTCCTCACATGCCAAGGAGCGAGGGACGAGGCACACACCACTACTGAATCACTTTAAATCCCACCAATCCACTTTGACTCCAGCACCACTGGGCTCTGTGGATCCAGAGAGACAGCCTTACCACACAAACGTCTCAAGCTGGGATAACGGGGCATGATATCGTAGGGGTTGGAAAGTGGAGCAAGAGGGCACTTTGTCAAAATGATGGGATCATAAGATCATAACAGCTGGAGATGGGAAAGACTTATTAGATAATTGACTCTATCCCTGCCACGACAGGATTTAGTCTCCTGACAGAGGATGGAACAGATATTAAACATACCGCGCTTATCTCAACAAAAAAGTCCCCTGGAGACTTTTTTTTAACCACTATGTAAAACATTTTTGGATAGTATAAACAGGTTTTGTCTGTAGAGCAGCTGATCCAAACATTACATTTAGAGCTATCAGGAAGGAATCTTTTTCCCTGTGACATTTTTTGATGAAAACAAAAATATTTTGTCGAATTTTTCATCTAATTTGGAGACATTGAATTTTTTTAAACAAATGGACATTTTCAGCAAACATTCCCATTTAGTTGAAACCCCCCTCCTACAAATTTGTCAGAAAAATATTTCCACGTAAAATTTCCATCCAGTACTAATGGCATTCGTATGGCCAGGCTCTCACACTAGGGTCTGACTACTATCGGAGCAGGGCAAACACTGCAAAAACGGATTCACAGGGCTCTGTTCAGATACACGTGAATTCCCTTGACATACTTGTGACCCCTTTATATTTCTTTTCTGCCAGTGTTCGTACAAATGTTGTTGTTCGGTTTTGTTTTGGTTTTTGTCATTCATCTGATTGGGCACAGAAAACAGAAGCTCTGTGAATAGCCAGGGGCAGCCCTATGTTTGTGCCAAGACTTGGGCTGGAAATGTCTGTCCATTTCTCTTTTCCTGTTTATAAATGATTTCATCAACCAATCAGGGAGCAGAAACAAACCCATGGTACTTAGGTGGCCAGTAGCGCACCATGAATAGCAAACAACTGAAGTGAATAGTTTGTGAACAGCCCCTGGCAGAAATGCTGTGTGGATATTTCCAAAAGGATCTAGTGATTTTGGAAGCCTCAGTTTCTGGCTGCCCAACCTGAGACCCTTTAAGAGGGTCTGATTTTCAGAAGATGGATGAGAAATTATCAGCATTTTCTGAAAATCAGGCCAATTTAAGGTTCCTCAATTCAGCAATGCAAAAATGGAGGTACCCAAAAATCAGTAGTCCGTTTTCAAAGTTTTGGCCTATGTCCACCCAAAGTGTGAGCCAAAACAATTTCTGAACAGAAAAAAAAAAAAAAAAAAGAGAAAAAAAATCAGTCTGTTTGTGAATAATTTGTAAATAAAAGAAGAAAGGCCAATTTACTGTAATTTATACACGCAACAGGGAAGTCTTACATCTCTTCTGTGTGGCAAGTGGAGGGTTCTCCCACCAGCAAGGAGAGGAAAAGTAAGACAAAGGGGCAGAGTTAAGATTAGCTCTGGGACTCTGACCAGAGCCCCATTCTTGTAAACACATGTGCATAACTTCACCAAGGTCCGTAATCCTACTGACGTCAATGCAGCTACTCACACGAGTAAAGAAATCCATGCTAGGACCTAGAACCAGACATTCTGATATTTTTTGAATATTTGTCATTATTAGAAATATTGTTTACAATGTTTCAACAACGTTGTCTATTATTCTTTACTTTATCCTTATCTGTGTTTTCCTGTTACTATCTGGAAACTATTTGGAGCCAGGAATCGCAACATAGCATAAAGAGCACATGGAATTCCATTTGCCACGATGGGAGGGCGCATCTGCCTTCAGCACTGGATGGGCTTGGCGATCGTCTCACGACCGTACAAATGTAAAGGAAAAAGAAATCACACAAAAGGAGAAGGTGAAGAGCATTGGAACTGGCTCCCGCGTTGTTCGTTTCTAAATGAGATAGCAAAGCTTCTGTTAGAGTCCCGCAGGGGCTCTGTCTGGCATGAGTCAGCAACCAGCCAGATTTACTGCCAATTGATTAAATTAACATTTGTTATAAGCCAGAGATTGGGGGAAGGGAAAAAACTCTCTTCATGGCTTTTGCATTATTTATGTCCTGGAACTCTACATGCTACACTCCATACATACTTGATAAATACAAGCTGCAAGACACCCTTCCCTTAAAGGGACAGAGTGCATCCTTTTAGCTTCCTTGTGTCTCTGGGAGAATTTTAGAAATGAAGGATGTTATGATGCATGCAAGTCCGTCTTACACCCTGGAGGACTAAACTGCTCCATGGGGCATTTTGCTTCCATTATTTTAACTATGAGCTCTGTTCACCCAATAATGGTGTGACAGATAGAAATGAAGTACCACTGTATTTTTAAATGTTCTCTACTAAGTCTTTATTTAATTGTGAAACAGAGTGACTGATAGGTCTCTGTGTAGAGGAGAAGGCTGGTTTTGCTTTATTTTGCTCCTATGGCATTAAGCCAAGCATGGAATAACTGAAGCTGAATTCCCACTGATTTGATTATTTTTTTCCTGGGCACTGACAATTAATCTGGATCATCTGCTGGCTGCTCTTAAATTTCAGTAAATCGGGTCTGAATGTTTAGCGCGTGAAAACATAAAACATCAAATGCAGTCATTTGTCTCTGTGGGGGTCGGTTGGAGGAACGTGGATGAGAAGGATTTGTGCGTGTTTGAGTGAGAGGGAGAAAGATGCGTCCATGCTGAAAAAATGTTGTACAAGTATAAAACGTGAGTGGTGTGGCTATTCTGGGAAGGAATATATGCAAATGTGAGAGAAGGACGTATATAACCTGCTGAGGGAGATGCATAAGGAAAGAGAATCTTTTGTTCAAATCTCCCTTGCAGCAAGGCAGGCTCAAAACAAGACAATAGGTGTGATCACAATGTCCAGCTATAGGAAGGTGGCTATCAACCCAAGCGAAAAGTAAGGAAACTCTTCTTTCTATTCTCCTATAAACCAACATCCTGGTTCAAAAATAACATCAGGATGTGTTTTCTTCTTGTCAGCTGACGTGCTGTACATTAACTACAGTGTGACCAAGGGGTTTTAGTGAGTGAAAGGCTAGAGGTGCACTGCCCTTTCCCAAGAGATAAGGGACAAAGAAAAAGGAAATCAAAGACAAAATGGCTGACAATGAGAAAGAGAGAGACTGTGTCTGTGGGTCCCCTTGTCCTACTTTATGCAAGCACTGGGAGAAAACGTCTCCATAATGCAGAGCAATAAGCACGCTGACTAAAGGACTGTTCTTTCATTGCTGAGCCACTCGACACAAACTCAGTCAACTTGGACAAGGGACCAGCTCCCTTCCAGATTCCCAATGGACTCTGCACACGTGCCCAGCGCTCCACACATCCTGAGTGCCTGGCTCAGAGATGGAGTATTGTGGCCTCAATTTCAGCCCACAGCATGTAGTGTTCGTAGCAAGAGGAGGATATACCACGCGTGTCTCTGGATAGCCCCATTTCACCTACAGCTGCCAGGACAATAGCATCCAGGTTAGGGAATGGTACTGCTGGGCCCCATTATAGCCTTCCCTCCTGGCAGGTCTACTTGCCGCCAGTCATCTTGCCCCCCCTTGTGATCCTCTCTGCGCAGAGTTACAGAGGTGTGCATTCAGGACTGGCTTTAGCAGGGGCAGCTCCTGTCCCATGGGGCTGGGCCCGGCTCCCCACTCTGGGGGTTGTGACCTGGCATGCAAGGTAGCAACACCACTCCGGTTTGGCCCAGCCCGCCCTCCATCATGACGGAGGGCGGGATGGGCCAAACCTGAACAGCGCTGCAACCCTGTATGCCAGGTCACACTTCCCGGAGCAGGGAGCTGGGCCAAGACCCATGGGACAGGAGCCACCTCCATGGGGTGAGCGTGGGGCAAGTTCTCTCTCCTGGCCCCGCTCTCCCCTCCACACCAGGATTCAGGCTGCGGTGACAGGGCAGAGGGTACTTCTGCAGGTTGTTGGGGCCCCCCGTCAGCCAGGCGAGGAGGAGGTGGTGGTAGCAGAACGCACCCACTGAATTCGAAGGCTGTATCCGCCACCACGCGTGTTGTACCTTCGTCTGGGAGCTCGTTAATTGAAGGCACTGGGACTCGATACTGAGTAAGACAAACTAGGCGCGTCACTGGCCATGTCTGGACTGTCAGAGTGTTTGCACAGCACAGACTAACCCTCCCCTGTCGCTCAGCACTGGGCTGCAGGAAAGATTCAGTAGAGGTCAGTCTCTTTGACTGTGGTCTGCAATCTGCTATGAGCGTCCTGAGGCCATTACAGTGCATGCACACACCTTATAGCACACGTTCAAGCTGCCTCTAGCAAATTCTGATCTATACGGCGTATGCTGCTCTCCACGTGCCTCATCCCAACACACACTGCAGGGAGGAGCACGCCATACAGGGTTTCGTCCTCACTTTACCCCTGATCGTCGTGCGGCCCGTAAGCCTTGGACTGGGGTTGCGTATAAAGCCGTGAATACTTCTGTGCAACAGAGCAGTTCTGTTTTGAGGCCTGATCCAAAGCCCATTAAAGCCAATGTGAGTTTTCCCACTGACTTTGACAGCCTTTGGATTAGGTCTTTGGTGTACAATGTACTTCTTTTAACATGGGCAGCACTGACAGTTTTCTCTGCTAAGTGACATGGTACAGATAGGACAATCAGGACCTTGAATTTATTTAATTTATATATATATATATATATATATGCGCACACATACACACACACACGGGTGTCCGAAGAAAAAGAAAAAATAAATTCAGACCTCCTTACAATCGACCATCAAATGGTCATAGCAACAGATGAACCAAGAAAGGAGTGACCTATCACACATGTATTGGAAGGGAAATAATATTTTACAGCCAGCAGATTGAGTCATCTCTCTTGATAAATTTAGGATTTATTTCATTTGCACTCCTGAAGCAAACAAACCACTAGCAAGAAGAGGAAGGAACTTACTGTGAAGTACTCGGAGATAAGTGGGTTATGTAGGACAGAGAATGAAAACAGTTAGTGTAAAGAAGATGATCTCTGTACTGAGGGCAAAACTCAGCCAGAAAAATTCTCCCCTCTCCCTGGCACAATCAGAGAAAATCAATAGCCTATCTTTTACAAAGTGAGTTTAATCCCTATTTTATGTAGATAGAACAGCTGAGTTGTAGGTAGGGAGGGTGGCCTAGGGGATAAGACATTGAACTCAGGAGCCCTGGAGTCAATTCCTACTTCAGCCTCATACTCCCTGCATGACTGTGCATGAGTTACCGAAGCTACCCTGTGCCTCAGTTTCCCCACGTGTTCAGTGGGGATGGATAGTACTTCCCTACCTCACAGAGGTGATGTGAGGCTAAGTTCCATTAGTGATCATGAGATGCTCAGATACTATGATGAGAAGGGGTACACCTAAAGCATAAGTACCGAAATAGATTTTTTTAAAAAATAAATATTTACAACATAGTATGTCACATCACTTAGGCAATGATATGCATGCTGTTGTCCATCACAAAATAAGTGCTTCTGCGCCTGTGTGTAGCAAGAGACCTCTCACTTAGAGCTGAGTGAGTAATTGAGTTTTTGGTTTGGGGTTTGAATTAAAAAATACAGACGAGAATTGCTTTGGGGTCAAACTGAAACTGAATTTATTTATATATTTTTGCCCAAATGAAAAAAACCCCAAAATATAAAGTTATAAAATATAAAGCCACTCCCCTGAGCCACAAAAAAAGGATTCTTCTGTCAAACTATACACTCACATACACACACACACACACACACACACACACATATGGGGAGGGATAGCTCAGTGGTTTGAGCATTGGCCTGCTAAACACAGGATTGTGAGTTCAATCCTTGAGGGGGCCATTTAGGGATGTGGGGCAAAAATTGGGGATTGGTCCTGCTTTGAGCAGGGGGTTGGACTAGATGACCTCTTGAGGTCCCTTCCAACCCTGATATTATATATATATATACACATACACACACACACACAATTTTAGGGTCAAACAGAACATTTTATTCAATCCAACACCACATTTTTTGGCTTTTAATTTTGTTACATTATGTTTTCAGCTATTTTTTAAAAAAACAAATCTAGCTAAATTTCTAAATGAAACGTCACTTTGAAATGAAAAAAAAAATCAAAGATTTAGTTGTGACAATATTCAAATTGGACCATTTTGACTCTCTAATTGCCCCCCTCCTCCCCCGAGTTTTTATTTGGCTGAAACCATTCGCCAAATTCGATTTGACTTCTCAAACAGTTTCATTCAACCAAAAATGCATTTTTCGGCACATAAAATAGTCACCAAAATCCATCGCCCAGCTCAACTCTCACTCTCATTTGAAGAGCACGCTTAGCATTAGTGATCTGACGAGGGATTTTTTTTAAATTATGTGAATTTTAATTCAGAAGGCAACTAGGGAGAAGAAGGATGGTCTTGTGACTGAGGCACCAGACTGGGGCTAGTCTACACTAGAATCTCTAAAGTGGCCCAGCTGCATTGATAACAAAACCACCTCTGTGAGAGGCAGTAGCTATGTCCGTGGGAGAAGCGCTCCCGCTGACGTAGCGCTGTTCCCACCAGTCCTTAGGTCGGTGTAACTTATGTTGCTCAGGGGAGTGGCTTTATTCGCACCCCTGAGCGACACAGGTTATGCCGACATCAGTGGTAGGGCAGAGAAGCTCTACAATGGAGTAAATGTGGGTTCAGTTTCCAGCTATGCCGAAGATTTCCTGTTTACCCTTGAACAAGTTACGTCAGCTCCCCCTTTAAAATGAGGATGGTAACGGTTCCTTTGCCTGCCTAGTTAGATTGCAAGCTGCTCAAGTGAGGCCCGGTCTACCCTATGGTGGCACTGTAGCTACGCCATTGCCTAGACCCTTCCTACATGGGCAGGAGGGGGTTTTCTGTCGATGTCATTAGTCCAGCTCTCCGAGAGGTGGTAGCAAGGTAAACGGGAAGATTCTTCTGTCAAACTAACTATGGCACTCGGGGCATGACATTTTCACAGCCCTGCGCGACACAGCTAGGTCGAGCTCATTTTTAAATTTAGACCAGGCCTCAGTGTCAGTTATTGCAGGATGGACCTCTGGGAAGTGAGCTGAGACCAATAACCCATTTCCCACTGAACAGGCACTATTCAAGATCCACTTTCAATCTCTGTCAACCTGCTTTGGATTCAGTTTAACAACCAGGAGCTCACAATGTCCCAAACCAACCACTGCTCCCCATCCAGCAGCATGAGGCTTCACTGGGGTCATTCTTCCTTCCTGAATTTTCACTGAAAAGACCACCACAGGATTCTTGGTGTTAAAGAAAAGAGAGGAGTAAATCAACCTCGTTTATATATATGGCAGGACTCCTAAACTGGTGTTAGGTACTTGTTGGAAATAAGATGCACTGCTCATCTAGTCCAGACTGAAACATGTGTGGATTTGGTTTTACTTTCCTTCCAAACCAGTTGCCCAATCTTATGAAAATGTCCTGTGCTTGAAGAGATGTTTGGCAAAGTGCTGTTTCAGCAGGTTTTTGGCTGACTGAGAGACAGACTCACAAACAGACACACAGACATCCCACTCTGTTTTTTCCTAACTGAATCACAGATACAGATAGATTATTTCACTGCCAATAAAGGCGACACTTCAAGAGGACTGATTGGATTTTTGAGAGGCAAGAGAACTAAATTTCTCTTTGAATGAAAGAAGCTAAAGATCACACAGAAGGCTTCAAAGGGTGGAAGCTGGGTTTGTATTGTTGCAGGAGATGGGGGAGGATTGTGGGTAGGTCAACAAAGTCCAAAAAGTATTTCAGTATCTCTATTCCTTACATACAGCCATCCATCCATATGTACGTATACAGGCACCAGTATAAATGTTAAGTGCAGGTTTAAGTTCCAAAATCTCAATGAGGATCCAGATTTTAAACCTCTCCGCGCTGCCTCGAATGTTCAGAGGGATTCAGGTTTGGCATTGCAGTATGTTTCACCACAGGCATCTGTGCTGATTCATACCCCATAAATGAGATGCATGGGATGTAAATCCACATAGAATCTGCTTCCCATGCCCTGATCATGAAATCTGAAGCTGGGTTTGAATCCATAGTTTTGAACCCACAAGTCCATGAGAGTTCAGATTCTGGGCTCCAGTTTAGAGATCTTATCTAACCTATCCTGCTGCTACACTGATGCAGATGACCAAAGCAAAAACCTTGCAGGTAGAATTATATACTCACCTCCCCCACACTCATTTTGTGCCCAGGATTCCAAATTCCTTTCTTCTTATAGGCTTTCCTCTAGTTGCTTTATTTACCATGATGGCTGGATTGCATCAGCAGCTGCAGCACCAGCGGTAATAACCTCACAGTGGGAGATTTCTCCAATACCAATCATTGCCTTGGCTTCCAAAAAGATGCAGGACTATGTATCTGATGACGGCAACCTATCATCATGAGGGGATTCGAATATTAACACAGAGCTGCCACTTATCTCAGTGTTCCAGTTTTCACAGGGGCGTCCCATAGCTCGGCAAGACAATTAAAGAGCCACAAACTCAGGTTAAGTATCATCGCATCGGGTCAGCAAGCGATAATGCAGCACCAGATGTACTCTTGCAAGGTCTTTTTATGACCACACAGCCAAGGTGGTGTCATCTGAGACAGCATCACGGTGCTGTAACACAATTAGAGTCAGATCTTGCAAGACACTGAGTACCTTCAACTCCACAAGCGCCGAGTGCCTTAACTACCAAGGAGTGCCGTGGAAATTGTGAGTTCTTGCACCAGGCTGGAAGGGGAGCGTTGTATGGCAATAATCTTCACTCAACCTTCACAACGTTTGTTTGTACGTAATGTCTCCCTCATCGTGGCTATTATTTTCACAACTGCCAAACGGCCAGCACTTTTAAATCAGAGCATCTCTCTTTTATTCAATGTATCCAGAACAACTAGCTGATGCTTGCACCCATTACCAGCTGGCCTTTCTAAATTTCTGTACAATATCGTATGCTCACGTTCTAGGCTTGCTTAGTTACACCAATAATCTCAACAAGGATAATCTGAGCTATTACATTCCAAGGTGGCTGCACTGCCCATTAGGTTTCTAGTCAGACTCTGTTTTAATATCAAGATTCTCCATTTATACTGGTTTAAAGGTGACCTGCAAAGGAAAATAAGATTGGGCTCATGCCCGGTTTTTGCTTCTTTGTGATGCATAAAAAAAAGCCCAAAAAGGAATTATTAAAAAAATACCATGCTTTTCTCCTACTTGTTTTTTACATTAGAAATTCCGTTCCTGGCTAGGCTGCAAGACGCTGTGATGAAGGAGAACTGGTCAAATGATGGCATCACGAGAGCCAAGAGTAGGAAAGTTAAGCCATGAAGTGGGGAAGGGATTTTTAAAACTGTCTGTTTAAAACACTGTGTTTTTGTTTGTTTTGTTAATGTCAAGGACTAAATTACATTTTGGATAAAGGAACCCTTTGTTAAACATAAATATTATTATTCCAGGACTAATTTATGCATCATAAAACAAAGTAAAAAGGGGCATAAGCCCAATTTAAACCGATCCTTTATAGGTCACTTTTAACTGCAGATCACTCTCACTGCCACTGTTCCAAGAGCTGGAAAGAAATATTTGCTCTTCTGCAAACCTTGGACATCAGGTAAGCACTCTCCTATTATTAGCACATGTCTTCCCCTGCACAATCTATTCCTTCTTCTTCTGCTTAGGACAGTATTTACAACTGTTCTCCCATCAGGAACATCTGGATCAAATATACCATTGTCAGGTTTCTCTCAACATCTGCAGTGCCCTGGGTATCAAGTTTCCATAATTCCTGTAACCACCTGGCCAACCCTCACTAGGGTTTCTTTAATTTCAAGAGCCACCATTAAAACGCATGATCTGTTCTGATCACAGGTTTCCTCCTATACAGACACTGCTAAAAATTCATTCCCTTGGGTGCAAGTGCTGCTCTCTGAAGAACTTAAATTTTACTGTACCATGCCACTACCTTTTCAAGTCCCTGTTGTTTGGGACATGGCTGTTGCTGATCCCTAAGCCCTGGTCTCTGTATCTGATATGAAAAGAGTTTTGAAACATGGGTGAATCAAAACTGGAGTAAGAGTTTTAACCCACCACGTACCAAGTCACCCGCCAACAGTTTCTACAAATCCTCACACTTCCTTTGCTGGAAAGTTACTCCAACACGTTATGATTCTGATTCCAGCCCCTGAAAGACAGGACAACTCGGTCACTGCAGATTAACCACCTACACAGCATGTGTTTCACATCTTTCCCAATGCTGAATTTACAGGACGCCCTTACTGGCATTTATTACACAGTTACTAGCCCCAGTGAAATCCGAACCGGATAGGATTTCATTCGCTGTACCTGCCTCCCAAGTCTCTTGGTCAAATCCCAGAAGTTCAATTCTTAAACCCGGTTCTGCCCACCTCTGTGCACATGTGAAGTCCACAGTAACTGTTTCCATTTAGGCTTCTCACTTTTAGAACCTCTTTCCCTCAGCATAGGTCCGGTCTAAGGGCTTACATTTGAGCCAGCACCCACAATTCCTATGGATTCCATATGTCCAATTTCACCTGGATCAGGCAAATTCCCTTCATTGTGGTTTGTCTAGATTTAAACAAAAATCCATGGGAGTTCTCCAGGAAAGGGCCAAAATGTGGTGTGTTGACACCTCTGCTCAATGTACAATAACTTTGTCACTTCACTATTATCTTGTCCTCCCCAACCCCTCACACCCAATTATTTGATTCCACCACCTATTGCATTTTGACTTAGCCTAGGCTGTGAGCGGTTTGCAACAGGGGCTGTCTTTTTACCAGGAGACTGCACAGCGCCTAGCACAGTGGGGCTCTGATCGTTAATGGGCATTCATGAGTGCTACTGTAATGCAAATAAACAATAACAATACATGTCCTGCAAAGCTCCTTTAAGAACAGCTAAGGGAGCCAGCCTGTTTTCACTGACACATAATCCTTCATGGTTTCGTCTCTCCCCACACAACCTGAATTTCATCCCTAAAATTTGCAAGCGTACATAAAAAAGTACAAAATAACATGCACTGCTTAGAAATTATAAAATTAGTTCCATAGGCAAGGGCTCCATGTCCAATAATTGCCTAGTAATTTGTTATTTTAACCTTTCGCACATCATTTTTTGTAAAGGATAAAAAGGGCAAAGCGAGGGTTCAGTGAGCAGGGTGAGAGTTAGTGACGAAGGGTTATATGGCAGTGGGGAGCTTGCTGAATCCCTTAGCAATTCATCCCCACATTTCTTAGCACTTGGGTTTTTGTAAGCTATAGATTTGGGGCAAAGGAAGTATAATTTTACGGGGTTGTTACCTGGACTGCAATGAAACACACTCCTTAAGAGTATGGCTTCATTGCAGAGTTAACCCAGGTGATTAGCACTTGGGGCTGAGTGCCTAGCTGTGAGCAGCAACATTGCAAAGCCCTACCTGACTTACTGCATGCTCACCAGTGCTGCAATCCCTTGTGTGTTGCTAGGACTTCTGGGGGAACATCCCATTGTTCTTAGCGCTGCAGAAAACTGAGCTGCTGTAGGATTTTTCCCCAGTGAAATGTGGGAGAACTTGTCTGTCCTAGGCACACAGGAGGCAATTGTGGGAAGGCACGGGAGGACTATTAGCACTTGAATGGTTTAGCATGGGTCCACAATGCAAAGCAGGTGGGGAAGGTTATCAGCCTGAGTGTAAGCAGTCCCTGGACTTTAGCTAAATAACATGGCTTGGTTCAGGGCAACATCTGAGTAAGTGCGCAAGCTAACTCTGCAGTGAATACAGGCCTTTTGTGTAGAAACAGCAGAGTTCAGACCATATTTGGCAGTGCACATTCTTTGCGCTAAGTCTGTATTCTGAGGTCTCATGCAGTTTAGGGCGAATGTGCGGTCTGGCCATGAGTCAGAATAACAAACATGTCTGTCAGGTCTCTTATCAGTTCATGCCATTGCTGAGTGCACAGAAATGCATGTCTACACCCCACCCTGGAAAAATAAAAACACTCTGAATTTCACATTTTAGTTTGCGGAATCCCTTGGCAAAATACCTCCTGCAATTGGCAGTGCATTCTTGAATTTACTTTGGGAAAAGCCAGACCAATATATGGAGAGGAAGCCTGAGAGAAAGGGGCTTCATACTTTGTTTAGAGCCTGTTGCTAGGCAAACAGAACAGTCCTTCTGGGCTTGTAGGAATTCAGTATAGAAAAGAAAAGACAAAAGCCCACCGTATTTGCAGACCCTCCCATCCCTTCTTTGCATCATGCTTCCTTTGCACACACACATTCCTGAGGGCAGCAGCCACAGCCTGAAAACACAGTAAGGGTCAGAGAAGGGGCACACCCTGCGTACCTGGGAGCATGCAGACTGTAGGACTCACACACACGCCCACCTGTACCAAAATCATCCTGCAGGGCTCTGCTGAACAAATCAGGCTCAAGAAGTGATGCTGTGGTGGAGAGCTCTGAAGAGAGCAGAGGCAGCTGGGTTTTGCGATGGAGGAATGGGGCAGCATGGGAGAGGGCCAAAGAGTTGCTGGCAACACACCCAAATCCATTTGCCATTCTCCTCTTCCGCAGTAACTGACCCTTTGGCCTGGTGATCTTTGTGCTACCTGTCCTGGCATGGTTGTCTATCAAGCCTTACTCCAGGAGCAGTGCACATGGGCAGTGCAGAGCATGGCTATTAAGAGGCACTATTATCCTTCATTATCACTAATGGGAAAGACACATAGCTAAGCCTCCACGGACTGAGCCAACAGTTTACTCCCAAGTGTCTAAATCAGACCTTTCGTATCCCTTGTCTGGCTTTCCACTGCACGGGCGGATGGCACCCAACTGCTGGCCAGTCCCATCATGACGCTGCTCCACGGGGAGCTTGAGAGAGCAGGGTAATCTCACAGTTTCCAGCGGGGGTTCCTTTGGCTCCAGCAAGGAGATGTTACGTGGGATGGACGAGAAGGGTGGAAATAGTAAAACAAAGGGAAGTCTGCAGGCCTGGATTCTTCATCGCTCTTCCAACCAGGGGGGCAGATCTGCAGAAGAAGGAAGTATAGTCTTATGGTCAAGGCACAGTATGGGGGAGATTGGGGTTTCATCTTTGGCCCTGCCATAGGCTCCCTGTGCGCCCTTACGCATATGGTTTAGGCTAGGTTTTTCAAAGGTCCCTGTGGGAGTTACGTACCCAAATCCTCCTGGGTTCCAATGGGAGCTGAGCAGTGAGCTAACAGATGTGGGGCCTCAGCTCCCACATGTGTTAAGTGGTGGTGGGGGGGGGATAATGATTCCACACCGGTGTGCTGTGAGGCTAAATGAGTTAAAGCGAGCCAAGTGTCTGACTTGCCACCTCAGCCTTGAAAGCGGAACCAAACGGACTCATTCAGCACCAAGCTAGCAGGAGAACCTGCTGGTGCTAATGGGAAGCGCTCTTGGGATTCCAGGAGTTACCTGTATACTGCAGTGGGAGAACAGGGCCTCTGGCTGTGAGTGGCAGGTGGCCATTTGGACACCAGGGCTGACAAGCAGTGAAGTCTCTCGCGCTCTCCATGCACACAGTTTCTGCCTATTGAGGCTCCCCAGGCTGCTAATCAAGGCTCCAAACCAGCTTCAGAAACTGGAAAATTACCCAGGGATGCTGCTAATTCTTGCCAGGAAAGCCCCAAGGTCCGGTGTTTTTCTGTTATTTAAGCTTAAGGACCTGGGCGCTTTCCGTGTGGTACTCCTGATTTCCTGTACATTTTTTCGTTTGACTTCTTGCCTGTCTATTCATGGTGCAGTTTTCCTGTAAGCACAAATGTGCTGTAATCTGCTGGGTCCACCCTTTGTCTCAGGCAAGAGGAAAATAACCACCTGTTCTCAACCCTTCCACGCCTTCTCAGCCCAACGTCACCCATTGGTAGAGCTGCTGAGAACTGCGAGATGTATGCCAGGGCAGTGGGCTGTAAAATTAAAGAGGCCAAAACCTGGACCTTTCATCTAACACTACGAATGCTAAATTTTGGTGGTGTGGCTAGGAGGAAGGATGGTCCAGTGATTAGGGCATTACCCTCAGGCTTGGGAAACCTGGCTTCAAGTCCCTGCTCTTACAGACTTCCTGTGAGACATTGAGCAAGTCCCTTAGTCTCTCTGTGCTGTAGCTGCGGATAATAGCACTGCTATACTCCCAGGGGGTTGTGAGGATAAATAGATTCAAGATTGTGCAGTGCTCAGATGCTGTGGTAATGGGGGCTAAATAAGTATCTAACCTAGATCTAAATCACGTGCGATGTTGGATTTGTATAATCAATCCTGACTGATTAGGTCTTGCCAGACCAAAGGTACCTCTCAGCCAGCTCCCATTGAAGTCAATGGAAAAACTCCCCTTGATTTCAGTGGGATCCAGATAGGGTCTATTATAAAGATGGGACAAAACCTGTCTGAACCCTCCCATAAGGCAGGTGGTTTGGATAAAATAGAACCCAAATCCAAATCAGTCCTGGCTTTAGTTTTGGAAAAGCAAAAGCTGACTGGTGAGGTTTCTACAAAAGAAAATCGCCTTTAGTCTGCCCTTTATAGACATGACAAAACCTATATCTGGTGCCTCACTCCTTTCTCAGCTCCCCTGTGGTGGTTTGGGTAAAATGGGATCTGGACCTGGGTTTTGCAAATATGCCATAAAATGGCCTGCTCTTCCCATCTCTTATTAAACTGCATCATGAAAGTCCCTTATGTTTCAAAAAAAAGAAAAGGAGGACTTGTGGCACCTTAGAGACTACTTTCTCAGACACATCCATAGCATCCCATGCTCTAGAGCAGGAGTGGGACTGTAGTCTCTGACTCAGGGCCAGGGTTGGTCATTTATTTATTATAGGCATTTTGGCGGCACCTGTTATTGGAATATTGAAGCAATAACGCAGTGAGCTTCACAGCACACCTGAGAGAGAGGGAAATGTCATTTCCATTCTTTAATGTCTATTTCTTTTGATTTATAAAGAGCGGTTAGTCACAGAGTCAGTGCCCATCCCAGGTTCTGGACACCTTTATGACATGTAAAATGCGCTCCCTCGACCATTGTGCCATTGGGGAAGTGGGGCACAAAGTGGCAAAGCTGCCCAGAGTCACAAGGAAGTCTGTTTCAGAGTAACAGCCGTGTTAGTCTGTATTTGCAAAAAGAAAAGGAGTACTTGTGGCACCTTAGAGACTAACCAATTTATTTGAGCATGAGCTTTTGTGAGCTACAGCTCACTTCATCGGATGCATACCGTGGAAACTGCAGCAGACTTTATATATACACAGAGAATATGAAACAATATCTCCTCCCACCCCACTGTCCTGCTGGTAATAGCTTATCTAAAGTGATCATCAGGTTGGGCCATTTCCAACACAAATCCAGGTTTTCTCACCCTCCACCCCCGCACACAAATTCACTCTCCTGCTGGTGATAGCCCATCCAAAGTGACAACTCTTTACACAATGTGCATGATAATCAAGTTGGGCCATTTCCTGCACAAATCCAGGTTCTCTCACCCCCTCACCCCCCTCCCAAAAACCACACACTCTGTGTGTATATAAAGTCTGCTGCAGTTTCCACGGTATGCATCCGATGAAGTGAGCTGTAGCTCACGAAAGCTCATGCTCAAATAAATTGGTTAGTCTCTAAGGTGCCACAAGTACTCCTTTTCTTTTTAAGGAAGTCTGTAGCAACACTGTAAATAAAAACCCAGATTTACTGGTTTCCAGTCTAGGACTTTAACAACAAGACCATTCTTTCTCCCCTTTGGGGTTGCCTGTAAACCAATTCTGTTTTTTGGTGGGATAGAAATTTATTGAGTCTAAAGCCAACAGATTTTGGATCCCTGGCTGATCAAAAACTCCCCCCTGCTCCAATAGATGAACTTCATATATCTCATTTTCCTGTGGTAGGGCACTGGACCGGGAGTAAGAAGATCTGGGTTTGAGTCCCTGCTCCCTCACAGACTGTGTGACCTGCGACAGGTCACTTCATCTCTCGGCACCTCTGCTTCCCTTCTCACCCTCTGTCCATCTCGTCTATTTAGATTGTAAGGGCCAGTCTTGATTTCAATGGGAGTTAGGAACCTAAATACCTTTGTGGATCTGGGTCTAAGCTCTTTGGGACAAGGGCTATTTCTTGCTATGAGGATGCACGGTGCCTAACTCAATGGGTTCCTAATCTTGGCTGGAGCCTCCATGGCACACTGGAATACAAACAATTCATGGTAAGTGTAGTTCTCAGAGATACTTTGCGTTAAATTTCTCCCCTACTACTGGTTTTTGGTCTCATCCCACCTACCAAGACGAGGAGTACAGGTAAAGCACTGCAATTCAGGACGGCGTAAAATAAGCTATTTCCCTTACTCTCCTGTGATTTGTATTTTATATTTTGATGTGTGCTTGGTAAGGCAGGTACTTTTTTTGGACTGACTCACTTAATGAGCTGAGCAGCAGCTCTCAATTGCTGCCTCCGTTGTTTAAACGATGTTCACGGAAACTGTTTAACCAACCCTTGAGAGGCCGAAGGATGTCACTTCCTGTAAGCAGCCTGCCCCTCCCACGGCGTCAGCCAAACCCGCTGTGTGCCTTCAGGGGTGTGTGTTACACCTGTGTCGCCACTCTCTGAGTCAGGACCGAAGTACTGCTCCCTCATCTTGGGGCACAGTGCCGCTCAGGCTATCTGTAGCTTAGATCAGGGGTGGGCAAACTTTATCGCCTGAGGGGCACATAGGGGTTGTGAAACTCTATGGAGGGCCAGGTAGGGAAGGCTGTACCTCCCCAACAGCCTGGCCCCCACCCACTATCCGCCTCCTCCCACTTCCCGCCCCCGATTGCCCCCCTCAGAATCCCTAACCCATCCAACCCCACATGCTCCTTGTCCCGACTGCCCCCTCCTTGGACTCCCCCCCCTAACTCCCCCCCCGGGACCTCACCCTCTATCCAATCCCTCCTACTCCCTGTCCCCTGACTGCCCGGACCCCTGTCCACACCCCTGCCCCCTGACAGGCTCCCCGGGACCCCACCCTCTATCGAACCCACCCTGCTCCCTGTCCCCTGACTGCTCCGACCCCTATCCACACCCCTTGCCCCCTGACAGGCCCTCCGGGACCAATGTTCCCTCTAATTTTTGACAGGCCGTGTGCACAAAAAATTTCTTCTATGCGAATTGTTGTGCTTCTGTGCGAATTTCTGTGTGTGCAGTGTTTTGCCGTGTGCGTGGGGTTTAGGGCCTGTGGGCCTGCACACACGTGCACAGCTTAGAGGGAACAGTGCCCGGGACTCCCAGGCCTATCCAACCCCCCCTATTCCCAGGCCCCTGACCACCACCCCCATCCAACTGCCCCCTTCTCCCTGTCCCGTGACTGCCCCCCCGGAACCCCCTGCCCCATATCCCACCCCCCCGCCGCCCGCCCCCTTACCGTGCCACTCAGAGCAGCAGGAGCTCGCAGCCCCGCCGGCGCCAGCCACACCACCGCACTGCCCGGCAGGAGCGGCGGCCCAGAGCACCGGCGGCACGTCGCGCTGAGGCTGCGGGGGAGGAGGGACAGCAGGGGTGGGCCGGGAGCTCAGGGGCCGGGAGCTCAGGGGCCGGGCAGGACAGTCCCGTGGGCCGGAGGTGGCCTGCGGGCCGTAGTTTGCCCACCTCTGGCTTAGGTACTTATGTGGCCCTTATTTCTACAGTATCAGAGCACCTCACAAGCTGTAACGTGCCCAGGCGGAAGAGGAACTCACACCCAAGTCCTAGCCAGGCAAGTACCGTAACCAACGGACCATCCAACGGTCAGAGGAGATGTGAAGCTGATACAACGAGCGTTTGTGGCACTTATGCTCACAAGAGTCGAGGTGCCGTCCTTGGGGTCCTAGCCAAACTCCAGCTTAGGGAAGTATATTTTCCTATTTAACCCCCCACCCCACTCTAGCTTTACCTATGTACACTTTATTTTGCATTCTGCCCTAAACTAGTGCATAACAACACTATACACGAATGAACAGCTGTTGTGTTCCACCCCAGAAGGTGCTCCATTCAGTGGGGGGCTAAGTGGTTGCTGTATTTTTTTTTACAAAAATCAATAGGTAAGATGCTTCAGGATCCTTGTGCCCAAAAGCATAGGTGGCCTATTTCAGGTGTCCAAACTGGGACAACTTGAAGGAGCCCAATTTTCAGAGCAAAGCCACATTCCCCGCCCCACCGCCTCCACCCATGAGGCCTCTTTAAAGTGATTCAAGCTGGGCACCCAAAAATTACTAGCCACGTTTGAAAATCTTGGCCATACACAGCTTATTCTCACCCCCTTCCCATACAAGAGAATATATTTCCCATGGAGCCCTCTAGATTTCAGAGCCTTCAATGGAGCAGTGAGAATTTACATCAACTGACAATCTTCCCCCCGCCAAGCCTCTTGCTCAAGCAAGCTAGGAGTGCTCCAGACACAGCCTGTCATCCCCTCGTCCCCGCCCCCCGGAAAGGAATACCTCATGCTGCCTAACCTTTGTCTAGTTCAGGAGTGGTATTGACAAGCTTTGAAAGAAATCCTTGCCAGTTCTCAGATAGGGACTGTGTGTGTGTATCATCATGGGTGAGAAATATCCCTGCAATTAAAACAACCCATCCTTGGATGAACAGCCATGTTTTATAAATCAGGTATCTCTGATCTCACAGCCAGCCTTTGCTCCCAGCCCCAGGCAATGAATGGCTGTATCTGTGAGGACTGAGTGATCCATGTTAATAGATAGTATGTTACATTCATGATAGGGAGCAAACCATATAAGGCCAGATCCTCAGCTCATTAAATGGGTGTTTGACGTTGATGGCAGCAGAGCAGGGCTGATCCACGCTAGCTGACGATCTAGCCCCTGGTTTCTGCAAAGTGGCTGCTACTTCTGGAGCAATCTCCCTTCAAATAACTTCTCCTGTTGCTCTAAATATATTTACTTTGCAATGCTCTTTCTAAATGTTTTTGTACCATTAGAGCTTGGGGTTGGGTGTGCGCTTTGCTACCTCGGTCCCTGCCCCTGTTTGTTTTGTTCTTGCCCAGCCTTTCATTTTGTTTTTACTGGTCTTCTGCCCACTCTTGTTTGTTTCCCTCCTGTGTGTCGGGAGAGGGAAAGAGTCCCTACTTTTGGTTTGTCCTGTGTTTTGCCTGCTTTTGTGATGCTGCCTCCTTTGAGTTTGGCTGTTCCTGCTCCTGCTGCCTCCCTAGACTTTGTTGTGGTTTCCGCAGGGCTTTACGCTGCTTGTCTTTCTTGTGCTGCAAAGTTTCCCTCTCTTGTTGCTGCATCTTTCCCTGGATCTAGTCATTTTAGCTGGAGGCCTTCTCTGTCTGCACCTGCTTCCCCTAGAATTTAGGCCTGATTGGTGCCTCCTGAAGATTCCTGAGGCTGCTGCTAGCTGCTCTTTGGTTCAGAGCTTCCTTGACTGTCAGCAGTGTCACTCAAGCCTTCCCTCTTGCTCGCTTGTTCATGACTTACAGCTTGCTGTTCTCCTAAGGTTGGTCTGCCTGGTGGAGTCTGTCTGCACTGCTGGGCTTCCAGGCCATTCCCACAGGCCTGGGACTCAGTTTCACCTTTGTGTGTTTGTTATGCTTGGCATCGCTCTCGTACTGGTAGTGTCACAACTTTCTTCAGGTTCAGTCATGCCCAAGACAGGAGACAGCTCCCTCGGACAGGTCAGTCCATGTATCTGAGGGTGCCCCATAGATGGTGAACACAATTTGGAGATTAGGGATTTTAAAAAACCGATCAGGGCTCTGGGGCAGATCCTCAGGTGATGTAAACTGACATAACTCCGTTGTGGACCTATGACCGCTCACACGGTCTGAGGATCTGGGGAGGGAGGGATAGCTCAGTGGTTTGAGCATTGGCCTGCTAAACCCAGGGTTGTGAGTTCAATCCTTGAGGGGGCCATTTAGGGATCTGGGGCAAAAATTGGTCCTGCTTTGAGCAGGGGGTTGGACTAGATGACTTCCTGAGGTCCCTTCCAACCCAAGATTCTATGATCTGCCCCTCCGTGTTTAGGGTTAACCCCCACATCCGACTGCTATCCCCTGAATCCATTTCTCAGTATTAAGGCTGGAATAAAAGTGATTTAAAAAAAATATTCCCTACACGACCAAGTACTACAGCCAATAAGAGACCATTGGCTCAAATGCACAGTCCCGGTGGTTAGCCAAGAGCTAGCTTGCCTATCAACAACATGAGCTCCTGTCATCCCACCGCTGCTGCAGCGTTGACTAGTCAGCTCCCTTCCCCCAGAATACACACATGTTGTATGGAAGGGTTATTGCTTGTAAATCAGTGCAGACCCTGCACCGATGAGGCAAGTCGCATCCTTTGAGTCAGAAATGCAGGTTCATCGTTGCAGTTTTGTGAACTTCTGTACAAGATGATCAAGAGTTACATTCCAGTTCTAAATTCAAAGGGCCAGATCCTCAGCCGGTGTATGCAATTTATGCCACCTGAGAATCCGACCCATGAATTAAACGTTTAATCCAAACCTTTCCCCTAAAGCTGCTATTCCATTATTTCACTGGACTGATTTAAAATCTATTACAGAACCAATGGCCTGTCAACACCCAACGTCAGAATGGCAACGGGTCAGTGGCAGGGCTCCAGCAATCCTTTGTGCCTTGTTCACTCCCTAGAGGATCACAGTGGCCTTAGAATCCGTGAATCCGATGCCACTGAAGTATGGGATGAGGATCACCGGCTATATTAGTGATTTAAAACTCTCTTAACTATGGGCTCTATATTAATTAATGCTTAATTAAGTGAATATTAAATAGAGCCCAGGCGTCTAATACCTTCATTAAAGATTCCTTTCCCCAAATGCTGGACAATTCTTTCTTACTTTGACTGTAAGCTCATTGGGGGAGGGACTGTATTTCTGTTCTTTGTTTGTACAGTGCCTAGCACAGTGGGCTCCTGGTCCATGACTGGGTCTTTGGCAGTACCTCAGTACATATAACTGATAAATAGCCACAATCCCTTCTTGATTTGGTTGTTTTCACCAAATCATCCTGCTTCTGATAGTTTCCTAAATTTCATCATCAGCTACATTTCTTTTTGTTCATCCTCAATCCTCCTGCCACGATCTACAGCCACCAAAGTAGTTTCTTAGGACTTCTAATTTTAACCAAGGCTCCTGCTCCTCCTCATCCTGCCCACCCGTGACTCTGTGGAAGCTGCTGTTGAAAACCACGCAACTCAGTCTCACAAATAATTTATCACTTTGGTTTCTGCTTGGCTTCCTGCTGTTCTTTTGACTCCACCAATCTCTCTCTCCCAGTTCACTCATCTTCACAATGCAGGATTGGGAACAAGAACCAGTTTCATTTTATTGCGTCTCTTGGACATAGCGTATATGAAGCATTGTTGGATCAGTGTAGACTTCAGGCAGAGCTATGATGCCCCCTGGAAGGAATACAAGTTACCAACTTTCAAATCATTAGACAGATTCTTAACCCCACCAGATGTCTTGTTTCGCCTCAGTCAGGTGATGCCAGCCTTCCATTATCTACATTTAATGCCTTTCTAGCATCCTTCTGATTTGCCTGGTGACAAAACAATGACCAGATGTGAACTTTCTTCTGTCATTGATAACCATTCCTATTGCTAGTGCTGGTCAGAAAAAAAAAAAAGGGAAACCAGTTTTCAGGAACATTTTTCAAAATGTTCAAGTCGTTTTCATTCTGCCAGCTTCAGAAAGGAGCCATCTTTTTTCGTTTGTTCAAACTGAAAAAAATGTCACTGGGAACTCTGTCTTTGAAAATGCTCATTTTTAGTCTTTTCAGTTTCCTTTTTTTCTCCCCTTCTATTTTCATTTCTTCAGTCTTTCAGTTTAACTGTTTTTTTGCCCTTGTTTCCATTTTGCCACTGAAAATAAGGAAGGCACAGGGGAAGAGAAAAAAGAGAAAGGAGGGCAGAGAAGAAAAAATTAAAAGGAGCTTCCCCTAGATTTTCCCCTCCCTCCTCCCCACCCTTCCAGTTTCAAAAAAGGGGAACTTTTAGGGGAAAAAAATACCCCCTTTTCAAAATCAGAAACTTTCATAAGGTATTTTTAGACCAAAAAAACTTGACAATATTTTGATCTATTGCCCACCTCCAGAGGGACTGCAAAAGATGCAGATGAGGCTGTTGACACTCCATCGGGTTGATTCTTCCTCCACAGGATGCAAGATCAGGTCCATCTGACCTGATTCTCAGCTGATATAAATTGCCCCCGTGGAGCTACAACAACCCACCAGTTGAGGAGCTGGGCAAAATCATTGACTTTGATGGAGCTAGCCATCATTTCTAGTGTCTTCCTGCAAACTTGCTATGTGCTAGAACGTGTCTGTGATGCTGCATTGTCAAATGATGCTGTTGCCATAAATAGCTATCACAGCTCTTAGTGGATTTAAGCTAAATTAACGTAAAGAAAATGAACACCACTTTACTTGATGGCAGAAATGGAACCACACCATTGTGTTGAAGCCTGCAGCTGTACCTTGGGTTGCGGCGTTGGAGTCCCAAGCTAAGCTGAGTCAGGCTGGATTGACACCTAAAAGGGAGACTTGAAACTTTTAAGGTGAGGGAAAGGGTGTTGGTGCCAGTGTGTGACACCTTCCCCTGAGTGTGAATAATGAGCAAATATCGGAGCGTGAGGCTGGGGAGCAGCGTGCTGGGACAGGTGCCATCTTTTTAATGATGTGCCCGGTACAAGGAGGCCTTGACCACAAGAGGTCATGAAAGGACCCCAAATGCTGTTTGCAAGAATAGATCGGAATGTTGCTCTGATTGTCCACCTGACCAAATTACAAGTCAAGCAACCATGATCTACCTCCCTAAAATATTCCCTTCAGTTGCAAATAGATACAATGGCAAAATGACTTCAATGGGGCCATCCATTATACTAAAAATGTCTATCCAAAACGGCCGTATAAAGTGCTGTTAAACAGAGATGGCTTAATTTCAGTAACAGCTGAAGCAATTCTGGTATGACTATACATACCAATGGATGGGGAAGGCACTATATAAATAAAAACCTCTAATGGTGGAAACTGAAGGAGAAATAAATAAGTTCTACTGTAGTAAATTATTAGCAATTACCATGGTTTTCATGATTCCAGGAGGGACCTTTTTCTTGTATTACCCACGCAGGCTGTCAGTACCCATTACAGGAAGCTAGCTATTCAAAGGCAATCAGAAATCTCCCTCACGCCTCCTTCGGGAGGATGCAGTCAGAGATTTCAAGAAGCTTATGCCAATTATTTTCTCTCACTGTCTATCAGCACAGTGAAGTCTGACATACAGTAATCATGCACGTCAGGTGCTGCATAAAGCGTTTTCCTAACCTCCATTCATTCAGTCATTTCTCTTAATTCCTCCCCCGCCCCTTTCTGTATTTTCCCAGCTGTCAATCCTATTTGCATAACTGCAATGCACACACTCAGTCCCAGAGCAGATGCAATACAATGCACCTTTACCTGCCTTCTCTTTTAGCTTTATTATGAATTCACACTCAGACATGAATTTTCTTTGGAAGGACTCACTGAGAATGTAGCCCATCGATACTCTTATGACTGCCATTTGCCTGACAGCTCCAAGGAATAACCTTATAATCATGTTTTGGGTTGTTTTTTAAAACACAGATTTGCTACAAATTCTATGTGGTGACAACCAGGACCTAGAATAGCCTACAGGAACTCAGGGAAGTGGTCATCAGATATGGAACCTTTACCACTAGAATCCTGGACACACTGAAGTTTAATGGGGCTTTTGCCATTGACTTCAGTGGTACTAGCATGTCACCAGTTTGAATAAGGGGTAAATAGGGAATGATTGAAAGCCATTTCTCATGGTCAGGTGATCTGTTTTTAGTGATAAACCACCATTCTCTCTCAATCCCGATTTCAGAATTAGGATTTGATCCCCAGTTACCGTTCACCAATTCTGCCTCCCCATCCCAAAAGCCTGAGTTTTGAGAATTGTCTCATGAGGCCAGCTGTCATTTTACTTGGCCTATTTGACAACAATGCTGCAGCCCCTGGAGAAAATTTCAGTGCTGGCTGTCAGAGAAGCTGCAGATAAACATGTGCGATAAATATAGCCATTGAAAAATGGCCTTGGGGCCAGATCCTCAGATGTATTTAGGTGCCTAACCCCCACTGAAATCAATGGAAGTTAGGTGCCTAAACACCTTTCAGGACCTGGGGCTAGATCCTTAATGAAGCAGCGTGATGGAACCTGCAGTGAAGATGCCATTGAGGATGCAAATCAATTTGTTGAAGTCAGAAACATTTCACTTTTTTTAACCTTAATGGAGAAGCCATCAGCTTTTATATTCCCTCCCTTCTTCTCCTTCTACACTCCCAGCATCAAAATAAATTGTACAAATAAATCTAATGGATGAGATCCTCAGCCGGTGTAAAACAACATCGCCCCCCGACATCAATGAGGCTATGCTGCTATATGCCAGCTGAAGATCTCACCCAATATTTTAAATGTCCCCCAAAATTACAACTGAATTTTCTCAGCTGAGTTTTAACCAGAAGCCAACAAAAAAAAAAAAAAGGCCTCCAAAATCAAGTGGCTGCTAGTGACTCTTTGGTGGCCTGAGATGATTACTCCAGTTGTTCGTGGGTAGGTATCCACCTCCCCAACCCCCCAGCTTCATCTGCACTACGTATCGATATCAGAAGACAAAGAGAGGACTGCATTAACTCAGGACATGAACCTGTCCTCCCACCCATATGGGAGATGCTGCCAGAAAGGGGGCTGAAGGTCAGTGCTAGGAAGCCTGCAGTGCTGCGGCCTTTGCTATTCCTGCTCCGTTGATTAACAGGGGACTCTCTGGTCCTCAGAGCGGTCAGCCTAGAACCTCTCACCATCACTAATTTCACTTAGAAAAAAATACAGTCCGTCATTTTCTTAGAAAGGCTGCCCTGTGCTCATGCATCCAGAGGTGTCCTTGTTCGGATCCATCCCTAAGCTGAGCTAGAGCAAATGCCAGTCAACAAGATTTGAAATTCCTTTCGTAGAGTTGAAGGTCACCAGCTTCCTGGGCTTTGATTGCATCATTCAGCCCTCTTACCCTTCAATCCGGTCACTCTGCTCTGAGCCACACTGCCTGATTTTTAAAAATGATGGTAGCAGGTGCCTTTAACTTTAAAATGCTCATTGCAGCTGTTTGCTGTGAAAATGAAGCAATGAAAAGGGTGTGTGCTAATGTGAACTACTGGTCTGTGTGTTGTGTCCCTGTCTGAGCCCGATCCAGAGAGGATCTAGGACCGTTACAGCTCTTAGCTTCAGAGCTTGGAGCTTCAGCTCAAGCTGTAAACGCTCATGCCTTCCGTTCTTCCGTTCCGGTGGCTCCTGGTTGAACTGTCAGTGCTGGGCAGGATGGCAGTGGTCACGACATAGGGCAGGAGTGTGTAATAAGGGTCTGACACACAGGAAGGCTGGTAAGAAATGGAACCTTTCTCGCTCTTCCCTTTCTGCTCCCTCCCTAAGTCCTGCCACTTCTTCCAGCCAGATCCTGATCGCAGTTGCCTCAGAATAACCCCAATAACACAGCAGAATCTGGCTCTTTAATGTCACCCTAAACCACTCCATCCTCACCACCCTCATCGTTAAGATCTTTCTGTAGCTCGATTCAGACCTCAGGCAACTCTTGCCTTGATTGTTGTAGACTTCGCCCCCCTTCCTAGTCTATCTTCTCTCATCGCTCCAATCACGGCTCCCTTCCATGGCCCTTCTCTGGTTCTTGCCTCCAACTGCAGCAGATCCTCTTCCTCCATGATTCTCATTGCCCTCTCCTCACCCCACTGCTCCTCACTGTACCCTTCCTCTCCCAGGCCTGCTCTCCGCTTCTGCTTCCCCCATGCTTAGTCCCCTTTCTTGTTCAACAAATGCCCTCTCTCCCCCCTTGAAGTTCCTCCACACAAAGATGGCTTCCAGAAACCCTTTCTACTCTTATTTCCCCCCACCAATCCCCTCTCCACCCTCCATTACCTGCAGAACGCATCTCTTGCTTTTGCTTGCCTTGTCTGTCATAGACGGTAAGCTGCTTAGAGAAAGGAACGAATGTGTCTCATTCTGTGTTTCGTCAAATGCTGTGTACGTGTGGGGTGCTACCGGCATTATTGTTATTTAGTGACGTCTGAATGGACTGCAAATGTCTATCTCGCAGGTCGCTACAGTACTATCCAACACAACGTAAGCGTGAGCACCACCGTAATGACAATCCTGCAAAAGCCACATCCATTTGCAAAGTATGCCGCAGGACATGTAAGCTCACTAGCACTGTGAAAGCACAGACAATGGGAGGAAACATGGTACCTCAGATGGGACATATAGGCTCCACACAGCGGTTGGCAGAGTCCCTGAATAGAGGAGCGATGCCAAGTCTCTCCCCTAACTGCCTGGATTTCAGAGGAAACCAGCTATGTGAGAACGTGACTGGGTTAATTAGGGTAATGGATCCTACCCACAGAACAGCCCAGCCATATGGGAATGCAACTGAACCCCTGGGGGAACCAGGGACAGCTCCTCACTGTGCTGAGCTACCAAGGGTTCTGCTCTCCTGCAGCAGGACATCTGTGGCTGTCACTGAGTTGTGTCTTGTGAAGCAGAATAAGGCAACCTAGTGTCTAAGAGGGGAGGGGTGAAAAAGTCTGTCACAGGGTGCACTCACTGCTGGAACGCACCCTCAGACCAGGGCAGAGCACTGCAGGGGTTCTTCCCCTCTAGTGCTCCCTTATCCATCCTCCTGCTTCCACAATAGTCTGTGGCTTTTGCAACCAAGCCCACTGGCCAGGTCACCTCTCAGTCCCATCCCCTTCTGAGATTAACAGAAGAGTCCAAAACAGGAAAACTCAAACTCTAGCAGCCTCTGAGCCAGGTCCTGAGACTCCATCTGGGACTCATCATTCCTGGCCTCTTTCAGCCCTGAGGCCTGTCCTTCACCTCTTGCTGGGGGAGAGCCCAGATCCACCCTCTCCAGGCACCCTGTGTTAGACTGATTGCTCCTTACAATCCCTCACCACTTCCTGGGGCTGCTCCTACCTTTCCCTGCTGTTCTGTGTCTCCCCCAGGTCTCTGGACTCCGCTGCTCCCACCCTGGATCTGTGGCTCATCACCAAATCTTCCCAACTGGTTACTGAGCGGCTTCCTCAAAGCATCTCCCAGCACCTCTGGTTTCCCTCCTCAAGACAGCAATTCCCCAGCTCTCCTCCCTAGAGCTGGGTTATATCTTAGGCCAGTTGTTGGGCTTAGCTGTTTCTCCTTCAGCTGGTTTCTTCTCCAATTAGTCCTTAGGCTTGGAGGGCTTAGCAGGTGGACCTTCTCCTGGTGCTATCAATCCTTCTATGAGGGAGGCAGCATATATACTGGTCCCCTGTCCAGAGCTCAACCCAATTGGCTGAGAAAGAGGCGAGCCTTGCCCCACCCACTCTGTAAGGCTCTTGGTCCCAGGCCCTTAAAGAAACAGTAATAGGATTTTCTCCCAAACACTAAATGATTCCCAGGACCACCTCCTCGCTACCAATAACTCCTAGGTCCTTGTACATGTCAGACCTCTCAAAATCTCAATGCGCCACGCCACATGCTGGGTGGGAGGGGCTGCCCCACCACTCTGAATGGGACAAACAACCTGCTACAGTGTCAGTCTCTTCCTCAGTGCTGACACAAAGGGCCATGGATTGGCACCAATTTACAGCAGCTCTGAACATGGCCCGTTGTGTAAAAACTGAGTAACAAAGAGACCCCCCTAGCCTTGCCCTGATTCTATCTCTACCTTTCCAAAAATGCCATCAGAGAAGTGATGGTCGAGGTGGTTAGCACATTAGTTTGGTGTCTTGCGTGAAACCTGGCCTATCTAGCAACATGCTTAGGCACTGACTCAATACTGACCTCCACTGGAGCACTAACACCCAGGGTACAGAGTTTCCTGGGAGCAGAGGTAACATTATTATTATTCAGGGTTGGGAAAAGACCTTGAGGATGAGATTTTCTGCTGGCATAGATCAGCAGAGCTCTAGTGACCATGTGGCAAAGACTGGCCACAAAGGAGTTACCCCTGTCTATTGTCACCATCACCATAGTATTTGAGCACCTCACAATCTTTAATGTGTTTACCCCCACAACACTCGTGAGGTAGGGAAGAGCGACTGAGCCCACGTTTTACAGACTGGGGACAGAGGCATGGAGAGAGCAAGTGGCTTGTCCAGGGTCACACAGGAAGTCTGGGAGGAGCAGAGATTTCAACCAGGTCTCTTAACTACCCTAATCCCTGGATGGTCCCTCCATTCTGGTTGATTTGAACCTACCGAACAAAACAGCTGGTTCTCCATGTGGTATTAAGTACTGGC